>NC_069372.1:5000000-10000000 GCF_021730395.1 Mercenaria mercenaria
AGAAATGTTTAAAAATAAAGTTAAATTTGATATCTTACAATCAGTCAATACTACGTTTGAAAAATTAAACAGAATGAATAATGCACGCTCGGTTTTGAAGTCTGGCTAAACAATGTGAAAATCGATTACAAAGGACGCGCACATGTTGTACAGCATGATGTAAGCTTCGCATCAAGATCCAATGTTATCGTTATATCGATATAGAAACAGATTTTACTTTAATCTATTTATATCTAGCGATTTGATTATTATATAAGATGGCTTTATGAAAAGGGTTACACATTTGAAAGCTTTGAAAGGGAAACATTCATTTTAACTGTAGAAAAAAAAATAACGGACTAAATGAGCTCGCAGAACATATATTGTGATAAAACAATAATGGAAGGAATAACATATGAATGTGATACGCAAAATGATATTAATCATATACAGAATGAAGTGGCTTCTCGGCTTCGTTTTATAGGGGACGATGTGCAGAAACATCATCAGAAAAGTTTGGAGGCGGCAGTTAAATTGGAACTAGTGATTCAAACCCCGGTCGGTAGGGTTCTTCACTTAATGACAAAATGGATGACTCTTCTCCATACATACAGAGACTGTTTCATTTGACAAAAAGGTACTGATTTATAAGATTTTTTTTTCGATCCAATTCTTCATAAAATTTTAAGCAAACTGTATTATTTCCTTTTGTCCTCTTTTTTCAAGACATACAATAATAGTAAATAATGTTTTATTCATGTTTTTAAAAAACAAGTTCATGTCATAAAAAGATAAGCTTTGTCATAATGTAGTATTTACGTCTGCTATAATAATTCGTCATGAAATAGTACGGTTTACTGTACTGTTATTATTTATTTCAGCCATTATAGTTAAAGTCATAAAATGATAAGATATATTGTATTTTACTTAGAATTCTATCCCGAAATTTAAGACATGAAATAACAACACAGCTATTAAATTGGGGTTTTGCTTTCGTATTAGATGCACATTCAATAACATAATATGAATGATTGATGAAGAAATTACCTATATTTTAGATAACATTTGAGAAGGAGCGCACATTAAAGATAAGTCGGAGTGATATGTGTCTTCAAGGGGTCAGAGTTTCAGAGGTAAGCATGTCGATTGAACGTCTCCTATAGGAATTGCGATTTTCACATACTAAACATGTTGTGTCTTCAACAGGAATTGCGATTTTCAGAGGCAAAACATGTCGCTTGAGTTTCTCCTGCAAGAATTGTTATCAGAGGCAAAGCATGTCGGGTCTGTGTCTCTTACAGGAATTGCGATTTTCAAAGGCAAAACATGTTAAGTACGTCTTCTACGGGAATTGCGATTTTCAGAGACAAAGCATGTCGAGGCCATCTTCTAGAGAAATTGCAATTTTCAGAGGCGAAACATTGCAATCTAAGGAAAGGGAAAAACGAGTGACCGCTATATACGATGGATTGAAGATAGTTTAGGCATCAATGCAAGTTGACCTTACAGGTGAGATACCTGAATCCGCTAGATGAAGCATAACACGGAACCGGACTTTTAATTACTTCTGCTGCAAATTACATGAAAGGTTCATTTGTTTTTAACTGATAGATAAGACAGTGCAGGAGGTTTATCATGAATTGTTACATGCAGCAATAAAACGTTACTATTCCTGAATAAGTATTTTGTGTAACTATTGAAAAGTGTTAACTAAAGCGAAGGACAAACAAACGTTCCAAATAACAAATAGACTTTATCATGTTGTGAACGAAATTTAGCAGTATTGTATGTCACATGTTTCTTCAATCAATATTTATACACCGTTCTGATTCTGATTCATTCTTAAATATGTATATTCTTATCACAGATATGTATATGACCTTAAACTGTTTAGTAATAATGATTATAATTGATAGAACTGTAAGAACACTATGCGTCTTATAATATATGTATAAAAAGTGTCTATATATCAATATGTTAATGAGTCCAGTGAAAGCATAAAACTACCAAATATATCTCCTTGCATGTTACATATAGATACACATGAATAAATGCATCAGACTTTTCAGTTTGTTTTTCTCTCATTGTAGTAGCGTCCTGTATGATTAGAGATTGTTAAGGTTACCCATAATATGAACTTTATTCTAACCATGATCAGTGTATAATTATACATGTACTTAACCTAAAAACAGAATAATGTAAGCTGAGATTTTTACTATTCTAGAATTAAATATATAATACTGGAAGATAAATGAAAATGAGTTTCAGTCAAACTTTTATAGATTATCTCAAGTGCTGTCAACTTGTCAGGAATATTAACAAACGCAAATATATTGAAAGAGTATGGACTCAGTTTTGTTATGATAAATGTAAAGCTCTTGTTTATTATAGTGTCACCCCTATTGAAAGGGCCACCCAATTTGGCTTATGAGACACCTTTTTTGTGCGTACCAATTACCTCCCAATTTCTACCACTCTGCCAGACGCCAGGCGGATAGAAGTCTGTAACCATTCATTTAACTAGCTCGCGGCTCACGAACCGGCCTTTCCGGAACGATTCCCATGACAAACATTCCCGAACGAATGCTCCTAATGGGGCTCTAACATTCGACCTACCGATCCCGAAGCGGACGCCTTAACCTCTAGGCCACGGTGACCGCTATTGTTATGTTTGTCCTGTCGGATTATGGAATCCATTCAGTTCAAAAATGAAAGGAAAGAGTAAATGTGCGATGCAAACACTGCAGAACCGCACATCCTAAGCCCGAATAGAAAATTTCCTGAATAGATATACTAGTCGCCTATCAAAAGGTATTTTTATATGAAAGCTGTATATAACTGGGGTCAAACGGTTAAATGGAAAAAACAGAGGAAGGTTTGAGTACCATATACCATAGAAAGCCGAGTCTTCTATGTTTCTTAAGTATATTCTTAAAGCTGTTATAGTGATTCACACCCATATCGACATGCAAGTACTGTCCGGCAGTTACACCATATCGACATGCAAGTACTGTCCGGCAGTTACCCCATATCGACATGCAAGTACTGTCCGGCAGTTACCCCATATCGACATGCAAGTACTGTCCGGCAGTTACACAATTCAAGCCACCTCTTTTCTGCATTTTCACCACTCAAAACAATAGACTGAAGATATATCGGATAATTTCATTGATGACAGAGGTAAAACAATCAAGGCAGTTGATGAAATCCAGTTTTAATTCGGTCAAACCTTGGTAAAATAGACTAAATATGTTGTTAACTTATGGAAACAAATATATTTAAATGCAGGGATATAGTAAAAGCTTCCCGTTTTGAGATTCTACATTTGTACATTCAACATAATATTTAAACACAAGATCAACAAGGTCAATTGAAGAAAAAATACTAAACTTCTTTTGATATTTATTTAAGATTGTGAACAGAAATTCGCATTAATAGCACATGATAATGTCTAACTTGTCCATGTAAAGTCAGTTTAATAATAATGTATAATACCATAATCAAAGTAATAATGACAATTAATACTGTACTAGCTTCACGTTTACATAGACAACATTATCTGAAATGTCAAGTTGTTGTAACAAGATATTTATATGTCACATGACACTTATGCGAATGCAACTATGCAACATTGTTCAATGAGTCTCCAAATTTCGATTTCTCTGCTATGCACGAAAACTTTCGTCCCGATGTCTTTTCTAGTCCAACCTTTTATTTCATATTTCATAATTGAGATTCAGTGAATCGGTGAAACACGTGTCTGATTACTCTCATGAATTACGTCCCTTTGCAGGTTTTTAAAATCCTATCGAAGTAGCCAGAGCTTTAGGCCTTACTTCTGTTGCTGCTGTTCATTGTATCGTTATAGTAAGGTAGTCGTCACTCGTCATAAACGATTAATACAAGAAATCCATTCTGAATTTGATTCGTTGAATTTCACACCTTGTGACTCCATAGTTTTGTTACACCAGGCAGTCCTAGCATATGTTCATAGGAGATTTTTCATCTGAAGATACCATGCGTACGTCGTCCGCCTAGTCGTCGTAACTTTGTAGTAAGTCGTCTCACGCTTTTTGAATGGTTTACAACTGGTAATACTAGTAGTTACCAGACATTTTACTGACATATATTCGGCGAAACGTATTTGATTATTTTTGTCACACCAAATAGTCCCGATATATGTATAGTATGGCGATTCCTTCTTTCAATAAGTCTACCATGTCTCTAAAAGAAGCACTGGCGATTCTTTCTACTTCCTTTGTCTCTTGCCGTTTTTCGTATCTTTGTAAAAAGTCGTCGCTCATAAATCGTAATTGTCGAGAAACACGACGATGTAAATGTGCTCGATGTATCCATTCATACTGCTTCTCATTGTCAGATACTTCATCTTCATCGGAAGTCGCAATAGTGTCTATTTCTTCTGAGTTCATTTTGGTAGCCGTTTCTTTTAAACTTGGATATTCAGCCGTTTCTTGTTAGGTTTAATATCAAACTAATTCATATCCTATAACATTGGCAGCAAGTTTTGTTTGCACAACATAGTTACAGCTTATATACGACTATTTAATTTAGGTAATCCAGACAGGCATTCCATGCTTTTTTTTAATATAGAACAGGAATATACCCAGTGATATTAATAGAATGCGTGTTATCTTTTACGTAAGCGATATAATTTTTTAGCACATCCGTAATTCAAGATCCATGTCATAATCGTAACCTATAAGTACAACTGTACTTGTGTGTTATCTTGGCACTTGATCAATGAAATCATAACAGCAGTTTAATGAAAATAAAACGTAATTAATGGGATATCATTACTTCCTTCTTTACTGACTCGTACAGTTTAAATATTGCACAAATCTCAGCATAGCTAGTTACAAAATGAATCATATAATTACTTAATATTAATCTCATTTTCAAATTATATCTTTTTGCAAATATCATATTTAAGAGACCACTAATAAACTTCTTATTTATACAAGTGTTGTTATCAGATAATATTTTAATAAACTTATTAAATTCAGTATTGCAACAGGTTCATTTGCTCATTCGTATCAAATTTTTGAAATTTGATCTCATTGTATTTTATACATTTACATTTGCCTTATTCTTTTCTATTGAAAATACTGACGTATAAACAGCAAAAGGCAATGAGCGAAAGTTACATCAACGCAGCTTAGTAATAACGGGCCGCTGTTTAGACGACGTCTGCGTATTATCAGGGAAAACGTTACTTAGATCACGTAGCGGTTGTTCCGTCTGGTAAACAGAATGAACGGGAAGCTGATTTTAATGGTAAATGCGACAAAATGTGTGCATTCTATAATTTAATCTGGTTTACAAATGGAAAAGAAATATAACGTAAATATAAGAAATGAAACGTTTTTTCGGTGTTCATGCGAAATGAACCACAGAATAGGATCGGCAAATAAAACATGAATCGCTAGCTCTATTCATAGATTTGCCGATCCTATTCTGGCGTTCATTTCGCACGAAAACCGAAAAAAGAATTCCATTTCTTAAGAAAATTCGAATAGTAAAGGCATCAGAAGAGATATAATTTATCATTGTAGATCAGTATTCTGTTGCTTTTTTGTTTGTTTGTTTTAGGTTTAACGCCGTTTTTCAACAGTAGTTCAGTCATGTAACGGCGGACAGTTAACCTAACCAGTGTTCCTGGATTCTGTACCAGTACAAACCTGTTCTCCGCAAGTAACTGCCAACTTTCCCTCATGAATCAGAGGTGGAGGACTAATGATTTCAGACACAATGACGTTTATCAAATAGTCACGGAGAACATACGCCCGAACCCACGACCCCGCGATCCGTAGACCAACGCTCTACCTACAAAGCTAAGCGGGTGGGCTAGTTTTCTGTTACAGATACACCATGTGTTTATATTCCATGTATTGAAAGATGATAAGAATCGGTTGTCATGTGTTAATATTGTTCTTCTCTTTGCTTAATCAATGCTCGTAATACATCGAGACCATTCCAGCAAGGGGGCTGTCTGTGTTCCTTTATTTGTCTCGCTCTTGTTGTCTTATTGTTTCACTTTGTAAAACGTTCCATTTACGTAAATTTTCACAAAAACAAATGCGCATCATTTATACACCCGTAAATACACTGCAGAAAGCTTTTAATTTGGGGAGACAGCGCTCTCAAATCGTGGCTATTCTTGTTAGATGTTTAACCTTGTTTGGGGATTTTGTTCGGTTTCGTGTGCATTCAGCGCCTACACGTAAGTATCTAACTAAATATGTCATTTACTTTGACCCTACACATTCTGTATTATCAATAAGCCATTCATCTGACATCTGTTGTACAATTTCATTTTACATAATGTAAATAGATACTTGGATTGTCAAGTATTAATTTTGAAACAGATAGCAAAGAGCAAAATTAAAACACTAAATATATGTCTAATTATATGTGTGTTTTATTTCTGTTATCAACAACATTGTGATAAGTTTATATTTTGGTTTACTTTATCCATGATCAAAATAGTTTTATCCATATCAAACAACTCATTGTATTCAAACTGGTCTTCAAACTGGTCTTCCATACAGATTTAGGCATTTCCATTTGAATGTGTTCTAAATGTTGCCTCGAGTAAAATGAAAACTGTTTGTCATCCTGCATTGAGCTGTTAAAATGTAAAACAAACTACATATTTATAATGTATCTCTTAAATAATGCAGTCTCACGGAGACGTCACGTTGACCTGTTTGTAGTGACCAAGAAAGGAGTCCTAACATATTTTATCTACTAACATATTTTATCTACTGGTTCACATATATTACTTATGAGAATCGAAATAATAGATACCAGATACGTGTATTTGGACAACTCCGTGATGAGCATATATCAAAACAGATTAAGCTGCTTTCTGAAATCTATCTTCTTGTCTGTTTCGTCGAGTCCTTAGTGATGTTTCTCTTGAATCTCTGCTCTGTACCTAGGCACTGAGTTCTGGTGTACAATGGACGTAATGATTGCATTTTGTATACACTTATTTATTATAATTACACGGTTTTGTTATACCCCGCATTCTGTTATGATCATTACGTATGCATTAGTATTACCCGGCGGGGATAACTCTTCTTTTTCTTTTTCTTCTTCTTCTTCTGCTTTTTCTTCTTCTTCCTCTTCTTCTTCTAATTACTACACTCCTTCATAACTTTGACGATTATGTGTAGGCGCTGAATAAAAAAAATATGGTGTTTTTACATATATCTAGTTTGTACATGTGCAAAAAAACAACAAAACTTTCCAAATTTTACATTGTTTAAAATTATGTACATTGGAAGCTGTTTAAAGATTAAGGGCAGAGATTAGAACAGGCAGAGTGACAAAAGCTTTGAAGGAGTCAGCTGTGGCTGTTATGTATGCAACAACGGTCAACATGTTCCACTGACCTACTGTTCTAGGGAAAATGAATATTTATAAGAACCTTTGGATGTGCCAGTGTGTCTGAAGCTGTATATATTGCCATGTCCATGCCGCGTATTTGTCTTATCTATTTATCTACACTGTTCTTTAACTTCGAAATATGGTGGAGATTAAGTGTGGGGGTTGGTATATCATGTATCACCTTGAACACACCCTTGTTTATTTACTGACAGTTCGAAGGCGGTGCCCTATTGCGTCCTTCATTTGTTTGTCTGTCTATATTGCCTATATATTTTGCCTTTTGTATACATATTTGAGTATTTTAATGATATTGTATATATACTTTTATGTACACTGCTATAGGATTTCAGTTTAAAGTAATTGAACGTGACTGTTTTTACTGAATCTTTGTGATTGTCCAAGTAACTAATTGATTATTTAGTTAGTTAATTAAAACGCTCTGAATCAGTTAAAATCAACACGGAATAACTAATTCCATATCTTTCAGTAAATGAAAACATGAAAATACGACATTTGAAACATTACTCTTTATACATTTAATTTTGAAAAGAACGGTGAATCGAAAATGTAAGGTCACCACCTAATCTTTCTGTTCTCCTGCATGCAATACAAAATAAGACAAAACGTGAAGAGTATGCATTTAATACTTAATATCTAATTGCGTGCGTGTTTCCATATTAGAAAAGGAAACGTAATTGATTCCTGATAAAAACAGTTAGTCATTCGTAGTTAGACAGTGGCATAAGATACGGTTTTCCATTTTCAGCAAAAAGGGGAATTTTTCAAAAAGAGTTAAAGTGCAAAGAAAAAAAACATGTACTTGTTTTTTTATCTCGGATATTGTATTATGTCTGTAATGACGTATATAAGATAAATAAAACGCACTTGCATGATATACCCTATTATAACAATTCTATTTAAATTTTTACGTTATTATAACATCATGACACCAAGAATCAATAGTATGATATAAATGGTGTTGCTCAGTAACAAGCGTGCCCAATATTTGCATATATAGATATACGTCATTGTCATATGTTTGAAATTGGATACTGCTAAAAACCAGATCCACCTCTTGCGCATTTATTACAATATGCGTATAGAAATAGCTTCTCCATATTTACTACTGATTACTTTAATTTATAGTTTTATGGAAAAACTGGTGTGGATTTTCTTATGTTTAAAAGCGAGGTTGTTCTATCTAGATGGATCCATGTCAGCCAAATTCTCATGAATTCAGTGATAGAACGCCAACTGATTTATCAGAATTTAGTAAAAGGCAGAGAAGGAAGTCTCTTTAAATGGATTCTATCAAACACTTCCATTAATGGCAACAAGGTTTATTTGTAAATAGGGTCTTTATATCAGAATAATACTGAGGATTCCTTTTATTCAAATTAAACATAGATTACATGCCAAACCAAGCAAGGGTCGTAATCAAAATCTCGGTTCACTTTAATGGGATAATTTCAAGGTTGTCGTGATCTAAACTGAAGAAAAAATTTTGTCGGTCGTATTACTCTTTTGGTTCTATAACACAGATATTGAATGAGAGTGCTTTATCGCACAATCCTGTGTTTTTTTCTATTTTAATGTTTAATGGCTCTACCGATGAGTCAGGTGTTATATAGGCTTCCTGCTTTATGATACCAGGAAGATTTAGAAATAGAAACATTCGTAATAACAATATGCATAGTTCTAAATGACTGTACATAGTTTGCATTAATCTTTTATTGATAATTCAGTTCCAGATCATAAGACTGTCTCGGCACTCTTAGTCTGTTTTTAATGTCAAGGATGTGTATTTCTACCTGAATGGAGCAACTATCAGATTACCAACTCTAACTAGGCTTCCTGGTTATTATATATCAAAACCTTGAGATATTAGCAGTTTTGTACTTCGAGTGTAAATAAATAAATATAGAAGTAAATGACCGTCGATAATTTATAATTTATATGCATCTCAAACCTGTTCCCACTTACTACTAAAGACTTATTATATGTAATAGCAATTTGTTCATTAGCTTTTGCAAATATTAATATTAGACATTGCCGAACATTTTGACGTAACAACATACATTACATTTATTTCAGAAATGAAGACATACACACGATATGATTGTATACGTCTTTACGCCGGTTTTAGAATAAGAATAAACGAATGCAACGGCGTATGCCGGCCACGTCAGCTGCAAGTAAAAAGTGACAAAATTCTAATCTCTTACGATTTTCTGTTGGACCTGTTCCAAATAAGTTAGCGAGATTTTTAGTTTGGTATGTTTCCACCTTTACTGGTGTTAAGCTAAAAATTCCAAATGTTCATCGCAATAATGTATAATTTGCCACTTAGCCTATCTGGCAAGACCGGTGCACAGCGGCGTATGCCGGATAGACTCGGCGATGCCGGGAAGCCAAAGGAATGCCTAGCCATTTGGCGTGCGCCGCAATGTAAAACGAATTGGCCAAGTGACATACATTCACATTTAAATGCTGATTGCATATTCCTTATAAATTGCTGTCTCATCGTGTTACTGCCTCTGATCTCTATAAATACACCTAAGTTTATTTTAATGCCGGGAAGTTTTAATGGATATAAATAAAGTCTTTTGTAACAATGTTGTGATTGAACCGTATCACTCTTTATGTTCTGTCTACTTTATTGTTAGGAGTATCTAGTTTTTCTTTATACCTTAAGTGATGAATTAAAGCGTCCGTTGAACTAAATGGTTTATCTAAGGTACCTTACCTGTCATTATATTTCACAGATTTTAAAGGTATACGGTAACATGACTAAGGCATTAGACGCAGATGATAGTTTATTCTTTACTTATTTCTTTATTAATGTAAAATGCTTAGGGCAGATTTCGTTGTCGTTCGGAACTGTTCTTGCTTTTCTTTTTAAGCAAATCTCGGCGTTTCTCCAATCACGTGGTATCAAATTAACTTTATTGTTATGCGTCTTTTTGAGTCGATCGTTGTTACGTAAATTCTTATGTATAAATAGATAAAGCGGAAACTCCACAGCTCTCTCCAAACGACAAAAAATGAAAGTGTTGCTGGCTCGGTTTGATTGAGCCTGTTTATGGACGGTAGTGGAATTGCATGCTACCGTCCACGCCCTCTGGCCCCGGGTTGACAGAACTCAGCACTACACGTGAGCAGTACTAAAACAATCTAAAGGCATACGCAGATGAATTCATACGATTGTGCACATGCCATGTGTTCGGGTATTGATGACACAGCTAAGAAGACATCAGAGTGTTAGGGTATTATTACAATATGTTGATGTAATATTATATACTATTTCCTTTGAATATTGATCTTTTTGTGGGCAAAACATTTTAAAAAACATATATAGACCTTACAATAGAGACTAAATTTAAAACAGTTAAAGAAGAAACATGTGATTTTTTTTAATTCATAATGATGTATCTAACTGGTACAATCGGGTTTAAATTATAAGATGATTTCTTAAAGGAGGAACTTGAAATAACAAAAAAGTGGAATACTATAATTTTTTTTTGCTATCAGGTACAGACATAAAATAAAGAAAAATGGATACGGATTTAAATATCCTATGTTTTAACAAAAATTTTAATTATTTTCGTGTTTGTGTCATTATCACGTTGATTAATATTTTATGATTTGCAATGTCATCGGTTACTTTTGCAACAAAACTACCGTAGATAGTCTACAGTAATTGCAGTATAGAAGTAGAATTGTTTTTTTTCAAATTGAATATTGGTTGTTGCACATGTAATCGGATACGAAGATAATAATGAAATGCGTTTTATTATTTAAGAGGGCTTTGAAATCATGTTTGCAGTTAAGTCATATGATATCCCGGACGGAGACAATAATATTATGATATATGATATGGTTTCAATTCATACCAATCTTGCATTGTCATCTTACTGACATCATTGACAGACAGAAAACAAATGAAAAAGTAGGTGTTGTGCGTTTTATTTGACCTGGCGGGGCGGAGTTAATCTCTGACTTATGCAAATAATGGTTATCTAAAAAACAAGCAAAGTAGGCAGAGCTGTATAATTGTTTAATTCCGTAATCTTTCGATTGACAACGACTAAAATTCAACGCTACATTGGCTACAATGTAAGGTAGATGGCCATTGAATAAGGAATCAGGTTGCCGAATATACTACATATCCTGCACAATAATGCAGTGGACCGTCACGAAACCCCGCCCCGCCCGGTCGATTACAACGCACAATGCAAATATAATATATCTTTCTAAAAGTTAGTCATCATACTGGGAGAAAGGTTTAATACACTGAATGATAATTAAACCTCTTTTCATGAGTGCAAAGTATTTCGCGTTTTTAAGTACATTATACAGACACAGGAAATAGAGATCAATATAATTGCACCTTTACATATTCTACCTGTCCTGTATTACAGTACCTGTTCTATTGTGAAACTTCCATGCAAGCAAACGGTATCATATTCATTGTCAAATACTTACTGGTATTTCATATTTAATATCATCGGCTTGTTAAATTTGTTACCATAAGTAAGTTGACAAAAACATATGAAGCAATGTTTAAAGGGCAAATCAAACAAGTATGAATGTATCCTAAATGTTTTTGCTGTGCAAAAATGTATGATATTGTGTCTAAAACCGTTTTCATTTTCCACTCAGTTGTATAATTGCAAAGAAAATAAACTAACAGATATCTCTGCTTGTAAGAACTTGCCTAAGAGTTGTCATTCCTTGCGGATCTTTTAATTAAATATTAAAACTTCTGTTGTCAATATAAACAAAACTATCATATATTTCAAATTTTGTAAAATCAGTTTTGGTTATTTGAAGGATTTACAAATCAATTTCTAGATTTCAGATATGTACCACTGTTAAAAATGTTAATATGAAACGATTTTTACACAATGTAAGTCGATAATTACACAATCGAAAGTTCTTTTCAGGAACTATGTGTCATAGGTTGTGTTTTATTCATAAGAATGATAGAGTTTCGTTTGCAAAATCCCCAAATGTAGAAAAGTGGTTCTGTATAATGATATATCAATCTCTATGTACATATACGAAATATATCCAACCTGTATTCAGGTATGAGATCACAATTAAATCCAATTAAATAGCATGTATCACATATAACAAGAAATCTAAAATGAATTATTCTAAATGCTTGCAAAAACTTTCTTAACTACTAAATTTTGTATAAAAACTGTAAATTCTCTGTTTTAGGGATGATGATGAAAAACACTTTTAACACAGTGTAAATAGTCTGGTCTTTTTTCACGCAAACAAATATTATCAAAATAACGAAGCTCTATTGATGAATGGTTACAATGTAATGTAACCCTCTGTTAAATGCACATATATAGTATAAGATATCATTCACGTTTTAATTGCACATGTGACTTTTTAACAGCGTTTGTACTGAGCTCATACATCCTGGCGGCCTGCTGATAATGTATATTATTTTTCACAACGGTGACACGGTTTCCCTTATGGACCGACGGCCTTTTAAACAATCCACATACCCTCCACAAAGGAATCAATGGATACTTTTGTAATACGACTGACAAACCTGAAAAGAATAAAAATAAGTCAGAACTGAAAAATATTTCAACGCGGTAAACGTATTAAGCGGGTTAGTCGAATAAATTGTTGAATAAGATAAATGGATTGTTTATTAAATCAATGGAGTCAAATGATAGGTACAAAGATTTTGGAATAACTTCATAATAAGAAAACATAGTTTTACCTTCGTCTTGTCACAAGAAACAGTCTTTGTGTATGTAGTACGCCAGCATGCCAATGCAAAAATAAATTCCTCGGTGTGACCTTTTCGTCTTTGGAACCGTTTTGTGTTTGTATGTACACCATTCATTAAAAAGTGCATCTCCAGTTATGCGTAGGCGCATCCCAATATCGCGTGGTCTTAAATTAATTTCATCGGTGTGTGTGTATTCCAATTCCATTGTGTTTCTTTTTTGTTAATTTAATTATCAAGATGTAAATAATATGACATTTGTGTTAAGTGTCCTTATTTGGAATGTTTTCTTAAATGGTATAAAATGGTGTGTATGGATGCAAGAGTTTTACAATATTTATACAACATTAATGACCTTTTAGGGTATTTTTGTTTCAGACATAAATAAAAACAGTTTATAGGGGGTCACGTGTGATGCAAAAATACTCAAAATGTTAAAAACGCAAAATATCAATTAAATCAGGCTAATCGGTGACCTTGACGTTATCTTGTTATGAAAAAATAGATTCACAAATTTAAAATAACTTAAACGGAAAACCAGATTTTTATAACATACAGTTTTAAGTTCATATTTCTTGTAATGTAGAATGAATATAGTTTCATTTTGAAATATTATTACAACGCCATATCGTAATGAATATTGCAATATTTTACTTTTTTCAATGTGCAACAGTGTGTTTATGAGCTGCTATTGAATGATAATGCAAATATATGTTTCCGGGATATAATCCAAAGTACAGTTAGTACAACATAAGCAATATATATAGGGTAGAAATAAGCTTCAAAATGAATACTAATAATTGCGCAGGTTAAAATGCGATAATAATTCGAAAGAAATGTAGTAATATGAACACTACAAAAAAGTTTTCGTTTTATGTATAATTACATTGATTGGATAAATACTTGACTGTTTGTTTTGTTTTTTATGCTCTGTATAAGATATCTTCTGTAAACAATGATATTATGACATTAACTACATCAATCAAAAGGGGTCTCCGTGGCCGAGTGGTTAAGGTCGCTGACTTCAAATCACTTGCCCCTCATCGATATGGGTTCGAGCCTCACTCGGGGCGTTGAATTCTTCATGTGAGGAAGCCATCCAGCTGGCTTACGGAAGGTCGGTGGTTCTACCCAGGTACCCGCTCGTGATGAAACAGAGCACGGAGGGGCACCTGGGGTCTTCTTCTACTATCAAAGCTGGGAAATCGCCATATGACCCATGACTGTGTCGGTGCGACGTTAAACCCAACAAATT
The DNA here is from genome assembly GCF_021730395.1 of Mercenaria mercenaria. NCBI lineage: Eukaryota > Metazoa > Mollusca > Bivalvia > Venerida > Veneridae > Mercenaria > Mercenaria mercenaria. The sequence goes on from NC_069372.1 coordinate 5,014,406, forward strand.
AATACACATCAATCAAATGTATTCATAACTACATTTCTGCTATCATTGCGAACATAATGAAGTTTGAAACTCGTTTAAATGGAATGGCTGGGTGTGCAAACACTTTAATATCCTTTTCTTCGAGAACGTGTGTCTATGTTTGCAAAATGTCTCATTAGTTATTGTGAAATAATTTACGGGTTATTAATATAACCAATGCAGTCATCTTGATAACTGAACTAAAACTAAAATTGTAATCAAATACAATATCAATCAATAACTATACCAATATTGTTCATAGGTTCTCAACTTGCTAGTGATTGTAATTTTATTTATATTTAATAGAGTGTGAGAGAAGGATTGTGATTGTAATGCTGGTTTGTATGGATGAATTTAATCCAGTTTTATCCAGTGCAGTCAATTTCTTATGAACGGGCAGTCGTTGTTAGTCCCCTTATATGCGGTTGAAATAAACTATATCATATTAGTCTACAATGTGTATTAGGCAGATTGGATCTGAAATGGAGAGTCAGCTAATGGATTTTTCTTGGCAATTAATGTCGTATTAAGGTTTCTGTTTGGTTGGCCTAAATTTAAGCAAATTCATTTGTATGTTTTATTGATCTATTTATACAATGTCATTGTATTTAGACTGCTTTGTCATACGTGTGCGTTTTGTTTTAATGTTTAATGAATGTTACCTCATACAGATAGACTTCCTGGTACGTGATACTAGGCACATTTAGAAATATATAACTGAGCTTTAAGAATTGACTTTTATAGAATCTTCCGCCAAAACCTTTAGACACAATTAAAGGGGAAAGCGTAGTATCCGGCTGTTAAAATGTTAAACACTAAACAAGTAGTGTGTGTCAGAACCGTAATCTGTTTTAATAAAACTTTACCGAAATTTAACTGGAAAACAGCCATGACAGAAATTCTTTAAATATCCTCGTAAAAATCAGATTGTTAATAATTGACATTAGTACACATGATGATATTTTCATTTGTCATAAACGAAAGATTAATATTCAGTATCCTCTATTCTGAACAAAAGGAAAGTATCTTTTTTTAAAAATTCCAACGCATATTTGCAACAAAGTCTGTTTTACCTGGGGTATTTCCCGCTTATTTGTGAAAGTCCTAATCAAGCAATCGACATTTCGTCACATGCCTGCAATTTACACATCAGGATGACATAATATGACAATTTTGTAGCCGTATATGTGACAGAAATATATCTAATGCTTATCTGACAGGTGTCGTTGACGATGTTATCTATTTCGTAAATTGACTTCAGGATTTGCAGAAGTCATATTGTGGTTTATACCCGTATAAATGCACAAAAATATCATTTAAGTCTTAGATAAATTATAGCGACAAAATGTTTCCATATGATTAAAAATTCGTACGTGTTTTGGTACGCGTTCTCTAAAAAAAACTGCCTTCACTTTCGGAAACTAAATTGTATTTATATCTTTAGGTTATCAATTTTTATCAGATAAAATACATGACTTCTGTAATTCATATTTTGTTCAGCAGCACAGTATTAGTCTGCATAAGAACGAGTGCAGAACTATATACTCATCAATGATAACACGAGTATTTTAACGCGACGTCAGAATGAAGCCAGAAATAACGTACCACGCCAGATATGAAATTTACACATCAGTTTGAGAACTGTTCAGGTTCCGTTGCAATTGAACGGATTATTATAATGAAAACTTCATAAACAGCATAATGTTGGTTTGTTTATCTGCACAGAAACCCCCAAAAGGCATGCAGCCGAGTCGTAAGAGAATTTATATTAATAACATAAGTTTCATAACATTTCTTCAGTGTACCCTTTTAATAAAACTTGTTTCAACATTTTTTAAAAAATCAAAGTTAGCAAAAGTTACGTTTATATAAAATGTAAATGTAATATTAATAGTATCAAATGAGAAAGATTCAGATATAAACTCGAGTGACATGCATTCATATATAAATGCAGAGTTTATACTGATATATAAAACCGATCTCGGCATGTTACTTATTTGGTCGTTAAAGATATATATAAAATGATGTGTTTCTAACGTTGTTTTGTGTGAAGCATGTTCACTCTCTGTACCACGTCTATTGCACCGTTATAAGTATCTATTTTTCTATTTGTAATACCTATTGACACAAAGGATTTTTCTTATATATTTCATTTGTTAAACTATATGGTTTATACAATATACCTATTTTGTAAACAATTGTTACGTTGAACAATATTTGTCACATTTAAATGGACTTTTACATGGAAATGAATTACACAGGCCCAGATGATACTAGTAGTTTAATAATGTGTTTTATTTTCATTAACCTATATTACCTCCAACGTTTATCAATGGACACATTAAGCACAACGTTTATGCTTATACCCAAATGAACAATAGTTACATTTTGTACATATAATAATCTGTATGTACAAAAGAAATAGATTATATTCAACTGACTTCATAGAACTATAATTAAGAAGACGTTTTGTCTGATCAGTCTGGTCGTTTCTCCGCAGGCTAAGTAAAAGCCTACATATATTACAAAATTGAGAAACTCAATGCGAAAGACTAATAATATCTCTCATGTGTTTACGAAACGGAAAGAAATATCGGTTCCGAGGACAGCTGCCCATTAGGCGGTAACGAGGCTTGCCGTGTTACCGCCCAATGCGCAGGTGGCCGCGGGACGGATATTACTTAAACACATGACTGATATATTTTCTTGCATATCGTATACATATTTTATAGCTTTTTATTCTGACAGATTATTTTTCTAGCATACCTTATTTTACAAATAAAAGAATAAATAAAGCAAATAGAAATACGTTCTTTATAGCATTCTTTCTTGTAGTAGAGTATGTACATAAAGCGCGGGAAATTAACGTCCGTAAGTAGAAGGGACATCATGACGTTTCAGTGACGCAGATAACAAAGTTCCACTTTAGTTGTATCGTTTGTAGCGTAACGGTATGTTCTTACCCGTATGATAACGTATTTTGAATCGAGAAATATACTATAAGGAATGGGGAGAAATTATCTATGTACCTGATTTTTTCGTATGTTACATAAACAATATATAATCAATGTTTTCATTAACAGCACAAGGGTCATCTGGCATGGTGGTACCAGATGGGTTTGCCGTCATGGGTAAATTCACCGGAAATCTCAGTCCGGTGTGCAAGGAAATATTGTAAATAAAACGACTCTCTCGGAAATGTGAATGCTATTAAGCTGTAAAATTCTGTTACAAATGAATGTCACTTGAAAAAGCATACATGGCATAACATATCATATACGATTTGTTGAAATTTACTGTAAACAACTGCACATGTAATACTGTAGTACAGTGGCACACGCTGTATTGTCCAATATATTATAAGAAAATGGAAATTCCATATTTTCATTAAAATATAACACATTCGCGTGCATTGACATTCTTTATAGAGTTTAGATATATAAAACCCCATCAAAAACAATTATAGTATGATATTTATGAATTTTATAGGTAGATAAAATTATTTATGTCATTGTTGTACATTTGGGGCGAATCGGTTCCATTCTGAATTATGTTAATTTATGTATTACGGTAAAAGCCAATCAGGGAATTCCTTTTATCACGTGATGCCGTTGAACCAATCGGAAAACGGCATCTTCCTTCTTCATCAGCATTCAAGAGTGAATAGCACGCTTCTTTCTTTAATTTTATTTTGGCTAATTTCTGGTTTTATCTTAAGTGCTCTGGTTGAATATTTATGGTAATCTAATACACAACATACTTGTTAACAGTTACACTCTGGTTTACTGCAGTACGGATGGGATATACTTGTAAATTTCGATGTTTTCCTGTACACGGCGTTGGACTGTAAACTTCGTTAAATAATTCAGAATGACGGTTTACATCCAGATTTTGGGTCATTCTTTTGTGAAATTTCCATATAAAACTATCGTCGTCGTCGTCATTGGTCATATATTCTTGGTATCCTGGAGCTAACGTCGAAACACTACGGAATAATTTGTCGGACATTGATAATTTTTCTCCGGACGTTGTGGTTCTCGTGATTGGAACATACGATTTCTCTTGAACAGAGGCGGACCTCAACACTGTTACTTCATCAATTGTGGATCTTGCGGACAGGTTGATATTTCTTAAACACGTCAAAAGAGTGCTAATTTGCTATATTTTCCATTGACAACCTTCTGAAACAAGCCGCTACCAAGTAGACACTTCTCGGTGTAATCACCGTGTTGATGACTCAAATTATCTGTTATCAGCACGGATTCAAGAACTTCCGCATACTCGGGTTACTTTTTGGCGTATAAAAGGATTTTGGTCGCAAATGGCTCAGTCCACTGACTTCTCAGAGACGCTGTACACCTGTCAGATGGAGGCCAACGGCAGTTATATTCCAGCATCCATGCTGCAATGGTTAACACATTAAACAGAGGACTGCAGACTTCGAGGAACAAGATACGTAACTTTTTTACTCATAGCATTCTATGCTTTAGATTTGAAAAAAGTATATCAATATTGTCCAGCAGTTAATGTAAAGGGCATTCTTTATGATTTACGTTTGCCCAAATTTTATTCTATATACCCTACTGCTTTGATTGCTAACAATGGTCTATATCAAAATGTGCAATATGATGCCGTGCTAAAACCGTTACAGAACGATAACATTTCAAGATTTTTCATTGTTTTAGTCTTGTTATGGTGACATCAAACTATGTACCTTGTAACCTTTTCCTGATGTAAATTTTCATTCAGTAAAATGATAATTCTCTGATATTTTCATTATTATGAAATATTGTTGTATCCGATGAAAGGTTTATCTAGGCGGTGCAGTCTGACATTTTAAATGGTATATTAAATGATGTAAACAGCTCTGACCTTCAATTCAATATAAAGATTGTGGTGTAGCATGAATGAGTTTTTAATTATTTTATCAACTGGTCTCTGGGCGGCATCCCAGGTCACTTGTTCCCTGGTCTTTCGTGGCGGTATTTTTCGTCCAGATATGTGAAAATATATATTTGTTAAGGTATTATTCGGCAAAATAAATATTGCCCTTTTTCAGTCAACATTTAGTTCACTCTTACATTTTCCCATACATAGTCCTCAGGGTCAGTGCTTCGTTGTGAACAGATGCACATAAATGAATTTTATAGGTAGATAAAATTATTTATGTCATTGTTGTACATTTGGGGCGAATCGGTCCCATTCTGAATTATGTTAATTTATGTGTTACGTAAAAGCCAATCAGGGAATTCCTTTTATCACGTGATGCCGTTGAACCAATCGGAAAACGGCATCTTCCTTCTTCATCAGCATTCAAGAGTGAATAGCACGCTTCTTTCTTTAATTTTATTTTGGCTAATTTCTGGTTTTATCTTACCACCACCTCCCATTCCACCTCCTCTTTCAAGTGACAATTTTCTAATTTTGAAAGATTTCTCTTAATATGCAAATTCATCTACATTTCTTGATATGCTTTCGGCGGTTTTATCCGCCCTAATATGTGAATATATATATTTGTTATAGTATTGGGCTATAACTTCATTCAGATATGAGAACATATCTATTTGTTAAGGGCGGTATTTTTCGCCCAGATATGTGAAAATATATATTTGGTAATGTATTGTTCGGCAAAGGCGGTATTTTCCGCCTAGATATGTGAAAATATATATTTGTTAAGGTATTGTTCGGCAGGCGGTATTTTTCGCCCAGATATGTGAAAATATGTATTTGTTAAGGTATTATTCGGCAAAATAAATATTGCCCTTTTTCAGTCAACATTTAGTTCACTCTTATATTTTCCCATACATAGTCCTCAGGGTCAGTGCTTCGTTGTGAACAGATGCACATAAAATATTTTTACATTACCTATTCATAATATTTTGCAATAGCAAGTTGCTAATACAATTATTTGAAGTAATAGCAGTAATAGCAATTTCACAGTTTTTTTCAAATTTTGATAAATTGATAAATATAGTAACGTAATCGAGTCGTTATTGAGTCGTAAGAGATATTCTATTTGTAACATATATTTCAAAACATTTCTTCAGAATACCATTGTTGAAAAGTTTCAAAATCAAAAGTTTCTACTGAATACCTTAATTATAGTAAATATGATAATAATAGTATCATATGACAAGGATTAATATCTAAATATATTCTATACTTGACTGACATTTATATCAATTCAAATACTGATTGCATACGGATCGTTATGTAATAACTATCTTATTAAGTTATATTTTAAGCTACTCTAGTTCATAGCAAATACATCTCAGTTAATTTAAATGCGGGATTTTCAGTGGAAAGTTGTCCTTTTATGCATACATGATGTGTTTCTAACAAAAAAAAACACCCTTTGTTACCTGCCAATTACGTATATATCATATATACCAACGTCTTATAGGTATGTTTGCAAATGGCACTTAAATTCACTTTTCGTTTTCATCCTTACTTATACAAGTTCATGCACTTGTGATTATGTTTTAAGTACGGTGTTCCGTTTGGACAATTGTGACTTTATTTAATAATAAACCGTGATGCACGATGGTACGATGACGAAAACGCGATGGCGCGATGGCACTATGATGAAACAACGATGGAACGATGGTGAAAACGCGATGGCACGATGATGAAATCGCGATGGGGCGATGGTACGATGGTGAAATGTCGATGTATTATCGCGTTTTCATCATCGTACCATAGCGTTTTCACCATCGCACCATCGTGTCATCGCGTTTTCATCATCGTATCATCGTGTCATCGCGTTTTCACCATCGTACCATCGCATTTTCACAATCGTGCCATCGCGTTATCATCATCGTACCATTGTAGTTTCACCATCGTACCATTGCGTTTTCACCATCGTACCTTCGCGTTTTCACCATCGTGCCATCGCGTTATCATCATCGTAATATCGTGGTTTCACCATCGTGCTATCGCGTTTTTACCATCGTACCATCGCGTTTTCATCATCGTGCCATCGCCTTCCGGTTAGAAATGCGTAGTCCCGTACACTTGTAGTTTTTGTCAACAATAGATGAATGCATCTCAATGTATTTTGTGAGACGAAATTAACCATTTAGATTCTGCTGTTTTTGCAAAATTTTTGACAAAATGTTCAGTGCTCACATCATTAAAACTGTAAATCTTCAAGCCACGTCTTTTGTATTTTATGTATGCATGAAAGTAAATAAAAGCTGGGTGTAATAGTCACATGGTATTATTCAAACTCATCTTATTCTTTTTAGGATGTAGAAGGTACAAAGTGCAATGTGAAAATGAGATTGTATCAAGCCTGTATTTTACTGACATATATACTGTACCACTGCGCATGACCACCGGAAGGCGATGGTACGATGGTGAAAATACGTGATGACACGATGGTGGAAACGCGATGGTACGATGATACGATGGTGAAAACGCGATGGTACGATGATGAAAACGCGATATTACATCGACATTTCACCATCGTTCTATCGTACCACCGCACCATCACACCATCGCGATTTCATCACCGTGTCATAGGGTTTTCACCATCGTAACATCGTTGTTTTATCATCGTGCCATCGCGCCATCGCGTTTTCGTCATCGTACCATCGTGCATCGCGGTTTAGTATTAAATAAAAAGTCACGATTGTCCAAACGGAACACCGTATTTAAGGGTCTTCGTACTAATCGTTGACTTTACAATAAAATCTGTAAAAAGATCCTTTGGAAGAAAAGAATGCAACCAAAAAAAATAATGGCAGACTCGGTTTGCTTGAGTCTGTTCATGCGAGGTAATGAAATGTACAACACCTCTCACGCCCCCTAGCACCGGCTTAAGCGGAACTCTAATACACATATGTTGAATGAACTCCATGATCCCAAAGGACCAGAAATTCTAATAACAAAAGTCTTAAATGTGTTTAAGTGGAACATTTCATAATTTAACATATTTTTCATAATAATGTTAAGGAATCTCATTGTCTTAGATTTTCTTTAATTCATAAGAACATTAGTGGTCTAGTTGGAAAAAACCTCCAAATACTTAAAGAGTAAAAATCAGATGCAATACTTTCGCGAGTGGCACAGTCATGACTAAAAATGTAAGCTAGTGAAAGTTAATTTAAACAAACAAGTTTTATGTTTATGCTATGCATTTTAATGGTTTTAACGAACATGTACACATTTTCCCCGCGGAAAGTCAATTGATGCTTAATGGCATAACGTCACAATGAGTATGCTGGAAAATGTAAAAATAATTATTCGAGATATATATGTTTCTTTCATAATTTTTTAGTTTAAGCATAGTCATGTACCAATGAAAATTATATTTGAATTCCACAATGGGTTTGTTTTCATATATGTCTGTTGTTTTTTTTCCACTTTTCTAGTTTATCAGGTGATAATAAATCGTTATAATTCAGTAATCAAACGAAAAGCATGTACAAATATTTGTACACATACAAAATATATTAAAATGGCTATAGTGATTTTAGGGACAATGGAAAAAATCTTTTCATCTTACCTGTATTTGCAGCAATGCAATGTGTAGACATTCATCTGTTCCGTTTTTCAAAAAATCAAAAAAATCTATTTCGTGTATTTTCCACTAAATGTATAAAAGATATTTCGTTTCATCAAAAAGGAAAACTGACGCTTCGTCATATGCTTTGAACTTTATTTATAAGGTGTAATTTTATATTACATATGTTGCTGTGTGTCTGTGACGAAAAAAAAGAATCGAGGGTATTGTAAATGAAGCATTGAAAACACGTTAATCTTATTTTGTTCAGAACTGCAATCCACGATTGATCATCCATAAATTGATTAAAATCCTGAAGCTTTTTAGGTAGGATCATACTCCAAGAATCATACAAGTAGCAAATATTTATATTCGTCCCATTCTTTTTCATTGCAAATTATGACGTTCCTATTGTATGAACAGCTAAAGGAAAGGGGCCAAAGTTACAAGAACGCTGCTAAGTGATAAGGGGCCGCTGTTTTGACGACGCCAGCGTATTGGCGATGAATTAACAGTTGTTCTGTCGGGACTCAGTTGTTCGAAACTTTAACAGTTGATTAAGCTAACAGTCGTTTAACTTTTAAAATGATATTTCAGCATTTTAAAAAACATAGAAAAACAAATGTACGCCTTAAGGATTATGAAGACTAAAACGCCTTTTTATTAAAATTAAAACATCGTACTAGTGTTTCCCACCAAGACTAGTATTTTGAACCAAAATTTAACAAGCGATTTGTTTAACAGTCTGTTAAAGTTTCGAACAACTGGGCCCAGGTAAACAGGATGACCGAGAAGCTGATTTTAATGTTAAATACACAAACAAATGTAGAGCAGGATTTGTTCAATTTATAATATAAACTTGACTAAATAAAAGAAATAGATAATTTAGTAGACGTGTACACCACAACACACACACGCACACACAAAGCCAACACACGAGGACAAAACGAACAAACAAAGGAACACAGTGGGGCACCGCCTTGGTAAACACCACTGGCGAGCTTAAACCGGTTTATGGTGCGCACCCAAACTCACTCTTACCCCCACCATGTTCCAAAGATACGGGACTGTGTAAATAAACGTAATCCTCTCCAGGTGAATCTCTAACACACGTAATGGAAACAAAAAGGCATGGCATGTAAAACACAAAAATGCTCGTGTATAAATATATAAAAAGCAAACCTTAAGAACCAAAAACGTAAGTTCTCAATGCCTTTTCAGAAGACAGAGCAACAAGAGAAACACCCTTAAGGGCCCGACGAAACAGACCAGAAGACAGATATCAAAACAGTTCAGTCCTGATAGGATTTAAAAACTGCTTATCATAGAGTCCTTAAACTTATGAAAGTGAAAAATTGACAAACTCGGTTTAGTTGTGTCTGTTCATGAGAAAAATGAAACACTCGTCATGCCACCTAGCCGCTCCTGCTTTAGAAGAATTGTTTCATTTTACTTTAAAATGGAATTGGCTCAATGATCACAGACGATCAGAAAATGAAACAAAACTGAGTAAAAATCATAGTTAAATCAATTTTATTGTTCAAACAATATACGACGCCAGTAATATCCATCTAAATTTAAATGTGAAATTCATTTTTTTTTTCAAACACTCTGCTTTGACCTTCTAACATACTGCATGATGTTTTAAGAATTTTTGCATGCAAAGAAAATTTAAAAGCATGTAAGCGAGTCGTAAGTAACATTTCTTAAGAGAAACAAAGTAACAAAAATCATTTAAACAAATTTTGAAATCAAAAGCTTTTTAACTAAAGTCACAATTGTTTGAAAATTTTATATTAGCAGTATCATCATACAGTGATTTATATCAAATTACGGTCTATATTTGTGCGACATACATTTAAATTTAGATATTGTTGGCACATTGATCGTTATATAATAACTGTCTGATCAAGTTACTTCATGGCAAACTGTTCTTTTATATAAATGACAATTGTGTGAGAAATATGTCTAATTCTTCGGCCACTGTTTGTACCTGACGATTACATTGTCTTTCTTTCTACTTGTGATATTGAATGTATTTCGTTTTTGTAAACCACTGGTTTTTTAAATAATTGTTTACACTCTGTAAGCTACATGGTAACACGTACTTTGCAAGAACATTAATTACACACTCTCATTATATTTACTCTTATTATTGAATAGTTTTCACTTAATACTACATATAATGTTTAAACGTGCTGAAAAATGAATAGTTGTTATTCTGTTTAATATTAAAACAGTCACTATGTACACATACAAGTATCAAACTGACGGTGGCGTACATCTTTTCCCCTTCTCCATGTTATCTTTGTTTATAATAGTATTCATCAAATTATTTATTTGTAGGTCAAGTAGAAGTATAAAAATATTCTTGATAAATATAATGCTTTAAAGAACAACTCTATATGATAACAAAGTGCAACTTAACTGTGAAGTAGTGTCACATTAATTATGTCCACTTGAATTATATGTAGTTGCAGTGTCAATAGTCGGATCTTATTAATATCAAACTAAAGATATTAAATTACTAATTCTTATTGAGAAAAACAATCATTTAAATAACAATCCACTGACAAAATTATTTTAATCAAAGCTGTGACATGAAGTGTAAAGTAATAGTACAATGTAATGTATGTCCCATTGAATGCAGACATATTGTATAACTTATAATTTAGGTTTTGTTTAAAGTTTACTTAACAATTGCAAACCTTTCGAAAACAGTTATGCATAGGTACAGTTTATATACCCCAAAACTGGTGAATAATAGCAATCTACAAATGACATGCTTTCAGTAGGAAATCACTGGAATAGTGTTGTTTTGCCATATACTGTTGTGGGCTGGAAACGGAATTCTGTGGAGATCTTTTGAACACTCAGCAAGGCATCTAAATAGGAAACGGATATCAGGCAACTGATGAAGCTGAAAAATATTTTGAATAATATGTCAACATGGAAATTTGTTCAAAAGTAGGATAATCATACTTATCATTAGCGTTACAATTAACAATCGTTGAATAACGAAAAAATAAAGTTTAAATGAAATAATTGTTATTAGATTGAAACAGTAAGAACAAAAGTAGATGCTTTACCTTCGTTTCGTCACAGGAAACAAATTTTGTATACGTGGTACGCAAGCATGGCAAGGTAAGGACAACTGCCTCGGTGTGACTTTTTCATCTTTCGAACCTGTTTTTGTTTTTCATTATAGCGTTCATTGTAAAACATATCTCCAGTTATACGTAGCCGCATCCCAATATCGCGTAGTTGTAAATTATTTTCATTGATGAGTATGTCTTTCGATTCCATCTTTGTTTTCATAAATTTGATTTATACAACGTATTATTTCAATATCTGTGCCATGTATCCTTATCACATGGCAAGTATTTTTACAAAGTTTAAAATTTTGAGTGAAGAAAGAGTATAATAATAAAGTTATATTACTTAAAACCCGCTTTGGGGGGTAATTTTCATTTTAAAGACAAAAATAGGTGTTATCTAAGTAATAACAGTATATATAAAACTGTAACCGTGCTATAAACAGGGTATCATGTGCTATATTTAAATGTCCAGATGTCTTTAAATCGCAAAATATTAATATATAACCACATTAAGGGGTGATCTTAATTTTATCGTGTGATTTACAAATATAGTTTAGAAAGTTAAAATTAATTAACAGGAAAACCAAACTGTTCGTTAAAATATGCTTTAACGAACTGATTTTAAACATTACAGTATAATGAAAATAACATTTGCCTGTTTTACTGTTAAGTTTAATTGCTATAGTTCTATTGTGGATATTAAGCATTTGCATTTTGCAATATATTCCAAGTTTATGTCATATATTGGTTGATAGTCTCAGCCAAACAGATTCTGAGTTGCAATGCAATTGTATACTAATGAAAATACAATTTTAGAGGAAATAAAATAGTGAATAAGAATTAGGACAAAAGGAGCACATAGGACAGATATAAGTGTTCTTAAAATCAATGTTAAATAAAGGCCAGGTTCAAATGCAATAACATTCGAAAATCGTATTTTAATCTGTTCGTAAGTTCACACTATGCTAGTGTGTGTCATTTCAACTTATATTTAACAGAAGGAAAAATATTAAGGTGCTGATAACGTTTCAATTTGTATTTGTTTTCTTTTGTTTTATGTTTTATTAAGTGTGAAATGAGGAGTGGTTTGTATTGAGGATTTTTATCAAGTTCAGTGATACATGCAAGAAGTGGAACGCCGAATAATTTCTCTAAATGGCGTTAAAGTAAACTCGGTTAACCCATTTACGTCAGATGAGTTAAAATGCTTAAAGTCAGTGTTTATCTATTAAGAGAGACATTTTATTAAAATAATACAAAACTTGTTCTTGTCTAAATGAACAAGAATGTTTACATGTCAAACCAGCATCAAAGTTCCTAATCCAATACTCAAGTTACTTCAGTGGGGGCATATCAAAGTTTATTTTGTCTGTATTAAAGCAAAATAATATTGTTCTATCAATACAATACTACATGTTTTGATACTGATTTGTAACGCTTACATGTTCTTTTTGTTTCTCAATGGCTACGGTTTTACTGATTACGAAAGTACTTATTGTTTTATATATTACAAACATTTGGAAATTGGAACAGTCGTAAATAAAAAGATGAATGATGTAAAAATTGTATAACCTTAGGACGGCCAGCACATATTTATGCAATCTCGCCAGGCATATGTATGTTTTTGACAACACAGAAAATGACGTCACTCGACCTTCAGCTCTTTCCGGAAGTAAAGAAAATGAAAGAAGAAATGCTAAACTTGAAAACGAAAGCCGTATTTTGATTCGTAGATAGTCAGAGGTCACGCGCAGGGGTCACCCCGTCTAAATGTATGCGCGTGGTCTTCTTGTTTTTTTGTGTTTTTTTGCTATTGAGGAGTCAATTTTCAGCACTTTCGTACGAATTGAAATTACCTTGGCTTAAGTACGGCAAGTCAGCTTTTCATGTACGAAAAGATATTTGAGCTCGGAAAAAAAAAACAAAAATCCCACGCTAATACGTTTTAGTACGTTAAGGCTGCGGAAAGGATATAATGTTCATGAATTTCCATGTCATAAGACTATATCATTCTTCATCTGCTATTACGTCAAATTCATTCATTCCTAAATCAGTGTCTCAGGTATTATAGGTTATCTGACTACAATCATAGCTTCCTGGTTGTCGTATATTAAGAACAATGGGATATAAAATCTGCCATAGTAACTGTGTAAACCGGTTGACAGTTTCCTTTATCAAGTAGGGTTGTCTTTTGATAAAATAAAATGGTGTAATATCTCTCATGGTAGCCTGCACTATCACAGTGTTTATATTGTTTTCAGTATATTTGCGCACTTAATAAAACGTGTTCATGTGAACATTCTTACTACTTGTCATTGGGAACGAATTTTCAACTCTTTATAATCTAAATATTAAGAATACGTGTTAAGTATTCACTAACACAAATCAGATTCTAGTTAAATATAGCTTACTTTTAAAACTGATGTTAACTTTTAAGAGATATATAGCGGAAGAGAAAACAAACTCATTTTAGTTTTGTAGAAACGATCTTCCTAACATTTTATTGATATTTTTAATTCAAACAGTAGATTCATTTTAACTCTTTTTTTGACAATGTTTGCTCAATTTTCTTGATTTTCCTAACCTTATCTAAGTATGCTAGGTTGGCACATTAAACAATTATAAAATGTCATAGTTCACTCCCATCTTTAATTCCACTAATTTTTACCACGAACAATTTAAGTTTATTAGAGCTTGGTGGTCAGAGTCCTCATTGGATGATTTGTCACATGATTTCACGACTTCGTATCTAGGCATACTGCGACTGTGGTTGCAATATCTTATTTGAAAAGAAAAAAGACAGCCTCTCTCATTTTCCCTTTAAATGCCTGGCCGAAATAGTTTCAATAAATCAAGGATACCTTGAAAAAAGTACCTGAATTTCCCTTTATCATTGGTTCAATACGATTTTATTTTACGTCCAAAATTATTAAATGTTACAAAATATCCAATAAATTCCCATCATTAACCGCGCATTATTACCTCTTATAAATATCAATATTGTCATATCAGTTACCAGTAATGACATAATAAGTATGTTCCAAATATGTTTAAAGAATTAAATCAACTTCTAGCAGCTGACGTCATATTACTTTTACAGTTTAGATGTATGGATTGTATCAAATGAACAAATATAAAAGTGACTGCTTTTTGTATTTAAATCGTTTGCGTTCACTTTATTTTATTTAAAATACCAAAATAAATGATTATGGTAATACTGAAAACATTTAAGTTTTTAGTATCTATTTAAATTTTGGTGGTTACTTTCTCAATATGTATTTAGTGAAAAATTTAAATTCTTATTGTCACAAACTGCTTGCTCGATTTTAAAATGATTTCATACAAAATATCAACCAAGTTTTTTCAGTTATTCTGATTTGTCAAAACTATAACCGCCAGGATATCTTAATCTGTAATTATATGTATATAGTGGAAAATTCATGTAAGAAATTGCTGTTATATTAAAGCCGCAACATACAAATGTCCGATCACTAAAATGTTTCTTTGTGACCAAGACTGTTCAATTTATTCCGATTTAAAAACGCCGGCGTAGCTTTAAACAGAAATATATTCCAACGTTCTGTTATATTAAACCACTTGTAATGTTTTGAAATTATTTGACAGAAATGTTCCATAGGTGAAATTTTACTATAGTTAAAAGCCATCTTGATTTGTAAAATCCAACAGATGGCTGCCAGCAACGTGTCTAATTATCCTTACATGACTCTATGGAAAATTTTCAAAATCTTCTCAGAATCTGCAGGCAAGTTTTTAAAGCAATGTAGCAGGAACGTTTTCTTGTTATGGTTAAGGTAGTTCTGCACTTTTGGATAAAAAATTTCTACGATGTAGGATTTGATTAAACTCTGAATTTATATTAAGAAAATTTAGCAAAAAAAATAATAGGTTCTTGTGCTTTTTTTCTTTTTTTTTTTTTTTTTTTGCTAGGCTGATTTGAAAAATTTGGACCTCACGCCATTTTCCATAATGGGAGTCTATGGGAAAATCGCAACTTTCGTAACATTTTCGCGAACAGAAATTTTTCTACAATGTAGATTTTAATGAAACTTCTCACAGTCGTAAATAATCATATGCCCTACAATACAGTGAAATAATGTATAGGTCCGTATGCTTATTTTTGAGATATTTGGCCATGATTAAAGTAAACCGCCTATTTCAAGCTAATTTTAAGACACTATTTTGAATTATTTAACGTGTCAGATGTTTTAATATCATATTAAGACTTTAAAAAGATAGTAATAGTGCCATTTTGATAAATTTACTTACAGGTTGCCATTAATTCATAACCTTATTTCCATTTCCGTACGCCGAATACAGGCTTTATTCTACGTTTTCGGAATAAATGACGTTACGACATCACTTCACGCCTATCAAACGTGCAGGACTACCTTAAGCCGTGAAATTCCTTTCATGAATAGTGGGCCATCATGGCCCTTTTAAAATGTTAGTTTCTTTTTTTAAATAAGTTATGATTTCCAGTCGTTGTATATTTCAAATTATTAAAATTAATATGAGTTTATGCCGTACCTAGATTATAAGATTATTAGTGCCTTGGTAATAGCTAAGAAATATTACTGACATGTTTATGGCATTTTTCTTACTTAAAAAAAATACAGTTTGTCCATATCAGAAATAATAACTCTTTTATAATAATATTCCTGTAATTTATTCATTCATGTCTAAAAATATATCCGTGAGTGATGATTTGTATTTAGCTTTTTTTCCGAGCCTTTTTTCAACCATAGAAATTTTTTTATCCTTCCACTACCCTTTTATGTCGCTAAAATATGACTGCAGTAAACTTTGGCTTTAAAATTCTTCCTGCCTTTAAACGGCAGCTGCTGAAGGACTCCTTTGTAAGTGCAATTTGAACTGTATCAAGATTTCAGAAGATGTGATGATCATGAAACTTTTCATCACCCCCGACCCAAGTGTGATTGCCAGCCTGATAAAAAATTACTCAAATCTATTCTATTCCATTTCGGTACGTAACGGTACGAAGGCAGATTTTAATGTCTGACTCAATCAACTTTGTCATTGTCAAAGTTTGTGTCTCGACGTTCCTGGTTAAAAATTGAGGCTTTCAAACTTTTGAGCAAACATTTATCATAATTATTGGATCGAGGCCATTCGTTGTGGTAGGCCATTCATAGGTGTCTTTTCTCAGTTAAAATTATACAGTGTTAAGCTGTATAAGGAAACACGGATTGGCTTAATGCTACGTTTTCGGTTTCCGGTATTACATATTTGACTTTTTAAAACGTTTTAGTGTCAAGCACGATAATGTAATAGGCGCCCTCTAATAAATGAATATGGAGGACCATTAAAATGCTTAACATACATGCTTTCAGTACTTCACAAGCTATTCCAAATAAAGTCTTGGCTTTGGTCAAAACCCGCCACCACATCATCCGGTTGCTTTCGATATACGCAGTGCCTCTACTTTTGCTGTCTGATATCGTATCATCATTGTACCGCTTTCCCTTACTCTTGTTCAAATTTAATAATGTTGTATTGTCATAAGAGATCTTGTATCTTAACTATTTCTTCCCCTTATATGTTTTGCGTCTTACCAGTATCACACATTTATAAATATTAGTAGACCAGTGTACTGAAACACGTCATGGTAAGTCACGTTCAACGTACAGTATAAACTAAATCATTACCCGTAAATGGCTTTACATTTGTAGTATAACTTATCGTTATCTATTGTTTAAAATTAGCCTTTACAACTGCACTTGCTGTCCTTCAGTACATCTCAAGGTTTTTGATGATATGATAATGAAATAGGGTGATCTGCCAATAACTGGTTTTATTGAATATAATTTGCGAACGGGGTTCAATATCCTACCTACTGAAAGTGTCTTAATAAGTGGTAATAAGTGTTGGACAGGTATTAATATATACAGAACCACAACTGCGCAGAACAAACGTATGTTTCAACCAATGATTTAAAACAATGCAATGGTCAAATTAGTGCAGAATTACCTTTACATCTCACATTTTGGCATATGACACACGCGCTTTTGATACAGATTTATTGCCATTACAAACAACTCTATATACACAAAGAGGACAAAACAAAACAATTAAAGATACACAAAAGGACACCGTCTTGTAACGGTTAGTGTTAAATACATAACCTTACCTTTTATCTTTGTTAGTTTAACACAGTAGACACTGCACTAAACATCACTCTTAATCCCCGTCACAGGACAGCTTAAATAATAGTAACTACCAAAGGGTAAACTATATTCACCGACTACAAAGTAATCAACGTTTACATTTATGTCAACAAAACTCGAAAGTAATTAGTTATAATTGCACATAAATTCAAACAATCGGCTAACACAAAGTATTTGTAGACTTGTCGGGATTTTGCCGCTGACCGTCCAAGTGTTTTGCCCTGTTGTGTTCCTTCTTTATATAATATTGTGTCTGTTTGTTATCTCGATGTAAGTAATGCATTCGTTTGTGTTAATATGTGTATGTGCTCAGCCGCTGTGTTTTCACATACCCATATATATATTAACATGCGGAGTGTTGTATGAGGGTCGGTAAATTGATATTCATTCTGTTTTTTTGTCCTTGATTTTTAAAGTCACGCAGTATATACTCGTGTAGTACGCCAAGACATTATGCACTCGCTGTGAAGATTATTTTAACAGGTCAAATTTATTACAAGGACTTCTGTATTGACAACATATCATATAAATAGTGTCAAATGACAAAAGGGTATTATCGAATTTTCTTCTATAGTTAAGTTACATTACATTTTAAATAGTGTCAAATGACATGAGATATCATCAAATTCTATTCTACACTTGAGTGACATAACATTTTAAATTAAATACTGACTTAACGGCCCGTCATAAATCAGACTGTACTATAGGTAGATTTTATTACTTTAGATCCTTACAGATAGGTCCAAGTGCCTTCTCTTTCACATACATTACGTTTCTAACACAACAGTGTGTGAACCGAGATAATGCTTTGCTCTCCTTTGTCTGTTTTCTGTATCTTTTTTAAAGGGCTGCAACTATTTAGCTTTTTCTCCATTTAAATAGTTTTTCATTAAGATAGTTCTGCATGTTCAGATCAAAATTGTTTCTACTATATAGAATTTGATTGAACCATGATTTTTCTAAACTTTAGAATATACCTAGAACATTCAGCAAATAAAAAAAGATAAAGTCTTGTGCTTGATTTTTCGCTAGACTAATTTGAAAAATTTGGACCTCGCAAGTTTTCATGATGGGAGTCTATGGGAAAATCACTATTGTTATACCATTTTCGCAAATAGAATGTTTTCTACAATGTAGATTTTAATGAAACTTCTCACAATTGTAAACACACATACTGCCTGTTATATCGTGAAACAAAATATATAGGTATGTGTGCTTGTTTTTGAGATATTTGCCCATGATTAAAGTGAGCTGATTTCGAGACATCATTTTGAATTATTAAACGTGTCAGATGTTTTAATATCATTTTTCGACTTCAGAAAGAGAGTAACATTGTCATTGTAGTAAAGTAACTGACGGGTTTCCATTTATTCATAAAATGATTTCAATTTCTGTACGCAGAACCCAGTTTTTATTCTACGTTATCCGGATAAATGACGTTACGCCATCACTTCCGGTTAATCAAACGTACAGAGCTACCTTAATGTTTATCTTAGGTACATGTTTTATAAATAGATTGTCCTTTTCTTTACATTTTTACACATTTTAATGTTGTGGATTACAAGGCAATAACACAGAAATAAATTACATAGACAGAAGTTTATATAGTCTATTAAAGTGTACTCATTTTACATTTTTATTTAAAAAAGTATTACAAATATGCATGCATATAAAGTTGTAATTCTGTCTGAAAATGTAACAACATCTAAGTATACATGCATCAACGAGTTACTGAATGAGAAGATTAACAAATACAACTTTGTCACCTTTAAAATATCTGTAATTGCAGTAGAGTATAAAAGTCTCATTCTGTCATTTGGAGCGAAGAATAACAATATTATGAAATCCTGTTGAAAAGAACACGTTTTCACCCAATTTGCTCCGAAAATTCATTTTAATTAATCTATGAAGTACTATTGTCATATAAACATAATTTATATACACCAGAAGGGGCAATCACCACGTGAGTTTTGTATATAGAAAACGTCAACAAGTGCAGTTTGTTATCCTTTAGCACAGCTTATGTGCATTTTGTATATCTCAAAACTCTTAAATCATGATGGCGATGAGAATTGACTTGAACATGGCCCAATTGCTATTCATTCGTTTGCCAGCGTTGTGACATGCTTTTGCCGCTTGGATTCAGAGCTCTTCGAACTTTCATTGTATCCTTAGAGGATTCCATCGAGATAAATAAACGACTGACATATCTGAAAATATTGAATAGACGTGAACGATAAATATGACAAAAATAATTAAGATGTATGTATACACAAAAAGTAAAACTTGTAAAAAAACAATGTTTATCAGAACCAATGTACATTTCTGAATAAGTAATGAATGGCTTCTAAATAAAGCTCTTCGAAGTTAATGATTGCATGGAAAGAATCAAACGACTGACATAACTGAAAATATTGAATAGATGTGAATGAAAAATATCACAAAAATAATAAAGATTACGTATACACAAAAGGTATCAATGTTTTATCAGAACTTCTCTACATTGTTGAAGAAGCAATGAATAGCTGCTAAATAAAATAAACATGATCCGTGTTTTAACCTTAAAAAAAATTGTTAATAAGAACATTATACGTTTGAATAAAAGGGTAAAGTTAAAAGAAAGATAAAGTAATTTTACCTTCGTTTTGTCACAAGAAACAGTCTTTGTATATATAGAGCGCCAGAATCCCAAGGTAAGAAAAAATGCTCCGGTATGATTCTTTAGTCTCTAATTGTTCTTGTTTTTCTTGACACCGTTCATTGTAAAGTTCATCTCCAGTTATACGTAGCCGCATCCCAACATCACGTGGTCTCAAATTAATGTCACTTAAGTGCGTGGTTTTCGATTCCATCGTTGTTTTCATTAATTAAAATATTTATATGTAGATCAATATATCTAAGTATGTTTGGTTATTAGATATGAGATTTTCTTACGCAGTTTTTAAGATGTTTATTGCACAAAATGGAAAAGTGTTAATAATTTTTCAATGCAAATTAATCCTTAAATATTGAATTAAATGGGGATTTTGTACTTTTAAAACAAAAATAGGCCTTATTAAAATGATCAAATGTATACCTGCAATAGAAAATTTACAAACCATGTATGATGAGTCATATCTAATGTACAAAAATATCCAGAATTCGTACGAAACGCAAAATATTACTAAAATTGGGTTAAGGGGTGACCTTGATGTTATCATGTCAAGACAAATATAGATTTTAGAAAGTTAAAATTAATTAAGTGGCATACCATTTCATTACAATGTTTTGCTATTCTGTACATTGTTTACATATTGTATATAATTATAATCTACTTCTCTTTTATTATGCTCCCGAAGGGAGGCATATAGTTTTTGAACCGTCTGTCTGTCGGTCTGTCGGTCTGTCAGTCTGTCTACAATTTTCGTGTCCGGTCCATATCTTTGTCATCGATGGATGGATTTTCAAATAACTTGGCATGAATGTTTACCACAGTAAGACGACGTGTCGCGCGCAAGACCCAGGTCTGTAGCTCAAAGGTCAAGGTCACACTTAGACGTTAAAGGTCATTTTTCATGATAGTTGGGCGTGTCCGGTCCATATCTTTGTCATCGATGGATGGATTTTCAAGTAACTACGCATGAATGTGTGGCACAGTAAGACGACGTGTCGCGTGCAAGACCCAGGTCTGTAGCTCAAAGGTCAAGGTCACACTTAGACGTTAAAGGTTATATTTTATGATAGTGCATTGATGGGCATGTCCGGTCCATATCTTTGTCATTCATGCATGGATTTTAAAATAACTACGCATGAATGTGTGGCACAGTAAGCCGACGTGTCGCACGCAAGACCCAGGTCCGTAGGTCAAAGGTCCTAAACTCTAACATCGGCCATAACTATTCTTTCAAAGTGCCATCGGGGGCATGTGTCATCCTATGGAGACAGCTCTTGTTTTTCAGTTGTTTTAAGGCATCCATCCTAACCTTTATTCTTTATATAACAAACAAAAATACGTATTGCATTCGGAAAACTGTAATTCTTGGGCTTAGATATAGGTTTATATTCATCCCTCTTTACGTTGGTATATACGCATGAAATATGTAGGTTCGGGTAGAAAAAATGAATGCGCATATTTGTTAAATCACGTTAAGGAAAACTGAACATTGTGTAGTATAACTTTTACATACTGGAGAAGATAATAATTTGATAATTTGATACTCTATATACATTTGAAATATGCGATATCTTAGTACAAACAGTGTATTGTAACATTTAACCACTATTTGGGCGGCCTTTACTGAGTGGCTTCCAATCACTTACCCATCACCAATTTTGTTTGAAACCTTGCTTAGGGTGTATAGAATTCTTTCATGTAAGGAAGCCATCTAGCGGGCTTACGGAAGGTTTGTTGATTGCCTGATTCCGTCCGTTGTCGAATAATGCCAAGGGGCACCTGGGAACTCTCTCCATTAAAATAGCAGGAATGTCGCGATATAGTCTACAATAGTGTCGTTGTAGCGATAAACCGAAGTCACCCTTTATATGCATACTGCATTGCTGATTTTATTCCGATTATTTAAAATACTAGCAAGAGGTTTACTCTTCGTTCTTCGAACGTTTACAAAACCAATTAGGATGAAAATAGTATTTTGATATTTGACATGCTGATTAATCATACCTACTATATTCCCATTTGCTTAGAAAAGAGTTTTTAAGACTATATAATTTCCATTTCGAAAAATGAAAAAGGAACGCAACCAGCAAAATATATTCCTTACAACCCAAAACTAATGGTCATATCTTATTCCTAAAGGAAATAAACCATATAAGCTTTGACGAAATCAAATGTAAAACCATCATTCGTCAAAAAACGTTGAGGATGTGTCTTTTAGCGTTTGACGTTGCGTGATCGCTGAACAGAACCTTGCTGGTCCAAGTCAGCAAGATTTTGAAGAAACATGAAGCTGTAAAACATAAACGGACTATTTTCAAATGCCAGACATTATACTTAGGTAAAAACCGTTTTATATCAACTTAAAACGAATAATTTAGCCAAAGTACATATATGATAGTACTTGCTCGTATCGAAGTCTAATCAGAAATACAATGACATAGAGGTAACAAGATATGGTGGATTTGCCATATCAAATATCAAAATATTATTATCTATTTTAAAATATAGTGTCACAACTTTACAACAAGGGTATCAAATTTCTCACAGATCCGCAAGTATTGCTTACTAGCATATGAAATTCTCTTTTTGAAACAGTGCTATATGATTTTATGATTTATTCATTTATAGTTGAATTAATTTATCTTTTCCTTTGCAGTAGACATAAGTCTGGGATTTCCGTTTTATGCATTTTACTTTCTGAAGAGCTTCATTGTTAACACTTATGATGCAATAATCAACCTTTAACCTGAATTTTATTTTAGTTTGCTTTCTGATAGTCAAAGATAAGTCATCATAGATGATTCTGTCCCTTTCTTTATAATTTAATCATTTGACTTAATGTGAATATCAATCGGTTCAACAATTAAAACAAACCTTTCTGATTTAAAAAGGCGTATTTTCTTCATATCGAATGGCTATTTACCAAAATAAAAGTTGTGCCTAAGAACAATTAAATAGACAAACAATGGAACAGAATTTTGAATATTGGGATGCGTCTACGAATAATTGGAGATAAATTGTCCCATGAACGCAGTCAAACAAAACCGGAACAGATCAATACAAAAGACGGCTTGTTTCAGAGAGTTTCTTCTTTCTTTGGTATACTGGCAAGTCATGTATATAAAGAATGTTTGATGTGATTAAATGAAGGTAAGAAGACGAAAGTTTATGCTGAAAAATATTTCACATTCAGTTCTTTTATCAACGTTTATAGTATATTTCTATATAATAGATGTTGTACTGTATTGAATATTTGTTTTAATTATATTTCTTTCGCAGTAATTTTATTCAGAAGCTATCAGCTGAATAATAGGTATTTCATAAAAATAGATTTATAGCACCAGATGTAATTTTATATGCCGTATTTGTAGACTTTTGATATAGTTTTCAGCCCCTTTATTCGCTTGCTTCTGTTTAATATTTTACAGCTGTGTCATTTGCTTGACTGAAGAATTCGTGAATTGATGCGACATTTTTGAGTAATGGCAATTTCTACTGATACTGGCAGGTCATGCCGCTCAAAAACAGATGCTGACACAGCTGTCCTAACTCCCAGAAGTAATTATCTGTCCTAGAGCTACATAAATCACTTCCGTGACCAAGAAAATCGCATGACCGTAGAAAATAAATTCTTTTCGCTGTTATTTTTCACGTCATCACCCATATTAGCAGTGCATCTCTTAAAATACTCAAAAGAAATTTAATTACTAAGCTCTGACATCAAATGATGAATAACACTTTTAATAGAAACTTGAAAAGAATGCTTTTGATGTCACCTACAGGTCTCTTTACTGTAAAGGAGATTGACAGCTGTAAGTACTGGATATGTCTCTTCATTCAATTAAATTATAGTCAAATGTAGGAAAGCGTTGGGATATACATAAAGTGTATCGAAACGTTACGTTTGCGGTTGTTTGTTTTTCATTTTGATGCAATACTTATATGATGTTATAA
Source organism: Mercenaria mercenaria (assembly GCF_021730395.1). Lineage (NCBI taxonomy): Eukaryota > Metazoa > Mollusca > Bivalvia > Venerida > Veneridae > Mercenaria > Mercenaria mercenaria. The sequence continues at coordinate 5,038,841 of NC_069372.1, forward strand.
TATGATTGCAATATCAGGTGTCGCATCTTGTCAATGTTGAATATAAAATACCCCAAATAAAAAATGTCCAATCCATCATGCCCCTTTGATGTTTTTCCTCTACATGCCAAAAAAGGAGTTACATTTCTTTGATCGGAGTAAAAATATTATATGCTCAAATCTATATACTTATATAATATTTTAGAGATATTTATGTAAGAGAAATATATTTTATATATATTTCAAAGCTTTTGAACATGAAAATATAGGTACTGTGTTTACAAAAACTTTTGGAATGAGAAATATCTTATTATGTGTTAACCTTTGGAATAAGATATATCTTATTATATGTTACTAATATGCAAATGAGCTTTTAAGTGTACTCAAAATCAGTAGTCAAAACCTAAAAAACAGCATTTTACTGAAACATCCATTGACCAGTGGACTAGACTTAAGCTCTTACATGCTTTTAATAACAAGATGACACTATATTTAGTTTAAACATATCTATTTTATAACGTACATTTCTGCATGACAATTGGCAAGTTTACGTACAATAAGAAAAGGTTGGAACAGTAGATTTAGAGTACGTTCATACTCATTCTGCGCAATCCCATGTAACTGACAAATCAACAAAGTATCACATATGTGGAGGACAAATGGCACACTGTCTCGATTGGGATTATGGCCGTTTTTCAACATTATTTCAGTTACACAACGGTGATTCTGCATCAGTGCGGAATTGGTCTAAGCAAAAAAAACAACAACAAACAAACAAACAAAAAAACAATGGGTCCTCCGGGGCCAAGTAGTTCAAGTCTCTGACTTCCAATCACTTCCTCCTAACATCTGTGGGTTCGAAACCGTCCAGCTGGCTTACGGAAGGTCCGTGGTTCTACCCAGGTGCCCGCACGTGATGAAATAATGCCTGGATGGTAGCTGAGGCATCGAAAGCCGAAAGGTTGCCACATGAACCAAAGATGTAAGAAGTTAAGCCCATCCAAAAGTAACTAATACCTTCTTCATAAAACTGGAACAACACTCCTGTGGAACGAAGTCGTGACCCCTGGATGCAAAACACTTCTCTATTTTCTGAGCTAAGCAGATGGGCTTTTAAAACTTATGTGGCATATTGTACAACCTAAAAAAAGGGTAATAAAGTTCCAGCCCTGTATCTGTTTGTCAAATTACCTCTGTAGACATATCCTTTTCTCCAGTTTAAGTAGTTTAATAACAGGATAGAGTAATAAAAAGAATGCTTACGCATACTTAATAGGGTAATTGCTGAGAAGAAACAAGCTTGATTTTTTTATACATGTATGTGTTTACGTTGCATGCGAAACACGAGCGCAGGTCGGTATTCAAATACTGATCTACTAGTCAGGTACGAATTTGGTTACCAGCCTGCACGTTTCGTGCTAATACGCTCAAATTCTAACCATATAAAAACAAAGGAACCATGCGGTAATAATATTCGAATCAAACAAGATTTCAAAAGATAACTTTACTAATAATGTTCGTACGTTCGCACTTTGCTAGTGATTGTAATTTCATTTATTTATGAAGTATGGTGCATGTAACGTTTCAATTAGTATTGAAAACTTATAGAGTTTTATCGTATTATACGGTGCATTTCATCAAGTTCTGATAAACGCGCTTGGTAAAAGGTCAACTGACTTCTGTCAATGGAGTCATAGGCAAGTGTGTTAGTCTCCTAAAATGGGCTTATGATAAACTACATTAAATAAATCTGTACTATGTTTTAGGCAGTTTGGATCTGAAATGGACAGACAGTTAATTGGGCAATGCAAAGGATTTGTCTTGCTAATTTGTAAAGCAAAGCAATAATAAAATGTCGTATCAAGGTGTCTGTGTGGTTCTTCTAAATTAAAGCAAACTTATTTGTAGGTTGTATTGATCTGTCTATACAATGTCATTATATATAGATTGCTTTGTCACGCTTACGTGTGGTGCGTTTTGTATTAAATGTTAATGAATCAATGACCTAGATGTTTCTTCATACATATTGGCTTCCTGTTATGTAATACTATGAACATTAAGAAACAAAAGCAGGCGTAATAATTGGTCTTTAAAAACTGCCTATCATAGAATCTTCCGCTAAAACCGTTAGACACAATCAAAAAGGAACGTGTAGTATCCAATTGTAAGATGTTTAACACTAAACACGTGATGTGTCTCAGAACAGTCAGATCGGATCGAAAATCTGTTTTAATAAAAATTCTTGGTAATTTTACCGAAACGTAATCCGAAATTCTTAAAACATCTTCATAAAATTCAGATTGGGATTAACTGACATGAGTAAACAGGATGGTTATTTCATTTGTCATAAACCACAGTTTAATCAGTATCCTCTATTGTGAACAAAAGCATTTTCTACTTACAAGGAAAGTATTTTATTTTTGAAATTCCAACGCATATTTGCAACAAAGTCGGTTTTAAATGGGGTATTTTCCGCTTATTTGTATATGTCTTAATTGAGCAATCGACATTTCGTCACATGCCTGAAATTAAAACATCGTGATGATATAATATGACAATTTTGTAGCCGTATAATTATGTGACAGAAATATATCTAATGCTAATCTGACAGCTGTCGTTGACGACGTTATCTTTTTCGTAAATTGACTTCAATATGTCAGCCATACACTGATTTAAAGTGTCAAGCAGTTGCGTTGAAGACTGTGATCTTGCGCGTGGATTTGCAGAAGTCATTTTGTGGTTAATACTCTTATAAATGCACAAAAACAGCATTTCATTCTTAGATAAATTATAGTGACAAAATGCTTCCATGAATGAAATTTCGTACGTGATTGACTACGCATTCTCTAAAAAATCTGCCTTCACGTTCTGGAAACTAAATTGTATTCATATCTTAAGGTTATTAATTTTCTATGAAGAAAAATGCTCGACTTCTATAGTTCATATCTTGCGCAGCAGCACAGTATCACTCCAAATAATGCGACGTCAAAATGACGCCAGAAATAACGTAACACGTCAGATATGTTTACTCATCAATATGAAAACTGTTCAGGTTCCGTTGCAACTGAACGGGTTATTATAATGAAAACTTGATATTCACCATAATATTTGTTTGTTTACCTGCACAGAAAACCAAAAAAAGGCGTGCAACCTAGTCATGAGAGAAACTATATCAATAACATATATTTCAATAATAAAGCTTGTTTCAACAATTTTAAAAAATCAAAGTCAGCAAAAGTCACGTTTATATGTAAATGTAATATTAATAGTATCAAATGACAACGATTCAGATATAAACTCGAGTGACATGCATTCATATATAAATGCAGACTTTATACTGATATCCACTCGAGTGACACGCATTCATATATAAATGCAGATTTTATACTGATATATAATACCGATCTCCACATGTTACTAATTTGGTCGTTAAAGATATGTCTCAATTCATTTTGATACCAGGGGTTATGAAAGGAAACTGCCCTATTATATAAATGGTGTCCTTCTAGAAGCATGTGTACATGTTAGGTCACCCACTGTACCACGTCTGTTGCACCGTTATAAGTATTATTTTTCTATTTCTTATACCTGTTGAAACAAAGGCTTTTTTCTTACAGATTTTATTTGTTTAAAATGTGTGCCATGCATCCTTATCAAGCAGCAGGTATTCTTACAAAATTTAAAATGCTGAGTGAAGAAGAAGAAGTATTATGATAAAGTAACACTATGAAATATTACTTTTTAAAAAACCGCGTGTGGGGGTTGGGGGGGGGGGGGGGGGGTAATTTTCATCTTAAAGACAAAAATAGGCGTTATCTAACAATTACATTAAATTAAATATGAAACAGAAACCTTGCTACCAATAGGGTACGATGTGCTATATTTAAAAGTCAAGACGTACGTCTTTAAATTGCAAAATATTAATATGTAACCACGTTAAGGGATTATCTTAATTTTATCATGTGATTTACGAATATATTTTAGAAAGTTAAAATAGATTAACAGGAAACCATACCGTTCGTTAAGAACTGATTTTAATTAAACATTACTGTATAATGAAAATAATATTTGCCTGTTTCACTTTTAAATTTTATTGCCAAAGTTTCATGACTGATGTAAAGCCTTTGTGTTTTGGAATATCAAGTTTATGTCATACTTATGTTGGCTGATAGTCAAAACCGATTCAGAGTTGCTATTTGATACTAATGAAAAAACAACTGTAGAGGGTATAATATAATGAACAAGAGTTTGGACAAAAATGCATACAGGGCAGAAATAATATTTTTAAAATCAATGTTAAATAAAGTCCAAGTTCAAATGTGACAACAGGATAACTCAATATGACCCTTTCAAAAAACAAAGGACAAAGAAAAACATTTTTTTCTGATAAATAATGACAAGACTCACTACATATTTGATTATTCTGTATGATTTTGATTTACATATAAAATATGAAAGTGTGACAGTGATAATTGCCATTTTCAATGTATTCATTTCAACCTTTGAAACAACATTGTTGATTAAGAACATTTGAAATTATTCTACATTCTTTTTATAAATAGCTTCGTTAAATGAAATCGTATTCTAATCTGTTCGTAAGTTCCCAGTATACTAGTCTGTGTCATTTCAAATCTTACAGAAGGTAACAGATTGAAGTTGCTTGTTAAATTTCCAGTTTGTAATTTTGTTTCTTATATGTTTTATTAAATTATTGTTATTTGTATCATATAATATATTTATATAGCACTCTTTTCATATAAAAATATGTTTAAAAGTGCTTTACATAAGCATCTATATATTAAAATATGGTAATTGAACCAAGATAGAATGAATTTAAAATTACATTACGGTAATAAGATAGATAGCGTTTTAAATTAAAGGTAAGCAGATCAAACATGAAACAAAATACAATAGCGTTAACAATTAACTGGCCTATCAAAGACACAGGTTAGAGCAGAATAGAACAGAAAAATCCTACATTTTGAGCAGACAGAATTAACCAGTATGATGCCTGTGAAATGCACCACAGCGTGCAAACTGTCCCGGATGATTGGGTCAATCCCCACCTAAACGGTCCGGAGAACATCTATGATACATCCCACAGAAAAATCACTGCTAATGTTATTCTGTCACACTAGAGTTCTTGATCAGAGTTACTGATTGGCCGGCAAAGTACCTACATTATTCTACCAGGTAATTAGTGAGATTAGTTCCCAAAGAATTGTGAAAAAAATGTGAAATGAGAGGTGGTTTGTATTTAGGATTATTACTATTATCAAGTTCAGTGATACATTCAAGTAAACTCGGTTAACCCATTTACAAGGATTGTATCAAGGTTTTCTTGGAAACTACGTCTGATGACTAACAATGCCTGTTAGTTAGTTTATGTCCATTAAGAGAGTCATTTTATCAACATAATACAAAAACTGTTTCTTGTCTGAATGAACAACAATTAATCTATAATGACATGTCGAGCCAGCATCACAGTTCCTAATCAGACACTCAAATCACTTCAGCGTGGTCATATCTAAGTTTTGTTTAGTCTGAGTTAAAGCAAGTCAATACAATACTATACGTATTGATACTGATTTGTCACAATTATTACATGTCGAGCCAGCATCATCAAAGTTCCTAATAAGACACTCAAATCACATCAGTGGGGTCATATCTAAGCTTTTATTTAGCCCAAGTTAAACCAAGATGATATGGTTCTATCAATACAATATTATATGTATTGATACTGATTTGTCACACTTACGTGCTCTTTTTGTTTTTATGATTAATGACTCAATGACTACGGTCTTAAATTATACTGATTACGAAAGGACTACTGGTTATATATATTACCAACGTTTGGAAATTGGAACATCCGTAAACAAAAAGATGAATGTTGTAAAATTTGTATATGATTTTCATGATTTGTTTTGATAATACACTTCCATGTCATAACACTATATTATTAATCTTCATCTGCTATTACGTCAAATTTATTTATTCTTGGACCAGTGCCTAGCCTGTTACCAAGTTAACAGATTACAATCAAGGCTTCCGTGTGGTGGTTATATATTACAATCATCGAGACATTAAAGCTGTCGTAGTTACTGTGTAGACATAGTTGTAAATGTCGGTTGACCTTTTCTTTTATCAAGTTTGGCTGTCTTTTGATAAAGAAAAGCTTACAAGTATTGTAGAGATGTCTCTCATGACAGTTTGCACTTCTATCATATTGTTTATATTGTTTTCAGTGTAGTTGCGCACTGTATAAAACGTGTTTATGTGCGACTTTTGGCTACTTGTCATTGGAAACGATTTGCATCACTTTATAATATAATTTCAAGAATACGTGTTAAGTATTTAGTAACATAAATCAGATTCTAGTTAAAAATAGTTTACTTTTGAAACAAATGTTAACTTTTGAGAGATATACATGAATAGCGGAATTAAAGAAACTCATTATATTTTCAGAAGAAACGATCTTCCTCACATTTTATTGATATCTTAAATTTTACTTCAAACAGTATATTCATTTCAAAATAGTGAAAAGTAGAAACTTCATAGGTCGCTCAACACGACAAAAACGAAAATGTTGCAGGCTCGGTTTGATTGAGCCTGTTCATGGACGGTAGTCATTTTTTGACAATGACTATGTTTGTTCAATATTTTTGATTTTCATGTATGATATGCAAATATAAATGTTATAGTTCACTCCAATCTTTAATTCAATTAATTTTTACCACGAATAATTTAAGTTTAAAGCTTGGTGGTCAGAGTCTTTATTGGTCAGAATGAAGCAACTGACAGGGCCTCTTACTGGTTGAAAACGTATAGGGAATTCTGCAATGTATATTTCGATGTAAAATGGTCCCCCATTGGTCTATTATGTGTTGAACATTCATTTAAATTCTAATCCGTGATTTCTGGCTAGAATTTTTTGAAATGACGCATTTTGTATGGTAGTTATGCATGTTTTACTGGTGGAGCATTTTCATGAAAAATAAAAAAAAAAACATCACTGCCGGACTAGGGTAACAGAGTTGAAAAAGAAAAAAGTGCCCAAAAGTGATGGTCAACAGGTATATGTCTTGCATTTTTATGATAGTTCTTCCATCCTGAGAAAGTGGTATCAAAAGTTTAAAGGCCCATAGCACGAAACATTACAATTTGGGCTTATGGGAAATGAGTCCTGTATTGGACGATTTGTCATATGATTTCGCGCTCATGTTACCATTAATGACATAATATCCATGTTCCAATATGTTTAAAGAATTAAATCAACTTCTAGCAGCTGACGTCATATTGCTTTTACAATTTAGATGTATGGATTGTATCAAACGAACAAATATAAAAGTGTTTGTTTTATTATTTAAATCGTTTGTAGTTACTTTATTTTATTTAAAATACCAAAAGATTGCTCATTGTAGAAGGGAAACCATTTAAGTTTATAGTATCTATTTAAATTCTGGTGGTAACTTTCTCAACATGTATAATTGAGAAAAGTTTAAATGCTTCTTGGCACAAACTGTTGGCAGGAGTTAAAAATAATTTCATACAAAATAGTGCACTAAGTTTTTTTCAGGTTATTCTGATTTGTCAAAACTATGACTGCCAGTACATCTTTTACCATAATTATACTTATTAACAAATGTTTCTTGTTGACCTTTTAATGACGGTTATCATATTAATCCGATTAGTACCAAAATATGGCCGCTAGAGCCTAAACGAAAAGGATATTCATACAAAATGTCCTCATAAAACGTTCGTTTTTCCGATCACAGAAATGTTTCTTGGTGACCAAGACTGTTCATTTTATTCCGATTTAAAAACGCCGACGTAGCTTTAAATAGAACTATATGCATTCAAACGTTCTGTTATCTTTAACCACTTGTAAAGTTTTGAAATTATTTCACAAAAATCTTCCTTTAATAGGTGAACTTTTACTAAAATAGCTAAAAGCCATCTGTTGATTTGTAAAATCCAAAACATGGCTACCAGCAACGTGTCTACTTATCCCTATATGACTCTATGGAAAACTTTGAAAATCTTCTCTGAATCTGCAGGCAAGCTTGTAAAGCAATCTAGCAGCAAGGTTCTTGCTCTGTCTGCTTTTACCTGGTTAAGCTGGGCCGTCATGACCTTTTTAGAATGTTAGTTTCTCTTTGAATAAGTTATGTTTTCCAGTCTGTGTAGGTTTCAAATTGAGTTTATGCCGTATCTAGATTATAAGATTATTAGTGCCTTGGTAAATGTCAAGCCAAGAAATATAGCTGACATGTTTATGGCATTTTTCTTACTTTAAAAATACAGTTTGTCCATATCAGAAAAAATAACGCTTTTACATATTCCTGGAATTTATTCATTCATGTCTTAAAATATATCAAAGTTTTAGCTGTATTTGTGATAACATACATGTTACGATATGATAACAGTCCGTGAGTGATATTTTATGTCGCTAAATTCAGGCTGCAGTAAACTTTGGATTTAAATGTCTTCTTGCATTTAAACGGCAGCTGCTGACGGACTCCTTTGTAAGTGCAATTTGAACTGTATCAAGATTTTAAACATTTCATCACCCCAGAACCAAATATGATTACCAGCCTGAAATGAAATTTTATTAAATTTTTCTATTCCTCTTCAGTTCGTAGCGGTACGAAGACAGATTTCAATGTCTGAATCAATTGACTTTGACATTGTCAAAGTTTGTGTCTCGAAGTTCCTGGTTTGAAATTGAGGCTTTTAAACTTTTGAGCAGTCGTTTATCATAATTATTTGATCTAGGGCATTCGTTGTGGTAGGATACTATTTCATAGGGTGCTTTTTCTCTGTAACAGTAAGTTGAAATTATGCTTTGGAAATCCGAATTGGCTTAATGCTACGCTTTCGGTTTCCGGTATTACATATTTGAATGTTTAAAATGTTTAAAATGTTTAAATGTCAAGCACATAAATGTAATAGACACCATCTAATGAATCAATATTGAGGACCATTCAAATGCTTAACGTTCATGCTTTCAGTACTTCACAACCTATTCCAAATAGAGTATTGGCTTCAGCCAAAAGCCGCCACCACATTATCAGGTTGCATTCGATAAACACAGTGCCTCTACGTATCTGTCTGGTGTCGTATCATCATTGTGCCGGTTTCCCTTACTCTTGTTCAAATAAATTCAATAAAGGTTTATTGTCATAAGAGATCTTGTACGTTAACACTTTCTTCCACTAATATGTTTTGCGTCCTACTCGTATCACATATTTATAAATCTTAGTAGACCAGTGTACTGAAACACGTCATGGTAAGTCACGTTCAATTTACACTATAAACAAAATCATTACCCGTAATAGACATTACATTTGTATTATAACTTATCATTATTTATAATCAACTGCACTTGCTGTCCTTCAGTACATCTCAAGGTTTTTGATGATGTGATGGTAAAATAGGGAGACTTTGCTGTTCTTTGCCGTTGCCTTCCCATTGGTTTTGCTGAATAACATACGATGCATTTCAATATCATACCTACTGAAAGTGTCTTGATAAGTGGTAATAAATGTTGGACAGGTATTAATATATACAGAACCACAACTGCGCAGAGCAAACGTATATTTCGACCAATAAATAAAAAAGACGAAACAGACAAATTAATGTATAGTTATCTTTACATCGCACATTTTGACATATGACTACCGCTCTAAAAATATAGACTTAATGCTATTACAATGTACGCTCTATATATATACAAAACAATCAACGATACACAAAGGGAAACTGCCTTGGAACGTTAAGTGTCAAACACACAACTTGGTAGTTAAATCCAGTTAACAATGCACCAAAAATCACTCTTAAACCCGTCACAGGACAGTATAAATAACAGTAACTACCTGCCAAAGGGTGAATCTATACCACTTGTTACGGTTAAAATAACAAAGTCACGATATATGAACCGCAGAAAAGCTCACTGTAAAAATGTAAAACATTAAACCTCTATTTTCCGACTACAAGTTAATTGACGTTTAAATCCATGTCAACAAAACTCGAATATGATGAGTTAAAATACCACATAAATTCACACAACTACCTAACATACTATGTATTTGTAGACTTGTCGGGTTTTAGCCAGTGACCTTCCAGTGTTTTGCCATGTTGTGTTCCTTCTTCATGTAATATTGTGTCTGTTTGTTTTATCTATGTTAGTAATGTATTGATTTGTGTTAATATGAGTATGTGTTCTGCCGCTGTGTACGTGATATATTTTCACATAACCATATTTCTATTTGCAGTGCTGTATAAGGAGCGTTTGTGTTCTTAGAAAATTGATATTCATGCTGCAGTTTTGTCATTGACTTCTAAAACCGCAGAGTATATACTCGTATAGTAAGTCAAGAAATATTACATCACTATGCGTTATATTATCTAATAGGTCAAATTTAATACACGGACATCTGTTATTGATCGCGGCCGATGATTAGGACAAGTATATGCGCGCTGGGGAAAATATTTCATGATGGACCTGTGAATTCTTTACTTATGGGTGAAACAGGTCTCATAAGCGTAAATACGACTAGCTTCTACTGATTATAAAACATACCGTACGATTTGTTGTGAATTAACTGTTGTTGTACTTTTAGTAGTTCAACCGCCACCCTTGTTTAAGAGCAACATTTAAAAAACACGTTTTTTTTCATCCTCAAGTAATTAGTAAGTAGACTCGCCCAGTTTAATCAATCTAGACGCATAATCTAACTCTATACATAGAGCGCGTACTTGACCCGATTTACATTCGGAACATTTTCACGCGTTTCGGGCTTTATCGTATGTTTAACATGGGATTTTTGAACCGTCCAAAGATGTTGGAAATGTTTGTCTCATTGTTTTTTTTTTTTGTTTTTTTTTTTATAAAACTGTAACTGCTTTCATTGTCTACCACTTTTTTCCACCCTTGCCTGAAAAAACAGTAATGAGTTTGTACACTGTTCAGACAATTGTGCTCTGTTGAAATTTAACCAAACACAAGTTTACCTGCATAAACAGAAAGCATGATATGTCACCATGCGCGGATCCAGAGGGGGGTTGGGGGACCGGGGATCCGGACCACCTCTGGAAAATCTTTAAAAAAAGAAAGAAGACAAGAAGGAAAGAAAATGTTTTTCGAAAAAGGCAACATTAGGACTGCATGTAAAGTATATGCGACTGCTGCTACATACGACCCCGACATAATTCATATTATTTATCTAAAAAATTTTACCTCCAAGAAAGCTTGATTTTATCATTTTCCCAAATTTAACAGGTTAGTCCATAAAACTGTCCCAGAATGCAAAGTATGAAGTGATAAATTTCAAAATTTCCAGGTTAGGTGGGGGGGGGGGGGGGGGGGGGGGGCAGGGGATCGGACCCCCTCTGAGAAAATTCGCCGTGTCCGTGCATGGTCACTATACCTGTCCAGAACTGGACATTATGGTAAACGCTTCTTTCCTGCACAAATGACAATTTCGCAACTTCTGTCCGGTTTGTACAAATTTCTGGCCGCGATAAACCATTTGACTTGTGACAACATATTACTTAAATAGTGTCCAGTGATATGGGATATTATCAAATTATATTCTATACTTGATTGACATAACATTTAAAACTAATACTGACTTATGGTTCGCCAAAAATTAGATTGTGCTTTAGGTTTTATCTTTACAGATAGGTCCAAAGGGTTTTATCAAATTATATTCCATATTTGAGTAAGACAATATTTTAAATTTAATACTAATTTGATGGGCCGTCATACGCTACGTCTGAAATCAGATTGTTTTTTACTAAATATCCCAGTTTCTTTCCTGTCACATAAATTACGTTTCAAACACAATTTTAGTGAATCTTGTTAATGAAACACTGCTCTCCTTTGTCTATTTTCTGTTATATTTTCAAAGTGTTTTAATTATCTAGCTTTTTCTCAATTTGAATAGCTTTTCATTAAATTGAAATGTTTATCTTAGGTACATATTTTGTAGACAGCTTGTCCTTCTCCTTACGTTTTCACTTATTAAATGTTATGGATTACATTATAATAAAACGAAAATTTATTAATTAGACACAAGTTTGTATAGTTTTTAATCATTTTACATATTTAAAATAGTATTATAAATATGCATGCATATGAAGTTGTAATTCTGTCTGAAATGAACAACATACATGTACCAACAAGTTACTGAATAAATAGATTAATAACATAACACTTTGTCACTTTTAAAATATCTGTAAATGCAGTAGAGTGTAAAAGTCTCATTGTGTCTTTTCAAGCGAAGCATAACAATACTGTGAAATCGTCTTTGTAAGCACACGTTTTCGCGCAATTTGGTTCGAAAAGTAATTTCAATTAATCTATTGAGTACTATCATCATACAAACATAATTCATGTATATCAGAAGGGACAATAAAGACACCATATGGGTTTTGTATATAGATAACGTCAACAACTGCGGTTGATATCCTTTAGCACAGGTTATGTGGGTTTTTTTCAAAGCTCGTGAATCATAAAACAGCCGTTGAGAAATGAATTGTGCATGACTCAATAGCTGTTCATTCGTTTGTCAGCGCCGTGACTTGCCGTCGCTGGGGTTCAGAGCTCTCCGAAGCTTCATTGTATCCTTAACGGATTCCATCGAAATAATTAAACGACTAGCATATCTGAAAGTATTGAATATACGTGAATGATAAATATGACAAAAATAATAAAGATGTATGTATACACAAAAGTAAACTGGTAAAATCACTGTTTTATCAGAACCACTCTTAGACTACATTATTGTAAACCAATGAATGACTTCTAAATAAAGCTCTTCAAAGGTATATTGAACGACTTGCATTGTATCCTTAAAGGATTTCATGAAGCGAAACAAACGACTCACATAAACTGAAAATACTGATTAGAAGTGAATGAAACGTATGACAAAATAATAAAGATGTATCTATACACAAAAATTAAAATATTTACAAATCCAAGTTTTATCAGAACTACCCTACATTGTTGAATAACTAATGAATAGCTTCTAAATGAAATAAAAATGATTATTGTTTAAATCTATAAAAAAAAAACTGTCACTAAGAACATCATACGTCTGTATAAAAAAAAGAAAAACTAAAAGAAAAGCAAAGTAGTTTTACCTTCGTCTTGTCACAAGAAACAGTCTTTGTATATATAGTGCGCCAGTATCCCAAGGTAAGGAAAAATGCTTCGGTATGATTCTTTAGATTTTTGGAATCGTTCTTGTTTTTCTTGACACCATTCATTAAAAATTCATCTCCAGTTATACGTAGCCGCATCCCAATATCACGTGGTCTCAAATTAATGTCACTACAGTGCGTGGTTTTCAATTCCATCGTTGTTTTCATTAATTAAAATATTATATGTAGATCAATATATTTAAGTATGTTTGGTTATTAGATATCAAGGTTTCTTTCGCAGTTTTTAAGATATTTATGGTAGAAAATAAAAAAAAAATATTATAATGAATTTTCAATACGAACTTGTCCTTAAATATGGAATTAAATGGGGATTTTTCATTTTTCAAAACAAAAATAAACCTTAGTAAAATGATCAGATGTTTTATACATCAAAGAGAAAATTTACAAACAATGTATGACGAGTCATGTTTTAATATACAAAGTAAACCCTAAATATGTACGAAACGCAAATAATTACTAAAATCAGGTTAAGGGGTGATCTTAATGTTATCATGTTCTGACAGATATAGATTTTAGAAAGTTAAAATATAAAAAATGGAATACCAGATTTTGCTTTTCCGTACAAATGTTATCTATTGTATAATAATTGTAATTTACTTCTCTTTTATTTTGTAGATGTGTTTAGGGGATTTGTATGTAACAAACATAAAATATTTACCTACTGCATTCAGCAATATATAATTTTTATGCTGGTTCATACACATGAAACTTTTTTCTGGTCCTCAAGGATCATTGATTTCAACTTATTTACATTTGAAGATTGAATACTGCTTATACCTGTGCTAGGGGGTGGACATTGTTGCATTTTTCCATTACTACTCATAAACAGACTCAGTCAAACCGAATCTGCAAGGACATCGGACATTATGCTAGGGATTTTGCCCTAAGTTCAATGCTATTTCTTGACTTCAGTAGCTGATAGTTTTATATAACAGCTTCAAATACTGATAAATAAGTTATATTCCTATCAAACTGTCACAAAAAATAGTTTTATTTTATATTCGTTTTCTTGAAATTCGAACAGTTTGTAACTAAGGGTCATATTTTTGAAAAATTTTAAATGTGTATTTTTAGTTAAAATAAGCATTGGTATTTAAGGTATGTCTACTATGAAATATTTTGACACAATAAATAAACTGATACCATAGAGATTATCAGTTTAATTAACATTTTCTTTCAAAATAAACGAAACGGAAAAAATAAGAGTGGAACAAAACATTTGGTCCCTAACTGTACTTCAAGTTATTTCCACCCGAGTGCCCATGATAACACTGATGCATTGATCATATCCTATTGTTTGTTTTCTATACATCAATTGCTATACTGTATTTATACACATGTACAATACTGACCGGTCATTATGTGGAGGATTATTATTGAATACATGCAGTGGTGTCGCTGGCCATACATCAGCGTAGTTGGCCTTTTTCAGTTGAAACGGAGGGGTGCAGGAGACTGCCTATTCCACTACGGGTTCAGGGATGCCTTACTTTTAGCATTTTATATCAGTGGAACTTCACTAGCTAGTATCAACCTTATTTATATAGATATTCTTGGGGTGTCTGTGTTAGTTCTTTGAGGTCCTTTACTAGTATTTCGGTTGGCTTCGAAATAAGTTTCAGATGTGTGAGCGAATTGATGTTAATTCTGGGGGTGTCAGTGTTAGTTATGGGTGAGTCCGTATTAGTTCTATGGGTGTCAGTGTAAGTTCTGGAAGCAATTAGGTTAGTTAATGTGATGGTGTCTGGTATAGTTTTGTTAGGGTATAGGATGCTGGATCAAATAAAAACAAATGTTGCTCTTAAAATGCATTCTATGTTCGCTTCAACTGTGTCCTACAAAAGGTAAAAAAATTGCACCTAAGTGGCACTTTTCCCATAAAAGTTCGTCTGTATTTCTTTGTCTACTTTACGTTGAAGACACATATGTAATATGTCGAAGTCACTTGCTTGGTTCTTGACTTATGACAGATGCAGTTGTCTCAATCCTGATAACACTCAATCGATGGAGGTAACAGATCTGATTGCAAAATTCATAAGATATAAAGATCTGTCTGCTTTCTAGCTTCACTTTCTATGTCCCCTATTTATTTAGTTTAGTGTTTTCTGTGCTTGAAATATTTACAAAAATGAATAAACTGTGTATATATGTAAGGTTTAGGAAACACATGCAATAAGTGTCAAATATTTATGTTAAAATTTATTTGCTGACACCCTGTACGTAGTTTTTTTTTTCAATTTTAAACACTTTCCCACCAGTGACCAAGTGTCATTTTTGCAGCATACGTATCTAATAATTATTTACAAAGGCATGTGAACTATTTTGTTGCGTCACTGGTGGGAAAGATGTTTAAAACGTAAAAATGATTTATGTTCATATTTTAATAGAAAAGAGAATGAGAAATGTCTACAAAGTCTTCTTTTTTGTTCATAAACTTGTAAAATGAAGTCGCATTTATCAAGAAATGGTCTTCAACTATCATAACTATGCAATTTCAGAAGTCTATCCCTATGTCAAGTTTTCCTTAATCGGATAGGCAATCTGAATAGGAAAATGTCCGAGGTCCTTTTTACTGTTTGTCTTGTTCTCGGTGCTTCAGATCTTATTTATTTATTTAATCACTTTAAGGAAAAGTGACTATTGTTTGTTTGATATGTTTAATATATTGATACAAATAAATGTACAAATATGAAAATTGACAACAGGACAAATCGTACTAATGCCATTTTCATTTGCAGTGATTTTGCCTTTGCGACCAGTGCAGACCAAGATCAGCCTGCACATGGTCTTCACTGTTCGCTATTCAGTCAGTAAATTTTCGGTGAACATCCCTTTGAATAGTAAATGGTACTGTCCAAATTGAATGATGGAGCAGTCCGTTTTAGAAATTTAGCAGGGTGGTTAAAGAAAACGAGAGTACTTGATTGACCGTGAAGACGTGTACACCTTAAGTATATAAAACGTTTGTATTACATTAGCATTGTTCAACGAATTTTGATAAAATATAGAGCCTTAACAGCAAGTCAACAGGAAGAAAAGTTCCAATAAATATTTTTACATGCCTTATGTCATCGGCGTTGTGCATCCAAGTTAGATTAAAACAAAGTGATTTTATAGATTAAAGGCGTTGTAAAACTTGGGTATCATACAGGCTATCAAATAGATGGATCACACTGTGTGTGTGCGTATGCACGTGCGTACGTACTTGCGTGCGTGTGTGCGCGCGTGTGTGTGTGTGTGTGTGTTTTGTTAACGTCGTTCGTGATTTGCCTTGTCTCTGTCTACATTTCTTCAACGCTTGTCTACATTTCTTCAACACTGGACAAATCCATACATACACTTATTGCTGTTCATTTAGGAGTTTGACCTTATTTTTGCATCCGTTGATTTATTACTCTTCTGTGAGATTTGCACACAGTGGGGATAATGAATGATGATTATTGCACCTTTAACAGGTTACAGCTCCCCAGTGGTGATTTTAGCCACTGACTGCTGTGGTCCATACGTAAACACACGTGCAAGGGACTACGGTTTAAGGAGGCTGCGTTTTTGGAACTTGAACCTTCCTATTGGCATATTTAGCCTATTACATGCAGAAGTACCATTATATAAATACAAATGACTGAATACACGTTGCACTAACATTTTAATACAAAGGCTAATACTATTAGACTATTTAACAATCTTCTGTACAATACGGAGATATATTAGGACGAGTACCCAGCTGAGAAAACCATATTGGACGAGCCGCTAGGCGAGTCCAAAATGGTTTTCCCAGCTGGGTACACGTGCAAATATATATCGTATTATACAGTTCAATGTTAAATAACTTTTTATTCTATATCTATTTTATTTAAGTTTAAATTAAAAATGATATCTGCCTTCCTCATTTCAAGACGCATAATCTAACTCTGTACATAGAGCGCCTACTTCACTCGGAACATTTTCACTTGTTTCGGGCTTTATCGTATGTTTAACGTGGGACTTTTTGAACCGTCCAAATACAGAATAAATACAGGTTTTATGTACGCACGTGCGTCCAATAAGGTGATATATTGTACGGTCACGTGTTGCAAATGAACGTTCACGATTGGATAGATAAAACAGAATAGGAATATGCATACTACAAACACCGGCTAGTCATTTAATATACATGTATATGTATTTATTCATGTGGCAATCTTTAGGAATACTTTCTTTATTAGACCTTTTTTCTATTTGATAATCTCTTTGAATTTATGTTCTTTTCTTGATATACTTGTTTACCAGAATTGCATATAATAAATGGTTTAAAGGCTCGTAATACAAACGTACCTTTGTTTTAAATGTGGCTGCCAAATTTTTACGTTATTAACATAATATATGTTAACTTCTTGTTAAATCGTATGTATGAAAATTGTTTTCTACAACTTTTACAAAGGTTTGAATACTGATGAATATAGTATTAGGTTTTATTGAAGCTGTTGTCTTTAATTACCTCCCTTTGTAGCTCTAACTGTACAGTCTCATGTTTAGTATTAAAAGTAACGCTTTTCTAACCATATAATTTTGCATAACATCTATTTGGGTATCTGTTTGATCAGTTTTTAGTATAAAATTTAAAGCCTTATGGAACTTTAAATGAACAATAATGGAAACATCGTCTGATTCCATTTATCTCTATTCATTTAAAACGGAGGAAATTAGGTTTATGCATTTGTTGGATTTAACGTTGGACCGACAAAATTATAGGTCACATGGCGACTTTCCAGCTTTGATGGAGGAGGAAGACCCTACATGCCCCTCCGTGCATTATTTCATCACGAGCAGGCACCTGAGTAGAACCACCGACCTTCCGTAAGCCAGTTGGATGGCTTCCTCACATGAAGAATTTCAACGCCCTGAGTGAGTCTCTCACATCGGTGAGGGGCAAGTGATTTGGTCAGTGACTTCAACCACTCGGCCATGGAGGCCCCGAAGAAATTAGTACACTGTATATAGCAATATTTATTAAAAGATGGTGTAGCAATATAAGAACAATATCATATTTCACATTTGCTTACAAGAATTGTGATATTTTTATTTTTCACTTGCATGGTCATATAAATATCAAAAAGTCACAAAAACAAAATTGTGATTTAATTCTTTCACTACAAATGACAATCAAGTTGCAAAGAGGTGAATATGATTAAGCAGTTTGTCTATTTTAGAACGCTAAACATTATGATTTAGTTAAAACAGTTTGCAAAAAAGATAAAAATAATAATGTAGCCAAAGCACTTTATATCATAGTATTTGATCTTATCGTTGTAATCGAATCAGGAAATTAACGACATACGGGTATCAAGATATGGCGGAGTTACTATATCAAATATCCAAATATTGTTATTTACTATTGAAATATAGTATCATTACTTAATAACTAGTGTATAATGTTAGTCATAGTTCTAAAATTTATCACGTAGTAGTAAATGAAATTATACTATATAAACAACTATTCTTTCCCTGTGTTGTTGATGGAAGACTCTGGGATTCCGTTTAACGCATTTTACGTTCTGAATGGTTTCATTGTTAACTCCCATAAAACAATAACCGACCTTTAACCTAAACTTTATTTTAGTTTTGCATTTTGATATTTTTGGATGTACAATGCTGATAACGACCGTGTGAAATTATTTTTACGCTCATTGTTAAAAGTAGCCATAGTTTAGTTACACACGATTTCCGTCGAGAACTATACCAGTACTGTTTATGAATTCCCCAAAACCTAGTGTGTGTAATTTCAAATCATTTTAAATCGAGTTGCTTGTAATGTTTCAACTTAAGTTTGTTGTTGTGTCCAAAACGTTTAATTAAGAGCGTAAATAAGACGCAGTTGTCCAGTTCAGACAATTTTGATACACCTGTGGTGGAACGTCAATTGTTTTCTATTAGTGGAGTAAAAAGTCAAATTAGTTGATATTTACCCTTACCTTTTATCTATTACAAGGATTTATTAACGACAAATGAGTTTGCAGTTCACGTTTGGTTTAGAACATTAGTTAATCAGAATAATACCAAAACCTTCTCCTTACCTAAATGAACAACAATATTTACATGTAAACCAAGCAATAGAAATTATAAACTATGTCTCGAGTCGCTTAAACTGGGTCATGTCCAAGTTTTGTCATTTTATGAATTAAAGAAAACCCATTGGTATATAAATACAATGTCACATGTATTGATTTTTGCGTTTTATTATGGAATGTACTTAGATTTCAGATTACACTGATTATGGAAGGGCTTCCTGGTTGCTTATATTGCAGGTATTTAGAAATTGGAACAGCCGTAAATAGGTTGATAAATATAGTTACAAATGACTGTATATAACTTTCATTAACATTTTTAATAGTCGTAAGACCGTCTTGTTATTCTACGTCTGCCATTAGGCCAATGCTTTGTATTTCTGGACCATTGTGACAATTTTGGCTTCTATATGTAATCAGATTATCAAACGTATTAAGTTTTAGGGCTTGTCGTATACTACAAGCAATGAGACATAAGAACGGTCGTAACTACTGTATAAATAGTTACAAATAGCATTATCATATATCTTAAAAAGAAAAGTCCTACTTTGAAAATTACTTAACATTCAAAAAAGTTAGAAGAATATAATAAGAATTGTACTCGTACCAGCTACCAAGTGTGAACTCATAATTCTTCTTTTATGGTTTGAATGTAGTAAGCGTGTGTATATTTATAAAAAGTCACCACAGCTAAGTGAATTAGCCTTCGCCTAGATAACATGCTTGGTCTGACCGCACGTTCTATCATTATGTTTATATAGCTTTCTAGTGCATGTACACAATGTATAAAATGTGTTAATAGTCCTTTGAAATGAGCAACGATCAATTATCAGTGTTAAGTATTCAGAAGAACAGAGCATGTTTTAGTAAAATACAACTAACTCTAAAAAAATAACGTCAATTTTAAAAGTAAATACAGGAATACTGGACGAAAAATAAAAATTATTTTATCTTTTATAGAAATGATATTTTGTTGATACCCTGACTTAAAATCAATAGAAATTAATAGAATCAGTTTTACTTTGACAACATATTTGCAATGTTTCGAAGATATATAAAACAGTTTAGCACAATAAAGTAGCTATAAAATGTCATAATCCACTCCCATCTTTAATTCCACGGACAATTTAAGTAAATTTGAGCTTGATGGTCAGGGTCTTGATGGGACGATTTTTTTTTTTACATTTTTCGCACCTTCATATCTGACGTTGCAATATTTTATTTGAAAAAAGAAAAAAAAAACAGCGTCTCTAATTTTCCCTTTAATTGTCTAAACGAAACAGTTTAGATAAATCACGGAACATTGAAAACAATACAAGAATTTTCCTTTATCTTTGGTCCAATACGATTTTATTTTACGTCCAAAATTATTAAAGGTTACGAAATACCTAGTAAATTTCCCTCATTAACAATTTACTACGCTTATTACCTCTGATATCAATATTGTTGTATCAGTTACCATTAATGACATAAAAAGTCTGTTCCAAATATCATTCGAAAATTCAATCAACTATCAGCAGATGACGTGTTGCTTTTGAAATTTAGATCTACGGATTGCATCAAATGAACAAATAAAAAAATGATTGTTTTATTTTTAAAATTGATTGCGTTTATTTTACGTTATTTAGAAATACAAAAATGTGATGATGGTAATATGGGAAACGTTTTAGTTTTGAGTATCTATCTTTCTTTTGGTGATTGCTGTCTCATATTGTAACATGCTACATGATGAAAAATTTGAAAAGCTTCTTGTCACAAATTACCGGCCCGAATTTATTTTCTTTTAGAAAAACTAATAATTGGATAACTGACTGCCAAGGTTGTGAATGTTATTCTGATGTGTCAAAACTATGACGGCCAATGTATCTTTTACAATAATTTTATTTATCACATGTTTGACGTCGTGGGAATGAAATAAAGCCATTACATATATTTGATAATACACTAGTGTAATAAAACTTTGACGTTGACGTCGTTTTAAGTATAGGATACTTTGGTCGAATTTTCTTGGTCTATAACAGGTAAAGAAAAAAGAAATATTGGTGTTTCAGCAAGAAAAGCTTACACGTCATAAAAAGAATATTACATTTGTGCCTTTCCACGTTGAATGTATTAAACGTGTTAAATAAAATTGATAAAAAGCTCGACAGAGCCTCGCATTTTATTATTTTATTCAACTCGTTTTATAAATTCAGTATGAAAAGACACTCCCAGTCCCAGAAAATCGCGAACTTTTTCCATTATTTCAAAAATAAGCGACACATCAAATGATTATTTTAACTGATGTTATTTCGGCGTATACTCTACAGGACTATAGTGTTTAAAATTAAATATCTGTCATATTATTTGTGAGTATTTCTTAAATAATGGACGGCAGTCAGTGCTAGTCGGCGCACGCTCAATTTTGCCACTACAAAAAGATATGGCTTCCTTCTGAATTCATGTAACTTACCAGTATACATCTCACAGGATTAAAATTTATATTGTCGTTAATGACAATGTCTGGCGCGTGATTATGTTGCGTTTCAAGTCTTTGACATCACTAATGTTAAAATAGTGACGTAATTTTGAAAGTGATGATCGCACACCATTTTGGAAATGGCGACGTCAGATAATTTTGGGGCGCAAAAAGTATTAATGAAATATTGTGTAGATCGCGGTGTGACTCCTTCACAAACAAAACGAGAAATGGAAAATTCTAGAAGTTTGGCAAATGTTAGCAGGATACTTGTCTTTACGTGACACAAACGTTTTAAGGAAGGTTAGGCGAGTGATTCAAAGAGAGGTCAACATAAAACTGTAATACTTTCTGCGAAACGAAATTATCTGACGTCGCCATTCCTGAATGGTATGAGATCTTTACTTTCAAAATTTCGTCACTATTTTAGCATAAGTGATGTCAAAGACGTTAAACGCAAAATAATTACACACCACACGTTGCTGTTAACGATGATATAAATTTTAATCCTGTGGAATGTATATTGGATAAGCTACATGAATTTGAAATGAAGCTGTTTCTTTTTTTGCAGTGGGGAAATTGAGCGCGCGCCGACTAGCACTGACTGCCATCCATTATTTAAGAAAAAACTCAAATAATATGATAAATATTTAATTTAAAACTCTATAGACCTGTAGAGTATACAATGAAATATCATCCGATAAAATAATTATTTGATGCGTCGTTTACTTTTGGAATGATCAAAAAAGTTCGCGATTTTCTGGGACAACCCTCGTATTGTGGAAGGTTTAAAAATCTGCATGTACAAACTGCTGTTTCGATTTTGAGACCGCAACATACAAATTGTCCTTGAGGAGTCCTCCACAATAATATGACCACCATAGCGTGGTTACTTTTTCATATATGTATAAACATGTAGTAGATACAAGAAAATACCTGCCCAATTTTAAAATACTTGTTAGTGTTTGACAGGTATATTATATATACCAAGGACAAATGTATGTTTCAACCAATAATTAAAAACGTGCAACAGTCAAATTAGTGTATAATTACCTTTACATCGCACATTTTGACATGTGACTATCGCGCTATTGATATAGACTTAATGCCATTACAACGTACGCTCTATATACACAAAGAAGACAGAACAAAGATACATAAAAGGACACCGCCTTGGTTAGTTTCATATATACAACTTGGTAGTTTAACCCAGTTAACAATGCACCAAACATCACTCTTAATCCCCGTCACATGATAGTATATATAATAGTAACTACCAAAGGGTAATCATGACACACGTTACGCCAATAATAACAAAGTCACAGAATGGCTAACTGTAAAAATGTAAAAACGCAAACTCTGTTTTCTAATTACAAGTTACTAAACGGTTAATTTCATGTAAAAAAACCCGAAAGTAATTAGTTACAATTCCACACACATTCAAACTATCATCTAACATACAAAGTATTTATAGACTTGTCGGGATTTTGCCGTTGACCGTTCCAGTGTTTTGCTACGTTGTGTTCCTTCTTCATGTAATATTGTGTTTATTTGTCACTTCTATGTTAGTAATGTATCATGTTTTAATATGTACAATGTACATGTATACATTTCCACATACCAATATTTTCATTTTGAGTGCTTGCATTCGTCGAAAATTGATATTCATGCTGCATTTTGGTCCTTGAGTTTTAAAGTCGCGAAGTATATACTCATATACAGTACGCCAAAAAATATTACATAATTATGCAATTGCCGTGAAGTCAAATTTAATACAAGGAATTCTGTATCGACAAAATGTTATATAAATAGTGTCAAATGACAGGGAGTATTATTAAATATATAGCTATTCTACACCTGAGTTAGATAACATTTTAAATTTAATACTGATTTTATGGACCGCCAAATGATAAATCTGAAATCAGATTGTTCTGTAGGTAGACTTTATAACTAAAGAAGCTTCCATTACGTGTGTTAGAGATTCACCTGGAGGGGATTTCTTTTATTTACACTGTCCCATGTCTTTGGAACATGGTGGGGGTAAGAGTGAGGTTGGGTGCGCACCATAAACCGGTTTAAGCTCCCCAGTGGTGTTTTTGCCACTGACCGTTCCAAGGCGGTGCCCCACTGTGTTCCTTTGTTTGTTCGTTTTGTCCTTGTATGTTGACTTTGTGTGCGCGCGTGTGTGTATGCTTATTGTTCGTCTTGTCCTTATGTGTTGGCTTTGAGTGTGTGTGTGTGTGTGTGTTGTTCGTTTTGTCCTGATGTGTAAGCTTTGAGTGTGTGTGTGTGTGTGTGTGTGTGTGTGGTGCACGCGTTTGCGTGCTGGGGGTTCGTTTTGAGGAGGCTGCGCTTTTGGTGCGTGGCACTCCCTGTTTGATATTTTTCTTTGTTTTTTTTACAGAAAAGTCCTAATTTCTTTCCTGTCATATGAATTATGTATCTAACACAATAATGTTTGAATCGATTGGAAGAAACACTATGCTCTCCTTTGTCTATTTTCAAGTGTTTTAAGTATCTAGCATTCTTTCCATTTTAATATTTTTTCATTAAAGGATCTGTTGAACTGAAATGTTTATCTTACCGTATATGATTTATAGATAGCTGGCCCTTTTCTTATATTTTACTTATTTAATGATGTGGATTACATGAAAATAACAAGGAAGTAAATAACAGAGACATGAGTTTATATAGTTTATTTAAGTCTCTTCATGAAATAGTTTTACAATTATACATACATAAGCTGAAATCCTAATGATCCTATTGATAAGGACACGTTTTAGCAAAATTCGTTGCAAAACGTCATCGCAATTATTCTGTGAAATCTATTATTGTACAAACATATTTTATATTCTCATTAGAAGAAGAAATAGAAATCTTGGTAAGAAATACCATACAGGCTGAGTTTAATAACTGTAGTTGTAATACTTTAGCACAGCTTATGTGTAGTTTGTATTTCTCACTTATCGGACAGAAAAATCTCTATTTTTAGAAATGCTGGAAAATCTTATCTCACATGGGTTATCCCACACTCCTGTGACGGACTACTTCATGTACTAAATATACATATTATTTATGTAAAACAATTAAATATCAGGTACCTTTATCTTTTCTCTCCGTTCCTCATAGTGTATTTCTCTATTCAAAATTCATTACTTTATGATAAGAACGTAACGTTACGCTACAAACGATAAAACTAAAGCGGAACTTTGTTATTGTGCGTCACTGAAATGTCACGACGTCACTTCTGCTTACGGACGTCAATTTCCCGCGTTTTAAATAGTTTCATATTTTCATGCTTGCTTTTATTGTTTCTGTTGTGGTAAGAGAAATAGAATCCATCATTGGTGTTCGGTGAAGATCAGAAAATTCCAACCCTCGGGCGCACCGCTCAAGTCTTAAACTCGGCACAGCCTCGTTTAAGACTAGAGCGGTGCGCCCTCGGGTTGGGATATTCTGATCTTAACCGAAGACCAATGACAGATTCTCTCTATCTCAAAGCTCGTAAATCATGGTACAGCCGATGAGAAATTACTTGTATACGGTTCAACTGCCGTACATTCTTTTTTCAGGGCTATGACTTGCCGTTGTCCTCTTCGGAAAGAATATTGAACGGCTTGGGCTGTTTCTTGAAAGGATTCCATCGAGAGAATCAAACGTTAAATTATCTGAAAAAAAAAATGAATAGACATGAATGAAACATATGACAAAAATAGTAAACATGTATTTATACAAACAAGGTAAGAGGTATAAAGATAAATGTATCATCAGTACTACTTTACATCGTTGAATAATGAATGGCTTCTAAATGAAATAAACATTATTTTTTAAACCTTAAAAAAACTTGCTACTAACAACATTGTAAAGTAAATTAAAAAGAAGAAATAAATAGTTTTACCTTCGTCTCGTCACAAGAAACAGTCTTTATGTATATAGTACGCCATCATCCATAGGTAAGGAAAAATGCTGCCATATAATTTTTCAGTCCTTCGGAGTCGTGCTTGTGTTTCTTGACTCCGTTCATTATAAAGTTCATCTCCAGTTATACGTAGACGCATCCCAATATCCCGTGGTCTCAAATTAATTCCATGGGAGAGCGTTGTTTTAGACTCCATCGTTTTCATAATCAAGTTATTTAAATGTATATCAATGTATTTAAGCTGTGTGTACTTATTACGTACCAGGAATTTTACGCAGTTTTTAACACGTTAAGTACAAAAAGAGAAAGAGTATTGTGATAATTTTACATTACAAACTAGCCTTTTATTGAATTCATTGGGGACTTTTTTATTTCTAAAACAAAAAATAGGCCTTATTAAAATGATCAAATGTGTTATACCTGTAATAGAAAATATACAATGTAAGTTGAGTCATGTTTGAATATAAAAATATCCAAAATTCATATGAAATGCAAATTATTACTTAAATCAGGCTGAGGGATGACATTAATGCCATCATGTCATGACAGATATAGATTTTAGAAAGTTAAAACTGATTTTATGGAATACCAGATTTTCATTACAATCTTTTGCTATTCCGTACAAATTTACATATTATATAAGATCATAATTTACTTCTCTTTTATTTTCCAGTTGTTTAAAGGAATTTTTACTTAACAAACATAAAAGAATTACAAATACATTATTCTTATGTCGGTTTATACGCATGAAACATATGTAGCTTCAAGTATAAAACAATAATTACAATAATATTAAAGCATTAGGAAACAAATAACCATTTTTAATTATCACATTAACTTGTCTGACAAGACAATAATGATACCTTGCTATTCTACATGCGTTTGGGATATACGATATCGCAGTATAAACAATGATATCATGACATTAACTAAACTCATTTTGGCGACCCTCCATGACAGGTAGGTAAAGGTCGCCGACTTCCAATCACATGTCCGTCTTCGATGGGCGTTTTAACCCTCGCTTGGGGTGTGTAGAATTCTTTCATGTGAGGAAGCCATGCAAGTGTATTGTTCTCCCAATGTGTCCGCCAGTTGTGAAATAATGTCTGGGGCTTCCTCCACCAAAACAGATGGTTAGTCGCGATATTACCTATATTTGTGTTGGTGTTACGTAAATCCCAACAAAAGTCAGTCTGTGTATACATACACATATGTTGGGTATAACTGCATTACTGATTCTATTTCGATCAAATGAAATACTAGTGAGAGGTTTACTTTTCGATCTTACACTAGGATAAAAAGTAGTACTTTGATATTAACTATATTCCCTATTTCAATTTAAAGAAAACTATGTACTGTGCTTTTCGAAAATGAAAAGGAAACAAAACCAGCGTGGTCATCTCTTGTTCCATAAGGAAATAAACAACATTAACTCAGAAGAATTAAAATCATCATTTGTCACAAGACGTAAAGGATGTTCTTCCTTTAGTGTCTGGCGTTGCTTGATCGCTTAACAGAATATTGTTGGTCAAAACTAGCAAGATTTTGAAGAAACAAGGGGCTGTAAAACTTAAATGGTCTATTTCTAAATGCCAAACATTAAACTTAGGTAAAGACCGCTTATATCAACTTAAAAATAAATAATGTAGCCAAAGTACTTGATATAGTAGTACATGCTCGTATCGTAGTAATCTAATCAGAAACGTAATGACACAGAGGTAACAAGATATGTGGTGTTACTATATCAAATATCAAAATATTATTATTTATTTTGAAATATAGTGTCACAACTTTAAAACTAGGGTATCAAATTTGTCACAGGTCAAAACGTTGGGCATACATGTATACGAAAAAAAAACCAACTCTAAATGGGCTTGAAACAGTGCCATAAGATTTATTTATTTATTATAGTTGAATTAACCGATCTTTTCCTGTGCAGTAGGCGGAAGTCTGGGATTCGTCTTTATGCATTTTACGTTCTAAAGAGTTTAATTGTTAATACTTATGATGCAATTATCAACCTTTAACCTAATTTTTATTTTAGTTTGCATTGTCATAACGTTTGGATTGTTGTCAAACATGATCGAGTCATCATAGATTATTCTATCGCTTTTTATGTTTTAATCATTTGACTTGAAATTCAAATATCAACCAGTTCAACATTTAAAACAAACCTTTGTGATTAAGAAAACGTATTTTCTTCATATTAATTTACTATATACCAAAATAAAAGCTGTGCCTAAGAACAATTAATTCAAAAGACAAACAATAGAAAAAAAATTAAGAATGATATTTTCCCGATGTTGGGATGAGTCTACGTATAATGGGAGATAATATACCACGAACATTGAGCCGATCATCACAAAAAACGACATGTTTCAGATCGTTTCTTCTTTCTTTTGTATACTGGCAAGTCATGTTTATAAAGAATGTTTTATTTGACAAAATGGAGGTAAGAAGGATATGGTCAGTTCTTTTAACAATGTTAAACTTTATAATACATTTTTTTGCTAGGTTTTATGACGATGTATTGAATATTTGTTTTAAATATATTTCTTTCGCAGTTATTTCAGCTGAATAATCGATATTTCATAAAAATAGATACATGTATATAGAATCAGATAAAGTTTTATATATCCTATTCTAGGCTTTTGATATTGTTTTTGTTCCTTTATTCTTTTGCTTCTATTTTCTCGTGTGACTGAAGAAATCATGAATTCATCAGTGAAGATCTTATTTGGATCTTTATGTGACACTTTTAAGAAACGGCAGTTTCAACTGACACCGGCGGGTGACGTCGCTGGAAAACAAACAGTGCAACAGCTGTCCTAACTCCAAGAGTAATTATATCCTACATAAATAACTTCCGCCGCGAATATCACATGACCATGAAAATCGCATAACCGTAGAAAATAAATTCTTTTCGCTTTTATTTTTCACTTTATCACCCGTATTAGCAATGCATTTCTTAAAATATTCAAAAGAAATTTAATTACTAAATATCAAATGATGAAAAACACTATAAATAGAAACTTGGAAAGAATGCTTTTGATGGCAGCTACATGTCTCTTTACTGTAATTGAGAATTACAGCTGTAAGTACTGGATATGTCTCTTCATCCAATTAAAATTATTGTCAACTGTATGAAAGCGTTTGGATAAACTTGAACTGTATCGAAACGTTACGTTTGCGGTTGTTTGTTTTTCATTTTGCTGCAATAGCTATATGATGTTACAATATGATTGCAATATCGATCAGGTGTCACATCTTGTCAGTGTTGAATGTAAAATAAAATACCCTAAATAGAAAATGGCCAATCCATCATGTCCCTTTGATGTTTTTGCTCTGAATGCCAAAAAAAGAGTTACATTTCTTCGATCGCAATAAAAATATATGCTCAAATCTATACACTTTTTCTAAAAATATTTTAGAGATATTTATTTAAGAGAAATATATTTTATATACATATGTATATTTCAAAGCTTTTGAACATGAAAAAAAGGTAATGTGTGAACGAAAACTTTTGGAATAAGATATATCTTATTATTATATATATGTTATTAATATGCAAATGAGCTTTTAAGTGTACTAAAATCATTAGTCAAAACCTAAAAGCAGCATTTTACTGATACATCCATTGATCAATGGACTAGACTAAAGCTCTTACACTCTTTTGATAACAAGGTGACAAGCTCTTACATGCTTTTAGTAACAAGATGACACTATATTTAGTTTAAACATATCTATTTTATATGGTACATTTCTGCATGACAATTGGCAAATTTACATACAATAGGAAAAGGTTGGAACAGTAGATTTAGTGTACGGTCATACTCATTCTGCGCAATCCCATGCAACTGACAAATCAACAATATATCACATAGGTGGAGGGCAAATTGCACACTGTCTCTTGTAAAACAACAAAGCGCCCGAGCATCGAACACCCGATCCTTGTTTGCATTACCTACTGAACGTACAGAGTGGTCTGCTGCACGACTGGGTTTGTTATTATGTTTCTATACATGTATCATAGATTTAACTAAATGTTTGTTTGATCGCTTGTTCGTTCGATTTGTTTTTGGCCGTTTTTCAACAATATTTCAATTACACAACGGTGATTCTGCATCATGTAACGTTTCAATTAGTATTGAAAACTTAGAGAGTTTTTGTCGTATTGAAGCTCGTTTATACCAGTATTGGCATTTTATCAAGTTCTGATAAAAGCGCTTGATAGAAAGTCAACTGACTTCTGTCAATGCAGTCATTGGCAAGTGTGTTAGTCTCCTTAAATGGGCTTATGATAAACTACATTATACAAAACTGTAATATGTATTAGGCAGTTTGGATCAGAAATGGAGAGACAGCTAATCAGAACAATGCAAAGGATTTCTCTCTCTAATTTTAAATAATTAAATGTGTTTACTTGTAAAGCCAAGCAATAATTAGATGTCGTGTCAAGGTTTCTGTATCGTTTGTCTAAATTAAAGCAAACTTATTTGTAGGTTGTATTGATCTGTTTATACAATGTCATAATACATAGACTGCTTTGTCACACTTACGTGTGCGTTTTGTATTAATGTTCATGAATCAATGACCTAGATGTTTCTTCATACATATTGGCTTCCTGTTATGTAATACTATGAACATTAAGAAACAAAAGCAGGCGTAATAATTGGTCTTTAAAAACTGCCTATCATGGAATCTTCCGCTAAAACCGTAAGACACAATCAAAGAGGAACGTGTAGTATCCAATTGTAAAATGTTAAACACTAAACACGTGGTGTGTCTCAGAACAGTCAGATCGGGTCGAAAATCTGTTTTAATAAATCTTCTTGGTAAGTTTACCGAAACGTAATCCGATATTCTTAAAACATCTTCATAAAATCAGATTGTGATTAATTGACATGAGTAAACCTGAGGGTTATTTCCTTTGTCAAAACCACAGATTAATATTCAGTATCCTCTACTGTGAACAAAAGCATTTGGAAAGTATTTTATTATTGAAATTCCAACGCAGCAAAGTTTGTTTTACATAGGGTATTTCCCGCTTATTTGTATATGTCCTAATCGAACAATCGACATTTCGTCACTTGCCTGAAATTAACACATCGCGATGACATAATATGACAATTTTAAAGTTTATTTTTAATTATGTGACAAAAATATATCTAATACTAATCTGACAGCTGTCGTTGACGACGTTATCTTTTTCGTAAATTGACTTCAATATGTCAGCCATACACTGATTTTGCGTTGAAGACTGTGATCTTGCGCGATTCATGGATTTGCAGAAGTCATATTGTGGTTTATACTCTTATGAATGCACAAAAACAACATTTAATTCTTAGATAAAGTATAGTGACAAAATGCTTCCATATGAATGAAAACTCGTACGTGATTGACTACGCATTCTCTAAAAAAACCTGCCTTCACCTTCTGGAAACTAAATTGTATTTATATCTTTAGGTTATTAATTTTCTATCAAGAAAAATGCACGACTTCTGTAGTTCATATTTTGCGCAGCAGTACATTATTACTTCGCATAAGAACGAGTGCAGAACTACATTCTCATCGACGCTTATATATGATAACACGGGTGGGGGAGGGGGTGGTAATTTTCATCTTAAAGACAAAAATAGGCGTTATCTAATAATTACATTAAATTAAATATGAAACAGAAACCGTGCTACCAACAGGGTACGATGTGTTATGTTTAAAAGTCAAGACGTACGTATTCAAATTGCAAAATATTAATATGTAACCACGTTAAGGGATTATCTTAATTTTATCATGTGATTTACGAATATATTTTAGAAAGTAAAAATAGATTAACAGGAAAACCATACTGTTCGTTAAGAACTGATTTTAATTAAACATTACTGTATAATGAAAATAATATTTGCCTGTTTCAATTTTAAATTTTATTGCCAATGTTTCATGACTGATGTAAAGCCTTTGTGTTTCGGAATATATTCAAGTTTATGTCATACTTATGTTGGCTGATAGTCGAAACCGATTCATAGTTGCTATTTGATACTAATGAAAATACGACTGTAGAGGGTATAATATAATGAACAAGAGTTAGAACAAAAATACATACAGGGCAGAAATAATATTTTTAAAATCAATGTTAAATAAAGTCCAAGTTCAAATGCCAACAGGACAATTCAATATGACCCTTTCAAAAAACAAAGAACAAACAAAAATATTTCTTCCGATAATTGCCATTTTCAATGTATTCAATTCAAACTTTGAAACAACATTGTTGATTAAGAACATTTGAAATTATTCTACATTCTTTTTATAAATAGCTTCCTTAAATGAAATCGTATTCTAATCTGTTCGTAAGTTCCCAGTATACTAGTCTGTGTCCTTTCAAATCTTACAGAAGATAACAGATTGAAGGTGCTTGTTACGTTTCAATTTCCAGTTTGTAATTTTGTTTCTTATATGTTTTATTAAATTTTTATTAATACTTTTATTATATAACACATTTATATAGCACTCTTTTCATATAAAAATATGTTCAAAAGTGCTTTACATAAAAACATCTGTATAATAAAATATGGTAATTGAACCAAGATAGAATAAATTTAAAATTACATTACGGTAATAAGATAGATAGCGTTTTAAATCAAAGGTAAGCAGATCAAACATGAAACAAAATACAATAGCGTTAACAACTAACTAAGCTATCAAAGACACGGGTTAGAGCAGAATAGAACAGAAGATATCCTACATTTTGAACAGACAGAATTAACCAGTATGATGCCTGTGAAATGCATCACAGCGTGCAAACTGTCCCGGATGATTGGGTCAATCCCCACCAAAACGGTCCGGAGAACATCTATGATACATCCCACAGAAAAAACACTGCTAATATTATTCTGTCACACTAGAGTTCTTGATTAGAGTTATTGATTGGCCGGCAAAGTACCTACATTATTCTACCAGGTAATTAGTGAGATTAGTTCCCAAAGAATTGTGAAAAAAAATGTGAAATGGGAGGTGGTTTGTATTTAGGACTTTTATCAAGTTCAGTAATACATTAAAGAAGTGGAATGCCGAGTGAATTCTCCAAATGGCGTTTAAGTAAACTCGGTTAACCCATTTACAAGGATTGTATCAAGGTTTTCTTGGAAACTACGTTAGATGACTTACAATGCCTGTTAGTTAGTCTATGTCCATTAAGAGAGTCATTTTATAAACATAATTCAAAAACTGTTTCTTGTCTGAATGATCAACAATTAATCTATAATGACATGTCGAGCCAGCATCAAAAGTCCTAATCAGAACTCAAATCACTTCAGCGTGGTCATATCTAAGTTTTGTTTAGTCTGAATTTAAGCAAGTCAATACAATACTATATGTATTGATACAGATTTGTCACACTTACGTGCTCTTTTTGTTTTAACGATTAATGACTCAATTACTACGGTCTTAAATTATACTGATTACGAAAGGTCTTCTTGTTATATATATATTACAAACATTTGGAAATTGAAACACCCGTAAATAAAAAGATGAATGTTGTAAAATTTGTATATGATTTTCATAATTTTTTAATAATACAGTTCCATGTCATAACACTATCTTATCATTCTTCATCTGCTATTACGTCAAATTTATTTATTCTTGGACCAGTGCCTAGCCTGTTACAAAGTTAACAGATTACAATCAAGGCTTCCGTGTGGTGGTTATATATTACAATCATCGAGACATTAAAGCTGTCGTAGTTACTGTGTAAACATAGTTGTAAATGTCGGTTGACCTTTTCTTTTATCAAGTTTGGCTGTCTTTTGATAAAAACAAAAGCTTACAAGGATTGTAGAGATGTCTCTCATGACAGTTTGCACTTCTATCATATTGTTTATATTGTTTTCAGTGTAGTTGCGCACTGTATAAAACGTGTTTATGTGCGACTTTTGGCTACTTGTCATTGGAAACGATTTGCCTCACTTTATAATATAATTTCAAGAATACGTGTTAAGTATTCAGTAACATAAATCAGATTCTAGTTAAAAATAGCTTACTTTTGAAACAAATGTTAACTTTTGAGGGGAATACATGAATAGCGGAATTAAACAAACTCATTATATTTTTAGAAGAAACGATCTTCCTCACATTTTATTGATATCTTAAATTTTACTTCAAACAGTATATTCATTTCAAAATAGAGAAAAGTAGGAACTTCACAGGTCGCTCAACACGACAAAAACGAAAATGTTGCAGACTCGGTTTGATTGAGTCTGTTCATGGACGGTAGTCATTTTTTGACAATGTCTATGTTTGTTCAATATTTTTGATTTTCATGCATGATAGGCAGATATAAATGTCATAGTTCTCTCCCATCTTTAATTCAACTAATTTTTACCACGTATAATTCAAGTTTAAAGCTTGGTGATCAGAGTCTTTATTGGTCAGAATGAAGCAACTGACAGGGTCTCTTATTGGTTGAAAACGTATAGGGAATTCTGCAGTGTATATTTCGATGTAAAATGGTCCCCCATTGGTCTATTATGTGTTGAACATTCATTTAAATTCTAATCTGTGATTTCTGGCTAGAATTTTTTGAAATGACGCATTTTGTATGGTAGTTATGCATGTTTTACTGGTGGAGCATTTTCATGAAAAATAAAAAAGAACATCACTGCCGGACTAGGGTAACAGAGTTCAAAAAGAAAAAAAGTGCCCAAAAGTGATGGTCAGCAGGTATATGTCTTGCATTTTTATGACAGGCCTTGGATAGTTCTTCCATCCTGAGAAGGTGGTATCAAAAGTTTAAAGGCCCATAGCACGAAACATTACAATTTGGGCTTATGGGAAATGAGTCCTGTATTGGACAATTTGTCAAATGATTTCGCGACTTTATATTTAGGTATACTTCGGCTTCCGTTGCAATAATTTTTTTTTTGAAAAGAAAAACAGCCTGTCTAATTTTCCTTTTAATTGCCTGCCCGAAATAGTTCCGATAAATCAGGGATACCTTGTAAAAAGTACCCGACCTTCCTTTTATCATCAGTTCAATACGATTTTATTTTACGTCGAAAATTATTAAATGTTACAAAATATTAGATAAATTCCCCTCATCAACCGCGCTT
Organism: Mercenaria mercenaria; assembly: GCF_021730395.1. Classification (NCBI taxonomy): domain Eukaryota; kingdom Metazoa; phylum Mollusca; class Bivalvia; order Venerida; family Veneridae; genus Mercenaria; species Mercenaria mercenaria. Next base: position 5,073,569 of record NC_069372.1, read on the forward strand.
TATTACCTCTTATAAATATCAATATTGTCATATCAGTTACCATGAATGACATAATATCCATGTTCCAATATGTTTAAAGAATTCAATCAACTTCTAGCAGCTGACGTCTTATTGCTTTTACAGTCTAGATGTATGGATTGTATCAAATGAACAAATATAAAAGTGACAGTTTTATTATTTAAATCGTTTGTAGTTACTTAATTTTATCTAAAATACCAAAAGATTGATTATTGTAGAAGGGAAACCATTTAAGTTTATAGTATCTATTTAAATTTTGGTGGTAACTTTCTCAACATGTATATAGAGAAAAATTTAAATGCTTCTTGGCACAAACTGTTGGCACGAGCTGAAAATAATTTTATACAAAATAGTGCACTAAGTTTTTTTCAGGTTATTCTGATTTGTCAAAACTATGACTGCCAGTACATCTTTTACCATAATTATACTTATTAACAAATGTTTCTTGTTGACCTTTTAAGGACGGTTATCATATTAATCCGATTAGTACCAAAATATGGCCACTAAAGTCTAAACGAAAAGGATATTCATACAAAATGTCCTCCTGAAACGTTCGTTTTTCCGATCACAGAAATGTTTCTTGGTGACCAAGACTGTTCATTTTATTCCGATTTAAAAACGCCGACGTAGTTTTAAATAGAACTATATGCATTCAAACATTCTGTTATCTTAAACCACTTGTAAAGTTTTGAAATTATTTCACAAAAATCTTCCTTTAATAGGAGAACTTTTACTAAAAAAGCTAAAGCCATCTGTTGATTTGTAAAATCCAAAACATGGCTACCAGCAACGTGTCTACTTATCCCTATATGACTCTATGGAAAACTTTGAAAATCTTCTCTGAATCTGCAGGCAAGCTTGTAAAGCAATCTAGCAGCAAGGTTCTTGCTCTACCTGGTTTTACCTGGTTAAGCTGGGCCGTCATGACCTTTTTAAAATGTTAGTTTCTCTTTGAATAAGTTATATTTTCCAGTCTGTGTAGGTTTCAAATTATTAAAATTAAGATGAGTTTATGCCGTATCTAGATTATAAGATTATTAGTGCCTTGGTAACTGTCAAGCCAAGAAATATAGCTGACATGTTTATGGCATTTTTCTTACTTTAAAAATACAGTTTGTCCATATCAGCAAAAATAACGCTTTTACATATTCCTGGAATTTATTCATTCATGTCTTAAAATAGATCAAAGTTTTAGCTGTATTTGTGATAACATAAATGTGACGATATGGTAACAGTCAGTGAGTGATGATTTGTATTTAGCTTTATTTCGAGCTTATTGTCAAACATAGAAAGAATTTTATCCTATCGCTACTATTTTGTGTCGCTAAATTCAGGCTGCAGTAAACTTTGGATTTAAACGTCTTCTTGCCTTTAAACGGCAGCTGCTGACGGACTCCTTTGTAAGTGCAATTTGAACTGTATCAAGATTTCAAACATTTCATCACCCCAGAACCAAATATGATTACCAGCCTGAAATGAAATTTTATTATTATATTCCTCTTCAGTTCGTAGCGGTACGAAGACAGATTTCAATGTCTGACTCAATTGACTTTAACATTGTCAAAGTTTGTGTCTCGAAGTTCCTGGTTTGAAATTGAGGCTTTTAAACTTTTGAGCAGTCGTTTATCATAATTATTTGATCTAGGGCATTCGTTGTGGTAGGATACTATTTCATAGGGTGTTTTTTCTCTGTTGAAATTATGCAGTGTTGAGCTTTGGAAATCCGAATTGGCTTAATGCTACGCTTTCGGTTTCGGGTATTACATATTTTAATGTTTAAAATGTTTAAATGTCAAGCACATTAATGTAATAGACACCATCTAATGAATCAATATTGAGGACCATTCAAATGCTTAACGTTCATGCTTTCAATACTTCACAACCTATTCCAAATAGAGTATTGGCTTCAACCAAAAGCCGCCACCACATTATCCGGTTGCTTTCGATAAACATAGTGTCTCTACGTATCTGTCTGGTGTCGTATTATCATTGTGCCGGCTTCCCTTACTCTTGTTCAAATTCAATAAAGGTTTAACACTTTCTTCCACTGATATGTTTTGCGTCCTACCCGTATCACATATTTATAAATCTTAGTAGACCAGTGTACTATAACACGTCATGGTAAGTCACGGTCAACTTACACTATAAACAAAATCATTACACGTAATAGACATTACATTTGTATTATAACTTATCATTTTTTATTATCAACTGCACTTGCTGTCCTTCAGTACATCTCAAGGTTTTTGATGATATGATGATAAAATAGGGAGATTTACAAATAACTGGTTTTAATGAATATACTTTGCTGTGCTTTGTCGTTGCCTTCCCATTGGTTTTGCTGAATAACATACGATGCATTTCAATATCATACATACTGAAAGTGTCTTGATAAGTGGTAATAAATGTTGGACAGGTATTAATATATACAGAACCACAACTGCGCAGAGCAAACGTATATTTCGACCAATAAATAAAAAAGACGAAACAGTCAAATTAATGTATAGTTATCTTTACATCGCACATTTTGACATATGACTACCGCTCTAAAAATATAGACTTAATGCTATTACAATGCACGCTCTATATATATACAAAACAATCAACGATACACAAAGGGAAACTGCTTTGGAACGTAAAGTGTCAAACACACAACTTGGTAGTTAAATCCAGTTAACAATGCACCAAAAATCACTCTTAAACCCGTCACAGGACAGTATAAATAACAGTAACTACCTGCCAAAGAGTGAATCTATACCACTTGTTACGGTTAAAATAACAAAGTCACGATATATTAACCGCAGAAATGCTCACTGTAAAAATGCAAAACATTAAACCTCTATTTTCCGACTACAAGTTAATTGACGTTTAAATCCATGTCAACAAAACTCGAATGTTGTAAGTTAAAATACCACATAAATTCACACAACTACCTAACATACAATGTATTTGTAGACTTGTCGGGTTTTAGCCAGCGACCTTACCAGTGTTTTGCCAAGTTGTGTTCCTTCTTCATGTAATATTGTGTCTGTTTGTTTTATCTATGTTAGTAATGTATTGATTTGTTTTAATATGAGTATGTGTTATGCCGCTGTGTACGTGATACATTTTCACATAACCATATTTCTATTTGCAGTGCTGTATAAGGAGCGTTTGTGTTCTTAGAAAATTGATATTCATGCTGCAGTTTTGTCATTGACTTCTAAAACCGCAAAGTATATACTCGTATAGTAAGTCAAGAAATATTACATCACTATGCATTTTATTGGTCAAATTTAATACACGGACATCTGTTATGACAACATATTACATAAATAGCGTCCAATGATATGAGATATTATCAAATTATACTCTATACTTGATTGACATAACACTAAAAACTAATACTGACTTATTGTTCGCCAAAAATTAGATTGTGCTTTAGGTTATATCCTTACAGATAGGTCCAAGGGGTTTTATCAGATAATATTCCATATTTGAGTAAGACAATATTTTAAATTTAATACTTATTTGATGGGCCGTCATACGCTACGTCTGAAATCAGATTGTTTTTTACTAAATATCCCAGTTCTTTCCTGTCACACAAATTACGTTTCAAACACAATTTTAGTGAATCTTGTTAATGAAACACTGCTCTCCTTTGTCTATTTTCTGTTACATTTTCAAAGTGTTTTAATTATTTAGCTTTTTCTCAATTTCAATAGTTTTTCATTAAATTGAAATGTTTATCTTAGGTACATATTTTGTAGACAGTTTGCCCTTCTTCTTACGTTTTCACTTATTAAATGTTATGGATTACATTATAATAAAACGAAAATAAATTAATTAGACACAAGTTTGTATAGTTTTTAATCATTTTACATATTTAAAATAGTATTATAAATATGCATGCATATGAAGTTGTAATTCTGTCTGAAATGTAACAATATCTAAGTATACATGTACCAACAAGTTACTGAATTAATAGATTAATAACATAACATAACACTTTGGCACTTTTAAAATATCTGTAATTGCAGTAGAGTGTTAAAGTCTCACTTTGTCTTTTCAAGCGAAGCATAACAGTACTATGAAATCTTCTTGGTAAACACACGTTTTCGCGCAGTTTGCTTCGAAAAGTCATTTCAATTAATCTATTGAGTACTATCATCATACAAACATAATTCATGTATATCAGAAGGGACAATAAAGACACCATATGAGTTTTGTATATAGATAACGTCAACAACTGCGGTTGATATCCTTTAGCACAGGTTATGTGGGGTTTTTTTTCAAAGCTCGTGAATCATAAAACAGTCGTTGAGAAATGAATTGTGCATGATTCAATAGCTGTTCATTCGTTTGTCAGCGCCGTGACTTGCCGTCGCTGGGGTTCAGAGCTCTCCGAAGCTTCATTGTATCCTTAACGGATTCCATCGAAATAATTAAACGACTAGCATATCTGAAAGTATTGAATATACGTGAATGATAAATATGACAAAAATAATAAAGATGTATGTATACACAAAAAGTAAACTAGTAAAATCAAGGAACTATCAGAACCACTCTACATTATTGTAAACCAATGAATGACTTCTAAATAAAGCTCTTCAAAAGTATATTGAACGACTTGCATTGTATCCTTAAAGGATTCCATGGAGCGAAACAAACGACTCACATAAACTGAAAATACTGATTAGAAGTGAATGAAACGTATGACAAAAATAATAAAGATGTATCTATACACAAAAATTAAAAAAATTACAAATCCAAGTTTTATCAGAACTACACTACATTGTTGAATAACTAATGAATAGCTTCTAAATGAAATAAAAATGATTATTGTTTAAATCTATAAAAAAAGCTGTCACTAAGAACATCATACGTCTGTATAAAAAAGAAAAACTAAAAGAAAAGCAAAGTAGTTTTACCTTCGTCTTGTCACAAGAAACAGTCTTTGTATATATAGTGCGCCAGTATCCCAGGGTAAGGAAAAATGCTTCGGTATGATTCTTTAGATTTTTGGTATCGTTCTTGTTTTTCTTGACACCATTCATTAAAGAATTCATCTCCAGTTATACGTAGCCGCATCCCAATATCACGTGGTCTCAAATTAATGTCACTACAGAGTGTGGTTTTCAATTCCATCGTTGTTTTCATTTATTAAAATATTATATGTAGATTAATATTTTAAGAATGTTTGCTTATTAGATATCAGGTTTTCTTTCACAGTTTTTAAGATGTTTATTGTAGAAAATAAAAGAGTATTGTAATAATTTTTCAAAACGAACTAGTCCTTAAATATTGAATTAAATTGGGATTTTTTTAGTTTTTAAACAAAAATAGACCTTATTAAAATGATGAAATGTTTCATACATCAAATAGAAAATTTACAAACAATGTATGATGAGTCATGTTTTAATGTAGAAAAAAAAATCCAAACTTCGTACGAAACGCAAATTATTATTAAAATCAGGTTAATGGGTGACCTTAATGTTATCATGTTCTGACAGATATGGATTTTAGAAAGTTAAAAAAAAAATGGAATACCAAATTTCCGTTGCAATGTTTTGCCTTTCCGTACAAATGTTATCTATTGTATAATAATTATAATTTACTTCCCTTTTATTTTGCCTTTATTACATGTAGAATCGAAGTGCAATTATGTAAATAAAAATCACTGAATACATATTGCACTAACTAACTTTTTAATGCAAAGGCTAATACATATGCATACTACAAACACTGGCAAGTCATTTAATATACATGTATTTATTCATGTAATAACCTTTACAAATATTTTTATTTCTTTATTAGACCTAATTCTGTTTGATAATTACGATAAATTTATATTCTATTCTTAATATACGTGTTTACCAAAATTGCATATAACAATATAACAAATTATTTAAAGGCTCGTAATACAAATGTACCTTTGTTTAAAATGTGGCTGCCACATTTTACGTTATTAACATAATATATGTTAATTTCGTGCTAAATCCTTTGTATGATAATTGTTTTTTTATATATTTTTATAAAGATTTGAATATTGATGAATGTAGTAGAAGGTTTTATTGAACCTGTTGTCTTTGATTACGTCCCTTTGTAGCTTTAACTCTACAATCTCATGTGCAGTATTAAAAGTAACGCTTTTCTAACCAAATAATTTTGCATAACATCTATTTGGACAGATGTTTTATCAGTTTTTAACATAAAATTTAAAGCCTTATTGAACTTTAACTCGTGCGCACGACATCTTATCTTGAGCGATCAACATCTTATCTCGTGTGCACGACATCTTATCTCGAGCGTTCAACATCTTATCTCGTGCGCACGACATCTTATCTCGAGCGATCAACTCTTATCTCGTGCGCTCGACATCTTATCTCGAGCGATCAACATCTTATCTCGAGTGCACGATATCTTATCTATATATTAAGGTCCTTTGTGTGTATTTAGGTCATCAGTAAAACATACGGACAAGTTGATAATTAGGGTCCAGCCCATTCCGATGTTATATAAACTTCCCACAAGTGCATGTGCAAGTTTATCACGTAATTTGGGAGAGCAGTGCACATAATTGGTCATCCTATCTTCAAAATTAAATGAACATAATCAATGATGCTTACTGCATGTTAGAAAATAAATCGCAGTTCGACTGATAAATTCGCGCAGAAAAGTTATAAAATTGCATGCATGAATTAAGGGGAAACAATGAAATTCTTTCATATATGGGCGAAGCCTACATACTAAATCTTTTTCCTTCTTTCTTTGTCAAGGACTTAAATTTATTTACTGGGGTCATCACTGAATTTTTGTTGCCTTTTTTATCAGTTTGCGTATTCAAATTATAACCCTGCAAACACGTGAAACGGTTATAAGTAAAATCGTAACAAAAGCAAAAACGGTGGCAGTCGTATGTTTACTGATGATCTGAGTTCACAAAAAGGGCCTTAATATATATTGATAAGATGTCGGGCGCTCGAGATAAGATGTCATGCGTACGAGATAATATGTCGAGCGCTCGAGATAAGATGTCGTGCGCACGAGATGATATGTCGATCGCTCGAGATAAGATGTCGAGCGCTCGAGATAAGATGTCGTACGTACAAGATAAGATGTCGATCGCTCGAGATAAGATGTCGTGCGTACGAGATAATATGTCGATCGCTCGAGATAAGATGTCGTGCGCACGAGATAAGATGTTGACCGCTCAAGATAAGATGTCGTGCGCACGAGATAATATGTTGAGCGCTGGAGATAAGATATCGATCGCTCGAGATAAGATGTTGTGCGCACGAGATAAGATGGCGTTCGCTCGAGATAAGATGTCGTGCGCACGAGATAAGATTTTGTGTGCACGAAATAAGATGTCGAGCGCTCGAGATAAGATGTCGAGCGCTTGAGATAAAATGTAGTGCGCACGAGATAATTTATTCTTTAAAGAAATAAATGCAGGTTCTAAACATACCACCGTAGTACACTATATTTAGTAATGTTTATTATGGAAAGATTGTGTAGCAATTGTGGTATTTTTATTTTTCACTTGCATGGTTATATAAATACCAAAAAGACACAAAAATAAATTGCGATTTAATTCTTTTACTACAATTGACAATCAAGAATATGATTAAGCAGTTTGTCTATTTTCGAACGCTAAACATTATATTTTAGTTAAAACAGCTTACAAAAAAAGATAGCCAAAGTACTTTATATAATAGTTTTAGCTCGTATCGTTGTAATCTAATCAGAAACTTAACGACATAGAGGTAACAAGATATGGTGGAGCTATTATATCAAATATCTAAATATTATTATTTACTGTTGAAATATAGTACCATGACTTAACAACTAGTGTATCATATCAGTCATAGGTCTAAAGTTATTACGTACTACTATATGAAATAATACTATATAAACGACTATTCTTTTCCTTTGCTGTTGATGGAAGTCTGGGATTCCGTTTAACGCATCTTTCGTTCTAAAGGGTTTCATTGTTAACCCTCATAATACAATAATTTACCTTTAACCTAAATTTTATTTTAGTTTTGCATTTTGATATTGTTGGATGTACAATGTTAATAATCCAGGAAAACTGGTTAGGTTAACTGCCCGCCGTTACATAACTGAAATACTGTTGAAAAATGGCGTTAAACCCAAAACAAACAAACAATGCTAATTACGACCTATGAAATATTCTACGCTCATTGTTAAAAGTAGTAATAATTTAGTTACACACGATTTACGTCGATAACTACACCAGTACTGTTTATGAATTCCCCAAAAGCTATTGTGTGTAATTTCAAATCATTTTAAATCGAGTTGCTTGTAATGTTTCAACTGAAGTTTTGTTTGTGTGTTTTTTGTTTTCTGTTTAGTGTGTGTCTAATACGTTTAATTAAGAGCGTAAATAAGACGCAGTTTGCCTCGATGAATTTTATCCAGTTCAGGCAAATTTTGATACACACGAGTGGTGGAGCGTCAACTGTTTCCTATTAGTGGAGTAAAAAGTCAAATTATATGATATCTACCCTTCCGTTTTATCTATTACAAGGATTGTGTCAAATGTTTTTCGTAAACTACGTCAAATGAGTGTGCAGATTAGGTTTGGTCAAAATAATACCAAAACTTTTCGTTACCCAAATGAACAACAATGTTTACATGTAAACCTAGCAATTGAATACCTAAACTATGTCTCGAGTCGCTTCAACGGGGTCATGTCAAGGTTCTGTTATTTTATGAATTAAAGCAAAATCGTTTTTATATAAATACAATGTCTCATGTATTGAAATTTCGTTTTTTTATGGAACGAACTCCGATTTTAGATTACACTGATTATGAAACGGCATCTTGGTTGCTTATATTGCAAGCATCTAGAAATTGGAACAGCCGTAAATAGGTTGATACATATAGTTACAATGACTGTTTATAATATTCATTATTCTACGTCTGCCATTACGTCAACGGTATGTATTTCTTGGCCATTGCGACAGTCTTATATATTTAATCAGATTATCAAATTTATCAAGGCTTCCGGCTTATCGTATATTACAAGCAATGACACAGAACCGTCGTAGATACTGTGTAAATAGTAACAAATAGCGGTTGACAAATTCCATTATCATATATCTTAAAAAGAGAATTCCTACTTTGAATATTGCTTGATATTCAATTGAGTTAGAAGAATATAATGAGAAATGTACTCGTACCAGCGACCAAATGAGAATTTATTATTTAAGAAATAATAAATCTCATCCAGTGATTTGTCGTTGAATAAATCATTGTTTGGAGTTCAGATGCGAAGGAATTATATCACGAGGGCGTAGCCCGAGTGATATAATAATACGCATCTGAACGACAAACAATGATTTGTTCAAGAGCAAATCACTAAATGAGATATATTATTTCTATTCTAACACGTTACCAAGGATTTTTAAGTACATCCTTGACGACATTCATTAAAAATATGCCCGTTTTCAATCGGTTTCTTTTCCAGCGCGCCGCTATGCCGTTTGACGCCATGACGTAATAATTGTGACGTCAGAACAGTGATTTGTTGTATAATAATTAACTGTTTTCTGCCTTCTTTGTTTAATAGGGAAATGAATAGAATCTTCTTTATCGGTTTGAAAGTAGTAAGGTTATGTATATTTATAAAATTCACCACAGCTAGATGTGCTTGGTATGACTGCACGCTCTATAATTATGTTAATATTGCTTTCTAGTGCATGTTCACCATGTATAAAATGTGTTAGTAATCGTGTTAAGTATTCAGAAAAACACAGAGCAGGTTTTAGTAAATTGCAAATAACTTTAAAAAAATAACGTCAATTTTAAAAGTAAATACGGTAATAGTGCACGAAAAATAAATATTATTCTATCTTTTACAGAAATGATGTTTTACTGAGATCCTGACTTAAAATCAATAGAAATTAATGGTATCAGTTTTACTTTGACAACATTTTTGCAATGTTTCGAAGATATACCTAACAGATTAACACAATAAAATAGCTAATGTCATAATTCATTCATCTCACTAATTTTGCACCACGGACAATTTATGTAATTTTGAGCGATTTGTTACATTTTTCCGCAACTTCATATCTGTCATTGCGATATTTTATTTAAAGCAAAAAAAATAAAACAAACAAAAAAACAGCCTCTCTCATTTTCCCAAAATAGTTTAGATAAATCACGGAACATTGAAAACAATACATGAATTTCCCTTTATCTTCTGTTCAATGCGATTTTATTTTACGTCCAAAGTTATTAAAGTTTACGAAATATCTAGTAAATTCCCCTCATTAACAATTTACTACGCTTTATTACCTCTGATATCAATATTGTTAAAGTCAAACCTGTCTATAAAGACCACGCATGGGAGAGCTAAAATGTGATCTTTATTGGGAGGTGGTCTTTATTTACAGATTAAAATACACTGGGAAACAAAACATGTGATCTTTACAGCCAGGTGGTCTCTGTTCAGAGGTGTTCTTTAACACAGATTTGACTGTATATCAATTACCATTAATGACATAAAAAGTTTTATTCCAAATATGTCTCAAAAATTCAATTAACTGTCAGCAGATGACGAAATTGATTTTAAAATTTAGATCTACGGATTGTATCAAATGAACAAATAAAAAAGTGATTGTTTTATTTCTAACATTGATTGCGTTTATTTTACTTTATTTAGAAATACAAAAATGTGATGATGGTAATGGGGAAAACATTTCAGTTTTGGGTATCTACTTTTTGTGATTGCTATCTCATAATGTAATATACAACATGATGAAAAATTTGAAAAGTTTCACAAATTACCGGCCGGATTTCAAAATAATTTTATAAAAACTAATACTTGGATGACTGCCTGCCAATATTGTGCATGTTATTCTGATGTGTCAAAACTGTGACTGCCAATATAATTTTTACAATAATTATATTTATCACATGTTTGACGTCGTTGGAATGAAATAAAGCCATTACATAAATTTGATAATACATATATTGGCAATGGTTCAGTTCAGAGTCAAGTACGGAGAAAAGTCGAGTGTATTGTCTTATCGGAAGTTGTATTGTGTTTCAGTGCAGTTTTAGGTCATACTTTTATTACCTTTTTTAGAAGTGATTAGCAACAACATCTTGGTTTTATCGTTGTAATTATATGTACATGTAAAGATAGACATAGTGTTATATAACAAAGTCTCTTATAATTCTAATGTTTTGAATGACTGTGTACTGTTGTTTTTAATGTTCTGATTATTTTATGTGCATGTATTGTTTGTACACAGATGAGACTATAATAAAGAATAAAAAAAAGATATGTATTAGTCAAGTGTAATAAAGCTTTCACGTCGACGTCGTTTATTTATAGAAGACGTTGGTCGAATTTACTTGGTCTATAACAGGTTAGGAAAATGAAATCTTGGTATTTCAGAAGGAAAAGCTTACACGTTATAAAACGAATATTACATTTGTGTCTTTCCAGGTTGAATTTATTAAACTCATTGAATAAAAGTGATAAAAATGCTCTACAGAGCCTCGCATTTTATTATTTTATTCAACTCGTTTAATAAATTCAATATGAAAAAACATTCATGTAACATCCTCCATGTATATTGTGGAAAGTTTAAAAATATGCATGTAAAAAAAAATGTTGTTTCGATTTTAAGACCGCAACATACAAATTGTCCTTGAGGAGTCCTCCAAAATAATATGACCACCAGAGAGCTTGGTTACTTTTTCCTAAACATGTAGTAGAAATAGTCTTACAAGAAAATACCTGCCCAATTTTAAAATACTTGTTAGTGTTAATATAGTGCTCTCGTTTGTCTATTTTGTAGTGTTATTAGTATCTAGCATATTTTTCCATTTTAATATTTTTCTCATTAAAGGATCTGTTGAACTGAATGTTTATCTTACCGTATATGATTTATAAATAGCTGGCTCTTTTCTTATATGTTGTGTGGATTACATGAAAATAACACGGAAGTAAATAACAGAGACGTTTATATAGTTTATCTAAGTCTCATCATGAATTAGTTTTACAATTATACATACATATGAACTTGTACTTCCTTCTAAAAAATGTAACAATGTTTTTGCATACATGCATAAACAAGTTTCTGAATTTAGAGAGTAAGAATGGGTGACTGTGTCATCTTTAAGAATACCTTTAATTGCAGTACAGTATTGTGTCGTTTCGACGACACGTTTTAGCAAAATGTGTTGCTAAAAGTCATCGTAATTGATCTGTGAAGTCTATTACTGTACAAACATAATTCATATACATTAGAAGACACAATAAAAACATAGTATGAAAAACCATATGTGTTGAGTTTAACAACTACAGTTGTAATCTTTTAGTACAGCTTATGAGTAAGAGTAAGAGTAAGAGTAAAAATGATTTTATTATAGTGACATGTGCGTAGAAGTATACAATTACAAATTACAAAAAGAAGCATAATAGCACCCGGCCAAGTGGACCTATAGGTCACCTTTAGTAAGAAGTTGCAACATTAAACAGTTTTAGACATAATGGTACACATGAATATAATTAACAATCAATTACATATGTGCATAAATAACAAAACAATTTGAACACGATATTCTGTATGGCAAAGGAAATACATAGTTATATATAAGGACTTATGTTTGGCATTTAAGTAAGGAGATCATTTAATACATTTACGAATTGTACATATAAGTTCGTCTATGCAAATATGATCTCATTACAAACTTTGCTGATTCCCTAGGGTATAATCACAGTAATATCTTTAACTTTTCATTGGTATTCAACGCTGGAAATTCATCATTGACAATACCACCAAAGGTACCTGTTCCAATATTATCGTAAAATGGGCATTGTAACATAAAATGTGTCTCATTTTCAACCTCATTCATTGTACAAAATCTACAAAGTATTTGCTCTGGAGCGTCACCAATATAACATCCTGTTTCAATGCGTAATGGTAAAATACCTATACGGAGTTGACAAAGCATAGAACGCTCGTACTTTTTGAGGTTCAGTACCACATAGTCTTCTAGTTTGCATTCATGTTTAAATAGTACATATGTTCGTAGTTTCCTAACATCCTTAATATCATTTGCCCACTTATCTGAGTAATAACTTTTAACAAGATCCTAAGCATGTGACAGGTTAATAGTAGTTTTCGTATTGAAGCAATTGATACAACCTTTTGTTGGCATAGTTTGATTTCACTCGACCAATTAATACGACATAATAAATAATCATTTTCAAACACTTTCTTGGTTAGTCTGTTACTGTCCATAATAACGAGGCGATTCCAGAATCGTACAATATTTAACCTTGTGCGATAAACATTAGGTATCCAGCCGGTATCACCGTGCAAGGCAAGTACCGTGGCAAATCTATGAACTCCTGGTATATAACGTAGTGCTCTGTGTTGGACATTGTCAATACATTCAAATGATCTGAATCCCCATGTAGAGGAACCGTAATCAAGGATAGGATTAACACAACCATCATAAAGTTTTTCAACGGCATGGAATCCAAAGTCTTTTCATTTACCTAAGGCCCTTCCTGCTCTCTTAGCAAGCGCTTCACAATTCATAGAGAAGTTATTTTTCTCGTTAAAAATCACGCCTAAGTACTTGTATTGCGCCACTATTTCTAAGACATTGCTACCTATTGTAAATTGATGCTGAGTACACTATGTTCGACCACGACGGAAGTGCATGCACTTAGATTTCTCAGTATTAATGAGCATCCTCCATTGTCTATACCAAGTATGTAATAAGTCTAGCATTTTATGTAATTTCTCTTCAGAGTCTGTAACAAAGACAATATCGTCAGCATACATCAACATTGAGACTTTAGTGTCACCTACAACAATACCACAGTCAAGGTTGTTAATGTCTTGAACTAAGTCATTTGCAAAGACAGTGTAGGAGAAAGGTTACAACCTTGCTTCACGCCTGTCCTGCAATCAAACCAATCGGTTAGTGTGTTGTTTATACGAATACTAGCTACTGAACTTGTGTATATGTTCTTTATAGACTTGTAAAGTTTGCCATCGATTTTGTTCAACAAAAGTTTATACAGTAACATTTCCCTGTCAATAAAGTCAAAACATTTTCTCAGGTCAATAAATGACGTATAGACGTTTTGATAGTTCCTCACAGTGCTATTTAATGTAAATATATGTTCTTCGCATGATCTATTTGCGCGAAATCCATTCTGTTTATCCGCTAGGAGTTCATTTCCTTCTAAGTATGAGGACAATCTTTTGTTAGTAAACGAACTATATAGTTTACTTATGCAGGATGATAGACTTATTCCTCGATAATTTAGAGGCACGCGTTTATCTGAGCTCGGATCTTTTAATATAGGACAGATTATTGCTTTCCTCTACAAAGTCGGTACTAAACCACAGTCAGATATAAGCTGGAAAAGTTGATGCAATACCGCAATCACCTGAGGGAATTTCAGCACGTCATACGGGATTTTATCCACTCCATTAGCAGAACCTTATTTTGATTTCATAAAAACTACACACATTTCTTCTATGGTAATATTTTCATTTAACTGTTTGTTTGATTCATATAGTGGGTCATCCATTTGCAATTCAATCATTTGTTTATGAATCTTGCATCGATTGTTATGATCTTCGTCAAAATTTGAATTATCGTCACAATTATATGTTTTACTAAAGCCAGTTTTCCACCTTTCAAATACCACACTTTCATCTTTTATTACATGACCATTGCTATCTACGATTTCAATTGGGATGGATTTATCAGTTCGTGGGCCCATTTGCTGATTTTTTCTCCAGAATTCATTAGGGTTAGATGTGGACATTTCTTCAATGTCCACTTCCTGTTCGTATTTGTATGCTCGTTCCGTTTTTCTGAGGAGTTTATCGAAATCATTTCCAGCGTGTATATACTCTGTTCGGAGTCTATTTTTATCACGGTTCCTTTTGTCACATTTCAGAAACACCCTTTCTTTAGTTCTCACCGAATTCCACAATAAATCCAATTCTTCGTTCCAGTACGGTTTCCGTATTTTTCGACGCTTTTTAGTGTTCGATGATGAATTGAATTTCGGGATTTTGTCGTTCATTTCCTGATATATAGCCTCAAACAGATTGTTGTAGATATCGTCAATATCTGATTGGTTTTCTCAGCTACACTCGATACGATTAATAACGTTCAATATGGCTGTCCGCGAAAGACCACTTTCCATGAAATCGAAATGCACTTTAGTTTAAATCTAGTTTCATTCGCAGACGTTACAGCATTTCTCTGATTACTGCATTCATACAAGTCACAATTTCCGACGTCTAACTGGGTCACTAGAGCGGAATGGTCAGGGAGACGTGATCGATCACCGAGTAGTCCGTGTAGTTCAAATTGCTGCATTTCTCTAGAATGTTATGTGGTACGCATATAAAATCAATTACCGACTTTCCCTTCCTGGATATCAACGTGAAATTGTCTTGTTCGGGGTCATAACGACCATTCAGTATACAAAATTTGGCATCGATTAGAAACTCCATGAAATTATGACCGTGCTGGTTAACAGTAGTATCTATAGGTAGCTTTTCTCTAATGTCGTCACAACCATGCAGTACGTCAGATAATGTCCCTATACTGGCGTTAAAGTCGGCCCCGATGAACATTGCGTCACATTCATTGTGTAAGTAGATGAGCGATAACAAGTGCGCAAATAAATCATGACCGTCTTTACCTCTTACAGAAGTTTCTGGGGGCAAATAGCATGAAAATATTAAAAATCTTTCTGGGACTGTTTGTGGCAAAATTTCAACGCTAAAATACCGTCAAATGATTTGTCAATGACTGAAACATTGTACATTTCTGAAAGACTACTTCGGGCTAAAATACCGACACCACCGCTTGCTTTAGGTGCATTTCGATGAATTTCGACTCTATTGAAACCAGACCAATAATACCCTTCACAGTCAATTATATCTTGTCCAGCAAAATTGGTTTCTATAATAGTTACAATATCAGCGTTAATTGCGCGGACTAATTCTACTCTCAAGTCATGATTTTCCCGCGTCCGTCTACATGCATTTATATTGGCACATCTTAAAGACTCACTGGGTCGGTTTATGTCCTATGCATTGGGCTGGGTGTTTTGTTCACCGGGCTGTTGTTGTTGTTGCTGCTGCGACGGCGGCGGTGGCGGCCGTCTTACGATTCGTCCGTTTGCGTCTATCCGGTATTGGTCTCTGTCAGGGAGTTGACGGAGAATTGCACGTGCATTGAGTTCAATCAGTCGCTCAGCGTACGATTTGCAACTTTTCAAGTACACATCCTGGAATTCCTGTGAATTTTTCAGCTCCGTTTTGTTTCTGAGAACAAGAATCTTTTCATCCCGATTACGGAAGGAGATCTTCACAAGGCCAGGCCTATCCGTGAAGCGTGTGCGAAATCGCATGACTGACATATACTGAACAGCAAAAGAAACTATCCAGTTTTATAACTGGGGTATTTCTTATTTAAAATCTTTAACTTGTAAATCACTTGTGTTTTTCATATCACATTACACTTGAAGAACTTCACGTGTAAAATTAAAAATATCAGCCGTGAAGCCAGTAGCCCCACAATAGCCGTTTTGCATGAAATTCACGTGCGCCTGTAATTAATAATTTTCTTTGTGAAATTTTATTGTCATTGAAAATATTGATAATTGGCTAACTGGAAAAACAGCATAAAGTTTAAAAAATATTGTTGGTTGCACCGCACGACTGAATCAAATTTAGCGCGAGCGCTCAATTCGGATGTTACAATGCAACTGACGCAAAGAAGATATAGCCTTTCGAACGGCTATTGTGGGACTATTGACTTCACGGTTGATTGATTTTCAAAAATTTATCGCGTGAAGATCTTCATGTGTAATTTTGGTATGAAGAAACAATTCAAATTTGAAAAATTATTTTTTTTATTTCAAAATATACCAGTTATACATCTAAATAGTTTCTTTTGCCGTTCAGTATAATTTGAACACTTTCCTCGAAATTATTTCGCAAAGCTGTAATAATCTCTTTTGATTTCTGGAGCAACTCTTCGTTTGTCTGTTACATCGGTATCCCACTGGCTTTTACGGTAATTTCTGAGTCATCGACATAACTCAGTCGGAATACAACAGGTTGTTGATCTTTTGACGTATGTTCACTCTGATTTCCGCTACCCGTCTGTATACCGACACCACTGACGCCTTGCGGGGGATTGTTCTACTTTATTGATCTGATCTTGCATCGATTTAATTGTCGTCAAAATGGAATCGATACGCGCTCGCTCTTGACCTAGTTCGGTTGAGATGTCCCCTTTCAGTTTTGTTACTTTTTTGTCTTCTTCACCCATCAATTCAATCTTTAAATCATCTATCTTATTCTCCAATACTTTCAGACTATTATCCTGGTTTTTCTTTAAGTCAGTTACAGCACCGATAAGAAAGTTTTTCTGAGTCACTGTTCCACGACGATGCCGTTGTGCTTTTTGAAATATCGGGTGAATTCGGAGTTGGTTTCAGGTCAGAGTCTTTACCTGCTGAAGCACACTAGCCACTAGACTGACAAGTAAGATATCTCTATGATTTTTGTTTTCGTTTCTATGTTCATAGAGACAAAAGCCAGTCTATTCTAGAGATTTTCTAAGAGGACTGATGTTATAATAATAATATTATAGTCTAGTACAATCCGAAATGCTCTCAGAGAGATGATTGGCACTTATGGCTATCAAATTACCCGTGGATAATTTCGACCATGATGCTGGTGGTCAAGTGTTATCACGTTGACCATTAATCTGTTTACCTAACGGATTTTTTTTTATGATGGGGATTGAGAGCAGCTTTCCCATCAACAATAAACTACTTTACTATTTATTTATTTATTTATTTATTTGGGTTTTACGGCGCACTTTACTACTGTACTCTAAAATCTAGATAGGTCATAAGTATATTTATTTCCAATATATGTAACATGTTAATCAGGCCAATCAGGGATTTTTTCAGGATTTTCTTATAAATAATTATTGAATTAAAGAATGGATTTTTAAACAATTTACTTGTGTAACATAATGGCATATTCAAGCACGCATTCAAAAACATATATAGCTATTGAGTTTACTCCAACAACTAAGAAACTACTGTGTATTATATGTGGCAGAAAGGAAGATAAAGATTGCTACCGTATAAAACTTTTCAAAGATAATAAAAAAAACTGAGGCTTGCTGTCTCATTGAAAAGTACTTAGAGGTTGAAATACGCTAACATCAAACAGTTAAAAGTGTATGTAGAAATTGTCACAGAAGTTTATATAATGTGCAGTTAAAGCTTCATGCACATAAACAAAATTATGAGAAAACCGTCGCAAACTTGAAAGAAACACACGGATGAGTCAGCAAAAAAAAAAACGACTTCCTTTCAGTAATCTCCCAGCAGTTGAACTAAAAAGAAAAACTACAGACACTGCAGTGCCAAACAAAAAAGAGGTACAAACATTTTACTTTATATAATAAAGATTGATTAAGTGATGATGAAAAGTTGGCGAGTACCGACTGATGCTTCATTCTAATACGCTAAATAATAAGTGCCTTACTCTTGCTCTATATGTCATAATGCTAAATTTCAATTATCTAATGTTTATTACCAAGTAATAAAATTAATGCTAATTAACTTTGTTAATGAGTAAATTATATGTATGTAGTGCTCTGTCAGTCTCACTGGAAGCACAAGCATGTTGTGCTAGTCATACAAACATGGATATGTGAGATTTAGCATTTTAAGCATTAAGAATTTCGCATTTACCTTTCGTCACTTTGCAAGCAGTGTGCTATGTTTATTTCCCAATGACAGATATTTAACAGCAAGTACTTATTTGTATTTAAAGCATTTGGCATTTTAATAAAAAAAAGGACTTATAGCATTAATTATTTATCAATATGCACATTGGTATTAAGTAATGTTGGCAATTTGCATGGCAAAAAAAATCTTCCAGTTAAGAGTAACGGTAAAATAAATATATAAAAGCTTTCAAATGTGAGTACTACAAAAAGTCCCCTCAAATGTTATCTTCACCCATTCTATTAAGAATGGGGCTTAATTAACAAATGTCTGTCCTTTGATTGGTAGATTAACATGAGATGTAAAGTTGAACCTTTATTATGCAGCCACTGGACATAAACTTCACATATTGACAAACTGATTTTCGGTCTAATTGCAACATGACTTAATCTGCCTCAAACAGCCAAATGGTGTCATTTCCTCGACTTGCTGCTTCCTGCAGGTTTTACAATATAATCTGAAAAATATGAAGAAGTTCCATTACAATATCATAAATATTTACAAACCTAATGTCTCCTCTAATATATAAAACCAGGTATTAAAGCATTTGGTTTGATGAGTTAAGACTCTAGGTGCTTGATACAGTAGTACATTTTGCCCATCATCTGTGGTATAAATAAATGCTGATGGTTTGCAAAGTTACTGAAGTCAACTGAATAATATGACATGCAAATTTGCACACATACTTAAAACTGACATGAATGATATATGTGTATTTCTAATTTAAGACTAATTTAAGACTGCTAAGACTATTTGAAAAACATATTTTTTATGAAAAAAATAATGTTTCTACATGTATTTTATATATTTCTTTAAGGCCGAAAGACCATCCAGTGAGAGTAACTCAAGTATCGCCAAAGCCATAGACCTTGTAACTGACAAAATACAAGACGAAATTAATGCATTCTGTTCAAAACAAAATGACACAATCCTCAGGACAAACAAGAATGTGTCTGTAGGACACAGGGTGTGCCCCCGACTGGTAAATTTGTCACAAACAAGGGGCAATTATTCAAATGTTTGCAGTCTTAATGGGGTATAGCCTCAACAAACATTTTGTGAAAAAAAAGAGATGTGCAAGTTTATATCTTGATAAAGACTTATGCAAGTTTTCAACCATCTATATACCATACTTTATGAGCTAGGTGCATCACAAGGTGAAAATGTGCATTTTTGACTATTTCAGGGGCCATAACTCTGAAAATAGGGGGCGGGCCCAAATGAAAAATATAAGGTGCACAAGATTGGACTCATGTAAGGTTTCATGAATCTATATCAAATACTTTTTGAGCTAGGCATGTCACAAGGTGAAAATGTGCATTTTTGACTATTTCAGGGGCCATAACTCTAAAAATAGGGGGCGGAGCCAGACGAAAAATAGAAGGTGTGCAAGTTCATATCATGATAAAGATTCATGCAAGGTTTCATCAATTTATATCAAAGACTTTTTGAGCTAGGCGCGTCACGAACTTCGGACGGACGGACGCACGCACAGACAAGACCAAATCTATATGCCCCCACCACTCATGAGGGGCACAAAAATGAGGAAGTTCTTGAGTCTTTCACATGGACAAAAAAAGCTGAAGATTTCGAAACAAAGACGCCTGTATTCTGGCGTTTATTATTGAAAAATGTGCCCAAAATCCAAGGCAAAAAACTATAAATGTGCGAAAAACAAAGGAATCAAACATTCCTGGATTAGCAAGCACTGCATGCAAAATTATATATTTGTACAGCTGGCAAATGGATGCTGTACAACAAATTAACAGCATAATCTTGCTTAAGAGTGGAGCTCAAAAGTCTGCCTTCAGACGGCTAAATGCAACACATGATTGTCTAGGGTATTCATCTACTCTTCTGATGGCAGACAATTTTGGATCAATGTGGGAAAAAGATCTCCTCTCTTGGGTTGAAGCTGCTGATAAAGACAGAGCGATAGAAAAGCAGCTTGTTGGCGAAATTGACCGACTCGAAGAAGATGCCATATTTATTGATGACCCTGTAGAATCTGTGGCCAACATGTTTCAAACCGAAAATGTAAAAGTAGACCTTTTAACCCATAGAGCAAACATGCAAAAGGGATACTATTTTGTTGGAGACAATGTAGACATGAGAACTAAAGTTAGGCAAGTGATACTAAAAAACCAGAACAAGGACCAGCATATGTACCAGATATGTGCCTATAGGAATCGGATATCTGGGAATGATCTTGATAACACAAAACCGAAAAACTGTATTGATAAAGTGCAGTTTAAAACACTTCTGCCCTCTGACGCGGAAAGAGAGAAATTATTAGAAGACTTTTCTTTTTTGGTAGCTAAGCAATGGACAGAAGACATACCTTACTTCAGTCCATACCAAGCAGTTTTACCAAAGTATATAGAACATAAACACATGAAGGAAACATGTCAAAAAACCGAAAGGGTAAGTCGGAATATCTTCAAAAATCATAAAACTAATACATATGTAATCATGCAACCTCTGTAGAGCAACACCCTTTGGGAGATACACATATTGACTGTTATTAGAGGTTGTTGCTCTGGAGAGGTAAATTTGATAGTATATTTCAGCTTAGGGAAATGTTGATGATGTTGTTATAGAGACGTTTTTGCTTAAAAGAGGGCCGCTCTGGAGAGGTGGAACTGTAAATGATTTCAGATTTTGTTGTGACAAGTACATTTTCAGCTGTGTGAAAAATGATATATTTTTAATTTTGAAAAGTCATTACACATATTGAAAATCATACACGAATGAGTACCTGAAAAAAATCAAATATCTTCATACTTTTGTTGTCGCCAGTGTAACTGCATGACCACTTTGTGCTTATAAATATGCTTAATTTAATAAAGTAACTATAAATGTTTTTGTTTAGATTAACATGGTTGTCCTACAAAAGAATGAACAGTACAATGAAGATATGACAGACATCTGCTCTTTCTTGAACCAGTAGAACCAGGTGCTATGGAAGAGGATGACAATCGTAAACCAGAAAAAGTTCTCAGTGGCGGGGATTATCTGACCTTTGAGAGGCACATGCAAGCCCAATCTGTAAAACGAAATGGGCGAACTCCAATGAAAAGAATGGAGGGACTTTTACCGAAAATGGTATAATTTCACAATCAAGCCGAATTCCTGCAGGGGAGAACAGTTTTAAATTTCATTTCCCTTGCGTATTACGAAAATTATAAACTTTCCACCCGTTATAATTTTTTAAAAAATGTGTAGAGTTGTCGTCTTGGAAACGACAGCAGAAAAGTTTTTCTTAATGCTTTTAAAGTTTGAAAATATAAATAATAATATATTTTCAGGGCATACGGAAAATCTTATATTCTACATCCTCTTCAAAAGACACAGGAACTTTGTATGCTGCAAGAACTTCCATTAATGCTAAGAATGTTTCAAAAGACCCAGATTCGAACTTTTATGCAAGTTCTGAGCATGTGAACAAGTATTGCATAGCATATATAGTATGTGCTGGGTTAAAGCATTTTGGGATGGAAAATGCAGAATCTGCTCCTAGCGAAAACAAGTTTGAGGGAAACATTGGAAATGAAACCGATATGAAGGCATACATAATTGAAAATTCAAGGTCAGTTGTTTAAAGCTATAC
This sequence comes from Mercenaria mercenaria, assembly GCF_021730395.1. Classification (NCBI taxonomy): domain Eukaryota; kingdom Metazoa; phylum Mollusca; class Bivalvia; order Venerida; family Veneridae; genus Mercenaria; species Mercenaria mercenaria. Next base: position 5,096,029 of record NC_069372.1, read on the forward strand.
AATGCTAGATTTTCCTAAAATCCCTGAAAATTGATATCAATCAAATACCATTGTTTGTGAAAGGGACGGTCTCCATAAGGCTGTTTTCCTGGTACAGACAGATTTTGATATATTTTTGCTAACAGTTAGCCTTATGAATGGGCCTTACATCCCATAAATAGTTAGCCAACCGGAGCTTTAGTTTTGAGAGAATTATGTCTTAAGTGTGAATGGGGTAATTCTGTACTTGTCCTGCCTTACATAACAAATAGGTGAATTTCAATGTTTTTATGTCAGCTGAATTAAAAGTAAAGGGGTATAATGTGTACACTATAAACACATACTGACATGATTTAGGACATTTGATTCTGCAGCATACCTTTACAAAAATATGCCACTTCATATGCACTTTGTAGAATCTTACACATTTTACATCTAACAACTTTGCGGAAAACCACAACATTTCTTGATACAAAAAGAGAGACAAATCCCATTTATTGAAAATACTTGTTAATGACTAGACATTGCACAATTATGGGGATTTTGATGTGCTTTGCATGTGAAGTGAGTTATCTGCCCTTGACTGCAGAAAAAGACATGAGAAAAATGCAGAAAATGCCAAAATTTCTTATTTCACAAGTTCAATTCATTTATGTGTAAAAGTAACTACTGCTTAATGAAATGTACTCTATTTGACTCTTAAAATCATATTTTAATTCTCAATTGCTATTAATTTGATATTGTCAAACAGCTTTTACACTCTCGTAGCGTTGCTGTACTGGTAAAAGCTATGGGAAAAAGATACAGACTTTGCAATCAAAAATAAGAGCCTGGTGTATATTTACTCCTTGTGTTATGTTTTCTGTTTCAACTTTCTATCATGAGATTGTCATGTGGTTTGGGGTGGCTTTATTTTTGCTGGTGACATTCAAAACTTAAATAATAAGTAATATTAATGCCTGTTTTTATAAATATGTTAGTTCTCTGTTTCGCTGAAAGCTTTGTCATATTAGCAGATTTATATCTATTTTTGTCTTTTTGACACACAAGGCACTTCAGCGGATGATGGTGGATCTAGTTCTGAAGTGTTGGCATTATTATTTGATTGCCATTCTCTTAAGATTGAGTTAGGCAAGGAGGAAGCTTGAATCCCGTAACATTTATCACAAAGCAAATTACCCTCACTCACGTTTGATTTAAATATTGAAGGTAAAACAGAAATATCATGTTCATTCAATCTTCTTAGTCAAAACGAACGCCATATCTGACTTTACAGCCTTTGCAGATTTTGCCTCTTGACATCATATTGAAAACAAAATGTATACAAATATTAACTTGCTATTTTATATGATATTGAAATGAATCTTTGAATTATTTTGTTTTGCTGACATTTCTGTATGCCTAGAGAGATTTATAGAGAACTTGCACCACCAGATGAATAGAAGATTATCTCTTTTTATGAAAGTGATGAATAACAAGAGCTGTCACAGGAGACAGCGCGCTAGACTATTTCGATGCTGGTTAGTGAAACTGGGCACATGTGAGGAATCTGAAGCTGTCACTGGAGTCACTCCAATGATGGATGAAGATATTGCACAATAGCCTGAGTCAAAAATATTAAGTAATAAGGGAGGTAAAGATGTATCAAAACACTATATAAGTATATTCTAAGCAAATAGGAGGCATAATTCATTAAATATTGGTGCAAAAGGTATGCACCTTGTGTCATGTGATGCGGGTGACGATGTGAAACAACTACTTCAAGTTTGAATTAAATATGCATTTCATAATAACTGATTATAGTGAAAATGCATCAAAATTAACCTTAAATTCTAAGTAAAAGGGGGCTTAATTCATGAAAAAATTGTGCCAGAGTTATGCACCTTGTGTCATATGATGAGGGTAATGATGTTGAACAATTATTTTAAGTTTAAATCAGATCGATTCAGTAATAACAGAGATAGAGTGAAAGAGCATCGAAACTTTAACCTGAAATTCTAAGTAAAAAGGGGGAACAAGTTATGAAAAATTTGCGCCAAAGTTATGCACTTTGTGTCATATGATGTGGCTGCTGATGTTGAACAACTATTTTAAGTTTGTATCAAATCCATTCAGTAATAACAAAGATAGAGTGAAAGTGCATCAAAACTTTAACCTGAAATTCTAAGTAAAAAGGGGGATAATTCATGAAAAATTTGTGTCAGAGTTATGCACCTTGTGTCATATGATGTGAGTGATGATGTTGAACAACTATTTTAAGTTTGAATCAAATCCATTTAGTAATAACAGAGTTAGAGTGAAAGTGCATCAAAACTTTAACCTGAAATTCTAATTATAAATAGGGAATAATTCATGAAAAAATGGTGTCAGAGTTATGCATCGTGCTTCATATGATGAGGGTGATGATGTTGAACAACTTTTTTTAAGTTTGAATTGAATCCATTCAGTAATGACAGAGATAGAGTGGAAGTGGATCAAAACTTTAACCTGCAAATCTAAATGAAAAGGGGGATAAATAATGAAAAATTGGTACTAGAGTTATGGCCCTTAGATCAGATAATGCGGGTGATGATGAGGAATAACTATGTCAAGTTTAGATCTAATCCACTAAGTAATTACGGAGATAAGTAGAAAATAAGAGAAAGTGTAAAAATAACTTTAACCACAGTGGGGATGCGGAAAGACGCCGACACCAGGTCCAGTAGGATAGCTCTCCTTATCCTTCATATAGTCGAGCTAAAAATGAGTTTTAGTTAACTGCAGTATGATTCATTGAGCCAGAATTATTTTTACACATAAATGGATTGAAATCCTGAAGTAAGAAAATTTGGTATTTTCAGCATTTTTCTCATGTCCTTTTCTGCAGTCAAGGGCAGATGAGTCACTTCACAGGCAAAGCACGGAAAAATCCCCATAATTCTGCAATGTCTAGTCATTAACGAGTATTCTCAATAAATGGAATTTGTCTCTCTTCTTTTGTCAAGAAATGTTGTGGTTTTCCGCGAAGTTGGTAGATGCAAAATGTGTAAGATTCTACAAAGTGCATATGAAGTGGCATATTTTTGTAAAGGTATGCTGCAGAATCAAATGTCCTAAATCATGTCAGTATGTGTTTAAAGTGTACACATTGAACTCCTTTACTTTTAATTCAGCTGATATAAAAACATTGAAATCACCTATTTGTTATGTAAGGCAGGACAGGTATGGAATTACCCCGCCCACGCTTAAGACATAATTCTCTCAAAACTAAAGCTCCGATTGGATAACTATTTACGAGATGTAAGGCCCATTCATAAAGCTAACTGCTAGCAAAAATATATCAAAATCTGTTTGTACCAGGAAAACAGCCTTATGGAGACCGCCCCTTTGTGGAAAACAGTACAAGCAATCAAAAACACTTGATAAGCATAAACTTGAAAATCATGGCCTATAGTCCGAAGACATTAACTCTGAAATTAGTAAAGAATCTGTACAAGAAGAATTAGAAGAGGATCACATATTGAATTACAGTAAATTGAGTTTGACACTTTCTTTGCTAAAACTTGATCATCATGATGCAATTCGAATGGGCAATGGACAAAGAAATTTAAGTTTACACAAAGTGTTTTACTTGTTTTATAAAGCACTTGGATTCAGTAAATATGCTTACGGTGTTCTTGAGACAGTGCTCCAGGCCCGTGTTTTGCTGTGTGAAAGAGATGCCCACAGATTAATATGAAATATAACAGTTAACCACAAAGGTCAAGTCGGCTCTAATCATCCAAATGATTTGGATATTGAACACTGTAACAAGGTGTTCAAGGACGAGGCACATAGTTACAGAGGTATATATACCGAGAAGGTAATTTCTCGTGTGAGTAGGAGCGCTTTGAAAACAGAGGCTGTGTTAAAAAAACTACGACAAGATTTCAGGAGTTGTCCGGCCTTCAGGAAAACATACACCAGGTGACGTCACATGTGATACAACCACACTAGTTCATCAATTCCATGTTGAACATTTATTTGACTGTATACCTGGTAGAAAGCATAGTGCATTCCCTGACTTTAAATCAAATCAACTTTCACTAGACATGAATGAGTTCAGGGACTGGCTATCTAGAAGCATAAAAAAGATTTGCAAGAAACATTCCTATAAGTACTGACTTTTTATTAAAAAGTTACTATGATTGTCATGTAAGAGTTTCAGCTCAAAATATGACTGAATGCATAAAATTCCATTTTGAAGAACTGCGTTGTATTTGAGAAACATAAGTAACAGATATTACTTGAAAAGATTACCTTTTTCAATGCGACAGATCAGATATGTATTTAAAACATTTATCTTGTTTAAATATTGTCAAAAGAACGTTTAAGTATCAAAAATGTTGTTTTGTTGAAAAATAAATCTTTAGTTCACAAGTGATTAAGTGAAAGAATTTTGATTTCAACAGTAAAACAATTAAATTTTCGTTTTATTTCATCTTTTAAATCAAAATCTGAAAACTTAGTTTTCACTAAGAATCGTGAGAAATATCTGTTTCATTTCTATTAATCACTGAAACATGTATGTAAAGATCTTAACCAGCAAAATGTAGCAAGATAGTAAGGAGGCATGTCTTAGTACACATTATATGTCATTTTCTCCACCTGTAATTGCTTGTCATTATAAATAAATAGTGGGCTGTGTTATATACATAGTCATACATAGAAAAAATAATATTTTGGTACTTTCTCTATTAACTAAAATCATGTGATTCGTGATTTTTGGTATGTCATCTGCTATCTTATTTCTTCAAATTTTTGTACTGTATGTCTCATTGATCTTCATTTGATGAGTAGTCCAGATTAACAGGTTTTCTCTTGATGTGTTCATCAATGTCACTATCACTGTCATACCCTTCACAGAAATCATCAGTATCATCAGCATCAATATCTTCTGTATGAATAATTTCATTCTGTCATATACCGAAGATGCATTTTGAGGACATTTACTCTCACAACAACACATTTCACTACTGGTACAGAAACAGAGACATGCACATTTAGCAGCAAAGTTATCACAACAGTCGTGATCTTCAATGATTGTGTTTTCTTCCGTAAAGGGATTTATTAACACCTTCCTTCGGCAAGAACCAGTCTTGATGAATTCTTTCCTATCTTTAGTAATGTTTTTGCTTGAAAGACACATTTTGTATTTTATCACAATAGAATGGCATTTCTCGTTGTGTTTTCTACCTGCTCGGCCAGATTCTTGTAGATAGTCATCCAAGTCATTGGAAGCTCCATAGTGAATGACTGTGTTAACACCTTTCACGTCTAATCCCATAATGAAAGCTGTTGAACACAGAACCACACGGGTATGTCCATCTGGGATTTGGTATGAGCTTGCTATTGACTCCTTGACTTCTTCATCTGTTTTCAAATGATACATATCAAAGAGCCTATTTCTGTCATCATTTGCTTTGGTTACATCATAATTTACATATGCAGAACGTCCAAGTAAAGTCTTTAGATGTTCATACACGTCAGCTATGTGTTCAATCTTTCTGAAGAATACAATCATTCGCGGAGTATTGATCCCTTCAGTACGGAGAAAATCTACTAGCCAGTTAAAGTCCTTATTAATGTCTCCTCGGGCTCGCGGTGTCTCAAGCACCCAGTATTTGATGTTTGTTTTATTTGGATTTGCTGACAGGTAAAACACATTTTTGTTCATACAAAGATCTTTAGTGATCATCTCTCTGACTTGCTGTGATGCTTTTGCTGTTAAAGCAACTACATGTACACGCGGTCCTGAAAGTGAACGCAGTTCTCCAAGTGCCCCATAAAATGGTCTGTACGGAAATGATTTACTTCCAGTGTTTGCTCTTCCACTGAAATTGAAAATAACTGAGTAAGAGATATATTTTCAGATTCAAACTGATATAACAGAATGGTGTTACACTTAATTTACACATACTGTATAGGTTATTAATCGCAAAAATATCTAAGTACTCCTAAGTTATTCCGAAAGACACTTTACTTCCTTTATTTTAACACTGTCAAAACAAAGTTACCCGTTGAAATTATATCGGCTCACTATTTGGCATACATGCGCCTTAAAATAGTGAATTCCACCTACTTATTTACTTATAAGACACATAAGAATCTAAATAAAATAAAGCAGAACCATGTTTTAAGGTAGTTCTGCACGTTTGATAAACTGAAGTAATGGCGTAACGTCATTTATCCGGAAAACGTAGAATAAAGCCTGGATTCGGCGTAGGGAAATAAAAATCATGTTATGAATTAATCGCAACCTGAGAGTAAATTTATTACAATGGCACTGTTGCTATATTTCTAAAGTCAGAATATGGTATTAAAACATATGACACATTAAATAATTCAAAATAATGTCTTAAAATTAGCGTTAAATGTCCGGTTCACTTTAATTAATCATGGTCAAATATCTTAAAAATAAGCACGTAAACCTAAACATTTTATTTCGTCAAATTATAGGCCATGTCTCTCTTTACAACTGTGAGAAGTTTTATCAAAATCTACATTGTAGAAAAATTTCTATTCGCGAAAATGTTATGAAAGTTATGATTTTCCAATAGACTTTCATTATGAAATGTGTGAAGTCCATAATTTTTAAATCAGTGGAGCAAAAAATCTAGCACACCACCTTAACTTTTTTTATATGCTGAATTTTCTAGCAATTTTTGAAGTTTTGAAAAATCAGAGTTTAATCAAATTCTACATTGTAGAAAAAATTTCAGTCCACACGTGCAGAACTACCTTTACATATCACAACAATATATGGATAAATCATTTCACTAATTTTGATGATTTTTCCAGTAAATGTTTAGTCCATTTTTAGTAGAGCTATAATAATATAAATATTGCATTTCTGAGAGGATCGAAACCCATCGAAATATGAATATAGACCTCTGTTGACGCCTTGGTCAATATTTCTATATCTTGACCAGATGCTAGTTTTTCATATCACCCTCTCAGGAATGCAATATCTATCAAATAACTGCGACAACATGATACTTACAACTTCTTTACACAATGTGCCTCGTCAATGAAGATTACTTTCAGATATCCCTTTTTGGACAAAGACATCACAAGATCTCTGCTGCCCTGTAGAAGTGTTTCTGGACTTGAAAATATCAATTCATAATATCCATTCGCTGCATCATTTACCTCAGATCTGTGTGGCTGGCTTTGCGTTTCACTGTCCATTAGATACAACGCCTTAATACCACATTTATTCAGTTCCTGAACCTGAGCTTTCATTAATGCAGCAAGAGGTGACACCACTATGCATGTGCATTCTGCCTGTTTATGTTCAAGATATTGAAACAAAAAAGGTGCTATCTCAAAAGATAAACTTATACCACTCCCAGTTGGTGAACAAAATAACACATCTTTTCCACTCATATATTGTTCAATGACAGTGCCTTGATATGGTTTTAAATCCTTATATACATTTTTTGACAAGCCATACGCAATAGCATCTTTCAGATTCTCCATTCTTACAAAGAAATGAAATTCTTACAGATTTCATCTCAGTTGACCTCTAAGTTGTAGCTCCCAGCTTCCAGATGGTATCAATTAGTTGCATAAACATGTGGCAGAAAACCATTGATCTTGATCAGTTAGGCTGTGGTCACTACTTGATATTGATTGATAACAAAGCTAAAATCAGGTTTGTGAATTTTCGGATTGTACCAGACTATGATATTGGACATAGAATATAAACTGGCTCAGTTCACTACATAAAATCATAAAAATGTAAAAAAAATATATATATCATAGTCTAGGAGCTAGTCTAATGCTGAAGTTAAGAATACAGAAATATCACCTTCGTTATCGTACGTGCTTAAATTCAAGTCACTTTCAACGTCACTGTCATAGAGAACACTATTGGCCGCACTAAGTATTTCGCTGGTCAAATGTCCACCATATTTGAACTGTTTTTTTGGATCTATTTTCACTATCAGACTCACTCCTTTTCTTTCTTTTCTGTCTGTCTCTGTGTTTCTTTCCTCGACCCATGTATTCTCCAGTCAGTGTGCCAGCACGAGCACGTTACGTTTTCTACGTAACGCCGCCAGCGTTTACTGAGATTTTAACGTAAAATGGTGTTGAAGTGCGCTCCTCTCATGCGTGACGAACGCCGGATCAAGGTGAGGTTTAGCACTGCTTATGTGTAGTTTGTATATTTCAAAGCTCGTAAATCATGGTACAGCCGATGAGAGATTCTTGTATACGGTTCAATTCTTTATTGAACGGCTTGGGCTGTATCTTGAAAGGATTCCATTGAGAGAATCAAACAAAAACTTATCTGAAAAATTGAATGGACGTGAATGAAACATATACCAAAAATAGTAAATATGTATGTATACAAACAAAGTAAGATGTATAAAAATAAATTTATTATCAGTACGACTTTACATCGTTGAATAACCAATAAATGGCTTCTAAATTAAATAAACGTTATTTTTTTAACATTAAAAAAACTTGCTACTAACAACATCATAAAGTAAAGTAAAAAGAAGAAATAAGTAGTTTTACCATCGTCTCGTCACAAGAAACAGTTTTTATGTATATTACGCCGTCATCCATAGGTAAGGAAAAATGCTGCCGTATGATTTTTCAGTCCTTCGGAGACGTGGTTGTTTTTCTTGAAACCGTTCATTATAAAGTTCATCCCCAGTTATACGTAGACGCATTCCAGTATCCCTTGGCCTCAAATTTATTTCACGAGAGAGCGTTGTCTTCGACTCCATCGTTTTTATAATTAAGTTATTCAAATGTAAATCAATGTATTTAAGCTTTTTGTACTTATTTAGTACCAGGTATTCTTACGCAGTTTTTAACATGTTAAGTGGAAAAAGAGGAAGATTGTTACAATAATTCTACATTACAAACTAATCCTTTTTAAGTATTGAATTCATTGGGGACTTTTTTTATTTCTAAAACAAAAATATACCTTATTAAAATGATCATGTGTTATACCCGTAATAGAAAATATATAATGTAAGTTGAGTCATGATACAGATATAGATTTTAGAATGTTAAAACTGATTTAATGGAATACCAGATTTTCATTACAATGTTTTGCTATTCCGTACAAATTTACATATTATATAAAATCATAATTTACTTCTCCTTTACATAACAAATTTGCAAATATATAATTCTTATGTCGGTTTGTACGCATAAAACATACTATCTTCAAGTATAAAACGATAATTACAGTATTCATTAAAGCATTAAAAACAAATGACCATTTTGAAGTATCACATGAACTTGTTTGACAAGACAATAATTTGAGACCTAGTTATTCTAAATGCGTTTGAGATATACGATATCGCAGTGTTAACAAGGATATTATGACATTAGCTAAACTCATGCTGAACAGAACCTTGTAGAACCAAATTAGCAAGATTATGAAGAAAAATGGGCTGTACAACTTAAATGGACTATTTTTAAATGTCAAACATTATATTTAGGTAAAGACCGCTTATATCAACTTAATTAAAAACAAATAATGTAGCCAAAGTACTTGATATAGTAGTACATGCTCATGTCGTAGTAATCTAATCAGAAACACAATGACATACAGGTAACAAGATATGGTGGAGTAACCATATCAAATATCAAAATATTATTATTTATTTTGAAATATAGTGTCACAACTTTACAACTAGGGTATCAAAATTGTCACAGGTCCAAACGTTTTGCATACTGGTATACGGAAAATAATACACTTAATTTCTTGAAACAGTGCTGTAAGATTTATTTATCTATAGATGAATTAACCGATTATTTCCTTGCCGTTGACGGAAGTCTGGGATTCCTCTTTATGCCTTTTGCGTTTTAAAGAGTTTAATTGTTAATACTAGAGATGCAATTATTAACCTTTAATCTGAATTTTATTTAGGTTTGCATTTTTATAACTTTTAGATTGTTGTAAAACATGAGTAATCATAGATTATTTTATCAATGGACCATATATAATCGGGTACGACGGTAGCAATTTGAAAACACAAAATCACAAACCATTATTTAGAGAAAGCAAATAGTAATAATTAATTATAAATTATTACATCAACACTGCATTGGCACTTGAGTAAGAGTCAATCCCAATACACACGTCATACCCGACACAACTAATTCATCAGTATAAATGAAAATAAAAACTAAAACACAATTAAGTGGGAAAACGCCGCGACTTTATTTAAAGATTTATCATGGCAAATGGCAAGGTGTTACAACTCAACATATATACTGGAAATTACATTACTTAATTTCATTTACCATAAAAGCGAAAAACCTGACAAGGAACAAAAATAAATGAATCAATAAATAAATATAATCTAATTTGTATCCCAGCGAAGGAACAGTTATCCCGAACGATGACTGCATGGGGAAAACTTGCCAAGGATACACATGAGTCAAGTACGTAAGTGATAAATCAAAACAGTTTACTTCCAAAGAAAAGCCAAAATATCACGGCATTATAGTATATAATACAAACATATTTCTTTTAGATGGATAGATATATATAGCATATAAGATGCCGTCATCTTATCCATTAATACGCATGCTACAATCGAAATCGTATTAAAACTGAAATATAAACCTCTTTGTTCGATTGTATATTTCTCAAACGGAATACGAGCCGCCCACGAAAAACACCCTCCCTTATTTTAACTCGGACAGGAGGAAACGTGTTTCCGTAGCCAATGTCACATTGAAATACTATGACTATCCCTCTAATTCAAGCATGCTCAGATATGTACCAAACCAGTACACGTTGCGACGCTATATTCGAGACTATTATCTATGATATATGTCTACACGGACTCGAAAGATTAAATTCTAAAATAAATATTTTAAGATTTTTCCCCCTTTTTCCCCCTTTTTTATGTAAAGTATTCAGTTTACAAAAGACTCAAAAGAAGTCCCTGTCAAGATAGCCACAGTCACATTACCTAACTTTGAAACAAGGTTTGAAAAAGTTGAGACAAACGTTCTCCGTTATAAGCTGTAACATTTGATAATGTTCCATCACTATCATAGATACTTTACGTAATTGCCATGCCTGAATTTGCAAAATGCAGGAGCAGAAGAAACAAATGCATTTGATAAAAACATTTGAAATACATATTTTTTATCATTATCATGATTATTTGGATAACAGTGCTCATCATGAACTAATGCACGATACACATGAATAGGGACAGTGACCTACTGTGACCTTATGCCTCTACTCTCATCACTGATCTTATACTACTAGTATATAACTAAGGTCTCGAAGATAGGTCTGCAATGGGAAACGGAGGCACGTATAGAAAAGACTGCAAACATCCTTGAAGCATAAAATGTATAAGTGCAGACCCGTGAACGCGACTACAACACCGACATACTATGTCAAGGCTTCCTGTAACACTGTTAAGAGCTCATTTTGCGTTCCTTAAACCTATATAAACCATGGTCAGCCGCTACTTATTTAGACAGGACGAACAACCAACCACGGCCAGAAGATACAAGGCGCATTTTCACACGCATGAGTATTCAGTTTACTTGATAGATTACTGATTTAAGATATCAATTTGAGAAGAACACATTTGCCTTGGTACTCCCCTACTCCCCACCATGTATTATCAAATTAAAACATAATTCTGTGAACACTTTTAAAAGTCGCGACATAAATAAATGTAAACTTAACATGTTTCTTCCAGGAAGTTTCTCGCAGTTAAACAAAACATTTTCAAGTAGTTTAACAGAACATTTCAAACAGCACTAACACCTAAAATGTTTGTCCATTTAGATACTTTATTTAATTTCTTAGACGGTTCATATCTACAATAATCACAGGGAAATATTGCTATTATTATAACTACTTGCACCACTACATGTTTCGTTCTAAAGAATCCTTATAGTCTAATATATAGATTTTATCATTCAACAAAATTGACCAGTTATTGTATGTATCTGTAGAAATAATATTCCGCTATTGTCCTGTTCCTAAACAAGGTATGCGTCTAAAACTGATCAACCATGCAGGAAACTGGTAAATAGATGAACAAAACCAGCTAAGATTTCCGATTCATTACAAACTATATATAACTATAAAGAATAACTTAAAATATGGGAACGGGCGGGTGGGGTAAATTCGGTGCTAACAAGAATTGAAATGGCAGAGCAAACGTGACGAATCCAAAGAACGAAAGTCACGTTTTTTATAATACCAAGGGAAATAGCCAACGTTCTCACACGAATAAATGCTATGATATAATCGTTGCCGTCACGACCTTCCTATATATGGGACAGGTTTGCAGGGGTCCATAAAAATAAGCAGATATATTATGCACAAATACAACATAAATCCAATTATTTTATCAATGGACCATACATAATCGGGTACGAAGGTAGCAATTTGAAAAACGCAAAATCACAAATCATTATTTAGAGAAAGCAAAGTGTAATAATTAATTATAAATTATTGTATCAGCACTGCATTGGCACGTGAGTAATCGTCCATCCCAATACACCCGTCATACCCGACACAACTAATTCATCAGTCTAAATGAAAATAAAAACTAAAACACAATTCAGTGGGAAACGGCCGCGACTTTATTTAAGATTTATCATGGCAAATGGCAAGGTGATATAATGTTTAAAATGAATACACTATACATACAACTCAATATGTATACTGGAAATTACATTACTTAATTTCATTTACCATAAAAGCGAAAAATCTGACAAGTAACAAAAATAAATGAATCAATAAATAAATATAATCTAATTTGTATCCCAGCGAAAGCACAATTATCCCGAGCGATGACTGCATGGTGAAATCTTGCCAAGGATACACATTTCATTATCAGTTAGAATCGAATATATTTTGTAGTTATTCATTAATCACCCTGCCAGGTGCCATACCTGAAATGCACTTATGTGTGTTGAAGGGCCACAAAAATTATTATTTTATATACATATATGTACATATTTAAACTGTCTATAGTACATAAAATAATAATTGCCCAAAAATTAAAAATTATAACGAAGTATAAAAATAGTTCAAAATGTAGATTCATGACATTCAAATACCATGTGATAAATATGTGTACTATGAATGCAAGAGTACCAAAATATGTATACTTTAAAAAAAAATATCTGTACAAATATGTGTCACAGATCTCCACACCGAGGTATACATAAAAGGCGGGGAAATAGTGATATGCTGGAATATTTATTAAATATTTATTTTCATCACTAAATACAAGTACTTGATCCCAAGGATAGATCAAAACCAAGCAGAGAACTGTACGGACACTTCAAGGGAGTCAAGCAAACTTTGCGACCCGGTCGTTAGAGGATTAGCAAAGGCATAAATGCTTTGAAAGTCACTGACTTTCGGGCTTTACTGAATCAGTATAAAACAAGTTACTAACTTGTGCGCTTTGTTCATACCCTTTTCATTACACTGACTCAGTGTAACCGAGTTACTAACTCGTGCGCTTTACTGATACTTTTTTTTATTATGCTGACTCAGAGTAACGGAGTTACTAAAACGTCGTGCGCTTTACTGATACTTTTCTTATTACACTGACTCAGTGTAACCGAGTTACTAACTCGTGCGCTTTACTGATACTTTTTTATTACACTGACTCAGTGTAACCAAGTTACTAACTTGTGCGCTCAAATCCTTGAAGCATATAAGTGATGATCTATTAATGGGACACTTAGCCGACATACTATGTCAAGGCTGCCTCTAACACTGTAAAAGGGGCAGATAACGCCACTTAAACCAATATAAACCAAAGATGAAGTACCTCAACAAAGAGGACGAACAATCGAGGGCGAACGATCGACCATGGTTAGACTACAAGCACGCCTACAACTAAGCGTGACTCGTATTCACTATCTATTTCATTGAAGTGAGGCGGTCAGTATTCCTGTATTCTGTACAGGTTTTTACTTAGCCGCTGTACTTGACTATACTTCGCCGTATAGTACAGATGTAGAGAAAATTAATTACTACACGCTAATTTGACAACTTCCACATAAGGTTCAGAGGTGGTTAAAAGGATTAACACTAGACATAATATTTCAAGTCAAGTCCACTAAAGAGTACTTGTTAGTTTGCAAATAATTCTACACATATCCACTATAACGCATAATAAACTATAATGAACAATGCATACACGTCGGCACTCCAGACATTTCAGCATTGCAAATCATAATAACCAACTGACAGCTTAAGATCTTTTATTTGTATACCTGTAAAGGGAGATATATTTACAAGATACTTGCCTTTTCAGTAAAATATAGCTTTCCCTGTAATGATGGGAACTGCGACCCACAGTCATGCTCATTCAGATTCGACCTCAACCAACCCTACAACCCGACTAGACAACAACGTGTACGATTAGCTATATAGCCAATAGCGCTGGAAATATAAATTAAACACGCAGCACACCGGATATAATATGCGACACTGATCTAACATTTTAACGACTGCTCTAGATGGGGCAACGCCAGAAGATGCGATGCTTGTGTATCTGGGGTACTTTTCTGAAATGCCAATATCGTGTGTAGATACGATCTGTAAAGCTAATAGCCAGATATTCGTAGTTCCTTTGACAACCCATACTTAGAAGCTTATATGGCCATATAGCAGTAATTCGGTCAAAAATGTGCCTCCGGGATGTAGCGTGGTGTAGTCGAAAAAGTTCCTAATAAACATAACTCAGTTTTCCCATTTTTAGCACATTTGCACCTAAACCGGGAACCAAATGGGCATTACTCCACCTGCAGAATGCACCCTACCCGAAACAAGACACCTTTCATGCTGTTATTTACATGTTTTTGAGTTGTTTACTTTAAAACGTAGGGTGTCTTTCCAGCGGTGCATTCTCCGAAACGCAGCAACACAAGTACACCCGACTTTCAGCCGACTCACATTTCACTGCATACTATTCAACCCCCTTTTTCTTTTCGCTCCCACGAAGCACACGTATGGCTCTCTTGTGAAAAATAGACCCACGAGTGAGTGAAAATCTATGAACTGTATCAAAATTTTTACGTATGGCTATCTTGTGAAAAGTAGACCCACGAGTGAGTGAAAATCTATGAACTGTATCAAAATTTATCTGATGTAGCTGAATTTCATAAGAAACAAATAACCTCTTTTATTGGTATATTGCCCTACAGACAGACGAATAAAACATTCACCTTAGCATTCGCAAATAAGAACAAAAGAAACTAGCATAATCTATATCCGCATAAATGCAGTGTGAAATTCATACATGTAAATAACTCAGTTTCATTATAATCATTTATCTGAGCGGCTGCAAATTAATATATACATGTAATATCAAACTATTATTTTCCGTTCTATATTAAAATGCACTTGAAAAAGAAACTGAATTACATTGTAATCATTCTTAAAACAGTTTTTAAAAATATGTACTTTTCAAACATGCACGTATAACACTACCGGGTTCGAACCACGGGTAAATAACATGAACAGCATTCTCTGCCGACTCAAAACTGAATGCAGTGGTGATATGCTTTTATATAAATTGTACTTCCATTCAATTATACAATTATATAAACAGACGAAATCATAAGTACACGCATCAATTTTTCCTTTGATTTTAACCATGCTATAAATAAGCATGTCCTACAGCATTTAAGTTAATAACATGTTTTAATCATTTGACTTGAAATTCAATTAAGAAAACGTATATACTAAAATAAAAGTTGTGCCTAAGAACAATTCAAAAGACAAACAATGGAACAAAATAAAATTTACAAGAATGATGTTTTCCCAATACCACGTGGTGCTGGAAAGCGTTTACGTATAATTTGAGATAAATTATACCACGAACACTATCATCACAAAAGACGACATGTTTCAGATCGTTTCTTCTTTCTTGGTATAATGGCAAGTCATGTTTATAAAATAGAAAAAGTGGAAACTCCACAGATCGCTCAACACGAGAAAAAACGAGAATGTTCCAGGCTCGGTTTGATTGTGCCTGTTCATGGACAGTAGTGGAAATGCATGCTACCGTCCACGCCCTCTACCCCCGGGTTGAGCAGAACTCAACATTTACACATGCTGCAAGTACAAAAATTAATCTAGAAACATCCGCAGATGTATTCACACGGTGGTGCATATGGAACCTTCAATGATACACCAGCATGTTATTCAATGAAAAGCAGCGTATGGCTCCCAGTTAAAATAATTGGTTAGCCCTAAACGACAAAACAATGGGCAGAACTAAACTGGATTTAGAAAGGGGATCTGAGGTTATGCATATCAAAGGAACTGCCAAAATACAAAATTAAAAAGCAGGCACCATATACAAGGGGTGATTATACAATACCCAAAGCTAATAAAGCGGAAGTATTGGAACCACCCAGGCCGAAATGCCCAAGCTGATAAACTAAACAGTACCAACACATAAAAGTCGTGCTGAACGATCTAAGATGATCGAAATATAACAGCCCTGATTGAATGTTTTATGTGACAAAATGAAGGTGAGCAGAAAATGTTCAAGCTGAAAAATATTTCACATTTATTTCTTTTAACAATGTTTATAATATTTTTCTTTCAGATTATATGACGCTATATTAAATAATTGTTTTAATTATATTCCTTTCGCAGTTATTTCATTCAGAATTTTTTGGCCGAATAATCGATATTTCATACAAATAGATTTATAGAATCAGACACAGTTTTATATATCCTATTCTGGGCTTTTGATATTGTATTGTGTCTCTGTATTCTTTTGCTTCTATTTTCAAGCTTTGTCATTCGTTTGACTGAAGAAGTCATCAGCGAATATCTTAAGAAGGTCTTTATGCGACACGTTTGAGTAATGGAAGTTTCAACTGACACCGGCAGGTGACGCCTCTGGAAAACAAACAGTGCAACAGCTGTCCTAACAAAATAACAATGTACCACATAGGTGGAAGATAAATGACACACGGTCTTCTGACAAACCACAAGGCGCCGGAGCATCGAACACCCGGCCCTTGTACACTACCTACTGAACTTACAGACGGGCTTGCTGCACGACTGGGTTTATTATGTTTCTATATTATAGTTTTAACTAAATTTTTGTTCGTTTGATTGGGTTTATGGTTGTTTTTCAATATTATTTCAATTACACAACTTTGATTCTGCATCAGTGCGAAATTGGGCTAGGCAAAAAAGGAACAACTAACAATGGATCCTCCTGGGCCGAGTACTTCACGTCGGTGACTTCTAATCACTTCCTCCAAATATCTGTAGGTTCGAAGCCTTGTTAAGGGTTAAGAGTTCATTTACGTAACAAAGCCGTCCAGCTGGCTTACGGAATGTCCATGCCCGGACGTGATGAAAAAATTCATGGATGGTTGCTGAGGCTATCCTCCACTATCGAAAGCCGAAAAGTTGCCACATGACCCATAGATGTATGAAGTTAAACCCAGCAAAAAGTAATTAACACCTTCTTCATAAAACAGAACAGCGCTCCTGTGGATCGAAGTCGTTACCTCTAGGTGCAAAACACTGCTCGACTTTCTGAGCTAAGCAGATGAGCTTTAAAAACTAATGTGGCATATGGTAGAACCTAAATAAAAGAGTAGTAAATTTCAAATTACCTCAAGATAGATAGGTAGGTAGGTAGGTAGGTAGGTAGGTAGTAGGTAGATAGGTAGCAATATGAACATTTGTATAAAAGAAAACATGATAGTTGTCGCACTGAAAACGTGTAAAAAGAACATATCATGTGGTCTAGATAACGTTTATTACAAAAATCTACTAAGTTAATGTCTCAATTTGCAAAACTCTTTCAAGCAATGTGGTTCTTCGGATATGATGAAATGAAAAAAGAAACTATCAGCGTTCTCTACAAAGGAGGAACTAAGAGCAAGTCTGATCCAAATGATTATAGAGCTATATCCCTTTGCTCGACAATATTAAAACTATATGAAAAAATCCTTGTAAAACATATTGAAAATCAAAATGTTGTTAAAATAAATCCTCTTCAAGGTGGCTTCCAAATACATATAAGCTGTTTAATGACCTCATATTTGACCAAAGAATGCATACACTATGTAAAAGATAATAACTAGGTTTTTATGGGTGTTACCTGGACACTCCGAAAGTTTTGAAATATTACATACAGTATATTTCTGTACAATCTGTATTCTCTTAAAATCAATATTAAGTTTATACGGATGATTGAAAAGGTTCTCTCTAATATACAGAGTGGTGTCCGTTCAAATGGAAAGATCTCAGAGTACTTTCCAATAAAAGGTGAAAGACAACGACAAGTTCAAAGTTCTTTATTCTACTTAATCTACATAAATGATTTGATGAATACCCTCTGTATTAATATGTCCAGCTTAAAAATAAACACATGTTACGGCTGTCCTACGGCTGCATATGACATGGTATTGCTATCATTTCCCCCCGTAAGGTTTACAGTCAATGATAGCCATGTGCAGCTCTAATGTATTGAAAGAACGGTACAGATATAATGCTGACAAATGTAAAATTGTTGTTTATAACGAACAAAACAATAACACACAAAGAAAACTTACATGGAAAATGGGTCATCGTGTGATTGAAGAAACTAACTGTATCGTCTATCTTGGTATTCTTTGTGACAAGTCAATGAGCTTAAACCCTGTTATTAACTAAGTTGTAGAAAACTAAAAAGTACATTTTACAGTTTAGTTGACGTAGGATTTCATCGAGACAGTTTACACCTAATTTCGATTAAACGGATATATGAATCCATTGTCCTACCAAAGCACTTTTGGGATGTGAGCTCTGGAATCAAATAACTGACAATCAAATTGTTCAACTTGAAAAGACACATAAAACGTGCATAAAATATATGCAATGTATGCCACAGCATGCAAGAACTTTAATTGGCTTGAAATCCATTGGAATGTATTCAATTGAAACTCATATAGACAAGAAGAAACTATTCTTCTTTGGACAACTAAGCATGGTTGATAATTCAAAGAGTATTAAGATCATATTTATAAATAGACTGATCTCTAATATGAACTGTCCACGGCGTTGTTCAGGTTTATTTCCCAGATTTGTATAAAATATTTGGAAAATACGGACAATCGCGCTATTTCCATATGTTTGTACAAAGGCTGAATTTCCAGAGTTATCGCAATGGAAAGCGCTAATTAAGTGCAGCATACACGAAATTGTTAAGCATGAAACATTAGCCAAGAATTAGCAATGATCATAGCCTCCAACTGTTTACAATGATTCATAATGAATAGAAACCATGTAATGTGTGGGTGTTCAGCAGAAACTACAGAGAATGCTTAGAATACAGCTGTCATCAGCAAATGAGCCGTGCCATGAGAAAACCAACATAGTGGGTTTGCGACCAGCATGGATCCAGACCAGCCTGCGCATCCGCGCAGTCTGGTCAGGCTCCATGCTGTTCGCTTTTAAAGCCTATTGGAATTGGAGAAACTGTTAGCGAACAGCATGGATCCTGACCAGACTGCGCGGATGCGCAGGCTGGTCTGGATCCATGCTGGTCGCAAACCCACTATGTTGATTTTCTCATGGCACGGCTCAAATATTTTCATGAAGGTATGTAAATATTTGTCCGAAATGCAAAGTCCATGTTGAAGACATATCCCTCCATCTTCATATCCCTCCATCTAGTACTGTTCTGTGGTTCAAATGATACAGTCAGAATGATACTATGGCAAAGGCTGCACGCAATTATGGGTGACAGAGACTGCAATAGGTTCATACAATTAAATGTAATTGAGCAGTTTATACAGATGTGATCACTGTAAATAAATTTCAATTTCTGTGATAAAACACGTGTTTTATGTTTAAAAACAACTCTGAGATTTGTTCACTATGTGGCAAATACCCTCAAAACTGTATTAATTTAATCCTGTAACAGTTGAATGCACTGTGGAAACACTCGCATTGTCATATAGTTTGTCTAGATTGTTTCGTTGATTCGATTTAGACTACCAGCATTCTGACAATAGTGTTTGTGTACTTAACAAGTAGACTGTGTCAAAAGAAACCATCATACATGTATATACTTATTTCTTGGCCATAAATTTCGTCCCTTTAGGACCAGGCAATAAGTTCAACTGTCATGCATGATTTAAACAGAAATCAAAATATTCATATTGAATTTTACTCAGATTCTACAACAGGATCATTAAAGCTAGCTATTCCATATATGTCTGTCTGTCTGTCTGCCTGCCTGTCTGTGTATGTCTGTCACAAAGCTTGTCCGCACTCTAAGTCGAACACTTTTCATCCGATCTTCACCAAACTTGAACAAAATTTGTTTGACCATAAGACTTCGGCCAAGTTCGATAACTAGCCAAATCCGCCTAGGCACTTTTGAATTATGACCCTTAAATTACTGGTTGAGTCCATTCGTCCAGCCCTCTAATTTGGTCCATTAATCTTATCCATCTAGAGAAACTAGACATTTTTCATAGGGGCGGTTGTGGGAGACATGCGCTTTTCTCAAAAGCATCTCTAGTTAATCTATATGACTTTGATTTATATGTAAAAATATGATAGTGTGACAGTAATGTTTGCTATCAATATATTCATATCAACTTCTGAAACAGCATTGCTGATTACGAATCTATGAAATTGTTTTACATTCGTGAATCGTATCTTGATCTGTTCGTAAGTTCCACTAATACTAGTGAGTGTCATTTCAACTTATTTTTTTAACAGAAGGAATAAAAGGTTAAGATGCTTGTAACGTTTCAATTTGTTTTTGGTATTTTGTTTCTTATACGTTTTATTAAGTGTGAAAAGACAGCTGGTTTGTTTGGAGAAATGATGACGAATTGCAAGTGGTTGAACGCCGAATAATTTCTTTAAATGGCTGAAATTGAATTGTATCAATGTTTTCTTGTAAACTACATCAGATGAGTTAAAATGCTTATTAGCCAGTTCATGTCTATTAAGAGAGTCATTTTATCAACATTATACAAAGCGTTTTATTGTTTGAATGAACAACAATACCAGCATCAAAATTCCTAATCAGAGACCCAAGTTACTTGAACGGTGAGGTCATATCAAAGTTTTATTTTGTCTGTATTAAAGCAAAAAAATATTGTTCTTTTAATACGATACTATTTGTGCTTATACTGCTTTGTCACACTTACGTGTTCTTTTTATTTTAATGTTCAATGACTCAATGACTACGGTTTTAAATTACACTGATTACGAAATGACTTCTGGTTATATACATTACAAACATTTGAAAATTGGAGCACCCGTAAACAAAACGATGAATGTTGAAATTTTGTATATAATTTTCATGATAAGTTTATGATACAGTTCCATGTCATAAGGCTATATGATTCTTCATCTGTTGTTACGTCAAATTTATTTATTCCTGGACCAGTGTCTCAGCTGTTATGGGTTGTCAGATTACGATCAAGGCTTCCGGGTTGTTGTATATTTCGAACAATGAGACATGAAAGCCGTAACAGTGAAGACATTGTTGTCAATGTAGGTTGACGTTTTCCTTTATCAAGTTGGGTTTCTCTTGATATTAATGTCTCTCATGACAGTTTGCACTATTATATTGTTTATATTGTTTTCAGGGTAGTTCATGAATAGCGGAAGAAAAACTTAACTCATTTTGGTTTTTGTAACAGTAGATACATTTTATCTTTTTTGACAAAAATTGTTTAATTTTCTTGATTTTTCTAACGTCATCTAAATATGCTACATGTATGTTAGCAAATTAAAACAGTTATAAAATGTAGTTCACTTCCATCTTTAATCCCACACATTTTACCACGAACAGTTGAAGGTTATTAGAGCTTGTGGTAAGAGTAATCATTGGACGATTTGTCACATACAAGGGGTGTTCCAAAGGTTATGTCACTTGCATCGGTTCTCCTATACTGCAAATGTTCTGATCATTTTTATTTTCTCTGCCCTTCAAAATACTCTCCGTCAGCTTGAATTCACCTTTTGAGCCGACCAATCTGCTATTAGTAGCATCGTTCATACTCTTCTATGGCAATACCTTTCAAATACTAATAAACAGCATAATATTCGGGCCAATTGCATCCTTTTTTAGCAAATTGCGGATATTTTCGATGTTGTGCAGGACGACCTGTGCGAGCAACATCTTTGAGTTGCTGCTGTCCGGTCCTAAACTTACCTTACCACCTACAAATAGTCCTGTGAGACATTTGACCCCCTCTCCACTAAATGTCGCACACCTCACGGTGAATATCTACAGGCCTCATGCCAAGTAATGACCTACCTTTTATTTAGGCCCTAATTTCAAGCACATTTTCAGCTCTTTTACCAGTCATTAAGTGTAAAGTGTAATGAATACGCTATAAAGTAATGTACACTGTACCAAGGTCAGTGAACGTGTGAGCGAGATATTTACCTATGTAACGATTCAGTGATCAGTCTATCGACACGAGGAAGTAATCTGTATACATGGCACGATTTTCGCGAAAGAAAACACAAACGACATTTTTGGAACACCCTCGTAATTTTGCGACCTCATATCTAGGCATGCTGTGATTGTTGTTGCAATATTTCATTTGAAAGAAAAAAAAACTCTTTCATTTTCCCTTTAATTGCCTGGCCGAAATAGTTTCAATGAATTAAGGATACCTTGAAAAAGTACCCAAATTTCCCTTAACACGTTCAAAACGACTTTATTTTACGTCTAAAATTATTAAATATTACAAAATATCCAGTAAATTCCCCTTATTAAGTATAAGTTAAAAAATGGGAGAGCGGTGCCTTTGAGTGATAATGGCCCTGGCATGGCGATAATAGCCTGAGGGCTTTAGCCCGAGTGCTATTATCACCTTGCCAGGGTCAATATCGCTCAAAGGCACCGCTCTCCAATGTATTTACCTGTTTATTACATGTTTACGTATACTATAGTAAGAAACGTTTAGTGTGTCATTTTTATGAGTACTGGCATCCACTGGCATAATAAATTTCAGCTTTTCAGTTTCTATATCATATGTATAAGAGACTATATACTGTTTAAAATCAAATTCCTTGACAGTTGTTCTATGTTGCTTATAGCATAATTTACTGTCTGGCGACCACCAAATCCGGACGACCACCAAACCGGACAGTCCCGTAAACGCTTTATTTCGGTTTTAACCTTGCTTATCTGTTTATGATCAAATGGACGCTTGATGTTCAACAAAACAGCGAAGTTACAACGGTTAAATTTAAGTATTTTAAAAGGAATGCTACATTTCATTTCGTCTGCACTCACGGAGCATGTTTACATGTTTGGGGAAGTCAGAAGTGGTGCCTTGCGCATGCGCAGTATTTCCGTAGGGTCCCGATATTAAATCTGAAGACCCCATGCAAATCTGAGGTAAGCAGACGAATTGTTTAATTTAGTAAACACATAAATCGGGGATAGATACAGCTTTGATAATTTTAGGGCATGCTTTTAATACACCCTAAAACACATTTTTATATCAAAATATCCACTTCGAAAAGTGAAATTTTAAAAGATTTAGTTAGGAGAGAAACGATCAAATTATTGATTCAAGAGAGGTAATTCGTACAATTATGTGACTCATACACTGTACGACTACTTTCCCTTGGTTGAAAATAAAGTTTAATTCAATGTTGAAAGTAAACTGATAATCAATAAAGTGACAACTCGCTGTCCGTAAAAAGTTACTGTTTGACCTTAAAATAACGTGATTTGGTGGCCCTTCGTTCGGGCCTTAAAATGTACTTGACCTAATTTCAGAAGTAACTCTTTGGTTGGGAGGAGAACCTAGTTTTGTTCACGTGAAATTTCAACCATTGGATATATATATTTCACGAGTTATCGCGAAAATATTCCAAAAGTGTCCGATTGTAGGACCGCAGCCAGTTAAGTAGGGTTATCATGAATATACGACCTTACGCTCAAGATGATAAAACTAAAAACTGATATATTCGCTTTTTACCTCCATGAAACGCCATTACGTCATTTCTGTTTACGGATGTTAATTTCCGGTACTAAAGTCAGGGCCATTATCTATAATGACCCCGGGGCTAATTATGGTAGTGTGATAATGCATGACGCAATGCGATAACAGGAGATTTTTCAGCACAAATGAGTTACTATTTATAGATACTCATGTAATAACTGTGCATTATAACCTCTTATAAGTATCAATACTGCCAGTTACCATTAATGACATAATAAATATGTTTCAAAATTCAATTAACTTTTAGTAACCGACGTCAAACTGCTTTTACAATTTAGATCTATGGATTGTATCAAATGAATAAATATAAGTGATTGTTTTATGATTTAAATAGATAGCGTTTACTTTACTTATCTAGGGTACCAAAATATTGATTATGGTTGTAGGGAAAACATTTAAGTTTTTAATATATACTTAAATTTTGGTGGTTACTTTCTCAGTATGTATATAGTGAATTAAATGTTTCTTGTCACAACTGCTGGCTCGATTTTAAGATAATTTCATAAAAATAGTTCTTGGGTAACTATCAATCAAGGTTTTTCAGGTTTTTTTAATTGTCATAACTTTGACTTCCAGGTCATTTTACTATATTTATATGTATATAGTGGTATATTGCATGTAAGAAATTGCTATTTCGATATTGAAATCGCAATTTACAAATGACCTTTTAGTAGTCTTCTGCTAAAATATGGTCACCAGAGTGCGTAGTTACATTCCTTACAATTTATTATTATATATAACATGTAGTGGCATTCTTCTTACAAGCAAATGCCTAGCACATTTTCAAACACTTATTAACAAATGTTTCCGAGTTGACCTTTTACGAATAGTGTTCATATTAATCCGATTGATACTAAAACATAGCCACTAGAGCTGAAAAGAAATAATATTCATACAAATGTTCCGCCTAAACCGCTTGTCTGATCATTAAAATATTTCTTGGTGACCAAGACTATTACTTTTATTCTGATTTATAAACGCCAATGTAGCTTTAAATAGAAATATATTCAAACGTTCTATTATCTTAAGCCACTTGTAAGGTTTTGAATTTTTTTCACAGAAATGAACTTTAACAAAAACAATTTCTTGTCTGAATGGACAACAATTATTACATGTCGAGCCAGCATCATCAAAAGTCCTAATGAGACACTCAAATCACATCAGTGGGGTCATATCTAAACTTTTATTAAGCCCAAGTTAAAAGCAAGATGATATGGTTCTATTAATACAATATGTATTGTTACTGATTTGTCACACTTACGTGTTTTTTTTTTGTTTTCATGATTAATGACTCAATGACTACGGATAAATTATACTGATTACGAAAGGACTTCTGGTTATATATATTACAAACGTTTGGAAATTGGAACATCCGTAAATAAAAAGATGAATGTTGTAAAATTTGTATATGATTTTCTTTTTTTGTTTAGATAATACAGTTCCATGTCATAACATTATCTTATCATTCTTCGTCTGCTATTACGTCAAATTTATTTATTCTTGAACCAGTGTGTAGTCTATTATAAAGTTATCAGATTACAATCAAGGCTTCCGTGTGGCTATATTTAACAACCAATGAAACTTAAAAGCTGGCGCTGTAACTGTGTAGACACAGTTGTAAATGTCAGTTGATGTTTTCCTTCATCAAGTTTGGCTGTCTTTTGATAAAAATGGCTTACAAGGAATGTAGAGATGATGTCTTTCATGACAGTTTGCACTATCACATTGTTTACATTTTTTCAGTTTACTTTGCACTGTATAAACCGTGTTAATGTGCAACTTTTGTCTATTGGTCATTAGAAACGATTTTCAACACTTTATAATATATTTTTAAGAATACGTTTTAAGTATTCAATAACACAAATCAGGTTCTAGTTAAAAATAGCTTACTTTTAAAACGAATGTTAACTTTTATGGGGTATACATGAATAGCGGAAGAAAAAAAACAGATCTTTCTCAAATTTTATTGATATCTTTACTTCAAACAGTAAATTCATTTCAACTCTTTTCTTGACAATGACTATGTTTGTTCAATTTTCTTGATTTTCATAACCTAATTTAAGTATGCTAGGCCTTTATGAAATAGAGAATAACAGGTTACTGTCTTTTGAGAAAGGGTTTCTCAGATGAGGCTAGATATGGTCCTGGGGGTGGACCAAGTTTTGCTGTTTTGTCGGACTTCTTCTTTTATTTTTATTTTCTTCAAAACGACGCCATCTTGTTTTCCAGAATAACTATTAAAGACATATTTACGCAATTATTTTTATAAACGCGCTCTAATAGGTACGTGAGACCATGTCACTTATGTAAAGCGTTTGCCTACCAATTTGCAGTTACCACAAAAACGTTTTTATAACGGAAACGCTCGTAGAAAACGGAAAATGACTCATGCCAAGCGTTTGTTCAGGATTTTAGCTCTCTGCTCTTATATCATGGAATTTTGCATCTGGAATGGACTGTTATGGAATAAAATCAACGGTAGATGAAACGGTACTGCCTATTTTTTCTGCCAAGCGGCGTTATGGCGTGTGTATTTAAGTCACTTCAAACGTTTGCTTGGTGAGAATGGGTATCCGTCTAGCAACTGAACTTAGGATAAAATTTCACTTGGCAAGAAATTGAAATGTTTCTTTTGTGTTCAGCAAAACTGAGATGTCGGTTACAAAACACAAGG
This sequence comes from Mercenaria mercenaria, assembly GCF_021730395.1. NCBI lineage: Eukaryota > Metazoa > Mollusca > Bivalvia > Venerida > Veneridae > Mercenaria > Mercenaria mercenaria. Next base: position 5,122,691 of record NC_069372.1, read on the forward strand.
TTGGAATTTGTTTTTTCCCGCTTTTTTTTATATTTTAGGATTTTGAAGACCTACTTCAGTGTCGTATGTGGGCGTAATAATTTTTAAATGCAAAATGGACACAATCTTATGGCCTTGGATTTAATCATAGGTTTAAACAGTGCAAAGTGTTCTCAAGTCACTGACCTGAGAAAGCCTGCTTTTCTCAGACAGGCTTTATCAGGCAGTTGTTATAGTAATGGCATGATAAATGTCATTATTCACCCACTAATTTCTAACACGAACAATTTAAGTTTATCCAAGTTTGGTGGTCAGAGTCTTTATTGGACGATTTGTCACATGATTGTGCGAGTTCATACCTAGGCATCTTGTGACTGTCGTTGCAATACTTTATTTGAGAAAAAACAAGCCTCTCTCATTTTCCCTTTAATTGCCTGGCCGACACAGTTTCAATAAATCAGGGGTACTTAAAAATGTACCTGAATTTCCCTTTGTTATCAGTTCAATTCGATTTTATTTTGCGTCGAAAATTATTAAATAAATCCCCCTCATTAATCGTGCATTATTACCTCTCATAAATATCAATGTTGTCATATTTGTTACCAGTAATGACATAATAAGTATATTCCAAATATGTTTAAAGAATTAAATCAACTTCTAGCAGCTGACGTCATATTGCTTTTTCTGATTGTATCAAATAAACAAATAAAAAAGTAATTGTTTAATGATTTAAATCAATTGCGTTGACTTTACTTTATTTAGAATACCAAAAGTTTGATTACGATAGTAGGAAACCATTTAAGTTTTAAGTATCTACAGTCAAACCTGTGTTAAAGACCACCTCAACAGAGACCACTTGGCTCTAAAGACCACATATTTTGTTTCCCATTTTAACATTTACAGTGTATTTTAACCTGTGAATGAAGACCACCTCCCAATAAAGACCACATTTTGGCTCTCCAAAGGGTGGATTTTATAGACAGGTTTGACTGTATTTAGATTTTGGTGGTTACTTTCGCAATATGTATATAGTGAATTAAATGCTTCTTGTCCCAAAATGCTGGCACGGATTTAAAATTATTTCATACAAATTAGTTCTTGGAAAACTATCAACCAAGATTTTTCAGGTTATTCTGATTTGTGAGAACTATGACTTCCAGGACATCATTTACCTCAATTATATGTTAAAAATGGAAAGTTTGAAAATCTGCATGTAAAAATTGCTGTTTCGATATTAAAACCGCAACATATATATTATCTTTAAGGAGTCTTCTGCTAAAACATGGCCACAAGAATGCGTGGTTACATCGTCCTAGATGTATAACATGTAGTGGATTTTTTCTTGCAAGAAAATGCCTGCCTCGTTTTCAAGTTCTTATTACCAAATGATTCTTGGTTGACCTTTTACGAGCAGTATTCATTTAATCCGATAAGTACCAAAACATGGCCATTAGAGCCAAAAAGAAAATGATATTCATACCCATTTTCCTCCTTAACCGTTTTCCCGATCACAAAAATGTTTCTTGGTGACCAAGACTGTTCATTTTTTCCGATTTAAAAACGCAGAATTAAATAGAAATATATTCATTCAAACGTTCTGTTATCTTAAGCCACTTGTAAGGTTTTGAAATCATTTAACAGAAATGTTCCTCAGGTGAAATTTTACTAAAATAGTTAAAAGCAATCTTGATTTGCAAAGTCTAAAACATGACTGCCAGCAACATGTCTACTTGTCCCTATATTACTCTACGGAAAAATTAACTCTGAATCTACAGGCAAGTTTTAAAAGCAATTTGGCAGTAAAGTTTCCTGTTATACCTGATTATACCAGGTTAAGCTATGAAATTCCTATCATGAATATTGAGTCATCATTGCAATCTAAAATGCTAGTTTCTCTTGAAAATAAATTTTGATTGCTAGTCTGTGTAGATTTCAAATTATAAAAAATTAAGATGAGTTTATGCCGAATCTAAATTGTAAGATTATTAGTACCTTGGTAATTGTCAAACCAGGAAAATTGATGTCATATTTATGGCATTTTTCTTACTTAATTAAAAAAGTTTGTCCATATCATACATATTAACACTTTAAAATATTCCTGGAATTTATTCATTCAATGTATTAAAATATATCATAGTGTTGGCTGTATTTATAATTACATAAATGTGACGATATGGTAACAGTGATGACTTATATTTTGCTTTTATTCCGAGCTTAATATTGTCAACCATAGAAATATTTTTATCCTACCGCTACCATTTTATGTCGCTAAAGTCTGGCTGCAGTAACTTTTTGCATTAAACGTTTGCTTGCCTTTAAACCGCAGCTGCTGACGGACTCACTCATTTGTAAGTGCAATTTGAACTGTATCAAGGTTTCAGAAGATGTGATGATCATTGGAACATTTCATCACATCCGACCCAAATATGATTACCAGGCTGGAATGAGTTCTATTCCACTTCAGTACGTAATGGTTCGAAGGCAGATTTCAATGTCTGACTCTATCGACTTTGAGATTGTGTCTCGAAGTTCTTGGTTAGAAAATTAAACATTTGAGCAGACATTTATCATATAATTTGATCTAGGCCACTCGTTGTGGTAGGATACTATTTCATAGGGTGTTTTTTTTCTCAGTTGAAATTATGCATTTGTTTGGAAATCCGGATTGGCTTTAAGTTAATGCTACGCTTTCGGTTTCCGGTATTACATATTTGAATATTAAAAAAGTTTTAGTGTTTAGCACGACAATGTAATAGACACCCTCTAGTGAATGAATATTGAGGAGCTTTAAAATGCTTAACGTTCATGCTTTCAGTACTTAACAAACTATTCCAAAATAGAGTCTTGGGTTCAGCCAAAACCCGCCACCACATTATCCGGTTGCTTTCGATATACACAGCGCGTCTACTTTTACTGTCTGATGTAGTATCATCATTGTACCGGTTTTCCTTACTCTTGTTCAAATTTGATAAAGAATTATTGTCATAAGAGATCTTGTATGTTAACTATTTCTTCCGCTGATATGTTTTGTGTCCTACCAGTATCATATACTTATAAATCTTAGACCAGTGCACTGAAACCCGTCATGGTAAGTCAACGTACAATATAAACAAAATCATTACCCGTAATAGACTTTACATTTTAAAAATAACTTATCATTATCTATTGCTCAAGATTAACCACATTTGCACTTGCTGTCCTAAGTACATTTTTAAGGTTTTTGATGATATGCTGATGAAGATAGGAAGACCTGCCAATAACTTGTTTTAATGAATTTACTTTGCTTATGAGTGCACGACTGTATATTTTCATTACCGCGGTGACTTGTCCTTGCCTTCCAATTGGTGTTGCTGAATGACATTTCAATGTCATACCTACTGAAAGTGTCTCAATAAGTGGTAATATGTGTTGGACAGGTATTAATATATTCAGAACCACAGCAGCGCAGAAGAAACGTACTTTTTAACCAATAATTATAAAAAAGCAACAGTCAAATTAGTTCATAGTTATCTTGACATCGAAGATTTTGGCATATGACTACACCTCTATTGACATAGACTTAATGCTATTACAATGCACGCTCTATATACACAAGTAGGACAAAACAAAAACAATCAACGATACACAAAACGTAACTGCCATGGAACGGTTATTGTCAAACACACAACTTGGTAGTTAAATCCAGTTAAAATGCACCAAACATCAATCTAAAACCTACACAGTGTTACTTCCCCTTATCGGTCAAGTAGACACTGCCACCACGTATAGATTGGGCTGAATTTCAGCCGAGTTATATTTTTCATTATTTTAACTTTTTGATCTTGTACGTTTTTATCTCAGTAGTTAAATGTTATATATTTTGCTTGTAAAATGTGCAAAACACTAAAAGATAATACAGTAATACTTAAATCTTGATTACTTTTTTCTGGTGTTGTGACGCGCACATGCTAAAAATGTAAACAAAGAAGTTACTTGACGGTATTTTGAGTACAGTAAAAGAATTTGACGAATGGCATACTACAAAATATACATACATTAAATACTTCCATTATGTTCTTAAAAGTTGTGACATAAATGTCAATTTGACTGAAGATAATGGCAAGCATTTGATTTAACCAACGTTGTCAAGCGTGTCGTCATTTTAGAGTCACATGGTTGAACCATCGTCATGCTTGAAGGCAGGGATGATTGTTTGACTATATTCCTGCGCGGAGGTTGACATCAATCTTAATCCTCGTCACATGACAGTAAACCGTAACTACCAAAGGATGAATCCATAATACACGTCAAAGTCACGCTACGTGAACCACAGAAAGGCTCACTGCAAAAATGCAAATCAGCAAGCCTCTATTTTCCGACTACAAGTTAATTAAACTCATGTCAGCAAACTCGAAAGTAATTAGTTATATATGTGACAATTTAAACGCATACACAGCCGCTGAGTAAACAGAAATATCAACACAAACGAATGCATTACTAACAAATTAGTAACAAACAGACACAGTATTACAGGAAGAAGGACACAACATGGCAACACACTGGAACGGCCAGAGACAAAAACCCGACATGCCTACAGCTACTTTGTATGTTAGATGCTTGTTTGAATTTAACTGGAATTAAATCTAATGTTAATTAAGATTTATGTTTGGTGCCTCATTAACTAGGTTTAAGTACCAAGTTGCGTGTGGTTGTCCAATTATGAAAACTTGCTTGAAGTCTGAATCGTTTGCTGAATGTTCAAAGTATATTCCGAAGTTTTGAAATATCAGGGTTTAATTCAATTCTGAATTGTAGAAAAAATTTTGATCCGAGCATGCATAACTATCTTAATGAAAAAAATATTTAAATGGAGTTAATGCTATACTCTCCTTTGTCTATTTTCTGTATCTTGTTTTAAAGTGTTTTAACTCTTTAGCTTTTTCTCCATTTAATTATATACAGAAAGTTTTCATAATGGGACAATCACAATTTTCATAACAATTTCGCGAATAGATTTTTTTTTCAATTTTACATCTCATAGTTGTAAATAAGCATACTGCCTATTATACTGTGAGATAAAATATATAGGTATGTGTGCTTTTTTTTTTTTTGCCCATGATTAAAGCGATCCGCACATTTCAAGCTGATTTTAGGACATTATTTTGAATTATTTGTTGTGTCAGATGTTTTAATATCATATCTTTACTTTCAAATTAGAAAGATAGTAACGATAGTAACGTTGCCATTGTAATAAAGTTACTGAAGGGTTGCCATTATTTCATAAAATGATTTTCATTTCCGTACGCCGAACCCAGTCTTTATTCTTCGTTATCCGTTGAAATGACGTTACGCCATCACGTCCTGTTAATCAAACGTGCAGAACTACCTTAAAGTTCTGTTGAATATTTATCTTAGGTACATGTTTTGTAGATAGCTTGCCTTTTTCCTTACATTTATACATATTTTAATGTTGTATATTACAAGACAATAACACAAAAATAAAGTACATAGACAGAAGTTTATATACATCTGTAGTTTATTTAAGTATTTTACGTATTTAAGAAAGTATTACAAACCTGCATGCATATAAGTTGTAATTATGTCTAAAAATTAAACTGTATCTATAAACAAGTTACTGAATTAATAGATTAACAAGAAACAACTTTGTCACCTTCAAAATATCTGTAATTGCAGTAGAGTATAAAAGTCTCATTGTGTCGTTTCAAGAAAAACAATATTATTAAATCCTGTTAAAAAACACGTTTACACAATTTGCAGTGATAACTTATTTTGATTAATCTATGAAGAACTATTATCATATAAACATAATTTATAAACATCAGAAGGGACACTAAAATTCAATGTATAGCACCATGTGAGTTTTACATGTAGATAACTTCAGCAACTGCAGATATTATCCTTTAGCACAACATATGTGCATTTTGTATATCTCAAAGCTCGTAAACCATAACATAGCCGATGTGAAATGAGCTTTACATGGCCCAGGTGCTGTTTATTCCTTTGTCAGCGCTGTGACCTGCCGTTGCCGACAGGGCTCAGGATTCTTCGAACTTTCTCTGTACCATTAAAAGATTCCATCGAGATAAATAAACGACTGACATATCTGAAAATATTGAATAGACGTGAATGATAAATATGACAAAAAAATAAAGATGTATGTATACACAAAAAGTAAAATTTGTAAAAAAAATTCAATGTTTCATCGAACTATTCTACATTGTTGAATTACCAATGAATAGATTATAAACGAAATAAAAATTATTATTGTTTAAACCTCAAAAAACCGGTTACTAAGACCATCATACGTTTGAATAAAAAAATAAAAAATAAAAGAAATACAAAGAAGTTATACCTTTGTCTTGTTACAAGAAACAGTCTTTGTATATATAGTGCGCCAGTATCCCAAGGTAAGGAAAAATGCTTCGGGATGATTCTTTAGTATTTTGGAGTCGTTCTTGTTTATCTTGACACCATTCGTTATAGAATTCATCTCCTGTTTTACCTAGCCGCATCCCAATATCCCGTGGTCTCAAATTAATGTCACTAAAGTGTTCGGTTTTTGAGTCCATCGTTGTTTTTATTTATCAAAATATTTTATGTAGATCAATATATTTAAGTATTTGTTCTTATTGCTATTAGATTTTATTACGCAGTTTTTTAGATGTTAATTGTAGAAAATTAGAGAATATTATAATAATTTTGCAGTACAAACGTGTCCTTAAATATTGAATTAAATGGGGATTGTTAATGTTTTTATCTTTAACAATACAAAAATAGACCTTATTAAAATGAACAAATGTTTTCTACCTGTAGCAATATACAATTACAAACAGAATACAGATAGAATATACAATTATGATGATTCATTTTTGATGCCCAAAATGTAAACGGAACACAAATAGTCACTTAAATTAGGTTAAGGGATAACCTTAATGATATCATTTCATGACAGATATAGAAATTAGAAAGTTAAAATTATTAAGAGGAATACCAGATTTTCATGAAAATGATTTGCTATTCCATATAAATTGTAATTATTTTATACACTTATAATTAACTTCTCTTTTATTTTTCCATTGCTTTTAAGGCATCTACCCTAACCTTTGACTGTTTATGTAACAAACAAAAATACGTATTGCATTCTGCGGTATATAATTATTAGGGTTATTTTTATGGTAATCCTTTTTTATGTTGGTATATACGCATGAAAATATGAAGCTTCGAGTAGAAAAAAAAAACATGAATGCGCGTTAGGGTTAGAGTTACAATAAGAAAATTGAACATTCTATAGAAAAACATTTACTTGCTCGACAAGGTGATAATTTGATTACTTGATACTCTATACACATTTGCGATATGCGATATCTGAGTACAAACAATGAAAGCATAACATTAAATAAAGTCACTTTTGGCCATTGAGTGGTTTAGATCGCCCATCACCAATGTTCGTTTCGTTTGAAACCTTGTTCAGGGTGTATAGAATTCTTTCATGTAAGGAAGCCATCAAGCTGGCTTATGCAAGATATGTTGTTCTACCTGGTCACGCCAGTTGTCGAATAATGCCCAGAAGGGCACCTAGGGTCTTGCTCTATCAAAATAGCAGAAATGTCGGGATATAGTCTATTACTGTGTTTGTGTAGTGATAAACCGAAGCCACCCTTTATATACATCCATGCTTGGTATAACACGATGGCTGATTTTATTCCGATTATTTGGCAAGATGTTTACTCTTCGTTCTTCGAACCATTACAAATCAAACTAGGATTAAAAATAGTATTTTGACACTTGGTATGCTGCTTAATCATATCTACTACATTTATTTTTGGATAAAGTTTTCCTTTCGAAAAATGAGAAAGAAACAAGACAAGCAAACTCTACTGCTCACGACTCGAAAGCAATGGTCAATGTTTTGTTCCCAAAGGAAATAAACTACATTAAATTTAAAAGCATCATTCGTCACAAGAAATTCAATGACATGGAGGTAGCAAGATATGGTGGGGTTATCATATCAAGTATTAAAACATTATTATTTGTGTCACAATTTTACAACTAGGGTATAAAATTTGTCACAGGTCCAAACTTGTTTCAATGTTGTTTTTTGTATCATGATTTTCAAGTGTAAAAGTAAAGCCCTTAACACACTCTAACTAAAATCTAATATCAAATAATGAAATTAATGTTTATATAAAATCTTGGTAAGAATGTTTGTGATGACAGAGGTCTCTTTTCTGCGTAGGAGATTGACAGTTATCATGTACTGAATATATCTCTTCACTCAATTAAATTTTTATCAGATGTATAAACACGTTGAGGTATATTAACGCTGTATTGAAAACGTTGTTTGATTTTCATTTTACTACCTTTCTTATATGTTTTTTTTTTCTTTTTGGTTAGGTTAACGTCGCACCGACACAATTATAGGTAATATGGCAACTTTCCAGTTTTGATGGTGGAGGAAGACCCCTGGTGCCCCTTCGTGTATTATTTCATCACGAGCGGGCACCTGGGTAGAACCACCGACCTTCCGTAAGCCAGCCGGATGGCTTTCTCACATGAAGAATTTAACGCTCCGAGTGAGGCTCGAACCCACGTCGATGAGGGGCAAGTGATTTGAAGTCAGCGACCTTAAGCACTCGGCCACGGAGGCCCCTTTTCTTATATGTTATGTTATATTATATGGTACAGTATGCTTGCACAGTCAGACATCACATCTGGTCACTGTAAATTCTTACAATACTCGCATTACTTGCTTTATATTGACATAGCAACAAGCTTACATATACATCTCCGATAAAATATGATTGGCTGATACATATTACCCCCTACGTTTGTATCGTATAGGCTGCGTTCGATTCAAAACTCTAGAATAGAGCAACACTAGAGCTGAAAATGAGCATGCGTGCGCACGCGCATTAGAAATTCGAATAAAACGGCTCGAGCTTTAAAGAATAATAAACAAACATGGCTGCAGAAGAAATGATCTTTCCTATTTTTGACGAGTTGATGGATATAGAGCGGCAGGTGCTAATGAACAGTAAACGTATGGATGTACAACAAATACTACGACTAAATGCCAATCGTACTGTGCCAAATATTATCGGATTCGTTGAGGAAACTGTAGAAGCTTACTCTGACAAAAACTTTAGAGCACACTTCCGTATTCATAACTTTATCATGACATCACCATACATTAGGGGTTCTAACTGACCAATCAGAGAGCTGCATTTTTTAGTATCTGCCAGTTTCCACTTGGGTATAACGAAGTATATTTACTATGAAACATATAGTGACATTAGAAGTAAATATCACACTATTTTAGAAATCAAATTAAGATTTTTCACAGCACATGCCCCAGATGATGCTACAAACAACAAACTGTGAAGTTTCATTGAAATATTGCTTCAATACCTTTTTTTTAGTTTAAAGTTTGAGATTTTACACAGGGAGTCTATGATAAAGTCCGAGTAAAATGTAATCATTACCCAAGAGAAATTAGTATTATTCCGCAATGTTTTGGACATGTTAAAAATATGAATAAATAAAGCAACATTCGAGCGTTTGGTGATTGAACTTCTCCTATACTTCAATATTATGAAAGGCCAGACGGAAAAGGAGGGCTAAGTGTCCGAAAACAGATACCTAGAAAAAGCTGTATTGCATTAGATTAGATACATTTGTTGTTGTTTTTGTATCTTTGCTTAGGTTACAACAGTCATGAAAAAGAAATTGTTGAATTCTTCATGTGAGGAAGCCATCCAGCTGGCTTACGGAAGGTCGGTGGTTCTACCCAGGTGCCGGCTCGTGATGAAATAATGCACGGAGGGGCACCAGGGGTCTTCCTCCACCATTAAAGCTGGAAAGTCGCCATATGACCTATCATGTGTCGGTGCGAAGTTAAACCCAACAAAAAAAAAATGAAAAAGAAATTAACTAAACAGGAATCAACTATTCATCAATAATCAATACAAAAACATGTGTAACCGAACACACTTCCTAAGTAGTTTTGATACTTTTTTAATGTATTAAACATGTAAAATGCATTAAGACATTAAAACTTAATGTTTGTTAGTTAATAGAAAGTTATTTCATTTCCTATTCTCAAATAAACAGTTCTGTTCACAATAGATGTTATGATGCCAGAATGGTCAATTTATACTGTAATGTTTAGATAGTGGTTTTGATTTAATGTGGTGATTCCATAATATTTCAAATCTGTATGACTTAAAGATCTCTTAGCTTGCTTGGAAATTGAAAATTCCCATATTTCTATCAATGTGGACAGTCTGTGTCAGGTAGCTCTATTGGTTAGAGCACCCCAAACATGTAATTACAATGTTATGGGGAGGTTTCAGATTCAGATCCTGATCCGACACTTGTCCTCACATTTATAAACACCAGTTTTGTCAAATGATATTGACAAATAGTCAAACATATGTATTTCTCCTTCAATTTTGTATTTTCTTTAGGGGAGCAGGGTTTAGAAAGTGTTTCAAGTATCTTGGAGAGCTGAAGTGAGAAACTTTTATCAGGGAGGCACATTATAGTGTAAAACCAGTGATATATAGAGGCCATCCCTCTACAAGCACGCATTCGTGTTTTTATTTTGAAATTTTTTAATCTCATGTTAACATCAATTCTTTGAACAGTTGAGCGCGCTGTCAACAGACAGCTGTTCATGAATATTCATTTCCTTAAAAAGCCATAATATAAGCAAATCTGACATTTTTCAATAAAGCTTTTATGACATTTTAGCATAATGTCTTACAGTTAACATCTTCGCGAAGTATAAAGCTCCTTGTGAACTTGTCAAATATATTTACTTGATAACAAAAGTGCATAGATCTATGTTAAGTTAATGACCTGAACTATTTCTTTTATCACCAAAGACTTCCAAGTTTTATACTTAATCAAATTGTGTATTGTTTGAAAATTATGAAAAATAACACATACTTTGTTATGTCAATTTCAAGACATGAATAGTCTTAGTCTTACTTAGAGTACAAAGTACTTAGAAGACATATACATATGAATCTGATGTTTTTAAAAAATAGTAAAAAAAGATAGATATACTTTGTGCAAATAAGGTTACATTTACTTTGAGCTCTTTGTGATAAATTCTATGTTAATAATTTAAGAAAGGGAATTTTGTATTATAAACTGAATAACTTGGTGAATTATATAAACAATTCTATTGGAATGGTAAAACTCACAATTAAAAGTTTAGAAAACCCTTTCCAGGTCTGGAGATGTGTGTGTTTTAATAAAAAGAAACATATCAGTTCTAAGCATTGTTACCAATCAATGACAAAAGAAATACTAACATTATCACTAGTTACAAAATACATGTATATCATTATTGTAAAAAGCTATAATAGCAAACATACAGCTTAAGTGACTGAATGTTAAACTAACTACATGATCCAGTGATTATTTTTCCATGAACATATGTTTGATCTGGTTCATTATAGACTGTCATGTCCTTCTTTTCAAATGTTACATTATGTCTTTAATTCATGTGAATATTGCTGTACTTGCACAAATCCAGTTCTTACGTAATTCTTTTTGTTGTTTATGAATTCCTAAAATGCATGATCTGTGCCTGAAGATACGATGCATGTCAACTTCTCTGTCTGGTGTCATAGGTTATCCTCAAGTGATCTAATCAATGTAAGACTAGTGTAACTCACAGCCTTACAATGATTAATTAAAATTTCCTTTTTAACCAAATGATGATAACCTGTGATAAATCATACAATATCCTTTAATATGTATCCAGCAGAATGGTTTATCTGATAGAGAAATAAATTCAATAACTATCAGTAGATGTCAGATGAATTGTTGTCTACATCTCCCTCCATGTTCAATCAAAAAATGTTCCACGAATGAAACATCCTATTCCCCCACAAGTCACAATGCTAACCGCATAACACACTTCTAGAATATGTCACCTCAGCAAAATACCTTGGCGTTGATATCTCAAATTCATCTCTTGTGGGTCGCCAAAATAAATAAGTCAATTAAAAGGCAAATCAAACTCAAATCTGTTTCCTCTGCAGGAATATAAAGGACAACTCCAAACACCTCAAGTCCTTGGCACTTCATACCCTGTATTCAGAACACAGCTGGAATACAGCTTCAAAATACTCAGCATTGACAACATTTGGACAAGTATTGCATAACCTGGTTCCCATGCACCTGATGAATTTAATTCAAACTTCAAATAAAATAAGTAAAATTTTTAATTATATCTAAAACATCAAAATCAATAAAATTTACCCGTACCACATTTCAACAAATCATGCTGAAGTCCTTTACCATTTATTTACCACGTCTTAAAGGTTGATGAAAGCCAGCTGGTACTTGCTTCTGTAACCCGCTTGTGAGTGATTGGTCTTTTGGTTAACTTCCAGATGTTATTGTATTTTATCTAATTTATAACGTTCACTAATCCACAGTCTGTCCATCTTATTTTTAAAAATATTAACAGATTCACTAATTACTAGATCTTCTGGTACTAGTAGTTGAGTCCTTCCCATGCTAATGCCTCATCTTCTCAGTGCAACATAAAAAAACCCTAAAGTTCTTCAGCATTTCACTACATTGTTTTCAATTAAAAGAAATGAAATGTAAACACTGACGCTTGTCAAGTTTAAAATATAATTATCAAAAAAAATGAAATAGGTTATTGATGGAGGCTGCCATTTTAATGTCATGTGACTAAACGTAGTCCAATATGGTGACATTTTACAGCCGCTGATGATGAACATGATTACATGGTCAGTATCGAGATTCGTGTAATTGATACAACTTACAAGAAGTAAACAGAAATTTGTAAACAACTGAACGAATTCTATATTTAACATCATTTAATATAAAACTTCACTGAAAAGATAACTTAACTTTACAAATAAAGTATCTTGATCAAGCTAAATGATAGTCCGATCGGATGTGCTCAGCCTGCTTAGCAATTCAAGTTATCCTTGTCATTTAGGCAAATAGTATCACAGTTACTAATATATCAAAATAATAAATATGTTCCAATAATTTTATCAGTTAATAAAATATGGACAGTCGTTTGGAGGCGAATAATTAAATCATCTTAAACAATATACCCTAATTAGAAAATTTCCTATCTATCATATCCCTTTGATGTTCAAGAAGAGTTACATAATAACTATCGCATTAGATTGAAACATTGTTGAAAAAACGGCGTTAAAACCCAAAACAAGCAAAACAAACAAATAAATAAATCTCAGTTTATTTAAATGCGGGGATTTTTTTTGAAAGGAAAGTTGTCTTTTTATACACATATGATATGTTTCTGCTAACTTTTAAAGGATATTCATGAATAGTGGAAAAAATCCAAACTCATTTTATTTTTTAGTTTTTTTTTTTTATTTCCTTATTTATTTAATTATTTGCAAAAACGATCTGTCTCAAATTGTATTGATATCTTTACTTCAACCGTAGATTCATTTTAACTTTGACAACGTCTATGCAATTTTCTTGAATTTCCTAACATTTAAGTATGCCAGGTTAGCACATCAAAAAGCTATCGATGTCATAGTTTACTTCCACTATTACTTTTTACCACAGCCTTTTAAGTTATCTGAGCTTAATGGTCAGAGTCTTGATCGGACGAATAGCCACGTGATTTCTCGACTTTTATTTTAGGTAAACTGCGACTACCACTGCATTAAAAACATCCTTATTCATTTTTTTAATTGTCTGGCCAAAATAGTTAAAATAAATCATGGATACCTTAAAACAAGTACCTGAATTTTCTTTATCTTCGTTTCAGTCAGATATCATTATATGTCCAAATTCATTTAATGTTACGAAATATCTAAGAAATTCTCCTTATTAACAAATTACTGCGCATTATTACCTCTGAAAATATCAATATTGTCGTATCAGTTACCATTAATGACATAAAAAGTTTGTTCAAAATACGTTTCGAAAATTTAATCAACTTTTAGAAGTTACGTCAATTTGCTTTTAAAATATTGATATACGGATTGTATCAAATGAACAAATACAAAAATGATTGTTTCATTATTGAAATTGTTTGCGTTTATTGTACTTTATTTAGAATAACAAAATTGTGATTATGGTAATATAGTAAAACATTTACGTTTTTAGTTTCTATCTTTATTTTGGTGGTTACAATTCCAATATGTATTATGCTAAAAGTTTCTTGCCACAAACTACAGACCCGATTTTAAAATAATTCATAATTACTAATACCTGGGTGACTGTCTGCCAGTGTTGTGCAGGATATTCTGATTAGTCAAAACTAAGACTGCCGAGGCACATTTTGCAATACTTATATGTATGTTGTGAAAAAAAATAAATCTGCATCATTTAAAAACCTGCAACATACAAATTATTCTTGAGAAGTCCTCCACAATAACATGGCCGCCAGAGGGCGTGGTTACTTTTCCACATATGTATAAGCATGTAATGGGAATCTTCTTTCATAAAAATCCTAAACGAACACAATATCCAAACAACTTGTCCTTCTCTGCTGTTGGTCTGATCACAGAAATGTTTCTTGTTAAGCATGAATGGTAATTTCTTTCATTAAAAAATCCTAAACGAAAAACTAGAATATCCAAACGACTCTTGATCGCAAGCCAGCTGTTGTTATCACAGAAATGGTTCTTTTAGTGATGTCATTTGATCATATAAAAAAAAATCCGCGAACGAGCTGTAAATAATAGGAGATTCTTTCAAACGTGAATTCGCAGCACACTGCTTTTTAAAACTTATTCAAACAAAATGGTCTATGTGTGACATTCTACTATAAATAAAGACCGTCACGTTGTAAAAACGCATTTAGATATGGGAGATTTCGACTACTGCATTTTGAATAACATCTCTTCAAATATTAAATATCAATTTGGATTTTTTAGAGTCGTATACCAAAGACCACAGATCTCCAACAAATTAGGTCAGAACCATTGTGAACTATACATTGTTGTATGGCAATCCCTCAATTTCAAGCACACTAAATGAATCAATATTCTCACATGTACACAAATATATATTAAACATTTTTTCACAACTATATTTATGACGATAGCTCCGTTTCCCAGGTTTATGCCATCCTGGCCCTACTACACAGCTTAAAGAAAAATCCTTTAATCTCCATGTGTCTTAAGTGATATTCCTGACCTGTTAATCTCAACTTATCTAGTTCACTCCTATCTATTCTACTTTTACGATTAATACATAATAAGGTTGTTTAAGTTCAGAATTAAGTTTATTTTTACTTCGAAAATGTATTCCTTTTCAAGCCTATTTTTATACTACAACTTGACAAAGTTATGTCTCATACCATATTGATAAATGAAGAAACTACAAGCAGAACATGTAAAATAGATTACTTATTTTGTTACCGTTGAAATTATATTAGGTACCTATAGAGAGTTTCTAAAAAACTATCAGCTTTCTACTCAATCCTCTATGGTTATATATGTCATATTGTAACAACTGAACTTATCATGAATAAAATATTGTTTAAACATGTAAAATAGATTACTTATTTTGTTACCGTTGAAATTATATTAGGTACCTATAGAGAGTTTCTAAAAAACTATCATCTTTCTACTCAATCCTCTATGGTAATATATGTCATATTGTAACAACTGAACTTATCATGAATAAAATATTGTTTAAACATGTAAAATAGATTACTTATTTTGTTACCGTTGAAATTATATTAGGTACCTATAGAGAGTTTCTAAAAAACTATCAGCTTTCTACTCAATCCTCTATGGTAATATATGTCATATTGTAACAACTGAACTTATCATGAATAAAATATTGTTTAAACATGTAAAATAGATTACTTATTTTGTTACCGTTGAAATTATATTAGGTACCTATAGAGAGTTTCTAAAAAAAACTATCAGCTTTCTACTCAATCCTCTATGGTAATATATGTCATATTGTAACAACTGTATTTATCATGAATAAAATATTGTTTAAACATGTAAAATAGATTACTTATTTTGTTACCGTTGAAATTATATTAGGTACCTATAGAGAGTTTCTAAAAAACTATCAGCTTTCTACTCAATCCTCTATGGTAATATATGTCATATTGTAACAACTGTATTTATCATGAATAAAATATTGTTTAAACCATTTTTAAAAAACCAAATATGGCTGCCATGGACGAGTCTAGTTATTCTTATAAAATGACTATAGAAGATTTTGAATTATTTCCTCTGAAATTGTTTAGCAAGTTTTCAAAGCATTTTGGCAGAAATGTATCTTGTGCTTACTTTAGTTATGAAGTAATGAATATAGGGCTCTGATTACCCTTTCTCAGATTTTAGTTTCATGCTGCTTTTGAGATCTCATGATTTCCAGTTTGTGTAGATTTCAAATGATAAAAATTGGGATGAGTTTTTTACTGTCTGTAATCGAGTCATGATTGTACCGGTTTCCCTTACTCTTGTTCAAATTTTAATGCTTACCTTTTATAGATATGACCAGAACCTCATTGATCCATGATTGGTAAAACAAAATGTAATTTCATGTTTTTCCTTATCATAATTCATGGTCTCAATATATAGTCTCATTGTTATGCATGACCATATACTCGTATCCTGTTTTATTAACTTAATAATACTTGTGCGTGGATCGATACTTTGTCATAAATTTTCATTGCCGGCTTTCTTCTTCGTGCTTATTCTTTGTCGTCGGCAATCTTCGTCCCTGAAATTATGCATCGTCCATTTTCAACGTAGTCGGCATTTTTTTCTCCTTGGCTTATTAAATCGTCACCATTTTTCCGTTTCGGAAGTATTCATCGTGGGCATTATTCGTCGTTGTCATTCTTTTTCGTCGGCATTCCTAGTAGACGATTTTATTCGCCATCATTATATTCCATCGGCATTACTTTTTCGACAAATATTCTACGTTGTTGACATTTGTCTGGGCATATTCTTCGTCGGAATTCGTCTTTCTTATTGAACCGGCATAAATTCAAATAATTTAGTAAAGTAAAAATAATAATATCTGTCATGTGTTTACGAATCGGATAGAAATATCCGTCCCGAGGGCACCTGCGCATGGGCGGTAATGAGGCTTGCATGACTGATATATTTTCTTGCATATCGTATACATGCTAGCATTTCATTTTGGCAGATTATTCTTCTTGCATACCGTATTTTACAAATAATAGGCAAAAATATTTATGTAGCACTCTTTCTTATAGTAGATAATGGACACAAAGCGCGGGAAATTACGTCCGTAAGCAGAAGTGACGTCATGATGTTTTGCGTTACGCACAATAACAAAGTTCCATTTCAGTTTTATCGTTTGTAGCGTAACGTTATGTTCTTACTGTAAACTTACGTATTTTAAATCGAGAAATATACTATAATGAACGGAGAAAAACTATCAAGGTATCCGCTTTTTTCGTATTTTACATAAACAATATATTATCATTGCATGAATCACTATTTGTCATTAACAGCACGAGAGTCATCTGGCATAGGGGTTGCCGGATGGGTTTTGCCGGCATGGGTAAAATCACCGGAAACGCCAGTCCGGTGTGCAAGAATAGGAAATGTCACTGGTCCTTGAAATATAAGAACTATTTTTATTAAAGAACTGAAAGTAAAACGATGAGGGAATCATATAATTATACACTTACTGACAAGAGAGTCTCGGTCAATTTGACTTTCAGTCTGTGAATATCAGATAAACGAATTTTATGTACACCAGGGAATGTTGTTAAGGACGAGTTCATTTGTTTAAGGAAAACAAGGAACACGGACTGAACTGAAAATGTCATTTATTATCTAAAATGACGGAACTATGAATCAAAGTAATTACTATAATATAAACAAGAAAGGTACAACTAAGAAAAACATATTTAAACAAAGTTGGGGCAAAAAGACGCCATAATTTTGTGTTGAAAGTAAAGCTTTGAACGACCTGGGGGAAGATTGACTAGAAACATAAAATCGGCCCAACCGAAGACGTCCCCAATCCATAACATGATACAACGGGGTCTTTCAGCACGCTGTAATTGATCAAACTGCCGAACAACAGGATTCTGACAGATTTTGCCAGAACTTATTCCACGAAATTTATTGTTAAGTCCTTGATAAACGATCAAATTGTCTATAGCCGACCATTTTAGCTCGATAGGGAGAACGCTGGTCTACGGATCGCGGGGTCGCGAGTTCGATCCTTGGACAGGGCGTATGTTCTCTGTGACGATTTGATAAAAGACATTGTGTCTGACATTATTCGTCCTCAACCTCTGATAATTCATGCGGGGAAGTTGGAAGTTACTTGCAGAGAACAGGTTTATACTGGTACCGAATCCAGGAACACTGGATAGGTTAACTGCCCGCTGTTTAATGACTGAAATACTGTTGAAAACGGTGTTAAACCCAAATCAAACAAACAAACAAATCAAATTGTCTGACACTTAAGAGTTCTGACAGGAGAAATATTGACCAAAACGACGGACGTGGGAATCCTCAAAAACAAGTATGTCCATCATCAAATTCAAACAATATCACCAGAACAAAGAAACTTATTGTGACGTTACACACTTGTCCACTTCGACGTAAAAATATCATTTTATATTAATGTTTATGTATATTCCGATGGACCACAATGATACAGAACTAATATATAATAATGAATTTACGTTTGTATGTTGAAGAATTTCTTCGTAATAATCTTCTTTTACAGAAAATTAACGTTTTTGGTGTAATTGCATAAATTATATACGGTGTAATGATAAAAGCTACGCGTGCGAAAAGTTACAAAGCTAAAGGTTTAGAGTACTAAATTATTATTGTGCGGTAGGTTAAGTGTACTAAATTTTTTTTCGTAAGCGTGAAAAGATAGAGGATCCCCGTGTACATAAACTGATTTATTCGTTGTTGAATAAATAGATTTTTGGTCATCAGTCAATAATTTTATTATGCATAATAATTGTAACTTTGATGAGAATCTGAATCAAGAAAGCCTTGATTGTTTTCATTCTGACATGTTCATTGACATATTTTAATAGATATTATGCTGGACTTCATTTACCCGATGAATAATGTATCGGACGTCATGCGGCAATTTGACGTCATAATTGACGTCATAATGCTCTCTTACCGGTCCACGTGTCAACCGTTGTTTATCGCAGAATATACAGAGTTTAATTTCCTTTTTGTTTAACTGGATATCAAATCACAAACACACAGTACTAACTTTCTACTGTTGTTAAATATCGATGATATTATTTGTTTCTATTATATCAAAGAAGATTGTGCATTTTAATGTTACACAATATTAATGCTGGTATGTATAGCCCTTTCCGTTGTACGGTTACTGCAGGCGCGTAGCTGCTTTTACGCAGATACGCAGCTGCGTAGTGAAAATCTGGCAAGCATACTTAATTACACTGGCTAATTTATTTGGTTGCAACAAGAAATCTATATCATGCAACGAAAATTGCTCAATACACAATCATTGCTTACTTCATATTTTGTTTGAAGTACAGTCAACTGAAGTAATAGCCAACTGGGCCCGGTTGTTCGAAAGTTTAACCGGCTATTAAACTATGGTTATTTTTTTATTCTTACCTCATACATCTGTTTTTCAAAGTCTTCTGAAATGCCGAAAAATAACCCTAAAAGTTAATCATCCATTAGCTTAATCGCCTGTTAAAGGTTCGAATAAGTGGGCCCTGGTTTATATAATTAGTTGATATAAAGTGCACTGAAATTCACCAATAATAATTGCCTTTGATATAACAATTTAGGTAAAGTCATTATCCTACTATTTAATTTCTATCTTTTTTTTAATAATCCTGACCATGAAATGAAATATTATATTCATACGCCGTCTGTGCTAACGGTGTTAAAGAGTCAAATTTCTATAATGAAATAATAATACAATTTCAAAAAATTGATATGCTGTTGGCTGAGAAATTGGCAAAGAGACATTTTCAAGGCTAAAAGCCTTTGAATAGGACAATTTGTATAACATAACGTAATTTGCCACGCATAATAATTATTACGTAATTTTCAGATATCATAGATATATCTTATAATTGTATCTAAATGTATGAAATTATCAATTATTCCATGGTCCTAATATTGTAGAAGATAAAATAGTATAGAAATCAAATAATAACACCTAGTTAAATCCTACGCTTATCGCCAAGGTTTGACACCGGTACAAGTCATACGATATTACTGTATCTGACAACCAACTCACAGTGAGATAAATGTGTTCTTTCTTACAGTTGTTTTTCCAATGGCCTTATAGATCTAAGCAGCTAAATCATATGTGTTATATTTCAGAAGACATTATACAATATTCTAAAATATTGTCCAATCAAGATTTCAGTTTAATACTTGGTTTTCGATGTCGTTGAGATAAATCAACAATCCACTATGTTTCAATTATTTTTTATGATTCAATATTGTTGGTAAAATGTCTACCCAATGCTAATGTTAAAGCCTGAAATTTTCGGTTTTTCGCACTTCGCCATTGCGATCTCGCGCTTCTCCATCATGAGCAGGCAATAGGCGAAGCGCGGAATCATGGTGACAAAGCGCGAGATCACGATGACGAAGCGTGAAATGGAGAATTTTCACATGCGCGAAATCACAATGACAAAGCACGAAATTGCTGAAGTTTCGCGATCCCGCGATTAAATTATTTCGCGGTTTCGCCATCGTTATCTCGCGCTTTGCATGTCGTTAGAGAAAAAGATGCATGAAGCACGAAGCACGGGATCACGATTGCAAAAACCGCGAAATAATGTAAAAGGTGTAAGAAACATTTTACAGAATACTGTTTTGGTTTAAAAAAAAAAGATAAGGGAAATACCTATAACGAAGTTGATACCGGAATGCTTTCCTTATGCAAGGTATCAGTTTGGTACATTTGTATTAGTATCATGAAACTTAACATGCCTTTGTTGCCTAGTCTAGTATTTAATTATGGTAGTCTAGTATTCAATTATGGCAAATTCCTCGTAACAGCTATTGTATATATATATACATACAGACATATCTCTTGAATGATATATCCAATCATAATGATATTTCAAAGTGTCACCATTACCCATTTGTTTTGAGTTAATACTTGCACATATATAACATGGATCACTAAACCGCAAACTGCACGTGTAATATATGCACACACCTAGTAAAATAAAACATTTTATATAAACATTTAAGAAAGAATAAGGTTTTCATGCAATGCTTTTGCTTCGAATACACGCTAAAATGCACCATTTGCCGTTCTGACATTGATATACATGGGGACTATACACCTATTCACTCCCATCCCCATTACGTCACACATTAATAAATAATCAAGGGGAGGATACACCGACCCAATCCCTATCCCATTACGTCTGCGTACTATGAAAAATGCTCTAGCTATGCGTCCAGTTAGAGTAGTAGATTTTATACCGCTATATCAATACAAAAACAGGTTTCTTTTATCTTAATTTTAGTATAATAATTGTATTTAACGAAGATCCAACACTTATGTAAATAGCTACAGTTTTTCAAATAAATAATTTAGATACATCATTGATTATTTACCTTCATTTATTTTTATATTTTTAATTTCTAAATAAGAGTGTTCTTGTGGAAACCTATACCTTTCTATAAATAGCGCAGATTTTTAAGTAGAAAGTATGTACCCAACTTTTGGCGGTGTACGTCGATTGTATTGCTTACGTAAACGTCACATCCGTGATTCCATATAACGTTACTTATGTATTTGTTAGCCAGACTAATTACAAAATATGTAATCTAAAAATTGTGCATGTGACTTGATAAATGCACTGGGCCGAAACGTTGTCGCTTTTAGTGATAATAAAAGTTAAGATAAATACTTCCTTGGATATATATTAAATAAATACAGTAGATTTTGTATATAACTTACTTATATACAGTACCAATAAAAATAACACAATAAAAGAGGTTGAAAAAATTAGCATAGATTAACTTTAAAAAGCAGTATCCGGAATTTCGTTTGAATAAAAGGTCTATACCCCCTATCATAGATAATAAATGTGACAAAAACAATGCCAACAATATAATAAATCAATATTTAAACGCCGGGTCCTACCTGGCTGATACAGCGGTAGTAAAGCCAGTTTAACCCTTAGCCTGCTAAATTTCTAAAATGGACTGGTCCATCATTCCATATGGGCACTACCATTTATTATTCGAAGGGGTTTTCACTGAAAATTTACTGACTGAACAGCGAACAGTGCAGACCATGATCGGACTGCACGGATGTGCAGGCTGATCTTTGTCTGCACTGGTCGCAAAGGCAGAATCACTTGCCGCCAGCAGGCTAAGGGTTAAGCATATTTGGAGAGTAGGCTGGGCTTATCTGACAGATGATGGGTGATTACATTGAAACTTTATCTCTTGTAAACAGAAACACGTGTGTTTTTGTATATACAGGAACAGATCTAAATAAAGTGTAGTAAATATTCAACCACAATTAAAAAAGACTATTGTATCTACCAGGGTATCTACAAATATTTTTCATTGTTGCAATACTAATAATTTTCACGACTGGAACAGGTCAAGAAGTTTAAACTTAACTTTGTTTTTGTATCAGTATCAGACCAATGGTACACAGGAATTAGCATTTCGTGTAATAAATATTAAAATGCAGAAATAGTTTAGCTTATTTACATAATTCTTTGAATCATATTCCATAGAACTGTTGAATCCCTCAGAATTATAACATGGTATGTGCTACATAATGAATATTTGAATATTTGTTTATACATTTACATCTCCCAGAAATTGAATTTTGAGACTACTGGCTCTGTTATCCATATTTTATTTACATGTAAATATGAACAAACTGCACTAAAATATACATCTGGTGAATAAATATCCTGGCAATGTTTTTATTTCAGCTTATCACAGTGACCAGAATACCCCATTTTATAATGTAGATACATCAGATTAATCAGATCAGCTAACTTAATGAAGTACGAATTTCAATATACTAAAATACTGATCTGGTTATAAGAGCTATATATATTTTTTTTACTCTAGCAGTTTCAAACTATGCAGTAACTATTCATTTGTTTGAAGTAGATAAATACTGAAGCTAGTCAAATAACCTACTATCCTAATGGGTCAACCCAATGTTTTGGGAACTAGATATAAATCACTTTTATCTACAGCTTTCAAGTGGTTTACTCTAACATGCGTAGCTAATTACTATAATGTGTGTGATACAGGTATGCAAGGGATTACTATTCATAATTTAGTGGAACAAATGTAGAATATGTGAACAATTCATCATTGTGATATCTAATAGAGGAAGTACTGGCTCAACATTTTGAGGGTTAAATCAAAAAGTGAATTATCATTTATGGAGTAAATCTAGACTGTTTATAGAAAAAGCAGAAGATTTTATTTCTTTTCTTTATCTTAATGCTAAATGGAGTTACTTTCCATCTCCCGCCATCTGTCAGATAAAGATGTTACTCATGTAAACTGCCCTATTCTGTTATTGGCTGAAAGGGAGGTCATAACCTATATGTGGGCTGGCGTAAGCAAATACAGGTAAGTTTGAATTTCCAGCAGACAACAAAAACTTTTTTCAAAAGGGCAGTAACTACTTGATAAAAATTAACAAAATTTTACACACTTAATTCAGTCATACTAGAGAGCATATGTTCCAAATTTAAATATATATATATTGTTCAATAAAAGTAGAGTTACTTAGAAAAAATCTGTCATTTTTCTGTTGTTCACAGCATTGTGTTCAACTGAAAAGTAGACTTTTTCTGAGCCTGTCTGCCTTTTATACTTTTAACCTGGTGTTTAAAATAAATAGAAAAAATAAAATTATTACACACAAAAAAGGAAACCTTCTTGCTGGCGCATTCATCAAGCTGAAAACGGAAGGAATTTCCAAATTGATGTCCGACACAAATTGCTTTTTTTTCTGCACTTTGATTTGTTTCCTGCTTCATTATTCTATTGAAACATATTTTTCTCGTTGGTGTTGTTTAATCTGATTCAATTTTTTTTGGCCAGAGAAGACATTTAAAATAAAAATTTGAAACTTTGCAAATCGAACGGAAAACATCTTCATTTACGACATACACTGCCCACTGCACTCACATAAAGACATCATAAATACTCCGAGCATGTGTTCGCGGAGAGTAATAAAATCTAATGACCGTTGAAGCGTTTTCCCCTGTAGTGTTCCTTCGTCGTGTTATAGGGAATCGATCCTATCGACTTTCGTCACGATATACCGAATGAGATATATTCGATTGAATTAGAAAATGTGTCCTTCCGGCACGTGCACAGATCATCTGACTTCAGTTTTTTAGGGAGAATACGCTTTTTCCTTCTGCCTTATAAGCGTCCGCATAACTTGTCGAAACCGCAACGTCTTGCACATCAGTACAAATATGGGCAGTCGGATCGATTCCCGATTCAGGCAAAGCCTTATTTTATGTTATTGTGTCTATTTCTTACTTGTATGCTATATAGTAATGTATTCGCATATTGTATCTGTATGTTCTCCGCCACTGTATACGCGTATACGTTTTCACATACCCATACTTCTATGTGGAGTGCTGTATAAGAAACTTTTGTGTTCATAGAAAATTCATATTCATGCTGCATTTTTGACCTTGATTATTTAAAAAAGCGAATTATATACTAAGTGTATTAAGCCAAAAAATGAAATATTACATCATTATGGGCTTTATTATTTTAATACCTAAGGTCAAATTTAATACACTGATATCTGTATAGACAACATATTATATCAATAGTGTCAGATGACATGGGATTTCTTCACATTTAAAACTAATACTGACTAATGGTCCAAGATAAATGAGATTGTAAAAAAAAATAAAGTATATTACCTTATATACTTACAGATAGGTCAAAGTTTCTTCAACGACAAGGGATATTATCAAATTTTATCACATGTTTAACGACGCGGGAGAGCTATAAAGCCATTACATAAAAATGATTATACACTAGTGTAAAAAGGCTTTGACGTCGACGTCGTTTATTGGAAACGTTGGTCAAATTGACATGTTTATATAGTAAATGAATGTAGAATTTTTGATTTTTCGACAGGAAAAGCTACCATGTGATCAAAAAACTATTACATTTGTGACTTTTCATATTGAATTTATTAAACTCGTTGTCAAAAATTGATAAAATGCTCGACAGAGCCTCGTACTTTATTATTTTATTCAACTCCAGTAATATCCTCTATATATTCTACCTTTTAGTAAGACAACTTTTTAAATTCAACACTAACTTTAAGGGCCGTCATATGATACGTCTGAAATATAATTAATCTTTTCTTAAGGTTCCAGTTTCTTTCCTGTCACACAAATTACGTTTCAAACACAATTGTGAGTGAATCGAGTTAATGAAACGATTCTCTATATATGTTTTATAGATAGATTGCCCTTTTCCTTACATTTTCGCTCATTAAATGTTATTGATTACATTACAATGATACGAAAATAAATTAAATAGATAGAAGTCTGTATAGTTTTCAATCATTTTACATATTTAAGATAATATTACAAATATGCATGCATATAAAGTTGTAGTTCTGTGTGAAATGTAACAATATCTATGTATACATGTACGACAAATTACTAAATTAAAAGATAAACACATATAACACTTTGTCACTTTTAAAATATCTGTAATTGCAGTAGAGTGTAAAAGTCTCATTGTGTCTTTTCAAGCGAAACATAAAAATATTATGAAATATTATAGATTAAAACACGTTTTCGCGTAATTTGCTTCGAAAAGTAATTTCAATTAATCTATGAAGTACTATTATCATATATACATAATTCGTGTAATCAGAAGGAACAATACAAATAACATATGAGTTCGTCAACAACTGCAGCGGTTGATATCCTTAAGCACAGGTTATGTGGAATTTGTTTGTTCAAAGTTCATAAATCATCAAATTTGAGGTATGACTTGTGCATGACGCAGTAGCTGTCCATTCGTTTGCAGCCCCATGACTTGCCGTCGCTTGAGGTTCAGAGCTCTCAGAAACTTCATTGTATCCTTAACGGATTCCACCGAGAAAATTAAACGACTAGCATGTCTGAAAATATTGAATAGTGAATGATGAATATGACAAAAAAAAGATGTATGTATACACAGAATGTAAACTGGTAAATCAATATTTTATTAGAACCAATCTATATTATTGTAAACCAATGAATGGCTTCTAAATAAAGCTATTCGAAGGTATATTGAACGACTTGCAATGTATCATTAACGGATTCCATGGAGAGAATCAAACGACTCACATCAACTGAAAATACTGATAAGAAGTGACTGAAACATATGACAAAAATAATAAAAATGTATGCATACACATACAAGTAAAATTTTAACAAATAAAAGTATTATCAGACTTAGCTACTAAATGAAATAAAAATTAATAATTGCTTAAACCTTAAAAACCTGTTACTAAGAACATCATACGTTTGAATAAAAGAAAAGAAGAACTAAAAGGAAACAAAGTAGTTTTACCTAAGCCTTGTCACAAGAAACAGTCTTTGTATACATAGTGCGCCAGTATCCCAAGGTAAGGACAAATGCTTCGGTATGATTCTTTAGTCTGTCGGAATTGTTTTTGTTTTTCTTGACGCCATTTATTGTAGTATTTATCTCCAATTATACGTAGCCGCATCCCAATATCACGTGGTCTACAATTCATGTCACTAAAGTGCGTGGTTTTCGATTCCATCGTTTTTATTAGTCAAAATATAATATGTACCCCAATATATCTAAGTATGTTTGCTTATAAGATATCAGGTTTCTCTCGCAGTTTTTAAGATGTTTATTTAGAAAATAAAAGAGAATTATAATAATTTTTCAATACGAACAAGTCCTTATATATTGACTTAAATTGGATTTTTTAAAATCAAAAATAGACCTTTAAAGATGATCAAATGCTTTAATCATAAAACAGAAAATTTACAAACAAAGTATTATGATGAGTCATGTTTCATGTACAAAAATCCAAACTTCGTTCGAAACGCAAATTATTACTAAAGTCAGATTAAGGGATGACCTTGATACTATCATGCTGTGACAGATATAGATTTTACAAAGTTAAAGTATAAAAAATGGAATACTACACTTAGTTTTGTTGAAACGATTTTATTGATATCATTAATTCAAACAATAGATTCATTTTAACTTCTTTTGACAATGTTTGTTCGATTTTCTTGATTTACCCTACCATATATAAGTATGCTAGATTGGTACATTAAAAATAAAATGTCATAGTTCACTCCCATCTTTAATTCCACTAATTTATACCAAGAACAATTTAGGTTTATTACAGCTTGGTGGTCAGATTCCTCACTGGACGATCGGTCACATCAATTTGCGACTTCGTATCTAGGCATACTGGGACTGTCGTTGCAATATTTTTTTTAATAAAAAAAAAAGCAAACAGCTCCTCTCATTTTCATTGTATTGCCCGGCCGAAATAGTTTCAATAAAAAAAGGATACCTTGAAAAAAGTACCTAAATCTCTCGTTATCATCAGTTCAAAACGATTTTATTTTACGTCAAAAATTATTAAATGTTACAAAATCTCCAGTAAATCCCCCTTCATAAATCGCGCATTACTACCTCTTATAAATATCAATATTGTCATATCAATTACCATTTATGACATAATAGGTATATTCTGGGTCAAATATGTTTTAAAAAGCTAAATGAACTTCTAGTAGCTGACGTCATATTGCTTTTACAATTTAGATGTAAGAATTGTATCAAATGAACAAACACAAAAATGATTATTTTATGATTTAAATCGTTTGCATTTACTATACCAAAATTTTGATATGGTAGTAGGGGAAACATTTAGGGTTTTAGTATCTATTTGAATTTTGGTGGTTACTTTCTCAATATGTATATAGTGAAAAGTTTAAATGGTTCTTGTTACTAACTGCTTGCACGATTTTAAAGTAATTTCATACAAAATAGTTCTTTCAAATTGGTAACTATCAACCAAGAGTATTCAGGTTTTTTCTGATTTGTCAAATCAATGACTGCCAGGACATCTTCTACTATAATTATACAAAAGTGTCAGTGGCGCAGTGGTTAGCATGTTGGACTACAATGAAAGTGGTCCGGGTTCGATTCCCAGTCGCTGCTGATATCCCGACTAGTGTCCATTGCTGGGTGATTTACTCAAATTGGTACTGATTCCAGCAGCATCGGCCTAGACTGGATGCTGGGGAGGTAAATAGGACGCCTGCGCTGGGCTCGGCTGGAAATAAGTTGTTCCATTCATTCCAGGTGAGGAATTTCGTCGGCTAGCCTCGTTAAACAAGAAACTTTACCTTTATCTTTCTATATGTGTATAGTGGAAAATACAAATCTGCATTTAGAACATTGTTTCTATATTAAATCAGCAACATACGAATGTCCGTTCATAGAAATGTTTATTGGTGCCCAAGACTGTTCATATAATTCGGATGTTGCTTTAAATAGAAATATATTCAAAAGTTCTGTTGTCTTAAACCACTTGTAAGGTCACAGAAATGTTCCTTTGGTGAATTATACTAAAATAGTTAAAAGCCATCTTGAATTGTAATATCCAAAACATTGCTGCCAGCAACGTGTCTACTTATCCCTTTATGACTCTATGGGCAATTTTCAAAATCTATTAACCTTTAAATTCCTGTCATGAATACTGGGCCGTCATGGATCTTTGTATACTTATTATTAATACAAATTAAATTACAAATTATTAATAGGCCGTATCTAGATTATAAGAGTATTATTGCCTTGGTAATTGTCAAGCCGAGAAATATTACTGACAGGTTTATGGCATATTTTTACTTTAAAAAAATACAGTTTGTCCATATCAGAAATAACAACGCTTTTATAATTACAGTGCAACCTCTGTAGAGCAACACCCTTTGGGAAATACCTATATTGACTGTTGACTGAAATACTGTTGAAAAACGGCGTTAAACCCAAAACAAACAAACAAATATATTGACTGTTATGTAGAGGTTGTTGTTCTGGAGAGGTAAATTTGATAGTATATTTCAGCTTAGGGAAATTTTGATGATGATGTTATAGAGGGGTTTTTGCTTAAGAGAGGGACGCTCTGGAGAGGTTGTACTGTATAATATATCTGGAATTCATTGATGTCTTAAAATATATCAAAGTTTTGGCTGTATTTGGGATAACATAAATGTGACGATATGGTAACAGACCGTGAGTGATGACTTGTATTTAGCTATATTCCGAGCTTATTGTCAACCATAAAAAGATTTTATCCGACCACTACCCTTTTATGTCGCTAAAATTGGGCTGCAGTAAACCTTGTCTTTAAAAGTCTTCCTGCCTTAAAACGGCAGCTGCTGACGGACTCGTTTGTAAGTGCAATTTGAACTGTATCAAGATTTAAGATGTGATGATCATTGAAACATTTCATTAACCCGACCCAAATAGAATTACAAGAATTACTCAAATCTATTCTATTCCTCTTCGGTACGTAAAGGTACGAAGGCAGATTTTAATGTCTGTCTCAATCGACTTTGACATTGTCAAAGGTTGTGTCTCGAAGTTCCTGGTTAGACATTGAGGTTTTAAATCTTTAGAGCAGATATTTATCATAAGTATTGGATCCAGGCCATTCCTTGTGGTAGGCCATTCATAGGAGATTTTTTCTCAGTTAAAATTGTGCAGTGTTTAGCTTTGGAAATTCGGATGAGCTAAATGCTACGCTTTCAGTTTCCGGTATTATATATTTGACATTTTTTCTTTTTGGGTTTAACGTCGCACTGACACTATCATAGATCATATGGCGAATTCTTAGCTTTGATGGAGGAGGAAGACCCCAGCTGGGTGGCTTCCTCACATGAAGAATTGGACGCCGCCCTGAGTAAGGCTCGAACAAACATCGATGAGGAGCAAGTGATTTGAAGTCAGCGACCTTAACCACGGAGGCTAATATTTGACTTTTTAAAAAGCTTTTAGTGTCAAGCACAGTAATGTGATAGGCACCCTCTAATGAATGAATATTGAGGATCATTAAACGCTTAACGTACATGCTTTAAGTACTTCACAAGCTATTCCAAATAAAGTCATAGTTGAAAAACGGCGTTAAACCCAAAACAAACAAACAAACAAAACAAACAAATAAAGTCTTAGCTTTGGTCAAAAACTGACATTATCCGGTTGCTTTCGATACAAAGTGCCTCTAATTTTACTGTCTGATATCTTATCATCATTGTACCGGTTTTCCTTACTCTCGTCATATTTATAAAAGATTTATCGTAATAAGAGATCCTTTATGTTAACTATTTCTTTCCCTAATATGTTTTGCATCTTACCAGTATCACACATTTATAAATCTCAGTAGACCGGTGTACTGAAACACGTCATGGTAAGTCACGTTCAACGTATAATATAAACAAAATTATTACACGTAATAGATTTTACATTTGAAGTATAACTTATTATTATCTGTTGTTTAAAATTAGCCTTCACAACTGCACTTGCTTTCCTTAGTACATTTAAGGTTTTCGACGATATGATGATAAAAATAGGGAGATCTGCCAATAACTTGTTTTCATGAATATACTTTGCTTACGGGTGCATGTATTTTTTTCATTACGCTATGCTTTGCTGTTGCCTACCCATTGGTTTTGCTGAATAACATACATTGTATTTCAATATCATACCTACTGAAAGTGTTTCAGTAAGTGGTAATAATGTTGGAGTATTAGTTTATACAGAACCACAACTGCGCAAAGCAAACGTATAAAACAGTCAAATTAATGTATAATTACCTTTACATCACATATCTTTGACATATGACTACTGCTCTATTGCTCTATAAACATAAACAGGAAAAAACAAGAACAGTCAACGATACATAAAGGGAAACTGCCTTGAAACGGTAGTTAAATCCATTTAACAATGCACCAAACATCACTCTTGAACCCCGTCACAGGGCAGGACAAACCGTAATTACCAAAACGTGAATCAATTACACAAGTTACAGTAATAATAACAAATTCATGATCACGACATATGAACCAAAGAGAAGGCTCATTGTAAAAAATGCAAAACATTAAACCTCTATTTTCCGACTACAAGTTAACTGACGTTTAAATCCATGTCAACAAAACTCGAATGTGATAAGTTACAATACAACGTACATTTACACAACTACCTAACATACAATGTATTTGTAGACTTGTCGCATTTTAGCCAGTGACCTTACCAGTGTTTTGCCATGTTGTGTTTCTTCTTCATGTAATATTGTGTCTGTTTGTTATATCTATGTTAGTAAGACCTAAACAATTCTTTGATTCTTTGTTTCCGGTAACATGCTCAAAAAATTTAGGGTAGGTAGGTCGGATTATATTTTTATTAAGGGAGACTTTTCGAAAATTATTTTTGTGTCAAAAAATTAATACAAATAAAACGGTTATGCCTTTAGAACATCAGTAAAAAAAACAAAGACAAATATCAAACAGGGAATGCCACGCACCAAAAACGCAGCCTCCTCAAAACGAAACCCATAGCACGCAGATGCGTGCACCACACACACACACACACAGCCAACACATTAGGACAAAACGAACAAACAAAGGAACACCCACACACACAAAGCTAACACATCAGGACAAAACGAACAAACAAAGGAACACAGTGGGACACCGCCTTGGAACGGTCAGTGGCAAAAACACCACTGGGGAGCTTAGACACGGGACAGTGTAAATAAAAGTAATCCCCTCCAGGTGAATCTCTTACACACGTAATGGAAACAAAAAGGCATGGCATGTAAAACACAAAAATGCTCGTGTATAAATATATAAAAAGCAAACCTTTAGAACCAAAAACGTATGTACTCAATGCCTTTTCAGAAGACATAGCAACAAGAGAAACACCCTTAAGGGCCCGACGAAACAGGCCAGAAGACAAATATCAAAACAGTTCAGTCCTGGTAGGATTTATAAACTGCTTATCATAGAGTCCTCCCCCTCTTCCGTCAGACACAATCAAAGAGGGAAGCGTAGTGCCCAACTGTAAACGGGTTGAACACTAAACATGCGGTATGTCTCAAAACAGTTGGGTCGTAACCTCTTTTAATAAAACGTTTTATAATTTTACCAAATACATTTGGAAAATTACCATGACCCAATATCTTACGAAGTTTGTAAACCACATCCCCATAAAAAACGGGTTTAGAAATACCTTCTCGCAGAAGTGTCTTTAAATTACTATTGAATTTTAAAACTAAATCAAAATTCCGATAGTAAAATTTAGCAAAATATTTACGCGATTTGTAATAACGGTAGCCTTGCTGAAAAAGTTTACTTGTAATATATTGATTACGTTCATTGAAATGCTTAACATGACTACACGCTCTGGCAAACCGAATTAATTGAGAAATATATACCCCATAGGATACAGGTACATCCCCATCCAAATAGGGAAAATTTACAATATTAAAATTAAAATCATCCCTCTTGTCATAAATTCTGGTATGTATAATATTGTCATAAATAGAGAGATATAAATCTAAAAAAGAAGCATCAGTATCCGAATTGTTAGTTTTAATTAACTGTAGCTCCCTAGGATAAATAGTACCCACCAAATGACCAAAAACGGATTATCCATATTAAGAATATCATCAAGATAGCGTGATGTATTATTAAATGCAGTTATGATATCTTCCTGCGTATCTAGAGAAAGGCTCAACATAAAGTCTCTTTCATAACAATACAAAAACAAATCTGCGACAAGGGGTGCACAATTTGTTCCCATGGGAATACCAACAACTTGTCTAAAAACTGCATTCCCAAACCTGATGTAAATGTTGTTAAAAGAAAAGAAAAGAGCTTTACAAACTTCGTCACAGGTCCACATTGTATAATGTTTAATAATATTGCTAGTAAAAAAGGCTTTATCAAAATTGCAAGCGAGAAATGTAGCATTCTCTCTGGCAAAAGTCTTTTGAATTAGGGCAGTTAATTTGTCATTTATTAAGTTATGTGGTAAAGTGGTATACAAAGTAGAAAAATCGTATGTACTGACTGTAGAAACCTTGTAATTATTAATCTTAAACTTATCCAAGATTTCGCCAGAATTTTAATCGACCAAAATAAGTGTTTACCAGAGTTTTCGTATACTTTATCGCAGTATCTTTCCACGTGGGCTTTCACAGCAGTTAGACATGATGTTAATAGTTTTGAAATATTTGTAGTTGTACAAGAGCTTGAATTAGCGATGAAGCGAGCTTTACATGGTTGTTTATGCAATTTAGGAAACCGGAATCCAGTATATTGTCGGTAGTTTAATTTGTTGATCGTCTATACGAACTTTTAAATTAGAAACTTCAGTGATGTGATCAGTGACCAACTTATTTTCAACAGATTGAAGGACTCGATGTATAAGTTTTAGTGCTATTTAGTTCGTTTTGTAAAACATTAATATAATATAGGCGTCAAATGATGATAATATTGTTGGCTGCCTTGTTTGCTGGAACTAAGACATACTTAGAATGAAATTCTTGGATTTCTGTTTTCAAATGTCTTAAAGTTAACTTGGGTTTTGGTGGAAGTAGGTGTTCATAAGTTTGATAAATTTTTATTCGAGAATCAACAATGTTAAAAATATTTCGTTTCCAAGACGTTAATGCATTGAGATCAGCGTCCTCACGACGGCACCATTTAACACGGAAGGTTTCGATGGATTCCGCAATCTGACCACGACAAGCATTAAAATCAATAGTTGAAGAAATTCTATATTTAGGTCCTTTAAAGAATAAATTACGAATACGTTTGTCTTTAATAATATCAAAATTACCAGTGATGATATGACCTGCATCTGAATAGCAAAATTTTGAGTTTTTACATTCGCAGTAAGAGGGGGTATTTGTTTGAACATCTAAGTCGGAAACAATTTTACTGTAATTGAATATAACATTTCTTACAGGTGTTTTATATTTATAACAAAAAAAATAGGAACTTCGGAGTTTCTGAAATATTTAGGCACAGAATCAATGACACGTTTATCGCGAAATATACTGGGTACATCGATGAAGTCAATACCTTTATTCATGAAATAAATTTTAAGAAAATGTCTCTCATGTCAGATTGGGTGTCAATATGTGGACGGAGAACATGTTGTGTGTAACTTTGAATAAGATATAATACAGTGTAAAACGGATCTGTTTGAATAACATACTGGTCCGCTTCCTCGTCCAGCTTTTTAAGAGACTAAACAGATAAAGATGTAAGACGAGAAAGCATTGAATGTCTACCAGAGTTGGAAAGAATTAAATCGAGGTCTGCAACAGATATATTGACTTTAGATTTGCGCTTAACATTACCATTTCGTCTAATTCCATGAGACCTGGATTTCCGTTTCCTAATATTTAAAATAGAAAAGATATCGATATCAGGGTTTTTAGAGATATTACCTTCCTGATAAATATTATCATTTAAACCCAACGGAAACGATGACTGTAAATTTTTAATCCATTTGAATTCTGCTACATGTCTGGCTTTAATTTTAAAACTAGATGTGGAATTTGAATCATATACGATTTGCTCTACTGGCTGCATTGTTACCTGATCAAATGTATGGCCAGATTTACGAAAGTGTTGGTATAAAAATGTAGTAAACTTGTTCCGACTTCGCATTTTGTATGAATGTTCACGGAAACGAATTTTTAAAAGGTTGATTTCTAACATCACTGACCATGTTTAAAGCATAAAAAGTGTAATTTTTGAACTTACTGTTAAAAAGTTAAAAAAAAGATATTCTCCAAAGCCATAAAAACATTTAGGTTCGGGCCAAAAATTTAGGGTAGGTCGGTATACCGGAAACAAACAATTTTTTTACGCCTAATGTATTGGTTTGTGTTAATATGAGTATGTGCTCTATCGCTGTGTATACATTTAAACATAACCATATTTCTATTTGGAGTGCTGTATAAGGAGCGTTTGTGTTCATAGTAAATTGATATTCATGCTGCATTAACTTTTAGACCCGCAAGGTATACACTCGTATAGTAAGTCAAAGAAATATTACATCATTATGCACTTTGTCATTTTACATGTAATAGGTCAAATTTAATACACGAACATCTGTTATGACAACATATTACATAATAGTGTCAAATGACATGGGATATTATCAAATTATATTTTATCATGAGTGACATAACATTTATGGTCCACCATAAATCAGATTGTGCTATACGATATTTCTTTAAAGATAGGTCCAAGAGGTATTACCAAATTATATTTTATATTTGAGTTAGAGAACATTTTGAATTTAACATTTACTTGATAGGCCGTCATACGCTACGTCTGAAATCAGATTGTTCTTTACTAAAGATCCCGGTTTCTTTCCTGTGATATACATTACATTTCAAACACATTTGTGAGTGAACCTATTTAATGAAACACTGCTCTCCTTTATCTAGTTTCTGTTATATTTTCAAAGTGTTGTAATTATAATGTTTTTCTCCATCTAAGTAGTTGTTTTGTTTTTTTTTTCATAAAATTGAAATGTTTATCTTAGGTACATGTTTTGTAGACAGCTTGTTCTCTTCCTTACGTTTTCACTAATTAAATTACACTTTGTCACTTTTAAAATATCTGTAATTGCAGTAGAGCGGCAAAGTCTCAACGAAGCATAACAATATTATGAAATATTATTGGCAAGAACACGTTTTCGCGCAACTTGCTTTTAATCTATGAAGTACTATTACCATACAAACATTAGTCATGTATATGAGAAGGGACAATAAAACACCATATGAGTTTTGTATATAGATAACGTCAACAACTGCGGTTGATTTACTTTAGGACAGGTTAGGTGGGTTTTGTTTTTCCAAAGCTCGTAAATCATCAAACAGCCGTGTGTATGACCCAATAGCTGTTCATTCGTTTGTCAGTGCCGTGACTTGCCATCGCTTGAGGTTTCAGAGCTCTCCGAAACTTCACTGTATCCTTAGAGAGAATTAAACAACTAACATATCTGAAAGTATTGAATAGACGTGAATGATAAATATGACAAAAATAATAAAGACGTATGTATACACAAAAAACTGGTAAAATCAATGTTTTATCTAAACCACTCCACATTGTTGTAAATCAATGAATGACTTCTATGTGAAGCTCTTCAATGGTATATTGAACAACTTGCATTGTATTCTTAAAGGATTCCTTGGAGAGAATCAAACGACACACATAACTAAAAACATTGATTAGAAGTGAATGAAACATATGACAAAAATAATGAAGATGTATGTATACACAAAAAGTAAAAATTTTACAAGTTAAAGTTTTATCAGACCGACTGTACATTGTTGAATAACTAATGAAAAGAGTTTAAATGAAATAAAAATTATTATTATTTAAACCTGAAAAACCTGTTACTAAGAACATCAAACGTTTGAATACAAAAAGAAAAACCAAAAGAGAAACAAAGTAGTTTTACCTTCATCATGTCACAAAAAACAGTCTATGTATATATAGTGCACCAGTCTCCAAAGGTAAGGAAAAATGCTTCGATATGATTCTTTAGTCTTTTGGAATCGTTCTTGTTTTTCTTGACACCATTCATTATAGAATGTATAAACGTTTGTATCACATTAGCATTGTTCAACGAATTTTGATATAATATAGAGCTTTAAAGGCAATTCAACAGGAAAAAAGTTCCAATAAATATTTCTACATGCCTTATGTCATCGGCGTTGTGCATCAAAGTAAGATTAAAACAAAGTGATTTTGTAGATAAAAAGCGTTGTAAAACTTGGATATCATAGAGGCTATCAAATAGATAACTGGATCATACTCTTGTGTGCGTGTACGCGTGCGTGCGTGTGTTTGTGTGCGTGTGTGTGAGAGAGAGATTGTGCGTGTACATGCGTGTCTGTGTGTGTATGTGTGTCTTGTGAACGTCGTTCATTATTTGCCTTATCTCTGTCTACATTTGTC
Organism: Mercenaria mercenaria; assembly: GCF_021730395.1. Taxonomy (NCBI): domain Eukaryota; kingdom Metazoa; phylum Mollusca; class Bivalvia; order Venerida; family Veneridae; genus Mercenaria; species Mercenaria mercenaria. The sequence continues at coordinate 5,159,712 of NC_069372.1, forward strand.
AACGCTTAACTACATTTTTGCAACGATGAACAAATCAATATATACACTTATTGCTGTTCATGACGGAGTTTGCATCCGTTGAATTATTCAATTTGTGTGAGACTGGCACAATGTGGGGATACTGAATAATGATTATTGCACCTTTAACAGGTTACAGCTCCCCAGTGGTGATTTTAGCCGTTGACTGTTGTGGTTCATACGTAAACACACGTACAAGGGGCTACTGTTTCAGGAGGCTGCGGTTTTGGAACTTGACCCTTCCTATTGGCATATTTAGCTTAACTGCATGCACATTTGAAGTACCTTTATATAAATGAAAATCACCAAAAATATGTTGCACTAACATTTTAATACAAAGATTAATACATATGCATACTACAAACACCGGCAAGTCATTTGATATACGTGTACATGTTTTCATTCATGTGACAATCTTTACGAATACTTTATTGATTAGACCTTATTCTGTTTGATAATCTTTTTGAATATAGGTCATTTTCTTGGTAAACTTGTTTACCAGAATTGCATATAACATATGGTTTAAAGACTCGTAATACAAATATACTTTAAAGTTTGTTTTAAATGTGGCTGCAACATTTCACATTATTAAAACAATATATGTTAATTTCCTGTTAAATCATATGTATGAGATTTGTTTTATATAAATTTACAAAGGTTTGAATATTAATGAATAAAGTAGAAGGTTTTATTGAATCTGTTGTCTTTGATTACCTCCCTTTGTAGCTCTAACTGTACAGTCTCATCTTCAGTATTAAAAGTAACGCTTTTCTAACCATATAATTTTGCATAACATCTATTTGGATAGCTGTTTTATCAGTTTTTGATATAAAATTTCAAGCCTTATGGAATTTTGAATGAATAATAATGGAAATATCGTCTGATTCATTTGATCTCTATTCATTTAAAACGGAAGAAATTAGGTACTTGTATTTATGACTTCCTCACATGAAGAATTTAAACGCCCCCAGTGAGTCTCGTACCCACATCGGTGAGGGGCAAGCGATTTAGTCTGTGACCTCAAGCACTCGGCCATCCATGGAGGCCCCAAAGAAATTAATACATAGTAATATTTATTAAAAGATGGTGTAGCAATATAAGAACAATATCATCTTTCACATTTGCTTACAAGAATTGTGATATTTTTATTTTTCACTTGCATGGTTACATAAATATCAAAAGTCACTACAAATGACAATCAAGTTGCAAAGATTTAAATTTTTCACTACAAATGATAATCAAGTTGCAAAGATTTGAATATTTCAATAATATAAATTATTTCCTTAAAATAATTTCATTTATTCCTCGAGACTTAAAATGTTTGTTAGTTGCTAAGGATTCGGGATTAATCGGCCTTTATTATTCAGTTGAACTGGTTCTCGTTTTATTAATACAGTACTGATGTGCATGTTCAGCGAGCCGAGAACACAGCCAGTTGTTCGATATAAAAGCAAAAAGCCCGTGCAGATTTCTCACATTGCGTCTGAAAGGGCGAATAGACCGTTATTATACACTGACAGAATCTACAGTTCTTCTACATGTCGTTCAGTAAAGATAAACTTAAAGTAATCTTAAATTGAGATGCCGCATGAACGTGTTAGACCTAAACGACAAGGCCGGGAAAGGAAGGACGAAGGTCACAGGCAAAATGTAAGAGCAAAATCGTCAACCACAGGAATATCACCATAGGACGAGAGGAGAGAAACAAAAGACCGGCCAGGAACGAGGTGGGGAATCAGATACCTCCACATGACCTTGGAGCACGAGGGACCGGTAATTGTGCAAACGATATCGAGAAGGAAGAAACAGACAGTTACAAGATAATGCTGGTGGGTGTATTAATAATATTATTGATTTTTAAGTATTTTATATGGTTCGGGTATTTCACAAGACTATGTCATGGTTAGAGGTAAAATTTCAAGGAGGGTGTGGCGGTGTAAGTGTATAGGTCATCTATACTAGGCTCGTCTGTATGGTCAGCATGTCTAATATTGAACAAAAAGTTACAGTCTGTAGGAAGATGCGCAAATTAAATCATACCTTCTGTTAGTCTTACCAGTGTCTTATTGGCGGCACATCTGCTTTCCTCCCTTGAACAGATTTTCAGAGACGAATATATCAATTTGGCATTATTGCCGGTCAAAGGGGGCATTTAGTTATCAAAACGTTTTTTGTAAGAAAGACATTTTAGACTGTCTACCGACGGTCAGGCTGAAAACACTCGGGCAGAATTATTTTATATGCAGTGGTCGTAAGCGTTCATTATTTATGCGGCGACATATCTAACCAATCAGTGATAAAGTTCAGAAAATGCTTTGTTACATGTACAAGTTTTAGCATGGCGTGTGCTCGTGGGCAGTTTCAGTTGCGTCGGTGATATCGCCCGCATCCTGGTCTTAAAACATAACAGACTTGTGGTGGCGATGTGTGCAGGTTAATGACGCAGCGGAAACGGTTCGGGCGAGTACACGTCACTGCATGTGCAATTACTTCATTAATATTCAAATTTTCCATAAAAAAGCACATACTTCGCTCCACATTCGGGAGTGTCCTGCAGTCAGTATAACTTTTCAGTGAAGTATCAAAACCCACATCCCGGATAATTTGCAAGTAGAACATTTCAGAGACATTTTAGGGGTCAAGATTGGGTCGCGCCCGGAGATGAAGTTCAAATGAAATTTCGTCTCAGAGCTCAAAAAAAAAAAAAAGAAATATCGATATAGTTAACTTAGCAAATTCACCGATCAAAGTAGACTATATCGACCCAAAATAACAGCTGTTAAATTTCTAAAATAGGTCAAGATCTAGGTCAAGGGACTTGTCATCAAAAAACGCAAAACGCATACCGTCTAGTACGTTTAATAGTCTTCTCTGCTAACACAAACACTGGACTGACACAGAAAGTTTTTATTTTGATACAACACTTCCTTTTGAGGAATGGATAACATTGCAAAATTTGCTAGGATTTAAAGATACGCCACAAAATACCTGTATTCTTTTGTATTTCCACGACGGTAGTTTTACATGATTTGCATGAAAAGATTGAAATATACAAGTATTTAGTAACAAGTTGACGGTGACATAGATTAGGCCAAAACAAGGCGTTTAATGACTTAATACTATATTTAATCAATGTAACAATATGTACAGAAATTAGTGTATTAAGTTAAATTTCGAACACATTTGGTTTCTTCAATGTAAAGTAGTCATTCTATGCTATGCTCTTAAAACTATGATGATAAGAGATTGATTGAATAAGTTTTTGCATACGAAGCTGTAAAACTCATTTATTTAAGGAAGGGCCTTGATTATCCATCATGGCTGTATATTACTTGTAATTTAAGAATGATTTTCATGAAGTTTCCGTGGTTAAAAAGAAAAGGTTACTAGGTCGTGGTGGGCATTTAAGAATTTGTGTTGAAATCAAACATGAAATCAGGCAAACAGCAGAACTATCTAGACGATTTTACTGGAGGTGGTTTTGCGGCTTTAAATGTATTTAAGGATTTGATAGCAGTTGGCAAACGAAAAAACAAAGCAATAATGATTGAAATTTTGGGGTTCAGAGCCTGATTTGTAGACCTACAGATGGTGATCCGAATTCTGACCACTACACTTCAGAAAGTAAATTAAAAAAAAAAAAAAACAAAAAAACGATTGTTTCACAGAATAATTTTTATTCAGGACTGCAGATGTATGTGGATTGTTTCGTCTCTGCTTCATCCGGCTCATTCTGTTGATTTAGCAAGCCTATCACCACATAAGGGTTGAGATTTATTTAGATTTAACAATACTAGGATTCTTGCGATATTACAGTCGGTATACCCGTTTTTTTTTTTTTTTTTTTTTTTTTAGGACTATTTTTGGATTACCAATCAGGGTAAACAGTTGTTTTTTCTGCAAATGCTTGGGGTGAAGGTTTGGATTAAAGGTCATTGGTGTCACGCAAACTGTTGCCTGACACGTGGCATAAATGTGGCATAACTTCCGATAGAATTGTTCTAGAACTATTATATTATTCCCCATTTATCTGGGGTACCGACTTGTCGAATAAAGAAATCAAATTCAGTGGCGATTATGTTTGGGTGCCTTCATATAAATATTTTATTCAAAACCAATCACGTGCCTGGTCGTTTTAATGGCATTTGAAATGGCCTGCTTCGCCTTCAAATTGAAAAGTTCAAGACATTCTTTATTTAGAACAAAGAAGTATAAAATACACATTTTATTTCATTGGTCGGAAATCTCTACCGATTCTCTGATAATGTGTAGCACTGCTTTTAAAAGCATTTGAAATATTTCGACAATTATAACCGGTAAAAGTATAGCCTATACTTAGTGAATACGTCATCATGTTTATTCATGACGTATGGTTTAGTGTAAGGGTTCTCATCAAAGTTTATCATACCTTACGAGCATTATTTTCATTAGTTTTTATATGAGAGTGTTTTAAAGTAATCTATTACAGGGTTGTCATACGGAATCAAATTCATTTTTGCGGCGGTAGACATAAACCTGTTTTATTGCAGATTTATTATAACTACGAATAAAGGATGTTTACAGTTGTTTTCATATTAATCAGATTATTCAGATTAATTAAGTGTACTGGTAGATTCAAGCGTCGGTGGGATCCGGTATTTAGAGAAGAGGCTGACCTGTCTTTTACGGACAGTATTTGGTTATACGTTTAATAAATTCTAAGACAAATCAGAAAGGGGATTCTATTTTGTTGAAAATACAAAACGAAACCAGTGTAGCTTGCCCATAATTCCATTAATTTAACGCGATTCTATGAAATATTAAGATACTATTTTCTTATGGGCAATATCCCCCGAGTCAAACATTCAAAAGACCAAATAGTTCAAGCAGTTTCTGAGAAAATGTTCATCGCTACCGACGCTTTACATGCTAGAGGTTTAAATTTATGACAATTATTTCACAATTTGGACACAAATTCAAATAAAACTTGTGTGTGCCAAAAGTTGATACAATTCTTCATTGATTTAGGTAAACTATTAAACAATATCCGAAATTACGAATTTTTGGTGATTTGAAACTATGTATGTACTTTTACCATGTATACACGCAAATAAAACAAATAATTTTTCATGACTACTTACTGTGATCAGAAGTTCTGACGTCACAAATAACCTAACATCGAATTATTTTGTTAAGATCTAGTTTGCCCAAGATTTTTACGGTTAACCAAATCACACTATAATGTTTATGCCACAGCAACTTTTTTCCCCGGTAAAATGTTGTTCAGATTTATGCTATTAGGGATAAGTGCATCAATACGCTTAATTAGTTTTTCCTATACGTACTGATCATTCGTATTAGAAATATTACAGTATCTTTCGGTAACACCGCGTGATATTTTCGACTCCAGCGGTTGGCTTGCCGTGTGGATTGAATGTTTACCTATATTTTATGCGTTCGCTATAATTTCTTTCGCGCGGATTCATTGCATTTTACTTGAGATTTGCCGCGGTCACAGAGATGCTTTAATAGAAAATTGTAAATGTCTAATATTTCTTTGTGTTGATTTTTGGGGGATAAATTTTTGCAAAATTTATTGTGGCGGAAAAAATCAATAAATCGAGAGGAGAACGGACGCATGGTGTTTGTTAAACAGCTTTCTAGCACTGAGTGTTTGGTAGCAGCTCTTGACTTGCTTCGTGGCATCGTTTTGGTGCGGAGCCGTGGTGAGCTGAGGTCTGCTGTCATACATTCGGGTGTGGTCCGTGTGCTGGGTGCCGTCTGCGTTTTTAGGGGTCATCGCATCGCGTGTTGTCTCATGCTTGCGCCTGGTCTCCTCTCGCTTGAAGATAGAGCGGCCAAAAACATGCCAACTTAACTTTTCAATGTTTTTTCTCAGATCTATTGATGCATTTACCTTAGCAGATGTAGAATATATTAATTTAGAAATCAAGTATTTTAAGTCATTTGTTCGTCATAATGTGTTATATGATCTTAAAACATTTAACAGTATAACAATGAGATAAATAAAAGACAAAGAATGGTACATGTTCTTATTTATGTCGAGTAATATGGAATAATATAAATTATTTCCTTAAAATAATTTCATTTATTCCTCGAGACTTAAAATGTTTGTTAGTTGCTAAGGATTCGGGATTAATCGGCCTTTATTATTCAGTTGAACTGGTTCTCGTTTTATTAATACAGTACTGATGTGCATGTTCAGCGAGCCGAGAACACAGCCAGTTGTTCGATATAAAAGCAAAAAGCCCGTGCAGATTTCTCACATTGCGTCTGAAAGGGCGAATAGACCGTTATTATACACTGACAGAATCTACAGTTCTTCTACATGTCGTTCAGTAAAGATAAACTTACCCTCCCGCCACACCCCTAAGGTTGCTAATGCAGTAGTTTTTTTATGGTTAACTTAGTTTTTTTGGTGAAAGACCTGACATTCTGGAGAAATTTGTGTCAGATTTGCTGCGTTTTGTATTATACTTTCAGGGTACAGATTTCTTATATGGCGTTTATTGAAGATGTCAGTGAGCTGTTAGTGCAACGTACACTGTGAAGTCTCCGATATCCCAATTATAATCATACTCAAAGAAGTTACGAATGAATGTTCTGTGATAGAAGCCAAGTCGAAGGAACTTCAAAGTACCGTAGATAGATAATTCCTGGAAATTAACTTTTGGATAGTTCCCGATTTATGGAATTCAGGTGTATTGTGTTGATAAATAACAGCATTCGTTAGAATGTTTTTAACTGGAGCTGTCTGCTTTTTTAGGATATCGGAAATTAAATTAATGTTTAAGACATTTTCTGTAAAAGAATATATAGGAAAGAAATTACATGAACTTGTGTATTACTTTAGCTTAGGTATTTTCATTTATATCTTAGCTTCTAGATAAAAGATAAGGCTCACTGGCAGTTATTTATGTGTTTTGTAATTTTTATGAATCGGTAATTATACCTTAAATGTTAGGACTGTCGCTCAAATAATGTTGAATTGAGGGATCAGGCGAGATATCGAGTTAATTAGATTGCTAAACAATAACCGGTTGGGTGTTTGTTTTGTGGCGATTTATACGGTAGACGCCGAACTAGAGATATATCTATGCGTTTGGTGTGATGAATTTTATTCGAACAGTTCAGTGTAATTTGCGTTGTCGTCTGTCAGTTATGGACACGGTCCGCTCAGTTTGGTGAAGCTATGTTTGCCTTTATCGGCCTATCACAAGGGCATTATTGTCTTAAACAGTGCACCAAAGGTTTTTCATTGCAAAAGATGCACCTTGCTATTTAAGGTTGGTTGACCTGAAGTTGCTTCGGGTCACTAGGATTTCGTCCTTATAGTACTGGCGAGTCCTAGATTGCATTGCGTTGCGTTGCGTTGCTTGCTTGTGAAGTGGTTGTAGTGCACCACTATAGGTTCTGGTGATGCCTAGTTGCTTTGCTTTTTTGCGTAGTGAAGCTTCTATAGTGAATAATTACAGTATTGGCGAAACCTAGGTTGTGTCTGTAATGTATCACTATGGTACTGGTGAGGCCCAAGTTGCATTCCGTTGTCCGTAGTGCTTCACTATAGTGTTGGTAATGCCTATGTTGCGTTGTTTCTTGCGATATGAAGTGTCTGTAATGCATCACAATGGTACTGGTGAGGCCCTGGTTGCATTCCGTTGTCTGTAATGCTTCACTATAATGTTGTGTGGTGCCTATGTTGCGTTGCTATCTTGCAAGGTGAAGTGTGTCTGGGGTGCATCAGTTGGTGTTTTGTGTGGTAGGCCCGGTCAGTCCGTATTTTAGTTTTACTAGCTGAAGAATTGGGCTGTCTCATGAATATTTAACGCGTGCCGTTTTCGTGGACAATAATGCCAATATTGTCGTTCTTGTTTTAGCACAGACATATATCAGACAGCTTTCTAGCACTGAGTGTTTGGTAGCAGCTCTTGACTTGCTTCGTGGCATCGTTTTGGTGCGGAGCCGTGGTGAGCTGAGGTCTGCTGTCATACATTCGGGTGTGGTCCGTGTGCTGGGTGCCGTCTGCGGTTTTTAGGGGTCATCGCATCGCGTGTTGTCTCATGCTTGCGCCTGGTCTCCTCTCGCTTGAAGATAGAGCGGCCAAAAACATGCCAACTTAACTTTTCAATGTTTTTCTCAGATCTATTGATGCATTTACCTTAGCAGATGTAGAATATATTAATTTAGAAATCAAGTATTTTAAGTCATTTGTTCGTCATAATGTGTTATATGATCTTAAAACATTTAACAGTATAACAATGAGATAAATAAAAGACAAAGAATGGTACATGTTCTTATTTTATGTCGAGTAATATGGAATAAAAATTACAATCAAGTTGCAAAGATTTAATTTTTTCACTACAAATGACAACCAAGTTGCAAAGATTTAAATTTTTCACTACAAATGACAATCAAGTTGCATAAAGGTGAATATGATTAAGCAGCATGTCTAGTTTTGAACACTAAACATTATGATTTAGTTAAAACAGCTCACATAAGATAGGATAAAGATAATTATATAATAGCAAAAAGTATTTGCTCGTATCGTTGCAATCTAATCAGAAATATAACGACATATAGGTAACAAGATATGGAGTTACTATATCAAATATCCAAACATTATTATTTACTATTGAAATATAGTATCATAACTTAACAACTAGTGCATCATATCAGTCATAGGTCTAAATTTATTACGAAGTAGTAAATGAAATTTTACTATATAAACGACTATTCTTTCCCTGCGCTGTTGATGGAAGACACTGAGATTCCGTTGAACGCATTTTACGTTCTAAAGGGTTGCATTGTTTACACTCATAATACAATAATTTACCTTTCACCAAAACTTTTCAGTTTTAGTTTTGCATTTTGATATTTTTAGATGTACAATGCTAATTACGATCGAATGAAATTATTCTACGCTTATTGTTAAAGGTACTCATATTTTAGTTAGACACGATCTCCGTCGATAACTATACCAATGCTGTTTATGAGTTCCCAAAAACCTAGTGCAGTGTGTGTAATTTCAAATCATTTTAATTCGAGGTGCTTGTAATGTTAACACTTAAGTTTGTTGTTATGTTTCTAATACGTTTATTAAGAGCGTAGTTTAAGAGGTAGTTTGTCTCTATGTATCTTATCTAGTTCAGACAAATTCTGATACACGCGAGTGGTGGAACGTCGACTGATTCCTATTAGTGGATTAATATGTCAATCATTTGATATCTATACCTATTTTTTCATCTGTAACAAGGATCGTATTAAGTGTTTTTTTCGTGAAATACATGCAGTTTAGGTTTGGTTTAGAAAATCAGTAAATCAAAATAATACCTTTATATATTTTTCCTTACTCAAATAAACAACAATGTTTACATGTAAACCAAGCAATAGAATTCGAGCCGCTTCAACGGCGTCATGCCATGGTTCTGTTATTTCATGAATTAAAGCAAAATCATTGGTAAATTATTACAATGTCACATGTATTGATATTTGCGTTTTATTATGGAATGTACCCCGAATTCAGGTTACAAGCATTGAAATTGGAAATTACTTATCAGCCGTTAATAAGTTGATAAGCATAGTTACAAATGACTGTATATAATCTTTATTAATTCTTTTTAGTCATAAGACTGTCTAGTCATTCTACTTATGCTATTACGTCAATGTTATGTATTTTTGGACCATTGTGATTATATGTAATCAGATTATTAAATTTATTAAGGCTTTCGGCTTGTCGTATATTACAAGCGATGAGACATAAGAACGGTCGTAGCTACTGTGTAAATAGTAGCAAACAGCGGTTGAGAAATTCCATTATCATATATCATAAAAAGAGAATACCTATTTTGGATTTTACTTAATATCAAAAAAAAAGATAGAAGAATATTATAAGAATTGTACTCGTACCCGCGACCGAATGTGAAGTCATAATTCTTCTTTTATGGTTTAAAAGTAATAAGCTTGTCTATAATTATAAAAGTCACCACAGTTAAATGAATTAGCCTTTGTCTAGCTAATATGCTCCAGGATAGCACATTTAAAAGCTATAAAATGTCATAATTCACTCCGGGACATATCTTTAATTTCACTAATTTTATAATTTAAGTAACTTTGAGCTTGATGGTTATGGTCTTGATTTGACTATTTACTACATTTCTATCATTGCAATACTTTATAAAAAAGAACAGCCTCTCTCATCTTTCCTTTAATTGTCTAACCAAAATAGTTTGCATAAATCATGGAACATTGAAAAAATACCCAAATTTCCATTTATCTCCTGTTAAATACGATTTTATTTTACGTCCAAAAACTATAAAAGGTTACAAAATATCTAGCAAACTCACCTCATTACTAATTTACTACGCTTTATTAATTCTGATATCAATATTGTCATATTAGTTACCATTAATGACATAAATATTTTGTTCCAAATATGTTTCAAATATTTAATCAACTTCTAGCAGATGACGCCATATTGGTTTGAAAATTTAGAGGTACAGACTGCATCAAATAAACAAATATGCAAATGTTATGCCTGGTTACGCTGTGAAAAAGTCATTAAAATAAGGCCACCACGGCCCTTTCTAAATATTAGTTTTTCATTGCATTCGAAATAAATTATGATTTCCAGTTTGTGCAAATTATATATGAGTTTATGCCGTACATAAATCATAAGATTATAAGAGCCTTGGTAATTATCAAGCCAATAAATATAACTGACATCTTTCGGGCAATATGTCTTGCTTTTTTTGAAAATACAGTTTGTCCATCTCAGAAATAATAGCGTTTTCGCATTCTGGAATTTAATCATTCATGTCTTATAATTTATTGCAGTTGTGGCTGTATTTGTGTTAACATGAATGTGACGATATGATAACAGTCCGTGAGTTTTGACTTGTATTTAACTTTATTCCGAGCTAATTGTATCTTTCAACCAGAGAAAGACTTTTATCATACCACTACCCCTTTATTTTGCTACAATCGGACTGCCGAAACTCGCAAGTAATTAGTTACAATAATTATTCTAATTAAATTCAAATAATTACCAAGCGAAGAAAAGACGTATTGAAGACGTCTTCATTTGGTTGTTTTCTGGTCACGATATCTATGACCAGAAAAAGACGTCTTTATTTCGTTGTTTTATGGTCACGACATCTGTAACCAGAAAAAGACGTTTTTTGTATGTCGTTCTACAAAAACTGTTCAACGTCTCTGTCTAGGAGAAAATGCAAGTTTTTGTTTTTTTAGCTGCAATAACATTTACAACATAAACCGTGATATCAGATATACCGATATGTTGGATAGAAAGTTCGATAATTCTCTTACTTCATAATAGAATGGACGGGTTTAGCATTTTTATCGTATTTTAAAATTACGATGTATTAACTAGGGTTAAAAAAATTCATGAAAATGGACCGAAACTAGTAAATGATATTTTCTGCACCTCCGAAAATATTAATAATTGTTATCAAAATTGGACTGTTGTCTAGCTATTTTCAAAACTGTGTAATTACTTTTAATTAATAATAACATTTATGTATTTTAAAATATTAGTATTGGGGGTAACATAAATATGACGATATGATAAAAGTGCGTAAGTGATAACTTGAATTTTATTCCGAGTTTATTATATCTGTCAACCATACAAAGATTTTTATCCTACCACTACCTGCCCTGTAGATTTTGTCTTTTTACTTCTTTCTACATTTAAACGGCAGGTGCTGACGGACTCCTTGTAAGTGCAACTGGATCAAGATAATTATCTTTTAAACATTTCGTCATGCCCCCGCTATGACTACCAGCGTTCAATAAAGCATTATTCAAATGTATTCTACTAAATGACGTAACGATACGTAAAGTCCTACTCAGTTGACCTTGACATGGTCAAAGTTTGTGTTTTGAAGTTCATGGTTGGAAATTGAGGTTTTTAAATTTTAACATTTATCTTAATTACTGATTCTAAGCCATTCGTTGTGGAAGGATACTATTTCATTGGGTGTTTTTTTTTTAATTTTCAATTAAAATTATGTAATGGTATTCTTTTGAAATCCGGGATAGCTAAATGCTACGCCTTTGGTTTCCATTATTACATTTGACTTTTTAAATAGTTTTTAGTGTCAAGCATGATAATGTGATAGGCACATTCTAACCTTGTGAATACATATTGAGGACCATAATCTCAAATGCTTAACGTGTATGTTTTCAATACTTCACAAGGTGTTGGCTTTGGCCAAAACCCAACCTTACATTATCTGGTCGCTTTTTTTATACATCATGCCTCTTGATATTCTACTTTTACTGTCTGATATCGTTTCATCATTGTACCGGTTTCCATTACTCTTGTTCAAATTTTAATGTTTACTTTAGATAAACGTTTATTTTAATATATGACCAGTATCTCACTGCTCTAGAGTACGATCGGTTAAATAAAGCATAATTTCATGCTTTTCCCATATCATATTTCATGGTGACATTGATATTCATGAACAAATATTCGTATCCTGTTTTAGTAGCATAAAAATACTTGTACATGTACCTGGATCGATGCTTCGCAATAATTCTTCTTTGTCGGCATTCTTCTTCGTGCATATTCTTCGTCGTTTATCTTAGCGTACATGTTTTGTAGACAGCTTGCACTTTTCTTACATTTTTACTTATTTATTGGTGTGGAAAATAACAAGGGAAAAAATAACAGAGACAGAAGTTTATATAGTTTATTTAAGTGTCATCATTTTACATGTTTGAAATGAGTTTTACAAATATGCATACATATGAAGTTGTACTTCTTTTTAAAAATGTAACAATAATTTGTATACGTGCATAAATATGGTGAATTAAGAGAGTAAGAATGAGTGAACTTGTCACCTTTAAGAATATCCGTTATTGCAGTATAGGGTTAGAGTCTCACTGTGTCTTTTCGGGCGAAGCATAAATTATGAAATTATTGACAAGGACACGTCGTATCATAATTTGATGCAAAAAGTCATTAGAAGAAACAATAAGAACATAGTAAGAACTACCGTATGTGTCAAGTTTAACAACTGCAGTTTTATTCCTTTAGTACAGCTAAAGTCTTAAAACCCGTAAATAATCGATGAGCAATTACTAGTATAATTAAATATAATTGCCGTACATTCTTTTTTCAGCGCTGTAACTTGCCGTTGCCGTTGTGGTTCAGAGATCTTCGAAAGTATATTGAACGGCTTGCATTAGTCTTGAAAGGATTCCATGGAGAGCATCAAACGACATATTTCTGAAAAAAATAAATAGACGTAAATGAAACAACCGACAAAAATAAGAACAAGAGCGCCGCCAAGCGGGCAATATACGCCCGAAGCGATACACCAGAGGATGGGAGCAAAATTTAAAGAACTTGACTGTTGAAGCCCAAAGGACAGGAACAACAAAAAGAAGAAACTCAAAAAAAATTCTAAGTCCACAAAAAATTCTTACCAGGTAAAGTTATGTCAAAATACATCTAATAATTGGATGTATCATCCATGTTGTACCACAGAAAAGTGGTCTCGGTTTTTCCCTACGGCTAATAATAAAAAAGTTTCAAAATAAGCTATTTATAGTAACAAAAAAGGGAAGTAACACAAAAAAAAAATCATTGTAAGAGAACAATAAAGGGATCTACCAAATAAAAACAAGAGCACTGCAATGCAGTGCAATATACACAAAGCAAAGTCATATATGACCTTTGACCCCTAAGTGTGACCTTGACCTTGAAGCGAGTAATCCAAAACATGCGCTCTGCACGTCGCCTCAGTGTGGTGAACATTTGTGCCAAGTTTCTTTGAAATCCTTCAAGCAGTTCAAGAGTTTCAGAGCGGACACGAAATACACTCATATGACCTTTGACCCCTAAGTGTGACCTTGACCTTGAAGCTAGTCATCCGAAACAAGCGCTCTGCATGTCGTCTCCGTGTGGTGAACATTTGTGTCAAGTTTCTTTGAAATCCTTCAAGGGGTTCAAGAGTTACAGAACGGACACGAAATTGCTAACGGACGGACGGACGGGCAGACGGACACCGGCGTCAAAACATAATACGTCCCTTCGGGCGTATAAAAATGTGTGTATACAAAAAAGTAAAATGTGTAGAAATAAATGTATTATAAGTACTATTTTACATCGTTGAATAACAAATGAATGGCTTCTAAATGAGATAAACATTATTTTTAAACCTTAAAACACATTATGAATAAAATAAGAAGAAAGAAGTAGCTTTACCTTCGTCTCCTCGCAAGAAACACTCTTTATATATACAGTATGCCATCATCCCCAGGTAGGCAAAAATGCTCCGATATGATTTTTTAGTCTCTCGAAATCGTGCTTGTTTTTCTTGACACCGTTCATTATAAAGTTCATGTCCAGTTTTACGAATATGCATCCCAATATTACGTGGTCTCAAATTAATTTCATTGGAGAGTGTTGTTTTAGACTCCATCGTTTTTATAATCAAGTTATTTAAATGTAGATCAATGTTTCTTACGCAGTTAAGTGCAAAAAGAAAAAAAGTATTATGATAAGTTTACATAATACACTAGTTCTTTAAATATTGAATTCGCTTGGGACTTTTTTATTTCTTCAACAAAAATAGGCCTCATTAAAATGATCAAGTGTTATACCTGTGATAGAAAATATATAATGTAAGTTGAGTCATGTTTGCATATAAAAAATCCAAAATACAGACAAAACGCAAATTAATACTTAAATCAGGTTAAGGGATGACCTTAATATTATAATGTCAGTACAGATTTTCATTACAATGTTTTCCTATTCCGTACAAATTAACATATTATAAATTATAAAATCATAATTTACTTCTCTTTTACATAACACATTTACAAATACATATATAATTCTTATGTCGGTTTATACGCATGAAACATACGTATCTTAAAGTATAAAACGATTATGACAGTATTCATTAAAGCATTAGAAACTATTGGCCATTTTAGTATCTCATGAACTTAATTGACAGGGCATAACTTGAGACCTTGTTATTCTAAATGCGTTTGTGTTAACAAGTGTCGCAGGGTCAGATACCCATTTTATTTTAGTATCTGTCTATTGTATAATGTATCTTTTGTCCTTCTGTGCCGTCTATGTTAATTATCTTATCATCCCATATGTCCGATATGCCTATACATTTCCTATACATTCAGTCTTCTTTCATTTTCATATTAATTAACCATAGAGACGGGCCTCAAACGTATTTGACTTTCCCGCTCTCCAATGTCACGCATGCGCACTACAGTAAATAGAGATACATGGTGATACACGTCATTTTCTTGTTCTGTCTTACGACAATTTTATTAGTGCCGTTTTGCGTGCCTTTACAGGCAGATGAGTACCCATCCAACCCAGGGCGGAAAACCCTAGACTACGACATTGGTGGCCAATGTACCGTTTTTGAAAGGAGTGTACAGTACGAACAACATGGGTTGAAAATTCAGGGTGAGAAAGTTGTCCCAGAGTGTGACGTCATTTGTAAACATGGAATTTAGCTACTTTTTTTCTAAGAGCTCTGAACATTTTAATAAATAAGTGCACAAATGTAATATTTAGTTAGATATCGGATCCAGATAAATAAAATGAACCGGTTTCTACAGGATACATTTCATCCAAGTAAGTTTTAACCATGATTTGTGGAAATAAAAGTGAAACTAGACTTTGAAATTTGACAGGCAGTTTTGACAATTAGGAAATTCAGAAGTGACAGCTATTTTCAGTGTAATTTAGGACTTAAACGTTTTTAGATTTGAGAATTCATCAGTTTCATTGATAGAAATGTTTTCTTACGGCAACTACCACTTCTGTTTTTGTGTTGTGTACATTTTTGACATATTATATTTTACATATTTACTGGGGGTTTTTTTTCAGGTTGAATTTTGTCACAGTCATAATTCTACTGTGTACCCTTTTTTGAACTGTTTGAAATTGAGAATCATACTACCAAGATGACCGGTCCACTGTACTTCACAGATATCACAGCAGAGTAACAACTGGAACAAGGGTTGCATTTCACTTAGCATGTTGTTTGTGAGCAAATCTAACCTTTACTAACATTTCATCTATTCATTCAATTATCAAAATTTACTGGCCTTTATTTAGAAAACCCTTTCAGAGTATACATAAGTTTGTTGAAAGCCGGCTTATTGGTAGCCAGACAGGTATTCCTGAAATATGTGAAATTTATTTTGTGTGTTTATCCAATTTATCATCTATGATGGAGTCTCACTGGCAGAAAAAAGGCAAGGAAAAATCTGGCACTTTTCCTTTATATTTTGGATCCTGTAAAATCATACCTTTAAGTAGCAGTTAGACAGAATGGTAGTGTTTAGTATTAGATCATAAGTTAGTTTTGTGCTTTAAAATTTAGTGGCAAAGAAAATATCTTTTGTATTTTTGAAGGAACAGTTAATTGCTTGAACAAGGTAGCCACTTATTATATTTTTATAATAGATTTACTTTGAAAAAAAGTTACCTCGATATTCAAGGGACTGTAAAAATTGCATCGACGTATCCGAAGTTCGACGTAACGATATCGACTATCTGGGACTACTTTATACTTGTGTCGGACGTCTATATTGTCACTATATCCAATGTTTTTTTCAAAGGGTTTTAAAGGGGAAAGAAATAATATAAAAAGTAAACATGATTTTAATTTTATTGACAAAAAACATCTTAATTAAATAGTACATACACACATTTAAGTTTTAAATTTTTCAAAATATACGTGAAAACATTAAAATTTAGCATTTTATTCCTTCCATAAACAAGTCTGAATGCAGCTGTAATGTTCCTAGTTGAGTAGTCATTTTGACTGTGTTCGAAAACGAAAATTTGTACCTGTGTAATACGCATATTGTCACTCAATCCTAAACGGAAGATACAGAAAAATATTTCATTCAAATTAGTTGTTGTATTGGAAAACAATTGCCCGCTTGCACGCTGTTTTATAAGACTAATTATTGGGAATTAAATGCAAACTTCCTAACAATTTGAATTGGATTAAAGATTAAATAACAACACACTAACTTGATTATGATAAATACATCGCCGGACAACAATAGGTTGCTTTTCACACCTTACAAATAACATGGATATTTTTTGACACGCTGTGATATCGACGAAACCAGGTGTAAAAACATTACAGGTAAGTTGACGGGACTGAAAAATCTCATCGAGCTAAACAAAATATCGAGCTAATCATATCGAGGTAATGATAAATAATTACATTAGAATATATTGGGAAAAATCGGGACTGACTAAAACACATCGTGCTAACCGGAGTATCGAGCTAACCGATATCGAGGTAACGATATTCAACTGTAATTCTGACCTAAGTGTTGAGAAACATCAGAGCTACAAAGAGTGTTTGCAAAACCTGAATTTTGAGAATTTTAGTTCAGTTGTCACTTTTCGTGAAAATTGAAAAGAGTCCGGTTATAACTCTGGATTGACAGTTATTTTTCTGAAGAAAAGAAGTTTCAATAAAGCTGTGTGTGCGGCGTTTAAGAACGAACCAGGAGAGGTAATTTGAAATTACATGAAATAAAATAAATTTCATAGTGCTGTGTTGCATTATAAAATGTTCTCAAATTTCAGAGAATTGAATTTACAGATGTTGTACCTTTGCGGAGGTATATATGTTTTTAGATTCTTATCTAGTATATCCGAGACTTTTTCAGAAATATATGGTGTACCTTGTGGACATCTATGCAAATTCTGATTTTCAGGTTTGAAAACCTAATGTTGATATTTTGAAATAGGAAAAGTGATTGTGTTCTACATATAATACGGTGTACAGTAGCTGCCAATGTTAAGCAATAAATGTATGGAGCAGTGTTTTGACCATTTCAGTTGTGTATATGATTGTTTAGTTCTCTGAAGTGATTGATGCTACGGAAGCTGTAAATAACCATAGTCGCTCATAGAGTGTATGGTGTACCAGTTTGGACATTGATAAAAACCCGAATTTTATGTAACTGATTTTAAATTTTGAAATTAAGATTCATGAGTGAACAGTGTCTGTTATAGTATAGTGTACCAGTAAAGACATTGGTGTACCTGTTGATAAACCTGAATTTTATGTAACGGGTTCTCAATTTTGAAGAAAATGAAATAAAATTATTTTTAGAGATTTTGTATGGTGTCTTGGAGTAACCATTTCAGCTCTACAGTGTATGGTGTACCGGTGTAGACATTTATTGTTCTACATTTGTTTCTATTGTGTTCTCAGATTTTGTGTATATATATATATATATATAGATAGATATTTTTTTTTTTTTTTTTTTGAAAACACAATGTCTATCATCTTCTGTTCAGGAAAAGGCGGAGGAGCAGTATATCCAAGAGGTTTTACTTACTGGAAAGTTTAAGACTTTTCTTATGTAACCAGACTCTTCTGAGTCCCACACAGGTGTTACTCCAGTCTATCCTGCCAGTATTAGTAAACCTAGTACTTCAGTTGGAAATATTTATGTTCAACCTACTGCAGCTGGACCTAACCCTTTCTTTTCTGGTACCCCTGCTCCTTAGGTCGGAGAGCATGGAAGTCCTACAGGTGAGAGGGAAAATCGTCGGAGACATACAATGGGAGATCCTCTTTCTGTTACTTTTAATACAGAATGTAGAGATGCAGATGATTTGCAAACACCATCTACGAGGTAGCCAGTTGTTTCGGCATTAGATGATTGCGTCTTTGTGACTGATATGTCCAAGTATCAGAATCAGTCTTTGCAACATTCTTTTCTACCTCCCACTCCAAGATTGGATCCTTTAAATTCCTTGCCATATGGTGACCAGTATGTCCCGCCTAAGGCCTCCCTTACCACCTGATTGCCCTCCTGAACGTGAAAGACTACTAAGTTCTGTAAAAGTGCCAAAACTTACAGAGTTTTCAGGGAATGGTGTTTCAGAATTTGAGATTTGGAAATATGATGTAATCTGTTTGATAAATGAAGGTGTTTACCCTACCCATGTTATAAAAGTAGCGATGCGTCGTTCTTTAAAAGGTGCTGCGAGAGGAGTTCTTTTACACCTTGGTGTGTCTGCCTCCGCCAGTGATAAATTAGTAGAGTTAGAAGATGTATATGGAAATGTTAGGCCTGTTGAGAAGTTGAAGGAGATGTTTTATAGTGACAGCCAAAGAGTGGAAGTGTAGCGGATTATAGTTTAAGGTTTGAGCGTTTGTTGAGTTGTGGTCCAGAAATATTAGACAGGTTTAGTAGAAATGAGATGTAAAGAAGTAGTCATGGTCAGGGCTTAGGGACCAGGAATTAAGGAATGTTTCAAGATATTTATTTGAAAAGGTAATAGATTTAATATCCTTAGGAGAGAACTTAGAGGAATTGAAGAAAACAGAGGGTAAGCAAGGCAGAGCACAAATCAGAAGTTAAGATCCTAGATAAGGAAGAAGGTAAAGCAAATGTTGCAGAAGCAAAGCAGAATGTAGCATCAGTAGAAAGTAAGGTCCTGTAACAGATAGAAGCCCTGACGAAACAGATAAATAGGATAAAGAGTAAGTCGGGTGAATTAGATACGGAAGTAAAAGATATAAGGAGAAGTCAAAGAAGGAGAAGAACGCCTTGGAGAAATAAAGATAATAGGAGAGAAGTAGGTACTCAGAGTAGTGCAGATAGTACAAGCATATCTGATGACAAAAAGAATGGCACTTTAAACTTGAAAGGGCCTCTATCGCAGGGCTGATAGACGGCCATTGAAGTATTAGTCCTAGTTTTGTGCCCTTTGTTGGACATTCAAATGAGACAGTGATAATTGTAAATGGTAAGAGAGTAGGAGCATTAATCGATACTGGATCAATGGTTACTATGCTTTCCCAGTCTAGTTTCTCTTCTCTTGTACCTAAGCCACAGTTACATGATTTATCTTATTTTAGCCTTGATATTACAGGGGCTAACGGTTCCAAGGTACCTTATATCTGAAATTTTAACCTTTTCCAGCAATGAAACATACAATGTAAGATCTGCTGCTCATAATGAAATAGCTAAACCTAAACATAGTACAAAGTATAGTAAAAAAGCTTTTGTTACAATGATGCAGATGTTTTGAATTCAATACCAAATGAATTTGCTCATCATGTTCCCTATCATCATTTAAAAAGAAATATAAAAAGTATATTTTACAGCTAACTACCTAAAGAATTTCTTTGTTTATATCAGCTGAATTATAACTATGCCATTATAATATAATGATGCATGTATATATTATGTCAATATTTAATTGCCTAAATGGAAATTGTATAAATAGATACTTAAATTCAATATCTATTTTAAGGGGTTTTTGTCTAAGAATGAATGTGATATTAATTAGGTTATGTGACAGTGTAAATTGTATTTGGTTGTTGTTGTTGTTGTTGTTCAGAAGGCCGTATTTAAAACTAAGATATTTCATATGTACTTTGTACTGATCTATATCTTCATGTCCTACCTTCTGTAAATAAAGATGTTATTATTATTATTATTATTATTATTTTAGTGTAAACAACTAGATATTACTGCTGAAGTGGCTCAGGAGAGGTAAGTTTTCTATCTTAAATAGTGTCGTTAATAGATGTAATAGTTTAAATATACTTTCGATTGTTTTAAGTATGGCGTTCCAATAGGAGCATCGCACTGTCGTACTGACGACTTCTGTAGAGGTTAAGACGATATTACAATAACATGATGCGATGGCACGAAAAACAGATGCGACTGCACGATAACACAATGTGACAGGACGACATTAATATTGCATCTTATTGTCGTGTTGTCAAAACATGTTAGTATGCTATCACATCGTGTTGTCGTGGTGCCTCTGTCGTAATTGAACATTAATATCACGGAATAGCATTATATTGTCGACTAAAAAAACATGACAGCACGCAAACACGATGCATTAAGGCGATATTAAAGTCGTGTTGTCGCATCGTGTTATCGTAATATCGCACTTATCTCTGCAAGGTCTGACAGAACGACAACATGATAGACTTATGGGAATACCACAGTCAAATAGAGTATTAGAGACTTATGGGAATACCACAGTCAAATAGAGTATTAGAAATAATTGCGCCTACGTACGCGTATGAATAACGGACAAGATATTTTTCTTAAAGTATAAGGGTACATAAATATAACCTCCTTTTATAAAAAAGCCATGTTTAATTTTTTACGAAATTACGAACCGAAATAGCTCACTTATGATTACTATATATTATTGCACGCATAATGAACACAGGGAGGTTAATATTTTTAAATTAAGCAACCGTCTACATATGGTTTACACCCTTGTACACAAAAACTTGTCTGATTGATCTTATCATTTTTATTGATAATTGTACAACATTCACTTTTTTAAACGTTCTGTCAGTATTAAACATGCAAATACACATTAAGGGTTGTCACTTAGTTGAGAAAATGAAATTCCCTGACTTTCCCCTGACGAAACCATACTTTCCACTGACCTATACCACCATATTTTTCGGCCTCCTCCTCCCCTACAGCCGTCCAATCCACCCTTTTAAGGGTTGCAAAATTCCTAAGTTAACATAAAAACGAAATTGATTCAAACACATTTAAACAATGTTTATACACAATTACACAAAAATATGTTTGGGTTTGGAAATACATGTACTTATAAATACTACTTGAAGACTGCCATAGCCACTGAATATTTTAAACATCGACCCAGAATTTCATTTTTTCATGTCCTTTCCAAAATTTCATTTTTTTTCACTGACCATTATCAAGATATCCCTGATAATTCACTGACCATGAAAAAGAAATTATTTTTCCCTGACTTTTCAAGGTAAGTGGCAACCCTGATATATTAAAAGCCAGAAAGACTAATAAATGAAGCCGTGACAGAAACAACCAGATATCTGTTAAATATATGCATTGTATTTAAACTTAAAAACGATTTTGGCATTTTCAAACTTCCGTAGGAGTTTCGTGACAATGCTTCACGTTAACATATACCGTTATTGGAAAACAAAAATACATAATGATAATTATATACAAAAATCAAAATACATCGTCAAATGATATCAATGTCAATTTTGTCAGAGGTCTTCTTTTGATTTTTCACTATTTCAAACTGAATACTAACAATCGGTTTGATTCATCGCAGGAGCCTTCATACTCTCGATTGCTTTCTGTCATAGCCAATTGTATAAGGATTCATGATACCATTTGTCCCTCCCAGGACCACGTCTATCTTCTGCTGCTTGGATTCCAACTGGATAACTGTGTTACTGTTGTACCCACAGATAAATACATGGCCTTTACCATCATTACATATGCCTCTAGGCCCCTTTAAGTTTCTGTTGCTCAACGTGTTGACTACATTACCAGTCAGATCCATCACAGTAATGTTATCACTGTTCAAGCTGGTAACAAGAAGATGCTCACCATCATCTTTAACTGTGATACACCATGTGCCGCTAGGTTGTTCGAAGTCCCTGTTGCTGAACGTGTTGACTACATTACCACTCAGATCCATCACAGTTAGGTTATCACTGAGATAGCTGGTAATCTGTGACTGTGATGGATACTGGCACAGAAAATAATCCGCTTATAGAATGCTGCAGCTGACCAGCGTTATTATACACTTCTATACAACTGGAAGAAGATTCCCATCGATCACCACAACCGACGTACAGTTTATCATCAACATGTACCATTCGTCTACAGTAGTTACTAGTAAGAAATGACCTCGTCAATGTCAGTGTCTTTTTAACAGATATGTACTGAACTTTCTTAGAAGTACACAGAGACATAGCAACCTCATAATGACCAATATTACATATGCTATATGGACCATTTGGCAGTCTTAGAGAATCAAGAAATTGATATGACTGATTAAGTCTCTTCAGGTTATGCTTGTTAAAATCAGCAATAAGGATAGTCCCGTCTGGAAACTGGCAGATATCTGTTATATCCAACACTTCTGAATCAGATTGTTTCTTGATACTGAATTTACCATATAGCTGTGTTTGTATTTAGGGAGCGGAGAAGGATTATCAGC
The DNA here is from genome assembly GCF_021730395.1 of Mercenaria mercenaria. Lineage (NCBI taxonomy): Eukaryota > Metazoa > Mollusca > Bivalvia > Venerida > Veneridae > Mercenaria > Mercenaria mercenaria. The sequence goes on from NC_069372.1 coordinate 5,182,765, forward strand.
AGACGTCTGTAGGGAAGACGTAGATGCACGTGGCTGGCTCACATGTCTGCCTGTGGCCACAGGTTAAAGTTGACTTGAGTTCACAGGGATATCGGTAAATTTGCCCAACACTTGTAGTGAAATAAAATATGGTTCGATTTTCGGGTCTTTTCTAAAGTTAATAGCATCTTTTGTATCTTCTTCGAGATAGTAAGAACTTCCTGCATGACATTACTTAAGAATTTCTTGTCGGTTTTGAGTTGTACAAAGTGATTGCACTCATTATCTCCATTGAAAGACGTTAGCTGCTTCCGCATGTCCTCAGCTTTTGATTTCATTATAGTAAGATCTTTTGAATCTTGTTTGCGACCGCTTACGATAATATCCGCTTTATCATGTGGAGCATCGAGAGCTTTTTGCTCCAGGTCATCAAAGTACTTATTTACTTTCTTTCCAAAATCAGAAATAATGTGCTTGACTTCTTGTCTTTCATTTTCGATAAGAAAAAGATCAGCTTTTCGGTCTGCAAGAACTCTAGCGGCATCGTTCAGGAGGGCATGTGTTTCTTGTTTGATAGTTTGGTACTCTTCGCTTTTCTGTATACCCTTAGCCGCGTCTATCAAATGCTGCGATTTAAATGATGCATTGATAACACCCAATTCTCAGATGTAAGTGTCACTTGTAAAGGCGAATTGAAATGAATTACTATTTGCTGATTGCTTTTATTTCATGATTATTCAAATTTATTGACTATTTTTATAGATGTCCAGTTTTTACAGACAATATTACAAACAGTTCATTCCTCTGCATTTTTTAAATTATAAACCGAAATATCGTTGGGTTTCAACTGCTTATGAAATATTAACACTCAGAAACACATCCCTAAGTATTGAGATTACTAAACTTGTTAGGTGTATTTTTCATTCCGTTGCACACAGATATCGCCACAGTTAGGTGTTCTCTAAATTCCGCCGCACATAGTTATCACCCTCAGTTAGGTGTGCTCTTAATTTCGTTGCACACAGGTATTGCCCACAGTTAAATGTTCTCTAAATTTCGTTGCACATAGGTATTGCCAGAGTTAGGTGTGTTCTAAATTCCATTGCACATAAATATTGCCACAGTTGGTTGTGTTCTAAATTCCGTTGCATAAAGGTATCGCCCACAGTTTTAAACGCGCAGTGGTCCTTACTTTAAAATACTATTAGAGGACTCCTGATATATATGTGTGTAATGAAAACAAATAAATATTAATGTAAGAACATTTATTTATATTTACTCCAATTATTTCAACAAAGAAACAGCAAAAGCTCCTGATAAACCATCTGTCACTTACCAGGGTTGCCACTTAGTTGAGGAAATGAAATTCCCTGACTAAACCATACTTTTTCATTGACTTTTTCAGTAGAAAAAACAACAGAATACCCGAAATCGGGTTATTATAGGTTTACATCCTGGTCAATACGAAGAAAGAACACTGATTGAATGGAAAATATATTTCATTGTTACATTATATCTCTGTCATCTACTAAGCTCAACCGGACAATTAAACAACAACAAAATACTTAAAATAAGGAAGATTTTGATTAAGATCCTGGTCGAGACATAATCTACATGGTGATTATACTAGAGACACTATACTGTTTTCATATATTTAGCTGAAGTATGGTGGCAATTTTAAGCAGTTGTTTTATTTCGAGTGTCACATTTATCGTCTTACAGAATTATATTTTGTGCCATAAAGGCAAAAGAAAAACGAACGCATATTATGTTAAATCGTCGTGTAGAATTTACTTGTATAAGCGATAAAATTATATATTGATGTAGAACGCACGAAAACCTGTCGAACATCTGAACCTTTTAGCATGAACGTTATATTTTGATGTTTATTCCATAATATAGCGAGCATGTTTAGCAGCGAAATAATTCCAGTTGAATAATATCGTGTATTGTCTACTAACGGATCATGCTAACAGTTTATTTTCATTCATTTTTTCTTATTTTAAAATTGTCATATATAACATCGTTGTAAACTACTATAATATTAGTGATGTTTAATATCTAACAACAGAGGGAAGTTATATGTTATTCTTCATTATAGTTTATGGAAGATTGAAATAAGCATAGTGAGGTTGAAAATCAAGGAAACTAGAACTGCTGAGTTATTCATTTTCCACATTTATTTACTGATAAGCTGTTTTTCGTCAGCACATGAAATTTTTATTTACAATATAAACATCTTTATTCTACCACATGCAAAACTAACGCAATCAAGGCATCAATAAAAGTAATTCTGCACGTTTTAATCAGCCCGTTTTACTTAATTTGCACCGTCTCACGTTCAAACTGTGACAATAACAACCAGTCCCCAACTACTAGTAATATAGCACAATGAAATTGCTTACACCCTCCCCGCCTTTGAAATAAAAACAAAATTTGTTAAACTGTATAGGTCCGTGCACATTTTATTCTTAAATAATTGACAAATAAAATCGACAACTCAACTTTTCAAGTTGATTTTACTATATTTTTGTTATCATATTCATTTTTAGAAGGATATTAACGTCACCAGAAACAATTTGTTTGATTTACGTTTACATTTACAGGTTCATTGTTTCTTCTAAGTTAACCGGGCCAAGATTCCAGTTTGTCAAATATGCAGAACTTCCTTTATTTTAGTATACTCAAACCATAGAAAACGAAACACTGTTATACACTGGGATAATAGAAATGAAATGTTTTTAATCGTTGTTTTAAAAACATTCTTATTGAAAGTTTACGAACAAGTTAAATAATCGTTTTCAGCAGCAGTGGTCACTGGTTGAATTCTTGCTCGTGGAATCTCATATGGTCGGTCATACTGAAACAAAAATCTAATTTATTAATTTTTTTGTCGGATTTAACGTCGAACCGACACAATTATAGGCCATATGGCGACTTTCCTGCTTTGATTGTGGAGGAAAGGAGGAAGACCCAGGTGCATTTTTTCATCACGAGTGGGCAGCTGGGTAGAACCACAGACCTTCTGTAAACCAGTTGGATTTCCTCACATAAAGAACAAAAATCAGAAGTAAAAGAGAAAACTGCAACAATGCCCTTTCTTGTTACACTAGTACTATTTAATTGAATTTCAAATTGTTAATTGTTTGCAAAATTGTTAATTGAGCCGCGCCATGAGAAAACCAACATAGTGGCATCCGCGCAGTCTGGTAAGGATCCATGCTGTTCGCTTTCAAAGCCTATAGCAATTAGAGAAACCGTTAGCGAACAGTATGGATCCTGACCAGACTGCGTGGATGCGTAGGATGCTCTGGATCCATGCTGGTTGCAAACACCCTATGTTGGTTTTCTCAAGGCGCAGCTCAGTTGTTTCGTAATCAACCATGATCTGAATGAATCGAATACAGCAAGAGTCGATTGTATATAAAATATATGAATTTAGTGATATCTGCTAGCATTACATTAGGTCATAGCAGATTTGCCTGAACAAGGGCTTGATGATTGGGTAAATGTATTTAATTATTGCGAAGGGATATCGTGTTTTAATACTAAAAGTAGACATAACAAATTCATTATACATCTTAGTTATATATTTTCTATGTTATGGGTTTGCTGTGATGTTTGCTAATTCTTGTTGGGGTTAGTCTATAGTATACGCTTTACATAATTGTTAACCTCAACCCTGCTAAATTTCTAAAATGGACTGGGCGGCAGTATCATATTATTTGAAATGGTGTTCACAAAAACTTTACTGATCAGCCTGCATTGGTCGCAATGGCAGAATCACCGCCAGCAGGCTAACAGCACGACCTGTTTTACGAGGTTGATTTAAAATTCGAAAATTGTGTCTTTGCTCGTTTTATTACTGAATGTGACTCACTGTAGACCTGGAGCGCCTGTATAAATTACAGACTTCGGTATATACCTAATTCAAGCAATTTGCTTGAAAAGTATCTTAAATGCATATACCTTGTAACCATGGTAATTCACCTGACCTTTAGTCAGTATAGTAAGCATATTATACACTAAATACATGCGGACATGCAATAATTTGGCTATTTTTTGCAGTGCGCTCCAAATGATAATCACTTCCGGACATGCGTAGAAGACCGCTCCAGGTCTGCAATGGGCAACATCGTTTATTACTTACGATACTTTCCCCTCCAGATGCCAGTGTGAATCTTGAGACCATAGATCTCCATGTCATGTACTTTGATTCGTCACTCTTTGACAATTCTGCAGCGCAAAGTAATTATGTGTTAGTAAATAATATTGCAACCGTGTAAAAATTGGTTAAGCCGATGTTTTAGTAATTATTCACAATGAATTTTGACTATTGGAAACTCATCTTCAGTTATTGAAAGAGAACATTGAGATATATCCACAAGAAATAAGTACATGTTTTGGAAAAGAAATGTAAATTTTATTTCGCCAATAAATATACCTTAAGAGACTTACTTTCCTGCCAGTTGAACATACTGTAGTAACTAGATTCTGCTTTTGGTTCCAACCCTTTATTTTTAGCCAAATCTGAAGCACTAGTCAGCCTGAAAACCAAGTCAGACTAAAGTACTAGAACTGAAATGAGCCAACATTTGGCATAATGGGGTACATCATGACACTAAACAAACACTATTGTTTATAAAGATGTAATACTATTGCCCCTTAAAAATAAAGCAACATTGTGCCACATGTCGCTCAGTATAATAAAGAAATGAAATATTTTTCTGTGTGCATGAGCAACAGAATGGGATCGGCAACATGAATCGCGCTAGCAATTTTGTTTAAATTGCCGATCCTGTTCTGTCGTTCATTTCGTATCAACTCCGAAAAAATTAATGCATTTCTTATATTTACATTATATCACCTTTTCATTTGTAAACAAGATTATATTATAAATTGCATACATTTTGTTGCATTTAACATTAAAATCAGCTCCCCTGCCATTCTGTTCATCAGACGGAACGTCTGTGACGTCAACTAAAGACCACTTTCCCTGACTATACGAGGATGCCATCAAAACAGCAACCCGTTATCACTAAGCAGCGTTGTCGTAAATTCGGCGCCTTTTCTTTCGCTGTTCATGTGAAGTGTACGTCATAATTTTCAATGTTAAATAATAGGGCGAATGTAAATATTTTTAGAAACACGTATATTTTTAGTTGCTTAGTATGCTACTTAGAATATTATACCTGTCTGATCGTTGTGCTAGTTTCGTTCTTTGTCGTCTCTTCCGCAGATACACTATCACGATTATGCTTGTCAAGATAAGAACAATACCTCCGCCGCCAGAGGCTCCAATAATGATTGGCAAATTTACTTAAAATAAATTGTTTCATTTAATAAAGTCAGACGTGTACATTATCTTTATAGCAAAGGGAATGGATAATTCATAAAGTAAATTTTTAAAAGATTTATTGATACAATTTATAAATGAACCATAAAACGAGATCCAGCTATAAAAAGCATGCGTATTAAAGAGGAACATGCAGAATTATTAGAACGAACCTGGAAAGTTTGATTAGCAGAATTCGAGCGCCGCAATAAATACAGTATGAAAACTGTCGCGTGAAAGAAACTTTATATTTGTAAATACAGCATTAATTTATTTCATTTTTCTTCAGACTAATTTGAATATGTAAAAAAAAAGCTCTTCTTACGTTTGCTGCTGTCTGGTCTTTCTAATCTGTAACAAATCAACAACTGAAATGTCATCATTCCTACAGAGAAAAATACAGTCCAAGTCTGTTTAAGAGGAGCAAGATGGCCGAAAGACACTCTCAAAATCATATCCGTTTGAGCTTGACACACTGTATTGTGAATGAGAACAATTGTCTTTTGTTTCAAACTAAAGATACAACCAATGTTTCATGAAGATCCACTTAAATTTCTAAAGGATTAATAATGTTTTACTACGATTTGACCTAGTGAACTAGACATTAAGCCCATTTGACCTGGTATATTCATAGAGACAAAAATCTGACAAGATTATGAAACGTGACCTCCGGCGTACGTTTTAATCCAATGATCTAGATTTTTTAACCAAAAATACGTAGTTTCAAATATTACCTAGATATCGGAAGATAGAAATTTTAATCAAATTTCATTCTGAGGATATAGAAAATGCTGCCACTGAAGTTTTAAGTTCTAGTCCAAACAATCAAGCTTTAAATTTAAACTAGATTTTAAAAAGACAAATATTCCGTCGAGGTTTCATAACTATCAGATATAAATGCGATCTCTAGAATTTCACCGATGCTTTATATATTATGTGACCGAGTACTTTCCTTTTTTTACTCCAAATAACCTCTAATTGTAAAACTTGTTCAAGATTGTATTGGAACATTCTGACAATGTTTCTCTGATTTTTATATAGTGAAGATATGGATGGTGCACCACAGGCACCGGATAATTCCTTGAAGCATAGAATTCACTATGAACTATTTCATGTGATCTAACATGTAATATAAAGATGTTAAGAGCAAACTGCAACGAATAAAACATGACTTCTTAGGTATCAAACATATATAAGTTTGAGCCGCCTGTTTATAACTATAATCTTAAGTAAATATTATAGCCAGATGTTAAATAAATTCATGTTGGCTATATTATAATAACAGAATATATTTTAACGTGTTATTATGTATATATGTATAAGTTAGTTTAATACATATGCACTACCTGCTGACTGACAAAGAAAACATAGCATAATTTCCCAAACTGCCTATCTTCGTACCTGCATATTGGGGCATCATTTTCAACAGTACACTTGAATCCATCATTACAGTTTCCGATCGTCATTTTGTAAAGCGAACATGGTTCTATCCCCTTATAAGCGTCTGTCATATGTAATAAAAAAGACAATGGCTGTTGCTTACATGTTTCTTTAAATAACTCCGAATGAAATGCATTAAATGCAATCATTGTCAGAGACCCATAAACACAATTATTCATAGGTATTAGAAAATTACTCAAACACTGAAATCTGTATTTTTCAAAAAATAGTTTTTGTCCATATCGTAGATGATTTAACATAGTGATACAAAAATATCGGTCTGCAAAGCAAATATCAATCTTTTAATACCTGTTGATACAATATTGTTTTTTCCTTGAAAAGTAATGTATGTTCCTTTGCGGAGTTCGATCGTGGCTTTTGTTAGAGCTGATGCGACATTTACATCGTTGTCTTCGTACACGATTGTATGTAGAATTACCAAACTTCCTCTTCTGCAATAAGATCTTAAAGCTAAATCAAATTATACTGCATAAAAATAGTCTAAAATAGTCTATAAAAATAGAAGAATATGAAGGGGTTTTTTTTATTATTATTTTCACATTGATCTGCCACATATTCGTCGAAACAATGATATATTTAACAACTGAATGATTTTGTTAAATTACCGATTTAGTTGGCCATTAGACTTTCAAAGTCTGTTGAGATCAAGTAATCTGTAATAATAATAATTTCTTCAGACTGACACTGATATTTTCTGAGAAAAACATTTTCTCTCTAGGCAAGAGATACTGTAAATGTTTTCAGAAAGTGGTATCAGAAAGGATTGATTTTATGGCCAAGTGCTTTACATTTAATGACTCTAATGACAGATGCCAGCATAGTTTGCAATGTATAACTAGTATATCTATCACTTAATTGTACGAAAGTATTAAGCAGACAGGTAAAATACGGCGTCATGTATTCGACATTAGAACAAGAGCTCCGCAAAGCGGGCAATATAAGCGCACAGTTCTAGATAAGAGGAAGGGTGTGTGGAGGTGTGGGGAGGGGAAATACAATACTGAAGGGGTGGGGGTTTAGTGTGACACATCGGTGATGGAATACTAAGAAACAAGAAACTGAAAGTGAGTTTTTGTGGGGCGCGGGGTAGGGGAGTAATGTGTGTGTGATGGATTTGGGGAATGGGGGTGGGTGAGTAATGTGGACTGTTGAACTCTTTAAGTCTCTATATCACAACCCAACTTATTCCAAGTTTATATGGTCAATACCTTGAATAGTTTTATGCATTCTAGGCATAAAATACAAAACAGATTTAAAATTAATTTGTGACATTGACCTTTTACCTAATGATCAAGTTCATGTGGCTGTCTAATACTAAGGCACAAAAATATATAAGACTTGTTTTCATAAACTGGTTTATATGCTCTGCATATTGTCTCATCACCAGCTACCAGTACGCTAAATTCAAGTCATTACCTTAAATATTATTAAGTTATGCTCCAGACATGAAATATGAGGGTCAAAATTGACCTTTGGGCTTCAATTTTGACATTGACCTTTGACCTACTAATCTGGCCCATGTGCTCTTCACATTGTCTATTCGCCATCTTCAAATAAGTCAATTTAAAACTCAACATCTTGAATGGTTATGCCCCGGGTACAAAATATGACGGGCGGACGTACGCACGGGCCATTACATATTTTCAAAGCATTCAAATATTGATGCCAGGTAAGCTCATATAATTTTGGTATCATTTGAAAGTGTATTGTCAATATATATAAATACTTGACAAAATGTGTTATAGACTTTTTTTTACTTTATAGTTTTCAGTGATACGTCAACAGAAATCCAGTTATTACAGTGTAAGATTTGTCATTTTGCAGTAAAAAAAACATGACTGAATTGATTCTTGCATATTATTTATAGCCATCTGATTTACTATTTTTTGTTCAGCAGATACAACTCTTTCAAATAATACCATAAAAACATAGGGTCATTAGGTATCAAAAGGATACTTAAGAACAATAAATGATAGGATACGCTCATTTCAGTGCAGTTATAAGGAAACTTCAAATAATCATTCCAAACCGTATCAGTTAACGTTCTAGTGCATGACCTTACCTCAAGTCGTTGATAATGATGTTTATACTTGCTTTTGTGAATCGACCGTATAACGCTAGTAACTGAAATGTACATAACACAGCTGCGAAGCAAGTTTTCCAAAATAAATAAAATTATAGTTAGCAGTTATAGTGTAAAGGAATATCAATGTAGTTTTAACATAGTTCCAGGTCTAATATTACTATTTTACTTAGTGATTACATTCGGAAAAGGATAGTTTTATCAGTGAAATGATAATAAATACATTTTCAAAACCTTGAGCAAAATAACACTTATACCGAATACCATAATTAAATGCAATACAATAACGTTCGCATGTCAAAACAAACGGTGTCTTCATATTTCAACTTTCTTGATTTTTTATTGTTGTTTGTCGTATATTATACCATTTATCCGTTGTCATTTTTGAATACCTACAAATGTATACATACGCTAGATTTCGCTTCCTTTTCAAACTCTTCGTATGTTTTCGTCACATTCAAGTCAGTCCCAAAAGGCAATGATACGTCAATGGTTACGGTTAAGTCCATAACGATCGAACCCACTACAATATGAAAATGATATTAAAAAACACGAATCATAAAGGTTGATTTTTTTTTCAGATTCACCTTCAAACCATTCTATCATAAAGTTTTTTTGCGGTACAGCCTGTATCCACCTGTTACAATACTATTCGTATTTAAATGCGTTTATTTTGTTATACCCAACTATTGGTCTTCGACAGACACACAGAATATATAAAATATATAAAATGTTTATCTCTGCCTTTGTCCCCGAATGAACTGTATAGAGATAGTAGCTGAAGCTGTTAAGCAAATTTTCCCAAATAAATAAGATTATAATAAGTATATATATAAAGTTATCTTTTTAAACGCAACAATGTTGCGATTATGTAGTAGACATAAAAACTGTGACTGACCTGGTTTCGTCGACGTCGGTGTTTTCGTTTCATCTGTAAAAAAAATTACATCACAATAACTTAAAACAATTATAGTGTTTACTAACTGAAAGAAAGGTTTATCATCATTTAAAAAGTAGCACAGCATGTCCGACAAGCTCACCCTATATATTATGTAATTGTATGAAATTTGACGTAATTTAATTCTGTACGTTCGGATAAAAATGTCTACATTGTATAAGTTGATTAAACACGTCATAATAAACTTCAAACTTGGCAAATGAAAAAGATAGGGTCTTTTGATTGATCTATAGCTAGACAGATTTGCAAAAATTGATCACACAAATGTTCTCGTTATGGGAGTCAATTGGAAAATCAAAGTTTTAATAACATTGTTTGCGAATTGAAATGTTTCTGTAATGCGAATTTCAATGAAACTTCTCACATATTATCTATACTATGGTAAAATAAAATGTATAGGTACGTGTGCTTGACTTTGAGATATGTACCCATGATTTAAAATCCGCACATTTCTACCCGATTTTAAGACATTATTTTGAATGATATAAAGTGTCAAACGTGTCCAGAAAAATATCATATTTTATCGTTAGAACGATAGCAACGTTGCCGTTTAAAATAAACCTACTTACGGGTTGCCTTTCATTCAAAAGATAAATTTCGTTTCCGTATTCCCAGTCCATGATTTTATTCTATGTTATCCGGATTCATGACATTACGGCATTACTTCTTGTTTTTAAAACGCGCAAAACTACCTTAAGATTAATTAAATCTAGAGAAAGATCCTTTGAAAGCATGGAACGCAAACTAGTAAAATAATAACGGACTCTGTTTGATGGACAAGTAATGAAACGTGCGTGAACGCCCACCAGTTCCCCTAGCATCTGTATAATCTATAGACATTTATAGGTATAACTTTATTGCTAAAATGGATGTATTTAGAAGACGAAATATTTATTACGAAAATATTCATTATAAAAACATATATTTGTATTACAACAATTAAGTAAAATAGAAAAAGTGGAAACTCCACAGGTCGCTCAACACGACAAAAACGAAACTGTTGCAGGCTCGGTTTAATCGAGACTGTTCATGGACGGTAGTGGAAACGATGAACGAACTGAGAAGATCGAAATATAACAGCCCTGATTGAATATACGTAGACACTTTTTACGGCCGACACACGGCCACAAACAACGCTGCTGTGATAATAAAATAGAAAAAGTGGAAACTCCACAGGTCGCTCAACAAGACAAAAACGAAAATGTTACAGGCTCGGTTTGATTTGATTAATGGACGGTGGTGGAAATGCATGCTACCGTCCACGCCCTCAAGCCCCGGGTTGAGCAGAACTCAACAAGTACGAAAAAAATGTTTTTAGAGACATCCGCAGATGTTTTCATACGGCGGTGCACATGGAACCTTCAATGATACACTAGTGTGTAATTCCACTAAAAGCGGCGTATGGTCCAAAGTTAAAATGATGGGTTTACCCTAAACGAGACGCAAAGGGCAGAACTAAACAAACTGGATTTAAAAAGGGGATCTGAGGTTATGGAGCCTGCATATCACAGGAACTGCCAAAAGACAAAATTAAAAAGCAGGCACCATATCCAATGGGTGATTATACACTACCCAAAGCTATGAAAGCATGAGTATTGGAACCACCCAGGCCAAAATGTTCAAGCTGAGAAACTAAACAGTACAAATAACACGACATAAAAGTCGTGCTGAACGTAGACACTTTTTACGGCCGACACACGGCCACAAACAACGCTGCTGTGATAATAAAATAGAAAAAGTGGAAACTCCACAGGTCGCTCAACAAGACAAAAACGAAAATGTTGCAGGCTCGGTTTGTTTTGATTAATGGACGGTAGTGGAAATGCATGCTACCGTCCACGCCCTCTAGCCGTGGGTTGAGCAGAACTCAACAAGTACAAAAAATGTTTTTAGAGACATCCGCAGATGTGTTCAACTGTTCATACGGCGGTGCACATGGAACCTTCAATGATATACTAGTGTGTAATGCCATTAAAAGCGGCGTATGGTCCAAAGTTAAAATGATGGGTTTACCCTAAACGAGAACACAATGGGCAGAACTAAACAAACTAGATTTAGAAAGGGGATCTGAGGTTATGGAGCCTGCATATTACAGGAACTGCCAAAAGACAAAACTAAAAAGCAGGCACCATATCCAATGGGTGATTATACACTACCCAAAGCTATGAAAGCATGAGTATTGGAACCACCCAGGCCAAAATGTTCAAGCTGAGGAACTAAACAGTACAAATAACATGACATAAAAGTCGTGCTGAACGTAGACACTTTTTGCGGCCGACACACGGCCACAAACAACGCTGCTGTGATAATAAAAAAGAAAAAGTGGAAACTCAACAGGTCGCTCAACACGACAAAAACGAAAATGTTGCAGGCTCGGTTTGATTTGATTAATGGACGGTATCCCTCTAGCCCCAGGTTGAGCACAAAGTACAAAAAAAATTAGAGACACCCGCAGATGTGTTCATACATTGTACGGCGGTGCACATGGAATCTCAATGATACACTAGTGTGTAATTCCATGAAAAGCGGCGTATGGTCCAAAGTTGAAATAATTGGTTTGCCCTAAAAGAGGAAACAATGGGCAGAACTAAGCAAACTGGAATTTAAGAAAGGGAATATAAGGTTATTGAACCTGCATATTACGGGAACTGCTAAAAGACAAAATTAAAAAGCAGGCACCATATCCAAAGGGTGATTTTACAATACCCAAAGCTATGAAAGCATGAGTATTGGAACCACCCAGGCCGAAATGTTCAAGCTGAGAAACTAAACAGTACCAATAACATGACATAAAAGTCGTGCTGAACGATCTGAAAAGATCGAAATAGAACAGCCCTGATTGAATGTACAGGGAGTTTAAACAGACATAGTTTAGTTTTAACATTTGTCTTAGCATTTAAATGCTACAGACAGTTATGTGTTATTTCGAATTCCTATTCATAACGATGTTTCAAACCGAGCTTGGTTGTATCCCATTTATTTTTGTTCTTACAAATAAGAATCTAGCTCATGGTCCCCGAGACGGTCACGCTTATCTGCTGCAGAGTTTCAGTGCTTTAAGCCAAAGTCATTTGAGGGGAATTAGGAGTCCCTAATTTAGAGTTCTATCTCTAGCCGCACCATTAGTTGATCAAGCTCTGTTTATTTTGATTACATCCAGTAGTTTTGAAAGGACACCCATTTTGTACTTGAGGTGTACTACAGCTGATAATTTAAATAAAGCATTCGCTTTACACAGCATGGTCGAATAATTAACAATTTCATAAAATATCAGTATCGCCAGTCTGTATAATACCGCTTATTACTTACAACAGTCGACTACATCTGTATGCAAAATGAACAGATTCTTCAGTATGCACTTACTTTGTATGTACTTTTTGCCACCATGAACACCATCACTCTGTGTGCAACTCCAGCATTTCGCCGAAATTCTTAATAAAGCAAAGAAGGGTTTTAAAGCAAACGCAGTTTTACGTTACTGTTGGTCAACGTGTATTACCTTTAACACAGATCCCATTGGAATCGGAATAGCCTCTGAAACAGTCACATATATACCATCCTAAAGTGTTGTGGCAACCTCTATGTTCCTCTGCCTTGCATTTCGGCTCAAAAGCATCACTACATTCATTGACATCTTCATTACACGTGTTTCCTTTCCAGTTAGCCTTACATTGACATGTTCCACTGACAGTGTCACAACTCTGACTTCTCTGCGCAGAATTCGCCAAATTACAGTTGCATGTTTCGGCGCAGTCTTCTCCGTATGTATTTTCAACACATTCTATTTTCAAGTTGAATATGTCACTAACATGATATTTAAGAAATAATAAGTTCCCAAGAGTGGTTTATCGTAGAATAACCCGTGTTTTGAGTTCTTATGCGTAAGAATATATCACGAAGGCCGTAGGCCTGAGTGATATATCATTTCGCATAAGAACGAAAAAGTAGGGTTATTCTATGATAAATCACAATTGGGAACTTGTTATTTCGATTCTAACACAACATATTAGTATCAACAGTGTTAGAAAAAATAGTAACTACTTTTTACGACCGTGCTACGCACTTTGATCGGATGACGTCATTGCACGCGAGTGGTTTATTGCAGAATAACCCGAGATAGATATTGCTCTACATGTATGTAGGTTATTTGCTGGTCGTGTTAGAATGTTAGATAATACTTCCTGACTCTTAAGTGTCAACTAAACTAAAATGTATTCACTTTTTATCAGAATGCAAAATTTATTCATGGTTCTAATTCTACAAGATGTTAATCAATATTAATTAATAGTAAGAGAGAAAGGGCTAACTGTCCCTATTTAATGTATAGATTCGACAGCATTAGACATAGTATTATATGTTTTAGTATCAGAATAAAATGCTGGCGAAGACAACATAATACTGATTACTACAATCTTGTTTGCATTAATCATTAATTCATTTGCTCTATCTTTAAATGGATTGATTGACAAAAATTGTGAATGCATACGTGAACAGTTGTTCCAGGAACCTTTATAACCTTTACCACATCTACACATGTAGCTTCCTTCAGTGTTGACACACTGTTGTTTACAATCATGGTAACCAAGTAAGCATTCATCGACATCTACCAAGTAAAAGGAAACCATACAAATTACCCAACACATGTAAATTTATATTAACTATTATCACCGTACAAGTATCTGTTCATGTAAAACAACTCAACCTAATTTCTATTAATCTCTATTCTTAAAAGCCAGACTTTGGTAAGTGCAATACATGGGCATGGTTCTTCCGTTTAGTTTGTTCGATATTCTCATCATAAGAGTTTATCGTAACTTTTGTAAATAAAAAAAACTGCCAGGACAAAGGTTATGTTTACAAACGCCTTTATTATGCCGAGTTGAGAACGTTTTCTTCTTTTCATACCAGGTACATACGAGAAAAATAGTTTATTTAACCAACAAAAATGCGAATTTTGACTCCAGTGCAAGAGGTAAGACTTGCTTATAACTACTTCCGATTAACATTTCAATTAAAGAAGACATTATAAATTAAGAAAATGTACTACATGTACAATGAGTGTAAGAATATAAAGTTACCTATGCAGTCGTGTTCTTGTTTGCTGAATCCGTGTTTACAAGTACATGCATATGATCCAGCAGTATTATAACATGTTGAGTTTGCCACTTTGCCGCAAACATCAACACTCTCTTCACATTCGTCAATGTCTTTCGAACAGAAATTGCCCTTCCAGCCCTATAATTTATATGCATGTACAAAAGCATAATTTCTATTTGTATAACTATAGCTGATGTGTGTATTACTCTTTTATTGTTAACTGGATTAGGTTTAAACACAAAGTATTACCAGATGCGTAGAATTTTCTACCACTACTATTCTATTTACATGTACCAATACTGCAAAGGTTCACATTAAAGTCCTGTGCTAGGAATTAATGTTAACAGCGGATAACTTACGCAACATGTCGAGTTCAAGAACGCGAAATTTAAACTACAATTTTTAACATTTTTATTTTGCAGGTAGACTGATTATGGCCGCTGCTTTATAAAGAAGAATGCTTCGGTAGCCTAGTGGTAGAGCACCCGGGAGATTGCGGGTTCGGTTCTTGACGACATCGTAACAAAGACGCGAGACAAGATACTATCAGCTTCCCCGCTTGGTACTTAGCAGTAAGATGATAGTTCCTGGACTGGTCAGACGTGTGTTAATATAGTGTGACTTGGTTGGGTTATCATACCACGAGTCAATGGCATGATATTTCAGCGAAGAAGCACCATAAAGTTGGACAGTGTTCTAACTGCTATTCCGTCGTTCCCATGGCGTAAAAGTAGTTGAAAAAGATGCTAAACCCGAACACCTCATAAGTGAGACGATATAAAGTCATTTTTGAAGGGTCATCAGTAGCCGAATGGTTAAGGTCGCTGATTTTGAATCACTTGCCCCTCATCTATGTGGGTTCCAGCCGCCAGGCTCTTGCTGATGAGTTCTTCAGGTTGCAAAGTCATCATCTTACGAAAGTTCGTTGTTTTTTCTTAGGTAAACGCCTTGATGAAATAATGCATGTAGAGGCACCTGAGCTCTTCCTTCGCCATCAAAAGATAGAAAATGTGACGTTAACCCAAACAAATAAAATCTTTGAAGAATATGGGATATTTAAACAAATGAGTTTTTGCACATTTTTCTTCCGTTTAGGCACATTGATATGTATGTTTCATGAATATTATGATAAAAAAAAAACACAAAATTTGTTTTACTTTTTTGCAGGTACAGATTCCAGTGACATGATTACAGGAGTCTGTGCTGCTGGGGTCACATTTGCATTCTTCGTCACAGTTGTCTCCATAATGTCTGTTTCCACATACTACAAAAGTTAAGTGTTTTGTTTTTACTTTAAAGAATTTAACAGAAGAAAAATGGGAAACAAAATTAACAATTCTACATTTGTTTTACATGAACTTTGTACCGTAAAAATAAATGTCACATGGTAAAAAATAACCTTACGGTCCATCTAAGTTTTGATCCTTAATTTCATTGGAAATATACACCAATTTAATGTTAATGCTATTAAATAATGTAGATTGCAAAACGTTAAATGTTCAATACCTTCGCACTTGCCATCACTAGATTTAATGTACCCCGGTTTGCATTTGCACTCGTAACTTCCATTATAATTTACGCAATATGAGTTGACAGAGCAGCCAGGTGAGTGGCTGCATTCATCAATATCTTGGTTACAGTTCTTTCCTTCCCAACCTTGTTTACAGCTACAGTTTCCTGTTTTTCCATCACAAGTTTCGGTGTTTGATGACACACATGTACACAAAAATGTACAGTTTGGTCCATATGAGCCCTTGTTACATTCTGCAAAAAAATAATTATGCTAAAAACAGAAACTTTTTATTACACTATTATTCTGTAGTTGGAATTGCTTCGTAATTTCCTTTAAAGAACTATGAATGTTTACTAAAACTATAATCATAAGTGGAACGACAAGCCTTTTAATTATTTCTAATGTAGCGTAAGTTTCCTGGCTCACCATGTTAATGGTAATGTTAAATACTTTTTAATATTGTTTATGAATGAAACGTCTACTTATTTCATTCATACCTTTGCAAGTAACTTTATCATTTTGTAGGAAGAAACCAACCGGACATTGACACACATAACCGCCAACGGTGTTGTTGCAACTATTAGAACACACGTGTTTATCTGAGGTACACTCATCTACATCTATTCAAATAAATCAAATAATAAAATTTCATCAAGGTGAATATGAATATTAACTAACAGAATGATAAAGCTTAGGGTATTTTTCAAAAGATTAGATAACACTGATAAAGAGAAATAAAGCGTGTTCTTCCCTATACTAGTAACACTTTCTCTGTTCCATACATATACTGAATGAAGCATATAGAATAAGAACGCTGTTCCCTGGATGTCCACAATTGATAAGAGCTGGCATCATCTGGCTATTAAGTAACAGACTGTTTCCAAGCACTAAAAAAGGCTAACAATGTATAATAAAAGTCTTAAATATATTCTTAGAATGTTTAAATTTTGTTATTTTTAAATTACTTTACACTATGAAAACGGGTCAAAATCTAATGTAATAGTTTTTACCCTTATTTATACACTCTTTCTCTATAACTGTGCTTGTTCAAAGGCAATAAACTGCGATCATTTAAACATTGAACTGTAAATCATCATTCACTTACCAATGCAGTGTTTGTTAACTTCCCGGAAACCTTTCTTGCATTTGCATTCAGGCTTTTCCTTTCTGATATAACACGTAGCATTTTCCCCACAATTATTTATTTCTGTCTGGCTGCACTCAGAATTTACTGAAGTGTATAAGATATTTGAGCTCAAATAAATTTGATTTATCATCTAAGGTAGCGTTTATATACTGCCGCACAAATCAGCAAACAGACCTAAAACTATAAAGATACTTAGAATGTCGTAAAACAAACACATATAAGGGAAGATATACCCTGAAATCCTGAAATTAAGGCGGTTTTGAAAATAAGCCGGTCTCGAAAATAAACCACCATTTCACTTCAGGCAAAAAGGGTTCATAAATAAGCCGCACTCAAAAATAGCCGTCCAGTTTTTTGTATCAGTAATAGTATCAATGACATTGTTAGGACACCATATCAGATAGGAAAAGTTACGCACGTGTACATAGCAGATTTATTTCCACATGTAATAGCAATAAAACATACTTTGGAATAAAATCACTTAAAACAATGCAAGATGTGCTGATATTTAAAACCCATGACAAATCAAAAATTAAAAGCAAAGAAAAATCCTGTCTCAAACACTTCTTGTCACGTCAGTTCTACTAATTAACATGACCGGTCTTTATAACACAATGCAGTGTTTATCACGTATTGTGTAAGTTATTCATACCCGTTGGCTTATTAAATCATTTTCTTGTTAGGCCAGACAAAACTTTTCTAATGGCTAATTATCTGTTAGCATCGGATTATTTTCATTAAGAAATTGTAACAAATTGTAACAAAACTGGTATGTCAGAAGTATAAATATTTACCGACGTCGATGTTTTTAGTAATACTAAAAAGAAAAATATATGGCATCCATATTTTCAGTATTTCGGAACTCGAAAATACGCCGGTTTTTAAGCCGTTACTAAATATATGTACTCAAAAGTTCGCCGGACTCAAAATTAAGCCGGTCTCGATAATAAGCCACTAAATTCTTACGAAAATTTAAAATAAGTCGCGGCTTATTTTCGGAATTTCAGGGTATTTATACTATAACAAAATAATCGATAATACTGAACATTTTTAGTAATTTTAATAAACTTCATGAATGCTGTTGCGAAGTAGAAAGGACAAGCTGAGGAACAGGCTTAATGTTGGACTCATCTGATAATAATGACAAGTATCGGCCTTTATAAACTTTAACAAGCATGGGATACTAAAAAGTAACACACCTATACAAGATTTTCTGTCTGTTAAGTCTAGTCTAAACCCAGGTTCACACAAACATCTGTAGCTACCAATGGTATTTTCACAAATATGGTCACATTCGTCTGCTTGAAGGCATTCATTTATATCTGTTTGAAGAAACATTTCAATATAAAATAACTATTCAAATAAACGTAGATTATAGTTAAGTCAGTAAATGAGCATGTTTGATAAATAAAGTGCCATATAATTGAATTGATTGCTTCACAATGATACAATGATTCATTCCAGTTAAAAGAATACCGCCACTGCCTTCTTGGCATCATTTCTTGCCAGTACAATATCTAATTCATCGTTCCATACCATGTAAGATTTAAAAATGTACATTTACCACACTGCTGTTTTTGATGAGTTGTCTGTATAACTGTAACCCTCTTATATTTTACTACAAGTCTTTCACCTTTAGCCTGCTGGCGGCAAGTGATTCTGCCTTTGCGACCAGTGCAGACTAAAATCAGCCTGCACATCCATGCAGGCTGATCATGGTCTGCACTGTTCGCTATTCAGACAGTAAATGTTAGTGATCGTCCTTTCAAATAATAAATGGTATTGTCCAAATTGAATGATAGACCAGTTCAATTTTAGAAATCTAGCAGGGTAGACATTTTTAATCATGAAAAGCAACATGTTCCTTGCAGCTTTACACAAAGTTTGATTGCAAAGAAGCTGTTTACATTATATGACCGTAAAGAGAAAGATACGTAAACATATTTCTGCTGATAAATGTACGCCAAAGTACTGAACTTTATTTACACGATTTACAACTTACCTAAGCAATATTTATGAAGTGGAAGAATACATTGTAAAATTTGTCAAAATCAAAAATATCTACGGATTGAGCCCTCTGAATAATATAAAATGTAAATGCCGGCGTATAAAACCATTTGTTTTCGTCACACATTACCTGAACATTTTCCTCCTATATAAACAAAGCCTCTGTGACATCCGCATACGTAACTACCCTCTGTATTGGAACATGTTTGATCACACGAATTAAGGTCTGTATCCAGACACTCGTCTATGTCTACAATTAATAGGTTATCAGATTAAGCGGTTATAATTTGATCGGTTGCACTTTTATACTGCAATGTTTTGACATGTTACGCATTTAACTGTTTTTAGCCATTGTTATTTGAAGAATAAGTGTATCTAATGAATACACAATCAAAAGTGTTACATATGAAACATGTGTATGAGTATCTCAAGCAGATGATGAACACAGCAGCAGGTGGTCAAGTGGTTAAGACCGCTGATTTTGAATCATTTGTTCTCACCGATGTAGGTTAGAGCCTTCCTTGGAGTGAAGAATTCATATGTGGCTTACTCTGTAGTTCTGCCAAGGTGCCCTCCCGTAACGAGATTATGCCTAAAGGGGTACATGGGGTCTTTCTCCACCATGAAAAACTGCTGAAAAGTCGCCATATAACCCCTAATTGTATCAGTGAGACGTTAATGAAGTTCTGCACGTTTGATGAACTTGAAGTCATCGCGCAACGTTATTTATTCAGAAAACGTAGACTAAAGCCTGGATTCGACGTACAAAAATAAAAATCATTTTATGAATCAATGGCAATTCGTGAGTAAATATGTTGCAATGGTTTTTAAGTTAAAATATGATATCAAAATATGTGACACGTTAAAATGTTATGGAAATTGTGATTTTCTAATAGATTCAAATTAGGAAAAATTGTGTAAGGTCAAGTTTTTCAAATAAGTCTAGAAAAGAATCAAGCACATGGCCCTATTTTTTTCTTTGCTGAATTTTTAAGTATATTCTGAAGACTTGAGAATTTTATCAAAGTCTACATTGTAGAAAGAATTTCGATCCGAACGTGCAGAACTACTTTAAACTCAGTAAAATAAAATAAAAGATATCTACAGTTCATCCAGTAACATGTGCAAAACGATCACTTTTCGTTCGTAACAGTTTCTTTTTTTACATATTTTCAAGTACTTTAGTTAAATCTATATACAGTTACTCATAATATTTATGCCAATTCCATGAAATGTACGAATTAATTTCTCGAAAGCTAACATTCTGTTTTATCACTGCATGCTACATAGTCGCCGTATATCATTACTAATGGGCATTTTCAGTGATTTATTGATTATTGTAAAGATTAGAATTATAAGTAAATTATTAGAAAAGAACTTTTGCGCCAGCAAACAGGGATTACCTTTGCAGATACCAGATGTATTGGTATATCCTGCAATACATACACAAGCAGCACTTCCTTGGGAGTTCATGCACATCGTATTAATTTCATCACACTTTAAAGTTCCCGTCTCGCATTCATTCTCGTCAATGTCACAACTGATACCATTCCAGCCTTTCTCGCAATCGCAACCTACGTTAGACATTACGAGTTCCAATATCGTAGGCACATTTTTAAAATTCTTTACTTACCTAACATTTATTCAGTCTCTAAAAATTGCGCGTATATAGTCTACCACGAATTCTCACATACTTAAAAAACACTTCCCTACACCTATTGTTAGTTACCGATGAATAGGTTACCGATGAAACAACTAATTTTAATTTTATATGTTAACAGAACAAATTCACATTTCATAACTATTTGAAAGTAAAACTTTTCATGATACAAAACAAGAGATTTGATTTTACCTGTTACATGATCACACGTTCCATGCAAACAACTGCATGTCTGTGAGCAGTCCTCGCCAAAATGGAACTCGTCACACACTGAAACGTTATGCAAAACATGCAAAGAAACAGCAACTTGGATGTTACTTACTTTTATCTACAGAGCAACATATTTAATGAAATACTTTCCTATCTACCAAATAATAAAATAAGTATAAAAGGACTAGAATAGTTTTTATCACAAGCAATTATATTGTAAGTTATGAAATGTGCTTCGAGCTCTAAGTATCACCCAAAATATAGTGTAATTTTAAAACTGGTAAAACTTTATAAAAAACGAATTGAAAAGCTATCAATTAAAAAATAAACCATTGATACGAAATATAACAGTTATTTGAAAACGTAAATTTTCCTTTTTTAATAAACGAAAGGAATTGCAAAATTGCCTTTTTGATATGAGCTTCTTTAACATCTAAACACGTCTTAAAGATGTCTATTTGCACGCAAGTTGAGTGTTTGTCTGCGAAATACGGGCTGTTTTCTCACTGACAAGAATACTTGTGCCGGTTCAAATTGCTTACGTTTAAAGGATTAACGTTAACTATGAAATACGAAAAATAGTACAAATTTACAAACCTGTGCATGTCCTCTCATCATTTTCAAGTTTTTTCCCCAAAGGGCACTTGCATCTATAGTGTCCCACTGTATTAATACATTCAGCATCAGAAGCACAAGGGTCATGAGCACACTCGTTGACATCTAAATGCAATAGTACGTGCAATGAATAAAACATTAACGATATGTGCATTTAGCAAGTCCTGGCGATATGAATATTAATTATATCATGGTTTTCACAAAATGGATAAATGTTAGCAAATATAACCAACTTGTTACTTTCATGAGATCTACATAGTAGGGAAAGAGGTTAAAATGATGAAAACAATCTTAACACTTTTAGAGATGCTTGTTCGCATATCACATTAACAGCCATTATTCAAACATATTTCAAAAATACAAACGTGCGTCAGGTTCGCATTATTTTTAATGTGGCTCTACGTATTAGAGCTAAGATGACAACATACCACTTGTATTTCAATTTTATTTACTTTGATAACAATTGTGTTGCTATTATAAAGCATTACTCCATCATTTTCTGGAGGACATACACACTTCTCATCTAACTAATATATATATTGTAGATAAAGAGATATATAACTACTTCAGTATCTTCTTAATAAGAAACAAATTGTTCCCTGAACCTTGTATTAATGAGTTACTATTAAGCAAGATCAATTAAAACGAAAACCAAACCTACAGATCAGCTCACGCGGAAAACCCATTCTACTCGATCCTCGGAGGATGGCCAAAACGAGTACTAAGGCTCCGACTCGAAGTTTCTTCGAGTCAGCCATTTTCTGTCAAGGAATTTCGCTATCTGACTCCGAGGATTTATGCGAAGTCACTCGAAGGAAATCCTCGAAGTGACTCGAGATGAAATCCAGTTAGCGGAATACACACCTATATTGTTTTCTTTTGTTTCCGAGTCACTTGACGGAATTCCTTCAAGTGACTCCGAGACGAATAATTAATTACCTATACAAATTTAAATGGGCTTTAGAGAAACTTCGAGGACAGATTTCAGATTAATCGGAGCAGGGTGATTATATTTTACATAGTGATAGGCGAAATAACACAGTATTTCTAAATAAAAATAATACTGTAGTATTTTTATCCTACTTTAAAATAAACCATTTTTTCTGTTTACTTATGATATTTTATCACTTTTTGAGTGGATACGGCTGTAGTTATTTTTTTATCCTATTGATAATTCCTTCCAAATGAATTAATTATAGAAAGACCATTTTCATGATGAAAATTAATCATTTCTCCTACCTATAATTTTCATTAATTAATAAAGGTCACTTTTCTTTCACAGCCATTATCTTAACGTTTATCTAGTCTTATATAGTTTCTAATTTAGTCCATTTTACATCAATTTATTTCTAAATCTAATTTGCACTGTCAGAAACTATTTAAATATAATATTTAACAAATCACTATTTTTAACGGCAGTTATTTAAAATTTTGTTTAGTTTTATATAATTCTTAATACTTAACAATTTACATTTCTAGCGGGCGTATTTTTAAAATCTATCTGGTTATAAATATTCATAATTTAGTGCATTTTCATGACTTGATTTCTAAATTTAATTCGCAAAGGCAGAAATTATTTCTATATCAAAATTTAACAAAGCAGTTTCCTTTAACGGCGCTCATTCGGAAATTTATTTAATTAGATATGATTAATAATTAAATCCGTTCTACATAAATTTACTTCTAAATCTAATTCGCATGTATTTCAATATCGTACTAAACAATTACTTTAAGCGGGTTTTATTTTAAAGCTTATCTATTTATAAATTATTCTTAATTAAGTGCATAAATTATTACACGACTTTTTCCCTAAATTTAATTCGCAAAGTCAGAAATTATTTAAATATAAAAATTTAACAAATCACTTGACTTTAACGGTGGTGATTTGAAAGTTTGTTTAATTTCGTATAATTAATAATTTAGTTTATTATACATTAATATACGTTTTAATCTAATTCGCATGGTCAGAAATTATTTCAATATCAAAATTCACAACAGTTTCATACATTCAATTAAAAGAACAAGCTAATTATATAAAAACAATCCGTCCAAGTAAGGAAATACTGACTCGAAGTTTCGTCAAATCATCTCGCGGCACTCGAATTGACTGATTTATTGTTTATTACAGACTCGGAGTCGCGCGGAGTGGCCATAAAATACCGGAAATCATTATAGTGTTACCTGTAAAATTTCGACTCGGAGTTCCGTCAAGTAATTTCTCGGAGTGACTCGACGAAATTCCGCTAAAGTAATAAAACTATAACAGTCGGTACTCCGAGTCAGAATTAGGCAGTACTCGGAGGAATTCCTCGCTATGCAAGATTTTTCCTTCGAGGAAAAACGGAAAGTGGGTTTTCCGCGTGAGCTGATCTGTATACATGTTTCTCCGTCTGTTCCTAGAACGTAGCCTTTCCGACATCTACATGTCGCTTTGTTCCCCTCAACCACACAATAATGAGAACAATCAAGATTACTTATGACCTTACAGGGATCTGAAACTGAAAATAATTAAATATTTGAAATAAAATGTAGAAAACCCTATTATAATAATTATTCTGAGAAACAACTGCCCCTTAAATGAAAGACGTCAAAGTTACGTCTAAGACGGTCTTAATAACTGTTAACACTATTTCATACAATATTTAAGTGCATTAATGTTAATATTTTCTAAAATACGTTTACTTTTTCCCCCGTTTTGCTCAGTAGGGAGAGTACAGATCTACAGATCACGAGGTCGTGAGTTCAATCCCCAAGCGAGTCGTATGTTCTCTGTGACGATTGATAAAAGACATTGATCATTCGGTAAAACAGGTTAGTATCGGAACTGACTGGTTAGGTTAACTGCCAGCTGTTATATAGCTGACTGAAAAGCTGTTAAATAACGGCTCTAAATCCAAAACAATGTGACCGGACTGAAGCAAACTTACTTTTACTGCATGATGTACGATCATCGTTTAAGGTATAGCCAAAGTGGCAGTAACAGCTGTAGAGACCAGGACTGTTCTTACACACTTGTTCACACTTAGCAATTCCAAGGTAACATTCGTCTATATCTAAAAAGTAGCCATCCATTTGCATGAGTGATATTATTTAGAAACGATAGCGCATATTTTCTTTAAGATTTAGGCGCATTGTTACAGTTCTAAAAATTCTGGATACCATATTTCAATATTATCATAACACAAAATGGCGTGCATAGTATAAGCTGAAGGGAAAATGAACACATTCGTTATTTCTATCACGTGCCTCAGACTGAAATAGATATTTCAAAGAATACAAGGAAACATAAAGTACCTGTGCAATGTGTTTTGTTGTGTCGTGTGAAACCGTCAAAACAATCACATGTATAACCACCGACAGTATTCGTACATTCCTGCATACAGCCATTCATGAGTGGATAAGAACATTCGTTCACATCTGAAATACATGACCACGACACTTAAAGGTAAAGTTTATAAAAGCATTGATAAATCTAAGCAATATATTTCAGAAACAAACACAATTACTACTTTCATCACTTCGTAAGATAAAAAGATATTTTTAGGTGAGATATCCTGAGATAAAGAGTATTTTATGCGTTAATTTTAACACTTTACTTTGGTACTGGTAATGGAAAACGAAAATACATTATATGTACATCTAATAACTAAATAGTACATAGTTGATTGTTATTGTATTTACCTTCACATTTACCATTACTCGTCTCCAGGTACCCATTTCTACAATTACATCTGTATGACCCGAGGTTATTGACACATATCTTCCTCGAGTCTTTGCAAATATCACCGACAAATTCACATTCATTAATATCGTCATTGCAACCGTCACCTTCCCAGCCTTTGGCACATATACAGCCTTTAGTTGGGTCGCATTTTATTGCGCCTTGGCCAGTGCAATCACATTCATTTGAGCAGTTTTTGCCCCAGTATTGAATATCACATGCTACAAAGTAGATTTCAACATAAAACGCATTTAGACAATAGTGCCAAGAGTTCATTTAATTAGTTGAATATTGAGCAGTAATGTTAAACTATTATAAAATAGAAGTTACCTCTCTCAGACAAAAATAATCACATTAAACGTAAAACTATAAATGCAAGGGGCAGTACGTTACGTGGTTGTTTTGGGCGAGAGAAATGGTTGCAAACTTTAAAAATGGCGGATATTTGCCCTCTAGCAAATGTTCACATTTTTTGTAAATTTGCACGTTCGCTTGTTTTTTAATCAGGTAATTGGGTTTCTACGGTATTTGAACTCTATGGATATGTGAACGCATCTGTTCTGTGTTTACGTCACACTCGGTTTTGCATTTTAGCGTCGTAGTTTTCGAATTGACGAAGTTATTGAAGATATAAAATGGTCATGACAGTGTTCTGATATCTGAATGGCGTATTTTCGCGGCATTTTAATTCTTATAATCAAACTAGCTTGTCTTGGGGCACTCGAACAAGACCAAACAACCAATAAGGAAGAATGATATAAATGTTTGTTTCTGCATGTTTCAATGATAATTCTATACCTAAATAAATCTTGTTCAAGCTCTTTTTAGTTGAAACCGTGCACTACAAGCAATTTCGGAAGCAAAGAGCCATGTGGCGGGTGTAAAAGTATCCCCTTACATGCCCTCTGTGGGCTGTATTTTCTGGTGGCTTGGGATCATGGAATACATTCATTTCACTATAACAGAACTCCGCTTAAGCCGGTGTTAGGGACGTGAGGAGTGTTGCACATTTCATTACCTCTCACCAACAGACTCAGTAAAACAGAATGTGTAAATAATGGAGGATAATCATGAAAAAAATAACTATCCACGTTTTCCTTCGTGATTCAATAAATAAAGATTTTTTAGGGGTATGCACATTGAAACGTAATATGTGACAAAAAGAACAAGCATATACGTCAGCCACAAATTAAAGTTACTTACTAACTTCAAGACCAGTTTCTGTTTGGTTGCAAATGGCGTTGTCAAATAAAAATTTGCGTCCGAAATTGGTTGAAGTACAAGTTTACAATTAAAAAGAGCATGAACAAGATCTTCTTTGAAACATGCAGAACCAAACTTTTATAAACTTCTTCACAATTAATTCAATCCAAAAACAGGCAATCTTTAAGAAAACTAGCAAGAAACGACGCCGTTCAAATATCAAAACGTAAACATAACCATTGTATACGTTCAATACCTTCGTCAATTAGAAATAAACGGCGCTGAAGCGCAGAATGTGACGCAAACACAGAACTGATGCGTGCACATATCCTTGGAGTTCAAAATAATATGGAAACCCACTTACCTGATGAAAAATAAGCAAGGAAACGTGCGATAATATATGTTTGCAACCATTTCGCTGGCTTGAAGCCTGTCTCTTGGTAAGAGCAGGTCATTGAAAAGGCTGTCAAATAAATTATATTTGAATTAATTATTTGACGTTTAGATCAGTCAGTTCGTTATTTTACACTTTATAACACGAAGCTCTGAACTGAATGACTAATTCAATGAATGAAGTAAATAAACAGAGAAACAAGTATAGTTACGTTTGCATGTTGTTGCATCCTGTAGTTGGTATCCTATGAAACATTCACATTTGAAACTGCCGACGGTATTTATGCAATTTTGAGGGCATACATTTCTCTTGCATTCGTTAATATCTGTGAAAGATTTGTCATAATTACTTGTAGTAAACATTTATACTCTTTAAATCGCCTTATCCATATGATGTCAGCGAATTGTTGCTTTTTAACAGAATCAACATGTTCATATTTACAGTGTCTTTATAGTGTGAAGTACTGTCATATGAATTACAATAAAATGAATTTACATGTACCTTCACATGCAGTGTTTGCTTCGTTCCACTCAAATCCGGCTTTGCAAAAACATGTTGCATGTCCTTCTTTTTTTGTGCAGTGGCTGTTTTTCTTTGAGCAATTCTCTTCTTCATTATTTGTGCATTTACTCCCTTTTATCGAATTGTAAATATAAAGAAAATATGTTGACCTGATAAGCCAATATCACGCTAATACATTTTGTGTGTCGGATAAAATCAGTAATAGTCATTGCCGACTTTAATGACACAAATTTAATAACTGGCACCATAAATTTTATCTATAGCTCAGTCTCTACGGATAACAATTCTGAAGTATATTTTCTACATATTTCTTTCATACTGATGTGTTTCAGAGTTATATGTGTGTCAACCCTAGAACACCTTAACGAAAAGAATAAGTTTACCTGCAGAGGTAAGGCAAGACCACACCGAAGTTTCAAAGTGGAATCCCGGATGACATTCGCATGTAAAACCACCTTCTGTATTGTTGCAAATTTGTGAGCAATTATGAAGTGCTTCATCACACTCATTTATGTCTTAAATAAATAGATAAAACAAGCTATTAAATCGGGTTGGTTAATGATTTTAATAATTTAAGTATAATAATATGACCTTAGATCTGCGAAAAAGAGTACTATACATCACTCTGTGTTTCTGCAATAAAGCCTAATTGTGATACAAACTTAATGTTACTATGTTAAATGAACTACAACGAAAACGAATTGGACTGACAATAACTCAGTGAAACAAAGGGACATTTAGCATGCCTTACCTCTACAATGGTTTGAATTTCTACTGTCAACTCTGTAACCTGCTCTACATGTGCATTTATAGCTACCTTCATTGTTGGTGCAGTTATGTTCACATAAACCAGTCAAACATTCATCAACATCTGATAAAAGAAAAACCTAATATGCAATCTCTTACATTAAATACGACCGATGGTGAAAGAGTCGGAATGCACACAATGATATTGCCTCTTTATACACTTTACAAAGTGCTATATATTTGATGATAATTGTTATAACTTGGTAAATATCGGCCAAAGTCATCCTTGCGTCGGCTACACATGTGTATATGCTATCAAAAAGATATTTACTAGGATACAGACAACACACAGTTTTATAATGATTAAAACTGAACTATTGCACTGTAGCAAAACTACAAAACATAAACACAGTTCATGCGGTTGTTATGATACAAACAAGTGGAAAACCACAGGTCGCCCAACACGACATAAACGGCAATGTTGCAGGCTCGGTTTGATTGAGCCTGTTCATGGACCGTAGTGGAAATGCAAGCTATAGTCCACACCCACCCGCTAGCCCCGGGTTGACCAGAACTCAACATTAACATATGGTATAAGTACTAGAATATAATTTAGAGACATCCGCAGATGTATTATATCATATATACATGCACACACCCAAACACTCTTCAGAAGTGTCGTTATCTGTTGCTATCGAAGTAAAACCAGGAGGACAAGTGCCACATCTGTATGTTCTACCAATTACCCGTCTTTCTTCGGCCGGTATGTTTGTACAGTTTCTTCCTAATGAACAAGGGTTTGTGGAACATGCTTCAAATTCATTTTCACAGTCTAGTCCTGAAATGATGAAACAAATATGTAACTGTAACTTACTCTGGATAAACAGCAGTAATGTATGGTGACTACAATGAAAGCAATGCAGTTCTTAACCAAACCTAGTTACATTAAACAGAGATAATACTTGGAAGGAAATGAAGCATATATACTTTTATTTATGAGAAATAGAATACAGAATCTAGTTTGCTAATCTATTTGTTTCGAAACAAAATAAACATCTTAAGTCATGTTAATGTTACCTCCGTACTCAGGGTCACATATACAGGTGGCGTATTTAAAATACTCCGTTTCTCTGGGGTCTTCCCTCGGAATGGCAGAGCAGCGACCGTGTCCATTACAACCAGTACACAGAAGGATGCTTATGATAAATGATGGAGACGAACGACCATTTATATTTCTCGCAGAAAAGCTGTATTAGATCCAAATCCATTATAGTGAACATTTTATCTTAGATGCTTTGTAACGTAAAATAATTCAAGTAGGCGAATCTCATTTTACATACATGTGTAGTTAACTGCATTAAAGTCCAAAACCTTTAAAAATGATAAAAGGACCATTTTCTGATCTTTTAAGTCGACAAGATGATCCTTGGTGAATTATTTGGGAAGACCTGAGACAACTCCGCTGCTTATAAAGTTTTTTATCGTAGGGTTCTGTGACTAGGTATTTTATCTTTTTAACGTTATGCATGAAAAAGCATACATAATTACTAAAGATAGGTTTTAGTAGAGTATCAAATAGGTCAACAATCAATGGTTTGAAGGAAAAAACTAGGTAAAACTAAAATCGAAGAAAAGTCTTGAATGAATTATGACATTTTCATTAGCGAACTTTATTTACAAACAGACAATTTTTGTGAAAAGTTTATTTCCATTGAATTTCACAAGGTGAACTTTTTTCAAAAAGCTTTTGTTTGAAAGACAACAATCGGTGCTGCCTATATATATGTGTGTCAAAGTATGAGACGAAAGTCTAGAAAAATGAGAAAGTCAAATAAAACAATACATAGTTAGATGCATGCTTGTTTTATCCTGTTTTGCAGTATTATTGAAATGAAATTGCATTGAAATGACATAGATAGGATTATGATGACAACAGGTGATAATTTTACAACATACGTTCTATAACAGGTTGTTTCCCATGAGTAAGTAAGAACGGTTTAGGGTAAATTTCAGTATTTATATACCACAGCTAAAATATTGCTTTTATATAAATAAGCCATTTATGAACAGTTACATACCGAAGATTTACAGGACTATCATCTTGCTGGAAATAAGTTACTGTTGACGATTCTTTATCATACTCGGCACTGGAATTGTTATCTATAAAATGTATATTGTTTCCTTCTTCTAGTGTTACGCTACAAGTTACGTTTTGACCGATTGTAATATTGACCGTGTCGCATCCTGTTAAAGTTGGCACCGTTTCGTCTGAAATATTACGTTTATTTCAAATACGTCATAATTAAAATCACTGTCTAAAGTCACACTCTACAAACTATAGTAATGTAAAGTTATGGAGAAAATAATTGTACATATGTCATGATTTCAAGATCATTTTAACTCGTTATAAAATTTTTAGAACAGAATTCACTAGTCAAAAATCATATAATCGTAGAATTATCTGTAATTCATTACATCAGTCTTTCTTTTTTGTCGTTTCTTTTCCCGCAACATTTTAATAAAAAAACAAAACTTGCCCATGTGATTTCTAATAGACTCAGTGTGTCCTTTAATTCGATTTGAATTTTCTGCAATCTCCGGTTTTTCTGTGAAAACAAAATCGAAGATGCACTCAATGTTTCGAGAACCGTTGCAAGCATTCTGCGCCTCAAGCACTTTACTGGAGTCGACTTCATCCAAAAACCTTGGAACATAGGTCTCATTATGGTAATCAAAATGTGTGTGTCCTTCGTTGTAAATGAATGCAGAGTTGTTTGGATTTATTTTCCCTGAAAATATTTCAAGAAGAAAAAAATGTATTTATGTATTAGCTGCTGTGATCTGTGAAGGTGGCCTTACCTGTTAGACTTTTGTCCTTGATCTTATTCATGTCTGAATAAATTTTGAAAAGGACTCTCGTATTCGTATGCGGAAGGTTTCTGTCAAAGAATTATTACATTGGAACAAGAGTTTCTCGCGATAGTTTTAAACAGAAAATGAAGAACAGACATAGTGGCTAGCTCTAATTCTCATTACAATGATAGGTTACCACGTTTCAACGGCCACGTACATGTTTTTCCATAGGCAAAAATCTCTCGCTCGGATATATTTGCATTGAGGACAGTCCTATTTGGCATAATGAAGTCATTCTCTGGGTTTTCATCGTAGTTACCAAGGAGACCTGTTGTCATATTATGCCACTTCTTCGCTACTGTAGTTATGAGTGACAGCATTTCAACACTCACGGATATGTTTAGAGATATATCTAAGGAAAATGAAAACGGTAATTATACGTTAATCATGTACGAATTTGATAGCAAGCTCTATTGAAATGATAAATCTGTTTCATTGCACAAAGGAAAGGAACTTATGCATGTGAGTGATAGTAAATCGAGTTACTAGTATTCTCAATCAAATAACAGCCTGTACAATGTTAATTGATAAAATATAGGGGCATACTTTATATTCTTATTCACACCACACATATATTTTGAACTTTGTTTCACTATATTCTAGCTCATATACCTTATTCAAATTAACACCTCCATGCGAATACATTCAAGAACGGAATCTAGTAAAACTAGTGATCTAAAAACTTGCAGGTTATTTACGAATAGAAGGTCAAATAAAAATGTTATGTTTTCTAATATCTCTTCGTATGATGTCACATATTTATATTTATCTTGCCTCCTACAAGTTTCTTGCATTTCTATTGGTCAATAGACGTCACGTGGAGACAGGATATATTCCATATCCTGCTAGTATATTTCAGATATGAATTTTGATTAAAACAAAATGGCTGCCACACTGCAGGCTTAATTAAATCAAGCCAGTTTATTTATTAGCTCCAGTGATAGTATCGTTTCCGAGAGTAAATTTAGTGTTTTCTTGCCGATTTCATGCTACTTAATTTGAGGCTCATGAAGTTTGAGAAAAGTTAGCCGTAAAAGCGGAATAACTCTGTATGGAATACACGGACGTTGAAATCTTGTTTTGGACGTTTAATAGTTAAATCATCGTGAAATAAAGGAATTGACATATTTGTTACTCAGCAGTTTGTTTTAGGATCATTTAATCTACGTGCAAGATAAATGATTTAACAGGAAACGGGACGAAAGCCGAAGTATCAAGACATTTATGACATCCTGGTATCCGGTAACGTTCGAAGGGATGGAACAAGAAGTTTTTTAGTGTTTCTAATCTAAACCAGTTCATAACCTGTGTAAATGAGCTTTTGTGTTTTGTGATTTAACCAAAACACAGGCCATTGTGCATTTTATGGCTGGTGTAAATCAACTAGTGATGACCAAACAAATGATTTGTAGGATTCCAGTCAGCACTGTAAGTAGCTTTGTTAATTTACAAAATGTGTTGATTATAGCATGTAAGTAAAGGGTAGTCGGCAAGATAAAATCGTTACACTGCTTGTTGGTGACAGGACACGGGATATACGCTGTCTCGAAAATCCATATCAGACTCGAGTTTCGCTCTCGCCTGATATGGATTTCCTCGACAACGTATATCCCGTATCCTGTCACCAACAAGCTGTGTAACTAATATTATTTTCGCAGAGACAAAAACACGTTTATGACGAGTCATTATAATGTTTTATCGTAATCATTGTGTTTTGTATGTCGCAATGAAACTGACCTAGAAGAAATGGATGGTTAAATGTAACTGAATAATATTCAGATTGTTCTCTAATAGGTGTGTAAATGGATAATGTTAAATATTTATAATAAAAAGTTAAAATACACAAAATCAGGGTAATGTATTCTTTATGATATCGCATATCTTTTTCGGTTAATTTAAATATCGCCGCCAATGTTAATTTGCAGTGAGCAATATTTTGCAAAAACGCCTAGTACTTCTAGAAGGAGTTCAAACTTAAACAAGAATTCAAATAAAAGATTGTTGTTACCGAAGTATTTACAGTGCTT
The DNA here is from genome assembly GCF_021730395.1 of Mercenaria mercenaria. Classification (NCBI taxonomy): domain Eukaryota; kingdom Metazoa; phylum Mollusca; class Bivalvia; order Venerida; family Veneridae; genus Mercenaria; species Mercenaria mercenaria. Next base: position 5,216,357 of record NC_069372.1, read on the forward strand.
GTCACTATTAAATCTAAAGATATTGTCTTCCAAGCATGAGCTTTGAGGGGAATTTTCCAATCGAAAACGGTCCGTTTCCATCGGAAAAGCACCTTTCCATGGGAACATTATTATTCCTGGGAAAAGTAAGGGAATGGGAATATAGTTATTTCTTTTTTCAGCTTAGATAAATAAACAATCGCAATTTGCATTTAGTTAAGAACTTTTCATTGAATATTTTGTAAAATAAAATGAAGAAATTACGAAATTCAATTTTCCCTTGGGAAAAATTTCCCACGGAAATCTTATGATTCGGTGACAAAATAATACACCGTTAGGTATATGACATTTGAACATATCAACAGACGAAAGAAAACTTCTGTTATATTTGCTATTCTAAAGTTGTTCTTTTACAAGTAAAGTAAAGATCAAAAGTGTTTACCACTCAATGGGAAATGGACATTCAAAGCCCCATCCCTTTTAGATATGATAAGGTTGCCCTCGTCTGAAGTATAAGTCCACGGATGTTCAGTGTTTGTGTGATTCCTGAATTTGCTGGTTAGATCTAGGTAATTACCATACAGACTTATACCTTGAGTGAAAAATTCATAGTGTAAATTTTAACATGCTATGTTACAACAGTTGTAGTTTAAAGGAAGTAATGTAATTCATTTTTAACAGTTAACGGAACAAAATCAAAAGTATGTTGCATTATTGGGTTTATCATTATTTTATCATTTTTTATAATGACAGTTGCTAGTAATACTGAAAAGTTTATATATATATTAGATAATCAATTACCATTTTGTGCATTGTTTAATTCCACGTGAACAGAAGCATTTGACGAATCCTTTGCTGCAAATGCACAAAAAACAGTTGCATACGACAATTCCCCGTTTTTCTTTTTAGCGCGCTCAGTTCTTGCTTGAAGTTCAAATGTAACATTGTCAGTGTCTAATTGTAGAAGGGTATACTCTCCCAGACCATTAAAGGTAAAATTCATTCCATCTAGAGTCCGAAAGTGCGGATCTCCCCAAAAGGCTCCTTGAAAAGGACAGATATATTGATACGTTAGACTTTTAAACTCAGTATAGCACCATGACGAATGTGTTGTAATACTTTTCCTTTGAAAATGTATACTTGTACTACTCATTAATACCAATTTTTATTTTTAAAGCACCGAATATAAATGGTTATAAGCAACTTTCATCCCTGATCATGCTGATGGTTTATTTTTCCTTTCAGAATGATTTCAAAGTATGATGCAAAATGATATGGATATAATATTCATCCCTAATATATTATATATTTCTTAAATATTAATATATATAAATGTATGGATATATATATATAATATATTATATATAATATATATATATATTATATATATATATATATATATATATATATATATATATATATATATATATATATATATAATATATATATATATATATATAAGTGACGGTTTACAAAACACAAGTATAAGAAATGGAATAAATGTAAACCAAAGTCATATGATGATTGTTTGTAGCAAGCTCCAGTCGGGTGTAACTCGTAGTAAAGGTCACAATATTTTGAAAGTTCGCAGCATTTTTGTTTTGGAATAACATCATGTTCAAAATGTTCTGGCAAAAACTTCTGTGGATGATAGCGATAAAATCCACCAGCAACAGGGCGATGTGATATCCAGGACCAGGTAGATAAATCATAGCAACATGACTGGAATTAAACGTAATATTACAGACCTAAAGAATTATTAAATTGATTGTAATTATATTCAAAAATTATTTCATGAATTATACTAGTTTTCATTTTTTCATTACAGAGCGTTACGAACACAACAAATTTGTATAACATATTGTTATATAAATAGTTTTACCAACCTTTCCGTAAGGCTGATACATTTGACCGGGAAACATGTCGACACAAGTGTAAGGGTTTTTGCTCTGTCGCTGTATATTCCAAAACCAGGGATCATATCGAGAAAGCCATATATCACATGGACATTGTGGCAGTCGGCTTGCTATAATCCTCGTGCTTTCCTTTTCTTTCCGGTTTTTATTGTACCACTTGATACAATCAACGGCAAAATTAGGATTACTTTCACCGTCTTTTGTCAAATGCTTGAAAACCAATCCCGCAACGCCTGTGTTATGAATGATTATCTTTTACAAACATTATTTTAAAAGAAAATTCAAAACAAATAAATAAATATTAATATGAGCCTATCTGGTATTTACCCTTTAAGCTTGTTAAATAACTGATGATCGTGGAGTCCTTTAGACTTAGCTGTTATGAAAATTTATGAAGTTTAATCTAAATCAATCAATATTCTCATTCATTAATGTCCAGAAATCCACGAATTCTCAATCCCTACAGAAAAACTATTTTGGAAGAAACAGATAGAGTTTCAGAGTTTCATGTTCACTGAATTAAATCATTTTGCATTATACTATAAAGTCAATGATTTTTCTTGATAAACGAAACACCTAAAAGAAACTTAATTCATGCCCGAAAGAAGTAGGAACATAAAGGTACATGTACCATCGAATGACCCAGGAATACTTTGTTTCAATACATCAAGCGAAAGAATTTGCTCGGAGAACGAAAACGGGTGGGTGTACAACTGCAAACTATTTATAGTATATCCGACCCAGATATGTGGTGAACCTCCTTTGTATCTCCACTGCATGAGACCTTGTCCGTAAATAAACAATGTGAATGTTGACGAGCCATCTGATGCAAGCACCGCTTGAAAGGTGGATGTCTGAAACATTTGCCAACAGGTCTGACTTAAGTGTATGTTTGTTATTTATGGATCATTACATTATTCTGATTTCTTCATCAATGTGATCTACTGTCATTTCACGGAAAGAGTGAAATGTGTTTGAATGTAACTTTGAAAACATTTATTATACGAGTAAATTGAATAGCTAACCTTATCTTTGTCATACTCTATGCCTAAGGGTTTCATAGAATCCCATGTTGCCAACAGAACGAAACTTGTTTCAAATGATTTGACAGCTCCCATTTTCCTTATCGTGTGTTCTATTTTCTTAATCAACTTTTTATCAGCTTCAAGTTTTGAAAATAATATGTGTATGTCATACGTCCTGTAATAAACATTTCCTGACAATATGTCAATCGGTGCATAAAAATGGCGCCACTATAGATCTGTTTCCGAAATCCGATAAACTATTTCTGTCCTTAGGTGGAGTTGGGTTTTCATATCTTTTGCCAAAACTTATGAGTCCATTTGAACATACCTGCAAAAGACAATTTGAATGACGACAATCTTTATAATTAAAATTATCTGAACACGTGTAACACATGTAAATATAACTTAAAACTTATAAAAACACAGTTTATGTGATTCAATGTAACAATCTTAAGATAATAGACAGGACACGTGTAGCATGAACTTAAGTGTAGCTCCTCATGCATGTTATTATAAATAGGTATCCCTGGAGTAAATGTTATTTTGGGTACAATCTTACGATTAAGGGGACGCATACTTTGAAATTAGAAAAAAAGTGGGTGGGGTATGATAAAATTTACCTGCAAAAAAGTACAAGGTTTTGGTACATGAAATGGATACTGTTTCAACTATTATAAGTACACAAATGATTGCTCACTAAAATAAAACTGAGAAAACTGAAAGAAGAAAGTTATTGTTGAATTACATAAGACTTATTGTGTACATTCAAAGTCAACAATTAAGACTTTTTGGTGCGAAAATAATAGTGCTTCACCTTGTCCAAACATTTATCAATGTCCTACAGATTCTAATTTAAAGAAAGAATGTGAAATATGGTCACTGTCTTGCTTTTCATTTCGCATATGTAAGCTAAAACACATTATTTCGTTTGTTTACAAAGTAGTGCATAAGAAAAGAACGGTGGTCAAGGAATGCCACATTCCAAAACTAAAAGAGTATATTCCCCTTAATACATTAAACATTTATCGTTACAGAAGTCTAGTGGCTTACAATAAGGGCCTAGAAATGTTGCCATTATTAATTTTTAACTTGGTATTCATGAACTACAATGCACTTAAATATCAAAACACATTCAACAAACTTTTGAAAATGTATTGTCTTAAAAATCCCTAAAATAAGGTATGAAATTTGGTTGAGAGGTCCAATCAATGTGTATATGTGCAAAAGTAACATTCTAATCTTGTTCACAAAAGTTACTAATACACAGCAGGCACGTCAATGATCAAAACTGGACGAATATACAGTTATCCTCACTTTAATGTCATTTATAATTTGTCCTTGAATTCTCCACCATACTTTTCATAACTCTGTTTGCACGAGTTGCACGAGAATGCTGTCATTCACGTAAAAAATGGGGTCAAATAAGTTGTAAATGCAATATCATCTAAACGTAATTAATGGATTATGCTGTTCAAGATAAACTTTATCTCATAACGTAACGAACATGTATAATGTTGTAACAACAACTTTACTTACACTGATTTAAGTAGCAGTCAGTTTATAAGTGACTTTATTGATTCATTTTGTGTTTTGTTATTGTTTTCAAAAAGTATAACGGAAGTGCCTCACAACTGAAGCGGAAACCAGTTTGATGCGCAAAGTAGTCCAATGTAAGTAATATTTTTTGACAAATGTCCACAGAAATTAATAATTTTCTAATATTAAAGACGAATATCTGAATAGGATTCATTATTTGATAAGAAATTATAATCGTCGACATGTTTTTTTTTAAAATCGTACACGTGCTGACACCTAAGTTGTCTCCCGTTGTTTATTAGAGTTACCTTTCGTCCGGCGCAGTAATACATTTGCAGTGAATCGCCGAGAAGTCGTGGGAAAATTAAAAACCATGTAAATAAACTAAAATTAACCACTTTTTCAAGATGAATTTCAAGTGATCGCCATTATGCATTTAACCCGCCTGACCTGTGTAGCATCTTAGATATCTGTTCTAAGGTATTCATTGTGTAGAATGTCATGTTAAGCGCTTGCAATGCTAATCCCACTCTGATTTTTTTTGTTTACATTTTTATCAATGAGAAATATGGCGTCCATCCCGAGCTGAAATGACGTGGCGTTAAATTTTTACATGTTTAAGCAAACCTGGTGTGTTAGAAAGAAAATCTCATCCCTTCAACATTATTTGGAACACTGTTATTGTAAAAAACCTGTTTTTTCCTTATACAAAAGCTTAATATTTTGTGTTGAATGTACTTTCACAAAGACCTCTGTTTTCCTGTTACATTCATAGTACCACATCCTTATCCAAAAAATACTGAATATTACAGGTGTCCATCAGTATTATATCAGTTTAGGAATATGTTTTTTATTTTCCCACCATCGATTTCTTGATTATGCACCCCTTCCGCATTTCTGTATGAACTGTGAATGTAGCAATATGCGTCCCCTTAAGATAGTATATAGCACACATGTAGCATAAACTTACGTGTAGGTCCTTATTCAATTTATCATAAATAGGTATCCCTGGAGCAAATGTTATTTTTGGACCGCACACCTCGTTTTTCGATAACACATAGTCACCGTTGTCTTTTCCGTACGGAAAAAGTGGCACTGAAATCAAATTCAAACCTTTCAATGAGATATAACGCTGCATTTACCAACTGAAATGCATATTTTTGACACATAGCTATGATGTGCAGCTTAGAGTATCAAAGATAAAATTGGCAGACTATCAGATTCAAAAGAATTCTTTTAACTTAGACAAATTAACATTATCAATTATTTTGGTAAAACTACCGATGGATCTAATGAACGTTTGTTGAAGGCATAGAATACTAGGGATTTATGGCTACTTGAACATCACGTTTAGCATAAAATAGAACGTGTGCCATTAGTCATGAAAAACGTGCATCTTTTTTATAGAAGAAATACTAGAAAACACTTTTCCTGGTGACAGATCTAGAAAAGTTTATACCAGTACCCTATTAATATTTCAGACAAAATGTTTCTCGTATGACTGCTGTTTTTCAAGGAATTTTAAAACTGTCAGAGATATATCGCGTGAATAAAAATTGTTCAAGGTGGTGTAAACAGTTTTAGAAAATTAAATTAGAGCTTTTTGTACTATATAGAACAGAAAGTGAACGTTGAAAAAAGATAAAGTTATAAATCATTTGTACAATAAGATCTTATAAATAGATATCACTCACTGGCGTCACATGTGTCGGTTTCGTTATCATGTATTCCCGTTTTGCAAGCGCAGACTTCTTGATCACACACAGCTCCCTTAGTCGTACAGTATTCAGTACTTGAACAAGGTTCTCCAATTGAAGCTATACAAATTAATTAGCTTGATGGATATATATCAAACAAATGTAAAGAAATGTCAGGAATAAATATTACGAACGATTGATATGCTTAAACAATAATGTCTGAACTTTGTTTATTTCACATGGTAAATTACTTTTTATTTTATAACAAACAACATTTGATAAATGTATCAAAATATTTCAGCTTTGTACCGAAAAAATGCTTTAAAATCTAAACTTACCTAGTTATTATGACTTGATAATACGTTTGCAAAGTAACCTCATTATATATAACGACACAATTTATAAATATTGAACTTCTGAAATTTCATACGTTATTATTTATTCACTAATTATAAAAAGATATTTAGAGAGCGAGTGCTTTCGCTGTTTCATCATAATATTAAAAAGTTCTTTTATCGCCGCTATGAATGATAACTTATAAACAAGGGAAAAGTCCATAACTTATGTTTTGTAAAAACGTGTAAAAACGAACAAAATATCGGTAAGTACAAATGCAAAGACTTGCAGTAATACATTTGGAATGAGAAAATTCAGGCAAATATGTGTGATAATGATTTTGTTAAATACCTTTGTCTACACACTGCGGTGGGAAACCACTCCATTTTCCGTTACTTTGACAAAATATCGTTCTCTCACCAACCAGAATTGTGTCGGATGGACAGCTAAATCTGATGGTAGCATTGTATTTAGTTCCCTCATCGTGGTTCCAGAAATCATTAAAAGGGTAGTTCAACGGTTTTCCACAATCTAATAATTATGTCAAAATGATATAGTAACTAATCGATGTTGTTCCGAAACCTCGCTTGCGGTTGGGAATTATTTCATGTGAGGAAGCCACCCTTATTGATTAAGGATTGTCGGTGGTTTAGCCTGAGGTCCGACTAAAATATAGGCCAGAGGAACATTTGGTTTCTTCTTCTATCATCAAAAGACATGAATTCGTTATATAACCTATTACTGTTTTGATTATACCCGACAGAAAACAATAATGAAGATTATCTTTATACGCCTTTATACTTTTGAAAGAAAAATTATAACTAACATACGAAATGTTTGTTATATATTGAATCAATTAGATTTTGGTAAACCCGAAATATATACTTGAATATATGCTACGTTTATACTGCTGTGTTGTGTTTTAATGATAGAAATCTTTATATCACCAAAAATTTATTACAACAGGGTTGCCGTTATCATAAGCTACGGAAAGCTTTCAGTGAATTTTACTACAGATCGTTCGAACAGTTAGAAAAATATAATACTAACCAAAAAATACTTTTTCAACTTGGACTTACACACCCGGAATACTATGGAGCTTTAGTTTATAAAATTCGGAAAATGAAACATAGTCCTTATTTTAATCAGATATTTGTAAAATGTGTTTAAAAAAAATCAAAAGAGGATTCGATGTGAAAATTGTAAAGCACAGTGCATGTTTGGTGATTTGCCCCTCTACAGTTAATGGCTACGCTTTCCTATTTGATGGTGCGATGACTTATAATGAGTATGACTCCATGATGCTTTACTCCTAAATCCTACATAAAATGAACGGAGGAAGTGGAATTTGTCTTGCAGCTTTATTAGTCTTGCCCTTAAAAGTAAGGCTCTTGATGCTCTGAATTCAGACAATTTGTTGAGAACATTGGTGTAATTGCACGTTAGATTTACCTTAATTTTATGTTTTACTTCATATGATCTTATATTTGCTTCGTTAATGTTAGAGCCTTTCTCAGTGGGGATTTTATTTACATTTTGTTGTCTAAATTGTTGAAACTAGGGTAAGTGCGAGATTGGCGTGCCATAAAAGCGTTTAAAACCGCAGTTTCCTCTATATATGTTACTGACCGTTCAAAGACGGTGCTCCTATTTTCAACTTGTTTTCTCTCTGTCTTGTATTTTGTGTTGTCTTGTTTGTTGTTAGCGTTTCTATCCTCTTCCTCCTCCAACACCCCCCCCCCCCCCCCCCCCCCCCAAACCCCCACCCCTACCGCCCTCATCCCCTTGCAATAACGCTCCCTTGTTTTGGCATCCCTCTTTACTATCAGTAAGTTATCGTGCCCACCTTAATTTTGGCTGCCGGAATCTTAGGAGGTGCGCGATTTTTGTATTTTGCTGCTTATACGTGTGCGTTTGTGTGCTTGTGCGTCTGTGCGTCTTTTTGGCGATGCCATACACTGTTGTTATATATCTTACTTGTCTGTTTATCTATGTTATCTAGTTGTGTGTTTGGGTGTGTGTGTTTGTCTTTGCTACAGTAATGTCTGCGCTACTGTGGTTTACATTGTAATGTAACTGTGATTAAGAAACGTAGCATTCCCTTTGTATATTCATCCTTGTTCTACTTTGCCCTTCAACCCCCTCCCACAACCGCCTTTCTATCCATTACTCCTTCCTCCCCCTCTATCTATATTTTGCATTAAATTATAATGTACTTGATGGATTTTTGAAGCAACCAGTCTGTAATATTTTTCCGCTACAGCTTCTTTTTGTTGTGGGCCTACTTTGCAAATGCGTGGTTCTGTGGCTGTGTTTGTGGTGCTCTGTGCTTCCCAATAATCTATCCTTACCTATTATCTTTTGTTTTAATATACTGATTGCAGACCACTTACGAAACGCATCAAATTGTACAAATGTTTTTGTTTTACATGTAAATCGAGACTGCCAGGTCTTTATTTAGAACTTCAAGATTCCAATATACGTTTTACAAACAGGTATTAGTGGTATTGTAGCAATTTTTGCTTTGCAACAGAACTTAAATATAAGTCAACAATAGCTTTTTGTAGTCGTTTAACTTAAGAGAGCACTTTATAAGAAATGAATATGTATTAATAGGTGCTTATATTATCACAATAAAACAGCTGCTTTGTCTCGATAAACGTTATATTCTTCACACGACACGAAAGAATGTGAGAGGAAGACTAATTACCGTAATGGTTACATACTGATTTAATGAATCTACGACTGTAGATAATGCCATTTCATGCAGAAAATGCTCATCTTTTAAGTGTTTATTTGCAATGAAAGTAGTGTTATGTTTTAGCGCAAGATACGCAGGCTGATTTACCCAAGACCTTTAACAGCACCTTACGCTGTCCGGACACATAGCCTTATTTCCATGCGCAGTGTGGTATTGGCGGCTGCGTTCTACGGATATGGCTTCTTCTGCTGAACAGTTTTCCTAGATTTACTTCACTTTTATTAGAGAGACGAAAATTGTGTGAACAAATGTATAAAACAGAAGGTTTGGATACCGAATATCAAGAAAATTTAATTATTATCAAAGCCTTGCATAATACAGCTATGTCTGCTCAATATTGTAAAAAGCACTGGTAGTACCTTTTATTTTGCATATAGAAGCATTACTCCATTTACTGCCATTCTGACAAGTAACTATCCTTTCCCCTATCAGCTCATACCCAACGTTACAATCTATTTCAACCTTATTTCCAAACTTCGTGCCTTCCGTTGTTAAAATCTTTCCGTTTTCCGGTGTCGGATCACCGCAATCTAGGAATTTAGTGAGTGTATTAAGGAAATGATTAAATAAAGAAATGTATGGATAAAAGATATTAGAACATCTTTTAAACGTCCCGACACGTAAATATGTTAACTCATAAAATTACAAAATATATTTCACATTTATTCGTATCTAAAAATTATGTCCTATAAACTGAGCTGTCTGATCACTTATCCCATATGTTCAGTGACCATCAACACTCAAAATGGTGTAAAAAACAAACAACAATGATTACGAGAAGAAAAGTTACTTTTAGCTTTTGACAAATATAGGAATGTTATTTATATTCGTAAAAAGAGATACTGCAATACCTTGTAATATGCAAGATACAGATGCATTCCAATCACTTCCTGTACATTCAACAATGTTAGAACCATCTAACACATAGCCTTCGTTGCAGGTAACAGACACTAATGCTCCAAATGTAGTTCCAGAAGACGAATTTACAGTTCCATGAGCAACTTTCAGCTTGCCACAATCTATTATTATACAATTAATCGCTATTATTTAATGCTAAGTTTGTTCCAACAAATACTGATGTCATTCCAGAAAATCATGTAGAACGAACAGAAAATGTAAATCATAATCAGACTGAAAAAGAAGAGAGAAGAAAGAAGACAGTAGAAAATGTGTATAAAAATATCCCAGAGAAGTCACAAACAGGAATTTCACTCTAAGTTCCATTTGCCTGACATATTATAGTTGAGTTTCCAGAAATTTCATTTCCCTTATTGCTAAGACTATAGCCTATATAGACTATAGTTATATTCGTAAAAGGAGGTACTGCAATACCTTGTAATATGCAAGATACAGATTCATTCCAACCACTCGCTGTACATTTAACAATGTAAGGACCATCTAAATCATAGCCTTCGTTGCAGGTAACAGACACTAATGCGCCTAATTTAGTTCCAGAAGACGAATTTGCAGTTCCATTCGCAACATCCAGCTTGCCACAATCTATTATTATACAAACAATTGCTATTATCTAATACTTAGTTCGTTCCAACAAATACAGATCAGTCAAAACCAAAAATTTGACCCACTTTAGAAAATTCTTGTCGCCTTCATTCTTGTTCATCTATTACAAACAAATGATGAATAAATTACGTTGGCAAGAGGGTTTTACTTTAGCCAGGGCATATTCTTTGGGTTTTTTTACACTTTTAGCCGATCTTTTTTCTACTTTCTATGTGCAGTAGGATTGAAATAAAAGCTTTCTGCTCATTTCTGCCATGTCGCCAAGTATACTGAGCCAAATAAGAGCTCTGTTGATAGTACTGGAGTACATCTGTGCACCAAAACTACATGCAGTATTATGAAAGAGGGTTCATTGTAATTGCGGAAGGACATTTTCAATAGCATAAGCACAAAATGCATTCATCCCGGTCATAATTATTACTGTCGCCCAAAACAGTTCTCACCTACCGTAACAATAACTAATAGGGATCGAATCCCACTACGGTAACATACGAGGTAATCCAAACAACACATACTATCCAAATAAAAAAAATATGGAGTTCCGGTTTAGACCATGGGCGTGCGACGACCCCGATGAAATTCGGGATATCACGGTCTTCGTTAATGTTGATATGCGTCCGTCAGATCAGTTGGCCGAACGCAGTATCCGCACAATAAGACTTATCGATGTCTGCGACACGAAAGAATATTCACAAGCTAATCAGCCGCTAACAATGTATGACTTGTAAGCCTATTGTAATACAAACATGATCTATTCATTACTGAGTAGCATTTTTAAACGCTGTCTATGTCTTGAACATTTTTATCTTTACATTGATTTACAGTAGAGACTGATTTACTACCACCGACATTTTGAAAATTTGAATAAACAAAATCTATCTCCAACGAGTTCTTCTGTTCGGGCAATGATAGAATAGATTCACCGTTGTGTCGCTTTTCAATTTGTATTTTAATTCCTTTCCCGGTACTTTAATTTCGTGAAACTTGTCTGTTACTCACAGTCACAATATTGAATTTTAAGAAGTGATTTTTACTTGCATGCATGACTCATTGACTGATTGATGGAATTATTCTACTTTTGTATAGAATATGGACGGCACTCCAGTACAGCATGTGCACGGTTGTACCAGTTGACATTTTTAGAAACGTGAGTAATTAATTTTCCTATGCAAACAAAAACCCATAAAAGGATAGAAATTCTGTATTAGATACATTTTTATTTATTTATAAATCGAGATAAGCTCTTTAGATTACTATTTCTTCTGGCTCACTGCATACACAGTAATAAAGTTGCCCATGAGCAGTGCTGTGTACATGTATATAGGGATTGACGTCTTGCAGATTTTGGTGTACTTCTTTAAAGGCCCAAAAAAAAATTCTTTGTTTTCGGTAACATGCTAAAAAAATAGGGTAGTGTTTTATGGTTTATTTTATGTCGGATCAAAAGAAAAATGGACAAGAAATACTTTTAAGTAAAAGGCGAGTCCACGGCATTTAGTTTTAAATAATTTAACATGACAGACTAAATCTGCCACGATTTTTGGTTAAGTTTCAATACGGGATTCGTTTCAGCTCAGAGATCATTGACAGCTGAAATATTTTAGCTAATTTTGGACTGATGAGGAAACATACAAAAAAAAAGAAACTGATCCTGTTACTTACGGTTGCGGTTGGGGCAGCACGTGTGACACGTCAGTGTTTTGCAGTGCACTTCAGTGTTTTGCTGTGTTCCCATTTAATGGTTGGAGACCCAGAATTTCGGACCACCCAGAAACCCGGAAAGTCGTGTAAATGCTTATTTTGGCGTTCTTTTTGATCATTTTGACATGTACACAGACACTTGCTTTATGTGCAACATCCACTGCAACATTTGCAAATCGGTTAGTAAAACTTACAAAATTGGAATAATTACTGTTCACGGAATGTTGTGAGACCTCTCGCTGGGGGAAGTTGCATGTGCTTTCAGTGCGCATGCGTATACTTGTTGTTAGGCCCCAACATTATTCAAGAGGTACTCATCTACAATCTGCTAAATGCAGATGAGAAAATTGCGTGTTTGAAAATGATTTAAATGGGTAGATAGTGCCAGACTTAAATAAAATGTTCCAGAATATAATGACCATAATTATTAATTTAAAACAAATGTGTCGTATATGGGCCATCTGAATGTTTTAACTCTTGACGGCCTTATAACAAACATTAAAATAGTTGAATGTAAACAAGGTAAACATGTCTTTTTATCATTGAAACCGACTTAAAAGTGATTCCGCGAGACAGAAATGGCGATATTTAGCATTTTCCTACTGTCCGATTTCTGGGTCCTGCAACACGCTAAAAACGTTAAATTTACGTACCATCTTTTGGGCCTCAGTGACGTGTTCAGTTTGTTATTAGATACAAACAAATTCGCGTTTTGTGACACTGAGAACTGAACATGATTCAGGTAATATTTTGTGGATCTTGCATTAAAAATGAAAATATGACCGCTGAAAAGGTTGTAAAATTGTCCGAATCCGGGTCACCAACCAGTATGTATATTTGTAAGCAAAACATGCACATAACATAGAAACAAATACAGATTTTAAAAGGTGTTCTTCATGTTCTCAGAATTTTGCATGTACTGCATTATTTTTCATGACTGGACACAAATTTGACCTTGTTAATCAGCTTATCTATAAGAAATAATTTAAACTAGTAATTTTGCACATCTGATTTAAAATAGGTCAGTGAGTCCCATGCATTTACATGCTTTTACGTGAATGCATAGTGTTCGAAATTAGAGGTAGTTCAATAGCCAATGACTACAGCATTTCAGCTCATGCTACTGATTTGCTGCAGATACAACCTCGACCAGGTTACCATTTTTTTCCCAATGTGATTTAAAAAAGCATGCTAGTAAAATGTGTAAATCATGGTGATTAAATATATATATTTATATATATATGATCTCCATTTATTAAATTTATTTATTTAATTATTTTTCCAAGAATGCATCGCACAGTATACAGGTTGAGGAACACTTATTGATTTACTGAAACTGTATGAGCATGCTCAATCAGAATTATGAGGGAATTAAATTCAAACTGTTCCATAAATGATTTTAACAAGAGTTTAAGAGTTAGTCAGATTCGAACCACAATCATGCAGAAGATGTAATTACTTTCACAAATCACAGGGCTAAAATTTTGCACTCGCTAAATGCGAGTCGATTTCATGGAATGCGAGTAGACAGAAATTTCACACAAAAAAAAAATATTTTGCAAATACAAATAATAGCCAAAATTATTGCGGTTTTTGTTAATGTTTGTAGATTCGCTTTCATTGAGGACAAGGCAGTGACAGTGTTTTCCCCACTTGCAGATAACAGAAAACACGACATCTTTTGTTGGTTAGCCATTTTTATACGCCCGAAGGGACGTATTATGTTATGGTCCCGGTGTCCGTCTGTCCGTCCGTCCATTAGCAATTTCATGGCCGCTTGTAACTCTTGAACCCTAGAAGGATTTCAAAGAAACTTGACACAAATGTTCACTACACCAAGAGGACGTGCAGAGCGCATGTTTTGGATGTGTCATTTCAAGGTCAATGTCACACTTAGGGGTCAAAGGTTATATGAGTGTGTTTCGTGTCCGCTCTGTAACTCTTGAACTCCTTGAAGGATTTCAAAGAAACTTGGCACAAATGTTCACCACACTGAGACGACATGCAGCGCGCTTGTTTCGGATGACTAGCTTCAAGATCACACTTAGGAGTGAAAGGTCATTTGAGTGTTTTTCGTGTCCGCTCTGTAACTCTTGAACTGCTTGAATAATTTCAAAGAAACTTGGCACAAATGTTCATCAGACTGAGTCGACGTGCAGAGCGCATGTTTTGGATGACTCGCTTCAAGGTCAAGGTCACACTTAGGGGTCAAAGGTCATATATGACTTTGCTTTGTGTATATTGCTCTGCATTGCAGTGCACTTCGTATTTATTAGGCAGATCCCTTTTTGTTCTTTTACAATGATTTAATGCCCCCGGCATCTACTGATGCGGGAGGCATATAGTGATCGTCCTGACCGTCCGTCCGTACGAGGTTAACCAAATGGGACCGTTTCGTCTAGCATCAATACCGCTTACTAGAATGACTTCATACTTATGCAGATGTAACCCGAGACCATTCCTCATCTTCAGACATCACCTGACCTCAGTTTGACCTTGACCTTGTCCTCATTTTGGACTTAGGTTGCTTTATATGGGCCATCTCTTGGTTAACCAAATGGGACCGTTTCGTCTAGCATCAATACCGCTTACAAGAATGAATTGATACTAATACAGATGTAACCTGTGACCATTCCTCATCTTCAAACATCACCTGACCTCAGTTTGACCTTGACCTTGACCTCATTTTGGACTTAGGCTGCTTTACATGGGCCATCTCTTGGTTAACCAAATGGGACCGTTTCGTCTAGCATTAATACCGCTCACAAGTATGAATTGATACTAATACAGATGTAACCTGTGACCATTCCTCATTTTCAAACAACATCTGACCTCAGTTTGACCTTGACCTCGTTTTGGACTTAGGTTGCTTTGTATCGACAAGGATGCCACCGGGGGCATCAAGCGTTTATTGAACGCAGCTCCTTGTTTTTGAATTACTTCCCTTTTTTGTTACTATAATTAACTTATTTTGAAACTTTTTTATTATTGGCCGTAGGAAAAATCCGTGACCACTTTTCTGTGGTACAACATGGATGGTACATCCAATTGTTAGATACATTTTGACATACCTTTACCTGGTAATAATTTTTTGTGGACTTAGAAATTTATTTTTTTTTTTTGGAATTTCTTTTTTTTTTGTTGTTGTTCCTGTCCGTTGGGCTTCAACACTCAAGTTCTTTAAATTTTGCTCCCATTGTCTGATGTAACCCTTAGGGCGTATATTGCCCGCTTGGCGGTGCTTTTGTTTGTTGAATGGTTTACTGAATAAACTATTATAAAGAGATATAGAGGTCTATCTAATAATTGATAATTAAATCTAGAATGCATTTCCTTACTACTTTGTACATACGGTTGAATCGGTACTTACTTATAATATTGGGTACGAAAATTTGCATTGCAGTAGTTTCAGCCAGTAGTTAAGTTACGGCATCAATGATGCGTTCCGAATTACTTTGAGGGTCATTTTGAGCCATAACGCACAAAGTTGTACCTCAAGGAAAACCGATGCAAGCAATATTGATGTTCTTGCATGATTTTTTAGGATATTCTAACATTTTTAATTGAAAGTCTAAATTTGCAAGTAGATTTTCAGATTTAGCAACAAGAAAAAAGAGCTACGTGCTAAAATTTGCGATTGGTCAAAAAAATAAATTTGAGCTCTGCAAATGCAAAACTGAAGCCGCTCACGTTACTTGTTGGAAGACTGTTCCGATGCATTCAGTTCCTGTTCTCCTAGGAATCTCAAGTCGAGCATGCCCTAAACAATGATGAATTTCTTGAAGTATTATGAGGGTATAAAACCGGTTGTTTTATGGTGCAAAATTTAGATGTTTTTGGTGCTTAAGTTTAGGCATGTGAAATTGGTGTCAGACTTGGAAAATTTTCTATCTGGTTGCCAGAACGGGCTAGTTGAAATTGGAATTTCGTACACTGCACGCATACTCAAATACCTTTAATGTTATACATTTATGAATTATGGCCATCAGATACCAATAAACAATTGCAGCATTTTGTCGGCTCCCATGTTCATACTAAACTGAGGAAGGCAGAACAAATTCTTCTAGCTACTTTACCAGTCTGTTTTTGCCTTTAAATGATATTGAGCATCAACTGAAGGTCATAGACCACCAAGTCAAAAAAGTGCATGGAATCCACTGGGATAAAGTAATGTTTATGTTCTGGCTGCATGGTCATTCGTGTAAACAAACCCATACAGTGATTTTTTTTCAAAACTGAAATTTTTTAAGGCATTTACATTGTTTCATTATACATTTTGACAAAATTTGCTACTGTTTTATTTTCATTGAAAAAAGTTTTACTTAACGAATTTCTTCACCATGCCATCGCTATAATTGGGTTCATCTTATTTGCATGAAAATTGAAAAAAAAAACCGCTTTTGCCAAAACGATGTTAGCCCTTAGACCTTAGAAATTTCAAAACAGTTGGTTGTCCATGTTTTCTTAATTTGCTCACTTTTCACTATTTTCAGGCATCTCAGTCACAGAATGCTTTTTCCTTAAAATGGACACGGAAGTAATAGATATGGTCTATTATACAGAGTATTGTTGTACTGCTGAGAGTGCTCCAATGTGCTTGTTGACAGACTAAAACCACTTGCTTGCAGTTCATAAGGTATTTATTTCTACATTTGTATTTTTCTTTTTCTTTATAGTTGCAGCTGTGAGAAGCAGTTTCAATCAATCAAAAAGCATGGTTTACTGTAAAATCATTAGTATTTGTGTGGATAGATTTTTGTGGTTGCGTCAGTGCACAGAATCAATATATCAACATGATCAAGGAAAAAGTAAAGACTCCATTTTATTTTCTTGATGTGAAAATCCATGATATGATATCTGAATGAAAAAGTATTTCTGGACAAAACCATAAAAGTTTATACATGTATGCAAATTTAAACAATTATTAGCTCACCTGTCACAGTGACAAGGTGAGCTTTTGTGAAAATCTTTTTCTTCAGAACCACTTGGCAGATTACACCAAACTTCACAGGAATGATCATTGGGTGGTCCTCTTTCAAAATTGCCCAAAGAATTTGATTCCATGTAGAACTCTGGTTGCTGTGGCAACCAAAAAAGAAAAACATTGAAAATGATTTCTTGTCAGAAATTGTTAGCCAGACTTTAAAAATATTTTATGGAAATGATCTCTGGGTGACCCTCCACCAAAATTTGCTTAGCCATTCTGTTTCGCTTAAAAGCAAGTTCCTCTACCAAGTTAGTTCAGATTACCCCCCTTGGGTCAAATATGACCCTGCCCTTTGGTCATATGGTTTACATAGACTTATTTAGGAAAAACTTTGACCAACTCTGTATTGAAACAGCTGAAAATATTTCAAATTGTTCAGAATAATGTCCAATTTGTAATTGAAATTTTATATATATTTGTTTCAGTGTGCCTGCTTTCTGAAAGCTTTGAGTATGAAAACATGTCTTTTTTGTTGGGGTCTCTTTTTAACAATTTACAATGTTTGATTTGTGTTTTACAGGCTTACTTCTGGAGAGCAGGCAGCTACAAAATGGAAGGTCAACAAAACCAGTATACTTGAAAAGCAAGAAAGAAACACCAGGAAATATGAAAAGACAGAAGAACAAGGGAACTTGAATAAAAAAACTTTAACAGATAGGAATTCAGGATATACTTGGTAACTAAATTATTTTGAGAACAGCAGTGATTGACTAAGCTCTGTGACTTTAGAAATAAAGTACTATTATCACATTGGTTTTGTTATGCTCATAAAACATACTAAAGTTTCATTAACCTTATTTTAGATAATTGTTTTCTGGTTTATTTTACAAAGGTTGTCTACTAATTAACATAGTTATATTTAAAGGTCCATTACTAAGGGAAAGTGAGTTGGCAATTTTTTTCATAGCCAGTGCATAGACTTCTGCAAGACACTAAATAATGAAGATTGGCAGGTCAAAATTTACAGAAGGTCTCTGGAACTCAAAGAAATGTATGTGTATTATGTTGAAATTTCAATGAATCGACAGAATGACCCCCCAGGTCTTTTTAACTTTCTTCATACTTCATAGAAAAATAATTGTACATATACTGCGATTTATTTCGAATTTCTACATAGCAACTTTCATTTTTCAATAAAATGAAATAGTTTCTGTGCTTTTTAAAAGAAATTAAAATGTTCACTTTCCTTAGTATTGGACCTTTAAGTAATATTTTCTATGAAATTTTAAAGAGAATGTTTTGTTATACCCCCACAAAACAAAGTTTAAGGAGTAGTAAGTTTGTCTTTCAGCCCCTTGGTTTTCATGGTTTCCGGATGATAACTCATAATATATACATAGGTGCGACATCATGAAAAACAGGTCAAGTTTGACTTTAAGGTTAGACAGTCAAAGGCCAAGGTCACAATAACGCAAATCAGTGAAACGGTTTTCGGATAATCAATTATAACTTGAGAATGCTTGAGCCTAGGATCATGAAAATTTTTAGGGAGGTTGATTATGACCAGCAGGTGACCCCTTTTGATGTTGAGGTCAGTAGGTAACAGGTCTTTAAAACGTTTTAGGGACAATAACTTCAGAATGCTTGGGACGAGGATCACAAAATTTAGTACAAGGTTGGTCTTGACCAGCAGATGACCCGTATTGATTTTGAGTTCCAAAGGTCAAGATGACCCGGAACATTTAAAACTTTTCCATACAACAATATGAGAACACTTGGGCAGAGGATCATGAAACTTCATATGGTGATTGATCTGGACCAGCAGACGATCTGTACTGAATTTGAGGTCAGTAGGTCAAAGCTCAAGAAAGTGCTGCTTTGACATTGGCTTAGTTCTGTGATAAGGCCATATTATGGGGGTATAATTCGTTACTCCTGTGACAACTCTAGCTTTTTATTTGTTTTTGTTGCAAGAGAAAGAAATGGTACATTGTACAATTCAGATTAAAGCAAGTCACATTTTCTTTATTTTGATAATACTTATTTCAAGCCTGACAAAAGCATCCAGTACTGTTAGTAAAAGTTGTTATTCACAGTTCAGCTTTATTTCATGTATGGATAAAACAAATTATGTGATCTGTGATCATTATAAATGTGTATATAGATAAAACTTAAACACATGGACAGTTTATTCAATAAATAAAGTGTGGTGCAAGTCTTTGTAATGTGTAGATAAAAGCGAAATTAGGATTTGTTTTACCAAGCATGGTACTAAGAGCGGGTAATTTCAGAATTACAATTAACACAAATAGAAAAAAATCAAGCCTGCACAAGAAGGCAAATATGTCTGCCTAGTCTGAGCTCTTAACCTGCCGTGATGCAAATAGATTTATACAAGTATGTCTGTCCGTTACAGTCTTGTTAACAGTGAGTTGCAATCTAGGAAATTTTCAGTTTGTATGACTTTTAGCTCACCTGAGCACAATGTGAGCTGTTGTAATCACCCTAAGTCTGTCATATTGCTTCTTAACAATTTGCCTGTTAACACCCTAGTAGACAGTTTTTTTATGTCCCTGAAAGGAGGCATACTAGTTTTCAACTGTCCGTCCATTCGTCACAATGTTAACTTTTTGCATGAAGGCAACGTTAACTTTTTGCATGAAGGCACTTTACTCGTGAACCACTGCACCCAGGACCTTCAAACTTCATATGCTAATAGTACTTATTGAGTTCACGACCCCTATTGACCTTGGAGTCACCAGGTCCAGGTCACTAGGTCAAAGGTCAAGGCGTTTTGGGGGCATTTGTCACCATTAGTGACAGCTCTTGTTTTTAGCTCACCTGAGCACGAAGTGCTCAAAGGTGAGCTTTTGTGATCGCCCTGTGTCAGTCGTCCGTCCGTCGTCAACAATTTGACTGTTAACACTCTAGAGGTCACATTTTTAGCCCAATCTTAATGAAACTTGGTCAGATGGTTACCCTCAATAAAATCTTGGATGAGTTCGATATTTGGTCATCTGAGGTCAAAAACTAGGTCGCCAGGTCAAATCAAAGAAAAAAGCTTGTTAACATTCTAGAGGTCACAATTTTGGCCCAATCTTACTGAAACTTGGTCAGAGTGTTATCCTCAATAAAGTCTTGGAAAAATTTGATATTGGGTCATCTGAGGTCAAAAACTAGGTCACCAGGTCAAATCAAAGGAAAAGCTTGTTAACTCTGTAGAGGTCGCATTTATGACTGTATCTTCATGAAACTTAGTGGGAATGTTAATATTGATGATCTTAAGATTTAGTTTTAATCTATGTCATGTAGAATCAAGAACTAGGTCACCCGGCCAAATCAAAGAAAAAGCTAGTTTACACTGTAGAGGACACATTTATGACCATGATCTTAATGAAACTTGGTCAAAATGTTGATCTTGATGATCTTTAAGTCAGGGTCAAAAACTAGGTCATTAGGTCAAATCAAAAGAAAAATTTGTTAACACTCTAGAGGTCACATTGATGACTGTAGCTTCATAAAGCTTAGTAATAATGTTAAACTTGATGATCTTTAGGTCAAGTTCGAATCTGGGTCAATTGGGGTCAAACACTAGGTCACTGGGTCAAATCAAATGAAAAGCTAGTTAACACTTTAGAGGCCACATTAATGACCGTATCTTAATGAGACTTGATCAGAATGTTAATCGTGATAATCTTTAGGTCAAGTTCAAATCTGGGTCAAGTAGGGTCAAAAACTAGGTCACTAGGTCAAATTAAACTAAAAGCTTGTTAATACACTAGAGGCCACATTTATGACTGTATCTTCATGAAACTTAGTCAGAATGTTAAATTGATGATCTTTAAGTCAAGTTCGAATCTGGGTCATGTGGGGTCAAAAACTAGGTCACCGGGTCAAATCAAAGAAAAGCTAGTTAACATTTTAGAGGCCACATTTATGATCATATCTTAATGAAACTTGGTTAGAATGTTAATCTTGATGATCTTTAGGTCAATAGGTCAGGTGAGCGATACAGGGCCTTCATGGCCCTCTTGTTTAAATGTTATAGGGACGAGTTGAAGTCTGATCGATTGCCGATTGAGGCAGTGCCTTATTTCATATTATATTAACAAAGTATTTTGAAAAAGGTATAGATGTGACAAAAGTGACACAAACTGTCGTCAAATGATATAACTTTATTAAAATAACTCCCTTGTTATTTTCTGATAAGTAAATATTTCTGATATTATCGTTTCCAGTTCATCTTTATTTTGTCGCGATTTAAAATCTCTCCTCCGTAACGGGGACTTCTTCAAATATACGTGATAACATTGCTGTTATCCCTCTGTGTCTGTATCATATACCTTGAATGCATAAGTAAGAAGGCTTGTTTTCAGTATGTGCCATCAAGGTATCGAACAGTTATCAAATATTAATTTTATCTCTTCCGTAACGTATCACTTCCGTAACATAACATCTTAGCTGTTCTAACTGCCTACTGAAATGCGGAAAGCACAAAAAAGTTTTCTCATGCGTCACTCGAAGGAAGCAGAGGCTGATCTACAAAGACTTTTAAGTGTAATTTTAAATTATTGGTGGAACAGTATTTCAAGTAAATGAGGTAAGTTCATAGTTATATACAAAAAAAAACATTCTACTACATGATGTTTATGAGATTATGTGTTTGAATGTGTTTTCTCTGCTTTTCCAATTTGGTTTGAACGTAAAACTATACATAACATATAGCGCTGAAATAAATATGCCTCTTTAAACATGTCCGTTACGGAAGAGATAACGTGTTCGTAAATTCCAGTGCGACATTCAAATTTCATACATGAAAGTTTGGCCAAAGAGACATGTCAAGACTCAGATTCAAGAAATATATATTTTTTCTGACTATTTTATCAGTAGAAAAGTGATACAGAGCTTGATTATTCCCACAATACCGTTAAGGAGGTGAGATGGTTTGTCTGACTGCATTGAAGCTGTCCTTGTTTAGTCACTGCATCCAATATGATCTGGTTTCAGTAATGTTCTTGTCATTATGTAATATTTAAAACCTTACTAATTTGTTTTAAAAAGAAATGTGCCTTCGGCTACCACATGTTTTATCCTGTTACCGAGAAGATATTATGTTACGGAGGTTACATAGAAATTTTGTGATTTATGTAGTTGAAATAAGGTATTCTTAGACATGTTTTATTGTAATTAGGTTTCTCTGAATTTCCTTTTTTTGCCAAATTTGACTATTTTTCTTCCATGTGTACAGAAGATAAAGTGGCACATATGAGTAACAATGATATGAACGGACTTAATCAAACCGAGTCTGCTATTATTTTAGTTGACTGCATTCTTTGCTTTCAAAGGATCTTTACAGAATTTATTATCCAATAGAAACTGTTGTATGTTGAACGTTCGGAACATCGATGTGACAGAATAAAAGACAGAAAATGTTAGTAAGGAAACGTTTATCAACATTATTAAGCGCGTTTGAATTGTTCAAAGAATGTTAGACAAACACACCTATATCAGAAAAGTAACCGAAAAATGCAATTCAACTGTTGCTGACAAATCACAGAAATTTGTGTTCGAGGAAACACATCTGGATGGCTGCGTAATTTGAAACATGGCTCATGATTAAGTTCTGATTAATTTTCTTACTGAATCTTGGAAATATAGTAACAAATGCAAAGTCCCATTCGTCCAAGATGTAAAAAGAATAAAAGAAATCAGACGTAGACAAAATTGTTGATTATTTAGAAAAGACAGGAAAATCAAGAAATGTTCGATGTTCTTTGACGGAGATCGCAGATGGATAGAAAGCCTGCATCATGAGAGGGCTTTATCATTTGAACTGTTTCTAAAGAGCCCTGACAGTTTTATATCATGCTCATTAATCTATTACACACAGCAGTTTGAATATAACGGAAGTGATTATGCGTTACGGAAATTGTGTTACATGTATAGTTAAGCCTGTTAGATGCTCAAATATTTGCTGTATATACAGATTTTGTGTTAAAGCTACACATAGTAGTTTAGTTTAGTTGCTGTTTAGTCTTATGCAGGTAATTGTTTTAAAATGTACTGTTTCAAGGGCTGTCTCTTTAATGAAATGTATTGTTTTTGAATTTATGTTAGGTGACAGGTTTCTAATACTTTAGCACTGCCAGTACTGTAATATGTCAACTTATTGTATTGTTTTTTTAATCAATGTTTTAAAACATTTGATAAAGTTCCAAAACCATGTTCCCATGGTAGAAAAAACAACAATAATATATTCTTTAGGCTTATGTTTTCATTTCGTTGTAAATTTTATCACTTCCGTAACTGAGTTGTATGTTTTTAGAATGGCCATTCCAGCACTGTGCTATACGTAGCACATCCGCAACTTTTTGTGTGGTGTTTAGGACATTCTAAATTGACAGAGGGGTGCCATGTTTTTCTATACGATGTTCAGTTTAATAATTAAAACAAGTGTAAATATTCAAATTTTTGTTTTGAAAATACAGCTTTAAATTGTCAGTCATAATCCTTTATTTTCTCTCGGTATTGACGGTAGAAATTGTCATAATGATTGGATTGTGTATCGGACGTGTTTTTCAATTATGTTACTCTAAAGGGTTTCTTTTGAATAAGTAACTGCGTTAATGTTTAATTTTTTTAATGTCCAAAAATATAGATTGTCACTAAACTCTACATTCCGTAACATGAGTAAATGCACATATGTAACAACATTCGATATTGTTTAAACGCTATCAATGTTGTGGTAGAAATTTTACAGAGACAACTTGGAGATGTTGGACTTTTAAATAATTCAAGTTAAGAACTGTTATTTAACATTCACATTTTTAAGGTTTTTCTAATTGTAAGTTGGTCAAAATTTTGGTTTTGGCTGAGATGTCATTCCAGAAAATCATGTAGAACGAGCAGAAAATGTAAATAATTTTTAGACTACAAAAAGAAGAAAGAAGAAAATAGAAAAAAGCGTATAAAAGTATACCAGAGAAGTCACAAACAGGAATTTCACTCCAAGTTCCGTTTCCCTGACATATTATAGTTGAGTTTCCAGAAAGTTCATTTCCCTTATTGCTAAGACTATAGCCTTCAAAACAACTTATGACTCCAATCGCACCAACTGTTGTTACATTAGGAGATAAGTTTACATTGGCATTTGATGGAGAAGGCCATCCACAGTCTGAAAAGTAAAATATTATAAAAGAAAAAACACATTTTAAACCATGGAATCAATATGTGAACGTTTACACTGAAATGATAAGCAACTGTTACAGTAGCGAAATGTAATTACATGCAGAACACGTTTATTTTTGTTTATTGCTATGAAAGATGTTTGATGTTAAGCTTATTGATCTAGACAAGGCGTTAAAAAGCACATTACGCTGTCCGGTCACATAACTTTATTTCCATGCGCAGTGTGGTACTGGCGGCTGCGTTCTGCGGATATTACTTTTTTCTGCTGAACAGATGTCCCAGCTTTACTTCACTTTTATTAGACAGACGTAAATTGTGTAACCAAATGTATAAAATAGAAAGCTTGGATACCGAATATAAAGTAAATGTCTTTAAAAGAATACTTGATTATTATCAAAGCCTTGCTTAATACAGCTTTGTCTGCTCGATATTGCAAAAGCCACCGGTAGTACCTTTTATTCTGCAAATGGAAGCATTACTCCATTTACTGCCGCTCTGACAAGTAACTATCCTTTCCCCTATCAGCTCATACCCGACGCTACAATCTATTTCAACCTTATTCCCAAACTTCGTGCCTTCCGTTGTTATAAGCTTTCCGTTTTCTGGTGTGGGATCACCGCAATCTAGGAATTTAGTGAGTTTATTAAGGAAATGGTTAAATAAAGAAATGGATAGAAATGTATGTATAATGGATAAAAGAACTTCTGCATGCACCTTTATAAACGTCCCGACACGCAAATATGTAAACACGTAAAATTACAAAATATATTTCATATTATTCGTATCTATAATTTATGTTCTATACACTGAGCTGTCTGATCGCTTACAAGTCCGATATGGTCAGTGACCATCAACACTCAAAATTGTGTAAAGAAAGAAACAACAATGATTACGAGAAAAATGTTACTTTTAGCTTTTGACAAATATAGGAATGTTAAGTTAGTTATATTCATTCAAGTAGGTATTGCAATACCTTGTAATATGCAAGATACAGATTCATTCCAACTATTCGCTGTACATTTAACAATGTACGGACCGTCTAAATCATAGCCTTCGTTGCAGGTAACAGACACTAAAGTGCCTAATTTAGTTTCAGAAGACGAATTTACAGTTCCATGAGCAACTTCCAGCTTGCCACAATCTATTATTATACAAACAATTGCTATTATCTAATACTTAGTTCGTTCCAACAAAAAAAGATGTCATTCCAGAAAATCTTATAGAACGAACAGAAAATGTAAATAATTTTTAGACTACAAAAAGAAGAAAGAAGAAAGTAGAAAAAGTATAAAAAAATCATACCAGAGAAGTCACAAACAGGAATTTCACTCCAAGTTCCATTTGGCTGACATGTTATAGTTGAGTTTCCTGAAATTTCATTTCCCTTATTGCTAAGACTATAGCCTTCAAAACAACTTATGACTGCAGTCGCACCAACTGTTGTTACATTAGGAGATAAGTTTACATAGGCATTTGATGGAGAAGGCCATTCACAGTCTGAAAAGTAAAATATTATAAAAGAATAAACACATTTTAAACCATGAATCAACATGTAAACATTTACATTGAAATGATAAGCAACTGTAGCGAAATGTAATTACATGCAGAACATGTTTATCTTTGTTAGTTTGATATGAAAGATGTTTGATGTTAAGCTTATTGCGAGATACGCTGGTTGATCTAGACAAGGCCTTAAAAAGCACCTTACGTTGTCCGGACACATAACATTATTTTCATGCGCAGTGTGGTACTGGCGGCTGCGTTCTGCGGATATGACTTTTTTTCTGCTGAACTGATGTCCCAGCTTTACTTCACTTTTAATAGGCAGACATAAATTGTGTAACCAAATGTATAAATTGAAAGTTTGGATACCGAATATATAAAGTAAATGTCTTTAAAAGAATACTTGATTATTATCATAGCCTTGCTTCATACAGCTTTGTCTGCTCGATATTGCAAAAGCCACCGGAAGTACCTTTTATTCTGCAAATGGAAGCATTACTCCATTTACTGCCGTTCTGACAAGTTACTATCCTTTCCCCTATCAGCTCATACCCGACGTTACAATCTATTTCAACCTTATTCCCAAACTTCGTGCCTTCCGTTGTTGAAATCTTTCCGTTTTCTGGTGTCGGATCACCGCAATCTAGGAATTTAGTGAGTTTATCAAGGAAATGGTTAAATATAGAAATAGATAGAAATGTATGTACAGATCAGCTCACGCGGAAAACCCATTCTACTCGATCCTCGGAGGATGGCCAAAACGAGTACTAAGGCTCCGACTCGAAGTTTCTTCGAGTCAGCCATTTTCTGTCAAGGAATTTCGCTATCTGACTCCGAGGATTTATGCGAAGTCACTCGAAGGAAATCCTCGAAGTGACTCGAGATGAAATCCAGTTAGCGGAATACACACCTATATTGTTTTCTTTTGTTTCCGAGTCACTTGACGGAATTCCTTCAAGTGACTCCGAGACGAATAATTAATTACCTATACAAATTTAAATGGGCTTTAGAGAAACTTCGAGGACAGATTTCAGATTAATCGGAGCAGGGTGATTATATTTTACATAGTGATAGGCGAAATAACACAGTATTTCTAAATAAAAATAATACTGTAGTATTTTTATCCTACTTTAAAATAAACCATTTTTTCTGTTTACTTATGATATTTTATCACTTTTTGAGTGGATACGGCTGTAGTATTTTTTTTATCCTATTGATAATTCCTTCCAAATGAATTAATTATAGAAAGACCATTTTCATGATGAAAATTAATCATTTCTCCTACCTATAATTTTCATTAATTAATAAAGGTCACTTTTCTTTCACAGCCATTATCTTAACGTTTATCTAGTCTTATATAGTTTCTAATTTAGTCCATTTTACATCAATTTATTTCTAAATCTAATTTGCACTGTCAGAAACTATTTCAATATAATATTTAACAAATCACTATTTTTTAACGGCAGTTATTTAAAATTTTGTTTAGTTTTATATAATTCTTAATACTTAACAATTTACATTTCTAGCGGGCGTATTTTTAAAATCTATCTGGTTATAAATATTCATAATTTAGTGCATTTTCATGACTTGATTTCTAAATTTAATTCGCAAAGGCAGAAATTATTTCTATATCAAAATTTAACAAAGCAGTTTCCTTTAACGGCGCTCATTCGGAAATTTATTTAATTAGATATGATTAATAATTAAATCCGTTCTACATAAATTTACTTCTAAATCTAATTCGCATGTATTTCAATATCGTACTAAACAATTACTTTAAGCGGGTTTTATTTTAAAGCTTATCTATTTATAAATTATTCTTAATTAAGTGCATAAATTATTACACGACTTTTCCCTAAATTTAATTCGCAAAGTCAGAAATTATTTAAATATAAAAATTAACAAATCACTTGACTTTAACGGTGGTGATTTGAAAGTTTGTTTAATTTCGTATAATTAATAATTTAGTTTATTATACATTAATATACGTTTTAATCTAATTCGCATGGTCAGAAATTATTTCAATATCAAAATTCACAACAGTTTCATACATTCAATTAAAAGAACAAGCTAATTATATAAAAACAATCCGTCCAAGTAAGGAAATACTGACTCGAAGTTTCGTCAAATCATCTCGCGGCACTCGAATTGACTGATTTATTGTTTATTACAGACTCGGAGTCGCGCGGAGTGGCCATAAAATACCGGAAATCATTATAGTGTTACCTGTAAAATTTCGACTCGGAGTTCCGTCAAGTAATTTCTCGGAGTGACTCGACGAAATTCCGCTAAAGTAATAAAACTATAACAGTCGGTACTCCGAGTCAGAATTAGGCAGTACTCGGAGGAATTCCTCGCTATGCAAGATTTTTCCTTCGAGGAAAAACGGAAAGTGGGTTTTCCGCGTGAGCTGATCTGTATAATGCATAGAAGAACTTCTGCATGCACCTTTATAAACGTCCCGACACGCATATATGTAAACTCGTAAAATTACAAAATATATTTCTTATTTATTCATATCTATAAATTATGTTCTATACACTGAGCTGTCTGATCGCTTACAAGTCCGATATGGTCAGTGACCATCAAAATTCAAAATTGTGTAAAGAAAGAAACAACAATGATTACGAGAAAAATGTTACTTTTAGCTTTTGACAAATATAGGAATGTTAAGTTAGTTATATTCGTAAAAGGAGGTACTGCAATACCTTGTAATATGCAAGATACAGATTCATTCCAACCACTCGCTGTACATTTAACAATGTAAGGACCGTCTAAATCATAGCCTTCGTTGCAGGTAACAGACACTAATGCGCCTAATTTAGTTTCAGAAGACGAATTTACAGTTCCATGAGCAACTTCCAGCTTGCCACAATCTATTATTAAACAAACAATTGCTATTATCTAGTACTTAGTTCGTTCCAACAAATTCAGATGTCATTCCAGAAAATCTTGTAGAACGAACAGAAAATGTAAATAATCATCAGACTACAAAAAAGAAGAAAGTAGAAAAAGCGTATAAAAATATACCAGGGAAGTCACAAACAGGAATTTCACTCCAAGTTCCATTTGCCTGACATGTAATAGTTAAGTTTCCAGAAATTTCATTTTCTTTATTGCTAAAACTATAGCCTTCAAAACAACTTATGACTCCAATCGCACCAACTGTTGTTACATTATGAGATAAGTTTACACTGGCATTTGATGGAGAAGGCCATCCGCAGTCTGAAGAGTAAAATATTATAAAAGGATAAACACAGTTTAAACTATGGAATCAATATGTCAACATTTACACTGAAATGATAAGCAACTGTAGCGAAATGTAATTACATGCAGAACACGTTTATCTTTGTTAATTTGCTATGAAAGATGTTTGATGTTAAGGTTATTGCGAGATACGCGGGTAGATCTAGACAAGGCCTTAAAAAGCACCTTACGCTGTCCGGACACATAACGTTTTATTTCCAGGCGCAGGGTCGTACTGGCGGCTGCGTTCTGCGGATATGACTTTTTCTGCTGAACAGATGTCCCAGCTTTACTTCACTTTTATTAGACAGACGTAAATTGTGTAACCAAATGTATAAAATAGAAAGTTTGGATACCGAATATAAAGTAAATGTCTTTAAAAAAAATACTTAATTATTATCAAAGCCTTGCTTAATACAGCTACGTCTGCTCGATATTGCAAAAACCACCGATAGTACCTTTTATTCTGCAAATGGAAGCATTACTCCATTTACTGCCGTTCTGACAAGTTACTATCCTTTCCCCTATCAGCTCATACCCGACGCTACAATCTATTTCAACCTTATTCCCAAACTTCGTGCCTTCCGTTGTTATAAGCTTTCCGTTTTCTGGTGTGGGATCACCGCAATCTAGGAATTTAGTGAGTTTATTAAGGAAATGGTTAAATAAAGAAATGGATAGAAATGTATGTATAATGGATAAAAGAACTTCTGCATGCACCTTTATAAACGTCCCGACACGCAAATATGTAAACTCGTAAAATTACAAAATATATTTCATATTTATTCGTATCTATAAATTATGTTCTATTCACTGAGCTGTCTGATCGCTTACAAGTCCGATGTGGTAAGTGACCATCAACACTTAAAATTGTGTAAAGAAAGAAACAACAATGATTACGAGAAAAATGTTACTTTTAGCTTTTGACAAATATAGGAATGTTAAGTTAGTTATATTCATTCAAGGAGGTACTGCAATACCTTGTAATATGCAAGATACAGATTCATTCCAACCACTCGCTGTACATTTAACAATGTAAGGACCGTCTAAATCATAGCCTTCGTTGCAAGTAACAGACACTAATGCGCCTAATTTAGTTTCAGAGGACGAATTTACAGTTCCATTCGCAACTTCCAGCTTGCCACAATCTATTATTATACAAACAATTGCTATTATCTAATACTTAGTTCGTTCCAACAAATACAGATGTCATTGCAGAAATCTTGTAGAACGAACAGAAAATGTAAATACTTTTTAAACTACAAAAAGAAGAAAGAAGAAAGTAGAAAAAGCATATAAAATATACCAGAGAAGTCACAAACAGGAATTTCACTCCAAGTTCCATTTGCCTGACATATTATAGTTGAGTTTCCAGAAAGTTCATTTCCCTTATTGCTAAGACTATAGCCTTCAAAACAACTTATGACTCCAATCGCACCAACTGTTGTTACATTATGAGATAAGTTTACACTGGCATTTGATGGCGAAGGCCATCCACAGTCTGAAGAGTAAAATATTATAAAAGAATAAACACATTTTAAACTATGGAATCAATATGTAAACATTTACACTGAAATGGTAAGCAACTGTATCGAAATGTAATTACATGCAGAACACGTTTATCTTTGTAAGTTTGCTATGAAAGTTGTTTGATGTTAAGCTTATTGCGAGATACGCTGGTTGATCTAGACAAGGCCTTAAAAAGCACCTTACGCTGTCCGGACACATAACCTTATTTTCATGCGCAGTGTGGTTCTGGCGGCTGTGTTCTGCGGGTATTACTTTTTTCTGCTGAACAGATGTCCCAGCTTTACTTCACTTTTATTAGACAGACGTAAATTGTGTAACCAAATGTATAAAATAGAAAGTTTGGATACCGAATGTAAAGCAAATGTCTTTAAAAGAATGCTTAATTATTATCAAAGCCTTGCTTAATACAGCTACGTCTGCTCGATATTGCAAAAGCCACCGATAGTACCTTTTATTCTGCAAATGGAAGCATTACTCCATTTACTGCCGTTCTGACAAGTAACTATCCTTTCCCCTATCAGCTCATACCCGACGCTACAATCTATTTCAACCTTATTCCCAAACTTCGTGCCTTCCGTTGTTAAAAGCTTTCCGTTTTCTGGTGTCGGATCACCGCAATCTAGGAATTTAGT
The DNA here is from genome assembly GCF_021730395.1 of Mercenaria mercenaria. NCBI lineage: Eukaryota > Metazoa > Mollusca > Bivalvia > Venerida > Veneridae > Mercenaria > Mercenaria mercenaria. The sequence goes on from NC_069372.1 coordinate 5,247,855, forward strand.
GAGTTTGTTAAGGAAATGGTTAAATAAAGAAATGACTAGAAATGTATGTATAATGGATAAAAGAACTTCTGCATGCACCTTTATAAACGTCCCGACACGCAAATATGTAAACTCGTAAAATTACAAAATATATTTCATATTTATTCGTATCTATAATTTATGTTCTATACACTGAGCTGTCTAATGGCTTACAAGTTCGATATGGTCAGTGACCATCAACACTCAAAATGGTGTAAATAAAGAAACAACAATGATTACGAGAAAAAAAATGTTACTTTTAGCTTTTGACAAATATAGGAATGTTAAGTTAGTTATATTCGTAGAAGGAGGTATTGCAATACCTTGTAATATGCAAGATACAGATTTATTCCAACCACTCGCTGTACATTCAACAATGTTAGAACCATCTAAATCATAACCTTCGTTGCAGGAAACAGACACTAATGCTCCAAATGTAGTTGCAGAAGACAAATTTACAGTTCCATTCGCAACTTCCAGCTTCCCACAATCTATTATTATACAAACAATTGCTATTATCTAATACTTAGTTCGTTCCAACAAATACAGATGTCATTGCAGAAATCTTATAGAACGAACAGAAAATGTTAATAATTATCAGACTACAAAAAAAGAAAGAAGAAAGTGGAAAAAGCGTATAAAAATATACCAGAGAAGTCACAAACAGTAATTTCACTCCAAGTTCTATTTGCCTGACATATTATAGTTGAGTTTCCAGAAAATTCAATTCCCTTATTGCTAAGGCTATAGCCTTCAAAACAACTTATGACTCCAATCGCACCAACTGTTGTTACATTAGGAGATAAGTTTACATAGGCATTTGATGGTGAAGGCCATCCAGAGTCTGAAGAGTACAATGTTATAAAAGAATAAACACATTTTAAACCATGGAATCAATATGTAAACATTTACAAGAAATTTTGTATAGATTAGATTCACATCAATACACAATGTTAGACATTTTGGTAATTTTTCAGAACTTTTGACTGTAAAGGAAGACCCTCTCCTAACATAGTTTTAGGCATGGACTACACAATCATCCGTCGGTAGGCTTGTTAGATATTATCTTCATCTAAAGAAGGTCTACAACATAAAAAGGTTTTGAAGTCCATAGCTGTGTGAGGATGTAATTCGAAGTCAGCGACACTAACCACACTCGGCCTCAACGTCACAAACAATTCGTCACCTCAACGCAACCAAGTCGTATCTTCTTATAAATTTATAATAAAATACGACTTTGTTGCGTTGAGGTGACGAATTATCAACATGAAGCATATAATTTGTACAAATTCTATTAATTCTAGTAGGTAATACAGCTTGTTATTATTTTAATCGCTATACCTACTGTCTGATCCTACTAATCATATTCCTACTTTTCAAAAATGATATAAGGAATATTCTGATATAATTCAACAAGTTTCATGCAACTAGCGAAACAGTCCATATACAATAAATATGTGACGCAAAATTCTTTGAGTTTATATTATGAGCTACTGAAGTGATCGTTATCAAGCATTAAAATGATAAGCAATTGTAGCGAAATGTAATTACATGCAGAACACGTTCATCTTTTTTAATTTGGTATGAAAGATGTTTGATGGAAAGCTTATTGCGAGATACGCACGTTGATCTAGACAAGGCCTTTAACAGCACTATATGCTGTCCGGACACATAACCTTATTTCCATGCGCAGTGTGGTACTTGCGGCTGCGTTCTGCAGATATGGCTTTTTCTGCTGAACAGTTGCCCCAGCTTTACTTCTATTTTATTAGACAGACGTAAATTGTGTAACCAAATATATAAAATAGTGAGTTTGGATACTGAATATACAGTAAACGTCTTTTAAAGAATATATAATTATTATCAAAGCCTTGAGAATTAATTGTGTGATCTTGTAAATAAGTAAAAAAAGCGTAACCCAACAGAAACGTTGACAATAATATTAATAATTGTATAGATTTGTTCAGTTGATAAAATGTAAATTTTTACTTAGGCCCTTTGTAGTGTACTAGAACACATCTGATTATGTCAAGAATCACAGTTTACCTATTATCTCACAGGTTGGAATATCAGACCATGTTTCATCAGACTGACATGTTATTGAAGCGTTTCCGGACAGAGTGTAGCCTTTGTCACATGATATCAGTATTACTGTTCCATTTGTAGTTTCGTTGGAATTTTTTATGCCATGAGAAGGTGTAGGATCACCACAACCTTTAAAAAAAAATTATTCACATTACTTATGATAAGAATATAAATTCGAAAAGTGCTTTCCACTTCCGTATTGCAATCATGTGTTTAAATCAAACTTGAAAGGGAAAGCAAAATGTAACACATAAACGCATCCAGGGCTACAAGGCAGTTGACAATGTAATGGAATAGTACGACAAGATGTCTTTTATGTGATATCCATTAACAAAATAGATTGTAAAACAAAATGCATAGCGCAATATAATATTTGCTTGAGACTACCATATTTCATATTTTTTGTCATTTTTTTTCATGCGATATATTTTGTCATTGAAATGTTGGTAATTGTAGTATACCTAATTGTTAAGTAAAATAGCTAGTTCATAAAGCCATGATTGACGTTCATAAACAAATTACATTTGTATTATGCATAAAATAACATATGCGAAGAAACGAAATTTAACGGGGGTTGTCCGAAAACGTCTGTAAATGGCATGTTTTCTCAGAGATATTGATAAAAAGTTAATTAGTTTCGTCTAGTTTAGATTGAAAAAAATCCTCTTTTAAATAAGCCAGAACACATGGTTCAATCTTTCGTTAAGCAATACTTTGCTTTTTTCGCAGTGAAAGAGCCAATGTCCTGTTATCAACTTGCTGCTTGGGCTCATTAAAATGACCCATGTCTCGTCACCAGTTATGAGACTATCAAATACTTTTTTTCTGATATTTCCGCAGTTGCTTTGCCATTTGCACCCTCGTACGTTTCTGCTCATCGGTAAGCAAATGGGAGAATCCAGCGAGCACTTATCATCCTTACCTTAAGAATTTTCTTCAGAATGCAGTGAACAGATGCTAAACCCAAGTTTATCTCTGACAGTGAAACGCGCATCTTTCTCAATGATGGACTTGATCTTATTGATGCTATTTTTGGTAACTGCAGACCTGGGTCTTACTTAACAACGGGCATCTTTGACTATTTCAAGACCGTAACTGAATTTTGTAATCTACCTAAACACTGTTAAAAATGACACTGTTCCACCTTATAGCGTTTTTTAATAACCCTGATTTCAGTAATATTTTCTATTCGTTTTCTTACCATTTTTCAACGCAGTGTCTATGAATAAAATTGAAAGCAATGAACCGGTATGTGGATTTCAAATATATTTATACACATTATACAGTGATGATCAGTCATCCGTTTTGTATTGGTTTTATAAAAGTAAATCACGTGAAATCAAGTAAACAGTGCGTTTTCAAAAGTTTTCGAACACTCCTTGTATTTAAAACATGATTATGATATGTTGTTGTTTATATAACGGAAGTAACACAGCAACTAGAATGTTTTTTCTTTACTTTCAAATTTAAAGAAGTGTTGTTGGAATACCCGCCTATTAGTTTGCATGTTGGGTGATCAGACCAGTTGTTAGATTGCTGGCACGTGATAAGAGGACTGCCGATAAGTCGGTATCCATCTTCACATTGAATGTATACAGTAGTATCTAATCTTGAATCGGATGCGTTAACGAAACCGTGTGCTGGTCTTAGGTCACCACAGTCTATAAAGCACAAGATTGACAAAAAACACTTAGTTTCTTTATAACATAAGATATACAGTTTAATGAAGGAAATTATGTTTAAAGACAACGTGTGTCAAGATATATCTTTAGACAAACAATATATAATTATTCCTTTCACAAAATGTTTCCTTTTCTAGTCTGTTTTGTTTAATGTCACACCGACACAATTATAGTCAAATGGCGACATTTAAGCTCTTTAATGATGCAGAAAAAGCCCACCTGCCCGGCCGTCCACAGGCGGGCACCTGGCTAGAATCTACTATCTTACATAAGCCAGCTGAATGGCTTCCTCACGTGAAATAGTTCTACATTTCAAGCCTAGTTTAGATTCTTATGCGGTGGGTGACAAGTGATTCAAAATCAGCGACCTTTACCACCCGGCAACGGAGGTCCTTACACCGATTCTTATAATTCAAGGAGCTACAAAGAATACATCACTGTAACGGAAATATATGCAGTTTCCTGTGTAACTTACCAGTACACACGACAGATACATCGTCTGAATGCTCACAGTTGTCGTTTGTAACGTACGTGCAGTTGTTTAAATGTGCTGCGTTCAGTCCACATTCAAGATCATCCACAAATACCGGCCCTTTGCCTTCGCCATAAAATGCTTGGCCATGATAGGAAACAGCTTTCCTATAAGTCAAATAATACCAATATTCATTTTCTTAATGATTGGAACAGTGATAATAATAGAATAATAGCAAGTGGAACGAACAAAAGAAATATATTTCAAACTCTGATAGTCTGTGTTAAATAAGAACATTATTATTTCATATTGCTTACGGATATCCAACCATACTACATATAACGTTTGCTTCTGGCATTCCAAAGGAATGGTCGCAAATCGTGCCCCAGAGCCCAATCGAATGAATTTCAACCCGTCCTCTGCTCGTTCTGTTGCCATCCGCTAGACGTATATCAGTAATGTTTATCGGATAACCTGCATTAAATAAATAGTATCTAACTTATTGTATGTTAGAAATGTAATTAAAACGAGTTCTACACTACTGTAGACATAATGTATCTATAATAGGCTTGCAGCGTAAATAATTTTACAACTATGGTTCTTTTTGGCAATCCATAATATCTTATGCCACGGTTTATGTTGTCTGGAAACACATTAAATATAATGCATAATTAGATCCGGTTATTGGGCACACCTTTATTGATATACAGCATGTATATATTTAACTTTCAGTATTGAAGATAATCAACATTTTCGCGTGGTTTTCAGAATAATCACATAAGTGATCCTTCAGATATTTCAAATCACATATGTTTATGCACATTTCGATACGTTTTGCATTTCTCTGTATAATGTTACCAACGAATTACCTTAAAGATCTCTCGAAAGAAGTAAATGAGGAACACTAGACAGACAGGTTGATGAAATATACTAAAAGTATGTAAGTGTTACATTCCTAGAAAAAAGGGTTATAAAATTTGCAGCGCAAAGTTGGATTAAGATATATTAAGATACAAACGGAAATGCACTTCTCAGTTTGTCGTTTTGAAGAGTCGAAGTTTTTTATTGTAGGAAACCATTCACTCTAACTGTATTTTCTGTGCAATACTGTAATTGCCACTTTTACAATTAACGTCTTAAATGATGAAACGTGTAACAAAGATTCTTTGGATCTTTGATTATACTGACTGTATTCCTAGCATTCTCCAACTGTCACCCATTTGTGAGTATCATTACATGTCATGCTCAATGTTCCAACATAAATTTTGTAATACGAGAAGTTAGCATACAACGTTTAAGTAATCCACGCTCCAAAAGTCTATGTTTGGTTTTCCACATAGTGTGATATAATATTTTTTTCAGTAAACAGTTAACATGCAAATAGTGTGGAAATAATGTCTTTGACTCGAGCGGGAGCTTAACCTCTAGGTTACCAAGGCAGTATAGCCAAACGAACTTTCAAATGAGTACGGAATAATAAAAAAAAATAATTATGCAAAGCTACCAAAATAATGAATATAGTCCTATGAATATGAAAGAGGAAAACAAACTTAATACTCTTACTATATATGTACAGAGATAATATAAATTTTAACGAACCCTTGCACACGACAGAGACGTCTTTGCTATGGTTACATCTATCTGTAATTAAGTACAAACAACTGCTCATGTCACTGCCGCTGCAGTATATGTCGAATATGGGGCCTGTACCTTCTCCATATGTAGCATTTGTGTAAAACTGAGTAGCCCTGAAAATTGCACACATAATAAATATCTCTTAAAACATTCTTTGCCGTTTAAATCATTTAAACAGTATTTATGTCTATGTTCTCTTTGTGATAAGAGGACATCTGTAGGAATCAGGTACAAGTAGCTGGTAAGCAATGGTTTTTACTGATGATATCATACGTGTTTAGGCAAGTGCCAAGACAAGATGATGGCCTTTGTTAACGTTCAACGAGGCTCTGACGTCTGCTTGAATGAAGTTCAAGCCATTCTGGCGATCAAATATATAGAATAGAAAATGAACAAAGCCAGTTTAAAGTCTTGTATACCAGGCTACATTAGGTCTGTAGACAATAGAAAATACTGGACTGTCAAGCAATTACAAGGAGCGTAAGATTGTGCATATTATCACGAACACTTCTTACTTGTGTAAGGGTACAGCATTTCTAAGGCAAAATTATTGTTGACACTTGAACCAAAGGAAACAGACAGGGTGGTGCTTCGTTGTAAGTATGTCAGACAATAGACACGGCAAAATCAAGACATACAGTATCATGATAAAAGTCGAGTTATTGCAAGGCAACGGACACTCCAAATTTGGTATGACGTATAAAATCCTGGGTACATTGTAATGGACTCAAATGCGAATAGTGGCAGTGAAAATGTTAATGCAGTACAAAAAGGAAGCTGTTGAGTATTTACCAGCCGGTATGCAATACAGGGTGACAGTGTTGACATTTAGAGGCATGCAGAAATTGTGATTTCTTACCAATCCATACATAACTGCGCAGATGAAAGCAGGAAGAAAATTCGACATGCATGTTATGTTTTAAGAGAGGCTGACACATTTTTTGTCGTTTTCAAAAGGGGCCTTTTAAAAGAGTTGATTAATTTGATGACGAGACAAAATGAATTATTTCACAGTTGGCGGAAATAATTCTGAAAGTGGAGAGCAAAATGACAGAATTACGAGATGAAAACTATCATTTTTGTCCAAGAGTTAAAGTTTGAAAGAAAAGCTGAAACTGATGAATAAAGACTCTTGGACACATCCAATCATGTGAGTGGACTCTGGAAAAAAACTGGATATCTATGAAATGCAAATTAGTAAATGCCGTGTGAAGTTTGACTCTATGAATAACACAACAGCGGTGAGTGCACTTGGAAATGCTGCTAAAAGAACATCAAGTTAACTGCGGATACGTTGAGAGGACAAAGACAACAAGCCAAATAGCAAAAGGTATTATGTATGTCTGATACTTACTACTGCCCTATCATGAACGTGTCGTAGATTTTATATAGCATAGATGATGAATGATTTATATATGTAAAAATTATGTGATAGGAATTTGGCTGACAAAAACTATTTAAATTATTAAAATAAATTATTGAAAATATCTAATTCCATGAAATAATGTTTCTGGTTTTCAACACTGTCCTAATTTTAAGTGTTGAAGTAAAATTAAACAGGCAAATTAATTTGCTTCCTTTGTTTTATTTCTATGAATCGGTTAATGACATAAAAATAGAATGAAGTCTTGGCATGTGACTGGAATTGAGATTGTTTATTTTTGCCAAATAAATGTACTAGTATGTTGTTTTAAACAGTAATATTGTAAAATGAAATAATGTTAACATAAATATTTACTGGTTGATATATTGTAGTGATAAGTTAATATATATATTACTACGTGTTATGTAATGTATAAGAAAATGTATTTTTTTTACATTTAGTACTCAAACTCCTGTCTTTATTGTGGCAGATACTATGTTAAAATAAAAGAGACACGTGATAATATTTGTTCTTTTGGCTAATAGAGGTAAATATGTTTTATATATATTCTTATTCACTGCTGTGTTCACGCTTAGTTCTGGCATCCCCTTAATGTGTAAGGATCTCCAAATCAGCTTACCTTAGTCCTAACAAATTGCAAAATGAGTCTGCCTGTGTCTCGTCAAAGTTTGTACCACAAATAGTACCCCATGTGCTATTCACCTTAACCTCCGCACGACCATCATATGGACCTGTTCCATTTTCAAGTCTTGCTTCGGTTATATTTACATCAACTAAAATAACAATTGTCGATCAATATGAGCAAATGTCATTTTTAATATTGTAACTACACGCAAGTGATATAATATATAAAATTGATTTTAAGACATACAGAAACATACTATACATGTGATTTGTTTGTTTAACATAGCACCGACACAATTTAGGTCATATGGTGACTTTCCAGCTCCTCCTTACATTCTTTAATCACAGGTTGGCACCTGGGAAGAACCACCGACCTTCCATAAGCTAGCTGGATGGATTCCTCACAAGAAAAATTTAAACTCCCACTGAGGCTCGAACCCACATAAGTGAGAGGTATGTGATTCAAAGTAAGCGACCTTAACCACTCGCTCACGGATGTCTCCACTAAACATATTGCGTATGACATTAGTTCTATTTAACGTTTAATGTCATTAATTCTGTACGATATATGTAACTGATATTTGATTTCTTGGAATAAATATTTAATAATCTAGATCTAAATAAACATCATTTGCACGTACGAATGTCCTTTTCGTTCGAAAACATTAAACAAATTACATATATGAAATGTATAAAGACTTTTAAACATTTACATTATCGATGGTATACGTATGTTATATATTAAAGTTATAGCATTTAAGGCAAAAAATCAAATTCTTAAATAAATCTGTTTGGTAGGTTAAAATAATTACACTGCATGCATAAATCATGTTCTTTGTCATTAATGCTTACCATTACATATAACAGACATATCTTCAGAATGAGAACAGTCATCTTCTGTATTATATTTGCATTCGTTGATATGACTCTCATTGCCAGAACAAGATAGCTCGTCAACATAAATTGGGCCGCTTCCTTCTCCGAAAGAAGCAATGCCAATATAATTTGCTCCTTCTCTAAAGTCGAAATCAGTAACATTTTTTTAATATTCAATTCTCTCACAATGACCACAAAGACCAGTAATTTAAAGAAATTTGGTATTAGCAATCTCTGATTGAAATACCCAACTTTTTCCATTTTGACATTAATATTGGTGGAAAACGAAAATAATTAATAAATTTTGAATGAGAATCAACTTCAATTATAAATCATTGACAAAATTTTACAACCGTTTATACTAGAAAATGCTGAAATACCGATTATGCTACTAACGTAGTGTATAAAACATTTGGTAGAATAACTAAATTACTTACGTAAACCCAAGCATATGGCAGATCACGTTTGCATCATTTGCATTAAAACTGTCGTTGCATACTGTGCCCCACGTATCATTGACTTTTAATTCTATCCGACCATGGTAAGGACCTCGAGAAAGTCGTATTTCAGTTATGTTTAGAGGGTATTCTGAGTGAAAAAAAGATGAGACACATGTGATACGAAATGGTTTATGCAACTGCTGCCAATAACGGCATCACTTTTTTCGAAGATTTTTTACATGTGCCTAACATAATAGACATTTACATTATTTCAATGCATCTAAACTAAAACACTAGCACGCGTTTTAACTTGCTTGTTTGTTTTGTGGTGCTTAACACCTTTTATAACAGCTACAGTTTTTCAGTTTCCCAAAGGCGTACAGTTAACCCACTCAGTTTTCCCGGATTCTACAATGCTGTTATCCTTAAAGTAACTGTCGACAAGAGTGGAGCATAAATTAACTCAGACCCAATGTCTTTTATCAACCGTCACTGATAACAAACGAGGATAGAACTCATGAACCCGCGAGCGTTCATGTGCGCTCTCCCTTAGCGGGTGAATGGTACGCGTTTTATTTAGTAAGTTATTCAGTTTATTTTGAAACTTAAGTATTTCAGTTTATTTTCTAAGTAACAAGAACTTAGCTTTTCAACATACATAATATTAATTTTCACTGTCCATTTACGTCATGTAACAAAACTTTTCTGTAAACATAGACTGACCAGTGCTTGTTATTAGTATGCGCAATAAGTTTGGGATTTTTTTACGTTCTGTGCTTTCAAATTATCCGCACCAGAAACACCAAATTGTTCCCCAAACACCATCCACATTCACTTTGACTCTTTGATTTGATTGTCTAATTTGACGTATTTGAAGAGGATAATCTACAAGAAATGTGTAATATTTTTCCAAGGTAATACGTCCAACCGCGGACAAAGAATTAACTATGAGCTAACAATGAATTATGTATTCAGATCTATCGTATTTATGTAATTTTACTTAAACTGAAATATGATACTAATAGGATAGTGCTTTTAAAAAGAAGTTTTTAAAGATGTTAACCAATAACTTATTTCTGCTAAATGTAGAGACCGTACCAGAGCTCTTCGCATCCTTCGATTTTTTTTTTCAAAATATAGTGTTTTTTTACAAGTGCACCGGTTACGATTAAAATGTAAACGACGGACTCTGTTTATGAATCATTAGAATGAATGAATGACAGTCGAAATTAGTCATAATACTGATTGATAGTGAATGCTAATAACGTCATGTGTTGCAGAAAGGTATTTAGTTTGTAACTGTAATTTCCTATCAATTGAAATCCTCTCAAATCTGTCAAAATAATTGATAATATTTTGACAAAGCTCACTGTTTTGCCGTTCGCCAGCTGCTAAAAGGGCAAATTATATAAAAGATTCAGTGTAAGTTATATTTCACTGGTACTACCAGTTAGTAAGTTCATACTCTAAAAAACACGTCAGAGAAATTTGGACAGTTTTGACCGATTAAATCGTTGGCAACATTATATTTTTACACGAAAATAAAATTGCCGTTATGTAACAAAGCGAATACGCCGATAATTCGGAGTACACCAGTCACAAAATTGTTCCAGTTCACATAATGTAGTCAGTGCACTTAAACTGCCTAGCCTTAGCTACTGCTGTTATAGGGAAGAGGTAAAGTGTCAGCCTAAGGTGTGAGAGGTCCTGGGTTCGAGTCCCGGTTAGAGCTTAAATATTTGCATTCTGCTACAGCATGTTTTTGCTGTTATCAGACTGTTCCAGATGTTCTATATTTTAGCACACGGTATCATGGATCATTATTTTGCAATCCAGATCACAGCTTAATGTTAAATCAAATGTACCCAATTAGAAAATATTTTCTATATTATGTCCCTTTGATGTTTCTGTTCTCCATGTTCAAGAAGAGTTACATTTCTTTGGTCACAACATTTCCTTTTACATGAAAATATTAAATGCTCATAAGTCGCTACGCTTCTTGTTAAAATATTGTCAATATATCTATTTATGCGAAATAGATGGACATTTGCCTTCATTTCAAAGCTTTTTAACGTCATGCCTATAAATTGAAAAATTTAAGTACTATCTCTACTAAATGTAAATGATAATGCTACATTAGGTACCATATTTTGATGTCCAGACTTCTAAATGTAAATGATTATGCTAGATTAGGTACCGTATTTTGATGTCCAGACTTCTAAATGCAAATGATAATGCTAGATTAGGTACCTTGTTTTGATGTGCAGACTGCTAAATGTAAATGATAATGCTACATTAGATACCATATTTTGATGTGCAGACTGCTAAATGTAATTAGGTACCGTATTTTGATGCGCAGACTGCTAAATGTAAATGTTAATGCTACATTAGATACCGTATTTTGTCAGATACCGTATTCTGATGTGCAGACTACTAAATGTAACTGATAATGTTACATTAATTACCGTATTTTGATGTGCAGACTTCATCGTATTGCCATGTTCCGTTAAAACATTGAAGATAGATTTTCTCAGGCACGAAGCCGTCATTACACGTTGCAATGAAGTAAGTACCATTGTCAAAAGACACGGAACTAACATGTTGAATATCGCCTGTGTCACATGCTAAAATGTACATTGTGAAGGAAAATAATTAAGAAAATACTCAAAAGTGGTTACACACCATGACAGTCTATCGTTTTTGTCTATTCGATTTTAAATTATATAAACCACTTCCAAGTTGTAATTGTGGATAAAGGTAATTCACCCGCTTAATATCTGAATTGGACCATAGACAATCATGACAACTTTAAATGGACATGTGTCTTATATCTATAACATGTTATAACAAGTACATAAAACATGAAACACTTAAAAGGTCAATACCTGCAAACACCATGAAATATTTTGATCACATTTTACTTTCATATGATATTTTATATACTCAAAATAAGTTAAAATAAGTTATTATGTTTCTGAACAATTCTATGCATATACTATTCTTGAGTTTCATTTCGGGACTGTGTTCTTAGAATCTGGCTATTCCCTTTGAATCTTTGTCGTAGTTTTTAAACCGTCTCCTATGGTGACGACGTACTATTACAGTGTTTACCGATTATAGCATCGAGCTCTCTTTTCTATTTTATGGTTGTGAATTTTCTGTCGAAGATATTGAATTTGATACGTAAAATATGAACGCAATTTACTGTACATAATTAAATTATCAAAAAATGTCATTATAAAGTACTGCACAAGTGAAAGTTAATTGAAACTATCAGAATACCAATCAATGATTTAAACCACACAGACAATGTTCTGTACTTACCCAATACTATATGTAACTGAGCACCTATCATACACCAAACGATGAGATACAGGAACATTTCCAATAGCCCTGTCAAATCTAAACAGTAAGGATTTGTAGAACATGTATGTTAAAACGTCTTGTTAAATGATAAAGAAAGCAAAGTAATACTGAGATCGTATATTGTAAAATAATGTATTGAACATTTTATGTCATCCAGTTAGAATTAATCCAATTAATTAATAAATTAATTAATTAAATGTATAATTTCTGATGACTATTTTCGTTTTCTCAGCGGGAATGTTTGCCATCAAGACAAATGTGTTGCGTCCAAAATAATATAAATCTTAAATAAAAAAAGTAATTTATCTAAATAATAAAAAAGCAAGCAATTACAGTTGTAATAATTATACTTTTATTATAAAACATTCCATTACCACTAAGTCATAATAAGAATATTGACAACGGTCACAAGCACAGTAATCCTGTGGTCTAAACTGATAACAGGAGAACAACGTGCATTTTGTACCTGCTTATCAGATAAGTTTAAAAAAACTAACGGGATTGTCAAAATATTCTCGTTGTGTAGAAGGTATTTTACGTATGTAATAAGTTGAAACATGTTGTCCCGAACTTACTTATCTCAACATCCGGGCTATCTTGAAGACGTTTTGTCCCGTCCCGAAAATACGTGCGAAAAGTATCATTTTAAGTCAAATTTCTGTTATCTGAAAGTAAAACGCTGAATCCCTTTGAATTTGAGGATCCGAGTTTCACTTGTACCTTAATACGAAAACAGCAAAACACACGTTGTTGAATTTGTAGCATATATAGCGTAGTTGAACAAAGATCAAATGATTCTTTTTCTATATCGTCTTGAGATTACAAAAAGATCAAATCCAATCTAACAATAGATTGAGCAAAACATGAAAATAGAAATGACAGTATAATTATATGAACTTATGTCATTGTTGACGGTCGTGATATATACAGTTCAAATTCGATATCTCGTACCCGCTTATATCAAAATTCCGGCTATCTGGGAGACATTTTCAAGTCAAGTCCTAAAAACACATCCACAAAATATATTTTAGGTCGAATTTTGGGTATCTCAAAGTAAAACTTTCGATCCCTTTGAAACCGACATACTGAGTTTCAACTGTATTTGAAACTACATGTATTTTCATACAATTGTCAAACTTGTACTCTATAGTAATTGAAGAGCTTTTGATTATTATTGCAAAGTGCTCGTTAATTTTGAAGAAATATGCACGCTCCTTTTGTGCAGAAAATATCAATTAAATATGGATGTGTATTATTTTCAAATTAGTATAGTATATACAATTATACAATTATTTGAGCTAAATTTATTATTTCATGATTAAGTATCTCTGATATAATGTTTTACTGAGGTATTCTGAGGTATTCTGAGGTATTCACTACAGAAATGGGACACTTTGTATTTGCACTCACGTGAAGGAAGAGTGGAGATAAGATCGGTTTATGTCCTTCAACAATATCGATATACTCAAGACGCATTCCATAGCTAGTTGCAGTTTCTGGGATGTTTAACATTTCGATTTACTCCAATCAATTTGACTATCTATCAAATCTAACCACGTGGTTAGGTCAAACATTATTCAGCTGCCAGATATATATATATATATATATATGATGTATAAAATTGGAAAAAAAGTTTTAATATGTTTGCAAACGATTATAGCATTTGTATACAAATTGTACTAAGTATAGACTATATGCGCGCTGAATTAATATACATGTACTTACTTTCAATGCATCAGTTTCAACAGAGAGCATTGACTGATTTCCACAAAAATATTTTAGCATTAGATATGTAGAGTCCCTTTTCTAAAGATTTTTTTAAAAACTTTAAATATCTAAACTTATTGAGAGGTAAATAAAAAAAAATTAAAAAAATAATATAAAATATGTATAAATGAAAAAAGTGAAAAAATAATGAAAATGATGAAATTAAAATAGTAATAAAAAAGAAAACACTGATACAAGGTAAACTAGTTTAATCTCCTTCTGTAGCTCCTTATCTCATCATGAACTAATTGCTGTATGTAAAATAATAGTTCGACTCTCATCGTGAACTAATTGCTGTATGGAAAGTAATATTTCATCTCTCATCATGAACTAAATGCTGTATGGAAATTAATATTTCATCTCTCATCATGAACTAATTGCTATATTTAATTCAACTATCATCATGTACTAATTGCTGTAATATTCTGGAAAGTAACATTTCATCTCATATCATGAACACTAATTGCTGTATGTACAGTAATATTTCATCTCTTATCATGAACTAATAGCTTTATGTAAAGTAATGTTTTATCATTCATCATGAACTAATTAATGTATGTAAAGTAATATTTCATCTCTCATCATGAACTAATTGCTGTATGTAAACAAATATTTCATCTCTCATCATGAACTAATGTAAAGTAATATTTCATCTCTCATCATGAACTTATTGCTGAATGTAAAGTAATATTTCATCTCTCAACATGAACTAGTTGTTGTATGTAAAGTAATATTTCATCTCTCACCATGAACTAGTTGCTGTATGTAAAGTAATATTTCATCTCTTATCATGAACTAATTCCTGTATGTAAAGTAATATTTCATCTTTCATCATGAACTAGTTACTGTATGTAAAGTAATATTTCATCTTTCATCATGAACTAGTTGCTGTATGTAAAGTAATATTTTAACTCTCATCATGAACTAATTGCTGAATGTAAAGTAATACTTCATCTCTCACCATGAACTAATTGCTGTATGTAAAGTAATATTTCATCTCTCATCATGAACTAGTTGCTGTATGTAAAGTAATATTTCATCTCTCACCATGAACTAATTGCTGTATGTAAAGTAATATTTCATCTCTAAACTATGAACTAATTGCTGTATGTAAAGTAATATTTCGTCTCTCACCATGAAGTAATTGCTGTATGTAAAGTAATATTTCATCTCTCACCATGAACTAATTGCTGTATGTAAAGTAATATTTCATCTCTAAACTATGAACTAATTGCTGTATGTAAAGTAATATTTCGTCTCTCACCATGAAGTAATTGCTGTATGTAAAGTAATATTTCATCTCTCACCATGAACTAATTGCTGTATGTAAAGTAATATTTCATCTCTCACCATGAACTAGTTGCTGTATGTAAAGTAATATTTCATCTCTCACCATGAAGTAATTGCTGTATGTAAAGTAATATTTCATCTCTCACCATGAAGTAATTGCTGTATGTAAAGTAATATTTCATCTCTCACCATGAACTAATTGCTGTATGTAAAGTAATATTTCATCTCTCATCATGAACTAGTTGCTGTATGGAAAGTAATATTTCATCTCTCAGCATGAACTAGTTGCTGTATGGAAAGTAATATTTCATCTCTCAGCATGAACTAGTTGCTGTTATGTAAAGTAATATTTCATCTCTCATCATGAACTATTGCTGTATGTAAAGTAATATTTCATCTCAACCATGAACTAATTGCTGCATGTAAAGTATATATTTCATCTCTCACATGAACTAATTGCTGTATGTAAAGTAATATTTCATCTCTCATCATGGAACTAATTACTGTATGTAAAGTAACATTTCATCTCTCATCATGAACTAATTGATGCATGTAAAGTAATATTTCATCTCTCATCATGAACACTAATTGCTGTATGTAAAGTAACATTTCATCTCTCATCATGAACTAATTGCTGCATGTGAAGTAATATTTCATCTCTCATCATGAACTAATTGCTGTATGGAAAGTAATATTTCATCTCTCATCATGAACTAATTGCTGTATGTAAAGTAATATTTCATCTCTCATCATGAACACTAATTGCTGTATGTAAAGTAACATTTCATCTCTCATCATGAACTAATTAATGCATGTAAAATAATATTTCATCTCTCATCGTGAACACTTATTGCTGTATGTAAAGTAATATTTCATCTGTCATCATGATCTAATTGCTGTATGGAAAGTAATATTTCATCTTTCATCATGAACTAATTGGTGCATGTAAATAAATATTTCATCTCTCATCATGGTTATTAATTGCTGTATGTAAAGTAACATTTCATCTCATATCATGAACACTAATTGCTGTATGGAAAATAATATTTCATCTCTCGTCATGAACTAATTGGTGCTTGTAAAGTAATATTTCATCTCTCATCATGAACACTAATTGCTGTATGTAAAATTACATTTCATCTC
Organism: Mercenaria mercenaria; assembly: GCF_021730395.1. Classification (NCBI taxonomy): domain Eukaryota; kingdom Metazoa; phylum Mollusca; class Bivalvia; order Venerida; family Veneridae; genus Mercenaria; species Mercenaria mercenaria. The sequence continues at coordinate 5,264,637 of NC_069372.1, forward strand.
ATATCATGAACACTAATTGATGTATGTAAAGTAATATTTCATCTCTCATCATGAATTAAATGCTATATGTAAACAAATATTTCATCTCTCATCATGAACTAGTTGCTGTATGTAAAGTAATATTTCATCTCTCATCATGAACTAATTGCTGTATGGAAAGTAATATTTCATCTCTCAGCATGAACTAATGGCTTTATTTAATTCAACTCTCATCATGTACTAATTGCTGTATGAAAAGCAATATTTCATCTCTCATCATGAACTAATTGCTGTATGAAAAGCAATATTCATCTCTCATCAGGAACTAATTGCTGTTTGTAAAGTAATACTCTTATTTTATCTCTCATCATGAATAAATTGCTAATTGCATCTCTCTTCATGAACTAATTGTTAATGTAAAGTAATATTTCATCTTTTATCATGATCTTATTGCTGTATGTTAAATAATGTTTCATCCCTCATCACGAACCAATTCCTTATTTCATCTATCATCATTAACTAGTTGCTGTATGTAAAGTAATATTTCATATCTCATCATGAACACTAATTGTTGTATGTAAAGTAACATTTCATCTCTCGTCATGAACTAATTACTGTATGTAAAGTAATATTTCGTCTTTCATCATAACCTGATTACTGTATGTAAAGTAATATTTCATCTCTCATCATGAACATTAATTGCTGTATGTAAAGTAATATTTCATCTCTCATCATGAACTAGTTGCTGTATGGAAAGTAATATTTCAACTCTCAGCATGAACTAATAGCTGTATGGAAAGTAATATTTCATCTCTCACCATGAACTAATTGCTGAATGTAAAGTAATATTTCATCTCTCATCATGAACTAGTTGCTGTATGTAAAGTAATATTTCATCTGTCATCATGAACTAATTGCTGTATGGAAAGTAATATTTCATCTCACACCATGAACTAATTGCTGCATGTAAAGTAATATTTCATCTCTCATCATGAACACTAATTGCTGTATGTAAAGTAACATTTCATCTCTCATCATGAACTAATTGCTGCATGTGAAGTAACGTTTCATCTCTCATCATGAACTAATTGCTGTATGGAAAGTGATATTTCATCTCTCATCATGAACTAATTGCTGTATGTAATGTAATATTTCATCTCTCATCATGAACACCAATTGCTGTATGTAAAGTAACATTTCATCTCTCATCATGAACTAATTAATGCATGTAAAATAATATTTCATCTCTCATCGTGAACACTTATTGCTGTATGTAAAGTAATATTTCATCTGTCATCATGATCTAATTGCTGTATGGAAAGTAATATTCCATCTCTCATCATGAACTAATTGGTGCATGTAAAGTAATATTTCATCTCTCATCATGATTACTAATTGCTGTATGTAAAGTAACATTTTATCTCATATAATGAACACTAATTGCTGTATGGAAAATAATATTTTATCTCTCACCATGAACTAATTGGTGCTTGTAAAGTAATATTTCATCTCTCATCATCAGCACTAATTGCTGTATGTAAAATTACATTTCATCTCATATCATGAACACTAATTGATGTATGTAAAGTAATATTTCATCTCTTATCATGAATTAAATGCTGTATGTAAACAAATATTTCATCTCTCATCATGAACTAGTTGCTGTATGTAAAGTAATATTTCATCTCTCATCATGAACTAATTGCTGTATGGAAAGTAATATTGCATCTCTCAGCATGAACTAATGACTTTATTTAATTCAACTCTCATCATGTACTAATTGCTGTATGAAAAGCAATTTCATCTCTCATCATGAACTAATTGCTGTATGAAAAGCAATATTCATCTCTCATCAGGAACTAATTGCTGTTTGTAAAGTAATACTCGTATTTTATCTCTCATCATGAATAAATTGCTAATTGCATCTCTCTTCATGAACTAATTGTTAATGTAAAGTAATATTTCATCTTTTATCATGATCTTATTGCTGTATGTTAAATAATGTTTCATCCCTCATCACGAACCAATTCCTTATTTCATCTATCATCATTAACTAGTTGCTGTATGTAAAGTAATATTTCATATCTCATCATGAACACTAATTGTTGTATGTAAAGTAACATTTCATCTCTCGTCATGAACTAATTACTGTATGTAAAGTAATATTTCATCACTCATCATGAACTGATTACTGTATGTAAAGTAATATTTCATCTCTCATCATGAACATTAATTGACGTATGTAAAGTAATATTTCATCTCTTGTCATGAACTAATTACTGTATGTTAAGTAATATTTCATCACTTATCATGAACTGATTACTGTATGTAAAGTATTATTTTATATCTCACCATGAACACTAATTGCTGTACGTAAAGTAATATTTCATCTCTCGTCATGAACTAATTACTGTATGTAAAGTAATATTTCATCACTTATCATGAACTGATTACTGTATGTAAAGTAATATTTCATATCTCATCATGAACTAATTACTGTATGTAAAGTAATATTTCATCTCTCGTCATGAACTAATTACTGTATGTAAAGTAATATTTCGTCACTTATCATTAACTGATTACTGTATGTAAAGTAATATTTCATATCTCATCATGAACTAATTGCTGTATGTAAAGTAATATTTCATCTCTGGTCATGAACTAATTACTGTATGTAAAGTAATATTTGATCACTTATCATGAACTGATTACTGTATGTAAAGTAATATTTTATCTCTCATCATGAAATAATTGCTGTATGTAAAGTAATATTTCATCTCTCGTCATGAACTAATTACTGTATGTAAAGTAATATTTCATCACTTATCATGAACTGATTACTGTATGTAAAGTAATATTTCATATCTCATCATGAACTAATTACTGTATGTGAAGCAATATTTTATCTTACCCTCTTCATTCTATATTTTAAACTTTATTGAAATGATTTGTCGTCCAAAAATGTATTATAACGCTCGCACATTTAAATAAGGCATAGTTTTTTTTTTCAATGATATGTACGAATTTGTCATATTGTATTGAAAACAATAGAAGTAGGACAGGTCTAGTACTAGCACTTATTATAGACCTCTTAAGCGGTCTATAACTTATTTATAGTCTTCTTCCAAACAAACAGTGTAAGATTTGTATTTATCTATACTAAAAAGAGATTGACTGAATAAATTTGCAGATGAAGTTGTGAAAACACATTTATTCAAAAGTGTGCCCTAAATTGTCTACCTGTCATCTTGTACAATACCATCATGTGAGTGGAAAAAATAGGTCACTAGGTTGTGGTGGGTCTTTAAAAAGTACGTTTTACACGTACAAATCATTGTTGCTAGTCCGTTTAAATTCTGCATTACACGCAAAACAATACTTTACCATTTGCAGAGCGTGCTTCCATGTATTTGGTGACTGATATTTAAAAAACGTTAAGCCTCTGACAACTTCTGTAAGAAAATCCTTACCGTTCATTGTGTGTATCTTCTGCCTATCGGCACATTTTTAGTTTCATTTTCGATTTTTCATTTCTTGCTGCCACCTCATTTTAAACACAATCCTATCAATAGCCTAAATGGCAATAGCCTAAATGTTGCTTTTTTTTCTATACCTTGACCATCTGTTTCATTCCCTCTGTTTCCCCTGGATCTAAATGTTGTTACGCCTATCCATGCACAATGTGACGTAACTGAATGTAATAAACCTGTATAAATTATCAATTAATTGCGCAAAACTCTTTTATTAGAGCGGACGCAGTAGTCAGTGGTAAAACTGTCTGACTACGAAACCAGGGGTGATGAGTTTGAACCTCCGCTTCTTCGATTAAAACTTACTAACAGTGAAACATGGAGGTTTCTAGAATTTGAGCGTCTTCTGTACCTTGCACTCTCCTCCCACTAACATTACTAACAGTCGTCTTGAGGAGTCGCAAATATGAGTAACCGGTGGCGACTATAAATAAGCTGCTCCGTTTATTCGCTATAAATTCAGCTGTAGAGAATAACAGGCTACTGTCTTTCGATATCAATGTTATTAGGTGGAGGCTGATATGGGCTGGAACTGGAAGGGGTGACGTCACTACTTTCCGTTTAACCTTTATAACCAGCCGTATTTTGATACTTGTACATACACTAAAATATAGCCCCGCGGAGGAGATAAAACTTTCAAAATTGCCTTTATTTTTGCATGTTTTAATAAGAAATGTTGTTAATTGTGATTACTTAAACTTCTTTGTCTTTATCATTACCTGACTTGCGTTATAAGATTGTTTTTGACAAAAAGATGTCTAGTTTCACTTTCCTGCACAATAGTATTCCAATATGGAAGACTGAGAAATCATAAGATCAGCCTCGGAGAAGTTTGGTTTTTAAAGTCTGAAGGATGCACAAATGAAGTGCTTATGTCATGAAGGAAGACTGCAAGGCTGTTTTGCCCACAGGCTATGGAAAAAGCCTGATATACCAGATGGCACCCAATGTTTAAAAGATAAAGTATGGGTTGGAGAAGTCCATATGTCTGATTTTAACTCTATTGGACAAAATGTTTGCACCAGATATTATCCCTACAGAATCTAGGCATAAGTGTATAGCTGTTCAACGGCTCAGATAGCAGAGAGCAACGACGGCGACGACGACGATGATGATGATAAGAGGTGACAATGTCCCCATAGAAAATATATCAAAGGGGGCAAATATATCAAAGTGGATCCATTTGTGTATGCGAATAGGGGCACTTTTAAGTACCAAAAACGGTGAACATCTTCTAAGACAGATTGAACTAAAGAATGTACATACCTGTGTGGCCGTTGATGAGACGCACGTGATACTGCAATGGTAGGTAATTTCAAACATTCTGGGAGTCAGTTCTTTCAAGGCAGTTCTGTTGATCGAACCCACGACTTCCCGCACTCGAAGCGGGCGCTCTATAACTATGCTACCAGGTCGAACTGCTCTTTGTATTAAATTTAGAAATTCGGGTTCCTGGAGAAAGTTTTGGTTTACATTAGAAGACTTCACCGTTTCTACTGATTCCGAAACAAACAACATTTTCGTGTAACACGGAAAATTCTTCAAAGTACATATACAAGAACCTCATATTTCCGTCGCTTATGAAAATAAGTTTACCAGAAAAGATGTCCTGTAAGAACTTAATAACCGGTAAAGCAAAACGCTTTACTTAAGACCAGTTGCAAAACCATTCGCAAATAAATCTCGGATCATTTGTCCGTCTGTCTGGCATAAAAACTTGAAATCTATACGTAGAGATATATTGTCTGAGACAGGTGTAATATCTATATCAACCATTCTTTGCGGGTCACAACTGCCTAGCGTCTTTCTAATTCAAAACAAGAAGTTAGAGACTGTCTATTGCCATTTTTGCATACAAACGGAGAAGCGATGATCACAAGACTTGCCTTTCTTGTCTGCCTAGCAGGGAATGCTAAGGTTATCCGGGTAGGAGAACCCTAGCCACACGTGCGCCATATTGACGTCATAATTTGACTTGATATAATGACGTCGTAGTGTATGAGCGATTTTTGATTTAGCCTACAGTTTCTTTAAAGATGTTGCAATGGTATTGACGATAGGCATGAAAAATGATCTAACATGTCTGCCTGAGTAAAGCCAATAACACTTAAAATTATGTATAACTGGCCATTAAAACGAGTTTATTTTGAACACTTTGTCATACAACTGTTTGTAAAATAACGTATTTATGGATTTTGCAAAATTACATCATAGCGCAAAATGTAGAGCAGTCAGATTTCGGATAAATAAAAACTGGATTTTTTATCATAATTAAAATCTAATTAGAACTTGGTGTTTTATTGAACATTTTTAATTAACAAGGAGTTTTAACCACACGCATTTTTATAAGACGTCGAGCTAAAGCAACTCCTCTCCGCTCTTATAATCTTTAAAAGATGCATATACAGATTATAATATTTCTCTTAAACCCGCAATCATATGTGTACCTCGTCGAAGACATTCTTTTCGAATTTGTGCCGAGCTTTTTGCAAGAGAATTACGTGCACAGAAAAATACTCATGTGTTACATAAATAGAAACTTTTTTAAAAATCGTAGAAAGATTCGAACCATGACTTACACATGTATGTGTATGCTTTTATCATTTTACTTGGTAATGCATACTTACCGTGTGAGCTTAAGACAACACAGCTTTTACGATTATATTTTTATTATACATGTGTACTACATGTACTACCACAACCCCATTACCAGGAATGGTTTATATTTTAAAGTGCAGTCATGGCTCAAAACACAGTGACCAACTATAAAGCAAGAGCTCCAAGTGCATAAGTGACAACGTTCAGGAATCCAGCAGCACAAAATATCAGATTGGATTTAAAGTATAATTATATATGAACATCAAACTATTTACAAAAAAAGTTGCAAGAATGAAATATTTACCAAATATTGATGTTGCGTTTTTAATTTTATTCTTTGTATAATTCAAATTCATTTACGCTAAAAGACATTTGAAAAAGCCGCATTTAAATGCGAGAACGCGAAAAGGTAATGACATTTTTTGTGGGTTTTTTTTAAACGGAATCAGTTGCTTTTGAATATATCTGTATTTTATAACAAACACAGTTTCAATGATTAATTTAGATATATATTTTTGTGCTAAACATCTCATTGTCCACGCAATTTCAATTACCAAAACGATTAGCACTGAGTTACCTACTATGAATTTACAAATGAGCATGTAAATTTAATCGGACAAATTATCAAAAATAGTTATAGTGTCAGAACGATTACATGTTACAATTAAACTATTCTTTTTGTTGTCGTAATGTAATGCAAGTGGATTCTTCAGACAAGCATCTTCGGCTACCAACAGTCCGAGGCATTTCCCATTCTTATCAAACATCACAATATTGCGTGAATTGTAACCAGACAGGAATACGGTTCCATCATTAGATACAGACACACCTACTGTGTTGACAAGTCGTTCGTCTCTCAATTTTCCTTGTACCGTATAATCTCTTCCCAAACAGACGGCTCCATCACTGTTGTCTGTTACGATAACAGTCTCCCCACAGACTGCCATATGTTGTGTAGTCGATTTAAATATTTTGCGACCATTGACATCTTGGCTTACAGTTTTCATGAGAGTACCGGATGTACTGTAGATATTGACACCACTGCCGTTAGACATCCACAGCTCTCCATCACAATATGCCATTCCCAAACACCATCCTCCTTTTACTGATATTTCTCTCAGCTTAGAGAATGAACTACCGGCTGATATAAACTGAACCTTGTTGTTGTTCATTTTCACAGCGACTTCATTCTGACCAGTACAACAGATACCCGTGGGATAGTCACCTAGGTCACAGTGATCCTTGATGTTGTAATTCATATCAAGCCTCTTAATCTTACTATTACTGTGATCAGCCAGTATGATTGTACCGTTCTGTAGCTGACATACATCAATAATATAGCACGTGTCACGGTCGTTTTTCATTTTGATATTTATCTCGTTCTTTGATTTCACCTTATATATTCTTGGGGCAATTTGGCGTTCTTTTTCTGTAACTGTATTTACATGTCCTAAAGATGTTGCTGATAAAATGGAAGTCTTTAAATCTGTACTTTCTGTAAAACATAAATTCTTACTACCTTTTGCCTCGCTATCTTCAACTAATTTTTCTGCATCACTCACTGTCTGTTGTATCAGTTTCATCTGAACGAATTGTTGCCCAGCATCCATACTGATAAATATCCGCCACTGGCTACTTGCCTTTTCTATTTCCTTCTTCATATTTGCAACCATGGTGAGATTAGACGTCAGTTCTTCTTTGATCGAAGTATAGTCCGTGTTCACAGCAATGATCGCTTCATTTTTTAATTTTCGGATATGTTCTATCAAGCTCCGCTCGACTTCCTCCACTTTGGTAAGTATGATATTTCTTTGCTCTTGAATGCAATGGATGTTTTTCTCTGTATTCTTATCAGTGTGGGCTAAACGCTCTTGAATGTTTCTCGTGCAATTCTGTAAACGTTCTACCTCCTTTTGTTGAACGGAAGTTATCTTTATTTCCTCTATACCAGTCACGTCATTGCAGACCCTAGGTAACAAATAAGAAATAAATTTTAATACAAAAACCTTTAGATAAATACAGTTTTTAAAAGACTAACTTTTGAAACTGCTAAGTGTCTATTAAACAGACATATCAGCTTACTTCAGTGTCATTTTATTGCATGAGTTACTGTTGATGTGTACACGTATTGCCCGTTGTATACGTGTATTATTACACTAATTGTTGGTGACAGAATACAAGATATAGCTGTGGAGGAAATCCCTATCAGGCGACGGCTGTGTAACGATTTTATCTTGCCGACTACCCTTTACTTCAATATTTTCTAAATTTGGACATCACTTATAAACAAAAGCCTTATCTGGCCAACTACTCTATACTGCTGTACTTAAGTATTTGCTGAATCAACGAACGGAAGGTGGTCATAAAATGATACGGGCTAAATACTATCAAACTGATGGGTAGTGCTATAATCGACACATTTTTGTAAATTAACAAAACTTTTTACACAGTGCAGACTGAAATCTTGCAATCATGATTTGTTTGGTTTATGACATCATGTTTTGCTTATACTTGATTAACACCAGCCATAAAATGCACAATGAACTGAAAGTTTATTTTAAAGTTCATTTATTTGTTATACATTATCCCGCATTTATCTGGTATATTTAAAGATTTAATCATATTAAGTCAACAGAAGTGACCCCGATTTCACCATTTCAAAACTAAAGCATGTAAATAATAATGTTTAAAGTAAAAAGAACGAGAGACGATATGAGAAGGACGAAATGACTAGAATTGGGACGAGTTGACCAAATAGTGATAGAGGGGGACGAAATGACCAAAAAGGGACAAGTTGACTAGGGGCGAGTTGACTAGGGGACGAGTTGACCTGATACCATATCAGGTTGTCTTCAAACTTTTGCTTTCGTTCCGTTTCCTGTTAAATATTTTATATTGTACGTAGATTAAATGATCCTACAAACTGCTGCTGAGTAAAATGTATTTAATCCTTTCCTTTACGATGGTTTAACTTAAAACATGGTCTCAACATAACAGTGGCCATGTCTCCCATACATAGTTATTGTTCTTCTATTTCCGCTTCTTATGGCTATCTTCGCGAACCTAAACTAAGTAAGAGAATAACATCGACAAAAAAACACTAAATTTACTCTCGGAAATGAGATCTATAGCTGGAGCTGAATCTGTCTTTAGTCAATAACGCAAGCGGTGCGGCAGCCATTTTGTTTTAATCAAAATTCATATCGGAAAATTACCAGCAGGATATGGAATATATCCTGTCTGCACATGTCGTCTATTGACCAGCAGAAATGCAAGAAACTTGTAGAAGGCGAGATAAACATTAGTATATACCTATATATGTCTATGTGGATTACTGTATGGGCGGCTGCGTTCTTTGAATGTGGCTTTTCCCGTTGGACATTAGGCGTAGAGAGATTAAAAGATATTTAGGATGTTATTTTCTTTCATTAGTAAACATGCATGTATAATATGTTTGTTTGTCAAACTGACCTCAACAAGAGCTGTCCCAGGAGACAGCACGACAGCACACTCGACTATTACGATGATGGCTTGTGCAATACGGCACACTGATGAAATTAAAGCTATCACTGGAGTGTTCAATGACTCCAGCGTGTATGACGATATTGTACAATAGTTTAAATCTGAGGCAAATGTATCTAAAAGGCACTGACCTCCAGATCGTAGACAATTAAAAAGAGAAGAAAAAAAGTGATATCAGAAAAGTACTGTTGTATTTCTTAAGAAGTCTTTAAAACTTAGTTATTGACAAATTATGTGTTATGGAAACACGTAAGAATTAGTTGTTTTTACTATTTTCTCTATTCAAAATTGAAAAGCGTTTGAAACGGGATACCGGAAGTAAAATTGCCTCAATTATGAAACTTTATATTTAACGACCGTCAAGTACGTATTCTTACGTGTTGTACCTTGTTAAGAACGCAAGAAAATCGTTCCACAACTCGGGCATATGTTTTTCTTGATTTGGCATTTTAAAAACAGTTTAGAAACAAAAACACATTTTGTAATGTTCATAACATAACCAAACTTCAATTGTAAAGAAAGATCATTTTAAGGTCAGTGCCTTTAAGTAATACAAGAGATAGAAGTGTATCAAAACATCAATTAAGTATAAAAGGAACATAATTCTTGGAATATTTCTGCAAGAGTAATGGACTATATTTCATATCATTTGTCTAATATTGTGGAACAATTATGTTAAGTTTGAATCAAATCCATGTAGTAATAACTGAGATAGAGGAAAAGCACAACACAGTTTTAACGTTAAATTCAAGGTTAAAAGGAGGAATAATTCATAAAATATTGGTGCAGGAGCTATAGCCGTTGTTTCATATGATGTTGAAAAATCTTTCTTAAGATTGAATCAAATCCTTTCAGTAACAACAGAAATATGAAAAAAATGCGTCAAAATTAAACTGTAATTTAAACTGTAACTTCAAGTAAAAAGGGGACATCATTCATGAAAAATTGGTATCAGAGTTATGACCCCTTAGTCATATGATGTGAATGATGATGTGGAACAACTATTTTCCCGTAAAATCTGAGAAAGAACGATAATATATAAAAATTAACTTAAAATTCTAAGTAAAAAAGGGGGCATAATTCATGGAACATTGGTGCCAGAATTATGGACCCTGTGTCATATGATGTAGGTGATGAAGTGGAAAAGTATCAAATCTTTGTAGTAATACAAAAATTGAGTGGAAGTGCACCACAATTTTAACCTGAAATTCTAAGTAAAAAGGGGAGGAAATTCACAAAATATTGGCGCGAGACTTATGGCCCTTGTGTAATATGATGTGTGTTATGATGTTGAAAAACTATTTTAAGTAAAACCATCAAATTATAACAGAGAACAAGTGAAAGTGCATCAAAACTTAACCAAAGTGCGGACGTGGTCGCCGACGCCGGTACGAGTAGGACAGCTCTTCATAAACTTCGTATAAAGTTACTTTAGTAATAAGTGTTTAGAGAAAAACAAACCTATGTTCAGTGGCAATACACTTTAGACAATAGACCATGTCATGAGTTCCACAGTACATCTCGATGTCTCGATCTGGATGGTATCGACATTTTGTTGTCATGGCAAACATAACATCTTGCGCGGCGTCATCCTTGTTTACCAGCTTGTGTGATCGTGTAGCCTTCTGACGACTGTGACACCTGGCACATGTTGTACAAAGATGTTCTTTGCATTCCAGACAATATTTAACAGATTCTTCTCTGATATTATCTTCCCCACATGGTGTACACACGCATTCAAAGTCCGCATCGGACCCGTCTTTGATTGATGTAAGATCACCACCTTCAGCCATCGCGACAGCTTACATCTAAATAAACATCAAAACGCTTTTTGACAACATAGAAAGCCAATTGCAAAATATTTACTGCCAAGTGCCATTTGTCAAACGCTCAGTGTCAAATATCAATTGTCAAATGGTAAATGGATGACTACAATCTTAGAGTAGTCAATGACCTCCGTTTCATTACTTTGTCTATTTTAAAATAGAAAAAGTGGAAAACCACAGGTTGTCCAACACGACATAAACATTTGATAGTTGACATTGGTATTAGCATGGCGCATTGGCCTTCCATAGTTTAACCGAGCTTATCAGCTAATATGATACGAGGTGATATAAGACTGTGTTACCAGTTAACAGTAAAACACATATATGAAATACACAAGAAATATTCATTGCTATTGTAGTGCCCCCACCCTGGTCATCGACTTTACTTGGGTTAGGGTAAAAAGAATGTTAAATGTAAACAGACCAAGGGCAAGGAGATACAGTCAGGGGACTGAGTCCACCAATTAAAATACTACAAGGTTATTCATTGTTCAGGGATAAGCAATATGTTGACTAAACTAGGGTCTGGTCGCGACCCTATAGGCTGGTAGCGCCCAAGACAAGGCTGGTAGCGCCCAAGTTAAAAGGCTGGTAGCGCCCAAGACAAGGCTGGTAGCGCCCGAGTTCAAATTTATTTCAAAGTTTAAAATAAACTACTGACAACGTTCCTTTCGGCTTCAAACAACTTTTATTTATGGGAAGCCTTAACAATAACTATTAATTATAACTGAATAAAATAATCAGTAATGAAATATAAACCATGAAAAATATCAGGCAAAAGTCGTGTAGCAGGCGGACCGAGAACCAACTCTAAAATTACAGAGTTTTCTAAGAGAAAAACAGCCAAATACTGCTAATAAAATAACTGTATAATTTAATGATAGTAAGTACCGTGCAGTTTCAAAGTTTGAATAATTCGTATAAGTTTTAGAAGTGTAAATAAAAAAAATGTCTAAGAACAAACTGACAAACAGCCTTTCTATACGAGAGACGGAGGCAAAGTGATGATTCTAGCGTTCTAATAATTAACCTTTGTGGTATGCAATGGTATGCAAATGAGGATGAATACCAGAATCTAAATTAGTCTGAATAAGGTCAAAGTCGGAAATACCCGGACAGGTCCGTAACCGAGTTGATGCTACGAACTTACTTCGGCCGACCATGACGTCATTCGGGATACGAACGTTTCCTTATATGCAAATAAGGCGGAGCTTAACCTCTAAACTAGTGTAAACAAAAAAAGTCGGACAGAAATAAATAATAAAACAATATAGAACGCTACGAATCAACACTACATGCCAAGTATTAAATATCAAATACTTGACAATAAAAGTTAACTATTTCTGCAGAACATGAAACGATTTCGGTCCGTTTAAACAGAGATTTAGTCACCCGGTGCATACGTACAAAAATCCAAGATGGTTGACAACTGTCAAAATTTCAACTGACATAAACTTTTATGAAGTTTTACAAAGTCAACAATGGACATAACATGAAAACATCGATTTGATTTAATACAGCAGGTGATTGTTGATTGAACTGTTGAATAACTCAGGCTGACATTGCGTACTTTTATAGAAAATCCCTGTGAAAGCTAAAATTACAGTTTCACTAAAAACACACATGACATAAATAGAGTTCTAACATTTTTTTGAAATGTAATAAGTAAACAACAATTTAACAGTGCGACTGGTTATCAGTCAATGTCTGGAAATGTTACAGAACAATGAACTGTGATTAAAAAGTAGCTGACAGATAGCCTGACAACTTTAACATCAAAAATAAAAACTACCGATAGGCCGTAAAAACAATGCAGAACAATTGCATCAAAACAAGGTCGTGAGGCATCATGCCTCACACTATATTTAGACAGGGTTAATCAAATCTCCGTTGGGAAGATGTCTATACATGTAAGCAGGGGTGGACCCAGATTTTGGGTTGAGGAGGGGCGCAAATTCGGTGTGTTTAAAGTTCCCTTTGCGTGATATATAATTAAATGTTAAACGAGACTGTTTTGCTCTGGTTACTCCATGTGGCATGAATTATAAGAAACGAAGCGAGTTTTAAAGTCTTCAGCTTTTGTCTTTGAATTCAACAAGAATATCGCCCCCCCCCCCCCCCCCCCCCCCCCCCCCCCCCCAACACACACACACACACCGCTCAATAACTGATAGCGATACCTTACGTGAGCAGACAGTTTTCATTTTTTGCCTTTATTATTACCTAAGGTAGAGATGGTACCTAAAAAATTCAAATTCATCTTTATAGGTTTTTTTCAGAGTGAAATGATAGCTAAGTGCACCAATTTTCTAAATATATTTATGGTTTTCCTCTTCTCCATGTCAAAAATAGAAATATTTGTTATCTAAAAAATGACTTTCTCAAAATATCTGAAGCAAAATGGACAACTCTTGTATTGACCGTTTTTCAAAGATTTTAGGACTTCCCTAATTATAGTCTATATCAAAAGCTCCCACAGCTAAATAAATTCAATAGAGTATAAGGTAAGTTTACTCTACATTCAACATTTTGAAAGGGCCTATACTGAACTTCCTTTTGTCTTTTAATAAAGTCAAATTCCAAGACTAGCCAAGAGTCTAAAACGCTTGAAAAAATTCTGAGTGAAAGAGAATGACATTGTCTTTATTATAAGCTTACCAAAACCATACCAAAAATGTACCTTAAAGAAGTTATTAAAGATTTTATATTGTAAACAAACCCCTACACCATTTTACCATCAATATTTTCCACTCATGAATGCACTCGATTCAGGTGATAATTGTTGATATATTTGTAAATGAGAGGCCCCAACAAAAGCCTTTTTTCAAGTTGTGTAAACAGTATAAGTTTTAAATTAATGTTGATATCTGAAATTATCCGATTACTTTGTTTTCAACAATAAATATAACACCTTTTAGTTTGTTTAGGGTAATTGACCTGTAACAAAAATCATCAAATAGAGTAATCTCCATATGCTTTTTCAGCATTTATTCGTTTTTCAAGGAAAGCAAATGATCGTGCTAGTTCCCTCCAGAGAATGTTTAAATTGAGAATTGCTTAAAATACATTACATAGAGTCATTACCTGTCAGCTACCTTAACATGTAGTAGTTACAACCACTTCCTTAAAACATTGTAATTATATTTGACGACAATGAATTTTTGTGTTACCAATTTAACTTTTTTTGTTATTTCTTATTGTTGGATATATACATTTTACATTTTGATAAATAAATGTTATGTAAACCAATGTATCACCATTGAGAACAATAAATAAACAACTTTGGCTAAAAGATCAAAACTTAATAACGTTTCTTAATGTATGCATTATTCTATATAATCTTCATCCATTACTAAACTTTCTGTCAGGGCCTCATTACAACTTACAAAATAACTGTCAGTGTAAGTCATGAGAAAAGCATGCATAGTGTCTATTGAATACAAAGGGATTTAAACAAATGTAGGTCATATTTTGTCTGCCTGATAAATTGTTTGAAAAAGGACCTATCTGATTTTTCTTTCACTTTTGATCAATGTTTAATGTTGGCTTCAGTTTATTGATCAATTCAGAGTTGTCCCCCTTTGATTTATTTGGGTAGGTACCATCTCTACGCTAAGGTGTTTGTAATGTTTACGACCTGCAAGCGGAGTATGACTAAAAAAAGCTATGTATTTTCAGCTTTCAATTTCATAGGATTATATCCACAGTGGAATTAGTTATAACGAGGGCAGTGGGAAGATTATATGTTATGCTATTAACTATTGGAAAGGAGCATATGCAAGCGAAACGAACAAACAGGAATTTACAATTCTGTGGAATTAATAATGTTTCATGATATGCAAGCAACGAGCAGAAAATATGTCATGCAAGGTCAAAACGTTAAAATCGTATGCCTGACAGATTTTAGTGGAGGAGGGGGTGACTGGTGGGTCCTAACCGCCACATCCCCCCCCCCCCCCCCCCCCCCCCCCCCCCCAACACACACACACCTTTCTCCTCTAATTGTAAACAATGTAATACATTTAAATTCAGTATCATTTTGGATCCAACATATAAATCTACCTCAGAGATTCATTCTAGTATTCATATAGTCAGTTGGTATATAAATTTACTAAAAAGAGTCAGTCATTTGTCGACTTGTTTTACTTCCGGGATCATGTATTTTAAATACAAGTGGTAAACCTATCGTTAAATAATATTTCGAAACACATCATAAAATACATTTACGTAAACGTATTTTTCCAAAATATGTAATATTACCACTAATTCTGTGTCTAACAAATTCTTAATTCCGTTTTCGGTAATACTGTGACGAGCTCTTACCTCCTCTTTATATCACTGGCGTAGCTGGTGGATAAAATGTAGAATTACTTCCAGTTTGGCTCCATAACTAATTACAATATTTAAGCAATGTTGGAGACCGACTGATATTTGTATTATTATATACAAGTGTGAACGTGCTCGACGAATTTACAAATGTAGACGGAAGTGGATTGAGCGCGGCTTAGCAATGAAAACGCCTAAGCACACCGGGAGCCTCGCTCTTTCTACCTGTATCGTGGAATTTGTCGTTTTCAAAGCCAAACCAGACTCAATTGTTAAAATGGTGCGAGAATTACCTTGCCATTTTTATTTTCATTCATGAATTCTTACTATTTTAAAGAAGCATTTAAATCGAAAGTTGTTCGTTATTTCATAAATGTAAAGAATTTCAAATATCGGTCAAATCACGGCGAGTAGTCAACACGGTGGCTATATGTCCAGCCGCAGAGTATATGTGTTAGTAACCGCTGAATTTAATGGTTAAAAAGTACGTTTGATACTTACAGATCGTTGCAACCAGTACATTTATGTTCTGCGTTATACTTCCGCATTATAATGATATTACTGTACCATTTGCCGAGCTCGCTTTCTTGTACTAGCATTTGGAGACTGACATTTCAAAAGCCTTAATCTTGCATTAAAGTCCTGCTACTAACAGCTTATGTAAGAAAAGTATAAAATCCTTACCTCCATTGTGTGTCTCTTCTGTCTTCCGGCAAACATCTAGTTTCGTTTTCGATATTTCGTGACTTGATATCACGTGACCCCGTTTTATATTCAAGACTATCAGTAGCCTAAATGAACTGTTTGTTGACTTTATGATCGGTGTACAATGATAACCAGTGCAGAAAAATCTTTATTTATCAGCAGATTGATATTATTACATGTAAATGTGATGTACGTGAACTATATACTAAATACTCTAGGTGTTGGAAAATAAACGGCTCTATTACTACTATATAATTGTCTTGTATCGAGGACCTCCATGACCGTGTATTTCAGGCCGCTGTTCAAAACCTCCCTTGGGGTGTAGAATATTCATGCGAGAAAGACATACAGACGGCTTACGGAATATCGGTGGTTCTATCCAGGTGACAACCTGTGTTGCCATATGATCTTAATTGTGTCAGTGTGACACTGTTTCTCAAATTGTCGTAGGGGAAGGTGTCAGAATAGGTTAGAATAAGGATTGCGCGAGGCAGTAAAAAATTAGAGGTATATCCCCTGTTCGTTGGTGTATATTCGTACAAAATTCCCCACTTAGTGGTTCTAGGTTCATTTTTCTATATTATTGTCATAGAATAAGACATCATCATATTCAATATTGGTCTTGTCATTGACCACTTTATCTCTGTAATAGTTAGGTAAGATTTTATAAATAGCTGTAAGGCTATTTGATATCTTACATTTTTAATATTGTATTTTGAAAATTAAAATTAAAATGTAAGCATACGCACTCATTCGGTTTTTACGTCTGTCGAGGACAATGAAAAAGACGCTCATGTGGTGTACTGTATGACGTATTTTTCTATTTATAGCTCTTTTATACATATCGGAAACAACCATTTACTTTCATCTATTTATATCCTTCAATTTAATTCTTATTTGTATTTAGTGAAGGGATTTTCACATGTGATGTTTTAGACATTTAAAACGTTAGAAACGATAAAGGCTAAAAATAAGCCCACAGACCGTAGGCTATACTGTGACAGAATAATAATGGCAGAAGTAACATACGAACATGGTAAGCTTAATGACAAAGTCGTGTACAGTGTGAAGAGGCTTCTCGGCATCGTTTTGTCGGTGACGATATACATAGTGAAGTAGCTTCTAAGCTTTGTTCTACTGACGGAAAAGAGGCTTCTTGGACACGTTTTACTGTTAACGATGCACAAACTGAAGGAGCTTCTTAACTTTGTTTTATCCATACAGAGACTTGGAATCACCTTTAGTGTTCTCTATCTTTTCACTGAGTGTGTTTGATTTCAAAATTGTATTCGTTTCGTACTGCTTTATATATACGACTCAAACTGTTCTGTTTTCGGCTTCATTTTAACGGTGACAATGTACTAAATGAAGGCTTCCAGGCTTCTTTTAATTTGTGACGACGTACAGAAACTGCACAAGAAAAGTTCGGAGGCAATGCAATTGAACGATGTGGTCAGATCACCGGTCCATCATGTTGTTCACTTAATGATGAAACGGACTATTCAGTTTCATATTCACTGAAACTTTTCATTGTGAAAACGAAGGCACTGTTACATTAATTATTTTAATTCTGTTAGATCTACAAAGAATTTCCTCTTGCCCTAATAGTTGATAAAATGTATTGGCCTACTAGTTCAGGTAATAAAGTGTATTATTTTCTCGTCCTAGTTACATAATGATAGTTATATAAAATATATATTTCCTAATAGTTACAGCCATTAAATAATGTATTATACTGTATTATTAACTTATATGCATATACACAATGTACATGTATTTCAAATAATAAAACAAAAAGCAATACTTTTTAATTTACACTTTAGAGTCGGGCTCATCAAAATGATTTGGCGATAATTTTATTTAGAAATTCTTTCATATTTTTGCAGATAGAAAATGAAAGAGACTATCCATTAAAGAGAAACTGGACAAAAACCGTTTTTTTTTAGATTAGCCTTGTCGAGTGAGCATCTATGCTATTCGAATTGAGAGACCAATGCAACAAAAATAATGTATTATCTATTGTTGTAATATGCTGCAGTTACAAAAAATACGAGTAAGTATGAATCATGTTTCATTTGAGGAATGTTCAGAAAATAATGCAGCAATGAGGATTTATGTAGAAAATATGTTTACCAGTGAACTATGTATTATCTGTGGTAGACTTTACACAGCAAGAACGTATTATGTAGCTTCAAAAGTACTATTCTCAGGGAATTCCATTTAATACACTGCACAAAATTTCTACTCAGTAACGTTTTAATGCACAGGTTCATTGTTCATTATGTTTCTGTCATAAACGTGCTCTTGTAATGAATACTGCACAATTACATGTTGTCGATCGTATGGCGTGTAAGAGTTATCATTCATTGTATTAAAACTGTAGATTCAGAGTTAATATACAATATTACACTAAAGGTGATTCCAAGTCACTGTATGGATAATAAAAAGTTGAGAAGCTCCTTCACTTTGTGCCATCACAAAACGTTTTTAAGGGGTTTGGACTTTAGGACTTCAGGAGTCCAGGACTATCTAACGTCTGGAGTAGGGATAAGATCAGACAATACTTAGAAATACAGACATGCTTCTTATTAGCAATGGCTATCTAAATTTCTAAACTCTTTATAACACCTCAATAATCTATTAAGTTTCACATAAGAAAATGTAACATTCGTCTTGTCTCATATATAAAGCTGCGTTAACTTATTAATATTATACTTCTGCAATACTGCGCAACAGTAATATTCTAGCAGCGATAACTTTACAATGAGAGAAAGTAAATCTGAAAAAAATAATTGTTTCAACAAAAGTGATGAGAAAAGTAGATCTATTCATCATATTTTTATAATAATATACTGAATTGGATCAGACACTGAGACCAGTCAAAATATTCGGTTTCGATTATCTTACATGAAACGAATACTTAAATTTCCGCCCTATTAAATCAGGATGAGCAAAGTTGTAACTCTTTGGCAGAAGATGCACGTCTGTATTCTATAATGTCAAAGCTGATGAAACATCAACAATTTTTATTGTATTCTTCATTATCAAACAAGAATTGTAGACTTCAAACCACCGGCACCAGAACAGAAAGAAAATGCCTCTGTACATGTTATACCCTATCCCTAGGTATTCTACAAGAACCACGGTCATGAACGGGAAAATATACTTACCCATTTCAATCGTACATTTCTCAACTAAAACGCGCAGTTCGGTGAATGGGTACCCAGCATATTGAACAAGTGGTAATTTATCTTACATCGTTTACCAGTCACTTTGTCTCAATATTTCATATTGCAGAGATACTCCACATATTTTATGCTTTCGTACACGTTACAGAAAAAACTTGCGTGAACTTCCCTAATGAACATCCGGTCTAGAGGTCACAGCAGTGTGCACATGTTAGGCAAAATGTAAACAAACAAAAACAGAATGCAAAATATTCACAGTTTTACAATAAAACTCGAAATAATGAATGAAATTATTCTTATATATATATACGATTTTGAATTTGAAGTCATACATTTGTTGATCGCGGCCTTGCGATCATTTTGAATAGGACAAGTATATACGCGCTGGGGAAAATATTTCATGATGGACCTGCGAATTCTTTACTTATGGGTGAAACAGGTCTCATAAGCGTAAATACGACTAGCTTATACTGATTATAAAACATACCGTACGATTTTGTTGTGAATTAACTGTTGTTGTACTTTTAGTAGTTCAACCGCCACCCTTGTTTAAGAGCAACATTTAAAAAACACGTTTTTTTTTCATCCTCAAGTAATAAGTAAGTAGACTCGCCCAGTTTAATCAATCTAGACGCACAATCTAATTTTATACATAGAGCGCGTACTTCACCCGATTTACATTCGGAACATTTTCACGCGTTTCGGGCTTTATCGTATGTTTAACATGGGATTTTTTAACCGTCCAAAGATGTTGGAAATGTTTGTCTCATTGTTTACTTTTTTAATAAAACTGTTACTGCTTTCATTGTCTACCACTTTTTTTTCCACCCTTGCCTGAAAAAAACAGTAATGAGTTTGTACACTGTTCAGACAATTGTGCTCTGTTGAAATTTAACTAAACACAAGTTTACCTGCATAAACAGAAAGCATGATGTCACCATGCGCGGATCCAGAAGGGGGGTGGGGTGGGGACCGGGGGTCCGGACCCCCTCTGGAAAATCTTTAAATAAAGGAAAGAAGACAAGAAGGAAAGAAAATGTTTTTCGAAAAAGGCAACATTAGGACTGCATGTGAAGTATATGCGGCTGCTGCTACATACGACCCCGACATAATTCATATTATTTATCTAAAAGAAACTAAGAATTTTACCTTCAAGAAAGCTTGATTTTATCATTTTCCCAAATTTAACAGGTTAGTCCATAAAACTGTCCCAGAATGCAAAAAAATGAAGTGCTAAATTTCAAAATATCCAGTGGGGTGGGGGGGGGCGGGTGCAGGGGATCGGACCCCCTCTGAGAAACTTGGCTGTGTCCGTGCCTGGTCACTATACCTGTCCAGTACTGGACATTATGGTAAACGCTTCTTTCCTGCACAAATGACAATTTCGCAACTTCTGTCCGGTTTCTACAAATTTCTGGCCGCGATAAACCATTTGACTTGTATACATCTGTACTGCTTACTTAATTCATATTGCACATTTATGCTGCATATAAACATATTAGCGTACACGTGTAGTTAGACAACGACTGAATACATTTTCACATCAGCCGATCAGAATGGTTTTGTAATCTAGACCGGAACTTCACTAGGGAAGTTCAACGAATTTTTTTGTGAAACGTTGAAAAACTATAAACTACGCGTTGTTTCTCTCAAGTAAGAAATATTGAAAAAATGTGACAGGTACACAATGAAGGATAAATTACCTCTTGTTCAATATCAATAGTACACATTTACCGAATTGCACGTTTTAGGTATGAAATGCGCGATTGAACTGGGTAAATATTTTTTCCAGTTCATGACCATGGTTCTCATAGAATACCTGGGGGTAGGGTATAACATGTACAGAGGCATTTTCTTTCTGTTCTGGTGCCAGTGCTTCAAACTCTGTGAACCTTCCACGATTTTATACTAAACGTAACATTCGAAACAATATGGATTAATATAAACTGATTTAATTTGTAAAGTATTGCTACTTTGACATACTGTGATATCCGAAAGATTGTAAAATCATGTATTGGTTTCGTGAAGCAATTTTAGTACAAAATAGAAAATAAATGGTCCTATCTTTCAGAGACTTCTGTAGATGGAATCATCATACCGCAGAAATGACCGATGACGCAACAAGGACCCATAACCTTACACTGTGTATGTAAAGCCTCCATTAGGCAATGATTTGACGGTAAAAAATACTTTTTTCATGCAAATTGAGTTACCAACATGGGTTTAAAAATCAATCGGAATTATAGACTATTGATAATATGGATATATATCTTTTGTAATATATTTACAGATTGTTTCACCCGACCAAGTGTATTTGTTTTATATGCCATTAGCATTCATTTTATTATCGATTCCTTTGTGATGTATTACACTGTAGGAATAATTTTTCTTCACCCCCCCACCCCACACCCCCTCCATACCCCCCCCCCCCCACCCCCGCCCCAAACCAAGTGTATTTGTTTTATATGCCATTAGCATTCATTTTATTATCGATTCCTTTGTGATGTATTACACTGTAGGAATAATTTTTCTTTCCCACCCCCGCCCCGTTTGAAAAAAAACGGACGTATTATGTGATGGCACGTGCCTCGGTCTGTCATTCTGTCTGTTTGTCTGTCATATTTCGTGTCCGGAGCATAACCCACAAACCATTCAAGATATTGACTTTTACCTTGGCATATAGGTGGGGATGAGACAATGAGCTGCGTTCATGAACCAGGCCGGTAGATCAAAGGTCAAGGTCATAAATGGAGCTAAAGAGTCAAATTTGTCACTTTAATTTCTTGTGCGAGCGTGACCATTCAAGTGTGGTCGCTGAAAGGAACAAAGCTGAATGATTTCAAAACATTAGAAATATCAGAAGAAGTTGTTTAAAGATTTTACTATTTCTAGCTGTGGTGGACCCTACAAATGGCCAAGTTGAAGCATTTCAATAAAGTTGGGAGAAAATTACGCAATGGTGCTACAAGTCTTGTAAAAATCCATCAAGTGGTTAACGAGACGTTGCTTCAAGGCTTTTTTTCTATTTTAGCTCTGATTATACAACCGTTCCAAATGTATGGAACACTGAAACTCGGGTAATGTTAAGAAGGCAGACAGTACTGTAAACAAGGGAGCAATGAAGGCTCTGTATCGCTCACCTGACCTATTGACCTAAAGATCATCAAGATTAACATTCTGACCAAGTTTCATTAAGATATGGTCATCAATGTGGCCTCTAAAGTGTTAAGTAGCTTTTCCTTTGATTTGACCCGGTTTCCTAGTTTTTGACCCCACATGACTCAGATTTAAACTTGACCTAAAGATCATCAAGATTAACATTCTGACCAAGTTTCATGAAGATACAATCATAAATGTGGCCTCTAGAGTGTTAACAAGCTTTTCCTTTGATTTGACCTAGTGACCTAGTTTTTGATCCTACATAACCCAGATTCAAACTGGACTTCGAGATCATCAAGATTAACATCCTGACCATGTTTCATGAAGAAACAATCATAAATGTGACCTCTACACTGTTAACAAGCTTTCCCTTTGATTTGACCTGGTGACCTAGTTTTTGACCCCTGATGACCCAATATCAAACTCGTCCAAGATTTTATTGAGGGTAACATTCTGACCAAGTTTCATTAAGATTGGGCCAAAATTGTGACCTCTAAAGTGTTAATAAGCTTTTCCTTTGATTTGACCTGGTGACTTAGTTTTTAACCCCAGATAATCAAATCTCGAATTTTTCCAAGATTTTATTGAAGGTAACATTCTGACCAAGTTTCATTAAGATTGGACCAAAATTGTGACCTCTAGAGTGTTGACAAGTTTTTTCCTTTGATTTGACCTGGTGACCAAGTTTTTGACCCCAGATGACCCAATATTAAACTCATCCAAGATTTTATTGAGGGTAATATTCTGATCAAGTTTCATTAAGTTTGGGCCAAAATTGTGACCTCTAGAGTGTTAACAAGCTTTTCCTTTGATTTGACCTGGTGACCTAGTTTTTGAACCCAAATGACCAAATATCGAATTCATCCAAGATTTTATTGAGAGTAACATTCTGACCAAGTTTCATTAAGATTGGGCCAAAATTGTGACCTCTAAAGTGTTAATAAGCTTTTCCTTTGATTTGACCTGGTGACCTAGTTTTTAACCCCAGATATCAAATCTCGAATTTTTCCAAGATTTTATTGAGGGTAACATTCTGACCAAGTTTCATTAAGATTGGGCCAAAATTGTGACCTCTAAAGTGTTAATAAGCTTTTCCTTTGATTTGACTTTGTGACCTAGTTTTTAATTTATTGAGGGTAACATTCTGACCAAGTTTCATTAAGATTGGGCCAAAATTGTGACCTCTAGAGTGTTGACAAGTTTTTTCCTTTGATTTGACCTGGTGACCAAGTTTTTGAACCCAGATGACCCAATAT
This sequence comes from Mercenaria mercenaria, assembly GCF_021730395.1. NCBI lineage: Eukaryota > Metazoa > Mollusca > Bivalvia > Venerida > Veneridae > Mercenaria > Mercenaria mercenaria. The sequence goes on from NC_069372.1 coordinate 5,288,726, forward strand.
TAAATTCATCCAAGATTTTATTGAGGGTAATATTCTGATCAAGTTTCATTAAGTTTGGGCCAAAATTGTGACCTCTAGAGTGTTAACAAGCTTTTCCTTTGATTTGACCTGGTGACCTAGTGTTTGACCCCAAATGATCAAATATCGAATTCATCCAAGATTTTATTGAGAGTAACATTCTGACCAAGTTTCATTAAGATTGGGCCAAAATTGTGACCTCTAAAGTGTTAATAAGCTTTTCCTTTTATTTGACCTGGTGACCTAGTTTTTAACCCCAGATAATCAAATCTCGAACTTTTCCAAGATTTTATTGAGGGTAACATTCTGACCAAGTTTCATTAAGATTGGGCCAAAATTGTGACCTCTAGAGTGTTAACAAGTTTTTTTCCTTTGATTTGACCTGGTGACCAAGTTTTTGAACCCAGATGACCCAATATCAAACTCATCCAAGATTTTATTGAGGGTAATATTCTGATCAAGTTTCATTAAGTTTGGGCCAAAATTGTGACCTCTAGAGTGTTAACAAGCTTTTCCTTTGATTTGACCTGGTGACCTAGTTTTTGACCCCAAATGACCAAATATCGAATTCGTCCAAGATTTTATTGAGAGTAACATTCTGACCAAGTTTCATTAAGATTGGGCCAAAATTGTGACCTCTAGAGTGCTAACAGTCAAATTGTTGACGACAACGGACGACTGACGGACGATGGACGACTGACGGACGACGGACACAGGGCGATCACAAAAACTCACCTTTGAGCACTTTGTGCTCAGGTGAGCTAAAAACTAAAGGTATAACATTTACTACTTCTCAAAGTGATTATGATATTACATGAACACAAAATACAGCTTTATATTGCCATAATAATCACACTCTGTCCTTGCCCACTACCATCACAAATGTTAAATAAAATCGAGATCCATGTCATACAATATACAAGAGGGCCAAGATGGCCCTAGGTCGCTCACCTGAGTAAAAAACCATAACAGTGTAAACATGTTTTACCTAGCAATTCATGGAAACTATTCTGACCAATTTTCATAAAGACTGGACCAGAAAACGTGGCCTCTTCAGTGTAAACAAGCAATTTCTTTGATTTGACCTAGTGATCTAGTTTTTTACCCCACATGATCTAGATTCAAACTTGTCCAAAACTTCATGAAAACATTTTGACAAAGTTTCGGGAAGATTGGAGCAAAATAGTGGCCTCTAGTGTATACAAGCTTTTCCTTTGATTTGACCTAGATTTTGATCCCACGTTACCCAGATCTAAAATCGCCCAAGACTTCATAACATTCTGACCAAGTTTTATGAAGATAGAAAAAAGTGCCCCCTAGGTTGTAAACCAGCTTATTCTTTTGATTTGACCTGGTGACCTGGTTTTTGACCCCACATGACGCAGATAAAAATTCATGCGATATTTCATGCAGAAAAACGGTTGTTCCTAATCCCCGTACCGTACCCGTACCGTACATACATCTTCGGGAACACTCGGTTTTGTACGGAGAATGGCGGAAATGTACGGAAACTGGAGTCTATTTTTAGAAATATATTTCGCGGTTGTTATTATTTATGTACATATACAAAGAAGTATAAAATGCAATTTTTTTTCATAGCTCTTTGACATATCCTTATTTTAAAAAAAATCATGAAATAAAGTTATATTAAATAATCAAACGGCAGATTTCTTAATTTGGGGATTCTAACGTGTTCTGCGTGTGTGTTGTTTTTTTTAATTTCATAGTCGTAGGTATTGGTATTTATTAGAACTTTTAACATGCATATGAAATTTTATGGTATAAAACGTACGATAGTAAGTTATATCTACTTGCGTAACATGAAAAAATAGTGTTTTTTTTTAATCAAGTGATGAATTTATTACGAGATGTTTTACTTGGACACTGCGATCCTCAAATAAATTTTATTCTAAAATTTCTCGTTTATTTTCAGAATGCTTCTTATTTATTTCAAATTATCGTTGATTAAACACAACTGTCGTAGTATATGATATCTATATCAATGCTAACCTTTGGCTCTTTTGTTACATGCATTGTCGATTTCTTAGGATGGTCGAGGAAGGACACGAGAGGGTAGGGTATAGAAACGACATGTAACGTAAATGTATTCAACATGTTGATAATAAACATTTGAAATTCCTTGAGATAAACTGTTGCTTCAGATTTTTCAATTCTTTTTCTTACTTTCCTTCTTATTATTATAACTATTTTATAAAACCTCGGTGCCATAAACAGATTATTAAGATATTTGGAATTCATTAAGGGATTTAATAAAGATAAATAATTTCATTATGTTTTGCATTTCATCTTCAATAAAATCTGTAAAAAGATCCTTTGGAAGCAAAGAATGCAACCAAGAATAATAGCAGACTCGGTTTGATTGAGTCTGTTCATGGGAGGTAACGTTAATGAAATGTGCAACACCTTTCAAACCGTAATGATATAACATCAGCATAATGTTTAACTAGTATATCAAATTCAGTTTGAAAATGATCTATTAAGTTTATATGCTGAAAGGAATGAAAGAGCCTTTCTCTAGTAATTTTTACTAATATCTCAAGGGCGTAACCAGAGGGTGGGGACGCTGAGCGGAGATTATACGGAAATCGTGCCATTTCTGTGCAGTTGCCGTGCAGACTCGGCAAGCTTTCCATGGAAATCGTCTGGACGGCAGTCTAGGTGAATAAAAAATTCTGGCGTCAGTCTCCAACAATCTCCCGAAACATAGTTGGCTCGATTCTGAGGTAAGCTTAGAAGTCCCCGTGTGATTCCCGCATCAACGCTTGCATCAGGATGTCGTGGTGCCCCAGGGTGATCCGTCTCGGCAGCAAGGGCTTCACACACAGCGTCCTCTTCCTGTGCCTTTGTCGGGCCTGCTGCTCATCAAGAACGACCAGGCTTGTAATAATCTGCTCTCTTCTCCTGACCTGCCTCAACTGCAACTGTAGGTATGCCGCTCTGAGTCTTAATGGTACTATCATTTCGCCTAAGAGACAAATAATGAAAAGATGTTGGAGACGGCCAATATATATAACCATCTGAAAAATGTCTGCGGCAATGATGCGGCCGCTGTAAGGTTGCAGCGCAATGATTGTTTAATATCCGTGCGTTTTCACGGGTACCGCACGGGCAGCAAGTGCGAGGCCCGTGCGAAGGTCCTACGAGCCTACAATCTCCGTACCATTTCTTTTGGGCAACGATTTTTCTAATTTGAATAATCTTTCACTAAACAATTCGTTGAGGCCGCGGAGCCCGTGAATCTTAAGTAAATCGCAATGCCGCCTCCTGCACGGAAAGGAGGATAAGGGCAGTGTACGGGTTCCGCAGATGTGAATTAGGCATTACTGGCCAATGGCCTTTGCTGTGTACATAAACATGTAAATATTCTTTGTATCATAGAAATTTTAGAAAACTCAGAGCATTAATTTTATGCGAAAATGATTTTGTATAGCTATATACCTTATCACATTAGTGGAATGAAAAAGAATCTATAAAAAAAATGACAGTTTCAGTTTACATTAATTTTCTGATAAATGGTACAATGTAATCTTTGTTTTATAAACAAAAATGACATTTTCTATGCTCAACGCATCTGTCTTTTTTTTAAAATAACAGTGTGTCTTTCTTTATATTACTTTTGTATTATTATCATTACCTTGACTTAATGAACTGAACTTAGAAGACGTTATATAGGCCTACTATTCACAGAAAAAAGTGATAAAATGAGTCTAATATCTACCCATTAGTAAGCTTTCAAATACACGCCAAATCTCACGAAATGACCTCTTGATTAAAACATTTTCTGGGGGAAGCCCCCCATACCCCCACCTGCGGAAGGGGAAACCTACTCTCACACCTACCCCCATTCGTCGTTTCAAGTAAGCAAAAAATGAAAATTGTCAAAATCTTGAAATTTTATACACAATGACTTTTTCGCTAGACTTTGAAGGCAGCACATTTAAAATTTGGAAGTAGAAACAGCATGCTTCTTAAATTTAATATCATTTGTACGATATTAGAAACACGTGGAAACGCGGTGACAGCCGTTCAAATAAAGTTGTAATTGTATAGCTGGATGAAAAATGGCCATACTCGTTTTCCCGCAGAATTTCATCCGTTTTACCGTGATGTAGATTGAAATGAAACATAATTAATCAGTTATATTTCTTTACATTGTAGAAAATTAAATTACGAATAGTGATGCTCATTTTTATACGTGTTACAAGATGTATATATACGACTTTGTAGTTTGAAATCTATTTTTAATACCCAACATGGGACGTTACTTCGATTTCTTTTCATCCTTTTTACTTAACGTCGGTCCTGAAATATGGTCAAATATCAACAAAATTTTAAAGGTATTTATAAGTGTATTAAAGATGCGGGAAGACTAAGCAATGATGTTTATCGTGTTATGGATTTCCAGCCTTAAAACGAATCTGCTTGTTTGTAAATTCAAAAAAAAACAAAAAAAAAACAAAAATGGAATATGACTTTTTTATGTGACTCGAGGTCGTAAAATGAATGTGTTGTGCTAGAAGATTTATTAAGTGTTCTAAAGAAATACTTTGTATTTACGATGCAGCTTAGCAAGAAAAAATCCAAATTCGTCATTCTCCCTGAAAAGGGTTGATACACGTTTAAAAGTTCTGTAAACGCTTTATAGATCTAGCATGTTCTTGTTCATGTTTAAAAACATAACTTATGAAAGAGGCAAAATAATTACTTTTCAGCTGATCGATTATCTAATGTATTTTTCAATACGTAAAATGCTATTTTTTTTTTACATCTATATAATCAAATCAATGCATATAAATCTCACTTCTATATGAAAGTTCACTGTTGTAATATTAAAGCTTAATGTGTTTATGTATTTTTATTAATTATATTTCACCATATTAACGGCATTATTTCATAGTATGATGAAAGAATAACCGCGAAATATATTTCTAAAAATAGACTGCAGTTTCCGTACTTTTCCGCAATTCTCCGTACAAAACCGAGTGTTCCCGAATATGGATGTATGGTACGGGGATTAGGAACAACCCAGAAAAACATTCTAACAAAGTTTCATGCACATCAAATGAAAATGAGTGTTAACAAGCTTTTCCTTTGATTCAAGCGGGTGATCTAGTTTTTGACCCCATATGACCCAATTTCGAACTTGGCCTAGGAAACATTAAGATAAACATTCTGACCAAGATAGGGTAATAGATGTGGCCTCGAGTGTTTACAAGTTTTTCCTTTGATTTGACTGGGTGACCTAGATTTTGACCTCATATGACCCAGTTTCAAACCTGGCCTAGAAAACATCAAAGGGGCCATAACTCTGGAACCCATGATGGAATTTGGCCAGTTTTCAAAAGGAACCAAGATATTATGCCAAAACAAGTCATGTGCAAGTTTAATTAAAGTTGATTGCAAAACATGGCCTCTATGTGTTCACAAGCAAAAAATAGCAAATTTTGGCCTTATAAGGGACCAAAAACTCTGGAACCAATGAAGTGATCTAGCCATTTTTTCACAAGGAACTGAGATATTATGCCAAAACAAGTTGTGTGCAAGTCTGATTAAAGTTAATAGCGAAATGTGGTACATTGTATCTGTCGTGTTCACAAGCCAAACATAGCAAATTGTGGCCCTTTAAGGAGCCATAACTCTGGAACCCATGACGGGATCTGGCCAGTTTTCGAAAGTAATCGAGATATTATGCAAATACAAGTTGTGTGCAAGTTTAATTAAAGTTGATTGCAAAATGTGGTCTCTATCGTGTTCACAAGCAAAAAATATGATGGGATGGGATCTGGCCTTTTTTTCAAAAGAAACTGCGATATTATGCCAATACAAGTTGGGTGCAAGTTTGATTAAAACTGATTGCAAAATGTGGTCTCTATCGTGTTCACAAGAAATTGTGGATGGACGACGATGAAGGGCGATCGCAAAAGCTCGCCATGTCACTACGTGACAGGTGAGCTAAAACATTTACGTATCAGACCCAGGTGACCTTAATCTTTTGGGTACCAGATTTTAACCCAAAAGAGGTCTACCAATTACCAAAGCCATCCCTCTGTAAGAATGGTGCCATAAAACTTTACCAAAAAAGCCACGCCAATGGTGACAGCATTGAAAGAGCAAGTGTAATAGCCCTCCGTATATTTTTAACAGTCAAGCTAAAAACAATTCTTCAGGTAAAATTTAATATATCAACAATTGTAACATCTAAACCATCTATCATTTCACTGGTGGCCATTTTAATGACAGTTCTAAATGCTTGGATTCTGGTAACCATTCCCTCAGAGCTGACAGAAGGTCTGAAAATATAAAAGTACAAGAGTATGATAATTAAATGTTTACAGTCTTGTATACATATATTCTCTTGTTTCCATTCTTCTTTCCATCTTCTCTTGTAAACATTCTTGGAAACATGTATTCTCTTGTTGTTTTTATTCTCAATAAGGAACTGCACAATACTTTCTCTCCTTGAGTGAATAGTTTATATTTGAGGAGCTAGTCAAGTTCTTCTTTATATTGTTGGTAAAAAGAGAAAGGAGATAATCTCCTCTGTAAAATATAAAATAACAAAGTTACTAAACAAACTCTGTTTACTATCAAATTACATACAATCTGTATCAGCATTTAACACTTGTTTAACATTCTACACAAGATTTTTGGCTTTTACGTTTTACAACTGACGGATACCAAACAAAACTTAGCAAAGAAAGACTTTCAAGGTAACTTACAATCAGGTTGTTTATTCCAGACATGGAGTAAAGAATCTCTAGAATCTACCCTTTCTGAGACTAAAGCTTTCAGCAAGGTCTCTGTCCTAGGTTGTAACCTGGAATAGTTTAAAATACATAAGTACATGTATACCTATAAATAGTAATATATTTAATCTACTATTAGATTGCTTAAAGCAAATCATGGGAGTTATAAATCGGTCTGAGGCAAAGTTTCCAAAAATAACATGATACATTGTACAAAGAAAACCACTCTTCCATTTATTAACATATACTTTATGAACTTAGCATAGCGAGGCATAGCAACTTACTTTTTTCAGCCACAAAAAAAAGAGAAACAAATACCTCAATTTGAACAAATTTGGGAGAGGACCTTTTAATGATGTAACTGACCAAGTTCGGTGATAATTCAACCACTGATCATGAAAAGAAGTCTTTGAAATGTATTTCTATTATTTTAGCTCTAGCAGCCCCAAAAAGGGATCAAGTGCCTGCATTTGTACAATAACTGAGGCTACAGACCAAGTTTGATGAAGATCCATCATGCAAATCAATTGTAGAAATTGTTTAAGGGTATTTCTATTTTTACCGCTAGCGGCCCCTAGAAGGAGCAGACTGTCCTCATTTGAGAGAGGACCTTATAATGATACTACAGATCGAGTTTGATAAAGATCCATCAAGTTGTTCTTAGGTCATTTAAAGGTTTTCTATTTTCAGCTCTAGCATCCCTCAAAAGAGGCCAAGCTGAACCATTTGAACAAATCAAAGATAAGTCCTTGCCAGGATGCTACTAACCGAGTTTGGTATCTAAGGAGAAGCTGTTTCAGTGAAAATGTTGATGCAGGCCAACGGATGCCAGAAATTTAACCTATACCAATAGCTCACCCTATTTTACTATTAGCTTAACCCCATTAACTTTGCAATGGACATTTAAATATTATTTCGTCTCATACCTTTTCTGGGATATTTTGGCATAATTCAATTTTGGATGATTTTAACAAAAACTATTTTCCCCATTTATTGTATTTGCAGCAAACTATTATATCTTGTCTAATATTGGTATTTTCAGTAGGTCATCATTTCTTCACCATCTCCAAAATATAGTATTGTAGTTTATATCAATGGACATAAAGACTTACTTATCAAAACTTTTAATGTGGAAAGTTTTTTACCTATACTAAAATCACTGAATTTTTTGGGCATAAAATTTCGTGATTTAGGCCGAAAGAGCTACTTCATGTGGATATAATTTGTGAATTTAAGATTTTTATCCCCCGCCGATGAAATTGGGAGGGCGGTATTGAAATGGCGTTGTCCGTCTGTCACGTCCGTCCGTCCGCAGCCATTTCTCAGTAACTAGCAGGTATAATTTCATGAAACTTGAAACAAACATGAACCAACATACTGCGATGATGCCCGTCAAGTTTTTTTTTTTGGAGTGGTCAATTTCCCTTAGAGTTATTGCCCACTATTTACTGAAAAATGTCCAGAAATGTCCGTCCGCAGCCATTTCTCAGTAACTAGCAGGTAGAATTTCATGAAATTTGAAATAAAATTGAACCAACATATTGCGATGATGCATGTAAAGTTTTTTTTGGATTAGTCAATTTCCTTTAGGGTTATTGCCCTTGATTTAATGAAAAAAGCGCAAAAATGTCCGTCTGCAGCCTTTTCTCAGTAACTATCAGGTAGAATTTCATAAAACTTGAAATAAACATGAACCAGCAAACTGCCATGATGCCCGTCAATTTTTTTTAATTCAGTTTTCCTTAAGAGTTATTGCCCTTTGTTTAAAAATCCACAGATTTGTACATAACAAACAAACCAATTGGTAGAATTTCATTAAACTTCTTTCATTCTTTTCCATGAACATTTATTATGAACATGTGAAGTTGTGTACCCACACCTGGTCACCACCTTGCCTAGGTCACCCCCACCCTCTCCCAAAAAAATCATTCCTTTTTATATTTTTTAAAACCATCCATAAATATTTTATCAACGTGCAATGTTGTACCGTTCCCCCACCTCACTCTCCACTCAGTCATGCCCACCACCCCTATCATGCATCCCTCCCACTACCTCCCATTTTTTTTTCATTTTTAATTTTCCATCAATATTTATAATCAACATGTGAAGTTTTGTACTCTCACTTGGTCACCCCCGCTGCCCCCCCACCCCACCCCTCACAAAAAAAGCGCATTCATTTTCTGTTAAAATGATTTTGACTAATGAAATTATTAGCTTCTAAGTAACATATCCTTAACTTTTTGCTGGGTACATCTTTTTGCCATTCCTCACCACAAACCCTTTTGGCGGGGGATACCAATTCATTGAATTTGCTTGTTTAATGTAAAATGAATGGAATTACATTTGTTTGCTTGACAAAGAAATCCCCAGCCAGAGTATCTTATAATATGGTATTTATATCAAACTCTAAAACAAATTCATACTTTGCCCAAGTTTTAATCATAGTTGCCGGCTGCGACAGCAGATCAGGAGTGAATTTTTTCAATGTTGTTATCACTTCACCTTCGAGGAGAAATCGTGCAAACCATTTCATTTTCTCAATACCGGTAGGATATTCCAGCTCAACAGGAGAGATTGGCCAGGCTCGGTTACCAAATGTTCCAGACATATAACACATAACCTGAAAAGACACAGGAGTGACTAGATCAGCTAAAATTGTGTGGAATCAACAATGAACATACAAACATTAAAAGTAACACTACTATAGACCAGAAAATAGTGAAGGACAGTCTGTTAGTATTTGAATAAGGGCCATTTCTCAACAGCATGTTAATTACTTAACAGCTGGCAGTTTTTCTAACCTGTGTTCCTTGATCATGTTCCAGTACTAACCTATTCTCTGCTAGTAACTGCTAACTTCTCCACATCAATCAGAGGTGAAGGATGAATGAATTCAGACACAATGACTTCCATCAAATCATCAAAGAGAACAAACATCTCGCCAGGGCTAAAACTCACAACCCCACAACATATAGAACTGCATTCCCTACTGAGCTTAGCGGACAGACTGTGAAGGACAGACAGAAAGTATAATACAATAATTTCACATGTGAAGCTACGACTCTGATGGGGAACAAATAACACTGAAACTTCAATTAATTAAATGATTTTGGTAAAAAATAGATACTTACTTGACCTCTGACTTTATCATATCTTGGCGGTGGTTCTTCCATTGGTTTAGAAAGCATCACATGACTTTCAGAAAATAATGGCAACCATTCTGGCTCTATTGCTGTAATACCTGAATACAGAAAATAGTAGTAACCATTCTGGCTTTATTGCCGTAATACCTGAATACAGAAAATAATGGCAATCATTCAGGCTCTATTGCCGTAATATCTGAATACAGAAAATTATGACAACCATTCTGGCTCTATTGCTGTAATACCTCAATACAGAAAATAATGGCAACCATTCTGGCTCTATTGCCGTAATACCTGAATACAGAAAATAATGGCAACCATTCTGGCTCTATTGCCGTAATACCTGAAAACAGAAAATAATGACAACCATTCTGGCTCTATTGCCGTAATACCTGAATACAGAAAATAATGGCAACCATTCTGGCTCTATTGCCATAATACCTGAATAATATATGCCCTTCACTGTAACAGTATCGATAATCTTTACCCCAAAATTTGAGAAATACAGCATATTTTGTTTGAAAAATCTGGGTGAATTATGTTGACCAAATAAGAATTCTTTAGAATAGAGATATATTTCTTTATGTAGAAAACATATTAACCTACTCAATTGAAACAGCTATATATCACCTATGCAATGCATTTTATATTGCTTTCAAACAGCAATATCTTACTGCAATTTCGCTTGTTTCTTTTTTGTGTGTGTGTTGTTGTTTTTTATAAACTGTACAAGCGATATTCCCTGTAACAAAGCAGAATGAAAAAAATAAAAAATTCTTTTTTTAAGGCAGATTTAATTACTGTGATTTTTTTAATTTCAAGGTCATGAAATTTGGTGCTTATTTATCCAAAATTGCTATTCATGGGAATATGAATTTTGCGGATTTCAACTCTTGAAGACAACATCAATCTGAAATTTACTTGTTCATTTGGACTTAATTTCATACATGTACTGATGAGTTCACAGACTATGAAATTATAAATCAGCAGCAGGCTGTCTTTTGTTAAACTATGGAATTTGTGCTTAAGAAACTGTGCCTACCTTTCATGTATAATTTTGAAGTTTCCTCAATATGTTGATAAACTACAAATTCTGGCCTCTCCCTGTACAGAACTGATGTAGGATGTAAAAACACTGGATCTTCTAGATTTGGACACTGAGGAAATATAAACAATCATGATTCAATATGGTCAGAAAAGATAGATACTTAACATGTCACAATAAACATGTTTTAAAAGACATTAAAAGGTAAATATTAATGAATTGATGTAACTAAACATACCTGGTAAGCATTTTTAAGTTTCTTTGCATCTGGGTTTGTGGCAGGAAGTTCAGGTAGTTTTCTGAAGAAAACATGAAAATAGCAAACATTATATCAAACTAATTCAGTCATTTGTTTTAGCAATTTTTACAATTTAGTTACCAGTTTTGAGTACTAGTATTATAAATTTAGGATAAGAAGAGCAATTATATGCTTTAATCATATCCTGATGTATGGTGTGACAACCTGGTGGCATTTAGTGTGCTCCATGATTCCAGTGATTCTAGCGTTATTTTCTAATTCAATGTGATGAGACTATCAATCTAAATGCAGTTTGAATGATATTTGTGATGATTTTTAAAATGCAGCACAGAGAATATTTAACCTCTCTGAAGATCAAACTCAAAACACATAGGTTCCATATTATAAAACTAATTTTGCGATGACCAGCCTAAAAACTTTTAGTCTATAATACCTGATTGGCTCAGTCCTGAAACTGACCAATGGCAAAGGAGCTTTGTGAGACTGGTCTCCAAACTAAGTTATATGACACTGAAGCATTAATTTACTGTTCAAAGCATATGTATACAAATAAACCAACTTCAAAATACCTTATAAACATCTAACAAAATTTTGTATCCTTACCTAGCAACATGATCTCCCATACCAGACAGTACAATCTGCCTCAAGAGTTTAGCCTGAGTATCATCTGGTGGTGACATTTTCGGGTCCACACAAATACTGGCATCTGGTATCACAGTATTTACTACAATATATTACAATTTCAATATAATTATGTGCGACAGACATTTTCTTTTAAAATATCAGTATAAGCAAATGGTTTTCCTATTTGTTTAGTATATACAAATGATGTGCGCAAGGAGAAAATCAACATAGCAGCTTTGCAACCAGCATGGATCCAGACCAGCTGGCGCATCTGCACAGTCTGGTCAGGATCCATGCTGTTCGCCAACAGTTTCTCTAATTGCAATAGGTTTTGAAAGCGAACAGCATGGATCCTGACCAGACTGCGCATTATCCTAGGCCCAAGCATTCTCAAGTTATCGTCCGGAAACCATATAACTGTTCTGGGTCACTGTGACCTTAACTTTTGACCTACTGACCTCAACTGCTGGTCATGATCAACCTCCCCATCAATTTTCATGATCCTAGGCCCAAGCGTTCTTGAGTTATCATTCAGAAACTGTTTTAACTGTTCCATGTCACTGTGACCTTGACCTTTGACCTATTGATCTCAAAATCTATAGAGGTCATCTGCTGGTCATGACCAACCTTCCTGTCAATTTTCATGATCCTAGGCTTAAGCGTTCTTGAGTTATCATCCGGAAACCGTTTACCTGTTCCATGTCACTGTGACCTTGACCTTTGACCTATTGATCTCAAAATCTATAGGGGTCATCTGCTGGTTATGACCAACCTTCCTGTTAATTTTCATGATCCTAGGCTTAAGCATTCTTGAGTTATTATCCGGAAACCATTTAAATGTTCTAGGTCACTGTGACCTTGACCTTTGACCTACTGATCTTAGAATCAATAGGGGTCATCTGCTGGTTATGACCAATCTCCCTATCAATTTTCATGATCCTAGGGCCAAGTGTTCTTGAGTTATCATCCGGAAACGGACTGGTCTACATACCGACCGCCCGACAGACCCACCGACATCTGCAAAACAATATACCCCTCCTTCTTTGAAGTGGTGGCATAATTAAGGGCTTATGTGGTGATCAAACTTTTATTTGTTTGTTTCAAATTCTAAATTTTACAAAATTTTGGTTACACAAAAGAATCTGATATGGTAGTATTACTTTTGAGACATTTTTATTTCCAAAAAAAAGAAGAGAAAAACTCTTACCAGAATTAGTTAGTTGTGCCCTTAGCTTTCTGACCTCTCTCATAGCTTTGTGCCTTAAACCATGGGCTTCACAGAAGCTGGCTGACCCACCCTCATACTCACTGGAACCTACAGCCTTCAACATCACCATCAGGTCCCCGAGAAGTAACGAATGACCCTAAAAATAGATTGCACATCTAACACTAGATTTGACCCTCCTAACCGAACTTACTGAGATTGTTCGAGAAGAATATAACTGTAAACTAGAAAATGCTTTTGTAAAAAAGCGCATGTCTCCCCCAATGCAAAGTCCTATAGGCAAGAAGTCAATATGGGTCAGGAGCAAAAGTCAAAGAGACACTGATGATTGGCTGCAATTGGGATCATCTACTTGGCATGTCCAGTCATTCCGCTAAATTTCAACACTCGTGGCCTAGTGGTTCTCAAGTCACTGTTCAGGTTCCTGTGACCTTGACCTTTGACCAAGTGACCTCAAAATAAATAGGGGTCATCTACTCTGCATGTCCAATCATCCTATTAAGTTTCAACATTGTAGGTCAAGTGGTTCTCAAGTTATTTCCAAAAAATGATTTTACATGAACAGGCCACTGTGACCTTGAACTTTAATAGACTGACCCCAAAATCAATAGGGGTCATCTACTCTGCATGTTCAATCATCCTATGAAGTTTCAACATTCTGGGTCAAGTGGTTCTCAAGTTATTGATCGGAACTGGTTATCAATGTTCAGGCCCCTGTGACCTTGACCTTTAACGGAGTGATGCCAAAAACAATAAGGGTCACTTACTCTGCATGAACAATCATCCTATGAAGTTTCAACATTCGAGAGGTTCTCAAGTTATTGATTGGAAATGGTTTTCCATGTTCAGGCCCCTGTGGCCTTGACCTTTAACAGAGTGACCCTAAAATCGTTAGGGTTCATCTACTCTGCATGACCAATCATCCTACGAAGTTTCATCATTCTGGGTCAAGTGGTTCTCAAGTTACTGACCGGAAATGGTTTTCAATGTTCGGGCCCCTGTGACCTTGACCTTTCGCAGAGTGACCCCAAAATCGTTAGGGATCATCTACTCTTTATGACCAATCATCCTATTAAGTTTCAACATTCTGGGTCAAGTGGTTCTCAAGTTACTGACCGGAAATGGTTTTCAATGTTCAGGCCCCTGTGACCTTGACCTTTAATGGAGTGACCCCAAAATCGATAGGGGTCATCTACTTTGCATGTACAATCATTCTATGAAGTTTCAACATTCTGGGTCAAGTGGTTCTCTAGTTACTGATCAGAAATGGTTTTCAATGTTCAGGCCCCTGTGACCTTGACCTTTGACGGAGTGATCCCATAATCAATAAGGGTCATCTACTCTTTATGACCAATCATCCTATCAAGTTTCAACATTCTGGGTCAAGTGGTTCTCTTAGTTATTGATCGGAAATGGTTTTCAATGTTCAGGCCCCTGTGACCTTGACCTTTGACGGAGTGACCCCAAAATCAATAGGGGTCATCTACTCTTCATGACCAATCATCCTATGAAATTTCAACATTCTGGGTCAAGTGGTTCTCTAGTCATTGATCGGAAATGGTTTTCAATGTTCAGGCACCTGTGACCTTGACCTTTGATGGAGTGACCCCAAAAACAATAGGAGTCGTCTACTCCAGCAGCCCTACAACCTTATGAAGTTTGAAGGTTCTAGGTCAAACGGTTCTCCAGTTATTGCCCGGAAATGAAGTGTGACGTACGGACGGACAGACGGACAGGGCAAAAACAATATGTCTCCTGGGGGAGACATAAATATTTATTTATTACTGAAGTTGTCAAGAATGTTAAAATTGTGTTTGTTGTACGCTCCATATAAATATTTGCCTAGTGCAACAAGTAGAGACTTTAGAACCAGAAAAACCTTGTATCTTGTAGATACTAAAAATACAGGACCTAGGCTAGAATACCTATAGCTTTTAAAATTATCTTCCAGAGCATTTATTTTAATACTTACAGCACCCGCCCATCTTCTCTTGACCTCTGTCAGATGTATCAATCTTTGTTTGAACTGTTCTTCCTGGAAAATCATTAATTAATAAAATAAGTTAGTATCTAGGAACAGATAAGAATTCACTTTTGCAAATATGGACAACTACACCCCTCATGCCCCCTAGCACTGCGTGAATCAAATTCTTTTTTAGTAAAATTTGATGTTAAAAAAACTAGAGCTATCACTAAAGGTGATGAATGTACCCCCCGCATGCACTGACACAGTACATTGCAATTTGACGCACACAAGACTGCATAATTATGTGGAATGTATGTATATAGACTGTATGTACACAGTATAGTAACAAAAAACAAAGTCCCATAACTATGCAGAATATTTATCTAAAAGAATGTAACATGCACCATGCACAACTAGGGTTGGTACTGATCATTTGTGTGAAGTTTCATTAAATTGTGTGCAAGGGTTTGGTAGATTAGGCACGCACAAGATTGCATATGCAGACTGTATGTACATAGTATGTTAACAAGAAACAAAGTCCCACAACTCTGCAAATGTAATAGCACTTTTGCAAGAATATGTTTTTACAGATATAGTGAAAATGAATCTGTAGTAAAATTTTCTCATCTTACAGTAACACTATGCCACATGAAGTATGACACTTACACAGGTTAAACCCATGTGAGTGGAGCTTTGATATTGCAGATTAGGCGTTTGCTGAATCTAATCATGCTGAAGGACACAACTGTGCGTCCTCAGTGATATTCAGACATGCTTCAATCTTTATTCACAATGGCGCTAAATATAAACTTTAATATACTAAACATAAACGTAAACCAACCTGGCTTTCATCCTGTGGATTACTATAGACTTCCATAAATAACTCCTGTACTGACAGTGCTGACACAATCACCACTACATATGGCAACAGATTCTGCTGGTGCCCCATTGCTAACATCTTAGAATACCTGGGAGAAACTGGGAAACAGGCCATAGCTCTACCTAGAGGTGTTATAGTAGTAGCAGGTTCTGTAAAGTAAAAATAAACAAAATATCAACAAGAGGGCAATGAAGGCCCTGTATCGCTCACCTGACCTACTGACCTAAAGATCATCAAGGTTAACATTCTGAACAAGTTTCATTAAGATATGGTCATAAATGTGGCCTCTAAAGTGTTAACTAGCTTTTCCTTTGATTTGACCTGGTGACCTAGTTTTTGACCACACATGACCCAGATTCGAACTTGACCTAAAGATCATCAAGATTAATATTCTGACTAAGTTTCATGAAGACACAGTCATAAATTTGGCCTCTACAGTATTAACAATCTTTTCCTATGGTTTGACCTGGTGACCTAGTTTTTGACCCCGGATGGCCCAATATTGAACATGTCTAAGATTTTACTGAGAGTAACATTCTGACAAAGGTTCATTACAATTGGGCTAAAATTAGCCTCTACAGTGTTAATAAGATTTTCCTTTGATTTGACCTGGTGACCAAGTTATTGACCCTACCTGACCCAGATTCGAACTTGACCTACAGATCATCAAGATTAACATTCTGAACAAGTTTCATTAAGATATGGTCATAAATGTGGCCTCTACAGTGTAAACAAGCTTTTCCTTTAATTTCACCTGGTGACCTAGTTTTTGATCCTACATGACCCAGATTCAAACTGGACCTTAAAATCATCAAGATTAACATTCTGACCATTTTTCATGAAGATACAGTCATAAATGTGGCCTCTACAGTGTTAACAAGCTTTTCCTTTGATTTGACCTGGTGACCTAGTTTTTGACCCCAGATGACCCAATATAGAACTTGTCCAAGATTTTATTAAGGGTAACATTTTGACCAAGTTTCATTAAGATTGGGCCAAAATTGTGACCTCTAGAGTGTTAACAAGCTTTTCCTTTGATTTGACCTGGTGACCTAGTTTTTGACCCTAGATGACCCAATATCAAACTCGTCCCAGATTTTATTGAGGGTAACATTCTGACCAAGTTTCATTAAGATTGGGCTAAAATTTTCACTTCTAGAGTGTTTACAAGCTTTTCCTTTGATTTGACCTGGTGACCTAGTTTTTGACCCCAGATGATCCAATATCGAACTCGTCCAAGATTTTATTGAGGGTAACATTCTGACCAAGTTTCATTAAGATTGCGCCTAAATTGTGACCTCTAGAGTGTTAACAGTCAAATAGTTGACGACGACGGACGACGGACACAGGGCGATCACAAAAGCTCACCTTGAGCACAAGTGCTCAGGTGAGCTAATCAAAGGCCTGAAGGGCCTGAGTCGGCTAATGATTGATGTACTGACAGTATAGTCTACCAGTTTCAGTTTGTTTTTAGTTTTTTTCTTAAAATTTCATAACACAGCTCGATATTTACCCAAAATATTATATCCGGATACGATTACACTTTTCTCCAGTTTCAACAATAGATTTTACAAATTGTGATGATACGAAGACATTTAGCAGCAATTGGCAGTATCTGACATTGAAGTTTATGGTTAAATTACCTCTTATTTAAATCTTTTCATAAAAAAGTTGTTTCGTTTCGTGAAAGCAGCCAAACATAGACGATCTACTTTCGATTTCAAAAACTACAAGAAAATACTATTTAATGTTTCGCAGATTTGTTTATTTCTCGAAAAATAAGAATTAAAATCATTTTTAATATCAGTAGTAACTAAACAAACCAGTAAGAGCTTCTTCTTCCGATAATTTATCCGTTTACTGACTGCAAAATTCAACCCACGCAAAGTTTATAAAAATCATACGATGCGTGTTTACGTTCAATGTGGGAGAATTAAGGCCGATCGGCTATGTTACCTAACGCATCCAGACGATTCAGATTTTGTTTTTAAAAAAGCATTGTGTGCGTTTCTGTAATTTTATATACATTTTTATACGCTTAGAAATTATTAGACATGCGCATTTGCATTATTTCATTATCCGAAATCAAAACCAACAGAAAATGTGCAACAATCTCAATTTTAATTCAATATACTATATATTTGAATAAACATTGATATACATGTAGTTAAAATAAAGTAATCAAAAGCCTCTGTGGCTTATTCTAATGTATTGGGGTATTGTGGCCACTCAAGGTTTAACGGGTAACCAGCTAAACAATCAATCCGGTCGGGTAACCAGCCAAATTGTAGGGAATAAATCAGCCGACCAAAAGAAGACCAGGCGTGTTCTCTAAATTCTAACCGGTGACTAGCTACATTTAATTATTTACAGAGAAACAACTTGTAACGTGGCACAACTTCCATCAATGCTACGGTTCACTACGACGGACAAAATGACAGACAAGTGGTATCTTCCATTACTCTACGGGTGACCATAGTAATAATGAAAAATATCAAACGTGTCACCAAACCAGACACAGCACTGTAGTGACTAGCATCCGCAGATATGACTCCTTCATTATCCTACGGGTAACCATAGTTACAATGAAAATCTAATCGGGTAACCAGTTAGAGTCGCAACGCAACGCAAAGTACTGTAGTGATTAGCACCAGCCAGGCTATGTATCACTTGAGCAAGGCTATATAGAGCTAGACACGGCTCTAACGCAACGCTATAAAGATATTACCAGAGTACTAGGGCAATACCTTTTGTATACTCAATGCCACACAAGTTGACTATAAAATGCTCTGACCCTAGTCCCACGATTCACACTGGTAACTCGCGAGAGCCGGAAACCAGGTCCCGAGTTAAATACAGTTTGAACAAAGTACATACTTGAATGTTAATTAAACTGAAACTAATATAAAATTGCTAAATTATGCTACGCCTAGTCAACTTCTGATCGGCAGAATTTTTCCCCGCTAAGCATATAATATGAGTGACATTAAAATAATTATAATTATAGTGTGTCCATAACCACTATTAAGGTAATATTTCCTTCTTAACAATGTTTATACACAAAAGAAATCGTCTTTCGCTAACTTATACACATAAATATAATAGTTCATTTGCTTGTATCAAACAACATACTTAAAAAATAGTGAATAGCGAACGAGCCTTAACACTTTGTAATTATCACTTGATACACTAACACGCACACCTAAGAAAGTTTATGATCTCACACTTAAGCCTTCACAGCGTCCGCAATGTTCGACACAAAGTTTTGGTGACATCAATAGAGCTTCTATCGTACATTACAACTGCTCCCCTTGAACGTGCGTGATAGTCTGTATCCAAGTTTTGCTCGTCAGCTCGGAGGCAAATTGTCTGTAACACAAATACTTGAAAGAGCAATTAGTTTGTCTAAAATCAGATAAATAGGAACATGCCATATAACTGTATATTAAAATAGGTGAATTTACGTAGTAGTATTAAAACTATAGTCAAAAATACATATTAACTACGTTCTGACTTGGGGTGGGGCGGGTGGGAAAATCTAACAAGCGTTGTTTCGTAAGTTGTGAAAGTTTACCGACTGAGAATATTGCACGAGTTTCTGCGTTATATATGTTCATATTTTGCGTTTGGTTCCCAAACAAATCTGGTTTATAAATATGTTTCGCTTATAATAAACCTGGAACCAAAACCAGCTTTGCTTCACCAAGCTTACTAAAAACATACATGATCATACATGTATAGATATAGATAGGTATAGATACAGGATGACAAACTGACATAAGTATAGATACGCGATGACAAACTGACAATTTCGTAAAAAATAAAAGCAATTATTTCAAAGATAAAATAATTGATATTATTTCATTATCCGAAATCAAAACCAACAGAAAATGTGCAACAATCTCAATTTTAATTCAATATACTATATATTTGAATAAACATTGATATACATGTAGTTAAAATAAAGTAATCAAAAGCCTCTGTGGCTTATTCTAATGTATTGGGGTATTGTGGCCACTCAAGGTTTAACGGGTAGCCAGCTAAACAATCAATCCGGTCGGGTAACCAGCCAAATTGTAGGGAATAAATCAGCCGACCAAAAGAAGACCAGGCGTGTTCTCTAAATTGACTAGCTACATTTAATTATTTACAGAGAAACAACTTGTAACGTGGCACAACTTCCATCAATGCTACGGTTCACTACGACGGACAAAATGACAGACGAGTGGTATCTTCCATTACTCTACGGGTGACCATAGTAATAATGAAAAATATCAAACGTGTCACCAAACCAGACACAGCACTGTAGTGACTAGCATCCGCAGATATGACTCCTTCATTATCCTACGGGTAACCATAGTTACAATGAAAATCTAATCGGGTAACCAGTAAGAGTCGCAACGCAATGCAAAGTACTGTAGTGATTAGCACCAGCCAGGCTATGTATCACTTGAGCAAGGCTATATAGAGCTAGACACGGCTCTAACGCAACGCTATAAAGATATTACCAGAGTACTAGGGCAATACCTTTTGTATACTCAATGCCACACAAGTTGACTATAAAATGCTCTGACCCTAGTCCCACGATTCACACTGGTAACTCGTGAGAGCCGGAAACCAGGTCCCGAGTTAAATACAGTTTGAACAAAGTACATACTTGAATGTTAATTAAACTGAAACTAATATAAAATTGCTAAATTATGCTACGCCTAGTCAACTTCTGATCGGCAGAATTTTTCCCCGCCACAATAAATTTCATTGAAATTTATCCCCCGAAAATTCTGAAGAGAAACTATACTAAATACAAATTACATTCACGGAAACAGAAGGACAGACAGCTCTTTCATAATTTGCTAATCTTGTGACTAATTATTAATACATGTTTCTCAAAATAGCGTCTTTAATGAAGTCTAAATAAAACTCTAGGCCAACTAAATTTAAATGTACTCCGTCGGGACGATAAAAGGCCGTTTTTGAGTCAATCTCTGTTGTAATTATGTCTGAATTTCCTGATTCTGAAACGATTTTACGACCGATTCTATTCAGACGTTTCCGTTTGGCATCGATAGGAGCATTCCCCCTCTCGAACCTGACCAGATTTGTCTTGGTTAAATATCTAGCCATATAATTATCGTGTTTGGAAATGCATCTCTGAGGTAAATTATCTCTTGCCTTATGATATTTCCAATTTCCGGAGTTTTAATTGTAAGTAAGTCGTTACCACCTAAATTGACGATGATAATTCTAGGCGGTGTAGACAGAAGAACCTGAGTCTCTATGTGTTGTCTAAGTCCGCTACCAACCCAAACCCTCTCTACCCCACCATGCAATTGACAGTCCTGTAATATTCAGGTTAGGTTTTCCAGCGGCTGTAGCATGTGACCCCGCCCAATACGGGATTGAATCGCCAAGAATCCAAACATCTAAATATAAAAGTAACGGTATTGACATTTTTCTATACCCGATTGCTTATATACTCTTACTTAAAAGTCAACGTATATATGTTTTATAGCAGTCTGATGACCAGCGGCCCAGTTTCATTATAATTTCGGACGGATAACCCTGAGCAGCCAGGTCCGTCGCTCTGCCAATTCTGAAACTATGTGACCTGAAATGTCCAGAATTGTAACGTGTTTTACCTATAGCCAAAGATAACACGCTAGAAAATTGAGATCTAGTCAACAGCGCCGTTTTTATGGCAAAAAAGGAGAGTTTGATGTTTAGGACGTATTTTCAAAAACTCCATAAGTTTTAAAACCGGACAGATACCAATATTTTGCCTGGGTAATTTAATAACGGCTGGTTTTCCTTTTTGGTTTGTTTTATAATGACGAAGTTGTATTACCACATACTGATTATTTTGATAAAAACAAATATCGTTAATGAGTATTGCGTGATTTAATTGGAAAGAGCGTGTTGCTGTCAACTCACTGACCCGAAAAAGGCCAAAATAAGCTAAAGTAAATAAAGCTGAGAAAAGTAGGGTTTCATACGCATCATAACAAACAGTTGGTAGTTTATTGCAGATTTCTACCAAAATATTCATAGTTACCGGCGCCCGTTTATCATAGGTTGACCTACTTCTATGACAACCTTCTAAAAATTTTCTTAGTAAGAAATTGTCATTTAGACTATAATAGCCATTAATTTTATGAAAATAATTTATGCCCGCCAAATATGTTGTAATAGACCTTGGTGAAAGTCCCTTTTCGAAACAGAAGGATAAAAACAGAATAATATGTACTAATGGAATCGGCCATAACACGGCGAGATTGTAATTATTCCTAAATTTCTCAAACATATTTAATGCGGTATTGTATGCCAGCGATGAGTTTGGTGCTAAAGACGAGTAGACTAGTTGTCTTGCTCTACACTGAAGACGTTCCACAGAAAAGAGGGTACCAGGCTGGGTTCGAGGTCCGCTTCTGGGGCGAGCTCCCTGAATCGTGTCAACTGTGAACGAGATAAGCAATCACAGATGGTATTCTCATGACCTGGGACATGAACTGCTTTAATCCAAATATTCAGCTGAAGACAACGTAACGTTATCAACCTTATAAGACACATAACCCTATCGGCTTTGGATGATAATTTATTTAAGATGTGAACGACTGCCATGTTGTCACAGTTAAATTTAATCTTTTTGTTTGCTAGCTGAGGACCCCAGACAAATAATGATACCATGATTGGAAACAATTCGAGCACCGTAATGTCCGAAGTAATACCTAGCCTATGCCATTCAGTCGGCCATTTTGCATGACACCAGTGACCTTGGAAATGAATTCCAAACCCTAAATTTTCGCCGCCTGCACTATCGGAGAACAGTTGTACGTCAGCATTTGAAACCCAATATCTGTCGTGGAACAATGATAGGCCATTAAAATCCTTTAGAAATGTAAGCCACATGTCCAAGTCCAATCTAATTTCCTTTTTAAGACGAAGACGGTGAAAGGGTTTTGAAAGGCTGCAGATTGAGTCTATTAAACGGCGAGAAAAAGGCCTACCCATCGGTATAGCACGACAGCAAAAGTTAAGAGAACCAATGAGTGATTGCATCTTTCTTTCATTGATTTTCTGTATTACCTCTTGAATTTTGGTTAAAGGTATTCTTACCGTCATATTTTTAGAGTCGAGTTCTAAACCTAAAAATATCAAAATTTCTGTAGGGCCCTCCGTTTTCTCTTCCGCTAAAGGGACGCCAAGTTCAGACATAACTTCACCGAAAATTTGTAAAGCCCGAGTACACGCTTCTGTATTTTTCTCAGCACCCAGAAAATCATCCAAAAAGTGTATTAATCCGCCCGCTTCAATTTTCTTTTAACACAAAACTCTAAAAATCTAGAAAATCTTTCAAAAGTTATACAACTTATAGAAGCACCGAATGGTAGGGCTTTGTCAAAATAGAATTTATCCTCAAAACAAAAACCGAGCAGTTCAAAATCTGCTGGTTTTATAGGTATTAATCTATAAGCATTGCGAATGTCCGTTTTAAACATTTTACAATTTTGTCCTAATTCTTGAACCAGTCTAACGGCTTCATCAAAGCTTGTGTATTGAACCGAGCATAATGCGGGGTCAATAAAGTCATTCACTGATTCGCCTGGCGGATAGGATAAATGATGAATCATCCTAAATTCACCTGGTGTTTTCTTTGGGACAAGGCCGATTGGTGACACAATTAAATTTGGTAATGGGCATTGTGTAAATGGACCGGCTACCCTACTAGCAGCGATTTCCGTATTTATTTTGGACTTTATTAAGTCGGGATTAAGAACAGTGGATTTTAAATTTTTGGAGTGTCTGGGTGCACGTGGCCCTGTGTATTGAATAGGAAATCCGTGCATGAAACCATCCAGTAAAATTCGGACTCCTGTTTGTCATAAAATTGTAAGTATTTTTTCAATGATGAAATTTTAATTGGCGACTTCGCTAAATTGTATATATCTAAATTAGATTGATTTTCTTGGCTAGGCGTTTCCCTTTCAGTTTCTTCTTGGGGGCCTAAAGGTGCCCCGCCTATTGAACGGTCTCCCACAAAAAAGTTTACTATATGTAGATTGAGATTGGGCTTGTGTTAAGGCAGGCGCGCCCGATCTTGTGCACTTAACGTCTGGATGGGGACCTTGACATTTAGAACATGTGTGGCTGAATCTGCAATTAGGCCAAGTGCAGTTGCCAGCATTAAAATTGTTGCACGAGTACCTATGTGAAATTGTTGGGGTTCTCGAAACTGGCCTCAATTGCATACAACGCCACCATAAATCATTATTGATTTTTGACCAGGATGACGGTGAGACAGCTTGACGTAAGCGAAATTGCTCGTCATACTCCCGCCAGCTCAAAGACCCGTCTCATCGCGGCTTCCCTAATATTGTACATATAATGTAATAATTCGTACACTTTATCCACGTGATTTGAAAGGTAAACTGATGCATAAATTAAAAAGGCATTAGTCCATTTCTCTATGTCATTAATTTTTTCCTTGCATTCTTTTTGCGAAGTTTGAATCTGCATATCTGAATTTAACCTTAAAACTGAACCGTTGCAATATTCCGACAACTCAACCGCTCCTTTGAGCATTAAAGCCAGATTGACATACGAGCCGTTGCAAATTTGTTGTTTTAACGAGGTTGGTAAATGCACTGCAATATCGTCGTCGGCTATCCGTACCGACGGTAAGCAAACATTGTCAAAATTATTGGCGCTTGCGTTGTTAAAAAGTGGAGCATTATGTACATTCACGCCACTGTTTGAAGCATCCCTAAAATAACTATGCCCTGGTGCACTTGCGTTTCTGCCAGACATAGTATTAACTGACATAGGCTGGCCACACCCCAAATCGTCATTATTACTTAAAATATTGTCAACTGGTCTATTAGGTAGAACTTGTGCCTCTCTCATGAGGTGTTCAAAATTTATGAAATTGCACCTACCAGCATTATCTTGCAGCATCCGGTCCTCTACCAAACCTTCCAGCTCATCCGCCGTTCACTTTCGGCCCCTGCCACCATTTCTGTGGTCGGCGGGTTCGCCTCTCGCTTCCGCCTGGTGTCTCGCATTGTCGGCAGGATCTTGCCTGACTTCCCCGGCGAGTCCCTGTCTGGCATTTCTAGCAGGCTGTCTTGCGTTGCCTAGGGGTTCCTGTCTTGCCATTTCTGCCGGTTCTTGCCTGACGTTTCTAGCCGGTTGGCGCCTAACATTGCCGGCGGGCTCTTGTCTTGCCCCTTCCACAGGCTGTTGTCTGGCATTTCTGGCGGGTTGGCGCCTAACATTGCCGGCGGGTTCCTGTCTTCCGGCGGGCTCATGTCTAGCCCTTCTCCCTCTGCCACGTGGCATCTTCGTATATATGCGGCTATCTGATGACGCTAAACTGGCGATGCTTCAAACAGTCAAAGTCAAAATCTAACAAGCGTTGTTTCGTAAGTTGTGAAAGTTTACCGACTGAGAATATTGCACGAGTTTCTGCGTTATATATGTTCATATTTTGCGTTTGGTTCCCAAACAAATCTGGTTTATAAATATGTTTCGCTTATAATAAACCTGGAACCAAAACCAGTTTTGCTTCACCAAGCTTACTAAAAACATACATGATCATACATGTATAGATATAGATAGGTATAGATACAGGATGACAAACTGACATAAGTATAGATACGCGATGACAAACTGACAATTTCGTAAAAAATAAAAGCAATTATTTCAAAGACAAAATAATTGATATTATTTCTATACGTAATTTACGCTAATACGCATCTTATCTGGAGCCCTGTGGAACTATTTTTTGTCTTTCGCTGGATGTTACCCAAGCTTTGTAAGCCTGAGCAATTCTTAAAATGCACATTTATGCTTAATAAGTTACATTCGAGTATTGCACAATCACAAGTCATAAATATGACAGATTACATCGTATATATCATAGCAAAGGGAATTGACACAACTTAACTTCATTCATGCAGTGAACTGTTTGAAGTTTGAGAAATCTAATGGAACTACATCCCTTCACGTGTTATTCGGTCCATTTAGAGAATCGCTGAACAGCAAGGACTCATCAAAAGGCTTTCAGCCTTTAGCCGACTCAAAAATTGAAGTGATACGCTTAAAAAAACTAGAGCTATCACTAAAGGTGATGAATGTACCCCCCACATGCACTGACACAGTACATTGCAATTTGACGCACGCAAGACTGCATAATTATGTGGAATGTATGTATATAGACTGTATGTACACAGTATAGTAACAAAAAACAAAGTCCCATAACTATGCAGAATATTTATCTAAAAGAATGTAACATGCACCATGCACAACTAGGGTTGGTACTGATCATTTGTGTGAAGTTTCATTAAACTGTGTGGAAGGGTTTGGTAGATTAGGCACGCATAAGATTGCATATGCAGACTGTATGTACATTGTATGTTAACAAGAAACAAAGTCCCATAACTCTGCAAATTTTTTTTCTGAAAGAACCTAACATACCCCATGCACAACTACTGTTGTTACTGATCACTTCTGTGAAGTTTCATTAAATTGTGTCAAGAGGATGAGGAGAGATGGTGCGCACAAGATTGTGTTTATGTATATAGTATAGTAACAAAAAAACAAAGTCCCATAACTCTGCAAAAAAATTTTCTAAAAGAACCTAACATGCCCCATGCACAACTACTGTTGGTACTGATCACTTGTGTGAAGTTTCATTAAATTGTGTCAAGGGGATGAGGAGTGATGGTGCGCACAAGATTGTGTCTATGTATATAGTATAGTAACAAAAAAACAAAGTCCATAACTCTGCAAATTTTTTTTCTAAAAGAACCTAACATGCCCCATGCAAAACTACTGTTGGTACTGATCAATTGTGCGAAGTTTCATTAAATTCTGTCAATGGGATAAGGAGAGAATGTGCGCACAAGATTGCGTCTACGGACAGACGGCCAGACGGACGGACGGACAGAAGGAAGGACAGAAAGACAGACAGACAACCTGAAACCAGTATACCCCCCCTTACAACTTTGTTGTCGGGGGTACAAAAATGAAAATCCTCTCCAACAGGCTAATGCAGATATCTTGAAGAAATGTTTGTAAACAGTAAAAATGTTTTTTACTTTATAACTTTTAAATATTAGTCTTTTATATGTATTATTTTATAAAATATTTGTACAAAATTTTAACACACTGCTTATCTTGCAATCTATGATCAATTTTGTCAGATTCAAGTTTGGACAGCTCTATTAAATTCTTAACTATTTAAAACATGAACTTTTCCTTCTTTCTTTCTAAACACAGCAGGTGGAATTGTATTTGTTTCATTGAATGTTAGGATTAAGTCAAACCAACACAATTTAGGTCATGTTAAAACTTTCCAGTATTAATGGAGGAGGACAATCTCATATGCTCCTCTGGGTATTGTTCCAGGCCTGGGAAAGTGCTTGTCAAATGAGAAGAATCACTAACCTTACAGTATGCCAAATGGATAGTTTTCTCAAATGATATATTTCTACATCCTATCTAAAGTTTTGAATCTGCACAGATGAGAAACAAGTGATTTGAACTCATCAACCTTTACCACAAATCTACAGGTGCCCACAGATATCAACTAAAACCATTTTTCCTCAATGCCTACCTTTGTTTGAGTCCCTGAATGATTTAGGATCCACTGGTTTTGTAAGAGCTCCAAGGCTTATCAGAAGTCTCTCTGCTGCCTGAAAATTACATTTTCAATCAGAGTAAAGATTTTAGTAAATTTTTTCAATTAAATATAAGTTATTTTTTTTGCTTCTGGTCAATAAAATTAACATTTGTTCTACGTATCGGAAGGAGGTAAATTAATATATTCTTTTGGTTGGGTTTAACGTCACACTGACATAATAAAAGTTCATATGGCAACTTTCCAGCTTTGATGGTGGAGGAAGTCCCCGGGTGCCCCTCCATGCATTATTTCATCACGAACAGGCACCTGGGTAAAACCACCCACCTTTTGTAAGCCAGCTGGATGGTTTCCTCACATGAAGAATTCAACACCCCGAGTGAGTCTCAAACCCACATAGATGAGGGACATGATATTTTAAGTCAGTGACCTTAACCACTCCGCCACAGACACTCCATGGTATATTAAATTAATAGAAAGCTAAAACTGTGTACTTGGTAACTGTTTTTTTTTCCCAGCAAGGGCCTGACTTAACAGCTGTTTATCATGCTACACAGGTTTCCTTACCAATATAAAACTGGCTCTCTCCTAGTAAATTAAAGGGGTGATGTATAAATACTAGAAGTTACATACATGTATCTGTTCTTTGTCAGGCGGTGTAGGATATGGGAAGTTGACAACTTTCTCAATATTCATGTCCTAGACAAATAAATAAAATTACAGCAATATTACACACCTAAAAAAATTTGCCACTTGAAAAAAAGGTTAAATGAATGAACACAATGGCATAAATATGCACAACTGGGGCAACAAACTTACACATAAGTCAGTCAAGGAACTTTCCCCCTCATGATCCTAAATGAGATATCAGATTAAATACAACTAGATAGGTGTCCATAGGACTCTGGTGCCCCCACTCCTGTCACTGTATACACTTCTTCAACTCTGGTCTGGCTGTGTGAAATCCCAATTAAATTAACATGTGCACAAATGCACATGCTGAATTACCTTTCTTTCAGGTTTGACAACTCTACTTGACATACAATTTGAGATGCGCATGACATTAATTTGGATGAGACAGACATCTATGGATGGACAAGGGCAAATGTAAGTGTCACCCTCCTTAAAACTTTGGGAGGCACAAAATCTTAGGGAAAAACGGCCAAAACAGTCAACATTAATAGGTAAATGGCTGCATCATCACTTATGGATTTTTTTCTCCATAATCTAATCTTTAGTAAACAACACAGTAGCTTCATTACACACACTTACTTTACACAGATTGGTGAGAACAGACACTTCTCTTTGTAACACAAAGTATGAACATTCAACATACACTCCATGTTTCAATTTTTTGTTGGTTTTAGTGAATTTTATAGTGTCACACTGAAATATTGATGTCATACAGACACTTTCCATTTTTTTGGCAGTAGAGGAAGACCCCCTGTTGCCAAATTATTCTTGATTGAACTCAAGCATGGGCAGGTACCTGGGTAGAACCACTGATGTTCAGTAAGACAGCTGGAGGACTTCCTCACATGAAAACATTTCACACCACAAGCAAGCTTCCAACCCACAATGGTGTTTACCAAGTGACTAAAAGTCAGCAAACTGAACTACTTAGCCATGGAGGACTGTAACTAACTGAACTGGAAAAGAGTTGTCAAAAGACTTGAGCACTGAAAGTGAAATGGTATTTAAGTATTTACTATCATACCTTCATTTGCAGTACAAGGTCATCTACAGGTCTCCTAGTAATTTCTGCTGGGGAAAACTTCTCAAATTCATCATTGAATACAGCTGAAGAAAATAACCTAAAACACAGAGAAGCGAGAAAAAAACTTACTTAATTTCTTAAAAATAAAGACTAAATGTTAAAATCAGCTTTTCACACTAAATGGAACATGGCAGTTACATGTACCAATAGGAAAAATATACCTTAAAATATCTAACATGCAAAGCTTAGCAGTTGCAGTTTTCTAAAGGAACTTTAAGTAACTGTATGCTTTCCTAACTTTATGGCGATTCCTCAGCAGTCATTTTGTTATGGATGACTTAATTTCAGTCACTATAAAATTAGAAATGTCTTTATTTATTTTGCAAAATTTTGGCTACACAGAAAGTACTTATATCACTGTAAAGCTTTATGAACTTTTTATTTCTCAGCAAGTAACATTTAAGAAGTAGGATGAATGAAAGTAGACAACTCTATGGTCAATGCATATCACTAAAACCTGGTCTCAACTAAGTCCGTACTCAAAATATCTTGGTCTATAGACTCAGACTCTCCTTTACAGGTAGTAAGACAATTCATACTTCATGTATTGTAAAGTTTGCTGTTTTCGAATAAAAAACCCATACCTATAGCAATGACCTGGCCCTACTCTCCCTGCTCTACCAGCTCTCTGATTGGCTGATGCTTTAGACGTCCACGTGATCCTGAATGTTGACACACCAGTTACCTTATCATAAAACTTTGTCTTACTCTGAAAAATAAAAAACAACAAGTTATTTCAAAGGATGGAAACCTATCAAAAACACTCAAGCATCTAATTGGCTATTAATGAACAATATTTTAAATTAACCAATTGCTAAGCAGCCTACATAGACTAGTTGCTCAACTTGGCAACAAATTAATTTTGACACATAAAACTTCATTATTTTCTAATTTTAATAATGGGATTTTCAGCTCTATAATTATTTTGGTAACTTTAATTCAGCTATTAACAGAAACAGAAATCTGAGACAATAATTTTGTACAAACTCAGAAGAAACCAACCTTTCCAGTATCTACGACATATTTAATACCAGGTATGGTAAGTGACGTCTCTGCTACGTTTGTGGCAACAACACAAAGTCTGCAACCCTCCGGCACTGGACCAAAAACCTGTATAGACAATTTAGTATTAGACTTTATACACAAGACATACTAACCCCCACCCCAAACACCAAAGTTAAAACCATTCTGCTAAAAATAATTTTGCACATAATATTCTACATAAACTTTAAACGTTTCAAGAATTTCTACAATCATACAATCATACAATACATCCAGGACTTAAGAGTCTCTTAATTTGATCTTTGCAGACAGAAAGAACAACAAGAAACAAATCATTTTCAGTGCCAAGTCAAATGGTCTATAAAACATCAGACCCCTCCCACTCACATAAGAAATTAACTCATTGCTCCAAAAATGTATAAAAAATCTTTGTAATAT
Source organism: Mercenaria mercenaria (assembly GCF_021730395.1). Lineage (NCBI taxonomy): Eukaryota > Metazoa > Mollusca > Bivalvia > Venerida > Veneridae > Mercenaria > Mercenaria mercenaria. The sequence goes on from NC_069372.1 coordinate 5,319,508, forward strand.
TATGTTGGTTAAAGCAGCAAACTTTTATGAAAGGAGCAACATAAGAATTTTTGTTTTTAAGTCTTCAGGAAGCTTTTCGTACTGACATTCTAACACATGTTGCCATGGTTACTAAGATGAACAGTTACTCACTTTTCTTTGTTTTTGTGTAGACAATAAAGAATACAGTGGCAGTACATATAATGGCTGTGAGCACTCCGTGACATGGACATTTTCAATGCCAAGGTCATCATCTTCTACATCACCTTGGTTACCAAGGTCATTATCATCATCACTAAGGTCAAGATCAGAACCACCTTCCCTCTCAGCTTCCTCGTCTAAAGGTGACACTGAATAACTTAACAGAAACAAAACTAAACCATAAAATAGAAAGAAAGTGGAACACACAACCAAACACTGAGAGTAAACAACTGAATTTTATTTAATCCGACTAGTTTCGGGCTTTTTCAGCCCTTCATCAGGGATACATATGAAACAAGAAACAAAACTAATCAAATAATACATTAATTTATATCTAAAATCATCAAATAAAATCAATATTTTACCATGAAATATCTTTTTACTATTTTAGTAGTTCCAAACCCATACTGTGAAATCAGTAATATTACTGGCAGACAAAGTTTGTGGATTTTATGGGTGTGTTGAAACCAAGAAATTAAATCCCTTCCAAGAAGTAATTTAAAAAGTTATCATTTATTTTAAGTTGAAATCCACTATTCAAGCCCAAATGAAATAACGGTTTGTGCTAAAATCACAAAATTTAACCCCAAACAGATGTTTTCACAACATACGACTTTGTATATATTCTATTTTCTAATTTGGCACAGTAAAACTGGCAATGGGGCTTGGCAGAAACAGTAACATACTTGTCAAGGTTGATTTTTGGCAGCTCCACTTTTTCTGGTTCTTTGTTCTTCTCACTGTGTTTATGCCTTCTCTTCTGATGCAAGGACGTCACTGTAATTATAACAAAAGCTCCAAAATATACTAAATCTTAACTTCTTTCTTTATCTTCAAATTCTAACTAAGTCTGCTCTGATGCTTCAATACAGAGGTATTCCAACTTGGTTAAGAACAGTGATGTTACAATGATTAATGAAACTGGAAAATCACTAAGCTGGAAACTACACTATGCTACCATTTTTTAAATAGATTTATGGCACAAAAACGTCTTTACAATTGCAAATTTATTCAAGGGGAAGTGAAGTTTGTGAACTGCAGATTTATATCATTTTTTTTCATACCTGCCCCTGGGTTATTTTTATCCAATGGGAATGTCTGTTTCAATTTTCTGCATAGTGTATGCACTTCCTGCTGTCCTGTAACAAACACAAGTATACCACCTTCTGGTAACATCTTGTGGATTTTACAAGTCTGAAAAAACATACATGTAAGAAATAATTAACCATTAACTCTACTATGAGACTTCACATGTGAAGGCAGTCTTCTAGCTTAGAAAGAGTAAGTTGCAAGAACTTCCTGTATCATCAATGCAAAAAAATTACTAGTCTAACATAGATTTAACATCATTTAAACACTTTTTCAGCTCTGTATTTCTGGTTATTTTACTGGACTTCTGGATTCTGTATTAGAACTGACTTGTTCTTCACCAGTAAATGACAACTTCCAAACAATTCAGAGGCAAAGGATGAACAGTTTCACACATATTCTAAATTCTTCTCCAATTCAAAACAGGATTAGTTTTTATTTATTTTACACTGACAATAGAGATTTACTATAAATTACAAAGATTTTATTGTCTGTCCTCTATATCAAAGTTATTCAAAAACTGGAAACAAAGACTTATGAGACAAAAACTTTTAATATTAAAGGGGACATTATAGGATAGTTCCCTAGAGTCGTGCATTTGCAAACCATGCTAAATGATGCACACACTGAATGAAGTCCAAAATGGGCTTTATGTTAAATGTGTGTATTTAAAGACAGGGTCATGCATGTCAGAAGAGAAAAAATTTATTTAATCTTTATAATTACAAGCAAACATGTTTCCATTTTTCTTTGTTTTTTTATTTCGCTCTTTGCACCAAAAAATTCAAGAACAACTTTTTGTCAAATTTTGAGTTGAAACCGCCATCATCATACACGAAATGATCTAACTAAGAACATGAATGCTCACACTTCTGGTATGTTTCTTTAAGAAATAAGCAAGTTACTGTATTTTCGTATATTACTGCTATCTTTTTCAGCACTGACACATTGCTGAAACACATATATGATTACAAAACTGACAATGGGTTCATCAATGTGTGAATGTCTCGGGTAAACCAACCAAACTGCCTAAATCTATAGATAATGGAATTCTTAAATTGCAAAAACTTCCAAACATGTATTATAGAATTCAGTTAATACCTTTCTGTAAGCTTCATTGAGATAATTCTCTAGTGGTGTCCTCTTGTTGTAGTGTATTGTAACAGGAAACTGCCGAGCATCAACCTGAAATTTAAAACCACGCTCATTTCACATAAAGATCTGTATCCGAAGTTCATGTTTAATTGCTATTATTTATTTGTACAAGTATTCAGAATCTGCCCAGCCACTTCACAACATAGTGGTGGTACATAGTAACTTATATGCAGTATTGAATGCAAAGTAAACAGAAAATAAGAGAGGTGACTTTCTTGGTCAGGTGGATGTGGTAACCACTCAAATAGGAGGAACAGGTCTGAGCTCTTCTCTTACATGGATCATGACAATTCCGCCTCATTTATTGGAAAATGAGATGCTGTAAAATTCATTTTTATCTATGGGGGATTTTTGTTTATTTTATGGTTGTCACAAGGGCGGGAGTTAGAAGATGAAAGATAGATCATATTTTACAAGCAGCGTGATGGCAATGAGTATGGTCAGAGCACGGCACCCCATTGTTTTTCTGTAGAAATAACATCACTGGCTGTATAAATCCATGAAATTAAATCCCAACGAAATAACCTAAAGTCGCATTCATTCATATTCACAAGCTGAAATCCACAAGTCATATCTCTACAAAAATGCTTTTTGGCCAAAACCACAAAATTAGAAGATTTCAAAATAAAAAAACTCACATTACATCCCTGGGTAAGAAAATGCTTAAAATAATTCCATTTGTTTATTTCATCTTTCATTGGTAAAAAAAAGAAACAATATAAAAAAGAACCTGTCACTGGTTCCTGCTGCAGACGGGAATATATGACTCCAAGATAAAAGTTTTGATGGGAACTAGTCAGAATCTCATTACAGATGGAACAGCTCCCCTCCAGTGGGATATTCCCATCTGCAACTCTGTGAATACATTGAATTTACTATGCTCTTACTTAAACAGAAAATCATTTTACAAAATTTTATTTTTTTCAAAAGCATTACCTTGACAACAGGAGGTTTGACCCTGAACAGTCTGTTATTCTCAGTGAAATCTTCAACACGAAGGGTCGCAGACATAATGACAAGTTTTAGAGGATTACCTCTCTGAAACACAAAACAACAAAATTCTAAATAAAGATATTATACTTTATATCATATATGTAAAACTAGAAATGTGTCCATGGGACACAGATGCCCCCACTATATGACAAAGGACACAAATTTTTTCCTAGGTCAGGGGCCATAACTCCTACAATACTGAATGAATCCAGACACGAAACCCCAGGTGCACAACTGCACATGCTGACCAACATTCCTGTAAACTTTGGTGACTCTAGGTCAAATAATTTTGGAGCTACGCGGGACACAACATTAAAATTACCAATTTTTAACTAAGTCAGAGGCCATAACTCCTACAGGACTCATGCTGACCAACATTCCTGTAAACTTTGGTGACTCTAGGTCAAATAATTTTGGAGCTACGCACGACACAACATTAAAATGACCAATTTTTAACTAAGTCAGGGGCCATAACTCCTACACAACTCATGCTGACCAACATTCCTGTAATCTTTGGTGACTCTAGGTCAAATACTTTTGGAGCTAAGTGCAACACAACATTAAAATGACCAATTTTTTAGTCAGGGGCCATAACTCCTACACGACTGAATGAATCCGAACGCGAAACCCCAGGTGCACAACTACACATGCTGACCAACATTCCTGTAAAGTTTTGTGACTCTACGTCAAATACTTTTGGAGCTAGGCGTGACACAACACTAAAATGACCAATTTTTACAAAGTCAGGGCCCATAACTCATACATGACTGAATGAATCCGGACGCAAAACCCCAGGTGCACAACTACACATGCTGACCAACATTCCTGTAAAGTATTGTGACTCTACGTCAAATACTTTTGGAGCTAGGCGCGACACAACATTCTCGGAAGGAAGGACGGATGGAAGGAATGACGGAAAAGGGCAAATCTATATGCCCCCCCACCCAAAGTGGGGGCATAACAAAAACGTATCAATATTTATGATAACATGACAGAAATTTGAAACCAGTCTCAACATACAATAATTTGGTTAGCTTCTAATGCTAAGAAACAGCTAGCTGCTACCACAAATGATTGACCGTGACTGGGCTCGAATTTCTGTCATATAACATTAAACCTTGAAAGACACAAGTACAAGGTTCATAATATCCTTCACTGATAAATAAGAATTACAATAAATATTAATATATTTTGTTTTATATCTGTGTGTGCACTTCTTTCATGGACCTAATCTAGTATCACAACACTCACCTTGTGTCTGACAGGAACTTTTCTCAACAGATAAGCAATAAGTATATCTTTGTTTGTTTGTTTGTTTTGGGTTTAACGCCGTTTTTCAACAGTATTTCAGTCATGTAACGGCGGGCAGTTAACCTAACCAGTGTTCCTGGATTCTGTACCAGTACAAACCTGTTCTCCGCAAGTAACTGCCAACTTCCCCACATGAATCAGAGGTGGAGGACTAATGATTTCAGACACAATGTCGTTTATCAAATAGTCACGGAGAACATACGCCCCGCCCGAGGATCGAACTCGCGACCCCGCGATCCGTAGACCAACGCTCTTACCTACTGAGCTAAGCGGGCGGGCAATAAGTATATCTGTGCACACATTTCTTTCATGAGCAACAGCCAAGATAACAGCACTCACCTTATGTCTGAGAGGAACTATCCTGGACAATAAACCAATAAGTATATCTGTATATACACTTCTTTCATGAGCCTCGTCTATGATCACAACACTGTATTTAGTTAGCAGAAAATCCTGAAACAAAGCACATTTATATTCAGGTACTTGTCAGCCTGAGCTCCTTGCTCTATGAAATTCTTATATACAATGCTCAAAACACTGGCATTATTAATTCATACCTCCAATATTAGCCGTTTATATTCTTCACTTTTAAAGTAGCACTGACATTACTGACAATGTGAGATTTAAAACACAAGCTTATAAAATCTGCTGTATTATTAATTCTTCAGTTTCCTTAACTTGTGGACATTTCAGTAAATGGATACATAGTCAAAGCTGTAATAAGCAGCTAGCTAAAGGAATGACATAGTGTGACTGCTAAAGGGAGGTGGCTGCTTAAGTGAGGTGGAAATTAAAATCAAATGTCAATGTTAAAAGTTTCTCAGTAGGCTTAAGGTATTAGGTCACTAATAGTAATGTTTACAAAATGGCCTTTGCTTGGTATATTCTGAAAGGTAACCGTGTTTTGCACTACTTTGCAAATTTTAAACAACTTTTACCGTGCCGTTTTTAAATTTTTTTGAAAAACTTATGGTATCTCCTCAAACTCAAGTAGAGAAAATTTCAAAGTGATAGCCACTATCCAAAACGTTTGCAGAGAACTCATTTTACCATTAATTTCAATAGAAGAAACATCAAACTATTGGTAAACAATTATAAAACACAATATAAAAATGTCAATATCATTTTTTCTATGGTGCCTCAAGTAAACGGATTTAATGAGACAGAATTCATACTTCAACATTGAAAAAACAAGAGGACCATGATGGTCCTGAATCGCTCACCTCTTCCCACATGACCCAGTTTTGAGTATGACTTCGTTTTTTCTATTATTTGACATAGTGACCAAGTTTTGAATTTGACCTAGGTATTATCAAGATAAAAATTCCGACCAATTTTCATGAAGATCCATTGAAAAATATGGTCTCTAGAGAGGTAACAAGGTTTTTCTATTATTTGACCTATTGACCTAGTTTTCGAAGGTACGTGACCCTGTTTTGAACTTTACCTAGATATCATCAAGGTGAATATTCTCACTAATTTTCATGAAGATCTCATGAAAAATATGGCCTCTAGAGAGGTCACAAGGTTTTTCCAGGGGTTCAAGTATAAAATTTTGAAAAACCTGAAGATATTGCTGGGGGCCCGGTGGCCGCATGGGCCCCCGGTGGGTCCAGGGCAAAGCCCTGGCCAGGGGTCCAGGGGGCCAGAGGCCCCCGGAAGCTGTGAAATTTTAGTAATTTCAGAGTCATACAAATCATTTTTTGAGGTTATTCTAGGAGTGTATCTACACAGAGTATTTCATCTTAAAAATTCTAATACTATTGAATCTAGCAAGATATTAGATTATGTCACTTATAACAATAACAAAATATTTCAAGAACATCATAGATACAAAGGTTTTTATTTACTTTTTTATTAGAAATGCCATTAATTCAAGTAACACATTTCTTTAATTTATAAATTAATTAATGACTGTGAAAACTACATGGTAGGATTGGTGCATTAAAAGTCCGAACAGGGGTGTAATAATAATCTTAATAGGTTTTAACTATAGTTCACTTGTAATACCACTGTCCAGTCAGTGAGAAATGCTGCGTAATAAATAGTTCGGTAGTCAAAACACTTCTACCAGCCTTGAGGTGACATTGTACATCTGGAGAAATCCGCTGCTGATTGGTCTAATAAGATGCTTGGATATTTCAGCATTCATCAAAGTCATCATTTCATTTACAATTTCCTTCACTTTTGGGGACTTCTCTACCTCATAGTATTGGTCAAAGCAAATACTCTGAAGAACACTGTCTACATTTTTCATCAATGTTTTGGCCACACTGCTTATCATGTGGACCGTGTCCCCACTGACATCAAGAAGACAACCATTTTCCCCTCTTATAAGAGTCTCAACTCCTCCTTTCACTCCCCTCATGATGCTACAGTTGTCCATCAAAACATTTACAACTTGTGTCCACTTTATTTCATAATCTAACAGAACACTTTCTATAGACTTCACAATTTCAGCAGCTGCAGCAACATTCTGAATTCTTGAACCTAAGTGGTCAAATACAACTTTGTTTGACTCTTCATCATAATACTGCACTATAATGTTAAGCACTTTGTCAATATTTCTATTAGTTGCCTCATCAATGTTCAGTGACACAAAATTTTCCTTATGAGTATTCACATATATGCTGCACTGGTCCTGGATAATTTTTTTTATTTTATCTAGTGCTACCTTGTCTTCAGCAAGTCATTTCACTAGATCTATGATGTCACCTGCCAGAGAGAACGGCAGACAATGTTCACTTACAACTGCTGTAGTAAGGATTCTCTCCAGCATTGACTCTAGAGAATCCACAGCCAGGAAGTACCTGAAAAAGGATCATTGAAAAATCAAGCTGTGTTAAAAATGGTCCTATAAATAAGACCTGACATATTTTTACATTTTGATATTTATCGGTTATGTTACAATGCAAACTAAAAACGAAATGTAAAATAATGAATGTTGAAGGTAAAATGAGCATGTACACATCTAATATGCCTGTTTCTCGTAGATTCAAGCTTTCTCTTGTGTTTTAGTAAAATTCATGCCCAAGCAGCATGTTCTTCCATCAGAAACTTGTGTCATTTACATTTTAAAATGCCTTGTAAAATATTAGTCATGAAACCACTGGAAAATTCGAGTAAATACCTCTTTTAATATTTTACATCAAAAATTATTTATTTCAAAAGGAAATTACACAGTGGGCAATATTGTGACCCAAAATTTCAAATTTAAAGCATCCTGAGCATATTTTGACTGTTTTAACAACTGAAAAAGAAGTCAATCTTTATAGACATTTGCTTTATGGAAATAGACTGTGCAAACATTAACACTTATTGACCTACCAAACAAAGGGCTCGAATCAATGAGAAAGTTTTAAAATGATGTGGAGTTTGACCTTCTTCAGTTTCTTGCAAAAATGTTCATATAAAAGATGATAACATTGTAATTCTTATTGTCTATTGTTAAATGCCAATATTTTTGTACCAAAAAAACAAAAAATATTTAATTGAACAGGTTTACAAAAATATTTAGAATATAAAGATTTAAGCGGCTCGAATCAAGGAGAAAGCAGCATAGTTTGGAAACCCTACACCTCCCCCCCCCCCCCAGGGGCATAAATATAAATTATTTCTTCCTGCCCCCCACCAAAAAAAAAAACTAAGTCCAGCTCTCTGAAAAAATTGGGCAGAGGTTCCCCATCGGCCATGCCAGCACATCTTAACCCCCAACCCTTTCACCCAAGCCATAAAAGTTTGGACAAGAGAAGACAAACAAGTGGGTGGGGTGACATTTGTACCCAAAACCTAACTAACCACTTGCTTCAACTACGATACAAAACGACTGGAAAATAATGCAATAAAATTCACATACCTGAATAGTTTTTACAGTTTTGGTGTGTTTTATCCTTGAATGATTCTTCACTGCCTTTTTCCCCGACGACTGATCATCGTTTTCCCATATTACGGCTGGAAGGTCTGTTGTTTTTTTTTCAACCAACTCTCGTATTTGTTGCCAGACGAGTCCTTCTAATTCATCCAATCCCATCTCTACTCTATTTTTACACTCCTTGTCCAACACTTTCATGTCCGTACCGGGCCGTAGAAATTGCATATTGGATATTTTCGAACAAATATTGTGCGTTTTTGGATTTTTGAAGAGTGCGCGCGCGAGAACGGTGTACGGGAAGTCGCATAATGGTTGTTTCCCTTGCAACGAACGACAACTGCTCCTGCACTTGCACCTCCGCGAAACGGTCAGTTTCTGTCTTCGTGGTCTCGCGTCCCCCCCCCCCCAATTCCTCAACGGATTTACACGATTTGGAAAAATGATCTCTCGGACCCTCGAAAAACCGGAAATCCGGCATAAACCGGAAAACTTGCACCCCTGTTTTTCTATTTTTATACCTACTGGCCTAGTTTTTGACCGCACGTGACCCGGTTTCGAAATTGACCTAGATTTCATCAAGGTGAACATTCAGATCAATTTTCATGAAGATCCATTGAAAAATATGGCCTCTAGAGAGGTCGAAAGATTTTCGTAATTTTAGACCTACTGACCTAGTTTTTGACCCAGTTTCAAACTTGACCTAGATATCATCAAGATGAACATTCAGATCAACTTTCATACAGATCCCATGAAAAGTATGGCCTCTAGAGAGGTCACAAGGTTTTTTTTATTATTTGAACTACTGACCTAGTTTTTTAAGGCACATGACCCAGTTTCAAACTTAAACTAGATATCATCAAGGTGAACATTCTGACCAATTTTCATGAAGATCCATTCACAAGTATGGCCTCTAGAGAGGTCACAAGGTTTTTCTATTTTTAGACCTACTGACCTAGTTTTTGACCGCAGTTGACCCAGTTTCGAACCTGACCTAGATATCATCAAGATGAACATTCTGACCAATTTTCATACAGATAACATGAAAAATATGGCCTTTAGAGAGGTCACAAGGTTTTTCTATTATATGACCTACTGACCTAGTTTTTGAAGGCACATTATCTACTTTCGAACTTGACCTAGATATCATCAAGATGAACATTCAGACCAACTTTCATACAGATCCCATGAAAAATATGGCCTCTAGAGAGGTCACAAGGTTTTTCTATTATTTGACCTACTGACCTAGTTTTTGAAGGCACGTGACCCAGTTTCGAACTTGACCTAGATATTATCAAGATGAACATTCTGACCAATTTTCATGAAGATCTCATGAAATATATGGCCTCTAGAGAGGTCACAAGGTTTTTCTATTTTTAGACCTACTGACCTAGTTTTTGACCGCACATGACCCAGTTTCGAATTTGACCTAGATATCATTAAGATGAACACTCTGACCAACTTTCATACAGATCCCATGAAAAATATGGCCTCTAGAGAGGTCACAAGGTTTTTCTATTATTTGACCTACTGACCTAGTTTTTGAAGGCACGTGACCCAGTTTCGAACCTGACCTAGATATCATCAAGGTAAACGTTCTGACCAATTTTCATGAAGATCTTGTGAAATATATGGCCTCTAGAGAGGTCACAAGGTTTTTCTATTTTTAGACCTACTGACCTAGTTTTTGATGGCACGTGACCCAGTTTCGAACTTGACCTAGATATCATCAAGGTGAACATTCTGACCAATTTTCATGAAGATCTTGTGAAATATATGGCCTCTAGAGAGGTCACAAGGTTTTTCTATTTTTAGACCTACTGACCTAGTTTTTGATGGCACGTGACCCAGTTTCGAACTTGACCTAGATATCATCAAGATAAACATTCTGACCAACTTTCATAAAGATCCCATGAAAAATGTGACCTCTAGAGTGGTCACAAGCAAAAGTTTACGGACGCACGGACGGACGCACGGACGGACGCACGGACGGACGATGGACGACGGACACCGCGCGATCACAAAAGCTCACCTTGTCACTTTGTGACAGGTGAGCTAATAAGGTCGAATGATGTGTTTCTGTTTTGAATTTTGCTAACTCTATTTAAAAATAACCTTAGGGAAGACGTAAAACCTACCTAAATTTCTTCCACAATATATAATCTAAGAGTGAAAGCAAAATAGAGAACTTTCACCGTGCGTAACTCAATATTTTTAAAGATTTGTAACTCTACCCCTTCTGTTTAAGTAGTAAATTCTCTTTGAACACCAAGAAATTGCTTATAAGATTCATCTTTTTCCATTTTTGTACAAAACATCAATAATAAGTCTTGAAAGAAGTAAAAACTTACTAGTAAAAAAGGAAAAAAAGGAAAAAAAAATTTGGTCCCAGTAGGGCTTGAACCTACGCCCCCCTAAGAATTGCAGTAAAAGTAGGTTTATGGTAGGAATTGAATACTCTTCAAAAAGAAGGTTCTCTATTAGAGATCTAATACCTTAAGGCAGCTGCCTGCTTGATACAGGCGTCAGCTAAAGTGGGTTCAATTGTATATAAGAATCACAGGTGCTTTACAATGGTTTCAGCCAGCTCCTGTTTGACTAAATACTGATTTTTCGCCATAGTTATAATTACCTGTTGTACTTCCTTCAACAGTACACCATCAGTCATAAACTTTATCTTTGTATCTGGGGTCACATTTCCTTCATAACGAATCTGGTAAGACACTTCCCTGAAATTGAATTCAAAATAATATACATATTCAATATATTTTCAAACAATGCTAGATATTTAATGATTGGAATCATTTAATTTTTTGATTAATGCTATAAAAAATCTGCTATTGTATAGAAAATCAGATCAGCATTTTTACAGTCTATTTATAATGTTAGCTTCACAAATGCGACATATTTATTCTATTTTGAACTATTCCACTGCAGTTCAGCAAATGAATTTGTAAGCACATTAAATTCTGAAATTCTTTTATCATATTTAACATAATGAACTGGACTTGTAAGGACAATACTAGGCATTTTCCACATGATTTCATATTTTCCATTTAATATGCAATTTCCGCATTCTCTAGTTTATATAATAAAGAACTTTCTGTTATGGCATTGCAACCGGTGTTGATCATGATCAGCCTGCACATCCGTGCAGTCTTATCATGATCTACATTGTTCACTATTCAGTCAGTATATTTTTGGTAAGCACCCCTTTTAACATTTAATGGTATTGTCCAAATTGAAAGATGGGCAAGTTCATTATAGAAATGGCATACTGAGAATATGTAATCACATGGACATTGTCAACTATCATCATGGACTCACTACCTTAAACCTTACCCTGCTAAATTTCTATAATGAACTTGTCCATCTTTCAATTTGGACAGTACCATTAACTGTTAAAAGGGATGCTTACCAACAAGATACTGACTGAATGGTGAACAGTGCAGACCTTGATAAGACTGCATGGTTGTGCAGGTTGATCATGATCTACACTGGTCACAAAGGCAGAATCAATCATGTCCAGCATGATAAGGGAGATACAGAAATGCTTTTATGAAAATCAGGAAATGGTTATCAAGGATAATTTGAAACAAGTTGTAAAGACATTCTTTACACTACAATCTGTGTACAGTATATGAATGGATTGAAAATAAATGTCAGTGATACCTGTTTGAAAGAGACATTTCTGTAGCAACTCGACTAGACATACTGATAGCAGCCACCCTTCGAGGTTCAGTGACAGCAATAATTCCTCCACCACTGAAAAAAAGGAAAAATATTCAAATATATATTCATTCCAACTTCTATTTATAGTGTAATGGGAAACACCATATCTGGGCCTTTAATTAGGAATATACTTTTTAAGATTTGCAACTCTCCTACTGACTGTAATGTTACTCTTAAAATTCTAAAGAGATGTGTCTGTTCAAATGTAATTTACTTAATTAATATAATTATCAAGTAGTAAATCATCTCATTTAGGGGTGACTATTGAGGCCAATTTTGACTATTGCAATACTATTGATATTGCTTAAAAACTATTGCGATACTATTCTATTGCAGGTTACTATTGCGATACTATTGCAATAGTTATCGGCCATCATATTTTATACAGTAAAGCTACCAACTGGCATTGTTACACAGTGTAAGAGACGGCACTGTTTATAATTGCTGTTAACACACATTGAGATTTTTGTATAAATGAAATGGACAGAAATAATTCTAACATTAAATATTTCTTGCCTTCCTTGCTTTTGGAACAATAAGTAAAACAATAAACATATGCAAGGTATACTCAAACGAATCGGCCATTTTGTTGCGAGTGTCAACATGTTTAATAACCCAAAGCATCGAAAAAGACGAAAATTAACGGGTCGGTTTAAGGTGTACCAGCACTAAATGAAGGGCCCTACCGAACAGTTTGCTGTATAATACAAGTATCATTCTTTCTCCATGTCCATAGTACATTTTCTCATCTATGATTAACAGGTTATTTAAATATATTTAATCAAAGTTTCTAAGAAACTAATTAATAAACTAACTTATTAATTATCTCCCAGACTTCTCAGTCCTTTATGGTAGTTAAATTCCGTGAGGGTAATTATTGTAATGGAGACGTAAACATTGTCCGAGGCGCAAATGAAAGCTGGCTCTGTTTCTTGGTTTATAAATTATAAATTACTTCTTATTTACTAAAATTTCAAAACTATCGAAACTATCGATTGTTGAAGGAACTATCGGCGATTGTTATTGGATCGTGACTTTTCTATCGATGCATGCTATCGGGACACTTAGTATCGCAATGCATCGATAGTTCGATGTATCGTTACACCCCTAATCTCATTGTGCCCATGACTTGCATCAGGCAGTTTATTAAGAAACGGGTAAGACTGACAAGTTATATTTTTAAACTTATACTCACCCATCAATGAAGTACAAAAAAAAAAAAAACAACAATATATTATATATAGCACAAGTAACTTACTGGGCATAACCAGCTTCATACAGGAACTGTGGGACTTGTGTAGTTTTACCACTTCCTGTTTCACCGCAGATAATAACTACAGGGTTTTCATTGATGCTCTCCATTATCACCTGCTCTTCTCCTAGAATTGGTAGCTTTAACCTCCCATCCTACAAATTGTAGACCAAAACTAATTAATTAACTTCTTTTTATTTTTATCATTATAAAGTGAAAACAAAAACATATGGTCAGATTTACTCTATCAAAACAATAAATCATTACTTTTCCTTTATTTTACTTTTCATTATTGTTTTCCTGCACAGAAAGTAATAAAATTATTACAGCATCAGTATTATTGACTATAAACAAGTCCTGATTAATAATATCTGAATGAAAATTTCTTTGCCTGTTTTCTTTTCTTCTCTGAACAGAAGTTTTCTGTCTTGACAGAAGTGCAATATTTAAAATTTAACATGTTATTTCAATCTCTCATTAGAATCAGTACAAAGTTCCTTAAAGAAATCAGGATTCCTGATTTTGCAATGTTCAGGCTTTAATGTCCAAGTCAGAAAATCAAAGTTCTTACCTGAATCTCTTTGTCTCTGATCACAGGTATATTGACTACTTTTCTTACTTCACTTTCTTCAGACTTGGAGAGAGCATCTTTCTGCTTACTACTGTCTTCTGTATCTTTAATTACTCCCTTATTATTCACAGAATTCTCATCACCCTTTGATTTTATGTTTTCTGTTATGTTTTGTTCTTTTTCAGAAGCCGTTCTTAGTTCACAGACTGTCCAGTTCCCTGATGTCCCTCTAACATGATGTTTTGTTTTTACAAAGACCACTTTTCCGACAGAATTACCAGCATTATTCACAACACTTCTTTCACTTTCATCAGTCACTTTCCCAGTTTTATGTTTATCATTTGCTACTCCTGGGCTATTAATATCTCTGTTCTTTTCACAGTTATCACAGGAATTTTTATCTGTCAGTCCTTCATTGTCTTTTTTGACATCAGTTATTTCCCCTGAATACTTTTCATCTCTTTCATCACTTATCACCCCTGAATCCTCTTCATCTGTAGACATATCAGAGGTATGAATGGACTCACTGTCACTTGCTTCTTCCTGTTCACTGATCATCTTTCTTCTCTTTTTATTACTTCCAGCTATAGTGTTAACACGGACGTCATTTTGAGCTTGTTCATGTTTTCTTTAGAAAAAAAATAAAACAAAAATTCATACTACTGTATCAATACTGCAGCAAGAAAAGAGTCCCAGCAAGAAAATAGTTCTATTACCAATTACAACTACATCAACGTTTTACTCTTTTAATCGTTATTATTCTATGTTCCATCGAATTAGTTTTCAATAGGGAAGTGTGTGTTCTTGTAAAGTATTTCCAACAATTTTTCAGTCATATAATAACCGTGTCTATTTGTTGCAGTGAGCAAACTGCCTAACTTCATAGTGCTGACTGCTGAGACACTGGAATATCATGACATAGACACATGACATGAAACCCCACCAAGCTACATTATTGTTCTAGAACTATCTTCTTATAGTGGGCCGCCATGAAAAAACTACTTAATCAGTGTGCCCAATCACGTGATCGCACTACGTCATTTTGAGCTTGGAAATGAAAGTGTAGAAAGGTAAACAAAAGCTGTCAGTTGACAGCGCGCTCGACTATTCTCAGTGCTTGATAGTATAATATAAGCTATGAGTAAAACTTTAACATTACAATAAGCATATTCTAAGTCGAAAAGGGGCCATAATTCTGAAAAAATGCTTGATAGAGTTGCCTCCTCCTTTTGACAGACTGGGGTCATGATGGTAAACAAGTATGCAAAATATGAAAGCAATATCTCAATGGACTTTGAAAATATTTGGGGTGGTACGCAAACTTTAACATTACAATAAGCATATTCTAAGTCGAAAAGGGGCCATAATTCAGTCAAAATGCTTGATAGAGTTGCCTCCTCCTTTTTACAGACTTGGGTCATGATGGTAAACAAGTATGCAAAATATGAAAGCAATATCTCAATGGACTTTGAAAATATTTGGGGAGGTACGCAAACTTTAACATTTGTGACGCTCACGCCGACGCCGGGGCGAGTAGGACAGCTCCCCTATTCTTCGAATAGTCGAGCTAATAAAAATTATAAAACAGGGTGTAAGTTTATTCAATATATTATGTTAATATCTTTCACATGATTCAAAACCTATTTGGAAGCGCTACCCCCGGTACTACGATTTCCCTGCCAAAACCTTCTCGTTATAACGCTATTCCTGTTCAATTGACTTGCAGTGAGAACACCTCAGAGCGCACAATGTCAAAAGTGGTTGAACAGGAATAGTGTTAAAATGAGGTTTTGGTGGGGAAATCGTAGTACTGGGGGTAGCACTTTCAAATAGGTTTCGAATCATGTGCATGATATTAGAACAATATATTGAATAAAAAACTTACGCCCTGATTTATAATTTTTGTTTACCTTTCCACTTTCACTTTCGAGCTTGTAACGGGAACAAAATGACGTAGCGCGATCATGTGATTGGGCACACTGTTAATACCAATTTTACAAAGCGCTTTACTATGACCAACCCATGGATCAGTCACTTCATTAGAGGTGACATGGTCAGCAACAAACCTAACTGACTTACGATACCATGAAATTACTTTCTAAGAAGATCAGTTTTATGCTATCACATTATATTCTTTCTTTATAAGTAAGCTCATAATTGAAGAAAAATTCAATAAAATGGGTACATGTTTTACAAAGAGAACTATATTCCTTAATAATCTGCATCAAAATGTCATAGTTCTACAAAATGACAGGAAAATGAGACATGCCTTTTCAGTTTTCCTGTTTGCATCTCAGCTATACCAACAAACTGGTTCATCTCATCCTGGCTGGCTTGGTGAGCTGCCAGTGACTCCAGTACATCTGCCCTCTAAAATCATATACAATTCATCATTTATTAGCCATTAAAAACATGAGAGAAAGGTTTTTTTTTCATTTATTTAAACTTAATTTGATGACTGTTATGTATCATGTCTCTCAGTGACTACTGCAAAATGTTTATTGTTTATGAGAACTTTATTTTACCTAATGTTCAAGAGATTCATTAAACTAAATGTTAACTATTTTGCGATTTAATGAATAATCTAAAGTGACACAGTAACCATAATAATAGCTGAGTGAATATTTATGTACAGATTACTACTGTACTAGGGTTACCAAATAAATGAGACACTCATAATTTCAAAGTATAGTATTTCTATAAAATACAATACTGTAAAATCAATTATATATGTGAGGGACAAATTTGTGAAGATTTCGTGGTTGTGTCATTCAACAAAACTAAATCCAAACAAAAAAGCAAAATTCTCATTCATTTTATTGATATCCCTGCCAGCCCAAACCACAAAATTCCATCCCAGTGATTTAAACGGTTTTACAGTATCCTTCATACCTTCTAACCTACAGATCTATGTTAATGAAAGAAGATAACCTTTGCTTTCTTCTCCTTCTGTTCAAGAACCTTTTCAAGCTTTCTTCTTTCTTTCTTTGTAAGTTTCTTTGGTAGTTTTGTATGCTGCTGTGTTATTTCAGATTCCCTCTTCTGAGATGGTAGTGCCAGAACATTACTCTCATCAAATCCTTTCTCCGACTGTAAGCCTTCAATATCTACCTTCACCTGCAATAGATAGAATCAGAGAAATCATGAAAATATTTAATATTTTGTCCAGTCCACAATTAGCAGTCATTATTGACCATTTCAGCTGCCTTACACAAACTAAACATGTGTCAACTAAATATTCTAGTCTATATTGACAAGATACTGATAACTACTGATTGGCAGGGTTGGCTGGAATTTCCCAGGGGCGGGAATTCCCACCGGTATTTACCGGGAATTCCCGTACTGGAAAATACTCCTAAAATTGCAAAAAGTGAGAAATACTGGGAAATAGTGGGAAATACTGCAAAAATGACTCCAAATGCAAAGAAAATTCTGCTTTTTGTGACAAAAACATTAAATATCTATGGTGATAATTAATATTTAATTTTTAAATGAACACTTGCATAAGAAAAATACATAAAAGTACTTAGCACAAGTATACATATAATATAGCTCACTGTAGAGAAATGTACTTTCAATTTTACATATAGTTCAACCATCATAAAACTCAGTGATATCTAAAAACATTCATGCAGAACCTAAAGGTTGCATTTTGACTAGTTATGATAAAATTATGTCTGAACAAAAACTGTGTATTTGAAGGGATGAACTTTCATCTTTCAGTTAAAATGACCATAATACTGTACATAATATTTATTTTGACTCAGCAAGAGTACGTTTACAATCGACTGTGGTAACAGTAGTAAACAGCATCAACATAAAAAATATGATAAGCTGTAAAAGAGAATAAGTGTAAGAATGATCTGAGTTATATTTGCAGCCAGGTGGCACAAATCTTCAGACACATTACTATATATATATATATATATATATATTATATTCAAATTCAAAATGATAATAAAATATGTATAGATGTCAACAATAAATGGGTTGTTAAGAAAATATATTTGTGTCAAAAACAAACAGTAGGCATTATAAGACATTTATTATAGCTAGTTAAAAGTTCAAAGAAATAAATTGAATTTTGTAATGATTTACTGAAATAATACAAACAGGTGCTAGTTAAAAGTTCAAAGAAATAAATTGAATTTTGTAATGATTTACTGAAATAATACAAACAGGTGCTATCAAGTTGTTTGTAACATGTGACATGGTCAACACCAGTGCCTGAGGCATAGTGTGTTATTGTCACTGATCCCTACCAATTGTGTATTGTCATTGACTTCTCACCATAATATTAACACAACTGGATTGGTATGAAGGGATTATGAAAGTATTCTACAGTCAGGGGTGTAACTGTTTTAAGTTATGTAACCTATTTCAGTTACTTTTTCAAGCATTCTGTAACCTGTATTAGTTATAAAATATAGTTAACTCAGGTAAGTTATTAAAAAAAAAGTCTTTTTGCTGTTCTCACAAAGTGACCTTTAAAGTGAAATTAGTAGCAAACTGAGGTTAATCAAATTCTCTTTTAGTCTGAGCATGACCTGATAAGCATAATGGGATAATAATGAGATATTAAGAGTTTTATAGCTTTAAAGCTTTTGCGTAAGACTTTATCAGCCTTGCGTAAAAAATTCTACTGCACAGCTGGAAAGATAAAAGCTCAAGGATTCAAGATATAATTGCATTAGTCTCATTCAAAATGAGGAATTGGCACAGGAGGGCTTTGTAATATTTCATGATAACTGAAACAAGTTATGAAAGTTTAACCAATAACTCAAATGGGTTATAAACTGCGATAACTTGAAACAGTTACACCCCTGACTGTTCTAGGTGGGTATAGCTTATCTAAAGAATAAAATATATTGGTCTGAAATATATTTCCCAGTATTGCCTGGGAATTACCAGTATTTCCCGGGAATTCCCTGTATTTCCTGCCGTCCTGGGAAATATGAGTATTTCCCGCTTTAATGCCAACCCTGCTGATTGGTGTGTTACTATAGATTTGTAGATACATGTAACACACCAATTTGTGATGATCTCCGACCTGGTTGTTTTATCAACTTTTCTGACTGCTTAAATTGCCACCCACATGACGTAATGATCAGTCTTGGTCGAAGTTATTAATGGTAGAAAGAAAGTGGTATCAAGTCAACTCGTCCCGAAAAATGGGGATGAAATGACCAATTTGAAATCGCCGAGGGGGATGAAATTACCAAATCGGGGACGAGTTGACTGCGGGACAAGTTGACTGTAAATCCCATGGATACATCTCTTGACTGGCTTCTACCTGTAGATTCCATCTATCTTCCATTTTGTCAAACCCCTTCTGGGGACCTAGACATTGGTGATAATTTAACATGTTCAGAGATTGCAATACTTACATCCTTCTCCGATGACCTGTCAACAACAGTCTCGGGCTGCAGTCTTGCTTTCCAATTAAACCCCTTCTTATTTTTCCCCATAATGTTGTAATTTTACTGAAAACACAGAACACATGTGTGTGACCTTACAACAGCTAAAGGAAGTAAGTACGCTTTCAAAATAACACCAATATTGAATAAATGATTTTTTCACATGTAAGTAATGTGTGTCAAAGTCTTGAAATAAATAACATTAATCCTATGTTTTTAACATGAAAAATATATTTCAAATGAGTTAAAAACGTCTGGGAAAGTAAATAATGATGCGGAAATATTTGTTATTGTATTCATCCGCAAACCGGTGATGTATAACAATCATACTATTATATTTTTGCAATATACTTCAGACGTAAAACCATTAAATTTGACTGATCCGTAATTTTGAAAATCAATAAAAGCTCGCACAGTTTTTGAGAAGCCTATAAAACCAATTAAACATTGCTCCCATTAATTTACAGGTACCCACATACAGTTATTTTGCGTTGAACTACAGAGATCTGATAACTTACTTTTATTTTTCAATCAAGTTCAATTTAATTAGCGATTTTCTGTTGTTTTCTCGATTTATCAAAGTTATATGTTCAATTGTTAGGACGTCAATAGCTACGCTGACCTTTCGGGTAAAAAAAACTGAATTTTATTGGTGCCGGAAAGTTTGTCTGTAAAGTATTTACACAGATGAGTAAAATATTTTGAAAAAGTGCGATTTAGCGCCAACCCGTAATGAAAAATATGTTTGAAATAGAAGTCGCAGTGTTCTGTATGAAAATGGCCATGGAAAGTTGAAGTATATGTTATATAGGGCAAAACAGACATGCAGAACTTTTATTTCCTTTCCTCGAGAGATGTAAGTCTGCATTTTCCTCAGGATGATTTCCTAAACACATAGATCCGACCTAAGATAAGATAAGATAAGATAAGATAAGATAAATTTTATTTTAAGTCGGCAAGACAGAGAAACAATACAACATAAGCGACAAGTGCTTTTTAACCGACTATATATAACAAAGATAAACAGTTAAAACATATAGTTAGCAAGCTGTAAAATAAGAGATAGGATTATACAAAATTACATGTAGCAGTACAACATGAAGTTAAACTTGTGAGAGACCTGCTGCTCTTGACCAAAAGCCTAAGAACTAGTTAAGATAAACATGAAATAAAAAACTGAAAGGCAAAACTGGCGCAAAAAGCTGAATAAAAATATGCTAAACGAGAATATCACCTCAGATCAGATCTGAAATGAACTGAGCAGCAGCTCCTTCACAGTAGCACATAAAACATGGCATGAAAATAAGATGTAATAATTGTATCATTATGTAGATAATGTAGTATACTCACAGCGCATGCGTATATTTTATACACACCCAGTTTGGGATGTTGTTTCAGCAGTTGTTAAGGCGCACTCATATAATAAACATATACTTATAGTAAGAATACTGTGTTGGTCATTCTTTACAATAAGACATGGTGTCAGAAAATTAACGATTTTAATACATCCGCATTTGTCAGGATTATTAACAATCATTGTGCATATAGTGCATATAGTGTATCGGATTTAAATAATGGATTTAACCGGTGTACCGACGCCTACAATGGACTGGGACAGTCCGAATTTGTTGGAAACATTCAAAACCTTTAGAGGTCACGCGGATTGATATTCTAGGGTCCGTTAAAGGGGAAAGATGAACCAGTACAAATCACATACTTGCTCCTATGGATGGGACAAAAAGGAAGAGAAATTTATAAAACTTTAGTGTTGACAGCTGATCAGAAAAAATCAGTAAAAGCTACCGCCGACGCATTTGGAAAACACGTTCAGCCGAAATCAAACCCAGTATTTGCGCGGTTCAAATTTAATAATGAAGTGCAAGGTGAAAATACCATGGAACAATTCATCACACGACTTAAGATACTTGCAAATGACTGTTCTTATGGCGAAGCCTACAAGGAAGATTTGATTAGAGATCGAATCGTGTTCGGTGTAAAGTCGTCCAAAATTAGAGAGAAGCTTTTGACAGTAGGTGAGAAACTAACATTGGCGAAAGCTGTTGACATATGTCAAACTGTAGAATATGCACAAGAGCAAATGAATAACATGCAAGAATCGTCTTCTATTAACTTTGTACGGAAAACTACTCACAAAAAAGAGGAATCGAGAAAACGAGATATAAAGTGCAAAGGCGGGTCGCGGAAATCAACGGAAAACAAGCCCGATGTCGCGCACAAATCGTGCCAAAACTGTGGTCAATTCCATGGGGACAAACAGTGTAAGGCGAAGGGAGTGCAATGCCGAAACTGTAAAAAATGGAATCACTACGCGAGGGTGTGCAGGAGTAAACGTGTCAATGAAGTGAGGGCTGATGATTCATCTGAGGATATTTTCATTGATACAGTAATTAGTGCTGTGGACAAGATGTGCAATCAGGCATTTGTGGATATTAAAACTGGACCTCTTGGGAAACAAATTTCTTTCAAGATAGACACTGGCGCACAGGTGAATATTTTACCTCATTTTGCATTGCAACAATTAGGTATAAAAACCGCACTCTGTTCCTCTGTAACGAAGCTCACAGGTTATAATGGCAACCCTTTAGTATGTCTAGGTTCCATTACCCTGCAGTGTACCCATGAACCTTCTGCACAGACCAAGTATGTAGAATTTCATGTAGTAGACACCCAGTCACCACCCTTGTTTGGTTTTCAGACTTCCATAGATTTTGGCCTAGTTAAACTCGCACATGCTGTCACTTCCAATTATGTATCCTCCCCGCTTAACAAAACAGCAGTGCTGAATGAATATTCCCAGGTTTTTAAGGGCATTGGCTCTATTCCAGGGCAATGTTCTATTTATCTGAAACATGATGCTAAACCTGTGGTTCATCCTCCACGTAGGATTCCTGTTGCATTACGAGATAAATGCAAGAAGGAGCTAGATAAGATGGAGAAATTGGGGGTCATTACAAAAGTAAGTGAGCCTACTGAGTGGGTCAATTCAATGGTGACAGTACAGAAAAAAATCAGGTGACTTGCGAATAGTACTTGATCCGGGTGACTTGAACAGAAACATTCAACGTCCTTATCATCCGACGAAAACACTGGATGACATACTTCCCCAGCTAAACGGTGCTACATGTTTTACAAAATTAGATGCTAGGTCAGGTTACTGGGCCATGCATTTAACAGAGAAGTCTTCCATGTTGACTACATTCAATACCATATTTGGGAGGTACAGGTATCTGAGGCTTCCAATGGGTATTTCGTCTGCCATGGATCTGTTCCAAAAGAAAATAGACGAAATATTTGAGGGTCTCCCAGGGGTAGCTGCCATAGTAGACGATATTTTAGTATATGGCAAAACAAGGGAGGAGCATGATGCGAATTTGAGAGCAGTGCTCCAAAGGTCACTAGAACAAGGTATACGCCTTAATCCAGATAAGCTTGAGGTTGGGCAGTCCCAGATTAGTTATTTCGGTCATGTGATATCTAAACAAGGTCTTAGCCCAGATCCAGACAAGGTGTCTGCAATTCGAGAAATGCCTATCCCGGAAAATAGGTCACAACTCGAAACGGTACTTGGCATGAGTCAGTATCTCGCTAGATATGCACCTAGGCTATCTGAGGTCACTTTGCCCTTACGAGAATTATTGGCGAAAGATGTAGAATTTCTCTGGGGTGAATCACAGCAGCAAGCTTATGATCAGATGATTGATATCATAACGCAAGCTCCTGTCCTTGCTTTCTATGACCCGGCAAAACCCTTAGAGTTGCAAACCGACGCAAGTAGGTCAGGACTTGGGGCCACACTCCTTCAAGAAGGTAGACCAATAGGTTATGCCAGTAAAAGTCTTACGCCAAGCCAAATGAACTATGCTATGATTGAGTTAGAGTGTCTTGGATTGGTATTTGGCTTGAAGAAATTCCACCAGTGGGTCTATGGGAAAAAGGTCAAAGTAGTTACAGACCACTTACCATTGATAGCTATATGTAAGAAACCCTTATTTGCTGCACCTGTTAGGTTACAGCGGCTGCTCTTAAACATTTCACAGTATGATATAGATGTCACTTATAGGCAGGGAACTCAGATTCCTTTACCAGATACTTTGTCTAGATTTCCGGTCAAGGATACAGATCCGTCCCTGACGGAAACTGTAGAAGTCCAGGTTAATATGGTCAAAAGAAGCTTACCGGTAAGTGACCGGAAATTGTAAGAAATCAAGGTCAATACTGACAGGGACGAACAACTTTTGTCTCTGAAGCAAGTCATTATTGAAGGTTGGCCTGATGAAAGAAATCACTGCAGGTCAGAACTGCTTGATTTCTGGAATTATAGGGATGAGCTTACCGTCATGGATGGGGTAATCATGAAGGGTCACAAAATTGTTATTCCTAAATCCCTTAGGGCAGACTTGTTGTCAAAACTACATTCTTCAAGTCATATGGGGATAGAGAAAACAATAAGTAGAGCAAGTGATATTGTTTTCTGGCCTAGAATCACCCAGGAAATTAAAGATCTCGTTCTGAAATGTCCTGTATGTTTGCAACACAGAGACTCAAACCAGAAAGAACCGCTTGTCTACACCCAAGTTCCAGAATACCCATGGCAGGTAGTTGGCACAGACCTATTTGAGTTCAATGGCAAAGACTTTTTGATAGTCGCTGACCATTATTCACATTACTTTGAGGTCAAAGAGCTGCCTAACTGTAGAAGTTCGACAGTTATAAGTAGGCTCAAGGGCATATTTGCTAGATTTGGCATACCAGAAATTGTAGTATCTGATAATGGGCCATGCTATGCATCTCATGAGTTTGCAAACTTTGCAAAGCTCTGGGATTTTACACACCAGACCACAAGTCCTTACCACAGCTCCGGTAATGGTTTTGCGGAAGCGTACGTGAAAATTTGCAAGCGCATTTTCACGAAGGCCAGAGCATCAGGCACCGACCCAATGATAGGAATACAAGAATATAGGGTTACAAAACTTAAAATAGGTTTTTCACCCAGTGAAATTATGTTCCAACGTCAAATTAGGTCAGTGTTGCCAGTTGCTAAGTCACAATTACTTCCCCGGCAAATCTCACACAAGGTCATTCGTGAGAAATTGTCAGCAAACAAGGAAAGGGAGAAAGTGTATTATGATATGACAGCCAAGCATTTACCACCATTAGAAATAGGAGATTCGGCACGAATTCAGCAAGCAAATAAAAATTGGAGTCCTGCAGTAGTAGTGCAAAAACACCATGATAGGTCATACTCTGTTAAAACACCTGACGGTAACACATATCGTCGCAATAGGAGCATTTGTTACAAACCAATGAATCAAAAGAGTGCATACCTGAAGTTGACATGCAAAATGTGGAAAATAACAACCTTTCGGCGCCTCAAGAAAATTCTGACTGTATTTCACAATTCTCTGATAAAAGCAATAAAAGGTCAGATAATGAAGCAAGTGAAAAAACATATATGAGTAAATCTGGCAGGGCAGTTAAACCTCCGACAAGATTAATTGAAACAATGTAATATGATAACATTAGATAGCGGAACACGCGTGCTATGTAAACAGTGAACAGAGATAATTAAGTGCTGATAGCAAAAATATGCCATTCATGGAGAAACAGACTTTATGAAAGAAATTTTACGTTATAGTAAATTTGGAGTATTTTGATTTATTTTATTTTAGCTTTCAGAAATTGTGTTCCTTGTTCTTTGCCAAAAGGGGAGATGTATCATTATGTAGATAATGTAGTATACTCACAGCGCATGCGTATATTTTATACACACCCAGTTTGGGATGTTGTTTCAGCAGTTGTTAAGGCGCACTCATATAATAAACATATACTTATAGTAAGAATACTGTGTTGGTCATTCTTTACAATAAGACAATAATGACAATAGCACATAGAGAACATAAAAAGCATGCAAATTATTACATAAAAATAATAGAAAGAAAATTGTACGACTAAAGCAACAAAACAAAAAAAAAACTAGCTAAAGCACCTAAACATAGAGAACAAGGCATAGGTATAAGTCCGCTACACAAGGAAACAAGGTATACAAAAAGTAGCTAAAGCATGCAAAGCAAGACAGGTATTGACATCACAATGCAAAAAGCACAGCAAGTAACTAAAGCAACTAAGGACGGAAAAGAAAGCATAAAACTATGTCAACTACACAAAAGAAGCAGGGTACACATACCAAATTATAGCAAACTATGAGGGACAAGGCATACAACAAAAACAGCTAAACAGAGCAAAAACTATCTGGTTGGGTGTAATGAAAAGAGATGCCGTCCGGTCCTGCGGAACAAGCTGCTAAGTATGTTTACACATTGAACATTTGCAGTCTTGACCATTCCAGTGTGAGATTAAACTTTTAAATTGATTAAAACTAGATGTTTTCCTAAAATTTTCTGGGAGCGAGTTCCACAGAACTGGAGCGGCATATCTGAAACTTTGTTTACCATACCTAGTTGTTGTTACCCGGGGAACTTCTAGTAGGTTGGAATACCTAAAATTGTAACCAGAATCATGAATATGAATTAAATCATTTAGAACAGATGGAGCGATGTTGTTAAAAAATTTAAATGTTTCTATGGCCATTGCTCTAGTTCTTCTGATATACAAGCTAGGAAGGTTTGCTTTACTAAGTAGCTGTTCATATGTACTTAAATAATCTTCATAAACAAAACGAAGAGCTCTTTCTTGTATTTTTTCAATCTTATTTGTACTTTTATTGGAACAAAAATGCCATGTCAGAGGACAGAAACTGAAGTTTGGTAAAATAAAGGAGTGAAAAATAGTTAACCTACTTAGTTTACATAGATTTCTGCCTATTCTTTTCAGTATGTTTAGTTGCTGTACTGCCTTACTGCAAATAGTACTAATATGATTTTCGAAATTGAGTGAAAAATCTAAGTTTACTCCTAATAGTTTAACTACATCATCACATTCAATATTGGCATTTTTAATACTGAGCTTAGGCTTCCTAGAGTGTGTTTTATTTCCAATAGCTATAGCTTGAAACTTATCGGGGTTAGCCTGCATACAATTAATAGAGAACCAGTTTATAAGAACATTGCTTTCATTTTGAAGGACTGTAATTAAAGTGTCGAAATTTGATGAACTAAAAGAAAGGGTGTTGTCGTCTGCATAATTATATAAAGATCCTTGTTCAATAAAATAAAATATATCATTTAAAAAGATATTAAAAAGTAGAGGTCCAAGGATCGAGCCCTGAGGCACCCCTTTAACTATCTCAGCCCAGCCACTAGTAGTATTTCCTATTTTGATCTGTTGTTTTCTTTTTGTGAGGTAAGATGTTAACAAGTTAACAGAGTTTTCAGACAAGCCATAAGATTTAAGTTTACATAGTAAAATATTATGGGGGAGACAGTCAAAGGCCTTAGAGAGGTCCATAAGAACAGCAGCTACAAACTTATTAGAATCTAATGCAGATTTCCAGTCTTCAACTAGTTTTAGAAGGGTGGTCTGACAGCCATGGCCTTTTCTAAAAGCACACAAAAATTTGTTAAATATTGGTTCAAAATACTCTGATAATTGCTCAGCCAAAACTTTTTCGAATATTTTTGAAGGTGCTGGTAAAATGCTGACAGGCCTGTAGTTAGATTTTAGAAGGGAATCATTTTTCTTAAAGATTGGAGTAACTTGGGCTTGCTTTAGTCGATCTGGGGAAACATCTATACATCTTTCTCGAAGTCATTATAAGCAGTATCTATGTCAATTTCATCCATGTTCCTATGGTCAGTAATCATACTCAATTCATTATAAAAAGATTCCATATCAAAATTTTTAAAACTTCTAAAATTGACTTTTTGTTTCTCATTTCCTGGTACACTACTATTTATCACAGCACTGATCATATTGTGACAGTCACTAATACCGGTTGAAAAATTCAAAGTTCTGAAACAAAGGTTCTTATGGTTTGTTAAAAATACATTTAAAACAGAGGGGGTACAATCTTTTTTAAAACAGGTGGGGGTTTTAATAATGTTTGATAAATTAAAAATTTCCATAATGTCCAGGAGTGGTCTACTTTTGGATTCAGACAAAAGATCATAGTTCAGATCCCCTAGCACAGCATAATAGTCATAGAGACTAACACATCTATCAAAAGTTTTACAAAAATTTTCATCAAATAAATTATTTTGCATACAAGGAGGTCTGTAAACACAGAAAAAACATCATTTACATTTGTTCAAATTTACCTCATATATAATGTTTTCAAGATGTTCAGATTCAATATCTTTCCGTCTGCGTGATGGAATGTCAGTACGGATAAAAGACACTAACCCTCCTCCGTGAATGTTCCTGTCTCTTCTTTCTAATTTAAATCCTGGTACTTCAAAAATGGCATCACGATAAGTACTGTCCAATTTTGTTTCTGAAATAAATAAAAGATCAGCAAGTTTATCAATCAGAATTTCGTAAATTTCATCAAATTTGGATTTAAGACTGTTAATGTTCAAATGGGCCACTATAAATTTTTTGGGGTGCATCTTACGAAGTTCAACAAGTTCCTTGAAAGCAGAGCCACATGCAGAGTCAGATGATGTGCTGATATCGACTTCCGTCATATCGTCACTGAAGAAAGAGTCTGTAAAGTGAAAGTTTTCACACTGGCTGCAGGTCCAGGGATCAGAACTGTTACCGAGATTAGTATATTCCATTGGTGTAACATTTGCACATTTGATGTGAATCCATTTGTAACACGCCTCGCACTCTAGAGCTCTATGACTGCTAGCTACTGGTCTGTTACATACACCACATGGGTATTTTCTGAAAACATCGCGTGTTCGCTTGTTTTTTATCAGGTAAGTGTATGGAAAGCCGACGCGCCATGCGTTTTGTTAAATGCGAAATGCGCAATGCCACATGCGGAATGCTTTATGTGAAATGGATTTTGCGTTTTGCGAAATGCTTTATGCGAATTGCACAATGTGTTATGCTCTTTGCTAAATGCGAATTGCTTTTTGCTAAATGCTTAATGCGAATTGCTTTTTGCTAAGTGCTTAATGCGAATTCCGCAATGAGTTATGCTTTTTGCTTACCTTTTTGTCGAATCTGAGGCTGTGCACCCGGAGAAATTGAGACAAAAAAAGGCATTTTGTAGAAGTGAACCTAGCACTTTGGCTGTAATTAATTCTGGATATTATATTTGACATTTGGACATATTGTTGTGAAAGATTATTGAACATTTTGATTCGAATCTATATTGCTGGGGTAGCTTTACTAAAGAATTGACAGCCATTTTGTGATCATGTGCCTCACAGCTGTATTGAAGAAAATATCAGGGGGTACATACATGCGTTTTGCGAAATGGTTTTTGCGTTTTGCGAACTGCACAATGTGTTATGCTTTTTGCTAAATGCAAATTGCTTTTTGCTTAATGCGTAATGCTTCATGTGAAATGCTGAATGCGAAATGCGTCTTGCTTCTTGCTAAATGCTTTATGCGGCATGCAAATGCGACGTGCCACCACGCGTGATTTTGTTACTTTTTATAGTGATGCTTGCCAATTATAGTATCATAGAGGTTTAAGTTTCGACCAATCAGATATAGCAATTGTCGGTACTGCCGTACATGGGGATTTCCGTAAATTTCCGCGCCAAACTGTCATGGAAGCCGCATGTAAGACGTGTGGTGCGTCCCTAAGTAAATTTCCTGCAGCTCACTTTTGTGTGGACAAAACCTGTATTCCATTTCGCAAGTGAAATTGCATCTCAGACAGGTTTTCTTTTTCATCACTTTTGCCCCACAATGGGGACAAAAGTGAGCTGCAGGAAACTTACTTAGGGACGCACCACACGTCTTACATGCGGTTTCCATGACAGTTTGGCGCGGAAATTTACGGAAATCCCCATGTACGACAGTACCGGCAATTGCTATATCTGATTGGTCGAAACTCAAACCTCTATGATACTATAATTAGCAAGCATCAATATAAATAGTAACAAAATCACGCGTGGTGGCACGTCGCATTTGCATGCCGCATAAAGCATTTAGCAAGAAGCAAGACGCATTTCGCATTCAGCATTTCACATGAAGCATAACGCATTAAGCATTTAGCAAAAAGCAATTTGCATTTAGCAAAAAGCATAACACATTGTGCAATTCGCATAAAGCATTTCGCAAAACGCAAAAACCATTTCGCAAAACGCATGGCGCGCCGGCTTTCCATATAAGTGGGTATCTATGGTATTTTGAACTCTATGGATATGTGCATGCATCAGTTCTATGTCTATTTCACACTCGGTTTTGCGTTTCAGCGTTGTAGATTTCGAATTCTCGAAGTTATTGAAGTTATAAAATGGTCATGTCCATGTTTTGAAATTTGAATTGTGTCGTTTCCTGCCGTTTTTAACAATCCAGTGATCAAACTAACCTGTTTTGGGGTCCTTAAACGAGACAAAACAACTAATTGTGAAGAATTCTGTAAACATTTGACTTTGCATGTTTTCGGGATAGTGCTATACCCAAATAAATCTTGTTCAAGCTAGTTTTTGTTGCAAACTTGTACTCAAGCAATTTCTGTTGCAAACTTTTTCTGAAAAAAAAATAGTGTCCAAGTCTCAGGGAACCTTTATTGTGCAACTGGTTGAAGAGGCAAATCATAAATTTCCTCAGAGTTGCAGCAGATAGCGCGAAATTTCATAATTCTATTTCTAATCACTTATAACGACGTTTGGGCACAAAACAAAGGCTTCTTTTTAACTTTTTAGCTTTTAGTGATTTTGAAAGATCAGTGAAATAATATGGTCGATGTTTTGCTATGGTGTGCAATAGCCTTTTGTGTATCTTGCCCAAGAAATTATTTAATGCAAACCGGGTAATCTGACAAGTTCTCGTCTCAATTCTTAGTCCCAATTCTGTATTTATAATTGACAGAAAATTTGTTAAAGATATTTTACATAAAAGAAATATTATAATCGAACTAATATATAGCAAACTTGTGTTTTAATTTCAATCGATCTGAAATCTACAGTATTGTATTTCCTTGTTCAATTTATTTTTCAGGCAAAAACGAAAGACTGAGACAGCGATGGGAATTCTCCTCTGGAATGTGGTATTTGCGAAAAGAATCCCGTTCACAGTTTGTGCTTCAACGCATTCGTCGTCACATGAAACAACAAACTACCAGGATACATGATTTACTCACAAAAACTGTTTTTCGTAAAATATTAGTACATGTAGTTTTAATAGAAAAAACAACAACACATTTATATACAACAGTGATGTAATAACAAAATGACATAAATGCATACGTTATGTTTCATTTCTAGATTAAATGTACAAAAATATATCCCAGTCTTAAGATATGATATGCTGCAAAATATTTTGGACTCATTAGAAGTTATAGCAGTTGTTTATCCACCTGCGCAATCTTGTGTCGATATAACATGTCAGATCATAATACGAAACAAGGCTATTGAGTGTTTGTGATAAGATACATGTAAAATGCTCCTTTACGGACATGCGGCATAGTTCATATTTTGTTTCTTAAACATAAATCGTCGTCTTTGAAAATCTTATAGGTCATACTTCTGTGTATCAAAACAACAAATAATTCGATACTAGCACTAAAACACATGGACGGTGTACAATGAGAGTAAAACTGAGATAAAATGTTTAACTTATCTATGTTACAGTGTAAACTCTGCTGAAACATGAATGTAGTTCCCATCATTTTATCACGTGCTTAATTTTGTCGTTTAAAGTTTCTGATTGGAGAATTGAATGGTTTTAAACAGAAAGAAGAAGTACCACAAACAACTTCGGAAAAGGCAAAACCCAAGTTGCACGGTATCCAAAAAGATGTTATCTTGGACACAAGCAACGTTATTAAGACAAAATTGAAAACAGTAGAGTTGGCATTTAAATTTGTGGTTGCAATCAACAGAAAACATCATAATTATGTTTGTTCATTTTCAGAGAAGACGGATTTAATCGCAGCCGAACATTTTCTTGTTATAGTTTATCAATTTCAATCCACTGTACCACTGTATACAGCATAATTGTTGCGCTGAATTTTAATTTGTGAGTTCGCTCAAAATATAGTCTTAGTGGACTCGTCAACTCTGTAATGTGACTTAACTGGTCGAACAACTCTTTATATATCATTCAATGTTCCATACTTTGGTACGCTTCCATTTTCTTCGGTTAAACTCGTGGTCTCTGCCATAAAAAGTAACACTGGTAATTTGTGTAATATATTGCAATGTAATGCAAAATTAACAATATATAATATAAAGAATTGCACATTCAACATTATACACTGTTGCACTTGACGCTTTTGTTTTGTTTCTAACAATTAAAATAAATTTTGCAAGTAAACGGCCTTTCAATGTTTGTCCTTGAAATACTTATATGTCTTCTGTATTATGACACTGCAATTAATTTACTTTTCATTACTGATTGGTAACCAACATTGCTTGTGTGTACTATGATATTACCCAAAAATGTATCTGACTTTTGGTTGCTAAAATTGTTGGTTCAGACTAGGAATAGAAAAAAAGAATAGGCTTACAAAATTTTATAAATTGTCTTTGATATCAATAACACTTACCTAACGATTATTACTGATATACGTGTTAGCGTAGTTTGTTCGACTAATGAAGATTCATGTTCATGCTCTCTGGTCATAATAGCATCTGATGTTCATAGCATCTAGACCTGAAAAGATCTGAAAGAAAACAACTGCATGTTAAAGTCGTTGTCTGTATAGTGTGTATAGATGGACAAGATCCAAAAGACAAAATATACCTATAGACAATGTCTCCGAAAATTTAATTTTATTTCTGCTTGCAATCTAGACAGCTGAATCTATAAACAGGAAAGATGTTAAAATTATGTAGGAACACTAACCCTAATCCTACCAGGCTTCATGAAAACATGATATGGCTTTTTTATCAACAGTTATATTAAAATATCAAAAGGCCATTTGACGCTATAAAAATGTACGATCCTAAACAGAAAAGAAATGTACACGAGTTGCACAATAAACATTCTCTGATAGCTGGACACTATTTTTTCAGAAAAAAGTTTGAAACAGAAATTGCTTGAAGTACAAGTTTGCAACAAAAGCTAGCTTGAACAAGATTTATTTGGGTATAACACTATCCCGAAAACATGCAGAGCCAAACGTTTATAGAATTCTTCACAATTACTTGTTTTGTCTCGTTTAAGGGCCCCAAAACAGGCTAGTTTGATCATTAGAAGTTAAACACGGCAGGAAACGACGCAATTCAAATTTCAAAACATGAACATGACCGTTTTATAACTTCAATAACGTCGAGAATTCGAAATCTACAACGCTGAAACGCAAAACCGAGTGTGACGTAGACATAGAACTGATGCATGCACATATCCATAGAGTTCAAAATACCATAGAAACCCACTTACCTGATAAAAAAAAAACAAGCGAACACGCGATGATTTCAGAAAATATCCGCCATTTTGTAAGTTTGCAACCATTTTGCTCGCTTGAACCAAGTGTGCAACCACTTCACGTCCTGCCCCTGCTTTGAGATAATTTTGATATCACTGTTTTATCCACCTTTTCGTAAAAAGGCTTTTCCGTTATTTCTCTTAAAATATGAGACAATGCCATGTATATTAAATATCATTTTAAAAGCTCCAGGACCGCACTTGTCAGTACACTTTCGAGGTCAAAAGCTATACTTGTTATTACAAAGATTTCACATGTTAGTGAAAATAACATATGTGCTTGTATGAAATTTTACAGCTGTAAAAGACCTGTATTTTTGGTTAAAAAAATACAGCCGTGATTATTTCAAATTTACACCTGCAGATTTCATTTTAAAGCCGCTGTAGTTTTCAATTTACAGCTGTAAAACAACTGTAAAACAGTTCGAATTATGCAAATGAGATACAGTTATGACCTTAAAGTATGTTTTGGTTTCCCTTTAACTAAAAACAATCTCCACATTTCTGCACAATACAAAATAATTTTTAAGATAAGATAATTTTGCCATTATTTGTAACGTTTTAACTATTTAATTAGCGACAGTCCTATTACTTAGAAATCGTCGGACAATGGGAACATCCTCACCAAGACATTGTAAGAAGTGTTCTCGGTATTCACCATGCAATGTAAAACACCATATCATGCTATGTAATTTTATAATGTCAATAAAAAAAAACTCGGGGAAAAATAAAATAAAAATTACTGTATTATATAATATTACTTTGACTTAGTTGATGAGGTAAAGAGGATTATTTTTAATGTCAAAGAAAGCAAAACCAAATCATGCTGATAATTATGGTCAAACATCTCGTTCAAATGCAAAGTGAACAAGGAACACATGATTGCACCGCGAACTGCCAGTGGCAAAAACAAAAACACCATCGGGGAATTTAAAGCTCTTAATTGTGCACCACACCAAACTCTTAATCTTTACCATGTTCCAAAGTTGTATGACAGTAAAAATGAGAGTAATTCTTGTCACTTGAATCCCTAACACGTTTTATGGTAACAAAAGATATGATACGTAAAAATAGATATGTTCATGTGAAAATATAAATAAAAAAAACACTATCAGAATCATATTTCATACACTCCATACCAGAGACGAACCAGTATTCCTCATTTAGTAAAACCTTTCACAATTTTACCGAATACAGTAAGATATCTACCATTACCAAGTTTGTAAATAACATCACTACAAGTCAGAAGGTGATATACCATGTTGCA
This sequence comes from Mercenaria mercenaria, assembly GCF_021730395.1. Taxonomy (NCBI): domain Eukaryota; kingdom Metazoa; phylum Mollusca; class Bivalvia; order Venerida; family Veneridae; genus Mercenaria; species Mercenaria mercenaria. Next base: position 5,353,816 of record NC_069372.1, read on the forward strand.
GACGTATATTTAGATTGCTTTAAATTTGAAATTTAAAACTAAATCTATATTACGATTGTGCAAACTTTTGATAACTGAAGCTCTGCTGAAAAACTTAATTGCTGACATATGTATTACTTTAAACTTTCTTGAATTCTCATGACTACAAGCTAATGCAAACCATGTCAAATGAGAAATGTGTGAGACGTCCCAATGATGTTGTATGATGGTACATTTTCATCTAAATGAGAGAAAAAAACAACAGTACTAAAATCAGAATTATCTTTCTTTTGTTGAAAATAAAAGCATGCTTTACTGTTGTTAATACAGTTATGAAATTAGACTAGCAATGAAACCTTTTTGACTATCACTGGTCTTGGTATTTGGTAGGTCATTCTAGAGTCTGACTGTACGGGGAAAGAACATGCTCATGGTATGAGATTTCTAGATTTCTAGATGGTATGAGATGTCTGTGACCTACAGTTACTAAGTTGTTTGCGATTTTATACAGCATGATTTAGGACGATTGCTTTTTGCGCTGTTCTAGTGTAGGCGATTTTAGTTGATCTAGCATTGGAACACTGCTGTAATGGAATTAGTCGTAGAGTACATATCTTTCTGTGGTTCTTTGCACTCTTTCTAGCTCATTTGATTAGGTTTTTGCCATGGGTGCCAACCCGTGTTACAATATACAGTTATATAAGTTTTACAGGCTTTTTCTTTGATGTGTAGGTTGTTACTTTGGATATTTCTTTTAATAAATCTAAATGTGTTTTAGCTTGAGATGACTTTATTAATTTTTGTGTGTTTTTCCAGCTGAAGTCTTCACGGACTGTTACTCCTAGTATTTTAAGTCTTTGTAGATTTACGTATTTCATGTAATTTATATGGAAAGTGGACAGTATGTTTCTTCTTTGAAATTCTGATGACTACATATTTATCAGGATTAAATTCCATTGACCATTGGGATTCCAGATTTTTCTAGTTTTGTGAAATCATTTTGGAGTCTTAGAGCATCAACAGAGGAGTCATTGTTAGTTATAATATGGTGTCATCGGCAAAGAGCCGGACTCTAGTGGACGCATCGGCCGAGAGGGCTAAGACGCTTTCCTATGGAGGTGAAGTCCCTGGGTTCGATTTCTGGCTACTCCCACTGCGGTGTGTCCTTGGGCAAGGCACATTATTACGATTGCCTCGGCCGAACCAGCTTTATATGGGCCCAGTGGGTACCAGCAATTAAATTGCTCTATAGAGCTTATGTTCATTGTTTCACAAAGCGACGGTAAATAAAGTCTGTCTTTACTTTTTTACCAATAGCTGAATCCAGAAGATCGTTTATGTGACAGAGGAAAAGGCAGAACCTTGGGGTACCCCAGACATGACTTTACTGAATCTGAATGACAGCCATCTATAACAACTGTTTGTGTGTTCATGAGACATTTTTTTTTTTTTTTTAATTCCAAAGTGCATTAATTTGTAGAAGAAGTTGATCAAAGGCTTTAGTGAAATCTATAAATTGTCAAAGATGTCTTAAGTGACAGAAAGTTGTTGTGTTTCACTGCATGTTTTTAATGACACAGACAATAATTTATTACAGGTTTGCTAAAGGCTGATCACTACCAAATAGAATGTAAGCCTCCGCAGGTCTATCACAAGTAGTCCAAATATAAATAGTACTAATCTTTTTTCCTTTCCTAGTGCATTTTCTCGGCAGCAACGTGCTTACTTTTACCCTACCGCGTTTCAGTATGTATCACTTTGCATTCTATTGAAATCGGCATGTTCCTATCGCATGCTAGATAAAAATGGCGGCGTAAGAATTTAATGTCACGAAAAGAGAAATTGAAAGAAGCGAAAAGTAGTAAATTCAGCGGGTTGTATTTAACGAACTGTAGTTTTCTTATATAAAAGTTAACACCCCCTTTTCTTTTTGTTTTTCTAAAGTAGCGATCTAGTTCTTTATGGGAATATAAGTCTCTGAAAATCTGATAAGCTAGAAAATGTCGAAAAACCGTTATGAAGTGAGTGGATTTTATATGACATAAAGAACAGCCGCATTTAGTGGTGTTCAGCCTATAAGGGGCAATACATGGTATTTTCTGAAACCCCTCGAAAATGAATGGAAATGCTATTAATCTATTCTTTATGATGTAAAACGGTAACAAATGGCTGAAAACGCTTAAAATTCTTGTGTTTTTGGAATTTAGATCGAATTTTCGACCAGGTGGCACTATTTTGGTTCGTTTTAGGACCTAGTAAGTGTCTTTTCTCGCATTTTAGCACTTCAGTTGTCTAAATAATATTGAAATTATCATGTTTCTGAATGAAAATGACAAACATCATAACGATTAAATGGATGTTAAATGTAAATTCCACGAATAAGGTAAAATAAATAGAAATATTGCTTGCACAGGGCTAAATTTTGCATATTTTTGGGGATGGGGGGACCTGTAATGAATTGTCATTTCTCTACATTTTCTCAATATTTTGCACCAAAACTAAGCAGAATCACTGTAAAATAGGTGTACCTTGAGAATGAATGCAAATTCATGGAAAAATCAAACAAAAATTTTCTCTTATAGGCTGATCACTACCAAATAGAATGTAAGCCTCCGCAGGTCTATCACAAGTAGTCCAAATATAAATAGTACTAATCTTTTTTCCTTTCCTAGTGCATTTTCTCGGCAGCAACGTGCTTACTTTTACCCTACCGCGTTTCAGTATGTATCACTTTGCATTCTATTGAAATTGGCATGTTCCTATCGCATGCTAGATAAAAATGGCGGCGTAAGAATTTAATGTCGCGAAAAGAGAAATTGAAAGAAGCGAAAAGTAGTAAATTCAGCGGGTTGTATTTAACGAACTGTAGTTTTCTTATATTAAAGTTAACACCCCTTTTCTTTTTGTTTTTCTAAAGTAACGATCTAGTTCTTTATGGGAATATAAGTCTCTGAAAATCTGATATGCTAGAAAATGTCGAAAAACCGTTATGAAGTGAGTGGATTTTATATGAAATAAAGAACAGCCGGATTTAGTGGTGTTCAGCCTAAAAGCACTGTACGGTACGGAACGGTACGAAATGGGATGAAGTCAGATCCAATATGGCTGCTCTGGAAGACGACGAAAATTTAGACGAAGAAATTTTCCAAGATACTGCTTTATTAACGTTTCCGGAAGATGTTCAGTCCGTTATTGATGATGTAATTTCTTATTTGTTTGTAAAAGAAAAAATGTCCATGCTTTAGTATACTCCAAAATAGTTGAAACATCTTGCTGATATTTTTGACATATTGATTCGTTCTTCAATTGTTTCGTACCCAATTTGATTAGTTGGATCATGTGCAGATAATGACTAGTGCGCAATAGGATATGATCAGATATTTTATGACTTATTAGTTACCAAGTGTTTTATTATATTGAAACTTGTTGTATTGTGTCTAATAGGTGCACATTTTGGGCCATATATGCAAATATAACACCTAGACTTGGTGTTTGAAGGCAATGGCTGGGTAGCCAGCTCTATATATACATATCGTATATGAACATGTAAGTCAAGGTAGCCAGCTCTTTAATAAACTGTATTATAAAGGATCATTATGTTAGTTAAAGTGGAAATATGCACATTTTTCCAGTAAAAATCCAGCTGAAATGTGTGTTTAAAAAGGGTGAAGGAAATTATACTTTTAACCCAATATACTAAAGGAAGTGGCTATTCCTACGGTCCCGTAAGAATAGTGAAATAGCCCGCAGGCGGCTATTCCTACGGCTCTAAAGACAGTTTTGTATGTCCATCTTGGATTGCATTGTACTGAATTCATTCAATCAACTTGTATATTTTTGAAAAATTGTTAAGTTTTCAGCATCACATCGAGGAAATGATTTCGAATATAGGAAAAGGCTAATTTATGTCTATGTGTAATATTGTTGTCATCGAATGATATATATGTATAGATATATGCAACAAATCAATGAATTCAATGAATGAAAGATAATAGTGTGAGTAATAAATATCTCATTAGTCTAAGTTTACATCATGTTTTGAATATCATGTTACACGTTGTATGTTCCCTACTCGGCGTAAGACCTCCCCGAGGTATGGCCTGGATGTAGTTGAATACAGCTATTCAACTGGATAGAGTTGAAAACTGTTATTCAACTATAACAAAACGCTTTCTGTAACTAATACACTCTATGCGATGACAACAATATTGCCCATTTGACATAAATTAGCCTTTTCCTACATTCGAACTCACTTCCTCTGGATGTGATACTGAAAAGTAAACAATTTGTTCGAAAATATACCAGTTGAATAAATTCAGTACAAAGATGGACATACAAAACTGTCTTTAGAGCACAAAACTGTCTTTACAGCCGTAGGAATAGCCACCTGCGGGCTATTTCACTATTCTTACGGGAGAGCCATAGGAATAGCCTGTGAGGCTATTCTTACGGGACCGTAGGAATAGCCACTTCCTATACTAAACTTCCTCAGTGGTAGTGCTAAGATAAATTTTCTTGTAGCCAAGCTTTTAGCCAAATGAAAAATCTTTTAGCCATATCATAATACCTTTAGCCAAAAATTGCAGATGGAGTAGCCAAAGAATCCAAGACCTTACAAAAAACACAGTGGGAGCTGCAGCTGCTTGAAATATACTATATAAATCACTGTATATAATGCATATATTTCTTAAATTAAACATTTATTTTAAACTATACATTATAATTATACAACACATCACATTGGACAGCTCATGCAACTGTGGTTGGAAGAAATGAGTACTGTTATTGTTAAAAACTTTATTATATATTAATGTTGCTAAACTATATGTTGCAGAGTTGGTTCAAAAGCTCTTGTCGCTTTTGTTCTTTGTCTTGCAGACTCAAAATAAAACTAATCCAGGGTTCTAGCCAGGATTTTCTGAAGGCATGTTGCAGAAGGATATTTTTTGACGAGCAAAGGGGTGGGTGCGGGAGGGGTATCCCCTCCTGCATGGGGGGTATGGGGGTCACCCCAGAAAATTTTGTGTTACTACAACTCATTTTGGTGCATTCTGGTGCATTTCAGAGTGAAAAACATAGTGGTATTTTCAGTGATTAATAAGCATCATTTACATGTACAACAAGAAAAGATATTAGGTCATAAAAATCCTATGGAGTTATTTGCTGAATGACAATTAAAAGTTCATCAATTTTAAGTTGCTAAAAATGTTCATTTACTATTTATTGTACATAAAGCAACACAATTTTAGCACTGCACACAGATCTATTTGTATTTTAAAGTTTATGTCTTCTATTTCTGCGAGTTTATTTGCTGAAAACTTATCCATTTTAAGTTTTTGAAAATGTCAACTGTTTGTTGTACATACATGTAAAACAACACAATCTGACTGTCATTTGGCGTGGCTGGGAGGGATTCTGAAATTGTGACCGGGGCCTCCGTGACCGAGTGGTTAAGGTCGCTGGCTTCAAATCACTTGCCCCTCATCGATGTGGGTTCGAGCCTCACTCGGGGCGTTGAATTTTTCATGTGATGAAGCCATCCAGCTGGCTTACGGAAGGTCGGTGGTTCTACCAAAGTGTCCGTTCGTGATGAAATAATGCACGGAGGGTATTTCAAACTTTTCTCTAAAAGTTCTATTTTGAAAGTGACGACAGAAAACATTAATTCTTGCATTTTCTTTTCGATATTCAGCCCGAGAAAACATTTCATACATATGAAAAACATTAATATTACGGCGATAATTGTTCAAAAGCATTTTACCGTGTTGAACAATTTTTTTATTAATTCCTTACATTGTCTTTCCTTGATTGCGAAAAACATTCGGATGATAATTGTAGAATCATCTGTCATTATATCTAATGACATGTATAATCTTAAAACTTGCGAAAACAGTCACTTTCATGTACACATCACAAGATACCGCCTGTCAAAGGATTTAAAGGCGGAGCTACGATGAAATTTACGTCACACGTTCCACATATAGGAAGCTGTCATTGGTTTATCGGTTATCTTAACTGGCATCGCTTTACCTAAACTATCGGGTAGCACGTGGAAGCTTTTCGAATACACTATCGAATTAATCGGGGTGTTTATTGGGATGATTTTATGACATGTCGCTTCGGCAATTAAGGGATGACGGGGGAAATAAGGGATGTCGAATATACAACTCAAAGTCAAAAGGCATGTCGCACGCGACAGGCGATAATAGCGTGGCGAGAACCCTGTAATCCAATCTAATAATTTTATCTTAGAACTTGTGATTTAGTTAAATCAAGAAATCAGAGGCACAAGTATCGGACCTGGGACAAAAAAATATGACCAGATGGATAAAAATCCTTGTTTTCATCCTAAATGAGTCCAGAATGAAAAATAAGTAGTGAAATATGAGCCCCCTTCAAAAAATACATGTCTACTGAAGGCCAAAATCTTGATATTTGAGCCTGCCAGCAATGGGTTCACTTCCCAGTAATTGTGAAATAAATTCCCCAGAAAATTACACAGACTATCTAATATATGCTTTGTACAAAAGAGATACTATATTATATATAGATTGTTTTAAAGTAAACAACATTATTATAATTTTCATATTATTTAGATTTGCGTTTATTTTCTTCAGATATTACCCAGTGAGGACCCACTAGACAGAGCAGACTTCAATCCTGTAGATTACATCAATACACTCTTCCCTACAGAACAGTCCCTGTCAAATATTGATGATGTGGTTGGGAAAATAAGGTTCAAAATCAGGTAGGGTGGAAAAAATCTCTTGCTGTAGATTTATCTAGTGAAAGTGGCCTTCCAAATTTAATAAAATTATTGGCATATTACTGTATTTAAAGTATTGCCATAAAGTACAAAACAGCAATGTCAAAACAAAGTTTTGAAGAGGGTAAAGTGCCTAAGATACTTTGAAATATTGACTAAAATCAACAGTTTTTTGTGGGTTTTCCTGAATGTTCATTTCTGATTTTCAGTTTCTGCTGTTATTTCTCAGTGTCGGATATACTTGAGGTGGCCATTAAAATGGAAACTTGACATGTATTTCTGACTGAACTTCTATATTACTTTTTATGTTTTAAGACGTTTAGATGATGATATCCGAACAGTTGTACGAGGACAGACGAATGTTGGTGAAGATGGTAGACAATCTTTGGAAGAGGCACAGAGAGCCATTCAGGATCTGTTCACCAAAATTAAGGACATTAAAGATAAGGCAGAAAAATCTGAGGAAATGGTAAGACATTTTTCGTTTTGTTTGTTTAACATGCATATATATACCATGCTTGGGGGAGCTGAAATGTGTTCCTTTAGATGCAGTTGGTCAGCATTCACAAGTTTACAGTAGAAATGAAACTTGTGGACTCATGAGTATAGTGATCTCTTTTTACGGTTTGACATAAGGACAGGTTTGACCAAAAAGTCATCTTAAGTACAAGAGTGGGAGGGGAGAACAACAGAAAAGTTTAAGTCTGTTCTTTAATTTAACTACCGGTTATGGTATTTAGAATACCTTCATCAAGTTGTCTGTGAAATGACCTCTGGAATGCTCTGCCTTAAGGGTCAAAAGATTCATGGAAATCTGTATGCATCAGCTGTATATTGCTTGAGCTACAAAAACACACATAGACTTATAATATACATTAATTCTTGCATGTTCTGTTTTGTTTCCAGAGTCTCAATAGCTTAACCGCACGTAATGGAAAATATTAATTGTATTATAAAGTTAAAATTGTCAGTCTAAAGTAAAATGGATCTTGTTAATCCAAAAGTAAAATCCACCCACTCCCTTGAGAATGGTAATCCCTAAGTAAAACACGTTGTATATCCCAAGTAGAAACAATCCACCCTGTAAATCTTCATGTAAAGAACATCAACCTCTTTGAAAATATTTACAAAAACACCTGTAAATCCCCGAATTAAAATCACCCACTTCCTTGAAAATGTGAACCGCAAGTAAAACACCTTGTAAATCCCCAATAAAAAACTGTCCGCCCAGTGAATCCCTAAGTAAAGAACATCATCCTATTTGAAAATATTTACAGAAACACCTGTTAATCTCCAGATAAAAAAACCACCCACTTCTTGAAAATGTGAACCCCAAGTAGATAACCTTGTTCATCCCCAGTAAAAAACACCCTCTTCCTTAAAGATATTAACCCTAACAAAAAACACCTGTTAGTTCCTAAATAATAATCACCCACTTCCTTGAAAACTTGAACCTGGCATGTAAAAACACTCATAATTTCCAAGGAAAGATTACCTACTTCCTTGAAAATGTGAACCAGGCAAGAAAAAAACACCTTGTTAATCCGCAGACCGCAGACAAAAAATACCTACTTCATTGAAAATGTGAATCAATTCTAAGTGGGACTTTTATCAACTTTTTTCAACTACCCATGTTATTTATATAAAAAAAACCCTTTACTTTACAGATTAACTTAATATAAAACTCAATGTTTATTTCAGGTAAAGGAGATAACAAGAGATATAAAGCAACTAGATCATGCCAAAAGACATTTGACTTCCTCCATTACCACACTCAACCATCTGCATATGTTGGTTGGTGGAGTAGAATCACTCACGTAAGTTCTCAGTTCAACAGGGTACTCTGCTAGGATATTTTTCAAGATTCACCAGTTTATCCTACCTATTTTATCATGTGCTGGTCTATTCAAAACTTTAAAGACCTTTTGGGTTGAATTTCAGTTCAGTATGTTTAAGTGTATGTGAACTTTTAAACTTGCTAGCACTGTAGTACCATGTACTTATTATGAAAGAAATTATGCTGTTACATGTATGGGACTATCAAATTTTTCTACTGCAATCTTGTACCTTTTTTAGGAATAACATATAAAGTTTCAAAGAAATTAGTTTAATTTGTTTCATACCTAAGTGGAAAGTTTATATCATAATCCTGTAAAATCATTAATACTCATGGCACATTAATTTTCATCAATTTCACATATGCATCAATGCACAAAATTACATTCTAACAAACAAACAGAATGCCAATATATCTCATCGTTCCATATAGTTCATATCCCCACAAAGTAGCCATCATGGCCAAAACACAAATTTGGTGCCTACGAAAAGAATTGATTTCTCAGTATTTACATGTAGAGTACAAAAGGGAAACATCAGCATTCGACATATGTTATGCAGGTCTTAAGATATTTGAAAAGTTTTCTTTACATGATCTGAAATAGTACTTTTGTAGCATTTGCCATTCAGGTCATTAACTCGAAGACGGCAGTATGGTGAAGTGGCAAATTTACTACAGGGTGTGCTAAATGTATTGGAACATTTCCAGAGATACATGTCTATACCACAGATAAAAGAATTAGCGGATAGGTGAGTAAAAAGTTATGTATGTGGTTCAGCTCTTTTTTTTAACCTCCAAGCCTGTTTGAACTTATCTAGAGTTGTCTGTCTTTGAAAAAGTGGTATAGGTGTCTTGCGGAGGGTTCCTTGACTTTGAGGTTGGATGACTGACACCTTATCCATTCAACTACTGCTGCCAACAAAATATAGCTGTTTCAACATAGCATGAGCAGTATTTCAGTTACTACCATACTACAACTTCGTATTGGAGGGTTATGTAAGGATGTATGTAAAAGGGGAATCACCCGTTACATATCTGATTGATCAGTCAACACAAAAAGGGGAACTGAATGAATATGCACAATGTAACATATCATGGATATTGTCCACAGGGTAAAAGTATCCAGACAATGTTTTAATGCATATATAGACACATAATATCTAATGATTTACAAAATCATGCTGGTCAAAATTAAATTTTTTAAGTTTTTGTGTAAATGTGTTTCCATATCATCATGATAAAGTTTCGTATCACATATTTTTTTATCAAGGCACTGTTTCTGAAAATAAGACTAAGTTTTTAAACAATAATATAGGGTTCCGAGATAGAGACTTGTCATTTGATAAAATCATTGGAGTTTATGTGAAGGAATTACATCACAAGAGTGCACTCGAGTGATATGATAGCAGCATCTGAAGGACAAATAATGATTAAATTTCAGAGAAAATCACTGTTTGAGATATGTTATTTCAATTCTAACATGATATCTAGGAGACCCGAGTAGTATGTACCACCTTAAAGATATCGACCAAATATTTGCCTGTTTTGTATGTTGTTTTTTTCCAGCATGCAGCTATGATGTAATAACTGTTTAAGAGTGAATGTGTTGCAGAATAACACACAATATTCAATAGGGAAAAAAATCGTGTTGTGTTAAAATGTTTACTAAATATTAAATTCCAACAGATCTATAAAATACTGAAACTGATCAGTGGCATACCTGCCCTCAGAGACTGGTCTCCAAATTCAGTTTTATAACCTAAAATATGGTACCAGTCACTTGTAATTTCAGGGTAAAACAGATTCAGACTGAACTTGGTTCACAGATAATGTCAGATTTTGAAGAAGCATTTCAAGGATCTGGTGCAAAGGTAGAGTCTGTCTTGTTTAAAATATTTTAATGCTAATATTATTTGCCCTATGGTTATGATTGAGTCGCACCATAAGAAAACCAACATAGTGCGTTAGCGACCAGCATGGATCCAGACCAGCCTGTGCATCCGCGCAGTCTGGTTAGGATCCATGCTGTACGCATTAGAAGTCTATTGCAATTAGAAAAAAACGTTAGTGAACAGCAAGGAGTCGTAGGCTGGTCTGGATCCATGCTGGTCGCAAACGCACTATGTTGGTTTTCTCAAGGTGCGGCTCATATAACTATATTAACTAATATAACTATTAAGATTCCTCTAAATTTTCTTTCATAATTTTGAATAGGTTAAAAGTCAATATATGTGCATCTTGGAATTCTATGATACTATGTTTCAGTAATCAACATTTTATGGAAATCATCTAATGTTTCTGAGAATTGGCACTATCTGTAACATAAATTGTTTTAAGTTTAAAAATTCTGTTTTATGAGTGTTTTATTATTGTTTTTCTATGTAAATTTGTATACTTTCATTTATGTCACAGGTATGGCCAGGGCAGTTGTGGTAAATCTCCTTGTGTATGTCTTTATCACCCAAGTAATAATGGTAAATGTCTGTCTGTTAATGTTACCAGTATGGCCCAGGCAGTCATGGTAAATCTCTGTCTGTTAATGTTGCCAGTATGGCCCAGGCAGTCATGGTAAATCTCTGTCTGTTAATGTTACCAGTATGGCCCAGGCAGTCATGGTAAATCTCTGTCTGTTAATGTTACCAGTATGGCCGAGGCAGTCATGGTAAATCTCTGTCTGTTAATGTTACCAGTATGGCCGAGGCAGTCATGGTGAATCTCTTTCTGTTAATGTTACCAGTATGGCCCAGGCAGTCATGGTAAATCTCTTGTCTGTTAATGTTACCAGTATGGCCCAGGCAGTCATGGTAAATCTCTGTCTGTTAATGTTACCAGTATGGCCCAGGCAGTCATGGTAAATCTCTGTCTGTTAATGTTACCAGTATGGCCCAGGCAGTCATGGTAAGTCTCTGTCTGTTAATTTTACCAGTATGGCCCAGGCAGTCATGGTAAGTCTCTGTCTGTTAATGTTACCAGTATGGCCCAGGCAGTCATGGTAAGTCTCTGTCTGTTAATGTTACCAGTATGGCCCAGGCAGTCATGGTAAATCTCTGTCTGTTAATGTTACCAGTATGGCCCAGGCAGTCATGGTAAATCTGTCTGTTAATGTTATAAGTATGGCCCAGGCAGTCATGGTAAATCACTGTCTGTTAATGTCACCAGTATGGCCCAGGCAGTCATGGTAAATCTCTTGTCTGTTAATGTTACCAGTATGGCCCAGGCAGTCATGGTAAATCTCTGTCTGTTAATGTTACCAGTATGGCCCAGGCAGTCATGGTAAATCTCTGTCTGTTAATGTTACCAGTATGGCCCAGGCAGTCATGGTAAGTCTCTGTCTGTTAATTTTACCAGTATGGCCCAGGCAGTCATGGTAAGTCTCTGTCTGTTAATGTTACCAGTATGGCCCAGGCAGTCATGGTAAGTCTCTGTCTGTTAATGTTACCAGTATGGCCCAGGCAGTCATGGTAAATCTCTGTCTGTTAATGTTACCAGTATGGCCCAGGCAGTCATGGTAAATCTGTCTGTTAATGTTATAAGTATGGCCCAGGCAGTCATGGTAAATCACTGTCTGTTAATGTCACCAGTATGGCCCAGGCAGTCATGGTAAATCTCTGTCTGTTAATGTCACCAGTATGACCCAGGCAGTCATGGTAAATCTCTGTCTGTTAATGTCACCAGTATGGCCCAGGCAGTCATGGTAACTCTCTGTCTGTTAATGTCACCAGTATGGCCCAGGCAGTCATGGTAAGTCTCTGTCTGTTAATGTCACCAGTATGGCCCAGGCAGTCATGGTAAGTCTCTGTCTGTTAATGTTACCAGTATGGCCCAGGCAGTCATGGTAAATCTCTGTCTGTTAATGTTACCAGTATGGCCCAGGCAGTCATGGTAAATCTGTCTGTTAATGTTACCAGTATGGCCCAGGCAGTCATGGTAAATCACTGTCTGTTAATGTCACCAGTATGGCCCAGGCAGTCATGGTAAATCTCTGTCTGTTAATGTCACCAGTATGACCCAGGCAGTCATGGTAAATCTCTGTCTGTTAATGTCACCAGTATGGCCCAGGCAGTCATGGTAAATCTCTGTCTGTTAATGTCACCAGTATGGCCCAGGCAGTCATGGTAAATCTCTGTCTGTTAATGTTACCAGTATGGCCCAGGCAGTCATGGTAAATCTCTGTCTGTTAATGTTACCAGTATGGCCCAGGCAGTCATGGTAAATCTCTTGTCTGTTAATGTTACCAGTATGGCCCAGGCAGTAATGGTAAATCTCTGTCTGTTAAGTTAATGTTACAAGTATGGCCCAGGCAGTCATGGTAAATCTCTGTCTGTTAATGTTACCAGTATGGCCCAGGCAGTCATGGTAAATCTCTGTCTGTTAATGTCACCAGTATGGCCCAGGCAGTCATGGTAAATCTCTGTCTGTTAATGTCACCAGTATGGCCCAGGCAGTCATGGTAAATCTGTCTGTTAATGTTACCAGTATGGCCCAGGCAGTCATGGTAAATCTCTGTCTCTTAATGTTACCAGTATGGCCCAGGCAGTCATGGTTAATCTCTGTCTGTTAATGTCACCAGTATGGCCCAGGCAGTCATGGTAAATCTCTGTCTGTTAATGTCACCAGTATGGCCCAGGCAGTCATGGTAAATATGGCTGTTAATGTTACCAGTATGGCCCAGGCAGTCATGGTAAATTTCTGTGTGTTAATGTTACCAGTAAGGCCCAGGCAGTCATGGTAAATCTCTGTCTGTTAATGTTACCAGTATGGCCCAGGCAGTCATGGTTAATCTCTGTCTGTCATTGTTTCCAGTATGGCCCAGGCAGTCATGGTAAATCTCTGTCTGTTAATCTTACTAGTATGGCCCAGGCAGTCATGGTAAATCTTCTGTTTATATTACCAGTATGGCCCAGGCAGTCATGGTAAATCTGTCTGTTAAAGGCACCAGTATGGCCCAGGCAGTCATGGTAAATCTCTGTCTGTTAATGTCACCAGTATGGCCCAGGCAGTCATGGTAAATCTCTGTCTGTTAATGTTACCAGTATGGCCCAGGCAGTCATGGTAAATCTTCTGTTTATATTACCAGTAAGACCCAGGCAGTCATGGTAAATCTCTGTCTGTTAATGTCACCAGTATGGCCCAGGCAGTCATGGTAAATCTCTGTCAGGTAATGTCACCAGTATGGCCCAGGCAGTCATGGTAAATCTCTGTCTGTTAATGTTACCAGTATGGCCCAGGCAGTCATGGTAAATCTCTGTCTGTTAATGTTACCAGTATGGCCCAGGTAGTAATGGTAAATCTCTGTCTGTTAATGTCACCAGTATGGCCCAGGCAGTCATGGTAAATCTCTGTCTGTTAATGTCACCAGTATGGCCCAGGCAGTCATGGTAAATCTCTGTCTGTTAATGTCACCAGTATGGCCCAGGCAGTCATGGTAAATCTCTGTCTGTTAATGTCACCAGTATGGCCCAGGCAGTCATGGTAAATCTCTGTCTGTTAATATTACCAGTATGGCCCAGGCAGTCATGGTAAATCTCTGTCTGTTTATATTACCAGTATGGCCCAGGCAGTCATGGTAAATCTCTGTCTGTTAATGTCACCAGTATGGCCCAGGCAGTCATGGTAAATCACTGTCTGTTGATGTCACCAGTATGGCCCAGGCAGTCATGGTAAATCTTCTGTTTATATTACCAGTATGGCCCAGGCAATCAGAGACAGTTGAAGGAGGCATGTTTTGTTGTGAATATTCTCGACCCCAAAGTGAAACGGGAATTACTAGGATGGTTTGTGAAATTGCAACTCACAGAATATTTGGTGCTGTTTGGAGAAAATCAAGATGTGGGTATACGTACATTATGTATTGTGACACTTTATTTGTCATATGTAAAATCTTGGTCACCAAATTAAGTAGAACAAGAATTTTTTTTATCAGAAACAGTGGTAATTAACAAAATTATTTCATCTTAATTAGGTTAGAAAGTCCAGACACATACTGGCATATACTGCAAAAGTAAAGATATTTGTGAGAGATAAATTTTCACCATTTTCACAATTGACATTTTTATATAAACATTGATCAGTGCCCATGTTCAGCCTACGGTGAAATCAAACACTTTACATAAATAATGCTGTTGACAAGGAAGTAATTCCATATTAACATGATTTTCTAACCGTGCATATTTTAAAAATCGAAACAACTTTCAAAATTAGAAATAATGTAAAAACGGGATAATGAACTGTTTTATGACTTGCTGAATGAATAAATCTCCGTTACATGAAAGTGTTTGGTTTTATAGTCCATAAACTTTAAAATAATGAGAGGTTTAGCGTATGAATTTTAAAAGGTCAATAAGTTGATTGGATTAAATGTTTACAGTAGTTAAGTAAGTAGTCTATAAGTTTCTGGTTGATATGTGTTGAAGTAATCAGATTTGCTATATCAAAATATTAACCTGTTCAGTCAGTAACTTTTCAGTGAACCTCCCTTTGAATAATAAGTGGTACTGTCCAAATTGAATGATGGACCAGTCCATTTTAGAAATTTAGCAGAGTGAAGTTTAAAGAACAGTTATAATTTTAGATATGAGCCACACCATGAGAAAACCAACTAAGTGGCTTTGCAACCAGCATGGATCCAGACCAGCCCGCGCATCCGCGCAGTCTGGTCAGGAGCCATGCTGTTCACTAACGGTTTCTCCAATTGCAATAGGCTTTGAAAGCGAACAGCATGGATCCTGACCAGACTGCGCGGATGCGCAGGCTGGTCTGGATCCATGCTGGTCGCAAATGCACTATGTTGGTTTTCTCATGGCACGGCTCATTTATTATGTAAGTTGCTGTTTGTTTCTGATGATAGGTAGCATGGTTGGACAAGATAGACAGAAGGTATGCATGGATAAAACGAACACTTGTAGACTTTGAGGAGAAGTTTGGACACTTGTTTCCTGTTGACTGGGAAGTCAGTGAACGTATATGTACGGAATTCTGTGATATCACAAGGTATAGGAAATTGTTTTGAAAGTATATGATGTTTGTGAAGTAACATCTAAGCTTCTGTACTAAGATTTTGAAACATGCCCGCATGTTCTCCAGGTTGATTTGCAAGTTGTGCCTGTGTGCCCATGAAAATTGCCAATTTTTCCAGGTAAACTTTATTTGCTGGTCTGTTTTTGGTCAAAAGGGTGGTATTGTAACTTGCATTCAATTTAAAAAGCATACAGCATAACATGTATAAAAAATTAACTGCAGTCTTTGTCTTTTATGATTTTCTGAAGTTTACAAAACATTTTCACAAAATAGCAGTGAGAAACAAAGTCTGATTCTTGTAAAAGAGCCTGTCCAATATCAAATAAAAAATGTTTACAATGTGATATACAACCTGCAGTGATTTGATAGAATACTTACCTTTTGTATTTGTATAGCTTACTGTCATTCTGTTCCAGAAAAGAATTGAATAAAATAATGGGTAAGAGACGATCAGAGATAGACGTTAAATTGTTATTGTTTGCCATACAGAGGACAACAAATTTTGAGGCGCTGATTTCTAAGCGGTTCACCGGTGTCACTTTACAGACTGGACAGGTAAGAAAAACTACCGGTAGTTCGTAACTGATAAAAAAGGAATGTGAGACCTTCATGACTCACTGACATTATCTATTGTATCTTGTTTTCTGTTGGTTCAAGCCTTCCTCAGGTAGTCATTATGAGGAAGCCTTTCTGAAGGTCAGTGGTTTTACCTTGGTGTATTCTTGTGCCTATGAAATGCCCTAAGTGGTACCTTGGCTCCTCCTTCACCATTACAACATCAACATGGAAACTGAACTGGGTCGTGTGACTTTCAGTAAAGCAAAAAGGAAAGTCATTTCATGTGATATGTTAGAGCAGTTAGTTTCACTATAAGTGCTGGAAACTTTTATTACAAGTTTAGAGGAGAACTGACAGACAAGTGCTGATGGTGGAAGTTGTGCTTGTGGAGATTGTAGATAAAAGAAGCTTCTTCAGTATGACATATTTTTGTACTTCTGTTGAAAATGGAATTGAGCTGCATACAAACACTGAGGATTCAATGTTAAAACCACTGTTTCTTGATACTAGTGCTTCTAGAATGGTACAAAGTATAACATAACCTCTTTGGAGACCACATGACAAGGTTATCAGTTCTTATAAGTAAACCTCAAAGTATGTAACTAGAAAGTGAGTAATGTAAAATTCCGTTTCGTGATAGTCCAAACCAGTTCCAAGTAAGCCACCACCAACAAAAAATCCATTTGAGGAAGAGGCATCCGAGAGCACGAACCCCTTTGCAGAAGATATGCCAGCTGAGAATGGTGACTCTGACGATTCAAAGGTGTGTATACAAGATGTAAGAGTAATAATTGACAGCACTGGTTCTCATACTGGTAAATCATTCTGTGGATTGCTATTCCTAACAAGACACAGAGGAAAATGAGTGAATCTGTTGATGCATATTCTTTTAATTTCATGGGCATAAAATTTCGTGGTTCTAGCAAAAACAGCTGTTTCTCAGGAACATGAGCTCTTGTTACCAAGTTCAAAATGATAAAATGAGAAAAATTTGCTTATTGGACAGGATTTATTTAACCTTTAGCCTGCTGGCAGCAAGTGATTCTGCCTTTGTGACCAGCACAGACCAGGATCAGCCTGCACATCCGTAAACAGCGAGCTCTTATAACACTTGAACATCTTATAGATTTTGTAATTATCTTGAAGTGCATTGATCTTATAGATTGTGTAATGTTCCTATGGATGGTGTAATCATCTTACAGATTGTAAAATGATTTGCAAATTGTGTTTCTTATTTATTGTGAGATTATCTTAAAGAATGTGGAATGCTCTTATGAATTGTTTAATGATCTTACAATCATCTTATATTTTAGGCTGATGCAAAACCAATGTCGTCACCCTTCATTGGAATTATTTCAAAATGTTTCGAGGCTCATCTAGACATTTATATCGAATCACAGGACAGGTAAGAATGCCTCTAGTTTACCTCGATTCTTCGAAACATTGTTTCATTAATTTATTACTTTGAAAAAAAGTAAAATCAAGTCAAGAAAGTATTATTTATAATTATAAGATAAGATATTTTATGATATAGTGTACTTTATAGCAAAATGGTTTTAGAGCCATTTCTAAATTAAGGAAATGGGATTTTGTAAAGCCAAAATAGTGTACAAAAATTCTCTTGAGATCTGGAGAACATAAGGCTGATATAAATGTTTGTTTATATTTTGAAGAACGTTGCTTGTGGTTAAAACTTAATATTGTAGTCTTGGCTATTGTTTGTATTTCAGAAACCTTGCTGACATTATACTCAGATTTTTAGAAGATTTTAAACAATATGGAACTCCGCGTATAGAGTCTGAGGAGGGCAGTAACGTGCTGCCGAGCAGCGCTGATCTCTTTGTGTGCTATAAGAAGTGTATGGTGCAGTGTTCACAACTCAGTACAGGTCAACCTATGATTGACCTCACCAGGACATTCCAGAAATACCTAAAAGAATACTCTGTCAGAATATTACTGAATAATCTACCAAAGTAAGTACAATACTGTTAATTTCTGTGTTATGGATGATTCGTTATAAATTGCAAAATCAGCTGGAGAAGAGCTGATAATTTCAGCTCAGACATAGGTATTGCCTTCTGCCAGCATTGCTAGTCCATGCTTGCACATTTCAGGTAAAAATGTGATAATGAAACAGCAAAAACTGGAATAAAGTCATTGCTGAAAAGAGAGATCAGGTTCAGCTCCCTTCATAAAGGCCATAGGTGCATTAGTAGATTATCTATTTTAGGAATTAATATATTGGTCAGGTTTTGAGTAGTATTTTCAAAGTTTGTTAATCTTTATTTTCGGACTGTCAGATCAGTGCAGCAGTATAACATCTGCATCAAGTTTTATACAGAGTATAAAGTTGGAAGAGGAGATCTTAAGGTTAACAGAGAAGTAACAATGTAGAACATTTAGTATAAGACAATTTTTTTCAAAAGAATGTATATTTAATTTCAGACTTTCAAACCAGAGCAGCAATGTAACATCTGCATCAGGCTTAATACAGAGTATATTGAGGGAAGGTGAGATCTCAAAGTTAACAGAGGAGGAACAATGTAGGACCTGTAGCATACTGTGTACAGCAGAATATTGTATGGAAACTGCTCAACAACTTGAAGAAAAACTGAAAGAAAAAGTGGATAAAGAGTTAGCTCCAAAAATAGATTTGAATTCGGAACAGGATTTGTTTCATAAGTAAGTTCTACATGTACCTGTTTTTACTGCAAGGTATTACGGATTTTGCATATGTGATCATCTGTTTTGTCGAGCCCACTTGCGGTGAGCTCGACTTAGTCCTCACTTTTGGCGGGTCGGTGTATGTGCCTCCATCTGTCTCATTTTGTCTGGACCATAACTTTGACATGCATAGACCAATCTTGTTTATATTTGGCATGAATGTTTACCTCAATGGGAAGGAGTGTCATACGCAAACCCCATGTTCCAATCTCAAAGGTCACAGTTGGAGGTCAAAGGTCAAATTGAAGTTTGCACGGAGCATTTCTTCTTCATGCATGGTGGGATTTTGATGTAACTTGGCATGATAGTTCACCATTATGAGACGGAGTGTCATGCACAAGGACCAGCTCCCTAGCTCTAAGGTCAAGATCACACATGACAGCTGGTGGGCACGACATTCTGCCCATGGGCATACTTGTTTAAATGTTGGTACCCTTCATAAAAAAGTGATGAATGTAAGGTTTGAATTAAATTTGTCAGAACAAATACTAACTAGAACCAGTAAAATTGGAAAGCCCTCCAATTTTAAAGAAAAAAATTATGTCTGTTTGTAATCCTTTTAAAATAACCCTCTCTGGTTCAAAGTCTGTATACTTGACAGGAATGGCACTTTGCAAAAGAAATTTTAGTTAAGTTCTTCTTTTTGATATGAATTACTATACAAAAGCACAAAACATCAATGATGAAAGTTAATTGGGGCCAGGTATGTAGAATGGCAAAATTCACTTTGTATTTTTACCTATATTTTCAGTGTGATATCCAACTGTATAGCTCTGCTAGTGCAGGACTTGGAAACTGCTTGTGAACCAGCATTAACTGCTATGTCAAAGGTTTGTGTATTTAGACAATTCAGTTTTAAATATGCTCAATAGGTTATTGTGTAAATTGAAAACCTAATTTAATGGTTTAATTTAAAGATATATAGAAATAACTTGGCTGCTGAAATGGGATATTGATATTAAAGCATCAAAGTATGTTATGATTGTATGGAAGAAATGGTCATCTCAAGATGAGAAAAAAATGTTATTTTGCCCTTGTCTGTATAAGTCTCAATACAAATGTGTCAAAATTCATTAATAACGGAAAGGAACCCAGTATCCACAGACAATCGGCAGCATTGTATAGGTATATGTGAGGATATGAAAGTTTGATTGGACAAAGATTCTTTGTTATCTTCTTTAATTTTTTTCGGTAGTCTGCTTAAATACTTTGTAAAATTTGTTACCAGTATGTCCTCAATTTCCTGTCTTGAAAACAGATAGTCCAGGTCATCTTTGATGCGGTAAAAACAGAGTCCCTCTCCTCAGCTATAGACAGAATGACAAAATACTCTCCCTCCCACTCCCATCATGTTCAGTTTTAACAAAGTGAACAAAAATACACCCCTCTTTGACTTTGTTAAGTAGAACTTTTTAAAATCTGATAGATACCAAAATAATTTAAAAAATTATCATTTTTAAGGGAATAATTATCAATTCATAAATTGGATGAATAGAAAATTACAATAAAAATTTTAAAAATCAAAGTGGGGATTTTATCTGTCTTTGTCAGATTCAGCAGGGTGGCGGCAATATTCTCTGTATTCCATGTTCTGTGTAAAATTAACTTTACACAATGTCATGTTTTGTATTTAACTGTCTGCCTTACTTTCACAGATGTCATGGTCATCAGTTGAAGCTGTAGGGGACCAGAGTGGTTATGTAACTGCAATAACTGGACATCTTAAAAGTACTTTACCTCTTATTAGAGACAACCTCGCCTCTTCTAGAAAATACTTCACACAATTCTGTGTCAAGTTTGCTAAGTAAGTGATATATTGCTTCTTCCTGATTGCATGTCTACAAGATTTAGATGAAACGTATCAGTTCAACACTTTGAGTGTACAGTCTCGTACATAGGATCACTGACACAGTTGCTCATACTTGAAATGCAGTAGGTAGTCTTTTAGAATTAAAATTAGTGGTCTTATTCCTGCTTCTGGGACACCAGTTCGAATAGTCAAGCATTGGCTGTCTTATAGACAGCTCTTGTTTAAGACTAACACTGAACTATAAGGTTATCTTCCTCTGTAGTAATAATCTGGAAAATTATCCTTTTTAAGCTACAAAAGGAATTAAACGGGAGAAATGTGATGATTTCTTTGCTCTTGTTGACATGTCTAGTTTCAGATTTCTGTTTGTTTTTCAGTGCTTTTATTCCGAAGTTTATTGGCAGTTTATTCAAGTGTAAGTCTGTTACTGCAGTAGCTGCTGAGCAGGTATGTCAGCTACGGTTTTCTTTTCTTCTTTTAGTGTTTATTTACACCGATTAGGGAATGGGGCGCTGGCCTTTACATTTGGGAAAAATGCATCATAAAACCTGGAGTTTGGTATTTTTAGCTCGACTATTCGAAGAATAGTCTAGCTATTCTACTCACCCTGGCGTTGGTGTCGGCGTCGGCGTCAGCGTCACACCTTGGTTAAGTTTTTGCATGCAAGTACATACAGCCATCAATTAAAGGCATATACCGTATAGCGGGTTATTTCTGCGGTCAAAATATTCTGCGTTTTGGCCCCAAAAAATGTGAAACAAATTTCTGCGTGTTTTATTTCTGCGTTTTCACTTAAAATGGAAGAGAAATTTCTGCGTTTTCGATGCCAAGGAGGAGGTAATTCCTCGCATGATCGGACGTTGTGAGAATGATAGCGTATGAAAACAATAAGCTAAATTACTGTTAACTGCAGTAAAGTATCTTTGTATTTAATGAATACATTGTAGGATATAATAATTTGCGAAATGAAAAAATATAAGTCCAACAACAATAAATCATTGCACAAACAGCAACTGCAAAATACGGTATATATATAACGGTTACACTTATATAAAGGTTACTAAAGTATCAGTTGTTTAGATGATCGCCACAAGGGATTAATAAGGACAACACAAGTGAAATTCACTCAGTTTATTTCATTCACAAAAGAAAAACGTTTTCTGAAGGATTAACAGTTAGGACTTTGACTGACCATCACACCTAATTATCATAATTATACCACTATCGGTAATTGTTAGATGGCGACGGTAATTTTCAATAATTAGACCAGGCAATTGTGAACTTCGGATTACCTTGGATAACATAGCGTGAAACAACGTTGGTGAAAATAAAAAAATGCAGATTTTTTGCGTTTTAAATTTTGCTGGATGAATATTCTGCTGGAAATACTTTTGCGATTCTACCGAGAGACCACAGAAACGCAGAAATATTGCCCCCGCAGAAATAACCCGCTATACGGTAGCTTTGAAACTTATTTTATCTTTTTCTAGGTTAATTACCAACCTCTCTGGGTCAAGTCCCATAACTCTGACATGTATTTTGAGCAAATTATGCCCCCTTTTGGACTTAGAAAATTTTGGTTAAAGTATTACATGCAAGTTACTATCTCCAAAACTAATGCAGATATTGATTTGAAACTTCACCTGTGTCTTCGGGGTTATAAAACTAGTTGATAGCAGCAAGTCCCATAACTCTGACCTTCATTTTGGCCAAATTATGTCCCCTTTTGGACTTAGAAAATTCTGGTTAAAGTTTTGCGTGCAAGTACATACAGCTATTTCTAAAAGGCATATAGATTTTAAACTAATTTTTTCTTTTTCTAGATCAATTATCAACCTCACTGGGTCAAGTCCCATAACTCTGACATGTATTTTGGGAAAATTATGCCCCCTTTTAGAGACTTAGAAAGTTTTGGTTAAAGTTTTACATGCAAGTTACTATCTCCAAAACTAATGCAGATATTGATCTGAAACTTCACATGTGTCTTTGTGGTTATAAAACTAGTTGATAGCAGCAAGTCCCATAACGCTGACCTTCATTTTGGCTAAATTATGCCCCCTTTTGGACTTAGCAAATTCCGGTTAAAGTTTTGCGTGCAAGTACATACAGCTATTACTAAAAGGCATATAGATTTGAAACTTATTTTTTTCTTTTTCTAGATCAATTACTAACCTCACTGGATCAAGTCCCATAACTCTTACATGTATTTTGAGCAAATTATTCCCCTTTTTGGACTTAGAAAATCCTGGTTAAAGTTTTGCGTGCAAGTACATTTAGCAATTACTAAAAGGCATATAGATTTGAAACTTTTTTTTTCTTTTTCTAGATCAATTACCAACCTCACTGGGTCAAGTCCCATAACTCTGGCATGTATTTTGGGCAAATTATGCCCCCTTTTGGACTTTGAAAATTCTGGTTAAAGTTTTACATACGAGTTTCTATCTCCAAAACTAATGCAGATATTGAATTAAAACTTCACATGTGCCTTCGGGGTTATAAAACTAGTTGATAGCAGCAAGTCCCATAACTGATATGCATTTTGGTCAAATTATGCCCCCTTTTGAACTTAAAACTCTTTTAATATTTAACCTTTTTGGGTAATATTTTCCTGCTTCTGGGACAATATTTCGAATAGTCGAGCTTGGCTGTCTTACGGACAGCTCTTGTTTAACAAAAAATGATATTTTTCAATAAAATGCTACATTTAAGTATAAAATTGCCATAAATGCATTAGGTTAGGATATTGCTTTGTGTTTCAAATGTTTAAGGTCTTGGCAGAGAAGGTTATTATTATTTTTTTAACTTTGGGAATTTTACACATTGTCTACATGAAGTGTAGATATGCATAGCATTTTTAGCTCGACTATTCATAGAATAGTAGAGCTATTGGACTCGCGTCTGCGTCCGCGTCCCGATTTGGTTAAGTTTTTGTATGTAAGCTGGTATCTCAGCAACCACTTGTGGGAATGGATTGAAACTTCACACACTTATTCACTGCGATAAACTGACCTACATTGCACAGGTTCCATAACTCTGTTGTGCTTTTTTACAAAATTATGCCCCTTTTTCGACTTAGAAATTTTTGGTTAAGGTTTTGTATGTAAGCTGGTATCTCAGTAACCACTTGTGGGAATGGATTGAAACTTCACACACTTATTAACTGTGATAAACTGACTTACATTGCACAGGTTCCATAACTCTGTTTTGCTTTTTTACAAAATTATGCCCCTTTTTCGACTTAGAATTTTTTGGTTAAGGTTTTGTATGTAAGCTGGTATCTCAGTACTTACTAATTGGAATGAATTGAAACTTCACACACTTATTCACTGTCATGATCTGACATGCACAAAGCAGGTCCCATAACTTTATTTTGCTTTTTTTCAAAATTATGCCCCTTTTTCAACATAGAAATTTTTGGTTAAGTTTTTGTATGTAAGCTGGTATCTCAGTATCCATTAATGGGAAAGGATTGAAATTTCACACACTTGTTCACTGTCATGATATGACATGCAATGCAAAGGGTCAATAACTCAACTTCGCATTTTACAAAATTATGCCCCTTTTTCAACTTAGGTGTTTTTGGTTAAATTCCTATATGTAAGCTGGTATCTCAGTACCCACTAATGGGAATGGATTGAAACTTCACACACTTGTCCACTGTCATGAGCTGATAAGCACTATGCAGGTTCCATAACCCTATTTTGCTTTTTTACTAAATTATGTCCCTTTTTCGACTTCCGTATTCATTCAGTCGACAAGGCTGTTGAATAGTCGAGCGTTGCTGTCCTCCGACAGCTCTTGTTTCATATTCCACAGCTTTACAGTCATAGGTCCTAAGGTCCTTATTTCCAGTGACAGTTTGGTGCTGGAGGGGTATTAATCACTGCCATGATACAATGTAGCTCTACATGTTAATACCTATAAACTAACTGTCTATTAAAATTATTGGCAAGTTCAAAATTTCTGTTTTCAGTTATTACTGGACACCCACTCCTTAAAGACACTGCTGTTAGATTTACCATCACTTGGTTCCAGTGTTACTAGAAAGGCACCAGCGAGGCAAGTATTTCATCATTATCATCATTATACCCGATTTATATTTATATATCCCCTGAAACTGTAAATGAAACATGCCTGTATTTTTGTTTTCAATCAATAACAATAAACAATAAAAAGCCTTGCGATTCAACTTTAACTCTTACCCTGCTAAATTTCTATAAAAGGGGTATACTGACTGAATGGCAAACAGTGCAGATCATGATCACATTGCATGGATGTGCAGGCTGATCATGATCTACACTGGTCGCAAAGGCAGAATCAGTAGTGTCCAGCATGATAAGGGTTAGATCTAAGATAGCTTATAAGAACACACTCCTATTTTTAATACCCACTTCAGAAAATGAGGATGATAAATATTTCCTAGAATTTCAGCAGATATGTATGAAATAAATGACATGGACTTAAATTTCACTACCGGTAATTACTTTTTATGAATTTTACAGTTACACAAAGATTGTTCAGAAAGGAATGACAAAAGCAGAGATGATTTTGAAGGTATGTTTATATAATTATATGTAACAGTTCTTACAGCAGTGAGTATTACATATTGAAATTTCAGGCTTTGCTTAACTTTTCTTCCTCTGTATTAAATACATATAGCGAGGCAGCTGTAATATTTCCGGATACTACATTTTTGTGATTAAGATTTTCTGGATACTTTCAGGTGATGATGTCCCATCATGAACCAGCCATGGCCTTCATTGATAACTATATACGTCTCCTAAATGATTCGGACATTGGAGAATTCCAGAAGATATTAGAAATGAAGGTTAGTGCTCATTTGTAAAAAGTTTTATTAATGTTACGTTATTTTTGCTCATGTCAGTAGCTGTGCTCCTGTAACTTTCCTCAGTATTTTAATTATATTTATTCAAGAGTTCAAGTCTCACAGTGATAAATTCCTTTATGCAATTTAGTTCTTGTCATTGTAAAAATGCCTATAACATCACCTTGGTTTTATTCTAGCCATTAAAGCAGTTGATCTGACTGAATCAAAAACAGAACTGTAATCGTTCTTGTTTTGCGAGAGAACTAACAACCACAAGGAATATTGCTTTATGTTAACGTGTTTCTTATCAAAATTATGATTATACTGTTTGTAATTTTCATTAAAAGGGATTGAAGAGGAGCGAAATTAGTTCACTGTTGGAGATGTATCGTGCTAGGATTCCTGTATCCATGGCAATAGGTCGTCAGTCTTCTGTAGAGGTCACAGGTCAAGGTCATTCCAATCTTGTTCCTTCAACACCAGAACCAGAGTCTAGTCGGATCAGAAAACTGGAAAAACTCATCAAGAAAAGACTGTAGTTTTAAGTTTAGCCTGCTAAATTTGTAAAATGGACTGGTCCATCATTCAAGTCGGACAATACCATTTATTATTCAAAGGGATGTTCACTGAAAATTTATGGACTAAATAGCCAACAGTGCAGACCATGATCAGCCTGCACATGGTCTGCACTGGGGCAGCGGCAGAATCACTTGTCGCCAGCAGGCTAAGATTATATAGCTACAAACACTTCATAATTTGTTACCCCAGCTCCTAAACATATCATTTTTCAATAGATAATTGACATGGAAAGCTGCTAAAACTATTCTTCATCCAAACTAACATGGGGATATCTTTTCGTTAAGTCGTCTTATAACTTTTCCGTTTCTACATTTAGTAACTTATATTTAAGAAATAATGTATAGAAAAACTGTGTTTTAACATTATTAATACATGGAAAGAGGTTATACATTCTGGCGAAGTATAACCGATTTTGAGTGTATTAATTTAGGTAAAACCCGATTTTGCTATACATTATTTCGATTCTAATATGCCCTTAATCTAAAACAGTAGATAAAATATAGTAGCGCTCTTTCTTGGTTGCATCGAAAACATTGACGTCGTCGCATGTTAACTTGACGTCATTTAAGCGTAAGCATGTTTTAACACAAACGAGCATATTAGAATTCTTGTTTTAAGAATTTTATTGATCAGAACTTTTTTCTGTAGCTATTTTATGAAGGTTAGAATTGTGTGCTTTATGGTTCATCACAGTCTAAAAGCCAATGTTTACAATTGTTGTTAAAAATGGGTTTGGGGACCAATCGGCATGCATTTTACCATTATTTTGTGCTTTTGGGTCGTGCAATGATCTGTTTCATATTTATTCTTCTTAATAGAAATTTATTGTATATTAATTACTGAAAATTATTGATAAAATATAATTAATAAGACCAAACGTTCTTATGTGTTTTATGTAGTCATGTTGTATCCACCTGGCAGTTGTGTCTCTTTTTATCTTAATTTGGTAAGCCGTGGCCGAGTGGTTAAGGTCGCTGACTTCAAATCACTTGCCCCTCATCGATGTGGGTTCGAGCCTCACTCGGGGCTTTGAATTCTTCATGTGGGGAAGCCATCCAGCTGGCTTACGGAAGGTCGGTGGTTCTACCCAGGTGCCCGCTCATGATGAAATAATGCACGGAGGGGCACCTGGGGTCTTCCTCCACCATTAAAGCTGGAAAGTCGCCATATGACCTATCATGTGTCGGTGCGACGTTAAATCCAAAAAAATAAAAAAAATAAAATAATAATTTGGTAAGCAATCATCAAGACTCTTCTTAAAAGTATTAAGTGGCAAAGAATTTTGGCTTTGATTCAGACAACTTTTCTGTCCGAGCTGAAAACAAACCAAACTTGGAACAGGATTCGACTGGACATTTCTAGCAGTTTTATTTGTGCTACTTATTTTATTTAATAACTGAATTTTTAAGAAAGCTCAGATAAACTAGAATGTGTCAATAGGACACAGAAACCCCTGCTATCTGATTGTTAGAATACAAAAGTGTGAGTCCTGCGAGTAATGGCATTTTGGCAATAAAGCATGTATACCGGTTATGGACTATAAAAGAAATATGACCATAAATTGTGTGTATGCTGTTGGTCTGTAGTTTAACATCTAGGGAGACGGTGTTTTTGGAGCATGGCATTGCTGAATATTCATCCTTGCTTTTTAGCTCACCTGTCACATAGTGAAAAGGTGAGCTTTTGTGATCACCCTTCGTCCGTCGTCAGTCCGTGCGTGCGTGCGTCCGTCAACAATTTCTTGTCTGCACGATAGTGGTTTCATTTATGATTTTATTTTAACCAAACTTGCACACAACTTGTATCACCATTATGATCACGGCTCCTTTCTTGAACTGGCCAGATCCCATTATGGGTTCCAGAGTTATGGACCCTGAAAGGGCCAGAATTAGCTATTTTGAACTTGTCTGCACAATAGCAGCTTCATTTATGATTTTATTTTAACCAAACTTGCACACAACTTGTATCACCATAAGATCTCGGTTCCTTTCTTAAACTGACGAGATTCCGTTATGGGTTCCAAAGTGATGGCCCCTGAAAGGGCCAGTATTAGCTATTTTGACCTTGTCTGTACAATAGCAGCTTCATTTATGATTTGAATTTAATCAAACTTGCACAAAACTTATGTCACCATAAGATCTCGGTTCCTTTCTTGAACCGGCCAGAACCCTGGGATCCAGAGTTGTGGACCCTGAAAGGTCCAAAATTGGCTATTTTGACTTTTGCAGCCATATAGAGACTTCATTTATGGTTTTATTTGATACAAACTTCCAAAATATCTTCAACAACAATAAATCCTGGATTCCATGACAAATCAGATCCAATCATAGGTTCCAGAGTTATTTTATATCTGATTACCTCCCCTGATTGGAATCAAAATGGATTTATATCAGTAAGTACTTATAGGACTTACTTGAAATTTCATTATTGTTATTAGTTGGACTGAGACACAGGGTAAATAACTATGGACTGATTTTATGTCAAATTACCTCCCTTTATTTCAAATTAAAATTGTTATATCTCCATGAAGATACTGATCTGAAATTTCATTTATGTCAACAGATTTATTTGGCAGATCCTTCTTTTGTCCACTTACAATATTTTTTTTTTATTACTTCCCTTTTACGTTACTATAAATAGCTTATTTTTAGTAACTTTTTTATTATTGGCCGTAGGGAAAACACGAGACCAGTTTTCTGTGGTACAACATGGATGGTACCACCAATTCTTAGGTGTATTTTAACATATCTATACCTTGTAAGATTTTTTTTCTTTTTTGTTAAATTTCTTCCCTTTGTTGTTCCTGTCCTTTGGACTTAGATATTTTTTCTGAGGACCTTCTTGTCCTCAAGTGCAATGATAACAGGTGAGCGATATAGGGCCATCATGGCCCTCTTGTTTCCACTTGCCCAAACTCCCCCCACCCATGCACTTAAACATCTTGCAATAATTGAAATGAACTTGGATTTTTGAAGCAGCTCATCTGCTACCAGTATATCTTTCACTACAATTTTATTTGTTGTGGACCTATTTTAAGATGCATAGCTCTGGCCGTGTTTGAGGCGCTTCCAGGAAATCTACCCTTAGCTGTTTTACAACTGTTGGGGTGAAAGTTTGTACAAAGTTAAATTTGAATACCTTTCAGTGCATATAAAAGTTTAGATGACGTAAAGTGTAATCTTGACCATTCAGCAAGAGGTCAGTCTTGCACCAAACATACCAGTATAGTCTTTTCGATATCAAATGCTTTTGCAAAATTATTTGAATATCCATCTTTATAAACAAAAGTTACAGGTTGAACAAGAAAAATGTAAAATTTTGGATCTGTGACTGGCCTATTAGCAAGGGTCTTACATTAGTAGCGGTGAATGTATGTGCAGGTTAATGGAAAATCTATTCATTCATACAAAAGTTTATCAACTAAAATCTTTAAAACTACAAGGTTGACTTTTAGCTTAGGGTGTAGGTCTTGCACACAACAGTCCATTTTGATGTTGTTATGATTATTTGTACTATCTCAAAATCACTTGATGCTCATCACTTACTGGCCAGACACACTTGATGCAGTCCCCCTTCCCAAATTTTAATGGCAGGTTGGATTTCCTATTGGGCAGCCGTATTTTTTCATCAAATATTTTGAGGCCTGAAGTGGTTAAGCAGTTATTGGATTTCTTATACATGTATAACCAAAAAGTCTAGTGTAACCATATACTGTAAACCAAGAGCTGTTTGTAAAATGTGTATGCTCCCATCATGGGTTGTACCATTTTCAGTCCCCATGAGATAAAGTGAAAGTGCACCAAAACTTTAACCTGATATTCTAAGTAACAAGAGGACCATGATGGTCCTGAATGGCTCACCTGTCCCAACATGACCCAGTTTTGAACTGAGTATGACGTCGTTTTTTTTCCTATTATTTGACATAGTGACCTAGTTTTTGAGCTCATGTGACCCAGTTTTGAACCTAGATATCATAAAGATGAACATTCAGACCAACTTTCATACAGATCCCATGAAACATATGGCCTCTAGAGAGGTCACAAGGTTTTTTTCATTATTTGAACTACTGACCTAGTTATTGATGGCACGTGACCCAGTTTCAAACTTGACCTAGATATCATCAAGATGAACATTCTGACCAATTTTCCTGAAGATCCATTCAAAAGTATGGCCTCTAGAGAGGTCACAAGGTTTTTCTATTTTTAGACCTAATGACCTGGTTTTTGACCACAGCTGACCCAGTTTCAAACTTGACCTAGATATCATCAAGATGAACATTCAGACCAACTTTCATACAGATCCCATGAAAAATATGACCTCTAGAGAGGTCACAAGGTTTTTCTATTATTTGACCTACTGACCTAGTTTTTGAAGGCACATGACCCAGTTTCGAACTTGACCTAGATATCATCAAGGTGAACATTGTGACCAATTTTCATGAAGACCTTTGAAAAATATGGCCTCTAGAGAGGTCACAAGGTTTTTCTATTTTTAGACCTACTGACCTAGTTTTTAACCACAGTTGACCCACTTTCGAACTTGGCCTTGACATCATCAAGATGAACATTCAGACCAAACTTCATACAGATCCCATGAAAAATATGGCCTCTACAGAGGTCACAAAGTTTTTTTATTATTTGACCTACTGACCTAGTTATTGACGGCACATGACCCAGTTTCAAACCTGACCTAGATATCATCAAGGTGAACATTCTGACCAATTTTCATGAAGATCCATTCAAAAGTATGACCTCTAGAGAGGTCACAAGGTTTCATAAAGATCCCATGAAAAATGTGACCTCTAGAGAGGTCACAAGCAAAAGTTTACGCACGGACGACTGACGCTGCGCGATCACAAAAGCTCACAGTCACTTTGTGACATGTGAGCTAAAAAGGGGGTATAATTCATGAAATATTGGTACCAGAGTTATGACCCTTGTGCCGTATGATGTGGGTGATGATGAGGAACAACTATTTTAAGTCTGAAGCAAATCCATGAAGTAATAAAAGATAAAATGCATCAAAACTTTAACCAAAGTGCAGATGCGGAATGACGCAGATGCCGGGTAGAGTACGACAGCTCTACATACTTCGTATAGTCGAGCTCATAAGCCTATTCATAGTAAAGTTGAAATGTTCTGGGTGTAAAGTAGTTACCATGCGAAATTGTTTCCGATGTTCAGGTCTGTGACCTTGCCCTTTGACCTATTGAACTAAAAAAAGGAATTCTCCGTTTCATAAGCCCAATCAAGTTTGAAGGTTCTTGATCAAGTGGAGAAGAAAACCGTTAAGGTTCAGGCCCTGTGACCTTGGCCCTTAACTTACCAGCCCCAAAAACAATGTCATCTACTGGTCTTTATAAGCCCATCCGAAGGTTCCGAGTGAAGTGGTTCTCAAGTTGAGTGAAATCCATTTACAGGGTTCTGGCCCATGACTTTTGACCTCAAAAACAATAGAGGTAATTTACTTTGTATGCCCAGTAATCCTGTTAGTTTGAAGGTTCTTGGTCAAGTGGTTCTCAAATAGTTTTCAATGTTCAGGTCAGTATGACCTTAACCTTGGACCAACAAAGCAAAAGGAGTCGTCTTATTTGTAAGCTCAATCATGCTATAAAGTTTGAAGGTTCTAGATAAAGTGGTTATCAAGTTATCGAGCTAAAACCGTTTTCAAGGTTTTAATAGGCTAATCTGACCTGACCCCCCAAAAACAATAAGGTTCAAGATTTTATCGAGCAGGAATTTTAAAGTTCAGGCCGCTTGACCTTCAAAATACTAGTAGTCTACTTCAAGCCCAAACTTGCTTTCAAAATTAAAGGTTCTGGGTAAAGTGGTTCTCAAATTATATCATCTAGTTTATAAGCCTAATCATTCTACCACCTTTGAATGTTCTTGGTCAAGTGGTTCTCAAAGCCGTGGAGCACTGATGAAAGCAGTCCACGTCCTCAACCTACACAAAGCAGGAACATGTAAAATTTCATAGCTCCACTGCTTTCAAAACATTTTGGTGACCATTCCTTCAAATGAGAATGGGCAAGTTGCATGCAATAAGTAATAATTTCATGTTTTTTCTCTTTATTTTCATTAGACTATGTACAGCACATAACAAACTGTCTATATGATGCCAATCTGAAAAAGAAAAACAGAATTTCAATCAAATGAAGCTACAAACAATACAAATAATAGTTATAAAGATAGCATCTAGCCAAACAACTCAGTTCACAATTATGTACAGCTGATATATATATATATCTTGGGAAATGATATGTGGTTTTGCTGAGCAAGTGATTTCCTAAAAACTGTACTGTTTATAGGTTCTAGTTTACAGTAAGTTTGTTTTGTGTTTAGCAGCACTTTTCAACAAAATATCAGTTATGTAACAGAAGGCCATTAACCTAACCAGTGTTTCTGTTCTCTGTACCAGCACAAACCTATTCTCGGCAAGTAATGCCAACTTCTCCACATGAATCAGAGGTGAAGGGATGAATGACTTTAGGAAGGTTTTCCATCAAATTATCATGGAGAATTTTTTTTTTACTAGTTCTGGTCTTGTTTTCAGGTTTGACTGTCTCAGTGAAGATCCTGGACCTTTCATTTTTGTAGATATACCAGTAGAAGAAACTCAAACTGTCCTAAGTGAAACAGCTTACACACTGTTCAAACTTAAAGTTTCAACTGCTTTATCAGTATGTCTAAGAAAACTTACAATATATTAAACTTGTCAATCTTTTTACTTAATTTTTCTAAATAATAGTAAATGTGAACTCCGTATTTTATTTTTCAGCAGACATTTTAGTATTTCAGTGATATGCAAAAAATACTTCCTGGATTTTCACCAGTTATAAATCTTTTGAGTGACTCAGACATAGCTAGTGGTCACAATGTAGTGAACAATCACTTTGTCACTCCTTTCTAAGTCAACCAGGTATTTTCCGCAACTGTCGGAGATGTTTGAAATACTAAGACTTCAGAGGTGATTTCTATAGTATTCCAGGCCATGATACACAAATACAATCCTATAGTACATACCTTATTAGCAACATCTAGAGCATCATAGTCCGGTGCCAATCGTACATATGCCTTCTTCTCACCATCAGGTCTGAAACAAAAACAGCAATTCATAATTTTAAGAGGTATGAAACATTTTGGAATCATACCATTTTCACTTGGGTACTGGTTACATTTTACTGAAACTTTCTCATAGATTATGTGTAAAATCTCAAACTGTCAATTAAAACGAAAGTATTAAATCCATGTAATAGTATTTCTCAAGGGCACATGCATGTGGCCAAAAAAAATGTAATTTTATTTCTGAAATTATGAGATATTAATTTTAAAAGTGACTATATCTTCATTTTAAAATGCTTTGTTTAACCTAAGTGGAAACTGGTAGGTACTGTGAAATCATTAATATTCGTGGGGGACTAATTTTCGTGGATTTCGTGGTTGAGTCAATCCAAGAAATTTAATCCCAACGAACAAGTAAAATTCCCATTCATTTTATGTTCAAAAGTTGAAATCCACGAATTTATATCCCCACGAAACTGCCGTTTTGACCAAAACCACGAAATTTCATGCCCACGAAATTAAATGATTTTACAGTACTTGAAAATGCAGCTCTCCATATATGATCTGTTAGAATTCCCGATATCATGTTAAACTTGGGAATCAATTAAGACAAAGTAACTTAGTAAGCATTAAAGAATGAAACCCTGAAAAAAATTGTCAGCACAGTCATAAAACATTACACTTGCATGCCCAGCCTGAATTTCCATGGAAAAACTATTTGGAATATTATATATATATATTTTTCTATAGATATTAAAGTTTTGCTTCAAATCCTTACTGCCACATTAAAGTTGTCAAGAATGCATATGAAGCACGTGACAGCTGTGATATAAGAAATGGTGATATCAGTTAGAGCTAATACAACACTCAACATGACTGTTCAGTGTAGGTAAGGTACATGTCATCATTTATCACCATTTACCCTGCAAGTCAGCCTTGTAATTTAAAGCTACACACAGGTATGATTTTGTTTTCTTGGGTTTAAGTCAAACTGACAAGTGACTATTAAATGGCAAAAGTTACACAGGTGCCCCGCACCAGTGCCACTTTTGTGGAAGAACTTGGAATAAGTATTTGAAACTAGCAATGTAAACCATTCCATCACAAAGGCAAGAATCAATACAAATGGAACAACCAATTCCATACATTCTGTGATAGATCCAGGGTCCATGTCATTTTAGAGACTGCACTGTCTTTTAATTATGTTGTGCAATATTGTGTGGAAGATTTGAATGGTAATATTTTAATAGGCATTTGCACTTGTATACAATCAGGAAATTTTGCAATCTAATGTACACAATGAGGAAATTTTGCAATCCAAGTATAAGAATTAATTTATCTTCAAAGACAAAAGGTGTACTTCTTATTACTTAGACGAAACGTAATACTTTTATACAACTTCCAATTGGGCTTGAAAGACGTGTAACACAGATCATACAAAACGCGATATTGCAACTGACATCAGCTAGAGCTAATAGAATATATTCTACACAAACTTTCAGTGTATAAGGTACAGTCATCATGTGTCAGCATAATTAAAGCACATCAGTGTTTTCTAACCAAATTCAACTTTTGACACTTTCAAAATTTCAAAGTCCACCGGTATGTGGTAAAAATCATATTAATAGGTATAAATATATGTTAGTAATTTATCTAATTTGCATAGCAATTCAATCTTAATTCATACAAAATCTTACAAAATCTTTTTCGTTTTAGTGTCATTTAATTTTAAACCAGAACATCTCCACGTCAGGTATATCTTAATCTGGGCAAATATTTTACAGTTAAACCAATATCATTAACAAGTATATAAACAGGGCAGTAATTTTACAAGTGTATTTGACATTACTTTTTGCATGTGACATCAGTTAGAGCTAATACTTTATTCAACACATACTTTCAGTGTAGGTAAGGTATAATCATCATTTGTCACTCAAAGGAAATGCAATGTTCCCTGCAAAAAAACAACCCTTTTGAATTCATATACATATCAAGCACTATCAAATTAATAAGGTTACAATTTATACCTGTAATGCAAACTTGTATATAAAACACAGCAGAAATTTTACAGGTGTATGTGACATCAGTTAGAGCTAATACTTTATTCTACACATACTTTCAGTGTAGGTAAGGTAAAGTCATCATATGTCACTTAAGAAAGTACTGTATTGAAAATGTTTCAAGATATGAAGTCTGTCATTGATAAATACCACATTAACCAACCATCTGGTCATAGAAATTCACTTTATAGCATATTTAAAAGAAAAGCTGACATCAGTTAGAGCTAATACGATATTATACACAATCTTTTCAGTGTAGGTAAGGTACAGTCATCATGTGTCTGCTGAAAAATAATCATTCTAAATTTTTTAAAGACTTAACCTCAAAAACCTTGAATTTGCTCATTTAGTCATTCTTCTTATATAATGACTCTGTTTCAGTAAATATTAATACCTTCAATGCTGCATTAAGAATACATTTAAACTGCCATCTTGATACAGACACAAGAGCACTTTCGATTATAGCAATGTTGCAGCTACATGTAACTGTGTTAGCCCACCCCCCACCAATTTTTTTTTTTTTAAGTTTCCCACATGACAGGTGGTCTAGTAATGGTAATAATGTACCAAATCACTTAATTTCGTTGGTACAATAATCCGTGGTTGGGCCAGAACGGCTATTTAACCAGGGCATAATTTCATATACATGTGTATCAAATAAACAAGATTTTTTTTGTTGGTTTTTAATTTCATAGATTATCATTAACACTAATAGAGAACACAAAATCCAAGTAAATAAGTTCACCATGAACAGTAATCCAGGCACTTACAATCTGCCTGAATGCCAAAGAATTTCAATGCAAAAGGAGCGCAAAATCATGCCCCTGGGTATTTTACCAAAGATGTTGTTTATTGATGTTATTAGTTTAAAACACGCACATACACCGACCCGCCAAAAGTGATGACTATTATGAGTATATCAAGCTCACCGCAAGCAGGCTCGACAACAAACAGTTTTATCACTATATGCCTGGGGGCATAAAAACCTTTTTGGACAGATGAAAAATAGTGTCAATTATATTCTAACACAAAAGATAAATTACCTGTTCAATGTGTTGACCTTTGCAACATCAATATCGTACAACTTTTTAACAGCACTCTGTATTTGTGGTTTGTTGGCCCTCTTATCAACAATGAACACCAATGTATTGTTGTCCTCAATCTTCTTCATAGCCGATTCAGTGGTCAGTGGGAACTTCACAATTCTGAACTGGTCCAACCTGAATTAAAATGGAACATATGAACTGACAAATATCTGAAGCTATGCACAAACAGCACTTACATTTCCAAATTATTTGTTGCATTACTAGTCAACTGAAAGGCTTTGAACTTCTGCAGGAAATACAATATATGTCCAAAATGGACACAATATTGATGACATACCTGGAGAACAAATACTATAGGCTGAGAAGAACACTACATCAGGTTTACAATTTAACATTTAAATTTAACTTACTTTGGTGTCCTTGGCACACTCTTCCTTGGGTATTTTGGTGCCCTGGGTAATTTCAGTGTTTTAGGTCGCCTGAACTGTACTGAAGTGCGTACTTTACGGCTACGTTTACTGTGAATTCCTCTAAGGACATTCTTCTTAGCTTTTGCAGCCTTTGCTACAGCTTTTGGCTGGTCACTTCCAGATTTTGCCTTGGAGGCTTCAGACTTGGCTGGCTTCTTTGTAGCTTCTGAAACAGAACGAGTTTAATGTGACTTTCTTTTCAACAAGAACCAATGAACAACAACTGCTATGTCGCAAATTTGCAAAACTAAAGTTTCTGACTCATGCTTCAACAAGTAGGGCACAATGCTTTTTCTTTGTATTATATATTAATTAACAGATCACCTGTAGTAAAGTTATTCTGATATATCTTTGTATCATAAAAAGACATTTTTAGGTCATTCATTTCATAGTCACAGTTGTCATAAAAAAGTAATTTAACCTTTGGCCTGCTGGTGGCAAGTGCACTGTTCATTATTCAGTCAGTAATTTTCAGTGAACATCCCTTTGAATAATAAATGGTACTTGGTACCAAACAAATTGAATGATGGACCAGTCCATTTTAGAAATTAAATAAGCTGAAGGTTAAAAAACAAGTGCTGTCCTTAAGACAGCAGACTCGGAATTAGAGCTTTGCCAGTTAAAACTTATGAGGATTGTTTCTCCTGGTGTAAACTTTGATAGTAACAGAGATATTTGACTTTATCAAAAACTTTTAACCTAAAAATTCTAAGTTAAAAATGGGCATAACTCTGTCAAAATTCAAATCTGAGTAATGGGGATTGTTTCTCCTTGTGTAGACTTTGATAGTAAAGAACTGTTTGAAAGTAACAGAGATTTTAAGTTTCAAGTCAAAAGCTTTGAAATAACAGAGATTTTTGACTTTATCAAAATCTTTAACCAAAAAATTCCAAGTTAAGAAGGGGCATAACTCTGTTAAAATTCAAATCAGAGTTATGGGGCTTGTTTCTCCTGGTGAAGACTTTGATAGTAAATTACTATTTTAAGTTTCAAATCAGTAGCTTTGATAGTTACAGAGAGATTCGACTTTATCAAAAACTTTAATGGTTTAACCAACAGCAATGCTGACGAGAGTGCAATATTTAGCTCTACTTTTTCTTCAAAAAGTCAAGCTAAAAATAAAACTGATCTGTCATAATTATATACTCTTATAAGAATCTAGACTTTAATTTCTGACATTTGCAGCCACAGTTTGACCATCGCAATATAAAACAAACCATATGTATTGGATTAGTTCGACTAACGAGTCCAAAAACATAATTTTCATCGTGTAATCAAAACTAACAAAAAAAGTGGTGTTGTTGCTATCTTAAGCGAGTTTTCTGAGTTTTTCTTTCAATAGAAATGTGTCTTTCGAACAAGAAACAATGTTAAGATCGACAGAATGTCTTAATCAGGTGAAGTATCTCAACAGTTTACATAGAACAAGCATTAATAATTAAGCAGCGGCTACGATTACAGTACCATAGTCAAAATAATCTGACGTTCAAATTGTTTTATATTTGTGACAGGGCAATCTAAATGTCAAAACTTTGAAGGACCAAAATAATGGTCATGTAAAGTTATTGGTTTTATCGCTTGCGCATACTGGCGTGTAGACACGGTAAACATTAATCGTGTACAGTACATACATGTAAAGTGGCAGCAGCGATGAAAATTTCATTCGAAATTGCTTCCACTATTTTGGTCTTTCGAGTGTTTAACGCAAGTGGGAATACTGCCCATATGAAAAAATTTTCAATAGTTCCTAGGATCATGTCAAATTTGCTGGACTAGGTACTGTAATCCTAGCCTCCGATTCTAGGATTACGGAAGTTCCGTGTTCCTAGACAAGCCAATGAGGATAGGCTAGGATTACAGAAGTATTTGAGAGACATCAAGTATATGTTAGGACATGCATAAATGATGTTGTAAACTCTAGCAACCCCACACCATTTTTGGAAACTTGTTATTTCTTCAATGAAGTTATACCAAATTAAAGAGCATGAAGAGACATTTTCAGAACAGTTTTAATTATCAAAATATCTTTTCTAGATCAAAAGTTACAGCATTTTAAGCGTCGTAATTTTCAGCCAATTTTAAGAATTTTTCCTCCTATAAATCCTATAGAAGCTGTCACGACAGGACGGAACCAATTTTGATATTTTTTTTCACTATTTTTTATGTATCTTTTTAATTTTTTAATGTTTTCTTTTCAAATTTGGTGATCTAATGTATTTTTTCCTGCTCTTTTCATTTATGTAATCCTTTTTAGTAAATTTCTACTGCATCAGTAGGTATAAATAAAAACAGAATGAAAATTCACACAAATTTTGCGAAGAAAAAACACTATTTTTTTATGAATGCATATATTAATTGCTATAAAGTTTAAATTAAAAAGTTATGAATATCACTCTCAAACAGAGCTAGCCAAAAACAGTTATTTCTCCATTGTTCGAAAGTGAAAACTTCTAAAATGTGCAGAAAATATAAGTATCTGATTAATTTTGAAAGTTTAAATTGCTAAAAATGGCTGAGGTGACATTTTTTTCTAAATCCAGTAATTAGTTCAGGGTCATTTTCTTCAAATGTTGCATTTCATAGAAGTGATATTTATAACTATCTGACATAAACATAAGGAAATTGAATACTGCATTATCATTATCATGCATTTGTAAATAGAGTACAAATTGCTCATTGAAAGTAGACTTAAAAAATTTTTATCCGAAATTTACCTATCCGAAACTCGTAAATTTATCAGGTGCGAGATCGTACCGTCGTGAAAATTTTCATACTTGTTTCAATTCTCTGGCTTTAATAATGCCCGATTCTTGCATCAACTTGTTTAGATTTATACATTTAATCGATTTATTTATTATTTTTTTCAAAAACTGTACCAATCTGACTAAAGTACATATCCTATTACGCTACGCATAGGATCTGAAAACGACCTATTCATTGCCTCGTTCTGACGGCTCTTTCGCTAGCCAATCAGAGCCTAGCTTACAACATCTTGCAAATCTACATGTAGCATTGACTTTTGATATTTACAATTCTTATGTCGTAAGTTATCAGATAGCCGGTTAGCTCAGTCGGTTGGCCACTTGCTTTGTAAGCGAGGAGTCCCGGGTTCGAGTCCTGGAATAACCGCATATTTTTCTTATCCTTTGACAATCGAACAAGTCGTCTGATTGGATAACATAAAAATAGCAATAATGGAAATCCAAAATATACAGAAGACGAATGTAAATAGGCCGTTCTCAGATCTTCGTTTAGAAGATCAAGTACTTTAGTCAGATTGAAACTGTACCAACCTTGCAGATATTAGGGGTCTTTTTACAATATTTTGTACTAGAGTTCTGACCGTCTGCGGAATCGGTTTTCATCCACAGCGACCGGGAAATTCATTTAATGAAATCGGGCGTATTTGAATTAAATTTCGAAGTAAATTTATTATACAATCACGAAATAACATATGATTGATGTCTAAGATCATGTTGACGGAGGTTTAAGTCTACATTAGTGAGGTTTATCGGCTTTTTTTCACGCCGATTGAAAATTTTCAAAATGGCGGCGGCACCACGCGTGCGTAAATTGGACGACCTGTGATTTTAAAATAAAGATGCGACGGTCTAAATTACCACTGATTTTAATGTTTTTGGTATTATTTTGAAGCTAAAATATTGAATTAAATAAATATGTATATGATTATACGATCGAACGGACAGATTTCCTACAGAATTGGCTGAACTTTGGGCAATTGGAACTCGAATATTTTTTGAACTACGAACTAATCAAAACCACAGGCATAAAGGTCTTTCTTTTTTCTGATTGGATAATATCACCTCATTAATATTCATGAGCATTTAGGATCTCGCATTTGCATAGGAATGTAACACCCCTTTCATAACCGTGTCTTATTGGTAATAAGACAAAGAAATGTAATATTTCTTTCAATCTAGATGATAACATTATTCCATGTGATGAGGAAGTAAAACTATTAGGAGTAACTATAGATTTTAAACTTAATTTTCATTCTCATGTTTCAAGTATTTGCAAAAAAGCATCTAGGCAGTTGAATGTATTAAAACGCATTGGACATAATCTATGTAAATTAAGTAAACTTAACATTTATTACTCATTTATAATGTCAAATTTTAACTTCTGTCCATTGGCTTGGCATTTCTGCGGAGAAACTAACACTAAGAAAATAGAAAAAATACAAGAAAGGGCTTTACGTTTCATCTATAATGACTACTGTTCAGATTATGCAACTCTTCTAAATCAATCTCGGCTTCCATCTTGAAAGTTAGGCGTCTAAGGACAATTGCTATTGAAACTTTTAAAATAATTAATAAACAGACTCCAGCTTGTCTTCATGACCTATAAATATTGATAATAAACCTTACTCTTTTAGGTATACAAACACTGCAGAAGTGCCACAGGTAAGGACAACAAGATATGGTAGCAACTCCTTCCGTTCTTGCGCTGCCAAGCTCTGGAACTCCTTTCCTCAACATTTTAGAGACGAGTCGAACCTAAATCAGTTCCGGAGCTTGATCAGTGCTTGGAACGGACAGAGTTTGCCGCTGTTCTTGTTGTGCCAACAATGCATAACTGTTGCTACTGTATTTATGCCAATGCTTCTTATGTACTGCATGTCGTTTGTTTTGTTTACTGTTAACTTCAATACATAGCTTTCCAATTGCATACTTCAGCATGCCATTGTTTATTGCTCTGCTAGCTTATAGTTGTGCTAGATACCAATTATATGCTTATGTATTTTGCAACCGGTAACTGCTTTGTTCTTTGCTTAGTTTGCATGTTTCTGTTTAAAATTGTATATGATTTAGTTTGCATTTTACAGAAACTATTTAATATATTACCTGAGAGATAGGTGCTAATCAGGTCTCTTTGAATCTGATTCAAGGTGATATTTGATTTTTGAAGACATTTTTTAGCTGGTGCACTCTTGTGCTTATATTAATTTCTTCAGAATTTTACTGATTAGATCTTAATTTATTTTTAGACTTTGGTCAAGATTAGCACAAACCTCTCAGCTTTTACATTGTATAATTTGAAGTCCTGCAGCTGTATTATGTATAATGTGCTTTTATGCTTGATAATTCATGTGCTTTTCTATGTGCTTATTTGTTTGTATTGTAATGTGACTGTTATTTGTTAAGTCGGCTAATAGCTATTCATAGCTAATGTTATTATTGTTTACAACCCGACTATAAATAAAAATTTGTATCTTGTATCTTGTATCTTGTCCGCGAACCCGCTTATCTCAGCGGTCAGAATTTTCTTGCATTTTTCACTTTTAATCAATAAATAAACATAAATAGTATATTTAAATGTTGATAAAAGTTACATCAAAGGAAAGATAATTTATTTGGCTTTTAATATATATAATTTTTATAATTATTGATTGAGATATACTTGCTGATATATTTTATTAAAGATAATCACCCATGAATTTACTGTGTATTCTAAAGGGATTATTGGTTTATCTGGGGTTGCTATAAACTCATGGTACCGCAAATCGTAGCCACTGCCTCCCTAATTATTCTCTACCAGATTTAAAAATATGTTGGATCCACGTTTGACAACGACTGCTTGTTTAAATTACATAGGTACAAACTTCAAAAAATATTTCATGGAACGTATATAAACCATATAAAACTATTTCTAAAATTCTAAGCTCGCGAAAACATATGACATACGTAAATGACAAAAATGTAACTAGGACATTTTGATGTTAAACGATTGAGCAACTTGTATTTTTATCATGTATTAACTAAGAAATGATTATCATAACCAAAATGAGAGGTTTTACAGTCAATTTATAAAGAAACGGCACGGTCACGTCTACTTTTTGATACTAACTCTCGGTTCCCTTCTTTTTAGGAGCCATGTTGACAGAAAAAAGGAAGTTGAACGGGGTTTACTTGTGGTCTTCCACGAAGCTCATTTGTCGGGTTTACAATTTTTAATAGCGAAGTTCACATTCAGTGCAATTTTTTAAATCACCCGTCTAATTTTTGCATGGTACCGAGCTTAGCATGAGAAATTTGAGAACCAGGAGAAATACCTGAAAAAATAAAAGTGTAGTTTATCCTTTTAAATGATTGTAACAAAATAATCTGCGATGTATTTCTCACCAACTGTTTAGAAAATTGAGGTATGTGACATAACCTTAATTTTGATACAATTTTGGTTGATTTAGGGAACGATAAATACAATTTCAAAACTTGAAGAAAGAAGTGTTATAATTTTCGGTTATGTTTATGAAATAAGTGGTCATATCCAGGTATTTTAGAAAAATAGATAGAGCTTTTGGACGCTCCCTTTCCTCGGCATACCGATTTATTTAAGTTTTCATAAGTAAGCTCTTATCTCAGTAGATCTGTGACAGTAATCACCACTCGCATCATATGACACAAGGACCATAATTCTTGTATTGGAACTTGTATTGGTCTTGTAGAATCTTCTTGAGTCCTGGAACTCTTGCACCAATATTTCATGATTTATCCTCTCCCCCCCACTTTTACTTAGAATTTCAGGTTTAAGTTTTGATGCACTTTCACTCAGTTTAATATTA
This sequence comes from Mercenaria mercenaria, assembly GCF_021730395.1. Taxonomy (NCBI): domain Eukaryota; kingdom Metazoa; phylum Mollusca; class Bivalvia; order Venerida; family Veneridae; genus Mercenaria; species Mercenaria mercenaria. The sequence goes on from NC_069372.1 coordinate 5,397,137, forward strand.
CTAAATGGATTTCATTCAGACTTAAAATAGTTGTTCCACCTTATCACCCACATATGTATCATATGACACAAGGTCCATAACTCTTTGTACCAATATTTCATGAATTATTTCCCCCTTTAACTTAGACTTTCAGGTTAATTGATGCATTTTCACTATATCTCAGTTATTACTAAATGGATTTGATTCAAACTTGAAGTAGTCTAAATAATGAGACCTCGGACAGACCGATTTTACATTTTGATATTTTACGTTGTCTACCTAGAGGTCTCAACCAGAAACAATCAAAACTGTGGTGGAAACTGTGGTCAGTTGAAATTACGATTTATCAGTAGTCACGATTTTTCTTTAGCCCTAACTGCTGACCTGTTGTTTTAAATCATAAATAGTAAATAAAAAACATAAGAACAGGACATATTTATCAAGAATTTCTGTTGTAAAAAATTTAAACCTCTAACGTTTCAATCGTCTTCATGTAATGGCGGTCGGAGGCGTGACCAATGAAAACGCTTCGTGTAGTAATGTGTTTACCGGTGATCGGCCATTTTCCAATATGTAGTACACTCGTGTTAAACCTTGGCATTTTTTTAACTGCCATAGTTTGAATTTTTCCCAAGAAATCTCGGTAATATATACATCATTGAAAAGGAAAAATTACAGGCTTTCTATGTATGTATTTCTTTTTTTTATCCGTTGCATTATTATAACATAATTCCCGCCCAACAGATTCCATTGGGTGTTACTTACGCAAAGAAGAGGACAGTGCTACCACATTCTTTACCTTTTCTGGTTTGTACTCGGAGGCGGATATCGACAAGTCAAAATAATATAACGATATTCAACTCTCGAGTACAATTATTTGGACTAAACTTGAAGTTGTTATTCCACATCATCACCCACATCATATAACACAAGGTGCAAAAATCTCTCTTGCACTAGTATTTCATGAAATATCCCCCTTTTTACTTAGAATTATACTTATTGTCAACACTTTTTGATTACAAGACAGCAATTAGCAGCTGTGCGTCGGTATTTAAAGAAATACATTTGAACTTATTATGTCGGTATTTCATCATAGACTTCAAACCAAGTTTTTAAATCATATATAAAAAGAAGAAAATATATTTTCAGAAAAATCAAAGGGCATTTATTACAAACTACCAACTATTGCAAACAAGGTGTCAGTTAATTTGCAAACAACTTTCACTTTAAGAATTTATTATTTAAATTTACATCCAGGTTGCAATTACTGGTAATTTAGTTGATTGTAATGGATTTGATTATGACGAACGATTAATTACAATGATCAACTAAAATGATTTAGAATAAAAAAAATCAATGCATCGAATTTTTCTAAAAACATGCAGATTTGGAATCGGTCTTGCAGTCAATATGAATGCATGATAACATTTATTATTTACCTAAAAAAGCATTTGACTCGTATTAAAAATCTTTCAGAATAAACCCGAATAGACCAGATGATGATCATAAATAAATAAACTTTATTTCTTGGAGATATCTACTCTAGATTATGGTCATTCTCGTAAGCGTACAACATTTCCGTAAGATCGTAGAGTTATAATCTCGTATACAGAATTAACTTTTAATAAACTTCTCTCAGTCTCAAACATTCATTCATGTTTAATCTGATTGAGCATCATTCTTCATCTTACAGAAATGATAAAAATTGTTTATATAAGAGAATACTATTTATTTAAAAAAAGGACGAGTGCATTTAAGTTATGGAAATTTCCCGTGCGCTAGCCAAATTTCAATCTAAAAATACCATTTATTAAATTAAATAAAATATAATACATCAGGGTTGGCATAAAAGCGGGAAATACTAGTTTTTACCAGGACAGCGGGAAATACAGGGAAATAGTGGGAAATACAGGTGTTTCCCGGGAAATAATGGGGAAAAGTCAACATCTCATTGTATGAGCAGAGACTTAAACAAAATGTAATTCAGTTAACATGAAATATTTCTCTCAATTAAAAACAAATAATATAAGTATTCTTTTTAAGCACTAAATGTACTAAAATCAAGTCCTAAATTTTTATTTCAATTGTTTTTTTTTTTCTTTTTTGTTTACCAAAAATGCCTATTACTATTGAGAATCAGAGCATCACATTGTGATGCCTAATTATACATTATTAACACCTTTTCACAATAACTGGGACTAATACTCTTTTCACACTATGTTGGCCCCTCAATTGTCATAATCAGTTACCAGTACAATGTATAGGTAATCTATTAAACCTGAAGCTGTATTTGTCTGACTGGTAATACAATGCTTAATAATGAATTTGATTATCTTGTAACTGAATGAACTGAGCTGAAAATGAAGAATATATAGCATTATTATGATTAAATGAGTAGTGAATTGGTAAAATATGCATGTATTGAACTAGCATACATTTGTTTACTTCTAATTTATCAATGTGACTAAAATGTTTGCAAATTTATTGAATTAATTTATATTAAAAAGTAAATTTTCATGCCAAAAATTTTCAAATATTGAGTATTTCCCACTATTTCCCACTTTTGTGAAATTTGGATCATTTCCCAGGACAGGAATTACCGGGAAATGCCTGTGGTAATTCCCGCCCCCGGGAAATACTTGCCAACCCTGTAATACACGTGTTTTTCGGTTATGTTAATTTCCTACACAGTCGCCGCATTTCAATCTCTTATAAAATCGTTTTGCGTTTAAGTATTTTATTTTCCTTTTGAATATTAATTATTTATGATAGATATGATTGAATTATATCAAAAAATTTACAGAAATACCATTTATTAATAAAATACGGGTGTATTTCGGTTACGGTATTTTCCCGCGCGGTTGTCGAATTTCAATCTCTTATAAAATCGTTTCGCGTGAATGTTAACTTTTATGATATATATGATTGAATTATATCAAAATACCTTCAAAAATACCTTTAATTAAAAAAATACAGGTGTATTCCGGTTATGGAAAGTGTATTCTGGTGTATTCAGTTTTTTCAGTGGATTCCGGTTTAATGTGTGACCGTTCATTCTTATTAGAGTCATTAAACACTCTAGTGATAACTCCAGCTTCCTTAGACGTGCCCAGTTTCACTATCCAGCATCAAAATAGTTGAGCGCGCTGTCTCCTGTGACAGCTCTTGTTACAATACTATGTGGCCAAAAAGCTGCCAATGCCCCTTTTTCGACTTAGCAACTTTTTGTTAAGTTTTTGTATGTAAGATGGTATCTCATTTCCCACTTATCCACTTATGGGAATGGATTGATACTTCATACACTTATCCACTTGCATTGCACAGGTTAAATAAATCTGATTTTGAAGTTTACAACATTATGCCCCTTTTTTCCACCTTTTAAGTTTTATATTCATTCAATTGACAAGGCTACTGAAAAGTCATGCATTGCTGTCCTTGGAAGGCTCTTGTTTTGTTTAGTAGGTGTTGTTTTGTGATAATTTCTCTTTATTTCAGGTATCTGTAAAAAGAAAATAAAAAATTACTTCAGATTCTTATACAACATTTGTGATGTCAGCTACCAGAAAAATGATGGCACAAAATGTTCCAAATAATCGTGTAATTACTACCTTTCCACAGGTAAATAACAGTTACAATCAATTGCCTTTATTCATTTAGTGCATGTATACTACAAGTAATTTTGTAGTTACTACCTTTCCGCAGGTAAATGACCATTAGTCATGACCTTTCCGCAGGTAAATGACCATTAGTCATGAATTACAATTAATTGCCTTTATTCATTTAGTGCATGTAACAGTATACTACAAGTAATTGTGTAATTACTACCTTTCCACAAGTAAATGACAGTTACAAATACTCACCGTTGTTCATTTAGTGCTTGTATATTACAAGTAATTGTGTAATTACTACCTTTCCACAGGTAAATGACAGTTACAATTACTCACCGTTGTTCATTTAGTGCTTGTGTATTACAAGTAATGGAGTAATTACTACCTTTCCACAAGTAACAAGTTAATTACTGTTACAATTACATCATGTTATTAATTTAGTGCACATATATATGTCTTTATTCAGTTACTGTGTATTATAGGTAAACTTGTAATTACTATCTTTGCAAGGTAAGTGACAAAAATACAATTACACATCTTTATTAGATAAGTATACTAACCACGGATCTGAAAATGTTTGATATCGAGAACATGCAGACCAAATTTTTGCTTGCAGTGTCAAGTTACACATCATATATACTATATTATTGCAACTGACCTGTATGTATTTCAGGCCTATGATGTACAGGCTACTCCATACCAAAAATCCAACTTCCATCCCAAAGTAAAATCTGCTTGTTCAGAAAACAGAACTGGTTGTGTTGGGTAAGTACCATGTAGTAAAATAGGAGTTGGCTGTTGAGGACAGTACTAGGCCTCTGCACTACAGCTACTCTGAAGAACAGTTTGAATAAATAGCAACTCTATGGGTAATGTTACCTTGAGTTAATTGAATGTTGACATGGTCAGTGAAATGAGATGAATCGGTGTTTTCAGCAGAGCAAACTGGCTGCTTTACACAATATCATATTCTACCCATATGTAACCAAGTTTGTGCTTGGAGGACAGAAATATCTTTAATCAGTTGATTTTTTTGGCTTAGAACTAACATTTATATTTATGGCCACATTTGAAAAAGAGGGGGTATATTGTTTTGCTGATGCTGGTCTGTCTGTCTTTTGGATGGTCTGTCAGTCAGTAGACATTTTGGATTTGATCAGTAACTGAGATTTATCATTTTTTGGGCCAGTAGGCCAAAGGTCAAGGTCACATTGACCTTCAGACTGAAAACTGTGTCCGCTTAATCATAGGCGTAGGAGCAGGGGGGGCCAGCGGGGGCCAGGCCCCCCCCAAAGCTAGGAGAGGGGGGGCCAAAGTATAGTTTGGCCCCCCGAATATTTTGGAAAAGAGATATAAATTGTAGTCTAATATAACATTTACTTAGCATCATATAATTCTTTTCAACCTGATTTCTGATTTGCATTTGGCCTTCCCTTGTATTCTGACTAAAAATGTCTCTTTCCGTAGTGTGAGTGCTGAAATCTGTACGCGCCACGCCAAGAATTGTTTACATTTTATAAAAATAATATATCATAATCACTACAGTTCCGGTTTGAGCGTCTGCAAAATCAATGTAGGCCTAACTATTAAGCCTGTTTACGCATGTAAACGTTATGTATTTTTAGCTCACCTGTCACAAAGTGACAAGGTGAGCTTTTGTGATCGCGTGGCGTCCGTCGTCCGTCCGTCCGTGCGTGCGTCCGTGCGTAAACTTTTGCTTGTGACCACTCAGAGGTCACATTTTTCATGGGGTCTTTATGAAAATTGGTCAGAATGTTCACCTTGATGATATCTAGGTCAAGTTCGAAACTGGGTCACTAGCGGTCAAAAACTAGGTCAGTAGGTCTAAAAATAGAAAAACCTTGTGACCTCTCTAGAGGCCATATATTTCAAAAGATCTTCATGAAAAGTGGTCAGACTGTTCACCTTGATGATATCTAGGTCAAGTTCGAAACTGGGTTATGTGCCATCAAAAACTAGGTCAGTAGGTCAAATAATAGAAAAACCTTGTGACCACTCTAGAGGTCACATTTTTCATGGGGTCTTTATGAAAATTGGTCAGAATGTTCACCTTGATGATATCTAGGTCAAGTTTGAAACTGGGTCACGTGCGGTCAAAAACTAGGTCAGTAGGTCTAAAAATAGAAAAACCTTGTGACCTCTCTAGAGGCCATATATTTCAAAGATCTTCATGAAAATTGGTCAGAATGTTCACCTTGAATATAACCAGGTCAAGTTCGAAACTGGGTTACGTGCCATCGAAAACTAGGTCAGTAGGTCAAATAATAGAAAAACCTTGTGACCACTTTAGAGGTCACATTTTTCATGGGGTCTTTATGAAAATTGGTCAGAATGTTCACCTTGATGATATCTAGGTCAAGTTCGAAACTGGGTCACGTGCGGTCAAAAACTAGGTCAGTAGGTCTAAAAATAGAAAAACCTTGTGACCTCTCTAGAGGCCATATATTTCAAAAGATCTTCATGAAAATTGGTCAGAATGTTCATCTTAATGATATCTAGATCAAGTTCGAAACTGGGTCACGTGCCTTCAAAAACTAGGTCAGTAGGTCAAATAATAGAAAAACCTTGTGACCTCTCTAAAGGCCATATTTTTCATGGGATCTGTATGGAAGTTGGTCTGAATGTTCATCTTGATGATATCTAGGTCAAGTTTGAAACAGGGTCAAGTTTGGTCAAAAACTAGGTCAGTAGGTCTAAAAATAGAAAAACCTTGTGACCTCTTTAGAGGCCATACTTTTGAATGGATCTTCATAAAAATTGGTAAGAATGTTCATCATGATGATATCTAGGTCAAGTTTGAAACTGGGTCACATGCCATCAAAAAGTAGGTCAGTAGGTCAAATAATGAAAAAACCTTGTGACCTCTCTAGAGGCCATATTTTTCATGGGATGTGTATGAAAGTTGGTCTGACTGTTCATCTTGATGATATATAGGTCAGGTTTGAAACTGGGTCAACTGCGATCAAAAACTAGGTCAGTAGGTCTAAAATTAGAAAAATCTTTTGACCTCTCTAGAGGCCATATTTTTCAATAGATCTTCATGAAAATTGGTCAGAATGTTCACCTTGATCATATCTAGGTCAAGTTTGAAACTGGGTCACATGCCCTAAAAAACTAGGTCAGTAGGTCAAATAATAAAAAAAACCTTGTGACCTCTCTAGAGGCCATACTTTTTATGGGATCTGTATGAAAGTTGGTCTGAATGTTCATCTTGATGATATCTAGGTCAAGTTTGAAACTGGGTCAATTGTGGTCAAAAACTAGGTCAGTAGGTCTGAAATTATTAAAATCTTTTGACCTCTCTAGAGGCCATATTTTTCAATGGATCTTCATGAAAATTGATCTGAATGTTCACCTTGATGATGTCTAGGCCAATTTCGAAACTGGGTCACGTGCGGTCAAAAACTAGGCCAGTAGGTATAAAAATAGAAAAACCTTGTGACCTCTCTAGAGGCCATATTTTTCATGAGATCTTCATGAAAATTAGTGAGAATGTTCACCTTGATGATATCTAGGTAAAGTTCAAGATAGGGTCACATACCTTTGAAAACTAGGTCAATAGGTCAAATAATAGAAAAACCTTGTGACCTTTCTAGAGACCATATTTTTCAATGGATCTTCATGAAAATTGGTCAGAATTTTTATCTTGATAATATCAAGCTCAAAACTGGGTCACATGAGCTCAAAAACTAGGTCACTATGTCAAATAATAGAAAAAATGACGTCATACTCAAAACTGGGTCATGTGGGAAGAGGTGAGCGATTCAGGACCATCATGGTCCTCTTGTTTTGTTTTTCATTGTCCATTCAAGGGAAATGATATTTCCACTACTTTATACCACAATTAGACAAATGCAGTGCTAATTGATTGTATGTCCAGGGCTTCAACAGAAGAATGTAAAAAAATGGCACACTTAATTAGAACAATATATAATATGACTGATTAAGACAGTTCAGTGCCTAGTCGTATGTGTATCATCAGAATAACTCAATGATTGCTAAAACATAAAGGTTTGAGAGGCCTATGGCCCAATTAATCCCTGTACAAGGCTTTGAGTCTTTGTCACGAATAATGCACCGAGGATACCTTGCCGCTACACCCCCCCCCCCCCCCCCCCCCTCCCCCACAAACCGCCGGTCGAAAAGGTTTGGCCCCCCCAAAGTTAAACTCGCTCCTACGCCCATGTTAATGATTTGAGAAGCCTTAGACCTACAGTCATGGTCAAATGGCATAGGATGATTGATTGTGGTCAGTAGATGATCCCTATGACTTTGGAGGTCCATATTTCAAAAGTCTTGGTCACAGTGACATTTAGCCTGAAAATGCCTTTTGATGAATGACTGGAGAAGCCTTGAATCTAGAGTGGTCAAGATTACCTGTGATCATTGAATATTTAAGGTTAGAAGGTCAAAGATAAGAGACAGATTGACCTAGAAAAAGAACAGTTTCTGTTCAGTTACTGCAGGAGGCTGAGTCTGTTGTGGTCAAACCTCAATCGGCAGGCCAGCATTAGGACATAAGGTGTTTCACAAAACAGTTTTGTATTATTTTGAACTTTGTTTTATTGTTTCACAGTTTGAAGATCTGTAAAGCTGTCTTGGTTGGAGATGTAGCTGTAGGAAAAACATGTCTAGTCAACAGGTTTGGAATTATGATAAATACTTTCACTCTGTAACAAGTGCAGAACTGCACAGTCTGTAAGAATGAAATATATTTGTTTTACAGAGCTTGTTGCTCTTAAAGAGACGAATTGCTAAAGAAAATCATGTAAATAGAAAACAAATATCTACCTGTATTGAGTGGTATTGCTTTAAATGATGGGCATTAAGAAAGGTTAATCTGTAATGTTAAATTCAATATACGGTAAAGGCGGAGTGGAACTACTTTAAAATTCTTGACATTCTTAGGGGACTGATTTTCTTGTAGTTTTTTTTTGTGGCTGTGACAATACACGAAATTAAATTCTTAGAAAAAAGTAAATTTGCCATTTATTTGATCTTCAAAAATAGAAATCCATCAATTTGTATCCTCATGAAATAGCGGTTTTGTATATAACCTTGAAATTTCATGCCCACGTTATTTAATGACTTCACAGTTACTGTAACCATTCAATTTCAGAGCAGTTTTATGGGAATTATTTTGCAGTCAATCATGTTGTTGTTGTTTGTTAAGTTGCAAAAACAGTTGTGACACGAACTGTGTTAAACCCTACCAAAACAAAACAATTTACAGTACTTGTCCAACATTTCATTGCAATATGCATTTGCTTTCTTCTAGATTCTGCCATGATGTCTTTGATAAAGACTACAAAGCAACTATTGGGGTAGATTTTGAGGTGGAGAAATTCAGCATTTTGTCAACACCATTCACATTACAAATGTAAGTGTTGATTTGAAGAAAAGCTAGAAACTAAGCATTTTGTCACCTTTGAGTTCATTGATGCCAATACTTTATATTGGAGTGACCTCCCCTGCCAAGTGGTTATGGTCAATGACTGAATCACTTGCCCGTTTCCGTTGTGGATTAAAATGCTGCAAATGATGCCAAATTCTCTCAGGTAAAGAAGACATCCAGCTTGGAAGCTTGTGGTTCTACACAGGTGCCTGCTGTTATTTGAAATAATGCCCCGAGCATCTTTTTAGACCGTAAAAGCTGGAAAGTTGGATACATGTAAGATTTGTATAACTCGAGTATATATACAAGCAATTACATAAAAAAATCTCCAAGTTCGTTTTGGCATTAGGCTTTAATCTGAAGCCTCTTCTTTCAAGAGAGAAGGCATACTGACTATCCAGGACTTGATTTACGTTCATTTATTTATATGCACTTTGAAATAATTACCAGTATGTCTTTATTTTTATCTAGTCAAACTTTTCAGTCTGATGTTTATAATGCCAGTTATTTCAGAATAAAGAAAATGTTTAAGCCAAATAGCAACTTTTTTTGTTTTCCAAAATAGAAATTAAGTATAAAATATATCATTTCACATGCAGATGGGATTCTGTTGATATAGCAGGTCATTTTTATAGCATAAATATGTTTCTGTAATATGTCAGTGTGACATTAAACCAATCAAGTAGCTTTATGTTGAAGTATGAGTACACATTTCTGTTGTGTATAACAAATATAATGAGTATTTATTCAGTTAATGCCTAAATTGTGTATGTGTGAAATAAAAACCCATCAGGCTTAAAATAAAAGTAAGTTTGTTTGACCTTTACCTACCGACCCGATAAAATTGCCCCGACTCAAATAATTTTATTGCATTCCAGAGTAAAAAATTATTTTTATTTTCTTATCAGAGGGAAAAAACTTATTTTGGTGCTTGAAACTGGCGATTATTTTATTTAACAAATGCATAAATAATTATGGCAAGTGAGAAAGTAACCCGCGGTCAGCTAGCAGAAAATCGATAAAGCGGATTGTTTATTATCTTGTGTATTCCGAACACGTGTCAACTATGCCGATAACGTTGCCTAAGGCCATAGGATGCAGACGACAACCAAACCTCTTGTAACCGGAAAGCAATCTGACAAAAGGACATAATCTTACAAATCTAGTATCTAATTTACCCGCGAAACGTAAAGATACCAAATCGTCATGCCGGTAATTTTCCATTCCACGAGCACGTGCGACCTATCGTAATGTCTAATTTACATCACTCGACGTTACTTTTGTTTACACATACACAAAAAGACGCGCGTAGTGCATTCATTTTTTGTTATTACCGCTTCAATATTTTTAGCACGGCTTAAAAAGTAATATAGTTTGAATTCTATAACGATTTTAATAAGATATCGACAGGAATGTAGGCAAAATTCTATAAAAACGGTCAAATTTAAATTTAGTTCTTTGTAAAATTTCAAACAGTGCGATCTTAATTACTTATCTCTTTCTAAGAGTAAATAAATGATACATTCTCTGGGCCTAAAGTTCAGACTTTTGACCAGAAAGTACAAAAAAAAAAACAGATTAAAAAAAAATCTTAAATGATGAAAAAGCGTCAGCAATTTAAATACAGTACATGGCGTAAAACGATTTTTGGCAAACAGATTTATGATAGTGCGGCAAAATAGCTCACAGAGATAGGATATCCACAGTTATCGTTTGACACATTTACCTGTCAGTTTATACAGGATATTGAATTAGCTTTAACAAACCTCTAGAGTGGTCACAAGCAAAAGTTTACGCACGGACGGACGGACGACGGACGCTGCGCGATCACAAAAGCTCACCTTGTCACTTTGTGACAGGTGAGCTAAAAAGTTTAAGCAAAATTTTCTAAAGTGAAAAAAGATCAAAATTTTGTAAACTATGTAAGTCAGAGATATGTAACATGGCCAGAATGGTCTGTTCATGAAGCCAAAGACTTTAAGAATAATTTTAAAGCGTTCAGAACAATTGGTCATGAGATCCTGCTTATATGCAAACACTCTCTCCAAAATTTCTATGCGGAAAAGGGTAAAATTATGAAAACAAGAGGACCATGATGGTCCAGAATGAGAAGAAACTTTTTTATTGATTAATTTAAAGAACCGAGGCGGTACGATCAAACAGTGATGTGTCACATGGCGCGAAAACATGACGTAATTCCATGACAATCTCGGGCAACTATACCGCTTTGATCTCCACTTCAGATGCCATGATACCGACACACTTCTTTTAGCTCTTTGAGAGGGGTGTTAATTGATGATGAAAACAAGGACAATGACTAAGTTTATCAACAGAATAATTACCGATAATCGTTTACGCTTTTTATTTTGCTTTCAACACTGGGTGGATTATGAATATTGTGTCCATATTTTTGGGACACTTTACAAAATAATCATTTTTCAGGAAATAAGTCTTTAGAAAGTGAAAATAACTAGTCCTAACACTTTTGGAAAATACGGTAGGGGCTAGACTGTGATTATTAATACTATCGATGCAGTTATTATGAAGAGCAACTAGGTGGTGGAGATTACAAAAATACAGTGAAAGAAAAATGTCTGCTGTGGAAAGGAAATTTAAGAACAAATATGATTGCTTACAAAGGAAACGTAGTGTACATGAGAATATTATTTGTCTACTATGTGTTATATTTGAAATTTGCTTGTACATAATACTGCTTTCACAACAGTGGGAGTATTACGGCAATAGACAGGCGAGGTGTGAATTTTTTTTTAACATCCTTGATTTGTACGGCAAGTTTTCCTGACGAAAACATAGATTGCAGTCTATAATTACCGCTAATTTAATTATCTGTGAAAATATATTATAAACTGACTTAATTGTTGATTTCAAAATGTCTTAAATCAGAGATCATTTTGAAATGCATTTGTTTGAAGTGAGAAAATCTCAGTTTTCGAATTTCAAGAATTTGACAAGAACGGAAATGTGTTGAAATATTACAGGCTAGATAGTTTTAATATTTCAATTTTGTTATGCCAGGACAAAGAGCTATAAAAATCTTATACTTCTTTTGCCAGGACAATGGCATAATAAATGTCTGATGTTGTTTCTGTTTTTAGTAACATATGACCAATACGTGCAAGTAGCTTGAAGCTGAAAAATCATCACTTTTGCTTGCATACTGCCATTTCCGTTGTAAAAACCTTCTAAAACTCATAAAAAGTTATTATCTATTGAATTAAGCATCAAACACTTGTTGAAAATATTTAAAGCTGTAATTCAATAGTGTGTTTCGATGCCAAATATCGCGTATTTTCACGCTATATTTTTTTGTACTTTTAAGCGCAGATGTAGTGAAAACAATCATGAAAAGACTTTTGATATATATATAAAGAAAACGTATAGACATGAAAGATACTCAAAACTTTGGTGAAGTTTGCCTTATGTGCTAATTAAGTCTGTGCCCATATTGTGTGTGCAAAGGCTAAGGGTTTATATATTACAAGCATACATTTAACAGAGCATCTGCAGAGATTATCCAGAAGCAATAGGTATTAATAATAGACCTTATTACTGAGACAACAAACATTTAAAAAAACTAAATATAATAAAATTATTTACCTACCTACCTACCCACTGTAAAAATACTGGGTCGGTAAAGGTCAAACAAACATAATTTTAATTTAGGCCTCAACAGTGGCAAGAATCCTTTAAAGAGAATCATCAGTTATATATAGACTTGGAAACTGTTTAGATACTGAAAGTGTATAACAGAATGCATAACATAACTCTGTATAAAGTTCTATGCTATTAGATTTCTTTTCATGAACAAGAAATATTCATTTTCAGATGGGATACTGCCGGCCAGGAAAGATTTAAGAGCATAGCTTCATCATATTATAGGGGTGCACATGGTAAGTTGTGTATCTGTAACAAGGTAACTAGATTTGAGCAAATTAAATTTCACTCTAATACTGTGAAATATGTCTTTAAACATAATACATGTTGGCAGATTCATGATTCACCACTTTTGTACCTTCTTATTTAAGCCCTTATATCATGTAATATAAAAATTGTCAGTTAATACCTGGTAGTTTATGCTGTTAGCTTGGTCAATAATTAGACTATACAGTGCATCTTGTAACTGAACAAGCACCATTCATGGATTAAACCAGGATTTTTAAGGGAGTGGATGTTTTTTTGTAATGAATGATAATCTCTGGGTGAATGAATAGTATGTTGAATTGATGCCTGTGCTATCAAGGGGTAATTCGATGTCCTCTGTAATATCGTTTTGATTATTGCCCTGCATATCATTCAGTAACGGGATATTGATAACTTTTATATTTCACAGTTGTTATAGTGGTATTTGACCATCTTTTACAGTTGTCATAGTGGTGTTTGACCTATCAGATGAGAAATCTATATCAAGTATATCTCGCTGGATGGCCGATGCTACTGCAGCAGCTGACGAACCTGTCAAGTTTGTTGTTGGAACCAAGAAAGATTTGGTGGTATGAGACCTTTCATTTTCTACATATTTTCTGTATTAAAATATATATCACTTCTATATGTATCTGAAAATTTTCAAATTGCAGAGTTTTGAATGAAAGCATTTTTAGCTCACCTGAGCATGAAGTGCTCAAAGGTGAGCTTTTGTGATCGCCCTGTGTCCGTCGTCTGTCAGTCGTCGTCAACAATTTGACTGTTAACACTCTAGAGGTCACAATTTTGGCCCAATCCTAATGAAACTTGGTCAGAATGTTACTCTCAATAAAATCTTGGATGAATTCGATATTGGGTCATCTGGGGTCAAAAACTAGGTCACCAGGTCAAATCGAAGGAAAAGCTTGTTAACACTCAAGAGGTCACAATTTTGGCCCAATCTTAATGGAACTTGGTCAGAATGTTACCCTCAATAAAATCTTGGATGAGTTCGATATTGGGTCATCTGGGGTCAAAAACTAGGTCACCAGGCCAAATCAAAGGAAAAGCTTGTTAACACTCTAGAGGTCACAATTCTGACCCAATCTTAATGAAACTTGGTCAGAATGTTACCCTCAATAAAATCTTGGACAAGTTCGATATTGGGTCATCTGGGGACAAACACCAGGATCAAAAACTAGGTCACCAGGTCAAATCAAAGAAAAAGCTAGTTATCACTGTAGAGGCCACATTTATGACCATATCTTAATGAATCTTGGTCAATGTTAATCTTGATGATCTATAGGTCACGTTCAAATCTGGGTCAAGTGGGGTCAAAAATTAGGTCACTAGGTCAAATCAAAGGAAAAGCATGTTAACAGTCTAGAGGTTACAATTTTGGTCCAATCTTTATGAAACTTGGTCAGAATGTTACCCTCAATAAAATCTTGGACGGGTTTGATATTGGGTCATCTGGGTTCAGAAACTAGGTCACCAGGTCAGATCAAAGGAAAAGCTTGTTAACACTGTAGAGGCCACATTTATGACTGTATCTTCATGAAACTTAGTAAGAATGTTAATCTTGATGATCTTTAGGTCAGATTCCTATCTGGGTCATGTGGGGTCAAAAACTAGGTCACCGGGTCAAATCAAAGGAAAAGCTAGTTAACACTTTAGAGGCCACATTTATGACCATATCTTAATGAAACTTGGTCAGAATGTTAATCTTGATGATCTTTAGGTCAATAGATCAGGTGAGCGATACAGGGCCTTCATGGCCCTCTTGTTCTCAGGATCTACTAGACCAAAGGCTTTTAAACTCCACATATATCTTTTAACATAAACTTTAAGGTGAAGAAGGTGTAATGAGTTGGATTTTCAAAAACAAGTTGCATCCTTGATAACCTACGTAAATAACAGCAAAAGTTGATCTTCACCCGATGTACAATTATTGAAAAGGTCAAATGCACACTTTTTACGCAAATGACGTTGAAATTCCACGTTATAGCCTAGTCGGAAATAGTTGTGAGTTGCCATTTTCCTGGCAATTAATTCAGTTTCGGGGCGTTCATTTTATCCAAAAAGTTTTGTTTTTTCATTTTATATAATATGCCAGTCGAAACCTATACGGTGATGTATTTTTCAAATACTCCCACTATTCGCCAAAGGAATGCTTACTTTATGCAAAAATCATGCCAAAATCTTTCTATGAAATTATTGTTTTCGTGCGGAATGACCAAGTAGTGTGCAAAAACTGGTCCATAGATTTTTTTAAAAAACTAATATTATCTTATAAATTTATTTTACTGTAAAATGAGCTAACAAAAATAGGGGGTCACCAACTTCGTTTTCGCAGTATTGTCATAAATTTTGGCCTACCCCCCTTTTCCCATGCATTTTTCTTACATAAAAAATCAAAAGAAAATCATTTGATAAATCAGTGAAATACACTTCTACGAGATAAATGTTAGCCCACAGCGACACTGGCTGCACATGAGTTTGTTATGTGATAAGTTTGAGTCTGACCCTTTCCGATTAATTAATTTGTACCCATAAATCTTAGCATGTATTGTTCCAAAAGCTGACCACTACGGAAGTGACGTTCCTTGTATAAGTTGGCAGCATGCATTTACTGGTCCATAGATTTTTAAAAAAAATTACACAATTACTTTAAAGGCATTTCCCAGCAAAATAACGAAAAAAATGTCCTTGACTACCGACTTCGTTTTCGAGCTACGGAGTTGCATAAAGTCTCAAATGGTGCTATAAGCAGCGTTTGATGTTGCGCATTTTCCCGCTTTTTTCTGACGTTATGCAAACGTCTTATTACTAAAATGGCGTATGCTGTTAGCAAATAGATATTTAGCCATTCCGTTTTAAAAAATCTAATACTTTCTGAAACATACTTTCATTCTTGTATTTACAAATCATTACATTTCATAGTTGTCTTTATCACATGAATATATGTGGTAATTTTCAAGTTACCTACTTAGAAGATTGTACAATTGCGAGACAAAGTACAAATAAGCCAGTGCATATACATGTACACATACAAATATTCAGTCGGAAATAATCTGAATTTTCAATGTATTCTGCGGTAAAAAGAAAGCCGTATATTATTTTTACGCATGAAATGTTAGGACATATTTCAAGAAGATGTGTTATTAAGTAAAATTTAAGGTGCAACTGGTGGTAAATAATTTCTTTTTTTTTGTGCCCCCTCCCCCCCCAATTATCCACGTTATGTTTCGGTGGCGCAATTAGTGTTGCCCTCGCTCGCCCGACCGTCTAGCTTAAAAATAATAGAAACATGAAACCATTTAGGAATAATATGCAGCATGTGAAGCTGTAACATATTCGGGGTTGAGCGACCGCCAAATACTTGTTTTTGCTATAATTTATCTTTTGGAACTACTGCATCTAAACAAACTCAGACAGATGTATAGAAAGATTCAACCAGTCAGACTAAAGTTTTCGTTTTTGAACATCGGACAAATGTACATACCCGCTTTTGTTAGTTGTTGAGATGTTGTCAGTAACAAATGTTGAGCAAGTTAATACCGATAGGGAGTTCAGAAACAATAACAGTTAAATTGTCAGTATATCATTACTACCTAAAATACAAAACAGAACACAAACATCAAAATGTTTTTCATAATTTTTCATGTTTATTATGACAATGCGCTTGATAACTGCTATGGTTGTACGTAATACAGTAATGATATAAAATGTCTGAATTTTATACACATCGGCTGTCTTAAAAATATATACTAGTGTGAATTTTGAAATGCCTTTCAAATCTCAAATGTACCCATTGTCATGTAGAGAAGACTTGCACATACACAGCATATATAGTGCTTAACCACCAAGATTATCCAGCTGAGAATGAAAAAAAAAAAAACATCCGGTGTATTGCCCTCCTGCATCGCTCGATGCCATTTTGTTTGCAACAGCTTTATAGATCGTAATGACGCGACATTGCGAAGCGTATTGTTTGGCGTTCCGCCAGACGTTGCTGAATTACACCTTCTTCACCTTAAACATCATGAAATGACTTTAAAGCGCAAATTTCTGAATTCTTGCTGCTAGCCTAAGAGAAAAATTACAACTTTTATGCCCCCTTCCAGGAAGTTTGCTTATGGTGCTCCATTCTTAGGTAGATCATTTGATTTCTGATTAATGCAACTTTTGTCAGGATGTCTAAACTAACTCTAAGAGTTATTGCCTTATTTTCTATTACGGTACCTTAAGCATGTTTATATATGTAAAAAAATCACACTCCTCAAGTCAGTCAGTGAACCAACAAACCATGGCACAGTCTTATTGTACATAACTTGTGTATATCTGAAAATTAGATACATTTCAAAATATAGTCCCCTAATTCACAAAACTGCTTATTTTGCGGGGTATATGAATTAAATGAATTTGCTTGTATTTGGTTAATATTTGATTTCTAATCAGTCCCTAGTTTAGAAATAAACTTGGGCTACGGACTGTCAAACTTTCAATAATGATTGCCCAAGGTAAAATGATGACATATAATTATGATGATAATTTGGTGTCATACAAGATAAAAGGTCAAGGTAACAAGGAACCCCAAAGACTATAAAACATTTCTGACTAATTGGTATGGAACATTGTCATACAGTCACCTATCTTTGTAGGCAGAAAGCCTGTGGTTAGAAGAAGATAATGCTTACTGCTTTAGGGGTCACTATGTCAGAGGTCAAGGTCATATACTGAATTCCAGACTGAAAATCATTTCTAATAAAAAACAGGGGTATACTTAGGAGCTTAAGGCCTACAGTCACCAAACCTCATAAGTTTGCTGTTTTAAAATTGGAATTATTTCAGATAGTAGAATATACTTATTGTGATATAAATAGGGTACTTTATAACAACAACAGTACTTTGGCTAGTATTTAGTTTTTGTGACTGTTGACCTTTTGGAAATATGTGGGAGAAAAACATGGGGAAACTGGTTTTACTGTGTATCAAACTGGCAATTCATTTAATACTGCTTTTCACTTCATTTGTGAAATAATCAGGGGTTATTTTTGGCCGTTTTAATAGCCATTATTGGGCTATATTCCCAATGCCAAAAAGTATGTTTTTTTCCCAAAATGAGTGCAAAAATTCCCAATCTACATTCTGAAACAAAAATCATCAAAATTTCACAAACACTGACCAAATTATTAACAATTTTGTAATGACAGTATGTTAAAGAGGTTGTACAATATGAGAAAGTGTTTAAACACATCATTACTATATCCTATTGGACTAAATATTTCCCCATTCGGAGCATTTATGCGTCAAAATTCCCAATTTTGGGGGTATAGGCTATGTTCCCAGAACAGAAAGAAAAAACCTTGAATAATAGCTATTAAGCAGTAACCAAACATCTGTTTATTTCAGTCAAATGCATCATGTAAGGCTGCAGAAGACAGGGCTAAAGAGATAGCTTCAAGTCTTGGCGCTGAATACTGGTCTGTCTCTGCCAAAACAGGTTTGTTTCTTATTTTTAGCTCACCTGTCACAAAGTGACAAGGTGAGCTTTTGTGATCGCGCGGTGTCCGTCGTCCGTCGTCCGTGCGTCCGTCTGTCCGTAAACTTTTGCTTGTGACCACTCTAGAGGTCACATTTTTCATGGGATCTTTATGAAAGTTGGTCAGAATGTTCATCTTGATGATATCTAGGTCAAGTTCGAAACTGGGTCACGTGCCATCAAAAACTAGGTCAGTAGGTCTAAAAATAGAAATACCTTGTGACCTCTCTAAAGGCCATATTTTTCATGGGATCTGTATGAAAGTTGGTCTGAACGTTCATCTTGATGATATCTAGGTCATGTTCGAAACTGGGTCACGTGCGGTCAAAAACTAGGTCAATAGGTCTTGAAATAGAAAAACCTTGTGACCTCTCTAGAGGCCATATATTTCATAAGATCTTCATGAAAATTGGTCAGAACGTTCACCTTGATGATATCTAGGTCAAGTTCGAAAGTGGGTCACATGCCTTCAAAAACTAGGTCAGTAGGTCAAATAATAGAAATACCTTGTGACCTCTCTAAAGGCCATATTTTTCATGGGATCTGTATGAAAGTTGGTCTGAACGTTCATCTTGATGATATCTAGGTCATGTTCGAAACTGGGTCACGTGCGGTCAAAAACTAGGTCAGTAGGTCTAAAAATAGAAAAACCTTGTGACCTCTCTAGAGGCCATATATTTCATGAGATCTTCATGAAAATTGGTCAGAATGTTCACCTTGATGATATCTAGGTCAGGTTCGAAAGTGGGTCACGTGCCTTCAAAAACTAGGTCAGTAGGTCAAATAATAGAAAAACCTTGTGACCTCTCTAGAGGCCATATATTTCATAAGATCTTCATGAAAATTGGTCAGAACGTTCACCTTGATGATATCTAGGTCAAGTTCGAAAGTGGGTCACATGCCTTCAAAAACTAGGTCAGTAGGTCAAATAATAGAAATACCTTGTGACCTCTCTAAAGACCATATTTTTCATGGGATCTGTATGAAAGTTGGTCTGAACGTTCATCTTGATGATATCTAGGTCATGTTCGAAACTGGGTCACGTGCGGTCAAAAACTAGGTCAGTAGGTCTAAAAATAGAAAAACCTTGTGACCTCTCTAGAGGCCATATATTTTATGAGATCTTCATGAAAATTGGTCAGAATGTTCACCTTGATGATATCTAGGTCAGGTTCGAAAGTGGGTCACGTGCCTTCAAAAACTAGGTCAGTAGGTCAAATAATAGAAAAACCTTGTGACCTCCTAAAGGCCATATTTTTCATGGGATCTGTATGAAAATTGGTCTGAATGTTCATCATGATGATATCTAGGTCATGTTCGAAACTGGGTCACGTGCGGTCAAAAACTAGGTCAGTAGGTCTAAAAATAGAAAAACCTTGTGACCTCTCTAGAGGCCATATTTTTTATGGGATCTGTATGAAAGTTGGTCTGAATGTTCATCTTGATGATATCTAGGTCAAGTTCGAAAGTGGGTCGCGTGCCTTCAAAAACTAGGTCAGTAGGTCAAATAATAGAAAAACCTTGTGACCTCTCTAAAGGCCATATTTTTCATGGGATCTGTATGAAAATTGGTCTGAATGTTCATCATGATGATATCTAGGTCAAGTTCGAAACAGGGTCATGTGCGGTCAAAAACTAGGTCAGTAGGTCTAAAAAAAGAAAAACCTTGTGACCTCTCTAGAGGCCATACTTGTGAATGGATCTCCATAAAAATTGGTCAGAATGTTCACCTTGATGATATCTAGGTCAAGTTCGAAAGTGGGTCACATGCCTTCAAAAACTAGGTCAGTAGGTCAAATAATAGAAATACCTTGTGACCTCTCTAAAGGCCATATTTTTCATGGGATCTGTATGAAAGTTGGTCTGAACGTTCATCTTGATGATATCTAGGTCATGTTCGAAACTGGGTCACGTGCGGTCAAAAACTAGGTCAGTAGGTCTAAAAATAGAAAAACCTTGTGACCTCTCTAGAGGCCATATTTTTTATGGGATCTGTATGAAAGTTGGTCTGAATGTTCATCTTGATGATATCTAGGTCAAGTTCGAAAGTGGGTCGCGTGCCTTCAAAAACTAGGTCAGTAGGTCAAATAATAGAAAAACCTTGTGACCTCTCTAAAGGCCATATTTTTCATGGGATCTGTATGAAAATTGGTCTGAATGTTCATCATGATGATATCTAGGTCAAGTTCGAAACAGGGTCATGTGCGGTCAAAAACTAGGTCAGTAGGTCTAAAAAAAGAAAAACCTTGTGACCTCTCTAGAGGCCATACTTGTGAATGGATCTCCATAAAAATTGGTCAGAATGTTCACCTTGATGATATCTAGGTCAAGTTCGAAACTGGGTCACGTGCCATAAAAAACTAGGTCAGTAGGTCAAATAATAAAAAAACCTTGTGACCTCTTGAGGCCATACTTTTCATGGGATCTGTATGAAAGTTGGTCTGAATGTTTGTCTTGATGATATCTAGGTCAAGTTCGAAACTGGGTCAACTGCGGTCAAAAACTAGGTCAGTAGGTCTCAAATTATTAAAATCTTTTGACCTCTCTAGAGGCCATATTTTTCAATGGATCTTCATGAAAATTGATCTGAATGTTCACCTTGATGATATCTAGGTCAAGTTCGAAACTGGGTCACGTGCGGTCAAAAACTAGGCCAGTAGATATAAAAATAGAAAAACCTTGTGGCCATATTTTTCATGAGATCTTCATGAAAATTAGTGAGAATGTTCACCTTGATGATATCTAGGTAAAGTTCAAAACAGGGTCACGTACCTTCGAAAACTAGGTCAACAGGTCAAATTATAGAAAAACCTTGTGACCTCTCTAGAGACCATATTTTTCAATGGATTTTCATGAAAATTGGTCAGAATTTTTATCTTGATAATATCTAGGTCAGGTTCAAAACTGGGTCACATGAGCTCAAAAACTAGGTCACTATGTCAAATAATAGAAAAAACAACGTCATACTCAAAACTGGGTCATGTGGGAAGAGGTGAGCGATTCAGGACCATCATGGTCCTCTTGTTTATGTATGATTTTTAGCTCACCAGAGCCAGAGGCTCAGGGTGAGCTATTAGGATCACTCACCGGGCGTCCGTAAACTTTTACTTCAAACGACAGCTCCTCATAAACTGCTAGGCAAATTTCATCCAAACTTCACAGGAATGTTCCTTGGGTGAAGCTCTACAAAAATTGTTCAAAGAATTGAATTCCATGCAGAACTCTGGTTGCCATGGCAACCGAAAGGAAAAACTTTAAAAATCTTCTTCTCAAAAACCAGAAGCCCTAGAGCTTAGATATTTGGTGTGAAGCATTGCCTAGTGGACCTCTACCAAGTTTGTTCAAATCATGACCCCGCCCCAGGAGTCACTTGATTTTACATAGAAAAATCTTAAAAAATCTTCTTCTCGAAAACCAGAAGGCCTAGACCTTAGATATTTGACATGTAGCATTGCCTAGTGGACCTGTACTAAAATTATTCAAATCATGACCCCGCCCCAGGGGTCACTTGATTTTACATAATTATGAAAATCTTCAAAAAATTTCTAAGAATAAACCAGAAGGCCTAGAGCTTAGATATTTCACATGTAGCATTGCCTAGTGGACCTCTACAAGATTTGTTCAGACGTGATCCCCGGGGTTAAAATTGACCCCGCCCCAGGGGTCACTTGATTTTACATAGGAAAATCTTAAAAAATCTTCTTCTCAAAAAGCAGAAGCCCTAGAGCTGAGATATTTGACATGTAGCATTGCCTAGTGGACCTCTACTAAAGTTATTCAAATCATGACTCCGGGGTCAAAATTGACCCCGCCCTAGGGGTCACTTGATTTTACATGAAAATCTTCAAAAATTTTCTATAAATAAACCAGAAGGCCTAGAGCTTAGATATTTCACATGTAGCATTGCCTAGTGGACCTCTACAACATTTTTTCAAATCATGACCCCCAGGGTCAAAACTGACCCCGCCCCAGTGGTCACTTGATTTTACATAGGAAAATCTTCAAAAAATTTCTAAAAATAAACCAGAAGGCCTAGATCTTAGATATTTGACATGTAGCATTGCCTAGTAGACTTCTTCAAAATTTCTTCAAATCATGACCCCCGGGGTCAAATTGGCCCCGCCCCATGGGGTAACTTGATTGTACATAGAAAAATCTTCAAAATTTTCTAAAAATAAACCAGGAGGCCTAGAGCTTAGATATTTGATATGTAGCATTGCCTAGCGGACCTCTACAAAATTTGTTCAAATCTTGACCTACTCAGGGTCAGATTGACCCATCCCCAGGGGTTACTTGATTGTTCATAGGGAAATCTTCATAAATTTGCTTAAAATAAACCAGAAGGCCTAGATCTTAGATATTCGATATGTAACATTGCCTAGTAGACTTCTACAAACTTTGTTCAAATCATGACCCCCGGGGTAAAATTGGTTGTACATCGGAAAATTTTCCAAAAAATTTCTAAAAATCATCAGTTTGACATTTGAAACATGTAGCTCATATTACTCTGGTGAGCGATCCAGGGTCATCATGACCCTCTTGTTTTTCTTTTCTCATAATTTTACCTCTCGACCCAGAATGTTGAAACTTCATAGGATGATTGTTCCTGCAGCGTAAATGACCCCTATTTGTTTTTGGGGTCACTCCTTTAAAGGTCAAGGTCACAGGTGCCTGATAATTGATAACCGTTTCCAATCAATAACTTGAGAACCCTTTTGACCCAGAATGTTGAAACTTCATAGGATGATTGAACATGCAGAGTAGATGACCCCTATCGATTTTGGGGTCACTCTGTTAAAGGTCAAGGTCACAGGAGCCTGAACATGGAAAACAATTTCCGATCAATAACTTGAGAACCACTTGACCCAGATTGTTGAAACTTCATAGGATGATTGAACATGCAGAATAGATGACCCCTATTGATTTTTGGGTCAGTCTATTAAAGGTCAAGGTCACAGGGGCCTGGTCATGTATAATCATTTCCGGAAAATAACTTGAGAACCACTTGACCTAGAATGTAGGATGATTGGACATGCAGAGTAGATGACCCCTATTTATTTTGGGGTCACTTGATCAAAGGTGGTCACAGGAGCCTGAACAGTGACTTGAGAACCACTAGGCAAAGAGTGTTGAAACTTAGCGGGATGACTGGAAATGCCAAGTAGATGATCCCTATTGCAGCCAACCATCAGTGTCTCTTTGACTTTCGCTCCTGACCCCTATTGACTTCTTGCCTATAGGACTTTGCATTGGGGGAGACAAGCGCTTTTTTACAAAAGCAATTTCTAGTTTTTGTTGATGTTGTGGTTGCAACAATCCACAGAATTAAATCCCAATTCACTCATGATTTACTCAGTTGTTTCGATGTTTGAAAGTTGAAATAAAAAATTTCAGTTCCCCTTGATATAAATATTTCAGCCTGAACTACGAAATATCATGCACACGAAATTAAATAATATCACAGCAGAAGGCCCGTTTAAGCATGCTTTCTGTTTTTTCTTTCGTTAACTATAGGCCACGTAAACCTTATACATGATAGTAGAAGTAATATTTAACTTTACCTTCAGGTGAAAATGTTCAGTCGTTCTCATTCCGATGTGTGTCGCTCACATTTGATGCCGCAGTTTTACGAGAGGTGGAAAATACTGGAATCTCGCAACAGAAAATAGGAACTATAAGTAAGTGCAGTAGTTACTCTTTTAAAGTTATATTAAATATTATAAAGTCCAAATTTCAAATTTGAAAAAAATGAACAATTATTCCATAGTGTCTGTGTAAACTTAAAATAAAGATGTTTGTGTGTATAAACAGTATTAAGCATTAAAGATAGTACACACTTACTGTATATAGTTAAACAGTGTATAACTTGTACAACTGCTAAAAAACTTGTATTTTTTAAACAAATGACTGTTTGCTACCTTGACCGAAACCTGCAATTTTCGCTCTCCATACACAGTCGGTTTATATATTTAGCATCTTAGATACAGTTGATGAGAATTTTCTACATTTGAAATATTGATATCTATTGTACACGACGCACTATGTTGTTATGTACTTTTGTCTGATCAGTAAACATGGAGACAGTAATAACTTTGTGTTAAGGAAATTACTAATTGAGACTAGAATCTATTTTTAAAAAAGTTGTACAGCATTAATACGGATCTGTAAAAAAATGATTTGGAATGAAACTGATGTATAAACTAGGCCATCAGTATGGGTGGGGCAAATTTTGACATCAGGTAATAGACAAGATAACTGAAAAAAATATCAGGCAAGTGTTACCAGCCAGTTGCATGATAAATGATAAAAAAGATGTCTTTTTTAACTGGAAAAAAAGCTGGTCTGAATTTAACAACAATGGAACTGTTTCAGTGACAACAAACTGGCAATGTATTTCAGTACTAATCTGGAATTAATACAATGTTATATTTGCAGAAGTGGAAAGAAACAGAGCAGATCTCTATGAATCACGGAAGAAAAGGCTGAAAATTAACAACTGTTGTAAAGCATAGTAGGAATCATTATGTGATGATCGTCTACAATGTTGCCTGTGATGTTGTGTCATATATGTTACAGTATATCTTGAATTGAGTTATCACAAATTTTGTGTTAATCCCCATATATTAATTAATGTCCAAAGGTTCTTACATAGAGATAGGAGTCAAGTCTCAGAATGCAGCCATGCCATTGGTCAGTTTCAAGAATGAGCTCAGAATCATCCAATCAGATGCTAGAGTTATGAGACTGGTTTCAAAAGGAGTTTTATGTCTCTGGATGCTGAAGTATTTTTAAATACATTAACAGCGTTAAGAAGCTCAATTCTACATCATGTTATAGTAATTGTACCTGTTTTATTTTCATTTTAAGCAGTACAACTAGAGAATATATGCTAGTTTCTAGCCAGGGTAATAACTGTCAATACGTGTAATTTATACTTTGTCAATACATGTATACATACCGCCGATACCAGTACATCAAGCAGCTGCTTATTTTGTTGAATGTTGGTTTATATTTATGACTGCTGTTGGTAATTATTTACCGAAGGAAAAAAGTAAGACAAAATTTACTGAACCCAAGGCTAGCTTGTTGTGTATATGCCCTTATTCTTTGACACAATATTTGCATTTTCACAGGCAAAACAGTTAATTAAATATGACTGCCTAATGTTTTTGAATCCATAGTTACAAATATTTCATCATAATAATATTGAAAAAAACTTAAAATTTTTAACGTAGGAATTAATTCTCTTTAAATGGTTGTACATGTCTCATATTTTTACTAATTAATTACGAAGGGACCCTTCTATAGCAACAGCAATGGGACAGCTAAAACGTGGTCATTGTACAGAGGTTGTTACTCTGAAGAGGTGTGAATTACATCCAGCAGATATTTTCAATCTTGATAGATGGAAAGAAAAATATTAATTTTGCATTTCATGCAAAGTACAGCAGTCAGACCTGTATGAAGCAGCCATACCATAATAATATTTTATTATTTCAGATAGATTGGTATTTTTTGCATTCCATCCATCTTTTTATGTCCCGTTCAAAGTAGAGGTGGTATATTTTGCTTGTGTCTGTCAGTTTGACCTTTGGTTGGTTGACAATTTTTTTCAGTCATTGACTACAGAATGTTGTGAAACTTTGTATAATTGCATGTGGCGAGTAGATGATCCCAAATCCTTATTTTTTCGAGTAGGTCAAAGGTAAAGATCACAGTGACCTAGACACTGAAAATGGTTTCTGATTTATAACAGGAGAATACTTAGGTCAGCTGTGGTCAATGCTTGTGGTCACTCTCTTAATTTAACCTTTATCATGCTGGACACGATTCTGCCTTTGCGACCAGTGCAGATCATGATCAGCATGCACATCCATGCAGTCTGATCATGCTATCTTTTTGGTATACACCCCTTTAACATTTAATGGTACTGTCCAAATTGAAAGATGAACAAATTCATCATAGAAATTTAGCAGGGTAAGTGTTAAAGGGTTCAGTATATCAAAGTCACAGCATACTAGAGTCAATTACACACCCAGACTGTAGCTGCCAGTGAGAGGCCATCATTATGGGGTCATGTTTGTGTTTTACAACTTTATGAGAAGGGTTAGTGTTATATAAAATGTACAGAGTTGTTGTATCTGAATAGAATGACCCTCTGAAGTTTGAGATATTGTTGCTTTGACTGATATTTAAGATTTTTATTAAATTCTGTCTGTGTAATTCAGCTGATTCTGTGAATGTAGGATTGCTTTTGTTTTGTGGTTGTGTTTCTTCTAGGGATGGGAACGAATACTGAAATCAATATTCGAATATTCGGTTTGCCATATTCGAATATATTCGAATATTCGGTTTGTTTTAATGGAAGCTTTAAATTCTTATTAAGTGATTGGCATATACACAACGTATTCATTTGTTTAAAGCGTGGATCATCGTAAATAAGGCCAAAAACATGTTTGTTTCGGGTAACCCGATCCTACATAGGGAAACCCGCCGATCCTAGCGTTTTACTTCACGATTCTGTCAGTATAATCATGAACATATTTAACTAATTCAGTGTTTTAGCTTCAAAATGATACAAAAAATCAAAACGATTATAATTTAGACCGTCGCAATTTTATCTAAAAATAGTAGGTCGTCCCATTTAAACACGTGACGCGCTGTTGTATTACCGCCGCCATTTTGAAAAATTTCAATCGGCGTGTGAAAATCGTCGTGTAAAATGCAAGTAAGGCAGACTTAAAAGCTCCTTCAACATGAACTTGTGCATCAGTCATACGTTTTTCTTGATTTTGTTATTAACTACTTCAAAATTTAATTCGAATACGGCCGATTGCGGATGAAAACCGATTCTACGGATGGTCTGAAACATACAAAATATTGTGAACAGATCGACAATATCTACACGTTTGGCATTGTTTTCGAAAAAAAAAATCTACAACTTGTTACATAAAACAGGCGCCAATAAAAATGAACAAAAGATAAAAAGATATCACATTTACGCCTAACACAAACTGTTAATCCGTAGCGATGACTCCAGGTAATTATGCATTGCAATTTTCTTGTGTAATTGGACATCTTTTGACATGCATCTGACACATTGACGCCTGTTGCAAACTGTTAATAAGTAACGATGGCCCCTGCCAATTATGCATTGCTATTTTCTTGTTAATTGGACATCTTTTGATACGTGACAAACTAACATGACATGGTTTTATTCTGTAGAATTAGCATGCTCATATTGTCCAAAATCAATGATACTTATTTTGAAAATAAAAAATACAATAATTTACGAATATTCGAATTTGATTTTCATATTCCAATATTCGACTGATTTTCGAATATTCGTTCCCATCCCTAGTTTCTTCATAAATTAGATGTATTTATTTCTTAATGTTATTGTTTTTATTTTAATGGATACAGAATTGTTAAAGATTAGATTTTTGAAGTACTTGTTACTGCTGTATGTTTATAAAGGAGACTGTGCCACAAGTGGTCTGAGACATGAAAGAAAGACCAAAGCTAAAATGAATTAGTGTTGTGCTATGGTTAAGTTAATATTTTTGGCCGATTTCCTTTATTTTATTTTAATGAAAATGTTTGATACATAAAATGTTTTAGGACTTTTCAGTTGGTTCTGTGACTTGTCTTTAGTATATCACAGAAAATATTATTACTGTAACAGACAAATTTTAAATTTCGAGGATTGAATGGAAAAAACTGTCATTATGATGTTCTTTAAATTCGATGTTTATGGCACTTTTCTTTTCAGTCCTCGATCTATGATGATACCATTGATTAAGTTCTTTGATTTTTTTTCAAGAGGAATCAAGTAAACTCAAATTGGTTATAAAAAAGTAGATAATATTTTTGTAAATATTTATACATATATCAATGTTTCTGTTGTTGTGATTACAAATAAAAAAGGAAAAGTCCTTGGAAATAGAAAAAGAAATTGTGCCTAAAAAGTGTTCAGTGAAATGTTGTGATTCGTTTACGATTTGTTTACCTATTATATATTGTAACTGTTGCATATAACATAACCTCAGTGCCAAAAGTAGAGAAGTGCATTGACACAAAGAAGCACTAAACCAGTTTTTGCGCCAAGGTGATGATATATATTGTGTATGATAACAGTGTTCTTCTCATAGAAGTTCATGATCACGGCTGTAGTTTATCTAACCTTGTTAGCCCTTTTTGTCTAAATCTGCTTCGAAAATGTAATGACAGTGTTTTTCTTGTTGAGCCTATGTTTATGAGTTGATTTTAAACATTCAGGTTATGGAAACTTTAAATCGTAGACTGTTACCTCTGCCAAGATGAAAAGGCCAAACAAGGGCAGATAATCTGTGTTCCTGAATCCCTGCTTATGTTTTTATAAAGTCATAATTGTGCCCCCTGGAAATGTGATGAGATTTTGCCATACGTCTGCCTCTGCATATGTCTTAACAATGTTGTGTGTCAGAAGAAAGCATTCATAATTAATAGAATTGGTTCAGAATTTCAGCCAGGAGGTATAGATATACTAGAATTCCTAGAGATAATATCCTTATTTAGTGTGTTAGTTATTTTTATTGGGACCAGTCTGCATTACAGTTTTTTCTATGATTTTCATTTGTTTGTGATTTTTATGTACTTTAGAAATAATCTGTTATTCTCTCTTGGCTGTTACACATACAGTCACACTGGTAATAATTTTAAGCCGCCAGCCGATGGAGCGACACAGTCTGGATGCTTAAAGCAATAAGCTTCCTTATACAGTTACACAGGTTCAAATGTAATAATATTTATGTATATGTAAAGGTATTTAGAATGAAACTTAAAGGCTATGTATGAAATAACTACCGGTAAATTTATATGAACTGGTATAAAATGACAAAATGATAGACTGGGTATGAAACTTAAAGGTTAGGTATAAAATAACTAAATTTACATGAACTTGTATAAGATGACAAAATGATAGACTGGGTGCCATTTTATTCAGTTGTAAATACAGTTGAAACTCGATATCTGGAACTCGCTTATCTCAAAATTTTGGTTGTCTCAAAGACATTTTCAAGTCCCGTCAGAAACATGTGCACAAAATGTCACTTTACATTGAAATTCGGTTATCTCAAAAGTAAAACGTTTGATCCCTTGGAATTTGAGATACCAAGTTTCAGCTGTATCAGAAATGAAGGCGCGTTCTTCCATTTTCATGTTTCTTTGGTAAATAGTCCATGTAGATCATTAATTTTGCATCATCATTCTTAGTAACAGTTATAGAAAATTTATAGTAAATTGAGCCGTGCCATGAGAAAACCAAAATAATGGCTTTGCGACCAGCGTGGATCCAGACCAGCCTGCGCATCCACGCAGTCTGGTCAGGATCCATGCTGTTCGCTAACGGTTTCTCTAATTACAGTAGGCTTTAAAAGCGAACAGCATGGATTCTGAACAGACTGCGCGGATGCGCAGGCTGGTCTGGATTCATGCTGGTCGCAAACCCACTATGTTGGTTTTCTCATGGCACGGCTCAATTGTAGGTCAATGAAATGTTTGTATAAATGTAAACTTGTAGAAATCAGTAAAACTGAAGACATTCCTTATTCCACAGGAATTTCATAACATACTTGTATATGTTCATTTATCACATATTGGTGCCTTTGAGAAATTGTTGTAGTTATTTTAAGCTCACTTGATTACTAGTATGTAGCACTCCGTGTGATCAGTTGTTACTTTCCCATTCTTTGTTCAAATTTTCTTCAGACATCTCCTCTGAAACAATTGGGTAACAGTTAATGAAACTTGGTATGGGTGTTCTTTGGATGGTCATTTTCCATATTTGTTATAAGCCTCCTGCAGATAAGTCACTAGAGTAAAAAAAAAAAAGGTTCAGACATAGCCTCTTAATTTGCAGGTTTGATTTCTCAATGAATGAAATACTTGTACGGCAGTTTTCTTTTAGTGACACTCTACAATATTGTTCAAACTTTGATAAAAAAAATGCCGCTATGGTGTATGGTCACATTTTCCTGCATGTCTGGAACTTCAAATAAGTATTGTTAGAAAGTGATTGTTCATTGTTTGATTTGTCAAAAAAAATGTGGCCACCAGAGGAATTTGGTCACTTTTCCTATATCACTGCCACAGAAAAATGCTTTGCAAATCCCAATACAGTGCTTTAAAGAATTCCAAACATGTAAAGGTCATAATAAGCCTTGAATATATTGTTCTTTGAAACTGTTATTATATACTGGTAGTAGAAAAATAAAAAATCTAGTCTGAAACCACAGGTATAATTTCAAAATATTTTCACAGAAATGTCTCTTTGGTGACTGATACATTTGTTTAAGCCATCTTGATTTAAAAAAAATTATAGCCTTTCCCTAGCATGGCAGTTTTCTTTATATGGCTGTAAGAACTTATTTCTTTGGTATACCGAAATTGATAAACCTTTTGCAATTTGTTTAAAAACCATAGTACCAGAGTAAGTCTTTTTTTTTATGTCTTCACAGAAGCTTAAAAAACATTTTCATTTTGAACAGATTCCACTGTAATTTTAGAATACTTAGCTCAATAGGGAGAGTGCATTATCTTGGGAATGAGTTTGATCCCAGAGAGAGCATATGTTCTTTTTGACAATTGAAAAAGATACTATCAGTGGCACAGTGGTTAGCAGGTTGGACTACAATGCCAGCTGTCCAAGTTTGATTCCCGATCGCGACTGATATCCCGACTAGTGTTCAGTGCTAGGTGATTTATTTAAATTGGTACTGTTTCCAGCAGTATCGGCCTAGACTGGATGCTGGGGAGGAAATATGACACCTGCCGTAGGTTTGGCTGGAAATAAGTTGTTCCATCCATTCCATGTGGGGACTTTCGTCGACTACCCACGTTAAATAAGAAACTTTACCTTTTACCTTACTATGTTTGAAATCTTTTGTCCCCTGATTCATGTGGAGAAGCAGAGAAAGGTCAGTTTTAGTACGGAATAAAAGATTTAATGCCCATCATAACATAACTGAAATACTATTGAAATGATGCATAATGCAAAACGAACAAACCTATCGTTCTTGAACACTTTTTACAATATTCTTATTAGCATATATAATGTCATAATGTTTTAATTTGTATTTTACTGTTGTGTATATAAGATTTAATTAATTCTGTCCAATGATAAAGTGTGCTAGCTTTTATTTCAGTGAAAAAAAAAATGTAACTCATCACAAATAGCCAAGTTTACAAATGACCGTCCAGCTGCATTTACATGTATTTTCTTGTGAATTTTACAAAAATGAAATAAAATTGCAAACAAGTATGACAAGCTTTGTTCTATCTGTAGTTTTGTAGTACATCCATAATCACTCCTTTTGTTTCCATAACCTGTAGCAGTATAAACCCTTACTCAGGTTGGAGGTACGAACCAGACCAACAGTAATAACACTTTATCTTCAACATTTAGTAACTTTATCCAGATAAGTGTAACTGTATTTCAATGTTATCACCTTTGCAGTATGCCTTGTGTCAGTGTAAAATCTGGCAAATACAGTCAAGCCAAGTCCTGATATACACACATAAAAATATGAAGTACCTGTTTAAAGCAGCGATGAAACGTGTGCTCTACTGCCAGGTTTTCTTTAGCACAGGTTTGACTGTATGTGTATGGACACTTGACAAAATCAACAACTATTATGGTATTAATTTTTGCCTCAACAGTTGTTTCAGAGACAAACATTTGTAAGCTCTGGCCAATTAGTATCCCTCAATTCAAATTTCAGTGAACACTCCAGAACCTGTTTCATTTGGTAACATTGGCAAGTAGCTAGGGAAGCCCTGATCTATGATTATCAAATGTCACATGAATTGCATGAACTGGTATATGATGCAAATTTAATCACCAGTTCATATCCAGAATTGGTATGGAACGTTATGGCATTTCTCGAAAGTACATGTTTCATAGATGGGATCATTTTGTTGCATCAAAGAACACTACACTCTCGTTTCCTACAACTTTTGCATTATGCACAGTATTCTTTGGCACTTCTACCATATCTCCTGGCTTTAGAATTATAGTTTCACCATACATACAAAACTGGAACTGTCCTGTTACTATTGAATCCTTCTTTGAAATACTATGCGTATGATCAGGAAAGTTAGTCCCAGGTGAAAATTGGTACTGTGTACAATGGTAGCCTTGTTTACGGAGTTTTTTTTCCATGGCTTCAACAGAAAGAGTTCCATCAACACTGTCATCCCATTTCTCAACTTTGATTTTACTTGCCATCTTTACTCTGAAAGGAAAAAATCAATATACGAGTACTGCTGTTATGTCGCATGATTTGCCACCCGCTATACAGGCGCTGAGAAAGAGTGCTATCACATTTGATCTACTACTTCATATAAAAGGTGTTTCAGAAATAGGACAATAAAAGTTCCCTTGATCAAAATCCCCTCAAAGCGAAAAGACATGGGGTTACAAAATCCCTTCAGAATTAAAATAACAGACTGGTGTTACACTTAAGTCACACACACTGTATCTATTATATTTAGGTACGTGGCTCGGTGGACGTCAACACATTCGGCAGTCATACCGCGGGACATTACTTCCCGTATTTTAACACTGTTAAAACAAGATTAAGCAGTAATCTACTATATCTGGCTCCATACATCACCATGAAAAGTGCTTTCCAATACCATCTATGTGTTTACATAAAAGACATAATTATTAGAATCAATATAATATGAAGCAGAACCATTAACATTCATTTAACATATATCACCAATATGAATATATTAGGTTATAAATAGGTTATGTGCAGTTTTTATAATTCACTTAGGCTATGCCCTCATGAAATTATTTTGCAGGTGTATAACCTCACTGTACTGTTTTAAAAAGTTAAAACATGGTTCTGCTATATACTATTTTTTAAATGAAATTTACTGCCCAGATAAACTGACGCAAGTATCTTTCAGTAGTGTTCAAAAAATGGCACACTTGAGGACTGTTTTGTATTAAATTTGAGCATACAATTTGTGAACAACTTTTCGCACATGAACAAAAGTGGATGATTTTTAAATGTGATAACTCTATTTCAAGCTACCTACTTTTATGTATAGTGCGTTAATTCCCAAATTAAAATGCACTTTGGTTCATTTTAATTTGAGCAAGACCCAAAACTACTGCTGAACAATGGACTTCATAACTAACTTGAAAACGTGTAATGCAAGAAAGCAAATCGGGTTATATGCCATCAATTTATTTGATAAAAAAAATATTTTCTATGTACAAAAAAAACAACATTTGTAGCTGGCTGTGCTCTAATTTAACTACTTTTACACACAGTTTACCCACTTAATTTATTGCAAGAAGAGTACCCGTGAGAACAGAGCTGGAACACATTCAGGAAGAAACAGAATTTTAAGGCTAATTTATAATAGTAACGTGGAGTACAGTAAAAACAATGAAGCTAATTGGGATCTTGACAGTACTAGTATATATTTATCAAGATATTTGAGCCGCGCCATGAGAAAACCAACATAGTGGGTATGCGACCAGCATGGATCCAGACCAGCCTGCGCATCCGCGCAGTCTGGTCAGGCTCCATGCTGTTCGCTTTTAAAGCCTATTGGAATTGGAGAAACTATAAGCGAACAGCATGGATCCTGACCAGACTGCGCGGATGCTGGTCGCATACCCACTATGTTGGTTTTCCCATGGCACGGCTCATTTTAAGTAGTCTGTAAATACACAGAAAAATAACTGTTGCTTTTAACATAGGCAATTTGATAAAGGTTGTTTTTAGCTCGACTATACGAAGTATAAAGAGAGCTATCCTACTCGACCCGGCGTCGGTTTCGGCGTCTGCGTCTTTCCGCGTCCCCACCTTGGTTAAAGTTTTTTACACTTTCTCTTTTTTCAACTTATCTCTGTAATTACTTGATGGATTTGATTCAAACTTGAAATAGTTATTCCTCATCATCACCAACATCATCTGACATAAGGGTCATAACTCTGGCACCAATTTTCATTAATTATTCCCCCTTTTTACTTAGAATTTCAGGTTAAAGTTTTGATGCACTTTCACTCTTATCACTGTTACTACTGAATGGATTTGATTCAAACTTGAAATAGTTGTTCAACATCATCACCCACACCATTTGGCACAAAGTGCATAACTCTGGTACCAATTTTTCATGAATTATTCCCCCTTTTTACTAAGAATTTCCGGTTAAAGTTTTGATGCACTTTCACTTCATCTCTGTTATTACTGAATGGATTTGAGTCAAACTTAAAATAGTTGTTCAACATCATCACCCACACCATTTAACACAAGGTGCATAACTCTGGCACCAATTTTTCATGAATGATGCCCCCTTTTTCTTAGAATTAAAAGTTAATTTTGATGCATTTTCACTATATCTCAGTTATTATGAAATGCATTTGATTAAAACTTGAAATAGTTGTTCCACATCAACACCCACATCAAATGATACAAGATGCATAACTCTTGCACCAATATTTAATTAATTATGCCCCCTTTTTGCTTAGGCTGTCCTTGTATAGTGTTTTGGTACACTTTATCTGTACTTCTCTTATTACTTAGTATTTTTGACACAGACTCAGGCTATTGTGCAATATCTTCACCCACCATTGGAGTTTATAAACACTCCAGTGACAGCTCCAGTTTTCTCAGATGTGCCCAGTTTCACTATCCAGCATCGAAATAGTCGAGCACGCTGTCTCCTGTGACAGCTCTTGTTTTTGTTATTGTGTCCCCTTTGTAGCTCGACTTTTCGAAGAAAAAGTAGAGCTATTGCACTTGCCCAAGTGTCGGCGTCGGTTAAAGTTTTTGATAAAGTCAAATATCTCTGTTACTATCGAAGCTTTTGACTTGAAACTCAAAAAAGTTATTTACTATCAAAGTCTACACCAGGAGAAACAATCCCTATAACTCTGATTTGAGTTATGTCCCTTTTTAACTTAGAATTTTTGGTTAAAGTTTTTGATATTTTAAAGTCAAATATCTCTGTTATATTCAAGCTTTTGACTTGGAACTTAAGATAGTTATTTACTACCAAAGTCTACACCAGGAGAAACAATGCCCATAACTCTGGTTTGAATTTTGACCAGTTGCGTTCTACCGTTAAAAAGAAAAAAAAATCCACTGATGTGTATGCCATAAAAATGTAACTTTTGTAGGAATCACTGGAATGGAACTTTATCTATTTATATTATTGATTTAAATGTTTTAATCCTATAGAATTTGCTATACTATATATGAAAACTGCACTTGTCTGTGGCATTTTTCAGGCCCTTATAACCAATAACTATTAACAGGTTCTTTACATTGCACAAAGTCAGGACTGGCAGTGAATCTAAATGTAAAGGTTAGTATGTTTTCAACATAACTAATTGATTACTCATTGATGATTTTACTGGTACTAAAGGTGAACTCAATAGATGCAGAGAGTACTTTGACAGGTATGTAAACAAACCAGTTACCTCCCTTCGAAATACATTCTTTCCTATGTGGCACAAAATGTCCCTTTTAAAATGGTTTTCCAGCATAAAACCAGGATATAATGATGTACTTATTATTCCTCCATTATTTTTTTCAATACTTACGCAATGACACTTTTCAAAACAGAACAGAATTAAGATTTTCAGCAATTTATTTTTTAGACTCCTTTTATGGTGCTCACTTCCCGGTGATCGTTTCCCGGCTTTAGAGCTTTGCATGGACTAGAGCTAGGAACAAGTGTCTATCCTCTACGCGCATGAGCAATCTTTTGTTTCCTGCTTGAAATCACGGAAGAGAAGGAGGGCGTTTTTGACAGTTTTTTCCCGTCCTTTCCCTTTCTTTTGAATAGAATAAGGAATAATTTTCAAGGTAAAGTTATGGCTGTACATATCCACCGGGAGGAGAAAAGATTACGAGATTATAACTAAAAATTTTGACTCGTCATTTTAACTGTTTTGCCAGCAGCACGTTTCTCTACTTCTGTTGAGTTCAACTTAATAACTGTCTACTGCGATTATGACTGGCAGGCGCTGTCAGAAAACAGTGTTTAAGTCAAAAATGTTATGTGCAAAGTTAAAAAGATAAAAGACTCGAAGTATACTATGGAAAGCCTTAGCTGTCTTATAAGCAGAAATGTCATATTATGTTGATAGATATTTTTATAAGTGGATACATTTTTATGGAGTTGTTACTTTATATTCTACATCTTTCAACCAACCGTCGATTTCCGACTGTCACTGGGCGGGAGTAGTCCTAGCTTTATATAAAGTTGATTGTTCTTTATATAGTGTGGAACTGTCCTTATTTAAAGTGGATATGCCTTTATATTATGTGGTTAGGCCATTATATAAAGTGAACACTTCTTTATATTAAGTGGTTATATTATTAGTAGTGGCTACGATTACAGTACTGTAATCCTAGCCTCCCGATTCTAGGAATACTGAACTGGATTACGGAAGTTCCGTATTCCTAGACAACACTACGAGGATAGGCTAGGACTAGTATATAAAAAATATATGCACTTTCACTCTATCTCAGTTATTACTAAACGGATTTGATTCAAACTTAAAAAATAGTTGTTCCACCTTATCACCCACATCATATGACACAAGGTATACCAAAATTATTCAGTCCAGCAGTGAAACTCAGGTGATAGATTTTGCACCATCATGGCCCGCTTGTGTAATTATGCACTTTCTTCAGTGTTGTCGGTTGATGGTCTTTGCTGGTAGTTGCATTAGTCATTTTGAAAGCCATTTTAACCCTTACCCTGTTAATTTCTATAATGAACTTGTCCATCTTTCAATTTGGACAGTACCATTTACCGCTTTACCTGAGGTCAAAACTATCCATCAAAGTCTCTAAAGTTGTGTTTGTCTACAATCAATCATGATTGCCGGGGGGAGTGGGGGGGGGGGGGGCTTGCACGTTTTCTTTGTGTAGTGATAATTGTGGAAAATTTTGTAAAATCTCAGAAACTGCTGGCCAATTGTGAAATAATTGCACAGAAATGATCCTTGGGTGACCCTATACCAAAATTATTCAGTCCAGCCGGTGATAGATTTTGCACCATCATGGCCCTCTTGTTGTGTAATTATGCACTTTCGTCTGTGTTGTAGGTTGATGGTCCACTAACAAACTCGCTTGCTCCTGTGCTTATGAATAAATTATGCAAATGAAGCGGCCATATTGGATATCGGTCAAAAACATTAGAACATAAGTCAATCAAGCGCACCGCATGCCAAATCGAAAGTAACACTACCTTTCAAGTTTTCAGATCAATATCA
The DNA here is from genome assembly GCF_021730395.1 of Mercenaria mercenaria. Taxonomy (NCBI): domain Eukaryota; kingdom Metazoa; phylum Mollusca; class Bivalvia; order Venerida; family Veneridae; genus Mercenaria; species Mercenaria mercenaria. Next base: position 5,434,897 of record NC_069372.1, read on the forward strand.
GGTAACTGAAGTGTCCAAATCTTGGCAACTTGGTATACTTTATTAGTATAATGATTGATCATCAAAACAGAACTAAAAGTTCTAAATTCTGAGACAAGTAAAATATATCTACGCACGTTATAAATCATAGGTAAGTGCAAGAACGGTATCGGTACAGTCAATGAGTTGTCCAGAAGATGCTTATTTTATATAAGTTAGAATTTTTTTTGAAAATAGAGACAATTTTTTCCATATTCATCAGTGAATATACTTCACGTTTTGAGTCCATTTGGGTAGTGTCCACCTCACATTTTCAGTGTCTTGGACATCAAAGTCGTTTGTTTACATAACGTTGACCGCTAACCGCTAAAAGCTGCACATATTCAGTGACGCGCTGATACTGTTATATTAAACAGTTTTAGGTATTTAGAACGAAATCGGCCAGAACTAATATTTTCGAACGTTATTTTCTAAAATTAACAATGAAACATGAAACTTCAAGGCGATCTCTGTCCGCATTATGTATATAATTCAAGAAGAGTTGAGGTAGTCTGATGAAATAAAGTTCGGTCTTCAAAAACATGCAACAAAAATATTGCCACTACATGAATTTTACACAACAAAGTTAAGCGTTATGTTTGTTATGTTTTAGTCAAATTTTGAATGCAGCTATAGTCCGCCTGCGAGGTCAGAGGTGAAGATTGTTTATATTAACACAAGGATGGATTTGTTCACCAAGCTCCAAGAACTATTTGTCTACACGTATTATTGTCTTGCTTTTTCACACCTTTTAGGCATTAATTATGGTTACATTTATACCTTAGAAGATTGGGGGTAACCAAATCCAGCGGGAAGAGACCCTCATATTTGCATTTTTTGGATCCGACAGATTCCAGTTGGAAACTGAGCCCCTACCCCAGCCCCTACCCCTCGCACATGTAAAATTGACACTTTTAACTTCATTACCTCTCATGAACAGACTAAATCAAACCGAGTCTGCTATTATTATTCTTGGTTGCATTCTTTGCTTCAAAGGGATCTTTTTAAAATTTTTATTAACTATCACAACAGCAATCTTTAAGTGCCGTGTGGCGGCTGTAAGAAATCTCCCCGTACTTGGATTCAGTGTTGTTATATTTTCTTGTCCTTTGGGATAATGGAGTCCATTCAACATATGTGTAATAGAGTTCCGCTTAAGTCGGTGCTAGGGGGCGTGAGAGATGTTGCACATTTCATTACCTCTCATGAACAGACACTTTTAACTTCATTACCTCTCATGAACAGACTAAATCAAACCGAGTCTGCTATTATTATTATTATTGGTTGCATTCTTTGCTTCTAAAGGATCTTCAGTAATAGTTGACCAACTGTACGTAGCTATTTACTTCCAAAATAAATAGACCTTAAGTATAGTGTTCACCATTATTTATATAATATTCAGATGGGCTGTATAAGGCCGTCATGATTGCCTTTTTTTTAGCAGAAAACTAGTCTGAAATTTGATTCTTGTTTGAAGTTCACAATATTTTAAAGCAAACTGTATGAAAACACTGTTGTAATACTGTAATATAATACCAAGACGTTACTTATTTAAGTGTAGTCTATGTATTCAAGACGAATTAATTGCCACACGAAATTATTAAGTCGAATCGTTGACATTAATTTGTTCAGGGTTGAACACCGACCAGTAAAACAAACAACACAAGTCAATGTTTATTTTGTAGTAATGTTTCATTTAATAAAAATTTTACTGTAAGTTCTTGTTTCCTGACATCATTTTTTCCTTTTACGTCCTTTGGCTTTACATGTTGTACATGTATATTTTCCTTTAGGAACACCTTTTTCCAGGAGACCCACACAGTATTGATGTAACCAATGCTTGCATTTGCTTTCGCACTGAACCCATGCTATAGGTGAAATTTCCGGAGATTCAAAAATACAACATATTTTCTGTAGTGCAGTGCCATGTGTCTAACTATGTTTTAAAGATTGCAAATCTATAGTATATAATTTCTTACTTGTTAAAGGAAAATCAGTCATCTCATGTTCCTTTTGAGCTTACCCACCAGTGACAATCAGTTTATTATTAAGTGCAACGATGCGATGATACGAAATAAATATGTCTACTTGAAGTTTAGTTGTTATCTTGTCTAAACTGTATCTATGTTCAGTCAGGTTATGCAGTTTCAGAATGAAATGTTCATTTATTGATAGTCTTTCTAATGGTACAGATTCATTCCCTTTGAACGACACACCTCCTTATTATAATCACACATTTTGTGCCTGGCAAAGTCACAGAATTCGTTACAGGCTCTCGGTCTTACATCTGGAATACTTTTCATTCTTGTCCATAAATGTGTGGATGAATCAAACTCGTAGAAAGAATCATCATTGCAAACTTGAGTAAAGGGACTGACAAGGTCTGTCGTATGTCTGTTGGGTAGTGATATTCCGCCATGCATTACTACCATATAATCACTAAACTGTGTGATAGTGTGACCGGTTCTGCCAGTCGGAATATCACCCCTCTGGACGTCTTTACTCAGTACACCTCTACCAGCAGGCTGGCTATGGTGCACTGATACTTGTTTCTTACGAATTCTAATTTGATAAGTTCATTGCTAATGTCAAATGTATCAGTATCTAATCCATCCCATACAAAAACTGTGTTGGTCAAACCGAGCGCTCGCAGACTGTAAACTCGGATCGGTGCCCCTACAATGGACTCGTTATCATTTGAATTAAGTTTTAGACAGCAGTGTCCTTCTGCAGGAAAATAATCCGAGTTTATTAAGTAGAGTTCTATTCTTTTTCTTGTAGATTTGCCTTTGGTGGAAGATTTAGATTTAAATGGCAGAATTCTCCATTATGGGGCTGCTTCAACCATATTTCAATAAAATCAGAAAAAAGATCATTATATCGCTACGGTGTTATAATGCGGATTGTTAAAAGGGATACTTCTGATTGAATTTTGTCAAAGTTAGTAATTAAAAATATGACCTTTGACTTTTATTGATAGAAATCCAAAAACAGTAATTTTGCCATACTTTCTTTATCACTTACTTGACCAAATCTTCTTATATTGACCCTGGCCCTTGCTGACCCGTTAGCTTATGATCTAGGGGTCGTATAGAAATTCTAAAAATATTTTGTATTCACAAATAAAAGCCCATGTCGGTATTTCGGCAAAGTTTGAAGTTCCTAGTACCAAATGTGTTTTATAAAGAAGTCTGAATGGACGTAAAAACATGGATATTCACAAGATCCCTGCTGCTGTGCTAAAAGAGATGGAAATAATCAGACTAATAAATTATTTACCTAAGGTGAATTATTAAAACTACATGTTCATTCTGAATAAAATATACTTCCAAAAGCCTTATAAAATCATAAAATTGAAAAACCAAGTACATATAAACAGTTACGTAATTACGTCCGTAAAGCCGAATAATCTTAAATCTTATAATATCAAGTTGATATTAACACACAGTTACGCCCGCAATGCCAACGTAGATATTCCAGTAAAACTCATGTACAACTACTGTAACATATGCATGTATATGCACATTCGTTCGATTAACTAGAACAACAAAACCAAAAAGGGCGGTACTTGACAGCTGGGCATGCTCATTACGAATGTTTTGTTTACATCCGGTCGTCGCATACGGGAATAGCACAAAGTTTGTTAGTGTGGTCTTTGCTGGTAGTTGCATTAGTCATTTTGAAAGCCATTTTAACCCTTACTCTGCTCAATTTCTATAATGAACTTGTCCATCTTTCAATTTGGACAGTACCATTAACTGTTAAAAGGGGTGCTTACCAAAAGAATACTGACAGAATGGTGAACAGTGCAGACCATGATCAGACTGCACAGATGTGCAGGCTGATCTTGGTCTGCACTGGTCGCAAAGGCAGAATCACTTGTTGTTAGCAGGCTAAGGGATAAACATATCATATTCCAAGCTACCAATTTGACAAAATGAAAAAATAATTTTCATGTCCTCTCAAAATTAAGTTTGATAGTACTTTTTTATTGTAAGGAAAGTTATCCTTACTGATATTCTAACTCTTTGCTTGTTTGTAGATGGCGTTTAAAATGAGACAGAGTAAATTTCGGCACGTGTTTGCACAACCATATAAAAAGGACCAATGTTATGACAATATAAGGATCTCCAAGAGCTCTCTGGATTGTAAATTTTGTTCAGTGAACCCAAAATTTGTAGCCATAATCACAGAGGCAGCTGGTGGAGGATCTTTCCTTGTTTTACCATTATCAAAGGTAGGTGATTTGTAAACTTTAAATCAGAAATTCATGTAAAGGCAGTCATTTTCACTTTATTTTCTAGCCATTTAATGAAAATGAGTTATTGCAAATGTATTGTTGTTATTTTATTTAAATAATGTAAAATCATTAATACTTGTGGAGGACTTATGTCTCCAACACCACTGTGCTGGGAGACATATTGATTTACTCCTGTCTGTGTGTTCGTGTGTCTGTCCGTCACAATCTTGTCCGCATTTTAAATTGAACATTTCTCATCCGATCCTCACCAAACTTGAACAAAATGTGTTTGCCAATAAGTCCTCGGCCAAGTTTGATAAATAGCCAAATCGGCCCAGGCACTTCAGAATTATGGCCCTTAAATTACCTAAAATCCCTCTGTACAGATGCCAGTAACCGCACTTTAAGTCATTGGTGCATGGTTGATGTAAGTATCCGCACTCTAAGTCATTGGTGCATGGTTGACTCAGATACATAACTATTCAGATGATTAGGCAGTTGTGGGAGACATCCGCTTTTCTCAAAAGCAGCTCTAGTTTTTGTGGATTTCATATATGCATCAATCCACAAAATTAATTTTCAGTGAACAAATGAAATTCATATTCATACGATCTTCCAAGGTTGAAGTCCACAGATTCATATATAATGGAATAACTGTTTTGACCAAAAACATGATCTTTTTACACTTGAAATAAAATGACTTCATAGTATGTTCTATAAATGTTCATATATCTAATAATTTTACCACATAAATCAGTTTGAAATTTAGAAATAGTAAAGTTTTAGCCTTGTGAACAAAATATTAAAGTCGGTCTACAGAACATTATTTTTACCCAAAGGTATCCATAAGTATAAGCATACAGATGATGTTACAGACCTATTTTAACCTTTACCCTGCTAAATATCTAAGACTGGTCCATCATTCATTTTGGGAAATACCATTTATTAATTGAAGGGGGGTTTACTGAAAATTTACTGACTGAATAACAGTGCAGGCCATGATCAGACTGCACAGATGTGCAGGCTGATCTTGGGCTGCACTGGTCGCAAAGGCAGAATCACTTGCCGCCAGCAGGTTAAAGGTTAATTTGTACCTAACTAACTGCCTAAGTTGTAACTTGAAGATGTCGAAGAGAATTACATTTAGGTTTAAAAGTACTGTTTTGTAAAGTATGATCTAATTGTGTTTTTCACAATTCACTTGGAACACTGTAGATCCAAATACAGTTGAAATGTACAAGACAAAATAAGATTGGTTTATACAAATTTATTTTAACTCTATTTTGGTAAATAATAATATTTGAATCAATCTCAAGTTCACTTGCTTAGAAAACCCAAGTACCAGTACTGTTCTTGTGTTGTATGAAAAGCCATGTGTGATTTTGACCACAGGGCTTGAAACTAAAACCTCCAGGTTGAGTGGCCAGCATATTCACCACTGACCCACAGCTTCCCTTTCTGATATTAAGATATATTAATTAGAATCCTAGATCCTCAACATGTCATGTTTCTTACCGTGAAATCTCAGATCTATGACCCTTTTTTGCTGAAGTGAAACGGACAGCTTTCCTCCATCATTTTATTGGTAGGAGCAAAATGTATGAACAACTTCCTGTTCTTGTTACTCTTTTATATGCTTATATTCATTTTAATTTATTTAGATATTTTGCTGATCTTAGATTCAGACATTCAGGTTGCATTGTATTCCGATATTTAGGTCCCTTCATTCAGATATTTGTTAAAATCCAACTTGATGCCAATTCTGTATTCATTATTTTGTATTCTGACATACAGTTTATGCTGTATTTGGGTGACATTGTATTTAGACATTCAAGTGATATTGTATTTAGACATTCAAGTGATATTGTATTTAGAATTTCAAGTGATATTGTATTTTGACAATCACATTGAGGTGGCATTGTATTTAGACATTGAGGTGACATTGTATTTAGACATTCAAGTGATATTGTATTTTGACATTGAGGTGACATTGTATTTAGACATTCAAGTGATTTTGTATTTTGACATTGAGGTGACATTGTATTTTGACATTGAGGTGACATTGTATTTAGACATTCAGGTGATATTGTATTTTGACATTGAGGTGACATTGTATTTAGACATTCAAGTGACATTGTATTTTGACATTGAGGTGACATTGAATTTTGGACATTCAGGTTACATTGCATTTTGACATTACAGTGACATTAGTAGGGGTACAAGTTTGGTATTATTTTCGAAAAGATTAATAAATAAATCAGTTAGATGTATAAATCTGAACAAGTTGATTCAAGAATTGGGCATTGTCAAAGCATGAGAATCGAGACATGTATGAAAATTTTCACAGTGTTTAGATCGTGCACCTGACAAATTTACGAGTTTCAGACATGTAAATTTCGGATAAAAATTTAAAGGCGACTTCTTAATAGCTCAGTTTGTACTTTATTTAGAAATTCATGATAATAATAATGTAATATTCAGTTTCTTTAAATACTTACTGTTTATAAGTTATTGGCAAGACCCATAGAAAGTGGACATATAGGCAGGAAACTGAATACTATGTCAAATCTTCTCCTTAAATGCCTCGATTTCTCCCTGAATTCTGTGGAGGGAGAAGTCACTTCTCCCTAAAATTTTGACCTAGGATGATCCCTTGGGGGTCTTGGACTCCTGCTGGCAAAGTGGTTTATTGCTGACTTAATGATTTTGTTCATTTTCACCTGACCTTGATTTGAGGTTTGCTAGGATCATTGTGTGATATATTTTCAGATATTCAAATCATGGTATGGTATTCAGAACATGTGGTTACACTGTTAACATATATTTAAGTGATACTGAAATCAGACATTTATTGTTAGATTTTTAGGTGGCAGTGTTTTTGGTATTAACATAGGCTTGTATTCAGACATTCCACTGACACTTCATTACTTGATACTTTAAAAGAAGCAAAATAACAAAACAGTTGGATGAAAAGAGTTATAAGTACAAGTGTGTTTGTTTCATTGAGACGAGATTAGTTTCCTGCTAGCGAAGGATGTTGAAATACATGTAATTATCTGATAAAGGGATTGATGATGTATCAAGTAATGTGACTAGCTGAGAGATACAATCTTTGAAGTGACGAGTGAACATTGACTTAGGCAAATAAAACAGATTTGTTTCCTGTTACCCAACTAACAGGTCTTCAGATCTGATTGGACTGTTGTTCAGTGAACATTGTCTTAGGCAAATAAAATAGATTTGTTTCCTGTTACCCGACAAACTGCTTTTGAAATCTGATTGGGCTGTTGTCAAGGGCACACTGACTTAGGCCAAAGAGAAAAAGGTTTAGTTTCTTGTACTCTGACACGTCGATTTGGAATTCTGAACTGACAGTTGGTTGTGAAAAAAAATGGTAAAGTAATATTTACATATTTGGGCCTTCTTACGCTACCCTAAGAAATATCCAGTGGAAAACCTAGTTGATGTGTTGTCTTGTCTGTCCAACAGTTACGTCCTGCTTTCTTGTCTGTAGTCTTAACTTCTAATTTGATAAACTGTCAGTGGTAATTCGGTGATATTTGGTATGGATGAGCACATAGGAAATTTAAGGAAGCAGTGGTATAGAAATTAGTGTTGGCCACTGAACCAGAAGGCTGAAGGCTTGAGCCTTGTTAGGGTCCACACCTCTCAATGTCATACAAAGCCAGTACCTTCTCATACAACACCCCTTCAGATAATAAATGGTATTACCCAAATTGAATGATGAAACAGTCCATTTTAGAAATTTAGCAGGGTGAAGGTTTATAATTGCAGTGATCACATACACAAGGATGTTGGTTGTAAAAGGAAAATGTTAAGTCTCATGAAGACTTTAAACATATTTTACGATTTTCATAAAGTTTGAAAAATACCTTTTTATTACATAATTATGCTTGATAATTTTAGTTGTTTTGGGTTACAAAACTTCGTCATTTTGAGTTACAGAGCTTTTGAAAAATTTTTTAAAAGTATCCCAGTTGACCAAGTTCACCCAAGTTTTCAGAATCTCATACATAAATCACATATTAAAGCAGTGTTACTGTAAAATCTTAGTTAATATTTATTCAAACCCCTTAAATTGAAATTAACTTTAAATTTTCAGTATCTTACAAAAAAATTAAACCAAACTTAAGACAAAATCTGTCACTATGATGTCCATTGTTAGGTCATAAATATGATTTTACTGATAGTATACAATGTACTTACAATGAACTTAGAAGTACTTGAATAAAAGGATGCTCATTTATGGTAAAATAAAATCAGACCTTTTATTGATCGTTTCGAAACAATTAAATAACACGGATATTGAGTGACCTTTGGACATCGGTTGTTTTAAATTTCAATCGTCAAAAGATGACAACACAGATAGCACTTTATATTAATTTGTAAATTAGCTTAGAATTTGCATTGTCTTGGGTAATTAAATTGCAACATTTAAGTGTTCAATATCTGCATAAACACAACAAAAACAAATGATTCTGTAATATATTTAACTACAATTTAAAAATTCATCATTAAAAAGTCCTCATGAATAGCATTTTATTGACGAAAAATCCCAATTGCCTGTGGCAGGATAAGAACCAGGGTTGCTCGGGTACTTGTCCAATGCTCTAACTACTGAGCCAAAAGAGTTGACTTCCTGACGCAGTTGTTAGAGATTGGCTTTAAAGGAACAAGCTGTGAGTAAGCGACTGTAACACCCACTTGTTTTACTTGCAGACAGGTCGTGTGGAGAGAGATCACCCAATGGTTACTGGCCATACAGGGGCTGTGTTAGATATTAAATGGTGTCCCCACAATGACAATGTTATAGCAAGCTGTGGGGAAGACACAACAGTGAAAGTTTGGCAGATACCCGATGAAGTTATTACAACAAACATTACAGAGCCTGTTGTGGATTTGTGTGCACATCAGCGTCGTGTTCATTATATTGAATGGCATCCATCCGCCTTAAATCTTCTGCTAAGCTCAGGTAAGAAAATAGCATTTGTCTTCCTTAAATCTGCTACTGGTAATGAAAAATTAATAAAACGATATCTACATGTATCTGCTATAAATCTACTGCTAAGTCCAGTTTATTTATTGAGCGAAACCTTAATATAGTATTTGAACTGTCACACTAATTAATGTAATTCACTTCTACTGCCTCTGGAACTTTCGGGTATGAACTTTTCAAGTTCTAACAAATTGTGAATACATTGTAATTTAGGTGCTGATCACAAGATTTTCCTGTGGAATGTGGGTGTAGGTGAAGTCCTTGTAGAAATGGACTTACCAGACCTTTGTCTCAGTATGTCATTCAACTATGATGGTACACAGTTTGTGACAACGTGTAAAGACAAGAAAATGAGGATATTTGAAACTAGAACAGGGAAAATGTTGAAGGTTTGCAGACTTAATTACTACCTCAGGGTTCACACTGACCTTGAAAAGTCATTGAATTTTGTACTAGTCCTTGAAAACTCCTTGAAAATGACAATAACCTTAAAAAAACTTGAAAAAGTACTTTAATGTTTGGAAGTTTGAATTTCACCCAAAACTTCTTGAAATAGGTTCTTTCAGCAGCTTATTTGCAGAAAGAATAAATTTGAAAAAGAAATAGAAAGAAGGAAACAACTTAAAGCAAAGATTTTTTGGTCACTTAAGGGATCCTGGTATGCACTAGTAGAGGTCACCAGTCGAGTGTGGGTGGCATTTTATCATTAGCTCGACTATTCAAAGAATAGTAGAGCTGTTGGACTCACCCATGCGTCCTTGTCTTGATTTGGTTAAGGTTTTGTATGTAAGCTGGTATCTCAGTAATCACTTGTGGGAATGGATTGAAACTTCACACACTTATGCAGTGCTCCAGCTAGGATTAAAAAAGGGCAGGGTGCTGGCAATGAAAAGGGCACTTCTGGGGTGGTGGTCGGTCCTGGACCGTGCTCCCCCGGGAAAAAAATATAACAGTGCATTTTAACATACTTTAGGCATGGACTTTTGCATAATTTAGGCATTTTTTTTTTTGGCACACTTTAGGTATGGTCTTTTAATAGGCTATGTCTGTCATCTGTAATGCACCTATTTATTAACTAAAAATTCTGCTGTTTGTATTTTATTTGGCATTGATTTTGAACTTGTAACATTTCTTTGTAATTGCATACTGAATAACAATATCTATGTGTTTAGGCCTATTTTGTTACAATTTCAGTATACATCTTCTCCATATAGGCTACTTGATATTTATAAATTTATACTGCAACATATTATATACAGAAAATAAAGTTTAAACTTCCACTTAAATAAATGAAATCAGGCAAAGTTTTTAACTTACAACAGTCTAAAAGCAAGTTTAGCACTTGTAATAGACATACCGGGTATCCAAAATTTTTATCCGGATATGGTTACACTTTTTAGCTCACCTGAGCACGAAGTGCTCAAAGGTGAGCTTTAGTGATCACCCTGTGTCCGGCGTCCGTCGTCGTCCGTCGTCCGTCCGTCCGTCCGTCCGTCGTCAACAATTTGACTGTTAACACTCTAGAGGTCACATTTTTGACCCAATCTTAATGAAACTTGGTCAGAATGTTACCCTCAATAAAATCTTGGATGAGTTCGATATTGGGTCATCTGGGGTCAAAAACTAGGTCATCAGGTCAAATCAAAGGAAAAGCTTGTTAACACTCTAGAGGTCACATTTTTGGCCCAATCTTAATGAAACTTGGTCAGAATGTTACCCTCAATAAAATCTTGGACGAGTTCGATATTAAGTCATCTGGGGTCAAAAACTAGGTCATCAGGTCAAATCAAAGGAAAAGCTTGTTAACACTCTAGAGGTCACAATTTTGGCCCAATCTTAATGAAACTTGGTCAGGATGTTACCCTCAATAAAATCTTGGACGAGTTCGATATTGGGTCATCTGGGGTCAAAAACTAGGTCACCAGGTCAAATCAAAGAAAAAGCTTGTTAACACTCTAGAGGTCACATTTTTGGCCCAATCTTAATGAAACTTGGTCAGAATGTTACCCTTAATAAAATCTTGGACGAGTTCGATATTTGGTTATCTGGGATCATAAACTAGGTCACCAGGTCAAATCAAAGGAAAAGCTTGTTAACACTGTTGAAGCCGCATTTATGACTGTATCTTCATGAAACTTGGTCAGATTGTTAATATTGATGATCTTAAGGTCCAGTTTGAATCTGGGTCATGTAGGATAAAAAACTAGGTCACCAAGCCAAATCAAATGAAAAGCTAGTTTACACTAGAGGCCACATTTATGACCATACCTTAATGAAACTTGGTCAAATCTTGATGATCTATAGCTCAAGTTCAAATCTGGGTTAGGTGGGGTCAAAAACTAGGTCACTAGGTCATATCAAAGGAAAAGCTTGTTAACACTCTAGAGGCCACATTTATGACTATATCTTCATGAAACTTAGTCAGAATGTTAAACTTGATGATCTTTAGGGCAATTTTGATCTGGGTCATGTCGGGTCAAAAACTAGGTCACCGGGTCAAATCAAAGGAAAAGCTAATTAACACTGTAGAGGCCACGTTTATGACCATATCTTAATGAAACTTGGTCAGAATTTTTAATCTTGATAATCTTTAGGTCAAGTTTAAATCTGGGTCAGATGGAGTCAAAAACTAGGTCACTAGGTCATATCAAAGGAAAAGCTTGTTAACACTCTAGAGGCCACATTTTTGACTATATCTTCATGAAACTTAGTCAGAATGTTAAACTTGATGGTCTTTAGGTCAAGTTCGAATCTGGGTCATGTCGGGTCAAAAACTAGGTCACGGGGGTCAAATAAAAGGAATAGTTAGTTAACACTTTAGAGGCCACATTTATGACCATATCTTAATGAAACTTGGTCAGAATGTTAATCTTGATGATCTATAGGTCACGTTTAAATCTGGGTCAGGTGTGTTAAAAAACTAGGTCACTAGGTCAAATCAAAGGAAAAGCTTGTTAAGACTCTAGAGGCCAGATTTATGACTGTATCTTCATGAAACTTAATCAGAATGTTAATCTTGATGATCTTTAGGTCAAGTTCGAATCTGGGTCATGTGGGGGCAAAAACTAGGTCACCGGGTCAAATCAAAGGAAAAGCTAGTTAACACTTTAGAGGCTACATTTATGACCATATCTTAATGAAACTTGGTCAGAATGTTGATCTTGATGATCTTTAGGTCAATAGGTCAGGTGAGCGATACAGGGCCTTCATGGCCCTCTTGTTTCTAAAAGTCGTCGAATGTCCAGTTTAAACAATATTTTTGAAAAATTATTATGATGCAAAGACAGTTTAACAGCATTTTACAGTATCTGACATTAAAGTGTACCCTGTCATTACATCTTAGTAAACTAATTTCAAAGAAATCTTCATGAAAAATCAGAAATTTCACAAAGCAGACGACAACCTACTTTCAATTTCAAAAACTTATAAAACGATAAAATCAAAATATATTCCTATTTAAATTTGATTGTGATCGATTTTTATTAATTAGATTTAAATGTCTGTTGTCTGGACTTAAGTTTCAGTTGTGTATAAAGAGGTATTTACGACTATATTACCGAAAACGAAAGTACACTTTGACAGGTGGCGCGAAATGATAATGATTTCAGACTGGTTTGCAAACTGTTTTAACACTAAGGTTCATTGATTTTAATGCTAGTGGAGCAGTCTAAAATATCATGGTCTGCCTCAGCACGATTACGGCAGGTAATTGTTTAATTGTTTGCTAATTATGCCAATGCCCCCCGGCGTGTATCACTCGATAAAAAGGGGGTTAAAGCAGTGTATTATAATCACTGAGGCAAAAAAGGGATGTTTGGCTAAAACAAGAAATGAATGGTTGTAAAACGGGCAGGGTGCCTGGCGGGGCAACAGGGCGGAACGAATTTCGGAACGGGCGATGCGCCCTGCTGTAAATAGCTAGCTGGAGCACTGCTTATGTGACCATTCCTCATCTTCATCACCTGACCACAGTTTGACCTTGACCTCGTTTTGGACTTAGGTGCAAAATCTATTGACAAGGATGCCACTGGGGGCATCAAGCGTTTATTGAACGCAGCTCCGTGTTTTACTTGAATTGCAGCTTCTTGTGGCCATTTCTTTCTTGTGGTTGCTGTACTTCTTTGACATGGCCATCTTGTGGGGGTATAATTCGTCACTCCTGTGACAGTTCTAGTTTTATTTGTTCCCATCAGTCACCTCGTTTCAACGAGCATATGGTTTACCTTTCAAAATGTTTACGATTAACAAAGATAACCTGTAGATATTATTTCAATGTTAGAGAAAACAAAACTGCACACGCCACATTTACCAGCCATGATATGTTGCTTCCTAGGCGTAGATTCCACCATATCTATTGTTTTTTTGCTATTGTAAAAAAAACGAGAGTGCAGCAATATTGTCATCATAAGAATTACAAACCCGTGATAAATACCGATTGAAAATCTGAATCTGAAGCTTAATATAGATTTTTTAAAGTTCTATTTTCAATTTCAAAATGTTGAAAGCATGACGCTGATAGACTAGTGGAAAGGATTCTGAACATGACCCTTTATCGGTTGTCTGCGGATCTGATGCATAAGGTTGATAGGTGATTTGAATTAGAATGTTAATACAATGTACTAAATATTGCAATGACAAAAGATAGAATTTATTTTTATACGCCCGAAGGGACGTATTATGTTATGACGCTGGTGTCCGTCTGTCCGTTAGCAATTTCGTGTCCGCTCTGTAACTCTTGAACCCCTTGAAGGATTTCAAGGAAACTTGACACAAATGTTCACCACACCAAGACGACATGCAGAATGCATGTTCCAGATGACTCACTTCAAGGTCAAGGTCACACTTAGGAGTCAAAGGTCATATCAGTTTGTTTGGTGTCCACTTTGTAACTCTTGAACCCCTTGAAGTATTGCAAAGAAACTTGACACAAATGTTCACCACACCAAGATGACGTGCAGAGCGCATGTTCTGGCTGACTCGCTTCAATGTCAAGGTCACACTTAGGGGTCAAAAGTCATATCAGTTTGTTTTGTGTCTGCTCTGTAACTCTTGAACTGCTGGAAGGATTTCAAAGAAACCTGGCAGAAATGTTCACCACACTTAGATGATGTGCAGAGTGCATGTTCCGGATGACTCGCATCAAGGTCAAGGTCACACTTAAGGGTCAAAGGTCATATATGATTTTGCTTTGTGTATATTGCTCTGCATTGCAGTGCTCTTGTTTTTATTTGGCAGATCTCTTTTTTGTACTTACAGAATTTTTTTTTTGAATTACTTCCCTTTTATGTTACTATAAATAGCTTATTTTGAAACTTTTTTATTATTGGCCGTAGGGAAAAACCGAGACCACTTTTCTGTGGTACAACATGGATGGTACTTCCAATTTTTAGGTCTTTTTTTACATACCTGTACCTGATAAGGATTGTTTTGTAGGCCTTGAATATTTTTTTGTGGATTTGTTTTTTGAAGTTTTCCTTTTGTTGTTCCAGTCCTTTGGGCTACAACAGTCAAGTTCTTAAAATTTTGCTCCAATCCTATGATGTAAGCCTTTGGGCATATATTGCCCCGCTTGGCGGCGCTCTTGTTAGCACTTTAGAACATCTAGTTTTGATATAGTTAATATGTTATTATACCCCCACCAAACATGTTTGAGGGGGGTATATAGGAGTCAGTTTTGTCACATCCCGTCATGTCGCGTCCCGAAATCTATTATCTCAGTTATTACCAAATGGATTTGATTCAAACTTAAAATACATGTTCCACCTTATCACCCACATCATGTGACACAAGGTGCATAACTCTTGACACCAAGTTTTTATGAATTATGTCCCCTTTTACTTAGAATTTAAGGTTAATTTTGTTGTATTTTCACTATATCTCAGTTATTACTAAATGGATTTGATTCAAACTTAAAATAGATGTTCCACCTCATCACCCACATCATGTAACATAAGGTGCATAACTCTGACACCATTTTTAGCTCAACTTTTCGAAGAATAGTCTAGCTATTCTACTCACCCTGGCGTCGGTGTCGGCGTCACACTTTGGTTAAGTTTTTGCATGCAAGTACATACAGCTATCATTTAAAGGCATATAGCTTTGAAACTTTTTTTTTTCTTTTTCTAGATCAATTACCAACCTCTCTGGGTCAAGTCCCATAACTCTGACATGTATTTTGAGCAAATTATGCCCCCTTTTGGACTTAGAAGATTTTGGTTAAAGTTTTACATGCAAGTTTCTATCTCCAAAACTAATGCAGATATTGAATTGAAACTTCACATGTGTCTTCGGGGTTATAAAACTAGTTGATAGCACCAAGTCCCATAACTCTGACATGTGTTTTGGCCAAATTATGCCCCCTTTTGGACTTAGAAAATTCTGGTTAAAGTTTTGCGTGCAAGTACATACAGCTATTACTATAAGGCATATAGATTTGAAACTTATTTTTTCTTTTTCTAGATCAATTACCTACCTCACTGGGTCAAGTCCCATAACTCTGACTTGTATTTTGGGCAAATTATGCCCCCTTTTGGACTTAGAAAACCCTGGTTAAAGTTTTACATGCAAGTAACTAGCTCCAAAACTACTACAGATATTAAATTGAAACTTCACATGTGTCTTCGGGGTTATAAAACTAGTTGATACACCAAGTCCCATAACTCTGACATGTATTTTGGGCAAATTATGCCCGCTTTTGGACTTAGAAAATCCTGGTTAAAGTTTTGCGTGCAAGTATATACAGCTATTACCAAAAGGAATATAGCTTTGAAACTTATTTATTCTTTTTCTAGTTCAATTACCAACCTCAATGGGTCAAATTCCATGACTCTAACATGTATTTTGGGCAAATTATGCCCCCTTTTGGACTTAGAAAATTCTTGTTTAAGTTTTACATGCAAGTTACTATCCCCAAAACTAATTGAGATATTGAATTGAAACTTAACATGTTTCTTCGGGGTTATAAAACTAGTTGATAGCATCAAGTGCCATAACTCTGATATGTATTTTGATCAAATTATGTCCCCTTTTGAACTTAAAACTCTTTTGATATTTAACATTTTGGGTAATAATTTCCTGCTTCTGTGACAATATTTCGAATAGTCAAGCTTGGCTGTCTTACAGACAGCTCTTGTTTTTATGAATTATGCCCCTTTTTACTTAGAATTTAAGGTTGATTTTGATGTATTTTCACTTTATCTCAGTTACTACTGAATGGATTTGATTCAAACTTAAAATAGATGTTCCACCTCATCACCCACATCATGTGCCCACATCATGTGACACAAGGTGCATAACTCTGACACCAAGTTTTCATGAATTATGTCCCCTTTTACTTAGAATTTAAGGTTAATTTTGTTGTATTTTCACTATATCTCAGTTATTACTAAATGGATTTGATTCAAACTTGAAATAGTTGTTCCACCTCATCACCCAGATGATGTGACATAAGGTGCTTAACTCTGACATAAATTTTTTATGAATTATGTCCCCTTTTACTTTAAATATAAGGTTGATTTTGATGTATTTTCACTATATCTCAATTATTACAAAATGGATTTGATTCAAACTTAAAATAGATGTTCCACCTCATCACCCACATCATGTGACACAAGGTGCATAACTCTGACACCAATTTTTCATGAATTATGCCCCATTTTACTTAGAATTTAAGGTTAATTTTGATGTATTTTCACTATATCTCAATTACTACTGAATGGATTTGATTCAGACTTAGAATTTAAGGTTAATTTTGATGTATTTTCACTGTATCTCAATTACTACTGAATGGATTTGATTCAGACTTAAAATAGATGTTCCACCTCATCACCCACTTCATGTGACACAAGGTGCATAACTCTGACACTATTTTTCTTGAATTCTGTCCCCTTTTACCTAGAATTTAAGGTTAATTTTGATGTATTTTCACTATATCTCATTCTGATTGGCTTAGAGCCAAAGGGAAGTAACCTTTTTTAACCTTTGTACTGAGTTTCTTCCCCTTAAATTCCAGGAATTAGTCTATTTTTAGAAATCCTATTTTGAGATTTTCAATATTTTAGGTATTTTTCTAACTTTTTTATTATAAGTCCTATGTAAAAAGTAAAAACATTTTTCCGTGGTAACATGGGTCGGTAAGACACTTTTTTTGTATTCACTTTTAGTGTATCTCTAATATTAGAGATTTAATATATTTACTAGTGTTACTATACTAGTATTATACTAGTATTACTTATATGTGGAAGCCCAGGATGAAGTACTCCAAAGTATTTTTAAGATTCCTTATGGTTGCCATTCTTCTGTGACAAGACCGTATGGTGGGGGTATGAGTCACTCCTGTGACAGTTCTAGTTAATCATTATATCTTGTTTGTTAACAGGAAAAGCAAGCTCATGATGGGTCAAAGCCAGCTCAAGCAGTATTTCTTAAAGACAACAAAATATTCACAACAGGGTTCTCAAAAATGAGCGAGAGACAATATGCATTATGGGATACTGTAAGTATTTCTTCGGCAGTAGAATGCCTCAAAATTGGGATTTGGTGTCAAGAGTTAAATTTGTAAGTTAGTCCCACACAAATAATAATTATATAACTTGAAAAAAAAAATTACATTGTTGATGAGAAGTAAATATATTTGGTAGATTTCAAGCTATTTTTCATCGGTTTAAATTGATATAATTGTTAAAGATTGTTTTGCTTTGCAGAAGGATTTGAGTGAGCCAATGAATATGGAAGTGATAGATACCAGCAATGGAGTTATCTTCCCTTTCTATGATGGGGACACAAATATGGTCTGGCTATGTGGTAAGGTGAGTAACTCCTGCCCGCAGTTTTATTAGGAAAGTGATAAAGTTATCTTCCTTTTCTCGGAGGGAGACTAAAAGATGGTAGTTTAGTAATTCATGTAAGAAGGATTTAAGAAATTAATAAATATGTTCCAGTATTATAACAGTTGATAAAATACAGGCAGGAGAAAAAACTGTTCAGATGTTTAAAAGTCATGCTATGTTAAAAATTCATTGGATGATTATACATGTAGAGTAGATGATCCCCTATTGCTTTTTGGGTCACTTGATCAAAAGTCAAGGTCACAGAGACCAGAACATGGGAAACAGTTTCTGATCAATAACTTGAGAACCATTTGACCCAGAACTTCCAAACTTCATCATATGATGATAGGACTTAAAGAGTAGATGACCCTTATCGTTTTGGGGTCACTTGAGCTAAGGTCAAGGTCACAGGAGCCTGAACATAGAAAACTCTTTCCAGTCAATATCTTGAGAACCACTTGACCCAAAATGTTGAAACTTGATATGATGATTGGACATGCAGAGTAGATGATCCTTACTGATTTTGGAGTCATTTCATCAAAAGTCAGTGTCACAGGTGCCTGAACATGGAAGACCGTTTCCAGTTTATAACTTAGTGGGATGATTGGACATGCCAAATAAGATGATCCCTATTGCAGCCAACCTTCAGAATCACTTTGACTTTCACTCATGTCGCTCATTGACTTCTAGCCTATATGACTATGCATTGGGGGAGACATGCACTTTTCTACAAAAGCATCTTCTAGTTTACACTACAACAAGTCAGAACATTTCAGCAAAAGAAAATAGTTGGAGTGATGATTAGAACATAAATTATAAGTTGATGACTGTTGTAGTTGACATTTATGGTGCCTTCATTAACTGCATCGGAAAAAAATATGAAATCCATGGCCAGACATAACTCTGTTCACAGCTGACTGATATTTAACTTGCAACATATTGGTAAACCAGCAAAACATTTTTCTATGGAAATATAAAGCTCCTGTGTTCATTTATTAACTCTGCGTTTCTTCATTTATATATTGTATGGTAATGGTAAAATTAATTTCAACGAGGAGATAGATAAAGACCTTGTGCTCATTTGTTAACTCTTGTGTGTTATAATTTGTATATTGTAGGGTGATAGTATAATTATTTTCAGTGAGATGACAGAGAAAGCCCTTGTGCTCATTTGTTAACCCTGTGCATCATGATTTGTATATTGTAGGGTGATAGTATAATCCGTTTCTATGAAGTGACAGAAGAAGCACCATTTGTCCATTATTTAAATCTGTACCAGACAAAAGAGAGCCAGAGGGGAATTGGAATGATGCCAAAACGAGGCCTTAACGTTTGTTCTTGTGAAATTACTAGGTAAGTTTGTTTGTTTGTTTGTTTTGGGTTTAACAGCGTAATTCAACAGTATTTCAGTTATATAACGGTGGGCAGTTAACCTAACATGTGTTCCTGGATTCTGTACCAGTACAAACCTGTTCTTTGCAAGTAATATCCAACTTTCCCACATAAATCAGAGGTGGAGGACAAATGATTTCAGACACATTGTATTTAATCAAATCGTCACGGAGAACATACGGCCCACCTGGGAATCGAACTCGTGACCCTGCAATCCGTAGATCTGTGCTCTCAGTATTGAGCTAAGAAGGCAGGTTAATACGTAAGTAAAATACATTAAATTTACTCTTCGCAGATTAATCAATTCAGTCAATCTGTGTGAAAATGCCAATACCTTTGTGTCAAGAATATGTTTGCATGTTCTTGCGCCCAATTTAATTTTGTGCCCCTGAAGTTGCATGTTGTTGCAGAGATTTTGCGTATTTTTTCAATACAAACGTAAAATCCAATGAATGACTGAAACTTTTATTGACTGGTCCTCAACTATAATGTTGTCACTTCAGTGCAAAAGGTTGTTAAAATCATTGACTTAAAGAAAACAAGAAAACAAAAATCAATGTTACAGCAATACTAAATATGCCCTCCACCGAGGAGTAAAATTTATCACCAGTGTCAAAGGTAAATCTAACTTCAGTTTTCAGTTGAGACTTCAAATTTTCAAAATTGACCAAAAATGTTCATTCCCAGGATTTTCGCCTAAAATTTGGGGTGTGTAGTATATATGGGTGGGCATTATACAGGGATATCTACATTAGCTGGAAGATGCTGTATGACATAAAGTTTATTAATGTCACTTAAAGTCCAACAGAAAAGAAACTTTCAATATCATATGTGTAGGAATTTTGAAGCATATCTTTCTGAAAGAACCTTACTGGTCACTTATTTGAAGTTTCATTACATTGTGTACACAAGTTCGGGAGATTAGGCATGCACAAAATTGCATAATGCAGACTCATGTATATAGTATTTTTTCCTTTTGTTCTTCTGTTAAATGTAATGCAAAAGCAAAAAAGTTGTCATAGATAAATCAGGAGAGAAAAAAACAACACTGAATTTTATAAGCTCAAATTCGAACGAACCATGATTTTGCAGATAACATTAAAAACTGCATATTACACTGCTGCATTTCTTTAAGATAGTAATGGTTCCTGAAGGGTGTTCATCAGCCTGATAGAGTTGGATATTGAGACTCAGATCTGTCATTGAACAAATGTTTCCTTTTCAGATTTTACAAGTTGCTGAACAATGGTCTCTGTGAAGTCCTTCCCATGGTAGTGCCGAGAAAAGTGAGTCTTTTAAAATGCCACATAGATAGATAAAACTTTTCAAAAGTATCTGATGAAATATTGCTAAGAATTTTGAAATGGGTATACCTTATTTCAGCATAGCATGTGATTAAATAATTAAATTTTAAACATGTTCAATCTTTCCAATATGTTCCTTGTTACTGTTGGCGTGCAGCAAATAACTGGCTACATTTACTGGTTAAATTCGAGGAGTTCTACTGTTCGATGCACACATTTATTTATGTATCTATAGCTTCATCAGTTAAAGTAAGATTTTCTCGTGCTACTGTTATATATGCCACCATTTGTTTTTTTAGCTCGACTATAATGAAGAATAAGTAGAGCTATCCTACTCATCACAGTGTCGGCGTCACACCTTGGTTAAGTTTTTCGTACCAGCCCACATTTTGACAAAACCTTTTGATATAAAGCTTTGAAACTTTCAGCACTTGTGTACCATCACCATGTCTAGTTTTAAGCAAGAGTTCATAAATCCATCAAGGATTTTGGCAGAATTATGGCCCCTTTTAACATACCAATCTTGGTTGAGTTTTTCGTACCTGTTCCTATTTTGTGTTTGACATAATTATGGCTTTGAAACTTTTATCACTTGTTTATTATAACAGCCTATATTTGTAGGCAAGAGAATTTTTTCTTGTCAAGTATTTTGGCTGAATTATGGCCCTTTTTGGACTTGGAAATTTGTTCAGTTTTCGTACAAGTCAGCATTGTGTAAAAACTATTTGACATGACTTTTTGGCTTTAAAACTTTGAACATTTGTTTGCCATCATTATTCTCATCTGTAGGGAAGAGTACATAACTCTGACAACTATTTTGGTTGATTTATGACCCTTTTTTGACTTGGAAATAAGTTAAATTTTTCATACCAGTTCATGTTTTGCCTAAATTATATGTTTGTCATATGGTTTTGAAACTTTTACCACTTGTTTACCATCATAGTATACATATGTAGGCAAGACTACATAACTAGGACAAGGAATTTAGCTCATTTATGGCCCTTTTTGACATAGAAATTAGTAAGTTTTGCATACAATTCCATATTTTGTCTAAACTGTTTGACATATGGCTTTGAAACTTTGAACAGTCTTGCTAACCATCATGGTTACACATTGCCATGTAGTGCAAGACTTAACCAATCCCAAAAATACAAGTACATTGTCTAATCTATTTTTAGCTCACCTGGGTGAGCTTCTGTGACCGGTCAATGTCCGTCATGTGTCGTGTGTCCGTCAACATTTTCTAAAAAAATCTTCTTCTTGAAAACCACTGGGCAGAATTACACCAAACTTCACAGGAATGATCCTTAGATGAGTCCCCCTTTCAAAATTGTTCAAAGAATTGAATTCCATGCAGAACTCTTGTTGCCATGGCAACCGAAAGGGAATACTTAATAAATCTTCTTGTCCAAAACCACAGGGCCTAGGGCTTTGATATCTGGTGTGTAGCATCATCTAGTGGTCCTCTACCAAGATTGGTCAAATTATCCCCCTAGGGTCAAATATGGCCCCGCCCCGGGGGTCACATAGTTTATATAGACTTATATAGGGAAAATCTTCTTGTTCAAAACCACACAGCCTAGGACATTGATATGTGGTATGTAGCATCATCTAGTGGTCCTATACCAAGATTGATCAAATTATCCCCCTAGGGTCAAATATGGCCCGTCATCCGGGGGTCCCAAGTTTTACATAGACTTATATAGGAAAAAAGGTTTAAAAATCTTCTTGTCTGAAACCACAAGACTTAGGCCTTTTATATTTTGTTTGTAGCATAGTCTTATGGTCCACAACCAAAATTGTTCAAATTGTACCCCTGGGGTGAAAAGAGGCCCTGCCCTGGGGGTCCCATGTTTTATATAGACTTAAATAGGAAAAAACTTTAAAAATCTTCTTGTCTGAAACCACACGACCTAGGCTTTTGATATTTGGTTTGTTGCATTGCCTAGTAGTCCTCTACCAAAATTATTCAAATTATGCCACTGGGGTTAAAAGAGGCCCCGCCCCGGGGTCACTTAATTATTATATGAGTAAAACATGAAAAAATACTTAAAAAATTATCTGATCCTATTTCCAAGACTGTTTAATAATAATTACCTGATGACCCTAAGTAATATGATGTCACTTGACTGTGACCTTGACCTGCTGACCTACATTCTTGTTTTTTAAGATACAGCCTTGAAATTTGGATGACATGTACAGTTTTGCACACCGATCGTAAAACTGAATTTCATTGACCATGAATGTGACCTACTGACTTTCTTAATATTTTAGCATCAGTTTGACATTTGAAACATGTAGCTCATATTACTCAGGTGAGCGATCCAGGGTCATCATGACCCGCTTGTTCTTCTTTTGTCTGAATATCTCTGATAATATTTCGACACTATACTTCCATCAGTTCTTCGAATAGTTGAGCGTGCTGTCAACAGACAGCTCTTTTGTGTGTTTATTCAATAGAGTATGACTATTTTTAGAACTGACCGATTTGCTTTAATATAAAACTTGAAATATAGATCATTATTTGAGCCGCGCCATGTGAAAACTAACATAGTGCATTTGCAATCAGCATGGATCCAGAACAACCTGCGCATCTGCGCAGTCCAGTCAGGATCCATGCTATTCGCTTCCAGAGCCTATTGCCATTAGAGAAACTGTGATGGGCAGGCTGATCTGGATCCATGCTGGTTGCAAAAGCACTAAGTTGGTTTTCCCATGGCACAGCTCATTTTACCTTAAAATAAATTTATGGCTTTTTTGACTGAGCTTTATTTTTCTACTCACCTACTGTTATGAATATGCGCAGGCTGGTCTGGATCCATGCTGGTGGCAAATGCACTATGTTGGTTTTCTCATGGCACAGCTCAAATAAAGCAGGAACAAAATGTTAGTCTGAGTAAAGTGATTGTTTGTATTTCAGTCAGACTTATTTCAAGATGATCTATATCCTGACACACCGTCGGACGAACCTGCTTGCACAGCTGATCAGTTCATGGAAGGCTGTGATTCAACACCTGTGCTTGTAAGTTTTTACACAGTTTGAGTACACTGCTTCTGTGGCCTAGTGGTTAAGGCCACTGACTTCTAAACTCTTGCTTCTCACTTAAGTGGATTCATTACCCCACCACAGTGGAATTATAACCCTGTCATCTCATTGAATTCATAACCTCAACACCACAGTTGAATCATGATCCTTCCACTTCTTTGGCTTCATTACCCCATCACCTTGGTGGACTCACACAACCATGCCATGTCATTGGAATCATAACCTTTCCACCTCATTGGATTCATTATCCCATCATCTCAGTGGAATCATAACCTCCCCACCTCAGTGGATTCATCACCCCATCACCTCTAAGGATTCATAACTCCATCACCTCATTGGTTTTATTACCCCATCACCTCGGTGGAATCACACAACCATGCCATGTCATTGGAATCATAACCTTTCCACCTCTGTGGATTCATTACCCCATCACCTCTAAGGAATTATAACCCCACAACCTAAGAATTTCTTCAGACTTTGGATATTGAAGGACAATCGTCTAAGAAACAAGAATATGCAATAAAAGTCATAGGTCACCAGTATTGAAAAAGAGTTATTTGCCCTTGAAAACGACATTTTAAGGAAATGCCGTTTTCAAGGACAGATAACTCTTTTCAGTATCTAAATATCCAAAGTTTGAAGAAATTCTGTTATTGGGAAAAATCTCATATACAGAAACTCTAGTGTACGCCTTTAAGTGTGTTCTTGCTGTCACAGGTATAAATCAGTCTAAATCCTGTTCCTAGGAGCAGTCTAAATCCAGTATCTTGGAGCTAAATCCTGTATCTCATAGTAGTCTAAGTCCCTTACCTTAGGGCAGTTTAGTAAGGCATCGTTATTTGTGGGTAAAAAAATATTTGTCTCAAAAAATGAGAGAAAAAAATGTTTGAAACTGGATTACCTGAGGCCTTAAACAAGGGCACTAGGTCAAATCATAGAAAAAGCTTGTTAACGCTAGTAAGAAGGCTAGTAAGAATCACATAACATGTCATGCTTTCCATTTGATCATCATAAAATTGGGCTGCCCGCCGCTTAGTCAGTAGGTAAGAACTTGTCTACGGATCTCGGGTCGCAAGTTCGATCCTGGGGGGGTGTTTCTCGTGACTATTTGATAAACGACATTGTGTCGGAAGTCATGTCTCCACCTTGATTTGTGGGAGTTGCAGTTATTGCGAGAACGGTTTGTACTGTACAGAATCAGGAATACTGTTAGGTTAACGCCGCGTTACATGACTGAAATACTGTTGGAAAACGGCGTTAAAACCAAAACAAACAAACAAAATAAAATTGGGCTATTGAGGTCAAAAACAAGGTAACTAGGTTTTTATGAGTTCGCTCTGGGGTCATGAGATCAAATTATAGAAAAATCTTCCTAAGAATAGAGACCACATATTCCATTTAATTATCATATATTTTCATCAGAATGTCTATCTTTATGAAATGTAGGTCTGATCAAAAACTGGTTACTCGAGGTTAAATACTAGCTTTGTAGGTTAAATCATGACAAAGGCTTATTGACATTCTAGAGTCTAAATTTTCTACTTGATCATCTTGAAGCTTTGTCAGAATCTGCAGACAGATGTTTGTTGCGTACATGATCTATGCTTGTAGGTCAAGGTCACTGTTGAAATTTAAATAAAACTAGTTTTTGTGTCTTGGGTCCTAAATGCCTTGAAGTATTTTTAGTTCTAACACTGTTGCCAACAACCGCAATAGACGAACGCTAACAAAGTTTAAACCAGTAGGGGACTTCCGTATTGCCACTGAAATACACGGTCACTTTTTTCTTCACATTAATGTTAATGAAGAGATGTAGAACAGAGCTGTTTAGATTAAACACTACTTTCTTGTTTTTAGTGTTGTCTAAAAGACAAATATGCCGGCGCCAAGAAAGAGCAACATTCCGCTGTACGGAAATCTAATGTCCTTGACACACCAAATAAGTTAGCCGCTCGTAAGTCCAACGTTCTTGACACACCAAGTAAGGTCACCAGTCGACAGACGCACCATGAACAACCAGCGAGTGCTACAAGTAATGGCGCAGCCGAGGCTCCCACCCAGGCCGTATCAGCACCAACCCCGGCTCCTGCAGGCCCGGCCCTTCCAGCTGTAAGTTGCTTAATATACAGGGTGTTTAAATGAAGCAAAAACATTACAAAGAAACATGCCTGCAGATTTATGAAAACATTATTTTTAAAAAAAGTATAGAGAAAACACAAAAGTACTTTATTAGCATTTTTTTCCTAGTAAAAAAGGAACTAGTTCAGATTCATTGAGTTCAGGCAGAATTTTAAAATGACAGTAACACTGGAGTAAAAATTGTAGACAAGTTCTCAACCTTTTCATTTGCATGGTACAGTTCAACATTTGTATGAAATAGCACTTCTGTTTCAGCTTATCTGTTACAGCTTGAAAAAAAATCTGTTGTGTTGTTTTGATGATTTATAGAATGATGCTTCTATCTGGGTTTTTTTGGGGGGTGGGGGGGGGGGGGGGTTTATAGGAATTGTTGAGGCTTCTGAGGCATGTTGCTTTAAGTTTATTTTGTCACCTTGGTGCATAAATTGGTAAACTGATTTTGTATATTCAGTTTTCAACCAATTTTGTTCATTTTATTCTGTTTCGTTTGTAGGGTTTTGGGAACGTGACCCATACCTGTTAGAATGGGAATTTTAGTGATATTTTCTTCAAATCTGGAAAATTTTCTGGGTTATTAAAATTTGAATTTAATTAGACAGGGTGGGAAGAAATCTAGAAAATAACCTAGATTTAGTTACTAGTGTAATAATTTCTATGTAAATATGAAAATTTAATACTTAAAACTTACAGGGCATCTTGATAGAGAATTTTTATCAGAAATTTAGGGGAAGGGGCCAGGATGCCTTTTCCAGTTTTGGAATTTGTTTGGAATTTGACATGTTATTGGCTATAAACTCATGAAAAAAAAAAATTTGAAATAAATGTATGTTTATATGTATAATATGTTCCTTCTTTGTGTTTTCTTCAAAGCAGTGAACTTCGTTGAATTAATTTATGCATACATGACATTGTATGAATATAGCATTTAATATTACAGTAAAATATGAAAATATATTATTGCATGTGATGTTATTACATATAGCCATACAGAAGTTATCTATCTTTAATCATTCACAAGTGTAATTGGCCGTCACTTCTGGAAGTCTTGAAGAAAGGTTATGATTAAAAACTGTTTCAGAAAAAGACATATTTTTAAAGCAGAATCTTAATACTAAGTGTGAGACATTTTTAGTTGTTTTAACTTGAGATTTTTTTGGATTTTTTTTTAATATATTGATTCATTACAAAGATTTTCAAGCAGTCTTAGAACAAATGGCTTAAATGCATTCTAATGGTAAACTTTGAAGACCAGTCTCAAAAACTTTGATTGGTCATTCGTTAGCACAGTCTTTACATTGACCAATGGTAGGGCAGTATTCAGAGACTGGCCTCCAAACTCAAGTTTATTAACCTTGGGGTCAGTTGAATGCTCTGTAAGCTCCAGTAAATGGTTTCAAATTTTCCTTTTATTATATGTTTTTTGGGGTTATTTCTTTATCGTTTGGAGTCATAATTTTTTTTTGCCATACAAGAGAAATTACTCCTGAAACAGTTCTTAAAATAACCTACTTTTTCTGTAATCTGCACAGAGTAACTGCCCTTTTTTGAAATACTACAATGAATTTATTTTTTAAAGTTGTTTATGTATTTTTCGAACAGCTTTCTATGTACATAAATAAATGTCTATAATTTTATGTGTTAACAATTAGTTGTAAGGTTATTGTTTTATATAGCATATACATCTATCAGTTTCTGTAATCCTACTGTGAAAGATTGGTTTAACTTGCTGTTGCTGTTTGGGCTTAAACTATTCTTTTAATTGTTTGTAGAAGTAATAATTTAACATTTGGTAGCGGTATCATTTTATGGTTGTTAAATTGTGCCATCTTACTTGTGTGGTTTTTGCTTGCAGCCCATATATATATATAGGTATAAATACCACAACAGCTTGTTTCAACTACTGACTTCGAAATTTTATATAATCTTTATAGGAGTGATAGTTGTGACATACATTGGCCACATTTTCTGAACTTTGTCAGGTAAAAAAAAATCTCCAAAGCATTCTTGTCATGAAATATGGCGATATACTCAAAACTGGTCAATTGATAAATAATTTTTGGGAAAAAAAAAACAGCAGAAATTTTAAACCATCCTTTTACTAGGGTTTACTTTTAATTTGAAATAAAAAAAAGAACTATTTGTATGTTTTAATTTGCATTGAGTTTCGTTGCAATACTTTTGTTTAAGGACTTTGATCCACAAGCACTCCAAGATGATATACGCAAATTGAAGCTTATTGTAAAAGCTCATGAACGTCGAATCAAAACGTTAGAGGATAAAGTTGCTCAGTTTGAAGCAAATACATCGGAGGAGGACGAAGGCGAACAAGCGTAGAAAAAAAAAATGTACTTGTAAATATTTATTTTAGAACATTGTGCATCATCGTTGTAACACAAGCTTATATATAAATGATATTTCAAGGCATGGCATAATTGCAGAGTACATACTTAATGTTCTTTTTATATATGGAACTGAGCATGAAATAGCAGTGTGATGTTGTTAAAATTTTTACGCAGATTTGTTCAGTTTGTAAGCTTGAAATGTACTATGTTTATTTTCGGTAAATGAACGCTATAAGATCATATTAAAAATCTTGGACAGTTTTTTCTTTGTAGAAACGTACACCATTTCGTCATTTATGTGTATTAGCTTGATAGTTTGCTTCATAAAAAGGAATTTCCAATCAGGCTTAAATCTCGGGCAAGGTGTATGTTCACCGTGTTGATTTACTAAGGTCATTTGTGCCATAGCCCTGATTCATGCATGAAAATTGTCAGTTACTTGTGGAGGAAGGTTAATATTGGCAAAGAATCTAGTAATGCTCGCTAGTTAGTTTTTGAACTGCCATAAATAATTGAAATACTGTTAAGAAACAGCATTAAACCCAACAAAACATGAGCTTTATTTGCTAAAAGGCTCTTAAATGTTTAGAATCTAAGTATTAGTTAAGGGTAAAGTCAAGATGATACATTTTATGATTACTTTACATCTCAAGGAAAGGATATCATTCCATAAACCAACAGGGAATCGTAATTATAAAATCATGAACATAATTCATCCTCAAAGATTATACCCGATCTTTTCTGTGGAATGAAGTCTTTGGAAGCCAAAAAAAAAAGAAACCAATTGGGTCTAAATACTGTATTTTTTAATCCAGTAAAATGTTATATATATCTTTATATTGTATATATGTATAAAGCTTGGAAGATGATGCGCAATGTTCATATTTGCATATTTAACCCAGCCTTCTTTTGTAGTGGTGTGGCCCAGCATCTCACAGTGTTTTTATTTTGTTTGGTTTTGTTGCATGTAGATTTTGCTCTCAGCTAACATCCACTAACAGTCATACTCATAGTAGAACATTTTATTCTTGATATGTTTAAACGAATCCCAAGATATAAGTATGGTTGCATTGTTATACTTCTGTTGGTACACGTATTTTCTTTATTTTTAAGCATCTTCATAGCATTACATTTTCCAGACAATATATCAAGCCGTTCATATTTACTCTTAAAATATAAGGCTGAAGTCTTAAATGTTTTACATTAATGTGTAGCGACTACACAATTTAATTTATCTATCGTACAAATGTTAGCCAAGACCTATTATTAAGTATAAGCGTTTTTGTACATGTACATATATGGATATGAGTTTGAATTCACAACCTCTTTGATGAGATTTTACTGAGGTTGAGATTTCAAGATATTTATGCGTGTATATGTTTATGCATGCATATGATTACACATGTATATATTGACACGCATAAATTTAGCAATATGCATCTACTGAAGTTGGTCAGAAAACATTTAGTACTCATATATCCACACATTTAAAAGTTCAAATTTAGGTTTGATAAGTACATTTTGAATGTTTATTGTGACCCAATATTTAATTCCTTAATACTATAACTGAATCAGAGAGAGTAAGTTGAATACTTCATCAGGAAAACAAACACCAAGTTTTATATTCAATTATGATTATGACTGTTAGTACATGTATTTTAATTAATCAGCAGGTGGCAGATAGATTGATGATAACAAATTAACCTATTGCTTGGTCTACAGCACCTGCTTCACAAGAAATATTTATCCAGGTTTTTGTTTGTTTCATTTTCTATTCTCCTTTAAATGAACTTGTTCATAGAGTTTTATATGACATGTTAAACTTCAAATCTACATCAAGCAGCTAGTCAAGGGAGCAACACAATTTGGCTGTTTAAGGTAGGTGGCTGTTTAAGACAGGTGGCTGTTTAAGGCAGGTGGCTGGTTAAGACAAGGTAAAATTAGAACAAAAAGTTAATTTGGGAAGTTTACTGACTGGCTGTATAAGGCAAGTGACTGTTTAATACAGGTAGCCACAAAGGCGTGTTCTTACATTCAAAAACAAAAGTAAAAAGTAAATATTTGTAAAAGAAGAATGTTGAGCAGTTCTTGCAGGCTGATCATGGTCTGCACTGTTAGCAGTTCAGTCAGTAAATTTTCAGTGAACACCCCTGCCAGAATTGAATGATGGAGCACTCCATTTTAGAATTTTAGCAGGGTAGAGGTTAAGGAGAATGTAATTTCATGTTTTCTCTACCTGAGATAATAACTAGAATTGTGTAGCAGCTGCTGTATGTATATATATATATATCACTGCATTTGACCTTCTTATAGCACACAACCAGTTTACACAGCATTGCATATAATCAGATAAAAAATGTCAATATCTGATGCTTTTGTTAGAAATTTCTATATCTGTTATACAGGAACAATTAAAAAGCATGAAAACATTTTAGATATACTATATTTGCCCATATACTTACCCCTTGGGATTTCTGTGAGAATCTTTTAAGTGTTTTGAATGGCAGGATAAACTATACTTATTGTGATTTTGAGCTGCTATGAATTAAGGAAATTTTCCAGTGTGTAAATCCAGGAGATAATCCCAATAAAAATATAAATTCCTATTCATTTAATCTTCAGAAGTAAAATCCATTAATTCATACATACCTGTCAAGTCCTACTGTTTCGCCATGAGTCACACTCATTTTGCACTGTCTTGCCCAGTCTATATAATTTCTCATGCATTTTTAGCTCACCTGAGCATGAAGTGCTCAAGGTGAGCTTTTGTGATCGCCCTGTGTCCGTTGTCGTCCTTCTGTTCGTCCGTCGTCATCAATTTGACTGTTAACACTCTAGAGGTCACAATTGTGACCCAATCTTAATGAAACTTGGCCAGAATGTTAATCTTGATGATCCATAGGTCAAGTTCAAATCTGGGTCAGATGGGGTCAAAAACTAGGTCACCAGGTTAAATCAAATGAAAAGCTTGTTAACACTCTAGAGGTCACAATTTTGGCCCAATCTTAATGAAACTTGGTCAGAATGTTGCCCTCAATAAAATCTTGGACGAGTTCGATATTGGGTCATCTGGGATCAAAAACTAGGTCACCAGGTCAAATCAAAGGAAAAGCTTGTTAACACTGTAGAGGTCACATTTATGACTATATCTTCATGAAACTTGGTCAGAATGTTAATCTTGATGAGCTCAAGGTCCAGTTTGAATCTTGGTCATGTAGGTTCAAAAACTAGGTCACCAGGTCAAATCAAAGCAAAAGCTAGTTAACATGCTAGAGGCCACATTTATGACCATATCTAAATGAAACTTGGTCAGAATGTTAATCTTGATGATCCATAGGTCAAGTTCAAATCTGGGTCAGGTGGGATCAAAAACTAGGTCACCAGGTTAAATCAAAGGAAAAGCTTGTTAACACTCTAGAGGTCACAATTTTGGCCCAGTCTTAATGAAACTTGGTCAGAATGTTACCCTCAATAAAATCTTGGACGGGTTTGATATTTGGTCATCTGGGGTCAAAAACTAGGTCACCAGGTCAAATCAAAGGAAAAGCTTGTTAACACTGTAGTGGCCACATTTATGACCATATCTTGATAAAACTTGGTCAGAGTGTT
This sequence comes from Mercenaria mercenaria, assembly GCF_021730395.1. Lineage (NCBI taxonomy): Eukaryota > Metazoa > Mollusca > Bivalvia > Venerida > Veneridae > Mercenaria > Mercenaria mercenaria. The sequence goes on from NC_069372.1 coordinate 5,466,832, forward strand.
AACCTTGATGATCTATAAGTCAAGTTTAAATTTGGGTCAGGTGGGGGTCAAAAACTAGGTCACCGGGTCAAATCAAAGGAAAAGCTTGTTAACACTCTAGAGGCCACATTTATGACTGTATCTTCATGAAACTTAATCAGAATGTTAATCTTGATGATCTTTAGGTCAAGTTTGAATCTTGGTCATGTGGGGTCAAAAACTAGGTCACCGGGTCAAATCAAAGGAAAAGCTAGTTAACACTTTAGAGGCTACATTTATGACCATATCTTAATAAAACTTGGTCAGAATGTTGATCTTGATGATCTTTAGGTCAGCAGGTCAGGTGATTAGTTGAAACAAAATGAACAAACATAAAAATAAGAAAATTATTTTTATCCCCCGCCAATGAAATCGGGAGGGGGGTATTGAAATGGCGTTGTCTGTCCGTCCGTCCGCAGCCATTTCTCAGTAACTAGCAGGTAGAATTTCATGAAACTTAAAATAAACATGAACCAACATTCTGCGATGATGCCTGTCAAGTTTTTTTTTTTGATTGGTCAATTTTCCTTAGAGTTATTGCCCTTTATTTACTGAAAAATGCCCAAGAATGTCCGTCCACAGCCATTTCTCAGTAACTAGCTGGTAGAATTTCATGAGATTTGAAATAAAGATGAACCAACATACTGTGTTGATGCCCTTCAAGTTTTTTTAGCTCACCTGTCACAAAGTGACAAGGTGAGCTTTTGTGATCGCGTTGTGTCCGTCGTCCGTCCGTAAACTTTTGCTTGTGACCTCTCTAGAGGTCACATTTTTCATGGGATCTTTATGAAAGTTGGTCAGAATGTTCATCTTGATGATATCTAGGTCAAGTTCGAAACTGGGTCACGTGCCTTTAAAAACTAGGTCAGTAGGTCTAAAAATAGAAAAACCTTGTGACCTCTCTAGAGGCCATATATTTCACAAGATCTTCATGAAAATTGGTCAGCATGTTCACCTTGATGATATCTAGGTCAAGTTCGAAACTGGGTCATGTGCCATCAAAAACTAGGTCAGTAGGTCTAAAAATAGAAAAACCTTGTGACCTCTCTAGAGGCCATATATTTCACAAGATCTTCATGAAAATTGGTCAGAACGTTCACCTTGATGATATCTAGGTCAAGTTCGAAACTGGGTCACATGCCTTCAAAAACTAGGTCAGTAGGTCAAATAATAGAAAAACCTTGTGACTTCTCTAAAGGCCACATTTTTCATGGGATCTTTATGAAAGTTGGTCAGAATGTTCACCTTGATGATATCTAGGTCAAGTTCGAAACTGGGTCACGTGCAATCAAAAACTAGGTCAGTAGGTCTAAAAATAGAAAAACCTTGTGACCTCTCTAGAGGCCATATATTTCACAAGATCTTCATGAAAATTGGTCAAAAGGTTCACCTTGATGATATCTAGGTCAAGTTCGAAACTGGGTCATGTGCCATCAAAAACTAGGTCAGTAGGTCAAATAATAGAAAAACCTTGTGACCTCTCTAGAGGCCATATTTTTCATGGGATCTGTATGAAAGTTGGTCTGAATGTTCATCTTGATGATATCTAGGTCAAGTTTGAAACTGGGTCACATGCGGACAAAAACTAGGTCAGTAGGTCAAATAATAGGAAAACCATGTGACCTCTCTAGAGGCCATATATTTCATGAGATCTTCATGAAAACTGGTCAGAATGTTCACCTTGATGATATCTAGGTCAAGTTCGAAAATGGGTCAAGTGCCGTCAAAAACTAGGTCAGTAGGTCAAATAATAGAAAAACCTTGTGACCTCTCTAGAGGCCATATTTTTCATGGGATCTGTATGAAAGTTGGTCAGAATGTTCATCTTGATGATATCTAGGTCAAGTTTGAAAGTGGGTCACATGCCATCAAAAACTAGGTCAGTAGGTCAAATAATAGAAAAACGTTGTGACCTCTCTAGAGGCCATATTTTTCATGGGATCTGTATGAAAGTTGGTCTGAATGTTCATCTTGATGATATCTAGGTCAAGTTCGAAACAGGGTCATGTGCGGTCAAAAACTAGGTCAGTAGGTTTAAAAATAGAAAAACCTTGTGACCTCTCTAGAGGCCATACTTGTGAATGGTTCTCCATAAAAATTGGTCAGAATGTTCATCTTGATGATATCTAGGTCAAGTTGGAAAGTGGGTCTCATGCCGTCAAAAGTAGGTCAGTAGGTCAAATAATGAAAAAATGTTGTGACCTCTCTAGAGGCCATATTTTTCATGGGATCTGTATGAAAGTTGGTCTGAATGTTTATCTTGATGATATATAGGTCAAATTTGAAACTGGGTCAACTGCGATCAAAAACAAGGCCAGTAGGTCTTGAAATAGAAAAACCTTGTGACCTTTCTAAAGGCCATACCCTTGAATGGATCTTCATGAAAATTGGTCAGAATGTTCACCTTGATGATATCTAGGTCAAGACTGAAACTGGGTCATGTGCCTTAAAAAACTAGGTCAGTAGGTCAAATAATAAAAAAACCTTGTGACCTCTCTAGAGGCCATATTTTTCATGGGATCTGTATGAAAGTTCGTCTGAATGTTCATCTTGATGATATCTAGGTCAGGTTTGAAACTGGGTCAACTGCGGTCAAAAACTAGGTCAGTAGGTCTAAAATTAGAAAAATCTTTTGACCTCTCTAGAGGCCATATTTTTCAATGGATCTTCATGAAAATTGATCTGAATGTTCACCTTGATGATATCTAGGTCAGTTTCGAAACTGGGTCACGTGCGGTCAAAAACTAGGCCAGTAGGTATAAAAATAGAAAAACCTTGTGACCTCTCTAGAGGCCATATTTTTCATGAGATCTTCATGAAAATTAGTGAGAATGTTCACCGTGATATCTAGGTAAAGTTGAAAACAGGTCACGTACCTTTGGAAACTAGGTCAATAGGTCAAATAATAGAAAAACCTTGTGACCTCTCTAGAGACCATATTTTTCAATGGATCTTCATGAAAATTGGTCAGAATTTTTATTTTGATAATATCAAGGTGAGCGATTCAGGACCATCATGGTCCTCTTGTTTTTGATTGGTCCATCTCTCTTAGAGTTATTGCCCCTGATTTAATGAAAAATGCCCAAAAATGTCTGTCTGCAGCCATTTCTCAGTAACTATCATATAGAATTTCATAACACTTGAAATAAACATGAACTAGCATACTGCGCTGATGCCCGTCAATTTTCTTTTTTTTAGCTCACCTGTCACAAAGTGACAAGGTGAGCTTTTGTGATCGCGCGGTGTCCGTCGTCCGTCCGTCCGTCCATGCGTCCGTCCGTAAACTTTTGCTTGTGACCACTCTAGAGGTCACATTTTTCATGGGATCTTTATGAAAGTTGGTCAGAATGTTCATCTTGATGATATCTAGGTCAAGTTCGAAACTGGGTCACGTGCCATCAAAAACTAGGTCAGTAGGTCTAAAAATAGAAAAACCTTGTGGCCTCTCTAGAGGCCATATATTTTACAAGATCTTCCTGAAAATTGGTCAGAATGTTCACCTTGATGATATCTAGGTCAAGTTCGAAACTGGGTCACGTGCCATCAAAAACTAGGTCAGTAGGTCTAAAAATAGAAAAACCTTGTGACCTCTCTAGAGGCCATATATTTTACAAGATCTTCATGAAAATTGGTCAGAACGTTCACCTTGATGATATCTAGGTCAAGTTCGAAACTGGGTCACGTGCCTTCAAAAACTAGGTCAGTAGGTCAAATAATAGAAAAACCGTTGTGACCTCTCTAAAGGCCATATTTTTCATGGGATCTGTATGAAAGTTGGTCTGAATGTTCATCTTGATGATATCTAGGTCAAGTTTGAAACTGGGTCACGTGCGGTCAAAAACTAGGTCAGTAGATCTAAAAATAGAAAAACCTTGTGACCTCTCTAGAGGCCATATATTTCATGAGATCTTCATGAAAATTGGTCAGAATGTTCACCTTGATGATATCTAGGTCAAGTTCGAAAGTGGGTCACATGCCTTCAAAAACTAGGTCAGTAGGTCAAATAACAGAAAAACCTTGTGACCTCTCTAGAGGCCATATTTTTCATGGGATCTGTATGAAAGTTGGTCTGAATGTTCATCTTGATGATATCTAGGTCAAGTTCGAAAATGGGTCAAGTGCCATCAAAAACTAGGTCAGTAGGTCAAATAATAGAAAAACCTTGTGACCTCTCTAAAGGCCATATTTTTCATGGGATCTGTATGAAAGTTGGTCTGAATGTTCATCTTGATGATATCTAGGTCAAGTTCGAAACAGGGTCATGTGCGGTCAAAAACTATGTCAGTAGGTCTAAAAATAGAAAAACCTTGTGACCTCTCTAGAGGCCATACTTGTGAATGGATCTCCATAAAAATTGGTCAGAATGTTCACCTTGATGATATCTAGGTCAAGTTTGAAACTGGGTCACGTGCCATAAAAAACTAGGTCAGTAGGTCAAATAATAAAAAAACCTTGTGACCTCTCTAGAGGCCATACTTATCATGGGATCTGTATGAAAGTTGGTCTGAATGTTCATCTTGATGATATCTAGGTCAAGTTTGAAACTGGGTCAACTGCGGTCAAAAACTAGGTCAGTAGGTCTAAAATTATTAAAATCTTTTGACCTCTCTAGAGGCCATATTTTTCAATGGATCTTCATGAAAATTGATCTGAATGTTCACCTTGATGATATCTAGTTCAATTTCGAAACTGGGTCACGTGCTGTCAAAAACTAGGCCAGTAGGTATAAAAATAGAAAAACCTTGTAACCTCTCTAGAGGCCATATTTTTCATGAGATCTTCATGAAAATTAGTGAGAATGTTCACCTTGATGATATCTAGGTTAAGTTCAAAACAGGGTCACGTACCTTTGAAAACTAGGTCAATAGGTCAGATAATAGCAAAACCTTGTGACCTCTCTAGAGACCATATTTTTCAATAGATCTTCATGAAAATTGGTCAGAATTTTTATCTTGATAATATCTCGGTCAAGTTCAAAACTGGGTCACATGAGCTCAAAAACTAGGTCACTATGTCAAATAATAGAAAAAACGACGTCATACTCAAAACTGGGTCATGTGGGAAGAGGTGAGCGATTCAGGACCATCATGGTCCTCTTGTTTGGATTCAGTTTCCCTTAGAGTTATTGCCCTTTAATTGTTAAAAAATCCACAGATTTGTATATAAGAAACCAACCAATTGGTAGAATTTCATCAAATTTCCATGAACATTTATTATAAACATTTGAAGTTGTTAACAACACCTGGTCACCACTTTGCCTCCCCACCACCACCCAAAAAAAAAAAAGATCATTCCTTTTTATTTATTTTTTTTAAATCTTCCATGAATATTTTATCAACATGCAAAGTTGTACCATTGCCCCACCTCACTCTCCACTCAGTCCACCATCCCGATCATGCATCCGCCCCGCACCCGCACCCCCAACCCACCCCACTCTTTTTTTTTTAGCTCACCTGAGCACAAAGTGCTCAGGGTGAGGTATTGTGATCGCTCACCGTCCGGCGTCCGTCCGTCCGTCCGTCCGTTGTACGTCCGTCCACACTTTCCTTTAAACAACATCTCCTCCTAAACCAACAGGCCAATTTTGATGAAACTTCACAGGGATGTTCCTTGGATGGCCCCCTTTCAAAATTGTTCAAAGAATTGAATTCCATGCAGAACACTGGTTGCCATGGCAACCGAAAGGAAAAACTTTAAAAATCTTCTTCTCAAAAACCAGAAGCCCTAGAGCTTAGATATTTGGTGTGAAGCATTGCCTAGTGGACCTCTACCAAGTTTGTTCAAATCATGACCCCAGGGTCAAAATTGACCCCGCCCCAGGGGTCACTTGATTTTACATAAGAAAATCTTAAAAAATCTTCTTCTCAAAAACCAGAAGCCTTAGAGCTTAGATATTTGACATGTAGCATTGCCTAGTGGACCTCTACTAAAATTGTTCAAGTCATGACCCCGGGGTCAAAATTGACCCCGCCCCAGGGGTCACTTGATTTTACATAGGAAAATCTTCAAAAAATTTCTAAAAATAAACCAGAAGGCCTAGAGCTTAGATATTTCACATGTAGCATTGCCTAGTGGACCTCTACAAAATTTGTTCAAATCATGGCCCCCGGGGTCAAAATTGACCCCGCCCCAGGGGTCACTTGATTTTACATAGGAAAATATTTAAAAAATCTTCTTCTCAGAAACCAGAAGCCCTAGAGCTTAGATATTTGACATGTAGCATTGCCTATTGGACCTCTACTAAAGTTGTTCAAATTATGACCTGGGGGTCAAAATTGACCCCGCCCTAGGGGTCACTTGACTTTACATAGGAAAATCTTCAAAAGTTTTCTAAAAATAAACCAGAAGGCCTAGAGCTTAGATATTTCACATGTAGCATTGCCTAGTGGACCTCTACAAAATTTGTTCATATCATGACCCCCTGGGTCAAAATTGACCCAGCCCCAGGGGTCACTTGATTTTACATAGGAAAATCTTCAAAAATTTTCTAAAAATAAACTAGAAGGCCTAGAGACTAGATATTTGACATGTAGCATTGCCTAGTGGACCTCTACAAAATTTGTTCAAACCTTGTCCCCGGGGTCAAAATTGACTCCGCCCTAGGGGTCACTTGATTTTACATAGGAAAATCTTAAAAAAAAATTCTAAAAATAAACCAGAAGGCCTAGATTTTAGATATTTGACATGTAGCATTGCCTATTAGACTTTTACAAAGTTTATTCAAATCATGACCCCTGGGGTCAAATTGACCCTGCCCCATGGGGTTACTTGATTGTACATAGAAAAATCTTCAAAATTTTCTAAAAATAAACCAGAAGAGCTTAGATATTTGACATGTAGCATTGCCTAGTGGACCTCTACAAAAAGTTTTCAAATCTTGTTTTTAAAGTTACTTAAAGAAAATTTCAACTATATTTTCTCATAATTCTTTTGATTGATTTCTATTATGATCTTTTGACCTTGAAGACTTGTCCTTAAGTGCAATGATAACAGGTGAGCGATATAGGGCCATCATGGCCCTCTTGTTTCATTAATTTTCCATCCATATTTATAATCAACATGTAAAGTTTTGTACCCTCACCTGGTCAACCCCACTGCCTTCCCACCCCCACCAAAATAAAGCATTCATTTTCTGTTAAAATCATTTTGACTAATGAAATTATTTGCTTCTTAGTAACATCCTTAACTTTTTGCAGAATACATTTTTTGCCATTCCTCACCACAAGCCCTTTCGGCAGGGGATACCAATTCATCGAATTTGCTTGTTAGATGTTGGTTTCATTTGAATATTAGTTTTTTCTGACCTAATGTTATCACAAAAGCCGGTACAGGTGTAAGTGAATAAATTGTTACCTGGTGTTAATGTAAACATGGCATTGTCTGCTAGTCAATGACCAGGACTTTTTTCCAGCAGAGTTACTAAGAGTAAAATTGTTGAATCCCACTGATGAAGAAATCTCTCTGGAATGCACTAAAAACAAACTGGAATCGACAAATTTTAAGGGAGAGGATGTCCCTTTTACTCCCCCCCTTACTTCTCACTCATAACTATCAGATCCATGACGGGTATGATTTGTATCCCTACAGATGTAGCTATTTTTGCCAGAACCACTCAGTTTTATACTCTACCAAATTAAATTTATTTGACATTGTTAGTCACATAGAGGAACTAATAATTATTGCTAGGGAAAGACATTCATGATGATTTTTGTAAAAGCAGATTTTACCACTTGTCCTTACAAAAGGTAGATCATTAACTGTTTTTGGTATACTACATGTATCAGATGTGTTATTTATGAAACATAGTCTATATACAGAGCCCGCCCGCTTAGCTCAGTAGGTAAGAGCGTTGGTCTACGGATCGCGGGGTCGCGAGTTCGATCCTCAGGCGGGGCGTATGTTCTCAGTGACTATTTGATAAACGACATTGTGTCTGAAATCATTAGTCCTCCACCTCTGATCATTCATGTGGGGAAGTTGGCAGTTACTTGCGGAGAACAGGTTTGTACTGGTACAGAACCCAGGAACACTGGTTAGGTTAACTGCCCGCCGTTACATGACTGAAATACTGTTGAAAAACGGCGTTAAACCCAAAACAAAACAAAAACATAGTCTATATACAAGAGCTTATATGTACAAGGATCCACCTTAACATGCCATAACACACAACTTTCTAATATAATTACCCTGTAAACTTTGAATTTTTTCATGGTTTTCAGGACCATCACATTTGCTAATCTTGCTTTAAATTAGCACTTCTCTAAATTTGTAAATAATTCCCAAAAATTGTTTCAAAGGGTCAAAAGTGTTTCTAGTTCACAAGTTCGTGTATTGCAGTGCTTAGGAAGGTCAAATGTTTGATACTAATAATGGTGTGGCTTTTACTAATATTTTGTAGTAACATTTGTTTTCTGTTTATTTGTGTTTTGTATTAGTATGTATATGTAAATCATCAATAGGCTGATTTGAGCCACACCATGAGAAAACCAACATACCACAGGATCCATGATGTTCGCTAACAGTTTCTCTAATTGCAAAAGGCTTTGAAAGCGAACAGCATGGATCCTGACCAGACTGCGCGGATGCGCAGGCTGGTCTGAATCCATGCTGGTCGCAAATGCACTGTGTTGGTTTTCTCATGGTGCGGCTGATTTATATTTTTTGGGTTTGAAGCATCAGTAATGACAAATGGAAATGATTTTCCACATTGATTATCAATTTTTTTTTATCTCTACGCTACCTGTATGAAGGTAACTACTGATAGTACAATGTAGGGATGTCAATGAATATTCGATTACATGAATATTCAATACTGTTTCACTATTTGAATATGACTACTGATCATCTTTAAAAAATGTACTTTATATGGCCATGTTCTTGATATGTCAGGATCTGTTGAAACAAGAGAATATAGTTGATACAGGAGTGATTTGATTAAGCAGGTTACACATGTTTTTTAGCCAAAAGTAGATTAATTCCAATTATTATACTATTGGCCTTATATGAAAGTTTTTGATACATTTTCAGATGCCAAGATATACTTTTATACAAAACTTACCTAAAACATGTACTTAATTGTTCAGTTTTCCAATGTAATGAGAATTTAATAATAGGGAGACTGAATGCAGGAAGAATATATTGTTATTAATAATGACAGTGGGTGCGTTATAAATGTATTGATCGTAACTGTGAAGAGAATAAAACATGAGAAAAGTGGCAAAAGTTGTCATGATGGTGAAAAGGTATCTGATTAATAAAGGAATTTGTCTATACAAGGAAAAGGAGGATGGGTCTTAGGTGTATAATGAATGTAATTTAGCATGATAAAATAAATGTGATAGGAACAAGAGGTGATTTACTGGTAGTTTATCATGTTTTTGATGACTACTGAAGTTGGGCTTCTCAGATGAAGAATCACGATTTTGTTGTGTAGAGAAATAAAAAAGATCTGTTCGTAAGGGATATTTTTTTGTTACAATCCCTATCACCATAAGCACACAGACACTTTATCACAAACACACACACCAGATGGTTAGATCTTGTCATGGAGTCAACAGAACCCACTCTACCAAACAGTTTAGACCAGATTGTTATGTATTTTCAATGTTTTTAAAGATAAACATAAAATGTTTTATAAATGTTGTTTGTTCTTTTTTTATGGATTCTTTGGCAATTGAAAGTGTATTAAGCATGTGTGGGAGTATTTTGAGAAAGGATGTACATTTGGCTATATGTGGTTGGCTGTAATGACATTTATGACGTGTGCTGGTTGCCGCTATGTGCTTTAATTTAACATCGTGTAGAATCATAATTCTGAAACACATTCCATTGTTATTTTCTGAGTGTATTCCTAAATGCCATTTTAAATGTATGTGAAAACCTTGTGAACTGATGTCAATTATTTTTCGTGTTATTCCCAATGTCTACGATTTAATGGAACAACCCTCGTGTAGTGAACTTTAAGGTAGTTCTGCACATAGAATAAAGCCTAGATTCGGCGTACAGAAATGAAAATCATTTTATGAATTAATGACAACCTGTGAGTTAATTATCTAAATGGCAATGTTACTTTATTTCTGAAGTCAAAATATGATGTGAAAACATATGACACGTTAAATATTTCAAAATAATGTCATAAAATTAGCGTGAAATGTCCAGTTCACTTAAATCATGGTCAAATATCTCAAAAATAAGCACACAGACCTATACATTTTATTTCACCAAATTATAGACCATGTGTTTATTTATACAACTGTGAGAAGTTTCATCAAAATCTACAATGTGGAAAAAATTCTATTCGCGAACATGTTCTGAAAGTTATGATTTTCCCATAGACTCCAATTGTGAAATATTGCATGATGTCCAAATTTTTCAATTCAGTCTAGCAAAAAGTCAAGCACACGACCCTATCATTTTTATTAGCTCACCTGAGCCAAAGGCTCATGGTGAGCTTCTGTGTCCGCTCAATGTCCGTAGTGCGTACGTCAACATTTTCTAAAAAAATCTTCTTCTTGAAAACCACTGAGCAGAATTACACCAAACTTCACAGGAATGATCCTTGGGTGGCCCCCTTTCAAAATTGTTCAAAGAATTGAATTCCATGCAGAACTCTGGTTGCCATGGCAACCAAAAGGAAAAACTTTAAAAATCATCTTGTCCAAAACCGAAAGGCATCGAGCCTTGATACTTGGCATGTGACATCATCTTATGGTCCTCTATCAAAATTATTCAAATTATGCCCCTGGGGTGAAAAGTGGCCCCTCCCCGGAGGTCACAAGTTTTACATAGACTTATATAGGAAAAACCTTTAAAAGTCTTCTTGTCTAAAACCACAAGACCTAGGCCTTTGATATTTAGTATGTTGCATTACCTTGTGGTCCTCTACCAAAATTGTTCAACTTATGCCCCTGGGATGAAAAGAGGCCCAGCCCCAGGGGTCTCAAGTTTTATATAGACTTATAGAGGAAAAAACTTAAAAAATCTTCTTGCCTTAAACTGCAAGGCCTAGCCTATTGATATTTGGTATGTTGCATTGCCTTATGGTCCTCTACTAAAATTGTTCAAATTATGCCCCTGGGGTGAAAATAGGCCCTGCCCTGGGGGGTCCCAAATTTAACAGAGACTTATATAGGGGAAAAAAATCTTCTTGTCCGAAAGTTCAAGGCCTAGGCTTTTGATATTTTGGTATGTGCATTGCCTAGTGGATCTCTAACAAGATTGTTCAAATTATGCCCCTGGGGTGAAGAGGCCCTGCCCTGGGGGTCAATTGTTATATTAGTTATATAGGAATAAATACTTAAAAAATTATCAGATCATATTTCCTAGACTGTTTAATTATAATGACCTGATGATCCCAAGTGATTAGGGGTCACTTGACCATGACCGTGACCTACTGACCTACTTTCTTGTTTTTTAAGATACAGCTTTGAAATTTTGATGACATGTACAGTTTTGCTCACCAGTCTTAAAACTGACTTTCAGTGACCATGCATGAATGTGACCTACTGACCTACTTTCTAATGTTTTAGCATCAGTTTGGCATTTTAAACATGTGGCTCATATTACTCAGGTGAGCGATTCAGGGTAATCATGACCCTCTTGTTTACTGAATATTCTATGTATATTCTGAAGTTTCGAAAAATCAGAGTTTAATTAAATTCTACATTGTAGAAAAAAGTTTGATCCAAACATGCAGAATTACCTTAAGAAGAATTCATGACAGTATTCCATTAAGTCCTAGATATATAGCTCTTAAAAACTTAGAATTCTGTTGATTTTCCATCATCATATTTCATATATCACATATGAATTAGCAATAAACAGATTTAATTTTCTCATTGCCAGATGAGATTTATATAATATTACATGCTACCACATGACATCTAAGAAATTTGCATTGCTCTTCACTCTAACAAAATTATATCACAGATAGAAAATAATTTTCATCACATGTTTTTAGTTTCTCTCTCTGTCTCTCTCTCTGCTTCTATGGATCACAAGTTGATGAGTTAGATCCCTCAGCAAGGCTTATGTTCTCAGTGATAATTTGATAAAAGACATTCTGTCTGGTCATTTTGTCCTCCAAATCTGCTTCATTGGAGAAGTTGGCAGTGACTTTTGTAGAACACTGGTTAGGTTTACTGCCTGCCATTGCATTTAAACTGAAGTACTGTTAAGAAATGGTGGTGAATGCAAAACAAACTCTCTTTCTCATCCCTCCCAACCCCCTCACGTCTCTAATTTCTCACATGTATTGTTATGTTGTAAGACGTGTATTACATGTTTATGATTAAATAATAACAGTGTTTGGAACAAAATTTTAACCTTTAGCCTGCTGGTGGCAAGTGACTCTGCCTTTGCGACCAGTGTAGACCAAGATCAGCCTGCACATCCATGCATTCTGATTTTGGTCTGCACTGTTTGCTGTTCAGTCAGTAAACTTTAAGTGAACACCCCTTTGAATAATAAGTGGTACTGCCCAAATTGCATGACAGATCAGTCCATTTTAGAAATTTAGCAGGGTAGTTTTAAAATGATTTCACACAGATGATCCTGGAGTGATCTGTGCCAAGATTGTTAAGATTAGGTATTCTTGTTTGTCAAAAAACATGGACACCAGAAGGCCATGAAAATTTTCCCCCACTTGTACATAGTGTAACTTTTAAAAATCTTCTTGCCAGAAACTGAAGGCGCAATTTCAAAATGGCTTTACACATACACTGTTTGGATGACCAAGATAGGTCTGATCATTCCAGTCTGTCAAAAAGCTACCAGAGCTAGAAAAAGAAAATTCTAAACAACATCTCCTCCTTCTGGTCAAATTTCAAGATGATTTCACAGAAATATTCCTTCCAAGACCCTGTACTAAGACTGTTAGTGCTATTATGATTTGTCAAAAAAACATGTCTGCCACTGCTGAAAATAGAAATTTTCGGAAATGTTCCGTGTGTAATCTTCTACAAAAGTTGTTTAAAGCCTTTCTGATTCATCAAAAAAGAACCCGGCTGCCTGGGATGAGTTTAACTTTCCTTCTATGATGTATTGTAAACTTTGAAAATCTTTCCGTCTTTATTTTCAGGCCAGTTTTCAAAGTAATTAGGCATTTTACCTGTCTGAGCTGTGACACTCTGATGAGTAATATAGGGTGATCTTGGCCTACTTGTATTACTTTAATATTGTTCCACTATTTCTTGTATATTTTTCCTGTGTGAGATATGAGTGGAGGATGAAGGAATTTCAAATTTTGAATTAAATGTGTTAATATGTCCTTTCTCAAAAGAAATAATTTTAAATAGACTTTCTGTTAGCTTGGCAAGCAGTGGACATGCATAGGTGTGCTTAAAAAACTTTGTATTTTCATCGTCTAAAAATTTGCTATTGGGCATGGTTTGATAGAATGTTTCAAATTTAAATGGTTGGTGCATGATTGGATGATGCAGCATTATTCGTTATTTCTGATGATGCAATAACATTTTTATACGCCTGTCTCTGAATGAGCGGGGCGTATTATGTGAACACCCGAGGCGGTCGGCGTCTAAGTCGAACAGTTTTCATCCAACCTTCACCAAACTTGGTGACAATGTTTGTGGGCATAATATCTCGGCCAAGTTCGATAACCACCCAAATCGCCCTAGGCACTCTTGGATTATGGCCCTTGAATTACTTGAAAAACTGCCAATTTAGCCTTGTCCACCCTCTAAGTTGAACAGTTTTCATCTGATCTTCACCAAACTTGGTGACAATGTTTTTGGGCATAATATCTCAGCCAAATTTGATAACCACCCAAATCACCCCAGGCACTCTTGGATTATGGCCCTTGAATTAATCTAAAAACTGAATTTAGCCTTGTCCGCTGTCTAAGTTGAACAGTGTTCGTCTGATCTTCACCAAACTTGCTGACAATGTTTGTGGCCATAATATCTCGACCAAATTTGATAACCACCCGAATCGCCCCAGGCGTTCTTGGATTACTCTAAATCTGCAAAATTTGCCTTGTCTATTCCAACAGTTTGGATCCGATGGTCAGTTTCATCCCACATGGTACCTCACAAATACCTTAATTCCTTCTTACCACCTTTTTTGGGGGGTTAACAAGGCATACAACATCAACATTATTACCTTTATGATACGTAACTGAATATTTAGATGAGCGTATTTTGTGACAGTCTGGCACTCTTGTTTCATAATGGTGGTACTTAGCTCTTGCAGATGTTTTCTGATGAAATTTTTTTTCCATGTATAGTATAGAATCTACAGGTTCCTTTTTTAATTTTCTCATTCTGTGTATGTGTGTTTTTTTAAGCATGTATACAGTCTGTGAAATAAAGGTTGTTTTACAATCATTTAGTTAAATGTATTCATAGACTGTAAAATTCCCTAATAGTCTGTTTATATTTAGTTTCAAATTTTAAACACCTAGCTAATTCAGGTAGTAAAAAGTTTTTTTGAAAAAAGAAAATACAGGATCAGTACTGGATGATTCCTTGAATTTCCAGAGTTATTACAGGAAAACTGTGATGCAGTACTGCGGTAGCTCATTTTAAATAAAGAAGGACTTTTGAAAGTGCTGTATTTAACTGTCAAAATTCCGTAATAAAAATGAAATAGAAATTTCCTTTTTTTTTTTTTTTTTTTTTTATATGTCAGTGTCTTTATAAAAGCACCACATCGTATATTATAAATACAAAAATGCTAAATTTCTAATTTTTTCCACTTTTTTTTTTTTTTTTTAACAGGACTTTGACCCAGAGAAACTGCTGAAAGACGTATCTGACCTAAAAGCCGTTATTAAACAACAAGACAAGAAGATTGCCGCTCTAGAAGCGAGGGTTAAAGAATTCGAAGGAACGGGTGAAGAAGAAGTAAAGGAAGAGGATTGATTGAAAGACCAAACTTTTTAACATTTACGGAACAAAAAAGCATGTTTCAAAACTGCTGCATATATATGTGTATATTTTGTGTAGTAAACAATTTATATGTATGGACTTAATCTGTCAATCTTTGAAAAATGACGGCTTAGAATGTATATGTAGGTGCTTTCAACAATTATTTAGTAGGTAAATTATGCAAAAGAAGCAAAATTTTGTGTATATATGGTAATGATTTGTCATTAGAACTGTGTAATCCATGGGCATATTGTCTACGATAATTTTTCTAACACGTTGTACATCATAGTACATATTGCATGAAATGTTATATTACAGTCATATTTACATGTATTTTGTCATTTCATCACCATAGCTACAAATTATTGTAACTTTATATACATAGATATTTAGATACAAAGGTTTGAATTTATGTGATGATTTTGCGATACATTTGCCATAATTTATCATGAATGTAAGCATATGTTTTTTTCATGACATTAATTTTTTGTTGTTAGAAAATCATTGAAAATCTGTTCAAAATTTAATGTATGTAGAATGGTAAGTTACTCTGTAACATGTTTCAGACTAATAAAATTACTTTATGAAAAAAAAAAGTTACAGAAAACGTTATCAATATGTTTCTCATAGCTGCCAGGATGTTTTTTTTTATTCTAGGTATTAAAATGAAAGGAAAGATAGAAATTCAAGATTGAAAATGTATTTGAAAATAATAAAAGAATTACCTAGAAAAGATTGACCTTTCCAAAATGTAACATCTCTATATTAATTCCAGAATACTTTTTACTCTTAAATTAGATAAAATTGCAATGTGGTCAAGGGATCAAATAATTGAAAAGTGGTTAGATAAATTGAAAAGGAGGTAAAGTGGTCACAGAAATTGGAAAATAGATCAGAAAGTTTGGAAAAGAGGTCAGATAAATTGGAAAAGAGGTCAAATAAATCAGAAAAGAGGTCAAATAAATTAGAAAAAGAGGTCAGATAAATTGGAAAGTGGTCAAATAAGGCTACAATAAGGAAATAAAATTTTTAAAAGTTTGTAAAAATATAATTGTTATAATACGTATTCATGTTGCCAAGAAAATACTCAAAAGTATTATTCAACTGTTGATTGAATCTTTGTTGTTTTTATCATGTTGCTCTATACTGTTTTATTAATTCTATAGTCAGGTCATACTTACATAATCATAATACTCCGTCAGAAGTCAAATTTTCCAGGATAGAGTACTAATGTTTTACAATAGAGTGTTGTTTTGTATTTCTGCAGTTGATACTGAAACTTTAAATGTAAATAGCTCCAATAATTATTGCTGTAAAAAATTATTGGGTGTTTTAATTAAATCTCATGTCCGTTGTTAACCCTTAGCCTGCTGGTGGCAAATGATTCTGCCTTTGCGACCAGTGCAGACCAAGATCAGCCTGCACATCCGTGCAGTCTGATCATGGTCTGCACTGTTCGCTTTTCAGTCAGTAATTTTTCAGTGAACACCCCTTTGAATAATAAGTGGTATGGCCCAAATTGAATGATGGACCGGTCCATTTTAGATATTTAGCAGGGTAAGGGTTAAATGAATATAGACTGTGTAGAACAAATACTGTAATATTGATGGATACCCAGTTGGCTTTCTGTCTCCCAATTGAAAAAAAAAGTAATTAAGAGAAAATAACATTTGATTTTAGATGGCGCTCAGTAAATCACTGTTAAGAATGTCTTGCATTTATTTATAATTTCTATACAAATCATATAGATATAGGAACTAAATGTATTAATAATTGAAGAATTCGAAACCTGGTTGTCATGGCAATAGGAGAAACTTACTGATAATATTTTCCGGAAAGAAATAATGAACATTGTAAAACCCACAGGTTTCTTTGAATTAAAAGGTCAGAAAAAGACATCTGTTTTCATACTTTTGAAAAGAAAAATTATATCTTACTATCATGTTTTTATGTTCTGTCTGTATTAATTTTGAGATACATAGAGGATACTTGTCGTTTTGTTGTAAGATCGAAATATCTCACTGAATGAACATCAAAAACAATATTATTATGAGCTACATAGCATGTTAGCCAAACTTATTTTCTTCTCATTAAATGTCTTTTTCAATGGTTTTGATCAAATTTTACTAAGTAATTAATATTTGTAATGAAAAATTGCCATTGTTGGAGCATTGTAATAAAAATATATTTTATGCAAATTTTCTATTAAACAATCTAGATATAGTATTTATTATGTTTTCTGAACAACACCTCTGATGTTCTCTTTAAACAGGTTGCACTTGACCCTTACCATGCTGGACACAACTGGTTCTGCCTTTGCGACCAGTGTAGATCATGATCAACCTGCACATTCGTGCAATCTCATCATGATCTGCACTAGTCGCCATTCAGTCAGTATCTTTTTGAATGCACCCCTTTTCACAGTTAATAGTACTGTCCAATTTAAAAGATGGAAAAGTTCATTATAGAAATTTAGCAGGGTAAGGGTTAAAAAACAAGATTCCTATCAGGACAAACTAACAGTTTTCAGTAGATAGATCGAGATCAGTCAGTAATTAGCCACCTTATTCTCTATATGTATCATATTATTAAAACACATCATATTCTGTAATAAAAAAAAAAGGTGTATAATAATATGAGCCGTGCCATGAGAAAACCAACATAGTGGGTATGCGACCAGCATGGATCCAGACCAGCCTGCGCATCCGCGCAGTCTGGTCAGGCTCCATGCTGTTCGCTTTTAAAGCCTATTGGAATTGGAGAAACTGTTAGCGAACAGCATGGATCCAGACCAGACTGCGCGGATGCGCAGGCTGGTCTGGATCCATGCTGGTCGCATACCCACTATGTTGGTTTTCTCATGGCATGGCTCAATTATTATATTTTATCCTGTGGATGTTACCAAGGTGATGAGACTGTGTACTTTAAGATGGTTGAAATATTAGTACATTATACAGGAAATGCAGAAAAATCTGACTGAATGGACAGTTTGAACAAAAAAATTTTTTTTGGTAATTATGGTCCAATAACTGTGCTGAATGTAAGTGTAAATTGTCATGTAATTGCTTTTATTTTCATGTATTTTTCATGCTTTATTTATTGATATATATTCTTTTACTTATATTATGTTGCATGTTTTTGTAGTGCTAACATTTTTTTTCTTCCTTTTTTGTTTTGGGTGATCATTACACCTGCATTGTTTTATTATAACCCAGCAAAAAGAGTACACATTTAGTCGTGAGAATTTGTCATATGAAAAACTGGTCATTGCAAAAAAACATACTGCACAAAGTACATATATTTCAATTGTTTTATACATGTGCGTGACATTTTTTTTCCAAGTTCAGTCTATTGCAGAGTAATGTGCCCTTAGGTTTAAACCAATTTCCTCCAATAATATCATGTTACGTAGGTATTAATCACATTCAGTGAAGCTCTAGTTTTGTTTGGTTCATTACAGAAGAGCTTGTCATAAGAAGTATAATATGCGGCATAACATACAGTATGTATGCTCACAGAGTCGTTTTGCTTTCATTAATTACCTCCCTTTAATTAGACTGGCCAGCAAGTGGTAGCCCTTTCAATGGTCAAAAGAAAACATTTTTTATAAATTTTTAACCAGACTAAAATAATGTTTAAATATGTATTTGTTAAGCTATTTTATCAAATACGACCTCTTTAAAATGCAGGTAAGGGGAGATAATAAACTTGAGAAGAGGTGTTGAGCAAAGATGAAATTATTTTGCATAATCAATATGCTGGTCATAAGTTAGAAAGATGTTTTTACAGGTATTTGCTAAAAATATTCAAAGATAAATATCACTTTAGTCAAACTCTGTACTGTGAAACTGAGACATGACAGACGTCACACACGCCATGTATTGATGAATTTTTTCTCGCATTGTATTCAAATTAATCAAAACTGCCGCACCTTTAGTTCACATAGTTCATTTTCAGCAGTGTGGTGCCAAAATAGTCTTGTATTATGAGGTAGGCATATTTTAGCACAGAGCTGAAAAAAATGTAGTTTAAAATACCAGTAGTTCATTTTAAGTCTAGGTGCAAAAATAATGTATAAAGAAACAGCTACAGTGTTTTTGTGTCGAGGCAAGTTTAATTTTTTTTGTATGTTTTTTTTGTTGTTGTTTTGTTCATCTTCAGCCTTGAATGTTAATCATGTATCGTATATTTAATGAGCATTCCAAGTGCTTATATAATGTGATGCATTGTTTCAATTATTGCTGATATTACTTGTAGTTGTTGGGTAATTAAGTTGTTTGCAAAGTAGTTTGACTTGTATTGATAACATGCAATTAGCTCATGTTATGCACAGAGAATGATTTTGTTCTGTAAGTTTGCTTTTGATATTTCTGCACAGTGTTAAACAAGACTGGAATAGTGACTTTGATATTTACAATAGTACTGACTTTTTATCATGTTTAACTTGGCCTAAAGGGAGCTATGATCATGTGGATAAAGATGTTAACTGCTCAGATGGAAGGTTATGTGTTCAATTTCCACAGGGATGTTGTACAACTTGTCTCCGAAGACTTTAGTCGTGAAGCCTATTTTGGAGACCGGTCCCAAACTTTCATTGCATGATTGGATGGTTTTCAGCTCAATTTTGAAACTAGCCAACGGTTAATGCTTCAGTTTAAGACTTTGGAAATGGATTTGTCAAAGTTTCGACAAAAGTGATTTAAAAAGGTTTCAAGATCTCTATAAAGAAGCTACTGGCCTTAGCTCATACCATTATACTGACTTTATATATCTTTCATTTTTGAAGAAAGATTGCAGCTTGTATGAATCACCTTTGAGTTCACTTTGTGAAAAGAAACAAGTCTTTAAGTCTATAAAACCAAGTGTTTGAGACCAGTTCAGAAATGCTGTCTTACCATTGGTACTTTTCAAAACTGTTAAGAAACACCCAGTCAGATTCAACATGCAGATTAAGCAGGGGGACTCCTTATCCACTAGATTACTGTGATCCTGAAACTCTTAAAATATTCTTAACTTCAAAGTTCTAAAACTGAGTTTGGACACCAGTCTTGGAATGCAGCCTTGCCATTGGTCAGTTTCTAAGTTGTATTCCAAAATAACCAATCGGGTGCTGGTTTTTTGAGACTGGTCTTCAAACTTTTGTTTTGTAACCTTGTAACCTTATTTAAGAAGGGATGTACAGTCTGCTGACAGACACTGATGCAATGTGCAATCATATTGTTAATGTATTTTTGTATATTAAACATTAAAACTGTACTCGCATATAAGCTTCTACAATTATAATGACTCTTGCTTTTCTAATGGAAAAAAAAACATCGTATGATTCTTTTACAGAGGGGTTTTTATTTAGTAATTTGATTTGCCATGTTAGTTGATAACGAGATAAAGGCTAGTAATTTCAAGGCCTGTATTAGCTTATGTTCGCATAATTGGACTGAAAAAATGCAGAAAATGCAAGAATACCTTTCGCGATAGAGGTATTTCTAACAACTGAGCTGAATATGGGTCTTAAAATGACGTTAGATTTGCTATTAGTATTAAAGCCAGTAATTGCTTTTGAAGAATTTAAATGTAAAAGTGTATAATCATGATAATAAAGAGGATGTCTTTCCAGAATTTTTAAAAGAAGTTCTCATTGTTGATCTATTTAACAATATTCCCAAACTTTATTATAAATATACGACACCAATTTCATAAAAAAAACTATTAACATTTTCGGTTATGAAATTATGGGTATATAGACCTTTGTAGTCATTTTAAAAAAAAAAATATTTTTGAGCAGTTTATTTGCTCCCAAGGATGTGTTCGCTATGAATTCGAACAATTTCTATTACTAAAACTCAGTTTCCTTGCTTTACAAAACTTGCTTATACTGAAAATTCTGGGACGAAATTAACCTCTAGCTTTGTGAAAAACTGATTTCATTTTATTGGAATGATACTTAAAAGAACTAAGTCATTATTGAGTGAGTAAATCCACCGATTACATTGTATTCTTACATACTTTTCTGTCATGCTAAAGCAATAAAACATTACTTTTACATAGAAATGTGTTTTATCGTCTGTTTGTCCATGTCGTCTGCTGTATCCAGATATGTGCAATAATGTCTATGTTTTGAAAATATTTTCTTCCGACACTGAGGGCACGATATCAACATAATTTCGCCTTATTGTTCCTTGTATGAACATACAAAATTCCTTTAAATCAGAATGTTCATTAACAAACGGGCTAGTATTCCCTAATACGGTAATACGGGAAATTTTGAAAATCAGTGAGACCGCTTACGGGTACAGTAATATTCCATGGGGGTACAAGATAGGCATATATATTATGATTTGCCCTAAAACATGGCTGCCAGGGAGTATGGGCTGTATGGAAAAAAAAATGAAAATCTCCACAGAAACCGTAGGCCGATTCCGACTGCTAAATTTCTAAGAATGCTTTGAAACTTCATTACTGACAAATTATATGTTATGGAAACACATGAGAATTACTTTTCAATTCAGAATTGAAAAGCGTTTGTAACGGGGTACTGGATGTAAACTGCCTTAACCCTTAGCTTGCTGGCGGCGATTGATTTTGCCTTTGCGACCAGTGCAGACCAAGATCAGCCTGCACATCCGTGCAGGCTGATCATGGTCTGCACTGTTCGCTATTCAGTTAGTAAATTTTCAGTGAACACCCCTTCGAATAATAAATGGTATTGCCCAAACTGAATGATGGAACAGTCCATTTTAGAAATTTAGCAGGCTAAGGGTTAATTATATTTAACGATCGTTCAGCAAGAACGTATTGCTAAGGCCGCCCGAGTTCAATTACCGACGCAAGCACGTTTTTTATGCCCCCGGCATCTACTGGTATGGGAGGCATATAGTGATTGTCCTGTCCGTACGAGGTTAACCACGTGGGACCGTTTCGTCTAGCATCAATACCGCTTACAAGAATGAATTGATACTAATGCAGATGTAACCTATGACCATTCCTCATCTTTAGACATCACCTGATCTCAGTTTGACCTTGACCTCATTTTGGACTTAGGTTGCTATATATATGGGCCATCTCTTGGTTAACCAAATGGGACCGTTTCGTCTAGCATCAATACCGCTTACAAGAATGAATTGATACTAATACAGATGTAACCCGAGACCATTCCTCATCTTCAAACATCACCTGACCTCAGTTTGACCTTGGCCTTGACCTCATTTTGGACTTCGGTTGCTTTATATGGGTCAACTCTTGGTTAACCAAATGGGACCGTTTCGTCTAACATCAATACCGCTTATAAGAATGAATTGATACTAATACAAATGTAACCTGTGATCATTCCTCATCTTCAAACATCACCTGACCTCAGTTTGACCTTGACCTCGTTTTGGACTTAGGTTGCTGTGTATCGACAAGGATACCACCGGGGCCATCAAGCGTTTATTGAACGCAGCTCCTTGTTTTTTCTTGATTTTGCATTTTTAAGATAGTTTAGAAACAAAACCTCATGTTCTGATATTCACAATATGACCAAACATCAATTTATTTTTAAAAAAGTTATTTTTAGTCAAAATCTGGAGGTCAGTGTCTTTAAAATACAATAAACTAAAGACAGCTTTTCCTTCATCACCTGGTCCGATTTTGAAATTGATTAAAAGAAATGTTGGAGTACCCCCACTAAGGTAATCCAATTTTTTATCCGTCAAACGGAACAGCCGCGAAAGCTAAATGAGAAATATCTTCAAGTGACATGTTTTCGAAATTATTTAACAGAAATATTTCATTGAAACGCTCCTCCAATCCAAATCAGAATTGTTCAAATTCGTTTGTCAGAAAACATTACAAACTGACCTAAGATAATGAAAAAATCTTGAAAGGTCTAGGTATTACTGCGTTTTCCACCCCTACGGATTGCCAAATGTTTGTACGGATTTATAGGGATATTATGTTTTACCTAGGTTTATCCCTTACCCTGCTAATTTTCTATAATGAACTTGTCCATCCTCCAATTTTGACAGTACCATTCACTGTTAAAAGGGGTGCTTACCAAAAGGATACTGACTGAATGGCGAACAGTGCAGATCATGATCAGACTGCACGGATCATGATCTACACAGGTCGCAAAGGCAGAATCAATCGTGTCCAGCATGATAAGGGTTATAGTAACTTCCAAAACGTATTGCCCGGTCTGGGTCACAGTAACAAAGCGTCTCAGAGTCACACTTCCATTTACTAGTTGTTTGCCACGATTCGCTACGTTTTACCACGATTCAGCACTTTTTAATAGGTTGAGTCGAAAACCAAAAAACGTAGCGTAGCTACTCGTAATATGAAAGGTACCAAGTAAAGCCTAAAACCCCAGTCACACATACGGCGTCCGTATTTATCCGTGCCTGAGCCGTACCTCAAAGTAGTAATCCATATCAATCCGTACCTGCAAGTGAATACGTTTTGACCAAGTGTTGGTTCCTCCAATTTTTGAACATGCGCAAAAGTTTGAGCGATCCGTAGCCATTTGAGCGTGACTTTAGTCCAACTTGGTTGAAACTTACTCATCCGTAGTTAAACGTACTAAAATGTAGTTATCCGTATTGAAACGTACATTGCCGTATTGATCCGTAGCTGAACGTAGTTATCCGAGGCTGCCCGTACTTAAGCGTAGTTCGCCGCAGACCCGTCCACGCGCTGGGCAAGTTGCCAGGCGCAGTAAAACGTAGTTCAATGTAGTACTTATATTCGCGTCCTGTATTTTTTGTTCCCCGTTTCTCACCGTTTTTCCCGTACTAAGACGTACTGCTCCGTACTTATCCGTGTCCGTATCCCCCACTTCCCCCCCCCCCCCCCTCCCCCAGCACCCCCAGACAAATCCCATCCGCACCGTACCTCAACGCACGGGCATATCCGTATGTGTGACTGTAGCTTAAAAACTAATATAACTAATATAGCAGACTGCGTTTTTATACGTTCTGCTATGTATATCGAAACCCCACGTTTGCTTCTAGCTCCAACAAGAGAAATCATCGTTACGTGTGTTGTATCTAATACGTTTCTTTTGTTTTACTACGTTTTAAAAAGCCGTTGATGCCTGAAAGTGAAACTGGGGTTTAACGTTAAATGAAGTCGACACCGTTTACCCGTAAGCCAACCGTTAGTTCGGCTCAAGTTATTTCGGGTTTCGGGATTCGGAGGACAGTACAGAAGATGCTCAAATGTCAGAAACGTTACGGTCAAGGTGTCAGTTTTAGGTAAAGGAGCGGGGACTTGAACTCGTGACTCTTAGCATTTCAATACCATTTGACCTTAGAGCCGCACCTCGTGACAAATAAAAAAACACCCGTCACACATTTCGAAACTTTAACACGTAGACTGTCAAAGCATCATATAATATTGGCTTTAAAGGTAATCTAATCACATTTTCTCACAAATGACATACCTTTGTTACTATGGCAACCAGTCTGGCGCTAACCTCGCTTTTGTACATTATTCTTCGGCGAGCCGTTTTAGTCATTTGTGCGAAATATAGACAAAAATGTATATATTATAGATCTATTTTCGACTTTCATTAGGAAATGAATTGAAATAACAGGAAAAGGGGTATGTTTTTTTTTCGTTTCCATTTAAGTATATTAAAATCTGTATTTTTGTGTTTTATGATCCGAAATTAATTGTGACTCCTACCTTGCATTAATAAGAAAAGCTTCTTTTTTTGTCATTTCTAAATTTTATTTTTTTAATGATAAATTTTCTTATTCTCAAATTCTATTAAAATAATGTTTTTTAAATTATTCAAAGAATTGTAGAATGGGGAGTTAATCTACATGATTTTATTTTTATTCGTTTTAAATGCACGATTTCT
The DNA here is from genome assembly GCF_021730395.1 of Mercenaria mercenaria. NCBI lineage: Eukaryota > Metazoa > Mollusca > Bivalvia > Venerida > Veneridae > Mercenaria > Mercenaria mercenaria. The sequence goes on from NC_069372.1 coordinate 5,491,576, forward strand.
TTTGTAATATAATATGAAAACGTAACAGTATTATTCTCACATATGGATCTAGTATTAGAAATGCATTATCTTTGTGTAAAATTCCGGCCTTTGAAAATTTTAATTTTTCCCTTGAAATCCTCGTGTAAGTAACTCACTTTCATACATACTGTCTATAAAATGTAACTTTTCATATGCGTGTTGATCCAGTGACTAATAGAGTCATATTGTAATTTATCTAAATTTTATGACCCAAAATATATTTCAGCAGTGACATTGTCAAATATTAAAATGATTTTTTTTTCTAACAGTTTTATCAACGTTACTATTTTCCTTTCAATTAGGTTTTAACTGGGTCACTATTTTTTTTTAGCTTTACAGATAAAACGGACTTTTAACACCAAAATATATATCAGCAATATAAAAGTGAAATACCTATTTTTTTTCTAACAGTTTTGACAACGTTACTGTTTTCCTTTCAATTATGTAACTTGATCACCATCTATTTGCTATACAGAAATTCTTAAAACGGATATCTAACTGTCTTCTTTTCTATTATATTTTGAGAACAGTCTTCCTAAGGTATGAACTACTTTCGTGAGAACTACTTTTTTCGAACTCCTTTTGTTAGAACTATATCGATGGGTCAGTGCAACATGGTCGTAACTTGATTTTTTTACCAAATACACTTTTTTACATAATTTGCCTTATTTAACATAAAAACATCACTTGTTAAAATATCTAAATCACATTCTTAAAATTAAAGTGAAAAAAAGTAAAATTGTCAAAAGGTTGTATCTCAGGAAGACACTTTCAGTCAGTGCAACATGGTCGTATCTCAACATACGTCTTTGTTGCACAGAGTTAGTATGCTATTTCACTTTGAAATTTCTGTGAAACATGGTTGTAACTCACAAAGTGTAACATATTACAATAGTTAAATGATAAATAAGGATGATTTTTGTTTTTAAACAACTTAGAAAATGGTATTTATATTACAAAATTAATATTGTTACCATATTTCATATTTTATCAATGCAAAGTGGTGTTAAGAATTTATTGACCAACATGTTTAGGATTTTACCAAAACACTTAATACTTTGTTAAAAAAATACTCTGTTAACTATTTCTCAGCAAAACTTCTTCCAAATTCAATATTTTTTAGCATTCATAATGTCCTGACTTAATTTTAAGAGGAAAAAAGGCACCTTTTTATACTTGTAATTATTAAATAAACTTTCCTTTATGCAAGTTTCATGTAAAACTGTGAAAGGATAACAATGAAATAACATTTTTTCTTTTTGTATGCATATTTCCATGAATTGTGCAAAATACAAAATGGTATTATTAAAGGTGGAAATTGTGCTATAAGTGAAGCATGACTTCTACTTGTAAAGCTCGTATTCCGATAATTTTTATTTGGATATACAGAAGATTTTGTTGGGTATATCGAATATTTGTATAAGTCGTTAAACCACTAAAACATAAATAAATTGACCAGCATTTACATTCAAATCTAATGAATGATTTACTTGATTTTTATGTTGCGAAACACCAACATAAAGGCCTGGCTGATCAAGGGCCATGACCAAGAGAGCCCGTGCTCCCCATATACACCCCAGTGACTTAAACTCATCCAAGCTGCATGCAAACAAAATAATATTTTCTCAATATATAGACCCAAAACTGCACCAGAGGCCACCATTTCATGCCTGCATTTCAAAATTTCCAGGAGGGGAGATGCTCCCAAGCCCGTAACAGGAGGGAAGTATCCCCTCCTATACCTCAACTTACAGACGAAAAATGCACTAGAGGCCATTATTATGTCTCCCACACCACTGTGTGGTGGGAGACATATTGATTTACTCCTGTCTGTCCATCCGTCCGTCTATCACAAATCTTGTCCACACTCTTTAAGTCGAACAGTTCTCATCCGATTTTCACAAAACTTGAAAAAAATGTGTTTGCCAATAAGTCCTCAGCCAAGTTTGATAACTTGCCAAATCATCCAAGGCACTTTGGAAGTATAGCCCTTGAAACATTGGTTTTTGATAATCAAAGCACTGGAAGTCTAATTAGGTTGTATCAAATCTCTGAAAGTCTGATTGGGTTGTTTTTGATAATCAAAGCACTGGAAGTCTGACTGGGAAATAAGAATACATAGGGTGTAGGGTTTACGCTTGAACATTTCTTGTCCAATCTTATACTACTATTCAGATGATTTGGCAGTTGTGGGAAACGTGCGCTTTTCTCAAAAGCAGCTCTAGTTTCATACCTAAATTTCAAAAACTTCCAGAGAAGACCCTTTCCCCCTCCCCAAATAGGAAGGAGGTATTATACCAAACAGGAAGGAGTTATCCCCTCCTGTACTTCAAAAATTTAGACCCAGAAATGCACAGGAGGCAACCATTTCATACCTAAATTACAGAAATTTCCAGGGAGAGCCCCTCCCCTTGGCTAACCTCTTGTACCTCAAAATTCAGACCCAAAAATGCACAAGAAGCAAGTATTTCATAACTATATTTCAAATATTTCTAGGGGAAACCCTCTGAACCCCTTCTCTACCTTTACATTTAAACCCAATTGCACCTGAGGCCACCATCTCATACCTATATTAAAAAAGAAAATCCAAGGAGAGATCCACCTGACCCCCCTTAACAGGAGGGAGGTGTCCCATCATGTACCTCAAAGTTGTGACCCAAAAAGGCACTAGAGGCTTCCATTTTATACCTATATTCCAGAGGGAGACTCCCCTGACCAACCTAACAGGAGGTGGGGACCCTCTCAATACCTGAAAATTTAGACAAAAAATATGCATCAGAGGCTGCCATTTCATACATATATTACAAAATATTCCAGGAACAGACCATACTGACATTCAAATTTTACATCAGGGGTATGGCATCATTTTTGATGTTAGTTCCATGTGACTGTGTTGTTGTGTTTATCATGTTCTTTAATTATAACGTTTTCAGTTTAACTCAAGCTAAAGAGCAAATTTATACCACTGATAATTGTTTAAGTGTAGATTTTTATGTAATAAAAAGACTTTTAGACTTGTATCAAGAAGCATGCACATGTGCTTTTGCAGAATAGTATTGTGCTCCTGTTGCATGCATTATTTATGCTGCAGAACCGATGCATATTTCTTGATGAAAATCTAATAACTAAACACAGACATATTCAAATACCTTGGACCTTAAAGGCTCATAATGCCTATATTCTATAAAATATGCAAATATCTTGTACTTTAAAGACACTCAGTATCTACATACTGTAAAATATTCAAGTACCTTGGACCAGTCAAGCACTTATTGTCCATTTACTGTAAAATACTGAAATAACTTTGACCATAAAAGCTTTCAGAGCCTATATTCAGTAAAATATGCAAATATTTTGGACCAGTCAAGCTTCTATTGTCCATTTACTGTAAAATAATGAAATACGTTTAACCATAAAGGCTCCCAGTGCCTATATTCAGTAAAATATTCAAGTACCTTTGACCAGTCAAGCTCTTATAATGTCCATTTACTGTAAAATACTGAAAAAACATTGAATACTAAAACTCTCAGTGCCTACATTCAGTAAAATATGCAAATATCTTGGACCAAGTCAAGCTCTTATTGTCATTTTACTGTAAAATACTTTTAGATAATTTAAAATGTGTTTTTGTAATAGTACATTTTTATTTCTACATATTATATGATTTTTTTGACATTTTTGCGAGTAAAACAAGTCAATGAAAGTACAGAAAAAGATAAATGGATATGCTTAAAAATATTGAATTAATAGTCTTTTGAATAAACATCTCTGTTATGAATTATCTCCAATAAATTGTGTGTTATCATTTAGTTAGACCTTGTTGCACTAAGTTTTTGACAAAATTTCCACACATTTCAGCGCAACATGGTCGTAACTGGAAAACTTTCAAATAACTCCTCAGTGAACATTTTTTTGACATTTTTTCCCACAGTATTGTAGTTATTATTGTTATTTGATACAAATAATATAGATTGTATTGTTTTTCATTACATCAGTTGAATACAAAAATATTTTTTGCTTCTCCTGTAAAGTTTTCAAAAAATGAGTTACGACCATGTTGCGCTGACCCATCGATATTATGTGTGAAACTGATTATATATACATGCACAGTGTTGTTTTTGTTCACCATTTCAAAAGCGTTAACATTAAAGAAATATATTTTCTGTATGTCAATGGATAAAAAACTTAAATTTAAAAAAATAGAATAATTTGACAAAAATCGTAAAATTAATGTTCAAACTTGTATTTGCATGAGTGAGGGTGTCCTTCGTTCAGTACTGGATTTAATAGAATACAAATGATTTCTGGTTTACATGGGGGTAAACTAGCCTGGGAAGCCGTTGATAATATTTGTGCTTTGTCAGAAGCATTCATACCTAATATCTATGCATGAAATATCCCACTTAATTTACGTTAATTAGTGTTAATTGGCATTCTTCGAGTTTCTGATATTATCTGTCAATTTGCAGGTAGAAAAAAAGTTAGAAATTGTCAGACTGAATTCCCAGGCTAGGGGTTAACAAAATGCCGCTTTACGAGTCGCTTTAAAGACATTCGAATAGCGTTATGCAAACCAAATCATATGATACGTGTATCATTATATGGTGGCGTGCCTGAAGTGCACGACTGAACATATATTGGCATGACGGCGTTATCCAAGGACAAATACTCGTTTTTTTTCTTTTCTTTTTTGTGTGTCCCTATTTTGTTGGTTTTTACGTCGCAACGACATAATTATAAAAAAATATACCATATTCCAGCTGTTCATGGTGGAAGAAAAGCCCTTTCGATTATTATGTAAGGTACGAACGGGCACTTTGGTAGAGCCGTCGGCATTACGTAAACCAGTTTGTTGCCGAGCGAGGTTTTAAACCGACAGCGGGGGTGGAGGGACTTGATTCGAAGCGTGTGAGCTTAATCACTGCCCCTTTTAACCAAAATAAATCTTATGGGAGATATCTTGTTCCGTTTCTGTTTTTAAGACCACGTTGTCTTTAGAATCATCTGTTTACAAAGAAAAACCAAAAAAAAAACCTGACCCCTTCTGTGTCGTTTCAAAGATGTTTGCGCAAGTTCATAACGTCAAAATGTTGACGTTATTTTTTTTTTTAAATATTTCTAATGATGTCTCTCACACTTTTAATATGAAGATGCATATTTATATTATTATGCTCTTGAAAGAAACTGAAGAAAATGTAAATGTAATATGATTCCCCAGTGTTTACGGGTAGTTCCATTTAAGGATAACATGGTGTAATAGCCATATTTCATATCTTGTAACTGGATGGTAATAGTTAAATAAAATTTGGTCACTTTAAAGACATTCAAAATTAAAATCTTTTCACCGAGAGATTTTTCAAATTTTATCATTTTTGGGGGAGATAATCGGTATTGAAGTTAACATTGATGCCTATGGGAAATATATAATTTCTTTGATTATAAGAATCTGAACTTGAGTTTCAAGAAATAGTTGCGGTAGAAAGCTGCATTATATGATTCTGATACAAATATCAAAAAGAAATCTAAAATTCCCCGTAGGGAAAAGGAGAAAATCATTTTTTTTCTAGTTTTCAGGGGAGATAACTCATGAAAAACCAAAATTATCAGGGGAGGTAATCTAAAGGATTTTTTCTGAGAAATTCTGTCACTATATAACTTGTCAATATGTACCTTATTTCTATCGTTTGACATTTTTAAAGCTTAAATTATCAAGTTTTATGTAGCTTTTGGTGAAATTGAGGCCTATTATACCATGTTATCCTTAAATAATTCCGATAACATTGAAAAAAAGAACTACGTAATTTTATTGTTTTAGTTTCAAGGTCTTTGTCAGTAGAGTCGATTTTGACTTAAATGTATACAAGACCCAAATTTCGTATATGAAAATATAAAAAAAATACGGCACATAATTTATTTAATCATAAAATCAGCAGGTTTATATGTATTAACTATATCATGAAGTAAGTTTAAATATTATATACACTTAAGACATGTCGGAAAGATTTCCATATGTATATAGGCAAAAATATTCTATCGAAAGAACCGAAAGAATTTCTTTAAACTTTGTGTACTGACTGAGAGTCAAGTTTAAAATTGTATTAAAAATCATAGGTACCCGGGCTTGATCTTGAATTATCTGCCCTTGAAAATCAGAAAATCTAAAAAAAAATCCAATTTTCAAGGACAGATAATTCAATATTAAGGCAAGGAAACTGTGCGTTTAAATTTATATTTCTGTTTCAGACTTCATTTGCAGTTAGTATACAAAGTTTAAAGGAATTTGGTCCATGGAAAAGACCAGGACTTTGCGGTATCATTTTGTCATGTTCATAGTTAAGGACATTTGCCACAGTGTCTATATTGACATGGGGCAAAATTTTGTAAGGATAGAATTTCTTCCTTAAACTCTGTTTACTGACAGAGAATCAAATCAAAAACAGAAATATAAAATAAAACAAATCATAGGTACCCAGTCTTGGTCAAGAATTATCTGCCCTTGAAAGTCGGAAAATACTGAGAAAAATTCAAGGGCAGATAATTCAAGATCAAGCCCGGGTACCTATAATTCTTAATACATATTTCCGTTTTAAACTTGATTCTCAGTCAATACACGAATATAAAGAAATTTTGTCCGTAGGAAAACTTGTTGCCTATATACATACAGAAAACAGTCAGATATGTCTTTGATACGTGTATAGCTAAACAGAGATTAATTATGTACCTCACAATACTAAAAACCCGGAAGTTTAACAATAAAAATCGACAGCTGCATACACAGTTAATTCATATATTTAGTAAAGTTAAATACAATTGATTATGACTTTCGACATTTCAAGTAAATATCTAAGGATAAAATATTTTCGCAGAAGATGTGAACTAGATATGTTTAAGGCCATTTTAGATACACAAGCTGAACACCACTCAATCCGGCTGTTCTTTATTTTATATAAAATCCACTAAGTTATTACGTTCTGGCATACCATATTTTCAGAAACCTCCCATAACGAACTACATTGTATATCGCTACTATAGAAAAAGTAAAGGAAACAGGGGTATTAACTTTTATATAAGAAAGCCACAATTTGTTAAATGCAACCCTCTGAATTTACTCCTTTTCGTATCTTTCAAAGTCTCTGTTCTTACGGCGCCATTCTTATCTAGCATGTCGAATTCGACAGAATTACCTCGTTTTCGCCCGCTGCACCAATATCGCCCTTTCAGTCGGGCTAGTTGCGCGCCGAAAATTCGGTACACCTGCGGGACATGCCGAATAGCCCGATCGAAACATCACGGTGCATTTTGGTGTGCCGATCATATGATCGGGATAGCCCGATGTTGTATAAATCGAAAAGACAATAAGATACGGTTCGGTCAACATAAAGATTTATCGGTCGATATCACTGTTTCAAGGTCGATAAATCCTCCTGTTGACCTCACTAAAAGGCAATAATATATATGGTATAAAATCGGGGCATAAAGTGACACAAGAACACTTTTGTACTAAGGCATAACTTTATTATCATTAAAAAAAAACTTTCAAATTCAAATGTGTTATTCAAAACACTCGTTAAAAATGCAAGAACAATAAAAAAAAGACTAATATAATCGTATTATAAAGTTTTAAAATGTATACAGTAAGAGTGTATGAAGGTCTAAGTATATATATTTCTTTGCAGGACTGGTTTGTTAATATATTCTTGTCAACCAGACTGGCACCACAATGGACCACAACTCTTACAGGTTCCTTTCTTTGTTGATGTTAATTGCCTGGAACAAACTTATCGTGCATGCTGCGTTGACGTCAAGTCAAAACATAACTTTAAGCTTAGCTTGCCCAGGATATAAAAACTGCTTTAAGGAACAAACTGCGGGATCCTGTTGTTTACCGTGTTCCTGTGATATTTCTGTCTGCTGGCGTAAAGGAAACTGCTGCCCGCATTTACATCCTTCAAATCGCACTGAACAACCAGCAAATCAAACGGAACAAACTTCAAATCAAACGGAAAATCTAAGAAATTTGAGCAATGGTTTCTTACCTGAACAATCGTGCGTCACAACAACCATCAATCTTAATAAAAAACGTAAACAACTATCTCAGCACGAAGAAAATGGCTCAATGTCACATTTAGGTGTCACCATGGTAACCGGATGCTTGCCAGGAGCTAATGAGACTCGCTGCACCGACCCTGATGTTACTAAGCCGAACGAAAGTATCCCTGTTTACAACTTTGACAATGGGATATCGTACAGAAATATATTCTGTGTAAGCTGCAACAATATAAGTACGGACAATACCACGAACCTGGGGCAATGGAAAGTTTATATTACCTGTTCTAAAGTAAACATTCTAAAATCAGACGCTTTGCTGTTTCCCGATTCAGCCGAGGCAATTTTCACATTCGCTGCTACTACAAGTGATCGTTCTTGTGGTATTGATTTCCTTCCGCCAGACGGCGTTATCGTAAAGCAGAACCTGTGCTTTGAGGAAGCTAAAGTTATCGGCACATGCCCAGAGGAGTTCCAAGACCAGTCGACACGTGTTGCATGTGGCGAGTTTCATATGCCATATATTAGTGCACAGGAAAATGAAACATTTGTATACGCGAACTACTTTTGCTATTTATGCAATAACGTTGAGGTCAAGGTCAAGGACAACCACAGTTGTCTTGCCAATATGGACATTCTGGTATACGACAATAACGACCTAGTTGCCGAACTAAACACGGACAAGAGAGACAATTCAAATATTGTGCCACCATGGTTACAAGTTGATCTAACACCGGGTAGTTATATACCTTCTGGTGTAAACTGCGGAGAACACTCGACTTTTGACCCGTTTTTGGTAAGAACATCCTTTTTATACTTAATATCAAACATTTATAAGTACATTTATATGTATAAAGAAATCTTGCACAAAGCCAGCTGTTCATCTGAAAGGATAGATACATGTTGAGGTATTTGCTTTGACTCATTGACAATATTACCTAGCATTGTTTGAAAACCATAGACATATATATTACCCACCATCACAACTCCAGCATATATTTAAGAAATGGTTTACACACGCCCGTGCCAACCATTAATTGGCATTCAATAAAAGGAAAAATAATGAAAAAAAAAATCAATATTTCCGCTGTTGCCGAGAAAATATTTTTTTATTGTAGTCGTCCTTGCATTGTCACGTAAAAGTCAAGCAAGATACCATAGCAATGTAATACTATACAGCACGTTCAGGTGTGAAAGCTCTGTCTGCCTTCTTTTGGTTTATAAATGGTAACAGCAATATTACATTACTGGCCACACCTGAAGTCGTGTCTGTGTACCGTAGATGAACAGTGTCTTATTTTTATTTAAAATTGCGCTACAAAACATCACTCTAATCACAAAAAACCTAAAGATTCCATGTCCAGGATATATATTTAACCATGAATTCCGTTGGTGCAGATAGACAACCGCATAATAGCACGAATACTATGTAATATTATATTTAATTGTACAGTGGTGTGGGAGACATATCGATTTACTCCTGCCTGTGGGTGTGTCTTTCTGTGTGTCTGTCACAAATCTTGTCCGCGCTCTAAGTCGAACATTTCTCATCCGATCTTCACCAAACTGGACTATAAGTCCTCGGCCAAGTTCGATAACTAGCCAAATCGGCCCAGGCACTTCGGAATTATGGCCCTTGAATTACCGATAGACCGCTTACTCCAACACGCTTACTCCAACATACCAATAGGTCGCTTACTCCAACACGCCTACTCCAACACTTATCCGATAGACCGCTTACTCCAACACGCTTACTCCAACATAGCAATAGGTCGCTTACTCCAACACGCCTACTCCAACACTTATCCGATAGACCGCTTACTCCAACACGCTTACTCCAACATAGCAATAGGTCGCTTACTCCAACACGCCTACTCCAACACTTATCCGATAGACCGCTTACTCCAACACGCTTACTCCAACATACCAATAGGTCGCTTACTCCAACACGCCTACTCCAACACTTATCCGATAGACCGCTTACTCCAACACGCTTACTCCAACATACCAATAGGTCGCTTACTCCAACACGCCTACTCCAACACTTATCCGATAGGCCGTTTACTCCGAATCTTACTCCAAAACTATCAAAGGTATATTTTCTGTGAGTAAACAGTATATAAAGACAGACTTACTATTCAGATGATTAGGCCGTTGTTGGAGACATGCGCTTTTCTCAAAAGCAGCTCTAGTTCAGTATTGAAATTGTTCAATGTTCGTCCGACTGCTGCAATGTACAACTGCCAGCCATAAAAACAAGTCGTCAGAACATACATGTAGTTATATATGCCTGTTTCTCGTCAATTCGAGCTTTCTCATCGATTCGAGCCCTTGTGTTTTAGTAAAATTCATGCTCATGTAGCATGTTCTTCCATCAGAAACTTTTGTCATTTACATTTTAAAATGCCTTGGAAAATATTAGTCATAAAACCACTGAAAAATTGATGAAATACCTTTTTTAAATTTTTGCATCTAAAATTACTTATTTCGAAAGGAAATTACATAGTGGGTAATATTGTGAGCCCAAATTTTTAAATTAAAAGCACCCCGAGCATATTTCGACTGTTGTAACGAGTGAACAAGAAGTCAAACTTGATAGAAATTTGCTTTATGGAAATAGAATATGCAAACATAAACATTTAATGACCTTCCAAACAGAGGGCTCGAATCGATGAGAAAGTTTTAAAATGATGTGGAGTTTCACCTCCTTCAGTCTCATGCAAAAAAGTACATATAAAAGATGATAACATTGTAATTCTTATTGCCCATTGTTAAATGCAAATATTTTTGTAATAAAAAACAAAAATTATTTAATTGAACAGGTTGACAAAAATTTGCACACCTCTAAAAGATTTAAGAGGCTCGAATCAAGGAGAAAGCAGCATACACGAATAAATTGTAATTGATTTTTCTGTTAATCCGTAAGCCTGGAGGGTTTGCGTTGACATTGATTTAATTGCTGATAGTGGATAAGAATTTCAAAGCATGTTAAATGAACAACAATATTGATCATCCAGAAACGCTATTAATTTAAAAGTAATATTTTCCACTTCAGAAAGAGAATTTATTTATTTTGTTGGGGTTAACGTCGCAACGACAAAATTGTAAGTCATACAGGGCGACTTTCCAGCTTTGATGGTGGAGGAAGACCCCTGGTGCCCCTCCGTGCATTATTTCATCACGAGCGATCACCGACCTCCCGTAAGCCAGCTAGATGGCTTCCTCACGTGTAAAAAAAATCAACGCCCCGCCCATATATCGATGAGGGGCAAGTGATTTGAAGTCAGCGACCTTAACCACTTGGCCACGGAGGCGCCTCAGAAAGAGAAATGTACTTGGTAAACAATTCAGCTTAAACGTTTTTTACAAAAGAAATGTTGATAGAAATATGTATCTAACATAAGATCAAATCTTTAATGCAGATAATGTTGCGAGTTCAGCCAATGCGGCTTTAGCTCTTCTAACTGACAAATTTAAGAAGTTAGGAGGTATGCCTTTTGAAGTGTTCTCTCGTCTTCTTGACGTAATAGCACATGGTGCGTCATTTATGGTTGACCTGGAATAAGTACAACATAGAGAAATGTGTTTTTTCTTGGGTGTCTAAATTTGCGCTATCTGCTACAGTGGCAAAAGAATTCTGGTGGAAACACACACCTGAGAGACAAATGGGGTGTGTCTGTAATTACTGAAAAATGTCTGAACCTGGAGTGAATGTAAAGTTTCCGAATAATGATTATAACAGGCAGAGCATAAAATTTAAAAAGAAATATCATACAGCTGGCCAAGGATTCAAAATTATCTGTCGTGTAGCATTATATCATAGTCAAATTCTTCCACGTCACAGAAAGTAACACACGGTTTCTACGGAAATGTATGCATTACTGTAAATTCACAGGTAATAGAGTACAAGCTAGACTATTGTAAAGTTACTAATATCTTCGTTGTTAGGTCGCACCAATTCGTATAGAAACATTGGGTTATGAGAGGTTAGATGTTAATAAAGACTATGTCCATTTTGTAAAGATCAATTTGGAAACAAAAGAAAAATTGATTAATGCCCACTGTATGTTGACCTTCGAGTAAAACTGTTTATAAAAGCTTAAGTTGTTAACCAAGAGTTTTCAGACTAAGATGATAACTTAATTTTCATTCTATTGTATTAAGAAGAATATTTTTTTTTAGCCAAAAATCTACTTTTTAAAGCTAAAGGGTTGATGCTTTTTACAAGACTTAGTAAGGAATAATTATGTACAAATATAAATAATGATTTTAATATTACATAATAACAATTTGGTAACTTCATTCTATATTTGATATAAGGTGATAAATTTGCCAATGTGGTTTAAGATGTGAAGCTTTTGCTGTATATTTAGTCAGGTCTTTTTTATCTGTTTAAAATTCTAGTTAGCTTTGTTCTGTTTTAATAGAATATCTGTGAACTGTTATCTTTGTAGTTATACAGGTACTTTCTGTAGAGTTAACAATAAGCGTTATGGTTTATTTGAGAGTTAGTCTACCTTATAAATGTATTAACACTTAGCCTGCTGGCGGCAAATGATTCTGCCTTTGCGACCAGTGTAGACCAAGATCAGCCTGCACATCCGTGCAGTCTGATCATGGTCTGCACTGTTCGCTATTCAGTCAGTAAATTTTTAGTAAACACCCCTTCAAATGATAAATGGTACTGCCCAAATTGGAAGATGGACCAGTCCATTATAGAAATTTAGCATGGTAAGGGTTAATAGGTGAGAAGAGGAAACATACTTTATGTGGGACGCTAAAATAACCCTTGGTCATAATCCCCTTGACTCAAAAATGACAAAGTAATAAAAACTCTCTCAGCTGAAATAATGTGGTCAAAATAATCCCCTAAATGGGTAGTAAAAATCCCCTTGACAAAAATGAAGGGGTAGTCAAAAGGTGGTCAAAATCTCCACAGTGTATAGTCAAAAATCACCTTGGCAAAAATGATGGGGTAGTCAAAATCCCATCAAAAGTTATGTGATGATTATCCCCTTTACTCAAATTTCAAATTTCTCTTTAAACTTTGTCCTTTGAAGGCAGCAGTTGTGTTGAGTATGGGACTGTTAGGAGACGGCAATTAAGTTGAGTAGGGGAAAGAGTACCTTTCCACAATATAGAAGACCTATCTTAAAAATAATTTAATGGTGCGGGTGAGAAAAGCATACAAGGTCAGCTTTTATTGAGAATTTTCAAGAATTCTCTCCCTTAATTATTGACTGTGTTAAAGCAACAATCTGACTAAAGTACATCTCCTCGTCACGCCCTCGTGTTTTGAGAGAAATCATATGTCATGGTACGGACTTGGTCACGTACAGTATCAGACAGCCGGTTAGTTCAGTCGGTAGGGCACTCGCCCTGTAAGCGAGGGGTCCTGGGTTCGAGCCCCGGACTGACTGCACGTTTTACTTACTCTTTGACATTCGACGCTATTTTGATGGTACAGCCAAATGCTTGTTGAAACAAGTCGTCTGATTGGTTCAAATAAAAATAGATTTGCGAACATAAAAAGGCAATATTCGAAATCCAAAATATACAGAAGACGGATGTGAATGGGTCATTCTCAGATCATCGTTTAGAAGATCAAGTACTTTAGTCAGATTGTTAAAGCAATACCCTTTAAATTGGATTGTCTCCCTTACATTAGCTAAAGTCATGTCATTCATGACCCAAGTCAATAATTCTTTGTCATGGATTTTGCATTATTTTGCTTTGGGCATTACACGGAAATTAAGCTCGCATATTACTCCATAGAAAGCAACAAAACATGTAGCCAGTTTTTTTTTATATAAATCATGTTGTTTTGTAGATTCATATAGAAATATTATTCTTGTAAAGATATAAAACATTTCTGTATGTTAGCTTATGATATTGCGAAATTCGTGTTGTCATGTAACAGAAAATGAAAACATTTAAATAAATTTCTTTTCCTTTCTTTTGAAACTTTGAATCCCGCCAGAAAATGACGGCTAAATATTGAAATCCGAGAATTATTTTATAAGCGAACTTTCCCACAAAAACATGTACATGTATAATAATTTTCCTCGAGGAAAACGAGACTTGTGTAAAGATGAATATTGACATTTTGTTTGAATGTCCTTGTCCATATAACGGTACTTTTGTGCGGCCACAATCACAATTCAGTAGCAGTTCATATTTTCAGGCCGAGTATCTTTCTCTTGAATATTGTACTAAAGTCAATAATTTTGTCATAAATTATGTTCTGAATATCTATTTGAACATATGCACATAGAAGGATTTGCATTTCACTGCCTGTATTACGCTTTTATTAGATACTTTTCTCTGGCTAAAATGACAAAATTATGCGATTTTACATTCAGTCAAATTCAATATATATTCAATCATGTAAAAAAATTTAATTACAACGAATTGTAAAGCAGACCGTTAAGAACACAGTCTTAGAGATTTATTTTGAAATTTTACCTGGTTACTGAATTATACACAAAAATCCAACACCATCAATTTATCCAATTTGTAAATCTGTTCACACATAATAATAATATCCAGTTACATAATAACAGGTGATATGATAAGTTGACTGTACAATGAAAAACTATCTTATCTTCCAATATAAATCAATAGAGTTAGTGTAGTGTTGCATTCAACAATCGATGTGTACTGGTTTGCCTTGCTAGCTGTGGTCAAATTCAATATATATTCAATCATGTAAAAAAAAATAATTACAACAAAATCAAAGAAAAACCTTGTGTATGCGATGGAGGCTGTATTTTTCAATTGATCTTCATGAATTTTGATCAAAATGATTGCCTTGATGAAATCTAGCCAAGAGCGAAAATGGGTCAAGTGGGATCAAAAACTAGGTCACTAGGTCAAATCAAAGAAAAACCTTGTGTATGCGATAGAAGCTGTATTTTTCAATTGATCTTCATCATATTTGATCAGAATGTTTGTCTGGATGAAATCTAGGTCGGGTTTGAATATGGGTCATTTTTGGTTAAAAACTAGGTCACTAGGTCAAATCAGAAAAACCTTGTGTATGCAGTAGGGGCTGCATTTTATACCAGATCTTCATGAAATTTGGTCAGAATCTTTGTCTGGATGAAATCTAGGAGGAGTTTGAATATGGGTCATCTAGGTCAAAAACTAGGTCACCCGGTCAAATTAAAAAAAACAACTTGTGTACCCAATAGGGGTTGCATTTTACACTGGATATTTATTAAGGTTTCGATGGAGGCCTTGAGAAACAAAAATCAAACAACACCAAATCATAGAAAGAAAGAGTTGTTTGACATGAAAATTGAACAGCATGTAAAACATGTATATTACTTTACGAAACAAGTGTCAGTATACTGATATAAACATTGAATTCCGGAAAAGGGCTGCCTAAAGGGGCTCCGCTTCCGGACAGTTAAACGCCTTTAAAAACTCACCATTTTCAAAGAACTGTTACACATGTTTGTTTTGATGCATTTGCAATAGCGTGCGAGTGGTGAAATTTCACGTAACAAGGTGGAACATAGTTTTCAGCAATTGTTTATTTTTTTTTTCTTTACAAATGGCATTCATTTTCAAAGGGAGACAACTTTTTCTCAAAGATTACTTAAAATAATCGGAAAAAGTTTTTCCCTTTGAAAATGAATGCCATTTGTACTTAAAATAATCGGGAACAGTTGTCTCCCTTTGAAAATAAATGCCATTTGTAAAGAAATAAAGATAAACAATTGCTGAAAACTGTGTTCCACCTTGTTATGCGAAATTTCACCACTCGCACGCTATTGCAAATGCATCAAAACGAACATGTGTAACTGTTCTTTGAAAATGGTGAGTTTTTAAAGGCGTTTAACTGTCCGGAAGTGGAGCCCCTTTAGGCAACCCTTTTCCGGAATTCAATGTTTATATCAGTATACTGACACTTGTTTCGTAAAGTAATATACATGTTTTATATGCTGTTCAATTTTCATGTCAAACAACTCTTTCTTTCTATGATTTGGTGTTGTTTGATTTTTGTTTCTCAAGGCCTCCATCGAAACCTTAAATTTAGTCACAATGATTGCCTTGATGAAATTTAGGTCCAGTTAGAATATTGGTCATCTGGGTCAAAAACTAGGTCACTAGGTCAAATCAAAGAAAAACCTTGTGTATGCAATAGAGACTGTATTTTTCAATTGATCTTCATGAAATTTGGTCAGAATGATTGCCTTGATAAATTAAGGTCAAGTTTGAATATGGGTCGTCTGGGGTCAAAAACAAGATCGCTAGGACAAATCAAAGAAAAACGTTTTGTATGCGATAGAGGCTGTATTTTTCAATTGAGGTTTGATGAAAAATGGTCAGAATGATTGTCTTGATCAAATCTAGGTCAAGTTCGAATGTAGGTCATCTTGGCTCAAAAACTAGGTCACTAAGTCAAATTGCAGAAAATTCTGTTCACACTTGAGACCACATTTTTGGCCCAATCTTAATGAAAATTGGTCAGAATACTTATTTCCATTAAATCACTAGGTCAAACATGTTTACACTGTTATGGTGTGTTTCTCAGGTGAGCGACCTAGGGCCATCTTGGCCCTCTTGTTTATGACCTTGTGTATTGGAACCTATTAGAACCTTATTTAGTAATTTCGTTGGGTCTAAGGTCGCACCTACACAATTATAGAACTTTGTGACAGGATGGACGTACCAGGGACAATAACTATCAGAACAAATCAACACCTATTACAATATTTACAAATTTATTTACAGAAAATGATTATTTACAATGAATAAATGAAAAGTGAAAAAAAGAATCTTATTGTAAGAAAGATATAAGAAAAAAATCTGAGCTCAGTAACTCTTTTAACAGGTATAAAGTCCTAACACTAAAAGTTTCGTGACACAGGTGTTTCCGTTAACTTCGAACTTTAAGTAGCACCAAAATAAACAACATATCTTCAAGTCAAGTCCCTCTAAACCGTGAAAACGTTGACTCCGTTTTGGCACCCTATGATGGTAGGTGATTGCATCCCTGAGCCGACTTCAGTGGATCACAAAAATCATCGTCTTTGCGGGTTACGGCACAATCATGGGACGAAAGCTCTGCGCTGCGAAAATCACATCCAGGCGAGTGAAGACAATTGTACTTTCGGGTCGTGACATCACCAGATAAAAGTCGTCTGGTGGAAGAAGCTAAAATACATATGGAAAAGATATGAAAACATATAGATACGGAAATGATAAACTGCAGCTATTATTTACAACTACAAATTAACACAATGCAACGCGAAATAAACGTTGTACAACAGCTGGTATCAATATAATATAAAATGCCATACAACAAAACGGACATTGTATGTACATACTATAGACTGGCACACAATAATTTCAAATTACAATAACATATTACATACATGGTACTAGACTTGCCACATAGATTTAACATTACAATGCAATGCAGTATCGGCGTTCCATAATTAACAACGAAATGTTTGACATATGTTTATGACAAAGAGTACTTTACAATTATCATGTTACACAAATTTCAGTTCAAATCTTACAGCTTATATAAACAAAATATTTGAGAGTCCTCTTTCGAAATAATTTACAAAAGTCTGATAAATTTGATAAATTAGCCTGACATGCCGAAACTAGCCAAAATCACATGTTGCAAACTCCAGTAGAATGAACAAAAATTTACTAAATAAAAATCGTAATTCAACAATTATACAAAAATCTAACAAATAAACTTCTTACCTCGATCGAGCATAAATTTTCTACCAAGAAAAATCAATTTGACGTAAATTCGTCTAATGTCGAAAGTGGTGTGCACTAGGCATTTCTAGTCCAGTCTATTTGTAGGGTAATGTCCCGCCAAATACTAAATTTCATGGGACTCATGACATATGCGTGTACTCTGACTATTTGCATTTCCACGGGATCCACGATATAGCCGGGAAATCTTACTACTTTGGCGCGGATTGGAATTGACAATTTAAGGCCCGTTATAGTGGTTTTGGGGATAAAAACATAAATTACTGAAGTTTATAAAATATCAACTTTCTTATTACTGAACAGAATTTAATAAAAATTACATGGAAATTTAAGTTATAGAAATACAGAAAAACATGAGAGGTATTTTATGCGTAAAATCTGACATTTACCTCAATAACTCAAAAATTTACAAAAAGATGATGCAGTACCTGCATTTACACTACAGATACAATGAGGCCCGTATGTCAGTTTGTGACACACTTCTAAAAGCCATCCTTTACATGAAGAATTCAACGCCCCGAGTTAGACTCGAACCCACATCGGTGAAGTGAGGGGAAAGTGATCCAAATTCAGCGGCCTTAACCACTCGGCCACGGAGGTCATACTGGAACTTCATTGTAAACAAATCTAGCCCTTGCTTCTACAATGAAGTCACACTGCCAATATCTAGGCTTTGAAACGTTGAATTTTATTGCAAAAGTCTTTGCCTCTCTCATATTGGATTTACACGAAGCTGTCGTTAAAGGCTGGCTCTGGAATGAAATAAAAATGTGGAAAACTATAAGCTTAGACATGGAAAGACATACTAGTACAAACAATGCAACAATAAGTAGTTTTATCCAATATTCAGAGTGGATTATTCATCTTCAGTATCTTCTGTACCAACATTGAAAAAAATGTACATAGGACTGACATTTATAATAATATTGTTTATAATATTGAGCCGTGCCATGAGAAAACCAACAAAGTGGCTTTGCGACCAGCATGGATCCAGACCAGCCTGCGCATCCGCGCAGTCTGGTCAGGATCCATGCTGTTCGCTTTCAAAGCCTATTGGAATTTGAGAAATCGTTAGCGAACAGCATGGATCCTGACCAGACTGTGCGGATGCGCAGGCTGGTCTGGATTCATGCTGGACGCAAACCCACTCTGTTGGTTTTCTCATGGCGCGGCTCATATACTTTAACGAATTTTTACTGGCAACTGATTTGCTTATCGAAAAGTATAAATGCACTGCTTTAGATTTCATAGAAGGCAAACAGCATCAATATATAGTTCATTTTAAATAGCAGGTGCTGTGGACAACTACGGAGTCATAACAACCAATTATAATGCATTGTAACATCTGCGTTGTCATTAAAGCAGGTCATTAATCCAAAGGTGTATCATAAAATCTAAGATGGTATGAATACAACTGAAAATATATTTTATTGATAAAAGCATAGAATGTGTGTTGATTGATTCAGATGAGACACTTGTTAATAAGAAAAGTCAAACATTTGGTGACAGGTACAAACTTAATACATGTATGTGATTTGACTGAATGTTTCTTTCTGGAATTCATTTAATGAAGCATACTTTTGGATTTCCCGTTTTCAGTTATGTCGTTGAAAGTGTAGTCTCCATTATTGAATTAGACTAGTTCCCGTCTCTATGTTTGTTCTGTCATATTTCTCATATACATATATAAGTTTGAAAAAAAATCATTTTCCTTCAGTGAATGTAGAATAATTAATGATAATAATAATAACATTATTATTATTATTATTTTCAAAAATATAGTAATGCTAATAAGAATAAAACACAGGTATAAAGAAAAGTCAATGATTTCTTTGTATTGACAAACAATATCATAATGATGAAAATGGTCACAACAGTGAAAGTGATCATATACAATACTCAATACAAAAAGAATGGGAAAATGATTTTCTCTCATATGTGCAGTCAGCATTATTGAAATACCAAGAATAAAATGACAGAATAAAATCAAAGTATTGTGTTTCATTTACACTGAATTTTTTTATTAAAATAATAAGTTGCACAAAGCGTACCTTTTTCAAGCTTTACTTTATAACGCTTAAATACACCTTTGGTTTTCAGTCTTTACTATATTCTGAAAGCAGTAAAATAAAAATTTAGATTAGTGAATGTCACATTTCTCTCAAATATAAAAAATTTGAAAACAAAATTTCTTCCTAAAAGCATGGTGAAATTTGTAACATATCATAAATATTATTATATCATTATGTTTGAACAACGAACATTTTTCTTTTTTAAAAAAAGGAGATTACAAAAATAGATATAATGTTTAAAGTTATCGCATAGTTATTGAATAAGTTTGATAATAAAATACACTGTTTCCTTTTCTCACTTTTTGATAAAGTTATAAGGTAGACTGACTTTCCAATAAACAATGGCTCTGTTTATTGGAGCCATACTGTAATTGTCATTAGCCCCCAACTGTGCTAAAGAAGACAGAAATCCCTTGGCCCGTTGCCAAGATCTAGGCCTTTAACATATCAAGTATATTATTTTAGAAAGGTATTCTTTGCTTTTTCTTTCTAGGAAAAATGCAGGGAGTGGTATTGCCCAAATGGACGACAGCTAATTGACTCAAAGTGCGTTCCGACCTATAATGACGTCATCAAAGCCAAGTATAGCCTCTCTTTGAAAATGACACCAGACAGTCTGTCAATGGACGATTTCGAATCAGCGAATAAAACCATTCTCACGTACAGTATATTATCAGAGATGTTTGGAAATGGCAATCAGATCAGGGCAGAGATAATCGTACTATCAGTGAGGGCAGATAACTCTTACATGTACACTTTTGTGTTGGTAAGCATGGATCATAATTCCACAAATAAAAACAAGATTTTTGGTGAAACAACGTACGATAATGATGTATCCGTCAACACAGAAAATGGTACTGTTACATTCCATGTAGAATTTTCTGTTGGTATCAAGATAGAATTAAGTACATATCCGCTGAGCGATATTGTGATTATTGATTTACTTGAGTACACTGCTTTAACAAACGTGTACAGGGTGGAGGTTGAACGTATCAAACATGCGTTCAAATATATGCAAATCTCGAAGATGTCGTTCTGCACACAGGTAGTCCTTCATAAAAGCGAAATTCACGATTATATCGATATTTTCGATATCATCGTATCGAACACACGTATTTACATTGGCGAGTTTGCACGAACCGCACGCTACGATCAGATACGCATCTGCCTGTCCGACTATCTTCGCGGCGCCGCGAAATATCTAGAAGAAAAGCGAAGGGCTGAAATGTTTACACCGCAAGCTATCGTGTCGGTAGTATGCAATATGATGTCAATCGCCGGGCTGCTGGCTACCATCTTGACATACATAGTTTTTGACGAGTTACGTTCAATCCCTGGTAAGAATAACATGATGTTGTCGATACATCTTCTCTTTGCACAAGTTTTGTTTCAGTTCGGTATGGATCAGACGGAAACACCGAAACTCTGTATCGCTCTAGGGGTTTTCATACATTTGTTCTGGCTCACAGCAATATTCTGGATGAATGCTTGCACGTTGCACATGTTCCGGACATTTGTAACAGGACAAAGCTATCGCTCCGTACGTGCGCTAGACCCACAAGTTTGTTGTTATGCACTCTATTGCTACGGTATTGCCGTTTCGATGGTAGCTATAAACATCGCCGTGTCAATGTACAGGTCTGATGGTAAAGAAATTGGGTATGGTGGACGTGTTTGTTATATATCGAACCCAGTTATGGTGGGATGGGTCTTTGCCTTGCCTGTCGGTGTTATAATTATTTTGAATATGGGCTTCTTTTTCGCCGTCGTCTATCAAATCTCCGCGTCGACGATGCGTCGTCGCGGAAAATCCAGCGACCGCGCTAACACGGTAATATACATGAAACTATCCTCATTGACAGGTGTCACCTGGATTTTTGGCTATTTATACCTCTGGACTGATTTTACCCCTCTTGAATATATTTTCATAGTACTAAATGCGGGTCAAGGAGTGTTTATATTCATCTCGTTTATTTGCACGCAGCGCATTACGAAACTGTACTGGAATTTATTTCGGAAATACTGCAGGTCTTGCCGGGAAAATCGTTCTTGCGCATGCATATGTACACGAAAACTCGACGAGTCGGAAGCAAATGTTGTAGAAATGAACACGGCAAAAATCTCACTCACTGCAGCTTCGATCACGAAAGGTCCTACTTCTCGAAAGCGAGTCAACGAGGCTAAAGATAAATCTAGTTCAAATAATAAAAACCAGTCGTCATCTGATATGTTCAAGGATAGTTCTAAAATCGCTCGCCAGCTTTGTAACCCTGTTTCGCATGGCAAAGAGCACGCGGAAAACAAAAATGAAATTAACATGGACTTTGTTAATTATAACGCAGGAGTGGAGATAAGCGAGGGGTTAAAAAACGGGCTACAAAACATTGCAATCGCAGCCGTTGGGTTGCATGATATAGAGTTCATACCGGCAAAACTCGGTGAGTGAGCTATGATCGAGACAACTGTTTTGATATCAGCTAACACCAACATCTTCTGGTAATATTAGGCAAAAACTTGTAATTGTTGATAGACTATTAATGTTAAAATTTTTACACGTATTCAAAATTTCGAAATGGTGGTATTATTTTGTACTTTTATCCTTTGCGTAGATTTTTACATATATGCTGTCAAAGGAAATTGAATAAATTATTTTTCTATCAAGATACATGTATTTTTGAAAATCAAGAGCAAGGTCTGTAATATTCTCTTTTTAAATAGAGTAACTTACCTTTTCTGAATCGTCTGCAGGCATAAATCTTACTCCATACACAGTTTTGCTATAGTAACTAAAAAGCCCGCCCGCTTAGTTCAGTAAGGAGAGTGCATATCTACGGATCGCAGGGTCTTGACTTCGATCCTGGGCCGATTTGATAAAAATAACAGTATGATCAATCTGACTAAAGTACTTGATCTTCTAAACGAAGGTCTGAGAATGACCCATTCACATTCGTCTTCTGTATATTTTGGATTTCCAATATTGCTATTTTTATTTTCGCAAATCTATTTTTATTTTAACCAATCAGACGACTTGTTCGAGTGTCAAAGAGTAAGAAAAATTTGCAGTCAGTCCAGGGCAAGAACCCGGGACACTCGCTTACAAAGCATGTGCCCTACCGACTAAGCTAACCGGCTATCTGACATCTTACGACATAAGAATTGTATGTATCAAAACCAAGGCTTTTTTAAGCTTGCAGAATGTTGTAAGTTAGCTTTTGATTGGCTAGCGGAAGGGTCGTCAGAACGAGGCTATCAATAGCTCGTTTTCAGATCCTAAGCGTAGCGTAAATAGGAGATGTACTTTAGTCAGATTGCAGTATAATAAAACATATATTGGACAGGTAGATAGTCGGTAAAGAAAAACATATATTGGACAGGTAGATTGTTGTTAAGATGTGGTTCCCGGTTTAGCAAATAGTTCAGTGGTTTGATGATATCCTTCTAAACATAAAAGATCATTCAGAATTCTTAGGTGTCAAAAAGTTATATATCTGTTGATTATACGGACAGTTGTTCTACAAAATGGTTATTATAACAGTAGCTCGATCTGGGATGCAGTATTCGGCTCGAGAGGATTTTTGCCAGATCGGACCTCACGAGGCGCGCAAGCACCGTGTGTGATCTGACCTTGCAAAATCCACGAGAGCCGAATACAAAATCCCAGATAGCTTTAATGACCCTTTAATTAATACCCCTTTTTTAGTTTATTAACAAATCTCAGTTCATTTTTGTTATGGTTATTGCCTCTTTTAAATGTATCTTTTTCAAATGAGTCCGGCAGCATTCAATACGGAAGGTACAATACGGAATTTAAAAGGTACAATACGGATTTTTTCTGCCTCTTCATACTTATTTGTGAAATACAAGCCGATTTTTTACGGAATATATAAAGAATTTATAAATAAACATATTTCATGAAACCGTTTGTGATAATACTGATCGTTGTGATTTATTTATGTGATTCTTGTTGAAAGTTTAAGCACTTTTGAATGTACATTTTGTATGAAAAGAGTGCTATATAAGTGTGGCATAATAATGATAATAAAGTTAGAAATTGTGTGACAAATTCTTTATTATCAACCTAGTAGCTAGTCTAAATAAACCATCGCCACAAGCGAATTGAAACTTTGAATAATTTGATCTTATATGTAAAAAAAAAAACAAGAAATATTTATTTCAAAATTTACCCATCTTACGTCACTTTTAATTTCTTACAGGTGATTTTAAGAATATGTTCGTAAAGATAATGCTGGTGAATGCAATGTTGTTTCACTTCTTAACGTTATGTGCGGTGATTAATTATATTTTGATAAATTACAACATTTGGCTCCAAACGAGTCCAGTACAAGCACCGATTTATTATTACATTTTCTAATGGCTTTTCATCGTTACTGAGTGTAGATAAAACATATATCTCCTAATATGGTTGTCATAAATTATACCGACATCCAAAAACATAAAGAAAGCAGATGTCATTCTAATAACTAATTAATCCGCACGTGACAGTAAAGATTCATATTTGAAAACAGGGGCGTCGGAAGTGGGGCCGCGGTCGCGGCCCCAATAATTTGCCCAAAAACGATTTTTTGTAAACAATACACGCTGTCCAGAGCAATGTGTTACCGTGGTGACAGTGACACGATCGGGGGGTGTTAATTGGAGTCATACACACGTGTCCGTGATTGGACTTAATTACGCATGTACAAATCAGCATGTTTTTGATTGGCATGTCTTTACTAAATTAGTTAATGGTACGTTTAAGCTATACCCGCCGCAAAGATCTAAGGTATTAACTTATAAAATTCAGAAAAATAATTATCATGTTTTTATTTAATGAAAGAGGTAAATGTTAAGATTTATCACACCGCTAAGATGTAAGGAATTAATTACATAAATTGTTTTTACTCGAAAAATTATTGTTCAGTACATTAAATACAAAAAAAAACATACATGCATTTTTGTATTGCGTTACACATTATTAAGTCTGATAAGAGTTTATTAAACTTTATTTTGCTTATAGTCATGTAAAGAGTTAGAAAATACTGGAGACTTGAGATGCGATTCAGTACCTCTAAAATGCACCAGATCTCGCCATTTATGATACCGTTTTTTAAAAAAATTCTGGGGGATATCCCCCATACCCCCATTACGGGAGAGGGTATCTGCCTCCCGTACCTACCCCCTCGCGGCCCCAGTATCAAACACCTTCCGACGCCCCTGGAAAAATTTTGAGGAAACATTTTGTTGCTAATGGGAAAAAGAAATGATCTGAAATTAATGAAAGTTTAAAAGAAAAAGAAATTGCGTCAGGGTATAAAGTTTGCGTTCGTAAATTTACGTGCCAATATCAAAAAGTGCACAAAACCCTTTCGCTACAGTGTAACATGTTATCAAATGTTTTTGACGATGTTTTTGAAAATATGAATGAATGAAGTAACTGGTTTCTGAACGTATGATGTGAAATATGTATAGCCGCCATGCGGTCGTTTTCAATTGGGTAAACTTAAAGGGCAAGGAATGCCTGACAATAAGTTATGTTTATATGAAAGCCATTCTCAAGCCTTTCATAACGGTGAAAGAATTTTTAAAATCGGACCACTGTTGAAAAAGATATGGCAGTTTGAAATTTAAGAAAATGGCTGATTGTGGAGACACCGATTTTACAGTGTTTATGACGTCATTTACACACTGCTGAATTCTTTATTTAGCAAATAATCTTATAAATAGATTAATTTCATATGTTTCTTGAATGTAAGATGTAAAACATGGTAATTTCTTTCATTAAGGATGGAAGAAGAAGAGAAATTATTTTCCAGAAATAAGTAAATATAGTTCAAATAGTTATAAATTTAATAAATCCGCCATTTTGTTTTTTGTTGCAATGGAAACAAAGTGGCCGCCATTTTGATAGAATATTTAAATACTCATTCCTTTCTCATTCTCAAACCGATTTTGAAAATTCTTTCACTTTAAATGATTTAAGAAATCCCAGCAGGTAGGTTTAACATGAGAACAACATTGCCTTTCCCTTTAAAGAAAAGAAAAAAACTTTTATGTTTATGTAAAATTGGTATTGAAAAGACAAATTATTTGTTGACTTGTTCGTAAATAAATTTTATCATTTTTTAATGTTTTTCTTTTGTTTTGATTATGTGAAATAAAGTATAATGACTTTTTATTTTTGAATAAGTGTAGATTAGTTTTAAAAGCCATGTCAGTATCGCTATCAGTTACACCTGTTTGAAGCAATGACAGTCCCTACTTTATTATATAGGTAGAAAAAGTCGTGGGTATAGGATAATCATTTTCAATATAATGATTTCAGTTTAATGATAACGTTACTCTTAACCAGAGAAATCAATATATAACTGGATCTGTGTAAATTATAGGAAATACGCATGTTTGAGAAAATCAAGAATTCATGCCACATACGGATATAATTATGGTGGCTGATTTCTGCCAACTTCGCCTTTTCGCTTTGTCGCGGGCGACAAAGCGAAAAGGTGAGATTTTTGGTATTTGCGCGTTGTCGTCTTTTCGCTTTGTCATGGGCGCCAGAGCGAAAAGGCGAGATTTAGAAATCGACAAGCGAAAAACCACAAAGCGACAAGGCGAAATAGTGAGATTTTTAACGCGCCGTAAACGGCACGTAAAAAAATCTCGCTATTTCGCTTTGTCTCCCGGGACAAAGGGAAAAGGCGACAACGCGCCAAAGGAAAAATCTCGCCTTAAATATCCATTACAGTATAACATATATTGGACATGTAGATTGTTGGTAAATGTGTTGTATGTTTGTTGATGTACTGCTAATCTTTAATTGAATTTGTATGATTATTCGAAATCCTTAGTGTCAAAAAGTTACATATCCTTTGAATATACGGACAGGTGATTTATAGAATGATGCTTAAACAGATTTAATGAAAACATTTGTGATAAATATTGATTGTTGTGATTTTTTAAAATGTGTTTCTTGTATAAATATATTTGTGTTCATTCTGGCTTTACCTATTACTTCTAATAGTCGTATCACCTGTCTGTTCTATAGAGGTTGTTTGTTTCTTTCCGTGTAACACCAGGTTTAACAAATTTATCCTGATGGCCTTGAAAAAAAAAGATCTGATATACAAAATAAAACGAAAAATATTCATTTCAAAATTGACCTATATTACGTCACTAAATTTACGAAATTGTTCCTAAATATATTCTGCGTAATACACTGTTGCTCAACTTCTTAGCTTTGTGTACGTTAATTGAATTATTTTGATGCTTTACAAGGTTTCGCTCCAAACTAGTCCATCACAAGCACATATATCTATTTATTTATTTTGAAAGAAAAAACTTCACAATTTTCCATAGTTCTTTCATCATTACTGATATTAATTAAAATATATATGGTTGTCATAGAATTGAGGTATTACTTATATATCAAGAAAACGAAAAGAAAAGGAATTTATGATAATGTAAACATACTGTCTTTTTCTTAATTTTATTTCAGGATTTTACTAATTCGCCTGTTATTAAGTTGTTTCTGTTTAAATTTGAAAATAAACAAAATGAGCCGCACCAATAGAAAACCAACATAGTGCGTTTGCGACCAGAATCTGCGCAGTCTGGTCAGGATCCATGCTATTCGCTATTGGTTTCTCTAATTGCAATAGGCTTTGAAAGCGAGCAGCATGGATATTGACCAGACTGCGCGATGCGCAGGCTGGTCTGGATCCAAGCTGGTCGCAAACGAACTATGTTGGTTTTCACGAGGTGCTGCTCAAATGATCTACGTTTATATGAAAATGTCAAGGAAATTCTATTCAGTCAAAAGAAGGAAAATAGCAACATAAAATATAATTAAACCGACATCTAGAAGCATAAATAAAGCAAATGTCATTCTAATAACTAATTAATCCACACGTGACACCAAAGATTTATATAAGTGATCTTTTTGAGGAAACTTTTTGTTGCTAATAGGAAATAGTAACGATCTAAAGTTAACGAAACTTTGAAAGAAAAAAACACAATTATTTCATGAGTGTATAAAGTGTGTGTACTTGCCAATATCAAAAAGTGCAAAAACCATTTCACTGCAGTGTAACATGTTATCAAATGTTATTGACGATGTTGTTGCAAGTATGAATGAAAAATGGGAAAGTTCCTTGTATTGCAGAGCTGGTTTCTGAACGTATGATGTGAAATGTGTATAGCCGCCGTGCGGTCTTTTTCAACTGGGTGAACATAAAAACATGTATGTTAATATATATGCTTGTAAAATTGTCATTGAAAAGACAAATTGCTTGTTGACCTGTTTGTAAATAAACTTTATTGTTTCGTTATGGTTGTTCCTTTTTGTTTTGATTATGTGAAATTATAGTATAATGACCTTTTATTTTTGAGAAAGTGTAGTTCAGTTTAAAAAGCCAGGTCAGTGTCGCTGTCAGCTACACCTGTTTTATGCAATGACAATGCCTATTTTATTATATGGATAGAAAGTCTAGAGTATCGAGGATAATCATTTGAGCCGCGCCATGTGAAAACCAACATAGCGGCTTTGCGACCAGCAGTCTGGTCAGGATCCATGCTATTCGCTTTCAAAGCCTATTACAATTAGAGGAACTGTTAGCAAACAGCATGGATCCATGCTGGTCGCAAAACCACTATGTTGGTTTTCTCATGGTACGGCTCATTTTAGTTATAATGAAAACAATGAAGAGGACCGAAACTTCCGAATACAAATGAAAATTTGTTTACCAAGCTTTCTCTACATTAAGCAATTGGCAGGATAAGAACCAGCTAACCTTCCACGAAAAAGAAAAAGATACTCTTTCTCAATGAAAGTTACTTGTTCTTGATGGTATGTCGCGGTACATGAACTATATATGGATTTACAGTATACCAGACATTGAAGTCTGTAAATAATATAGGAAATACGCTTATAGAAGAAATTTATCTAAATCATTTATGCCATATATGGATATAATTGTTATTAAACTTGTCCAGGAGTTTTGATACTGTGATAAAGTGAATAAGAAATCTGTGAAAAAGCTATTGTGGTAAGTTAAGAGTAGTGGGGACTTTCCTTTCTCAACATTATTCATATAATGACATACCAAATAGCATTTATTAGAACACATGATTCTCAACTTTGTATACTATTCTACGTTATAATCTTTTTATAGACAACCGATTGATCTCATCGAAAAACATTTGAGCCGTGCCATGAGAAAACCAACATAATGGGTGTGCGACCAGCATGGATCCAGACCAGCCTGCGCATCCGCGCAATCTGGTCAGGCTCCATGCTGTTCGCTAACAGTTTCTCCAATTGCAATAGGCTTTAAAAGCGAACAGCATGGAGCCTGACCAGACTGCGCCGATGCACAGGCTGGTCTGGATCCATGCTGGTCTCAAACCCACTATGTTGGTTTTCTCATGGCACGGCTCATTTACTCAAGTGCTTATAATTATGACAGTATTTTACTAGAATTTCTGTTACACGCTACAAAATGTAGACTTGTGATGTTGCCTGTTAGACCATTTTTATTAGAAATATTTTTTGCATTTTTGTCAGGTTTTAGAATACTGTTTCCCGACATGTTATTAGTATTCCAATGAAGACGTATTATAAGCCACTTGTCGAAGACTTGTTTTTATATTGCTATGACAGATTTCTTCGCGTTACGTTTATCACCAGATACGCATGTAGATGCCAAGCCCTTCCCAATCTATAATACATTTAGCTTTGATAATCTATACTTTGCTCCATTGGTGGTTGATATATATTCTAGAGAGCGTCAACAATATGGGTACCAATTCTTCTTTTTTGAATTTACATCTCTCCAATAATAATGATATTGTACGTTCGAAAATATACGACACAGTAAATGATTTTAATTTGAAACTGCAAGTTCCCCTCATTTTGGTGGAGATGTACCCCCATGTCACAACTTATGGGGTTTATATTTCACAGCTAGTAAGGTTTGTCACAGCTTTTAGCCATGTTGAAGACTTTAATCTTTAAACCAGAAACACTGGTTAGGTTAACTGCCTGCCGTTGCGTAACTGGAATACTGTTAAACCGAAAACAAACAAATGAACTTACAATAGCAAAAAGGTTATTCCAAATTTTATTGGTATCAACTTATTGACTAGATACTAGTACTAGAGCAAACGAAAAAGAAGTACATTATTCCAACATAACCATGTACTCTTGTGCAAAGTTTAAAGCAACGATGGAAAACTTATCACATAAAGTCTTAGTATAAAATACGGATGTTTGTACCGTATATCTTATTCGCAAATGGACTAATATATGACTTTGTAAAAAATGGACTCGTCCTGTCTGGCCAAGGCCATAATGGAATGTTGTTCCAACTTTAACGGGCGTAGAAAAAAAGAGTTCTGTTGGTATTGTGTCAAAGCAGATTATGCAATATTTTTTGGATGCACCTGGGGTTTTCTTTCACCCACCATTGAAAGCAGGAAAATACGCCAAATTACTTAAATTGTGTCAATGTGACTTGAAATCAAATGAAACAAAAACAGAATCAGCCTTTTTTACAGTTGGTCACGATTTCGTCTTTGAATGTGACAACGAGACAAGTATGCGACTCCACGACAACATTAAATACCATGTATTTTGTTGACATTGCGTATGTTAGCGATTCATCTGGCGGAGATAACTTTTATTACACTGGCCTGTGACTTTTGAGCACGATGACGGTTAAAGGTGGGGTAAGGTGCGCACAATAAAACAGTGCAAGCACCATTTTGGTGTCAATGACTGTTCTAAGGCGGTGCCCTGCTGTGTTCCATGTGTTTGCATTGTCTGTGTAGATGGGTTCAGGGATGTAGATGTGTTGGTTGCATGCATTTCTGTGTTTACTGTTTTGAGGCCTCTAGGGGTAAAAAGTAAAACTAAAGCAACGTTTACATGATTTCTTCTTAATAACCGTTTAGTGCATGTTTACCATACATATGTCGAAAGATCTTGTCCAAGTGAGCAACCTCTTATCATATGTATTTACAGCAAATGGTCAATAGAATTGTCGGTCCCTGATCACTCCAATCAGCAGAATGTGCCCTAGAGTGTAAGTGCCACAGAATGTATGACTCTTTTTTTTTAAATATGCGGCGATGGCCCTTACGGGGCTCTATATGTGAATTCACTGAGGAAATAAGCATAGAATAGAAATTTTTAACAATGTCTTGAGCAGTTCGGCGTATAGTTGGACTCCTGCCGATCCGAAACAAAATATTCTGGAGTCGCCTATCTGCTCTTGAATGGATAATCGTCGTATTTTCCAAAGGGCTATTAGCTGTCATACATTGACAGTCAATGGACTCCATGGCTTCAAAGTTTACGAAGATTAGCCGTCACGTTTATAAGACTTAAATAACTAACTGTTTACGGTTTTATTAAATGGTTATTCAGCTTATTAAACGATATGATATACAACTTTCTTTTCACCTTAAGAGTATGCATGCATCGCATTTATAAGACAGTGAACTTTATTTGAAAATACCATAGAATGAAATAATTTAGCCAGTGTTTTTATTTCAGTCTAAAGAAAACTTTTTTAAGATGTAATGCTAAATTTCATCAACAAAAAGAACATTACATGTATTAATGCTATAACTAGAATTAATGTTGTGCAAGAGTCAAAAACAAAAACAAAAAACACATAACAACCATAGAAGAAAATAACTTTATTAGCAGACATTATGTTAATGGTTTAGGCAACAACCTTAAAAGGGAAGCACACCTGATCGAAAAATCAAAAGCTAACTTAAAAAATCAACAACATAATTATATTGTATACATATGTAATCAAAATTTATAAATCAGTATTATATAGAATTATATTAGTATGATTTAAAGTAATAATGTATTTCTATTATTATTATTTCACATCACATTTCTATTACCGGACTAATGCTCAGGAGGTATTTCTACATACTTTACATTTTATTTCTGTTACAAAACGGTTTTGGTACGTGAGGGACGGGCTTTAGTTGGTCGTATGTTATGCAGGCCGCCATGTTGTAAATTTAAAAGAAAATAAGATTTCCGTGCCTTTTTTTTTCTGCTTTGGAAGGCCATAGTGTAAGTCTGGTGTTTTAATCCTTTACAATATGCATAATTGTTATTGTTTATACCAGGAAATAATGTCTCTGTTACTTAATAACATTTTGGCAGTTTCTTTCGCTTGGGGTTCGTCCCCTATATTTTTCGTACCAGATAGGTGATTTCTTACCTCGTCCCCTACACTTCGTACTCAAAATTTTTGATTCGTCCCAAGTCGTTTCGTACTTGCTTCTTGGAGTCCTTTAAACGTTTCTTAAACGAGTTATTTCAATTTTTTACTGTAAAACTTAGATTCGTCATTCAGTATAACTGTACTTGTGGGTCTATTTTTTACCTTAATGTCAGAATTGCTACAACTATGTTAGTAATTACTATATTTGGTTATTTGTGTAATCTAGTCTCACTGAAATGGTGTAAACTGTCTGTCCAGATTTATTTGGGTATTACTATGGAGATCTGTACAGCTCTAGGTCTTTTTTCTACTGTTTATTCATGCATTTTTATTTAATCTGGGTATATGTTAAGGAACATAAAACATGTATATTTTTACTAAGTGTACTTTCTTTGTTAATTTCAGCCTTTTACGTTCAGATCAACACGCTGTATACATTAACCAGCAATAAAGTATTCAAGCAAACAGTTCTCGCTTTTTGGTTGTGTAACAGTAAAAGGACTGGCGTTATCTTGAAGTAGACGCACTATCTGCACCGACATCATGGCTGAAGCTCCGGAGGGAAGAATAAGGTCCCTTTCTGAAAAGGCTCAAGAGAACTATGAAGAGAGAGTTAACAAGTACATGAAATCGCTAGACAGTGTTGCTGATAAGATGCAGAATTTAATTCAGCAGTCGCGATCAGAAGAATTAACCAATTCAGATGATTTGAAGTCACTGCACCTGAACATTTGTTTGATATCTGGGGAATACAGGGCCTTCTCAAGTGACTTTAATGTATTTTTAGAAAATACGCGAACAGAGCAAAGTTTAAAAATGCTCGCTGAGCAGCGCGAAAGAGACAGTGTGTGCGAACTTGCCATAAAGAGAGCGCTGGAAGAGTTAGATAAGAGAATTACAGATCTACAGCTAGATCGACAGTCGTTAGTTTCAGGGCGCAGTCGTAAAAGTTCAACATCCCAGTTAGCCACTCAAGCAAGAGCCAAGGCTAGTGCAGCCAGGGCGCGTATGACTTTAATAGACAAGGAAAAAGAGCTTAAAAGGCGTCAACTGGACATTGAAATCGAATTAAAGGCTTTGAAAGAAGAACAGATTTATGAAGAGGCCAAGGCCGAAGCTGTGGTATATGAAGATGCTGTGAGTCAGTGGGGCTCTGGTATGCAGGCTGGCAGCCTGCGTAATGCCCACATTGAGGCTGTTCCTGCACCGAACCTTTCACGAACGTTTGTTATGGAAACCAATCACCAAAGTGAGATGAGTACGGCTAGACAAAGTGCTCATGAAGCCGTGAACATTCTGCCGACAGGTGATTCCCGATATGTTCCACCAAGAAGGGAGGCTGTAAATGTGCATATCTCGAGTAATCCGGTAGACGTTCAGCCGCCAAGGAATCCAGATTTAGTCACCGGCCACATCCCGACTCAAGACAGTGTCGCACGCGAACGTACTCGTGAGTATGTGAACTCTCTACAGACAGAAAATTTATTAAATCCTAATGCCGATGAGTATGTGCCATGTGATCGTGAACTTAATGTTACTTCCGAGTTGTCGCGTTTCTTATTACGCAAGGATTTGCTGTTTTCGCGTTTAACTAAATATGATGACAAGGCAGAAAACTATTCAGTTTGGAAGACTACATTTAAAAGTGTTGTTGCAGAACTAAATGTAAATTCGAGAGAAGAGTTAGATCTGCTCGTAAAGTGGTTAGGACCTGACTCGGTTAAACACGCAATAAGTTATAGGACATCTAGTTCATCAGATCCAGCCCGTGGGGTTAGAAACCTTTGGGAACGCTTGGATGAGAGATATGGAGCGCCCGAGATGACAGAATCGTCATTGCAAAAGAAGCTTGAGAATTTTCCGCGTTTAGGACCTAAAGATTCAAAAAAGCTCTATGAATTGGCTGATATTTTACAAGAAATTCAGAATAACATGGCTGATCCTAAATATGCGGACTTGCTTTCATACTTTAACAGTTCGAGGGGTGTCATTCCCATTGTGAACAAGCTCCCTTACAATATGCAGGAAAAATGGACAACCCGTGCCGCGAAATACAAAGCAGACCGAAATGTGCCATTTCCACCTTTTTGTTATTTTGTGAATTTCGTTACAGAAATGAGCAAGGTTAAAAATGATCCAGGATTCATGTATGAGTCACAACAGAAAATCAGCACTGCGAAAAGAGTTTCATTAAAAACGGAGGTTTCAACAAATTCAGAGATTCAAAGTGGTAACTTTTGCACTTTCCACAATGTCGCGGGGCATACATTGAATTCCTGTCGTACATTTCAGAGTAAACCAATGACAGTACGCAAGAAGTTCATAAGGGATAAAGGTATTTGTTTTAGATGCTGCGAATACACCACTCACAAAGCCAGTAACTGTACCAAGAAAAGACAGTGTAACTTATGTAAAGGTCCTCATGCTTCAGCTTTACATTTAAAGGCACCCTCGAGTTCGAATGGCGGGGAGAAATCTGAGCATGATTATAAACCTGAAAGAAAGGAAAATGAGATCCATTCAGCTTGCGCTCAAGTATGTGGCAACATGAGTGGTGGTAAATCCTGTGCTAAGCTGGTATGCGTATATGTTTATCCCATGGGTGATCCAGAAAAGAAAGTGAAAATCTATGCGTTATTGGACGACCAAAGTAACAGATCTTTGGTTAAACCTGAGTTCTTTAACCTCTTTGATGGACAGTTTGAAGAGATCGCCTATTCTTTGTCTTCCTGTGTGGGCAAAATAGATACATATGGTCGCAGAGCTACGGGTTTCGTTGTCGAAAACCTGGATGGTACCAGTTCGCATGAGCTTCCACCCCTAACAGAATGCACCCAGATTCCAGACATTCGTGACGAAATACCCACTCCTGCCGTAGCAAGGGCACATTCACACTTGACTGACTTGGCTGATAGCTTACCTGAGTTAGATCGCGAGGCCCCTATATTGTTGCTTATTGGAAGAGATCTGGCTGAGGCACATCACGTCCTTAAACAAATAATCGGACCTAGACGTGGCCCCTTCGCCCAAGAATACAGTTTAGGATGGGTCATTATTGGAGAAAGTTGTCTGGGTGAAGTGCATGTTCCAGATAAAGTATGTTGCAATAAAACCTACATCGGTCATGACGGCAGAGGCTCCATTTTTCCACCTTGTCAGAGTAGGCTCTTTCTGAAGGAACGCCACGATGTCATGGCCTCTCAGGATGTCTTCGTTCGAACACCAGAAGATGACAAGTTCGGTCTGTCTGCAGAAGATGAAGAATTCCTCGGAATAATGAATAGAAGCTTCCAGAAGACTCCAAAGGGTTGGTCAGCCCCACTTCCTTTCCGTGATCCTAGGCCTAAACTGCCTAATAACAGAGACCAGGTTTTGAGACGAAGTCACTCTCTAAAGGCTTCATTGAGAAGAGACAGTGTGAAACAGGACCTTTTCGTTGAGTTCATGGGAAGAATTTTTGACAATGGTTATGCAGAGCTAGCCCCTCCTTTGCAGCTGAAGGAAGAATGTTGGTACCTTCCCATTTTCGGGGTTTATAATTCTAGAAAAGGACAGATTCGAGTGGTGTTTGATTCAGCTGCTCAACATCAGGGAATCTCATTAAACTCGGTGCTGATGCAAGGACCGAATTTGATGAATAGTCTCCTGGGGGTTCTGATGAGGTTCAGACGACATCCCGTTGCCGTCACTGCTGACATACAACAGATGTTCTTCCAGTTTCGTGTACACGAGGCGCACAGAAATTACCTAAGATTTATATGGTTCAAGAATAATGATCCAGAGCAAGAGCTAGTCGAGTACAGGATGTGCTCTCATGTCTTCGGCAACTCGCCATCTCCAGCCATTGCAGCATACGGCTTGAAGAAGACGGCAGCAGAGATGGAGCCAATTTTTGGATCAGACGTAAGAGAGTTTGTCGAGAAGGATTTCTATGTTGATGACGGGCTTTCATCGTACCCGGATGAGGCAACAGCAATAGATCTAGTAACACGCACTCAGAAGGCTCTAAAAGAAGGAGGTAACCTTCGTCTGCATAAAATTGCCTCTAACAGTGAAGGTGTAATGAAGGCATTCCCCAAAGAGGACTTAGCCAAAGAACTTCAAGATATCAAGATAGGCTCTGACACCTTGCCTACACAGAGAAGCTTGGGTATGAATTGGAATCTAGAAACAGACACCTTCACCTACACTGTATCAAAGGAGGAAAAACCAGTAACTCGGAGAGGCGTGCTGTCCACAGTGAACTCGCTTTTCGATCCCTTGGGATTCGTGGCACCTGTGGTAAACCAAGGGAGATTACTAATGCGAGAACTCATACATGAGACTTCAGACTGGGATCAGCCTCTTCCAGAAGCCAAACTCCAACAATGGAAAGATTGGAAAAAGTCACTGGCAGACCTAGAAAGACTTACTATCCCAAGAATGTATGTTGAAATATCCAACCCAGCCGGAAAACAAGAAATCCATATCTTTTCTGATGCCTCAGAAAAGGCGATTTCGGCAGTTGCCTATTACAGAGTGGCGAACGACAGTACGGGTGTACGAGTTGGTTTTATTCTGGGCAAATCAAAGGTTGCTCCTCGGTCGGGACATACTATTCCCCGTTTGGAGTTATGCGCCGCGGTTATGGCTGTCGAGATAGCAGAGACTGTATACGAGCAACTTGGCTTTCCGATTGAAGAAATGAAATTTTACACAGACAGTCGTGTGGTACTCGGTTACTTAAACAACAAGGTCCGACGCTTTTACATCTATGTGCAAAATCGCATTGCTCGAATTTTGAAGTCTACAACTAGAGAACAGTGGTACTATGTTGGTACAGACGACAATCCTGCTGATGAGGGTACACGTCCCATTCCGGCAGATCAGTTGCAGCAAAGCATGTGGCTGAAGGGGTGTGAACTTTTGAAGGCTCCAGAACTTCATCTCGGCTCGGTTAATCATGAACTACAGTCTCCAGATGAAGACAGAGACATAAGACCATTGGTAAAGTGCGTGAAAACAGTGACAGATCCTAGTCAGAGACTTGGACTCGATCGCTTTAAAGGTATAAACAAGTGGGACCTTCTGGTCAGAGTAATCGCTCTACTTAAAGGCAAAGCCGGACGTGCAAACATACAGGCGAAAGTAAGCAGAGCTGATCTGCTTAGAGAATCCGAAAGAATCCTTATCACAGAAGTTCAGAAAGAATCTTTCAGTAAAGAGCTAGAGTGTATTGCTTCAAATCAGAAACTGCCAAGGAACAGCGCTATTCAGGGACTAAATCCTATCATTGACGAACATGGACTGTTAAGAATCGGTGGCAGATTGAAAAATGCTAGCGAACTTAGCATAAGCGAGAAGAACCCAGTTATACTACCCAAATGTCATTTCGTGAGCAAACTGGTCGTGAGGTACTATCACGAATCGGTTAGACACCAAGGATGTAACTTCACAGAAGGTGCCATCAGATCTGGCGGATTTTGGATTATCGGTGTGAAGCGTTTAGTGCGTGGCATGATTCATGAATGTGTGAAATGTAGGAAGCTCCGTGGCAAAGCAGGATTTCAGTTCATGTCAGACCTACCAAAAGACAGACTTACTCCTGATGCTCCCTTTTCCTCAGTAGGAGTTGACGTGTTTGGGCCGTGGAATGTGACGGCTCGCCGCACTCGTGGTGGACTGTCTCACAGTAAACGCTGGGCCGTGTTGTATACCTGCCTGACTACGCGAGCCGTACATATCGAGCTTATAGAAGAACTCAGCTCGTCGTCTTTCATAAACGCGACACGTCGCTTCATCGCGATTAGAGGACCAGTACGTGTATTCCGTTCCGACAGGGGAACTAACTTTGTCGGGGCAACCGACTGCATGAAAATAGACGCTATCAACGTGGAGGACGAGACCACAAAGAAATTCTTTGATTCTCAACGCACAGTGTGGTTGTTCAATTCGCCTCACTCCTCCCATATGGGTGGAGTGTGGGAAAGGCTTATCAGCATCGTTCGGCGTATATTAGATTCCATGTTAGTGGACTTACGCGGAGATCTCACTCATGAAGTCTTAGCAACGTTCATGGCTGAAGTCTGTTCGATTATAAATTCGCGCCCCCTAGTGACACTGTCGGCTGATCCTGAATGTCCTACTGTGTTAAGCCCAGCAATGCTTCTTACACAGAAGCCAGCAGATGTAGGAACCTTTTTAAGTGAAACAAATTTGAGAGATATGTATAAAGCTCAGTGGCGTCGCGTGCAGTGTTTATCTAACATGTTCTGGAAGCGGTGGAAAGCAGAGTACCTTCAGAAACTTCAGCAGCGTAAAAAATGGACTGTTGTACAGAGAGAGCTTCGTGTTGGTGATGTCGTTTTATTGATCGAGGATGATTGTCAGAGGAACAATTGGCCGATGGGTGTCATCACTGAACTATATCCTAGTCAAGACGGTCATGTACGGAAAGTGATGGTTAAGGTTAATCGTACAGGTGACTCAGAACCGCGATCTTATGTGAGACCAGTAACCAAACTTATCACTCTTCTTGAGTGCGAGGACAAGATCAGTGTAAATTAGGTTTAATGTTAAAATGATAGGTCACTAAGGAACTGTATAAGTGTGCTTTAAGTACTCTTAAGTGACATAAAGATTTGGTGAATTACTCAGAATTCTGAAGTAGACTTAAGTACTGTTTGTCACTTATTGTTTGCTGTTTATAAGTTTTGAATCTTAGCATTATTTTCGATTTTGTTTGTTTCTGTAAGTTTACTGATTAAGTGGTATTTCATACCAGGCGGGGAGTGTTACAAAACGGTTTTTGGTACGTGAGGGACGGGCTTTAGTTGGTCGTATGTTATGCAGGCCGCCATGTTGTAAATTTAAAAGAAAATAAGATTTCCGTGCTTTTTTTTTCTGCTTTGGAAGGCCATAGTGTAAGTCTGGTGTTTTAATCCTTTACAATATGCATAATTGTTATTGTTTATACCAGGAAATAATGTCTCTGTTACTTAATAACATTTTGGCAGTTTCTTTCGCTTGGGGTTCGTCCCCTATATTTTTCGTACCAGATAGGTGATTTCTTACCTCGTCCCCTACACTTCGTACTCAAAATTTTTGATTCGTCCCAAGTCGTTTCGTACTTGCTTCTTGGAGTCCTTTAAACGTTTCTTAAACGAGTTATTTCAATTTTTTACTGTAAAACTTAGATTCGTCATTCAGTATAACTGTACTTGTGGGTCTATTTTTTACCTTAATGTCAGAATTGCTACAACTATGTTAGTAATTACTATATTTGGTTATTTGTGTAATCTAGTCTCACTGAAATGGTGTAAACTGTCTGTCCAGATTTATTTGGGTATTACTATGGAGATCTGTACAGCTCTAGGTCTTTTTTCTACTGTTTATTCATGCATTTTTATTTAATCTGGGTATATGTTAAGGAACATAAAACATGTATATTTTTACTAAGTGTACTTTCTTTGTTAATTTCAGCCTTTTACGTTCAGATCAACACGCTGTATACATTAACCAGCAATAAAGTATTCAAGCAAACAGTTCTCGCTTTTTGGTTGTGTAACAATTTCAGTGTTTTGTACAGAAACACCGCCTAGATTTCATTGAATATTTGGTTTTATTTTCATTTATAATCAATAATAGACTTAAGAAGGTAATTTATCAATACGAAAGTAAATGTGAAATTAATTTGCTTTTAAATCGTAACGGGGCGACAGAGCCTGCCTACATCCGCAGATGTGTTCATATGGCGGTTCACATGGAACCTTCAATGATACACTAGCGTGTAATTCCATGGTCCCCAGTTAAAAAAAAGCCTTAAATGAGAAAACAATGGGGAGAACTAAACAAACTTGAATTAAGAAAGGGGATCTGAGGTTATGGAGCCCGCATATCACAGGAACTGCCGAAAGACAAAACTAAAAAGCTGGCACGATATCCAAGGGGTGATTAGACAAACCCAAAGCGGGAATATTGGAACCACCCAGACCGAAATGTTCAAGCAGAAAAACTAAAGAGTACCAACAATACGACATAAAAGCCGTGCTGAACGATCTGAGAAGATCGAAATATAAGACACGGTTATCCGGTTAATACTTTCATCAGCTGGTAAAATGATATGGAAAAGACAATCTATATGTGTGCATTGCGACGTCAGCAGAACAGAACATTTTCAGTTGTACCAAACAAACAGTTTTAAATTATGTAACAGGTATCTATAAGTACAATAAAGTTAGTCTGCCAATTGTTAGTGAAATTAATTTAAAACATGAAGCCATAGTTAAAAAATTGCTGTTGTGAACGCGGGTTATGAATTTAGTTGCGCCGTAAGCATCACGTCAATGTGTTCACAACAGAACGACAAATTATATGTAGATTTACAATGAATAGCATGGTGTGGATAAGCACATTCTGCAAAAAAAGTTCCAAAGTATTTTATCCAAATGATCATTGTTTGCAACATAATTATGTACAGTCTAAAAATATGTATTGTATTCCTCTGGAATTCTATAGAGTGAACCAAATTCAGAATATATTTGACTTTCCGGATCCTCCTCTGGAAATGAACCCGACCCTCCGGAAAATCCACTGTCAATTGTCATGTTTCGTTCAGATTGCTTACATGCTTCCGGTGGGGAAGGATCGACCAACTTTGTCAAATCTACTATTGCGCATCTGATATCTAATAGTGAATTTTTCAATTCATCAAATAGTTTTTGTTGTTGCAGTTCCATGTCTGCAATACGTTTATTCTGCGCTGTTAGTTCTGTTTTGATTTCACTATGAAATGCAATTTCCTGCTCATTTAGTGATTGCATCTTCTCTCTGGTTTCACCAGCTGCGTGCTTCAGTTCTTGAATATCTTTTTGCTGAATAGCTTTTAGTTCTTTAACTGCAGATATATGCCTTTCAGTTTGTTCTTCGATATTCTGTACGTTTTTTCTAAGGTCAATAATTATTTTGCCCGTTTCAGTTGATAAGCCTGCATCATTTGTCTTGCCATGAGACTCATTATTATGGTGCATGACTACATGTCTGTTTCTGCTGCTGTATATTTTTTCGTAGTGGTGTTTTGAATGACTACACTTGCCTTTCTTAGGATCAGTTTCATCTGAAAATTTGAATGAGAAATGAGAAACATAAGAATTATTTTGCTCCAAATTAATTTGAATAACACTTAAAGGTAACTAACGTGATAAATAAAACTGGAAAAAGAACAGCACGTCAGATTTTGTTTAACTTTGAATATTTTTACTCGTAAGCATATGGTCCTTAATTAAAACGTGATGGCTGAAATAAGACTTTTTGTTATTCTTTTGTACACACGAAGAGCATTGTTTTACATACCGCTTTTAAGTGACGTTGAAGGTTCCTGGGAAAACTGTAGCAGCTTCGCAACGTCACTGAGCCCACATTCGTCCAATATCCCTGATAATCGTTTATCCCAATCGTGTGACCTTGTTGGAACAATGTTAAACATTTTGCAAGCAGCAGCTATAGGCCCGTGGTTCTTCTGTTCAGATTCAATGTCCTCCTTGTCCTTGTCATTAAGCAATTCAGCTGCATATAACTTATCTAAACTATCATCAAGATGGATGTTGTTTATCAGTTGCTGCGACATCAAAGACAGTATTTGTTTATTTTTTTCTTGATCGTTTTCTGTTTCCCCCTTGAGAAGTTTCACAATGAAATTGTAATCTGAAATTAAAAGGAAATCTTTATGAAACGGTCAGAATGTAAACAAATATTTTATCCAAAAAATCATATTAACATTTCCAAATGTACCGATACGTTACGACGTTGTTTTTTTTTAATACAGAGACATTATAATTATCATCGCTGCAGTAAATTAATCCTTCTATTTGATGGCATCTTTTGAAAACAAACTGTATAATAATGTGCATTACTTAGGAATGCTTACAGATTTTTATCTACCTGATCTTTCCAGAGCTTCTATAAGATTCTGCCATTTTCCTTGTTCATTTGAAGATTTTATGGATTCAATTAACATGTCCACAGCCCCTCGTCGCGATTCCCTGGACTTTTTTCCGATTTCTTCTTTCCTTAGGTCATCTGAAATGTAGACTTAGTATATAATCATGGGTATAGTATATTTTAAGAAAAATATCTTTATATGTCGCATTTCAATTAAATTAGCAACCTCGCTTAATCATCACATTTACTATCGTTCTTTTACTGCAAGATATGTACAGTATGTCGATTATCACAAATGCAAGCAAGCTTAAACAAACCCAAACCAAAATTGGACACTTTTTGGCAGCATTAACAAACTCACAAAAATAATAAAACATCAAGCGGAGAATTATGCCTAACGTTTACCCTTTGTATAGTTTACCAACGCAGTGACGACCGGTGTACATATTATAACATTAAATTGTAACCACCACTATCACTAATCTTAACTTTGATACCCCAGTTTTAGTTAGCTTAAATATAACGTCAGCATTACCAATACAGTGAAGATCTGGCAATATATCCTCAACACGAAGGTCACGTTGCAAAGTTCTTTTATAAACGTCAATCATGTACTCCATATTCTCTGCTCTGCATGCCATGCAGTTGAAGCAGAAATAATCTCCGGAACCATTATGATCACTGTTATTTGATGAAGCTGTGTACGCTGAATCCGCAATGGACCAGTTTGTAAGCTGGCTACTCCTTTGACAACAACCTCTCTAGGATATCAATAAAAGAAAAGCTGTTGTTAAAATCGCAACGTTGGGTGACTGGTTCTATCTTACAAACAAGAGAGTGGTGTCCACTGCGTTTCAAAGATCAGAAGAGCGTTTAATTATAAAACAAAAAAACATTAAGAGAAAATATTAAGGTAACTTTCACATTAGATTTGAATGCATATTAAACGTACTACATTCTTTTTATTTTCCTGTATGTATTAATCAGTAGTTGAAGAAAGAACAAGTTCAAATTAAGAGTTATTTCAAAGTTACTGTATATGACCTTAGAAATTAGTAAACAAAAGTCGAGTATTGGCAACGCGGATAAGAAACTCTTGGAAATTAGTAAAAAAAAGTCGAGTCTTGGCAACGCGGATAACAAACTCTTAGACATTAGTAAACAAAAGTTGAGCATTGGCAACGCGGATAAGAAACTCTTAGAAAATAGTAAAAAAAAGTTCAGTCTTGGCAACGCGGATAAGAAACTCTTAGACAT
Organism: Mercenaria mercenaria; assembly: GCF_021730395.1. Classification (NCBI taxonomy): domain Eukaryota; kingdom Metazoa; phylum Mollusca; class Bivalvia; order Venerida; family Veneridae; genus Mercenaria; species Mercenaria mercenaria. Next base: position 5,534,885 of record NC_069372.1, read on the forward strand.
TAGTAAACAAAAGTTAAGTATTGGCAACGCGGATAAGAATTCTGGCCAACGCTCATTATGTCATTCCCAGTGTCTTTCGATTAGGGAAAGCCCTCTCTTATACAGGCATCTATACACGATCCATATAATGATAATTACCAGAACCAAATGATTTTTAACGTAACAATACTGCACGAAATTAATGTGCATTGTATATGGATTTTATACTTACGGTAAAATATTCTGGGTTTTCGATGCTAAGTGCAAAACTTCCTTCGGTAGAATTTGTTCTGTAAGACTGTATTTTCAGAAATAAAATTATTTGTCACAGCAGCAAAGTTATTATCTCTTACTGTAAAATATCTATTTTAGCGTGTTTACATCCATTTAACGCCCAATTATTTGTGTTAATATGTATTTCCGCAAGTGAATTCTCTTACAAAAATATAATATTATACTTTAAATATGATATACTACCTCTGTGTGCAAGTATGTAGTTTTGTCTAACAGGTTAAGGTTTAGAACATTATTCATAATTATATGAGCCGTGCCATGGGAAAACCAACATAGCGGGTTTGCGACCAGCATGGATCCAGACCAGCCTGCGCATCCGCGCAGTCTGGTCAGGCTCCATGCTGTTCGCTTTTAAAGCCTATTGGAATTGGAGAAACTGTTAGCGAACAGCATGGAGCCTGACCAGACTGCGCGGATGCGCAGGCTGGTCTGGATCCATGCTGGTCGCACACCCACTATGTTGGTTTTCCCATGGCACGGCTCATATTACACTGAAGGTTTAATGTAGATTATCATCATTTAAGCACTTTATATAAGCTTTTATATTAGGAAAAGTAAGCTATGTTATTTACCCCTACATCGTTTGTGTTGCGAGATGGAGGAATGCTAGCATATACACCGTCGTCTTCGAACGGAACAGAAATCTGTAATAATAACAAAAAGTGAATTCAAACAGAAACTTAAATCTACATCTCTGTTTACATACTGAAAATGAAAACGAACAACTGGCAATTACTTGGCCCAGTAGTCCAGAGGTAACACGACTGTCTCAACATCCAGAGATATGGTGTTCAGACATTGGAAATTTCCAAGATGTTCTTGAGTGTCTCCACAGGGACTGGTTTTCCCGAGGACGATGAAAGAATGCTTCCCGCGTATCGATGTTCTACATTGGAACGTGAAAGAACCAGGCTGTCTATTCACAAACAATTACGCTACACTAGACAGACATGCCTAACCGAAACATTTTGGAATCTGCACTGGCTTTGCATATATAAATATAGGTCATATAGCAACTTTCCAGCTTTGGTGGTGGAGGAAGACCCAAGGTGCCCCTCCGTGCATTAATTCACTCACGGGCAGGCACCTGGGTAAAACCATCGAACCAGCTGGATCGCTTCCTCACATGAAGAATTAAACGCCCAAGGTGAGGCTCGATCCTACATTGGCGAGGGGCAAGTGATTCAAAGTCAGCGACCTTAACCATTCGGCCACGGAGGCATATAATATAGATCTTGCGAAAGTTCATAAGAACAATGCAAGTATCGCATGCCAGTGCGTGATATAATTCCACGTGACATCTTCGCCCACCTTTTAAGCTGGCATGTCGTCATACGACTGAAGCCGGTCGAATTAGACAAAAATACAAACAGTCCATGTAACGGTAATAAAATAATTACTTGGTTCTCATTGTGGTCTACTTCATGGCACTGACTTGCACCAGTATCCACTGCAACGTCACCATTTTCCGATTCTGTTGCGGGAACATTTGCGGCATCGTCTTTATCCATAGCAGCAGGTTCGTGCGTATAACAAGACTCTTGTTCTGTCCCAACGAGCCATTGAGTTGTAATATAACCACTGTTTGTGAGAACACTCTGAAAAACAGATTCTGAGTAATGTAGATGAAATTTGCAGCACTGAATTCCATTGAGGAGTTAAAAAGGTTTATACGAATACTGTCCTTAAAAAATGGAATAATTAATGTGTACACAGAAGGGACGTTTAGTTTGGTCATAAATATATGAAATATGAAGAAATCGTTGTGTTCAACAAAATCTTAAAAAGCTTTGAAAAGCATTTCTATCATTTTCTTTAATATCTAAATTTCCCTATACGGCTATCTCATTTGTAAATTTTCAGTAGCCTACAAGTAACTTTAAAATACACTTTATAAAACAAAGACGAAAACTGTTCACATATTATTACCTGCATTTCCAACGGCTGGTCATCGTCGTTCTTTTTGTAAAATGCTGGGCACGGTGTCTGAAACAAAAGCCATACATTTAAAGGAAATACTATTTAAGCATAAAAGTATTTACTCAGAAAGGTAAAATAATATATGAGGTACCTAGGACCTGTATGGATGTATATAATAAAAAGGACTCAGGAGCTTTAGCTAAGACTAACAATATTGTGATATTTAGTGTTAAAACAAATATATTATTTTTAAAACATGTTTTAGGAAACTCGAAACTTACTGGAATCGTACTGATAAAAATTTGCTTCATGATGTATTATTTGAGGTTTAATTAACCCTTACCCTGCTAAATTTCTATAATGAACTGGTCCATCTTTCAATTTTGACAGTACCATTAACTGTTAAAAGGGGTGCTTACCAAAAAGATACTGACTGAATGGCGAACAGTGCAGACCATGATCAGACTGCACGGATGTGCAGGCTGATCTTGTCTGCACTGGTCGCAAAAGCAGAATCACTTGCCGCCAGCAGGCTAAGGGTTAAATATGTGCGTTGTTAGAAAATATACATGTAATGCATCAACACAGAATGATTTTTTTCCAATATACTCACAGGAGGACACTGTTTTATGTCAGTGACCAAAATATTATCTGTCGGTTCCTTGCAAAGTCCATTATTGTCAACTTCCTGCGATAGTTCCGGACCCAAACCATCCACGGTATGTAGTGTTTCTTGTGGTGCTGGATGCTGGAATTAACGAAAACAAAAAAGCATACTGATTCCGCTCCATATTTATACTGCTTGTGTAACATTATCTTTTAAGGTATTCGGACCACAAATAAGCAAGTTCTATATAACTGTGCTATCAGATATTGATGCCTGGTACGCTCACATAATTTTGAAATCATCTGAAAGTGTATTGTCTATTTAAAAAGAAAATATAAATTACATGACAAAAATATGTTATGTATTTTTTTTTACTTATACTTTTCGATGATACTTTAACAGAAATCCAGCTATTACAGAGTAAATTTATCGTTTCGCAGTCAAAACAACATGTCTGTTGTGATTTGTGTATATAATTATGGTCATCTTATTTCCTAACTCTTGTTCATCAGACACAACTCTTTCAAAATGATACCAAAAATGTCATATATCTATAACTATTAGTGTACCTTTCTGGAAATGGTACCTTTCTTCTTGTAAGACGAATGCCGATTCCCCATTTCTGATCTGAAAATAAATCAATGGAATGTAACATTAATCAAAGGCCTGAATGGCCTGAGTCGGCTAATGATTGATGTACTGACAGTATAGTCTACCAGTTTCAGTTTGTTTTTAGTTTTTTTCTTAAAATTTCATAACACAGCTCGATATTTACCCAAAATATTATATCCGGATACGATTACACTTTTCTCCAGTTTGAACAATATATTTTACAAATTGTGATGATACGAAGACATTTAGCAGCAATTGGCAGTATCTGACATTGAAGTTTACGGTTAAATTACCTCTTATTTAAATCTTTTCATAAAAAAGTTGTTTCGTTTCGTGAAAGCAGCCAAACATAGACGATCTACTTTCGATTTCAAAAACTACAAGAAAATACAATTTAATGTTTCGCCGATTTGTTTATTTCTCGAAAAATAAGAATTAAAATCATTTTTAATATAAGTAGTAACTAAACAAACCAGTAAGAGCTTCTTCTTCCGATAATTTATCCGTTTACTGACTGCAAAATTCAACCCACGCAAAGTTTATAGAAATCATACGATGCGTGTTTACGTTCAATGTGAGAGAATTAAGGCTGATGGGCTGTGTTACCTAACGCATCCAGACGATTCAGATTTTGTTTTTAAAAAAGCATTGTGTGCGTTTCTGTAATTTTATATACGTTTTTATACGCTTAGAAATTATAAGACATGCGTATTTGCATTATTTCTATACGTAATTTACGCTAATACGCATCTTATCTGGAGCCCTGTGGAACTATTTTTGTCTTTCGCTGGATGTTACCCAAGCTTTGTAAGCCTGCGCAATTCTTAAAATGCACATTTATGCTTAATGAGTTACATTCGAGAATTGCACAATTACAAGTCATAAATATGACAGATTACATCGTATATTGGTCATAGCAAAGGGAATTGACACAACTTAACTTCATTCATGCAGTGAACTGTTTGAAGTTTGAGAAATCTAATGGAACTACATCCCTTCACTGTGTTATTTGGTACATTTAGAGAATCGTTGGATAGCAAGGACTCGTCAAAAGGCTTCAGCCTTTAGCCGACTCAAAAACTGTTTTTTTTTCAAAAATAATGTACTAATGACAAATGAGCCGCGCCATGAGAAAACCAACATAGTGCGTTTGCGACCAGCATGGATCCAGACCAGCCTGCGCATCCGCGCAGTCTGGTCAGGATCCATACTGTTCGCTTTCAAACCCTATTGCAATTAGACAAACCGTTAGCGAACAGCATGGATCCTGACCAGACTGCGCGGATGCACAGGCTGGTCTGGATCCATGCTGGCCGCAAACGCACTATGTTGGTTTTCTCATGGCGCGGCTCAAATGCGTATGATGAACGAGTTTAGCTGTTAAAGGACATAAAAAGCGAAATATCATTTCTGACATAAAACGTAAATATTATATTTTACGAAAGGTGCACAACTAGAAAAAAAACTATTTTCCCTACCTTCCTGAATACGAAATAAGAGTACTTTATGCAATCCATTGTAGCAGTAACCAATAAGAAAATAAAACAATTTACTTCCTTGTCCCTCAATGAAAACTTGAATTCAATTGGCGCCGGCTTACTTTATTGTCACCAAATCCAGTCCTATCTTTTGAATATTTGCGGTCGGACCTTAATGACCCAAGTACGAATATACCATTACGATGAATAGAACACACTTTTGAAAATTTGTAATCAAATGTGATTATCTCCTTATCAAATTATGAATTTTTAAGATCATAGCTTTGTGATAATCTAATCGCATGGAATTAGGATTATTATCTTTTGAACGATCAAACAGGATACAATCATAAACAGATAGATAGATAGATAGATAGATAGAACATTTGTTCAAAGTAAGGTAATACCGGTACAACAACTTTGCCAACTTTCAGTCACTATTAAGATATTATCAAAGCTGAAAATGGTACAAATGATACAGTCAAGAAACAAACTTATCGACTGTAGAAATCAAAGTTTCTTACAACAATAATGACATTTCAGTATTAGTTCCGAGGCAGGACTAAATAAAAGATTAATTTCACATGGGTTCGTCCGCTTTGTACTAATCTGGTAGGTGTTAACTGAGTACAATCTATATATATTTCAGTCCATTCAGTATCTATATAAAAGAATTCCGCCAAAGCCGGTGCTAGGGGCATGAACGGTGTTGCACTTTCCATTACCTCTCATGAACAGACTCCATCAAACCGAACCTGCTACTATCTTTTTGGTTGCATTCTATACTTCTATGCTTCCAAAGGACTTTTTCTTTCAGCTTTTATTGATTGTCAGTAGTATTGATTGATCTATTAGGACATAGATGTCCTACTAGATGGCAACAATGTTCAAGCTAGTAAAATGTATTCTCCCTGAATAGAGAATGGTTTTTGTTATACAGTAATTTAATAGAATGTACAATTCAGTTAATTAGGAATTAAGCTCTGTGCCTCACATTGCTTGCCCATCCAAAATGGAGTTACTTAAACATAAATATAAATTTGAAAAACGTACTTTGCCTTAAGAAAAATATCAATCAATAATATTGTGTTATGTTTGTTAAAGATTTTGCGTTCAGCAGAAATGTATTACAAATGGAAGCTTGTAAAATTTAATTTCTTCCTTCCATATTTGCCTATCTTGGTTGACAAACATGATTTACGAAGCTACACGCACGTTTAGAAATATTTGAATATCTATCCAAGGGGGATGTGAACCTAGAAATTATATTGAAATATAAGAAATACTCTATTTTAATATCAAAATTTGTTTATAACAAAATTTTATTAAAACGATTAAAAAGTAATAGTGTTGATATGTATCTTTCTATTTCCTAAATAAATACGAAAAGTGAGAAAAAATGTCACAAAATGACTTTTTTATCATTTTATTGTACAACCAGTTTGAATCGGGTCACACATTTTGAACCACAAAATGTGTGGAATGTTTAACACCTTTTGATAACTTGAATAGTATTTGCAATGCAAATCTATAAATTACCTGTATATCATATGTATTAAATATGTAGTACATTGGTAATGCATAAAATTGTATCTTACAACTCATATGTTTTACAATAGCTATGTACATTATTCTATTTGTGTAATATGTCTGTTATATGTCTTTTCTGTACGTGTATGAGATATAAATGTGGATTCTTAAATTATTGCCTCTCACTTGTGTTGTTGTTATTAATCCTGATTCCTCGTTCTTTGGAATTTTTAAGTTCATTCAATGTAATTTTATTACAGAGTTCCGCTAAAACGGGTGCCGGGGAGGAGGGCGTATATTTAGTAAAGTTAAGTACATTTGATGAGGATTTTATACATTTGAAGTAAATATCTAAAGATAAAAATATTTACTGAAAGGTGACCATTGGATATCATGAATATTTCCAATAATTTATCCGCTTTTGAAAATATAAATTTATGTATATGTTCAGTTTATATGACACTTTGGTATATGTTTAGTTTATATGAAACTTTGATGCCGCATTATTAGAAAAACTTGTGGTTCCTAGAATATGTGTTATCCTGTTTCACTGATTTTATAAGCTTGATAAAAAAATAAGAAGAAAATTAGGAAGTGCTAGCATAATAATATATACAGTGTATTATTACATTTATTTATGTAAATCGGCGGTCCATAGTTTGTACCGTTCAAATTCAATTCAAATTTATTGAGGCATAAGATAAAAAAAAATGCATTATATAAAACTTATTCAATAAAAGTACACTATAGATTTAAATGCTTGGACTGGAATATTATAATCATCTTAAAATAGATATGCTAATTAGTACATGAAAGATTACGTAAAGTATATTTTATGATTTATTAAATAGAAAGGGACCCAATTAAGTATATATAATTTTCAATCATTATCTTCACAATTGAAATGTGTGATCATTACAAATTAATTGGTAAGAAATTCGTGTATAAGTAAAACACATAATGTTATCTAAAAAACTTATGTCCTGAATATTATCACAGTAATGATTTCAATATCTAAAATTAAAACAGAAGAAAATACAGATATTTATCTTCAGGAATGTCTCAGTACAAAATAGTATCAGAAGTTTCTCTTAGACGTGCACACTTGAATAAATGTTTCTTCACTTCCTGTTTAAAGCTATGCTTATTTGTTTTCGCCTTAATAAACTCGGGAAGATTATTCCAATCTTTAATTGCGTTGAAATAAAAAGTATCATCACCAAAACTTTTGACTTTTGGAACAACAACGTTAAGTTTACTAAATCTGGTGCGGTTGTGAATTGATGAAACGTTGCAAAAATTTTGATTAAGATATTGTATAGCAATGCCGTGAAAACTATTATAAACATGATTCGGTCGTGATTGTTTAACCCTATCATCGACCCTTAAGAGTTTGACTTCTTCAAACATATCACACCTAGTACTGGTCCAGGATGGTATATTAAGGATGAATCGGATAGCCTTGTTCTGGGTTACTTGTAATCGGCTTTTTAGAGATTTAGTGAGACCAGCATACCAGGCCGAACAAGAGTAGTCAAACTGACACTGTATAAATGCACTTGTCAACGTTGTCTTTGTTTGAATACTGAAATTATAAAAATTTTACTCGTGCAATGATCTTACTAACTATTGAGTCTACTATCTGCCCACCATTTAAAAACTCCGGTCTATAGTTCAATACTACATTTTGCTTGGCTAAAGTCAAATCTGAATGAAAAAAGTGAAAATTTATTCCTGATATTATGTAATAATATTAGGTTAGTTAACATTGTTCTGTACAATACGGAGATATATTTGGACGAGTACCCAGCTGAGAAAACCATATTGGACGAGCCGCTAGTGTGGAGTCCAATATGGTTTTTCCAGCTGGGTACTCGTCCAAATATATCTCGTATTGTACAGTACAATGTTAAATAACCTTTTTATTCTATATCTATTTTATTTTAGTTTATATTAAAATTATTATGATTATAATGATTCACTGAATCTGCCTTTTCTGTATTTTAAGAAGCATAATCAAACTCTGTACATATCCTATAGCGGCTACTTCACCCGATTTATATTCGGAACATTTTCACGCGTTTCGGGCTTCATGGGACTGCTGAACTGTCTAAATACGGAAAAAATACAGTTTTTTTGTACGCACGTGCGTCCAATATGATAATTTATTACATACTCGTTTCTATTCCCCGTTAAGTTACACTGTTACCGAAAACGTCAATATTTTTCCATACACTGACGCCTGAATTTCATATCAGGTGCGTGACGTAATTCAGTGTGTGTTGTTGCACTATTTTTCCTATTTAGTTCAGTATTGTCAATTCTATTCAGGCTATTGCACATATTTATGATATTTACATAATATTTATACGTGTAGATGCGTATGTAATAAAAAGGTTATTATCTTTGCATCGGGAAATATGCACTCGTTCTTCAGCGGAAGAATATTGCGCTCCTAAAGTCGCGCAATATTTCCGCTGAAGAACTCGTGCATATTTCCGGATACAAAGCTAATAACCTATAAATATTGTACGGTCACGTGTTGCAAATAAACGTTTACGACTGGATAAATAAAATAGATATAGAATAATAAAACACTTATTGTATAGCTTGCCGACCAATAGTCAAAATTATTTCCCCTGGGTCCTTCGGATCTTGGACAATAGTGTTGACTCTTAAACGGCAAGCCATTTAATAATTGTATGCTATGAAACTGAAACGAAAGAAAGAAACATTTTATAGAATTGTTCACTCGTCATTTCGTATGTATATTATGCTTTTTCTTGTATTTGCAAGTCGCTTAACATTCAAAATTGTTACTCTGACAATGCGCGTCATAAAATTCTCCACGTTGTCTCCTTATGTCAAACTTGAGAGGCACAAACAGGCTGCTTAATAATGGTAGTTGTAAAACTAAAGGTCAATTTAGGATGTTAACTGACTCGCTACTGAAGGAAAGTGGCTGTTTAGGTGACCGCAAAGGGATGTTCAACTATAATCATAAATAATATACGTAAGAGAGTATATGATTATCTTGATTATTCGTTAAAAAATAAACAAATTACATAAACTACACGAAAAACAATAGAATAATAATCAACATTTAGAATAATATAAATTTAATAAATGTATTACCTGATTTGGATGCAATTAAACTTTCAATATTCACTTATTTCTAGGACGTAAATTAATTTATCCCAGTAAAAGCGCACGGTTTCGATAGGGAATTCCCCAGTGTTGAAAACACTATTTACCCGATTGGTCGTTTAAACCAAATAAAACCTCTCAAGCGGATTTGAAGAATATACGTTTTACATTTATACGGGTAAGTGCAATTACGATAATCATATTACCAAATCCTTACAACACCAGTATTAACTATAAATACACGAGACAGGGTCGCGTTATAAACATTTTCATAGACGGCATTGTGATGATATAAAAGAAGTGTAATTTTACACCAATATTAAATATAAAAGCAAAATAGAATAAAATTAAAGCAATAATAGTGTATCACGTTCAATATTTTTAAAGCTATACCGGACAAAACAGCAAACCCGGCATTAGTTCATTTGACAGTAATTCAAAAATTACTGAACGTACAATTTTGAAATTTAGTCTTCTCTTTAAACAATATGCTGTTGAAAAGTTTTCACAATTTCAACAAAATCAATTTATGCTATCATATAAAATCGCTCATTTTACGACTTCAGCCCTTCTTTGAAAAGTCACAAAAATACACTTAAACATCAACTAAAACTTACAAACTAGCGGAAAACGTTACGATGGTAGAAAAAGACAACACAAACAGACTAATGGAGTTGTCATGTCCTATCGTAAAAAAGCATTTAATAAGTTTTTGAAATTTAAAAATTAATTTTCCTAGTACAAAAAAAATTTACACTTCCTTATGTTTATAATTTGTATGTATTCGTTTTCTAAAAACACACCTTTCATTTGTATTTTTGCGACTTTTTAAAAGCGGCTTTTGTAGTAAAATAAATAAAAATATACATTTGCGTAATTTAATACTATGTTAATATTAACAGGTCGATCTAACTGTCCCCATAATTTAAGAAATGTACTTTAAGTAATTTTAAAACTATTTGCAAAATAGCAAATGGAGCTTAGCCGTTTGGATCAGTATATTTTAAAATCTTAACTTACAACAAACAGCAAAATAGTAAATGTATCTTAGAACCAAATTTATATATTAGGTTAAGAATTTTTAAACAGTAGCACCAAAAGACAAATTATGCATGGAATGCGAACAAACAAGATAACAGCATACTTTGTTTGACTGAAACTTTTCATAAGAGGTTATGAAACGTGCAACATCACTCAAGCAACTTGACAGCAGCTTTAGCGGAACTTCTTCAACATAGAGATTGCATGAATTTCATGATACCAAGGGACAAGAAAAACATGAGTCGAAGTAAGTGTCGGATACTTTTAACGGCGGGTGTAATGAAGTATTTCGACCCCCATAGAATAACGACTCCCCGGTCATTATTCTATAGAAAATGTGACTCCTTTCCTGTAAAATATTGACTCCCCTTATAAAAAACTGACTCCTTTTGAAAACTCTATAGAATAACGACCCCCCGGTCATTATTCTATAGAAAAACTGACCCCTCCAAGTAAAATACTGACTCCCTAAAGATGACTCCCTTCGAATCTCATAGAATAACGACCCCGGTTATTATTCTATAGAAAAAGTGACTCCTTCCATGTAAAATACTCACTGCCGAAATTACTACATTCGAACTCTCATACAATATCGATTCCCGGACATTATTCTATTTAAAAAAGTTACTCTTTCCGTGTAAAACACCGGCTCCTAAAAAGACTTTCGACGATAATATCTATTAAAAAGTGATCCCCACCAAACCTAACGGACAATTTTACTAGATCTACAACTCTAATACCCTCCATTGCCAATGGTTAACATTTTGATTGTACTACTACTACTGGTGCCGCTACTTCTATTGCTATTACTACATGTACTTCTTCTTCTTCTACTACTACTACTACTACTACAACTACTTCTACTACTACTACTACAACTGCTACTACTGATACTATTATACCTGCTTCCACTAATACGTCTTGTACATCTACCTCTTCTTCTCCTGCTGCTGTTGTTGCTGTCACTTATTCCTCTGCTACTGCTGCTGCTGCTGTAACTGCCACTACCACTGCCACTACCACTGCCACTACTACTACTACTACTTTCTATTGTTGCCGCTACCGTACTTTACTGCCACTGCTAAGTATTGCAACTTCTTTTAATACTAAATTCTATGCTAGCAGTTTCTTGTGCAGTTTTCTTCTGAAGAATTACTTCATACCGAAGTTTGCAGGGATTATTGACACTGGTGTGTTTTGTGAACGTATTGTGAATTGTTATTTTCCTGAAAAAATGTATACACCAAGATACAGCGTCTAGAAATAGAATCCCTTTTCCCGTTGCGGAATGCTCTGATTTCTGTGTCAAGTGATGGTATCTTGGGCTAATGGTCAAAAGGAAAGACGGACGGACGGACAAGGGCAAATCTATATTCCCCCCTCCCCCGAGTGGGGGCATAAAATGCAGCAATTTGGCCTTAGATACATGACTAAAGTATCACTAAATTTGACCAAATGACCGGGGGTCGTTTTATTATGGGAGTCAATATTCTTCGTGAGGTCAGTTTACTTCACGTGGGGGAGTCATAGTACTATGATCTGGAGGTCATAATACTATGACCGGGGGTCACTTTTCTATAGAATAAATACCGGGGGGTCATTATTCTATGGGGGTCGAAATACTTCATTACACCGGCACACGGCACTAGAAGGCTAGTGTTTTAACAGTTAATAAGATACCTTGGTGGCATAGATTGCAATCAAGCCTTGATTAAATTTGTTTATTTTACTGCCACACCCCGTTTTTGAAAAGTCTGTTTTAAAAAAACGGACACAATTTATATACAATACAATTTAAATACTATTTAGACGAATACAGAAACGTAGACTTTTATTTTTCGTGAGAAAAAAAATGGTTAAGTATTCTACAATATCAAACTTAGCGGCCTTTTTCGGTCGGGTACAACAGCAACGTTATTTTATTTTGTTGTCATTTTCTTCCTTCGTAACGTTTATCGTTTTTTTGTAAATTTTAAATAGTTGAGTGTAATTATGTGGTTTTACAAAAAATGCATTGAAGTCGTAAAATGGGTAAATTTATATGAAATGTTTGTTTGAAATTGTTGCAGTTTTAAAATGTTATTTCTAAGCGCACGCTAAGTTTCAAGGACGTTCATTCAGTAATTTTTAAGTCGTAGGCAAAATATTAAATTGCGGGAGAGCTGTTTAGTTCAGTATATAGCAATAAATTCCACGACTGCTTAGGCCTACTGGATATATTATTTCTCAATTAATAATGGTACATAGTGGATATTACATGAGTGTCTTTTCATATTAAATATTAAACTCGTTGAATAAAAATAATAAAATGCTCGGCAGAGCCTCGCATTTTATCAATTTTAGTCAACGAGTTTAATAAATTCCATATGGAAAGTCACAAATGTAATGTTCTTTTTATCACGTGTAAGCTTTCCAAGCTGAAACATCAAAAGTTCTTATTTTTTACCTATAATAGACCAAGTAAATTCGTCCAACGTCTCCTATACTTAAAATGATGTCAACGTCAAAGCTTTATTACACGAGTGTATTATAAAAAAAATTATGTAATGGCTTTATTTCACTTCCACGACTTCAGACATGTGATAAAAATAAATAAATCATACAAAAATTGTAATAATTATAATGATAATTAACACCAAACAAAATAAGAACACTGATTATAATGATATTGAATGTATGCAAATATAAAATTATTAGTAATAATATAATATGTCTAATAATAAAAATGATGATGATGATAATAATAATAATAATAATAATGTGACTGCAACGAATGTATTTTCAAAAACAGTATCGGGAATAATATATTCTTTAGATCAAACAACAGGTCCAAAAATATTTATGTAAACTTAAAGTTACAATTTTCATTTACATGTTAAGTATAAGAGTTTAGTAGTGACAGGCATTAACTATCATGCGTTCAATAGACAATAGGTTTATTAAGCTGTAAAGATCTGATATCATATATCTGTAAGTTATACATGTTATACCTTTGACATTTGCGGCTAATGCGTACGGACTGTTTAAAGGCTGACAGACTGAAGGTAAATATTCATTTTTTCTTTCGTTCAAAATGACTTTTGCATTCAAAAACTGAAAGATTATTTCACTAACTCACATTTACAGACAATGAATGTTGACACTATTTTGACAATGAATATATTTATTTTTTTATAATTGTTTTAGAGATGGCATCGGGAAACTCACTAGGAGGCATTTTACAGAAGCGGGATCCAGGTGTCGATCGTGGGTCAAATTTTGGTCTGAACGACGACATCAGCTATAAAGATGTACATTGTACCTCGTGTCAACGAAGAGGAAGAAAAGCAAAGGGCACCTACTATTGTCAAGATTGCAAAGTTGGTTTATGTGAAACATGTGCAACTGAACATACGAAAGAAGTAAAGTTAAACAGGCACAGCGTCTCGGTCATAAGTAAAACATTTCGGGTGTCTCCGAACCAAGGGCCATACCCAGAACTGACGGAAATAGGAACGATCAAATTTGACGTTGAATGTACTTTAAAAGGGTCCACATTCCTTCCAAATGGAGAACTTGTTGTCACGGACTTCACTAACTCAAAGATTCGTGTCTTTAGTGCTGATTATACACGTAAACCTATCGCAAGTTTGCTAATTCCAAAGCAAAACAAGTGGGATGAGCAGCGACCTAAACCTTTAGATATCACAGAAACTGGGTCCCATTCTGTCGCCTTCACCGCAAACAACGGATGCATCTACATCGTAGTCGTCGGTGCGACCATGGTAATGAAGGTAGAAAGGGTGATTTCTGTGATTAGTTTTGAATCAAATTTTGGTGAATGTCTCGGCCTTGCGTACAACAACCAAGATGAAAATCTTTACGTAGGATGTAGCTCAGATAGAGAAGGTGTCTATATCAAAATATATGGACTTGACGGTGAAACTAAAAGAGTAGTACGAGATGGTATAACTGAGGTGCCTAATTACCTAACGTTTGGTATCGATAAAAATAAAATGTATGCTGCTGACGCAGACAGCGTTACCGTCTATGATGTCAGAGATTTTAACGTTGTAGAAGAATTCACGGAGCTTCAAGCGCAGACAAAAGACATAATAGTTGATAAATATGGGTATCTGTACACACTTGCCCTTGAGCGAAGGACGTTCAAAACACCCGGTAGTATCTACCGACTAAATTCGAACAAAGGTGTCACCAAGGTAACGGAACTAAATGACAAACCCTCTTCTGTATCTTACTGTGTGAAAACAGATGACATTGCCGTAACGTTTGAAAAGTCAAGATATATCTTTTTATATAAACTGAAAATGCGGACATATCAAAAACCTTTCGGTGGCGGTTTGATGCGATACAAAGATAAATAAATGAAATATAGGATATTCAAATTTGTGTAGCGTCTGTGTTTTATTATCATTTTTGCCGCGAATCCTATTATGACTCTGTGTAAAATTGTAACTTTTGTACTTGCATTGCGTTTGAAATATACAATCACTAAACTGAATTATTTGTTATGAATGACTTTTGATGTTGCATATCTTGTGTTCAATTAAGTGTATAAATGTTGTTTTTTTTCCAATGATATCATTTATACTTGTACATTCTTTTCATTTAGCCTTTATATATTTTCTTCTAACTTTGATATTCTATTTTATATTTTTGCATGGTGTCAGTTAAAACAATAAAGCTATATTCTATGTTAACAATAACGTTCAGAAATTGTATTTATTTATTCCTTAAAACTTCATCACTCCTTGCTGATTGTAGCCCTTACAGCCCCCTAAAGGTTAAATGTACGAATTACTTGAATAGCAGCTGGCTGTGGTAGATGAGTATGTCAGTGTTTGAAAAGCTACCTTAGGCGAGCTTCGAGCCTACCAGCTCAATAATGTCAGTTACTTTTTTATGCATTTTGCACTTTAAATACATTTTTTCCCAAATTTAAATCAAATTAAAAACGGACGTACGTTATCATAAAGTGCTTCTTGTTAGTGTAAATAGACCTTGAGCTGACAATTGACCCTGCTCCCCCCCCCCCCCCCCCCCCCCCCCCCCCCCAGGGGAAATTTTCAACACTATGATTTTCTTAAACCTTATGGTAGTTGGCATTCACAGACAAAAGTTTGCAAGTTTCCGTTGGGGGCTTTAACGAGTTACGGAGATTTAAAATACGTTACCATGCAAATTTTCATTTAATTCACCATTTATGTGAATTTAATATTATAAACATGCCTGTTGTACAATTAATCGTAATAAACAAGACATTTAGATATGTTTATGTATTTAAAATTGAAATTATCATATGTTCATATCATTTTAGGTGAACAGATGTTATGCATTATCCGTAACTTACGTTACTCTTTTTGAAATTACTAGAACATAGAAATATATCAACAATGATGATTTTTAAGTTGTAAAATACTGATAAATGGCCAATACACAGTTCAGTAATTAAATTTATATATAATAAAACTGTCCCTAGAGTTAACTTATTCAATACGTCACATATGATACGTTACCTTTCCGAAATATGTGTTAAAGAAAAAATATTTAAAATTTTGGTATTACCTATATGGTTAGGATTTTAAAAAATTTATATATTGGACTATAAATAAACATCACCAGACATGAACAACATTATCAAATAAATGTATATAGATTTTATAATTCATTAGACAATATTATTTAAATGTATATTAAGAATATATAGCTCTTTGAATGTACCAGTATGACTGCATATCATAATTATCATTAGTATAATTAAATAACATAGACTCCGCAATGCGAAGCAATATTAGTCCTAAGGTATGACCTCTGACGACTAAGTGTGACATTGAGCTTGAAGTGAAAATGGTATTCACTATACCAGGGTCGACACTCTTATTAGGGGCAGACGAGGTTTCTAACGCTAAAAGGCAGATGGCCTTAGATTTCGGTTGTTGATGATAAATACAACTGCATTCAACAGAGTCTGGTCGAGAGGAGATACTCCTCATAAACGATTGATCCTCCTAGCCATGTGATGTCGATTCTCCTCGCTGATTTGCTGTTTCTCCTGTGACCTCTGACAGTGACCTTGGTAACCATTAACAGCATTCTCACTACACTCCCCCAGCCCTGTTCTATAAAGTGGGTCATAAGGGCTTGGGAGGCCACAAATGGATTCCTTGCAGAATCAGACATAACAGGGATACCCTGCAGGATAATTAACATGGAGGTTTTGCCAATAACGATTATACATCTAATGCAAAGCAGACCACTACTTCCTTCTTAAAACAGACGAGATTCCCCAATGGATGGTTAATTACTATACTGGAGCAGTTATTCCACACAATATCTTATAATAACAAAACTTAAGGTCATGGGATACCCTGACCCAAGTTCATAAACCTCCGGGATGCCTGGAAAAAATACCAAATTATTAAGGCCCTGGGATACCCAGAGCAAGGACCATAATACTGACAATAATGTATGCCAGGTGATACACATACTGCATTAGTTCATAAACTCTTAGGTTGCACGGAGAATTGTACCAAATTATTACCATGCTGGAGTACCCATACTAATGTGTACTATGGGATACTCATTCTGACCTAAATTTCTAAAACACAGTCAAGATACCTAGCAAAACATACACATCTGAGAAACTTGGGTTTTCTTGAAAGTTTGGCGGACGGATGGACATAGCTTCTGCATCTTTCACAAGGATAAACTTGGGATACCCAGGAAGCTGGGAAGACTTCAAACAGATGGACACAGTTTCTGCGTCTATTGCAGGACTGGGCTTTGCCTCTGCTGACACATATCTAAACGAGGATCTAAAGTAAATGATCCAAGACCCGAAGTCCCTTTCCTAGGCCTCCAGCCCAAGAATCTCTATTGCTTAAACCAGACAGGTCCCGCAACAGGTCCCGAAATACCAATACCCATCTGGAAGGGACTCGTGTTTCAACCCAAGTACAAAGGATGTTGTGGTTACATAAAGGCTGCACAGCCATATCTACCATCAGTTTTAGAGACTGCAGTCTCACACTGGAGATAAGTTGATCCTGCCGCCACATAACCAAATCCACACGTCCACCTACTGAGTAAGGGTAAGCAAGCCAAAACCAGACCAATAAGTGAGACTCTGGCACAACGTGCCCCTACTGGTCTATCCATCAGAACAGGAGACCTGAACACATCCCATAGACCCAGCCCCTCCAAGTCGATGTTTCCATAATTGTGTAAAGCCATAGTTTCAGGAGCAAGGTCCATACAGTAATTGTTGTCATAAACCAACCCTTTCCCCCGGAAAGTGCACAGTAAGGGTAGTGTAAACTACCAACCTCGGAATGAAGGAATTAGTAAAATAGACATGAAGGACACTGATCCCAAAACAACGACACTGCAGTTTGCGACGCAGGACAAGTATTGCTCAACATTTATTTGTTCCATAGTTGCTGTCATGGAGATGGACTTGATGTACATGCACTTAAGTTAAATGCAGGAAGGTGGAACCCTGTTAGAGAAGGTGGTACCGAATACAATAAGGTTTCTAGTGGTGGCAACCATCAGACCTGTATGCCCTCATGACCTAGACAAATGCCCTCATGACCTAGACAAAACAATGATAGATTGATTGTTGGTACCCAACATTATTAAAAGGCAACTGCCCAGTGTGATTGAAGGGCAGTACTCTAGCGGGATTTTGATGTTGATGTTGAATAGGGTTGCTAGTACGAGGTCCACAAACCTTTGGAAGGAAGTGGCCTCCGAACTTCACACAAGTGGCTTGACTTTTAGTAACAATATTCCCCAATAGTGTTATTTGTCTCTGACCTTAGGTTCTCTAGAAACCAGCTGAGCTTCAAATGACTGGAAATCAAATAGGTCCTCTGTCTGGCATAAACTTGTCAACTGGTAACGGAATTCACCCATAAAAGTTTAAAGTCCCATATTTGCCATCAAAAGAGTTAGTTTTGTAAGAACTTGCCTTCAGACTGGGCAATCAAATGCACTTTACTTTACCTACTAGTTTTACATTAATTTCACTTGCAGAATATCCTATTTTGAGGCAGTTCCTATAATTGTCTTATTGAACTACCATCAATAACATACATACCGTATTAAAGAAAGTCACAGTATTCCAGTTATGACCATTACCGGCTCCATAGAAAATACATGTACATGGTATATTTACTTAAGGATACAGTTGAGATTGACAACATGTTGGATGAAGTCTATGTTGATGAATGAATCTACTGTACATTCAAAACAATCACAGTTACAACATACAGCAGTTAACAAAATGTAAAATTTGTGTGCATAAACATGCACAAGATTTCTAAATATCGTGATATGACTGTTTCAAATTTATCATCTTTATAGAGCACTGTGTTGGGCAATGTCTGTATATATTTTAAGTATGTCACTACAATGTGCTTAAATAGCTGAATATATATATCAATTGTTTAAAAAATGTTTGGGTGCGTAGTGTTCTCGTGAAGGTGTAATCATGGACCATGTAAATTAGGTTCTAGAACGTGTTTAAAATTGAAAGCAAAATATTTAAAAAAAAAAAAAAATCATTGTAAGTTTGCTATTTTTCAAAGATAAAGTATATGTTCACAATACAGAATACATGAAAATGTATAGCTTATATGTTAGGTAACGTACGGCGTAAATTGTAACATAGACTTTTTTTTTAAATACATGGGTTTAAAGTTGAAATGCAAAGCTATGTTAAAACATATTTTGATTGAATTGTAGATATGCTTTTTCTAAGTGCTACAGTATATTTAAGGTAACAGAACACAAGATATATAGTTAGTTTGTTCGGTAACGTAAATTGTAACTTAATTTGATATATTTATACGTGTTTTAAGTTAAACCTTCAGTTTGAAATGCAAAACTATACTGTTGAGAACAGAATTATATTGTTGTTATTTTTTTCAACTGATAAAGTGTGTTTAAAAGAAAATGAAGACATACAATATAATTTGTATGTTTGGTAACGTAAATTGTAATGTAGAATTCAATGTAAGACATCTTACAAGTTAGAGGCTTGTTGATAAATAAGTATATAGTTGTATTACATGTAACTAAAGAATGTCAATATAAAATTGATAGAACATTTTAATGAAAAACATGTTTGAAGTAGGTATGATTGAAAATTAGCATATTTTGGAAGAATGTCGTTACATTTTAAGAATCGCTAAAAGTATGTTTTCCCTTAACTTAAACTAGCAATCTATATATCATTGTTTTTGCTGAACTTTGAACTTTTTAATAGTAACTTCAATTTCTAATTACCTGGTCATCTAAATTTGCAATAAAAACTTCATGTCAAAAATGTTGTTTTTTTTAGGGTAACGTATCTTTTTCTGATATTTTTCTTCTTTAACAACACATTTTAGATATTGAAATTTAATCAAATTGCAGCATCTAGTATACGCCTTGTAATAAAATATGCAAACTTGAAATGATTTACTAACATAATGGTACCATTTGTCTGTAAAAATTGGTGAAAAAATTATTGGTTTTGAGGGTAACGTATTTTAAGGTGTTGTTACGGAGAAAAGCCCCACTCGCCAGTTGCAAACTTTATGCCAAAATGTTCACCACACATTGGAGTTTCAAAAAAATATGGTCCACAAAATTCCCCCTGGGTGGGGAGCAAAACCCCTTCTGGCTCATACTCTAAAAGTTTTACTATACGTGGCACAACGTACAAAGCTGCAATTATGAACTACTACTAAACAGCCTTATATAGTACATAAAATACATAAATTCACTACTAAATAGCCTTATTTAGTACATAAAATACATAAATTCATTGCTTAATAGCCTTTTATAGTACATAAAATACATAAATTCACTACTAAATAGCCTTATATAGTACATAAAATACATAAAGTCATTGCTAAATAGCCTTATATAGTACATAAAATACATAAATTTACTACTAAATAGCCTTATTTAGTACATAAAATACATAAAGTCATTGCTAAATAGCCTTATTTAGTACATAAAATACATAAAGTCATTGCTAAATAGCCTTATTTAGTACATAAAATACATTAATTCACTGCTAAATAGCCTTATTTAGTACATAAAATACATAAAGTCATTGCTAAATAGCCTTATATAGTACATAAAATATATACATGCATTCCTAGATAGCCTTATATAGTACATAAAATACATAAATTCGTTACTAAATAGCCTTATATAGTACATAAAATACATAAATTCATTGCTAAATAGCCTTATATAGTACATAAAATATATAATTCATTGCTAAATAGCCTTATATAGTACATAAAAATACATACATTCATTGCTAAAAAGCCTTATATAGTACATAAAAATACATAAATTCATTGCTAAAAAGCCTTATATAGTACATAAATAGTACATAAATTCGCTGCTAAATAGCCTTAATAGTATATAGATAGCGCAAAAATCTACTACTAAATAATCTGAAAATAGTACATAAATAGGACATAAATCCAACACTAATTAATTTTAAATAGTACATAAACAGTACATAAATTTTCTATTAATAGTCTTGGGGCATCCGTGGCCGAGTGGTTTAGGTTGCTGACTTCGTATCACTTGCCCCTCACCGATCTTGGTTCGAGTCCCACTCGGGGCGTTGAATTCTTCATGTGAGGAAGCCATCCAGCTGGATTTTGGAAGGTCGGTGGTTCTACCCAGGTGCCCGCCCGTGATGAAATAATGCACGAAGGGGCACCTGAGGTCTTCCTCCACCATCAAAGCTGGAAAGTCGCCATATGACCTGGGACGTTTAACCCAACATAAACAAGAACTCTTCTACATGTAATAGTCTTATACAATGATTTACCAGCAGATCGATGGCACAATGATATACAGGAGTACATGTTGACAATAGCAAAAACTTACGCATACATTTAACAGCTACCAACTTGTTTAAAAAGTGACATAGTGACATAGGTACGAAACAGCAATCCGATCTTAGTTCATTTATCCAGGTCATGCAGAATATGATTTTCATTGTTTTCGAAAATACTTCAACAATATGAAACAGTTAATCTATCCTCTCATATTACGTTGTAACAATTTATACGATCAGGAGATATTAACTGAACAAAAAACATTTAAACAACACATTAAACATGTTTAATCATTACGATGTATGATAACGAAATGCTAACATTTCTCAATGGCTGGACCTGACTGGATGTCAAAACTTCCGGAGGACCTCTGGGATCATCCTTTGAATTTCTTAGCTATTCCAGGTTAGTTTTTTAAACTTGTTACCCATGTATTTTCAGATTATGTCTATATGTACACCGTTTAAGTATGTACAGCATTTAAGTAAGGTTGACATGGTAATACTTACCCTAACCTTTAGTCAGTATATTATACTCAATGATACCTAACTTAAACGGCGTACATACTTCAACGGTGTGCATACATACATTTTCTGTTTCTTACTTGTCTCAACGTACTTTGACTCTTTATTTCAGCATCAAGATGAGATTTCTTTTCTGATTTTCCCATAAAATAAAATTACCCATAAAAGTCGTGTGACGTGGTGACCTTCTGCAGATATATATGTTGGAACTATTTTCTCAAGTTTGACAGTTACGTAAATATTACATATTTCGAGATATTCACTTTAAGAGGCATTATTTAGATTTAAATCATAATATTGACAGTTTGAAAAGGAAATATAAACACCTATAAATCTAAATCATTTATATTCATACTGGAATGATGGGAGCAAAGTAGTTCAGGTTTTGAGAGGGTCGTGGTTTTGAGCAATATTCTTGTGTGAATTTGAGATAAATACGATTTTAAAAAAGGATTACAGCTTTCATCACAATCGAATTTATACATCAGTTTTTTTGCTGATAGCTTTTAAACATATTTTACAGACTACATGTTCTGTGAGGCAGCGAAAATAAGTGTCTTCTCATCGCGATATCAACTGATGAATAAGAAATAAACCTAAAATGAACCTACAAATCAATCATGTATGTGAAATATGATATTTTTGGAATCTACAATTACTAAAAACGTACATGTTGGTCCAATATTTTCATATCCTCATTATTTCATTTAAGAGGTAATTCAAATGGCATGCGGAAGTTCGTAGCTTATATACAAGTGCATATACATACATTCCGGAAAACTGTTAAATCTTCCTTGAATAGGAAACCCGTATACCTCACCTGAAACTGAAACTGAATAATTTGATTAAACACCTATTTCTATACAATGACATATTAAATGACTTTGCACATAACAACAACAACAACAACAACAACAACAATAATAATAATAATAACTTTATTTAAGGTAATATGCGCCACCTAACGATTTTCAACGGACTGTTATGAAATTTTGCCGAATTAAAGTTGACGATATTTCCGATTGAATGGTATTTTTTCTGAGGCTATTTTGCCCCTATTGCCGAATACCAGTGCTTAAAGCCTTACATGGTACGCTCGGACGGGCTGCATATAGGAGTTCAAACCCCTCGGTCAATGGTGTCATCACTTATTATTAAAAAAAATGAAATACTACACACTACCCTGTCCATAGAGCCTGTACCAGCAAGTACATTTAATTTAACAATCCTTGAAAATATAAATGTTGAAATGTAAAAACTTTTACAAAAATTTAAAAAACTGTTTCCTGCTGTTATCGCATATAAAACAATTATCAAAAAATTTAAAACAAAGCCATGAAGTCTCTAATACAGTGTCTTAAGGGGACGCATATTGCTACATTCACAGTTCATACAGAAATGCGGAAGGGGTGCATATTCAAGAAATCGATGGTGGGAAAATAAAAAACATATTCCTAAACTGATATAATACTGATGGACACCTGTAATATTCAATAATTTGTGGATAAGGATGTGGTACTATGAATGTAATAGGAAAACAGAGGTCTTTGTGAAAGTACATTCAACACAAAATATTAAGCTTTTGTATAAGGAAAAAACAGGTTTTTTACAGTAACAGTGTTCCAAATAATGTTGAAGGGATGATATTTTCTTTCTAACACACCAGGTTTGCTTAAACATGTAAACATTTAACGCCACGTCATTTCAGGTCGGGATGGACGCCATATTTCTCATTGATAAAAATGTAAACCAAAAAAATCAGAGTGGGATTAGCATTGCAAGGGCATAACATGACATTCTACACAATGAATACCTTAGAACAGATATCTAAGATGCTACACAGGTCAGGCGGGTTAAATGCATAATGGCGATCACTTGAAATTCATCTTGAAAAGGTGGTTAATTTTAGTTTATTTACATGGTTTTTAATTTTCCCACGACTTCTCGGCGATTCGCTGCAAATGTATTACTGCGCCGGACGAAAGGTAACTCTAATAAACAACGGGAGACAACTTAGGTGTCAGCACGTGTACGATTTTTAAAAAAACATGTCGATGATTATAATTTCTTATCAAATAATGAATCCTATTCAGATATTCGTCTTTAATATTAGAAAATTATTAATTTCTGTGGACATTTGTCAAAAAATATTACTTACATTGGACTACTTTGCGCATCAAACTGGTTTCCGCTTCAGTTGTGAGGCACTTCCGTTATACTTTTTGACAACAATAACGAAACACAAAATGAATCAATAAAGTCACTTATAAACCGACTGCTACTTAAATCAGTGTAAGTAAAGTTGTTGTTACAACATTATACATGTTCGTTACGTTATGAGATAAAGTTTATCTTGAACTGTATAATCCATTAATTACGTTTAGATGATATTGCTTTTACAACTTATTTGACCCCATTTTTTACGTGAATGACAGCATTCTCGTGCAACTCGTGCAAACAGAGTTATGAAAAGTATGGTGGAGAATTCAAGGACAAATTATAAATGACATTAAAGTGAAGATAACCGTATATTCGTCCAGTTTTGATCATTGACATGCCTGCTGTGTATTAGTAACTTTTGTGAACAAGATTAGAATGTTACCTTTTGCACATATACACATTGATTGGACCTCTCAACCAAATTTCATACCTTATTTTAGGGATTTTTAAGACAATACATTTTCAAAAGTTTGTTGAATGTGTTTTGATATTTAAGTGCATTGTAGTTCATGAATACCAAGTTAAAAATTAATAATGGCAACATTTCTAGGCCCTTATTGTAAGCCACTAGACTTCTGTAACGATAAATGTTTAATGTATTAAGGGGAATATACTCTCTTAGTTTTTGAATGTGGCATTCCTTGACCACTGTATCTTTTCTTATGCACTACTTTGTAAACAAACTAAATAATGTGTTTTAGCTTACATATGCGAAATGAAAAGCAAGACAGTGACCATATTTCACATTCTTTCTTTAAATTAGAATCTGTAGGACATTGATAAATGTTTGGACAAAGTGAAGCACTATTATTTTCGCACCAAAAAGTCTTAATTGTTGACTTTGAATGTACAAAATAAGTCTTATGTAATTCAACAATAACTTTCTTGTTTCAGTTTTCTCATTTTTATTTTAGTGAGCAATCCTTTATGTACTTATAACAGTTGAAACAGTATCCATTTCATGTACCAAAACCTTGTACTTTTTTGCAGGTAAATTTTATCGTACCCCACCCACTTTTTTCTAATTTCAAAGTATGCGTCCCCTTAAGATTTGTTTTTGAATGTATCAAGTGATTTACTTTTTTGCGTAGTTCTAACGGCAGTTTATTCCACAGTTTTGGACCAATAGTACAGAAACTTCTATCATTAAATGTTTTGCACTTGTATGGAACAACATAACAACATTCAGAATTTTCTGACGATCTCAAACCTTGTCTACTAGGAACATACTCTGTAAGCAATTCTGTTAATGTGACAGCTATACATGAAAGAAAATGGACCAAGAGTTATCTTGAAAACAGAAACCAGAAAGTTTTTGTTGGCTCTTTTTTATCTGAACCTCTCAGCGTCAATGCCGGGGTGCCCCAAGGCTCAGTCCTTGGGCCCCTTTTCTTTCTAGTATATGTTAATGACATCATTGAGAATTTGTTATGTATTGCACGTCTTTTTGCGGATGACACTTCTTTAGCATGTACTACATCTTCTTTGACTGATCTTGAAGGAATTGTTAACCATGATCTTGCCATGATAAATGCATGGTCTAAAAAATGGCTTGTAGATTTTAATCCGAATAAAACAGAAGCAATGTTTTTTACTTTACAACAAAATATCAACAAACCATTATTGACATTTGATAACGTACCTGTTAGATTTGTTGAACGACATAAACACTTAGGTTTAACACTAAGTTCAAATGGAAAATGGCATGACCACATTGACCAAATAACTACATCAGCTTCAAAATTGTTAGGTATGATGAGAAAATTAAAGTATACTCTTAATAGACAGACTCTTTATCAAATATATTATATCTTTCTTAAGACCTGTTTTAGAATATGCTTCTGTAGTGTGGGACGGCTGTACTCAGTACGAAAAAGAAACACTAGAAAAAATTCAACATGAAGCAGCCCGTATTGTAACTGGACTTACCCGGTCTGTCTCAATTCAAAATTTATATCAGGAAATTAACTGGCTCTCACTATCTGACAGACGATTATATCAAAAACTTTTAATCACATTTAGAATTCGCAACGGTGATGCGCCCGAGTATTTGAATAATATTTTTCCAAACATTGTCAACAATTCTACACATTACAACTTAAGAAACGCTGAAAATGTTATAATCCTCAGTCGAAGAACTCAAATATTTTCTAATTCCTTTGTGCCTTCTGCTATTGATATATGGAACAATTTGAGTCCTGAAATAAGAGCCACAAACATCTTATCAAGTTTTAAAAGATTGTTAAAAAATACCGTTTTTCCAACTACAGAAACTCCAAAATGGTATCTTGTAGGAGAAAGAAAATTTTCTATAATTCATGCAAGGCTTAGAAACGCGCGCAGTAATTTGAATTTTCATTTATTTTGCAACCATCTGTCTCAGGACTCAATCTGTTCTTGTGGAGAAGATATTGAAGACGTTAAACATTTTCTTTTCACTTGTACGAAATATACAAATCAAAGGATTAAACTTTTCCACGATCTAAGGCAATTTCATCCTTTAAATACCCAACTTCTTTTAGTTGGTAATTCCGAATTGTCATATGAAGACAACTGCAAAATATTCTGCTCAGTCCAACATTACATAAAATCAACCAAACGCTTTTGAGACTCACCATATTTAGCAGGCAATATTATTCAATTTATTCATATATAATTATATAAGTTTATTATTGACAAGACCCCAGTTGTTTCTTTTTTATGTTCTTTTTCCCCAAATGTAGTACATGTTAATGCAATTGAATTGCATCTTCTTTTTTTTGTACTCTTACATCTTTTTGTACACTGACTAGTCACAAATATGTTTGTCTATATAAGTCACATGTACTCGTTTCTCCTTTTTAAGGTTTTTTTCCCTATTGTAGTACATGTTAATGCAAATTAATTGCATCATTTTTACTCTTACATCTATGTATACATTGCCACTAGTCACAAATGTGATTGCTTTTATAAGTACACATGCACTTGTACCCCATACTTATTTCAGCTCTTTTTTTTTTCTTTCCATTTTTTTGTAGCTATTATATTGTAATTTTATTATTTACCACACATGTACCTGATTAGTTGTCATTGTTGTAAATTAAATATGTAAATATTTGCATTAGGGAAGACCCGTTACTAATGTTGCGAGAACTTGTGGGTCGGCCCTTTTGCCTATTATATGTACAATTGACGTAGTTATCTGTTTATATATGTATATATTGGCAATAAAATATGTTTAAACGCAAAGAAAGTATCTTGAACTCAATCCTTGCTTTCACCGGCAACCAATGTAAGTCATACAATGCTTGTTTGGAACAGTCAATTTTTTTCCTGTTAAGGACAAGTTTTGCGCACATGTTTTGAATACGTTGCATCTTACGCACCTCATCGTTAACTACACAATACAGTATGACATTGCAGTAATCCAGATGTGAAATAACCAGTGACAAAACTAAAATACTAGTGGCTGCTT
This sequence comes from Mercenaria mercenaria, assembly GCF_021730395.1. Classification (NCBI taxonomy): domain Eukaryota; kingdom Metazoa; phylum Mollusca; class Bivalvia; order Venerida; family Veneridae; genus Mercenaria; species Mercenaria mercenaria. The sequence goes on from NC_069372.1 coordinate 5,562,547, forward strand.
TTGTAAAATAATTTTGGATGTTCTTAATTCGTAGGTAATACAACATGGCCCAAATTTCACGAAAAAAGTTAAGTAACTTCTTAGTTAAGTCTGTTATTTCAAAATCGTGCTATTGCTTAATTTATTATTATTTAATGTTAATTTTTTCTATAAGAATGTATTTATAGCTTAATTATGATATGGTTAGTAGTATTTGTCCGCAGTACTTATTTTAGTCACGCAATTATGGTATTTCTATTTAAGATCGATATAACGAACTCAAATATTTGCTTAAGTATATTTCTTATTTCTATACTTCGTTTTCTGTAAAATACAGAATTGTTGTGTTTTGATCTATGAAATAGTAATATATGGTTCTGATATAGATGAAAAAATCAACGTTGAAGACGCATTAAGGACAAAAACAAGCATCTGAAATAACAGCCTTGAGATTTTTCGTAAAATTGGGGCCAGGTGTGTGTGTACCTTGCAACAATAAACAACAACAAAAGACATTCACATGTACAAAACATGCAACTACATTTGTTTCAGGGAGCAATCATTCATTCAGTTTCTACATTGACAAAGAGTCGAAAGTAGACCGTCCTAGTGATCCTATATACAGACAGTTTGTTGAACACTTTGGCGAGCTTGCAGCCGAAATATCTTACAGGTAACATTGATAAAATATTTGAAACTCTTGAAAAGCGATATGCAATTGTATTTTTCTCAAAGTACTTTTCGTGATGATAAAAATGGCATGCTATGTTATTTAAAACTATAAAAATATAAACAATGAATGGTGTCTTTACAAGTTCTTTGTCTGCCCTTTCGCTGATGATGTCACGGTTAAAGGTGTTCATTTCTTTCATACCTAAAATGAATAAATATTCAGTTGTTAACCATATCTCTATAATCAAACTGTAAGTAGGTTACGACATTATTTAAACTTTAACCCTTAGCCTGCTGCAGGCGAATTTAACAGCCTTTGCAAACAGCTTGGAACCAGATCAGACGCCGATTAAATCGGCGTCTGATCAGGTTCCAAGCTGTTTGCTACTCTGACAATATTTCTTCCATTTTTGGAGCAAATTGAATGAACTTTACAATTTTAGCAGACGACATTTCCAGCAGACGACAATTTATCTAGCATGCTAAAGGTTAAAGTACAGCATTGTATTTGGCGTGTTAATCTATAAAAAACATTTCATTTATGCATATACAGATGGACAGTTACACAGTCAACAACATTGACTCAACAACTGAACCTTGGCATCCGCTATTTTGACATGATGGTAACAGCAAGAGGTGTTGAAAAGGAGGACAAAAATGTTTACCTAAGGAACGGTCCTAACATCTTGCAAGCTCTCAAAGAATTCAAAATATGGTTAGAAATGCATCCGCAGGAAGTCGTCATTATTGACTTCCGGGTAGTGAATAAAATGAGTCCCGCGCATCACAAGTATTTACTCGCAAATATAACGCTAGACTTTTTCAAGGGCAAACTACTGGGATATACAGGTCATGTTAAAGGCATTACGTTGAGGAACATGTGGTCTTTGGCAAAACAAGTCATCGTCATCTATCCAAAGGAGGTAGTAATCTCATAATGCTTGACCCTTAATGACAATCGCGATTTCCGTGCGATCACGTGTCCTCCGTATGCAATTTCGGCATCCTTCGGCCGTATCAGAAAATTATTTTTCATAACAACCGGTGAATGCCGCAATCGCATACGCAAAGCGAACGCAAATTGCCGATTGTCTACGGAAATTGCCGATTCACTGTCTTAACAAATAATTAAATGCATCACATACTAGGCAAACGCAAAAATATGTGATATTATGATGTTATAAATTATACGTACTAGTGATAAGTAAGTAATTACTTTTTATTGAATAAAATCATAGTGCATGAGTTTCATATATATTCAAAGAATGCCGGTTTCAATTAATTCCGAAGGAAAATAACTGTTACAATCTTTGAAGAACGTCATTTATTTCTGCTTTATTCTGATGTCATTTTTGTAGATAGTATCCAAACCCTTACTATTTTCTGCATCATTTAAGAGGCAGATTTCACCAGTCGCCTGTCGTAATTTTAAGCCAGACCCATTTGAGGTCGGGACGTTGTCTTAATTTTTAAATTCTAAAAGATTACTGGCAAATGTGACAAAATAGTGGTGATAAAAAGTGTTTGTTAGATAAGTATCGTTTCTAAGAAATTTTACATTTGCAGTTTACAGTATTATTTCGCTTAACAAGAGGGTACTTCATAAATGACAGGCATTTAGTTCACATTATGCATATTTATTTGCAACAACTTGTTCAATTTCAGTGTACATATGGATATTACTCCGTATGGCCAAACGATTGCATTCATTACGTCATATCACAGGACCAATCAGCGAAAAAAATGATTCAAAAATTGGAAACGCTTTATCAACATGGCCGCCCACCACATGTTTTCTTTTGCCAGGAAGGGGTAATGACACCTAACAACGACTATCTAGCTGAAAATTTACATGGAACCTTGAAGGAAAATTTATCGAAACCAGCTCTAAGGGCTGTTCTGAACTGGATACGCAATAAAGACATTCAATATGGGGATGTGAATATTGTAGTGGCCGATTTTGTTGACTTGTATGAATTTTGTAAGGAGGTTGTTACAGTTAACTATGAAAAAAGAGCTTTAAAAAGATATGATTTTGAGCCTAGAAGTTGCGCATGCGTTGTCTTGTGACATTCTATTGTGACGTAGATTAATACTGATTAGGTCATTTTCATACAATCTTTCTGCATTTTTCCGTCTTAGAAGTAATGCAATGTCTCTGCCAATGTTTAAATATTCATACTTCTGTAAACTTTGATAATTTGACAGTTTCTCTAGAAAAAAGGTGTTAAAATTACATTTTAAAAACTTCTTTTTTTGGCTTAGATTGGCTAAGTTATATGCATTTGTATTATATCATAATGCTTTACTTTTCCAGTGTTTGTCTTATAAAATAGATCGCAGATCATTTTTGTAAAACCGCTACAATAGTCATGTTGTTATATATGATTTTACATTATGTCAAATAAAATGGTATTTGAAAGTCAAGGTAACTGGGTTTTTTAAATAAGAAAAGAGTAAACCCATGGTTTTAACAGAATATATAAAAAAAAATAATATCAATATACAATTTTAATTACAATTTTCAAAATAAATTGTCTCTGTCATTGTACATGTCATATGTTGATAGCATCAATGTACATAAGCATTTATTTTGTTTCGCTTACAGCAAAATAATCACATTACATTAACGCATAAATACTATAACTAGAACGTAATAGTGTTAAAATGTAAAGACTATATATGTAATATAATTTATATTAAGAAAGTGGATCCGTAATGATTACGTGTTCTCCGAGTGCGATTTCGGCATTCTTCGGCTTTTACAGAGAATGCCGAAATCGCTACAACGTCCAAAGTAAACATAAATACGTAATCACACGGAAATTGCCGATTGTCTACGGAAATCGCCGAGTGTCATTACTGAACCACTGCCTCAACATAGTAAAACTATAGATGCTTATAATTACAACTACGTAAGGAATATGAAATATTTATTTACTATTGCGTGTCTGTTCACTAAACTTCTATTTGTGTCAAGCGAAATATATTCGTCTATGGCGCATATTGAGGACCGTCTAAATTATGTGAAGAAAATAAACATCAGTGGATGGATTATGAAACATTTTGTAGAGCCGGAAGAATTGAGACTTGCAACATTGAAGGAAGTGGTTAAACATGCTGTTGATGTAGATAAACTTGCAAAGGATACAAATGAGCTTGAAAATCCTTTAAATGTCTATAGATTCATGAAAAAGTTAGCTTATTTCAAAGAACAGGTGCAAAAAGCTAATGATACAAAACGACAGAATTCGTTTAAAGAAGCCAGTTTTATAAAATTTCTTAATGTTCTTCCAACCAAAGAAGATTTAAACGGTTCTATCACAGGTAATATTTTCTTTTCTTGTTTCTATTTTTTATATTTTACCAAACAATTAAAAGTTTAGATTTTATAATAGCACTAAGCCTTTTTATTGATATAAAAGTAGGAGAAAATGTTATGGTTGGACGATTTTACACAGCATTCACATCTTACAAGTCAAAGCATAACATATATTGTTACTTGAAGGTTTCTTAATTTTTATTGCATATCTTACATTCTTTGTTTATAATGTAGGAATGAAATATAATGATTAATTGTTATAGAATAGTAAAACGTGTATTCATTAAATAGCCTTTGGTCATTTCAAGTAAGTACACAATTATTTTTTATTAGTACAAATCTAAATGTGGTTGAAACACGGAAACTAATATAAACAATTGTATCATAGTGCATAATGATCTGTTCGTAAAGCAGTGTGCTATACAGGTATACCATAGTTCTTAAACTTGGCAATGTTTGTAGACATTGTAACATAATCTAAGAAACAATTTAAAAGGATAATTATATAAGACAACACATATTTACGGTTTCATGGGTTTTGATTTACATATTTTTACAAAAAAACATATATGTGTCTTACAATGCGTTTCTATGGTCACTATTACGAATTTTAGGGATTTACCATCTTGATAGCCTAGTGGTAGAGCGTCCGCTTCGTGCGGGAGGTTGCGGGTTCGATCCCTGGACGCGTCATACCAAAGACGTGAAAAATGGTACCAGTAGCTCCCTTGCTTGACGCCCAGCATTAAAAGGGAAACTGTTCTCTTCTCTCATCCCTCGTGGCGATTGATTCCATCAGGAATGAGATGTAGAGAGTGATTAATAAAAGTTGTAGAACTTGTTTCACAATCAACCTAAAACAAATTATAAACTAACTAAACTAATGTAAAGGATTCATTGTACAGGTAGTAATCTTGTAATATAAGAACAGGGAGGGGTAAAGGAGTAAACTAGTTTGAAATCGCCAGTTTGTTTTTCCACTGGCCGTTCCAAGGCGGTGCCCTGCTGTTTTCCTTCTTCATGTATAATTGTGTTTGTTACGTATAAGTTATTACTATAGCATTCGTTTTTCTTAAACTGTTCATATGCTTAGCCGCTGTGCACGTGCATGCGTTTACACATGCTCCCACTTCAATGCAGTGTGCTGTATGGGCAGCTGCGTTCTTGTAAATATAACTTTTCCTGTTGAATTTTAGTTCTTTTTTGCGATATTTATATTGTATTGATTAGTAGATTATCAGCTGTTTCAAAGATTTATTGTTAAGAAAAGGGAGGAAAATCTACATAGCATATGCGTGTTATTAAAAGCCTTTAAGGACAATGGAGTTTTGTCCCTTACACTGTCCTGGTATGTACGGGTAGAAAGATGTTTTATTGTATTCAAGCAAAGATCAGACTGAAATAACAACTTTCGTAACTGTGCTATTGATTTTATTTTTCTTTGCTTTTAAAACATTGAAATGACATTTCATGTTCATGGTATTAAGAGTACAAAACAATTTAAAAAGGCTACAATAGATGGAAAAAACAAAAATCTACCAAGAGAACCATGAACATCCGTCGGTTGAAATACAGTTCCATTCCGTGGCAAAGCGAATTAGTCGTTAGCACATAACGGATATAGGGCGGGCAAATACGAACCATATATAAACACAGTCTGTATGCATTGGCATAACGTACATCATATAAAGCAGAGACTTACCCTAAGCCCTTTTTATACAAGGGAAACAATCTGTTTATAGAGTGAAATTGTCGAGTGAAATCCTTGTATCAATGCCACGGCAAAGTAAGCTGTCTATGTTAAATGCTATGCTTGATAACACAGTTATGCATCTAACTGTCCTGAAATTGTTTTCTCTGATTTTCTCCTATTTTTTTTAGATATTTTCCCATACTTTGACGCATATATATGGGTAGCAGAAATTGTTCTCTTTCAAGCACTAGCTTTTTCAACATATTTTCTTTGTGAAACTCTGTGGGTTTTGACTTTTTTAAAAAAAAATCGTCTGTTTGTTGACAAATTTTACTATGTCATAATTTCCCCTAGGCAGTAACACGGGGGAGGAAGTGTCACACGAAGGATGGAGTTCTTCTGATAACCTGTCATGTTTTCTTCTGATAACTGTTACGGAGTTCCTGGAAAACATTACAGAGTTCGTCTGATTTCTGAATGACGTGCCAAGGAATCGTAGGAAAAAATGGTAATTATTTATCTTTAAATAGAGAGAATGGGGTGTAAAACTAAAGTTTGATGATCAAGGTTGCCTGATGTCTTGTGCTAATATTTTCATTCATACATATTATTCTTCTTATTCACGTTCTTCGTCCGCAGCACATGCAACAGAATAATTTTAGTGCAAAGTTGCAAACATATACCACTTTCTAACAATTTTATGCCCGATTTTTCAAATGTTACGGAATTCCGGTGATAACTCTGAAGATGTCACAGAGTTCTTATGATAACTTTTATTACTGTCAGGGTGTTTCTTGAGCTATGTTAAGATACTTTTTAGCTAATTTTATTATTTAAATGTTTTAACGTAATATATTTATCCAAGGCACAGTATTGTGGTTATATAATGTACGGTATGAGTCTTTTGTAAAGTTTAAAACTATATGCAGTATAATGACATATATAGTAAAATACGAATAGATAATAAATGCAGTAAATTGTATTTTTTCGTTCTATCAATGGATGTGCTAATGTTCGTGAACAACGATTTATTGGTTTCCGTTTTGATTGATCACTGAATTGAAATCAAATCCGTTATCTTTAATTTAGGGTACATCTATTTGCTGCATTTGCAGAGGCTGTCTTTTTCTGAAGTGGTTGATCGGATTAATATGTATGACTGCTGTTGTCATTGCATGCAATTCAATTGCTTGTCTAATTATGCATATTCATACTATGGCCTTTACGTTAAGTTAATATGTGGTAGGTTGAAAAGGCCAATATGCTAGGTAAAGCTTTAGATAATTGTCCTTTGTTTTAGGATGCGACAGTCAGATGTAAATACTGTCACAAAAGATTCCCGACACCGTCTGAAGCAGTTGCTCATGTTGTAAATATTCATCCTGAAAAGAAAGTCGCAATTACAACATTGAGGCCATGTGGCAAATTTAAAACAGTCCCTTTAAAAGTAACATCTAGTCAGAATAACAAATATAACACTAAAAACTTATCATTGGAACTCAAAAACACACATACCGTACATTATATAACCACAATACTGTGCCTTGGGTAAATATATTACGTTAGAACATCGTTAACACCCTTTTTAAATAATAAAATTAGCTAAAAAGTATCTTAACATAGCTCAAGAAACACCCTGGCAGTAATAAAAGTTATCATAAGAACTCTGTGACATCTTCAGAGTTATCACCGGAATTCCGTAACATTTGAAAAATCGGGCATAAAATTGTTAGAAAGTGGTATATGTTTGCAACTTTGCACTAATATTATTCTGTTGCATGTGCTGCGGATGAAGAACGTGAATAAGAAGAATAATATGTATGAATGAGCAAACGATTTCGATATTTTACTCAAAATGTCTTCTTTTCAAAGTAGTGGCGCTGATTATTAGACTAAACAGTTTTTTCTGACGCATAGCACAAGACATCAGGCAACCTTGATCATCAAACTTTAGTTTTACACCCCATTCTCTCTATATAAAGATAAATAATTACCATTTTTTCCTATGATTCCTTGGCACGTCATTCAGAAATCAGACGAACTCTGTAACGTTTTCCAGGAACTCCGTAACAGTTATCAGAAGAAAACATGACAGGTTATCAGAAGAACTCCATCCTTCGTGTGACACTTCCTCCCCCGTGAGTAATTGACCTGGTTTTTACATAGTTTTCTTTTCAGATTGTAGTAATTTTGCATGCTTTTTCCATGCCTAGTGGTAAAAAGTGTTTGTTTGCTTTAGGTACTAGGTCAATAGTCACCTTAACCTAAAATAACGTCTTAGCGGAATTGTCTCCGTTTTTATAAATATTTTACTCAGGATCACTTTTTTCAGATCAAATAACTTTTTTCAGAAAAATGATATTTGCATTATTTTTTCAGACTGTGCCTACTTAAAAGTTTGAATTTTTAGTTCCACTGCCTATATAAATGTATGAAGTATGTTTACCAGGACACCATGCATACAAAAATAAACATATTGCTAAGTAAAACAACGTTTTTAAACTTTAAGTTAATATGGGAAGTTTCAATATATATTTAATATACAAATGTACAGTGAAATTAGTTATGTCAATTATGTGGAGTTAAATCTCTCATCTTTATAATTTTATTACTGTTCAGGTTTAGCTCGCCTTCAAGTGGTTTATAATTTATCCACTGAGGATGTACTGGCTGGCATCCTAAATGGTAGGCCTTCCAGACCACTTACTGCGGAAGAAGCCATGGACATTGTCACATATACAATCAATCTGTCAATCCCAGGAATACAGATCAACAATTATACATTATCATGGTTAATCCACATTAACAACACGAAAATTTCTCTCTATAAGGACAGACCATATATAAAAATTTTGAGACTGATGGCGGGGATATATCTACAGAGCAGATGTTACTGTTCCAGGGAGTTTCAACATGTATATAACATGTTACGGAAAGTTGATCCAAGTTACAGTGCACATATTGAACGCTTTGTTAAAAGCTGCAAAAAGTGGTACTCTCGTAGTGATTGTGAACTGCTAACAGAAAAACCGACTCTGTATAGTCGAGGAGAAAGATTTTTTGCTTTATGTAGAGGGGAACCTATAAAAATTCCAGATGAAAGCATAGGTTATAAGACGCAAGCACGTGAATTTAGTTGCATGCTTCAAAGTAATAACGACCCAAAACTTCTACTCAATCCAGTAAGAGTTGAAATATTGAATAAAAAAAGTCCTTATATCGCCATCTTGCATGACATTGTAACTGATAGAGAAATTAATTTCATAAAGAGAGTGGGAAAACCTAATCTTAAGAGAGGAACGGTGAAGGTTCGTGATGGACAGGCAAAAAGTGATGTTAAGATTAGTAAAACCATGTTAATGCCAAATAGTCATATTGCACTCTATGGAAAACTAAACACATTTCGTAACAGACTTGTAGCTCTGACCAAGCTTAATAAAAAAAGTTTCAAAAAAGTTCAGGTTGCTAACTACGGGGTAGGTGGTGTTTATGATGTGCATGTGGATTTTGTATTTCCCGGCGTGGAGAAAAATTTTACCGACGCTACAGACATCCATCTGTTAACCGTTGTGAATTATTTGACCGATGTTGAAAACGGAGGAATGACTGTTTTTCCAGATCTTGGGATAAAGGTTGAAGCGAAAAAGGGAAACGCTTTAATTTTCTATAATTTATTCCGGAATGGTACTGGAAACTGGTTAACAAGGCATGCATCTTGTCCAGTCTTATACGGAAATAAGTGGATAGCAAATCAATGGGTGTTAAAAAATGATCAAGCATTTGCATACCCATGTTCTTTGAATAAGTTTGAATAAAATTGCCCAAAAGGAGCCACGTGACTTCTGCAATTTCTTCGCCATAACTTAATGTTGATAGATAAAAACAAAATCCTGTGGTTTAATTTCGTTTACATTTGTTGAACACATTTTCAATGAAATTACTTGGCAAGTCAGTTAATGTCTAAACAATGCACTTCTATTTTTTCCCTTTTCATGTTTCCCGTCAGTTATTTTTCTTTCCAATCGGATTTATAACATTTCTTACATTTTCAGATTAACTTTGATCAAATCTGGCAGAAAAAAAATGTTGTTACATCAGCTGTGACCATCAGGGTGTCCTGCTTATTCTTTTAATAGAGTTATGAGAGACTTTTAACAGTCGCTACACGAGACTGTTGTGATAGTTAATAACAATCAAACTCGGTTTGATATATTCTGCTCATGATGGGAAATGTTCTTTGCAACATCCCTCATCCCGTATATTTAATGAACACACTAATCCAAAAGTCTTGTAAATGAAACAACACTGAGGACTTATTACGACCGACAAATGGCACTTAACTACGCTGCGGTAAGTTAATAAAATATATCAAAAGTCCCTTTGGAAGCATAGAATGCAATCAAGGAAGATAATGATATGATAAGCAAATACACTATGAAACATCCAACATGCCTCAAGCACCAGCTTAAGAGGAACTCTTATCATACAGGTACATAGATTACGTACCAAATGATCTAGCCTAGCAAGCATGTTTTGGAAAATGTTGGTCGAAGACCACTACTAATATATTATTTTAGGAGTTAGACTCTTCCACACGTTTATACTACATTTTAACGATTCTGTTTTGCAGACAGATCAGTGGAAGAGACTTTTTAGGAGTATGTTATATTGGTCACAGGCCACTATTAATAACACAGGAACATATGCAAGCATTTGAGGGTAAAAGTATAATGTGTAGGAGAGGCTTATTTTGTAAAGTATTCAGCAATGGCCAAGAGACTTAATGAATGAAGAAATCATCCTCATATCAGCAGTATTTAACGTAGGTCCACGATTTTTTTATATAATTTTAGTTGCTACGTTCGTCTCTGGTCAGGTACAAACAAATATCGAGAGGGGCACCGGAACAAAGGGACTACAGATGATCCTACATAAAACATGCGGTTTCATGCATGAGCAAACTTATGTCAGTGGTCCAGTGGTAACACGCCGGACAACAAAACCAAAGGTCATGAGTTCTAGCCCGGGCTCATCAAATTAAAATAACTAAGATGCACGTAAATGGGTTAATCAAACTGACAAAAACAATTTTGGAAGCTTCTGGAACTGGAGCGTGTTCTGTATCCATCTTGCACTATCATCCCGGTAAAATAAGTAACATTATTTAGGATGAGTCGCCAATAATGGAATCAGGTGGCGATTATAAACGTGTTGTCAGTAAAAACACAATATACAATTAGATTTTATTTATTTTGTTGGGTTTATTATAGGTCATTTTGCGACTTATCAGCTTTGATGGTGGAGGAAGACCCAATGTGCCCCACCGTGCATTATTTCATCACGAGCGGGCACCTGGGTAGAACCACCGACCTTCCGTAAGCCAGCTGGATGGCTTCCTCACAAGAAGAATTCAACGCCCCGAGTGAGGCTCGAACACTTATCGATGAGGAGCAAGTGATTTGAAGTCAGCGACCTTAACCACTCGGCCACGGAGGCTCCCGATATACAATAAGAAGCTTTTATTTCAAAGAAGATGTGCATAAAATACAAAATCATCTTAAGAATCTGTAGTTAGATAAGCATCATTTTGAAACCAAATACTAGTAGTACATGTACATCTTTAAAAACTTGTTTGTAAAACGATTTGTTTTCTTTTTTCAAGAGTTCTTCGTTTTTAGTAAAGCATTTCTACATAGTCTTCTAATTTTTTGAAAATGATAGACAAAAGCACTATGAAAGCATTTAATTAAGTTGGCATGCAATTCTTGAGGTTTGATAAAATAAACGCGCTTGATAAAAAATAGGCCCAATAGAATCTAAATTGTTCTCGTGAAGATGTAATTACGAAATCTACAAAAGCAATGAATAATAATGATTTCAAATTATAGCGCACACTCTCAATTTCTTATACATGTATCATGGTATACTGATTGGGTTTAAGTATACACACTAGATTTCAATTAAACAAAGATTAAGAGATACGGACTTCAGAAAAAAAAAACACCTTCTTTTGTACATCTATTTAGATTAGTGTATTCATCCAAAATGCTTAGAATACAGTTCCTTTATTAGTTTAATTTAAAATACATATCAAATATTTTTTCCTGAAAAAACATGACCTTAATCTATAGGTGTTCCTCTTTATTACTGAACTGAAATTCTCGGGCGGCATAAATGTCTATCAAGAAACGTTAATTGTCTTTATGATGAATTGATATATTAGCTCTATCGTTGTGTGCTCTACAAACAGCCGCTGTCTCTAGAACTCTGAAAAAGTATAACAAAAATAGTTACAATAGAGAAAAGACATAAACATTATCAATGTTTGTTGATAGTGTTGAATGTGTCCGTATATTTTTATCTAAATCATCATAAGAGCCGTGCCATGAGAAAACCAACATAGTGGCTTTGCGACCGCATCCGCGCAGTCTGGTCAGGATCCATGCTGTTCGCTTTCAAAGCCTATTGCAATTAGAGAAACCGTTAGCGAACAGCATGGATCCTGACCAGACTGCGCGGATGGCGGCAGGCTGGTCTGGATCCATGCTGGTCGCAAAGCTACTATGTTGGTTTTCTCATTGCACGGCTCATAAAGTCGTTGTGTCGTTAGCTAGTTAGAAGATTATTCAATATAGGATGTGATTTGATCACATTATTTTGGGATTGGATGATTTATTATTATTATTGAAGTTAAAACCTCAATTTTCAGTTTTATGAGGTCGGATACTGGTAGTCTAACTGTATTAAGTGTACATTCGTCACATGTCCAACCACTATCTTAAAATATATATATTAATATTTTAAGTAATATAAAAGCCAAGAATTGGAGTATGGTGTAATGGTACACTGACAGTCCACAGCATAATATATAAAAAGTATCATTTGTATCATGAAGAGCCTGTACTTCAACGCTTTCTTGGAGGATTTGGTAGTAATGCAATTTTAAACACTGTCGCAAAGAGCAGATTTGATTTCTGGTTTTATTAATGAGAAATGGAAATACATACCGAATCTGATCCCTAGAGCGGCGCCGGAAATGTCTTTCAATGTACTGTATCCATTGATTGCATATCCCCCACCTCCACCCATGTGCATTTCGAACGGAAAAAAGTAATGCGAAGAAAGATTAGTATAAGCAGGTACGCTTTCGTCAATCCAGTTCCTCATGAGTTTCGTATAGCAGCATCCGGTGTGGTAGGACGTCGGTTCCGCATCGTACTTGTTGAAGAAAAAAGCCAAATAGCTGTTTGGATTGGAGTCGCTATTGGTAAATGTGAATGCACGCCCGTTTGCTGAATATCCCTGCTTATTCTTTTGACTGGCAATACTTGACGGCAGAAACCCGAGATAGATGTATGGAGCCATAGTTGCATAGTTCTGTGGAGGATTGTACCCGTCCGATTTGTTGTATTGAATGCTCAGAGAGACGTCACTGTGAGCGGGAATTTGTCCCATTCTGGTATCAAACTGTTGACGGTTTAACCTACGGTGGCGAACCAGCACTTGTAATTTACAATATTCTATATCATTCATATCTAAGACCGCAAACGTACATTTTGAGATAAACATATATCCATAGCCATCGTGGAATTCGCAAAACACCCAGTATGTCTGACCGATGGAGTTGGTCATTTCATAATCTCCATCCGTAACTTTAGGGTCAGTCTTTTTCATCTCTTTGCACGAATCTGTAAAGTATACATCACTTTTGTGAGTAAACAACTATAGTTACAATAAATATATCCATTTTAATTATATGCGAACGAAGAAAATATGAATTGTGATATGTTTGCTTTTATGAAGCATAAACCGTTTCAAAATAATGCTTGATTTCAATTATCTGTTGTACTGCTGTTTTGTTTGTTTACGATTTTACACTGGACAAGAACCAACATACTAGTATTTCCCGTTATACCTCTCCTAAATGTCCTTAGTTTGATCGACTATTAATATAAAATTGAGCACTCTATGAGAATAGAGTACTTTACTAGATTTAGCTGATTAAGACTGTAGAAATTGAAAATGTAAAAATAGATGTTTTGAAACTGACTACAATTAGCAAAAGCAGAGTTAATTGACTTAACACTGTCAAAAACCCACTTTGAATTTAATACAATCAAACTCACAATTTTCTAAACTGACCGAAATATTTTTAAGTTACTTATTGAAATCTGAAGTTTAAAAGTAAGTTTTATTGTAAACACTTGAGTCAGTTTTTTTCTGATGCTGACTTAATGTAAGAACAGATATTATTGTTCAGACAAAAAAGAAATTAACAAAAAATATTCGTTAAAGTAATTTAATTCCTTGAACACTCTATGACAATTAATTACTTCACAAGATTAAGTTGATCAAAAGTCTAGAAATAGAAAATGTAAAACAAAGTATTTGAAACTGACTACAATTTGGTACATATTTAATTGACCGTTAACACAGTCAAAAAAATTAAATTAGAAATTTTAAATTGTTATGAACAGTAATTAAATGAAACTTAAACTTTTCTAAACAGACCAAACTTTTTTAAATTACTTATTAAAATCTGAAGTTTAAAAGTAATTTTTAAGTATAGTAAGTTTTTTTTTCAATGCCGACTCAAGGTGAGAACAGATATTATTGTTCAAACAAAAAAGAAATTAACAGAAATGTTCGTAAAAGTAATTGAATTCTTTGAACTGAAATAATTTTACCGTCTCGAGTAGGAAGGAAAATGATCGAAATGAATAAATGAAATATCAAAATAAATTTTTATACGACTTACAATATGCATGACATGTTTGCACCATGTACAGTATCAGCAACGTACAACCCAGCACTTTAACAAAATCCATTTCTGCTGCTGCAAAAGATATATCTTATAATTAGTAATACATAAACCTTTCTTCTTGAATTTTTACTTTTAAGTATCGAAGACTGTGAGAATATACAAAACACTGAACAATAAATAAATAAAGAAAAATAAACTAACTTATCAGAATAGTAAGCGTTGTCTAAATGCGGAAGGCTTGATCAATCTTTGTATAAATGCGTTAGCATTCAACAAGTAGGCGATGCAGACGTATTTGGGATAGACCAATCAGACACAGCAACAAGTTTGAAAACTTGCCCTCAGCTACCGGGAAGTTCAAAGATATTTTTGTGCATAGGCTACATGCATTTCTTCGAAGTATTGTAAAGCGCACTCCTTAAAATGTTTAAATTTTAAGAATTCATCGATTTAAAATCTGTAAGCCATCGACTCTTCATTCCATTTATAATATCATCGATTTCAATTTCGTATTCTGTATATTCTTTAAAAAATAATACAGATATATGTTCAGTTGAGCGAATTATATGAAAAACGAAAAACCAAATGTTGATGGTCTTAATAATTAAATTTTTACTTGCCTTTTAGCTCATATTATAGAAATATCCTGATATCTATCAAATGAAAAAGTAAAATTAGAAATTGCATTGACATTTAAAACAATACTGAATTTTTAGACACTTTATTTGTATTAAAGGGTGGGGGCTGTACTTACAAATTTTTATATAAAAATAAAGCATTCTGCATTTTTGATAGGGATCTAACAGGCCTTTAAATAATCTCTTACAGAATGTACTATTACGCTACGCTTAGGATCTGAGAAGAGCTATTGATAGCCTCGTTCTGACGACCCTTCCGCTAGCCAATCAGAGCTTAACTTACAACATTTTGCAAATCTATAGTTAGCCTTGATTTTTGATATTTACAATTCTTATGTCGATATGTCAGATAGCTCGTTTTCGCAGTCGGTAGGCCACTTGCTCTGTAAGCGAGGGGTCCCAGGTTCAAGCCCTGGATTGACTGCACATTTTCTTACTCTTTGACATTCGAACAAGTCGTCTGATTGGTTCAAATAAAAATAGATTTGCGAAAATAAAAATAGTAATATTGGAAATCCAAAATATATAGAAGACGAATGTGAATGGGTCACAAGTATTTTAGTCAGATTGCGAATACCATAATCTACCGCGCGATTGCTAATCTAATCAAAGGCCTGAAGGGCATAATGTTTCGCCGATTGTTTATTTCTCGAAAAATAAGAAATAAAATCATTTTTAAAATCAGTAGTAATTAAACAAACCAGTAAGAGTTTCTTCTCCTGTTAATTTATCATCTTATTGACTGCAAAATTCAACCCATGTGTCATCATGAATGGGTGATGGTTTCATTTTTTTGCGACCTGAATCGTAAGCAAATTATCCGAACCAGTCAAAATTCCAGAAAGGTTACGATTTAGAACGAAGTTGTATGTAGACGTTTGCATTTTTGCCAATCGCGATTTTGCATCATTTTTATCGTAGTATTTTTTCGGTAAACCGAAGTCCGTATTAATTTTTCAAACGCAAAGTCGTAGAAACGTTGTTATAAACAGGTCACGTGTGTTCGCCGACAAGTGCACAAAATGTAGTTAGGATTCATCCGCGAAGTCTCGCGGAAAGATTAACGCACTGCACATATCTTATATTCGGGTCATTTAAAATGAAGCTGTCATAATTTAATATCATCGATGTGTGGTAAACTCTTTGATAAGATACATTCCAATGCTTTCAGAGGTACCCGACTTAATACAATACTAGCAGTATGTTCTGGAACTATATTTTGTCTTTCGCTTGATGTTACGCAAGCTTGGTAAGCCTGCGCAATTCATGAAATGCACAGCGCAAAACTTTGTTATTTGCGCAATGATTTTAAAGATTATTTTTAGAAACGGACAGGGTAACAAATGGATAATTTGGCTAATAAGTTAATATGCAGTTTTTATTTGAATTTCAGAACATCATATTTGCTATTTTGTGATAAAAAGTATATCCACATCCCGTAGAATCGTTATGCGTGTTTATGCTTAATGAGTTACCGCGGAAGAAAATACGTGGCTTTATTCGAGTATTGCACAATTACACTTGACAGATTACATCGTATATTTGTCATAGCAAATGGAATTGACATAACTGAACTTCATCCGATCAATGAACTCTTTGAAATTAAAGACAATCTAATGGAACTACATCAGTTCGCTGTGTTGTGAGGCCATTTAATGTGAATGAGAAATCGGGCGATAGCAAGGACTCGTCAAACGCTTTCAGCGTTTAGCCGACTCAAAAATAGCCAGGTTTCCTCCCAGTCAGCTATATTGTCCATGTTGTAGAATACGTATAGAAGTCTAGATCTACTGGTAACTTACTATAAATCATCTCTTTCTACGAAGGTATCTAGTATTGTAATTAAGTATAACTAAATGAAATCTTCTGCAAAACTTCATAAATTAATGACTTTCCATATCCATTGGGTAAAATTACTAGATCTAATGTATCTCCATATTCAACTTGTTTGGGTTTAAGAATACTGAATTGTGTGTTACTTTCTTTATTAATGCAAAACAATGCATATTTTGTTTTTACAGAAATATCTAATTTTTTGTAAATTCCATCTAGCAGCAGGAAGCTCTGCGTGACGTTTACATCGATATATACACTCAGCCAATCAGCGATTGCTATCTTTCACTAATTTTATACATTGCGCGCCATAGTTCTTGGGTTATAACAGTCGTTAATATGTAGTGGAAGAGCCTACATTATGAGACTGGAATAATACGAAAGTGAACGAATATTGCCGAAAACATCCAACATAGGATATTATTAGAGATTCAATTGTTTCTATAGAAATTGTAAACTCTCTGTTTTCAGACCTTGATGGCGTGTTTGCATACACTCTTTTCTTAAATCCATTATTTAACTTATATCTCTAAGGCCTAAAATTTCAAAGTCATGCAATGACAGTTCACAAACAACATCTATGCTAATTATTTCGCTTACAAATTTTGAATAATACTGTTCCAAACCATTTTTGATATTTATCGGTGTACCGTTATGAAAAGTACCCTTGTATGAAATCCTATGTCGGATGTTTTCGCCGATGCTTGTTTTTTTATTTCGTAATAAACTGGATCTCTTTATGAGTATCTACTGATCGTATCTGTGTGATGATATAAAATAAATTAAAATTCTAGATATAAAACTAAAAGTATGGCTTATTTTCGCGAAAATAACCTCAGTCTGATGTTTTCGGAAATATTCGTTAACTTTCGTATAAATATTCCGATCTCATAATGTACTTTGCACATAATGTTATTTGCACCGCATATAATGTTGAAAGCACGGGTACAATATAAAGGTACAGCATATACAGTTAAACTAACCGTATATACAGTTGAAAGCACCACATATACAACTGAATGCACCACAAATACAGTAAAAAGAACTGCATATAATGTTAAAAAGACAACAAATACAGATAGAATGCCCGCACATACTATTAAAAAGATCACAAATACAGATGGAGTGACCGCATATACTATTAAAAGCACCGCATACACAGTTAAAACAACAGTATACACAGTTAAAATCACCGCAAATACAGATGGAAGCACAGTCTATACAGTGTTAAGCACATCATATACATATATAAGCACTGCACATACAAGTAGAGGCACTTCATATATATTGGTGTATGTACAGCATAAAGTGCTAAATCAACATCAGAAGACAGTCATGGCGTTCCATAACTTCGTATACAGTTAAATCCGCATATAGTTAAATGCACAGCATATAACGATAAAGACAAAGCATATAAAGATGAAAGCACCACATAAACAGATGAAACGATCGCATACAAAGTTAAATATACCGCACAATCAGATGAAAGCATTGCATAGACATCTGAAAGCACCGCATATAAAGCTAAAAACACCGCACATACTGATGAAAGCACACCATATACAGTGATAAGCACATCATATACATGTATAAGCACTGCACATACAAGCAGAAGCACGTCATATACAGATGTATGAACATCATAAAGTGCTAAATCAACATCATAAGACAGCTATGGCGTTCCATAGATAAGTCTGTTTAACGTGCATGTATGTATTTTGTATCCATGTTAATCCTTACCCTAAACTTTATTCAATATCTTATACATATTATACACTAAATGCGTACGGACATGCAATAATATGCGTCTTTTTGCCGTGCGCTCCGACTGATAATCACTTCCTGATATGTGCAGAACACCGTTCCATGTTTGTAGTGACCAATATCGATAAGGCATTTGTCGTATTGGCGCGCTGTTTTGTCGTTTTGGCGTGTTGGTGCTTTTCAAACGAGCCAACACGCCGGAACGAAATGGCTGAAATCAACCATTTAATACATAAGATAATAACTAATATATTTGTCTTATCTAAAATAGAATAAATATTGTTCAAAATTCCACAATGTTGGCATTGAGTTGTTTAATTTTATCTTACTATTCTGAATATATTGTCTATATGTAAATAATTTTAATCATTTCTTTTAATCCGCCAAACATGAAGAGATGGACAGAACACATCATATGTATGCACAAATTACAGAAGCTACTTAAGAACAGCATGACAAAAAAGAGTAACTAAAGTCTGTTTCATTTTTTCTTACATACAGCTATTTGCCCTTCCGTTTTTTAAATACAAACAAAAAGGGTCTCCAAAGCCGAGTGGTTACGGTCGTTGACATCGAATCATTTGCCCCTTACCGATGTGGATTCGAGCTTCAATCAGGGCGTTGAATTCTTTATGTGGCTTATGGAAGGTCATTGGTTCTACCCAGGTGACCGTTCGTGATGAAAAATGCACGGAGGGGCACCTGGGGTCTTCCTCCACCATCAAAGCTGGAAAGTCGCCATAGGACATAATTGTGTCATTGGACGTTAAACCTAACAAAATATAAATACAAACAAAAACTTTGAAAAGGGCTATTAAGGAAAAATGCGAAAATAAAAATTAGAAGAATCTCCTTTGCACGAAAGTATTGCCATTGTTAATCGAATTTGTAAACATGTTAAATCGAGGTCTGCTACCAAACATAATAAATTCAGTTTTTGAACTATTGATATTCAGTTTGTTTCTATTCTATTTGTCATGGCGAGATTGCAAACTAGACTTTTTTTTATAAGCCTGGAGGAGTGCTGATTTTATATTGTACAGGTCTTTTCTTGGATTATGCATTAGGGAAACACGGTGATAAATGTATCGTTTCATATTTCAGTTATTTACCTGACAGTTGTTGATTGATTAGATTTCGGATGATGAATTTTCGGTATGAAACTTTAGACTTGGAAATTATGCATTGAAATGGACATCGATTTATAGGATCATTTTAGAATCAAAGAAAGCATGATAAAAGTAACTCTATACAGCGAATAATTCGATTAACGTTGCTGGTGATGATATCAAACGTGAAGGCACAATTAGATATCTTGGTGCATTCTTGACAAAACCTTGAACTTTCAAGATCATGTAAATCGCAAATGTCTCACAGCCAGGTTGAATTATCTACGAATTAAGATATTTAACAAAAGCAGCCACTGAAATTTATAGAGTACATTCCTAGTAGACAATGTTTGAGATCGTCAGAAAATTCTGAATGTCGTTATGTTGTTCCATACAATGTACAAGTGCAAAACAATTAGTGGTAAAAGTTTCTGTACTAATGGTCCAAAACGGTGGAATAAACTGCTCGTTAGAACTATGCAAAAGTAAATCACTTGATACTTTTAAAAAGATCTAAAGACAATATATTTCAGTGAGTTCATGGCATTTTTAGTAAATGCTTTATATGCGATAACAATAGATGATAGCTTTTAAATTTTTGTTTTACGTTTCAACATTTATCAAGTGTTGTTAAATTAAATGTACTTGCTGGTATAGGCTCTATGGGTAGGGTAGTGTGTAGTATTTCTATTTTTAAATAATAAGTAATGGCACCATTAACCAGGATGTTTGAACCTCTGTACGCAGCCCCTCTAGGCGTACCATGTAAGGCTTTAAGTACTGGTGTTCGGCAAAAGGGTAAAAATGGCCACAGGGGGCAGGGTGTGGTCATGACTGTTTGTTTTAATTAAGCTATTATTATTATTATTATTATTATTATTATGTACAACGCCACTGAATATGTCATTTTATAGAAATAGGCGTTTAATCAAATTACCTAGTTTCAGTTTCAGACAATGATAACCACCGACCTTCCGTAAGCCAGCTGGATGGTTTCCTTACATGAAGAATTCAATGTTCGGAGTAAGGTTCAAACCCGCATCGGTGAGGTGCAATTGATTCAAAATCAGCGACATTAACCGTTCGGCCATGAAGCCCCAAGTAAAACATTGCATTGGTATATTAGCACGCATGGGCTGAGGAAAAATGCTTGCGCTTAATGTTATCGTATTCGTTTTCGTATAACATTATATTTCACGTGAATATTGATGCGCAATTCAATCTTTCAATCTATATCTACATCCGTATAACGAAATAAAAAAAGAAGAAATTGACATAGATTAATTAAATTTTCGTTTGCAAAAGTTAGATGTTGTTTAAGATGTCTAGAAAATGTTTATTTTGGTGTCAGAAAGATTTATCAATGATTACTTCATAAAACCTGACGTATTCGCATAGTGTGGGTAGACGCATTTATCAAAACATCAAAAACCTGTCAATAGACGGATACAGAAGTCATGCAGGAAAATTAAACATTAACGATGATTTCAAAAACGATAACAACAAAAAAACTAGAATACCCTTACAACAATACAAATCTGCCAGGAGATGGAGACTCTCATCTGCCCCATACTCGCAGCATCGCTGCTTCATTCATAGCTATGCTGCTCGTATATCTGGCGTACAGATCAGAATCATCCAGGTACGGCCCTGAACGCCATAAACTGTTTACAAAGCAAGTTTGATGGCTTACTCTTATAAAAAAATAGGCACCTCGTGCGGTGTTACGAACATACAAATACACGAGCGGATACAAACTACAGACGATATCTCAAAGGTATACTAGTGAAAATATGAACAGTTACTACATATAGTTTATGTAAACATACTATTACTAAAAGTAAAAGGTTTAAATTAAGACAAATTACTTGTAAAGCTAAACTCAGTGTAAATATTTATTGCTAGTACAAAAAGTCTAGCCAGTGATTTATTTTTAAACATACATGTATACTAATTGGAAGTTTTAAATCTAGAGCACCACTTCAGGGGAATCATTTTGCCACAAACTCCATGTTGCGATGCTCTGTCAAACAAGACATTCTATTGTGCATATCATGTTAGGAAGCCATACAACTGGCTTACGGAAGGTCGGTTGTTTCTAGGTTGCCGCCCGTGATGAAATAATGCATGGAGGAGCGCCCGGGATCTTCCTCCATAATCAAAGTTTGAAAGTTCTCAAATGACCTAAATTTGTGTCGGTGCATATGTTATACCCAACAAATCTATTGTGCATGCAAGTTTCTACGGCAACAACCGAGCACTTATTTTCTACAAATGCCAACATAACACTATGTATGTCCACTGAACCTGGATGTACGCAATTTCGGCAGTTTCGCAAAATTTGTTTGCACAAAAACAAGACACTGTCTCACTTTGCTGTTCAATTTCAAATGCCATGTGCAAGGAGATCAAAATGATCAGCCAATGCCTCGAGTAAGAAAAAACTTTAAGGGAATTCCTATTAAGAACCTTTTTAAACATCCAGCAGATATAATCAATTTGGTCATGTTCAGGCCGTTTTTTTTTTGTCCGAACATGTGTTGTATTCAAGCGGTCCTGACATACAATTTAGCGTGGTGACCCATATATTTTTGGCCATTTTTATGTTCACAATACAACTACATGTATCTGTACACAGGGAAAACAGGAAAAAAAGTTGTTGTTTTTTTCTCAAAATTTAAAAATATATTCTTTACTACGAGTATTTTCATTGAAATAAGTTCACAAAAGTGAATATGATTTTTTTTTTCATTTGTACCAATCATTGTAAAGATATAGTATTACAAATCGGACTATGATATGAAATAAGTATATAAATAAATCTGTAAAAAGAATAATCCCTATTGTGCTGTCTTGATTTATGTTTTTGTTGGTACTTATAAAAGAGCAAAACATTATGAAAATGTAAAAAAAAAAACAAAAACTAAAAAAACACTGAGAATTTCAGCAACAGTGGGTATGTTCAAAACATTTTTTTCACAAAAACAAGCCTGGTGACCCATTGTTTTTATTTGTTCATTGTTTTCAGCATCAATTTTCTTATCATATATGTGAATTTGAAAAAAAATCTATGAAAGGAAAAAAATATAGGAATTCTCTTAAAGCTAAATATAACACTCTTGGCGTGATATTGAAGACTTTTTTATCCAAACCTGGACAGCGAAATACCATTTAGCATTTTACGCAGTTTGAATTGCGTTTTCCAATATTAGATCTAGGAAAAAAAAGATACGTTTCACGTGAGAAAACTTGAAATACTTGCGATGTGTGGGTAGATACATTTATCGAAAACCTGTCGAAATGCCTCATGCATTAAATTAAATACCGACGAAGATTTCAAAAACGATTACAACAAAAAAACGAGTATATTCGTAATGTGCAAGTATTGCCTCTGCAATCTGCACATTGTAGAGGATATTAAATAAACAAATAGATAAATCAATAAATAATGAAAATAGCAGCTTTGCACACGGTTCGAATATGCGATTTCTTCACATGTGTAGTAGTTGGAATTAGGTAAGAGTTTAGATGCAGTTACCCTAACACAACATGCCTGCGCGAATCTTGGCAGTTGCAGAATAAAATATATCATAGAATGACAGAGTCTTTCAGTGACACAAACATTTTAAAATATAATGATGTATCTACTGTTGCTTGCTGTTGATTTAATGTTGTTGTGTCCTGGAGTGTATTGTATACAGAGCAATTCACAGAACTCTGATTTTTCAACATTCTAAGTGTGGCATAATTCATTTTGTTATTTATTGTTGTGTCGAAGTAATTCAAGGAAAATCTGTAAAGCAGATATTAAATATGTTAAAATCTTAGATTAGGCCAAGTATCGTGCCAGAGCGGCACACACTTTCCATGGTAAAGTTACATAGGACTCTGTACGAAAAATGGTTATACTCCTCAAAATATCCGGGGCTGCTAGTTGCAAGTTTAGGCACGATTCCTGCCAGTAAGCATGAGCGGTGTGATAAACCTTGAATTTAAATGATTATGTGTGTAATATGTACAAATGTGACAGAGTATATAAAAATAATTTCAATATACAAATCTAATTACAATTTTCAAAATAAATTTGTCTCTTTAATGCACATGTCATATGTTGATAGCATCAATGTATATAAGCAATTATTTTGTTTCGCTTACAGCAAAATATGTCACATTTAATTAACGAATAAATGCTATAACTGGAACGTTATAGTGTTGAAACCTGATTGATATCATGTAAAGACTATATATCTTATATAATTTATATTTAGAAAGTGGATCTGTAATGATTACGTGTTCTTTGAGTACGGTTTCGGCATTCTCCGGTTTTTACGGAGATTGCCGAAATCGCTATAACGTCCAAAGTAAACGAAAGTACGTAATCACACGGAAATTGCCGATTGTCTACGGAAATCGCCGAATGTCATTACGGGTCCACTGCCTCAACATGGTAAAACTATAGATGCTTATAATTACAATTACGTAAGGAATATGAAATATTTATTTGCTATGGCGTGTCTGTTCAGTAAACTTCTATTTGTGTCAAGCGAAATATATCCTTCTATGGCGCATATTGAGGACCGTCTAAATTATGTGAAGAAAATAAACATCAGTGGATGGATGATGAAACATTTTGTAGAGCCGGAAGCATTGAGACTTGAAATTGCGTAAATATTTTGCTAAATTTTATTATCGTAATTCTGATTTAGTTTTAAAATTCAATAGTAATTTAAAGACACTTCTGCGAGAAGGTATTTCTAAACCCGTTTTTTATGGGGATGTGGTTTACAAACTTCGTAAGATCTTGGGTCACGGTAATTTTCCAAATGTATTTGGAAAGATTATCAAACGTTTTATTAAAAGAGGTTACGACCCAACTGTTTTGAGACATACCGCATGTTTAGTGTTCAACCCGTTTACAGTTGGACACTACGCTTCCCTCTTTGATTGCGTCTGACGGAAGAGGGGGAGGACTCTATGATAAGCAGTTTTTAAATCCTACCAGGACTGAACTGTTTTGATATTTGTCTTCTGGCCTGTTTCGTCGGGCCCTTAAGGGTGTTTCTCTTCTTGCTCTGTCTTCTGAAAAGGCATTGAGTACATACGTTTTTGGTTCTTAAGGTTTGTTTTTTATATATTTATACACGAGCATTTTTGTGTTTTACATGCCATGCCTTTTTGTTTCCATTACGTGTGTAAGAGATTCACCTGGAGGGGATTACTTTTATTTACACTGTCCCATGTCTTTGGAACATGGTGGGGGTAAGAGTGAGGTTAGGTGCACCATAAACCGGTTTAAGCTCCCCAGTGGTGTTTTTGCCACTGACCGTTCCAAGGCGGTGCCCCACTGTGTTCCTTTGTTTGTTCGTTTCGTCTTATGTGTTGGCTTTGTGTGCGTGTGTGTTGTTCGTTTTGTCCTTATGTGTTGGCTTTGGGTGTGTGTGTATGTGTGTGTGGTGCACGCGTCTGCGTGCTGGGGGTTTCGTTTTGAGGAGGCTACGTTTTTGGTGCGTGGCATTCCCTGTTTGATATTTTTCTTTGTTTTTTTTTTTTTGCAACATTGAAGGAAGTGGTTAAAATGCTATTGATGTAGATAAACTTTTAAAGGATACAAATGAGCTTGAAAAGCCTTTAAATGTCTATAGATTCATGGAAAAGGTAGCTTATTTCAAAGAACAGGTGCAAAAAGCTAATGATACTAAACGACAGAATTCGTTTAAAGAAGCCAGTTTTATAAAATTTCTTAATGTTCTTCCAACCAAAGAAGATTTAAACGGTTCTATCACAGGTAATATTTTCTTTATTTGTTTCCATTTTCTTTTTATATTTTACTAAACAATTAAAAGTTTTGATTTCATAAAAGCACTAATAAAAATCTGGAAAGTAGATCCCTCGGAAGCACCGAGAACAAGGCATTACTTGAAAATTGCAGACTCGGTTTGATTGAGTCTGTTCATGAGCAGTAATAGAAAATGCAACACTGCCCACGCCCCCTAGCACCGGTTTCAGCCTTTTTATTGATATAAAAGTAGGAGAAAAAGTTATTGTTGGATGATTTTACACAGCATTCACATCTTACAAGTCAAAGCATAACATATAGTTACTTGAAGGTTTTCTTTATTTTATTGCATATCTTACATTCTTTGTTTATAATGTAGGAATGAAATATAATGATTAATTGTTATAGAATAGTAAAAAGTGTATTCATTAAATAGCCTTTGATCATTTCAAGTAAGTACATAATTATATTTTATCGGTACAAATCTAAATGCGATTGAAACAGAGAAAATAATATAATTATATTGTATCATTGTGCATAATGATCTTTCCATAAAGCAGTGCGCTATACAGGTATCCCGTAGTTCCTTGGCAATGTTTGTAGACATTGTAACATAATCTAAGAAACGATTTAAAAGGGACAATCATGTAAGACAACACATATTCACGGTTTCATGGGTTTTGATTTATATATTTTTACAAAAAAAAACATATATGTGTCTTACAATGCGTTCCTATGGTCACTGTTACGAAATTTAGAGATTTACCGCCTCGATAGCCTAGTGGTAGAGCGTCCGCTTCGTGCAGGAGGTCGTGGGTTCGATTCCTGGACGCGTCATACCAAAGACTTTAAAAATGGTACCAGTAGCTCCCTTGCTTAGCGCCCAGCATTAAAAGGGAAACTGTTCTCTTCTCTCACCCCTCGTGGCGATTGATTCCATCAGGAATGAGGTGTAGAGAGTGATTAATAAAAGTTGTAGAACTTGTTTCACAATCGACCTAAAATAAATTATAAACTCTCTAAACTAATGTAAGGGATTCATTGTACAGGTAGTAATCTTGTAATATAAGAACAGGGAGGGGTAAAGGAGTAAACTAGTTTCAAATTGCCGATGTGTTTTTCAACTGGCGATTCCAAGGCGGTGCCCTGCTGCGTTCCTTCTTCATGTATAATTGTGTTTGTAACATATAAGTTATTATTATATCATTCGTTTTTGTTAAACTGTTCATATGTTTAGCCGTTGTACACGTGTGTGCATTTACACATGCTCCAGTTTCAATGCAGAGTGTTGTATGGACGGCTGCATTCTTGTATGTATGACTTTTTCTGTTGAATTTTAATTCTGTTTGCGGTATTTATATTGTATTGATTAGTAGATTATCAGCTGTTTCAAAGATTTATTGTTAAGAAAAGGGAGGAAAATCTACATAGCATATGAGTGTTATGGATAATGGATTTTTGTCCCTTACACTGTCCTAGTATGTACGGGTAGAAAGATATATTATATTATTCAAGCTAAGATGAGACTGAAATGAATACATTAAAAATATACAAACAACTTTCCGTAACTGTACTATTGACTTTTAAAACTTTCATGTTTATAGTATTATATAAAAAAAAAACAACATTTTTATAAAGCTACAATAGACGGTAAAAGCAAACATCTACCAAGAGAACCATGAAAATACAGTTACATTCCGTGGCAAAGTGAAGTTGTAGTTAACACGCTCCTGATATAGAGAAAATACGAACCATATATAAATGCAGCCTGTATGCATGGGCATAACGTTTACCAGGACACCATGCATACAAAACTAAGCTCTCAAGTTCAATGGGAAGTTTCATTATATTTAATATACATTACTTATGTCAATTATATAGAGTAAAATATCTTATTTTTTATAATTTTATAATTTTATTACTGTTCAGGTTTAGTTCGCCTTCAAGTGGTTTATATCAGAGGTGCTTCCGAGGGATCTACTTTCCAGATTTTATTTACTTCACAACAGCGGGTGTTAAGTGCTGTGTGGCGGCCGTAAAAAGTCGCCCTGACTTCATCTCAGTGTTGTTATATTTTCTGGTCCTTCGGGATCATTGATTTCAACTCATTTAGATTTGAAGATTGAATACTGCTTAAGCCGGTGCTAGGGGTCGTGGGCAGTGTTGCATTTTCCATTACTGCTCATGAACAGACTCAATCAAACCGAGTCTGCAATTTTCACTGTTTGTCTTGTTTTCGGTGCTTCCGAGGGATCTACTTTCCAGATTTTATAATTTATCAACTGAAGATGTACTGGCTGGCATCCTAAATGGTAGGCCTTCCAGACCACTTACTGCGGAAGAAGCCATGGACATTGTAACATATACAATCAATCTGTCAATCCCAGGAATACAGATCAAAAATTATACAATATCATGGTTAATTCACATCAACAACACAGAGTTTCTCTCTATAAGGACAGAAAATTATATATCAAACTTTTGAGGTTGATGTCAGGGATATATCTATAGAGTAGATGCTACTGTTCGAGGGAGCCTCAACATGTATATAACACGTTACGGGTAGTTGATCCAAGTTACAGCGTACATATTGAACGATTTGTTAAAAACTGCAAAATGTTGTACTCTCGTCATGACTGTGAACTGCTAATAGTAAAAAAACAAAGACAAATACCAAACAGGGAATGCCACGTACCAAAAGCGCAGCCTACCTACAGCACGCAGACGTGCACACCACAAACACACACACAAAGCCAACACACGAGGACAAAACGAACAAACAAAGGAACACACACACATACACGCGCACACACACAAAGCCTACACAAGAGGACAATACGAACAAACAAAGGAACACAGTGGGGCACCGCCTTGGAACGGACAGTGGCATAAACACCACTGGGGAGCTTAAACCGGTTTATGGTGCGCACCCAACCTCACTCTTACCCCCACCATGTTCCAAAGACATGGGACAGTGTAAATAAAAGTAATCCCCTCCAGGTGAATCTCTAACATACGTAATGGAAACAAAAAGGCATGGCAAGTAAAACACAAAAATGCTCGTATATAAAAATATAAAAAGCAAACCTTTAGAACCAAAAACGCATGTACTCAATGCCCTTTCAGAAGACAGAGCAACAAGAGAAACACCCTTAAGGGCCCGACGAAACAGGCCAGAAGACAGATATCAAAACAGTTCAGTCCTGGTAGGATTTAAAAACTGCTTATCATAGAGTCCTCCCCCTCTTCCGTCAGACACAATCAAAGAGGGAAGCGTAGTGTCCAACTGTAAACGGGTTGAACACTAAACATGCGGTATGTCTCAAAACAGTTGGGTTGTAACCTCTTTAATAAAACGTTTTATAATTTTACCAAATACATTTGGAAAATTACCATGACCCAAGATCTTACGAAGTTTGTAAACCACATCCCCATAAAAAACGGGTTTAGAAATACCTTCTCGCAGAAGTGTCTTTAAATTACTATTGAATTTTAAAACTAAATCAGAATTACGATAGTAAAATTCAGCAAAATATTTACGCAATTTGTAATAACGGTTGCCTTGCTGAAGAAGTTTACTTGTAATATATAGATTACGTTCATTGAAATGCTTGACATGACTACACGCTCTGGCAAACCGAATTAATTGAGAAATATATACCCCATAAGATGCAGCCTGAGGTACATCCCCATCCAAATGGGGAAAATTTACAATACTAAAGTTAAAATCATCCCTCTTGTCATAGATTTTGGTATGTATAATATTGTCATAAATAGAGAGATGTAAATCATAAAACGAAGCATCAGTATCCGAATTGTTAGTTTTAATTAACTGAAGCTCCCTAGGATAAATAGTACCCACCAATTGACCAAAAAACGGATTATCCATATTGAGAATATCATCCAGATAGCGTGATGTATTATTAAATGCAGTTATAATATCTGCCTGCGTATCTGGAGTAAGGCTCAACATAAAGTCTCTTTCATAACAATATAAAAACAAATCTGCGACAAGGGGTGCACAATTTGTTCCCATGGGAATACCAACTACTTGTCTAAAAACTGCATTCCCAAACCTGATGTAAATGTTGTTCAATAAAAAGGAAAGGGCTTTACAAACTTCGTCACAGGTCCACATTGTATAATGTTTAATAATATTGCTAGTAAAAAAAGCTTTATCAAAACTGCAAGTGAGAAATGTAGCATTCTCTCTGGCAAAAGTCTTTTGAATTAGGGCAGTTAGTTTGTCATTTATTAAGTTATGAGGTAAAGTGGTATACAAAGTAGAAAAATCGTATGTACTGACTGTAGATACCTTGTAATTATTAATTTTAAACTTATCCAGGATTTCGCCAGAATTTTTAATCGACCAAAATAAATGTTTACCAGAGTTTTCGTATACTTTATCGCAGTATCTTTGCACGTGGGCTTTCACAGCAGTTAGACATGATGTTAATAGTTTTGAAATATTTGTAGTTGTACAAGAGCTTGAATTAGCGATGAAGCGGGCTTTATATGGCTGTTTATGCAATTTAGGAATCCAGTACATGGTTGGTAGTTTAATTTGTTGATCGTCTATATGAACTTTTAAATAAGAAACTTCAGTGATGTGATCAGTGACCAAATTATTTTCAACAGAAGGACTCAATGTATAAGTTTTAGTGCTATTTAGTTCGTTATTTAAAACATTAATATAATGTAAGCGTCAAATGATGATAATATTGTTGGCCGCCTTGTCTGCTGGAACTAAGACATACTTAGAATGAAATTCTTGGATTTCCTTTTTCAAATGTCTTAAAGTAAACTTGGGTTTTGGTGGAAGTAGGTGTTCATTAGTTTGATAAAATTTTACTCGAGAATCAACAATGTTAAAAATATTTCGTTTCCAAGACGTTAAAGCATTGGGGTCAGCATTCTCACGACGATACCATTTAACACAAAAAGTTTCGATGGATTCCGCAATCTGACCACGACAAGCATCAAAATCAATAGTTGAAGAAATTCTATATTTAGGTCCTTTAAAGAATAAATTACGAATACGTTTGTCTTTAATAATATCAAAATTACCAGTGATGACATGACCGGCATCTGAATAGCAAAATTTTGAGTTTTTACATTCGCAGTAAGAAGGGGTATTTGTTTGAACATCTAAGTCGGAAACAATTTTATTGTAATTGAATATAACATTTCTTACAGGTGTTTTATATTTATAACAGATAGTAGGAACTTCGGAGTTTCTGAAAAAAAAACGATTATGTATAGTCGAGGAGAAAGATTTTTTGCTTTATGTAGAAGGGAACCTATTAAAATTCCAGAAGAAAGCATAGGTTATAAGACACCAGCACGTGAACTAAGTTGCATGCTTCAAAGTAATTACGACCCAAAACATCTTCTCAAAATATTGAATAAAAAAGGTCCTTATATTGCCATCTTACATGACATTGTGACTGATAGAGAAATTAATTTCATAAAGAGAGTGGGAAAACCTAATCTTGAGAGAGGGACGGTAAAGCTTCTTGAAGGACAGGCAAAAAGTGATGTCAAGATTAGTAAAACCATGTTAATACCAAATAGTCACATTGCACTCCATGGAAAACTAAACACATTTCGTAACAGACTTGTTGCTCTGACCAAGCTTAATAATAAAAGTCTTAAAAAAGTTCAGGTCGTTAACTACGGGGTAGGTTGTGTTTATGATGTGCATGTGGATTTTTTATTTCCCGGCGTGGAGAAAAATTTTACGGACGCTACAGACATCCATCTGTTAACCGTTGTAAATTATTTGACCGACGTTGAAAACGGAGGAATGACTGTATTTCCAGATCTTGGGATAAAGGCTGAAGCGAAAAAGGGAAACGCTTTAATTTTCTATAATTTATTTCGGAATGGTACTGGAAACTGGTTAACAAGGCATGCATCTTGTCCAGTCTTGTACAGAAATAAGTGGATAGCATATCAATGGGTGTTAAACAATGATCAAGCATTTGCATACCCATGTTCTTTGAATAAGTTTGAATAAATTTGCCCGAAAGGGGCCACGTGACTTCTGCAATTTCTTCGCAATAACTTTTGTCGATGGATAAAAACAATACGCTTGATTTCATTTCGTTTTTACATATGTTGAACTCTTTTGTGGATAAAGCTTGAACCTGTATAATTTCAATAAAATTACTTGGCAAGTCAGTTAATGTCTAAACAATGCACTTCTAGTATTTTTTTTCTTTTTCACGTCCCCCGTTTGACAGTCAGCCGTTTTTCTTCCGAATCGGATATATAACATTTCTTGTATTTTCAGACTGATTTTGATGATCAAATCTGACAGAAATAATTGTTGTTAGATCATCTGTGCATACCATCAGTGTGTCCCGCTTAATTTTTTAGTAGAGTTATGAGAGACTTTAAACGGCCGCAACACGAGACTGTTATGATAGTTAAAAACAATCAAACTCGGTTTGATAGATTCTGCTCATGATGGGAAATGTTCTTTGCAACATCCCTCATCCCGTATATTAAATGAACTCACTAATCCAAAAACCCTGTAAGTGAAACAACACTGAATCTGTGTACAGGGAGACTTATAACGACCGCCAAAAACTGGGCTGTGATAAATTTATAAAATACCTTAAAAGTCCCCTTGGAAGAATAGAATGCAACCAAGCAAGATACTATACACTCAGTTTGTAGATTTTTTTTCACAAGGAAATATACTATGCAACATCCAACACGCCTCAAGCACCAGCTTGAGAGGAACACTATTATACAGATACATTGAATACATTCAAGAATGTTTGGAATATGCTGGTCGAATACCACTACTAATATATGATTTTAGGAGTATGTTGGTCACAGTTCACTATTAATATATGTCTCTCAAAAATCTTCTTCACATGAATTATGCAAGCATTTGAGAACAAAAGTATAAAAGAGAAGGAGAGATTTATAAGAATACAGATTATCGGTAATCCTCTTAAATC
Source organism: Mercenaria mercenaria (assembly GCF_021730395.1). NCBI lineage: Eukaryota > Metazoa > Mollusca > Bivalvia > Venerida > Veneridae > Mercenaria > Mercenaria mercenaria. Next base: position 5,595,071 of record NC_069372.1, read on the forward strand.
ATATATTAGTAGTGGTCTTCGACCAACGTATTCCAAACATACTTGCTAGGCTTATTTTGTACAGCAGTCAGCAATGGTCAAGTGACTTTCAGTTCATGGATAAACAAATCAGTCATCCTCATCTTAGACTGTGAAATACTACTGACAGTAGTATTTCACAGATACGGCACATAGATCTACGATTTCTTACAGAGACGGTCGTCAGTGTTCGACGCCAGTCAGGGACAAACTAACATCGAGAGGGGCACCGGGACAACGGGGCCGAAGATGCTCCTACATTACATATGCAGTTTTATGCATGAGCAAACGTGTTGCAGAGAGAACGCAGTATTCCAGAGGTAACACGCCGGATAACGAAACCAAAGGCCGTGAGTTCAAGTCTGGGCTCATCCAACTAAAATTACTAAGATGTTCGTAAATGGGTAAATCCGACAGACTAAACCAACCATGGAAGTTTTTAGACCTGGAGTGTTTTCTGTATCCGTCATGCACTATCATCCCGATAAAATAACTAACATTCTTTAGGACGAATCGCCCATAATTCAATCAGGTGGCGATTATAAACGTGTTGTCAGTAAAAACACAATACACAATTAGAAGCGTTTATTTCAAAGGAAACGTGCATAAAATAAAAACTAATCTTAAGAATTATTAGGTAGATAAGTATCCTTTTGAAACCAAATACTAGTACATCTTTAAAAACTTTCTATTTTCAAGTTTTTCGTTTTTTGTAAAGCTTCTAATTTTTGAAAATGACAGACAAAAACACTATGAAAGCATTTAATTAAATTGGCATGCAATTCATGGGTTTTGGAGAATAAAACATAGGCCTAATGGATCTTAATTGTTCTCGTGGAGATGTAATTACGAAATCTACAAATGCAATGCCCCCACGAATAATAATGATTTAAAAGTATAGCGTGCAGTCTTTCAATTTCTTATACATGTATCATGGTGTACTGTTACATTTAAAGTATACACACTATATTTTAGTTGTTAAACAAAGATTAAGAGATACGGACTTTAGAAGAAATACAATCAAAAGATCTTTAGTAAATGCGAAAAAATATTTTGGTGAAGATACAAAAAGAATAGAAATGATTAAGAAATATAAACAAAGCAAAATTATCCAGGTAATGATATAAAGTCCATCTACTGTCTTCTATTATACATTTATTTAGATTACAAAAAAAGGTTGTAATGTTTTAATCCAAAATTGCTCTATGAGTTTTGCTTATAAATAATTCTGAAAAAAAAACTTGATCTAAATCTGTATGTGTTCGTCTTTATTATTGAAGTTCTCGGGCACAAGTATCTATCAAGTAACATTTATTATTTGTCTTTGTGATGAATTGATGTATTAGCTAATTAATTAGCTACAGGAAACGGCATCTTGCGTTGTGTGCTCTTCTAATCGCTGCCTTCTCTAAAACTCTGAAATAGTATAATCACAAAGTTTTTAACAATACAGAAAAGACATAAGCATGATCGATGTCCGTATATTTTTGTCTAAATCATCATATAGCTAGTTAGAAGACTATTCAATATAAGATGGGGTCATTTTTTTATTGAATGATTTATTATTATTATTATTATTATTATTATTATTATGTACAACGCCATTGAATATGTCATTATTATTATTATTATTATTATTATTGAAGTCAAATGCTCAATTTTCAGTTTTATGAGGACGGATACCAATAGTCTGACTGTATAATGTGTACACATTTCACATATCAACAAAGTTATAAATAATTTAAAAGCTGAGAGCTAGAGGATTATGTAACATTAATCTGACTATCAACATCATAATAACAAAACTGTATCGATTGCGTCACGAAAATCTTGTACTTCAACGCTTTCTTTGAGGATTTGATGATAATACAACTGTCGCCAAGAGCAGATTTGATTTCTGACTTTATTAATGAGAAATGGAAACACATACCGAATCTGATCCCTAGAGCGGCGCCGGAAATGTCTTTCAATGTACTGTATCCATTGATTGCGTATCCTCCACAACCACCCATGTGCATTTCGAACGGAAAGAAGTACTGCGGAGGAAGGATAGTATAAGCAGGTACGCTTTCATCAATCCAGTTCCTCATTAGGTTCGAATAGCAGCATCTGGTGTGGTAGGACGTGGGTTCCGCATCGTACTTGTTGAAGAAGAAAGCCAGATAGCTATTTGGATTGGAGTCGCAATTGGTAAATGTGAATGCACGCCCATTTGCTGAATATCCCTGCTTATTCCTCTGACTGGCAATACTTGATGGTAGAAACCCGAGATAGATGTATGGAGCCATAGTTGCATAGTTCTGTGGAAGTTTGTACCCGTCCGATTTGTTGTATTGAATACTCAGGGAGACGTCACTGTGAGCGGGAATTTGTCCCATTCTGGTATCAAACTGTTCACTGTTTGACCGACGGTGGCGAACCAGCACTTGTAATTTACAATATTCTATATCATTCATATTTAAGGCCGCATGTGTCAATCTCGAGATAAACATATATCCATAGCCGTCGTGGAATTCGCAAAACGCCCAATATATCTGGCCGAAGGAGTTTTTCATTTTATACTCTCCATCCGTAGCTTTTGGCTTAGCTCTTTTCATCTTTTTGCAAGAATCTGTAAAATATACAGCACTTTTTTTTCGAGTAAACAGCCTTAGTTACAATAAATATATCCATTTGAATCATATGTATAATCTTATGGAGCATACAACATTTCAGAATAATGGTTGTCAATTCTCTGTTGTACTACTGTTTTGTTTTTTACGTTTGTGGACGAAAACACTGGACAAGAACCAAAATATTTCTCGTTATATCTCTTTCAATTTGTCCTTATTTTGATCGACTATTAATATAAAATTGAACACTTCATGACAGTTTTGTATTTCAAAAGATTAAACTGATCAAAACTCTAGGAACAGAAAATATAACACAATGTATTTGAAAATGACTACAATTTGGTACATACTTAATTGACTTAACACAATCAAAAAATAATATTAATAAACTTTAAATTGTTACGAAGTGTGATTAAATGAAACTTTTTCAAACAGACCAAAAAAATGTTAATTACTTATTGAAATATGAAGTTTAAAAGTAATTGTTATAGAAAAGTCATTTTTTTTCCAATGTCGACTTAAGCTGAAAACACATATTATTATTGTTTAGACATTGAAGAAATTAACAAAAACAATGTTCGTTCAAGTAATTTAATTCTTTGAACCGAAACATTTTCAGCCGTCTCGAGTAGGAGGGAAAATGATCGAAATGAATAAATAAAAAATAAAGGTAATTTTTGAAGGACTTACAATATGCACGGCATTTTTTACAATATCCATGGCATGTTTGCATCATGTACAGTATCAGCAATGTACAACCCAGCACTCTAACAAAATCCATTTCTGCTTCGCAATTAAAAAACTTTACAGTTTGAATTTTACTTTTAAGTATCGAAGAGAATATACAAAACACTGAACAATAAATAAAGAAAAATAAACTAGCTTAACAGAGTAGTGAGCGTTATCCAAATGCGGAAGGCTTGATCAATCTTTGTGTATGCGTTAGCAATAGAACAAGTAGGCGGAACATACGTATTTGTGATAGACCAATCAGACACAGAAACAAGTTTGAAAACTTGCCCTCAGCTACAGGGAAGTTCAAAGACATTTTTTTTTGTATAGGCTAGATGCATTTCGTCGAAGTCTTGTAAAGTGCACTCCTTAAAATGTTTAAATTTTAAGAATTCATCGATTTAAAATGTGTAATCCACGGACTCTTCATTCTATTTATAATATCACTGATTTCAATTTCATAATCTGTATTTTCTTGTTTGTACCATATAGTTTATTAGTATTAACAAGTGGTTTTATGCAACGTTGAATTTCAATTAGGTCATACAGTATCATCGATATAAATCATTCTGTTTAAAATATCACTGATTTCAATTTCATATTATGTAGATTCTTAAAAAATAATACAGATATATATTCAGTTGAGCGAATTATATGAAAAACGCAAAACAAATGTTGTTCATCTTAATAATTAGACTTTACTTTCAGTGACTGCTCATGAACAGACTCAATCAAACCGAGTCTGCAAGTTTTACTGTTTGCCTTGTTCTCGGTGCTTCCGAGGGATCTACTTTACAGGTTATATTTATTTCACAACAGCGGGTGTTAAGTGCTGTGTGGCGGCCGTAAAAAGTCGCCCCGACTTCATCTCAGTGTTGTTATATTTTCTGGTCCTTCGGGATTATTGATTTCAACTCATTTAGATTTGAAGATTGAATACTGCTTAAGCCGGTGCTAGGGGTCGTGGGCAGTGTTGCATTTTTCATTACTGCTCATGAACAGACTCAGTCAAACCGAGTCTGCAATTTTCCTGACATGCGCAGAACACCGTTCCTGGTTTGTAGCGGCCAATATCGATAAGGTATTTGTCGTTTTGGCGCGCTATTTTTTTTGTCGTTTTGGCGTGTTGGTGCTTTTCAAATAAGCCAACACGCCGGAACGAAATGGCTGAAATCAAACTATTTAACACATAAGATAATAACTAATAGATTTGTCTTATCTAAAATGGAGTAAATATTGTTCAAAATTCCGCAATGTTGGTATTGAGTTGTTCAATTTTATCTTACTGTTCTGAATATATTGTCTATATGTAAATAGTTTTAATTATTTGATTTAATACTCTAAACATGAAGAGATGGACGGAACACATCATATGTATGCACAAATTACAGAAGGTACCATAGAACAGCATGACAAAAAAGAATAACTAAAGTCTGTTTCATTTTTTCTTACACACAGCTATTTGTCCTTCCGTTTTTTAATACAAACAAAAAGGGTCTCCAAAGCCGAGTGGTTACGGTCGCTGACATCGAATCATTTGCCCCTCACCGATGTGGATTCGAGCTTCAATCAGGGCGTTGAATTCTTTATGTGGCTTATGGAAGGTCATTGGTTCTACCCAGGTGACCGTTCGTGATGAAAAATGCACGGAGGGGCACTTCCTCCACCATCAAAGCTGAAAAGTCGCCATATGACATAATTGTGTCAGTGCGACGTTAAACCTAACAAAATATAAATAAAAAGAAAAGGGCCATTGAGGAAAAATGCAAAAATAAAAATTAGAAGAATCTCTTTTGCACGAAAATATTGCCATTGTTAACCGAATTTGTAAACATGTTAAATCGAGGTCTGCTACCAAACATAATAAAATCAGTTTTGGAACTATTGATTTTCAGTTTGTTTCTATACTATTTGTCGTGGCGAGATTGCAAAGTAGAATATTTTCTCATAAGCCTAAGGGAATGCTGATTTTATATTGTACAGGTCTTTTCTTGGATTATGCATTAGGGAAACACGGTGATAAATGTATCGTGTCATATTTCAGTTATTTACCTGACAGTTGCTGATTGATTAGATCACTTTTCGGATGATGGATTTTCGGTATGAAACTTTAGACTTGGAAATTATGCATTGAAATGGACATCGATTTGTAGGATCATTTTAGAATCAAAGGAAGCATGATAAAAGTAACTCTATACAGCGAATAATTCGATTAACATTGCTGGTGATGATATCAAACGTGAAAGCACAATTAGATACCTTTGTGCATGAATGTCGTTATGTTGTTCCATACAATATACAAGTGCAAAACAATGAATGATAGAAGTTTCTGTACTATTGGTCCAAATCACTTGATACTTTTAAAAAGATCTAAAGATACTGTATGTCAGAGATTTCATGGCATTTTTAGTAAATGTTTTATATGCGATAACAATAGGTGATAGTTTTTAAATTTTTGGTTTACGTTTCAACATTTATCAAGTGTTGTTAAATTAAATGTACTTGCTTGTTTAGGTTCTATGGGTAGGGTAGTGTGTTGTATTTCTGTTTTTAAATAATAAGTAATGGCACCATTAACCAGGATGTTTGAACCTCTGTACGCAGCCCCTCTAGGCGTACCATGTAAGGCTTTAAGTACTGGTGTTCGGCAAAAGGGTAAAAATGGCCACAGGGGGCAGGGTGTGGTCATGACTGTTTGTTTTAATTAAGCTATTATTATTATTATTATTTTATTATTATTATTATTATTATGTACAACGCCACTGAATATGTCATTTTATAGAAATAGGCTTTTAATCAAATTACCTAGTTTCAGTTTCAGACAAAATGATAACCACCGACATTCCGTAAGCCAGCTGGATGGTTTCCTCACATGAAGAATTTAATGTTCGGAGTAAGGTTCGAACCCGCATCGGTAAGGTGCAATTGATTCAAAATCAGCGACATTAACCGTTCGGCCATGAAGCCCCAAGTAAAACATTGGTATATTAGCACGAACGGGATGAACAAAAGTGCTTGCGCTTAATGTTATCGTTTTCGTACTCGTATTCGTATAATATTATAGTTAACGTGAATATTGATGTGCAATTCAATCTTTCAATCTATATCTACATCCGTATAACGAAATAGAAAAAAAAAGAAATTGACATAGTTTAATTAAATTTTCGTTTGCAAAAGTTAGATGTTGTTTAAGATGTCTAGAAAATGTTTATTTTGGTATCAGAAAGATTTATCAATGATTAGTTCATAAAACCTGACGTATTCGCATAGTGTGGGTAGACGCATTTATTAAAACATCAAAAACCTGCCAAAAGGCGGATTCAGAAGTCATGCATGAAAATTAAACATTTACGATGATTTCAAAAACGATAACAACAAAAACTAGAATACCCTTACACAATCCAAACATGCCAGGAGATGGAGACTCTCACCTGCCCCATACTCGCAGCATCGCTGCTTTGTTCATAGCTATGCTGCTCGTGTATCTGCGTACAGTTCAAAATCATCCAGGTACGGCCGCTGAACGCCATAAACTGTTTACAAAGCAAGCTTGATGGCTTACTCTTACTAAAAAAATAGGCTCATATCATATGAGGAAGCCATACACCTGGCTTACGGAAGGTCGGTGGTTTCTCGGTGGCCGCCCGTGATGAAATAATGCATGGAGGGGCACCTGGGATCTTCCTCCATAATCAAAGCTAGAAAGTTCCCAAATGACCTAAATTTGTGTCGGTGCGTCGTTATACCCAACAAATCTATTGTGCATGCAAGTTTCTACGGCAACGACCAAGCGCTCGTTTTCTACAAACATACCAACATAAGATTATGTATGTCCTGTGGACCTCGATGTACTCAATTTGTGCGATTTCGGAAAATTTGTTTGCACAAAAACAGGACACCGTCTCACTTTGCTGTTCAATTTCAAATGACATGTGCAAGGAGATCAAAATGATGAGCTCATGTCTCGAGTAAGAAAAAAGTTAAAGGGAATTCCTATAGGTTTTTATGCGCATCTTTCTGCGCAGCCGATACTATCTATGGAAAATTGAAGTGGAGTCAACATTTGTTGAAACATGTGACAGACAATCTTGAATATGAGGAATATTGTATAAAATAACATTTTTCAATAAGTTTTGTCAGTAGTCAAATGTTTATACTGGTTTATGTTGTATTAACATGTATCATGCCTGACATGTATCATGCAACTGGTCATTTGTGGTTGTGTTTTGACAGCGCATTTTAGTATAAAGGCAGTATGTTCGTATATTATGTTCATAAAAAATCTTAAATATGAGGAATCTTGTATAAAATAACATTTTTTTCAGTAAGTTTTACCAGTAATCAAATGTTGATACTGTTTTATGTGGTATTAACATGTATCATGCAACTTGCCATTTGTGGCTGGGTTTTGACAGCGCATTTTAGTACAAAGACAGTATGTTCATATAATGTTAGACAATTAACTTTTTATTGGTAAGACCATATCTCCTTTCAGATCATTTAGTATTCAATTATAAAAACGATTAAGAACTTTTTAAACTTCTAGCAGATATAATCAATTTGGTCATGTTCAGGCCATTTTTGGGGGGCAATGCCCTCAGATTTAACAAACCGTCTTTCAATTTTCTTGTCGAGCTTTTGACCAAACTGACAACACACAGAAAACAAGTTCCAAAGTATTTACCAAACGTAACTTTCATATTGCATTTTGCAATTATATTTTCGATCCAGATATGATTAAATAGATCTACACATTTTATATTAACAACAGTATGTGAAGAAAACTAAACTGCATTATAAATATAAATTATAATAGATCTTCTTAAGCGTTAGAATAATAAAGACGCTTGATTTGATCACGTGATATCGATTCTGAACCGACACTTGTTTTGATCATGTGACCTATTCTGAAATCCAATAACTAGTTTCAATACGCTCAAAAAAATGTGTTCATGATTCTGTGAAATTAGCAACTACTAAGGAATTGCAACGCCACTGATAAGCCGATAGATTATTGATTTTTTCATCACCGTGCCTCGACACTGTTGTGAATGTGTATTACGGAGAAACTTTATCAGTTTGCGGCGATCAGTACCGTTTATCAGTAGGCGAATCTATAAATATGCGGCAACATCCTATAGATCCCGATTCGCAATCTGTTAAAATATCTTTTCTGTGCAGATGTTATTTCTAAAATATTATTTCAGAAAATAGAGTGCTGAAATGAAATACTTTTCGCATGTCTAAGAAAATATTTTCAAAAGATATGTTATTTATAAAAATTAATACTATATAAAAGATAATAATAATAATAATAAAATAAAAAATACAGTGGTTTACTTGAAATAGAATAGGTAGAAAACATTCATTACTTTTTCGTCAGTTGGAATTTATGACGTATTTGGTTCGTGGGGGTGGGGGGAGGGGGATTAATTTGACAGTTTGATTTTTTGTAATTATTATCTAATCTAATAATCGTCAGTAGATTTTTTCTCTCATCGTTCGAATTCGTAAAATCAATTATGAACTGATTATTTCCTGTTTTACACCAACTATTAAGAACATTTTAAAGCTTAAAGGCATATTTATGCACTTGGTCGGACCGTCCTTATTCGTGATTGTTTATTATGTATAATTATATATTTTGATCTCGAAATCAGCTGTAAATCGTTAATCAAAATGTCTTGTCCACACAGAAGTTGCATAAAAATGAATTGAATTTCAAATAGTTACTAAAATTTAATACGCAATTGCACGGTGCATATCCATATTGGCGGACTCTTTAAGAAATATGCTTTATCGGCGGTTTCTTGCGTCGGCACCGGCGATTCTTTGCTATAAACACGTTGGCAGTTACAAAAAGTCAGATAAACACACCAAATTAATCAAGCTATAATGTTTCCAGATAGTCATTAGCCTAGAGCCTCTCTGTGCGTAATGCGGAGAGCCTGTCTGTGCATCAAAAAAAAAAAAAAAAAAAAAAAGAAAGAAAAGAAAAATAAACTGGTATGCAGAGAGACCGCCGGTGCCACGACAAAACCGAAAGTAAGTAGTTTTGAAAAATTCCATTTAAATATCGGCCTATTTATCTTTATTATTTGGAAGAATATTGATAAATGAATACAAATAGTGCGCTAAATATGTATGATATCAAAGCAAAAACCGGCTAAAGACTGTGGAAAAAGTCGGGCTAGTGTTCCATGTCAGTACACCATCAACAAATTTCATCGAGTTGCGAGCAAAGTCGCTGATAATTAAAAAGTAAACACTATAAAATTTAGAAAAGACATTCTTATGTTCCGTGCTCTACTTATTTTGAGTAGCATACCTATGATCATGGATGGCAGCTCGATTTTTCGCCTCCCATACCAACCTGGGCACTGTTTATAGCAAAAAATAGCCGGTGCCGACGCAAAGAAACCGCCGATATAGGTGATTTCGCAAAGAGTGCGTCGATATGGATATGTATTGTGAATTGGAGAGAGAATCCTGAATATGCATGACATCTAGGGAAGGTTTGAATCCATGGAGATGTTGTCAAAAGTTATGGCATCAGAATCCTGCGGGCACGCAGTAATTTCAGTTGGAACCACCACGCCACCAAAGTCAGGAGAGATATTTTTTTTTACTTTTTCCTGAAATTCGACCTCACAATAGGGCCAATAGAAACGCGCTTATTCTGGAAAAGTACAGCATTTCCCAAACTGAACATGTGCCCGATTCTTTAGTCTAAAGATCAGAACATTATGTATATGACTTGTTTAAAGGTCCATTACTAAGGGAAAGTGAGTTGGCAATTTTTTTCATAGCCAGTGCATAGACTTCTGCAAGACACTAAATAATGAAGATTGGCAGGTCAAAATTTACAGAAGGTCTTTGGAACTCAAAGAAATGTATAGGTATTATGTTGAAATTTCAATGAATCGACAGAATGACCCCCCAGGTCTTTTTAACTTTCTTCATACTTCATAGAAAAATAATTGTACATATACTGCGATTTATTTCGAATTTTTACATACCAACTTTCATTTTCCAATAAAATGAAATAGTTTCTGTGCTTTTTAAAAGAAATTAAAATGTTCAATTTCCTTAGTATTGGACCTTTAACATAATTATAATGTTCGGGAAATCCTTGAAAAAGGACCGAAGAAAACATTCATTCTCAGATTTTGATTTTTAAAAAAACGCCATATACGCTGATCAAACTGGTATTTATCTGCAGGAAAATTATCGGTTAACGTAAAAAGTGCGCTAAATACTGTTATAATTGCGCGTACATATATGTATTTCATCATTTTTCAGACCGGGTAATTTTTGCTATGGGAGGTAATCCACCACTCCGCGACGATAACTTGCCAAAGGTGCCCGTTATATTTTGGCCTCATTTTCTTGGTAATTATCCCTGCAGATATACATTTATGTTACCAGTTTAATGTATCTCATCTATCTGGGGGTGCAAATGGTTTCTGATGGTGATATTCGAAGGCAGAACCACCAGAAATCTTGTTCTTTTTCCACGGGCGTTTCGTATCCTAATTTACTCGAACCTAACTGTATTCGCTAGTTCGGTATGTTCATTGATATGACGAATCACGGTTTTCATAGTGTTTAATGTATTTCTTATATCATGATATTGATAGTTTGAAAAACAGGTGTACATTAAATAACCTAAAATTGAAAAAGACAATGTTATTTTGATCAACAAACATAACAAACAATATAAATAATAATATCATCATATATCATGTATGTTTTTAAGAAAACAGTTACTGAATTTTAGCAATAGTTGGAATGGAAAAAAGGTAGATCTATAAAAATATTTTTACAGGTGTTTGTGTGTTAACTAATGATGACTCCTTATTAAAATGATGCTTATTTGTAACAAAAAACATTCCTGACTTTTTAATTGATAAGTATTGTACACATTAGAAAACATAGCCTAGATTTTTTCAACGTCAGTTCAAGGAAATCCTGTTCCTTTAAACTTTCACGTATTGGAATATTTTGACTTTCTTTCCAAACTTTCATAAAGTGTTACAAAGTTTGCCTGTTTCTGTTAGACTGTCAAGAACACATGATGTCAGGACATAGAGTGCAAACAGAAGTATTGAAGAAATTGAAATACATTGTATAGGTTTATCTTTTTCATTTTATCAAACCTGGCAATTTTGTTTGTCGATGAACAACTGCTTTTGAACAAGACAAGATTTTTTATCTTTACCTTTTGAACAAAATATAGAAATGTATTGAACACAAAGTTAATAAATTTTTTGTTGTGCACTCTTAAAGTTGTGACCACTCCATTTCTTGCCACACACAAGTGCATTACATAATGCCTGCATGTACTTCCCTGACATGAATGGGTTACATCAAGTCTTGAAACTGCCAAGCATTGTCCCCATCAGTCCTCTCAGTACTTTGATTTTTTCATCCGAACAGGTGTTGTATTCATGCGGTCCTAACATACAATTTAGGCTGGTGACCCATACATTTTTGGCCATTTTTATGTTCACAATACAATTACATATATCTGTACACAAGGAAAACAGGAAAAAATCTATGAAACAGGTTTGTTTTCAAAATTAGATTTTACTTGCCTTTTAGCTCATCATATAGAAATATCCTGATATCTATCAAATGAAAAAGTAAAACTAGAAATTGTTTTTGATATTTAAAACAATACTCAATTTTTAGATTAAAAGGTGTGGGGGCGGTACTTACAAATGTTTATATATAAAAATAAAGCATTCTGCATTTCTGATAGGGATCTAACTCATGTAACAGGTCTTTAAATAATCTCTTACAGAATGTACTAACAGTGAAAAATGATTTCATAAAATGTTGCTTAAAAGAGATTGACCACCCTCAAACAAAGTAAAATCTTCAGCATATACATGTATTAAAAAAAAACACACACACATACATCCATTCTGTAATAGAACTTCCTGTAACTTGTTTATTGCGAAAAGGAACATATATTTTAAAGGGTTATTGTGAATCTTACAGAAAATCGAATTTCAAGTTGTTTATGACAGTATATCGCCATTTTATCTTTCTTTTATTGCTTTTAGCGTTGTTTAGCTTTAGTTGTATTATTCAGAGACTTTGAAAGAAATGTCGTGTTCTTCTTTTACACTTGAACACAATAGCTTATATCGTCATTAATTTTCACACAAAAAAGAAACATAACAAAAGAAAACAAAAGCACAGATGTACATGCATTTTGGATGGTGGCTGATTTCTGCGTTTTCGTTCTGGCGTGTTGGCGTGTTGTGCGTTTGAAGAGCGCCAAATACCTTGCTTTGACTGTGACTAAAAATGACTTGGAGCGCCTGTGACAAATTACAGACTCCGGTATATACCGGTTTCAAGCGATTTGAATGATAAGTCTCTTCAACGTACATTATAAGATAAGATAATCTTTTATTATAGTGACATGTGTATGGTATTGATATATACATATAAAACAATATAAATTGTAAACACCCGGCCCAACGGGCCTATATGTCACCTATAAGAACTATTTAACAATATTTCACGGTATATATTTTGTAACCATGCTAATCCTTACCCTAAATTTTAGTCCATATCTTACATATTATACACAATATGCGTCATTTTGCCCTGCGCTCCGATGGATAATCACTTCCTGAAATGCGCAGAACACCGTTCCAGATCGATAAGACATTTGTCATATTGGCGCGCTAGATTTTCGTTTTGGCGTGTTGGCGCTTTTCAAACGAGCCAACACGCCGGAACGAAATGGCAGAAATGAAGCATTTAATGTTTTACTTTGACTGCAATTTTCGCGGGGGGGGGGGGGGCTAGGTTCAAAAAAAATTTTCTCCATATTTTCCTTTTTTCTAGTAAGATTTTACTTCTTTCAAGACTAATTATGGATGTATTGTAAACAAGAGGACCTGTTCCCACATGACTTAGTTTTGAACTGAGTATGACGTCGTTTTTTTTCTATTAATTGACATAGTGACCTAGTTTTTGAGCTCATGTGACCCAGTTTTGAACCTGACCTAGATATCATCAAGATGAACATTCAGACCAACTTTCATACAGATCCCATGAAAAATATGGCCTCTAGAGAGGTCACAAGGTTTTTTCTATTAATTGACCTACTGACCTAGTTATTGATGGCACGTGACCCAGTTTCGAACTTGACCTAGATATCATCAAAGTGAATATTCTGACCAATTTTCATGAAGATCCATTCAAAAGTATGGCCTCTAGACAGGTCACAAGGTTTTTCTATTTTTAGACCTACTGACCTAGTTTCTGACCGCAGCTGACCCAGTTTCGAATCTGACCTAGATATCATCAAAATAAACATTCAGACCAACTTTCATAAAGATCCCATGAAAAGTATGGCCTCTAGAGAGGTCACAAGGTTTTTCTAATATTTGACCTACTGACCTAGTTTTTGATCCAGTTTCGAACGTGACCTAGATATCATCAAGATGAACATTCTGACCAATTTTCATGAAGATCCATTCACAAGTATGGCCTCTAGAGACGTCAAAATGTTTTCCTATTTTTAGACCCTCTGACCTAGTTTTTGACCGCTTGTGACCCAGTTTCGAATTTGACCTAGATATTATCAAGATAAACATTCACACCAACTTTCATACAGATCCCATGAAAAATTTGGCCTCTAGAGAGGTCACAAGGTTTTTCTATTATTTGATCTACTGACCTAGTTTTTGATGGCACTTGACACACTTTCAAACTTGACCTAGATATCATCAAGGTGAACATTCTGACCAACTTTTATGAAGATCCATTCACAAGTATGGCCTCTAGAGAGGTCACAAGGTTTTCCTATTTTTAGACCTACTGACCTAGTTTTTGATTGCACGTGACCCAGTTTCAAACTTGACCTAGATATTATCAAGATAAACATTCAGACCAACTTTCATACAGATCCCATGAAAAATTTGGCCTCTAGAGAAGTCACAAGGTTTTTCTATTATTTGACCTACTGACCTAGTTTTTGATGGCACGTAATCCAGTTTCAAACTTGACCTAGATATCATCAAGATGAACCTTTTGACCAATTTTCATGAAGATCTTATGAAAAATATGGCCTCTAGATAGGTCACAAGGTTTTTCTATTTTTAGACCTACTGACCTAGTTTTGGAGGCACGTAACCAAGTTTCAAACTTGACCTAGATATCATCAAGATGAACATCATGACCAATTTTCATGAAGATCTCGTGAAAAATATGGCCTCTAGAGAGGTCACAAGGTTTTTCTATTTTTAGACCTACTGACTTAGTTTTTGATGGCACGTGATCCAGTTTCGAATTTGACCTAGATATCATCAAGATGAACATTCTGACCAATTTTCATAAAGACCCAATGAAAAATGTGACCTCTAGAGTGGTCACAAGCAAAAGTTTACGCACGCACGCACGAACGGACGGACGGACGACGGACGATGGACGCTGCGCGATCACAAAAGCTCACCTTGTCACTTTGTGACAGGTGAGCTAAAAAAAAAAGTGGAAAATTTTCAATTTTAAGCGATTTCTTGCTGTTCAAAGTGAATTTACCTCTGAATCAGGAAGGGTAGAGTTAGACATCTTTAAAAATACCGAGTTACATGCGGTAAAAGTTCTCTATTTTGCCTTCATTCTTTAGATTACATATTGTGGAAGAAATGCAGGTAGGTTTTACTTTTGCCCCAAGGTTATTTTTGAATGAAGTTAGCAAAATTCAAAACAGACCCACAGGATTCGACCTTAACTTTTCAATGTTGGAGTTAAAATTCTGTCACATTAAATCTGTTTACTTAAGACACCCTAGAAAAAAATACAGATTTATTGAAAAATAAATATATTTATGCAAGTACGGGACGGTACGGGTTTTAATATTATTCAATTGCGGAGCACGAAAAGCTTACGCGCAAATTATCAAGAACTTCAAAATTGTCAATAGAAGAGGTTCTAGCACGTACAGTTCTGATGTTTTACTACAATTTGATGTCCAACACAATGTAAAGTTATGCTGCAGACATCGCCGCAGTGTACAACACTGGACAGTCGTATTTGTATGGTTTTAATTTTCTTTATTCGTACTCGGTCATTTTCGACCCAGTAATATAGTTTACTTGGTGCTAGAGATGTCTTTGCTGTTCATTTGAGATTCTCATAGAGCTCAATTTGTGGTGTATATTGATAAACTGCAAAGATATGATTTACTTAATGTTGATTCGGCAATTGACGTGAAGTTCTGTGGAATTAGTGGCGGTTGTTTAACAAACTCGAACCATGTCCTGTTCTTTGAAGATTGATTAGTGAAGCATGTTCATTTGCCAATTTATTCTAAGGCAACACACCCGCCACATCCCAGCGTACATATACAATGATTTTTATTATTACTGAGAAAAGCAAACAGGGTGTTTAAGCAAGAACTTGGAATACTTATCGTACTGGAATTTGAAAGGAATGAAACATTCTACGTTAAGTGCTAACATTTTACAGATAGATGGTGTTCATTTCAACAACCTGGGATTTGAAAATTTTCCACAATGTGAGAGAAATGTTTTTTGAAGTGCATTGCAGATATGTAATTCACACATGTACTGGGAGATACTGTATTCTAATTGGTGGCACATTTGTATCTATATTATCATATAACAGTAAGTATAGACATACATGTAGTAAGTATATTAGCCGTCATGTATGATAGAACCAAACCCATATGGGGTCCATTTCAGTTAGATAAACAAGACTTCCTGCAGGCTTATGAACATGGCAGATCTTGTATATCACAAATTTTCTGTCCATTTGTGGTAAAAGACTTAAATGTAGTTAAATGAACTAATAGAATTATAAAGTATAAACACATTGTCTGTATTTGTTTATACAGTTTAAATGTAGTTAAATGGTCTACTAGAATTATAAAATCTAGACACATTGTCTGTATTTGTTTATATTCTGTTCTATTATATAAATAATGGTTACAGACAAGTAATCTGCAGTCAAATACACCGCAAGTTGTCAAATGGGCAACAAAATATGATCGTTTTTGACAGCTGTCTACATTTATGTAATCAAATGGGCTGCATGGAGTCAAATGGGTTACTAAGTCTATGTTACTCAGATATCTTGTCCGTATTGATGTAGTCAAATGGACTACAGTGTAGTCAGATGGACTACTTTGTATAGTCAGATGGACTTCTTTGTATAGTCAAATGGAATATATGTAGTCATATGGACTACTTTATTTAGCCGATGGATTATTTTTACTGTATGGCTAAACACAGGATGACTGCCATACACTTGTAAAATGTTACAAGAAGAGATTGTGGTAAATACAGTATTATCTCGTGGAAGCTGATCTTTACATGCTCTTTTAATAAGTATAGATATAGTAAGTATATTAGCCTGTCATATATGATAGAACCATTTCAGTTAGATAAACAGGACTTTCTGCAGGCTTATGGACATGGCAGATCTTGTATATCACAAATGTTCTGCCCGTTTGTAGTAAAAGACTAACGTAAGTAACTGGACTAATAAAATTATAAAATCTAAACAGATTGTCTGTATCTGTTTATACGTTTGTGGCCGATTAGTTTAAATGTAGTTAAATGGTCTACTAGAATTATAAAATCTAGACACATTGTCTTTATTTTCTTATATTCTGTTCCACTATATAAATAATGGTTACAGACATCCTGTAGTCAAATACACCGCAAGTTGTCAAATGGACAACAAAAAATGATTGTACTTGACAGCTGTCTACATTTATGTAGTCAAATGGGCTGCATGGGGTCAAATGGGCTACTAAGTCTATGTTACTCAGATATTATGTCCGTATTGATGTAGTCAAATGGACTACAGTGTAGTCAGATGGACTACTTTGTATAGTCAGATGGACTTCTTCGTATAGTCAATGGACTATATGTAGTCATATGGACTACTTTATTTAGTCGATGGATTATTTTTACTGTATGGTTAAACACAGGATAACTGCCATACACTTGTAAAATGTTACAAGAAGAGATTGTTGTAAATACAGTATTTCTTGTGGAAGTTGATCTTTACATGCTCTCGTATATGGTTTTCTATTTCATATGCCACCAAGACAGCGAAGGCTGCTGCAGCTGGGGAGGCTGCTAAAACCGAACGAAGAACAAACCAAATTGAGCAGGTTTCAGAAGCTAACACATCCAATTTATCAGAAAAAGACTTGAACACAATTATATCAAATGTTGTTCCTGCTGTCACGCAAGGTATGTTGTAGGTTTTAAAAGACTTGAAGGTACTACCGCCTGACTATTCTGAACCAAAACTTCGGAAAAGAACAGATACCTTTGGAATCCATACAAAGCACTTCAACATCTGCTCCAACACCGACTTTGCCAGCTTCAGTTTTGAATCAAAATTCTGCCACTTTTTTGCATCCAATTTTTCTTGGTATTGATGAAAAAATCAAAGCTAAGATTGTATCAGATCAGTTTGTGGAGTTAGATTCCATATAAAATAAAGGCGATTATCAATACCATATAGTCGAAAATGGCAGTGGGGAACTCTCGTTCAAAAAGTTTTAAATCGTCGACCAGTATAAAAACGCTGGATCAAAGGTTTAATACATTTCATATTTTTACAAGTGTTTACACAGACAGACACCCAACATCTGCTGCTACTTTAATGAAACATTGCGACACAGTTCGTAAACTTGCAAAGCAATCGGGGGATTCCGCTGCCATTTTTACGATAGACAATTTAGTGTCTTAAAAGAAGCAAGATTGGCTTCGATTTCATATGGGGAAATCGATACCCAGTTATACATGCAGGCACTGGTCATGGGGTTAATTAAACCAAAACAAAAACAGTCCTTTCTTTGCGCAAGATCCCACCAAAACAAACCGTGCTTTGATTTTAACAACGGGTTTAGTGCCAGAAAATCATGCATCTTTCAGCACAGATGTCAAAAGTGCCCCGGTCCTCATGGACGAATTGTGTGTTTTTAAAAAGGTGCAATCAAATTTCAAGTCAAAGAACTGATAACGAAACCGTATGCAAGGTGCCTGCAGTCTTAAATAAGGCAACTTTTCATATTGTTACACCAATTAATTCTGATAACCTACGATACTGGCTCCAAGGTACGACTTGAAATTAACTGAATATTTGATGAATGGCTTCACAAAGGGCTTTCAAATACCTTTTACAGGTACTCATTCTTATAAATTTCCTGGGAATTTGAAATCTGCGACTGAAAATTTAGAGGGCATAAAATCACTTGAAATTGATGCGGGTCGTGTTCCGGGTCCTTTGAATGAACCACCTTTTAGCAACTTTATGACCTCAACTCTGGGTTTAGTACCAAATCAGGAACCCAGTGAATTTCGTGGAATACATTATTTATCATTTTCAGAAGGTCAACTGTTAAGGCTGGAATCCCATCAGAATTGTGTTTTGTTCAATATCAAAATATTGATGAGGCAGTAGAACTTGTGAAAACTATTGGACCTGGTGCGCTTCTGTCTAAATTTATGTCCAAAATGCATTTAAAATCATTCCAATTCAGTTGTAGGCTTGGTAAACATCTCAGGACCTAAGTATTATATGCCTGGTCAAAAGATTAGTTCTACAATGTTTGAAATATGTCTTTTTGTTTTAAGACACGCATTTTAAAAGCATTGCAAGGTTATCATAATTTAGTTCCTACAACAGACACACGTTTGCCAGTTGCATAACTTAATACGGTCAATGGACGTAGTTTGCAATTCGCAATTTCTACGTATACTGCTAACAGCCATTTATTTATTGACCTTTCATGTTTTCCTTTGAGTTGGAGAATTTACTTCTTCCTCTCCTGACTCGTATATTATAGTAGTAGAACATGTATATATAACATTCAATCGAACTAAATAGTTTTGACTTGGTTCTGAAAAGCTATAAATATAGTCGAGGCAAGACCCATAAACTGCATATTTCATGTTGTCACTATGAATTAGGTATGTGCCCTTTGCATGCATTGTACTCGTATTATACATTAAGTAACGCTCCACCTGGCCCACTATTTTCGTTTTTGATAATCATCCAGTGACAAGATATTTCTTTTGTACCAAGCTTCAAATGTCACTCACTCGGTTAGGTTATAGTAATGACTTTTACCAAGGTCATAGTCTCCGCATTGGTGCGGCATTGCAAAGATGTTTATGGGGAGTTTCAGAAAATCGACCTTTTGGCAGGTGGTTTTCAAACGCTTATAAAAAGTATATTCGCATTCCTATGGGAGAAAAATTAGATGGTGTCAAAGCTCCAATAATATAGGTACATCATGGTCACAAATGTGATGGGGTCAAGGGTCTCTCATCTTGTGATTATCATGTTAACAAGTATTCTTCAGTTATCCTCTTAAGACAAATATCAGTATTGGATTTTAGAAGTCATACACCTTTGTTTGGGGTGGATTATTTTTTATCAAGTTAATATCTAGTTTTCTTATGTTTGTAATTCTTATTGCTAATGGTGCGATGGGGTCATGGGTCTCTCGCACTAATGTTATCATGTTACATGTACACAAAGTTTATTAGTGGGCAGTTTTGCATGTTTTCATGAGTTACTGATATTTTGCTTGTGTGATGGTGCCAAGGGACGCTCACCTCTATTTTGTCATGTTAAATATACTTGTACCATTTTCTACAATTTCTGCATGTTAGAGGATGTAACACTTCAACAAGTATTCTTCAGTTATCCTCTTAATACAAATATCAGTATTGGATTTTAGAAATCATACACCTTTGTTTGGGGTGGATTATTTTTATCAAGTTAATATCTAGTTTTCTTATGTTTTTAATTCTTATTGCTAATGGTGCGATGGGGTCATGGGTCTCTCGCAATAATGTTATCATTTTACATGTACATAAAGTTTATTAATAGGCAATTTTGCATGTTTTTTATGAGTTTCTAATATTTTGTGTGATGGTGCCAAGGGATGCTTACCTCTATTTTGTCATGTCAAATATACATGTACCATTTTCTACAATTTCTGCATGTTAGAGAGTGTTACACTTTAACAAGTATTCTTCTGTTATCCTCATAAGACAAATATCAGTATTGGATTTTAGAAATCATACACATTTGTTTGGGATGGATGATTTTTATCAAGTAAATATTTAGTTTTCTTATGCTTATAATTCTCATTGTTAATGGTGCGATGGGGTCATGGGTCTCTCGCACTTATTTCATCATGTTACATAAAGTTTAATATTAGGCAATTTGCATGTTTTTATGAGTTACTGATACTTTGCTTGAGTGATGGTGCCAAGGGTTGCTCACCTCTATTTTGTCATGTTAAATATACCATTTTCTACAATTTCTGCAAGTTAGAGGGTGTAACACAACACATGAGTAAGATGTTGATAAATAAATGATACACTCACTTTCTTCGGATGGGGTTATTGCTAATAACTTAATAAATGAAATCCATTTATTATGTTTTTGCAATATGTGGCATAAAGGTTAGATCCCCACCTTTGATGATGCATATCAACTGTTAATATTTGTCTTTTCTTGATAAAATTAGTCACCTATCACATATTATGTATGATGCTGTAACAGAACCATTTATTGTTAATTGTGTTTTCAAATTCGTCATTTAGATATTAAATGACAGATTTCAATCAAAGATACGTGTTGGGTTTTGATTTGATTTACTACATCATCAAACAGAGCTCATAAAGTGAGTGTAAGATATATACCTTGGTTATATAAAGCTAATGCTACGGAGCTTGCATAAATACAGATTTATTGAAAAATAAATATATTTATGCAAGTACGGGACGGTACGGGTTTTAATATTATTCAATTGCGGAGCACGAAAAGCTTACGCGCAAATTATCAAGAACTTCATGTAATGAATTCTCTGCAAACGTTTTAGATAGTGGCCATCACATTGAAATTTGTCTCTACTTGAGCTTGAGGAAATTCCATAAATTATACAAAATTTACAAAAAAAAACGGCACGGTAAAAGTTGTTTAAAATTTGCAACACAGTGCGAAACATGGTCAACTTTAAGAATATACCAAGCAAATGCCATTTTTTAAACATTACTATTAAGGTCCAATACCTTA
Organism: Mercenaria mercenaria; assembly: GCF_021730395.1. NCBI lineage: Eukaryota > Metazoa > Mollusca > Bivalvia > Venerida > Veneridae > Mercenaria > Mercenaria mercenaria. The sequence continues at coordinate 5,616,535 of NC_069372.1, forward strand.
ATACATAAGATAACAATTAATAGATTTGTCTTATCTAAAATATATTAAATATTGTTCAAAATTACATAATGTTGGCATTGTGTTGTTTAATTTTATCTCACTGTCCTGAATATATAGTCTCAATGTAAATAATTTTAATTATTTCTTTTAATCCTCCAAACATAAAGAGATGGACAGAACACATCATATGTATGCACAAATTACCGAAAGCTACCATAGTACAGCATGACAAAAAAAGTATAACTAAAGTCTATTTCATCTCAATTTGGACCTCAACTTTCGGCTGATATGAATAAATGAAACATGAAACATGTTTTTGTGAATTTCAGGTTTTTTATTTTGTACGGCTGAATTTTATTTTCTCTACGGCAACAAATGTTTTATCGTCATTGCTAAAGATTCCCCTTTTTTTTTTTTTTGGAGATTTACGGGAGAGTTCAGGTGAAAAACACACAAAGTCTACTTGGACATTTCGCACTTTTTTTTCTTACACACAGCTATTTGTCCTTCCGTATTTTTAAATGCAAACAAAAAGGGTCTCCATGGCCGAGTGGCCGAGTGGCCGAGTGGTTACGATCGCTGACATCGAATCATTTGCCCCTGAATGATATGGTTTCCAGCCTCAGTCAGGGCGTTGAATTCTTCACTCATGGAAGGTCGGTGGTTCTACCCAGGTCACCGCTCGTGATGAAAAATGCACTCTGAGGCACTTGGGGTCTTCCTCCACCGTCAAAGCTGGAAAGTCGCCATATGACATAATTGTGTTGGTGCGACGTCAAACCCAACAAAAAGTAAATACGAACAAAATTTTTGAAAAGGGCCATTGAGGAAAAATGCAAAAATAAAACGTAGAACCTTCTTTGCACGAAAGAAATCCTGCCAGCCTACAAATCGATGTCCATTTTAATACATAATTTTTCCAAGTCAAAAGGTTCATACCGAAAATCCATCATGAATCCGAAAAGGGATCTAATCAGCCAATAACTGTCAGGTAAATTGAAATATGCTTATGAAACGATACCTTTATCACCGTATTTCCCTAATGTATAATCCAAGAAAAGACATGTACAATTCAAAATCAGTTCTCCAGGCTTTTGAGAAAATATTCTACTTTGCAATACCGCAATGACCAATGATGACAAAAAGAATAGAAACAAACTGAAAATGAATACTTCAAAAACTGAATTTGTTATGTTTGGTAGCAGACCTCAATTGAACAAATGTTTTAAAAATTCGATTAACATTGCTGGTGATGATATCAAACGTGAAAGTTGGTGCATTTCTTGACGAGACCGCAAACTTTAAAGATCATGTAAATCGCAGATGCCATGCAGCCATGTTGAATTACCTACGAATTAAGAACATCCAAAAATATTTGACAAAAAGCCACTGAACTTTTAGTTTTGTCTCTAGTTATTTCACATCTGGATTAATTCAATGTCATAATGTATGGTGTAGCTAACGGTGAGGTGCGTAAGATGCAACGGAACATGTGCGCAAAACTTGTCCTTAACAGGAGGAAATTTGACAGTTCCAAACAAACATTGTATGATTTACATTGGTTGCCGGCGAAAGCAAGGATTGAGTTTAAGATACTTTCTTTCATGTATAGCTGTCACATTGGCAGAGCATCAATGTATTAAACAGAATTTCTTACAGAGTATATTACTAATAGACAAGGTTTGAGATCGTTAGAAAATTCTGAATGTCGTTATGTTGTTCCATACAACAAGTGCAACACATTTAATGATAGAAGTTTCTGTACTATTGTTCCAAAACGGTGAAATGAACTGCCGTTAGAACTATGCAAAAGTAAATTGTTTGTACCATACAGTTCATGAGTAATAAAAAATATTTTAGTAGGCTTACTCAGGTAGATTTCGTATGTATGATATGATTATTTTCTCACGGAACTTCACTATTGCGTGTAACTATATGATATAAACAACAGATTTTACAAGGTTGTGCAGTTTTGGCACCAGGTAATTAGAGGCGGGGCATTTGGATAGGGCGAGGATGGGATTCAGGACAAACACCAAGTGTCTGTGTTCAACGTAGGTCAGACAATATATCGATGGCATAGTGCTAATGTGACTGATAGAAAAATAATTTAAATTAGACACTGGGAAAACTTAAAAAAACTAAGGGTTCGTGAATGATAGGCAAAAAGTGATGTCAAGATTAGCAAAACCATGTTAACGCGAAAGAGTCATATAGCACTACATGGAAATCTAACACATTTTGTAACAGGCTTGTTAATCTGACCAATCTTAATGATAAAAGTTTCAAAAATGTTCAGGTCGTTAATTAAGGTGTATGTGGTGTTTATGACGTGCAGGAGGATGTTTTATTTCCCAACGTGGAGGAAAACAGACACTCATCTGCTAACCGTTGTTAATTATTTGACTGACAATGACTGTATTTCCAGATCTTGGGATAAAGGCTGAAGCGAAAAAAGAAAACGCTTTAATTTTCTATAATTCATTCCAGAATGGTAGGTTTTCTACCAAAATAAGTGGATAGCGAATCAATAGGTGAGCATCTACATACTCATGTTCTTTAAATAAGTTTGAATAAAAATTGCCTAAATAGAGACCACACGACTTCTGCAAGTTCTGCTCCCTATCTTTTCTGTGAAAGAGGTCCTAATTAAGGTTTCTCTTTTTATCGCATGTGTTCGCTACATCGAGATTCCATTTTCTCACAAGATCAGTGTCGATCAATAATTTACTTAAGGAGATCGGCTGGGTTTCGCTTAGTGATAGAAGGAAAATACAAAAACTTACACTCATATACAAAGGAAAAAAATAATTTACTTCCCCTTTACCTTACACAGTTATTTCCTCCTTCTGTAGATTTAGTTGTCGAAAATCGTTACTGGCTTAGAAATAATATGGATTATGCAGCAGTTGTAAGAAGAACAGATATTTATTCAAAATCTGTAATACCGTCTTCTCTAAACCTTTGGAATGAACTACCTATGGATATACAAATGTACGCGAATCTCAATCTTTAGCAGTTTTTAAAAGAAGTCTTAAAGAAGCTTTCAAACCTCCCGTCGTCCCTACATTTTATCTCAAAGGTGAAAGAATACAGACAATTCATCATTGTAGAATTAGAAATAACTGCAGTAACCTCAACTCAGATTTATATAATAACCATGTTGTGCCCAGTCCATCATGTGAATGCGGTGCTGAGCTTGAAAATGCTGAACATTTCTTTTTTACATGTAACAGATACAGGCCTCAAATGCGAACTCTTTTCAATACCAGACAGTTACATCCTCTTAGTGCAAAGAAATTATTATTTGGAATAGATTCTTTAACAGATGAACAAAATGAAAATCTTTTTAAAGAAGTTTGTAAGTACATAAAGGAAAGTAAAAGATTTGATACTTGTTCAATATGATATAAACATTTTGATACTGTTGTTCATCTTTTGTGTCGTTAAAAAGGTTTACATAGCTTATATTAACTTGCAGAAATCTCTCCAACAATAAATATTTTTTTATTTGATTTGATTTAATTTCTAACTGTTGTCACTGTTGACATTGACGTATAATTGAATGGTTGCTTTGTTGTTGGCAGCAAAAAAAGAATAGAAACAATATATTTGATGTTTTTTCTTTTGTTTATTATTTTTCCTTATCTGCTTTTCATAAATGATCTTACTTCTAACATCTGGTTTTTTAAAAAAAGAAGTGCGAAACCTGTTTAATTACTGAAAAGCTTTAGCAATCATAATTTAATATATTTAAGTATGTATATATGTAAAAGTGTGACATAAAAACACATTACTTTTTCAATGTATAGCGTGACAACCCTGGGAAGGACCCTCGATAATGTTGTCATAACTTTTGGCCCAACTGATTTGTATATCTGACATATTTGATGTATGTGATTGTTGTTTATGTTTCCGTATATATGTACACAGCGATGATGCGAGTATGGGGTAGGGGAGAGAGAGAGACAGAGACACAGAGAGAGAGAGACAGAGAGAGAGAGAGAGAGAGAGACAGAGAGTCTCAATTGGATTGTGTTTTTGTTGTTATCGTTTTTGAAATCATCGTAATATTTAATTTTCATGCAAGAATTCTGCATCCGCATATTAGCAGTTTTTGTATAAATGCGTCTACCCATAAATTGCGAATGTATCCGGTTTTTATCAAATAACCAGTGATATATCTTTCTCACACGAAAGTAAACTTTTTCTAGAAAATGTAAACTACATCTAATTTTTGCAAACGAAAATTAAACTGCGTAAATTGCTTTAGTATTTCGGTATCCTGATCTAAATTGAATTGCACATCGATATTGACGTTATATGAAGCGTTTTTTGTTTGTTCTCCCTTTGCATGCTTGAATACTTGAATGTTTTACTCTGGGCATCTATGGCCGAGTGGTTAAGGTCGCTAACTTTGAATCACGTGCACCTCACAGAATGATGTGAGTTCAAGCCTCACTCGGGGCGTTGAATTCTTCAATATGAAGAAACAATGCAGCTGGCTTACAGAAAGTCGTTTGTTGTACCCGGGTGTCCGCGCCCCTGATAAAAAAAATGCAAGTAGGAGCACCTGGGAGAAAAACTAGGAAATCAATAAAATTGTTTCTTTATATGCTCAGTACATCTAGAAACTTTTACCCTCGATGTTTTTCTTACTTTCCTTGTACATGTATATTTGAATTTTGTAAAGAAGAATTGTAAAATCGTGTAGAAATCTGACCATCATCCAAGACCAAAACAAAAACAAAATCAAGTAAGTGCAAGTTTCTTGTCAATTATCATGTTATAAAAATATTGACTGTAGGCCAAGTGTTAAGTGTTTCTAGATGTACTCAGTATGTAATTTAGAATGAAGAAAAATAGAATTTGTTATCACTGCCCGTTCCTGGGCGGTGCCAAAGGTGTTGTTTTTTTGTCATCGCTGTCTGTTTGTGTGCGTGCGTGCATGTGTGCGTCTGTGTTTCGTTTTAAGGCGGGCCTATTTGGCGATGTGTGGCTCTGGCTGTATTTGCCATGTCTTATGCTTGCAAAGAATATACCCCTTACCTTTTCCAAGATAATTGCAGGAACAAATAAATCTATTTCAAAAACGAATTTGATAAATCTCATGCAGATGATATTGTTAAACGAAGAACTAACTCCCTTTAGGCTTTACATTTTATTTTATTTTTTCACACTTTTTCTTTGCCCCGGTGTCGAATTTAATTGTACGCACAGGCGTATCGGCGCATGCCAAGGTACGCCCCTGGGTGTGGGTCCAATGGACTAACGGTATACGAAATATGGAATATGCTATATTTTCATTACATTTCTTTTAGCACGATATTACACTGAGTGTCAATACCTTACATAGTACTCGAGTTATGCCCCAGACAAGGTTTAATGCAAAAATGGGACAATCTAGAGTTATGGTTTGTCGCTGCATTTTCTCTCAATGAACACATAATTAACTTGAATATTTTCTTTCCATTTCAGCTTCAGGCTTGCGTTGATGTATAGAAATACACCGTGCTAATTAGAGACTCAAATGGATGCGAAATCTGCTTATTGTGGTATAAAACCTTAACTTTCCATTCTGAAGTGAACAAGATTTTTTTTTAAAAATGATCTACTTGCATTACGATACAAGGTTCGACTGCATGAAAAAATTACGCTCACAATTTAGCTTGGTTAGGATTATCTGCTGAAAACATTTGCCATCGAATGACCATGTCTTCGAATAACCATGGATTCCAGGGGCGTACCTGGATGATTTTGAACTGTACGCCAGATGTGAGCAGCATAGCTACGAACCAAGCAGAGATGCTGCGTGTGGAGAGGGTCTCCATCTCCCGGCGGATTGGGTTTTTGGGCCTCCCCTTGAAAATGTTGAAAAATTTTCAGCAAAAGATGCGTTCTCTTGCTATATTCCAGCGTTAATATATTTTGTTTGTCATATTTGTACTACTTATTACAAAGATAATCATTTAAATTCATAGTTTATCACACCGCTCATGCTTACTGGCAGGGATCGTGACAGTGTCTAAAATTGCAACTGGAGCAACCACGGATACTTTGAGGAATATAACCATTGTTTCGTATAGAATCCTATGTAACTTTACCCTGGAAAGTGTGTGCTTCAATAGCTCGATCGCTCTGGCACGATACTTGGCCCGTACTAGTATCCATTAATAATTTTATCTAAGATTTTAAAATGTTTAATATCTATTTCGCAGATTTTTCCTTGAATTACTTCGACACAACGATAAATTATAAAATGTATTATGCCAGACTTAGAATGTAGAGTTCTGTGAATTACTCCGTATACAATATACTCCAGGACACAACTTTAAATCAACAGTAACAGTAGATATATAGTTATGTTTCAAAATATTTGCGTCACTGAAACACTGTGTCATTCTATGATATATTTTATTGTGCAACTGCCAAGACCAGCACAGGCATATTGTGTATCGCCAAAGGGACCTGTTAGGGTAACTGTATCGAAACTCTTACCTAATCCCAACTGTTACACATGTTAACAAATCGCATATTCGAACCGTGTGCAAAACTGTTATTATCATTATTTATTTATTTATTTGTTTATTTAATATCCTCTACAATGTGGAGATTGCATAGGCAATACTCACACATTAAAGATATACTAGTTTTTTTTGTTGTAATCGTTTTTTGAAATCTTCGTCAGTATTTTATTTAATGCATGACTTCTGCATCCGCATTTTGACAGGTTTTCGATAAGTGTATCTACCCACACATCGCAAATATTTCAAGTTTTCTCACGTGAAACGTAACTTTTTTCTAGTTAACGTAAACAACATCTTATATTGGCAAACGCAAATTCAAACTACGTAAATTGCTAAATGGTATTTCGGTATCCAGATTAGGATATAGATTGATAGATTTAATTGCAACCATTAAAAAGTCTTCAATATCATGCCAAGAGTGAACTTTTTTCTTACATGAAACATCGGCTGATCAAATTATGTCCTGTTGCTCTCTTGATTATGTCATTTGAAACGTGAACAGAAAAGTGAGACAGGTGTCCTGTTTTTGTGCAAACAAATTTTCCGACATGCCTAAATTGAGTATATCGAGGTTCAATGGTCACACATAGTGTTTGTTACGTTGGTATGTTTGCACAATAGATTTGTTGGGTATAACGGCGCACCGACACAAATTTAGGTAATATGGGAACTTTTTAGCTTTGATGCTAGAGGAAGACCCCAGGTGCCTCTCCGTTCATTATTTCATCACGGGCAGCCACCGTAGAACCACCGACCTTCCGTAAGCCATCTGGATGACTTCCTCACATGATATGCACAAGGGAATCTCTTTTTTTTGACAGAGTATCGCAACTTGGCGTTTGTGGCAAAATTATTCCCCTGAGGTGGTGCTCTAAATTAACCTAAAACATCCAATTTGTACACATGTATATTAAATATAAGCCGTTGGCTAGACTTTTTGTACAAGTAATAAATATCTATACTGTATTTAGCTATATTAATTGTATGTTTACATAAACTATATGTAGTAATTGCTCATATTTTCAAATGTAAAATTCGGATCTGAGATATGGTCTGTAGCTTGTATCCGCTCGTATCTTTGTATGTTCTAAACCCCGCACGAGGTGTCTGTTTTCAAGAAGAGTAAGCTATCAAGCTGGTTTTGAGAATAATTCATGGCTTTATACAGTTACCAGTCCATGACTTAAGTTATGTCCGATGGAGGCACCCAACATTAAACGGTGTTAAAAGCTGGATAGTTCTTTTTAGACATAAACCCGAACTTATTGTGAGTTTACTTTAATTGATCATTGTACATGTATACTAAATTTTCTAAACGTTTCAGGGTTTACCTGCATATTTTCCATTGTTCGAATGTTTCTACCTAAGTTTGGCACTTCGGCATTTTGGTTCTTGTGAGATGCGAAATTTCTTCTATAGAAAACTTTAACCAAGAGATGCCCAATATATACATGTGTAATCAAGATTGTCTCCTGAACAACTTGACCTTCTTTATGAAAGTTAGTTACACACTCACAGTCAGTGCCACTTTAAAATTTCTTATGAAGGTTAGTTACACACTCACATTCATTCCGTAGATTTGATACCGTGACGCCTAAATTGTTTTGAATCTTTGTTTGTTTGTATATAATTAAGCTACCCTGGTTCTTTAGCGTGTCAGGTGTAAAGCACCCATACCACGGGTGGTAAACGCGCAATCCAATTCCCGCCGGGAATACGCTTAAAATGGGTTGCGCAACGTCCGGTGCTGGTGTTGCGCGTAAAAAAAAGACGAAATTGAGGTATGTGAAGTTATGATTTTGCTTAGTATGAGACAAGAATAAATTTTCTCGAAAAAAGCAAAATGCTATTCGACACAAATATGATAATACATCATATGTGTAAAATATCTGGTTTGTAATTTATGATTCGGCTCTATTATCACAAAAACTCAGGCGACACGAAGCGTGAAAGAAGTATGAAATCAACAAAAATGGAAGTTTCTGACCTCATACGCCTAATCTGAGGACATCTGATGCTTTTTATGATAACTCAACTGTTATAAAGTAACGAATATCAAAATTATTTGCTTCAAATCCTGCTTACGGGGACATAATTGACAAAAAATCATCGGGAATGGGGTTGCGCACCGGAAATGGAGTTGCTCGTATACATCATAATGTATATAATGTATACGCGCAACCCCATTCCTGGGGCGCAACCCCATTCTCGATTATTTTTTGCCAATCGTTCCTCCAAAAGCAATATTTCATTCAAGTGTATGTAATATTCATGACTGTTTTACACGTGTTTGATCATTAGAAGCGTCACACTTCCAGAAAGAAGGCACAACAGTTAGAAAATTTGCATTTTTCATGATTCCATGCTTTTTTGACAGCTCGAGCCAGCAGAGTTTTCGTGATAACAGAGCTGATTCTTAAATTAATAAGTTGGTATTTCACACATATGATCCTTATTCATTTTTGTGTCGAATAGCATTTTGCTTTTTTTCGAAAGCACTCGTAAATGTGTCATTATTTACAAAAACAAAAACCCACCTACCTCGATTTTGTATATATTGATGCGCAACACCAGCACCGGAAGTCGCGCAACCCATTTTTAGCGTATTCCCAGTGGGAATTGGATTGCGCGTTTACCACCCGTGCATACACGGAACTCTTATCCCAATGTTAGTAATTTTTAGTTGGAGGAGCGGGGCCTCGAACTCGCGACCCCGGGTTTCGTAGTCAGACAGTGTTACCACTGGACCACTGCGTCCGCTCCCAATGAATCTTTTATATTCTTGGTCACTTTTATATACCCCTGGTTTAGCCACCGGGGTGTAGCCACGAGTATATATAAGGCAATTATGGAGGGGGAAAAGCCCAAGTCTTCTTCGACCCGCCGGTAAGTGCACGTCTCGAGAAGGCACAGGGCATTGACGGAACTAGGTCATAATTATACTGGCCTTTTTCTGTCAGTGTCCTGACTGAAGCAGGCGGGAGTGGCCCTGCAAATGACTTGGGACGACGGATGGGCCATACAGATTCTCGCTGACTCTGTAGGGGGAGCCATTAATACTTTGGTATATTGTCATAAAAAGGCTTCGGCCAACCGGCTCCTTAACCCGTGTGGTACTGGGGAGACCCCTGCATGGCGATAGACAGCGCAATGGCATCGAACGCAGCGGTAGATGTCTTCACGGGACTCCCTGAGTGGCACAAATGAGTTGACCAACAGAAGAGCTACCAGTACATCGGCGTAGACGGCATGCAGAGAAGACCCCGAGCTACTCAAGCCCTACGCTCAACGTGGGGGCGAGAGGGGAGGGGCATCAACACGACGGGGAACCAGCCAGCGACTTGCGGCTCCAACCGCCCTTTTAAGGGCGAGCTTGCCACACCATACCTTTGGTTTATTGTCATGCAACCACGTCTCTCGGAGATCTGTCGTTTATGGTCTCATTGGCCGTGACAGTGACCCACTTTTGGCTTCAAAATTACTTGGACTTTTTGGCTTATACTCTACGGAAATTGTGTAGAGGTAAATTTTCTTCACTTTGGCTTCAAAAATTATCTTTAACGGTCTGCCTGGTGACATGCCGGGGGTCTATACTCTTACATAGCGTCATGCTCTACTGTGCCCGAAAGGGCGGATGGAAGTTTTTAAAAAGTTAAATGTAAATCAATGTATCAGACCTGAAAAATAGAAAATTGTTGAACCAAAAAAAATAAATACTGTGTATAATGCTTTTGAGAATGAAGTAGTATCAGTTATTGACAAGCATGTTCCTTTAAAACAAATATATAGACGATATGTACAGTTACCATACATGAATAGAGAATTACGCAAGGTTATTTATCAGAAAAAAATGTTGTATCACAAATACTTGAAGAAAAAAACATCTAAAACCTGGGACAAATACAGAATATCAAGAAATCTTGTTAAGGTGGAATGCGCCTAATTTGGATTTATCGGGTTTCGTTTCGAAATTTTGATTAATATAAAATTCAGCATATTCCTCATAGACTGCTTATTTTACTTTTTTGATATTTCCGTAACTTTTTTCTCTGCAGAGCTTCAAAAACGACAATTGACGTCCATTTTTGACGAACCGCGATTTCACGTCCATCAGACGATTTTTGTAAATCGTTCTGTTCATTCTAAAGAAACCGATTTGCTTTCAACTCATCACATTTTCATTTAAAAATGTCTTTAAAATGGTGTATAGTTTATGGAGATCATTTTTACGTTAAAGTCGATATTTACGTTAAAGTGACGTCAGAGCGACAAATGTGACGTTGAGTTTCGAATAAAAAGTTTGCTTTAATCTTGTCTCATGTAAAACCCAAACGATAGCATTTGACAAAAAACTAACATAATGATGAAAATTTTATTTTCTGTCGATTTATGGAATAAAATTACGGGGTCACCGAATTCATTTTCGCGTAAAATTACATTACGCTACCCCCACCCCCAAATCACAACATAGCTTAGTTTACGTGTTTTTCTGATATACCTTTTTTCAAATCTTAGTATTTTACACTCTCATTCGTCAGAACCTCACTACAGACGTGAAACGAATCTTGGTACGTGAGAGAGGGTTTTCTTTTCAAAAGAGGTCTTTATAACTGTAAAACTGGCGACCGGTGCGAAATGGTTTCAATGCAGAATTTTTTACATACGCCAATGCGACAACTGCTTAAAATACTGATATGTTATTTTTTAAAAACGCTTTAAATATATTTCTTTATAATAATGATTATTTTTTCATCTTTTTCTTATTCGAAATACCAATAAACAAGTTTTCCGTTGTAATACACTGCTAAAATGAAAAATAATATGCATATGCAATTGTATACTATGTATACTAGTACATAGTTCGGAGTTTTCACACTTGAAACATAATTGTAAAATATCATAGTTCAATATTATACAAGTTCAAATATTTTAAAGTTTGTTATTTCAGACGTATGACCATTGACTTAGCCGCCCCGCCACGGGAGTAAATGCTGTTTGAATCTTGTTTTTCTTTTTATTATTCCTAACACTCCCTAAGCACACACGCAAGCACGCACGCACGCACATCCCATAAGATGACCATAAGATTAGTTGCCACGGTAAATTACCTGCTCTACGCAAATGTTCATATATATTGCGGGCAGGATTCGGTTTTAAAGGTCAGAGTTTATTTTTCATTCTTTTGATATTTTATACCAGAGGCGCAAATCATAACTTCTATAATTTCCGTAATCATGATGTAAGAGATACTATCCCTAGGTTACATATACGCGTTAGCGTATCCTTATCAACTTTCGATGACTGTTGAAAATTGTTACATTCTGAATTTAGCCACCTAAGATGCTTATTAAAATGAAAGTAAAGTGAAACCTCACACATATACACGGGCCCGAACAAATCCTAATATATCTCGTAAATACGAAAGCAGGGGTTGCAAGTTTGAGCTTCCAGTCCTCCGTACAAAGTTACGATTCTTGAGTCGCACATGTAGATAATGACAACATAGAATTACACATGTTTAACAATCAACCACTGTTGAATTACAAAGAGTCTCAGTCACAACCGCTATTTTCTTTCTGTCTTTTACCCCACCCGTTGAGCTCAATAGAAGGAACGCAGACCTATGAAACGTGAGTTCGATCCCCGGGTAGGGCATGACGGCTTGATAAGAGCCACGTGTCCGAAATCATTCGTCCTCCAACTCTGATTTATGTGATGAAGTTGGAAGTTACTTGTTGAGAATACAGAATCCAGGAACACTGGCTAGGTTAGCTTCCCGCCGTAACATAGAAAACAGCGCTAAACCCGAAACAAACATTTTTTTTAATTTCGTGGAATATTTAACAGTTTTAGCAGAATGTTTACTCATATTTGTGGTGTTTGATAGGTTTCTACTGTTAGGAAAAAGAATTACATATGGAATATGAATTACGTGTCTATGAATACAAGGATAACCTTCCTTACACACATATCTGGAGAGCTAAAACCTCTTTGCAAAGGATGGTGTTTCTGTTCTAGCCAAGTTACTAAATAAATTAACCTTTTCAGAGCAACAACCTCCGTATAACAAATATACTTTGTTTTCCCGCGGGTATTCATAGAGGATGCACTTTATTCGAAATCGGGATGTCCGACTACTCTCCAAACAATCGGAATATTTCCCAAACGTAAAGTTTGTAGTAAAGTTCATTAAGTTAATAAAGTTTATTTAAACATGATGATATAAGTTACCTTTAATAGGGCTTTTTAAATTTTCTAAAGTTGTATTCTATTTATTTGTCTCTATGCTATTACATGCAGAAAATTTCATTTCTTTATGTATCCAGGTTTACGCTCAGATAATACGTCTCGGAAATAGCGGCCTGTGATGGAATTCTGTACAGGTAATTGTTAAAATTAAAAGGTTGAGATAATTCAAATAAAAGATTTTAATTATATTCTGTCGTTTTCTTATTTATTTTTGTAAATGTGCATCGATACAGGACTGTTCTTGTATTACCATTAACTTGCGAAATAAATCATTTCAATTTTAATGTTGAATGAAATCATTGCACAGTTGTCAAGAACTCAAAATGTGTTTGTCTTTATCACAAAACATCAAAAAATCCACTGAAATACGCATTTTTTATTATCTGGGATTGTGGTAAAGTAATGTAATTCAGGACAACGGTAATGCGGTATCGATTTTGTCGCAATATATTCTAAACATTAAAATCTGAGTTCTACACTGAAACGATTTCGCCGAAGATAGCAGAGTTTTAAAGAGTATTATGATTTAATTGTACTAAGAAAAATAAAATAGTAGATTTATGGAAGAAAGGACGAGATACTGGAAAAAATACTCAATTGCGCTATCTTGTGATTTGGGGGTAGGGATAGCATAATGTTATTTTACGCGAAAATGAATTCGGTGACCCCATAATTTTATTCCTTCAATTCATAGAAAATAAAATTTTCATTATTATGTTAGTCTTTTGTCAAATTCTATCGTTTGGGTTTTACATGAGACAAGATTAAAGCAAACTTTTTATTCGAAACTCAACGTCACATTTGTCGCTCTGACGTCACTTTAACGTAAATATCGGCTTTAACGTTAAAATGATCTCCATAAATAATACACCATTTTAAAGACATTTTTAAATGAAAATGTGATGAGTTGAAAGCAAATCGATTTCTTTAGAATGAACAGAACGATTTACAAAAATCGTCTGATGGACGTGAAATCGCGGTTCGTCAAAAATGGACGTCAATTGTCGTTTTTGAAGCTCTGCAGAGAAAAAAGTTACAGAAATATTAAAAAAGTAAAATAAGCAGTCTATGAGGAATATGCTGAATTTTATATTAATCAAAATTTCGAAACGAAACCCAATAACTCCAAATTAGGCGCATTCCACCTTAAAAATCTTTTTAAAAAATCCTTAAACAAATATTTCCAAGAGAGATGTGTTGGTGGCTGCAAGTCATCTGATTTTTGGGGAACAACTATTCAGCCATATTTGTCTAGAAGAGGAAATAACAACCATAGTAAAATTATTTTAAATGAGAAAGATAAAATAGTAACTGAAAATAGTGAAGTTTCTGAGATTTTCAATGATTTTATTTCCAAATATTGCTAAGGATATTGGAAAGGATTTTATTTTTTATTGTAATGATCATTCTAGCCTGTCTAAAACTGAGGATAAAATAAACAAAATTTCTAACCCTGAATTTAATTTCCAACCCATAGATGAAAACATGATTAACAGAATTATAAATAGGTTTGATTTTAAAAAAGGCCACTGGCGTTGACAAAATATCTGTGAAACTTATTCAGCCTATCACTATGTTAGTTAACAAATCTATAGAAACAGGTGTCTTTCCCGATCAGCTAAAAAAGGCCCAAGTCACTCCCATCTTTAAGAAAAAGGACCCCTTGGAAAAGTCTAATTACAGGCCAGTAAGCATACTTCCCATACCATCCAAACATTTTGAAAAAGTACTTAGTGATCAAATGTCTTCTTATTTTGAAAATACTTTTGATAATTTTTATGTGCTTTTAGAAAAAATCATGGATGTCAAACTACATTAATGAGATTGCTTGAAGACTAGAAATTTGCTCTGGACCAAAATGAATTTGTAGCAGCCATTCTTATGGACTTATCTAAAGCATTTGACTGCCTTCTCCATGATATTTTGCTACATAAGTTGTCCTGTTATGGGGTATCTGACCAATCTGTGGAACTGTTAAAATCTTATTTATCAAACAGAAAGCAACAAATTAAAATAGGTCAAATTGTAAGTACTTTGGCAGATTTACAAAAGGGAGTTCCTCAAGGCTCTATTTTAGGGCCCCTTTTGTTTAATGTATTCATAAATGACATTTTCTATTTTATTCAGAGAGGAACTTTATACAACTATGCAGACGATAACACACTGTCTTTCCACTCCCCTAAGTTTGACGAACTAGTAAAAGTTTTACAAGACGAAAGCAAATTTCTTATTGAATGGTTTCATTTTAACTGTATGCAGGCCAACCCTGATAAGTTTCAGGCCATAGCTGTCGGCAAGAAAACTACCAGCAAATCCCCTGTTTTTAATTTAGGAAACACTCACATTTCTTGTGATGAAGTTGTCAAACTTTTGGGGGTGGACATTGACTGCAAACTGAAATTTGATACTCATATTAGCAATATTTGTAAAAAGGCTGCTCAGCAGGTAAATGTGCTAAAAAGAATTGGTTGTAACCTAAACAAATTAAATCGGCTCACTATATTTCATACGTTTGTATTGTCAAATTTAAATTTCTGTTCACTAGCTTGGCACTTTTGCTCAGAAACTAACACCGAGAAAATGGAAAAGATTCAAGAGAGAGCTCTTAGATTTGTGTATAATGATTATTCTTCTTCATCTGCAATATTACTTGAAAAAGCAAATTTACCATCACTACATGTACGCAAAATGCGAACCATGGCCTTAGAAACTTTTAAAATTGTTAACAACATTGCTCCACCTGTCTTGTCTGATCTTGTTGTTATAAATCTACAGCTATTAATTTTAGGTATTCGAATTTATTACAGGTGCCAGCTGTAAGGACAACCTCTTATGGTAAGAACTCCTTCAAGTATGCTGCGCCGGTGCTGTGGAACTCACTACTAGAACACTTCAGGACCTGCTCCAGCTTCAAATCAATTCAAAAGCCTCATATCCACATGGAGCGGCAGGGACTGTAAGTGTATCGCTTGTAAACCGGGTTAGTGAGCTCCTACAGCATTGGTGGGGCCTACTTGGAGTTCAGCTGTATATGTATTTTAGCTTTTTTGTTTGCTGTTGTTTAATTTTTCTCTCTTGCATGTTGCTTTTCCCCCGCCTATGTTAGTTTACAAGCCTGTTGCTATTAAACTTAGTAGTGTCAGGCCCAATGTGGTTCTGGGACGATCTGTGTATGAAAAGAATCGGAACCACTGCCTTACCCTAGCATGATCGTAAGAGGCGACTAATAGGGTCTTAACACTTGGTTTTGCAGTAACTCTGTGATTCCAGCAGGTATGCAAATTTTGATTCCATACCTCATGTTTTTATTTCGATGTAAATGAGATGTGGAACCAAAATTTGTAGTCCTGTTTGGCGCCATATAACCTATACTGTGTTGGTGCGCCGTAAAACCCAAATAAATAAATAAATAAATAGTAGTGTCAGAATTATATTCATACAGTTATTTTTTCATCTACTTTTCTTTGTATGTATTAACTATAGAGTACTGTAATTCTGCTTTGCAAACTACTCATTATGTCTCCCACCACACAGTGGTGTGGGAGACATATTGATTTACTCCAGTCTGTGTGTGTGTCTGTGTGTGTGCGTGTGTGTCTGTCTGTCTGTCACAAAGCTTGTCCGCACGCTTAGTCGAACATTTCTCATCCGATCTTCACCAAACTTGATCAAAATGTGTTTGACCATAAGACCTCGGCCGAGTTCGATAACTAGCCAAATCCGCAAATGCACTTTTGAATTATGGCCCTTGAATTACTGATTGAGTCCATTCGTCCAAGACTTTTAATTTGGTCCATTCATCTAATCCATCTAGAGAAACTAGACATTTTTCATAGGGGCAGTTGTGGGAGACATGCGCTTTTCTCAAAAGCATCTCTAGTTTTATTATGTTTTTCGTAGTTATAATTGTGATGTACATGTGCCTGTGTTTGTTCAAATGTATTTTTTTTTCCCATTATTTCACTTGCAGTCAATGGTCTTTCTGCCTGTATTTTGCTTTCATTGCACTTGCTTATGTATTTTGTTTGCTGTTGTACTTTTTGTGTTGCAAGTTTTGTACTTTTTGTGTTGCAAGCTATGATATCTGCCAATCTTTACTGACTTTAATCATGGATCTTCATGCTAAACAACAAAACCAGTTTCACTTACTGTAATATTTTTATATAAGAGTCTTTAAATCTGTCTGTGGTTATTTTCTTCCTTTTTTAAGTGATATCCTAGATGGTAGGCAAAGGTCATAGTTTTAGATGTTTAGATATTTTATTTGTATAACGTGCTAAATGCTATTTAACTCTTAACACTAATATCCATATCATAATTGCAGCTTTTATACAATTTGTTTTAATATATACCATATGTTAATCTGTAGTCGGTTCAAAGGCTCACAAGAATTTATGTTGTACTTGTTTGATGTCTTGCCGACTTTAAATAAATCTTATCTTATCTTATCTTGTGGACCCATATCAAACACAAATACTGATTGACTGACAAAACCCCAAGTGCACAACTTCACATATTAAATGGGGTGGGAGGGGGCACAAACATGTAGTTTACCTTTTATATTTCTATAGTCAATTTATAATAGGTGTGAAATCCGATATTGTCACATTGATATATTAAGTTGCCAGACATTATTTAGCTAATATGTACTACTTTAGGCCTAAAAATGTTCGTTTCCGGTATCCCGACCTACCCTAAATATTTGGCCCGATCCTAGATATTTTTATGGCCTTGTTTTTTTTTCAACTCTTTAACAAAAAGTTGCAAAACTGCACTCAGTTTTATGGTTTAAACATGGTTAGTGATGTTAGAAATCAACTAACTGATGCTCTAAAGGCATAACCCCCTTATGTGTATTCATTTTTGACACAAAAATAATTTCCGAAAAGTCTTGCTTAATAAAAAATCCGAAACAAAAAAAGACGACATACCTACCCTATTTTTTTAGCATGATGCCGGAAACAAAGAGTTTTTGGTTGCGGGTTTATCCCGCTACCCAAGTTAAAGTGTATTTCTGACAATCATAGCATCTTTATTTTATTCCGAATCACATCCAAAGGATGTTCATGTGCTACACAAAATAGTCCCATTCATGAACAATGCGGATGAATTATTAATGAACAAGCAGTTCTTATTCAACCTGTATTCACTCACACTGACCATTTAGATTATGTAAGATCTATGAATGATGAGGTATTCCAGCCCATGGTTACATCACAAGCTGGGTCAGGCAGAGTTCATCTTAGATATGAGACACATTAAATTTGTATTTGTTTCTCATTCATGTATACTTATAGACTGGCATTTAAACAGAAAATAAATCTACCAAAAACCCGCAACCATCCGACATTTCAAGGCTTTGATTTTAGGTCTTAGCGGAAGTGTATCTGTCACATAATGCAGTTAATTTTAAAAGCTACGGCTTTCAAAATGTAATTCCTATGACTAAGTAATTCCATATCATCAATTATAATACAATTATCTAAAATGTCGTCTAGCTGTGTTACTGACCATAGAAACCCATGGTAAACGCAAAGTTTATACAGACAGAATTTTGCATGATGCATGATACCGGTACACGGTACGGTAAATAGACGGGAATTAAGCTGGCCAAGAGCATGAGTACGATGGAAAAGGGGTTTGCAAGTTCTTTGGCTGTCGGTGTCGGAATTGGAGTTGTCATTGGCTGGTTTCTAAGAGGAAAATTAAGAGCTATGTCTCCCGCATTTTCTAAGACTAAGAAAAAGATAGAGGTAATCAAATAAGTTTTAAAACATATTTAATTTAACAATTCGTACCCGAAATAGCTCGTACTACTTCTAAACTTTATCATTTTATGCAATGCATTAGGGTATAAAGGATAGGTAGAAGATAATTTTGGGATTTAGACTTAAATAGTAACGAATTTATTTATCAGCTTGCTGACTAAGATCTAACATACATATTTAAAAATTATTGTTCAAAGTTATTCCGTGATTGATCAGGTTGGATATCCGGGCACTTTAGCGCATAATTTGTGTTGCATAGCAACAAACTGAGGTGAAAGTAAATACCAGTTTGTAATTAAAAAATGTTGCATGATTGGCATTATCCTTTTATTTGGAACAGGTTTTTTTCCAACCGTTTTTATAGCCGTTATTGGGCTATATTCCCAAAGCCAAAAAGTATGTATTTTTCCCAAAATGAGTGCAAAAATTCCCAATCTACATTCTGAAAAAAAAATCATCAAAATTGCACAAACATTGACCAAATTATGGACAATTTTGTAATGGCAGTATGTTAAAGAGGTTGTACAATGTGAAACAAGTGTAAAAACACATCCTTACTATATCCTGTGGGACTAAATATTTCCCATTTTGGAACATTTATACGTCAAAATTCCCAATATTGGGAGTATAGACTATGTTCCCTAATCAGAAAGAAAAAACCCTGCAAACAAATATTTTCACATAATAATTTACAGCAAAATGGATGATGTTTCATTTTTATTCCGTATTTTCTTAAAATACCATCAAATCATTTAATTACTTTAAATTAATAAATACCACCCTCTTACCTCCAAAAATGCACATGAATGAAAAACAGGGGCGTTCAAAATAACAGGAGTATATATATATATATATAATATATATATAACGAGAGAGTTGTGATACTAAAAGTGCCTCGCAAGGGGAAGGTTTCCATAAAACCGTAAAACATTTCATCCAAAAAAATTTTTGACTTCAGGGACATTTCTTTTTTAGAAATTAATTGCTATTGTCACTTTCATACTAAATGTACAGTGACATTGATTTGTGACAGAAGTATAAAAGATATATTACCCAAAGTGACTTTGGGCCAAAGTCAGATTTATTAAATGGCAACGACATATATTAGCATTTGAAAAAAAATCAGCTTAATGAGCTTATTATAACAAATTTCTTCGATTTCATTAGATCTGTTTGTGATTTTTTTATCCAGTTCTTCAAGACACTTAAGTTTAAAATTTTTTCAAAAAGATAGACAGTCGCTATGATTATAATAGCCAAGAAGTTTTTTTATAAATAGTTTAAAAAATATTGTTATATGTTATCAGGTATTTGATGAGATCTAGATCTGTATTCGTATAGTGTTACACTCATATTTGCATGACTAAATCTTAATATTTTCTTTTATTACATATTTTTCCAAATGTTTTTATATGTATTGTGCAAACTGAGAAAATGTTGAATAAACTTGGAAACTTATAAAACATCCCAAGCGCGGAAGAATTGACAATACACATGACTTCTGCCAGACTGTTTTGACATGCTAATAAATCAATAATTTCTGGTGTAATTTGACAAAAAATTTAAAAATATATACCATAGGGACTGCAAATAATAAAATCGACTAAATGAACGCATTGGTCGAGAGGGCTAAGACGCTTTCCTGCGGAGGTGAAGGCCCCTGGTTCGAATCCTGGCTACTCCCATTGCGGTGTGTCCTTGGGCAAGGCACTTTATCACGATTGCCTCAGTCGACCCAGCTTTAAATGGGTACCATCAAATTGCTGGGGGTGAGGTATAATTGGTTTTAACTGTTCTTAATATAGGGTCGCAGAAAAGCTCTAGAGAGCTTATGTTAATTGTTTCACCAAGCGACGGTAAATAAAACTTACCTTTACCTTTATGAACAAAGTATCTTGATCTGTTTTATTTGAAAATACATTACAACACACACTGCTAGTTTAATCGCTACAAGTCATTAGGTTCTACTTTCACCTCCTCGATATTTGCTTTATCGGTTGCCATGGAAGTGACGTCATGCCAACCTGATAAATTTTCATATTACTCAGTAGATACTGGGCGCACATATTACCATAGTCAAATCAAATGAGCATATATTTTAAACAGAGAAAATGTGTTTCCGCCATCTGAGAAAAAAACAAACTGTGTTTTGTAAATGTTGTTTTTGACTTAACCAGTTTACACCTTTCAAAGTATAATTATATGTAAATCACAGGAACCTGAAATTCTACCCATCAGCCAACCCAAGTCTATATGAAAAAGACCACTCTCTATATAAAACAACATGTGCTTTTTTATATAGACGAGAGTCTTTTTCATATAGACTTGTGTTGGTTGGCTTATGTATAGAGTTTAAGGTTACTGTGATGTAAATATTCCACTTTGTTAACAAACTTGATCAGTTGATAATTAAATTATTTTTAGCAATGTAAAATTTGGTAAAAATTGTCAGACAAAGTTTATTGATCTTTTTTTTTCAGTTAGACCTTACAGATAGCTCACCAAAATTATCAGATGATGGAGAATACAAGATGGTCATTGTAGTCAGAAATGATCTCAAAATGGGCAAGGGAAAGGCTGCAGCGCAGGTATAGGATACTGTCAATTTTAATTCAAGGGTAGTTGGGATATCTGAAATTTTCTATAAAGCAGACAGGTTTTCTATAAGTTTAAAATCAAATCAGAAAAATTATAAATTAACCATGATGATTACATTGTAATGTAATTGATTACATTTACAAGGAGGAATAATGGCAATGTAATTGATCACAGTTGAAAAGCTAACGAAATAATAGTTAAATTGATCATAGTTTCAAATTTATCATAACAGGTCTGTCTGAAAGACCTTAAAAACATATAGGTTAATAAACATGAATACTATTTAATTATTTTTCCAGTGTGCTCATGGTGCTTTAGGAGCTGCAGAGAAGGCTATGATGAAGGACTCGGAAACTCTATATGCATGGAAAGCTTGCGGGCAGCCCAAGGTTGTTGTAAAAACAGACTCTGAACAAGCTCTGTAAGACTTCAGGCTCTGCATGAGATTTATTTCTTAAATAGGCTCTAAAGGCATTAAATTAAGAGAGATAATAATTCCTTCATATGGTAGTGTTTGGAATTCTGGCAAAATACCTGCACTTCATTTGAGGAAAAAAATCTTAGCTTGTATTGCTGGGTACTACTTGCTACAGGTTTTATATTAGACTTTACCTATATTTAATTTTGCTATATAAGCTCTGTAAATTAAAAACTTTCTATTGATTGTAACAATGTTAACTTTGGTTAGATAGCATATTTGCTGGCTAATCATTTTTAAATAGTACATGTAGTAACCTGCAGTTTACTTCAAATGAGCTCAATCTTTGTATATCTTATTTAGTTCACAGCTACCTCTTTGTATCCCACCTGCTTAGCTCATTAGGGAAAGCGCAGATTGTGGGTCCAAGAGTTTGATCAAAGGGCGAGGGATAAAAGATATATCATGTCTGAAACCATTTGACCTCTGTTTTTGATTCATGTGTAAAAGTTGGCAGGTATTGCAGAGAACTAGTTAGTACTGACACAGAATTCAGGATTATTGGTTAAAGGTTAACTTCCCGCCATTACTTAAGCGAAAAACTGTTTAAAAAACTGTGCTGAATCCAAAACAATCAAACAAGTCTGTGTGTTCCAGGCTACAGTTGGCTAAAGAAGCTTCAGCAAATGGCTTGATATGCAGTGTGATCCGTGATGCAGGAAGAACACAGATAGCAAGTGGATCTAGAACAGTTTTAGCTGTAGGACCGGGTAAGTGGTTTAAGATACAGGCAGAACTAGGACAGTCGGTAGAGTTATGGCAGCTCTAGGATCAGGAAAGTGATTCATGTTGCAGACAGAACATAGATAGCCAGTAAGTTTAGGACAGTTTTAGCTTTAGGACCAGGTAATTGATTCAGAATAAAGGCAGAACACAGATAGACAATAGTTTTAGGACAGTTTTAGCTGTAGGATTAGGTAAGTGATTCTTGTTCCAGGCAGAACACAGCCGGTAGATTCAGTACAGTTTTAGCTGTAGGATCAGGTAATCAGGTAAGCGATTAATGTTGCAGGCAGAACACAGAATCTGATAGCCAGTAGATTCAGGACAGTTTTAGCTGTAGGATCAGGTAATCAGGTAAGGGATTAATGTTGCAGGCAGAACACAGCCAGTAGATTCAGTACAGTTTTAGCTGTCGGATCAGGTAATCCGCTAAGCGATTAATATTGCAGGCAGAACACAGATAGCCAGTAGATTCAGTACAGTTTTATCTGTAGGATCATGTAATCAGGTAAGCAATTCATGTGAGCAGACACAGAATCTGATAGCCAGTAGATTCAGGACAGTTTTAGCTGTAGGATCATGTAATCAGTTTATGTTGCATGCAGAACACAGATAGCAAGTACATCCAGGACAGTTTTCACTTTAGGATCTGGTAAGTGATTCATGTTGTGGGCAGAACACAGATAGCCAGCAGATTTAAGACAGTTTTAGCTGTGGGATCAGGCAGGTGATTCATTTTGGTGGCAGAACACGGAAGTCAGTAGATTTAAGACAGTTTTAGCTGTAGGATCAAGTAAGTAATTTATGATACAGACATAACACAGACAGCCAGTGAATAAAGAACAGTTTCAGCTGTAGGACCAGGTATCTAATTCATGCAGGCAGAACAGATAACCAACTGATCTAGGACAGTTTTAGCTGTAGGATCACATAAGCGATACTTGATGCCAGTAGAACACAGAAAGTCAGTAGACTTAGGACAGTTAGCTGTAGGATCAGGTAAGCCATTCATGTTGAGGGCAGAACATGATGTGGGTAGAACACAGTTCTAAAGCCAGTAGACCAGGTAAGTGGTTCATGATACTGGCATAACATAGGCAGCCAGTGGATATAGGACAGTTTTAGCTGTAGGATCAAGTAAGCAATTCATATTATTAAATACAGGTAGAACACAGACAGACAGTATAATTATTTAGGATGAACAGTTTAGTGATTTGTGATACAGGTAGTTATCAATGGATCTAGGATAGTATTAGCTGCAGAACCAGTAAGTGATTTAATTATGAAACAGGAAGTCAATGAAATTACACTTACTAGGGCAAGAATTAAACCAAATTTGGTATATTCCTTCATTAAAGGTATATCACGTTCTTTGTCAAGCACATAATTGTTACAAGGTATATTCTAAAATGTCTAAATGATTTGGTATAACCAAACCTTACTTTCAATCTTCTTTTCAGGTCCAGCAAATTTAATAGACAAAGTTACAGGACATTTAAAACTTTACTGAATTTAATAAGCTAATAAGTGTTGTATCGAGGCAATGTATACATGAAGATGCAGATTTTTGTGGAGGGAGGAAGCAAGAAAGAATTGTTTTCAAGATATATATTATTAGAATTTGGTTGATTAATCATAAAGATATTGTGGATGGTGCATCTTCAACTAAGAAATATTAGTGTTTTGGATGAAGCAAGTAATTTATGTGTAAAGATTAACACTTTGTGGCTGATGAATGACAGAATTTGTTGGAAGATACAGATTTAAAATTTAATGGAAAAAATGAAATTTAGTGTTTGGGCAATGTTTGTGAGAAGATAATGAAATCAGTGGATTTATTTATGAAGGTGAAAGTCAATGTGATACTGTGATATCCAGACAGTTTGGCAGGCCAGACTGGAAATATGACAGACATTAACTCTGGGAAATTACAGTCCAAAACTGTAACAGAAAGCAGTGGAAAGTCCCAAAATGTCACTATTATACATTCTAGCAAACAGCTGTTGCAAAAAAAACACAACAACAAAAAACAGAATACCAAGGAAGAAGACAAGGAAAAAGTAAAGTTTACGAAAAAGAAATATGTCTAGTGTATTCTAAATAACTTATCTAGCCCAAAAGCTGACTTAATTAAAGCTATTTTACTTACTTCAAATTTTCTTTAATCATTGCTTAATAACAGTCATAACCCTTTTCTTGATAGACAAGATTGAACCTGCCTTTGCGACCAGTGTAAATCATGATCAGCCTGCATGGATGTGCAGTCTGATCAAAATCTGCACTGTGCGCCAGTCAGTAACTTTTTGTATGCTCCCCTTTTAACAGTTAATGGTAGTGTCCAAAATGAAAGATGGACAAGTTCATTTTAGAAATTCAGAGCTCCAGATAATGTTTTGGTGCAATTAGGTATCTACCCATAATTTTTTGTCGGAATTAGGTATTGGAAATCTGAATTGGGTAAAAATAATATTATTACAAAGGCTTTTCACAAGTAATTTGGTATTTCCTAAAATCAGTTGGGTATTTCACCAATCTCGCACAAACAACTTTTTTTTTCTTGCACAGTCAAACATTTTTATGCCCCTGGCATCTACTGATGCGGGAGGCATATAGTGATCGTCCTGCTGTCCGTACGAGGTTAACCAAATGGGACCGTTCGTCTAGCATCAATACCCCTTACTAGAATGACTTGATACTAATGCAGATGTAACCTGTGACCATTCCTCATCTTCAGACATCATCTAAGCTCAGTTTGACCTTGACCTTGACCTCATTTTGGACTTTGGTTGCTTTATATGGGCCATCTCTTGGTTAACCAAATGGGACCGTTTTGTCTAGCATCAATACCCCTTACTAGAATGACTTGATACTAATGCAGATGTAACCTGTGACCATTCCTCATCTTCACACATCACCTGACCTCAGTTTGACCTTGACCTCATTTTGGACTTGGGTGCAAAATCTATCGACAAGGATGCCACCAGGGGCATCAAGCGTTTATTGAACGCAGCTCCTTGTTTTTTCTTTTGGCTAACTTGCACTGGACGAAACATGCTTACTGTAACAGTATATATCATTAACCAGGTTTCACTATTTGTTTCTATGTACATGCCTGTAAGCAAGGTAAAATATTATGTGTATTTTAATTGATAATTCTAATTATTGTGTAATTTTAACCAAGGATATTTTTTTCTCCAATTGTTTGTTTTCTGGGATACTTTTGTGCCATTGTATTTTTTGCACTTTAAATACAGTCTGAGATCAATATTCATACACAATATCCCGAACGATGTATTCACCACAATATATGCTCTCCAGTAAGATGTTGGACAGTATTAGTGGCACTATATTATCACAAACCGATTAAGTCCTTGTTGAACAACAAAATATTCTTCTATTTTGTTTGTTTGTGCTGCAACAATGTTTTTCTGCAACCTCTTTTAGTACTACAAGTGGTCATTTTATCAGCATAATATTTCAATAACAAATCGATTAGACTGAATGGTCGTGTGCTTTTTCCGATAAATAGCTACCTGTTCTGCCGTAACGTATAACCAGCCTGTTGTCTAGCGTTAGTCTTGTACCCGTTCTACAATAAGGAAAATGTGATATGCAAGCGATTTTAATGAATTGGGTATTAGAAATTTTAATTGCCTTTTAGTATGCACACTGTATGAATTCAATTGGGTTTTCAGCAAGTTTAATTTCGTAAATATGTAGCTTATCTGGAGCTCTGAAAATTTAGCAGGGTAACGGTTAAATTCTTTATGTTTACTTGTTCATATTACTACTGAAACTGAACTGGTATTCAGAAGTGAAAATACAAGTGACCATTCAAAGTTTGTTTTGTTGCTTTTTATTTAGTAATATTAAATCATACTTTCACACTAAGTTGTGGGTAAAACATCACACTGACACAATTATAGGTCATATGGTAACTTTCCAGCTTTGATTGTGGAGGAAGACCCCTGGTGCCTCTCCATGCAGTATTTCTTCAAAGGTATTCAGCTTGGTAGAACCATACACCTTCTAAAAGCCACCTTGATGGCTTCCTCACATGAATAATTTGACCCCCACCCCCACTGAGTGAGGCTCGAACCTACATAAGTGAGGGGCAAGTGGTTTGAAGTCAGTTGTCAGACTTTAATAACCTGAGATTACTCATTCTTCATGAAAAACAGTGATGAATAATGCATTACATTAACAAAATGAAAAGCAAACACAGCTAACAAAGTCAAGTCTTCAAAGCTGATAACACTACAGCAGGAAATAAATTTGTATTATCTGAAAACACTAATATAGTTCGGACGTAGAGGTGACCCTCAACAAAGTTGTAGTCTAGTATATGCATGTGAAAGTCCTACTTGGTACATGTTGAAAAAGGAGTTTAGGTGTAAAAAAAATGTTTCCAGTATCCTGACCTACCTTAAGTTTTTGGCCCGACCCTCAGTGTTTTATCGCCTTGGAAAATAAATGAAAAAAGCCCTTTAGGCCTTTGACTTCCAAGTGTGATCTTGACCTTCCAGCTACGGACCCAGGTTTGGCACATGAAACATTGTCTCATCCAGGGGAATATTTGTGCAAACTGATGTTCATATCCTGTTTTGCATGGCAAAGTTATAAACCGAACAGGAAAAAAATCCTATTGACCTTTGATCTCAAAGTGTGACCTTTACCTTTAAGCTAAGGTTCTGGGTGTTAAGCATGACATGTCATCTCATCATGGGGAACATTTATGCCAAGTAATATTATAATCCTTGATGGATGACAGAGTTCTGGACCAGACAGGAAAAAACCCTATTGAAGTTTGACCTCCAATTGTTTGTTTTGTTTTGTTGGATTTAACGTCGCACCGACACATGATAGGTCATATGGCGACTTTCCAGCTTTAATGGTGGAGGAAGACCCCAGGTGCCCCTCCGTGCATTATTTCAACACGAGCTGGCACCTGGGTAGAACCACCGACCTTCCGTAAGCCAGCTGGATGGCTTCCTCACATGAAGAATTCAACGCCCCGAGTGAGGCTCGAACCCACATCGATGAGGGGCAAGTGATTTGAAGTCAGCGACCTTAACCACTCGGCCATGGAGGCCCCTGACCTCCAATTGTGACCTTGACCTTTGAGCTAGGGGTCCAGGTTTTGCACATAACACGTCGTCTCATCATGGGGAATATTTGTGCCAAGTAATATTAAAATCCCTTCATGGATGACAGAGTTATGGACCGGACAGGAAAAAAGCCCTGTTGACCTTTGACCCCCAACTGTGACCTTGAACTTTGAGCCAGGGGTCCGGGATTTGCACATGACACGTTGTCTCATCATGGGGAACATTTCCCTTTATGAATGACTAGAGTTATGAACCGGACAATAAACGGACCCTGTTCATGCCATGTTAACATTTGACTGCTAAGTATGACCTTGACGTTTGAGCTAGGGGTCTGAATGACAGATCATCTTATTATGAGGTACATTTAAGCCAAGTAATATTAAAGTTCTTTCATGGATGGGAGAGTTATGGACTGGACAGGAAAAAATACCTTTTACCTCCAATTGTGACTCTGACCTATGGGCTAGGGGTCTGGGTTTTGGGTCTGACATGTCGTCTCATTATGGGGAACATTTCTGCCAAGTAATATCAAAATCCCTCCATAGATAACAAGAGTTACAAACTGGACATGAAATTGCAGACTCACAGATGGACGGAAAAGTGCATTTCTAGTCCCAGAAACTGGTTTTGAACCAGTAGGGGACTAATAAAGACAGAAATCAGGAGGAGTCCCTCTTTACACATTTTAAATAATGTAGAATGGATACTGAAACCCGAAACTCTGAATTACATTTCAACTAAAGTCTGAACTTTTTCTATCCAACACTATACAATAAACTTTTGCTGTGACTTATGCTCGTCAAAACTATCAGTCTGAATATACTATCTCGCAGCACTAACAAATTTGTATCAAACAACAATTTTCATTAAATTCTTATTCGGTACAGATCCGACATAAAGTCTAGTTTCCTAATTAGCACCACATGAGTAACACATAAGTTAGCAGTCAACTGGTGTAATCCAACTAGATGCTCGTCCTGGCCATAAATCTAAAGTGGTTTTCAACTTCTGAAATTCTCTTGATGAGACCATACCATACTTACTCAAAAAAAGACCCGGATCAATTTTCAAAGAGATCCTTAATTTTGACCAGAACTGCTTTTAATTGCAATATACTGTACATTTCTATAAATATCACATAAGAACTTTCCACTTAAAATCATTCCCACTTTTTGTTTTGGTAAACAGTGTCTTTATAATGATCCTCTAAAGTCTTGTCCAGGAAAAACGGCTTTCTCTTACTCTCCAAGAATGCTCTTTTTCTTTTTTCTTTCTTTGGATGGTCCATTCCATAAACCCGTTCTTCCTCCTGAAAGCAACAAATACGTAAATGTACTTGAACAAACAGCAAGTAATAATGTATTAAAAAGTAAAAAAGAACAGAACATTTTCAATTTGGTTTATACTTGGAAATCATTTAACTTTGATTAGCATGAACTTTCATGGTTTCTGCCCTGTCCTTCCGTCCATCTGTCCATCAGTCAGTCAGTTCATCCATTCTTCTGTACATCACACTTAATTTCCAATCAATAACTGGAAAACAATTATGTCTCCCCTGCACACCCCCTCTGGATTCACGTTTCAGGTGAATATTGATTAAATCTTACTTGATACTTCATTTGCAACAAAATCAAGATGTAAATATCCCACAAAGTCAGGAGAATCCGAATCCCCAACAGGCTTGTCTACATTTACAGATCTGTACCTCTTGAATTAACAAGAGCTGTCCGTAAGACAGCCAAGCTCGACTATTCGAAATATTGTCCCAGAAGCAAGAAAATATTACCCAAAATGTTAAATATCAAAAGAGTTTTAAGTTCAAAAGGGGACATAATTTGACCAAAATGCATATCAGAGTTATGGGACTTGCTGCTATCAACTAGTTTTATAACCCCGAAAACACGTGAAGTTTCAATTCAAAATCTGCAATAGTTTTGGAGATAGTAACTTGCTTGTAAAACCTCAACCAGAATTTTCTAAGTCCAAAAGTGGGCATAATTTGCTCAAAATACATGTCAGAGTTATGGAACTTGACCCAGTGAGGTTGGTAATTGACCTCAAAAATAAGTTTCAAATCTATATGCCTTTTAGTAATAGCTGTATGTACTTGCACGCAAAACCTTTACCAGAATTTTTTTAAGTCCAAAAGGGGGCATAATTTGGCCAAAATGAAGGTAAGAGTTATGGGACTTGCTGCTATCAACTAGTTTTATAACCCCGAAGACACATGTGAAGTTTCAATTCAATATCTGCATTAGTTTTGGAGATAGTAACTTGCATGTAAAACTTTAACCAGAATTTTCTAAGTCCAAAAGGGGGCATGACCCAGTGAGGTTGGTAATTGACCTAGAAAAAGAATAAATAAGTTTCAAAGCTATATGCCTTTAAATGATAGCTGTATGTACTTGCATGCAAAAACTTAACCAAGGTGTGACACCGATGCCAAAGCCAGGGTGAGTAGAATAGCTAGACTATTCTTCGATTAGTCGAGCTAAAAACACAAGATTCAAGAACTACTTCTCCGTACCCCTAGACACTTCCAAAAAAATAAGGCCTCAACTGTTAACAATGATTGAACAGTATTCTGTTACCGCAGAAAGGTAAGGGTTGTTTATATATTGAAGATTCTGCTCCGTTCTCATCATCTTATCCACAGCTGCTGTCTTTTTAGAAGTAATGACCGGCTTGACCATCTGATTCTTTCTGTAAATCATACATAATATCTTGTAAATAACTCCTTATAAGAACAGTACAAGAACCATCCAATATCTCGCACAAATTTTCAGCTCTGCTACAAAATGAAAGCTACAATGAAATATTAATTAGTATTTTAAAAGATACCGGTACTGCTTATTTCTGAATGACATGGAAATGGAACCTTAAATTAACACTTTCAGTGACTCACTTTCACATTTTAGAAAATGTTTTCTCTCAACCATTCGTCAACAATCCACAATCATGTATACTGTGAAAATGACCAGTAGCTCAAACATTAGTATCGACATGATTTTTTAAACATTATAAACAAAAATATTGTGAAACAAGCATTGGTCTAAAAAAAATAATTCTTTGTTTCCAGTAACATGCTAAAACAAATTAGGGTAGGTAGGTCGGATAATTGTTTTTTTTTGTTGTTTTTTTTTCAGAAATTTTCAATATGTGATAATTACCTGTGAAAACAACTTTGATTTAATCAGCTTAAGTCCATAGAATGTTGTTAACATTTCTATGTGCATATAATTTTACCTTATTAATTATGACATTTAAATTTAGTAAAGAAAAACATTTCAAGTAACATAAAATATAACATTTTCATCAAATCAAAACAAAAATGATCATCCACTATATATCATATATGTGGTACATAAGGTGTCCAAAGTGGTACATAAAGTGCTGGTACATAAAGTGTCTGGTACATAAAGTGACACATTCCAATCACAGGCACAGGTCCAGTGTATTTTTTTTTTGTTTAATATATTTTTTTCACACAAATATACTTTATATATGTTAGACAAATGAAAAAAAAATCGATGACAAAAAATCCGGTCATAGTGTCATATACATTGAAAAGGTGAACTATGCGAGCGTAACGCTATGGGAAGCTACTCCGCAAACTTGTGGAACATTTCAAAATCGGAGTTTATACACTTGCAGCCGCTACCTGCATGATCGCACCTTTGAAACATTTAAAGCCTTACATAAATGCTAAACTGACCCCATAAATTGCTTTGAAAAACACAGTACAAGTCTCTACCAGCGATATATTTCAGTTATCCCTGGTGATTTCATTCCGGATAGCAGACGTGTTCCTGGTTTTTATCACTTCGTTTGGTAGCTGAAATCGCCGGGGATATTTGAAATATTTCGCTCCTAGAGACTTGTTCTGTGTATTTCAAAGCAATTTATGGGGTCAGTTTAGTATTATGGATGGCTTTAAATGTTTCGAAGGTGCGATCATGCAGGTAGCGGCTGCAAGTGTATAAACTCCGGTTTTGAAATGTTCTACAAGTTTGCCGAGTAGCTTCCCATAGCGTTACCCTCGCATAGTTCACCTTTTCAATGTATATGACACCATGACCGGATTTTTTGTCATCGATTTTTTTTTCATTTGACTTACATATATAAAGTATATTTGTGTGAAAAAAATTATATTAAACAAAAAAAAATATTCACTGGACCCGTGCCTGTGATTCCAATCTAAACATGCACGTCACGAAAATATGTGGCATTTGAAAAGTTCAGACCAATGCTTAAGCAACATGAAATGAGAAGGTACATAACAGTTTAAATACACACCCTGCATATTTCAAACCAGGTATATTTTTCTTTCTAGGAAAATAAACCCGTAAAAGTTGTGTTAATCTCATTATTTTCGTTTTTTGAAGGTCATGAATGTGTATAGCCGTCCAAGCGTACAATTTTTGTCTAATTTGAAAATAAAGACTAAGCGAGGTTTCATACAACCAAAATGCATATTTAGAATTTAGAAAATCTGAGTAATGATGAATTTGTAATAATTTGAAACAGATATTGTTGAGCAAGTTAAAGTGTCTGCGTATCTGCGGCGAATAAAGATGGCAACCATTTGCGGATCGTTTGCTCGTGCGAAGAATGCATTTACATTAAAATCAGGACGTTGCGTGACTGTTTTGATAGACCAGAACAATGTATTAAAACAGGGTTAGTACTTCCCAAATTTTAAAACTCCGAAATTCTTCGTGAAGATTTTATATATTGGAAAAGATTACAAAACTAGTGCATAGTTCGTCCATTTATTTTCGGACAAAATTAGGTAAAGGGCCTTTTAGCGACGAATCTTGGACGTTTCGACCCCAAGACATTTCGACCCAAAGACATTTCAACCCCAAAATTTAATTTTCTTGGACAATTCGACCCCAAAGACATTTCGACCCCAAGACATTTCGACCCCTCAGAAATAGTTGTATGTTTTCATTTTATATTTCTTCCATTTTACATATTTTAGAAAATATGAATATATAGATCTATATAAATATTCTATTTTTAAATACATGTCAGTGAATAAACCGCGCGGGTCGGAAAGGATCGGCCGTATGTTTATTATTGGAACTAATTGAGTTATTTCTTCATGTTATTTTGATAATCTAAGAAGAAAATATATTATGAAAAAAAGTTTTTAAAAGAATTATATCATGTTTATATATGAATATAAAAACGTTTACTGCATTTATTGCCAAAGCACGAATAATGTCCTTTGATTAGTCCTGATAGAGTTTGATTGGATTATCACACCTATTTTATCAATTAATCAGTATATTTGTAAGCACACACAACTGACATGTGACAAACAATGTCTAACAAGGTAAGTGCAGTTAAATATGATAAGCTTTTATTTAATTTAAAAGCTAACAAAATTATGGTGATTGTGGTTCATCCACGAGTGCTCAAATTTCCCGTGCGCTCAACAAATTTTCAACTTCGTATAAAAACGTTTTGTGCATTTTATTTTCCTTTTGTAAATTAATTATTTATTTGAGATATGATTGAATTCTATCATAAACCCTAAAAATACGATTTATTAAAGAAATACCTGTGTACATTAGAATAATTTAGGACATGGAAATTCCGAATGTACAAATTTCCAGTGCGCACACCGATTTTCAATCATGTACAAGACGTAACGCGCAAAAGTATTTTAATTTCCTTTTGAAAAATAATAATTTATGATCTATATGTTTGAATTCAGTCATAAATCACTTCAAAAATACCATTTGTTGAAGAAATACGGGTGTATTTCAGTTATGGCAATTTCCCGCGTGGTCGCCGAATTTCAATCTCTTATAAAATCGGTTTGCTTAAAGAATTTTATTTATCCTTCTGAAACTTATTATTTATATTATACACGAATGATTTTTGCAATAAACCCTACAAAAATACCATTTATTAATAAAAAAAGGGTGTATTTCGGTAATGGAAATTTCCCGCGCGGTCGCCGAATTTCAGTCTCGTATAAAGTCATTTTGCGTGAACGCATTTTATTTTCCATTCGTATTTTATTCATTTATGATATATATGATTGAATTATTAAAAAAGAACTTCAAAAATACCTTTAACTTACAAAATACAGGTGTATCCCGGTTATGGAAAATGTATTCCGGCGTATCCCGGTTTTTTAGGTGGATTCCGGTTTAATGTGTGACCGAAATCGCTTGAAGTTGCTTAAATCATACTTTTAAAATCATACATTAAATCACGTGTATTTGCTAAAATATTTAATATAGAAAAAAGTAATACGGCTGTCACATTTTCTTTACAGATATGAAATATGATAATAATTTTTTCCCCGTTTTTAACAGAACAGTACTCACATATTCTTACATTTTGCAGAAACGGGGATTTCGTGTTTGATATTTTACAACTGGAAGGAATGTCGTACATAGAAAAGAAAAGAGCAGTTTGTAAAACACGAAAATCATATTCTGTAAAGCAAATACTTTATGTGTGCGTCAAAATCGCGTACGAAAATAACATTAAATGCGAAAATAAGCAATATGTTGTTTAATTTCCTATTGTTTTCTTTACATTTTCGCCCAAATTTAAAGATAATGTTGACACATGTTTATAAATATCCGATGTCACCACAATCGCTTGTTAATTGCAATGCGCACTGCAGATAAATGCACACCTGCTGATATCAACAAACAATTAATCAAGGTGTGATAATCCAATCAAAAGATTACGTGTTTCTGATTATGATTTTAAAATATAAATATAATGAAGATGATGACATCTTAACTTCTTTGAGTTACATTATAATTATTTATATTTGGTTGAATCCCATAGAAATGAGATGCATATTTTCTTCGAAAAAAAAAGTCAAATAAAAATAAATAAATAAATAAATAAAAAGGTATTAAAGATGTGACTTTATTAAAGTTATTTTCATAATTAAAATCGGCGAAATCGGCCCATGATTTAAAAATCTTTTCTTTTTTTTAGCTCACCTGTCACAAAGTGACAAGGTGAGCTTTTGTGATCGCGCGGTGTCCGTCGTCCGTCCGTGCGTCCGTCCGTCCGTCCGTAAACTTTTGCTTGTGACCACTCTAGAGGTCACATTTTTCATGGGATCTTTATGAAAGTTGGTCAGAATGTTTATCTTGATGATATCTAAGTCAAGTTCGAAACTGGGTCACGTGCCATCAAAAACTAGGTCAGTAGGTCTAAAAATAGAAAAACCTTGTGACCTCTCTAGAGGCCATATATTTCACAAGATCTTCATGAAAATTGGTCAGAATGTTCACCTTGATGATATCTAGGTCAAGTTCGAAAATGGGTCACGTGCCATCAAAAACTAGGTCAGTAGGTCTAAAAATAGAAAAACCTTGTGACCTCTCTAGAGGCCATATATTTCACAAGATCTTCATGAAAATTGGTCAGAATGTTCACCTTGATGATATCTAGGTCAAGTTCGAAAATGGGTCACGTGCCATCAAAAACTAGGTCAGTAGGTCTAAAAATAGAAAAACCTTGTGACCTCTCTAGAGGCCATATATTTCACAAGATCTTCATGAAAATTGGTCAGAACGTTCACCTTGATGATATCTAGGTCAAGTTCGAAACTGGGTCACATGCCGTCAAAAACTAGGTCAGTAAAGGTCAGATAATAGAAAAACCTTGTGACCTCTCTAAAGGCCATATTTTTCATGGGATCTGTATGAAAGTTGGTCTGAATGTTCATCTTGATGATATCTAGGTCAAGTTCGAAACTGGTCACGTGCGGTCAAAAACTAGGTCAGTAGGTCTAAAAATAGAAAAACCTTGTGACCTCTCTAGAGGCCATATTTTTCACAAGATCTTCATGAAAATTGGTCAGAATGTTCATCTTGATGATATCTAGGTCAAGTTCGAAACTGGGTCACGTGCCGTCAAAAACTAGGTCAGTAGGTCTAAAAATAGAAAAACCTTGTGGCCTCTCTAGAGGCCATATATTTCATAAGATCTTCATGGAAATTGGTCAGAATGTTCACCTTGATGATATCTAGGTCAAGTTCGAAACTGGGTCACGTGCCATCAAAAACTAGGTCAGTAGGTCTAAAAATAGAAAAACCTTGTGGCCTCTCTAGAGGCCATATATTTCATAAGATCTTCATGGAAATTGGTCAGAATGTTCACCTTGATGATATCTAGGTCAAGTTCGAAACTGGGTCACGTGCCTTCAAAAACTAGGTCAGTAGGTCTAAAAATAGAAAAAGCTTGTGACCTCTCTAGAGGCCATATATTTCACAAGATCTTCATGAAAATTGGTCAGAACGTTCACCTTGATGATATCTAGGTCAAGTTCGAAACTGGGTCAAGTGCCATCAAAAACTAGGTCAGTAGGTCAGATAATAGAAAAACCTTGTGACCTCTCTAAAGGCCATATATTTCATGGGATCTGTATGAAAGTTGGTCTGAATGTTCATCTTGATGATATCTAGGTCAGGTTCGAAACTGGGTCACGTGCGATCAAAAACTAGGTCAGTAGGTCTAAAAATAGAAAAACCTTGTGACCTCTCTAGAGGCCATATATTTCATGAGATCTTCATGAAAATTGGTCAGAATGTTCATCTTGATGATATCTAGGTCAAGTTCGAAAGTGGGTCATGTGCCTTCAAAAACTAGGTCAGTAGGTCAAATTATTGAAAAACCTTGTGACCTCTCTAGAGGCCATATTTTTCATGGGATCTGTATGAAAGTTGGTCTGAATGTTCATCTTGATGATATCTAGATCAAGTTCGAAAGTGGGTCACGTGTGGTCAAAAACTAGGTCAGTAGGTCAAATATTAGTAAAACCTTGTGACCTCTCTAAAGGCCATATTTTTCATGGGATCTGTATGAAAATTGGTCTGAATGTTCATCTTGATGATATCTAGGTCAAGTTCGAAACAGGGTCATGTGCGGTCAAAAACTAGGTCAGTAGGTCTAAAAATAGAAAAACCTTGTGACCTCTCTAGAGGCCATACTTGTGAATGGATCTCCATAAAAATTGGTCAGAATGTTCACCTTGATGATATCTAGGTCAGGTTCGAAACTGGGTCATATGCCTTAAAAAACTAGGTCAGTAGGTCAAAGAATAAAAAAACCTTGTGACCTCTCTAGAGGCCATACTTTTCATGGGATCTGTATGAAAGTTGGTCTGAATGTTCATCTTGATGATATCTAGGTCAAGTTTGAAACTGGGTCAACTGCGGACAAAAACTAGGTCAGTAGGTCTAAAATTATTAAAATCTTTTGACCTCTCTAGAGGCCATATTTTTCAATGGATCTTCATGAAAATTGATCTGAATGTTCACCTTGATGATATCTAGGTCAATTTTGAAACTGGGTCACATGCGGTCAAAAACTAGGCCAGTAGGTTTAAAAATAGAAAAACCTTGTGACCTCTCTAGAGGCCATATTTTTCATGAGATCTTCATGAAAATTAGTGAGAATGTTCACCTTGATGATATCTAGATAAAGTTTAAAACAGGGTCACGTACCTTCGAAAACTAGGTCAATAGGTCAGATAATAGAAAAACCTTGTGACCTCTCTTGAGACCATATTTTTCAATGGATCTTCATGAAAATTGGTCTGAATTTTTATCTTGATTATATCTAGGTCAAGTTCAAAACTGGGTCACATGAGCTCAAAAACTAGGTCACTATGTCAAATAATAGAAAAAACGACGTCATACTCAAAACTGGGTCATGTGGGAAGAGGTGAGCGATTCAGGACCATCATGGTCCTCTTGTTTTAATATAGCCGTGTACTAAAATAGTCTTTAAGATGATTTGAACATATAAATAAACACCAAGTATGAAAATATTTTATATGAAGGTTATTTTAAGATAGATAATCAGAACGATTTGTTCATAAATTATTTACGTAATAAACGCGGTTGATACATAAATCCCGTTATTTTAATAATTTATAAATGATGATTATTTCGGTATTGTTCGGTATTGTGAGATAAAAATCACTCATTTTTTCATATGAAGGCATGTACTAATATAGACTTTAAGAAATTAAAAAAAAGAATTTTAGAAAATAAAGAAATTTAGACAAATAGATCTATGGCTCATTTTCGTAAAAAAAATCTTTCGCGAAAATAACCGTATTTTAACATTTTAAATTAAATTGGTAATTAAGCGTAATTACATTTTGAAATTGCTCAATTATCTATAGATTAAAGCTTAATTATAATAATGACGACATTCTTAGATGTTTTCAGGCATATCATTGAATGGGGTCGAAATGTCCAAGGAGTTGGGGTTGAAATGTCTTGGGGTCGAATTGTCTCTTGGGGTTGAAATGTCTTGGGGTCGAAATGTCTTGCTAGCTTAGCGACAGGCAACTAGCCATTTGACAAAATGTGAGGAAGTGTCAGTGTCTCCATCCTTAGGCTGTGGTTGTTGTTGATCTGCGATGACCGACGCCAATGAACACATGACTCTAGGCTACTGTTGTTGTCTACTTGGTACTGTAATCTCTAGGTAATTTTACTTGTGTTACTTGAATGATATAGCTTGAGGGATATTGTTTTTAGTAAATCCAGGGTGTTTTTGTTTTTTTTTACTACGAAAGTGACACCGATAGTTGGCGTCTTCCCCTTAGAAAATTTTTCCCCAAAAGTTCGATTTTCCCTCAAAAAATCAATTTTCCCCAATCTATCTCCAATTCTTATGTTGGAAGTATCATGTAGATGTAGATGTAGATGTTCCAGGGATCGAATTTAGCGGTCAATAACTTGCGAAATTCGAGTGAGAATAAAAAAATCCAAGTAGGAAATCATGGCACTCCAATATTTTCGCGACCACGTTTGATAATTGACGAATTCGCTCAAACTGTCCTTTGCTCTCCCTTACGGAAATATTATAGTTTGCCGCAAACACTTGCTGCAAATATCCGGCGAACATGCCGCGAACACTTTTGAAACAATTGGTATAACTGTTCGCGGGATGTTCGTTTGGTATTCACTTTTCATCATCCCGCGAACTTGTTGCTGCGATCATCCCGCGAACACTTTAGTAACAATTGGTATAACTGTTTGCGGGATGTTCGTTTGGTATTCACTTTTCATCATCCCGCGAACTTGTTGCTGCAATCATCCCGCAAACTAATTGCTGCGAACATGCCGCGAACTAGCTGAAAACCATCACTACAGAAATTGTGTACAAAAAAGCATGTACAGAAAAAGTGCAAAAACAAATAAATTAATAGGAATTAGGGATACAAATTTATTGTATAAACTTGAACACTGAGGTTGTAACTCTTTAATACTCTTTAAGTCCTATCATCCTATGAAGTTTGAAGGTTCTGGGTCAAATGGCTCTCAAGTTTTTGATCAGAAACCGTTTTCCATGTTCAGGCCCCAGTTACCTTGATCTTTGACATACATCCCTACTTTTTCTGAATGCCAAGTAGGAGTTTTTGCTTTCCAAAGTGGGAGATTGAGGTGTTCAAGTGGGAGATTTTATACCGCGGTAATTATGTTCATGATAACGAAGCTTTTAACAAATCTAATGATAATATAAACTTATTTGCCCTTATAAAATCACTAGTCTTAAAAAAATTCACTTGTCTATATCTTATTATTCATGCATTTTTAATGTTTTGGAACAATAATACATGAAGCCTTCTGTGCAAAATTAAATAGTTATGGCACTTTAAGCACTATGTCTAAATTCAAAACACCACTGAGAATTAAACCTGCACTTTTATTTCTTTTGTTGGAAAGAAGACTCCCCAGGTGAATTTTACATGACAAACAGTGCAGCTGTTAGAGCTGTAAAAACAAAATGTATATAGCTAAAAGAATAAAAGTTCAAGCAATAGAAAATTTACTGTTTGATTCTCATCCCTGTCAACCAGTATTTAAAACCCCTAGCTCAAATACTTTTATTGATCAAAATCCTGTTATCCAAAATTGAATGTCCGGGTATTGTTACACTTTCGTAGACTTTTGCCTAAATCTCCACTTAAAAGGATGTGTTTGACAAATTGTGATGATGCAAAGACAGTTGAACAGCATTTGATAGTAAGTGATATTAAAATTTACCATGACATTTCCTCTTATCAAAATGATTTTAAGAGAAATGTTTTTTAAAACCTAGCAGGTTGACTTGGCGACCATCTACTTTCGATTTCAAAAAGTTACAGAAAAAGGTAAAGCCAGTATAATTTCTAATCTAAATTTGATTGAATTTAATAAAATATCTAATGTCTGGATTTTAATTTCAATTGTGACACATTAATCAACACCTGGCTTTGTTAAATCGTGTAATAAACAATAATGAGCAAGGGTAGAATAAGGTGTGAAAATATCTGAAAGCTGTTGTTTACAGACTCGTCAGTAGTGATACAGTATCAGATAGGTGCAAAGAAGTGGATTATTTCATAATTTTTGTTTTTTGTTGTTTATGTTGTTTTGTTGTTTGTTTTTTTTTTAATCGGGAGATTGAGACTTCTGATCGGGTTTTACAACCAGAATCGGGAGAAACCCGATCGGATCAGGAGAGTTGGGATGTCTGCTTTGATGTTGTAACCACAAAAATTATAGGGTTGTTCAGGAGAGTTGGGATGTCTGCTTTGATGTTGTAACCACAAAAATTATAGGGTTGTTCATTTTTCATATGTTTTAAGGTCATTGGGAAGATTGTTCCAACATTTTGTCAAATGGTTCTCCAGTTATTGATCGAAAATGAAGTGTGATGGACAGATGGCCCCTGTGACATTGTCCTTTGATGGAGTGACCCCAAAACAATAGGGGTCATCTACTTTGTAAGTCCTATCACCCTATGAAGTTTGAAGGTCCTAGGTCAAATGTTTCTCAAGTTATTAACCAGAAATGGATTTCCATGTTCTGTCTGCTGCAACCTTTGGCCTCTAAAAGAGTGACCCAAAAATTAATAGGGTCATCTTCTCTGCATGTCCAATCATCCTATGAAGTTTCAACACCCTGGGTCAAGTGGTTCTCAAGTTACTGACCAGAAATGGTTTTCCATGTTCAGGCACGTGTGACCTTGACCTTTCAAAGAGTGACCCCAAAATCAATAGGGAATATCTACTCTGCTTGACTAAACAATAGGGTCGTCTACTCCATTATGGCCTGCCACCCTATGAAGTTTGAAGATTCTAGGTCAAATGGTTCTCGAGTTATTGATTGTAAATGATGGCCGGTGGGGGGTGGTGGGGTGGGGTGGAGACATAATAAAGTAAAAGAGAGTGCAGTATTCTTAGTAAAACAATAAATCTAGAACTGATGAATGAAAGTTTTCTGCAAAATATTTCTGAATGAGAAATCATTTAGTGGTACACTTTCGTTTTAACTATTTATTCTAAATTTAATTCACGTTGCAGATACATGTTATGTTTAATATATTATACAATTTTAACATACACATGTAGTTGAATTGTCGCTTGACATACATGTACATTTTCCCAAAGGCCAGTCACTGTCAGAATTATCTGTTGTCATCTGGACTGGAAATTCACTAGGGAAGTTTATACAAGTTTTTCTATATCTTTTAAGCTTAAAATTGTGAGTTTTACTGCTATAATTATAATTTTGCAGAAAATGGTCAGTAGCATGATTGTTTTATTATCCATATCTACCAGTAAATATATTGACATTATTTTAATAAATGACCTTAGATGTTGGCCACATTGTTAAATTAAAAAAAAAGTTTACTTGAAGTATGTTGATTATGATCTTTAAAATTGCAGCTAACAGACACAACACAAATACGTCACATCAGTATGCACTCAGATACACCAACTCCCGACGTAAGGTAGCATATATGCAGGAATTGTATCATAGAAGATTAGAAGTGGGACCAGAGAAGGAAAGACACCCATCTGTTTATGGCTGCTGGTGAGACTTTCTGTACTAGGCCATCTTGTATATTTGGTGTGTGTGTTCAACCATCCAGCCAATATTGCTCCTACCCAAAGTTATATTGACACCTGGGAGTGACTTTATTATGTCTCCCACCACACAGTGGTGTGGGAGACATATTGATTTACTCCAGTCTGTGTGTCTGTCTGTCTGTCACAAAGCTTGTCCGCACTCTAAGTCGAACATTTCTCATCCGATCTTCACCAAACTTCAACAAGATATGTCTGCCAATAAGTGCTCGGCCAAGTTCGATAACTAGCCAAATCGGCCTAGGCACTTTGGAATTATGGCCCTTGAATTACCGAAAAATGCTAAGATTTTAGGCGTGAGTAGTATAGGGTTCCTTTTGGATCCAGGAATGTGCATACAGTCTGAGTAGTATAGGAGTCCTTTTGACTTGATGAATGTGCATGTGCTCTAGTAGGGCAAGTTCGATAATGAGCCAAATCGGTCCAGGCACTTCGGGGTTATGGCCCTTGAATTACCGAAAATCAGCCTTTTTACTCTTGTCCATGCTCTAAGTCGAATATTTCTCATCCGATCATCACCAAACTTTAACAAAATGTGTTTGACCATAAGTCC
Source organism: Mercenaria mercenaria (assembly GCF_021730395.1). Lineage (NCBI taxonomy): Eukaryota > Metazoa > Mollusca > Bivalvia > Venerida > Veneridae > Mercenaria > Mercenaria mercenaria. The sequence continues at coordinate 5,658,463 of NC_069372.1, forward strand.
TCGGACAAGTTCGATAACTAGCCAAATCGGCCCAGGCACTTTGGAATTATGGCCCTTGAATTACCATAAATCGGCCTTTTTATTCTCGTCTGCGCTATAAGTCCAACATTTCTCACCGATCTTCACCAAACTTGAACCAAATGTTTTGACCATAACTCCTCGACCAGGTTCATTAACTAGCCAAATCGTCTGAGGCACTCCAGAATTATGGCCCTTGAATTACCCAAAATCGGCCTTTTTACTCTTCAAAGGTATATTTGTAGTGAGTAAACAGTATATAAAGACTGACTTGCTATTTAGATGATTAGGCAGTTGTGGGAGACATGCGCTTTTCTCAAAAGCAACTCTAGTTTGAATTGTCTAGCTTGGCTATTTGAAGCATAAGGAGTGCTATTGTACACACCCAGGCATCAGTGTTAGGTTAAACCTTTATGGCAAGCTTTTCAGATTCCTTTTATCTCCTTAAATCATCAAACTTTGTATTAGGTTTGGTGATATCTGTTTAGAAAAGCGTCACTGTTTGCTTCATGGTTGCATTCAGGCAAGCATCTCAGTTTCACTGTGTCTTCTTAACTATTGTCCCTATTATCATCTGACTTCTTTTTAGGGTTGGTCATAGTAAGGGGGTAGACATCTAATTCTATAAGTTATTTAAAGTATTAGTTTAAGGTCAGGTATGCTAAAGGTCAAGGTCACAAGGAACAAATGGTAAACATTTAATGGAAAGTTCTTGGTTTTACTAATCTTCTTAACTGCTGCCCCTATAATCATCACACCTCACATATGATAAATCTTAGTTCCGATAAATTGCATAGAGTCAGGTACCTGAAATGTCAAGGTCACTCTTGTCAGATTTTGTTTTAGTGTTGATTAAATTTTTAGGTATACTTCTCAATTTGAGTTATAACTCATAAAGTTTCCTAGTTCTCGTATCCCTATACCTCATACTAACACTGCAAACCCCTGTCTCCACTTCCTCTACCCTAACCTGGGAGTAACCCCACCCATCACACACCCTGCTAAAAAAATAATAGAAATTTAACAGTTCTCACATATTTCTCACATTGTCTTAAATTCTTTTGCCGTCCTGTCCATTTCTGACTATCCTTGCACCTCCATGAAAAATTCATGAAGACATTAGAAAAAAATACATACAAGTATTGCTTAGAAATCTGGATACAGATTTTATAGATTTATTGCTTGATTGTCATTATAATTGTGAATGAAATACTGTTTGAACATGGGTGTAAGGGTTTTTAGCTCGACTATTCATAGAATAGTAGAGCTATTGGACTCGCCCATGCGTCGGCGTCCGCGTCGGCGTCCGCGTCCGCGTCCGCGTCCCGATTTGGTTAAGTTTTTGTATGTAAGCTGGTATCTCAGCAACCACTTGTGGGAATGGATTGAAACTTCACACACTTATTCACTGTGATAAACTGACTTACATTGCACAGGTTCCATAACTCTGTTTTGCTTTTTTACAAAATTATGCCCCTTTTTTGACTTAGAAATTTTTGGTTAAGGTTTTGTATGTAAGCTTGTATCTCAGTAACCACTTGTGGGAATGGATTGAAACTTCACACACTTATTTACTGTGATAAACTGACTTACATTGCACAGGTTCCATAACTCTATTTTGCTTTTTTACAAAATTATGCCCCTTTTTCGACTTAGAATTTTTTGGTTAAGGTTTTGTATGTAAGCTGGTATCTCAGTACTCACTAATGGGAATGGATTGAAACTTCACACACTTGTTCACTGTCATGATCTGACATGCACAAAGCAGGTCCCATAACTTTATTTTGATTTTTTACAAAATTATGCCCCTTTTTCAACATAGAAATTTTTGGTTAAGTTTTTGTATGTAAGCTGGTATCTCAGTATCCACTAATGGGAAAGGATTGAAACTTCACACACTAGTTCACTTTCATGATATGACGTGCAGTGCAAAGGGTCAATAACTCAACTTTGCATTTTACAAAATTATGCCCCTTTTTCAACTTAGGAGTTTTTGGGTTAAATTCTTATATGTAAGCTGGTATCTCAGTACCCACTAATGGGAATGGATTGAAACTTCATACACTTGTCCACTGTCATGAGCTGATAAGCACTATGCAGGTTCCATAACCCTATTTTACTTTTTTACTAAATTATGCCCCTTTTTCGACTTTCTTATTCATTCAAGCGACAAGGCTGTTAAATAGTCGAGCGTTGCTGTCCTCCGACAGCTCTTGTTTATTACCAAGTGATTTAGGCAAATTCTGACTTTCTATAAATTGCTCTTCACCATTGGATTCAAGGAAGTAGTGGTAGTGGACTGTGCCTGAAAAATGCCCCAGTTACCTCAACCACTAATAACTGGAAAGCTCAATTGCAATAATGACCTAGAAACTTGTGATGAGAGTGAGAAATTTACAAAGGACAAAGTTCACTTAAGCTTTATATGGCCTATGCAGTTTTGAAAATTTTCAAATTGGCTATAATTTGAAAAATCTATATATTGTTTACTACCAGAATGTTTATCTGCTGCAAGGAATTTAGTTTTTATCAATAAATTTATTATTTTGTTCACAACATGTCATTGAATATTGCTGAAATCGCAGGATTTTGGGAAAACGGGCATTTTTTTACCATATTTAGGACATAAGGGAATGTTTTTAGAAGTAAGCACACTCGAGGACCACAAAAATATTTTGACCATTGGTCCAGCTTATTTCACAGAATTTATGGTCATTTTTTGATTGTGGTCGACAGTTGTGCTCATAACGAAAATTTCAGATATGTTTAAAAATTTGATTAAAAACTGAAGGTTTCCCATACCCATAAATGTTAAAATTATTTTCAGTTATGTCCGATATTTTCTTCTATAATGAATATATTGTAAAATATTTTATGCATTTTGATAAAACAGTACTACATGATGAAAGAAAACATGTTCTTTACTAAATTTAGCGACTTTCGATTTTTAGGCCGTTTTGGTGCAAAAGTGAACCTTCTCCAAATTTAGTATATTTATATATGTAGTGTGGTTAACATAAAATCTGACAAGACAGAATTTGCTTTTCTGTGAGAAATTAAAGTCATTTTAGTGAGTGAAGATGTTGTCATATATTTCCAGGAGCCATGATTCAGAGATTTATGCATTTTCACAAAGACTTGGTGAAAAATTTGATGAGAAATTACTAAAGCAAGCATTTGTTCAGAGGTAAGATATTGTTTGAATTTGGTTTATCACCACTTGTTCAAAAGTGTTGAATTTCAAGTGACGGTGCTTCAAGCTATAATATTACAAAATGTGCATGCATTTTTAGCTCACCTGTCACAAAGTGACAAGGTGAGCTTTTGTGATCGCGCAGCGTCCGTCCGTCAGTGCGTCCGTGCGTAAACTTTTGCTTGTGACCACTCTAGAGGTCACATTTTTCATGGGATCTTTATGAAAGTTGGTCAGAATGTTCATCTTGATGATATCTAGGTCAAGTTCGAAACTGGGTCACGTGCCGTCAAAAACTAGGTCAGTAGGTCTAAAAATAGAAAAACCTTGTGACCTCTCTAGAGGCCATATATTTCACAAGATCTTCATGAAAATTGGTCAGAATGTTCACCTTGATGATATCTAGGTCAAGTTCGAAACTGGGTCAAGTGGAGTCAAAAACTAGGTCAGTAGGTCTAAAAATAGAAAAACCTTGTGACCTCTCTAGAGGCCATTTATTTAATAAGATCTTCATGAAAATTGGTCAGAACGTTTATCTTGATGATATCTAGGTCAAGTTCGAAACTGGGTCACGTGCCATCAAAAACTAGGTCAGTAGGTCAAATAATAGAAAAACCTTGTGACCTCTCTAAAGGCCATATTTTTCATGGGATCTGTATGAAAGTTGGTCTGAGTGTTCATCTTGATGATATCTAGGTCAAGTTCGAAACTGGGTCACGTGTGGTCAAAAACTAGGTCAGTAAGTCTAAAAATAGAAAAACCTTGTGACCTCTCTAGAGGCCATATATTTCATGAGATCTTCATGAAAATTGGTCAGAATGTTCATCTTGATGATATCTAGGTCAGTTTCGAAAGTGGGTCACGTGCCATCAAAAACTAGGTCAGTAGGTCAAATAATAGAAAAACCTTGTGACCTCTCTAGAGGCCATATTTTTCATGGGATCTGTATGAAAGTTGGTCTGAATGTTCATCTTGATGATATCTAGGTCAAATTCGAAAGTGGGTCACATGCCTTCAAAAACTAGGTCAGTAGGTCAAATAATAGAAAAACCTTGTGACCTCTCTGAAGGCCATATTTTTCATGGGATCTGTATGAAAATTGGTCTAAATGTTCATCTTGATGATATCTAGGTCACATTCGAACCTGGGTCAACTGCGGTCAAAAACTAGGTCAGTAGGTCTAAAAATAGAAAAACCTTGTGACCTCTCTAGAGGCCATACTTGTAAATGGATCTTCATGAAAATTGGTCAGAATGTTCACCTTGATGATATCTAGGTCAAGTTCGAAACTGGGTCACGTGCCTTAAAAAACTAGGTCAGTAGGTCAAATAATAAAAAGAACCTTGTGACCTCTCTAGAGGCCATACTTTTCATGGGATCTGTATGAAAGTTGATCTGAATGTTCATCTTGATGATATCTAGGTCAAGTTTGAAACTGGGTCAACTGCAGTAAAAAACTAGGTCAGTAGGTCTAAAATTATTAAAATCTTTTGACCTCTCTAGAGGCCATATTTTTCAATGGATCTTCATGAAAATTGATCTGAATGTTCATCTTGATGATATCTAGGTCAGTTTCGTAACCGGGTCACGTGCGGTCAAAACTAGGCCAGTAGGTATAAAAATAGAAAAACCTTGTGACCTCTGTAGAGGCCATATTTTTCATGAGATCTTCATGAAAATTAGTGAGAATGTTCACCTTGATGATATCTAGTTAAAGTTCAAAACAGGGTCACGTACCTTCGAAAACTAGGTCAATAGGTCAAATAATAGAAAAACCTTGTTACCTCTCTAGAGACCATATTTTTCAATGAATCTTCATGAAAATTGGTCAGAATTTTTATCTTGATAATACCTAGGTCAAGTTCAAAACTAGGTCACTATGTCAAATAAGAGAAAAAACGACGTCATACTCAAAACTGGGTCATGTGGGAAGAGGTGAGCGATTCAGGACCATCATGGTCCTCTTGTTTTTTAAATGATTCAATAAAATCCAGTATGACCAGTCCTGTAAGTATTTTACATTACCGGTAATTTTTTTTTACCAAAATGAGCCTTGCTATTTTGGGGCCATGCATGGCATTGGCCCTAAATAAATGAAATACAACATGGAATTCAGTTTTTGTCAAAGTATCAGACGAATTTAATATCTTAACAGAAGGGTTAAGATACATACAGTGGTAATGTCATTATTGTGTATTACCTATGTTTTTTGCAGCTCTTATGTTGAACAAGAGATTGAGAAGCAAAAGGACCTTGGTTTAGATGTGGAGGTTGACATTGAAGATAACTTCGAACTAGCTCAAAAAGGTTATTATATACCAACTTAAGTAATGTTTTATAAAATATTGCATCTTGGTTTATTTGGGATCTTGCCATTTCGAAATGGCTCAGCACAAGTCATTAGTAATCTTTTACTGTGTTGTTGTAGCTGTAAAACTGTAGAGTGGAAGACCTCTTTATAGTATTTATATCATAAGTTAACCCTTATCATGCTGAACACGACTGTTTTTGAATAGCGACCAGTGTAAATCATTAGCCTGCACATCTGTGCAGTCTGATCATCATCTACACTTGTCGCCATTCAGTCAGTATCCTTTGGTAAGCACCCCTTTTAACAGTTAATGGTACTGTCCAAATTGAAAGATGGGCAAGTTCATTATAGAAATTTAGCAGGGTAAGGGTTAAACAAGAGAACAAAATTACGCATTGCCTTGCAGTGTTTGGTAGTTAGATAGTTATTGATACTGTTATTTTTAGCTCACCTGTCACAAAGTGACAAGGTGAGCTTTTGTGATCGTGCGGTGTCCGTCGTCCGTCCGTCCGTGCGTGCGTGCTTGCGTGCATGCGTCCGTAAACTTTTGCTTGTGACCACTCTAGAGGTCACATTTTTCATGGGATCTTTATGAATGTTGGTCAGAATGTTCATCTTGATGATATCTAGGTCAAGTTCGAAACTGGGTCACGTGCCTTTAAAAACTAGGTCAGTAGGTCTAAAAATAGAAAAACCTTGTGACCTCTCTAGAGGTCATATATTTCACAAGATCTTCATGAAAATTGGTCAGTATGTTCACCTTGATGATATCTAGGTCAAGTTTGAAACTGGGTCACGTGCCTTAAAAAACTAGGTCAGTAGGTCAAATAATAAAAAAAAACCTTGTGACCTCTCTAGAGGCCATACTTTTCATGGGATCTGTATGAAAATTGGTTAGAACGTTCACCTTGATGATATCTAGGTCAAGTTCGAAACTGGGTCACGTGCCTTCAAAAACTAGGTCAGTAGGTCAAATAATAGAAAAACCTTGTGACCTCTCTAAAGGCCATATTTTTCATGGGATCTGTATGAAAGTTGGTCTGAATGTTCATCTTGATGATATCTAGGTCAAGTTCGAAATTGGGTCACGTGCGATCAAAAACTAGGTCAGTAGGTCTAAAAATAGAAAAACCTTGTGACCTCTCTAGAGGCCATATATTTCATGAGATCTTCATGAAAATTGGTCAGAATGTTCATCTTGATGATATCTAGGTCAAGTTCGAAACTGGGTCACGTGCAGTCAAAAACTAGGTCAGTAGGTCAAATAATAGAAAAACCTTGTGACCTCTCTAGAGGCCATATTTTTCATGGGATCTGTATGAAAATTGGTCTGAATGTTCATCTTGATGATATCTAGGTCAAGTTCGAAACAGGGTCATGTGCGGTCAAAAACTAGGTCAGTAGGTCTAAAAATAGAAAAACCTTGTGACCTCTCTATAGGCCATACTTTTCATGGGATCTGTATGAAAGTTGGTCTGAATGTTCATCTTGATGATATCTAGGTCAAGTTTGAAACTGGGTCAACTGCGGTCAAAAACTAGGTCAGTTGGTCTAAAATTATTAAAATCTTTTGACCTCTCTAGAGGCCATATTTTTCAATGGATCTTCATGAAAATTGATCCGAATGTTCACCTTGATGATATCTAGGTCAGTTTCGAAACTGGGTCACGTGTGGTCAAAAACTAGGCCAGTAGGTATAAAAATAGAAAAACCTTGTGACCTCTCTAGAGGCCATATTTCTCATGAGATCTTCATGAAAATTAGTGAGAATGTTCACCTTGATGATATCTAGGTAAAGTTCAAAACAGGGTCACGTACCTTCGAAAACTAGGTCAATAGGTCAAATAATAGAAAAACCTTGTGACCTCTCTAGAGACCATATTTTTCAATGGATCTTCATGAAAATTGGTCAGAATTTTATCTTGATAATATCTAGGTCAAGTTCAAAACAGGGTCACATGAGCTCAAAAACTAGGTCACTATGTCAAATAATAGAAAAAACGATGTCATACTCAAAACTGGGTCATGTGGGAAGAGGTGAGCGATTCAGGACCATCATGGTCCTCTTGTTCATGTATGTTTTACAGTTTGTGCACACAAGTTTGCTCAAATACTTTTATTATTCTGCATGCTGTATAACAGGTCCACATTGTAGTTGTAGTCATGAAGTTGTTACTACTGTACAGAATAAAAAATGAAGTCAGTTACTGTAGATTTTTGATTGCATGATGTTTCTGATGTTTTGATGCTTTCATCAGTTCCAAATAGGATGAATTATGGCTTTGAAATGGATGGATGTTAACCAATATTCCTGCACATTAATATTATCAGATCACGTTTTGATATTTTATCTCTCAAAAAATGGCTGCTAACTGTAGTCATAAAATGAAAGAAATACAAAAGAATAACCAGACATCCTATATCCCAAAAGAATTTTCACATTCCTGAAATCTGCTTTTCTTATTTGTAGTTCTTTATTTTCTTTTCTAAAAATATTTTCATCAGTCTTTATTCAAGTACATACAAGTACATGTATATTGCAAGAGTACACATTGACAGTTATGATTAATTCTTATTTAGAAAGATATTTTTTTATTTCAGGTCATTTACTGGCTAGTAGATTTATAAAGGCATACCTGAGATACTCATTCCCACAGTTATTTGAAGAAGGAATATGGTAAGATTCATTGATTTTGTTAAATTTTTACACCAGAACTGTTTTTATTATCCAGTTCTTAGGTTAGAAAAGTGAGTTTGGAGACCAGTCTTGCCTTTGGTCAAATACAAAAATGAGCTGAGAATCATCCAATCACATGCTAGAGTTTTTAGTTTACCAGAGCACAAAGTGCTCAAGGTGAGCTATTTTGACCGGTCATTGTCCTTTGTTGTGCGATGTGCTTTGTGCGTCGTCCGTCAACATTTACCTTGTGCCTAGAGGCCACATTTGTGACCCAATCTTTATGAAACTTGGTCAGAATTTTGTCTTGATGATCTCAAGGTCAGGTTTGAAACTGGGTCCTGTGAGGTCTAAAACAAGGTACATATAATTAGGCCAGATCAACTCTGGTGAGCGATACAGGGCCATCATGACCCTCTTGTTTATCAGCAGACCAGTAACAGAATCAAAACTTGCCATTGGTTAACCTCACAAAATGTTCTTTTGTTACTAGAAGCAACAACTCATTGCAAATGCATCAGTTTTGAGACTGGTTTAACCCTTACCCTGCTATATTTCTATAATGAACTAGCCCATCTTTGAATTTGGACAATACCATTAACTGTTAAAAGGGGTGCTTACCAAAAAGATACTGACTGATTGGCAAACAGTGCAGATCATGATCAGACTGCACGGATGTGCAGGCTGGTCATGATCTACACTGGTCGCAAAGGCAGAATCAGTCTTGTCCAGCATGGTAAGGGTAAGGTTTCTGTTAAACATGTCATAATGATACGCAATAAAAAAAGTGGTGTTTTATTGTCTGTATTTACAAGTATCTTAATTAATTTTACTTTCTGTATTTATTGAATGAATTTATATGCATTCTGTTATTGTTAAATGTAGAAAACAGGATTTGAGCCAAAGATACTTGCAATTTACTTTAAAATATTTATTTTAACATCATTTCGGAGAACAGTTTGGAGCTTATCTAAATAACTTGCATTATAGTTTCTGTTTTCTCAGAAAAATTAATGACTTACTGTATAAAACCTTTTTTCAGTGCTATCCATGACTACCTGATGTCAGATGAGACGTTGTTACATGTAGGGTCCAATCTAGGTCTGAGAGAATTGATGCAAACAGCTGTAAGTGATCCCAGTTTCTCTTTAAATGAGCCGCACCATGAGAAAAGCAGCATAGTGCATTTGCGACCAGCATGAACCCAGACCAGCCTGCGCATCTGTGCAGTCTTGTCAGGTTCCATGCTGTCCACTAATGGTTTCTCTAATTGCTATAGGCTTTGAAAGCAAATAGCATGGATCCTGACTAGACTGCGTGGATGTGCAGGCTGGTCTGTATCCATGTTAGTTGTAAACACACTGTTGGTTTTCTCATGATGTGGCTCAAATACTTCAAACTATTCTAGGGGCCACTGTGCTCAAGTGGTTAAAGTTGATGACTTCAGAATGACTCATCCTTGTTGGTTTAAGTCCTTCTCGGGTTATCTTCGTTGAGAAACCATTTCGCTAGCTTATATATGGTCCTTTGTTCTATCTAGGGGCCTTCATGACAGTGCATTTGCCTGATACAATGCGCAGAAGGGCACCTAGAGACTTTTTCAATAAAAAGTTGGAATGTTGCTATAAGAAGTAAGCTTTGTTAATGTAACTTAGAAAAAACTGTCAGAAAGAAATAAAACCTTAAAAGTTTAGTAATGTGATGAAGAAGTATGATCTAGTAACATACCAGTAAGTAAATCCAATTTTGTTGCCTTATTTATGTTCCAATGTAGTCAGAGATCTTTGTCATGGACTACAGTATCAAAAAACTGAGGACTTTAATTGGGCTTTAGGTCTAGAGACTTTGGTCACAAACCAATATTGTGTTTGCAGAGTGTATTGGCAAACTAGAAATCTAAAAGTTATATGAATTGTATTCTCATATACAGCATTGTAATTATAGATGTCTTTAATGCAATACAGTAAAGACTGCCTTAGCGACCCCTTGCTTTCAGTGACTTTCTGTCTATAACGACCTATTTATTTCCTCCTGATCCATTTTCACATTAAAACTGGCTTGTTTCTAGCGACCCCCTGTCTGATGCGTAAAGCAACCATGATTTTTTAGCCTTAAACAGACTTCGAACCTTCCTAACGACTTTTTGACCCCTCTTCTCAAAAGGAAGAAAACTTTTCTAATACAAATAATGGAGTGTGGTTCTTGATCTTAATAAATGTCACAGTCTTATTGATGAAAATTGAGTGAAGCAGACTATAAGGTCATTTAAAATATTCCATATTTTATCAAAATGTTTAAATGCCCTTAATAAAATGCTAACTAGAACATGTCTTATGTACTTTAAACCAAGATCACTCTGAATCAGATTGTGCATAGAGACTGACCTTTTTGGAATTCTCAGAAGGTTGGTCACTTTAGACAGTCTTTACTGTATATCCCATTTAAAAATTAGTAAATACAGTGGTTTTTCTTTTTGAAATATGAAAAGAAAATCATTTTAATAATGAAAATATTGCTTAAAATTGAATTTGCAAATTTGTGTAATTTAGATAAAGATGTTCTTTTATGGCTCAGTGCTTGTTTCCATTTTAGGAATATCCACCAGAGGATCATAATTACATCACAACATTGCTAGCTGTCATAGGGGCTCTGCTAGAATCTCAGGTAGGGCCTGCACTAGTGTTTGCTATCTGTTAAGTAATTTCATTGTTAAAAAAATACCTTGCAGTTCTACTGTACTTCATCTTAGTAGTAAATCTTCATGAAATGCAATATGTACATATTTTCAGGCAATATGATTGATATGGCTAACTCACCATTCAAATACCAGCATTATTTTTTTCCTCTGTGGGTTTGAACCTTGCTCAAGTCAGTATGTCAGGAATATTCCCGCTTAGCCAGTGACAGTAAATACATTCGACATACATGTATTTTTGCGTTATACTACATGTACATGTAGCAATAGCCATTTAACAAATATTGAAATATAAACCGCTTGGCATTATTTATCAAAATCCTTCATATATTGCTGTATGTATACTATAAGTACCGTAGATTTGAATATTTTGTGCACCACTTTTTTGTGGTTTTACAACAGTCATATTCTCATTGTTTAGAAATCACTCCTTATCCTTTTTAAATTTGCAAGGTTTTCTCCTAATGAATGAAATGAGCCGTGCCATGGGAAAACCAACATAGTGGGTTTGCGACCAGCGTGGATCCAGACCAGCCTGCGCATCCGCGCAGTCTGGTCAGGATCCATGCTGTTCGCTAACGGTTTCTCTAATTGCATTAGGCTTTGAAAGCGGACATCATGGATCCTGACCAGACTGCGCGGATGCACAGGCTGGTCTGGATCCATGCTGGTCGCAAACCCACTTGGTTTTCTCATGGCATGGCTCAAATAGTGAAAATAAAGCTGCTGCAGATACCATCCTATCTACAGTGTGGGTCAGAAATCTTTGAACCTTCAACAAATACAGCTCAAGCTGTGTGAGAAGTTGCCTTTTTTTAATTTTTATAATAAATATTGATTAATACACGTTTGTGTACAACTTCAGGGTGAGCATGCAGCAGAGATGTTTGTATTGGATTTTATCGTACCGCAGTTAGTCGGGAGAGACATAAATGAACTGTGGAATTTGAACAATCCAATGGGCCTATTGGCAGCCATGTTAAAGGTAATGTATTTAAACTCTAGGGTTGTTTAATACAAAAACAACAAAAAAACTCAAAGTTACAAGGGAAAGAGGAAAATGAGCTACATAGGATTTTGAGCAATCCAATCCAATATGCAATTCCATTTTACGGGCTACACATAATTTGGAATTTGCTAAGAGTTATCTATGGTGCTTTAGCCATAGATATGCACACTAGTGGTGTTTAACTGTACTATAAACTAAACTGCAAATAAAAAATGCATTTATTTAGTACTTTTCTGTTAAACTTTCATGTTTTCTATCTAGTGATGTTAATACTATTCTAGAATATGATTTGTATTATTAGTGTCAAAACCCACTGTGAAGAAATAACTAAAGATATGCAAAATTAATAAATGACTTACGTTGTCAGTTTTAGAGTGGGTAAGGTCACTGACTTTGAATTTCTTTCAACTCACCTCTGTGCATCAAAGTCCAGCTTGGGTTTTTATATGAGGAAGTTGTACTGTTTGCTTGCAGAGGGTCAGTGTTCCTACCATTGTGCTCACCCACGTCACTTCGAGTCTTCCTGTACCATAATATTTTGAAAAGTCGCCATTCTAAGTATTGCTGATTTTGAAAATGTCTTCTTGTTCTTGAAAAACTTGCAAATCTGCCATAAAGTCTGCCGGCCAGCTTCAGTAAGGATTGCTTAGCTTTAGAAGTCTTAAAGCCTATAGGTTTTATCATAAAGACCCGTGTGCAACAGGTATTTACTTGACAAACAGGAGTACAGAATATATTTATGATCCTCCCTCTCTTGTCCTATGTTATGAAGTTAGTACTGTTCACAAATCAAAGAAACTGTTTATTTTCTCACAACTATTAATTGAACAGAAATATATAACAACTGGAAGTGTGAAAGACCAAAACAGTTGCTATACTTAACTGAATTTTCAAGAGGGAAGTCGTAGTATGATCTATATACAGATGTTAATTGTTCGTGCTTTGTTTTCTGCTTCATCAACAGGAAGCTGGGAGGGGAGAGCCAGAGCCCAGATTGTTGTGGTCAGCGTGCAGAAACACACTCATGCCATTACACCATGTTGGCATATACAGTGATAAAAAATTAATAGGAAAATGTAAGACATTTCAACATTTCATTGTTTTATAGAAAGTATGGCACAAACTTGCTAGGTAAAAAGAGTAGAAATGTGTGAAGTTTGTAGTAAATTACTTGTCAAGTGTTGAAACTTTCACTCAGTGGTTCATATTGCCCTATTTTCTGTAGTTATTTTTCAAAACTGAATTTCATGCAAGAATTTTCAATGCAGTTGGAGATTTAGGCTTTCGTGATCTTAGTACATGAATTAATTCACCGAAAACTCTTGTTTGAGAGTTCATTTTCAGGAATTTGAAATCAAAATGCGATTTAGAAAACTTCCACTTTTAAGAATACAAGTAGGAAATTGTTATGAAAATTTTCAATTAAGACTCGAGATGGAACCTGGAAAGCATTTTTGGTCGGAAGTTGCTGTTTTGTTTTTTTTGTTATGGTGCTGATATACACATAGGTAATACGTCAACTTTATGACATGTATATTTTCTAAAACTGTACTTTCAGCTCCAGGAGAGACGATGGTTATAGCCGAGGAACTTGCAGCCAGAGAAGCTCTTAAATCTTTAATGAAAACGGAGGATAGTCGAGCGCCTTTAGTGTTTGGGGATAAATCTAGAAATCTAAAATTAGACTATAATACCAAAAACAGAAGTGTTTCAGAATTTGTCGGATCATGATGAAACTTTACCATAAGTTCCTGTGAAATAAATAAAATATATAGAGGGTAGATGTTACAGTTGAAGGGAGAAAACATTTATATTGGTCTATGTGAAATGTTAACTTGGGTATTTCACTGTTGCACAGCATTTATCCTGGCAAATGTTTTCTGTGGCTGAACAAGTAAATTTTGCCTGAACTGAAGAGTTGTCTTTCTTTCAATTGAATGTTGAAACAAATAATTATTCTTATACTTCTTATTATCCAGTATTTCTTTCTGTGTCCATGTAAAGTTCAAACTTCTTAAGATATTGATTAAAATCTACAACTAGATAGCACGAATAAATGAGCCATGCCATGAGAAAACCAACAAAGTGGGTTTGCGACCAGCATGGATCCAGACCAGCCTGCGCATCCGCGCAGTCTGGTCAGGCTCCATGCTGTTCGCTTTTAAAGCCTATTGGAATTGGAGAAACTACTAGCGAACAGCATGGATCCTGACCAGACTGCGCGGATGCGCAGGCTGGTCTGGATCCTTGCTGGTCGCAAACCCATTATGTTGGTTTTTCATGGCACGGCTCATATTATTAAAATATTTAGAGCTATGCTTACTTGGTTACTATTTAACATGAAAATTGGGCAAGATATATCTTTGAAGTACTACACATTACAATGAATTTTGAGACAAGAAAAAAGGTTGATTATGCAAATTGAGAAGACTGTTATAAGCAGTTACCTCATTAACCTTTAGCCTGCTGGCAGCAAGTGATTCTGCTTTTGTGACCTGTGCAGACAAAGATCAGCCTGCACATAAATTTTCACCCCTTGGAATCATAAGTGGTAGTGCCCAAATTAAAGAATGGACCTGTCCATTTTAGAAAGGTAAGTATGTAAATAGAAACCAAGAGCAGTGACCAGACCTTTCCTTATATACACCTAGCTTTGTCTGAAATCAACTGTACCTTTAATTTAAGAAAGGTAATGCAGACTAAAGTACTTGAAAATTCCATCACCAGCATAGAAATCTCTTTATTAAAATTACAGTGAAGGCGACACCAAAAACACACTTTCACGCAACATGCTAGCAAATAAGTGGCACAGCCTTGGCAGGAAACTTCGGTGTTAAAATGGCCTATGGCATGCCATCCCCACACTTGTCCCAAATTAAGCTTAATGGACAAGGCTGTTTAAAGAAAATGTCTCCAGACTGAGATTAGCTTGTATATTAGTGGACACTAGACTGTATCAAAGAAAATGTGTCCCATTTGCGCACTAATGTACGACATACACTGACCTTGCACAGTTCTAGAAAGATCATAGGCAAGATACTTGATTAAAATAGTAGCATGCCTGCCTACTCATTGGAAATGGATGCAAATGAAAAATTAACTTTAAAGTAAATTGTTTATTTTATTTAATCTCTTAATATGCAACAGTTTTAAATTCATTTATTTATTCACATTAACAAATGATAATTAACAAAATATGTTTGTGTTCTATTTAATAACGTGTAATATAAACCTATATAACAAATAAATTAAAAATCATTCCAGATGATATACAATACTTTCTAAAAACAGTAAAAACAATAGAAAGTTAAGAAAACAAGTCACACTCGCCGCCAATCCATAACATGGGCAAAAAAAAAAAAAAAAAAAAAAAGTGTAGTTTAGAGTTTAGTTTAAATTTTATCTGTGGTTTATTGGGGGAGTGTGATTTGGAGTTTTTTTTTGTAGTTTATGTTCTAAGCCTGAAGGGGCCGTAAAAATTGTTTTTCTCAAAATAAATAATACAAGCTGTAAACCTACTTCATGCTCATTCTGTGTTCCACTTAAAACTTTTTAATCAAGCATTTTCTAAGTATTATATTAAATCTTTTGTATGTTTGTTTTTGGCTACTATTTTCCCAATGTTTCATGTAAATCAAGCACAACATGGAGCCAAAACTGCTAATTTCAGATAATAGCCCTAAACAGCTGAAACAGGCAATGAAAAACAATAAAAAAGGGCTTTTTTTTTTTTACAATAAACGCAAAATCTCATAAAAGATAATGAAGAACAATTAAAAAAGTCTTACTAACACCCTTCGAGTTCTTTAGAAACATGTATTTATATTCAATGGTATAGTCTTATAAATATCTTTTTCTACAGAACATGCAAACCAAACAGTGGAAAAAGAAGTGAAGAATTTCATGAGATTCCTGTAAATACCTAACAGCATTTCAAACTGGTTTACACTGATGATGGGAATTTTCTCCATCATTAAAGCTTCAAAGTCACCATAAACTGCGCTGGTGATACTTCAACCCAAAACAACCCTTTTACATCATTTTAAACTTGATTTCTCAAAAAAGGCTTTAATAAAATCATTCTTTTACCAATCTCAATTTTAAAAGATCTTGAATATTTTACAAAAATGAAAATAAAGTCAGACTCTCAGATTCCAAAATTAAGAAAACCAAGAGCCATGTTAGACATGGCCAATCCCCCCGCCGGGCATATTATAATTGAAGGCTAAAGTTCCTGGCAAGTTAGTGTCTGAAAGTATTCATTTTGGGAGAAGCTTTGAAAAACCATTTAGTTGTGGTCCACATCAGGGGTTTTAAAGATGTGGAAGAAAGAATTATTCAGTGGTGAGGTGGTTTACTGCTAAATTTTATTAATTTTCATGAACAGTATAGCTGTATGATGTTTTTCTATATGGCTACTGTAAAAAGAAGGAATGGAAAGCTAACGGGGAACAAGAGTGCCAGAATGTCACAATATATGCCCGACACAGCAAATTTCTTTACACTAGCAGCTGTATTTGCAAATGGAATTTTAATTTTGTGGTTGTTTAGTAATGATTGTAAGTCTTTTGTTTTTCTAAGTCCACAAAAAAACTCATTACCAGGTAGAGATGTCTTAATATACACCTAAAATTGGAAAGTAACATCCAGGTTGTACCACAGAAAAGTGGTCTTGTTTTTTCCTTGTGGTCAATTATAAAAATGTTACAACATAAGTTATTTATAGTAACAACTAATGGAAGTTAATCTTTAAAAAAAAAAAAAAAAAAAAAAAAAAAAAAATTGTAAGTCCACACAAAAATCGTTACTAGGTAGAGATTGGTCAAAATACACCTCAAAATTGGATGTAGCATGCATGTTGTACTACTGAAAAGTGGTCTCGATTTTTCTCTACCATAGTAATGAAAAAGTTACAATAAAAGCTATTTAAAGTAACAACAAAGGGAAGTAATTCTAAAGAAGGGAACTGCGCATGACACTTCATCTCATGATGGTGTATAATTGTGCCAAGTTACATCAAAATCCCTCCATGCATGAAGAAGAAATGCTTCAGACAAAGTCATTCTTGAATCTGACCTTTGGCCTCTAAGTGTGACCTTGACCTTAGACCTAGGGACCTGGATCTTGCGCAGGACACTCTGTCTTGTGGTGGTGAACATTTGTGCCAAGTTATATCAAAATCCCTCTATGCATGAAGAAGAAGTGCTCCGGACAAGGTTTTCATTCTTGTATCCTTTGACCTCTAAGTGTGACCTTGACCTTAGAACTAGGGACCTGGTTCTTGCGCATGACACTCCACCTCGTGGTGGTGAACATTTGTGGCAAGATATATCAAAATCCCTCCATGCATGAAAAAGATATGCTGCGGACAATTTTTTTAAAGAAAATATGATAAAGGGGAATAACTCAAAAAGTAGGCAAGGTAGAGTTATTGTTCTTGCACACTGCACTTCCTCCTAATGTGTTCTATCAGTGTATGAAGTTTGAAGAAAATCCATCTAGTACTTTTGGAGTTAGGCTCCGGACAAATTTTTTGAAGAAAATATGATAAAGGGGAATAACTCAAAAAATAGGCAAGGTAGAGTTATTGTTCTTGCACACTGCACTTCCTCCCAATGTGTTCTATCAGTGTATGAAGTTTGAAGAAAATCCCTCCAGTACTTTTGGAGTTATGCTCCGGACAAAGATCGTTGCGGACGCACGGACGGACGGACGGAGAGCATTTCTAATATCCCCTTCGCCTTTGGCGGGGGGATAAACAAGAGTGCCATGATGGCCCTAGGTAGCTCACCAGAGTTACAAAACATAACATACATTTTTGACCTAGTGACCCAGCTTTTGAAACCCCGTGACAAGTTTCAAATTTGTCTGAGTTTTCAAGGAGATAAACATTCTGACCAAGTTTCATGAAGACTGGAGCAAAAATGTGGCCTCTACTGTTTTTTTCTTCGATTTAGCCTAGTAACCTAGATTTTTACCCAACAGGAGCTAATTTTTAACCTGTCCGAAATTTCATGGAGACAAACATTCTGACCAATTTTCATTAAGATTGGACCAAAATATGTGGCCTGAGTGTAAACAAGCATTTCCTTTCATTTGACCTAGTGACCTATTTTTTGACCCCACATGATCCAGATTAAAACTCGTCCATGATTTCATAAAAACAAACATTCTGACAAAGTTTCATGAAGATTGGAGAAAAAAAATTGCCTCTAGAGTATAAACAAACTTATCCTTTGATTTTACCTAGTTTTTGACCCTACATGACCCAGAGTCGAAATCATACTTAAGACTTCATGATACCAAACATTCTGACCAAGTTTTATGAAGATTGAATCAAAAATGTGGCCCACAGAGTGTTAACAAGCTTTTCCTTTGATTTGACCAGGTGACCTAGTTTTGTATCCCACATGACCCAGATTCAAACTTGGCCTAAAGGTCATCAAGATAAACATTCTGACCAAGTTTCATGAAGATAGGGTCATAAATGTGGCCTCTAGAGTGTTAAAAAGCTTTTCCTTTAATTTGAATGGGTGACCTAGTTTTTTACCCCACATGACCCAGATTCGAACTTGACCTAGAGGTCATCAAGGCAAACATTCTGACTAGTTCTCATGAGTTTCAAACTTAAAATGTGGTCTCGGAGTGTCAACAAGATTTTCCTTTGATCTGGCCTAGTGACCTGGTTTTCGACCCAACATGACCCAGATTCAAACTTGGTCTCGGAATCATCAAGATAAACATTCTGACTAAGTTTCATGAAGATTGGGTCATAAATATGGCCTCTAGAGTGTTAACAAGCTTTTCCTTTGATCTGACCGAGTGACCTAGTTTTTGAACCTGGCCTAGAGGTCATCAAGGTAAACATTCTGACCCAAGTTTCACAAAGATAGGGTCAAAAATGTGGCCTCTAGTGTTAACAAGCTTTTCTTTTATTTGACCTGGTGACCTAGATTTTAATCCCCAGATGACCAATATCGAACTCGTCCAAGATTTTATTGAGGGTAACATTCTGACCAAGTTTCATTAAGATTGGGCCAAAATTGTGACCTCTAGAGTGTTAACAGTCAAACTGTTGATGATGGACACAGGGCGATCAATAAAGCTCACCTTGAGCACTTCGTGCTCTGGTGAGCTATAAAGCTTCAACCAAAGAAAGTTAAAAAAAACCCTAAAAATTGTTTTATAGTTATGTCTCCCACCACACAGTGGTGTGAGAGACATACTGATTTACTCCAGTCTGTCTGTCTGTGTGTGTGTGTGTCTGTCTGTCACAAAGCTTGTCTGCACTCAAGTCGAACATTTCTCATTGGATCTTCACCAAACTTTAACAAAATGTGTTTGGCCATAAGACCTCGGCCAAGTTCGATAACTAGCCAAATCCGCTTAGGCAGTTTTGAATTATGGCCCTTGAATTACTGATTGGATGCATTCATCCAGAGAAACTAGTCATTTTTCATTGGGCAGCACTGTCACAAAGCTTGTCTGCACTCAAGTCGAACATTTCTCATCGGATCTTCACCAAACTTGAACAAAATGTGTTTGACCATAAGATCTCGGCTAAGTTCGATAACTAGCCAAATCCGCTTAGGCACTTTTGAATTATGGCCCTTGAATTACTGATTAGATCCATTCGTCTAGACCATCCAGAGAAACTAGTCTTTTTTTATTGGGCAGTTGTGGGAGACATGTGCTTTTTTCTCAAAAGCATCTCTAGTTTCTTTTGTGTTTATCACCATTTTTCAACAGTATCTCAGTTATGCAACGGCTGGCAGTTAATCTAACTAGTGTTCCTGGAATCTGTACCAGTACAAACCTGTTCTTTGAAAGTAACTGCCAATTTTCCCACATAAATCAGAGGTAAAGGACGAATGATTTTAGACACAATGTCTGTTATCAAATTGTGAGAACATACAGAAAAGAGAACATACGCCTCGCCCGAGGATCGAACTCGAGACTGCGATCCGTAGATCTGCACACTTACTATTGAGCTAAGCGGGCGGGCTGTTTGTAGTTTCTACTGCAATGTCAAATAATATTAAAACATTCTTAAGTTATATCATAATTATATATAAATAAACTTACTATATCAAAATCTTTAATTAATGTTAATTAGTGTTTGGTATCATTTTAACATCAATATTGCACAAACAATATAAAACTTAGTGGCATAATGCAATCTTACATAAAATCAAATCAAAAAATATTAAATTGAACATGCTCCCTAAACCGATATATACATCTGTAAAACAAACAGTCCCTGATTATTTTTGACAAATGTCTTCCTAATACAAACACAGAAATATTCCTGTAAAAAGAGTGAGAAATCGGGATGCATATGTAACAAAAGTATACAGTGGAACCACAAATGAACTGTCTCTCAACTACAGTTTTTTTCCCTGGAATGTGTGCAAGTTAGTAAAAATAGCTGTGTAAATACCTAAAAATGTCAATAGATTGGAATTCCCGACCTTCTGTTGTTCATTCATGAAATAACCTTATTAAAGGGAAAGGTAACGATGCTTTTATGTTCATTCTATCCATCAGGTCTTTGTAAATTATTTTCAGTGTCAAAATAGTATTAAAGATGAAAAAGTTATGAACCTTTCAAAATCTACCATAATCGAAATGGCAGCCATTTTTTTCTTTGGCAATGAGTAAGTGAAAATTAGGTTATCAAGCAGTCCTCTTTCAATATGGTAAGGTATTTACTGACTTTTTTTTTATAGCATTTTATTTTTTGTACATAGATCAAGTGCCCATTTTCACAACTTTATCTGCAATAACAATTTGTCTCGTCTCCTTGGCACTCCTGAAACTCCTGTACTGCAAACAAACTACTTCTCAAAGAAGATTTTTGGAATCGGTGAGGTTCCCCCAGGGAAATAATCAAGAAAAACCCATGTATAAATGTACCAATCACTTCATGCGCTGAAATAACATTTTACATTATGAAACTTTCGATTATAAGAAAATACTGTACAAAAGAATCATCTGAGTAAAATATTCTACGTAATGATATGTATTAAACTCGACTTGCATTCTACAGATTTCTTCACCATTAAAAAAAAAACAATGCCATCACAGATTAAATATTGCACATACTGACATCTGAACAAAATTTAACTATGCACAAGTTCTGTTGCAGAGATGTTGCAATACTTCTGAAGCTTGGCATCAATCCTTGGTAGAACAGAAGCATACAGTATTTCACACATTTATTACGTATACAAATGTACACTGAATAAGTGATGTATAATGAAAAAAAAGTAAAGACTGCCGATTTTACACACCACTGGAAAACACTGAAATCTTGGTCCTTTTGCATGTAAAACAGATTTCATGTGTGAAAGCATTCAACAATTGTACAATGAAAATGATAATCACAAATGTTTGCCGTTTAATTATTCCCTGGAGTCCTGTTCTTAGCTCCATGCATCAAGCAATTATGGCAGACTTTCCTTTCCATAGTTCTCGGACAGATCTGAAGAATCATTTCCAGGTAATTTTAGATTGCCTTATTAGTTATTTATAATAGGAGTACCTTACATATATGGAAGGCCATCACAGCCATATCATTAAAGTATCAAACATTTTCCTTAAAATGATCACAAGAATACATTAATTACCTACATTGATGTTTGTACAATGGATTTTGCAACAAATCCATGCATTAGAATGACTAACATTTGTTTTGGTTACACACATTATTTTATTTCAGTCTTATTTCATGTTGGACACAGCTATCTAAACCTCTAATAATTTTCATTTTTGAAGAGGTAGGTGGGAAACATACCCCCTTTTTGATGAATACACTGAGGATTAGCACCATTAAATTATGAAAATTATTTTCTGTTGGACTGCACAATTTGTGGGAGAAAAAAGATAATTTATTCTGCTAAAGAATGTAAAAGCAGAAAGAGATCTCTGCTTGGATCACATAAGACCTGCTGTAATTACTCAGTCATTGATCACAATCAAGAAATATTATGCTATATATTCTCCTGCCCTTGGAGGTTGTCTCAATGAATGATATATATCATTGATTTTATCAAAGTTTATTGTGGATCCGCCCCCAAAACTTTTGACTGATGGTAAGGACTCCGTCAGTGTCCTGACACTCCCAGCTTGTCCTTCCACAGGGACCTGGCGCTGTCTGCAATGAAAAATAAAGTTTGTACCCAATTCCAGACTGATTTACACTTTAAGAACATTTACTGCATACAAAATTAGTAGTACAAATAGCAGTCAAATAGTGACCAGAAATTTAAATCCACTACGAACAATTTTTCTTGAACTGCATAAATTCTGAAGCAGAAGACTAAGTGTCACTTGTACACTGATGAATGAATCCTGTATTTTAATACTCATGTAACCTATCTCAAGAACTGAAAGTAATGGCGTACCATCAATTACACAGGTGACTAATTCTAACCGATTGTGCTGCCAGGTAAATCCACAAAATCCCAAGAAACGAGTAAAATTTCCATTTATTTAATGTTCAAAGTCTACAAATTTATATCCATGCAAGATAGCCATTTTGTTTAAAACCATGAAATTCCGTGCCAACAAAATTAAATGATTTCAGAATATTTAACAAGAGTGCCAGAATGTCACAATATACGCCCGTCACAGCAAATTTTTTTACTCTAGCACCTGTATTTGCAAATGGAATTTTAATTTTGTGGTTGTTTAGTAATTATTGTAATTATTTTGTTTTTCTAAATCCACATAAAAACTCCTTACAAGGTAAAAATACACCTAAAATTTGAAAGTAACATCTATGTTGTACCACAGAAAAGTGGTCTTGGTTTTTCCCTACGGTCAATTACAAAAAAAGTTACAATATAAGTTATTTATAGTAACAACTAAGGGAAGTAATTCTAAAGCACTTCGTCTCATGATGGTGTACAATTGTGCCAAGTTACATCAAAATCCCTCCATGCATGAAGAAGAAATGCTTCGGACAAAGTCATTCTTGTATCTGACCTTTGGCCTCTAAGTGTGACCTTGATCTTAGACCTAGGGACCTGGTTCTTGCGCATGACACTCCATCTCGTGGTGGTGAACATTTGTGCCAAGTTATATCAAAATCCCTCTATGCATGAAGAAGAAATGCTACGGACAAAGTTTTCATTCTTGTATCCTTTGACCTCTAAGTGTGACCTTGACCTTAGACCTAGGGACCTGGTTGTTGCACCGACACTCCGTCTCATGATGGTAAACAATTGTGCCAAGTTTCATTAAAATCCCTCCATGCATGAAGAAGATATGCTCTGGACAGTCATTCTTGAATTTGACCTTTGACCTCTGTGACCTTCACCTTAGACCTAGGGACCTGGTTCTTGCGCATGACACTCCGTCTCATAATGGTGAACAACTGTGCCAAGTTTCATAAAAACCCCTCCATGCATGAAGAAGATATGCTCCGGACAAAGTCTGTGGATGCCGCCCGCCCGCCAGGGGCGTTCCCATAATACGTACCGTTTTTCAAACGGGCGTATAAAAGCCACTCATACCTGACAGGCTGTCCTTTCCGTGCCTTCTGCACCATTTTAATGAGGGTTTTATTATTCGTTATTTCTTCAGGTAGATGGCCGTTCAGCGTAAGCAGATTTAGATCTATACCATTTACAGTCTGTAAATAAATATATCGCACATTCTAAAATATTAGCCACTGGTAACCTAAATAGGCAACGGTAATTTCAGTGGGAGAATAGTGCAAGATGCAGAAGCTTCCCTGGTTCTTTAGCAGGTTGGATGTCAAGCACCCATACACTGGTGGCAGCCTTGTGTCCACTTTGCAGAAAACTAGTAATAGTGCTACCATGTTTCATCTACTATTTAACACACAATACACATTAGAATGTAAATAATGTATAGCAGATGGAAGTGTGTTTTAAGTAATCTAAACACTCGACATGAGCAATTATATGCTGCCAAGAATAATTCACTTTGGCATTTTTGATTCAGATATTTTTGGTGCTAATCACACACAACACCTTGCTGAAGATTTACATGTCTAATGAATGACTGGTAATTTGGCAAGATTACTTCTTAAATGAATTGATATACACCATAGGCATAGGAACTCTGAACAAGTTAAAGCCTTAAAAATATACAATGCCCATCTGAAATACATTATCTTCAGACATTAACTTCAAATGCAGAAAATCCTCATCAAAAGAATTTAACATTACTTATTATACATATGTTGAGCTAAAATGTATTCATGCATTAAAAGTTATGCAAGAACAGTTGATTGATAAAAAAAAACTTCCAGGTTTTAGCAGTAATAAACAGTAAGCTTTTCTAACTATTTAGCCACACAATGTCATGTATTGCATAGTATTTTAAACCTATGCATAGTATTGTTATTTAAACCTACCGGTAATGCATAGTATTGTTAATACATGTACATATAAACATGTTAATTTTATGTTCACATACACTATAGGTAGAAACTTGATTCTTTCAACTATGAAATTTGTGTCTAGTATACCTTTAACCTACCAGTAATTTTTCAAGGATTTTTTTCCTGCCAAGTTTACAAGCAAGATGGACTGGTGTAAGACCCGCATCATTTTGCATGTTTATTACAGCTCCGTCTGCTTCAACCAGATTGGTTGCTATGACACTGTAGTCCCCACCTTCTATAGTACGATGTAGTGGAGTGTTCCCGTCAAACAGATTCACTGCACAAATGTGGCTCACTATTCCATCTACAAACACAAATAAAATACTGTAACATCTGAAATAATTAAATTTTATCAAAACGCATCTATGTTTTCAGCGAAGAGGACTACTTTGGTATTTTTTAACGAAACAGATTCACAATTTATTTAAACTTGTTTACATGGTCACATCAAGGGAAGAGGCTGTCCTATCAAATTAAATCTTACATTGATAGTTGCTATGTGACTTTATGACTATATGTGGCTACGTGACTATATGTAGCTATGTGACAATACCCGGTATGTGAAGTTGCAAAAAAGGTGACAAACTGTCCGATTAATAATCTGACCATGAAACTCTAACTACCTATCTTGTCCATGATACAACTATGTTGCATTACAGAGATGAAAATGAAACATGACATTTTATAGCAATATTACGACATTCTCCCAGTCAGGGCATAAGTAGGTCAGGTTAGCAAAACCATGAAGAGTGCAATCTTGTCATCATAATTAATATGAAATAATCAATTTAATTTAACTAAGAAGGTCGGTAAAATATAAGGAACATTACTTTCACAATAATTAATTTTTCATCCATCATTTTCCCCATGAATTCCTTACAACGACATGCACACTAATCCATAAATTTGATTGTAGAATATCATACCATGATATATATAAAGTCCCTTGGGTCTCTCCACGTCAGTGAGGTAGGAGGTCACTTTGTTTTGTCCTCTCTCTGTAACCACTGGTCCAGGTAATGTATTTACCATATCACTGAAAATAAATTGGAAGTTCTGTATGTAGATGCTTTTCTCACTTATTTTATACGATTATGTCCCCTGGCTACATCATGTGTTCTACATACAGCAGTTTTCAACATGGCAATGATTATCTCCCCTGGCCACCGCATAAATTCTATGTATAGATGCTTTTCTCACATATCATACAGGATTATCTCCCCTGACCACCTCAGAAGTTCTAAACATACCTCAAATTCAGCTTGACATTTAAGGGTAATGTAGGCTGTAAGTTACGTAAGAGTTCTTCAGACCGGGAGGTATGATTGGTAGTTACTAGAGTTAACCCTAGTCCATAAGCTGAACTCGCTCATACCTGCTTTCCACAGATTATACAGATTATCTCCCCTTGAAACTTCAAACATTGTAGATATAAATGTTTTTCACCAAGACTTCACATGATTACAATGTATCTTCCCTGATTACATGAGCCGCGCCATGAGAAAACCAACATAGTTGCTTTGCGACCAGCATAGATCCAGACCAGGCTGCGCATCCGCGCAGTCTGGTCAGGATCCATGCTGTTCGCTTTCAAAGCCTATTGCAATAAAAGAGACCGTTAGCGAACAGCATGGATCCTGACCAGACTGCGCGGACGCGCAGGCTGGTCTGGATCAATGCTGGTCGCAAAGCCACTATGTTGGTTTTCTCATGGCACAGCTCATATGTTCTGTATACAGAAGCTTCCAACATGGCACAGATAGTGACTGTTATAATAAACAAGTGATGAAAGTTTCAAAGCCATATGTCAAACAGTTTACACAAAATATGAACTGGTACGAAAAACTTAACCAACATTTGTAAGTTAAAAGGGACAGTCACCATAATTCAGCCAAAATCCTTGATGGAGCTATGTACCCATGCCTAAAACTGGACATGATGATGATACAGAAGTATTGAAAGTTTCAAAGCTTTATCTCAAAAGGTTTTGTCAAAATGCGGACTGCTACGAAAAACTTAACCAAGGTGTGACATTGATGCCATGGTGAGTAAGATAACTCTACTTATTCTTCGAATAGTTGAGTTAATATACCCAGTAAAAAATTTTTTTGACAAAGTCATCTTTGCAAAATAAGATACTTACCTGGGGTTCAGACTCAGAGGCCTCGCCAAGTCACAAGTTGCCCCTAATGGAAGATTATCATGGTCCCCTGACTTCTCCAATGTCTTCATTAACTCCTCTAGAATAAAGTGTGAAAGGAAGTAAAAACAATCAATATAGTGAAATACCGCCAGTTGAGATCAATCGCTCCAGCAGCCAACCTAACTTGAGCAATTAACTCTTATCATGCTGGGCACAATCGATTCTGCCTTTATGACCAGTGTAGATCATGATATGCAGGCTGATCAAGATCTTCCCTGTTTGCCATTCAGTCAAGCACTGCTTTTAACAGTTACTGGCACTGTCCAAATTGAAATATGGGCGTGCTCATTAACCAGGGATGTGACAGCCCATTGACCAAAAGCGAGGAAAAACGAGGATAACCCCTACAACTTTCAACATTATTACAATTTTTGCATATGTTTTGGCAAATCTGACCATTTTTTTTTTTCAAAATTTTCAGTTCAAAAAGAGGAAATCAGCTGAAAAGAGGAAGAATCACGTCCCTGTTAACATAGAAATTTAGCAGGGTAAGGGTTAAGGTCTCGGACTGTTTTCCTTATATTTTCTATGTTTGGATTGCTTAACCTCAGGATATTTCAGGCATTTTGCTCTCCCCTTGTGATCTTGTGGGGTCTGTTCTTTACTGTACATGATTGTACATACATAAAAAACAATTTTAGTCTGGTTCTATTTTTCTACAAAATACATACTAAGGCTTGCCTTCTAAATAGTGAAATCATGTATAAATAAATTCAGCATTGTTCTCATTTTTATTTTTATGACAATGAAATAATTTCTGACTAGGAGCTGAAATATTGGTATTCATGCAATACCTGTCTTACAATAATCTTAACAAGAGCTGTCCGTAAGACAGTGCGCTCCACTATTCGGCCATTTGACAGTAAAATGAATATATGTCTCAATAAGAGACCTCTACTTTAAAAGGAAGATACATCAAGGGGCATAATTTTGTCAAGAACACAAATTAGAGTTACTGGGATTGTTACCACACATGCAGTTGATGATGGTAAAAATATATTTTGAGTTTCAAGTCATTATCTTATATAGTACCAAAGTTATGTCCAGAAAACAAAGTTTGTCAAAAAATTTAAGTATGAAAGGGGCATAATTGGGTCAAAAATACAAATCAGAATTATGGGGATTGTTACCACACATGCAGATGATGATGATAAAGATACATTTTAAGTTTCAAGTCTCTATCTTATATTGTACTAAAGTTACATCCAGAAAGTGAAGATTGCCAAAAAACTTTTAAGTATGAAAGGGGCATAATTCTGCCAATAATACAATTAGAGTTATGGGGATTGTAACCACACATGCAGATGATGATTATAAAGAAGCAGTTTTAATTTCAAATAATTATCTTTTAAAGTACCAAAGATATGTCTATAAACGAAGATTTCAAAAAGATTTAACATGAAAAGAATTCAAAGTATAACAACTTTGTGACCTTGACCTTGGGTATAATGGGCCCAGCCCCTGCATATATATTGTTTGTATGCTGGACAATGTTAATTTGAACTTACAATAAGATATAAGCAATAGTAACAAAGATACGACAGAAAAACAAAGGTTGCCAAAAAACTTTAACCTTAAAAATAACCCAAATGTAACACATTGGTGACCTTGACCTTGGGTATAATGGACCCAGCCCCTGCACATATTTTGTTTGTATGCTGAACAATGTTTATGTGAAGTTACAGTAAGATATAAGTAATTGTAACAAAGATATGACAGAAAAACGAAGGTTGCCGAAAAACTTTAACCTTAAAGATAACCTAAGTTAAACACCTTGGTGACCTTGACCTTATGTATAATGGGCCCAGCCCCTGCACATACTTTGTTTGTATGCTGGACAATATTTATGTGAACTTACAATAAGATATAAGCAACAGTAACAAAGATATGACAGAAAAACAAAGGTTGCCGAAAAACTTTAACCTTAAAAATAACCCAAGTGTAACATCTTGGTGACCTTGACCTTGGGTATAATGGGCCCAACCCCTGCACATATTTTGTTTGTATGCTGGACAATGTTTATGTGAAGTTACAGTAAGATATAAGCAATAGTAACAAAGATACGACAGAAAAACAAAGGTTGCCGAAAAACTTTAACAAAGAAAGCTCACGCAGACCCCAACACCAATGCTGGGGCGAGTAGAATAGCCCCCCTATTCTCCGAATAGTGGAGCTAAAAAGCTCGAATTAATGTGTTTCTTGTTTTTATATTCAATAATTGTGAACCACAAAGCCCTCAAAGTACATCAAATAACAACATACATGTAATCTGTAACAAGAGATCACAGAGTGATCTTGGCGCCCACCAATGTGCCATTTTTGAGTGTTCCAAATTTCAAGACTTACTGACTAGCTCAAGGTCAAATTTCATTTCCGTACACAACACTGTGCATGTGGTCTAAATTCAAAAGCTGTAGCTTGAGAAATGTGAAAGTAGGTCACTAGATCAATTTCAAGGACAAAGTTCTTTGTACACAAAACTATGCATGTGCATCAAGTTTGAAGGCTGTAGTTTGAGAAATTTGGAAGTAGGTCACTAGGTCAATCTTAAGGGCACTGTTTATTTTGGTACAAAAAACTATGCAAGTGGTCCAAATTTGAAGGCTGTAGCTTGAGAAATGTGAAAGTAGGGCACTAGGTCAATGTCAAAGTTTGTTTCGGTACACAATCCTATGCATGTGGTCTAAATTTGAAGCCTGTAGCTACAGAAATGTGAAAGTAGGTCACTAGGTCAATCTTAAGGTCAAAGTTCATTTCGGTACACAAAACTAAGCAAGTGGTCCAAATTGGAAGGCTGTAGCTCGAGAAATGTGAAAGTAGGTCACTAGGTCAAAATCAAGGTCAAATTTTATTTCGTAACACAGAACTATGCATGTGGTCCAAATTTGAAGCCTGTACCTTCAAAAATGTGAAAGTAGGTCACTAGGTCAATGTAAAGGTCAAAGTTTGTTTCGGTACACAAAACTAAGCATGTGGTCCAAATTTGAAGGCTGTAGCTTGAGAAATGTGAAAGTAGGTCACTAGGTCAAAATCAAGGTCAAATTTTATTTCGGAACACAGAACTATGCATGTGGTCCAAATTTGAAGCTTGTACCTTCAAACATGTGAAAGTAGGTCACTAGGTCAATGTAAAGGTCAAAGTTTGTTTCGGTATACAAAACTAAGCATGTGGTCCAAATTTGAAGGCTGTAGCTTGAGAAATGTGAAAGTAGGTCACTAGGTCAAAATCAAGGTCAAATTTCATTTCGGAACACAAAACTATGCACGTGGTCCAAATTTGAAGCCTGTACCTTCAAAAATGTGAAAGTAGGTCACTAGGTCAATGTCAAGGTCAAAGTTTTTTCAGTGCTCAAAACTATGCACGTGGTCCAAATTTGAAGGCTATAGCTACAGAAATGTGAAAGTAGGTCACTAGGTCAATACCAAGGTCAACTCATGTCAAGGTTCATCTTGCCACTCAAAACCATACATGTGGTCCAAATTTGAATATTGTAGGTTACTGACAAAAAGATTTTAAAAGCTTTTCCCTATATAAGTCTATATGAACCATGTGACCCCCAGGGCGGGGCCATATTTGACCCTAGGGGGATAATTTGACCAAACTTGGTAGAGAACCACTAGATGATGCTACATAACAAATATCAAAGCCCTAGGTTTTGTGGTTTGGGCAAGAAGATATTCAAAGTTTTTCCCTATATAAGTCTATGTAAACCATGTGACCCCCGGGGCGGGGCCATATTTGACCCTAGGGGGATAATTTGAAAAATCTTAGTAGAAGACCACTAGATGATGTCACATACAAAATATCAAGGCCCTAGGCCCTATGGTTTTGAACAAGAGGTTTTTCAAAGTATTTCCCTATATAAGTCTATATAAACCATGTGACCCCCGGGGCGGGGCCATATTAGACCCCGGGGAAATAATTTGAATCATCTTGGTAGAGGACCACTAGATGATGCTTCATACCAAATATCAAAGCCCTAGGCTCTGTGGTTTTGGACAAGAAGATTTTCAAAGTTTTTCCCTATATAAATCTATGTAAATTATAGAAATAAACAAAGGGCCATAACTCACTAAAAAATTGTTGAACCAGTCTGATTTTCAGAGGGACACAACTAGAGTACCAATACATCATTCTGACAAAGTTTGGTCAAAATGCCCCTGGTAGTTTCTGAGGAGATGCGATAACGAGAAATTGTTAACGGAAGGACGGACGGACGAACGGACGGACGGAAGGACGTCGGACCACAGACGCAGAGTGATTTGAATAGCCCACCATCTGATGATGGTGGGCTAAAAATACTTCTGTAACAATAAACTTACCATGATTCACTGATTCCACATGTGACTTCCATGGTGGGAGGTCCGGTACACCCGAGTCTGTGTCAGAGTGATCCGAACTGAAATATAAAATAGTCACTGGTTAAAATGCCAGCACTTTCCACATGTGACTTCCACAGCTGGAGGTTCGGTACACCCGAATCTGTGTTAGAGTGATCCGAACTGAAATATAAAATATTCACTGGTTAAAGTGCCAGCACTTTTCACATGTGACTTCCACAGCTGGAGGTTCGGTGCACCGAATTCTGTGTCACAGTGATCCAAACTGAAATTTTAAATGACCACTGCTTTATATACTACAGTTTCCACAGGATTTCCATGACGAGAGGTTCAGTACACTTGTCCAGTCTGTGCTTGAGTGATAAGAATTGAAATATTGAATGGTCACTAGATTATTTAAGCCTTCAGGTTCATCGGTATCTCTGTAAAGTTTTCAAAAGGTCTATATGTAAATTACACTGACACAATTAAGGTACTACGGTCACATTCTAGGTGAAGACCCTACTGCCCTCCTCGTCATTATTTCAGTCACATGTTTGCAACTGGGTAGAACCACCAACCTTCCATAAGCCAGTTGTATGATTTCCTCATGAGACTACCCAAGAAGAATTTGAACCTGCACAGGTGAATGACAGATGGACAGACAAAATAGCAACTTTATACTTCAGGTACATTAAATATACATATATCTGAACACAGAACTGGGGGGGTGGGTGGGTTTTGTAGTTCGGTTTCATGCCATACACAATTACAGGTCATATGGTAATATAACATTCCAGCATCTCAAGATGGAGAAAGACCCTAAGTTCCCCTCCAAGCATTATTTCAGACGCGGGCAGGAACCTGGATACAACATCCAACTTTCCGCGAGCCAGCTCAAAGGCTTCTTCACATGGAAGAATACTAGATCTACACACCAAGTGAGGTTTAACCATGTTCTAAATTAGGGATAACTGATAAAGCAAGACAGGATTCATATGCATTTACATCGGGTATGTTTAATTTAGATGGTAAGGGGTCATTTCACATTATTTTGGGGAAAAAGAGAATAAAAATCCTGATATAAAAGCAATTTTAGGGAAAACTGTATGAACTGAAAATTTTCCAAGGGGAAGCCTACATACAGCCTCTTCCTAACCTTAAACATTTCAGTAGAATAACACTTACCCTGCTAAATTTCTAAAATGAACTTGTCCACCTTTCAATTTGGAAAGTGCCATTAAGTGTTAAAAGGGGTGCTTACTAAAAAGATACTCACTCACTCAGACTGAATAGTGAATGGTGCAGATCTTGATCAGACTGCATGGATATGCAGGCTGATGATCTCATAGGCAGAATCAATCCTGTCCAGCATGTTAATACCCCAGTCACACATACGGCGCGGATAGCTACATCTAGCCACGGATAGAAACATAGTTATACGTATCGGTCCGTACCTGAGCTGCACGGATTGCTACGGACTGATACGGGTTACTACTTTAAGGTACGGCTCAGGTACGGATCGTTACGGATCGATACGGATTATTACGTTTCTATCCGTAGCTAGACGTAGCTATCCGTGCCGTATGTGTGACTGTGACATAAGGGTTAATAGAGACACAGTAATTTCAACATTTGGTTTGGGTTTTTTTCATTCTACTGGGACTTATTTTTTCTTAAGGTATAACCCGTGAATATTTCAAATGTTCAAAACAATGTTACAGCAATATCCAGTGAGAGACTTGTATGCAAAATTTAAACAACTTTTACCATGCCATTTTTTTTTTATAAATTTTGTATAATTCATGATAATTTTATTTCCTCAAGCTCAAGTAGAGACAAATTTCAAAGTGATGGCCACTGACTCCAAAATTTTTGCAGAGAATTCATTATACCACTAATTTTGATAAAAGAAACATCAAACTATTGGTAAACAATTACAAAACACAAAATAAAACTGTGAATATCATTTTTTTCTAGGGTGCCTCAAGTAAAAGGATTTTAATGAGACTGAATTCTAAATCCAATATTGAAAAATTAAGGTTGCCCACTTCATTCAAAACTAGAAGATGCTTTTGTAGAAAAGTGCATGTCTCCCCCAATGCATAGTTATATAGGCAAAAAGTCATTAGGGGACAGGAGCAAAAGTCAAAGAGACACTGATGGTTAGTTGCAATAGGGATCATCTACTTGGCATGTCCAATCATCCCACTAAGCTTCAACATTCTGGGACAAGTGGTTCTCAAGTTATGTTCTGGAAACGGTTTTCCATGTTCAGGCCCCTGTGACCTTGACCTTTGATCGACTGACCCCAAAATCAGTAGGGGTCATCTACTCTGCATGTCCAATTATCCTATTTAGTTGCAACATTCTGGGTCAAATGGTTCTCAAATTATTGACTGAAAAGTGATTGAAAGAGTTTTCTATGTTCAGCCCCTTGTGACCTTGAACTTTCTTGGAGTGACCCCAAAAAACAATAGGAGTCATCTACTCTGTAAGTCCTATCATCCTATGAAGTTTGAAGGTTCTAGATCAAATGGTTCTCATGTTATTGACCGGAAATGGATTTCCATGTTCTGTCTGCTGTGACCTTGACATTTAATAGAGTGACCCCAAAAACAATAGGGGTCATCCACTCTGTAAATCCTATCACCTAATGAAGTTTCAACATTCTTGGTCAACTGGTTCTCAAGTTACTGACCCAAAATGGATTTCCATGTTCTGTTCGCTGCGACCTTGACCTTTATTAGAGTGACCCCATAATCAATAAAGGTCATTTACTCTGCATGTCCAATCATCCTATGAAGTTTCACTATTCTGGGTCAAGTGGTTTTCAAGTTTCTGACAGGAAACAGTTTTCCATGTTCAGGCCCCTGTGACCTTGACCTTTAACAGAGTGACCCCAAAATCAATAGGAGTCATCTACTCCGCCTGTCCAATCATCCTATGAAGTTTCAACATTCTGGGTCAAGTGGTTCTCAAGTTATTGATCAGAAATGGTTTTCCATGTTCAGGCCCTTGTGACCTTGACCTTTAATACAGTGACCCCAAAATCAACTAGAAAATGCTTTTGTAAAAAAGCGCATGTCTCCCCCAATGCAAAGTCCTATAGGCAAGAAGTCAATAGGGGTCAGGAGCGAAAGTCAAAGAGACACTGATGGTTAGCTGCAATAGGGATCATCTATTTGGCATGTCCAGTCATCCCGCTAAATTTCAACACTCCTGGCCTAGTGGTTCTCAAGTCACTGTTCAGGCTCCTGTTACCTTGACCTTTGATCAAGTGACCTCAAAATAAATAGGGGTCATCTACTCTGCATGTTCAATCATCCTATGAAGTTTCAACATTCTGGGTCAAGTGGTTCTCAAGTTATTGATCAGAACTGGTTATCAATGTTCAGGCCCCTGTGACCTTGACCTTTAACGGAGTGACCCCAAAAACAATAGGGGTCATTTACTCTGCATGAACAATCATCCTATGAAGGTCAAGTGGTTCTCAAGTTATTTCCAAAAAATGATTTTACATGAACAGGCCACTGTGACCTTGACCTTGAATAGACTGACCCCAAAATCAATAGGGGTCATCTACTCTGCATGTTCAATCATCCTATGAAGTTCCAACATTCTGGGTCAAGTGGTTCTCAAGTTATTGATCGGAACTGGTTATCAATGTTCAGGCCTCTGTGCCCTTGACCTTCAAGGGAGTGACCCCAAAAACAATAGGGGTCATTTACTCTGCATAAACAATCATCCTATGAAGTTTCAACATTCTGGGTCGAGAGGTTCTCAAGTTATTGATTGGAAATAGTTTTCCATGTTCAGGCCCCTGTGGCCTTGATCTTTAACAGAGTGACCCTAAAATTGTTAGGGGTCATCTACTCGGCATGATCAATCATCCTATGAAGTTTCATCATTCTGGGTCAAGTGGTTCTGAAGTTACTGACCCGAAATGGTTTTCAATGTTCAGGCCCCTGTCACCTTGACCTTTCACAGAGTGACCCTAAAATCGTTAGGGGTCATCTACTCTGCATGACCAATCATCCTATTAAGTTTCAACATTCTGGGTCAAGTGGTTCTCGAGTTACTGACTGGAAATGGTTTTCAATGTTCAGGCCCCTGTGACCTTGACCTTTGATGGAGTGACCCCAAAATCAATAGGGGTCATCTACTCTTCATGTACAATCATCCTATGAAGTTTCAACATTCTGGGTCAAGTGGTTCTCTAGTTATTGATCGGAAATGGTTTTCAATGTTCAGGCCCCTATGACCTTGACCTTTGACATAGTGACCCCAAAATCAACAGGGGTCGTCTACTCTTCATGACCAATCATCCTATGAAGTTTCAACATTCTTGGTCAAGTGGTTCTCTAGTTATTGATCAGAAATGGTTTTCAATGTTCAGGCCCCTGTGACCTTGACCTTTGACGGAGTGACCCCAAAATCAACAGGGGTCGTCTACTCTTCATGACCAATCATCCTATGAAGTTTCAACATTCTGGGTCAAGTGGTTCTCTAGTTATTGATCGGAAATGGTTTTCAATGTTCAGGCCTGTGTGACCTTGACCTTTGACGGAGTGACCCCAAAATCAATAGGGGTCGTCTACTCTTCATGACCAATCATCCTATGAAGTTTCAACAGTCCGGGTCAAGTGGTTCTCTAGTTATTGATCGGAAATGGTTTTCAATGTTCAGGCCCCTGTGACCTTGACCTTTGACGGAGTGACCCCAAAATCAATAGGGGTCGTCTACTCTTCATGACCAATCATCCTATGAAATTTCAACAGTCCGGGTCAAGTGGTTCTCTAGTTATTGATCGGAAATGGTTTTCAATGTTCAGGCCCCTGTGACCTTGACCTTTGACGGAGTGACCCCAAAAACAATAGGGGTCGTCTACTCCAGCAGCCCTACAACCCTATGAAGTTTGAAGGTTCTAGGTCAAATGGTTCTCCAGTTATTGCTCGGCAATGAAGTGTGACGTACGGACGGACGGACGGACGGACGGAAGGAGGGACGGACAGGGCAAAAACAATATGTCTCCTGGAGGAGACATAATAAGGGCATCTACTCTGCATGTCCAATCATCTTTTGAAGTTTTAACATTCTAGGTCAAGTGGTTCTCAAGCTACTGATCGGAAATGGTTTTCCATGTTCAAGCCTCTGTGACCTTGACCTTTAATAGAGCGAACCAAAAACCAATAGGGGTCATCTACTCTGCATGATCA
Organism: Mercenaria mercenaria; assembly: GCF_021730395.1. Taxonomy (NCBI): domain Eukaryota; kingdom Metazoa; phylum Mollusca; class Bivalvia; order Venerida; family Veneridae; genus Mercenaria; species Mercenaria mercenaria. The sequence goes on from NC_069372.1 coordinate 5,694,526, forward strand.
ATCATCCTCTGGAGTTTCAACATTCTGGGTCATGTGATTCTCAAGTTATTGATCAGAAATGGTTTTCCATGTTCAGGCCCCTGTGACCTTGACCTTTATTAGAGTGACCCCAAAATCAATAGGGGTCATCTACTCTGCATGATAAATCATCCTATGAAGTTTCAACATTCTGGGTCAAGTGGTTCTCAAGCTATTGATCGGAAATGGTTTTCCATGTTCAGGCCCCTGTGACCTTGACCTTTGATGGAGTGGCCCCAAAAACAAAAGGTGTTGTCTACTCCATAAGCCCTACCACACTATGAAGTTTGAAGGTTCTAGGTCAAATGGTTCTCAAGTTATTGATTGGAAATGAAGTGTGACGGACGGATGGACGGACAGGGCAAAAACAATATGTCTCCCCCAGTGGGGTGGGAAGACATAAATAACCTTGGGGCAGAAGTAAAACCTACCTACATTTCTTCCACAATATGTAATCTAAAGAGTAAAGGCAAAACAGAGAAGTTTTACTGCATGTAACTCAGTATTTTTAAATATGTCTTCTATTTCAGAGGTAAATTCACTTTGAACAGCAAGAAATCACTTATCAAATGTAAAAAAATCACTTTTGTACAATAAATCAATAATAAGTCTTGAAAAAAAAGTAAAAGCTTACTAGAAGAAAAGGAATATAAGGGGAAAAAAATTTGGTCCCAGTGGGGCTTAAACCTATGCTCCCCCTAAAAAATTTAAGTCAAAGAGGTTTATTGTAGGAATTGAATACTCTTCAAAAGGGTCATACCTTGAATTAACTAGAGCTATCACTAAAGGTGATGAATGTACCCCCCCCCCCTCCCCCGCATGCACTGACACAGTACATTGCAATTTGACACACACAAGATTGCATAATTTTGTTGGACTGTATGTATATAGACTGTATGTATACAGTATAGTATATAGTATAGTAACAAAAAACAAAGTCCCATAACTATACAGAATATTTATCTAAAAGAATGTAACATGCAGCATGCACAACATGGGTTGGTACTGATCACTTGTGTGAAGTTTCATTAAATTGTGTGTAAGGGTTTGGTAGATTAGGCACGCACAAGACTGCATATGCAGACTGTAGGTACATAGTATGTTAACAAGAAACAAAGTCCCATAACTCTGCAAATTTTTTTTCTGAAAGAACCTAACATGCCCCATGCACAACTACTCTTGTTACTGATCACTTGTGTGAAGTTTCATTAAATTGTGTCAAGGGGATGAGGAGAGATGGTGCGCACAAGATTGTGTCTATGTATATAGTATAGTAACAAAAAAACAAAGTCCCATAACTCTGCAAATTTTTTTTCTAAAAGAACCTAACATGCCCCATGCACAACTGCTGTTGGTACTGATCACTTGTGTGAAGTTTCATTAAATTGTGTCAAGGGGATGAGGAGAGATGGTGCGCACAAGATTGTGTCTATGTATATAGTAACAAAAAAACAAAGTCCCATAACTCTGCAATTTTTTTTTCTAAATGAACCTAACATGCCCCATGCACAACTACTGTCGGTACTGATCACTTGTGTGAAGTTTCATTAAATTCTGTCAAGGGGATAAGGAGAGATGGTGCGCACAAGATTGCGTCTACGGACAGACGACCAGACGCACAGACAGACAGACGGACAGACAGACAACCTGAAACCAGTATACCCCCCCTTACAACTTTGTTGTGGGGGGGTACAACTACCAAACACTGGTATGTGAATGATTTCTTCCGGGTTTTATTATAATTATTTTTAACTAACTGCCAAATACAGGTATGTGAATTATTTAAATTTGTGTCCTCTTTTGTGTCCTCTTTTGTGGTTTTCAAATTGAGGATTTCAAATCCTATGCAGATAGTATCAGTAATTGGGTTTGACTGCTGAAGCATGGAACATCATCAGATCAGTCAAGTAAGACTAATTGACTTCTTCCTTGATCTGAAAGCAGTATATGAGGGTCCTGCAAAAAGTTCTGTCATTCAAAGGGTTTGGATTTCTTAAGTGCTACGTTTTATCAAAATTATATTTATTATGAACCTTCAAAGTATTCCCCCTTTACCGAAACGCATTTTTGTAACCTTTTTACCCAATCACGAAAAGCAGATAAATAGTCTTCTTTTTGGTATCTGTTTGAGACACTGATAAATGGCGCTGCCAAGAGAACTTCTGGACTTGTATTTCTTTCTAGAAAGCATTTTCTTAAGCCTTGGAAATAAAACAAGAGCTGTCGGAGGACAGCAACGCTCGACTATTTAACAGCCTTGTCGCTTGAATGAATAAGAAAGTCGAAAAAGGGGCATAATTTAGTAAAAAAAGTAAAATAGGGTTATGGAACCTGCATAGTGCTTATCAGCTCATGACAGTGGACAAGTGTATGAAGTTTCAATCCATTCCCATTAGTGGGTACTGAGATACCAGCTTACATATAAGAATTTAACCCAAAAACTCCTAAGTTGAAAAAGGGGCATAATTCTGTAAAATGCAAAGTTGAGTTATTGACCCTTTGCACTGCATGTCATATCATGACAGTGAACTAGTGTGTGAAGTTTCAATCCTTTCCCATTAGTGGATACTGAGATACCAGCTTACATACAAAAACTTAACCAAAAATTTCTATGTTGAAAAAGGGGCATAATTTTGTAAAAAAGCAAAATAAAGTTATGGGACCTGCTTTGTGCATGTCAGATCATGACAGTGAACAAGTGTGTGAAGTTTCAATCCATTCCCACAAGTGGTTACTGAGATACCAGCTTACATACAAAACCTTAACCAAAAATTTCTAAGTCAAAAAAGGGGCATAATTTTGTAAAAAAGCAAAACAGAGTTATGGAACCTGTGCAGTGTAAGTCAGTTTATCACAGTGAATAAGTGTGTGAAGTTTCAATCCATTCCCACAAGTGGTTGCTGAGATACCAGCTTACATACAAAAACTTAACCAAATCAGGACGCGGACGCGGACGCGGACGCAGACGCCGACGCCGACGCATGGGCGAGTCCAAGAGCTCTACTATTCTATGAATAGTCGAGCTAAAAAGTCACAAGGAATCAGGTCAGGTGAATAAGGCAGATGGTTTACAACTTCCAACTTTTCAGAAGCCAAAAGACTTAACAACCTCATACTTGTGAGAACAGGCATTGTCGTGTATAAGATGGACTCCTGACTATCCTTTGCTTGGATGTTTCTTATTGTAAAACTTTTTTTCACTTTCTTCAGTACATAGTTCTTGTAGAATCGTCCAGTGACTGTATGACCAGATGGACAAGGCACTAAATGAACGACTGGCCCACTAGAATTGAAGAAAATTGCGTACAACATCTTTTTCCAACTTATGGTTCTCTTGGCAATACAGGGGCGTGTTTAATCTTTTCACTTCCATTGCTTATTATCAGCCCCTCTCTGTGGCTCAAACATGTGCACCCAGGTTTCGTCACCTGTTAGCAAGTTAGAAATAACCCGACAATCACAGCCTTAGTATGTTTTCAAAAGTTCACAGGCACATTTAAGTTTCTTTTTCTCCTCAGTGCAAACCTTTCTCAGGTCCAAATGCTTTTTCAGAATTGTTTGCACACTGCCTTCTGATATGCCAGTACAACTGGCTTTATTTTTCACTGACAATTGCGCATCCTGTTCGACCACAGCTTTTACAGCAGCGATGTTTGCCTTGGTAACAGAGGTTTAGGCCTACCAGAACAGGTATCATCTTTGACAGATAATTTCCCAGCTTTAAAAGCTTTAACCCACCTAAAAACTCTGTGCATTGAAATGGTCCGAGGTCAATATACACCACACAATTCATCAAATATCTGCTTTGAATCTATATCAAGCCTAAAGCAGCATTTACTTTATAGCTATGAATTTCAGTATTTTCGCCCATTTTACAATGTGACAAGTAAATTGGTAAGTGTATATGACTGCATGTATTTCAATTTGAAATAACTCAGTCATTTGAAAAGCAATTTGCACGAAATAAACAGATATAGTTTAAGCCATTCGACACACCATTCAACAATGAAGCATTTTAAAAAATATCTGGGATAAAACTACGGAAGCCTATTAGACTAGTGCCAAAACTTTTTGCAGGACCCTCGTAAAAACAAACTATTTGGTTCAGCAGTTTTGTTGTGGGGACTTTTTCAACATTGTTTCTGAACCAATGATTAAGTTGCACATCACTCTAAAATACCCCAGGGATAAAAGAAACTTTTTTTACTACCTTTAAGTCATCTTTAGACCTTTTAGTTAGGATAAATTCTGACTGATTTGTTTTTTTGCTTATGTGGTAACAAAAAAACTAATTTAAACCACTATTTTTATATTTAATGATTCAAAAATAATATGCAAATGTATTAAGGAAATATTAATACCGGTAGTTATATATGTGATATGGTTTAATGATGGGAATTACAGGACTGGGAATATCTCTTTCGATAGGCTTATTTCTAGCAGTAATTAGTGGTGACAGACATATCAATGGTGAAATCAAAATATCAAAAGAAACTAAATGCAGTTTAAACACACAATGTTTAAGCTTGAACTATATACCACATGATATTCCAGACAATGTGACAAGGGTTGTTCTACATGATGTCCATAATGTGGAAAATATTAAAAAAGGAACATTTGATGGGAAAAACTGGGACAAAGTGAAGTATTTAAAGATATCTAAGACTCCTGGGAATGACCAAGAAAGGCAAAGTTCATATCCAAAAATGGAAATCTACCAACAAACTACGACAAGTATACCAAATGGCAAAAAACAAATTACAACAATGGCACCTGTACCAGCTGACAAATTTACACAGCCGTATAAACATGTACAGCTAATGGGCAAGTTTATCAAATCCATTGAACCATATGCTATGGAAGAACTGGAAAACCTTGAAGAATTTTATATAGAGTCGGATTCTTTCGAAGGTTTAGAGTATGGATCTTTCACTGGACTTGATAAACTTAAAATTTTAAGTTTCTATAAATGTCAGCGTTTATCGCTGAAAAATATTAACAAAGCAATAAATGGTTCGGACACACTATCAAACCTTCAAACACTATCCATGACTTACATCAATGTCGTCCCGCAGAATGGTGTTGTACTCGGCAAAAACTTCTTTACAGCTATATCTACAAAGCCGTTAGAATTACTTGATATGCATAAAATTCTAATTAAAAATGTAAAAATGAAGTATTTAGGTGGACCTATTATGGATTCATTGAAATACATAGATTTATCTGGTGTTACATTGAATCAAATAGACTACGCTAGTTCCGTCATGTTCAAACAGCCACGGTTACTTGACTTTAGTTCCATTACATTACCCTTGCAATTATTTCTTTTTTTGAGATTTCTACCACTGTCTAACAGACTATTTCCATTTAGTCTAAAAAACACAACAATATTGACAAACTTCGAATCTTTGGACTTTTCAAACATATACAATTCAGTGCAGCCAATAGAACTGCACAATGTTACAGTTTTACTAGTAAACCCAAAGCATGAAAAATGGCACACAAAAAATATAATACTGAGGCAAAATAACTTTAAGTATCTGGACTTCACCATAAAACCATGTGTTAATGCTTCGTATGAGTCGATCGACCTTTCTATCAATGGAATCACCTTCCTAACACCTAATTTCTGCCCTTGCTGCTTCAATTTAAATAAACTTAATCTCTCTTACAACAAACTCAATGAAATGTCAAAAACAAACTATTCACTGTTCTCCAAGATTTTCAATTTTTACCCAAATCTGAAGGAACTTTACATGACGTCAAATGAATTAACAATAATTCCAGAGGAAATATTTGAAGAAAACAAAATGCTTGAAATTATAGACTTCTCACATAACAAACTGGAACAAGTGAGATTCCGTCTGCAACGACTGAAAAATTTGAAGCTGTTAAACCTTCAGTACAACAGAATCACCATGCTGGATATCACTTCCCTAAACAACTTAAAACTATTCAAATCAAGCCTTTCTGAAGTTTTGGATTTTAGACAAAATCCGATTTCGTGTTCACAATGCGATACATTACAGTCAACACAATGGCTTGCTACAAGCCATTCTATCATTCACTCTGATCAAGAATTTGTTTGTGTAAACGATGAAGGCACTAGTGTACCTGTTGATAGAAGTTCTGCATTGTCTGTAAAAAAATTATGTGACAGACGGAAACGTACTAGAAACATTATTCTACAAGGAACACTTGTACCTCTTCTGTTGATTGCTTTAATTACTGCAACCACATGCATCATAAAGAAGTATCGCTACCACAAACAACATAAACTAGATATGGCAGAAAAGCTTCGGCTCATCAAAGAAGATGCCATGGTTACCAAATTTGTAGTATTTCTGTGTTTCAGTAGCTACGACGATGATTTCGCAAGGGATAATGTGTATCGGCCATTGAATCAATATCTGCAAAACATCGTAGGAACTGAAAGGGATTTAGTTGCATATGGTGACCAACAGTTCCGTCTTGGAAAACCGATCTATGACGAAATGGTACGATGTCTAGAAGCATCGTCAGTTATTATTGTGATTTTATCTAGATCTTTCTGTGCCAGTGAATGTTGTCGTACAGAGTTTGACCATGCCCTCCAAATGGATAAACCAATCATTCTCATGCTTAAGGTTTCGATGGAGGCCTTGAGAAACAAAAATCAAACAACACCAAATCATAGAAAGAAAGAGTTGTTTGACATGAATATTGAACAGCATGTAAAACATGTATATTACTTTACGAAACAAGTGTCAGTATACTGATATAAACATTGAATTCCGGAAAAGGGCTGCCTAAAGGGGCTCCACTTCCGGACAGTTAAACGCCTTTAAAAACTCACCATTTTCAAAGAACAGTTACACATGTTCGTTTTGATGCATTTGCAATAGCGTGCGAGTGGTGAAATTTCGCATAACAAGAAGGAACACAGTTTTCAGCAATTGTTTATCTTTATTTCTTTACAAATGGCATTCATTTTCAAAGGGAGACAACTGTTCCCGTTTATTTTAAGTACAAATGGCATTCATTTTCAAAGGGAAACAACTTTTTCCGATTATTTTAAGTAATCTTTGAGAAAGAGTTGTCTCCCTTTGAAAATGAATGCCATTTGTAAAGAAAAAAAGATAAACAATTGCTGAAAACTATGTTCCACCTTGTTACGTGAAATTTCACCACTCGCACGCTATTGCAAATGCATCAAAACAAACATGTGTAACAGTTCTTTGAAAATGGTGAGTTTTTAAAGGCGTTTAACTGTCCGGAAGTGGAGCCCCTTTAGGCAGCCCTTTTCCGGAATTCAATGTTTATATCAGTATACTGACACTTGTTTCGTAAAGTAATATACATGTTTTACATGCTGTTCAATTTTCATGTCAAACAACTCTTTCTTTCTATGCTTTGGTGTTGTTTGATTTTTGTTTCTCAAGGCCTCCATCGAAACCTTAAAGAGGAAGTTAATGAAGAAGAAATGGTTCCCAGCCTCCGTCATATATTCAGAAAGAATACTCGTATCTTGTGGGAGAACCAGGGAGATGGTTATCAGCTCAAAACAAGCTGGGAAAATGTGTGTACCTCTATTCTTGAACTTGTTGAATACTGAACAAACTCCACAAGGAAAGAAAAACTTGGTTACAAAGAAACACGGCATAACAGATAGTAGAGCTTTCAAAATTTAGAAATTGCTGCTACATTTCAGATAAGTTTTTCATTTTTCATTACCTGGACTATCTAGATTAGAAAATCAGAAACACACACTTTGTAAAAAAAAAAAAAAGTTCTGTGTTCCTTACAAAACTGCTGTTATTTATTAAACTATGTTTTGGAATAATTTATTTTCTTTACTTCTTGGTTGTAATAATTATTTTACAAAATTGCATTGAATTTCTAATCCATTGCAAAACTGGAGATGGAAATACTCAGAAATTCTTTGAAATTTTCAAAGAATTCATGTAAATTTCACAGATATCATTTGGAATTGTCTGAAGTACTGGAAAACTTTGGAAAGTTTTGCTGGTATTGGTCCAAAATTTCATAGAAATACAAACTATTAAAAAAAATACAAACAAGGCTAAATATCAAACAGGGAATACCCAACTTCTGTGTACAGTTGAAAAATGAAAAATAAATGGTATTCTTAAGAATTTTAACACAGAAAAAGTTTGAAATACTCTAGACTACATCCTGGTTATGGTGATACCCTAGTCACATTATAATGACATCGGGCTGACCAGTCCTTAAACTATCTTCTTAATGCTGAGTGCCAAGTGAGGAAGCTATTAGTACCATTTTCACGTCTTTGGTATGATGCTTCCAGGAACAAACCCACGACCTCCCATACTCGAAGCAGGTGCTCTACTACTAGGCTACCAAGGCAGTATAATCAAAGTTATACTATGCAAAAAAACTCTATCTTTGATACCAGATTAACAAAATAAAGTTACAAAAACATGAAGTTTTGATATAGGGAAAACTAGCCCAACATGCTGGTGGTAATCTTTTTAAGAATCAAGTTGGCTCGAATGTTTGTGTTTCTTTTTTGTTTTTGTCTGTTTTTACTTCTTTATTTTTATTACTGCATTCATCTGTGCTTATGTATACATATATGTTCTAATCTGATGTGCATATGTATTGCTTTATAGCTATATTCACTTAGAAAAAAAAATTTCTAGTTGCCAATGGTTACCTATATACGAAACTCCTTCAGAAGACTTTTAACAACTTTAGTTGGAAGAAAGTGTAAGATACAGAAGATGGTCCATTTCCAGAAGCTTCCCTTGTTCTACAACAAGTCAGATGTAAAGCCCCATGCACAGGGCTCTTCTCCAAATGTTAGTAATTTTTTCGAAGGAGGACCGGCTGTATAAAGAAATTGTGTATAAAATACATGGAACAACCTAGGCCATCCTTAAAAAATTGTTTGTTTGCAGTAACGCGACCGACTCACGAAAATCGCCGCGACTCAAACAATTTTTTAACCCAAAACTCGGATTTTTTTTTATTGGTGCCATGTTTTTATTCTTTCCTGTTTCGTTATTTCTTTTGGGTAACTATTTGTATTTGTATTTATAAGTTTTCCTAGACAGTGTTCGCTGAGGTTCAACTACATGAATGATCGATATGACCGATAAGAAACAAAATATGTGAATGTTACGCTTTCTGTATACCGCTAATTAACAAGTGACACAAATACGATAATAGGCTGCTCTTCTATGCATTGTTTATCAATTAACTTTTACACATTGATCAATAAATACCTTTGGCAATGACGGACATTATTGTACCAAATACAAACCGCGAGAAGCCCACGTGTCAGTCGGCGCGTGGCATGATTGACATCTGCCAGAAGCTGATTAATATACCAAGCTCCGCCTACTGCCATACTTCCGCTTATGGCGGCGAACAATATTCGAATTCACCGGAATTTTGATTGACAAGGGGCAGTTCTTTCGAACTCGAGACGCATAAAAGAAAATTTCCTCGGGTCTAGCCGACGCACGGGAAATTTTTTTGTGTGGATCAAATACGAGTTTTTCTCGGTAAGTGCGAGTGAAAACCCAGAACCTCGGGTCTACCGAACGCCCTGCCGATTTCCTGATATACTACAAAAATTCATGCAAAAAGTTGTTTAAAAAATTCCACATGGACAAATCGTGGTACATAGTGTTATCTGTGCAATACTGCAGGCGTATTTAACCGTGTTTTAGATTTGTAAAATAATGATTTTTCTCGTACGTAAAACATCTGGAATAGATAAATTCTTGGATATCTTTCTGTCATAATTTCTTAAACAATTTTGCAAACAAATAATAATTTTAGTTTCGATCTTTTGTCGTTGCATAATCTTTTTAATCTGCTCCGAGGATAAAACTGCAGTGACACTGCACAAGTCACTTGGAAAGAGCACAATAAACGTCAAAAAAATTAGACAAACAAAATTTTCTTACCTGAAAATTTATTTATAAAAGTTAAACATCCTTTCAATGCAATGACTAAAACCAGCGAAAGAAATCCATAATGTTTACATTTCTAGATTTTCCTATTTGCATGAAATTAAATTTCCATGGGTTCACTTTTTCCTATTTTTCAAAACCCAGACTTTAGAAACATAGTTATTATTACTGAAACTTTCTGTGACTTAAATAATGTAACTGAAATTCATGCAAATTTTTGACACCTGCCATCAGAAACTAGGTTTAATCTGTTTGACAACTGTTTCTTTTAATGTGTGCCGACAGTAGCAGATCAAAGAAGACATGTATTATGTGTGATGTCATAGTGATGTCACTGCTATTGACATGTATTTAATTCAAGAAGTGACTGTGAAATGCTTTTATGGGTTTTTGTGTTTTGACTTTGAGTGCATTAACACTGGAAGCTTGATTTATTTTTTGCTGATATAGAATTAACCTAGCTTTTTTTAATTGTATTCATATTCAGATTAGGCTTTTCTTGGTTAAGGCAATCATTGCAAGAGAGAAAAAAACTTTAAGTTGCAGTTTAATCACATTAGATTCACAAGGATAAGAAATTAGGTTTACATTGATAAGTATATTTAGTTCCATTTTCAACTTGCATGTCATGGCGCTATTAAAAATCTTTCCACGTTTCCCTAAAATCACTCCACCTCTCCCCAAAATCTCTCCACTTCTCCATAATCTTAGCTGAGGAAGAAATGACTTCTCCCTAAAATATTAACATTGCTTAAGCCCTGAGTAAACAATGTAAAACAATTAAGTATTGTCTTAAAATTACATGATACATAGGCTTTGAAGGAGTGCGGGTGCTAGTAATCAGACTCAGGTCTACAGGGTATTAAAATATCAAAGATTTTGCTATGTACTTCAATGCTGAATCCTAAGGAATGTAATGTTTTTTTTATTACCCTAGCCAGTGCAAGGACATTCAAAAGGTCTGGCCAATTATTTTTGTTTAATATATTGATAATCTTAAATTTTTAAGTTCATATGGAGATAATAAGCTCTGTTTCTGACTGGTGTCAGGCTATCTGTTGTTTTTATTGTTATTAAAAAGGTGATATTACTAGTAATATTAGTATTCATACTATGTGAAAACTACCACCCTTGCAGATATGTTACAATCAAGTTAGCATTCTACAGAGAAGTGTTAGTACCCAGAAGGTGTACATACCAGAGGGTTAAAAAGAAAATGCAGGTGTTGTACAATTAGCATACAAAAAAAAATAAAAAAAAAAAAACGAAAAAAAAAAAAAAATCACTACCTACCTACTCACACTAAAAATTCTGGGTCGCGTTACTGCAAACAAACAATTTTTTAAGGATGGCCCTAGATACTTAAAATGCTCAATAATCACACTGTTTAGAGCATGTGAGTTTTCCTTTAAATTCATTTATTTTTTAAACCTCTTGAATTTCTGCAAAGTCAATTTATTTTTAATAATCACATTGGTCGGTGCATGTGTTTTCCTTCGTATTCATTAATTCTTTAAATATTAAATTTTTGCAACATCAATTTATTTTTATTTTACAAGAAAACTTGACAGAAGGAATCTGAGAAATGGAAAATCAAAGAACGCTTTGTTATGTATTTTTTCATTTTGCTTCAGTATTTCTAAACATTCCAAAGAATATTCCTCCGGCCAGTTATCGATAGCGGTCAGATTTTCTATATAGAAACAAGAAGGTAGAAATAAGAAGGGCATGTAAACATTTTGCATAATAACAAAAATACTAAAGGTGCAAGAATTCTATCTATTTTTAATATTTGATTAATAAAATGCTATTTTCAAAATAAATATTATCTTTAATTTCGAATGACCCCATCATGATTTATGATGCCATCATTTCGTCATTTTTTCCTTCTATTTTCTATATAAAATGTGTAAAAATGTCATACATGCGTTTATTTAAAGCAATTTTTTGTATGAAACCATTGATATGAAACATTAGGTGTGAGCTATTGTGATTGCTCACCGTACGGCATCCATCCACACTTTCCTATAAACAACATCTCCTCCTTAACCACCAGGCCAATTCTGATGAAACTTCACAGGGATGTTCTCTGGATGGTCTTCTTTAAAAAGTTTCAAAGAATTGAATTCCATACAGAACTCTACTTGTCACGGCAACCGAAATGAAAACTTTAAAAATCTTCTTGTCCAAAACCACAGGTCGTAGGGCTTTTATAATTGGCATGTAGCATCATCTAGTGGTCCTCTACCAAGATTGTTCAAATTATCCCCATAGGGTCAAATATGGCCCCACCCTGGGAGTCACATGGTTTACATAGACTTATATAGGAAAACTCTGAAAATCTCCTTGTCCAAAACCAAAGGTCCTAGGGCTTTGATATTTGGTTTGCAACATCATCTAGTGGTCCTCTACCAAGATTGTTCAAATTATGCCCCTGGGGTGAAAAGAGGCCCCGCCCTGAGGGTTCCAAGTTTTACATAGACTTATACAGGAAAAAAACTTTAAAAATCTTCTTGTCTTAAAACACAAGACCTAGGCCTTTGATATTTGGTATGTAGCATTGCCTGGTAGTTCACTATCAAGATTGTTCAAATTATGCTCCTGGGAATGAAAAGAGGCCCCACCCTGGGGGTCACTTGTTATAAGAGTTATATAGGAATTTTTTTTATTTTTTTTGTTTTTTAAGATACAGCCTTGAGATTTGGGGGTCCCAAGTTTTACATAGACTTATATAGGAAAAAAAGACTTCAAAAATCTTCTTGCCTGAAACCACAAAACTTAGGCCTTTGAAATTTGGTATGTAATATTGCCTTATGGTCCTCTACCAAGATTGTTCAAATTATTACCCAGGGGTGAAAAGAGGCCCCACCCGGGGTGTCCCAAGTTTTACACGGACTTATGTATAGGAAACAAATTTAAATTTCTTCATGTCTGAAAGTTCAAGGCCTAGGCCTTTGATACTTGGTATGTATCATTGCCTAGTGGTTGTCTAACAAGATTGGTCAAATTATGCCCCTGGGATGAAAAGAGGCCCCGCCCTGGTGGTCACTTGTTATATGAGTTATATAGGAAAAAGTTTGTTTTTTTTGTTTTTTAAGATACAGCCTTGAAATTTGGAAGACATATACAGTTTTGCACACTGATCTTAAAACTGACTTTCAGTGACCGTGAATGTGACCTACTGACCTTTCTTAATATTTTAGCATCTGTTTGATATTTGAAACATGTAGCTCATATTACTCAGGTGAGCAATCCAGGGTCATCCATGACCCTCTTGTAATGTAATTTTACTTCCGATGCTTAAAAGAAAGAGGTGCGCTTTTTCTTCTAATACATCATTTTGTTCTCACCTGTCATTTATATTTATACAAAAGTGTCAATTAAACAGTAAAAGAGATAACTCTGTTGTTGTTACTGTTGTTGTTCTGTCGACCCTTACATATATAATGTTGTAAGAATTTCTGAATTATCTTGGTAAGACAAAATTAGGAACAAAAGGTAGATATCTGCATATAGTTTATCTATCCATCTGATGGCATAAATGACATTTCAAATCCGTATCTTCATTGGTTACTGATATAAAACAATTTTAATTTGAAAACAAAGGAAGGTAATTTGACATAAAATCAGTCCATAGTTATCTACCCTGATTGTATCAGTCCAACTATTGACAATAATGAAATTTCAAATGAGTGCTATAAATACTTACTGAGATAAATCTATTTTTATTTAAATCAGGGGAGGTAATCATGCATTAGTACATGCATGTTGAAGAAATAGAGTACAAGCCTTTACAACAATATGTTAGGCAAGTTGTATGCAAGTTTGGTTAAAATCAAATCATAAATGAAGCTGCTATTGTGCAGACAAGGTCAAAATATCTAATTCTGGCCCTTCAGGGGCCATAACTCTGGAACCCATAATGGGATCTGGCTGGTTCAAGGAGGGAACCAAGATCTTATAGTGACACAAGTTTTGTGCAAGTTTGATTAAATTCAAATCATAAATGAAGCTGCTATTGTGCAGACAAGGTCAAAATAGCTAATTCTGGCCCTATCAGGGGCCATAACTCTGGAACCTATTAAGGAATCTGGCCAGTTTAAAAAAAAAAAGAAACAAGATTTTGTGGTGATACAAGTTGTGTGCAATTTTGGTTAAAATCAAATCATAAATGAAGCTGCTATTGTGCAGACAAGGTCAAAATTGCCAATTTTGGCCCTTTCAGAGGCCATAACTCTGGAACCCATAAAGGGATCTGGCTGGTTCAAGAAAGGAACTGAGATCTTATGGTGACACAAGTTTTGTGCAAGTTTGGTTAAAATAAAATCATAAATGAAGCTGCTATTGTGCAGACACAGTCAAAATAGCTAATTCTGGCCCTTTCAGAGGCCATAACTCTGGAACCCATTAAGGAATCTGGCCAGTTCAAGAAAGGAACCAAGATCTTATGGTGATACAAGTTGTGTGCAAGTTTGGCAAAAATCAAATCATAAATAAAGCTGCTATTGTGCAGACAAGTCAAATAGCTAATTTTGGCCGTTTCAGGGGCCATAACTCTGGAACCCATAATAGGATCTGGCCAGTTCAAGAAAGGAACCGAGACCTTATGGTGAAATAAGTTGTGTGCAAGTTTGGTTAAAATAAAATCATAAATGAAACCACTATCATGCAGACAAGAAATTGTTGATGCATGGACAGACACATGGACGGACGCACGGACTGACGACGGATGAAGGGTGATCACAAAAGCTCACCTTGTCACTATGTTACAGGTGCGCTAAAAAACTAGAATTGTGTCCATAGGACACGGATGCCCCCACTACTGTAAAATACTTTAATTTAGTAGGCATGAACTTTCATGGTTTGGGTCAAAACGGCAATTTCGTGGAGATATTAATTCGTGGACTTCAACTTTTGAACATAAACTGAATGGGAATTTTACTTGTTCGTTGGGATTAAATTTCGTGGACTGACTAAACCACGAAATCCACGAAAATTAGTCCCCCATGAATATTTATGATTTCACAGTATATAGCAAAAACTATCAAAGGACCATAACTGCAGTAAACATATTCACAGAAAAAAATCCTTCCTTTATGGTCATCTGCACATCAAGCTTTTTCATCTGTGAAAGTTTGAAGCAAATCAGGGCATTAATGTGGGAGAAGCTGAACACACAAGACTTTTCTCTATATTCTATATAGCAAAAACTTTCAAAGGGCCATAATTGTGGTAAAAATAGCCTTAGAAAAAATTCCTTCCTTTATAGTTAATTGCACATTATACCAGGTCATCTCTCGAAGTTTGAAGCAAATCAGGCTAATAGTGTGAAAGGAGTTGGACACACAAGATTTTTTTCTCTATATTCTATATAGCAAAACTATCAAAGGGCCATAACTGTGGTAAAAATAGTCACAGAAAAGTTTCCTTCCTTTCTTCCTTTATGGTCATCTGCACATCTAGGTTGTTCATCTGTGAAAGTTTGAAGCAAATCAGGCTAATAGTGTGGGAGGAGTTGGACATAAGATTTTGGGACGTACAGACAGATTTAAAGACAGCAGCAAAGCTATATGCCCCCTACATAAATGTTTGGTGGGGTGAGGGGAGGTATAAAAATTGCTCTTTAGACTGTTTAGTTTGATAACCTTCAGGTGTCTTTTTACAAGCTAAAATCAAAGATAACTGAAAAAGTATCCACCAGTAACTACAGAATCTTTCCATAAAAGTATACATTATACGTTTTGTGTTACTCATTTTAACTCTTTTATGAAAACCATACTGATTGTTAAAATTATCCTTAATACATTGTCAAACTCATAACCCCAGGTTCAAGGATATAAAACTAAATTTTGAGATCAGTCAAACTTTTTGAACCTGATTAGCTGATTTTAAGCTCATTCTAGGAATTGACCAATCACAAGACATCATTGTTAGACTGGTCTCCAATCTCAAGTTTCATAAACCTCAGACTGGTATTGAAAAGCCCTTCCACCGTTATTGCACAACAGACTAAAAATTATGCAAAGAAAAAATGCTTACTCATCATCTGAGATCTGGTTTGCATAAACTGCTGATTGTAACAGAAACTTGACCGTCTCTAGTCGCCCAAACCGGCATGCTACCATCAGTGGAGTGTCACCATTCTTGTCCCTGAGATTGTGATCAAATCGAGACTGAAAAAAAGAAATTTCTAAAAATATTTTTGTGACATTGTGATTTGGCCAAGTTTTTACACAGTGAAAAAACATTTTTGGCTATAAAACAGACATTATTCAAGACAACTTTTAAATTAAAAAAAAAAAAATCCAACTCGCATCCCCAGAGCCCTGTAGAATGATGTATACTAGTAACTAATCATAGATCTTGCATAAAAAAGCAGACATTCAAGAAAACACAATAGCGATTAGGTGGATCAAAACAGTGACTAAGAAATTTTTTGAAGAACCTGTATAATGGATTATTGTACTTGGACATCTTGCTGATACTTAATTGTTCTCCACAAGAAAACTTCAACATTTCAAGCATAAAAACAAATGACATCAAGCCCTGAAGATACAAAACCAAAGTAAGAGACCAATTTTAAAACTCCAGTTTCTGATTGGTTGATGCTGAGCTTAATCATGTAATTGACCAATGGCAAAACAGCGTTAAGAGACTGGACACCAAATACAGTTTTCTGATTGGGTAATCCCAAGCTTAACTATGAAACTAACCAATGACAAAGTGGCATTCAGAGATTGGATAACAAATGTTGTTTCTGATTGGGTAACCCTGGGCTTCATTATGAAATGCAGTTTCATAACCTTGGACCCATTATGCTTTGGTCACAATGTCAGATAACCCTTTGTATGATTCTGATTTAGCTTACGATATCTAAAATGCAAACCAGCGTGGTGTATTTTACTAAACATGAAGACTTGAAAAAAAAAAAAGAAAACTAAAAATAAGAACGAAGTTATAAACCACCCAGAAATTAGCCCTTAAAATATAGTTTTTGTTTTTACTTCTTATCAGTATCCAGTTTTACCTCTGCCTGCTCAAGTTCTGATGCACTTAGTGTGAATTATTATCAGAGAGCTACAGCATGCCACTGAACAGGAACATTTAAACGTACCACACAAGAAAAAAGACTTATTAGCTATTAATTAGTATTGAAAGCTAAACACTGTTACTCATTATCTAAAACATTCAAACTATTACCTACCACCCAGATCTTTGAAAGGAAGAAAGGAGCTTTCTTTGACTTGTCAGCTACTAATTTCATCACAGCCTGTGTATGCTCATTCCTGTGGCCCTCTATGAGAACCCTGGCCCCTTCAAACTCAGGTGAGGTAAACAGTGTGCCCTTTGGGTCCAATATAGCTGTTGTGGCCCCACACTCAATCAGCAGACTGGTCAATTTTATATAACCTAAAATAGGAAGCGAAAATTTAACAATAAAAAAAAAATTAAAAAAAGTTGTAACTACTGTAATATTCACACAATCTGCATGTTATCTAGGTTTTTTGCTTGTTCAAATATTCATGGAAGCTATCAGAAGGAGTGAGTATACATTGAAACATTTAAGCGGTTTTATTTCTAACACGGCACTCATTTGTCAATCAGTATCTGACATGACACTCACTTGTCTATCATTGATTCGTATTAAATGCAAAGCTGTTACACTAATGAGTCACACAGTATTTACCATAGTTTACGATTTGTATAACAATAATGCATTACTTTAAACTTTTAGAACTTTTTTAATGAGAAACTTCACATTTTACTGATACAATTACCTTTTTCTGCTGCTATTTGCAATGCTGTTCTCTTATCATTGTTTACTGCATTGATGTCCAGTCTATTTTTAGAACTTGACTGGTTCTGTGACTTTTTACAGAATGGCAGTAAATAGTTTGCAGTTTCTAAGTGCCCAGTCTGAGATGAAACATGTAATACTGTATTACCAGTCCTGGCATCCCTCTTCTTCAAGTCTGCACCTTTCTATTGATAAAAATATTCCATTGTATCAGTCATGGTGTATGAAGATGTATGTTTAAACTAGATTGTGTACCTAGGACACTAGCACCCCAAATCCTGTCACTGTATGCATAATATATTTTTACTAAGTAAAGGACCATAACTGTGGTCTGACAGTGTGAAATCCCAATTAAAATACAAGGTGCATAACTTCATATACTGAACAACAATCCTGTGAAGTTTGATGATTCTAGAAAAAATACTTTTTGAGATATGGATCCCACAAAGTCAGATGGACAGTTATATGAACAAAGGCAAATCTAAGTGCCCACCCAAAAGAATTTAACACAAAATTGACATTTACTAGCAAAATACTCTACCATTGTTTTTATGTTTGATTTTCAAAGAACATTCACCAGAATCTCCCTAAATCTCATAACAAAATACACTTAAATGAGATCTCTATTAGCAACGAAGATGCTTGCTTCATATTCTACTTAACAGACATTTAGGCTTTTTGGGTGTGATATGTGACTTCACAATTAACTGGCTATTCATTATTCAATAGATTGCCATATCTTTGATAAAAAGAAACACACAAATGTAAAATGGTAAACTGTTACCTCAACAAGAAGCTTGACAACCTCAACATGACTGTTCTCTACGGCAACAAATAATACTGGCTGACTGCTGAGGTCACTCTGTAATGAAATATAAAATTGTACACTTAATGAAACTTTACAATCATATTAACGTAATGAACACTTGGCACCTAAAAAGTCTTTGGATGTTGAAGAATGCCAGAATGACACACAAGAATACATAACTAGATGAGAATGGTTTATTGTCATTATGAATCCACATAACCTTAAACATAAAATCTGCATAGATAGATCCACAGTTAGGCAGACAAACACACTCTGTCAAATAAACATTCAATTAAAGAAACCTGACCTTAAAATGAAGATCCAAGTCTTTCACACAAAATTTCAGTCAGTTTCTTGCTAACGGTATAATATATATCAGTACCTTATTAACAAAATTTATAAATGAGGGTGGAACTCAGAAGCCCATGCCACAAATGTTAAGTTCATTAAATAAAACTGTAGCTAGAGTGAAAATCATTTGTTGTACATGTGTTTAAAACATTTCTTCCAGTGAAAATACCCCAGCATCTTAAACAAATCTAACCCTTATAACCCAAACTCCTGGCTCGAACATTGGTCTGACTGTTGAATATCACTAAGTAAATTACCGCTTATTTAATTACGGTATAACATGTATGCCAAATTAATATATTTGACTGAGGAATTTTGTTACAGATTGCAAAATGAAGCAGAAAATTTTTGGTCAGCATCTGGTTTATTGCAATATTATAAACTGTGGAATAGAAATATGTAATGAGAACTAGAAAATGCTTTTGTAAAAAAGTGCATGTCTCCCCCAATGCAAAGTCCTAAAGGCAAGAAGTCAATAGGGGTCAGGAGTGAAAGTCAAAGAGACACTGATGGTTGGCTGCAATAGGGATCATCTACTTGGCATGTCCAGTCATCCTGCTAAATTTCAACACTCGTGGCCTAGTGGTTCTCAAGTCACTGTTCAGGCTCCTGTGACCCTGACCTTTGATCAAGTGACCTCAAAATAAATAGGGGTCATGTACTCTGCATGTCCAATCATCATATTAAGTTTCAACATTGTAGGTCAAGTGGTTCTCAAGTTATTTCCAAAAAATGATTTTACATGAACAGGCCACTGTGACCTTGACCTTTAATAGACTGACCCCAAAATCAATAGGGGTCATCTACTCTGCATGTTCAATCATCCTATGAAGTTTCAACATTCTGGGTCAAGTGGTTCTCAAGTTATTGATCGGAACTGGTTATCAATGTTCAGGCCACTGTGACCTTGACCTTTAACAAAGTGACCCCAAAAACAATAAGGGTCATTTACTCTGCACGAACAATCATCTTATGAAGTTTCAACACTCTGGGTCGAGAGGTTCTCAAGTTATTGATTGGAAATGGTTTTCCATGTTCAGGCCCCTGTGGCCTTGACCTTTAACAGAGTGACCCTAAAATTGTAAGGGTTCATCTACTCTGCATGACCAATCATCCTACGAAGTTTCATCATTCTGGGTCAAGTGGTTCTCAAGTTACTGACCAGAAATGGTTTTCAATGTGCGGGCCCCTGTGACCTTGACCTTTCACAGAGTGACCCCAAAATCGTTAGGGGTCATCTACTCTTTATGACCAATCATCCTATTAAGTTTCAACATTCTGGGTCAAGTGGTTCTCAAGTTACTGACCAGAAATGGTTTTCAATGTTCAGGCCCCTGTGACCTTGACCTTTAATGGAGTGACCCCAAAATCGATAGGGGTCATCTACTTTGCATGTACAATCATCCTATGAAGTTTCAACATTCTGGGTCAAGTGGTTCTCCAGTTATTGATCAGAAATGGTTTTCAATGTTCAGGCCCCTGTGACCTTGACCTTTGACGGAGTGATCCCATAATCAATAAGGGTCATCTACTCTTTATGACCAATCATCCTATCAAGTTTCAACATTCTGGGTCAGGTGGTTCTCTAGTTATTGATCAGAAATGGTTTTCAATGTTCAGGCCCCTGTGACCTTGACCTTTGACGGAGTGACCCCAAAATCAATAGGGGTCATCTACTCTTCATGATCAATCATCCTATGAAGTTTCAACATTCTGGGTCAAGTGGTTCTCTAGTTATTGATCGGAAATGGTTTTCAATGTTCAGGCCCCTGTGACCTTGACCTTTGACGGAGTGACCCCAAAATCAATAGGGGTCATCTACTCTTCATGACCAATCATCCTATGAAGTTTCAACATTCTGGGTCAAGTGGTTCTCTAGTTATTGATCGGAAATGGTTTTCAATGTTCAGGCCCCTGTGACCTTGACCTTTGAGGAGTGACCCCAAAATCGATAGGGTCATCTACTCTTCATGACCAATCATCCTATGAAGTTTCAACATTCTGGGTCAAGTGGTTCTCTAGTTATTGATCAGAAATTGTTTTCAATGTTCAGGCCCCTGTGACCATGACCTTTGACGGAGTGACCCCAAAATCAATAGGGGTCATCTACTCTTCATGACCAATCATCTTATGAAGTTTCAACATTCTGGGTCAAGTGGTTCTCTAGTTATTGATCGGAAATGGTTTTCAATGTTCAGGCCCCTGTGACCTTGACCTTTGACGGAGTGACCCAAAAAACAATAGGGGTCGTCTACTCCAGCAGCCCTACAACCCTATGAAGTTTGAAGGTTCTAGGTCAAATGGTTCTCCAGTTATTGCTCGGAAATGAAGTGTGACGGACGGACGGACGGACGGACGGAAGGAGGGACGGACGGACAGGGCAAAAACAATATGTCTCCTGGGGGAGACATAATTCTATTAAGAAATAAGAATAGAAATTTCACCTTAGAATTGACGTTGTCACCCTCCTCTAGTATACAGAAGAGTTTTTCAGCATTTCCATCCATTGCAGACAATCTTAGCTGAGGGATTATAATCTGATCTTGTCTCCTAATAAAACATAAAGCATGTTCTATTTTAAGATCTACACTGCTCATCCCAATGCAACTTCAATCAGGGATTTGCTGTATTTCAAGGGACAAAGTTCACGGTATTTTCATATTATTAACCTTAAGCCTGCCGCTGGCAAGTGACTCTGCCTTTGTGACCAGTGCAGACCAAGAGCTGAGCCTGCACATCAGTGCAGGCTGATCTTGGGCTGCACTGGTCGCTATTCAGTAACATAAAGTAAATTTCAGTGAACATCCCTTTGAATAATAAATAGTACAGCCCAAATTAAATAATATTCCAGTCCATTTTAGAAAATTAGCAGGCCAAACGTTAAATCGGTTATTTTTCATTTGCACTAACTAATTACCCTTAGAAGTGCAAAAACTTATACCACTTTGGACAGGAAATTAAACAATGCTTAGACATATTGACTGAATTCTGCAAGTCCTGCTTGACTGTGGACACCATTTGTTCTCTTCATTTCTGACACCCATGACAAATATAAATCTATAAATGTCCAACTGTATAGTCAAAAGAGTACCTGGTTTAAAACAGATAAAATTGCTAAATGGACCATCTGATGTCATAGCTAAATATGGTTCACAGAATGAAAATACAAAATTCCAACCTTGGCTGGTGACATGACTAAAATAAGACAGATTTAAAATGGAATGATGCATTTTACATGTTAGATTTTAGTAACAGCTCATGACAGTGTTAATTTGTTCTTTTGCTGACCAATACCTCTTCCTTGTTCTGCTGCAGGTGTCAAAATCACAGAAAGACATAATATCGAATGATATACAATGGCACTGTGGGAAGAGAATATATCATGGCAAGAATCAACAATCATGTTTAGGTGACACCCTTTTTTTTATTTAACTGTTTACCAGTTCTACACTCTTCTCCACAAGTAACAAACAAAATCTCCACATAAATCCGTGGCTGAGGGAGGATGTTTTCTGAGGCAATGTCATTTATCAAATCATCACGTTATGGAGAGGACTTCAATAAGCCTACTGTCTTTCAGTCCAGTCCAAAATTTATGTATGTAACTTACTATTTAAAATGTACATATTGGGAAATAAAATATGTTTAAATCAAATCATCAAGGAGAACATATGCCCAGAGATCGCAGTCACAACCCTGCAATCCATAAATCTGCACTCTCCCTATTGAGATAAGCAGGTGGTTGCTTAGCAACAGATTTATTCAAAATATACCGTAATTTAAGGT
Organism: Mercenaria mercenaria; assembly: GCF_021730395.1. NCBI lineage: Eukaryota > Metazoa > Mollusca > Bivalvia > Venerida > Veneridae > Mercenaria > Mercenaria mercenaria. The sequence continues at coordinate 5,717,231 of NC_069372.1, forward strand.
GAATCATTTTATTCCATAAAATCCAAGAGTTCATAAAACATTACTTACTTTTCAAACATTTCTGTTAATTTTTCATGGATGGAGGATTTTCTACACAACCTCAAACTTTTATATAGTCCCTGAAAATATACAATCAATCATGCCAGTGTTTTGATGACGTTTTAGTCCTTTTGTACTCCATTGATTAGTTTTCCAATTTAAAAACATTATGTCTGCTCGCATTTCTTGTAACTCTTTTTACTTTTCTTCGCCTTTTCAAATGTATATAAGCCGTTTTCATATCTGACAGTAAATTTTTATATACTACTGGGAGATTTTGAAGTTTTAAGTCTTCTTATGTTTGGACTCACTGAGTGTTGTTATATTTTCTGGTCCTTTTGGATAATGGAGTCCCATGTATGTGTACAATAGAATTCCACTTATTAATAAGCCATTTCTAAAGAGCGTAAGGGTGTTGCACATTTCATTACCTATCATGTTGCACATTTCATTACCTATCATGTTTCACATTCCATTACCTATCATGTTTCACATTCCATTACCTATCATGTTTCACATTTCATTACCTATCATGCTGCACATTCCATTACCTATCATGTTGCACATTTCATTACCTATCATGTTGCACATTCCATTACCTATCATGTTGCACATTCCATTACCTATCATGTTGCACATTTCATTACCTATCATGTTTCACATTTCATTACCTATCATGTTGCACATTCCATTACCTATCATGTTTCACATTTCATTACCTATCATGTTGCACATTCCATTACCTATCATGTTGCACATTCCATTACCTATCATGTTTCACATTTCATTACCTATCATGTTTCACATTTCATTACCTATCATGAAAAGACTCCAATCAAACTGAGTTTGCTATCATTTTGCTTGGCTGCCTAATTTCTTCCAAAGGATCATCTTATAGCATTCATTAAACTATCCATAAGTTGCTATTTAACCCTTACCATGCTAAATTTCTATAATGAACTTGTCCGTCTTTCAATTTGAACAGTACCATTAACTGTTACAAGAGGGTCATGATGACCCTGGATTGCTCACCTGAGTAATATGAGCTACATGTTTCAAATATCAAACTGATGATAAAATATTAAGAAAGTCAGTAGGTCACATTCATGGTCAATGAAATTCAGTTTTACGATTTGTGTGCGAAACTGTGTATGTCATCTTAATTTCAAGGCTGTATCTTAAAAAACAAGAAAGTAGGTCAGTAGGTCAAGGTCACAGTCAAGTGACATCATATTACTTGGGGTCATCAGGTAATTATAATTAAACAGTCTTGGAAATTGGATCAGATAATTTTTTAAATATTTTTCCTATATAACTCACATAATAAATAAGTGACCCCAGGGCGGGGCCTCTTTTAACCCCAGGGGCATAATTTGAACAATTTTTGTAGAGGACTACTAGACAATGCATCATACCCAATATCAAAAGCCTAGGTCATATGGTTTCAGACAAGTTTTTTCCTATATAAGTCTATATAAAATTTGGGACCCCCAGGGCAGGGCCTCTTTTCATCCAAGGGGTACAATTTGAACAATTTTGGTTGAGGACCATAAGACAATGCTACAAACCAAATATCAAAGGTCTAAGTGTTGTGGTTTCAGACAAGAAGATTTTTAAACTTTTTTTCCTATGTAAGTCTATGTAAAACTTGGGACCCCGGGGCGGGGCCATATTTGACCCTAGGGGAATAATTTGAAAAATCTTGGTAGAGGACCACTAGATGATGCTACATACCAAATATCAAAGCCCTAGGCCATGTGGTTTTGTACAAGAGAATTTCAAAGTTTTCCCTATATAAGTCTATATAAACCATGTGACCCCCGGGGCGGGGCCATATTTGACCCTAGGGAGATAATTTGAATAATTTTGGTAGAGGACCACTAGATGATGCTACACACCAGATATCGAAGCCCTAGGCCCTGTGGTTTTGGACAAGAAGATTTTTAAGGTTTTTCCTTTCGGTTGCCATGGCAACCAGAGTTCTGCATGGAATTCGTTTCTTTGAACAACTTTGGTAGAGGACCACTAGATGATGCTACATACCAAATATCAAAGCCATAGGCCAGGTGGTTTTGTACAAGAAGATTTTCAAAGTTTTCCCTATATAAGTCTATATAAACCGTGTGACCCCCGGGGCGGGGCCATATTTGAACCTGGGGAGATAATTTGAATAATTTTGGTAGAGGACCACTAGATGATGCTACACACCAGATATCGAAGCCCTAGGCCCTGTGGTTTTTGAAGTTTTTCCTTTCGGTTGCCATGGCAACCAGAGTTCTGCATGGAATTCGTTTCTTTGAACAATTTTGAAAGGGGGCCACCCAAGAATCATTCCTGTGAAGTTTGGTGTAATTCTGCCCACTGGTTTTCAAGAAGAAGATTTTTTTAGAAATTGTTGACGGACGATAGACGATGGACATAAAGCAGTCACAATAGCTCACCTAAGTGACAGGTGAGCTAAAAAGGGGTGTTTACCAAAAAGATACTGACTGAATAGCGAACAGTGCAGATCTTCATCAGACTGCAAAGGCAGAATCAATTGTGTCCAGCATGGTAAGGGTTAATCTTGAACAAGTAATCAACATTCCAGTTTAAGAGAGGAATAACTTCTATGAAATATCTCAATTAAAGAAATAAGCAAACCCACTGTGAGGAATCACATGATCAAAATAATCTCTAAACAAAAGTTATATTTTGAAGCACTCAAAGAAATTTCCTACCATGACAAGATATGAAACTTAAATAAAGCCTAACATATGACAAATGAAAATTGATAAATTATTATGTAGTTGAAAATAAAGATAGATAACCTGTAATTACAGACACTAAGGAAAATAAGAAGACTCAGTTTCTTGAAGTGTTCCAGATAATCAGAAGGTGATTGTAATTGAAATCTATGTAGTTTTAGGATACATCTATGTTGCCATATGATTGGCTATATTTGAGATTTACAGCAAAAGTTGCTTCAATATCATCCCATATTATTCATAAATTTATTCTGGTTTAGAGATTATTTTGGTCATGTGATTCCCCACAGTGAAACATTTATCTCTCATTAATATTTCTGAGCTTACAATACACTTACCACAGAAGCTGAAGGAGTATGTTCTCTGAACACATCAACAACATTCTCATGGTTCTGAAGGACTGCATGATGTATAGCCAGATATCCCTGCATATCCTGTATGCTAGCACAAGCCCCATGACTACAAAGAAAAGGTGTTATAACCATTACCCTGCTAAATTTCTATAATGAACTTGTCATCTTTCAATTTGGACAGTACCATTAACTGTTAAAAGGTGTGCTTACCAAAAAGATACTGACTGAATGGTGAACAGTGCACTGGTCACAAAGGCAGGATCAACCCTGTTTAGCATGATAAGGGTTAAAGTAATAATGCACTAAAAAATCTTCCTCATGTCTGAATAACTCATACAGACACAGAATTTATGATGTTATGTTATGTAACAAGTCATGCATGAAGTCAAAACAAAGGAAAATGAACATATTATTATATTCTTGATCAAGGGAAGTTTTCTGGTTTACACATTTCACATGTATATGTCATACCTCAGTAGAATATTACAGCATGCATCATGTCCTGCCTTCGCAGCCATAGACAGTGCAGTTAAACCAGTCTGAAGAAGTAATACAACAGAACAGTTTAACCAGTCTAAATGTGATATAATACAAATAGGCATTTAAACCAGTCTGAAGGAGAAATGAAGGTGTTATAATATAACTGAGCATTTAAACCAGTCTGAAGGAGAAATAATACAAGAAAACAGTTAAACCTGTCTGAAGGTGTTATAATATAACTGAACATTTAAACAAGTCTGAAGGAGAAATAATACAAGTGAACAGTTAAACTAATCTGAAGGTGTTATAATATAACTGATCATTTAAACCAGTCTGAAGGAGAAATAATACAAGAAAACAGTTAAACCTGTCTGAAGGTGTTATAATATAACTGAACATTTAAACCAGTCTGAAGGAGAATTAATACAAGTGAACAGTTAAACTAGTCTGAAGGTGTTATAATATAACTGAGCATTTAAACCAGTCTGAAGGAGAATTAATACAAGTGAACAGTTAAACTAGTCTGAAGGTGTTATAATATAACTGAGCATTTAAACCAGACTGAAGGAGAAATAATACAAGAGAACAAATAAAACAGTCTGAAGGTGTTATAATATAACTAAGCACTTAAACCAGTCTGAATGAGAAATAATACAAGTGAACAGTTAAACTAGTCTGAAGGTGTTATAATATAACTGAGTATTTAAACCAGTCTGAATGAGAAATAATACAAGTGAACAGTTAAAAATGTCTGAATGTGTTATAATGTAACTGAGCATTTAAACCAGACTGAAGGAGAAATAATACAAGATAACAGTTAAACCAGTCTGAAAGTGTTATAATATAACTCAGCATTTAAACCAGTCTGAAGGAGAAATAACAAGTGAATGAAGTATTGCCATGCAATACAAAGTCCCCTACTGGAAGGCACCTAATTTTCTCTACTGCAGTATAACATCATGAACTGATATCTGTCAATGATGTATAAACAATATTGTACTATTATATACAATATGTTATAACAACACACCTGGATTAAAATGTGCATATATAAAAACCCACAGTTGTTTTCATATTGAAATGTTTTTGCCGATTAAAAAAAGTTATCATATAAGTTATTTATAGTACCAACAAAGGGAAATTTCCCTTAAAAAAAAAAAAAAAAAAAAAAAAAAATCTATATAATATATGTCCACAAGAAATTCTTTACCAGGTAGAGATAGGTCAAAATACACCTACAAAATGGATGTAACATGCAAACTGTACCACAGAAAAGTGGTCTCGATTTTTCTCTACGGCCAATAATAAACAAGAGGACCATGATGGTCCTGAATCGCTCACCTATCCCCACATGACCCAGTGTTGAACTGAGTATGGTGAGTTATTTCTATTATTTGACATAGTGGCCTAGTTTTTGAGCACATGTGACCTAGATATCATCAAGATAAAAAATTCTGACCAATTTTCATGAAGATCCATTGAAAAATATGACCTCTAGAGAGGTCACAAGGTTTTTCTATTATTTGACCTAATGACCTAGTTTTTGAAGGCACGTGACCCACCTTTAAACTTGACCTAGATATCATCAAGGTGAACATTCTCACCAATTTTCATGAAGATCTCATGAAAAATATGGCCTCTAGAGAGGTCACAAGGTTTTTCTATTTTTCGACCTACTGACTAAATTTTTGAGCGCACATGACCCATTTACGAACTTGACCTAGATATCATCAAGCTGAACATTCTCACCAATTTTCATGAAGATCCATTGAGAAATATGGCCTCTAGAGACATCACAAGGTTTTTCTATTTTTAGACCTACTGACCTAGTTTTTGACCGCACGTAACCCAGTTTTGAACTTGACCTAGATATCATCAAGGTCAACATTCTGACCAATTTTCATGAAGATCTCTTGAAAACTATGGCCTCTAAAGAGGTCACAAGGTTTTTCTATTTTTAGATCTACTGACCTAGTTATTGACCGTATGTGACCAAGTTTCAAACTTGACCTAGATATCTTCAAGGTGAACATTCTGACCATTTTTCATGAAGATCCATTGAGAAATATGGCCTCTAGAGAGGTCACAAGGTTTTTCTATTTTTAGACCTACTGACCTAGTTTTTGACCCCACGTGAGTCAGTTTTGAATTTGACCTAGGTATCATCAAGGTGAACATTCTGACCAATATTCATGAAGATCTCATGAAAAATATGGTCTCTAGAGAGGTCACAAGGTTTTTCTATTTTTAGACCTACTGACCTAGTTTTTGACCCCACGTGACCCAGTTTCGTACTTGACCTAGGTATCATCAAGGTGAACATTCTGACCAAAATTCATGAAGATCTCATAAAAAATACGGCCTCTAGAGAGGTCACAAGGTTTTTCAATTTTTAGACCTACTGACCTAGTTTTTGACCCCACATGACCCAGTTTCGAACTTGACCTAGATATCATCAAGGTGAACATTCTGACCAACTTACATGAAGATCCGTGGAAAAATATGGCCTCTAGAGAGGTCACAAGGTTTTTCTATTTTTAGATCTACTGACCTAGTTTTTGACCCCAAGTGACCCAGTTTCGAACTTGACCTAGATATCATCAAGGTCAACATTCTGACCAATATTCATGAAGATCTCATGAAAAATATGGCCTCTAGAGAGGTCACAAGGTTTTTCTATTTTTAGACCTACTGACCTAGTTTTTGACCCCACGTGACCCAGTTTCAAACTTGACCTAGATATCATCAAGGTGAACATTCTGACCAATTTTCATGAAGAACTCATGAAAAATATGGCCTCTAGAGAGGTCACAAGGTTTTTCTATTTTTTGATCTACTGACCTAGTTTTTGATTGCACATGACCCAGTTTCGAACTTGACCTAGATATCATCAAGATGAACATTCTGACCAACTTTCATAAAGATCCCATGAAAAATGTGACCTCTAGAGTGGTCACAAACAAAAGTTTACGGACGGACGCACGGACGACGGACGCCGCGTGATCACAAAAGCTCACCTTGTCACTTCGTGACAGGTGAGCTAAAAAGTTACAATAAAATCTATTTATAGTAATAACAAAGGGACGTAATTCTAAAAACAAGGGTGCCTCATGGTGGTGAACATTTGGTCCAAGTTACATCAAAATCCCTCAATGCATGAAGAAGAAATGCTCCGGACAAAGTCATTCTTGAATTTGACCTTTGACCTTTAAATATGACCTTAGACCTAGGGACCTGGTTTTTGCGCATGACAATCCATCTTATGTTGGTGAACATTTGTGCCAAGTTACATCAAAATCCCTCCATGCATGAAGAAGAAATGCTCCAGACAAAGTCATTCTTGTGTCTGACCTTTGGTCTCTAAGTGTGACCTTGACATTAGACCCTGGGCTTGGCTTTTGCGCATAACATGTTGTCTCATCCAGGGGAATATTTGTGCCAACTGATATCTAAATCCTGTTTGCATGACAAAGTTTTAGACTGGACAGGAAAAAAATCCTACTGACCTTTGATCTCAAAGTGTGACCTTGACCTTTAAGCTAGGGTACTGGGTGTTGCGCATGACATGTCATCTCATCATGGGGAACAATTATGCCAAGTGATATTGTAATCCCTTGATGGATGACAGAGCTCTGGATCGGACAGGAAAAAAAAAATTATTGACCTTTGACCTCCAATTGTGACCTTGATCTTTGAGCTAACGTCGTCTCATCATGGGCAACATTTGTGCCAAGTAATATTAAAATTCTTTGAAAAATGACATAGTTATGGACCGGACATGAAATTGAAGACGGACGGACGGACTGAATGACGGACGGACAGACGAACGGACAGAAAAGCGAAACCCTTTAGTCCCCGAAACTGGGTTTTAACCAGTAGGGGACTAATAATCTTAAACAAGAATCTCACAGGAATGTTACAGATATTAAATATTAAAATCCCTTAATGAATGTCAGAGTTATGGACCCGACACGAAACAGACCCTGTTCATGCTATGTTAACATTTGACTGCTAAATGTGACCTTGACCTTTGAGCTAGGGGTCTGAAAGTTGTGCATGACACATCGTCTTATTATGAGGTACATTTGTGCCAAGTAATATTAAAATCCCTTCATGGACGGCAGAATTATGGACCGGACAGGAAAAAAGCCCTGTTGACCTTTGACCTCAAATTGTGACCTTGACCTTTAAGCCAGATGATGGGGAACATTTGTGCCAAGTAATATTAAAATCCCTTCATGGATGGGAGAGTTATGGACCGGACAGGAAAAAAGCCCTGTTGACCTTTGACCTCCAACTGTGACCTTGACCTTTGAGCTAGGGGTCCGGGTTTTGCGCATGACACGTCGTCTCATCATGGGGAACATTTGTGCCAAGTAATATTAAAATCCCTTTATGGATGACAGAGTTATGGACCGGACACGAAATTGCGGACGGACGGACAGACGGACAGACGGTCAGACGGACGGAATGACTGAAAAGCGCATTCCTATAGTCCCCGAAACTGGTTTTCAACCAGTAGGGGACTAATAAAAGACACTGATGGTTGGCTGCAAAAGGGATCATCTACTTAGCATGTCCAATCATCCCACTAAGTTTCAACATTTTGGGCCTAGTGGTTCTCAAGTTATGAACTGGAAACAGTTTTCCATGTTCAGGCCCCTGTGACCTTGACCTTTGATCGAATGACCCAAAAATCATAGTGGTAATCTACCTTGCATGTCCAATCATCCTAATAAGTTTCAACATTCTGGGTCAAGTGGTTCTCAAGTTACTGATTAGAAAGAGTTTTCTATGTTTAGCCCCCTGTGGCCTTGACCTTCGATGGAGTGACCCCAAAAACAATAGGGGTCATCTACTCTGTAATTCCTATCAGGCTATGAAGTTTGAAGGTCAATGGTTTTTAAGTTATTGACCGAAAATAGATTTCCATTTCTGCCCGCTGTGACCTTGACATTTAATAGAATGACCCAAAATCAATTGGGGCCATCTACTCTGCATGTCCAATCATCCAATGAAGTTTCAACATTCTGGGTCAAGTGGTTCCCAAGTTATTGATCGGAAATGGTTTTCCATGTTCAGGCCCCTGTGACCTTGACCTTTAACAGAGTGACCCCAAAAACAATAGGGGTCTTCTACTGTGCAAGATCACTCATCCTATGAAGTTTCAACATTCTGGGTCAAGTGGTTCTCAAGATATTGATCGGAAATGGATTTCCATGTTCAGGCCCCTGTGACCTTGACCTTTAACAGAGTGACCCCAAAACCAATAGGGGTCATCTACTATGCAAGACTAACCATCCTATGAAGTTTCAACATTCTTGGTCAAATGGTTCTCAAGTTATTGACCGGAAATGGTTTTCCATGTTCAGGCCCCTGTGACCTTCAGCTTTGATGGAGTGACCTCAAAAACAATTGCAGCCGTCTACTCCATAAGCCCTGCCACCATATGAAGTTTGAAGGTTCTAGGTCAAAGGGTTTTCCAGGTATTGCTCGGAAATGAATTGTGACGTACGTATGGACGGACAAGACAAAAACAATATGTCTCCCCCAGTGGGGGGTGGGGGTGGGGGAGACATATTGTTTTTGTCCTGTCCCCACTGGGGGAGACATATTGTTTTTGTCCTGTCCGTCCATACATATGTCACAATTCATTTCCGAGCAATAACTGGAAAACCATTATACAGAAATACTATTGTAAACCTACCACAATACAGTATCTAGGCAAATAGTACCCCCTCCCCAACCTCCTGCCACACCATGTAAAATTCTATATGGACATAGTGCTGTTAAACTGCTATAACTTAATGGGAATTTACGTGTTATGTCCAACAGTGCATGTGTCTGTTTTCTTGAAAAATTGTCATCAAAACATTCATCAAAATTTTGTTTATTGCTTTGAATATACAATATTGTGATACATATTTTACCTGTGAATGCTGGGCATTGATTGTATCTGTACATACACCAAGTAATGTCTCCAAGTTGTGAACCCTGAAATGAAATATATCTATATAATGTCAAACCAAAGTAGTTTAAAGAAATGCACCAACAAAATACTACAACGTTTTGATGAAATACTTGATACAGTTTAATCATTTTGGCCAAAATGACTATAAAATTTCTAACACCAAATCTTCACTGAAAAGGCAAGTCTACACATGTATACTATTTTTGTTTGCACAGGGAGAAATGTCTCCAAGACCAAACAATGCTTGAAAGACAAAAATATTTTGGAGACCAGTCTCAGAATACAGTTTGCTGATTGGTCAATTTCAAAATTTCACTCAAAAACAGCCAATCAGATTCTAGAAATTTTAGACTGGTTTCAAAACTCAGTTTTATAACCTCAGACACTCGGGCAAGACTAATTTATTAAGAAACTGACCAAGCCGCAAAGAAAACATCTGGCTTTGTATGATGGCAATCCCTAATTAGAGGGGTCATTAACAGGAGCAGTACTTACTTCGCATTTACTGCAGCTACCATGATAAGGGTGTTGTAATCCGAGTCTACCACAGACAGGTCTGTCAAACGCAAATCTATCGGATAAACAGCATCCTGTAAGCAGAACAACTACAGTCATATCTTTATCATTTATGGGGCTTTTGTAACTGCTTCAAACAGCAGCACTAATCTAAATGAAAACAAGAGTGCCAGACTATCACAAAATATGCCCATCATCGAACTCGACCTAATTCAAGGGACATAATCCAAGAGTGCCTTGGAAGATTTGGCTGCTTATTGCACTTGGCCAAGATATTATGCCCACAAACATTGTCAGCAAGTTTGGTGAATATCGGATAAAAACTGTTCGACTTATAGGGTGACAAGGCTAAATTCGCTGTTTTCTGAGTAATTTAAGGGCCATAATCCAAGAGTGCCTTGGGCAATATGGCTGGTTTTGCAAGTTTGGTGAAGATCAGATGAAAACTGTAAGACTTAAAGAGCGGACATAGCTAAATTCACGGTTTTTCAAGGAACTCAAGGGCCATAATCCGAGAATCTAGGACGATTTGGCTGGTTATCGAACTTGGTAGAGATATTATGCTCAAAAAAAGAAAGTTTGGTGAAGATGGATGAAAACTGTTTGACTTGAACAGCGGACATGCCTTGGACGCTGACAGCTCGTCAGCCGCCGCCACCACGGGTGTTTGTATAATATGCCCCGCTCTTTCAGAGACGAGCATATAAAAAAGTAAACTTTCAATCAAATTTTGTACTTAATGATGTCCACTACCACTAGTTGTTTTGCTGATTTTAATAAGTTTTGATAACACAAAATAAACCAATTTCACAGCAACTATAACAAGAGGGCCAAGATGGCTCTAGGTCTCTCACCTGAGAAACACACCATAACAGTGTAAATATGTTTGACCTAGTGATTTCATGGAAACAAATATTCTGGTCAATTTTCATTAGAATTGGACCAAAAATGAAGTCTCTTGAGTTTAAACAAGTATTTTCTTTGATATAACCTAGTGACCTAGTTGATATGACCTAGTGATCTACCTTTTAACCTCAGATGACCCATATTCAACTCGACCTAGATTTCATCAAGGCAATCATTCTGACCAAATTTTATGAAGATCAATTGAAAAATACAGCCTCTATCGCATACACAAGGTTTTTCTTTAAATTTGACCTAGTGACCTACTTTTTGAGCTCAGATGACCCATATCTGAACTCGACCTAGATTTCATCAAGGCCATAATTCTGACCAAATTTTATGAAGATCAATTGAAAAATACAGCCTCTATCGCATACACAAGGTTTTTCTTTGATTTGACCTAGTGACCTATTTTTTGACCCCAGATGACCCATATTCGAATTCGACCTAGAATTCATCAGACGCCGGACATCGAGCAATAACAATAACTCACTGAGCAGTGCTCAGGTGAGCTAATAAACAAGAGGGCCATGATGGCCCTATATCGCTCACCTGTTATCATTGCACTTGAGGACAAGAAGGTCCTCAGAAAACATATCTCAGTCCAAAGGACAGGAACAACAAAGGGAAGAAATTTAACCAAAAAGAAAAAAAAATTCTTACAAGGTATAGATATGTCAAAATACACCTAAAAATTGGTGGTATCATCCATGTTGTACCACAGAAAAGTGGTCTCGGTTTTTCCCTACGGCCAATAATAAAAAAGTTACTAAAAATAAGCTATTTATAGTAACGTAAAAGGGAAGTAATAAAAAAAAAATATATTGTAAGTGAACAAAAGAAGGATCTGCCAAATAAATCTCTGACATAAATGAAATTTCAGATCAGTATCTTCATTAGTTACGGATATATACCCATTTTAATTTGAAATAAAGGGAGGTAATTTGACATAAAATCAGTCCATAGTTATCTACCCTGATTGTCTCAGTCCAACTCATAACAATAATGAAATTTCAAATAAGTCCTATAAGTACTTACTGATATAAATCCATTCTGATTATAATCAGGGGAGGTAATCAGATATAAAATAACTCCGGAACCTACGATTGGATCTGATTTGTCATGGAATCCAAGATTTATTGTTGTTGAAGATATTTTGGAAGTTTGTATCAAATAAAACCATAAATGAAGTATCTATATGGCTGCAAAAGCCAAAATAGCCAATTTTGGACCTTTAAGGGGCCATAACTCTGGAACCCATGAAGGAATCTGGCCAGTTCAAGAAAGGAAGCAAGATCTTGTGGTGATACAAGTTGTGTGCAAGTTTGGTTAAAATCAAATCATAAATGAAGCTGCTATTGTGCAGACAAGGTCAAAATAGCTAATTTTGGCCCTTTCAGGGGCCATAACTCTGGAACCCATTAAGGGATCTGGCTGGTTCAAGAAAGGAACCGAGATCTTATGGTGACACAAGTTTCATGCAAGTTTGATTAAATTCAAATCATAAATGAAGCTGCTATTGTGCAGACAAGGTCAAAATAGCTAATTTTGGCCCTTTCAGGGGCCATAACTCTGGAACCAAAAACGGAATCTGGCCAGTTCAAGAAAGGAACCAAGATCTTATGGTGATACAAGTTGTGTGCCAGTTTGGTAAAAATCAAATCATAAATAAAGCTGCTATTGTGCAGACAAGGTCAAAATAGCTACTTTTGGCCCTTTCAGGGGCCATAACTCTAGAACCCATAATGGGATCTGGCCAGTTCAAGAAAGGAACCATGATCTTATGGTGATACAAGTTGTGTGCAAGTTTGGTTAAAATAAAATCATAAATGAAACCACTATCGTGCAGACAAGAAATTGTTGACGCACGGACGCACGGACTGACGACGGACGACGGACAAAGGGTGATCACAAAAGCTCACCTTGTCACTACGTGACAGGTGAGCTAATAAACATACACATAATATATGTTTAACTTTTGCATTTAAAATCAAATATTCAAATCATTTCATTGGATGTTAAACCTGTACAACACCTTCTAGACATAGAGATGTTGGATTAGATATGGAAGAGAAATACAATACTTCTTGTAACCCTTCCTCAGCCACTTTACATTTTAGTCCAGTGTTATGGTAAGGATGGAAAAACTGCATATACTACTATATTGTCACAAAGCATACAGTTTAAAGAAATAATAACAGTACTTTATCTCTTGAAAATTTCCCTTAATAATTCCTTTGGAATTTTTCCTTTTTCCCCTCACTTCCCTTGAAATTTCCCCCTATTTCCCCTTACATTTTTTGAAATTTTTCCCTATTTCCCCTGAATTCCTTTGAAATGTTCCCATATTTCCCCTTACTTCCTTTACAATTTTCCCCTATTTCCCCTTAATTCCTTTGAAATTTTCCCCTATTTCCCCTTAATTCCTTTGCAATTTTCCCCTATTTCCTCTTACTTCCTTTGAAAGTTTTCCCTACTTCCCTTGAAGACATCAGTTCACAAAACTGAGCAGCGAAAACATATTTTGGATCTTTTTTACAAAAATGTTAATAATATAACTGAAAATCTTAGCAAACTTCAAATATAATACTTTAAACAAAAGCATCAAGTAAGAACAAAGCATAAACCATTTGAAAACAATGTGCATTCCTGATTACAAAACAGGCATAATAGGGTGTTGCAGCTGGATTCTGGCCCAGTTTTAAAACTCAACTGTCTGACCTTGCCCCCTGTGATATATCATAGATTTACTGACACATTATACAAGAAGCAGGTCAATTTTGTTTTGTTTTTGTTAGGTTTAACATCACATTGTCACAATTATAGGTCATATGGCGACATTCCAGATTTGATGGTGGAGGAAGACTCCAGGTGCCCCTCCCTTCATTATTTCATCACCGGCGGGCACCTACCTTCCGTAAGCCAGCTGCATGGCTTCCTCGCAATAAATTTCATTTCTTAAATATGACACATGACATTTCAATGCTCAAACATTCCAGTAACCCTTACTACCTGAGGCACATCTAAATGGTGTCTGAGGCACTAATAAATGGTGTCTGAGGCACTAATAATTGGTGTCTGAGGCACTTATAAATTGTGTCTGAGGCACTAAAAAATGGTGTCTGAGGCACTTATAAATGGTGTCTGAGGCACTAATAAATGGTGTCTGAGGCACTTCTAAATGGTGTCTGAGACACTAAAAAATGGTGTCTGTGGCACATTGCAAATTACTGGTCCCTTATACTTGGTTGTAATGATTGTATTAACGGGATAATTTGTAACTATTTTCATTACAACTAAATAATATTTCAAGCACAATAAAGGGATTTAAGCAAGTTTTACAAAAGCTGTGTCAGTGACTGCATTGTGTAGCATTAAATATATTGTGTCAAGCTAGGTGCTTTAAACAACCCTTAGTCTTACCTTATTTTCAACAGCCATATACCATGCACAAGTATCTACTTCAAGCTTATATGCCTAAATACCATATAGTCCCTAATTAATGATCCCCACATTTTCAAAACAATAAAATTTAAGTTAATTTACTTCATAATAGAATACCAGCAGTATAATAGTGCTCTAATTGTTAAAGCTTATTCATTATAAGTAGGATTTTTTGTTAATATATAATTTTTACAAAAGTAGAGATAATTCTGTTGAGTTCAACAGAATGCATTATCGCATATCAGCGGTTTACCATGATTCCTTAGTTGAAACTCCGGGCATCAAGCCGATATTTTTAGTTTGATTATATTACAAGTTAAACAAGAGCTGTCACTATTGGTGACAAATGCCCCCAAAGTATTCACAAGAATGCTACAGTTGTCTGTGAAAAAAAAAACACACATCATTTTGTGACCTTGACCTTGACCCAAGATACCCGGGTCATAAGCGTGACACATCTTCTCAATATAGTTAACATTTGTGTCAAATTATTTTCAAATCCCTTCATAAATGGAAGAGTTATTGACCAGACAAGAAACACCTTTGACTTCTAAGTGTGACTTTGAGCTTGGAGCTAGGGGTCTATGTCTAGAGCATGACACATCATCTCGATATAGAGAACATTTATGCCAAGTAATTTTAAAACCCCTTCATCAATGTCAGAGTTATAGACCAGACACGAAACAGATGCTGTTAACCTTTGACTTCCAAGTGTGACCTTGACCTTGCAGTTAGGGGTCTGGGTCTTGCACAAGACACATGATCTCATTATGGTAAACATTTATGCCAAGATATTTCAAAATCCCTTCATGTATGGCAGAGTTATAGACCGGTCACGAAAAAGACCCTGTTAACCTTTGACTTCTAAGTGTGACCTTGATCTTGGCATTAGGGGTCTGGGTTTTGCGCATGACACAAGGTCTCATTATGGTAAACATTTAAGCCAGGTTTTTTTAAAATCCCTTCATGGATGGCAGAGTTATGGACTAGACCCGAAACAGACCCTGTTAACCTTTAACCTCTGAGCTATCTGGACATGCCAGTGACCTGTCTGAGACACCAACATTTTATTCCCATTACTAAGGTCCACTCTAATTATACCATCTCTGCAAAATCAAACCTACATCTCTGACCATCTCACTGAGTTGCTGACATCTTTGCACTCTGTGTAACTGTATGATTTGTCGACAGTCTCCGGCCTCGTTGCCTGGCAACACAGCATCATCTGGACGACACCTGTCTTTGTCCTCTAAATTGACGTCTGCTCCACGTTTCACAAGACAACTAAGGAAGACAAGAGACATTACAAAAATCAACAAGAGAGTCATGATGACACTATATCACTCATCTGTTAAACTTGGCCTATGAATCATCAAGAACATCAACAAGAGAGTCATGATGAGCCTATATCCTATATCGCTCAAATGTTAAACTTGGCCTATGAATCATCAAGACAAACATTTGTACCAAGTTTCATAAATAATGAGTCATAAAATATAGAGTGTTAACAAGCTTTTCCTTTGATTTGAGTGGTGACCTAGTTTTTGACTCCACATAACCCAGTTTGGAACTTGGCATAGGAATCATATAATATCTGTCTCTATAGTGTTCACAAAAATTTGTGGACGGACGAAGGACCAAGGGGGATCACAAAAGCTCACCTTGTCGCTATGTGACAGGTGTGCTAAAAATACAGCAAAACATGACAAGAAATATCCTATTTCACATAGACAGTGTGTGATTTAGAAAAACATAAATTCTCTTGTTTTTTTTTCTTTAAAATACTGGCAAAGTTATACCATTTACTCAGTCAAAATGAGGCTGATCTGTAATGATAATTTCTGTACAAGTATGTACATTTTCTTGCACATTAGTCTGGCATTCTTGTCCATTACAAGCTCACAGCTTCTCCTTCCTGACAAACTGGAAATTGGCAATTATGGGGATGTGTCCAGTACCTTAAAATTTTAAGCCATGTGTTTTCATCATTTTTGTTATAAGAGGAAACTGTCATTCTATAGTAGTGACAAGTTAGACATAGTAAAGAATCAAGCAATATATAAAAAAAAAACAATTATCTAAATTTTGAAAAAAAAAAAAAAAAAAATTTTTATCATAATCAGTCCACATTTTTCATCAAACTGCACAAGCATGAAAACCATCAAGTTTGCAAAGACTTTATTTTTTTTAGCAACTTACTTGACAACATTAACATGGTTATTCATGACAGCATAATGTATTGCTGTTCTACCATTCTTCTCATTCTGTTTATTCGGGTCTGCTCCCATCAAGCACATCAGGGTCTGTAAATAAAAACCATTTATATGAAAGTGTTTTCTCAAGGCTGAAGACCACAAGTAAACAAACAGTACTGCCTCTAAATACCACCGGTTTCATTTTAACCCTTTTCCTGCTAAATTTCTATAATGAAATTGTCTATCTTTCAATTTGGACAGTGCCATTAACTGTTAAAAGGGGTAGCTTACCAAAATGATACTGACTTAATGGTGAACAGTGCAGACCATAATCAGCCTGCACAGATGTTTGTCTGCACTGGTTGCAAAGGCAAAACCACATGCCACCAGCAGACTAGACTAGCTCCTAGACTATGATATATCTTTTTTTACATTTTTATGACTAAATGTAGTGATAATTTCAACATCATTCTTCTGTGAAAATCTCTAAAATAGACTGGCTTTTGTCTCTATGAAATTAAATTCATCAAAAAAGGAAAAAATGTAGAAATATATTATTATCAGTCTAGTGGCTAGTCTACCAGCAACCTAAAGGTTAATTTGCAACATATTTTTCCACTTTTATAAAAATACTGTTTTGATAATTTTCCAAGCATGGATAAATGTAATGGTTTGACAATATTTCAGTTATATATTGCCCAAGACACCAAGGGCTAATAGTTTTGACTATTCACAGGCAAGCCATTCATTGTTTTTAACCCTTACCTGCTTAACTTTTATAATGAACTTGTCCATCTTTCAATTTGGACAGTACCATTAACTGCTAAAAGGGGTGCTTAGCAAAAGGCTACTGATTGAATGGCGAACAGTGCAAATCATGATCAGACTGCACGGATGAGCAGGCTGATCATGATCTACACTGGTCGCAAAAGCAGAACCAATCCTGTCCAGCATGATAAGGGGTAATACATAACAGCAGAAATGAATTTTCAGTTTGTTTTTTTTAAATTTTTGAAACATTAGACCAGTAATCATGTGCTGAATATAAACTGGGCATACAGCACAAACTACAAACCAACGATTTATATAAGAAGTCATGTAATAAGACAAGTTTAAAAGTTGAAACCAAACTCCTACAAACATGACAATAAAGTTTGCCCCTCACCGATGTGGGTTCGAGCCTCACTAGGGGCGTCTATAAAGCACTATCTGAGAGATAGTTACATTGTTTGACATCTATCCAGGATGGTCGTAACAATAACCTATTGCAGCTGGGAGGCAAGATCAAGAAAACTTATGAGGGAATCTTTCTCTCAGAACTTATTTATCTGGCATCAGAAATAGAGAAAACTCATAAAATTGTAATTGACTCTGCTCAGTGGCTACTCCAGAGATTCAAGATCTGAGTTTGGAAACCAATTTAACCTTTAGCCTGCTGGTCGTGGCAAGTAGTTCTGCCTTTGCAACCAGCACAGACCAAGATCAACCTGCACATCCGTGACTGATCATGGTCTGCACTCAGTAAGTAAATTTTCATTGAACACTCCTTTGAATAATAAATGGTACTGCCCAAATTAAATGATGGACCAGTCCATTTTAGGAATTTAGCAGGTTAAGGTTAACAAGAGGGCCATGAAGGACCTGTATCGCTCACCTGACCTATTGACCTAAAGATCATCAAGATTAACATTCTGACCAAGTTTCATTAAGATATGGTCATAAATGTGGTCTCTAAAGTGTTAACTACCTTTTCCTCTGATTTGACCGTGACCCATTTTCTGACCCCACATGACCCAGATTCGAACTTGACCTAAAGAGCATCAAGATTAACATTCTGACTAAGTTTCATAAATATACAGTCATAAATGTGGCCTCTACAGTGTTAACAAGCTTTTCCTTTGATTTGACCTAGTGACCTAGTGGCCTAGTTTTTGACCCCACCTGACCCAGATTTGAACTTGACCTACAGATCATCAAGATCAACATTCTGACCAAGTTTCATTAAGATGTGGTCATAAATGTGGCCTCTACAGTGTTAACTAGCTTTTCCTTTGATTTGACCTGGTGACCTAGTTTTTGATCCCAGATGACCCACTATCAAATTCATCCAAGATTTTATTGAGGGTAACATTCTGACCAAGTTTCATTAAGATTGGGCCAAAATTGTGACCTCTTGAGTGTTAACAAGCTTTTCCTTTGATTTGACCTGGTGACCTAGTTTTTGACCCCAGATGACCCAATATCGAACTCGTCCAAGATTTTATTGAGGGTAACATTCTGACCAAGTTTCATTAAGATTGGGCCAAAATTGTGACCTCTAGTGTTAACAAGCTTTTCCTCTGATTTGACCTTGTGACCTAGTTTTTGACCCCAGATGACCCAATATCAAACTCTTCCAAGATTTTATTGAGAGTAACATTCTGACCAAATTTCATTAAGACTGGGCCAAAATTGTGACCTCTAGAGTGTTAACAGTCAAATTGTTGAAGACTGACGACTGACGGACGGATGGACGACGGTCGACGACGGACACAGGGCGATCACAAAAGCTCACCTTTGAGCACTTTGTGCTCAGGTGAGCTAAAAACACTAGCGTCTGACTGATAGGTTGTTTCTAAGCACAGATTTGAAACTGACCAATAGTAAAATGACATTTGCTATAGCTGTCTTCAAGTTGAGTACATTGAAACTGATGCTTACATCACAAAAGTTGCTGTCTCCATCCAGTGCAACAATCATCAGTGGAGTCATTCCATCTGCATTACACAGATTGACGTCTGCTTGCTGCAGACGTACCAATGACATCAACAGTGGCAGCTGACATATCCCTGAAAAAAAAAAGCACTACAATGAGTAGCAATATACACCAGGTATGACCTTTGACTCCCTAAGTGTGACCTTAACCTTGTAGCTAGCCATCCAGAATATGTTCCCTGCACATCGTGTCGATGTGGTGAACATTTGTGTCAAGTTTCTTTGAAATCCTTCAAGGGGTTCAAGCGTTACAGAGCGATGACCTCTGACCCCTAAGTGACCTTGACCTTGGAGAGAACCACCCAGAACATGCACTCTGCAGGTCTTCTTCATGTGGTGAACATTTGTGTCAAGTTTCTTTGAAATCCTTCAAGGGTTTCAAGAGTTACAGAGCGGATGCAAAATTGCGAACTGACGGACGGACAGACAGACACCAGGGGGTATAGCATGAAATGTCCCTTCGGGTGCATAAAAAGGCTAGAAAGATTTTTGTCTTTGTATGGACAAACATAAAATAAGCTTTATGATCTGAAAGTCTGTTTCCTTTCTTCGTAATATTTTGAGCCAATTTCTCAATGAAATTGCCAGCCCCTGAAGTGAAAGTGTAAAAAGAGTGTACAAGAAATTACCATTTAGTAACAGAAAGATTTTTCAGTATGCTGAGTGAGCTACTGGGCCTTGGACAAAGTTTGATGAAATTTAAGGAAGACCCCAGGTGCCCCTACATGCATAAGTCAGGCACAGGCCCGCACCTTGGTAGGACCACCAACATTGAGCAAACCAGCTGTACAGCTTTCTCACATGACAACCCCAGCAGGGCTCAAACCCAGAGAAATGGTGTGTGTGTGTGTGTGTGTGTGGAGATACATACCTGATTTGGCAATCACATGCACAAGATAATCTCCACCCTTTGTCTCACCATTTACATGAAAATCAAATGTCTGAAATATAAAAGAAATGTATTGTTTCCTTCAAAATCAATTGTACCAGGTAAGTATCTGAAGATAAAGTATTTTTACCTTTCTTCTACTTTTCGTTTAGGATCAGTAAAGAAAGTCATTTTCTGTGTAACTTCTAGATTTAGTTAAATCAGCATTCTAACACAACCCAAGTCTTGCATTTTGATTTTTTCAGGTCAATCAAATACTTGACATACTATATACTATACATCTTATAAGAACCCCATAATTTGAGTCAGGGGACTAACACTATACAACCTGTTTTCCTTTTAAACACACAAAGTACAATGTTATTATGCCAAACAATTGTTTTTACACCAAAATAAATCAGCAAGCTCTTCAATGAATTACCAGATATCTTATTACTAGAACTTTAGTAGTATGCTGAAAAAGAATATGACACAGTGGAAACTGTTAATTTGTTTGTTTTGGGTTTAATGCCGTTTTTCAACAGTATTTCAGTTATGTAACGGCGGACAGTTAACCTAACCAGTGTTCCTGGATTCCGTACCAGTACAAACCTGTAACTGCCATTTACTTCCCCACATGAATCACAGGTGGAGGACGAATGATATCAGACACAATATTGTTTATCAAATCGTCATAGAGAACATAGTACACCCCGCCTGGGGATCAAGCTCGTGACCCTGCCATCCATAGATCTGCACTCTCCCTATTGAGCTAAGCGGGCGGGCTGAAACTGGTAAGAATCCTTATGATATATCTCACTTATTTTACCATACCTGTAATTTCTTCTGCAGCTCATACAGGCATTTTGGGTTGGAGGCTAATCTAAAAATAACATCTTTATCTTGAAGCCCGGGTTTCAGTGCAGTTTGAACCTTATTTCTGTCGGCACGGAATGATGCCTGGAGTTTTGTATTTAACTGCTTCCTTATCTTTGGGCATAAACAAACTTCTTCAGCTGTTTTACCTGTATCATTATAATGGCAGGCATTTATATATCATTTCATTCAATACAATGGCAGAAATTCAGTATAACAGAATGGCAGTCATTTCATATAATGACAGTCATGCTACACTATATACCAGCTATCAATTTATATAATCGACCATTTACTTTATTTAGTTTATACATTATTTATTTTAGGTCGATTCTGAAGCAAGTTCTACAACTTATATTAATCACTCTTGACACCTCACTCCTGATGGAATCCATCGCTATAAGGGTATGAGAGAAGAGGCCAGTTTCCCTTCTAATGCTGAACGCCAAGCAAGGGAGCTACTGGTACTATTTTTCATGTATTTGGTATGACGCGGCCGGGGATCGAACCCACGACCTCCCGCACTCGAAGCAGACGCTCTACCACTAGGCTATCGAGATGGTTTAAACACTGTATGATTCACTGCACCTTCTCATCAAACATTGTGTAAAGTTTCACTGGAATCCTTGAACTGTTTGAACTTAGCAGTCCGCAAAATCCTAAAAGGTAACACTCAAATGGGAATTTTCAATTCAGCATTGGGAAAAAACATACTTTTTTCCTTTGGGATTACCTCCTTTTACTGGAGGTAGATTTATAGGAGAAAAAATCCCTGATGTTGCTCATCACCTTGCCACTCTGATCATTCTGTGTTTTACTGGAAGGTATTGACAGTATGATTACCCTAATTATGCCTTCCATAGTGGGCATAAAAAATAATGAAAGGAATATTAAACTTTACATATAGACACCTGAAACCAGACAATGAACAAAAACAAATCACCTGATTTATCTTTGACTTTCGAGGATACTCCAAACTGAGTAAGAAGTTGTACAGCTTCCAAGTTTTGTAGAACACATGCTACGTGAAGCAATCCTGGATCATTTTCATACTGATACTCCTGCCCTGTAATATCAGAAAACACTTTCTAAAATCCTGGATCATTCTCTCTCTGTAATAAAGAAAACAATTTTCTTACATGCCTGGATAATCCTCATATTGATAATCTAGTCCTGTAATAACAGAATGTAATTTTCTAACAATCCTGGATAATCCTAAATTTGATAATTAAGTCCTGTAATAACAGAAAGTAATTTTCGAACAATCCTAGATAATCCTCAATTTGATAATTAGGTCCTGTAATAACAGAATGTAATTTTCTAACAATCCTGGATAATCCTCAATTTGATAATTAAGTCCTGTAATAACAGAATGTAATTTTCTAACAATCCTGGATAATCCTCAATTTGATAATTAAGTCCTGTAATAAGTTAAGAATACAATTTTCAAAATAATATATTAAATGGTATTGCTCAAATTGAATGATAGACTAACCCATTTTAGAAATTTAGCAGGGTAAAGGTTAAAGAGAAACTGGGTCTTGTTACAGAAAAAGTGGATCATGATTTTCAAGTGTTTTTTTTTATTACAAGATTAATTGAACAAAAAGGCATAAAAGAATGTTTTTAACACTTGCTGCACAATGAGAATATCTTCTAGCATTTAGTCAAATAACTCCTAAATTTCTGATATCAAAGGTCTAGAGTGGCACTATTCGAAGGGTTATATCTAACATTTGACAGGTTAGAATGGACATAATGACCTTCAACTAGAATGCATGTTGTAACATCTTTGTTCCCTTTCTTGACAAAAACTGCCTTAACATTACAACTGCATTCATTCAGATAATATTTCATAAAAGTGAAAAAAGTGGAACACACGACCAAACACTGAGAGTGAATAACTGAATTTTATATAATCCAACTAGTTTCGGGCTTTTTCAGCCCTTCATCAGGGATACATATTCAATAGATAATATTTCAGTATAATAAACTTTGTTGATTTTCATTTTTCACCGAAATCGCTATTTTGCGAGAACAGGCATAATGCGTTTTTTAAAATTGATCAGATTAGATATATATAAATTTTATTTATTTAAATTTCATGGATGGATATGACCTTGAAAAGTAGTCTCCCTTGAATAATAATGATTTCTAAGTACACAGTGGAATAATAAATTATCAAAATCATGGGACTCAATTATGCACAAACATATACTTAAATTTACATGTAATAAAACAGTCACATTTAGGCATTTCTAAGTGGTTGTACACAACAATAAATAAATAAATGATATCAGCTGGGTACTGTTTTTTTTTAATTTATGCATAAAGTACCCTAGATTTATATATGCCTGAGCAATGATTCAAATTTGTATGGCGCATACAGATTATACTTATTTTTTAGAAAGAGAGAGAGAGAGTGTTCGGTATAACATTGTCTTCTTCTTTGTTCTGTTTTTTTAACCCTTACCCTGCTAAATTCTATAATGAACCTGTCCATCTTTCATTTTGGACAGTGCAATTAACTGTTAGGGGTGTTTACCAAAAATATACTGACTGAATTACGAACTATGCAGATATTAATCAGACTGCATGGATGTGCATGTTGATCAAGATCTACACTGGTGCCAAAGGCCCAGCATAATAAGGGTCAGAAATATTCAAAATATTTATTTGGAACTTTCAGGCACAAATCCAGACTTTAGAGTTTTGAGACCAGACTCTTTTAAAATGTTTAAATATGATTTAAGGGCTAATTTTAGAACTGCCCAATGGCAGAGACTGCACTCCTTTACAATCTCAAAGCACAGAGAAAGGAACACAGATAACTCATAAGAAATATCATTAAACTAGAAAATGCTTTTGTAAAAAAGCGCATGTCTCCCCCAATGCAAAGTCCTATAGGCAAGAAGTCAATAGGGGTCAGGAGCGTAAGTTAAAGAAACACTGATGGTTGGCTGCAATAGGGATCATCTACTTGGCATGTCCAGTCATCCCGCTAAATTTCAACACTCGTGGCCTAGTGGTTCTCAAGTCACTGTTCAGGCTCCTGTGACCCTGACCTTTGATCAAGTGACCTCAAAATAAATAGGGGTCATGTACTCTGCATGTCCAATCATCCTATTAAGTTTCAACATCGTAGGTCAAGTGGTTCTCAAGTTATTTCCAAAAAATGATTTTACATGAACAGGCCCCTGTGACCTTGACCTTTAATAGACTGACCCCAAAATCAATAGGGGTCATCTACTCTGCATGTTCAATCATCCTATGAAGTTTCAACATTCTGGGTCAAGTGGTTCTCAAGTTATTGATCGGAACTGGTTATCAATGTTCAGGCCCCTGTGACCTTGACCTTTCACAGAGTGACCCCAAAATCGTTAGGGGTCATCTACTCTTTATGACCAATCATCCTATTAAGTTTCAACATTCTGGGTCAAGTGGTTCTCAAGTTACTGACCGGAAATGGTTTTCAATGTTCAGGCCCCTGTGACCTTGACCTTTAATGGAGTGACCCAAAAATCAATAGGGGTCATCTACTGTGCATGTACAATCATCCTATGAAGTTTCAACATTCTGGGTCAGGTGGTTCTCTAGTTATTGATTGGAAATGGTTTTCAATGTTCAGGCCCCTGTGACCTTGACCTTTGACAGAGTGACCCCAAAATCAATAGGGGTCATCTACTCTACATGACCAATCATCCTATGAAGTTTCAACATTCTGGGTCAAGTGGTTCTCTAGTTATTGATCGGAAATGGATTTCAATGTTCAGGCCCCTGTGACCTTGACCTTTGACGGAGTGACCCCAAAATCAATATGGGTCATCTACTCTTCATGACCAATCATCCTATGAAGTTTCAACATTCTGGGTCAGGTGGTTCTCTAGTTATTGATCGGAAATGGTTTTCAATGTTCAGGCCCCTGTGACTTTGACCTTTGACGGAGTGACCCCAAAATCAATAGGGGTCATCTACTCTTCATGACCAATCATCCTATGAAGTTTCAACATTCTGGGTCAGGTGGTTCTCTAGTTATTGATTGGAAATGGTTTTCAATGTTCAGGCCCCTGTGACCTTGACCTTTGACAGAGTGACCCCAAAATCAATAGGGGTCATCTACTCTTCATGACCAATCATCCTATGAAGTTTCAACATTCTGGGTCAAGTGGTTCTCTAGTTATTGATTGGAAATGGATTTCAATGTTCAGGACCCTGTGACCTTGACCTTTGACGGAGTGACCCCAAAATCAATACGGGTCATCTACTCTTCATGACCAATCATCCTATGAAGTTTCAACATTCTTGGTCAAGTGGTTCTCTAGTTATTGATCGGAAATGGTTTTCAATGTTCAGGCCCCTGTGACTTTGACCTTTGACGGAGTGTCCCCAAAATCAATAGGGGTCATCTACTCTTCATGACCAATCATCCTATGAAGTTTCAACATTCTGGGATCAAGTGGTTCTCTAGTTATTGATCGGAAATGGTTTTCAATGTTCAGGCCCCTGTGACCTTGACCTTTGACGGAGTGACCCCAAAATCAATAGGGGTCATCTACTCTTCATGACCAATCATCCTATGAAGTTTCAACATTCTGGGTCAAGGGGTTCTCTAGTTATTGATCGGAAATGGTTTTCAATGTTCAGGCCCCTGTGACCTTGACCTTTGACAGAGTGACCCCAAAATCAATAGGGGTCATCTACTCTTCATGACCAATCATCCTATGAAGTTTCAACATTCTGGGTCAAGTGGTTCTCTAGTTATTGATCGGAAATGGTTTTCAATGTTCAGGCCCCTGTGACCTTGACCTTTGACGGAGTGACCCCAAAAACAATAGGAGTCGTCTACTCCAGCAGCCCTACAACCCTATGAAGTTTGAAGGTTCTAGGTCAAATGGTTCTCCAGTTATTGCTTGGAAATGAAGTGTGACGTACGGACGGACGGACGGACGGACGGACAGGGCAAAAACAATATGTCTCCTGGGGGAGACATAATTATTTGAGTTGTGACAAGCATAGATCCAGACCAGCCTGCGCTCGCTAACAGTTTCTCTAATTCCAATAGGCTTTGAAAGCGAACAGCATGGATCCTGACCAGATTGCGCGGATGCGCAGGCTGGTCTGGATCCATGCTGGTCGCAAAGCCACTATGTTGGTTTTCTCATGCCATGGCTCATTTAGTTATTTGTCTGAAGCACTACAACATCCGAGTCCAAATATTGATCATTTAGGACTTTTTATCAGTTGAGACAACCAATACAACACCTGAGTCCAAGTATTGATCATTTAGGACTTTTTATCAGTTGAGACAACCAATAAACATATTATAATATTTGATACAAAACAACACAGCAATCATTCTGCTTTAACAGTAAATAAAACACATTTTCTTGATACCTACTGGTGGCGAACCAGTATCCGGACAGGACTAATTTTCAGACACATAATAGCCGTCATATTGAGGCATATTGTTTACGCAAACATTTCATTGGGTTTATTTGTACACTTGTTATTTGTGTCTACTCTACAAAAAACACTGTTTCACATAAAATTGTATTCTGTTTACAAAGTCAATGGTGCATGGAGGTTGCATTATGCATACAGAACAGATTTAATTATTCTATTTGTTCTGATGATGTGGTGTACCTTTAATACTTACCATGCTGGACACGATTGGTTCTGCCTTTGCGACCAGTGTAGATCATGACCAGCCTGCACATCCGTGCAGTCTGATCATGATCTGCACTGTTCGCTATTCAGTCAGTATCATTTTGGTAGGCACCCCTTTTAATAGTTAATGGTACTGTCCAAATTGAAAGATGGACAAGTTCACTATAGAAATTTAGCATGGTAAGGGTTAATTCCACGGTATTGATACAGGACGTATTTCACAGCTGCTAGCCTAATTACTTAGAAAATCAGAAGCAAGTTACGTTCACCTTTGTTTGTTTTAATACAAGTTTAATGTTGGACTTTTTTCTATATGAGCCGTGCCATGGGAAAACCAACATAGTGGCTTTGCGACCAGCATGGATCCAGACCAGCCTGCGCATCCGCGCAGTCTGGTCAGGATCCATGCTGTTCGCTTTCAAAGCCTACTGGAATTAGGGAAACTGTTAGCGAACAGCATGGATCCTGACCAGACTGCACGGATGCGCAGGCTGGTCTGGATCCATGCTGGTCGCATACCCACTATGTTGGTTTTCCCATGGCACGGCTCATATCATTTCAATAATAAACAAATTCAACTTATGTAAATATTATAGAACATTGCCTAATACTTTAGAGTGATAAACTGATTACCTATTAGAGTGATAAACTGATTATCTATCTATGTGCAGTCTGGTGACATTAATAGCACTTCACCTGGTTACTTTAATTAAGGGTAAATAGTAGTGAAATCAAATGTCAAGATATTTACACCGAGATCCTCTTAGATTGTGCAACCTTGTGACTGCACCTTAACCCTAATCAGTAATTACTAAGTGCATACATGTCCAATTTCACTTTTTCAAAATTTGTCTTTGTTTATAGTTTTCAGTAGAAGAGATATATAATAAACAATTGTAGAGTTAACCCAGTACTCATGCCCTAGGTGTGGTCTTGATCCCCATTTGGTGGTGACTTCACAGTTAAAGCTCCTGACACTTGATCTTATTATGTTATGAGTATAGGATAGACAACTCGTGCCGTTGTCTACGGGATATATACAACGAGCAAAGCGAGTTGTATATATCCCGTAGACAACGGCACGAGTTGTCTATCCGACTTAGACCACGTGACATAAAAACTGCAATTATTGAAAACTCTCCCAGGCGTTCAATAGAAATTAGGATTAACGTGTTTTTATAAAAGTAATATCATCTTTGTACTGTTAGCGCTTAATTGTCAGTAGGGCATATGAAATAATGCAGGTTATTTGTATAAATTCAGTTTTACTCAAATACCGGATTTACTAAGATTTAACGTTCATTACCACTTTGAGTCATTTGCAATCACAAAATTAATGCTAAACAGTTAAGTATGGATTTCTCAAAAATACTCAAAATTGGACTGCATGCTGAACAATTAGTTTTTGTGAGGAGTTTGCATGCTGGCGAAACACGATGACAGATACGTTGATTCAAGAAGATAGCCAGGTTATTTATTTTTTAGTTAGTTAGTTATTTTTTTTTATTTGTTTACTTTGTTTATCAGGATATAGTTAGTGGGTAGATGCTCGTAGGACTAGGAATACCTTTTACTATATCGTGCCCTTCTTGTAAGAATGATGTAGTTGTTTTACTTTCTAACTGGGCCAAGTTGTTCGAAACTTTAACGGGCTGTAATTTAATTTAGTTTAGTTTAGTTTAGTTTAGTTTATACTAATTTGTTTTAGCTCGATTGTGATGAAAGCTTTAACTGTTTAAGCTTTTTGTAACCACTCTCGAGTCCGTTTCCTATGAAAACTAGTACTGGGGTCATATGAGAAGTCATGGTCGTGACCCCAATGATGCTCGAACCCACGACCACTGCATTAAGCTGTTAAACTAACCGCCTGTTAAATTTCTATTCAAGATACTAGTCTTGGTGGGTGGGAAACACTAGTATGATATTTTAATTTTACTGTAAAGATGATTTAGTGTTTATAATCCTTAACAAGTACATTTGATTTTCTAAGTTTTCTAAACTGTCGAAATCTACTGATAAAGTTAATCGACCGTTAAGTCAATCGCCTGTTAAAGTTTCGAAGAACTGGATCCAGTTGTTTGCAAATGTAAGGATCGTGCTGACATGTCTTTTTTATAACAAGTGAACATAAAAAGTTACAACTGTTGGAAACATTTCAGTGAATGTGTAAATTACGTTTTTACCCAGTTGGTTCTACACTACAAATATGTAGTTTATTGTAATTCAATTTTATTGAAATCTAATAACATGGGGTCATTTTCACGATATTAATATTTAGACGTTGTCAACTGAATTTACCTCCAAGTCAGTCTTATTTTTTATCCCATTGATAACTGGTGAGAATATTGCAAGGTCATTTAACTCCGGCGTTCCCCTGTATTGTTAGATCGTAAATTGACACGAAATTCATGCGTTTTTGCCCAAGTTTCCCGATATATATACAACGCTACTGTTGTATATGAAATATAGACGGGTACAAGTCTGCTTTGCGATTGGCTATTTACGGATTATCGTGGTCTAAAATACCTTATACATTTGTGGGGTTTTAAGATTAACTGACACATTTTAAGGAGCCTCCATGTCTGAGTGGTAAGGTCACTGACTTCCAATCACTTGACCGTCTGGGTTCAAAAACTTGTTTGGGGTGTAGAATTTTTCATGGAGGAAGCAATATTATTGAGAGAGAATATGACAACAAAAACAAAATGTGCTGCACATAGTATGTTTGCGACCAGCATGGATCCAGACCAGCCTGCGCATTTGTGCAGTCTGGTCAGGACCCATGCTGTTCGCTTTCAAAGCCTATTGCAATTAGAGAAACTGTTAGCCAACAGCATGGATCCTGACCAGACTGAGTGGATGCGCAGGCTGATCTGGATCCATGCTGGTCGCAAATGCACTATGTTGGTTTTCTCATGGTGCGGCTCATTTAATAACATCAACATCATTGTTTTGCCCTATCCAAAAAGATCATTTGATATTTGTATAATATTTAACAATTTCTAATACAAAACTGCATTCTTAACTCTTAACTTTTGCATTTCTATAAATTGTAATCACTCATTTCTTAGAAACACAATCTATTTTTTGTATTTTTTGTTACTTTTCAGAAGTAGGATGCGGTAGTGAAATGCACAAAAAAAATGTACCTTTGCCTAAGTTTGTATTTCTGAAATTTTGAAGTGCTATTGATAACACGTTGATCCTAATGTATAATAAATTTCACAAAAATGTTTCAGTAATTTTGAAGATATTTAATTTAACTAAATAGCAAATGGCAAGATAGCTGTTTTGTTCAGTATAGTTTTAAACAAACAAGCAAATTCGATGAATTGGTATCCCCCACCGAAAGGGTTTGTGGTGAGGAATTGCAAAAAATATATCCGGCAAAAAGTTAAGGATGTTACTAAGAAGCAAATAAGTCAAAATCAATTTAACAGGAAAAATGAATGGTTTTTTTTTTTCATTGGGTGGCGGCGGGGTGGGGGGGGCACGGACAATGCCATTTCAATACCCACCTCCCGATTTCATCGGCGGGGGATAAAAAATGAAAACACATTTTGACAATAAAATGTGTGAACAAGTCATCTGAAATGAAGAGAAGAAATATGTTAAAACTTACTAATATATTTCATTTCCAAGAGCGCCTGAAGCACAGAAACTGGACCATCAACCATTACAAGCAGACACAGTTCCCATAATGCACCTCTCAAACCTATATCCTCTATTCCTTCTTGAAGTAAACTTCTGATGGTAGATGTTGGTGGCCATAAGCTCTTAAACTCCACCAAGTTGCACCCATGCTTATATTCAGTGAAACTAAGCGATGCTTTCCAAAATATGTCTGAAATGACTTCCTGATTTTCATTGCCTTGTGACATGTCTGCAGTCTTCTTACCTGGTAAATGTTCTTCTAGTTTTGGCACTGTAATTTTTGACAGTCTGTTTCGTTGCGATTTGAACACATGTGAATGATACTGGCCACACTGACATTTATCATTACGAAAATTTCCTGAGAGATTATCCGATGAGGAGAGCCTGCTCCCTGCACTAGAACTATTCCGTTTGAGTCTACTTGTTAAACTTAGTTTTCTCATTGCCCAGTCTGAATTGTCATTTTCAAATCTATGCTGTCGTAATTCTGGGTTACTTATATTATGACCATATTGTAATGACGATAAAAATGATGCGCGCTTCGATTCAGATTCTACAGCCAATCTAGATGCAGGTATATTATCATGAACACCCGTGTATACTGTGTATTTCCCATCAGAGCTGGAAGACGGCACAACAATAACCGACTGAACGAAAGAACTAGTGTCAGAATCAGCAGATACCGATCTATTACGTTGTGCTGACACATCGACCGAACGAGAAAATTCTTCTTCCTGATTTATGAATTTTTGCTCTTCATCAGCATGACCAGAGGATTCCGACGCTTTTTTCGTTTTCTTTCTTGCCTTAAGCAGACCAATACGATCCTGAGGACGAAACAACGTTTCAGACATAGAATTTGGATAGTAACCTATCATTTTGAATAATTTAAAACAAAAGTCCTTATAAAAATGTTGACTCTGATCTATAAATGAAATTACATTTTCCTGAACTCTCAAAATCAAAATGTTAACAAAAATGATAGACTTGTATATAACTGCACTGGCCTGCCAACAGCAGAATAATTCTTGTTTTCATCCATGATATTAAATACTGTTCTATCTTTGGTATGCGGGTAAATTGGTGAATAATTGCTCTTTCACTGGTATTGTGGGTAAAATTATTTCGGGTGGGAAGGAAATTATTATGGGAAAGCAGTTAAATGTTCTTGGTAAGGTTCGCCCATTGTTTTTGATCAGGGTAACATGGAGGCTTGTCAGGATTGCTGAGTACATCTTGGTTGGTAGAAGCATGATGTTACAGGATCTTGTAATACTGAAAAATAATAAAAAAAAATATACCAGTATAGACAAAATGTTACTCACCAAAAGAAACATTGTATATTTACAAAATCAGATGATGCCAGTGGTGAAATAAATAAAATATCAATTCTGTGAGCACAATATTAAGGAGTATCCATTCTACACCCTAATGTGCTATAACGAAAATATCACTTGAGAACAGTAACATAATGTTCCATGAATCCTATTCAATAAGACGACTATTATTATGTCTTTGAATTTAATTAAAGACAAGACTAGTTACTTTAACAGTGAAAGTTTATAGCCAATAAATCTATTGTTTAAACTCCATGCTCTATCATTAGTCAATCTTTTTTTAAACTTCCTTATAGCTATTGTCAAAATACATTTTTAAAATATCCAATGCCTGATAACTCGCAAACAATTCTATCAGCAATGACTTAAACATATGTTTTAACAATCAAACATCTTTACTTTTATTGTGACATAGAGTCATAATGGTTTTGTTTACAATGACATCATAGATGCCAAATTTTTTTTTTTTTTACAAACACAAAATGAGGATATTGCTTGCTATTTCCCATTTTTTGGTATTTTATTATTCCAGATATCAGCAATAATTATCTGAACATTTGATTAACATTGGGGTCCATTATTTTTGGAGTATTCTCCCTTTATTGCTGAGACTCAGTAAAGTCATGTACAACATTAACCCTTAGCCTGCTGGCAGCAAGTGATTCTGCCTATGCGACCAGTGCAGACCAAGATCAGCCTGCACATCCGTGCAGTCTGATCATGGTCTGCACTGTTCGCTATTCAGTCAGTAAATTTTCAGTGAACACCCCTTCGAATATTAAATTGTATTGCCCAAATTGAATGATGGACCAGTCAATTTTAGAAATTTAGCAGGATAAGGGTTAAATCTATATAACTGTGCATATTCTCAGTTTGGACAGTCAATTTAGCTGTTTTTAACATAAAATTAAATAAAATTTCTAATGAACAAATTTTAACAACTGCTACCAAAATAATGGTAATGTTAAAATTTACTTATTACATAAAAAGTTTTTTATTTACCAGCAAAACAAATGAATGGGTGGCACTGGGGTGTGGGGAGGGAAGAGGGTTTATACTGTGGAATATGGTACATAAATATATGTATATGCTTCGCAGATTTAGATAACATTCATTTATGACTTTCATATTTTTGCTAGGCACACATACTGGTACTGTTACCATCGTACTTTCTTTATATTTCCTTATTTCATAGCCTACTCTAACCTTTAGCCTGGTAAATTTCTAAAATGGACTGGTCAGTCATTCAATAAGGCAGCAACACTTATTATTCAAATGGGTGTTCACTGAAAATTTGCGGACTGAATAGCAAACAGTGAAGACCCATGATCTGCCTGCAAAGACTTGGCCTATACTGGTCGCAAAGGCAAAATCACTTGCCGCCAGCAGGCTAAAGGTTAACCACTTCTTTACTGTTTATAAATAAATATTATTTTGTTTATACATGCTGTTATTCAAGCTTTATCATGGCTTGTGTCATATCTAGTTTTTGTAAGATAAAATAATCAAAATGGTACAAAAAGCTAAACTTGTCACAAATTTCAAATGTTTAGATAACAAATCCTGACACAAAGAATTACACAATTTTATCTCTTGATTTTATTCCAGACATCAAAATCAATTAAATGATCTATAACTTAGATTTGGTAGATCAAGCATTGAGACTAAATTCTAAGAAAATGACCAAATTATAATTTACTACGGGTAAACACACCTTAAATTAACAGACATTTATAGAAAAATGTATTTTAAAAAATTCAGCTTTCTTCGGATTCTGGGAAGGTAAATAGTTCATGTAACAATAATTTCTTCAAGTCTGAATATCATGAATATACTGGAACTTCTTACTTGAACAGTAAGTCATGATTGAATCATGAATACACTGGAACTTACTTATGAACATTCTGGAAACTTATTACTTTCAATAAAATCAGGAATACACTGGAATTTATTTCTTTCAATAAAATCAGGAACACACCGAAAACTTTTTACTTACAGCAAACTCATTGCTTACAATAAAGTGACAGAGACACTGAAAACTTTTTACTTACAGCAAACTCATTGCTTACAATAAAGTGACAGAGACACTGAAACTTTTTACTTTATACAGTAAATCAGAAACACATTGAAAACTTATTGCTTACAATAAAATCAGGAATACATAGGAAGTTCTTACTTACGATAAAATCACAAATATACTGAAAACTTATTTTACATGCAGATAAATCACCCTTGTTTTATTGCACAAACTGATGCTATGTCATATAATTGTAATTATTATAATACATGTGGGCAACTTATCTCAGATTGAGATAACTCAAGTGCTTTGATCCTATCTCTGAAACTGCATGTTCCCATTTTTAATCATTTCAAGTACTGACCATTCTCATGTTTATCCTAGTGTCACATAAACAAGGGAGTCAAGTTACTTTTCATAAAACAATTTACATTTGTATTTTCTATTATTAAAACAGGCTTTGTATAATTCAGCAACAATTAGTGAGACGTGACTTATCTGCTATCTTCAGCGTTAACTGCAGTTTTGTTATGAGCTAAAAGTACAGACACGCCTGGATGCATAAAGTTGATCTTAAGACTATTAAATATGTCCCTGTTTGCAACACACTAAAGTTTGATATAGAAGAAGTTTACCTGAAAATGATATTATATAACAAGAGCTGTCCATAAGACAGCGCGCTCCACTATTAGGGGATTTGACAGTAAAATGAATATATGTCTGAATAAGAGACCTCTACTTTAAAAGGAAGATACACCAAGGGGCATAACTCCATCAAATACACAAATCTGAGTTATCAGAATTGTTACAACACATGCAGATGATGTTGATAAAGATATATTTTGAGTTTCAAGTCATTATCTTATATAGTACCAAAGTTATGACCAGAAAACGAAGTTTGTAAAAAATTTAAGTATAAAAGGTGCATAATTCGGTCAAAAATACATATCAGAGTTATCTGGATTGTTACCACACATGCAGATGATGATGATAAAGATACATTTTAAGTTTCAAGTCTTTATCTTATATTGCATTAAAGTAGTATCCAGAAAGCGAAGATTGCAAACAAGTTTAAGTACAAAAGGGGCATAATTCTGTCAAAAACACAATTAGAGTTATGGGGTATGTAACCACACATGCAGATGATTATAAACAAATAGTTTTAATTTCAAGTCATTATCTTTTAAAGTACCAAAGATATGTCTTTAAACGAAGCTTTCGAAACAATTTAACATGAAAATAATTCAAAGTATAACTCCTTGGTGACCTTGACCTTAGGTATAATGGGCCCAGCCCCTACACACACTTTGTTTGTATGCTGGACAATGTTTATGTGAATTTACAGTATGATATAAGCAAAAGTAACAAAGATATGACAGAAAAACAAAGATTGCCAAAAAACTTTAACCTTAAAAATAACCTAAGTATAAGACCTTGGTGACCTTGACCTAGGGTATAATGGACCCAGTCCCTATACATACTTTGTTTGCATGCTGGACAATGTTTATGTAAAGTTACAGTAAGATATAAGCAATAGTAACAAAGATATGACAGAAGAATGAAGGTTGCTGAAAAACTTTAACCTTAAAAATAACCTAAGTATAACAGCTTGGTGACCTTGACCTTGGGTATAAGGGGCTAAGCCCATACACATACATTGTTTGTATACTGGACAATGTTTATGTGAAGTTACAATAAGATATAAGCAATAGTAACAAAGACATGACAGATAAAAAAAGGTTGCCAAAAAACTTTAACCAACAAGGGTCACGCCGACGCCGACACTGACACCGACGCCGACGCAAGTAGTATAGCACGCTATTCTCCGAATAGTGGAGCTAAAAAACAAAAAAAAACACCTTAAATAATACTAATTTATGATGTTGACAAAATACTGTAAAAGCAGAAATGTTTGCGAGAGTTAAATTTTCGCTATATTCGCGAGGTCCTTCACCTAGCAAACATTAATCCTTGCATAAATATTAACCATTAGTATAATTCAAATCATTATAATTAAACAAACCTTCCTCAACATATTAAATGGATACAGCCATATTTACAAAAAAACAAGAGCTGTCTCCATAGGATGACACATGCCCCCGATGGCACTTTGAATGAATAGTTATGGCCGATGTTAGAGTTTAGGACCTTTGACCTACGGAGCTGGGTCTTGCGCGTGACACGTCGTCTTATTGTGCCACACATTCATGTGTAGTTATTTTAAAATCCATGCATGAATGACAAAGATATGGACCGGACACGCCCATCAATGCACTATCATGAAAAATGACCTAAGTGTGACCTTGACCTTTGAGCTACGTACCTGGGTCTTGCGCGCGACACGTCATCTTACTGTGGTTCACATTCATGCCAAGTTATTTGAAAATCCATCCATGGATGACAAAGATATGGACCGGACACGCCCATCAATGCACTATCCTTTAACGTCAAAGTGTGACCTTGACCTTTGAGCTACCGACCTGGGTCTTGCGCACGACACGTCATCTTACTGTGGTACACATTCATGCCAAGTTATTTGAAAATCCATCCATGGATGACAAAGATATGGACTGGACACGCCCATCAATGCACTATCCTTTAACGTCTAAGTGTGACCTTGACCTTTGAGCTACGGATCTGGGTCTTGCGCGCGACAAGTCGTCTTACTGTGGTACACATTCATGCCAAGTTATTTGAAAATCCATCCATCGATGACAAAGATATGGACCGGACACGCCCATCAATGCACTATCCTTTAACGTCTAAGTGTGACCTTGACCTTTGAGCTACGGACCTGGGTCTTGCGCGCGACACGTCGTCTTACTGTGGTACACATTCATGCCAAGTTATTTGAAAATCCATCCATCGATGACAATGATATGGACCGGACACGAAAATTGCGGACAGACTGACAGACCGACAGACAGGCCGACAGACGGTTCAAAAACTATATGCCTCCCTTCGGGGGCATAAAAATCAAACATGTTCTGTTATTTTTTTGTGTTTTCAGCTATAGGATACTATAATTTTAAGATGAAGAGCACACACAAAAGTTTGATTTTGAAGCCATTTGTTTTTGCAGCGTGTTTAATTAAACAATGACATTTAAACTCATAATTCTACAATAAAATTTGTTACAGAGTTGCGGGTTTACAGGTAATTAAAGGTGTTAAAACTAAAACATCCATGCAATTAACATCCATTCTCATCCATCAGAGGTTCGTCAAAATCCCGAGACGAACCTCTGATTTATTTCCATCGTTTACTTGGTGAGCATGCGCACTCGTAATTACTATCGGGAGTGGTTTCAGCCAATCATTGTTCGCCATTATTTGGAACTCCGAATTGAAACTTCAAAAAATATGTAAACAAGATACTTGCTTACGATGGATAAAGGCTGTATTCCATGATTGTGATAAATAAAGATTTATTCCTGTAATTCGACGTTAAGAGATTTACATCAAGAAATAATAATATTCGTCGTAAATGGACATCGTATTCCCTCGATAATATTGAAAGGACGCGGTCATGCTTTTCACGGACGATTTTGATTGGTTCGCTACGATTTGTCGCGAAACGACGCTGATTGGCTAAAACGTTTTACCTGTAATGTAACCAAACCATAAATATCGGCGAAATGTGCCAGAGGTTCATCCGGGGAACCACGGTAGACCTCTGGTATGCGAGAATGTTAACATCCGATCAGTAGACATTTAAAGTTAAAC
The DNA here is from genome assembly GCF_021730395.1 of Mercenaria mercenaria. NCBI lineage: Eukaryota > Metazoa > Mollusca > Bivalvia > Venerida > Veneridae > Mercenaria > Mercenaria mercenaria. The sequence goes on from NC_069372.1 coordinate 5,754,777, forward strand.
ATATCTGTCTATTATGATGTGTAAGTTTTATGGACACCGAGTTTTCAAAAAGCCAAAACAAACATAATAACCTTTTATTATAATTTCGAGCATATAAAACCTTGCGACCATACTCAATATTTCAAATTTGCGAAATGCTGACTCAGCAAACGTATGTGCTTTTACAGTACCGGTAACCTAATCTTCACATGAATTAATAAAGAAATTATATATTCAAACTGTAATTTAATAGTTGAATAAAACTTTATAGCTGAACAAAATCACTGTTAAATTGTAACTGAGACACAAAGGAATTACAACAAAGAGAATGCAACCTAAGTGATAATAACCAGAGCTATCACTAAAGGTGATTAATGTACCCCCCTGCACACACTGACACAGTAAATTGCTATTTGATGCACACAAGATTGCATAATTATGTGGACTAAACAATAATGAAGACCAGGAAGAGGGAAACACATCAAAGACACCAGTTAAATATTAATTTTGTGGACTGTATGTATATAGACTCTATGTATATAGCACAGTAACAAATAAAACAAAGTCACATATAACTATGCAGAATATTTATCTAAAAGAATGTTACATGCACCATGCACAACTAGGGTTGGTACTGATCACTTGTGTGAAGTTTCATTAAATTGTGTGCAAGGGTTCAGAAGATTAGGCATGCACAAGATTACATAATTATGCAGACTGTATGTATATAGTAGTCACCGTGCAGAATTTTTTTCTGAAAGAACCTAACATGCACCATGCACAATTAGGGTTACTACTGATCACTTGTTTTAAGTTTCATTAAATTGTGTGCTTGGGTTCAGGAGATTAGGTGTGCACAAAATTGCATATGCAGACTATGTATATAGTATTGTAACAAAAATCAAAGTCCCATAACTCTGCAAAAAAAATTCTGAAAGAACCTTACATGCATCACGACAATTACTGTTGTTACTGATCACTTGTGTGAAGTTTCATTAAATTGTGTCAAAGGGATGACGAGAGTTGGTGCACACAAGATTGTGTCTACGGACGGACAGTCAGACAGACAGACAACCTGAAATATATTTTTGTTTATCATTATTATACCAAATACTGTAAAATCATTTAATTTCGTGGGCATGAAATTTCGTGGTTTTGGTCAAAACGTCTATTTCGTGGGGATGTGAATTCGTGGATTTCAACTTTTGAACATAAAATCAATGGGAATTTCATTTGTTCGTGGGGATTAAGTTTCGTGGATTGACTCAGCAACGAAATCCACGAAAATTAGTCCCCCACGAAAATTAATGATTTCACAGTACCCATGACTTTATATGGACAGCCAAATTATTATCACATTTTGTGGACATGCTCATGCAGCGATCTCAGGTAATCAAATAGCCTTATAGCATACTAGTTTTTTGTTGTTTCTTTTTAAGAAGTAAAAGTATACGAGAACTGTGATTTTATCCTCAACATCCATGAAGAAGAAGCAGTTTTAAAGGGGCTCAACTCTGGATGAAGTCAGGCTAAACATACAAAACAGTACTTAGAGCCATAGGTTGATATTTGATGTAAAATGTGTTAAGTAGAAAGTACAGCTAACTTTCAGCTATATTTTAGAAAGTACACCTGAATTTCTATCATATAATATCAAAACAAGAGCTCATAGAACACAAAATGCCCCCCTTGATGCATTCAGTAATTTCACAAGGAACAGAAATTATTTGGTCACTGTATATAAAAGTGCTACTGCTCTGGGTCAATGTGACCTATTGACCTCAAAATCAATAGGGGTCATATGCTGATCATGATCAACCTCCCTAATAAGTTTCTTGATCCTAGGCCCAAGCGTTCTCAAGTTATTGTCTGGAAATAGTTTAACTGTTCCAGGTCAATGTGACCTTGGCCTTAATCCTACTGACCTCAAAATCAATAAGGGTCATCTGCTGGTCATGACCATCCTCCCTATCAACTTTCATGATCCTAGGCCCAAGCGTTCTTGAGTTATCATCCGGAAACCGTTTAACTGTTCCGGGTCACTGTGACCTTGAAATTTGACCTACAGATCTCAAAATCAATAGGCCTGGGGTCATCTGCTGGTTATGACCAACCTCCTTACCAAACTTTCATGATCCCAGGCCCAAGCGTTCTTGAGTTATCATCCAGAAACTCATTGGTCTACATACCAACCAATAGACCGACCGATGTGGGTTCGAAACCTCATTTGGGGCGTAGAATTCTTCATGTGAGGAAGCCATCCAGCTGGCTTACGGAAGGTCGGTGGTTTCTACCCAGGTGCCCGCTCGTGATGAAATTGTGCACGGAGGGGCACCTGGGGTCTTCCTCCACCATTAAAGCTGGAAAGTCGCCATATGACCTAAAAGTGTGTCGGTGCGACAATAAACCCAACAAAATAAACAAATAAATAGACCGACCGACAGACATCTGCAAAACAATATACCCCTCCTTCTTTGAAGGGGGCATAATAACCTAAATTTCTGCTATATTATAGAAAGTACAACTAACATTCTGCTATACAGTAGAAAGTACAGCTAAAATTTTGCTGTATTTTACAAAGACAATCTAAATTTCTGCTGTATTAAAGAAAGTACAACTAAATATCTGCTATATTATAGAAAAAACAATTATAGTTCTGCTATATATAGAAAAAACACCAAAATTACTGCTGTGTTATAGAAAGTACACCTAAAATTATGCTATATTATAAACAAGAGCACTGCCTATGGTGCCATCGCTCGTCTGTAAGTGCTGGTCAGTATGTAAGAAAAGTGTTATGGTTCAAAATTTCTAAGAACAATAGGGCCTTAATTCTGACAAAATGCAGGTCAGAGTTATGGTTCTTGGCCTACTTAGTCACCTAATTATGATAAACAAGTGTGCCAAGTTTCAAAGCTATATAGCTCTTATATTTTTGAGAAAAGGCGGACCTAAACAAACATTTTAACCAACACCGACGATCAAATGACAACAATACCTGATAGATTTTTTTTCAAAAATCAGACGAGCTAAAAATTCACCCAAAGTTCTGAAATATTACAGAAAGTACACCTAAATTTCTGCTCTTTTATATTAAATGTTTACTGTTTGATTAACGCTTCTGAGTTTTTCTACATGTTTTAAAGTACAGCTTTCCTCAATAAGTACTGCCTTATCTCACTGATTTGGGATGTTTCAATTACTGACGAATGGTAGAATATCTAAACTTTAGCCTGCTAAATTTCTAAAATGGACTGGTCCATCTTTCAGTGTGGGCAATACCATTTATCATTTGAAGGGGTATTCATTGAAAATTTACTGACTGAATAGCGAACAGTGCAGACCATGATCAGCCTGCACAGATGTGCAGGCTGATCTTGGTCTGCACCGGTCGCAAAGGCAAAGGCAGAATCACTCACCGCCAGCAGGCTAAAGGTTAACATACCCCCATGTAGATCTAGAGGCATGTTGCTTAAAATACTAACTATGAAATCAAACATTAAAGGGATAGACATGATAACACAGTTGTTTATCAAGTTCATTACTGATATCAAAAATGTTTGGTGAATGATATCCATTGAAGCCAGGGAAAGACTCGACACAGTTAACTATTGGTCTAATTCGCTGCCTGTACTGTTACATGAACATTAAACACTACAAAATATTTGATGAGATCATATAATAGTTTAAAGTCAAAAATGTTACAAGACAAATGTTATGTTAAAGCCACAATAAAACCAGCTTTTGGTAAAATAGTTCAATACTAGACAGTATAAAAATGTGCAGCTTTTAAATTGTTAAGTAAAAGAGGTGGGTCTCACCAATCTTCTTTCTACTGTAAAATCACTTAATTTTGCTGGTAAGAAATTTCTTGGTTTGGATAAAACAGCTTCTTCATGGGGATAGGATTTTGTGGATTTCAACTTCTAAACATAACAGGAATAAATTTTGTGAAAAGACTCAACTGTAAAATCCGCAAAAATTATTACCCCAAGAATGTTAATGATTTCATTAAGTATTGATAAATTTGACCTGACTTTCTTTTCAATACAAACATTTGCAATTCTACTAATCCACCGACAATTTTTGACAGTGACGTCATTTTGACAACAAACTATAAATAACCACAGTATATCCCCAAATGGATGTATACCTGTAATAGATAGAAATATGTTCTTATCGTATCAGAAATTCTAAGTAAGGTATAGTCCAGTGGATGTTTTGGTTACTTGTCACGCAGGCAATGTAAGTTCGAAACCAGTGGTAGGCGATGTATATTTTATGTAATTTTTTGTAGCAAAAATATTGTTTGAAAGACCAGTTACATTTGCTTCCTTGATTTGGAAAAAATATTGGTTTTATATGTTTCTTTTTGTAATTTTCAATTCATCTTCAATCATTTATTATAGTATAAAGTATATCAAATGTTAATGCAACATATGCCTGTCTCACCGTCAGTCTATTGTGTTTTAGAATAGATATTACTTTCTCGTTATTCTCCAAATGCTCGTTACTGTAACAGTTAAAAACGTGTTCATAGCCATTTTAGCCATTTTATTTGGAGTGAAATAACGAACGTTTTCTACACAATTTATTCTGTACGCATAATTTGTGATGCACTAGAAAATCAAGATAACTATATAGTTGGATAAAAAAATATCGTGCAGGAAAAAAGGTTCCACCAACCGGATTCGAACTCGGTATTTTTCGGTTACTACGACAGCGCCGTTATCCTCTGGGCCACGTATCCATGCAGACTATACGTAAAGAAACATAATCATAATCAAGTACAATATAAGGTAAACATTGGAAAGTAAACACAATATGACGTCACTGTCAGGTATCCCTGGTCGGATAGTACTGCTGTGGATACACATTATAATGCTCGTCTGTGTATAATACACACCCACAATTTCAAGATGGTACCAGATGTCAAAAATGTGCATTATACATGGGTCTCTATGGCATTTGAGCTTAATGTCAAAATTAAAAGCAGCCTTAATAAGTAGGTAAGCCGGATATTCAAATGATTATGCAGAGGCTGCATTTCCATTTATAATACTGCAGATTGGGTATAATTCATCAGCGTTTTATTTTTGCTTGTACTGGCAAACAATGCAATATCCAATTTAAAACATTTGTGTGTATGAAACAGCAATTTCTCCAAAAATATTATCATCTACAAGGAGACAATTGTTAGCATCAAGACTACATCTCTTGTCTGTTAAATTGTTAAATTAAAGTTAAACAACAATAACCCAGTCTACTTATTCAATAATATATACTGTGAATCCTTGTGAATAACAATGAAAGGTAATAAATATAGAGGTAATATAACAACATTTTCAAAGCAGAGTATGACTAGTTAGTCATGGGAATAGGTTGTGCATGTGCTACACGAATGTCAGAATTCTCAATTTCCCTAACATATCAGAATTCTCAATTTCCCTAGCATATCAGAATTCTAAATTTCTCTAGCATATCAGAATTCTCAATTTCCCTAGCATATAAGAATTCTCAATTTTCTAGAATAAAAATATTAGAAGTCTCAATATCCTAGAATAAAAATATCAGAGCTCTCAATATCCCTAGCATATCAGAATTCTCAATTTCCCTAGCATATCAGAATTCTCAATATCCCTAGCATATCAGAACCCTCAATTTCCCTAGCATATCAGAATTCTCAATTTTCCTAGCATATCAGAACTCTCAATTTCCTTAGCATATAAGAATTCTCAATTTCCCTAGCATATAAAAATTCTCAATTTCTCTAGCATATCAGAATTCTCAATTTCCTAGCATATCAGAATTCTCAATTTCCTGGGATAAAAATATCAGAGCTCTCAATATCCCTAGCATATCAGAATTCTCAATTTCCCTAGCATATCAGAATTCTCAATTTCCTAGAATATCAGAATTCTCAATTTCACTAGCATATCAGAATTCTCAATTTCCTAGCCTATCAGAATTCTCAATTTTGTAAAATAAAAATATCAGAATTCTCAATATTCTAATAAAGGAATATCAGAAGTCTCAATTTCTTGTCATCAGTTTGCTCAAACAGATAGAAGGTTAGGTTGTTCCTACCTGTTGATTTCTAAAGAAGGCCTAACAAAAAATAGAAATAAAATTAACTTTTTAAATCTAAAAATCTAAAAACAGTTTCAAGTTAGTTACATGTTTACTTACCAGAAATTTTCCAGGCATGCTGGAATTTGTCTCCTGATTTATATAAACTGTTGAACTGTTAATAAATCCAGTTAGATTTTTAAAGATGAAATGTCAACTTTATTTCTACTTTATGTGCAGCTGTTCCCTGAAAATAAATGAACAATATATTTATTATAATCAACTAAAACACGAGTTTACAGGTAACATGTCTGTCAACCTTATTTTTCAGTCCATATCAACATCTTGTTGTATCTTCAGATTAAAAAATAAAAGACAGAAAATTGTGCCAAACTACTAGAAATGACCTATTTCCACAGAAATACCAGTAACTGTAAAGAAGTGGCTAAGGCCTGAGCAGTTTGCCTAGAGGTCTGGTAATCAATATATCAATACTTGGTTGGGCTGAGTATTATTAGTACAAGTATCCTATTCCCAAAATATGTCAGTACTCAGGTTTTGCATCAGTACTGAGTACTTTCCTAAAATATACAGCTCTAACGAGTATTTTTTTCCAGTACTCATTAACCTTTACCCTGCTAAATTTCTAAAACAGATTTTGTCCATCATTCAATTTGGGCAGTTTTGTTTGTTTTGGGTTTAACGCCATTTTTCAACAGCATTTCCCCTTCAGTTATGTAACGGCGGAATTTGGGCAGTACCACTTTCCCTTACAGAAATATTATAGTTTGCCGCAAACACTTGCTGCGATCATGCTGCGAACACTTTTGATACAATTGCTATAATAGTTCGCGGGATGTTCGTTTGGTGTTCACTTTTCACATGCAAATTAGTTTTGCCGCGAACAAGTTGCTGCAAACTTCCCGCGAACAAGTAGCTCTGAACTTCCCGCGAACAAGTTGCCGCGAACATCCCGCGAACTAGTTGCCGCGATCATCCCGCGAACTAGTTGCCGCGATCATCCCGCGAACTAGTTGCCGCGAACATCCTGCGAACTAGTTGCTGCGAACATCCCGCGAACTAGTTGCTGCGAACATCCCGCGAACTAGTTGCTGCGAACATGCCGCGAACTAGCTGAAAACCATCTCTACAGAAATTGTGTACAATAAAGCATGTACAGAAAAAGTGCAAAAACAAATAAATTAGTAGGAATCAGGGATATAAATTTATTGAATAAACTTCAACACTGACTGAGGTTGTAACAAATTCAAATTGTCAATGTCTGAACTTTTTCATATCATATTTGGAGCATTTTAAACAAAGTTTTAATGATAAAACATATATATATGTTTGAATTTTAACTATTACTTGTCATTTCAATAACATTGTCTGAGTGCATGTATTCATTTCATCCCAATGTTTTTCTTCACACTACTTATAAGTTATATGTATTACTACAAATCTGTCATTGTTTTACATGTTAATTATCAGACTTATGAAGCTAAGAAATTGTCAAAATAAGCTATAGCTAGTTTTATATTTCTTTCTAGATAATCCGATACAGCTCTGCAAAAGGTTAAGCATATCTATTTCATTTTCAAAATTCCTTATGTTTACTGAGATATATAAGTATAGATATTAAACATAAATTTTCTGACTTACCACAAAAAAGTATATATTCCTATTAGCCTCTGAGAATCACTTATGAAAACTGTCTGTAATGCACACAGATTTCCTTCTAAACAAGTCCAGAATATCTGGTTGTAATTAACTTATCAGACTCCTAATTGACCTACAATTACCTGCTCTTATAAAAGCTCTTCAGTAACAGTTTACCAAAAGATTATAATCTTTTAAGTTCTTCTCGCGAACATGCCGCGATCATTGGTCTTCCTGCGAATATCTCGCGAACTAGTATCAAACCAATCGCGGCATGATCGCGGCAGCAGCGAATATCCCGCGAATACTTCCTGCGAATAGGTATGTTCGCGGCATGTTCGCAGCATGTTCGCAGCTTTCTGACCATTTCGTAAGGGCTATTATTTAACAGGATGTTCTCTGGAAATTTACTGATGGAATTGGTCTGCACTGGTCGCAAAGCCACCAGCAGGCTAAAGATTAAAATTATTTAAGTAGTACTGAACATTTTGGGCATACTTTTTTGAATAGATTTTATTCCCTTTTGTTAAAATTTCAATTATTCTGGTTTTTGTTGGTTTCTCAAAATAAATCATTGTAAATATTACCATTTTTCTTCACTATCTTAACAGTTTAATATTGTAATATATTAAGTGTGTATAAACAATAGTTATGTCATTATCACTTGTACATGTTTGTTTGTGTTTAGATTTATAATCCTATATGGGTTTGAAACCCATATAGGTGTCTCCTCCAGAAGACTTACTGTAATTCTAGTGGATGAACAGTGCAGGACACAGATTCTAGAAAATTCTATGGTTCTTTGGAATAGTCTGTCTGCACGACAGTCATGCCAATTATTTTTCTTATTCGCACGATGCGTGTCTCAGTAGTGTTTCTATTTTTTGGCATAAGGTACATTGACATTAAAAAGACTATTAGCATCATGTTTATTGTTTAAGATGTTAAATCAATAGACACTGATAAGATTTTAAAACAACACCACAACACATGATAATATTAAATACCATTTTTTACTAATTAAATTAATTATTTGATTCATCAATTGCAGTTCTAACAAATAAATCAAAAGAATGCACAGAAAACTTATGCCTGTATACCTTAATTAGTTAATTATTACACCTTTTAAAATGTCTTTCTTTTCATATTATTTTTCAGATTCAATAAATCATACACAACATGATAATCACATAATGTTGCGGATTGTTAATTCACCACATAGCATATATGCTAAAACTTCTAAAATATGGGGATCTGATAAAAAGGGGAAAACTTCAGAAAAACTTAACTAAATTTTAGATATGTATGCAGTATGCTTAGTTGTATGGATAACGAAAATAATTGGCACAACAATCGTTTGAATAACAAAAAATAATCATATAGGATACTAAGAAAATTGGCAGTGGCTAGGGATCCGATAACCGAACCTCTAGACCCGGAGTCAAGAGGTCTGGTAACCGGACCTCTAGACAACCCTTACAGGACTTACTAGAGGTCCGGTAATCAATATGAATACTGCACGATATTTACAAAGAGGAAACTATATCTTATCTTTAAAAACGGGATATGATTTCAATAGTTTGTTCTCGATTTTTTTCTTATTGTAAGTGACAGGAAACGGAAGTATTTAATCATTCTTTTATCCCGGTAAAAATACGATCGCAAATTCGATAAAAATAAATAGCAATTTGTACGCCGTAATCAGATTCTTGTTTTTTTATCTCGGGCCTGATGAATTAGACGTAAAAAAAATGTTTGTTTCCGGTATCCCGACCTACCCTAAATTTTTGCCCCGACCCTAAATGTTTTTATGGACTTGGAGAATATTTTTTAACTTTTTAAGAAAAAGTTGCAAAACTGCACTTTTTATGCTTAAAACATGGTCGCTGATGCTAGAAATCAACTTACTGATGCTCTAAAGGCATAACCCCCTTATTTATATTCATTTTTTGACACAAAAATAATATCTGAAAAGTCTTACTTAATAAAAAAACATTCCAAAAAAAAAAATTTCCAACCTACTTTCCCTAAATTTTTTGAGCATGTTACCCGAAACGAAGAATTTTTTTTTAAGCCTTAACATAATAAACTTTATATTTTCTTTAGTATTTATGACATGGATTACGATCATGATTTCTTGAACTTGGTTAACTTCTCGAGGAAATAAATAATGGTGACTACAGGAAACCGCTGCTAAAGTTGGTCGTTAAAATGTCATATTGAATTTGACCCGAACCCGAGAAAAAGTTAATTATAAATCGGTATGACTTATTACCGAATATGAGTCATATTCGCGAATATGAGATCAAATACCGAATATGAGATATATTTTTTTTATTTGTGAACTTAATTATTTTTTGTTAATATCAAACAATAAAACATATTAATAAGATATTTCAGGCGAAATTTGGGTGGATTTGAAGCATTTTTTAGGTATTTAATTACAATAATTCACCCGAGCGCTAAGAATCTCATATTCGTGTATGCGGATAATGACCGAATATGAGATGTAAATATTTCTATTTTGATCTAAATGAATTATTTTTTATACAAAACTTTTATGTATATTATCATTATAGTTCAGGCGAAATTTGGGTTGATTTGAAGCACTAAAATGTATTAATATGAAATAATTCATTCAAGCTGTATCAATGTCATATTCGTTTATGCGTGGTTAAGACCGAATATGAGATGTACTTTTTAAATCTATGAATTAAATGTATTGTTTTTCATATTAAACTGTAATATATATTATCATGATATTTCAGGCGAAATTTGGGTTCATTTGAAGAACGGATAAGGTACTTAATTGAAATAATTCACTCCAGCAGTGAGAATCTCATATTCGTGTATGCGGAGCAAAGACCGAATTTGAGATGTATTCTTTGTATTTATAAATTAAAATATTTTTTTTATACCAGACTGTAATATATATTATCATTATATTTCAGGCGAAATTCGGGTTGATCTGGCGCAGTAACAATGTATTTATTTGAAATAATTCATTCAAGCTGATTCAATGTCATATTCGTGTATGCGTGGTTAAGACCGAATATGAGATGTACTTTTTAAATCTATGAATTAAATGTATTGTTTTTCATATTAAACTGTAATATATATTATCATGATATTTCAGGCGAAATTTGGGTTCATTTGAAGAACGGATAAGGTACTTAATTGAAATAATTCACTCCAGCAGTGAGAATCTCATATTCATGTATGCGCAACAAAGACCGATTATGAGATGTATTTATGAATTATTTTTTTTAAACCAAACTGTAATATATATCATCATTATATATCAGGCGAAATATGGGTTGATTTGAAGCACTAATAATGTATTTATTTTAAATCATTCACTCAAGCTGTATTGATCAATGTCATATTCGTGTATGTGCGGTAAAGACCGAATATAAGATGTAAAAATATCATCTATGAATAAAATGAATTATTATTTATCATCACACTGTAATATGTATTATCATAATATTTAAGGCAAATTTTGGATTGAATTAAAACACTCAGATATCTAAATGAATTCACTCCAGCAGTCAGAATCTCATATTCGCGTGTGCGCGGAATAGACCGAAGACCGAGATGTAATATTTCTTAATCGTCAATACATTAAAGCATTTTTATAAGCTATTTATATGAAATAATTCACCAAAGTTGTATCAATGATACATTATCAGTTATATATATATAGCTCAAATATCGTATACGAGCATTATTATATTATTATCTTCAATTGCGAAAAAAATTCTTTAATGACACGCATTGAAAACATTTAATAACTTAAACTTTGATATGTCATGGTCAGTTATCGTATATATGAGTCAGTTACTGTGTTCAAGAAAAAAACAAAACATTTAAATAAATGGAATAATAAACAAACACCGATCTTTTTGTGCTATTAAACATCATATGTGAAAATAGGGGGAAAAGATTATTTCATGGTGCGCTTTGAAGACATTAAATAATTTTATCATTTTTCTGTGTATATAGCTTAACGATATGAAAAAAAAAACAAAAAAAAAACAGCAACCATGTAAATAAAGTAAAAGATAAACAAATGTCGCGCTTTTTTTGCTATAAGTGGATTTTTGTTAGTTCTTGCCAAAAAAAACCCTGTTAATCTGATAATCAGTGATAAATTGGTGTTAATTATCCCTTTAAGACAATGATATAACATAATTAATCAGAACATCCAATAATAACTGAACTAACCAGATTAAACTCCGCTGTTCGAATTGCGCTAATTGTTTCCAACTGTGTCAACTGAGCACGGGCACACGTCCCAATTATGTGGCCCCAATAAACACGATTTATTCGGTATCCTCGCAAATAATACAAATGTCATCGTTTTTGTACTTCTTATTCGCTCATTCGAGTGATATTTTTACAATTATTTTTCAACTTGGATAACTTTCTTCTGAGTGGAAAAAAGAATTTGAAGAAATATTTCGTCAGTTCTGTTTCCCGCCAAAATGTGTGCCATAAAATGTTGTGATATATTATGAATGTCTACAATATTTCACAAAACAATAGCAGACATTTAAGTCAATACGCAACGTATATATGTCACCGTTAATACGTAATCATATTTAAATACGCGTCATCTTTAATATGATCTAATGTTTTTGCGGCTTTCGTGAATAAATTAGAAACCACAGAAGAACAAACTTACACAAAGTATATAAATTAAATGCAAAATAAATAAAAACGCCATAATACTGCGCGGTACTTATATAGACTTGTACATATGAAGTGATATATATTCCCTGACATGATACTTGTATTCCGTTTTTTGATAAGTTGTGATCAATGGGGAATCGTTTTATTTTAAATGTTATAATGACATTGCTCATTATTTTCTGCGTATATACATAGATAATTGTTTTGTCAGTCACTGAAAAGTGGAAGAAGATATATTGATTAAAAGAAGAAAAATTCAACAGATCAACCCCCAAAGGGAAACAAAATCAAAATATTGTTACATCTACGAATGGTTTAAGAACTGTGATAACAACACCAAACGCGGGAAAAAAACCTAATCAAGTTAAACGGAAGCGGGCGGAAAGATCGCGCACACCCTCAGCCAAACGTGTTTTAATTGCTTGAAATGTAAAAAAGTGTACTTATTTGTACTTGTTCGTATACGATACGATATACGCGATACGATACGCGATACGTTAAGATACGATACAATATTTTATTTTATTTAAGTATCACTTTTCATGAAAACCTTTCTAAAAGAGAAATTATTTAATTATAAAACAAACACACATAGACAAGAAATGAAACATAAAATATTTACTTATTAAATGGCACTGTAATATAAGTATTCAAGGCTATATCTTTCTAAAGTAAAATTAATGATCATTTCCTAGAAGATGTTTAAATGGTTTTATAGGACCTACACAAAATGTAATCATCAACCATCGTCTGAATAGTCCCAATATTCTTACATTAACTATAAGAATCCACATACATTATACTTTAAGCTAGTGCTGTTTTGAGAAAATCGCACGTCTCCCACAACTGTCTAATCATTTAAAAAGTAAGTCAGTCCATATGTACTGTCCACTCACTACTAACACACATTTGAAGATCAATAGGGCTGATTTTGGGTATTTCAAGGGCCGTATCTAATGTTTTATTTGATTCCACACGTAACGAACAGTTTGAACTATGTCTATTAGCAACACTATTTCAGTTATGATATGCGGACCGTGCTAGCTGCTACCGTTACATCCCGCAAGTAACTAACTGCTTGAACGTTTTATCTACTTTATTTGCATGTAATAGTCTTGAAATATATAGTGAACGATGATTTTCGTTTATGTTATTGTCATTCAACAGTTTGATATATATATGCATAAAATACGTGTAATACCACATGCAGTCCGCGCAGTTTGCAACCTTTACATACCGCAAGTAACTGACAGCTTGAACTGTTCGCTGCATTTGTAATCCAAAGTTCCTGTATTTATATTCCAATGCTTATGTATTTATATTCAAATGTTAATCTATTTATATTGCAATGTTCGTGTATTTATATTTCAATGTTCCTGAATTTATGTTTATGTACCAATATTCAAATGTTTATTTATTTATATTGTGTTCTTATGTTTATTTACAATGTATTTATGTTCCATGTTATATTGCAATATTCCTGTATATGTGTTTCAATGTTTATGTAGCTAGATTCAAATTTTTATGTATTTATACTGTGTTCTAATGTTCGTGTATTTATGTTCCAATTATCATGTATTTTTATTTATAATCTAATGTTCGTGTATTTATATTCTAATGTACATTCATTTGTATTCCAGTTGTCATGTATTTTAGTTGTAGTCCAGTCTTCATGTATTTATATTCAAATGTTCATTTATTTATCGTTCAATGTTTATGTAGTTGTATTTCTATGTTCATGTATTTTCTATATTCCAATGTTCATTTATTTATATTCCAATGTTCATGTATATGTATTCCAATGTTTATGTATATGTATTCCAATGTTCATGTATTTATATTCCAATGTTCATGTACTTTTATTTATATTCCAATTTTCATACATTTATATTAAAATGTTCATGTATTTGTATTCCAATGACCAGGTATTTTTATTCCAATGTTCATGTATTTAAATTGAAATGTTAACCTATTTATATTACAATGTTCATGTAATTATATTCTTATGTTCCTGTATTTATGTTTCAATGTACATGTATCTATATTCCAATGTTTATTTATTTATATTGTATTTCACTATTCATCTATTTGTACTCCAATGTCCATGTATTTTTCATATTCCAAATGTTCATGTATTTGTATTCATTAATATTCCAATGTTCATGAATTTATATTCAGATGTTCATGTATTTGTAATCTAATGTTCATGTATTACGCTTGTGTTTTGTTTTTAAAAGACAACATTTTTACTCGCCCATTTTAATCGCATTTAAACCAATTTCCAGCATGCTATCAAATTTTCTAAAATGTTCTAGCTTCAGAGACAGTGCGTCATATAATAGCAACAACATTCTTGTGTTCATGTGTTTTTATTCATATTCATATTCCAATGTTCATGTATTCTTATTCAATTGTTAATGTATTTGTAATCCATTGTTCATGTATTTGTACTCCAATGTTAATGTATTTTTATTCCAATGTTCATGTATTATTCATGTATTACGCTTTTGTTTTGTTTTTAAAAAAAATAACATTGTTTTAATTGCCGATCTTAATCGCTTTTAAACTATTTTCCGTCAATCTATCAAATTTTCTAAAATTTTCATGCATCAGAGACAATGCGTCATTTAATAGCAACAACAACCACTTTTTTGTTATTTTTGATTACAAAGAAAATTTATGTTTTCGTACTTTTGTAGGTATAGGTATGACATTTTTAAGTAACTATTCATAACTTTCAAAATTGTTAAAATAATTAAAA
The DNA here is from genome assembly GCF_021730395.1 of Mercenaria mercenaria. Classification (NCBI taxonomy): domain Eukaryota; kingdom Metazoa; phylum Mollusca; class Bivalvia; order Venerida; family Veneridae; genus Mercenaria; species Mercenaria mercenaria. Next base: position 5,769,940 of record NC_069372.1, read on the forward strand.
GTAATGGGCCATGAAGAGAGTTCCTCCTCGTGGTGTGGCCTGAATGTTGCATTTCGCATAAAGAACAGAATGCTGAATTCCACGATCAATGGAATCGTTTCATTGTTATAGAATATAAACTTGATAACGACTGAAACAATTTTTTTTTTGTGTGTGTAGAAAATATACCTTGAAATATATAATTTCGAAATGCGAAATGCAATAACTGAACACTCTCAATTAAAAACTTTTATTAGTTCTTCAAACCAACTCAAATTTCGCCTGAAATATTATGATAATATATATTACAGTTTGATATTAAAAACAATACATTTTATATATATATAAACACGAATATGAGATTCTAAGGGCTCTGGTAAAGTATTCTAATAAAATACCGTATTAATGCTTCAAATCAACCCAAATTTCGCCTGAAATATTTTATTAATATGTTTTTCTTTTATTTAAACAATAATTTAATTTATAAATACAAAGAATAGTTCTCAAATGCGGTCTTTGCTGCGCATACACGAATATGAAATTCTAGCTGCTGGAGTGAAGTATTTCAATTAAATACCTGATTCGTTCTTCAAATGAACCCAATTCTCGCTTGAAATATTATGATAACATATATTATAGTTTGATATGAAAACAACCCCAAAAACAACAACATTTAATTCTTAGATTAAAACAGTAAATCTCATATTCGGTCTTTACCACGAATACACGAATTTATGACACTGATACAGCTTGAATGAATTATTTCATATTAATACATTTTAGTGCTTCAAATCAACCCAAATTTCGCCTGAAATATAATGATAATATACATAAAAGTTTTGTATAAAAAATAATTCATTTAGATCATAATAAAAATATTTACATCTCATATTCGGTCATTATCCGCATACACGAATATGAGATTCTAAGCGCTCGGATGAATTATTGTAATTAAATACCTTAAAAATGCTTCAAATCCACCCAAATTTCGCCTGAAATATCTTATTAATATGCTTTATTGTTTGATATTAACAAAAAATAATTAAGTTCACAAATAAAAAAAATATATCTCATATTCGGTATTTAATCTCATATTCGCGAATATGACTCATATTCGGTAATAAGTCATACCCATTATAAATAAAATATTTACAAAAAATCGTAATAACGGCAACTTTATGACAACTTATCAACTTTACAGATAATTATGCCTTATATACTTGTAACACAGTACACAATACTACATGTATATTGATTACCGGACCTCTAGACTCCGGGTCTAGGGTCCGGTTACCGGTATGACTGAATAGCGAAATCTAGTAGATTTCGCGAAATCTAATCAAATTAGCGAAATCTAGACATAAAATTTAAACTAATGAATATTTTTAAAAATCGTTTAAAGCTTTTATTAAAGATATAAATTTACGTGTGTATGCAAATTTTCAAGAAAATATAATTATATTTAAGGTGTTTTTGAAGCGAAAAACGTATACGGGTCTAGATTTCGCCTGATTCTACATGCGCGGAAATCTCAAGTGTTAGGCAAAATCAAGATATAAAATCTAATGTGTTGAATTTTCTTTCTAAATCTTTTTAGGTTTTTATTAAGAAAATATTTATAAGGTTGCATGTCAATTTTCAAGAAAAAATATTTATATATAAGGTGGTTTTGAAACGAAAAACGTATACGGGTGATGATTTCGCCAGAGTTTATATGGGCAGAAATTTCAAGTGACAAGTAAAATAAAGACATAAATTTAAAGTGTAATTTTTTAAAAAAAATCCTTTAAAGGTTTTATTCAGAATATATTTCTACGTGTGCATGTCAATTTTCAAGAAAAAATATTTATATAAAGTTTGGTTTTAAAACGAAAACGTATACGGATGTTGATTTCGCCAGATTTTATATGCGAAGAAATCTCAAGTGACAGGCAAAATCAAGACATAAAATCTAAAGTGATGAATACTTTTTAAAATCCTTTTAAGCTTTTATTAAGAATATATTTCTACGTGTGCATGTCAATTTTCAAGAAAATTTTTTTATACTAAGTATTAATTAGAAACGAAAAATATATACGGATGTTGATTTTGCCAGATGGTCAGTGACATGCAAAATCAAGTCATAAAATTTAAAGTAGTGAATAATTTTTAAAATCCTATTAAGCTTTCATCAGGAATAAAAATATACATTTGCATGTCAATTTTCAAGAAAAAATATTTATAGTTAGGGTGGTGTTGAAGCGAAAAACGTATACGGGTGTTGATTTCGCCAGATTTTATATGCGAAGAAATCTCAAGTGACAGGCAAAATCAAGACATAAAATCTAAAGTGATGAATACTTTTTAAAATCCTTTTAAGCTTTTATTAAGAATACATTTCTACGTGTGCATGTCAGTTTTCAAGAAAAAATATTTATATTTAGGGTGGTGTTGAAGCGAAAAACGTATACGGGTGTTGATTTCGCCAGATTTTATATGCGAAGAAATCTCAAGTGACAGGCAAAATCAAGACATAAAATCTAAAGTGAAGAATACTTTTTAAAATCCTTTTAAGCTTTTATTAAGAATACATTTCTACGTGTGCATGTCAGTTTTCAAGAAAAAATATTTATATTTAGCAAGGTTCTGAAAAGAATATCCTATGCGAGTGTTGATTTCGTCCTATTCTGCGCGAAAAAAAAAATCAACTCGAAAAATTAAAAATTTGTATTATTTATTAAAATCGTGTTGAGCCGTTATTGAGAATATAATTATGTTTGCACGTGTCATATTTATCAATCATCATCTAAATTTTTTAATACCTGAAAGAGATTGTATTCAACAATGATTGGAGAAAGAATGCATATATGAATGACATTAAGAAAATGGGCCATATCCTAAACATTTAACTTCAATTTAATTCTTAGAAAGACGTTTTCATATGGAAAATGTGTTAATGAAAAATAAATTGCAAATCTAAATAATTTCTGTTTGTCACATAATAAACTAATAATTGTCGGATGATATAAATCGGCTCAATTTTGACCGAATGATTACCTGCTGCATTTCGCACCTCTTTAAACGTGTGAGAAAACCACCTTTTATTAAATTATCGTTTACCCCCGCTTAACTAATTGGATTAAATTTAATTTGATTAACTAATCAACTGTATGTGCCGACCAGTGTGACGACCGTTGTATCTTCTGTGAGGTAAGATTAGAAATATTTAACTTACAGAAATCAAATTTTTGTAGAAAATTATAGTCTCTGTATATCAACGGATTGCAGTTCCGTGAAAATTGTTGGAACGAGCGTAAAACACAATCGCATTATTTAGATACATCTGGGATTATTTTCGTCATGTTGAAATCTTAATTTCAAATCCAAGTGATGTTTAAATATTAGTGTACTGATTATACACTCATAGACTTTTAAAATCGGTCACGACTATAACTGCGATATTTTTAATAATGTTTAAATTACACGACTGAAATTTCATTCCTTAAAACTTAAAAGAGTTGATTTTGCCTCTCAGTTGAGATTTTAGCGCATATAAATTCTGGCGAAATCAACATCCGTATAAGTTTTTCGTTTATTAATCATACTAAGTATAAATACCTTTTCCTGAAAATTGACATGCGCTTTAGAAATATATTCTTGATAAAAGCTTAGAAGGATTTTCAAAAAATATCCATCACTTTAAATTTTATGACCTGTCACTTGAGATTTCCGCGCATATAGAATCGGGCGAAATCTAGGCCCGTATAATTGTGTTTTTCGCTTCAAAACCACCAGAAATATAAATATGTTTTCTTGAAAATTGACATGCTAACGTATATTTATATTCCTGATAAGAGCTTTGTGTGTTGTGTTGTATATTGCCACCGCGTGCATTGCATGTAACACTGTCCCACTGCAACACGGTCCAGTTATTATCACACCTTCCTTATTTGATTAAATTACCAGATTATTATGAAAATAAGTAGCAACTTTAAAACCCAATTTAGATTTAATATTGGAATAATGCATCAAGATACACCCGTATACGTTATACAAAACAATACTATTTTTCGACATATAAATGTGGAATTATATAATAAATAATACAAACTTATAATTAACGATTTGATTTTGCTTCCGCGCAGAATAGGATGAAAGGAACACTCTTATAGGATTTTCTTTTCAAAACCATGCTAAATATTAGTATTTTTTCTTTAAATTTGACTTGGACAGGTAGAAATACATTCCGAATAAAAGCTCAAAAGGAGGTTTAAAATATTCATTACCTAAGAATACATGTCTCGATTCTGTCTGACACTTGAGAGTTTTTCGCATATAGAATCAGGCAAATTCATAGGCTTTCTTTTCAAAGCCTCACTAATTATTATTATTTCTTGAAACTTAAAATGAACACGTTGAAATATATTCCTAATAAAAGCTCACAAGGATTTTTTTTAAAAACTCTCATGCCTTTTCTTTTTGGCTAAGTTTTTTTTTTCAGCAACCTTTGCTTTTCTTTGTTCTTTGTGCTTAAAGCTTAATGTAACTTCATGTTAACATTGCTCCGCATGCAAATTAAATATGCAGGGGCTGGGCCGATACTTAAGGTCAAGGTCACCAAGGTGTTATACTTAGATTATTTTCAAGGAATTTTTTTTTTTTTTTTTTTTTTTTTTTTTTTTTTTTTTTTTATATATATATATATTTGTTACTATTGCTTGTATGCTATTGATAAATTGACATAAATACTGTCCGGCATGCAAACGGGGTATATGAGGGGACTAGGCACACTATACCTAAGGTCAAGGTCATGTTCCCGGATGCTTCCTTTATAGACATAGTGTTAGTATGTAAGTAGAGGTCTTTATTGTGAAATAAATTTATTTTACCTTCAAATTGCTGAATAGTGGAGCAAGCTGTCTTGTAGACAGCTCTTGATATTTGAATGATTGTTTTATTTTCATGTATAATTTTTGATAAGAAGTGGGTGCTAATTAGCTCATCAACAATTTGATGAGATAAAATCATTTTACTTTTTTTCAGTACTGCTAAATTTTAATTTGGCTGCTTTCTTATATATGGTTTTATGGGCATGCCTCAACATTTTATTTGAGCTTATTAGCAGCTACATCTTTCTTTTAACATGGTGTTTTAATAGTCAAAGTAATACTGATATGTTTTAGCTATAAGTCTCTTATAACTCTTTTATAGAGTGGCAGTGTGCATTTTATTGATATTCTATTATGTATATTATGTAATATATGTTGTACACTGATGAGACTGAAATAAAGAGAGTATATATTCCTTAAAATTTTAAGATTTGATTTTGCCTCTCAGTTGAGATTTCAGCGCATATAAAATCGGGCGAAATCAACATCATTATATGTTATTAATCATACTAAATATAAATATTTTTTCCTGAAAATAGACATGCACACGTAGAAATTTATTCTGAATAAAACCTTTAAATGATTTTCAAAATATATCCATCACTTTCAATTTTATGTCTTGATTTTGCCTGCCACTTAAAATTTCTGCGCATATAAACTCTGGCGAAATCATCACCCGTATACGTTTTTCGTTTCAAAACCACCTTATATATAAATATTTTTTTCTTGAAAAATGACATGCAAACTTATAAATATATTCTTAATAAAAACCTAAAAAGATTTAGAAAGCAAATTCATCGCTTTAGATTTTATATCTTGATTCTACTCGACACTTGCGATTTCCGCTCATGTAAAATTGGGCGAAATCTAGACCAGTATACGTTTTCGCTTCAAAAAAACGCTAAATATAAATATTTTTTCTTGAAAATTGACATGCACACGTAAATTTATATTTTTAATAAAAGCTTAAAATGATTTTTAAATTATTCATTAGTTTAAATTTTATGTCTAGATTTTGCCTGCCACTTGAAATTTCTGTCCATATAAACTCGGGCGAAATCACCACCCGTATACGTTTTTCGTTTCAAAACCACCTTATATATAAATATTTTTTCTTGAAAATTGACATGCAAACTTATAAATATATTCTTAATAAAAACTTTAAAAGATTTAGAAAGAAAATTCATCACTTTAGATTTTATATCTTGATTTTGCCTGACACTTGAGATTTCCGCGCATGTAGAATCGGGCGAAATCTAGACCCGTATACGTTTTTCGCTTCAAAACCACCCTAAATATAAATATTTTTTCTTGAAAATTGGCATGCAAACGTAGATTTACACTTTTAACAAAAGCTTAAAAGGATTTTTAAAAATATTCATTAGTTTACATTTTATGTCTAGATTTCGCTAATTTGATTAGATTTCGCGAAATCTACTAGATTTCGCTATTCAGTCATACCCTCCGGTTACCGGACCCCGGCCCTAGCCACTTCCAAGAAAATTTTGCCAGGCTTGAGGTGGGTTATTCCGCCTTATTCTGGTGTGACAGTCACTTATGTTACTGTGCAAGAAGTAATCATTATACCAAAGTTTATACTCAAGTATCACTTGACACTAGGCCTACTTCTTTACCTCTCTTATCACCTGATGATTATTAAATTCACTTTTTGTTGATCAACAAGGTGACTTCCGGGTTAATGCGCATCGTTAATTTAACAATGTCGTGAAAAGTGCAAACAATTATGTATCATGACACTAAATGTTAGGGCCACACGTCTAAGGACCACTAAGGACTACACTAAGGATCAACAAGAACAATAAGGAGAAACTAAGGGCGCTAAGGAGACGAAGGAACACTGTTTAAAGAGGCGCTCGGGATATGAAAAGACATTTAGTGGTTATAGATTATGATAATGATTTTAAGTAATAGAAAATATGGAAAAAGATTGTTTTATTTTAGTTCTTTAAGTTCACCCAGTACCACTAAGGAACAATTTAGGAGTCACAAAATAATTGCCACTAAGTAAATGTTTTGCTTTAGAAGTAGTACTTTGGACTATAAATTTCTTTTTACATATGTAATAGTTCACCTATTTACCAAATTGCCAAATCTGCACAGACAGTCGGGATAAAGAAAATGTCTTTAATCGCCAGTTCCATTCAGTATTTACACCAATGTTACCACTAGAATTAGGTCAATTATGTAAAATAAAATTCCAAACTCTTCTTAGCTATACCCTACCTCAAAGCTTAAAGCATAAATATCCCATAATGCCAAAGGTTACTGTTGATGTTAAGGGTGTCCAAAAATTACTGTTAACTCTAAAACTGACAAAGCTTGTGGACCCGATGATTTGAAACCAGCTGTTCTTAAAAATGTGTGTGTCCAACATGCTCCACTAGTTACCAAGTTAAAAAAAATCACCTGACACTGGTACCATGCCAGCCAACTGGTACAAAGCAAACGTCACCCCGCTTTTGGAAAATGGGGATCAAGAATTTTAATCCAAGGCCACAGATTTAGTACTGTTGGACGTCTCGAAAGCTTTCGACAAGGTGAAACATCCTAAACTTCTTTTTAAACTTCATCTATATGGCGTCCAGGGCAACACTTTGCAATGGGTCAAATTCTTCTTGATAGGTCGGTGCCAGCCTGTATTAGTTGATAGGGAAACATCAGATGAGGGCCAAGTAACATCCGGAGTACCCAAAGGTTCTGTCCTAGGTCCCTTCTCTTTCTGTTATACATAAATGACCTGCCTGAAAAAGAAGTTTCACAGATCTGGTTATTTTCCGACTACACGGCTGTTTACATCACCGTTAAAAACACTTCTCATGAAAGTATTCTTTAACAAGATCTGGACAGGTTACAGGTTTGGGAGAACAAACTGGGACATAAAGTTTAACCCCTTAAAATGTACAGTGATAAACATCAGAAGGTAAAAAAACTTATTCAAATCAAAATTCTCACTCCACGGTTAAATCCTTGAAACAATAAGTAATGCAAAATATCTTGGTGTCACTATCTCCTCACACTTTAACTGGAACACATATGTTAATCAGGTTACCTCCAAATCAAGTCAGACTCTTAACTTCCTGAAAAGGAACATCCGTACGAGAAACCTAAAAATGTTAAGGAATTTGCTTACAAAACTCTAGTCAGACCTCAGTTCGAATATTCCAGCATTGTCTGCAGTCCATATACTCAACAAATATCCACAAAATTGAAATGGTTCAGCGCAAGGCTGCGAGATTGGTTACTAATGTTTACTCAACATATAGCAATGTTTCCTAAATGGTAAACAACTTGGTGTGGCGTTCGCTCAAAGACTGAAGATCTGATGCCAGGCAGACAACTCATGTTTTACAAAATAGTAAATGGATTGAATGAAAATGTTACAGGCTTGGTTTGACTGAGACTATTCGTGGACGATAGTTGAAATGCAAAACAGTCCACGCCCTCTAGGCACGGGATGGAAAGAACCCAACATTACACGAGTTACAAGTACAAGAATAAAATTTATAGACACCCAAAAATGTATTCATACGGCGGTGTACATGGAACATTTAATGATAAGCGGCATACAGTCCCCGGTTGAAATGATTGGTTTGCCCCAAACGAGAAAACGATGGACAGAACTACACGAAATGGAATTTAGAGTGGGGATATAAGGTTATGAAGCCTGAATATGACAGAAACTGCCAAAAGACAAAATTAAAAAACAGGTATCATATCCTATGGGTGATTCAACAATACCTAAAGCTATAAAAAAGGAATATTGGGACCACCCAAGCCGAAATGTTCAAACTGAAAAATTAAACAGTACACTAAAACAACTTAAATATCGTGCTGAACGATCTGAAGAGATCGAAATATAACAGCTTTATTTGAAAATACGGGGAGACTTAAAAAAAGCCCCCATTTGCCAGGAAAGTAAAAAAAGAAATAGAACGCACTAACATTTTAACCAAGTAATTTGATCATCAAATATCCCTGTATTTTTCCATCTGAAATCGTAACATTTTGGGAAATCCCGGAAATCATAAAATGACTCAGAAGTAAAAATATATATAAAACATTTAATTCATTATTATAAATGTTTGATCAAGAGCCTCCTATCTACCAAACCTGTAAAAAAAGCAATAGAAAATATAATCATTCAACAAGGTAATTCGGCCATCTAAAATCGCTGTATTTTTCTATTTTAAATCGTAACATTTTGGTTTCTCTTTTTAACATCTGTAAAAGTCCTGGGCATATATGTTGATGAAAACGGGCTCAGGTACCAGTCAGCCCAAAGGCATTCTTCAGATATAACATCATTTGCGTTATTCCAAAATTTTATGGATGTTATTTGCAATAAAGTTGTCAGTTTCTTTTTTTTTTAAAAACAAATGAAAAGTCAAAGACCACACTCTCGACATAGGGACACTGAACATACAAATGAGTTAAAGCTCGTTGGATCGTTCAGTCGTCGATGGTACTAGACGTTTCCACCGCTCATATAAGTTTTTCAAACTAACAGTGACAGTTTCTAGAGTTAACTTTCTCTGAACCAAATCATGCAACTTTGCATATACCTTTAATGTCCTTATGATGTTCTGCTATTTATTGCACTGGTTAAAAAAGATACATGTACTTATACAGGGATAATGCATGTCTTTCATGTTATAACATGTGCAGAATCCCGAGGGATTGGTTGGTGCCTTCATGAGTAGATGTTATAACACGAACATGTGCTAATGCTTTCTGATTACAAAACGTGTAAAAATATTAAAAATAAATACTTTGTCTATCAACGTTATTAAATGACCATGAAATACTCGAAAATATCAGCGTTGTAGGACGTCATTTCTTTTTTAATTATCTGTTATGCGGCCATTATTTTGTCACTGAAAGCATGTAATTACACTATTAATATGCTTAAATATACATACTTGTATGTATATTATTGTATATATCTTTTTGCGACAGAGGCAGTGCATAGAGATATATTCAATACACACTACATAAGCTATGATCAACGTAGTTAATTTAACACTCTAACAGCAAAAAGGTGTGTTTCAGAAATATGCACAAATTTTCTGGAAAGTTTAGAATATTATCCTGATTGCTACCAAGTATCTTTTTCAAGCACTAAAAGAATGCACAAAAATATTTTCAGGGCACAGGGTTTTCAGGAAACAAATACAATATCTAGACATATTATGTTTTGTTAAGATAAGATAAGATTTATTTAAAGTCGGCAAGACATCGAACAAGTACAACATAAGCTCATGTGAGCTTTTGAACCGACTACAGATTAACATATGGTATATATTAAAACAATTGTATAAAAGCTGCAATGATAATATGGATTTTAGTGTTAACGAGTTAAATAGCATTTAGCACAATATACCACTAAAAATATCTAAACAATATAAAACTATGACATATGCCTATCTATGATGTCACTTAAAAGGAAGAAAATAAATCACAGATAAATAAATTTAATAAAAGACTCTTGTATAGAAATATTACCATAAGTAAAACTGGTTTTATGTCTAACATTAAGATCCATGATAAAGGTCAGTAAAAGATTGGCAGATATCATAGCTTACAATATAAAAGTACAAAGCTTGCAACAAACAAGTACAAGAGCAAACAAAATACATAAGCAAGCGTGATGAAAGCAAAAACACATAGAAAGACCACTGACTGCAAATGAAAAACATCTAAACAAACACAGTCACATGTACAACACAATTATAGCTAGGAAAACATAATAAAATGAGTAGTTGGCAAAGCAGAATTACAGTACTCTATAGTTAAATTGTATCATACAAAGAAAAGTAAAAAAAACAACAACATAACTGTATGAAAATAATTCTGACTCTACTAAGCTTAATAGCAACAGGCTTGTAATCTAAGTACATAGGTGGGGAAAAGCAACATGCAAGACAGCAAAATTAAAGAACAGCAAACAAAAAAGCTAAAAATATATACACTGCTGAACTCCAAGTAGGCCCCACCAATGCTGTAGGAGCTCACCAATCTGGTTTACAAGCAATACACTTGCAGTCCCTGCCACTCCATGTGGATATGAGGCTTCTGAATTGATGTTCATTGAATGAAATGTTTTCAAAAAATACAGAAATTTGTTGGAAAGTTTACAATATTTTCGTGATAGACATCTATCTCGTGGCAGAAATATGCCACAAACTACTGAAAATAGTGCCATTAATAAAAGTCCATTTCGTGAGATTGTATCCATTTCGTATTTTAGTCTGGTAGCTTTTATCACGATTACATATAATCACGCACGCCGGGGTAAATCGCGGGAAGTGGGTGGGCATTCAAATAATAAATATTTCTAAGGGTCTATTCTTATTTTTTAATTTCATTAAAATGAAGGGCCCGCCTACAGAAGAGGATCTCCGAAAACTTGGCAATTCGCAAGCGCTTGAGAAAATATCCAATTTGAAGTAAGTTGAAAAAAGGATTTTATAAGAATACAGAACAGATCAGCTCTTCTGACATTTCTGCACCAGCCTGGTCATTAGAACCTGAATCCATGGTACAAATGATGATATGCCAAATGAACCATGAATCATGAGGCACACAGTTCTTTTGTTTTGAGAGGCGAATGAAATTGAAAAGTTTGTTCCAAAACCCGTAACCAGTGCCACAGACACTTGGGAGGTCAAGTCCGTCTGCCCCTGCCTGTCTGTCTCTGCACGCAAAATTGTCACTTGGGTTATTCCAGTGAATGATTGTTCCCGGAAAGAATGAATGTCTGTATGTGTATAGCTAAAAATTTTCAGCCACAAGAGATGTGTATAAGGATGTGAGTATGTTGCGCAAGCAGCGAATGCCGATGCATCGTCGGTGGAAGAAGAACAGATGCTGTTATGGATCTCTGAGTGAAATGAATCCCAGAAATCGTGCCAGAAGTCTGTCGCGCTGTAATTTCATCAAATGAAATGCAATGGACTCAACTTTCATTTTAAAATATTTCTAATCCATTTTTCTTTTGATCTGACATAAAGAAATCCATGCAACATAATCTGAACACAAGTTATACACACATATTTCAAATGGTACTGCTGTCTGCAATATTTTGTCCGCCATTGCAGTTGTCACCTGATCAGGGTACTCTTCATTTTGAAAACAAATAGGCGGTATAGAACAGGGCTTGAGCTAGGGAGCGACTTGAGCGAAATAGTCGCTTTGTAGCTCCCCACTTCGCTCAAATCTAACATCAAAGCGAAATTCAAGTCGCCCGATTTTTTTATCCACACACCTCCAGTTATCCGCTATCGGCCTGTTGACACTTGACTGGAATACACGAAAGCGTAATTTAAGCTCCGCCTACTTCAGATTACGGAGAAATGCAAAGGTGACACTTGTTTTGTAAACTGACTGTTGATAAACAAAGCAGTAGAGATTTATATTACGTAAGCTTACACATTTTTTTTTTGACCTTTAGAAAGTATCTTACCTTGGCTAACTCGAGTAATTTCCTCAAATCCACTTAATTTTACTCGTATTTTTCAAAACCCAAACTTAAGAAACATAATAATTTTTTTTTAATATTATCACTGACACTTTCTGTGAATAAAATAACGTAACTGAAATTTACGCAAATTTTTTACATCTGCCATCAGAAACTGGGTTAAACCTGTTTGACAACTGTTTCTTTTAATGTGTGCCGACACCAGCATATCAAAGAGACACCAGCAGATCAAAGAAGACGTGTATTCTGTGTGATGTCATAGTGATGTCACTGCTATTGACATGTATTTAATTCATACTGTACACTTGTTATTTAAGGAGCTTGATTTATTTTTTGCTGATATGGAATTAACTTTTTTTAAATTGTTTTCATATTTAAAGGGTTTTCTTGGTTTGGGCAATCATTGCAAGAGTGAAAAACACTTGAATTTGCAGTTTAAGCACATTAGATTCACAAGGTTTAAAATGATAAGAAAACAGAATCACTGACATTTTCAGTGAATTTGTTATTTACTTTAAATTAATAAACAAAGACAGGAAATAATAAAAATAGTAACTTATATTTAGCATACAAATGTAGTTACTTTTTCAACTTGCATGTCATGGTGCTAAAATCATTCCCATTTTCCCTAAAATCTCGCCACTTCTCCCTAAAATCTCTCCACTTCTCCTTAATCTTAGTTGAGGGAGAAGTGACTTCTCCCTAAAATCTTAGCCTAGCTTAAGCCCTGATAGAATCGTTATTTATTGACCTTTTCTGTGAGCTTAAAATAAAAATGTGGAAAACCACAGGTTGCCCAACATGACAAACCTTCAAATGTATGTTTTTCATGAACTTTGTTGAAAAAAGTTGTATTTATAATTCAATTAAATTTATAAATATGCAAAATGTTGATCTTGATTTTCATAAATGCTCTGAACTTTGCATGACGTCATCAGTTTCTCACGAGAGGCTGTGCGAGATGTTGCAAATCAGCACTGGTTAGTTAACCAAATGGGGTTACACCATAGCTTAATGGATGCGACCATCAGAAAATAAAAATAGCGTCAGTTAAGTTATGGTAACCAGAACTAACTTGTGTAATGTTCAATTTTAAAGCACTTTTGAATTAAGGATTCCTTGATTAGTTGCAATGTTTTTGCCGTGGCATGCAATTTTCAAATGATTTGGGTCTTATTTGTCTCTTAACACGATTTGGGGTCAGAAAATTATGACTGGACATTGTTGGCACCAGCCTCTCACATCCTTGTAGAGGAAGACCAATCTTGAAGTTTTTCTAATGCCCTGGAGAAGATTCAGGCCAAGGTCCTTGAGTATACTGGTGATGCAACCCGGGTCCTGGGGTGAGTAGTCTCCAGATGATGAACCTAGCTAGACGAGGCTGAACCCTCTTAAGTAGGGATCCCAGTAGGGTTTTTTATGCCCCCGAAGGCAGGCATATAGTTTTTGAACCGTCTGTCGGTCTGTCCGCAATTTTCGTGTCCGGTCCATATCTTTGTAATCCATGGATGGATTTTCAAATAACTTGGCACGAATGTGTACCACAGTAAGACGACCTATCGCGCGTAAGACCCAGGTCCGTAGCTCAAAGGTCAAGGTCACACTTAGACGTTAAAGGTCATTTTTCATGATAGTGCATTGATGGGCGTGTCCGGTCCATATCTTTGTCATCCATGGATGGATTTTCAAGTAACTACGCATAAATGTGTGGCACAGTAAGACGACGTGTCGCGTGCAAAACCCAGGTCTGTAGCTCAAAGGTCCAGGTCACACTTAGACGTTAAAGGTCATATTTCATGATAGTGCATTGATGGGCGTGTCCGGTCCATATCTTTGTCATTCATGCATGGATTTTAAAATTATTGGGCATGAATGTGTATCACAGTAAGACGACGTGTCGCGAGCAAGACCCAGGTCCGTAGCTCAAAAGTCAAGGTCACACTTAGACGTTAAAGGTCATATTTCATGATAGTGCAATGATGGACGTGTCCGGTCCATATCTTTGTCATTCATGCATGGATTTTTAAATAACTACGCATGAATGTGTGGCACAGTAAGATGACGTGTCGTGCACACAGGGATCATCCTACAAGGCGATTTGAGCGATATCTTCGCTTTAAAGTCGGCCACTTCGCCTAATTGTCGCCTCCGGGCGAAATCCAAATAGCCGAGTTTTTCAGTGAGTTATTACCTGTTTACTTAAAGTTGTAAAACTTGATGCATATTTTAGATTAAATTATTGATTAATCCATAGTCAACCCCGCCTACTCGCCTGTCAAACTTCAGCCAATTGTAGCGTTAATATCTAGCAGTGACAATAATATTGTAAGCCGCCGCCATTTTGAAAATTTTTAGTCGGCGTGTAAAAAGCCGATAAACTTAACGAGAGCATGATCTTATGCAACAGTTGTATATTATTCTTTCATTTTATTAGCTCATCTGATTTTTTGAAAAAAAATGATGAGTTATTGTCATCACTTGAGCGGTTGTCGGCGTCGGCGTCTGCGTCGGCGTCTGCGTCGGCGTTGCCTGGTTAAGTTTTATGTTTAGGTCAGCTTTTCTCCTAAACTATCAAAGCTATTGCTTTGAAACTTGGAATACTTGTTCACCATCATAAGCTGACCCTGTATAGCAAGAAACATAACTCCATCTTGCTTTTTGCAAGATTTATGGCCCCTTTTGTACTTAGAAAATATCAGATTTCTTGGTTAAGTTTTATGTTTAGGTCAACTTTTCTCCTAAACTATCAAAGCTTTTGCTTTGAAACTTGGAATACTTGTTCACCATCATAAGCAGACCCTGTACATCAAGAAACATAACTCCATCTTGCTTTTTGAAAGAATTATTGCCCCTTTTGGACTTAGAAAATCAGTTTTCTTGGTTAAGTTTTATGTTTAGGTCAGCTTTTATCCTAAACTATCAAAGCTATTCCTTTAAAACTTGCAACACTTGTTCACCATCATAAGCTGACCCTGTAAAGCAAGAAACATAACTTCATCCTGCTTTTTGCAAGATTTATGGCCCCTTTTGGACTTAGAAAATATCAGATTTCTTGGTTAAGTTTTATGTTTAGGTCAACTTTTTCTCTTAAACTATCAAAGCTATTGCTTTAAAACTTGCAACTCTTGTTCACCATCATAAGCTGACCCTGTACAGCAAGCAACATAACTCCATCCTGCTTTTTGCAATAATTATTGCCCCTTTTGGACTTAGAAAAATCATTTTCTTGGTTGAATATTATGTTTAAGTCAACTTTTCTCTTAAACTATCAAAGCTATTGCTTTAAAACTTGCAACACTTGTTCACCATCATAAGCTGACCCTGTACAGCAAGCAACATAACTCTATCCTGCTTTTTGCAATGATTATGGCCCTTTTGACTTAGAAAATCATGGGTTAGGAAATATTTTCTATTTATACAAAAAAAATCATGATGACGTTCAGCACCCAAAGGCGGTCTCTGTAATAAAACTTACTCATAAATTATTTCTTTGACATAAGTTACGGTCATTTTTCTGTAAAATATGGGCTGGTACATTGTTAAAAAAAGATTTCGCTGAGCGTCAGAACAGGTGCCGTACAAATTACTTGTAAAAAGATCGCCATTATCTATTGGCATTTGAATACTTTTGGTAAAAAAATTAATAAATTAATAAAATTGTATAAAATCTGAACATAGTTGGTGCAAAATAAAAAATGACGGGCATGCTATAAAAGTACAAGAATCGAAACATGAATGAAAATTTTCACGCCGTTTTGATCGTGCACCTGTTCAATTTACGAGTTTCGGACATGTAAATTTCGGATAAAAATTTAAAGGCGACTTTTTCATAGCAAAAGTTTATACTTTATTTAGAAATTCATGAAAATGATAATGCAAGAATCAACTTCCTTAAATAATTACTGTTCATAAGTTACAGCTAGACCCACAGAAAGTGGATATATATAGGGAAGAAACTGAATGCTATGCCGATTCTTCTCCTTAAATTTCTCAACTTCTCCCTAAATTCTGTGGAGAAGTCACTTCTCCCTAAAATTTTGACCTAGGATGGTCCCTGGCACAAGACCCAGGTCCGTAGGTCAAAGGTCCTAAACTCTAACATCGACCATAACTATTCATTCAAAGTGCCATTGGGGGCATGTGTCATCCTATGGAGACAGCTCTTGTTTTACCAGGAGGGAAGGGGCCCAGGCATGTGATTCGGGGGAAAAAATAGCTCGGTATTTGGGCAAAGGGAAATAAAAATCCTGATGTAAAGTCAATTTTTGGGGAAAACTGCATGATTTAAAAGAAATTTTCTGAGGGGAAGGGGCCTATTAACGGCCCCTATTATGAAGGCCAGACTACGGAACTGTATTAGATCTGACAAGGGCAAGATATGCAGTTTTTCTGCTAGATCATGTTGAACAGTGCTTCAGGTTTCGTTTCAGGAAACCTAGAGTAGAATTTGGCATTCTTGGTGATTATTGTAATGTGAGCCTCAAATTTTAAGTTGTCAGAAAAAATATTACCAAAATAGGAATTTTCTTCTTCTTGTTGGATGATATGGTTGTCTAGTTCGGTAGGAGTTGCTAGCTTTGTTGTTTATACTCCTGGTGGTATAGTGGTTATGGAGGGTTCGAGCTCTACTGAGATCACAACAATGCTTTCTCATTTGACACCAAGAAGAGTTTCGGAAAATGTAAGAAGTTAAAAATTTGAGGGGGAAACCTTTTTTTTGAGAGGTAAATGTAGGATAGGGAAATCTAGCCAGGGTTTTTTTCACTTTTAGGGGAAGGGGGTCTGTGCCCTTTGAAGGGGGAAATACCGACGTAAATCTAAGAAAAGGGGAATTTTTGTTGGTGGTGTAATAATAATACTGGGCAAAACATTTTACAAAGTTTACAAAAATATTCAGTTTTACTAGCACTATAGCCATGGTAGTGCAGCCATTGATACCTGCTCTCTTATTTGGCCAATGCATCTTGGACCATAACCTTTTCATTCCCTCCACTACAGCTGGAATCACTTTCAACTGGACTGTCGGTTTGACATTCATCAAAGACTCGCTAATATTCATTGATTCAATAGTGTCTGATAACGTTTCACTGCAAGCATTCACATTTTTACTAGCACTTGCTGTACCAAGCAGGTGCGTAACCATGTTCGGGACTGAGGGGGTTGCATTTGGTCGCATTTTGCCACATAATGAAGTGCTTCAGTGATACTGATTTATCAAGGGAAGTTTCTCATGTAATACCGATGTTGATGTAAACAAACAAAAAGGTATCGCGGTGGACTGTTTTCTATATAAAAATGAACAAAATAGAGTGAATTATGATTCAAATGATTGGCGATTTTTTCTTTTTTTTCGGAGGGGAATTTAACACATCGAGAAGGGGGAAAAACATTCTATTTTGAGGGCAGAATGGGGTCGAATTTTGCCAAATATTTTAGTAAAAAAATGCTGCTAGCTGAAATGTCTGTATTCATGTAACTGGTGCAAGAAGGTGTATTTAAACTTGTGTAGCAAACATGGCCACTTAACTGAAGGCAGCAACAGAAAGTTGTTTGAAGGATATCTTGTTGTTTCTGATATGCAGTTAAAGATTTAGAACAAACAGTGCTCTGAAATTTCATTGTTTATTTACAAACAGCTGTAATGTTCTTGATTAATACAAAGATTAAATGTAATAATTTCGAAATTGTATTCCAGTTTATCAAGACGAAATCTAGGTAGCATTGATAGTGAGATCTTCAACAAATTACAGAACATTAAGAGTCTCGATTTGTCACAGAACTGTCTGACAGGCGTACCAGATGATCTTTGGCTTCCATCACTGCAGACGTTGGACCTCTCTGATAACCAGCTGCAGTCCGTTGATTTTGTACAACATTTTGGCAGTTTGCAACAGCTGTATTTGGAGGATAATGATGCAATTACTGTAAGTGTGTCTTAGAAATTACTGTAAGTGTGTCTTAGAAATTACTGTAAGTATGTCTTAGCAATTACTTTAAGTGTGTCTTAGAAATTACTGTGTGTCTTAGCAATTACTGTAAGTGTGTCTTAGAAATTACTGTGTGCCTTAGAAATTAGTATTACTGTAAGTGTGTCATAGAAATTACTGTAAGTGTGTCTTAGAAATTACTGTAAGTGTGTCATAGAAATTACTGTAAGTGTGTCTTAGAAAGAATTCGAATTGTGTAAAATGCAAACTTGGACAGATTTCTGTTAGAGACAGTAAAGTACTGGTGTGAGGTAATCTTCTTGCTTACCTTATGTCATTTGGAAAGAATTTAAATTGTGTAAAAGGTAAAATGTAAAATTCCTTTATGTTTATATTGTGTTGAAGCCTTTATTATTTGATCAAATTCTGAAATTTGATTTAGATCTTTGAAGAATGTGGACCTTGTTTAGAAATCTGAAAAGTTAACTTATTTAACATCACATATTTGAATGTTATATTAAGATACAGTAAATGACTTGTTGAAAAGTTTATGTGCTATTTTACAGATAGATGATTATTACATAGCAAAGGTGTTGTGCCCATCACTGAGGAGTATAGATGGGGCAGAGGATATCAAACATATTGAAAAAGGAATTTCTTTGTACACAGATCATCTTGAACCCCAGGTAAGTTACAGTGTAGTTAAGAGTTTAAGTAAGTAACCATTTAATTGAGTGCTAGGCAAGTATTAAACTGTGTAACAGATGCCAGGGAAGTTGCCATGTAAAAGAGATGCTGTAAATGAGATGCTGTTAAAGTTACCTTGTAACAGTGATATCAGGCAAGCTTCCATGTAAGTGAGATGCCAGGAAAGTTTCCTGATGAAGAGATTCAAATTCATATGTAACTGAGATGCCAGGAAAGTTTCCTGGTGAAGAGATTCAAATTCATATGTAACTGAGATGCCAGGAAAGTTTCCTGGTGAAGAGATTCAAATTCATATGTAACTGAGATGCCAGGGAAGTTTCGATGTAACTTGAGATGCCAGGAAAGTTTCCATGTAAATGAGATGTGCATCGGCATTTACCATTTAACTTGTATGTCTGGTAAGATAATATGTAAGAATGAGATGATGGTAAGGTTGCCATGTAACATAGATGCTAGGTAAAGTTACATAAAATATATGCACGAACGGGGATGCTAGGTAAGTTTTTAGTGAATGAGACGGCAGACATGTTCCATGTAGCAGAGATACAAGGTAAGTAACCATGTAACTAACGTATCCAGTAAGTCAGTTTGTTTTGTTTTGGGTTTAACGCCATTTTTCAACAGTATTTCTGTTTCAGTTATGTAATGGCGGGCAGTTAACCTAACCAGTGTTCCTGGATTCTTTACCAGTACAAACCTGTTCTGCGCAAGTAACTGCCAACTTCCCCACAAGAATCAGATGTGGAGGACGAATGATTTCAGACAAAATGTCTTTTATCAATTCGTCACGGAGAAAATACGCCCTGTCTGGGGATCAAACTCACTACCCCGTGATCTGTAGACTGAAGCTCTCCCTATTTGAGCTACATGTAGGCGGGGTAGTCCAATAAGGTTTATTACTGTGTAACAGATACCTTGTAACAGATGCATTGTGGGAAACTTCAAGTAGTTTATTTGATAACTCTTGGAAGTGTTGAGAGCTCAAATATTGAAACACCAATTTTGTGTCTGAACTTACTCTTATAAAAGTGGATTTAGAGAAGTTCTTTGGGTGAAATACAGATTTCATTTGTATGGATTTTAGTTAGTGTTCTGATCCAAGTTATTAATATGCATACAAATGCATAGTGTGTGTATTGTATGTCACAGAATATATCATAAATTTACTCTGTAAGAAATACATTGTTTTGTACTACCTTCTTTCAAAGAGGTAAGTAGGAACAGTTTCAATGATAAGGCCCAAAAATTGTTTGTTTAGGGTAACTTTTAAATATTTTAGTGAAAAATGTACATAGTATATCTTTAATGTGACAGTGACTTACGTGTCGTACGTGTTTTCAGATTGAGGCAGTTTGGGAGGCCAGGTTCTCGGAGGTGTACAGTAGCGGAGTAAACAAGGAAGAAATGGAGAGTTTACATGAGGAGTTTGTCAATACAATAAATCAGGGGAACGTTGTCGGCAGCAATCTTACAATGTCCAAGTTCAGGACTTTTATGGTAAAGTATGAGCAGAAAAAAAAAATATGACGAAAAGGATTAGGAAGGCAAAATTTGACTGTATTATACTGAAAAATGTGCTGCATCGAGCTGTGATTTGCTGGAAATGCAATGTATAGTGTGTTTTTATAATGCATTTCCAGTATACTTCGTTCAAATCATATTAAACAGTTTTGCAATCATTCAAAAGATAAGTAACCTCCATATAGTAACCAGCATAATTACCTATTTTAATAGAAAGGATTATTGTAAAAAACTATTTTTTATTGCAGATAAATCATCTTTGTTGGAAATTGATTTCGGATGTAAATCGAGGAAAGAAAAAATCTAAGAGAAGAAGCATAAAGTCGTCTGATGGAGTTGATACGCAGTCGCAGTATGGGACCAGAATTTCTAAAGGAGTAACGCCAGTGAAACATTACAGGTCTGTTGGAAGCATTCTTAGTTGCTGTAGTATTTGAGCCGTGCCATGAGAAAACCAACATAGTGGGTGTGCGACCAGCATGGATCTAGACCAGCCTGCGCATCCGCGCAGTCTGGTCAGGCTCCATGCTGTTCGCTTTTAAAGCCTATTGGAATTGGAGAAACTATTAGCGAACAGCATGGATCCTGACCAGACTGCGCGGATGCGCAGGCTGGTCTGGATCCATGCTGGTCGCATACCCACTATGTTGGTTTTCCCATGGCACGGCTCATTTATACATTAACTTGGAAAGACAGTTTGATAAAAGTTGAAACAAATACAGGTGTTTATTTTGATCTTCTTTATTAGCTCAAATATTCAAAGAATGGACAGAGCTATTGGACTTGCCCGTGCTTCAGCGTCTTGATTTGGTTAAATTTTTGTATGTAAGCTAGTATCTCAGTAACCACTTGTGGGAATGGATTGAAACTTTACACACTTATTTGCTTTGATAAACTGACTTCATGTGCCATAACTCTGCTTTGCATTTTTACAAAATTATGCCTTTTTGTACCCCCCGACAACAAAGTTGTAAGGGGGGCTATACTGGTTTCAGGTTGTCTGTCTGTCTGTCTGTCCGTCTGTCTGTCCGTCTGTCCGTAGACGCAATTTTGTGCGCACCATCTCTCCTTATCCCCTTGACAGAATTTAATGAAACTTCACACAAGTGATCAGTACCAACAGTAGTTGTGCATGAGGCATGTTAGGTTCTTTTAGAAAAAAAAATTGCAGAGTTATGGGACTTTGTTTTTTTGTTACTATACTATATACATAGACACAATCTTGTGCGCACCATCTCTCCTCATCCCCTTGACACAATTTAATGAAACTTCACACAAGTGATCAGTACCAACAGTAGTTGTGCATGGGGCATGTTAGGTTCTTTTAGAAAAAAAAATTTGCAGAGTTATGGGACTTTGTTTTTTTGTTACTATACTATATACATAGACACAATCTTGTGCGCACCATCTCTCCTCATCCCCTTGACACAATTTAATGAAACTTCACACAAGTGATCAGTAACAACAGTAGGTGTGCATGGGGCATGTTAGGTTCTTTCAGCGACAAAATTGCAGAGTTATGGGACTTTGTTTCTTGTTAACATACTATGTACATACAGTCTGCATATGCAATCTTGTGGGCGCCTGATCTTCCAAACCCTTACACACAATTTAATGAAACTTCACACAAGTGATCAGTACCAACCCTAGTTTTGCATGGTGCATGTTACATCCTTTTAGATAAATATTCTGCATAGTTATGGGACTTTTTTTGTTGTTACTATACTGTATAATTCGTCACCTTAGCGCAAAAAGTGAACAAGTCCTTCTTTAAGTCAATGCAGTTATCCACTTCTTGCACTGAGGTGACGATATATACAGTCTATATACATACAGTCCACAAATTATGCAATCTTGTGTGCGTCAAATTGCAATGTACTGTGTCAGTGCATGCGGGGGGTACATTCATCACCTTTAGTGATAGCTCTAGTTTCAACTTATATTTATTCATTTGACAAGGCTTTTGAATAGTGGAGCGTTACTATCCTCCTACAGCTGTTGTCTGTTATATGCTTTTCAGTGCATCAATTGATATTGTACATCTATTGTAAAATGGTTGAAACTAGTGGACGTTGTGTTTTATAGAGTCATAGTGATATTTTTCCTTTGTGTTTAAATTCATTAAAACACACTTTAAAATATATTATTTCTGTATAATGCTACCAGGTGGTGTACCTGGCAATAACAGCAGAGGACTTTTGTGTGGTGTATATTAAAGGCCTGGTGCACAGTAAAGTGCCCAATTGGGTTAGCATCTAAGTCAAAAAATAAAGTTTATACTTTGCCTTGAAAACTGCCTTTTTTCAACACTTCAACATGTTGTGCACAAGGATCAGTACCCAAATAGATAACTTTTTGGGATTTTTTTTCTAAAAAGTGGATTTAAGTTGCCATGTCGGGTTGGGGACGGACATTACACCTTCATTTAAATTAGATTCCTACTGTAAATGTTTTATACAAAGCCACTTCTTTTATGTGTATTTTCTAATAGTTTGAGGTCACAGATCAAGAAAATATAAGCCTTAACTCTTTGTTTTTCCATTTTTTTTTAAAAAATAGCTAATTTCTTTGAAATTACGATTATTTTCTATTAATCGTAAAATTCACTTTAATATAAAATTTGGAAAACGGAACATTTACAGCAGGAAAACACCTTTAAAGCAATTAATTAATACAAACCACAAAGTAGAAACATAAATACTCTTATTTATATTACATTTAAGCAGAAAATATCATAAATAAATAGTGCCGGAAACGGGGGACGGACATTACCTAAAATGACTGGTTCAGCTTTTATAACTACTTTGGAACATAAATTACTCTGAAATTCAAATTTCTTAACTAAGGGAACATTTGTATCTTTTCAATAGGTAATATGTCTATAAATATAGTAAATGATTTTACTAAATGATAAAGGAAATTCATTACGGACATTCATTTAAATAGCAGTTAAAAAGCGAGCGAGATTGAAGTATTTCATTTTTACTAATTTGCAAAAAGTATTCTACTAGTATTAGGCAGTATTTGTCAAAATCAGCTTTACAATCAATTCTTCACTGCATATTATCATAATTTATATATGCAAGTACTGTTCTGTTTCAAAGAAAAAAACATACATGCAGTACAAGCATTCCCATAAAACTAATCCATATCTAACAACCTTCCAGTAGAATACAAGCATATTAAATGTAGATGACCATAACATTACTGAATCAGTTTAGCTTTCTATCAGTGCTGTGTTAATGGTACAAAATGAAATAATGATAACATAATAATGTTCTGTCTATGATTGAAAAAATATTACACTTCAACAATTTTTTTTATTTTTTTTTTTTGTATACTTGTACCAGTCTTTTATTTTTCATGGTTTAATTTAATATAATTATGCTTTTTTTAAAGGGGGAAGTCCTTGGCAAAAAAGGCAAAATGTATCCTTACTAGGGGTTTTAATTTTATACAATACACTGGATTATAACACTTACATCAAAGAGTGTTGTTTTAGGTAAAGATTCCATAATGATCAATTAAGATCCAGTTTAGGGGTTTTATGGTCCCTTGTATATTGGCACCCTGTTGAGAAAGTGTGATTTTGTGATCTTCTATGGCCACCTGTGTTTTATGGCATGTTGTTGCCATCTCAGTAGGTCACTAATTAATTATGTTGTTTTAATTAAGGAATGATTATGATGCATCTTATGACCCTTTATTGTGTAGATGAAAATATAAGAGAAAATAAAAAAGATAAGAAATATACAGTAGGGCACTAGGGGTCGGGAAGGGGGATCAAGTGTTTATGGTAGCATTCAAAAAGTTTTTGTAATTACTAAGGGACAAAAGAGGGGCATAGTTTTCTGGATATGATGTTTAAACCTTTAAATTACAACACTATAAATTTCAAGAAGACAGAAGACTAAAACTCTACTTACTTTTTTCAACATGTAGTTTTAGTACAAAAATGTAATGTCCGTCCCCCAACACTTTAAATGTGCTTAAAGATAATGTTTGGCAAAGTTTTACTTTATGTATATACTCATTAGTCTTTTTTCATGTTTTTGCATGAGCTCTTTATATGAAAGTAAAATTCATTATGAAACTGATTCATTTTGCTGAAGATTTCAACAAATTTTGACATTTTTTTTTTACACACACTGTGTTTTTAAGAAAAAATATCACAAAATAATGTATTTTACTGATTTTAAATGCATTTTTTTTTAAATTTCAGTTC
Organism: Mercenaria mercenaria; assembly: GCF_021730395.1. Classification (NCBI taxonomy): domain Eukaryota; kingdom Metazoa; phylum Mollusca; class Bivalvia; order Venerida; family Veneridae; genus Mercenaria; species Mercenaria mercenaria. The sequence continues at coordinate 5,794,666 of NC_069372.1, forward strand.
TTATTGGTAAATCAGAAATAAAAGGAATTGAATTAGAGAGAAAATAGTAATATATTTACAACATTCAAAATCAATGATAAGTGGGGACGGACATTACGGGGACGGACATTACAGATAACTTTTACACTTTTGTCAATATCTAAAAAACTTCTTGATGGAATTCAACAATTTTTGGAAATGTTACTTATGTCATCATATGTAATAAAAATGTGCTGCAAATTTCTAGTTTTATAACACTTAATGAAGTTTATGCTAGGGGGACGGACATTACGGATTTTTTGTCACAAACTAATTTTTTATGAGATATTCGGCTATATTTATTTATAGACTTGATGTACAAATATGATACTTTGACTATTTCAACTTACATATTTTTCAAACTTTTCAAGGCCATCTCACATGTTCTAGCACCAAAAGATACTACTTTTTTCTTCACTTTTTTAAGTATAGCATTTTCAGATTTCTAGGGCGTTACATCCATACAACTTTGGTTCAAACCATGATTTTCAGAACAAGAATTACAGAAGAACATGATGTTATATATCAAATGAAAGCAAAGATATTTTTCTTTCACAAAATTTAATAGTGAAGATGTAAAAAAGAACAGAATTTCTGTGAGACAGCTTACAAAAATGATGAAATTTTAGATGCTAACCCGTTACATGCAAAAATGGCTAATTTTTGCCTACTTAAACTTGTCGTACTACTTTATTTTTAAATTTTCATGATAAATGTTCACGTCCACATCTACATCTGTTCCATACCTTACTTATAAACTTTATTTCATAGTTCTATCATGCATTGTTTGAAAGATGGGGCTATGTACATGATTTTTTGCTGAATTGGGCACTTTACTGTGCACCAGGCCTAAAAAACACACTATAACATATTTAGATTTTAGTATTTTTTACATTTTAAATAGAAGATCAAATATGGTAGCACTACTTTTGTTGTTACAAGTAGGTTGATTTGATGTCACTGTTAACATATATTATTACATTAACATTATATATTATTAAAAATATACATTATGTGTAATATTACACCTGTATAAATTATTTCTTGTTTAGCAAAATTTTCGTTCTACAGTAACATTTTGTTTTATACAGTACGGGAGTGCCCATTACAGACTCACAAAACCAGGGTAACAACAAGAAGAGGAAAAGAGAAGATAGTGTAGAGAGATCCCCAGTAAAATTACAGTCTGCAAAACGTAAAAGAGAGAGTTCCCCAGCCTCGACCCCAGTTAAAACTACCAGTGCCAAACGAAAAAGGGAGGATACTCCAGATTCCAAAGTAAAGTCAACGTCTGACAAATGGAAAAGGGAGAGTACTGCAGATAACTCAGAGTCGAAATCACCAGCAGCCAAAAGAAGAAAGGATGATTCAAAAACTCCAGATTTTACAAAAATGCGCAAAAGTGAGGGAGTTTCACAATTGTTGGTAAGGATATTTATAATTGAGCCACACCATGAAAAAACCAACAGAGTGCATTTGCGACCAGCATGGATCCAGACCAGTCTGCGCATCCGCGCAGTCTGGTCAGGATCCATGCTGTTCGCTAACGTTTTCTCTAATTGCAATAGGCTTGAAAGCGAACAGCGTGGATCCTGACCAGACTGCGCGGATGCATGCTGGTTGCAAATGCACTATGTTGGTTTTTTCATGGTGTGGCTCGTTTATATGGTTTTGTTGGTTTCAGGTTATATAACACTATTGCATTGTACAGGAAGGGCACCCCTAAGAAAGCGTATAGTTTTTTGGAAAGCATAAGTTGTCTTTGGATTTTGTTAATTTTTTAATCTTTAAATTTAGGCAACAATTCACATTTTAAAATTTCTGAATGAAAAAAAGCATATTGTAGTCACACTGTCCATCTGTTAGTTAATTTGTGAATTGTTCAAAACACTTTCAGCTTTTAAAAGCTTACACAGATTCTAATGAAACTTTATATGTGTTTTGAGGAAGGTATGGGGTGATGTGTCAGGTTTGTGACATCCATCTTTAGGTTAAAAATGTCCTCATTATTTTTCTAGCACAAATTACCAGAATACGAGCCATCAATGTTTCTACGCTGTCATTCCATGGGGAACAACCCATCTGATAGTACAACTAAGGTGTGGAACTGTGCCTTTGAACCTTTATTAGGAAGTACAGGTAAGTTATTGCAAGGGAAATAACTCTCACCAAAATCCAGTACAAGCTAGAGTTTCATGTTAATAATGGTTACATTAAAACAACACTTAAATTTTTACTCCAGCCAGAGATATGCATAATAGGACTGGGAACCAGAAAAGAACTTTGTTTTATTCAGTTGGCAGCAGTTTTATAGACTGCTGTTCTAGAATGTAACAGAAATGAGTTTCATTCAAGGGAAATGTGCCATGGCACATCCAGCTACATAAATATGTGGTTGGCATTCTAAATCCAGGCATAGCAAAATTGTCATGATGTTTACTTTTGATATTCTGCCTTCGTAGAAGAAGTTCTATGCATACTAAGTTCAATAGGGAGAGTGAAGATCTGCAGATTGCAGGGTCATGTGTTCGATCCCTTAGCGCGGCATAGGTTCACTATGACAATTTGATAAAAGACATTGTGTCTAAATTCATTCATCTGCAATCTGATTCTTGATGACAAGCTGGCAGTTACATATGTTGGTACTGGTCTAGTCAAGGTACACTGGTCTAGTCAAGCAACAACTGTTGCATAACTGAAATACTGTTGAAAAACAGTGATAAACCCAAAACAAACAAACAAACAAATCACAGAAGTTACTATATTACATACTAACAAACAAAATAATTAAGTATGCACACAGAAAATTCAACAGTGAAATGAACAATTCTTTTTGTGGACAAACTATAAAGCTTTCTTTCAATTGATTTTGACAGGAGAGACTAGTAACATCCTGGCAACTTGTGGAGGAAAAAATGTCTGCTTTATTGATTGTCAGACTGGGAAAGTTATGAAGAGATATAAGGATGCCAGTAAATCTGAGGTAAAATAAAAATAGATAAAGTAAGAGTTTTTTCACACCAAATTATCAAACAATTCCGAACTATCTTTTGAAAACATAATTCTATAGTTATGAAGGAGAGGTCTGTTTTATATTAACCCGGCAAGTGATTCTGCCTTTGCGACCAGTGCAGACCAAGATCATCCTGTACATCTGTGCAGTCTGATCATGGTCTGCACTGTTCGCTATTCAGTCTGTATCGTTTTGGTAAGCACCCCTTTTAACAGTTACTGGTACTGTCCAAATTGGAAGCTGGACAAGTTCATTATAGAAATTTAGTAGGGTAAGGGTTAAAAGCTTAGTCTGTATTTAGTTTTATTCAACTGACTTCCTTCAAGGATCAGTTCAATTGGAAACAATTGTTACATGATGTTCTATACAAGGCTATTTAACTATCTGATTCTTTTCAAGTTGTATTTTAAAATTCTAAATAGAGTAGTTTAGAGTGAATGAGTAACTGAGAAACTGAATCTGTTAAAACTTTATGACCAAGTGTTTATACTATTGGCAGTCGTTTTATGCCCTGGCATGGACCACACTGGAAGCTGATGGTAAACATTTGAACGAAGATGTGAATATATTAGCTGTAGCAGGTAATACTGTATATACATTCTCATTGTGAGGTTCCTATATTTTGATATTACATACTGTAAAATCAGTTGATTTTGTTGGCACACAATTTATTTCCTGGTGAGTTGAAATTGTGGATTTCTACTTTGTGAAGATAAAATTAACCCTTATCATGTTGGGCACGATTTATGCTGCCTTTGCGACCAGTGAAGATCATGATCTGCACTGTTCGCCATTCAGTCAGTATCTTTTTATTAAGCACCTCTTTTAACAGGTTATGGTATTGTTCGAATTGAAAGATGGAAAAGTTCATTATAATAGAAATTTAGCAGGGTAATGGTTAATGGATTTACTTTTTTGTTTGGATTAAATTTTGTGAATTGACTCAACCACAAAACTCACAAAAGAATTAGTTGTCCACTAATACTAATGGTTTCACAGTATTTTTGGATGTAATAGGAAGTTAGCTAGAGCAGGAGGTCTTTCCTAATTTTCCGAGCTAATTTCTTTCACTTGAGAAAAATACTATTGTAAAAAGATTTTGCAGTAAATACCCAATACTCTTCTAGTGTGCAGGACTAGTTTATTCTTAATATATACATGACACTTCTGAGTTAAAACTAAGAGTTATGTATATACAGGTCAAAATGAAGTTATAAAGTTGATACATCCAACACAGTTAGTGATGTTTGGTACCCTACAAGGACACAAGGGCTACGTATCATCTCTGATATTTCATCCTGACAGACCTCACATTCTCTTTAGTAAGTACATTGTTTAAAGGTTACAAGCCACACTTACAAAAAAATCTTGCATTTGTTTGCTTGTTTGCCAACAGTTAGCTTGCATTATTTTACTGTGTTAGTGTTTAATGTCAATAATTAATTAATCAGATAAACACTACACTTTCAGCAGGTTGTAATATTTAATGTCAATAATTGATTAATTAATCAGATTAACACTACACTTTCAGCAGTTTGTAATACTTACTGTCAATAATTGATTAATTAATCAGATTAACACTACACTTTCAGCAGTTTGTAATACTTAATGTCAATAATTGATTAATTAATCAGATTAACACTACACTTTCAGCAGTTTGTAATACTTAATGTCAATAATTGATTAATCTATCAGATTAACACTACACTTTCAGCAGTTTGTAATACTTAATGTCAATAATTGATTAATTAATCAGATTAACACTACACTTTCAGCAGTTTGTAATACTTAATGTCAAAAATTGATTAATCTATCAGATTAACACTACACTTGCAACAGTGTGTAATTCTTAAGTATAGGTTAGTGTTTATTAATGTGTATTTACAAAGTTTAATCAGCTACGAGTGGCGCAGCACATTTATAAACACTAACCTACTTAGTGTTTGAAATTATTTTTTGTTTCCGGATGACGTCAGCGCATAAAAATCCATAACATACCTCTTGTCCCTTCTATATATATGTCTAACCTGATTAATAAATGACTGCAAGTTAATGCTGATTTACTAAAATAAATTTCCTGAAAATTTGAAAAGTACTGCAATGTCATTGGACAAAAAACAATTTCAAACACTAATGTCAATAATTGATTAATTAATCAGACAAACACTTCACTTTCAACAGTGTGTTCTTAATATCAGTAATAATTAAAATCAAACACGATATTTTCAGGTGGATCTAAAGATGGAAGGATTATTATGTGGGAGATAGGAATGCCAGATTTTAAAGATTTTTCCATCAAATGGAAGTAAGAGCACTGCTGTTAACATGTAATGTTTTATATCTATGACAGCAAGGATGTATATTGAAACTACTAATGATGTTAATAGCACATCTGGTAGTTTCTATTGTGGATCTTTGCTGGCATAACACCTTTCTCATCATTATATTTCATGTGTGGGTTGAGCCAGCTGTTTAAAAAAAATGGCTGTTGGAAAACCCTGGGGAACAATGTTGAAAAGGATTATTGATATTGTGTTTTAGTTTAATTTGTACAAATAATAGAGCACTATTTCATGTTAGACATGTCTATCTTATGCTGAGCCAGAAATGATATTTGCATTTTAAGAATCATGGGGTATACAGCAAGTAAGAACTACAAACACATTGCAGTGATTTTTGCATTTTATAGAAAGATGTCCCTTTGACTATAATTTATTTTGAACCTTTCAATATATGGCCACTTACCAGGAATTGAAATTAAACTGGCATGCCAGCCTCACACTTGCCCTAAGTCACAAAGTGTTGAATGGTTAAGGGTGTTGGCTTCAAATCATTTTCCCTGCTATGGGTTCAGAACCTGGATAGGGGTGTAGAATTAATTTATGTGAGGAAGCCTTCCTGTAGGGTTGGGGTATTTTGTTGGTTCATGTCTCTGCCTGGAATAATGCTCTGAGTCTGAGGGGCACCTGCCTTCTTCCTACACAATGAAGAGCTGTGTAATTTTGTCCTGTGACTTTAAACCCAACAAAATCAAAGAAACAGAACTATTTATGATATTAAGTTTTGTGTAAATCTTGTTTGAAATATTTCTGTGAATTTTTTTATATGACTTAGAGATATTTTTAGTGACTGGTTCATTTTGCTCTAATGTAAAATGTTCTGTATTTCAGACAAAGAGCAGTCTTGACTCTGCCAAAAACTGATACTATATGTTTAGCAGTTAACTCTGAGCTTGAAGTGTTAGTTGCGGGGTGTGAAGATTCGTGTTACGGATGGAAGCTGGAGAAACTTTATAAAGCTGGGAAAAGTCTCAATGTGTAAGTCACAACTTTATGGAAAAAAATATGTCAGTTTTTAGTTTGACTGTTCAAAGAATAGGTAGAACTATTGCGCTTACCCATTTGTCAGTGTTGGTGTCCGCGTTCCAGTTTGCTCAAGTTTTAATAACCCCTTTTTGTAAAAAGGACGTATTATGTGATGGTGTGTGCGTCCGTCATATTTCATGTCCGAAGCCTAATCCAATAATCATCCAAGGTATTAACTTTAAACTTGGTATATTAGTAGACGCTGGTGAGATTGAACCAGTTGTAAGGGTCAAGGTCACAAATGGAGCTCAAAAGTCGAATTTGACCCTCATATTTTGTGTCTGGAGAATAATTTGATAGCTATTCTAGGTATTAATTTAAACCTGCCTTTACAGGTAGTTGGTGATAAGAGGAAGTGCTGAGCACATGGACCATACCAGTAAGTCGAAGGTAAAGGTCATGAATGGAGCTCACAGGTCAAATTTGTTCTTAATATTATATTACATGTATGTCCAGAGCATAACCAGGGATTTTTTTCATCAGAGCAAAAAAAGTACTTAAAAATTTTGCCCATGATGCAAGCCTGTTGATTCTATTGTTTAGATGATAATTTTGATTTTCTTATCACTGAATATGTGGTATATTTTTTAACATTGAAAACTTTCAGGGTTTTAACTGAGCCTTTATATCTCTGCATATTACCACAGGGTCCCAGATTTTGAGTTTGTACACCCAAGAGTAGATGATGAGGATGAACCAGTAGTTGTTGATGGTTTAGCAATGCTGTCCAATAATTGTATAGGTAATACATATAAGTTTTGTATGTACTGTTTGATCTATCTTTTCCATTAGAAGGTTTTTCCTTGATTTCTTTTGAAATATAAGACCAAACCATAAGATTTTATACATCATTTAAATAAACTTTGTGAGTGACAGAAGAAAATTTTTGATTCTTCAAAATATCTTTTATCTTCAAAAATCAATTAAGTTTTTATACTAACACTTAACATTCCTTGTTGCCTGACCTTAAAACTGACCTATATATAAATGACCTTGGCCCTCATGAATGACCAAATTTAGTTCATACTCGCACTCAACAAACCTTGTGGCAAGACCTAAAAACTGATTTATATATAGTTTCATAATGATCTTCACCTTTCATCCATCAAGAGATTTAATATTACTTGACACAAATGTTACCATTTGGAAGTGAAGTAAAGGTATTAATGTTTTGTTGAACCACCATATTGCTTTCAGTCAGTAAATGTGTAGACCAGACCAGACTATATCTTTGGGACCTGGAGCCCCACACAGAGGGTGGATTTAAGGGGCCAAAACCTTACAGAATTCTTGTCTCACCCTTGGCAGAGCTCCAGTATATATCTACAGCTATAGATTACCTCTACCTCAACTCTTGTAAAGGTTTGTATGTACCAATTCTTGAAAATATTTGTGCTAAATGTGCCCACTGCCTCAAGTCTTATTAAGGTTTTTGCTTAATGTTCCCTTTACTGTAACTCTTGTAAATATTTGTGTGAAATGTTCCCTGTACCTCAAGTCTTTTAAAGGTTTGTGCTACTTGTTCCATCTGCCTCATGTCTTGTAAAGTATTTTTGCTAAATGTTCCCTTTATTGCACCTCTTGTAAATATTTGTGTGAAATGTTCCCTGTACCTTAAGTGTTGTAAAGGTTTGTGCGAAATGTTCCCTGTACCTCAAGTGTTGTAAAGGTTTGTGCAAAATGTTCCCTGTACCTCAAGTGTTGTAAAGGTTTGTGCGAAATGTGTCCTGTACCTCAAGTGTTGTAAAGGTTTGTTTGTGCTTAATGTTCCCTCTGCCTCAGGTCTTGAAAATGACAACTTGTCACAGATGTAGATATTTATCATTGTAAGACAAAACAGGTAGGATTAATAAAGGAAAAAACATATGGTCTGTAGTACCAATGCCTCACTGTGTAGAAATTGTTGATTGTCAACCTCAAACCTTTACATGTGTATGAATATAAGTAGGTTCCAACAACAGTTACTGCTGAATATAACTTAAATACTATGTGAAAACTGGGGGCCTCCGTGGCTGAGTCATTAAGGTCACTGACTTCAAATCACTTGCCCCTCATCAATGTAAGTTCGAGCCTCACTTGGGGCGTTGAATTCTTCATGTGAGGAAGCCATCCAGCTGGCTTACTGAAGGTCGGTGGTTCTACCCAGGTGCCCCCTCGTGATGAAAAAAATACATGGAGGAGCACCTGCGGTCTTTCTCCACCACCAAAGCTGGAAAGTCACAATATGACCTAAATTGTATCGGTACGACGTTAAACCCAACAAAAAAATAAATACTTGAAAACTGGTGTTAAATCCATCAAAACTGTTTAATGTAAGTATAAATTCTCAGTACATCTATATTGAATACCTATATATCTTCAGTAAAACCTGCCTATAAAGATTATGTTTTCAGAGCTCCAGATAAGCTTTTGGTGCAATTGGGTATTTACCCATCACTTTTTGTCTGAATTGGGTATTGGAAATTTGAATTGGGTAAAAATAATATCATTACCCAGCCTTTTCAAAAGTAATTGGGTATTTGCTAAAACCAATTGGGTATTTTACCAATCTCGCACTAACAAATGAGTATTTTTTGCTTACAGTATACATGGTATATATCATTAAACAGGACCGACTAAGTATTTTAATGGCGCTCTTCAATGTTTAATACAAAAATGTATTTAAAATTGTAATGAATGTTTCATACTGTTGTTTTCTTTTTCACTTTTAATGCAGTCAGAGATCAGTTCATCCACAATATCCCGAACGATTACCGCAATATGCATTCTCCAAAAAGATGTCATCCAGTATTGGTGACACTACATCGTCACAAACAAATAACTGTCATTGTTGAACAGCAAAATATCCCACTAATTTGTTTCTTTGTGCTGCAACAATGTTTTTTTCTGCAACTTATTTTACATTTTATCAGCGTAAAGAAATTGTTTACAAAGCGTCCAAATAACACAGATCAGCCAACTGAATGGTCCTGTAATTTTTCCGATAAATTGAAACCTGTTCTGCGGTAACGTATAACCAGTCAGTCAAATCTAGTGTTAAAGTCTCGTACCCGTTCTAGTTATAAGGAAAATGCGATACGCAAGCGATTTTTTACGAATTGGGTATTAGGAATTTTACTTGCGTTTCAGTACGCACACTGTATGAATTCAATTGGGTTTTCTGCAATTTAAATTGCGTAAATACGCAAATACGCAGCTTATCTGGAGCTCTGTGTTTTGGAGAGTCAGGAACTAGCATGTTTGCAAGTGGCCTTTATTCAGAGGTTTAATTACACTGCAATTGTTTAAATTAAGTTGTCTACAGGGGCAGCTGTTCTCTGTTCTAACGTGATGTTCAGCACAGGTTACACTGTATTTCTTGTTATCTTCCAGATATCCTGAGTGTAGGAGATGACAATGGGAACATTTACATGTATAATTTGAAGTCAGTTGTCCGCAAAAAGAAAGCAAGTGACGAGCTCTTACAGCCTTCTCGCGTAAGTACATTCCTTTTCTATACAACACCTGTCCTTTGTATTAGGTGACTAATTCACTTTTCGTTATAGATATAAGTTTTAAACCCAGTGTTGACTGTAACTTCCCAGCTGGCTGTAAAAATAAAAAAAATGAACAGAGTAGGGCTGATATTCTCCCTGATACAGTACAGATGCTGGAGATTTCTCCCTGATACAGTACAGATGCTGGAGATTGCATCTTTTATTTTGTGATAGACAGTTAACTGACATGGTTGCATTGTTGAAAACCTGCTTCATAGTTAGGTATATTTTCTGAGAGAACACTACTTGAAATTCATGTGTGTTATGAAATTGTATATTACTCTGTTATAGGATACCTGGAAATATGAAACTATTTCAAATGTTACCCAATCTGCAGTCGAAAAAACTTCATACTCGTTGTAACAGTGAAAAACACTGGTTGCTCAGGGTTGGTAGGGGAGGAGAAAAATGCTAAAATTACTCAGGATTTCAAGTGATAGAAACACAGAAAAAAAATGAAAGTGGATGTGGACCATAATAATTGTTTGAGTTAGCCCTGGTACTCAAGCAGTTGATACTTGTGCGAGTTTTACTGAACTTTATTATTACACTGCATGATGGTCCTTTAAATTCACGATGTTTGCCTGTTTCAGATCCTGGAGTACCCTGATCTAAATATTGACACAAATTTTGAAGAAAGTATGAAAGATGTTTCTGAGAAAAAGGTAAGTGTAAATGAACATGGGCATCACTAATAAATTCTGTTTCAGTGAAAGTCTCATCTTCAAACCTTTTTTTGGATGAATTAAGTTAGAATACACCTCGTTATACATCCCTTGCTTCATTTATGGTTACCATTGCATAAAGCTTGCTAGGGCTGAATTTTATAAGACTGAGTATGACAACCAGTCTGAAAGTTCCAGCATCTGATTGGTTTATTCTGTCAGTGTTCAGATTTGAAATTAGCCAATGGCAGTGCAGGATTGTGAGACTGGTTGCAAGGTAATTATAAAACCCTGTCATGTCCTTGCTGCATTTGAGAGAGGTGGTGGCAAGATGTGGGATATATGTATTTGAAATGTAAATAGCCTCCTCCAGTTAATTTTGTTCTTATTTACAGGATGTGGTCATTAACTGTTTAGGACAAAGTTCAGATGGAGAGTATATGGTTTGCGGAACAGACAACAATCTGATATGTATATGGAGAGCAAGTACCTGATCAATGAACTTCGGTCATGGAACACAGTCTGTAGAATATGGATGTGTGTTGGTGCTAGCAATGTTGATATGGCATTGATGTTCTGCCGACAATAATCAATAAACTTGCCAGTAATGTTTAATTGATATTCTAGGTTTAGAATTATTTTAGAGAACAGACTACAGTAAATTCAAGCATAGTAATGTTTGTGTTTGTTGGGATTTGGGGACAATAAGTTGTACCCTTACTGTATTGTACAGTAAGGTATTGTGAGTAATAATTTTTTATTTGCGGGATATAAGATATCATATAATTCAAGGTAAACATCTTTGCTGAAAACTATGTGGAAACCCTATAACTTGTATTTTGATATTATTATGAAGTATCAGGGGTCTAGCTAGGTCTATTTTATTGGGAGAAGTCACTTCTCCCTCAAGCTAATTTAGGGAGAAATGGGGAGACTTGAGGCAGAAGTTGGAAGATGTTTTTCTACTACAATGCTGTTGAGTGATTTGAAAGGTGGCTATAATTTTCTTGTTTCTAGATAAAAAGCATTGATGTGACCATTCATTTTCTTAGTTACATGATTTCCCATACAGTGGCTATTATTTCATTACAAAATTCTGAAAAAAGTCGTTTTCAAAAATTCAAGCCGATGCTGTAAATCTAACCCGCCAATTTTTGGTTATAACTATTTTGTATGAATGTGTTTATTATTTTAACACCGAGTCACCACATCGATGAACAGTTTCTCAGTCAAATAAAACTGAAAGTAAACTGTGTAAACTAGAAATACATAGATCAATTCATCAAATCTCTCAAGTACCTGAAATAGGCGGAACTTAAATTATGCTATCTGCGTGTGTTATTCAACACTCATTTTGACACCGTGCAAATTGTCAACAGCCGGGTAGCGTTAATTAGCGAGTGGGGATATCAAAGAGAATCAGGTGACTTGCATTTCGCTTTGAGGTTAGATTTGAGCAAAGTTTTAAGTTCCAAAGCGCCTGTTTCGCTAAAGTCGCCCACTCGCAAAGCCCTGAAGTATGTTATATTCTCTTTGATATATATGAAGTTTTATTATGCCCCTGCCATAAAATGGGCGGTGGGTGGGGCATATAGTATTACCCCTGTCCGTGTGTGTTTGTCCGTCCGTGTGTTCGGGAAAGGGTGATGTTCGTGTCCGGTCCATAACTTTGACATGCATGGTCCGATTTCAAAATAATTTGACACAAATAATAAGCATGGATAGATGATATGTCATGCGCACAAACCAGGACCCTAGCTCAAAGGTCAATGTCACAGTCCTTGGTTGAACTTGGCCAATTTTCACTACATATATACTGATAATGTGGTCTTGTGTCCGTTCCATAACTTTGACGTGCTTGGTCCGATTTCAAAATAATTTGACACAAATAATAAGCATAAATAGACGATGTGCCATGCGCAAAAACCAGATCCATAGGTCTAAGGTCAAGGTTACACTTAGAGACCAAAGGTCACATACAAGAATGACTGTCTTTCTGAGCATTTCTTTTTCATGCATAGAGGGATTTTGATGTAAGTTGCCTCAGTTGTATACCCTCATGAGGTAGAATGTCATGCGCAAGAACCAGGTCCCTAGTTTAGAATTACTTGTCTTTGTTGTTACTATGATAAGCTTATATTGTAACTTCCTTACTACTGGTCGTAGGGAAAAAACAAGACCACTTTTCTGTAGTACAACATGCATGTTACATCCAATTTTGAGAAGTATTATAATCTATCTCTACCTTTAAGGGTGGACTTGGGATTTTTTTTTTTTTTTTTTTTTTTTTTTTTTTTTTAAGATTAACTTCCCTTAGTTGTTACTATAAATAACTTATACCTGTGACCTTTCTCATGTTGCGGGGGCATCTGTATCTGTGACACATTTCTAGTTGTTCATGTTTTTAAATGTGTATATTATGTATGCGAGATGACAGTAGCAAGATTAATGCTTTTGAGCTTTTTATGAAGTAGAGTTATTGTAGATAAAAAGTTCCTAAAACACAGGCAATCACTCTAAAATCTCCATCTGTTGCAATTAAATTAAAGTCTTCTAAAAATTTTGAGAGATAAAATGACATAAACTTTGACGCTTGCTGCTTTTAAACAGTTCTGTTAGTGGCATGAACTTGGGAACTGTATTTAGTCTTCTTTTTTTTCAGTGAGGTCTATATAACGTGTTTATGTTTAAGCCTTGTGCTTTTTGCAAACATTCCACTGTATACCAGATTTTATTTTATCTTATTGTTGAGAGGTTTTTGATACATCTGTAAAGTTAGTTTAAACTAATTTGCCTTGACCTTATCATGATGGAAGATAGAAAAGTATTTGAATCCCTCTTCCATTTCCTGGAATAGCCAGTACTGGTGTTGTATGAGGAGATGGGCTGCACTGGTCGCAAAGGCAGAATCATAAGCTGCCAACAGGCTTAAGGTTAAAAATGTCAGATAATCTAGCAAGCTGTTGAATGTAAGCTTGTATTTCAGTAACCACCAATGGGAATTGATTGAAACCTAACACTTTTGTTCACTGACATCTTAACCTTTTGACCACTGTTTTCCTTCTGTAGTTAGCTCATGGGCAGACAACTTAGTCACCTAGAGTAGCTAGTTTGATCAGTGTGTTCAGGCATTGTAATCTGTGAATTGATGGAAGACTTCATTAGACATCCACATCTGATTAATGTGAAGAGGTTGTCAGTAACTTGAAGAGAATAAATAAGTACTGATAGTTCATTAAGTACCGCCCTTTTAGTGTTAACCCATCTGAAGGGGATTATATTTTTTTTGTAAATATGAAAGCTCTGTATATATGTTTGTAATCAAAGTAGTCATTTCTGAGCATTAGATGCAAATCATAGTATTTGTGATGATTTGATTGTGTCTGATATTACTTTTGCACACCTTTGTAATCCATGTTATAAAAAATATATTTAGAAATTACCAAAAAAGCAATACCTTTAAAATAAATGCAAGTAAGTTTTCGTTTGATGAAAAGTTGTTTAAAATGATTTTTTACTGACAGATATTTGAAATTTTCATTTGAATTTTCCAGGTATTTTACTGCAGAAGCAGTCTTTTATCATGTGGTGCTATATAGAAATTGTCTGTAGAACATTTTATTATACAAGATACACCTGATGATTTTATGTTCATACATTTTACTTATATCGCGATTTTACTTTGTACGTGTTTTATGATATATTTTGTGTATTTTAAACTTTTAACTTTCCATATTTTTAATAAACTATATAACTTTTTGTTGCATGTGTAAAAGTGTTAAATATTCAACAGACCAGGCCAAGGCAAAAACTGTGAAAAAAAGTGAAAATACATGTATTGTGTGATGGATGAATGTCAGTGTCAAAGTATCTAAATGATATTACAGCCCTTTTTCAAATTTTAAAGTTGTTGCATAGTCAAGCATGCTCTTGAATGTAAGCTTGTTTTTCAGGAACCACCAATGGGAATGGATTTAATATCTGGGGATAAGAACTATGTTAGGTGTTGGACACAGGGCTTCAGAGCCTGCTTGCTTTAATTGGTGGAAATGTTTGAGTCATTGAGGCATCAACATTTTAGTATATAGATAATTGCATTATTGTGCATACAGTTTTATCAACATGTTTGTGAAATTGATTTCTGACATTGTGTTTTATGCTAATGCTTGACCAGTGTCTAATTCCTTTGAAAGATTTCATTCATTACTGCTTCTCTTGTAATTAATGATAGAGTTCTGAAAAAAAGAAAAGTGTTTTTGAAAATTCGAAGGGAAACTTTGTCTTTTTTCAAGCAGGGTTTCCACTGCAATTCGCAAATGGCGAAAAAAATAAAAAAGTGGCGGAAAAATATTTTGCCGTAAATAATCTTTTTGAATGTTTATTTCTTTGTCTAAAGTACACTATCTAGCCTAAAAATCAATATAACCTGCGGCCGTTTCCGTTCATAATACACAATACACAGCGTGTCACCAACTGAGGGATTAGCGATTCAACATCCATTGCATAATGCTGCCACGTGTCTCTTGATCTCTGACTTTAATTTAAACATGCGATAAACCAATGACAGCTTTGGATGTAGAACACTTGACGTATTTTATCTGCAAAATTATTTAGCTCCACCTCTACATGTCATCGTTGATTGATTCAGAAGTAATTACTGAAATGAAAATCATGTTTCACGGACAGACATAAAAGGCAATGACAGGTGTTAAATGATAAACGCATATCAGTAATAAATTTCGCGGCTATGTTTTAACAAGCGGAATCACGAAAGTAGTATCAAAGTAGCCATTTCAGAGTTATATTTTGTAGCAAAACTTCGGAATGAACGACTGACGGGACATCCGTGATAATTTCCAATCATTTTAAATCATAATCGTAGATTGATTTTGGCAAATTCCAATGAAAAACTGCGATAAACAAGCAGAAATCAATGCTAAAAATTAACACTGGTCATAGAAAATACGTTATAAATTTTCATTTTATAAATAATACTAGTCTTGATTCCTTTTTTTTCGTTTGTCACACATTTTCGCAACCCCAATTTCCGATAAATATTTGGTCATTCAGAGAAGACTTACCTATGCAAATGTATTTTTTAATTTTAGCTGAAAAGTACCCTACTATTTTGGTAAAGGAATAGTAATAATATTTTCTCAAAATTTAGACCAAGAAACACACCAGAGGCCACCATTCCATACCTGTATTTTATAATTTTCCAGGGGGAAAACAACCTGACCCCCCCACTCATAAAGAGGGTACTAACCCCTCCTTTACCACAAAAGTTGGACCTAAAAATGCACCGGAGGCCACCATTTCATGCCTGTATTTCAAAATTTCCCAGGGGGAAAGCCCCCTGACCCCCACCCTTTCATCAAATTGGTACTAACCTTTCCATAACCTCAAAATTTTGCACGTAAAAATGCACCAGAGGCCACCATTTCATGCCTTATTTAAAAAATTTCCAAGGGGATAACCCCCTTACCCTCTACCCCCACCCCCAATAAAAGTTTTACAATCAAATAATGAAACAAGAGGACCATGATGGTCCTGAATCGCTCACCTGTCCCCACATGACCCAGTTTTGAACTGAGTATGACGTCTTTTTTTTTATATTATTTGACATAGTGACCTAGTAATTGAGCTCATGTGACCCAGTTTTGAACTTGACCTAGATACCGAGATAAAAATTCTGACCAAGTTTCATGAAGATCCATTGAAAAATATTGGCCTCTAGAGAGGTAACAAGGTTTTTCTATTATCTGACCTAATGACCTAGTTTTTGAAGGCAATTGGCCCAGTTTCGAACTTGACCTAGATACCATCAAGGTAAACATTCTCACCAATTTTCATCAAGATCTCATGAAAGGTACAGCCTCTAGAGAGGTCACAAGGTTTTTCTATTAATTGATCTAAGGACCTAGTTTTTAAAGGCACGTGACCCAGTGTCGAACCTGACCTAGATATCATCAAGGTGAACATTCTGACCAATTTTCATGAAGATCTCATGAAAAGTATGGCCTCTAGAGAGGTCACAAGGTTTTTCTATTTTTAGACCTAATGACCTAGTTTTTGACCATACGTCATCCACTTTCGAACCTGACCAAGATATCATCAAGGTGAACATTCTGACTAATTTTCATGAAGATCCATTGAAAAATAAGGCCTTTAGAGAGGTCACAAGGTTTTTCTATTTTAAGACCTAATGACCTAGTTTTTGACCGCACGTGACCCAGTTTCGATCTTGACCTAGATATCATCAAAGTGAACATTCAGACCAACTTTCATGAAGATCCATGGAAAAATATGGCCTCTAGAGAGGTCACAAGGTTTTTCTATTTTTAGACCTACTGACCTAGTTTTTGAAAGCACGTGACCCAGTTTCAAACTTGATCTAGATATCATCAAGATGAACATTCTGACTAATTTTCATGAATATCCATTTAAAAATATGGCCTCTAGGGAGGTCACAAGGTTTTTCTATTTTTAGCTCACCTGTCACAAAGTGACAAGGTGAGCTTTTGTGATCGCGCGGTGTCCGTCGTCCGTGCGTCCGTAAACTTTTCCATGTGACATCTCTAGAGGTCACATTTTTCATGGGATCTTTATGAAAATGGGTCAAAATGTTCATCTGGTAAATTCTAGGTCAAGTTCGAAACTGGGTCACGTGCATCAAAAACTAGGTCAGTAGGTCTAAAAATGAAAAACCTGTGACCTTCTCTAGAGACACATATATTTCACAGATCTTCATGAAAATTGGTCAGAATGTTCATCTTGATGATATCTAGATCAAGTTCGAAACTGGGTCACGTGCCATCAAAAACTAGGTCAGTAGGTCTAAAAATAGAAAAACCTTGTGACCTCTCTAGAGGCCATATATTCACAAGATCTTCATGAAAATGGTCAGAAACATTCACCTTGATGATATCTAGGTCAAGTACAAAACTGGGTTCACGTGCCATCAAAAACTAGGTCAGTAGGTCAAATAATAGAAAAACCTTGTGACCTCTCTAAAGGCCATATTTTTCATGGGATCTGTATGAAAGTTGGTCTGAATGTTCATCTTGATAATATCTAGGTCAAGTTTGAAAGTGGGTCACATGCGGTCAAAAACTAGGTCAGTAGGTCTAAAAATAGAAAAACCTTGTGACCTCTCTAGAGGCCATATATTTCATGAGATCTTCATGAAAATTAGTCAGAATGTTCACCTTGATGATATCTAGGTCAAGTTCGAAAGTGGGTCACATGCCATCAAAAACTAGGTCAGTAGGTCAAATAATAGAAAAACCTTGTGACCTATCTAGAGGCCATATTTTTCATGGGATCTGTATGAAAGTTGGTCTGAATGTTCATCTTGATGATATCTAGGTCAAATACGAAAGTGGGTCACGTGCTATCAAAAACTAGGTCAGTAGGTCAAATAATAGAAAAACCTTGTGACCTCTCTAAAGGCTATATTTTTCATGGGATCTGTATGAAAGATGGTCTGAATGTTCATCTTGATGATATCTAGGTCAAGTTGGAAACAGGGTCATGTGCGGTCAAAAACTAGGTCAGTAGGTTTAAAAATAGAATAACCTTGTGACCTCTCTAGAGGCCATACTTGTGAATGGATCTCCATGAAAATTGGTCAGAATGTTCATCTTGATGATATCTAGGTCAAGTTCGAAAGTGGGTCACGTGCCATCAAAAAGTAGGTCAGTAGGTCAAATAATGAAAAAACGTTGTGACCTCTCTAGAGGCCATACTTTTCATGGGATCTGTATGAAAGTTGGTCTGAATGTTTATCTTGATAATATATAGGTCAAGTTTGAAACTGGGTCAACTGCGATCAAAAACTAGGTCAGTAGGTCTTGAAATAGAAAAACCTTGTGACCTCTCTAGAGGCCATACCCTTGAATGAATCTTCATGAAAATTGGTCTGAATGTTCACCTTGATGATATCTAGGTCAGGTTTGAAACTGGGTCACGTGCCTTAAAAAACTAGGTCAGTAGGTCAAATAATAAAAAAACCTTGTGACCTCTCTAGAGGCCATACTTTTCATGGGATCTGTATGAAAGTTGGTCTGAATGTTCATCTTGATGATATCTAGTTCAAATGTGAAACTGGGTCAACTGCGGTCAAAAACTAGGTCAGTAGATCTAAAATTATTAAAATCTTTTGACCTCTCTAGAGGCCATATTTTTCAATGGATCTTCATGAAAATTGGTCTGAATGTTCACCTTGATGATATCTAGGTCAGTTTGGAAACTGGGTCACGTGCGGTCAAAAACTAGGCCAGTAGGTATAAAAATAGAAAAACCTTGTGACCTCTCTAGAGGCCATATTTTTCATGAGATCTTCATGAAAATTAGTGAGAATGTTCACCTTGATGATATCTAGATCAAGTTCAAAACTGGGTCACATGAGGTCAAAAACTAGGTCACTATGTCAAATAATAGAAAAAAACAACGTCATACTCAAAACTGGGTCATGTGAGAAGAGGTGAGCGATTCAGGACCATCATGGTCCTCTTGTTAGACCTACTGACCTAGTTTTTGACCGCACGTGACCCACTTTCGAACATGGCCTAGATATCATCAAGATGAACATTCTGACCAATTTTCATGAAGATCCATTGAAAAATATGGCCTCTAGGGAGGTCACAAGGTTTTTCTGTTTTTAGACCTACTGACCTAGTTTTTGACCGCACATGACCCACTTTTGAACATGGCCTAGATATCATCAAGATGAACATTCTGACAAATTTTCATGAAGATCCATTGAAAAATATGGCCTCTAGGGAGGTCACAAGGTTTTTCTATTTTTAGACCTAATGACCTAGTTTTTGACCGCATGTGACCCAGTTTCGAACTTGACCTAGATATCATCAAGATGAACATTCTGACCAATTTTCATGAAGATCCATTAAAAAATATGGCCTCTAGAGAGGTCACAAGGTTTTTCTATTTTTAGACCTACTGACCTAGTTTTTGACAGCACGTGACCCAGTTTCGAACTTGACCTAGATATCATCAAGATGAACATTCAGACCAACTTTCATACACATCCCATGAAAAATATGGCCTCTAGAGAGGTCACAAGGTTTTTCTATTATTTGACCTACTGACCTAGTTTTTGATGGCACGTGACCCAGTTTCGAACTTGACCTAGATATCATCAAGATGAACATTCTGACTAACTTTCATGAAGATCCATTGAAAAATATGGCCTCTAGAGAGGTCACAAGGTTTTTCTATTTTCAGACCTACTGACCTAGTTTTTGACCGCAGTTGACCCAGTTTCGAACTTGACCTAGATATCATCAAGATGAACATTCTGACTAACTTTCATAAAGATCCCATGAAAAATGTGACCTCTAGAGTGGTCACAAGCAAAAGTTTACGCACGGACGGACGACGGACGACGGACGCTGCGCGATCACAAAAGCTCACACTGTCACTTTGTGACATGTGAGCTAAAAAAACAGTAAAAATGACAAATTGTTTCAACATGCAGTGTGTTGGGAGAATACACCTGCTGGACGCCCCCTCCCCATATGTGTCGTTGACTTCGATATTTTGTGGCGGAAAAAAAATTAGGGCCAGTGGAAACCCTGTCAAGCATAGGTTTAAATTTGCCTTTACATTTCTTATTGTTTGAATGTAATGTGGAATACCATTATGTGTTCAGTTAAAGAAACCATGTGTTCTATTTTATGTCAAATATTGAATTATATAAACTGTTGAAACAGAATTTTGAAGTCTTTGTATCTTTTGGTTACAATATGCACACTAGGCTACAGTGATAAGTGTGAATACAAAACCCTGGTTGTTGACTGCCAATCACTTGCCCATCCCTGCTGTAAGCACGAGAATTCTTTCACATACTGCAGCAATGGATCTTGTGTCGTATGATGCATTCTAGCATAAAACTGCTGTTCTTGTCACTTTTCGGGGGTGTTTTAACAGCAGAGAAAACGTGTGTTAACAGAGATTCTCGCGTGCTGTTATAACACATTTTTATATATGTATGTTCCGTGGCAAAGCGTAAATGTATTACGGCCCCAAAACAGATGATTCAAATGGAAATGACGTCAACGTGAAAAAACAAGGACTTTCCCGCGCGTTTCATGAAAATTAAATGACGAGTGATAATGTATTAATTTTAGTTTTTTTTTCCGCATTTTATGCTAGAAAAGTGTTAGTTCATGTTGATTTCGTGTTATAACATCTTCAGAATCCCTCGGGGTGGGGGGGATTTTGCAGACATTATAACACGAAAAAACATGCATTATCCCTACATTAAAAGTAACCGAAAATTCTTAGTTAAAAGGGGTCTCATGAAATATTTGTGTTGGGGGTGATGGACCTTGCGTGGTTTGATTATTATTTGTGATGATTGGGATATATTGGGCATCAAAACTTAAACATAAAATTCTAAGTAAAAAGGGGACATAATTCATGAAAAAATGTTGCAAGAGTTATGGTCCCTGTTTCATGATGTGGTGGTGTGGTATAAATGTTCTTGGTTTGAACAAAATCCATCAGTAATATAGATAAAATGAAAGTGCATCAAAACTTTAACAAAGGTGTGGACGTTGACAAAGGCAAGAATACCTCTCCATATACTTCGAATATTCCAGCTAAATACGCGGTCTCAAATATTAACTAGGACCAACAAGTGAACTTCTTTTAGGCTTGTGTTACCCAGTTGTAAATTTGAAACAGAAGACCAATAAGGTTTTAACTGCCGATTCAAAGTAGGCAGAGACTGTGGTCTTAAATACCAAGTAAAAATGCCTGAATAAACTGTGTACAGTTTATATCACCTCTTATCTTTGTGATACAGTAATCAGAATGTGTATCAACTCATTTATTTTACCTTTTTGGAGTTGTTTCACAAGTGAGATTGGAAGAAGCCTTCTTTTTTCATTATGTAAATTTATGTTTCATGTTAGTGACGTCCCACTTTTATGGTGGAAAAACGTACCATTTATTTCAGCTACGTAGGTACATCATCCACCTTATAAGTCTGATGAACCACTCGCTCAAATTGAAGTGTTTTACTGACCAAACTATCCTGCAATCCAGACTTTAGAGATCTTTTTGTGTTCGGAAAATGTTCAGTTATATAAATGTTGGTGTCTACTTAAGAGCACAATGCCCAACTGATCAGTGCTGTCTCACTGGAATATCTGGCCATAGACATTTGACATGAAAGTCCACCCAGTCACTTTGTATTAAGCGCTGACCAGTCCAATAACTACCTCTTACGCAAGGATCATTTTTTCACATTTTGGTATGATGCATTCAGGGAGCAATCCCACAACATGAAGCGAGCATACCACTATGCTACTGAGGCGTTAACCCCGAAAGAGAATATTTGCTGGGCATTGTAGCCATGTTGGTTCAAGTTTGAATTCCGGTTTCTGTCAAAGATAAAGACGCTTTTAAATATCATTTTATTTTTTTTCAAAAATCCATAATTATATACATACATAATGCTTAACATTATGCCAATAATTATGACTTTCTAGTTTAGAGAACAATACTGTGAAAGTAAATTTTGTGGCAAAAATTTTGTGATTTTTTGGCCAAACAGCTATTTCAAGGGGATACAAATTTATGGATTTTGATCTTTAAACATAAAATAAATGGCAATTTTACTGCTTTTTGGGGATTAAAAAGTGGAATTATGTAGCAATGAAATACACAAAAATAAGTCCCTGCACAAAAATGAATGATTTCACAGTATGTATGAAACACAGTGATGTACAATGAAAATGCTTTATGAAGACTGCTGTTTTTCACAAAAATGACTACCGAGTTGTGTAAAAAACACTAAAATTTGCAAGTTCTAATGCAGGACTCTGTTAGAAATAAGATGTACTGAAGATGAATTTGGCATGGACATCATAAAAATTACACCCGCATAAAAACCCATTCATAGGACACTCTAAATTCCAAATTATTCTAGCTGACTAACTCATTTTAAACCTGATTATTAAGTACTAAAATATGGCATACTAGTTATGGATGTGAAAAGCATACCGTAATTTCTTAACCTATGAAATAGTTTCAATCAAAACTGCAGAGTAAAAACAATACACAAAACATATGGTATTTCTAGATCAGTACTGATACCAGCAGGTTGGAAATATGCCAGAAAGGAGTTAGTGCTTTTCCTCTGCATACATTTACTCCCATTTATTCTTCAAAATACAGTTAAAACTCAGTATCTCGAACTCTCTTATATCAAAATTCCGGTTATCTCGAAAACATTTTCAAGTCAGGTTGTGAAAATACGTACACAAAATATCATTTAAAGTCAAATAATGGCTATTTTGAAGTATAACGCTTGATCTTTTGGAATTCGAGATACCAAGTTTCAACTGTAATACAAGAGATCACAGAGTGATCTTGGCGCCCACCAAATGCCATTTTGAGGTTCCAAATTTCAAGACTTACTGACTAGCTCAGGTCAAATTTCATTTCCGTACACAAAACTGTGCATGTGGTCCAAACCGAAAGCTGTAGCTCGAGAAATGTGAAAGTAGGTCACTAGATCAATCTTAAGGTCAAAGTTTTTAATCAGTACACAAAACTATGCAGTGGTCCGAATTTGAAGGCTTAGCTGGAGAAGGTTGTAAGTAGGTCACTAGGTCAAAATCAAGGGTCAAATTTCACTTCAGAACACAAATCTATGCATGTGGTCCAAATCTGAAGCCTGTACCTTCAAAAATGTGAAAGTAGGTCACTAGGTCAATGTCAAGGTCAAAGTTTGTTTCGGTACACAATCCTATGCAAGTGGTCTAAATTTAAGGCCTGTAGCTACAGAAATGTGAAAGTAGGTCACTAGGTCAATCTTAAGGTCAAAGTTCATTTCCATACACAAAAATATGCATGTGGTCCAAATTTGAAGGCTGTAGCTTGAGAAATGTGAAAGTAGGTCACTAGGTCAAAATCAAGGTCAAATTTTATTTCAGAATACAGAACTATGCATGTGGTCCAAATTTGAAGCTTGTACCTTCAAAAATGTGAAAGTAGGTCACTAGGTCAATGTAAAGGTCAAAGTTTGTTTCGGTACATAAAACCATGCATGTGGTCCAAATTTGAAGGCTGTAGCTTGAGAAATGAGAAAGTAGGTCACTGGGTCAAAATCAAGGTCAAATTTAATTTCGGAACACAAAACTATGCATGTGGTCCAAATTTGAAGACTGTACCTTCAAAAATGTGAAAGTAGGTCACTAGGTCAAAATCAATGTCAAATTTCATTTTGAAACACGGAACTATGCATATGGTCCAAATTTGATACCTGTACCTTCAAAAATGTGAAAGTAGGTCACTAGGTCAAAATCAAGGTCAAAGTTTTTTCAAGTGCACAAAACTATGCATGTGGTCCAAATTTGAAGGTTGTAGCTACAGAAATGTGAAAGTAGGTCACTAGGTCAAAATCAAGGTCAACTCATGTCAAGGTTCATCTTGCCACTCAAAAATATACATGTGGTCCAAATTTGAATGTTGTAGTTATTGACAAGAAGATTTTAAAAGCTTTTCCCTATATAAGTCTATTTGAACCATGTGACCCACGGGGCGGGGCCATATTTGACCCTAGGGGGATAATTTGAACAAACTTGGTAGAGAACCACTAGATGATGCTACATTACAAGTATCAAAGCCCTAGGCTTTGTGGTTTGGACAAGAAGATTTTCAAAGTTTTTCCCTATATAAGTCTATGTAAACCATATGACCCCCAGGGTGGGGCCATATTTGACCCTAGGGGTATAATTTGAACGATCTTAGTTGAAGACCACTAGATGATGTCACATACAAAATATCAAAGCCCTAGGCCCTGTGGTTTTGGACAAGAGGTTTTTCAAAGCTTTTCCCTATATAAGTCTATATAAACCATGTGACCCCCAGGGCGGGGCCATATTTGACCCCAGAGAAATAATTTGAATCATCTTGGTAGAGGACCACTAGATAATGCTTCATACCAAATATCAAAGCCCTAGGCTCTGTGGTTTTGGACAAGAAGGTTTTCAAAGTTTTTCCCTATATAAATCTATGTAAATTATAGAAATAAACAAAGGGCCATAACTCACTCATAAATTGTTGAACCAGTCTGATTTTCCGGGGGACACAACTAGGGTACCAATACATCATTCTGACAAAGTTTGGTCAAAATCCCCCCAGTAGTTTCTGAGGAGATGCGATAACGAGAAATTGTTAACGGACGGACGGACGGACGGACGGAATGACGGACGGACGGACCACGGACGCAGAGTGATTTTAATAGCCCACCATCTGATGATGGTGGGCTAATAAAATCACTATTATCATTGCAGGTATATTTTTGTGGATTTTACGATTGTATCTGTTCATTATAAAACAATTCAAATTCACATTTTTTCATCTTTAAAATGACAAACCAAGAAATTTATGTCACCCTGAAATAGCAGTTTTTGACAAAACCAAGAAATTTAATGCTGATGAAATTAAATGATTTCATAGAGTAACCATGTGATATAACTGCAAGCTTTCTACATTGTAATTATTTTTTTCCTGCTTGTTTTTACCTTTGGCTAATTAATGGTCTACCGAAAAACTCCATTTCTACCATTTCATGTAAGTTTGACATAGTAAAATATGATTATCAATATGGTTCTCAATGTCACTGTAAGAGTCTGATTAATTTTGTAAATGTTATTTATAATGTCACAGGTTGAGAAAAATGTGCAGTCCTTCCAGGGCTCACACCAGGAAGCTTGCTTACAGAGTGACCTTTCTACCTACTGAGCTAACTGGCTACCTGACATATTCTCCCCTAACATGACCAAGTTAGTACCACGACATACACAAACTGACATTCAACCTTGAATTGCAGAGGTACAAAATACTGTGAGCATCATAAGACTTACCAAGCAAGCATTCCACAGTCCCATGTTGGGTCCCAAATGCCAAAAGGTGAGAAAAATGTGCAGTCAGACAGAAACTCTTAACTCTGCACCCTTGCTTATAGAGCATGTGCTCTACTGACCTAGATAACCGCTGCCTAACACATTCTCCTCTAATGTGACTCAAGTTCGTACTGCAACAATATCGTGCACAATAAAAATTAAAATTTATACATTACGATAGGCAATTTGGATATTTAACAGATATCAGACAGATTTTGACCGACTTTGCACGTGATAACCTTCAGAAAGAGATCATAATAATAATGATAATGCTTTGGCCAATTAAAGAACTGATTTTGTTTAAATAAATACTGGAAACAAATCTGAAGTCTTGGTCTCTAAAAATATGGTTCTCATGACTAATATATGACTTAGTTTAAGAAAAAACAAGAGGACCATGATGGTCCTGAATCGCTCACCTCGTCAAACATGACTCAGTTTTGAGTATGACGTCGTTTTTTCTATTATTTGACATAGTGACCTAGTTTTTGAGCTCATGTGACCCAGTTTTGAACTTTACCTAGATATTATCAAGATAAAAATTCTGACCAATTTTCATGAAAATCCATTGAAAATATGGTCTCTAGAGAGGTCACAAGGTTTTTCTATTATTTGACCTATTTACCTAGTTTTCGAAGGTACATGATCCTGTTTTGAACTTTATCTAGATATCATAGATCTCACTAATTTTCATGAAGATCTCATGAAAAATATGGCCTCTAGAGAGGTCACAAGGTTTTTCTATTTTTATACCTACTGGCCTAGTTTTTGACCGCACGTGACGCAGTTTTGAAACTGACCTAGATATCATCAAGGTGAACATTCAGATCAATTTTCATGAAGATCCATTGAAAAATATGGCCTCTAGAAAGGTCAAACGATTTTAATAATTTTAGACCTACTGACATAGTTTTTGACCGCAGTTGACCCAGTTTCAAACATGACCTAGATATCATCAAGATGAACATTCAGACCAACTTTCATACAGATCCCATGAAAAGTATGGCCTCTAGAGAGGTCACAAGTTTTTTTTATTATTTGCCCTACTGACCTAGTTTTTTAAGGCACGTGACCCAGTTGCAAACTTGACCTAGATATCATCAAGGTGAACATTCTGACCAATTTTTATGGAGATCCATTCACAAGTAAGGCCTCTAGAGAGGTCACAAAGTTTTTCTATTTTTAGACCTACTGACCTAGTTTTTGACCGCACATGACCCTGTTTCGAACTTGACCTAGATATCATCAAGATGAACATTCTGACCAGCTTTCATACAGATCCCATGAAAAATATGGCCTTTAGAGAGGTCAGAAGGTTTTTCTATTATTTGACCTACTGACCTAGATTTTGATGACACATTACCCACTTTCAAACTTGACCTAGATATCATCAAGATGAACATTCAGACCAACTTTCATACAGATCCCATGAAAAATATGGCCTCTAGCGAGGTCACAAGGTTTTTCTATTATTTGACCTACTGACCTAATTTTTAATGGCATGTGACCCATTTTTCGAACTTGACCTAGATATCATCAAGGTGAACATTCTGACCAATTTTCATGAAGATCTCATGAAATATTTGGCCTCTAGAGAGGTCACAAGGTTTTTCTATTTTTAGACCTACTGACCTAGTTTTTGACTGCACATGACCCAGTTTCGAGCTTGACCTAGATATCATCAAGGTGAACATTCAGACCAACTTTCATACAGATCCCATGAAAAATATGGCCTTTAGAGAGGTCACAAAGTTTTTCTATTATTTGACCTACTGACCTTAATTTTGATGGCACGTGACCCAGTTTCGAACTTGACCTAGATATCATCAAGTTTAACATTCTGACCAATTTTCATGAAGATTTTGTGAAATATATGGCCTCTAGAGAGGTCACAAGGTTTTTCTATTTTTAGACCTACTGACCTAGTTTTTGACGGCACGTGACCCAGTTTCGAACTTGACCTAGATATCATCAAGATGAATGTTCTGACCAATTTCCATGAAGATCTTGTGAAATATATGGCCTCTAGAGAGGTCACAAGGTTTTTCTATTTTTAGACGTACTGACCTAGTTTTTGATGGCACGTGACCCAGTTTTGAACTTGACCTAGATATCATCAAGGTGAACGTTCTGACCAATTTTCATGAAGATCTTTTGAAATATATGGCCTCTAGAGAGGTCACAAGGTTTTTCTATTTTTAGACCTACTGACCTACTTTTTGATGGCACGTGACCCAGTTTCGAACTTGACCTAGATATCATCAAGATGAACATTCTGACCAACTTTCATAAAGATCCAATGAAAAATGTGACCTCTAGAGTGGTCACAAGCAAAAGTTTACGGACGCACGCACAGACGGACGACGGACACCGCGCGATCACAAAAGCTCACCTTGTCACTTTGTGACAGATGAGCTAAAAAATAACAATAATACAACAATAAATGTGAACATGGGAATGAAATCTGTTTAACCTTTAGCCTGCTGACGGCAAGCGATTCTGCTTATGCGACCAGTGCTGACCAAGATTTTGCACAGACAAATTACCTTTTAATACCCTTATGTACTATGCATATTTCTTAAATATATGCATTAGAAAATTTTCTTGGATATAAGTTTCCAAAATGCACAGACAGGGCGTTTTTAAAGTCCTCGAGCGTACATATTAAGGTAGTAGACCTGTAATGATAACTGGTATTTTCCCTGTATGTGATTATAAGAATTCAGTGGTTGTCATAGAAACTACAGCTTGTATGAGCTACATTTATGGCCAAAGAATAGTAAAATAAACATGAGCACCGCCTTGAGGGTACAGACGCTCATCTGATTTTTTTGTCTCTGTATAATAGAAATATTGTCCTACCCATGATTTTCTAAGTCCAAAAGGGACCATAATTCTTGCAAAAAACATTGTCAGGGCTCACGCTGTCAGTCGCCATTATAGCCATTTGCGATTATTTTATTTAAATGGCGAATATTTTTTCATTTAGGCGACAGGAACTGGCGATTATTTTATTAAAAAGCTACATAAATAATTATGCCACCTGTGGTCTGCTAGTGTAGAAAATCGATAGAGCGGACTGTTTATTACCTTGTGTATTCCAAACACGTGTCAACATATGCCGATAACATTGCCTAAGGCGGTAGGATGCAGACGACAATTAAACCGATTATAACCGGAAGTTAATCTTACTTATCTAGTTATCAATCAGATTGAACTGGCAGGCTACTTTTTTGGAATATTTTAAAAGCCAACGCAAATTTTCTTCAACTATATTCGGCAGACGACAAATAAGCCAATTTGTACGGGCAGTTTCCAGATAAAAAAATTAAATTGCCATCTATAGTTACCGCTAATTTAATTATCTTTAAAACATATTATAAACTGACCTAACTGTCGATGATTTCAAAATATCTTTAATCAGGATCTAGGTTAGATCTATACCGTATGTGTTTTTTAATCTGAAATGGAATTGTTTGAAGCGAAAAAAAATCCTCTTTTTTCTCTTGAATTTTCAGAATTTGTAAAGAACGCGAATTTGTTGAAATATTACAGGCCATATATATTTTAATAGTCTGTTTTACCAAGACAATTCTGGCATATTAGATCTAAATGTTTGTTTTGCACATTAATTAAAAATTCTCGGGAAACCCAGTCCTGTTTCTATTTTTAGAAACATGGCCGATACGGGCAAACTAAAAAATCAACAAATAAATTTGCTTGCATACTGTAAGAAGCGTAAGTAAAAACATTCTAAAGCACTTAAAAATTAGTATATTTATTGAATAAAGCATAAAAAACTTAATGACAAAAAGCTGTAATTCAATAGTGTGAATAGATGCTAAATATCACGTATTTTCGCGACCTGATTGTTTTGTACTTTTCGAGCAATTTAAATGCAGTTATGGTCAAAAGAAGCATGAAAACACTTTTGATATGTATAAAGAAAAAGTATAAACATGAATGATACTCAAAGACTTGGTAAACTTTCCATTGTGTGCAACTGTGTCCATATTGTGTGTGCATGAATGGGGCTAATTGAGCCATTGCCCAGTCCATAATGTCATAAACTCATATGCATGCAGTCAATATCAACCATTTCAGCTGCCTTACACAAACTAAATATGTGTCCTGAAAATGCCTTCAAAATCCATCAGAATATAGCATTTTAAACATTTATAGTGGAACCTCCACCACCAATATTATGAGGTAATTTTCCTGAATCCCAGATTCCCACACCCTCTGTTGGGGCCTACTACTTTTTAAAGCAATTAAGAAAATATATGTTAAAATTTATCATTTTTATGTTAATAAAAATTGCACGCAAAGATCCGCATCAATTTTGGCTATTAATTTTTCATAGGTTAAAAAGTTGGCTATTATTTTTTGGAGGCCAGTGTGAGCCCTGAGTGTAGAGATACAGTACCTGCTGTGCAGAGTCAGCTTTTAATGGCGATTAACTGCTCCAAGTTTTAAAGCGATAGCTTTGACCATTAAGGAGAGAAGTTGATCTAAATGCAAAACTTAACCAAGAAATCTGATATTTTCTAAGTCCAAAAGGGGCCATAATTCTTGCAAAAAGCAGGACAGAGTTATGCTTCTTGCTGTTACAGAGTCAGCTATTGATGGTGAACAAGTGTTGCAAGTTTTAAAGCAATATCTTTGACAGTTTAAGAGAAAAGCTGACCTAAACACAAAACTTAACCCAGAAATCTGAATTTCTAAGTCCAAAAGGGGCCATAATTCTTGCAAAAAGCAGGATGGAGTTACGTTTCTTGCTGTACAGAGTCAGCCATTGATGGTGAACAAGTGTTGCAAGTTTTAAAGCAATATCTTTGACAGTTTAGGAGAAAAGTTGACCTATACATAAAACTTTACCAAGAAATCTGATATTTTCTAAGTCCAAAAAGGGTCCTAATTCTTGCAAAAAGCAGGATGGAGTTATGTTTCTTGCTGTACAGAGTCAGCTATTGATGGTGAACAAGTGTTGCAAGTTTTAAAGCAATAGGTTTGATAGTTTAGGAGAAAAGCTGATCTAAACATAAAACTTAACCAGGCAATGCCAACACCGATGCCGATCAAGTGATGACAATAACTCGTCATTTTTTTCTCAAAAAAATCAGATGAGCTAAAAATCATAAAATGAAATTACTGGAAATTGCCAACTGCCATTACAGTTCGGTCACTACCTTAAAATAACAACAGTGACAGCATTTTACAACAACAAATAGAAACACTGTCAAAATACAACAGATCTCACAAAAATATATCAACTGTTAGTTCTACATTATGCATTAATTCTTTAAAACAAATGTAAAAATCTCAAAATATATAAATAACAAATTATATACAAAAACCATTCTCTGAAAAGTGACATTCAAATTAGCAAACTTGACAAAAGTACCCTTAGTGTCATTATTTTATAAATACTGCTCCCTGAAATGTCGAATTACTGTAAAACTATTTAATATCATTATCATGTAATTTCATGGTTTTACCAAAATGGTTATTTCATGCATATATATGAATTCTTGTATATAAACTGAATGGGACTTTTATAGATCGAACACAAAAATCACGAATATTAGTCTCTTACGATTACAAATTAGTTCACTGCACACTGAGAGAAAGGTAAAAGTGAGTTTAAAATTCAATTTACATAACCCATGCTTCAATTTATAGAACCAATACAACTTCAAGTAAAATGTCTAGGCAACTACATTTTTTACCCCGAAAGCTGAACAAGATCTATCACTAAAGGAGATTCATACCAAATACAGGGAAGGTTACATATTGTGATCATGATCTTTACCCTCCATGTGTGACCTTGACCTTGGACCTATTGACCTTGGTTGTACACTGCATGTCATCCTAATGAGGTTAACAACTGACGTGTTTCATGGAAATCCTTATAGCAGTTTTGTAAGTTATGAAACATTCATAAAATGTAACTACTTTAACATTTTCCTCAAGTGTAACCTTGACCTTGGACCTCTTGATCTGGGTCAGGCATGATATTCGACATATTACAATGTGAACATTTAAGCAGTTATTTGAAAATCCATTAAAAGTTTAAATCAAAGTGACTAACTTCGACCTCCCAGGGTGACCTTGACCTTGGACTAAGTAACCTGGGTTGTGCAATGTCACACTGCTTTTATGAGATAAAATATTGCTGCTTGTTTCATGAAAACCCTTCCAGCAGATAAGAACACACATAGCAGACATGTTCAGCTTTTTGACCTCTGACTTTGAAGTATGACCAAGACCTTGTACTTACAGAATGAGTCAAAGGAAATTCTCATCATATTATGATGGCAAACATTTTTGTGTTGATATTTGAAAATCATTTTTGTGTTGATATTTGAAAATCATTTGAACAGTTTCAGAGACATGCCAACAGAAAGGAATTACACACAGACAGACCAGTAGGTAGACAGATGGATGTGTATGACTCCAATACAGCCCCAAAATAATTATATCTGCGGGGGGGGGGGGGGGGGGGGGGGGGTATTATAAAGTAATTTAATGAAAATTTGGTCCCTACTCTGTTTACAGTACAACCTCTCAACAGCTCACACTCCTAGGAAGACTGAAACGTGTCTCTATTTTGAGAGGTATGTCAACAGCAATTCTGAGTGCCACTTTTCAAGAGAGATACAGTCATGTAGTTGACCATCTAAGTGCATAACCTTCCAAGAATAGTTGTTGTTGTTTTTCTGTTCAAAGTCATGGCATCACAGATCAGGTTAAATGGCGACTTTCCAGCTTGAACGTTAGAGGAGATTCAGCATGCCCCTCTAGGCACTGTTTCAAAAAGTTTGGCCACCTGAATCGCAGATCTTCCTCTGATTTAGGCTATTGAAATTTTTAGCACCAAAACAGTTTTCAAAACCATTCAACAAAATATGATGACATGGTTAAACTGAGTTTCAAGGTTATAAAAACTGAGTCTGGAGACAAAACTCATAATTCAGCTTTATCATTGGTCAATTCAAATTTAACCAAAGAATCAACCAATCAAATGCCACAGATTTTAGACTGGTCTTCAATATTAAGTTGTACATAAGATCTCAAGCCAGCTAGAAAGTTTTGATACTGGTCTATGCCAATATGTTTAAAACGCAATTTGTCACTTTCTGATGTAGATTTTTCCAGCTGATGTGCTTTAGTAATACATGATCAACTGTAATGTTGAAACAGTTATGCACTTGTAAGGCCAAGAATTTGTATGTAAACACTGGATACAAAATAAACAAATAGCACCAACATTTGTTGATGCTTATATCACACTTGTTGCTTTATCTGCTGAACTGTTTTTATCCCACAGCAGCCTGGTAAATGTTATGCCTTGAATATGTGCACGGCACGTACAACATACTGACGGCATATAGGGCATTCGGACAGTCTTTTACCACACTGTGTACACGTTACCATGTGACCGCACTCTAGGAGCACACAGTCTATGGAAGCATCCATACATATTTTACACATGTCGTCCTCACTGTTGGCAGATGTACTTGTGGCAAGCGATGGATCATCAGAGATCTTTCGCTGCTGGTCAGCTGAAAAAGTTATAGTACCGAGATACAATAGGAAAT
Source organism: Mercenaria mercenaria (assembly GCF_021730395.1). Taxonomy (NCBI): domain Eukaryota; kingdom Metazoa; phylum Mollusca; class Bivalvia; order Venerida; family Veneridae; genus Mercenaria; species Mercenaria mercenaria. The sequence continues at coordinate 5,827,806 of NC_069372.1, forward strand.
TTAATGCTCTTTTTTTTGTATGAAAAACAAAGCGTTTTCCAATGTTAAAACGGACAAAGTGAAAAGAGTAAATAAAAGATCTTTCTAAATTCCAATTTATCAGATTGTTAATAATAAATAAATCCTAACATGAATTGTGTTTTTGGATTGCTCAGCGGTATTGACCTATACACTGCAAGAACCTGACTACCTCCCCACATGCATGAGAGGTACACTACAGACTATATTCTGAAGTTTCATTGTTTTGAAAAAAAGCCCAAAACTATGAATACCTTGAAATATTCTACCAGAATTAATTGTAAACCTGACCTAGATTTTATAGTAAAACATCTCCTGTAGAAGTATGATTGTCATCAAAGAATTACTCTAGTTATCGCTCAGACAATGTCAATTTTGGCAACTTTGACCAACTAAAGGGACAAAATTCTACCAAACTGGCCAGTTATCAATCTTGGCTTAGATTTCATAGTAATACATCTTCTGTATAAGTACGGATGAATAAAAAAAAATTACACTAGTTGTTGAGCATACACTCAATTTTGACCAATTCAAGGGCCACAACTTCAGAGATACTGGCTGCTCATCGAACATGGTCTAGATTTTGTAGAGATACACACTTTATATCAGTTCAGTTTAGTTCTCATACAAAATACTCTAGTTATTGAGCAGACTCTGATTTTTCCATCCACGTGTAAAGGTTGGAAACACTATACATGTATGTCCCAATTTTTAAAATGGGCATATAAAAACATGCAGTATCTGTATGTTACCTTTCTGTTTATTTATCTGATCATGATTCCAGAGCCGTTTCACCCGTTCCTGGAGTTCCCAGCGTTCACAACAACCCTTGTAGTCAACAAAATTATTGAGCAGAAGACGTTTGAGGCACTTAATACTGAGCTGCTCTATGTGTTCCTCTGATTTGATATCTTCTAGTTTTATACGAGGCATATCACCCTCATTTTTCTGAAAATTTTAAGGAAGAGAAGAAGTTCTGTTTTAATATGGGTAGTTTAAAATCAAGTTTCTACTTAAGTTGATTAATTTTATATTTTTTGTTTTAGTTTTAAATGAATGCAACAAAATCAAAGGTTGGGGGCTTACTTGCATAAGCCAATTAAAACAGTGGGGGTACTACCTGATATTGTTCTAGTACCTTAAGATTTTAGCCAGCAATGTTAGAGAGTATATATATTGATAAACTAGAGCTGCTTTTGAGGAAAGCGCATGTCTCCCACAACTGCCTAATCATCTAGATTGGCATTTCTTCTCCATTATGTATCTGAGTCAACCATGCAGCTAGACCTGTATCACTGGCATCAGTATTTTCGGTAATTCAAGGGCCATAATTCCGAAGTGCCTTGGCCAATTTGGCTCGTTATCGAATTTGGCCGAGGACTTATTGGTAAACACATTTTGTTCAAGTTTGGTGAAGATCGGATGGGAACTGTTCGACTCAGAGCGAGTACAAGATTTGTGACACACATGGATACACACACAGACAGGAGTACACTGTGTGGCGGAAGACACATATATGGACACACACACAGACAGGAATAAATCAATATGTCTCCCACACCACTATGTGGTGGGAAACACATATACGGACACACACACAGACAGGAGTAAATCAATATGTCTCCCGCACCACTATGTGGTGGGAGACATAATTGTAGGACAAAATCCCACCTTCTCAATTTTTATATTTTGAAATTAACAGTTACTGAAAAAATGCAACTTTTAAGATGATTATTAACAATTTTCAAATGGAACAAGGCAGTCTGAAAGACAGCTAAATCCCCCGCCACTGCTATGGATAGTGAAAGGGTAAAACTTTGATTTTAGCTGTGACCTTGACCTTGAACTGACATCGCTGACTCATGAATTCTGCACGTCTTGATGAGGTGATCATTTGACCAAAGTTTCATGAAAATCCTTCAAGGGGTTTAGGAGATACAGAGCTGAAACCTTTGACCTTCAGCTGTGACCTTGACCTTGAGTTGACATGGCTGACTCAAGAGTTCTTGATGAGGTGATCATTTGATCCAAGTTTGATGAAAATCCTTCAAGGGGTTAAGGAGATACAGAGTGGACACCAAATGGAAGGCTCAAACCTTCGACCCTTAGTTGTGACCTTGACCTTGAGCTGGCATGGTTGACTCATAATTTCTGCACATCGTTCTGATGAGGTAATCATTTGACCCAAGTTTTATAAAATTCCTTCGAGGGCTTTAGGAGATACAGAGCGGACACGAAATGGAAGGCTCAAACATTTGACCTTCAGTTGTGACCTTGACCTTGAGCCAACATGGCTGACTCATAAGTTCTGCACATCGCCTTGATGAGGTGATCGTTTGACCCAAGTTTGATGAAAATCCTTCAAGGGGTTTAGGAGATATAGAGCGGACACAAAATGGAAGGCTCAAACCTTTGACCCTAAGTTGTGACCTTGACCTTGAGCCTGCATGACTGACTCATGGGTTCTGCACATCGTCTTGATGAGGTGATCATTTGACCCAAGTTTTATAAAATTCCTTCAAGGGGTTTAAGAGATATAGAGCGGACACAAAATGGAAGGCTCAAACCTTTGACCTGGAGTTGTGACCTTGACCTTGAGCCGGCATGGCTGACTCATGGGTTCTGCACATCGTCTTGATCAGGTGATCATTTGACCCAAGTTTTATAAAATTCCTTCAAGGGGTTTAGGAGATATAGAGCGGACACAAAATGGCAGGCTCAAACCTTTGACCTTGAGTTGTGACCTTGACCTTGAACCGACAATGCTGACTCATGGGTTCTGCACATCGTCTTGATGAGGTGATCATTTGACCAAAGTTTCATGAAAATCCTTCAAGGGGTTTAGGAGATATGGACCGGACACGATTTTGTTACGGACGGAAGGACGGACGCAGACCATTCCTATAATCCCTCCGCCACGGCGGGGGATTAATGAAGAGAAAATTCAGATAAAATTTAATAAAAAAATAAAGGAAGGATTTTTTTCCACCTTGGTCAAATTAAGTTAGGGAATTTTGTGTGGGAGATTCTGTCTGTAAACATGGTGTGACTGTCATAATGGTTAGGAGCCACACTGTTTCCAGAGTTTAGGGTAGCGTTGCACTTTGTATGGAAACAAAGAGGACAGACAGTGTAAAATCACACTTCCACTCCACCATAACTATCAATTCAAAACATGAACTACTTCAATAAATTACCTCATCTGGTTCAGAGGGTTCAGACCGGTTATTACTTCCTGACGCAGTACCAGTACCAGACTGGTTATATGATCCACTTCCTGTCTGATTAGACTGTGTACCATTATTATTGAATGGTTCACTTGTTCTACTTCCTGGCTGATTGCTTCCTGTTGTACTCTGAGCATACCCTGACTGTGAACCAGTTCCAGACTGGTTATATGATCCGCTTCTTGTTTGATTAAAATGTGTCGCACTTCCTTCCTGACTGGTCTCTGTTCTACTTTGAGCATATCCTGACTGACTAGCACCAGCTACATTTGATCGCTGCTGAGAGTGGTTTTGTTGTCTAGCGTAATCCTGAATTTTACAAGATAATTTTGACCAGAATAGTCAATACATATACATGTATACTTTAAATAACAGCCATTTGAATACATATTTGCTCGCCCCACAGAGGAAAGGAAAGGAAAGGAGGGTACCAAGGTAGAACCATCAAACTTTCACAATCACTAAACAGAATTTGTTGAGTCTGGAATCTGTTTGTGACTGTTATAATTAAATGATCTGAAAGCAAGTAATCTTAGTCCTTTATGAATTCATTCTACAAAATTAAGTCCCAAACATCCATTTGTTATTTACAGATTATAAGGATCTAACATGCCTGTCTATTTAGGACATTAGGTTTTCCCAACTGAGAGGTAGTGGGAAATAGGAAAATGAGCTGTCCCAAGGGTTAAGAAACACCTGTCTGACCCAGGAAGACACATAACATCATTTCTCTTGCATACCATTGCAATATTTTTTAAGATATTATAAAGTATAATATCATAAATGTAGTTTGACATCAAAATGTAGCTTGTCTTTTCCTTGTATAAGATCGATCCACTACCAGGATATCCTTGTCTTTCCCTGCTAGGCTGGCAAGAAATTTCAGGCAATTTATGTCAGTTTAAGCCTCTTATGTAGTGAAGAAGTATTTAAGTACTATGAAATTTTCATATATACAATAAAAAGTCACACCGCTGAATTTCCCCTCTCCTGTTCCGCTCCTCCTCGGCTCGTGCTCCCAAAATATGAAAATATAAGGTCAATAAGTTCATCTTTCTCATGGCACTTGGACGTATTCACGTCATGTTTGTGTAATAAAGCCTTCAAGTCTTTAGGTTTCCACTGTTTCAGTTGTGGTCGTGTGAAATTGCCAGATAGCAGCATTTGACATTTCTTACACTGCTTTCTGGCTGGGACGAAGCATACTGAGCAAAATGTCCTCCCGCAATCTTTACATGGAAGCTGTAATTAAAAGAACAATAACACTGAATCTTTAAAAAGCGTGCTGGGCTACTTCAATAAGTAAAACAAGATTGTATGTATTCAAAGATTGTAGGTTATAACATCCAAGAAGATGTGTAGCATTATGACAGAATGTAAGAATCTTTCACTGGTGTACATGTATATAGAAATATCTGGCTTGAGGGTAACTGTTGAGGTGGTCACATGGCTCTGCCAAGTTTAATACCACAACAAAAGTTTGTATGTGATTCATCTTACACCTGGGCAGAGATGAGTTTATCCAGTAACCCACAAGAAAACAAAGGAAAATCCTGTCTGACATGCAAATATTATTAAAATTCAGTGAGAAGTCATTTGTCCTCAAGCACTGATTCATAAGGTGAAGTTATCAGTAACTCGCACGAAATAACTAAATTGCTGGTACACTGGCTAGCCTGACTGACTGCTGTTATTTAACTGAAATATTTTTGAAAAATGCCATTAAAACTCACATGGTCCTGATCCTTACCTGGGACTCTACCTGTGGTCTTTGAGATGTGAGGCATGAAACATACATACTACAACTATATGTCTTGTGCATTCATGAACAAACTTTCTGATGAAAGTATTATAGAATATTTTTTTCATTTCCCTCAAAAAATAAAATGACAACCAAAGGTTTGTTTGCTATACACAAAGAATGTATCGTTTGAAGTACAAACTGACCATACTGACTGCAATCAAAACTACATAACACTGGAAGAAATATCCATCCCATAAGTTTTTGCAGTTTTATGCAATACATCATGCATATCAAGATTTAGATAAAAAATAAACAAAAGCTTTTTTTCCCCTTTCTGTAGCAGGTTCAATTTACAGGGATCTTCTACTAATAAAACTTTTTCAGATCATGAAGTTTACTCCTACAAGAGACAATATCAGAATTTCTATTCTTCTGTGCCAAATTTACCAAGCTAATTTTCCCCAAAGAACAGACACAGTCCCTTCATGTGTTACTGCAAAAAAAAAAAACCACCTGCAGAGCTCCAGATAAGATTTTAGGTTAAAGGGTATTTTACCCCCTAGTTTTTTTTTCAAATGGTATTTTACTCCTAGATGTTTTTTCAAAAGGGTATTTTAGAATTCTAAATGGTTTTTCAGAATTCGAAATCATTTAAAAGGGAAATAATAATAACTGTTTGTATTTATAATTTTCTGATATTCATGTGCTCCGCTGAAGTGCCTTTGTTGACCAATGCTGTTTTCCTGAATAATTTTGAGCCTTCATTCAAATAGTTTTAACATTTAGTTTACTGCATACATTACATCTTACACTACATCTTAATTTCAGTTACTGACCACTGCGATATATCAACAGCCAGTGATACTTTGACTGTCAATGTTTTTTTCAGAAACACCAACATGTATGTGCTTCGGCTTTTTCAACAGTAACCCATTATATATCATAGATCACATGCTTAGCGATAGGCATTGTCCGAGTCATCTCCTGTCACACACTAATATACTTGAAGAAGAAAATGGCATTATTTTACGATATCGTTTGCGTTTGCTTTTTTATGAGACACCTTTTGTTTGTTGTACTCGATTACAAAAAGGATGTGCTTGATTTACGATAAAATTGGATTACGCATTTAAATTGAGTAAAATACATATCCCGTTTTTTCAATGCCTATCAGTACGCGTAGGTTTGATTTTAAATGCGTTTTTTGTAAATTTCAAAACGTATTTACGCAAATACGCATCTTATCTGGAGCTCTGACCTGTAAACTATAAAAGTACAGTAAAACACCGCTCGCTCGAGGTCGCAAGGGGATGAGCAAAATGCTTGAGTTATCCATGGTTTCGAGCGACCCAAACATTGACCAACATACGAAGGAAATTGAAGTTTGTTTTACCAATTGTCATCGAGACCATTTGCAGAGGAAATGGTGATGCGTAATAACACACTCGTGATATTTTCAAAAAAAACGTATTACAAACGTTATTTATGATAGATCGTAAATGGCACATGTGAAGAAACAGCTAAGACATTTTATTTTATTTTTTTTATTTGAAATACTGTAATCGAATTCGCAATTTTCTTCTCCAAATTAAGATCTCATAATTATCGTCTTAATTTTATGAAAAGGCTATCATTTCCTTTTGCATGCAAACAACTGTTGATTAAAATATTATAGGATCTCATAATTATCTTCTCGATCCCGCAGAAAAAAGTAATAATTAATAACAATTCTGATCAATAAAATTTTTCTTCCACCTTTCATCAATAATTAATCTCATTATCAGATGAACAAACATTAAAGATAGTCGGGGAATAGACAATGCAATTCTGACGACGTGCGAAAATTTTAAATAAACCGATACATTCCGACCGCCAAAGGTGTGAAAAATTTGACACCTCTGCTCGAGTTTGCCATAAGCAACAAAGAGTAAATTAATACACAGGGACCAGGTGTCATGCTCGAGCGATCGAGTTATTGATGCTCGACCCAGCCATGGTAATTTCACATAGAAAATAGAAGGAAATCGGCTGGGACCACATGAATTGCTCGAGCGAGCCCGGGTGCTCGAGTCATCGATGTTCGAGCGAGCGGTGTTTCACTGTAAAAAAAACAAAAACATGCAGACTTTTGAGTTGAGAATACAACAGCTGTTTCCATTAATCAAGTGAAAAACATGCCTTCTATAGATGTACCTGTTTTCTGAACTGTGAAAACTTAGATGTACATTCCTCACACTTTAGATCTGTAGAATTATGGTTCCCCATGTTTGCTGGATTTCTCCCTGTATGTATTTGTATACGAATTCCATTCTGTTCTGGCTTGACCACACCAGCACCCATTGAACATCTATTTCAAACCCTGCAACATTGAATACACCAAATACTACACTAAAAATGTGACGACTAGGAAGGTGGTTGTTCATAATTTTTTTTTGCCTCATAAAATGTTTTACAGGAGTGTAACATACTCAAGAAGAATTTAGGATTCTTGTTGAAATACATGACATGAAATTTAAAACCTCAACCCTAAGTCTTCATCAAAGAATGAAAATGTATCTCAAAACAGATTGTAAAATCAGTACGTTTTCCACTATTCTCTCTAAAACAGTCTATGGTTGCTGAATACCAATGTATATAGCACAGGTTTGGTCTGTATCTGTTGTATGGCCTCTGAACAGGATATACATACACAGGAATGGGAAGCTTAAACAAAAGCACCGCCTACAGGTGCCATCGCACTTCTGCAAGTGCTGGACAGTATGTAAGAAAAGAGTTACAACTTACAGTTCAGAATTTCTAAGTATAAAATGGGTCATAGTTATCACAAAATGAAGGTTAGAGTAACGGTTCTTGGCCTACAGTCACTTATTGATGATAAACAACTGTACAAAGTTTCAAAGCTGTAACTCTTAGTTTTTGAGAAAAGGTGGACCTAAGCAAAAATTTTAACCAAGAAACTCAAATTTTCTAAGTACAAAAAGGGCCATAATTCTGATAAAATGCATATCAGAGTTAATCACAGTTATGGTTCTAAGTACAATAAGGACCATAATTTTAACAAATTGTATATCCGAGTTATGGTTCTTGGCCTACAACGTCCCCTTACGATGTTAAACAAGTGTGCAAAGTTTCAAAGCTGTAGCTCTTAACAGTTTTTGAGAAAAGGTGGAAACAAAAATGTTAACCAATGCCGTCGATCAAGTGACAGGGCACTAGACAACTTTTGGGGACAGGTACCCATACCCTCAGGAAGGGGAATTTTTCGTTGTTTTAAGAAAAAGGGGACGTTTTAGCCAGGTACGGTATATGTGACTACTTTCCGCACTTATTAATACTGTTTTCAATCATTTCTAACTAAAGTAACTATATTGCAGTAGTAATCTTCCTTAGAGGCACTATAACTTGAAAGAGAGTTCTTGTCTAGTTGTGTCAAACAACCTATTATCAGGGGAAATTTTTTCTGAGAAAGGGGAAAAAAACATATTATTTTAGGAGGGGAATGGGGCCCAATCCCCATATTCGGCCCCAAAAATGGCTTAACGAGTGCCCCGAGTGACGACAATACGGTGAATACCTTGTAGCTTTTTTTTTTTTCAAATAACAAGCTAAAAAACCTCCTGAAAACATGATACATAAAAGGAATTTATATAAATTTCTGAGTAAAAGATAAAAAGGTATAAGGTAAATTTTATTTACCGTGGTTTTGTGAAACAATGAACATATACAGTAGTCAGTAGTACAAAAACTGAGAGACAAGAGGTTTCAAACATGTTTTGTCTCCATTGTAAACAATGTCAATGAAATAAACACAACTGATAAATTTGGCTTGAAAAGATTTTTATCATACAAAGACCCAGATGGTCGAAAATCGGTGGTGCCCAGTGGTCGTAAATAGGTTGTTTGGGGATACTATTAGGAACAATCTTTTTATTCTCGACTTCTACACACTGTTCATTTTCTGAAGTTTTCTCAACTTTTTTATTTGTATTCATTTGTTTTCAAATTTTTACAAGTTATCTTAACAGTTTCAAACTCTATTTATATACATGTCATGATGATGTACTGACTTTTGTTCTATCCAAAATTATCTAACCTTTGTCAAATATCGTTAGATTTACGAGATTTTCCGCTGGAATAAGATATACCTCAAGTATTCAATAGGTAGAAACAGACAGTCACTTCTTCATATATTCAATAAAACTACCGACTCTGTCACTACATAGTTTTCTTTGACTGTAGAAACTGTAGAGTTTCCTTCGTTTCCATTACGCCAATACCTACTTCCGGGTCAGGTCAAGGTTCGATTACTCTTGCAACATTTTTGTAAAACACACTACCATACAGTTTGTTATTGTTTCGTCTCCCCGTGTTGTGAAATTCTGCCACGGTATTGATTTCAATAAAACTGCGTTTGAAGATTTTAGAAAAGGTATATCTTATTTACGTTTGTTACAAAGCTGTCCTGTTTTTGAGTTTTACAGACAATAGGAAATTTTAAGAGTGTCAGGACGTGACATATTCAGCTACAATTAAGTAGGTTTATTTTTATATTAAATTTTCTTTTAACTTCTGAAAATTATCTATCTTAATTGTACTTAAGAAACTAAATTTTCTTCGATATGTAGTTAATGTAGTTTCATAAACCAGATATAGTATAGTGTTGTTCAGTGTTTTAACTTCTATTTGCTTTTAACTTGTTTTTAGGCCTAGGCCAAGATTAACGTACAGATGTAGATTTAACCAAATTTGAATGTTGTAATGTAATTGCAAAAAAGGGTGCTAGGCTATTGTTTTAAAATGTTGAAATATTAAACTGACCAGTTAGCGTAGCTCTGGGCAGGTTAAGACATAACACCAGGAAAACTACATCTTAATTTGGTAATCAACAGTCTGGCCGGTGCATATAAAAGGTCTATGTACTAGACATTCGGGGAGGCAAGGCGGCAGAGCCACCAACCGTGGTTCTGCCAACGTAAGTCAAAATACCATTATGCCTCGTTAGGTTACCTTCCAAATATGTAGATTTCATGAAAGACAACTCAAACATAATTAGTTCGTAACATTTTACAGTAGCTAAATATTATTTGAAAGATGGACACTGAGACAATAAAACTACTTGTATTAAAAGACTTTCTGTAACTGAAATTAAATTAACATCGGAAATGAACTATTGTGTCTTCAATCTTATATATGTGTGTGAAAGTTCTACCACAGTTTTTACAAGTCTGGTAACACTGGTGCCATGTGGCTTTTAGAGGCCATTACGCTACAAGGCGATTTTTTGGTATCCGAGGACCAGGATGTTCTCTGCGAGATTGTTGCGGCCACGTATTACACGAAGTACTCTGCCACTATACATCACGCCGAACTGAGAAGACGACACGAGCCACTAGATCTTCAAAAACGCAAGTAGAAATGTCTATTTTCCTTTTAAAAGTTTTGGGCATATTTTGGGAGAAAAAATAGTTGAATTCAATCTAGCATGAAACGCAGTTTAAAATTAAAACTGTTACTGAAAAGTTTGCCTTAACAAAGTTATGTATAAAAATATTTACAAATCTTGTAGGGTAGGCGAAAATTAAATAAAGCAAAATAAAGCAAAACACTGAAATATATAAAATTTGAAAACTCTGTAAATTAGCTAAATCGGGCACACGAAAGCTGTCAATATATCATGGTTATAAAACAATTGAAATATTACTTCATAAATATATCGCCATAGGGTGTTTAGGTTGTTTCTTTTTGACAAACCTAATATATGTTTTTTTTCTAAAAGGTACGCATTAACAAGCGATGCCTATCAAGAAAGAAATAAGATGAACAGTAGAGTAAACTAAACTGTTTACAAATAAAGTAGAAAAATACAAAAAAAAAAAAAGAGAGAATAAAATGAAATTAAAAATGTAAAGTACATGAAAGATTATGCTGCTGGCAGTTTATCTGTTTGAGGATTTTTATTAAAATTACAAATTGCGCTAGGTTGTGGTAAAATTAAAAGCAAGTTCAGTTGTCAAAGTAAGGTGTGGGTAATGTCATTTATGGTATAAAATCTAGATTACACCTGTCAAATATTAGTTAACATGTAGGTAACTGGTCAAATTTGCTTCTGGCAGTTCGCATGTCAAACTATATTTTAACATACCTGTTTTCAATTTGAAATTCATAAATTTAGATTCTACTTGTTTTAAAAGTATTTTGTCATCATATTTTTTTTAAGCATTATTTAGATAAAATGTTTGTATGGGGTTTACTGTTTCAAAAGAATGAAGGTTCGGATATTGTGATTATAGTAAATTTTATTTATGTAACGTGGCAGAAACTAAGACCACGGTTAACACGGGAAATGTGTCTGATGATGACCTGTGAGCAGTGACTCACAAAGAACACTAGATTAGTGTTATTTTAGGTATAAAGGCCGTGCAAACAGAAGCATGGGAAACCTATAGAATATACCTACAAAATAGTAGATAAGTATGTCTACGTAACGAACGTATATTTTTTATGAGCAGTGAACAATATATATGCATTTTGTCGACGTTTTGTTTTGAATTAATATGTTGATATTTTATCAAATTGACACAACTGATAAGTTTTCATGTTAACTGAGCTTGTTGCACATGTATAAGTTAACGAGTAGTGTGGAACATTATTAAAACTTAATAGATATGTAGAGAATATATCTTTGATGTGCATAAGTTATACATATGAAAAGTTAAAAATTATTCGAAGAAAAGATAAGACCAACAATTTGCTTAAATGATACAGTTCATCAAAATAAAATTTAAAACGCATGGTAAAAGATATGTAAATGAAAATAGAATATTAATATTAAGGAAGTAATAAATTGGGTGCAACTATTTTGTTCAAAATTTCAAAAACATGTAAGGGGAAAGGAAAATGGGCTAAGACACTTGCTCTGTGTGCATAAAAATGCTGGCAAATTAGTGAAAAATTAGAAGTCATCATGGGAAAAATCATTGAAATAAAATGCAAAGTCATACTGGAAATTCTGTGAAACAAAGAGGAAAATAATTCGTATTCAGATTGGGAATTTGTCGGGCTCATGACACGGAGAATTCAAATAGTCGTTTTCACTTGGACTAGCCTTCGAATTAAAAACTCCACGGAAAATATATCCATAGAAGCAATGAATGTTTTACAACAATCATGGTGACAATATAATAGAATCTTTATAAATTTATAACATGCGTCTTGATGGACATTTAAGCATGACCTGACAATTTTAATTTTGGACGGAGAAACTCTTTCAAGATCACAGCCGAACATATAAATGCCATTGGGAATGAGCTGTCGAAATTCAATAACAACATGACATTTGCTGATCATACTTTTAGTCAATTTCAGTATATAATAATTCACCGATGAGGTTACACAGTACATGCCGCTTGATGACACAGCCTACAACATGACGATGTCTGCACGTAATACCACTGGGCAACGACGAAACACAGAATAAATAGCCGCGTGGAATTTTATGTACATGTATTACCATTTCAAATATTTATCCATCGCGTTTTGAAATTTTGTTGTTGTTAGCTCTATGTCCATCAATTTTTGTTTAAATCTGTATATTTGTCAGCAAAATCGTCTGATATTACCAATAAGAAACAAGCATATGTGTTCAAACACCTATTTTTGCATTACAATTCATAACATTCAAAAGTTTCCGAGGATAGTAAAATACCTTTTTTTCATTGTTTTTTCGTGAAGAAATGAAGGAATTTGTAATGTAATTGCAAAAAAGGGTGCTAGGCTATTGTTTTAAAATGTTGAAATATTAAACTGACAAGTTAGCGTAGCTCTGGGCAGGTTAAGACATAACACCAGGAAAACTACATCTTAATTTGGTAATCAACAGTCTGGCCGGTGCATATAAAAGGTCTATGTACTAGACATTCGGGGAGGCAAGGCGGCAGAGCCACCAACCGTGGTTCTGCCAACGTAAGTCAAAATACCATTATGCCTCGTTAGGTTACCTTCCAAATATGTAGATTTCATGAAAGACAACTCAAACATAATTAGTTCGTAACATTTTACAGTAGCTAAATATTATTTGAAAGATGGACACTGAGACAATAAAACTACTTGTATTAAAAGACTTTCTGTAACTGAAATTAAATTAACATCGGAAATGAACTATTGTGTCTTCAATCTTATATATGTGTGTGAAAGTTCTACCACAGTTTTTACAAGTCTGGTAACACTGGTGCCATGTGGCTTTTAGAGGCCATTACGCTACAATGTATAACTCGTTTATTACTCATCAACTGTGATTTGCTAATGTTGTAACTCTATTTAATAGGTACATTTTTATTATGTTATTGAATATACTTTTGTTATTTGTGTCGATCAATAGCTATACATGGTTAATGTTGTCTATATATGTAACACCGACTTTTAAATAAAATTTGTATCTGTATCTTTATCTGTATCTTGATGTGTTGTATAAAATGTATCTTTCTTAGGTCCTTATTTTTTCTCATCTTTTCCCACGCGACATGTAACTTCACAATGTTGGAACAACATATACTCGTAGTTCGCATTATACTCTGTCAAATTGCTAGGCCAAAATGACTTCACAATTCCTGTAGATCGGCCTCCGGGCTGTTGATATCTTTTTTTCAGTCCTTTAAACTGTTACTGGTGTGACATACCATACCGTAAATGAGGCATTTTAAGCACTTGCACATCTCTTTCGTTGTGTATAATGAAGGGTTTCATATCAGTTTCAGAGTACCACCTCGTTATGAGTGTTTAAGTCATATTTCTTTTTTTTTCTTTATAAATATCAAATGTTGTGTTGGTGGTACTGTGTATGTGAAGGGTTACATATAAGTTTCAGTGTACCACCTCGTTTATAGGAGTGTTTTGGTCAAATTTCTCGACTCTTTTTACTCATAAAGACCCCGATTTCATCTCACAAAAACTTGGTATGGTCTTAGAAAAGTCTTCTGATTGGCTGGTTGATAATAAGCTATCTTTGCATCTGGGGAAGACAGAATGTATGCTTTTTGGACCAAAGACAATGTTACGTAAACACGAAGAATTTTCAAGTTGATTTTTCCTGGTTATATGTGTGCGTTTGTGTGCTTGTGTGTCTGTGCGTCTTGGGCGGTGCCCTACGGTGTTGTTATATCTTACTTGTCTGTTTATCTATGTTAGTTAGTTGTGTGTGGGTGGGTGTGTTTGTCTTTGGTAAACGAATGTCTGCACTACTGTGGGGGAATAACTTTTATTTACACTGTCCTGTTACTTTGGAACATGGTGGGGGTAAGAGTGAGGTTAGGTGCACCATAAACCGGTTTAAGCTCCCCAGTGGTGGTTTTGCCACTGACCGTTCCAAGGCGGTGCCTCGCTGTGTTCCTTTGTTTGTTTGTTTTGTCATTGTGTATTCGCTTTGTGTGTGGTGTGCGTGGGTGCGTGTGTTGATCGTGTGCGCCTTTGGGGAGGCTGAATTTTTAGAACGTGGCTTTCCCTGTTGGGTATTCTTCCTTGTTTTTACGTTGTAGTGTAATTGTGATTAAGGAACGTAGCATTCCCTTTGTATATTCGTCCTTGTTCTACTTTCCCTTTCAACCCCCTCCCCCACCCCCTTTCTACCCTTTACCCGTTCCTCCCCCTAGATCTATATTTTGCATTAGATTAAAATGTACTTGTTGGATTTTTGAAGCAACCCGTCTGTAATATTTTTCCGTTACAGCTTCTTTTTGTTGTGGGCCTACTTTGCAAATGCGTGGCTCTGAGGCTGTGTTTGTGGTGCTTTGTGCTTCCGAGAAATCTACCCTTACCTTTTGTTTGTCCTAAAATAAATAATAATAAATAATTATAATAATACTGTACGTTTCTAGCTGGAACATTTTGGTTTGTGTAACACCACACTGGTTGCATAGATTGAGAAAGTCAGCAGTTTTTCACACTCGGTTTTATTTACAAGGTTATACAGAACAAACAACTATACTAATAGTCAATTCAGTATAAATACATCAGCTTTTTAAATAGTATTTTCTCGCGTCAAACTTTTAATTAATTTGTATTCTTAAGTAAAAAAGTTCTATTACATAATAATCAGTTCTAAAACTTCCACATTTATTTTTAACCCGCTCTTGAACCCGAGCCCAAAACTGAACTTAACCGAGCTGATCTGAACCGATCCGAACTCCAATTATCCGATCCCATTTTTGTAAAACATTTCTAACTTCCTGATTCTGTCTCTGTCTTCTTAACTCAGTCCTCTCTTTTCTTGATTCAGTCCTTCTCTCCCCATTCTCCTATCTTCTCTTAATTCTCTGAGTATTTATACCATTTTTTACGAACTACAACGCAATAACATGTTTACAAGTATTTCAAAATATTCGAAGCAGTTTCAAAACATGTCAATCAAAATGTCCATTATGTACTCATATAATAGTAAACAACAGATGTAGAAACAATCACCATTGTGTATTTTCGTAAATAAATGACTGTTACCGAAACAAACAAAATAATTAGGGTCAAATCTAAAAGATAAAACATCAACGGTGATTCATTTCGTATAAATTGTAAACAACAACAATATGCTGAACAGGTAAACAAAGTACTTAACATTTCTGGCCAATTAATGAAAATTCCATCGAAAACAAAAATAAAGTAATTAAGGCTGACCAAATCAATTTCTTTTGAGAATTTCGCAATATCTGATCGGTAATAGTAGTAAACAAAGTCATTTAGGCCAAAACGTAATGGATAAAACACTCCGATGTTACTAAATTTGCTTGTGTAGTAAATACCAACAATGACCTACGCATGTAAACAGAATGCGTATCATTTGTAAGAATTATCAGGATTATCTACCAAAATCAATAGCAGATAAAATAAACACAATGATTAATTAACTGAAAACTGACCTGCGAGCTATCATTGTGTTACATTTGAATGGTTCCAATACTCCCGCTTTCAAAGCTTTTGGTATTGTTTACTCACCCCTTGGATTCGGTGCATGATTTTTAATTTTAACTCTTAATTGGCAGTTTCTGTGATATTCAGGCTTCATAACCTTAGACCTTCTCTTTAAATTTCAGTTTGTTTAGTTTTTCCCATTGTTTTCCCGTTTAGGACAAGCCAATTATTTGAACTGGGGACGGTACGCTGCTTTTCATGGAATTGCGCTCTATGACTCACCGAAGGTTCCATGTACATCTCCGTATGAACAAATCTGTGGGTGTCTCTAAATTAGCTTTTAAATCCCACCGGGACTGAGTCGTTTTGATATTTGTCATCTGACTTGTTTCGTCGGGCCCTTAATGGTCTCTGTCTTCTGCAAAGGCACTGTGTATATGCGTTTTTGGATATTATGCAAGGTTTGCTTTTTATATAACTTAAGTAGAGCATGTTTGTGTCTTACATCTGTTGCCATTGCTTATTTTAGAGATTCACCTGGCGGGGAAAACTTATTTTTGCTGTCCTGTGACTTAAAAACCTGGTGGGACGGGGGCGGTAAAAGTGGGGTAAGGGTTTAAGCTTCCCAGTGGTAGTTTTGCCACTGGCAATTCCAAGGCTTCATTTTGTCCTATGTCTTTACTATGTATGTGCGTGTGTTTGTCTATGTGTTAGTCTGGTGCACGTCCGCATGTTGTAGGGGCTGGCCTTTGGGAAGATTGCGTTTTTGGAACGTAACTTTACCTGTAGGATATTCATCCTTGTCTTTGTTTATTTGTTGTTTTTGTTGTTGTTGTTATTTGCATTACCTGCATTTAGACAAATAATATATTATAATTAATGGGTGATTTTTGCTCTTTAATTTCGGAATTGAGATGCTATGATGTGTGTTAGTCAACCAGAACGATACGATTACTTAAATGATTGATTAAAGGAGTTATTTCTTACAGTTTCATATATGAGGTGAAAGATGTTCGTAACACAACTTATGTGGTAAGATTGAATACAATTATAATGATTATAATGATTATATAAGGATATTTTTCTTATAGTATCAGGCATGAGATGAAAGCTGAGCTGGACAACCAAAACGATAAGATTTATTAAAGGATCTTCCCTATAATTTCAAATATGAGATGAAAGGTGTGTGTAAAACAACCTAAACGAAGTAATTCGTTGAATAATGAATGCAGTAAATGGGAAATCAACTTACAAAGACGAATTTAAACATTTTTATCATGGCATTAAATGCATTGAAAATAACATGAAATTAACTTAACACAAGAAGTCCATTGATGGAAAAGAATGATAAATACTCAATTACATTTGCATGGTTTTTATAAATACATTTTACTGAATACAAGAAATGGTAATGGTAGGAGAATGCCTCTTATTAGAAACTTTAATCACAGGTAAACAGATTACTGGACCACAACCTAAGTTCATGCATAGGTTGATTTAGAATACCAACAAACGAAATTAGTATCTGCATTAATAGGTACTTTCAGTCTGATGTATTTGCAATCCCGGGGGCATCAGACGTCGAACCGACTTTGGGCGTCGCAGGCTGTCAAGCGGGCCCTACTTTTCCTACGTTTCCCTACTTTTTTGAGAGGCTCTTACTTTTTCCAACTTTTGTTTTGGAAAAGCCCAACTATCCCTACTTTTGTTGCAAAAAAAAACAACAACAACAAATGTCATCGAAATATTGAATAAGGTAAGCAAGTATTTTTTTTTCAAAGGAATTAACTTTATAAAAATGTGTTTCCAGTGTTTTGTCTGGTGCATTGGTTCAAGAGGGGTACTAGTATAAGGAGATGAGGTCATCTGATGAGTAGGAAAAAAAAAAACAATTAGATAATTTAAAGTTATTATATTTCTCGATGGAGGAAGGCCTTTGTACACTGATAAACACTTTTTATAACTAAAGCAGCAATATGTACACTGACTATGATTGTTTTACCAACTGGTTTGTACACTGACAATTTCCCGATGATGCCTTTTTCTGAGGGAACCTCTTGTCAAGCCTGTGTGTCTTGGGCGGTGCCCTACAGTGCTGTTATATCTTACTTGGCCTTTCTATCCCTTACCCACTCCTCCCCCTATATCTATATTTTGTATAAGATTAAAATGTACTCTTTGGATTTTTGAAGCAAACCGTCTGTAATATTTTTCCGTTACAGCTTCTTTTTGTTGTGGGCCTACTTTGCAAATGCGTGGCTCTGAGGCTGTGTTTGTGGTGCTCTGTGCTTCCGAGAAATCTACCCTTACCTGTTATCTTTTGGCATGGCTTAGCAAGTTTAGGCCTTTTGCAACAACTGCTCTCACTTGATTTTCCATTAAGTAGAAATTGAGGAGAAATGTAGAAAAGGTCTGTATGATGTTAATAGTTTTGTTAAGAAGTTATTTGTTTTTTAAGTACATGCATTGTTGTTCTGTTATATATTATAAAAATGGATTTGTATCTAATAAAGAAACAATGCCAGGTTTGTCTCCTTGTGCTGCTGCTGTCCTCCTTGAATGACTGATGCCAGAGCAATGAAAAAATCAAAACAACTGAAGAAAAAGGTTGGGTAATTCATTAATTAGTGTCGCAAAAAGGTAAGAAAAAAACCTACTATCCCTAATTTTTGTTGAGAAAATCCCTACTATTACCCTACTTAAAAAATTGCTCCTACTTTTAGCCCTACTTTTTTCTGGTTGACATATTGACAGTCTGCTGTCGTCGCATGCAGACGTTAGATCTAGGTTTGTTGGTTTTCGTTAGTTTTCTGTCAAATAACTAATGTAACATTTTCATCTTGATTAATCACATAACCATATGGACAACAATATTTTTCAGAAATGGTGAAACACATTTTTGTGACCCCCAAGAGTGGTGGGGGCATATAGATTTGCTCTTTTCCGTGCGTCCGTCCGTGCACCCGTCCGTGTGTCCGTGCGTCCGTACGAAGTTCGTGACGCGCCTAGCTCAAAAAATATTTGACAAAAATTGATGAAACCTTGCATGAGTCTTTATCATGATATGAACTTGCGCACCTCCTATTTTTCGTATGGCTCCGCCCCCTATTTCTAGAGTTATGACCCATGAAATAGTCAAAAATGCACATTTTCACCTTGTGACACTCCTAGCTCAAAAAGTATTTGATATCAATTGATGAAACCTTGCATGAGTCTTTATCATGATATGAACTTGGGCACCTACTATTTTTCATCTGGGTCTGCCCTCTATTTCCAGAGTTATGGCCCCTGAAATAGTAAAAATATACACATTTTCACCTAATTATGTGCCTCATTTAGAAAGTATTTAATGTAAAAAGTTCATGAAACCTTGCTTCAGTCTTTATCATAATGTGACCTTGCACACTTGGCATTCTTCTTGAGAATTTTAGCATTTATTACAGAGTTATGGCCCTTGAAATAGCCAAAATAGTGGATTTTTTGTTTGTCATGCTCATAGCTCAAAATGTATATGGTAAAGAATAATGAATCCTTTTCATAATTTTTTTTTGAGGCTATAAGACTGCAAACATTTGAATTATTTCCCCTTATTCGTGACACATGTACCAGTGGGGGGCACACCCTGTGTCTTACAGACACATTCTAGTTCAGAAATAATTCCAGCCTAACAAGGGTTGTTTATCCTTTTTTAAACATCAGATTTACAAGCATCTTTACTTACATTTAACAGTTGCAAATAGTAATTTAGATACACAAATATATGATAAAAGAAACGATTTCATTTTGAAAGTGTTAATTTCTCCCACGTGAGCGACATGATACGATGTCAATATTTCACAACTTATTAATTCGTTTTGCAAGAGCTTGCTCAAAGTTGAACAAACTTTACCATAACCTTGATCTTCATCCCTCTTTTCATCTTTTAAATCACTGACAAATTTTCCTTTCCCTTTTATTTTGCCCGATTTTCTTTTATTTTCTACAAACAATCTTTGTGGCTTGTACCGTGACTTTGGAACATGGTGGGGGTAAGAGTGAGGTTTGGGTAAAATGAGCTCCCCAGTGGGGTTTTTGCCACTGACAGTTCCAATGCGGTACCCCACTGTATTCCTTTATTTGTTGTATGTGTGTGTATAGGCAGTGTGCACATCTGCGTGCTGTGAGTTTCGTTTTGGAGAGGCTGCGTTTTTAGAACGTGACATCCGCTGTTTGATATTTATCCTTGTTTTTTTTGTTGTTTTTTTTTTTGACGCGCACAAAAGTGTCTACGTCCCTGTAAATGGTTAGACAGTATCCGAAGATAGACAGATAGACCTGTTGTTCGATCCCTGACCACCTGAAAAATGGTGCCGGTAGCTTCCTTACTAGGCATTCAGTATTTAAAGGACTATACCAGGCGGTAAAATAAGCACAGATAAGTATCTGATACTGGATACCTAGTTTGTCCAAAGAGCTATAAAAAATAATAGTTCTTTGGTTTGTCGCACAAGAGCTTTGTAGCTCGTGTTGTAGGTTGTGTTACTTCCCTTGTCTGAAGCTTTATCAATGAAATATATGCAGGGTAGATCTCTGAAAAATATCCTGCACTCTTCCGTAGTATATTAAGTGGGTGGGATATGATAATGCATATATATCTACAAACTCCTACACAGTGATCTCCCTTGCCGCTTCGCTCATTGATATGTATTCAACCGCCTGTGGTCTTTAATGGCAGGGGCCAGTTACGTACTTGGCCCAGCGTACGTTTTTTTAAAGAATAGATAGGTGTACTTTAAAGGCATTTATATTCAACTGGTTATTTCTGATGTTTATAGAATTAAGGATTCCTGCGTACGAGTAATTATTGTGTAAAATAAATATGTACTTGAATCCACACACACTTGGGGGTCAGAACCTGTCCCCCTTTCCTCCGTACCTGCCAACCTTAAAACGCTTACAAACTACACTTCTCTCATACACATTCGTCCTTATTTTAAGTCATAATTCTGACTGCGAAATTAAACATAAGCCATTCTCGTTACATACATAACGTTTAACTTTCTGAAGTTACCATATTCTAATGTAGCTTTAAAATATCTCCCTATATAACCCATACTATCAATGCTCAGAAAAGCATTGATAGAGTATGGGAATTTTTCAAACATGTTGAAATGGTAACAGAAGTCGTTGGATGATCAAGACATGTGCTCAGTTTGTTTTAAAAAACAAAAATGTATTGACTGAGGGTTGTCAGGGGTGGCCTGGGAGGCGGAGAGGTCCTGACCCCCAAGTGTCTGTGCTTGAATCGACTTTCCTACGGCCGGGTCTAAAATCTTACCTGAGGTAACGGAAGTCAGACGAAATGGAAACGGTCATCCATCCATCCTGATTCAGCACAAATTTGCAGAAAAAGTGAACGGTTATGAGATTCTTTTCTTCCAACCATTATTTTCGTCTGGTCACATGCTTTAAAAATATACATATGTTTTAGGTCAGTCATTTGCAGATAATGCGTAGGTCGCGCAAGGTGTGCATTTTGGTCCGTTTTTTGCCTCAAAATTTAGTGTCCTGAAACCGGAGTTTTACTCGTTTTTATCATAGAAACAACAGAATCGACATGCTGAAAATGTCACATAATGGTTAGAGGCCACCAATTGATTTCCCATAGACTTACATTGTAACATTATGGCGTGTACGGCCTTCCATACATCGAAACATGTATATCAAATTACAATTCAAAAGAACTATCTTAGTTCTACCAAAATATCGGACGAAAAACATATGAATAGTGATACTTTATTTAAGTAATTTTCGTGTGAATGAGATGACCCCCTGTTTACATCATTGACGTGGCGGGAGAAATTCGTTTGATAAAACTTTTTTTCAGTACACTTAAAATGTAGCAAATTTTGTCAAAATGTATAATAAAATACAGTAAAAGCAGTGAAAACATATCAATTTTGAAAATGCCAATGTATAAATATACAATATGAACGGGACTATTTTGTGTAGCACATGAACATCCTTTAAATGTGATTAGGAATAAAATAAAGATGATATATGATTGTCAGAAATACACTTGTAACTTTGGTAGCGGGGTAAACCCGCAACCAAAAATAGTACAGTAGAGGGTTTTGAAATAAATAATCTCTACAGAATCAATAAAGTGAATTAAAAAATAGGAAACCAAACAGGGTATTCACTTTCGAAAACATATATTTTTACAATTATTGTTTTGATTTTCTTGAAATAAATCGAATGATTAATATGTTTTATTTGTATGTCTTCAAATTTGTTCGCGTGTTTAAAGAGTCGCAACCCACGTGCTTTCTTTCGACGTCCATCTTGTGTTTGGTGTGACTACGTTTCGTGTCTCAAGACTTAAAACGTAGGTATTTAATTCTTAAAATGGCAAAGACCTAATTTTTTTGTGTCAACTAGTTATGTTTTACCAGTATGATTTATTTTCGCACTCCAAATATTGGAATTTGTTGCAGTTAAAGAAATATGTTTGCATTTTTCATCCACATGTGTAAGACCAAAATTATCAGAAGGTACCGGAAGCAAAATTAAAGTAGAAACCAAGACCAAAATAACCGAAAAATCAAAATGCACTCTACTGTAAATATTTCACATTTAAAGAGGAAATCCTCCTTAAAATTAGGAAGTGTCGCGACTCCAGCAGGTCGGAGAATTCCCCTGGATTTAGCTTAAGATCTTCAGCTCTCTCGGTTTATATACTGGATTTGGACGGGAGAGCTGAAGTGCACTCCGTAGGGAAATCATACCAATAACCGTAACAGAAATCTGACACGCTCGCGTTTGTACATTTTAAAAGAAATCGGCAGCAGCACTTTCTGATCAGTTAATATATAGTAAAATCTACCATTGTGCCAAATTTTACGCATTAAAACCCATAATTGATGGCAGAACTACCTGACAATTTCGAACTGGTCTGAAACGTTTACTCTACGCCGCCATCTTGCTCCTTTGAAATACGAGACTGACCTTTCACCCGCGCGAACCGCTAAGAGAGCACTCACATGTGCCGCTTCGTATTTGAAGTTGCATCAGCATCCCGGTGGCACAAAAACTTGGGAAAATGGTTATTTTTTATTGAAATTCATTTGAATTATTACTTTCATAGATAAATTCTTAAGAAAACTTGTATGTATAAATCATTTCTTTTGTTTACAAGGTGCTCTAGAGACTCTACATGTGTATTTTTAGCGGCTCGCGCTTTTACGTCATGCGAGAATCTCGTTGTAGCTATTCAACAATGGCCGCCGAAATGATGCTGATCTAGCAGTGACTTGTAAAAATCGGCGATTTTATTGTAAGATTTGCTTCCAGAATTTGATAAATGGTGTTAACTGATGTAGAAGTGATTACTTTATCAAGGTATCCATACATCTTCGTTCAAAATTTCAGTTGACTACGTTTGCGACGAAAAGTTGGACAACTTTTTATTTTGGTATGGTTTCATAGTAGGCCTGGTCCAAAACTCTAAAGCCGCAACTATGAAAAAAATAAAATATAAAAAAGCGGCATTTAGAGTTTTGGAAGCCAGGACTACCCTGGATTGAGAGACAGTCTCTAGATCTAAACACTGTCTCTTGTTTGAAAGACAAAATGTCTTTCGATCGAAAGACTGTATTTAGCTTAAGTGTTGAAAAAACATGAAATCATTATTAAAACAATCATTTCTTTACAGTAGCATTATTTAATCATTGAAACAACTTGTTATTTCAAGTAAACTTTACAAGAAACACATTGTCATAGAAGTTTGCTTAAGCATTATAATGCTTAAACAAAATTCCCAAAATAATTTAGATTTTGAAAATTTGATACAGGTTTTTTTTTTATTCTATAGCAGAGGCCTAATATCGGCCTCGTCCCCCAGCCAAGGATTTCCCCCACAGCCAAGGATTTCCCCTACCGCAGTCGAAATTCCCCTTCGTCCGAAATTCCCCCCTCCAAAATTGTAAACAAAGCAATGGAGATTACTCCCAGCAATTTTCCCGACCGCATATCGGACCCGTTCACAATTGCAGACGGTCTTTCACAATTTTCAATGGGTGTGAAAACCTTTAGAAATAGTAGAAAAATGTTAGAAGAGCGTTCAGTTGGACCCGAGGTTCCGGTTTTGAGCAGCGAAAATCGATAAAAACTCGTATCTGACCCGCACTTAATATGCCGTGGGCGTCTGCTTGTCACGCGGTTATACTCTTTGATGCGTAACGAGTTCGAAAGCTCTGCCCCTTGTCAATCAAAATCCCAGTGAACTTCATACTGTTTGTCGACACCAGCGTAAGTATGACAGTAGGCGGAGCGTCGTATGTTGATTAGCTTCTGACATGTCAATCACGCCACGCGCCGACTGACAGGTGGTTATCATCAGTATGTAATATAGATGATTGATTAACAATGCAGAGTCAGATTATCGTGTTTGTTCCTCTTGTTAATTAGCGGTAACAGCTTATGCTGTATTGTGTAATATGTGTTGTTAATTTAAAGTAATTATTTTATGTGCTTGATTCGATTAAATAAGCCGGTCGGCCGTTACGCAAATTTATTATCTTTGCCGAGGTATTTTGCTAGAGCAAAATAAAATATAAATGTTTTAAGTAATCAGATATTATAAGTATGGAATAGTTCTGGTGAAAAGATGAAATTTAAAACGAGTATTTTATCAAGAATTTTTAATGTTTGCTTTCGTTTTTTTCATATTCGTCACACGTTTTCGCGATCGTGATTTTCGGACTTTTTTATCCTTTCTTACAAGATTTTCTAGTACAATTGAAATAAAAAGCCAACAAAAGTATGCATTTAATAATAATATGATGACTCTTGCAAAAGCAACTCTTATTTTAAAGCATTTTTTGTGAATAAAAGCATGTGACCTTTAAATATTCAATGATTTGAGCATTTCAACTCTCCCCACCCACCTTGTTACGATGATAAGTGAACATCAGTGCAAGTCCATCTATTGCTAAGTGACAGTGTGTATAGTTGCTAAAAGTTGCAAGAATATGTAATAAAAACATAGTTTAAAGTGTCTATTATGCATAATTGTAAATTCCCCCCTGAGTGAAAAAATCCCCCAAAACTGCTCGTCGCGCGCTACTTTCTTCCCCCAATGACAGGCTGGGGCCTCTACCCCCAGTCGTAAAAAAACCCCCTGATCTGGTCCATTTAACAGGTCTAGGATTTTTCAGACTTCAAAATTCACAATTCAATATATCTTAAAACATTCAAAGGGGAATGTTGTCAGCCACTATAAGTCAAATTGAGCATATATTCCTTGCTTTAGGTTTGTGAATTTTTCACTGTAGCTACTAAAATGTACCATAATGATTTAGTTTTATAAGCCGCAGGGTTTTCCCGGACGCAGGTTTTCTGCGTCCCTGACGCGCTTTGACTGCTTTGGACTCGCATTTTGTTAGTGCCTATGCGTCACTGATCCCGCAAAATGTACGAAACTCCTTTGCACTGAAGCTTCCTTTGGAAAATATCCCAGTAAACACTGCGCGTTATTTTATCCCTGACACTGGACCATCCCCGAATCGATAAGCGGTTAGACTCAATTATAACACACGGTGACTTTGTGCCTGTTGGGCTATAAGTGACGACAAAAAATGTGCCACAGTTGAGAAAAAAATACTGTATTTTTGGATTGTGAAATGGCCGAATATAGGCCTCTGTTATATGTAAGGATGAAAAGCCCTGATTTAGGGGCCCAGCCAAAAACCCACCTCCCTAGGGGGCCATGACAGGTATAGACGATTTTCCAACTTCAAAACAAGTTTTGTTACCGATGTTCGCCATTTTGGTAAAGGGAAACTACTCTCCGCGCTAATGACACGCTAAAATCTAAGGTTGCCGTTACGTTCCGTAAAAGATCGAATGGTTTATTTTTCTATTAAACAAAATTAATTTCATATAAATTTAAAGTATTTTGATGAAAAAATATTAATAAATCACAAAAATTATGATACTAATTAAGGATCGAGTATTATCTTTAACTAGATCAAACTGTGAACAACATAATTGACACGAGTTGACACTTAATTGCCGGTAATTACTGGCTATTTGATCATAACAAAAAGACTGTCACACCTTTTGTTATCAGTCTGAATTGAGAAGCTCATGCCATTTTGAAAGATACCATTCCGAAATACTGAATCAGCTGCTATCTAAATTAAAAAGATACAAGTTCATTCGGTTTTAGGATATTTTTTTTTTAGTAATAATGTCCATTTTCAAGATCAATAATTTGTGGACCCCCAAAAATTATTAGGGACCCTTAAATTAGCAGCCATGGGAGTTCATGGACTCCCAAATAAAAAACCCGAGGGAAAACCCTGTAAGCCGCTTCTTCGGTGGTATTACCAGTACCCTCGATTTTACCTTTTTTTTTACCCCACAGTCGAACAATGAGTTTCTTTTGTACTGTCACGTTTGATAGATTTACTGTAGATCTAGTATTTCCTGTAATGTGACATGCATGTTTGAAAAAATAATCAACCGGAAGTAAACACTGAAAGACGAATTAAATTTATATCTCCTGAAACATGGAAAATCCAGGCCATGGAACATAACGGATTAGACTGGTAATACGTAACACACGGTACTTTGTGCTGTTGGGCTAAAGCGCGACAAAAAATTGCCACAGTTGAGAAAAAATACTGTATTTTTGGATTGTGAAATGGCCGAATATAGGCCTCTGTTATATGTAAGGATGAAAAGCCCTGATTTAGGGGCCCAGCCAAAAACCTAGGGGCCATGGGCTACTGGGCCCTTACTAATTTATATCCCAGTAGATGAAATCTGTTGAAATAACAATTAAAATCAAAACCGCAGGTCAAAATGCAGTGTTTCACTTATTACAGTACGTGCATAGATAAAGCTAATGGGAGAATTTCAGAAAGGTTGGGTCACTTAAATTTTTTCACATTTTTCGAAAATTCAAAGTCATCAATACTAACAGAAAATCACAAATAACCTTAATTTATGCATGCATCCTTAAAATCTTTAAGTATAAACCTGCAGAATACAGTAAGTTTGTGGCTCATCTTTAAGGTCAAAAGTTTTATTGGCAGGGTTTTCCCGGACGCAGGTTACCTGCGTCCCTGACACGCTTTGACTGCTTTGAACTTGCATTTTGTAGTGCCTCTGCATCCACTGGACCCGCAAAATCGGTCACGAAACTCTTTTGCACTAAAGCCTCCTTTGCGCAGATACCCATGTAAAATGCGCAGTTTTTTACCACCGGGACCATCCCCGAATCGTGGGTGCTCATTATACACAGGTATAGACGATTTTTCAACTTCAAAACAAGTTTTGTTACCGATGTTCGCCATTTTGGTAAAGGGAAACTACTCTCCGCTCTAACTGACTTCGCTAAAATCTAAGATTGCCGTTACGTTCCGTAAAAGATCGAATGGTTTATTTTTCTATTAAAGGAAATTAATTACATATAAATTTAAAGTATTTTGATGAAAAAATATTAATAAATCACAAAAATTATGATACTAATTAAGGATCGAGTATTATCTTTAACCGAGATCAAACTGTGAACAACATAATTGACACGAGTTGACACTTAATTGCCGGTAATTACTGGCTATTTGATCATAATAAAAAGACTGTCACACCTTTTGCTATCAGTCTGAATTGAGAAACTCGTGCCATTTTGAAAGATACCATTCCGAAATACTGAATCAGCAGCTATCTAAATTAAAAAGATACAAGTTCATCCGGTTTTAGGATAAATATTTTTAGTAATAATGTCCATTTTCAAGATCAATATTTTGTGGACCCCCAAAAATTATTAGGGACCCTTAAATTAGCAGCCATGGGAGTCCATGGACTCCCAAATAAAAAACTCGAGGGAAAACCCTGTATTGGTCAGTACATTATCCATATAGTCGAATAAAAAGCCTAGTTGTTAACATGATGTGGATAACAGGTTATTTTCCTTTTCCAGCATGCGTTACGTGGCCGCCTATATGCTAGCCTCCCTAGGGAGTAAATCAGAACCATCCGCAGCAGACATCGAGAAAATTCTGAGCAGTGTTGGCATTGATGCTGAAAGTGACAAAATTAGCAAAGTTATATCAGAGCTGAAGGGAAAGAAATTGGAAGAGGTTATTGAAGAAGGTAAGTCATTCCACCATGCAGAGTACATAAATGATGTGTTTCTGTTTATTTTACTAACTTGGTTAATTATGTCTCCCACCACACAGTGAAGTGGGAGACATATTGATTTACTCCTGTCTGCATGTGTTTGTCACAAATCTTGTTCGCGCTCTTAAGTCGAATATTTCTCATCCGATCTTCACCAAACTTGAACAAAATGTGTTTGAACATAAGTCCTTGGCCAAATCGGCCCAGGCACTTCGGAATTATGGCCCTTGAATTACTGAAAATCTGCTTTTTTACTCTTGTCTGCACTAAGTCGCACAGTTCTCATCCGATCTTTACCAAACTTAAACAAAATGTTTTTGACCATAACTCCTCGGCCAAGTTCATTAACTAGCCAAATCGCCACAGGCACTTAGGAATTATGGCCCTTGAATTACCCAAAATCAGTCTTTTTACTCTTCAAAGGTATATTTGTAGTGAGTAAACAGTATATAAAGACTGACTTACTATTTAGATAATTAGGCAGTTGTGGGACACATGCGCTTTTCTCCAAAGCAGCTCTAGTTTGGCTTTATATTGATGGGATTCTTTTTAGCTTGACTATTCAAAGGATACGGTAGTCCAAGCTATTCTACTCACCTGGCGTCGGCGTCACACCTTTGTTGAAGTTTTGCATGCAAGTACGTATAGCTATCATTTAAAGGCTTATTGAGAGACATATTTTTTCTTTTTTCTAGGTCAGTTACCAACCTCTCTGGGCCAAGTCCCATAACTCTATTTTGGCCTAATTATGCCCCCTTTTAGACTTAGAAAATCCTGGTTAAAGTTTTGCATGCAAGTTACTATCTCTAAAACTAATGCAGGTATTGAATTGAAACTTAATGTGTCTTCGGGGTTACAGTGTCCGACAAATCCATTGCCCGGAGCCCGCGGGCTACCAGAAATTTTCGTCGGGCTACCAAAAAAATCCCGACGTAAGCCCGCCGGGCAACCATAAATTTAAAGCTTTAGTAGCCAGGTCATTGTACATTTTAAAAAATCAACAACTGGTCGTTTCCTCGATTATAGCTTGCAATAAACAACAACTGACCATAAATCCCAACTTATATCCAATTTTGATTGTTTTGTTCGCTAATGAAATCCAAAAAAAATACTGGAAAAACCAACTCGTTTCTATATTTAGCGACATGACCGTCTGCACCTCGGCAAAAATTAAATACATGATTCTGCCAGAAAATTGTATGTTTTGTATGTAAAAACATCTCAAAACACATAAATACATTACCATGTATTGAATAAAGCAACGAAAGCGTGTTGACAGATAGTTTTTACACCATTAAAATCAAATGGCACATATTTTCGCGACCCGAGTTTTCCCCTCCAATGCACACAGTCACTCTACTTTTTGGAAAATGAAGTTGTTATTGGCGTGGAAACTTAGTGAGTGTAAACAAAAGTTTGAACAGGACAAAGTAGTAGTTATTTTTTGCAAGGTCTGTCTAGAACCAGCAACTCGGAAAAAAATTCTCTAAATTTCACCTCGGGATACTTAAGATTTTTTAATGCATCTGAATGCTTACCATAAAACTTGAAAATAAAGTTTTAAACTAATATGATTAATTTTGACAATTCACCATGTGAAAAAATTCCAAATTTGACCAGGGGCCCTTTTCCAAAAAAACCTAGACTAATATGACAGGAATGTGCGGAACTGGAAACAAACACACAGGTTTATTTTGATGTTTTTAAATTTTTAACCAAACATTGTTTCAGACCCCGTTGATTCTCACATCTCAGTAAGTCGGTTTCAGATAGAGCAATTTTATACTTTCGGGGTTTAAATTTTTGGCAACTACAAAAAAATGCTGGGCTACCAGTAAGATTATAAATTTGTCGGACACTGGGGTTATAAAACTAAGTGATAGCATGAAGTTCCATAACTGTTGACCTGCATTTTGTCCAAATTATGCCCCCTGTTGGACTTAGAAAATCCTGGTTAGGTTTTGCATGCAAGTACATATAGCTATTATTTAAAGGCATATAGCTTTGAAACTTACTTTTTTCATTTTCTAGGTCAATAACCAACCTCACAGGATCAAGTCCCATAACTCTTGACATGTATTTTAGGCAAATTATGCCCCCATTTGGACTTCGAAAATCCTGGTTAAAGTTTTGCATACAATTAACTACCTCAAAATTTAATGCAGGTATCGATTTGAAACTTCACAAGTGTCTTCGAGGTTATAAAACTAGGTGATAGCGTCAAGTCCCATAACTTTTGACTTTTATTTTGGCCAAATCATGCCCCCTGTTGGACTTTGAAAATCCTGGTTGAAGTTTTGCATGCAAGTTACTACCTCAAAAGCTAATGCAAATATTAAATTGAAATTTCATACCTTCCTTCAGGTTTATAAAACTAGGTCAAAGCATCGAGTCCCATAACTGACATGTATTTTGTAAATTTAGTCCCCTTTTGAACTTCTGGTAAGTTTTGCATGCAGGTTACTATCTCCAAAACTAATGCAGATACTGGGTTGAAACTCTATAGAACTGTATTTTAACATTTAGAGTAATATTCCTGCTTTTGGGACAACAATTCAGATGGTTGAGCATTTTATATTTTTATAACAAAGTCCATTTTAAGGCGATAAGTAGTGTATAGTGTGGTGTTCTGTTGTACCATGATCTTATATTAAATATTAGTTTACACACATACATAAGATTTTAGAATGGAAATGAAAAATTCAGACCTAGGAGTTTTTCAGGACTGGTCCGGTCAGGCTTTTGACGGTCAGAATTTCAGGCTTCTACAGCTAGTAGTGTTTTAAGTTCAGTTAATTTTGTGTGTGCATGTCTAAGTATTTGACTTGGAATCATCAAACATCAGGATTGCCATTCAGCATGTGAAGTTGTGCACCTGGTGTTTTAATTGGGATTTCATACTACAGCCATGTCAGTTCTGGCCCTTGACTTAGTCAAAAATATGCATGATAAAATGGACCTAAAAGTTTGTGCCCCATCATGTATCTCAAAAAGTATTTGACCTTGATTATGAAGTATCAGTGGAATATTACCCGTATTTAGCATGTGAAGATTTCACTCTGTCAGACCAGAGTTATTGTCCTTTAATTGGTTAATACACATGAAGTGCTTACAATATCTTAAAAATGTTTTACCTAGAGCCAAGAGAGGAAAGGAGGGGCACCAGTGTCCTATGCACACATATAAAGTTTCTCTGTTAAATTGGATGATTGATTATTTATTCCAGGATCAAAGAAGCTAGCCTCAGTTCCATCAGGTGGTGGGGCAGTGGCTGCTCCGGCAGCAGGTGGCGGTGCTCCTGCTGGAGGTGCAGAAGTAAAAGAAGGTGAGTGTGACCTGTGTCTGCTTTATTAAGTTGGCAACATCACTAGGGAGGTGTTTGTTTCTGCAAAATCAAGAATGTGTTCAGTTCAGACAATTTCAGATACATGAAAAGATGATCAAAAGGTGTTTAGGTGATGGATACTCATTACATATACAGAGTTCATAAAATGTCATTTTAAACTGAAAAATTGGAACTGGAAATGTGTCCTTTTACAAGTTTTATGAAAGAAGTGTTACCTGAAATGATATTGATAATATGATGTGGTTATACTTAAAAAATATTTTTTTTTCCTTTTTGTATACACGTGAAACTGGACGTATTATGGGAACTGCGGTGGTGGGCTGGTGGCAACCATTAAAGTTGTCTGCTCTCACTTGAGCAGTTCTTATACTTGGACACCCGATCGGAGTCAATGTCTTGACAAAATTCAATTACCAGTATTATTGTCCTATGACTGTGAAGTATGGCCCTTGAATTGCAAAGATTGACATTATTTGCTCTCTGACTTGAGCAGTTCTTATCCAGTGTTTACCTCACTTTGGGCAAAATATCTCCAGACAGGTTCAGTAACTAGCTGGATTCTCCCAAATGTTTCTGGAGTTTTGGCACTTTAACTACTTGGCATTGTGAATGTCGACAGACTCGACAGTTCCTTCTCTCAAACTTGAGCAGATATCCATTTTTCATCCTACTAGGTTACAATATTGGTATACATGAAGTATCTCGGACAAGATCTATTAGCCTGATACAGTCTCGGATGCGGCCTTGAATAAAGTAAAAATTTCAAGGTTGACAGTCACAGTGTCCACTTTATAACTTAAGCACTTCTTAACCAGTATTCGCCATAGTTTGCATATTGTCTTTGCCAAGTTCCATAACTTGACAGTCTTTGTCGCTCTTGAGTTCTGGCCCTTGAATAACGTGTAATTGAGAAAATTGATAACTTTTCTTCTGAAAGTTAGAAGTAATTGGCTGTAATGTGGGTACTTTTTGACAGTTTTCTATTTCTGTTATCAGAAGGGCATTGATGTTAAAGAGTATAGATAAAACAACATTTGGCAGTGTTATTTGTTTCTCATGTAGGGGCATGTCATTGATGTCATCAATTTTCATATTTCTTGGGACTTAGTTAAGAGTTAACTTACGGAAATGGTAGTATTTTTTTTTTTGTTAGAATAAGGGCTGAAGTTGTAAGTAATGTGTCTTCTATTCTGGATAATCATCTTGGGAAATTAAAGATTGAAAATTGCTTGGCTACGAGTTTTATAGGGTCTCAACAGTGTCGTCACTGATTTCATAATTAAATTTTGAATGCAATGTTATGTTATGTTGTGCAAAAGCAAAACAGTAGAGGAATGTTAACAACTAGACTAACATTTTTAAGATATTATATTTTCTGTTGAGACAGATGTTAAATGTCTGTGTATTCCATTTACAGAGAAAAAAGAAGAGAAGAAGGAAGAGAGCGAAGAGTCGGATGATGACATGGGTTTCGGTCTCTTTGACTAACAACCTTGTGTACTATTTGTAATATGTAACACAAATAAACATCGCTAAGGAATTAATGACTTGATTTTATTTCTTAATCTTCATATCTCCAGAAATTGAAACAGTAGCAAATATAACCGCTATTGTTGCTTAAGAAACATATAGATTGGTCTGTTAATGACTATGTTGACTAATCCAAAATATCTGAAGTAACATCAAAAGCTTGTGTCTCTTCCCTTCTGGCATCAGAAAATTACAACATCCCTTGCCGAAAGTGGGATATATTTGGCATTGTCTATCCAGATAGCTTATGGAGGATCTGTGATACTACTATGGTGCTGGCACATGAGGAAATGATGATCAGGTTGTCACCTGGAGTCTTTCTCCGCCATGTAAGCTGGAATATATTTGACCAAACAAAATTAAGTGGTTTATTAATCCCCTGGCAGGATTGGTTGGGGAGGGGGGTGTTATAGAAATGGTCCAAGTCCTTCCAGCTTCTGTCTGTCTGTAACACAGTGTCAGCTCTATTATTGTGTTTCACCCCCTACCCTCTGGGGGAGACTTGTTGTTTTTGCCCTGTCCGCCCGTACGTCACACTTATTTCCGATCAATAACTGGAGAACCATTTGACCTAGAACCTTCAAACTTCATAGGATGGCAGGGCTTATGGAGGAGACAACCCCTATAGTTTTTGGGGTCACTCCGCCAAAGGTCAAGGTCACAGGGGCCTGAACATGGAAAACCATATCCAATCAATAACTTGAGAATCACTTTACCCAGAATGTTGAAACTTCATGGGATGATTGGTCATGCAGAGTAGATGACCCCTACTGATTTTGGGGTAACTCTGTTGAAGGTCAAGGTCACAGGGGCCTGAACATGGAAAACCATTTCCGATCAATAACTTCAGAACCACTTGATTCAGAATGTTGAATCTTAATAGGATGATTGGTTATGCATAGTAGATGACCCCTATCGATTTTGGGATCACTTTATTAAAGGTCAAGGTCACAGGGGCCTGAACATGGAAAAACATTTCCGGTCAGTAACTTGAGAACTACTTTACCCAGAATTTTGAAACTTCATAGGATGATTGGACATGCAGAGTAGATGACCCCTACTGATTTTGGGGTCACCCGATCAAAGGTCAAGGTCACAGGGGTTTGAACATGGAAAACAGTTTCCAATTCATAACTTGAGAACTACTTAGCCCAGAATGTTGAAACTTTGTGGAATGATTGGACATGCCAAATAGATGATTCCTATTGCATCCAGCCACCAGTGTTGCTTACTTTTGCTTCTGTCCCCTATTGACTTCCTGCCTTTATGACTATGCATTGGGGGAAACATGCGCTTTTCTAGAAAAGCATCTTCTAGTTATTATCCCCCGATGAAAGTCGGAGGGATACAGTTTTGGCGTTGTCCGCCTGTCCGGAGCCATGTCTAGGAAATGGTTGGGAACATTTATTCTCCACTATGAGTTCTTGCGGCCCATCAAGTTTCAGTCAGATTGCCCAAGTAACACCAGAGTTATGGCCCTTAGAAGTTTCTAGTGTTAACTAGATAGGGTACTACAAATATGGCAATTTCTGCATAACTTTTGATATATTTGACCTAGAACTATGAAACTTCAAAAGAATTTAGATCACCATAATGTGGTTGTGTACACACAATTTCGTAAGGATTTATTTGTAAATTAAGAGTTACTGCCCTTTAATTGTATAAAAATCCACTGACATATTTATATATAACAAACTTACCATTTGGTAGAATTTCATTAAATTTCTTTCATTCCTTTCCATGAACATTTATTGTAAACATGTGAAGTTGTGTACCCATACTGGTCACCCCCTTACCTTGATCACACCCCGACCCCCCCCCCCCCCCCCAAAGAAAAAGAAAATTCATTCCTTATTTTAGATTTTTTTCAAACAAACTTCATATACATGTTCACCACTGTGAGGTTATGGGGCTCATCAAGTTTCAGACAGATTGCCCAAGTAACACCAGAGTTATTGCCCTTAGAAGTTTCTATTGTTAACTATATAGGGTACTATAGATATGGCAATTTCTGCATCATAACTTTTGATATATTTGACCTTGAACTATGAAACTTTAATAGAATTTAGAGCACTGTAATGTGGTTGTGCATACACAATTTCATATGGATTTCTTTTGTAACTTCAGCGTTATTGCCCTTTAATTGTCAAAAAATCCACATATTTGTACATAACAAACTTACCATTTGGCAGAATTTCATTAAACTTCTTTCATTCTTTCTGTGAACATTTATTAAAAACATGTGAAGTTGCGCACCCACACCTGATCACCCACTTGCCTTGGTCAACCCCACCCCCCCGGAATTTTTTTTTTTTCATTTCTTATTTTAGATTTTTTTTCAAACCTTCCATGATTATCAACATGCAAGTTGTACCATTCCCCCACCTCACTCCTCCACCCAGTCATGCCCACCACTTATCATGCATCCTCTGCACCCCCATACACACACACAAACTACCCTTTTACCTTTTTTTTCATTTTTGATTTTCCATCTATTTATAATCAACATGTGAAATTTTGTTTCCTCTCCCGTTCCCCCGCACCCCCACCCCGTAAAAAATACATACATTTATTTCCATTCCTTTTTTAGCTCACCTGTCACATAGTGACAGGGTGAGCTTTTGTGATTGCCCTTCGTCCGTCGTCCGTCCACAATTTCTTGTCTGCACGATAAAGGTTTCATTTATGATTTTATTTTAACCAAACTTGCACACAACTTGTATCACCATAAGATCTCGGTTCCTTTCTTGAACTGGCCAGATCCCATTATGGGTTCCAGAGTTATGGCCCCTGAAAGGGCCAGAATTAGCTATTTTGACCTTGTCTGCACAATAGCAACTTTATTTATGATTTGATTTTTACCAAACTTGCACACAACTTGTATCACCATAAGATCTCGGTTCCTTTCTTGAACTGGCCAGATTCCATTATGGGTTCCAGAGTTATGGCCCCTGAAAGAGCCAAAATTAGGTATTTTGACCTTGTCTGCACAGTAGCAGCTTTATTTATGATTTGATTTTTACCAAACTGGCACACAACTTGTATCACCATAAGATCTTGGTTCCTTTCTTGAACTAGTCAGATTCCTTTTGTCCCCGAGTGCAATGATAACAGGTGAGCGATATAGGGCCATTTTGGCCCTCTTGTTTTTTTTTTTTAGAAATGTTCAAACCTTCAACATGTTAAGTTGTGACTTCACAAACCTTGCCCTCAGCCATGCTCAAGATATCTTACTTGTGTTCTCTTAAGGACATCTGTTCTTTTAAGTTCAGATGAACTTGTTAAACAGCAACACCTGGTGCCAAACCACTCAAAGACAATATTTCGTTCCAGTTAAACTTCAAGCTCACATTTCAATTAACTGCATTTAATTTTAAAAGCTAAGCTTATTACAGTAAGCATATCCCATTCAAAATAAATTCTTTAGTCAGGATCAAAGTATCGTACGTTTATTATGTTCTCTTTAATGAAACATTTGTTTTCTGTTAAATTGATTTTGACTAATGAAATTATTTGCTTCTTATTAACATCCTTAACTTTTTGCCGGATATATTTTTTGTCATTCCTCACCACAAACCCTTTCGGCGGGGGATACCAATTCATCGAATTTGCTTATTATTATTATACCAGATTTATATAGCGCCCTTTTCATGATAAACATGCAGGCGCTTTACATATAGCAAACGCAGCCACACAGGGCGCGAAATCATTACTAGTACAGACAGAGAGCGATCTGACCAGAGGGACAGAGTGAGATAAAGCCCCCAGATCTGATAGATATGCAGATACAGGCCTGTCCGGCTAACTTAGCCTAGCTCTTTGCGAATAGACGGTCTGGTTCTTTAACGTGCCCGGTGTATATAGACAGTCTGGTTCTTTAACGTGCCCAGTGTATAGCACTGATACACGCGAAGCCGTCTTTCCTGGGAAGAACCAGTACAGGTCTCTTTTATTTGGGAGACACTCGAGAGCATCTCGGAAATTTCCAGCAAGTCTATATAAATCTGGTATAATAATAATAAAATGGCATTGAAGGCTGCGTTGTACAAGTTAAGGGTTTGTACAAGAAGGCTGATTCATCTCCACTACAATGTCATTTTCTTTTCCGAGGTTTACCACAGGATTTCAAAATTCCAAGAGAAATGTTTTGATTGTTTCAACATTGAAAAATAAATAAACGGAGAAACAGAGTACAAACAACTAACAAACGACAAACAGAAAACAATGATATAACTAATAATAGACAATAACTTGATTCACCTAAAACACATCGCCAATCAAACCAAAGAGACATTTTACTCCTTGTCCTGGTGCCAAGAAGATGATAAAGAAACAACTGATTCATAGGCCGTCAAAATATAAAGAAAAAAATGATAGTTCGAGAGAATAAGAAATGGTTGAGGATGTTTTATTTTATGAATAAAGTTCTATGAAAATCTTCTGAGGCGAGAATTCTTATTTTTCACTATGTTTCTAAACCTTATAGAAGTACAAAATACCTCTTAATAACATCGCTCTATTTTTATCTCGTGTAAGGTAGAACAATTGTACCACTTTACCATCTTCAACAAAAGAAGCAGAGCGATGTTATGTAATGGATATTTGCTCAAGGTGAGCTATTGTGACCGGTCATTGTCCGGCGACGTGCGTCGTCCGTCAACATTTGCCTTGTGAACACTCTAGAGGCCACATTTGTGACCCAATCTTTATGAAACTTTGTCAGAATGTTAGTCTTGATGATCTCTAGGTCAAGTTCGAAACTGGGTCATGTTGGGTCAAAAACTAGGTCAGTAGGTCAGATCAAAGGAAAAGCTTGTGAACACTAGAGACCACATTTGTGACCCAATCGTTATGAAACTTGGTCAGAATGTTAGTCTTGATGATCTCTAGGTCAGGTTTGAAACTGGGTCATGTGGGGTTAAAAACTAGGTCAGTAGGCCAGATCAAAGGAAAAGCTTGTGAACACTTTAAAGACACGCATTTTTGACCCAATCTGTATGAAACTTGGTCAGAATGATATTCTTGATCTCTAGGTGTAGTTTGAAACTGGGTCATGTTGTATCAAAAGCTAGGTCAGTAGGTCAGATCAAAGGAAAAGCTTGTGAACACTCTAGAGGGGGCCTCCGTGGCCGAGTGGTTAAGGTCGCCGACTTCAAATCACTTGCCCCTCATCGATGTGGGTTCGAGCCTCACTCGGGGCGTTGAATTCTTCATGTGAGGAAGCCATCCAGCTGACTTACGGAAGGTCGGTGGTTCTACCCAGGTGCCCGCTCGTGATGAAATAATGCACGGATGGGCACCTGGGGTCTTCCTCCACCATTAAAGCTGGAAAGTCGCCATATGACATATCATGTGTCGGTATGACGTTAAATCCAAAAAAAAAACACTCTAGAGACCACATTTGTGACCCAATCCTTATGCAACTTGGTCAGAATGTTATTCTTGATGATCTCTAGGCCAAGATTGAAACTGGGTCATGTGGGGTCAAAAACTAGGTCAGTAGGCCAGATCAAAGAAATAGCTTCGGAACACTCTAGAGACCACATTTGTAACCCAATCTTTATAAAACTTAGAATGTTAGTCTTAATGATTTTTAGGTCAGATTTTAAACAGGGTCATGTAGGGTCAAAAACTAGGTCAGTAGATCAGATCAAAGGAAAAGCTTTTGAACACTGTAGAGACCGCGTTTGTGACCCATCTGTATGAAACTTGGTCAGAATGTTAGTCTTGATGATTTCTAGGTCCAGTTTGAATCTGGGTCGTGTTAGGTCAAAAACTAGGTCAGTAGGTCAGATCAATGGAAAAGCTTGTGAACACTCTAGAGACCACATTTTTGACCCAATCTCTATGAAACTTGGTCAGAATGTTATTTATGATGATCCCTAGGTCAAGTTCGAAACTGGATCATGTTGGGTCAAAAACTAGGTCACCCGGTCAAATCAAAGGAAAAGCTTGTAAACACTCTAGAGGCCACAGTTGTGACCCAATATTTATGAAACTTAGAAAGTTTGTCTTGATGATTTCTAGGTCAAGTTTGAATTTTGGTCATGTGGGTTCAAAAACTAGGTTACTTGGTAAAATCAAAGGAAAAGCTTGTGAACACTTTAGCGGCCACAGTTGTAACTCAATCTTCATGAAACTTGGTCAGAATGTTTGTCTCAATCATTTCTAGGCCAGGTTTGAATCTAGGTCATGTGGAATCAAAAACTAAGTCACCTGGTCAAATCAAAGGATAAGCTTGTGAACACTCTAGAAGCCACAGATGTAACCAAATCTTCATGAAATTAAGTCAGAATGTTTGTCTTGATGATCTTTAGGTCAAGTTTGACTCTTGGTCATGTGGGGTCAAAAACTAGTTCTGTAAGCCAGATTAACTCTGGTGAGCGATATATAAGTCCATCATGACCCTCTTGTTTTTACATAGTTGTCTATACTCTGTTTCTCCGTTTATTTTTCAGTGTTGAAACAAAAAAAATCATAACTTTTTTCTTGACATTTTGAAATCTTGTGAAAAGAAAAGGATATTGTAGAAGTAGAGATACATCGGCCTACTTGTAAAAAGTATAACGCATATAACACAGCTGCTCAATGACATTTTGTTATGGTATTCTACGTATAAGTAATTGTATTGTGCATAGCCAAATTGGTATGTTATATGATGTAAAAGTCGCATGTGGTCAGCATTTAATTAAACAGTCTATATTGTCAGTTGATATTTTGTTCATATTTAGGGAAAATGACTTTCATGTATTCATATCAACAATCATAATTGAAGCGTATTTGGTATGATAGAACATGGTGTTATTTCATGGCAGGAGATTATGGTTCAAAACATTAAGCTTACTTTTCGCGTATATATTCAAAAGAATGGAAGTGCAAAATAGAATATTATTGCTAAACATTCAGTTTCTATTGCTGTCTAATCTCAAAGAGATTTCACGTATCTATCGTAATCAAAATCTCGGGGAAAATGCTTTTTAGTTAAGTTAAAAGTCCATAATGAACATTGAAGAAACAAGATCCACCGCAATGCGTTGCAATTGTACCCACCGCCACTGCGTTGGAATCGCTTTTTGGTTGCTTACTTTGTATGCCTGCAATAAAGATTCACCGATTACTCAGAAATAGTTTTTGCTTGTCAGTGTCATAATACGATTTGATGCAAACGTGCTCAGGGGTCGCTTTGTACAATATTTTACCCTTTTTAATGGAAATTCTACAAAAACGGCAGTCCCTCGATCGTCAAACTCTACAGAAGTGTTTACATTAACGACGAAGAATTGCACTGAACAAGTGTTTGTGGTTGGAAGAGTGCATATGTGGGCTCCTGTCTCACTGGTTGTTTCCATTCAAACATGAATTACTATGGGAAAACTCATTAGAAAACATACCGTAATGTAGTCAGCCGGCCATATTTCTCCACCGCTTCTGCGACGAATTCTCCACCGCTTCTGCGAAAGCTATGTGTGATAATGGTAAAAGGTGATATCTGCACTTTATATCTGTACTTGGAAACTTTTACCAGTAACAACAAGCTAGAAAATAAAATTAAGAAAACTGTCTCAAACTCTTACCTCTTTACAGTTCAAGAGAGAAAAGTAAGTGTTTGCAGAAATGATTTTTTTGAAAACACTAGATATTGACAAAAAGACAGTTGAAAATGCAATAAAACAAACCAAGTCTGGAATGTTTGCTGGAACGGATAACAGCGGGAGGGCACCGCATCCAAATAAGACATCTTAAAGTGACAGGGTGTTTTTCAAAGAACACATTGACAGTTTGCAACGGTAGACTCGCACTACACCAGAAAAGACACAAACAGGAAGTACCTGCCACAAGATCTTAATTTCAGAAGAATGTACACACTCTTTGCTGAAGAATGCAAGAAACGCAGAAGTCATTGTGTAACAGAAGCTCGTGTTCAGGTCCTAAGCGTAGCGTAATAGGA
Source organism: Mercenaria mercenaria (assembly GCF_021730395.1). NCBI lineage: Eukaryota > Metazoa > Mollusca > Bivalvia > Venerida > Veneridae > Mercenaria > Mercenaria mercenaria. The sequence continues at coordinate 5,868,683 of NC_069372.1, forward strand.
TATGTACTTTAGTCAGATTGGCCAAGAGAGAAAACAAAAGCCAGACAAAAAAGAAAACGACAAGATAAAAGCAAGAAACAACCCTTAATTTTATTAATCAACATTCGACCTGCAAGCAGTCTTAACAACGCCTTGTAGTTTGATCGAAGAGCTGTATTACAAACGAAACAAGGCAGTCTGAAAGACAGCTAAATCCCCCGCCACTGCTATGGATAGTGAAAGGGTAAACCCTTGACCTTTAGCTGTGACCTTGACCTTGAACTGACATGGCTGACTAATGAATTCTCCACAATGTCTTGATGAGGTGATCATTCGACCCAAGTTTCATGAAAATCCTTCAAGGGGTTTAGGAGATACAGAGCTCAAACCTTTGACCTTGAGTTGCGACCTTGACCTTGAGTTGACATGGCTGACTCATTAGTTCTTGATGAGATGATCATTTGACCCAAGTTTGATGAAAACCCTTCAAGGGGGTTTAAGGGGCTTAGAAGATACAGAGCGGACACAAAATGGAAGGCTCAAACCTTTGACCTTCAGTTGTGACCTTGACCTTGAGCTGACAAGGCTGACTCATGGGTTCTGCACATCGTCTTGATGAGGTGATCATTTGACCAAAGTTTCATGAAAATCCTTCAAGGGGTTTAGGAAATATGGAGCGGACACGAAAGTGTTCCGGACTGACGGAAGGACGGACGGGAGACCATTCCTATAACCCCCACCACTTGTGGCGGGGGATTAAAAAAAATGTTACAATCTTTCATTCTATGATTTAGGAAATGGAAATGGTACGTGTTATCTCTGGATGAGTCTCACGGAAAAAGAGGGTCTTGTTAGGTCGGAACGTGCTTATTTTTACATTAATAAATTCTATTGCAAGCAAAACGTCTGCGGTAGAAGACGTGACACTTTACAGCGACACTTGTGGAGGGCAAAACCGAAATCAGTATGTGGCCAGCTGCTTGGTTTAATGTATTCAGGAAATTCCAAATCTCAAAATCATTAATCCTAAGTTCTTGGAATGTGGTCAGTCTGAAATGAATGTGATTCAATGCGTGCTTTGATTGAATATGCCAAAAATAAAAGTATATGCTCCATCACAATGGGAAACAGTAATAAATTTTGCGAGCCATATGTCATTGTTCCATTGAAATGGTTATTATGAAGATTTTCTAGACGTAAAATATACGAGGACCAGAACTTTTGTAGAATGAAAAATGATGTGGATGGGGAGAAACTTAACTGGTTAAAAATAAAATGGATACAAGTGCCTGAAAACCTCACTTGTAGCATCTTTTTATGCTGCAATGTTGAGCTGAGCCATATGAAAGAGATGCAAGTGGTTTCCAAAATGGGTAGAAGCAAGCAGAAAAATATTCTTAAGCGACCACGACAGGCGTATAAGGAGAAGGTACCAGTCTCCACTCAAAGAAGGCCCGTAACATCTGGCGCAATTCCAAAAGAATACAAACCCTACTATAAATCACTGCCAAGTAGTAAGACTGTAAAGGACAAGCTTCCATCAGTGAGCAAAATCGATGAAAGTGTGGCAAACTTAAACAGTGACAGTTATTTTAATCACAAAGGAATATTGTTTAGGATTACAACACATTTTACTTTAGTAATGCTACACTGAATAAATGAAATTACAGTTAATGCGCATTTCACTCGTTTACAAGCGGTAAAAGGGTTCAATAACAGTTGCCACATTTTACCTCTTCACAAGTTCGAATGAATGTAAGAAAACAATAGCGGTAAAAGGTACCATATGCAGTTGGCACCTTTTACTCCGACGTTCAAGTACCTTTAAATGTGCCAACGGCAGATAGCACCTTTTACCGCTCAATATATTTCTTAACTTTGTGTAAATGGCTTTTTCAAACTGCAAATAAAATTGTTTATACAAACTTCTTGAACTCAATAATTTGACAACAGAATATTTAATGGTCATTACATACAGGCAAAACAAAATTAAAGCTCATTTCTTTCGGAAAAAGGTGGAACTTCAAAATATTCCTTTTTTTGCGATTTTCTCAAAATGTTAAAAATGTAAGTTGGCACCTTTACCTTTGAACCCTCGATATAGTCTTCAAGAAAACGGTGGACAGAAATTTCTGCATCCGTCAGTCCGTCACAGTGTCCGGTCTAACACTGCAATCCATGAAGGGATTTTGAAATAACTTTGTACAAATGTTCCCCCATGAGACGACATGTCGAGCGCAAACCTCCGCGCAGGAATATTGTCAATCATCCCTGCCTTTAAGCAAATCACGTGAACATGGTACAACCATGTGATCCTAAAATGGCGACACGCTTAGCAACGCCTGGTCAATCAAATGCCAATCGGGAATCCTCGGCCATCTCCAGAATCATCCGTTAAAATTGCGTAGCATAAAGGCCGAGGTATTCAGACTTGCAATAATGTACAGGCAAATTGACATTTATGTCACAACCTTTAAGAACATGATGGAAGTATTTAATGTATCTATATTTTGAAGTATGCCTTTCGTCAAATTCTGTTACTGTACTCAAAATACCGTCAGATAATTTCATTGTTTACATTTTTTTGCAGGTGCGCGTCATGACACCAGAAAAAGAAGCAATTTTAGTATTAGTACATCATGTTTTTATATAATATTTTACTACTGAGATAAAAAACTTTGTACAACAAAATTAAAATATTAAAAAATATAACTCGGCTGAAATTCAGCCCAGTTTATACGTGGTGGCAGTATCTACTATACCGATAAGGGGAAGATACACTGTGATGGAGTTTGGTCGAGCGCAAGTCCCAAGGTCGCAGAGGTAAAAGGTTGACGGAGTCTGGTCAAGAAGTCGCCATCCATGGAGGGATTTTGAAGTAATGTGTCAACCTTGGAGGTCAAAGGTTGACGCGGGTCTGTTTTGTGTTTGATCATTAACTCTGCCATACAATATGTTTTGTGCAAGGGGCAGGCCCTGTCTCAAAGGTAATGGGTAATTTTTTTTATCAGGTTAATAACTTTGCATGGATGTTCAGATGTTCAAGGACCTTGACAGTTGCCATAATAAATCGATGACTGGCCTCCTGTTCAAACTCATCTTTAGAGATTTTTTTTTGTCTAGTCTGTAACTTTTGATAAATAGACATTTTGTATCCAGGGCATGAATTGATAACTATTGAAGGTACTGACTACAAACTTTGCATACAGGAAGCTGGCGACGACGATGTGCACAGCACATGAACCAGGTTGGAATATCAGTCAAGGTCACAAATGGAGGTCAAATTTGTCCATATATGTCTGGAGCATAACTTAAAAAACATTCAAGGTATTGACTTCAAACTTGGCATGTAGGTGGTCAAGGTCAAATCTGTCGGCCGTATTTTGAATTCGAAGCCTATCTTGATAACCAATTTCAGGTATTGAATTTGACCAGATTTGGCATATAGATTGGTGCCAATGAGGCGAAGTGAACAGCGCAGTACATGAAATGTTTGTTAAAGGTCAAGGTCAGAAATCTAGTTCAAATCTCTCCTTCTGTTTTGTGTCCAGAGCACACACACGGGCGCAACAAGCACAAAGGTGAACGATTGTGACTGGTCATAATCCGTTGTCCGTAGAGGCACAGTTGTGATCCAATCTTAATGAAACCTTGTCAGAATGTTTGTCGTGATCTCTGCTGCTGGGTTATGTGGGTTGTAAAACTAGGTCAGTAGGTCAGATCATAGGAACATCTTATTAACACTTGAGTTCACAGTTTTAAGTTTGAAACTACTGAGAATTAGGCAGAATGTTTGTCTTGATGACCTAGGTCAAGTTCGAATCTGGGTCATGTGGGGTCAAGAACTAGGTCACCCGGTCAGATCAAAGGAAAAGCTTAACACTCTAAAGAGGACACATGTATGACCCTATCTTCATGAAACTGGGTCAAAATGTTTATCTTGATGATATTTAGGCCATGTTTGAAACTTGGTCATGTGGGGTTAAAAACTAGGTCACTAGGCCAGATCAAAGGAAATCGTGTTAAGCTCTAGAGAAGTTTGAATCTCGTGCGAATTGGCCAGAATGTTTGTCTTGATGACCTCTACTGGGTCTTATGGGGTCAATAACTACAGGTAGATCATTCGCTCAAATTCAAAGGAAAAGCTCACCTCTGAGGCCACACTTATGATCCTAACTTCATGAGACTTGGTCAGAGTGTTTGTCTTCGAACTTAAGGTCAAGTCCGTATCTTGATCATATGGGGGTCAAAACTAGGTTACTTGATCAAATCAAAGGAAAAGTTGTTAACACTAGAGGCCGTACTTATGACCCCATCTTCATAACAAGAGGGTAATGATGACCCACGATCACTCACCTGAGTAATATGAGCTTCATGTTTCAAATGTCAAACTGATGCCAAAATATTAAGAAAATAGGTCGATCAGTAGGTCACATTCATGGTCACTGAGTCAGTTTTAAGATCGATGTGCAAAACTGTATTTGTCATCCAAATTCAAGGCTGTATCTTAAAGAACAAAAAAGTAGATCAGTAGGTCCAGAATTTATTCTGTTACAATCAATATATTTTAAAATATATGTTGCTTCTATTAAAATGCTACCATGGTCTCTGAGCTCTCTTCCTATGTGGTCCAGTGCAGTAGATTAAACGAGACTTACTAGACCACAGGGTTTAATGCCCTCCCATATTTACCCACCATTATTATGAACTAGTGACAATATTTTATTTTAATAAATTATACCCCGAAAGTCTGTCTGGTCACCTGATAAGATCACGTGTTCATCTTATTAAACCCTGTAGTCCAGTATTAGTAGAATAATAATTGAACTTCAACTTCCAGGTAAGTCTCGTTTAATAAATTAGATTTTCTCTACTAAGAAAATGTAAAAAGGAGTATCTTACATTTCTGCCAACAGCTTTTTCGATCCCATTTTCAAAATAAATTTGACAGTTTTGTTTCTGCTTTTGTTTACAAAATAAATGAAGTTCATGTGACTGATATAATTTACCTCTCTTTTCCGAACAAGACAAAGGCTAAGCCAAAAAGTTAGTCTGAGACCGGCTGGTCAAATATGCATATTTTTAGGGAAGTCCCATTTCTTGAAATACATACCTGGTCGTAGTGAACAGAAGGTGCTTCTTCAATCTGACTAAAGTACATCTCCTATTACGCTACGCATAGGATCTGAGAACGACCTATTCATAGCCTCGTTCTGACGACCCTTTGGCTAGCCAATCAGAGCTTAACTTACAACATTTTGCAAATCTACCTTTAGCCTTGACTTTTGATATTTATAATTCTTATGTCGTAATGTGTCAGATAGCCAGTTAGCTCAGTCGGTAGGCCACTTGCTCTGTAAGCGAGGGGTCACGGGTTCAAGCCCTGAAATTACTGCACATTTTTCTTACTCTTTGACATTCAAACAAGTCGTCTGATTGGTTCAAATAAAAATAGATTTGTGAAAATAAAAATAGCAATACTGGAAATCCAAAATATACAGAAGACGTATGTGAATGGGTCGTTCTCAGATCTTCGTTTAGAAGATCAAGTACTTTAGTCAGATTGGTGCTTCTTCTTCCAGATGGTCATAAATCACATATGACCGCAGGTCTTACTGAGTGGGTTATGGGTGAGTGGGCTATGGGGAATGGTATTATTCTGCTCCCCCCCCCCCACTTCACATATTCTCCAACCACTGGATGTGTCGAGTTATGGTCCATTTCAGCGCATGTACAACATTAAATGTCACAAACTAATGAAACAGACTGCTGCTACAATCACAAGGTACAATGTGTGTGAAATTGCCTGTTGTGTATATGCAAGCGGTTGTCAGTGGTAAATGCGCAATCTGGATTCAGAAAAACCGGGATCCCTTAACTAACTCTGATGCAATAAGTAGGGAATATCTTATACCAGCTGAGTTTTTTCGTGACCCAGTAGATTCTGATAGTCAGACTACTTAGTACTGTAGAAGGTGGTATTCCTGTTGATATTGATGAAACTGTCAACAAAAATCAAGTGGTTGAAATGTTTGAAAACAAGGAAATAACTTGTAAAAGGCGAAACGCGAAGGTGCAAATAAACCTAGAAATACTATGAGTAAAATTGTATCTGGTAAGGCTATTACGGAAGATGTGTTTTCTGAAATGAGGGATCATGAATTTACTAAAGTGAAAAGTGAAATGAAAACATATTATGTTGATGGAGTAAAACCGCCCAAGGTAAGAAAAGAGTTCACAGGAAGTGCAAATAAATCTACCACTGCCATTGTAGAACCACAGCCTGGCCCATCTCATTACAGTTTAATTTCTGACAGTGACATTATGTCTGAGGATGATTCATCTAAAGAGATGTGCAATGTCTGCAACAGATTAAGTCCAATAGAAATATCTAAAAGTGCATCTCTTATCTTTGATAAGTGCAAGTGGTGTTTTTTTTCAGCAATTAAGAGTGGACTGCATACAATCGATATTGACATTGACAGCAGTTGCAATAAACTTGCACTTGCATGCGTGAATATGGATCGTGTTGCTAGAAAATTATCAGACTTCGTGGACCATACAGTTATAGTAACTCACTTTGTTGCTCATCACCTTGAATTGGGGGTTTTGGATGCAGCCAAAACTGTGTCTTATCTTGCGCTATTTGAAAGTACTACACCGAACCGAAAAATATACGCAACACATTTCTTTTCTGAATATTTCCGCCGTAAATATATTTTACTAACCCAAACTATTTGAATATCATTTATACATGTAAAATATTACTATGCCACTAAAATTTATTGAAATTATCGTACCGTGACACCTGACTGGCACAACAATACGAAAAGCACGTTTTGCACGTGCGCGCTGAAAGTAAGTAAATTATTTTTAAAAAATCGCTAATTTCGTGACCTGTTACGATTTTACAATTAAAAAAACAACCCAAAAGATTTTTAGCTGACATAAATAGTCTTTTGCAATGCCACGACTTCCGGATAATTTGCGAAATCAGGCTGTCGGAATGCTACATGCCGGAATGTCCACGAGACGTATAGCTGCAGCATTAGGTTGTCATGCTTCGACGATTGTAAGACTCCATCAACGTCTATTACAAACTGGTAATGTTCAGGATCGACCAAGGACAGGACGTCCCAAAGTGACAACACCGGCACAAGACGCACAGGTGCAAGCTGCCCACCGTCAGGACAGATTCCTCAAAGCCACAACTACCGCCAGGAATACTATTGGGATTAATGGGTGAGTCTCATATACATGTACAAAACATTAACATTGCAATCATTCTTTATTTTAAATAATAACCAGTTATATGTATCAACCTTGTTGGTATCAATTAAACAAATAACTCAATGAAGTCATATTAAAAATATTTCATATGCGATTCGGTGCACTACTTCATACAATGATACAAACAACGTAATGTGCATGTACTTGCATATTTGTTCATTGTAGACGTAACGTCAGCGATGATACGATACGCCGTCGGCTATATGCTATTGGTTTCAAGGCTAGACGCCCGAAGAAAGGATTGATTCTCACTGCTAGACATCGGCAGAGGCGTTTTAACTGGGCTATGAGACATCTACGATTTACCCGCAGGCAATGGGGTCAAGTGCTATTTTCGGACGAATCCAAGGTCAACGTCAACCGGCTGGATGGACGTGTACGTGTATCGCGCGCACGTGGTGAGCGAGTAGCAGATCAATGTGTACAGAGGTATGACCGGTGGGGTGGTGGAAGCGTGCACATCTGGGCTGGTATGTCCCAATTTGGACGTACTAATCTAGTAATTCTCAACGGCAACGTCAACCCCCATAGGTACGTAAATGAAGTTCTCCAACCGGAAGTGATCCCGTATATGCGACAGAACCTACGTGGCGGCATATACCAGCATGATAATGCAAGGCCTCACACGGCAAACCTAACAACTAACTTTCTAGGAAACAAAAATATTAATGTCCTGGACTGGCTGTCATTGTCGCCAGACCTGGCACCGATAGAGAACATATGGGCGGAGCTCAAAACACGCGTGTAAGCACGTCAACTACCACGAACAAACTTCAACAGTCACGTCAGGCTCTTATCCAAGAGTGGAACAATATTCCACAGAACGATATCGCGAATGTAACTGGCTCCATGAGACGTAGATGCGTTGCTTGTATTCAGGCCAATGGAGGATACACGAGATATTGACAATGTGTGAAAATTGAACTTGTGGGTAATGAACTTCGACATAATGAAATCGGGGTTATTTGTTGATATATTTTAATGAAATTTACACAGTATGTAGGTAAGGTACCAATAAAATGAAATAAACTCGTTATTCATCATTTCAATTGTTTATTTTCGAATTATATGTGTTTCCCCAACCGTTGCGTTTATTTTGGTGTATAAAACGCATCTACAGATTCTATTCAACTAGCCCGAAAAGAAGAGCAAACCTTCGTAGTATTTCTGAAGTTTTAGAAAATGAACTTACACTGTATTCTGATATAAAATCCATTCGCTGGGTGTCAAGCAAACGCCGTGCAGTAACAGCTGTTGTTAATGATTTTGAAGCTACTGTTACACACATCAAACATCAAAAAGAGCGGATGAAAAAGGTCAAGTAAAGAAAATTCACAGTGATCTATTACTCAGTTGAAATTTGTTAAGTACATGCATTTGATGTTTGATATATTAAGGCATGTGACCTCTGTTAGCTAGTTGTTTCAAGTAAACGATTTACTTATGTTTGAAGTTCAAGAATCTGCACACTCACCTTCATGCTATGACTGTTACACTTCGAGAAAGTTTGAAAGAATTCTATGATACATTTGACACAGATTCCAAGATCTATAAGGGTGTCAAACTGAATGGCCCGCTGCCAAAACCATTTGATCAAGACAACGATGTTATCAAGTTCTTACAAAATATGAGTCAGGATATTTTAAATAGGTTCAGCAATCTGTCAGACCCATCCATTGTGTACTTTAAGGTTTTTCTGATTTCAGACTTTGGCCGAACTCATTAAAGGTCCATTACTAAGGGAAAGTGAGTTGGCAATTTTTTTCATAGCCAGTGCATAGACTTTTGCAAGACACTAAATAATGAAGATTGGCAGGTCAAAATTTACAGAAGGTCTTTGGAACTCAAAGAAATGTATGTGTATTATGTTGAAATTTCAATGAATCGACAGAATGACCCCCCAGGTCTTTTTAACTTTCTTCATACTCCATAGAAAAATAATTGTACATATACTGCGATTTATTTCGAATTACTACATACCAACTTTCATTTTCCAATAAAATGAAATAGTTTCTGTGCTTTTAAAAGAAATTAAAATGTTCACTTTCCTTAGTATTGGACCTTTAAATGACTAAGCAGTGTATAGCAATACAGCTATAATGTCTCTGATTGAGTGTTATGATAATTTGCTCACAGATGAAGAGAAAGCAAACATTCCTTCTGAATGGCAACAGTTGAAGGTCAGGTTGTCAATGCAGAGAAAAGCACACCCTCTCAATGTTCTGACACAGATTCTCCAATCTAATGAAAAGTCCTTCATCCACATCGCTACTCTCATAAAACTGCTGTTTGCAATATCTCCATCAACTGTTGAGTGTGACAGGTCGTTTTGAAGTTGAAATATATCGAGTCTTTACATTTAAAATTATTAATTGCATTGAGTTATCTTTTACCAGATCGAAAGGTCACTAAAGATAGTGAGCACATGGGCAACAGAACACAAACATTTATTCATGCTAAAACCAGAGTCTTTAATACTATTGTAAACAACATTTACCCATAATGAAAATGAGTTAAATGGGTTTTGCGCATCTCTGCTGTCCCCACTCTATTATCTATGGTAGTTTTTCCCCAGCTTGGACCCTAGAGGAGGCGGTTATGATTACACATTAAGTTAACATTTCTTTAAGAATAACACAGAAATCAAACATTTACAGTGTGACTAACACAGTAGATAGCTTTTCCATATGTTTTAAAGACTACATGAATGATTTTGCAAATAAATTCTTGCCAAAACTCACTGAATCACTTTATTTTGTATTTATAATTGCTAAGGGATGAGTGTTTATTTTTAATTTTGATTGTTCTACATTAATTTGAAGGCGTGCCCATTTAACGGAGGTGATGAGAATTATTTAAGACAAAACGGGCACCCGAGTGGAATAACATATCTTATGAAACCCAGTTAGATGGCTTCGACACATGAACAACTTTGTGCCCCTAGTGAAACTCCAACGGTAGGAGTAAATCACTTGACCAATGAGACCAAGCGGAGCTGGGCACACAAATGCTTCGACATTGCTCGAATCCCGTTAGAATAATTTGTTAACAGATCAGGCTAGCTTAAGTTTTTGTGGTAGAGGTTCATTTCAGTCAAAAATGATAACAGACGGACAAAGAATGGTCACAATATGGCCACTCTTAAAAGTGTTATTTGTTGTGCATTGATTGACAAAAAAAATTTGAGTTGGGAGGGAAGGTCTGTTTTTCTTTCAGTTTCTTTCTTTCAATCAATTCACAGCCAATTAATATACAAACAGGGAAAATTGGAGATACAATAGGACATAAATCATTTTTATATCTACACTACTTATTTGAAAAGCTAAACATTTTTTATTTGAATATATGCATTTTGATAGAATGTCTGACTACCGTACTAAAGAAGTTACGTTCAAAAAGATTTGGGCCCGAGACAATTAATGTAATGGATCGGTCAGGATCTGTGAACAAACTTTTTTTTAAGATAGCACTCGGCTTTGGCTCTAGATCTAACATATTGAACTAAACAACTGATAACAAATGGTTTGAAAACTTTATCTGAACAATATTTTTATGTTTAATCCAAATATTTTTAATTGAATCTCCGTGCACGTCTTACAAGTCGGGCTTTGTTCTTTTCACTGTATTAAAAAAAAAATCGTAGAACGTGCCTACTTCATCACCTACCGGCACATCGAAGGCCATGTGTGGCACTAGTACAGACACTGCAGATTTAAAACAAATGATGAACAACACCTTAATTCCTGACTTTTTGAGTTTGGGTCATCAGCTACATGTATTACGGACGCATGAATTCCGATCAATATCACTTTGACGCATTAAAACAGCGATAAAATCTGTTTTGCCGTTTTCATTCCGGACCGCGCAATCAGAAAAAAAAAATTCGGAGAGTTTTATGTACGTGCGGGCGGGTGTTTTTTTTCCTCGGGAATGAAATAATTGATGCAGTAGTTCCGACGAACGACAAAATCAATTTGGTATGGCCTAACGAGTGAATACAAACTTTTTTTTTTCAGAAAAAGAAAAGCTGAAAACCTGAAACGGAAATAACTGCTTAATTTGAAGTGAAATTTTAATTCAGGGCCTTCTGTGCTTTTAGACATTTCCTGGATGTTTTAATATGGACAGATTTTTTTTTGAAATTTTACACTTATTTACATTTGTGTCTGCCATATGTTTTTAGAAAAGCTACATGTGAATTTTCCCGCAATTCTCTAGAATAGAGGATCTTCAGGAAAGGCGTCCAGAAATAAACTATTATATGTATTGCCATAGAAAGAATATATATGAGCCACCAGGGAAAGCCAAAAGATTTCTGCGAAAATCCTTGAAATTCACAAGGACAACATTAACGTTTTTATGTATTTTATGGACACTATTTGTCTAAAGGTTGGCGTGTGATATCTATATAGTAAATCATTCTATACTGAGGATAATGTTCTTTTCATATAAACTCTATATCAAAGTCAATAGATAAATTTGTAAACATTATGATATATAACTGAGATATACTTTTATGATATACTTACCAATATTTCTCCAGACGGAACATATATAACTTTTGTCGACGTGAGAATGTTTCTTGGAAATGTATTTGATTAAAAACTCTTTTTATACCAACTATAGATAATTGGAAAGCATAATGCTCGAACTTTTTAATAAACTAGAATGTGTCTGTAGGACACAGGGTGTACCCCCTACCCACCCACTGGTACATTTGTCACAAATAAGGGGAAATAATTCAAATGTTTGCAATCTTAATGTGGTATAGCCTCATCAAACATTTTATGAAAATTTATGTATTTATTTGGGTTTTACGGCGCACAAACACAGTATAAGTTATAAGGCGCCAAACAGGACTACAAATTTTGGTTTCACATCTAATTTACATCGAAATAAAACATGTAGTATGGAATCAAAATTTGCATACCTGCTCGAATCACAGAGTTACAACAAAACCAAGTGTTAAGACCATATTAGTCGCCTCTTACGATCATGCAAGGGTAAGACAGTGGTTCAAATTCTTTTCATACACAGGTCGTCCCAGAACCACATGGGGCTTTTATGAAAAGGATTCATTATTCTAGGCCATATAATTTTGAGTTATGAGCATCACAAACAAAAAATCCAATATTTTGGCTATTTCAAGGGCCATAACTCAGTAATAAGCGCTAAAATTCTCAAGAAGAATGCCAAGTGTGCAAGGCCACATTATGATAAAGACTCGAGCAATGTTTCATGAATTTACATCAAAATGTTTTGAGCTAGGCACATAATTAGGTGAAAATGTGCATTCTTTACTATTTCAGGGGCCATAACTTTAAAAATAGGGGTAGGGGCCAGCCAAAACGTAAGAGGTACGTGTGCAAGTTTATATCATGATAAAGACTCATGCAAGTTTTCATCCATTCATATCATATACCTTTTGAGCTAGATGCGTCACAAGGTGAAATAGAATGTGTCTCTAGGACACAGGGTGTGCCCCCAACTGGTACATTTGTCACAAAAAAAAGGGAAATAATTCAAATATTTGCAGTCTTAATGGGGTATAGCCTAAAAAAATATGTAAAAGATTCATTATTATATACCATTTACGTTTTGAGCTATGAGCATCACAAACAAAAAATCCACTATTTTGGCTATTTCAAGGGTCATAACTCTGTAATAAACGCTAAGATTCTGAAGAAGAATGCCAAGTGTGCAAGGTCACATTATGATAAAGGCTCAAGCAAGATTTCATGAATTTACATTGAATACTTTATGAGTTAGGCACATAATTAGGTGAAAATGTGCATTTCTTTACTATTTCAGGGGCCATAACTTTAACAATAGAGGAAAGAGCCAGCAAATAAATAAGAGGTGTGCAACGTTATGTCATGATAAAGACTCATGTAAGTTTTCATCCATTTATATCATATACCTTTCGAGCTAGGTGCGTCTCAAGGTGAAAATGTGCATTTTGACTATTTAAGGGGCCATAACTCTGAAAATAGGGGCGGAGGCAGATAAAAAATATAGGAGGTGCGCAAGTTCATATCATGATAAAGACTCGTGCAAGGTTTAATCAATTTATATATAATACTTTTTGAGTTAGGTGCGTCACAAGGTGAAAATGTGCATTTTTGACTATTTCAGGGGCCATAACTCTGGATATAGGGGGCGGGCCCAGATAAAAAATAGGAGGTGCGTAAGTTCATATCATGATAAAGACTCATGCAAAGTTTAATAAATCTATATTATACACTTTTTGAGCTAGGCGCGTCACCAGGTGAAAATGTGCAATTTTGACTATTTCAGGGGCCATAACTCTGGATATGGGGGAGGACCCAGATGAAAAATATAGGAGGTGCGCAAGTTCATATCATGATTAAGACTCATGCAAGGTTTCATGAATCTATATCAAATACTTTTTGAGCTAGGCGTGTCACAAGGTGAAAATGTGCATTTTTGACTATTTCATGGGCCACAACTCTAAAAAGGGGGGTTGGTGGTGGTGGGGGGGGGGGGGGGGGCGGAGCCAGTCAAAAAATAGGAGATGCGCAAATTCATATCATGATAAAGACTCATGCAAGGTTTCATCAATTTATATCAAATACTTTTTGAGCTAGGCGCGTCACGAACTTCGGACGGACGCACGGACTCACGGACGGATGGACGCATGGACGCACGGACGAGAGCAAATCTATATGCCCCCACCACTCATGGGGGGCACAAATATATGACCGATAAACCTTATTGAAACTCGAGCTTTGATATTACCCAAGCTAGATTATGGTTGTTTTTCTGCTGTTTTGTCAAAAGAATGTAAGATACACATAAAAATCAAGGTATTCTTTCTGACCTTGGTGCATTTAGAACACGAGTTGAAAATTTGTATGTTGAAGCAAACGACACGCCGAGAAAAAGCTATGCGTTGGTGGAAGTAGCTAACACATCTAACTCTGTTCTTGATTAAAAAAAAATACAATCTAAGAAATAACGACAACTACACTACTGTTGCTAGACGTTTGGAGATCTATTCAAAGTCAGTAATACCATCTTCGATAAAAATATGGAATATCATTGACACTGAATTACGTAATGCTCAGACACTTTCTTCCTTCAAACAGAAACTTAAAGAAAAATACAAACCACCACTAAAACCTTCATATTTTCTTTCTGGTGACAGATTTTCGCAAATACACCATGCGCGCAGTAGTAATCTAAATTCAGATTTATTTTACAATAATATACGGAATAATTAAAGTTGTAACTATGGTTTCTATAATGAAGACGCAGAACATTTCTTTTTTTTAAAATTTCAGATTTATTCTGAGCCCAGACGATATTTATTTAGTAATATACGACCATACCATCCTTTAAGCGTCTACAAATTACTGTTTGGTATAAATCACTTATCCAAAAATGATTATAAAGCATTATTCCAACATGTACAACACTTCAATGATAGAATGTAGGATAGAATTATAGATATTCTGATCATCGCTGTTTACAAACAAAAACAATGTTTGGTTATGCTGATTGCACTTTAGGCGGACAGAAGACATTTATTTATGGATTACATATTTTTCTTTTCTTTTTTTTTTTTTTGTTTCTTATTCGTTCTGAAACAATTTACCTTTTGTAATTTATATTACTATGACATACAAAGAAAATGATGTTCATTTTGTTAAATTTGTAGGCCAACTTTTTATGTTGGCAAAACTTGTTGCCCAACCCTTTTGCTTTTATGTAAGTTGAATTTTAATCATACTGTTACCAATTTCTTAAAATAAGCACGCGTTATTGCCTTATTCATTGAATGATTTGTGTATTTGTATTCAAATTAGAAGCAATAAAATATGATTAAATCAAAACTTCTGCACAATGTGTTTTTGTTACAAGAACGTCTTGCAAACATCATCTGTCAATAAATTTGAACCACTTGATACTTTCACAGTATCCACATTTTATGGAGTTCTGAGAGAAACCAATTTTCACTTTAAGACAATTATATCAATTAAAGAATTATGTGACTAGATGGAAATTGCACAACTATGTCAAAAAGTAAAATGCGAGCTTTAGTTAAAATGTTCATACATCGAAAGCCATTTGAATAGTTATTAAAACACATTAAATAGTTATTAAAACACAATAAAGTTATGTAAATTTTAATCCAGATTAATCTTTTGTGTAATATAAGAATTGCTAAACAGCATTTTTTTTTAGAATTTTTGTCTTGAATTCCGATACAGCAAGAGAAATCATATTTCAAAACATAACTTTGAGTATAAAGTGAATGCTTAATTGTGAGAAACCTGTGAAACCAGACCAGGAATCAAACCCAGGTTCTATCAACTCTGACACAAATCATATCCCAGTCGTGAATTTCTTTCATTAGATCTACAAAAGATAAATGTAAATATATATATATAATCATTTTTAAAATAATACTGACAATTGTTTCTGACTCAAATATTTGAAATACATGTATATCATTTATTTGTCTCATTAAATACCAAGAAACTGCTCTTGGATATTATATAATTACTTTACACTCTGTGATTTGACTTTGTTAGCTTGACTGAAGGGCAGATTTTGTGCAAAGCCACTTTCTATTTTATTAAGCAGTTACGTTCTCACATCAGTTCTACACTCAATGATAACTAGTGAGAAAAATAAATAAAGTATACAATGAATTGAACCACAAAGTCCGAACAAAAAGACCTGTATATATGAGGACTTATTTTGCATAATGTAACACAAATTTTAAGATAAGCATACTTTAACTAAAACTGCACTCTACATAATTATAGCATACAGACATCAGCTATTTATATTGTTCATGAAAAAATAGCTGAATATCGCATAATGGATTAATTGAGTTTATTTTATGTTTTCCAGTGAATTATAGAGTTTTCTCAGTGAAATAAAAGTGATAATCCACAGTTTTGAAACAGTAGAATGATTATCATTTTTATTTTTCACTGTTTTTGCCGAACTAGTTCCGGTCCTCCGTCGCGATTGAAGTCAAATTGTATACCGAGCGTTATGAATACCGGGGACCATAATGACGATGACATCGTTAAAATGACGTCATTTGCGTTATGCTTTCTGTTGATCTTTCCCGCGATTTTCGGCATTTTATAGATTACGCGACAAAAGTAGAATTTTAAACATGAAATAAAAAGAAAATTTGTTTGTGTCAGTGAAATATCCTCTATTTATCACACGTTTGACGTCGCGAGAGTGTAATAAAGCCATTAAATAAAATGATAATACACTGGTGTAATAAAGCTTTGACGTGTCAAATTGACTTGTTTATATAGAAAAAGAAAGTAGAATTTTTGATGTTTCGACAGGAAAGGCTAACATGTGGTAAAAATAATATTACATTTGTGACTGTCCATATTGAATTTATTAATCGAGTTGAATTAAATAGATAAAATGCTCGGCAGAGCCTCGCATTTTATCATTTTATTCAACTCGTTTAATAAATTCAATAGACACTTATGTAAAATCCTCTATGTAATAATTGACAAGATTTACCCTGTACTAGCTCCATGTTAGTTTAAGGTAACTATTATATCAATTTGGAAATGAGAAAATGTCCTACACTTACTTTTTAAACTGATCCACTTTCACATCACAAATTTCAAATACAAGGCTTAGATAAAGTCTACATTTGACAAAAAGAAAACAGCTGCTTCCAATTTGAGTTGTTGACAGAGATCTTGTTATATCAGTTTTTCAACTTCTGTCCTAGATTCAATAGAAAAAATATGTGATTTCATTATTTCATTTTGATTAGATACTATTTTTTCTGTGAAAGAATTAATGTAATTTTATTATTAAATTATTAAACTAAGTATTTTAGGAAGAAATGCCTAAAAATGCATAAGAAGACATGAGTAAAAATAACCTGTAGTGTTCGTGACATCATTAACAAAGGCACTATGACCATTGTCAAGGTTACATGCAATTTCAAAACATAAAAGGTCAGAATTTCTTACTTGTTAAGCATTACTTTGTATTAAAAGTAAATAGTAGACACATTTTCAGGCATTTTAATGCCATTCTGATACAAACATCTTAATTTAGTGTTTGTTTTACTGAAAAGATTTTGTTTTGTTTAGTTGATAATTTGATATTTGATACAATATGTCTTTTTTGCCTTAAAGCAACAACACTATGGTACACAATTAAGAGTTTCATAGAAAAAGTGAGCACTGCAATCACATCTTTTTAAAAAATGTGTAGTGTACGTGCCATATGATGTTATTTCTCTGTGACCGTATACGAGACACAGTTTTTCTCTAAAAGTGCAAAGCTTTGAGTTTTTGTTGTGTAAGGCATTCAGGTAAAGAAAAATAAAAGTTTAGCGCGTAAAGCATTTCCATTTTAATGCAAAAATGCTTTCAAATGTAAGCGTGTAATTTAACAGTTCTTTCTAACTTTTGAAGTTAGTTGAAGAGATACAGCAGAAACGCTTTGAATTCTGTTACAGTAGTCATTGTGCTAAATAATAAATTGTAAAACTTTAATTTTGGATATTTTCAAAAGTTTCTTTTTACACCTCGAGTGCAACATGCTGGTGCATTTTCTTGTGTAAATAGCGATTATATACATGATCTAACGATCGTATATTACTCAATAACAGTTTTTGACATAATTCCTTTTAAAAAAATATGCAAAATTTAAAGAAAAAATCTAATTGATATGATCTTAAAAGTTGAAAGCAGCTAATACCGTTGCTTTTATATTCGGCGATATGTTTCGTGTGCGGGCATGCGTGCGATTGCGTGCCTGCGCGTTTGTATGATAGTCATCGGTTCTTAAAAATCCTAAGATGAACGTTCAACAAGGGAACATAGTATATCCCTTGTATGTGAGAATGGCAGTTGGTTGTTGGCTAGCTTGTTATAGGGTCGGACGTTGCAGGAACTTAGTGGTTCAAACTACTCCCGCACGTTTTATTAATGAGAGTCCAGTGGAAAATCCATAGAGACTTGACGAATTTGTTTAGCACATTGCTCTTCATGGTTGGGTCTGAACTGCAGATTTACAACCTTGAATACATGTATCATCGTTTACTTTGGACTTTTTGACGCGAACTGTTTCGAAACTTTAGAAGAAATTCCAACGAAATATACACGTGTAGATTTGCACGACGCAATTCATGGTCGGTCCAGGCATTATAGAGTTATTGGCCTTTGGCAAAGACTGACATTAGTATAACATGGATGAGTGCAGCATAAACACGTTCTGCAGTTTGAAATAAATTCCTTTGAAATTTTGCACACATTTTCAACATAAAGTGCGTGATATCTTTTTTAGGTGAGTTAATGCATTGTAGAGGTATGCCTCCATGGACCTTAGACAATACATATATGCGCATAAATATTGAAACCTACACATGTTAAAACACGACACGTTTTTATTATCAGTCCAGACAAAGCGTATTTGCGGGCATGTAAATCACTTCAAATGAAAGCCCCTGCTTATGTAACGTATTCATGCGAGCGATTTGGAGCAATCATGACCATCTTGTTTAAACCGCAAGGTCGAAAGAGATTAATTTTCTTTCAATTACGGAAGTCATTTGTAGGGATAGAAACATAAGTTATTCTGCAATATGATTTATGATTTTTAATTGCAGTCAAATAGGTTAAACTAAACAATCAGGAAACTATCACGGTTTTTTTTTTTTTTTTTTTTTTTTTAATTTATATTCTATCTCAGATTTAAAACGGCAACACGGCCACATGAGTATAGTCTCACAGGTGCAGACAGGTAATAGACGCTCATAAAGCATCAGTTTCAGATTGTTATTACCAGTGTTTCTGTTTTTCTTTAATGAAACCACTGGTGGCGTAAAATTACTTTTTTTAGCTCGATTATTCCTTCAATGTTTCACAATATTCGCAGTAAGACCGTAAAACACTTGTCAAGCATATGGGTAGAGAAGTGTCCCCACGCTTATCCAATATACAACCTCTGTCTTATCTGCTGCTTATCAGCGATTATGTAATTGTCGCTAATTGATGGGAACTTTTGCACAACAGGGATCCCTATTAGACCATGAAGATTTGTGGAGTAGGAATTAATTTTCCTTTAATGAATGAATAATAACAAGTTAAAGCATAGCAAAAGTTCCTTCTAGGGCATATCTATATAAATATAAAATGATCATCTTGTAAAATTTTGGTTGCAATGTCTGTTTTATACTGCCAAAAAATTTCAAATAAGTATTTACGCTAGTTATTTAACATAAATTGTTAAATCCAACAACAAATTAAATCTGTTACCACTTTCAGTAGAGTAAATACGGCAAAAAGACATTGACCCGGTCACTCCATTACGATTCGATGCGTGAATTTGTTGCGCATAATTAGAGGGTCGCAATGGGGTTTGTTTTCATATATTAGCTATGCATTTCAAGGTAACGATAATATTTAGTTGTTTACATTTAAATTTGCTGATATATTTCTAATCTGGTCGACTGAATGTATGTAATGTTCTTCAAGAATGGAGGAAATAACATCCTTGGGTTTAGTAATATGTAATCTACGGAACGCGTTCAGTCAGGAGTCGCCTCAATTAGGGAAGAATAGTCTAACGTCAGAGGTTATTTCTAAGGTCACGGAGTTTTATTGGCCAGCTTGTAATGACAACAGCTTTCGGTATCAGTAGCTCAGTCAAGTGTGACTTATTGAACTATAATATTCCTTCTCAAGAGAAGGAATAATAATATAATTATAACAATAAAACACAGATGTAGTGTAAACTAAAAGAATGTAATATATCATGATAATGAAAAAGGTCATATGCCGGTGAAAGTGATTATTGTATTCAAAGAGCTATAAAATAAATAGATCTGTATTCTATACTTCTTTGTTGTATTCAATAAATATATACCAAAGAAGTATAAAATATATTATTTTTATAGCTCTTTGTATATACTTGTGTATTTTAAATTTTTTTTAATAATAAGTTGCATGAAGTGCGCCCTTTTTCATCTTCTACTTTATAACACTGAAATGCACGCACGGGTAAATTAATCACATTATCATCACAATTAAAATCGCCATCATTCATTAATTTGTAATTCATACTTTTACACTCATGCAGTGATCAGAGAACGTAAAGAAGCCATGGTTGTATGTAACATTTTAGGCCCATGTATATATATGAATCCAACACAAAATTTTCGCGAAGTGTTTCAATTAACGAGGTATGTTTTATTGGAACATCATCAAAAATCATACCGGCACACAGTCTGTGTACAGCAATTACATAGAAGTAATTCTAATTGCTTTTTTTAATTTTATGCGGACCTTTTAAGACCAATTATATGACTTAAAATTTGTCAATTCAAAAACGTTTTACCTTTAATCATAATATCAAACAGAATATATAATTGGCACTAATGTCGGATAAATAAATAAATAAATAAAACGCTCGAACGGATATACAACACATTGATACACCTTGCCGTATACCGTCAACTAAATGTACTAGTATGTGAAAAGCGTGCTCAAGATTGCGATTAATTCATTTTCAAATTAAAATGGAAGCAATTTGTCATTCTTCAATTTTAAAATAAAACATACTTAGACAATGTTCAGACAATGGAGAATATTTCACAATTTATAAAATAATGTCATTTTGACAGAAAATAATGTTAAAGCCTTTTAAAACCTGACATATACGGTATTTTCCACATTTTTATATAGAAATACATAGAAACCATAGTCATCAACTTCAAACAAAAATGGAAGCAATAAGTTTTTGTACCACATCGATAAAAATGCATTGAAAAAAGGGGCAAAAAATGAAGATTACTTCACGAGGTTATAAAATTTAGTTAAATAACGATAAAAATACGTTTTTAATGTTTGAAATATATTTTCCTATACAAATCTATGGTAAAACTGTTTATCGATCAACGTTATCGGGTCCGCGATCCGTGTATATTCAAGGGAGACTACTTTTGCCGAAACTACTTGTCAATGTATTGGAATGTTGGCCATGGAAGAATATTTAGAGCTGTTGAGCCGGATATGCCACAGACCGAATATATAACACGAGTGAAAAATTCAGTCGAATATATCACACATGTTATATCGATCGAAAATAGCACGCGCATGAAACGTAAATGATACATAATATGTGATGTATGCGTTGCACTTACGTTTTCATAGGCACACCAAAACGAATATCTCACATGCAGAAATGGACAAAGAAATACGAAATTTTCAACGAATACATAATATTTTCATCAATTTGGAAAAAATATCATAGAAGCAGACGATTTTGATGTAAACTCATGCCTTTTTGGTCTTTTCACTATCACTATGACCGTGGAGAAAGACTAGACAGCGGGGGTGACCGGTTGAGGGTAGAAAACTTCACATGTTCAATGTTGATTATAAATATTGATGGAAAATTAAAAAATTAAAAAATAAATAAAAATTGAAAAATGGGATGGTGGGGCATGGGGGTATGCAAGATCGGGGTGGTGGGCATAACTGGGCGGAGGAGTGAGGCGGGGGAACGGTAAACTTTGCATGGTGATAAATATTCATGGAAGGTTTGGAAAAAAACAGGATTTTTTTTCGGGGTGGGGGGTGGGGGGTGTAGGGGTAGGGGTTGTGACCAAGGCACGATGATGACCAGGTGTGGGTACACAATGTTTGTAATAAATGTTCATGGAAAAGAATGAAAGAAGTTTAATGAAATTCTACCAATTGGTTGGTTTATTATGTCTCAAATCTGTGGATTTTTAAACAATTTAGGGCAATAACTCTATAGTTAGTAAAGAGATCCGGACGAAATTATGTGTGCTCAACCACATTGTTGTGATTTAAATTCAGTTTAAGTTTTATAGTTCTAGGTCAAATATATCACAAGTTATGAAGCAGAATTGCCATATTTATAGTACCCTATATAGTTAACACAAGAAACTTTCAAGGGCCATATCTATGGTGTTACTTAGGCAATCTGACTGAAACTTGACGGGCCGCATAACCTCATAATGATGAAAATGTTTATGAAGTTTTATTTAAATCTTCCCAACCACTTCCTAGATATGGCTCCGGACGTGGAATTTTTTTTTAATCAAGGACAATAACTGTAAGGGAAATTAACCAGTCCAAAAAAAAACTTGACGGGCATCATCACAGTATATTGGTTCATGTTTATTTCAAGTTTTATGAAATTCTACTGGCTAGTTACTGAGAAATGGCTGCGAACGGACGCACGGACGGACGCACGCATGGACATTGACATTTCAATATCCCCCTCCCGATTTCATCGGCGGGGGATAAAAATACAATCAAATTTAATAGATGCTATTACTAGGTTCACACGGCTGCCCAAATCGACCCAATCGTTCCCAAATCATTTTTTGGGAATTGGACTACCCCGCACGGGAGTGTTGACGGGATGATCAGTCTTATGTCTTTAATTTGTATACATGTTTAATCAATCGCCAATCGAGGTGTTCGGAAAGTTATCAACTGCGTTCGTACGGGCGACTTGTGGCTGTCGAGTTAACATTGACATGGAATTGGAAAATGGTCGGTAATTGATTTAGCTCGACCGGCAACAGGCCGAGTATACTTTGATCGGCAATGCTTGAACTTTTGATATGTAAAAATGGTCGGTTGGCAAGGGTTCGTGAAGAAATCGTGAAAAGATCACGTAGCAATCGACTGTTGATCGTTTGGAAAATGATTTGATTGGAAACAGATCGAACTAGAGATATCACTAAAGGTGATGAATGTACCCCCCGCATGCACTGACACAGTACATTGCAATTTGACGCACACAAGATTGCATAATTATGTGGACTTTATGTATATAGACTGTATGTATACAGTATAGTAAAAAAAAAACAAAGTCCCATAACTATGCAGAATATTTATCTAAAAGAATGTAACATGCACCATGCACAACTAGGGTTGGTACTGATCACCTGTGTGATGTTTCATTAAGTTGTGTGCAAGGGTTTGGAAGATTAGGCGCGCACAAGATTGCATATGCAGACTGTATGTACATAGTATGTTAACAAGAAACAAAGTCCCAAAACTCTGCAATTTTTGTTGTTGAAAGAACCTAACATGCCCCATGCACAACTACTGTTGGTACTGATCACTTGTGTGAAGTTTCATTAAATTGTGTCAAGGGGATGAGGAGAGATGGTGCGCACAAAATTGTGTCTATGTATATAGTATAGTAACAAAAAAAAACAAAGTCCCGTAACTCTGCAAAAAAAAATCTGAAAGAACCAAACATGCCCCATGCACAACTAGGGTTGGTACTGATCACTTGTGTGAAGTTTCATTAAATTGTTTCAAGGGGATGAGGAGAGATGGTGCGCACAAGATTGTGTCTATGTATATAGTATAGTAACAAAAAACAAAGTCCCGTAACTCTGCAATTTTTTTTTCTGAAAGAACCTTACATGCCACATGCACAACTACTATTGTTACTGATCACTTGTGTGAAGTTTCATTAAACTATGTCAAGGGGATGAGGAGAGATAGTGCGCACAAGATTGTGTCTATGTATATAGTATAGTAAATAAACAAAGTCCCGTAACTCTGCAAAAAATTCTGAAAGAACCAAACATGCTCCCTGCACAACTACTATTGTTACTGATCACTTGTGTGAAGTTTCATTAAATTGTGTCAAGGGGATCAGAAGAGATGGTGTGCACAAGATTGTGTCTATGTATATAGTATAGTAACACAAACAAAGTCCCATAACTCTGCAATTTATTTTTCTGAAAGAACCTAACATGCCCCATGCACAACTATTGTTGTTACTGATCACTTATGTAAATTGTGTCAAGGGGATGAGGAGAGAGGGTGCGCACAAAATTGTGTCTACGGACAGACAGACGGACGGACAGACAGACAGACAGACAGACAGACAGACAGACAAACCTGAAACCAGTATACCCCCCATTTAATGATTGTAGTAAAACTTGAAAACATTGTTCAATTATCATTTCGATATCTAATCATTAAACCAGAGTTTTCCGTAGATAATTCGTCTTGTTCAAATGAATGCCCCACTATGCAAAGATCGGAAAAGAATTACAAATTATTTTCATACTTAATCAAAACATGTGCACAAACGCATATAGAAATACATGCAGAGGTCGGCAGCAAGACTAAGGGCAGGTTAGCAATATTTGTCAATGTATTTTAGCCGATGTGATACTATTGTAGTAGACCTGTGTGGAAGACCAATTTTTGTAGACCTACATTCAAAGACTTTTATAATCGGTTACTGCTGTATTGCGATAACTTGGATAATATTTAAATTACACGACTGAACTTTGTTCCCATATACTTTTTATTCGTGAGGGTAATTTTCCATTAGAAAGGCTTAAATTAACCAGGCGTGGAATACTTTATTGTTTTATTTTCGGCATAGTCTTAACGAAATGTATGAAAATCATATGTGACCGATTATAAATGTCTATGGGTGTGTGCATTTTGTGGCGACTGTCAGGAGTTTGAGCCGTTATCTACTGATTTTCTCTTGTGGGCTACTTCCTACGTAAATTTACTCTGGTTTAAAAACAGAAGCATTCGGGGCAGTAAGTGGATAATATGGATATTTACCCCTTAAAATTTACTAAACACTTGGGGTCAAGTGTCCTACGTTAGCCAAGATTCCTTATTTATCTGATTTATCATGTCTCTCAGTGCATATGTACCTCTTAGTTACTAGTTCTCATGAGAATTGCACTGACTCTCAAACGAATAATTGATATCTATACATGTAGAGGCATGAAAATAAGATATATTCGCGGAGGATCTACTACCGAAATTCGTTAGGTAAATTGACTTGACACCCTGTGCTAAGAACTACTCTGTTTCCAAATACAATTTGGGTATCAATATCACTTTGAAAATTACCAATCACTTTCCTACGGAAGTACGGAGAAGATTGAATTATCTCGTGGCCACGCGATGCAAAATAATAATAATAATAATAATAATAATAATAATATAATAAAAAATAAGGCCACGCGATAAAAAAATTCAAAAAGTTATTGCGTTGTCACGTTATAGATTTTTCTTTTTCTACTACTACCACCACCACTACCAATACCACTACCACAACCTCCACCACCATCACAACTACTACCACCACCACTACCAATACCACTACCTCCACCACCATCACAACTACTACCACCACCACTACCAATACCACAACCTCCACCACCATCACAATTACTACCACCACCACTACCAATACCACTACCTCCACCACCATCACTACTACTACTACCAGCACTACCAATACCACTACCACAACCTCCACCACCATCACTACTACTACCAACACCACCACTACCACTACCACTACGACTACCACTACAATTACTACTACCTCCGCCACCACCACCACTACTACTACCACCACCACCGCCACCACCACCACTACCACCAACACTACTACCACCACCATTACTACCATTACTAATATTACTGCTACTACTACCTCTACCACCACCACCACCGCCACCGCCACCGCCACCGCCACCGCCACCGCCACTACCACTATCACTCGCACCACCACCACTACCACTTCCACTACCACCAACACCACTTCTATCACCATAACCACCATCACTACCACCAATACCACCACTACTACTACCATTACCACTACCATTACCACCACCACCGCCACCAACTACCACTACTACCGTTACCATCACTTTATATATTTTATTAACTGCCTGTTTCTTTCTTATGAGACAGTATGCATTCATTCGGCGCACGTATACATGAAACTCAAACATCGGTAATCCCCTGTGAATATATTTTCTCGAAATAACATTGAGTATAAAACATCACTTTATGTCAGAGGGAAGTAACCAACGAGGCCTCTGATTGGTTGAAAACGTATATGGTATTCTGCAGTATATATCTATCATGTAAAGTGATCTCCCATTGGTGCAAAATATGTTGGATGTGTTTGAAACTATCTTATTTCATGAAATAAAACTGTAATCCATGATTACTGGCTAAAATAATATGAAATGATGCATTTTGTATGAGAAATATGCTTGTTCTATCAGTAGGGCATTTTTATGAAAAATTAAAAAAAATCATTGCCGGACTATGGGTAACCGAGTTCAAAGAGAAAAAAGTGCCCAAAAGTGATGGTCAACATATATATTTCCTGCAGTTTTTCGATAGTTCTTGGATAGTTCTTTCAATCTGAGTAGGTGGCATCAAAAGTTTAAATGTTAGGAAAGTCCCATGACCGGAAACATTACAATGTGGGCCTATGGAAATTTAGTTGGTTCCCTACGACCTATACATTTTATCGGTATAACACTAAGGTAACAGTGTTGGAGAGACATCCGTTATCAGTTCATTCTTCGCCATGTAGGCCTAGGCTGTAATTAATTTGTGGAGAGCCGAAATGCAGTAACTGGGTTATCTATAATAGTCCCAGTCACACGTGCGACCGTAAAAATACATTTATTGCAAAGCGATCAAATTGCAATGCGACAAATTTAAATACAGAGTAAACTTGTGATATATTTGCATGGCCGGATCCTGTGGGGGTCCGAGGATGGATAGGTGCTGATCCCCTTCCTTGAATGAGTTTACCAAAAGTATAATTTGTAGTTTCATGCATTTTTATATTACAACGTATGTGACATATAATTTTCGTTGTAAACTGTCAAAAATGACCTGACGAATATATCACATTAGGCAAATGTCAATTTTCCGGTCAAATATACCACACACGTGTTATATATTCGCTCAGGGACACGAATGAAAAATTCGACCCACTGTAATATATTCGATCGAAAATAGCACGAGCATAAAACGTATATAAGACATAATATGTAATGTATACGTTGGACATAGGTTTTCATAGGCACACTAAAACAAATATCTCACATGCAGAAATGAGCAAAGAAATTTTCAACGAATACATCACATTTTCATTCATAGGTAGGTATCCATAGATAGGAGAGCCGAAATGCAATCAAGAGATTATCTATAAAAGTCCCAGTCACACGTGCGACCATAACAATACATTTATTGCAAGCGATCAGCTTAAACACAGAATAAACTTGATAGATTTGCATGACAGGCTCCTGCGCGGCGGTGGGTGGGTTCCATCTCCCTTCCTGGAATGAGTTTAAAAAATGTTTAATTTGTAGTTTCATATCATTTTTATACCATATTATTATTATTATCATACTAGATTTATGTAGCACCTTTTTCATGATAAACACGTTCAAAGGCACATTATATATGGCAAACGCAGCCACACAATGCGCGAAATTCATTCTCTGCTAGCAGAGACACAGAGCGATCTGACCAGAAGGACAGAGTGAGATAAAGCCTCTAGAACAGATAGAGATAATAGATTCAGGCCTGTCCGGCTAACTTAGCCTAGCTCCTTGCGAGTAGACAGTTTGGTTTTTTAACGTGCCCGGTGTATAGCACCGATACACGCATAGCTGTCTTTCCTGGGTAAAATCAGTACTAGGGATCTAAGTTAGGTGGGAGACACCCAAGAGCATCTCAGTGTCTGGACTGGGATTCGAACCCCGGACCTCTGTTTTGACAGTCGAGCGTGTAATCGGCTCACCTCACAACGTATGTGACATATACGTTTCGGTGTAAACCGTCAAAAATGACCAGACGAACATGTCACATTAGACAATTGTCATTTTTTCGGTCGAGTATATCACACACGTATTATATATTCGATATGTGACATATACGGCTCATCATAAGTATCCTACTTACCATGGCGTTGGTGTCGGCGAACTTAACCTGATTGTTGATCATGACCACTTTTTACTTCCAAGGAGACCCGAAATACGCATATTTTGCCCTAAAATTATTAAAAAAAAAAATAAAAATTAGATACATATTTAAACAAGAAATATCTTTAAAAATGATGGTCGGCGAATTGTAATAAGGAAAGAAGTTTATGAATTTTTCATCTAACATTCATCTTTCATCTAACATTTTTCAAGTTACAAAACTAAACACCGCACTTTAACAATTTAAATGGTTCTCTGCAATTTTGTTTCGTTTATCCTTAGACGAATAATTACAGCAGTAGTTTTGATGAAGATTCATGAAGCGGTTCATGAGAAGAGGTCATAAACGTGTTTATATTTTTAGCTAAATTGGTCCCTATCCCCATTTGTAAGAAAATAGCAGGAGACCTTACGATATTGTTACACATCGAGTTTGATAAAAATCCATTACATTTTAGTGGTTAATGCGAAGAAAGGCATATCTACTTTTAGCTATAGTGGTCCCTAATAGGGCCCAAGTTCCTATATAAATAAATTTGGAAGAGGAATTAATAATGATGCTCCAGACCAAGTATGACAAAGATCCACCAAGCTGTTCATGAGATGCTGTATAAAGGCATTTCCAGTTTTAGCTCTAGCAGCCCCTAAAAGGGGTTAAATGTCCCAGCTGAACAAAGTTGGCTGCGGGCCTAATAAAGATGCTACAAATCAAGTTTGATTAGAATACATGAGAAAAAATCAGTTAAATGATTTTTATTTATTATTTTTATTTATTTCTAAAATAGGCCAACTGATCCCGCTTTAACAAATGCATATTCGCTATTCATGAATCTTTGGACAATGACGTCACACCTATAAAAAGTGAAGGTCAAGCAAAACATACAATTGTAATTATTTCAATATTTCTGTTTCATAAGCAAAGTTTGACCGTAGTCGTATCACATAGATAAACTGTATGCAGCGTACCTTCATTTCAGTGTAATGAGATTCAGTCATTATATAGCATATATATAATAAAACAGATTTCAACTGAGTTCAATATTTGCATACCATACTAAAGAAAAATATTCATATATAATAAATCCGTTAAATAATTTATAACAAATATATCAAAGCAAACAAGTACTCATTTTAATATGCAATCTGAATAAGTCACAAAAGCAAGAAACCTTTTCATATACAGACGACAATTGTAACAAGGAAAATCTTTTAAAAAGCACTTCTCTACATAAAAGACTCTTATCACACCCTTATTGATGTGATACGCAGACCGTATTCAGCTCTTTCTTTAATTTGATATATGTTGGTATTTGAACAGGTTTTTATCATATTTATTAAACTTACTTATCATTTTGAGATACATCAATATTCTTGCTAAATATACTGAGCCGAAGTTAGCTTTAAAACTGTGAACAGCGTCGTTTAGGATAAACGCTTTGTCTACATTTCACTCAGCGTAGCACAATCAACAGAGTGAAAGAAATTGACACTCTCGTCCAATCAGGCAGAGTGTTGCATAAATCTTCCATTTTGATAAATTATCTATAATGCGTTATCAAGTAGTTTGATTTGCAAACTGAAGTCACGTGGCATAGGTAACGAAAACGAATTTAGACGGCGTCGCCGAAAAATACTCTGTGTAATGGGAATAACATGCTTCCCGACAATTTTGAAACACATACCAGATTATCAGTCAAAATCACCAATTTGAAGAAATTACAATGTTATGTATATCAGATAATAGATATGTGCGTCGATATAATTCCATCTTTGTCAAATTAAATAAAAAGTGTTATTTTAAATCACATGTTTGAATAAAAATATTTAAATATTATTTTTTTTTAATTCATTAACTTTAAACTTATGATTTAAATATATTTTTGTCCTTAAAAGATATAATCAAATCTAAATGTTACTCGAGGAATGGGAATAACCTTCCCGACTCTCAATTTTGAAACAAAGACCCGATTACCATTCAAAATCACCAATCTGAAGAAATTTCAATGTTATGTTACAGCATGTAGCCTCGGGCAAGGTATAAACTCCGCTCATTCCATGTCGTTACAATACCCCTAATTAACAGTGTAAAGTCAAGATTATCAAGATAAGAGATAACTCGCGTTATGATGGTATAAAGGGAAACAACTTGGCTTAATAATCAAGGGACGATACTCTTCAAAACACGGCCTTATTTCTGGATATGAAATATATCTTGGCAATTTCACAAGCAGAAATGTCAAATGAGTGAAAACTATCAAATCAGTTTATTTTTATTAGAAAGGATTTGGAATTTAATTTCAGATTAGTAATACCATTATACATATGTGACCAAATTGATAGCAATCCTTGACACTTTTTTCAACGTAGGAGTTTAACTTTACAAAAAAGTTTGTTCGTATGTTCCAGAAATAAATAAATGACTTTCGCAGAATTACGTACTGTGGTAATATTTATGATTATATGGCCAAAAATAAATAATTTATTCATACACTGGTGGGCAACATGCCATTTAGATAAAGTTCATGTATTTTTTTTTTTAGATTTTATGTTCAGTTTCTTATGTAAGCGACTGATAGATTCATATATTATCGGGATGGAATGGGCGGAGAGAGATTTCTATATCAGGAGGGATGGGCGGAGAGGATTCTGCATAAGGAGGGTTGGGCAGAGAAAGATTTCTGTGTAAAGAAGGATGGGCGGGGGAGTCCTGCATAGAGAGGGATGGGCGGAGAGAGTCCTTGACAGGGATGGACTGAGCCTTGGGAGGGACGTTACCATTTAGTAAGACAGTGAAATAGAAAAAGCGGAAAACCACAGGTCGTCCAACAATATTGCAGGCTCGGTTTGATTAATACGTAAACATAAAATTGTATGGCTGCTTATTTTGTATTATCGTCTTGGACAAAGGAATATTTTTAGTTTGAGGGTTGTGGTGTTTACTGTGCAAGAAATAACAGTCGGTCAGTTTGAAGGCCATTTTAATTGTCAGGGTTTAGTGGGGTATTCAAACTGTAATTACGATTAGATAAAATGATAGACAGACATTCCTGTGTGACTCTTAGGCAGATGTACACTGTGTTTATGTTATATAAAATAAAGTCAAATGAGGTAAATTTTCTTTAGTGAATGGGTTATATTATTATATCAAGTGTATATCCGGTGGAGAATGTCATAACGGGGGCATCGTCCTCATCCACTGGTTCCGATTTCAGAAACTTTAAATAGATGGTAATGTTCAAAGACCAGGCCTCTACAAGTTTCTTTGATTTGAAGAGTTGTCGAACTTCAAACAGGAGATTTGAACGTCTGAGCATCAAATGCTCTTTAATAAAGATAGACGAGTGATTCGTCTTTGAGAGTTGTTCGTTTCATGTAGAGGCGTTGTCTCGCACAGTATGTAGTAAATTTACATAATATGTCTTTAGGTTTGCTGTCTTTTTTGTCATTTTCATAGTATAATGGCAGTTGTCTATGTCTGATAAGGACATGTCAGCATTAACAGCCTTGCAAATGTCTAAGACGATATTGGCTGTATCTTCCGAAGGTGTTTCTTTAATACCTGATATTTTTAATATATTGCGTTTCGCATACTGACTGTCAACATCTTGTTGCATTTCAAGTGATTTCAGTCTATTGCAAAGATCATGAGTGCAATATCTCTTCTTCAAGATGGTTGATGCGTTTGGTATGATCACTAGCAACGCCACTAACTGTTTTAGATAAAGTGTCCTCCAAGTTTGCTTTAAGGTGCTTACTAACTGCTTCCCGCACTAAGTGTGCTTTATTGGGGTCCATCGTGACAGCTACAGAAGACGATGTTGAACTGTAGAATCTTTGGCACTTCAGATTAGAATCTGAGGTGATGATACAGGTCTCGTTTTAGGATCAGGTGTCTGATCACTTGAGTTAGTAGACATAATATATAATAAACATTACACTCCTACAGTCGGCGAACGATAATAAAAATGTCAGGCGAGTCTAAGACAGATAATTTAGGGTGGTCAGTTATCACGGGTAAATTAGATTAGCCGTATATCACAAAACAACAGATTATTTTTAGTAAATAAACAGCATCTTGACACACAAGTTATCTGTTCAGTACATGCTTTACTATTCTGTCCCACAGAGTTGGATACTAAAATTATTCAAAATGAGTTGTCCCCCTGTAAATAAGAATGCCATTTGTAAAGAAATAAATGTAAACAATTGTCAAAAACGATGTTTTACCTACTTATGTAAAGTTTAAACACTCGCACGATGTTGCAAATGCATCAAAATGAAAACATGTAACAGCTTTTCAAAAATGATGAGTTTTTAAAGCGCTGAACTGTCCAGAAGTGTGACCCCTTCATGCAGTCCATTTGTGGAATTCAATAAATGTAAGCGTAAATTGACAATGGTTTTGTAAAAAAAATATAAATGTTTTATATGCTGTTAAATTTTCATGTAAAACAATGCTTTCTTTCTATGATTTGATGACGTTTAAACTTTTTTTCTCCGAAACATGGACCTATACCTTAATCAATACAAGTTACAATTCATTTCGTTTCCGGCTCGTCCGCTGTATTTGTTGCAGAATTGTCAGCTGTGTCCGTTTAAACCTTAAGAACTTGTCGAATGATCTTCCTAGAATCCTCGAATAATGAAATCGCTCACCAGAAGCTTTTTCAATGCTCACTATTTCGAGCTATAGAATAGTATGTTAGTGTATAATGCGGGGGTACTGAACTTACATTCCATCGGTATAAATGGATGTTCACGAAAACTACAGTGTATGCTGAATTACTGTATTATATTAAAGCCAATGGAAAAAACGGTATTGTATCTATGCTGAAAAAAAGTAAAAAAAAAAGTTTATTTCAACCCAGTGTCGAACTCCGGACCTCGGGTGTCATACCTAGCGGCCTAACGCATCGCGCTAATACAATACTTCGTTCAAGTAGTCTCAGTTTGAGATACTAATCTATATCGTCTATAAGATGCGTGATTTACCTGAACTGGTAAATAATACGGTCGATCGCTTTTTTTTACAAATATCAAATTATCGTTCGATTACTGTAGTATTGTCACATTTTCTATTGCGGCCAGTATACTTTGAAAAAAATTTCAGCGTGACCTTGTCAGCGCACTATCCGTATCCAAAATTGACATTTAGGAAAATCTCGTGAAAATCGTGTAGCACTTTAGTTAATTTGTACTGTTTATGTCACATTAAATATTTAGTATTTTTCAATTTCACATGTTCTACAATGTAGTTCAATGTAGTTCGAAGGCAACACATTGCCATACCTTTCGTGAAAGTCCTAGGTGGTCCACAAATTCACTAATAAGACACTTAATTCATTATTTTACGACAGCCGAAAATTCACTATATGGCCGCAATATTGACCGGAAGTGGTTTTGAGAGGGTTGTGATGTCCATGTTGTTTCTCTTTCAAGAGATAAGTCGTCAAGGCCAATCAGTCATATAGTCAATCAAGTACTATAGCTACGGTATTTAAACATTCAAAAATGCTTAAGTCACACAAGAGGAAGATCCCTAATGATTTTGGATCAGTAGCTTAAAGGTCAAGGTCACAGGGAAATGACTTAATTTCCGGTATTTTTTGTGTCAGATATCTATGTCAGAAAGTATGATAGCTTTCAGGTTTGACATGATGGCTTAACACCGTGTTTTTGACCAATATGTCAAAGGTTTCAGTCACATGGATAAACCCCGCCATCGCATTGTTTTAGTTTCAGTTTACTTCCTTAGTATGCATTTATCTTCCCTAATTCTCATCCCTGAAATAATCCCCATATACTGCTATTTCCACCTTAATTTCAGTGTAGTTTATTGATATTCTGTCTATATAGCCGTCACCCTCAACAACCATATTTTCCCTGTTATTTTTTTTTTTTCAGTGCAGATTTTTTTGATTTGATATTGTATTACTAATTTAGCATCCTTCATCCAAATCCCACACCTCTCCAAAACTCACCCCTCTCCGCCTCTGTACATTTTGTTCACTTTAAAGTCAATTTCTTGATGTTCTGTATCAGTATCCCTCGTTCATATTCCACACTCCTCATCTCTATCCTGCCCCCTCCTCCGTACCTTTATTTTTTTCTAATTTCGGCTCAGTTCCTTTATATAGTACGTTGGTACCACTGATCCACACCCCTCACTTCCATACAGACCCCGTCCCATATCTCTATCCCTGTTTAAAAAAAAAAAAAAATTAGTTCAGTAACTTATTTATAAGTACCATATTACCCCCCCCCCCCCCCCCCCCCCCCCTCCCCTCCATTACCCCTACCCGACTCTCCCTACAAAAAACGTAAGTGCTGAAAACTTGTTTTTACTGTCCTGATCGATTCTACTTGCAAACGGGTGCATTATGCCTCGGCAGGCGGAGCTCTTGTTAAACATATTGAAGAATTAACATATGCAGAAATATGTTCCGCCTTTTCTATTAAAGCATTTAAATCATCGCGAAGTCTGTTTTTATTATATCTAGTAATGGTATAAATACTTTGTCTGTTATATCAGCTTTCTCCTTCCACACAGTCGTCTGCTACGGAAAGAAGAATGGTTTCTCGCAAATTTCAGGTACTCTTAACAAATTCATTTTTGTATAGATTTCCATCTAAGATTATTACATAATGTTTTAATGTGAATTGATATAAAAGTAGATAAGATGACAAATTATGATAAATGAAAGCAAAATATCCTTTTCCCTAAGAAATGTAACATTTTATGATAAGACAATTTGAGAATTTATATAAATATGGAAAATACACAATGTGAAAACGGTTTTGAAAATAAAACACATAAAGAAAAATTGATGAATGAAATAAGATTAATACTGAATCCTATGAGATGATGAGAATTTATATTTCTTTTCCATCTTGTAAAAGTGTTCTCACACTCTTGTATACAGTTTTGATTTTTCTTTATCTTGTCTGATTTTGTAAATGTCAGGAATGTCCCTTTTCATCACACAAAGATTAAAGATTTATCTTTCTTAACTATAGAAACACTATAGAAGCACTGTCACAATTATTTTATGGAAGTTCAAAGAACTAAACACATGTATCAGCAAGAAAATTTAAAGTTAAAAAAAAGATGGTATTCAAGGTACAATTTCTGTTTAAATCAACTTATGTATTATTTGAAACCGATTTCGGCATTTTTTCGCAAAAAGTTTCATAAGATTTTTATTTTTCAAGTTATGCTAGCTGATTAAACATATTTTATCAATTACTTTTTACGAGAAATACCAAGTTTATAATGATGTATTTCCCCTATTTTATTTTTAAATAAGATGTTTTGTTTTGCAAAGAAATATTTTCTAAGAACAAGAGCTCCACCAGACAATATACACCCGGAGAGCGGAAAAAATATTAAAAGAAAAAGTAAAATTTGTTTGTTTTATTTTGGTGGGAGGTGTCTTTTGAGGGCGCGGAAACAGGGTGCGTGTGCGTGGTGATAGGATACTGGAGGGGATCGTGGGGGGGGGGGGGCGAGAAACTAAATGAAAGTTTATCTCTTTGTGCGAAGGGGAGAAGAGGTGTTATGTAGTTGCAAAGCTGGAAAACAGGATACAAAAAAGGGAATACACTGGGGGGCGGGGAGGGGTGGTGGTGCAGTGGTGGTAGTGGCGAGAAAGTGAAGGGGGAAAATGGTGGCTGGAATGAACGTGGGGGAGGAAACAGGGTGTGTGTGTTTGGTTGTAATAGGATACTAATGTTTATTTTTCAAAATATTTTTGCAGAGGGATGGGGTGTAATGGCGATTTGAGTGTAAGCTAGATTGTTGCTGTGACATGGTACAAAAGGGCAAGAAACTAAATGATTTTCCCCTGTATTTGTAGGGTTGAAGGGGTGGGGTTAGTGGTGTTAATGGGTTGAAGGAGGTCAGTAATGTAGATTATTGCAGCATACCTTTTATGCCCCGGACACGAGATATGATGGGTAGATCTTGCGTTTGAGCTCAGTTTGTGACCTTGACCTTAAACCTACAGACCAGGTTATGTTCTCTGTACATCGTCTGATCACTGCCTACTTACATCCCAAATTTGACCTTTAATAGTTGTTAAGATATGCTCCGGACACGAAATACGGCCAATTTTGACCTTTAATCTCTATTTGTAACATTGACTTTTGGCTTACAGAGCATACTTAAGCACTCTGTATATTGTCTCATCGTCATCTACATATATCCAAAGTTTAAAGTTGATACCATTAATGATTATAAAATTATACGGACACGAATAATGATGGACGGACAGACAGATGCACGCGCCATCACATAATAAGTAAATTTTTTGCATAAAAGGGAGTATAAAAATTGCTTCATCTTTCGTATCAGAAGTCTATACAAAAAAGGTTGCTAGATTTAGAGACTTACCCTAAGCCTTCTTTACACAAGGGAAACGATCTGTTTATATAGTGAAATTGTTGAGTGAACACCGTTTGTTAATCCGAATCCTGTCCATGTTATATCAGTGCAAAGGAAAAGTAACCTATCTATGTCAAATGCCATGTATGATAACACAGTTATGCATCTAATAGTCCTGAAATTGATTTCTTCGATTTTCACATATTTCTAGATATTTTTCCCATACTTTGACGCATATATATGGGTAGCTGAGATTTTTCTCTTCCCAGCAGTAGCATTTTCAACATATTTCACCTTGTGAAATTCTGTGGGTTTTGACTTTTAAAAAATCGTCAGTTTGTTGACAAATTTCACTACAAAAATGTCCCATTTTCCCCAGGGCATTAAATTATTTGATCTTTACACAGTTTTCTATTCAGTTTGCTAATCCATGTGGCAAGTATACATGCTTTTCCCCTGATTAGAGGTAAAAGGAGCATAGTTTGCATGAGGTTCTAGGTCAATAGCCACCTAAGCCTATCATAAAGTCTTAGCTGATGCTGTTAACTACACATATATCTAAAATAGATAGCTACTACTTGAAGTTTGTATTTTTAGTTACAGTGCCTACTAGATTAGAAAAAAACAACATAATTTAAAACAATGATGAAAATTATTTAAACAATGATCGGATATCGGATACTCTTTTCATTTTGATGTAACTTTAAAAAGATATAACTGAAATGCGCATATGTAAAATGACTTCCACTACCTCAGCTAAACACTTGAATATATAAATATCTTTAAAATAAACTTACCCATTTTATTCAGAAAACGTACCCTGGCCACAGAACCTTGTCACTGCCACATAAATGTCAAGGTTATGAAATGAATTTTAAGATTGCTCATAGTCGATCAGGGAACTTGATTGCAAGGTCGAGAATGATTAAAGAATTCATGACAAATTTTGAGTGAATTAATAGGTATCAAAACAATAAATTCAGAAAATATAAACGGATATACAACAAACGTTTCTGTAATTTCACAGACTTAACATGTGTTTTCGAAAATTCTGCTCTCGTTTTATATCACAATGCTGATATACGGTACATAAAACTTTCTTTTTCTGAAGATATTTGTAAACAGTGTTTTAACCCTTGTTTATGGATATGTAATAAATAGGTCCTGTTGAGAAAACAAATCGTCATACCTTTCCTTCGAATTTTGTCCCCCGTCAATATTTGTTAAAATTAGAACTTCGTGATTTTGGATGTCTGTAAATTAAGGTAAGAGATAATGATTGTTAATAGAAAATTTATACAGCCGACACATGTAAAATTCTGATGTCAGTTGTAAAACTAACTGCTGGTAGCTTTGTATGAATCAATGAGGCACCTTTTCGCGGAAAATTCAAATCACGGAAGGGTTCTGTGCTTGTTGATTGATACTCCGGAACATTTTCGCTATTTTGTAAAAAAACGAGCTGGTTGGGCCCCCATTCCGTTTATACCCTGAAGTTCAGTAAGGACTATTTAATTGAGAAATGCAATAAAATTGGGCATTGTTCTTGCAGCGGGATCATTGCAGGCTGTTCAAAAAGTGCAAAATTGATGATTTTGGCATGCTATTTTTCATGGATGGTGTAAATCTTTCGTTTCGATAACTTTCTTTATTCTTGCATGAGAATCCTGATCTTGCCATTAATTAAAAGCACAAAACATGCACGCAATTTATAAAATAGCCACCCTGATTCTGCTCATAAGGGAAGTGCAATATTGCGACTCGCTACATATGAAAGACTGCCCGTGCCCAAAGTTTTCGAATCTAAGTGTACCCTGCTACTTTAATCTAAGTTGCCACAGATTAAACAAATTCCCCAATTATACACATGTGGAAATTGAACGAATTGGCGAAATTATCACCTCGTGTGTGAAAATTTGGTCCAAAATAAAAATACCTAAAAA
The DNA here is from genome assembly GCF_021730395.1 of Mercenaria mercenaria. Classification (NCBI taxonomy): domain Eukaryota; kingdom Metazoa; phylum Mollusca; class Bivalvia; order Venerida; family Veneridae; genus Mercenaria; species Mercenaria mercenaria. The sequence goes on from NC_069372.1 coordinate 5,907,087, forward strand.
AAATATGCCATTGGGTTGTGCCAAATGTCGTTATATGTGATTGCAAATAAAATTATGAAAGTCCGCTCTGTCTGTTGCACTTTGAGAAAACTACATGATTTGTCGCTTATAAAAGGTAAAGTATTTAATTCAATTATTGTCAAATTTTACATTTTTGTTTCTCAAAAAAGCACCTTCGGTTAAGTCAGTCTGTGCAATTTCATTTTGAAGTCATATGTAAAAGTCGAGAAACTCGTATTTTACTGAGGCAGCTCAATGTCCGTTTTGTAGCCAAAATTGTCACCTTATGTGCAAGTTTTCGCACTTATCTAGTATTTTTAAAGAGTTTAGCAAATTGTTAACGTGAACAAGGTAAATAAACAACTTCATCTGAACAAACCCATCCTGATTTCATGTCTAAATCATAGAGGTACGGGATTTGATCGGCAGCAAATTAAGCGAAACTATTTTCTCACCGCATTACCATATGAGCGAACGTTTGGTCGAAAATAAACCAAATTCTAAAAATATTTTTCTGTGTAGTGCCCCGACGTCGTTATACGTGGTTACAAATAGAATTATGAAATACCGCTCTGTCTGCTGCCACTTTGAGAAAATTACATGACTTGTCTCTTATAAGGGGAACTACTTTATTTTGTTTTTACATTCATTTCTCAGAAAACCTTCAGTTCAGTTTCAGTTTAGTTCAGTTTTATTTATAATCCATGGCATATAATATACATGTGGATGAAACAGGTCAAATATTAGAATAGCCATAAAATCAGTATTGTACAAAATGTGTGTTTGGTGTCTTTTTGTCATTTAGAGCTCTATCTATTCATGTGAGTAGCTTTACTATGGAATGTACTGACAAGGAAATATTTAAAAAGAATGTTGTACGTCCCAAAAGTTAATGCGTTCTAAGGTCAACATTGTTCTAACTTTTTAACCAACCGCAGGTCAAAGATCTGGACAAGTGACATTTTTTCTGGATGAGTGGTAGACATTTTGAATGAAAGGAAAACGAAAACATTTTTAGAGTGTTAGTTTCACTTATAACATGTACGTCTTGATTTGAAATGTACATTTAAGGTAACACATATTAATTATATGTTATGCGCCATATGTGTATATGATAGAGTAATGAAGAAACCTCTTTATTTCAGGCCAACGTATATTGTGGACACTACAACATTGGGATAAGTCTCAAAATGCTGAACAAACTTTTATCCGTGTACTACTCTACCATTTTCTATGTGAAGTATCGTAATTTAAGCAAAGGATCAGACCTAATATTTGTCAGTATATGAGTTATATGACCCATGGAAGCGCCTACGCCTTTAGTATCTTGAACAATAAAATGGGTCCAATCGCTAAGCTGACTATGTCTTAGACTAGCTGACAAACGATGTAGAATGTCTTTTGTTAAAACGTAGATGCTGTTGTAACCAAATAGTTTCCTCTGGTTACCTTGTCTAAATGACTTGTGTACCAAAGATTCGTATTATGATTTGTGATTTCAATTAGAAGCTAAATAATTTCAGGGATGAGGCAGAAATCACTCAATGTTTCAACTATCAACCAATGAAATCAGCTCAAACTCATATAGGCTTGAGATACTATACTTGACTGGTCGTTTGGTCGAAGTTCTCGTCAGACAATGTCTTTGGACAACAACATACGAGTCCTAACAACAACGTACGAGTCCTATAGCCTATGCCCTCTTAATTAAAGCTGTAACTCAATATGTTTGTCCTGACTCCTGGATGCTCAGCGCCTATATGCTATCACTATAGCATTTAACTACCATATAGGTATAACTCCAGTGCATTGGCTGTACTTCGCCAATAACGCTGAACCTCGTATGTAAGCTGGAACTCTCGAACTATCTCAACAGATAACCAAAGACTTTATCTCTACCTTAGCTTTCCGATTCTCAACCTATATTTGCTATCGTCTATATAGCTTTCAACTACCATTAAGGTAAAACTCCTATGCGCTGACCCTATAGCTCAAAACCTTGTTGGAATTCTGTAACTCTTCTTTAGACTATGAACTTCAAACGTCTTTTTAATAATTCATCCGCCCAGAGAGTGTAGTTGCAATAACGTCCTCATTAAGGTACTGGGATAAATTATTAGTTGAAACCCGATGTGTCTACACCCATCTGCCTATTTATACTTTTTTTCAGAAATAAGCTTTGATTGGTGTTATTTATAGAACTTGTTTCTGATTGGTCCAAATTAGCACATATTATTTTACAACGGGTATTTGTTTTAACAAATAGTTTGTTCTCTGTAACTATTGTATATGATATTTAAAAGATACAAGGTGATACTGGGTTAGACCTAGCATTCTAAGGGAATATTGAATCAGACCTAACATTTCAAGGGGATACTTTATCAGACCTAACACCAAAAGGGAATACTGTATCATACCTAGCATATTGAAAGGATTTAAGGGGATCCAGGCTTAATCTGACCTAGCATTTTCAAAGGGTTCAATGGGATACTAGATTAGACCAAACCTCTTAAAGGGATACTGAATTAAACCTAATATTTTCAAAGGATTCAGGGGGATACTGGCTCAGACCTAGCATCTAAAGGAGAGCCCTACAATTCAGGGCAAATACATGATCAAAGCAAAAATAAATATTTATTTGTTGTCAAAGTACTCTTCATAGATACATGCGGGAAGTCAAGTCTTGGATAGCAACTTTTCCTTAACTTCATAAAATTCACCTTAATTATGTATTTGTTTTCACATTAAATCATTAAAATGAAACACTGAACATCAAATTTAACTTTAAAAAGTAAATGTTTAAATAAACTATTATCAATTTTGCTACTTTCCTTCTTCGTTTTTCTTTATTGTCTAGTATATTTCGTCGCATTTATTCCATATTGTTGTTAGTAGTATTTTGTTCATTTCGAGATTTGGAAGAGCATAACTTTTTACTCACTCAACAGAATTTACAATGAAATATAATATACCCTTCTCAAATGAGCTCATTTGATTGGTAGAAATGAGTGCACGCGCGGGTCCGCAAAAAGCGATACTGACCTGCAAAAGTAATAATGACTCTTGTGATATAACTTTTTCTTATATGTATGAAATATGGGCCAGTCAAATTAATGCATTTGAGAAGGGCATAATATATAACAATTATAGACTTATGTTTCGGTCAATATGTGTTTTACGGACCTGTAAAATGATATTGACTTCGGACTGCGTCCTCGGTCAATATCATGTTTACACGTCCGTAAAAACACATACTGACCTCAACATAAGTCAATAACTGTATAATATACCTTCTTACGGTGATTTATTTCTTCTATGAAACTATAAAATATTATTGAATTGCTATGTATACAGTTTTAATAAATATAAATCATGCAATTAAAAAATTGCTTGAAACTCAAATTTTGCAGTGAAAATTTAAGAACAAGTTACAACAGTATGTCCCTTAAATTTCTAACATAATTTGGAGTTTGACAGTGTAGATCGAAAGTCTGTTTGACTGTAAATGCAATTTTACTGTGAACCTGAAATGACCTTGACATGGTAACTTTACGAACATCCTGCGAAACGGTTAGTTAACTAATGATTTCCTAAAACAACTTTTCACGCATAGTGTCCAGTCAAGGAAAAAACTCTGGCTACAATGAACATGTCTGACTAAGAAAATGAATTGGACCACCCACACCTAAATGACTCAAAGATGGAAGGAAGACAATTCAAAAACTAAAAATACCGAAATTATGACAGAATATATTCCCCCAAAATACTACCGATTATTGAAAAACAAACCAGTGGCTTGGAAATACAGATGGAATCACATAGTGTTCTCCCTTATAAACAAATGAACCAACTCAATAATGGAGGGTCCAAAACATTTAAATGTTACACCAGAAACCAAAAACAATGATGCGTTATAATTAGCTTCTACATAGTAAAAAGCCCGCCCTTTTAGCTCAGTAGGTAGAGCGTTGGTCTTGAGTTCGATCCTCGGGCGGGGCGTATGTTCTCCGTGACTATTTGATAAATGACATTGTGTCTGAAATCATTAGTCCTCCACCTCTGATGATTCAGGTAGGGAAGTTGGCAGTTACTTGCGGAGAACAGGTTTGTACTGGTACCAGAATCCAGGAACACTGGTTTGGTCACTGCCCGCCGTTACATGACTGAAATACTGTTGAAAAACGGCGTTAAACCCAAAACAAACACACAAAAATCATAGTCAAAATATTTAGCTTTATTCCTAAAACTGAAACATGTTTATATATTTTGTACATGTTAATAAATAAAGTAGTTTCTCGAATCATCAATACAAAAAATATCGAATGTGGGGAATGAGCTACTTAAAATTTGACATTAACATTTTACAAAACATTGCTAATTCAACAAATAAAATATTATCTTTACTATTCATGACGTTATCAACTTGATAAATATTAGAACGAGTAGTACAGTAATTGGAAATAAACTTCCTTCTAATGGATTTGAAATAACTGCATTCCAAAAAATAATGAAATTCATCACCTAGCAAATGCTTCTGGCAGAGGTGGCAGACACTTCGGCTGCGCTTTATATGCAAGTGTCTGCTTTTTTCTGTTAGAAACAAATGGTTCATAGTTCTAAGTTTACACAACGACTTACAAAAATAAGAAGGTAAAAACAATCTGCGCAGTTCCATTTTGAAGTCATATGTAACAGTCGAGAAATTTACGTTTTGCAGAGGCCACCCCATGTCCGTCTTTTTTGCCAAAATGTCACCTCATGTGTGCAAATTTTCGCATTTTGTTTAGTGTTTTACAAGAGTAAACCATATGTTTTAATGCACAGAAGGTAAAATAAGCACTACTCCATCTGATATGCCAAGGATAAAACAAATCCTTTCTGATTTCATGTCTGAATCGTACAGATACGGGATTTGATCGGCACCAGATTATGCGAAATTATCACCTCATGTGCGAAAATTTGGTCGAAAAATATGGGTTTTTTTTGTGCGCTCAAACGTCGTTATGCGTGATAAGAAATTTTGCTCTCTTTGCTGCCACTGAGAAAATTACAAGATTTACCTCTTACAGGTTAAAAATCTGTACCTTGTTTTTCAGCTACTTAAGATCAAATTTTATATATATTTTCAGTCCGTCGAAGATCTATTTCTTACAAAATATCCATACATTTGCTTCAGGAAAATGGAACGAAAAAGAGCTGTTGAATAATATGTAACGAAAAGGAGTTCAACTGATATCAGATACCATCATATTGTCATATCTAAGAAAGCGGTCTGCAAAATAGACACCCTACTTTCGTTTTCAAGTACTCAACGCGAAAACATGCGAATATAAGCTTAAGATGTGTCATCTTTTATGTAAAATACATTCCCAGACTGAAATAATACCAATTTGGCCCCCAGTGTACGCGCAACTGAGCTAAAAATGGAATAACTAGGATGTATTTATAAGCGACCTTTTTGGACTACATCACTGAAGCAAATTTTTTACCGAATTACTGCTATATTACCTTTTTTAAAATACTAAAGCAATTCCTTCTGATTAGTTTGTCTCCTTTACATTAGGTAAAGTCGTATATCAATTATTTTCTCACTTTTGACAGTACATTGAAATTGAACCTTCTGCATTTTAGTTAAGTTTGCTCTGACCAGTTTCGTTATAAATCCTTTTTTCGTAATAGATTCATAAAGAAGTACTATACTCTGTACAAAAATATTTCAGTAAAAAAAAAATATGTTGCCATTTACAACACCAGTAAAAACCAGAAAATCAATCATAATTTGCATATCATGTCATTTTTCCGACAGCAATAAAATGTCGTCAGCATATAACAAGCAACATATCTGTGTGTCATTTATATGTATTCTCTTGTTAACAAATTAAGGTCTAGATAATGCTACTGCACACGCTCATGTAAAGCATACTATTTCAAACTTTTTTTCAGGCTTGGTTTTCCTCACTAAAATATTGCTCGTTTCTTATTATTCACCCATTTGTACATCAGTGAATTTCATGTTGTATCTATGACATGTACCCATTCCCTCTCCACTCTCAACTTTCACTGTTCAACAAAATTGCAAATAAGCCAACACTTTTTTTCCAGAATCGTACCCACACTTTGTTCCTTTTGCCAATAGTTTTCAATACTCCAAAAGTATTTAACTTTTTGTCTGAAATAATGCATGTTTATTCGTATTCTTCTCAAATCCTGTGGTTGTATTTTCCTTAAACAGCTGCGTGAAATAAAAGCTATGTTCTGTTCTATTATATTCTGTTCCCTTTTTGTGCCCCCATGAGTGGTGGGGGCATATAGATCTTGTCCCGTCCGTCCGTCCGTCCAAGAATGTTGTGTTGCGCCTAGCTCCAAAAGTATTTGACGTAGAGTCACAAAACTTTACAGGAATGTTGGTCAGCATGTGTAGTTGTGCACCTGGGGTTTTCGCGTCCGGATTCATTCAGTCGTGTAGGAGTTATGGCCCCTGACTTTGTGAAAATTGGTCATTTTAGTGTTGTGACGCACCTAGCTCCAAAAGTATTTGACTAAGAGTCATAAAACTTTATAGGAATGTTGGTCAGCATGTGTAGTTGTGCACCGTTTCGCGTCCGGATTCATTCAGTCTTGTAGGAGTTCTTGCCCCTGACTTAGTAAAAATTTGGTCATTTTAATGTTGTGTCGCCCGTAGCTCTAAAAGTATTTGACCTAGAGTCACCAAAGTTTGCAGGAATGTTAGTCAGCATGTACAGTTGTGCACCTGGGGTTTCGCGTCCGGATTCATTCAGTCATGTAGGAGTTATGGCCCCTGACTTATTTTGTTTTTTCATTACACAAGATCAGACTTCTTGTCCAGACTTTCTAAAAAAAAAATTGTGAAACATGTATGTTAAAATGTACTTGACCTAGAATCGTAAAACATTAGAGGATTGTTTTATAGCCTATGAAGTGTTCTATTTAGGATTTTACTCAGCTAGGCCAGAGTTATGGCTAACTAAGTGAAAAATAAACATAAGGTTCTTAAAAGTTTGTGTTGCAAACACTTTAAAAATAATTTAACCTGAGTCATAAAACCATGTTACAGTGGCAGGAGTGGGGGCACCTGTGTCCTATGGACACACAGGACACACATCTAGTTCTTATTTGTATGAACGTTAACATTTAATATCCTTTAATGGAACCGTCAATTATTGGTGTATGTAGTTCTGTTAATCAAAACTGCGTAAAACTATGTTTTAAAAAAGCTTTAAGAAATCTAGCAGTTTTCAGTTTCTTGATTAACTTTAACGCTAAATGGAAGCAAAAAGCTTTTACTTTATCAAAGTTGTACATATGTTATCATAATGTTCATAAAGGTAGGTACACCTATATGTGTGCCAATAAGTAAGCATATTTAGGTAAGCATGATTTAGTTGTCAAAAAATGAAATATTTTGTAAATTTTAGTGATTTTCACTTTAGGCTTAATGTTGGTGATGGTGGTACTTTTAAAACAAAATTGGAAGCAAAAAGATAATATTTTTTTGTATCATATTGAAGAGAAGAGAAGGAATTGATGTATTATGTCATATCTGCTAAATTATTCACAATTTTAAAGATTAAACTAATACTGATTATAGGGTTACTTCCAAGGGTAAACAACCTATTATGCTATTTCAAAATGTGGGGATGAATAGTTTAAAGGTAGACACCGTTTTCTAAATTGTGTTTGTTAGCTCACCTGAGCAATGCTCAGGTGAGTTTTTCTGATCGCTCGATGTCCGGCGTCCGTCGTCTATCGTCTGTCTGTCTGTCGTCTGTCAACATATAGCTTGTTAATGCCTAGAGGCTGTATTTTTCAACTGATCTTCATGAATTTTGGTCAGAATGATAACCTTGATGAAATCTAGGCCGAGTTTGAAAATGGGTCATTTGGGGTCAAAAACTAGGTCACTAGGTCAAATCAAAGAAAAACCTTGTGTATGCGATAGAGGCTGTATTTTTCAATTGATCTTCATGAATATTAATCAGAATGATAACCTTGATGAAATCTAGGCCGAGTTTAAAAATGGGTCATCTCGGGTCAAAAACTAGGTCACTAGGTCAAATCAAGGAAAAATCTTGTGTATGCAATAGAGGCTGTATTTTTCAATTGATTTTCATGAATATTGGTCAGAATGATAACCTTGATGAAATCTAGGCCGAGTTTGAAAATGGGTCATCTGGGGTCAAAAACTAGGTCACTAGATCAAATCAAAGAAAAACCTTGTGTATGCGATAGAGGCTGTATTTTTCAATTGATCTTCATGGATATTGGTGAGAATGATTGCCTTGATGAAGTCTAGGCCGAGTTTGAAAATGGGTCATCTCGGATCAAAAACTAGGTCACTAGGTCAAATCAAGGAAAAACCTTGTGTATGCGATAGAAGCTGTGTTTTTCAATTATTCTTCATGAATATTGGTCAGAGTGATAACCTTGATGAAATCTAGGCCGAGTTCGAAAATGGGTCATCTGGGGTCAAAAACTAGGTCACTAGATCAAATCAAAGAAAAACCTTGTGTATGCGATAGAGGCTGTATTTTTCAATTGATCTTCATGAATTTTAGTCAGAATGATTATCTTGATGAAATCTAGGCCGAATTCGAAAATGGGTCATCTGGGTTCAAAAACTAGGTCACTAGGACAAATCAAGGAAAAACCTTGTGTATGCGATAGAGGCTGTATTTTTCAATTGATCTTCATGAATTTTGGTCAGAATGATTAGACCGAGGTCGAAAATGGGTCATCTGGGGTCAAAAACTAGGTCACTAGGTCAAATCGAAGAAAAACCTTGTGTATGCAATAGAGGCTGTATTTTTCAACTGATCTTCATGAAATTTAGCCACAGTAATGACTTGATAAAATCTAGGCCGACTTCGAGAATGGGTCATCTGGGGTCAAAAACTAGGTCACTAGGTCAAATCGAAGAAAAACATTGTGTATGCAATAGAGGATGTATTTTTCAGTTGATCTTCATGAAATTTGGTCAAAGTGATTGCCTTGATGAAATCTAGGTCGAGTTTGAATATGGGTTATCTGAGGCCAAAAACTAGGTCAGTAGGTCAAATTAAAGAAAAATCTTGTGTATGCGATAGACTTTTTTTCAATTGATTTTTATGAACTTTGGTCAGGATGATTACCTTGATGAAATCTAGGTAGAATTTGAATATGGGTCATCTCAGGCCAAAAACTAGGTCACTTGATCAAATCAAAGAAAAACTTGTGTATGTGATAGAGGCTGTATTTTTCAGTTGATCTTCATGAATTTTGGTCAGAATGACTGCCTTGATAAAATCTAGGTCGAGTTTGAACATGGGTCATCTAGGGTCAAAAACTAGGTCATATCTAAGAAAATGCTTGTTTTATCGCAAGAGACCAATTTTTTGGTCCTATCTTAATGAAAATTGGTCAGAATATTTGTTTCCATGAAATCACTAGGTCAAACACAGTTATGATGTGTTTCTTAGGTGAGCGACCTAGGGCCATCTTGGCCCTCTTGATTTTTCTTTTTTATTTTCATTTTCGAGTTTCACTTTAATGAAGATTTTTGCAGAAAATAATATTGAGATGTACATTTAACCACAGGTATGCGATGTTATATTTCAGTGTTCCAGGGCGGTCTTGTTCGCAGTTGTCTTGCTCAAGTGTTTCATCACAACAGAAACAATACCAAATGATCTGTTTGGACAACTTGCAAAGACATTCAGAGAAATAAATGAACACTTTGATTTATCTAACGTCAGAACTGAATCAGCTGAGGAAACTAGAGAACTGAACTCAACGAGTATGAACAGGTGGACAAAACCACAAGATACTGAAAATATACCCATTCAGCAAAGATCCGTAGCAAGCACACAATTGCATTGTAGTTCACTGGTCAACTGGAAAGACCTTGGAAATATGCATTATCCACGATTTATTAAAGAAGTTCTTTGTACTGGAGATTCATGCATGCACGGATTTTACAACTGTAGGCCACAGTACTATCAAGTACGTGTGCTAGCCACAAGAGAAGGACAGGACGAGGATGACCAGAATGACCACGGCATGTCTCTACCTATTAGTTTAAGGCAAAGCTGGCAATTTATGGATGTACAAATCTCTGTGGCCTGCATGTGTGGACTTTAAAACACCATGTGTAACCAACTTATCGGCCCATAAATTCCATGTCTTTACCAATCAGTTTTAGACAAAACTGGAAATTTATGGATATACAAAAATGTGTGGACTTTAAACACCATGTTTAAACAACTTATCAGCCCATCAGTTTTATGTCTCTACCCATCAATTTAAGACGAAACTGGAAATTTGTGGATATACAAATCTCTGTGGCCTGTATATGTGGACTTTAAAACACAATTTTTAACCAGCTTATGGACCCATAAGTTTAATGTCTCTTCCCATCGGTTTAAGACGAAACTGGAAATGTATGAAAATACAAATCTCTGTAGTCTGTATGTGTGGACTTTAAAACACCATGTTAAAACATCTTATCAGCCCATAACTATTGTGTCTCTACCCATCAATTTAAGACGAAACTGGAAATTTATGGATATACAAATCTCTATGGCCTGTATATCTGGACTTTAAAACACAATGTTTAACCAGCTTATCAGCCCATACGTTTTATGTCTCTTCCCATCGGTTTAAGACGAAACTGGAAAGTTATGGATATACAAATCTCTGTAGCCTGTATGTAAGAACTTTAAAACACCATGTTTAACCAACTTATTGGCCCATACGTTCTATGTCTCTACCCATCAATTTAAGACGAAACTTTATATTTATGGATATAAATCTATGAAGGTTGCATGTGTCGAATTTAAAAACTCGGAAGTATTTACTTGATTTTCTTACTAAAGTAATAGTTGATGTTATAGGTATATTGTTTCGAATCATTTATACTTTAAATATTCATAATATTTTCAGTAATGAAAAGATGGAAAAATTAGAGAAAAATGGAACATATAGAGAAAAATAGAAAACAAACGAAATACAGAATTGACATGTTACCTACCCAAACGGGCGTTAAACAAGTATTTAATGTTAAAAACCTTTACTTTCACGCTTTATATTCTTGAAAATTATTCATGTTACTAATGGAGCATTTATAAAAATAAAATTTGTGATTGTTTTAATGTTTAAGAAAAAAAAAACGAAACAAAGTTTCCATTTATAGGGACAGTGATAACAAAACTAAAAATAATATTCCTTTGATGCATTAAATTAGCTGTACAAAAGTATTAATAATTTTCAAAAAGCCTCTTGCATAATGATCTCTATAAGTCGTTTTTAGCCCACCCAATTATCTCAGTAGGAAAAGTGGAGATCTACGGATAGTGGTACCATAGCTTCTATCCCCGGGCGGGGCGTATGTTCTCCGTAAATAATAGACAAAAGACATTTCAATTTTTAAGTGGTCTGCTATTTTTTTTTTCTAAAAATGAACATTCAGTAACAATTCTGATTTAAGATACCATACATAAATATACACTAATGTAATAGAGTTATCGTAGAAGAAGCTCGATCTGGGATGCTGTATTCAGCGCGAGTGGCTTTTGCCAGATTGGATCTTACGAGGCATGCGTTTTTGCAGAATCCACGAGAGCCGAATATAATTCTCAGATCGGGCTACTGTTTTGACGACCCTTCTACTACATACCACCACCTTGTGTTGCTTTGTTATCCAGCAAAATCTTAAATGTTTATCGATGTTAAAATAAAAACGAGGGAAGTTTTAGCGTACGCTATTTATAGAACCGTGTAAGGTGGAAGTAAGCCGGTGTAATGAAGTATTTCGACCCCCATAGAATAACGACCCCCCGGTCATTATTCTATAGAAAATGTGACTCCTTTCCGGTAAAAAATTGACTCCCCTTATAAAAAACTGACTCCCTTTGAAAACTCTATAGAATAACGACCCCCGGTCATTATTCTATAGAAAAACTGACCCCTCAAAGTAAAATACTGACTCCCTAAAGCTGACTCCCTTCGAATCTCATAGAATAATGACCCCGGTTATTATTCTATAGAAAAGGTGACTCCTTCCATGTAAAATAGGCCTACTCACTGCCGAAATTACTACATTCGAACTCTCATACAATATCGATTCCCGGACATTATTCTATTTAAAAAAGTTACTCTTTCCGTGTAAAACACCGGCTCCTAAAAAGACTTTCGACGATAATATCTATTAAAAAGTGATCCCTACCAAACCTAACGGACAATTTTACTAGATCTACAACTCTAATACCCTCCATTGCCAATAGTTAACATTTTGATTGTACTACTACTACTACTGGTGCCGCTACTTCTATTGCTATTACTACATGTACTTCTTCTTCTTCTACTACTACTACTACTACTTCTACTACTACTACTACAACTGCTACTACAGATACTACTATACCTGCTTCCACTAATACGTCTTGTACATCTACCTCTTCTTCTCCTGTTGCTGTTGTTGCTGTCACTTATTCCTCTGCTGCTGCTGCTGCTACTGCAACTGCCACTACCACTGCCACTACTACTACTACTACTACTTCTACTACTACTACTACTACTACTACTACTTTCTATTGTTGACGCTACCGTACTTTACTGCCACTGCTAAGTATTGCAACTTCTATTAATACTAAGTTCTATGCTAGCAGTTTCTTGTGCAGTTTTCTTCTGAAGAATTACTTCATACCGAAGTTTGCAGAGATTACTGACACTGGTGTGTTTTGTGAACGTATTATGAATTGTTATTTTCCTGAAAAAAAGTGTATACACCAAGATACAGCGTCTAGAAATAGAATCCCTTTTCCCGTTGCGGAATGCTCTGATTTCTGTGTCAAGTGATGGTATCTGGGGCTAATGGTCAAACGGAAGGACGGACGGACGGACGGACAAGGGCAAATCTATATGCCCCCCTCCCCCGAGTGGGGGCATAAAATGCGCAATTAGGCCTTAGATACATGAGTTATCAGTAAATGTGACCAAATGACCGGGGGTCGTTATTTTATGGGAGTCAATATTCTTCGTGAGGTTCAGTTTACTTCACGTGGGGGAGTCATAGTACTATGATCTGGAGGTCATAATACTATGACCGGGGGGTCACTTTTTCTATAGAATAATGACCGGGGGGTCATTATTCTATGGGTGTCGAAATACTTCATTACACCGGCAACATAAAATACAAAAGGTACAATGTATATTTTCTGCTTGTTCATTTTTATAAACACATTTATCTATAATTTCTATCACTCTTTATAAACAAGCTTGTTTTTCATTCAAGTCTATATCATAGTCGAACATAAATTTATCACTTGTAGAACACGAGTTAAAATCTAATGTCTTTCTCGTAAGATTCTTTGGAAGCATTGAGCGCAACCACGCAAAATTACAACAGACTCTGTTCGATTCGAGTCTGTTCATGAAGAAGTAATGGAATGTGCAACATCCCTCACGCCATCTAGCCACAAAGTCTAAAACATTGGAAAAAGATAATAGGTAGGGGTAGATTTCTCGGAAGCACAGAGCACCAAAAACACAGCCTTAGAGCCACGCATTCGCAAAGTAGGCCCACAACAAAAAAAAGCTGTAATGGAAAAATATTCCAGACGGGTTGCTTCAAACATCTAACAATTACATATTAATTTATGTCAAATACATATAGAGGGGGAGGAAGTGGTAAAATGGTGGGGGTAGGGGGATTTGAAGGGAAAAGATGAACAACGATGAATATACAAAGGGAATGCTACGTTCATAATAACAGTCACACTACAACGCAAACCACAAAAACGCAGACACTCATGCACCGAAATCAAACACAACAACATCCAACTAGATAACACAGAGAAACGAACAAGTAAGACACAAGAAAACAGCAGAGCACCGCTTTAGACCCACGATTACACAAACGCACCCCTATAATTAGGAAAAAACAATTGTGTACCGCCCTAGGACTCCTGTAGGCAGAATAAAGGGGAGCCACGAAAACTAACTTAAAGTAAACGGGGAGGGGATGCAAAAAGTAGCGCAAATGCAAGGGAAAAGGAGGGGCAATAGGAGGAGTGGAGTAACAAAGAGGAAAAAACGCTTACAACAAACAAGAAAACATACGCAAGAGACAATACAAGACAGACAGAAACCCAGTTGAAAATAGGGGCACCGCCTTGGAACGGCCAGTAACCTATATAAAGGAAACTGGTGGTTTAAACGCGTTTAGGGCATACAAACCTCGCATCTACACTATTTGCAACAAGTTAGACAACACAATGTAAATTAAATCCCTGCTGAGAAAGGCTCTAACATAAGCGCAAAGATAACAGATTAATAAAGTAAAAGAAACAAGGCAGAATATCCAACAGGGAAAGCCACGTTCCAAAAACGCAGCCTCCCCAAAGGCACACACGAACAACACTCGCACCACACACACATAAAATTAAGGTAAATCTAGGGTTTAATTACACCAATGTACTCAACAACTTGTCTGAAGTAAGAGCACCAAGAGCCTAGCGTTTAAGGGCACAACTAAGAAAACTGCTAGACAAAAATCAACTCTCTACGTCCATTGTATGTAGGATTTAGGAGAAAAGCATCATAGAGTCAACACTTTATTAGTCAACAAGTCCATTTAATACATATTCTCAAAATAATTACCCACAAGAAACGGCACTATTCTCTATCTACATTGCATAATATTTCCTGTATATGACAAACATGCGTGTTGACGAAGACGTAGAAGAATTTCAAGCAGGTCACTTCGAAGCTACAAACCTTGATATATTGTGTCAATTATAACGGAATCTCATGGTTCATAGCTTTAGTGCCTCAAGAAAATGTTAAAGGTACCACTTGCCATTTTGTTTCTTTTTTCGCCTACGCTTGATATATATCCCTTCTTTTTATTGTGAATATGTTGTTCTTAAGATATTTCTGTATATATTTTTCACAGCATTTTTGAATCTGTTCAATGTCCAATCATACTTGTTTCACAAAAGTTTTCAACACTTTTCCATTGAATTCGAACTTCGAATCAATTACCTTCATTATTTATAGTTTTCCGAACTGTTTCTAATACGTCTCTATAAATCTTACTAATACTTCAACAAAATCAACTACTTCGTTTTCCAAAATTCTTTTCAAAATATAAAGTGAAACTACTACTACTGTCTGGTTTTTATGAAGTGGTTACATTGCAAATGCAACTGCAACGGAGACTGTGTCTATGTGTTTTGTTTTCAGTAATATTGTATATGCACATGTATATATGTATTTTCAGATTTGGTCGGCTGATTTCTGTTGGAACTTTAGTAGTCTATAATGCAGATATTTTACCTGAATTATTCTTTTTCATGACGACTTTTATGTGGACAAAGGACATTTAACTTTTTTCAACGATCATTATTTTTTTTTAACGATCATTGTCTTTCAATATTTTTTAAACATGACTGTCCCTTGCACCATGAATAACATTACACATTTTGCATACACGTACTACCTCAATTTTCTTAATTACATTTTTGTAGATACCCTAATTAGCGTACTTTATGTTTCGTTTTTTTATCATGCTTCTTGTTATTGTTTGATAATTCAAATAATTTTCAAAAACTTACCTGTGCAAACATGGAACGAGTGCATATTTCCCGATACAAAGCTAATAACCTATAATTGTGTGCTTGGTTGCGCTCTATGCTTCCAAAGGGTCTTTTCAAAGATATTATTATTACAACTTAAGCGTATGATAAAAAAATTCACTTCATGTGCATGTTTATTTTGACAATTATCTTCATGAGCAAAAATAATGAAAGAAAACAATGTTGCAATGTTAAAAAGGTTCTTTATACCTTGTTAAAATCAATGATGTTTCAATTTTCCTAGTTTTGTGATAAAAGTCCGTACAAGCAAATTCGTATCGCTACGGAAAATATAACGGCTTAATTTAATTTCCGAAGTTTTGTGACATTTTAAGACATTTTGTATTGTTGTTTTGAGCAGTTATTATTAACGAAAAGCAATATAAAACAAGGCAGTCTGAAAGACAGCTAAATCCCCCGCCACTGCTATGGATAGTGAAAGGGTAAAAGCTTTGATTTTAGCTGTGACCTTGACCTTGAACTGACATGGCTGACTCATGAATTCTGCACAACGTCTTGATGAGGTGACCATTAGACCAAAGTTTCATGAAAATCCTTCAAGGGGCTTAGGAGATACAGAGCTGAAACCTTTGACCTTCAGTTGTGACCTTGACCTTGAGTTGACATGGCTGACTCATGAGTTCTTGATGAGGCGATCATATGACCCTAGTTTGATGAAAATCCTTCAAGGGGTTTAGGAGATACAGAGCTGAAACCTTTGACCTTCAGTTGTGACCTTGACCATGAACTGACATGGCTGACTCATGAATTCTGCACAACGTCTTGATGAGGTGATCATTTGACCAAAGTTTCATGAAAATCCTTCAAGGGGTTTAGGAGATACAGAGCTGAAACCTTTGACCTTCAGTTGTGACCTTGACCTTGAGTTGACATGGCTGACTCATGAGTTCTTGATGAGGTAATCATTTGACCCAAGTTTGATGAAAATCCTTCAAGGGGTTAAGGAGATACAGAGTGGACACCAAATGGAAGGCTCAAACCTTCGACCCTTAGTTGTGACCTTGATCTTGAGCTGGCATGGTTGACTCATAATTTCTGCACATCGTTCTGATGAGGTAATCATTTGACCCAAGTTTTATAAAATTCCTTCAAGGGGTTTAGGAGATATAGAGCGGACACGAAATGGAAGGCTCAAACCTTTGACCTTCAGTTGTGACCTTGACCTTGAGCCAACAAGGCTGACTTATAAGTTCTGCACATCGCCTTGATGAGGTGATCATTTGACCCAAGTTTGATGAAACTCCTTCAAGGAGTTTAGGAGATATAGAGCGGACACAAAATGGAAGGTTCAAACCTTTGACCCTAAGTTGTGACCTTGACCTTGAGCCGGCATGACTGACTCATGGGTTCTGCACATCATCTTGATGAGGTGATCATTTGACCTAAGTTTTATAAAATTCCTTCAAGGGATTTAAGAGATACAGAGCGGACACAAAATGGAAGGCTCAAACATTTGACCTTAAGTTGTGACCTTGACCTTGAGCCGGCATGGCTGACTCATGGATTCTGCACATCGTCTTGATGAGGTGATCATTTGACCCAAGTTTTATAAAATTCCTTCAAGGGGTTTAGGAGATATAGAGCGGACACAAAATGGCAGGCTCAAACCTTTGACCTTGAGTTGTGACCTTGACCTTGAACCAACAAGGCTGACTCATGGATTCTGCACATCGTCTTGATGAGGTGATCATTTGACCCAAGTTTCATGAAAATCCTTCAAGGGGTTTAGGAGATATGGACCGGACACGATTTTGTTACGGACGGAAGGACGGACAGACGGACGGAAGGACGGCAGACGGAAGGACGGACGCAGACCATTCCTATAATCCCTCCGCCACGGCGGGGGATTAAAAAGTTCTTTATTGCTAGTCAAAATTTATTATATGTTCTTTGAAGTTTAGTGATGTAAGTGCTAACGACCAACGAAAACAAGTTTTTGAATAATGGCACAAAATGTCAAAATATTGCTGTCTTACATAATAAACGAATTTAAAACTTTAAAGGTTTCTTTCTGACATTTTATTTTTAGATAGAGTGTTTAAGAAAAAATCAATCCTTAACCAAGGAAGTACATGTGAAAGGATTTTTATAAAAAATATTGTCAAAACCCTTTTTTTAAATTTCTTTTTATGTCAAATGACTTTGTAAATCATATTGTTCCTGATACAGATGAGGTATACAAATAGTCACAGGTATTTCCTCTCTGTCTTACTACCATACGCTCGGATATTCATAAGACATTTCACCTGATGGATGGATCGATGGATCGATCGATCCATAGATAGATAGATAGATAAGAAAACAGAATATATTTATATTATGAAAAGAGAGAAAAGTGGAATCTTCACAGGTCGCCCAACACGACAAAAACGAAACTGTTGCAGGCTCGGTTTGATTGAGCCTGTTCATGGACGGTACTGGAAATGCATGCTACCGTCCGCCCTCTAGCCCCGGGTTGAGCAGAACACAACATTTACACATGTTAAAAGTACAAAAAAGCAATTTAGAGACATCCGCAGATGTATTCAAACGGCGGTGAACATGGAACCTTCAATGATACACGTGTTGAGGCGGCATGTAATTCCATGAGGAGTGGCGTTTGGTCCCGAGATAAAGTGAAGGGTTTGCCCCAAACGAGAAAACAATGGGCAGAACTAAACAAACTGGATTTAGAAAGGGGATCTGAGGTTATGGGGCCTACGTATCACAGGAACCGTCAAAAGACAAAATTAAAAGCAGGCACCATATCCAAGGGGTGATTATACAATACCCAAGGCTATGAAAGCGGGAGTATTGGAACCACCCAGGCCGAAATGGTCATGTCGAGAAACTAAACAGTACCAATAACACGTCATAAAAGTCGTGCTGAACGATCTGAGAAGATCGAAATATAACAGCCCTGATTGAATGTACGGGGAGACATGCAGTAATATTCAAACATGCAGTAATATTCAAACGCGTTATCTAAAGAAAATTAACTAAGGTATTAACCTTTAGCCCGCTAAATGTCTAAAATGAACTGGCCGTTCATTCATTTATGGCAATAACATTTATTATTTGAAGGGTTGCTTACTGAAAATTTACTGACTGAATAGCGACCATGGCAGACCATGATAACGGACGTGCAGGCTGATCTTGGTCTCCGCTGGTCGCGAAGACAGAATCACATGTCGCCAAAAGGCTAAAGGTTGATAATGTGAGCGAAATTTGCAGCAGAAGTGGCGCACTACTGTAGTCATAGTTGCATAGCTTCTCGGGCATTTTTCATTTTCTCAACCTTATATGATAATCAGCACACTTGACGAAAGAAACATTTATACTGTTTCGTCACATCTTACCTTTTTTTCTTTAATTTTTTTTCTTTATTTATTTATTTTTTGCCTTCATTTATCAAGCCGGTTTACAAAACAGATTAATAATATTTAGACTGTCAAGTATACTTTTCTAAAGATTTTGCAAGTGTATGGTTGGAGATTTTGCAGGTGGTATCATTCACACCTTATGGCGTAAAAATGAAGTCGACTTAAACTTTAGTAAAAAAAACAAGGATAAATATCAAACAGGGAACGCCACACCATCTGATAATGGTGGGCTAAAAATACAGTAGAAGGCCCCGCCTTAAACCGGTTTATGGTGCGCATTAACCTCACTCTTACCCCCACCATGGACCAAAGACACGGAAAAGTGTAAATAAAAGTACTCCCCGCCAGGTGAATCTCTAAAACACATAAAGGAAGCAAAAAGGCATGACATGTAAAACAAAAAAATGCTCCTATATAAATACATCAAAAGCAAACCTTTAGAACCCAAAACGTATGTACTCAATGCTTTTGCAGAAGAAACACACTTAAGGACCAGACGAAACAGGCCAGAAGACATATATCAGAACAGTTCAGTCCTGGTGGGATTTAAAAACTACTTATAGATCCCCCCCCCCCACCCCCCCACTCTTCCGCCAGACACAATCAAAGTGGGAAGCGTAGTGTCCAAATGTAAACGAGTTGAACACTTAACATGCGGATTGTCTCAAAACAGTTGGATCGTAACCTTTTTTTAATGAAACATTTTATAATTAAAAATGCAATGATGCAAGATCTTATTAAGTTTGTAAACCATATCTCTATAAAAATCGGGTTTTGAAATAACTTTTCGCAGAATTGTCTTTAAATTACTATTGAATTTTAAAATAAAAAAGCAGAATTACGATGGTTGAATATAGTAAAATGTTTACGCAGTTTGTAATAACGGTAGCCTTGCCATACCCAGAAATCTAAGCCAATTTGCTGGCTTATTGGCAAAATTGTCTCCCTTGAAAACAGCTTATCGAGTGTATCGATTAGTCGTTATCGGTCAATTTACGCCCATTGAAATATAAAAGGTAAAATTCTTAAACACATCAAATGACATCAAAAGCATTATCTGACAATATTTATAAAGTTATTGAAGTAATCTGCAATATTTGCACGTTCTTTCATTATAATTCTTAACTAAATAAAATATGGTCTTCTTGCTTCCCTAAGCGTTTGAAATAAGTAACTAATTTTGATCCCGAGTCTCACTGATTTCAATAGGAAATGACGGCTTTAAGCTTTACTGGTAGTCTCTGATTTAGACAGACATGTGTGTCGAGCTAATTCCACGTTTAATGTCATTTCTTTGTCAGGCTGAAGAAGTTTACTTGTAACATATTGATTATAATCATTGATATCCTTGACATGACGACATAGTATTTGACATATATTGATATATAGACATTTTACAAGTATCCACGTATAAATTTCATTAAAAATGAATGAAAAATATCAGTTAAGAGTCTTTGACGTATTTGAAATAATTATATGAATCAACACTCTGTTTGTTTTTACTAATATTACACATCCATTTTTACTTCCTCGGTCGATTTTTTACTTATACACAAATTATATAAAATGCGTATCAATAAAGGCATTAAGCTAAATTTTACATTTTCTTTGGAGTTCTTTCTGAACAAAAATTATATTTGTGTGCCGAGTAATCAATTCGCACAAAATCATTCCTTATGACCACTTGACCTTCCTCTTTGCTTAACTGGCAGCCGAATCCAGTCATGTTACTCATGCACACATTGCAATAGGAGGCTGCTTTCTCGGAACACGACCTTCCCCGAACATTACCTCTTATCGGTACTTCAGACACAGCAACCATGTATAAATCGGGCTTAATTTCAGCCGATTAATATTCTGTTTTGGAACAGTGTTGCACTAAGTTTATATCTCAATGGTTAGATATTACACATTGTGCATGTACTACGACATAAAGAATACAAAATTTACTAATTTTTCTAGCAGTTTGACGCGTACCGATTGGAATTATTTGATAGTATTAAAAGAACAAAGAATTTAGAAGATCGCTTACAACAAAAGAGATTGAATACTTTCATAATGTTCTTAAATGTGAATATGGTAAGCGCTTATTTTGACATAGTAACCAAGCATGTCCCCAATTTGCGATGAGGGTGAGGTGTGAGGCGGGGGTGGCCTAAAATGCTTACAGCAGTTAATAGGAGGACCCTACGGGACCTTGACTTTGGGTCGGGACCGGGCGGCCGTTGCAGAGGGGTTCGTCCCCCACCCGGCACGGGTGGCCGCCATTCGGGAAAGACTCTTGTTTGGGAGGAACACGGGGTGAGGTGTGATGCGGGGTGGCCTAAAATGCTTACAGCAGTTACTAGGAGGACCCTACGGGACCTTGACTTTATTAGAGAGTGACGGTGTATGGGGGGGGGGGGCAGCATAGCGGCCACCCCGAGAAAACTCTTGTTTACTCGTGAGCGGGTCTCAAACTTGGTCCGAGGCCGTTTTTGGAAATTTTTACATTTTTCAGTTTGGGCACCCCCAGCTCCGCCCCAGACCTCGACTTTTGGATCGGACCGAGTGGCCGTTGTAGAGGGGTTCGTCCCCCACCCGGCACGGGTGGCCGCCATTCGGGGAAAACTCTTGTTTGGGAGGAACCTGGGGTGTGGTGGGGCGGTGTTTCCAAGGCGAACTCTTGTTTTTAGGAACTCGAGGCTGAATGTGGCTTGAGTGGTTTTCTTTCAGCAGTAAATACACTAGAAATATATACGAAACTTGTAATTGCTCTCGTTAGCTGTAACAGAAGCCCTGTTTTTTGCTGTCATAAAGATTTTACTGCTAGCAGTAAGAGGAGCCTTGTAAACATTTAATCGCTGTAGTTACATGTAACAAAAACTGGTATACTGGTCTTATAAACCATTTGACTGCTGCCAGTAACACATAGAAAACTGCTTTTATTGGTCATCTGACTCATTTCACTACTGGAAGTGACATGCTCTCATAGACTACTCTGCTGTCAGAAACATAAATGAGACTTGTTAACCATTTAACTGCTGTTATTACATAGTTTACAGGAGAATTTAAGGGTGAATGGGACAATTTCTATAGGGCGAAAGTTTTTCCTACGGGCAGAATTTCTTTAAACTTTGTATACTGACTGAGAATCAAGTTTAGAAAGAAAATATGTATTAAAGATCATAGGTACCCTTGATCCTAAAATTCTGCCCTTGAATGTCGGTTTCAAGGGCAGATAATTCATGATAGAAATATATTAAGAACGCTTCAATGATCTTTAAACGATACGCGAGAAGGGTAGGTTTTACGGTCTATTACACATCTGAAGGAATCTTGTAAAACTAATTTTAATAACACGATTTAACTGCTGGCAGTATTATATGTACGACACTGACAAAATAAATGCCTTATGTCATTCTCATCACCTGGTAATACAGCTTGATGAATGTTATAATTGCTGGCAGTAGTAGCAGTTTACTGGTGTAAGCTAACACGATCAATTGCAGTAACTGGTGATAGTTAACTGCGACAGGCAATAAACTGCTGTAACTGCTGGCAGTAGGAGCAGTTAACTGCTGCTACTGCCAGCAGTTACAGCAGTTAACTGCTCCTACTGCTGCTACTGCTGTACTGCCAACTTCACGCCGATCCTACTCGATGGATGGTCTTTCCTGATGGACATTTATCCATTTTTCTTAATAAACACCGACGTCTTTAAAGTCCAACCAAAATAAAATCTACGAGTTATGCCTTAAAAATGGCCAATACTAAATGACTGAAAATTATCTAAATGGGAAATTCATCATGTTAAGATTTCCAAGTATAAGTTTCAGCCATATTTTGCCTAGTCTACAGTTATGAACCAGTTCTTTTTAAAATGAGAACCTTGACTAGTCTGCTAGCTATCAGAAATGACTAAGTATATAAAACTGATTTTGAAACACACAATCAAAACAAAATGTGTAAAACTGTTATTTTACAACACCATGCAAATAATTATAGTTAACGTAATGTACATCAATAAGTATAAGAATGGCAAGAATAAAGCATTTGTATAATTATATGAACGAAAGCATCCACTGTAACAATGAAACAAACTTCTACATCCTATCAAAATTCATTCCTATAGTTTTTTATTTCATAGATTATTTTCAAATTCACATATGTGAAAGGAATTTATTTTTGTTGGGTTTAACGTCGCACCGACACAATTATAGGTCATATGGCGACTTTCCAGCTTTGATGGTGGAGTAAGACCCCAGGTGCCCGCTCGTGATGAAATAATGCACGGAGGGGCACCTGGGGTAGAACCACCGGCCTTCCGTAAGCCAGCTGGATGGCTTCCTCACATGAAGAATTCAACGCCCCGAGTGAGGCTCGAACCCATATCGATGAGGGGCAAGTTATTTGAAGTCAGCGAGCTTAACCACTCGGATTTTGTGCTAAAAACAGTGAAAAAATTAAAACAATGAGCCGCCCAGCTTGTTTTTTTGTGAAAAATTGTTTTGAGCACACCCACTGTTGATGAAACTGCTAGCGATTTTTCAATATTTTCATGAATTTCTGCGTTTTATAAATATCAACAAAACATGAATAAAGACAGCACAATAAGTTTTAAATATTCATTTCATATCATTATTTGTAATTCAATGTCATTAGCTCTACAATAAAGGGTATAAATGAAAAAAAAAAACTTATTTCATATGCACTTTTGTGAACTTTTGAAATGAAAAATTCTCATATTGAAATATTGTCTTACCAATACAAAGTTTATTGTCTAACATTATATGAACAATACTGTCTTTGTACTAAAATGCGCTGTCAAAACACAGACACAAATGGCAAGTTGCTTGATAAATGTCAGGCATGATACCTGTCAATATCACATAAACCAGTATGAATATTTAATTACTGATAAAGCTTCTTAAAAGATGATATTTTAGACAAGATTCCTCATATGAGCCGCGCCATGAGAAAACCAACATAGTGGCTTTGCGACCAGCATGGATCAAGACCAGCCTGCGCATCCGCGCATTCTGGTCAGGATCCATGCTGTTCGCTAACAGTTTCTCCAATTCCAATAGGCTTTAAAAGGGAACATCATGGAGCCTGACCAGACTGCGCGGATGCGCAGGCTGGTCTGGATCCATGCTGGTCGCAAACCCACTATGTTGGTTTTCTCATGGCACGGCTCATATTTTAGAATATCTATCCATCTTTCAGGTTTTAACAAATATTGACTTCACTTCACTTTTTCCATAGATAGTATCGGCTGCGCAGTAAGATGCGAATAAAAAAACTGTAGGAATTCCCTTTTTGTAAAAAGAAAATATAAATATAAATTTTAAAGGGGAAAATTTAACATCTGACAATGTTAATATTTAGAACTTAAATAATACTATAACCTGGCGAAAAAAAACAACATGAAAATCGGAAACAAAAAAGATATGGCAATTCAAATATTATCAATAAATGAAAAGACAGCCATTTGGGGCACAGTGACGTCATCGTTCTTTCCTTATATGGGCATTACCAAATATTGTATATATGGCAAAAATATGTTAAAAATTAAACAGGGAGCTTAGATTTAAGGTACACACATACTAAGGTTCATATTATATTATGGTCCGGGAAACATGTTCCTCTTAGTTGTTATTCACTGATATGGTAATGCCCATATAAGGAAAGAATGATGATGTCACTGACCAAAATGGCTATCATTCGAGTACATAGATGGTATTCAAATGGCTATATCTTTTTTGTTTGTAGTCCTTTCAGATACTTTCTTCGTTAGTGTTTATGTTTTAGTTCTTTCTAATAAGTAATGTTGCTAAATGTTGCATATTACCCTTAAAGCAAAATTTTCCTTCGCCATACATTGGTATGTCTTTAAAAATATGAAAAAAAAAAACAACTTTTTTGCAAAACGCTTGAAATAAAACCAACAACCACCGGTACAATACATACGTTCAATAATGAATAAGTCATAAAGAAAACATGAATAAAAATGCATGTATAAAGAAGCAACTGGTCTGTTTAAAGAAGCTTAACATACATTTATCAATATACTTTTCAATTATTTCTCGTCTATGTTAATCACAGACAAGGACCAAATGAGTATGATTGTCACTTCGTCACGCCAAACTTAACCGTTGGTTTGGTGCCTAGTTTTTATTATACTCGGATAAGTACTAGATACCAGCGGTGTTTGCAGTATGAACATGTCACTCACATTTAATGCATTGTTAGATAATGATTCATTTCAATTACAAAATTGAATTCACTTTTATGATACTGTTTCTTGCAAAAACTTGTATTCTACAATTTCACTACATCGAGAACATTGATTTTTTATAACTTTAAAAAGTAATCATTTTCAAAACAAAAATGGTATAATTCTGTGCTTCACTTTCGCGCAATATTCCTGCCAATATTTACCGTATTTTCTAGAGCACTTGTTTTCATCCCTGAAACTACGGTGCGTAAGAAGGACCACTAAAACGATCACGTATGTGTATGGTAACACGTGAACAAATCCTGTTGGTAAAGTCCAGAAAAATGATAACATGATTTCAGGGATGTAATGGAAATGCCTAGATAATCCCCACCAACCTGAGGCTAACAAAATGCTTTCCCGCTCTTCGCCACTTTTGATTGTATATTTAGCTCGAATGATGTCTGGCCTCTTCCCCCATACCAGACAATTTCCATTGGCACTTCGGACGACTTGGCGCTGTAAATCGGCAAGATAATTGACTAGAACAGATGCCAGTCCAAGACCTAGAACCACGGAAGCCCAGACTGGACCCAGTCTCACTGGGTGACTAACTAAATACTGACTAACAATTGGATATAATGCAGGGAGCCAGCAGAGGCAACCCCAACATATATAGAACCCGGCTCTGTCAAAAATAATGTCAATCGTTTGCATGTAACCCGCCTCCCACATGAAAAACTTTGTAATATAGGTAATTTGAAGGACGGTTGTTACAAACATGCTGTCTACAAAGCCATACAACTCGTAGCTTTTTAGTGCGTATATACAAACTAACAGCGGCCATATTGTCATTCCGAAACGACAGTTTGTAAACACTTTCACGTCGACTCCGAAAATCCGCGGGTAAAGTTCTGTTCCCCAGTAATAATCAAAGATGAAGCCTCCGTCTGTTTTGCCACTGTCTGTGGAGGATGGCGCTAAGACACCCTTGAAGTACAGAACAAGAACAAATATCAGTGCAAAGATATTCATGAATGCTAGAAGCTCTCCGAATCGGTCGTATACAACTGTTGGGGTCATTCCATACATTTTAAGTCCAATAGTAAGCAAAGCAAATCCAACCATAGTGACAATGTAATGAAGAAATCCGTTATCTGTGTATACAGGGGTGTTTCCATTTGGTGTCACAGGTCCTGTAACTTTCTTTCCAGGGAGGACACGCATCCAGAAGACAGCCCAAACGAAATATCCAAAAACGACACTAACAGTAAAACTGTTGATAATACTGATATTGCTCCAGATTCCGTACAGGTTATGAAATACTGATCCATTCCGTAGCTTTGCAATCATTTCTGTGTAACTTCCGTTGCAGTGTGCATTCGTGTACCAATATAAAATCACGATATGTGGTGTCATTGAAATGAGACACAAGGGCAGAAACACTTTGTTTAAACAATGACGAAATGTTTTGCCACTTTCGGTCTTTCTAATTGTTTCATGACTTTCTTTATAGCTGTTGAAATCGTTAGATGTGACATCATGGCTATGATTCGTGTCGCCATTTGTAATGACATCGTTGCCATACATAGTGCCATTTCTACTTCTGGATCTCGTAGTTACACCAGCCATTTTCATCGACCATCTACAAAACCTGAAACAGAAACGTAAGTATATCATACAGAAACAGTTGACAAGACTGCCATATTAGAAACAACATCAAGATTAGAAGATAACGCTCGAATTAGCAACGCGCAATAACATACTCGAATTGATACGCACAGAACAACTGGAATACTGGCTTTTACAATAAAGTTCGTTGCATAATCGTATGTAACTACACTCTTAATACATTGTATTAAGAGACCACCCAAGGGACTGCTAAGAAGTGGTCTCTTAATGGAAGGGTCTCTTAATGAATTTCAGTCAGATGAAAAGGACAGTTATTTTTAACTGTTAATGTAACTGTATTTATTATGAACATACGTACATGTATGGTTTTAAAATCTGTTTTAACATCGTGAACACTTTCCAAGTCCACAAACCGTGAAATTTATGGCTAGATTATGTGTCAGTTCGACTGAAACAGAGGTTAATTGCATTCATTCACGTGCAAAACGTACTCGCTAATTACACAGATGAAGTAATGCCCGATAGAATTTTGGTAGCCGGTCGCTTAATAGATACTTTTGTCGAATATTTTACCTGTCGGGACTACATTAATGTGGCTGCTAGTCGTTTAATGGAATGAATTTATATACTGAAAACGTTCAGGAGGGATTTTGACTGGTCGTTTAATACAAAAATCGCTTAATAGAGGTGGTCGCAAGTACGATGTCGACAGTAGTGTCCCCGCAAATAAACCTTAAACCCAACATCGTTGGTCAGTGTTGTCTATTCCATATCGAACAGTTGAAAAAGACAAATGTTCATTTTTACAATGCCATGTCTGTCAGGCGTAAAACTTTGCATTCATATTAAAATACTATTTAAGGCCGTTGGTCCATGGTCCAAATGGCTGACGACTCTGACATACTGAGCCTATAATGCTGTCCGTAGTGTAGGCTGAGTTTCAATAGGTTGAATATTTGATTTGATGGCAAAGAATTCTTAGATCGAAAAGTCAAAGGTCATTTCAAAAATGAAAGCTGAAAGTAAATGAAATCATTGACATTTATTCATGTTTGTACTGGTTTATTCCACTGGCCATCAAAACCCTTCTCTCACCTAAATCAAATACATTTAGTAAAATTGGTTCATTAAACAACTAAATTGATTTTGTTTTGTGGCTTTGGCTTTTTTTTATAATATCGTGCCTGGGTGCATTTAAGACGACGCTTCTTTCTTATCATTTCTTATTAATGCCCTACCTGATATAACTTAGTTTGACATTCGGCAGTAAAGGCTGCACACAATTTAATTTACTTATTTTTTTCCAATCTCCTTTTATACTTTTAAATTGCCTATAAATCCTTAATTGGACGACAATTTGCATACTTTAAACATTGTAAATAAAACTAGCAAGAAAATACATCTTGCTTGAAATGTTTTGAAATGTACTAGAATGATTATAAGGGATCCTATTTCGGCTTTATTTATAAACATTAGTGTCGTTTTGTCGCAACTCAATCTGACTAAAGTACTTGATCTTCTAAACGAAGATCTGAGAACGACCCATTCACATTCGTCTTCTGTAGATTTTGGATTTCCAGTATTGCTATTTTTATTTTATCCAATCAGATGACTTGTTCGAATGTCAAAGAGTAAGAAAAGTGAGCAATCATTCCAGGGCTCGAACTCGGGACCCCTCGCTTACAAAGCAAGCGGTCTACCGACTGAGCTAGGCGGCTATCTGATACATTACGACATAAGAGTTGTAAATATCAAAAGTTAAGGCTACAGGTAGATTTGCAAGATGTTGTAAGTTAGGCTCTGATTGGCTGGCGAAAGGGTCGTCAGAACGAGGCAATGAATAGGTCGTTGTCAGATCCTATGCGTAGCGTAATAGGAGATGTACTTTAGTCAGATTGGTCGCAACTGAAGTCGCTCACTTGCTTCGCATGTTATATGAATCGTTTTACGTATAAACATCTCTCTGGTTACAATTTAACATGATATTATGAGAAAGGGTAACATTTTGCAAAGATATATAGGCTATACTGTTACAGAACGATAAAATTACTCCTCTGGTTAATGTGACGTCAAAGAGCTCATGCGCACATTCTTATTTCTTGTTGTGCTACAAATTTGTTCTTAACAAAATACTGAACGACTACGAAAACATATAATACAATAAAACAAATGTTTCAACTGATGTAGGGAGACCTGCAAAAGAAACCGCGGCTCACTCTGAAACTGGAATACTGCAATAGAAATTATGTAAATAATTGTATTTAAACTCAAAGTCAAAGCGTTTCGAAGAAATAGATAATATTCAATACTGATTAAGTGATGGTAAAATCTTTATCGCATTAGACAAATATTGTGCTCTAATCCGTCTTTAGTAGAAATTCTAAAATTCATACAATGCTAATAAATACACAAAAACAAAAATACTTTAAACAGGAAGGTCATTTACCCTAAAACGCTCACCTGTGTATGTATAACGTAATAGGCTCTAGCTATTATTGATTCAGAGAAGAAGAATGTCTTATAATTATATAAGCCTATAGCAAGCACATGCAACACACAGGGGCGTTGCCATTTTTGAACTTATGTCAATAATTTGGACAATTATGGTAGAATGTCAAACCCTTTTATCACCTGCCAAATATCAAAGCTCTAGAGAAAAAGATTTTTAAAGTCTGATAGCGTGTAAGCTATTTTTAGCCAAAATGACTCATACGTTCAATGAATCGGAACCGATTTAATGACTTTGAAAGAGGTCTACCAAGAGATCCATTTGTGTAAAGTTTCATCACAATCTATTCAGTGGTTTTGGATGAAATGTTGTTTAAAGAAATTGTTGATGAAAAGAGACCATGCCCTCTGGCGGCCATGTTTTGGACGAATCATAAAAGTTTGAACACTATTTGCAGAAGGTCACACAAGGACAGCCTGTGTGAATTTATCTTAAAATCGGGCTAACAGTTTTATACAAGAAGATTTTCTACTACATACATATAGGGATAAGTTACTACTCCCCCTGGTAGCCATGTTTTTGACAAATCGGAATAATTTGAGCAATCTTGAATGAGGGTGACACAAGGACGATTTGTGTAAAATTATTATAAAATCGGGCTAGCAGTAAAACACAAGAAGCTTTTTAAAGCTTCTACTATATACAATTAATGACAAGTGCTCAAGCCCTCTGGCGGCCATGATTTTGACAAATCATAATAATTTTTAAAAATAAATTGTCAGAGGATTACAAGGACCATTTGTACACAATTATTTCAAAATCGGGCTGGCAGTTTAACACAAGAAGATTTTTAAATTTCCACTATATACATATGGGGAAAAGTGCCAACGTCCCCTGGCGGCCATGTTTTTTGAAGAATGGGTATAATTTGAACAATCTTGGTATAATTTCACAAAATAATGATTGGTCATCTTACTCGATTAAAATCTAAAGTATTCGAAAAAGTAAATCATTACTAGATTTTGTGAAATATGTCTGCTACCAAAGTCTGCAAAGTGGGGCTAATGTTCTGAAATATTCAGTTCAAGTTTCATCAAGTATTCTTAGTAGTTTGTAGTTTTCTTAAAGGTTAACACCTTATTTTTTCTCTTTGTTTTCTAAAGTAGCGATATAGTTCTTTATGGGAATATAAGTCTTTGAAAATCTGATATGCTAAAAAATGTAGAAAAACCGTTATAAAGTAAGTGGATTTTATATGAAATAACGAACAACCGGATTTAGTTGTGTTCAGCCTATAGGAGCATGGAACACGCAATAAAGAGCGTCTAATTTTGCAAAATATGAAATTGAGTTTTAATCACTAAGGCCATTATACATATTTTCTTCTCAGGCTCGCATCCTTTTGCTCAGTGACAATATGTTTTTCAGCCAACTGCAAAGTTTTCTTCTATTATTCTGTTATTTGATTAACAATTTGAACGGAATTATTTTAAATGAAAAGTCTAATGTTAAATCGAACGAAATACAGTGTTGAAAATTTCTATCTCTGACGGAATCAGCGCACCATTATAACCTTTTTGTACAGTAACTGCAAAATTAAATTTCGCTAAGGTATCACAAACTGACATACGGGCCTCAATGTATCTTTAGTTTAAATGCAGGTATTGCATCATCTTTTTGTAAATGTTTGAGTTATTGAGGTAAATGTCAGATTTAACGCATAAAATACCTCTCATGCTTTTCTGTATTTCATAGCTTAAATTTCTGTGTTAATCTTATTAAATTCGGTTAAGTAATAAGAAAGTTGATATTTTATAAACTTCAGTAATTTAAGCTTTTATCCCAAAAACCACTATAACGGGCCTTAAATTGTCCAATTCCAATCCGCGCTTAAGTAGTCAGATTTCCCGGCTATATCGTGATTCCCGTGGAAATGCAAATAGTCTGAGTTAACGCATATGCCGTGAGTTCCGTGAAATCCAATATTTGGCGGGACATAACCTTACAAATAAACTGGACAAGATATGCCTAGTGCACACATTTTTTCAGCATTAGACGAAATTATGTCACATTTATTTTCCTTGGTAGAAATTTTGATTGATTGATGTAAGAAATTTATTTTTTAGATTTTTGTATAACTTTGGAATTCCGATTTTTATTTAGTAAATTTTTGTTACAGAATTTTGTAACACATTTACTTTTCGGCAAGAGATGGACTAGTTTCGGTATGTCAGGCTAATTTATTAAATTTTTCAGATTTTTGTAAATTATTTATTTCGAAAGAGGAATCTAAAATGTTTCGTTTGTATAAACTGTAAGATTTATACTGAAAGATAGTTATTTATACTGAATTACTCTTTGTCATAAACATTTATGTCAAGCATTTCGTTGTAAATTATGGAACGTCGATACTGCATTGTATTGTTATGTATAAATGTATCTGTTGGCAAGTATATACCGTGCATTTGATACTTATTGTGATTTGAAATTACTGTGTGCCAGTCTAAAGCGTATCGATAAAGTGTCCGTATTGTTGTATGGTAGTTGATATTACACTCATACCAGCTATTTTATAACGTTTAATTTGCACTGCATGGTGTTAATTTGTAGTTGTAAATAATAGCAGCAGTTTATCATTTCCTTAACTATAGTTTCATCATAAACTTTTCATATCTTTTTTCATACTTTAACTGTAGACTTTTAAGTAATTAATTTTGAAAAATAATGGAAGTAATAAGTGACGCATTGTAATCACGTGACGTATAAACTTGGTAGCACTCATATTTTGTATAAGTAACACGTATTATTTATGGGAGCCTACGGAGGTATGGTGTACCCAAAGGAGCAGTTTTATGCCTTTACTTGTTCTTTGCTATGGTGTTTACCATATGTTTTATATTTCAGCTTCTTCCACCAGACGACTTTTACCTGGTGATGATGTCACGGCCCGGAAGTACAATACCCGCGGTTAACTTGTCTTCACTATCCTGGATGTGATTTTCCCAGCGCAGAGCTTTCGTCCTATGATTGTGCCTTAACCGCAAAGACGATGATTTTTGCAATTAACTGTTTTCACGGTTAAGAGGGACTCTACTTGAAGATATGTTGTTTATTTTTGTGCTACTTATTAAAGTTCGAAGTTAACGGAAACACCTGTGTCACGTCATGTTAGAAAGGAACTGTTAGTTTTAGGACTTTATAACGGTTAGAAAGAGATACTGAGCTCAGATTTTTTTTCGGTTCGTTCTTTCTTACAATAAGATTTTTCCCCTTTCATTTATTCATTGTAAATAATCATTTTCTGTAAATAAACTTGTAAATTTTGTAATGGGTGTTGATTTGTTTTGGTAGTTATTGTCCCCGGTACGTCCATCCTGTCACAAAAGGGTATATAAATAATAAGATAAAAACTGCAATTAATGTAATATTTAACTTACTTTCTCTGCCCGTAGCTGAACTTGACTAATTTATTATACGTGATTTACATACTGCTCATCACAGATACAGTATATGTAAATATACAATGTACATACTTTATTTTTGTAACAACATGCCTTATTACTTATCTCCACGGAAGACAGTTCTTCTAGTGAAACTATTTTTATTGTATTAATATATACATTAACATCATGTATCGTATTGAGACAAAATACCGCGTGCCTGGCTCGTGTATGGACTTTATAAATATACTGTATCCTTTCATTCTAATTATATTCAAGACAAACAAAAAAGATTTATGTTAGTAGATTGTAAGACGGCGGTCGTATAACGGGGTTATATTTATTTTTAAAAAATACTGTAACTCGTGTGTTCCATATAAGATGTCATGCTCTTGAGATATGACATATCATATGATATATCAAGTGCTTGAAAAAAGATGTATTGCGATCGAAAAAAGATGACGTGTGCTCGAGACAAGAATGCCGCTTTCAAAACAACAAACTTTGACGTTGTATTTTAGGACTTCGATAATTTTCATTACCGGCATTATCACCTTCGACGTAAAACAATTGATAATGATATTTTATGGACGTATAGTCTTTCGTGTATATAAAGGAAAGATATATATTCATGCTATATATATCAATGTGTCCAATTGTTTTCAAAAGTTTTTTGAGTGGCTGGTTCTAGTTTATCAGCTATATATATATATATATATATATATATATATATATATATATATATATATATATATATATATATATATATATATATATATATATATATACAGTCAAACCTGTGTTAAAGACCACCTCTGAACAGAGATCACCTGGCTCTAAAAACCACATGTTTTGTTTCCCATTTTAACATTAACAGTGTATTTTAACTTGTAAATAAGACCACCTCCCAATGAAGACCACATTTTGGCTCTTCCAAGGGTGGTCTTTATAGACATGTTTGACTGTATTGTATAAAGGTACGAAAGGGGAACCGGCAGTCAAGTAATTTTGGATACGCTACCGCTTCGCGAATAATTTTGGGTCTTTCATGTATTTATGAATGTAAGTATACAGTTTTATATCTCTTCATGTTGAAAAACTAGTGTTTTATATCAAACTATCAGCGATAGGGGAAAGCAGGCGTAGAAAACGTTGTTTCTATGTGTTTATTCATCGAAAAAGCAGGTGACTTAGTTTTTGGTGCGTGAGATCTAGCAGGTGCGCAACATTAGCAAGCCTATTGTTTGTAATTTATTTGGTATTTTACGTAATAAAAGAATGCTTAAAAGGAATTCGAGACTTGTGCAGTAGCCATACATGTGTGTTTGTTTATTTTGTCAAATTTATGTACATTGAATTTTAAATTATCTGTGGTTGTTTACATTTTGTACCACGTGATGCGTATAAGCCAATCAGAATCAGTCAGTGTCATGGCGAAATGTTTTTATGTTTGGTATCACTGAAAGAGAATTGTTTGTGAATCAGGAGGAATCCGTGTATGTAAGTGCGTTTAAATATGTTTGTTTGTATATATGTTTCGGAGTTGTTTTGGAAGTCGACCAAAAGGATGAATTTTTGGACAGATTGTCAAAGACAATTCCATCCAGTGGAACCACAATAATACCTACATGAATTTCGGCTAAATCGATTTTTCGATAATCACCATAGATTTCACACTCTGCCGAAAGAAAGTAGTTCTCAAATGGCAGCGCATAGAACAACTGAAATTACCACGCTTCACTGCGCGCTTTAATTGATTGCAGAGGATTAGTGTAGTATAATCACGAGCAGACAATGTGCCCGCTTACCAATAAACTAAACGCGCTTTATATACGTGACAGTGTTCTTATCGCTGGACGACGGATTTTTCATTAAGATTTTACATCAATGGAATTCACAAATAAATTAGCTGTACTAAAAATATCAGAATTTAGGTGAAGTAGAAGCTCGGATATTTGTTATGTTTAATCAACGAAAAGAAGTGAAATAGAATAATAGAACTTTGATAGATGCTTTTGATAATCAAAGGAAGTAAAAGACTTTTCCAATGATTTATGATATTTGGAAATTTATTGAGAAAGGACTTTATTATATTGCCGAATAGAATATTACGGAGCTCTTGGTAAATCTGTAAAAGTTATTACATTACTATTTTAGGGCAAAAACAAAATAGTTCATGCTAAAATGTTTTGGCTATTACAGTCTATTTTAATTTGCAACACGGTCATCAGTTATATGTGTATCCCTTAAAAGTTGCTATAATTAGTGACCTTTAAAAATGTGTTTCAGTTCTGTTCCCTATGTTATTATAGTTTGATGTATATTTGCCCAAAAGTTATTACAAAATGTATGATTGTTTTGTAATTGTGTGTATGTGTCTACATGCACATCTGTGCAGTTTGATCTTGATAGTCTGCATTGTTCGTATTTAGTCATTAAATTCAGAATGAACATAGAAATTTGGCAAGGAAATGGTTACACTTTCGTAAAAAAAACGAAAAAGACATTTACTAGTTTAACAGTCCCTACAGAAAAGGTACATTTCTGATCTCGGACCCATTTCAAGACAATCCGTCCTCAAGTGTTTACAATGCTTTGATTACGTAAGTGATCGATTTATTCCGAAGCGGGGGTAATGAAATGCATTAATTTTTGGCCAGCCTGCCATTTGTGGTATAGTGAGTGGATTATTGTGTTGTCATGTATGTAAAGTTTTATGAATGTTAGCTTATGAGTTTTTATACTTTTTAGTCAATATGGTACTAAAACTGATTGAGTATCATGTAGTTAATGTACAGAAATTGGATGGAATGGGAATGGAAAGGAGTTACGCGGGTGAATGGTCACGTGGTTTGATTTTGCGTGTCAGTCAGGCGAAGGGAGTGTGCGTGTAGATATTTGAGAATTTACTGTTTTTATTTGTGAACGTGTTGTGTAAGTGTACGCTTATGTGTCCATAATAGTTTTATTTGATCGATACTGTGTCTGCAAAAGGCATGATTGTGTTTGACCTAGTTATGCCGGTACCCTGGAAATGGCTAGGTTCAGCTCATATTTGGCTTGTTAGTTGTATACTTTGCTACATATAAATGCAGCATCGAAGTTGACTATATGCAGTACATTGCTAACTATTACCAATAACATAGTCGATCCAACCAAAGAAATATATATGCCTGTTGATCGTCAATTCGAGCTCCCTCATCTATTCAGGGCCCCTGTGTTTTAGTTAAATGCATGCTTATATTTATTTAGCATTTTTTATTAGAATCTGCTGTCATTTGCATGTTAGAATGCTTTCGAAATATTAGATTACGGTCGTAAAAGCGTTGATAAATTGAGTAAATTTTATACGTAGTCCAAATAATAGGACAT
Source organism: Mercenaria mercenaria (assembly GCF_021730395.1). Classification (NCBI taxonomy): domain Eukaryota; kingdom Metazoa; phylum Mollusca; class Bivalvia; order Venerida; family Veneridae; genus Mercenaria; species Mercenaria mercenaria. The sequence goes on from NC_069372.1 coordinate 5,943,194, forward strand.
TTCGGGACAGTGTGATAACTTATGGCTGTTGCTGTCTCCACCAGAGGGATAGCAACTGTAAAGTATCAGATCATAAAATAAGCCATTCAGATAAGCCAAATGAGTAAGGTTAACCCTAGAGTAACCTTGGAGCGTGATGCCTGAACATTTACATGTAGTTCGCGTACTGTTTTATTTTTCTGCCGCCATACCCTGGAAGTCAACTTCAGAAACGCCAAGTCATGTTCCGCACCCGAAAAAATGGTCCGTGTAGTATTTTTAGGTGGGGAAAACAGTTTATTTCCCTTGCTAACGCGAAACAGTATAAATATTTCATTGCAATGATGCACATTATTGCTTGCATTAATTTGAATAAAATAAAACGATATTTCTCTGTAGTAGCATCTTGCAGACGATTGTTTACACGGCTAGATTTTGATGAAATGGTGAGAAAAACTAGTGAAAAAAAAGAAAGAAACTAAAACAAAATATGTCTGGTGCTGATGGGGTCCGAATTCCCGACCTCTTGATTATGAAGCTGACACGCTAACCTTAAGACCACAGTGGAACTATGATATAATTTCATACAAACATATGTATATATAACAAATATTAGTTACGGATGCGCTACGAAACTCATTTCACATTGAAAATATTGTATTACAGTATTTTTTCTACGTAGAAAATATATTAGGCGCTAATTTTTTATTATCAAACACTCCTTTATATCTTTATTCAATGTTCAAAGCAGAAAGCGAGACGCTTTTATCATCCGTAAACAGCAAGCATCTACTGAATCCGTTTATAACTATGTACACGATATCTGTTTTCTTTTTCACACGTCTAACCGTAATGCTATAACGAAGTGTTGAGGCAATTGGATTTGAATATCTGAAGAATGTTTGAATCGCAAAAAATAGCTGATAATGTTTTTTTTTTCCTGGTCATATAGAAGAAAGTACTTCTTGTGAACATTGTCTATGAGGGATAAAACCCTTGCTTAAGAACTAGTCATATTAGTATGGCATTTTAATAATTCTGGCTCTAGGACAATAAAATAAGTCATTAAATTCAATCAACTCATGTGCCGGACCACTCTAATAAAAGCCAAAACTTCTAGATCCTTACGTATTACTTACATCAAAATACAAATACTGATAAGAACGACTTATCTGCAAGCTGTCGTATCAATTCTGGTCTGTAAAGGGGTAAATTCAGAAATAGTCAAAATCGGCCTAACTTCAAAAATCTTTGAAAATCTGTCAAATGAAACATAAATATGTCTTTATTCATAGTTCATTACTGTAATTACCTTTTTTGCACGTTTGTCGCGTTTCCGGGCTTTTTATCACGCCTACCCAAACACACTTTTGACGTCATTACGTTTGATTATATTTAACGTCATGTCGTTGTACAAAACATGTATATATAGTCTTTTCGATTTTATTTGTAGTTTGCGCATGAACTCCTAATATCCAACGGACAAAGGCCGTTTTTCACATTTTTCTTGCTTTTAATTACATGTCAGCCGTATGACAATATGCTTAGTCGCGAAAACATGTGACAAATTGACAATTCGGGAACCACTCATTTAACTCTAATTATAATACTTTACCCGTGACAATAATCAGTAACGTTGAAGTGGAAAGTTGAAATTATGTTTTCTACCATTTTCAGGTGTTATCCCAACCTACCATATGTAGGTCAGGTCTCGTGTTCACAAAATATTTTCAGTCTCGGCTGAGATTGATAATGAAACTTTATTTGTCATTTATATCTAAACAACTGTTTAAAACTAAATTTTAAGTTAATAACCATTTTCAAATGATTTTTCAATATTGATGGTCAGTTTCAGTTGGAATTAAGTTTTGAAGTTTTAGAAAAATTGATATTGAAATTTCAAGCTTAAACTCGGCTGAGACCGAAAAGTGATTTGTGAACACGAAGCCAGGCTAGCCAATCTTGAACACTGCGCGACCTCAAAGTAAAAAAGAAATAAACATTCTTTTTGTGACTACGTATGTCCGGGAATAAAATGTAAGAAATCGCTATTATGATAATGTAGAGGATTTTGTTTCCTTCATTATGACTATTCTATTTTCGTACTCTTTTAAAACGAATTCACTATAATGATAATCATCATCATAAAAGCAATCGTTCACTGCTTGTAGGTAAAGTCGGGAATATTCGGATTAATTTATTGAGCAAACTACCAAAAGTACCTCCCGCGCCTACACCAAATGCTATATTCTTTTTCATGCAAACCGACATATTCAACAAAGAAGAAAAGAAATATTATGAAAGAAATTTTAGAAAATACTAGAATAAACAATTGTGTGTTTGATGTGTATTACTTTTTAACAATCATTACGAAACGAGTTTTTCCGGCGCCAGCGAAAAGACCGAGAAATATATAGTTACAATGTGCAAGAATTGGTAATATTGTAAATAGGAACATGGAAATCTTGAATAGTCTCAGCATTTCTTACATATTGACTAAAGAAGGAAACAAAATTAAGACATATTAAAATTGTTCTTAGAAAGTGTAGATTATTTTCAGAAAATCAGTAACATAGTTACATATAAATAATACAAATCGCCAAAATTATATCGAAATTTTGCCTAAATAAAATTGAATCCATATTATGCATTGTAAATGCAAATCTAATTATGAAATTAAAGAAGTTATGACAGTCGTTTATATACATGTTGCAAAGTAGAACGAACGCAGGTGCAACGTATGTTAACGTGCCTATCCTCTAAATTTCGTTTTTAGACAGAATATCATATTTCTTGACAATAAAGAATTTCACGTACATGGTCAAACTTCAGACTAAACGTATCTGTATTAAAACTGAAATGCAGCTAACATTTCCGTACAAACAAACGACAAGTTTAATAAAAAAATTTTAAAAATACGTATCTCCAACGTATGGTAAAAGATATTTAAGGTATAACACAGAATACCAATTTTAAACGATGACAGTCATGACCTTGGTCTTGTATCAAGACGCCGGAATTAGAAACTCTGGATTACAATTTCATTCTCCAGCTCCTTAAACGAATCCCATTTACAGGAGCTGTGTGTGTTTTATGAAATCCAAAACCTTAAATAATTTACCATTGTTCAGGAGTAACGCGGTTGAAACCAAGGTCAACCTGTTTTACACTAATGTAGAAAAAAATGAAGATAACTATTCATTTTAGTAGATAGGTACAGCATTCAAATTAGTCAGCAGAAACAAGAGCGGCTCAAGAGGGGGCGACCTCTTTAAAACCTTGCGGGTATACATTTTATAACATAAAGTTGAAACATAAGTAATTCAACACACAAAATCTTTGGCTAGTTTCGCTCGTAAAAATATACATGTAAATAGTATTCATAACTGCTAAAGGTCTTGAACGAAAGTTGAGTTTTAATCAACCGTCTTTCTTTTTACAAATTTAAAAGCTCACAATGATTGTGTCAAATATTAAGGCCCCATGTGTGTGAAGTATACGCTGGATTGAATCACTAAGGTGTATTGGCGCATGTTTTTTCCAAGGGGGCATGTCCCCATTCTGCACCCCCGCTATACCATAATCAGCCCATTTAACGTTTCATTGAAATGAGTAATTGTAATTTAGCATTATGTGAATAAGACTGGGATGCGTACAGAAGGATACTTAAAATTTTAGCCAATTATTGTATCATCTTAAAAAAAAAAAGATTAAACCTTTAAAAAATGATATATAACATACGTCATATAGTAGATCTATCAGATCTAATAAACGAATGTGGACTAGAGTTCTAGTAAACAATTTCAATAAGTCTAAACGCTGTTTTATTTTCGAGTTAAAACATATTTAAGTAGGCTACATTATTGAAAGAGCCTGGTTACCTGTAGGCCTAACGTATTTTTCCATATTTTCTACTCAATATGAGTTCAAATTTAGTAATTTTTTAGGAATAAAGATGACCTTATTCAAGAAAAACTACTTAAAGTACTGAGAATACACAAAGTGTGGGTGTAAGAAACGCGATGTAAATATCTTCCGAACATAGCCTACCTTCCGTTGTGTCCGCGTGTGAACTTCGAGCAATTCGTTGTTAAAAATTCGTCTCATATGTTTCAAAGATAAAAAAAAAATGTCTTCTACAATAACTAATAAGAATCGGCATATTAACACATTCAAATGTAAATTCCTGTCAAACAGCGGCAGTAAAATGGTTTTGTCTAGTTACTGTAGCAGTATAGCCTCTGCCGTTCACATTGCAACTTGTACTTGCTAGTCTGGTGGGAAATTACACCGTGCACCGGTAATGTATATTGCAGCAATTTCCTGTCGTTTTCTAAATATACCCGGTACCATTTCTTTCTACCTGATGTCGTACACCTACATGGCACTGCTAAATAAACCTAAAAATAGCAACCTATTAATTTTACAGTGGTCATCAACATAATTGCCCCAACAATGGTCACGTAGGTGTACTACGCATAATTTGCAGTTTTTGAAAAATGCAAGACAGTTATAGCAGAAGGCTGTATTTCAAATTTGGCTAAACAGTAAGCATTTATTGAACTATTTTCTTAACGAGATAGATCTAGAAATCCCATAACAAGCGAGATTAAAACTTCGATTTTTTAGGTAGATTCTACAAGTTAGAAAGCAAATACAAATGTACAAAAAAAAAAACATCGTATTAAGGAGGAACCACACTATAACTTTTCTTCAGAGCCCACGTTATTGACTGGTACCAACAAAAACTGGAAGATATTTCTGATTTAGATCTGTGTATATTTTTACGTTTAATGCATCAGTGACGTTTCCATGACGTCGCAAACATGACCACTTCGCGCACTTGTGACGTCAGATATACGAGGACAAAATCTCCCTTGAAATTATTGTACCGGCAATATTTTTTAACGTAAACCCATAAATTATACATGAAACGAAGGCTGACATGAAACTCCAGATGATGATTTAATCGGAATTGCTGTACGTTTTCGCGTAATAAAATGAGAGCCAAAAAACGAGTTTTCTTTTTACTTAAATTTTCCACAAAAAATAGCTTCGCTCAGCATTAAAAAAAAATCCATCCGTAATTTTTTTACCAAAATTGAATATGTTTTACACTAATACGTCCTGTAAATATGTAGTAAAAAACAGAAAGTTTTACCGTGTCGTTTTGTGGCTATAAGAACTTTTAAAGCATCACTACAGTAACATTTTTCGACGCTGAAATAAATGACGTGAATGTAAAGATATGGCTCTTAAGGTTAGGCAAAAAATGTTTGTTTCTGGTAACATGCTAAATAAATAGGGTAGGTAGCTAAAGTGCCGCCAGTTTTTTTCTTACACATTTACAATTAACTATAATAGATTTTTATTTAATGATGACTTAATCTGAATTGCTCTAAGTTTTCGCTTAATAAAATGAAAGCCAAAAACGAGTTTTCTTTTTACTTAAAATTTCCACAAAAAAATAGCTTCGCTCAGCATTAAAAAAATATCCATTCGTAATTTTTTTTATTAAAACTGAATATGTTTTACATTAGTATGTTTTCTGAATAACAGTCAAAATTTAGAAAGTTCTGCGGTCGTTTTTAGGTAATTAGCTGTTATGCGTTGATACTAGGTCAACAAATTTACGTTTTCTCGACGTCACCGTTTTAAATTGTTTTTGAAGAATTGACAAGTTACGCAACGTTCAGATAAACGTGAAATTACATTAGTTATCCCATTATTTAGTAATTGTGGTAGCCTTTATAGAAAGTGTAATCACACAGACGGTAACGCTATCATTAGTTAACATACTACCAGATCCGAATATCTACCGTTCAGAAATATTATGTTTCTGCGAGGATAAGTACTAATTAAAGAATAGGCTGAGACTATGGCATTCGTTTATAGTGATAAGAATAATTATCACATCAGTGGAATCACTAGCGTAAATTTCCTTTCAGTGACCTCATTATCTGCGTGGTCATATTCGAAGTTATGCAAGATAATAAACATGTATTTTTTGAAACTCTTCTAACATATACAAAATTATTGCTAATACATTTTCCGCAAAAGAGAGTTATAGACCTGAGCCTATTTAACAACGCAAATAGTTAACATATTTTATATACTTTGTATAAAGTGTACCGTATTTATGTAGTAATTTTAAGAAATTACCGAATTTGTCTATAATAGCATAAAACATTACACATTTGTTCAGAGCAAATTGGCCGATCGCGATCACGTACTTGGTGTGGTCAAAAAGACATGTAGACTCAGATAATAGCGCGTAGTTCTGCACGGATTTCTCGACGCATATTTTACGATTTTTATCGCTTCTTTATTACTAGGTATACGATATATTACTCTAGATATCTTAATGAAAGTTACATTCTTCTGTAGAACTATTCAAGAACTATTTCATAAAGGTATAGCGCAAGGCTCAAACCCGACCCCAAGGGTCGTTCGGGCTCGAACATGGGTGCCATTATGTCAAAAAGCAAAAACATTACGAAAATACACTTTATTTTTCTGAAAAAATATTTTACATCAACTAAGGCTCTTAAGTAACACGTTTTGGCGAATATCAATTATTTTTTATGGAAATAAATAGTTTTAGGTAAGTTTTGTCCGTCTGTACGAACTGTAGAGTTGCTATAGGGACCGTATAACGCTAATCTTGGTCGCATTTTTTCGAAAAATTCATCAATTTCTTTATATTATAAAAAGCGTTACGAGTAAGATATCAAACTGAAAGTTCTTTTAAAAAGTAGTTGGAAATATTGTCTAATCGAATATGAAAAACAATTGTCTTCCCCGATGAGCACGCCGTCGGGAACATTTGCTGAACTTTGCCATTTTGGGCTTAAAATATTTGCCGTAAAATAAGGAAAAAGTGCTTATAAAATATTTACTTTTGCGAAATAACTGCAAATTAAAACTTGTTTTGACAGAAAATGACAAAATTTGAAAGTTTGTGACAAAAAAGACATCTTTTCGTCCGTCTGTACGTAATTTAGGATAAAAGCTGTATTTCCGTACTTTTCCGTACGGTAAAAGGCAGTGTTTTTCATTAACTTCACATAATTGTAGAATGTTCCAAACACAAGATCTTTTAATTAAATAACTTTAATAAATTATATCTAAACATTGTCTAAGCAGGTATGTAATTTGTATATTTTTTATCGCCGACGGTTTTGTCGGAGGACCGTCTCAAAATGTATCATTTTTCGTGAAAATATGCGTACTTCTTCATATATTAAATAGAGGGGCTGGCCTTGTCAGAAGAGACATATCTTCATAACCTGATGTCCGATTTTAATAAATGATACCTTTTTGCAAAGGGCAAGCAAGTACCTAGAGAAAACAGGCCACGTCAGGTTCGAACCCGGTCGATTAGGGGTCAAGGTCATAGGTCAAATTCCGGTAATATTCTCAAAATATGAACTTTTCAGAGCAGTCAAGGCAGTCCTGAAAACACAAGCACTACCTTCACTGAGTCCAATGACACCATTGGAGCAATTCTCACGGCTCCCCGGGGCGGACCAGGTTAGTCTTGGCCAGCACCCTCCTGCAAATAACAAGTTTGGTCATTTTCTGATACCTGTCCTGAGCTCTGATGGCATCATATGGACTTGTAAATAGCTTAAATGTAAAGCTTAGACACCTACAAACATATTCATATATGGTATACGTAGGTATCTGGGGTGTAGAGATTCGAACAAGGGTCAAAATCTAACATAGTGTCATTATCAGCTGAAATTCAGTATGAATTTGATACAGTACCGTTCCTCCATATATTACCTCCCCTGACACATATGGCTCACCCAGGTTTTCGAACATGGTCTTAATCCGTAGCCAGGACCCATACCTAGTCGACCATGTATTAAAAGGGTACAAGTTTATGTCAAAAGGGACTGGGTCGACGAAAAACTTCCAGACATGGTCAAAAAGCCATTTCGAGCCTACTTCCTAGCCGTAACATGGCCTTATACCTAATAATAAATGTATTACAGTTAATAGTAACTGTGTAAATAAAAACTGGCAGCATCTTGGCTTCCTACCCTATTTTTTTAGTATGTTACCAGAAACAAACTTTTTTTGCCTAACCTTAAGGGCCATATCTTCACGTCATTTGTTTTTCAGCGTCGAAAAATGTTACTGTAGTGATGCTTAAAAAGTTCTTACAGCCACAAAACGGCACGGTAAAACTTTCTGTTTTTTACTACATATTTACAGGACGTATTAGTGTAAATCATATTCTATTTTGGTAAAAAAATTACGGATGGATATTTTTTAACGCAGAGCAAAGCTATTTTTGTAAAAATTTAAGTAAAAAGGAAACTCATTTTTTGGCTTTCATTTTATTAAACGAAAACGTAGAGCAATTCCGATTAAATCGTCATTAAATACAATCTATTATAGTTGATTGTAAATGTGTAAATTAAAACTGGCGGCACTTTAGCTACCTACCCTATTTGTTTAGCATATTACCAGAAACAAACTTTATTTGCCTAACCTTAAGGGCCATATGTTCTTTTCAGCGTCGAAAAATGTTACTGTAGTGATGCTTTAAAAGTTCTTATAGCCACAAAACGACACGGTAAAACTTTCTGTTTTTTACTACATATTTACAGGACGTATTAGTGTAAAACATATTCAATTTTGGTAAAAAAATTACGGATGGATTTTTTTTTAATGATGAGCGAAGCTATTTTTTGTGGAAAATTTAAGTAAAAAGAAAACTCATTTTTTGGCTCTCATTTTATTACGCGAAAACGTAGAGCAATTCCGATTAGATCATCGTCTGGAGTTTCATGTCAGCTTTCATTTCATGTATAATTTATGGGTTTACGTTAAAAAATATTGCCGGTACAATAATTTCAAGACAGATTTTGTCCTCGTATATCTGACGTCAAAAGTGCGCGAAGTGGTCATGTGTGCGACGTCATGGAAACGTCACTGATGCATTAAACGTAAAAATATACACAGATCTAAATCAGAAATATCTTCCAGTTTTTGTTGGTACCAGTCAATAACGTGGGCTCTGAAAAAAAGTTATAGTGTGGTTCCTCCTTAAAATGGAATTTATATTTATTTACCAATGTTAGAATTATTCGAGACATTTAGGCAATTCAAAAGCAAAACATTTTGTTCATTTTGCCGCATATCGTATTGATGGTGCGTGATATGCGAATGAGACAATAGTTAAGCGATTACGCAGTGATATTACGTCATCAAGTATACACGTCATGATGCTTGGTATCTTCCTGGAATAGTATACAATGTGTATGTATGAGAAGGAGAATGTTATCTCTTTACTTCAGGATGAATTATGAAAATAAGGATTAAAATAAGTGCATTCAGAGCATAACCGTTGCATGCTTATGAAACATACGATTTTGTCTCTATGTTTCATTAGTATGTCTCGAATTTCGCCTGAAATTCACCGAAGAAAAATAGATTCTGTTGAGTGGAAATTGATGTCAACACTGGACTGTGATTAACTTTGACGCGTATTAAACTTTTGGATTAGAAAACTGGGAGCTTTACATCGCGTCATATTCATATAACTTGTAAGTACTGTAGACCTAATTTTATTGTTCTAAGTTTAGATATTGACCATGAGTACTAATTTTCGGAAGTGGCAATTCGATTATCGTTTTAAATTAATGTCTTGATTGAAAGTAGATTTTATTTCCATTTAGAATAGACACAATGAGAGATAATTTCTTGAAGTAGACCATATTAGTAGATCTAAGCCCCTTAATTTTTAGAAGATTCTCACGTAAATTGTCGCGATATGTCTACGTAACGCTTGAACTACGAATGAATTCAGGCACGTTTTGTGTGAAAAGAGGCAACGGAAAAGTTCAATTTTCACCAAGAGATGTCTATGTTTTACATTGTTTTTATGAACATTTACATCAATTTCTAATAAATCAAAATTAAAATAAACATAAATGGTCAGAAATGTGATACCTCTTCAAAGTGTCGAGCGCGAAAGACTGCAGGTGAATGTGTGTAGATTTCTTTATCCTCGCCTCCGGCTGACAGAAAGCAAGAATTGTTTTCTGCCTTTTATACCCACGCTCAGTTTATTCTTGGAATTCGATTGCATAACCCTTTCAACCTAATTCCTTGAATTTTATAGGAAATGGTTTAGCTCGTTTTAGTGCCATCTTATTACATTTATGATGTACACTGCGCATTAAATAGCTTTATTTTTAACTGCACCTGAGCCTAGCATCGGTAACGAGATGTGCGATGTCAGCAACCTAAACCTTTAAAACTGAATAAAATGATGTTACAAATAAGAAACAGGTAAAGTTATTTTTCATAAATGAATGCAACGATAATCGATCTGTATTTCATTATTATTCTACCAAAATCAATGATTTTAATTTATAAACATGTGTCAACATTACCTTTAAACTGGGAAAAATGTAAAGAAAACCATAGGAAATTAAAATACTTGATTAAAATGAAATATGTAGCTTATTTTTTTGCATATAAAAAGTTATTTTTGTAAGCGAATTTGACGCACACATCATAAATATTTGCTGGTCATTTCGTTATTGTTTTATTATTGTTACAAAATCAACTATATTTCGTATATAAATATGTGCAAACATATTCTTTAAAATAGCAGAAAAGACAGTTTTAAAAATGTAACAATTTAAATATATAGCTTTTTTCGCATTTAAAACGTTATTTTCGTTAGCCATTATGACGCACACATCATAAATAATTGCTATTCATTTCGTTTTGTTGGTACAAATCAATTATTGTCGTACATATGTATATGCAAACATATTCTTAAATGTAACAGAGAATACTGTTTAAAACAATGTAAAAATAAAATATTTTGCTTTTTAATATTTTCGTTCATGGACGTATTAGTTTATTGTCTCTTAAGAAAATAATTGTGAACACTCTTTGCTCCATAATATTTTATGCTTGTTGCTATAGACGTTGTATTTACATGCTTTATGCAAAAAATTGAAATTTAATAGAATTGAATTATTTTCGCACATAAACAGTTATTTTCGATACCGATTTTGACGGATGTTAATTTTACCTAATTGTTGTACTAAAATAATTTATTTTTGCTTTGCGTATCTGTGTAATGATATAAAACAAATTCAAAATAGATATAAAACAAAAACAATGTGCCATTTTTCGTAAAAAATCTTATTTTCGCACTTCAGGCCTACCCGATATTACCAGTGTACATAATTAGCCTGACCACTTCTAGTTATTTCCCTTGTTATTTTTCCTGATAAATCTTTTCAGTTTTGAGCTACAATTCTGCATTTCATCCTTGGACAACAAGGGAACAATGTAGAATTAATTGTTCTAAAAATATTTTTAATTTCTTTGTACTGTCACTGTCTACATGTGTAATTCATCACGGAAATGCCTAGAGAAATAGCGAGAAGACATAACCGTGAGGTGGGGGATGCAGTTTGGAAGCGATGAGAGCATGCACTGGTCAGGAGAGCTACTAGGGCAGTTGCTAGAACTGCGGCCAGAGATGCAAGGAAATGCCCTTTTTGGTGGTAGTGGCCAGGAAAATATTCCTTTGCTTCCACCCTAGCTTCTTACATCTGAGACACAAATTGTTTTCAAACAGCCACACGATGAATCTCGTGCTTTAAATGAATTTCTTTGTATTCTTATGATTATTGCAGTCAAGAAACGGCTGATAATCAAAATATTACTGTACCAAAGAATTTGGCTCATAGTTTTATACAAAACAATCCTATTTTACCAAGTTCTGTGCAAAACTATCTTACTTTACCAGATTACAGCCAAATTCTGAATTGTCAATTGATGAGTATAATAAATGGCCGTGTCTGTGCTCATTTTCCAATGCAAATGCAGATAGCCAAAATAGAAAATAAATCCTCTTGGTCAGATTCCTGTCAAAGCAGGTGCATTAAACTTTTATTTAAAAAATACCCAGACCGAGCTGGAGCTGAATAGTTGTTAAATGGGTTCGTTTATGGCTTTCCACTTCATTTCTAAGGGCCTCGGAAGAAATCTTAATGAAAACCCTGATGTAATAACAAAAAAGTTACAAAAAGATTTCTTTGGGTAGAGTCGCCGGTCCATTTGGTATACCTCCTGTTTTGCCGATCGGTTTATTGGGGAAAAAAGACAAAAATGATTATCGTTTAATTCATCATTTGAGTTATCCGAGATGTGGATCTGTCAATAATTTTATTCCATCTGAATAATGCTCAGTTCCATATACATCTTTTGACGAAGCTATTGACATGGTTCGCACTTTGGGTAAAAATGCCGTGCTTGTAAGAAAGGTTATTTGGTCAGCCTTTAGACTATTGCCTGTTTCACCACACGATTATTCACTCCTTAGAATCAGACACAAAGGTCAATATTATTATGATAGTTGCCTACTTTTCGGAGCATCTATTTCCTGTGCTACATTCGAAACATTCTCAAGCTTCTTAGAATGGTGCTTACATAAGAAATCAAAATCAAGCAATGTTAAACACTATTAATATGACTTCTTGTTTGGAGGCAAAGCATATTCTCCATGAGACATTTAAATAGCTTCTGTATCATTTCTGATGACCTTGGGGTACCATTGGCAACCACCGACAACTGTGCTAGTTTTCTTTGGTCTGGAATTAGATTCCAATTACATGGTTATACATACTCCCTTTCCAAAATTAGAAGAAATCAGAGTTAAAGTTCAAGATAAGCTTTAAAGAAAAAACTACTAGTACATTACAGGAAATAGTCACTGATTGGGAGACTTTCATTTGCATGTAAGTCAATACCATTTAGTCGTCCTTTTATTCGTAGGCTTATTGATATGATAGTAGGGTGTGATCAACAAAAGCATTATCATTTGAGGGTAAACTTGGAAATTAAAGAGGATTTGAAAGTTTGGCTCTCTTTTCTGTCTGATCATAATGGCGTTTCTGTCATACACGAGAGTGAGTGGCTTACCAATCATGATTTACAACTGTTCACTTACAGCTCTGGCAAGGGATTTGGTATCATAATTAACAAGTAAATTCGATGAGATGGTATCCCACCGAAAGGGTTTGTGGTGATGAATGGTAAAAAAATATATCCGCCAAAAAGTTAAAAATGTTATTAAGTAGCAAATAATTTCATTAATGAAAATCAATTTAACAGAAAATGAATGCTTTTTCTTGGGGGGGGGGGGGGGGGGGGGCGGCGCAGCGGGGGTGACCAGGTGAGGGTATGAAACTTAACATGTTGATTATAAATATTGATGGAAAATGAAAAATGAAAAAAAATGGGGTGGGGTATGCATGATCAGGGTTGTAGGCATGACTGGGTGGAGGAACGGTACAACTTTGCATGTTGATAAATATTCATGGAAGGTTTGAAACTAAAATTAGAAAAGGAATGGGGTGGGGGGGGGGGACCAAGGCAAGTTGGTGTCCAGATGTGGGTACACAACTTCACGTGTTTATAATAACTGTTCATGGAAAAGAATGAAAGAATTTTAATGAAATTCTACCAATTGGTTGGTTTGTTATGTTCAAATCTGTGGATTTTTAAATAATTAAAGGGCAATTTTTTTTTGTAATTTATATTTTATTTCCAGAGAAACTCCTTTTACATGTTCACATAATATAGCATGAATCTTTCAGTAAATCAATAGCATGATATGTTGAATTACAAACAGATGACTGAACATAATACATAGTGACAAAGTCAGTGAATAACAACAACAACAGTCGTGAATATTCTATTGCCAGAAAAGATATCATCTAATATTATAGATTTTCCTACTTATAGACAGAACAAGATAACTGAAGGGAGATAAAAGCTGTTATTAATGATACATACTTTCTGACTAAGTTGTTTCTCTTTGTAGGGCTGTGTTAAAAAGCTAAGAAATTGATATAAAACAAAATTAGTTATTTTTATTCTTTAAAATTTTAACTTATCTTTATAAATATATTTCTTATTCTTAATAACAATTTAATCATGCCTTTTCTAATTTACCTTATCCATTCTAAGACTATGTATTAAGTTAAAATATTTTGCCAGTGGTCAGGTTATAAAGTATACTGATTATCAGTATCTTCAATTTGTTTAAGACAATAGAAATATTCACTGAGTTGAAGAGAAAAAAAAAGACAACAAAAGGTAACAGAATCTAGTTTGTAAGACAAGGCTGTCAGTTGATACTGTAATATCTTGAACACAATACAATAGGAGTACTCCAGGAAAAAAAACAACAACAAAAAAAAATAAAAAATAGGAAAAGAAAATAGAAAGGCAAGGGGGTTTAGCGCGTGAGTCTTCTATCTGTGTGACCGGGTGTTTATTTGTAGGGAGTGAGCAACCTATTTTTAACGTGATACAAACAATATAGAAGCGCTTTAACTTTCAATCTTTTGATATAAGAGCATAAAAGATAGAAAGAAAGAGCATTTATATACATCTGGTATAATAGTAACCACACTAATTTCTTTTCAAAGAATTTCTAATCTGTCAACGGGAGGAAATGTCTACATTGACTTTGGAAATTTTGTAACTTAAAAGTTTTAACTGCATTGTATTTATTTACTTTAAATAAGTATTTAATACACTTTTTCAGTCCTTCTAGATTTGGCAAAGCATTTTTCATTTTACATGAATAAATATATGATTTACATGTGATAAGGACAAGGTTAAGTACATCTGGAAACAGTCTGTTACCAAATAAAATATCAGTATTTGTCCAGTTTGCACCTTATGTAATTGATGAACACTTAATTTGAATCCCATTTCTAACATTTAACCAGAATGTGGTTATAAATGGACATTCGTAAAACAGATGTAAGATAGTTTCTGAAGCTCTATGACAAAAGGAGCATTGGTTATCATGTACAATACCCATTTTGAAACAAAGATGGTAAGTTCCTAAGATTCTGAGATTGATTCTGTACTGTAACCACTGTAGTTTTGGATCTGTAGTAACTTTAAAAGGTAGACTATACATCTTTTGCCAATCAAAGTTAACCATATTTATCTCATTTATTCATTTTTGCTGAGATATCGGTTTGTGTTTCGTTACCACAAGTGAGTCGTACATAAACCTACATCCCTGTTTTTGTTTAAGAATAACTTTAGACAAAAGATGTTGTAATGGAAAGTTTTCCTTCTTTGCCTTATGTGAAACATGCAAGGTTTGTAAGTAAGCTCGGATTGCCACTACAATATTATTATATAACAAGAAATTGTTTCCTTCTATTTCATATATTTCTTGAAACAAATCAAATGATAGCAGATTTCCGTCTTTGCCCATAAAGTCATTTACTAAAAAGACACCTTTACAAATAAAATTTCTAAAACAAAAAGGCTTTCTGCCTATTTGAAATTTATGACTATTAAAAATGGGTTCTGAAAGAAAATCTTCCCAAATTGCTGGGGTCTTTACAAAAAGTAATTGGTGTATTCCTGAGAAAACATCTTTCCAAAATGAATTTTTAACTTCTGAAAATTTCTTTTGTAAAACATATGTGCCATATTTTTCAATAGAATGAATCCATGGATACATGCTATTAACTAAATCATAATAAGAGGAGTTACTGGTCAAATACCTTCTAAACCATGAATATTTCATGGCCATTATGAACTTTTCAACATCAATTACTCTTAAGCCTCCCCCTTTAAAGTCTTGTTTTACTGTATCTCGTTTTACCTTATCTGGGTTATTATTCCACAAAAACTTAAAGAACATATTTACTATTTCTTTTATTATATCACGTGAGGGCGTAGGAAGACTAGCAAAAAGATGATTAATTTTTGGTAGTGCTAATGTTTTCAAAACTACATTTTTTTCTAATAGGAGTTAAAATCCTTTTAGACCAAATTGTCAATAGAGTTTTAATTTCTTCAATTTTTGGGCCAAAATTCAATTGTACAATCTCTTCTAAGTCTGTTGTAAAATTTACTCCCAACAACTTAAAGGTACTTTCCCACTGCAACAATAAATCTGGACAAATACAGTTATTACTGTTCCTTAAAGCACCAATCCAGACTGCTTTAGTTTTATCTACATTTACATGGAGACCTGAAATTTCTGCATAGAACTTTAACATGTTTACAGTATTTCTCAGTGACTTTGCCGAACCTAACAAAACAGTAGTGTCATCGGCATATTGTGATAGTAAAAATACCTGATCAAATATTTTAATTCCTTTTATGTTCTTATTTTGTTTTATTAAAATAGAAAGTATTTCAGCACAGAAAATGAATATATAAGGAGACAGAGGATCTCCTTGGCGACAGCCACGATGTACATAGGACCATTCAGATAGATAACCATTTACAGTTACACAAGACTAGATAATTTTGTAAAAAATCTGATTCCATTTTAGAAAGTCACCACCGAAATTGATACCTTAGTACATTATACATAAATTTCCATGATACAGAATCAAACGCTGTTGCGAAATCAATCAAGAGTAGCATCCCTGGGATAATTTGTTCTTGTGTGCAGCTCATTACATCATAGATTAGTCTAATGTTATCGCCAATAAATCTCTCTTTCAAAACCACTTTGGTTTTCGCTTATCACTGTATCTAGAACCTTTTTCATTCTATTTACTATACTAGCAGAAGCGATTTTGTATCACACATTTAGCAGTGAAATAGGTCTCCAGTTTTTCAACAATAATTTATCTTTATCACCTTTTGGAATGCATGTAATTACTCCTTGCTTTTGTGTTATCGATAATTCTCCATTTTCAAAAGAGTAGTTCATTGACCTTACTAAAAATATACTAATATCAATCCAAAAGACTTTATAGAATACCGCTGTGAAACCAGAAAGACCAGGGGATGAATAATTAGACATGTTCTTCAAGCTATAAAGCATTTCCTCTTATGTCAAGTGACCCTCAAGTTGATTTTGTTCTACTTCAGACATTTTTTTCACTTGGTAATTACTTAACAGTTCGTTTAGATCTATATCTCTTGTATTTTTTAAACTGTATAGGTTTTTGTAATGGTTCCTAGTCTCTAATAAGATATCATTTTGATCCTGTAAGAGTGCGCCTGAACTAGAATACAGGGAATTCATATGTTTTGATACAAAATTTCTATTTTCAAGATTACAAAAATAATTTGAAGGCTTTTCACCCTCTAGAATCCACTAAAGGGCAATAAAATTTGACCAATCCAAACAACAGTATGTTGGTTCATATTTATTTCAAGTTTTATGAAATTCTACCTGCTAGTTACTGAGAAATGGCTGCGGATGGACATTTTTCATTAATCAAGCGGAAAAAAAACTTGACGGCATCATCGCAGTATGTTGGTTTATGATTATTTCAAGTTTTATGAAATTCTACCTGCTAGTTACTGAGAAATGGGTACGGACGGACGGAGGCATGGACGGACGGCCGTGACGGACGGACGGACAACGCCATTTCAATACCCCCCTCCCGATTTCTTCGGCGGGAGATAATAAAAGTTGGTGCTATCGAATTTTGCTACATCATTTTACAGTGTATGATATCACAGTGCTTGAAATGTTCCCCATTGTGGTTTCAGTTTTCTTGTGGACAGAGCTGTTTTGTGATATGAAAATTCTGTACAGGTGTGATAACTTGTCAGTATGGCAGATTTTCAATTCATTAACAAGTGAATCTGAAAATGTAATGGGCTAGTTGTTATTCCGTGCTTGAAATTCAATATAAATCTTAAACGTATACTCATTTCAGGCGCAAGTATAATGCAATCGCAGATGCTTTTTAATCCCCCGCCACAAATGGTGGTGGGTTATAGGAATGGTCTCCGTCCGTCCTTCCTTCCGTCCTTCCGTCTGTCCGTAACACTTTCGTGTCCGCTCCATATCTCCTAAACCCCTTGAAGGATTTTCATGAAACTTGTGTCAAACGATCACCTCATCAAGACGATGTGCAGAACCCATAAGTCAGCCTTGTCGGCTCAAGATCAAAGTCACAACTCAAGGTCAAAGGTTTGAGCCTTCCATTTTGTGTTCGCTCTATATCTCCTAAATCCCTTGAAGGAATTTTATAAACCTTTGGTCAAATGATCACCTCATCAAGACGATGTGCAGAACCCAGGAGTCAGCCATGCTGGCTCAAGGTCAAGGTCACAACTAAGTGTGAAAGGTTTGAGCCTTCCATTTTGTGTCCGCTCTATATCTCCTACACCCCTTAAAGGATTTTCATCAAACTTGGGTCAAATGATCACCTCATCAAGGCGATGTGCAGAACTTATGAGTCAGCCATGCTGGTTCAAGGTTAAAGTCACAACTGAGGGTCAAAAGTTTGAACCTTCACTTTTGTGTCTGCTCTGTATGTCCTAATTCCCTTGAAGGATTCATATGAAAATTGGGTCAAATGATCACCTCATCAAGGCAATGTGCAGAACTTATGAGTCAGCCATGCCGGGTCAAGGTCAAGGTCACAACTTAGGGTCAAAGGTTTGAGCCTTCCATTTTGTGTCCGCTCTATATCTCCTACACCCCTTAAAGGATTTTCATCAAACTTGGGTCAAAGGTTTGAGCCTTCCATTTTGTGTCAACTCTGTATCTCCTAAGCCCCTTGAAGGATTTTCATGAAACTTGGGTCAAATGATCACCTCATCAAGAACTCATGAGTCAGCCATGTCAATTTAAGGTCAAGGTCACAATTCAAGGTCAAAGGTTTGAGCTCTGTATCTCCTAAATCCCTTGAAAGATTTTCATGAAACTTGGGTCTAATGATCACCTCATCAAGACATTGTGCAGAATTCATGAGTCAGCCATGTCAGTTCAAGGTCAAGGTCACAGCTTAAGGTCAAATGTTTACCCTTTCACTATCCATAGCAGTGGCGGGGGATTTAGCTGTCTTTCAGACTGCCTTGTTGTACACTTGATTTTCAGCGTTTCAGAAAGTTCGTACCACAGGCAGTTACATTACCGCCTCAAGTGCCATCTCTTCTTTGAAAGGCCTCGGAATATATAAAATCAGCTTGCTTCAAGTAGTCAATCTTTCAATATAAAATTGACATATGCACTGAACAGTTAATTGTTGTTGAATGAACGAACAATAACTGTTTTATTTTTATAAATTTATTTCTTAAACAGTATGTACTTACCAATCCTGCATTCTCACCTAACAATAGCAGATTTCAGTAAATCAATGTTAGAAGAATAAAAACATCACATTAATTACAACATCAAAGTTACAGTATAGTCTACACTACTTGCCATCCCGTTGGGAGCTTTTAAAACCTGTATAAATCTTAAATTTAGTTACAAAATCCTTCAAACTCTTCGTCACGCTGAAAAAAAAACATTTAAATGCTCTTAATATTATCCTTGAATGCTTATTTTCTCAAAGCGCATTTGTATGATTTATCATTTCTTGGAAAATGTAAATTGCGTTGAAAAATAATGACATTTTATCATTTTGAGTGGAGGTGTAAAGGAAATGTAATATGTCCTCAACTTTGAGTTTCATGAGATGTGGTTGTCTTTCCTATATCATTATCTGTGTCTACTGAGCATCTTGCAGGCATGAGTCTGGTCTGGCCACCAATGGGGATCAACAGTGGTAAGTTACTTGTTTATTTGGTGCTGTTATTGCCAGTAGAATCTAGGGGCATATATACATTAATGAAATACATTAATCGCTGGTTTAATTTTCCTCAAAAGGAAAGAAAATAAGTGTACGTTATGGTTTTATGTAGATAGTTTCATGTAGATGAAAATAATTATGAATTAAATGCCACTTTGTGCGAGATTATACTTGTAGAAATCACATTTGGACTCTGTAGAAATCCATGGATCATGCTTGCGGGTCTTGGAAAGTTTACAGAAGTCCAAATTTCATATAAATCTGTATAAAAAATAAAAGTAGCATTCAGTTCCTATATTTACATAATTATATACATGTAGCTATACTTTTTGAAGAATAATGAAAGCTTTCCTTCTCACGTCGGCGTCACACCTTGGTTAAGTTTCACAGTAGTTTGATAAAAACCATTTGGCATTTAGCTTTGAAACATTTAACACTGGTGTTCCCGCACCATGCACAATTTTAGGCAAGAGTTCAAAACTCCATGAAGGATATTGTCTTAATTATGACACCTTTTCACTTACAAATTTTGGTAAAGTTTTACATACCATTTCATTTTTCTTGTAATCTGATAAACATATAGCTTTGAAAGTTTTATAACTTGTTTCTTATAACAGTCACTATCTGTATCAAAGATAACTTAACTCTGTCAACTATTTTGGCTAAATAATGGTCCTTTTATACATGGAACTTGGTTCATTTCCCTTAAAAGTCCACATTTTGTCAACACTTTTGGACATGTGGCTTTGAAATTTTGAACACTTGTTCATTGTCATGATCTCCATCTGAAGTTATGGATATGTAACTATATCAAAGACATTTAGTGTTTCCACAAGATCACTACAATACCATTACACATTGTTGTTAAGTGCAAGACTTATCCAGTTTTACAAATTTATACAGGTTTTGTCTAAATAATTATTTTAACTGGGGGCCGTACACTGCTTTTCATAGAATTACACGCTAGAGTATCATTTAAGGTTCCATGTGTACCGCTGTATGAATACATCTGCGGATGTTTCTAAATTGATTTTTGTACTATTAGCATGTGTAAATGTTGAGTTCAGCTCAACCCGGGGCTAGAGGGCGTGGACGTTAGCATGCATTTCCACTACAGTCCATGAACAGGCTCAATCAAATCGAGCCTGCAACATTTTCGTTTTTGTCGTGTTGAGCGACCTTTGGAGTTTCCACTTTTTCTATGCTATCTAATTTCCTTCTTTTGTCTGAAAATATGGTACTATAATATATTTTTAGATAAATAATTTGTACTTTTCTGTATTTTTGTGGTCGGACCTGACACCCATGTTCGAAACGGTTTGACACTTAGAGTAGAGTGTAAAATATTATCTTTACCTTTATTACAAACTCCTTGGATAGTTCTACAAATATATGTAACTTTTACTGGAATATTTTCAGTAGTTTTGTCGTAATATTCGATTGAAAATCACCCATTTTCGTAATTAATAGAACTCTGAGTTAGGACTCGAACCATTCTGGAGTACGGTCTGACCTAACCAGGGGTTTTTAATGTGGATGTAGTATTTAACAATAACTAGCTTAAAATGTCGGACCCTGGAATGAAATACAGATTTTGGCATTTTAATTTTGTAAAAACGGTGTCAGGGACATATTCAAACCCCTGGACCCTGAAGATGAGAAGAAAAATGTTCGGTCCTGGGCTTGATCCTTCGAATATCGACTGGGAAAGCCTTGCGTGATTTTGCCTGGGTGCTGCAACATTTTAAGTCCTTAACTTATAATCCATGACCTTATTCGGTAGAGCGAAAGAGTGAGGTTGACCATGGATTTTTTCTTCTTTTTTTTTCGCAGGTCACGTTTTTCCGTTGGTCCGGGTTAGAGGTCGGATACCAGACAAACTCCGTCGAAAAATCCACGTCGGGTTCATTTTCTATGTCGACAATAGCCCTGAACTTAGACCCGTCACAGTGATTCGCGAAATTAACCCTTCCGCAAAGAATATAATATTTCTTTAGCTCAGGTCATCAAGGTTTAGAATTCGGCAGTTTCAACCATAACTTTACACCCGAACAAATGTTATGGCCCCTCAGAGTGGCTTCGCACATATTCGCCCACAAAGCACAATAAGGATTAGTCTTTGAGTTAGGGTTTAAGGTTTACGCAAAATTAACCCTCCCGCAAAATGTATATTTTTTTTTTGCTCTTAAATTCTGGCAAAGTTTCAACCATAACTCTACACTCGAACAAAAGATATGACCCCCTCAAAGCGGCCTAGGGACATATTCGCCTAAAAAGCAATATAAAGATTACAGTTTGAGTTAGGGTTTAGGGTTAAGGTTTCCCTAAATTGTCGTAATTTGTTTGAAAATCTTATCTGCTCTATACATTTTTGTCCCTGGAAAGAATTTTCTAGTAATTTAGAAACACTATTTACAATAGCGACATGACTTTCAGCCATGCCATTGTCATTTGGTGAGTTCGAAGATTACATAGGCATTGTCATTCATCATGTGAAGTTGTACACCTGGTGTTTTAACTGGAATTTCACACATCCAAACCAGTTTTGGCCCTTGACTTAAGACCTACAAGTTTGTCCCAAAGTATCTCAAAAGCTATTTCACCTATGATTATGAAATATCGTGCAAGCGAAGTTATGCACCTGGAGATTTCACTCGGTCATACCAGGGTTATTGTCCTTTACTTGGCTAAAAATACTAGTGTTAGGAACGAATATTCGAAAATCGGCCAAATATTCGAATATGAAAATCAAATTCGAATATTCGTAAATTAGTGTATAATTGTTTTTTTTTTTGTTAGTTTTTTTTTTTTTCAAAATAAGTATCGTTTATTTTGGGCAATATAAGCATGCTAATTCTGCAGAATAAAACCGTTTGTTCCGGCGTGTTTGTTAATCACGTATCAAATGATATCCAATTAACAAGAAAATTGCAATGCATAATTGGCAGGGGCCACCATTACGGATTAATAGTTTGCAACAGGCGTAACAGTGATGCATGTCAAAAATTGTCCAATGAACAAGAAAATTGCAATGCATAATTGGCAGGGGTCATCGTACGGATTAACAGTTTGCATCAGGCGTAAATGGGATGCCTTTTTATCTTTTGTTCATTTTTATTGACACCTGTTTTATGTAATAAATTTTAGAATTATTCTTTTTTCGAAAACAATACCAAACTTGTAGATATTGGAGATCTTTTTGCAATATTTTGTACGACATTTCATACCGTCGGCTTTTTATACGCTGATTGAAAATTTTCAAAATGGCGGCTGTAATACAACAGCGGGACACGTGCTTAAATTGGACGACCTGTTTTTAGATAAAGTTGCGACGGTCTAAATTATAATCGATTTGAATGTGGTCTTTTTTTGTATCATTTTGAAGCTAAAGCAGTGAATTAGTTAAATATGTTCATAATTATACCGACAGAATCGTGAAATAAAACGCTAAGGTCGGCGGGTTTAATTAGGTAGGGTCGGGTTACCCTAAACAGACATTATTAGGCCTGATTACGTACAATGATTCACGTTTTAAAACAACGAAATATACTGTGTATATGCCAATCACTTAATAAGAGTTTAAAAATTTCATTAAAACAAGCCGAATATTCGAATATATTCGAATATGATAAACCGAATATTCGAATATTGATTTCAGTATTCGTTCCCATCCCTAACAAATACACATAAAGTGCTTAAAAGATCTTACAAATATTTTACTTAGAGTCATGAAAGGAAAAGAGGGACACCAGTGCCCATATTCGCTTTAAGTTTCACTATTTAATTGGATGATTGGTTCCTATTCCAGGATCAAAGAAGCTAGCTTCGGTTCTATCAGGTGGGGCAGTGGCTGCTCCGGCAGCAGATGGCGGTGCTCCTGCTGGTGGTGCAGAAGTAAAAGAAGGATAGTGTGACCTGTGTCTGCTTCATTAGTTGGCAACATCAGTAAAGAGGTGTTTGTTTCCCCGAAATTAGGAAGGTATTCGGTTCAAACAATTTCACGATCAAAGGTGTTTGGTGATGGATACTTATTACAAAAACAGACTTCATGAAATGTCTTTTTAAGCTGTGGTTCCTTTTTCTTCCAACTGAAATTTTGTCCTTTTACACGTTTTATGAAAGAAGAGTTTTGATAATATGAGTGGTTATACTTAAAATTAATATGTTGTTTTTTTTTCTTTTTGTATACCCATGTGGCACTAGACGAATTATTGGAACTGTGGTGGTGGGCTGGTGGCAACCATTAAAGTTTTCGGCTCTCATTTGAGCAGTGCTTATCCACTGTTCACCGAACTTGGGCACTAATGTCTGGACAAAATTCAGTAACAAGTATTATTGTCCTATGACTGAAATTATGGACCTTGAATAACTCAAAGCTGCAGGGATCGGCAGTATTTGCTCTCTAACTTACACAATTTTTATCCAGTATTTACCTACCTTTGTCACAATGTTGATTGGCAAAATATCTTGAGACCGGTTCAATAACTAGCTGGACCCTCCCAAGTGAGTTTGTTTTAACTACTCAGCATTGTAAAAATAGACGAATCCTTCTCTCAAACTTGAGCAGGTATCCATTTTCCATCATACTCGTTTCACAATGTTTATTGGTATAAAAGGTCTATCGGCCTGATAAATTCTCTTGAGTTTCGTCCCTTGAATAAATTAAAATTTTGAAGATTGACAGTGTCCATTTTATAACTTAGCTAGTTTTCGCCATATTTTGCATATTGTCATTGCCAAGTTCCATAACTTGCCAGATATTCTTTGTCGCTCTTGAATTACTTGTCATTGAGAAAATTGACATCCTTTTCGCTCAATAAGCAAAGCATTTAAAAAGTTAGAAGTAATTATCTGTAACGGGCGTACTTTTTGACAGTTCGCAACTCCTGTCTCAGAAGGCCATTGAGGTTAAAAACTCTAGAAAAAACAATGCAAATATTATTTGTTTCTTATATAGGGGCATGTCATTGATGTTGTAAATTTTCATATTTCTTGGGACTTTCTTCAGAGTTAACTTATGAAAATGATAGTTTGTTTTTGTTTTTTGTTTTTTGTTGTTGTTTTTTTATTTGTTAGAATAAGGGCTCAAGATGTAATTAATATGTCTTCCACACTGGAGAATTATCATGGGAAATTAAAGATAGAAAATTGCTTCGCTAGGAGTTTTACAGTGTATTCAAATATTCCATGGTGATAAAGAATAAAGATACAAGCAGTACAGCTGTATCTTCAAAATTGTTTAATGCAAAGTCATGGGTTACCACTAATCTTGAAAAGCCAGGGGAAAATGATACGTTTTCAAGGTCAGTGAATTGTCAAGTAAATCTTGATAATGGGCAGTGAAAAAATGAAATTTTAGAAAAGTCAGGGGCAAATGAAATTCTGGGTCGATGATTGAAATGTTCAGTGGCTATGGCAGTCTTCAAGCAGTATTTATAAGTATTTCCAAACACATTTTGGTGTTATTGTGCTTAAATATTTAAAATCAATTTGAATCATGTTATTATGTTATGTTAACATTGAAATTTTGATGGATGAAAGGACTTTTAGCATGTGTTAATGAAATATTTTTATATCTGAAACAGGGTGGATTGTACGACTGTATGGGAGGAGGAGGCCGAAAATAATATGGTGGTATTGGTCAGTGAAAAGTATGCTTTAGTCAGGAGAAAGTCAGGGAACAATGTGGCAACCCTGAAAGTTATGTTAGTAGCAGCTTTGAACCAAGTAACAGCAGAGGAAAGGAAGTAACGTAATATACATTTTTAAGGTTTTATACTTTGTATTGAAACAGATATTTAACATCTCTGTGTATTCCATTTCCAGAGAAAAAAGAGGAAAAGGAGGAAGAGATGATGACATACAAATTGGTATATTAATGACATTATGTTGACCAAATCAATCATTTACACAAGCATCAAAAGGTATTCTCTTCCTCTCGGACATCAGAAAATTATGATACATCCTGTTGAAGGTAAAGGGATATAGTTTTGGCATTGTCCATCCACTTTGCATATAGGTAGATGGCGATTATACTATGTGCAGAGAACATGAACCTGCTCTGTATGTTTAGATCAAGGTCACAAAATGAGCTTAAAAGTTAAATCTGTCTGTTATATTCCGAGTCTTGAGCATAACTTGTGAAATACTCGAGTTATTGACTTCAAACCTTGGATATAGGTAAGGGACGTGACTATGTGCAAAGTGCGTGAACTATGGTGGAAGGTAAAAGGTAAAGATCACAGCAAGGACAAATTTGTCTATCATATTTTGGACACCATCACATAATACGTCCTTTTTTTAAAAAAAAAAAACAGGCGTATAAAAAGCGATTAACATTGTTCAATTCCTGAATGTTATAATTTTATGGTATATATAGGTAAATGCAACATAATTATGTGATACCAGTGCAGATCTGCATTGACCACAACTAGTATTTGTAATTTAAAAAGCTTCATCAGTACTATGCCCCAACGATAATGTGATGTTTACAAACATGACTATCAATAGATTTAAATGTATTATAGCGAAATCAACATTTTTAGCTCTTCTGAGTTTTTTTAAAAAAAATTAGGTATTGTCATTTGGTCGTCGGCGTTGGTTCAAAGTTTAATTTAGGTCCACCTTTTCTCAAACTCTAAGAGCTACAACTTTGAAACTTTGCACACTTATTTACCATCATATGTAAGCAAAGAACCATAACTCTGGTATGCATTTTGTCAGAATTATGGCCTGTCTGTACCAAGAAAATTTGAGTTTATTGGTTAAATTTTTTGTTTAGGTCACATTTCCTAAAAAAACTACGAGAGCTTCTTTGAAATTTTGCACACTTATCTATCATCATTTGGGGACAATGTAGGTCAAGAACCATTACTCTTACATGCTTATTTTTAAAATAATGGCCCTTTTGGTTCTTAGAAAACCTGAACTATAACTCTTTTCTTGCATATTGTCCAGCACTTGCAGACGAGCGATTTCACCCGTAGGCGGTGGTCTTGTTGTAACTCTTAATATTTCAATTTGTTGTATAAATTACAAATTAGCTCAGAGGTAAAGCATGCTTTTATGTTCGAACAGATATTTTGCCGTGTGGGGTTGAAACTCAGCGAGGACAGTCAGTTAACTTTCATTTTGTGCATAAAAATTTAGATTCCCTCTTCTTCTCTGACACAACGACAGAAAAATATCTACAGCTGATATGACATATGGGAAAGGTTTAGTACCATATCAAAGATATATGAGTTAAAAGCTTGTATTATAACGAATACTGAACACGATATATGTTATATAACGACATTTATGCAAATATAAACAATCAAATAAAGAAACTAAGAATATAGAAAAAGAATTGAACAGAAAAGAAAATAAGTAAGATAAACAAAACAAAATTATCTAATTATCTTAAAAATCCTCATAAGGATTCGAACTTATTATCTGCATGTTAACCGACTGAGCTATTTTGCTCTATACATAATGGACAGCTAAAATGAGACAAAGACTGATATTCACTTGTCAAGTAATGAACAAGAAATAATTAGGAATTGTTTTTTCATCGGTTATCTTGAAATGGAGGCGTCCTCGAGTTTGCGCGGGAATCACATCATTGAGGATTTGTATCACATAAACTATGTTGTGCATTTCATTTTGTTAGTTAATTTCCTCCCTTCAATATATATTTTCAGCTCAACTGTCACGTGGTACAAGGTGAGCTTTTGTGATCGCCCTTCGTCCGTTCACAATAATTTGACCACATTTTACAATCAATTTAAATCAAACTTGAACATAACTTTTATTGTCATTTTATCTTGGTTCCTTTTTAAACTGCCCAGATCCCATCATGGGTTCCAGAGTTATGGCTTTTTAAAGGGTCCAAATTTCCTATTTTGGCTTGTGAAATCGATAGAGTCTACATTTTGCAATCAATCTAAACAAACTTTCATTAAATTTGAATTGGCATAATATCTCGTTCCTTTTGAAACGTGGCCAGATCCTATCATGGGTTCCAGATTTATGGCCCATTGAAGGGCCAACATTTGGTATTTTGGCTTTTGTAGCCTTATAGAGACTTCATTTATGGTTTTATTTAATAAGAACTTGCTGAATATCTATTACACCAATAAATCTTGGATTCCATGATGAATCTGTCTGATCCAATCCTAGGGTATTGAGTTACAGCCGCTGATTGACCCCTGAATGAGCCAACATTTGTAAATGTTTACCTTGTAAACACGATAGAAGTTATATTTCACATTTGATTTTAACCACACATACATACAATTTACGTCACAATAAGATCTCGGTTTCTTTTGAAAACCGGCTAGATTCCATCACTGGTTCTAGAGTTACTGCCCCTGAAAGGGCAAACTTTTCTATTTTGGCACTTTCAGCCATATAGAGGTTTTATTTATGCTTTGATTTAATACACACTTGGAAAGAATGTTTATCTTGATGATCTCTAGGCCAAGTTAGAAACTGGGTTATGTATAGTCAAAAATTAGGTCACCAGGTCAAATCTGATCCTGATCTGCACTGTTCGCTATTCAGTCAGTATCTTTTTGGTAAGCACCCCTTTTAACAGTTAATTGTACTGTCCAAATTGAAAGATGGACAAGTTCATTATAGGAATTTAGCACGGTAAAAGACAATACTAGTCCCTAAAAGTATTACAATTACAAAGTTACAACACTTACATAACTATCCTATTTCGTATTGATGTTTGATTTGATGCTGTTTATTGGTGTGTGTGTTTTTATTTAGGAAAAAAAAAACCTGGACTCAGCTGAGAAATTAAAGTCAAAATAAAAGGCACCTAAAAGGATGGAAGAGAATGAATTCTTTTGTGGTGTTTTACTATCATAATTTTTCCTTTTTGTCACCTGCTTAAGATACTGACAAAGCAATAACTGTGCAGATAATAAACAACCCTCTAAATTTTCTCAAAAATAAGATATGGAAATACGGTATGTCCAAGATGGGTGTTAATGTCTTGCTTAAATATCTGAATACACCTAATCAATGACTTCGTTGTGTTTTATGCTTCCAAAGGATCTTGTAATAGATTATTGTTACTTTTGAATTTTGCGAGATCTATTGTCGCTGCTTATTTTGTTAGCAAATGTTTAAAAAAATTGCGCGTGATATATGTTAAAAATTGAAATTTTATACACAACAAGTTAAATATAAACGGAATATGATAAAACCTGTGCGGTACATGATGAAAATTTCATACAATTTGTTGATAATAAAATCTGTAATTCAAGATCTTTTGGAAGAAAAGATGGACCATAAAATCAAGGAAAACAATTGCTGATGAAAAGTGTAGCACCCTTCACGACACCATGCATCAGAGTAAAATCGAATTGGCTGCTCGTTACTTAATAACACTCGGCATTAGTATTTTGTTGTTACGATGATTTGCAATGCATTTAGCATTGAATTTTAAGTTTTACCTTTTGAAATCAATTTCGTTCTTGTTACGAGCCGGACCAATTATAAGATACACAAACCGTTTGTTTTCAATGTTTTAAAAATGATTTGACCTTCAAAGTCTTCAAACTTAGAAGGTACACAGATGATCCATATTGATTTTTAGGTAAAATACCAAGGTCACGGTGGCTGTTAGTATAAAGAACTCCCCAATTTGACTCGGCCTACCACTAACAAATACTGCAGGCACATGGCTCATGGACATTGAATGATCTATACTGATTTAGAAGTTATTGGTTCTGAGTTTTTAAAAAACCGTAACCGTAAGTTAGAAAACATCTTTCATCAAGGACTTCTCTGGATTTTGAGACTTATTCAAAAGGGGACAGAGGTCGTAAAATAAACAAAATAATCTCATTGTGTTATAATCTCATTGTGTTATCATCTCATTGTGTTATAGTATCATTGTGTTAAAATTGTATTGGATTGTAGTCTCATCGGGTTATAATCTCATTTGGTATAATCTCATTTGGTTATAATTCCATTGCTATAATCTCATTGGGTTATGAGTTCATTGTTTTATAATCTCATTGTATTATAATCTCATTTTGTTATTAACAACATATCCTTCATCCTATATGTGACGTTAATGGTTTGGCTAAATTAAAGAGGGTTGTTAGATCTTTCCTTAAATTTAACCATTATCATAGGACTGTTCCTTTGTACATTTATTTTATCCCTGAACGTTTTGACGTTTTTCAAAGTTTATAAACATTTCTTTTTTAAAAAGGGTATTTTAAGTAAGGTACTAGTTTTGTCAAAACTACATTTTTGGGGTTTTTGATTAGCTCAACTGAGCGCGAAGTGGTCAAGACGCGCTATTGTGACCGGTCATTGTCCGGCGCCCGTCGTTACCCTGCGAGCGTCGTCCGTCAACATTTGCCTTGTTAACATTCTAGAGGCCACAGTTTTGATCCAGTCTTTATAAAACTTTGTTAGAATGTTTGTTTTGATGAATTCTAGGTACGTTTGAAACTGGCTTATGTTATGTCAAAAAACTATGTCAGTACGCAAGATCAAAGGGAACTTCTTATTAACACTCTAGAGTCCACAGTTTAAGACATTAGAATAGGTCAGAATGTTTGTCTTGGTAACTTTTAGGTCGAGTTGGAATCTGGGTTATGTGGGTAAAAACTAAGTCACCCGGTCAAATCAAAGAAAAAGCTTGTTAACACACCACAGGCCGAGGTTATAACCAATCTTTATGGCAGTTGGTCAGAATGTTTGTCTTGATGATTTCTAGGTCACGTTTGAAACTGGGCCATGTGTGGTCAGACACTATGTCACTTGGCTAGATCAAAGGGAAAATCATGTTAACACTCACTCTAGAGTCCGCACTTTAAGCTTGAAACTCATGAGAATTTGTCAAAATGTTTGTCTTTGTGACCCTTAGGTCAAGTTTGAATCTGGGTCTTGTGGATCAAAATCTAGGTCATCCTGTCAAATCAAAGAAAAAGATTGCTTACAACCTAGAGGCTACATTTATGATATTTTCTTCATGAAACTTAGTCGGAATGTTTACCTAGATTATCTTTAGGCCAGATTCGAATCTGAGTTATATGGGGTCAAAAAGTAGGTCACTAGGCTTGATCAAAGGAAAATCATGGTAACACTCTACAGAGCACATTTTAAGTTTGAAAATCATGAGAGTTAGTAACAATGTTTGTCTCGAAGAATTCTAGGTCAAGTTTGATATGTGTCATTGAGATAAAGACTAGGTCACCCTGTCAAATCAAAGAAAAGAAAAACTGTGTGTGTGTGCAATAGGGACTGCATGTTTTGACTGGATATTCGTGAACTATGATCAGAATGATGTTCTTGATAAAATCAAGATCAAATCTGGGTTATCTGGGGTCAAAAACTAGGTCATCTGGTCTATTCAAGAAAAACCTGTCATAGGGGCTACATTATTCATTTGATGTGTATGAGACTAGGTCAAAGTGTTTGTCTCCATAAAATCTTGGATGATGTTTTATCTGGTTCACGTGAGTTTAACAACGATGTTGTAATTTATTCTGTCTTCATAAAACTTGGTCAGAATGTTTACTATTATAAAGTCTTGGATGATTTTGAATCTTGATCAAAAACTAGGTCACTAAGTTAGATCAAAAGAAAAGCTTGTTTACACTTTAGAGTCCACTTTTGTGCTCCAGTCTTCCCGAAACTTTGTCAGAATGTTGTTGTTTTCTTTTTCATGACATCCTGGACTAGTTCTAATCTGAGTCATGTGGGTCAATAACTAGGTCACTAGGTCCAATTAAAGGAAATGCTTGTTTACACTCAAGAGGCCAATTTTTTGGTCCAATCTTAATGAAAATTGGTACGATTATTTGTCTCCATAAAATCACTAGGCCAAACATGTTTACATTATTATGGTGTTATTATTGTTACTCTTTTGATGAAGTGGCGGAAATTTGAAATAACAACTGCGCCAAAACCATTTTGAGTTCCTGAGAGTGCCTTATGATATAAAAAGTATATCTAATATTTACACAGAAAAGACTTTTTAGGGAAAAGGTAAGCTGAATACCTAAACTTCCCTTCATTTAATACTGGTTTCCTTGTCATGGGGAACCGTGTTACAGAGTCAACTGGGTCTTTCATGTTTACAACTTTTTGTATGACCTGAGGGCTATACCATCGATTCTTGCACATATTAGGGCATGGAATTTGTTTTAAGACATATATCAACATTTTAACACGGTTGCCATAAGGACGGAGCAAAATACTGTAAAACTGCTTTGTATAAGGCATACCAGACTTTTGCATACTTTGCTCCGGTTTATCGATAAAACTATCTACCCTGTTAACACCTTTATACCGTGAAAGATAAAATGCTTGTATTCTCGCACAATAACAGCACAATTGTTGTTAAAGAAATTGAGTTTCATAGCACATGTATTTCATTATTATCATTTTTATTTGCTCCCCTTAAGAAATTCAATTTCTAAATCAAAGAAGCATGTAACACATTTAAATCAATTTGAAAGAAAATGATCAAATAAAGCTTTTAATTGCTTTATAAGAAATGATTTATTGTTATATATATTACACTGTGAACTTTATAATGATATAAGACTCAATATTTTAGGTACCGTTATCTCGAGTAACTTGTTCAATGATATGGACATTAATGGAAAATGTTTGTTAAATTTGTACTCTGGAAAAACCGCTAAGTACTTGTCAAAGGCTTACCTGTGCAGATGAACCGTTATACATGAATGAATAATGACCACGGTAGTCCATGAATGAATACTCAAAATTTATTCTTTAATATTGATCTTGTTTGAAATTCTGTATATTTATTTTGTATAAACATTTTATACACAGATAGTTCCATCTGTGATATCATTTCACCTTAATTACATTATTTATATTTATTGTCTATGCGATGTTATTAGCTCACCTAAGCACAAAGTGCTCAAGGTGGGGTATTATGATCACGCTGTGTCCGTTATCCGTCGTCCGTACGTCCGTCATGTCGTCCGTCGTCAACCTTTGTGTTTAAACGACATCTCCTCCGAAACTACGAAATGGATTTTGATGAAACATGGCATGGATGTTCCTTGGATGGTCCTCTACCAAAGTTCAAACGGTTCCGCTTGGTTGCACAAATTATACCAATTTGTCAAAACAAACATGGCCGCCAGGGAACATGGTCACTTTTCCCTATATGTATATAGTAGAAATTTAAAAACTCTTCTTGTGTGAAACTGCTAGCCCGATTTTAAAATAATTTCACAAAAATAATCCTTACGTGACCCTCTACCAAGATTGTTCAAATTATTTCGAATCGTCAAAAATATGGCCACCAGAGGGAGTGGTCACCTGTCCCTATATGGAAACTTTAAAATCTTCTTGTAGGAAACTGCTTGACTGATTTTGAAATAATTTTACATAAATAGTCTTTGTGTCAAATCCCTACCAAAATTTTTCAAAATATTCCGATCCGTCAAAAAAAACTGTGTAGTCAGTTTTCCCTATATGTATATAGTGGAAACTTTAAAAATCGTCTTATGTGAATCTGCTAGCCAGACTTTAAGATAGTTTTACACACATGGTCCTTGTGTGACCCTCTACCAAGATTGTTCACAATATTCCGATTTGTCAAAAAATATGGTTGCCAGTGGGCGTGGTCACTTTTCCCCTATATAAATATATATATTCAATGTATCCTCGAGATCCCGTTAACATTCAGAGAGAGAAAATATAGCTTCTCTGGTACCAAACAGGTAAAAAGACTAAAATGTCACTACTGATTTGTACGATGGTAAAATTCAACAACAACACGTGAATATTTATCTTTTATCAACGTTTCGGCGCTTACGCCTTCATCAGGATAAATACATAATAAAACAACGGACGTGACGTCATGAAGTAAACGTTACGTTGAATGGCGGAAAAACGTATACTGTTTTTTTTTTAAATATTACATAAATTAATGTGAATAACAGATAGCAAGTTTAGTACATTACGGATATAAGAATACAGGATTTCCTATAGCAGTATATATAAAAAAAAACATAAATAGGAAAAAACGCAATAGTACTAAACAAACACATATACATGTAAAATTCATTACACATTAAACAATGTTTTTGAATTAAGTCCATCAGGATTGAGTGTTTTTTAACTTATGAATCCAGAATGTTTCCTTGCATAACCAGTTAATTTGATTATTTACCACATTTTTTTTTACTACTGATTTGTGAGACATGAAAACAGAGATTGGAATATGTAATTATATTAGGCCTCAAACTTGTTGTATAAAACTGTTAGCTTGATTCTAAAATAATTTCAAACAGATTGTCCGTTTGGGTTTGGGTCATTTTAGTTAAAAGTAGGGTTGCAGCTATGTTACTTTAAAACATTTTTTCTCTAGAGCTTTGATATCTGGCATGTGGTATCAGAATTGATATGTAAACGGTAATTGTTCAAAATATTGCCCTAGGTTAAACAAAATGTGTGTGACATGTATAAAATATAGGCTAAAATATAAGAAACCAAACTATGACTTGTAACTCCGTACGTTATACAAACACACTTGAAGCCTTGTACACAGGTGAGCGCTTAAGGGTCAATGACCCTCTTGTAATTTACACCCTTCCAGTAGGTGACATATAGACGCCGCTCGCTGTTTAGTATTCATATTCATACGTTATTTTGTTGTATACAGAAATACACATGTCAATATAATAAAATATTTACGTACTTTCTTAAATATTATGATTTAGGCCGATTGATGTTACGAATCATGTAACCTACATTCTATCCGTGGCTAGACGTAGCTATCCGCGCCGTATGTGTGACTGGGGTATAACACTGTAAAAACAAAGTGTAGTCTAAACTCACCTTAACACATCAAGTACTGTGCATACTACTACATTAATTTAAAAATATATTTAGACTTTAAGCACATTGTCTTGGCCTTTTATATATGTCACTGTCAATCTGTAACTAGATATTTATTATTTGTCATTTTCTTCATGCAAACATGTATAATTACCATCATGGAAATATAAAAGAATGCAGTTATTTTATGGCGCGTCTTCAAGGTTTGTCTGCATGCTTTGATTAATGAATTTTAAAAAATAAAATTACTAACGTTATTAAACTATGCTTTTCCTCTGTTTTAATCATCATAATATACATGTATACAACAATCATATTTTGGCCAACGTTTGTTCAACTTGTAATTTTGAATGAAATCCATTTTAAATATGAAATATTTTACACGCACACTGATTTCCTTAATTAGATTAAAACACTATGCTCTCCTTCTGTTTAACCCATTACATCACGATGTCCAACGCTGATCATAACATATCTCAGATTTTACTACACTCTTGGGTAAAAACACTGGTATTGGGCTAGCCAGATAAGACGGGGTCCATGGGAAATAACCATGACAAGCAGAAAGTGTCACTTTCGAAGAACTGTATGTTCCACCGGATGTATTGAAAAGTCCCACATGGCTATCCATAGCTGTAAGCCATTGTCAAATTTATGATGACGTTTTTTCTATACTTTTTGTAGTCATAGGACTTATTATCATGCTTAGAGATTTAAAAAAATAAAATAAGTAAAAAGTTTCATTGGAAGCATAGAATGCAACCAGAAAACGACTTATAGCAGACCCGATTTTATTTAGTCTCTTCATGAGAGATAATAAAAAGTGCAAGACCTCTCACGCCCCCTAGCACTGGCTTAAGCGGAATTCTATTACATATCAATTGAATGGACTCCATGATCCCAAAGGACTAGAAAATATAATAACACTGAATCCAAGTACAGGGAGACTTTTTACAGCCGCCACACGGCACATAAAGATTACAGTTGTGATAGTCTATAAAACCTGTAAACAGATCCATTGGAAGCATAGCATGCAACCAAGAAAGAATAACATCAGACTCGATTTGCTCGAGTCTGTTCATGAGAGGTAATAAAAAGTGCAACACCTATTCTAAAAGACCTTCCCAAAAATGTATGGGTTTATATATGGGATTATAGGAGAGTCCTGCAGAAAGCTCTGTCTTTGGGTTCAGATTTCTAAAGTGCTACATTGTATCAAAATGTTTTTATTACAAACCTTCAAAATATTCCCCCTTTATCGAAGCACATAGTGTAACATTTTAAATAAATCGCAAAAAGCAGATAGATAGTCTTCTTTTGATATCTGTTTGAGACACTGATAAATGGCGCTGCAAAGAGGATTTCAAGCATTTTCTTAAGCCTTGGAAATAAAAAAGTCACAGGGACTCAAGTCTGGTGAATAAGGCGGATGGTTTACAACTTCCACATTTTTAGAAGCCAAAAAAAGAATAAACAAACTCGCACTTGTGAGAGGAGGCATTGTCGTGTATAGATGGACTCCGGACCATCCTTTGCATGAACGTTTCTATTTGTAGAACTTTTTCACGTTTTTCACTCTCTTCACTCTCTTCTGTACAGACTTCTTGTAGAATCGTCCACTGACCTTATGACCAGATGGACAAGGCACTTGAACGACGTGCCCTCTAGAATTGAAAACAATTGCGTACAATTTGCCAATTCAGAGGGGTTTTTTTATCGTTTCGCTTCCGTAGCTTATTATCAGCCCTT
This sequence comes from Mercenaria mercenaria, assembly GCF_021730395.1. Taxonomy (NCBI): domain Eukaryota; kingdom Metazoa; phylum Mollusca; class Bivalvia; order Venerida; family Veneridae; genus Mercenaria; species Mercenaria mercenaria. The sequence goes on from NC_069372.1 coordinate 5,979,337, forward strand.
TTCTGTGGCTCACACATGTGTACCCATGTTTCGTCACCTGTAAGCAAGCTAGAAATAACCCGGCCTTTATATGTTTTCAAAAGTTCCCGGGCACATGTAAAGCATTATTTCCTTTTGCTCTGAGGTACTCACCTACTCCAAACCTTTCTCAGGTCCAAACGTTTTCTCAGAATTATTTGCACACTACCTCCTGATATGCCAGCATCTTTCACCGACAATCGCGCATCTTGTTCGACCACAGCTTTTACAGCAGCGATGTTTGCCTTGGAAACAGAGAGTTAAGGCTGCCAGAACGGGTATCATCTTCGACAGATAATTTCCAAGCTTTAAACGCTTTAAACCACTTAACAAATGTGCGCATTGAGATGGCCTAGGGTCTATATATACCACACAATTCATCAAATATTTGCGTTAAATCTTTATCAAGCCCGTGCGATATTTGATATAGCTACGAATTTCAGTCTTTTCGTCCAGTTTACAATGTGTGGTGACAAGTACATTGGTCAGTGTATATGACTGCATGCATTTCAATTTGAAATGAAAAGCAATTTACACAAAAAAAAAAGGATATCGTTAGTGACTGGACACATCATGGCATAAATTGGTGCGATATTAATAATATTAGAATATTCTGACAAGTCATTAAGAAGTGATACTCCATCTTAACTACAATACAATTGCAAGTCGACACTATTTATTCTATCAGTTTTTACATATTTTCCAATTTTGATAGTAGTGAATATGCTGATAGTCTGAAACAAATAAATAGTTTTCTGAAATAATCATTTTCAATATATTCGAGGTATTTTTTTCACAATTTTGTTTCAAATTTTACATAATAAAAAAGAGTTTGGTCATACTATGGACAAGACCACTCAACTCTAACCTAAACTGATCTCTCATTCATTATATCAAAAGTGATATTTTCATTAAAGTTATAACATATATAGCGGTATCCTAGACTATTGATAAGACACTTAACTTGGTTTTCCCAAATAGTGCATCTTTCATTATATACTTCTTCGTATTGAAGTTGAAAATTCTTATACACAAGCGATCCTGTATCTTTATCTATTTTCATCCCTTAATTGAATACTCTCTCTTTTCATAAGATAGAAATAGAGTATCTTCAAAGTTCTCTTCGAACGATATGGAGTAAAAAAACCAAGAATTGTTTTACAAAAACTTTATTTGAATTCTGTTTAAAACATCTGTATTATAAATGCCAAATCCTTCAGCACAGTATAATAAAATTGGCTCAACCATCGTATGTGTGATTTATAACGGCACGGAAACGGACAGACAGACTCACTAAATCACTCCGTCTTTCGTTAAATTGGTACAATACTTTTAACAGCATTGCACAGTGCAATGGACAAAATCGCCATCCTATAGCTAGTGTATTCCAGGAAAAAATGGGGTCTAAAATGTTTCAGTTTCTTGTCCGGGCAATATTTATTCCCATTAAACAGAATTCATTGGAACTTGATATTAATAATTACAACAACACTGTAGACACGCTAACTGAATGCATCAATATTATTGCATTTTTTTTCTTGTACCAAACATTCATTTAATATTTTTAACATCAATCATTAGATTCAATATAATTCGGAGCAAACATTCTGCAAAATTCCAATGTGTTGTGCCCAAAGATCCATATTTTCAAATAAATATAACCATTATGTTGCGTACAAAACGCCCTGACATGCTGTGTTACAATTTCTCGTTTCGTCCGTGTGATTGGAATTAGCTGTCAAATTTGTCAATTCTTTCTTTCAGTATAGCATTTGAAATAATTTTTTTGAAAAATTAGTTATCTAATCAGCTTTTATGTCAAATGTAATATATATTAAGACAAAACCTTAATTTATTTTCTATCATTACGGTCTTTTTATTACTTTAAAAAGCTATTACAAGTATATGAAACAGTCAGGTTAGAATTTCTTACTCTTTCTTGCACAGTGCCGATTTGTGACATCATAACATGATAATAGAAGAAATATTTCAAGTTATTCCAAGTTTGTATCTTGTTTGAGTGACTCTTGGTAGGGTAATCCTATGAATAGGAAATTTATCAATTCATTAGTGATTTTTATTTTACCTTTTGCTCTTCATGTAAGAAAATCGAAGACATTTAAGTTTGGTATGACTCATCTAATGGTAAATATTTCAAATATTCAAAAACAATGTTACAGCAATAAACTGTATCCAGTCAGAGACTTGTATGCAAATTAAAAAAACAACAACAACCTTTACGGTGCCGTTTTTTTTATAAAATTTTGCATAATTTATGATATTTTTTCATTATACAATTAATTTTGATAAAAGAAACGTGAAAATATTTGTAAATATATGTAAAACACAAAATAATACTGTGAATTTCATTTTTATTCTAGGGTGCCTCAAGTAAAAGGATTTAATGAGACAAAATTCTAACTCCAACATTTGAATATAAGGTCGAGTCCTGTGGGACTGTTTTAAATTTTGCTCACTTCATTAATAAAAACCTTTGGGGCAGAAGTAAAACCTACCTGCATTTCTTCCACAATATGTCATCTGCGTGCTGTAGGTTTCGTTTTGGTACGTGGCATTCCCTGTTTGATATTTGTCTTTGTTTTTAAAAACAAAATAGAGAACTTTTTTCGCATGTAACTCAGTATTAGTATCTTTAAAGATGTCTAACTCTGTCCCCTTCTGTTTCAGGGGTAAATTCAGTCTGGACAACAGGAAATCACTTATCATAAGAAAAGTTTCACTTTTGTGCAATAAATCAATATTTAATCTTGAAAAAAAGGAAAAACTTACTAGCAAAAATAGGAATATAAGGAAAATAATTTGTTCCAAATGGGGCTTGAACCTATGCCCCCTGAAAAATTTGAGTCAAAGTAGGTTTGAAAATTTTATTACCTCTCATGAACAGACTCGATCAAATCGAGTCTGCTATTATTCTTCTTGGTTGCATTTTTTTGTTTCAAAGGATCCTTTTGCAGATTATATTAACTATCACAACAGCAATCTTTAAGTGCCGTGTGGCGGCCGTAAAATGTCTCCCCTACTTGGATTCAGTGTTGTTATATTTTTTCGTCCATTCATGGAGTCCATTCAACATATGTATCGAAACTATCCAGCCGACTAACGGAATGTTGGTTGTTTTACTATGCTGCCTGCACATGCGTAAAACAATCTAGGTCTTTCGCAACCGTCAAAAACTGGAAGAGTCGTTACATAGCCTGATTTTGTCGGTGCTAACAAAACAGCTAAGATTGTGCTGAGTAATTGTTGTCCTTTAAATCATAACACATATTTCATGTTCATGTGACGTACTGCCAGTGTGACGTAATTGCAATATAAAGTTCTGTCATTTTATTACTGAGTAGGAAATATTGAATAACGAAGTTATTGGTATGTAGCTTCGGCCAATTTGACTTAGTTTCTACTTTACATGCAAAAACAACTATTGGAATTGCACTCTTGTGTACCATTGAAGGTTCAATGTCATGTTCTCTCAAGAGAAGGAACATTTAGAATTGGTAAGTCACACTTGACTGAGCAACCGATCGCGAAAACTTTTGTCATTACAAGCTGGCCATTCAAACTCCGTGACCCTAGAAATAACCTGTGTCGTTAATTTTTTCTTTTTTCTGAACTAAGGCGATTCTCTGGCTGAACGCTCTCCTTGGATTACATATTACAAAACCCAAGGATGGAAAAGTGTTGTTGTTGAACCATGCCAAATATTCATTATAAAGGTTAACATACGACGATGCCTTCGAATTCATCACGAGCGGGCACCTGGGTATCAGTACAGTGACAACATTCCTGCGGGGAGGTTGTGCCCGGGTGTCACACTCGCGAGATTTAGGACAGATACTACTAAATTACAGCCATGAATTACTTGATCAATGACCACTAAGTTTGATATGTGCCGGGACGTAGAATGTTAGTACATCAAATCCCTACATTAGGGTTTAACACAGAAAAAATAAAGCGAATATATGTCAATAAGGTAGTCGAAAGGGTTGTAATAACCGGATATCCAGACAACCGCATCAATAACTCAGTGGTAGAGTATCTGTTTTGAGTGCGAAATATTAGCATTTCAAATAGAGAGATAAGTGCCGGTCCATTGCACAACTAGGTGACAGGAGCTAAAAATATTTTTTTTATAAACCGAAAACGTAAAAAGTTTTCTTGACTGAAACCACAAGGCCCAGGCCTGTGTTATCTGGTATGTAGCATTACCTATTTATCCTTTACCAAAATTGTACAAATTATACCCGTGGGTGAAAAGTGGCCCCACCTGGGGGTCACTTGTTTTACACAGTACAAAAAATTCAAAAGTTACTTAGCCTTATTCATTCTGCGTAAAGGTTTCTCCATTCTTTTCCTACCGGATATTTTACAGCTGTCAAGTGGTAAAAACTACGTCTAACCCGCATTAGTAGAAAACCATGTCAGTGACCACATATGAGCCATGCCATGAGAAAACCAACATAGTGGGTTTGCGACCAGCATGGATCCAGACCAGCCTGCGCATCCGCGCAGTCTGGTCAGGCTCCATGCTGTTCGCTTTTAAAGCCTATTGGAATTGGAGAAACTGTTAGCGAACAGCATGGATCCTGACCAGACTGCGCGGATGCGCAGGCTGGTCTGGATCCATGCTGGTCGCACACCCACTATGTTGGTTTTCCCATGGCACGGCTCATATTATTGATAAGGTCAAAGTGTGTAAAGTAAAAGGATTAACTTATGTTCGAAGCTAATAAACTGATAAATTATTGATTAATCTGTCAGAAAATATTCAATTAAAATTTATTTTGTACAATCTGGAGTGAAATCGAACAGCTGAACTTTGGATATTACATTTCCCACGTATGACATGTAAAACGGTGTAAAGGTTAATTTATCATATTATATTATTGTAAAATTACTGTTTCTGACAATTGTAAAAGAACTAATTTACTTTATCTATGCCTGGATATACATAGTTTTACGATCACTAATAAATACTTCAGGTAAAATGTCCAGTAAACATGATTTTCGGGTGTATTTTTATTCAAAACGGGATACGATTGGGATCTGTGCATAAAATTGCAGATATTAGTTAGACGTGGAAGTCGGCGGCCAACCTAAAAAGTGTCGCTGGCCTCAAACGTATGATTACATTAAGTAACTCTAAAAAATGGCCGCCAATTTTAAAATGCCACACCAATATGTGGCAAAAACAGCAAGTACTTCTGTACACGTTATCTTAAAAATTCTTTCGCAAAAGTAAAGTACTTCAAATTCTCATGCACACCATACTTTTCAATTTGATTTTATGCCACTAACAAAGCAGCAGTCACCATTAAAATCTTAACTTTCCCATGGGAAATGTTATTTTCCCATAGGAATGCTGTCCTTTCCCATGGGAAGAACACGGGATAAATTTTCCCATGGGAAAGTGGATTTCCCATGGGAAATATATTTGTTTCTTAAAATGATAAATCATTATCTTTTAAACTTATTCTACACCAAGCACATCATAACATGACTTTGGAAAAAGTTATTTGTCATTTTATTTTTTTACAGATTTTCCCATGGGAAGACGTTCCTATGGGAAATATTTCCGTTAGGAAGACTTTTAAATTATTCCCATGGGAAATATTTCCTACAGGAGATATTTTCCATGGGAAATATTTCCGACGGGAATGAATTCCGGTTGGAATATTTAATATAAAATAAGTCATGTGTATAATTTTCCACAGAAAAACTTTATAAGAAACTGAATATTCTTAACTGAATAATACCTTTTCAGATATAAAAGTCGTCGATACTATCGTTTAAATTGACATCAAATGGGAAATAGAGTATGGTTATGTGTCTTCTACGGGCGATATTTCTTTTCACATTTACTTACTGCAAAATTACATCTAAACAACACTGCTGTGATCTGGAGTTACTACTCATACTAACCCTAAAAATGCTGAACACGTTTGAGTCTACCTTTGCGGCCAGTGTAAATCATGGTCAACTTGCACATCCGTGCAGTCTGATCATAATCTGCACTGTTCGCCATTCAGTCGGTATCCTTTTGTAAGCACCCTCCTTTCACAGTTAATTGTACTGTCCAAACTGAAAGATGGACAAGTAAATTATAGAAATTCAGCAGGGTAAGGACTAAAATAGGGTTTAATATTCTCTCTCTTCCATATACGTTCTAATGTAAAAAAAAATCTCCAGAGTGGATAAAACAAACACTAGCCTTAATTTAAATCCCAAAGTGAAAAAAGTGTACATTACTCGTTCCGTCTCATGACGCTACTAGATCAAATAGCTCCTGCAATAGCTCCTGCGCTGGTACTAGAGTGGTTTTCTAATCATATTCATTATGCATATTTCCTATAACCCCTTTTTGTGTTTAGCATACAATAAAAACACTGTGAAACTACAAAAAGATAAAACTGGCATAGGCTCTATTGAGTATCATCCTTCATCAAACTCCAGTTCAAATTATTTTGATCGTAGTAGTGGCTGAGTCTGCACAGTGACAGGGTCGTGCAACAGCACAGTCGGTCACGATTAAAACAAGTCCACATTAATGCTGGTTTGCTGTCATTATCACATATCAAAATATAAGTATCTATATTTATAAGCAGATGGTGTACTGAATTAAATCTAAAAAAGAAATTCCTAATTTAAAATATTCTATCAAATATGTGTTGCTATTATAATCTGAACGTACTTTTTTTAGTTCGCAAAAGTACTACATTTGTAGTGTGCGGTCAGCTTTTTTTATCTCAAAAAAAACACGGAGTACTTTTTTTTCGGAGATTACATATTATTATTTGTATCGAAAAAAATCTAATTCTAAATATTTACGCCCATCAAAGTATCAATGTATTCCTAATATCGAGGCTTCCAATCAGTCTTGAGTTCTTACATATTTATAAGAAATGAAGCTCAGCAAATTTTCCCGACGAATCGACAGTCGGTTTAAGAAATATTTTCTATATTAATTTGAATAGTCGTTTAAGCTATTTTGTAAAGGAAATTTTGATTTAATCTCTTATCTACAATAAGATGAAGTAAATAAAAGGTTGAACTGTGCAGAATAAAAACCTATTAAGAGTTTTATCCTAAATTACGAACAGAAGAAATAACAACTTGAATACAAATGTTAAGATAATATTATATCTATCAAATCAACTATTTAGTGATATGTGTTAACGCTGAATAAACATTTTATAAGACTGTCATTATTAGGCGATACTGTTTTTAATGACGTTTTTCAGCAACTTTTAACTTAAAAATTGGCGCCAGGTAAATCTTTTTTTCTATACTCATTTAAACATCCTTTTTATCATTTGTTATAAGAATATCGAATAGACTATTATCGCTCACACTCACTACAGCAATCTTAAATTAATATATTTTTGAAAAACTTCCGCAAAACATAGAGCAAACAAGCACTGTAGCAAGTCTAGAGATCATCGATTAGATGATAGGGGATGAAATTCCCCGAGAAGGTAACGTCCGTATACAGTTACTCTTCTTCGTCGTCTGCATATACCGAGGCATTTTTTTTTTCGATGTTTTTCGGTTCAGGTCTATGTACTATCCGGAGACTGGTTGTCTGCAAGAACAACACAGCACCCCGAATCAGTCACAGATATTCCTAAATCGTGCCAACATGATTCTTTTATATCTTTTTCGTAATGAAAACTGTATATTTGCAACGGAAAAAAATAAACACTTTTTTTAAAAAAGTAAGGAAGTGTAAAGGATGTCAAGTTTCTGAGCGGAGTGCAAACAATACTAAAAATCCTAATGTCAGTGCGGGAACACGGTGAAAGACGTCGCCGTCACACCAGCTGCCCGTAAATTTTGCAAAGTATGTTATTTGCTGTAACAGGTATGATGACACTTAATGTTAACTTTTTCGAGCGAAGTTTCATTTTCTTATGAGTGGTGAATAGTTTCTTTGTAAGCGAATATATAAAAGATAAATTCCCATTCTAGGCGGTGCCTTAATTCATATTAAGGGATGAAAATCCCGGGACGGTAACGTCCGTATATAGTTATTCAACTTTGTTGTCTGCATACACCGAGGCAATTTTTAGATGTGTTTTTCGGTTCCGGTTTATGTACAGCCCGCAGACTGGTTGTCTGCATGAGAAACAGAGCACCCAGAATCAGTTACATAAATTCGTAAACCGTGCCAATATGATTCTTTTGGCTGCGACTAAAACAAATCTGGTGCGCCTGTGACATATTACAGACTACGGTATGAGATCTAAACCGAATTCAAGCAATATAAACAAAAAATATCTTAAATTTTATATTTTGTAACCATGGTGATAGTTATCCTAACCTGATGATGATTAGATAAAGTAATTCTAAAATTTAAAGATACTAGGATTTTTTTTTACATTTTTTTCGTATAGTGTCCGGTGCAAAGGTTTCGTGTGTTAATCGGTGCCACAATTTCATAACAAAACAAAAATCGTATATTATCCGTAGCCCATGAGATCATTGTTCACGACTGGTTAAATGCAATTGACCATACGTCATGCTCCAACAACAGGTCACGTGGTACCGCAAAACCCTAACCTTCCACATTTAGATCGATCATGACTGATGCTGCAACATTGCGCGATATTCCTGAAGAGATTTGCGAGAAATAGCTGCCGTATTGTGTGTCTTTAAGACAAAGACGGAATGCGAGGATGTACTGTAAGTAGTCTTAAATTAATAGTGTCGGGACTTTTCGACATTCGGAGAGGGAATTTGTTGCGAAAGCGTGTATATTCAAAAGTCACACCCGGGGTTCGGTCATATCTGGGGTTTTCTGAAATGCTTTAAAGGAATACACGTTCACTTTTTAAATTAGCCATGATGGGTCAACAGACAAAAACATATTTTCTCATTCTAAAATGGCGTATTCTTTAACCTTATTGTATTTACTTGTGTATAAAATACGAACAGACTGTAGAAAGAACAGTTTATATCAATAACAAATATTTGTAGGTTAGCCTGAAAAACAGGTAAAAGCCTTTGTTTCTCGGACGGCGGATTAATCTGCCTTCGGCGAAAACTGTCCGGTTGATATTCTTGCACGCTCCGAAATACGGTAATTATAAGTCTCAACCGCTTCGCGGTTTCAACTTAAAGACAGCAATGAAGAATAATGTTCACTTATACTTTAGGTATAACTAGCCCTTCTCCATCAGCCTAAAAAGAACTTACATCACCGACGCATTTCCGTGTACATGTTGATAAAGGTAACCAAGTAATTGAAAAGTTAGGGCACGAAAAAAGCGGAATTTTTGGTACCTGTAATACTTGCCATTTTGGCAGTTTCTCTTCACAGGTTCCGTTATGTAAATGCCCAATAAGAACTGTTGTGGCTTAGAAATAAACTCACAAAACTATATTTATTCATACCTTTGTACATACAAACATGTAGTATGTTCGTCGATTTTTTCCATTCAATTGCTCGTGACGACGTCCACCCAGCTTTAATCCAGACTTAGAAACAGGTGTAATAGTTTAAATGGTGAACTTTTTAAGATGCATTTGAGATTCATCTTAGTGTGAATGTGGCTTTGGCATTGAAGATGCTGAGCATTTGCTTTTTAAATGCAATTATTTCTGAGATCAGAGTCATCAGTTGCTTATAGCCACACGCCACTTTTATCCCATAAGTACGAGGGGTGTTCAATAAATACGCGGAAATGTGCTCTCATGTCTTTATTTCTCGTCCTATTTTGCTGAAATTTCAAAATATGACGCATATAACATAATAAATGTGAACGTTTAAACTACAAATATCAGAACGTGCATGATATTTACTTATCGTTTCCTAGGCAACGTCATTTCCTAAAAAGCGGCCCAACGTCATTAAGACGCTATCATATCACAAACAATTAATCGAGCCAACTCGTGATTACCATTTATTTAATGTTTATCGCAATTAAATGCATTTTCTACACCTTCCTACCAATAAATGAATATTGTCCATATGATATTTTCTTCAGGGCATTGTCCATTAAACCTTTAGCAGTAAAGCATTTGTCTGTTTCTTTGATTTTCAATTCAAAACACAAAGTGTTATCCCATGACTCCGTTCAACACTAACTTTCAAGCGATGACCAACACAACTTGCCATTTTAATGATGTAACATTTATAGTTTGACGTTATTGGCTGAGAGGTTACACTTCATATTTTCATTTTGACCAATTAAAGAAAAGGTACCTTGAGAAAAACACCAGTGGCAAGTAATGTTTTAGCATGTAGTTTGAAAAAGAGACAAAAATGGGCCGAATGACGTCACATGACGTTGGCATGGGGACTAGTATTTACTTATTATTTATACAAAGAAAACAAAATTTTGTCATATCAACTCAGTATTCCCTAATCTACATTGTTTAGCAGTTTCATTCATTTTTGATGATACATGAAGAAAGGACAGCACATTTCTGCGTTGTTATTGAACACCCCTCGTATTAATTTTAATGCATTATCATTTGGCAAAGAAGAAGTTCCAACTGATACCTTTTTACAATTTCTATTAAGTTTTACACGTATATAATCATTTGTTATCTCAAAAGTCGGAAGGTAATATTAACATTAACACGGCCTGGAGGTGTGCGTCGGTTCAAGCGCACTGATTGGATGATCGCTTATCGATTTATTGATTTGATTGACAGGCGGCATTTGGTAAATTGTAAGTTGTAAAAATTATTGTTTTTCATCAAAGACAAAGCCTATGTTAGTTTGTATCGATGATAACCAGGCTTGACTTCTAAAATCTTTGATAAACCTCAAAACTGCCACTTTGTTTACACATTTATACCACGTGGGTTCGCAGTGAGGTAGTTCTTTTCCTTAGTTTTGGTTAACTCCATGCTGGTGTGTTTTTATCTGTATTCCGCAAGAAAAAAAAACGAGATTCGGTTGAGGAAATTAAAGTTAAAATATAAGGCGCCTAAAGGGATGGAAGAAAATGAATTCTTTGTGGTGTTTTTCTTTTTCTTATTTTTTCTACGCCACTGGCAAAAATATTGGCAAAGCTATAAATATGCAAACAATACATAAACCTAAGTTTTCGTCATAATAAATTAAGATAATAGGGTTATCATAACAGAGCTGATATGGGATGCTGTATTCGGCTCGAGTGAATTTTTGCCAGATCAGATCACACGAGTGCGATCCGACCTTGCAAAATCCGCGAGAGCCGATTACAAATTCCCAGATCTAACTACTGTTATAATGACCCTTTTATACCTCTACCTTTTTGTTTGTTCTTTTGTTATTTAGCGAAATCTTCAATGTTTATCGATATAAAAATGGAACTAAGTGAAGTTTTTGTGTGCACTATTTATAGAACTGTATCGGTTCATACATATTAATGAAAGTAGTCCGACAGCATACAATACGGAAGGTACAATGCGGAATTTTAAAGATACAATACGGATTTTTATTCTGCCTGTTCATATGTAATTGTGAAATACAAGCCGATTGTTTACAGAATTTATATAGATATTTAATAAAATTAATATTGTGCGTTCAAGATGGGTGTTAGTGTCTTACTTATACATCTGAATACACTCAATCAACGGCTTGGTTGCATTCCATGCTTCCTTCCATGCTGCCAGCGGATCGTGTAAGGGATTATTGTTATTTTTTAAATTTTGCGATATCTTTGAAAAGAAAATTTTCCAAACTGTCGCTGCTGTTTTTGTTGGCAAATGTTTGATGAAGTGCGCTTGATATATGTTTAAAAAAATAAATTTTATTCATAACAAGTTAAATACAAGATTTAGCTTACCAAAAGGTTCCTTCTAGCACATATAAAATATTCTTTTTAAGGGATATTGTTTTAGCATAATGTTACAAATGTTTGATAACGCAATGAGACAAATATGATTGGTCAAACTTAATTAGATATATTTAAGAACTAATCTAAGTATTTACAGTTTTATCATAACCCAAAGCTGTTTTTAATATAAGCAAGTGCAGTACATATTATGCTACTCGAAGCATTTGTCTTGCAGTCTGTATTTCACTTCCGGATATTTTCATCACGCGGCTACACCAGCGAGTACCCGCACACATAACACAAAGAAATTTCGTACATGCGTTTACGATTCGAAAAAAAAATCAGGAAGTAAAAAAGTACGCAAAAGAAATGACTTGCAAATTTGAAACGTTAGAAGATAAATGAATCACGTGACCAGGGACAATTTTATTAGGTAATTCTTTTGGCGGGAGTCTATTTTTAGATGATGCATATTCATTTCATTAATCTCGATTCTTTACTATGATATATTTATTCGAGGAGTTACATGATTTAAACTTTATTATTGTGTCTTCTTGTTCTGTTATTTGACGTAGTTGTATTGCATTGCACTATTTAAAGACTGAAATAAAGATTGATTATGCGTAAACACATATTGGGCTAGAGGCTATCTGTAATGAATATGAGTCCAAGATGGCGGCGCCCTAGGGGGAATCGGATTACTTTGACGATACCCCTGTATCCATTACATGCTCAGTCAAGTGTGACATGTTCACCATAAGTGTTCCATCTCTTGAGAAGGAACAATAAACGATTGTCATAACACCTGTATGTGATGAAAGTTTTGCAGAAATTGTTAATAATAAAATCTTTAATCTAAGATCCTTTGGAAGGAATGATGGAACAGAAAACCAAGGAAAGTAATAGCTAAATGTTGTTTTTTTTTTAATCTGCTCGTGAAAGGTTATGAAAAGTGCAACAACTTTCATGTCGCCAGTGTGAAATAGAATGGACTGCTCGTTCCTAAATAGTACAAAAATAACACCCGGTCAAGCCTAGGTCTATCTGTCTTTCGTAAAGTCTTTGAATTACGATTTCATTTATATAGCAAAACTTGACACTTTATGAGGAAAATATATTCAAGTCAAGTCAAACAGTTTATGTCTCTTTATACGTACAGCATGATAAAACAGTACATTATCAAAATATTTTAAAAATACGTATGCCTTTGTATACAGAACTATAAGAGACAATTTAATCTATACACTAGTTTTATACATATATATTCTAAAATCTACTATTTAGTAAGATGACTAAGTCACTGACATAAAACTAATAAAATCCTTATAAGTAGGTATACCTTCAAAAGGCCAAGTTTGCTTAAATAAAAACATACTAATAAGTTGTCGATGAGAACGTAACATAAACATATATAAAGCAGTCTGATACACGGAACTCATGGAATTGTGATAATGTAGTTTTTTGTAAGATATATTTTAGCAGATTTCCAATGTAAATATGTTAGTGTGTAAAAGATCTAAGTAATTACGTCTACAAACATTTTATTTAGTACACAAAAGTTATTTTGTGCTAGAAAATAATTGTTCCAGTCTGTAAAAGTTAGATATAACATAGAAATAGAGTTTTAAACACATTTTCATTAATAAAAATTGATAAATAAACAGGGAGTGAAATCCTTCACCTACATCAATATCACAAAAAGTAGATTTTCTTGCAGAATATGGCATGCTTTACCGTCATGTGTTATACTTGATTTATTATTATCCCGTTTCCTTGGCTAGTCTATCATTACTAGTAAAAAAACGTCTAGATGACAAAAGATTGATATAAGCACTTAATTTTCAGAGCTTTGTAAGTATTATTGTTTGATGTTATTTGTATATCAGAATTATATTTCTGTATAAAGTTATCTCTGAACTTTTAACAAGCTTTTGTTACTTAAGAAACTCTGCCTATACCATACGCCTAAAACTCCGGACTAACATAATGAAAACTTACCGTTGCCGATCCCTGGGACTTTACAGTTCTTGAAATAATGATTTCATTTATCACTCTGTAAACTTTAAACACAACAATTATTTAATAAATTATCTTGCTAGATTTATTTTTCTTCTTTTTAAGTACACGAACCATTATCAATAAAACAAGACAATGAAAAATCACTACAAACAAGCCTTTGTCTAAGTTGTAGTTGTGTTTTCCTTGAATATCTCTTCCGTTTTGTATGGAGCTTTCATTTTATGAGTGGGAAAATAGCAACGCACTGTTGTGTTCCTGTCTTCTTATTAGACAAAATTACAAAGTACACAGCCAAAGTCATTAAAGTTAAAATATAAGGCGTCTTAAGGGATGGGAAATCTGTGTCTGTATCTCTTTAATATTGTTGGTTGCGATTCATTTGGATGATTTATTATATTGATTTTGAATAGGTTTTGTTACCTAAAAATATATTTGTGAGAAATTTCGGAGTATTTTGTTAACGTTGTTACGACAATTTGCATTTTCGTTTTTAGTTTTCGTTCTTGTTACGAGACGGACCAGTTTTAAGAAACACAAACCGTTTCTTTTCAATGTTTAAAAGAAGAATTTGACCTGCGATCCTCAGTCTTGGAAGGTACATTGCCAGTAGGCAATAGATCATTCATATTGATTTTGAGGTCAAATGTCAAGGTCACGGTGGCTGCTATATAGTACAAAACACCTTCTTCGCTCAATAATTTAAAATTGACTCGATTTACGACTCTCAAAACTGCAGACACATTGCTCATGGACGTTTAATGATCCATACTGATTTAGAAGTCAGTGGATCTAAGTTTTGTAAAAACAGTGACAGCAAGTTAAACAAAGACTCTTCTTGATTTTGAGATATCTTAATCAAAGTTAATAGTCACTGTCATGTGAAGCGATCAAAAGAACGTTTTATTTGACGCTTGTATGGTACATTGCTTCGAACGTTTCATGCTCTTGTTATTTGTTTTGACTTTTTAAAAAGGGGACAGAGGTCGTGAAATGAATGAAATAATCTCATTGTGTTATAATCTCATCGGGTTATAATCTCATTGTGTTATAATTTCATTGTGTTATAATTTCATCATGTTATAATCTTACTGTGTTATAATTTCATTGGGTTATAATCTCACTGTGTTATAATTTCATTGGGTTATAATCTCATTGTGTTATAATATCGTTGTGTTATAATCTTGTGTTAAAATCTCATCGGGTTATAATCTCATTGTGTTATAATGTCATTGGATTAAAATGTCATTGTGTTATCATCTCATTATGTTATAATCTCATTTGTTTATAATGTCACTGTGTTATCATCTCATTGTGTTATAATCTAATTATGTTATAATTTCATTGGTACATAAACGCATTGTGTTATAATTTCATTGGGTTATAATAATGTCATCGGGTTATAATCTCACTGTGTTATCATTTCATTGGTATATAATAGCATTGTGTTATAATTTCATTGGGTTATAATGTTATTGGGTTTTAATCTCATTGTGTTATAATCTCGTGTGTTAAAATCTTATCGAGTTATAATCTCATTGTGTTATAATCTCATTGTGTTGTAGTCTCATTGTATTATAATCTCGTTGTGTTAAAATCTCATTTGGTTATAATTTCATTGGGTTATAATCACATTATGTTATAATCTCATTAGGTTACAATTTCATCGTATTATAATCTCATTAGATTATAATCTCATTGTATTATAATCGCATTTGGTTATAGTCTCATTGGATTATAATCTCATTGTATTATAATTCAATTGTGTTATTATCTCAGTTTGTTATTTACGACATATCCTTCATCCTCTATGTAACATGAAAGGTTTTGTTAAATTAAAGAGGGATGTTTGAACTTTCCTTAAATATATTAAAGGCATTATCATAGGACTATTCTTTTGTACATTTATTTTATCCCTGAATGGTTTGTCGTTTTTCAAAGTTTATAAACATTTTTCTTTAAAAAGGTATATTATCTAAGGTACTAGTTGAGTAAAAACTGCATTTTCGGTTGTTTTATTACTTTTTAGACAAAGTGGCTGGAATCTGAAATAACAGAACTGTATCAAAATCATTTTGAGTTCTTTAAAGTGCTTTATAATATAAATAGTATAAATAATATTTACAGAGAAAAAACTTCTTACGGAAAAGATAAGCTAAGTACCTAAAACTTTACTTCATTTTATACTGGTTTCCTTGTCATGGGTAACCGTGTCACAGAGTCAACAGGGTCTTTCAAGTTTACAACTTTTTTGTATGACCTGGAGGCTATACCACCTCTTCTTGCACATATTAGGGCATGGAAGTTATTTTAAGACATAATTATATCAACATTTTTAACACGGTTCCCTCAAGCACTGTGAAAAAAACAACAACAGTAAGACTGCTTTGTACAAGGACAATCCATAGCTGTAAGCCTTCATGTAGCGGGTAATTTCGAATTAAACACTTAACAGACACTATTAAAGTACAACAAAACAACAACAACAATATTTTATTAGCAAATATAGACAATAACTTGCCTTTGGCTAATGAACAGAAAAAATCATACGAATAATGATCTGATCATACATGACATATTATGCTTAGGTTATAAATATGATATGATATATCTGTTTAATAACACAAACAAGAGGGCCATGATGGCCCTAGGTCGCTCACCTGAGTAACACACCATAACAGTGTAAACAATAATCATTGTGAGCTAAAAACAAAAGGAGGTAATCTGACATAAATCAGTCCAGAGGTTTATAACTAGATCATCTGAGTACCCTGATGACACTGATGAAATTTCAAATCAGTCTTGTCAGAAGTTACTGAGAAATATCCATTCAAATTAAAATAAAGGGAGGTTATTTGTCAAAAATTCACTCCGGAGTTGATTGTCTGGGTCCACTTTATCACATAAATGAAATTTGGAACCAATCATGCAAGTAGTTACCAAAATACGTTCATTTTAATTAAAGACAAAGGGAGGTAATTTGAAATCAAATCAGTCAAGAGTTATCTACCCTGATAATCGGAGACCACCTGAATACATATACTTGAACATTCAAATTAATCACATACACATGATTAGAACTGGTGAAGAAAGAAAAATGCACAACAATGTGAAATATAGCAATTTTTGTGAATCAAGGGTACATACCTCTGGTCCTACTAAACAGATTTAGCTGTTGGAACTCGTCCAATATATTTTAATCATACACATTCTGTGTAAATATTATTTGGATTGGTGAAGAAATGAAGTTGCTTGAGTGTAAACTAGGGAAAATAAAGCAATTTCTGTAAATTCAAGAGCGAGTAACTCTAGACCTAATGGTCAGATTTCATTCATAATCGAACTCTTCTGAGATCTTATTCTCATACACATTCTGTATAAATATGATTTGGATTGCTGAAGGAATGAAGTGTAAACAAGGTAAAATATAGGGATTTTTGCAAAATCAAGGGCCCATAACTCTGGTCCTACTTGTCTGGTTTTGTTCAAAATTGAACTCATCCAAGATCTGATAGCAATACATATACTATGTAAATATGTTTTGGATTGGTGAAAAAATGAAGGTGCTAGAATGTAAACAACGTAAAATATAGTACATTTTGTAAATCAAGGGCAAATAACTGGTCCTACCGGGCCAATTTTGCTCTTAACCGAACTCATCCAAGATCTTGAGGTCATACACATTTTTTCTAAATCTGATTAGGATTGGTGAAGAAATAGAGATGCTAGAATGTAAACAAGATGAAATATAGCAGATTTTGTCAATCAAGGGCACATAACTCTTGTTCTACCTGCCCGATTTCGCTAATAATCTAACTCATCCAAGATCTTGAAGTCATTTACATTCTGCTTAAATATGATTAGGATTGGTGAAGAAATGAAGATGCTAGAGTGTAAACAACGTGAAATATAGCAAATTTTGTCAATCAAGGGCACATAATTCTAGATATACTAATCCGATTTAGCCCATAACCGAACTCATCCGAGTCTTGTGGTAAACATTGTGACCAAGTTTAATTAAGATTGCTTTAAAATTGTGGATGCTAGAGTGTAAACAAACTAAATGTGAACGGACGGACGGACGACGGACATTCATCAATCCTAATAGCTCACGAGACATATTTATGATGGCAGTATGAACAGAACAAATTAATACTACTTAAACAGTTATCATAATAATTAATTAGACATTTACACTTATGCATTATTCACAATATATGCCTCTTTAAGGTATTTGTAAATATTCAAAATAGTTCTCTTTTATTTGAACTCATCAGACAGTTAAATAAACTGAGATTTGGCCACACGAGGCGTGGCATAAATTTGGTGCAAATATTAGAAAATTTTGAAGAAGAAGTGATACTCCGACTCTACTTAATTATAATGCAATATCGACACACTCTATTATTCTGTCAGTTCCTACATATCTTCCAGTTTTGATAGCTAGTGAATGTGCTGATAGTCTGAAACAAATAAATTGTTTTCTAAAATAATCAATTTCAATAAAATCAAAATACTTTTCATTTCCAAATTCTGTTTGAAATTTTACATCATAATCTAGTTTGGTCATACTATGGACAATATCACTCCACTCTAGCCTAAACTGATATCTCGATCAATATATCAAAAGTGATATTTTCATTAAAGCCATATATAGCCGTATCCTAGACTATCAATAAGACACTTAACTTTGTTTGCCCAAATAGTACATCTTTCGTTATATATTTTTTCGAATTAAAGTTGAAATGTTTTATATACAGGCAATCCTGTATCTTTACTTATTTTCATCCAATAATTCAATACTCTCTCTTTTCATAAAATAGATATAGGGTATCTTCCAAGTTCTCCTAAAACGTTCGTTAACTTGGTACAATACCTTTAACATCATTGCACAGTGCAATGCACAAAATCGCCATCCTATAGCGTATTCGAGGGGAAAAGGGGTCTAAAATATTTCAATTTCTTGTCCGGGCCATATTCATATCCCTTAAACCTTGATATTAGCAATTACAACAATATTATAGACTCGTTATCTGAATGCATTAATATTATTGCATTTCTTTTTCTTGTACCAAACGTCAAATTTATGTTTTTGATATCCATAATTAGATTTAATATAACTCGTAGCAAAAAATCTGTAAAAATTCAATGTATTGTGCCAAAAGCTCCATGTCTTCAAATGTATAAAACCATTATGTTGCGTACAAAATGCCCTGCCGAATGGAGTACCAGTAACCCTGTTACAATTTCTCGTGACTGGAACGTAAAAATTCATACTAGCTCTCAAATGTGTCAATTCTTTGGTAAATATTTCTTTCAGTATAGCATTTGAAATGATTTGTTGAAAAATTAGTTAGCTAATCAGCTTTTATATCAAAAGTAATACATATTAAGACGAAACTTGAATTTATTTTCTATCATGGCAGTCTGTTTATTACTTTTAAAAGCAATTACTAGAATATGAAACAGTCAAGTTAGAATTTCCTACTCTTTCTTTGTACAATGGCGATATGTGACATCATAACATTATAAGAGAAGAAATATTTCAATTTTTTTTAAGATATTCTCTGAATGACTCTTGTAATGGAAATCCTATGAATGGGAACATTAGCAATTCATTAGTGTTTTTTGTCTGTTTGCTCTCCATGTAAGGAAGTTGAAGAAGTGTTAGTTAAGATATAAGGCGTGTAAATGAGATGGAAAAAATAGCACTCAGGGGGTGTTTAAGGTCACTGGTCCTTCACCGATATGAACTCAAAATGTCGCCTTGGATGTATTATTCTTCTTGTATCAAAACTATCGCAGTTGATGGTTTAACTTGCGTACAACGATGTGTGGTCTTTCTCAAAAGCTGGAAAAGTCGTTACATAACCTTATTTTGTCGGTGCTATCAAAAAAGGTAAGAAAAACTGAAATCGTAACACATATTTCATTTTCATGTGACGTACTGCCATTGTTACGTAATTGCAAAAGTTCTGTCATTTTACTATTGAATAGGAAATATTGAATATCGAAGTTATTTGGTATGTAGCTTCGGCCAATTTGACTTAGTTTCCACTTCACATGCAAAAACAATTAGTGGAATTTCACTTTGTGTGTATAATTGCAGGTTCCATGTGAACAGACGCATGAATAAACCTGCGAATGTCTCTAAATTATACTTTTTTAGTTGTAACATGTATAAATGTTGAGTTCTGCTCAACCCGGGACTAGAGGAGTGGGTAGACGACAGCTTCAGTTTCGGCTATCGTTCATGAACAGGCTCTATCACACCGAACCTGAAACATTTTCAAATAATTATGTCGTTTTGGACAACCTGTGCTTTACCACTGTTTTATTCTATTGTGCTATAGATATATATATATATATAAAGGATAGAACGTATCTTCCAAACCAAGGCTGTTCATGATAACGTAAAATTGAAACGACTCTCCGCCCAACGACCAGGAAAAATTACAACTTTTAGTAAATTAAGCCAGTCCCTTTAACGACTTCGAACTATCATGAAACAGTGCAATTGTTTTGAAGTACACATGCTTATACACAAAGGTACAAAAAAGCCACATTTCATTCAAATGTTGCAGAAGCATAAAAAATTGTGTAGAATACTAGAAATACTTCAGAAGACCGGGAGTTTAATAATTTGCTTTTTTTTCACGGAAGTGGTTTGCATTTATATTATAAATAGTCTTGTTATGATTATCTCTCTTTCAAAAACACGCCCGTTATATGCTTACTTTTTGTAATTTACGAGATTTGTCTCCTTGAGGAAAGTAGCGGTTACAGCGTGCCATATTAATTCAGTATTTTTTATAGGAGGAAAAACAAGGTCAGAATGTGATGTCATGTATAATTGATACCTAATTGGTTGATATTATACCTCTTTGATATTGCCATGACTTTTTCCCTGAAGATTAATGTGCCTCGTGTTAGAATGCAATGTGACACAACAACACTTTGTAGGTTATACGAAGGTTGTTCAAAAATAACATAGACTTTTGTTGTTAAAAGTCGCCTGTTCTATATAGACTCTTTAAATACCATAGCTACGCATAACCGGCGCAGTCGTTCTTTTTTCATCTGTCATGATTTGAATTTAACCGCTATTGTTTGCACTGATAGTCCACTTGTTTACCTGAAAATAATTCCGACCTACCCTAAATTTTTGGCCCGACTCTAAATTTTTTTATGGCCTTGGGGATTTTTTTTTTCAACAAAAAGTTGCAAAACTGCACTTTTTGTGCTTTAAACATGGTCACTGATGTTAGAAATCAACTTACTGATGCTCTAAAAGCATAATCCCCTTATTTATATTCATTTCCGAAAAGTCTCACTTAATAAGAAAAAAATCAAAAAAAAAAAAAAAAAAAAAAAAAAAAAAATTCCGACCTACCTACCATAATTATTTTAGCATGTTACCGGAAACAAATAATATTTTTTAGGCCTAATGCATGAAGTATCGTCCCCGGCACGCTCAGAAAATCAGACAGTTGTTAAGTTATATAGAGATTTTAACAAACACCAAATGGAATTTATAAATTAATGAAGCAGATATCCGGTTATCTGTGTCTTAATCTTCAAGTGGTACAAACGATTCACAAATTTCCCAGACTTACATAAAGACAGCGAATATCGAGAGAGAAAATACGTGTTTCGACGTTAACTTCAATCTTTGACGATACAGACCAACTACTCTCGGTGCGCACCCTATCTGAGATGTTTGACATAACTGTTTATATCGTTTTCAGTACTTGAACCAAATAACCTATTATGACTAAGGTATTGTTTATAAAAAATAATAAAAGAAATTTACAAATATAAGTTAATGCAAACTTAATGACAGCATCTCGACGAAGTCACGACGTCGTTAACGCCGTTGAAGTAAGATCAACATGCGCCGGGTTCGTGTAGGTGACTGTTATAGAGGAGGCGTTACTCCTGTATGATAATAATCAAGTCAAATTTGTAGTGAAGTTAGTAGAACAATTACGAATTATGATGGTCAACTTCATGTTAGCTTCATTAAAGTATGTAAAATGGACAAAGTTTACGTTATTTTTAGCCGACTTTGCATCACAAGGTTCTAGCCGAAAAATAGAGGGTGACTTTATAAGTCCTTACGGACAAAACTAAGTCCCGGATGCACACGTAGTTAAAACTGGGAACCTTCAGCAAATATCAGCTGGATATATTCTCCATATGAAAGCATTTTACATTTGATATGAGGTTTACACCTAAAGCTATGGAACGGCAGTCGTGGAATATTCAAATTAGAGTACCTAATTTGAGAACATTGTTTAATGTTAGAAAGGCATATAAAACATCTCTAGTGTCGTTTCATTTCGAAGCCACTTTGTTTGATTAACGTATTAGTGTCTGATGGCCCTTTAATGCTTCCGTAGAATCAACATTTTATAACACGAAATTCATTTTGAAAATATTTTTGACATATCTAGGTCTGCAGCACTCAAATACAGAAATATCTGACATCCGAGGCATATACTGACACCTTCAGACAACCTGAAAAAGGCCTTTTGAACGATTTGACTAAATTCCAAAAATCTCCATATACCCTTGCTCCGTTACGGACCTCTGTTGGATTTGTGTGCATTCCGAGTTCAAATATTTTTTTATAGATAAAAAGCTGACATGTCGCGTGGTCCAGGTATTTCAAAATTGTTATAACGTGCTGAAAATTGACTCCTCATTAGCAAAAAAAAAAAAAAGGTGCGTGACCCCTGACTATCAACCAATGCAAATCCGACTTTCGTTTTCAAGTTTAGTCTGTCTACTTTCATTTTTTTTTTTTTACTTTCGGAAATAGTTGAAGGCCGAGTGACGTCATATTCTGAGTTGTCAAAAACATACCTATGCCTGGCGAGATTGCATGAAAATGTGCACGGTGTCCTAAGGATATGGGCTGACATCCACACATTAAAATGAAGTCGTACAATGTATGGGCTATTCAAACATAAATGAGTTGATTTTACGGTGATTCTACATAAATAGCCATTTGACCGATGCAATTGACTCCCACCCCTACCCTCGCAAAACTTACACTATTTAACTAGTTTAACTGGTTAAAGGGCAATAAGTTTGCTGTTAATGTGTAGCTTCTTACAAGATTAGCAGAAAGGATTCCTCCACAAGGAGGAACTTTTACACTAAGCAATGAGGGGGTGCATTGCTTTAACATGGTTTTCTTCCACATTTACAAAGAAAAAAACATACTATGTAGCATACCAAAATGAAGAGGAAAGATTAAGCTATACTATAAGATTTTATGCATCAGAATTCTGTTAAGATAACAAAATACGTAAAACTCTTTTTTTACCTTCAAACAGATTCAACCCTCTCATCAGCTGTGTGGCAGTTCCATAAACTACAAAAAGAGTAACACAAATTTCGTTTAAATTGTCAGAAAAAAAAAGTTATAATGAAATCAATTAATATTGGGTCTCCGATTCCTTCCTCACTGAATTAAAAGTGATATAATTCAAGAACGATTTACTTTATTACAAAAATGTGATATTCTGTTATTGGCCACTCTTCAAAGGAACAGACTGTCAATCTTTAATTAATTTCCTTCATAAATAAAGGAACTGAATCACTTCAAACACTTCATACAGTTGTGAATTTCTGTTCTGAGAAAGAAAAAGATGGAATTATGTTATATGATTTTTTTCCTTAGAAGGTTCCTCCTTCATCAAAGACTGAACTTCCTTTATTGTTCCGCCAACAATTCAGACTACATCATTTCTCTATCTACCTGGTGAAAATCATTATATCATTTCGGTTACATCAGAGCAATATAACTCCCATTAACGCTCCCTCTGGAGTCTTGGATAACCACATTATAATTATCAAGATTCGGAAAATCACCTGATGATCCGGAAATACCGCGATTTGATTTATAGCCCTTGCCGTTCTTTTCAGAAAAAAATTATTGTACACACATGTCAAGGACGTACTGTTTTTCCTGGAATTTCAACAAAAAAAGGTTTTATATTTTATTTTTTAAATTCAGTTTTTGTTGGCATCATATAGAGTAAAGTCGCCGTATGAGGCTTACGTATCTTTTTTGCTCTTGAGTCTTAACAAAATAACTCTGTTATTTGTGCGGAGATTGTACTGAAAATGGGATATAACGGATATGAATGTACTTTGTATCTTCCTGTGCTTCTATGTCGCTATATCTTCAGCGATAGAGTGGCTTGCATCAAGTGAATATTTTGATAATTTTCTTCATGAATTTATATCACCCATTACCTGTCGTTCACCTGTAAAGTATATCTACACTGGAGATCAATTATTGGATGTTGAATTTACAGTATCAAACAATTGAATTTACGGTATCGAACAACAGAGGATTATGGAAACTAATTCCTGTGACGTATACGATTATAAACTTACACAATATAGTCTGTAAAAAGGAAACGAGGTGCTTAAAGTAAAGTAAATTCCTAAGCAAAAATGTTCTGAACTTTTAAAATTTGATATACCCTAAGAAATGCATCAGTACAAAAATATAAGCGAACATGCATCCTGTATTACTTTGAACTATAGTCTGTCGTGAACAAATATGATTTTGTGGGCCAATACCTCAGGAGTGGAAAATAGATATCTCTCTCTTGACTGAAACTTTGTAATCGGACGAGAAACAACATCAGTCTGAAACTTTTGACTTGAACCAGAGTGGATATAAATCGAGTGTTACTAATAGAAAAAAATAAAAAGGTGGTTGTATTGCGACACTTGTAGCAACACGATGAATATGCAAAGAGTAACTCGCGTACTGTTCGAAGCTTCGAATATGGTATTTGGAGACTCGTTTTCAAAAATTTGACCTCTCACGTAGTAGATGTAGACCCCTGGCCCTATCGACTGGTAACCAGTTCGTTGTTGAATTCTCAGACTTTATCAACACATTTTACCACATTATGAAAATTTACTTATAATGCGTGATTTCAATTTGCATATCAAATAGTGGCACGAGTGATATTACTAACTTCAAGAACTCCCTAGAAGCAATGGACCTGGAACAACATGTTGATTTCAGTACTCAGACAGGAGAACGTAGCTTGGATCTAGTTATAATTGACTCATTTAATGGTGTTCATGTAGAGAAATGTGAGCCTGGACCATTTTACTTGACCACTGTGTTTCCTAAATATTAAAAAGAGACTATTACTAGTAGGAACGTATCATTTAAATTTTTTTTAAAAAATTGAACGAATCAGAATGTTCCAGTGATTTAAGAGCAATAATCAATAATTTATAGAATATCAACAAGTTTGTGAATGAGTTTGAATCGAAAATGAAGGATGTCTTGAATAAGCACTCTCCTTTAAAACAGGAAACTATAATTCAGAGAGCACCCAAACCATTGTTCACTGAAAATTTGCAACATCTAAAACAACAAGTTAGAAAGTCTGATAACTAACTTCTGAAAAGCAAGTCAGCATCGGTTACACAAAAGATAATGATATGTATTCTGATGAAGTATATGATGATGAGCCAACTGATGTCTGTACTGAAGCATCATTGTTATGGAAAGAAGGACAGTCACTAGCGGATCAAGAAGGATTTCGGTATGGTACATCATTAAATCACTCTTACCTGCACTCAAACATGTTACAGGACACATCTGTTGTTTTGGACAGGATTGCCAGTAAAAGCCATTGCCTTATCCTAAACAAAAATACGAATTTGGCAGAGAGTTAGATGCACATGCGCACAAAGTTTAATGGTGGTAATGTATATAATTTGTGCAATCGTGGTTCCTGGCACATCAGATGTTTTGGAGGTTTATTTAGGACGAATCTTGGTCCTCAGTGATCACCAGTTGCATGGAAGAATGCCACTGGAACTACACCGAGACATACATTCAACAGTTTATATAAAGTAAAGGAAAAACAACTGCAGCATTAGAATGCTTCAAAAAAAAAAAAAAAACCTGCAGCAGCTATACAGCGATGGAAGAGAAGGATGTCCTCCGCCAAGGAAAGCAACTCCAAATCAGCACGAAATCATACGGAACAGAAGTCCAGGACGTTGAACCTCATCTTACTCCATCAGAACACGAGTCAAAGATGTCAACATATTTAGAGAAGCATATAGATATTTCATCAGACAAAATAGATGCTATAGAAGCCATAACACAGGAGCAATCTAGTTCACAAGTTTGGAACGAAGAGAGGCGTAAACGTATAACAGAATACATGTTAGGATCTGTTGTAAAAAGAAAACTAAGCATTCTAGTGAAGAAGCTCATAGAACAGCTTTTATAAAAGAAATCTAAAGGCAATAGTCTCCCTAGAAATGGGCTTCAAAAAGAAAGGATAACCATTCATGAATACGTCTGAAAGAAAGCAGAGGAAAAGACAAATGCTGAAGTGAGAAGCAGTGGGTTTGTAGTAAGTGAAGAGTCAAAATTTCTTGGTGAAAGTTCAGATGGAATAGTCTTTATAAATGGAGAGAAAGCAGGTGTTATAGAAGTGAAAAATGTTAATGTTCTCCATAACAAGATAATTAAATTTAAATGAAGCTGCCAAACAGAACAAGAACTTTTTTTCTTAAATATGAGAAAGGAAATTTGGAATTGAGGAAAACACATAACTATTACATACAGTGCCAAATTTGATTTCCACCGGTTGCAATGATTAATTTCGTCCATTGTTTTGAGATGAAATGTTGTCGATATTTATTGTGATTATAAGTGTTGTTTAAGTTATTCATTAAAATGAAAGTGTTTTAACTAGTACTGTTACATGCTGCAATAGATCCTGTGTTAAAATATTTTTGGGGGGAAAATAGCCGAGACAGCAAGTCTGATTTATTGTTTATTTCCCAACCCTGATAAGTATTTTAAGAATGTATTTTAAGTTGCACACACTTGATGGATACCATACTTGTAATCAGACACTACAGAAGTATCCATTCAATAACGCATTCTCAGTAGAAGTATAGAATTTCAATATTAGAGAAATTATTATAAGTTTAACATCTGAAGCTATTATTGTGGCAACCTGCTTAGCATTTCGACTTGTCCTGCTTACCATTGACTTTCACTAGCAAATGGGTAAAACATTGCAGATCTCATTAAGACAGTAATGCTACATCAAATTGCACTTACCATTAAAACAGTCTTACAGTTAGTAGGCAATGTTTCATTTGAAATGATTATCAATTTTCAAATTATTCATTGCAGACAGATAGTTTTCGTCTTCTTAATACAATTTATACTGACAGATTTAGAAAGTTTGACATTTTTATGAGCATTGCAGTTGCATTCCATTTGTTACAATCTATATATTTAAAGTAGTAGCCCTATTATGAAATGTTGCGGTTTGTTTAATTTTTAAGTTATGTAATGTTATTATAAATATGTTTCAGACGGAAGTTAGTAAAAGGATCGAATTCCTTGGTTGGCGAATCAAGCACAAATGGAAGTTGTCAGATGAAAATGATACAACTTAAAACGGAATGGTATAACGGAACTTTTATTTCTCTGCTTTCTGGAAAGGACGGTTCTGAGGACTCAATTTATGATGTACTGTATGACAATGAAGCTTATTAACACAATATTCAGCACAATTCTTCGGTTTATAAGATAAAGAATGTTGTTAGTGTGTCAAGGACAAAGTTTATTCGTAGGCAACTCTTACCTGGAAGTTACATCATTGCAGAAAGTGATACAACTGACTGTTAAAAAAAGTTTATTCACTTGCTTTTGGAATTGATGTTTGTGATGGTGCTGTATGACTATGAACTTTGTGAAATACAGTTAGAAGTGAATACTGTACAATTTTTGTATTTTTGGCATATACAAGGTTGTTAGTGTAGATTCTACTTTGTAACATTCAAGCACTCGTATAGCAGCCATCTTTTGGTCAGTCTGCCAATTATGTAGTTTGTCCGTCAGTCACTAATTTGCTTTAGAATTTCTTTCATATTTTAGGGGATTCCATTGAAATGACATACATATTATTCTCGTTATGATTATGTATGGTTTGTAGGGGTGCCTGACATTTCATCCATGGTCAGTCAAACCTTTGCAAGTTAAGGCCCTATCTTGTTTTCACATATTATCTTACAAAATTACAGCGATCTTGTAAGAAGATAGTACATTTTTGTTCAACTTGCAAATTAGGACAATATGATAAAAATAACGTTTTACACTGAATTTAGTTCTTTTGAAAATAATTACATTCTATACAATGGTCTGTATTGTACACCATACTATTTTTTTTTCTAAAAAGTAGTTTCCACATGGCTACAAGGATTTATCTTAGAATCTTGGAAATTTCTTTCAATTTCTTTGACATTGTTTTACTGCTTTTTAATGATATTAAGTCCCTACTGCCTTATTTGGACCATGAACTTTTCTGTAAAGAATTTAAGTTTTTAAGCAAAATTTTCTATGCAATATATGTTTGTAATCAGCATCATTTTACTTCAAAATCTTTTTCACACAATATCAGTGTGATTTTACTTTAAAGCTTTGCATACATTGTTTAATTATTAACTTTTTTTATAATACATTGTTGTTTTTTTTAAAAAGAATACCATATGGTGCTTTACTTGGTCCTTAAATAATAGAAAAAGTGTTAAAACTGATAATTTTAGTTGTGCTTTCTTGGTGTTTATTAAGTTGTACCTCAAGGATCAATTCTATGGCCCGTTCTGTCATTTAATTAAGTAATTATTCTTTCAATTTACATTAAAAAGCCGGAAAAGTGAACAATTACGTAAAACTGCCGTTTCAAGCATATTCTTCCATATTTAAGAGTAGAAGTATAACACATTTACTTTGATTTAAGGCTGTAGTCATAATCTACATTAAAAATGTTTTGCCACTGACAATGGTACTTTTATAATATTATGTTACGTATTAGGATCCAGAATTGGCAAAAATACCCTGTCACAACTCTGGGTAGCTTACTTTTGTCTACAAACTCTGCCAGAAAGATGCTTTTGCCAGCAATTTTTTGCATGTCATTATATAGGTGACATGTATAAAAACATCTAAGCAAAAATATTTGAGCAGTTTAGAAACATAAAAACATTTTTATCGATATTGTGTAGTCACAGAAATCTCTGTGAACCACGTTACCATTTTGAGCTGAACATTTAAAAGTCAAAACATAGAAAAGGTACTGTATGAAATTATTTCGTTAATATGTCCTGATAAATTTTCAAAAAATCCCCTTAAAATCTATACCCAGTAATTTTACATTATTTTATGAACTAAGTACCATACATTACTGCTGTATGCAATAAAACAATGGTATGCCTATTTCTCACTACTACATATTAATCAGTATTATATTAAAGCAAAAAAAATTAAAGTCCATCAGACAGACTTTTTTGTGAACTACGTTACCGTGAAATACGTTACTATCAAATTAGCAAAACGTATAATATTATTATATTATATTTATAGGACTAATTTCTTGGGGAGCAATACACATGGGCACTGGCTACACTTCGCGGTGTTCTATGTAAACAAGGATGGTGCATCCTATGTGTGATTTCATTAAATAAAAGTAACACAAACAATCAGATTTTAACCAGTCGTTGTTAAGTAACAGATCAAGTAAGGTAACCAAATGATAGATATTAAGTTTCTACAGTTCCTGATAGTAAAATGATGACTTTGTGGTGTGTTACTGCTACATTAAATGCAAACAGGTATAATACATGGATAGCATGCTGGTGATGGTAAAGTAGTTCACAAAATTGTAACGTAGTTCACATAAAGTTATTTGTGATCAGAATCGTTCTTATCATTTCAGAAAATGGCGTTGCATTGTTGTTTTATAGACTTAAACATTATGTCACATGTTTAACTTGTATTTCTATCATAAGCAATGATATAGTTCTTATAAATAAGCATTTTTGTGAACTACACTACCAAAAACATGGACAAGTCAGCATAAGCTTCAATTCCTTTTCGTTCCTTGTTCACATCTAGTTCACATTTCTTTACGTTAACTGTGACTACTTTTATTTGTAAAATAAAGCGTAAAGCAGCACAGTTAATCAAACACTCTCAACTGAAATCCAAATACATAAATTTTGGTTACACTTCTTACTAGTTATATAGTCAACATCAGCTATGCCTCCATACATTCCTGTAAATACAGTAAAATAATTTTTTTATGAAAATATAAGATGTATAAAATTACTGTATTACAATATAAAATTGTTCAGAAAGTATTTAGCTTTAGGGCTCTGGTTATGAAAAATGAGGTAGCATATATTAACGGCAACGTCACATTCATAGTCTGCATTTATAGAATGGTGAACTACGTTACCAAACACCATTTGTTTTTGTTCAAAAGTGTATTGCAGTTTTTGCTTCTTCTAAATTCCAATCTTGGTTTATTCATAAAGTGAAGCCATAATACCTGTAATTAAATTTATTGTCCTGTATTGAAACATTATTTTGCCATCCACAGTTAAACTTCAAAATAAAATATTTAGAAAATGGTGTAAAACAGAGATTTTGTTAAACGGACACATTTTAAAAGGCAAATAAAATAGTATTTTGCCTGTACTTGCAGTTTTTCTTTTTAAATGTTGAAATGGGTAGCAACAAGGATTAATCTGACGAAATTAAACGCAAAAATAAATGATTTATGGAAAAAAATTTCAATAGATTTTCGCAAAAATTGTCATACTTCTGGTTTTTTCATGTATAGCATTTGAAATTATTTGTTGAAGTTTAGGTAGCTAATCAGCTTTTCTGTTGAAAAATGATACGTACAATTGAAGGAAATTTCATTAATTTGTCTGTTTATTGAAATGCCTACTCTTTCGAAATATGTCACGTTTGTTTGTTTTGGGTTTAACGCAGTTTTTTGTCGAGCCCGCTTGCGGAAGCGAAGACATAGTTGTCCAAATGGCTGTTCGGTGTATGTGCGTGCGTGCGTCCGTGCATGCGTCCGTCCGGATTTGTTTGTCCGGACCATTACTTTAACATGCATGGAGCAATATCTTTTATATTTGGCATAAATGTTAACCTCAGTGAGACGGAGTGTCATGTGCAAACCGCAGGTTTCTGTCTCAAAGGTCAAGGTCACACTTTGAGGTCAAAGATTAAATTCAATAATGACTTTGTCCGGACCATAACTTTGACATGCATGGAGCAAACTCGTTTATATTTGGCATGAATGTTAACCTTAGTGAGACGGAGTGTCATGCGCATACCGCATGTTCCTATCTCAAAGGTCAAGGTCACACTTATAGGTCAAATGTTAAATTCATTAATAACTTTGTTCGGAGCATTTCTTCTTCATGCATGTAGGGATTTTGATGTAACTTGGCACAAATGTTCACAACCATTCCGCAAGAACCAGGACCCTAGGTCTAAGGTCAAGGTCACACTTAAAGGTCAAAGGTCAGATACAAGAATGACTTTGTCCGGAGCATTTCTTTTTCACTCATGGAGGGATTTTGATGTAACTTGGCACAATTGTTCACCATCATGAGACGGAGTGTCAGGTGCAAGAACCTAGAATTTCTTCCCTTTGTTGTTACTATAAATAACTTATATTGTAACTTTTTTATTACTGGTCGTAGGGAAAAATCAAGACCACTTATCGTAGTACAATATGCATGTTACATCCAATTTTGAGGTGTATTTTGTCCTATCTCTACTTGTAAGGATTTTGTGTGGACTTGGATTTTTTAAAGATTTACTTCCCTTTGTTGTTACTATAAATAACTTATATTGTAACTTTTTGCAATCATTTTTTATTTGGCATTATTTGTCTCAATGAGACAGGGTGTTATGTGCAACTCCTAGTCCTTTTGACAGCTGGCGGGCTCGACATGTTGCCCGTGGGCATCTAGTTCAACAGTATTTCAGTTATGTAACGGCGGACAGTTAACCTAACCAGTATTCCTGGATTCTATACCAGTACAAACCTGTTCTCCACAAGTAACTGCCAACTTCCCCACATGAATCAGAGGTGGAAGACGAATGATTTCAGACACACTGTCTTTTATCAAATCGTCACGGAGAACATACGCCTCGCCCAAGGCTCGAACTCACGATCCCGAGATCCATAGATCTGCGCTCTTCCTATTGAACTACGCGGGCGGGCTACAGTTACGTAAAGCAACATCATAATTTATTGTAATGGACAATGAACCTTTCCATGAAAATAAAACGGTTAGTGACATGATATGTATTTTTAGATAAGTAAAATTTAATTTCCAGTAATAAATATAAATGTGTAATTCACAAGTTTACATTTCTCAGATGTAATAGCGATTGTCTTTGTCAATTATATTGTATTATATCAAGGAGGTAGGTTACCTTAATATTTGTATGTGCGCATTCCCAACCAGAAGTTAACGTGACGATTAACGACGACGTTTAATACAAACAAAATGTGTTTTTATATCCATTTTTCTGGAGAATAAATATGAACATGTCTCCGATCTGATGCTTCATGGTTTAATAATGCAGAAATGATGAAAAAATTGCAGCAGAAGCGCTTCAAAACATTTTTGCCTTAAAATGACGTCATCTACGTCATGACGTTACGTGTCAGATACCGCGCAAAATTAATAGCTTTTATTTTGAAAGTACGTAATTCTGTGCATTTTCTATATCTGAATTATTATTTAAACAGCCATTATTTGCTGAAATATTTTAATGAGTCTTTCGCTCTGAATAATGATCAATATTTTGCTTCTTTTATGTCATTATATTGAACTGTTACGCGGAATGTAAGAAAATGGATGATGGTAACTGATGTTGTTGGGAATATAGTTGGATGAAATGTAACTAATGCTACCATGGAAAATTCAAAAGCGTTGACCCTGGTCTATCTAAGGAACACAGCTTCGGCTTTTTATTTGCATTTCAACAATATTTATGAGAATAATTTAGCAGCATGCAGAACGATTTTTCCATAAAAATGTCAGACGAGGGGTACTGCTGTAAGTATTTTAAACTGTGAAATATGTTTAATTAAATGCAATTAACACGAAAATATTACTTTTGTTAGTAATGCCTGTAAAATTGATAAATTAAATGAAAAACAAAACATTCAGATCGATATACGCGACTAATAACGTAGGCGATCACGAAGTAAATATATCAGACCCGATAATATTCACCCTTGTTACCCGGATAATACGAAATTATATGATAATTCCAAAATACTACAGACTGGATGAACTGTCAAACTTGGTAAGGACATTGTTTATTTCAATATTTTCTTATTACTCATTCTGATCGTTTAAAGTGTTATAACTGATTCAAAATAGTTTAAAGCTGTACCATTTGCACTAAACAATTTGCATATGGGACTTATTATTCACGTTGGAAACCCTTTAACAATGTTTACATTTTGCTTTTGAGAACGAGTTTGGCGATTCAAACCGTTGTCAACCTCATTTAATGGACTTTTGGTAATGAATGTTATTTTGTAATTTTCAGTTATTATATAAACAATGATATGAACATGTTAGGAAGTTTTTATCTTAGATCAAATAACCCAAATTTACAAATATATAAGCATATGTATTAGTCGATGGATACTGACCAAAGTGTTCACAGAAATTTCGAAGATAAAGCCCAAAATGTTATATGGATAATAGTCAACATTGTAAACTGACACGAAAAAGAAACTTAACAAGTATTGTAATAGTCAATATTTATAACCTACATGCTTAGCCATACAAATTTATACGTGTAATCAAAGTAAGCATAACAGAAAAAAAATATCATCAAAAAATGAATATCGTCTGAGATCATATTTCTTTCCATGCTTCAACGTCAGTGCAGTCAATAACGCGTATAGCCACCATTGCTCTGTATGACAGCCTATACAAGGGTGGACTTGAAGGTGGAATTTATTGTTGCCCATACTATGACTCTGCCAGCATTATACGGATAAACCTCACGCACACACTTATTTGCGAAACGTTCGTTGCGGCGTCTGTATATTTTGACCTATCCGTCGGCGTGATGGAGATTAAATCTTGATTCATCGCTAAATACAACAGTTCCCCACTGACGTCGTCGGTTATTTAGAGCCCATCTTTGCTTTTCTTGACGATGACAAGAGCCTGACATCGAGCTGGACGACGGAAATTAATCCCGCGTTTACGCAAAGAATTTATGACTGTGTCACGGTGAATTGGTCGTGCGGGATTTCCAATTACAACATGACGTGACGCGGATTGCGTGTGCGTGTAAGAGAGATCTTGGTGAACCAATATGTACACCTAGGTATTCAGAATGTGAACAGGGTTTGTGCTATTAGTGATTATAAAAGGTAGTTGACAATCAAATATATGTATGTATTTTATATGGAATATGGAGACCGTGGGGTAAAAAGGGACAGCGGGGGGGGGGGGTGCGTGAAATAATACTTATGCACATGTGTACTTGATACCAGGAAGGTGCAAGTTGTACACTGTGCCTGTTACCCGCATAAAAATGTTAACAGCTCATGCTCATATCATCATGTTGTTACAAAGTAATTTATCAAAACATGTCCACGCACACAAAACTGGTCAATCTGTAATGGGATGTCAATGAAAAAAATCAATTTTGGCTATTATCCACTTTCAAAGACAACGCATGTAGGGCATTATCCATGGTCATTTTTGGCTATTATCCATTTTTCATACATAGGTCAATATAAATGGTTTTGACATTAAAACGGCAAAAGTAAACAACTTACTGTAAACTATGTCAAATAGTGAAATGGTAGAGTCGTATATACAGTGAATTACAAGCATGAAAAAAAATTCTAAATATTTTTTTTATGATTTTTCAAACTAAACTTACATGGTTTTTGTAAACTATTTAACATATTGTGTATTGTATTCACAAAAATACAGTAAAATAGTTTGAGTTCCATGGAAACAAATCGCCATTCGTTCCTTTTGCAACATCTGGGGGTTAAAATCTCTTATCAAGCCACAGCAACTTACCGTAAAACGTGAAATTTTCAAAATCGTTGATCGGCCATTTTATAGCATGTTGGAATTATCACATCATTTTGTATTATCCGGGTAACAAGAGTGATATTATACTATCATCGCAATACACTCTTCCAGTTTTAATATTTACGTCCTATACCGTGACAATTGCATAAGTAGTTTAAGATACTGGAAAAAAATCTTTGTCTTTTTAATGTCCAGACTAGAAACATGTATAATGTAATACGGGCTCGTCTTTCCATAGTAACGCCTTTTCTGTCATGTATGAAAACGGGGTTTTTGACGGCTTTAGTGTAGGGATAACGCATGTGTTTTCATGTTATAACATCTGCAGAATCCCGAGGGATTGGTTGGTACCAACGACTCCCGAGGGATTCTGAAGATGTTTTAACACGAAAAGAACATGCGCTAACGCTATTCTAGCATAAAATGCGTAAAAACCAAGTAAATGAATATATTATCCTACAACGTCATTAAATTTCCATGAAATGCGCGGTAAAGTCTACGTTGTTTTTAAACGTTGACGTCATTTCCTTTTGAATTATCCGTTTTGGGACCGTAATACGTTTACGCTTTGCCACGGAGCGCGCATATATAAAAAGGTGTTATAACAGCACGTGAGCCCGAGAATCTCTGTTAACATACTTTTTCTCTCCTGTTAAAACAACCCCGGAAATGGACAATAACAGCAGTTTTATGCTAGAATGCCATTCTGTATATCACCAACACGAACTTTTGGGTAACAATATTAGCAAAATACCAAGCACTTTACATGGTACCCAATTATCTTAAAATTTAAAGTAACCATGGCGACAAAGATGTTTGAAATAGCTTATATCTTGCTTTTTATCGTGATATTCTTAACCCTATGTGGGCCTCAGTGTAAGTGTTTTTTTACAATAAGTCTCAATTTTAAAATGGTTTTATCTTTGATTACAAAAATATTTTAATGGAAAAATTAATTAATTTAGGAACATTTTAAAACGGGTTAACTGAAAAATAACTTAACCGTATAGTTTTGGTTTCATCAAGGGCCTTTTATCTTTAACACCTCTATTTTTTCATGATGCATGGTTGCTTTGGAATTTTCGTTGCCATATCAAAATAAATAACATTTATTTGTAAAATTATGGTAGAATTTGATATGCCTAAAGACATACATTAACTTTCAAATATTTTGATCTGTAGTTAAATTTACAGGAGCGATCTGTCAATTTTCAGGCGCATTCAGTATGACAGGGCTAACCTACAGCATGCTTCTGAAGCCAAGCAAAGGGACATGTCTGTTTACAGAGCTGCTAGGCAGTACAGTGTGCCATAGTTTACTCTACGTGACCGGACAAGGTGTAATATCAGTGTTGATGCCCAACAACAACTTGAGACTCTCTTGAGCCCCTTTGAAGAACAGCAACTGGCTGAATACATAACTTACATGGCAAATATTGGTTATGACTACAATATGTCTAAAATCCAGTACATGGATAGGGATTTTGCTCTGTTCCTCGGTAAGACTGTAAAATCATAGACAACTCTAAGCAAATCCTGGATTTATGACTTCCTTCCTAGATGGACTAACCTTGAAAAAGTTATGCCTTAAAAGTTTCCACCTGGAAGGGCAAAATCTGCTTAGAAGGAGAATTTAGATGCAAATCTCAAGGAACTAGGAACTTGACTTACCACTAACAATGTACATATTCACCCTGGTCATATAGGTACAATATTGACGAAACTGGTGTTAGCACGAAACATTCTCCAGCAAAAATAATTTGTTGCAAGGATCCTGTAGCTCAATGTGTAACTTCCCCAAGGACTAGCAGTGCAAAAAAAATACCTGAAAAGTAGATCCCTCGGAAGCACCGAGAACAAAGCAAACAGTGAAAATTGCAGATTCGGTTTTATTGAGTCTGTTCATGAGCAGTAATGAAATATGCAACACTGCCCACGCCCCCTAGCACCGGCTTAAGCAGTATTCAATCTTCAAATCTAAATGAGTTGAAATCAATGATCCCGAAGGACCAGAAAATATCTATCAAACTATCATTTGATGTGGTAATGCTTTTGCTAACTATAATCGACCTTCATACGTTTTCCCGGGGAAGCGTTGGACAGATGATCATGAGCTATTGAAAGGAGCTGCATCTGTTTCGGATGAAGAAATGTAAAAAACCCGGTTAATCAAACTGCAATGTGCTCCTTAACTATTTAACAAAACATTTTCTTAAATATGTGCCATTGTCTGAGAATACGAATAGCCAAAGACATTAATTCTGTACTATGGACAAAAACCGCAGATTGGTCTTAGTGAATGGGCAACGAAGAAGAATGTTATACTGTTTGTGTTGTTGCCGCATTCTAGTCATTTGAAGCAATCCTTAGATGTTGGCGTCTTCTTACAATTTACGTCCATGTAAAATCATGCGTTGTCATGTTTTCAGGAATAAAATCCTAGTTGTTCTGTTACCAGGTACAATGTTGCTGAACTGACAGCACGTCCGTATATAAAGGCTCTGAGGCCAGAAAATTTTATTCCTGCCTTTTGTAAGGCTGGTGTGTACCCATTTGATAAAGAAGTTATAGATCCTTTTCAGGTAGCACCAGCTGTCATTTATGAGTCAGAGGTAGCACCTTGAGCGTAGATTCTTGTTCGCAAGAAACAATTCTGTATGTTTCTGATTCTATAGATTTACCAAACCTGTAACGAAAAATTTTCAAACGTTAGGGAAAGGTGCGCAAATGAAGTAGATTCAGTAAGAAAAATAACCAATGTAGTGAGGAATCCAAAACGTTAATTAGTTCCACCATTTTAGCTGGAAGTCTCATGAAAAAAGTCGAACCAAGATATTCTCCTCACTTCTGCAAACAAAAAACAGAAATTTGATTCTAATTCAAAAAAGATTGCTAAGAAACATTGAAAAATATAGGCAAAAGTTCAGGTTTGAATATCAAAATTGCCAAGGTTCAGCGCAAACCAGAGCCTAGTACTTCTGGGCTAAATAATGATGGCCAGCCAATTAATTCACTGTGGGGAATCACATGATCAAAATACTCTGTAAACAAAAGTTATATTTTGAAGAACATGAATAAATTTCCAACCATGACAAGATATGAAATTTAAACATAGCCTGACATATGACTAATGAAAATTGTTAAATTATTATGTAACTGACAATAATGATAGATACCCTGTGATTACAAACACTAAGGAAAACATAATTACTTCCGCATATAAAGTAACTGACCAATCACAGTTAT
Source organism: Mercenaria mercenaria (assembly GCF_021730395.1). Classification (NCBI taxonomy): domain Eukaryota; kingdom Metazoa; phylum Mollusca; class Bivalvia; order Venerida; family Veneridae; genus Mercenaria; species Mercenaria mercenaria. The sequence goes on from NC_069372.1 coordinate 6,017,385, forward strand.
GGACTTTTCATTGACAAAACATATTCTACTCTTTTTATTCTGCAAAGTCATTACAAGCCGGACACCAGTAAACATTGTCTCTGAGTAGAGCTAAATCAACATTGATAGCAACATTTGTGTTGTATCAGGACATCTCGTCCCCGAGTCAAATCGTCCCCCAGGCAACTCGTCTTCATTTTGATCATTTCATCCCCCAAATTTTGCCATTTCGTTCCCTCTATCAATATTTGGTCAACTCGTTTCAATATTGGTCATTTTGTTTCCATGTTCATATTTTGTTATTTCTTCCCCCATTCTTTTTTACTTTGAAAATTATTGTTTACTTGCTTTATTTTTGAAAAGGTGATATCTGATCGCTTCTGTTGATGCGTGATATAATCAAATCTTTAAAACAGTTTGAGTAATATATCATGGTAAGGCAGGAAAATGTATAACAAATAAATCATCTTGGAAATTGAAACTTTAGAAATACCACTGTATGGTAAATGTACTTATACATATCTAAATATAATTTCCTATTATATTTTATTCTTTATAACTAAAATATAGTTCTGTCACCCGTCGGTACAAAAACGCAACCGTCTTTACCACACTGTAAGAGAAAACCTTCGACAAACAAAATGCGTAAGAAGGAACTTTAATTTACATTTTTTATCATGAATGTCTGTTGGTTACTTTCAAATAACAATCTTGTTAGTGTTTTTCCACTTTAAAGTTCACGTCAATTAAGAATCGATATCAATAGAATAAGCAATAGGGAAGAGTTAATTAAAGTGGTGTCTTTGTTGAATGTCTTTTCCGTTCCGTGTAGAGTTTTCGTCCTACAGAGCAAAAAATAGCAAGACATTTGAGTGTTTGTCTTCATATTAAACAAAAAACAAAACATACCATATTCAGCCGAGAAATTGCTATAAAATATAAGGCGTCTAAAGGGATGGGAAAAATTAAGCCAAACTATTTTCACTTTGTTTTGTTGCACCTAAAATCTTGAAGTTAATTAAGACGAATAAATTCTTCGAAATGAGTTTGGTTTGTTTTTTCCTTAGTAAAATACATTTGTGAAAATTTTATGTATGTTTTATTTATCAAGACTAATGCATGATCAAGTGATATATTGTTATGGCAACTGAAAAAAACTACTGTTCAATTATTACTTTTGCAATGATTCTTTCTAATATTTTCTTACATACACCATTTTCAAAAGGTATCTGGAAATGGTTGAATGTAGACTTCCGAAGATTACCCCGAGTCTTTAAACTGATTGACAACTAAATGGCTATGTTTAGCATATGAAAATGTCGAAACGAGATATTTAAAAGCTTTCTAACAAAACTACACAAAACATTTAAAATTACTTAAACGGAAAAGGCAGTCAAAACAGTATCTTTTCTTTACTTTTATCGTCGGGAAAACTGGCGGTTACAGTCAGCTGTATCATTCAAATATGCAACACGTAAATCTCAATCAAAAATTATTACAACTGATCGGTGCTAGTGATGTTTAAAAACATTGATATTTTGTGGGAAAAAATGCAAGACGAATTTAAACAGATTAAACGTACAATTTAGGAAAAAAATGCATTTATGCTGTTGCCTCCAGTATATAGGATACATTGGACTGTCTGAGGTCGAAAATTGTGTCCAGTGGGTAACTGATCAACTTTCCTTTTTTGTTTTGTTTTCTCTTACTTTCTCTGTGACTTTTTTTAATGTTTCTTGGAGATAGATCTCTGAAACGTCAGAATCATCAACTGACAACGGCTGCTGCCAAGGTTGCACCACAGCACATGCTTTACATGTACAACATCGGGATGGGTGGAGGAGAAGTGGGGGCCGGGGGTGGGGGGTGGGAGAGAGAGAGAATGGACGCTTTTAAAATGACGGCGTGGCGTAAGTCAACAGTCATAACCTATTGAGCGTTTTGACTGCTGGAATGCACCGCCTTTGGATCACAATATTCATAATAGGGAATTGATATGCATCAGTGATATTTAACTGTACACGTGAATATTAACAGAATATTAACAGAAGAACCACATAATGGAACAAATGGAAGGTCAATAGCAAAAACACTACTGGGGAGTTTAAAATCCTCAACAGGATTCAAAGTTAAAGGAATGTGTCAAGTTATCTCCACCAAAACGATTCTCTTGCACACGTAATGGTAACAAAATGCGCAAAAACTCTTTTAGAATAAATAAAACAAAAACTATAGCAACTTATGAACCGAAAAGGGGACCAGAAGACAAATATCATAGCAGCCTAATCAAAGTGTTCTTTTAGATCTGTCTGTAGCCAGGTACAATCAAAAAGAAAAAAAAAAGAAAATTCTAACTGTTAAAAGATTGTATTCAAAACATGCGGTGTGTCTAAAAATAGACTTGTCATTGCCACTTTTAATCATGTAGGATATTTTTTTCTACAGTTAGTAATTTTTCATAAAGAACATTAGTTTTTAAAGCATTTAATAGCAGTGTCCTGCTTTAAACTTTTAAGTTGCTAGGTCCTGTAGACAATTAAGCTGATTATTTGTTATACAATGCAAGAGTGCGAAGTGTAGATAATTTCTAACAAGGTCTTTGTTCCATTATTTGACACTTCCTTCGATCACTATCATAAATGTGAAAAGATCTAAAGAAGACTGTATAAGAATAATTTGCATAATTCGAACATACTGGTTGTCAAGATATTAATCTGTGATTGCATTGGTTGAAGATCTTAAATTGAAAAGATAAGAAATAATGCAGCACCCAGGTAAAAGGACAGTTAGTTAGTGGGCATCCACAGAACAAGCGTGTTATACTTAAATGTTTAATTTCTTGTTAGTTCGGTTAACCGACGTTGGAAGTGACACTAAATTTCTTATCTAATTATATTAACTGGATAACCAGTGTTCAAAAGCTGACTACTTATTTTGTTATAAATGTATACCTTTTGTTACTTTGAACTATTGTGGATAAAATAAAAGATAGTAAAGTTGCACAGTAACGTTCGTTCTACATACACCCGACATCCCAGAATTGACGGCGTCACAACAGAAAAAGCACAGGTCAACACACTCGTTTTATTTTATAGGGCATTTTCACCTGTTTGAGCATTTCTGAAATTAAGTAAAACTGAAAAAAGGGGGGTACTTAACATATGATATCCCATTTAATGTTACAGGCATATTACTATGAATACATGGCGATAGTATTATGTAAATATGACAACAAAATCTCTTCCATTTTTACATGTAATTACCACACCCACATTTTTTTCAATGGAAAAAAAAACTTATTGAAATCTACAAAAACAACTCTACAGTTAAAATTTTAGAAATATTTTGCTGTTTCAATGACATACAAAAGTGTTTAAAATGGAAAGAAAAAAAGTTGGTGTCACCGTACATCTAAGAGATATATTTAGGGGAAAAAAAAAACATTTTAAGAACTGGAGAATTTTGTTATTTTAGCTCTTTGTGTTTATATTTACACTTACTAGATACTGTAAAGTGCCATGATGAAAACTTTTATTTCAGTTGTAGCTTATCATTGTATATGAATAGAATAGAATAGAATACAATACAATACAATAGAATTTTTATTACGCAACAAACCTTACAAGATTCATGAGCATAGCATCATATACAATTTATAATCTAAAACATGGTATGGCAAGATGACTAAAAGTACAAATTTGATACAAGTTTCACTGTCTAAATAAATTGTTAAATGGGAGAGACAGCATGTATTAGATCAAATAGTGTTTGGAATAGTTGTTTTAACATAGGTTAGTGTTAATATGAATTTATATTTTACAAAGATAGAAAGCTGAAAATTATGACGACAGCTATATGTATATCACAAGTGTACGTCTACGTACATACCTTTAGACCCTATTTGTATTATTTCTCACTTCAAAAGCTTTGTATATATAAATGGATAAATTACGTACATCAGTGGTATTATCACTTTTAAGTAACTGTAAAAACTTAAAAAAGCTAGGATGGCGCAAGAAATAATTTCTAATATACTGTTTTCGGAGACTTAAGAAATCCTGGCATTCTATAACGAAATGATATTCGATATATAAATTTTAGAACCAAACCTGATTTACTTAAGTAGATATTTGAAAGTGTGATTGTTTTTCACAACAAGTAGAATCTGTTTGGTTAAATGGTACATTATACGCCATATTTTGATGATTTAGCATTTATTTTAGGCATAAATTTTGTAAGGGAGAAATATTCAAAGAAACATTTTTTCAAATTGGCGGATATCTTGAAAAAAATAAACGTTCGTACATCCTTGATCAAACTTACTGAAGTCTTACTGTAAAAAGTCCATAACACACTATCTTACGAAGTTGGTGAAAACATTCAAATATGGATTATAAAAATTACTGCATATAAGATGTCTTTGATGGGACTTACTTTAATGCACTTCGGTCATCAATGCCATAATTAGGACGCACTCGGGTTAATATATCACGTGGAGGAGCTGTTTTGTAAGTCAAAAATAAACATTCTAACACGATATTAAAATTTTAAATAAAATCTATAAGTATGTCCTTTGGAACTTTGATGGACATTTCCTTTTAAAATCTAAATTCGTACTCTGGATGAAATCAATGACTTAAATTACAATAGGAATTTATTCACTTAAGAAAAACACCTACTACATGTATGTCTCTAATGTTTTTATTCTGGATAATTTTTCACATTCTTAATATAATCGAAAAATAACCGTGCGCAGAAATCATTAATCTTCAATTAATAGAATATTTATAACAAACTTGAATTCCGCAAAAAAAAAATAGATCATGGTCTAACAACAGATAAAGAATGTTAGTGTAGAACACTCTTACCGCTACCCGTCCCTTTTCTGCTAAATTTGACAGCTGCGGTCACCACCCCCACCATTTTGATATTTTTAAATAAAAACATAAAGATTAAAAGAATCAATAGAAATAAAAAAATAACAATTTTAAGATGATAATTATGTATTTGAATACGATCCCCATTTGGGTATAATTCGATACAAAATCAAAGGAGGGATTGTGTCCGTCTTTGTTAAATTTATGGGGAACTGTGAGGGGCTTTACAGGCCAGCGTGTGTGTGGGGTTTGGGTACATCAGTTGGAATAAATCTATAAGCCTGTTGAAAGTCTTTAGTTTTTGAAATTTTAAAATCCATATTTCAACTAATTTTAATTAAACTTTTAATTTTAAATTCGACTTTTAATGATACTATCATGTAAGCTAATCGAGTCAGGTTGAAAGTTCTGTCAGATCATGTTATAAATGCCCATACAAACATAAACTTTTTAAATTGATGGAAAATATCAATTTCGCAATTTTCTTTAACCTAACTTTGTAGAGATGAAAGATCAATATTGCTGAAAAATAGTTTATTGCCTGTCCATTATGAATTCCTAATTATCCTAATGTCATTTATGTGCAGTACTCTTTTCGAAAAGGATACATAATAGCTATATGATGAAATATTTGACAGTCAAAGTGTGTGTTTGAATGTGTTGTCAACCTTCTGAAACATAATTTCCATTCGTAAGTAAAAGTAAGTAAGTACTGGTAAGTAAATATTTTATCATAGTGACATGTACGTCATTAAACAAACCAATGGACCTATATAATAACTTTAATTCTAATATGCTTGTCTCTGTTAAAACACTCTTACGTAAGAATGACGTCACGTTAACGTGCGGTGACGTCATAGTTTTTGTTAGGACCAAGAAAGAGCGCTTCTATATTTTATCTACTGTTTTAGATTAAGGGCATATTAGAATCGAAATAATTTATAGCATAAGCGTGTTTTAACACTATTTATGCACTCGGGTGGTAAAACATCGTTCAAATAATTTATATAATAACTTTTAATATATCACATTTAAATAACGTATGCTACAATTATATTCGTATCAATGGTACGGCAGTTAGATCTAGGTAGATAATGTTATAATAATAAGTAATATGAATTTGAACATTAAATCAACAATGTCATACAATATCAAATTAGAACAATGGCCAGTATGATAAAATGAGAAGACATGTTCACGAATAAAACACCGTTCGCCTACGGTTATAAGCTTTATATACAAATTTAGCACATGCAATAGTCATTATGAAGTAAAAAACATCTCTGATATATGAGTATATACATATTTATTCTGCGGTAGCTGGCTTTAAAATGTCATTACCTGGAGCCTATTTGAATGCAACAAGTAGTGTAGCACATGGGTGTTTTCACGTCATTTTTTTACCGATATGCGATTTGCTTATCGCATTTATGGAACGCCGTTTTTGCAATATAGCTGGCAACACTTTATTAATAATAGTAAAAAACATCAGGTTTGGATGCTGTTTTAGATATTGTTTATGAACAGCAATAAACTATTGTTTTTATTTTGAAAATTAATTTCATTTAAAAACAATCCGGAAAACAGTCGCGAATAATTTGATATGCAGTACCGACCAACAACCGGAACAATTATATCGTCCCTCTCACACCGCGGCTATGACGTATTTTTAGACTGAGTGGTCACACATACATCCATAACAATTTCTGGTCTGTATAACTTCTAGCCGCAGGAAATCTTTTGACTTGTTATAATATTTGTCTTTTTGAATCAGATGCTGTATCAAATTTAAGTTTTTGTGGCGGTCTCATTATGGCGCTATTGACGGTCGAGTTCAAATGCGTCAAAATAAATCTCTGCCAATAACCCGAATGCTATGACTCCAATTAGGTCCAATATAGGGAGGGAAACAAGATCTAAGTATTTATAGTTACGTATACTAACTGGAATAATGCTTTTATCAACACTTTTACAGTTCTTACATATTGACATGCCAAAGAATACTTCAGAAAACCAAGTAAGTGACTTCTTTTCCACCATAAAGCAACGCGTGTTATTCTGTCATGAAATACAAATAATAAAGATAAAATGTACCGAATGTTTAGGTCTTGTTTCCCTCCCTACATTGGAGTCATATTGGAGTCATAGCATTCAGGTTAATGGCAGTAATTTATACATATAAAATATACATCGATGTCGATTAAAGAAATTCAAATAATACATGTATGGTAAGGTATCTAATTACTTTGTCAAGTCATTTTTCTCCAATATTTAGCGTTCTGCAATTCCAAAACTTTTCACGTTCACCAAATGTTTAAGTAGCGTCAATCAAAACTGCGCAAAAATAAAACTGCACCAAAAGATCCGTTCTGATAAACCGCCAAGATTTGGTGCCGTCAAAATTTAGTGCTATACAGAATAAAGTTTGTTAAGTAGGCGGAAAATGTTAGGTTAACTATCTAGATGCATGAACATAATACTTGCTTTCATGTAGAATTAATAGCCTTTGAGGCCATTACACGAACTAAATATGATTTTACTCTCTAAAGAAAAGCGAGTCTTTGAGAAAATAACAATTAAAATGGTTCAATTTCATGTTTTATATCAAGAAACTGAATAGCTGCGCATGTATTTCCAATTATGTAATTGTAATATTTCTCCTGTATATTGAACCATATTTTATGCACAATTAACCGACCAAGATCGTATGTTTCTTAAAATAGTTAAGTACATTTTAACACGTTGTATTAGCAGAGTTGATAAAATATTTTGATGTCTGTATCTGATATCTTGCTTATAGGAGATCGTTTTAATTCTGTATGAAACATGTAAAGGTACTTCTCTATCATCTCCGGTTGTGAGGGGCACTTTTAAGATAGAGAGACTGAGATTGTGAGGGGCACTTTTTAGATAGAGAGACTGAGATTGTGAGGGGCACTTTTTAGATAGCGAGACTGAGATTGTGAGGGGCACTTTTTAGATAGCGAGACTGAGATAGTGAGGGGCACTTTTTAGATAGAGAGACTAAGATTGTGAGGGGCATTTTTTAGATAGAAAGACTGAGATTTCGCAAAACAGAAAAAAAGCAATATTTATATCCAAGATGAGCCAGGAGCTTTAAAAGAAGTTTGCTTGTTTTATTAATTCGCATTATCTATGAGTACCAAATATAATGACAGAATGTCTCTTCAAACAATGTTTGTCTTGAAGAACATCTAAAATAAAGAAAATCATGTTAATAATTTTCTTATTTTACAAAACTTCAGTAGTCTTAAATTCAGCTATTTGTGTCTGTGCATGTATTGTTCCCAGTTATTTACTAGAATGTGTTATTTAATCTTATACTAAAGTCAGAATAAACGTAACTGAATATGGTTTAATTTAACAGCAATGTTTCGAAAATGAAAATTGATTCCAATAAAAATAATAGCTTAATAAATGAATTCCAGATGTTACATGGGGTAACATTTTATTATCTATCTTGAAATGTCGGACAGTATCAGCTGCAAGTACATCTTAAGGCTCCTTCGTAATTTTTAGTATCTTGTCATTAGTTGCCTGTCCCCCTAGCTATTAACTCCCCTTGATGTTCTTCTGTAATGAGGTGGTATCAAACATTTCCTGTGTTCTTTGTTAAGGTTAAAACTTGTCTCCACTACCTTTCAATTCTTGTGAGATCCTTGTCTTGAAGGTATATTTATACGTGAATTCTAATATGCTTATTTCTGTTAAAACACGCTTAAACTTAAATTACGTCACGTTAACGTGCGATGACGTCAATGTCTTTGTTGCGACCAAGAAAAGGCGCTACTATATTTTTACTACTGTTTTAGATAAAGGGCATATCAGAATCGAAATAATGTATAGAAAAATCATGTTTGACTTAAATTCGGTTATACGTAGTCAGAATAATTCACTCCGGTTACGCCCTCGTGATGTTATTCTGCGGACGTACAACCTCTTTTACGTTAAAACACGGTTTTTCTATACACTATTTCTTAAATAAAACACTTATATATGCAGTAAATACTTACTTTTATTTTCATTTAAACCAGCAGCTTCGACACAAACTTTGAAACATAAATTCATCTGCAGACATTTCTGTTTACAATTAAGTATAAGTAAAGTTTAAATCTGATATGAAAATGACCTTTACCATGCGGGAAAATGTCACTAATTACTGATATTGACTAATACACGAAAGCATATTATCCAGCGAATTATTACCATCGGAATGTCGAAAGTTTTAACAATACTTCTGTGACAACTTTGCTAACTTTCAGTTTGATAGTGGTGTTTTTGCCACTGACCGTTCCAAGGCGGTGCCCCACTGTGTTCCTTTGTTTTTTCGTTTTGTCCTTGTGTGTTGACTTTGTGTGCGCGCGGGTGTGTATGCTTATTGTTCGTCTTGTCCTTATGTGTTGGCTTTGAGTGTGTATGTGTGTGCGTGTGTGTGTGTGCGCGCGCGCGCGTGTGTGTGTGTGTGTGTTGTTCGTTTTGTCCTGATGTGTAAGCTTCGAGTGTGTGTGTGGTGCACGCGTTTGCGTGCTGGGCGGTTCGTTTTGAGGAGGCTGCGCTTTTGGTGCGTGACACTCCCTGTTTGATATTTTTCTTTGTTTTTATCAAAATTATGCACATTTAAGATAGGTCGCCAATACATGAAATGAAAATAAAACGTGTCAAATATATAGAACGGGCCAACTTTTCATTAAAGTAAACATCATATATCCTTATATTTCTTATTTTAATCATTTGTTTGCGAAAACAGCTAAAAGTTCTCGAAAAATCATCAATATTTGTCATTTGTATCTAAATGTATGACCCTGATGCGATACCAATATGTGGGGAATCACCTTAAAAATCAGGATTTAGCCTACTTTCCGGAAAAGGTCTCAATTTTGCCCTATATATGCAAATGATATTCCAAGTTTGTCTTAATTAAAATGGTGTTTATTATTAAAGTATAATAAGAATGTACTAGTTTTACCTGGGTTGAAACATTTTTCACGCCGGGTGTGAATTATTCATTATCGCTTAGATGGTTATTAAAGTCTCCGCTATTATTTCTATGTTATATATAACAATGTATTACATCATTTAATCAGCATTTCCAGACATGAAGGTCTGTCTATGGGCAATAAAAATACATAAAAATATGGGTTGTCCAGTATGCAATGAAGCCATGGTCGCGTAAAACGATGATTTTATGGAGAAGACAGCTGGAAATACCTTCTTTAACTTTCGTTTTAACCAACAGCTTAGCCACAAAACTTGGAAGTATATAACGGAGCTAGAATCATCAACAGACTTTCTTCTTTACAACCAAGGATGAATGACCTCTTCAAAGTCCTTTCAGGTTTTAAATAACGGTTGTGCTTTCTTTCCTGGAATCGTGAAATAAGGTTGCAAATTTACCATAGCCAAAACCAAAAAAATGCCCTAGTCAACGAGTGAAAAGCAAGTCACAGGTGTTACAAATGCCAATCAACTGCGTTATTTCAGATAATAATCCCCCTTGCACTGGTGTTCTGAGGTGGAAGGAAAATGTCTGCTAGTAATGGTTTGACCAGAATAGGAGTTTTAGACAAAAATGCCTTCAAGACACCTTTTAAATAAAATCTAAGTAGATAATAAGTTATTTTGTCTTAACGAAAAATAAAGAACAATGTTTTATTATAATTTATTTTATGTTTTCCAGTGAATTATAGAGTTTTCTCAGTGAAATAAAAGTGATAATCCACAGTTGTGAAACAGTAGATTATCAATTTTATTTTTCACCGTTTTTGCCGAACTAGTTCCGGTACTCCATCGCGATTAAAGTCAAAATTGTATACCGAGCGTTATGAATACAGGGGACCATAATGACGATGACGACGTTAAAATGACGTCATTTGTGTTTTGCTTTCTGCTGACCTTTCCCGCGATTTTCGATGTTTTATAAATTACGCGACAAAAGTAGAGTTATACACATGAAATAGAAAGAAATCAATTTTATTTCACTCGTGAGCACCAAAAAAAGTAATTTTCACTCGTGGCTACGCCACTCGTGAAAATATCAGTTTTTGATGCTCACTTGTGAAATAAACTTGATATTTCACTGAAACAAACAAATATCCTCTATTTCTTTTTAAAAAAGGAAACTAAATAATGTTACTTTTATCTGCCATTCTATTATTGAATTCTAGAGCTAGATGACGGTAATTTTCTTATACAAAAATATGTATATGAGTATGGACAAACTATTTTCTCGCTATTCAGTCAACAGTATTAAATCAAGCTATTGATATGTTTACCATCCACCAAGGAAACCACAGTTGGTCAGATGAGTTATTCCTTTGCAATAAAAAGATGTAACGGAAGAGACACTGATAGTAGATAATACAATAGTACATTCAATTTCAGCACATGATAAGCGTTTGTTGAATCTCTCAAGAGCAATTTGCGATCGGTTTTCTTTTTCTAATGTAACATATCGTCACGTATGGTACTTTTTAATGTAACACTTCGCAATTGTCAATAGAAATATTTTATAGAAAAATAGAAACTGCGGAAATACTTGAGTTGTATTTGCGCATGATCAATGGTAAGTTAACGCATGCGCACGAACTATGAAATTAAGCGCAAACATGTCCGCTTAATTGGAACACATATTGTTAAGACAATCCCCTCAAACGCCTACGTCTGTGTATAACAGTGATACTTTTTGTCAAAAAAACAGCAACATAACCATATTTCTGATTCTGACAATGTTTTCAACAAATAGATATTTATTAAACAAAAGGACTTTACATAATATATACAGTAAGTTATACGTTGTCATTGATAACACGATTGATCAATTATAGGACGGTAATTAGAAAATAAGATATAAGAATTTTTGACTAACTAAAGTTTGAATCGCTTACACCGATAGTAGATACATTATAAAATTTCGAAAATACATTAATTGTTTTCAATTTTGTTTCCAAAATTGAATTTTCATAAGAAAATCCTGGTATTAATATTACAAAGATCAGTTTCCACTTTTTTCTATTTTACAGAATTATTATTATTATTATTACAAACTTACAAGTTATTTTACGTTGTGAAATACTCTTTCTTACACATTTTACAAAAGTACTTGCTCCATAACTTTTGTAGGTTTAATAAAAGGCGAATTTTTTTTTAAATAAAAAATTGAAATGCTGTTAGGATGATACTAGTGACCAGAGTTGTAAAGCAATGTCTGGATAATAGAACACAATTATGTACATGTCAGTATCGATTTGAGAACACCACAATTCTTTTTATCTACATTAAATCATAACATAACATAACATAATTTTATTGGCATTAAATGTCATAATACATTTATAGCCTCATACATTTTGTATAATACAATAAACCTGTAGCGAAGACATGAATTTCCATAGAAGAATAAAAATTCACATTATAAAGAAACATTGTTAAACGAGATATCTTATTGAAAATTGTATTCTGGGTGAAAAAACTTGACAATGTTAGTGACTGCACGGTCAACAATGCGAGATATTGCACGATAAATAGTGCTAGAGTTAACACGATAAACAATGCTAGAAAATTTTTATTTAAGAAATAATTTATAGCCAAAGAGTGTTTTAACACTACTTATGCACGATGGGCGTAATAATTTCACGAGGGCTGTGCCCTCGTGAAATTATTTGTACGACGTATTACCGCCCGAGTGCATAAATAGTGTTAAAGCACTCTTTTGCTATATAAATTATTTCGATTCTAATATGCCCTTAATTTAAAACAGTAGATAAAATATAGTAGCGCTCTTTCTTGGTCGCAACAAAACATTGACGTCACCGCACGTTAATGTGACGTCATTCTAGTGTAAGAGTGTTTTAACAGAAAAAAGCATATTAGAATGTACGGTAAGCAATGTTAAAGATTGCACGGCAACAATGCTAGAAATTGTACGGTAAACAATGTTTGAGATTAAACATTAAATCTGCCCATATGTCTTCCTGTATTGTTAATTAGTTAATTAATATATTAAATTTTTATATTAGCAAAAGGTAAGTCTTAGCAGAAAAGTTCAAAAAGCCTTAAATTGATTTAATAGAGTTGCGAACAAAATGCTAAATACTTGTTACTGCGGTCAACAACATAACAATGCAAAACATAAGACATATGATATTCAGGTTCAACCATGCACAGGTGACAATATTTGCCCAACTTTATGCTATTCTTGCAATTCATTTAGCTGACAATTTCATATTACGGTTTCAAAACCAGTAAAGATTTCGAAAAATACGTTAACAATTTTACATGAGTTTTACAAATTTTGAATACCAGTTTTCACTTCTTTTGAGTAGCATTAATATAATAAGCCTTAGCAGCTTCTGTAGGTTTCCTCATTTGAATTGTTTTTTCTATTTCATTCCATTACTACGCCTTTATTCCGTTAAAATCAATATTTCATGTAAACGTTAGCATTACACGCCACCCTGTCTTAACACGATTAATGCCGAGGCCTACATTTGGTCACACTTTTTCCTTCGTTTCTATTTGAAATATTATTTAAAATAAAATTTAAAATATAATATGGGAATTATAATGCATGTATTGCTACTTCTGTGTGTTTACATTGAATGATTCCGAATTCGTAGACTACACAATGTATTTGTCGAACTAAAGAGCGAGCACTCAGCTGCACCTGCTAGGCAGTCAGCATTATTAGTCTCGAAGTCAAACAGATTCTCAGGACTCTAGGCAGGTATTGTGTAACTCAAATCAGCAAACTTCATCATGCACACGCTCTTTTCTCATAATCTAAATTTGGTGTAGAGCTCTGCACGTACTTTCAGTTCCAACGTTCCCAACAGAGTTAAATCAAGACAAAGATGTGATTTTCATACACATTGATTTTATGGACTAAGACTGTCTCTTAAAGTCTAAATGACAAATAAAGGCTATAATTTTTTCAGAGTTTAAGAAACGACAGTTTTCCGCCGTCTTCAAATACTGAATTGCTGCTGGTAGACTGCGGTATGTCTGAGAAAAAATGTTTCTGCTGGTTTGTCAACAGTATCAAATAAATCATCGTTTAGTCACACGTCGCCGTTTTCCATTCACAGAGAACACCAAAGTTGCTCCGATAACCTGTTCATTGGCAAAAATGTGTAACCAAAGAGACTTGTAACGAAGATGTTATAACATTACGTTCAGTTTAAGCACATATCAAGCTTTTACTGAATCACTCGAGAGTAATTTGCAATTTACATATCGTCACGTCTGGTACTTCTTAAAGCAACACTTCGTTACTGTGGATAGAAACACTTTATAGAAAAATAAAAATTGCGGAAATACTTGAATTGATTTTGCGCATGATCAATGATGAACTGACGCATGCGCACGAACTACGAAATTAAGCGCAAACATGGCGCATTTAAGGTTCAGTTCAAAGAAAAATACAATCGTTAATGATAACACAACCCGGACTTAGACATCTGTTGGCTATATTAGTGAATCTTTATATGTATACATCCGTTTACATGTATTTACGATATCTAAACTGTCACTATGCATAAAAGTTTTGACTTGCCTTGATATTTTATGGCAAACACAGCAATACAATTATATTTTTATTTAGACACCAACATACATATATTGTTTCAACAAGTTGGTATCTATCTAATGAGCTTTTCATAACTGAAACTCGAACTGCATGAAATACGATTTGTTGAATTTGTCAGGTAAAGGCATTTGAGTTAATCACTGTATGATTGATAGAAGGAACATATTGATTTTTAGAAATAGAAAAAGTGAAAACCCACAAATCTTCCAGCATGACAAAAATGACACTGTTGTAGGCTTGGTTAGGGTAAGTTTAGGACAATTAAATCGTTTTTCATTTTTTATCAAAAATATATTTTCCTTATGAAAATCTAATTATGAAATTTTCGAGAAAGTTTTTCTTTTAATGTTTACTTTCTGACCAAATTTCATCTTTGAAAAATAACAAGATACAGCTGTATTAATTTTTTAATATACCCCCGTAATATTTTGAAATAAATTACACACCATGATCATTTTCTATGAGCAATAACGCAGCTGCACTACACAACATCTGTGTAAACAGATACATTTTTGGAAAGTGTCTTTTTATTCTTAGATCTTTGTTGTTGTTTTGTTTGATGTATATAAAAATGTTGAATGTTAATTAAGTTTAAATAGTACACAACAGATGTATATATAGCCTTAGTATCAATTTGTACAACTACTAAAACATTTTACTAAATGACATTTAACCATTACCCTGCTAAATTTCTTTAATGAACTATTTCATCTTTCAATTTGGACAGTACCATTAACTGTTAAAAGGGGTGCATACCAAAAAGATACTGACTGAATGGCGGATGTGAAAGCTGATCATGATCTGCACTGATCACAAATGCAGAATCAATATTGTGTCCAGCATGATCAGGGTTAATAATTATTTCAGATCTACATACATTTAATTTGTTTGTATTTAGCCAAGGTAAATACATTTTAGGATTTTCTACATTCAGGGTAAATATCAATTGATAAAATATTTTAGTGAAAGATGCTCATAGCCCATCTTTCTCTTTTGTATGAATTGTTTCGGTTTTATTCCAACAGGATTGCATAGCAAGTGAGTCAGATATAATAAGTTGTTTTTACACATAATTTTCATCGAGTCTGTGATTGTATGTTGCATTGTTTAACACACTAGAACGTGAATCAGTAGGCCAGAAGGTCTAGGGGAAATGGATTACCTGATAAGTTGAAGGATGATTGTTATTATTCTTGTATGATCGTGGACGGATAGCTCAGCAGTTTGCACACTGGCCTTCCGATCCTGAAGTCGGGGGTTCGATCCCCGGCAGCTACTCGGGAATTTTCATAAACGCTTTCCAGTGTTTCCCACCCAACTAGAAGTGTACTGGTCAGGAACCCAGGCAATCCTTGCGTGTATCAATGCTATACACTGGGCACGTTAAAGAAACAGGCTGCCTATTCGCAACGAGCTAGGCTAAGTTAGCCGGACAAGCCTGTATATCATTTCTGATCTCTCTGTCGTGGGGGCTTTGTCTCACTCTGTTCCTCTGGTCAGATCGCTCTGTGTCTGTACTAGTAGAGGATGAATTATGCGCCCTGCTTATGTGGCTGTATTTGAACTATGTAAAGCGCCTTTGAACGTGAAATTGATCATGAAAAAGGCGCTATATAAATCTGGTATAATAATAATTATAATAATAATAATGTAAGCTTTGAAACATAGAGTAGAGATAGTACCTAAAATTTTAAATAATGAAAAACAATATAAAAATTAAAGCTGGTTGCTAATATATATCGTGCATGACCGAGAATAATACTTAATTCTTGATTTGATCATTTTGAAGCATGTTGTTTAAGATTTTCTAAAACTTCATAGTTGATTCCCATGTAACCGCTCATGCTGATAGTCCTACCTATCAAGTCATTGATCACTATCTCATCTCCGATTATATCTGGATTATTGCGGGAAAAACTTATCTCAATGCAAAATGTTGTCAAATACATGATTATTTTATGACACCAGAAAATGTTTTAAGTCTAAAAAAATAAATTCACTTGTGCAATATAGGTGTACAGGAAAATGGAGGGTAGGATTATCATTTGTGTTATTAATTGACCTCTAGTACTTTGTCATGATAGAGCTGATATCAATAATCGTATAAGGGACATTACCAGGGTAAGGGTTTGTGATTAACACATTAAAGTTTTACTTACTTATGTGCTTGTTATATTGAGATGCAATGTATTTCTTTTCACAAAATTACAAATGTATTTGCTATTGTTATATGCATTCATTTTTTTCCTGTTACTATAGTTTAATTTTAATGCTAGCTACTCTTCTGTCGGTTAGGGACATGGGCAATATTTGTATTACATTATTTAAGAGTGTAGGATTTAACAAATTAAAGTTCCATCTACTAATGTACTTACGAAATTACAAATGTATTTGCTTTTGTTGTGTGCACCCCTTTTCTGTTGGTATGATTTTATTTTTACGCTTGCTTCGCGCCTGTCGCTTTGGGAAATCAGCAAGGTTTACTTTACATTATTTTGTTTAGATCCATTATTTGGATTAGAACAATTACCAACTATACCGACAGGGAATGGCGTAAGATGTCATACAGACGACCAATGTCCATTTATAATTGTAGATTACTAACACTACTTTAGTATTACTACTTTTTTCATAGGACAAATTTACCCTACATGTTTGTAGGGTGTGATACATTCACTTCGTTTTTAATGTTATATATTATAATAACATTCCTCGGAATAATTATTACATCTTCAAATAGATGTCATTTCAGTGCTGCGGTCACATTAGCTAATAAAACAAAGCATGAAATACGCGATGTTCAGATCCCATCACAAGTCGTTGACATTTTAATTTGCACAATATAGTTTTTCATTCCACTAAATATCTCTTAATAAAATAAATGAATATAACAAACTTAGAAACGTTAATTAATCTCTCAAATATCATTAATTAATGCCGATAAATGCTGCCAAATGTCTTAAATATTATTTGTTTGTTTGTTTGTTTGTTTTGGGTTTATCGCCGTTTTTCAACAGTATTTCAGTCATGTAACGGCGGGCAGTTAACCTAACCAGTGTTCCTGGGTTTTGTACCAGTACAAACCTGTTCTCCGCAAGTAACTGCCAACTTCCCCACATGAATCTGAGGTAAAGGACGAATGATTGCAGACACAATGTCTTTTATCAAATAGTCAGGGAGAACATAAGCCCTGCCCGGGGATCGAACTCGCGACCCCGCGATCCGTAGACCAACGCTCTCCCTACTGAGCTAAGAGGGTGGGCCTCTCAAATATTAGTATTTACTTAATACAGTCATACTGGTTGGCCAACAGCATTTTAATCAGCCATCGTTTCATTAGATGTCGCTATGTTTCCTTTCATCAAGGCGACCACAGTTGCTCAAATGACCTATTCATGGCAATTAAACGTGTTACTGGAGAGGTGTATTGAGTACATATGAAAATTTACTTTTAATTTTAGCATATTTTCAGCGGCTTTTACAGACTGTCGAGAGTAATTCACGATCGGTTTTCTATATTTCCTTTACCATATCTTTACGACTGATACTTTCTAAAATAACAATTCGTAATTGTCAATAGAAACACTTTGTAGAAAAAAAGAAACAATGGAAAATTGCGCATGATCAATGAGCATTTCACGCATGCGCACGGCTGAAGAAATTAAGCGCAAACATGCCCGTTTTAATGGTTCAATCCAACGAAAAACAAATATTAATGTTAAGACAATCCTCATAGAC
Source organism: Mercenaria mercenaria (assembly GCF_021730395.1). Taxonomy (NCBI): domain Eukaryota; kingdom Metazoa; phylum Mollusca; class Bivalvia; order Venerida; family Veneridae; genus Mercenaria; species Mercenaria mercenaria. The sequence goes on from NC_069372.1 coordinate 6,035,583, forward strand.
GCCTACATCTGTGTATAATAGTGATATTTTTGTGACAAACACAGCAGTATAACCATATTTCTGATTCTGACAGCAATATGTCTAAAATAATTTCAACAAATAAACATCTATTAACTAAAAGGACTTTACATAATGTATACAGTAAGTTAAATGTTGTCATCTTTATTGAAGTTCAAAAGAACTTTAATCACGAACTGGGATTTTGCAGATAAGATTTAATTAAGTACTTATTTATTATAACTTTTTTTTTTCAAATTCACAAATATTTTAAGTTCTTTTCATTTGTGTTTCCAAAATGTATTTTTCTTGAGAAAATCTATGTTTTTTATAATGAAAACTACGAAAATTGTTTTCATAAATGATACTTAATTTCTATATGGATATGTTAACTGTTCTCCTGACTATAAGTCGTAACAGATTTTAAATTAACAGACAGTGTAAATGAACGTAATGCACGTGATATTTGATTGCTTTAATTATTGAGCGTCACATTTTAGGTCGTATTGTGAAATGATTTAATTAAGTGTAGATAAAAAGGCAGTACAAACGCCATACATAAAAATGTTACAGATAATAGAAATAATCAGAGTTCATTGTTAAAGTTTATTGTATTGATATAATTGATATATTTGAAACGAGTATCTCGTTGATGGAAAGTGGTATTCACCAGATTTATACTTTAATTGTTTTATTTAGAAGGCGCTTTCACGTGTAAACTTTGGAAATCAGAAGTTAAAAAACATAATGACTTTGTGCGTGCGTTTGAGAAATTGTAAAAGCACTCATGCATTATGTAAAACATGCTATTGTCGACAGGAATCGTCATGTAAACTGCAGAATTTTATCTGTGCTTTAGACACCATACATATAATTTAGAAAATATATATTTATCACATGTCTGACGTCGGGAAAATGCAATAAGCCATTACATATTTGAGCCGCGTCATGAGAAAACCAACATAGTGCGTTTACGACCAGCATGGATCCAGACCATCCTGCGCATCCGCGCAGTCTAACCAGGATCCATGCTGTTCGCTAACGGGTTCTCTAATTGCAATAGGCTTTTAAAGCGAACAGCATGGATCCTGACTGAATGCGCAGTCTGGCCAGGATCCATGCTGGTCGCAAACTCACTATGTTGGTTTTCTCATGGTGCGGCTTATTCTTTCGACTTGTTTTATAAATTTAATATGAAAAGACACTCAAGTTATATCATTTATATATTTATATTAAAAACCTATATCTATCCTTAAAAATGACGGCTTATGGCGGATTTTGATAAGAAATATCAATAAATATGAATATAATAAAACTTATTTGTTAATGCAATGTCTGACTCAGCGTATAAAAAGGAAACATTTCGCGATTTCAGCCGTAATAAAACAAAAATTACGTCAAACAGATATATTTGTATCGAAATATATAATGCATTAAATGACTCTACATTCAGATATATGTTTATTTGTAATTGCAATTATATACTTTTGAAAGTTCAGTTATTAAGGTAGTTAAGTGCTCGTTGGGAGCAAAACTGTCATTTGAAGTTACCCTGGTATTTTTTCAAAGCATCGTGATAAATAAAACAATCTAATTATTCTACTCATTAATTCAGATCAACAAAACAATAACTTGGTAAAATCGCAAGCATGTAATAATAAATAAAGATACGTATCTATTACACGGACTCGGGATAAATTATGTGTCTCATCTGTCATAAATCTTCACTAAAACGCCCCGATTTCATTAATTGACTTTAAATGTTCTGCTAAATTATAGAACATATGTTTTAATCACCTATGTACTGCATTGAAGCTATTGGAGATATTGTATATAAATATATTTAAAGAATACACTTACGTAGTTGAAAATCACTTGTAAATTTCATATCTATTTTTCTATTTAGAAAAGTGTATAGAGAAAACGACATCAGAAGAGTTACGTGAATGTGTCTTGGAGTCCTTAGATTAGCCTTGCTTTATTTTACAAACTGTTCAGACAAAAGAGCCCTGACACATTGTTGATCTGATAACGCCTCATTTTCCAAAAGCCCACGTCCTTAAAAATCTAATGGACACGAATTTGTTAAGTTGATACAAGTTCATTTCAGTCAGTAAGAAAAGAATACCTTTGACATAAGAAAATAATGCGCGAAAACACATTTTAAATTTCTCACAAATGCTGAAATCTGGAGAAAAACAAGGGCAAAATCCACGTTCAAAGAACACCGCCAACACAGACAACAACTCACGTAATAGTGTAAATATTGATGTTTACACGATAAACATATACAGAAATACATAGACAAAGTTAAGCTTGTTAATAATGAGGATAAGCTAACACAATGGAATGCCTCATTAGAACGATCAGAGGCAAAAGTCAATCCAATCACTAGTGAATTCTTGCCATTTAACGGTGTACCAAACCTTTTACAACGTAAAACAATCCCTTAAGGACTATTTGATTGACTTAGACTTTAGCTTGTTTCGATCTGATTTTTTCAGTAAGTTTCAGGTGTGCTGACATGTCAGTAGTGATCATTTCCATTTTGTAAGAATCTGTAACATTTACACAAAGACATGATTCTAGATACAGAGTCTGCTATTATTTTGTTAGGTTGCGTTTTATGCATTCAAAATATATTTTTTATAGATTTTATTAATTGATTAACTATCACAATAGCACTCTTATAGCAACTGTAAAAGGTTTCCCTGGACTTGGACTCACTGTTGTTATTTGCTGGTACTTTGGGACTAACAGAATTCCGCTTTTGCCGGAAGGGTGTTGCACAATTCATTACCTCTAATAAACAGACTCGGTCTCAGCTATTATTTCGCTTAACCTTTAGCCTGCTGGCGGCAAGTGTTTTTGTCTTTTCGACCTGCACGGACGTGCAAGCTGATCTTGGTCTGCACTGTTCGCTATTCAGTCTGTAAAGTTTCATCGATCATCCCTTTGAATAATGAATGGTACTGTCCAAACTGAGTGACAGACCAGTCTATTTTAGAAATTTAGCAAAGTAAATGTTAATTGCAGTCTATGCGTCTAAAGGATCTCTCATAACATTTTATATGATGCGCACAAGACTACAGAGCTGAAAACAAAATCAAAAACAAATTATGTTTTCTTAAAATATTAACTCTTTCGGATTCAATATTTGACACTTTTGCATAATCTAGTAATATCACTTTCTTTTCGATTAAAATTTTCTCAGTTAATCTTTTTTGTGTGTGAAAGCGACTCTCTCATTTTTCGGTTGTAATCACATAAAGCAAAGTTGAACGTGGGTATCTGATTTTACTGAAATGTGACATATTTCAAATTATCTATCTTAAAGGTCCAATACTAAGGAAGGTGAACATTTTTAATTTCTTTTAAAAAGCACAGAAACTATTTCATTTTATTGGAAAATGAAAGTTGGTATGTAGAAACTCGAAATAAATCGCAGTATATGTACAATTATTTTTCTATGAAGTATGAAGAAAGTTAAAAAGACCTGGGGGGTCATTCTGTCGATTCATTGAAATTTCAACATAATACACATACATTTCTTTGAGTTCCAAAGACCTTCTGTAAATTTTGACCTGCCAATCTTCATTATTTAGTGTCTTGCAGAAGTCTATGCACTGGCTATGAAAAAAATTGCCAACTCACTTTCCCTTAGTAATGGACCTTTAAGGTCGAAAACAATGTTTAAAAAAAGAGTGAAACTTCCGAGACCTTTTGCATATATCAAAATACCAGTATTTTACTTTGGTAAGTACAATTATATAATACCGGTTTTCATGAAGGATTTAAATGTTTCAATTCCTTTAAAAAAACGTTATAAAAATGGCAGCGAGCAATTTTCATGATTTCATAGTCTTTGTGGATCTTTGAGGGACGAAGATTCTACTTGAGTATTTGGAAGTATGCAACACATTTAAAAATGTATTGGATTTATTAACCTGGCCTGTGTACTTACGTTGAACATTTACAATAATATTAAGATAATCTTTAGATACTCTCATGAACAAATCCAATTAAGAACAGACACTATTTATATTCCAGTAATTTAGTGTATACTCTCTCGGAATTTGACAAAAACTGATCGATATAATAAGTTACAGATGAATTTTAAGTTTCCCCCAATTTCTCAGAGGAAATTAATCACCTCTTTACACTCGTGAACGAATTATATGATTGACCAAAAACTATGAGACGCAAGTGCGCGTTCTTTTGATTTTCAGTGATTACATTCGTGAAATATTTCGTTTGCGACTAATTAAACACCTCCACACTTTTTGTATGAATTGCTTTAGAATGCTATCTTGTACATTAAAGAGGCGCGCCTCCAGTTTTATAGTTAAATTCTTTTATCTTATATTTTACGGCAACTAACGTCATACATTGATCTTATAGTATGATATTGATATATTGCAAACTATTTCAGGTTAGTAGATTTACCTATTAATGTTTCGATTTTTATGGAAATCGGTAAGAAATTATATCCCTGTATAGCTGCACTGTGTTCCTTATACTATATTTTTCGAAAACTAAATTGTCCAGGGCTCCGCAAATCCACTCATTCGCTCGTAAATACGAGTAGAAATTGGCTCCGGGCGAGTGAAACTTGCTGTAGCACTCGTCCTGCAAGACGCGTGCATTTTTTTACCAAAAATATAATAAATTCAATTAAAACTCTTGGCTCCTGCAGGACGAGTTGCTTTCAAAGAATTTGCCGAGCCCCGATTGTGTAACGTTTACTGATTATACAGGTCAAGCGGAACTTTACATTGTCGTCTGCTTCAAAAACTTTATGACGTCTTTTATATCTACGGACGTACCCCGCATCTTCTGTAAATCTGATTTACGAAAAATAACGGCGTTTTAACGTCTGAAAGGTATTTTTTTTAAAAAACACATGTATATTAGATTAATAAGCTCGTGACGAATTTATAAATCTCGCTATTCATTTTTGTTCTAACTAATATACACAGCCAACGTATCGTGTTATTCTATTCAAAACAGAACAGAACAGAACAAAACAGAAAAGAATTTTATTACAGATTTGTACATGTCCATAGTACATCGTCTACATAATAAACAACAACTCATTATAATGAATAGAAAGTACTTTCATTTGTTAGAAATGTTGAAAAATGTAAAAATAAATCATTCAGTGGGGCTAACGGTATAGTCTGTAAAATATATACAATTATGCAAGTGGTAAATATGATCTTGGAACTTACTTAGTACCACAATTCTGGAATACTGCAATACACGATTTTCAGAAAATTTGACAAAGATCAATAGAAAAAGTGGAAACTCCACAGGTCGCTCAACACGACAAAAATGAAAATGTTGCAGGTTCGATTTAATTGAGCCTGTTAATGGACAGTAGTTGAAATGCATGCTGCCGTCAATGCCCTCTAGCCCAAATACCAAGATATTAGAATATTTCTTTACTATAAAACTACAATCAATCAATGTAATTTTATGTATACAATTGTCGTTTTCCACTTCTGCTTCGGAAGTATGGGCTCTCGAAAGACAAAACCTATTTCATCTGCGCATAAATAGAGCGCCAGGACTACATTATTTCACTTGTGAAATATATTAGCTTATATCTGCGCGTTTACGAATTGCTTACATCATGGCTGTGTGTTGTGGTTTTGGTTGGCAGCGTTTCTGGAAGGGCGTGGTCTCTTTTCTGTTTTTGTCGAAATAGGTCTATAAGTGAACGAAACTTTAGAAGAAAGTATACAAATGTATGGTCCTTAATGAAATGACTGAATTCAAACGATTTCTTTACAGTCCATTTTTTTTGCTTGTATACAACTCAAAAATGTTAAATATGGTTGCTGGGAATGTTTGACAATAGTAATTCATTCGAGATATTTTTACTTGGTTTATATAGTATTCAGCGTAAAGTGAAAGTATTCAGTTTTTAATTCAAAATGTTGTTGTGTTATTTATATGTTAACTGATGTTGTTATAAATAGCAGTTAAAACGAACGAGATAACAATCTAAAACTGAAGATGTCACAATCTTTTCTTTTTTGTTCTCAAAGTTCTTCTGAATAAATATGCTCTCAAATGTAAGTCCTTCTGAATAAATGTGTTTTGTTATAATGCACGTCACTCTGAAAAAATGTGTTTTGTTCTAATGCACGTCATTCTTAATAAATGTGTTTTGCATTTCGGCAGTAGCAGCTTATATCGTTGTATTTTTTATATAAATATTGTTTTTTTACGCTACGCAGTAACATACATAAATGCTAAACTAGTTTAGACCAGAGCGAAATATTTCCAATTCTATGTACAGTGTTGCAATGGTCAATCATTTCTTTGCTTATGTCTGTTACAAACAACAATATTGAATAATAGTGTCAGTTCACCATTTACAGTAGCAGTTTCTGAGATAGTTAAATAACGGTCACAACCTACGGCAAATGTCTTTATAACAAAGGTTTTTGTTTATAATTGATTGTGAAAAATTAAGCTTCTTCTGTTCTCTACGAATGTGTTTTCCCAATGGAAGTTTTCTGTTAGTATTTTCTTGTTCGCAGCTGCAAGATTTCTCTAGGTGAACATTGCGATTTTTTTCACCCTGTAGCATTTCAGAGAGCGTGTGTGCATTCTAGATCTGTGAAATATTTTTTCCTGCCCGCAGGTTTTATTCGAAAAAACAGCCTATCCACATAATTATTTAACCCAAATGATACTTTTTACACATTGGCGCATCTTGCTTTTTTTGTCACATTTAACAGACATGAAATAATCAACATATCAAAAGGTCCTGGAATAATGTTTAGTCTTTTTAGTATTTTAAGCATGTCCTAGAGAAATTTAAGTGTCTCTTGAAACCCTTATTGCACGCTTAAATTCAAATTTTGTTTGTTTGCAATTAACTAACTTTTGGCATAATAGACAACAACAACAACAACAACAACAACAAAGTTTATTCAGCATTAACTCCAGTTTTAAGGGAAAATGTGAACTTCAAATATATCTTTAAGCAGAAGCTTAAGTATTACCATAAGTTACTAAAAAACAATAACATGTGAATATTTATTTGTCTAGTTCTTTTCTACGATTATTTGCGAAATATATATATTTTGACGGATTAATTATATCTTTCTTGTTTCTAGACATTAAAAGATACTCAAATTTTTGCAAAGTTGGCCAGGTAAAATAATATGACTTTAAGAATTTCCTACGTAAATCTGAATATACAGGACATGTTAACAGAAAATGATACTCATTTTCTACAGTTTTCGATGTAATAATATATGACGCATGTGAGAGTCTATTTATTAAGCACGCTGTATAAGTTGACGATTTCGAATTTTCTAACTTTAATTGCTTACTTTCAAGTTAATGACTTTTTACGACATGGTTGTTACACACTTGTGGTCTTAAACTTAATTTGCATTTAGCGTTTCACAGGAACAAAATTAAGTGAAGAGAATTTTTAAAAATCACAATCTTGCTCTTTCTCCATGTATAATTTTACATTTTTAAATAAACTTTAAATCCGAATTTCATGAAAAGAAATTGACACAAATAATATGCATAAATAGCATTAAAATAAACATACCATTAAAACTACTCGCCCACAATTTTGGTGAAATTTTTCAACAGGTTCATTTCCACAAAGTTTGGCATACAATGTATATATGACGTTGAAAAATGTTAAAGTAGGTGAAAATAAAAATTAGATATTGTAAAAACTTCAAAAAAAAAAGAATGAAAAATTCTGCATGATTTCAGAAGCGTTGCAGCGGTTTACTACCCTCTGCACAATAGTTTTGGTTATCTTTAAGAATGCCTTACAAAAATTTATGTTAATAAGTTTACCACTAGTCACTTTCAGAGTACTCACTTTTTATGGATTTTTGAGAGAAATTATTTTTTACCTAAAATGTGTGGGTAAGTCCCTTTAAAACTAGCGTAAAAATAACAAATACTGAAATCAGATAAAAAAATAAATAAATAAAGCATGAGATAAAAGGTTGGAAAAGAAGCCAACAAGAGTGGTGCGGAGGCCATTCATACTTTGATTAAAGATATTGTGAAAAAAAAAATATAGTCTATTTTTAACACTGGGGATTCTCTCTATATTATTCATTTTTGGTTAAAGCATTGATCGGAGAGATAATGACATACACTAGAGACTTTATCTGTTATTTTAATTACACACTGAACACCGCCATGTCATTAGTCTTAATCGCGAGAAAAACGTTCACAGTATGAGGAGAATGCATCCAAATTTACATCGTAATGTAACATTTAAAAACAACTGATAGCAATATCTATTATCAAATCTAAACCATCAATAGTATTATCCCAGTTAATTAGTCTATAAGATATACTAGTATACACTTTTTCAATGGCTTGACGGTCAATAGTCAAAACTATTGCCCAATGACTGAAGGATAAACGGTAGATAGTTTTGACTATTAGCCGGTAAGCCATTCAATAAGTGTTTTGTTACATGACATCAAAAATAAGTTTTTACAATATTATTTTTTCAGTATTTGACTTATTTGCCCAATAAACTTACGTTAAAAGTAGAAAGGGCAAATAACACAAACTATGGACCGCCAATTTATATAATGGTGTCGTGTAATGATATCCTGCTAATTTCCTTCAAAGTTACATATATATTTTCTATCACGTGGCTAAGACATTAGACAGATTTTCTCTTGGTGCTCTACTTTCGGATAAGTTATCGAGTAAATTAATTGACTCCAAACATCGTGTATTATTTTATACGAATATATATTTGTAAAAAGTTTGATCCAACCTTCATGTGTTATTTTAGACGGATATAATATACATACGAGGGTTCATCCAATTTTCCAGTTGTATTTTATTCGAACTTATTCAATATAAAATTTCATTCAACCTTCATGTTGTATTTTAAACGAATATATTCATACAAAAGGCTGATTAAAGATAAATGTTTCATTCTGTACGAATATATACATGCAAAGGTTGATCCGACCTTCATATAACATTTTATACGAACAGATTTGATCAGCATGGTGTGTAGGTTGCTGCATGCTTGTGCTTTTCAATAATTCATTTCTTTTATAAATTTAACTCAATGACGGATATAGCTATGATAAATATTTGACTTGCCTTTCCCTTTCTAAAAGTTAAATAATCAGCCGATTTGGACCGCGCTTGATGTGTCTCGTATCACCGCGTATGGTGTGATGAATTTTATCAATGATCCTATGGGGTTAATTTTATTAATGGACTGAACAGGAGCTGTTGGAAGGACACGTGCTCGACTATTCGAAAAACATTGAAGAAAACAACGACTTTATACGAAAAAAATGTAAAGTCAAATTTAAGTATGATGAAAACATCCAATGTATATTGTATCTTCAAGACATAAGGTAGTCTGTTCCACTGATCTGTTTTAGCAATACAGATATCTGTAGTCCTAAGTGCTGTAAGCATATTTTTTTAGGGGGGTGGGGGGTGGGAGGGGGGGTATCTATTTAGAGATTTCAAAGACCTTTCAAAAAAGGTGTAGTATAATAATATTGTATACTTTCTTAATTTAATAAAAAAATCCAAACTTTCGAAGTATATTAGCGAACATAACGTCAGAAATGTACACGAGTTAAGGTGGAATGCGCCCTAAATTTTGTTGCCGAATTTCGTCCTGAAATTTATACTGTACAAAATTCAAGATATATGTGATTGAGCTCCGGTTTTACTTTATCGCCATATTGTTCGTGATTTTTGCTATTGTGTCACAAACATGGCCCCTGACGTCACTTTTCGTGCAACGCCCAGTTCCGGGTGCTTTCGGCATTTTTCCTTTCCTGCGCTCTGAATGTCATATCAATGAAAAATACAAAATAATTGTCACTTTGCATTCAGAAAATGCTACTTAATGGTATAAAATTCAACGGATAAGGATTTACGCATAGGACGTCAGAGACGATATTGTGACGTCAGAACGGAAAAACTCACATCAAGTTTTGTTACAAATTTTGCCTTAAAATCCAGTTCATAAAAGATCGACTCGATAAAAAAACGTAAAATTTTGGTATGTTGTTTCACAGTGTGTGTACGTCTAGTAGACACATAAATACTTAGGGGTCACCGACTTTAATTTTTCAATATTTGACGATATTTTACCCCTACCCCATGAAGAAATGACACGTTTAATCGTCATTTTTTTTTAACAAAATAATCTAAAGAATATACGAAGCTGCATGTATTAACGGTAATTTCGGAATGAATTGATGAAATGAATCGACATGAAAGTATTGAGAGACATTTGGTGAGATTTGCTAAGAAAGTGTTAAAGAAAAAGTCGAAATTTTTAAAACATGTAATAACATTCAGGTGATCACGGACCTGTTCCGAAAAGAAGAATTGTAGATATGAAATATCTTAATGAGCTATTTGATAAAGGGTACAAATTATGTAAACGACATTTCGCATTATCGAAAATACTTTTGATAATTGGTTAATCAACATGCATTATGTGTGTTGATTCCTTGATATGACTTATAATTATTCAAATTCAAGTGTTTAGATTTTGAACACGAACTACATTTCTATATCTATATCCAGAGCATCCGGAGAAACAGATATGGCTTTTACTTTTTCCGTACTTCTTAAATCTGAACGCCGCTACTATTGAGGGTTTTATGAAATGTTTTCTAGTATTCATTATTAAGAGCTTGTAACTGCACTTGATCAGAAGGTTCTCGCTAAGAAATAAATTATTTGCATCAGACCAGCAGTTGTGCTTGATTGTAATAAAAAGACACTGTCTCAAGAATAAATTTGTTTCATGATTCACAATAAATTAATCCGTGTAAAAAATATTCATTTCATATCAGATATAGAATCTGGTATGAATATATAAATATTGTTTTCGTGCTGATTATACATGTGAAATGGAACAACAGTCCGACATGCGTCGATAAATATTTCTGGTAAAATCAGGCAAACCCTCGATCATAAAATTACATATGAACGAAATTTCTAAATGTTTAAAACATGTTTAAGTACCTATTTTCACGAAATCAAATCATCTACTGACCGCATACTAGCTTTTTTATAAAGCTAAGTTAGCATTTTGCATTAGACTGAGAAGATTAGTAACAGAAAAGACATCTATTCTTAAAGCTCCGAATTTGCAATTTGAAACCATCAGTAGAAATAACAAATGGATAGTAAACAGTGGATATATTGTCCATAAATATTGACCTGACCCTCAGTAGAGAAATAAATACTGCGTAAGTATTCTTTATGTTTTAAAAAATGTCGCATGTGCAAGTAGCTGCGGGGACAAAACGATTAGCTATCAATCTCGGAGCCTCAGTCTAACATCTTTTTTTCAAATTTTATCTCCAAAATTTACAGGACGGAAAATTAATACACTTACCTATTCATTTTTTATGGTTAATTTATTGAAAGAAATATACTTGTATTCAAGATATTTTGTAGTAAGTGTCGAATAAAATCTTTAAAGGTATCGTAGATAAAAAAGACAAATTACTCCGGAAAATAGACAACAAGAGAAAACAATTAGAATTCGTGAAAATCGTTGCAAAAGACACTGTAAGAATAAAAGCAAATACGGTAACACTTCACTATATTGAATTTAAAAAATGGTCTGCGGTAATTCAGTACCAGTTGTAACGAGCGTGGAAGTGAGACGGTTAACTATAAAGAATATTTGTGTAGTTATAGATCTTTTCAGGATACAATATTGCGTAAAGTAACGAAAACTTCCGAACATATTAGCGAAGATTGATGAGTGTCGGGTCAAATACTTACGGACAATTGTACAAGATATACATTTTGTCAAAGGTGTTTCCTTTCACTAGTACATGGCATCTGAAGTTGAGATCGAATATATCGTGAAAATTTCTTAAAATAAAGACATCTCGTTTTTAACACGAACGTGAGCTGTGTAAATTGAAATACATTCTTTTTTACTCTGACGTCATATAGCTACAAACCATGTGGGGGTAAGGGTAAAGTTATGTTATATTGCGAAAAATTGAAGTCGGTGACCCCTAAGTATTTATGTGTCTACTAGACGTACACACATTGCGAAACAACATACCAAAATTACACGTTTTTTTATCGAGCCGATTTTTAATAAACTGAATTTTAAGGCAAATTTTTTAGCAAAACTTGATATGAATTTTTCCGTTCTGACGCCACAAAATCGTCACTGACGTCCTAAGCGTCAATTTCATTTCACTGAATTTTATACAACTGAGTAGCATTTTCTGTTTGCAAAATGACAATTATTTTGTATTTTTCATTGATATGACATTCAGAGCGCGGGAAAGGAAAAATGCCGAAAACACTCGGAACTGGGCCTTGCACGAAAAGTGACGTCAGGGGCCATGTTTGTGACACAATAGCAAAAATCACGAACAATATGGCGTAAAAGTAAAACCGGAGCTCAATCGCATATATCTTGAATTTTGTACAGTATAAATTTCATGACAATATTCGGCAAAATAATTTGGGGCGCATTCCACCTTAACGTATGCAAATATGACATTAAACGTCACATTTACCTTAACGTAATTTTGTATATACTGTACCCTGTAATTAATAAGTACCATTTGCAGAGGTGACCATTGTTATTGAAAGTAAAATAACCAAACGTAAGTATAAATCTTGAATATTATGTATGTGTGGTAATATAGAGTCGATGTAAATGTAAATGACAATGTTCATGTTTACAAACAGAAAGGAAATAGCTATTTGGGATACAAGGGAATATTTTTAGAATAAGGACCGGAGTAAGTATATGACCAATATGACTAAAAGCAGTAGACGCATTTAGTTTCTTATTCTTATTTTGGGTGGGAGCAGTTAAGTGGTATAGTTGTGTGTGTAGTAGGACAGAGAGAATGAAGAGAGTCACTGGTACTAAGCAAGACTATGACGAAACACAAGAAATAGAAGAATGAAGGTAAATAAAACGCATTACTTCCGGAGTTTTGGGGAGTGGGGTGTTATGAGAGTAGTGGATGTACAAGGGTTGTGTATGGGGTATACAAAGAAATACATAGTGTAACAGGAAAGCGTTGTGTTTTACTTTCTGGTTTGGGTTGAAAGTGGGGACGATAGAAGGTTTGCTCATGTGGGACATAAAAGCCAATACGGCGTTACGTTGGAAAGTTAAAAAAACTAATTTCAGTTGTGATATAAATACGTCGTGGTGGTATATAGATGTAGGTCAAAAGTCAAATAACATAAGAAAGTGAAAAAAGTTTACTTTGAGTGAAGGAGGGCGGAAGGACTGTACATGGGAGATACTAACAAATGAGCCGTGCCATGGGAAAACCAACATAGTGGGTTTGCGACCAGCATGGATCCAGACCAGCCTGCGCATCCGCGCAGTCTGGTCAGGCTCCATGCTGTTCGCTTTTAAAGCCTATTGGAATTGGAGAAACTGTTAGCGAACAGCATGGATCCTGACCAGACTGCGCGGATGCGCAGGCTGGTCTGGATCCATGCTGGTCGCAAAGCCACTATGTTTGTTTTCCCATGGCACGGCTCAAATATTATACAGCAACGTAATTAAGTGGAAAAAAAAACTCTTAATAGAATCTCGGTATGGGTGGATAGGTATAATGTAAGGGAGATGTAAAATGTACGTGTATTTGAAAACTTACAACAATTTAGGGTAGCATTAGGAAGCAAAAAATCTTTAATCAACTTTATTTAAATAACGTACCCCAGTGACTTGACCTTTGAAGTACCTAACTCCAACCTCAAAGGGTTTGTTTATTTCCAAGGCGGATCCCATGTTAGGTTTAATGATAATAGGGACGGTAGTTAAGGTGATACTTTGAAAGTGCAGTATTGCAAGATTGAAATACACAAGTTTTGTTTTCTTTAGGAATTTTTAAAAGAAATAAATTAAGGTAACGTAGCTACCGTCTACATTAGAAACAGAAATTGGTTTGTTTAAACTTTAATGGGGTCTTTAATTTACAGGTTTGTGTTTCCTTAATACCCTAAAGCAAATTTAAAGTCAAAACCTTTGTCAGTTATATTTGTTCAGTGCGGGAAAAGACTTTGAACAGAAGAACATAATGATGAAACGGTAAAATACTTCTAATACGTTTGTAGTACCTTTTGAGGATAGGTAGAGATATGGACATATAAAAGTTAAGAAACGGAAATTATATTTAAATACCGGAATGTAAGATAAACAGTAAAATGATTATAATATTTCACAGGTGTTCATAAAATATGAGAATTGAAGCGACAAATCGGGAGAGTTACCTATCACAATACTGTATAAAACTGTACAGCGTAATAATACAATTTTAACACTCATAGAAATGAAACTATACATTAATTTGCCCGATGGCATTCTATATATATACTTATCTTGATTTATTAATACGTTTCATTCTCCCAAGTGATAAAAAAATTAGTTGCGATGGAATATTGATTCATAAGTCAGTTCTTGATTCTATACTTTTTATAACTATTAAGATTGAATTTAACAAGAAGTGATTAATTGATCTATTATATATTGCTCCTGGCGTTAATCTAGAAACTATGAAACTGAACAAATTTCGTATCAAGTCACCTGGGATTTTCGCAAATGAAAACTAATGAGCATTCATTTTTGATACATCGATAATGCCGTCAATAACATATACCTGTTGCTTATAAAGATTTGTTTTATGAATTTAGAGTGCTGATGCCCTGCAAACTTAGTGTCTCCCTCTTGTCACTTGTCATTACAATATTTGACAACTTTGTGGTTTTGTCTACAAATGGTTTTAAATCTGGTATAAATTAAACAAAAAGATGTTCAATCAATTCTTTATTAGTCTTAGGTACTTATAGCACCCCAGTCGTCATTCCCTTGCCTTACTTACTCATCAAATGATTGACACTGCTTTTTGTTTCGAAAGAAACAGCAAAAACAACGAACAACATCTGAAGGAAAAAGTCTCAGCTTGCCAACGCATTTGAAATTGCCCGCACAGAAACCAAGGTAAAAATATCCATTGGATTCTAAGGCTTCGGTCCTCTTTGTTTTTTTTTAACTCCTATCTTAATACCGACCCGTTTAGACGGACCGGAATGAGTGCAATCTGTAGAAAAGAGGGAATGTCAGTCTAATAGTACAGGTTCGAGTCTCACACATGGCATAACTATTTCAATTCTTTTAAAACAAGTTAATGTCCTTGCACGTATCAGCGTGTAAGCGGTGTTAGATACTTCACGCAAAAAAAATATGTTAGTTTTGAATTTCAAAGATCACTTAATTTATCACATCTTATATATATGAATTTAACGCGCAACAATGTAAGTAATAGCTAGCACGTTTTGATTCAAGGAAATAAATGAAAATATTACAAATTTAACGAATGTAAAACGTACCAGTTTGGGTATTAAAGAATTTATGCCTTCCCCTTTAAAGGAATTTAAACATAATTTCATAGACATTTTAATAATGCCAAACAGTTTCATAAGGTATAGGATAAATGAAAGAGGTATTCATTAATTTTTGTTTCGATTTTTGACATCATCTAATCTAAATGTCAAAGGTTTCAACATAAACTAATAAGGTAAAGCTGAGAGCATTGAGTTGGCTGTCAGTTGACGGTTTGACGGTTGAATATTCAACTGACTTCTGAACACAGTTGTTCGAAACTTTAACAGGGGATTAAGCTAACATTCAATTAACTTTTAGGGTTATATCTTGGCATTTTAGAAGACTTAGAAAAACAGATGTATGAGTTAACTTATGAACCCTAAAAGGTCTTTACAGTAAAATCAGAACATCATACTAGTGTTTCCCACCAAGGCTAATATTTTGAAACAAAATTCAACTGACGACTAGAAGGTTACTACATGTAGTAATGTATAAAACTTTTTAAGGGGCCATTACTTTCTAAATATGCACTGCCAAGGGTCCTTAATTCAATATAGTATGGAGGCAGGGGTAGACAATTGGGGTTACTACATGTAGTTATGTATGAAACTTTCAGTAGAATCTTGAACTGATTTCCAGAAGTAAGTTGAATATTCAACTGACAATTAGAAGTCGGTTGAATATTCAACTGACGACTGGCCACCAGAAGCGAGTTGAATATTTAACCGACGACTAGAAGAATTGACGACCAGAAGGCAGTTAAATATTCAACCGTCAACCATCAACTAGCGACCAACTTCATGCTGGTGGTAAAGTTACCCCAATTATTACACAGTAGTTTCACGAGGGCGGTGTACACGCACTTGTTGGACATTATTGACACGGACTATAAGAAATCAATCAGAGGTAAACGAAAATAAAAATAAAAAAAAAAACAAAAAAAAAAAACACAAGTTCACCATTCAAGACAAGAAATCAATCAATAACAGTGTATATCTACACCATTTTTCCCCCTCACAAAACAATTAAATCACTCTGAAGTATCACTGAATCAAGCTACTGCAGTATTCATTCAGCAGTTTTATAAAAATCACGAAATTTTTCAAACTTACAATTTTCTATTACTTTGTAAGCATTGCTTTTTTTTCAGACGGCGTGAACCCACAGTCAGCTTCGGATGTATAGTTTGTAATTTCAGATCAGTTTCTACTGTTCTGTATGTGATATATGTATCTATGATAAATGAGTCCGACAGTAAATGATAACAAAATAGTGTACTCTATAAATTTTTTGCAATGTATAATGCATACTTTTAGTAATCCCGTTTTGTACCAAAATCTGGGTAATTCTTTTCTTACACTTTTCTTCTCGCACACTTTATCTTTTAGTAGATTAGCATGGACCCCATAGGAAATAAGCTTTTAGCTTAATGGGTATCCATAGGTCTCTAGCTTTCTCTAAAGTGTACCATCTGGCTTAGTATGTCCAGTTTTATTAAAGGTATGCATTTTATCCTAGTCTTAATTATAGATTTGTTTTTTACTATGTATAGTAATTGGTTTTGTATGCTGTGATATTTTAGTTATTGCCTTGTGTTGTGATTGTGATACTGACCTTAAATGTCAATAAATAAATAAATACCAAGAGGATTGTAGATTGGAGTTCCACTGGGGTCTCGACCATACCTTCTCATATGACATAAGAACGGACTTTTCCAGGAACCGCACTCGAAAGTCGTTCTAGTAAGTTTGAAGCTTTCATCACAATTGAGCTAAAATAAATAAGTATAGACTAAAACTAAAGATTTACAGACAAAATGTTTGCCAATCCGAGGAGCTGATTAAAGTTATGTTCAAGAAACTATCCCTATTATTGTCTCTGAAAGAAATTCAGTCAATTCCTGCAAGCTCTTCGCGTGAAACAGGAATTTAAAATTAATTATCTACAGACATAGTGACTAAATGCTTGCAATCACAGAAACAAATTTGCTTAGGAGGAATGAAATTCAGTTTGAGCGCGATAATTGACTTCCCATCCGACAGAGTTTATGTTCAAAATTTCATATTTGTTTCAACTTCCTTCATTGTTAAATTGTGTCGTGTTATATATTTTATTGCCTGTCTATTGAACAGGACACAAAAGGTATGATTGAGCGAAAATGTTCGATAATGTAGATATTCTCTTCATAAAAAGAGGGTAACGTTTATTATTGGGAATATAATATTATAGACAAATCCTTCCGCATCTGACTTAGTTCACACTAAAAATGGCTTCGCTAAAAATATCTTGACAATCTGCTGCAATTTATATTTCAAATAGAAACATGCAGTGATAGCTAAAATTATTTCTCATGGTAATTTCACAATTGAATGGACACAACTGTGCGGTTTTCTTTTGATTTATGGACATTTTAAATTAAAATAAGGAACTATATTTCTGTCGGAAGGCGAATCGAAATTGAACATTGGCGGATCTTTTTCGCTGTTCTACATATTTATTGTAAAGTGCGATAGTTGATGTTTATACGGGTATTAACCACATTGGGAATTTTGGCAAATAATCCAAGAATCGCTAGCGCGATTCATGCATTTTCCAAAAAAAAAAAAAAGTTCAGAAGTCAAATATAGTTTATCGTTGGGGATATGTTGGACTTCGATCACAGTCATCAACAACTCCACGGGTTTCTGTAGACGTTAATACACAAAACCGTGTATTATCCCAATATTGTTGATAGGATCACATCCGCTATTGATTGTCAACAAAAACAAAAACGTGTTTCGCTATACCAGACGTGTTTATTTTCAAAACATTTATTCACAGAATATTTTTAAATGTCCAAAGCAAACATGTTAGCCCGTAAATAAATATAGGGATAATACACGTGTTTGTGTGTTTGTGTGAATTAACGTCTGCAGAAGACACAGGGTTGTTGGTGACCGAAACCGAAAGTTAATATACAAAAAAAAAACGTGTATTGTCACTATTCTTGCATTAAAGCATGATACGAGGAGTATCTGTATTGTTTTCATTGTGATGACTTTACGATTCCGGTAAAGCTACTGTTTTTGATATCCATAACCGGGGCGCAAGAATGAACAACACTATCAAAAGCATGTATTCAAGAATTTAAACGATCATTTTCATTTTTCTTTAACCGTATTTTGCATATTACTGAAAACTTTAGTAATGAGGGACACCATTTCAAGAATAATGATTTTACCTACGAAATATTTTGAGTACGAACGAGTTTGCCTGCTTCTAAGACTGATGTGAACTAAATAAGAATAACATTCCTACTGAGGCTTCCAAATATCTTTGACCAAAAAAAACTAAAAAGGAACAATCTCACGGCGAATACGTTATTACGCAAGCCGTTTAATGAGGTCATCATTCATAGGAAACATATCATTTACTGAGGTTACGAATGTGTTATAGATCTATATAGGACTAATTTCATCGTGGTTATTTTCAAGGCCGTATCGAATTCAAGTTCTAGCGTATATAGTAGCAGAAGTGTATGTATGATGGAACATCATCGTTTCGTCTTGTATTTCTTGCACTTTTCAGGAGTTACATTGCTTATTGTCCTTGACTACTCACGAACCCATTGTCAGGTTTACCAAGCCAACTGCCATTGTTGTTATCGCACATCCTTCATCACGTTATCCACAATAATTGTGGTCGTCCTTGACTATTCACAAACCCATTGTCAGGTAATCCACCATAACTATTAATGACATTGACTACTAACAAACCCTCTACCAAGCAATCCGCCAATCTTGTTGTTATCGTCCTTGAATATTAACGAACCTTTACGAAGCAGTCCGCCAATCTTGTTGTTACCGTCCTTGACTATTAACGAACCTTTACCAAGCAATCCGTCAATCTTGTGTTATCGTCCTTGACTACTAACGAAACCTTTACCAGCATCCACCATCTTGTTGCTATCGTCCTTGATACTAAGAACGTTTACAGCCCTCCGCCATCTTGTTGTTATCGTCCTTGACTATATTGAACCTTTACCAAGCCATCCGCCATTCTTATTGTTATCGTCCTTGACTACTATTGAACCTTTACCAACCATCCGCCATTCTTGTTGTTATCGTCCTTGACTACTATTGAACCTTTACCAGCCATCCGCCATTCTTGTTTTTATCGTCCTTGACTACTATTGAACCTTTACCAACCATCCGCCATCCTTGTTGTTATCGCCCTTGACTACTATTGAACCTTTACCAACCATCCGCCATTCTTGTTGTTATCGTCCTTGACTACTATTGAACCTTTACCAACCATCCGCCATTCTTGTTCTACAATTGACTACCCTAGTTTTTCATCCTTGTCTGCTATGAACCCTTTATCATCTGGCATACTGGTTATGGTCTTCTGGCATATTGAAATTCGCCATACTTGACATTATGGATGATAACAAAGAAAAGCCTATTGCTATATTACTAGTAATGCTACTACGTCATTCTTATATAGAAAATTAGTTAACGCTAAGTAGCCCCTTGACTATATTATATGATAATCTAGTTTTGATTTCTACTAAAATTTATCCGATATGTTTTAATTTCCCTATGACTTTATGTGTTTACACACAATACATGGTCTACTTTCTATCAAAATATTAACACTTCTTTTGCCTTATTTGTATTACTTAAAGACCAATGTCAAAATACAAATGTTAGCGGTCGTTGACCTTGCATGCTAAATACCTAAATGGCGGTTTATAGTCGGATTGAAATATTAATCCAAATAAAACTCAACTGAACTATAATAATTGCACAGTTGTTATTACAAAAGAAATAGGCCTTTTCTAATTCAAGACAAGAAAGCATTCCTTTTCATTCTGTTATTTATTAATCTGTTATTTGGTCAAACTGTGCCTTTTATTTGATATTGACACCAGAAAGGTGATTATTTTAGGCTACTTCAAAGGCATTTAACAGGGCGGGGTACAATAATCAGTTGAATTTTATTTAAATAATTGCATGTACTATAAGGAATGACACATCAGAAGGACAAATATTTGCAATCTAACTTGTTAAGGAAAGTGCAGTGCTATATAATCACTGTGTCACGTTTCGAACTGAGCCATCCAGTTCGACAGTAGTACGGATTTAGCCCGACGCAGCTTAGCAAAGCAATATTTATCAGACCATTCGACTTGTTAACGATTGTTTTGATGACGTGTTTGACTATAAAAAGCTGCATTCAAATATATAAATGAAATTTCTATGTAACCTGGAGACATTTATGATCCTCAAGAATTACGCTTCATCTGAGTGATTTGTTTTGGTAGGCCCCTGTTAAACACAAAATACTTTGTATTGTCTACATATGAATAATTCATTTGTGCTAATAACTTTAGGAATAATGAAAATACTGGGTAAATTTTAAGTACCTTTTGCAAAATAATAAACAATAATTAAAAGAGGTTGCAATCACACTTTTTTCCACATGCACCATTTGTATAGAGTTCCTCCTATTTAATGTGTCTCTCGGAACAGGTTATATGCATTTCTTAAATACAATAGGGACAACGATTAAAAAGGAATAGCTACGTTCCAAAACCAAAACGCATCCTCCCCAAACCAAAACTAACAGCAGTGTATGCAGGTATATGTAAACGATAGACATATACACATAAACGTACACAAAGTGGAACTAATAGAAAAACACGTTAAAGTTGACAGTGGGGTAAGGCCATGGAACGATCAGTGACTGAGGAACATAAACCGATTAATTGCACACGATCCTCATTCTTTATCCTTCGCCATGTTCCAAAGTTTCCCCGTAAGACGAATCCTTTAATGCACACTGGTACTTTGTTTTTTTTGTTCGTGCCTGATTCGTCAGGTCCCTTAATTTGTGTCTAGTTGCTCTACCTTTTGCAAAGTCTTTTAATATATACGTGTTTGGTTCTTTACGTTTTGCCTTTTGTTACCATTGCGTTTAATAAGGAGATAGCGGGGATAACTTTTGTATACATTGTCGTGGGACATTTGAACATACACTGTGGTAAGAGTCAAGTTTGGCTCGCACCGTAAACCGATTTTAAATGCCAAGTGGTGTTTTACCATTGACCGTTTCTTGATTTGATTATCGTTGTTGTCTAAGGTTTTTTACTTTGTCTATGTATTTTAAAGGTAACCGTCATGACGTCATATAAATGTTTGTATACAGTGTTTGTTTGCCTGAAGGAGTATTTTAATACGAAACGCGTTGCAAACTTGAGTTGTCTTCTATGTTAACCATATAAAGGTAACCGTCTATAATTTACAGATCCATATACTGCTTTAGGGTTTCATTTCGACGAAACGCGGTTTTGGAGCGCTATTATTACTACTGGAGCTTTGATCTTTCTTTGACAAGTTTTTGTGGTTCGTTTGTAGTTTTCTATTGCTCTTTCATGTTGCACTGGACTCTACTTATTGTTTGCTTTACCTACTTAAATAGTATGATCATCATTTGCGTAATAATAGCAGTTATATATAATGATTTATTATATGTTCTAAAAATAACTTAAATTTCATTGGCCGAAACCGTTCATCCATCTTTCAAATTATATTTTATGTTAAATGGTTAGTGGGTTTTCCCGATTAAACATGACTTTCTAAAAATAGAATGGAAGTTATTTATTGTTACTTTCAAGCAACACATATTTGTCATTTTTTCATAAACCTGAACCCATATAATAAAACAGTTATTGTCTCTTGAGCTATTGGATATGATATTGTATTCCCCTGTAGAGGTCAATATTGCCCTCTTTCGGTGAAAATCACATCATATCCAACGGCTCAAGAGTCAATAATTGTATATTGTTTTATGCTGATTTATGAAATATGAAGTTACTGTGTTCTATTGATGGAGTTTTATCCATATAACTCACTGCATATCATTCTCTATGAGGGATAAAGCTTTGGCGATCTACTTCTACGTTGTGTTTTATCGTAAATTCTAACACGATCCGCAGCAATTGCTATATAAACATATAGCGAAATCGCCTATACATGAATCTACGATAAAATATGGTTGGCTGTTACATTTCACCCCCCTATGATTGTAACATAAGAGATTCTACTTCAGTTCCATTACATACGAATTATTTCAGGGCCAAATGGTTGAAAACAGCATTTCAAAAAACATAAATATAATAAAAAGTCATACTGACCTATGTGTAGGTCCGTTAAACACGCTCTGATCTCTACGAGCGAATTCAGTTAGCTTAATTATGATTCAGCGGTGACGTCATAAATGTATGACATAAAGTATGACGTCATAATGATGTGACGTCATATAAAAGTTAATCTCGTCACTCGTAATACAGGGTCAACTCGCTTATTTTGATGATTCTGTTCATAATTAGTTTGCGAGCTGTTAGATTACAAAATTATATATACTTCTCAAAATTCTGATAAAAAATAAACAAATATATACGTTCCATTGGCTATGCAACACTTTCTAACCATAGGGGGTAAATTGTAACAGCATATGACCCGAATGACGTATTACGCTGAAAATGTAGTGCGAATTATTTGCGTTGTTAGAATCGAAATAATAAATATGTTCCAATAATTTTATCAATTAATAAAACATGGGCAGTCGTTTGGATGCGAATAATTAAATCACTCGTGCTGCGCACTCGTGATTTAATTATTACGCATCCAAACTCCTGCCCTATTTTATTAACTGATAAAATACAGGAACATATTTATTATTTCTTAAACGTCAGGAAAATCGCCGTCGCACTTCGTTCTTTATAGCACATTTCTCGATTCATATAACGTTATTTATACTTGTAATGTTATGCGTCTAATGATGAAATGAATTGGAAGTTTATGGCGTATGCGTTTTTGTAACGTCACAGGCGTATGACGGTATCATGCATCTGTTTCCCACGCTGAGTTTAAAATGCGCATGCATAAAAATAAAAAAATAATGTTTGTTGACAGACCAAAATCCTATATATCTAATTATAAATGTGTACACGTACAAAAATGTTAAAAGCACAACCCTATTTTCAGTGTGCAGTTAATTTAATGCAAATCGTTAATACTCTTGCATTTGTCCATCAAGAGAAAAATGGCTGTTATATCCGAAGGCAGTAATATCAGAAAAGAACACCCGTTATATTCATATAATTGACATTTCAACGTTTAAATATCTTACGTTGGCTGGCTCTGATTGCAATATTGTCTTAAAGAAGACTTTCGCCAACTTGTTTTGGTCTTACTGAACAATTACCTTCATCGTTATGTATTTGTGTTTTAATCTGAATTATGTAATTTACAGACGTATTTTGATCTAGATATGTTTTGTTCATACGTTATCTTCATTTAGTTTCGATAATACAAGTTTGAGGTAAGTTTAGAATGCGGTAAAGTCCAATTTCTAATAAATAGTCATGCTTGTGTGGGCTTTCATTATCTGAAACACATGGTCACCATGTTCAAAAGAATATATTTTCAGAAATTAGAACTTTGCAAAACCATACAACAAAAACAAAGTTAGATAATCATTCGCTAAAGACCATGTTTAAGTCAATGAATTACAAGGGTGAAATACAAAATAACAGTTCTTGAAATAGATGTCCTCAATGTTTAATGTCAGAAAAGAAAGACATTTCGCAGTCATTTGTGGGTTTGATAAGCCGGTGTGAGAAGTTCAACAAATACGTAACAGTAACATGTTTGACTTTTGGGAAAAATACTTACAATTCCTAATGCATTCGACATGAGTATATATTGGTTGAAATGAGTGCGTATTAGATAAGAGAATGACGTCGCCTAATAAAATGTGACGTGGCCCGCCTCCATGTTACTATCGTTATACAAATATTGTTATTTCTTTATACTTACGTAGGGATAACGCATGTTTTTTCGTGTTATAACATCTGCAGAATCCCAAGGGATTGGTTGGTACCCGAGCCCGTTAGGGCGAGGGTACCAATGTATCCCGAGGGATTCTGCAAATGTTATAACACGAAATGAACATGTGCTAACGAGCATAAAACGCGTAAAAACTGATAAATTGATACAATGACACTAAACGTCATTAATTTTCCACGAAATGCGTGGGAATGTCTTAGTTGTTTTTTACGTTGACGTCATTTCGTTTTGAATTATCAGTTTTGGGGCCGAATGACGTTTACGCTTTGCCACGGAACGCGCATATATAAAAAGGTGTTATAACAGCACGTGAGCGCGAGAATCTCTCTGTTAAGGTAGTTCTGCACGTTTGATAAACCAGAAGTTATGACGTAACGTTATTTATCCGGAAAACGTAGAATAAAGTCTGGATTCGGCTTACGGAAATGAAAATCATTTTATGAATTAATCGCAGCCTGTTAGTAAATTTATTACAATGGCACTGTTACTATATTTCTAAAGTCAAAATATGATATTAAAACATATGACAAATTAAATAATCTGAAATAATGTCTTAAAATTAGCGTGAAATGTGCGGTTCACTTTAATCATGGTCAAATATCTCAAAAATAAGCACACGGACCTATACATTTTATTTCATCAAATTATAGGTCATGTCTTGATTTATAACTGTGAGAAGTTTCATCAAAATCTACATTGTAGAAAATTTATATTTGCGAAAATTTTATGAAAGTTATGATTTTCCAATAGGCTCCCATTATGAAAAATTGCGTGAGGTCCAATTTTTTCAAATCAGTCTAGCAAAAAATCAAGCACACGACCCTATCGTTTTTATTTGCTGAATTTTGTAGGTATATTCTGAAGTTTTGAAAAATCAGAGTTTAATCAAATTCTACATTGTAGAAAAAATTTCAATCCGAACGTGCAGAACTACCTTAACACACGTTTTCTTTCCTGTTAAAACACCCCCGAAAAGTGACAAGAACAGCAGTTTTATGCTAGAATGTATGAATTAACGACACGTTTCGGAAAGTATTAACGTCGCATAAGTGAAATTAAAATTTCGAACGCGTGATTTTGTCGATTTTTGATTTGCAAACGATTTCCGAGATCACCTCTCGTGTATAACATGACAACAATCTAACATCTGAGGAACGATAATTCTTTATCCGGAGATACGTTAGAGAGTAGCAGAGATACGGTTCTTTGCCTCGTGGACATGTAAATTTTCTTAGACATAAAAAAATATTAGTCTTTATTATAAGGTCTATCACGGATGAAATTTTCTTTAAGATAATAACACCATTGTTCTATAAATTAGCCACTTGTTCATTATAGGTAAAGTTGTGTCAACGTGTTTATTTGATTATATCTTAGACCACAAGAATCATTCTTCTAAAGTAGTAACTTTTTTTCATAGCCTGAGAAGGAGTTGGTAATTTATAAAACACACCCAATATATCTATATTAAACACACCTGTTACTTGGTGCTTATTAATCAGTTAACGGCGCTGACTAAGTCTCTGATATCATAAGAAGCCAGTGTTATTTTTCCGTATTGATGTATTGCTTCCGTTTGAGGAAACCACCCGGGTCGTTGGTTCTACCCTGGTTGCCACCCATGCCTGAAATAATGCACAGAGGGGTAAATTGAGATAAAAAGACAATACTCTGTTGTGCTATTTATCATCGTACTTATATAACCTGCCCGCAACAAAATAGTTCTTTATCTTATTTCTAAAACTTGATTTCTAAAGCAAATATAAATAAATTCCAATTGTACGAATTTGAATATTCATTCAATATATTAAAGAATGGAGACAGGCAGAACTGAAGAAAAGTTTTACCAGTTGTAATTAAATTTAGAAATGAGTCATATAACATTAAAACTGGACACTATAGAAAATGGAACTGATCGTCAATATGGGCGGGGCCATCTTTATTATCGGGTTTTTGACGTCATTACACGAGTTTTATCGGGCAGTTTTCAAAGCAGTCGCATGATAGATATACCATTTACTGCAATGAAAAGATTCGCTCAGTCATAGTGAGTCGATCTGCTACTGTTACGCTCGATTGCATTTAAGCTTTTTTATGATCTTCCAAGATTTTCAGAAGCTGAAGAGCTCTAAAGTTCAACCAGTCATTCAGTTTAATGAAAACGTTCAAGTTGACACCAATTTCCTATCATACAATCGTGCATTCAAATTACAGTTCACGGAGTAAAATAAGACTCTCTGAAATTTATAGAACACGTAAAATTGTACATACGTGTTCCCAGCTTTCAATTGTCTTTTGAATAGAAAACCCAGCTTTGGAAACTCTACCAGGAATCAAATTGCTTGTGAAGACAAAATGTGTGTTCGTGTCTGCGAATTATCTGTGATTTTAGTTTTTCCTGTTTTAATTTCATTGAACAAATATTAATTTCCGATCGATCGGCGCCGCGAATTTTTCTCGCGTGCGAACAGATTCATTATTTCCAATTTACAGATTCTAAGGAAGACTCCAAAACTGAGCAAACATGCTTTTTCTTCCGAAAACAAAATGCGACAGCAGGTTAAGAAGTACATTCCATGAATTTCAGTAGTATTATATTTCTTTTTTATTTTAATATTTATCATTATTAGACTTTTATGATACAGTGTTTTGTATCTTTGGCTGGACGCAAAAAGATAATATTAAGAGACGTTTGCTGATGTCATCAGGCGGCGACCAGCAAAGTAAGCATTTGCGCCCAAACTTGCACAGGTCCAATGCTGATATGCGAGGGTTGATCAAGAAGTTCAATAATAGTGCCAAGATTTAAGCAATATGTGTACACTTCAATAAGATAGAATAATTACTGAAGTTTAAAGTCAACTGTTCTGTCAAAATATACCTTTTAATTCCTTGGAAAAAAATAAGGCATATTTTCATATTTTTGTCAGTAAAAGGTTTCAGAAAAAGAAATCTCCGTAAAACACGTGCATGTGTTTCTAAGGATGTTGCAAAATAACCTTTTTTTTTAAATCTGTTTCAGATCTGTGAAAGACCTGTCTTACAGAATGTGTCTTATATTTGTTTTTGTCGTATTTCTGAGGTTGATCATTTTCATTTTATTTACGCTGTTTTTATCAATATTGGTCTTTGTGTATAGTTTCCCTTGTGACCGGTGTCGAGTAGTGTAAGTTAATTGCTGTTTCTTCGTCGCAACAAACAAAATGGCAACATCCCAAGCTAACATCATGATTGATTCTTCTTACGACTCTTGATAATTATTCTACCTTTAATATACATTAAAATGAAACAAATACTATCATGGCACGGTGTCCGATCCTTCCCTATTTAGACTGAAGACTTTTAATTGTATCAGACAAGTCACTGGATCTGAATAGAGGGTGAAACACAAGAAACACGCAACTTTATTTGATATAACGTTTACGAACTCCGAGATTTCCTACATAAAGGTCAAAAAGCATTGTTGTTATTTCTGAAATACTTCAAACATCTAATTATAAACGAAGAAAAGAAAGCTTATATACTTAAAATCAAAGCACTTGTACTGCGATTATTTTAGATATTCCAGCTTCAAGGCCGCTTCGTGATGAAAACTGACACTTGAAAAGTTCATTTTTTAAATCAAATGGAAGGTTAATAGAAATTAAAATAATCCGGGAAGTTATTAAAGGGACATGCCTCCAGATATACGTCAAAGTTTCATTAAAAAAAAAAGAACAGATGATTATTGATATGAGATACATAAAAATGATGAACCAGTATCATTTATGTCAATATAAAATACAGCCGACTTCCTTCTATTAGGCATCAAATTTCAATATCATGACTACATATCTTATTTAACCAAGGAGTGTTTTCATAGACAGATAAATTCTATTTACACAGAATATCTTTTATTATAAAAGCATCATTTTTTCTTAATAACAAAATATTGACAAAAATCTGAAGGCGTGCAGCTTTAAAGGCAAACACATGGTATCGAAAGCTTTGCATTCTCTTAGGCAGTTACGCAAGGTTAAGGTCTAATTCAGGCAGCAGTCAATAAATCATATAATTTCAAACTAAGCCGTAGATTACAATAGAAAGTTTTTTTGAATAAAGAGTACAGACACATTCCTTCCTTACCGTGTTGCTTAATTTATGTTTTCTTCACTTTGCCTGTATATTTTGCTTTGTCGAGTATTTTGTGTGATATATTTATAGTGTATACATCCATACATACAGTAGGTTTCGCCTTGAGGGGCCTGAGCCCTTTGAGCATTGCTTATCCTTTTGGATATTTTCCTTGTTTCCAATTTTATCGAAATGTTGAAGATGTTGAAGAAGAGTGATTCATGAACCAGATCGATTTTTTGTTTTTTATTTTTCGATTAGATCCTTTAGATAAATTGACCAATCAGAATGAAGCAGAATAAACTTGGTAAATAACCTAGCAACCTTTAATCTGTCTATAAAATCTTTAAATCTTTTGACGCTTCGGGATTTGGAATTCCACCTCAGATCCAATGTTAACCTTTCCATGTAAAAAAATGTTAAGATAATATCTCAACTGAATAAAATGTCTAGCACTTTTAGGAGGCATTCTACTTTTTTTCATTTCCCCCAACATAATTATAACATGTCTAAAAAAGCCATTTACACCTCTAGATAGCAATCTTAAACTTTACGCGAGAAAACCGTGAAATATCACCGGTAAGTGTTGGATTCCGCTGAGAATATATTAACCATATTCTAATGTGCCTGACCATTGAATCCATTTATGGTGACAAATCTAAGCAAAACTTATCTATCGCTATTCCTTTTAGATTTCTGTTTGTCCAGCATCTGTTTCTTAACAAATTGTCGATTTAGTTGCTTATGTTAATTTTAAAATGCATATTCTAGCGTATGGTATGGTCGTGTTTGAAACATAATTGAAAATAATAATCATAGGCCTATAGTTATTTTATGTTAAGCTTTTAGCTGCTTTGATTTTTCCCCGATTCGTCGGGTCCCTTTATGTGTTTGTTGTTGCTCTACAGTTTGCAAAGGCACTTTATATATGCGTGTATGTTTGTTTAAGTTTTGCCTTTTATTAACATTGCCTTTAATACGGAGATAGCGGAGATAACTTTTGTATACAGTGAAACATTTGCCCGCGCTGTTAATAAAGTCATCAAAGAAACACTGCGATAATAGAATCCAAATCTCTTAAATACACTAAAATTTTACACACGAAACATTTTGCCCGCGCTGTCAAGAAAACCAGCAACGAAACTCTGCTATAACAGAATCAAAATCTCTCCTACGAACGGGAAACAAACATGACTTGTCTGTTGTCCGAGATTACAATGAGAAGTTACGTTCCTTTCTATTCTTTTAAGCATCACTGATTCTACAAGATGTATTTCATAGACACCACGTAACAGCATAGATAATTTGTCTATAACTTCGAAAATTGCGAGTAGTTTTGAACGTGCACATATAGCATGTCTGACATAACAGTGGTTCTTTTAAATGTCCCATTCCACAGCATAAATTTTGATTTTCTGAAATGCCACAATCTCAAGTTTCAGGAAATGCAAATGTTTGTTTTCGTTAATATTTTATTCACACATGATGATAGTGGTTGCATTATAGACTAAAATCGCCATGAACAGACATTAAATGTACTCATACTGGGTTGTTTTTTTTAAAACATATTGTGCCCAGATTAGACAAAAAAGGCAAAAACTAAAGCTATTTATTTCCTTCCTATACTGGTACAATATTGATGATGAGAAACACAAAAATGCAAAAGCCAAAAATGCCAAAAAGATTTCTGTCTTGCCTTTAAATAACAGCTATCAATTCTTCATTGTACACGCATATACTTAAAGCTGCATATCCATATATGACTTCGAATAAATTTTCCGTACAAAGTCAACATGTCTTGGGAAACAAAGAGAAATAGTGGGATTTTAAATAATTATATAATTGAACTTTTCGCAAATAAATACATTTTCATGTTAATATGCTGGTATTATGATCAAATTGATATTGAAAACACAGTTGCAGTAATAATATCAAATATATAAATAATACCAATATTTGTAATATTCTGAGAATACGAGCTTATTTCTTTCTCATTTACGTACAGTTTTAGCATAATTTGTATAGTGCGGTATTACCATTGGTAAATTTCAAGATTGGACTCAGATTGAAGCTTTATCATTGGTCAGTATCAAGTTAGACTCAGATTGCAGGTTTGTCATTGGTCAATTTCAAGATCTGACTCAGATTGCAGCTTTGTCATTGGTAAATTCACTGTTTCCAGCCTTCTTTGTTTAATAGGAAAATGAATCGGATCGTGTTAGAATTCAAGTTAGACTCAGATTACAGTTTTATCATTGGTCAATTTCAAGATTGAACTCAGCCTGTAACTTTGCCATGGTCAGTTTAAAGTTTGGACTCAGATTCTAGCTCGGTCATTTGTCAATTTCAAGACTGGAATCATCGTAAAGTGATTGAAATTTGAGATTGTCATTGCATTTTATGAAATGTTTTCCACCCGGAAGCCATGGGCTGACCGGAAATTATTGGAGAAGTCGATATTAAATCAAATACAAAAAAAAAGTTATAAACGATATTTCAATGTGGAAAATATAATAAAAATCTGGTAATTAATACACCATGCATTAACATAATAGATTTTATTACCTTTGGCTCATATCTGTAGTCTACACAGTCACTCTGAAGTCAAACTGTGTCTCGACCTCTGACATTATATCAAAAGAGCTGAAGCTATTTTTTGTAAGAACTTTTTGTCTATATTACAGGGAGAGAATGCATGCAACAGAACTCAAGTTTAGCTCAAAATTGGCGCTCAACACTTCGTTTTATTAAGGGTGAGTACACGGTACCAAGTATATTTCCAAAGTAAAATATACAATAAGAAGGAACAATTCTATATAAATGAAATCTAGCCGATGTCATAGTTAAGGAGTAGTAGAAAACACAGTCCAAGTTCAGACGAATATCTTTCGGTTGTATTGAGTATCTAGAAATACTGACGTATCCGGTAACTTTGTAAATAAACGGATGTTGAAGGTTATAGGGATGTCAATATGTTTCTTTTTTGAAGTACCTCTGAATAGTTATAGTTGAAGTACCTCTGGATAGTTATAGTTGATTTACAAATAAAATGTTTTAGAAATATATTTTATTAAGAGTATGTCAGAGTGTGTTGTATTTAGCACCTTTGTTTATGTTTCAGATTTCGTACCAAAGCTACAATTATTTTTACAACTATTAAATAAGTTTGACTGGATTGTGTAGCACTAATAGAAAGATATTAATCTTTATACTTAGTCAAAGACACCTTATACAGTTCCGTCAGTCAGTATAGTAGTCGTGGTCGGTAGTCCAAAACAGTAGTTATGATTATGGAATTAGACACTATAAATCTTGACAAATATATGATCCATTGGTTTATGTCATATCTAAGTGATATGCAGCAGCTTTTTGATGTATCAGGCCTATATTTTACACCCTGTAATATAACAAGTGGTGTTCCTCAAGGCTCTATCCTTTGTCCGCTTTTTTTTTTTTTTAAATATATAGATGGTATTCATTCCAACAGTGGTTAAAATGAATTGTTGTTATATGCTGATGACTCTGCCATTCTTGTTTCTAGTAAGAACAGGTTAAAAACAGAAAATGAGTTGACAGAGATCTCCAATCGATCAATCCGTGTTTAGTGGATACCAAATTTTGTTTGCACTTAGGTAAAATAGAGTCTATACTTTCGGATCAGAATCAAAACTGAGTTCAAATTCCTCTTTAAACATAGTATGTAATGGCACTGATAGTCAATCAACATATTCTGTCAAACACCTTGGATCTGCATTAGATAAAACTTTTCTGGATAATCTATTGCATTCTCATTCTATGCTGACGGGGATAACTTAATCAAAATACACTAGACGCTAACTTTGAATTGTTTGTAAGTAAATTCAGTGCTACCCGGGCATTTCTGAACATACTGGTTTTGTGCCAATTTTATATATCTAGACTTAAGTAAGTTTTCTTTCGTCTGCAGACATTCACTACCAGAAGATAATGCGTCGTTCAGATGTACTGAAGATACTGTTTGTATGTGTGTGCGTATGTCACGTATGTCCTGCTCATCCGTGTGGGAATAATCCCCTTTTGTTGGTGGATAATTTTGCAAAACTGAAAGGTAAATACTTTCATGTGATGTTGTACTTATATAATGTAAATATTCATATCATTATTTAAAGAAACAAGATCCGAAGTCCAAAATGTATAGTCATGTCCACATAATCTCATTGTTCGTTGAATAAAATTGCTTTGTTGTCATCGAGATCTGACCATTTTATATATGTATTATATATAAATGTTGCGATTTTTTCGACTTGTCATATGTATACTTAAGTAATTAATTTTATTTCATTCAGTTATAAAAAGTATACCTATGATTTGTTTTTAGGATATCCTCAAGATCATGTGTTGTCTTTTATGAAAGACAGGGCACCAAATGACTACGGGAAGCTCATGTCGGAACTCCGGGAGTATTTGGAATGTACGCAAATGGTGAATACGGGTTACTTCAAACGCTCTGGTGACTCCCAAGAGGATTTTCATTCAATACCATCCAGCCAAATAGATAACGTCGATAAACAATTTATGAGGAAGTATGGTGAAACTGTGAGACAGCTCTTTGCTTCAAGACAACACAGTCGTGATTTGAGCAGAAACGATTTTAATTTGATGCCTGAGATCAATTCGGAAAGCTTCGACAATCCGCTGGTCAACCGAGACGATCGTCCGTTTATAATCAAACGGTAAAGGAACATAATTATGCAAATATCTATTGTGTGTATAGATTACAATGGCATTTGGAATAATAATACAGGAGTTAAAAGACACCTCACAAACTCTTTCCAACACATGCAACATGTATTTGACATTTATCAGATAGAAAATTTCTTTTACTAATTATTAAGGATCACCTGTCAGTTTAGCAGATTGGTATAGATCTAGATACATTTTCTTGAGTGACCTGTGGAGGTTTCACTTCTTCTATCTTATTCAAAAGTTCTTCTTTGTTTTCGTTTTCAGGCTTCTACAGAGAAAGTTTTCTACTTCAGCTCTTGACAGAAACCGAAGACTGCAAGCAGACGATTTCATAGATCTATGACGTCATGAACTCATGTGACTTTTCAAGCAGACGAGAAACAATCACATTCCCTCAATATTGAATAATGCGAATTAAATATGTTTGGTTTTTTTTTTTTAGAAACTTGTCTAAATATTTACCTACTGTTGTTAAAAATATCTGTTAAATAAAGTATTTTCTTTAGCTAAATGTTGGGCGTACTTAAAATAGAATTAAGACATAATAAATACCAAAATTAGGCTTATCGTAGAATAATCCGAGTTTGAAGTTCTTATGCGTATAAATATATCATGAAGACCGAATGCCTGAGTGATATATTTCTACGCATAAGAACAACAAACGATATTTCATCAAAATATTCTTTCATTTGAACACCAATATGAACCGCGTATATAGTCAAACAACCAGTAAGCAATTGACTGTATTTTTAACCAATGCAAATTTAAGCAATGAAAATATTCAATGTACAATTCTATGATGACTGATTCTGTCTTCTGTGCAGTCTGATCATGATCTGCACTGTTCGCCATTCAGTCAGTATCTTTTGGTAAGCACCCCTTTTATTAGTTAATGGTATTATTCAAATTGAAAGATGAGCCAGTTCATTATAGAAATTTAGCAGGGTAAGGGTTATGCAAATGTCAAATAGTGCAAATAAATAGCGGAAGATACGCGTACTCGTAACATGATGTTTATACCTTTAAATCAATTACACATGTACATTAAACTGAAATTAGCAACCGTATGCATTTTGTTTCGCTATATTCTTGGTATATCAGTTTGGGAACGAAGTGGATTTTCTTTTATATGAGTAGCCTTATGATATAAGAAAACCTTTATTAGTTACATTATATAATTATTACATAATAAATATTTGAAGATACGTGAAAATATTTGTGTGTCTAGTGTTCATTGTAGAAGCTAGAATATTTTGATTAACAATTTCTAAAATGTTTACAAATGAATGTTCTTTGTGTTGTCCTGACAACTGACGTTCAAATACGCCCTTGAACCATAAGGATACATTAGTTCCTACTCCCCCCCCCCCCCCCCCCACCACAACCAACAACAACAACAAAAAATGAGATTTGTGTATTCAAACCGTCGCCAAATATTAAGAGGGTCTATTATGTCATATAAGTGATTACCTACGCGCAAACTGTAATCGCATAAAGGACATAAAATATATTAGCCATGCACGACGACGTCAGAAATGCTTTCACGGCGCATTTGACGTCACGGCTCAACACTCTCTGTTGCCAGCGTAAAAACTATGGAACTATGAAAAATAGTACCGACTTCTATTTCAGATTATCATAATAGAAAGCTACAAATTTATAATTGTCATTAAACCAGGATTTGTTCTGATATAGGGCTCCAATATTTCTTACATATATACTGCATGAGGTCCAATAAATGAAGAAATGGTGGATATATATTTCACATTACAGAACACAAAGGACTGGTAACCAAAGAAGCTCCTTCAGTACTGGTGTAATTGGATTGTGGCAGGTCGTCCTTGTGATAACGAAAACTGCCTAGTTCTTGACTTGCGCAGTGTGCTGTTTGAAATACCAATCAATAAAGCGCTATAGTAGTCTTACCATGTAGTAACTAGGCGATTGGCAAGGAAATTTTGTGGCATTACCACCGTCCCATGTAATTAAACGTGTCTTACACTGCACGAAGATTTCTTCACTTTGTCCTGGTCGAGCTGTTAGTATAGGCGGATGATCTGGTGTCCTTCGTCCGTCGCGTTCGTCCAGCGTCAATATTTTTAACTTAGAAAATATTGATCAGAATTACAGCAAGCGTCCTGACATTGACCTTTATCAATGATTCAGCTTGACCCTCTTTAGGAGCACTAACGCAAAACTTGAAAATCGTAAAACGACGTCTCATGAATCGCTTGATGGATCTACATCAAATTGGTTTGTAGCATTATTGTAAGGTCTTCTCCTAAGTTACTCAAACTGAGGCATTTGGTCGATTTTAGGGATAGCTGGAGCTAAAAGTATTAAATCAACTTCTTATGAACAGCTGGCCGGATGGATCTTTATCAAACTTGGTCTGTAGCATCATTGTAAGACACTCTCCAAGTTTTTAAAGGGTGGGGTAGGGGCGCGATTTGCCCCTTCTAGGATACGCTAGAGTTAAGAATAAAAATACCTTTGAACGAATTCTTCTTCTGAACCTCTGGATGCATTTTCATCAAACTTAGTCTGTAACATCTTTGTAAGGTCTTCTCAACGGGGGCGATTTGATCCTTCTGGGGGCCGATAGAGCTAAAAACAGGGGAAAAATCTTTAAAGGATTCCTTCTCTTGAAATGCTGAGTGCATCTTCATCAATCTTGGTCTGTAACATTATCGAAAGGTCTTCTACCATATCATTTAAATGAAGTCATTTTCCCCTTTAAAACGCAACTTGAGCTAAAGATAGAAATTTCTGTTACCAACTTCTTTTAATAAAAGGTTTGATGAATTATCACGAAATGTGGCCTGTACCATCGTTTGAGCAGATTTTTCTCTGTTTAGTTTACATGATTCCATTCGGTCTCTTTGTGGGGGCGCCAGAAGTAAATTCAGAAAATTCTTTTAGCAACTTCTTATTATCAACTGCTTGATAGATCATCACCAAACTCTTGAGCTTATTCAAATGGTTATGTATTGGACCATCACAACTTAACAAAAATGAAAACCCATTTAATACCTTCTATCGAACTGCTCAAGGGATGATCACCGCACTAGGTCAGAAGCAAGATCAAATGGTCAAGGTCCTCCTCAGGTTAGCGATTTGGGGCTATTTTAGCTTCTTGTATCTAGGTGTTTGTTTTGTAAATACAGTTGTGTCTTTCGGATCTTTTTGCCATATTTTCCAGGTATCATTTTAAAATCATTTTACTTTTCTGAGGTAAGGCTAAGAAAAAGTATCCTACATGTTTATGTTTAACTATATATTCTGCATATTATTTATGCAAAACCTCGTACGAAATTGAAACTAGCACTTACAATTGTTTATGTCCTATATCTCTGAATGAAATATATTGCTATAAACATTGTAATGATGGTGTATGTAATAAAGTATTTTGGTATTGGTATTGGTAAATATTTGTCGGTTACTCTTACTTCAAAATCATGAATTTTTTATCGTTTCGCACAAAAATACAACTAGATTAAAAGCTCTCGTCTATCATTTTGAGATTTATATTCTATTTTTTTTTTGTTTCTTGATAAATGACAAAAAGCACCATAACAACTTGATCAATTCTAAGGCTTAAAAAACTTTGTAATATCTGACCTGGCAATATAACCAATTACTGCATGTGCGCCAATCAAGTACTTTAAGTGTGAATATCTTGACCCAGAGAATAAATACCTAGAACGTCTAACTAATCTAGATGCCTATGATGTTTTAGATTGCGTGTTCGAATTTTCTGTTTGAAACTGAAATAAAGAATGGTTTGAAATTGCTTTAGTTGTTTTGTTTTAGGCTTTTTTTCCTGCTTTTGGCAAATAAATGAGAAGCTGATAATGAACCTATTGATAAATCATTACTAGCGAACTGAAACCCTTCAATCTTAGTGTTTTACATCACACAGGAAAAAAGGTGGTATATGGAGGGTCAGCTACATTTCTTAAGAGCCTTGGTGGATTGTTGGTCGTGTACGCAAAAAAATCAGTGGTTAATAAAACAAATAAATGAGGGTTTCTTCCGTGGAGAGTCCGTAACAAATGTAGTTTACATTAAAAGAAATATCTTGATATTGAAGTACATAAGCATTTAATACATTTATTTCCTCTGCAAGAAATCCTTAGACAGGGAGGTAATTATTGTACAAAATATAGTCACTTGACAACCAGCTTATACTAGTATTTGAATTAAATGCGGATAAAATGTTTTCCTTTATTTTTTATTTTCCTATGGCTACTTGCGTTTATCTATTTAAAAAAAACTGGTCTACTTCCTAAAAAAAACATTTGCACTACCGCTATCATATTTGTATTACTGTAAGAATAATGTAAACATAACGATATATACGGCGTTAACATTGTGATTTTTAAAGCGATTAAAATGTTAATCCGAATTAAAGTTACCGGACTATCATAATAATTACATAGCAAACATAAGAACGGAAATAGACAGAAATATATTCCGTTTTATTCTGCATAATATAAACCTATGTTTGAATAAACTGTGCCCAGTTTCATATAAGCTTATGATAACGGTCTATTTCACAGACATTTAAAAGGGTGGAGTATACTAAATCCGTTTAGGTTTTATATAAATACTTGCTATTAGACGAATCAGAACGTAAATATTTGAAATACCTTTATATAAGAATAGCGTAAAAGTGCAAAGGAACGCAATGTTCCCGTTCTTACCTGGTCATCTATATTTAGAACGGAGACCTGATTTAAGCCCAAAACGGCATGGCTACATCGCGCGGCAGTAACAACATTTATAAGCCATGGCTACATCGCGCGGCAGTAACAACATATATAAGCACGCACTTGCGTTAGTATTTTCGCCACAATTACAAGTTCATGTGAAGCTAAATTGTAATTATTTTCGCTTTGTGAAACAATTAATAAAATATCTGTAGAGATTGTGTGCGACTGAGAACATACACTGTAATTTGAGGGTTCCAATTAACAGCTGGATTGGCTGAGTCATTTGTGACATATGCCTTATCTAAGAAGAGGCCGCTATGAGTATGCCAGGATTCGAGTCCGGTGCCTATTTTCTATATGACTTTAGGATAAAAATGTCAATAAAACATCGAAATAAAAATTTAAAACAAAATATTTATAAAAAAGAACATTTTAATGTTTGTTTTACAAACAAATTTACCATCAGTGATAACACTTTTTGTCTGACATGGAGGGAAAAAAGTTGTGTTTTGGTTAACGTATGATATTTAAGCTAATTATGCCAATCTATCAATTCTATTCGTTATAGGCATTTTTTTACGGTTGACCTTTGTTATTTTAGGAAATAACGCAGACGTTGTCAAAGCTTCCAATGAACATGTTACTTTGTTTTATTATAAACTCGCACGACTAAAATATCCATTGGTATTATATTTTAATTGTCTATAAACAGTCCCTATCTTTTCCATTTTCCAGCTCTGGGCTCAAAATCTGAATAAGAGCCCACGTACGAGCATTGCCTGCAACAATAAAGCTAGTGCAATAAGCAAACATATTGCAATTCCTGTAGTTCATATGAGCCGTGCCATGAGAAAACCAACATAGTGGGTTTGCGACCAGCATGGATCCAGACCAGCCTGCGCATCCGCGCAGTCTGGTCAGGATCCATGCTGTTCGCTAACGGTTTCTCTAATTGCAGTAGGCTTTAAAAGCGAACAGCATGGATCCTGACCAGACTGCGCGGATGCGCAGGCTGGTCTGGATCCATGCTGGTCGCAAACCCACTATGTTGGTTTTCTCATGGCACGGCTCATATGTAGAAACATTGAGAGTAAGATATTAAGACTTTTGAAATAATGAAAACTAACGTACTTTCTTCTGGAACTGACGGTTCCATATTTTTGATGTTCCTTTTGTTGTTAATGACCTCTCTACGCTTCTTTTTATTTAACGTACAACCAACATTAATTGTTAAAACGGTTTTGTCAGTGAAAAAATAACAATTTTTCAAAAATATCAGCACGTTAAACTTTCGTTAGTGGACATGATTGAAAGTTTGTATTTTCAACACATTCAAATATATCAGTGGAACTTTAGATATATTGTGTTATTGTTTATAAAACTGAATGGTGGATCGCAAAAGTGCTAAATGTTGTCAAACTACTCATAAAGGTGATGAATTTTAACTCTAGACAAGAAGAAAACATGTTTAATAATTGTCTGATGAACCCTTTTAATATCAGGTGTTCTACCAGACATGCGTTTGATGTCGACGAAAAGATAGTATGCAATGCCTGAATATGGTTTAAAGGTCATCTACGGATAAAGGTATAATAACGGTACACTTTCAGCCTTCCTTGCTTAATAGACAAGCAAATCAGGTATTGTTATAATAATATTCATCATAGACATTGTTGAACTCTTAAGTTCTATTTATTATTACCACCGCTTGTTATCTATGGGACAATGAGATACAAAGATCCATAAATTACAAACTCAGCTGCGAGCGCAACAGTGATAACACTTTTTGTCTGACATGGACAAAATTAAAAATTCTGTTTCTGTTTTAATTAACTTATTATATTTAAGCCAAGTATGCCAATCTATCAATTTTATTCGTTATAAGCAATTGTTTACGGTTGACCTTTGTTAATTTAGGAAACAACGCAGATGTTGTCAAAACTCGCAGTATCTGCATCTGAGACCAAAAAAAGCAGTTTCATAATACACGGATTTTTAGATATAGTAGGCATTTTTTGTAATTAATAAGGTTTCTTGATGACAGCTTCTTGTATAATTATAAAGCATACGGAAGTTCAATACTTTAGCTGTTTTTCCTTCTATTTCTAAAAGTTCAGCTAATAACACAAAAGCCTGGTGTCCTTAGGCACATCAGTATTCCACAAGATTCTAGAATTTTCATTGATTAAAGGATGTTCACTTGGTGACCCCCTATATTTCTGTAGGATCAGAAGATTTTCAAGTTGTTTTAGGCTAATATTAAGTGGTTGATAAAACAAGTCAGTCAGTATATTTGTTAGTAACCCTCATCGGAAATATGTAGGGTCACTGTGATACGTATTTGCACTCGGTCTGCTAACGCCTCGCCCCCATTTATCATACTGACCTCACACCTTTCAATGGAGGTCACTAGCAAACACAATAATTAATAATACCTAATACAATATATATTACCTGTAGATTACAATATTACAATTATATATTCTTTGTTAATTAAAACATATTTTCTGTATATTGCAGTACAATATATATTCTTTGTAGAATGCAATAATTGTATTCTCTGTAGATTATGATAAAATATTCTTTGCAGGTTACAATAACACTCTTTACACTACAACATAAGTTATAGATTACAATACATTTTCTCTTCATTGCGTTACATTCTCTGTAGATTACAATACATTCTTGGTAAATAACAATATGAGCCATGCCATGAGAAAACCAACATAGTGGCTTTGCGACCAGCATGGATCCAGACCAGCCTGCGCATCCGCGCAGTCTGGTCAGGATCCATGCTGTTCGCTAACGGTTTCTCTAATAATAATAGTCTTTGAAAGCGAACAGCATGGATCCTGACCAGACTGCGCGGATGCGCAGGCTGGTCTGGATCCATGCTGGTCGCAAAGCCACTATGTTGGTTTTCCCATGGCGCGGCTCATATATTTTCTGTAAATTAAAACAGTATATTTTTGGTAAATGACAATATATTCTCCGTCGATCACAATGCATTCTCTGTTGATAACAATATACTCTCTCAGTTTTAAAATATTCTCTGTAGATGACAGTACATTCACACTAATACAGTATCTTATTATTATGAATGTCAAGGTAGTGCGGCATGGAGAATATCTTTTGTACAAACACTAGTTTACAAATGTAACCGTACGTTCATGTTGTAAGACAACATTTTTAATTACTCGATAAATTAAATAATTGTATAACCAATTATCATTGGAATTAACTTTATGATAGAATAACGTCATTAGTCGCAGGAAATATTCTACCCGAAAGTGAATTGCGTAAGAACACAGAAACACAGGCTTGTCCAGGACATGGTCAATAGAAGCAAGAGACATGACAATAAATACTAAGTATACGTTTAACAAATACAATCTGTATAAAAATATCCTTTGGAAGCATAGAATGCAACCAAGAAGAGTAACAGCAGACTCGGTTTGACTAAGTCTGTTCATGAGAGGGAATGGAAAGTGCAACACCTCTCACGCCCCCTAGCACCGGCTTAAGCGGAACTCCATTACACATATGTCAATGTACTCTATGATCCCAAAGGACTAGAAAATATAACAATACTGAATCCAGTAAATATGATATTTTGACGAAAATTATTCTTGACTAATGACATATTTAAGGCCACTATTGAAAAAGCTCGAAAACAATGGATAATAAGGACAAAATAAATGTACGTCACACTTAACGAGAAATGAAGAAATTAGTGACATATAGATACTGAATGGGGTAATAAATAGCTTGCCCAATTTGGCGCATATTGTTACAGAATGATAAATATTTTGATACAGATATTCTAGTATTTACATAAATAATGTAATGATATTTCCCAGCGAACTTCGAATGTCTCGATGTACGTAATTATTGTCAGCTTAAAATATTACGAAAATATTTCATCTAATTTATGAACAAGCGCTTGTAAATTACAATGACGTGTATAACGCTCCGAATGTTGACAACACATACGCTAAATTATAAACGGGGAAATAAGCCGCACCATGAGAAAACCAACATAGTGCATTTGCGACCAGCATGGATCCGGACTAGCCTGCGCTTCCGCGCAGTCTAGTCAGGATCCATGCTGTTCGCTAACGGTTTCTCAAATTTCAATAGGCTTTGAAAGCGAACAGCATGGATCCTGACCAGACTGCGCGGATGCGCAGGCTGGTCTGGATCCATGCTGGTCGCAAATGCACTATGTTGGTTTTCTCATGGTGCGGCTCAAATAATGTGTCTTTTTCATAAATATACGTTTTAACGTATTGTATTACTTCCTCATGTGAAAACTTTAGTGTTATTTTCATTTTCATATTGCAAAAAAGCAATAAAACATTTTAGTGTTTATCCTACTTTTTTAAACAATCATATGCAAGACATTTTCAATTTTTTCCAGTACTTGTTCATAAGGAGTGTACAAAAGACTCTGAATCAGACAGAGGCTATAAAGTGAAATGTTTATCAGTGGGAAGCAACGATCTTAATGATCTAGGTGATAAACTTATATCTATTTAAGTGTATTTGATTTGTTTTGATAACAATTCCAATGCTCTATCTAAACCCTTGTTGAAAGTATATCTGCAAGGGATATGATTGCCTTTTTGTACGGAGCAAATGTGTCCAATAAGCAGTTAATCAACACTGTTAACCAGCTAAAACATTTATAAATCATCAAAGACAAAGGTTTATTGCTGAAGGTTGTATTTATTTTATGAGACGTTTATTTCATAATTCATGAGCAATAACAAAATTTCAAATAGAGTTGATTAGAGCCAAAAACGCTATAGGAGAATGCTTTTAAATGAGAGGTAGAGTAGCTCATAGCAAAAACGAAAGATCTTTTTAAACTGGAGATTGTTTTGAGTGAAAGACCTGCAATAAATGGCATGATTTAATAGAGGAGATATGAAATAGTAGGTACATGTACAATTTGACAGAATGAAAATGTCAGAATATGCATAACATGACTTTTTGATAGGACCTGTTTTGCCTGTTTGCGGCCATCTAGAGAGTATTCTTCATACGTATGTGATTTGGTTCAAAATGGTGGAAAAAAGAGCCGGTCAACCCAATGTTTACTGTGGCTGGAATTTTTTCACTTGGATAGTTCTGTTGAGTTCAGGTATTTTTATAGGGGTTGGAATGCATGCAAAATTGCTATAGTGTCCAGTGCCTATATAGAACATACAGTTAAAATAACTGTGGTCTTAGGCCTGATGCAGTGTGCACGTTAGGCGAAATGTAAACAAACAAAAACAGAATGCAAAATATTCACCGTCATACAATAAAACTCGAAATGATGAATGGAATTCATCTTGTATATGATTTTGAATTTGAAATCATACATTGGTAAACATCTGTTCATGTTTATTTCATTCATTTTGCACATTTATGCTGCATATACACAATTTAGCGTTCACGTGTAGTAAAATGACGACTGACATACATTTTCACATCAGCCAATCAGAATGGTTAAGTAATCTAGACCGGAACTTCACCAGGGAAGTTCGAGCAAGTTTTTTGTGTAACGTTGAAAAACTTTAAACTACGCGTTGTTTTTCTAAGACAAGAAGTATTGAAGAAATGTGACCGGTACACAATTGAAGATAAATTATCGCGTATTTGATATCCATAGTACACATTTACCGAACTGCGTGTTTTAGGTATGAAATGCGCGATTGAAATGGGTTAGTATATTTTCCCGTTCATGACCGTGGTTCTTATAGAATACCTAGGGGTAGGGTATAACAAGTACAGAGGCATTTTCTTTCTGGTCTGGTGCCAGTGGGTTAAACAATAAGGTCTCTGCCTTCCACCGAATTTCATCGGGTATCGTTTCTCTTGTTCTGCTTTTTTTTAAAAAGAGCACATCCTTTTATTTTGTATATTTTTAAATGAACATGTTTGTCTACCAACAAGTATGTTAGGGATTCGCCTGGTTGAGATAACATTTATTTACGATGTCCTGTACCTGTGCCTCTTGAACGTGGTGTGTATAATGAGAGAAAATATGCGCGAAATGCACCGGTTTAAACGCCTAAGTGGTTTTTTGCCTTTTGTCTGTCTATCGTATAATATATATGCGGCTATGGGGTTTTGTTTTGGTAGCCTGTATTCTTCGAGCTTGGCTATACCTTCTACTGTCCTTGTTTCTAAACATCAGTTTATCTCCCATCATGCAGTTGTGCATTCAAATCAAAGTTCACGGAATACAATAATACTCAAAAAATAAGTCACTTGATTTTTATTATCCACTTAAACACGGCTTCAAATTCTTTTTAGAATAGAGAACTCGGATGAAGAAACTCTAAAAGGGATCAAAAGCTTATTTACACAAACAAGAGAGTGCGTGTCTTTAAATTATCTGTCTAATCAATCTCTCCTGTTTAATTTCATTGAATAAATATTAATTTCCGATCGATCGCCGTCCCACATTTTCTTCGCATGTGTAAAATTAAGTTTATGGATTCAAAGAAAGTGTCTCAATGTAAGCAAACATGTTATTTCTTCCGAAAATAGAATTAGAAATGAATTCAATGATATCCAATTAGAAACTATTTCTTTAGCTTTTCTCAATAATTTTCTAAATTTTATTATACATTGCCGTATGCGTGGAAGGATTTATGTACGTATGGGTCCATAAAAGGAAAATAAAGGAAATAGAAAAAGGGTATTTGTGTGACTGAATGCGTGTAAAGATGTGATTTACCCGTGTATAAGAGAACAGAAATTAGGAGACATGAACAACTGAGCTTTAAATGTTTCCGGCTTTTAATCACTTGCCCCATACTAGTTCTTTTTGTTTAGTAAAATTAGGTCATCTAGCTTACGTGCAAACTGTTGATTTTACCAAGGCTGAAATAATACCCGAAA
Organism: Mercenaria mercenaria; assembly: GCF_021730395.1. NCBI lineage: Eukaryota > Metazoa > Mollusca > Bivalvia > Venerida > Veneridae > Mercenaria > Mercenaria mercenaria. Next base: position 6,080,318 of record NC_069372.1, read on the forward strand.
TACGTAAAGTCATCCTATGATACATTTTGATGTCTGTGTTATTTTAAAACAAGAAAAAATAAAGACTACGAATTATAATTATTGCACTTTTTGAAATAATGGTGTCCGACTTTGATAGCTTTTTTTTTTATCGAGGCCATTTCATTCATTTTCTTTTGTGAATTTAACGAAATTATACATGCAATCTCCCGGAAAGGGCAAATCTTGATAACGTTTTTCTTTCCATACAAAACATAAAGCAAATGTGGTTACTCATTCAAGAATCGTAATTGACCCCATTAAAGATAGTTTTGTAACAATGTGTGCTTGTTCTCGTTCTTTATGATATATTTTGTAGTCGTTTATTGTCGTCTGACTTGATGTTAATTGTTTTTATCTCTTTCCTAGTGGCCGGTGACCATAGTCATTGACCAGCGGCGGAGGTTAATTGCTGTTTCATAATCAAAAATAACCATATGGGACACCTGAGATAAAGGTCAAGACTGGTTCTTCTGACGACAACTTTTATTATGTTATCTTAAATATTTGTAAATAAATGCACAAAAAAGAAAAACGAAACAAAACAAAAACAAATGAGGCAACACGTCCTAATAACAGTACATAAATCCCGCTCCAAGTTGCACTTAAATCAGTTACTGGCCTGTCCTAAGAATACATGGAAAATAGCAGAAATAGATCCAATTATGCAACTTGTTATAGGGGTAAAGCACAATATCATTTTAAAACCTGAAAGTAACATTACACTACATCTGCAAATCACCACAAATAATTTATCAATTAAACTTATGATTTGATATAACGTACATCTTTACATCAAATAACAGACTACATATCTTTTATCACATATCGAGCGTTTAAGTATGATCTTCAAATATCTTTGTTTTTACTTATGAATAAATTGATGTACTTCCTGTCAGTGATTTTTCTAGAAAATAATGACAAAAATTTCGAGGCGAATGTTTTTATAACTGCTAGGTTACCACGTCTGATTGCTTTGTAATAAGATGAGAATTTCCAATCTTTATAGCCGCCGGGTTACCATGTCTAATCGTTCTAAAATTAGACGCGAATTTCCCGGGTACTGCTAGGGTACCATGTCTATTCGTTCTCAAGTTAAATGAGAATTTCCAATCTTTATAACCGCTAGGTTACGATGTCTAATCGTCCCTAATTAGACGAGATTTTCCTAAATGAAACTTGTAAGCACCATAACTTTTATATTAAAAGGGGGAGAAATGTATACATAGGAACAACAAAATAACTCGTAAGAGTATTTTGACCAAAGTCAAAGTCAAAGTCATAAACATAAATAATGTTCATCGCCATACACACAATGTGATGGCGGTTCTACATGATGGTATAATGCTCCCATTTCCGACAAATCTTAGTTTAAGTCGAAAGCATGTATTGAAAGGTTGAATGTGCGGCCATTTATTACCATTTGTCCTCGGGTATTCACCATTTGTCCTCGGGTATTCACTGTTCCTATGGGTATATCTTTGAACATTTGTACTGTATACAAATACTAAAAATGTGCTGTATTCGCGAATTTTTCAGTTCAGCTTGTGGCACTTGAACTGAATTCGTTCACAGACTGATAGATTATGATATCTCATTCAGTATTCTATGCTTCCTCTGTTAATGTCACCCAAATTTTCAAAACGCTGCTTATAAAAAATCAAGTAAGTTCCAGGTGCTTTTCATTAAGTCGAAATTTCGACTTTGTAATTCTGAATTTCGAGACAGATAAGTCGAAATTTCGGGTTACGAGGTCCCTGATTTTGGTCGTCTGACTTCACAGTCTGGTGTGGTATGTCTGTATATCCTTGCATATGGGCTGAAACTGGGTCGAAAATTTTCCAAACTTTAACATGCCTAAATTAGTTCTACACGTCTGAGAAACAGCGGCGTACCGTCATTTATCCGGATAAAATTAAATAAAGTCTTGACCCGGTATATGGAACGAAATCATCCAGCATGTAAATTTCATTCCGTATGTGAATATGTAAATGAAAATGTTAGTTTCTTATTAAAGAAAATGGAAGAAATATAAAAATATTGATACGTGAGATAATTGATGTCCAGTATCTTCTTTTCCCATTGTTTTTCATGGGGTTTTTATGTTTTTGTTTGATATCAGGATATGTAATTAACCAGTGGTTCAAACGGTATTGATGTCGATATATTAACACGCTTGAAAATATTGAAATATTTGCAAATACAAAAGATGAATTACATTTAACTTATGTATGTTGTAAAATTATTGTAATAATTATGGGATATTAGTAAATTTTGATAAAACAAAAGTTATGACTTTAGGAAGGTGGTAGTTTACAAACAGCTATTAACTTACATTATTGTGATTGCGACCATGAGACAATACTTTTGTATATCGTGGAATATCATTTACAACATCGGGGTATTTTACAGAAGCCAACTATGTCTTACCTGGACAAGGTCTGAAAGAGATTTTAAAATAAATAAATGTTTGTATAAGTCTACCTTACTGCACAGTTTTAGTATTTGTATACAGTACAAATATTAAAAGATACATCCACAAGAACGGTGAATACATGAGGACAAATGGTAATAAATGGCCGCACATTCAACCTTTCAAAACATGCTTTCGACTTAAACTAAGGTTTGGCGGAAATGTGGGTATTATACCATCATGTAGAACCGCCATCACATTGTGTGTATGGCGATGAACATTATTTATGTTTATGACTTCGACTTTGACTTTGGTCAAAATACTCTTACGAGTTATTTTATTGTTCCTATGTATACATTTTCCCCCCTTTTGATCTAAAAATTATGGTGCTTACACGTTTCATTTAGGAAATTCTCGTCTAATTAGGGAATGATTAGACATCGTAACCCAGCGGTTATAAAGATTGGAAATTCTCATTTAAGGTTTAGCAGTATATCACAAAACAACAGATTTTTTAACGAATGAACAGCATCTTGACACACAACTTATCTGTCCAATACATGTTTTACTGTTCTGTCCCACAGAGTTGGTTACTTAAAATATTCTTAATGAGTTGTCCCCCTTTAAATAAGAATGCCATTTGTAAAGAAATAAATGTAAACAATTGTCTAAAACGATGTTTTACCTAGTTATGTAAAGTTTAAACACTCGCACGATGTTGCAAATGCATCAAAACGAAGACGTGTAACAGCGTTTAAAAAATGGTGAGTTTTTAAAGGCGCTGAACAGTCCAGAAGTGTGGCCTCTTCATGCAGTCCGTTTCCGGAATTCAATACATATATCAGTAAATTGACAATGGTTTTGTAGAATAATAAAAATGTTTTAAATGCTGTTAAATTTTCAAGTAAAACAATGCTTTCTTTCTATGATTTGATGACGTTCGAACTTTTTTCTCCGAAACATGGACCTATACCTTAACTTGAGAACGAATATACAGCGTAACATAGCAGTTATAGAGATGGGAAATTCTCATCTAATTTTAGGATGCATAGACATCATAACCTAGCAGTTATAAAGATGGGAAACTCTCATCTAATTTGAGAATGAATAGACAGTTATAGAACCGGGAAATTCTCGTCTAATTTTAGAACGATTAGACATGGTAACCCAGCGGCTATAAAGATTGGAAATTCTCATCTTATTAGACATTTGCGAATTAAGTCTACGTGGACTGTGAACACCTAAGACGATCGATATTTCAAGGGGGCCGTCTCAACATGATAATTTTAATTTATGTTTGGTAGGAAAACATTCCTATAACGATGGTAGACTTATTATGTCATCGAACAGGATAAGATTTGGATTTGTCTTTCCGTCCGTCTGTTCACCAGAGAAATGTTTTGTTATACATACCGCAAAAAGTATTTGATCTAGCGTCCTAACACTTTCCTGAAATGTTCCTTAATATTTTAAGTTGCGCATTGCGTCAAAGTTTAAAAGATGAGCTAATCTGATCGCTATGTATCCGTATTCCATCGTCGTCGTCGTCCGACATGAAAAAATTTAAACTGGGATCAAAATGTAAGTCAGTATGAAATCATTGTAAAAACTGTGGAAAACGTAAGCTTGCGTCTCTATTCCTTTGTTGTTACTATACGCCCGAGGGGACGTATTTTGGGATACCACATGTGTTCACCTGGTTGTCTGTCTGTCTGTCTCTCTGTCTGTGTGTCCGTCTGTCCGTTAGCAATTTTGTGTCGACTCCGATCTGTAGCTCGTGAACCCCTTTAAGTATTTAAAACAAACTTGACAAATGTTCTCCACATCAAGACGACGTGCAGAGCACCTGTATCAGGTGGCTCGTTTCAAGGTCAAGGTCACACTTAGGTGTCAAGGCCATATGACTTTGTTTTGTGTCCGCTCTGTAACTCTTGATCTGTTTGATGGATTTTAAAGAAACATTGCATAAATGTCTACCACATCGCGACAAGGTCAATGTCACACTTAGGGGTGGGATCAAGGGTCATATAACTTTGTTTCGAGTGCAATGTGTAACTCTTGAACTGCTTGAAAGATTTTAAAGAAACTTGGCACAAATGTTCTGTAGAGCTCATGGCTCGCTTTAATACTTTTGGCGATATGTGTAGCATAACTTCTCTCTGATGGATAGAAAAACGGAACAAGAGCTGTCCGTAAAACAGCGCGCTCGCCTTTTCTCTGTGCTTGACTCTGAATTAGAGCTTTGCCAGTAAAAATATTCCAAGTTAAAACGGGACATAACTGTGTCAAAATTCAGATCAGAGTACTGGGGATTGTTTCTCAACGTGTACACTTTGAAAATAAAAAAAGGTATTTTAAGTTTCAAGTCAAAAGCTTTAATAGTAACAGAGATATTTGACTTTAGCAAAATTTTTAACGAAACATTCTAAGTTAATAGGGGGCATAATTATGTCAAAATTCAAATCAGAGTTATGGGGATTATTTTTCCTGGTGTAGACTTCGATACTAAAGAACTATTTTAAGTTTCAAGTCAAAAGCTTTGATAGTAACAGAGATATTTGACTTTATCAAAAACTTAAACCAAACATTCTAAGTTAAAAAGGGGCAAAATTATATCAAAATTCAAATCAGAGTTATTGGGATTGTTTCTCCTGGTGAAGCTTTCGATATCAAATAACTATTTTAAGTTTCAAGTCAAAAGCTTTGATAGAGATATTTGACTTATCAAACAAAAATTTTAACCAAAAATTCTAAGTCAAAAAGGGGCATAATTCTGTCAAAATTCAAATCAGAGTTATGGGGATTGTGTTTCCTGGTGTGGACTTCGATAGTAAATAACTATTTTAAGTTTCAAATCAATAGCTTTGATAGTAACAGGGATATTTGACTTTATCATAAACTTTAACCAGAAATTTTAAGTTAAAAAGGGACATAATTCTATCAAAATTCAAATCAGAGTTATGGGGATTATTTCTCCTGGTGTAAACTTTGATAGTAAACAATTATTATTAAAAACTTTAACCGACGGCGACGCCGACGCCGGAGCGAGTGCAATAGCTGTACTTTTTTCTTCGAAAAGTCGAGCTTAAAACAGCCACATCCGAATTCATATCACCTACCGCATAGTGATGATAAAATAACCCAAACCCTATTGCCGTTATAAACTCTTTTTCCTACCGCGCATAATATAATCAAATTATGTTGAGACGGTCCCCTTGAAAAATCTATCGTCTTAGGTGTCCACAGTCCACGCACAGGTGGCAGTAACGTACCTATGATACAGTATGGGTCCATGAGCCATATGCACTTAAATTTATTACAATTATAATGTTTTCTTAGGAAAAAAATGACAAAAAGCCATTTTGAAAAAAAAATTTGCTCCTGTGACAATAGCCATCTACAAGGTAGATATGAACAGTTTCACACGTGCATTGCTACCAGGTCCGTATTTTTTTTCCAAAACAATATTTCCTTATCAATGGTTGGCCGCATTTTCGGCAAGAGATTAATCTTTCAGAAAAACCTTACTTCAAAACCCAGTTCCAAACCGTTAACGCATCACGAGTGAGCAACGGCGTACAAAACGATAGTGATTTCTCCACACGAAACAATCCCACACATTTTTCGCACCGAAGTCTCCCCCCTAAAACACACCAAGTACTCCGTGCCAGTTAAAAATAGCGTTACAACCGGCCAGAACAGCCAAGTGCAAACTAACAAGACCGAACATCAGGTTTAACTCTTCGTAATTACTTACACATTTGTAATTTAACTTTTTCGCTTTCGAAAATTATCTTCGCCTGCCATGATTACCGTTGACAAGACGGTGGTTGTAAGGAACGTTTTCATTGGCGGAGACAGTTTACGTATTTCAAACGTAGCGATAAAATCCAAAGAGTACCCGAATATAAACAAGCAGCGATGGCTCACGAAGATTATTTACCAAACTCAAATAAATAACAACTGGTAAGTAATTAAGTAGAATTGAACCTTATTTTTAGTCTTGTTAGTTTACATTTAGCATATTCTGACTGCTTGTAGCGCAATTTTTAACTGACAAGGTGTACTTGATTTGTTTTAGTGGGGAGACTTCGGTACGAAAAATGTGTGGGATTTTTTCGGGTGGAGAAATCACTATCGTTTTGTACGCCGTTGCTCGCTCGTGATGCGTAAACGGTTTGGAACTGGGTTTTAAAGTAAGGTTTTTCTGAAAGATTAATCTCTTGCCGAAAATGCGGCCAACCATTGATAAGGAAATATTGTTTTGGAAAAAAATACGGACCTGGTAGCAATGCACGTGTGAAACTGTTCATATCTACCTTGTAGATGGCTATTGTCACAGGAGCAAATTTTTTTTCAGAATGGCTTTTTGTCATTTTTTTCCTAAGAAAACATTATAATTGTAATAAATTTAAGTGCATATGGCTCATGGACCCATACTGTATCCTAGGTACGTTACTGCCACCTGTGAGTCCACGTAGACTTAATTCGCAAATGTCTATTACGAAGCAATCAGACGTGGTAACCTAGCAGTTATAAAGACATTCGCCTCGCAATTTTTGTCATTTTTTTTTCTAGAAAAATCACTGACAGGAAGTACATAAATTTATTCATAAGTAAAAACAAAGATATACCGTAATTTTAAGATCATACTTAAACGCTCGATATGTGATAAAAGATATGTACTCTGCTATTTGATGTAAAGATGTACGTTATCTCAAATCATAAGTTTAATTGATAAATTGTTTATGGTGATTTGCAGATGTATGTGTGTAATGTTACTTTCAGGTTTTAAAATGATATGAGCCGTGCCATGGGAAAACCAACATAGTGGCATGCATCCAGCATGGATCCAGACCAGCCTGCGCATCCGCGCAGTCTGGTCAGGATCCATGCTGTTCGCTAACGGTTTCTTTAATTGCAATAGGCTTTGAAAGCGAACAGCATGGATCCTGACCAGACTGCGCGGATGCGCAGGCTGGTCTGGATCCATGCTGGTCGCAAAGCCACTATGTTGGTTTTCCCATGGCATTGCTCATATTGTGCTTTACCCCTATAACAAGCTGCATAATTAGATCTATTTCTGCTATTTGTCCATGTTTTCTTAGGACAGGCCAGTAAATGATTAAGTGCAACTTGGAGCGGGATTTATGTACTGTTATTAGGATGTGTTGCCTCATTTGTTTTTGTTTTGTTTTTCTTTTTTCTGCATTTATTTACAAATATCTAAGATAGCATAATAAAAGTTGTCGTCAGAAGAACCAGTCTTGACCTTTATCTCAGGTGTCCCGTATGGTTATTTTTGATTATGAAACAGCAATTAACCTCCGCCGCTGGTCAATGACTATGGTCACCGGCCACTAAGGAAAGAGATAAAAACAACTTACATAAAGTCAGACGACAATAAACGTTTACAAAATATATTATAAAGAACGAGAACAAGCACACATTGTTACAAAACTATCTTTAATGGGATCAATTATGATTCTTGAACGAATAACCACATTTGCTTTATGTTTTGTATGGAAAGAAAAACGTTTTTTTTTTTCATATAATATCAAGATTTGCCCTTTCCGGGAGATTGCATGTAGAATTTCGCTTAATTCACAAAAGAAAATGAATGAAATGGCGTCGATAAAAAAAGCTATCAAAGTCGGACACCATTATTTCAAAATGTGCATGCAATAATTATAATTCGTAGTCTTTATTTTGTTTTCTTGTTTTAAAGTAACAACGACACCAATATATATCATAGGATGACTTTACGTATTTCGGGTATTATTTTAGCCTTGGTAAAATCAACAGTTTGCACGTAAGCTAGATGACCTAATTTTACTAAACAAAAAGAACTAGTATGGGGCAAGTAATTAAAAGCCGGAAACATTTAAAGCTCAGTTGTTCATGTCTCCTAATTTCTGTTCTCTTATACACGGGTAAATCACATCTTTACACGCATTCAGTCACACAAATACCCTTTTTCTATTTCCTTTATTTTCCTTTTATGGACCCATACGTACATAAATCCTTCCACGTATACGGCAATGTATAATAAAATTTAGAAAATTATTGAGAAAAGCTAAAGAAATAGTTTCTAATTGGATTTCATTGAATTCATTTCTAATTCTATTTTCGGAAGAAATAACATGTTTGCTTACATTGAGACACTTTCTTTGAATCCATAAACTTAATTTTACACATGCGAAGAAAATGTGGGACGGCGATCGATCGGAAATTAATATTTATTCAATGAAATTAAACAGGAGAGATTGATTAGACAGATAATTCAAAGACACGCACTCTCTTGTTTGTGTAAATAAGCTTTTGATCCTTTTTAGAGTTTCTTCATCCGAGTTCTCTATTCTATAAAGAATTTGAAGCCGTGTTTAAGTGGATAATAAAAATCAAGTGACTTATTTTTTGAGTATTATTGTATTCCGTGAACTTTGATTTGAATGCACAACTGCATGATGGGAGATAAACTGATGTTTAGAAACAAGGACAGTAGAAGGTATAGCCAAGCTCGAAGAATACAGGCTACCAAAACAAAACCCCATAGCCGCATATATATTATACGATAGACAGACAAAAGGCAAAAACCACTTAGGCGTTTAAACCGGTGCATTTCGCGCATATTTTCTCTCATTATACACACCACGTTCAAGAGGCACAGGTACAGGACATCGTAAATAAATGTTATCTCAACCAGGCGAATCCCTAACATACTTGTTGGTAGACAAACATGTTCATTTAAAAATATACAAAATAAAAGGATGTGCTCTTTTTTTTTTAAAAAAAAAAAGCAGAACAAGAGAAACGATAGCCGATGAAATTCGGTGGAAGGCAGAGACCTTATTGTTTAACCCACTGGCACCAGACCAGAAAGAAAATGCCTCTGTACTTGTTATACCCTACCCCTAGGTATTCTATAAGACATGAACGGGGAAATATACTAACCCATTTCAATCGCGCATTTCATACCTAAAACACGCAGTTCGGTAAATGTGTACTATGGATATCAAATACATACGCGATAATTTATCTTCAATTGTGTACCGGTCACATTTCTTCAATACTTCTTGTCTTAGAAAAACAACGCGTACATAGGCGTAGGAGCAGGGGGGGGGGGGTGCAGCGGGGGCCAGGCCCCCTCAAAGCTAGGAGAGGGGGGCCCAACTATAGTTTGGCACCCCCCCCCCCCCCAATATTTTGGAAAAGAGATATATCCTGCAGTCTAATATAACATTTACTTACTTAGTTAGCATCATATAATTCTTTCAACCTGATTTCTGATTTGCATTTGGACTTCACTTGTATTCTGACTTGTCTCTTTCTGTAGTGTGAGTACTGAAATCTGTACGCGCCATGCCAAGGATTGTTTGATTATATTTTATAAAATATTATATCATTCAGCGCAATCACTACAGTTCCGGTTTGAGCGTCTGCAAAATCTATGTAACTATTAAGCCTGTTTACGCATGTAAACGTTCTGTATTTTTTTGTTTTTCATTTTCCATTCTAGGGAAATGATATTTCCACAACTATATATCACAATTAGACAAAAGCAGCGCTAATTGATTGTATGTCCAGGGCTTCAACAGAACAATGTAAAAAAATAGCACACTTAATTAGAACAATACATAATATGACTGATTAAGACAGTTCAGTGCCTAGTCGTATGTGTATCATCAGAATAACTCAATGATTGCTAAAACATAGAGGCTTGAGAGGGCCTATGGCCCATTTGGCCCCTGTACAAGGCTTTGTCATGAATAATGCACCGGGGGTACCTTGCCGCCCCCCCCCCCCCCCCCCCCCCCCCTTCGCTGCCGGTCGAAAAGATTTGGCCCCCCCCAAAGTTAAACTCGCTCCTACGCCCATGGCGTAGTTTATAGTTTTTCAACGTTACATAAAAAACTTGCTCGAACTTCCCTGGTGAAGTTCCGGTCTAGATTACTTAACCATTCTGATTGGCTGATGTGAAAATGTATGTCAGTCGTCATTTTACTACACGTGAACGCTACATTGTGAATATGCAGCATAAATGTGCAACATGAATGAAATAAACATGAACAGATGTTTACCAATGTATGATTTCAATTTCAAAATCATATACAAGATGAATTTCATTCATCATTTCGAGTTTTATTGTATGACGGTGAATATTTTGCATCCTGTTTTTGTTTGTTTACATTTCGCCTAACATGTGCACACTGCATCAGGCCTAAGACCACAGTTATTTTTACTGTATGTTCTATATAGGCACTGGACACTATAGCAATTTTGCATGCATTCCAACCCCTATAAAAATACCTGAACTCAACAGAACTATCCAAGAGAAAAAAATCCAGCCACAGTAAACATTGGGTTGACCGGCTCTTTTTTCCACCATTTTGAACCAAATCACATGCGTATGAAGAATACTCTCTAGATGGCCGCAAACAGGCAAAACAGGCCCTATCAAAAAGTCATGTTATGCATATTCTGACATTTTCATTCTGTCAAATTGTACATGTACCTACTATTTCAAATTACCGCTTGTTCAATATGCTGGGTATCCATTTACCGAACTGCGCGTTTTAGGTGAGAAATTTACGATTGAAATGGGTTAGTGCACTTTCCCGTTCATGACCATGGTTCTTATAGAATACCTAGGGGTAGGGTATAACATGTACAGAGGTATATTCTTTCTGGTCTGGTGCCAGTGGTTTAACCAACTCATAAAATATAGGGTGGCGTGAAATAGCGTTAATAATTAATTGTTTTACATCCCACACCATTCCTGCATTTTCATTGGATAAAAGGTGGTCACATGGTGATCCCCTATATTTCTGTAGAGGGTGAGTAGATTTTCATGTCGTACTACGCTGAAATACGTTGTCGAGAAAACAAATCAATTTTAGGGTTTGTTAGTAACCCGTCACGGAAATATATATGGGGTCAGTATGATAAATACGGGATCTGGCTAACGTCCCGCCCTTCGTTTGTCATACTGACCCCACATATTGTCGTGGAGGGTTACTAACAAACCCAATATTTAATAATGTCTAGCCATGGTGCCAATAACGCAGATTTTTATGTTTCCCTTATGTAGTTTGGGAATAGCGTACTTGTGTATATTACAGTCATGTTCTGATTAAATTATTTTTAGCGGAGTCATTCCCTTGATTTGTCTAATCCCTTGATCTGTTCTACTTCTTTGACCTCACTGGTTGGAATTCAACCATACTTCACAGTAGTTACCACTGCCAAGCCTGGTTGTATAATCATATAGTTGGAATATTATGGTTCATTGACTTTTCCTGGAGTTATGGCTCTTAATTTGTGGCATTTTACTGTATCTTCGTAGTAAGTGGTGGGAGACATACGTTTTCCGTGAAAAACAATCTCCAGTTTAAAAAGATCTTTCGTTTTTGCTATGAGCTACTCTACCTCTCATTTAAAAGCATTCTCCTATAGCGTTTTGGCTCTAATCAACTCTATTTAATATTTTGTTATTGCTCATGAATTATGAAATAAACGTCTCATAAAATAAATACAACCTTCAGCAATAAACCTTTGTCTTTGATGATTTATAAATGTTTTAGCTGGTTAACAGTGTTGATGAACTGCTTATTGGACACATTTGCTCCGTACAAAAAGGCAATCACATCCCTTGCAGATATACTTTCAACAAGGGTTTAGATAGAGCATTGGAATTGTTATCAAAACAAATCAAATACACTAGAATAGATATAAGTTATCACCTAGATCATTAAGATCGTTGCTTCCCACTGATAAACATTTCACTTTATAGCCTCTGTCTGATTCAGAGTCTTTTGTACACTCCTTATGAACAAGTACTGGAAAAAATTGAAAATGTCTTGCATATGATTGTTTAAAAAAGTAGGATAAACACTAAAATGTTTTATTGCTTTTTTGCAATATGAAAATGAAAATAACACTAAAGTTTTCACATGAGGAAGTAATACAATACGTTAAAACGTATATTTATGAAAAAGACACATTATTTGAGCCGCACCATGAGAAAACCAACATAGTGCATTTGCGACCAGCATGGATCCAGACCAGCCTGCGCATCCGCGCAGTCTGGTCAGGATCCATGCTATTCGCTTTCAAAGCCTATTGAAATTTGAGAAACCGTTAGCGAACAGCATGGATCCTGACTAGACTGCGCGGATGCGCAGGCTAGTCTGGATCCATGCTGGTTGCAAATGCACTATGTTGGTTTTCTCATGGTGCGGCTTATTTCCCCGTTTATAATTTAGCGTATGTGTTGTCAACATTCGGAGCGTTATACACGTCATTGTAATTTACAAGCGCTTGTTCATAAATTAGATGAAATATTTTCGTAATATTTTAAGCTGACAATAATTACGTACATCGAGACATTCGAAGTTCGCTGGGAAATATCATTACATTATTTATGTAAATACTAGAATATCTGTATCAAAATATTTATCATTCTGTAACAATATGCGCCAAATTGGGCAAGCTATTTATTACCCCATTCAGTATCTATATGTCACTAATTTCTTCATTTCTCGTTAAGTGTGACGTACATTTATTTTGTCCTTATTATCTATTGTTTTCGAGCTTTTTCAACAGTGGCCTTAAATATGTCATTAGTCAAGAATAATTTTCGTCAAAATATCATATTTACTGGATTCAGTATTGTTATATTTTCTAGTCCTTTGGGATCATAGAGTACATTAACATATGTGTAATGGAGTTCCGCTTAAGCCGGTGCTAGGGGGCGTGAGAGGTGTTGCACTTTTCATTACCTCTCATGAACAGACTCAATCAAACCGAGTCTGCTGTTATTCTTCTTGGTTGCATTCTATGCTTCCAAAGGATATTTTTACAGATTGTATTTGTTAAACGTATACTTAGTATTTATTGTCATGTCTCTTGCTTCTATTGACCATGTCCTGGACAAGCCTGTGTTTCTGTGTTCTTACGCAATTCACTTTTGGGTAGAATATTTCCTGCGACTAATGACGTTATTCTATCATAAAGTTAATTCTAATGATAATTGGTTATACAATTATTTAATTTATCGAGTAATTAAAAATGTTGTCTTACAACATGAACGTACGGTTACATTTGTAAACTAGTGTTTGTACAAAAGATATTCTCCATGCTGCTCTACCTTGACATTCATAATAATAAGATACTGTATTAGTGTGAATGTACTGTCATCTACAGAGAATATTTTAAAACTGAGAGAGTATATTGTTATCAACAGAGAATGCATTGTGATCGACGGAGAATATATTGTCATTTACCGAAAATATACTGTTTTAATTTACAGAAAATATATGAGCCGCGCCATGGGAAAACCAACATAGTGGCTTTGCGACCAGCATGGATCCAGACCAGCCTGCGCATCCGCGCAGTCTGGTCAGGATCCATGCTGTTCGCTTTCAAAGACTATTATTATTAGAGAAACCGTTAGCGAACAGCATGGATCCTGACCAGACTGCGCGGATGCGCAGGCTGGTCTGGATCCATGCTGGTCGCAAAGCCACTATGTTGGTTTTCTCATGGCATGGCTCATATTGTTATTTACCAACAATGTATTGTAATCTACAGAGAATGTAACGCAATGAAGAGAAAATGTATTGTAATCTATAACTTATGTTGTAGTGTAAAGAGTGTTATTATAACCTGCAAAGAATATTTTATCATAATCTACAGAGAATACAATTATTGCATTCTACAAAGAATATATATTGTACTACAATATACAGAAAATATGTTTTAATTAACAAAGAATATATAATTGTAATATTGTAATCTACAGGTAATATATATTGTATTAGGTATTATTAATTATTGTGTTTGCTAGTGACCTCCATTGAAAGGTGTGAGGTCAGTATGATAAATTGGGGCGAGGCGTTAGCAGACCGAGAGCAAATACGTATCACAGTGACCCTACACATTTCCGATGAGGGTTACTAACAAATATACTGAATGACTTGTTTTATCAACCACTTAATATTAGCCTAAAACAACTTGAAAATCTTCTGATCCTACAGAAATATAGGGGGTCACCAAGTGAACATCCTTTAATCAATGAAAATTCTAGAATCTTGTGGAATTCTGATGTGCCTAAGGACACCAGGCTTTTGTGTTATTAGCTGAACTTTTAGAAATAGAAGGAAAAACAGCTAAAGTATTGAACTTCCGTATGCTTTATAATTATACAAGAAGCTGTCATCAAGAAACCTTATTAATTACAAAAAATGCCTACTATATCTAAAAATCCGTGTATTATGAAACTGCTTTTTTTGGTCTCAGATGCAGATACTGCGAGTTTTGACAACATCTGCGTTGTTTCCTAAATTAACAAAGGTCAACCGTAAACAATTGCTTATAACGAATAAAATTGATAGATTGGCATACTTGGCTTAAATATAATAAGTTAATTAAAACAGAAACAGAATTTCTAATTTTGTCCATGTCAGACAAAAAGTGTTATCACTGTTGCGCTCGCAGCTGAGTTTGTAATTTATGGATCTTTGTATCTCATCTACATCTACATCTTTCACCCAACCGTCGATTTCCGACTATCACTGGGCGGCGCTGTCAGAGAAACAGTTGTTAAAGAAATGATATGTTACAATGTTAAAATAATAAAAGCTAAAAAAGACAGTATGCTACAGTTAAAATGGGACAGAGGCAATAAAATTACATACTGACCACCGCCAGCCTCTCTCTAAAGATACTGAGACTGGGGCTAGTAGTAAAGTAATTGTTTGTGCGAAGTCAATCTAACCTCATTTAACCTTTTGACCCTCGGTCCGAACTGACCAATGCCGGACAATTTAAAATCCACAGGTTTTAAACCCAATAAAAACCTCTGATTTAACTAAAGATGATTTAATTAAAGATGATTTAAAATGAAGAAAACATATGTCTTTATTTAAAAATAGTTTCCACTTAAAAACTTTAAACACTACACCGAGAGACAAAATGTAGAATAAGTTTGGCCTAATATAACATACAGGAAGTAAAATATAATGTGGTTGAATTTAGACCACATTTATTTTCTGTTTAAATAACTCTTTTACTTCCTTGTTTTGTAATCCTTCTACATAGATAAAACAACTGTTAAAGACATTAGAAATGACACAAAATGTACACAATACCAATAAATACATTAATAATTATCCATGAAACAAGAAAATTTCAAACTAAAAATAACACAGACCGGGAAACCAAATGCTAAATATAACAACTAAAAATAACACAGACCGGGAAACCAAATGCTAAATATAACAAATATAATAAGGTCGGTTATTTACAAATCTATCCCTCTTTTTATTAAAAAACAAGTAATATCTCCCTTCGATAATTGAAATTCATACAAATTATTTTAATTAATATTGGAAGAATAAAATTACTTTAGGAGTTGTTATTATTTAGAAACAAAAAGTAATTGAATAAATTATAACACATAAAAATAAAATTATGATAATTTCAAAACCATAACACTATTATAATAAAGAATATATGTTGAGCGCAAATAACCAATCTGCGCTATTTACCAAACGCGCAGCGCATATAACAAATTTTTGTACGTTGGTTATATGCGCAACGATTTACCAATCGTTGCGCATGATAAATTTAACCTGCCCGATTTACCAAATGCGCAGCGCAAATAACAAATGTAACTTTATATATCAGAAATTTGCATTTCGTGTTTGATAAATCATGCAGTTGGTCAATTTATTAATAAATATAAATGTCAAATGCTGAATATCTCGGTACTTAAATTAGGTGTCATAAATTTGTTTCTACATCAGTAAATTCACGGCAGTCGGTCACCAGGTTTCAATACCTCCAATCTTATACAAGATGCATTAAAACCCAAACATGCGTGAAGGTGTGATTTCCTCCAGCTTGCACACGTCGCCCCGGGAAATTTTTTGGCTTTTTTTAAAAATTTTATTTCACCCGAGCACAAACTTAGAAAAATATCTTTTTTAATTAATTGAAATATCTTAAAATTTTCCCCAATAATTTTTCTTTTTTAACAAGGGAAAGCATATCCTAAACATGCCCTAAGAAAAAAAGATAAAATAAAAAAGTCACAAAATTAAAAGAAAATTTTTAAACAGTCTTATCTATATTATTTATTTTTAAATTATTTTTATATTTAAAAAATTGTTTGGGAATAAAGAGTAGGCCTTTGATTACAAAATAAAACAATAAAATTTTTTTACAAATCTAAAGGGATCTATAATGTTCCCCCGGGAAACTTACGTGGGAGGTGGGCCCTGCGCTAATAAAAAATTTTTGAAATTACACGTTTTTCAGATTTTTTTCATTCATAAACAACTATTTTTTGTAACTTTCAATAAATTTAATTTTAAAAAAATTTAAATAGAAAAAGATTTGTTTTCTGCCCATAACGAGAACAAAATTTTACATTTTTTTTTCTGCGCAAGATGTGTGTCTGCGCTAAAAAATAAATCGGGAAAATTTACTCTGTAACTTGAAAAATTTTTTAAATAAATCAATTAACTTTTATTTTTGTTTTTACGATTACTTTTTTGTACATTTTGGGCGGTTTTAAAAACCAAAGGGGGGGACCGCTCCCATGAATTTAATGATTTTTGAAAAAAATTTTGGACACTTTTTTAAAAACCAAGATTGCAATATCAGTCTGTAATTGTTAAAAAAATGTAAAAGTTAGAAGGGTTTATGGCGAAAATCCTATTGCCCGGGAGAAATTTTTCCAGATTTTCTATTAGCCCCAAGGATCGACATCCCGCACAGGAAAAAGGGCGTTTAAAATTTTAAAAAATGAGTATTAAAAAAAAAATAAAAAAAATACTTTTTTTAAATATATATTTGGGAAAATTTGTTCTTTTTAACCTTTTTTTAACACTAGGGACAAATGACTTTTTAAATCCCGCCCGTCAACAGAAATTTTTGGCCAAAAACACCGGGGGACGTGAGAATCTCATTAAAATTTACCGCAAAAATACGCTCATTTACTTTAAAAATTTTTTCTTTTTCGGGTACAAATTCACACCTTTACGTTTTGGCCCTGACCCACCGTCATTTTTTAAAAATTTTATTTTGGTTTAAAAGTCTAACACCCCAAATTGATTTTTCCAATTTTTCGGGAGATATCATCCATATTTTAAAAAGGGCGCAGACTCATTTACGAAACCCCAAGACAGTTGCCCCTGCGAAATAAGAAATAAAAAGGTTTCCCGATTTACAAACCCGGTTGCGCAGATAAAAAATTTGGTTATTTGCGTGCGGGGAATTTACCAAAGCGCAGTTTGCTAAAACGCGCGTAACTTATACACTATAAAAACCCGGGTTTTAAATTTTTTTTATCATTGAGTCGATTTTCTGTTATCCCTTATTTTCCAAAGTAACTGACTTTTTCCTTGTCTTTTTAAAAGGTAGCTTGCAGTATGGTTTTTGTACGGGAAATCGCCTTGTTTTTTAAAACGGTTACAGCCTGCTTTATGACATTGACGGTTGTCCCACAAAAAGGGAATTTTTTCCCGGGTCAATGTTGAATAGCACGAATTCCCTTATTTTCCCTTTCTTGTCTCTGTTTCGAAGGTTTCGGGGGGGCAAAACAGGGGGTTAAAAGGTGTTTCTGGGCTGAAAAACCCGGGGCCCAGGTTTGATGATTTAGGAAAAACCAGCTGAAAGGGGTGAGCCAAACAAAAAAGGTTTCCTTAGGAAAGACTAATGGTTCCCCCCCGGCGTGGGGTGTGAACGTAAAAAATTTCTCCCTGGCGTGGGGGTTTTTTAAAAAAAAATGTACAGAAAAAGGCTTTTGCATTTTTTAAAAAACTATTAAACAAAAAATTAAAAGATTTAATTTAAAAACAACTGAAATTACTCAACCGTTTGAGTATACCATGGGCATATGCATGATTGAATTATTTTTATTTTTACATTGTTTACTCTCAGTGTTTTAACAAAAAAAACAAAAAATTTTTTATACCTTTTTTTGTAACTTTTAAAATGAAAAAAAAAACAATAAAAAACCCCCCCCCCAAAATGTTTTGTTTTGTCTTGATATTGTATGTTTTTAAACCCCCCCTTAACCCCCGGGTTTTAATTCAATCATTGATTTTTTGGGTTTTCATCCGTTTTTTGAATTTGATGTAACTATCCCCCAAAAGCGAAAATTTTTATTTTCTGTAGATCCCGAATCGTCAAAGGATGAAAAATCAATCACGTCCCTTGTTTTAGAAAAATTTTATTTTTTTTTTATACAGGATTTTAAAACTGATCAGTGTCAAATTTCCTCCCCTTTTTTATTTACATTTTTTCCAAAATTACATCATATATCCCAAAGAATTGTATGAAAATTCCCCTTTCCCCACCACCTAAATATAAAATGTATATTGGGCTTTTAATGGGTTTATTTGGCTCACCTGGGGGCCTGGCCCCCCTTTTAATTTAAAATCTTAATATCTATTAAAAATACTTTCCCGGTTTTTTTTAATTTTAAAAAAACCCACTAAAAACAAAATTTTGGGCCCAAAAATTTATATTTTTTGGTTTGTTTTTAAATTAAAAATCTTTATAATCAACAAATTTCCGGGTTTTTAAATTTAAAATTTGCATTTAAATGCCCGACCGGCATATTTTCATATGTTGAATATATCCGGGCCAACCACGACGGTTAAAAAAACTTTTTCTTTTTTTACGTAATCAAAAAGAGTGTTTTTTATAGTTTTCAAAGAAAAAACCACTTCATGTCCCATTCCTTTTGCCTTTTTTCTATTTTCCTGTTTTTTTTTTAAAATTTGAAAAATTTAATTTCAGCTAAACCCTAAAGGGGCTTTTGTTGTGGAAACTTAAAAGCAGATAGATTGTAAACCCTATTTTTTGGGTTCTAGCAAAAAATTTTTTTTTTCTTTTTTTTAAGAAAACTTTTTTTACTTTTGTAATTTCTTGGGTTTTATTTGGTTTTTTTCCCCCGACATTAGCGGTTATTGTTTAGTAAAAGCAGTAATTACTTGAGTATTGCTGTTTGGGTTTTCCTCCTTGTTTAGCTGATTTTTCAACTACAGAGCCCAAAATTTTCATTTATTTTTTTTTTTAAAATTTTACCCATTAAATTTATCAAAAATGTTTTTTTAAATTCTTTAAATATTTTTTTTGTAAAAAAACCCTTTTAAAGTTTATTAACTCTTCGTACTTTAAAAATTGTGATTGCATCGACTTTAATTAATCATTTTTAAACAAGTTTTTTTCCCTAAAATTTTTAGCTGATTTTTAAAATTAAAGTTAATTGCTTCAGTTTTAGCGAAATTTAAAATCTCCTTTTTTAAAACTGATTTTTCAACTACAAAAAAAAGTTCTTTTTTTTTTTCTTCAACTTTAGCATTAAATTCTTTAAATTTAAATCTTGTAATTTTTTTTTTAATTTTATTTAAAAGTCTGCAACTTTAAATATGAGGGGTTGTAAACAATACTAACCCAAATTTTTCGAAATTTTTTTTTTAAAATTCTTTCTATTTTAAAATTGAGCTTTTTTTTAAAATTTAAATCAAATTTCCCGTGTCATGTTTCACACCTCTTTGTAAAGCTCCCTTTCCCCCAAATTCAGATTTATATTCTGCAATTTTATTTGAAAAAAATTCTAATAAATCTTTATGCTTATTTTCAGTTTCAGAAATTTAGTTTTTTTTTTTTTTTTTGTTCGTTTTTAAAAACTGATACTTATTTTGTAATTTTTTTCCTCAGCTTCAATAATTTTTGGGCCCTTTTTAGTTCTTAAATTTTAAATCTTACAAACTTTAATTTTAAATTTTTTGGGGGAAAAAAATGTTTAAAATTTAAACTCAAAAAAAATTCTTTTATGTTTTCTTTGTCAAATAAATTTTTCTCTTCAAGTCTTTAATAGAATCCCCCCAAAAGCTTTCTTTTTCTTCTTAAATTTTTCCCTTGTTTTTAAAACCTTTTAAAATAATAAATTCTTTTTTAAAAACCCTTTTGTTAATTTTAATTTTCTTTACCCCTTCTTTAATGTTTTGTTTTATAGATTTAAATGTTTCAAGTTTTAATATTTCATCAAAAACCACTTTGAACTTTTTTAAACATAAATCGTCTTGAAACACATCGGTGGATTTACTGGATTTCCTGGTTGATTATTTTATTACCTCCCATATCTAATGCTCTGTTCTTTGTGTACCCAAGTTCCTTTTTTTTCCTGGAAATTTTGATTCCAGGGCCCCCTTTCAAAGCTTTTTGTATTTTTTTTTTGTAGCAAAATAAATTAAACAATTCAAATTTAACTTTATTTAACTTCGGGGTTCCTTTTTTGGTTTTACATCAAAAAAAACCCCCATTATAAAATTTATTATTTATTACCATTTAAAATTTTTTCTTAAAAAATTCCCTTGGGTTTTTCAAAAATATAAGAAATCATATTTTTGATTTGTTTTCATTAGCAAAGTATCACGATCTATTTTTTGTTTCATCACAAATCCCATTTTTTCCCTTTTACCCGGGCTTTCAAAAAAAATTTTTAATGTGAACAGTTAATCCGAATTTCCTTTTTGGGGTTTTTTTTTTGTAAAAACTGAAATTAAATAAAAAACACAAAACAGTTTTTTGTGGCGTCCTTAATAAAATATTTTGTTATTTCAAATTTTTAAAAACCCTTTTTTTCTTCACATACAAAAAACATTTAAATATTACTACTTTTTGTTTTTTTGATTTTAAGATTCCACAAGTTCAATTTGGGGCGGGAACAGCTGAAAAATTTAAGTATTTTATTTTGGGTCTAATTTAATCTTTTTTTCCCAAATTTTGGGTTTAAATTTTTAATTAAATCGGGTATTTAGATTGTTCTAGGGTTTTTAAACATATAAGTATAATTTTTTCATAATATATAAGAGGGTTTTTTGAAGTAAAGATTTAAATTTTTTTTTTTTTTCCAGTTCCGGGCGATCCACATATTTAAAAATTTTAAAAAAATGAATCTGGCATAAAAAGGGTAAAATTTTTTAAAGTTATTGGATTTATCATTTTTTGTATCAAAATTTGGAATTCCATTTTTTAAATATTACATTTTTTTACATTTTTTTACAATTTTTACAAAAAATTTTTTTTTCCCTTATTTTTCCTTATCTTATATTATTATATAAATGCAATCAAAACTTAAAAAGAAAAAAAAATAAAAAAAAAAATTGTCGGGGAAAAGATGGGGAGCTCTTAGAGAAAAAAAATGAGAGAAAAAAAAAAGAAAAACTAAAAATCGGGGAAAATTTATACTGAAATTTTTAAGCCAATTACTGAAAAAAAAGAAAGTCAAAAGAACAATTAACAAGTCGGGTTTAAAGCATTACCTGGAATAAAAAAAACAATTTGCGTTTTAATTTAAAGGGGGGATGAAATGAAAGACATTCAACATAAACCGGGGGTACCACGCTATTTCCCGAACCAAAAACCAATTTCAGAGTCTCCCCGAAGGAAGACCGTTGAGGGGAAATTTTAAAAATGGGAGGAAAAAATTTCATGAAATAGATTTGAATGTGGTTTTGGGTACTGAAGTTTTAAAAGAATATGGGTATTCCAAACCTTGAAATGTTTGAAATTTTTTATGCAGATGTTTTTAATCCAAAAAAAATAAATTTTAAAAACAGTCCCAAAATTCAATAGGGAATGTTATACGAATATTGTGAAGATTTAAAAGGTCTGATGCTAGCAAATCAAGATCAAAAGATCCTTAAAACGGGGAAAAAAACCAAAGAATTAAAACATAAAAAAAAAACGGAAATCATAAAGTACAAAAAACGGTTTATAAATACTTTTTAATTTAACTCCTTAAAAAAGTGGACAAAAGGAAAAAACATCATAACCCATATAAAGTTTCCCCCAAATGGGACAATATGGGGAATTTAATTAATTTAAATTAAATAAAATTTATGGTCCCAAAAAAAATTAAATTTCCCAAAGGGTAAAATAAAAGGAAAAGAATTTAAAAACACAAAAATAGAAAGAAATTTAATTGATTTGATTTAAAAAAAAGATATAACAATAAAAAAGCATTCAAAATTTATTCAAGAAAATTTTTCAAAAAATTAAAGAAAAGTCAGGATTACCTATCAATAAAAAATCCCATAAATTTAAAAAAAGTAATTAGAGGACAAGGTTAAAACGTTTTTCCAAATTTAAACCCCCAAAAATTGGTTAATGACTTGGAGTTAATTTTGGTTCAATTAATGCTGGAAATAAAATGAAGAAATAAAAAAAAAGGTATTGAAAATTGATGAAAATATTAAAAATGAATTCTCTTTTACCAGAACAAAATTTAAATGTTAAAATTTAAAAATTTTTTTTTCTTGAAAATTTAAAAATTTTAAATTTAAAAAAATATGTTTGATAAAATTAAAATAAAAGGGGAAAAAAAAAAAAAGTATTAAGTTCTGAAACAGTTAAAAAATTTAAAAAAAAATAAACCCGGGGATTTTACAATCAGAATTTTGTCCCTTTTTAAATTTTTTGATAAAAAAAAAACTTATGTTTTTTGTTTGGATAGTTTAACACTATACCTACTCTTGGCAAATTTTTAGTGATGAATATGGGCAATAAAAGAATTTGTTTTCTAATGGTTAAAAATGGAAAAATATCATTTTTTACAAAATGGTTCTTACAGTTTTCACAGATATTTAAAATTTATTTGGGAAACATTAATAAAAAAATGGGATTTTTGAATTTGATAAATCGGAAAAATTTCTCCAAAAAGTTTGGAATTTGATTTTTTGAAATTTTAAGATTTTATTTCAATTTTCAGTTTAAAAATTTAAATTGGGTTTGGAAAAAAATCAAATTTTCATACCTTGCTTTGGGTTTGAGAAAAAAAAATTAGGGCAAAACTGAATGGGGAAAATACAAAAAACCAAATAAACTAAACTTTGGTTTCAATTTACATTCATTGTGATCTTATTTATAAATTCACTTGTTGATGGGAATTTCGCGATATTACTATGCCTTAAGGGACTGCAGATTTTTAAAAATGCTTATCCTTTTACAAAAGGGTCCACAAAGAGTTGGATATTTGAAATTAATAAATATTAAAAAAAATTCAATTTTTAAAAATATATTACAGATTGTTAAAATTTTGGGAGAAAAAATTAAAATTTTAAAAGAGGTTGAAACAATTTTACCCCTAATTTTTAAAAAAAATTAATTAAAACTAAAGTTTTTTAAAAATTTAATTTTGAAATTTTTAAAAATTTTTGGTTTTTTTAATGTTCCCAAAAAAATTTTTTATAAAAAAAAAAAAAAATTTATTTTTGTTGATGCTCCCCAGGAGAAGAAATCATACACGGGGAAAAGGTTTTCTTTTACACTTTTAAAAGAAATTGCTTTTCAAAACGGGAAATTGCTTTTTCAATTAAACACAGCTGGAAAAAAAGCTTTGGGAAAAAGCAGGGAAAGCCCACGGGGAAAAATGGGAAAAAAAAAGGTTGGAACAGAAGTTTAAAAATTTTGGGTGCGCTAAAAATTTTGGGAAAAACTTAAAAAAAAACCCTTTCTCCCGGGAGTTGGTAATTTAATTTCCCAAGGGAAATTTCAAGAAAAAAAAATAATAATAAAAAAAATAATGGGGGTTTCATATGAAAAAATAGAATTTTTGTCCCGGGTCTGGACTTTTGCTCTTGCGGGAACCAGGGGGGGAACATAAAAAGTATTTTCCCGATTAATTTATAAAAAAAAAAGTTTTAAAATTTAATTAAAAAAAAAAAATAATATATAATATATACATTTAGAACAAAGAATATTGGGGAAAAAATAGAATTAACTCCCCAAATTTAATTAAAATACAGCTTTAATATCCCGTCCCGGGAAAAAATGTTTAAAAAAACAAAAAAAACGGATATCACTTTTTTCAATTAATGATAAAAGTTCATATTTTGATTGGTTTAAAAACTTATTTTGAAGTAAGGGTTTTTAAAATAAATAAAATTGCTAAAAAATAATAATTAGGTGGGGGTGGGAAGATAATCAAATTGCTTTAATTTAAAAAAGCAGTTCATTAAATTTTCAGTTAGTGGTTTAAACCCCAAAAAAAAAAAATTTGTTTATGAATTTTTTTAATTTTTTACAAAAAATAAATGTAAAGATTTTGGGGGGAATTTTCTAGGATTAAACAAAAACAAAATGGAAAAAATTTAATATAATTTTTTTGAATTTCTACTTTCCGTTCCCGAAAGTAGGAATGACCCCCAAAAAAAAAAATTTGGGGCTATTTTAAAAGTGGTTTCGCAATTTGAAAAGGATTAAACCAAGATAAAAAAAGAGGTAAAAGCCCAAGTTTTCCCTTAAATAATTTTTCATTTTTAGGGTTTAGAAAACTAATATTTTACCTCCAAGTCCCAAAATTAAAAAACATGCAGCTGACCCGTGATGATGATTTAATTTTTTAAAAGCTAATGTGTTGATGCTGGTAGGTAATTGTAACAAAAAAAAATTTTTTGGGTTCCCCGTTTTAATTTTCAAAGAAATTTTTTTTGATCTAATTACTACTGAAAATTTTTTTAAAAAAGCAAGATGGGCAAAAACCTTTGGGAAATGATGACGCAAACCCAAATTTATACAAAAACAAATAATATTAACCCTTTAAAAAATAAAAGGCGGTGTAATTAAAAACCCCAACATGTATTTGTTTATTTAAAAAACGCCTGATAAAAGGAAAAAAACAAATACATTAACCACATTTATTAGATACATTTAAAAATTTTTTTTCGCAAATGAAAATTTTCATTTTGAGCTCTTGTCGTTTGAAGTTGGTAAAAGGTTTTTTTTTCCGAAAAAAAGAAACACAAGTATATCAAAAATAAATATGATTTAAATTAAAATTTTTAAAATTTTTAAAAAAAAATAACAAAACTACTGGAAATCTCTTTAAAAAAGTTTAAATTTTTATAAATTTTTTGGATTTTTTCATTTTAAATTGGAATATAAAAAGGAAGTAACTACAGATGACCCTAACAATTACATTAACAGCTAAATTAAATATTCCACCAGCAGCTAATATTCGTGTTTACGCAATTGTATTATATGAGGAAACAGTTGAAATAAATACTATTGGAAATGAACTTGTTATTGTTTAAATAAAATAAATATAAATTAAAATAAATATAAAGTATATAATGTCATCAAATTATATTGAATATAAAATTAACCTTACAGATGGACAAAAGAAAAATTTAGCACAAGCTTATAATAATAAAATTCCACATACTTTTAGATTAAAACATGAACAATTACATGGAAACTTCCCTTTACTTTTAACAAAAACACAAATTAATCAAATTAAAAAAGCTGTTGCAAATAAGAAGGGAGTAGAAATTACAATTTCAAAAAGCCAAATGTCCAGTCAAGGTCAAAATGGTGGATTTTTAGGAGCTTTAGCTGGTTTGTTAGGAAAAACAATTCTTCCAATGGCAGCAAAAATAGCTCCAAAAATTTTAGCCCCTCTAGGCATTGGTGCTTTATCTGGGCTAGCCAGTACTGGTGTTAGTAAAATACTTGGAAATGGTATGATTTCAGTAGCTAATGATAAGAGAAATATGATATCACCATATCTTACACCTAATCAAAGAAAGCAACTAGTAGGATCTGGAGTGATTAAATTAACACAAAAACAAAAACAAGACGGTGGCTTTTTAGGTATGTTGGCTGCTAGTCTAGGAATACCTTTGATTACATCTTTGTTAAGTGGGAAAGGACTACAGATTGATTCTCAACGGAGACCTTACAGACGAATTCCTATAGTAAAAAAAAAATAAAATTTATAAACAAACCTATTTCTAACTTTGAAATTGAACAATGGGTAAAACAATTAAAAATTAAAAACTTTAGGGGTGTATTTAGTAGAAATAATTTATTAAAATTAAAAGAAAAGGACGAGTGTGGAATTATAAATTTGGACGACTCTATTGGTCCTGGAACACATTGGGTTTGTTACTTAAATAATATGTATTTCGATCCATTTGGACTTCCTCCACCAAAAGAAGTAATTAGTATATACCAAATGTAAAATACAACAATGTTCAATATCAAGACAAAACAAGTATGCTTTGTGGATATTATTGTTTATTTTTCATTAAAATGTTACAAGATAAAGTACCGTTGTATGATTTATTGTTTTTAATATTAATTTACTTTAATAATTCATAATCAAAGTGTATATATTGAACAAACTATTTTAAATTAGTTTTTTTTATTTAAGGAATTGATTTAACTGGAATAACTATTTTTATGGGAATTTTCTATTTTATAATGAAAAGTAATGTATTAGAAAATCATATAGAAAGGCAATTATATAAGAAAAACCTCCATTGTTTTTAACTAGTTATACCCAAGATACGATGGTGGATTATTTCAATTGCAAAACTGTAAATGCTAGTCCTGGTGTGGTTCAGGGTGGTATTATTGTGGCCAATTAAACAAATTGCATCTTAATTATTCTTGTGATGCAAGTAAATTAGATAAAGGAGAAGCTAAATTACAAATAAAAAATAAAGAATGTGTATTTCTTCCAAATTATCACTGTTATAAAAAATAGGAAAAAAATGAATCTTTTTCCTATTAATTATGCATATGAATTTAAAATGGATGAGGTGTTTTATATTAATTCTTTAAACGTTACGAATTTCAGGTAACAATTTATGGTTCTATAATTTAAGAATTAATATAAGTTTTATTTAAGAATAAGCTAATGTATCAATACCATATCAAGAATATATCTTTTATCGTAAACATGATAAAGTGTTTTATTCTATAACATAACTGGAAAGATTGTGTTTATCAGATCGAATAATTTTAAAGGTTGACTTGTGAATTACTTTGGTTTGAATTAAAACAAGTATCTTTGTAATTTTTATGAAACTATTGTTTTCTTAAAGAACAAGTTTTTTAATTCCTTTACATTTGAACATTAACTTCGGTTTTCTAATAAAAATATGAATTACTTTTTACTTCTTAATCCAACTATTCAACAATGGGATTGCCGCTGGGCAGCTTCATCTTTAAATTTTCCAATTTATTTTTTATTATTATCAAATAAAAATTTGAAATACTATCGTTATCACTATTATCAATTGAATCTTTGTCCTTATAAAAATCTCATATGCATATCTTGGTTTTATTTCATAACATAATGTATCAGTGTCAGTAAAAATATTTACAATTACCCTCATTACTTTTTCCTTAATGTTATTAATGAAAATCATACATTAAATATTTTGAGAAATCTTAGAATGCACATACCAACCCATAACAAGGTCTGTTTAATAAACAACTTCTTTTTTTATATGAATTACCAAAAAGGTTAGAGTTAATACATCGTTGAACTAACAAATGAAGGTTTGGCTATGTATTTTAATAAATATTTTCTTCATGAATGTTAATTTAATATTAACCCTCTTGCGTAAATCTCATCGTCTTTCCGAATACAGAATTGTTCATTAACTTAAAAATAGTCCTTTTCAAATGAATTTTTTGACTTTAGATTCTTTTTGGAGTATTAAACTCAAGATACTTTTTAACCAAGGACTTTCGTCAAAAGTTAATATTTTATGTATTTTTGTTCTAACTTTTAACCCTATTGTGTATATAGTTCAAGATTTTTTAAATGGGAACTTACATAATTTTGTTTTTCACTTAAAGTTGGAAAATAATTTTTGTACAATACCTTATTCCTATTTCAAAAATCTGTTTGGATATTTTTACTATAATCAGAATGCATTAAGATCTGGTATTTTAAATTGTTCAGCGAGCTGAGCTAAAGGAAAATCATTGTTGGGTTTATGTAATTCTTTTGGATTTTCAAGATCACATTCAACAATAAAGTTAGTTTTCCTTTTGCAATTAATTTCTTTACATTGTTTTTACGGATATAATTTAAAGTTTCCAGAGGGTAAAGGGTGATGGACACATAGCCCAACCGTTAAGGTTATTGGCGTCGAGGTACATAATGTATTTGCTTTCTTCTTTTGAATTTTAATCCTCATATATTTATTGTTTGCTTTACTGTATCTGTTTGAATATATAACTTATTCCTCCTCTCGTTCCCTTTTCAATTAAAAGATAATCTCAATATCAGTTATTAAATCTACTTAATTCCAGTCTTTTTTAACATTGCATCCCAAGCTAATCAGGACTACTTAAATATGACAAGGATCTGATTTGTAGTACTCTAAACATAGTTTTCTAAAATTTTTCGATTACATCAGCTAAAATGTAATACGTAAGTTTTTAAATATTTGATCATGTATTCTCACTTTGTTTTAATTTTAAATTTATTTTCCAAACATTTTTAGCATGTTATATTCATTATCAGAAAAATATGAGTTTCCATTTAAAATTGAATAAAATCTTCTTTAGAAGGTAATTTTGTTTCTTGAATTTTTTAATGAATCCATGTAATCAGATGGATTTATCACCTTTTTGTTTTTAATTATTCTATATTATTTTTATCAAAATTTCTTGAGATAAATATTTAAATTCTGGATATTTTTTACAAGGTTATCCAATGATTGAGACATAAACTGGACATGTTTCAAGAAAGACCAAGTTCCAGAAATCTTAAATTGCCATATATCTTTCCATATTGTTAGGAATTAACATTAATTTCTGTTTTAAATTTTCTATTGTTGATAATAAATTGACGTCATAACCTCTTAAATTATGAATAAAATAAAGGTGTTTTATGTGGTTAGTTTTAAATTTAATATTACATTCTGAGTCCCCCTCCTCACTTCCTCTGAATTTTCCTGTGTATATGACAGTGATCTCTTACTTTGGTTGAATCTTATATATTCTTTTTCACGATTATGACTAAACTTTTGTTTTTTTAAATTCACTTTCATCTTTTTAGACTATTCTCAAATCTTTGTTAAAAGTTCCTTTAAATATTTCTTTCAAATAGTCCTCTTCCTCAAGCATTTTTTCAATAAAATTATAAAACTGAATTAGGACCTCTTTAATCTGGGTTGGTTTAGTTTATTTATCGGTTCATAACAACAAACAAACTTTATAGCCGTAACACAATCTATAGATTTTGATATGGTTCTGCTCTATAATGAAGATTCAGTTGATGGTAAAGCAAGTTAAACCTTTTTTTAGTTATTGATTCAAAATCAGCATAAATTACAAAAGGTACTTGCTAAAACTTTATGATAATTTTTTAATTGTTTTATACTTTACTACCACTCTTTTGGCATTTTTACACCGTGGATACCCATTAATAGCTAAACAGTTTGGTATGTGTTCATTTTAGATTCTTTCTTGAGTAAGTGTGGGCGACAAGATCTACAAAATGTTTTCTTGTTTGTATTTTTGTTTTGTTATCATTAATCTGTTAAATTCTTTTATCACAAACATAATGTTGGATACAGTTCTTTGAGGGCTTACAGTCATCATCAGTTTTTTTTTCATTTAATGTTATCATTAATTTATCATTAGTAATTAGCAACATGTCACAGTGTTCTTCGTATGATATTTTGATATGTACAATGGATAAATAACTATTTTCTTCATAGCCAATAATATATTAAATGATATTTCATTTAAAACTTCTATTTTAGGTATTGATTTAATGTAACAGGAAATTGAATTCAGTATAATCATAAGATCGTTTATATGTTTTGTTATAATTTGAAACTCTTTCGAATGCTTGGTTACTCAGGAAATTTGTAGCTAGATTGACACCATCTAAAACATTCATTAGCATCTTCTTTGTTTTTATTAATCCTTGCTATTGATTTTTGTAATGGTTTTGGTAATTCTAAATAACTTGATGCAGCCAATGGATATACTTATATCTATTTATATAATGGCATCAACTGACTCTATTCTCCAGCCACTTCCTTCAGTAATCCAATTACAATTCTATTTTTTATTTCATCAAAAGCTTGATGTTAAAGTTTTTTTTATTTCGTTTGTGTAATAATTTCTAAAGCCTTTGATTGAAATAGCTGATTTATATATTGCTATCAGTTTTATCCATTTTGAAAGTTATTTTTAAAACAACATTTATTTTTCTACCTTTTAAGTTTTAAGTTCAGATTTAAGTATTTCATAAGATAGGTTTCGTTTTTAGTTAAATATAATTGATTCTTTGGATTTGTCTTTTGTAATTTTATTATCAAAATTTATTATATATTGTTTTTGTAGAACTCTCGATTTCCATCTATATATTAGATTTAGAAAAAAATCTTCAAGGCAAATAAAGGATAAAAAAATAACTTCAAAAAATTATTAAAAAAAATTATAAATAAATAAAGTTTTAAATTATCTTTAAGAAGAAATAAAATATTGTTTTAATTATATCATGTTCCAATTAACTTTTGTATTCCACATATTACTCGGTTTGTCCCTTCACAACATTTTTATTAACCCGCATTATACCAAATTCTTTAGATGTCTTTGTAAGTGCTTCTTATATTTTTTCTTCATTAGATATCACGCTCGGTTACAATAAACTTT
The DNA here is from genome assembly GCF_021730395.1 of Mercenaria mercenaria. Classification (NCBI taxonomy): domain Eukaryota; kingdom Metazoa; phylum Mollusca; class Bivalvia; order Venerida; family Veneridae; genus Mercenaria; species Mercenaria mercenaria. The sequence continues at coordinate 6,111,243 of NC_069372.1, forward strand.
TTTTAGATTGTTTCGATAATTATTGGTCTGGGACATACATAATCTTTCATCATTTTCTTTTCAGATAAATAGGACAACCTCAGTCCATTCAAATAAAGTTCTTTACGAAGATATGGATCTATAACCTTTTGGAATGTATCAATAACGTGATTTTATATTCATCGTAATTATTGATCAGTTTTGTTTTAATAACTTTTTTCTTTTTAAGTAACTTTCTTATATGAATTTTCATCGGATCATTATTACTCCTTAAAGTGCTAGATAATTTTGGATAATATTCTATCTACCTTTCTATTAACCATCTTATATATATACTATAGAAAAAAAATCTTTAAAAAACGCTCCATAATGAAATTATATTGATTTGAGATATTTGTTTATACTTCTATATCTTTTGAATAAAGATGTTAAAGTCATTTTTTCTATATTGTTATCAACTTGTTAAATTTTAATACCTTCTTGAAAAACATTCTGATTTAACCATTCTGCATGTAATTTGTGTAGCGTTTTCTAAGTTATCTGAACCAAATTTGTTTTCTTCCGTTCTGTTTCTTTTTTGAAGTCTTGTTTCTTAAAACATATTTTGGGTCGGTTTTTAACATAAACAAATCCATCAATTGGTTTTTCCATATGATTTATAATTGATCATGTTAAGAAAAAGATTGATACTGCCCACTCGGGGTCAGTTATACACCGTTGTCGTTGATGTTGTTTTGGTATAAAAACGTTTACTGTTAGTTAAATAACAACGTTCAAGGATCAGAAACACATCAACTGTTTGCGAAGATAACATTTTTATATGACTGTTTAAAGTTGTTAGCTGAAAAGGGAAATAAATATTTGGAAGGTTCTTGAGCAGCAAGTCAAAAAGGTTATATGAATTTCGCTTGGGTTGATCTACATTTTGCCATATTGTGAATTGGTTCTGGAATTTATATTAAAATTAGGATTATATTCTTTTATTAATATCTTAAAAAACGTACTTTTTCCTGATGCAAATATTGCTTAATGAATATTAATTTTTCTCATTTATATTAATATGCTTTATAGATACAAAATCTTTAATAAACTTTTATAACAGTTCTTCTTTTTTTTACTTTTATATCCGTTAAGTTTAAATTCATTCATTTGCATTTCAAAATGAGGTGTTGATACTTTTGTTCTTTCTGCATTTCTATAGTATTGTAATAAAATATCCTGATATAACTTTATTTGGATTTCTTTTTATTTACTTTTCCAATCCGTGCTTTTGTTATAAGTTGTTTTATTTTATGATGATGTGATTTTTTTAAATAAACTTCTTGTCGTCAAGTTTTGGTCTGTTAGTAAAATATGAGTAATTACTGATGGAAACAGCGACAGCAACTGCTACATTTAATAGGAATAGCTGGAAACAAGTACTAATGCAGCTGAAAACCAAAAATACCTGCTGTAATATATAATTCCTGTATTTACTCTCCCACTAAATTTATAACTTTTTCTGTAAGCAGCAGCTAGTTTAGTTAAGTGATAATTAATTGAACTTTTGTTTCTATTCCATTATTAGTAGAAATTAGGAGGTTTTTTATTGCCTCATGTATATTATTAAACTTTTTATTTCTAAATTAATGTGTTCAGATCGCTATATGGTACCCAACTATTAAATTTTTCGCTTATAAACCCTTCCATTTTACTACAAGCTTGTTTTTTCTTATAATTTCGTCTAATCACCGTAACTTTTTCTATTCTAAAACTTCTTGGGTAGTTGGTAAAAGTTCTGGTTCATAAAACTGAACCTTGAATTATTTCTCATTTTAAATCTTTAATAGTGTATGTTTGGGATTTGTATTATTAATTTTATAATTTTTTAAATATGTTTCCTCTGTCAGTTTTGGTTTTGTATATCCTTTTTCAAAATGTTATTTTAAAGTTTGCTCTTAACGAACTCGATCACCAATTTTAAATTTGCTATTTTGGATCTTTGGTATTCTTTAATTACCATATAAATAAAGTAAACAGTACCTTTATTTAATTGTTTTTTTTTATTTACTAGTTCGGTTGGTGTTATTTTTTCCCCCCCCCCCTTACTAGATGTTTTGTTTTGGTTTTTTTATCAACCTATCTGCAAATTATTTTAACTAATGTATAAGTATTTATTTGCTGTAAATATTTCCACATTATTCTTTTTAAACTTCTATTAAATCTTTCAATAACTACAGCCTTTCCTTCTTAAATGTTTGGTACATATATTTTTTTTATTCAAAATAAATGATCAAACTTTTTATTATAAAATTCTTTTCCCTTCATCGACCCATAATTTACTGGTAATCGTCCTTCTAAAATTTTTTTTTCAAATCTTCAGGAACTCAGATTCTCCAGTTTTATTCTTTAATGGAATAACCCAGCATATTTACTAATATATCAATAAACAGTTAACAAGTACTTTATTCCTTTATTATATTGTGAAAAGCTGCATGTCAACATAAATCGCTGACCAAGTATCAAATATCATTAACTATTCACTCTTCGTTTCCTAAATTTCCTTTTAATTGGTTTGGTGTTATTCTTCTGGTAATTCATCCTCCATGTGATTCCGGGTGTATACTCTACCCACTTTTCCGTTTTTTGACTTTTGTTTTTGTCCCAATCCAAGTGTGTATTTTCGTTTTAATTATAGGTTTCACAACTAAATGTTTTGCAATCTTTTCTCCTAATGTTTTTGGTTTAGTTTTATTTAAATTGGAAAGCATTTGCTTATCACAGTACCCTTTTTTACATCGCTGTCATAGCAAAAATAAATGGTCCATACATACTGCATCCATTCTTTGACAGGGTCCTTATCTAGGGGATTTCCTGCCCACAATAATTATATCCTGGAAGTGTTAACCTTCTTAGGTAATAAAGGTAACATTGCTTTGTGAAATCTAAATTACCTCCTGTACTTTTAACAAACTTTGGTTTTCCTTTCCACAAATGAACAGGTAGCTTTTATAAATTTTTTTCTCCGTTTTTTGTTGTAACATAATGAGGATTTATATTATCAGTAAATTTTCTTCTTTAAACAATATTTTATTCTTTAAACTCATCTATATCATATTATTTAAAACTTTTAAATTGGGTTTAAAACCTGTGGATTTTAATTGTCCGGGCATTGGTCAGTTGGGACCGAGGGTCAAAAGTCAAATGGGGTTAGATTGACTTCGCCAAACAATTACTTTACTTACTTTTAACTATGCCGAAACCAAATTGGAAAGGTGAAAAAGGTGGCATGCATGTCCAAGCATTATCATCACCAGCATAAGGTGATTTCAAATGCATTTATATATATACAGTATATGCTATGCTACTACACGTTGTCATTTGTCACCCAGAAATCAATGTTTCATGTAGAGAAGTTGGGAGCTACTACCAGAGAACGGGCACTGCCACCACCCCCCACAGGGACTTTCCCCATCCTCACTCCATTGAGAAACTGGACTGCTAAATATTTGCCCCCCCCAGCTGAAAAAAAGATAGGAACATTTTCACTCCCCCCCCCCTCCCACACACACCCCCATTTGCTTATTTCTGAAACGGAAAATTTGCCTTACCCCCCCCCCCCCCCCCCACACACCAACACACCCAGCCCCACGGTAATTGGTACGTATTATATACATTAAATGATAGAAATATTTTCACGCATGAACTGTTAGTTACAGATACAATATCTAGGAATGGTCCAAATTTAAAGTCAACACATTGAATAGTTTTGAAGTTGTACTATGAACACAAAATACAAAGGACATATTTAAATTCAGTTTGTGACAAGTCGCCAATAATCTAGTTTCTCCGCCTCTTAGATCACACTTAGCCTGGAAATGCAACATCTTCAACAGTTTCAAAATGACAAACACGATAATGCTGAATAATTTCCTGTAAGATGTGGACACATACTTTTTTCCTTACTAAACATCATTTTGTAACTAATTCGTTTGCTTAATAATCGTAAATCAACTCTTTGAAATGATTATTGTGCACCAATATTGAGGTTGAAAAGACTGAACGTATTTGTCTTTTAAAGTTGGTGGTTCCAAAGTCAGAACGTTTAGCGCAGGTTCCGCGTGCACTTTAGAATTGAAATTCCCTTACTCTGGAATGTTTCTGAAATTCTACCCTGCATTTTGACTATTTTCCAAAGTCTGTAGTTGTTAGAAAGAACATGTTCTTATGTTACCCGCTCAGTGTAGTCATATATCAACGCAATGTGTGCGTGCGTAGCGTATTGAAAACATTTATGTTCGGAATAATGTTTTTTTTTTGTCGCTTTATTAACGTTTCATGATTTCTTCTCAATTCTTGGTATCATCATTTTTTCTTCAGTTTAAATTTACTTATGTTAATTCAATACTTCGAACTACAAAATACGACGTGAGATTAACTTATAGCTTAAATCTGACATAACTATTTAACTTAAACAGTTTCTAATTTTTATTTTAAAGGGATTGGGTCTTGAGCATCCGAGCAGTCTCTGGTATTTCAGCATGATTCACATGGGTCCCGTGCCTAGTTTGGGGATTCTGTGTGGTGTCATTATAACTCATATTCTTTTAGAATTATTCAACGTTTTAAATCTTTCATAAATCTATTTGAAAATTTTAATGGTTTATATTACGTCAAAAATGTTTTAAATTGAAACCCGCATTTAAAGCTTCGGGTTTTTACTATTTCCTGTTCGGACTATTCATCAGCAACCAATTCCTGGAATTCATCGAAACTGCATGGGAAGCTTCACTCTCAAAAGGAGATGCGCATAGAAGATTTTTCACTCAGTTATTGCCCTTTTGTATTCAACATTGAATACTACTATACCATTTATTGCCAGGAGTATTTCATAGCAACCACTGGATGGAATTAATTGAAACTTAATGGGAAACTTCACTTTCAAAAGGAAATGCGCATATTATCATCATGTTCCGTTCTGATGGTTTTCACTGAGTTATTGCCCTTTTATGATTCATCATTAGTAAACTATAGTACCATCATAGTGAGGAGTAAGTCTCAGCAAACTTTGGCTGGAATTTAGCGAAAGCTCACTGGATGTCTGCACATATTTTCTTCATTTTCCGGTGGAATTATTTTTCAATGAGATATTGCCCTGTGATTATTCAACATTAGTAAACTATATGTGCCCAGTCAGTGAATTCCACATTTGTTCTTTTAATAAGCAAAACTTATATTTCGGGGAGCATCCATCGATTTTACGGATATTAACATGTTTATTACGCATAAACGAATTTACAAAGCCGTTGGTTGCCTTTTTGTTTAACCGGTTGTTTTGATTTTAATGCGCATGCGGTCTTCGCGTGTGGCAAAAATATCGCTCAGCAATAAGTAAACCTACATAAAATCGACATTACATATTCCGAATTGTATTACCACAATAAAAAAGATTTTGATCACAAAATCTACTGTACAAAATGCCTTGACTAAAGATATATATATTTACAAGTATATCTTACCCGACGTTCCGTTTATTTTTGTCTTAGTTTTTGTCCGTTTGCAAGCCTTCTCAAGTCAACTTGTTTCCTACATTTGAAATGTCATATTTTCTTTCATTTTATCTGTCAAAAGAGATTTTTTTCTTATAATAGATGTAGTATATATTTTTCTCCGAATGATATGTATTATAATTTTTTAAAAGAGGAGGCTCTTTGTCAGTGAGGTTGCTGTTCTATATATTAATATACGGGAAATTATTACGTAATTATTATGCAACTGACACGATAAAAAGATCACCTTGGTGATCAAGACAATAACATTGTTTTTCGGCGATGCCGTCTAAATTCGTTTTCGTTACCTATGCCACGTGACTTCAGTTTGCAAATCAAACTGCTTGATAACGCATTATAGATAATTTATCAAAATGGAAGATTTATGCAACACCCTGCCTGATTGGACGAGAGTGTCAATTTCTTTCACTCTGTTGATAGTGCTACGCTGAGTGAAATGTAGATAAAGCGTTTATCCTAAACGACGCTGTTCACAGTTTTAAAGCTAACTTTGGCTCAGTATATTTAGCAAGAATATTAATCTATCTCAAAATGATAAGTAAGTTTAATAAATATGATAAAAACCTGTTCAAATACAAACATATATCAAATTAAAGAAAGAGCTGAATACGGTCTGCGTATCACATGAATAGGGGTGTGATAAAAGTCTTTTATGTAGAGAAGAGCTTTTTAAAAGATTTTCCTTGTTACAATTGCCGTCTGTTTATGAAAAGGTTTTTTGCTTTTATGACTTATTAAGATTGCATATTAAAATGAGTACTTGTTTGCTTTGATATTTTTGTTATAAATTATTTAACTGATTTATTATATATGAATATTTTTCTTTAGTATGGTATGCAAATATTGAACTCAGTTGAAATCTGTTTCATTATATATATGCTATATAATGACTGAATCTCATTACACTGAAATGAAGGTACGCTGCATACAGTTTATCTATGTGATATGACTAAGGTCAAACTTTGCTTATGAAACTGAGATATTGAAATAATTACAATTGTATGTTTTGCTTGACCTTCACTTTTTTTACAAGTGTGACGTCATTGTCCAAAGATTCATGAATAGCGAATATGCATTTGTTAAAGCGGGATCAGTTGGCCTATTTTAGAAATAAATAAAAATAATAAATAAAAAGATCCTTTAATTGCTATTTTGTTACAAATGGGAATAGGAACCAATTTAGCTAAAAATATAAACACGTTTAATGACCTCTTCTCACGAACCGCTTCATGAATTTTCATCAAACTTCTGCTGTAATTATTCGTCTTAGGATAAAGAAACAAAATTGCAACCCTACGAAACCTTTGCGAAAAATTAAAAGAGAACCATTTAAATTGTTAAAGTGCGGTGTTTAGTTTTGCAATTTGAAAAATGTTAGATGAAAGATGAATGTTAGATGAAAAATTCATAAACTTCTTTCCTTATTACAATTCGCCGACTATCATTTTTAAAGATATTTCTTGTTGTTTGTGATTTCGAGAATGTCGCCTAATTAGACCGGGTCATTAAAGTTACGGAAGCATGTCTTTGATGTGACTTACTGATTTTTGCCCTTCAATCATCAATGCCATAACTAATGAGCACGTGAAACGATACCAAAATCTAAATAAAAGATGTAATATGATCATTTGGAAGTTTGATGGACATTTCCTTTTAAGGTTATTGTCATACTGGGGAAAAAATCTAAATTCATAAGCTCTGCATCGTTTTGCATTTATTTATTTAAAGGAAATACCTAATATATCTCCATTCCATGTTTATAATTTGGATCATTTTCATATTCTTAGTATAATCGAAAATATTCCATGCGCAAAGATAAACAAGAAATATCTTCAAAAAAGATGGTCGGCGAATTGTAATATTTAATTGGTTTTCATATCATTTGTGTTATTCTGTCATCTATCTAACATTTTGCAAATAGCAAAACTAAACACTATACCTTCACAATTTAAATGGTTCTCTTTTATTTTTTCACAAAGGTTTCGTAGGGGTGCAATTTTGTTACTTTAGTCTCTGTAAATTGATATCTGTTGGTATTTGAACAGGTTTTTATTATATTTATTAAACTTACTTATCATTTTTAAATATACCAATATTCTTGCTTAATATACTGAGCGAAACGTAGAGTGAAAAAAAAATAGAAACTCTCGTCCAATCAGGCAAAGTGTTGCATAAATCTTTCATATTGATAAATTATCTATAATGCGTTATCAAGTAATCTGATTTGCAAACTTAAGTCACGTGACATGGGTTAGTCCAGGTCACGAATTCGTTCTTAGACGGCGTTCGCCGAAAAACCTTGATTGTAGAAAACCCCGTTCCCCCTCCGAGCACACCCCGTTAAAATTGACCGCTGCGGTCACCATCTCCACCCTCATTCCCCTTAAATATCGATAAATACAATCTTTAGAATTTAATTAATCAACAGAAATATATAAAAAAAAGAAAACAAGATGGCAATTATCTATTTGTTTACGGTCTAAATTCATCTTCATTTTTGGATATAATTGGAAAAACATCAAGAGTCAAATTTAGCATCGGGGACTTTGTAGGTGAGTGTGGGGGTGGAGGAGGGTGTATACCAGATGGGATTAATCTGTTACCCCGTCGAAAATCTTTACTTTTGATTTTTTTAATTCATGAATGGAAATTTCTGCTTCATCTACTCTTCATAAAACATTTCATTAAGTTCGAGTTTTAGTACTATTATCATGTAAGCTAATTGCGACAGGTTGTAAGTTCTGTCAAATTATGAAAGGTTCATAAAAACATAAGTTATATCAGTTTCCCATTTTTCTTTCACCTAAATTTGTCAAATGAAAGATCAATATGACTGAAAGATAGTTTATGAACCCTTTATCAGTTATAAAGTGCTTAGTGAAGTTTGATGCGCACCATAAACCGGTTTAAACTCCTCAGTGGTGTTTTTGTCACTGACCTTTCTAAGGCGGTGCCCCGCTGTGTTCCTTTATTTGTTCATTTTGTCCTCGAGTGTTTGCTTTGTATGCGAGTGTGTGTGTGTGTGTGTGTTGGCAGTTGTGTACGTCTGCGTGCTGTGAGTTTCGTTTTGGGGATACTGCGTTTTTGGAACGTGGCATTCCTTATTTGATATTTATCATTGTTTTTTACACAAAGCAAGCCAGTTGTGGATCTTCAAAGGATTACATTATTATATTTTTCTTCGTCCTGCACTGGTAATTTAATATAATACAGACTCATATTGACCAAACTGATTGAAATGTGATATAGTTATATAATTTATATTCTGCGGTCATGTCTTTTTCCTAATGTAGGGTGCGCATGCGCGAACTTTCACTTCCGTTACTAAGGAACGGGCGGAGTATAAATTCATCTATATTTTGTAAATGTTTGCACTATTTTTGCCTTCATCGAACAGCGGTAACATAGAGAAAAAAATCACCTTTAATTAAGTTGAATCAATGTATTGAATATGGTGCTATAATTTTAATCAATTTAAAGTTTGATTAAAATATTTAAGGATCTAAAGGCAACTCAAGTGCTAATTATTGTGAAAAAGACAAAAGTTGGTATTTCTCTAAAGGCTTCTTTTCCGTATAGAAAAAAAATAACTTGCACAACACAGGCCCAAGGTCCATCGTTTAACAATAAATACAACTGGATTCTTACTTACCTGTTATTATCGACAATTATCTTGTCGAAGATAAAATGGTGGCAGTAAGCGTTAAGCACGTGTGTGTTAAAATTATCTGATATGATCATGGATTGAAAGGTTACGACTGGTCAGTTATTTCGAAAAGTACGCGTAGTTTTGCACGTACGCATTTACATTACGATTACATATACGTTATTTGATTCTGCAAGTTCAATAAATTCACTATGTAAAGCCATTCATTTATCAAATCAAACACTTATTATATCAAAATTTACAGGGGTTTTTTTTTTTGTTGTTGTTGTGTGTTTTTTGTTGTTGGTTTTTTTTTTGTTTTTTTTTTTTTTTTTTTTTGTTTGTTTTTACATTGTACTTTTACTGTATCTACCAATGGAATTGGTTTTATTTTGTTTCAGCATAATTTAAACGTTTCATACTTTTCTTACCCTTGTGTCAAACTTCTTTTCAAACGATACTTTAGCCCGCTTGACCTGATTTCTACGTAAAAGTGCTAAAAAACAAACAAATGTGGAAAAAGGTCAGCTCGATAGTAAAAAGAACTCGTTACCTTTATAGAGAAAGAGAAGTTACTAGAAAAATCTGTCTAGTATAATGAACAATTATGAAATATGGCGTATTAATTCGTCTTTATGGATGCTGAACGCCGGTGGTTTCATGTGTTCTTCATTCTGATCAGACCCACTTTCTCGTAAACTTTATTTTTACGACAGGAAGTGTCAATAAGAACAAGCCGAACGAACAATCAGATAGCAATGTAATAGTTACTATTATTACAGAAATACGACTGATTCCATTTACCCTCATAATAATAAAATAATATCGTATTCATCGGCCCCAGTGCAAAAGACTTCAACTTTACAGTGCGGTTCGCCGCAAAAATTTTCAATATATTTCTTTGATGTTTTACATGTTCGTACCGCACTCTGGCCTTTCTTCGATGGCTTTAAACTTTTTTAAAAATACATTAGAACATCATTTGTACGCAGTACTGTTATTTTAATTTAAATATCGTAGAATAGGTTCTTATTAGGATAAATGATTACCTCCCGAAAAATGAATAAAGGGGTGAATACTTAAGTCAGGACGAACACGAAAACCTTTCACCGCGAAGAAATTACACGGAATAACTACATTATCTTATGCTGAAACAGATGTCGAATTTCGCTTATTAAGTTCTTTTATTTGTAGGAAAAAATGTTAATGTGTCTGCAAGTGAGTGTTTCAGTACCGCTGGATCATCCTAATCCCTGGAATCTGAAATCGATAAAATCATTAAGTCAATTTTAGATATATCTAGTCCTATGTCTGTTGAGCCTTTCTGCAAGGTAGTTACTAATATAGACTGTGGGCGTGTCTGTACCACCACCTGTCGTCTAGCTGTGTCCTCAGTTTTACTCTCTGTCTGTATAGTAGTTTTCTTAACTTTTAGCCGTAGGGAGAGAAAATGTTATTAACAGTATGTTCACCTTCAGTATTTCTTATCGTTATTCTAATAACTTAATCTTTGTAACTCACCTGGCGGAATACCTTTAACTTACGTTTCCTGTATCTTTGGAGCATAACTGGGTTTGAGTGAGGTTTGGTGCACAATATAAACTTGTGGATTTTTTTCTGCCACTGACCATTCCAATGTAGTACCCCGCTGTGTGCCTTTATTTGTTTGTGGTTTCCTTGTCTTAATTTTTTACTTATTCTATGGGTTTTTTTATATGAATGTCAATCAGTTGCAAATCCAAACATGCACTGCTGAAATGGTTTGTTTTTGGGAGGCTGCGTTCTCGACACGTGGCTGTTCCTTATTGATCTCTGTCCTTGTTTTCTATCAACACTGCCTAGAAACACCGAGAAGTAAAAGAGACGTCTGTTGTAACGTTTCAGCGTACACGTAATTACAGTGATTAAATACAGATTCATAAATTGTATACTGGCCTGTCTCATAAAAAGCTATAATGTGTCCTGCCATCGAGATGGTTCGTTGTGATCTTTACTAGAACTAACATTTACTTAGATTGATTTTAACAATGATTTCTTAATGTACTTTTACAATTTGAACTCTCCTACAAAAAGCAGTCAAAGTGTAAACGAAGACAGCATTAGTTAAGTTTAACATTATCACTGTAACATTAAATAGATATTAAAGACTATGTTATTTGGTACAAAACTGTTAATTTATACGCTCGGGTACTTGCACTTTTATATGCTTGATTTGTATGAACATTTATGCTAAATATGCTACTGCATCGCAATGTTTCTATGTGCCGAACACATGCACTGTCGAAACTGACTTGTGTGAAACTTGAGAACCATTTTATTTCGCGAATGCTGTATCACGGAATCTTATCTCTGCAATCGACTTTTCAACCAGATAGACAATTTAAAATACTTCTCGTGCTAGGATATTCCCTTGAAAAATAGAAGAGTTTAAGTGTTAGTCGCGACAGTCAGTGTCATGCTAACGCTTTCTTTTCTTGCTTTTTTCGATTTTCCAAATTTTTGTGTGTTGACCGCGTTTTATTTTATTTATTTATCCATTCATTTATTTATCTATTTATTGATTCGGTAATTTTCAAAAATGTTGAAAATGAGAAAAACCAATAATTGTATTTTTTACGGATCTCATATAATTTGAATATCTAAATATACAAATTTATTTCAGTCTTTTGTACAGTCAACTTTTGATGAGCTATCACAAAAAACTTTCAAGTGATATCAGTGATGTAAAACTATTTAAATGAATCATATTTAAAACGAATTCATCATGTCGTAAATAATATATGTATGACTGTCAGCAAAAATAATAATAAAACAGAGTTATGATAGGAGTTGTATTTATATCAAATTACATTTTACTCATCTGAACGCAAAGTAAGCCATGATAAAAGTGCAGTGAAATAAATTCTTGAATAACGAAATACGCAAAAGAAACACGGGTCATATAATTACAGTCAGAAATCTACGTGACACTGAACGGGTGTGATTTTTCCCTAAAAAGTACTCGTATATACTAGAGATTCGTTTCACACATACCAATCTGTTTACGAATATCAACAAATCATATGACTTTGACTTTTAATTTTCAGAACGAAATTGATTAACCAAGTGGTTGAGTTACCTAGTTACTTTGAGAACTGGACACGTGTGGATAGTTGTTGATCAAAAGTACGAGCGTGCGGTCAAACTTTAACCGGGTCAGACATTTAGGCCAAGTAAATATCATAATAGTACAACGATATTTGACGTATATCTCTTGTAAAATTAGGATAGTTTTCCTTGTTTAACATGACTGATCAGTATTGATAAATTCTGGGAACATGACGCCCACCGTATCTGTTTACTACATCTACAATCGTATCAGGTGAACTGTCGGAAATCTTGGCACGTTATTCTTATGTCTGTCTCTGCTAATTGGAATATATCATAGTTGTTTCACGTCAATTTAAAAGCACTTTTGTCATTAAACTCAATTTATTATTTAATTATAAGTATAGCTTTTAAAAAAGCAAGAAAGTGACTCGCTTAGCTCTTGTTATGAGAGGGCAGGAATTGAGCCCAAAGAGATATGCCATTGAATTAAGTTCTATGAACGTTTATAGCACTACCTCAGTATTAGTCCCGATGCAAATTTTGTCATCACTCATTATTACAACCAAAGAAGCAATCTGAATCAGTCTTCCTAAAATGAATATTTCCAGTGTTAAGATATCTTAATGGCATTCGTTTCAAATACGCAGGCTTTTAAGTGCTCAGCTGGCTCAGTTACCTACTTTCCCTAACTGTTGAGCTCGTTTTTGCAGTTAGAGAGAATCAATTGGTGCAATATTCTACTTGCGATAGATTGATCCTTTGCGTGTCATTGAGCTATTTTTGTTCATTAAAGATGGCCGCGGCTTAGTAGGGCACTATGGCTTTTGTAAGCCAGCATTTGATTGGTCACTTTTCATAGAACGAACCGACATTTTGTTTTAGGTTGCTGTCTTGCTTTTTGTAATAGAAGGGAAAAGCTGGGGGCCAGGAATTGGAGATGTTTGGCGTTTTATGTAGTTTTTTTAGTAAAATTCTATCGTAATACTGTCTCGCCGACTCGAGTCAGCATAAGTGTATTCATGGATGCTTTCTTATTAACTATACATTTCAACTGACCCGCTCTGCCACCCAAGTTTTCTAAATGGCTATTTTCATGTGACGGGTTGCTATAATTGTATACTATCCGTTAGTCTTCGCGTTTGTTAGGACCCTTTTTCATGTTAAGCTTTGATATAATTCTATATTACCCTTTAGTCACACGTACATGCTTTATTACTGTATGCACATTTATATATATATTGGTTTGTTCCATTGGGAAAGGCGTAAATTCGGGATCCAACCTTTGATATTTTTTAAGTTTTGAGTTGATATAATATCATATTGCCCTTTAGTTGTCATAAGTATATGCTTTATTAGTTTATGTATATTTTTTGTTTATTTTGTTTTGTTGCATTTTGAAAATGTTGTTTACATGTTTTTGTCATTTGATATTAAATGGCCAAGTCAATTTTCAGAGTAATTTGTTGTTTCTTTTTGTCAAATTATCAAACTTAGAAAATTTCCATCATACATTTCATTGGAATTGATAATGACGTCGTTACATTACATGTTTATTAACATAGCAAAACACACTGAAACTAGTTATAGCAAGATATGAGGCTAATATCATTACTTTTGGAACATCCTCGTACTTCATCTTAAGCTCGTCTGAGTTTTTTTTTAAAAAATCTACGAGGTATTGTCGTCACTTGATCGTCGGCGTCGGTTACGCTTTTTGTTTAGGTCCACCTTTTCTCAAATACTGTAAGAGATACGGCTTTGAAACTTTGCACACTTGTTAACCATTATTACGGGACTATGTAGGCCAAGAACCATAACTCTGATATGCATTTTGTTAGAATTATGGCCCTTTTCGTACTTACAAAATTTGAGTTTCTTTGTTAACATTTTTGTTTAGGTCACCTTTTCTCAAAAACTATCAGAGCTACAGCTTTAAAACTTTGCACACATATGTATCATCATTAGGGGACAATGTAGGTCAAGAACCATAACTCTGACTTGCATTTTGTCAAAACTATGGCCCTTTTTGTACTTAGAAAATCTGAACTATTAACTCTTTTCTTACATATTGTCCGGCACTTGCAGACGAGCGATGGCACCCGTAGGCGGTGCTCTTGTTAAATATTAGAGAGATGTATTTGAATTATTTCTGATCAACAAGAGTTATCTCTCGCAGAAATTAACACGACCTTCGTGCTGCATTTTATTTCATGTGTAACTGCCTCTCATCGATACAAGTTGCAGAACGAAAACTGTATGGATATGTAAATGACTGGTATTTACACAAAGAAGCATTTAAGAAAAAGTAAATCTTGAATACAAGATGAAAGAACACAGCCGTGTAAAGCTTTAGAATATATCATTGGGAAGTCCTACTATGTTCAAAGTTTCAGGACGGCAGTGTGACAATTACCATCGAGTGAATCACTTACATATGCAACGTAAACAAAACGAAATATAAAAAAGTCTGCCGAATCGTATATGTATTAACAACATGCTTTTTTTTCAGAAGAAAGGGCAACAAGGGAAACATCAGTAAGGGCCAGGCCAGGCGAAATCATTTTCGGGTCAGAATACAAACATCAAAGACACTTTCTGTCAATGTGCCTTTCATCTGCTGGGTCAAACAAAGTAAAAAAAGAAAGCGCACCCTTATCTGTAAAACTGCTGAATTCCAAGCATATGATATGTGTAAAAATTGTCGTGCCGGAACCTATTTCAATAAAACTTTTAAGATTATTTGTTTGTTTGAGTTTGGTGCCGTTTCTCCAACAGTATTTCAGTTATGTAACGACGGACAGTTTAGGACATGTTACGGTTAAGATATTTTTACATGATATAAAACACAATTGGTATTCAGTTTTTTAACAATACCAAACTATTTTATTACGTAAAACATTATTACAATGTTTATAGTAACATGACCGTAGAGAAAACCAATGCATGTATAGTTGTTCATTAGATAACTAGATATAATAACTTGTCTTAATGTGAATAGCCTTTATTGGTTCTTACGGGATTTGGATGAAGAAATCGACGTCAATTCCTTTATAATTTTAAATATGTGAGTTATAAGCTACAATAGAGAGGCATCTTCTTAATAAAAAACAAACTAATTAGGTCATGCGTCATCAACCGCCTGTTTTCTGGGGGGTTATTTCACGATTTATCAACATTATTTTTGTGTCTTCGTTCTTCACATGCATTGTTTTATCCGTATCTTGGTAGGATATTGTAAGGTGTAACATTGCTACAAATTCAATATCAATAGTTAGGCTTAAATTAGCTCATAGAACTTATTGTTTAAGTTCATTTTTAGCCAAACTCGTTCTTAATGTATAAGAATGTTTTTTTCTGATGGTAAAAGAAATTTATAAGGTTGAATCTCAAAATTATTATTTAGTTGTTGTTGTTGTTGTTGTTGTTGTTGATTTTTGTCATTCAGTGATATTTCAAAATGCAGCACCACCTACAATTAACCAGTGCAGCTCGATTCTGTGCTAACCTGTTCTCTGCAAGTAACTGCTTACTTCTTCACACAAATGACAGGTCAAGTACGAATGATTTCATACACAAATTGTCACGGAGAACATACGCCTCGTCGGAGGATCGGCTCACGACCCTTCTATCTGTAGATCTGCGCATTCCCTACCTAGCTAAGCAGGCGAGCTATTGTTAGAATTTTGCTGAATACAGTCGGAAAATTGCCATGACATGGAATCGAACGCAGATTGAACATAACATCTTCATGAACATCAGGTTTGGTGTTTGACTTATAGCAAGCGCCTTATGATTTCTTTTTAATATAATACTCTATTTAAATGGCCCAAAATAACTATTCAGACCATTCATTATTTAGAACATTATCCATAATATGAAGTAGTATCGAATGCCATAAGGAACAATCGACTGTGTATCAGGAGAAAGGCTCAATATAAAATCCATTCTAGAGTATCTTCACGTTAGATTTTATGCAAAGACTTTGTCCGAGCAATTGCGCAAAACGACTTCACAAGGGGTTTAAAAACATTAAAGAACGCAAACTAGTGAAATTGAATATAATTTCAGTAATTTAGGCATATTTCTTTTTTTATTTCAAGAAACTTGTTAACACTAGACTTCGAGATCAGTTCATTCAAAGTTGGAATGGTGATGTTCAAACTTTAAGCAAATGTTTAAACTGTCGTATATTAAATTCAGACTTTGTATTTGAAGAATATCTTAACATACTACCCTGGCAATTTTCTTCAGCTTTGTTAAAGTTTAGATGTATGAATCATAAGATGCCAATTGAGAAATGTCGATTCTTTAATACAGATAGAAACTTACGAGTACGTGCTTTATGTAATTGGGTGATGAATTTTACTACCTCTTTTGTGGTAAACAGTAGACGTAAATTTATTAAACCATATTATTATAGGTATTCTAATACATTGAAATTTGAAGAACCTATGAACAGTAGAAACAGAACACTTTTTAAAAATCTTCTATTGTTTTGTAAAGAAATAAATACAACATGCAAATAGTTTTGATATTATTCTATCATTAGTTTTCTTCTTTAGAAATTTGTTAATGATGCATTTATTTGTTTAACATTGGTCAAGGTTTGGCTGTTTAGAGGCTAGTCATTCTCCCAGGGATTTTGGACATTTGCTAATTGCATTGGTCCGGAATCCTGGAATGTGGGAGAAAATATTATGAGTACGATGTAATTGTTACTCATTCTCATATTAATTTGTATAATTTTTTGTGCTCCGGTTGTTACATGTTCACATTTTATATCATTTTGTATTTTATGTCAAATATTCTTATGAACCATGACAGCATATCTTGAAATATATCTTGAAATCATATTTATATTTGTACTGAAAACTATGACTCTGTGCTCGAGATACTAGTGAAAACAGTTTATAAAGTGCTGTGAAAATAAATTTTCAGTTGCAAGTACACAGAGATAAAAAAAATTATCTAAAACTTTAGCAAGGCGTATAAAAAGCAGAAGTACAGTGCATTCTTCCTTATTAAAGTGAATATAATATATACACCCACCACAAGAAACAAACTAAAAAGAAAGTTTCGCGTCGGCTGATCCGCGTCCGCCACTAGTACAGGTACAACCGCCAAACCAAAACAGGAGCGAAGAACCTAACTACAAAGGTTTACAAAAACTAAAAGCGCACGTGCTTATAAAAAATATATTTATTTGGCTCGTTAGCGTTTCCATAAAATGTTCGAAATGACTTTGCATTGTCATGCATATTGCTAATGATAAAAAACCATCGACTGCTTCTGATTCGGATGCTTATCCTAACTGTTATCATGAAACCAATTCAAAATTGCAAATTCATTAAAATCGAGGAAATGACATAAGATTTTATCTACAGGCTACATATTCAGAAATTAGCAAAAATACGAAGTGATCAAGTACAATATTCATAATCACTACCGAGAGTACCACGCAAATCGCATCCAATAACCCCAAATACTAGAATAGAACTTGATTTTATCATAGTTTAAAGCTGATCAGAATTTATAAATAGCAAATAAATTGTCTAGGTACTCCTATAGACCGTAAGTGACTAAACGTTATAAAATATGAAAAGTCACCGTTTTTTGCGTACACCGCAGACGTGTGAAGTATCACAAAAACTAGGGAATGAAAACAATGCGAAATATCTATATCGGAGCGCTGTTACTCATATGCTCTGAGTTAGACAATCTCTCATTTTACTGGCTTTTACACCATCCCATTTAATCATAACTGGTTTCGTTATTACACGATGGGGCAATAAGAATATCGTTTTCATATTCATTAGTCCATAAAACACCCCATCCTCCAATACATTATAACAACTAACTGATTTTAATAAGTGGTCTGATACGGGTTCCGCTTCAAGGATATGTGGAGTTAAAAGTCAACCTATATAAAGTCATCACTGAGCAAATATATAGAATCAGTTCGAACCATTTCATATAAATTAAACAGTTACAAGGTTTTAATTCACAACGATATTTTTAGTTCTTCGGGTGAAGTTAATATCTTATATACACCGGCTATTATAATAAGTTTCTATATTAATTATTTTTGTGTGTTTGAACAATTTAAAAAGTTGAACTCTAATACGAAAGTGTCTTTTGGATATCTCTAATCTGGTGGGTATATCAAATAGAATTTTATATTCATGTTAATAAGATCAGATATGCTTAATTTTCCGAAAAAGTTTTTTTTTTATTAAATTAAAACATTTACATATTTGAGTTTCAATTTCTGAAACAGCCATATACAAAAGATTTTAATAAGAGTGTTATTAAATTATTAAAAGCGAAAATTGAAGAAAACTGCAAAACTTTTTATTTTTATTATTGCGCAACTTCTGTAAAACAATAGGTACCACAACAAATATTCGAGGAAGAGCGTTCAAGTCGCACATTCCTTTCATGCAGTATTCACTAAATTTATTGGACTTTTAAAAAAAGTTCAACATTATTTTGCAATATCATTTATTTTTTGCAATATACAATATATTTCTTGATTTTACTCTCAAAAGACTCATCTTAGTTTATCCAATTTGAAAACGTGAAACGCAGAAATTCTTTCTAAGACATAAAAGTGAATTAAATTAAATTTCATTTTAGCAGTTGAAATAAACGCTATTTCTGTATTTCGTACACATTTCTAGACGCTTCTTTGGGCCTAAAATACCCTTTAATTTCTTCAGTGTATTCTTAAATACTTTTTGCTATATTTCATTCAAAAGTCTGAACATTTCAAAACATGTTTTGCATGTCAATTACAATTTTACAATTAATTATGTGTTTATTTTCCGTTAGCGGCTTTCGCAAAATATTCCTAGTTACATTTTATTTAATGTCAAAAAATCCTTTTTAAGAAATCCTTACATTCGGCGTACATTGAAAGGTGTGTTTGTATGAAGAACTGTAGGTCAGTGACAAGAAAAAGATAGTAAATAATCATGTGTTTCGCAGTTTATTCCGAACAATGACCATGCAAAAGATTTGAACGCTTTCAAAGTATGTGCAGCATCTATGTTACATTTGTAAACTTCTTACAAAATGCATGCTTGAAGTCATTCCCGCAAAAGGTCAGAACCATTTGCAAGAAATGTCAGAGATGCTTGACACGCCATCAGCAAACCATATTATATACGCAGAACATGTCATGATTCACAGCGAACACTCTAAAGAACGCCGATTTCTTTATTGTAAAATGTTTTGAAAAAAAACAACTGAAACGACGTTGGATAGTCTGTGAATATATAATTCAATGACTCGTAGATATCGACATTTGTGCTAACCTGAGGGATGACCAATTTCATATTATTTCGCAAGTTTAGAAATGCATCACGCTGAAAATTACAATACACTGTATGCTTTTCTATAATGCTATAGTCCATCTAGGATGTATGTCTTCTTATATTGAATAAACCTAAACAGAATTTTTGAGCATTACGATTATCATAAGTCAGCTTTTACACGTGCATATTCACTGTATCTCTATATTCATTTTTTTTTTATTTTCAAGTGTGGTGCCGTACTGGTACCATTGTTAAATACACGCAATTCTTATGTACTAGTTTCTGTTAAAACATACTTACGCTAAAATGACGTCACATTAACGTGCGATGATGTCAATATTTTTGTTGCCACCAAGAAAGAGCGCTACTATATTTTATCTAGTGTTTTAGAAAAAGGGCATATTAGAATCGAAATAATGTGTAGCAAAATCGGGTTCTACCTAAATTAATACACTCAAAATTGGTTATACGTCGCCAGAATAATTCACTCGAGCTACGCCCTCGTGAAATTATTCCGCGGACGTGAAATCTCTTTCCGTGTATAATAACGTTAAAACACGGTTTTTCTATACATTATTTCTTAAATATAAACGTTTCTTTTTTTAATAAACCATTATTTAACATGCAACGTTTCAAAGTAACACGCTAAGATTGATGCGTTTTAGTCTGTGTGTTTTAACGGCCTAATTTCATCAAATAATGAAAATGAAACGTTCGTTATCTTCAAATAATTTTGCAAAAAGAGGAAATTTACCTCTCGGAACCACAAAGTGTTCATGTTTTTGGACAAATTGATCATCCCACATGTGCATTAAAATAAGAACTAAATCCATCTTCTATAACATATTGTAATTGGACCAAACCCTAAACAACATTGAAATTTTAAGTGATATGTTAAATAGATGTGAAGGAAAACCGTAGGCGGCTCTAAAGACAATGGTAATATAAACATAAAAGAAACATTAACACTAGAAAGGTTGTTGTGATAGAGACGGAATCATTAATATTATTTGGAATTATCGTATCAAAATTAATGGATAAACTTAAAACTTAATATTGCTTGACTGTTACTTGAATGTCTCGTCCTGGGGTTGAATAAGGGGATTTATGCCACAGAACTGCAAATGTAAGGGCAGAAACATTCGTTCAGAAATCGATTAAGGTACGTACCATTAGACTTTAGGATGGCTCCCAAGTGTTGGCCAATTCGTTTCACTCAACCTGGGATACTCCGGTCACGTGAGGGGCAAGAGAAAGACTCTAGCCAGTTTGCTTGTTTGTTTTTGTTTTTTTTTAATACGAACGCTTAGGCGTATGCTGACTATGTGAGCTGCAAATAAAAGAATAATTCTAATTTGCTATAATTTTATTTTGTATCCTGTCAAATTATTTCTTCTTTGGGCATGTTTTTGGCTTTATCGGTATCAATTTCAAATTCCAAATGTTTGTCCAAACTTACCTCTCGAAAATATATGATTTTTCGCTCGTAAGTCCGTTGCACATCGCCGTATGCCACATACAGCCGTGCAGTACCGGGAAGCCAAATGAATACTTAACAGGTTGCCAGCGGTGAGACGGCATGCGCCTCAAAAGTGAAACGAATTAGCTCGCTTGTTTGATATGTTCTGTTACTCATCGGTCGCCGGGTCAGGTTCTGACCTCTAACAAAACAAAACAAGACGATTAAAAGGTAGTTTAAGTCGTATGTTATTATCACAAATAATGTATCTATTACTATCGAATGATTATATCTAAATACAATAAATCAGAAGAAATATTCCCACGAATTAAAGGTAGTAATAGTTCTTTTGTTTTATATTATTACTGTGGTTTTATCAACGTGACTACAAATGA
The DNA here is from genome assembly GCF_021730395.1 of Mercenaria mercenaria. Lineage (NCBI taxonomy): Eukaryota > Metazoa > Mollusca > Bivalvia > Venerida > Veneridae > Mercenaria > Mercenaria mercenaria. The sequence continues at coordinate 6,132,677 of NC_069372.1, forward strand.
AAAATGAAAAAAATTGAGGGTTCTTGTAAACTCTAAAGTATTGCAATTAGTAAAACGTTAATTAATTACTTTTAAATACCTAACATGTAATACAATATAGTTGCATTACGTTAGCAATGTTTTAACTCTTGTACGTGGTAAAACGAATTTTAGGGTAACTCATTAATTTGCTGGTTTATTATCTAATGTGTAAGACAAAGTTACACAGAAATTGAAAAATATAAGCTTAAATGTAACACCTGTTGAATGCGCGTAATAAGTAACTGAGGGATAAAATGCAGTGTCTAAAATATTTGTCACCACCAAAATTATATTTCTTTCTTAGCACAATTCTGAAGAACTTAACTTAATTTTGGAAAAGTTTTTTTGAGTACACCAGTTTCCTAAGGAGGAGTACCTTTGTTGCTGGTGCGTCTACCCTAGAATGACCACGCGAGGTGTATATAACAGACCAGTGAACATATAATGCACATTTGTGGCAACAGTCGGCTAGTGAAATATTAGATGTTTGCGCAAAAATTAAATGAAAAACAAACAAATATTATAATGATTAACTGGCACTGTTCAATACATGTAACAAGGCTCTTTTGGCTTTAATTTAAATTTGTGATATGGACATAATATAGTTGTTGCACGTGTTTTCGCTGCAAAAAAGATATATTAAAAATGTGATAAGTAATAAACTTGAGATGCTTGAGTTTAATTAAATTCACAGATTTTTTGATTAAGGCAGTAAATACTCTGATATACATGTTAGCGGCTTCCACTACAATGGACATTTGCTACAGTAATTTTGTAAAATGTTATATACTTAAAAATAAGACAAAAACTCGTTTTCCTCTGCAGACATTCACTACTAGAAGATAATGCGGCGTTTAGATGCAATCAAGATAATGTTCGTGTGCTTGTGCATATGGCACATGTGTCCGGCTCATCAGTGTGGGGATAATCCCCTAATGCTAGTGGATGAATTCTCCAGAGAACGAGGTAAGGATCTCTGATCGACATGTTATGCTTTACTCTTATATTTTTCTTTCTGGTTCTTCATTTTTTCTGCATTATAGATTTCCGTCCAAACAGGTGTTAGGGGACATGAGGGGTATTGCACTATGCAACCTCTTATGAAGACATCCGTTCAAATGTGTCTGCTATTATTTTTCGCTATCCATGCTTCTAAAAGACCTATACAAAAGTAAAGCTATAACTAGATAATCACAATGTTTTTGTTTTCTGGGTTTTTATGGGTTTTTAGGGTTTTTTGTCCTTCTTTTTTCGTAGGGAGAAGTTGATGGTAAAAACTGCTCATCAATAATTCAATTAAATACGCAAAAATGTAGAAAAATAGGATCAAAATTATGCCTTTAATATAAAAAATATACTTATTTATTTGTTTGAAGTCCGGATATCGTCAGCAACATTCTACAGTAAAAAAGTTGATCTCAGTCGAATGGTTTAATTTTTCTCATAATCTTAAATATTCAAGGACAGGCAAAGAAAAACACACTTTATTTATAATTAGGTTTTACATTACTTATACGTTAAAAAAAAACAACAAATTAACAAATATGGATATGGATATATTTAGCAGGTTGAATGATGGTTAAATTAATACTGAGAAATATTTACAAAATGTAAGATCTTTGGGGACAGTTTGGGACATCGCTAAAATATATCAGATTATATTTTGAAAGTCAAATAAATTTCCATAGTTTAGTTATACCGTGTTCAGACTACGTTTTTAATCCTATATTAACTTGGGTTTATTTTTTAAACTCGTTTGCGTTCACACTATATGTGGTGTAAACCGAGAATTATGTAAAGGTCAAGTGGTTTCTGTAATGTAGCATTAAAACTACCTCGGGAGGTGGTTTTAATACTATATTAAGAAATAATACTACATTACTTTACAAGTGTGAACGCAATTGTGAGTTATAACTGGTTTTACAATCCCAAATCCACAGATCTTACCTTTTGGCGGAAGAATACCATGTGTTTCTCTTTTGAAACAAACAATTGATGATATGGCTGGCAAAAGTAATTGGAGTGTTAATGAAATAAAAACATTAAATTACGATATGGAGTCATGCTGATGCTCAAAATGGACTATAGATGGAATGAACAGTAATTCTTAGATGAGCACAGAAGTTTAAACATTGATGACTCCTTTTTGTTTCTGTTAGCCTCCTTCTTTGTAACCTTTTTTGCTTACTACAAAATATTTGTTAACTTTACATGTATATATTTAAACCACCTTTCTTTGCATAGTGTGGACACAAACTAGATTATATTTTTATGAGTTTTAAATGTCAGATACCAATTATAGCCAATTAGTGCCTGATAAAAATAAAACCCTATCTTCTAGTGTGAACACGGTATAATTTTGTAAAGTCACGACTTTAATTGCATACAATGGCAGTTTTCAAATATTGTAAAACTTAATTTCTTCTTCATTGATAAATGAATAAAGCTGTCGTGGTAAAGATCCTTTGAAACCATAGAACTTAACCAAGCAACATTATAGCAGACTCAGTTTTGACTGACTCTGTTTATGAGAAAGAAATGAAATATGCAACATCTCGTTAGCCTTTATTGTAGAAATTTAAACGAAATCGTATCAGAAATTAGAAATTTTCATAGTCGTACGTTTTTGATTTATAAAAAAACCTAATTTTGCATTTTTTTTTTTTAAAGTAGGAAATTTGCCTTTTAAAGGCAAAAATTTAAAACTTTAGAGACTTTTTCTTATGGATCGTTTAAAGGCGGTGCCCAAATGTATTCTGGAATGTTGTTATTTTTCCGGGATATTTGCCCTTGTGTTTAGCTAGTGCACCAATATCAAAGAGAAAAAGGTGCATTGTAAGTTGACACATATTTATATTGAATTATTAAGCAATAATGAAATGAAATCATATTTCCATTGAATATTTAACAAGACTTGTACATAACAATAATAAATAAATCCTTCACAAAATGGATAAAATCTTAAGCACTCTTTGATTTTTTTTTTTGATGGTTTGCAATAGAAGTATGAGATCATGAAAAAACGGACCGTATGTGACTGTATAGACACCATTTGTCAAAATCAGATATTTTTTACACTTAAGGCGATTTCCCCAATTTTTTAAAACTGATCAAGTACTGTTGCGCCTATCCAACTTAACAGCCAAGACTGAACCAAAAGAACGAAATATGTGACGTGATTTGCTGCATTTTCAAAAGTTATGAATAATCACAGCTAGCGTGTGCCAATCCAGTATATTACTGTTTCTTGAAGTGAAATATGGGATATTAGCTTGTGAATCACAACTCATTATGCAAGTTGAATTAATTCCAGGAAATGTATCATGATCTCTTCAAGAATTAATACATATATTGAATAGAAAATGAATTTAAAATAACATGTGTTGCATTTTAGTGAGTGGATTTGTTAATGTCATTGGATTATGAATGAAATTAATATGCACATTAAAACATTGGGTAAAAATAAGATAAGTAAAAATATTACGGTGCATTTGAGTTACTGTGTTTATTAATTACATTTATATTCCATAGGAATTTATATACTAGATTTCACAATTGAACCTTTCAATTATTGTTTTTTTTTTTTTGTCAAAGGGCCAATCCTGTATATCGGTTTTTTGTTACAAACGAAAATGCAGTAACCTTCACTATGACATTGTGAATGACTTTATAACTTGATTTCTTAAAGTTTTTTTTTTCCCCCAATAAATAATGTGGCAAAAACACCTGAAGCAGTGCAGCAAGGTTAAATGATATCCACAGGCATGTATCCTTTAAAAAAAAAAAAGATAAAGAAATTGTGTCTAATACCGTTTGGTTTTCTGCTTAAATATGTAAGTGCAAGGGACATATCTATGCTTGTTAGTACTTGACCGAGGCAAGTGTTGTCATTCGCAGGTACAACATAAATATCAGAACTTCATTTATTTATATAAACCCCAAATTTTTATGAAATTTGCATTGTTAAATTATTACTGGTTATTTGAAGGACTTAGAAATCAATTTCTAAACGTTATTTAATACGTTTTTGACTTTGATTAAGACGGCTTATACTCGAATGACTTGCTCTTCAAAGCGGTGGGTTCGAAATCTCGTTTGAGATGTGACCAAGCCATCCAACTGGCTTACGGAAGGTCTCCGATTCAACCGGTGCCCGCTCGTGTCCGAGGTGCATCTGGGGTCTTGCACCACTATGCAAAGCTTGAAAGTCGCAGTATGACATATAATTGTGTCGGTGTGACGTCAAACCCAACAAAAGCAAAACAAAAAGCAAATCGAATTGTTTATCATCTTGCGATCAGGGAATATACGTATGACCTAATGTTAGAAAAACAATCTCAGGAATTGATATTGTGTATGTCTCCTCTAAATTCAATGACAAAACAGTTTGTCATTGAAATTATTTAATGATAGTTGGACTTCAAATATATACTCATGATATGAGCCGTGCCATGAGAAAACCAACATAGTGGGTGTGCGACCAGCATGGATCCAGACCAGCCTGCGCATCCGCGCAGTCTGGTCAGGATCCATGCTGTTGCTAACAGTTTCTCGCCAATTCCAATAGGCTTTAAAAGCGAACAGCATGGAGCCTGACCAGACTGCGCGGATGCGCAGGCTGGTCTGGATCCATGCTGGTCGCACACCCACTATGTTGGTTTTCTCATGGCACGGCTCAATTATTACTTATATCTATTTACAGGATTTAATGCTGAGGCAATGTTGGAATATATGAGAGAACGTTTCCCAAACGACTATGAGCAGCTTATGACTGACTATCGGGAGTATTTGGCATGTCGGCAGATGATGAATACGGGTTACTTCAAACGTTCAGTAGATGAACAAGAGACGTTTCATTCAGTACGGCAACAGCATATAAACAACGTGGACAAACAATTTAAAAATAAATATGGTGACATTGTGAAGGTGCTCTTTGGATCAAGACAACAAGTTCCTGATTTGAGCAAAGATAATTTTAATTCCATACCTGCAATCAATACGGAAAGCTTAGACAATCCACTAGACAATCAAGATGATCTTCCGTTTATAATAAAACGGTAAGGTTGCTGATGTAAATTTCTTTTGTGTCTGACGATAGTGGTGCCGTTGGGAACAAACGAACGTGAGATAAAATGATACTTCAGCATGCTGGCCTTTCTGCACAAGTAATATATTTGAAATAAACAGATAATATTCTGTTGCAGGCGGAGATTGTTTAATTGTTCCTATTAGATCATGGAGTCTATAGCGCAATTCATGAATTTACAGATCATATTCTGTCGCTCATTTCGCATGGATTCCGAAAAATATAAATTCATTCTTTCTCTAAATGAAATTATTATACATGTGAACAGTGGTGTTAATTTAGAAGTACAAAAACAACACTGATACATTTTTTGGCAGATACTCCTGTTTTTTTTTCTTCAAAGATAAAAAAAATAATGTTCAAGGTATAAAATAGCGCATACAATAAATCAGATCATTGATATATGGTTAATTACTATATTTTACCAGAAAAATAAGTAAATTTCAGCGAATTAAAGAGTTCTTAAGGCTAATGTATATAATGTGTGGTTCCTTTATACTAACTTTGTTTTTTAAAATAGAAACTAGACACTTTAGAGAGAAAGTATTTTACCCCACTTTAGATAATAAGTCTATTTCAAACATTTCTCTTATTTTCAATTTCAGACTGCTACGACGGAGTAAGTTGCCAGCGTTGCACCTAAAGAGAAACAGAAGATTGCGCGCAAAATATTTTATGGACGTATGACGTCATGAAATCACGTGACTTCTCATGCTGACGAGAACCATCACATTCCCTCAACTAATACTTGTTCATGTGCATAAAATATTTGTTTTTATTAATTAATTTATTTATTTACTTACTGTTGTTGAACATATTTATTGAGTTAGTTTTGTTTTTTTCTGTACAAAATGGAATCAGTGAATGTTAGATGATATGAAAGAAGAGATAAATAAACTTTAATGTACGTTTGAGTTGAACGCGTTTGTTAGAATTTGAACGACACGACAATCACAGATGACACTGCAAATCAAAAATTTCAGTGATTTTTAGATGAAAATTGAAGTTGCGAGCTTGAAAATATCGAATAAAGAAAAGAATGTTGTAATACATGCGTTAGATATTTTATGATACCTGTATGTCTTAAGAATGTTGAAGTTTATTTAAAACTGAGTTCTTCTCATCAAATGAATTTCTTTAAAAAAAGTCAAATGATATTTTTTCAAAGAAAATGCAAAAGAAATTGATTTAAAATCAGTCTTTGCAAGTTCTTTCCAGACAAAAAACGTTACGCATACTGATAGACCAAAAGCGAATTTAAACCCCAATCAGCAAAACTTTCTTAGTATTCGATCTTTATGTTTTATTCATTTTATTTATTTACGCAAATCAAACATACAAAATATAATTTGAAATATTTTCTTTTGATTATAATGACCATTCAAGTAACTAGAACAAGTGCAACGTATTCTCATTTTGTTAGATAAAGTTTTATATGGTTGGTGCATACCAATTTCCTGAATATTGTCGCCAAATAGGACCTTAGATGGAGCATTCAAACCATTTAACCTTTAGCCAGCTAAATTTCTAAAATTGACTTGTCCATCATTTAATTTGGGCAGTACCATTTATTATTCGAAGGGATGTTCACTGAATAGTGAACAGTGCAGACAATGACGTGCAGACCGATCTTGATAAACCTCTTGCCGCCAGCAGGCTGAAGGTTTAGAGGTCACAACGCTAGACTGGTTACGATTGTTTACAAACATAACGCCGTCATGCAAAAACATTCATTTTTAGGCTCCCTGTGGAGAGTCATGGCATATAGTTTCCACATTGTCATTCCTTCCGTCTGGCCGTCCATCCATCCCGAAATATTTGTCCGAATAACTGCTTCTTAAATTTCCAAGAAATCCGACCAAACTTACAGAAATGTATATCATTATGAAGTGGACTTGTGCATGTCGTCAGGACATGAATATACCATGTGGTTTAGGCGTTATGGCCCTTCGAAATTTTACAGAATACTGTATATTGCCCAATATTGATAAGACTTGTCACAACAACTCCACTTTCAGGTTTTAACGAATCTGGCCAAGTACAGAAAGGTATCAGTATGAAGTGACCTTAGGTATATTGTATGGACAAACATATCTATTAGATCTACGCCTTGTTTACAAGTTATTACCCTGAATTTTTACAAAATTCTGTATTTGCTACAGATAAACACCATAACAGTTTTCAATGGAGACCTAGCCGTAACAACAAATCTTCATTGCTATTAAAGACCTGTTCCAGTTCTACCTTTTAACCTTAAATTGTCATTGAAAAAGCAGGAAAATCCTGACTTATGAACAGTGACGCCTGTCAAAATAGAGTTTATTTTATATAAAATTCTATGTAAAATACCTGACAATGTGGTTTTGCGTGCTAAAATGTGGCGCGTGGCCGTTAACTGTTACCTATTGTAATCATGGGTTGCATACACACAATAGAATTTGTATAGTCGCGGAGCAGGGCTTTAAGTCAACTTACGCTTACTGTTAGGATAACATCTGCTACCGTATACTCCAGTATAAAACGGTTCCCCATTTCCTACTAAATTGACCTTCCTATTTGCTGAAAAACAGTTTATGAGCCGTCTTTTTGTATCGCTTTTGTTAATGTACTGTTAACCGCAGTATATATTGTTGGGATATACATGTAATAGTGTATCAACATATCCCTTATTATTTTTGCCAAATAAAACCCAGAGCAGTTGTTTCTTGTTTTTATATAGCAAATACCTTTTTAAGTTTTTGTCATTTTCCTTTGAGTGTTCATCATGCGTTACTTTAATTAGTTCAAGTAGGATATAGTGCCGATCTTTACTAGCATTTTGTAAATATTTCATGAATTGCTGAAATAAGAAGTGTTTAAGCCAACAAAATTGAACAAAAATCATTTGGCTTTTTAGCTCTCCTGAGCACAAAGTGCTCGGGTGAGCTATTGTGATCGCTCTACCGTCCGTCCGTCCACACTTTCCTTTAACTAACATCTCCTCCTGGGCCAACTTTAATGAAACTTTACAAGAATGTTCCTTGGATAGTCTTTTTTGAAAACTATTCAAAGAATTGAATTCCATACAGAACTCTGGTTGCCATGGCTACCAAAAGGAAAAACTTTAAAAATCTTCTTGTCCAAAACCACAGGTCCTAGGGCTTTGATATTTGGTGTGAGCTTTAGCAATATCAGAACAATGGTCTTTCTTGAGAGGTGGCTCATTGCACAATATTGACTGTTTGTCCTTCCAAATTTCCAGTCAGTATATGACTGTATATAGTGGTAAAGGCGTTTATAGTAGTGAGCTGTTTAGTCAATATCCATTGCTGTGTAACTATTCAGAAGCTGTTCTCCTAAGGAGGAGGTGAAGAAATCAACAACAACAATACCCTCTAAGTAAATACACCAACGTAATCGTCAGCATATAACACTTGGGTTATAATTTTCTTGTTCCTTTTAACTGTGAGTTTCACGCCCCTAGGCGGGTGTTGTGTTTCATTCATTGTACATCTTAGTCCTTCCTCATCATTTAACTTGAAAGTATCATATAGAGCCCACATTCCTGATTAGGCATTTATCAAAATAATGGTCTTGATAACATCTGTGCTAAGTTTGAAACTCAGTCATTTCGGATGAACAACTACGTAAGTCTTGATTTAAGCACAGCCTTGTGTATGCAATACTTTATTCCATATACCGAAACATAGAGGTCAATTTCGCATAGGGTTATGATCAGTCAACAATTAGGCCACACCAATAAATACAACAATAAAAATCCTGCTCACTCTACATCTCCTACATTCTGAACCCCAATCAGACTGTCTGTTTGCCTATGGTCTACAACAAAGACACCAGTATCGTTATATAATCTCCTGTTCTATCAGTACTACATACACTGCTTTGTTTGGTGCGGAGTTTCCTTTTGCTGCATTTTGTAGCAACTTTCGTACTTGTATATACTTATATAAGGAAAAAATTTCAAAATCTTTTTGTCTCAAACCACAGGGCCTAGGTTTTTGATATTTTGTATGTAGCATCATCTAGTGGTCCTCTACCAAGAATATTTTAATTATCCCCTTACGGTCAAATATGACCCCACTGTTGGGGTCACATGACTTATAAAGGTGAAACTTTGAAAATCTACTTGTACAAAACCATATTGCCTAGGGCTTTGATATTTGGTATGCAGCATCGTATACTAGTAGTAGTCCTTTACCAAGATTGTTCAAATTATCCCCCAGGGGTTAAAACTGGCCCCCGCCCCGGGGGCACATGGTTTAAATAGACTTCAGGTTGTATAGTGAAAAACCTTTCAAAAAATTCTTGTCTTAAACCTTAAGCTAAGAGCTTAGATGTTCAGTATGTGGCATGCTCTAGTGGTTCTCTACCAAGATTGTTAAAATCATGACCCTGAGATCAATATATGCCACGCCCGTGGGGACCCTTGTTTTACATTGACTTATATAGGATTTTTTTTTAAATCTTCTTTCCTAGAACCATAAAGCCCAGACTTTAGACTTCAGATATTTAGTTCTTAGTATGGTCTAGTGGTCAACTATCAAGTTTATTAAAATCAGACCCTGGGATCAAAACTGACTGCGCCCCAGAGTCAACCGTTTTTACGTTGGCTTGTATAGGGAAAACCTTTAAAAGTTTCTTTTCTGAAACCATAAGGCACAGAGCTTAGATATTTTGTACGTGGCATGCTCTAGTGGTTCTCTACAAAGATTGTTCAAATCATGACCCTGGAATCCATACAGACCACGCCCGTGTGATCCCTTGTTTTACATAGACTTAGTCGTTTTTGAAGCAGTGGCATAGAGATTTGGACCACAAGTATATTGTTTGATACAGATTTCAATTATCATCTTGAATAGTCTTAATTGTGACCTTCTGACCTACTTCCTTTATTTTGAAGTTACAGCGTAAAAATTTGGACCACGTTTATAACTTTTGACCTACTGACCTACTTTCTTGGTTTTGAAACTACAGCAAAGATATTTGAAACACCTGTATAATGTTTGATTCAGATTTCAATACTCAACTTGAATAGTCGTAATCGTGACCTACTAACCTACTTTCTTATTTTTAAAGTTACAGCAAAGAAATTTGGACCACATGTATGTTTGATACAGATTTCAATGCTCATCTTGAATAGTCTTAATCGTGACCTACTGACCTACATTCTTGTTTTTGGCGTTACAGCATACAAATTTGGATGACCTGTATATATATATTTTTTATACAGATTTCAATACTCGTCTTGAATAGTCTTATTTGGCCTACTGACCTACTTTCTTGTTTTTAAGGGTACAGCATGGAAATGTTGACCACGTGTATAACTTTTAATACAAATTTCAATATTCTTAACCCTGACCTACTGACATACTTTCTTGTTTTTGAAGCTACAGCAAAGAGATTTGGACCACCTGTATAATTTTTTAACAGATTTCAGTACTTATCTTGAATAATCTTTACTATGACATACTCATCTAGTTTTTTTTTTGTTTTGTACTTTAGCAAAGAAATTTGTTTAAGCAAGCAACTAAACTGAGGTGAGCAATATAGGACCATCATGGCCCTCTTGTTGAAGATGTAGGTTTGAGTGCGACTTGAATGATCTCTTGCAATATATGGGATGTGGAATGTACACAGAACAGGCATATATAATATCTTCTGAAACGAAACTGTGAAAGAAACACCCAGGTCACAGTACCTTACAAAATTCTGCAAACTTCGTCCTGACATTCTATCGTCTTTTACCGCTACTATGGCAAGAAAAAGTCCAATAAAAAAGCCATATTTAAAAAAAAACACCCGACGCCCGTTCCGCATATAAACAGGGGTAGGCATTTATTACCTCGTAGGAAATCATTGTTAAATATACAAAGTTTAAACTATTTCGAATTCTTATACATAAAAATGTTTTTAATGATATCTAATGGCAATCTTTCAGTAAAAAGTAAAATCCTCATCACATGTACTAGTATTTAACTTTACTATAAATAAAAATTAAGTTTGCATATAGAACTACAGTTATAATTATATGACATGCAGTAACAATAACTGTTAAAAAAAGCAGCAGTACATGATTTATACTGTGTTTATCTATAGATGGATTTACAATTGGCGCGATCCTTAGCAACGGAAGTAAAATTTCAATCTATTCGATCGATATGAGACTGTATTATAATAAGTTACCACTGAACGACAAAGGAAAATATGTGTAAATCTTTGCACATCCACAACTACCTTGCGCAAAATGAGATATCAACTAATGCGCATTATAACTCATAATGAACAGGCATTGTTACAATCACATTCCAACGATACTACGCCTTTTGAAAGGTTACATTGAGCTAGTGACCTGCATGACAAAAGTATAGCGCTTCTTATAAATAATTTTTATGTAATATTCTTTTTACTATGCACGTTGAAATAGGAGCTTTTGACTATCTCGGAATCCTGATTTTTTGTTTGCAATAAACTGACGCCAGATGATGGTCCCTTTTGATGAAGCACTTTGCTGTATACCGACAGAGTTGGAGAGAAAATTTCCATACTCCTGTAGGGGTCCGCCGGTACGTAAAATGTAGCTGTTTTTGACCAGACTTTGTTGCAGTACTGGTCCGAGATGACTAAGCACTTTATGTAACAGAGAAATAAGCTGTGTCATTTCGTCCGTGTTTCTATATTTCTATAAAGGCATGTGTCTCTCCTAGGCCTCGTCACTGGTAAAAACAAAAATGAAAGATAACATTTCGTAGTCTGTAACATGTACCTTCCTAAAACACTTAATACCTTTGATAGGTAGCATTAAACTGGCGACCAGCTAGAGTGAAAAACGGCCGTTCCTTATACAATATTTTGTATATCATGTAAATTCAAAACTTTTTGACCAAATTTTGGGATCCCTGCTTTTTGTTGTTGTTGTTGCAACTGACGCCAAGATGGTCATCGAAGACCGTTCATTTAACACACTACTGTGTGCCAGCATAATCGACGATCAACAGCACCCGCAGAAACTGGCATATTTCTCTAGGACAGAGCAACTTAAAAACGACCTAATTTCGAGACACGATCTTTTTGCTTGCAGCTGACACTGGAATGGTTCCAGACGACCAAGCATCTACTTACTTTAGGATACAAAGAACATGATAATTATGTATAAAGAAATGGCTGCTTTTAAACTACTTTTATGTAATTCTTCTCACCAGTTCAATGTTATTTTCCAAATGGAAAGTGCTTGTAATAAGATACAAGATAATACCTTTACCATCCTCGTATGCATATAGAACACGGATGAAAACTGACAGATCTTTGGGCGTGTTCCGTTATATCTTAAAGAAAATAAGTGATTGGTCATCTTGGACCATCCTGGCATTTTATTGCAAGTGAAGAAATGTGGTACCCGAAGATTGGTCAAAAACAGCCATTTTTACATACTACCACCTAGAGAACTATGGCAATTCCAGTTGGTGCTGTTCCTCGCCGTTTCTGACTGTGTTAGTGGCTGGAAATCGCGGAATTTCCAAGCTTTCTCACAAAAAATCGGGATTCCAAAATTTTGTCGAAAACTGCTATTTTTAGTACGTTATTATATATAATAAATGGCTCATTAAATGCAATCTGCTCTACAGTTCAGTATCACATTTCAGAAGGCTTAGAGCCGTTGGAAAGATACGATATATTAGTGTTTCCCGGCTATGACAGTCATGAGTGCATGTATAGATATCGAAAAAAAGAGAGGAAATTTCACTAAACAAATATGCCCACATGCAGAATGTCGAGCCTGCCAGCTGTCAAGTGTGACCTTGACCTTAGACGACCTAGGGACCTGGTTCTTGCGACACTCCGTCTCATAATGGTGACCATTCATGCCAAGTTACATCAAAGTCCCACCATGCATGAAGAAGAAATGCTCCGCACAAACTTCAATTTGACCTTTGACCTCAACTGTGACCTTGACCTTTGAGATAGGAACATGGAGTTTGCGCTTGACACGCCTTCTCATTGAGGTAAACATTCATGCCAAATATAAACAAGATTGGTCCATGCATGTCAAAGTTATGGCCCGGACAAAATCGGACGGACGCACGCACATACACGGAACCGCCAAAAGTGGCGACTAAGTCGAGCTCACCGCAAGCGGGCTCGACAAAAACTGACATGTTTAGAGAGGGCTTGAAATTAATTCAATGCATTCATCCGTCAAATAGTTTTCGGACGAACAAATTCTATGCCGGTGAGCGACGTCGTACTTGACAAATAGATAGTAAGTGTACCTTTGTACATGAATAAATTCAGTTCATTATTTCAAAAGATATGGAACAGACATGGACATTTCGCTGAATATTAAGCACAAAAGGGGCATAACTTAAGTAAAAATCAAAGGGTTGTAACAAAGAACATTCTCGACTTACATCCTATGACTATATACCTGTGTACTCAATCCATCCATCCTTTCAAAAGTTATCATAGGTGCATGGACGCACACACCGACATGAGGACTCCGGTATAATTCTCCTTATTTTATTTTTAGAACAGGTTACTGATTACTTATCTACCTACATATCTCTAAATTTCAAGATCACAGCAATGCTTGCAAATAATATTAGAATAAAATTTACAGAAAAAAAATATTGTTTTCCTGATTGGGTGAATTGAGTTTTAATTTGACTACACTGTGAGGTAAAGAATTTTGAAAGATTCTATGATATCCGATCATAAACTTCTTTAACTTATATCGTATATTGTTTCTAGCACAGGGCAGTCTCTGAGTCTGACTGTACATTAAGAGAATTTCAGGAGCCAAAAGAAATCAAAGAGCTATAAAAATAAGTATTTATACTTCTTTGAAGAAATGTAGAAGCAAAACAAGTGATTTGTTACTGTATAAACTTATTTTAATTCAATAAATATAACTAACTATAAACATATATAACAAACAACAGAGACACAAATTTAACATAACCTGATAAATGCGAAGACATATTTTATCAGGCATTAATTCAATATGTAGGATAATGAATATCATTGCTGGGTGGTCTCCCCTGATAAGTTTGTCCAGATTCTGGATTGTCTCCCCTGACCAGTTTGTCTAGATGCTGGGTTGTCTCCCCTGATCCAGCCCTACATTATATTTGTTTGAGTACCTAGGATGCACTTATAAAGGGGGATAGAAGAATTTGTTAAATGTTGCAAAACTGCATATTGCAGAAGAAATAGTAATGGAATTAATCACTTACCGAGACAGTATACCTAGATTTACCCATTACTGTACATTAAAAGTAAGTAAAAAAAATTAATTACATGATGGAAAACAAAAGAGGAAGACAAATTGTCACAGTTGTCTACATTAAAAATGTTTTATATGCAACACTGAACCTTATATTGTACAGCTCTTTGTCTGCACCCAAAAATCTTTTACGATCTCCATTAATTTCTTGTTAGAGCTAAGGACTCGAGTTATTCCTGCTATAAAGCCTCATCAAAAAAAGAATAAATCATAAAATTTTAAGCATAAATTTTTATATATAAACTTGCCCCTATTGTACAACCGGTTGCCAGAATATCTGGTAACAAGAACCCTAACTACATATAACAGAAACAGTGTATAACACTGACAACTAGAAAACACTTTTGATTTAAAACACAAAATATTAGAAAGTGCATTTGTTATTAAAACACAAACAGCATTAAAGAAAACTTTAATAAATAAACATTTATTGTCAAAAGTTGGCAGCAATGTGAAAAACATAAAATTTGTAGTAAAGTTTACTAATGAATTCCAACTTCCATTTGGAAATAAACACCGAGTTGAGTTTTTTAGTGATGCAGAACAATATGGACTAGATACCTTATTTAATATGGTCAAACATCTTTGTTTTAAATACCACAGTTGTAAAAATGGCTTCAAAAGACATTTTCTAAATCCTCTTTCAATTCAACAATAAACAAGAGCATATAATCTGTTTTATGTAAACAATTCTGCACAGTTTCTTTTTTTAAAAACAGGTTTTAGTGTATATTATAATATATTTCAACATTTTTATTTACATTAAAGTAGAAAGACAATAAACATCGGAGAGTAAAACTTGATAATCCCCTAAAAAATTCAAGAAAAGACATTCTTTCAAAATGACCTACTGACCTAGTTCCCATCTGGATATGATTTAGGACAGTAGTGCAGACAGTTTGCAGAAGGAAAAATTATGTTAGTATCCAATATAAATGTTATAAAATATTAATTATCTCATCTGTTAAAATAAATGTTAACAAAAGAATCCATTGACAGATCACAATTTGAATCTGTATTTGGCTGCCAGCAAATGGAGCGACAAATCTGTCTACTTGTGGCAGGTCGCTTACTGGCTGTTTAAGGCAAGCGACTGTTTATTACAGGTGGATGCAGAGGCAGGTTTGTTTGTACTCTACTACCACCAGCAATTGTTAAATGATAGAAATAGATCACATTAACATGCCATGCTGCCAGTCCAAAAATTCTCATCAAATTAGGAACTGACCAATAAATGACTGACCTCATTGAAAAAGACAAATGATATTAGCTACACTAACCATGGGTGATAAATGGATTTTGTTTTGTTTTTGTTGGTGAACATTGCACCGACACAATTATAGGTCATAATGGCAACTTTCCAGCTTTGATGGTGGAGGAAGAACCCAGCTGCCCCTCTGTGCATTATTTCATCACAGGCGGGCACCTGGGTAAAACCAACAACCTTCAGTAAGCCAGCTGGATGGCTTCCTCACATAAAGAATTCAATGACCCCGAGTGTGGCTCAAACGCACATTGGTAAGGGGCTAGTGACTGGAAGTCAGCAACCTTAACCATTCAGCCACTGAGGCCCATAGATAATGAATGGAAAGAGGTGTCAAATAAACAGGTAAAACAAACACTTAAAAAAAGTCTTTAGTCGTCCTTTTTGACAACTAGGATGCACTTATAAAGGGGGATGGAAGTGTTTGTTAAATGTTGCAAAACTGCATATTCCAGAAGAAATAGTAATGAAATTAATCACTTACCGAGACAGTATACCTAGATTTACCCATTACTGTACATTAAAAGTAAGTAAAAAAAATTAATTACATGATGGAAAACAAAAGAGGAAGACAAATTGTCACAGTTGTCTACATTAAAAATGTTTTATATGCAACACTGAACCTTATATTGTACAGCTCTTTGTCTGCACCCAAAAATCTTTTACGATCTCCATTAATTTCTTGTTAGAGCTAAGGACTCGAGTTATTCCTGCTATAAAGCCTCATCAAAAAAAGAATAAATCATAAAATTTTAAGCATAAATTTTTATATATAAACTTGCCCTATTGTACAACCGGTTGCCAGAATATCTGGTAACAAGAACCCTAACTACATATAACAGAAACAGTGTATAACACTGACAACTAGAAAACACTTTTGATTTAAAACACAAAATATTAGAAAGTGCATTTGTTATTAAAACACAAACAGCATTAAAGAAAACTTTAATAAATAAACATTTATTGTCAAAAGTTGGCAGCAATGTGAAAAACATAAAATTTGTAGTAAAGTTTACTAATGAATTCCAACTTCCATTTGGAAATAAACACCGAGTTGAGTTTTTTAGTGATGCAGAACAATATGGACTAGATACCTTATTTAATATGGTCAAACATCTTTGTTTTAAATACCACAGTTGTAAAAATGGCTTCAAAAGACATTTTCTAAATCCTCTTTCAATTCAACAATAAACAAGAGCATATAATCTGTTTTATGTAAACAATGCTGCACAGTTTTTTTTTTTAAAAAAACAGGTTTTAGTGTATATTATAATATATTTCAACATTTTTATTTACATTAAAGTAGTTAAGACAATAAACATCGGAGAGTAAAACTTGATAATCCCCTAAAAAATTCAAGAAAAGACATTCTTTCAAAATGACCTACTGATCTAGTTCCCATCTGGATATAATTTAGGACAGTAGTGCAGACAGTTTGCAGAAGGAAAAGTTATGTTAGTATCCAATACAAATGTTATAAAATATTAATTATCTCATCTGTTAAAATAAATGTTAACAAAAGAATCCATTGACAGATCACAATTTGAATCTGTATTTGGCTGCCAGCAAATGGAGCGACAAATCTGTCTACTTGTGGCAGGTCGCTTACTGGCTGTTTAAGGCAAGCGACTGTTTATTACAGGTGGATGCAGAGGCAGGTTTGTTTGTACTCTACTACCACCAGCAATTGTTATATGATAGAAATAGATCACATTAACATGCCATGCTGCCAGTCCAAAAATTCTCATCAAATTAGGAACTGACCAATAAATGACTGACCTCATTGAAAAAGACAAATGATATTAGCTACACTAACCATGGGTGATAAATGGATTTTGTTTTGTTTTTGTTGGTGAACATTGCACCGACACAATTATAGGTCATAATGGCAACTTTCCAGCTTTGATGGTGGAGGAAGACCCCAGCTGCCCCTCGGTGCATTATTTCATCACAGGCGGGCACCTGGGTAAAACCAACAACCTTCAGTAAGCCAGCTGGATGGCTTCCTCACATAAAGAATTCAATGACCCCGAGTGTGGCTCAAACGCACATTGGTAAGGGGCTAGTGACTGGAAGTCAGCAACCTTAACCATTCAGCCACTGAGGCCCATAGATAATGAATGGAAAGAGGTGTCAAATAAACAGGTAAAACAAACACTTAAAAAAAGTCTTTAGTCGTCCTTTTTGACAAATTGTAATGGCACTGATTAAAATAGGCATTGTTCTTCACTCGGATACAGTTAATTTTCGGAGTAAAAAAACTCTGACATCATAAATAAATTTCCAGATAATTTCCAGACTGTTTTTACAACACAAAAAGTTGTTCTTTTTTTATTTTTGACAAAAGTGGTTATTTAAAGTCTAAAGCAATCAATGGTAGTAAAAATATGCATCTTTAAAAACAAGTAACAAAACATAAAGATTCCAATACAATTATCAATAATAAATAGACAAGAAAAAAACAAAACATTGCAAAATCCACTACGTGAAACATCACAGGAAAAATTATATTATATTACTTATATTCACAATGTGTACATTACTTATCAAAACAAGAGGACCATGATGGTCCTGAATCGCTCACCTATCCCCACAAGACCCAGTGTTGAACTGAGTATGACGTCGTTATTTCTATTATTTGACATAGTGACCTAGTTTTTGAGCACATGTGACCTAGATATCATCAAGAAAAAAAATTCTGACCAATTTTCATGAAGATCCATTGAAAAATATGGCCTCTAGAGAGGTCACAAGGTTTTTCTATTATTTGACCTAATGACCTAGTTTTTGAAGGCACGTGACCCACTTTTAAATTTGACCTAAATATCATCAAGGTAAACATTCTCACCAATTTTCATGAAGATCTCGTGAAAAATATGGCCTCTAGAGAGGTCACAAGGTTTTCCTATTTTTCGACCTACTGACCTAGTTTTTGACCGCACATGACCCAGTTTCGAACTTGACCTAGATATCATCAAGCTGAACATTCTCACCAATTTTCATGAAGATCCGTTGAGAAATATGGCCTCTAGAGAGGTCACAAGGTTTTTTCTATTTTTAGACCTACAGACCTAGTTTTTGACCCCACGTGACCCAGTTTCGTACTTGACTTAGATATCATCAAGGTGAACATTCTGACCAATATTCATGAAGATCTCATGAAACATATGGCCTCTAGAGAGGTCACAAGGTTTTTCTATTTTTAGACCTACTGACCTAGTTTTTGAAGGCACGTGACCCACTTTTAAACTTGACCTAGATATCATCAACGTGAACATTCTCACCAATTTTCATGAAGATCTCGTGAAAAATATGGCCTCTAGAGAGGTCACAAGGTTTTCCTATTTTTCTACCTACTGACCTAGTTTTTGACCGCACATGACCCAGTTTCGAACTTGACCTAGATATCATCAAGCTGAACATTCTCACCAATTTTCATGAAGATCCGTTGAGAAATATGGCCTCTAGAGAGGTCACAAGGTTTTTTCTATTTTTAGACCTACAGACCTAGTTTTTGACCCCACGTGACCCAGTTTCGAACTTGACTTAGATATCATCAAGGTGAACATTCTGACCAATATTCATGAAGATCTCATGAAAAATATGGCCTCTAGAGAGGTCACAAGGTTTTTCTATTTTTAGACCTACTGACCTAGTTTTTGAAGGCACGTGACCCACTTTTAAACTTGACCTAGATATCATCAAGGTGAACATTCTCACCAATTTTCATGAAGATCCATTGAAAAATATCGCCTCTAGAGAGGTCACAAGGTTTTCCTATTTTTAGACCTACTAACCTAGATTTTGACCGCACGTGACCCAGTTTCGAACTTGACCTAGATATCATCAAGGTGAACATTCTGACCAATATTCATGAAGATCTCATGAAAAATATGGCCTCTAGAGAGGTCACAAGGTTTTTCTATTTTTAGATCTACTGACCTAGTTTTTAACCCCAGTTTCGAACTTGACCTAGATATCATCAAGGTGAACTTTCTGGCCAATTTTCATGAAGATCCATTGAGAAATATGGCCTCTAGAGAGGTCACAAGGTTTTCCTATTTTTCGACCTACTGACCTAGTTTTTGACCGCACGTGACCCAGTTTCGGACTTGACCTAGATATCATCAAGCTGAACATTCTCACCAATTTTCATGAAGATCCGTTGAGAAATATGGCCTCTAGAGAGGTCACAAGGTTTTTTCTATTTTTAGATCTACAGACCTAGTTTTTGACCCCACGTGACCCAGTTTCGAACCTGACTTAGATATCATTAAGGTGAACATTCTGACCAATATTCATGAAGATCTCATGAAAAATATGGCCTCTAGAGAGGTCACAAGGTTTTTCTATTTTTAGACCTACTGACCTAGTTTTTGAAGGCACGTGACCCACTTTTAAACTTGACCTAGATATCATCAAGGTGAACATTCTCACCAATTTTCATGAAGATCCATTGAGAAATATGGCCTCTAGAGAGGTCACAAGGTTTTTCTATTTTTAGATCTACTGACCTAGTTTTTGACCGCACATGACCCAGTTTCGAACTTGACCTAGATATCATCAAGGTGAACATTCTGACCAATATTCATGAAGATCTCATGAAAAATATGGCCTCTAGAGAGGTCACAAGGTTTTTCTATTTTTAGATCTACTGACCTAGTTTTTAACCCCACGTGACCCGGTTTCGAACTTGACCTAAATATCTTCAAGGTGAACATTCTGGCCAATTTTCATGAAGATCCATTGAGAAATATGGCCTCTAGAGAGGTCACAAGGTTTTTCTATTTTTAAACCTAATGACCTAGTTTTTGACCCTACGTGACCCAGTTTTGATCTTGACCTAGATATCATCAAGGTAAACATTCTGACCAATATTCATGAAGATCTCATGAAAAATATGGCCTCTAGAGAGGTCACAAGGTTTTTCTATTTTTAGACCTACTGACCTAGTTTTTGAACCCACGTGACCCAGTTTCGATCTTGACCTAGATATCATCAAGGTGAACATTCTGACCAATTTTCATGAAGATCTTATGAAATATATGGCCTCTAGAGAGGTCACAAGGTTTTTCTATTTTTAGATCTACTGACCTAGTTTCTGATGGCACGTGACCCAGTTTCGAACTTGACCTAGATATCATCAAGATGAACATTCTGACCAACTTTCATAAAGATCCCATGAAAAATGTGACCTCTAGAGTGGTCACAAGCAAAAGTTTACAGACGCACGGACGCACGTACGCACGGACGGACGACGGACGACGGACACCGCGTGATCACAAAAGCTCACCTTGTCACTTTGTGACAGGTGAGCTAAAAAATGGAAGAAAAAAAAAACGTTCATGTTGTAACAAAAATATTTCAAAACATTTATAAATGCAGTCTTTAATCATTACAGCACCAGCTGCATTTAAAGACAACAGGTATGGTAACTAATAGGTCTAGTAATTTAAACTTCAGAATTTATTCAGGCTTGGCTGATGTTTTCTGTCTATTCAATATTTTCTTACAGTCAAATCATAAAAATTTAAATATTCATAAACATTTAATATCTTCATTTTCATAGAATTTGTTTCAAAACACACAGCAGAACATTCACTTATGAACAAGACTTAACTTGATGAAATACTGTAAAAAGGAATTTGAGTACTTTATAAATCTGTTGATTTTGACCAAAAATACTGCCTAGTGCCACTTTTGTTAAAATCTACTACTTTTTGAGAGAAACCTGAGTTTTTGACATTTTAAAGAAATAATTTTCGTCAGTAACACGGCCACCATTGTAATTTCAAATATGTGCAAAACCCGTCCAGACAAAACTTCCCCCTTCTAAATTTGACTAAGGTGGACAAAATACCCCTTTTGATTTTTTTTTTAAATTATATCAAAATTTTCACTTCATTCCATTTAAAAATTGATAATTATCATTTTAAAAGTTATTTTTTAAAATTATTGCAGAACTTTTTAAATTTTCAACTTCTTTTAACAAAATCATAAGGAGGATTTTGTCCGCCATGATCAAACTGGATAGGACTTCTGTCCAGGGTTAGAGGGCATTTTTCACTTCATGCATTTCCTTTTTCTACTGAAATAAATTTTTACAGTGAAGTTAAAATATCAAAAGCTCCACAGTGTTTTGAAGTATATTGCATTTTAGCCAAGAAAGCTTTATACTGACTGATATGGTGAGATACCAGGCCCATTACCATCTGACCTAGATGGCAGACCATAACACAGATGACAAGTCTAACAAAACAGACGATACAGTGGAAGAAAGCAGATGACACGGTGAAAGAGACAAGAGTCCATAAATAGAATCAATATTTTTAAATTTAACAGTAATGTCTAACTAATATATAATGCAAAAATAACTTCAACAATTTCAAAAAGATCCTGCACAAATTGCATGACTTTAAAAAAAAGACATAACAAACATCTTACAGACAAGCTATATCTAATGTCATAATCTTAAGAAAATATCATTCTAAAGCTTTTATTTAAATAAATCAAGCTTTACCCAATAGTTGCATATATATATATAAGATAAAATGAACGAAAACAGTTTGAAACTAGAAGATGCTTTTGCAGAAAAGCACATGTCTCCCCCAATGCATAGTCATATAGGCAAGAAGTCAATAGGGAACAGGAGCGAAAGTCAAAGAAACACCGATAGTTGGCTGCAATAGGGATCATCTACCTGGCATGTCCAATCATCCCACTAAGTTTCAACATTCTGGGCTAGTGGTTCTGAAGTTATATATTGGAAACGGTTTTCCATTTTCAGGCCCCTGTGACCTTGACCTTTCATTGAGTGACCCCAAAATCAGTAGGGGTCATCTACTTTGCATTTCCAATCATCCTATTAAGTTTCATCATTCTGGATCAAGTGGTTCTCAAGTTATTGGTTGGAAAGTGTTTTCTATGTTCAGCCCCATGTGACCTTGACCTTTGATGGAGTGACCTCAAAAAGAATAGGTTCGAAGGCTCTAGGTCAAATGGTTCTCAAGTTATTGACCAGAAATAGATTTCCATGTTCTGTCTATTGCAACCTTGACCTTTAATAGAGTGACCCCAAAATCAATAGGGGTCTTCTACTCTGTATGTCCAATCATCCTATTAAGTTTCAACATTCTGGGTCAAGTTGTTCTCAAGTTACTGACCAGAAATGGTTTTCCATGTTCAGGCCCCTGTGACCTTGACCTTTGATAGAGTGACCCCAAAATCAATAGGGTTCATCTACTCTGCATAACCAATCATCCTATGAAGTTTTAACATTCTGGGTCAAGTGGTTCTCAAGTTTTGATCAGAAATGGTTTTCCATGTTCAGGCCCCTGTGACCTTGACCTTTGATGGAGTGACCCCAAAAACAATAGGGGTCCTCTACTCCATAAGCCCTTCCACCCTATGAAGTTTGAAGGTTCTAGGTCAAATGGTTCTCCAGTTATTGATCAGAAATGAAGTGTGACGGACGGACAGACAGGGCAAAAACAGTGTGTCTTCCCCAGTGGAGACATAATAACAAGCCACTAATCACCTACAACAGACTAGATGCGTGTCCAGGTGACCCCTCCTCCCTCCTTCCTGCCACTGTAAATGGTTTCATGACTCTAGGTGAAATATTTTTAAGATATATGCAACATAAACTTTTAAGCAATTTATGTGTATTTTTCACTAGGTCAAGGGCCATAACTCTGGTCTTGCAGAGTGAAATAACAAGAGCTGTCGGAGGACAGCAACGCTCGACTATTCAACAGCCTTGTCAATTGAATGAATACAAAAGTTGAAAAAGGGGCATAATTTTGTAAAATGCAAAGTAGAGGTATTGAACCTCTGTACTGCATGTCATATCATGACAGTGAACAAGTGTGTGAAGTTTCAATCCTTTCCAATTTGTGGATACTGAGATACCAGCTTACATACAAAAACTTAACAAAAAACTGCTAAGTCAAAGGGGCATAATTTTGTAAAAATGCCAAGTAGAGTTATGGGACCTTCACAGTGCATGTTAGATCATGACAGTGAACAAGTGTGTGAAGTTTCAATCCATTCTAATTAGTGGATACTGAGATATCAGATTACATACAAAAATTTAACCAAAAACTGCTAAGTCGAAAAAGGGGCATAATTTTGAAAAAAAAGAGAGTAGAGTTATGGGACTTGCTTAGTGCATGTCAGATCATGATAGTGAACAAGTATGTGAAGTTTCAATCCATTCCCATTAGTAAGTACTGAGATACCAGCTTACATACAAAACCTTAACCAAAAATTTCTAAGTCGAAAAAGGGGCATAATTTTGTAAAAAAGCAAAATAGAGTTATGGAACCTGTGCAATGTAGATCAGTTCATCACAGTGAATAAGTGTGTGAAGTTTCAATCCATTCCCACAAGTGGTTACTGAGTTACCAGCTTACATACAAAACCTTAACCAAAAATTTCTAAGTCGAAAAAGGGGCATAATTTTGTAAAAAAGCAAAATAGAGTTATGGAACCTGTGCAATGTAAGTCAGTTTGTCACAGTGAATAAGTGTGTGAAGTTTCAATCCATTCCCACAAGTGGTTACTGAGATACCAGCTTACATACAAAACCTTAACCAAAATCGGGACGCGGACGCGGACGCCGACGCCGACGCATGGGCGAGTGCAATAGCTCACTATTCTATGAATAGTCGAGCTAAAAAGCAAATTCACATGCTGGATAATGTTCCTTCACTATTTCATGACTCCAGGTAAAATATTTTAAGATATATGCAACACTTTTAAGCACTATAAGGTATGTGTGACAAAATCTTTTATGCCCTTTTATTCATATGTTTGACAAAGTCAAGGGCCATAACTCTGGTCTGGCTGAATGGAATCTCTAACAAAATGCCAGGTAAACAACTTCAAATGTTGAAAAATATTCCTGTAATGTTCCAAAGGTCAATTTTTTTTGCGATAAATGCGACACAAACTGTTAGGCCCTTTATATGCATATTGTTTACCAAGTCAAAGGCCATAACTCTTGTTTGGCTGCGTGAGACCCCAATTAAAACACCAGGTGCACAACTTCACATGCTGAATAATAGGTCTGACAACTCTGGGTCAAATACTTTTGGAGATATATATGCAACAAATTCGGACAGACAAGGTCAACTTTAAGTGCAACCCCCTACCACAATAATAAAAGTAACAAAAAAAACAAGAGGGCCATGATGGCCCTATATCGCTAACATGAGTACCATTGCTCTTAATGATAAGATCAAGTTTTGACATAGATCACACAGGCATAAACATTAAATATCATCAGGATAAATATTTTCTTGTAACAGTCCCTTTTGACCTATGGGTCACGTACTAGTCAGGGCCAATCTCCATACCAAGTTTGAGGGTCCTAGGCTCAAATGCTGCATTTTTGTACTAGCATGACCATTCCTTACCCTGGAAGACTTAAATAACATTTAAAACCAATCTCATTAGATGCTGCTGAGGTATATTCATTTACACAAAATAAAGGGAGGTAATTTGTCATAAATTCAGTCAGAAGTTATCTACCCTGATTGTCCAAGTCCATCTGATGGCATACATGACATTTCAAATCAGTATCTTCATTGGTTACTGAGATACACCCATTTTATTTTGAAACAAAGGGAGGTTACTTGACATAAAATCAGTCCATAGTTATCTACCCTGACTGCCTCAGTCCAACTAATAACAATAATGAAATTTCAAATGAGTCCTGTAAATACTTACGGAGATAAATCCATTTTTATTAAAATCAGGGGAGGTAATCATGCATTGGTATATGCATGTAGAAGATACAGAGTAATTTACCACAATATATTAGAAAAGTAAGTAAAAGTAGAAATTTCTTACCAGGGAAGATATAAATAATGTTTCAAACCAATCTCATAAGAAGCTTTCATTTACATAAAAAATAGAGGGAGGTAATTTGTCATAAATTCAGTCAATATGTGTCTTCACTGATTGTCCAAGTCCATCTGATGGCATAAATGAAATTTCAGATAGTATCTTCATTAGTTACTGAGATATACCCAGTTTAATTGAAATTAGGGAGGTAATTTGATATAAAATCAGTCCACAGTTATCTACCCTGATTGTCTGAGTCCAACTAATGACAATTATGAAATTTCAAATGAGTCCTATAAGTACTTACTGATATAAATCAATTTTGATTAAAATCAGGGGAGGTAATCAGATATAATAACTCCAGAACCTATGATTAGATCTGGCAGATTCATCATGGAATCCAAGATTTATTGTTGTTGAAGATATTTTGCAAGTTTGTATCAAATCAAACCATAAATGAAGTCTCTATATGGCTGCAAAAGCCAAAATAGCAAATTTTGGACCTTTAAGGGGCCATAACTCTGGAACCCATGATGGGACCTGGCCAGTTTTCGAAAGGAACCGATATATTATGCCAATACAAGTTGCGTGCAAGTTTGTTTAAAGTTGATTGCAAAATGTGGTCTCTATCATGTTCACAAGCCAAAAATGGCAAATTCTGGCCCTTTAAGGGGCCATAACTCTGGAACCCATGATGGGATCTGGCCAGTTTTCGAAAGGAACTGAGATATTATGCCGATACAAGTTGAGTGCAAGTTTGATTAAAATCAAATACAAAATGTGGTCTCTATCGTCTTCACAAGGAAATTGTGGACTGACGGACGACGGACGCACAGACGACAGACGAAGGGCGATCACAAAAGCTCACCCTGTCACTATGTGACAGGTGAGCTAAAAACATTTGCACTTACTCTGTTGTTAAATGGTTGACTCATTTCACAATTAACTTATTTCTGAAAAGAAACTCTATCTGTATCAAGTAAAATGTCACCATAAAATATTTGTTGTCATTAGTTGCTATGACAACTGACCTAAACTGTTGGTAAAACCAGTTTAAGAGGGCAGGTCTGTTACCATGAAAAGAAAAAAGAAAAGTTTTGCTCATGCTATCATTCCATCACTGAAACTGCTAAAGGCTGTCACTGATAAAAAGGACATCACACTTAAAACTGTAAAATTGTTGCCAAGTACATACTGTCACCTCAACACATGAAGTGGTTAACCACAATGAAACAAGCAAATTCGATGAATTGGAATCCCCCGCCGAAAGGGTCAGAGTTGAGGAACGGCAAAAAAATATATCCAGCAAAAAGTTAAGAATGTTACCAAGAAGCAAATAATTTCATTAGTCAAAATCAAATTAAAAGAAAATGAATGGTTTGTTTGGGTGGGGCTGGGGGGGGGGGGGGGGGGGGGGGGGGGGTGAGGACACAACAGTTTACATGTTGATTATAAATATTGATAGAAAATGAAAAATGAAAAAAAAAAAAAAAAAAAAGAAAAAAAAAAATGGTGGGGGGGGGGGGGGGGGGGGACCAAGGTAAGGTGGTGACCAGGTGTAGGTACACAACATCACATGTTTATAATAAATGTTCATGGAAAAGAATGAAAGAAGTTTAATGAAATTCTTCCAATTGGTTGGTTTGTTATGTACAGATCTGTGGATTTTTAAACAATTAAAGGGCAATAACTATACGGAAAATTGACCAATCCAAAAAACCTTGAAGGGCATCGTCGCAGTATCTTGGTTCATGTCTGTTTCAAGTTTGATGAAATTCTACTGTAGTTACTGAGAAATGGCTGCAGACGGACATTTTTCATTAAATCAAGGGCAATAGCTCTGACGGAAATTGACCTATCAAAAAAAAAACTTGACGGGCATCAGCACAGTATCTTGGTTCATGTCTACTTCAAATTTGATGAAATTCTACCTGTTAGTTACTGAGAAATAGCTGCAGACGGACATTTTTTATTAAATCAAGGGCAATAACTCTGAGGGAAATTGACCAATCAAAAAAAAAAACTTGACGGGCATCATCGCAGTATGTTGGTTCATGTTTATTTCAAGTTTCATGAAATTCTACCAAGTAGTTACTGAGAAATGGCTGCGGACGGACGGACGGACGGACGGACTGACGGACGGACAACGCCATTTCAATACCCCCCTCCCGATTTCATCGGCGGGGGATAACAAAGAACCAGTAAACAGGTCTCTGCAACGAGGTATAGCAACTGCTGTCATGCAAGGTCTCATACAACGTAAGCTATCTTTTACAACATTTTTCTACCCTTAAAGTCATGGGGGATTGAATTTTAATACATAAAAGAACAGGCTAATACAGACATATGACACAGTAAAAATTGACTCAGACTTGTTTGATCAAAACATGGTACAAAACTGTAAATTTAACAATGAATTCATGGCATCTGGACATTAAATTACAGGGTATATAGCCTCTCTGACACACACGACATTAAATAACAGTGGCACCTATGACTAGAACATGAGAAAAAGAAAACTAAGTAAACATCAACTATTCAGACATGTAAAACTTGACAAAGGAAAAACTACATTTTAGACAATGTACCTAGAGACCAGTCAATGGACATCTTTTATTTCGACATGTAATGATAAACACTATCTAACAGAGTTTATAAATTAAAGAATTACAATTTCTAAGATGATATTATCTATCTTTAAATAGAAGTAAGTGAAAACTTGGATATAATTTTAATATTGGGGGAATTTTGTCTGCATTGGTAAAACTGTAAAGAGGATTTTGTCCGTATTCTGTCATTTACAAATATATATTATATAATGTAACTCATTCATGTATATATATCACTACTAAGTAAAGATAATAACAAAAGGAAAAAATATATTGCATCAATACGCCTATCATATCCAGATATATTTCTAATAAAACAAGTCAGAATGGAAGAAGTGTTCTGCAAGCCCTCATTAAAGTTAAGTTTCTGAATTCAACTACATGTAACAATATTATTACACAACTTCTTACATAAACACTCTGTCTCTAGATTTTGCTGGGTCATTATTTGTTAAAGCCATGATTAAAATTCCATTTTTCTAAGTACAAAATGAGGCCGAAATCTAAAGTCAACTCAAGAGCCTTCAATAAGATATGAGCCATGCCATGAGAAAACCAACATAGTGGCTTTGCGACCAGCATGGATCCAGACCAGCCTGCGCATCCGCGCAGTCTGGTCAGGATCCATGCTGTTCGCTAACAGTTTCTCTAATTCCAATAGGCTTTGAAAGCGAACAGCATGGATCCTGACCAGACTGCGCGGATGCGCAGGCTGGTCTGGATCCATGCTGGTCGAAAAGCCACTATGTTGGTTTTCTCATGGCGCGGCTCAATTATATCACATCAATCACAATGAACCCTGTCTGGGAAGCAAACAATCTATAAGAACAAGCTGATGCTCCAAAGGTTTGCAAATAATGTTAAAAAGCCTAGCAAAAGCCAGATCAAGGGGGGTAACTACTTTACACATTTTGCTTTTGGCCTAGAAGGTAACAAGTCTGTCAAATAACCTGTTTTACAACTTGGTAACTTCCTATATGAATATAAAGTATTTCAAAGCAGTGACAAGAAAATGGAAAGTATAAACAAGACAGGAGCTACTGATCTTGAATTCACATTATCATTTATTTTAGTTAACATGTATAGTGATATACTGCTCGCTTGGACATCAATGGTTAGAGCACCAATCTCATGCAATCAATTCACACTGTTCTCTGCTGCAAGAATGTAGCCAAAATGCCATGTGCAAAGAAAACAAGCTCTTTTATTTAAAACAAGTGTCAATTGCGTAATCCATTTGCTTATTATCATGAATTGAGGAGTATTTGACGGATTGATTAAACAAGAGGACCATGATGGTCCTGAATCGCTCACCTCTTCCCACATGACCCAGTTTTGAGTATGACGTCGTTTTTTCTCTTATTTGACATAGTGACCTAGTTTTGAACTTGACCTAGGTATTATCAAGATAAAAATTCTGACCAATTTTCATGAAGATCCATTGAAAAATATGGTCTCTAGAGAGGTAACAAGGTTTTTCTATTATTTGACCTATTGACCTAGTTTTCGAAGGTACGTGACCCTGTTTTGAACTTTAACTAGATATCATCAAGGTGAACACTCTCACTAATTTTCATGAAGATCTCATGAAAAATATGGCCTCTAGAGAGGTCACAAGGTTTATCTATTTTTATACCTACTGGCCTAGTTTTGACCGCACGTGACCGGTTACGAAACTGACCTAGATATCATCAAGATGAACATTCAGATCAATTTTCATGAAGATCCATTGAAAAATATGGCCTCTAGAGAGGTCAAAAGATTGTAATAATTTTAGACCTACTGACCTAGTTTTTTACCGCAGTTGACCAGTTTCAAACTTGACCTAGATATCATCAAGATGAACATTCAGACCAACTTTCATACAGATCCCATGAAAAGTATGGCCTCTAGAGAGGTCACAAGGTTTTTTTTATTATTTGACCTACTGACCTAGTTTTTTAAGGCACGTGACCCAGTTTCGAACTTGACCTAGATATCATCAAGGTGAACATTCTGACAATTTTCATGAAGATCCATTCACAAGTATGGCCTCTAGAGAGGTAACAAGGTTTTTCTATTTTTAGACTACTGACCTAGTTTTTGACCGCAGTTGACCCAGTTTCGAACGTGACCTAGATATCATCAAGATGAACATTAAGACCAATTTTCATACAGATCCCATGAAAAATATGGCCTTTAGAGAGGTCACAAGGTTTTTCTATTATTTGACCTACTGACCTAGTTTTTGAAGGCATGTGACCCACTTTCGAATTTGACCTAGATATCATCAAGATGAACATTCAGACCAACTTTCATACAGATCCCATGAAAAATATGGCCTCTAGAGAGGTCACAAGGTTTTTCTATTATTTGACCTACTGACCTAGTTTTTGAAGGCACGTGACCCACTTTCGAAATTGACCTAGATATCATCAAGATGAACATTCTGACCAATT
Source organism: Mercenaria mercenaria (assembly GCF_021730395.1). Taxonomy (NCBI): domain Eukaryota; kingdom Metazoa; phylum Mollusca; class Bivalvia; order Venerida; family Veneridae; genus Mercenaria; species Mercenaria mercenaria. The sequence continues at coordinate 6,163,224 of NC_069372.1, forward strand.
TTCATGAAGATCTCATGAAATATATGGCCTCTAGAGAGGTCACAAGGTTTTTCTATTTTTAGACCTACTGACCTAGTTTTTGACCCCACGTGACCCAGTTTCGAACTTGACCTAGATATCATCAAGATGAACACTCAGACCAACTTTCATACAGATCCTATGAAAGATATGGCCTTTAGAGAGGTCACAAGGTTTTTCTATTATTTGACCTACTGACCTAGTTTTTGACGGCACGTGACCCAGTTTCGAACTTGACCTAGATATCATCAAGATAAACGTTCTGACCAATTTTCATACAGATCCCATGAAAAATATGGCCTCTAGAGAGGTCACAAGGTTTTTCTATTATTTGACCTACTGACCTAGTTTTTGAAGGCACGTGACCCACTTTCGAAATTGACCTAGATATCATCAAGATGAACATTCTGACCAATTTTCATGAAGATCTCATGAAATATATGGCCTCTAGAGAGGTCACAAGGTTTTTCTATTTTTAGACCTACTGACCTAGTTTTTGACCCCACGTGACCCAGTTTCGAACTTGACCTAGATATCATCAAGATGAACACTCAGACCAACTTTCATACAGATCCTATGAAAGATATGGCCTTTAGAGAGGTCACAAGGTTTTTCTATTATTTGACCTACTGACCTAGTTTTTGACGGCACGTGACCCAGTTTCGAACTTGACCTAGATATCATCAAGATAAACGTTCTGACCAATTTTCATGAAGATCTTTTAAATATATGGCCTCTAGAGAGGTCACAAGGTTTTTCTATTTTTAGACCTACTGACCTAGTTTTTGTCCCCACTTGACCCAGTTTCGAACTTGACCTAGATATCATCAAGGTGAACATTCTGACCAATTTTCATGAAGATCTTGTGAAATATATGGCCTCTAGAGAGGTCACAAGGTTTTTCTATTTTTAGACCTACTGACCTAGTTTTTGATGGCACGTGACCCAGTTTCGAACTTGACCTAGATATCATCAAGATGAACATTCTGACCAACTTTCATAAAGATCCCATGAAAAATGTGACCTCTAGAGTGGTCACAAGCAAAAGTTTACGCACGGACGCACTGACGGACGGACGACCGACGCTGCGCGATCACAAAAGCTCACCTTGTCACTTTGTGACAGGTAAGCTAAAAATGAGTATAAAACTTATGCACCATTAAAATTATGCAAAAATCATTGAAGTGGAAGTCAAATATCCCACAGATATATGTGATACATATATATATATATATATCTGCAATGAAATAAAGCTTAAGTTATCTATGTGCATCAAGGGACATTTTTGGTCGTGGTGATGTACCCCTAGCTCGTACCGCTGCTCCAAAACTGGGCTGCACTGGCTGCAGAAGCGTATTTCCCTGATCGCTTACTGTAATCAATGTTTGGGGACCAGCCCCACTTTCTGGACGAGAAACACCCGGGATTTCCAACTGTCCACTTAATGTTGATGCGTTCGATGACCTATGTTTTGATCCACGTTTTTCAGATGTCCGAAGACTGAAGCAAGTTTTACGTAATAAGAATACAGCATTTCCACTCGCTGGTCGAGAACCCCCAGGGCTCATGAGAAACTCTAGATGTGCAGCATAGCCACTTGTCATAAACTGCAATACAATGGAAAATTTTATTTACCTCAACATTCTTGATATGTAAATAACTTTTGTTTGTTCCAACATAAGACTGAGATATCTGTCACATACAAAAACACAAGAGCAGTATAGCCATGTCTGAAAACTGAAGATGTGAATGAAAGTTTGATCTTACATGTGTACAAAACAAACAAACTTTCTTTTTTTTTTTAATGTTCAAGAGTTTTAACACAATTTTACCCAAGTAACATCACAAGAAACTAAGAAACTTCCCACATGAACAACAGAAGGAGCATATGAACCTAAGACATACTGTAAATTCAGACAAGCTTCGTAACAAACTTAAAGTAGAGCTGCTTTTGAGGAAAGCACATTTCTCCCACAACTGCCTTATCATCTGAATAGTAAGTCTGTCTTTATATACTGCAAACCAAACTTGCCTAGTCATTACGGTCAAGTCCTCTGAAGAAGTTCACAACTGCTGAACGAAACCAGTCAGGAAAGATATCTAACCAACATGAGAGCATGTCTACCATGGCTCACACCCAGCCACATCATACTGTCTTTATATACTGTTTACTCATAGAAAACATACCTTTGATAGTTTAAGAGTAAGTGTTGGAGTAAGCGGCATACCGGTATTTCAGGGCCATAATTCTGAAGCGCCTGGGCCGATTTGGCCACTTATTGAACTTGGATTAGGACTTATTGGCAAACACATTTCGTTCAAGTTTGGTGAAGATCGGATGAGAAATGTTCGACTTAGAGTGCGGACAAGATTTGTAACAGATGGACAAACAGACAGACAAGAGTAAATCAATATGTCTCCCACTACACAGTGGTGTGGGATACATAATTCTGCCAAAGATTCAAATCTATGACCTCCCAATTACAAATACTCATGCTCAACCTACTGAAAAGAAGCAAGGAATAACGACTTCCCCACTAAAGTCAGAGGTGAAGAACAAATAACCTTACACAGATTGCTTATGGTCTATCATCACAAAGAACCAAAGCCTCTTCTGTGATTCGAACCTATGACCCCAGGATTAGCTTTATTGTGCTGTATCTAATGAGCTATTAAGGTGGTCACAGACAGACACACAAACAGACAAAATCAATAAACCTTTTTCTCATATGGAAGAGACATACTATTGATTTCTCAGTTATATCACCTTGCTATTGCATGGTCTATGTCAATTATGAACTTATCTCAAGGGAATCATACTACTGTACATGCAAATTAATATACAAAATCAATAAAGTTTTGCATGATGAAAGCCCATAAACAAATTACAGAATGACAATAATTGCCATGTTATCATAATATCAGGAAATTTCACAAATTAAAATTCATGCTCAAAACCTTAACTGCTTGGAAACATAACTGTAAATAACCCTGAAAGAGCATGTTTTACCTTAATGAATAAAATCCAATAACCACAAAGCTCTTTTACCTTAACGAATAAACGTACATGAAGGGATGATTCAGTTTGCAGTTTAGCTGCTATAGAAGTTTCAGAGCTGACTATCAAATACCATGTAGTGATGTAAAACAGAAATCTTTACAATGACCTGTTACATTCATACTGTTTTTCTAGTGCAACTATATGATGTTAGGGGCTCCTCTATAGGCTTTATCCCTGTGTTTGTATTGGTTACAAATTATGTAACCAATCATAAACTTCAAGGCAGGACTACCAATCTTTTAAATTAAATGGAATTACGAAAGTCTGACTATGATACACAAGAAATAGCAAAATGTGTGCAGTGCCCCCCTCAAAATTATGGTGTTTATGAAAGGCAGTTTTATTTATGCATTAACAAAGGGCAATAACTTTGGAAATTACTGTCCCTTGATAAAATTTTATCTTCAGGTATATCTACAAATAATGGATGGTCATTTACCTATGTCTGACGCAATTACATCTAACAACCAACAAGAAGTCCTTCACAAATATTTCCCTTTGAATTAACAGATAACCCAGTCAAGATATAAGTCCATGCCCCCATTCAACTTTGAAACAAGAGCATAGATATTCCGAACAAAATCACATAATCTAATGTCTTCAAAGTTTTATAAAGGCTACTTGCAGTGGATAAAATTGTATTAAAATAAATAACATTCCTAGTATCTTTGTATGAAACTTGCATTCAAAAGTAATCACATTCATGTAATTGCAATCAAATGTAATTTATTACTTATAAATAAATCTTATCACATTAATCATAATCCACCAACAAGCATCTGTTATCAAATGTATATGATTACTTCTGATAAATTTTATTACATTTAAACATCATCTAAACAATCTGATGACATTTTATAATAATCGTAATTCACCAAGATGAAACTGAGTCTATGACACTTCGCCGAAAGACACTTCATCTAATACGACACTTTGCCGAAATTGACACTTTGTCAAATCCGACACTTCTCAGAATATGACACATAGTTGAAGCTACCTACTCGTCGAATTTGATCTAAAGTTCATCGAAAAAAATCAAAAAAGGAGTACTTACAATATTGAACGAGAAAAGAAAGAGGAAACACTTTTATTAAACTGTGCTCGATTTATAACAAAACAATCAGGTATATTAACCGAGTTACAGTCTCTTAATTCAGTATCTTATGTTATATGCGCTTCCTCTCAGAAATTCTTCAGACGATCGTTTCCCAAAGTCCTGCACAACTTTCTATACTCTGGCTTCATTTCTTGTACAACCTGACCTAATCTGGACACTTACCGTAGCAAGATTCTGTTGTTTCTTGTTTGATTTTCCAACAATGAAGATTTGTTCCTTGGACAATCCCAGGTCCCTGTATCCATTTACATCTTTACTAGAGCCATAACCTGCTCGGAACTTCAAACTTGCCTGTATAACAATTTAGACAGCTTGTGTTAGGAAATGGGCAATTATCTTGGGCAGTATTCAGACATGTTCTAAACTTAAATGTACACTTAAGACCGAAAAACCCAAGCTTTTCGATCCACTTCTACTTCTTGATTTGTAACGTGACAGGTACTGGTGTGTACAGACAGAAATGAATTTCAGAAAAAAAAATGAATAGTGAAGATCTAGATTTGTTAAAGTAAATTTAGTGTGAAAAAATCAAACTTTCCAAACCTCCAGTCAATATACCAATGTTCTTTCATATGAGTTTCAATACTGCATGAAATATTTTCTTCTCCAACCACAATCTGAGCAGACGGCAATTTGAAATATTAAGCATTATCATGATTTTTTTTTTTCAAAATTCAACAATACCTCTGACTGTATGTTTTTAAGATAGTTGAACTTCTGTCGTAGAGGGTCTTTAGAGAAGCCGTCCATGAAAGCAACCATGCCATGTGGAAAGTTGTGCTGGGCCAGCCAACCTACAACCTTATTATGCTGCATGTCAGGTCTAGCTGTCACATATAGAATTAGATACCCTAGCTCTTGCCAATGTCTGAAATAGATTTTGTTTGATTTATATTTGCTGTGTATATCCAGTTACACCAAAGTGCACCAATAACAGAATATTTACTGTCAAAATGCATCTCCTTAGATGATGTAATATACTGTTGACACAGACCATATTCTATTGAATCTAGTAATATCAGAGGCAGAGCAATCTGGTGATCACAATTCTTGCCTGGCTATGTTTGTTTACATACAATGTACCTTTAATGCTGAATTCTAAAAATGAAAGTGGATCCAGAGGAACTTGAGAATTTGACTACAGCCAACCCAATTAAGCAGGCAGCCAAGGGAGTGGCAGTATCTGGCTGTGTAAGTCAGGAGGCTTAAATGGTATTGCCCAAATTGAATGATGGACCAGTCCATTTTTGAAATTTAGCAGGGTAAAGGTTAAGTCAGTATGTACCTTACTACATCAACAGCTCCTGGTTTAACCTTTGGATCTTTACCCATTATAGAAACACTGGCAGTGAAAGAGCCATCAATACTGAATATAACTGTCTCTGTACGTGGAGGTAGCACTGCTAAAAATAAATCTGTTGTTGTATGATCTACCCTGTAAATATAAGTTTTCAAATGTATGTGTAAAATACTGTAAAAGCAGAAATTTTCGCAAGGGTTTAATTTTTGCTATATTTGCGAGGCCGTACATCTTGCGAAAATTAATCCTGGTGTAAATATTTGCAATTAGTATACTGTGAAATCGTTAATATTTGTGGGAGGCTAATTTTTGTGGATTTTGTGATTGAGTTAATCCAGGAAATTTAATCCCAACGAACAAGTAAAATTCCCATTCATTTTATGTACAAAAGTTGAAATCCATGAATTCATATCCCCACGAAATTGTCGTTTTGACCAAAACCTCGAAATTTTATGCCCACGAAATTAAATGATTTTACAGTAATTCATATTCAAGTAGGATACCATTTTTTACAATTTTGCGAATATTAAACCTCGCGAACAAAACAACAGACACTAGTGCATTATGATGTGTAATGGAATGTTGATATCAAGGCACAATCCTGAGAGAGCTTACTCATATCAAATGCTATGCAACTGTTGTAATGAGTGAGTAAAATACATGTACTTACTTTGCCTTTAATAAATAAATACTGTTGCAAATTATCCTGAACATATATGTATTTGTTTAAACACTCAGTTGCCATCTCAGCAAATTATTTTGTTGTATTACTACACTATCTCTACTTACCGTACAACCATTTTGACAGGATGTATTCCTTGACTAAGTCGTTTCTCTGGTGGGATTGTGTATGTCAGTCGACCATGACCGTCTGTGTTCTCCGTACCCATATACGTCCATTCCCCTGAGGCGGACATCACATGTATGTCTGTCTGTAAAAAAGAATGATAAACTATTACATACCATGAAATCTTCATACCTTGAATATGGCCTTAAAGACAAGAGCTGTCAGTGGACAGCGCGCTCGACTATTCTCAGTGCTTGATAGTATAATATAAGCTAATAGTAAAAATATAACATTACAATAAGCATATTCTAAGTCGAAAAGGGGCCACAATTCAGTCAAAATGCTTGATGGAGTTGCCTCCTCTTTTTACAGACTGGGGCCATGATAGTAAACAAGTATGCAAAATATGAAAGCAATATCTCAATGGACTTTGAAAATATTTGGGGTGGTATGCAAACTTTAACATTTATTCTAAGTTGAAAAGGGGCCATAATTCAGTCAAAATGCTTGATAGAGTTGCCTCCTCCTTTTCACAGACTGGGGTCATGATGGTAAACAAGTATGCAAAATATGAAAGCAATATCTCAATGGACTTTGAAAATATTTGGGGTGGTACGCAAACTTTAAGGTTTCGATGGAGGCATTGAGAAACAAAAATCAAACAACACCAAATCATAGAAAGAAAGAGTTGTTTGACATGAAAATTGAACAGCATGTAAAACATGTATATTACTTTACGAAACAAGTGTCAGTATACTGATATAAACATTGAATTCCGGAAAAGGGCTGCCTAAAGGGGCTCCACTTCCGGACAGTTAAACGCCTTTAAAAACTCACCATTTTCAAAGAACTGTTACACATGTTCGTTTTGATGCATTTGCAATAGCGTGCGAGTGGTGAAATTTCGAATAACAAGGTGGAACACAGTTTTCAGCAATTGTTTATCTTTATTTCTTTACAAATGGCATTCATTTTCAAAGGGAGACAACTGTTCCTGATTATTTTAAGTACAAATGGCATTCATTTTCAAAGGGAAACAACTTTTTCCGATTATTTTAAGTAATCTTTGAGAAAAAGTTGTCTCCCTTTGAAAATGAATGCCATTTGTAAAGAAAAAAAGATAAACAATTGCTGAAAACTATGTTCCACCTTGTTACGTGAAATTTCACCACTCGCACGCTATTGCAAATGCATCAAAACAAACATGTGTAACAGTTCTTTGAAAATGGTGAGTTTTTAAAGGCGTTTAACTGTCCGGAAGTGGAGCCCCTTTAGGCAGCCCTTTTCCGGAATTCAATGTTTATATCAGTATACTGACACTTGTTTCGTAAAGTAATATACATGTTTTACATGCTGTTCAATTTTCATGTCAAACAACTCTTTCTTTCTATGATTTGGTGTTGTTTGATTTTTGTTTCTCAAGTCCTCCATCGAAACCTTAACATTTATTCTAAGTCGAAAAGGGGCCATAATTCAGTCAAAATGCTTGATAGAGTTGCCTCCTTCTTTTTACAGACTAGGGTCATGATGGTAAACAAGTATGCAAAATATGAAAGCAATATCTCAATGGACTTTGAAAATATTTGGGGTGGTACGCAAACTTTAACATTTGTGACACTCATGCTAACGCTAACGCTCACACCGACGCCGGGGCGAGTTGGATAGCTCCCCTATTCTTCGAATAGTCGAGCTAAAAATGATGAAAATTGAAACATACCCAAGATTACTTTCAAAAAAAATTTTCAACAACAAATGCTAGGTAATTTCTAGGAATTGGTTGATAAAGAAAGCATTATTTTTGGACTATTTGTATAATAGGAAATTGTAACTTTGCAATATATTTTACAATACTTCAGTTACTTTGTATATAAAAAAAAACACAATTTTTACAGGTCTTCCTGTGAAATTATTTTGTTTTTTGGGCATAAAATTTCCTGGTTTATCAACCACTGCAGTTTCACAGATTTCAAATTTTAAAGTAAAAACAATCAAGAATTTTCTTCATTCCTTTGCATAAATTTTGTGGATTAACACAAGAATGAATCCACAAATGTAAGTCTGCCACAACTATTAATGAATTTGCAGTATATGCTAAGGTATATGTTAAGGTGGACAGATAGCTCAGAGATTTGCACACTGGCCTTCCAATCCTGAGGCCGGGGATTCGATCCCCAGCAGCTTCTCGAGAATTTTCAGAAACGCTTTTCAATGTTTCCCACCCAACTAGATGTGTACTGGTCAGGAACCTAGGCAATCCTTGCATGTATCAGTGCTATACACTGGGCACGTTAAAGAACCAGGCTGTCTATTCACAACGAGCTAGGCTAAGTTAGCCGGACAAGCCTGTATCTGATTTCTGATCTCTCTGTCATGGGGGCTTTGTCTCACTCTGTCCCTCTGGTCAGATCACTCTGTGTCTATACTAGTAGAGGATGAATTATGCACCCTGTGTGGCTGCATTTGAACTATGTAAAGCGCCTTTGAATGTGGAATTGATCATGAAAAGGGCGCTATATAAATCTGGCGTATATATATGCCAAGAGGGTGAAAATTAATGTAAAACAAAACTAGTACCTTCTCTCCAGACAGCGATGTCATATCTAGTGGTCCATACATAAACTTTGCTGACAGTACTTGTTGACGGTCCTCTAGCACCAACACATCATTTCCTCTATGGTTTGGCTGTAGGTTCTGCAGTACAAACATTCAAAATTTAATTACAGTCATTACAATTAAAAGTCAACTACCAGAATCTTACCCTGAAAACAGGAATATGTTTGTAGTAGTTTGGTGATGTGAATTGAATTAGTGGCTAGATCAATAGCTAGCCAACTAGTACTAGTATTTAGTTTATCAGATTTATTTTGGAAACTCTGCGTCAACTAGAGCTGCTTTTGAGAAAAGCAAATGTCTCACACAACTGCCTTATCAGACTTTCAGTGCTTTGATTATCAAAAATATGTTTCAAGGGCCATAATTCTGAAGTGCCTGGGTCAATTTGGCTAGTTATTGAACTTGGCCGAGGACTTATTGGCAGACACATTCGTTCAAGTTTGGTAAAGATCAGATGAGAAATATTCTACTTAGAGTGCGGACAAGATTTGTGACAGACACACACACACACACACACACACACACACACACACACACACACACACACACACAGACAGGAGTAAATAAATGTGTCTCCCACAACACTGTGTGGTGGGAGACATAATTACATTTATTGTATGGCAGAAGACTCACAGATACAAGAGATATTAGAAACAAAAACAAACTTACAAAGCCCCTCTCCCAAAAGCATATTATGATATTCCACTTCTCTGGTATTTCCAAGCCATTTCATCAGGCAAATGCTCTTTTCACAAAAATTTCAACACACAAGTTTGGTTTGTTCGTTTGTTTTGGGTTTAACACCATTTTTCAACAGTATTTCAGTTATATCACAGCTGGCAGTTAACCTAACAAGTGTTCGTGGATTCGGTACCAGTACAAACCTGTTCTCCACAAGTAACTGCCAACTTCCACACATGAATCAGAGGTGGAGTACTTAGATTTTAGACACAGTGTCTTATATCAAATCATCACGAAGAACTCGCAACTCTGCCATCCATTGATCTGCGCTCTCCCTGTTGAGGGAAGCGGGCAGGCCGCGACACACAAGTATTTCAGTATTCATCATAACAGTAAAATTGTGTTACTAACCCTGACTTTGTACATAGTTCTTCTCTTCTGCCATTTCTCCTTGGGCTGTCCTTCTGCTGCCGCAGCAGACATCGTCTGTGACGTGAGATCTTCTTCAAATGACATTCCAAAATCTTGCTGAAGAACCTGCTCATATAAAAGTGAAGAATTAAATGGTTACATTCAGAATGATGAAAATGATAAACAAGACTTATTTCATGGTGATAAAAAAATTTGGACATAAGCTTATATATTCGGATTTATGCTTGAACAATAAAAGTCACTAATATCCTTGCCTGCTGTTTCACCTGTGACCTTGACCTTGGAATTCTGGACATCTCATCATGCTTAAAACTTGTGTAAAATTTACCTTCAACTGTTTTATAAAGTTAGAGCTGAATGTGTCAGGACATACAGACAGACAAGCTAATGGGCAGTGGGACTACTATTTTCCTCCCTTAAGGGGGCATAACGAAAATGCAGGATCCAAGAAACATATGAAAACTGCGTAATGTTAATCAACCTTTTATGTCACTCAGCATACTGTCATTTATAGTTCGTAGTCACAGTATAGTCAGACTTGTGCAAATCAAGACCACTTCTACAAAACCTACCTTTTAAGAAAGACCAGGTTATTAATTTCCAATGAATGGTCATTACAGACATGCTAGATTGTAATTTGGTTCAGTATTAACGGAAGCAAAAGTATATAAGCAGCATTCTAATATGCTTGTCTCTGTTAAAACACTCTTACACTAGAATGACGTCACGTTAACGTGCGGTGACGTCAAAGTTTTTGTTGCAACCAAGAAAGAGCTCTTCTATATTTTATCTACTGTTTTAGATTAAGGGCATATTAGAATTGAAATAATTTATAGCAAGAGTGTTTTAACACTATTTATACACTCAGGTGGTAATACATCATACAAATAATCGCACTCAGGCTGCACCTTTGTGAAATTATTACGCCCGATGTATCACCTTTAAGATTACCTTACCTGTCTTAAAACAAATGATACGACATCTGTAGACTCCCAGAAACTTGCATGAAACAATGGCGGCAGTGCCCGTACTGGGAATGAATGCAGAACCTCTGGACAGTACAACATGTAATCCAACCTTTTACTTCCCCACCACTGACTGCTTACTGTAAATATATATAAATGATCAATAAAATCATTATAACATCATTATTAATTCTAGAACCTTTTTACAGTTAACTCAATGCACAGACATGTGCATGTGTTAGATGTGAACAGTGACGAATAAAATAAGCACTATATTGTTTTCAGTGAACCTTAAACTAATATATTCTGTCTGGCAAATCAATTTAGGGTCTGATACCCTTTTAAAATGATACACAAAAACATCAATCTTAATTGTAAATGCCTGTTTTCACTTTTATCATTGATTGTTTCATTTTACAATGTACCCAGATAAACATTATCTTCTTTTATTATAAGATTTCTTCATTGTGTTGTTAACTGGCAGACAAAGTCTATAAATTTCGATAGAAAACTGCCACTCAGTGAAAGTTATGCATTGTTATTTCCTTATAATCTCTAGTTTTATGTAAAATACCTGAACAGAAATGAAAAGGTTTCTGTTATAATGTTGTATTTCCTAAGCAAAAGTTATGGGAAGTATCAATGCCAAACAAATCCTACAAAAAAGAATGCATAGAAAAGTCCCGAGTTTCAAACATTTCCATGCAGAGCAATAGGCCCTTGGATAGATGACTGGCAAAATTCATCAGAATACTATTGAAAAAAAAAAATTGCAATTTTCACTTTCATGCATTTAACTATGAAGAGATTAGACAGTCAGTGGAGTTTAAGGATAACATAAATTTGTTGTTCAGATTCACAGGTAAATTTTACTTTTCTCCTAGTGCCAAACAGAAACCAATTAAATCACATAAACTCAAAAGCACAAGCAATGTTGTTCTGGCAAAGTATATATATATTATATTGTATATGAAAAGTGTTTTCAAAGTTTTACAAATAAGAATAAATCAAAAACAAAATTGCAACTTTTGCAAGGAAGCAAAAAAACCCTAAATCCCGAATTATTCTTATTGTGCTGTTACCTTTATAGAATGTGCTTTATAACTAAAACAATGCTTAAACCAGATACCAAAATAGGCTGGCGTAAAATCTGTTCCAGAATACATTATGTAAGTTTTCTGTATTAACGTGTAAAACACTGCTATTAAACACATTAACACAACACAACACAACACATCAACACATACAAAAATTACAAGGACAGAACATAGTATACAACTTACAGACATAAAAACTGCTGCGGAATTAAGCTTGTAGGGGGCCTCAAAGGTCAAGTGGTTAAGGTGACTGGCTGCAAACCACTTGCACCTCAAGCCCTGTATTATTTTGGTTTGTCTGGGGTTTAATGCTGTTTTTCAACAGTATTTCAGTTATGTAATGGTAGGCTATTCAGTGTTCCTGGTTTTCTGTACCAGTACAACTGCCCCACATGAGTCAGACATGGAGGACAAATGATTTCTGACACAATGTCTTTTATCAACTCTTCATGGGCAAAATATGCCCCACCCAGGGATCGAACTCATGGCCCCGCCATTTGTAGATCTGCATTCTCTCCATTGAGCTAAGGGGACGTGCAATCAGTTGGCATTATTGTATCATGGATGGGTATCTGTGAAGAACCACTAGTCTTCCATAGCAGACTGCTATCATAAAATCTTGTTTGACATCCGTATTTTTCAAATCAGTCTAGCATTAATTCTAGGACATGACCCTATCTTTTTTACTTGCCAAACTTTGTTTTTCAAAATACAGAGGTTTAATAAAATTCTATCTGAAGATATGTTTCTATTTTGAATGTACACAGAACAACCTTAATTCACTGTGACACAAGAAATCTGGATAAAACAACTTTGTTCTTTTTTGTTTCTGTTCTGTTTAGCATCACACTGACATAAGAATATAACAAACGAGTTGGATAAATTAGGCATTCAGAAAAAAAAAAACATGGTCAAATAGAAATGAGCCGTGCCACGAGAAAACCAACATAGTGGGTATGCGACCAGCATGGATCCAGACCAGCCTGCGCATCGGCGCAGTCTGGTCAGGCTCCATGCTGTTCGCTTTTAAAGCCTATTGGAATTGGAGAACTTATTAGCGAACAGCATGGATCCTGACCAGACTGCGCGGATGCGCAGGCTGGTCTGGATCCATGCTGGTCGCATACCCACTATGTTGGTTTTCCCGTGGCACGGCTCAAATACTTTAACAAAATAAAAGTTTAATACATGTACATAACTTATTTCAAATAGAATACAGAAATAAACGAAACGTACTAAAACAAAGCAGAACTCCCTAAAAATAATTTTTAAAGTGAAGACTAAAACAAGGTCACGATGGTCCGAGGTTGCTCACCTTAAATTCACAACTGAATTGAATAATTTTGGAACAGGGAACAATACTAAGAAATGACTATAAATTCAGGCCAGTTAGTTAAAAGAAGAAGATTCTCAAAGTTTTCCAATGGCAATAGACAGAAAACTTGTCCTCACCACTGGCAGCAATGGTTTTTTTTAATAAAACAGAATAATTTGAAGGAATTCAGGAATACTGCTGTAAAGTGTTTTCAATTTGAGCCAGCAGTTTCAAAGGAGAATGTTTTTAATTTTTTCTGTAAGCCCTGCCCCTAGGCAGCTATGTTTGTTGGGTTTTTTTACAAATTATTTTGAAGTTGGGCCAGCAGTTTCAAATTCCTGCCTCAGTGTAATCTTTAACAACACAGAATGGTATGAATGAATTCCGTAGAAAGTCACACAAGGAACATTTCTGTGAAATAATTTCAAAATCAGGCCTGTCGTTTCTGAGATTTTTAAAAGGTCTTCTTTTTAGTTGCCATTTTAAAAAGAATTCTGGATTACCTTTATCTGAAGGAATCTGAGAGGGGACCATCAAAGGAACATTCCTGTGAAGTTTGGTTGAAATTGGAGGAGAGGTTTAGGAGATGTTCTTTAAAAAAATTGTAGACTACAACAGTCTGACAAAAAAATGGACATCCAATGATCCTCAAAGCTCACCAAGAGCACTCTGTGCTCAGGTGGGCTAAAAAGTAAAGCATATTCTATAATAATACTAGAAAAGTCGAGTCAAGAAACAGGGCATGCACTGTATAAATTCTCTTGAAAAGATGGTGATAATATGGTATTTAGAATACCCATAAACATGCTGCCCTGGCACTTCAAAAGTGATTTTTTTTTCAAAATTGGTGAAAGCCTTACATCTTTTCAATTCCCTTATCAGTGACTACACCTAAGCATGGCTGTGTGAAAACCAACATTAGGGTTTTGTCACCAGTCACATGGATCTAGATCAGCCTGCACATCCATGCTGTCTGATCCTGACCCATTCTGTTAGCTTATCAGTTGCACACAAATGCGAAAACTGATAAATATACAGTATGTATGTGGAAATAAACAGTATGGGTGTGGGAATAAACAAACAGTATGGATGTGGAAATAAACACACAGTATGGATGTGGGAATAAACACACAGTATGGATGTGGGAATAAACAAACAGTATGAATGTGGGAATAAACAAACAGTATGGATGTGGGAATAAACAGTATGGATGTGGGAATAAACAAACAGTATGGATGTGAGGAATAAACAAATAGTACGAATGTGGGAATAAACAAACAGTATGGATGTGGGAATAAACAGTATGAATGTGGGAATAAACATACAGTATGGATGTGGGAATAAACAAACAGTATGGATGTGGGAATAAACAGTATGGATGTGAGAATAAACAAACTGTATGGATGTGGAATAAACAAAACAGTATGGATGTCGGAATAAACAAAACAGTATGGATGTGCACTGATTTAGATTGTTGCTGATCACCAGATGTGGGAATAAACAAACAGTATGGATGTGGGAAACAAACAGTATGGATGTGGGAATAAACAAACAGTATGGATGTGGGAATAAACAGTATGGATGTGGGAATAAAAGGTATGGATGTTTGAATAAACAGTATGGATGTGGGAATAAACAAACTGTATGGATGTGGGAATAAACAGAACAGTATGGATGTTTGAATAAACAGTATGGATGTGGGAATAAACAAACTGTATGGATGTGGGAATAAACAGTATGGATGTGGGAATAAAAGGTATGGATGTTTGAATAAACAGTATGGATGTGGGAATAAACAAACTGTATGGATGTGGGAATAAACAAAACAGTATGGATGTGGGAATAAACAGTATGGATGTGGAATAAACAAACTGTATGGATGTGGGAATAAACAAAACAGTATGGATGTGGGAATAAACAGTATGGATGATGGAATAAACAAACTGTATGGATTGGGAATAAACAAAACAGTATGAAATGTGGACATAACAGTATGGATGTGGAATAAACAAATGCATGGATGTGGGAATAAACAAAACAGTATGGATGTGGAAATAAACAAACAGTATGGATGTGGGAATAAACAGTATGGATGTGGGAATAAAAGGTATGGATGTTTGAATAAACAGTATGGATGTGGGAATAAACAAACTGTATGGATGTGGGAATAAACAAAACAGTATGGATGTGGGAATAAACAGTATGGATGTGGAATAAACAAACTGCATGGATGTGGGAATAAACAAAACAGTATGGATGTGGAAATAAACAAACAGTATGGATGTGGGAATAAACAGTATGGATGTGGGAATAAAAGGTATGGATGTTTGAATAAACAGTATGGATGTGGGAATAAACAAACTGTATGGATGTGGGAATAAACAAAACAGTATGGATGTGGGAATAAACAGTATGGATGTGGAATAAACAAACTGCATGGATGTGGGAATAAACAAAACAGTATGGATGTGGAAATAAACAAAACAGTATGGATGTGCACTGATTTAGATTGTTGCTGGTCGCAAAGTCCTAATGTTGGTTTCACACATCTGCCCTCAAATGCTTTTACAAACATTAAAGACAACACGTAAAGTACGGCTACAACTCTTAAAGCTAACAATGTGGCTAGCTTAAACGCGCACTAGGATCACCAGAGCCATGACGAATGAAAAAGGCAGCAAAACAAAACTGAGGGCATAGTTACGTTGGATACACGTAAAGCAGGTATTTTTTCAGCGCACATGCATTAAGACGCATTCAATACCATTTGCAATGTTAGAAAACGTGTTCCCGTGAGCAGACATGGCCGTTAGCTGGCTGCACGTGCTTGTGACACTGGCTTGACGTTGTAACGAGACCAGAAGCTGGGATCCAGTCCCAGCCTGATCGACAAGCTGGTCGAGGAACATGTGAATGTAGTGACACACAGTCTCAACTATAAGAATTATACAGCAAACATTCAGTTATAATGCAACGGCTGTCGTAGACAAATTGACATGTGATGATTATGAAACATTTAAAACATAACATAAACATAAGTGTTGGTTGTGAAAATATAATTCTGTATCTGTTCATTTGTATTTTATAAATAAAGAACAGAACATGATAGTTTCACAATCAATCCAAGATATTCCTACAGTGGATTTAATGGTTGTATCAATCAAAAAAATTAAATCCAAATCATAAATAAAAGTTTCATGAATTCATCAAAAGTTGAGACCCACAAATTATATCCCTACAATACAGCTGTTCAGGTTAGAACCATGGACTTTCATGTCCATGAAATTAAAATAAGGTATTAATAAAAAAATTGAATTTGTGAAACCCATCTCAACAAAATGAAGGCTACACTCCTAACAAACCAGATGAAATAAGAGCTGTTTGTAAAACATGTATGCCCCCCATGATGGGTTGTCCCATTTTTAGTTCTCTGATCACTATGACCTTGACCTACTAACCCCCACAACAGGGGTCATCTACTTCATAAGCCTAATCAGCTATCAAGTCTGAAGACACTGGTTTAAGTGGTTCTCAAGTACTGAGACAAATGTTGTTCTTACAGCAAATAATACAGTACTCATTCACGTAGGTGGCAACATGTTTCTCATTAACCTTTAGCCTGCTGGCGGCAAGTGATTCATCTGTGCAGTCCAATCATGGTCTGCACTCTTCACTATTCAGTCAGTAAATTTATATAAACACCCCTTTGAATTATAAATGGTACTGCCCAAATTGAATGATGGACCAGTCCATTATAGTAATTTAGCAGGGTAAAGGTTAACTAACACTGAAACCATTATTCAGCTTTACTGAAAACTCATTTAATTTTGTTTGCACAAAATTTCATGGTTTTGGCAAAGACAGTTATTTCATTGGGGCTTCAACCTGTAGATTTCCAAGCTTAAGAAGAAAATATATATTAGGATTTTTCTTTGTTTCCTGGGAAATAACCCTTATCATGCTGGACACGATTGATTTTGCCTTTGCGACCAGTGCAGATCATGATCAGACTGCATGATCAGCCTGCACAACCTTGCAGTCTGATCATGACCTGCACTGTTCGCCATTCAGTCAGTATCTTTTTGGTAAGCACCCCTTTTAACAGTTAATGGTACTGTCCAAATTGAAAGATGGACAAGTTCATTAAAGAAATTTAACAGGCTAAGGTTAATTTCCTTGACTGACACATTCACGACTTTCATGAAAATTAGCTCCACCCCCAACGCCACTCCCCACACAAACCCCAGCATACAAAAATTAACAATTTCACAGTTTGTAAATACCACATTCAAGAATTACTGATATTTGCATTTCAACTGCACATGTAAAAGCCAGTCAACTATCAACTTACATGTTTCATAGGCATCTATAAACCAAAAATAAATACATTGTAACGAAATGTGAATAATTTACATAAATGTTTTGCCCCTTGCAGCAGGGCAAGAAATAGCTACAACAAAACTTGAAGACCTAGCCACATAAAAATGCCATATAATAATGGTCTAGCCAACAAGTAAATAAAACTAGTCCATATAATTATTCCAGTACAAAACTGACGTAATTGCCGTTTAAAAAGGATCAGTTTGACAGGAGAATAAACATGTGTTAACAAGGAAATTACATGCCCTTGACACACTTTTTACATATTCATATTCCATTGTGAAATGTACAGGTATTTACTCTTACCATGCTGGACAAGATTGGGATTGGTTCTGACCAGTGTAGATCACGATCTGCGATGTTCGCCATTCAGTCAGTATCGTTTTAGTAAATACCCCTTTTAACAGTTAATGGTACTGTTCAAATTGGAAGATTGACAAGTTCATTACAGAAATTTAGCAGGGTAGGGGTTAAAGCCAAGGCAAAATACAAGCAAGTTTAAGAATCAACATCATTGATATAGCTTTTTACATTTTGTTTTGTTTGTGTTGGGCTTAACGCTGTTTTTCAAAGGGTATTTCAGTTATGCAACGGCAGGCAGTTAACCTAACCAGTGTTCCTGGATTCTGTACCAGTACTAACCTGCTCTCAGCAAGTAACTGCCAACTTCTCCACGTGAATCAGAGGTGAAGGACGAATGATTTCACACACAATGTCTTTTATCAAATCGTCACAACATAAGCCCCGCCTGGGGATCAAACTCACCACCCCCTGATCCATAGATCTGTGCTCTCCCTATTTAGCTAAGTAAGCAGCTAGAACAGCTTTACCATATACTGTTTCCTATTAAAGCATCTACAGATTCCCTCGTGATATCTTGGTGCACGAGTCCAGTAGGGATAAAAATATGATTGTGTTCTTACAGTCATACTGCCAATAACTAATAATATTACATACTCGTTTCTATTTCCCGTTAAGTTACACTGGTACCGGAAACGTCAATATTTTTCCATATACTGATGCCTGAATTTCATATCGGGTGCGTGACATAATTCAGTGCCTGTTGTTGCACTATTTTTTTCTATTTAGTTTAGTATTGTCAATCCTATTCAGGCTATAGAACAAATTTATGGTATTCACATTATATTTATACATGTAGATGCATATGTAATAAAAAGGTTATTATCTTTGCATCGGGAAATATGCATTCATTCTTCAGCGGAAGAATATTGTGCTCCTAAAGTCACGCAATATTTCCACTGAAGAACTTGTGCATATTTCCTGATACAAAGCTAATAACCTATAAATATTGAACTGATGCAATATTTCTGAACACAAAACTTACTTTTCAGATATGTCATATATAGTCTGTGTAGAAAAGCAAAATTTCTTTTTCTACAGGGGTGAATGTTTTGAACAGACTAATATACAGAGATTGATCAAGCTAGTAAAACACTACCCGCAGGTGTACACAGGTATCTGCTATTCAGAGGGTCTTTATAACAACAGGTTCTAGTATCTATCTTTAGATGCTTCAATTTCAAAAGCTTCAGGGTTCGAATTTAGCCAGATTTTCTACTTGCATTTTCGCAAGTGGTATTTTTTTTAACTTGCTAAATGAAAAAACAACTTGCATTTTCCGCGACTTGTCACTTTATTACAACATTAACACAAACATCCACGTGACGAGTCAAGCCAATCGTATCTGCGCTATGTAAATAGTAACTTAATTATAGATTACCAAAAAACCCACCGGATGCGGTAAACGTCATCAAAATTAGCGCAGGTACTTGTCAGCAGTTGAAAAGACATGCGCACGGGACGTATCGAGTGTAAACTTCCGTTTACGACGAAAGATGAAAGAGTGCTCCGAAATTCGTTCTGCAAATGACAATGCGCTGCAATTCAGCGAGTTGTTAAAGAAAGAACAGTGTAAGATCGAGACGACCGTTAGAAATGCACATTATTCGGCCAAAAATTTTCACTCGCAAAAAAATGCTGGTGTCTGAAATCTCACCTCACAGTTTGAAATTTGCACTCGCATTTCGCGAGGTGAGCTTAAATTCGAACCCTGAAGCTTCACTGCTTCTTTTGTATATCAGGTGTAAAGCACCCATACAAGGGTGTCTCACCTCAACATTAGTAATTTAGTTGGAGCAGTGGGGGCTCAAACTCATGGCCCCTGGTATCGTAGTCAGACAATGAGTGTTAACACTGGACCTCTAAGTCCACTCTTCTACAACGGCGATCAATAATCAGTTTTATTACATTACTCGGTATATTAATCGCTGGTCAATAGCTTGCTCTACTGGCCAGTCATTAGTAGAGTACAGATTTGCTAAGCGAATACTTGAGGATAAATCTTTGAAATTGATTTCTGATGTTATGCAATAAAAAAACTTAACCGACAGACGGATGAGGAGCAAACCTATAGTCCCAGAAAAAGGTTTCCAACTAGTAGGTGACTCAAGAATACATCTTACACAAAACCACAAATGAGCTGCACCATGAGAAAACCAAAGTAGTGCATTTGCGACCAGCATGGATCCAGACCAGCCTGCGCATCTGCGCAGTCTGGTCAGGATCCAAGCATTTCGCTAACAGTTTCTCTAATTGCAATAGGCTTTGAAAATGAACAGCATGTATCCTGACCATACTGCGCGGATGCGCAGGCTGGTCTGGATCCATGCTGGTCACAAACGCACTATGTTGGTTTTCTCATGGTGCTTCTCAAATCATTTACATACCTATCTGAATAGATTCTCCATCTCCCATAGGAAACTTGTTATATCGAGCTATTTTGATGGGTGGGATTTGGCGAAACACAAAATTTAACAATGGTTCCAGTCGGAGGGCAGAAGGATCACTAGCATGAAACAAGTTGTACATCTGCTGGCAGTCTGGTCGCTGAGGTGTGCCTGATTAGAATATAAATACATGAATGAAATGAAACAATTTTGCTTAATGTGCACACTTTAAATCAATCTAGCCTCTTGTAGTATAAACACAACATAACTACCAGTACTTGAGCACAAATAACATTTTAAATTTTGAATACTTTTCACATATTACTTATCTGAAATATCAGAACTTCTAACATCAGGCAAAAAAATTATGAAAAGAAAAAACACAAAAATCTACATACCAGATTTTTCTCCAGCAAACATCTTCCTATATGCAAGAACTAGCCCTAACGGTGATCCAAGCATGAAGAAATCGGCCACCTCAAACTCAAATTTCAGTGATTCATACTGGCTTCCACCACTAGTCCTCCTCACTAAATCACACGGTGCCTCTACTGAACGAGTCACTTGTAATCTCACACTATTATGGCGGGATTCTATAGGAACACTGTCCATTTTTCGTACCGTAGGTTTAGTAACCTCTTGTTCCGAGGATTTATTCTGTTTATCTGATATTTCTGATTTACCCGATTTACTGCTTTCAACAACAGATTTGGAATCCGTCTGTACACCTTCACTTTTTAAAGTGTCACTTTTCGCTGGAGGTTTGTGTCTTAAAATAACCGTATCATCTTGTTCCTTGATAGTTGTGTCTTTTTCGTTTTCACACAGGGTATGTGTACTGCCCATAGAGGCGCTCAGATCAAAGTCCTGGTTTAAGTCGCTAGAATGACTGCCATGATGACTTTCACTGCGACCGAGAAGGGAGCGTGACCGAGTTAAGGCATCATAGGTCAACACTGAACCAGTGGCATCTGCCAGAATACAAACCTGAAAACAAACTACACAGTTTAAACAGCCTGACTTTTAAGTTGAGATGAGATAATGTATGGAAAATTCTAACTCCAACTGGTCTAAACAGGAAATTGAATTGTATAAAATTGACTTGTTATTAACTATAACAGAAATTTTAGTTTTATAATAAACTAATTCATCTTGTATCAAATTCCATTACTTATTCTCCAGTTTAATATTCTTATACTATATTATACATTTCAGTGTTTAATAAATACTCCATTTATCTAAACGCACCCCACCCCCCACTTCACCGCCCCTCAGCATTAGGAACTAGAGAAATGCAGAGATTATAATAATGACCATGAAAATCCTACCTGGCCGTTGAAGCCTTTCCCCTCGTCTGACTGCAGGAAATCCATGAATACAAGGTTCGCTTTGGCTATGACAGAATTGACATGATCTTGGTAGTCTGGACTGCACACGGAGAACAGACCTACTGCTCCCAGGGGAACAAACTCTTGACTCCAGGGGAGAGCACCCTCACCAGAATTTGGTGTCATGGCATCAAATCCAAATGGACTTAAGCTGTAAATGAAAACAGCATGTTGAAATTTCATTGAGCTTTCTCCTTTTGAATGTTTCATCCATTAAATGGTCAGAAAATGTGTTTTAGCAATTCTTGAATTTTATAAAGTTTTGTCAACCCATTTAATTTTCTGTGTATAAAATTTTGTGGTTTGAACTTAAATGGCTTTTTTGTGGAATATTATTTCATGGATTTCATCTTCTGAATTTAAAATGAATTTGACTTTGAAAAACCCTCAAACAATTTTTTGCCTGTAAATTCATACAGTTGCTAATTATTATAAATTTTCATTTCTCCAAGTATACGAAAGAGAATTTGATTTATTTTTTGGGATTCAACTCGTGGATTGAGACAACTGCGATCTCCAAGAAGATTAATCCCCCAAGAACATTAATGATTTCAAAGTTGTTCAGTAAAATCCAGTAATACTAAGATACTTAACAAACCACAACAAAATTCAATTTGAACAATGAATTGCACACACCATGGTGGGGCAAGAACATTAATAACTGTGCACTAGTAATGGGTAATATATTCTTCAATAAATTTAACTTTACAACTGTTTCAAATTCTGAGGTCAATCAATGTTTCATATCAATAAAACCTACTTACTTAACTCAATAATCTTCTAATTACCTCAATATCCTACTAAATAACCTGAATATCCAACTTACCTTTCCGAGTAACCTACTACTTACCTTGCTAACCTACCGACTTACCTTGACAACTTACTAATTTACCTCAATAACTTACAAACTTTATACATTAAACATTTATAACTTATACAAACATACCTTGTTAACCTACTACTTACCTTGATAACTTACTGTCTTATCTCAATAACCTACCAAGTTACCTTGATAACCTATTAACCTACCTCAATAATCTACAACTTAACTTGATAACCTTCCAATTTACCTTGATAACCTACTAACTTACATGGATAACCTACAACTTGTCTTGATGATCTGTCAACTTATCATGAAAAGCTACTAACTTACCTCAAAAACTCACTAACCTTCCTCAACAATGTAGTTACTTACCTTGATAGAACATTGAGAGCCTCTGAACAGATCTGCGGACATGGCACAAGTCTGAGGGCGATATGTCCTTTAGCACTCGGGTAACTTGATTTAATGACAGTATCAAATGTTGCCTTTAGAGTATTGTAATCACTTCTCTTTGATGCATTAAAATGGTCAAAGGCTGGGTCAAGTAAGCTTCCTACAAATAAAGTATGTGGTCAAACTGTTTCAGAAGCAAGTTCTCTCTAGTCTTTAGAAAGTAATACATTGCATGTGTATATAGCATATAGTATATATCCATACTGGTTTGACAAATCTGTCAGTTCTTACCTCGTTTGTAAATAATTGTTTGAGTAAGTAACAAGAAAACCAAGACCATATGAACCAAGCTAATACACTATAAAAAGATACAAATTTGAGCCATGCCATAAGAAAACCAACATAGTGGGTTTGTGACCAGCATGGATCCAGACCAGCCTGCACATCCGCACAGTCTGGTCAGGATCCATGCTGTTTGCTAACAGTTTCTCCAATTCCAATAGGCTTCAAAAGCGAACAGCATGGATCCTGACCAGACTGAGCGGATGCGCAGCCTGGTCTGCATCCATGCTGGTCGCAAACCCACTATGTTGGTTTTCTCATGACAGGGCTCATTTCTTCTCAGGTACTACTACAGAGACAAAGAGACTGAAAATACGTATATAATAAAAAAAAAAATTAGGACTTTTTAAGCAGCCATTTGTAACAACTAATTTGATTGGCTGTGGAGTTCAAACATGCAGTGATATCATTCATAACAAGATGGAGGTTTACCAAATTCTTTTTGTATCAATTATGGTCAGACATTATAGAATGTGCAAAAAGACTAAAAAGAAAGAACAAGACCTACCTCCATGTATAACAAGAAAGAGAGTATTAGTTTTACACAAGGGGGGCACTGGAGCATGTTTTTCGTATCCTCCAGTCTCCAAGCTGTATTTCTGACACAGCTTCTCAAAACGCCGACTACCATGAGACTCTAAAAATAGCAAACATAATAAATGATTGACCCATCATCAACACTGGTCTAAAATTACACTTTTTAACTTTAAAATGCAAAATTTTCTACTAATATGAAAAGTTCTGATAGGTACATCATTAATGAAATCTGACAGAATATCTGGCATATTTACATCTATGCCTAAACTGTCTCTTAAAGGCCTAGATTTTGGCAGCGGGCCAAGGGATTTCTGTCTTCACCAGCACTGTTGGGGGCTAATGACCATCACAGTATGGTTCCAATAAACAAGGGTCAATGTTTATTGGAGAGTCAGTCTACCTTACAAGTGTATCAATTAGTGAGAAGGGGAAACAATGTAATTTATTTTTAATTGATGTATAATTGATAACTTTTTAAGTTATATTAGATTTTTTTTTTTGCATTTCTATGTAAAGAAAAATATTTGTTGATCAATCACAATAATAAGATAATCAGAAACTCATTTTCACAATATTGAAATAATGATAAACTTTCTTAAAGAAATATGAAAGTTTTTATTTTTTCAAAGTCTGTCTTGAGAATTGTGATATTTCATAAAAATGTGACTTTCACTCATCTAAAGCTTGCAGAATACTGTAAATAACATTTGTCTAAAAATTGAAAACAGTATGTGCGTTTCTAAGTTACAAAGCAAAGCATGAAAAAAGTCAGTTTTGGTAACATACTGAAAATGAAAATTCAGCACAGATGGAACACAATAATTTGAAGTTCAAATAATGTTGATTACATGAAAACAAGAAACCCAGTTTCCAATTAGAAAAACATTGTCAGCACAAAGAACTCATGAAATTTTCACTATACTATATCTTTAATCATCCTTTATGTAATATAATATTAATAATAATAACAATAATAATAATAATAATTATTATTTTTATTATCATTATCATAACATTAAAGTAATAGTTATTATCATTTATACAGTATCAAAATAATGAGTAATACTATTATTATTCCACATTTCACTGAATAAAAATTAATTTCTTTCAACTCCACTGCACTTGTCATCTTCATGGTCTAGGGGTCCCTGCTGTGCTAATTGCCCTCTAATCAGTTACGGTTACATAATCGCTGATAAGCAGCAGATAAGATGGGAGTTGTATACTGGATTGGGGGGGGGGGGGGGACACTTATATAGTAGTGAATCTAGGCCTTTAAATGATGTGGGTAGTCAATGTATGACAAAACCTTGGAGGGAATGACTCTTTGTCCAGCCAAGTCCATGGCAGATCTCATATTGACATCATCAGCATCCAGTCTAGGGTGATACTGCTGGAAACAGTACCATGCATGCAGTATCTGTATACATTGTATCAGCAAAGCTTATATAATACTAAGACCTTTTCTACATATCTTACAGACTATATATTTTTTGTGAAAACTGCCTTTTATTTTCTCATTTTCTGTTTAGATTTCGATTTCAAATCAATTTAGATATGCCTGCTGTTTTATTATAAAATGACAGGTACCTTGATCAAAGGACAGATGGGATCTGGCATCTGCAAACTCATCATTTGAAACAGAAAGAGTTTCCATGGATAACGACTTTACTCCAAGCCCCTCCCCTGAAATTTACAAAACAATATTGAGAATTTAAATAACAAGACTTTAAAAACCTTATCAGTAAAGACCTTAGTATTTCTGGAAGATCTGATTCTGATTCCATGCTTAACCTTTACACTGCTAAATTTCTATAATGAACCTGTCCATCGTTCTATTTGGAAAGTACCATTAACTGTTAAAAAGGGTGCATACCAAAAAGATACTGACTGAATTGGGAACAGTGCAGTCATCATCAGACTGCACAGTTGTGTAGGCTTATCATGATCTGTACTGGCTGCAAAGGCAGAATCAGTTGTGGCCAACATGTTTAGGGATAATAAATGCCATGAAATGAACACATTACAGAATTAAGTCCACCAGGACATGGATGCCGCTGTATGTCATTTTAGGACACAGAAGTTTGTTTTCTGTAAGTAATGACACTTTGACAATACAACAATAGAAAAAACAAGAGGACCATGATGGTCCTGAATCGCTCACCTGTTCCCACATGACCCAGTTTTGAGTATGACGTCGTTTTTTCTATTATTTGACATAGTGACCTAGTTTCTGAGCTCATGTGACCCAGTTTTGAAACTGACCTAGATATTTTCAAGATAAAAATTCTGACTAATTTTCATGAAGATCTATTGAAAAATATGGTCTCTAGAGAGGTCACAAGGTTTTTCTATTATTTGACCTATTGACCTAGTTTTCAAAGGTACGTGACCCTGTTTTAAACTTTACCTAGATATCATCAAGGTGAACATTCTCTCTAATTTTCATGAAGATCTCATGAAAAATATGGCCTCTAGAGAGGTCACAAGGTTTTTCTATTTTTATACCTACTGCCCTAGTTTTTGACCCCACGTGACCCAGTTTCGAAACTGACCTAGATATCATAAAGTTGAACATTCAGATTAATTTTCATGAAGATCCATTGAAAAATATGGCCTCTAGAGAGGTCAAAGGATTTTTCTAATTTTTGACCTACTGACCTAGTTTTTGATCGCAGTTGACCCAGTTTCAAATTTGACCTAGATATCATCAAGATGAACATTCAGACCAACTTTCATACAGATCCCATGAAAAGTATGGCCTCTAGAGAGGTCACAAGGTTTTTTTATTATTTGACCTACTGACCTAGTTTTTGAAGGCACGTGACCCAGTTTCAAACTTGACCTAGATATCATCAAGGTGAACATTCTGACCAATTCTCATGAAGATCCATTCAAGGGTATGGCCTCTAGAGAAGTCACAAGGTTTTTCTATTTTAAGACCTACTGACCTAGTTTTTGATCGCAGTTAACCCAGTTTCAAACTTGACCTATACATCGTCAAGATAAACATTCAGACCAACTTTCATACAGATCCCATGAAAAATATGGCCTCTAGAGAGGTCGCAAGGTTTTTTCATTATTTGACCTACTGACCTACTTTTTGACGGCACGTGACCCATTTTCGAACTTGACCTAGATATCATCAAGATGAACGTTCTGACCAATTTTTATGGAGATCCATTCACAAGTATGGCCTCTAGAGAGGTCACAAGGTTTTTCTATTTTTAGACCTACTAACCTAGTTTTTGACGGCACGTGACCAACTTTCGAACTTGACCTAGATATCATCAAGATGAACATTCAGACCAACTTTCATACAGATCCCATGAAAAATATGGCCTCTAGACAGGTCACAAGGTTTTTCTATTATTTGACCTACTAACCTAGTTTTTGATGGCATGTGACCCACTTTCGAACTTGACCTAGATATCATCAAGATGAACATTCAGACCAACTTTCATACAGATCCCATGAAAAATATGGCCTCTAGAGAGGTCACAAGGTTTTTTTATTATTTGACCAACTGACCTAGTTTTTGACGGCACGTGACCCACTTTTGAACTTGACCTAGATATCATCAAGGTGAACATTCTGACCAATTCTCATGAAGATCAATTCAAGGGTATGGCCTCTAGAGAGGTCATAAGGTTTTTCTATTTTTAGACCTACTGACCTAGTTTTTGACCGCACGTGACCCAGTTTCGAACTTGACCTAGATATCATCAAGGTGAACATTCTGACCAATTTTTATGAAGATCCATTCACAAGTATGGCCTCTAGAGAGGTCACAAGGTTTTTCTATTTTTAGACCTACTGACCTAGTTTTTGACCACAGGTGACCCAGTTTCGAACTTGATCTAGATATCATCAAGATGAACATTCAGACCAACTTTCATACAGATCCCATGAAAAATATGGCCTCTAAAGAGGTCACAAGGTTTTTCTATTTCTAGACCTACTGACCTAGTTTTTGACCGCATGTGACCCAGTTTCGAACTTGACCTAGATATCATCAAGGTGAACATTCTGGCCAATTTTCATGAAGATCTTGTGAAATATATGGCCTCTAGAGAGGTCACAAGGTTTTTGTATTTTTAGACCTACTGACCTAGTTTTTGACAGCATGTGACCCAGTTTCGAACCTGACCTAGATATCATCAAGGGGAACATTCTGACCAATTTCCATAAAGATCCCATGAAAAATGTGACCTCTAGAGTGGTCACAAGCAAAAGTTTACGCACGTACGCACGGACGGACGGACGACGTCCGCTGCGCGATCACAAAAGCTCACCTTGTCACTTTGTGACAGGTGAGCTAATAAAGAGTGACCTTGACCTCTAAGTTTCCTGTGGGGGAACATAAATATTCCCATAAATAAAATAATTAAAATTTGAAATAATCACAAATAGCTGATTTAAGCCACCCTCATGAAACAATAACAACAATGGAAGGCATATTCCAAACATAACGTAACAACAATATGTTGTTTTTTGACTTCGACATGTTGTGACATAGTTTTATATAGTATCATTCATTCTGATGCTTTAATATTTAATTTAAATTCTCAGAAAAAACAAGAGCTGTCTCCATAGGATGACACATGCCCCCCCGATGGCACTTTGAATGAATAGTTATGGCCGATGTTAAGAGTTTAGGACCTTTGACCTACGGAGCTGGGTCTTGCGCGCGACACGTCGTCTTACTGTGTCACACATTCATGCGTATTTATTTTAAAATCCATGCATGAATGACAAAGATATGGACCGGACACGCCCATCAATGTACTATCATGAAAAATGACCTTTAACGTCTAAGTGTGACCTTGACCTTTGAGCTACGAACCTGGGTCTTGCGCGCAACACGTCGTCTTACTGTGGTACACATTCATGCCAAGTTATTTGAAAATCCATCCATCGATGACAAAGATATGGACCGGACACGCCCATCAATGCACTATCCTTTAATGTCTAAGTGTGACCTTGACCTTTGAGCTACGGACCTGGGTCTTGCGCGCGACACGTCGTCTTACTGTGGTTCACATTCATGCCAAGTTATTTGAAAATCCATCCATCGATGACAAAGATATGGACCGGACACGCCCATCAATGCACTATCCTTTAATGTCTAAGTGTGACCTTGACCTTTGAGCTACGGACCTGGGTCTTGCGCGCGACACGTCGTCTTACTGTGGTACACATTCATGCCAAGTTATTTGAAAATCCATCCATCGATGACAAAGATATGGACCGGACACGAAAATTGCGGACAGACTGACAGACTGACAGACCGACAGACCGACGGACCGACAGACGGTTCAAAAACTATATGCCTCCCTTTGGGGGCATAAAAACAATAAATGAAAATCTGAAATATATAATAAACAATATCAGGACCTGTAAATGTTAAATTAGTAACCTTGTTTCCAAAAAATTAGATCAGCTTGTTACATAGCATATTCCAATATGACATGCAGTATAACAATAATTATGATTAATTAAATATGCCATTTATAAGTACCGCACAGTATTATGGCGTTTTTATTTTTAGCAACATGTAAATAAACAATCAGTACTTAGCAATATCTTTTAAAAGGAAATATATTAAATGTAAGATCAATGGTTGGCCTGATGGCGCAGTAGGTTGAGTAGATATACTTGTAATCTCTTTGGAGTGATAGTTTTGATGGTTCGAACCTTAACTGCATCCGTCATTCTTTTTTATTTTGCATTTAATTTACATACTTTGTGTAAGTTTATTTTTCTCTGATTTCTAATTTATTCATGAATGCCTAAAATATCAGATCATATTAAAGATGAAACATATTTAAACATGATTACGTATTAACAATGACATATACATGTTAGTGAACAAAGTTAGTACTAGATTAACAAACTTTTGTTGTTTTCGTTGAATCCTATTGAAAAAAAAAAAAAAAGAAATTAAATACAGTTTTCAAAATACCTTTTTACGGGTCTGGGAATCGAACTCCCGACGAAAAAGTATAAGACGGATACATATACCGCTCTGCCAACGAGGAATTACTAATTGTAGCGTAAACCTTGTGTATTGACTTGAATTTACGCGACTGCTTTGTTTGTTTACATTTTAAAGCGCCTTATTACTGTGCGATACCTATAAATACCAGGAACAAAATTATAAACAGGAAAGGTTATGTTTCAATTGTTAGAACAGATTAACTTCTTTGCGGGAAGAATAAAATGTTAGACACATAAAACAACTTGAGATGAAAACCTAAGGCCCGGATCCAGGGGTGGGCTGAGGGGACTCATGTCCCCCAGTTAGCTGAGAAGTGACCTATACCCATCAAAGATGCACCCAACTATTTTGGCAAAGGAATAATATTTTCTCAAAATTTAGACCCAGAAATGCACCAGAGTCCACCATTTCATACCTACATTCAAAATTTTCCAGAGTGAGAAGCCCCCTCACCCCCACCCACCTTCAAGAGTGAACTAACCCCTCCATTACCTCAAAATTTAGACCTAAAAATGCAACTGAGACCACCATTACATACAAATATTTTAAAAAATTTCCATGGGAAGGGCCTGACCACCCTAAAATGAGGTGCGTACTCCCACCAGTAAATGCCCCTGAGGCAACCATTTCATACCTGTATTTAAAAAATTCCAGAAGCGCCCTCCCCAGTACCTACCCACGCTCGGTGCTATGCGCCTCTGTGGTGACATCTTCATTCTAGACTAGTGCCCCCCAGTCAAATATTTCTGGACCCGGGCCTGAACCATATGGTATAATTTGATACAATGACTATTTCTTTGCAGACAAGAATATTTGAATTGTTAACCTTTACCTTGCTAAATTTCTATAATTGACTGGTCCATCATTCAATTAGTACCACTTTTTATTCAAAGGGTTTTTTTTTTCTGAAAATTTACTGACTGAATAGCGATTAATCTTGGTCTGCACTGGTCGCAAAGGCAGAATCACTTGCCCTACCAACTAGATAATCTTTATTTTTTTGTAATCATTTCTCAATTTATTCTGACTGATCTTTCTTGGCTCTAATTATCTACCAATGTTTTGAGAAGAAAAGGGACATAATTATACAAAATTTGAATAGCCTTGGGAGCTATCTCCTGTGAACAAAACACAGGGTCTGAAAACAGACTAGCCACCAGCAGGCAAGAAAATTCAAATTGTTAGCACTTCTGTATACAGATTATCAGTTATAAACATGAGCTGCACCCCACCCCACCCATCCTCCACTTAAATCACTTGACTCCAGGTGATTCAAACTTAGGCCAAACAAAATTAGATCTAAGTTTAGCATTCCCATTATTTTTCAAAATTTACCTATGATGTAGCAATATATACTTTTAAAGTAATAATTATTGTGACATGCATTTATCAAGATGAAATGGCTTGAAACCAAGGTTACAATAAGTAACCCCTTTATGAAAAGAATTTGCCATTACGATCACGTATTATAAGACATCACTGCTGTTTTTTTTTGTTAACATTTTCTGATTTTATTTTTAACCTATCAACCCAAGTTTCAATTTGGTATGGCCTTATGTGAAATAGCTCAGAATTATGAAACTAAAGCATAATTCATCAGCAAATTCACTGATCATTATTGTATTTTCAGTTTTACAGTCAAATATAGGTCAGAGACCACCAATTCAAAAAAGTACAGGGAACTTAATACTGGGAACAAGGTAAGTGTATACCTCGGAATAAGGTAGTTGCGTTCTGACTGGTCAGTCATGTAAACAAACCCAAGAAGTGATTATTTTTTCAAAATGGAATATGGAAGGCCATACACGCCATAATGTTATAATGGAAGTCTATGGGAAAACAACTAGTGTTCTCTAACCTACATATGAGCTAAAACGTGACTTTTGTCGTAAGCCATCACAAAATGAGCGTGAAATTTGAATATTTTTTTTAATTTTGGCCTCTTTGTTTGACAGGTGTGCCCATTTTCATCTGAGTTTTTAAACCCAAATGGCTCATTTTTATCTCTGTAATGTCAGAGAATGATCAAAATTTATAGACTTTATTTCTATTTCTTACGAATGAATCATATTTCAGCTTCCAAACAAAATCCTTTGCAGATAACTTAAATTTTCACGAAAAATTGCAATAAAATGATGTCAGGGTCTGAATCTGGGTCTGTAAATTGACAGGGGGTGACCTTAGTAAACTGTCAATAACTTTCTTAAAACTGAACATTTCTTGATGAAACTTTGTAAAACATTTGGTATTGGATCGTGCTTAACAATAAAAGTGTAAAATAGGAAAACTTGAAACGAAACATTCATCTATAGGTCAGAGACCACCAATTCAAAAAAGTACAGGGAACTTACTGGGAATGAGGTAAGTGTATACCTGGGAATAAGGTAGCGTCTGTGTGTTCTGACAGGTCAGTCATGTAAACAAACCCAAGAAGTGATTATTTTTTTCCAAAATGAAATATTTTTACTGCATTTACAGTATTTCATTATACATTTTGACAAAATTTGCTACATTTCATGTGTATTGAATTTTTTTTTCATCAAATGAATTTCTCCCCCCATGACAACGATGTAAACAGGGTCATCTCATCCACACGAAAATTACTTAAATAAAGTATCACTATATTCATATGTTTTTCGTCCAATATTTTGGTGGAACTAAGATATTTCTTGAAAAAAATGTGATTGGATATACATGTTTCAATTTATGGAAGGCCGTACATGCCATAATGTTATAATGGAAGTCTATGGGAAAACAATTGGTGTTCTCTAACCTATAGTCTATATTTTTCAGCTAAATAATTATAGTCATAGCTAACTGTCTAGAACACATCACCCAGTTATAACAATACAGAAAATATACACATATGGAAAGAATAAATTAATATTGACCCTTACCCTGCTAAATTTCTGTAATGAACTTGTCCATCTTTCAATTTGGACAGTACCATTAACTGTTAAAAGGGGTGCTTACCAAAAAAATACTGACTAAATGGCAAAGAGTGCAGATCATGATCAGACTGCACGGATGTGCAGGCTGATCATAACCTACACTGGTCGTAAAGGCAGAATCAGTCGTATTTAGCATGATAAGGGTTGATATCAGATAAGTCAACAACCTTGAATCTCCTACATAAACTGTTTCCTCTAAATAATGTGAGAAACCTTAAAATCTAAAGTGTTTGTGAAGAATGAATTCAAGGACCTTACCCATAATCTGTTCACACTTTCAGCTTTAAGTCTGAAATTAAGGCTTGAATTTCTTCCATGTTTTTCCCGCCTTACTTTTGGTTTTTAATAAAAGCATGAATATAACTTATACTGAAACCAAACGTTTAACAGACTTTCAGAATGTGTGAATGTTTATAGTTCTTAAACCAATGTCAGTAAAGTTCATAATAGAACAGAACAGAACAAAACAGACTGCAAATTCTATGTATGTCATAAACTGTAGTGACGAAACAATGAAAGCAAAAAGTAGGTGGATACTTAAAGGCAGTGTTAAACAGAACAGAACAGAACAGGGTATAAATTCTACATAGGCCCTCTACTGCAGTGATGGTACAATGAAAGCAAAAAGTGGGTGGGGTACTTACATTCAGAAAGTGTTTCTGACTCAGAATATTCTAAATCAGAGTTGAATATTTCATCACAAAGACCTACAGAACATACAGGAAAGTAAAGCATACAAAAAACAAGGGTAAACAAAACTTTAAACATTAACTAAAAGCTGGCATACATCAATTCCAGTTATTAATTACAGTCAAAAATGATTTAGTGTCAGAAGTATTTAAGTTTTTCCAGCTGTTTTGTCAAATCCTTTAGGCTTTTTGTGAAATTCTCACGAAAATGAGGTTGATTGATATACATACCTGACACAGTACTATAAATAACTTCTTAGAATTTTCACGTTATCACCTAGATATTAATATATGCCAGCCTATACAGAAAAGGTCAAAATAAGGCATTTTGAAATAACGAAATGTAATTGTTAAAATCCACATTCATTTGGATTCAGAAATATTAATATAGATATTGTATTATTAATGCAAACTGAAGTTTTAAGCATTCAAATGCGTATGCAGCTAAAGCACAAGCAAAATCAGCAGCAGGGTTTGAAATTAAAAGATCAACAACATAACAGATGAAAAGCAAAAAAAGCTCTGTGTCATTTTCATATACAGGTCTATACTCTTGTGTAGCATGCCTTAAATATAGCTCTACTTAATATGCCATATATACATATAGCTCTGTGTAATATGCCATATATATAGCTCTGTGTAATATCAACTACATACAGTACTGTGTATGCCCCATAGGAACAATTTGAGTGATGTTCTTTACATTGCAACAAAAAAATCAAGCAGTCTACAGGTTATTGTGACCTTGACCTTTTACTGACTGATCCCTGAAACAAAAGGGTCCATCTACTGACCATGGTCAAAAATCCCTTGAAGTCAAACAGCTGTAGGCCTAAGTGATCTGAAGTTAATGATCTAAAACCAGATTTCAGTTTCAACGTCATTGTGACCTTGAACTTCTGCCAATTTCCCAGCAACTGTTTTAAAGTCTGGAGGTGACCTTGACCTTTGACCAGATATTTCTTAAAATGACAGAGATCATTTCGAGGGCTTGGTGCAAAACTATTGTAAGTGTATATAAATAAAGAACAAGATACAATAGTTTTGCGCCAAGCCCTCGATTTGCTGACCACACGTAACCATGATATTATGTTTAATCACTTGATGCCTAAGTGTTCTTCAGTCATGTACTGAAAACCAGTTGGTCTACTGAAGGCCTGACCACCTGACTGACACTGAGCAAACCCATTTACCCCTTCTCTTTGTAATGAGGTATAAAAATGTTTGCATCCTGAAAGTCTCACAAAAATGAAACATTCTAAGTAGCTGTGTTTAAATAAATGTTTTATTTACTATAAATCTAGGATTATTCCCCATAAAAGCGAAGAACTCTTGTACTTAAATACACAATCATTACTATAAAACAAAATTCCGTTAAAATATTTACACAATTTTAAAGATTCACTACTTAATTTTCTTATATTTTTTACAGTATATCATAATTTTAAGTGCATTAGGAAACGTGTTAAATATCATTGCGGGAAGTGATAATGTAAACAGGAAAGTTAAATTTGTACATAACATTTACCAGTGAACAGGTGCAGTGAACTATTTGCAGACACACAAGTGAATGTCACTGTTCCACAGAGAAAACATCGCATCTAGAATGCAACCAATTTACGAAAACACACAAAAAAATGTTTTCTTCAGAAGTTTTTGGCAAAAAGCGCATTAATTGTGCATTATAGCAGTAAAAGCTTTGCAACTAATGTAAACTTGAGCTATCACTGAAAGTGAATAATACCACCATAATACTGTTGTATCAAAGGAAATAAGAACATTGAGCAATTTTTTTTTATTTTTAAAGGTGTATTTTGTTTTTTCTCAAGCTCAAGGGCATATAACTCTGTTTTAAAGGTGTATTTTGTTTTTTTCTCAAGCTCAAGGGCATACAACTCTATTTCTTAAAGGTGTATTTTGTTTCTACTCAAGTTCAAGGGCATATAATTCTGCAACTTACACAGACCTAGAAAAAATATCAGATTCATTAATCACGTGTATCAAGTTTCATTTGAATCCTTTAAAACTCTGGTGGTAATTTGAGTAATGAACTGTTTCAATTCCCAAATACCGATCTTTAACCTCATTTTCAGAGAATAAAAATATAGAAAATGAAAAAAATATATCTCCATTCATAACTGGTCATTTTTATGAGATACAAAAGTGAAACATCAACATTTATCATCAACAACATCATAGTGCAGCAGAAACTAAATCAGTAATTACGGAAGGTTATAATTCTGCACATCCAGTCATTTCCATCTAGTGATAACATATAAAACTTCCTTTAGTAACTGAAAAGGTTCTGTCTGCATGTTCTACACAATAATTTATTTTATTTATTTATTTTGTTGGGTTTAACGTCGCACCGACACAATTTTAGTCTACACAATAAGGAAGATAATTCAACAATTATTCTAGACAGAGAAATGGTCACAGCAAAGTGTTCAGATTCAGCCACAATGACTGTATCATGCCACATGTATAACAAAATCTGCATGTCAGTTTTGTTAGAAACACCGTTCAACAATCCAGCCACCACTACACAGCCTACGTACCGCTTGGACTTTCGCTCTCGATGCCTACATACTCTGAACAAACAATTAACATACATCTTATAATTGGGGGAAAAAATACTGTGATTCTTTTTTAATGGAATCTACTGTTAAAAAGAGATATATAGATTCTTACTGAAAAATTTCTTCCAATAAAAAGACAACTTACTCCATAGATTTAAAAACACAGAGCAACATTTTGAAGGTTTGTTATTTTAGATTTAACATGTAGTACATAATTGTGAAAAGCATCATGTTCATAATAAGCCTGTACGTAACCAATACAGGTGTGCTCACAGGGTATAAATGATAAAATTCTGCCTGGCAACCTAAGCAGTGTCTGCAATATAAATTATACAACTTCAATGTTTAAACTGAAAAATATATTATCCTGTTTTTGAGATGCAACACTGCTGATAAGCAATTACAAACAATCAATTTATTATCTTAAAATACCTTCAATGATAAATGATTCTTATGTAAAAATTATAATTCTTAATTATAGATATCTGAATATTAAACATACACTTCATGCTTAAAGTTTAAAAATTTTAAAACTAATGCTTTTATCTGAGAAAAGCTAAACAACATCCATGATAAAAATAAGGAAAAATGATTGCAAAGAAAAAGGCAACACCCAAAATTTCTCTCCTGCAACCCACATTTGTATGTGAATGGGAAAGACCAGGAAAAACATGTACAGCTAGTAATGACCACTGATAATTAAGCTGCAGCTACAAAAATATAAATGAAAATAAAAATGAAATTTTAACAAAATTATACTGACACAATAAGTAACCATGATTCCAAGGTCATATAGCTAAAATGGAGACCAGTCTCAGAATACAACCTTGCCATTGGTCA
This sequence comes from Mercenaria mercenaria, assembly GCF_021730395.1. Taxonomy (NCBI): domain Eukaryota; kingdom Metazoa; phylum Mollusca; class Bivalvia; order Venerida; family Veneridae; genus Mercenaria; species Mercenaria mercenaria. The sequence continues at coordinate 6,200,280 of NC_069372.1, forward strand.
GTTTCAAATCTGAAGTTCGAATCAACCAATCAGATGCTATAGTTATTAGACTGGTCTCCAAACTCAAATTCAAAATGAGGAAAATGTAGATATTTATCTTACCTTGGGCGTCATAGAATTCATCTTCATCTGAACTTGACTCTTGCAGTTGTTCAAGACTTTGAAACCTCCAATCAGATACTTGACTAGAATCTTTAAATAGATTGTTAAAATCTATAAATAAATCATATATTTGTACAGGCATTTTTATGTTTTCTTCCAACATAAGTATGACAACTAATTAATATATTTCAATTAAGATGAAATAATGAGCATATGAAATGTCCTGTTACAGGCTATATCCCATTAAAACTGACTGCATATGTTTATCTTCAAGTTGATAAAAGAAAACAATGCACAATTTAATTTAAAACTTTAAATAATGCACTTTAAAATGTTTACTGATACAATTGTAAACAGGAAATAATTGCAATGATGCATGAGTTTCAATTCTGTGATCCGACATGATCAGAAAATGTAGAGCTTGTGTATATTACAAGCGTCACATTCACATCAAGAAGATCCTGGTTTAAAGATCATATTCGCAAACAATTTATCATTTAAAGTTTGTTTTGTTCAATTAATAGTTAATTGCAATTTTCTCTCTGTATATCAGCAGATAATGATAATGTATCCAGTGTTGCTGGATTCTATACATATACAATTTACTGACCTCACATTCAAGAGGTCACAATGTTTGGTTATGTTTAAAGCACTTGTGGAGGCTACATTCTACTTCCACACACTTTTCAACATACCCTCAGATTTTATACACAAATGGCTACTATTAAGACAATGCTTTTTTTTTTTCTCTGTTGTTGGATTTAAAATAACACTGACAAAATTATTAACTTTCTAACTTCTGATAGTGCAGGAATACCCCAGGTGCCCCTCCAAGCATCATTTAATCAAAGGCAGGCACCTAGATAGAACTACTGAAGTCAACAAGTCCGCTGAATGACTTTCTACACCCCAAGCAAAGTTTTGAACTCACAACAGTAATGACTGAATGATTAGGACAGCGCCCTTAGCCATTTGACTACGCAGGGCCCCTAAACTACAGTGTAGCTACATCTGACCTTACCTAGTGATGTTTTTGATTTCGACAGTTGCTGCTTGCTTCTTGACTTTCCGGAATGTTTTGAAGTTTGTGAAGGAGCAGGACTTCCCGATTTTTTATGCACTTCTTGAAGTCCGTTATTAGATTTTGAAACTGGAATCTTCGGACTAGATGAATGTTTTGAGTCATTACTTGTTGTAAAATTATCAATTGTTTCTGTTTTCTTATTCGTTGATTTTGAACTTTCGTTATTTTGTACAAAGTCTTCACTTTCACTGACTGCAGCCATTGTTTCTTGTAAAGCAAGCTGAGTCTCATACTCCAGTTTACGAATATCCTCTAACTTTAGCCCGTGGTATTCGTCTTGCCAGCACCAAGCTTGCCTGTGGGCTCTCAACATAGTCTTACGTAATCCTGAAAAATATTTCATGTACCGATATAAATTTTTGCAGTATTACTCATTCGGACAAAGCGCAAACAAAACTGTACTGAACGGTATCAAATCTAACTGAAAGATCTTTCTACTCCCATCATAACTGAATCCACATAATAAATCGAGTATTTAAACTTTTTTGACGAAAGCAGGTTTCTTTAGAGAACTTTGTGTAAATCAGTTATTTATAAGCATTACCAAAAGCCAGTAGTTCAAAGGCATTACCTAAAATCAGTAATTTACGAATATAACAAGTTAAAAATCAGTAACTTAAAAGTGCATTACCTATATCATGAATAAACCTTTCAATCTTTGTCTGCATTCCCCAGTATTTGAACTCTACCCTGCACAGCTTATATGCTGTCATAATTTTCTTGTCCGGATCAACTTTGCTCGCCCGACTGTACTCTTCCCGCCAATTATCGTTTAGCGGACCACGTTTTGTCGTTTTGGACTGGAATATCTTAGGGTCTTCCTCCCTACGATAGTCACCGCTAGAGATGCTGTCTTTCACAATATCAATGTAATCTGAAAATGTAAAGTTTATTTTTCAGTCTTACATGTAAACAAATTTTCTTTTTTATATCATGTTTTTTCTATGCTTTTTACTATAGAACAGTTTTACCCATACAATATCACACAGACTCGGCAACATTACATGCAAAATCATCACATCACAATGTTAATTTTGGAAAAATGTTCAATAATTCTTTGATTTTTTTTATTGAGAGTACAAGTATGGGTGGCGGTTACCGCCAAAATTAGTAAATATACAATCCATTCATAAACAAGTCAGTCAGTGCAGTGCATTTCAATGCTGTCTATTCTAAAACTCCATCCTGTCCAATATATTTACATTCAACACATTGTATTTTGAAACCATTTAATACAAAACTTCATTCCCTCCATTTACACATGGAACGATGCATTGAAAACCTTGTTGCGATGCAACGTAATATGAAATCATCCAACAAAACATGATACCATGCAGCTCAATGTGAAGCCGTTTAACACAACGCGAGTACGTGCAGTGTAAGATGAAATGATTCGTTACAACATGATGCTGTTTAATGCATATTGACACCGCTTTGTGTAATTGAGAGCGGTGTATTAAAACTTGATGCCATGCAGTCCAATGTGAAGACGTTTAAAGCAACATGAGTTCGTACAGTGTAAAGTGAAATGATTCATTAAAGTTTGGCGCCGTCTAATGCATACTGAAACCATGTTGTGTGATCTGGAGCGGCGTAATGTTAATTACACAAAGCGGTGTCAATATGCATTAGACAGCGTCAAGTTGTAATGAATCATTTCATCTTACACTGCACGTACTCACGTTGTGTTAAACGGCTTCACATTGAGCTGCATGGTTTCATGTTTTATTGGAGGATTTCATATTACGGTGCATCGCAACAAGTTTTTCAATGCATCGTTCCATGTTTAAATGGATGGAATGAAGTTTTGTATTAAATGGTTTCAAAATACCATGCATTGAGTGTAAATATATAGGACGGGATGGAGTTTTGAACTAGATGACATTGAAATGTATTGCACTGACTGACTTGTTTATGAACGGACTGTATATTTACTAATTTTGGCGGTTACTGCTGCCCATAGTACAAGACTTTATGTTTTTGAAGGTATTTATACACATCTGTATCTTTATTGGTATATATTTTGGAAAGAATGTTACACAATTTACAGATCGTATTTTTTATTGCTTTGAAACAGTATAACTATCACTTTCGTTTCACTAATACATTCCAGTACTTCCCTGACATACATAAGATACATTTAATTGTGACTGTAGCTTTACAAACACAGTTTTGTTTGTTAAATACATTAAATTTCATTCAATTAAAGTTCCATAAGATTAAAATCAGATAAAAAAATCTATCTAAACAGATGTTTTGCATAATAAAATGGTTAGAAAATCACTACTTACAATATTACTCACGAAGTTATACATTTACAGCAATAAAGGGAGATAATCATAAACAATGGATTCAGAAATATTTTCTACTATGTAATGAAATTTCAGACCTTTGGCAAATAAATCAAAAATGATTATTGAAAATAGGATTTAACAAGAGCTGTCTCCATAGAATGACACATGCCCCCAATGGCACTTTAAATGAATAGTTATGGCCGATGTTCGAGTTTAGGACCTTTGACCTACGAAGCTGGGTCTTGCGTGCGACACGTCGTCTGACTGTGTCACACATTTATGCGTAGTTATTTTAAAATCCATGCATGAATGACAAAGATATGGACCGGACACACCCATCAATGCACTATCATGAAAAAAGACCTTTAACATCTAAGTGTGACCTTGACCTTTGAGCTACGGACCTGGGTCTTGCGCATGACACGTCGTCTTACTGTGGTACACATTCATGCCAAGTTTTTTGAAAATCCATCCATCGATGACAAAGATATGGACCGGACACACCCATCAATGCACTATCCCTTAATGTCTAAGTGTGACCTTGACCTTTGAGATACGGACCTGGGTCTTGCACGCGACACGTCGTCTTACTGTGGTACACATTCATGCCAAGTTATTTGAAAATCAATCCATCGATGACAAAGATATGGACCGGACACGCCCATCAATGCACTATCCCTTAATGTCTAAGTGTGACCTTGACCTTTGAGCTACGGACCTGGATCTTGCGCGCGACACGTCGTCTTACTGTGGTTCACATTCATGCCAAGTTATTTGAAAATCCATCCATCGATGACAAAGATATGGACCGGACACGCCCATCAATGCAATAACCTTTAATGTCTAAGAGTGACCTTGACTTTTGAGCTACGGACCTGGGTCTTGCGCGCGACACGTCGTCTTACTGTGGTACACATTCATGCCAAGTTATTTGAAAATCCATCCATCGATGACAAAGATATGGACCGGACACGAAAAATGCGGACAGACCGACAGACTGACAGACTGACAGACCGACGGTTCAAAAACTATATGCCTCCCTTTGGGGGCATAAAAAGTAATAGACATATTTCATGCCCATAACAAAAAAATGTGGCAGCCACATTATAAGCAAAGCTCATCACAGGGCATAGCATATCTTTAAATTTTCTTTATTCCACAGTGTGAAGATCTAACATGCCATACAAAAGCTGCATCAATTTCAATTATCTGCAGAAACCTAAAATTTTCCAATTAATTCTACTTCTGATTACATGCAAGGCTTTTCTCAGACACAATTTTCTCAACAATAGTCTAACAGATTAGTATGTAATTACTTCATTACATGCCTGCCATACAATTGGATTTTATCACTGAGATACCACTCATATTTGCTTACTTATAACACAGTTTTGAACTTAGGTTGAAACTGTTCTGTGAAAAAATGTGTCATTGGTAGTTTTGTATCAACTTTTACAGAAGTTCTAAATGTTGGAAGTTGCTGCGTTCTGCTGATGCGGCTTTTTCCTTTTTTTTTTTTATTGTTTTACGTACAAATTGAACTGTTTTGCCTACACAATGCTTTAATGCAAAAGTGTCCACAACAACAGAGTTAAACACTTATCAGTACACTAGAAAATCATTTGATTTTAATATTTTATAAGCTTGTTACACACCATGTCTGGCGACATAAGTCAATCCTAACTAAGTTATAAACTGGAAACCACCTTATTGATGATCACACCTGTTTTGTCACCTTGGCCCTATGGCATAAAAAAAATGACTTTTGTTATTACAAAAAAGTAAGGCTAAGACTGTCATTTAAACTACCTGTCTGTTCAACATTACAAAAAATATGATCAACCAACACTTTAGTCCACTGTGCAATAAAGGAACTTTCAAAGTTTGCAGATTTATTAACTTATCTCATTCCCAACTAAAGCTTTATGGATTCGAAACCATTTTCTATTTTTAGTAACAGTGACCTTGACCCAAGTGACCCAAAATACATGTTATTAATTACAAAAAATAGGCAGGCCCAGACAGGGATTTGAACCATGTCTCGCCCATTCAAAATTACAAAAGGTACAATAGACCAAATCTTTAGTCCTCTATATCACAGAGAAATGTTCTATGTAAAAAGTTAAATGCTGACCTTGAACTTGATCCTATGGACCCAATATATAGTCCCAATCTTGGTTTTTCTATAAGCTACCTATAGGCTAAGTCTTATTTTGATACATCAATCCAAATGAAAATATTTTTTCCTATTTTCAATCACAATGACCTTGACCTTGATCCCAGTAATATCACAAGCAATCCCAAACTCTATCTCTATGCAAGCTAATTCCTTGCAATCTATTTTATTCCTTACTCAAGTTATTAAACGGAAACCAAAGTTAACGCTGCCTGCCCACCCAATGACATTCCCTAATCTTTATACAAATGTTATTCGAAAACCTTGCTAAAACAAGAGCTGTCATTATTGGTGACAAATGCCCCCGAAGCGTGCTCAAGAATACTACAGTTGTATGCGCAAAAAAATCACACATCATTTCATGACCTTGACCTAAGGGGCCCGGGTCATAAGCGTGACACACCTTCTCACCTTAAAAATCAGACAAGCCTAACAGATTGTCCATCATGACCCTTCTAAAATAGAATAATGACGTTATTTTCTTATTCATGCTGAATAATTTATTACACTTTTTGATCAATAAATCGCGTATGTGCAAAAATAAGCATGAGAATCCAAGGTGGGTAAACAAATACAAGGCTATTACGTTTCTGAAGGTGTATATTAAAAAGAAAGTTTCAATTTTAAATATCATCAGTAGCTTTACGGTGTTGTTTTATTAATGTAAAATACTCTCTAGTACATGGAGGTGTTGCATAAAAGGGTCATTACTTAACCCTTATCATGCTGGACACGATTGATTCTGCCATTGCGACCAGTGCAGATCATGATCAGCCTGCACATCCATGCAGTCTGATCAAGATCTACACTGTTCACCATTCAGTCAGTATCTTTTTGGTAAGCACCCCTTTTAACAGTTAATGGTACTGTCCAAACTGAAAGATGAACAAGTCCATTATAGAAATTTAGCAGGGTAAGGTAGCTTGATCTGAGATGTTGTATCTAGTTCACATTGATTTTACCAGCCGAGATCACACTCGATCATTACAAGCCCTTGAGTACTGTGAGCTGTGTAAGAAATTGTTATAAGGGAGAAGAAATTATCTGTCTGGATCATCTAATAACGAAAGAAAACTTATTCAGTTGTCAATACTGATATATGTCAGTGTTTTATGATATGGCATTACATGTTTCATCATTAGAATCTCTTGTAATTAACCTTTACCCTGATAAATTTCTAAAATAGACTGGTCCATCATTCAATTTGGACAGTACCATTTCTTATTAAAATGGGTGTTCACTGAAAATTTACTGACTGAATAACGAACAGTGCAGACCATGATCCGTGCAGGCTGATCTTGGTCTGCACTGGTCGCAAAGGCAAAAACACTTGCTGCCAGCAGGTTAACGTTTTAAAAAGAACTGGAATCACTGTCATTGCATTTCATGTGTGTAACAGATGTCAAACAGGGCCCAGACACTTTGTATTGCTTCAGTTCTGTTATTCCAGCTGGTATAAAAGTTTTAATTCTATAATTTTATCCTTTTTTTTATGTAAATGTCAGGTATAAAACCAAAATTTTCAGTCCTGATTGGCGCCATCAAATGTTTTTTGTGTTGGTGCACTATAAAAGCAAATTAAGGAAATAAACTGAATCTGTTCTACTTTAGTAACAAACAAGAGCTGTCCGTAGGACAGTCAATGCTCAACTATTCCAACTGTTGTCCCAGAAGCAGGAAAATTACCCTAAATGTTAAAATATCTATAGAGCAGATTCTGCATTAGTTTTGGACGTAGTAACTTGCATGTAAAACTTTAACCAGAAGTTTTCATTTTGCAAAATACTGGTCAGAGTTAAGGGACTTGATGCTATTACATATTTTTATAAATAAATGTCAAAGTTATGGGACCTGATGCTATCACACAGTTTTATAACCCAGAAGACATATGTGAAGTTTCAAATCAATATCTACATCAGTTTTGGAGATAGTAACTTGCATGCAAAACTTTAACCAAAGTGTGACGCCAAGGTTGAGAAGAATAGCTCAGACTATTCTTTGAATATTCGAGCTAAAAACGCCATACGATTTGATAATATGCAATAACTCTATATGAAATGTAAAATTAAATGTACATTCTATATCAAGTAAGTTCCTCATTTTCTAGACATCCTCTAGAAAATCCTACAACCATGTTACTACTCAGAATTGATCCAGTCAACTTAATCAGTTTCCTACAAATTGAGCCCTAAACTAGATATGTAAACTAAGAGGGAAATTGCATCACACAAGAAGAAATTATCTGTCTGGATCATTACATAATGATAGAAAACTTATTTGGATGTCAGTACTGATATGTTACTATTGTTTTACCATTCAACAACTAGACAGACAGGCAAGAGTATCATATGAGAAAAACAGTTCCATTAGAAACTGTGCTGGCATTTAATTTAGTTTAAAACAGGGGCTAAAACATGAACCTCTCTCCTGCTCAACAAAAGCTGAAACAGGGGCTAAAACATGAACCTCTCTCCCACTCAACAAACGCTGAAACAGGGGCTAAAACATGAACCTCTCTCCCACTCAACAAACGCTGAAACAGGGGCTAAAACATGAACCTATCTCCCACTCAACAAAAGCTGAAACAGGGGCTAAAACATGAACCTCTCTCCCACTCAACAAAAGATGAAACAGGGGCTAAAACATGAACCTCTCTCCCACTCAACAAAAGCTGAAACAGGGGCTAAAACATGAACCTCTCTCCCACTCAACAAAAGCTGAAACAGGGGCTAAAACATGAACCTCTCTCCCGCTCAGCAAACGCTGAAACAGGGGCTAAAACATGAACCCCTCTCCCACTCAACAAACGCTGAAACAGGGGCTAAAACATGAACCTCTCTCCCGCTCAGCAAACGCTGAAACAGGGGCTAAAACATGAACCTCTCTCCCGCTCAGCAAACGCTGAAACAGGGGCTAAAACATTAACCTCTCTCCCGCTCAACAAACGCTGAAACAGGGGCTAAAACATGAACCTCTCCCCCGCTCAACAAACACTCAAACAGGGGCTAAATATGAACCTCTCACACCAAACAAACATAAAAACAGGGCTAAATATTACCTTAAAACAAGGTTTAATATGAAACTCTTGAGTTTCACAGCTGTTGCCCCACCCACAGCTACAAGTAATACTGCACCAGTTTCTTTTTTCTAAACATCTGTAATTTACGATGCTTTTTTCTTCATTTTACTGAAAGGAGTATCATCCCCAAAATCTAAAAAAAAATCCTTGTAAACTGTTTGTGAGTGCAACTTTGCAAATATTCCAACCAAAGAAATCAAATAAAATTTTTATTCATTTTATATCTTTATAAATCTTAACCCACAAAATTCACAATCCTACAAAGTATGTAATTTGCCTGAAATCACAAAATTTTAGGCCAAATGGATTAAATCATTTCAGTTTATAGTTTTATATTTATTTGTTCTATATTTATTTGTTATATATTTATAACATACATTGATTATTTGTTTCTTCTTTATTCTTACCAATAACTATGTCTAAAATATGACATGACAATGTGTTACATTTGATACACTGTCAATATAGGAATCTTTATGATGAAGTAACCTAGAATCATCAAAAGGTTTTTTACAGTTTTAGATAAGATCAATAGATTTAATCATACCACATGAGTACACAAAACAGAAATAAATAGACAAGATCAAAGAGACAGGTGTGGCTATGGCAAAAATACTGCCATAATATCTTTCAGTAAAAGACACTACAACTACTGTAAAATTGGTTTTATACCTTGGGGACTTATTTTAAGGCATGTGGTCAGCCATAATTATTCTTTATGTTAAATAAAACAATGCATTTTCCTAAATTCTCTAAACATACTGTTAATTCAAAAAGAAGTCGATAAACTTTATCCAATATACTGTATTCTACTAATGTGTTGGGGGCACCCTTAGTGCTGAGAAACCCTCAAAATTTGAAAAAATAATTATTTTATTACATGCTTTTCAGTAACTTATCAAAATATTAAGAGTGAACTATGGCATTTTCACACTGAAAAATATATTTTTCACTGGTAAGAAACTATAAAATGGGATAAATTAGTCAAAACATGAAATGAAGAAAAAAATGTTTGTTTTACTTGTAAGATCAAAATATATTTCACCTATGAACAGATTTATATCTTACATTTTCACTAGTGGCATATCTTACATTTTCACTCGTAGCTATGCCTCTCGTTGAAATACTGCATTTGGTGTTAATGTATGAAAGATATTTCAATCTTACACTGAAACAAAGAAATATCCTCTATATGTTCCTGTAACAAGGGACTTGTCAAACACACCAGAAAAAGCTGTAGTTTTGATTGCAGTTTATGATGGAAAATATGCAAAATTTTAAGAGGCAAATTATTAGTTTCTGCCATTAAAATGAAACTGTAGCATACGGCTATACCGGCAATCTGCTGGATGAAACCCTGTACCGGTTATGTAAGTAACACTGTTCATATTATGATTTAGGGACATTTTTCTTTTCATATAAGATAACATTTAAAGGCTCATAATGCCTTTGCTTAAAATATGGCTGCCAAAAGTTTTGTTCTGAAAATAAATTATGTCAGTTTGCTGTTAAATCCTATTTTCTATAATTGCTTCCTCATACGTTTCCCAAAGGTTTGAATACTAATTAACATAGTAGGAAATATTACTGGATCCACTGTTTATGATTACCTCCCTTTATGGCCTCTAACTGGATAAGTTCATGTGCAATATTGAAAGAAGTAATTTTCTATCCAAATAATTACGCATAACATCTAAATGGACAATTGCTTTTTTTTATTTTTAAAACATATTAGAAGCCTTATGGAACTTTAAGCCTTAGCCCCCTAAATTTCTAAAATGGACTGGTCCATCATTCATTTTGGACAGTACCATTTATTATTATTATTCACTGAAAATTTACAGACTGAACAGCGAACAGTGCAGACCATGATCAGACTGCACGGATGTGCAGGCTGATCTTGGTCTGCACTGGTCGCAAAGGCAGAATCACTTGCCACCAGCAGGTTAAAGGTTAAGTACACTTTTCAGCACACAAAAGTGCAAATGAAAGAAGTGGAAAAATAGTTTGGTCATCATTACAAAACAATATGTCAGTTTGGAGGGTGAAAGACCCAACTTTTTTTTTCTAAATTTGTGCTTACCGAGTGTTCTTTCCTTCATTTCAGAGGGTGAAAGACCAAAAATATTCTCTAAGTCTCCACCATCGTTGAGGTATCTTGTTTCCACCTCGAGGACAAATTTCTCGACAAATGGGCACCGGTATCGTGTTTTCGTGTAAGGATATGCGTTCCAGGCTTCTTCCTCTACGCGTAATGCTGACTTCGGCAAAATTGCTCGAAACCATCCTGCAATGATGTCACATTTACAAGATAAATAATTATCATGTCTGTATTACATGTACTTAACATAATAGTGTAAAATGCCTGGATCTGTGATCAATTAATGAGAATATCATGCATGTTCAATAAAGATAGGTATTGAATTTAGCCATTGGCAAGACACTGTATTTATCCTTTCATAGACACTAAACAACAAGCCCAGAACATTAGTTTCCCCATAAAAGCATCTTATATCAACTAATTGTGTGTAGGCTTAGGAGAAAACTGGTTTCTATATAGAAATCAACTATACACATGTATAAGTCTACTGCAAAGTATGTGTCTATCTTGCAAATGAAATCGACATTTTTCCAAGTACAGGTATATTGGATGTCAGACAAGTTTTATCTGAAAGAGGGAACCAGTATCAGAACATAATTTGTTAGCTTGTTTCTGGTCACAGCTTGGAACTGACCAATGGCAAGGCTTCTGGTCATAATTTGAAACTGATTAATGGCAAGGCTTCTGATTACAATTTGAAACTGACCATTGAAAAGGCTTCTAATCACATACTGAAAGAGACCAAAGAAAAGGCTTCAGGGCATTATTTGAAACTGATCAATGGCAAGGCTTCTGATCACAGTTTGAAATTCACCAATGGCAAGACTTCTGGGCACTATTTGAAAATGGCAAACGCCAAGGCTTCTGATCACAATTTGAAATTGACCAATGACAAGGCTTTTGAACACAATTTGAAACTGACCAATGACAAGGACTCTTATCACAATGTGAAACTGACTAATGAAAAGGCTTCAGACCAGACCAATGGCAAAGCTTCTGATTACAATCTGAAACTGACCAATGACAAGGATTCTGATCACAATTTTTGAAACTGACCACTAAAAAGGCTTTTCGTCACAAGTTTTGAAACTGACCAAGGGCAAGGCTTCTGATCACAATCTGACACTGACCACTGGCAATGAGTCTGATCACAATTCAAAATTTACCAACTACAAGGCGTGTGATCACAATCTGAGATGTGCAAGTGGCAAGGCTGAATTCTTAGACAGGTCTCAAAACTCATTTTGTGATCTTGTAAAAAAAGTTTTCAAAACATGATTTACTTCAAAATTAATGAACAAACTAAAAACATTTATTTAACAAGGTACTGAAAGCAAAAGTTCATTCAATTTATCATATTGGTATAAGCTCATTTTACTGGCAATCGATGTTTCTCTAATGTCTTTGTAGTTCATGCTTAGACAAAAATGAGCTGTGCCATGAGAAAACCAACATACATGTAGTGGGTGTGCGACATTCACCTTTACCCTGCTAAGTTTCTAAAATGAACAGGTCTATTGTTCAAGTTGGGCAATGCCATTTATTGTTCAAAAGGGTGTTCACTGAAAATTTACTGACTGAATAGGGAACAGTGCAGACCATGATTAGCCACGGATGTGCAGGCTAATCTTGGTCTGCAATGGTCGCAAAGGCAGAATAACTTGTCGCCAGCAGGCTAAAGGTTAAGTATAATTACCCAGTAGATTTCAACTAGTATCATACATTTACCAGGGGCGTCGGAAGTGGGGCCGCAGGGGCCGCGACCGCGACCCCAATAATTTTCCCAAAAACGATTTTTTGTAAATTCATAAGTTGGAGTCGCAGGTCCGCGGACCCAATATTTTGTATAGTATATTAAATTTTGCTTCGCGTTAAACAATACACGCTGTCCAGATTAGTGTGTTACCGTGGTGACGGTGACACGATCGGGGGTGTTAATTGGAGTCATACACACGTGTCCGTGATTGGACTTAATTACACATGAACAAATCAGCATGTCTTTAGTCAATGGAACGTTTAAGCTATACCCAGCCGCAAAGATCTAAGGTATTAACTTATAAAATTCAGAAAAATAATTATCATGTTTTTATTTAATGAAAGAGGTAAGTGTTAAGATTTATCACATCGCTAAGATGTAATGAATTAATTACATGAATTGTTTTCACTCAAAAAATGGTATTTCAAACCAAAATAAGAAATGAATGTAAGCATGAATGATTATTGTTCAATACATTAAATACAAAAAAAAAAAAAAAAAACATACATGCATTCTTTGTATTGCGTTATACATTATTAATTCTGATAAGAGTTTATTAAACTTTATTTTGCTTATAGTCATGTAAATAGTAAGAAAATACTGGAGACTTGAGATGCGATTCAGTACCCTTAAAATGCACCAGAACTCGCCATTTATGATCCTGTTTTAAAAAAAATTCAGGGGGAGCTCCCCCTAACCCCCCTTACGGGAGGGGGATGCCCCCTCCCGTACCTACCCCCCCTCCCCCCCACAATATCAAACACCTTCCGACGCCCCTGTTTACCTGACACTTTAAGACAGACTGACCATCAATATAGTATTTGGCAAACTTACCTTGCAGATTACTACTGGAATGAGACATTTACACTGAAGATGACTACCATATTAAAAGGTATAAATACCTGGCAGATGACTACCAGTATGGCTTACTTTCCATGACATTGTGTACTGGCCAATTCCCCCTTGTCCGTGTCTGTATGTCTAATTAGTTATAATATCTTTACCTGGAAGATGATTACCAAAATGGTATTTTAACCTACCAGATACATAGAAGCATACTAGTTCTGTTACCTCATATTCCCAGCAATATACCTTGATAGAATACCTGGCAGATGATCATTAACCCTTATCCTGCTAAATTTCAATAATGAACTTGTCCATCTATCAATTTGGACAGTACCATTTACTGTTAAAAGGGGTGCTTACCAAAAAGATACTGACTGAATGGCGAACAGTGCAGATCATGATCAGACTGCAGGCTAATCATGATCTACACTGGTCGCAAAGGCAGAACCAATCGTGTCCAGCATGGTAAGGGTTAATATGGTATATTCAAAACAATGGGTAGATAACTACTAGTTTCTTGATCTCATATCTACAAGGATAGTATGATATGAGCCGTGCCATGAGAAAACCAACATAGTGGGTTTGCGACCAGCATGGATCCAGACCAGCCTGCGCATCCGCGCAGTCTGGTCTGGCTCCATGCTGTTCGCTTTTAAAGTCTATTGGAATTGGAGAAACTGTTAGCGAACAGCATTGATCCTGACCAGACTGCGCAGATGCGCAGGCTGGTCTGGATCCATGCTGGTCGCAAACCCACTATGTTGGTTTTCTCATGGCACGGCTCATATTATATTACCTGGAAGATGACTACCAATATGGTATATTTTATATGTGTACTGGCCACTTCCCCCTGGTCCCTCTGTGTACGGCTGGTTTGTTATAATCTCTACTCCGCTACCTGCACCATGACTCTCCTCTCGACTCTTTCTCTATAAAACATTAACAAATCAAGTCTCATTCCAAAAAATAATTCGCTTTGTCAATTTCATGTTTTTATTGTTGCTATAAGTCGTAACTTATGTTACATGCCAGGAGAAAATGACTAAAAACCACATTGTTGTTTAACATGCATTCTACACCTACAGCCAGTGACAGAATCTTTTTCTGGCATGCTATATTCAACAAATAACAATACAACTACATCAAACATCAAACAAAAAATTTAATGTCTTTGTTAAAGCACCTTTTTTCTTACAGTAGTGTATTCAAATATAGTGCGGGAAATCATCGTTCGTATAAAACAGGAAAGACATCATGACATTTCAAAACAAGAGGACCACGATGGTCCTGAATCGCTCACCTGTCCCCACATGACCCAGTTTTGAACTGAGTATGACGTCATTTTTTTTCTATTATTTGACATAGTGACCTAGTATTTGAGCCCATGTGACCTAGTTTTGAACTTGACCTAGATATCGAGATAAAAATTCTGACCAAGTTTCATGAAGATCCATTGAAAAATATGGCCTCTAGAGAGATCACAAGGTTTTTCTATTATCTGACCTAATGACCTAGTTTTTGAAGGCACTTGACCCAGTTTCGAACTTGACCTAGATACTATCAAGGTGAACATTCTCACCAATTTTCATGGAGATCTCATGAGAAGTACGGCCTCTAGAGAGGCCACAAGGTTTTTCTATTAACTGACCTAAGGGCCTACTTTTTAAAGGCACGTGACCCAGTTTCGAACTTGACCTAGATATCATCAAGATGAACATTCTGACTAATTTTCATGAAGATCTCATGAAACGTATGGTCTCTAGAGAGGTCACAAGGTTTTTCTATCTTTAGACCTAATGACCTAGTTTTTGACCACACGTCATCCACTTTCGAACTTGACCAAGATATCATCAAGGTGAACATTCTGACTAATTTTCATGAAGGTCCATTGAAAAATAAGGCCTCTAGAGAGGTCACAAGGTTTTTCTATTTTTAGACCTAATGACCTAGTTTGTGACCGCATGTGACCCACTTTCGATCTTGACCTAGATATCATCAAAGTGAACATTCAGACCAACTTTCATGAAGATCCATGGAAAAATATGGCCTCTAGAGAGGTCACAAGGTTTTTCTATTTTTAGACCTAATGACCTAGTTTTGGACCGCACGTGACCCAGTTTCGAACTTGGCTTAGATATCATCAAGGTGAACATTCTGACTAATTTTCATGAAGATCCATTGAAAAATATGGCCTCTGAGAGGTCACAAGGTTTTTCTATTTTTAGACCTACTGACCTAGTTTCTGAAAGCACGTGACCAAGTTTCGAACTTGACCTAGATATCATCAAGATGAACATTCTGACTAATTTTCATGAATATCCATTTAAAAATATGGCCTCTAGGGAGGTCACAAGGTTTTTCTATTTTTAGACCTACTGACCTAGTTTTTGTCCGTACGTGACCCACTTCTGAAAATAGCCTAGATATCATCAAGATGAACATTCTGACCAATTTTCATGAAGATCCATTGAAAAATATGGCCCCTAGGGAGGTCACAAGGTTTTTCTATTTTTAGACCTAATGACCTAGTTTTGGACCGCACGTGATCCAGTTTCGAACTTGACCTAGATATCATCAAGATGAACATTCTGACCAATTTTCATGAAGATCCATTGAAAAATATGGCCTCTAGAGAGGTCACAAGGTTTTTCTATTTTTAGACCTACTGACCTAGTTTTGGACAGCACGTGACCCAGTTTCGAACTCGACCTAGCTATCATCAAGATGAACATTCAGACCAACTTTCATACAGATCTCATGAAAAATATGGCCTCTAGAGAGGTCACAAGTTTTTTTAATATTTGATCTACTGACCTAGTTTTTGATGGCACGTGACCCAGTTTCGAACTTGACCTAGATATCATCAAGGCGAACATTCTGACTAACTTTCATGAAGATCCGTTGAAAAATATGGCCTCTAGAGAGGTCACAAGGTTTTTCTATTTTTAGACCTACTGACCTAGTTTTTGTCTGTACGTGACCCACTTCTGAAAATGGCCTAGATATCATCAAGATGAACATTCTGACCAATTTTCATGAAGATCCATTGAAAAATATGGCCCCTAGGGAGGTCACAAGGTTTTTCTATTTTTAGACCTAATGACCTAGTTTTGGACCGCACGTGATCCAGTTTCGAACTTGACCTAGATATCATCAAGATGAACATTCTGATCAATTTTCATGAAGATCCATTGAAAAATATGGCCTCTAGAGAGGTCACAAGGTTTTTCTATTTTTAGACCTACTGACCTAGTTTTGGACAGCACGTGACCCAGTTTCAAACTCGACCTAGCTATCATCAAGATGAACATTCAGACCAACTTTCATACAGATCCCATGAAAAATATGGCCTCTAGAGAGGTCACAAGTTTTTTTAATATTTGATCTACTGACCTAGTTTTTGAAGGCACGTGACCCAGTTTCGAACTTGACCTAGATATCAACAAGGCGAACATTCTGACTAACTTTCATGAAGATCCGTTGAAAAATATGGCCTCTAGAGAGGTCACAAGGTTTTTCTATTTTTAGACCTACTGACCTAGTTTTGGACAGCACGTGACCTAGTTTCGAACCTGACCTAGCTATCATCAAGATGAACATTCAGACCAATTTTCATATAGATCCCATGAAAAATATGGCCTCTAGAGAGGTCACAAGCAAAAGCTTACGCACGGACACACGCACGGACGGCGGACGCTGCGCGATCACAAAAGCTCACACTGTCACTTTGTGACATGTGAGCTAAAAAAAAATAACTATGTTAAATTAAGGTTCTGTTTTATCATTTGAGCTGGTGTAATGTTATGTATTTTTCGTGAAATAACATTTTTTTATTGAGAAATACTAAACAGTATAAAGAAACAATTTATTTATTTATTTTGGTTTTGTGGCGCACCAACACAGTATAGGCTATATGGCGCCAAACAGGACTACAAATTTTGGTTTCATATCTCATTTACATCGAAATAAAAACATGAGGTATGGAATCAAAATTTGCATACCTGCTGGAATCACAGAACTTCTACAAAACCAAGTGTTAAGACCCTATCAGTCGCCTCTTACGATCATGCCAGGGTAAGGCAGTGGTTCCAAGTCTTTTCATACACAGATCGTCCCAGAACCACATGGGGCATAAAGAAACAAAGAGATAAAGAGATACATTGTACTATCAAGATACCTGATTTGTAATCTGTTTCTTTTGTGTGTTAAAATATAAATAACCGCGTAAATCTTCTATTTAGATGTAGTTTGTTACATATCATTTACAGCACAATCTTGAGTAATCTTACACCCAAGAACACCCCCCCCCCGTCCCTCTCCCCCACCCAGGATGTAATATGGAATTTTCCAGTAACAGTGAAACCAAAAGGAACCGCTTCCAGTATGCAAGAAAATGTTTTCTTGTACATACTGTAAATCATTTTAATATGAGAGTATAAATTTTTGTGATTTCCATCAAAATAGCTATTATTACCACAAGTATATGAATTTTTCACATAAAAATCAATGATCATTTTACATCTATGTTGGAACTAATAACAATTTCTGGGACTAGTAATACTTGGACTGAAATCCATAAAAATTACTCCTCATCATAAATAACAATGACCTTACAAGATATAGAATATGATATATATGTATTATGATCTTTTCTTATTACTAAGTAATAACAACAATTTACCATGATACATAATTTAAGGTACAAGATATATATAATTGTAAACAAGCTAAATTTTGGCAGCGGGCACTGGTTTCCAGTATAACTTCAATTAATAGTAAGATACTGTTAGGATAACTGTGTTACTGGAAGTTTCATCTTTTGATGCAGATATAGCTTAAATTTTTCACTTCTGACCTTTTAAACAATTTTTAAATAGATCTTCAAAAACTGATATATATCAAAATTACATAAAACAGGGAGTTCTTATATTAAAGATATCTTTCTAAAGTATATACCTTTGATTTAAATATCTATTTGAGCCATGCCATCAGAAAACCAACATAGTGGGTTTGCGACCAGCATGGATCCAGACCAGCCTGCGCATCCGCGCAGTCTGGTCAGGATCCATGCTGTTCGCTAACAGATTCTCCAAATCCAATAGGCTTTGAAAGCGAACAGCATAAATCCTGACCAGACTGCGCGGATGCGCAGGCTGGTCTGGATCCATGCTGGTCGCAAAGCCACTAGGTTGGTTTTCTCATGGCGCGGCTCAAATCACTTACTTGTATCATATAAAGCTGAGCTATTCTATACTCTTCCACACTCATGGGCAGTGATATACGATACTCCTTCACCAACATCTTCAGTGTGCAACTTCTCCTCCCCCTAACAATAGAGTTACATGAAGAACAACTTCTACACTGACAATCTCCACCTAACGATAACCTACATTCACTTCTCGACTGACAGTCTCCACCAAATGGTGACTTTCTCTATTAACAATCTCCACTAAATGGTTGACAAACTCCACAAAATGGAGATCGTCTCTCCACTGACAGTCTCCACTAAATGGAGAATTTCTCCACTGACTATCTCCACCAAATGTTGACCTTTTCTTCTATTAATCTCTAAAAATTGAAAAAACCAACTTATCCCCAGACGAAATCTCCTTACTGTTCAGACTTGCTCTGTAGAACAAAATCTCCACAAAATTGGAGTATTAATTCTCTGTAAATAACACCACAACACATTAAAGACCTACAGATAAAATCTGCAAACGTGGTGCCTTTTCTATTTAAAAGATCCAAAAGTATTTTGTTGACCTATTCCACACTATTTTTTGTACTAACTGCCATCCTGTGGTAAATTGCTGTTAAACTTTAAAAAGTTACTTAAAATCCATCCTGTTTCAACACTCCTGAAAACGATACAAGTAAAACTTTGTCTTGATCCTTCACATAATGGTGTATTCAATTTCTCCTTCAATAAAATTCTTTTAACTGAAACACTTGTAAACATTTATAATTCATTTCCTGAGTGCGAAACTATGGTATACGTTATAAACTTTGATGTAGGTATGTGTGAAGCATCCGTCTGAACAGTGATGATAAAATGTCAACATACGTCTACAGCATGCTTAACTGTTGACAGTCAACAGCATTACAGTATGCTCAACAGTCAACAGAAGATGGTAACCTAGAATGCTGAACAGGTGACAGCAGGACCATACGATCAACAGTCGACAGCAAGAAGTAGAACAGAATGCTCAACAGTTGACAGCAAGAAGCATAGATTGATCAACAGTTGACAGAAGGCCACAGTACACGTTCAGCTATCCAACTCTCAGCATCTTTTTCTTTTTCACCATTCAACTGAAAATAAATCAGAACAGTTTTTTTATTATAGGTAGGTGGTCTATACTTCCAAATGGGAAGGAATTACCTGCCAGCTTATCAACTGTTATATCAATGAGCTTAAGGGGATATATGGCAAATATATGAATAACATTTATCATATGGTACTATCACTAACATCTGTTGTCAGTAGAAGAGATATAACCTGTCAAAATAAATCAGCATCAGTTTTGCTAATTGAAACAGAAAAATTGGCAGTGCAATAAGTTATCAAAATGACAGCAGATAGAAACATATGATTTGGGAAATCTGTTAATTTCTACTTCAATTACCGTGCAACAGCTATTTTTGTATTTACAAATTATAGGGCAATTATTCATAATTCATGTAGAAGCAATTATCTCCAAATGGCAATAAATTATAACAGAAAGTCTGTTAAAATTGTATGCATGATAATGAGCTTTCAAACACAGCAGGCTTCGTGATTTATGTTAACTTTTTTTTTTTAATTCAGAAGCACTTTCCCACGTTTTTAACTGTTACGGAAATGTCAAAATAATCTGCTTAGGGATTTAAGTAGTACCAGTGAAATACCTAAATCCGGACGGCGCGTATTAATTCAGAAACCATTTAAAAGTGCTTTAGGATCGTGTCTTTTTTACTGGAATGATCAGGATCGACGCAAACGGACGCCTTGGTGACCAGCTGTCAACATTGTATAAATGTAAGTATTTCCAGAGAAAATTACGTTCAAATATCCACACCGCTAAAAGTAAACATTGTGTGTCGCGGGGATGACGTTACACAGCGCATGCCAGTTATTTGAAGTGCAAACAAGTACTGATTTAATACAAAAACTATTCTGCCTATTGCAGAAGACTCTTTGTCTTAGTTGATCAAAACAGATGAAAAAAAACGTGTTAGAATTCTGCCCTACCATCAGTTTTTATTTACGAAATTTAACCGATTTCTGTTCTATAATAATTAATTTATAGATAAAATAATGCCAACATTTTCCAGACAAGGGAAGCAACTCATTAAATAAAATCGGCCCATTGAAATAGAAAACAATAATAGTGCTAGACGATACTGAACTAAATGATAATGAACATGGTGGTAGGTAAGAGTAGTACTAAACATGTATTTTCGCTCAGACAGATTTTATTG
This sequence comes from Mercenaria mercenaria, assembly GCF_021730395.1. Taxonomy (NCBI): domain Eukaryota; kingdom Metazoa; phylum Mollusca; class Bivalvia; order Venerida; family Veneridae; genus Mercenaria; species Mercenaria mercenaria. Next base: position 6,221,179 of record NC_069372.1, read on the forward strand.
CGTATTATATTATTGTTATATTTGGGAGTTATATATTAAAGGCACTAACTTCCAGATTTTGGCAAAAAAAAAATTTTTTTTTTCTTTCATATTGAAGTTTGGTCTTATTATGAACATTAGAATATGAGTTCTTGTTTTCTAAACTACTTTAAAAATGCCAAATCAAGAAAAAAAGATGACAGCGTTGGGAATCGAACCCGGACCGCCGCGGCAATAAAGAAGTTTTCCGCTGTCGCTACCAATAGCACATTGGAGGATTTAGTGTTCACTGTGCGTTAAATATACATAATTATTCATGATCGAGGCAGTTTACCTCGAGTAAAGCATTACAAACGCTTTTCGAATTTCATCGTAAAAATTAGTAAAAGCAACTAGTAATTCTCATGTGTTTCCGTGACATATAATCTGTCAGTAATTAAGTTTTAAAGCCTTCTTAAGATTGAAATATAGCATTAATTTCCAGATATGTAACAAAAAATCTCCTTTTTTTGCTGTCAAAAGATCTGGAGGCCAGTGTCTTTAAATTAGACACTAGTCCACATGATCACGTGATTAACAGGTAATAAAACTTAAATCAAACGGAGATGTCTGTATTCATTCACAGGACTGAATTTGACTGCTTTTGCTTCAAACAAAGTCGTATTTACTGTTATTTTTGGGCACACTGATTCGTTGCATTTCATACCCAAATAGTGTCCGAATATTTAGGTACTCTGAATGTAGAATTTGACAGCTTTTACTGTCCCACTCTGGACAATTTTTATGATGAAATCAGCATGTCCAGATTTATGCACTGGACCAGTATACATTAAAATAAGCATGAGGTCTGACAGACAGCCACATCCACACTGAAAAGGGAGAAAAATGTGTGATTATTACAGCTGAAGTTATGATTCATCTCTTTCATTCATGGCCATTAATTAATTTCATTCAGAGACAAAAATGCAAGGTTTACTTTAAGTATAAATGGGATAATAAAACAAGAGCTGTCCATAAGACAGCCAATGCTCGACTATCCGAACTGTTGTCCCAGAAGCAGGAATATTATCCTAAATGTTAAAATATCTATAGAGTTTCAATCCAGTATCTGCATTAATTTTGGAGATAGTAACTTGCATGCAAAACTTTAACCAGGATTTTCTCAGTCCAAAAGGGGGCATAATTTGGCCATAATGCAAGTCAGAGTTATGGGACTTGATGCTATCACCTAGATTTATAGTGTGAAGTTTCAATTCAATACCTGCATTAGTTTTGAAGACAGTAACTTGCACGCAAAACTTTAACCAGGATTTTCCAAGTCAAAAAGGGGGCATAATTTGGCCAAAATACATGTCAGAATTATGGGACTTGATCCAGTTAGGTAGGTAATTGACCCAGAAAAAGAAACAAGAGGGTCATCATGACCCTGGATTGCTCACCTGAGTAATATCAGCTACATGTTTCAAATGTCAAACTGATGCTAAAATATTAAGAAAGTAGGTCAGTAGGTCACATTCATGGTCAATGAAAGTCAGTTTTAAGATCGGTGTGCAAAACTGTATGTGTCATCCAAATTTCAAGGCTGTATCTTAAAAAACAAAAAAGTAGGTCAGTAGGTCAAGGTCAAAGTCAAGTGACCCCTTATTACTTGGGGTCATCAGGTAATTAAAATTAAACAGCCTAGGAAATAAGATCAGAAAATTTCTGAAGTATTTTTTCCTACATAACTCATATAAAAAGTGACCCCCAGGGTGGGGCCTCTTTTCACCCCAGGGGCATAATTTGAACAATCATGTTAGAGAACCACTAGGCAATGCAACACATCAAGTATAAAAGGCTTAGGCCTTGAACTTTCAGACAAGAATATTTTTAAAGTTTTTTCCTATATAATTCTATGTAAAACTTGGGACCCCCGGGTGGGGCATCTTTTCACCCTTGGGTAATAATTTGAACATTCTTGGTAGAGAACCATAAGGCAATGCTACATACCAAATATCAAAGGCCTAAGTCTTCTTGTTTTAGACAAGAAGATTTTTAAAGTTTGTTTTTTTTCACAAGGAAAGAGGAAAGTTGTAATATACCAGTGCATGATATGCATAGGACACAGCCTCTCAAACACGGACGCATTTAATTAAACTTTGAATGATTTTTGCAGCACTAGCAGATATGGGTTTTTTATGGGCATTTTTGATAGAGGCTGCACGCTTATGGACATCTGAATTCTAGTATTTTGTTACTACATTGTCGGGTTACAGGACTTGCAACCAGTCAAGAAAGTATTACTTGTACAAAAAGTACAAACCATGTTGCGGTCAGTGTTCAAAGCAGTCACGGTCTGTTAACAGCCCATTTTTCTTTAAAAGTCCTCTTTGGCCTTTAGGACGTTACAGAATCCTGATAATATTTACTCTTGTCGCCGCGACAGGCCGTTCTAAACTTTTTACCAGCCTTCAATTAAAGGCTACTTTCTAGTGCTGTATTTCTATGGGTGCGCAGCCATTGTTAGTGATGGAGTAGATAATCCGCGGTTGCCGATTGGTAAGCCATTCGCCGGCTGGGCGACTATCTTGGAAAACTGACTCGACCAGCTTTAAACCTGGTCGCACTGGGCGACTGGACAAGTGTTAATTTATATTCCTGCAAAGGCCTAGGTCTTATGGTTTAAGACAAGAAGATTTTTAAAGTTATTTCCTATATAAGTCTATGTAAAATTTGGGACCCAAAGGATGGTGCCTCTTTTCACCCCAGGGGCATAATTTGAACAATCGTGTTAGAGAACCACTAGGCAATGATACATACCAAGTATCAAAGACCTAGGCCTTGAACTTTCAAAGACAAGAAGGTTTTTAAAGTTTTTTCCTACATAAGTCTATGTAAAACTTGGGACCCCCGCAGTGGGGCCTCTTTTCACCCCTGGGTAATAATTTGAACAATCTTAGTAGAGGACCATAAGGCAATGCTACATACCAAATATCAAAGGCCTATGTCTTCTGGTTTCAGGCAAGAAAATTTTTAATTTTTTTTCCCTATACAAGTCTATGTAAAATTTGGGACCCCCAGGGTGGGGCCTCTTTTCACCCTAGGGTCATACTTTGTACAATCTTGGTAGAGAAACACTAGATGATATTATATACCAAATATCAAAGCCCTAGGTCCTGTGGTTTTCGATAAGAAGATTTTCAATATTTTTCTAATATAAGTCTTTGTAAACCATGTGACCCTCTAGGCGGGGCCATATTTGACCTAAGGGGGATAACTTGAACAATCTTGGTAGAGGACCACTAGATGATGCTACATGCCAAATATAAAAGCCCTATGACCTGTGGTTTTGGACAAGAAGATTTTTAAAGTTTTTCCTTTCAGTTGCCATGGCAACCAGAGTTCAGTATGGAATTCAATGAAGTTTTATCAAAATTAGCCTGGTGGTTTAGGAGATGTTGTTTAAAAGGAAATGATGATGGACAGATGCTGGACAGTGAGCAATCACAATAGCTCTACCTGAGCACTTTGTGCTCAGGTGAGCTAAAAATAAGTTTCAAAGCTATATGCCTTAAAGTAATAGGTAATATATACATGCAAAACATTAACCAGGACTTTCTAAGTTCAAAAGGGGGTATAATTTGGCAAAAATGCATGTCAGAGTTATGGGACTTGATGCTATTACCTAGTTTTATAACCCTGAAGACACATGTAAGTTTCAATTCAATATCTGCATTAGTTTTGGAGATATATTAACTTGCGTGCAAAACTTTAACCAGGATTTTCTAAGTCCTACAGGGGGCATAATTTGGCCAAAGTACATGTCAGAATTATGGAACATGACCCAGTGAGGTTGGTAATTGATCTAGAAAAAGAAACAAACTAGAAAATGCTTTTGTAAAAAAGCGTATGTCTCCCCCAATGCAAAGTCCTCTAGGCAAGAAGTCAATAGGGGTCAGGAGCGAAAGTCAAAGAGACACTGATGGTTGGCTGCAATATGGATCATCTACTTGGCATGTCCAGTCATCCCGCTAAATTTCAACACTCTTGGCCTAGTGGTTCTCAAGTCACTGTTCAGGCTCCTGTGACCTTGACCTTTGATCAAGTGACCTCAAAATAAATAGGGGTCATCTACTCTGCATGTCCAATCATCCTATTAAGTTTCAACATTGTAGGTCAAGTGGTTCTCAAGTTATTTCCAAAAAATGATTTTACATGAACAGGCCACTGTGACCTTGACCTTGAATAGACTGACCCCAAAATCAATAGGGGTCATTTACTCTGCATGTTCAATCATCCTATGAAGTTTCAACATTCTGGGTCAAGTGGTTCTCAAGTTATTGATCGGAACTGGTTATCAATGTTCAGGCCCCTGTGACCTTGACCTGCAACAGAGTGACCCCAAAAACAATAGGGGTCATTTACTCTGCATGAACAATCATCCTATAAAGTTTCAACATTCTGGGTCGAGAGGTTCTCAAGTTATTGATTGGAAATGGTTTTCAATGTTCAGGCCCCTGTGGCCTTGATCTTAAACAGAGTGACCCTAAAATCGTTAGGGGTCATCTACTCTGCATGACCAATCATCCTATGAAGTTTCATCATTCTGGGTCAAGTGGTTCTCAAGTTACTGACCGGAAATGGTTTTCAATGTTCGGGCCCCTCTGACCTTGACCTTTCACAGAGTGACCCCAAAATCGTTAGGGGTCATTACTCTGCATGACCAATCATCCTATGAGTTTCAACATTCTGGGTCAAGTGTTCTTAAGTTATGACCGGAAATGGTTTCAATGTTCAGGCCCTGTGACCTTGACCTTTAACGGAGTGACCCCAAAATCGATAGGGATCTTACTTTGCATGTACAATCATCCTATGAAGTTTCAACATTCTGGGTCAAGTGGTTCTCAAGTTATTGATCGGAAATGGTTTTCCATGTTCAGGCCCCTGTGACCTTGACCTTTGATGGAGTGACCCAAAAATCAATAGGGGTCAATTACTCTTCATGACCAATCATCCTATGAAGTTTCAACATTCTGGGTCAAGTGGTTCTCTAGTTATTGATCGGAAATGGTTTTCAATGTTCAGGCCCCTGTGACCTTGACCTTTGATGGAGTGAACCCAAAATCAATAGGGGTCATCTACTCTTCATGATCAATCATCCTATGAAGTTTCAACATTCGGGGTCAAGTGGTTCTCTGGTTATTGATCGGAAATGGTTTTCAATGTTCAGGCCCCTGTGACCTTGACCTTTGACGGAGTGACCCCAAAATCAATAGGGGTCAATTACTCTTCATGACCAATCATCCTATGAAGTTTCAACATTCAGGGTCAAGTGGTTCTCTAGTTATTGATAGGAAATGGTTTTCAATGTTCAGGCCCCTGTGACCTTGACCTTTGACGGAGTGACCCCAAAATCAATAGGGGTCATCTACTCTTCACGACCAATCATCCTATGAAGTTTCAACATTCTGGGTCAAGTGGTTCTCTAGTTATTGATGGGAAATGGTTTTCAATGTTCAGGCCCCTGTGACCTTGACCTTTGACAGAGTGACCCCAAAAACAATAGGGGTCGTCTACTCCAGCAGCCCTACAACCCTATGAAGTTTGAAGGTTCTAGGTCAAAAGGTTCTCCAGTTATTGCTCGGAAATGAAGTGTGACGTACGGACGGACGGACGGACAGGGCAAAAACAATATGTTTCCTGGGGGAGACATAATAAGTGTTAAAACTATATGCCTTTAAATGATAGCCATCTGTGCTTGCATGCAAAACTTTAATCAAGGTGTGACGCCGACGCCAACGCCAGGGTGAGCAGAATAGCTAGACTATTCTTTGAATAGTTGAGCTAACAAGAGAGCCATGATGACCCTATTTATTCACCTGACCTTGACCCTTTAATCTAGAATTGGTGATATAAAAACAATAGGGGCCAGTGACTTAACTCATTCACCTGACTTGTCCGTCATTTGACATCTCAAATATATGTCATGACACAAACATATACACACTGTATCGTAAGAGGTAACACCAAGAAGAACTTTCATGAAAATACACTGCTCAATTAATTTTTTATTTTTAGCTCTGGTAAAACATACATGCAACACTAGCTTTTAGGTCCTTTATGCATATCTATGATTAGGTCAAGGGCCATAACTCTGGTCTTCAAGAGTGTATGCTTAGTAACAATACTTTTTAAGATATATGCAAAACAAAAATTTAATGAGACTATGGACAGACGGATGTCCATACAAAAGGGCAAACCTAATAATAAGTAATTGCCCCTTCATTATAAATGGGCACGTAATTGCGCAATTAGCTGATTAAATATACTCACAAAGTCATCGAAAATGGAACTGTCAATGTAGCATCCTCTTGCGAGTTATCTTAGTGTCTCTAGAGACCCTATGCTTCACTCTAAAAGCTCTCAACAGATTTATATAAACCCATACACTGCCATTTTCTCAAATCAATTATTGGAGGAAATCCTACTCAGATTTTCTGGCAAGCAGGGAAACGATGAATTATCACAATACATACAATATCATAACAGGCACTGGTGATGAATAGCACTCCATAGCAACAAGCTTCCATCAGCTCTATGGCTTTTAGGGAAACACCAATATTAATTCTCCATTCAAATAAAAACTCAACCTCCTCAAAGGATCTGAAGTTTTCATCTCACATCATTTTATTATTTTCCAATAGTGCTTGTAAATTACCTCATAATTTTTTATGCCAAATATAATATAATTATGCTCGAAAAAGATAAAACTGAAATATACTAACAACCCTTTTTCTGCTTATAAAAACTACTGGGCAAAAAAATGCAAATTTCAATACCTAATTCAAAATCTTCTGTAACTCGACAACCATTTCTGTTACATCCTATCACCAGTACCAGACATGCACTATAACCGTACCATGTCAATAAAAGAAAGGTCGAAGACATAAGCACTGATGCATACAGTTATTATAAAATCCAATAAATCTGTGTTTAGCCGCATCACAAAAATCCCAACCGTTGTATCGGCACCTTTCCCAGTTACTCTCCCGTCTTGATATGCAGCATTATCATAGCCTGACATTTAAAATAATCAATAACTGTTCTATCAAGTTTGCTGTACGGAACTGAGGGACAAATCATTAACGATCATTGCTTTTTATCAGACCAGGGAGACAACTTCAGCCATTAATATCTTCAAACTGTTGGACCAGTTTTAGAAAATAATACATCTTATCTCCAAGAATAAAGGGCGGCAAAAGACTTTAAACAATAATGTTATTGCATTGATAGTCTTTCCGGCACTAATTCCTGGGAATTGCTCAAAGAAAATAAATGGAGATAACAGACACAACGGAACTCTCTGATTAGTTCAAATGCTTGAGTTCAAAAGCTTAAGTCTGTTTAATACATTATGCAATTAAAATAATTCAGTTGGAAATATACATTAAAGGGACATGTGTCCAGATATATCTGAACAATTTAAGTAGCCTGGGAAATCATTGATATATGTTTATGCCAAGCCCATTAAAACTTAACATCTGATAATCTGAACTTATTTATGAGCTATGAGATTTTGATTTTCCTACCCTGGTTGCCCAATCAACAGAGTTAATTAAGCATAACTATTAAACTGATAAAATACTTTGCCTGGGGAATTATATGTAAATTACAACTGTTAATAATACGGCCTGTTAAAAATGTTAATAAGCAAAATATAAATGTAATATTTGCTTGCATGAGACAGACACTGAAAATGCAAGATGTAAACTGGCCCATCCTTTTCAGTGGTTATATTATAACTAGTCTAAGAATGCCACCTTTCCATCAGTCAATTTCTAATTTGTGCTCAAAATGCTGGAGTTCTGAAAGCTAAAATTGTAGACCAGTCTCAAAACTCCAGCATCTGATTGGCTGATGTAAAGATCAATTTTGAAACGGACCAATGATAGAGCTGCATTCAGACTGGTATCCAAGCTCAGTTTTATAACCTCAGACCCTGGTCTAGAAGTCAGAATCAGACTAAAACTGATCAATTAAAATATAAACAAATTCTTCCAATTATAATTCATAAATACATTTACCCTCAGGAAGGCGAGATTCTAGGTAATTTTTCACATGAACATGTGTCGCATGACTGCTTACGGAGATACACAAGTCAGGAATGTCAGGTGCTACTTATCTAGAAAACAGTATTTTGTATGGTACAACAAAACAAGAGCTGTCTCCATAGGATGACACATGCCCCCGATGGCACTTTGAATGAATAGTTATGGCCGATGTTAGAGTTTAGGACCTTTGACCTACGGACCTGGGTCTTGCGCGCGACACGTCGTCTTACTGAGGTACACATTCATGCCCAATAATTTTAAAATCCATGCATGAATGACAAAGATATGGACCGGACACGCCCATCAATGCACTATCATGAAATATGACCTTTAACGTCTAAGTGTGACCTTGACCTTTGAGCTACGGACCTGGGTCTTGCGGGCGACATGTTGTCTTACTATGGTACATGTTCATGCCAAGTTATTTGAAAATCCATCCATTGATGACAAAGATATGGACCGGACACGAATGCACTATCATGAAAAATGACCTTTAACGTCTAAGTGTGACCTTGACCTTTGAGCTACGGACCTGGGTCTTGTGCGCGACACGTCGTCTTACTGTGGTACACATTCATGCCAATTTATTTGAAAATACATCCATCGATGACAAAGATATGGACTGGACACGAATGCACTATCTGAAAAATGACCTTTAACGTCTAAGTGTGACCTTGACCTTTGAGCTGTGGACCTGGGTCTTGCGCGCGACACGTCGTCTTACTGTGGTACACATTCATGCTAAGTTATTTGAAAATCCATCCATCCATGACAAAGATATGGATCGGATGCGAAAATTGCGGACAGACTGACAGACGGTTCAAAAACTATATGCCTCCCTTCGGGGGCATAAAAATCCTCCTGTCATGTTAATAAATGCAAGAAGGAAATTAGGCAAATTTAAATGTTCAGTACATCTTTAACATTTTGAAATTTAAAGGGACACATTATAAAGATTCGTAAATTTAGAATATGCTTTCATTATTAAGTAATCATGAATATAAGTAAAAACAAGGCAAATCAGTGGGAAAACAAGAGCTGTCTGCAAGAGCTCCACTATTCGGCGATTTGAGAGTAAAATGAATATATGTCTCAATAAGAGACTTCTACTTTAAAAGGAAGATTCACCAAGGGGCATAATTCTGTCAAGAACAAAAAATAGAGTTATTGGGATTGTAACTACACTGTACACATGCAGATGATGATGGTAAAGATATATTTTGAGTTTCAAGTCATTATCTTATATAGTACCAAAGTTATGTCCAGAAAACGGAGTTTGTCAAAAAATCTAAGTATGAAAGGGGCATAATTTGGTCAAAAATACACATCAGAGTTATGGGGATTGTTACCACACATGCAGATGATGATGATAAAGATACATTTTAAGTTTCAAGTCTTTATCTTAAATTGTACTAAAGTTATATACAGAAAGCAAAGTTTGCCAAAAAACTTTAAGTATGAAAGGGGCATAACTCTGTCAAAAATACAATTAGAGTTGTGGGGATTGTAACCTCACATGCAGATGTTGATTATAAAGAAATATTTTTAATTTCAAGTCATATTTTTTAAAGTACCAAAGATATGTCTATAAATGAAGCTTTCGAAAAAATTTAACATGAAAATAATTCCAAGTATAACAACTTTGTGATCTTGACCTTGATTGTAATGGGCCCAGCCCTTGCACATACTAAATGTTTGTTTGCTGGACAATGTTTATGTGAATTTACAGTAAGATATAAGCAACAGTAACAAAGATATGACAGAAAAACACAGGTTGCCGAAAAACTTTAACCTTAAAAATAACCTAAGTATAACACCTTAGTGACCTTGACCTTAGGTATAATGGGCCTAGCCCCAGCACATACTTTGTTTGTATGCTGGAAAATGTTTATGTGAAGTTACAGTAAGATATATAAGAAATAGTAACAAAGATATGTCAGAAAAACAAAGGTTGCAGAAAAACTTTAACCAAGAAAGCTCATGCCAACGCTGATGCCAACACCGACGCCGTGGCGAGTAGAATAGCCCCCCTATTCTCCGAATAGTGGAGCTAAAAATGTAGAAAAGGTATCTAACGCTGTTCACATGCTCAAGATTTGTACTCACGTGCAAAATGCGTAACTTGTTTGTCATGTGAACCAAAATACACCCAATAGGCTGAGGGGTTTTTTGGCATCAAGCAGTAACTGGAACAAATCGGTATGAAAAAGCTACACACAATTTTATGTTTTTAGTCATTTGAACCAACAATAAAAACACACCACACTCAAATTAATTTTTTTGTTTGACTACTTTTTTAAATTAATTTTGTTAATGCATTAGAATTTTTTTTTTAAAAAAGAAGAATTTTACAAGCAAACATGTGTTATACTACTGTTTCAGTTTCTGTAACTGAAAGACATAAAATAACAAGTTATGTTCGCATGGGGCTGACAAACAAATACAGAATAATTAACAAGAAATGATATTGATGCTCAAGGTGACCTAACCTTTATGTCTGACCTACTGATCACGTTTGAAGGGTTTGGGTCTCATGTTTCCAGAAATATTTTTCAATGTTCAGGTCCCTGTGACCTTGACCCTTGTCTTATTTTTTTAACCCCAAAAGCTATATGGGTCATCTACTTCATAAGCCCAATCATGCTATCAAATTTAAAATCACTTGGTCAAGTGGTTCTCAGGCTACAGCATGGAAACCGTTTTCAAGGTTCAAGCCCCTTTCATTTAGACCTTTGACTTACTGACCCCAAAAACAATAGGGGTCATCTATTTCATAAGCCCAATCATGCTATCAAGTTTAAAATTACTTAGTCAAGTGGTTCTCAGGCTATAGCATGGAAACCGTTTTCAAGGTTCAGGCCCCTGTGACCTAGACCTTTGACTTACTGACCCCAAAAACAATAGGGGTCATCTAATCTATAAGCCCAATGATACTATCAAGTTTGAATGTTCCGGGTCAAGTGTTTCTCAAGTTACTATGCACAAATAGCTTTCAATCTTTAGGTCCCTGACCATGGCCTTTGATCTATTGACCCCAAAACAATAGAATCTGATGTTGTCTATGTTATAAGCCCAATAATGCTATCAAGTTTGAAAGGTCTGGATCAAGTGGTCCTCAAATTATTGTGCGGAATCCCTTTTCAAGGTTCAGCCAATGTGACCATGACCTTTGATTTACTGACCCAAAACACAACAGGTTAAGATTCAAGCCCCTGTGACCTTTACTTTTGACCTATTGACCCCAAAACACTAGGAGTAAATATTTTGTCACGTGGAAAAATATTAAATGGTGGGACTACTTCCTTTTAATAGTTGTGATGTAAAATACGATGTCAGAAATGATTAAAAGATGGCGTCTGTACCTTCCATATACGAAAAAGTTCACTGTTTTAAAGGAATTTTTTGTCTTGTTTATTTAAAGTTATGTATATAATAAAAGGGTCATGAATTAAAACAGTACCAGCATCTCATGGGATCTTGGCTTGGCAAATCCACTGGAGCCAAAAACAACATTCTGTTAAAACAACCCTATTGTACTGTACTCACAAAATATCAGTTAATATATAATATTTACTGCTGATTTTTTATATCATAATATATAGGTTACTAGTACTTACTACCTGTTTTACATGTTCTGAAAAACTGTTGTTAATTTGGAGGTATGTTCCTTTAAAAGCATAGATCTCTGTAATCAGGCAGATATTAACTGAATGCCAAAATAATTACCTAGTTCTGCAGAAAACAGAAATATCATGATGAAAATTTAATCAAGAGATTTCAATCTTGAAATAATCACCAGGTTTAAGGAGGTAGGTAAATGTCAGCTGGTTATATTGAAATAAGCATGCTCTTCCTGCAAGAACTGAAACAAAATTAATGAAATTAGTAGCTGATTTTCTCTGGAAGAAATATTGACATATTAAAGGTTTGAAGCCCTACTTGGAACACTGTCAAAAGTTGTGAAAACTTGTATTTATCAAATAACATGATGTTGGCAATGAACTAGTGCCTTTATATAGAGGTGAAAAGTAATAAGCTCAAACTGAAATGCACTGATAACCAATGAATGTAACAAGAGTGCCAGAATGTCACAATATACGCCTGTCACAGCAAATTTCTTTACTCTAGCTGCGTTATAGCAAATGAATTTTAATTTTGTGGTTGTTTAGTATCATTGTAAGTCTTTTGTTTTTCTAAGTCACAAAAAAATCCTTACCAGGTAGAGAGCCCTTAAAATACACCTAAAATTTTAAAGTAACATCTATGTTGTACCACAGAAAAGTGGTCTTGGTTTTTCCCTACAGTGTCAATTATAAAAAAAGTTACAATATAAGTTATTTATAGTAACAATTAAGGGAAGTAAAACTGTTAATCTTAAAAAAAAAAAAAAATTGTAAGTCCACACAAAAATCTTTACAAGGTAGAGATTGGTCAAAATACACCTCAAAATTGGATGTAGCATGCATGTTTGTACTACAGAAAAAGGTTCTCGATTTTTCCTACGACTAGTAATGAAGAGTTACAATATAAGCTATTTATAGTAACAACAAAGGGAAGTAAATCTAAAGAAAGGAACTGCGCGACACTTCCTCTCATGATGGTGTATAATTGTTGCCAAGTTACATCAAAATCCCTCCATGTATGAGAGAAGAAATGCTTCAGACAAGTATTCTTGTATCTGACCTTTGGCCTCTAAGTGTGACCTTGAGTTAGACTAGGGACCTGGTTCTGCGCATGGACACTTCGTCTCGTGGTGGTTGAACATCTGTGCCAAGTAATATCAAAATCCTCTATAGCATGAAGAAGAATTACTCCGGACAAGGTTTTCATTCTTGTATCCTTTGACCTCTAAGTGTGACCTTGACCTTAGACCTAGGGACCTGGTTCTTGCGCACAACACTCCACCTCATTGTGGTGAACATTTGTGACAAGTCATATCAAAATCCCTTTATGCATGAAGAAGAAATGCTCCGGACAAAGTTTTCATTCTTGTATCCTTTGACCTCTAAGTGTGACCTTGACCTTAGATCTAGGGACCTGGTTCTTGTGCATGACACTCTGTCTCATGATGATGAGCAATTGTGCCAACTTTCATCAAAATCCCTCCATGCATGAAGAAGATATGCTCCGGACAAAGTCATTCTTGAATTTAACCTTTGACCTCTAAGTGTGACCTTGACCTTAGACCTAGAGACCTGGTTCTTGCGCACGACACTCCACCTCATTGTGGTGAACATTTGTGACAAGTCATATCAAAATCCCTTTATGCATGAAGAAGAAATGCTCCGGACAAAGTTTTCATTCTTGTATCCTTTGACCTCTAAGTGTGACCTTGACCTTAGATCTAGGGACTTGGTTCTTGTGCATGACACTCCATCTCATGATGATGAACAATTGTGCCAACTTTCATCAAAATCCCTCCATGCATGAAGAAGATATGCTCCGGACAAAGTCATTCTTGAATTTAACCTTTGACCTCTAAGTGTGACCTTGACCTTAGACCTAGAGACCTGGTTCTTGCGCATGACACTCCGTCTCATGATGGTGAACAACTGTGCAACTGTGCCAAGTTTCATCAAAATCCCTCCATGCATGTAGAAGATATGCTCCGGACAAAGTCTGTGGACGCCGCCCGCCCGCCAGGGGCGTTTCCACAATACTTCCCGTTTTTCAAACGGGCGTATAAAAATCATGGGGTGATGGGTTTTGGAATACCCTATGCAGTGTAGCCAATACCAAGTTCAAACCAAAATGATGTGGTACTATCCAATTCACTCTGAAAGCTCTGTTCCAATTTATGTTTTCATTCAAAAGACAAGACCTGTCGGTAAAACACATCTGCCTCTCATGATGGCCTATCGAGGGAACTGCGTAGATTATTTTCATATGAACTTGGTCTAAGGTCTAATGACTCAAAAACAGCAGAAGTAATCTACTAACCATAGCTTATCATTTTATGAAGATTCATGGCTGCAGGTCTAAGATTTTCAGTGACTGCTAGGAAACCACTTTAGTTAAGTACCAAGGCAAATGTGATTTTGGCCTTTGACCTACTGACCTCAAAACTACAGGGGTTATCTACTAGGCATAGGTTATCATGCTATGAAGTTTGTCAGTCCTAATTCCAAGCAACCCCAAGTTATTGATAGGTAACTATTCTAATCTTGAGGTCCATGTGACCTTAACCTTGAACCTACTGATCGTAAAAACAATACTTAACTAGAAATTGCTTTTGTAAAAAAGCACATGTCTCCCCCAATGCAAAGTCCTCTAGGCAAGAAGTCAATAGGGTCTGAGGAGCGAAAGTCAAAGAGACACTGATGGTTGGCTGCAATAGGGATCATCTACTTGGCATGTCCAGTCATCCCGCTAAATTTCAACACTATTGGTCTAGTGCTTCTCAAGTCACTGTTCAGGCTCCTGTGACCTTGACCTTTGATCAAGTGACCTCAAAATAAATAGGAATCATCTACTCTGCATGTCCAATCATCCTATTACGTTTCAACATTCTAGGTCAAGTGGTTCTCAAGATATTCTCCAGAAATGATTTTACATGACCAGGCCCCTGTGACCTTGACCTTTAATAGACTGACTACAAAATCAATAGGGATCATCTACTCTGCATGTTCAATCATCCTATGAAGTTTCTGGGTCAAGTGGTTCTCAAGTTATTGATCAGAAATTGTTTTCCATGCTCAGGCTCCTGTGACCTTGACCTTTAATAGAGTGACCCCAAAATCGATAGGGATCATCTACTCTGCATGTTCAATCATCCTATGAAGTTTCAACATCCTGGATCAAGAGGTTCTGAAGTTATTGATTGGAAATGGTTATCAATGTTCAGGCCCCTGTGACCTTGACCTTTAACGGAGTGACCCCAAAAACAACAGGGGTCATTTAATCTGCAAGAACAATCATCCTATGAAGTTTCAACATTCTGGGTCGAGTGGTTCTCAAGTTACTGATCGGAAATGGTTTTCAATGTTCAGGCCCCTGTGACCTTGACCTTTAAAGAAGTGACTCCAAAATCAATAGGGGTCATCTACTTTGCATGTAGAATCATCCTATGAAGTGTCAACATTCTGGGTCAAGTGGTACTCAAGTTATTGATCGGAAATGGTTTTCAATGTTCAGGCCCCTGTGACCTTGACCTTTGATGGAGTGACCCCAAAAACAAAAGGGGTCATCTACTCTTCATGACTAATCATCCTATGAAGTTTCAACATTCTGGGTCAAGTGGTTCTCTAGTTATTGATCAGAAATGGTTTTCAATGTTCAGGCGTGACTTCTCGTGGGACCTTGACCTTTGACGGAGTGACCCCAAAAACAATAGGGGTCATCTACTCTTCATGACCAATCATCCTATGAAGTTTCAACATTCTGGGTCAAGTGGTTCTCTAGTTATTGCCAGAAATGGTTTTCAATGTTCAGGCCCCTGTGACCTTGACCTTGACAGAGTGACCCCAAAATACAATAGGGGTCATCTACTCTTCATGACCAATCACCTATGAAGTTTCAACATTCTGGGTCAAGTGGTTCTCTAGTTATTGTCGGAAATGGTTTTCAATGTTCAGGCCCCTGTGACCTTGACCATTGACGGAATGACCCCAAAATCAATAGGGGTCATCTACTCTTCATGACCAATCATCCTATGAAGTTTCAACATTCTGGATCAAGTGGTTCTCTAGTTATTGATCGGAAATGGTTTTCAATGTTCAGGCCCCTGTGACCTTGACCTTTGACGGAGTGACCCCAAAAACAATAGGGGTCGTCTACTCCAGCAGCTCTACAACCCTATGAAGTTTGAAGGTTCTAGGTCAAATGGTTTCCAGTTATTGCTCGGAAATGAAGTGTGACGGACGGACGGACGGAAGGACAGACAGGGCAAAAACAATATGTCTCCCCATCAGGGGGGAGACATAATTTGGGTTATCCGCTGACCACATGCAATCTTCCTATGCCCAGGCATTCTTCTGTTATTGATCAAAATCCTCTTTAAGTCCAAATGTTACTGTGACTTTGACCTTTGGTCCATAAACAATTTTGGTAATCCACTGACAAAGCACAATCATCCTAAAAAGACTGACAGCCTAGGCCCAAGCATTCATTAGTTACTGCTAAGAAACTATTCATTTGCGGTAATTATGATACTAACCTTTGAGGAACTGACCCTCTTAACAACAGAGCTCAAAACTGACCAGATTTCATGCATTTATCCCATTCATTTTGACAGCTTTAGGCTCAAGCATTCTAAAGTAAACTGATGCCTCAAAGTCATTTTTACCTTGAACTCTGGCCCATTACCCCCAAAACAACAATGTCATTGTGGGAGCGTATTATACACAGGCATAGACGATTTTTCAGCTTCAAAACAAGTTTGTTCACGATTTTTGCCATTTTGGTAAAGGGAAACTACTCTCCTTGTTAATTGTCTAGGCTAAAAACTACGATTGCAGTTACGTTCCGTAATAGATAACAATAGTTTTTTTAAGAAATAATAAGTTCCCAAGCGTGGTTTATCGTAGAATAACCCTTGTTTTGGGTTCTTATGCGTAAGAATATATCAAGAAGGCCGTTGGCCTGAGTGATATATTGTTTCGCATAAGAACGAAAAACAAGGGTTATTCTACGACAAATCACACTTGGGAACTTGTTATTCCGATTCTAACACGACATAGTAGTATCAGCAGTGTTAGAAAAATGGTAACTACTTTTTACGAGATGAACTACACTTCGTGCTATGCACCGGGATCATTCTATACATAGAGGATGA
The DNA here is from genome assembly GCF_021730395.1 of Mercenaria mercenaria. Classification (NCBI taxonomy): domain Eukaryota; kingdom Metazoa; phylum Mollusca; class Bivalvia; order Venerida; family Veneridae; genus Mercenaria; species Mercenaria mercenaria. The sequence goes on from NC_069372.1 coordinate 6,238,021, forward strand.
CGTCACTACTTTGCACGCGCATGGGTTATCGCAAAATAACCGTTGATTGATTTTCTCCTATGTGTATATAAGTTATTTGCTGGTCATGTTAGAATCTTCTTTAAACCAAATTAATTTTATATAATTTAATGATATTTTGATGAAAAATCGTAAATTTCATTACACTAATAAAATTTCTATTGACTTTAATCGAAATCAAACTGTGAACACCAAAACTGACACAAGGCATCAAGCTTATTGCCAATAATCACTGGCCATTTGATCTATAAAGTTTAACAGATCGTCAAAGGACGATCACACCTTTTGTTATCGGTTTGAATTGAGAAGTTGATATCATTTTGAAAGTTGATATTCAGAGATATTGAGAATTGTTTTCTATTTAATCATAAATATATTTAAGTTTTAAACAAGAGATCACAGAGTGATCTTGGCGCCCACCATTGAGCCATTTTTGATTGTTCCAAATTTCAAGACTAGCTCAAGGTCAAAATCAAGGTCAAATTTCATTTCAGTACACATCACTGTGCATGTGGTCCATGCATGTGGTCCAAATTTGAAAGCTGTAGCTTGAGAAATGTGAAAGAAGGTCACAAGATCAATTTCAAGGTCAAAGTTCATTTCGGTATAAAAAACTATGCATGTGCTTCAAATTTGGAGGCTGCAGCTTGAGAAATGTGAAAGTAGGTACTAGATCAAACTCAATGTCAAATTTCAATTCAGAACACAAAAATATGCAAGTGGTCCAAATTTGAAGCCTGTAGCTTGAGAAATGTGAAAGTAGGTCACTAGGTCAATCTCAAGATCAAAGTTCATTTCGGTACGCAAAACTATGAATGTGGTCCAAATTTTAAGGCTGTTGATTGAGAAATGTGAAAGTAGGTCACTAGGTCAAAATCAAGGTCAAATTTCATTTCAGAAGACAAAACTATGCATGTGGTCCCAATTTGAAGCCTGTACATTCAAAAATGTGAAAGTAGGTCACTAGGTCAAAGTCAAGGTCAAAGTTTTTTTCGGTACACAAAACTATGCATGTGGTCAAAATTTAAAGGCTGTAGCTTGAGAAATGTCACCAGGTCAATGTCAAGGTCAAAGTTTTTTTCGGTACGCAAAACTATGCATGTGGTCCAAATTTGAAGGCTGTAGCTTGAGAAATGTAAAAGTAGGTCACTAGGTCAAAATCAAGGTCAAATTTCATTTCGGAACACAGAACTATGCATGTGGTCCAAATTTGAAGGCTGCAGCTTGAGAAATGTGAAAGTAGGTCACTAGGTCAAAATCAATGTCAAATTTCAATTCAGAACACAAAAATATGCAAGTGGTCCAAATTTGAAGCCTGTAGCTTGAGAAATGTGAAAGTAGGTCACTAGGTCAATCTCAAGATCAAAGTTCATTTCGGTACGCAAAACTATGAATGTGGTCCAAATTTTAAGGCTGTTGATTGAGAAATGTGAAAGTAGGTCACTAGGTCAAAATCAAGGTCAAATTTCATTTCAGAAGACAAAACTATGCATGTGGTCCCAATTTGAAGCCTGTACATTCAAAAATGTGAAAGTAGGTCACTAGGTCAAAGTCAAGGTCAAAGTTTTTTTCGGTACACAAAACTATGCATGTGGTCAAAATTTGAAGGCTGTAGCTTGAGAAATGTCACCAGGTCAATGTCAAGGCCAAATTTTTTTTGGTACGCAAAACTATGCATGTGGTCCAAATTTGAAGGCTGTAGCTTGAGAAATGTAAAAGTAGGTCACTAGGTCAAAATCAAGGTCAAATTTCATTTCGGAACACAGAACTATGCATGTGGTCCAAATTTGAAGGCTGTAGCTTGAGAAATGTGAAAGTAGGTCACTAGGTCAAAATCAAGGTCAAATTTCATTTCGGAACACAAAACTATGCATGTGGTCCCAATTTGAAGCCTGTATCTTCAAAAATGTGAAAGTAGGTCACTAGGCCAATGTCAAAGTTTTTTTTGGTACACAAAACTATGCATGTGGTCCAAATTTGAAGGCTGTAGCTTGAGAAATGTGAAAGTAGGACTCACTAGGTCAATGTCAAGGTTAAAGTTTCTTTTCGGTACACAAAACTATGCATGTGGTCCAAATTTAAAGGCTGTAGCTTGAGAAATGTGAAAGTAGGTCACTAGGTCAAAATCAAGGTAAAAATTCATTTCGGAACACAAAACTATGCATGTGGTCCAAATTTGAAGCCTGTACCTTCAAAAATGTGAAAGTAGGTCACTAGGTCAATGTCAAGGTCAAAGTTTTTTCCGGTGCACAAAACTATGCATGTGGTCCAAATTTTTAGGCTGTAGCTACAGAAATGTTAAAGTAGGTCACTAGGTCAAAATCAAGGTCAACTCATGTCAATGTTCATCTTGCCACTCAAAACTATACATGTGGTCCAAATTTGAATGTTGTAGGTTATTGACAAGAAGATTTTCAAAGTTTTTCCCTATATAAGTCTATTTAAACCATGTGACCCCCAGGGCGGGGCCATATTTGACCCTAGGGGGATAATTTGAACAAGAGATCACAGAGTGATCTTGGCGCCCACCAATGTGCCATTTTTGAGTGTTCCAAATTTCAAGACTTACTGACTAGCTCAAGGTCAAATTTCATTTCCGTACACAACACAAATCTATGCAAGTGGTCCAAATTTGAAGGCTGTAGCTTGAGAAATGTAAAAGTAGGTCACTAGGTCAAAATCCAGGTCAAATTTTACTTCGAATACAAAACTATGCATGTGGTCCAAATTTGAAGCCTGTACCTTCAAAAATGTGAAAGTAGGTCACTAGGTCAATGTAAAGGTCAAAGTTTGTTTCGGTACACAAAACTATGCAAGTGGTCCAAATTTGAAGGCTGTAGCTTGAGAAATGTTTAAAAGTAGGTCACTAGGTCAAAATCAAGGTCAAATTTTATTTCGGAATACAAAAATATGCATGTGGTCCAAATTTGAAGCCTGTACCTTAAAAATGTGAAAGTAGGTCACTAGGTCAATGTAAAGGTCAAAGGTCATTTCAGTACACAAAACTATGCAAGTGGTCAAATTTGAAGGCTGTAGCTTGAGAAATGTAAAAGTAGGTCACTAGGTCAAAATCAAGGTCAAATTTTATTTCGAATACGAAACTATGCATGTGGTCCAAATTGAACCTGTACCTTCAAAAATGTTGAGGGTAGGTCACTAGGTCAATGTCAAGGTCAAAGTTTTTTTCGGTACACAAAACTATGCATGTAGTCCAAATTTGAAGGCTGTAGCTTGAGAAATGTGAAAGTAGGTCACTAGGTCAAAATCAATGTCAAATTTCATTTTGAAACACGGAAAATATGCATATGGTCCAAATTTGATGCCCGTACCTTCAAAATGTGAAAGTAGGTCACTAGGTCAAAATAAAGGTCAAAGTTTTTTTCCAGTGCACAAAATTATGCATGTGGTCCAAATTTGAAGGCTGTAGCTACAGAAATGTGAAAGTAGGTCACTAGGTCAAAATCAAGGTCAACTCATGTCAAGGTTCATCTTGCCACTCAAAAATATACATGTGGGCCCAAGTTTGAATGTTGTAGTTACTGACAAGAACATTTTAAAAACTTTTCCCTATATAAGTCTATATGAACCATGTGACTCCGGGGCGGGGCCATATTTAACCCTAGGAGGATAATTTGAACAAACTTGGTAGAGAACCACTAGATGATGCTACATTACAAGTATCAAAGCCTAGGCTTTGTGGTTTGGACAAGAAGATTTTAAAAGTTTTTCCCTATATAAGTCTATGTAAACATATGACCCCCAGGGCGGGGCCATATTTGACCCTAGGGGTATAATTTGAACAATCTAAGTTGAAGACACTAGATGATGTCACATACAAAATATCAAAGCCCTAGGCCCTGTGGTTTTGGACAAGAGGTTATTCAAAGTTTTTCCCTATATAAGTCTATATAAACCATGTGACCCCAGGGCAGGGCCATATTTGACCCCAGAGAAATAATTTGAATCATCTTGGTAGAGGTCCACTAGATGATGCTTCGTACCAAATATCAAAGCCCTAGGCTCTGTGGTTTTGGACAAGAAGGTTTTCAAAGTTTTTCCCTATATAAATCTATATAAATTATAGAAATAAACAAAGGGCCATAACTCACTCATAAATTGTTGAACCAGTCTGATTTTCAGGGGGACACAACTAGGGTACCAATACATCATTCTGACAAAGTTTGGTCAAAATCCCCCCAGTAGTTTCTGAGGAGATGCGATAACGAGAAATTGTTAACGGACGGACGGACGGACTGACGGACGGACGGACAGACGGAATGACGGACGGACGGACCACGGACGCAGAGTGATTTTAATAGCCCACCATCATCATGATGGTGGGCTAACAACCTTAGTAGAAGACTACTAGATGATGTCACATACAAAATATCAAAGCCCTAGGTCCTGTGGTCTTGGACAAGAGATTTTTCAAAGTTTTTCCCTATATAAGTCTATATAAACCATGTGACCCCCAGGGCGGGGCCATATTTGACCCTAAGGGGATAATTTGAACAATCTTAGTAGAAGACCACTAGATGATGTCAAATGCAAAATATCAAAGCCGTAGGCCCTGTGGTTTTGGACAAGAGGTTTTTCAAAGTTTTTCCCTATATATGTCTATATAAACCATGTGACCCCGGGGCGGGTCCATATTTGACCCCAGGGATATAATTTGAACCATCTTGGTAGAGGACCACTAGATGATGCTTCATAACAAATATCAAAGCCCTAGGCCCTGTGGTTTTGGACAAGAAGATTTTCAAATATTTTCCTTATATAAATCTTTGTAAATTATAAAAATAAACAAAGGGCCATAACTCACTCAAAAATTGTTGAACCAGTCTGATTTTCAGGGGGACACAACTAGGGTACCAATACATTATTCTGACAAAGTTTGGTCAAAATCCCACCAGTAGTTTCTGAGGAGATGCAATAACGAGAAATTGTTAACGGACGGACGGACCACGGACGCAGAGTGATTTGAATAGCCCACCATCTGATGATTGTGGGCTAAAAGGAAACAACAAATATATAAAGATATCTTATTGGTTTTATTTTCAAAAAAACAAAAGTCGACAGTGCAGTGAGATTGATTCCGCTCTCCGCCACAGTGGTAATTTATTACCAGTGTCGATGTAAATCCTACTTTCATTTTCAATCTACCTCAAAATTGACCAAAATGTTTTTTCCCAGGGTATTGAGCGAAAATCGGGGTTGTGTATTATACACGGGTGCACATTATACACGGGTATCTACGGTATGTTTAATTTCATAGATAGAGACAGTCTTGGCTATTTTTTTTCACATTTTAAGAAGTTTACTTTAAAAATAAGAATTGCAAAACTGCACTTTTTATGCTTTAAACATGCTCAGTGATGTTAAAAATCAACTTACTGATGCTCTAAAGGCATTTATATAACCCCCTTGTTTGTATTCATTTTTTAACACAAAAATATTTTCTGAAGTCTCCCTTAATAAAAAAAAAATTCCAAAAAAAAAAAAAAAATTCCGACCTACCTACCCTAATTTTTTTTAGCATGTTACCGGAAACAAAGAATATTTTTTTTAGGCCTTATAGTTTAATATATATACATTAAATTATTGTCATTCATAAAACCGGAGTACAAATTACAATTTTTGGCTCAGTTTACCTGTTTTGGGCTTTAAATGAAGCCTGTGATTACACCTATTTTTTTAAAGTAATATTCAAAAAGGCTGTTGATTTCAACTTTGTTAGGCAATTACAGATTTAACATGATAAACATGTACAAACTTAGTACATGACTTTCGCAAAAAGTGTCAACGAATAACTTTAGAAATCCTCACTAAACTACAACTTACATGAATCTCGTATTTATTTATCTAATTACGCCGGTTATTTCCACGGATTACCAGGCCTGCGCAAAAAGCAAATCGCGAAATTACGCCAATATTTTAGGTTTTCTCTTCAATATTTATCAATTTCAACATGGTTATTCCACTATATCGTTAAACTATTAACAACTAAACAAAGCAAATTATTAAACTTGTAATTTTGCGCTATAAATAGATTAAGTTTTTTACACATTTAATTTTTTATGCCACTACAATTTAACATTAACTAAGTAAAATACGACTGAAATATTATTTTTTTGCGTGGCATGGTTTTATACTTACCTATAAAGAAAGGTTTATTGTTTAATTACAGGTAGAGGTATTAACAAATCAGCTTGCGCAGAAAACCGAAAATGCAGTGTCCTGCGCTAATACAGTAGCATATCCCGTCATTAAGCGGATAACTCAAGTATTTTACATAAAAGCTTATTAATTTAAGTAATTAATTAATATAGTATCTAATTATTTACAAGTTAAGAACTATATGCATATATTTGTATATTTGTACCTAATTGTTTTTAATTACAGGTCAATTAAGCATGGTGAACATGGTTTATGAAAGATATTCAAATTATCAGAGTTATGTCCAGATTTTCTATTAGCACAGGACACACATCTTGCGCAGATACAAAATGTAATATTTCGTTTACGTTTTGATGAAATTTACTCTTTATTCTATTTATTTTGTAGTATAAAACATTAAAAACATAATATCAATAAGATGTTTTAGAAACAAAATATATTTGAAATATCGGTGTCATTTCAGGATTTGCTATTCAGGACACGACATCCCACACAGTTTACAGATGTAACATTATATTCGTCTTTCCAAAAGCTACAATTTTAGTCTGTAATGGTATAAGTTAAAGTTAATATGGTGTATGAAATATAATCAAATTATCTTAGTAATGTCCAGATGTTCTATAAGCGCAGGACACATATCCTGCGCAGATACAAAATGTAATTATTTACAAGTTAAGAACTATATGCATATTTTTTTATCTAATTATTTTTAATTACCGGTACAATTCAAATTAGTATGGTTAACATTGTTTATGAAAGCTATTCAAATTATTAGAGTAATTTCCAGATTTTAGCGGCGTCATTTTAGAATTTGCCACAAGCGCAAGACAAGCAGCCCGCACAATTAAATGTAAAATTTAATTCGTGCTTTTGCAAAAATACCATAATTAGGTTTTCAATGTAAAGCTATAATGACATAAAAAGGTTAAAGTTCACAAGCAATATTGCCGTAATTTACGGATTTGTTTTTAGCCCAGGACAGGTATATTGCACGTATACAATAATAAATGTAATACTTCTTCCCAGTTTTGATAAAGTCACTCTAAGTCTTCAAATTTTGAACTGAAAGGCATTTAGAAGTTGAACTTAAAAAATATATGTAATGTTTTGTAAAATGTAATTAAATTATCGTCGTCATTTCAGAATTTATGATAAGAAGTTATCACCTTCAATCAAATAAGAAGTAAGTAGATTAGAAGATATATTTTTAAATATGAAGGACATTCTAAAAGTACATTTAACTCGGATTCTATAGCTTTTGACACATTTCAATTCCTTTATACCAACCATGGCGCGTGAATTTCGCCAATCTCAAAAACAGTTTGATAGGGAAAACATGTGTGGATTATGATATTGTACATGGCATGATTTAACATTTCATTACAGTGGTGTACTCCAGAAATATAAATTACTGACGTTATAATTACGTCATCGGTTAGATTAACAATATTTTATGAAAAATACTTAGAATTGATGTGTCATTTCAGGATTTGTAATGTTATTTGTGTTTATGCGATAGTATTTCAATTTTTAAATGTTTAACTACAACGGCGTTAAAAAGTTAAAAATAACAATCGTTATAAAATTTATATGCTTTAAATATTGTTGTCATTTTAGAATTTCTAACACCCCTGACAAGTGACTCTAATATCGTCTTTAACAGAAATAGTGCGTAAATTACCAAGGACGTGAATATCTCCTTGAAATTACCGTATAAATATACTGAATTTACTGATCAACTTTTTAAAATATTCCTTGTTCTTTTTAGTTTTAAAGCACAAGGGCCAGGCCAATTCACACCTTCACGCACGCCTGATCTCCATCAGTTTTATCATTAAACAATTTTATACATTAAATGTACAAGACTTAGTCCTCTTACGAAATTCAATTTTATCTGGAGATATCATCCATATGTTATAAGCGCAGACTCATTTACCAAACGCGCAAGGCAGTGACCCTGCGCATGTAACATATGTAAATAAGCTTGTCCAATATTCAAATCGTTGCGCTAATAGCAAATTTGTTATAATAAATTGGTACTGTGCAATTTACTAAACGCGCAGATTGGCTATAATTATGCGCGTAACATCTCCACTCGCTACCCTGCCCTTGCATTTATATGCGTTTACTGTCTCCCAGAGTGTACTCGCCGCATATATACCGTGTCTGCCGTATTCAAATGATATAAACTAGTACGAATGATTACGTGAAAACTACTTTGCAGTTTTTAAATGTTATTTGCTTTAAACTTGTACTATGTTTAAATTAAAAATAATATTGGTTTGTATTTGCGTCATTACACGTTTATAGATGAATAAACTAATTTAATTGCCCTTAAAACTTCATACATATTCTTTGATCACTTTAAATACTGGTTTGTCACACCTCGGCATTTCACGTTCAAAAATATGTAATCAATACTGAAATTACTTATTTCATTTTAATCGTTTCTTTTATTGTCTTATACTTTTTAAGTTTAAATTTCAAATTTATTTCGGCTCCAGTGTCGACGATTTCGCATTCATTCGTACTAGTTTATTTTATCATTCCAATATGGCGGACAGTATGCTGCGAGTACACTTCTGGAGACACAGTAAACACAAATAAATAAAAGGACATAGCTTGCTGAAATGGTAAAATTAATTAACTTATTAAGATAAGAACATGCACATGATACTTACCAAAAGAAACAAAGTGGATTTTGGCAGTATTATGCATAGAAATAAAATTCCGGTTCCCTAGGCTCCTATGCACGGCATTTTGCTTAGAACCGGTTCCGGACGAATAAATTTGCAGGGGAGGGTCTTTTCACCCCAAGACACCCAAAGACACCCCAAGACACCTAAAAACAATAATTATCTTAATGTCAAAAAACAACATATTTTAACGTTTTAGGTGATAATTTTCTCTCTTTTTTTCTGAATCATAAAAAAGGAAACTTTAGAACATAATAATTCAAGGGGAACAATCCAAAAAACTTAACTATGCTAAAGCCTAAAGGACATCCAGTTATTTCCCTTTCATTCAGTAGTTACTGTGTTTGTAAAATATGTTAGTAAATTTGAGTAAAAAATAAAAATGTTTTTAACTGTCAGGGCGTCCGTGATCTGTAGAATGACTATATCCGAGGGAAACAAATAAATATGTAATTTACATAGTAACATTGGCTTTACCCCCCTTTCACATTAATAACAAGTTTGTTTCAGCTGATGTTCTTAGATGTATATCCTTGAACAAATCTACTCTGAAAGTTATCTTAACTGTTTTAGCATGTCTTTAAGATATATATTTTTAATAAATCATACAAATAAATTAATATTCTAGGTGTCTTGGGGTGAAAAGACCTTCCGAGTTCGCAGTCTAGGGAACCGATTCCGGTTCTCTAGCCACTGCCTTTTCTGTTACAAAAATAAGAGATTTAGCCTTTTCGGTGAGAAATGGGCAATTGAAATGGGCTAATATAATTTCAATCTCATGACCATGGTCATAACAGTAATCATACGGTTAAGTATACCTTATCATAAGGCTTATCTGGCTACACAAGAAATGGGACTGGGAGTAGTTCTATAGATAAACGTCGGACTTCAATATATATATTATTTTTATGATTTTGACATTTCATCTAGTCCGACATTTTATCGAAAGTATGAATTTCCCGGTAGAACTTTCCGCAAAAGTTCTTGCGGAAGGTTTTACAAGTTCACTGTAGAAGTGACTTGAAAGTGATAGCTAAATACCAACAGCGGACAAAGAAACCTAATTTACACATCCATTGAACATACTGTCTTACTGAAAATATTGAAGATCAGTCTGCACTTTGAAAATGAAATTTACATCCATTCACTTTCACAACACAACACGAACTGTCAAATCTTCTTTATTATAAAGATTAATTTTAGACGAAAAAATATTCTCACGGTCGGATTTGAAAAAAAATGCAGCCCGTTACTAACGTATTGTCTACATGTTGTATGCAAATGTTTATAATCGATGGGTTTTATCAGCATTTATTGGTTGTAATTTTATTAAAAGTTACTTAAATTAGTTGTAAAGTCCTATCAAAGCAGTTTAAAAGGCTTGTCCACATGCGTTCGGCGGTACCCATGCGTTAAATAATCGCCGCAGATTTTTTACAAACTTGTGTCGTAGGCTAAACGTATTTGTTTTCGTCTAAGCATGTATAATTGATTCTATATATTTATTCGGTGTTGTATTGTTCATGATATTTCAATAAATTACCCTTTAAGTTTCTGTGAAATGCGTCGGGGAAGTGATTGGTGGTGCAGTTTTAGTTACGGTAAACCAATGTTTCACATGTTTACCTACATTACACTTCAATATTATAAAGTCGTAATCTGTGCTATGCAAATGGCTGACATTCGATTAAACTTGACACAGGGACATGTTGAACGTCCAAGTATTTAAAGGCGCCCTGTGCAAGTTTAATGTTATTGAACTAGGACTGGGAGTGGGAGGGGCATTTTTTTGGGAAATTATCATATCGCGGACATTTCACTTTCAGCAGAGTATAAATGACACTGCATGCATATCTAATGATTAATTATTTAAGATATAATGACTTACCACTATGTATTAAGTTTAACCAAATCGCATTTGTAGTAAAATTTGACAATTTTATCCATTTATTTACATGTATAATATAATATTACTGACCGCTCACAACGTTGAAAAAAGCAATTAAGAGGCCTGGATAATGCCGTAATGAAAAAAAGCCGTAACACGGTAGAATCAACTAGTAAATAAATCTGCTATATCTTCTGTATAAAATTAACAATCTTCTGAGAGCTGTAACACATAGCCAGGCCCATTTTAAAAAGGATTACTAGCCTAATGTTGGTTTGGTTGTTATGAATAAATTCAGAACACTGCTGTTTTTTGTTTACCATTTGTGTGAGCCAGAAGTGATCTACATCTACATTAGTACGTCAAACTGTCAGACTTGACAATTCTATGACGATGCGCAAGGATAAGAGAAAGTATATAAAAGATAGCTATAGGTTAGAGACCACCAATTGTTTTCCCATAGACTAACATTGTAACATTATGGCGTGTACGGCCTTCCATACATCGAAACATGTACATCTAATTACAAGTTTTTCAAGAATTATCTTAGTTCTACCAAAATATCGGACGAAAAACAAGTGAATAGTAATACTTTATTTAAGTAATTTTCGTGCGAATGAGATGACCCGGACGCGCACCTTGCAGTTAGGATTCTGCGGACGCACCTTACAGTAAGGGGCGGTGAATTTATAGGGTGGAGTTGGATGAATGATTGACAGGTACTTGACTATTCTAAGCATGCTTTAAAAAGAGAAATGTTCGATACAGAAGAGAAGGATGTATGTCAAAGAAGGGTTAAATACATTAGGTCACTATTGAGGTAATTATTAAAGAGGACAACAAACTATAAAGTTGAGAAACTAAAGAGTCAAGTTTATATGATTTTAAAGTGGACCTTCCACTACAACAAGGCGCACTTTAGAGTCAGGAAATACATTTTAGCTTGTACAGAAAGAAATGTACACTATACGTACGTTACACTATAGAAGCGGACTACACACTATAAAGAGGGTTATGAAGAGTTACGGACATCGTAATCCAGTAGGGCCTAATATATTGGTAAATAATTAAAGAGGAATACATACCATAAAAGTTCAGCTACAGACGCAATTCAGATTCAGCATATTTATTAAGTCATTATACCCTACTTCAGATTACGTTGTACTTTAAAAGCCACATGTGGACGCATCTTGCCGGAGTAAGGTTACACATCAAGCCTCCATTGAAGAAGACTGTATAGTACTATAAAAGCTCTCGGCGATATATGACCATTTTGTGTCGATTCGCCGTAAAACCAAACTCACTCAATATAATAGCTGCGGACGCATCCCAGAGTCAGATAATACCTTAAGCATTTTTAAAGAGTAATATTCATTGTAGAAATCGAGGACGCATCCCTGAGTCAGTTTATATATAAGACATCTCTTTAAGAAGACTGCATACCATAACAGTTGCGGACGCACCTCACAGTCAGTTAATACATTAATTGATCCTATTTAGAACAGGAATATACAGTATAAAAAATCGAGGACGAATTTCAGTCAGTTGATATATTAGGCCTCCGTTGAAGAGCACTGTATACCTAGTCACAATAACAGCTGTGGGCGCAACCTAGAGTCAGCTTATATATTAAGCATGTATGACAGATGAAAGTTCATCGTAGAAGCCGAGGACGCATTCTTGAGTCAGTTAATACATGATCCCTCCATATTGCAAGACTGCATACTATAACAGCTGCAGACGAACCTCCCAGTCAGTTGATACATTAAGCCTATATTGGAGAATAATATACAGTTTAGAAATTGAGGACGCATCTCAGAGTCACTTAATATATTAGGCCTCCTTTTTAAAAAATCTGCATAACACAACAGCTGCGGACGCACCCTAGATTCAGCTTATAAATTAAGCATATATCAAAGAAGAATATTCATGACGGATCCCAGAGTCAGTGGAGAAGACTGCATACTAGACCTTAATCACGGAAACGGACGAGGAAATGTAAACGTACATGTACTCTGTACTTCAGTCAAATCTGAGGAGTCATCTCAACACTGTAAATTATTTGTTCAATTTGTTGAACGTGCGTGTATATTAAGGATATATTGAGGGCTTTGTGCAAAAAGAAATTAGAAGCTACCAGTATTTCGTAGGTTATCTCCATTTTTTTCTCTCTATCAAAATGTGCAGATTAAAGTTAGGAATGCTGTAAATTTCTCTCAATGAACTATGATTTTCTGTAATTAAATAATAAGATGGATAAATAATGCTGATACATCTACAAACAAGTATTTTAACGTCATGGTGGAAATAACATTATTAGCGTTTCTGATTGTGACGTCACTGATGACGTCATTTATAAGTGAAATACTGTATAACGCTAAAAAACGTCTTTTTGCTATAAAATAATAAGTATAGGTTATAGGTCATTTATTGAACTTCTAATGCAATTAAGTTTGCCGAAACGGAGCGTAGCAAAACTTAATGCATTTAGAAGTTCAATAAGTGTATCTATAACCGGCTTATAGTTTAACGCCCCGTTTAATTTAACTGACGGCTCAAAACCGCAAAAAGTTCTCTGAAGTAAACTAACCACGCCTTCTGTTAATTCATTGGCTAGTCTTATCTTCACTCATGGTGGAGAAGTACATGTTTACTACAACTTTATACACAGTTATAGGACAAGGGTAGAGAGGGAATTTCTCCTAGATTGCTAAGATGAGGCATGTAATTAATATTAACCCCCAAGTCAATAAAATGGACATTAACACTCAGCAGTGGAGCTATAAATTACAACAGTGGTCAATTCTGAACAATGTGTGAAATGATAAGAAGGAATGTGTAAAACAAAAAACTACACATGTATATGGCAACAGCACCGACTCTTTTTAAGTCCACAGTTTTGATGGCTTAGTTTTCTATTTCTAGTCTCAATGTTTCAATGTTGCATAATTTTATTAATGTATAAAATGCAGTGAGATACATTTTTCTATCAAAAATGTGTGCTCATCTCAGCTATGTTCACAATGTAACTATATACAACAAAAGCATTGTTTTGTTTTTATTATTAATGAAAATCACACGGCTCTTTTTCAACAAGTTCAGTGTCTGATTTCCTGAATTATTCCTTTGAATTTACATGTTTGTGGAGGTAAATATTATTTACTACACTTAGCTGAGAGTTATTCCTTGCACTGAAAGCAGTCTTCTCATCTTTAGATGGACAACTGCTACACACTTGATCATTGTATGGTCAACAGACTTTTATTTACCAAACTTCACATAAGAGTTATGTTTTGCACTGAAAAGTAGTCTCATTTTTATCAGTCATCCATGAAAGTCATTGTGAGTTAAGGTATGTTTTTCTGCATTACTGTCATAGTCATTCTGGATTAATTCTGAATTAATGTCACTATCATTGTAGTTACTTGATTTAAAGTCATTCTGAATAAAGGTCACAGTTATTCTGACTTGTGATCGCAGTCATTTTGACCTAAGGGCATAGGCATTCTGAACTTAATTCAAAGTCATTCTGAATAAAGGTCACAGTTATTTTGACTTGTGATCGCAGTCATTTTGACCTAAGGGCATAGGCATTCTGAACTTGATTCAAAGTCATTCTGAATAAAGGTCACAGTTATTCTGTCATTTTGACTTAAGGGCATATGCATTCTGAAATTGATTCAAAGACATTCTGAATAAAGGTCACAGTTATTCTGACTTGTGATCGCAGTCATTTTGACTTAACGGCATAGGCATTCTGAACTTGATTCAAAGTCATTCTGAGTAAAGGTCACAGTTATTCTGACTTGTGATCACAGTCATTTTGACTTAAGGGCGTAGGCATCCTGAACTTGATTCAAAGACATTCTGAATAAAGGTCACAGTTATTCTGACTTGTGATCGCAGTCATTTGACTTAAGGGCATAGGCATTCTGAACTTGATTCAAAGACATTCTGAATAAAGGTCACAGTTATTCTGACTTGCGATTGCAGTCATTCTGACCTAAGGGCATAGGCATTCTGAACTTGATACAAAGTCATTCTGAATAAAGGTCACAGTTATTCTGACTTGCGATCACAGTCATTTTGACTTAAGGGCATAGGCATTCTGAACTTGATTCAAAGACATTCTGAATAAAGGTCACAGTTATTCTGACTTGTGATCGAAGTCATTTTGACTTAAGGGCATAGGCATTCTGAACTTGATTCAAAGTCATTCTGAATAAAGGTCACAGTTATTCTGACTTGTGATCGCTGTCATTTTGACTTAAGGCGTAGGCATTCTGAACTTGATTCAAAGTCATTCAGAGTAAAGGTCACAGT
Organism: Mercenaria mercenaria; assembly: GCF_021730395.1. Classification (NCBI taxonomy): domain Eukaryota; kingdom Metazoa; phylum Mollusca; class Bivalvia; order Venerida; family Veneridae; genus Mercenaria; species Mercenaria mercenaria. The sequence goes on from NC_069372.1 coordinate 6,253,123, forward strand.
TATTCTGACTTGTGATCGCAGTCATTTTGGCTTAAGGGCATACGCATTCTGAATTTGATTCAAAGACATTCTGAATAAAGGTCACAGTTATTCTGAGTTGTGATCACAGTCATTTTGACTTCAGGGCATAGGCATTCTGAACTTGATTCAAAGTCATTCTAAATAAAGGTCACAGTTATTCTGACTTGTGATCGCTGTCATTTTGACTTAAGGCGTAGGCATTCTGAACTTGATTCAAAGTCATTCTGAATAAAGGTCACAGTTATTCTGACTTGTGATCGCAATTATTTTGGCTTAAGGACATAGGCATTCTGAACTTGATTCAAAGACATTCTGAATAAAGGTCACAGTCATTCTGACTTGTGATTGCAGTCATTTTGACTTAAGGGCATAGGCATTCTGAACTTGATTCAAAGACATTCTGAAGAAAGGTCACAGTCATTCTGACTTGTGATCACAGTCATTTTAACTTAAGGGCATATGCATTCTGAACTTGATTCAAAGACATTCTGAATAAAGGTCAAAGTTATTCTGACTTGTGATTGCAGTCATTTTGACTTAAGGGCATAGGCATTCTGAACTTGATTCAAAGTTATTCTAAATAAAGGTCACAGTTATTCTGACTTGTGATCGCTGTCATTTTGACTTAAGGCGTAGGCATTCTGAACTTGATTCAAAGTCATTCTGAGTAAAGGTCACAGTTATTCTGACTTGTGGTCGCAGTCATTTTGGCTTAAGGGCATACGCATTCTGAATTTGATTCAAAGACATTCTGAATAAAGGTCACAGTTATTCTGACTTGTGATCGCAGTCATTTTGACTTAAGGGCATAGGCATTCTGAACTTGATTCAAAGTCATTCTAAATAAAGGTCACAGTTATTCTGACTTGTGATCGCTGTCATTTTGACTTAAGGCGTAGACTTTCTGAACTTGATTCAAAGTCATTCTGAATAAAGGTCACAGTTATTCTGACTTGTGATCGCAGTTATTTTGGCTTAAGGGCATAGGCATTCTGAACTTGATTCAAAGACATTCTGAATAAAGGTCACAGTCATTCTGACTTGTGATTGCAGTCATTTTGACTTAAGGGCATAGGCATTCTGAACTTGATTCAAAGACTTTCTGAAGAAAGGTCACAGTCATTCTGACTTGTGATCACAGTCATTTTAACTTAAGGGCATAGGCATTCTGAACTTGATTCAAAGACATTCTGAATAAAGGTCAAAGTTATTCTGACTTGTGATTGCAGTCATTTTGACTTAAGGGCATAGGCATTCTGAACTTGATTCAAAGACATTCTGAATAAAGGTCACAGTCATTCTGACTTGTGATCGCATTATTTTAACTTAAGGGCATAGGCATTCTGAAATTATTAGTCCCAGTTATTCTGAATAAACGTCAGACAATCTGACTGAAGGTCTTTCAGGCATTCTAACTTAAGATCGTAATCATTGACTTAAGAGCATAGGTATTATGAATTATTGTCAGGTAGAGTCAATAAAAAGTAATATTCTGTAAGTAAATTTGAAAGACCTTTAAATATTTACTTATTGTACATAATGTTAAAATATAAATTGAATATTAAAGTACTTATGGTATTTCTTCATTAAATGTACACACAGTTTTATAGAAAAAACTGGACATATATGTGTGTACTAAATAAATATTGGCGTATTTAATTTTGGAAAGAGGCAATGCAAAAAATATATCAATATTATACACTGGCCATGCATTCCCTTTCCAGTGTTTTAGTCTGCAGCATCGATGATTTAAACACCGGAAAGGTTACAAAATGCGCTAAAACGCATCATTTTGCATTTAGAAATTAACTAAGAATGCAAAAATTTTCCAGGGGAGCATGCCCCCTTACCTCTAGAACAATTGCTTACACTTCTATTTTGGCCCAGCTACACTGACATGGGTGTACTTTCTTTGAGGTACAGTATTTGCCCCCCGACCTACACTTTATTAGGAAAGATGTTGAAGTCCTGATATACACCAAACCTGCACCACTTTGTATGTATAATGTAAGAATTCTACAGGGAGCATGCTTCCAAACACTCCTTGTACAGTGGCTTACACTTCCATTTTGGCCTAGCTACGCCCCTGAATAATGAATTTCGCCAAAAAGCACCATATTTTGCATTTAGAATGTAAAAATCTTCCGGGAGAGCATGACTGCCCACTCCCCCACTAAACACCCTAAAACAGTGGCTTACACTTCCATTTTGGCCCTGCTACCCACTTGAAACTGGTGTACTTTCTATATGGTACAGTAGTTCCCCCGGGCCTACACTTCATGAAAAAGTTTAAAGGTCCAGATATACACGAAAAACGCACCAATTTGTATCTTTAATGTGCAATTTTTCCTGACCCGGTCACCCCCTAGGACAGTGGCCTACACTTCCATTTTGGCCTTGCTAAAATCCGGAATTATGAATTTTGCTAAAATACACCATTTTGCATCTAATTTGTGCAATTTTTATGTGGGAGCATGCCCAAGAGGCATATACTTCCATTTTAGCTTAGCAAAGCCCTTGAATTATGAATTTCGCTAAAACGCATCATGTTTTATTTGGAATGCATTTTTTTCTGGGGAAACATCCCCCCTATCACCCTTAGAACAGTGACTTTTACTTCCATAACGGTCCAGCTACACCTTTGACACTGATGTACATTCTAAATTGTACAATAGCTATCCAGGGTCTACACTTCATTTTGAAAAATGAAAAACATAAAAGTCCAGATATAAACCAAAAAGCACCATTTTGCATCTATAATGTGAACATTTCTGTGGAAGCATGCCATACCCTCCTTTGGCAGTGGCCTACAATTCCATTTTAGCCGAACTACACCCCTGAATTATAAATTTCAAGCTTTAGGTCTTGTAATTCAAAGTTGCATTCATATTATAGTATTATAAAACATTGCCATTTACAATGTAAATTATATTTTATCACACGCTACAATATAAAATGATTATATTGTTTATTCTTGATTTCGTTAAAACAGTTTCAATACAGATTTTTAATAAAACACATCTCAAAATAAAACAACTATTGAGTTATCACATTCATTCTTGTTGTGAGACACAAAATTTAAAATTGACTAAAGTTTTACAATCATTAAACATGTTCTAAAATTCTCAAACCACCATTAGAACAGATTTCAAGCTTATCAAATTGGTCAGTGTCATTAATTCACATTATCTGATTCTTAATGGGACATCATGCTGACAAGACAACAAGCCTGAAAGTTCCAAATCAAAATTGATTCTCCAGCTACCCCTTGTCCTATAACTGTACAAGGTCATTTTAGTGCCAAGCAAAACAGCGGTTGATCCAGTGCTGATTTTAATTTAGTTTATATCATAAATACATCAGTCTTATCGAGTACTTTGTGGAACACAATTTTATATTCTTATTTAATGGAAATATAATATGCAGGTTTAACTCGTAATGATCTAACAGTACAATTCAAGCAACTACATGTATAAATAAAACAAGACAAAGTAGAATTTAAGTGCACCCTGGTTTATTTTTAGACCAGTAGAGGTAGTGAAGGTGCAGAAAGGTCAAACTACAGCTTGCATTAAAATATTTGAGCCGCGCCAGACGTCTGGTCAGGATCCATGCTGTTCGCTTTCAAAGCCTATTGGTATTAGAGAAACTGTTAGCGAACAGCATGGATCCTGACCAGACTGTGCGGATGCGCAGGCTGGTCTGGATCAATGCTGGTCGCAAACCCACTATGTTGGTTTTCACATGGCGCAGCTCATTTATCTAATTGGTCCGTTTATTATAGACACATTACTTGTATGCAGTCCCTGCTTTGGTAATTGCTCCGCCTCCTAGAATGTGGGAAATCCATAATAGGCGGAACAATGAATACTCATTAATTTTGAACTACTTCATGATTAAGTGGATCAGATTCTTCAGTTATGAAACATTATGAAAATAAATTGGTTACTTTTTTGAAAATCCCTCGCTTGTCATTGGATAAAAACGATGGTTGAACTATAATAATAATTATAAAAAAGAAAACAGTAACAATAACAACATGAAAAGAAGAAAAATCCGCAATGGAAAAACTTTCCATTATATTTACATGGCCAAGTGGAAGGTTCCTAGAGTTATCTCTATCACATAACAAAATTTGTAAAGTTCACCGCTCGCAAATACGGAGTGTTTTACGAAGGTCTGACATCTTGTCAGCATTCCTTTTTTTAAGAAACTAAATATCTTACTAGAGTCTAAAATGATTTTTTATTTATTTAAGGGTGTTTTTTTTAACAACAACACTTTGACGTTTGGAGACTTATGTCTTATATCTTATGGAAACTATCTTGACAATTTCTTTATTGAATTTTAATAAGAGACGAGAGTCTATCCGGTAGATATAGTCCCTGAAGATTCGTAACATGATTAGATCTACACAGTTTGGCGGTAAGAGGTATTTTGGACGAGTAAAATGTAATTCAACATTTTGAACATAACTTAGTCATAAATGAAATATGTTGTAAGTACTAATGTACTGCACTTATCATGTGTCGCTTTCAGATTAACATTAATTAGAAAATATATGCGTAGGTCTCCGTAGTTTGATAGCTACAGCGATGTGTCATGTATTACCAAATCTAATGAAACATACACTCTATGTATAGGTTATAGATCATTTATTGAACTTCTAATGCAATTAAGTTTGCCGAAACGGAGCGTAGCGTAGTGAAGGCAAAACTTAATGCATTTAGAAGTTCAATAAGTGATCTATAACCGGCTTATAGTTTAACGCCCCATTTCAGGTCAAAACTGCAAAAAGCTCTCTCTGAAGTAAACTAACCACGCCTTCTGTTAATTCATTGGCTAGTCTTATCTTCACTCATGGTGGAGAAGTACATGTTTACTACAACTTTATACAAGGTCATTTTAGTGCCAAGCAAAACAGCGGTTGATCCAGTGCTGATTTTAATTTAGTTTATATCATAAATACATCAGTCTTATCGAGTACTTTGTGGAACACAATTTTATATTCTTATTTAATGGAAATATAATATGCAGGTTTAACTCGTAATGATCTAACAGTACAATTCAAGCAACTACATGTATAAATAAAACAAGACAAAGTAGAATTTAAGTGCACCCTGGTTTATTTTTAGACCAGTAGAGGTAGTGAAGGTGCAGAAAGGTCAAACTACAGCTTGCATTAAAATATTTGAGCCGCGCCAGACGTCTGGTCAGGATCCATGCTGTTCGCTTTCAAAGCCTATTGTAATTAGAGAAACTGTTAGCGAACAGCATGGATCCTGACCAGACTGTGTCGGATGCGCAGGCTGGTCTGGATCAATGCTGGTCGCAAACCCACTATGTTGGTTTTCACATGGCGCAGCTCATTTATCTATTTGGTCCGTTTATTATAGACACATTACTTGTATGCAGTCCCTGCTTTGGTAATTGCTCCGCCTCCTAGAATGTGGGAAATCCATAATAGGCGGAACAATGAATACTCATTAATTTTGAACTACTTCATGATTAAGTGGATCAGATTCTTCAGTTTTGAAACATTATGAAAATAAGTTGGTTACTTTTTTGAAAATCCCTCGCTTGTCATTGGATAAAAACGATGGTTGAACTATAAAGTAGTTTTATAAACTACACTGCATGCTTAAAATCTCAAACTTTTAAGAATGCATGTAAGCAATCAACTTTTCATTCGATTTATCATTGATTTCAAAGAAACGGTGGAAATTTCAAATTCTAAACATTCTTTCAGCGTAATACAGATTTACATAATTTTGATAAATATTCATTTGAGTGAATTATTAATCTTAATACTTGAATTTTACGGATGTTGGCGAAATAAATTGATGATCTTACATAAGTGAGTTCTTTTACTGAATTTATTCAACTAGTTAATTAACATAATAAAACGCGAGGCTCGTGACGAGCATTTTATCTTTACATAAATAAGGCAAGTGTTTCTTCCACGTTCTTATAATTACAATATAATTAGAAATCATAACGTTTTAGCAAACTAGTCCAAAGTTTTCATAAATTTCAGCGTGTGTTTGTGGCTCTAATCTCTAATAGGAAAGCAGTACTATATGTGTTCTATGGACAATTCACTTTTTATAAAATCTTGTGACGTTATTACTGATAGTCTTAGTTATAAAATGGTACAAATATCTCAATTTTGATTTAATCCTCTTTCTTGCATTCCAATAAGCTCTTTTTACACATTAAAATACACTTAACTGAAACTACGTTTATCCAAGAAAAGTTGCATGTCGTACAAGAATTCAGAAAAAGTCCCGAAACAGAAATTGCCTGGTTATAACTACATTGGGGGCAAGTTAGTTCTGGTCAACAACTTTTCAGACTGGCAAATTTCCAAGATTAATAGTATATAGCAAATGTATTTGGAGAACTATTTTGGGATAGTGTTTGGGGCGCTAGATTCAATGTCAAGATCAATATTGCTAAAAACATCTTTTTTAATGTGTCCTCTCAATGAATTTATATTAGAATTAAACCTTGCCTACAGGTAGCTTCAAGAAAAACCAAGACTCGAATTGTGTTTGCAGCCAGAAGGTTCAATCTAAATGTGCTGTACTTGAAAGACTCCAGTGTGTACAGCGGTCTTAGGCGCTGGTCCAGGGTACATTTCACATATAGGAATTTTGAAGATTTGTGGTTAAAATCTCGATCGGAACTTTACTTTGTTTTAGCAGTGTTGATGGCATTAGGGTAAATACTGCCAAGGTCAAAATATAATACTAATATAGAAGAAAAATAATTCAGTAATGGGATCATCGAGCAAAACAGATGGTTTCCAGTTTATAGCTGAAGTACACGAATTGTCGCCAAACTCTGTTGATAGCAAGCTTCTGTAGAAGCTAGTGGGACCGCCGAAGTCAATGTCAAGGTCGCCAATAATTTGAATAGAACAGGATAGAAGTTTATTCAGTTAAGAAGGTTATTCAGTCAAATTGACTTAAATACAGTATGATATAATGATGGTGTGATATTAACACTGAAATAGTAATATTTAAAACAGAAAAAAATATCAGTACAATAACTCGCTATAAGACTGAAATATCACCACGAAGCTTACTAGGGTAGAAAGGCTTAGACTGTATTTGGGGCTGATCGAGGTATTTAATAGAAATAGACGAAAAACAGTAATCGGCCAACAACTTAAGGGACATAATAATTATCCACCAAACATGGTATATAACATGCTTATATAAAGACCCAATTTGTGACTTTATTTGCGACGCTGTTGTTTATTGAAATTGATTAGTTTCGAATTTTATGTTTTGAGAAATCCCCCGGTTTTTTACCAAAGCACAGAGTACGTTTACATTTATATTTACATCTCCGTGTCCGTTGTAAAGGTCTACTATAACAGCTGCGGACGCACCTCAGAGTCAGGTTATACATTAAGCATATATTAAAGAGGAATATACATTGTAGAAATGGAGGACGGATCCTTGAGTAAATATATACATAAGGCATCCATGTAAGTAGACTGCACACTATAAGAGCTGTGGACGTCCCTTACAGTCAGTTTAAACATAAGGAGATGTTTTAAAGAGATATAGTCATTGCAGAAGAGGATGGATCCCTAAGTCAGTTTATACATTAGGCAAACTTAAAGAAAACTGCATAATATAACAGCTGCGGACGCATCTCACAGTTTATACATAAGGCATCTCTGTAAGAAGACTGCAACCTATAACAGCTGCGGACGCACCTCACAGTCAGTTTATACAGAAGGCATCCTTTAAGAAGACTGCAACCTATAACAGCTGCGGACGCACCTCACAGTCAGTTTATATATCTATAACAACTGCGGACGCACTTCACAGTCAGTTTATACATCTATAACAGTCGCGGACGCACTTTACAGTCAGTTTATACATCTATAACAGCTGCGGACGCATCTCACAGTCAGTTTATACATAAGGCATCTCTATAAGCAGACTGCAACCTATAACAGCTGCGGACGCACCTCACAGTCAGTTTATATATCTATAACAGCTGCGGACGCACTTCACAGTCAGTTTATACCTCTATAACAGCCGCGGACGCGCTTTACAGTCAGTTTATACATAAGGCATCTCTGTAAGAAAGCTACAACATATAACAGCTGCGGACGCACTTCACACTCAGTTTATACATAAAGTAGAGATAGTACCCAAGTTTTTCAAATCATAGGTTTGAAGTTAAAAAGCTTTGAAATGAAGACAAATGTCCATATATTTCTCAAAAACAGAAATATAGACAATATTTTAACCAGAAGTGCGGAGTTATGAGCATTTAATATTTTCATGTTAACGAAAATTCTGTGATCAAGGAAATGTAACTCTTCTTGAACATGGAGAGTATAAACATCAAAGGGACATAATATAGTCAATATTTTCTAATTGGGTGCATCTGATTTAACATTCAGCTTTGATCTGGATTGCTTAATACTGATCCATCATACTGTGTGCTAAAAATTTAGAACATCGGGAACAGTCTATTAACAGCAAAACTATGCTTTAGCAGAATCTAAATAGTTAAGCTCTAACTGGGACTCGAACCCAGGACCTCTCACACCTAAGGCAGACACTTTACCACTTCACTATAACAGCAGTAGCTAATAGCTATGCAGTTTAATTGCTGGATTACATTGCGTGAACTGGAACAATAATCAGTGAACTCCGGATTATCGGCGTATTCGCTTTGTTACCTAACGGCAATTTTTGTGTAAAGAAAAAATATAATCTAATGCTGCCAACGTCATAATCGGTCAAATCTGCCCAAATTTCTCTGACGTGTTGTTCAGAGTATGAACTTACTAACTGGTAGTACCAGTGAAATATTACTTACATTGAATCTTTTATAATTGCCCTTTTTGCAGCTGTCTAACGGCAAAGACGGTGAGTTTTGGCCAAATATAAGTAATTATTTTACCAGTTCTGAGAGGATTTCAATTGATGGGAAATTACAGTTACAAACTAAATACCTTTCTGCAACACATGGAGTCATTAGCATTCACTGTCAATCAGTATTATGACTAAGATCGACTGTCATTCATTCATTTCAAAGTTTCATAGACAGAGTCCGTTGTTTACATTTTTATCGTAACCGGTGCACCTGTAAAAATCACTTTAGTTTGAAAAATCAAAGTATGCGAAGAGCTATGGTACGGTCTCTAGACTCTGTCTATGAAACTTTGAAATGAATGAATGACAGTCGATCTTAGTCATAATACTGATTGACAGTGAATGCTAATGACTCCATGTGTTGCAGAAAGGTATTTAGTTTGTAACTGTAATTTCCCATCAATTGAAATCCTCTCAGAACTGGTAAAATAATTACTTATATTTGGCCAAAACTCACCGTCTTTGCCGTTAGACAGCTGCAAAAAGGGCAATTATAAAAGATTCAATGTAAGTAATATTTCACTGGTACTACCAGTTAGTAAGTTCATACTCTGAACAACACGTCAGAGAAATTTGGGCAGATTTGACCGATTATGACGTTGGCAGCATTAGATTATATTTTTTCTTTACACAAAAATTGCCGTTAGGTAACAAAGCGAATACGCCGATAATCCGGAGTTCACTGATTATTGTTCCAGTTCACGCAATGTAATCCAGCAATTAAACTGCATAGCTATTAGCTACTGCTGTTATAGTGAAGTGGTAAAGTGTCTGCCTTAGGTGTGAGAGGTCCTGGGTTCGAGTCCCAGTTAGAGCTTAACTATTTAGATTCTGCTAAAGCATAGTTTTGCTGTTAATAGACTGTTCCAGATGTTCTAAATTTTTAGCACACAGTATGATGGATCAGTATTAAGCAATCCAGATCAAAGCTGAATGTTAAATCAGATGCACCCAATTAGAAAATATTGACTATATTATGTCCCTTTGATGTTTATACTCTCCATGTTCAAGAAGAGTTACATTTCCTTGATCACAGAATTTTCGTTAACATGAAAATATTAAATGCTCATAACTCCGCACTTCTGGTTAAAATATTGTCTATATTTCTGTTTTTGAGAAATATATGGACATTTGTCTTCATTTCAAAGCTTTTTAACTTCAAACCTATGATTTGAAAAACTTGGGTACTATCTCTACAGAGTCCGTTGTTTACATTTTTATCGTAACCGGTGCACCTGTAAAAATCACTTTAGTTTGAAAAATCAAAGTATGCGAAGAGCTATGGTACGGTCTCTACATATCTGAGTCAGTTGGCACATTAAGCATGTTTTAAGAGGAATATTCCATGTAGAGCAGGCTTAATCAATTAAATACGTTCATCATTACTTTTGTTGACCCCCCCCCCCCCCCCCCTACGCACGCCCTCAAATAAAGGGTAATAATAAAATAAAATAAGATAAAAAGAAACAACAGAAAAACAAAAACAATCTTCTTCCGCTAATTTTCATTAAATCCTTAGCAGTATTGCAGTATATTTAAATATTTAAATGATCTATAAAATGGGCTTTCCCCCTTTATCTACTGAGAAAATTAGGGGTGTTTTTGTTTTTTTTTTTTTCCTTTTTTCTTTTTGCTCTAAAGTTTGGGTGGTGGGGGTTAAGCACGGGCTGTCTAGCTCCCGCACTATCATTATATGAGAAGGCAAACCTCCTCGCACTCTGCTCCCACCCCTGTTCTCATAAATGCCTATGTTCAATAGCTTTATTATACATTTTACTATAATTATATGGACCGCCAAAGTATCGTTTTCTGGCTCCATTTAAAAATTACCCCCCCCCCCCCCCCCCCAAAAAAAAAAAAAAAATAAAATAAAAAAATTTCTAAAGCTTTATATATCATCTAGATCTATTTCAATTTAGATAGATCTAGATTTCTATTATCTATAAAAAAACTTTTGGTAGATCTATTACGGTAATTAATTTAACGCCCTGGTTCGTATTAATTTAAGTACAACAATGAACATGTACAATAGTTTACAAGTGCCTTTAAATTAACATTATTTTCGATTTAAATATCATCGATGAGTGCTTTCAATGTACTTAATGATTTAAACGTATTTGTCGTTTCTAGCCTTTGGTTGCCACCGCGCTTAAACGCTGACAACTTTATCATAATATCATCGCTCCACCTACATACTACGGACCGCCTATAACTGTATGGTGCGTCCGATTTCCTGACTGTAGAGTGCGTCTTCGTATGTCTACGGAGATGACCCCCCTGTTTACATCATTGACATGGCGGGAGAAATTCGTTTGATAAAACTTTTTTTTCAATACACATAAAATGTAGCAAATTGTCAAAATGTATAATAAAATACTGTAAATGCAGTGAAAAAAATATCAATTTTGAAAAAATAATCACTTCCTGGGTTTGTTTACATGACTGACCAATCAGAACAAACAGACGTTACCTTATTCCCAGGTATACACTTACCTCATTCCCAGTAAGTTCCCTGTACATTTTTGAATTGGTGGTCTCTGACCTAAAGTAAGAAGCAGATCGGTCTAAGGATGTATGGTGCTAAGAAAAAGATAGAAACAAGTGTAGAAGTGTTGACCAGCTACTTTCACACCATCAGAAAATGACCAGCTCGACTTCCGTGGCGGTACCGGGGCGCGGAGCCCCGCCGACATAGCTCAAGTCCCTCATTTGGAGCTACTTTGTAGCTTGGACAGAGTCCCCTTAGAAGGTCAGGTTTGATAGCCCTCTCTTAAACGATACCAAAGAGGGGGCCTCAGCAACTGTTGTTGGCAGAGAGTTCCATGTAAGGATACTCCTGGGAAAAAAGTTGTACTTGTAGCAGTCAGTTAATGTTCGATATGGTAGATATCTGTTGCTGTGTGAGGATCTGGGCAGGACCTTCGCTGGTGTAAGGTAGTCTTCATGGTCTATGGCTACAAGATAGTGAGCTATCTTGTAGAACATAGTGACTTGATGTTTGCAGCAACGTGATTCCAGAGTTTCCCACTTCAGCTCTTCCAACATATCGGACACACTGCTGGTGTTATGGTACCGGTTTGTTGTAAAGCGAGCAGCCCTCCGTTGTACCATTTCTATCTTCCTTGTCAAAACTTTCTGGTGTGGGTTCCAGACAGTCGAGCAGTATTCGAGGGTGGAACGTACAAGACTGATGTAGGCTTCTGTCTTTGTTTCCCGACTGATCTTATGTAGATTACGTCGAAGGAAGCCAAGCTTGTTCGTTGCCTTTTTAGATACTCTGTCGACGTGGCTTTTCCATGTAAGGTCAGACTGTATGTCGACACCGAGATATCACCTATTAAAAATGAATTTTGAAAAGTATTTAATTTCAGGATATACCTATGTATTATTAAACAGTTAAAGGCAATAATTCTGCAGGTACTCAAGAGATCCTGATGAAAGATGTGCAAGCACCATCACCCTACAGTGATCTATTTTTGTGTGAAATTTCATGAAGATTCATCAATGGATTACTTTGTTGTTATAATTTTATGGATTGTAAAACAATTTAAGGGCAATAAGTTACTGAAGTGATCCCGACGAAAGTTACACATGCTCCACTGCCTTATAGTCATCTACATTTGTGTAAAGTTTCATGAATATCCATCAATATATTTCTTAGACACAGTTAAAATTTTAAAAATCCCTAATGTTTACCAATTCAAGGCAAAAAAATCTCATGGGGGATAATACTATATGGAAGCAAAGGCCATGTGCTTATCAATAGTTATGTGAGGTTTGGTGATACTAGCTAAAATTCTGCATTTTCAACTTAGTAAAGACTAACACACGGACAAATGCACAGCCGGATGGACAACACCATATGCACATCCGTCCACCTTAAGTGGGTGATAACAAAAAGTAATAAAAAGTTTTCCAATAATCTGTGTATTTATTTAATTTAACAAAATATGTTCATGTGCGCTGACAATAATTCATAACAACATAATTCATAATTGTACAAGTTTATCACAAGCAATACAGCATAATTGTACAAGTTTATCACAAGCAATACAGCATAATTGTGCAAGTTTATCACAAGCAATACAGCATGATTGTGCAAGTTTATCACAGATGAGGAAAATGATAAGAGAACAAATATAAAAATATGTAAGCTGTACTTTACTGTATATCTAACAAAATCATTCATTTTAAAGCATTAAATTTAAAAACAAGAGGACCAAATGGTCCTAGGTCGCTCTCCGAGAACAGCTTGATCAAATTTAATGAATATCCTGCTTAAAATGCGACCCCTTTTGCATAGGCAAGGTATTTCTTTGATTTGACCAGGTGACCTAGTTTTTGACCCAACATGACCCATACTTAAACTTGACCTAAATTTCATCAAAGCAAACATTTTCATCAAATTTCATGAACATCCTGCCTAAAATGTAGCCCCTATTGCAGTCACAAAGTTTTTCTTTGATTTTACTGGGTGACCTAGTTTTTGACCCCAGATGACCCCTATATAAACAAGACCTAGATTTCATCAAGACAAACATTCTGATCAAATTTCATGAATTTCCAGTGTAAAATACAACCACTATTGCATACACAAGGTTTTTCTTTGATTTAACTGCGTGACCTAGATTTTGATCCAACATGACCCATATTCAAACTTGACCTAGATTTTATCCAGACAAACATTCTGATCAAATTTTATGAATATCCTGTGTAAAATGCAGCCCCTATTGCGTTCAGTTCACAAGGTTTTTCTTAGATTTGACCGAGTCACCTAGTTTTTGATCCCAGATGACCAATATTTGAACTTGACCTAGATTTCATCCAGACAAACATTCTGATCAAAATTCATGAAGGTCCGGTGTAAAATGCAGTCCCTTATTGCATACACAAGATTTTTCTTTGATTTGACATAGTGACCTAGTTTTTGACCCCAGATGACCCGTATTCGAACTTGACCTAGATTTCATCAAAGCAATTATTCTGACCAAATTTCATGAAGATCAATTGAATAAGAGCTCGTAGAACACGAAATGCCCCCCCCCCCCTCCACCCCCATTGATGCATTCAGTAATTGCACAAGGAACAGAAATTATTTGGGCACTGTGCTTGGCCAAAGTGACCTTGACCTTTGACCTATTGATCTCAAAATCAATAGGGGTCATCGACTGGTCATGATTTACCTCCCTATTAAGTTTCGTTATCCTAGGCCCAAGCGTTCTTGAGTTATCATCCAGAAACCGTTTAACTGTTCCTGGTCAATGTGACCTTGACCTTTGGCCTACTGACCTCAAAACCAGTATGGGTAATCTGCTAGGCATGACCAACCTCCCTATCAACTTTTGTGATCCTAGTCCCAAGCGTTCTTGAGTTATCATCCGGAAACCGTTTAACTGTTCCTGGTCACTGTGACCTTGACCACTGACTTACTGATCTCAAAATCAATAGGGGTCATCTGCTGGTCATGAACAACCTCACTATCAACTTTCATGATCCTAGGCCAAAGTATTCTTGAGAAACAGTTCAGGGTGGCCACCAAAAATCTGAAGTAAATTTCCCTGATAATTCCCTGAATTTTCCCTGACAGGATAGTCAGTTTCCCTGATACTTTGGGTGGCCACCAAAAATCTGAAGTAAATTTCCCTGATTATTCCCTGAATTTTCCTTGACAGGATAGTCAGTTTCCCTGATACTTTGGGTGGCCACCAAAAATCTGAAGTAAATTTCCCTGATAATTCCCTGAATTTTCCCTGACAGGATAGTCAGTTTCCCTAATACTTTGTTCGGCGTAGCAACAATTGTCAATATAAATGTAGTAATATTATGGCCTCCATCCTCCCCTTCTAGCCATACCTTCTCCACCAATAAAGTTGTTTATTTTACATCTGTTCTATATACATATGAAATTATATCTATTTATTATATTTTGAAAATATATTCATTATTCATTTTATTTTCAGAATCCTGTTTGAATAATCAGTTATATAGGTAATTTAAGATCTCATTGAGCAACTTCAGTAAGAGTAGTAAGCATGGTAAGTAACAACTCAAAAAAGAAAACTTCAATACTTCAGCAGCAGTGACTTACATTTCACATACATGTACATACCATTATTTATTTTGTAACTTGTTGTGATACTAATTCCAGTGTCTTTTATTGTCTATGCCATTGATTATTCAAATTAACAATGTGATTACAGCTTTAATCAGTTGTCATGTTTTAATGTAAATGAACTGAACCTGATTTTTAACATTCTCCTTTACAATGCCACAAAGACACTACACTCTTAATAATCATACTGCATATAAAAGCAGAAGATTACAAATAAGCCTTTAAGCATTACAAATATATAACTTTCTAAACATTTTCAATGTTCTACATCACAAACATTCTAGCCATTCGGGTTTCTAACGAGCTATACTCACAAAACTACCAGTAGTTTTCACACTATTAATGTTAGTACAATTATGTAAATCAAAACAGAATGTTACACATAAACAATCCAGCACTTTAGTTTCTATTATGAGTCAGTGAGAAATAACTTTTCCTGCAGTTTTAACTTTTAACTTATAAATATTAAATCTAGACAAATGGTCTTCAAGATTTGACATAAAAGTTTCTTCGAAAATGAAGTAGTCCACTAAATTAGCATACAACTGTCAACACCTCCTTGCATTCATCTATCTGGTAAACAGTTTAAAACTCAAGTCATGACATGGGACACCAGCATAATGACTTTGTGGCCAGTATGGATTAAAAAACCTGTACTCTGATAAGGAACCATCCTGTTTATTTTAACTTTATAGGCCTATGGCTGTTGTAGTTAATGTGCACAAACAACTTGGATCCTGATCAGACTAC
Source organism: Mercenaria mercenaria (assembly GCF_021730395.1). Lineage (NCBI taxonomy): Eukaryota > Metazoa > Mollusca > Bivalvia > Venerida > Veneridae > Mercenaria > Mercenaria mercenaria. The sequence continues at coordinate 6,268,915 of NC_069372.1, forward strand.
ACAGAATGTACAGGCTAGTCTTGATTCCATTACTGGTTTCAAAGCCAAAGGGTTTTCTCATGAAGTTGCTAATTTTATGGTATCAAAAATACATTTCATAATTATGCTATTCAAGTCTAATGTTAATGTTTGTTAATAACTAGCAAAAGTCTAACAAGCAACTACTACCAATACACAGGTACTTCTAATACATGATTCAAATGTTGGTATACATTTTGTTAATGTCAGTAATGTACTGTCACTCATTCATTTTAGATTTTAGTTGTGTAACAACTTCTGCTTGCGTTGCAACTTCTTTCTTTAGCACCCCTTGTCCCTTATCACTGACTGAGCTAGCAGACTAAAATCATGCTTCTTCAAAGAGTCTTTGGTTTTTTTTATCAGCCTCTCTTAGGCAACTGTTCGCCCCATCTTCCAATAACTTAAGCTTCTTTTTAGCTTCAACATATCGATCTACATTTTCAGATGATTTTCTCTTTTCTGCCTCTTTTTGTTTCTCAGACTGTACGTTTATCAAGTATTGGTTGTACTTGGCTTTAGCCTTTCTGCAGTACTGCAGCATCTGATCAGGGACTTCAAACTCATGAATCTTCCCATCTTGAGATTTTAAAGCGTCATGAACTGTTTTAAGAGCACACAAAGTTTCCTTCTTCATATTGGTTGTTAGTATATTATCATTTACTGAGAAGCTACGTTCTACAGGGGCTTGACCATGTGAAAGAAGTAAAATCAACTGTACCACTGTCCAAAGCTCCGTAAACTCAGGTCTATCAGTTAACAGTTCATAGTAGAATTCATCTAATCTTTGTGTCTTAGGGTCAAAATGGGACAATTTTTCCTTTTCATATCTAGCAAATTTTCTGTACTGCTCTTCAGATGCATCACATACCGCTACAGAGCAGCGCTTGGAATCCACTAATTTGGTAGTGATGGCCTTAAATGTTGTTGCTACAGATGCTGAAGAGGTATTTGCAATGTAGACTGGATCGAGACACATGAAGGCCCTCAAAAATGCATACTTTAAAGGGCATCTTTCCTGTATCTTAGATACAACAGCACAAATTGACTGCCGGCTGCTGCTTCTGAACTCCAGTTTTTGAAGGTCACTAAATTCTCCTGTGTTAATTGTCAGTCTTGCACCATTACCAATGTTAACATTCTTTGAATGCATAATGTTGTCCTTGTTATCCATATCCAGACCAGCAAGTTTGTAACCAGTTCTGTTTTGTTCAAGTACTTCATCCATAAGAAACAACTCCACCAGACTATATAGCAATTCTGAAATGTCTGTCCGTAGGTAAACAATCAGAGGTTTGTCTGTCTGATATTTTGCTAGAACTGGCTTCATCTTCTCGGCTATGAACTGGAAGAATTCCAACTTTGCTACAATTAACTTATCTGACACTGCCTCTCGAACAACCTGGAAAGAAGAACAAGTTGGGATTTCTGATTTCTTTTTCTTCAATATGGCTGCCACATACTTAACAATATTTGGCCAAATTTCAAGTGCTCTTTTAGCCACATCTTCAACCCATCTAGTAGCACAGAACTTCAAAGGAAACACAGTTGAATTTGTGATGTCAGTGTATGTGGCTCTTCTCTGGTAGGTATCATGAAACAGATACCATAGACTTTTCAATACTTGCTCTATGTACCAGCCACTTTTCTTCATCCCAGTTTGTAAAGCAGCAGGGATAACATGCAGACTGCAAGTCCCAATATCTAATAAATCTGTCTAATTTTTTCCTGTCTTCCACAAACAACCTATGAAGCTTCAGATTAACATTTGGCCCATCCATTCAAAGGTGTAATACGTTTCTGATGTTTAATTCTATAAGCCCATGCTTTAAAGCTGACAACAGGTCTTCTGCTTTTCCACTATCCAAAAATTCACTCCCAAGATACCTTGTCACGACTTGATCAGCCTTCCAAAATTTGATAAGTACATGTATGTCCATTTGTTCCTTCTGCAGAACATCATTGAATGCTTCATCAAATATTACAGTGTAGAAATTACTACTTCTCAGGGTACTTCAGATTATCTCTGAAGTATGGTGCAAGTCCGAAAGTCAGTAAGTAGGCTTGTTTCGTTTTTCCCAAACTGTACTGTTGGGCAATATTGCTATCCCAAAACATTTTCTTGAACAATTCAGAAATATTTTCATTTGATCTAAATGTATGGTGATTTTGCACAGGCCTCAATATCCACAAAATTTCAGCCTTTCTTGATTCCTTGCTTTGGAGCCATTTTGACAGAGTTGGTGCAGGCTTTGGATCTACAACAGTAGGAACAGAATCACCGGTACTAACATTATCATCTACACTACTTATAGTGGCAGGAGGGGTAGGGATGTTCAATGTTTCTTCTGGAGGGGCAGGAATGTTCAACTCTTCTTGGTTAGTAACTATTCTACTTGCACTAGCTTCATCTTTAACAGTTTCATGTTTAACAGTAAAAAAATCAGACAATCCAACACAAGCAGATTTTCTTGATACAGATTCTATGTGTTTCTTTGACTTTGCATGACTGTCCAATGCCCTTTTCCCCATATTACTCAAAGCAAATGACTTGTAACAAACTTTACAGAAAGCAGTTGTTGGAGATCCTTTACTCTCCTGAAGCCATCCTTTATAGTTTGGGTTAGTAAGCCATGATACATTAAAATTAGTTGCCATGATCACCAAGTTCAAGGGTATTGTTAGTTCTACTTTACATATATATTAGGTATTACACATCAGCATGCTTTCAAGCGAATCTAAAATATAAAAAGGAGAAAGTAATAACTATTATTTAGAGATAGTACCTAAGTTTTTCAAATCATAGGTTTGAAGTTAAAAAGCTTTGAAATGAAGACAAATGTCCATATATTTCTCAAAAACAGAAATATAGACAATATTTTAATCAGAAGTGCAGAGTTATGAGCATTTAATATTTTCATGATAACGAAAATTTTGTGATCAAGGACATGTAACTCTTCTTGAACATGGAGAGCATAAACATCAAAGGGACATAATATAGTCAATATTTTCTAATTGGGTGCATCTGATTTAACATTCAACTTTGATCTGGATTGCTAAATACTGATCCATGATACTGTGTGCTAAAAATTTAGAACATCTGGAACAGTCTATTAACAGAAAAACTATGCTTTAGCAGAATCTAAATAGTTAAGCTCTAACTGGGACTCGAACCCAGGACCTCTCACACCTAAGGCAGACACTCTACCACTTCCCTATAACAGCAGTAGCTAATAGCTATGCAGTTTAATTGCTGGATTACATTGCGTGAACTGGAACAATAATCGGTGAACTCCGGATTATCGGCGTATTCGCTTTGTTACCTAACGGCATTTTTTGTGTAAAGAAAAAATATAATCTAATGCTGCCAACGTCATAATTGGTCAAATCTGCCCAAATTTCTCTGACGTGTTGTTCAGAGTATGAACTTACTAACTGGTAGTACCAGTGAAATATTACTTACACTGAATATTTTATAATTGCCCTTTTTGCAGCTGCCGAACGGCAGAGACGATAAGATTTGTCCAAATATAAGTAATTATTTTACCAGTTTTGAGAGAATTTCAATTGATGGGAAATTACAGTTACAAACTAAATACCTTTCTGCAACACATGGAGTCATTAGCATTCACTGTCAATCAGTATTATGACTAAGATCGACTGTCATTCATTCATTTCAAAGTTTCATAGACAGAGTCCGTTGTTTACATTTTTATCGTAACCGGTGCACTTGTAAAAATCAAAGTATGCGAAGAGCTATGGTACGGTCTCTATATTATTCGTTTGCAAATTTTAAGCATAGCAAGCTACAGTCTAGTTTGCTAGAAGCACTAAAGTCTACAGGGTTAGATAAGTAGTCCACAAGAAATCCAAAGTTGAATATCATGCCATTTTGTGAAATTCTGCATGAAATATAGAAAGTACTCATTTAAAAGTTGCCATTTCAACAGGAATTGTATTCTCTAAGAAATTTAAGTTTAACAGTTATAATTAATAAAGTTCCATTAATATGAAACTAAGTGTTATTTACTACCATATTACTTTTCTACAGTACAATGTTTAGTTATGAAACAAAAAAGTAGCATGCATTCTGCCAAATGATCACTAATACCCTAAAAAACTAAGCTACAACATATACAATACATAAAAACTAAGATAAGCACCTGCAAAGAGCATGTTATGATATATCAATACACTATTACAACTATGAACTTGAGAAACTGGACCGGACACCTAAAATCAAAGTACAATGTATTAGTATTTGAGCTCTGGGGCAATGGTTGCTCAATTCCATTTTAGTTTCTCTCCATTTTAGAAACAAAAACATATCTCTTACAGTTCATAAATAACAGTTTTAGAATCATCTAACAGTGAGTGCATTTGCTAAGTATAGTATTCTGTATTATATAAAATAAATGTAACTATTATGAAGAAGAGAACCCACCAGTAGCCAAGACATAATTATACAGGCTTTAAAATTTTTTCTTTCAATTTTTGAAAAATTCCCTGATAATTCCCTGATTTTTCCATCAGGGAATTTTTCTAGCCTTTTTCCCTGTTTTCCCTGTTTTCCAGAGTCGGTGGCCACCCTGTCACAGACAGAGTTATCATCCGGAAACCGTTTAACTGTTCTGGGTCACTGTGACCTTGACCTTTGACCTACTGATTTCAAAATCTATAGGGGTCATCTGCTGGTCATGATCAACCATCCTATCAGCTTTCATGATCCTAGGCCTAAGCGTTCTTGAGTTATCATCTGGGAACCGTTTGACTGTTCTGGGTCACTGTGACCTTGACCTTTAATCTACTGATCTCAAAATCAATATGGGTCATCTGCTTGTCATGATCAACCACCCTATTAACTTTCATGATCCTAGGCCTAAGCGTTCTTGAGTTATCATCCGGAAACCGTTTAACTCTTCTGGGTCACTGTGACCTTGACCTTTGACCTACTGATCTCAAAATCAATAGGGGTCATCTGCTGGTTATGACCAACCATCTTATCAACTTTCATGATCCTAGGCCCAAGCATTCTTGAGTTATCATCTGGAAACGGATTGGTCTACATACCGACCGACCGGCGGACATCTGCAAAACAATATACCCCTCTTTCTTCGAAGGGGGGGGGGATAAAAATACAGCCTCAATCTCATATGCAAGGTTTTCTTTATTTGACTGGATGACCTATTTTTTGACCCCGATTGACTCATATTCAAACTTGACCTAGATTTCATCCAGACAAACATTGTGATCAAACTTCATGAAGATCTTGTGTAAAATGCAGTCCCTATTGCATACACGAGTTTTTCTTTGATTTGACCTAGCGACCTAGTTTTTGACCCCAGATTACCCATATTCGAACTTGATCTAGCTTTCACCAAGGCAACCATCCTGACTTAATTTTATGAAAATCCAGTGTAAAATGCAGCCCCTATTGCGTACACAACGTTTTTCTTTGAATTGACCGAGTCACCTAGTTTTTGACCCCAGATGACCCATATTTGAACTCATCCTAGATTTCATCCAGACAAACATTCTCATCACATTTCATGAAGATCAGGTGTAAAATGCAGTCCCTATTGCGTACACAATGTTTTTCTTTGATTTGACCTAGTGACCTAGTTTTTGACCCCAGGTGACCCATTTTCGAACATAACCTAGATTTTATCATGGCAATCATCCTTATCAAAGTTCATGAAGATCAATTGAAAAATACAGCCTCTATTGCATGCACAAGCTAAATGTTGACAGACGAAGGATGACGAACATCGAGCGATCACAGTAAGTGAGCTAAAAAAAGAAAAACGTCATCATCAATTGTTACTATTATGCCTCATTGCAAACCTCCTGTTGTATCAATGTTAGATATCCCTACATTTTATATCAAAACTACTGTTGTTATTTGACCTATTTTATGTAAAACACACACTCAATATACCGGTATTGGGCAGTTTAACTGCCAGAAATACCAGGGATTATTCAGCATTCTTAAGGTATATCAGCTCATGATGTAAATGCCTTAAACATGTTAAATAGACTGGAACTATTTTTCCAAGTCATTTTCTAAACTGATTTGTGTAACCTGCATATCAAAAAGTCTATCTATTTTTTCTGTTTTCTATAACAAAACAAATATGACATTGCTTTTAGTAGGACTGCAATACCGACTACATTTGAAAGAAATATATACTGACAGCCTCGGCTCCGCCTCCTTGGCTCCATCTCCACTGACAATATTCTCCTCCTGTTGTCAGTAATTACTGTTCTACTGAAAGAAATGTCGTATTGTATAAAACATTAGAACACAAAGAGTCAATAAAATTCCTATTAGATAATATGCAATGTCTACAAATTATTCACTTCACTATGTAGAATGATCATAAATCACTGTTCAGTTTAAACTGATATTCTATCATGCTCCATTTCAAGTTTTCAACATCCACTGGTGTATGAAGTGTTCTTTCAATAAAGTCACAATTTCCATGTTTATCCACAAGTATAACAGTGTTTGTTCTGAAAAAAAAGCAATAATAATAATGTAACATGTATGACTACAATATTTTTCTGTTTAATTAAAACAGATAATTCTTACCTAATGATACACTTTTACCCATTTTAGATACAGTAAAATACTGCTGACTGATCCATCATTCAATTTGGACAGTAGCACTCATTATTCAAGGGGTGTTCCCTGGAAATTTACTGACTGAATAGCGACAATGCATACCAAGATTAGTCTGCATGGATGTGCAGGCTGATCTTCGTCTGCACTGGTCGGAGAGGCAGAAGGTTAAACATGAGGACCAAATGTACGGTGCCCCTAAAGTGACATGTTACACACTTTTTTCCACTTAGGTAATGTGATATTTATTTCGTTTAAACGAAATGATTTCGTTTAAACGAAATAAAAAAAGTCTCACATTACCTAAGTGGAAAAAAGTGCATAACATGTCACTTTAGGGGCACCGTACAAATGGTCCTAGGTCGCTCACCTGAGGAACGCCTGGAATAATCTTGCTGAAAGTGTGACTGTAGAAACTGTTCTCTAATGTTTTCTGTATTTTTTAAAGAAAGAAACAGAGAGGACATAATCGAACTTACCAAGACTTCATCGTGGCAATTATCCTGATTAAATTTCATGAATATCCAGTGAAAAATGCAGCCCCTATTGCACACACCAAGTTTTTTTTATCTGACTGAGTGATCTAGTTTTTGACCAAAGATGACCTTTATTAAAACTTGACCTAGATTTCATCAAGACAGACAATCTGATCAGATTCCATAAATATCCGATGAAAAATGCAGCCCCATTGCATACACAAAGGTTTTCTTTGATTTGACCAGGTGACCTAGTTTTTGACCCCAGATGACCCATATTAGAATTTGACCTAAATCTCATCAAGAAGATCATTCTGATCAGATGTCACGAATACATAGCGAAAAATGCAGCCCCTGTTGCACACACAGTTTTTCTTTGATTTAACCGGGTGACCTGTCTTTTTTACCACAGATGACCCATTTTCGAACTTGACCTAGATTTCATCAAGACAAACATTCTGACCAAATTCCACGAATATTCAGTGAAAAATGCAGCCCCAATTGCATACACAAGGTTTTTCTTAGATTCGACCAGGTGACCTAGTTTTTGATCCCAAATAACCTATATTAGGACTTGATTAAATTTCATCAAGACAAACATTCTGATCCAATTTCATGAAGATCCAGTGTAAAATGCAGCCCCTATTGCATATACAAGGATTTTGTTTGATTTGACCTAGTGACCTAGTTTTTGAACCCAGATGACCAATATTCAAATTTGACCTAGATTTAATCAAGACAATCATTCTGATCAAATTTCATGAAGATCAAGTAAAAAGTGCGGCCTCTATTGCATACACAATCTAAGTGTGAACAGACGACAGACATCGAGTGATCACAAGAACTCACCTGAGCATTGTTCAGGTGAGCTAAAAACAAGACTGCAAACATTGTACCTTGTCCCATATTGTTCTTGTGGAGAGAAAACAAACATACAACTTCTTTCTGTTATGAGATCACTTTCTGTGACAAGGCCAACATCTTTATACTGTTCTGCCAATTTTTCATCAGGAAAATATCTGGAATTTATTTGAAATAGAAATTTTATGAAACAGAATTTTGTGTTTCATAGTAAATGAAAATTTTTTCACAAGTTTAAGTTTCGCCATTATAAATAACAAGAGCTGTCAGCGAAAGTAACGCTTGACTACTCAAATGCCTTGTCACTAGAAAAATTAAAGTAATGCGTAAGGGCATAATTTTCTGAAAAGTAAAACGAAGTTTCAGAACCTGTTCACTACATGTAAGGTCATCACACTGAACAAGTGTGTGAAGTTTCAATTCATTCTCACCTGTGGTTACTGAAATATCTGCTTTCATACAAAACTTTACCAATATTTTCAAGTTCAAAAAGGGACATACATTTGTGAACAAGAGTGTCAGAATGTCACAATATACGCCCGTCATAGCAAATATACACTAGCACCTGTATTTGCAAATGGAATTTTAATTCTGTGGTTGTGTAGTAATTATTGTAATTCTTTTGTTTTTCTTCGTCCACAAAAAAAAAAAAAACTCCTTACCAGGTAGAGATACCTTAAAATACACCTAAAATTTGAAAGTAACATCTATGTTGTACCACAGAGAAGTGGTCTTGGTTTTTCCCTACGGTCAATTATAAACAAGAGGGCCATGATGGTCCTGTATCGCTCACCTGAGTAGAGTTGTTTGCTTCAACGAATTTCTTAGCTAAAGCTTTAAAAACAAGAAAATTAGGAGAGTTGGTCAAGGTAAAGATTATGCAAGATTACTTTTGAAATCCGTAAAACAAAATATTACAGGTGGTCCAAATACTTTTGCTGTAGCTTAGAAAACAAGAAAGTAGGTCAACAGGTCACACTGATGGTCATTGAAAATCTGTTTAAAGATCGGCATGCAAAACTGTACATGTCATCCAGATTTCAAAGCTGTATCTTAAAAAACAAGAAAGTAGGTCAGTATGTCACATTCAAGGTCACTGAAAATCAGTTTTAAGACCGGTGTGCAAAACTGTACATGTCATCTAAATTTCAAGGCTGTATCTTAAACAAAAGGGTCATGATGACCCTGAATCGCTCACCTGAGTAATATGAGCCACATGTTTCAAATGGCAAACTGACGCTCAAATATTAGAAAGTAGGTCAGTAGATCATATTCATGGTCACTGAAAGTCAGTTTTAAGATTGGTGTGCAAAATTGTACATGCTATCCAAATTTCAAGGCTGTATCTTAAAAAACAAGAAAGTAGGTCAGTAGGTCAAGGTCACAGTCAAGTGACTCCTAATCGCTTGGGGTCATCAGGTAATTATAATTAAACCGTCTAGGAAATAAGATCTGATAAATTTTGAAGTATTTATTCCTATGTAAATCATAAAAGAAGTGACCCCCAGGGCGGGGCCTCTTTTCACCCCAGGGGCATAATTTGAACAATGTTGTTAGAGATCTACTAGGCAATGCTACATACCAAATATCAAAGGCCTAGGGCTTGAACTTCCAGAAAAGAAGACTTTTTTTCCTATATAAGTCTATGTTAAATTTGGGACCCCCAGGGCAGGGCCTCTTTTCACCCCAGGGGCATAATTTGAACAGTTTTGATAGAGGACCACAAGGCAATGAAACAGACCAAATATCAAAAGCCTAGGCCTTGCTGTTTCAGGCAAGATTAGTTTTAAAAAAAATTCCTATATAAGTCTATGTAAAACTTGAGACCCCCGGGGCAGGGCCTCTTTCCACTCCAGGGGCATAATTTGAACAATCTTGATAGAGGACCACAAGGCAATACTTCATACCAAATATCAAAGGCCTAGGTCTTTTTCAAAGTTTTTTCCTATACAAGTCTATGTAAAACTTGGGACCCCCGGGGCGGGGCCTTTTTTCGGCCCAGGGGCACAATTTGAACAATCTTCATAGAGGACCATTAGATAATGTCACATGCCAAATATCAAGGCTCTACACCTTGCGGTTTTGGACAAGAAGATTTTTATTTTTTTCATTTTGGTTGCCATGGCAACCAGAGTTCTGCATAGAATTCAATTCTTTGAACAATTTTGAAAAGGGGCCACCCAAGGACCATTCCAGTGAAGATTGGTTTAATTCTGCCTAGTGGTTTTCAAGAAGAAGATTTTTTTTAGAAAATGTTGACGGACACACGACTGACGACACAAGACACACGACGGACAACAAACATTGAGTGGTCACAAAAGCTCACCATGAGCCTATGGCTCAGGTGAGCTAAAAACAAGAAAGTAGGTCAGTAGGTCAAGGTTACAGTCAAGTGACCCCTAATTACTTGGGGTCATAAAGTAATTATAATTAAACAGTCAAGGAAATATGATCAGATAATTTTTGACGTATTTTTTCCTATATAACTCATATAAAAACTATGTGACACTCGGGGCGGGGCCTCTTTTCACCCCAGGGGCATAATTTGAACAATCTTGTTAGAGAGCTATGCTACATACTGAATATCAAAAGCCTAGGCCTTGAACTTTCAGTCTAGAAGATTTTTAAAAGATTTTTCCTATGTACGTCTATGTAAAACTTGGGACCCCCAGGGCAGGGCCTCTTTTTACCCCAGAGGCATAATTTGAACAATCTTGGTAAAGGACAAACTGAGGTCAGGTGATGTCTGAAGATGAGTAATGGTTACAGGTTACATCTGCATTAGTATCAAGTCATTCTAGTAAGGGGTATTGATGCTAGACGAAACGGTCCCATTTGGTTAACCTCGTACGGACAGACAGGACAATCACTATATGTCTCCCGCATCAGTAGATGCCGGGGGCATAAAAAATTCCTATTTAAGTCTATGTAAAACTTGAGACCCCCGGGGCGGGGCCCCTTTTCAGCCCAAGGGCATAATTTGAACAATTTTGGTAGGGAACCAAAAGGCAATGCTACTTACCAAATATCAAAGGCCTAGGTCTTTTGGTTTTAGACAAGAATATGTTTTCAGTTTTTTCCTACATAAGTCTATGTAAAACTTGGGACCCCCGGGCCAGGGCCTCTTTTCACCCCAGGGGCATAATTTATACAGGACCATTAGATGATGTCACATGCCAAATATTGAGGCTCTATGCCTTGTGGTTTTGACAAGAAGATTTTCAAAGTTTTCCCTATATAAGTCTATGTAAACCATGTGACCCCCAGGGCGGGGCCATATTTGACCCTAGGGGAATAATTTTAACAATCTTGGTAGAAGACCACTAGATGATGCAACATACCAAATATAAAAGCCCTATGACCTGTGGTTTTGGACAAGAAGATTTTTGAAGTTTTTCCTTTTGGTTGCCATGGCAACCAGAGTTCTATATGGAATTCAATTCTTTGAATAATCTTTAAAGAAGACCATCCAAGGAACATCCCTGTGAAGTTTCATCAAAGTTGGCCTGATGGTTTAGGAGGAGATGTTGTTTAAAGGAAAGTGTGGACGGACGGATGACGGACGGACGGACGACTGACGGTTAGCGATCATAATAGCTCACCCTGAGCCTTTGTCTCAGGTGAGCTAAAAAGTTACAATAAGTTATTTATAGTAACAACTAAGGGAAGTTAATCTTAAAAAAAAAGTCCACACAAAAATCCTTACCAGGTAGAGATAGGTCAAAATACACCTCAAAATTGGATGTAGCATGCATGTTGTACTACAAAATAGTGGTCTCGATCTTTCTCTACGACCAGTAATAGAAACGTTACAATATAAGCTATTTATAGTAACAACTAGAATGTGTCTGTAGGACACAGGGTGTGCCCCCCACTGGTACATTTGTCACAAATAAGGGACAATAATTCAAATGTTTGCAGTCTTAATGAAGTATAGCCTCAACAAACATTTTATGAAAAGGATCCATTATTTTATTACTCAAAATAAAAACCAATTATCTCATACAACACTCTTTATTCATCAAGAATATGCATTGATACTTACAACGATAGTTAAACATACGCATGATACATTTTGTAATAATTTAATTAAATTCAGTAAAAGTATATTGACAATATTGGGAGTTGATCGGCCGCTCATGACTCAACAAGGGTCTCACCGTGTAGAGTCGTTAAAAGCACAGCAAAATCCGTCGACCGAGAGGAGAACAGACGCACAAACCCAAGGCTTGCAAAAACAACGCAACTGCGCAATCCATCGAACTTCGAATTGTGAATCCAACCCAGCCCGGGTGTCACCGGGATGCGGTCAAATGCACAACCCTAGCCAATGTAAAGCGAGGCAATATAACACAACGGACCACAAGGCAAAGCAATGCAAGACACTTTGTACTTTGTAACAGGTATCACTCAAACAACGCAAAGTAACGTAAGACACTTTGTACTTTGTAACAGGTGTCACTCAAAGGCAAAGCAACACAAGACACTTTGCACTTTATAACAGGTATCACTCAAATGCAATCACACAACAATTTCAATTGAACGTCGAGCTACCATTCCACCCATTTCGGGTTTCACCGAGAATGAGCGAAACCGCAACACGAGTCAATGAAAGGCAAGGCAAGGCAAGGCAAAGTGACACCACTGAGAGCAACGCAACATACGCAACATACGCAACACACGCAACACTAGGAATTGCCAAGTACTAGGGCAAAACCTTTTACTTTCCAGTTAACACAAACTGGTAAACATATGATACCCCAAAGTACGCAACTTGAATGCAAACATACAGACACCGTATCCGCTCACCTCACGGCCGACAGAATTTTATCGCCACAATAAATTTATAATTTATCCGCCAAAATTCTACGGCCTTTCAAACTCTTCTTTAAAAAAAATCGCATCTTTTATGTAATCACCAAAAAACTGTAGTCCTACTTTCTTATACTGTATTCCATCTGACCAAAACAAAATGTGGCATAGCATCAATATCGAGCCTAATTATAATGAATTTGCCACCTGAATAAACTAACTTGCGGCAGGCCATATATTACTAAATCTAATCTTACAACTTCCAAAGCTATGATTTTGATATAACTTGCATCAACAATTAGACAGTACAAGCTCCCGTTTTAAAGATTTGGCTGAAACGGCAGAAAAAAAAAGAAAAAACTGACATTTTACTCCAGATTAACGAGTAGAAGTCCTGAATTTACGATCATTTCTCTATTAATTGAGATAATTAATGCACATACAGAAGACCTTTTGTCTGCGCCTATAGAAAAATTTATGTGACCCGATTTCTACTCCTTAATTCTGAAACAACGGGGTTTGACAGAAATATATTTCATTGTTTTGAAATTTTATATACGCATATTTGTTCTCAACTACGAACAAGTCTGAAACTTGAACAATTTATATGTTAATCGTTTGCTCACATAAACAAACCAAAGTATGATACAATAAACAAAGTCTAACATATTTTCAACTCGTATTCCTCGTATATCGTGCACGGGAAGCAGTCGCATTTGACCTTCATTAAAAACTTTGTCGATAGAGTCCGCTTGTCTCGAATAGCACAATTGTTTCGACAGCCGTCTAACAGTTTATTTATGACGACACCCGTATGTAAATGAAAAACCCGTGCAGTTTGTGAAATTAATTTAAAGCCCTGCTCCCGTCCTACGTTTTAACCTAGAATTGTAACTGAAAAAGCAAGAAAATCCCGACTATGAATAGTGACACCTGTCAAAATAGAGTCTATTTTATATATAATTCTATATGAAATACCATTAGTTTTGCGTGCAACGGTGTGGTACTTGCCTATTATGATCATGGTTGCATACACACAACAGAATTAATTGAATAGCAGCGGGGTAGGATTTTAAGCCTGTACTGTAAGTTAAATTCGTCTTTCACAAAACAACATACACTATAAGAAAATAATGTGATGGGTTGATATCGGTCATTGTTGAGGTAAACAGTAAGTGATTTTTTTTTAATGATTTAATAGCTGTATTGTATGTAACCGAGATATAAGTGCTACTTTTATTTAAGATTGTAACAATGTTCGAACTCTATGGATCTACATCAGGAGCTGCTTATCTGAATCTGAATAACTTAAACCAAAAATGTCATCGAGACGACCTGGTACATGTTCAGCGTATATAGGAAAGCAATAAAATCTGACAACTACATGATAGTTTGTACAAGATACTTATAACTGCCCTATTGAGACAAAAGAGCTTTTAGATTTATTACTTATTATTCAGCAGTTGTTTAATAAGTCTGATCCCCAAACCACAACCGCCGCTAAGATTGGAAACAATTCCGTCAATGTTATGTTTGCTGTAAATCCAAGTCTGTATCATAAATCAAGTCATCAGTGACGGTGAAAATAAATACCAAAATCGGAATATTCACCCGGGTACTATCAAAAGACAAAATTATAAATCTTAGTTTGTAACAGAAAAAACTGAAATCCAACTTATTTTTGTAAAAATCATAACATTGTTAAATATCCTAATTCTTGTATGATGATATAGTTTTGTCAGACCAAAAACGGCGAGTAAAGATTGACCGGTAAAAATTGTCATCGTGACGAACCGGTTCAATCTTAGAAATGTGACAATTTATTAGTGTTCAACTTTGATTTATGCAGATTCTAAAATCTAGCAAACTATTCAAATGTTATGTACCTGGTTAAGTTACAAATGAAAGCGACTTTAAAAGATATGTCAACGTCTTCGTGTCTCTACAAATAAATTTTAATTTGTGTTCGCCTGTGAATTTAATGTTTTGAAATACTTCTATGCTACATAACGTAAACTATTTATAAATGGTTAAACTGAACCTGCTGCGCATGAATGACGTTAACTGAGATCCGAAGTGACCTAATTATTGAACCCATTTATTAACTGTTAATGAGATCGTTCATTGTATGATAAATGGTGAGTTCCTCTATATTCACCTGAAATATTTTTGTGAAATGAAATATTTTTGTGAAATGAAACATTTTACTGAAATCTTGAAATTTAGCAGTGGGACCGGCTACTCGGTCAGTTTCAATATTATTTTAAATTTGCGTATTGATTATTCTGAATTCAGCGAAACGTATTTAATTATTACTCTTAAAGTGAACATAGCAATTCAATGAAATTAGAAGACAGTTTGTGTAAGAGATAAGATGTTCCAACTGTTATGTTTCCTAAACTGACAGAATCTGAGAAGTGATCCTTTATGAAAGGAAGCCCGAACAAAAAGACGAAAACTTTTGATTACTTAAAGACTTTATATGCGCGTTGAAATTTGTACACTTTACATCGTAAGCAAATTTGCGAATAAACCACGTACGATTACAGAAATTACAGTCATAATACATATGCATAAAAACTGATGTTAACTGGTTTAACCAGCATGTAATGGCCCATAAATTATTGTTTGACTTAGACCATGGAGCTGAAGTGCTTTGACGTACAAGAAATTGATCGTCATAACTCGTGAATGAATAAGTTCTTCTAACGCAATGAGCGATCTCTGAAGTTATGCATATAATGCAATATCTCATCAATTTTGTAAGAATACCTGGTATACTGAAATGTAAGTGATGAATTCATTAGTAGATTTCTCAAAAAAAAACTTAATATTTTTCTGTACATTCAATGCGCTAATAACTATTAACTACCAAACCCTTGCAAATTACGGACTTTTGACTGTGCATTTCGGTTGTAATACCTAATTTATCTACTCGCCTTAACATTTAATTAAAGCTGACCCTGAATCGCTAAGTAAACATCTGTTGAGAGAAATGTCAAATACAGTTCAATTACTAGGTCATTCGTACCACAAGTTTTCAAAACAAATATTTCTCTACATGCAAAATTCTTATAAATATCAAAATATGAAAATCGTAGCTAGGATACAAAAACTAAATCTAATTTTACAAACATGATGTTTACAAAAACGAACTGTTGTTAGACACCTGCTCCAATTCTACCTTATAACCTTAAATTGACACTGAAAAAGCATGGAAATCATGACTATGAACAGAGACGCCTGTCAAAATAGCGACTATTAAATCAAATTATACATTTGTGTATACAAAACACCTTTGATTTTGCGAGCTAAGTGTAGTACATGTTGCCTTATGTCATCAAAAGTTATATACACAGTAAAATTTGAATAACCGCGGAGCCGAGTTTACTGATATTGTATGCCAAAATAGAGTCAAAAGGATAGCCTGTAGACGCGTGCGTAGCTATATATTTGCGTCGCCACACCCCATTCGTGAGTATTATGAAAAAACCTAAGGATCTATGTTTGAACAACAAACAATCTACTAAATCTGTGATATTATTTTTCGACATACCGGCAGAAGATTGGTAACACCGTCAACAACATTCTCTTCTAAAGCATCTGCACCTAGCATCCCTCTTGACATTGTCCTGAGGAGCATACTGCAGAATATTTCTGTTGCAAGGATTCCTCCGAAATATCAGTTCCCGCCTTTGACCACGAGGCATTGCAATGATAAATCAAAACATGTAAATAGTTTTGACGTTACCGACGGTGTAGCTAGCAAAATGTGAGAGAACTGCACGAGATTATTGGTATTTATATTATATCGACTGGGTACCAGTATCAATAGGAACCAGTTCAGATCAGCCAAGTGTAACAATATCGATGACACGTTTATCTGCGAAAACAGACGACAATTTAATAAACTAGCAGACGGTAATTAACGAGCAACAATTTGAGAAAAAATAAATTAAATTATTTTAATTCTAAAATAATTTCCATTATTCTAGGCCCTATACTTTTTGAGCTATGAGCATCAAAAACAAAAAATCCACTATTTTGGCTATTTCAAGGCCCATAACTCTGTAATAAGAGCTAAAATTCTCACGAAGAATGCCAATTGTGGAAGGTCACATCACGTTAAAGACTCCAGCAAGGTGTCATGAATTTACATCTAATACTTTTTGAGCTAGGCATATAATTGGGTGAAAAAATGCATTATTTTACTATTTCAGGGGCCATAACTTTAAAAATAGGGGGTGGAGCCAGCCAAAAAATTAGAGGTGTGCAAGTTTATATCATGATAAAGACTTAATGCAAGTTTTCAACCATTTATTTTAAATACTTTTTGAGCTAGGTGCGTCACAAGGTGAAAATGTACATTTTTGACTATTTCAGGGGCCATAACTCTGAAAATAGGGGGCGGACCCAAACGAAGAATAGGAGGTGCACAAGTTCATATCATGATTAAGACTCATGCAAGGTTTCGTGAATCTATATCAAATACTTTTTGAGCTAAGCATGTCACAAGGTGAAAATGTGCATTTTTGACTATTTCAGGGGCCATAACTCTGAAAATTGGGGGCGGACCCAAATAATAAATAAGAGGTGCGCAAGTTCATATCATGATTAAGGCTCATGCAAGGTTTCATGGATCTATATCAAATACTTTTTGAGCTAGGCGTATCACAAGGTGAAAATGTTCAATTTTGACTATTTCAGGGGCCATAACTCTGACAATAGGGGCGGAGCCAGATGAAAAATAGGAGGTGCGCAAGTTGATATCATGATTAAGACTCATGCAAGGTTTCATGAATCTATATCAAATACTTTTTGAGCTAGGCATGTCACAACGTGAAAATGTGCATTTTAGACTATTTCAGGGGGTGGAGCCAGATGAAAAATAGGAGGTGCGCAAGTTCATATCATGATGAAGACTCATGCAAGGTTTCATCAATTTATATCAAATACTTTTCGAGCTAGGCGCGTCACGAACTTCGGACGGACGGACGGATACACGGACGGACGGATACACGGACGGACAGACGCACGCACGGATGCTAGGCGTGTCACAAGGTAAAAATGTGCATTTTTGACTATTTCAGGGGCCAGAACTCGGAAAATAGGGGGTGGAGCCAGATGAAAAATAGGAGGTGCGCAAGCTCATATCATGATGAAGACTCATGCAAGGTTTCATCAATTTATACCAAATACTTTTCGAGCTAGGCGCGTCACGAACTTCGGACGGACGGACGAACGGACGAATACACGGACGGACGTACGCACGCACGGATGCACGGACAAGACCAAATCTTTATGCCCCCACCACTCATGGGGGTCACAAAAATAGGAGGTGCGCAAGTTCATATGATGATAAAGACTCATGCAAGGTTTAATCAATTTATATTAAATACTTTCTGAGCTAGGCGCGTCACAAGGTGAAAATGTGCATTTTTTACTATTTCAGGGGCCATAACTCTGGAAATCGGGGGCAGACCCAGATAGAAAATAAGAGGTGCGCAAGTTCATATCATGATTAAGACTCATGCAATCTAGCCAGTTCAAGAAAGGAACCAATATCTTATGGTGATACAAGTTGTGTGCAAGTTTGGTTAAAATAAAATCATAAATGAAACCACTATCGTGCAGACAAGAAATTGTTGACACATAAAAATAGCAAATAATAGCACATTCTGGCCCTTTAAGGGGCAATTACTCTAGAACCCATTTAGGAATCTGGCCAGTTTTCGAAAGGAATTGAGATATCATGCCAATACAAGTTTTGTACAAGTTTGATTAAAATTGCTTGCAAAATGTGGTCTCTGTCTTGTTCACAAGAAATTGTGGACGGACGACGGACGGACGGACGAAGGGCGATCACAAAAGCTCACCCTGTCATTTTTTTGGGGTGGGGGAGGTGGGTTGGGAGGGGGAGGGGGTGTGACCAAGGCAAGTGGGCGACCAGGTGTGGGTGCGCAACTTCAAATGTTTATAATAAATGTTCACAGAAAAGAATGAAAGAAATTTAATGAAATTCTGCAAAATGGTAAGTTTGTTATGTACAAATATGTGGATTTTTAGACAATTAAAGGGCAATAATTCTGAAGTTACAAAATAAATCCATACGAAATTGTGTGTGCACAACCACATTATAGTGCTCTAAATTCTATTAAAGTTTCATAGTTCTAGGTCAAATATATCAAAAGTTATGATGCAGAAATTGCCATATCTACTGTACCCTATATAGACAACACTAGAAACTTCTAAGGGCCATAACTCTGGTGTTACTTGGGCAATCTGTCTGAAACTTGATGGGGCACATAACCTCATAGTGGTGGACATGTATATGAAGTTTGTTTGAAAAAAATCTAAAATAAGGAATGAATTTTTAAAACAAAATATTTGGAGGGCGATCGGGAGGGGGAGGGGTGTGATCAAGGTAAGGGGGTGACCAGTGTGGGTACACAATTTCACATGTTTATAATAAATGTTCATGGAAAAGAATGAAAGAAATTTAAAGAAATTCTACCAAATGGTAAGTTTGTTATGTACAAATATGTGGATTTTTATACCATTAAAGGGCAATAAGTCTTAATTTACAAATAAATCCGAACGAAATTGTGTGTACACAACCACATTATGGTGATCTAAATTCTGTTTAAGTTTCATAGTTCTAGGTCAAATATATCAAAAGTTATGATGCAGAAATTGCCATATTTATAGTACTATATAGTTAACACTAGAAACTTCTAAGGGCCATAACTCTGGTGTTACTTGGGCAATCCGACTGAAACTTGACGGGCCGCAAGAACTTATAGTGGTGAACAAGTATATGAAGTTTTAAATAAATATTCTCAACCATTTCCTAGATATGGCTCCGGACGGACGGATGGACGGACGGACGTAAGGACGGATAGACGGACGGACGGAAAGATGGACGGAAGGACGGACGGACGGACAACGCCAAAACTATATCCCTCCGACTTTCGTCGGGGGATAAAAAGCAGAATATGAAACCTGAACACAGCATGCCCCATCATCAAAGTGAACAGGAGTTGAAGTTTTAATCTATTCTCATTAGTGGTTACTGAGATACCAGCTTACATACAAAAACCTAACCAAATCAGTATGCCGATAAGAATGCCCAGTAAAGGGTTAAATGCAATAACTCTCCCTACTGAGTCAACTGTAACTGAGTCAAAAATGAGTCAAAATGCTATAGATAAAACTATTTACTATTTATACCAAATATCTGAGAATTCCTTGCCTGATGATGTGATAAATGCTGTGTTTCAACAGTATTTCAGTTATTATTGAAACATCCATCAACCACAATAAACAGTGTTCCTGAATTTTGCAAATAACTGGTAACTTCACGGTTTGATTGAAAGGTGAAGGGCAAATGAATTCAGACATACTATCTCCTGTCAACCAGTCACTGAGAATGTACAATTCACCAAGGAACCAAACACACAACCTTTTGATTCATAGGCATGTGCTCTATTAACTAAGCAGGCCCATTTGAGACTAAAGTAAGTAAAAAAATTCATTTAGAAGCGTAAGTCAAAATTTTTATTTTCACGTCTTTTTTCTAAAGATCAACAAATATTCAACAGAAAGTGAATGCTATGCATTGATTAGTATGGTTTTAGATCTGAGTTTTGTCCGGTATAAGTTTATACCTATGAAAATACAAGAGCACCACCTACGGGTGCCATAGCTCGTCTGCAAGTGCTGGTCAGTATGTAAGACAAGAAGTCATAGTTCAGAGTTTCTAACTATAAAAAAAGGGCCATAATTCTGATAAAATGCATATCAGAGTTATGGTTCTTGGCCTACTAAGTCACCTAATGATGATAAACAACTGTGCAAATTTCAAAGCTGTAGCTATTATAGTTTTTGAGAAAAGTGGACCTAAACAAAAATTTTAACCAATGCAGACACCGACGCCGACGATCGAGTGACGACAATACCTCGTAGATTTTTTTTTCAAAAATCGGACGAGCTAATAAAAGGAATTTATGACTAAACATATTTCTGTTATGACGTATAAAGAACTTTAAAACCTTGTTTTGTTCTGACAATGTCTGGTAAACTCATTACACAATAATTAATAACTGGTGTTTTGATCTTCTGATCAAGAGGCCAAAGGTTCAAATCTGACAAGAGCAAAACTTGACTTTGGACTCTCTACAGTCTAAGGTGTAAGAAGCTCAGGAGGCACTCACAGGGTGTAGATAACGTAAAAGGAAGAAAAAGTTTCTACAATTCATGTAAAGTACACTGCAAGCTCTCCACAGTAAACACCATAAAGAAAACTTGAAACTATTTCTTGTGCAGAGGTTGGTACATTGGAAGAGGTAAATTTACAAAGAATGATTGATCTGCCTGTGCCGGTGTCTAAAAAAGCCTGAAGCAGAATGGAAAATATTGTATCCCACCAAATTATTTTTTTCGAAAACTTCAAAATTTATTGAAATGGTTTGAAAATTAAAAAAGTTCCTGTTAACACCCCAATCAGCTCTTTAAAATGATGTTTATCAATGATACTCGCACTATTGTCTGATATTTAAAAAGAAAATCCTGGTCATACAAAATGTGAATTAAATACTTATTAAAAGGGAAACAGAGGTATTACTAACAGAGCTTGTAAACACTGTAACAGAATTTAACTCCCTTGGGCCGAAATACGACTATAGGCGTTATATTTTCTACCCCTGTAGCGTCGATATGCGGCTATACGCGCGTTATCAGGACTCCACAGGACGGCGATTGACGAGTATAGTCGCGGCACCGAGATCATGATGATTGCGATAAGTAATTGTTAATTTTTGATAATCTTGACAAAAGCAAAATTACTTTGCTTACTGGCTATTGTTTCTTTGATGTAATAATTACTAGTTGTGCTAATAATTAGTTCCCTTGTTAAAATACATGTCTGTAAATATGCGGTAATGTAAATGAAATAAAAAGACGATCTCCGCTGTGTTTCGTTCATACTGTATTTTAAAGAGTAAAATAATGTCGTCGGCCAGAGATCTTTCTTAAAATAAAGAAAATATTTATTTATTATCATGCTGATTCTGAAATATTAGTTCCGTCGGATGATGATTCCGACGACGCGATTCCATTATCAGACAAATGAATGGTCGGAAAATTTTAAGTTTTAGAAGGCTGAAATATTGGTACACTTACATCACATACGATACAAATGGATAAAAAATAACACAACAAAGCATGTTTCATAAAATACAAAAAAAAATATAATTATATGTAAATAAACGCATGTTTGTAAATTTAATAATTATTTAAAGATGGATGTAAATATTACAACTTAACTGTCTCAGCTGTCTTCAAACTTCGAATATTTTGTAAGTATATTTTAATTTACACCCAAGTTAATAATGTTTCCCTGCATGATTTCAACTGACTGTATGCGAGTGTGATTATGATAAGGTTAGATGTTCTTCGACGTCAGGTGGTAATTCTTATCCCGCCGCAGCAGGTATGTTACGATATCGGCCTCAGGGAGTTAAATTAAATTAGTTTACTGTGTTTTATCATTAAGCAAGTCTATGATATTTTCTACAAGTTTGTCCTGTTGATCTTTGTGTCCGCGTTCCCTGACAATATTGGTGAAGATTTTCTCTCCTTCCTCTCTCTTTCTCCAAGGTACATCTATATCCTTACTGTTGTCCACAGCACCAACACCTGCAAAACAAGTAGAGTGAAATTTAGTACAGTAACAGTACTATATATTATCTTCTTATTAGTGGGATAGTCACATTAGTAACAAATAGAGGTCACTTTTTTGTCCTGATAATGAGCATTGTGTCTTGATCTGTTTTGTTGAGTTTAATTTGCATTAGCTAGGTAGAGTCAGGTAACAATTAACAAACATTTTTTTCAGCCAAAGCTGCAAGATTATGTTCAGAAATATCCAATGCAATGGAAGAATATCGAGACTTGTCTCCAAACTCGGCTCAACTATTTTGAGCATTGTCTGTGAGGTAATGAAATTGAAATTTAAGACCAGTCTGATAATATAGCCTTGCCATTGGTCAAGCCATTGGTCAATCTCAAATACAAAGTATATGCCTAGAAGCAATCAATCAGACTTTTTAGTTCAGAGACTGGTTTATGACCTGAAACCTGGGCGACAGGTTGTAATAAAATCTATAAGAAACTCCTTTGGAAAATCCTATAACATAGAATGCAACAAAGCATGATGAAGACAGACTCGCTTCAAATAAATCTGTCTACGAATGCATCGCTGCCATTGGTCAGTTTCAAATATATGCTCAGAAAAAATTACATTTTTGAGTTTTGGGACTGGTGTATTGCATAAAACTCTTGGTAAAAGGTTATAAAACTGAACTCTGCTGTAGGAAATGGGTTTCCCTACGATACTAACCTGGTGGTTTCTTTGTTCTTTGTGTTTCCTGACAGTAAGACAAACAATGGATGTTACAATCATTCCTGTAAACAGAATTGAGTAGATTTATTTTAGTTCCAATTTCGAAAGTGAACATGTTCTCTTTACTATTGGAAAGGTTTTTTAATGTACAACAGCCATATCAAATTTGTTAAGAATTTGTGCTTCATAGTTCAAATTATTTAAGAAATAATATATCTGATTTAGTGGTTTGTCGCTGAATAAAATCATTGTTTGGAGTTCAGATGTGAAGGAATTATATCAAGAGGGCACAGCCCTCGTGATATAATGATACGCGTCTGAACGACAAACAATGATTTTATTCAAGAGCAAATCACTCAATGAGATATATTATTTCGATTTTAACATTTTACCAAGGATTTTTAAGTATATCCTTGAAGACATCCTGTTTTCTGTTGGTTTCTTTTCTAGCGCGCTGCTATGCCATTAAAGGCTATGATGTAATAATCGTGAAATAATAATATAATAAAAATAATCGTGGGAAAAATGAATTGTTGTATAATAACACACAATTTTCAGCCTTCTTTGTTTAATAGAAAAATGAATCGGATCGTGTTAGAATAAATAATAAACAACAGTAACTAGCTATTTTCTCATAGAATTATGTATCATACTGATCAATTTACAGAACATTACACTGATAAGTGTCTTGATGTTTTTGAAGTAAGGTGTGACGTAAGGTAAATTGACAAATGAGATCTATGGCAGTCAGGAGATGCACTGACATTTTACTTTGTTTGTATTAGAGATGCAGGTCTGGTTAATTTGACCGATCTTTCAGGTAGATGAGCCGGCTGAAAATTTGAGAAATCACTAATTCTTCAAAGAAATCTATCAAATTTACTTGAGATCTATGAGAAGAAGGTGGAATGGATTATGCTGTGAGACGGACGGCGAAATTCTGTCAAGATAGTCCTCGCACAATTCATTTCCTATGAGAAAGTCTCGTACCAATGAACCTAAACATAAAAGTATAATTTCATTACACAATAAGACCTGCCTATATAGACAACACTTGAAGGAGACAAAAAGTGGTCTGTATTGGCAGGTGGTCTTTATTCACATGTTAAAATAGGAAACAAAACCAGGGGCCTCCATTGTCGAGTGATTAAGATAGCCGACTTCAAATCACTTGCCCCTCACCTATGTGAGTTCGAGCCTCTCTCGCGGCGTTTAATTCTTCATGTGAGGAAGCCATCCCGCTGGCATAGGGAAGGTCAGTGGTTCTACCCAGGTGCCCATCTGTGTTGAAATAGTACACGGAAGGGCACTTGGGTCTTTTCTCCACCACCAAAGCTTGAAAGTCACCATATGACCTATAATTGAGCCGGTGCGACGTTAAACCCAACAAAACAAAACAAGAAGTCTTTTGAGGCAGGCAGTTTCTTTATAGTGGCGGTCTTCAATACAGGTTCAACTGTTCTTTCTATTTTGTAACCATTCTTAATGATACGATATTTTTTTTTTTAAGAAAATACTGTAAAAACTAAAATCATTAATTTCATTGGCATAAATTTTTGTACTGTTGACCCAATCTACTATGTTGTGGGTACATGGAAATGTGTTACAAATTCTGATAATAGAATGGAAATTTATTTGTTAATGGAATTTAATTTTGTGGATATAAGCATCACAAATATTGAAATTTCATTAAAACTGATCCCAGAAATAATAACATACTCAATATGAGGCAATTCTTTAGAGGTTTTAAAATAGTTCTAAAATGAATATTGAAGCTGACTTACCTCTGCCTTTAGCACCTGGTTTCTGAAATGCCAAAATATTTAGAAGTACAGCTACTTTCCCAACAGCAGAAATACCTAGCCATGTTCCACCCTCTCTTCCTGGTACTAAATCTGCACCTATAACAAACAGCATAAGATGGTTTCATTCCTTACAGAACCGATTCTGTGAAATCATTTAATTTCCTTGTCATGATTTTTCCTGTTTTTTTCCTTTGTTTCAAAAGCATCTGTATCCAACCTGGGATATGAATAGGATCTCAGTTTTGACGAAACTAGCATGGTGGGCCTTTCGGCAGACTAAATAGTAATCATCTAAACCAACTCCTGTGTGAAATGAAGACCTGGTTCTAGGACTATAAATGTGTGTAAAAAGAACCTTAATGTGTAAAAGGTGTACATGGGTATAAAGGAATCAATCCATTTGTCTGTTCCAGAGAAACTGAATGTGTAACAAAACTTGAATTGAAAAAGGGTCATAACTCTGTCATAAACTGCTGGATTGTAACCAAAATTGAACCTGGTCTGTATTTAATGATCATATACATGTGTACTGAAAATGAATTTGTTCAAGTAACTGAATGTAGAGATAGTACCCAAGTTTTTCAAATCATAGGTATGAAGTGAAAAAGCTTTGAAATGAAGACAAATGTACATATATTTCTCAAAAATAGATATATTAACAATATTTGAACCAGAAGCGTAGAGTTATGAGCATTTAATATTTTCATGTAAAAGAAAATTTTGTGATCAAGGAAATGTAACTTTTCTTGGACCTGGAGAGCAGAAACATCAAAGGGACATAATATAGCGAATATTTTCTACTCGGGTGCATTTGATTTAACATTCAACTGTAATCTGGATTTCTAAATAATGATCCATGATACTGTGTGCTAAAAATACAGAACAACTGGAACAGTCCTTTAACAGCAAAAGATGCTGTAGCAGAAAGAAAATTGTTAAGCTCTAACTGGGACTCGAACCCAGGACCTCTCACACCTAAGGCAGACACTCTACCACTTCTCTATAACAGCAGTAGCTATAGGTAGGCAGTTTAAGCGCACGGATTACATTACGTGAACTGGAACAGTTTTGTGACAATAACACATAATCGGCCGACTCCGGATAATCGGCGTATTCGCTTGGTTACCTAACGGCAATTTTCGTGTAAAGAAAAATATAATCTAATGCTGGAAAAGTTTTAATCGGTCAAAACTGCCCAAATTTCTCTGACGTGTTTTTTAGAGTATGAAGTTGGTGGGTCATTACCGAAATTAAACTTGGCCTGTACTTTAAGATATTTAAATGTTTTCACCATAAAGAGAGATCAGTACAGAAATTTATAAAAGGCAAAAAAAAAAAAAGAATGATTTCTAATGGGGATCTGGCTCTATTTATAAAATCTTTAATAGAATATAACAAAAATTGAAAAATGTCAAAGTTTTACTCATTAATTTACATATTAATATTGTATGTAAAGCGCCTGTGAAATTATCATCAAAAGGGCAATGTATAAATCAGGTATAATATTTAAAATCTGGTATCTGCAGACATTAACATTTTGCAAAATTTTAAATCAGAAAAGGGCCCTAAATCTGCCAAAAGTTTAACTAGCATTATCTACAAAAATTTGTCAGTTGCCAGACATGACTTTCTTAGCGAAGGGCTATACTTTCTTAAATTCAATTACACAACTGACGAACTGGACAGGAAAGTAGATTGTCAACTATAATGTGTCTGTAGGACACAGGGTGTGCCCCCACTGGTACATTCGTCACATATAAGGGACAATAATTCAATGTTTGCAGTCTTAAGGGGGTATAGCCTCAACAAACATTTCATATAAAGGATTCATTATTCTAGGCCATATACTTTTTAAGCTATGAGCATCACAATAAAAAAATCCACTATTTTGGCTATTTCAAGGGCCGTAACTCTGTAATTAACCTAAAATCTCAAGAAGAATGCCAAGTATGCAAGGTCACATCATGATAAAGACTCATGCAAGGTGTCATGAATTTACATCAAATACTTTCTGAGCTAGGCACGTCATTAGGTAAAAAAGTGCATTTTTTACTATTTCAGGGGCCATAACTTCGGAAATAGGGGGTGGAGCAGACGAAATATAGGAGGTGCGCAAGTTTATATCATGATAAAGACTCATGCAAGTTTTCATCAATTTATATCAAATACTTTTTTAGCTAGGCGCGTCACAATGTGAAAATGTGCATTTTTGACTATTTCAGGGGCCATAACTCTAGAAAAATGGGGCGGAGCCAGACGAAAAATAGGAGGTGTGCAAGTTCATATCATGATAAAGACTCATGCTAGGTTTCATCAATTAAAATGAAATACTTTTTGAGCTAGGCACATCACAAACTTTTTAGACGGACGCACGGATGGACGGACGCATAGACAAGACCAAAGCTATATGCCCCCACCACTCATAGTGGGGGCACAATAAAACTGATCTTTGCCTGTATTTAATGATCATTCAAGAGTTATTGAACAGACAACGAAATATGAAGATGAAATGAGGCCATTACTCTGCCAAAAACTGGTGGATTGTAACTGAAATTGAACTTGGCCTGCATTTTATAATCATAAACCTGTGCAAACAAAAATAAATTCAATCCATTAATCCGTTCCAGACAAACTGAATGGAAAAACAAACTTCGTCGAAAAGATGAACTTAAAGAACCAGAAAATATAGCAACACTGAGTCCAAGTACGGGGAATCTCTCAGATAGTCAGACAAGAGAAATAATATTCTGCCAAAATTTGGTGGCTTGTAACCTATAACAAACTTAGCCTTTTTATGATCCTGTATATTTTAAATAAATTCAATCAATTAATCCATTGTAATCCATTGTAAAGATATCAAACGGTCAAAAAAATCCATAACTATGCCAAAAATTGACTGAATGTAACTGAAATTGAACTTGGCATACATTTTATAACACCTGCCTACCAAAAATGAACTATTCAAGAGTTATGGAATGGACATTAACATTTTTTGGAATTCTAAAGTCAAAGTGGGGCCTAAAATAACTCTGGCAAAAATCTTTTACCCAAATTCATCCTGAACTTAAAATTGTGAGTAAATAGGGGGCATAATTCATTACATATTGGAGCAGGAGTTAAGGTCTTGTGCTATATGATGTGGGTGATAATGTGGAAACATTTTTAAGTTTGAAGCAAATCCGTTCAGCAATAACAGAGATAAAGTGAAAGTGCATTAACCAAGGGTGTGGACAAGACCACCTGGGCGATTAGGATGACTCTCCGTATACTTATTATAGATGAGATAAAAAAGCAAACGTTTAGCCTTACCTCCCATCCACTTTGAGTCATCTCTGAATTTAGCAGTATCTGTGGGTCTAGGCCAGTACTCATCTCGATTACTCGCAAGTATCAACTTGTACCCATTCTCTTCCGGTTCTTCATTCACATACACGAATAACAAACACATGTCTCACACAAACTGTAAAGAGTTAAACCTTGGTTTTAAAGTTAATGATTTGAAGCCCATTTATTTTCCCTTCCAGATAAAAATAAAAGTAATCTTTTTTATATATTATACCAGATTGATACAGTGCCCTTTTGATGACAATTTCACAGGCACTTTACATACAATATTAATATGTAAATTAATGAGTTAAAACTTTAATTTGATATTTTTCAGTTTTTGTTATATTCCATCAAAGATTTTATAAATAGAACCAGATCCCCATTAGAAATCATTCTTTTATTGCCTTTTATAAAATTCTGTAATGATCTCTCTTTATGGTGAAAAACATTTAAATATCTGTATGTTTCTTTTCATTTCCTATTTCATATTTCCATTTAAGTTTGATAAACTGATAGCTAGAATTGGTATATTTCCATAATATGAACCAATAGGCAAGTTCTGAAACTGCATTACAATTATCTTACAACCATAACAATTATCTTCCAAATAAATTTTCATTTCAATCGCAACCAGGATGGACAAAATGGAAGTAATAATATCTTCCTGAATAACTTCCTGAACTTGAAGGAATATATTGCACAGCTGCTAGAAATATAATTTTTAGACTAAATTTTCAATGTGTGCAATAAAATCTTAATATGCTCTAGTATTCTTCTATCTTCCCTAGCCAAAGTAAGGTTATTACAGCCATTATCATAAATGAAATATAGTCCCAATATGACTTAAATTATGTCAGCCTGACTCTTAAACCAACATTAACAATACAAAAAAATAAAGAGCTGTCGGGAGGACTATTCAAAATTGCTGTAAGTGTGAGTAAAGGATAAAAAAATATTTTTTTGTTGGTGAGTGGAGAGACGGGGAGGGGGTCAGTTAGGGGAGGCTAATCCTAAGTTAAGCCCTAGCAGTATCACCTCACATGCAGAACAACATTCTATTTTAAGTTTAATTCTTTTTGAGACAGGTGCTACAAATTTCTTTTACTTTAAGACCCTTGATACATAACATCTTTAACCAAGTCAAGGGTTGTAACTCATGGTCTGACTTATTTAAACTCCAAACAAAACCCTAGGTGAACAACTTAACATGCTAAATAATATTCCTACATAGTTTCATGACCCTAGGTCAATACTTTTTGAGGTGTATTTGATATAAACTTTTAAAAAACAAAGACAAATATCAAACAGGGAATACCACGTACAAAAATCGCAGGCTCCCCAAAACGGAACCCACAGCACGCAGACGCGCACACCACAAACACACACACACACAAAGCCAACACACGAGGACAAAACGAACAAACAAAGGAACACACACACACACACGCGCACACACACAAAGCCCACACAAGAGGACAAAACGTACAAAGGAACGGTCAGTGGCAAAAACACCACTGGGGAGCTTAAACCGGCCTATGGTGCGCACCCAACTTCACTCCTACCCCCATCATGTTCCAAAGACACGGGACAGTGTAAATAAAAGTAATCCCCTCCAGGTGAATCTCTAACACACGTAATGGAAACAAAAAGGCATGGCATGTAAAACACAAAAATGCTCGTGTATAAAAATATAAAAAGCAAACATTTAGAACCAAAAACGTATGTACTCAATGCCTTTTCAGAAGACAGAGCAACAAGAGAAACACCCTTAAGGGCCCGACGAAACAGGCCAGAAGACAGATATCAAAACAGTTCAGTCCTGGTAGGATTTAAAAACTGCTTATCATAGAGTCCTCCCCCTCTTCCGTCAGACACAATCAAAGAGGGAAGCGTAGTGTCCAACTGTAAACGGGTTGAACACTAAACATGCGGTATGTCTCAAAACAGTTGGGTCGTAACTTCGTTTAATAAAACGTTTTATAATTTTACCAAATACATTTGGAAAATCACCATGACCCAAGATCTTACGAAGTTTGTAAACCACATCCCCATAAAAACGTGTTTAGAAATACCTTCTCGCAGAAGTGTCTTTAAATTACTATTGAATTTTAAAACTAAATCAGAATAACGATAGTAAAATTTAGCAAAATATTTACGCACTTTGTAATAACGGTAGCCTTGCTGAAGAAGTTTACTTGTAATTTAAGCCATTTATGCATATTTTTTACTCAGGGCCATAATTCTGATCTGAATTAGAATCCTGTAACTTTTCATAACTCTAAGTCAAACTTTATGTGAATTTTAGGCAATTTAAGCATGTTTTTGACCCAGTAAAGGGCCATAACTCTGGTCTTGCTGACTGAAATCCCAAACAAAACCTCCCAGTTACATGTAAACTTTAAAGTCCTTTATGCATTGTTTTACTGTGAACGGCCATAACCCTGGTCTTAATAACTTAAATCCCCAACAAACTATCCCAGGTGCACTACACATGCTGAATAACTATCTTATGATGTTTGATAACTCTAGCCTAGATCATTTAACACCAATACTTTTTGAAGTACGCGTGACACAAATTAAGACAGTCAGGCATCTGGACTGACTGCCAATTTACCAACATGTTCTGGCTACCATAACTTTAGTCCAAATAATCTGACGTCAGAACTGATTCTGAGATATTTTCGTGATACTATAGGGCAGAATCCCTCTCTTTACGTCATGGAAGAGAGTAATTGACCTACAGGTGCAAAAATTATCACAATATCGCGACTCGCATATTATTAGTTGGACTAGTGCCGGACCCCTTTGAATGCAACGTGGTGATGTGATGAGATATTGCAAGGCAGTATAGCAATAAAACAGTAGTACATGATTTTCTGAGAAGTATGTCTTGCGATCTTTCATATATTTCACTTGCCCAACGGGAAAATGAGTATCGTCAACTCGCCAATAGCGGATCACTGTCAATAGCGGATCACTTGAAAATAAAATGTGAATCTCTCTTAAACGTAGGAGAGTATACAATATTTAGGTATCCAGTTATATAGACTTATCACTTAGCAATTCTTAGACAAAAGAAGATGGATCTAATCTAATGAGTTTGAGTTCAATTTCATGAGTAGATAACTCTTACAACTTGGATTTTAGCACTCTTGAATTCTTCAAAGTAGAATATTTTTGAGCATACCTCACAGTTTCTTAGATAAAACCACACAAATTTGGTACCATTTTGAACTTTCATAGGAATAATGTGATTTTGAATTTTTGATTGACTTTGATGAAAAAAAGTACCATAAAGTAGAGGTGGCCATTTAACCAATTGAGGATCACCCATTTCAGGGATAATCAAAAGGTTGTTTATTCTGCTTAAAAATACAAATCAATGCTTGATTTGATGTTGTAATGGTTTGAACTGGCAAATTTAGATAGATAAATAAGGTTCTATGCATTAGTATTTTGATTTCAGATTTATATATAGTTGGTGCTAATTATGCATAGAAATATAACTGTGAAAACTAGCTCTATATTCTTTATCTTGTATCTCCTGTTTGAAATGTAAATGTGCCCAGGTGAACTTGTAAGGTATTACTTAATTATTAGAAAGTCACTGTGCTCCAGCTTGCATTCAGCGGTACGGGTTCTAATAACTACAACAACTGATCTGTACTGTGGTTGAGATGTATTCAAATAAGAAGCCCTGTAACAAAAAATACGTTCATACCCAAAGAGCTTCAAATACATGTATACCTATAACTAGAAACACGACATATATTCTAGTCAAATATTCTTACGTGTAATACAATTACAAAATATCAGTGCCCGCCCGCTTAGCTCAGTAGGTAAGAGCGTTGGTCTACGGATCGCGGGGTCGCGAGTTCGATCCTCGGGCAGGGCTAATGTTCTCCGTGACTATTTGATAAACGACATTGTGTCTGAAATCATTGGTCCTCCACCTCTGACCATTCATGTAGGGAAGTTGGCAGTTACTTGCGGAGAACAGGTTTGTACTGGTACAGAATCCAGGAACACTGGTTAGGTTAACTGCCCGCCGTTACATGACTGAAATACTGTTGAAAAATGGCGTTAAACCCAAAACAAACAAACAAAATATCACTCCTACATGTATACTGTGATCAGCGGCCTAGTAATTTGCATTTGCCAAAATTAGATGTTTAATCTGACTAAAAAATGTTAAGTTTCCCATGAGAAAACTTGAAACGTTTGCAATGTGTGTATAGATACATTAATCAAAAATTTGCCAAAATGTTGATGCAGACGTGATGCTTTAAAATAAACACTGACGAAGATTTCAAATACGATTACAACCAAAAAACCTAGTATACCTTTAAAGTGCGAGGTATCAAAAACTTACCAAAAATGCTGATGTAGACGCAATGCACTAATTGAGAAAGATTTCAATTACGATAACAACAAAAAAAATCTAGTACACCTTTAATGTTTTAGGTAACGTTCCATTCATTGCCTATGTAATCTTGACGTTGTGGAGGATATTAAATGAATAATAAATAGATAAATAAATAATCATTGTGACAGCTTTGCACACGGTTCGAATATTCGATTTTTTCACGTGTGTAGCAGTTAGATGCAGTTACCCAAACTGCCATAGTGTTAGGCCCCTTTGGCGTGAGCGGGTCTTGGCAGTTGTACAATAAAACATATCATAGAACGACACAATTTCATTGTTAAGTTAATTAGGACTCTAAATTGTAAACAAAGTATACGAAAAATGGTAGTATTCCTCAAAATATCCTAGGCTGCTCGAGTTTTTACTTTTAGACAATTCACGATCCCTGCCATTAAGCATGAGCGGTGTGCTAAACTTTGATTTTAAATGATCACCTCCGTAATATGTAGTACAAATATGACAAACAAAATAGATTAACGCTGGAATATAGCAGGAGAACGCATCTCTTGCATAAAACATTCACTAAATGTCAATTTTCTGGGAGATGGAGTCCCCCTCCCTCACCTACATCATACTCGCAGCATCGCTGCTTCGTTCGTAACTATGCTGCTCATATCTAGCGTACAGTTCAAAACCATCCAGGTACGCTCCCGTGAATGACTGATTCATTACATTACCTCCTACAGTCTAACCCCTCTTACCATTCGATTTTCATTGCATATTTGGCATTCTTATTTTTTCACTTTCTCGGATAATCTGCAGGCCCAGGCCTGCAGTGCCTTATAGAAGTTACGCCACTGGGATCGACGGAAGTGTATGCCACTCGCGACATAAGGACAGTGTTGCCAAATTCATAAACTTCATTGTCTTCAGCTGACGGTACAAAATCGTGAATAGCTGAGTCCAAAATATTCTTTTCAGGTGTTGTGCTATAAAGTGTAAAATCCATGTTTTGCACTAGAATGGCTGATCAGAAAGCATGAAACATTTGTGCTCTATTGTCTTTCCGCTGATCATGGACATCTACAGTCCAGTTAATATTGTCTCCTGTCAACCGAAATCTTGTTTGATTTTTTATGAGATCTACGATCGCTTCATTGAAAGTCCGCCAATTAGTTTTAGGAAAAATAAACTGCTTGCATATCCCATACACACACCCTCCCTAGCCCGCCCGCTTAGCTCAGTAGGTAGAGCGTCGGTCTACGGATCGCGGGGTCGTGAGTTCGATCCTCGGGCGGGGCGTATGTTCTCCGTGACTATTTGATAAACGACATTGTGTCTGAAATCATTAGTCCTCCACCTCTGATTCATGTGGGGAAGTTGGCAGTTACTTGCGGAGAACAGGTTTGTACTGGTACAGAATCCAGGAACACTGGTTAGGTTAACTGCCCGCCGTTACATGACTGAAATACTGTTGAAAAACGGCGTTAAACCCAAAACAAACAAAACAAACACCCTCCCTATGAAGTCGATCAAACACCTAAAAAAAAAACAATTAAAGAGTGATCATAGCTTAGTCAGACAAACAATAATAGTCAAACAATTTTTTATGTCATCAAGTCGTGTACAAATTATTGCGTAGTGAATAAGACAAATAGTAATAATAATAATAATAATAATAATAATAATAATAATAAATTCAATATGAAACGGCACTCATGAACTATCCTCTATATACATAATTTAGATCTGATTCATTATTCATTATCATCATTTTTATCATTTTATTATATATAATGAATATAATAATAATAATAATAATGATAATAATGATAACGAAATGATAAAAATAATGATAATGAATAATGAATCAGATCTAAAGTATGTATATAGAGGATAGTTCATGAGTCCCGTTTCATATTGAATTTATTAAACGAGTTGAAAAAAAGACCTTCTTTGGGAAGCAGCTATAACGCTCTTTATTTACAGGGGGTCTTTATTTGCAGGTGTTTCTGTTGCAGATTAATAATGTGCCATTTTCCCATGTTGATCTTCATTCACAGGATGGTCTTTATTCGGAGGTCGTCTAACACAGTGTTGACTGTATCAAAAAAAAAGCTTATTTAATATTACGAGAAAAATAGTCCATATAATGTCATATTAAAATAACTGCTTTACAAACTTGTATTTCTACTATAATTCTGCAAATAGACTAATGTATTAAAATTATTTTTACCTGTCATATCTGCGTCCAAATCGATGAAACATAGATCATCATTTACACTTACGCTATGTGGAAGATTGTCTACGAGTATCAATTTCCTACGAGTGTCATTTCCACGTGACACAGGTGACTGATGTTTCTATACAGGTGTTGGAATTTTAGAACCCATTAAAATTCTGTTTAGTCGCTGGTGTAAGCGGGCTCTTAGTTAGGGAAGGCATAGCAAGTCCACGTTTTGAATTTAGTGTCGGAAGTTTAGAAACATTTCGAGTCCGTTTACCCGTGACACATGGAGAGACGTAGGTTATTAGCGGCGGTGGTGACGGTGCCATTTGTTTGCTGCCATGAATTACTCTAGGAAAATTTTGTCGACACATTTGATAACATAAATTAAATTTAGTATTCAGTGTTTCCAACCTTCTCAAACAATCGCTACATATTTTACCGCTTCGAACTTTGATGCCTCCATATTTTTCTAATAACGCTGATAATGTGTTTGTCGAATATTGCGTTTTTGTTTTTTCTGATAACCACACACAACGCAGTTTGAATGAGTGATTTTAACTGGAGTTTTAAAATCCATTTTTTTTTATAAAATATCCTTAAGTCAAAAAATTTTATCACATATTTATTAAACAAACAAATTATTTAAAATCTTATACTATGAATTTTGGATGAAGAAGCTGATGATTACAGTATTATATTTTTGAATACACAAACAACTTGACTATCTTTAGAAACCCAATTAGTTATGCTTAATTACAATGCAATTATCATTATAGTAAGTTACCAATAGATCTAGATTTCTATACTTATTCTACAACATGGACAATATAAATGACTGGAAGCACTTATCAGTTGTGTATTGTTTAAACCTTCATAGCTGTACAAACATGAACACAAAGGACAAAACAAACAAATACAGGAACACAGTGGGGCACCGCCTTGGAACGGTCAGTGGCAAAACCACCACTGGGGAGCTTAAACCGGTTTATGGTGCACCTAACCTCACTCTTACCCCCATCATGTTCCAAAGTCACAAGACAGTGTAAATAAAAGTAATCCCCGCCAGGTGAAACCCTAACATACGTAAAGGCAACAGAAGGTATGTAATGTAATACACAAAGATGTCCTTGTAGATATAATATAAAAATGCAATCCTTAAAAACCTAAAACGCATGTACTCAATGCCTTTGCAGAAGACAGAGCAACAAGAGAAACACCCTTAAGGGCCCGACGGAACAGGCCAGAAGACGGAATTCAAAATAGCTCAGTCCTGGTGGGATTTAAGAACTACTAATCATAGAGTCATCCACCTGATCCGCCAGACACAATCAAAGAGGAAAGCGTAGCGTCCAACTGTAAAAGGGTTGAACACCAAACATGCGGTGTGTCTCAAAACAGTTGGGTCATAACCTCTTTTCATAAAACGTTTAATTACTTTACTAAATACAATTGACATGACCCAAAACCGAAGTTTGTAAACCACATCCCAATAAAAAGTGGGTTTTGATATACCTTCCCGCAGAAGTGATTTTAAATTGCTATTGTATTTTAAAACAAAATCTGAATTACGATAGTAAAATTTAGAAAAGCATTTTCGTAATTTATAATAACGGTAGCCCTGTTGAAGAAGCTTATTTGTAATAAATAAGTTACGTTCATTGAAATCTTCAACATGACTACACGCCCTTGCAAACCGAATTAACTGAGAAATATATAACCCATAAGATGTAGCCTGGGGTACATCTCCATCCAAATGTGGGAAATTTACAATACTGAAATTAAAATCATCCCTCTTGTCATAAATTGTGGTATGTATGAAATTGTCGTAAATAGAGAGATGTAAATCTAGAAATGAAGTAGTATTATCCGAGTTGTTAGTTTTATTTAACTGCAGCTCCCTGGGATATATATGTTCCACTAACTGATCAAAAAACGAATTGTCCATATTAAGTATATCATCCAGATAGCGTGATGTATTATTAAATGCAGTTATAATGTCTGCTTGTGTATCTTGAGAAAGGCTCAACATAAAATCTCTTTCATAACAATATAAAAACAAATCTGCAACAAGGGGTGCACAATTTGTTCCCATTGGAATACCAATTACTTGTCTAAAAACCACATTCCCAAACCTGACGTAAATATTGTTCAATAAAAAGGAAAGGGCTTTACAAACTTCGTCACAGGTCCACATAGTAAAATTCTTTACAATGCAACTAGTAAAAAATGCTTTATCGAAATTGCAAGCGAGAAAAGTAGCATTTTCTCTGGCAAAAGTTTTTTGAATTAGGGCAGTAAGTTTTTCCTTTATTAAGTTATGAGGTAAAGTCGTATAAAGAGTGGAAAAATCGTAAGTACTGACTGAAGACACCCTGTAATTTTCAATTCTAAATTTATCTAGGATTTCGCCAGAATTTTTTACCGACCAAAATAAGCTTTTACCCGAGTTTTCGTATACTTTGTCACAATATCTTTTCACGTGGGCTTTAACAGCAGTAAGGTATGATGTTAATAACTTGGAAATATTTGTGGTGGTACAGGAGCTTGAATTAGCGATAAAACGAGCTTTATATGGCTGTTTATGTAATTTTGGAATCCAGTACATAGTAGGAAGTTTAATTTGCTGGTCATCTATACGAACTTTCAAATTAGAAACTTCAGTGATGTGAACATTGATCAATCGTTGTTCATCAGAATTACTCGGTACATAAGTTTTGGTGCTATTTAGTTCGTTTCGTAAAACATTTATATAATGTAAGCGTCAAATGATGATAATATTGTTAGCCGCCTTGTCTGCTGGAACTAAAACATATTTAGAATGAAATTCTTGGGTTCCTTTTTACAGTTGTCTTAAAGTGAACTTGGGCTTAGGTGGAAGTAGGTGCTCATTTGTTTTATAAAATTTAATACGGGAATCGACAATTTTAAATATATTACGTTTCCAAGAGGATAATGCATTTGAATCAGCATTTTCACGTCGGCACCATTTTACACAAAAAGTTTCGATGGATTCTGCAATCTGACCACGACATGCATCAAAGTCGATATTTGATGGGAATTCTGTATTTAGGCCCTTTAAAAATAAATTACGAATACGTTTGTCTTTGATGATATCAAAATTACCAGTGATGACATGGTCTGCATCTGGGTAGCAAAATTTGAGTGTTCACAATCACAGGAAGTTGGAGTATTAGTATATACATCTAGGTCTGAGACGATTTTATTGTAATTGAATATAATACTTCTTACAGGTGTTTTATATTTATAACAGATAATCGGAACTTCAGAGTTTCTGAAATATTTAGGCACAGAATCGATGACACGTTTATCCCGAAATATACTAGGTACATCGATGAAGTCAATACCTTTATTTACAAAACATATTTTAAGGAAATGTCTGTCATGGTCAGATTGAGTGTCGATATGTGGACGGAGAATATGTTGCGTATAACTTTGAATAAGATATGATACAGTGTAAAATGGATCTGTTTGAATAACACACTGGTCCGCTTCTTCGTCGAGATTTTTAAGGGACTGAACAGATAAAGATGTGAGACGAGAAAGCATCGAGTGTCTGCCAGAGTTAGACAGAATTAAATCAAGGTCGGCAACAGACATATTGACTTTAGATTTACGCTTAACATTACCATTGCGTCTTATTCCATGAGAGCTAGCTTTACGTTTTCTAATGTTTAAAATTGAAAAGATGTCAATATCCGGGTTTTTAGAGATATTACCTTCTTGATAAATGTTATTATTTAAGCCCAACGGAAACGGTGACTGTAATTTTTTTATCCATTTGAATTCTGCTAAATGTCTGGCTTTGATCTTAAAACTAGAGGTGGCAGATCATATACGAGTTGTTCTACTGGCTGAATTGTAACCTGATCAAATGTATGGCCAGATTTACGAAAGTGTTAGCCTGGCTATTTTTAGATTAGTGTTCGCGCGGTGGGTTATTGGTATTGATACAGAAATCTGTACGTTTGTAATCGGCTTATAACTGACTCTGTATTCGCTAAGACAGATCAGTGTAACAGACTACCAACACAGGTAAACAAACAGAACAGGTATAAAACCACTAAAAGCAACAAATAGGAAATTGAAATAGACGGAAAACTTGACCTGGTTACATACTTCTCCCCTTTCTGAAATGACGTCCCGTCATTGTCATAGTAATATAGTTTTACGTCGTATTTCCTACCAGGTCTAAGTATAAATCTATTTTTACTAAAATATACATCTATCTACAAAATATCTATATATACTCTACTACTAAGAGCACTATACAATAGATATATCTTTTAAAAATATGATTTTTACAATTGAAAATGCGCGTTTTAGTAATTTTACAACACAACCTATTGGGTCAAAAATAATATTCGCGCTACAAAATCAACATGTTCAAAAACGGCGCGAAAGCGTAACAATATAAAACAGTAAAACAATTAAATAGCATTGTAACATTTATTTTATTAATGCTATCCTCCTCCTTGCCAAAATTGCGTCCCTGCAATCACATAAATACAAACAAGACATTCGCTGAATATGTATTAACATGATAATATTACATTCATATAGTCGTTTATTTCATTATAGCATTAATAATGTTTCTTGAAATCTCACTGTCAATCTCGTCTAAAACACCTGAAGACATGACAAATTGTAGAGCATATATCCGTATGTCGCAAGGAGCCTCTCTTTCCGTATAATACATAATCGTCATATTTCGGATGCTTCGAGCGAGTTCTAACAGATCTTGACTTCAGTATTTTCTGTCTCAGTTTCAGCGTTATTCATTGTTTCTTCGGGAAGATTCGCAGTCTTAAGTAGTCCGGTTGGCTCTTGGATTTCAATTCCATCTGGTATGAGGTTATCAATCTCTGCACTTGTATCTTGGTTGGTTTCGATGATATCTTGAACTTCTTTTTCTCTACTTGTTGCTTTCTTTGTCGTAGTCTGACTTTTTAACTCTGTATCTTTTGGTTATCTGTTTAATTCTTCTGTTTTCTCGACTGTTTATTTCTTTTACTTTCTTGACTGCTTTTGTGTTGTTTATGTTTTTCTGTTGTTTTCGATACCTGGTCTTTGTTGCTTCCAGATCCAGCCTTTGCAGAATCAAAAGTCTTATCAGACTTAATTGAACTATGTTCTTCTACTGTCTCTTTTACCTTTACTCCATCTGTTTCTAGCTTGCGATCAGGAAGTATATGAGCGTCCCCATTTGTCTTTGCTTGCGGAGCAATTACAAACACCTCATCATCGCTACTATCTTCTGACAAGCCTGGTGTTTCGATTTCAACTTCTATTATGGATGCATCCTTTTCTGATTCTTCTGAACGAACTATGTCATCTTGTAATTCTAGAACATTCTCCGCTTCATCTGTTTTAACCCTGTAATGTACTGGGAATAGAGGATTGCGGTGTAATGTCCTTATCTTCTCTGATTCATTACCTTTCATTACAAAGACAGGTATATCATCTCCTGGCTTTTCTATAACTATGTAAATTTCATTCTCGTATTTATCAGCTATCTTGTGTTTGCCTTCTCCTCTAGCAAGTATTTTTACGAGAACTTGATCATCTATTTCCAACTGAGTTCCTTTAACGTTCTTATCGTAGTAGTATTTCTGTTTTCTTTTTGCCGTGTCAACATTTGCCTCCACAATTTCTTTTGTTTTCCTGATTCTTTCATGTAGATCTTCTATGTATTCTTCAGTTGTTCTGTTAACTTGTCTATCAGTTCTTGCATTTTCAAACAAGACATCTATTGGCAGTTTCGGTTTACGCCCAAACATGAGTTCGTAGGGAGACAGTCTTGTTGACCCATGTGGTGTACTGTTGTATGCAAACACTAGGGAGTTGATGTATTTCTTCTCTTCCAGTCAGCTTTTTGAGAATTTTCCAATGTGCCGAGCGTATCAATCAGACTCTTGTTGAACATTTCAGGCCCAGAATTTCCTTTTGGATGGTATACAATAGTGTGTGACTTCTTCATGTTTGTTAGATGACATAATTCTTTTATGAGTTCACTCTCTAAGTTGGCACCTTGGTCTGTATGTAATCGTGTAGGAATTCCATAATGTAAGA
Source organism: Mercenaria mercenaria (assembly GCF_021730395.1). Classification (NCBI taxonomy): domain Eukaryota; kingdom Metazoa; phylum Mollusca; class Bivalvia; order Venerida; family Veneridae; genus Mercenaria; species Mercenaria mercenaria. The sequence continues at coordinate 6,309,924 of NC_069372.1, forward strand.
TGAAGTTGTTGTAAAATGAGTCTGCTGTTGTTTTTGCAGTTTGGTTCTTTGTTGGTATTGCCACCGCAAATTTTGTAAAATGGTCTGTAATTACTAAGATGTTGCTGTATCCACCTTTAGATGTTTCAAGAGTGAGGAAATCCATGCAAACCAGTTCTAAAGGGTAAGTCGTATTGACGCTGACTAGTGGTGCTCTACTGTTTGTTGGAGTCTTTCTTCGCAAACATCTATCACATTGTTTAACCCATCTCTCTATGTCTGAGGTCATGCCTGGCCGCCAAAAGAATCTTTCTTTGATTAACTTAGTTGTTCTTTCTATCACTGATTGGCCCATGTCAGTGTGTAAGCCTTTCAATACATCTTCTTTGTAACATTCTGGAAGGACAAGTTGTTCAACTTTTTCTTCATTAATCTTTACTTCTCTGAATAAAATGCCTCGTTTTATCTTGAAGTTCTTGAAGTTTCTTTTCATTGTCAAATCTTGTTTGTTTACTGACTTTTCTATTATCTTTTGGTCTATTGTGGATATTCTCCATTTTCCTATAACTGGATCATTTATCGGTTTCTTTCGAAGCTCTCGCATCTCTATTTGTGCCATTGGTGTTCCAGGATCTTCTGTTACTTCTAAAATATTGAGATCTACGGCTGGCAGAGTTTCAACATAGGGTGTTGTGTCTGTTAATACACTACATATGGCTCTTACTGCTTCTTTATCTAGTTTAAGTCTATCTTCTTCAGTATATGTATCAACTTGGTGGTAAGGATATCGACTCAGAGCATCTGCCTCGTGTTCTTTGACCCAGGGCGGTACAGAATTTCAAAATCGTACTCCCCTAAAGCTGCTGCCCATCGCTGTCCAGTAGCGTCTGATTTTGGTGATGTTAAGATATGGGTCAATGGATTGTTGTCAGTAAATACTTTGAAATGTTTTCCAGCCAAATAGTCTGCAAATTTCTCTGTTACTGCCCACTTTAATGCAAGGAATTCTAATTTGTATGTTGAGTAATTCTTCTCTGATTTTGATAAAGATCTACTGGTATAGGCTATCACACGTTTTCTGTCTCCTTCCTTCTGATAAAGTACTGCGCCAAGAGCAATATTTGAAGCATCAGTATGTAGTTCGAATGGTTGATCAAAGTTTGGGTAAGCTAATATCGGTGGTGAAATGAGGTATGACTTTAATTCATCAAATACTTTCTGTTCTTTCTCAGTCCATGTCCAGTTTTTAGTTTGTTTCTTCTGTTTGCTGCCTTTCTTTGATGTTGGGTGTGGTATTAGTTCAGCCAATGGTCGTGTGATTTTTGCAAAGTCTTTTATAAATATTCGGTAGTATCCAGCAAATGACAGGAAGGAATGCAGCTCTTTTTGGTGTAGATGGTGTTGGCAAGTTAAGAACTTTTTCTATTTTAGCAGGGTCAGTGTCAATGCCATCTTTGGTAACAACGTGGCCTAGGAAATTGACTCTTTCTTTGAAGAGCTGGCATTTTTCTGCAGCTAGTTTCAAATTGCAGGCTTTCAGTCTTGTCAAAACTTGATCTAATCTGTCTAGGTGTTCTTCAAAACGATTACTAAAAATGATCAAATCATCTAAGTAGATGAAGCAAATTTTCATGTTTAATGGTCCTAAACATTCCTCCATCAATCTCTGATATGTGGCAGGACTATTGTTAAGTCCGAAGGGCATCCGATTGAATTCCCAAAAGCCCAGTGGTCCTACCGTGAAGCTTTTTCTCTCTTTATGTTCTTCCTCTACATCTACTTGGTGGTAGCCCGATTTCATATCAATTGTTGTAAAATAACGAGCACCATGTAATGAATCAAGTTTTTCCTCTATTCTGGGTAAGGCGTATGAATCTTTAGAAGATTTTTTATTCAATAAACGGTAGTCAATACATAAGCGAAGTTTATTGTTCTTTTTCCTTACCAGTACCACAGATGAAGCAAAGGGTGATCTGGATGGTTTTATTATTCCACAGGACAACAGTTGTTCTAGATGGGCTTTTACTTCTTCTATCATTGAAGGAGGTATTTTTCTATGCCTTTGTTTAAATAGATTTGGGTCAATAAGATCTATTCTATGTTTAATCTTGTTGCATAGTCCTCTATCTGTATCACCAGTGCTGAATATATCTCTGTGTTTCATAAGTAGTTTTTCCAATTTCTTTTTCTGTTCTTCAGATAATGTTTTGCCATGATCTATATCTAATTCAGATCCTATTTGAATTCTCTTTCTGCCTAGCTCTTCTTCTTCTATTCTGTTCATGACATCTTCTGTTATTGTTACTGGCTGCAACTCACATTACACTGACTTTGGAGATATTGTAACTGTAATTGTGGTCAGGTTTGACAAAGTGACTGTGACCTTTTGAGAATCTTTATAATTGTAATGAATAATGCTTGGTGTAACATCAATGAAGTCAGGTATGCCTGCATCTTTTGTCTCTTGAAGTATTGCTGCTGTGGGCTGGTGGTCTATTTTCTTGTCTATTGTTTATTTGATATCTATTGTTTCATTTGGTTTCAATAAAACTTTGTGTGGTAATGCACATTTGACCAGACCAAGTTTATTCTTACTGTGTTTCAGTGTCCTGTCTCTCAATAATAAAGTCCTGAAACAAAAGTACCATGGAAATGTAAGCTTTGCTGTTTGAAGGAATCTGTCACCAAATGTTTGCTTGCAGTCTTGTTGAAGTTCATTTAATATGTTGGTTCCAATGATGACTGGAGTTGTTGTTGAGAACTTGGTGTCAGGTGATATAAGAAATAATGCTGGCTGCTTTTTTGAATCTGGAACACCTCCAAGAGTATCAATTTCCACTTCAATATATCCGAGTACGGTAATGTAGATCCACCTGCACATTCAATGTACAGAATTTCTGTCACAGGACTAAGTTCAATATCTTTGAAGTGTGAATCATAAAATGACTGTGACATGACACTAACTGAACTGCCTGTGTCCAATAAGGCATTTGTTGAAACATTATTAATGTTAACTGTAGTTATATTGGCATCACCAACTAATTTAGGACATTCTTTGTTGTCTGTGCTCTTGTCTGGTCCTTCAACTAGTGCACCTACTCTTTCAAGTCTTTTCTGATGACATTGTATTTAGTTAGGCAGTTTCTTGCAATGTGTCCCTTTTCTTCACATGTATTGCATTTTGGTCCAAGCTATTTGAAGTCAGTTGTCCATTCTCTAGCATAGTGGCCTCTGTTTCCACATCTGTGACATGCTCATTTAAATGTATTACCAGCTATAGGTCTTGATGGATCATATTGTCCTCTACCTCTACTAGGATTTCCTCTATATCTGCCAAAAGGTCTGCGTGAACGTCTGTTGCCAAAAAGGAATCTTTGTTGATTGGATCTTTCAGTATCTTTTTGCATTTCTAATGCTTCAATTTAATCTTGAAGAATCTTTATTCTTCTACTTTCTGAGCTGCATTGCAAGATTTAACTTTTGAATCTGTTTGTTTCATGTCAGCTTCTGATATTCTGAGTTCAATTTTAAACTTGTTATAATCCTCTATGGTGTCAAACTTGTATTGTGCAATGTGTTTCAGTTCCAGGTTTAAACCTTGAAGTAAGACCTCTTTCAAAAGCTTTTCATTTCTAAGTGGGATGGCTCCTAAGTCTACTGCCTGAGCATAAAGATCTTCCAATTTTTCTGCATAATTACTGATGGAGTCATTTCCTTGAGTACATGAGTAGAATTTCCGCATAACTGACTCGGGGTTTTCTATGCTGCCATATGTGCTGTTCAATTTTGTATGTACATTTTGAACTGAAATTCCAGTGCCTAGTCTTCTTACAATATCACTGGCTGTTCCTCTTAACTCATTCTGCCCGCGCGACGCATTATTGCGTCGGCCGATTGTTATCTGTACACCGCGTGCCGCTTCTAAGCGGTGTTGTTATCTACATCTGGAAACCGCACGCCAAATACATGCGTCTTTACAGTAATAGCTCTGAATTCCGCGTGACGCTTTCAGTCGTCACATTTCATTGGTCTTAAACAAAATCTTTTAGTTCTTTCTAACAAACCGGACCAATCAAAATATTTTTGGTGCGTAACATTTTTTGAACATAAATAAAACCGGACATTGTGAAAAAATGCGTGCTTTCGCTGAAGAAAGCTGTAAAAGCTACCGCCGTTCAAGCTATAATTTGTTTATTTTGTCGAAGCCTGAAAATTACTGATGATTTTTTATATGATCGAAACATAAAAAAAATAAGTAAAAGATGAATAAATAAATACATACCAACGAAGACTCACTGAGCAATGGCAATTGAAATTAACGCAACCCAAAAATATAAACTTTTTCGCTCGCCGCTATGCGGCAAATAATGCCATCTGTGGGATCAAACAATTTTACGGCTAAATGAGTTTACTTCTGATTATTATCGTTCTTACGTTTTATTTACAATAAAATAATCATTAAATATTGTACCAGCATTTCATTCAAATCTGTCAAAATTTAGCGGAGATAAAAAAAACAGCTACGGAGCTAGAAAAGGCGTTGAGTATATTCTTTATAAGTACGGTATTGTTAAAAAACTCACTTCAGTAAAGACAGACGTACATAATTACTGCACAAAAATAACGTGCAGTCATCATACCGATCAAAATGCAAGAAAATCTCATTAAAATTATTTTATATTTTCATACCGCGTGAACTTTGTCAAGTGACGATGCACATTGAAAGGAAAAGAACTGAAATATTTTCTTTTACATATAAGATTAAACTGTCATGCACTCATGCACACCATACCTTTCATTTTACCTATGCGATATGACAAGGCTCATGTGTGTACGAAAAAGAAAATCATCTGCGTGGGCATCTATTTAATATTTATTTATTTGTTGTTAAACTTCAAAACTGTCTCTTGATCTATAGAATAAACTGTTAATAATAACTCAATCATTTTGACACTATAGAAACTCTACAAAATTGTTTCAAATTTCAAATTTTCATAAAGTACATGTTTTCTAAAAATTAGTCCAAAATAATCTCATTTTGAGGCTAATAGTTTCTGTCTAAAATAGTTGAAATATTTACTTATTTTCATTTTATTACATCTTCATATTAAATACATACACTAGTTTTATGAGAAATAACTTTATTTTGATGCATTTTGATTGCCTTAGTGCATATAACTGAGTAAAATCAGTGTTAGAAAATGACAATAATATGTATTTAAAATTATTTTTAAGAATTGTTCTTATTTGTTGTTTAAATCTGTGTATGATAAAATTTAGCATTTTATAAATGTTGTTTAGCCCAAACAAAATCTTACGAGGGATTATGGTCATTTGTTTTGTGTCTTTATTTCAATAGTCTGTTAAAAATGACTGTACCACACAGCTGCATGAAATTAGCTTTGTTGTGTAGCTACTTATATTTACTTACAAAGAGTGCAAATTCCATACCTATTAACACATATTTGATGTGATATGTAATTAATTAATAACAATATCCCAAGCAAAAAAACTACAAAATCAATGTTATCTCTCAAAACACCTCTAGGTATTCAGGGGTAGATTGGCTTATCAGCAGGTGGTTGAAAGATAAATATCACCAGGATAGAAGTGGAAATAACACTTTAGGACAGAATGAGTTAAGGCCCTTCTGATTCCAAGCATTATTTGCTCATCAGTGAATGCGTGTTCCTGAACTAATGAAGCAATTTCATATTTAAATGCTTCCCGTGAAACTTCTCCTTTGTTCATATCACCAGAAAATAAGGATAATTTTTCGGAAATGATGTGAATTCCATCCCTGTACTGATTGCATTGGTGAATTGTATGTTGGTGTTCCTGTATTTGTAGAAGGAGTATCATGTATCAGTGTTGTTGCAGATACTGTAGTACTACTAACTACTGGTTTTATTGTCACTGTTGTTTTGACTGTTGTCATTCCTGTTGTTGTTGAAGTTATGACTGGCTTAATATCTACATCTGATAATGATAGCTTCTTTTCAGCAAACTTTTCCTCTTGTTTCTTGTTGTAGGACTTCAAAAAATTTTCAAGTTCTTCAGGACTGCCATCTCCAGGATTCAATTTGTATGTGCGTAATGCCTTTATCCAAGTCAATTCTTATTCAGTTAAAGTATGTTCAGATATTTTCTCTATTTCAGGTGTACCACCAGATGCCGTATCTCCCTCTATTTTTATATCTGCCAATGTGTCATCTTGACCATTTATAATGTATAGTACAAACTATTATTATTCACTTCCCTGAGTATCAATAACTTTCACTTCAGAATTTTTCAAACTATGTTCAGTGTCTCGATCACTGTATCAGTTGAAACAAAACATCAATGTCACTATCACTGTGTTTCAATTATGAACAACTTTCAAAATAAATTTCAATTAAAGAAATTTATAACTGTAGCAGTGGCCAATCACTGTAGTATATCACTTTTATTACAGTGTATAGCAGTGTTCACTCACTGTAATATATAACACTGCAATATACAACACTCTTTCACTTTTCTTTCTATATATACAATTTCATTTAAAATTCAAAAAATTTTCTGAATTCCAGTTTCAGTGATGTATGGTATACAATACGCGTATCACAAACTTCACTTCCTTATGTATACCGAATCTAAACTTTCACTATCCTTAGTTTGTTGATTTAAATAGCATGCAACTTCCAACGCAGTATGTATGCGCTATAAATAATTCAAAATCTTTTCCGGGAAATCAAGTTCAAGGACTGAAAAATTTCTAAGTCCTTTTTGAAGATTAAATCAAAGGACTCTCCAAGGATTGAATAAAATATTCAAAGCCTTTTTCGCAAAATATAGTTTATTATATTCAAAGTCGCGACATTTAATTTTAAGACGCAAACGTATAAGTGTCCGACCAATGAACAACTCTTTTTCAAGTGTTGATAAGCCGCTGGCTTATATTTAGATTCAGACTATTAGTATTAAATAATAATGATCAATTATTTTTATAATTGATACTACTTTTTCTAAATTCAAACTTGTAAACCAAGTCTTGTTTTTATTCCAAGTACTTATTCTTTATTTCGAAAGACTAAGTACAAATGCAAGCTCTTTTCAAAATTTAATTTTAGAATAAAAAGAACAAGTACTTAAATTCTAAACACTGAAAAACATTAAAGTTTAATTTAGATTTTAAATTGAATCAAAAACTTCAAAATGTTTTGAAACTTTTAAAGTGTAACTCACTATTAAACTTTTTTATATCCGCAACTTTATATTAAATTCCTGTAAGAACAGAAGCGCAAATAATCAATTTGTTATTTGCGCAACGATTTGGAAATCGGGCAACCTTATTTACATTTATTTTATGGGCAGGGTAACTGTTATGCGCGTTTGGTAAATGAGTCTGCGCTTTTAACTCCCGATAAAATTGAATCTCGTAAGAGGGCTAGACTTTTTGGCTTACATAAAATTGTTTAATTTTAAAACTGACGGTGATCAGACACCCGTTAAGGTGTGAACTGACTTGGTCGCTGTGCTTAGTTTGTAAAGAACAAGAAATACATAGATCTATTTTTTAAAGTAATCAGCGTATTTATGCGGTAATTTCAATGAGATGTTCACATCCCTGCTAGTTTACGGACTTTAAATTTCTGTTGAAGACGGTATTAAGAGTCATTTGTTATAGGTGTTAGAAAACTTTAAAATCACACCAAATATCCAAAGTATATTTTATAACAAAAGTTTTTGTTTTGTGTGTTTTTTTTGCTTTCTTTTTAACGCCGTAGCTTGTGCGGAATGTCGATCCAGCACTATTAGCAAATCCTGAAATGACGCCGATATTTCAAATATATATCATTTCTTGCAGATCAGATCGTATTGATATTTTTAAATGTTTTATAGTACAAAAGAGTAATTTTCGCCAGAACGTGAACGCATTTCTGTTGCTGCGCAAGATGTGTGTCCTGCGCTAATAGGAAATCTGGGAATTACTCTGATAACATGAATATCTGCCATAAACCATGTTAATTTTCACATTGTTTAACAATTACAGACTAAAATTGTAAATCTTGGTTTTAAAAATATGTCATAATTTTGTTTCAACATCAGTAAATTCATAGCTGTCGGTAATCTACAATATGACACAACATGCAATAAAACTCAAACATGCGTGAAGGTGAGATTTCCTTCGGATAGCACACATCGTCCTCTATTTTTTATAACTAAAGTAATTTTACTTCATTTGAATACTCAGAGTCATTTATACCGGATATTGAACATAAAGAAGACGTACATGAAAGATTGAATTGCCACACTTTTAGCACATTTCACCATATCAATTTTATCACATTGAAAAAGCGCAATTCTTTTTTACCAACGTGAGCATATCTCTTGACATGGCTAAGATTAAAAACAAAATTAAAATAAGCAGAATTAAAAGACGAGTCTTGCAGATCTTTGATACTTATATCATTTTTTAATGTTTTATAGTGAAATAGATAGAATAACTAGTAATTTTCGTTAAAATGTGAACGAAATTTTACATTTTGTAGCTGCGCAAGATGTGGCTAAGATTAAAAATTTAAATTAAAATAAGCAGAATTAAAAGACGAGTCTTACAGATCTTTGATACTTACATCATTTTTTAATGTTTTATAGTGAAATACATAGAATAATTAGTAATTTTCGTTAAAATGTGAACGAAATTTTACATTTTGTAGCTGCGCAAGATGTGCGTCCTGTGCTAATAGAAAATCTGAAAATAACTCCAATAACTTGAATATCTTTTATAAACCATGTTAACTTTTACTTTGTTTTCCGATTACAATCTTAATTTAAGCTTTGCAAATCTGAATATAATGTTACATCAGTAGCCTGCGCGGAATGTTGTTCCTGCGCCAATAGCAAATCCTGAACTGACGCCGATATTTCAAACATATTTAAATTCCAAAAGATACTATTTATGTAACTTATTAAAAAATGTTTTTGGAGTAGAAAAAAATAGAAAGAAAAGTGATTTTCGTCATAACGAGAACGAAATATTACATTTGTTATCTGCGCAAGATGTGTGTCCTGCGCTAATAAAAAATCTGGAAATAATCCTGATAACTTTAATATCTTTCATAAACCATGTTAACTTTACCATTTTATTTACCATTACAGGCTGAAATTGTAGCTTTTGCAAAAATGAATATTTTGTAACATCTGTAGCCTGCGCGGGATGTCGGTCCTGCGATTATAGCAAATCTTGAAATAAAGTGATTTTCATCAGAACAAGAACGAAATATTACATTTATACTTTGTTATCTGCTCAAGATGGGTGCCCTGTGCTAATAAAATATCTTGAAATAATCCTTATTACTTGAATATTTTTCATAAACCATGCTAACTTTAACTTTGTTTATGGTTACAGACTAAAGTTGTAGCTTTTGCAAAGACAAATGTAATTCTAAATCTTTAACCCGCGTGGGATGTCAGTTCTGCGCTAATAGCAAATCCTGAATTCAAATATATTTCATTTATAAAACATATCATTTATGTACCTTTTAAAAATGTAGTAGAAAATAAATAGAATAAATAAAAGAAATATTATATGTTTTATCTGTGCAAGATGTATTTCCTGCGCTAACAGAAAATTTTAACATTACTCCGATAATTTCATACGCTATGTCAGCTTTAATATTGTTATAACATTACAGACTAAAATTGTAGTTCGAATGTAAAGTTACTGCGGGATGACGGTCCTGCACTAATTGCAATTCCTGAAATTACAACGATATTTCAAATATATGTCATTTCTTACAAATCTAATTGATATTATTTGTTCATGCTTTTATAATTCAAAATTAGTAGCAGATTTGTAATACCTCTACATTTGATAAAAGGATCAATCTTTCTATTTTAGGTAAGTATCAAACCATGACACAAAAAAAATTATTTAAGTCATATTTTACTTATTTATTATTAAATTGTATTGTACTGATATGTATAAACTGTTCGCCAAAAAAATGACAAGTATAATATTGTGTTATTGTTTAAAGATGGGGGGGGGGGGTGGGGGGGCGGGATATCGCGTGAGTTAATAAATATTGAAGAGAAATACCTAAAATATCAGCGTAATTTTGCTTTTAGCGCAGGCCAGGTAATCCTTGGAAATAACCAGCGAAATTAGATAAATATATACGAGATTCATGTTATTAAAGGTTTGGTGAGGATTTCTTAAGCTATTTTTTGATATTGCTTGCAAAATAAAGGCCTATTGCAATAACAAATTATAGTATCATATTTTATTCCCTTTCTACAAAAGGAAGTCGATTTTGCGCTAATGTCAATATATATTCCTGTAATGAAGACGATATTTCTATCATCCTATTTATAGCATTTTTTCGCGATTTGATATTTATGCAGGCCATGCAAGCAGCGAAATTAACCAATGTAATAAATTATTAAACAAATACATGATTATGAGATTTATGTATTTTTTTAAGTTGGTGCTTATTTCTGAAGTTGTTCGTTGAAATGTTTGTAACAATAAAGACATATTACAATAAAAAATAATATATATTGTAAATATTGAACTAGTTTTTTTTTGTTATACTATGATTGTTGAAGAGAATTGAGCCGCGCCATGAGAAAACCAACATAGTGCGTTTGCGACCAGAATGGATCCAGAAGAGCCTGAACATTCGCGCAGTCTGGTCAGGATCAATTTTGTTCGCTAATTTAAGGCTTTGAAAGCAAACAACATGGATCCTGACCAGACTGCATGGATGCACAGGCTGGTCTGAATCCATGCTGGTCGCAAACGCGCTATGCTAGATTTCTCATGGCGTAGCTCCGTTTAATTGAATCACTCAATCAAGAAAAAAACCAGCCTGAGAAATATCCAATGTTATCATTTCCTTTGTTGCTTTGATCGAAGTATTAGCGCAAGACAAGCATCTTGTGCAGATAACAAATGTAATATTTCGTTCTCGTTATGACGGAAATCATTTATTTTTTTTACATTTATTTCCTACTCTTAAAACTTTTTTTTAAAAGTTACATAGATGGTATGTTTTAGAAATGAAATATATTTGAAATATCGGCGTCATTTCAGGATTTGCTATTAGCGCAGGGCTGACATCCCGCGCATGTTACAAATTTAAATTTTGCAAAAGCTGCAATTTTAGTCTGTAATCATAAAACAAAGTTAAACATCACCTAGTTTATCAGAGACATTCAAGTTATCATTTACTATTAGCGCAAGACACATCTTGCGCAGAAATGTAAAATTTGCGTACTCGTTACGACGGAAATGACTTTTTCTATTTATTTTCTACTCTTTCAAACATACATGTATTTTTAATTTTTAAAAATACATAAATAGTATGTTAAAGAAGTGAAGTTTTTTTTTAAATATCGGCGTCATTGCCAAATAACACAATCTATTGTGTTTGTACCAAGGAAATCAACTGCAAATTATGTCAAAACAATCTAGAAGGATAAATAATGTCTGTCAGTCAAAGGAATAATCAAACAGACTAGTTTAAACTTTTGTTGACCAAAATACAATGGTTAAGAGTGTAAAAAAACAGATCACACCTGAGCTATGTTTATTTTCTATGATCTCTTGGATAAATGTATTCAAGATTGCCTTGTATTTATTCTATTTAAAGGATAGTTGCTTTAATTAGTGTAAATACCAGTTAGTAAAGAACTTACACCAAGATATTCAAACACTTGAGAAGAGTTAAATATTATGTATGCAGTGATACTCTCTCAGTCTACAATAATCATTCTAAGTAACTTTTCAGATTTGCAGCTGTCGAAACCTGAACCGTAAACACGAGTTCAAGATTTTTATGCAACTGCAAATTTGAAAAATCTTTTCTCAAAAATATGGTACTCACTCATACGATGACCGGGATGTACTAGAGCTGCATCTGTAATTCTATCAACAGGCCGCTTGATCACAAAACAAACAATGTCTTATATGTATCAACAAAGCATGTACATCACTCCACTAACACAACGTCATCAAAGTATCATACAGTATTGTCCCAAAGAATGATGAACCTCTTCTATAAAAGTAAAGTTAAATGGTCAAAATTCTTGTTGAAATCACCACAACTGCGGTAATTAGAAGTAAAAAGTATTAAACTCATCAAATCTATTTTCAAACAGATGAAAATTCTGTAACCGATACTGGTATATCTGAATGTTAACAGTTTGTGTCTGTAGATCGGTTGTTTCCTTTAACATTAAGACTTTAAAAGCAGTTTACTGTAAAGTTGTCGACTTTTCTAACCACAAATTTCCAGGTGCTTGTTACACTAAAGTCTTGTTAATTCTGACACTATTATTAAAGCACAGTTTACACTGCTATCAATGCATAGTTTACACTGATATTAATGCACAGTTTACACTTTAAATACCGATAAGTGTTGTAGATTATATAATGTTGGGCGCCAGTTGTGCCCAGGTGAACTTATAAGGTATTACTTAATTAGTAGAAAGTCACTGGGCTCCAGCTTGTATTCAGTGGTACGGGTTCTAAGAACTACAACAACTGATCTGTACTGTGGTTGAGATGTATTCAAATAAGAAGCCCTGTAACAAAACACATTCATAACCAAAGAGCTTCAAATACATCAAATACATGTATACCTATAACTATAAACACAGCATATATACTAGTCCAATATTCTTACGGGTAATACAATCACAAAATATCACTCCTCCATCTACACTGATCAAGACTATTCAACAGTTACAAAATACATGTACATACAAATATAAAACAATGATACAATGTAATTTCACCTACCAATTGTGGATCAGGCTAACTGGTTATACCAAGACCAATACACACAACGCACTGACACTGTTCAAAGTCACCTCTCTATCACACACATCCAACGTGCTGGCTGTGAACCTGGTTACTGTAAATTAGCAAATCTAGTGTGAACATAGAGATGAACATGTGACTGCACCAATCACCAATATATTATTCAATCAATAAGGCGGCCATCTTGAATTCAAAATGTACATGACAGAGTACATATAAGTTACGTAATAATTATCATTTTAACAAATAAAGCATAGCTCATTTGTGAACATTATTTACAAGAAATATATTAAAGACAAACAGAAGCGAACCTGAAGTATCACAGAACCCTGCCACAAAGATACATGTAGCAACCATCAACAAAATAAACGACAAAACCATCTGACAAGCTCCGTGGTCAGCAAAAACTGTGTAGAAACTACCCAGGTGACAACAACTCAGGTAAAAACGCAGGAGTGAGATATACCTGAATGAGCTCAAGAACGATAACTCACCCAATACAGATTAACAAACAGAACAGGTATAAAACCACTAAAAGCTACAAATAGGAAATTGAAATAGACGGAAAACTTGACCCGGTTACATAAACATACTGATTCTCATTATATTCTGCCTTGAAATGTTTATTTCTAAAACCACAGTCATGTTTTGTCAGAAAAAAAAATCTAATTTTAAATGGATAGAAAATATGATAAACTAAGGTGACCCCATATTGGCAAAAGTGACACCCTATTGGTGAATCGGACAGGTTTAAATATTTCTTCATAACTTCAGACATAAAAGATCGATTCAAATAAATCAAACATTTATGCGAATGCTAGCAATAGTTCTAAGTGTTCGTAAGTTTAGATATCATGAAAGTCTAAACATTCTTCACTACATGCTAAAAGTGTAGATAGTGATCCGCTATTGGCGAGTTATCTGTATTGCCTGCCCGCACTCACACAGGTAATTGGGCCATCTTTAAGGTCAAGCCCCGAATTGCCATTACAGGACAGCACCAGTCAAAAGTTATCATGCTGTCCTAAAACATCCTATAATTTGGACTAGAACTAGCCTACCTGCACCCACCCCCCCCCCCCCCCCCCCCCCCAAAAAAAAAAAAAATAAATAAATAAAAAGAAAACTGCATTTCAGTATTTCATATAAAAGTCATGCCTCATTTAGATTTAGAGGTGAGATATTTATAAACAAACTAAATGAACATATATCAAATAATAATCACAATAAAAGAAAATACCTTACTACCGGTATGCTGAACCTTCGAAAATTGTATTGTCACAGTTACATTTATTCTGCTGCAACACCTAGACAATCTCATTTTCATCTTATAGGTAAGTTTTATTGTTACAACTGAGCAGCCTGATGTATGTATGACTTTTTACCTAATAAATATAATAGTCAGTGTTTTAAAGAAGAGTTAAATGTATTTTGCCAGTTTGATCATAAATTTGATATGTCTTATTTCATTATCACATAATCATTACAATTAAAAAGTCATTAAACCCCTATTTTTGAAATACATTGGTCCATCTTAACTTCCGGTATGAACTCATGAAGTCTTGAACCCGAAATTGTGAAAAGTAAACGTATTTCAGAAGAAATAGAACGTCTTTTATCAAAACAAAATATATACAGTGATTTAGAAAGAGAACTGAAACTGTAAGAGTCTGAAGAATACATACTGTTTCGTACCGTGAAACAAATTTATGATGTATTGTCACGATCAGGTGATTGGTTTGTTTACTTTAGACCGGAAGTTTATAACGCAGTGGCGAACCAGGATTTTGGGGGAGAATGGGCACAAACGTTTGGTACTTACTCAACACGGGACATGCCGGTCACGTGAGCGGCAAGAAAAAAATTCTCCACAGTTTGTTAATAAACACTTCGGCGTACGCTGGCCACGTTAGCTGCAAATAAAAGATATATCTCGCATAACATATCTGACAGAAAATACACATTGTGAATGCGAATGACTTCTTTTCATTAACAGTTCGATGAACATCACCAAACTCAGGTCTTAGCATCTTTGTAAAGGTCCTTTCTTAATTTTTATGCTTTCCAAAGGGGGGAGCATATAGTCGCCAACTAATGTCCGTCCGTCTGTCCTCCGTCACACTTAATTTTTGTCTGGAGGATAACTCAAAAAGTATTAAAGATACCAAGATGTAACTTCACACAATGATAGAGCTCTTTGAGAGGAAGTGCAGTGACAAGAAAGCTTAACTCTAGGCAGTCCCATTTTTGAATTAACTCCCTTTTTTTGAAAACCTTATTCAGGGCAAAACTTGAATACTATTAAAGGTATTGACCTCATACTTTACAAATTGATAAAGGTCAGTGAGAGGGAGTGCAGTGACAAGGAACCATAACTCTAGGTGGTCATTTTTTTTGGAATTATCTCCCTTTTTTGAAAACCTTGTCCGAGGTATAACTTGAATACTATGTAAGATATTCACTTCATACTAGTCTTTAAATATTGATAGAGGTCAGTGAGAGGGAATGCAGAGACAAGGAACCATAACTCCTTGTTGTCCCATTTTTTTAATTATCTCCTTTTTTTGAAAACCTTGTTCGGGGCTTGACTTTAATACTATGTAAGGTATTGACTTCATACTTTACATATTCATATTGGCCGGTGAGAGGGAGTGCAGTGACCAGGAACTATAACTCTAGGTGGTCCCATTTTTGAATAATCTTCCTTTTTGGACGCTTCTTGTCCAGAGAATAACTCAAAAAGCAGGGGTTTTTTTCTAGCTAATTTGGGAACATAGCCTATACCCCCAAAATTGGAAATTTTGACGCGTGAATGTTCCAAATTGGAAAATATTTAGTCCAATAGGATAAAGTAAGGATGTGTTTAAGCACTTTCTCATACACTTGTTTCACATTTTAGAACATCTTTAACATACTTCCATTATAAAATTTTCCATAATTTGGTCAATTTTTGTGCAGTTTGATGAATTTTTTTTCAGAATGTAGATTGGGAATTTTTGCACTAATTTTGGGAAAAAACATACTTTTTGGCATTGGGAATATATCGAATAACGGCTATAAAAACGGCCGAAAAATACCCCTGAAAAGTATTGAAGATACCAAGTAACTTTATACAATGATAGAGCTCATTGAGAGGAAGTGCAGTAACAAAGAACTATAACTCTAGGTGGTGCCATTTTTTAATTATCTCCCTTTTTAAAAACCTTGTCGGGGGCATAACTTGAATACTATAAATTATTGACTTCATACTTTACATGAAAATGTACATATCCATAGAGAACAGTGAGAGAGAGGGCAGTGTTAAAGAACCAAAACTCTTGGTGACCACATTTCTCATTTACACAACTCCCGTATAGGAAAGGCCCCTTATGCGACAGCAATTTCAGGGAACATCCATCGGTGTAAAAATCACCTTGGGTTCACTTTACTGATTTTAAGGTAGGTCTGCATCATGTTTGATAAACCGGAAGTAATGGCGTAACGTCATTTATCCGGAAAACAAAGAATAAAGCCTGGACTCAGCATACGGAAACGAAAATCATTTTATGGATTAATGGAAATCCATGGGTAGGTTTATTAATACAACAACGCTACTATCTATCTAACGACAAAATATGATATCAAAACGCCTGGCAAGTTAATTTTTTCTCCATAATCTCTTGAGTAAATGTTTCAAAACCTAACTTGGTCTGTAGCATGCTTGTAAGGTACTCTCTGTGTTCGATACAAATAGTTCTGCTTGACTGATTTTAAGGGCCACCAGAGGTGAAAATAGAAAAAAAAACGTTAAACAACTCTTGAATGGCTGCATGAATCATTACCAGACTTGGTCTGTAACATCTTTGTAAGGTCTCTCTCAATTTTTTTTAATGGTTCTGTTTGACTGATTTTTGGAGCTGCCAGAGCTCAAAATAGAAAGACCTTTTAGACTAAACACAGTTGCTATTGTTCATTTTTCAGTGTGTCATACATATCAAGGTCATATCGTCAGTTTCAGGTGAGTGACTTAAAGCAACCATTGCCCTCTTGTTCGTTATTGTTGCTGTGTGGTAAGCATTAGATTAGCTGTTTTTACTTGGACATTTCAGATTTTATAACGACTTATGCTGTTTCGTTGGAAAGAAGATCTATTTGCATTAGTTGATAGAAGGAAGTGATCTATGTTTACCAGAAGTCAAACCAAAACCTAGGGTACAGTTAATATTTTTGTTCAGCAGTTTTGAAACTTAAATATATACAGTCAAACTTGTGCTAGCGACCACCCGTGAATAGTGACCACCTGTCGACAACGACCAGTCTCTGGTCCCCCCTTAGAAAAATACTTATAAAAAGGCCGTGAAAAGCGACCACCTGGCAACCGCGACCAGCGACCGGTCTGATTCATTCCCAAGGATCATATGTGCCCCCAAATAACGGCCAAACTGTACCGTTCCGGCATAAAAATACTTAAATTCTGCCGAATTTTCACCTTATAGCAAACATAATCATTACTGCTTGACTGAAAATTTGCAAGTTTGCACCGGCCGAATTAATACATAGAACATAAAGAAAGCAAGAAGCTGTGAAAATACTTTTTATCAGCATGATAATGGCTAACTGAGAAGTGACCCTTCCCCCCGAATAAAGACCACCTGTGAACAACGACCACTTTTGTTTGTTTCCAAGAGTAGTCTTTGTTCACAGGTTTGACTGTATGTAATTATGGTCTTTCCCAAAAGTGCTGTTACTTGTAAGTACAGTGAAACACCACTTAGCTTGAGGTCCCGGGCTCACTAGCAATTTACATGTTCCATAGTTATTTTCCATATACATGTATTTTCTGTGTTGTCTTTGGAAAAACAAAGCCCTGTATACCTCAAATACATTTTGTTCATCCCCTTGAGACCATAAGTGATCAGTGTTTTACCTGATTATGAATGTTCAAATCCCTGCATGTTTGTAGTTCACCTGAGTTCAGGTTTCATGATGTGAGCTATTTTGATCACGCACCACCTGTCAGTTTGTCTGTCACCCATCCACTGTCGTCTCCATTTGGTGGAAATTGATGAAACTTGGTCTGGATGTTCCTTGGATGGTTCTCAAGCAAATTTGTTCAAAGAATTTTATTCCAGTCACACCTATAGTTGCTATAGTAATGGTAAAGAAAAACGTTAAAATCTTCTTGTCAGAAATCTGTTACAGGATGTCAAAATATTTTGACAGAAATGCTCCTTAGGTGACCCTCTACCAAGACGATGGCTGCTATGGGCGTGGTCAGTTTTCCTTATCTGTACATAGTGGGAACTATTGAAATGGCCTTGCTGTGAGGTTCAATTGTTTTACATAGATTTATATAGGAAAAACTTTTAAAATCTTCAACTTCAAGTAAGCCTAGGATCAAAATGGGCCCTGCCCTGAGGTCCACTTGTTTTACATAGACTAATATAGGAAAAACTAAAACTCTTCTTGTCTTAAGCTGTAATGCCCTTAGCTTAGATATTTGGCATGTAGCATCGCGTAGTGATCCTCTACCAAATTTAAATTACTATTTTAAGTTCCAAGTCAATAGCTTTGATAGTAACAGAGATATTTGACTTTATCAAAAACTTTAACCAACGGTGACGCCGACGCCGACACCGGGGCGAGTGCAATAGCTCTGATTTTTCTTCGAAAAGTCAACTAAAAATAAAGATATTCTTTTTTTAACTTGTAAATTAAAATTTTGGAAAATAGCTGATGAGGTAAATACAGTAATACAGATTGATAAAATAGCATATTAACTGTTTATTAATTAGCAACAGAAACATATAAAGAAGCAAGTAAAGATTACTTTGACTGCAATAAACATGTAAATCCGTCGGTGCTTTATACTTTTTGTTATATGTTGCGGGGGACATATTGTTTTTGCCCTGTCCGCCCATCAGTCTGTCCGTCAGTAGATTTGCAATTTACTGTGAAGTCACTTAAATTCATGGGCATGAAATTTCAGGGTTTTGGCCAAAATGGCTAATTCATGGGAATATGTTTGTTGGGATTAATGTTTGAAATTCATGGATTGTTACACATAAAATCCATGAAAATTAGTCAACCACTAATATTATTATTAATGATTTTACAGTGTACAAAATTATTTTGTAATATTCTAAAAAAGTGTGTTTAAATTTTAGAAAAGAAAAATATCATTTACCCTTTAAGAATGCAGAGCTTGAAGCAAGATGTCAGAAACTGCGGGCACAGTTGGAAAACAAAAAGTATGAGGAGATGGTCAAAAATATTGATAGATTAGTAAGTAAAACCTAACCCTAATTTTGCTAAATTTCTATAATGGACTTTTTTCATTTTGGACAGTACCATTAACTGTTAAAAGGGATGCTTACTTAAAAGTTACTGACTGAATGGCGAACAGGGCAGATCTTGATCAGACTGTATGGATGTGCAGGCTGATCATGATCTACACTGGTTGCAAAGGCAGAATCAGTCGTGTCCAGCATAATAAGGGTTAATGTTACAATAATAAGGACATACAGAGCATTATTTGTTTCCACACGCATACTTTATGAATTTTCAATTTTTATATACATACAAATTTTCTGTCTAAATGTACTTTGTATACCTGTATTTAACACTTATTGGATATATTGAACTCCTATTGGATATATGTAACTCCTGTTGGATATATTGAACTCCTATTGGATGTATTACACTCCTAATGGATATATTGAACTCCTATTGGATATATTGAACTATTGGATATATTGAACTCCTACTGGATATATATAACTCCTATTGGATGTATTGAACTCCTATTGGATGTAATTAAGTCCTACTGGATGTATAATTCCTATTTGATATGGAAAAATAATTGATTGCTTTACCCTTTGTGTAAAATACTATGTCAGAAATGATGTAATGAAGACGTCTCGATAATTTATGTATCAAAAAGATCTAACGAGCCTTCAGTTTTATTTGACTAAAAGTATAGTCAGTTTTGACTAAGATGAAACAAGAAAGATTTTACGTAGAAGTATATCATAAAAGAGATATTAAATATTTGACTTGCAATGATGCATTTGACTCATGGATTTTGCACAAGTGCCTCCTCCGATCTTGGCCTGGCAAAATCCGTTTAATGTATAACCAAATATGAAGTACATGAAAAATGGAATATATGGACTTGTATCAGTTAATTTTAATTTCATTCTTCATATAAAATATTTGATATACAGCAAATGTGTTTTATGTTTCAGAAAACGGATTACTACTCTGCTGGCAGAGATGGTAAGATTGTGTTTACATTTTACCTCATTCTTGTTGTAGAAGTTCTGAAGGTTATTCCTTTTTGGAAGGAATAAGTTGTACATGTAATTTAGAATCAGAGATGTTGTGGTTATTAAAGATCTTACATTCAATCTTGGGTTCATATGTAGAAGGTGGCATTTACTTGTTGACAACAGGTAAGTACTGGAACAGAATGCAGGGACACTGCTTAGGTTAACAGCCCATCATTATACCATTGATATACTGTTGAGAAATGACATTAAATCCCAAACAGATTTAAAACATTCCACTTTTGCAAATTGAATTTATGAATGTTCTAAAAGCTGAAATGTTTTATGATTGTTTATTTATTTTTAGCTCCACTATTCAGATTATTATTACTATTTTTACGTTACTGTCAAATCGCTGGATAGTGGACCGCGCTGTCTTACGGACAGCTCTTGTTAGATTAAGTTCTCAGTCATAGTGACATATTTCAAGTCTTATGCTGACATTCCAGTTAATTTTGAGTTTTAATGGTTTAGGAAGATCGCAGTTGGCCTTCCAGATGTTATTACAGTAACGTGGGGGTGTGAGGGTGGGCACCTTGGTAGAACACAGTTTTTTCCACAAGCCAGTTGGAAGGCTTGCTCACTTGTAAGAGTTTGGTTCAGACCCCACACACCTGAGAGACAAGTAATCAAACTCATCGACTTTAACCACTTTGTAAAGATCCAGAGTCTATATAAGTAAAACAATATTATATTAGAGAGTAAATGTTTTATTTCAGTGAAAGAAATGAAGAGGCAATTGGTTTCTGTGTTCAACTTTATCGTAACTGTGGGTGGGGCATTTGCTTTTGGATACAAGGCAACGCAATATACATTTAGTGGGTACAGCAATGTTTTTGCCCTGGTAAGTTGTATTTAATTTCAGTGACTTAGCCTCATGTAATATTATTTGTACAACATTTATTGAGTGTATTTTATGAGATATTAAATTAAATATTAAAGTATCTGAACATTATATACTGAACTGGGGCATCCCTTCAGTGAAAACAGGTTTTTTTCCCTTGATTTGGTTAAAAAATAGTAAAATATTGACTGTATCTAAGTATCTTGATGGATCTTCTTAAAAAACATAGTAGATCACTATACGGCAGTGGTGCACTTGCAACTTTTGTCAGGATCGCTTCAGTACCTTTAGAGTTATTGCCCCTCATTTTTTTACAATCCAAAGTTCTCGTATAACAAATAATCCATTGATGGATCTTCATGAAATTTAGTACAAATATAGATCACTATAGGACGATGGTGCTTGCACATCTTTCATCAGGATCTCTTCTGTTACTGCAGAGTTATTGCCCATTGTTCTAAAATTCATAAATTCCCATAAAAGATAGTAACCTATTGATGGATCTTCATGAAACTTAATACAAATATAGACCACCACTGGCCAGTGTGTACCTGCAACTTTCATCAGGATCAGCATCATATATATTTTACAATCAATTTACTGTAATAATTAATAAACTTGAAAAAAATCTCTTGTTTTATCATGTAGAAATTCATTTCAGACCATTGTGTGGGTTTCCTAAGGGAAGTAATTAAAAGTTTTTAGATTTAATTATCTTATTTTTGGTCACTTTGGAAATCCTGTTTAGTCTCTGAATTTTTAGTGTTAATCTCCAAATTTTCTTAAAAATGGATGCAAGTAGTATTTCAAGAAGAATTGAGAAGGGCCTGTGTACATTCTGAACTTTGTTCAGTGTGAGTTATTAGTAAAGGTGGATAGTCTGTCGTCCTGCGTCAACATTTTTACTTTAAACATCTTCTCTAAAACTACTGGTCAGAATTACACCAAACTTGGTCAGTAAAGGACTTCTCATGAACTGCTTGATGGATCTTCATCAGACTTGGTTTGTAGCATTATTATAAGGTCCTCTCCCAATTTTATACAAATGGGGGCACTTGACCCCTTTTTGGGACCACTTGAGCTAAAAATAGAAATACCTTTAAACAAATTCTCATGGACCGCTTGATGGATCTTCATCAAACTTGGTCTGTAGCATCGTTATAAGGCCCTCTCCCAATTTTTAGAGACTGCTAGAGCTAAAATTAGAAATACCTTTAAATAACTTCTTCTCATGAACCGCTAGATGGATCTTCATCAAACTTGGTCTGTAGCATCATTATTATCCTCTCCCAAATTTGTTCAGATGGGGGCAGTAGACTTAAAAATAGAAAAAAAACCTTTAAAAGACGTCTTCTCATGAACCGCTTGATGGATCTTCATCAAACTTGGTCGGTAGCATTATTATAAGGTCCTCTCCCAATTTTGTACAAATGGGGAAACTTGGCCTCTTTCTGGGACCACTAGAGCTAAAAATAAAAATACCTCTAAACAACTTCTCATGGACCGCTTGATGGATCTTCATCAAACTTGGTCTGTAGCATTATTATAAGGTCCTCTCCCAATTTTTAGGCACTGCTAGGGAGAGCTAAAATTAGAAATACTTTTAAATAACTTCTTCTCATGAACCGCTAGATGGATCTTCATCAAACTTGGTCTGTAGCATCATTATTAACCTAACCAATTCTCCTGGATTCTGCACCAGTAATGACTTGAAACTGACAACTTCAACATACGTATCAGAGTTTGAGGATGAATGACTTAAGTCGTGTGATCATCTATGAAAGTGTTATGGAAACCATACAACACACCAGAAAACTGAACAACTGAACTTGTGACTTCTCTGTTCAGTCCGAGCACTAACCGTGCAGTAGTAAGGTATGGCATTATGCAGCACAGCAAGTGGCAGACCATTATTAAAACACAAAATAATTGATAATAATTTAATTGCATGTTATATATAACAAACATTACAGCAGTGAGCAAAATAAATAAATGCAAATTAAAACGGAGGGTATTTTAATCAATACATTTAAAGTATTATACAGTCTCTTCGAGAGACTTGTTCCAGACAAAGTCTGCATAACTAAAAATTGGTACATCCGTCGGACAAATCTTTAAAAAAAATTCTTTTCAATTTTGAAAAAACAAATAACAGTTATACATCCTTTTGAGGGTCTCACAGGGTGGCAGTTGAAACTGATCAAATTTTGAAGATATTTTGAATCATTTTAAGGTTGTAATTTCATATGTACATTTTTGGCCAATGGAATTTATAGAAGTATGTTGATTCAATACTGATAAGGATAATATTCTGAAAATTTGGTATATACCCAGCCAACAAAACACTAGCACCTCAATCAAATAAAATGTGATAAATGTTTGGACATAAAACCCATATCAACCACTATAAATAGTAACATTAAACAGGAACATGAGTAAACATAATAAAAGAAACAAACAAATATATATTTTTATGCCTCTGTATATTGGTTTTCACATGTTAGTCCCATTGATGGGTCTGTTGGTGATGGGTTTCGCCCAATAGCTTGAGAACCACTTGATCTTGAACATTCAAACTTTTTTAGCATGATTGGGTATATAAAGTATGTGCACCCTATTGTTTGAGGGTCAATAGGTCAAAGGTCAAGGTCACAGGGGCCTGAACTTTGAAAACTGTTTCCGCTCAGTAACTTAACAACCACTTGACAAAGAACATTCAAACTTGGTGGCATGATTGGGTTTATGAAGTAGATGACCACTTTTGTTTTTTGGGGCGAGTAAGTCAAAGGTCAAGGTCATAGTGATAATGTGACTTAAAATGAGACAAACCATCATGGGTTACAAAAAGCTCTTGCTTCATCTACTTTACAACAGAATTTCCCTGATTTTGTAAACAATTCCTAAATTACATTTTTAAGCATGTACAATAGATTTTGAATTTACTTGATAAGAAGGGAAAATGTGAACAGAATGGATGCATTATTTAAAATCTAAAAACATGTATATATTATAATGTAAAAACTTACGACAAGACAAAAGTGTCACGTAAGCCCTTTCAAAGGTGTGTGACACTTTAATAAACCAATGCTAAATACCTTCAACTTATTTAGTGAAAATCATCAACACTGTTTGAACCAATTTATAACTTTCATGATTTTAATGATAATAACACTATAATCTTTATAAGCAAAAGTACAAAACGTTAAAAACACTGAACACATTGAAGAAAAACATATTTACATACATGATAACAAGCACTGAGCATTGTTCTTATAAAAGTATCTAAAGTCTAATTATGTTACCATGACAACTGACAAGAAGACAATAAAGCAGACGACTAATAATTGTCATTGGAAAAAATACTGAATAATAAATAAGAAAATGTAAAGTCTAAACGAAAAACTTAACAATATATGAGGAAATAACAATACCTGGAGATATATATCGTAAATATAAATGCAAACTGGTTTATAATCTAAAGACCATAACGTGTCTAAAACGGAATAAAAAGGAATACTATTTTGCAAATTTGACAATGGTGAAGATACATGATAGTATGAAGTGATGTTTGAATTCTGAAATGAAGTCTATATGATAATAATGTTTGAACATTGCAAAATTTCGAAATATGCTGTAAAAGCACATATTTTTGGAATTTTGAGTATGTTCGCGAGGTTTAATATTAGCAAAATTGTAAAAATGGTATCATACTTTAATTTGAATTATACTAATGGTGAATAT
The DNA here is from genome assembly GCF_021730395.1 of Mercenaria mercenaria. NCBI lineage: Eukaryota > Metazoa > Mollusca > Bivalvia > Venerida > Veneridae > Mercenaria > Mercenaria mercenaria. Next base: position 6,334,603 of record NC_069372.1, read on the forward strand.
TTACGTGAGGATGAATTTTCACCAGCTGTAGCGCCTCGCGAATATAGCAAAAATTAAACCCTCGTGAAACTTTCTGCTTTTACAGTATATTCACAGCAGGAGGAAAGTAGTTGTTAGACTGAAAAATATTAATATTCCACATTTATATAGCACTCCAAACCACATAATACAACATATTCGAAAGTGTAAAAATTTACAGTTATGCACTAATATATCTCTAAAACAAAACTGAATCTACCAGTTGTAGTGTATCATCCTAATGGCTTATCTAAAGAATGTGAGATTAATTACTTATATTTGCTATGTTAAGAGTTCAGTTTAATCTGCGATTCTGTACTAACCACATGCTTAATAAATATATAAGCTAGAACAGATCTTCATGTGATATCTTACATTGGCGACGAGGAAAATATTTGTTTAAATTCGGATGGACGAGAGACATTGATTCGATTCGAGTGCCATAATTTTATTTCCTATTTCCTAAGTCAGTGCTTGGATAATTAAAATAGCAAAAACGATAAACATTCCATCAATTGAACAGTCTGATGTTTCGGTTGACCAAACTTTGCTTTCACAAAGATGGGATAAATGCATGAAGCAATTTAATTTTTTTTCACAGTTGGTTCCGGTATAACAGATACAACTCAAAAACGAGCATTGTTGTTACATCTCGCAGGTCCAGAAACACAAGAAATATATGTGACATTGACAGAAACTGGGGAAGATAAAGATTATGACAAAGCTGTTGAGAAATTGACGGATTATTTCAAACCAAAAAAGAACATAGCTTATGTACGGCATATTTTTCGTTGTGAAATCCAGAGAGATTCCGAAACTGGAAAAAATTTCAACAAGATTGAAACAAATTTTAGCATTAACATGTGAATACGGGGATATAAATGATGACATGATAAGAGACCAAATTGTTGACAAATGTCGATCACATGAGTTGCGTCGTAAGTTTTTAACAGTGGAAGATTTAAAGTTGCCGAAATTGCTTGACACTGCAAGGGCATATGAAGGTGTTTGTGCTCGAGCAGAGAAGATTGAAAACCCATCATCTACGCCCGTAGTAAATAAAGTTGTGGACAAACAAAAAAGTTGTTCGAGACCAAAACTGCATTCTGAACAGCAATGGAGTAACAAAGGCGTAAAATATTATCGCTGTGGAAGAATAGGACATATGGCGCGGAAATGTGACGTTTCGAAAAATCAAGTGCGGAAACATAGGACGTTTTGCGAAAATGGGCGAAACTAGTAAATCTAAAAAGATCACACAGAATGTTAAAAACCCCGATGATCATTGGGTTCGGATTTAGAAGAAAATGTGTTCATAATTGGAAATAAGTTCGAATACTTGCCCGGAACAATTAAAGGGATAAAGATAGATTTTCTTATCGGCAATGGGGCAAGCTGCAATGTTATTGATAAAACAGCATGGAAGAAACTTAGAAGACTAGAAATGTGTCCATGGGACACAAATGCCCCCACTACATGACAAAGGACACAGATCAACTTTGGGAAAACAATATGTTGCTATTTAAAAAATATGCAAAAAATAGCCCTCATTTCTCTTCGTAATGACTGTAGGTAAAATATTTTCGGAGCTACGCGCGACAAAACATTAATATGACAATTTTTTCCTAGGTCAGGGGCTATAACTCCTACAATACTGAATGAATCCGGATTCGAAACCCCAGGTGCACAACTGCACATGCTGACCAACATTCCTGTAAACCTTGGTGACTCTAGCTCAAATACTTTTGGAGCTACGCGTGACACAACATTAAAATGACCAATACTTTTACTAAGTCAGGGACCATAATTCATACACGACTGAATGAATCCGGACGCGAAACCCCAGGTGCACAACTGCACAAGCTGACCAACATTCCAGTAAACTTTGGTGACTCTAGGTCAAATTCTTTTGGAGCTACACGCGAAACAACATTAAAATGACCAATTTTTAATTAAGTTAGGGGCCATAACTCCTACACGACTGAATGAATCCGGATGCAAAACCCCAGTTGCACAACTGCACATGATGACCAACATTCCTGTAAACTTTGGTGACTCTAGGTCAAATACGTTTGGAGCTACGCGCGACACAACATTAAAATGACCATTTTTTTACTAAATCAGGGACCATAACTCCTACACGACTGAATGAATGCGGACGCGAAACCCTAGGTGCACAACTACACATGCTGACCAACATTCCTGTAAAGTTTTGTGACTCTACGTCAAATACTTTTGAAGCTATGTGCAACACAACATTCTCGGAAGGACGGACGGATAGACAAGGGCAAATCTATATGCCACCCCCCAAAGTGGGGGCATAAAATTTTCAACATTAAATTATTTGCAGACTGATACCCAAGTAATCCTTTCTATAAATACAAAACTCTTGACACCATTATAATTATAGGTTTTTAGCTTTGTATCGGGGAAATATGCAAGCGCTCTGCAACGGATATACTGCGCGACTTCAGGAGCGCAATATTCTTCCGCTAAAGAACGAGTGCATATTTCCCCGATGCAAAAATATTAACCTTTTTATTACATACATATCTACATGTATAAATGTAATGTAAACATTCTGAATATGTTCATAGCCTGAATAAGATTGACAGTACTGCACTAAATAAAAAGAATTAATGCAACAACACCATAAATTACGTCACTCGCCGATTGTATAGAAAAATATAAACGTTTCGTTTCCATTGTAACTTAACGGGGAACAGAAATGAGTATGTAATAATTTATCTCTATCCTGGCATAAAAAATAATGAAAAAATACTTTTGATTAAGATACAGCAAATCACAATCCTTTTATTCTATATGCAAAGTTTCTCAATTTTAGTAGATTCCTTAAGATATACAGTAAAACCTACCTTAGCAGACACCTATATCCAGCAGCAACATGCCTAAAGCGGTCAGTCACTTAACTTCCTAAATTGACTTGTCTATTTAATCTTGTCTTAAGCAGCCAGGCTGTTTCGCTTCATTGACTGGCTGCTTAATACATGATGGACTGTATTAGCTTATTCATTTGGGACTGATCTTGTTCTGCACAAGGTGATATCACTTCTGCATTAGCTATATCACTTTTGCATTAGCAGAAAATAGTTCAGTGTTAAGAAAGGATCTTCTCCTGGGTTCAAGGAGATAAAACTAAGGCAGGATACCAGACATTTAACTCCCAACATCTGATTGGCTGAATTTCAGCTAAATTATGAAATTAGCCAATGACTGCATTGCCAGACTTGTCCCCAAACTTCTTTTTATAACTATAGAAACAATACACATTATCTACTGTTACAGTTCTTCATGGTTATGACAAGACTGGCTTGTAGAATCTTGTTTTGGCTTCTGAGGTTTTAAATCGTAGCTTTTGAGCATATTGTAGATTTTAATAGGATCACAGTTCCAGTGTTTATGAAATGACACGGGAATATGGCGGCTGAGGTAACCTTCTGAATAATCATCTGGTCGAGCCTGTAACATACTAATATATTATTACACATGTGACAAATTTCTTATGACGATAGACAACATTTTCCTGAAGATACACACACAGCCTTTCTTAAATTTTACTTGCATAATAGTTATACAATAACACTTATTAAGTAAAAAATCTGACTTCTGTTTGCTTTAGTAATGTGCATGGCTTTAGATGTCTGAATGACTTTAAAATTCCCTTAACATTTTTGGTCTGAATGCATTTCTCTTCAGGTTATCAGAGATTCTCATGGGCAACTCCTTCAGAATGTTTGTCTGTTTAGGATTTAAGTGTAGTGCATTATACATTACACTACAATTCCTTAAGCTTTGCTGACACTTTTCAATTCTTGGCATAGCACAGTTAGTACAGGGAAAGAAAGTTGTTGGAGAAACACTCTCAAACTAATGACCCTTGCATCTAACAATGTATAAAATTACAGTATGTCCATAAGAGGGTTTTCAAACATTAACAGCAGGTCATAATTTTACATCATTTTTCCTTTTTGTGTGCATTATGAAGTCCACTGCTAAACCTCCTTGATAATAAATCAAACATATTCACTGCAAAATAAACTGTCCTGTTGGCCAACCCCATTGGCTGAACACTGTGAAATTATTTATGCGCTATTTAATTTAGGCATGATATTTCAAGACCAGTCAAAATAGCTATTTTGTAAAGGCTTGAATTAGAGGATTTCCAACTATGAGGAGAAAATCTATCGGTCTTTTCTTAGTTCCTACGGGTATGATTTTGTGGACTGAAACAAGCATGAAATCAACAAAATTTAGTCCACTGTGAAAATTGATAATTTCGTGGAAGAGCTCACTACTTTCATGAAATGAGAATGTTTTCCATGTCAAACTAGAGCTATCCCTAAAGGTGATGAATGTAAACACCGCATGCACTGACACAGTACATTGCAATTTGACGCACACAAGATTGTATAATTATGTGGAATGTATGTATATAGACTGTATGTATACAGTATAGTTACAAAAAACAAAGTCCCATAACTATGCAGAATATTTATCTAAAAGAACATAACATGCACCATGCACAACTAGGGTTGGTACTGACCACTTGTGTGAAGTTTGATTAAATTGTGTGAAAGGGTTCGGAAGATTAGGCGCGCACAAGATTGCATATGCAGACTGCATGTACATAGTATGTTAACAAGAAACAAAGTCCCATAACTCTGCAATTTTTGTTGCTGAAAGAACCTAACTTGCCCGATGCACAACTACTGTTGTTACTGATCACTTGTGTGAAGTTTCATTAAATTGTGTCAAGGGGATGAGGAGAGATGGTGCGCACAAGATTGTGTCTATGTATATAGTATAGAAACAAAAAAACGAAGTCCCGTAACTCTGCAATATTTTTTTTCTGAAAGAACCTAACATGCCTCATGCACAACTACTGTTGTTACTGATCACTTGTGTGAAGTTTCATTAGACTGTGTCAAGGGGATGAGGAGAGATGGTGCGCACAAGATTGTGTCTATGTATATAGCATAGTAACAAAACACAAAGTCCCGTAACTTTGCAAAAAAATTTCGGAAAGGACCTAAAATGCCCCATGCACAACTACTGTTGTTACTGATGACTTGTGTTAAGTTTCATTAAATTGTCAAGGGAATGAGGAGAGATGGTGCGCACAAGATTGTGTCTACGGACAGACAGACAGACGGACAGACAGACAACCTGAAACCAGTATACCCCCCCCCCCCTTACAACTTTGTTGTCGGGGGGTACACTAAGTATTATGTCTAATAATGTAATTTTGTTCTCCTCTAATTGTAACAATTATACAGTATAACCTCTCCAGAGCGGCCCTCTCTTAAGCAACATCATCAAAATTTCCCCAAGCTGAAATATACTATCAAATTTACCTCTCCAGAGCAACAACCTCTACACAACAGTCAGTATTTGTATCTCCCAAAGGGTGTTGTTCTACAGAGGTTACACTGTAATTCACTTTTCGAGTACTTGAAAAGAACACAACAAGAACTACAATATACACCTACTAGATAGCTTGCCAGTCAATAGTCAAAACTACGATGTACTGCCTAAAGTCCGAAGGCATGACATCAGACACTAATTTTCACTTTTATTTTTAAATCTTGGACTTATTAGCCTTGAAAATATAGACTGGCACAAATTTGTATTAGTGATTTATACAAAGATTCATGTACTAATATATATTGTGCTGAAACTGAATGATACCTCGCAAATAAAATATCACAAATATTTCTTTGCTTTTGGAATATCAACACAATGCTTACCCGATGTAGATATGGCACATGCGTGATCGGAATGTCAAAACTACGTAAACACATTCCTATAATCATATTATCTGGTGAGTCATTTGATGAACAGTGACACTCGTCTACCAATCGCTGCACTACTGGCATACTGAACACCATTCTGAATAAATACACAAGATAATGTAAGTCAATATAAAAGCTTTGTTTTGATTTAACCTTTACCCTGCTAAATTTCTAAAATGGACTGGACAATCATTCAATCTGGGCAGTACCACTTATTATTCGGAGGAGTGTTCAATGAAAGGTGTTTTTAAACAGGCAAAATGTAAACACAGGTAATCTCCGTTTCAGTAGCATTTAGACACACAGTCACTGTAAATTAGTTCAGAAAAAATCTACCAAAACCTGCGCCCATCTGTCTTCTCAATAGATTATATACATTTGATAAAGCTTACAATCTTTAGTAGCAAAAAATCTGTAGAAGGATCCGAGATGAAAAATTATTCAGAGATCATGTGGAATAAAAATGATATAAAAAATGCTTTTGAAATTTGTGTGATGTGATGTGGGTTGCAAAACTAACGTGAAATTAATAATTCATCCACTCAAATTTTTCTAAAATTACTGTAGATACCCGTGTATGGTGCTCACTCGTGTATGATGCACACACAGGATTTTCGCCCAAAATCCTGAGAAAAAACATTTTTTACGGTACTGTATTGAACGTTACATTTATTACTGTATAAAGATAGACTTGTAGTCTTCCTACATACAATTTGTTAAACCTTTTGCCTGCTGGTGGCAAGTTATTCTGCCTTTGCGAACAGTGCAGACAAAGATCAGCTTGCACGTCCATGCAGGCTGATCATGGTCTTCACTGTTCGCTATTCAGTCAGTAAATTTTCATTGAGCACCCCTCCGAATAATAAGTGGTACTGCCCAGATTGAATAATGGACCAGACCATTTTAGAAATGAAATTTAGCAGGGTAAAAGGTTAAATCAAAACAAAGCTTTTATATTGTCTTACAATTTCTTGTGTATTTATTCAGAATGGTGGTCAGTATGCTAGTAGTGCAGCGATTGGTAGACGAGTGTCACTGTTCATCAAATGACTCACCAGATGATATGATTATAGGAATGTGTTTACGTAGGTTTGACATTCCGATCACGCATGTGCCATATCTACATCAGGTAAGCATTGTGTTGATATTCCACAAGCAAAGAAATATTTGTGATATTTTGTTTGCGAGGTATAATGCAGTTTCAGCACAATATATATTAGTACATGACTCTTTGTATAAATCACTGGTACAAGTTTGTGCTGTATGACCAGTCTATATTTTCAAGACCTGTTTACTGGGCTAATAAGTCCAAGATTTAAAAATAAAAGTGAAAATTAGTGTCTGATGTCATGCCTTTGGACATTAGGCAGTACATCGTAGTTTTGACTATTGATTGGCAAGCTATCTAGTAGGTGTATATTGTAGGTGTATATACTACTACATGTTGTGTTCTTTTCAAGTACTCCAAAAGTGAATTACATGTATAATTTTGTTACAATTAGAGGAGAACAGAATTACATTATTACGCATAATACTTGTTTGACATGGAGAACATTCTCATTCCATGAAAGTAGTGCGCTCTTCCACGAAATTATCAATTTTCACAGTGGACTAAATTTTGTTGATTTCGTGCTTGTTTAAGTCCACAAAATCATACCCGTAGGAACTAAGAAAAGACCGATAGATTTTCTCCTCATAGTTGAAAATCCTCTAATTCAAGCCTCTACAAAATAGCAATTTTGACTGGTCTTGAAATATCATGCCTAAATTAAATAGTGCATAAATAATTTCACAGTGTTCAGCCAATGGGGTTGGCCAACAGGACAGTTTATTTTGCAGTGAATATGTTTGATTTATTATCAAGGAGGTTCAGCAGTGGACTTCATAATGCACACAAAAAGCAAAAATGATGTACAGTTATGACCCGCTGTTAATGTTTGAAAACCCTCTTATGGACATACTGTAATTTTTATACATTGTTAGATGCCAGACTAGAAAAGCAAGGGTCATTAGTTTGAGACTGCTTCTCCAACAACTTTCTTTCCCTGTACTAACTGTGCTATGCCAAGAATTGAAAAGTGTCAGCAAAGCTTAAGGAATTGTAGTGTAATGTATAATGCACTACACTTAAATCCTAAACTGACAAACATTCTGAAGGAGTTGCCCATGAGAATCTCTGATGACCTGAAGAGAAATGCAGTCAGACCAAAAATGTTAAGGGAATTTCAAAGTCATTCAGATATCTAAAGCCATGCACATTACTAAAGCAAACAGCAGTCAGATTTTTTACTTAATAAAAGTGTTATTGTATAACTATTATGCAAGCAAAATTTAAGAAAGGCTGTGTGTGTATCTTCAGGAAAATGTTGTCTATCGTCATAAGAAATTTGTCATATGTGTAATAATATATTATTATGTTACAGGCTCGACCAGATGATTATTCAGAAGGTTACCTCAGCCGCCATATTCCCGTGTCATTTCATAAACACTGGAACTGTGATCCTATTAAAATCTACAATATGCTCAAAAGCTATGATATAAAACCTCAGAAGCCAAAACAAGATTCTACAAGCCAGTCTTGTCATAACCATGAAGAACTGTAACAGTAGATAATGTGTATTGTTTCTATAGTTATAAAAGGAAGTTTGGGGACAAGTCTGGCAATGCAGTCATGCCATTGGCTATTTCAAAATTTAGCCGAGATTCAGCCGGTCAGATGTTGGGAGATAAATGTCTGGTATCCGGTCTTAGTTTTATGTCCTTGAACCCAGGAGAAGATCCTTTCTTAACACTGATCTATTTTCGGCTAATGAAAAAGCTAATGCAGAAGTGATATCACCTTGTGCAGAACAAGATCAGTCCCAAATGAATAAGCTAATATAGTCCATCATGTATTAAGCAGCCAGTCAATGAAGCGAAACAGCCTGGCTGCTTAAGACAAGATTAAATAGACAAGTCAATTTAGGAAGTTAAGTGACTGACCGCTTAAGGCATGTTGCTGCTGGATATAGGTGTCTGCTAAGGTAGGTTTTACTGTATATCTTAAGGAATCTACTAAAATTGAGAAACTTTGCATAGAGAATAAAAAGATTGTGATTTGCTGTATCTTAATCAAAAGTATTTTTTCATTAATTTTTATGCCAGGATAGAGATAAATTATTACATACTCATTTCTGTCCCCCGTTCAGTTACAGTCAAAACGAAACGTTAATATATTTCCATACAATCGGCGAGTGACGTAATTTATTGTGTTGTTGCATTAATTCTTTTTATTTAGTGCAGTATTGTCAATCTTATTCAGGCTATGAACATATTCAGAATGTTTCCATTACATTTATACATGTAGATATGTATGTAATAAAAAGGTTATTATTTTTGCATCGGGGAAATATGCACTCGTTCTTTAGCGGAAGAATATAACGCTCCTGAAGTCGCGCAGTATTTCCGCTGCAGAGCGCTTGCATATTTCCCCGATACAAAGCTAATAACCTATAATTATCATGGTGTCAAGAGTTTTGTATCTATAGAAAGGATTACTCGGGTATCAGTCTGCAAATAAATTAATATTGAAAATTTTATGCCCCCACTTTGGGGGTGGCATATAGATTTGCCCTTGTCTGTCCGTCCGTCCTTTCGGGAATGTTGTGTTGCACCTAGCTTCAAAAGTATTTGACGTAGAGTCACAAAACTTTACAGGAATGTTGGTCAGCATGTGTAGTTGTGCATCTGGGGTTTCCCGTCCGCATCATTCAGTCGTGTAGGAGTAATGGCCCCTGATTTAGTAAAAAATTGGTCATTTTAATGTTGTGTCACGCGTAGCTCCAAAAGTATTTGACCTAGAGTCACCAAAGTTTACAGGAATGTTGGTCAGCATGTGTAGTTGTGCACCTGTGGTTTCGTGTCCGGATTCATTCAGTCGTGTATGAGATATGGCCCCTGACTTAATAAAAACAACGGTCATTTTAATGTTGTGTCACGCGTAGCTCCAATATAATTTGACCTAGAGTCACCAAGGTTTACAGGAAAGTTGGTCAGCATGTGCAGTTGTGCACCTGGGGTTTCGCATCCGGATTCATTCAGTATTGTAGGAGTTATGGCCCCTGACCTAGGAAAAAATTGTCATTTTAATGTTTTGTCGCGCGTAGCTCCGAAAATATTTTACCTACAGTCATTACGAAGAGAAATGAGGGTTCTTTTTTGCATTCTTTTTTAAATAGCAACATATGGTTTTCCCAAGGTTGATCTGTGTCCTTTGTCATGTAGTGGGGGCATCTGTGTCCCATGGACACATTTCTAGTCTTCTAAGTTTCTTCCATGCTGTTTTATCAATAACATTGCAGCTTGCCCCACTGCCGATAAGAAAATCTATCTTTGTCCCTTTAATTGTTCCAGGCAAGTATTCGAACTTATTTCCAATTATGAACACATTTTCTTCTAAATCCGAACCTGATGACTCATCGAGGCTTTTAACATTTTGTGTGATCTTTTTAGATTTACTAGTTTTGCACATTTTCGCAAAACGTCCTATATTTCCGCACTTGATTTTTCGCAACGTCACATTTCCGCGCCATATGTCCTATTCTTCCACAGCGATAACATTTTACACCTGTGTTACTCCTTTGCTGCTCAGAATGCGATTTTGGTTTCGAACCACATTTTTGTTTGGCCACAACTTTATTTACTACGGGCGTAGATGATGGGTTTTCAATCTTCTCTGCTCGAGCACAAACACCTTCATATGCCCTTGCAATGTCAAGCAATTTCGTCAACTTTAAATCTTCCACTGTTAAAAACTCACATGTTAATGCTAAAATTTGTTTCAGTCTTGCTGAAAATCTTTCCACAGTTTCGGAGTCTCTGGATTTCACAAGAAAAATATGCCGTACATAAGCTATGTTCTTTTTTTGGTTTGAAATAATCCGTCAATTTCTCAACAGCTTTGTCATAATCTTTATCTTCCCCAGTTTCTGTCAATGTCCCAAATATTTCTCGTGTTTCTGGACCTGCGAGATGTAACAACAATGCTCGTTTTTGAGTTGTATCTGTTATACCGGAACCAACTGTGAAAAAAATAAATTGCTTCATCCATTTATCCCATCTTTGTGAAAGCAAGGTTTGGTCACCCGAAACATCAAACTGTTCAATTGATGGAATGTTTATCGTTCTTGCCATTTAATTATCCAAGAACTGACTTAGGAAATAAAATTATGGCATTCGAATCGAATCAATGTCTCTCGTCCATCCGAATTTAAACAAATATTTTCCTCGTCGCCAATGTAAGATATCACATGAAGATCTGTTCTAGCTGATATATTTATTAAGCATGTGGCTAGTACAGAATCGCAGATTAAACTGAACTCTTAACATAGCAAACATAAGTATATAATCTCACATTCTTTAGATAAGCCATTAGGATGATACACTACAACTGGTAGATTCAGTTTTGTTTTAGAGATATATTAGTGCATAACTGTAAATTATTTCACTTTCGAATATGTTGTATTATGTGGTTTGGAGTGCTATATAAATGTGGAATATTAATATTTTTCAGTCTAACAACTACCTTCCTCCTGCTGTGAATATACTGTAAAAGCAGAAAGTTTCACGAGGGTTTAATTTTTGCTATATTCGCGAGGCCCTACATCTGGTGAAAATTCATCCTCACGTAAATATTCACCATTAGTATAATTCAAATTAACTCCCTGGGGCCGATATGCGACTATAGTCGTCATATTTTCTACCCCTGTAGCGTCGATATGCGACTATAAGCGCGTTATCTGGACTCCCCAGGACGGCGATTGACGAGTATAGTCGCGGCATCGAGGTCATGCTGATTGCGTCACATACTTGTTAATTTTTGATAATACTGACAAAAGCAAAATTAATTTGCATACTGGGAATTATTTCTTAGATGTTGTAATTATTAATTATGTTAATAATTAATTCCCTTGTTTAAATAAATGTTCGTAATTATGCGGTCATGTTAAAGGGAATAAAAATATGAACTCCGCTGTGTTTTGTTCATACTTTATTTGACTTTTCAAAAGAGTACAATAATGTCGTCTGCCAGTGATCTTTCTGAAAATGAAGAAAATAATTATTCTGACTCTGACATATCAGTTCCGTCGGATGATGATTCAGATGATGAAATTCCGTTGATTCAGTTAGCAGAACATCAGAAAAATGAATGGTCGGAGAATTTGCATGGAATTCGCACTCAGCAGTTTGAAGGAAATCCTGGACCGACGTCATTTTTATCCGAGGACAAATATGAAATTGACTTTTTTGAACAAATCTTCAAACCAGAAATATATGAGGACTTAGCCCGTGAAACAAACATGTATGCCGTACGGAAAATGCGTGAAAAGCCGGACGAAAAATGGCGCGAAGTGACTGTGGCTGACATCAAGGCATACATTGGATTTCAAATCGTTATGGGAGTGATCATAGCACCACGACTTGATGACTATTTTTCAACTGATGAAATGTTCGGAATATGTGGAATCAAGCATAGAATTAATCGTGATAGATTTGACAAAATTAATCAGTACTTTCATGCCGCGGACACATCGATGAATCCACCCAGAGGAGACGCCGGTCATGACAAAATCGCGCACGTGCGTCCTGTGCTTGAAAAAGTACGAACTTCACTGTCGTCTGCGTACCGGCCACACAGGGAGTCGACAATTGACGAGGCAATGGTTGCTTACACCGGAAGGCTTTCCATCAAGCAGTATGTCCCGATGAAACCAACGAAGCGCGGGATAAAAGTATGGGTTCGGGCTGATCCGCACAATGGTTTATCAACGACTTTCAGGTGTACCTTGGAAAGGAAAACAACACAGGAGAGTATGGTCTTGGCGAAAGAGTAGTGTTGGACCTAACTAGAGACATTTTAAATCGCGGGCATCATATTTACATGGACAACTTTTTCACGTCGGTGAAGTTATTTGAGAAGTTAGAGGAGAACGACACATATGCCTGTGGAACTGTTCGAGCTCAGAGACAAGGGGTACCACCGCAAATACGGAATGCTAATATAAAGAACCAAGGAGAGTCTGTGATTATGCAAAAACGAAATATGGTTGCCTTGACATGGAAGGACAAGCGCCCTGTGAATTTGCTGTCAACAAACACTGATCCCCGACGGCAAACTACCGTTCTCCGACGTCAGAAAGATGGTTCCCGTATTGACGTGCCTTGTCCAGAAGTTGTGAAAAATTACACAAAATTCATGAATGGAGTAGATCGCGCAGACCAGCTTAGGGCATTATACTCCTGTGGTAGAAAAGCAAGTAAATGGTGGAAATATCTGTTTTGGTTCCTGGTGGATATTTCAATTGTGTGTGGGTACATTCTGATGAAGGAATCCCCTAATCATCAACGGAAGTCTCTAAACGGTAGACAAAAACAACTGTCTATGGTTGACTATCGCAAGTCGCTAGCAAAACAACTTATTGGTATCTACATGGTCAGAAACAAACAAAAAGCTATGAAAGAGAACACCTCATATGCCGACGGCTCGAATTGCTGGGTAGCGGACATGGGAAAGAAACGTCGGTGTGAACATTGCAAGCCCCGTGGTATTAGGCGCGAACCCCGATTTGGATGTGAAGCATGCGGCGTGAACCTGTGTGTAGAGTGCTTCAAACCATACCATCTAGAACGATTTCCGGACCGATATACTCGATGAAAATTGTGTACAACATGAACCTTCATTCAAAATGTTTAAGTTTTAGAAGTTTGAAACATTCATAAACATACATAGACTACACAAACAAATGGATAAAATTAATACAACAAAATATTTTCCATAAAATAAAAAAAAACGTTTGTGAATAAAGGCATGTTTGTGAATTTAATAGTATTTAAACTTAAGATGGATGTAAATATCGTAACTTTACTGGACTTTACACATGCTCTTAGCGCGTGTCACACGTTCATGTACATATTTAAAAATAGATTTTACATCAAAATAAACCATCGATATACGCACAAAAACGGATGTAAATTTCAAGTAATGCTGGTGCTAATATTCTGTGTTAATAATATATCTCTATTTATTGGAATTTACCGTCTTTACATGTGAAAAAAATAAGAAAATCAGAAATGTATAAATATTCAATAAACGTAATAGGTGTGTAAAAATTGTGAATATTTCAATGTGAAAATATTATTCTATGTGGATATAAGTTATGGGCAAAATATGGATATAAAAATGTTTGTTAAAACTTCGAAGAGTTTGTAAGTTTATTTTGATTTACATCCCAGTTATTAATGTTTTCCTGCATGATTGTACTTGACTGCATGCGAGTGTTATTATGATAAAATCAGAAAATGCTCTTCGACGTCTAGTGGTAATTCTTATCTCGCCGCAGCAGGTATATTACGATATCGGCCTCAGGGAGTTAAAGTATGATACCATTTTTACAATTTTGCTAATATTAAACCTCGCGAACATACTCAAAATTCCAAAAATGTGTGCTTTTACAGCAGATTTCGAAATTTTGCAAAGTTCCAACAGTATTATCATATAGACTTCATTTCAGAATTCAAACATCACTTCATACTATCATGTATCTTCACCATTGTCAAATCTGAAAAATAGTATTCCTTTTTATCCCGTTTTAGACACGTTATGGTCTTTAGACTATAAACCAGTTTGCATTTATATTTAGGATATATATCTCCAGGTATTGTTATTTCCTCATATATTGTTAAGCTTTTCGTTTAGACTTTACATTTTCTTATTGTCTTTATTATTTAGTATTTGTTCCAATGACAATTATTAGTCGTCTGCTTTATTGTCTTCTTGTCAGTTGCCATGGTGACATGATTAGACTTTGGACACTTTTATAAGAACCACACTCAATGCTTGTTTTCATGTATGTAAATTTGTTTTTCTTCAATGTGTTCAGTGTTTTTAACGTTTTGTACTTTTGCTTATAAAGATTATAGTGTTATTATCATTAAAATCATGAAAGTTATAAATTGGTTCAAACAGTGTTGATGATTTTCACTAAATAAGTTGAAGGTATTTAGCATTGGTTTATTAAAGTGTCACACCTTTTGAAAGGGCTTACGTGACACCTTTGTCTTGTCGTAAATTTTTACATTATAATATATACATGTTTTTAGATTTTAAATAAATGCATCCATTCTGTTCACATTTTCCCTTCTTCTCAAGTAAATTCAAGATCTATTGTACATGCTTTAAAATGTAATTTAGGAATTGTTTACAAAATCAGGGAAATTCTGTTGTAAAGCAGATGAAACAAGAGCTTTTTGTAACCCATGATGGTTTGTCTCATTTTTAGTCACATTATCACTACGACCTTGACCTTTGACTTACTCACCCCAAAAAACAAAAGGGGTCATCTACTTCATAAACCCAATCATGCCACCAAGTTTGAATGTTCTTTGTCAAGTGGTTCTCAAGTTACTGAGCGGAAACAGTTTTCAAATTTCAGGCCCCTGTGACCTTGACCTTTGACCTACATAGGGTGCACATACTTCATATACCCAATCAGCTACAAAGTTTGAATGTTCAAGATAAAGTGGTTTTCAAGCTATTGGGCGAAAACCATCACCAACAGACCCATCAATGGAACTAACATGTGAAAACCAATATACGGAGGCATAAAAATATGTATTTGTTTCTTTCTTTTATTATGTTTACTCATGTTCCTGTTTAATGTTACTATTTATAGTGGTTGATATGGGTTTTACGCCAAACATTTATCACATTTTATTTGATTGAGGTGCTAGTGTTTTGTTGGCTGGGTATATACCAAATTTTCAGAATATTATCCTTATCAGTATTGAATCAACATACTTCTACAAATTTCCATTGGCCAAAAATATACATCTGAAATTACAACCTTAAAATGATTCAAAATATCTTCAAAATTTGATCAGTTTCAACTGCCACCCTGTGAGACCCTCAAAAGGATGTATAACTGTTATTTGTTCTTTCAAAATTGAAAAGAATTTTTTTACAGATTTGTCAGACGGATGTACCAATTTTTAGTTATGCAGACTTTGTCTGGAAAAAGTCTCTCGAAGAGACTGTATAATACTTTAAATGTATTGATTAAAATACCCTCCGTTTTTAATTTGCATTTATTTATTTTGCTCAGTGCTGTAATGTTTGTTATATATAACATGCAATTAAATTATTATCAATTATTTTGTGTTTTAATAATGGTCTGCCACTTGCTGTGCTGCATAATGCCATACCTTACTACTGCACGGTTAGTGCTCGGACTGAACAGAGAAGTCACAAGTTCAGTTTTCTGGTGTGTTGTAAGGTTTCCATAACAATTTCATAGATGATCACACGACCTCAGTCATTCATCCTCAATCTCTGATACATATGTTGAAGTTGTCAGTTTCAAGTCATTACTGGTGCAGAATCCAGGAGAATTGGTTAGGTTAATAATGATGCTAAAGACCAAGTTTTATGAAGATCCATCTAGCGGTTCATGAGAAGAAGCTATTTAAAGGTATTTCTAATTTTAGCTCAAGCAGTCCCTAAAAATTGGGAGAGGACCTTATAATGATGCTACAGACCAAGTTTGATGAAGATCCATCAAGCGGTCCATGAGAAGTTGTTTAAAGGTATTTTTATTTTTAGCTCTAGTGGTCCAAAAAAGGGGCCAAATGTCCCCATTTGTAAAAAATTGGGAGAGGACCTTATAATAATGCTACCGACCAAGTTTAATGAAGATCCATCAAGCAGTTCATGAGAATAAGTCTTTTAAAGGTTTATTTCTATTTTTAAGTCTACTGCCCCCATTTGAACAAATTTGGGAGAGGTTAATAATAATGCTACAGACTAAGTTTGATGAAGATCCAACTAGCGGTTCATGAGAAGAAGTTATTTAAAGGTATTTCTAATTTTAGCTCTAGCAGTCTCTAAAAATTGGGAGAGGGCCTTATAATGATGCTACAGACAAAGTTTGATGAAGATCCATCAAGTGGTCCATGAGAAGTTGTTTAAGGTATTTCTATTTTTAGCTCAAGTGGTCCCAAAAAGAGGCCAAGTGCCCCCATTTGTACAAAATTGGGAGAGGAACTTATAATAATACTACACACCAGGTTTGATGAAGATCCATCAAGCAGTTCATGAGAAGTCCTTTACTGATTAAGTTTGGTGTAATTCTGACCAGTAGTTTTAGAGAAGATGTTTAAAGCAAAAATGTTGACGCAGGACGACAGACTATCCACCTTTATTAATAACTCACACTGAACAAAGTTCAGAATGTACACGGACCCTTTTCAATTCTTCTTGAAATACTATTTGCATCCATTTTTAAGAAAATTTGGAGATTAACACTTAAAAATTCAGAGACTGAACAGGATTTCCAAAGTGACCAAAAATAAGATAATTAAATCTAGAGACTTTTAATTACTTCCCTTAGGAAACCCACACAATGGTCTGAAATGAATTTCTACCGGGCATGATAAAACAAGAGAATTTTTTCAAGTTTATTAATTATTACAATAAATTAATTGTAAAATATATATGCCCGTAAGACATCATGTCAGAAGTTGGATTTTCGTAAGCTGTGACCTTTACCTCTGACCTAAAAACATCAGAGAATATCTACTGACTACTGGCAAGTTTCAAGGCATTGACGCACTGACCATACAAGTAAATTCAGTGAATCTATATCCCCTACTGAATTGGTTGTTTTGTGAATGAGGGGACTCTATTTTGAAAGATATAACAATTAAAGGGCAATAACTCTACAGTGACTGAAGAGATCCTGATGAAAGTTGCAGGTACACACTGGCCAGTGGTGGTCTATATTTGTCTTAAGTTTCATGAAGATCCATCAATAGGTTACTATCTTTTATGGGAATTTATGAATTTTAGAACAATGGGCAATAACTCTGCAGTAACAGAAGAGATCCTGATGAAAGATGTGCAAGCACCATCGCCCAATAGTGATCTATATTTGTATTAAATTTCATGAAGATCCATCAATGGATTATTTGTTATATGAGAACTTTGGATTGTAAAAAAAATGAAGGGCAATAACTCTAAAGGTACTGAAGCGATCCTGACAAAGGTTGCAAGTGCACCACTGCCCTATAGTAATCTACTATGTTTTTTAAGAAGATCCATCAAGATGTTACTTAGATACAGTCAATATTTTACTATTTTTTAACCAAATCAAGGGAAAACACTTGTTTTTATTAAAGGGATGCCCCAGTTCAGTGTATAATGTTCAGATACTTTAATATTTAATTTAATATCTCATAAAATACACTCAATAAATGTTGTACCAATACTATTACATAAGGCTAAGTCACTGAAATTAAATACAACTTACCAGGGCAAAAACATTGCTGTACCCACTAAATGTATATTGCGTTGCCTTGTATCCAAAATCAATTGCCCCACCCATAGTTACGATAAAGTTGAATACAGAAACCAATTGCCTGTTCATTTCTTTCACTGAAATAAAACATATAATCTCTAATATAATTTTGCTTTACTTATATAGACTCTGGATCTTTACAAAGTGGTTAAAGTCGATGAGTTTGATTACGTGTCTCTCAGGTGTGTGGGGTCTGAACCAAACTCTTACATGTGAGCAAGCCTTCCAACTGGCTTGTGGAAAAAATTGTGTTCTACCAAGGTGCCCACCCTCACTCCCCCACATTACTGTAGTAACATCTGGAAGGCCAACTGCGGTCTTCCTAAACCATTAAAACTCAAAATTAACTGGAATGTCAGCATAAGACTTGAAATATGTCACTGTGACTGAGAACTTAATCCAACAAGAGCTGTCCGTAAGACAGTGCGGTCCACTATTCAGCGATTTGACAGTAACATGAAAATAGAAATAATAATCTGAATAGTGGAGCTAAAAATAAATAAACAATCATAAAACATTTCAGCTTTTAGAACATTCATAAATTCAATTTGCAAAAGTGGAATGTTTTAAATCTGTTTGGGATTTAATGTCATTTCTCAACAGTATATCAATGGTATAATGATGGGCTGTTAACCTAAGCAGTGTCCCTGCATTCTGTTCCAGTACTTACCTGTTGTCAACAAGTAAATGCCACCTTCTACATATGAACCCAGGATTGAATGTAAGATCTTTAATAAACACAACATCTCTGATTCTAAATTACATGTACAACTTATTCCTTCCAAAAAGGAATAACCTTCAGAACTTCTACAACAAGAATGAGGTAAAATGTAAACATAATCTTACCATCTCTGCCAGCAGAGTAGTAATCCGTTTTCTGAAACATAAAACACATTTGCTGTATATCAAATATTTTATATGAAGAATGAAATTAAAATTAACTGATACAAGTCCATATATTCCATTTTTCATGTACTTCATATTTGGTTATACATTAAACGGATTTTGCCAGACTAAAATCGGAGGAGGCACTTGTGCAAAATCCATGAGTCAAATGCATCATTGCAAGTCAAATATTTAATATCTCTTTTATGATATACTTCTACGTAAAATCTTTCTAGTTTCATCTTAGCCAACTGACTATACTTTTAGACAAATAAAACTGAAGGCTCGTTAGATCTTTCTGATACATAAATTATCGAGACGTCTTCATTACATCATTTTTGACATAATATTTTACACAAATGGGTAAAACAATCAATTATTTTTCCATATCAAATAGGAATTATACATCCAGTAGGACTTAATTACATCCAATAGTAGTTCAATACATCCAATAGGAGTTACATATATCCAATAGGAGTTCAATATATCCAATAGTTCAATATATCCAATAGGAGTTCAATATATCCAATAGGAGTGTAATACATCCAATAGGAGTTCAATATATCCAACAGGAGTTAAAAATATTCAATAGGAGTTCAATATATCCAATAAGTGTTAAATACAGGTACATTTAGACAGAAAATTTGTATGTATATAAAAATTGAAAATTCATAAAGTATGCGTGTGGAAACAAAGAATGCTCTGTATGTCCATATTATTGTTACATTAACCCTTATTATGCTGGACACGACTGCTTCTGCCTTTGCAACCAGTGTAGATCATGATCAGCCTGCACATCCATGCAGTCTGATCAAGATCTGCACTGTTCGCCATTCAGTCAGTAACTTTTTGGTAAGCACCCCTTTTAACAGTTAATGGTACTGTCCAAAATGAAAGATGGACAAGTCCATTATAGAAATTTAGCAAAATAAGGGTTAGGTTTTACTTACTGATCTATCAATTCAATCTCATACTTTTTGTTTTCCAACTGTGCCCGCAGTTTCTGACATCTTGCTTCAAGCTCTGCATCCTAAAAGGGTAGATAATATTTTTCTTTTTTAAAATTTATACACACTTTTTTAGAATATTACAAAATAATTTTGTATACTGTAAAATCGATAATAATAATATTAGTGGTGGACTAATTTTCATGGATTTTGTGTAACAATCCATGAATTGCAAACATTAATCCCAACAAACATGTAAAGTTCCCATTTATTTTACCTTCAAAACTTGGAATCCAACACAACATATTCCCATGAATTAGCCATTTTGGCCAAAACCCTGAAATTTCATGCCCATGAACTTAAGTGACTTCACAGTAAATTGCAAATCTACTGACGGACAGACTGATGGGCGGACAGGGCAAAAACAATATGTCCCCCCCACGCCCCCTCCCCCACTAAGGGAGGAGACATAATAAATTTGGTAGAGGACTACTACACGATGCTACATGCCAAATATCTAAGCTAAGGGCATTACAGCTTAAGATAAGAAGAGTTTTAGTTTTTCCTATATTAGTCTATGTAAAACAAGTGACCCATTTTGATCCTAGGGTCATGATTAGAGGACAACTACTTAATGCTACATGCCAAAGATCTAAGCTTGAAGTTGGAGATTTTAAAAGTTTTTCCTATATAAGTCTATGTAAAACAATTGAACCTCACAGCAAGGTCATTTCAATAGTTCCCACTATGTACAGATAAGGAAAACTGACCACGTCCATAGCAGCCATCGTCTTGGTAGAGGGTCACCTAAGGAGCATTTCTGTCAAAATATTTTGACATCCTGTAACAGATTCCTGAGAAGAAAATTTTTAACGTTTTTCTTTACCATTACTATAGCAACTATAGGTCTGACTGGAATAAAATTCTTTGAACAAATTTGCTTGAGAACCATCCAAGGAACATCCAGACCAAGTTTCATCAATTTCCACCAAATGGAGACGACTGTGGATGGTGACAGACAAACTGACAGGTGGTGCGTGATCAAAATAGCTCACACCATGAAACCTGAACTACAAACATGCAGGGATTTGAAAATTCATAATCAGGTAAAACACTGATCACTTATGGTCTCAAGGGGATGAACAAAATGTACTTGAGGTATACAGGGCTTTGTTTTTCCAAAGCCAACACAGAAAATACACCTATATGGAAAATAGCTATGGAACATGTAAATTGCTAGTGAGCCCGGGACCTCAAGCTAAGTTGTGTTTCACTGTACTTACATATAACAGCACTTTTGGGAAAGACCATAATTACATACATTACAGTCAAACCTGTGAACAAAGACTACTCTTGGGAACAAACAAAAGTGGTCGTTGTTCACAGATGGTCTTTATTCGAGGGGAAGGGTCACTTCTCAGTTAGCCATTATCATGCTGATAAAAAGTATTTTCACAGCTTCTTGTTTTCTTTATGTTCTATGTATTAATTCGGCCGGTGCAAACTTGCAAATTTTCAGTCAAGCAGTAATTATTTTATTAGCTATAAGGTGAAAGTTGTGAAAATTCGGCGGAATTTAAGTATTTTTATGCCGGAACGGTCTAGTTTGGACGTTATTTGGGGGCAAATATGACCCTTGGGAATGAATCAGCCTGGTCGCTGGTCGCGGTTGCCAGGTGGTCGCTATTCACGGCCTTTTTATAAGTATTTTTCTACGGGGGAAACAGAGACTGGTCGTTGTCGACAGGTGGTCGCTATTCACGGGTGATCGCTAGCACAAGTTTGACTGTATATATTTAAGTTTCAAAACTGCTGAACAAATATATTAACTGTACCCTAGGTTTTGGTTTGACTTCTGGTAAACATAGATCACTTCCTTCTATCAACTCATGCAAATAGATCTTCTTTCCATCTGAAACAGCATAAGTCATTATAAAATCTGAAATGTCCAAGTAAAACAGCTAATCTAATGCTTACCACACAGCAACAATAACGAACAAGAGGGCCATGGTTGCCCTAAGTCACTCACCTGAAACTGACGATATGATCTTGATACGTATGACACACTGAAAAATGAACAGTAACAACTGTGTTTAGTATAAAAGGTCTTTCTATTTTGAGCTCTGGCAGCTCCAAAAATCAGTCAAACAGAACCATTAAAAAAAATGAGAGAGACCTTACAAAGATGTTACACACCAAGTCTGGTGATGATTCATGCGGCCATTCAAGAGTTGTTTAAAAGTGTTTTTCTATTTTCACCTCTGGTGGCCCTTAAAATCAGTCAAGCAGAACTATTTGTATCAAACACAGAGAGTACCTTACAAGCATGCTACAGACCAAGCTAGGTTTTGAAACATTTACTCAAGAGATTATGGAGAAAAATTTTATTTGCCAGGCGTTTTGATATCATATTTTGTCGTTAAATAGATAGTAACGTTGTTGTATTAATAAATTTACCCATGGATTTCCATTAATTTATAAAATGATTTTCGTTTCCGTATGCTGAGTCCAGGCTTTATTCTTTGTTTTCCGGACAAATGACGTTACGCCATTACTTCCGGTTTATCAAACATGATGCAGACCTACCCTAAAATCAGTAAAGTGAAAACAAGGTGATTGGTAACACCGATGGATGTTCCTTGAAATTGCTGTCGCATAAAGGGCCTTTCCTATACGGGAGTTGTGTAAATGAGAAATGTGGTCAGCAAGAGTTGTGGTTCTTTAACACTGCACTCTCTCTCTCGCTGATCTCTATGAATATGTACATTTTCATGTAAAGTATGAAGTCAATAACTTACATAGTATTCAAGTTATGCCCCCGACAAAGTTTTTAAAAAAGGGAGATAATTAAAAAATGGCACCACTTAGAGCTATAGTTCCTTGTTACTGCACTTCCTCTCAATGAGCTCTATCATTGTATAAAGTTACTTGGTATCTTCAATACTTTTCAGAGTTTTTTTTCGGCCGTTTTTATAGCCGTTATTCGGCTATATTCCCAATGCCAAAAAGTATGTTTTTTCCCAAAATTAGTGCAAAAATTCCCAATTTACATTCTGAAAAAAAAATTCATCAAAACTGCACAAAAAGAGACGTTCTATTTCTTCTGAAATACGTTTAGTTTTCAGATTTCGTGCGTCCCTGCCGGAAGTTAAGATGGACCAATGTATTTCAAAAATAGGGGTTTAATGATATTTTCTATTGTAATAATTATGTGATAATGAAATAAGAGATATCAAATTTATTAATCAAACTGGCAAAATACATTTAACTCTTCTTTAAAACACTGACTATTACATTTATTAGGTAAAAAGTCATACATACATCAGACTGCTCAGTTGTAACAATAACACTTACCTATAAGATGAAAATGAGATTGCCTAGGTGTTGCAGTAGAATAAATGTAACTGTGACAATAAAATTTTCGAAGGTTCAGCATACCGGTAGTTAGGTATTTTCTTTTATTGTGATTATTATTTGATATATGTTCATTTAGTTTGTTTATAAATATGTCAACTCTAAATCTAAATGAGACATGACTTTTATATGAAATACTGAAATGCAGTTTTCATATTTTGGGGTGGGGGAGAGGAGGGGGGCAAGTAGATTAGTTCTAGTCCAAATTATAGGATGTTTTAGGACAGCATGATAACTTTTGACTGGTGCTGTCCTGTAATGGCAATTCGGGGCTTGACCTTAAAGACGGCCCTATTACCTGTGTGAGTGCGGACAGGCAATACAGATAACTCGCCAATAGCGGATCACTATCTACACTTTTAGCATGTAGTGAAGAATGTTTAGACTTTCATGATATCTAAACTTACTAACACTTAGAACTATTGCTAGCATTCATAAAAATGTTTGCTTTATTTGAATCGAACTTTTATGTCTGAAGTTATGAAGAAATATTTAAACCTGTCCGATTCACCAATAGGGTGTCACTTTTGCCAATAGGGGGTCACCTTAGTTTATCATATTTTCTATCCATTTAAAATTAGATTTTTTTCTGACATAACATGACTGTGGTATTAGAAATAAACATTTCAAGGCAGAATATAATGAGAATCAGTATGTTTATGTAACCGGGTCAAGTTTTCCGTCTATTTCAATTTCCTATGTGTTGTTTTTAATGGTTTTACCTGTTCTGTTTGTTTACCTGTGTATGGTGAGTTATCGTTCTTGAGCTCATTCAGGTATATCTCACTCCCGCGTTTTTACCTGAGCTGTTATCACCTGGGTAGTTTCTACACAGTTTTTGCTGACCACGGAGCTTGTCAGATGGTTTGGTCGTTTATTTTGTTGATGGTTGCTACATGTATCTTTGTGGCAGGGTTCTGTGATACTTCAGGTCCGCTTCCATTTGTCTTTAATATATTTCCTGTAAATAATGTTCACAAATGAGCTATGCTTTATCTGTTAAAATGATAATTATTACGTAACTTATATGTACTCTGTCATGTACATTTTGAATTCAAGATGGCCGCCTTGTTGATTGAATAATATATTGGTGATTGATGCAGTCACATGTTCATCTCTATGTTCACACTAGATTTGCTAATTTACAGTAACCAGGTTCACAGACAGCACGTTGGATGTGTGTAATAGATGGGTGACTTTGAACAGTGTCAGTGCGTTGTGTGTATTGGTCTTGGTACAACCAGTTAGCCTGATCCACAATTGGTAGGTGAAATTACATTGTATCATTGTTTTATATTTTTATGTACATGTATTTTGTAACTGTTGAATAGTCTTGATCAGTGTTTTATTTACCTTTTATTTAAGTGACTAGGCCGCTGATCACAGTATACATGTAGGAGTGATATTTTGTAATTGTATTACCGGTAAGAATATTTGACTAGTATATATGCTGTGTTTATAGCTATAGGTATACATGTATTAGAAGCTCTTTGGTTATGAACCCGTACCGCTGAATGCAAGCTGGAGCCCAGTGACTTTCTACTAATTAAGTAATACCTTATAAGTTTACCTGGGCACAACTACAACTGCCTCCCAACATTATATAATCTACAACACTTATCGGTATTTAAAGTGTAAACTGTGCATTAATATCAGTGTAAACTATGCATTGATAGCAGTGTAAACTGTGCTTTAATAATAGTGTCAGAATTGACAAGACTTTAGTGTAACAAGCACCTGGAAATTTGTGGTTTAGAAAAGTCGACAACTTTACAGTAAACTGCTTTTAAAGTCTTAATTTTAAAGGAAACAACCGATCTACAGCCACAAACTGTTAACATTCAGATATACCAGTATCGGTTACAGATTTTTCATCTGTTTAAAAATAGATTTGATGAGTGTGATACTTTTTACTTCTAATTACCGCAGTTGTGGTGATTTCAACAAGAATTTTAACCATTTAACTTTACTTTTATAGAAGAGGATCATCATTCTTTGGGACAATACTGTATGGTACTTTGATAACGTTGTGTTAGTGGAGTGATGTACATGCTTTGTTGATACATATAAGACATTGTTTGTTGTGTGATCAAGCGGCCTGTTGATAGAATTACAGATACAGCTTTAGTACATCCCGGTCATCGTATGAGTGAGTACCATATTTTTGAGAAAAGATTTTTCAAATTTGCAGTTGCATAAAAATCTTGAACTTGTGTTTACGGTTCAGGTTTCGACAGCTGCAAATCTGAAAATTTGCTTAGAATGATTATTGCATGAAATATATTTGAATTCAGGATTTGCTATTAGCGCAGAACTGACATCCCAAGCGGGTTACAGTTTTAGAATTACATTCGTCTTTGCAAAAAGCTACAACTTTAGTCTGTAAATATAAACAAAGTTAAAGTTAGCATGGTTTATGAAAGATATTCAAGTAATAAGGATTATTTCAAGATATTTTATTAGCACAGGGCACCCATCTTGAGCAGATAACAAAGTATAAATGTAATATTTCGTTCTCGTTCTGATGAAAATCACTTTATTTCAAGATTTGCTATAAGCGCAGGACCGACATCCCGCGCAGGATACAGATGTTACAAAATATTCATTTTTGCAAAAGCTACAATTTCAGCCTGTAATCGTAAATAAATGGTAAAGTTAACATGGTTTATGAAAGATATTCAAGTTATCAGGATTATTTCCAGATTTTTTATTAGCGCAGGACACACATTATGCGCAGATAATAAATGTAATATTTCGTTCTCGTTATGACGAAAATCACTTTTCTTTCTAACTATTTTCTACTCCAAAAACATTTTTTAAGAAGTTACATAAATGGTATCTTTTGGAATTGAAATATGTTTGAAATATCGGCGTCAGTTCAGAATTTGCTATTAGCGCAGGAACAACATCCCGCGCAGGCTACAGATGTAGCATTATATTCAGTTTTGCAAAGCTTAAATTAAGATTGTAATCGGAAAACAAAGTAAAAGTTAACATGGTTTATAAAAGATATTCAAGTTATTGGAGTAATTTTAAGATTTTCTATTAGCACAGGACGCACATCTTGCGCAGCTACAAAATGTAAAATTTCGTTCACATTTTAACGAAAATTACTAGTTATTCTATCTATTTCACTATAAAACATTAAAAAATGATATAAGTATCAAAGATCTGTAAGACTCGTCTTTTAATTCTGCTTATCTTTATTTTATTTTTAATCTTAGCCATGTCAAGAGATATGTTCACGTTGATAAAAAAAGAATTGCGCTTTTTCAATGTGATAAAAAGTGATATGGTGAAATGTGCTAAAAGTGTGGCAATTCAATCTTTCATGTACGTCTTCTTTATGTTCAATATCCGGTATAAAATGACTCTGAGTATTCAAATGAAGTAAAACTTCTTTAGTTATAAAAAATAGAGGATGATGTGTGCTATCCGAAGGAAATCACACCTTCACGCATGTTTGAGTTTTATTGTATGTTGTGTCATATTGTAGATATTGAAACCTGGTGACCGACTGCTATATGAATTTACTGATGTCGAAACAAATTTATGACACATATTTTTAAAACCAAGATTTACAATTTTAGTCTGTAATTGTTGAACAATGTGAAAATTAACATGGTTTATGGCAGATATTCATGTTATCAGAGTAATTTCCAGATTTTCTATTAGCGCAGGACACACATTATGCGCAGATAATAAATGTAATATTTCGTTCTCGTTATGACGAAAATCACTTTTCTTTCTAACTATTTTCTACTCCAAAAACATTTTTTAAGAAGTTACATAAATAGTATCTTTTGGAATTGAAATATGTTTGAAATATCGGCGTCAGTTCAGAATTTGCTATTAGCGCAGGAACAACATCCCGCGCAGGCTACAGATGTAGCATTATATTCAGTTTTGCAAAGCTTAAATTAAGATTGTAATCGGAAAACAAAGTAAAAGTTAACATGGTTTATAAAAGATATTCAAGTTATTGGAGTAATTTTAAGATTTTCTATTAGCACAGGACGCACATCTTGCGCAGCTACAAAATGTAAAATTTCGTTCACATTTTAACGAAAATTACTAGTTATTCTATCTATTTCACTATAAAACATTAAAAAATGATATAAGTATCAAAGATCTGCAAGACTCGTCTTTTAATTCTGCTTATCTTTATTTTATTTTTAATCTTAGCCATGTCAAGAGATATGTTCACGTTGATAAAAAAAGAATTGCGCTTTTTCAATGTGATAAAAAGTGATATGGTGAAATGTGCTAAAAGTGTGGCAATTCAATCTTTCATGTACGTCTTCTTTATGTTCAATATCCGGTATAAAATGACTCTGAGTATTCAAATGAAGTAAAACTTCTTTAGTTATAAAAAAATAGAGGATGATGTGTGCTATCCGAAGGAAATCACACCTTCACGCATGTTTGAGTTTTATTGTATGTTGTGTCATATTGTAGATATTGAAACCTGGTGACCGACTGCTATATGAATTTACTGATGTCGAAACAAATTTATGACACATATTTTTAAAACCAAGATTTACAATTTTAGTCTGTAATTGTTGAACAATGTGAAAATTAACATGGTTTATGGCAGATATTCATGTTATCAGAGTAATTTCCAGATTTTCTATTAGCGCAGGACACACATCTTGCGCAGCAACAGAAATGCGTTCACGTTCTGGCGAAAATTACTCTTTTGTACTATAAAACATTTAAAAATATCAATACGATCAGATCTGCAAGAAATTATATATATTTGAAATATCGGCGTCATTTCAGGATTTGCTGATAGCTGGATCGATATTCCGCACAAGCTACGGCGTTAAAAAGAAAACAGAAAAAAAACACAACAAAAACTTTTGTTATAAAATATACTTTGGATATTTGGTGTGATTTTAAAGTTTTCTAACACCTATGACAAATGACTCTTAATACCATCTTCCACATAAATTTATAGTCCGTAAACTAGCAGGGATGTGAATATCTCATTGAAATTACCGCATAAATACGCTGATTTACTTTAAAAAATAGATCTATGTATTTCTTGTTCTTTACAAACTAAACACAGCGACCAAGTCAATTCACACCTTTACGCGTGCCTGATCACCGTCAGTTTTAAAATTAAACAATTTTATGTAGGCCAACAAGTCTAGTCCTCTTACGAGATTCAATTTTATCGGGAGATATCATCCATATGTTAAAAGCGCAGACTCATTTACCAAACGCGCAGAACAGTTACCCTGCGCATATAATAAATGTAAATAGGGTTGCCCGATTTACAAATCGTTGCGCAAATAACAAATTGGTTATTTGCGCTTCTGTTCTTACAGGAATTTAATATAAAGTTGCGGATATAAAAAAGTTTAATAGTGAGTTACACTTTAAAAGTTTCAAAACATTTTGAAGATTTTAATTCAATTTAAAATCTAAATTAAACTTTAATGTTTTTCAGTGTTTAGAATTTAAGTTCTTTTTATTCTAAAACTAAATTTTGAAAAGAGCTTGCATTTGTACTTAGTCTTTCGAAATAAAGAATAAGTACTTGAAATAAAAACATGACTTGGTTTACAAGTTTGAATTTAGAAATAGTAGTATCAATTATAAAAATAATTGATCATTATTATTTAATACTGATAGTCTGAATCTAAATAGTTAGATAACCCAGCCAGCGGCTTATCAACATTTGGAAAAGAGTTGTTCATTGGTCGGACACTCATACGTTTGCGTCTTAAAATTAAATGTCGCGACTTTAATATAATAAACTATATTTTGCGAAAAAGGCTTTGAATTTTTTATTCAATCCTTGAAGAGTCCTTTGATTTAATCTTCAAAAAGGACTTAGAAATTTTTCAGTCCTTGAACTTGATTTCCCGGAAAGGATTTTGAATTATTTATAGCGCATACATACTGCGTTGGAAGTTGCATGCTATTTAAATCAACATACCAAGGATAGTGAAAGTTTAGATTCGGTATACATAAGGAAGTTTGTGGTACGCGTATTGTATACCATACATCACTGAAACTGGAATTCAAAAACTACTTTGAATTTTAAATGAAATTGTATATATAGAAACAAAAGTGAAAGAGTGTTGTATATTACAGTGTTATATATTACAGTGAGTGAACACTGCTATACACTGTAATAAAAGTGATATACTACAGTGATTGGCCATTGCTACAGTTATAAATTTCTTTAATTGAAATTTATTTTGAAAGTTGTTCATAAGTGAAACACAGTGATAGTGACATTGATGTTTTGTTTCAATTGATACAGTGATAGAGACACTGAACATAGTTTGAAAAATTCTGAAGTGAAAGTTATTGATACTCAGGGAAGTGAATAATAATAGTTTGTACTATACATTATAAATGGTCAAGACTTCGGAAACAGAAGTTAAGGTACCTGAAGAAGGAAGTATGGCTACTGGAGGTACAATTAGCACAGAGGAGACACATGACACATTGTCAGATATAAAAATAGAGGGAGATACGGCATCTGGTGGTACACCTGAAATAGAGAAAATATCTGAACATACTTTAACTGAAGAAGAATTGACTTGGATAAAGGCATTACACACATACAAATTGAATCCTGGAGATGGCAGTTCTGAAGAACTTGAAAAAATTTTGAAGTCCTACAACAAGAAACAAGAGGAAAAGTTTGCTGAAAAGAAGCTGTCATTATCAGAAGTAGATATTAAGCCAGTCATAACTTCAACAACAACAGGAATGACAACAGTCAAAACAACAGTGACAACAAAACCAGTAGTAAGTAGTACTACAGTATCTGCAACAACACAGATACATGATACTTCTTCTACAAATACAGGAGCACCAACATACAATTCACCAATGCAATCAGTACGGGGATGAAATTTACATCATTTCCCAAAATTATCCTTATTTTTTGGTGATATGAACAAAGGAGAAGTTTCATGGGAAGCATTTAAATATGAAATTGCTTCATTAGTTCAGGAACACGCATTCACTGATGAGCAAATAATGCTTGGAATCAGAAGGGCCTTAAGAGGAACAGCCAGTGATATTGTAAGAAGACTAGGCACTGGAATTTCAGTTCAAGATGTACTTACAAAATTGAACAGCACATATGGCAGCATAGAAAACCCCGAGTCAGTTATGCGGAAATTCTACTCATGTACTCAAGGAAATGACTCCATCAGTAATTATGCAGTCAAATTGGAAGATCTTTATGCTCAGGCAGTAGACTTAGGAGCCATCCCACTTAGAAATGAAAAGCTTTTGAAACAGGTCTTATTTCAAGGTTTAAACCTGGAACTGAAACACATTGCACAATACAAGTTTGACACCATAGAGGATTATGACAAGTTTAAAATTGAACTCAGAAAATTAGAAGCTGACATGAAACAAACAGATTTAAAAGTTAAATCTTGCCATGCACTCAGAAAGTAGAAGAACATAGTGAAGTAAAACAGTTGAAAGATACAGTAAAGATTCTTCAAGATTAAATTGAAGCATTAGAAATGCAAAAAGATACTGAAAGATCCAATCAACAAAGATTCCTTTTTGGCAACAGACGTTCACGCAGACCTTTTGGCAGATATAGAGGAAATCCTAGTAGAGGTAGAGGACAATATGATCCATCAAGACCTATAGCTGGTAATACATTTAGGGGAGCATGTCACAGATGTGGAAATAGAGGCCACTATGCTAGAGAATGCACAACTGACTTCAAAGATCTTGGACCAAAATGCAATAGATGTGGAGAAAAGGGACACATTGCAAGAAACTGCCAAACTAATTACAATGACATCAGAAAAGATTTAAAAGAGTAGGTGCTCTAGTTGAAGGACCAAACAAGAGCACAGACAACAAAGAAGGTCCTAAATTAGTTGGTGATGCCAATATAACTACAGTTAACATTAATAATGTTTCAACAAATGCCTTATTGGACACAGGCAGTTCAGTTAGTTTCATGTCACAGTCATTTTATGATTCACACTTCAAAGATATTGAACTTAGTCCTGTGACAGAAATTCTGAAAACGTGTGAAAGCCTATGCCAGTAGATCTTTATCAAAATCTGAGAAGAATTACTCAACATACAAATTAGAATTCCTTGCATTAAAGTGGGCAGTAACAGAGAAATTTGCAGGCTATTTGGCTGGAAAACATTTCAAAGTATTTACTGACAACAATCCATTGACCCATATCTTAACATCACCAAAATCAGACGCTACTGGACAGCGATGGACAGCAGCTTTAGGGGAGTACGATTTTGAAATTCTGTACCGCCCTGGGTCAAAGAACACAGATGCAGATGCTCTGAGTCGATATCCTTACCACCAAGTTGATACATATACTGAAGAAGATAGACTTAAACTAGATAAAGAAGCAGTAAGAGCCATATGTAGTGTATTAACAGACACAACACCCTATGTTGAAACTCTGCCAGCCGTAGATCTCAATATTTTAGAAGTAACAGAAGATCCTGGAACACCAATGGCACAAATAGAGATGCGAGAGCTTCGAAAGAAACAGATAAATGATCCAGTTATAGGAAAATGGAAAACAGCCACAATAGACCAAAAGATAATAGAAAAGTCAGTAAACAAACAAGATTTGACAATGAAAAGAAACTTCAAGAACTTCAAGATAAAACGGGGCATTTTATTCAAAGAAGTAAAGATTAATGAAGAAAAAGTTGAAAAACTTGTCCTTCCAGAATGTTACAAAGAAGATGTATTGAAAGGCTTACACACTGATATGGGCCATCCAGGGATAGAAAGAACAACTAAGTTAATCAAAGAAAGATTCTTTTGGCGGCCAGTAATGACCTCAGACATAGAGAGATGGGTTAAACAATGT
The DNA here is from genome assembly GCF_021730395.1 of Mercenaria mercenaria. Lineage (NCBI taxonomy): Eukaryota > Metazoa > Mollusca > Bivalvia > Venerida > Veneridae > Mercenaria > Mercenaria mercenaria. The sequence continues at coordinate 6,366,918 of NC_069372.1, forward strand.
GATAGATGTTTGCGAAGAAAGACTCCAACAAACAGTAGAGCACCACTAGTCAGCGTCAATACGACTTACCCTTTAGAACTGGTTTGCATGGATTTCCTCACTCTTGAAACATCTAAAGGTGGATACAGCAACATCTTAGTAATTACGGACCATTTTACAAAATTTGCGATGGCAATACCAACAAAGAACCAAACTGCAAAAACAACAGCAGACTCATTTTACAACAACTGCATTTTACATTATGGAATTCCTACATGATTACATACAGACCAAGGTGCCAACTTTGAGAGTGAAGTCATAAAAGAATTATGTCATCTAACAAACATGAAGAAGTCACACAGTACTGTATACCATCCACAAGGAAATTCTGGGCCTGAAAGGTCCAATAAGAGTCTGATTGATATGTTCGGCACATTGGAAAATGCCCAAAAAGCTGACTGGAAGAAATACATCAACTCCCTAGTGTTTGCATACAACAGTACACCACATGAGTCAACAAGACTGTCTCCCTACGAACTCATGTTTGGGCGTAAACCGAAACTGCCAATAGATGCCTTGTTTGAAAATGCAAGAACTGATAGACAAGTTAACAGAACAACTGAAGAATACATAGAAGATCTACATGAAAGAATCAGGAAAACAAAAGAAATTGTAGAGGCAAGTGTTGACACGGCAAAAAGAAAACAGAAATACTACTACGATAAGAAAGTTAAAGGAACTCAGTTGGAAATAGATGATCAAGTTCTCGTAAAAATACTTGCTAGAGGAGAAGGCAAACACAAGATAGCTGATAAATACGCGAATGAAATTTACACAGTTATAGAAAAGCCAAGAGATGATATACCTGTCTTTGTAGTGAAAAGTAATGAATCAGATAAGATAAGGACATTACACCGCAATCACAGTACATTACAGGGTTAAAACAGATGAAGCAGAGAATGTTCTAGAGTTACAAGATGACATAGTCCGTTCAGAAGAATCAGAAAAGGATGCATCCATAATAGAAGTTGAAATCGAAACATCAGACATGTCAGAAGATAGTAGCGATGATGAAGTGTTTGTAATTGCTCCGCAAGCAAAGACAAATGGGGACGCCCATATACTTCCTGATCGCAAGCTAGAAACAGATGGAGAAAAGGTAAAAGAGACAGTAGAAGAACACAGTTCAATTAAGTCTGATAAGACTTTTGATTCTGCAAAGGCTGAATCTGGAAGCAACAAAGACCAGGTATCGAAAACAACAGAAAAACATAAACAACACAAAAGCAGTCAAGAAAGTAAAAGAAATAAACAGTCGAGAAAACCGAAGAATTAAACAGAGAACCAAAAGATACAGAGATAAAAAGTTAGACTACGACAAAGAAAGCAACAAGTCAAGAAAAAGAACTTCAAGATATCATCGAAACCAACCAAGATACAAGTGCAGAGATTGATAACCTCATACCAGATGGAATTGAAATCCAAGAGCCAACCGGACTACTTGAGACTTCGAATCTTCCCGAAGAAACAATGAATAACACTGAAACTGAGACAGAAAATACTGAAGTCAAGGAAATTGTACCAGTAAAGAAGAAAAAGCCCCGAAGACAACTACCAGAACCACCTAGAAGATCTGTTAGAACTCGCTCGAAGCATCCGAAATATGACGATTATGTATTATACGGAATGAGAGAGGCTCCTTGCGACATACGGATCTATGCTCTACAATTGGTCATGGCTTCAGGTGTTTTAGACAACATTGACAGTGAGATTTCAAGAAACATTATTAATGCTATTATGAAATAAACGATTATATGAATGTAATATTATCATGTTACATATTCAGTGAATGTCTTGTTTGTATTTATGTGATTGCAGGGACGCAATTTTGGCAAGGAGGAGGGTAGCATTAATAAAATAAATGTTACAATGGTATTTAATTGTTTTACTGTTTTATATTGTTACGCTTTCGCGCCGTTTTTGAATATGTTGATTTTGTAGCGCGAAAATTATTTTTGACACAATAGGTTGTGTTGTAAAATTACTAAAACGCGCATTTTCAATTGTAAAAATCATATTTTTAAAAGATATAGAACCAGATGTATTGAATCGAATTGTGCATTTCACAATTTAAAGTACTATAGGTGTATCTATTGTATAGTGCTCTTAGTAGTAGAGTATATATAGATATTTTGTAGATAGATGTATATTTTAGTAAAAATAGATTTATACTTAGACCTGGTAGGAAATACGACGTAAAACTATATTACTATGACAATGACGGGACGTCATTTCAGAAAGGGGAGAAGTATGTAACCGGGTCAAGTTTTCCGTCTATTTCAATTTCCTATTTGTTGCTTTTAGTGGTTTTATACCTGTTCTGTTTGTTTACCTGTGTTGGTAGTCTGTTACACTGATCTGTCTTAGCGAATACAGAGTCAGTTATAAGGTAGCAGTTGGTAGTTTCCAGTCACAGATTCGAATTGGCCAGGGTAAAAATCTGTCATTAGAGATAAAACCTTGAAGTTAAGGCTGTTTTGATGTTTGAAATATTTGTTGATGTGAGTTTGTGATTAACAAGTTTAAGAATGGTATGTTGCAGAAATTCTGGCAGATGCGAATGTAAGCTTGATGGCAATATTTTCATATAACTGCTTGAAATGCGTATATACCACTATCAACATTCAGCTTCTCGTGAACTGTCATATGTCATATAGGCCTCACACAGTTGAAAATAGTGAAAAAAGTAAACGGTTGACAGGTATTTTTGTCCAGCTCTGCAAGTAATACTTGAAACTGAGTACAGAATGCAAGTGGCCATTTGGCTCTATCATTTCCCCTAACATTTTAAGGCCAGATATGGCTAATTTGGGCTGAAATGTCATGTATTTTCGCGGGCTGAAATTATCTTTCAGGTGGCTTGTGGATTTAAAAATCTATGCTTTGTATGAAGGTTACTATGTATTTTATTTTTTCTTCAAGTAAGATGTAAACAGGTATCTTTTTATTTTCAGGTCTGCATCTCGTAAGATATCAGAAGCCGTCTGACTGGGCCACATCGCTCGGAAGTCCGAAATACTAGAAAAAAACCGGCATCTGCTACCTTAAGACATCTGTCAATTTTTGTAAGTACTATTTCATGCTTTCTTTTGTGTTGTTCAAGCTCTCCAGCATGTGTTATTTAAAAATCCGAGCTGAATGGATTCATAACATAGCCGGATGTTGTTTGATACGGTAGAAGTTAAGGGGAGGTAACTCTGATTTTACCAGGTAAGTAAATCTTAATTCTGTTGTAGTGTAGGGTTTTCTTAAAATTTCCAATGGGAAACGCATTTCTTTCGTAGTTTATATCAAATTTAAAGGAAGAAGGACTATTTAAAGGAAATGTAAGTGCAACTTTTTGGCATTTTGTAAATACATGGCTGTTTCACAAGGCTCGGAACTGGATTTTGTGGTGATATTTCTTTCGAAGATATTTCTCGAGTGGCAGGTATGATTTTAGTTCTTACAAATTTCTGTTGTAGCTTTATCGGTGTCAGGACATGACGACAGAAGAAAAATGTAGAGAGTGGATACATCTTGGGTGCATTTAAGGTCCTGGAGTGAGGTAACATTTGCAGATATTTGTTTTTAATTAAGAGAAGATATGGTTTCTCGGAGATGTACTACGAGATTGCTCGAATTCGTTAAAATAGGTAAGTTTGGCAACAACAACAACAACAACAACAACAACAACAAAAGTGCATTGTAAAATATTTATTTAAAGCTATTTTATACTTACTGTATATAAGGTAATATGAAAAAGTACTTGTAAACAGGGGCGGCTTTTTCTGAGCTTGCGGACTTGAAGTACTGTTAGTCTTGGGTTTACAAGTAAGCTGTGCTGCTTTTAATTCTGTGCCTCAAGTATGCAGGGCTGTGCACAATGCTAATACAGTACATTTATGGCCATCATGTAATAGTAGGTAAGTCTTTTTTTAATGTCAGAAAGATAGATGCAGTAAGAAATATGTGTGTAAAATGGGGCTAAATCCACAATATTATAGACATTGTTTGGACATGTGCAATTTGCAAGAAGAACAAAGCATTGTTTAAATATTGGTAAGATTTTATTTGTCATAGATCATTTTCTTAGAATCAGGTGTCAGACAGTTCATGGAGATGGATGTCTTGGTCCTTAAGGTAGCAGCTGGTAGTTTCCAGCCACAGATTCGAATTGGCCAGGGTCAAAATCTGTCATTAGAGATAAAACCTTGAAGTGAAGGTTGTTTTGATGTTTGAAATATTTGTTGATGTGAGTTTGTGATTAACAAGTTTAAGAATGGTATGTTGCAGAAATTCTGGCAGATGCGAATGTAAGCTTGGTGGCAATATTTTCATATCTGCTTGAAATGCGTATATACCACTATCAGCATTCAGCTTCTCGTGAACTGTCAAATGTCATATAGGCCTCACACAGATGAAAATAGTGAAAAAAGTAATCGGTTGACAGGTATTTTTGTGCAGCTCTGCAAGTAATACTTGAAACTGAGTACAGAATGCAAGTGGCCATTTGCCTCTATCATTTCCCCTAACATTTTAAGGCCTGTTGGAGATATGTCTAATTTGGGCTGAAATGTCATGTATTTTCGCGGGCTGAAATTATCTTTCAGGTGGCTTGTGGATTTAAAAAAATATGCTTTGTATGAAGTTTACTATGTATTTTATTTCTTCTTCAAGTAAGATGTAAACAGGTATCTTTTTATTTTTAGGTCTGCATCTCGTAAGATATCAGAAGCCGTCTGACTGGGCCACATCACTCAGAAGTCCGAAATACTAGAAAAAAACCGGAATCTGCTACCTAAGCCGATTACAAACGTACAGATTTCTGTATCAATACCCATAACCCACCGCGCGAACACTAATCTAACAAGAGCTGTCCGTAAGACAGCCAAGCTCGACTATTCAAAATATTGTCCCAGAAGCAGGAAAATATTACCCAAAAAGGTTAAATATCAAAAGATTTTTAAGTTCAAAAGGGGGAATAATTTGACCAAAATGCATATCAGTTATGGGACTTGCTGCTATCAACTAGTTTTATAACCCCGAAGGCACATGTGAAGTTTCAATTCAATATCTGCATTAGTTTTGGAGATAGAAACTTGCATGTAAAACTTTAACCAGAATTTTCAAAGTCCAAAAGGGGGCATAATTTGCCCAAAATACATGCCAGAGTTAAGGGACTTGATCCAGTGAGGTTGGTAATTGATCTAGAAAAAGAAAATATAAGTTTCAAATCTATGTACCTTTTAGTAATAGCTGTATGTACTTGCACGCAAAACTTTAACCAGAATTTGCTATGTCCAAAAGGGGAATAACTTGGCCAAAATGAAGGTCAGAGTTATGGGACTTGCTGTTATCAACTAGTTTTATAACCCCGAAGACACATGTGAAGTTTCAAATCAATATCTGCATTAGTTTTGGAGATAGTAATTTGCATGTAAAACTTTACCCAAAATTTTCTAAGTCTAAAAGGGGGCATAATTTGCTCAAAAAACATGTTAGAGTTATGGGACTTGACCCAGTGAGGTTGGTAATTGATCTAGAAAAAGAAAAAATAAGTTTCAAATCTATATGCCTTTTAGAAATAGCTGTATGTACTTGCACGTAAAACTTTAACCAGAATTTTCTAAGTCCAAAAGGGGGCATAATTTGGCCAAAATGAAAGTCAGAGTTATGGGACTTGCTGCTATCAACTACTTTTATAACCCCGAAGACACATGTGAAGTTTCAAAACAATATCTGCATTAGTTTTGGAGATAGTAACTTGCATGTAAAACTTTAACCAAAATTTTCTAAGTCCAAAAGGGGGCATAATTTGCTCAAAATACATGTCAAAGTTATGGGACTTGACCCAAAGAGTTTGGTAATTGACCTAGAAAAAGAAAAAATAAGTTTCAAAGTTATATGCCTTTAATTAATGGCTGTATGTACTTGCATGAAAAAACTTAACCAAGGTGTGACGCCGACGCCGACGCCGATAGCTAGACTATTCTTCGAATAGTCGAGCTAAAAATAGCCAGGCTTTCCCACAGAGAGTCTTGGATAGTGAATTGTAAGGATCGTTCAATTAACTAATATTACATGTAAACCTACAGCTATGAAGGTTTAAACAATACACAACTGATAAGTGCTTCCAGTCATTTATATTGTCCATGTTGTAGAATAAGTATAGAAATCTAGATCTATTGGTAATTTACTATAATGATAATAGCATTGTAATTAAGCATAACTAATTGGGTTTCTAAAGATAGTAAAGTTGTTTGTGTATTCAAAAAATAATACTGTAATCATCAGATTCATAGTGTAAGATTTTAAATAATTTGTTGGTTTAATAAATATGTGATAAAAAATTTTGACTTAAGGATATTTTATTAAAAAAAATGGATCTTAAAACTCCAGTTAAAATCACTCATTCAAACTGCGTTGTGTGTGGTTATCAGAAAAAAACAGAAACGCAATATTCAATCTTCGACAAAAAAAATTATCAGCGTTATTAGAAAAATATGGAGGCATCAAAGTTCGAAGCGGTAAAATATGTAGCGATTGTTTGAGAAGGTTGGAAACACTGGATTCTAAATTTAATTAATTTTATCAAATGTGTCGACAAAATTTTCCTAGAGTAATTCATGGCAGCAAACGAATGGCACCGTCACCATCGCCGCTAATAACCTACGTCTCTCCATGTGTCACGAGTAAACGGACTCGAAATGTTTCTAAACTTCCGACACCAAATTCAAAATGTGGACTTGCCATGCCTTTCCTAACTAAGAGTCCGCTTACACCAGCGGCTAAACAGAATTTTAAGGGTTCTAAAATTCCAACACCTGTGTCGAAACATCAGTCACCTTGAAATAACACTCGTAGGAAATTGATACTCGCAGACAATCTTCCACATAGCGAAAGTGTAAATGATGATCTATGTTTCATCGATTTGGACGCAGATATGACAGGTAAATAGTTTTAATACATTAGTCTATTTGCCAAATTATAGTAGAAATACAAATTTGTAAAGCAGTTATTTTAATATGACATTATATGGACTATTTTTCTCGTAATATTAAATAAGCATTTTTTAATATAGTCAACACTGTGTTAGACGACCTCCGAATAAAGACCATCCTGTGAATGAAGATCAACATGGGAAAATGGCACATTATTAATCTGCAACAGAAACTCATGCGAATAAAGACCCCCTGTAAATAAAGAGCGTTATAGCTGCTTCCCAAAGAAGGTCTTTTTTTCAACTCGTTTAATAAATTCAATATGAAACGGGATTCATGAACTATCCTCTATATACATATTTTAGATCATTATTCATTATCATTATGTTTATCATTTCGTTATCATTATTATCATTATTATTATTATTATTATATTCATTATATATAATAAAATGATAAAAATGATGATAATGAATAATGATTTTTTTTGTTTTTGTTTTTGTTGGGTTTAACGTCGCACCGACACAATTATAAATAATGAATCAGATCTAAATTATGTATATAGAGGATAGTTCATGAGTGCCGTTTCATATTGAATTTATTATTATTATTATTATTATTATTGAGTCGGCTAAACGCTTTCAAGCGTTTGACGAGTCCTTGCTATCGCCCGATTTCTCATTCTTATTAAATGGCCTCACAACACAGCGAAGTGATGTAGTTCCATTAGATTGTCTCTAATTTCAAAGAGTTCATTGATCGAATGAAGTTCAGTTATGTCAATCCCATTTGCTATGACCAATATACGATGTAATCTGTCAAATTTATGACTTGTAATTGTGCAATACTCGAATAAAGCCACGTATTTTCTTCCGCGGTAACTCATTAAGGATAAACACGCATAACGATTCTGTGGGATTTGGTAATACATTTGCGCATATGATTATGGTGACGAATTTTATGCCCTTTTGTCACAAAAGAGTAAATATGATGTTCACAAATTCAAATAAAAACTGCATATTAACATATTAGCCAAATTATCCATTTGTTACCCTGTCCGTTTCAAAAAATAATCTTTAAAATCATTGCGCAAATAACAAATTTATTGCGCTGTGCATTTTAAGAATTGCGCAGGCTTACCAAGCTTGCGTAACATCCAGCGAAAGACAAACTATAGTTCCAGAACATACTGCTAGTATTTTATTGAGTCGGGTAACTCTGAAAGCATTGGAATGTCTCTTATCAAAGAGTTTAACACATCGATGAAATTAAATTATGACAGCTTCATTTTAAATGACGCGAATAAGATATGTGCAGTGCGATAATTCTTCCGCGGATGAATCCTAACAACATTCTGGACACTTTCCGGCGGACACGCGTGACCTGTTTATAACAACGCTTCTACGACTTTGCGTGGGTTGAATTTTGCAGTCAGTAAGCGGATAAATTATCGGGAGAAGAAGCTCTTATTGGTTTGTTTAATTATTATTGATATTAAAAATGATTTTATTTCTTATTTTTTCGAGAAATAAACAAATCGGCGAAACATAAAATTGTTTATCTTGTAGTTTTTGAAATTGAAAGTAGATCGTCTATGTTTGGCTGCTTAAAGAGAATTCCTATAGTTTTTTTCCTTTCATAGAAATTTTTTAAATTCACATATATGATAGGAAAATTTGTGCTGAAAACAATGAACAAATAAAAACAATAGGTCACCAGGCTTGTTTTTGTGAAAAATTGTTTTGAACACACCCACTGTTGCTGAAACTGCTAGCGATTTTTCAACATTTTCATAATTTTGTGCTTTTTTATAAATACCAACCAAAATATACATCAAGACAGCACAATAAGGTTTTTTTTTCTTTTTACAGATTTTATTATATACTTATTTGACATCATAGTCATATTTTTAATACTCTATCCTTACAATAATGGGTACAAATGAAAAAAAAATTGTTTCATATTTACTTTTGTGAACTTTTTTCAGTGAAAAATACCCATAGTGAAGAATATTTTTTTAAATTTTGAAAAAATTCTTTCATAGAATTTTTTCCTGTTTTTCTTGTGTATAGATAATTGTATTGTGAGCATAAAAATGGCTAAAAATGTATGGGTCACCAGGCTAAATTTTATGTTAAAACCGCTAGAATACAACACCTGTTCGGACGGAAAATAGCGCGAACCTGGCCAAATTGATTACATGTATGTCTGCTAGAAGTTAAAAAAAAGTTTTAAAAATTCTTAATTCTTTCTATAATTGAATACTAAATAATCTGAAAGGTGATACTGTCTTATCAGTACTAAGTCAATTATCTTACATTATATGAACAACACTGTCTTTGTACCAAAATGCGATGTGAAAACACAACCACAAAAATAGCAAGATACCTGTCAGGCATGATACTTGTCAATACAACATAAACCAGTATCAACATTTGATTACTGATAAAACTTATCAAAAATGTTATTTCATTCAAGATTCCCCATATTTAAGACTGTCTGTAACATGTTTCAACAAATGTTGACTTCAGTTCAGTTTTCCATAGAAAGTGTCGGCTGCGCAGAAAGATGCGCATAAAAAACTATCGGAATTCCCTTTAAACGAAAAAAAAAACTTTTTTATGAAATGATTTAAATAAGAGGTAATTTCACCGTAAACTTCAATGTCAGATACTGCCAATTGCTGCTAAATGTCTTCGCATCATCATAATTTGTAAAACATATTGTTGAAACTGGAGATTTAGAAACGTGTACTCGTATCCGGATATAATATTTTGGGTAAATATCGAGCTGTGTTATGAAATTTTAACATTCAAGTAACAGACATGATAGATATTATTGTAACAGAAATGATTCTAGAATTTATTTTTATAACACATACATAGAATCTATATCAAACTCATATTCTAGTCCTGAGAGGTGATCTGAAAGTAAAAAGATGATGTGACAGTCATTCATACTTTGGATATTGTAATACTAAAAAGAATCTAGGTAATATTTAGAAATTGAAACATAAAATTTTCAGTTACAAATCGCACCAAAGGCTGTATCAAGGGTTTACATATTCAAATATTTCTTGTGGTGATACCCCAAAACCTACTTGCAGGAGGGGGTATCATCCCATACCCTCCCGCCATATTGCCACTTTACAGTTTGATACATTTGCCCTTTTACCACCTGCCACAATGCCCATTTCAAATTCTGACTGCAATTTAAAGCAGGAAGAAACACCCCTCCCCACACCCACCCTGCTACCGACCACGTAAATATGGCTGAAACATTTTTCAGCCCAGTCTGGGCCTGTCTGTCTACATGAATCGATACCGCCTCGATAGCCTAGTTGTAGAGCGTCCGCTTCGAGTGCGGGAGGTCGTGGGTTCGATCCCCGGCCGCATCATACCAAAGACGTGAAAAATGGTACCAGTAGCTCCCTTGCTTGGCGCTCAGCATTAAAAGGGAAACTGGCCTCTTCTCTCATACCCTCGTGGCGATGGATTCCATCAGGAATGAGGTGTCGAGAGTGATTAATATAAGTTGTACAACTTCCTTCACAATCGACCTAAAATAAATTATGTATAAACTAAATACGTAACCATTGATAATGAATCAAAATGGATAATTGAAAGTGCATAGACTTCGGGATTACTGACATGGTTTTGAAGGGGTTAACAGATCTGAAATAGAATAAATGATGGTTTTAACTAAAAAAGAACTTCATTTATTAATATCGGTTATCTTTTCCGAAATTGGTAGCTAGTCCGAGTAACTTCCCTTAGTTTCGAATGCGCAATTTTCCTGTCAGTGTAAACATTCGTGACACTATATATTGACACTCAGCAACATTTACATATCTCTAAACGCAAAAGTAGGTATACTTTAAATTCACATCACTTATAATATGATTGAACAATACCTAATATATGACACGGTTATCGTCAGACCCGTTATCTGTAAAATATCTGAACAGTTCTTTCGTCCATCCGTTACAAATTGTATGTGGCAATCCGCGCTGTAATAGTTTAATACATAAATTGTCATATTCAAATTTTATCATGTGCGAATATATACCAGCCGATAATTGCCTCTTTTGGCAATGTCGGAGGCAAATGTTTACTGGAAAAATATATATAGTCTTGGGCAGTATCTTAGTGCCAGCTGTCAAATTGTAGTTTGTACTTTCAACATTTTTATTTCTGCGAACCACTCTTCAATTTTAGAGAAATATATTGGGTTTAAATACTTGTATAATGTCAATCAAAGTTTTACTAGGCATCGACTGAATGTTCATTTCATTTATTGTAACAAAATCTCTGTTTAGTTGGGGGAAAAAACTAAAAACAAACTAAAAAAATTGGTAGACTATACTACCAGTACATCAATCATTAGCCGACTCTCAGGCCCTTCAGGCCTTTGATTATTATCATCATTATTATTATAATAATAATAATTATTATTATTTGTCTTATTCACTACGCAATAATTTGTACACGACTTGATGACATAAAAAATTGTTTGACTATTATTATTTGTCTGACTAAGCTATGATCACTCTTTAGTTGTTTTTTTAGGTGTTTGATCGACTTCATAGGGAGGGTGTGTGTATGGGATATACAAGCAGCCTTTATTTTTCCTAGGACAAATTGGTGGACTTTCAATGAAGCGATCGTAGATCTCATAAAAAATCAAACAAGATTTCGGTTGACAGGAGACAATATTAACTGGACTGTAGATGTCCATGATCAGCGGAATGAGCACAAATGTTTCATGCTTTCGGATCAGCCATTCTAGTGCAAAACATGGATTTTACACTTTATAGCACAACACCTCAAAAGAATATTTTGGACTCAGCTATTCAAGATTTTGTACCGTCAGCTGAAGACAATGAAGTTTATAAATTTGACAACACTGTCCTTATGTCGCGAGTGGCATACACTTCCGTCGATCCGCGTAGCTTCTATAAGGCACTGCAGGCCCGGGCCTGCAGATTATCCGAGAAAATGAAAAAATCAGAATGCCAAATATGCAATGAAAATCGAAGGGTAAGAGGGGTTAGGCTGTAAGAGGTAATGAATCAGTCATTAACGGGAGCGTACCTGGATAGTTTTGAACTGTACGCTAGATATGAGCAGCATAGTTACGAACGAAGCAGCGATGCTGCGAGTATGATGTAGGTGAGGGAGGGGGTCTCCATCTCAGAGAAAATTGACATTTAGTGAATGTTTTATGCAAGAGATGCGTTCTCTTGCAATATTCCAGCGTTAATCTATTTTGTTTGTCATATTTGTACTACATATTACGGAGGTAATCATTTAAAATCAAAGTTTAGCACACCGCTCATGCTTAATGTCAGATAAAGAGCCTACAATTATTCACCATTTCACATCACCAGATAAACTGAATTTTCCCGACTTTGCAGCTGGAGTCTTTCTGAGTTTTCCTTTCATCAATAAGTATGTGTTTTATCATTCTACTTTCTGTCTAATCCTTACCCAGCTTAATTTCTGTAATGAACTTGTCCATCTTTCACTTTAGACCGTACCATTAACTGTTATAGGGGTGTTTATAAAAAAGATACTGACTGAATAGTGAAGTGCAGATCTTGAGCAGACTGCATGCATGTCTTGTTGCTGGTTGCTAAGGCAGAATCAGTCCGGTCCAGCATGATAAGAGTTTTCGGTGTTATGCCATATTTTATAAAGGTATTTGTGTGTTTCAGTCTAAGAACACAATATTTTTCACGATGTGTTCACCATAAATGCTAATATTTTTATGAAGGATGTAGCCAAGAGTGAAAATGTTTTATCTGGCATTGACAAGTGCAATGTAATTTGATTTTTGTCGAGCCCGCTTGCGGAAGCGAAGATATAGATCTAGTTGTCCAAATGGCTGTTCGGTGTATGTGCGTGCGTGCGTCCGTCCGGATTTGTTTGTCCGGACCATAACTTTGACATGCATGGAGCAATCTCGTTTATATTTGGCATGAATGTTAACCTCAGTAAGACGGAGTGTCATGTGCAAACCGCAATTCCTATCTCAAAGGTATAAAGTGATATATTACAGACTCCGGTATATACCGGATTAACTAAATTTAAAAGACAATATCTTAAATGTATATATTTTGTAACCATGGTGATACTAACCCTAACCTCTAGTCAGTATATTATGCATTTGATACTCTAAATGCGTGCGGACATGCAAAAAAATGAGTAGTTTTGCCGTGCGCTCCAATGGATAATAATTCCGCGCAGGCGCAGAACGGCTGCACCAACTCTGCAATGAGAAACATTCTTTAAGTGGCAGGGGCCAGTTTCGCATTTGGCCCGGGTACGTTTTTTAAATAAAATAGACAGATGCACTTACGTTTTTTAAATAAAATAGAAATTAAAGGCATTTATATTCAACTGGTTATTTATGATGTTTATAGAACTGAGGATTCCTGCGTACGAGTACTTATTGTGTAAAGTAAATATTTACTTGAATCGATTTTCCTAGCTCCGTGTAGACGGCCGGGTCTAAAGTCTTACCTGAGGTAACGGAATTCAGACGAAATGGAAACGGTCATTCATCCGTCCAGATTCAGCTCAAAATAGCGGAAAAAGTAAACGGTTATGAGATACTTTTCTTCCCACCATTATTTTCGTCTGGCCACATGCTTTAAAAATATGCATGTGTTTTAGGTCAGTCATTTGCAGATAACAGGGTACAGGTCGCGCAAGGTGTGCATTTTGGGCCATTTTTGCCTCAAAATTCAGTGTCCTGAAACCTGCGTTTTACTCGTTTTTATCATTGAAGCAACAGAATCGGCAGATTGAAAATGTCACACAATGAAGTGCTAAGTCTATGCAATACATTCGCTCAACTATGGAATGCCGGTCACGACATGCCAATTGCCAGTTGCTAGTTGCTACTTGCAAATTGGATAAAATTTATACAAATGTATGTACACCGTATGATTGAATTTGGCACGATGCGTGGTAATTAGCAAGTGGCAACTGGCAAGTAGCAATTAGCAAGTGGCAACTAGCAAGTAGCAAGTGGCAAGTGGCAAATAGCAACTGGCAAGTAGCAACTAGCAACTGGCATGTCCCTACCCGCATTCCATAAAAAACAAAGTCCCATAACTGTGCGGATTTGTTTTTCTGAAAGAACCTAACATGTACCATGCACAAATAGGATTACTAACGATGTCTTGTGTTAAGTTTCATTGAATTGTGTGGATGGGTTCAGGAGATTAGGCGCACAAGATTGCATATGCAGACTCTATGTATAAAGTATAGTAACAAAAAACAAAGTCCCGTAAATGACTTTTTGTGAAAGAACCTAACATGCACCATGCACAACGACTGTTGTAACTGATCACTTGTGTGAATGAGGAGAGTTGGTGCGCACAAGATTGTGTCTACGGACAGACAGACTGACGGACGGACAGACAGACAACCTGAAACCATTATACCACCCCCCTAACAACGAATACGTTCTCATCTCTCATTATCGTTGTACAATAGAATGCAATTATAACCAGAGTATATTTTAACTAAATGCGATAAAGCTACTGTTATATGAAAGTACATTGCCTGACAATTAGCAAGTAGCAAATGGTATGTAGCAACTGGCAAGTGGCAACTAGCAATTTGAAATAATCACGCGTTATGATTGACTCTGAACGGTGTGCATGTAAAATTTTGCCTTACGTAAGTGGCAAACGGCAAGTGGCAATTAGCAAATAGCAAGTGGCAAGTAGAATGTCATGACCGCCATTCCATACTCAACACTTGCCTTGAATTTGTCAAAATTGGGTTTTTCATGATTTTTTTTGCACTGGTATCAGCGCAGATTTGTGGAATTTTCAAATTAACTGTCCCTTGTCCCCCTACAGGCATACAGACACTAAATAGAATAATGGCGGACACAAATGGTCCTCAGTTTTTTTGTTTTTTTTTGCTCTGTAGAGCTATTTTCCTTATTTTCTTTGCAATTTTTTTGCTAAAATCACATGACAGATCTATGCTTGACATGTAGGTAGCATTTTCATAATGAAATAACAACATGACCAAATTTTTCATGGAAACTTAGATCATACACCACCAGTATAATTTGGGGTCTCATTTTTAGCTGATTTTGCAGTTTGTGTGTTTGACTGAAATTATTTTTCTTGCATCAAACATGACCCCCACTTTTCTTTTGATTTTTAGTTACCACTGACAATATTCTTCAAGAAAATGTAAGTTACAGAAATTTAAAATGGGTCCTGATGTGTGCTGCGGCCGTTGGAAATGGGTCAATTTCATATAGAATAAAGAACAACAACTATTTAGTGTGTTATAACCTACATGTAATATTACTGACCGCTTGCAACGTTGAAAAAAGCAGTTAAGAGGTCTGGATAAATGCCGTAACGAAAAAGCCGTAACTTTCAAGGGCATACAGTAGTAAATAAATTTACTATATGGTCTGTATAAAATTAACAATCTTCTGAGAGCTGTAACACATAGTCAGGCTCATTTTAAAAAAGGATTACTAGCCTTATGTTAGTAAATGACCTATAAACCAAAAAATAACACCAAGGAAAGTAGGGGTCATGTATCTTCTAAGAGAGATATTTTCTCCGACATGTCAAAACTATGGAATATCTTCCAAACTGCATGTGTAATACGGTTTGTTTACATTTCTATAAATGCAAAATGTCTTATTGAAAATGCTACCAAAATGTCAAGTATAGGTCCACAATGAAATAAAAACAGAAACTGGCTTACATAAAGCATGAACATGCCACTTGAACTGGGATTAAAATGAGTTTTTTTTTTCTTTACACTATTATCCAATGTGCTGCTTGATTACCTATTTAGTACTGTTGTACCTTCAAAAAACAGTCCTTTAAAACAACAAGTCTTTTGAAACTACCATGGTGAAATGAAAACGCCACTGATTTAAGGTATTACTGGTACATCCATCATAAGCAGTATTCAGAATATCAAACAAGAGGGCCAAGATGGCCCTAGGTCGCTCACCTGAAAAACACACCATAACAGTGTAAACATGTTTGACCTAGTGATTTCATGGAAAAAACATTCTGACCAATTATCATTAAAATTGGAGCAAAAATATTGAGTATAAATAAGTATTTTCTTTGATTTGACCTAGTGACCTAGTTATTGATCCCAGATGACCCATATTCGACCTTGACCTAGAATTTATCAAAGCAATCATTTTGACCAAATTTCATGAAGATCAATTGAAAAATACAGCCTCTATCGCATACACAAGGTTTTTCTTTGATTTGACCTAGTGACCTACTTTTGACCCAAGATGACCCATATTCAAATTTGACCTAGATTTCATCAAGGTAATCATTCTGACTTAATTTCAGGAAGATCAATTGGAAAATATAGCCTCTATTGCGTACATAGTTTCTCTTTGATTTGACCTAGTGACCTAGTGACCTAATTTTTGACCCCAGATGACCCATATTCAAACCTGACGTAGATTTCATCAATGCAATCATTCGGACCAAATTTCATGAAGATCAATTGAAAAATACAGCCTCTATCGCATACACAAGGTTTTTCTTAGATTTGACCTAGTGACCTACTTTTTGACCCCAGATGACCCATTTCCAAACTCGGCCTAGATTTCATTAAGGTTATCATTTTGATTTACTTTCAGGAAGTTCAATTGAAAAATTCAGCCTCTATCGCATATACAAGCTATATGACCCATATTTGATTTTGACCTAGAGTTCATCAAGGCAATCATTCTGACAATTGTTTATGGAAAATCTAATGTTCAAAAGTAAATACATTTCATCAGTGCAGAAATACCTCAGCATATTCTCTGGAATCTGAAGGATAAATTCTGAGATGACTAAGCTGTGGTCTGAGACACCTGCTTAGAACTAACTGCTGACCAGTGCGGGTTTGGTTGTTACAAATAAATTCAGAACACTGCTGCTTCGGGAGTGGGAGTTTACCATTTGTGTGAGCCAGTGATATCCTAAAAAATCAAGTAAATGTCACATATATTTGACAGGAATTTCAATTAATGGGTATGGATCCCAAAGCAACTTAAGGGGTGTCGCGGGGTCTGATGAGTTCCAGTGACCTTTCAAACACTGTGATACTTAAATGTTTGTTTTGCATGTAAGATCTCAATGTCTTTCCTAATTAAACACCATATTTAACATTTTAGGAGCCATAAGGCCACTAGTACAAATATTGCATCTAGTGTTCACTCAGTGAAAGACAGCCTGATGTTACACTAAAACAAACTAAATTACACAAGCAAATTCAGTGAATTTATATCTCCCACTAATTAGGTTATTTTGTGAATTTTGAAAGGTATTTAACTTATATATATGAATTTTAAAACAATTAAAAGGCAATAACTCTGCAGGTACTGAAGAGATCCTGATGAAAGATGTGCAAGCACCACCGCTCTAAAGTGCTTTTTTTGTGTAAAATTCCATGAAGATCCATCAGTGGATTACTTTGTTGTGTTGAACATTGGATTGCAAAACAGTTAAGGACAATGAGTTCCTGAAGTGATCCTGATGAAAGTTACACATGCTCCACTGCCCTATAGTGATCTACATTTGTGTAAAGTTTCATGAAGATCCATCAATATATTACTTATACACAGTCAAAAGTCTTTATTGTTTACCAATTCAAGGTGAAAAGCTCTGCTTTAACTGGGTCAAGGGGGATAATACTATATGGAAACAAACGCCATGTGCGTATCAATAATTATGTGAGGTTTGGTGATACTAGCTAAAATACTGCATTTTCAACTTAGTAAAGACATACACATGGACAGATGCACAACACAATATAAACATCTGTCTGCCTTTAGCAGGGATAACATGGCAAAAAGCAATAAAAAGTTTTTTAATAATCAATAATGTATTTATTCAATTTAATCAAAAGCAATACTGCATAATTGTACAAGTTTATCACAGATGAGGAAAATGACAAGAGAAGAATATGAAAATATACAAGAGCTGTCAGTGGACAGCGTGCTCGACTATTCTCAGTGCTTGATAGTATAATATAAGCTATGAGTAAAACTATAACATTACAATAAGCATATTCTAAGTCGAAAAGGGGCCATAATTCAGTCAAAATGCTTAATAGAGTTGCCTCCTCCTTTTTACAGACTGGGGTCATGATGGTAAACAAGTATGCAAAATATCAAAGCAATATCTCAAATGGACCTCAAAAATATTTAGGGTGGTACGCAAACTTTAACATTTTTTCTAAGTCGAAAAGGGGCCATTATTCAGTCAAAATGCTTGATAGAGTTGCCTCCTCCTTTTTACAGACTGGGTTCATGATGGTTAACAAATATGCAAAATATCAAAGCAATATCTCAATGGACTTTGAAAATATTTGGGGTGGTACGCAAACTTTAACATTTATTCTAAGTCGAAAAGGGGCCATAATTCAGTCAAATTGCTTGATAGAGTTGCCTCCTCCTTTTTACAGACTGGGGTTATGATGGTAAACAGGTATGCAAAATATCAAAGCAATATCTCAATGGACTATGAAAATATTTAGGGTGGTACGCAAACTTTAACATTTATTCCAAGTTGAAAATGGGCCATAATTCAGTCAAAATGCTTGATAGAGTTGTCTCCTCCTTTTTACAAACTGGGGTCATGATGGTAAACAAGTATGCAAAATATCAAAACAATATCTCAATGGACTTTGAAAATATTTGGGGTGGTATGCAAACTTTAACGTTTGTGTGACGCTCACGCTCACACACGCGCTAATGCCGGGGCGAGTAGGATAGCTCCCCTATTCTTCGAATAGTCAAGCTCATAAGCAGTACTTAACTGTATATCTAACAAAATCATTACATTCAAAATCATTCATTTTAAAGTGTTAATTTTTTGAAAAAAAAAAAAAAAACATAGCTACTTTTTTATGTTAGTACTTCCTTTCTAGCAAATTTGAGAAATGACAGACACAAAATGGAAACCTGCTGAAATAAACGTGCAATGTTATTAAGATGATTAATTACATGATGAAAAAAGTCATCATAAATTGTTACTATTATGCCTCATTTTTATTGCCAATTGCAAACCTGTTGTATCATTATTAGATATCCCTACATTTTCTATCAAAACTATTGTTGTTATTTGACCTATTTTATGTAAAACACACCCTCAATACACCGGTATTGACAGTTTAACTGCCAGAAATACCAGGGATCTGTGTTATCTGCATATTAAAAAAATCTATCTATTTGTTTTGTTTACTATAACAAAACAAATACAAATGTATGACATTGCTTTTCGTAGGACTGCAATACTGTCTACATTTGAAAGGAATATATACTGACAGCCTCAGCTCCGCCTCCTCGGCTCCCCCTCCACTGACAGTAATCTCCTCCTG
The DNA here is from genome assembly GCF_021730395.1 of Mercenaria mercenaria. NCBI lineage: Eukaryota > Metazoa > Mollusca > Bivalvia > Venerida > Veneridae > Mercenaria > Mercenaria mercenaria. Next base: position 6,386,272 of record NC_069372.1, read on the forward strand.
TTGTAAGTATTTACTGTCCTACTGAAAGCAATGTGGATATTGTGTAATACATTAGAACACAAACGGTCAGTAAAATTTCTTTAAGGTAATTTGCAATGTCTACAAATTATTCACTTCACTATGTAGAATCATTACTGTTCAGTTTAAACTGATGTTTTATCATGCTCCATTTCAAGTTTTCAATGTCCACTGGGGTATGAAGTGTTCTTTCAATAAAGTCACAATTTCCATGTTTATCCACAAGTATAACAGTGTTTGTTCTGAAAAAATCCAATTATAATAATGTAACATGTATGACCAATCTGACTAAAGTACTTGATCTTCTAAACGAAGATCTGAGAACGACCCATTCACATTCGTCTTCTGTAGATTTTGGATTTCCAGTATTGCTATTTTTATTTTATCCAATCAGACGACTTGTTCAAATGTCAAAGAGTTACAAAAATATGCAGTGCAGTCATTCCAGGGCTCGAACCCGGGACCCCTCGCTTACAAAGCAAGTGACCTACCGATTGAGCTAGGCTGCTATCTGATACATTATGACATAAGAATTGTAAATATCAAAAGTCAAGGCTACAGGTAGATTTGCAAGATGTTGTAAGTTAGGCTCTGATTGGCTAGCGAAAGGGTCGTCAGAACGAGGCAATGAATAGGTCGTTCTCAGATCCTATGCGTAGCGTAATAGGAGATGTACTTTAGTCAGATTGCATGTATGACTGCATTATATTCCGTTTAATTAAACAAGAGGGCCATGAAGGCCCTGTATCGCTCACCTGACCTATTGACCTAAAGATCATCAAGATTAACAATCTGACCAAGTTTCATTAAGATATGGTCATAAATGTGGCCTCTAAAGTGTTAACTAGCTATTCCTTTGACTTGACCTCGTGACCTAGTTTTTGACCCGACATGACCCAGATTCGAACTTGACCAAAAGATCATCAAGTTTAACATTCTGACTATGTTTTATGAAGATACAGTCAAAAATGTGGCCTCTAGAGTGTTAACAAGCTTTTCCTTTGATATGACCTAGTGACCTAGTTTTTGACCCCACCAGACCCAGATTTAAACCTGATCTAAAGATCATCAAGATTAACATTCTGACCAAGTTTCATTAAGATATGGTCATAAAGGTGGCCTCTAAAATGTTACCTAGCTTTTCCTTTGGTTTGACCCCGTGACCTAGTTTTTGACCCGACATGACCAAGATTTGAACTTGTCCTAAAGATAATCAAGTTTAACATTCTGACTAAGTTTCATTAATGGTCATAAATATGGCCTCTAGAGTGCTAACAAGCTTTTCCTTTGATTTGACCTGGTGACCTAGTTTTTGACCCCACCTAATCCAGATTTGAACTTGAGCTAAAGATCATCAAGATTAACATTTTGACCAAGTTTCATTAAGATATGGTCATAAATGTGGCCTCTACAGTGTAAACTAGCTTTTCCTTTGATTTGACCCGGTGACCTATTTTTTGATCCTACATGACCCAGATTCAAACTGGACCTTAAGATCATCAATATTAACATTCTGACCAAGTTTCATGAAGATACAGTCATAAATGCGGCCTCTAGAGTGTTAACAAGCTTTTCCTTTGATTTAACCTGGTGACCTAGTTTTGAACCCCAGATGACCCAATATCGAACTCGTCCAAGATTATATTAAGGATAACATTCTGATCAAGTTCCATTAAGATTGGGCCAAAATTGTGACCTGTAGAGTGTTAACAAGCTTTTCCTTTGATTTGACCTGGTGACCTAGTTTTAGACCCCAGATGACCCAATATGGAACTCGTCCATAAGGGTAACATTCTGACCAAGTTTCATTAAGATTGGGCCAAAATGTGACCTCTAGAGTGTTAACAGTCAAATTGTTGACGACGGATGGACGGACAACGGACGACTGACACAGGGCGATCACTAAAGCTCACCTTTGAGTATTTCGTGCTCAGGTGAGCTAAAAAGATAATTCTTACCTAATGATACAATGCTTCCCATTTTAGATACAGTAAAATACTGCTCACTGGTTAATCATTCAATTTTGGCAGTAGCATTTATTTATTCAAAGGGGTGTTCACTGAAAATTTACTGAATGAATAGTGAACAGTGCATACCAAGACTAGCCTGCACTGGTCACAAAGGCATAATCACTTGCTGCTAGCAGGCTAAAGGTTAAAAAACAAGATTGCAAACATTTGTACCTTGTCCCATATTGTACTTGGGGAGAGAAAACAAACATACAACTTCTTTCTATTATGAGATCACTTTCTGTGGCACGGCCAACATCTTTAAACTGTTCTGCCAACTTTTCATCAGGAAAATATCTGGAATTAAAAATGATAAGGTCACTTAGATGACACATTAAATTTTTATGAGACACTTAGCTTTACAGGTAAAATGGAGAATTGTTGTAACTCGTCTTTATTTAATGTGTTAAGACAGTTGTAAACAGTATTTTTTCTAACAAGAGCTGTCCGTAAGACAGCCAATGCTCAACTAATTGAATTATTGTCCCAGAAGCAGGAAAATGTTACCCTAATGTTAAAATATCTGTAGAGTTTCAATCCAGTATCTGCATTAGTTTTGGAGATAGTAACTTGCATGCAAAACTTTAACCAGAAGTTTTATGTTCAAAAGGGGACATAATTTGACCAAAATGCATGTCAAAGTTATGGGACTTGATGCAATCAACTAGTTTTATAACCCCGAAGACACATGTGAAGTTTCAATTTAATATCTGCATTTGTTCTGCAGACAGTAACTTGCACTCAAAACTTTAACCAGAATTTTCTAAGTCTAAAAGGGGGCATAATTTGCCCAAAATACATGTCAGAGTTATGGGACTTGACCCAGTGAGGTTGGTAATTGATCTAGAAAAATAAAAAATAAGTTTCAAATAATATATGCCTTTAAGTAATAGCTGAATGTACTTGCACGCAAAACTTTAACCAGGATTTTCTAAGTCCAAAAGGGGGCAGAATTTGACCAAAATGCAGGTCAGAGTTATGGGACTTGATGCTATCGACTAGTTTTATAACCCCAAACCTCTTCTGGTTTATTTTTTAATTTTTTTAAAAGATTTTCCAATAGAAATCTATGTAAAATCAAGTGACCCCTGGGGCGGGGTCATGATTTGAAAAACTTTAGTAGAGGTCCACTAGGCAATGCTACATGTCAAATATCTAAGCTCTAGGCTTCTGGTTTTTGAGAAGAAGATTTTCCTATGTAAAATCACATGACCTCTTGGGCGGGGTCAATTTTGACCCCGGGGTCATGATTTGAACAAACTTGGTAGAGGTCCACTGGGGCGGGGTCATGATTTGAAAAACTTTAGTAGAGGTCCACTAGGCAATGCTACATGTCAAATATCTAAGCTCTAGGCTTCTGGTTTTCGAGAAGATTTTCCTATGTAAAATCACATGACCTCTTGGGCGGGGTCAATTTTGACCCCGGGGTCATGATTTGAACAAACTTGGTAGAGGTCCACTAGGCAATGCTTCAAACCAAATATCTAAGCTCTAGGTCTTCTGGTTTTTGAGAAGAAGATTTTTAAAGTTTTTCCTTTCGGTTGCCATGGCAACCAGAGTTCTGCATGGAATTCAATTCTTTGAACAATTTTTGTAGAGCTTGACCCAAGGAACATTCCTGTGAAGTTTGGATGAAATTGGCCTAGCGGTTTATGAGGAGATGTCATTGAAAGTAAAAGTTTATGTCCGGACGCCGGACGTTAAGTGATCATAATAGCTCACCCAGAGCCTTTGGCTCAGGTGAGCTAAAAAATACTTGTTACACTGAATGCAGACCAAACAGTAATTATAAGGGAAATAGATGTGTCATAAAATCAGCTTACTGTGTTTTATCATTAAGAAAGTCTATGATATTTTCTACAAGTTTGTCCTGTTGATCTTTTTGTCCGTGTTCCCTGACAATATTGGTGAAGATTTTCTCTCCTTCTTCTCTCTTTCTCCAAGGTACATCTATATCCTTACTGTTGTCCCCAGCACTAACACCTGCAAAACAAGTAGCGTGAAATTAAGTACAGTATTATCTCCTTATTGGTGGGATGGTCACATTAGTAACAAATAGAGGTCACTTTTCATACTGATAATGAGCATTGTGTCTTGATCTGTTTTATTGAGTTTAATTTGCATCAGCTAGGTAGAGTCAGGTAACAACTAACAAACATTTTTTTCAGCCAAAGCTGCAGGAACTACGTCCAGAAAAAACTAATGCAATGGTAAGAACATTGAGACTGGTCACCAAACTTGGCTCAACTATTTTGAGCATTGTCTGTGAGGTCATAAATTTGGAATTGAAGACCAGTCTGATAATATAGCCTTGCCATTGGTCAATCTCAAATATATGCTTAGAGACAATCAATCAGACTTAACCCTTACCATGCTGGACACAACTGATTCTGCCTATGCGACCAGTGTAGATCATGATCAGCCTGCACATCCGTGTTAATAATTAACAGTTAATGGCACTGTCCAAATTGAAAGATGGACAAGTTCATCATAGAAATTTAGCAGGGTAAGGGTTAAGTTCTGAGACTGGTTTATGACCTGAAACACCGGGTGAAAGGTTGTGATAAAATCTGTAAGAAACTCCTTTGGAAAATCCTACAATATAGAATGCAACAAAGCATGATGAAGTCAGTCTAGCTTCGAATAAACCAGTCTACGAATGCATTGCTGCCATTGGTCAGTTTCAAATATATGCTCAGAAGCAATTACATTTCTGAGTTTTGGGACTCGTTTACTGCATGAAACTCTTGGTAAAATGTTATAATATTGAATTTTTGAGACCAGTCTAAGAATGCTGTCAAAGGTCAATTTCGAATTTGTGTCAGATGTTGTAGCTTTGAGACTGGACCAAAAACTGACTTTTATTAACTTTGAGCCCGGAACTCTGCTGTAGGAAATGAGTTTCCCTATGACACTTACCTGGTGGTTTCTTCGTTCTGTGTGTTTCCTGACAGTAAGACAAACAATGAAGGTTACAATCATTCCTGTAAACGAATTGAGTAGATTTATTTTAGCAGTAATTTCAAAAGTGAACATGATTCTTTGCTATTGGAAAGGCTTTTTAATATACAGCAGCCATATTAAATTTGTTAAGAATTTGTGCTTCATAGTCCAAGTTATTTAAGAAATAATATATCTCATTTAGTGATTTGTCGCTGAATAAAATCATTGGAGTTCAGATGCAAAGGAATCATATCACGAGGGTGCAGCCTCTGAACGACAAACAATTATTTTATTCAAGAGCAAATCACCCAATGAGATATATTGTTTTGATTCTAACACTTTACCAAGGATTTTTAAGTATATCCTTGACAACATCCATCAAATATTTGCCTGTTTTCTGTTGGTTTCTTTTCTAGTGCGCTGCTATGCCGTTAAACGCTATATCATAATAATCATGACAGAAAATTTTTCAGCCTTCTTTGTTTAATAGGAAAATGAATCGGATCATGTTAGAATAAATAATAAACAACAGAATAGTAACTATCTATTTTCTTATGGAATTATGTATCACACTGATCAATTTACAGAACATTACACTGACAAGTGTCTTGATGCTTTTGAAGTAAGGTGTGACGTAAGGTAAATTGACAAACGAGATCTCCTATGGCAGTCAGGAGATGCACTGACATTTTGCTTTGTTTGTATTATAGATGCAGGTCTGGTTTATTTGACCGATATTTCAGGTAGATGAGCCGACTGAAAATTTGAGAAATCACTAATTTTTCAAAGAAATCTACCATATTTACTTGAGATCTATGAGAAGAAGGTGGAACGGATTATACTGTGAGGCCGACGGCGAAATTCTGTCAAGATAGTCCTCGCACGATTCATCTCCTGTGAGAAAGTCTCGAACCAATGAACCTGAAAATTAAAATAAAAGTATAATTTCATTATACAGAAAAAACCTGCCTATTAAGACAACCCTCGAAAAAGACAAAAAGTGGTCTGTACTGGCAGGTGGTCTTTATTCACAGGTTAAAATAGGAAACAAAACCAGGGGCCTCCGTGGTCGAGTGGTTAAGGTCGCCAACTTCAAATCACTTGCCTCTCACCTATGTGGGTTAGAGCCTCACTCGGGACGTAAAATTCTTCATGTGAGGAAGCCATCCAGCTGGCTTACAGAAGGTTGGTGGTTCTACCAAGGTGCCCATCCATGATAAAATAGTACACAGAGGGGCATCTGGGGTTTTCCTCCACCATCAAAGCTGGAAAGTCACCATATGACCTATAATTGAGTCAGTGTGACATATAACCCAACAAACAAAGGAAACAAAACCAGAAGTCTTTTGAGCCAGGCAGTTTTTATATAGTGATGGTCTTCCATACAGGTTAAACTGTCCTTTCATTTCTATTTTGTAACCATTCTTAATGAAAAAAAAAAATAATTTTTCAAGAAAATGCTGTAAAAACTAAAATCAGTAATTTCGTTTGCATAAAATTTTGAATTGCTGACCCAATCTGCTATTTTGTCAATGGTTGTGGGTACATGAAAATGTGTTTAAAATTCTGATGATAGAATGGAAATTAATTCGTTAATGGAATTTAATTTTGTGGATGTAAGCAATCACATTATTCAAGAAAATTGATCCCAGAAACAACTAGAACTGTCACAGAAGTGACTCATACCCCCACCATACGGTCTTGTCACAGAAGAATGGCAACAATAAGTAATCTTCAAAATACTTAGAATAATATAAAAATGTCAAAAAAGCTTAATACTTAAAAAGAAGTTTACTTGTCTTTGGAGTACTTCATCCTGGGCTTCCACATATAAGTAATACTAGTATAATTATGTGCCCTGGATGAGGGATGAGGTAAATATGAAAAATCTCTAATATTAGAGATACACTAAAAGTGAATACAAAATAAATGTCTTACCGACCCATGTTACCACAGAAAAAATGTATTTACTTTTTACATAGGACTGATAATAAAAAAGTTAGAAAAATACCAAAAATATTGAAAATCTACAAATAGGATTTCTAAAAATAGACTAATTCCTGGAATTTAAGGGGAAGAAACTCAGTACAAAAGTTTAAAAAAGGTTACTTCCCTTTGGCTCTAAGCCAATCAGAATGAGATATAGTGAAAATACATCAAAATTAACCTTAAATTCTAAGTAAAAGGGGACATAATTCAAGAAAAATTGGTGTCAGAGTTATGTACCTTGTGTCACAAGATATGGTTGATGAGGTGGAACATCTATTTTAAGTTTAAATCAAATCCATTTAGTAGTAACTGAGATACAGTGAATATACATCAAAATTAACCTTAAATTCTAAGTAAAAAGGGGCATAATTCATGAAAAATTGGTGTCAGAGTTATGCACCTTGTGACACATGATGTGGGTGATGAGGTGGAACATCTGTTTTAAGTTTGAATCAAATCCATTTTGTAATAACTGAGATATAGTGAAAATACATCAAAATCAACCTTAAATTTAAAGTAAAAAGGGGACATAATTCATAAAAAATTGATGTCAGAGTTAAGCACCTTATGTCACATGATGTGGGTGATGAAGTGGAACAACTATTTTAAGTTTGAATCAAATCCATTTAGTAATAACTGAGATATAGTGAAAATACAACAAAATTAACCTTAAATTCTAAGTAAAAGGGGACATAATTCATGAAAACTTGGTGTCAGAGTTATGCACTTGTGTCACATGATGTGGGTGATAAGGTGGAACATCTATTTTAAGTTTGAATCAAATCCATTTAGTAATAACTGAGAGAATAGATTTCAGGACAGGACGGGACGCGACAAAACTGACTCCTATATACCCCCCTCCAAACATGTTTGGTGGGGGTATAATAACATACTCAATATGAGGCGACTCTTCACAGTTTTTTTTAGTAGCTCTTACCTCTGCCTTTAGCATCAGGTTTCTGGAATGCTAGAATATTTAGAAGTACAGCTACTTTCCCCGCAGCAGATATACCCAGCCACGTGCCACCTTCTCTTCCAGGCTCCAAATCTGCACCTACAACAAAGGGCACAAGATGGTTCCATTCCTTACAGAACACACTTCTGTGAAATCATTCAACTTCCTTGGCATGATTTTTCCTGCTTTTTTTCCCCTTTTTTTCAAAAACATCTGTATCCTAGGGATATGAATAGGATCTAAGTGCTGAGGAAACTAGAACTGTTGGCGTTTCGGCAGACTAAACAGTATTCATCTAAACCAACTCCTGTGTGAAATGAAGACCTGTTCTAGGACTATAAAGTGTGTGTAAAAAGAACCTTAATGTGTAAAAGGTGTACAGGGGTACCGGGTATAAAGGAATCAATCCATTTGTCTGTTCCAGAGAAACTGAATGTGTAACAAAACTTTAATTGAAAAGGGGCCAAAACTCTGTCACAAACTGCTGGATTGTAACCAAAATTGGACTTGGTCTGTATTTTATGATCATAATAATTTATTATTATATATGTGTACTGAAAATGAATCTGTTCAAGTAACTGAATGGAGGACAAAAACTTTAAGTTGAAAAGTGAACAAAACCAATAAAAATTGCTGGATTATTACCAAAATAAAGCTTGGCCTGTACTTTAAAATCATTATATCTGTATACCAAAATGAGGTCAATCCATTTATCCTTTTGTTACTAGTAGTTATCAGACAGACATTTTAAAACATTTTGCAAAATTTTAAGTCAGAAAAGGGCCCTAAGTCTGCCAAAAGTTTAACTAGCATTATCTACAAAAAGTTGTCAGTTGTCAGACATGATTTTTTTAGAGAAGGGCTATACTTTCTTAAATTCAATTACACAACTGACCAACTGGACAGGAAAGTAGATTGTCAACAAGAGCTGTTCATAAGAAAGCAAGCTCAACTTTTCTCAGTGCTTGACTCTGAATTAGAGTTTTGCCAGTCAAAACTTTATAAAACTTTAATCAAAAAGTTCTACGTTAAAAGGGGGCATAAGTTAAGTTAATAACTCTGTCAAAATTCAAATCAGAGTTACGGAGATTGATTTTCCTGGTGTAGACTTTGATAGTAAATAACTACTTTAAGTTTCAAGTCAAAAGCTTAGATAGTAACAGAGATAATTGTCTTTATCAAAAACTTTAACCAAAAAATTCTAAGTTAAAAAGGGGCATAACTCTGTCAAAATTCAAATCAGAGTTATGGGGATTGTTTCTCCTGGTGAAGACTTTGATTGTAAATAACTATTTTAAGTTTCAAGTCAATAGCTTTGATACTAACAGAGATATGTGACTTTATCAAAAACTTAAACCAAGGTGTGGTGATGGTGACGCCGGGGCGAGTGAAATATTTAGCTCTATTTTTTCTTTAAAATGTCGAGCTAATGAAACTGATCTTGGCCTGTATTTAATGATCATATACCTTCATTCAGTCAAGAGATATTGAACAGACAACCAAATTTGAAGCTGAATGAGGCCATTACTCTGCCAAAAACTAGTGGATTGTAACTGAAATTGAACTTGGCCTGCATTTTATAATCATAAACCTGTGCAACAAAAATAAAATCAATCCATTAATCCGTTCCAGACAAACTGAATGGAAAAACAAACTTTGTCCAAAAGATGAACCCAAAGGACCAGAAAATATAGCAACACTGAGTCCAAGTACGGGGAGTCTCTCAGATAGTCAGACAAGAGAAATAATATTCTGCCTAAAATTGGCGGCTTGTAACGTATAACAAACTTAGCCTTTTCATGATCCTGTATATTTTAAATAAATTCAATTAATCCATTGTAAAGATATCAAACGGTCAAAAACAGACAATAACTATGCCAAAAATTGGCTGAATGTAACTGAAATTGAACTTGGCATGCATTTTATAACACCTGCCTACCAAAAATGAACTATTAAAGAATTATGGAACGGACATCAACATTTTTTGGAATTCTAAAGTCAAAGTGGGGCCTAAAATAACTCTGGCAAAAATCTTTTACCCAAATTCATCCTGAACTTGAAATTGTGAGTAAATAGGGGGCATAATTCATTACATATTGGAGCAAGAGTTAAGGCCTTGTGTTATATGATGTGGGTGATAATGTGGAAAAACATTTTTAAGTTTGAAGCAAGTCCGTTCATAAAAAACAGAGATAAGGTGAAAGTGCATTAAAAGATAACCAAGGTGTGGACAAGACCATCTGGGTGAGTAGGATGGCTCTCCATATACTTAATAAAGATGAGATAAAAAAGCAAACGTTTAGCCTCACCTCCCATCCACTTTGAGTCATCTCTGAATTTAGCAGTATCTGTTGGTCTAGGCCAGTACTCATCTCGATTACTCGCAAGTATCAACTTGTACCCATTCTCTTCCGGTTCTTCATTCACATACACGAATAACAAACACATGTTTCACACAAACTGTAAAGAGTTAAACCATGGTTTTAAAGTTAATGATTTGAAGCCCATTTCTTTTCCCTTCCAGATAAAAAATAAAAGCATTAATGACTCTTTTTTTATATATCCTACCAGATTTATACAGTGCGCTTCTATTGCTCCAAACTTGTGCGCCAGTACCTTTATTCTATATATTTAGGGTTAATACTTTGTTTCTAGTGCAGATGTATGAACAATTTTTTTACAACTAACATTTCTCTATAATGTTGTAAGTGAAAGCACAGTTAAATGTATACATTCATGTACTAGCGCAATAATTTAGAGCATTAGAAAGCCATTGAACCCTTTTTTGTTTTAAACTTAGCATTAGAACATATTTTTTTGGACTTCAAAAATTATGCATCATACAAATCAGAAAAAGGGAAATAATTCTACCAAAACTACAGGCAACCAAGTTATTTTTATTTTAATTTGTATCATATGTTATGCTTAATAAATGGACCAAGTTTGAAAGAAATATCTTCATTATTTTTCAATAAATATTAGTTTTTATGTCGAAAGCCCGATCGGGCAATGTTACCAGCCTCACTTGCCAACCGGAAAATGAGTATTGCCTGTCCCCATCCACACAGGTAATAGGGCAGTCTTTAATGTCAAGCCCCGAATTGCCATTACAGGACAGCACCAGTCAAAAGTTATCACGCTGTCCTAAAACATCCTATAATTTGGAGTAGAACTAGCCTACTTGCCCCCCTCCCGCCCCCCACCCAAAAAAAAATGAAAACTGCATTTCAGTACAGTATTTCCACTGGAGTCTGAAATTCTACCAGTAAGACCATAGAAGTCTATCTTTACAAAAAATACCCCCTATATGTTTATTTTATATATATAGGGGGTATTTTTTGTAAAGATAGACTTCTATGGTCTTATTGATAGAACTTCAGACTCCTGTGGTATTTCATATAAAAGTCATGTCTCATTTAGATTTAGAGGTGACATATTTATAAACAAACTAAATGAACATATATCAAATAATAATCACAATAAAAGAAAATACCTAGGTAGGCATACGAAGACGCACCTTGCAGTTAGGATTCTGCGGACGCACCTTACAGTAAGGGGCGGTGAATTTATAGGGCGGAGTTGGATGAATGATTGACAGGTACTCGATTAAGTTAAAAAGAGAAATTATGGGCGCACTTTAGAGTCAGGAAATACATTTTAGCTTTTAGAGAAAGGAATGTACACTATACGTTACACAATAGAAGCGGACTACACACTATAAAGAGGGCTTATGAAGAGTTACGGACCTCGTAATCCAGTAGGGCCTATTATATTGGTCAAAACTAAAGAGGAATATATACCATAAAATTCAGCTACGGGCGCAATTCAGCATATTTATTAAGTCATTATACTTCAGATTACGTTGTACTTTAATAGTTACATGTGGACGCATCTGGCCGGAGTAAGGTTACACATTAAGCCTCCATTGATGAGGACTGCATAGTTCCATAAAAATTCTCGGCGATATATGACAATTTCATGTGCGGATACAGATTATTTTCTCAGAAGGGGTCCGACTCCTCTCCCCGCCACCCCCCAAAAATTAAAAAATTTTGCGCTTCATTTTCTGCATTCTAGGGCATTTAAGAACACCTTTCCACTGCAATTTTATATACATAAATGAATTTACCCCTTATTTTCAAATTATTTTTTTTTTTTGAGCTAACCTGATAAATTTGGGGAAAATGAATAAAGTTTTCTTCAAGGTAGAATTCTTAGTTTCTTTTAGAAAATTAATATAAATATGAATTATGTCTGGTCGTACGAAGCAGCAGCCACATATACTTTGAATGCGGTCCTATTTTCTCTTTAAGGATTTGTCAGAGGGTGTCCGGACCCCCGCACCCCTCCCCTCTGGATCCGCGCATGCATTTTGTGTCGATTCGCAACTCACTCAATATAAAAGCTGCGGACGCAGACCGAGTCAGATAATTCCTTAAATTTTTCAAAGAGGAATATTCATTGTAGAAATGGAGGACGCATCCCTGAGTCATTTTTATACATAAAAACATCTATTAAATAAGAAACTGCATACCATAACAGTTGCGGACGCACCTCACAGTCAGTTAATATATTAATTAATCCTATTTTGAACAGGAATATACAGTATAAAAATCGAGGACGAATTTCAGTCAGTTGATATATTAGGTCTCGAAGAGCACTGTATACCTAGTATGTATAACAGATGAAAGCTCGTCGTAGAAGCCGAGGACGCATTCTTGAGTCAGTTAATACAATCGTGATCCCAACATATTGCAATACTGCATACTATAACAGCTGCAGACGCACCTCCTTGTCAGTTGATACATTAAGCCTATATTGGAGAATAATATACAGTCTAGAAACTGAGGACGCGTCTCAGAGCCACTTGATATATTAGGCCTCCTTTTAAAAAAAAAAAGCATAACATAACAACTGCGGACGCACCCTAGATTCAGCTTATATATTAAGCATATATCAAAGAGGAATATTCATGACGGATCAGAGTCAGTCAAGAAGACTGCATACTATAACAGCTGCGGACGCACCTCAGAGTCTGCTTATACATTAAGCATATATTAAAAAGAAATATACATTGTAGAAATGGAGGACGGATCCCTGAGTAAATATACACATAAGGCATCCTTTAAGAAGACTAAATACTATTATAGCAGCTGCGGACGCACCCCACAGTCAGTTTATACATAAGGCATCCTTTAACAATACTAAGTACTATTATTGTAGCTGCGGACGTACCCCACAGTCAGTTTATACATAGGGCATCCTTTAAGAAGACTAAATACTATTATAGAAGCTGCGGACGCACCCCACAGTCAGTTTATACATAAGGCATCCTTTAAGAAGACTTAATACTATTATAGCAGCTGCGGACGCACCCCACAATCAGTTTATACATAAGGCATCCTTTAAGAAGACTTAATACTATTATAGCAGCTGCGGACGCACCCCACAGTCAGTTTATACATAAGGCATCCTTTAAGAAGACTAAATACTATTATAGCAGCAGCGGACGCACCCCACAATCAGTTTATACATAAGGCATCCTTTAAGAAGACTTAATACTATTATAGCAGCTGCGGATGCACCTTGCAGTCAGTTTATAGATAGGGCATCCTTTAAGAAGACTAAATACTATTATAGCAGCTGCGGACGCACCCCACAGTCAGTTTATACATAAGGCATCCTTTAACAAGACTAAGTACTATTATTGTAGCTGCGGACGCACCTTACAGTCAGTTTATACATAAGGCATCCGTTAAGAAGACTAAATACTATTATAGCGGCAGCGGACGCACCCCACAGCCAGTTTATACATAAGGCATCCTTTAAGAAGACTAAATACTATTATAGCAGCAGCGGGCGCACCCCACAGTCAATTTATACATAAGGCATGCTTTCAGGAGACTGCTTACGATAACGGCTGTATAGGCTGTTAACTGCCCACAGTCAGTTTATACATAAGACATTCTTTAAGGAGAGGCTTAATGTATCAACTGATTAGGAAGTGTGTCTGCAGCTTTTATAGTATGCTGTATTGCAATATGTTGGGATCATGTATTAACTGACTCAAGAATGTGTCCTCGGCTACTACGACGAACTTTCATCTGTAACACATTCTTAATATATAAGCCTACTCTAGGGTACGCCCACAACTATTATTGTGACTAGGTATACAGTGCTCTTCAATGAAGGACTAATATATCAACTCAGTGAAATTCGTCCGCGACCTTTATACTGTATATTCCTGTTCAAATTAGGATTAATTAATGTATAAACTGACTGTGGGGTGCGTCCGCAGCTATTACAGTATTTAGTCTTCATAAAGGATGCCTTATGTATAAACTGACTGTAAGGTGCGTCCGCAGATGCTATAATAGTATTTAGTCTAGTTAAATGATGCCTTATGTATAAACTGACTGTAAGGTGCGTCCGCAGCTACAATAATAGTACTTAGTCTAGTTAAAGGATGCCTTATGTATAAACTGACTGTTGGGTGCATCCGCAGCTGCTATAATAGTATTTAGTCTTCTTAAAAGATGCTTTATGTATAAACTGACTGTGGGGTGCGTCCGCTGCTGCTATAATAGTATTTAGTCTTCTTAAAGGATACGTTATGTATAAACTGACTGTAAGGTGCGTCCGCAGCTACAATAATAGTATTTAGTCTTCTTAAAGGATGCCTTATGTATAAACTGACTGTGGGGTGCGTCCGCTGCTGCTATAATAGTATTTAGTCTTCTTAAAGGATACGTTATGTATAAACTGACTGTAAGGTGCGTCCGCAGCTACAATAATAGTATTTAGTCTTCTTAAAGGATGCCTTATGTATAAACTGACTGTGGGGTGCGTCCGCTGCTGCTATAATAGTATTAAGTCTTCTTAAAGGATGCCCTATCTATAAACTGACTGCAAGGTGCGCCCGCAGCTTCTAAAATAGTATTTAGTCTTCTTAAAGGATGCCTTATGTATAAACTGACTGTGGGGTGCGTCCGCAGCTACAATAATAGTACTTAGTATTGTTAAAGGATACGTTATGTATAAACTGACTGTGGGGTGCGTCCGCAGCTGCTATAATAGTATTAAGTCTTCTTAAAGGATGCCTTATGTATAAACTGACTGTGGGGTGCGTCCGCAGCTTCTATAATAGTATTTAGTCTTGTTAAAGGATGCCCTATGTATAAACTGATTGTTGGGTGCGTCCGCTGCTGCTATAATAGTATTTAGTCTTCTTAAAGGATGCCTTATGTATAAACTGACTGTGGGGTGCGTCCGCAGCTACAATAATAGTACTTAGTATTGTTAAAGGATACGTTATGTATAAACTGACTGTGGGGTGCGTTCGCAGCTTCAATAATAGTATTTAGTCTTCTTAAAGGATGCCTTATGTATAAACTGACTGTAAGGTGCGTCCGCAGCTGCTATAATAGTATTTAGTCTTCTTAAAGGATGCCTTATGTATAAACTGACTGTGGGGTGCGTCCGCAGCTACAATAATAGTACTTAGTCTAGTTAAAGGATGCCTTATGTATAAACTGACTGTTGGGTGCATCCGCAGCTTCTATTATAGTATTTAGTCTTCTTAAAAGATGCTTTATGTATAAACTGACTGTGGGGTGCGTCCGCGGCTGCTATAATAGTATTTAGTCTTCTTAAAGGATGCCTTATGTATAAACTGACTGTGGGGGGCGTCCGCAGATGCTATAATAGTATTAAGTCTTCTTAAATGATTCTTATGTATAACCTGACTGTGGGGTGCGTCCGCAGCTACAATAATAGTACTTAGTCTTGTTAAAGGATGCCTTATTTATAAACTGACTGTGGAGTGCGTCCGCAGCTGCTATAATAGTATTTAGTCTTCTTAAAGGATGCCTTGTGTATAAACTGACTGTGGGGTGCGTTCGCAGCTTCTATAATAGTATTTAGTCTTGTTAAAGGATGCCTTATGTATAAACTGACTGTGGGGTGCGTCCGCTGCTGCTATAATAATATTTAGTCTTCTTAAAGGATGCCTTATGTATAAACTGACTGTGGGGTGCGTCCGCAGCTTCTATAATAGTATTTAGTCTTGTTAAAGGATGCCCTATGTATAAACTGACTGTGGGGTGCGTCCGCAGCTTCTATAATAGTATTTAGTCTTGTTAAAGGATGCCCTATGTATAAACTGACTGTGGGGTGCGTCCGCTGCTGCTATAAAAGTATTTAGTCTTCTTAAAGGATGCCTTATGTGTAAACTGATTGTTGGGTGCGTCCGCAGCTTCTATAATAGTATTTAGTCTTGTTAAAGGATGCCCTATGTATAAACTGACTGTGGGGTGCGTCCGCTGCTGCTATAAAAGTATTTAGTCTTCTTAAAGGATGCCTTATGTGTAAACTGATTGTTGGGTGCGTCCGCAGCTTCTATAATAGTATTTAGTCTTGTTAAAGGATGCCCTATGTATAAACTGACTGTGGGGTGCGTCCGCTGCTGCTATAAAAGTATTTAGTCTTCTTAAAGGATGCCTTATGTATAAACTGATTGTTGGGTGCGTCCGCAGCTGCTATAATTGTATTTAGTCTTCTTAAAGGATGTCTTATGTATAAATTGACTGTAAGGTGCGTCTGCAGCTACAATAATAGTATTTAGTCTTCTTAAAGAATGCCTTATGTATTAACTGACTGTGGGGTGCGTCCGCAGCTGTTACAGTAAACAGTTTCTTTAAAGGATGCCTTATGTATTTACTGACTGTGGAGTGCGTCCGCAGCTGTTACAGTAAACAGTTTCTTTAAAGGATGCCTTATGTATTAACTGACTGTGGGATGCGTCCGCAGCTGTTACAGTAAACAGTGTCTTTAAAGGATGCCTTATGTATTAACTGACTGTGGGGTGCGTCCGCAGCTGTTACAGTAAACAGTGTCTTTAAAGGATGCCTTATGTATTAACTGACTGTGGGATGCGTCCGCAGCTGTTACAGTAAGTAGTCTCGTTAAAGGATGCCTTATGTATAAACTGACTGTGGGATGCGTCCGCAGCTGTTACAGTAAACAGTGTCTTTAAAGGATGCCTTATGTATTAACTGACTGTGGGATGCGTCCGCAGCTGTTACAGTAAACAGTGTCTTTAAAGGATGCCTTATGTATTAACTGACTGTGGGATGCGTCCGCAGCTGTTACAGTAAACAGTGTCTTTAAAGGATGCCTTATGTATTAACTGACTGTGGGATGCGTCCGCAGCTGTTACAGTAAACAGTGTCTTTAAAGGATGCCTTATGTATTAACTGACTGTGGAGTGCGTCCGCAGCTGTTACAGTAAGTAGTCTCGTTAAAGGATGCCTTATGTATAAACTGACTGTGTGGTGCGTCCTCAGCTGTTACAGTAAGCAGTCTTCTTAAGGATGCCTTATGTATAAACTGACTACATTCTATAAAATCTATGAGTGCAGATCAGAGTCAGTATATATATTTATTTATATACCTTTTGCTTCTGTTAAAAAAGACTTTCTACTAAAAAAGCTGCGGACGCACCTTAGAGTCAGATTATACATTAAGCTTGTATTAATTAAGAGGAAGGAATATTAAATATAGAAAGAAACAGAATACATGTCTCAGAGTCGGTTTATTGCATTTCGCCTCTATTTAAAAATACTATACATATATATATAAGTTGCATATACCGATCTTGTAGTCAGCTTATACAGAATAGAAATCGTGGACGTATCTCAGATTCACTAGATTTATTTGAGAGAGTTCATACTGTTAAAGTTGAGGACGAACCTCAGAGTCAGTTTACATATTTATAGCCTGTATTTAGAAAGACTACATATCACAAAAGGTAAACTGAGGCATTACTTATATAACAGTTGTGGGTGCCTTTCAGAGTCAGGGTTAAATAGTTTAAAAAACGATATTAATGAGAAATGTACATTATATAAATCGAGGAATCACCTCAGAGTAAGGTAAATCATTTTAAGTCATTATTAAAGAGGAATACAATAAATAAAAATTGAGCTGAAAAAAATCCTTTATCAAAGTCTGTCAAAAAGTATGACTGTGGGTATACGGGTGAATTTGATTTATTTTTTCTGTATCTTATAAGAAATATAACACCACCAGTGTGGTGTTTTCAGTTCATTTAATAGCTATAATGACTGATATAAACGATTTACAAACATCTGCTAAGCAAACACCCTTGAATATTGAAGAGTACATGTACATGCTCATCAAAACATCACTCAGCTAAGGAAATGTAGAAACTGTCTGCAAAATTCTACCAGAATCTCATATCAAAAGTAATACTAAAACAATCTGACGATCGCCCAAAGCTTTAACGTATAAAGTCCTCTTGAAAAATGAATTGATGTATAATTTACTCGGACATGCATCCTCAATGCGCATAGTATACGTTTAACGTTGTATTATATTGGGGCGTTATGTATAATCACACTACGATGTCTTCAACTCTCAACGTGTTAGCCCTCATTTATAAAGACATAAAATGTATAACCTTACTCTGAAGCGCATCCTCAATTTCTAATACATGGTTAATTTTCAACATTACTCTGAGGAAAATCCTCAACTGTTCTAATATACCGTCGTTAATTTTGACATAATGAATAATCATATTATTCCAGGTTTATACAGGTGTAATGTATAACTTTACACTGAGGTGCGTACACAGCTGTTACAGTATAAGTTCTCATTAATAGATGCTTCGTATAAAACCTGACTCTGAAGAGCATCCTAAATACTAATTAATAAATACTTGGATTAGAGAACAAGTTAGTTATAAATTCATTTCCAAGCCTGTCAATAGAAGCTTAATGTATTATCTGACTCTGAAGAGCGTGGGATCCACAGCTTTTCCAGTAGTAGGGTCGAATACAGGCAGACTCTGTGTTGTTTCCTTAATTTCTATACTATGACACATTAAGCATATCTTATGAAAGTTGAGGACGCACCTCAGGGCCAGATTATAAACAACACCACTATTTAAATGGAAATAAAGACGCTCTCCAGAATCATGTTACAAGACTCGTCTTTAGAGCAGGCTTAATCAGTTAAATACGACCATTACTTTTGTTGACACCCACCTCAAATAAAGAGTAATAATGAAAGGAAAAAAAAATAAAATAAAAAGAAACAACAGAAACACAAAAACAATCTTCTTCCGCTAATTTTCATTAAATCCTTAGCTGTACTACAACTTATATTTAAATGATCTATAAAGTTGGTTTCCCCTTTATCTACTGAGAAAATCAGGAGCGTTTTGTTTTCTTTTCTTTTCTTTTTCTTTTTTCGCTAAATTAAAGTGTGGTGTAACACGGGCTGTCCCCCACACTATCATAAAATGAGAAGGCAAACCTTCTCGCATTCTGCTCCATGCTCTCATAAATGCCTATGTCCAATAGCTGTATGATACATTTTACTGTAATAATATGGACCGCCAAGGTATCGTTTTTGGCTCCATTTAAAAATTATCCCCCCCCCCCCCCCCCCCCCCCCCCCCCACCCAAAAAAAATTATATTAAAGCTTTATAGATTTATATACATTGTAGTATCTAGTTTATATATTTCAGTTTAGTTAGATCTATATTTCTAACTTTTGGTAGATTTATTACGGTAATTAATTAATTTATCGCCCGGGTTCATATTAATTTACACAATAAACATTTGTAACATTTTAAATATCAATGATTAGTGCTTTCAATGTAGGCTACTTAATGATTTAAACATCTTTTTCGTTTCTAGCTGTTGCTTGCCACCGCGCAAACGCTGACAGCTTTATCATAATATCATCGCTCCACCTACTTACTACGGACCGCCTATAACTGTATGATGCGTCCGATTTCCTGACTGTAGAGTGCGTCTTCGTATGTCTACGAAAATACCTAACTACCGGTATGTTGAACCTTCGAAATTGTCACAGTTACATTATTCTACTGCAACACCTAGGCAATCTCATTTTCATCTTATAGGTAAGTGTTATTGTTACAACTGAGCAGTCTGATGTATGTATGAATTTTTACCTAATAAATGTAATAGTCAGTGTTTTAAAGAAGAGTTAAATGTATTTTGCCAGTTTGATTAATAAATTTGATATCTCTTATTTCATTATCACATAATCATTACAATAAAAAAAAGGTCATTAAACCCCTATTTTTGAAATACATTGGTCTATCTTAACTTCCGGTATGGACGCACGAAATCTTGAACCCGAAATTGTGAAAACTAAACGTATTTCAGAAGAAATAGAACGTCTTTTATCAGAACAAAATATATGCAGTGATTTAGAAAGAGAACTGAAACTGTACAAGTCTGAAGAATACATACCGTTTCGTACCGTGAAACAAATTTATGATGTATTGTCACGATCAGGTGATTGGTTTGTTTACTTTTGACCGGAAGTTTATAACGCAGTGGCGAACCAGGGTTTTGGGGGAGAATAGGCACAAACGTTTGGTACTTACTCAACACGGGACATGCCGGTCACGTGAGCGGCAAGAAAAATATTCTCCACACTTTATTAATAAACGCTTAGGCGTACGCTGGCCACGTGAAATGCAAATAAAAAAATATATCTCGCATAACATATCTGACAGAAAATACACATTGTGAATGCGAATGATTTCTTTTCATAAACTGTTCGATGATCATCACCAAACTCAGTCCTTAGCATCTTTGTAAAGGTCCTTTCTTAATTTCTATGCTTTCCAAAGGGGGGAGCATATAGTCGCCAAGTAATGTGCGTCCGTCCGTCCTCCATCACACTTCTTGTCTGGAGGATAACTCAAAAACTATTAAAGATACCAAGATGTAACTTCACACAATGATAGAGCTATTTGAGAGGAAGTGCATTGACAAGGAACCATAACTCTAGGCAGTCCCATTTTTGAATTAACTCCCTTTTTTGGAAAACCTTATCCAGATCAAAACTTGAATACTAGAAAAGGTATTTACTTCATACTTTACAAATTGATAAAGCTCATTGAGAGGAAGTGCAGTAACAAGGAACTATAACTCTTGGTGGTGCCATTTTTGAATTATCTCCCTTTTTTAAAAACTTTGTCAGGGGCATAACTTGAATACTATGTAAGTTATTGACTTCATACTTTACATTAAAATGTACACATTCATAGAGATCAGTGAGAGGGAGTGCAGTGTTAAAGAACCACAACTCTTGCTGACCACATTTCTCATTTACACAACTCCCGTGGTGGAAAGGCCCCTTATGCGACAGCAATTTCAGGGAACATCCATCAGTGTTACCAATCACCTTGTTTTCACTTTACTGATTTTAAGGTAGTTCTGCTTCATGTTTGATAAACCGGAAGTAATGGCGTAACGTCATTTATCCGGAAAACAAAGAAAAAAGCCTGGACTCGGCATACGGAAACGAAAATCATTTTATGAATTAATGGAAATCCATGGGTAAATTTATTAATACAACAACGTTACTGTCTATTTAACGACAAAATATGATATCAAAACGCCTGGCAAGTTAAATTTTTCTCCATAATCTCTTGAGTAAATGTTTCAAAACCTAGCTTGGTTTGTAGCATGCTTGTAAGGTACTCTCTCTGTTTGGTTCAAATATTTCTGCTTGACTAATTTTAAGGGCCACCAGAGGTGAAAATAGAAAAAAATCTTTAAACAGCTCTTGAATGGCCGCATGAATTATCACCAGACTTGGTCTGTAACATCTTTGTAAGGTCTCTCTCAATTTTTTTTAATGGTTCTGTTTAACTGATTTTTGGAGCTGCCAGAGCTCAAAATAGAAAGACCTTTTATACTAAACACAGTAATTATTGTTCATTATTCAGTGTGTCATACATATCAAGGTCATATCGTCAGTTTCAGGTGAGTGACTTAGGGCAACCATGGCCCTCTTGTTCGTTATTGTTGCTGTGTGGTAAGCATTAAATTAGCTGTTTTACTTGGACATTTCAGATTTTATAATGACTTATGCTGTGTGCTATTTCAGATGGAAAGAAGATCTATTTGCATGAGTTGATAGAAGGAAGTGATCTATGTTTACCAGAAGTCAAACCAAAACCTAGGGTACAGTTAATACTTTTATTCAGCAGTTTTGAAACAAATATATATGTAATTATGGTCTTTCCCAAAAGTGCTGTTATATGTAAGTACAATGTACAGTGAAACACCACTTAGCTTGAGGTCCCGGGCTCACTAGCAATTTACATGTTCCATAGCTATTTTCCATATACATGTATTTTCTGTGTTGGCTTTGGAAAAACAAAGCCCTGTATACCTCAAATACATTTTGTTCATCCCTTTGAGACCATAAGTGATCAGTGTTTTACCTGATTATGAATGTTCAAATTCCTGCATGTTTGTAGTTCACCTGAGTTCAGGTTTCATGGTGTGAGCTATTTTGATCACGCACCGCCTGTCAGTTTGTGTTATAAACCGCCTGTCAGTTTGGTCTGGATGTTCCTTGGATGGTTCTCAAGCAAATTTGTTCAAAGAATTTTATTCCAGTCAGACCTTTAGTTGCTATCGTAATGGTAAAGAAAAACGTTAAAAATCTTCTTCTCAGAAATCTGTTACAGGATGTCAAAATATTTTGACAGAAATGCTCCTTAGGTGACCCTCTACCAAGACGATGGCTGCTATAGGCGTGGTCAGTTTTCCTTATCTGTACATAGTGGGAACTATTGAAATAGCCTGGCTGTGAGGTTCAATTGTTTTACATAGACTTATATAGGAAAAACTTTTAAAATCTTCAACTTCAAGTAAGCTTAGATATTTGGCATGTAGCATTAAGTAGTGGTCCACTAATCATGGCCCTAGGATCAAAATGGGCCCTGCCCTAAGGTTCACGTGTTTTACATAGACTAATATAGGAAAAACTAAAACTCTTCTTGTTTTAAGCTGTAATGCCCTTAGCTTAGATATTTAACATGTAGCATCGTGTATTGATCCTCTACCAAATTTATTACGTCTCCTCCCATAGTGGGGGTGGGAGGGGGAGACATATTGTTTTTGCCCTGTCCGCCCATCTGTCTGTCCGTCAGTAGATTTGCAATTTACTGTGAAGTCACTTAAATTCATGGGCATGAAATTTCAGGGTTTTGGCCAAAATGGCTAATTCATGGGAATATGTTGTGTTGGATTCCAAGTTTTGAAGGTAAAATAAATGGGAACTTTACATGTTTGTTGGGATTAATGTTTGCAATTCATGGATTGTTACACATAAAATCCTTAAAATGAGTCCACCACTAATATTATTATTAATGATTTTACAGTATACAAAATTATTTTGTAATATTCTAAAAAGTGTTTAAATTATAAAAAAGAAAAATATTATTTACCCTTTTAGGATGCAGAGCTTGAAGCAAGATGTCAGAAACTGCGGGCACAGTTGGAAAACAAAAAGTATGAGGAGATGGTCAAAAATATTGATAGATCAGTAAGTAAAACCTAACCCTTATTTTGCTAAATTTCTATAATGAACTTGTCCATCTTTCATTTTGGACAGTACCATTAACTGTTAAAAGGGGTGCTTAAAAAGTTACTGACTGAATGGCAAACAGTGCAGATTTTGATCAGACTGCATGGATGTGCAGGCTGATCATGATCTACACTGGTTGCAAAGGCAGAATCAGTCGTGTCCAGCATAATAAGGGTTAATGTTACAATAATAAGGACATACAGAGCATTCTTTGTTTCCACACGCATACTTTATGAATTTTCAATTTTTATATACATACAAATTTTCTGTCTAAATGTACCTTGTATACCTGTATTTGACACTTATTGGATATATTGAACTCCTATTGGATATATGTAACTCCTATTGGATATATTGAACTCCTATTGGATGTATTACACTCCTATTGGATATATTGAACTCCTATTGGATATATTGAACTCCTGTTGGATATATGTAACTCCTATTGGATGTATTGAACTCCTATTGGATGTATTGAACTCCTACTGGATGTATAATTCCTATTTGGTATGAAAAAATAATTGATTGCTTTACCCTTTGTGTAAGATATTATGTCAGAAATGATGTAATGAAGACGTCTCGATAATTTATGTATCAAAAAGATCTAACAAGCCTTCAGTTTTATTTTTCTAAAAGTATAGTCAGTTTCGGCTAAGATGAAACAAGAAAGATTTTACATAGAAGTATATCATAAAAGAGATATTAAATATTTGACTTGCAATGATGCATTTGACTCATGGATTTTGCACAAGTGCCTCCTCCGATCTTGGTCTGGCAAAATCCATTTAAAGTATAACCAAATATGAAGTACATGAAAAATTGAATATATGGACTTGTATCAGTTAATTTTAATTTCATTCTTCCTATAAAATATTTGATATACAGCAAATGTGTTTTATGTTTCAGAAAACGGATTACTACTCTGCTGGCAGAGATGGTAAGATTGTGTTTACATTTTACCTCATTCTTGTTGTAGAAGTTCTGAAGGTTATTCCTTTTTGGAAGGGAATAAGTTGTACATGTAATTTAGAATCAGAGATGTTGTGTCTATTAAATATCTTACATTCAATCTTGGGTTCATATGGAGAAGGTGGCATTTACTTGTTGACAACAGGTTAGTACTGGAACAAAATGCAGGGACACTGCTTAGGTTAACAGCCCATCATTATACCATTGATATACTGTTGAAAAATGACATTAAATCCCAAACAGATTTAAAACATTCCTCTTTTGCAAATTGAATTTATGAATGTTCTAAAAGCTGAAATGTTTTATGATTGTTAATTTATTTTTAGCTCCACTATTCGGATTATTATTACTATTTTCATGTTACTGTCAAATCGCTGAATAGTGGACCGCGCTGTCTTACGGACAGCTCTTGTTGGATTAAGTTCTCAGTCACAGTGACATATTTCAAGTCTTATGCTGACATTCCAGTTAATTTTGAGTTTTAATGGTTTAGGAAGACCGCAGTTGGCCTTCCAGATGTTATTACTGTAATGTGGGGGAGTGGGGGTGGGCACCTTGGTAGAACACAATTTTTTCCACAAGCCAGCTGGAAGGCTTACTCACATGTAAGAGTTTGGTTCAGACCCCACACACCTGAGAGACAAGTAATCAAACTCATCGGCTTTAACCACTTTGTAAAGATCCAGAGTCTATATAAGTAAAACAATATTATATTAGAGATTATATGTTTTATTTCAGTGAAAGAAATGAACAGGCAATTGGTTTCTGTGTTCAACTTTATTGTAACTGTGGGTGGGGCGTTTGCTTTTGGATACAAGGCAACGCAATATACATTTAGTGGGTACAGCAATGTTTTTGCCCTGGTAAGTTGTATTTAATTTCAGTGACTCAACCTTATGTAATATTATTTGTACAACATTTATTGAGTGTATTTTATGAGATATTAAATTAAATATTAAAGTATCTGAACATTATACACTGAACTGGGGCATCCCTACAGTAAAAACAAGTTTTTTCCCTTGATTTGGTTAAAAAATAGTAAATATTGACTGTATCTAAGTAACATCTTGATGGATCTTCTTAAAAAACATAGTAGATCACTATAGGGCAGTGGTGCACTTGCAACTTTGTCAGGATCGCTTCAGTACCTTTAGAGTTATTGCCCTTCATTTTTTTTATGATCCAAAGTTCTCATATAACAAATAATCCATTGATGGATCTTCATGAAATTTAATACAAATATAGATCACTATAGGGCGATGGTGCTTGCACATCTTTCATCAGGATCTCTTCTGTTACTGCAGAGTTATTGCCCATTGTTTTAAAATTCATAAATTCCCACAAAATATAGTAACCTATTGATGGATCTTCATGAAACTTAATACAAATATAGACCACCACTAGCCAGTATGTACCTGCAACTTTTGTCAGGATCTCTTCTGTTACTGCAGAGTTATTGCCCATTGTTTTAAAATTCATAAATTCCCACAAAATATAGTAACCTAATGATGGATCTTCATGAAACTTAATACAAATATAGACCACCACTAGCAAATATGTACCTGCAACTTTCGTCAGGACCTCTTCAGTCACTGTAGAGTTATTGCCCTTTAATTGTTATATCTTTCAAAATAGTCCCCTCATTCACAAAACAACCAATTCAGTAGGGGATATAGATTCACTGAATTTACTTGTATGGTCAGTGCCTTAAAACTTGCCAGTAGTCAGTAGATATTCTCTGATGTTTTTAGGTCAGAGGTCAAGGTCACAGCTTACGAAAACCCAGTTTCCTCTGACATGATGTCTTACAGGCAAACATATTTTACAATCACCTCTTGTTTAAATGGTTGCTGCTTGAATTTTGAGTTGTTTCCTTTTTGTGTGTGTTTCAGCAACTGATGGCTGGTCTCACCCTGGCAACTGTAGTTTTCTTCGCAGATCTGTACTTTCTACTGAAGGAGTCTATGTGACGACAGTCCGACATCTTGGAGAAGGACCTACATTACCACAAACAATGCTGGATATAAGCTAGAAGACCTTGGGTTCATAGATAATTCTTTATCCAGATATAAGGACTTGAAGTTTGATCATGTATTGGAAGACTTGACTAAAATCCCTTACTAAGGCCGGGGAATTGGTCTAGGGAGCAGCCATGGAGCACAGCTTGTAGAAACTATTCTTGTAACAAAATAAACACAATATTTTTAGGGATTTCCACTAATTCTGATGGATTCATGGTTAACTGAATCCAAATAAATAAAAGTAATTTTATATGCATCAAATTTGAAAAACACTTTTTTCTGACCCACAAAATAGGTATTTTTGCGTGAACAATGAAATTTTAAATAAAAATGTGTGAATTTGGTTGTCTTTTAGCTTGAAATTAATAAGGTCACTTTTTTGCATTTTTGTTAAGATTGAAGATAGCCCGGTTCTTTGAGTGTCATGCATTCAAGCAATTTATTTTATAGACTAGCAAATTTTCAGCAAAGACTACCAGTGTATAAATTGTACATTGGTTAGAATCTCGCTTTTTTTGTACATTTTAATTGAAATAGTAGTATCTAATTATAAATCATTCCGTGTGATAAATTGCTAATTGATTAGCTTCATGAATGTACATTCCACAAGACAGCAGTTCTGGGATATGGAGCACAAAAGCATTTTTTTTTACAGAATTGGTTAAGGTGTGCCAAGATGCACAAAAAATGAGAATTTCAGATCAAAAAGTCGGCAGTTCAGACAACACTATTTCAGGTCTGAATGAACTGTTCATAAACTGGCATGCAATATTGTTAGAAATTCTATGGAAACTTGTATATAACGGAATCTTTTCTTTATAATTATAAATTAACAGGATGTTATTTTCTAAGAACTTTTTTGAAAGTTTTTTGAAATACATTTGAAAATGTAGACCTATATGTATTTTATGTTGAATTAGTTTTGATAGCCAGCTGTGCAATATTATAATAATCAATAAAGTTGAGTTTACTCTTTCTTTTTCATGTCCAGTAGAAATTCTCTAGATATAACTACCCAGTATTTAAAGTTTTTAGGAACTTTGGAAATCAGTATATATTCAGTCAGTCCATGAACAAAGCATGTTTTTCTCCAGGTTCTTAAAAAAGGTCAAAAAGTGTGATATTGTTTCAATAAAAATGGGGAAAGGGACAGTCGATGTTTTACCTTACCGGACTGGAGCACGGGGAGGGGGGCGTCTATATTGATTGCTTACTGTCCAGACTGGCTGGATATCCTTGGGTGGTCCTCTTTTAAAGTTGTTGAAACGGTTCAGATTAGTTGCACTTAGTGGCCGCCAGACCTAACAACATCTTCTAAACCACTGGTCCGATTTTGAAATAATTTCACTCAAATGGTTCTTATGTAACCCTCTACCAAGATTGTTCAAATTATCCCGATTCATCAAAAAACATGGCTGCCATTGACGTGGTCATTATTCCCCATATGTATATATTGCAAATTTTAAAAAGCTTATATGAAACTGCTGACCAAATTTTAAAATAATTTCACACAAATTCCCTGTAACCAAGATTGTTCAAATTATTTTGATTCATCTTAACACATGGCTGCCAGAGGGCATGGTCACTTTTCCCTGTATGAATATAGTGGAAACTTAAAAAACCTTGTATGAAACTGCTGGTCTAATTTTAAAGTACCTGTAATTTCACAAATGGCCCTTGTATGACCCTCTACCAAGTTTGTACAAATGATTCCAATTCATCAAAAAAAAAACAAACTACCAGGGGGCATGTTCACTTTTCCTATATGTATATATTGGAAAATTTAAAAATCTTATTGTCTGAAACAGCAGCCTAATTTTAAAGTAATTTTACACACAATCCCTTTACAACTATTGTACAAAATACTGTTTCAAAATAATTTTACAGACATTTTCCTTGCATAATAAACTTCAAAACTGTTCAAGCAAGCAGTTTAACTCATGCGAGTGATCTAGGGCCCTCTTGTTTTTTAATATCTTAGTATTTTTGCAAAAGGGAAAAAAACATTTTATTTAAAATGAGTTTTTGGGTTGAAGTGCACAGTTTGAATTATTTATTTATTTTGTTTGGTTTAACATCGCACCGACACAATTACAGGTCATATAGTGACTTTCCAGTTTTGATGGAGGAAGACCCCAGATACCCCTCCGTGCATTGTTTCATCACAAGCAGGCACCTGGGTAGAACCACCGACCTTTCGTAAGCCAGCTGGATGGCTTCCTCATGAAAAATTCAACGCCCTGAGTGAGGCTCGAACCCACATCGACCTTAATCACTTGGCCATGGAGGCCCCTGCACAGTTTGAAAGAAATCTATGAGGAAGATGTCTGTATGTTTGAAGATGGCCTTTGCTACAGAAAAGCCTTATCAACTTTAAACATCAGCTTGTTTTGAATAGAGGAAGTTGTGCTTCAGTGGTAATGTGCTGGACTACAAAACCAGGAATCACAAGTTTTATCTGCTCCTCCAAAATGACCGGCATTGTTTCTTGTAAGGGTTTTCTGTGTGAGTGTTTTACTCCTGGCATGTGAAGAAGTAGGAAAGTTTCTGAAACATGCACTTTCCACCAAACACAGTTATTAATACACTCTAGGTGAGAAGCCTCTATGGCCGACTTCGAATTTTTTGCCCTTCACTGCTATGGGTTCAAAGCCTCACTTGTGGTGTAGAATTCTTTCATGTGAGGAAGCCATCCAACTGGCATATGGAATGTCGGGGTTCAAATGAGTGCCTGTCTTTACCTGAAATAATATCAGGAAGGACATCTAGGGTCATCCTCTATCATGAAAACTGGAAAGTCACAATGTGACTTGTTACTATTTTGGTGCGACATTAAACCGAACAAAAACTGCATGAGTATCACATGGGTAACCAGTGGCAACTATAAGCTTTGATACACAATTTTTTTGTGTCGAACTTGAGGAGAGCTTGTTGTTTTATGTATAAAGGACATAAATAATCTCGACACGTCTATTATCCATAATTTAGATGGAAAATAGGAACAGTAGTAGCCTGCAATATGGGGCATGAGGGGTCTTGTACATTTCAGTACCTCTCACAAACAGACTGCTATTATTTTTGCTTGGTTACATTTTATGCTTCCAAATGGTCCTCTGGAAGAGTTTTTACTTAACATGTATATCACAGCTGGAGGATGAAAAACTTCGGTCACATGGTATTCTGTTCAATCGTCATAGAAATCACCAGGTGAATGAACTTGTGACCTCTGTTCAGTCAGAACTAACCATCCAGTCTAAAGTAGATACAAAGGGGTATGGTATGGCATTATACAGACGGTAGATACAAAGAGGTATGGTATGGCATTATACAGCAAAGCAAGTGATGGATCAAACACAAAACAATTGATAATAATTTTATTGCATGTTACATATCACAAACATTATAGAAGTGAGCAGAATAAATAAATGCACATTAAAACCTCGGGTTCCTTCAATCCATATATCTAAAATCTTATTCAGTCTCTTCAATCTGAGAATGTTTCTCTAGTCAAAGTCATTCACCAGATCTGTTAAAGTTTTTTGTACAATTCTGAATATACATCTGCTTGAGGATGGTAGTTGGAACTGTTCAAATTTTGAATCATTTGAAAACGAAATTTTCTCATGTAGATTTTTGGCCAATGAAAATTATTTGCATAAGTATGCTTTTTCTATACTGATTAAGATAATATTCTGAAACTTTCATATTATACCCAGCCAACAAAACACTAACACCTCAATCAAATAAAAGTGATAAATGTTTGGACATACAACCCATATCAACCACTATAAATAGTAACATTCAACAAGAACATGATTAAACACAATAAAAGAAACAAATGTATATTTTTATGCCTCTCTTCAAAAAAGTGGGTTTTTCACTATCGCGGTTTTCATATGAAAGTCGCATTGATGGGTCTGTGTGTGATGGTTTTTGCCCAATAGCTTGAGAACCACTTGACCTAGAACATTCAAACTTTGTAGCATGATTGGGTATATGAAGCATGTGCACACTATTGTTTAAGGGTCAAAGGTCAAGGTCACAGGGGCCTGAACTTAGAAAACCATTTCCACTCAGTAACTTGAGAACCACTTGACCAAGAACATTCAAACTTGATAGCATGATTGGGTTTATGTAGTAGATGACCACTTTTGCTTTTTGGGGTCAGTAAGTGAAAGGTCAAGGTCATAGTGATAATGCAACTCAAAATGGGACAACCTATCATGGGGGGGGGGCGGAAAGGGGCATATGTGTTTTAGAAAAAGCCCTTGTTTCATCTTATTTACAACAGAATTTCCTTGATTTTGTAAATGATTCCTAAATGACATTTTAAAGCATGTAAAACAGATCTTGAATTTACTTAATTAGAAGGGAAAATGTGAACAGAATGTATTTTTCTAAAAATCTAAAAACATGTATATAATGTAAAAACTTGTGTACAAGACAAAGGTGCTTCATAAACCCTTTCAAAAGGTGTGACACTTGAATAAACCAATGCTAAATAACCTTCACCTGATTTAGTGAAAATTTTAAACGCTGTTTGAACCCATTTATAACCTTCATGATTTTAATAACAATAACACTTTAATCTATATAGGCAAAGTACAAAACATTAAAAACATTGAACACATTGCAGAAAAACTTCTATTTACATACATGATAACAAGCTCTGTGCACGATTCTTGTAAAAGTATCTAATATCTAATCATGTAACCATGGCAACTGACAAGAAGGCAATAAAGCAAGGGACTAATAATTGTCACTGGAACAAATACTAAAGACAATAAGAAAATGTAAAGTCTAAAAGAAAAACTTAACAATATATGAGGAGGAAATAACAATACCTGGAGATATATATCCCAAATATAAATGCAAACTGGTTTATAATCTAAAGACCATAACGTGTCTAAAACAGGATAAAAAGGAATACTATTTTGTAGGTTTGACAATGGTGAAGATACATGATAGTATGAAGTGATGTTTGAATTCTGAAATGAAGTTAATGTGATAATACTGCAGCAACTCTGCAAAATTTTGAAATATACTGTAAAAGCACATATTTTCGCTGAGTCAAAATTTCGCGACTTTGAAATTTCGAGTATGTTCGCAAGGTTGAATATTCGCGAAATTGTAAAAATGGTATCATACTTTAATTTGAACTATACTAATGGTGAATATTTAAGTGAGGATGAATTTTCGCGAGATGTAGGGCCTCGAAAATTAAACCCTCGTGAAAATTTCTGCTTTTACAGTATATTCACAGCAGGAGGAAAGTAGTTCTTAGATTGAAAAATATTAATATTCCACATTTATATAGCACTCCAAAATACATAATACAACATATTCGAAAGTGTAAAAATTTGCAGTTATGCACTAATGTATCTCTAAAACAAAACTGAATCTACCAGTTGTAGTGTATCATCCTAATGGCTTATCTAAAGAATGTGAGATTATATACTTACGTTTGCTTTGTTAAGAGTTCAGTTTAATCTGCGATGCTGTACTAGCCACATGCTTAATAAATATATAAGCTAGAACAGGTCTTCATGCGATATCTTACATTGGCGACAAGGAAAATATTTGTTTAAATTCGGATGGAAAAGAGACACTGATTCAATTCGAGTGACACAATTTTATTTCCTAAGTCAGTGCTCGGATAATTAAAATGGCAAAAACGATAAACATTCCATCAATTGAACAGTTTAATGTTTCGGGTGACCAAACTTTGCTTTCACAAGGATGGGATAAATGGATGAAGCAATTTAATTTTTTCACAATTGGTTCCGGTATAACAGATACAACTCAAAAACGAGCATTGTTGTTATATCTCGCTGGTCCAGAAACACAAGAATTATTTGGGACATTGACAGAAAAATGGGGAAGATAAAGATTATGACAAAGCTATTGAGAAATTAACGAATTATTTCAAACCAAAAAAGAACATAGAGCTTATGAATGGCATATTTTTCGTTGTGAAATCCAGAGAGAGTCCAAAACTGTGGAACAATTTTCAACAAGACTGAAACATTTAGCATTAACATGTGAATATGGGGATATAAAAGATGACATGATAAGAGACCAAATTGTTGACAAATGTCAATCATACAAGTTGCGTCGTAAGTTTTTAACAGTGGAAGATTTAAAGCTGTCGAAATTGCTTGACATGGCAAGGGAATATGAAGGTGCTTGTGCTCGAGCAGACATTGAAAACCCATCATCTACGCCCGTAGTAAATAAAATTGCAGCCAAACAAAAAAGTGGTTTGAGACCAAAACCGCATTCTAAGCAGCAAAGGAGTAACACAGGTGTAAAATGTTATCGCTGTAGAAGAATAGGACATATGGCTTGGAAATGTGACGTTGCGAAAAAAATCAAGTTTGTCACAAGTGCAGAAACATAGGACATTTTGCGAAAATGTGCAAAACTAGTAAATCTAAAAAGATCACACAAAATGTTAAAAGCCATGATGAGTCATCAGGTTCAGATTTAGAAGAAAATGTGTTCATAATTGGAAATAAGTTTGAATACTTGCCTGGAACAATTAAAGGGACAAAGATAGATTTTCTTATCGACAGTGGGGCAAGCTGCAATGTTATTGATAAAATAGCATGGAAGAAACTTAGAAGAAAAGTTAAATTACAGGACTGTACAAAGAAGGTTTACGCATACGGAGCAAGTACACCTCTGAATCTGATAGGGAAATTTGAATCAGAAATGTGTGTTGGCGGGAAAACACAGTCTGCAGAATTTCTGGTGACAGATACTGTTTGTGGATCTTTGTTAGGATATCGTACAGCGACTGCGCTGAAAGTGTTAAAAATAGGTGCAAATATAAATACAGTGGAAAGCAATGAAGAATTTAAAAGGAAATACCCAGAATGCTTTCAGGGAACTGGGAAATTGAAAGATTTTCAGTTGAAATGACATATTGATAAGACTGTTGAGCCGGTTGTGCAGCAAGTCAGAAGACTGCCATTCAGCTTAAGAGAAAAAGTTAAACAGAAAATTGAGGATTTAGAATCAAAGGACATAATTGAAAAAACAACAGGTCCTACACCATTTGTGTCGCCATTAGTTGTCGTGCCCAAGGGAAACAATGACGTAAGGATATGCGTTGATATGCGTCAGGCGAACCGTGCAATCTTGCGAGAGACACCCTATAACTACCATTGACGAAGTGATACATGACATGAACTCTGCGACAATTTTCTCAAAAATTGATTTGAAAGAAGGATTCCATCAAACAGAGTTAGAGGAACGTTTGAGATATATTACAACGTTTGTAACTTCAAAGGGACTATATCGTTATAAAAGGCTCATGTTTGGTATAAATTCAGCACTGGAAATTTACCAGTATATCATTTCACAAGTCCTGGAAGGCTTACCGGGGTTAAAAAATATTGCAGATGACATCATAGTTTATGCACCAGACAAAACTACGCATGATCAAAGATTGAATGCAGTTTTTGAAAGGTTACGTGAACGTGGGCTAACCGTGAACTATGAACAAGAGGACCATGATGGTCCTGAATTGCTCACCTCATCCCACATGGTCCAGTTTTGAGTATGACGTCGTTTCTTTCTATTATTTGACATAGTGACATAGTTTTTGAGCTCATGTGACCCAGTTTTGAATCTGACCTAGATATTATCAAGACAAAAATTCTGACCAATTTTCATGAAGATCCATTGAAAAATATGGTCTCTAGAGAGGTCACAAGGTTTTTCTATTATTTGACCTATTGACCTAGTTTTTTAAGGCACGTGACCCAGTTTCAAACTTGACCTAGATATCATCAAGGTGAACATTCTGACCAATTTTCATGAAGATCCATTCAAGGGTATGGCCTCTAGAGAGGTCACAAGGTTTTTCTATTTCAAGACCTACTGACCTAGTTTTTGATCGGAGTTGACCCATTTCAACCTTGACCTAGATATCATCAAGATAAACATTCAGACCAACTTTCATACAGATCCCATAAAAAATATGGCCTCTAGAGAGGTCACAAGGTTTTTTCATTATTTGACCTACTGACCTACTTTTTGAAGGCACGTGACCCACTTTCGAACTTGACCTAGATATCATCAAGATGAAAATTTTGACCAATCTTTATGGAGATCCATTCACAAGTATTGCCTCTAGAGAGGTCACAGGGTTTTTCTATTTTTAGACCTACTGACATAGTTTTTGACCGCACATGACCCTGTTTCGAACTTGACCTAGATATTATCAAGATGAACATTCAGACCAACTTTCATGAAGATCCATTGAAAAATATGGCCTTTAGAGAGGTCACAAGGTTTTTCTATTATTTGACCTACTGACCTAGTTTTTGAAGGCATGTGACCCACTTTCGACCTTGACCTAGATATCATCAAGATGAACATTCAGACCAACTTTCATACAAATCCCATGGAAAATATGGCCTCTAGAGAGGTCACAAGGTTTTTCTATTATTTGACCTACTGACCTAGTTTCTGATGGCACGTGACCCAGTTTCGAACTTGACTTAGATATCATCAAGATGAACATTCTGACCAATTTTCATGAAGATTTCATGAAATATATGGCCTCTAGAGAGGTCACAAGGTTTTTCTATTTTTAGACCTACTGACCTAGTTTTTGACCGCACGTGACCCAGTTTCGAACTTGACCTAGATATCATCAAGCTAAACATTCAGACCAACTTTCATACAGATCCCATGAAAAATATGGCCTTTAAAGAGGTCACAAGATTTTTCTATTATTTGACCTACTGACCTAGTTTTTGACGGCACGTGACCCAGTTTCGAACTTGACCTAGATATCATCAAGGTGAACGTTCTGAACAATTTTCATGAAGATCTTGTGAAATATATGGCCTCTAGAAAGGTCACAACGTTTTTCTATTTTTAGACCTACTGACCTAGTTTTTGACCGCATGTGACCCAGTTTCGAACTTGACCTAGATATCATCAAGGTGAACATTCTGACCAATTTTCATGAAGATCTTGTGTAATATATGGTGTCTAGAGAGGTCACAAGGTTTTTCTATTTTTAGACCTCCTGACCTAGTTTTTGACGGCACATGACCCAGTTTCGAACTTGACTTAGATATCATCAAGGTGAACATTCTGACCAATTTTCATGAAGATTTTGTGAAATATATGGCCTCTAGAGAGGTCACAAGGTTTTTCTATTTTTAGACCTACTGACCTAGTTTTTGACCGCACGTGACCCAGTTTCGAACCTGACCTAGATATCATCAAGGTGAACATTCTGACCAATTTTCATGAAGATCCATTGAAAATTATGGCGTCTAGAGAGGTCACAAGGTTTTTCTATTTTTAGACCTACTGACCTAGTTTTTGACGGCACGTGACCCAGTTTCAAACTTGTCCTAGAATTTACCAAGATGAACATTCTGACCCATTTTCATAAAGATCCTAGAAAAATGTGACCTCTAGAGATGTCACAAGGAAAAGTTTACACACGGACGACGGACACCGCGCAATCACAAAAGCTCACCTTGTCACTTTGTGACAGGTGAGCTAAAAATGCAAGTTTTGTATGGATAAGCTAATATTTCACGGACATGTATTATCAAAACATGGAATAGGACCAGAACAGTCAAAAGTAGAAGCTATTCTGAATGCAAGGAGATTCAAAATGTTCAAGAAGTTAGAAGTCTGCTAGGATTAGCTAATTGGAATCACAGATTCATACCTGACTTCGCTTCCATTGTCAAACCATTACATAGGTTGACTAAAAAAGGAATACGGTTTAAATGGACAAATGAGCAAACGGAATCTTTTGAAAAACTGAAAAGAAGATTAGCTAGTGCAAAAACATTGGGGTACTTTGATCCCAAAGCAACTGTTATAGCAGATGCTGGACCCGTGGCACTTGGAGCTGTGCTTATTCAGGAACAAAATGGTCAGCAAAGAATTATCCAATACGCAAGTCGTACACTCACAAAGACTGAGCAAAAGTATTCACAGACAGAAAAAGAAGCTCATCATGCATTGGAGGTTATATACCGTCCACCAAGGATAGAACATTGGGTTCTGAGACTACAGGCTTTCAACTTCAGTGTGAAATATAAGCCGTGCAAATACAACATTGCTGATCCTTTGAGTAGATTGACGCAGCAAAACGTAACTAAGTCGAAAGCATCAGTCATTGCGGAGGAATATGTCAAATTCATAGCTCTGAACGACGTACCAGAAGCACTAACTGCACAAGAAATTGAACAAGTATCATCACGTGATCCTGCGATTACGTGACTGCGAAGAGAGATCCGTAAAAACGGTGATTTTAAGGATTTACCTGACTACAAACATGTTACAAAAGAACTAACTGTTTTGGGAAAAATGGTGTTACGCGGAACTCGTATCGTTATTCCGAAATCACTACAATAAAGAATAGTCAAATTAGCACACCAAGGTCATCAAGAAATCGTGAAAACAAAGCAGAGAATGCGCAACACTGTATACTGGCCTGGTATGGACAGTCAGGTCAAACGAGAAGTTAGAAAGTGTCATAGTTGTCAATTAGTAGGTTCAGCCGGAGAAGCCAGAACCGGTGTCGAGAACAAAACTACCAGAGGGACCATGGCAACACTTATCGATAGATCTTACGGGACCATTTCCCATTAGTGGTGATTATGTGTTTGTTGTTGTTGATTATTTCAGTAGACAGTTCTCGGTGGATATTATGAAAAGCATAACTTCAAGTAAAATCATTGAAAGTTTGGACAAAATGTTCGAAACACATGGATTACCAATTTCAATAAGGTCTGATAATGTACCAAATTTCAAATCTGAGGAATTCGAGGATTACTTATGTGAACATGCAATTGAGCACTTAACAAGTACACCATACTGGGCTCAAAGCAACGGGGAAGTCGAACGCATGAATAGGACAATATTAAAAGCAATTAAAACTTTACAAGCTGAAAGAGGGAATAGGAAAAAACACATGAATGAGTTTATTTTTGAGTATAGAACAACGCCGAACATAGTAACAGGAGTAAGTCCTGCTGAACTGATGTTTCGTAGGAAATTTCGTACTAAGTTTTGTTGACAGTGAGACTGAAAAATATGACTTTCGAGAAAGGGACATGATCCAGAAAGAAACAGGGAAGGAGTATGCAGATACTCAGAGAAATGTAAAATACAGTGACATTTTAAAAGGTGACAAAGTTCTCGTTGAACAAAAAGAACAAAATAAGCTCACACCATGGTTTGAACAAGAACTGTATGTCATAAGAGAAACAAGAGCTGTCTCCGTAGGATGACACATGCCCCCGATGGCACTTTGAATGAATAGTTATGGCCAATGTTAGAGTTTAGGACCTTTGACCTACGGAGTTGGGTCTTGCGCGCGACACATCGTCTTACTGTGTCACACATTCATGCATAGTTATTTTAAAATCCATGCATGAATGACAAAGATATGGACCGGACATGCCCATCAATGCACTATCATGAAAAATGATCTTTAACGTCTAAGTGTGACCTTGACCTTTGAGCTACGGACCTGGGTCTTGCGTGTGACACGTCGTCTTATTGTGGTACACATTCATGCCAAGTTATTTGAAAATCCATCCATCGATGACAAAGATATGGACTGGACACGCCCATCAATGCACTATCCTTTAACGTCTAAGTGTGACCTTGACCTTTGAGCTACGAACCTGGGTCTTGCGCAGGACACGTCGTCTTACTGTGGTACACATTAATGCCAAGTTATTTGAAAATCCATCCATCGATGACAAAGATATGGACCGGACACGCCCATCAATGCACTATCCTTTAACATCTAAGTGTGACCTTGACCTTTGAGCTACGGACCTGGGTCTTGCGCACTGCACGTCGTCTTACTGTGGTACACATTCATGCCAAGTTATTTAACAAGAGGACCATGATGGTCCTGAATCGCTCACCTGTCCCCACATGACCCAGTTTTAAACCGAGTATGATGTCGTTTTTTTCTATTATTTGACATTGTGACCTAGTTTTTGAGCTCATGTGACCCAGTGTTGAATCTGACCTAGATATCATCAAGATAAAAATTCTAACCAATTTTCATGAAGATCCGCTGAAAAATATGGCCTCTAGAGAGGTCACAAGATTTTTTATTATTTGACCTACTGACCTAGTTATTGAAGGCACGTGACCCAGTTTCGAAACTGACCTAGATATCATCAAGGTGAACATTCTGACCAATTTTCATGAAGATCCATTCAAAAGTATGGCCTCTAGAGAGGTCACAAGGTTTTTCTATTTTTAGACCTACTGACCTAGTTTTTGACCGCAGTTGACCCAGTTTCAAACCTGACCTATATATTATCAAGATGAACATTCAGACCAATTTTCATATAGTTCCCATGAAAAATATGGCCTCTAGAGAGGTCACAAGGCTTTTTTGTTATTTGACCTACTGACCTAGTTATTAAAAACATGTGACAAAGTTTCAAACAAGACCTAGATATCATCAAGGTGAACATTCTGACTTACTTTCATGAAGATCCATTGAAAAGTATGGCCTCTAGAGAGGTCACAAGGTTTTTCTATTTTAAGACCTACTGACCTAGTTTTTGACCGCAGTTGAACCAGTTTCGAACTTGACCTAGATATCATCAAGATAAAAATTCATACAGATCCCATGAAAAATATGGCCTCTAGAGAGGTCACAAGGTTTTTTTGTTATTTGACCTACTGACCTAGTTATTGACGGCATGTGACCCAGTTTCGAACTTGACCTAGATATCATCAAGGTGAACATTCTGACCAATTTTCATGAAGATCCATTCACAAGTATGGCCTCTACAGAGGTCACAAGGTTTTTCTATTTTTAGACCTACTGACCTAGTTATTGACCGCAGTTGACCCAGTTTCGAACTTGACCTAGATATCATCAAGATAAACATTCTGACCAACTTTCATACAGATCCCATGAAAAGTATGGCCTCTAGAGAGGTCACAAGGTTTTTTTTATTATTTGACCTACTGACCTAGTTTTTGATGGCAACACTGTTCACAAAGGCAGAATAACTTGCCACCAGCTGGCAAAAGGTTAAACAAATTGTATGTAGGAAGACTACAAGTCTATCTTTATACAGTAATAAATGTAATGTTCAAAACAGTACCATAAAAAATGTTTTTTCTCAGGATTTTGGGCGAAAATCCTGTGTGTGCATCATACACGATTGAGCACCATACACGGGTATCTACAGTAATTTTAGAAAACAATTATTTCAGTGGATGAATTATTATTTTCATGTAAGTTTTGCAACCCACATCACATCACACAAATTTCAAAAGCATTTTTTTTTTATTCTTTTTTATTCCACATGATCTCTGAATAATTTTTTATCTCGGATCCTTCTACAGACTTTTTTGCTACTAAAGATTGTAAACTTTATCAAATATATATAATGTATTGAGAAGACAGATGGGCGCAGGTTTTGGTAGATTTTTTCTGAATTAATTTACAGTGACTGTGTGTCTAAATGCTACTGAAACGGAGATTACCTGTGTTTACATTTTACCTGTTTAAAAAACACCTTGTCACTTGTACCCAATACAATACCTTTCAGAAGAAATGCAAAAGGACTGATACAAGCCTCATAACTTTGTTATAACTAATCAGGAACAAGATATATCAATGGAGGTGAGTTTTTAGCTTTTAACCTTTACCCTGCTAAAGTTCTAAAATGGACTCGTCCATCATTCAATTTGGGTAGTACCACTTATTATTCAAAGGGACGTTCACTGAAAATTTACTGACTGAGTAGCGAACAGTGCAGACCATGATCAGCATGCACGAATGTGCAGGCTGATCTTGGACTGCACTGGTCACAAAGTCAGAATCTCTTGCCGTCAGCAGGCTACAGGTTAAAATGGGTGGCATATACAGGCATATATCAATGCTGTACAGAGGTAAAAACATACCTTTCTATTAACGTCTCTTGCACATTAGTCTGATCAATTATAACAAAGTTATCGGGCTTTTATCAAAACTTTTGGAACACCCCTTATATAAAAATAAACAACGGAACTGAAATACCATTATCAATATTCAGCGAGTCAATTTTGTAAGTATCACACTAACAACTGCCCTATTAATACTTTCGATTTATTTTTGTCACATGTTTGATGTCATGGGAGTGAAATAAATCCCTTACATCAATTTGATATTACACTAGTGTAATAAAGCTTTGACATTAGCATTGTTTTAAATATAGGAGACATTGGTCCAATTGACTTGGTCTATATCAGGCAAAGAAAGATGTTTCAGCAGCAAAAGTTTACATGTGATAAAAAGAACAGTACATTTCTGTCTTTCCACACTGAATTTTTTTAACTCGACAGAGCCTCGCATTTATTATTCTGTTCAACTTGTTCGATAAATTCAGTATGAAAAGACATTCATGTAATGTCCTCTATATAATAATCTATTTGCAAGAAATCAGATGCTAAAATATTCAGATATAATTGAATCTGTTCAACTTACCCTCCTCCACCAGTAATATAGTCGTATCCATATCCTTTAGATACCTGGTACCCATAGCGTTCACCAAGGGCAACATGGCTGTTTGGATCATAACAAGACAGAAGATGACGTAGTCTTGGCAAACTGTAATATGAATGTCAATATCATATTTAGTTACGTATCCAATAGAAAATGCAGACTAGTCCTAAAACTTGTTCAACTGATTAGCAGTACACATTGAATTGTTTGTTTGTTTGTTTGTTTGGGGTTTAATACCGTTTTTCAACAGTATTTCAGTTATGTAACAGCAGGCAGTTAACCAGTGTTCCTGGACTCTGTACCAGTACAAAGCTATTATCCGCAAGTAACTGCCAACTTCCCCACATGAATCAGAGGTGGAGGACAAATGATTTCAGACAAAATGTCTTTTATCAAATCGTCACGGAGAATATACGGCCTGCCCGAGGATCGAACTCACAACCCTGCGGTAGAACACATTGAATTGTTTGAAAATGACCAATGGCAAAGCTGCCTAAAATCACAATTATGGAGATTTAAATCAATTTGTATGGCTGAAGATAAAAACTTCAGCCTAAAATCATCAATTTTTAAAATTCTTTTTCCTACAGGGCTTACTTGATTATTGTATCATCATCAGCAATGAGCAACCACTGTTTCTTCATCAGTTCTGGTGTTGTCACAACTCTTTTCATTATTGCCATTGTTTTACCACAGTGACCTGTAACATGATAGGTAGACTTGTTGGGATAAATTGTATAAATCTCCTGAAACATGATAATTAGACTTATTTTAAGTGACTGTATAAATCTCAGTAGTCTTTTGTCTAACACCCCTTCTTCAAAGAAAATCTGTTAATTGTAAACATTCAATTATTTTGTCTTTTCTTCATAACAGCATGCAAATACATCTGAACATACGGTAATTGTTGGGTTTAAGGTCACATTAACACAATTATAGATTATATGAGCCGTGCCATGAGAAAACCAACATAGTGACTTTGCGACCAGCATGGATCCAGACCAACCTGCGCATCTGTGCAGTCTGGTCAGGATCCATGCTGTTCGCTTTCAAAGCCTATTGCGATCAGAGAAACTGTTAGCGAACAGCATGGATCCTGACCAGACTGTGCGGATGCGCAGACTGGTCTGGATCCATGCTGGTCACAAAGCCACTATGTTGCTTTTCCCCATGGCGCGGCTCATATGGACTTCCCAGCTTTTATAATGGAGCAAGACCCCAGGTGCCCTATTTGCAAAACCCTGGATAGTGTGAACATTTTGCTCATCACCTTGCAACTTTGGGCAATCAATGTTATACTTTTCAGTGCTTTGATATGTCATAATCCATATCTTCAAACCTTTTGCACCGGCCAGTAAATTATTTGTATTTACCTCTCTCAGTATTTGGTATGCCAAGATCTATAGTTGGTATACTGCGGTCTTCTTTCTCACTATAAAACTCAATATTGGAAGTCTCTTGTGCCCAGGTTTCCAATACAATTGGTACTGTAAAATAATAAAATAAAACAGGAAGTTTTTAGTTTTGACATAAAGTGAGCCGTGCCATGAGAAAACCAACATAGTGGATTTGCGACCAGCATGGATCCAGACCAGCCTGCGCATCCGCGCAGTCTGGTCAGGATCCATGCTGTTCGCTAACAGTTTCATTAATAAATTTATTTTATATTGTAAACTGTTATAGAATCTCAGTGGAAAGAAGAGGTGCATCTGAGCTCTTAACCATGTATAATCAGACGATTAGCAATGAAAAGGGTCTTGAATATTGAATATTATGGTACTAATATAAATCAAATCAATGGATTAATTCTAAAAGATACTAAAATAATCACATTATTCAATAATAGATAGCTTTCAGACACGATAAAAATCTATCACTTAATTTTTGTGAGATAATTCAGTACAAACCTCTATCACTATGGAATTTTTCACAAGTTTTCACAGCAACAAACAAATCATCATCTGCTACTGGTGCACCCTATAATAATCATCGAAACATTTGTCTGAGAGTATCAGTATTATTCAAACAAAAACCCAAGAACTTTGGACATTTTTTCCCTCAGCAAAGCAAAGCAGAAAGGTGAAAAAAAATAATAAAACAAACTGGCATTTTTTTTTTTGCGAAATCGCACATCAGCATTCTTAATTTATTCAGTGCTAATTTACATTGATAAGCATCTAGATACTTACTAGGCAAGCATCTTCACACTTACTAGGCAAGCATCTTCACACTTACCAGGCAAGCATCTTCACACTTACCAGGCAAGCATCTTCACACTTACCAAGCAAGCATCTTCACACTTACCAGGCAAGCATCTTCACACTTACCAGGCAAGCATCTTCACACTTACCAGGCAAGCATCTTCACACTTACCAGGCAAGCATCTTCACACTTACTAGGCAAGCATCTTCACACATACCAGGCAAGCATCTTCACATTTACTAGGCAAGCATCTTCACACTTACTAGGCAAACATCTTCACACTTACTAGGCAAGCATCTTCAAACTTACTAGGCAAGCATCTTCGCACTTACCAGGCAAGCATCTGCACACATGATCATGAGATGAAACAAGATTTAGCTTTGTGTTCTCAAATCTGATTTATTTCATAACCCTGTGGCCTAACCAAAAAGGATATTTTTATATTTTCAATGCAAACTGACATATTCACATAAATAAGTATGTCTAGTCTTTTAGCTGCTATCACCTCTTGATGATACCTTTGGCTCACAGTAACTGGAAAGGCTCGGGCTAAACAAGCAAACAAATATCTGGGTCTTACTTTTCTATATCTCCTCTTTTAACTATCCCACACTTCCAACTTTCAATATTTTCCATATCATTCCTCTTGATCTAACTATATGTCATGTGAATGTCAAGTGCCACTGACACAAAATACCATGTAGATGTACCTAGAAGGAATATATACTTACACAATCTGGGAATTTCTGCTTTATATATGTAACACAGTTAGGTTTATCCCCAGTCAAACATAACTCTGGTGCATGTGTTAACTTTACGTCATCCAAGAGAATGTAAGAGGCCAGCTGCAACAGAGAGTGAAAAGAATCATAGAATACCGTGAAATCATTAACGTTCATGACTGAACTAATTTTTCATGACTTCATGTTTGTGTCATGAAATAAATACCCATGAAGAAATAAAATCTGTTTTTTTTTTCTTCAAAAAAATAAATCGTAAATCTACGAGTTTATATTCCCATAATAAACGGTTTTGGCAATAACTACTGACTTTAAAATACTTTAGTTT
Organism: Mercenaria mercenaria; assembly: GCF_021730395.1. Taxonomy (NCBI): domain Eukaryota; kingdom Metazoa; phylum Mollusca; class Bivalvia; order Venerida; family Veneridae; genus Mercenaria; species Mercenaria mercenaria. The sequence goes on from NC_069372.1 coordinate 6,430,412, forward strand.
GTTGTTTCTATAGTTAAGTCACAACAAAATGGTTCAACCAGTTCAGGTCATATCTTAAATGGTACAAGTGTGCACTATGATAAAACCATCATTTTTCTGCAAACCATATGAATAAAAGGTATCACCACATGACCATTAGAGGAAGCCTTCCTCAGGAAGGTTCAAATGTTTATAGGCAAGTGAAAGCAGTAAAAGCAACAATAATAATAATAATAATAATAATAATGACTTTATTTTACGAGGCAAACATATTTGGAAACCAATCTTACATATGGGCCTCAACCAATGAACCATCCAGTCAGTTTCTTTTGGGCCATGAGAAAACCAACATAGTGCAGCATTGCCGCCAGCATGGATCCAAACCAGCCTGCGCTGCCGTGCAGTCTGGTCAGGATCCATGCTATTCGTTAACTATTTTTCTAATTACAATAGACTCTGAAAGCAAACAGCATGGATTCTGACCAGACTGCACGGATGCACAGGCTGGTCTGGATCCATGCTGGTCGCAAACACACTATTTTGTTTTCTCATGGTGTGTCTCAAATGATTAAGCAGTAACAGTAACTCAGAAGCTGTATTTATTTGCTGAAGTTACAGATACCTTACCTCATGTTTTGGATCAATGGCAAAGTCTGCTCTAAAATTGTCATCTGGCCATCTTGACACCATCCTGTTTAATGTACACAAAATATTGTGTTAAATATAAAGTCAAACTAGAGATGCTTTTGAGAAAAGCGCATGTCTCCCACAACTGAACCTATGAATATGTCTAGTTTCTCTAGATGGTTTAGACGAGTGGATCCAATTAGATGGTCTGGACGAGTGGATCCAATCAGTAATTGAAGGGCCAAAATTCAAAAGTGCCTGGGCGGATTTGGCTAGTTATCGAACTTGGCTGAGGTCTTATGGTCAAACACATTTTGTTCAAATTTGGTGAAGATCGAATGAAAAATGTTTGACTTAGAGAGCGGACAAGAGTAAAAAGGCTGATTTTTCGGTAATTCAAGGCCCGTAACTCCAAAATCCATGGATCGATTTGGCTAGTTATCGAACTTGGCCGAGGTCTCATGGTCAAACACATTTTGTTCAAGTTTGGTGAAGATCAGATGAGAAATGTTTTGACTTAAAGTGCGAACAAGAGTAAAAAGGCTGATTTTTGGTAATTCAAGGGCCGTAATTCCAAAATCCCTGGACCGATTTGGCTAGTTATCAAACCTGGCCAAGGTCTTATGGTCAAACACATTTTGTTTAAGTTTGGTGAAAATCAGATGAGAAATGTTCAACCTCTAAGTGTGGACAAGCTTTGTGACAGACAGACAGACACACAGACTGGAGTAAATCAATATGTCTCCCACACCACTGTGTGGTGGGAGACATAATAAAACACAGCTGTTGAAGGACAATAATGCTCGACTATATAAAAGCCTTGTCAGATAAAAAATAAATGAATGGATACCAAAAATAACAAGGCAGTCTGAACGACAGCTAAATCCCCCGCCACTGCTATGGATAGTGAAAGGGTAAACCTTTGATTTTAGCTGTGACCTTCACCTTGAACTGACATGGCTGACTCATGAATTCTGCACAACATCTTGATGAGGTGATCATTTGACCAAAGTTTCAGAAAATCCTTCAAGGGGTTTAGGAGATACACAGCTGAAACCTTTGACCTTCAGTTGTGACCTTGACCTTAAGTTGACATGGCTGACTCATGAGTTCTTTATGAGGTGATCATTTGACCCAAGTTTGATGAAAATCCTTCAAGGGGTTTAGGAGATACAGAGTGGACACCAAATGGAAGGCTCAAACCTTCTACCCTTAGTTGTGACCTTGACCTTGAGCTGGCATGGTTGACTCATAATTTCTGCACATCGTTCTGACGAGGTAATCATTTGACCCAAGTTTTATAAAATTCCTTCAAGGGGTTTAGGAGATACAGAGTGGACACGAAATGGAAGGCTCAAACCTTTGACCTTCAGTTGTGACCTTGACCTTGAGCCGACATGGCTGACTCATAAGTTCTGCACATCGCCTTGATGAGGTGATTGTCTGACCCAAGTTTGATGAAAATCCTTCAAGGGGTTTAGGAGATATAGAGCAGACACAAAATGGAAGGCTCAAACCTTTGACCCTAAGTTGTGACCTTGACCTTGAGCCGGCATGACTGACTCATGGGTTCTGCACATGGTCTTGATGAGGTGATCATTTGACCCAAGTTTTATAAAATTCCTTCAAGGGGTTTAAGAGATATAGAGCGGACACAAAATGGAAGGCTCAAACCTTTGACCCTGAGTTGTGACTTTGACCTTGAGCTGGCATGGCTGACTCATGGGTTCTGCACATCGTCTTGATGAGGTGATCATTTGACCCAAGTTTTACAAAATTCCTTTAAGGGGTTTAGGAGATATAGAGCGATCACAAAATGGCAGGCTCAAACCTTTGACCTTGAGTTGTGATCTTGACCTTGAACCGACAAGGCTGACTCATGGGTTCTGCACATCGTCTTGATGAGGTGATCATTTGACCCAAGTTTGATGAAAATCCTTCAAGGGGTTTAGGAGATATGGAGCGGACACGAAAGTGTTACGGACAGAAGGACGGACGGAAGGACAGATGGAAGGATGGATGGACGGAAGGACGGAAGGATAAACGCAGACCTTTTCTATAATCCCTCCGCCACGGCGGGGGATTAAAAAAAAGAATAGCTTTGTACAAAAGCAAACCAGATATGGAACCTATGCATTGCATCCAAAAATTGCTAAGTGAAAAAGGAGCAAAACAGAGTTAAGGAACCGTGAAGTGCATGTCAGATCATTATCATAATGGTAGCACACCCACAAACAGGCGAGTGCAACAGTTCTACAATTCTTCAATAGTCAAACTATCAAACCAGATATACTTTGCTGTATTTAGTTACATATCTTCATACAGCACCACTAATCATTTGGTAGATGTAAATGATACTATCATAAATTTTTCAATTTTTTTCGATGTTAATTCAAGTATTTTACATGAACTAGATGCCCATGGGCAACATGTCGAGCCTGCCAGCTGTCAAAAGGACTAGGAGTTGCACACGACACCCTGTCTCATTGAGGCAAACATTTATGCCAAATAAAAAATGATTGCAAAAAGTTACAATATAAGTTATTTATAGTAACAACAAAGGGAAGTAAATCTTTAATAAAATCTAAGTCCACACAAAAATCCTTATCAGTAGAGATCCTCAAAATTGGATGTAACATGCATATTGTACTACATAAAAGTGGTCTTGATTTTTTCCTACCACCAGTAATAACAAGAACTTGTCGAACACGAAATGCCCCCCTTGATGCATTCAGTAATTGCACAAGGAACAGAAATTATTTGCTCACTGTAAACAAAAGTTATACTGTTCTGGTTCAATGTGACATTGACCTTTGACCTACTGACCTCAAAATTAGCAGGGGTCATCTGCTGTCATGATCAACCTCCCTATTAAGTTTAGTGATCCTAGACCCAAGCATTCTCAAGGTATCATCCGGAAAGGGTTTCACTGTTCCAGGTCAATGTGACCTTGACCTTTAGCCTAAAGACCTCAAATTTATAGGGGTCATCTACAGGTCATGACCAACCTCCCTATCAAGTTTCATGATCCTAGGCCCAAGCGTTCTCAAGTTATTGTCTGGAAACGGTTTAAATGTTCCGGGTCAATGTAACCATGACCTTTGACCTACCGACCTTAAAATAAATAGGGGTCATCTGCTGGACATGATGAACCTCTCTATCATCTTTCATGATCCTCGGCCCAAGCGTTCTCAAGTTATCATCCAGAAACCGTTTAACCTTTGACCTACTGACCTCAAAATCAATAGGGGTCATCTGCTGGTCATGACCAACCTTCCTATCAACTTTCACGATCCTAGGCCCAAGCAATCTTGAGTTATCATCCGGAAACCGTTTAACTGTTCCGGGTCACTGTGACCTTGAACTTTGACCTACTGATATTAAAATCAATAGAGGTTATCTGCTGGTTATGACCAACCATCCTATCAACTTTCATGATCCTAGGCCCAAGCGTTCTTGAGTTACATTCCGGAAACCGTTTAACTGTTCAGGGTCACTGTGACCTTGACCTTTGATATACAGATCTCAAAATAAATAGGGGTCATCTGCAGGTGACGACCAACCTTCCTATCAACTTTCATGATCCTAGGCCCAAGCGTTCTTGGGTTATCATCCGGAAAACGATTGGTCTACATACAGACCGAACGACCAACCGACAGACCTACAGACATCTGCAAAACAATATACCCCTCCTTCTTTGAAGGAGGGCATAAAAAAGTTACAATATAAGCCATTTATAGTAACAACAGAGGTAAGTAATTCTAGGTTCTTGCACATGACACTCCGTCTCATGACGGTGAACAATTGTGCCAAGTTACATCAAAATCCCTCCATGCATGAAAAAGAAATGCTCCGGACAGTCATTCTTGTATCTGACCTTTGACCTCTAAGTGTGACCTTGACCTTAAGACCTAGGATACTGGTTCTTGCGCATGACACTCTGTCACATGATTGTGAACATTTGTGCCAAGTTACATCAAAATCCCTCCATGCATGAAGAAGAAATGCTCCAGACAGTCATTATTGAATTTAACCTTTGACCTCCAGGTGTTACCTTGACCTTTGACATAGGAATTGCAGTTTGCGCAAGACACTCCGTCTCACTGAGGTTATCATTCAAGCCAAATATAAACGAGATTGCTCCATGCAAGTCAAAGTTATGGTCCGGACAAACAAATCCAGACGAACGCACACACGCACGCACATACACCGAACAGCCATTTGGACAATTATGTCTTCGCTTCCGGAAGCGGGCTTGACAAAAATCAAATTACATTGCACTTGTCAACGCCATATAAAACATTTTCACTCTTGGCTACACCCTTCATAAAAATATAAGCATTTATGGTGAACACATTGTGAAAAATATTTTGTTCTTAAACTGAAACACACAAATACCTTTATAAAATATGGCATAATAACAAAAACTCTTATCATGCTGGACCGGACTGATTCTGCCTTAGCAACCAGTGTAGATCATGATCAGCCTGCACATCCATGCAGTCTGATCAAGATCTGCACTTCACAATTCAGTCAGTATCTTTTTTGTAAACATCCCTTTTAACAGTTAATGGTACGGTCTAAATTGAAAGACGGACAAGTTCATTACAGAAATTAAGCTGGGTAAGGATTAGACAGAAAGTAAAATGACAAGGCAGTCTGAAAGACAGCTAAATCCCCCGCCACTGCTATGGATAGAGAAAGGGTAAACCCTTGACCTTTAGCTGTGACCTGGACCTTGAACTGACATGGCTGACTCATGAATTCTGCACAACATCTTGATGAGGTGATCATTTGACCAAAGTTTCAGAAAATCCTTCAAGGGGTTAAGGAGATACAGAGCTCTAACCTTTGACCTTGAGTTGTGATCTTGACCTTGAGCTGACATGGTTGACTCATGAGTTTTTGATGAGGTGATCATTTGACCCAAGTTTGATGAAAATCCTTCAAGACGTTTAGGAGATACAGAGTGGACACAAAATGGGAGGCTCAAACCTTTGACCCTAAGTTGTGACCTTGACCTTGAGCCGGCATGGCTGACTCGTAAGTTCTGCACATAGTTTTGATGAGGTGATCATCTGACCCAAGTTTTATAAAATTCCTTCAAGGGGCTTAGGAGAAAGAGAGCGGACACGAAATGGAAGGCTAAAACCTTTGACCTTGAGTTGTGACCTTGACCTTGAGCCGGCATGGCTGACTCATGAGTTCTGCACATCGCCTTGATGAGGTCATCATTTGACACAAGTTTCGTATGAATCCTTAAAGGGAATTAGGAGATACAGAGCAGACACAAAATGGAAGGCTCAAACATTTGACCTTCAGTTGTGACCTTGACCTTGAGCCGGCATGGCTGACTCATAAGTTCTGCACATCGCCTTGATGAGGTGATCATTTGACCCAAGTTTGATGAAAATCCTTCAAGGGGTTTAGGAGATATAGAGCGGGCACAAAATAGAAGGCTCAAACCTTTGACCCTAAGTTGTGACCTTGACCTTGAGCCAGCATGGCTGACTCATGGGTTCTGCACATCGTCTTGATGAGGTGGTCATTTGACCAAAGTTTTATAAAATTCCTTCAAGGGGTTTAGGAGATATAGAGCGGACACAATTCAAAATGGAAGGCTCAAACCTTTGACCTTGAGTTGTGACCTTGACCTTGAGCCGACAAGGCTGGCCCATGGGTTCTGCACATCGTCTTGATGAGGTGATCATTTGACCTAAGTTTCATGAAAATCCTTCAAGGGGTTTAGGAAATAAGGAGCAGACATGAAAGTGTTATGGACAGACGGAAGGACAGAAGGACAGACGGAAGGACGGACGAAGACCATTCCTATAACCCCCCACCACTAGTGGCGGGGGATTAATAAAACACATACTTATTGATGAGAGGAAAACTTAGGAAGACTCCAGCTGCAAAGTCGGGAAATGTCAGTTTATCTGGTGATGTGAAATGATGAATGATTGTAGGCTCCTTATCTACCAATGCATGACCAATAAACCAATCCTGAAACATAACAGTGAAATATTAAAAATTCTTCTGAAAAAACATCATTTCAGTATTTAAATGAACTAAAAAGCTGTCAAAACAACCTCTCCCCTAATTAAGGATAAAAGCACACATCCTATAAACAGAGGATTTCATGATGCATCAAACTTAAAAACAGTCCTCTACATCTAAATAGTTAGTGTTATAACCTAACATACGCCGTGCTGTGCTTCCATACCCAACTTGCAGACTGTAACAATATAAAGACAAGTTCTTCTTTCAAAAAACCTAGTCTAGAATGCAATAGCGATAGCTGAAAGACATCCCTCCATACCTTAGTAGGATCAAATTTCTGAATAAACTTTTCCAGTTCCTTTAGGTGAATTCTTGTTTCATCCTCACAGAAAAATATCCACTTTGCCAAGGGAAAGTTCTGCTGCCATCTAGGGTGAGAAAAATAGAGGGGAAAAACTTATTAATATTTGAAGATTTCCATTCATTTATATGGACAAACAGCAGCAATCTGTGGCATAAATGGGTACAAGCACAACAAGAGCTGTCCATAAGACAGCCAAGCTCGACTATTCGAAATATTGTCCCAGAAGCAGGAAAATATTACCCAAAAAGGTTAAATATCAAAAGAGTTTTAAGTTCAAAAGGGGGAATAATTTGACCAAAATGCATATCAGTTATGGGACTTGCTGCTATCAACTAGTTTTATAACCCCGAAGGCACATGTGAAGTTTCAATTCAATATCTGTGTCATAGGGCATGACAGTGTTGTTCTGAAATTAATTGTTTTACATCTTCTTAAATAAAATATAAAGCATATTAAAATTGTTTTTGTTGTAATTAAATCGAGTACACCCCTTTTAAGATTTAGTGTAACAATTTCACCCAAATATTCTTTACTATAAATCCGTACATCTTTTCCATCCTATAACCCTATACTTGACATAATAAATTACCGTTATCCTTGTCTACCCCGGTCCCCAACCTGAATTGTACTATCTTTAATCTATGTCTTTGTATTGCAATAATCGAGAGCAAGTGTAAATGCTTCACTGCACTTGCCTTCTTGATGTAAATGCATATATAGAGAGTTTACATAAGAATAATAAATCTATTATCTAAGATAATTATTGCTTTGTTTCAGGTTAGTACTTTTACTTCGTTAGATACAATGCTTATTTATAAGTGTATTAGTTTTTATGACTTTGATGTAAATTGTTCTAAAATTAGTATTTCTTGTAATATTGTTAGGACATCAAGTGTACATGTATATTTGGAATTTCAATGTATTGTATAAATGAAAATGTTTGACTGCACTTGCCTTCTTGATGTAAATGCATATATAGAGAGTTTACATAAGAATAATAAATCTATTATCTAAGATAATTATTGCTTTGTTTCAGTGATTGTTCTGGGAATAAATATTCGTAATCCCAGGTGTATAGCATCCCAAGACGAACCCACATCTACCAATAAACTATAAATATTTGGCAGAAGGGTTGAGCTAGCCTTCGGGCACGACAAGGAAAGCCCTTCGTCAATGGCGCCAAAACATGGATTGGGTTGCATTAGACACTACACAGATCACTTGAGAAACAGTACTTTCACTTTTGGTTTGGGATTTCCTTGAGTTCACCTGAGAAATCATAGATTTACCTGTGACGTCACTCACGTTTATGAACAATTTCATTGGATATTATATCCACGTGGTATGGAATACCATCTGTTTGTTTACTATCGACACGTGCGCACGGATTTTGACAAGTTTGACAGTTACGCATATTGGGCCCTAAACACATCGTTAGCTGATCAGCATCTTTCGGATACTTTTTCTGGATGTCGTCGTCGCCGCGTTGTTGACCTGGATCTTTGGAAATAAGAATGCTTTGACATTCCGAACTTTTGTCTGTGCGTTGACATTTAGTTAATTTAGTGCTTAGGATATAGTGTGTTAGTGCTGGAATAAGTGTTTCAAAATTTATTTGGAATTAGGATATGTTTAGTGGGTAAGATTTTTATCTATTTTTCTGCTTAGTTATAATTAGACTGTGATTGAAATTTTATATTAGCAGAGTTATACATGTATTTTTGACCTTAGGTTATTAGAAGGTTTGTTGATATTATAAACTCTTCGTAGTAATATTCAGATATATAGTCTGACTATTTATTTCCTTAGAAAGTTGCAGTTAAGAGGACTAACTCTTTAACACCTGTCCCGCTCCAACCCGATAAAATCCAATACTCCTATAGTATACCATATAACCTAATAAAATACTGAAATTTCCAATAGCCTTGATAGCTCCATCGGTAGCGATATAGGGTTATGAATGAAACAGATTTTTAACCCGTGGGTTCGAGACGCAGAATTTCCATTTTTTTTTCTCCTTACAAGTGCCGTCTTTGTTATAAAGTCATTTAATATAGTCTTTCTATTCTTATTTCTTGCAAAATGTAAGAAGTTTGAATTTGTTTCATAGCATTTATCGGTGTTTTCTCTTTCGCTAATATTCACTACTTCACTTTTCTTCACTTTAAAAAGTGCCCACTAGTTACTGTATTTGCACTTTACTATTAATTTTCAGTGTCAAATAACCTTTCACTTCCTTCACTGCTCACGTTTCTTCACTAATATTGACATTAGCTTTGGAGATAGAAACTTGCATGTAAAACTTTAACCAGAATTTTCAAAGTCCAAAAGGGGGCATAATTTGCCCAAAATACATGCCAGAGTTATGGGACTTGATCCAGTGAGGTTAGTAATTGATCTAGAAAAAGAAAAAATAAGTTTCAAATCTATATGCCTTTTAGAAATAGCTGTATGTACTTGCACGCAAAACTTTAACCAGAATTTGCTAAGTCCAAAAGGGGGCATAATTTGGCCAAAATGAAGGTCAGAGTTATGGGACTTGCTGCTATCAACTAGTTTTATAACCCCGAAGACACATGTGAGGTTTCAAATCAATATCTGCATTAGTTTTGGAAATAATAACTTCCATGTAAAACTTTAACCAAAATTTTCTAAGTCTAAAAGGGGGCATAATTTGCTCAAAAAAAACATGTCAGAGTTATGGGTCTTGACCCAGTGAGGTTGGTAATTGATCTTGAAAAAGAAAAAGTAAGTTTCAAATCTATATGCCTTTTAGAAATAGCTGTATGTACTTGCACGCAAAACTTTAACCAGAATTTTCTAAGTCCAAAAGGGGGCATAATTTGGCCAAAATGAAAGTCAGAGTTATGGGACTTGCTGCTATCAACTAGTTTTATAACCCCGAAGACACATGTGAAGTTTCAAATCAATATCTGCATTAGTTTTGGAGATAGTAACTTGCATGTAAAACTTTAACCAAAATTTTCTAAGTCCAAAAGGGGGCATAATTTGCTCAAAATACATGTCAGAGTTATGGGACTTGACCTAGAGAGGTTGGTAATTGACCTAGAAAAAGAAAATATAAGTTTCAAAGCTATATGCCTTTAATTGATGGCTGTATGTACTTGCATGCAAAAACTTAACCAAGGTGTGACGCCGACGCCGACGCCGACGCCGACGCCGACGCCAGGGTGAGTAGAATAGCTAGACTATTCTTCGAATAGTCGAGCTAATAAATTGAGCCGCGCCATGATAAAACCAACATAAACCACGCAGTCTGGTCAGGATCCATGCTGTTCGCTTTCAAAGCCTATTGCAATCAGAGAAACTGTTAGTGAACAGCATGGATCCTGACCAGACTGCGCGGATGCGCAGGCTAGTCTGGATCCATGCTGGTCGCAAAGCCACTATGTTGGTTTTCTCATGGAGCGGCTCAATTCACTCTTCCAGTGATACCCTTGATTCCAGGGCATCCCCTTTGTGGTTCTCATGGGCATTTTTGGTAGTACCCAATAGAAATGACTTTCCTTTCTAAAATATTCTACTGCTTAACCCGCAACAATGTTGATTTTTATTACAGTTTTCAAGAAGTACAGATTTAAAAAGAGCGTTGTGTAATAATACTATTTTTAAACACAGTCTATTTTTTTGTTCACAAGTATTATGTTTAGTAACTGCTCATATTTTCAAATATGAAATTTTGGCATAATATGTCTTTAAAGCAGTGTACTTCTCTAGCAATGGGAATATAGTCCACGCTCCTATGATAGGCCATTTCTTGTGTGTAAGATAAACTGCTGGTTTATTGTCCTTCGGTATGTCTATCATCTGTTCCATTAAATCTATCTGCAGTTGCCTCCCCTTGTCAGCATGGTAGGGGTTTGGCTGGGACAACACCACAATCACAACATCTGCCAGTCTTGTATCTGAAAAATATGCATGCAAAATTCTGATTTGTAACCATTTTCTGAGTAGTTGATGGGAAAGTAATTCTTTTGAAAGGTTGCAAATCACACTGGTGCACAGTCACACTGATGGTAAGGTAAATGTTTTAATAGGCTGTTGGTCAAACTGGTGGTTAATGTCTTACCAATATGGTCTTTTTAGTAACTTTCCAGATTTAATGGTTGAGAAAGATCCGATAAAGACTAATTTCTGACAAGATCAGATGCTTGCATTTCAAAAACTGGATGTACAGCAGAGAATATTATTCTGACAAAAATTCAAACAAACAACTGAGCTACAAATTGTTGTTGTCCTGGAAGTTTTAACAACAACACAGGAGCCAAAACATGGACATAAAGATTTAGGCAGAATGTTTATCATTTGTATTTGACTAATGTATATAAGCCTCTTTTTCACTTTTCATACAGTATTTCTGCAAAGATATGTTTGAATTCATATCAATGTAGCTATGACGTCAGTCAATTATATTCTAATTCTAACCTTAATAGTATTTTGCCATTTTTATGACAAATAACCATTTCTGATTTCCATCAAATGTGTAAAATGACATTTTGGATGATTCCTAACTTTAACTAACTGAAAGGTTATTAATAAGATACTGGTAACTTTAAATTAAAACATTAACTTTTACCATATTTCCCTGGCTCCTCTCCACTGACTGACACCAAAACTGAAAAAAAGAGTTTATTTTGTGAATGGTTTTCATGAATAATCTTGTAAGTACATGTAAACAAAAATATCCAACAAATTACAAAATAAAACTTGAATAGCTAATACTGAAGTGGAACCATTTGGCAGTCTGGCATTGGAAATATTATTTTCTACTTCCATTAGCTTTCCTTGCAAAACAATTCTAGTTAATACTTATTTCAATTAAACAGACTTTCCCCCAAAATAGTTGGTTAAGTTAATCATAACAGACAGGTGTGGTAACGGTACTTTTCCCTTAAACTGTGATTGTAGGTGTTTTGAAAAAGATTCTACTCTCAAAATTTTTGAAAGTGGTTCTGTGGTATTTCTGTATCATGTACTTTTAATGTAAAATATGTAAATGTGACATGATTCAGGCTGAAAATGCTACCTATGGAGTACATTGCAAAAGACAAGGCAACAGAAAGCTTCGGACCCAAGATGGTGGCATATCACTCACCAACACATGCTTTGACTTTTAAATGTACATATTAGTGCCTCACGGCAATGAAGTAATTAAAAGCACTGAAGCTCCACAGTAAGCCCTGCATTTTATCAGGCCATTTCTCACAGACCTCAACAGTGTGACCCATTCAGCATTCCCTATCAACAGATTATTCTTTAACAGTTTTCTGTAACACGTGCAGGGTTCTCTTGTAGAAAAACATATTGTAGACAGGACTTTCTGGATGGCTGGCATTTTATACAAAACTTGCTTATAAATATATAAATTTTATGTCCAATCATCATCATCATCATCATCATCTTAAGTAACTGCCTGATTTCTTTTGCAGTATAATTCACAATTTGGTAAAGCTGTTGTACATATGGGCAGCAGGCAGGACTGACTTGCTTCCAAATAAAATATATACAGTTGATTATAAGCTGATTTAGACAGGGTGTTTGCTGGCCAGGACCAACTGGAAGCATTTCAAACTGGTCAGGTCAACAGCAGTTTGAGGAAGCTTTTCTGATAGACTGCTGTACATGCAGAGATTTGGCAATAACATAGCTAAAAAATTTCAGCTCAGAGATGCTTATATGCTTTCACAGATCTCTGAGCTGAAATGAATCCTGTATTGAAACCTAACCAGAAATCGTTACAGAAGTTTGTCACACTATAATTTCCTGAAATGAAATGCCATGGCTTCACCTTTTACTTTAAAATATTTCTAATCCATTTTTCTTTTGATCTGACATAAAATAAAAAACCATGCAACAAATTCTGAAAACAAGTTGTTGAAAATGGTTATATTTATACTTCAGTAAAAGTCATATATACAAAATGTTGACCTTGATTTTCAAAAATAACCATGTGCTATTAACTTTACATGGCGCGTGATCAGCTTCTCACAAGTCAGTGTGCAGATGTTGCGGTTCAACACTGGTTAGGTTACCAAATGGTGCTACGCCGTAACTTAATGGACGCGACCATCAGAAAATAAAAATAGCTTCTGTTAAGTTATGGTAGCCAGAACTAGCAATAACACTGATCATGGTCTTTTCTAGTCTCAATTTTTCGACTGCAAGGCAGACCGATTTCACAGACTGACATTTACCGTATATCTGCCTCTACATCTCAAGTAGTTAGGAACAAAACTGTGGTGGAAATCAACGTGATTTAAACTTCATGATTAATAGTTTTCGATACACATCAAGCGAGTGAAGTTTAAAAATAAACCGATCGATACACACACTGCTTCACATGACTGCATGAGGTAGAAATTTAATGATGTAAGCGGCTGACATACATACAGTTTAAAAGTGTTTTGCCTACAAAATGGAGGTTTTCTCACTAGTTAGGACATATAATGATTGTATTTGGAATGAGCTTTCCAGACATGTAATTTTTAAATTGGGTTTAAATATGTATTTGAAGCCTCCAAATTTAGCAACGCGATTTGCATCACTGGTTATATACACATAGAAGGAAAACTTTTCATATTTGTTTTGAATGGTAAGTAGGTTGTGCATGGATGACTTTATAGTCTCAATATATCAAAGCGCCCTTTGCACACAATTAGTTTGGCTAGGTCTTTTTGTGATTATTTGTGCACAGAATTCATTCAGTATCAGTCCTTTGCGACATTTTTTACAATTTTTACAAGAATTACTTGTTTCCAATCTACTCTTAAGAGGTCCATTCATCTTTTTACAATGGAAATAACAGCATCTGACCATCAGCTGGTCATGAAGAAAAAGGCTGCCGCGAAAATATATGACAATTAGAAACAATGCACAAAAGAAAATTATTAACGGAATGACAGTCATATCACAAACTGTATCATACACATTCTAAGTCAAATCCTTTTGTTCGACATATGTATTTTCATGTATTGTTGTTTATTACCTGTAAAACTAACTAAAAATATGTACACGTCTCTGTAGCCAACCATCTTGGAATTTCCCACGGGATAATGAAACCAGCGATTTCATTGGTTTATGGTAATCTCGGGCCAATCAGAATCGCTTTAACAAACGATCAGTAGGTACAAAGTTGTTTACAAATGGCGGCATTGCAAGGATACCCGAAATGGCTTTTGGACAGTAAAGAAAATATATCTGGATCTCCTGTATGTTCTTTACTGAAAACAGTTTGATTTAAAGGAGACTGACAGCTACATTTTGTTGAAGATATTGATCATTTAGTTCTGTTTTATCTTTACTGAAATAATGAATGTTTTATCCAGGCTGTAACAACAACAACCAGCCAGGTCTAAGGGTTGTTTTTTTTTTGTCATACCAGATTGGATTTTGCTGTGAATTAAGCAAGACCTGAAAAACCCATCTTGCACCACCATTAAACTCACTATTCGAGATTGATGAGCACAATTGTATGTAACGTAGTGAGGCTGGTCCTAAATTATAGTATATCGGGGCTTCCATGATACCGGTGTAAACAGTTCTCTCACGAGACTTTTATGTTAGCCCCGTCTACCTGATGTTGACATAATTACTGGAGCAAAACGGAAGCCTCTCTTCCGTATCACACATTTGTGAAAATTTCAGGATTATTGGAGAGTTATTTACCTTTTTAGACAAAACCATTTAAAACATGATTTTCTACCTTTGATCATCACCCCCTGTGTCAAGTAATTCTCTATATTTGCTGTAAACAGTGTTTATTATCTGGAATTTTTAGCGAAAATATTGACTCACAGATTGCTGATGACATCACCAAACCGGAAGCAAGGTTGTTTCTATATTTAGGACGTTTCTGAGAAATGAAAGTATGGCAAGCTGTTAAGGCAAAAATAATGGAATTACAGCAGTATGCAAAATATAATGATACCCAATTAAGCTCCAGTACAACCTGTGCATTTGATATATGGGTCTGTCATTTAAAAAAGATTTTAATGTATATTCTCACAAGATAACTTTGCTACTCTTTAATATGGTAGCTGGTGAAATTCTTGCCAAAATTTTAGACCTAGGTAGATCTAGATATCACTTGTAAAAAGTATGTCTCTGGTAATCTGCAGTCTAAATATAATTATATGATTGTTCAGTGTTCTTTTTGTTTTGAAAAAGAACTTTTGAAATTTGTCTGAAATCATAGACCGTAAACTTACATGAAGTATTTTAATATAACTGTTTATCAGGCTTTCCATAGCTGACACTTTTTTATGATTACACCGGTATCATGGGAAACAACTTTGACTAGTCAGATTTCAACATGTCATCATACTCGGCGGGAATTAATAAATAAAAACCAGATAATTAAAGTTTTTAATTCATTATAACAATGAGTAAGAATGTAGGAAGCAGCAAAGAAATTAACAGTTGAGGTGAATAGTTTTCTTTAGTTTCATTCATTTAGCGCACGTTAAGTACACCGGTATCATGAGAAACCAGGCTACAGCGTTATAACTTTTAGATGGTCACTGTCCTCTACATATGGCTTACTCATTCGGCAGAATGTAACGGTGTGTTTTATTATCTGATATTTTATAGGTGCCATCCCTCTAAGCGACAGTAGAAAATTATAATGCTGTCACGAAACGTCCTATTTATTTGGCTAAATCGCATGTACAAACCACATATGACACAGGTAGTGATATCCACAGCTGTTTCCATAATAATAAACCAGCTATGCACTGGGATCTTTGAACACTGGTCTTACGGTGACAACCTAAACACTTGCTTGACAAAATTAACTTCAATATTTTTTTTTTCCTGCAGGAATGGAAGGCATTTTTGCATGAGTTACATGATGCAATTCAGCAGCAGCTAACAGAGAGCCATGTTCAATACTTTTCAGACCTCTCTGAGGCAGAGAAAGAATTGTTTATGCAGAGAGCCACAAAAGCTATTGAGGGAGGTATGTAGACAATTAAAAATTTTACAATATGTTAATGAACTGTAGCCTTAATGACAACAAATGCTGAAAAAATCTTTTAGCATTTCAAAAAGGACAGAAAAACAGAGCAATGTGTTTTCTTAAACTATTGGAAAAATTACTTATTCGGCCATATTACAACTGATTATGCTCAAAAAGGTCTTTCAAATTGGAGAAAACATTTCAAAACCTGTAGGAGGTAACATAACATAACAAGACATAGTCCTGTCTGTTCTAGCATTCAGTTTACTTTGAAACTGGAAAAAGTAAAAATTCAAACTCTTAAAAATTTAAGGAGAGTAAATTTTTAAAGTGAAGAAAGCAATACTGGATTGTTATTTTATTTTTAATCCATGAAAAAATTTATAAAACTGGTGGATGATAAAGCATAGGAATGATTTCTTTTAATTTTTGTGAAAACTTGTTTGCTAAAAGAGATATTTGGCAGTGTGTTTGTTCAAATATCTCCTAGTTTAGCACTTGACAGATATTATACCCACAAGCTGATTAGCTGACCATTCTTATAACTGATGAATTAAAAATTTCCTTTTTTGCAACAAATTGTTTTCCCAGTGAACAATGCTGAGAAAAATGATTAACAATACTATCAGAGTGAATAATTTCCCCCCTGCCTATAATACTGTTATGTAGATATATAATATATATGTTAAATCATGCCCTAAAGTGAATATTAAAAAGCAAACTTTGTTAATATATTATGATTCACTTTCATATAAGACTGGTGAACTTCGAAAGTAGATATTTTCATGAATCTAAAATTCATTTGTGAAATTTAAATTTAAATTGGTTAGCATACTAGAATATTCAAGGTATATTGCCATCTGGTGAGACATATTTGGCTGTTCATAACAGTGATAACACTTTTAAGGATATTTCTTTCCACAAATATGGACAGTGACTGAATAAAGTGGAAACGAAGCCACTGCAAAAAATCTGATTTTACAGTTTATATATTTTTATTCCAGGAACAACATATTCTAACTTGTACAAGAAAGTATCAGTTCTGCTGGACCAGAACCTGAATGAGGAAACATCACGTCAGTTACTGGAAGAACATCCGATTGGAACTAAGTCAGACCTGGTTATAGGTAATCATATGGGTCTCTTTCAGTTGGGGAAAGAATTGTAAAGCTGATTGAAAGTTGTTACTATGGAAATGTGTTAATGTACACATTTTTTTACACTACCCAAAGGCATTGTCAGACCAATGTTTGCTTTTTCTTGGTTTTAAGCTTTGCAAAAAAGCACTTCTGATATTGATAGATTTTGTTGTCTGACTCATTACACACACAAGGAAATTCCTCAACAGTAAGCATGTTCAGTGGTCAGAAAATTGAAGTAGGCCATGATGTTAAACATAGACATTATTGATCACAAAACGAACTTATAACTGCGGCTTCAAAATATCCATGTTGCATAATATTTGCAATATTTTAATTTTTGCTGATATTCACAAATTCATTCGAACTTGTGGATTTAAACCAGTCTGAAATATGTAAGTGCACCATTCCTACAAATATAGCCAGTTTTGTGGCACTTATTCTGAAAAAAAATTAACTAGTTACTTATGAAATCAGAAGTGAGGCAAAAAATGCCTAATTTACATTAATCTTATTATTCTGACCCTTACCCTGCTAAATTTCTAAAATGTACTGGTCTATCATTCAATTTGGGCAGTACCATTTATCATTCGAAAGGGTGTTCACTGAAAATTTACTGACTGAAAAGCGAACAGTGCAGACTATGATCAGCATGCACAGATGTGCAAGCTGATCTTGCTCAGTGCTGATCGCAAAGGCAGAATCACTAGCCGCTAGAAGGCTAATGGCTAAGAATGTCTTTTGTCCTATCCAAAATAAAAACACAAATCTGACTTTATAGTCGGGTTATAAATAATAATTGCCCCATTTTATCAAAAATTGCTGCTTATATTAAAAAAGTATAGATGTAATGAAAACATTTAGAATTATATAGAACATTTATTTACACTATTTGTATTTTTTGTAGATTTTGCTGAAGATGGGGCATTGAGTTTATTAAAGAAATGGCCAGAGATGAAATCAAAGCTTTCTTTCTGTTTAAATCAACCGTTGCCATTCAAAGTGAGACAGCTGGCATGGAGGTTGTATCTAACAAATACTAAAGGTAATAAAACAGTGTTATTATAACTGTACATGTATCTTGGTTTGCAATGTTGTATTTTGGCTCGAACATATTTTAGCTACACCAAGTATAATCCAGTCTGGCAAAATCCATGAGAGACGAATGCATCAATGCAGATAAAGATACTGCTTTAAAGGCCTTTTTTAATATTGTACTTGTACTTACCAGGCAAATAAGACTTAACACTTATTTTAAATGATGAATTTTTGACACCAGAAATATTGAAATGTCATTATACATCATATTTAATATCATAACTGAAGTCACAAATTAGTAGATATTGTTACACTAATTGTTACTTTTTTCATATTTGATATGACTTTAATATAGTTTCATATTTGAGCCACGCCATGAGAAAACAAACATATTGGGTTTGCGACCAGCATGGATCCAGACCAGCCTGCGCATCCGTGCAGTCTGGTCAGGATCCATGCTGTTCGCTAATGTTTCTGTTATTGCAATAGGCTTTGAAAGTGTCCAACATGGATCCTGACCAGACTGCGCGGATGCGCAGGCTGGTCTGGATCCATGCTGGTCGCAAACCCACTATGTTGGTTTTCTCATGGCATGGCTCATTTGTTTGTGAAATACAAGCAGTATTTCAGGCAGAATATTTGTAGGTATATAATAAAATGTTATAAATTGTCATGGTTTCCATGTTTGTGCACTTCTTTAGAATATAGAAAAAAAATATTGTTGTTAAAATAGGCATTTCTATCTTCTTGTCATTACCTTATACAGATTGGAAAAAAAATATCATAACTTTTATGTATGCATTAAATTAAATTAATTTAAAACTAATATTTAGTAACTGAATTAAGTTGAATTTTAGACTAATAGCTTGAGTTAAATATGTGGTCCACTTCATCTTGTCTCAGATATCTGAAAATGCATAAAAACTCTTATTGAGTACACTTAATCTTTATTGTTCTTACATTAAATGAGGAAAATTATATGAAAATTGTCAAGAAAACACTGATTGTCTATTTCATAGTAAATATTGACATTTTAGATCATTTTCATTGTAAAAGTTGATAGTTTAGACCATTTTCTTAGTAAAAAAAAAGATATTTTTTTATCATTTTCAAAGTAAAAAGTTGATAGTTAAAGTTGACATTTTAGACCTTTTCATAGTAAAACTTGCCATTTTATATTAAATATTGACATCATAGACCATTTCATTAAAAGTGTTTATATTTTACGCAATTTTATAGTAGAAGTTAATATTATAGACCGTTGCTTAGTAAAAATTGACATTTTTACACCATTTCATTGTAAAAGTTTATATTTCAAACCATTTCTTAGTAAAAGTTGACATTTTATACAATTTTTTTTAGTATAAATTGACATTTAAGACCATTGCTTAGTAAAATTTGATATTTTAGACAATTTTTCATTGTAAAAGTTGACATTTTAGACAATTTTTCATAGTAAAAGTTGACATTTTAGACCTTTGCTTAGTAAAAACTTGACATTTTAGATCATTTTCATAGTAAAGGTTGACATTTTAGACCAATACTTAGTAAAAAGTTGACATTTTAGACCATTTTGATGCTGGTAAGTATATAACACTGTGCATGAATGATATGGATTGAAGTATCAAGGGATAATGGTAGCACCAGCTCTTTCATGTGAGGTAGAATGAGGCAGTTTGGTAGTAGAAGACTTGTACAGTTCTGTATATGCCTGACATCAGTAAACTTCAGATGCTGTCTTGCCAATTGTATGGCAGTCATCACTTATTCAGTTATAAGAACAATTTGAGATGGTTCTGATATATTTATATTTGTTTAGAATTCTGCATGCCATATTTGCGAGTAGGTGGTGGTTCCAGACTTATATGATAGCTGCCTTGCATGGAAAAATGCCCAGCTATAAGAGGAATCAGAATATTGCGTAGATTCTATATTTACTGAATGTGTAATAGATTAATTGGAAGGGTTTTTTTTTGTAAAATGCAGTATATATATAGTTAATTACTGGTAAATACTTTTCTGTTCAGAAATATTAACTTTTCATTCATGCTTCAAGAAAAAACAGTACAGAGATTTTCCTAAGACTTTTTGCTGTAAATTTACCTACTAGTGAATGCTCTGTCATTTAGTAAAGTCATAGAATTGGATGTCCTATCACAGTCTCAAGGACAATATGCATTTTCTCATCCTTATTGATTATCTGCATGTATTCCTTCATTTCCATGTTCTATGCTTGCTTGTAGCTGTAATTTAGACTTTAAATACTGTAAAATACTTCGAGTGATCTAAACATAGAAAACATATTATAAGAAAAACATCCAGAGACCACATAAATTGCACTAGTGAGCCCTGATGCTTGAGTTATTTTTGGTCAGTGAGCAGAGTTTCACTGTATAATGTGAAGCGAATAAAATCAGTAAGTTACTATGAAATCAATTGATTTCCAAGGGCTTTAGATTAGCGGTCTATTCCATGGGGACTTGAATTCATGTATTTTGAATTTTTATGATTAAATGAATAGGAGGCACTTTTCTTTTACTCAGCATGATGTTTTAGATTGACACAACTTCGAAGTTAAAAAAATATATTCCTGCATGAATGATACTGATAACCCAGCAGCTAAGCCACCTGTAGCCTTCCTCAGATGTTGTATAGGGTCCCACATTATCTCAGAAGCAATTCACATATTTAAGGTATCGGTATTATTACATTTTTCAGTAAGGAAACAGTACGTAGACTTGTTGAATTCCGATGCAAGAAAGGCAATCTCCCAGTATGACTACGAGATAGACCAAAAATGTCAGCAGCTTCTCAGTTCAGAGAAGACATTTGGTGATCTAAGAGGCTCACAAGGTAAACATTTATAGTGTAAAGTATATATGAAAGTTAAAGTTGCTAACCTTTACCCTGCTAAATTTCTATAATGAACTAATTTCGACAGTACTATTAACTGTAAAGAGGGGTGTTTACCAAAAAGATACAGACTGAATTGTGAACAGTGTAGATCATGATCTACACCGGTTGCAAAGGCAGAATCAGTCATGTCCGGCATGATAAGGGTTAAGCAGTACTGGGTATACATTTATATCAGATTAAGTCTCACAGTTTTCAACTTTTATTATTATGGAAAGGTAAACCAAATTGTTTTTGAGCATATTTTGAAAAAAAAAAAATGTTTCAGAAGAATTTAAAGATATCCAATTTCAATACATGTATTTCACTAAAACATTTTATCTTTAGATATTTACTACAAATGAGCCGTGCCATGAGAAAACCAGCATAGTGGGTTTGCGACCAGCATGGATCCAGACCAGCCTGCGCATCCGCGCAGTCTGGTCAGGATCCATGCTGTTCGCTAACAATTTCTCTAATTCCAAAAGGCTTTGATAGCGAACAGCATGAATCCTGACCAGACTGCGTGGATGCGCAGGCTGGTCTGGACCCATGCTGGTCGCAAACCTACTATGTTGGTTTTCTCATGGCGCAGCTCAAATGTAGAAAATCGTCTTTAAATCAGTTGTGTATGTAGAGCTACTTTAAAAGTAATTAAAATATTTACATTCACCCTATTGTTTTCCATTAAAAATTATGACGTTCATTTTGTATGAACAGCAAAAGGAAAGGCGCGAAAGTTACGTCATTGCTGCTTAGTGATAACCGACCACTATTTTGACAATGCCCGCGTATAGTCAGGGAGAACTTTCCTTAGATGACGTCGCAGTTGTTCCGTCTGGTAAAGAGTATGGCCGGGAAGCTAATTTTAATGTTAAATGCCACAAAATGTGTGCAGTTTATACTATTATCTTGTTTACAAATGGAAAGGAAATATAATGTAAATGTAAGAAATGAAACTATTTTTTTGGTGTTCATGCGAAATGAACGACAGAATAGGATCGGCAAATTAAACATGAATCGCTAGTGTGATTCATGGATTTGCAGATCCTATTCTGTCATTCATTTCGCATGAACACCAAAAAAAAAATCATTTCATTTCTTAAATGTTATGTAGTAACAGTTGTTTGTTAAAAAAAAAACTTCCATTTTTTTAGTAGCACACCGTGTTTAGCTATACATGTATTAAATTTGTACTCTTTTAAGCCTATTGCATAGTACTGGTAATTCACATAACTTGTTAATTTTATGTTTATGTGAACAGTGTGTAGTCATTGTTTCTATTTTCATATAGTTGCGAAATTTGGGTCTAGTATACCTTTAAACAATACAAATTGAATTAAGTCAAAAGCCTGAACAAGTTGAATCCATGATGTATGTGACTACCTGTGACTTATACCTATTATTTGATAGTTATTTTCAATAATTGTAAAATAGTTTACGTTTTATATGCACAGGTGTGTTCTATGCAATGAAAGCTGTATTGTCATACTACCACGCCTCCATGAGAACCAAGACGAGGTTACGTGATGTTGATCACATGCTAGTTGTTCCATTTGTTACAGTGTCTGCTCCTAATGTACCAAGGTAACGATGTTCTTGCCTCCACATGAAACTCTTCTCTTCTTAATCAGTACATTTACATTAATTTTGTACTAAGATGAATTGCATATTTTTTCAGCTTTTGTGACCATGCTGTATTTTATATAGCCAGACTTTTGTTTTTCCAGGAAGGAACCACCGAGCAGTAGGACTGTAGCTCTACTTGTCGAGGAATTTCTCACCTTCCAGGACAGTAGACCTGGCTTTGTTGTGGATTCAGGGTCTGAGGTAAGCACACACTTGATAGGTCATGGATTTTTACCAGAAAATGTAGTAGTACATTCAATCTCTCTAGACCAAACACTGCTTGTTAGACATATTGGGTTGATTGTACACAGTTTGTTGTTTAAGAAGGGATAATTTACTCAGAATTTTATCAGATGGGCAATAAAATGTCTGCCTTAGCACTTAGAGATGCAGCTTATATTTTATGCTTCTAGTATGGTATTACATTTCCTAATTTTTAAACTAATACATAAAGACACAATATCAGACCAGTAGAATGTTTAAAGGTATTATGTTTCAGACACATGAGGAAGAGATGAGAGGATTTGTAGATAAAGTTGCTAAACTTCTACAACAGTACTTCCCAGAAACACCTAGAGTGATCGCTGAGAAGTATGTTCCCTCAAAAGGTACAGTAGCTAAGACTTTTCAGAAGACATCTTGCTAAATTATGTGATAACCAAAATGAGACCTCCTTAATTACGCCCCCAAGAACCTTCAAACTTGGTAGCATGATTGGGCTTATACAGTAGATGACCCCAATTGTTGTTGGGGTCCGTAGGTCAAAGGTCAAGGCCACAGGGGTCTGAACCGTGAAAGCGATTTAAAACCAATAACTTGAGAACCACTTGATCCAGAACCTTCAGACTTGGTAGCATGTTTGGGCTTGTCAAGTAGATAACCCTAATGTTTTTTGGGTCAATGTGTCAAAAGTAAAGGTCACAGGGGCCTGAATCTTGAAAAATATTTCCGCTTGATAGCTTGGGAATCACTTAATCCAGAACATTCAGACTTGATAGCATGATTGGGCTTATAAAGTAGATGACCCCTATTGTTTTTTTGGTCAAAGGTCAAGGTCTAAGGGGCCTGAACCTTAAAAAACGTTTCCGTGCAAGTACTTGAGAATCACTTGACCCAGTATCTTCACATTTGATAGCATAATTGGGCTTATGAAATTGATGACCCCTCTTGTTTTAGAGGTTAAGTAGGTCAAAGGTCATAACATGGGACTGAAAATGGGACAAGCCATCATGGGGGACATACATGTTTTACAAACAGCTCTATTTTTATAGGTGAAGACACTTCCTTTGCATTTTACTTAAGAAGCTACTAGACAGTTGATAAGTTTCTCAATAATACGTAGTTTTACAACAAAAATATACTTCTGTTGTTCGTTATTTCTTTGCTTATTTTGAAGTTCTGTTTATCTTATCCATTTATCCATTTTTTGTTGCAAATTTTTTTGGTGAAAAATTCCCTTTTTTTGTTTCAGATAAAATAGTTGCAACTGAAGCTGGGAGTTTTGCTGTGTTAAAAGATGGACTAACTATTCTCATCAGACCTCTGATCAGGGCCATGTTTGTTGGTATGTCTTACTAATAAGTGGGTAACATTAAAAGTTTAAAGCCAAACATGAAATGTTACAGTATTTTTTATTATGTCACAGTTTTAGGAATAAATTTTGCAATCTCTGAAATCGTTTGCTAGAAGTCTTCTTATGTTTCTACAATTTTATTTAAATGATATCTGCGTTTTGTAAGAACAAATACAGCTGAGCAACACTGCACTGATAATGTTTCGTTTATAACTGTGAAATTATTCGGTTTTATGGGCACAAAATTTATTGGGTTTGCCAGAAAGTCAAAATGACTTTTTCTCAGGGATATGAATTTATCGATTTCAGATTTCAAACATTAATGTATGATATTTTTTGTTGTTTGTTGAGATTTAATTTTGTAGATTAGCTCAACCACAAAATCTCTGAAAACTTAAAACCCTCAAATATTACTGATTTTACAGTATCTTTATGGTAAGAATTGCTCCTTCTGTATGTTTTGTATATATTAAAAGGTTATCTCAGAATGGACACACTGCTATATGTATGGGACCAGTATATGATAGGTCTCGATAGCCCAGGGTACAATGTAGAATGGCTGGCCATTGTTACTGCCATCATACTGGGGCTTCTCAAAGACAAATTTAAAGAATGTCAAACAGTAAGTGTTACACTTCCATAATACTTCATTCAGCATATTTTTTCTTAATTTTTAATTGAAGTTTCCAGAAGTCTTCATTTGAGCCGCGCAATGAGAAAACCAACATAGCACGTTTGCAACCAGCATGGATCCAGACCAGCCTGCGCGTCTGTGCAGTCTGGTCAGGATCCATGCTGTTCCCTAATGGTTTCTCTAATTGCAATAGGCTTTGAAAGCGAACAGCATGGATCCTATGTTGGTTTTCTCATGGGGCAGCTCATTTTATCTTTATGTTTTATACATTTTATGCTATTCTTGCATCTGTATAGTGTGAAGTTGTTACTTGTATATAAATTTAATTGTTTCTTCTTTTAGATAGATGAGAAAGGGAAGGAGGTACTTTAGTAAACGGCTTTATGATTTTGCACTATGATATATGCCATAACTAATGAAAGAACTACATTTCTCAGGCCAAACAATTGATTGTTAGTTTCAAAACCATTTTTTGATAAAATGTAGATAGGTTAAAAGTAATGGTATCTTGGTGATATCAATAAGATAAGTAATTAAGTAAGCGACCTTGTTAACTGAGGATTTAAATATGAGATTTATATGACTTTTTGTCCTTTAAAATGAGGAGTTGCTATGTTTACAATGCAGTTGAACATTCCTTAGCAGTCAACTTTCAAGTAGCCACATGTCTTAAGCAGTTAGTTTTCCATACCTCATGTTTTTATTTCGATGTAATTGAGATGTGGAACCAAAATTTGTAGTCCTGTTTGGCACCATATAACCTATACTGTGTTGGTGTGCCGTAAAACCCAAATAAATAAATAAATAAGTAAGCAGTTAGTTAATTAGTTTCCCAAGTTGACTTTTTTTCTCAATTGTAACTTGTCTAAACAGCTACCTGCCTTAAGCATCAGCAGTGTGTTGCTCCCATGGCTGGCTGCTTAGTACAGGTTTGACTGTATACTAATATACTAGTTTATTTTTGCTTTAATCATCACTTTTTCTCTCTCAAATCAGAATCCAACTTTGCTAGTTAAGGGTAGGTGGGTGGGGTAAGTTAGTTAGTGATTGATTTGAGAACAATTCTAAATGAGCCAAAGAAACTAACACCCAACTTTTTGGCCTTAATGCATCTAAAAGTAGTGATAGTGAATTGCTTTTTAATCATAGTTTGTTCACAGGCATAGTAAAGGAACAGAAAAAATAAAATCATTTATTTTATTCTTATAATAACTTTTTTAGTACAAACAATGCTTATTCTTAAGTGCACAAAAAATCAATATGTATACTTACAGTATGCCTATTTGAAAACTGTTACCATGGTAACAGAACTTAAATTGAGATCCAGTCTCAAAATGCAGCCCTGCCATTGGTCAGTTTAGCTAGTTTGTGAGTTTTTAGACTGGTCTCGAAACTAATTTTTGATAACCTTAGGCTTAGTGTTATTACTTTTGAATTGCAGATATGTACAGAAAAATTTAGACAAATATTGAGGTATCATTCCTTTGAAAATAGTAACAAAGACTTTATGTGTTATCTTGTCATTGACTTGTATAATTGACTTGTAAATGAAAAGTTATTACATACAAAATTTACAGGAATACCATACTGTAAGCTTTACAAACATCCATTATATAATTGAAATAGGCATTGCATCCACTTGAAAGAAAAGAAATAATGATGAAACCGTTTCCATGTTTCCATAAAAAAACAACATGTATTTCAAAAATAAGAAAACTCTGAAATGTATTACTGTCCCATCTTCACAAGACGTGTTTCGGTGTATGTAAAAACGGCATCCAAATCTAGAAATAAAACCTACAAATACAGTTTGAACTCTATTATCCATAACAATACAAGCAGATTTTTGAGATTTCTGTTGGAGCAGCCTGTTGTTGCTTCTCAAGGAATGTCCTATATGTTGAGTTGTCTTCTGGAATTTTCAGAGTGTTCAGATGGAGATGATGTTAAAGAATGAAGGGCCAAAACTCACCATAGCACAGTTCCAGTATGAGGTATATAGTGGTTTAGATAGTAAAGCTTGACTTATTGACTTAGAACTTTGTTTAGATGTACATGTATTAACCTTTAGCCTGCTGGCGGCAAGTGATTTTGCCTTTGCGACCAGTGTTCACCAAGGTCAGCCTGCACATCCTGTTCGCTATTCAGTCAATGAATTTTCAGTGAACACTTCTTTGAATAATAAGTGGTACTGCCTAAATTGAATGATGGACCAGTCCATTTTAGAAATTTAGCAGGGTAAAGGTTAACTTAGAACTACATGTATTAAGTATGTACTGTTTTAAACCTTATGCATAGTACTGTGGATACACATTATGTTTACATAATTGTTCATATTTTCAAAAAAAAATGGGTCTAGTATTCCTTTAAGCATTAGCTCAATGGTCAATATAAAACTGATACAAACTGGAAGCCAGGTAACACAAATATATCATCTTGCAAATACTCTCCTTTTGTTGTCGTAGAGAAATTTTCAAATATATGATTATTCAGTGGGTGGGGCAAGGGGGTGTTATAGAATAGTTCTATGAATACTAATAGAAAGCATTAATCTTGAATTACTGTGTTTTTATGCAGGTGAAGAAAAATCATTATCCAGAATTGTACGCAATGTTACACAAAGATTTCAAGTCGGCTATGCCAGTTCTAGATCCAACACAAGGTATGTTGGGAATGACAGGGTTAACTTCTGCTGCTGATAAGTTTTTGTTTGGTTGTAGCAGAACATTTAGCATGGAGTTCCCTAGCTCTTATCGCGGTACTAATGGTCGGAACATAAATAACATATCAATAAAGTCTGACCTTCAGTTTGTTTTCTGCATCAAAACTTTAAGATACCTGTCTGCCATAACTTGCAAATAACCTTTCTTTCTCAGCCTGTGGAAAAAGTGTAAAAAAACACAGGAAAAAGTCAGCCATATTTGACCTACTTAAACAATCCCATAGTTATCAAGTATCGCGTTATTTGATTTTGACAGCTGCTGGACATGCCTTCTTGCATCATCTTGTGACCGCAACAGTTTCATTCATAAAGATAATGCATCAGACGAACCTTTTGAAGCTGTCCAGGCTGTGGATTTAGTTTAACTTGAATAACAGCATTTTTAGATGGGAAGGGGTGATGAGCACAAGGTTAAATTTAAGATATTGGATGGCTGCGATAAAACTAGGTAATACTTACAATTTACGATGGAATTTTGCAAGAAGTGTTTGTAAACGAAATCCTGTGGTTCCGGTTTACGAATGTAGGTCACTGCGGTGGCGCTTGGCAAAGTTTTCCGGCAAAAGGGAGATTACCGCGATATACGGGAACCCGTGATATTACCGGACACCACTATAATGCTTATTTATTGTGAAATCATGTAAATTTCTTGATTTGGCCAACTTGACTGCTTTGTGAGGCTATAATTGCATGAATTTACTGGGTTTTTTTATATATATTAAATAAAGGGGAATTTTATTTGTTTCTTGGGCTTTAATTTCATGAGTAGATGGAATTAGGAAATCCACAAAAGGTAGTCCCCTACAAATATAATTGATTTTACAGTATGGTCGAGAAGTGAGATCTTGTATTTACCAATGTTCAAACTTGGTTCCTATGGTATTTTAGGCTAACATGCCCTTTTCTTTATGACTTTACTTGAGGTTCCAGCTAGCTATCATAGCTAGCTGGTATCTCAAGTGAAGTCATAAAGCTGGCTATCTTAACAGTAAGAATACATGACAACCATTTTATAGAAAAGAAGTATGATTCAGGGTTGAGGCAGATGTTTTCAATGATGATTTGATTCAACATCCTGTTTAACTAGATAATATGATTAATAAAGCAACACTGTATAAATGCTAAAATGTTAAATCTAATTAAAGCAATTCATCCGCCATGGAGACACTGGTACAATGATCTTATACCTCCGTACACTCAACCACATGACAGAAAGACCGCCAGAGAGGAACGTGAAGCTGAGAGAGAACGACGTGGACAACAACAACGTGATGCTGAGCTTCTCCGTAGAGAACAGGAACAATCTCAAAGAAAGTGAGTTATTACATTATTTTCAAATTTTCAGTTTATTAAGTATTTCATAGAACATTCTTGTTTAAAGAATAGTTAGATTATGATATACTTTATGCCTGTTAACTTGTCTTGTCCACATAAATAATGTTGCTTGAAACCAAATCATGAAACAAATATTACACACACGAAAAAAAAAATGACCAGCAATATAAAAGATCAGAACTGTATTCTTAAAGTTTCTTTTAAATTTCCTTTAGTTCAGGCGGTAGAATAGTTGCCATATATGCCAAACTCATGAGACATATAAAGCTATCAATAAAAACAAAAATGCTTTCTTAAATAATAGTTTTAGTGAATATATACAGTAAGCAAATTTAGCAAAAAAAATCACTTACAAAAATTTATGATTTTACAGTAATTTAAAGTTGTACATTAATTGTTTAGTGTCTGTTTTATCCTAGTATTGTACATGTCTGTTTTGTAGATTGTTTGATAGATTTTTGTAATTTTTGTCCTATTTTTCAGTGGGTACTGTGCAGGTTTTTATTTTCTCCGAGTTATTGTGGTTTCAAGATATGATGAGGTTCTAAGGCCAATGCACTGTCTTATTTTATGTCATTATATACCAGGAAATGTCCACTTATTCTTCTGCCATTTGGATATTGTATAGTCCATTCAAAACAACCTGAAATGTGACTTTCAAATTCTGCTTAATTTCTGAACTTGAATATTTCAGCTTCTTTCTTTAAGAATGACATACCTCCAGATCAGATTCAAAATATTTAAAACATAGCAATTGATACTGTAAAATCATTTAATTTCTCGGGCATTAAATTATGTGGTTTCGTCAAAGACGACTTTTCCTCAAGGCCACGGATTCAACAGTTTTATATGTGAATGATGCAATAAATGGGAATTTTATTTATTTTTTCCTGGAGATTAAATTTTAGTCTCTCTAAAATATCAGTGATTTCAAGGTATTAGATATCGCAAAAACTATTTATGTTTAAATGTAAGATACTCACTACACAGAAAATATCCAATTTTAGTAACCTGACTAATTCCCTTGAGAGTTTTTTTTACATCTTTTATCGGCTGAAAGCTAGTTGTTGTGGTAAAAAAGTCTTAAAAGGCACCGAATCTCTTTAAATTGTCTTTCTGTTGCAACAACTTACTAAAGAAAACCTTTTTGTAATTTTTTGGAAAAAATTGACGTAAGTCTGGAGGCAATGCAACTTAAATTTATGGTTCTGTTTGATGAAATGAAGTAAGATGATGTGCTATAATTATGGCTTAGAAACTTCTCATTCTTGGAGTTTTGTAGTTCCATTACTGTTAATATATTATAGTCACTGTATATGTTTAGCATGTTTTCTAATTGTTTGAAACAACACACACTTTCACACACAGTTTTAATTGTCAGTTATAATTATATAATATAAATTGTCCTATTATTGATGTGGTATCCAGTAACATGTAAAATATCTCGACATTATGGAACGATTTTATCTGACAGAGACAGTGGAATACCAGCGTGAGTGAGAACATGCACTTGATTAGAATCATTTCTGGCATTCATATTTGATTCATATATTCTGCCAAAATGATTAAATAAAGCTATAGATTCGATTAAAAGTTCAAAAATAAAACACATTTCATCCATTCATTGGTAATGGGGTTGCCTGTTCTGTGGTGTGATTTTGGAAAAGGGTTAAAAGCATGAAATTTATAATAGTAATACGTTAATGTTTTGTATTCATATAAGAAATAAAAGCTATATTGCATGTAATAATGTAGATTTGCAAAGCTCTAACATTTGAACAATGTGCTTATGACAAAAAGCAGGGACTTAACATTTAATGCTGCAAAATAGAATAGAGAAAGTCTCGAACTACATGTATACAATGATATTTAAGGTATCTGTAAAAATAATTGAAAAGAGCATTTTTAACGTTATCCTATATACATGTAATGGATTGATACAGTACTATAATAATCAAGTTTGCACCTTGAATGAACTAACATATTCTGGTATTGTTTTAATGTTGCATTTTGACGTTAGGTACATTGTATATTATAACAAGAAAACAGCTAGTAATAAAACATTGCACACAGCACTACTTTAGAAATACTTAAGTTAAAGATTATTTAAAATTTTCAATTTGCAGGACAGATTGTACATATTAAAATTTTGCATACTGTAAATAAACACTTACTCTTTCTGAGGATAATAGAATAAGTAAGCACTATTATGGATGATTTTTCGGGGCATGTTTACCTGCCGAGTTATAAGTATCATCCAAAAGAAGTTCATGTGCCACAGAAAATAGTTCCATCTCATGAACATGGCGGATGAATTATCTGTGATATAGTAGTCCACCCTTTGGTTACATCACCGGCAAGATGACTTGTTAGATTATTTAGGTAAAGAAGTCAAGTGAGCTGTGTTTGGTTGGATAGGTTTACAGACGGAATGGTCAGATGTATTGTAAGGTATTTCTTTACTTATCAGAAGAGCAATTTAAGAGTAATGATGTTTTGTTCATGTGAACACACATGTATTTTGTATATGTATAGGTTTACAGACTTAAATGTATATGATTACATACTATAATTATGTTAACAGATATGAGGATCAGGAGTATATGAAGTTGGCAGCAGCCGAGAGACAGAGAATTGAGCTGGAGAAAGCAAGACTGGAGGACCAACTTGCTGATGTAATATTTACTGCTGCACCATGTCTTTAGCTAAGACTAAATACTTACTGATTTAATTACTTACCAAATTCTCTTTGCTCTGAGTTGCTATCTGTTTTTGTCAAAAGCAGCTCTCTGCTTCATCCCCATGACAACTAGAAGAAGCAACCTAGCTTCCTGTTGGCTTGGGTATTCCTGTCTAGGGCATTTCTTGTGAAGTTTCTTGGAGGTTTTCTGAGGATATGGTCCATGCTCCAGTATCATTCCTTTATATTAATGTCTTATGAAGGATTCAACAGTCAATAATAAACACATAATTATCTTAGCCTGGTGTTACAGATTCAAGACCTATTTTACTTTCAACCACACTTCTTCATATGACATCATGCAGTACTGGTTTTTGCCAGGAAGCTAATAGAAAGTCAGTCAGTTAAAACTTCTATGCACACTAAATCATTTTATTGTAGCATATACACAAGCACAGAAAACATCAACATTCCTGTGTATGTTTTATAGGAACGTCGACAGCGAGAGGAGGGAGAAAGAAGAGCCAAGGAAGAAATAGAACAGTTAAAATTACAAATGTCAATGTTATCTCAAAGACAGGTATAACTTGATAATGTAGTTAAAGTTTTCATAATGTTCGTGTCATTTTTGCTCAATTAAATTCGAATTTATTATTATTCTTGAAAACTAGTCCGTGTTGAATTTGAAGTTGACCTTGCAAAAACTGGAATAAAATTAAATGGCAAATATTTCATAAACCAAAATAAAACTGAAAGGCTTTTGATAAAGTCATCCAAAGTTTGACCGTCACAGAATATTCCCAAATACAGCATTTGACAAGGTGATCAGCATGCGTATATTTTGGCTTTTAACTATCAGAAACATAGTTGTTAGCACTGAAGTGATTTAAGTTAAATCATACATTACAGTTTCAAATAACAAGAGTTTCTATGTAATACTTAGTACATGTAGACAGAAAGATTTGTTTTAATGCATTCCACAAAAAATCTAAAATGCTTATCAGATTCATACAATATTGTTTCAGCCATCAAGACCTGTGTCCACATATAGTGTGAGCTCTTATATCAGGTAAGTCTTGAGATTGTCTGTACTTTCGAAGTATACATGTAATACTATGTAAGCATTAAATGTGCAATTTGACGCCATTTTCAGCTCACCTGTCACAAAGTGACAAGGTGAGCTTTTGTGATCGCGCAGCGTCCGTCCGTCCGTAAACTTTTGCTTGTGACCACTCTAGAGGTCACATTTTTCATGGGGTCTTAATGAAAATTGTTCAGAATGTTCACCTTGATGATATCTAGGTCAAGTTCCAAACTGGATCACGTGCGGTCAAAAACTAGGTCAGTAGGTCTAAAAATAGAAAAACCTTGTGACCTCTCTAGAGGCCACATTTTTCACAAGATCTTCATGAAAATTGGTCAGAATGTTCATCTTGATGATATCTAGGTCAAGTTCGAAACTGGGTCACGTGCCGTCAAAAACTAGGTCAGTAGGTCAGATAATAGAAAAACCTTGTGACCTCTCTAGAGACCATATTTTTCGTGATATCTGAAAATTGGTCTGGATGTTCACCTTGATGATATCTAGGTCAAGTTTGAAACTGGGTCACGTGCGGTCAAAAACTAGGTCAGTAGGTCTAAAAATAGAAAAACCTTGTGACCTCTCTAGAGGCCATAGTTTTGAATGGATCTTCATGAAAATTGGACAGAATGTTCACCTTGATGATATCTAGGTCAGATTTGAAATTGGGACACGTGCGGTCAATAACTAGGTCAGTAGGTCAAATAATAAAAAAAAAACATGTGACCTCTCTAGAGGCTGTATTTTTCATGGGATCTGTATAAAAATTGGTCTGATAGTTTATCTTGATGATATCTAGTTCAACTTTGAAACTGGGTCAACTGCGGTCAAAAACTAGGTCAGTAGGTCTAAAATTAGAAAATCCTTGTGACCTCTCTAGAGGCCATACTTTCAAATGGATCTTCATGAAAATTGGTCAGAATGTTCACCTTGAAGATATCTAGGTCAAGTTCGAAACTGGGTCATGTGCAATCAATAACTAGGTCAGTAGGTCAAATAATAAAAAAACCTCTCTAGAGGCCATATTTTTCAATGGATCTTCATGAAAATTGGTCAGAATTTTTATCTTGATGATATCTAGGTCAGGTTCAAAACTGGGTCACATGAGCTCAAAAACTAGGTCACTATGTCAAATAATAGAAAAAACAATGTCATACTCAGTTCAAAACTGGGTCATGTGGGAACAGGTGAGTGATTCAGGACCATCATGGTCCTCTTGTTTGTTTGTTAATACAGTTATTACAGATTGACTAGTGAAACTGTTATCTAGCAGAAACATGCACTTGAGTTACCTCAGTGGAGAAAATTTGTTTTGAAAAGGCACCTATGTCTTGGGCTGAAAAAGAAAGCATCAAAATTTGTTTAATGTTTTCATACATATTTGACAGTGTTGAGAATTCTAGCAACCTTTTTTTTTCAAATGTGTTAACATTTACTCAGTAATGTATTTCTGAAATGTAAAATGATTTTTTCAGTCGTGTATTGGTACCACCTCCACCAACCCCAGCTTCCTATGCCTCAGTGCCACCACCACCAGTACAGGTACCTGCTCGTACACCAACACCAGCTCAGTCACCTACAGACCAATTTAATCATGCTATGCGGGACTTTCTTAAGAAAATCACTGATGCGCAAAACAGAAGTAAGTGACTTTATTACATATCAGCATAGAGATACTTTATTACACATGAACATAGAAGTAAGTGACTTTATTACACATCAGCATAGAGATACTTTATTACACATGAACACAGAAGTAAGTGACTTTATTACACATCAGCATAGAGATACTTTATTACACATGAACACAGAAGTAAGTGACTTTATTACACATCAACATAGAGATACTTTATTACACATGAACACAGAAGTAAGTGACTTTATTACACATCAGCATAGAGATACTTTATTACACATGAACACAGAAGTAAGTGACTTTATTACACATCAGCATAGAGATACTTTATTACACATGAACACAGAAGTAAGTGACTTTATTACACATCAGCATAGAGATACTTTATTACACATGAACATAGAAGTAAGTTACTTTATTACACATAAACACAGAAGTCAGTTACAGTGTAATCCCTGTAGAGCAACATCCTTAGGGAGATACAAATATTGACTGTTATGTAGAGGTTGTTGTTCTGGAGAGGTAAATTTGATAGTATATTTCATCTTAGGTAAATTTTGATGATGTTGTTATAGAGAGGTTTTTGCTCAAGAGAGGGCCACTCTGGAGAGGTTGTACTTTATAATACACAAACACAAGAGTCGATCAGTAACTTTATAACACATGAAGATCGCTGATGCACAACACAAAATCAAATTACTTTATTATACATCAAGATCACAGATACACAGCACACAAGTAAAATTCTTTTTTTACACTTCAAGACAGTAGATGCACAAAACAAGTAAAATACTTAATTACACATGAAGATTGCTGATGCACAACACACGAGTAAAATACTTTTTTACACATCAACATCGCTGATGCACAACACACAAGTAAAATACTTCTTTACACATCAACATCGCTGATGCACAACACACAAGTAAAATACTTTTTTACACATCAACATCGCTGATGCACAACACACAAGTAAAATACTTTTTTACACATCAACATCGCTGATACACAACACACAAGTAAAATACTTCTTTACACATCAACATCGCTGATACACAACACACAAGTAAAATACTTTTTTACACATCAACATCGCTGATGCACAACACACAAGTAAAATACTTTTTTACACATCAACATCGCTGATGCACAACACACAAGCAAAATACCTCTTTACACATCAAGATCGCTGATACACAACACACAAGTAAAATACTTTTTTACACATCAACATCGCTGATGCCCAAGTAAAATACTTCTTTACACATCAACATCGCTGATACACAACACACAAGTAAAATACTTTTTTACACATCAACATCGCTGATGCACAACACACAAGTAAAATACTTCTTTACTAATCAAGATTGCTGATACAAAACACACAAGTAAAATACTTTTTTACACATCAAGATCGCTGATACACAACACACAAGTAAAATACTTTTTTACACATCAACATCGCTGATGCACAACACACAAGTAAAATACTTTTTTACACATCAACATCGCTGATGCACAACACACAAGTAAAATACTTTTTTACACATCAACATCGCTGATGCACAACACACAAGTAAAATACTTTTTTACACATCAAGATCGCTGATACACAACACACAAGTAAAATACTTTTTTACACATCAACATCGCTGATGCACAACACACAAGTAAAATACTTTTTTACACATCAACATCGCTGATACAAAACACACAAGTAAAGTACTTCTTTACACATCAACATCGCTGATACACAACACACAAGTAAAATACTTCTTTACACATCAAGATCGCTGATACACAACACACAAGTAATTTTAAAAATACTTTTTTACACATCAACATCGCTGATGCACAACACACAAGTAAAATACTTTTTTACACATCAACATCGCTGATGCACAACACACAAGTAAAATACTTTTTTACACATCAACATAGCTGATGCACAACACACAAGTAAAATACTTTTTTT
The DNA here is from genome assembly GCF_021730395.1 of Mercenaria mercenaria. NCBI lineage: Eukaryota > Metazoa > Mollusca > Bivalvia > Venerida > Veneridae > Mercenaria > Mercenaria mercenaria. Next base: position 6,466,693 of record NC_069372.1, read on the forward strand.
ACACATCAACATCGCTGATGCACAACACAAGTAAAATACTTTTTTTACACATCAACATCGCTGATGCACAACACAAGTAAAATACTTTTTTTACACATCAACATCGCTGATGCACAACACAAGTAAAATACTTTTTTACACATCAACATCGCTGATGGCCACAACACAAGTAAAATACTTTTTTACACATCAACATCGCTGATGGCCACAACACAAGTAAAATACTTTTTTACACATCAACATCGCTGATGCACAACACACAAGTAAAATACTTTTTTACACATCAACATCGCTGATGGCCACAACACAAGTAAAATACTTTTTTTACACATCAACATCGCTGATGCACAACACAAGTAAAATACTTTTTTACACATCAACATCGCTGATGCACAACACAAGTAAAATACTTTTTTACACATCAACATCACTGATGCGCAACATAGAAGCTACTTTATTACACATCACTTTTGTTCCATATAATTTTATTGTAAGTGGCGTCAGTTTCCATAGTTGAAGTTGTAATTTCAAAACAAGGTATTTTAAAGTTGACTGAAACGGTTTAAAAATATTCTTATTAAAGTAACTCTCGTTTCAGTAGAATTTTTTGTTGTTGGTTGTTTGTTTGAAGTAGCTGTATTAGAATTGATTTGAACCTACTTGCTTGGTATGTGCACTTTTACCAATTTCATTCCTAGCTTCTAGGTTTTAAAAACCAGTCATAGAACACCCGATAGTCTGTTTCTGATCCTTGGAGCCTTGTCCACTCAAATTTTTTCGAACACAAGAGACATTAGAGAAAGTATTCTTGGTAGCATATACAATCTTGTTTGTTCTACCAGGGACTTCAGCAGCATAGTGTATACAATTTTTCAGTTGCCCACGCTGAAGGCCAGGACAAGGAGGTGTTAGATAAAAAGACAGAAGGTTTCTTACATCAGAACATCAGAGATATCAAACAAGCACAGGTATTTATCATCCTTTATACTGGTACCAGCTCCTACTTAATGTAACCGAGTCAGAGAGCTCAGTCCAAGGTTACATATTTACTGAATTTGTAGACCAGTCACAAATTCCAGCATCTAATTGGTTGTTTCTGAGCACAAATTAGAAATCAACCAATGGGGAGGCTGTTTTTCAAACTAAAGTTTTATAACTATGAACCCAGTGTTTAAAATATAGCATCTAGCATTTTTTATTCTAAGCATAATTTTTTCAGTTAACCATTGGCAGGACTGGTTCTTAAGTTTAGTAAGCTCAATTTGATTGGTGTGTTTAGAGTGGGATTGGTTGTTGACATGTCATTCTGTATTCTGTGTCATGTAAATTGATTGTTAATTATGTTTGGACAAGGACCACGGAAGATTGGGCAAGCCTGAACTGTGCCTTCCTCTATCAATAAAGTTATATTATTATTCGTTTGGGCTTAATAAAAGGAAAAATCTATAAAACCATTAATTTTCATTCAGTTGATTCATTAGTAGTTCCTTTCTGGAGGCATGTCTCAGAAACTGCCTAACTGAATTTCAAATAAATGTTCACCATTGTTATACAACAAGGAAGTCTCTAGCTCTAAGGTCACACTTTAGAGGTCAAAGTTCAGGTAGCTTTCTTTCAAACTTCTTTATAGATTTTCAAATAAATCAGAATTTGACGAGAATCACACATGACCAAGGTCACTTAGTCTAAGGTCAAGGTCACATGTGGCTGTCAAAGGTCATGATCACAATAGTTTACCTTTCCTGTATCAAAGCACTGTCTGGTTTTCTTTGGATTTTAATGTGAAAACTCTTAATAACTGGTTGTACTAACAAGAGCTGTCTGATGACAGCGCGCTCGACTTTTCTCAGTGCTTGACTCTGAATTCGAGCTTTGCCAGTAGAAGAAACTTTATAAAACTTAAACCAAAAAATTCTAAGTTAAAAAGTGGCATAACTCTGCCAAGATTCAAATCAGAGTTATGGAGATTGTTTCTCCTGGTGTAGACTTTGATAGTACATGTAAATAAATATTTTAAATTTCAAGTCATTAGCTTTGATAGTAACACAGATATTTGACTTTATCAAAAACTTTAACCAACGGTGACGTCGACACTAAGGCAAGTGCAATAGCTCTACTTTTTCTTCGAAAAGTCGAGCTAAAAACAGATCTACTCAACATAATTACAAAATTGATTGTGTATTCCAGATCGAGTTATTCGGCAAAAAGTTTGAGCCCGGAGAGTTTGACCGCATGTCGCCATCAGAGCAACAAGACAAGAGTGACAAGATGATGACTTTGATACAGAAATGGCGTGAAGAAAGACGTGCAAAGGATCTCAAACAGGGTCAGAGATAAGGGTGCTACAACATATGTTCAAATACAGGAAATCTCAAGATTTACCAGATGTCAAAATTGCATTCTTAACGCAAGATGAGGACACTTTTCCATACTTGTTTGCTTATACCGATTGTTCATCTTTGTAAAATCAGACATTGTGTTCACAACACTTGTGATAAAATTGTTTTGTTACCATGGCAACTCGATATTTATTGACAACAGGACAGCTTCAAGTTTGCCACACTGGCATAGTCACATTATTAATGCATAGAATCCAGTATATTTTGAAACATGCTAAAAACATTGTAGGAGAATTTTTTTCTTAAAACTTACTGTAAAGAGTTTATGTTGTACATGTTTTTATTATTTATTTAATATTGCAGTAGAAGCAATACCTGTGATATATTTTGTTGTACTATGATATTGTTAACAGCCCAAGGCTAGACACTTAAATGATGATGCAGTAAAACTTTGATGCACTATTATTTTTACTTTTTGATCAGTCCAAGTCATTGGCCAGATATAAATGTAATCGGGGTGAATTTCTCAAATGTTATATTCTCAGATCCTCCAGGATAATGGAGTTCATTCATTCTTATTGTAACAGATTTCCACATACGCCAGTGTTTGGGCCTTGCACAGTTCATTGCTTAATGAGAACAGATGCAATTAAACAGTCTGCTATTATTTGGTTGTGTTCTATGCTTCCATAGGATCTTTTTATGTCCCCAGCATCTACTGATGCGCGAGGCATATAGTGATTGTCCTGTCCGTCCGTTTGTTTGTCTGTCCATACGAAGTTAACCAGATGGGACAGTTTCGTCTAGCATCAATACCCCTTACTAGAATGACTTGATACTAATGCAGATGTAACCTGTGACCATTCCTCATCTTCAGACATCACCTGACCTCAGTTTGACCGTGACCTTATTTTGGACTTGGGTTGCTTTATATGGGCCATCTCTTGGTTAACCAAATGGGACTGTTTCGTCTGGCATCAATACCCCTTACAAGAATGAATTGATACTAATACAGATGTAAACTGTGACCATTCCTCATTTTCAAACATCACCTGACCTCAGTTTGACCTTGACCTCGTTTTGGACTTAGGTGCAAAATCTATCGACAAGGCTGCCACTGGGGGCATCAAGCGTTTATTGAACGCAGCATCTTGTTTATAGAATTTATTGTCCAATAACAATGCTATTCCAGATAAATAGCATTAAAACCCAGAGCACACTGGTCAGTTTGACAAGATGCAGAACAAGGAGTCACCAGTTTGATCCTAAAATAGATGTCCCATACAGATTGCTTTACTTCTTGGAATTTAAAATCTAAAATAACTTCTTGACCAGCTGCCCGTATGAGCAACAGGCAACTATAAATTAACCTTGAAATACTCTGTCCCCCATTTCATAAACCAGTAAGATAATAGTACAAATAGCTGAACCAATCCAGACTTCCTGCAAGTGAGGCAGATACTCGACCACTGAGCTATCACTGCATTATATTTTTACGGGAAGCTCTAAAACGATAACTGCAATATACTTGCACTTCCACACCCAGAAGATAATTGCAATATACGTGCACTTCCTCACCCAGAAGATTACTGCAATATACGTGCACTTCCTCACCCAGAAGATTACTGCAATATACTTGCACTTCCTCACCCTGACGTTTACTGCAATATATGTGCACTTCCACACCCAGAAGATTACTGCAATATACGTGCACTTCCACACCCAGAAGATAACTGCAATATACTTGCACGTCCTCACCCAGATTACTGCAATGTACGTGCACTTCCACACCCAGAAGATTACTGCAATATACGTGCACTTCCACACCCAGAAGATTACTGCAATGTACGTGCACTTCCACACCCAGAAGATTACTGCAATATACTTGCACTTCCTCACCCTGACGTTTACTGCAATATATGTGCACTTCCACACCCTGACGTTTACTGCAATATATGTGCACTTCCACACCCAGAAGATAACTGCAATATACGTGCACTTCCACACCCAGAAGATAACTGCAATATACTTGCACGTCCTCACCCAGATTACTGCAATGTACGTGCACTTCCACACCCAGAAGATTACTGCAATATACGTGCACTTCCACACCCAGAAGATAACTGCAATATACGTGCACTTCCACACCCAGAAGATAACTGCAATATACTTGCACGTCCTCACCCAGATTACTGCAATGTACGTGCACGTCCACACCCAGAAGATTACTGCAATATACGTGCACTTCCTCACCCAGAAGATTACTGCAATATACTTGCACTTCCACACCCTGACGTTTACTGCAATATATGTGCACTTCCACACCCAGAAGATAACTGCAATATACGTGCACTTCCACACCCAGAAGATAACTGCAATATACTTGCACGTCCTCACCCAGATTACTGCAATGTACGTGCACGTCCACACCCAGAAGATTACTGCAATATACGTGCACTTCCACACCCAGAAGATAACTGCAATATACGTGCACTTCCACATCCAGAAGATTACTGCAATATGCTTGCAATTCCACACCAAGAAGATTACTGCAATATACGTGCACTTCCACACCCAGAAGATAACTGCAATATCACCCAGAAGATAACTGCAATATACGTGCACTTCCTCACCCAGAAGATTACTGCAATATGCTTGCAATTCCACACCAAGAAGATTACTGCAATGTACGTGCACTTCCACACCCAGAAGATTACTGCAATGTACGTGCACTTCCACACCCAGAAGATTACTGCAATGTACGTGCACTTCCACACCCAGAAGATTACTGCAATGTACGTGCACTTCCACACCCAGAAGATTACTGCAATGTACGTGCACTTCCACACCCAGAAGATTACTGCAATATACTTGCACTTCCTCACCCAGAAGATTACTGCAATATACGTGCACTTCCACACCCAGAAGATTACTGCAATATACGTGCACTTCCACACCCAGAAGATAACTGCAATATACGTGCACTTCCACACCCAGATTACTACAATATACGTGCACTTCCTCACCCAGAAGATAACTGCAATATACTTGGACTTCCACACCCAGGAGGTTACATGAAGAGACAATAAGACAATATAGAATGGTTTGTATTTTTTATTACTTAAAGTTTTACAAAGATGGGAAATCAAAGTTCAAAAATATCTATAAACTTGAATAATAAATGCACGACAAGTTAAAACAAACAACAAGCAGTACCAGTATATAGTCAAAAACACAGGTAAAACAAGAGCACCGCCTTGCGGGTGCTGACGCTCATCTGATTTTTTTTTGTATAATAGAAATATTGTCCTACCCATGATTTTCTAAGTCTAAAAAGGGCCATCACTCTTGCAAAAAGCAGGATAGAGTTATGTTTCTTGATGTACAGTGTCCACTTATGATGGTGAAAAACTGTTGCAAGTTTTAAAGCAATAGCTTTGATAGTTTATGAGAAAAGTTGACTTAAACATAATATTCAACCAAGAAAATGATTTTTCTAAGTCCAAAAGGGGCAATAATTATTGCAAAAAGCAGGATGGAGTTATGTTGCTTGCTGTACAGGGTCAGCTTATGATGGTGAACAAGAGTTGCAAGTTTTAAAGCATTAGCTTTGATAGTTTAAGAGAAAAAGTTGACCTAAACATAAAACTTAACCAAGAAATCTGATATTTTCTAAGTCCAAAAGGGGCCATAAATCTTGCAAAAAGCAGGATGGAGTTATGTTTCTTGCTGTACAGGGTCAGCTTATGATGGTGAACAAGTGTTGCAAGTTTTAAAGGAATAGCTTTGATAGTTTAGGATAAAAGCTGACCTAAACATAAAACTTAACCCAAGAAAACTGATTTTCTAAGTCCAAAAGGGGCAATAATTCTTGCAAAAAGCAAGATGGAGTTATGTTTCTTGATGTACAGGGTCTGCTTATGATGGTGAACAAGTATTCCAAGTTTAAAAGCAAAAGCTTTGATAGTTTAGGAGAAAAGTTGACCTAAACATAAAACTTAACCAAGAAATCTGATATTTTCTAAGTACAAAAGGGGCCATAAATCTTGCAAAAAGCAAGATGGAGTTATGTTTCTTGCTATACAGGGTCAGCTTATGATGGTGAACAAGTATTCCAAGTTTCAAAGCAATAGCTTTGATAGTTTAGGAGAAAAGCTGACCTAAACATAAAACTTAACCAGGCAACGCCGACGCAGACGCCGACACCGACGCCGACGCCGACAACCGCTCAAGTGATGACAATAACTCATCATTTTTTTTCAAAAAATCAGATGAGCTAAAAATGCTAGCAAACAATCATGGCCATACAGGTAAGAAAATATACCTATATTTACCATCTTCCTCATAATACAATCAAAACCTGTCCACACTGGTGAGCCGAACTGATGTAAAAGTTAAAGAATATTGTAAATTTTCTGTTTTAAGTAGAAATCTGCTGCAACAGTTATAAATACATGAGCTTTCATTAGAACTGATGTATGCTCCAAAATGGCTGTTTGAGCACCTTTTAAATTTTGCAGTAAGGTAACTGAACAAAGGCAAAAATCGAGGGAACTAATATACAATTAACTAGTTCCTTAATTAGGAATTTAGGAATATAAATAACTTGAACATAATGCAAAATGAAGGCTGAATGAAAACAGAATTGTCATTTCTAACGTAAAATACAGCACTTTTGATTAATAAAAGTTGCTAACATAAGAGGGGTTTTCCCTGTTGCATTTAAGGAAAATCTTGAGTATTTTACAGTTAAAGGTGTGGACCTTTTTGCATCACTAAATCATGGAACAATATTGTAACACAAAATAAATGTTAATCAAGAATCAATCACAAACAATGTTGATCTATAAATGATTTTCAGGAAACTAAATTAACAGAACAAGATTTAACTTAAAACGATAATTCAAAGAAATTTACTTTGTTCTCAGAATGACTGAATAGTTTTGTTAACCTTTAGCCTGCTGTCGGCAAGTGATTCTGCCTTTGGGACCAGTGCAGATCAATATCAGCCTGCGAATCCATGCAGTCTGATCATGGTCTACACTTTTTGCTATTCAGTCAATAAATTTTCAGTGAACACCCTTTCAAATAACAATGCCCAAATTGAATGATAGACCAGTCAATTATAGAAATTTAGCATGCCAAATTGAATGATAGACCAGTCCATTATAGAAATTTAGCGTGCTAGAGGTTAAGTGATACATCTTCTCTATGTTACCCTGAGCTGCCGTTAACAAATGCTAAAGGCTGAAATCCAAGCAAGAGCTTTACATAATAAATTTCGTCTATTGACCGCCAGGTGCTATCAGCATATGAAATAAGAAGGCTGATAGCACCTTCTGGCAGTCAATAGACAAATTATGCATATGGATGTATGCTTACTGTTTCATTTAGATTTGCTTCACTACTTTATACAGTGGCACATTACCCCTACCAAAAAACAAGAGGACCATGATGGTCCTGAATCGCTCACCTCTTCCCACATGACCCAGTTTTGAGTATGACGTCGTTTTTTTCTATTATTTTAACACAGTGACCTAGTTTTTGAGCTCATGTGACCCACTTTTGAACTTGACCTAGATATTATCAAGATAAAAATGCTGACCAATTTTCACGAAGATCGATTGAAAAATATGGTCTCTAGAGAGGTCACAAGGTTTTTCTATTATTTGACCTATTGACCTAGTTTTCAAAGGTACGTGACCCTGTTTTGAACTTTACCTAGATATCATCAAGGTAAACATTCTCACTAACTTTCATGAAGATCTCATGAAAAATATGGCCTCTAGAGAGGTCACAAGGTTTTTCTATTTTTATACCTACTGGCCTAGTTTTTGACTGCACGTGACCCAGTTTCTAAAGTGACCTAAGATATCATTAAGGTGAACATTCAGATCAATTTTTATGAAGATCCATTGAAAAATATGGCCTCTAGAGAGGTCAAAAGATTCTTCTAATTTTAGACCTACTGACCTAGTTTTTGACCGCAGTTGACCCAATTTCAAACTTGACCTAGATATCATCAAGATGAACATTCAGACCAACTTTCATACAGATCCCATGAAAAGTATGGCCTCTAGAGAGGTCACAAGTTTTTTTTTATTATTTGACCTACTGACCTAGTTTTTTAAGGCACGTGACCCAGTTTCTAAAGTGACCTAGATATCATTAAGGTGAACATTCAGATCAATTTTTATGAAGATCCATTGAAAAATATGGCCTCTAGAGAGGTCACAAGGTTTTTCTATTTCAAGACCTACTGACCTAGTTTTTGATCGCAGTTGACCCAGTTTCAAACCTAACTTATATATCATCAAGCTCAACATTCAGACCGACTTTCATACAGATCCCAAGAAAAATATGGCCTCTAGAGAGGTCACAACGTTTTTTCATTATTTGACCTACTGACCTACTTTTTGACGGCACGTGACCCACTTTTGAACTTGACCTAGATATCATCAAGATGAACATTCTGACCAATTTTTATGGAGATCCATTCACAAGTATGGCCTCTAGAGAGGTCACAAGGTTTTTCTATTTTTAGACCTACTGACCTAATTTTTGAACGCACATGACCTTGTTTCGAACTTGACCTAGATATCATCAAGATGAACATTCAGACCAACTTTCATACAGATCCCATAAAAAATATGGCCTTTAGAGAGGTCATAAGGTTTTTCTATCATTTGACCTACTGACCTAGTTTTTGACGGCACGTGACCCAGTTTCGAACTTGACCTAGATATCATCAAGATGAACATTCAGACCAACTTTCATACAGATCCCATGAAAAATATGGCCTCTAGGGAGGTCACAAGGTTTTTCTATTATTTGACCTATTGACCTAGTTTTTGAAGGCACGTGACCCACTTTCGAACTTGACCTAGATATCATCAAGGTGAACATTCTGACCAAATTTCATGAAGATCTCATGAAATATATGGCCTTTAGAGAGGTCACAAGGTTTTTCTATTTTTAGACCTACTGACCTAGTTTTTGATCGCACGAGACCAAGTTTCGAACTTGACCTAGATATCATCAAGATGAACATTCAGACCAAATTTCATACAGATCCCATGAAAAATATGGCCTCTAGAGAGGTCACAAGGTTTTTCTATTATTTGACCTACTGACCTAGTTTTTGATGGCATGTGACCCAGTTTCGAACTTGACCTAGATATTATCAAGGTAAACGTTCTGACCAATTTTCATGAAGATCTTGTGAAATATATGGCCTCTAGAGAGGTCACAAGGTTTTTCTATTTTTAGACCTACTGACCTAGTTTTTGATGGCACGTGACCCAGTTTCGAACTTGACCTAGATATCATCAAGATGAACATTCTGATCAACTTTCATAAAGATCCCACAAAAAATGTGACCTCTAGAGTGGTCACAAGCAAAAGTTTACGGACGCACGGACTGACGGACGCACGGACGACGGACACCGCGCCATCACAAAAGCTCACCTTGTCACTCTGTGACAGGTGAGCTAAAAAAAAATTGTTTTTTAATCTAGAATACAGTCATGACTCGAAACATTCCATTTTTCAAAAAAATTGTTCTGCAGCTTTAATAGCACTTTTGTATAATTTTTGAACGCACATGACCTTGTTTCGAACTTGACCTAGATATCATCAAGATGAACATTCAGACCAACTTTCATACAGATCCCATAAAAAATATGGCCTCTAGAGAGGTCACAAGGTTTTTTCTATTTTTAGACCTACTGACCTAGTTTTTGACGGTACTTGACCCAGTTTCGAACTTGACCTAGATATCATCAAGATGAACATTCAGACCAAATTACATACAGATCCCATGAAAAATATGGCCTTTAGAGAGGTCACAAGGTTTTTTCTATTATTTGACCTACTGACCTAGTTTTTGACGGCACGTGACCCAGTTTCGAACTTGACCTAGATATCATCAAGGTGAACGTTCTGACCAATTTTCATGAAGATCTTGTGAAATATATGGCCTCTAGAGAGGTCACAAGGTTTTTCTATTTTTAGACCTACTGACCTAGTTTTTGATGGCACGTGACCCAGTTTCGAACTTGACCTAGATATCATCAAGATGAACATTCTGATCAACTTTCATAAAGATCCCACAAAAAATGTGACCTCTAGAGTGGTCACAAGCAAAAGTTTACGGACGCACGGACTGACGGACGGACGGACGACGGACACCGCGCCATCACAAAAGCTCACCTTGTCACTCTGTGACAGGTGAGCTAAAAAAAAATTGTTTTTTAATCTAGAATACAGTCATGACTCGAAACATTCCATTTTTCAAAAAAATTGTTCTGCAGCTTTAATAGCACTTTTGTATAAATCTGACATTGTCCAAATCGTATCTTTCTATTAAAGCAGCATTTTAACAGAGATGTCCAACTATTATACTTATAATGACCAGCAAATTCAGTACAAGTAGGAAAGGTTACAGTAAAAGCTGAACTAAAAATATTTCAAAGGACAAATTTCTACAACTCTGAACAGTCCATACCAATTGTATATCAGTTCTGTTCATGTCCTGTACATGTTAATTCAAGAGAACTTTTTGGATTTCAATAAATTTTACGCTTCATGAAATCAGATGTCAATCAGGTCGAGAAGTCAAATATCAATAGCTTCAAGAAGTCATTTAGCAATCAGAAATGAATGCCTATACTTTCATAAAAAAAATTGCATATTGAACAATGTCACATCATATCCATCCCATTCTAAACTAACACAGTGTCATTTCATATTTTAAAACATACACTGCCACAGACCCTGGATATTTGTAAAAAAATTATATATCCAGACATTGCTAACTAAATAGAACAGAACTTAAAAACAACAACAAAGAAACAAGCTTTGTTCACAATGCAGTGTAATCCTGATTTATACTTGGTATAAAATTAATATCAAATCTTCATAACAACAAAATAATAGTATTTTAGACGTTTAGTAAGACTTGAAAACACTTATTTCCTCAATACAGTTTCCTACACTTTTGGGCAAAGAGACTATTTCTAGTTGATATGTATTTATGGATTTCAAGTATTGAAGATGAAATAATTGGGATTTTATATGTTTGTTGGGATTTAATATTGTGGTATGATGCAACAACGAAATCCACGAAAATTAGTCCCCCACAAAAATTCAAAATTATACATTTTTAGAATGAGCAAGATTTCTTATATTTGAATTAACCGTAAATAGTGCATCATCATCCACTTTGAATGACCATCTGTTGACAATAAAAACTACTCGTTTTTTATTTCTCAAAAAGATATAAAGTCTTGACAGTTTTGTATGTATTTCAAGTTTTAATGTACCCTAAAAACCAGACTGTTTTGAATGTGTTTCAAGTTTTAATGTACCCTAAAAACCAGACAATTACAAATATTCCATGAAATATATCTATCACATGAAATTAACAAAATCGAGGGCATTGGCCAGTTTTGCACCAAGCCCTCGGAACACATCAGCAGTGGGGAACTGCTGGAAACTACAACATATTTGTTATAGGATTCTGTTTACCACAAGTGTTTGCTCTACGTACATATCATAAACAGAGGATATACTGCAACAAGGAGGCATATTTCTGGTTCCAATAGAGCATTTGTCTGCCTTTCTGTATGGAATTTAGAAACATGAGCAAGAAATTCAGACAGTTTTCTTGTCTCGAAAATCAGTAACAACATTCACTATTGACTACCAAACTTACAATACAGATAAATCAAATCTCTGATGATCAGGGTTTCCAGTTAAAAGACCAGTCCCAGAATGAAGCCTTGTCATTGGTCAGTTTTGAAACTGAGCTCGGAATCGACCAATCAGATGCTAGCATTACGACTGGTCTCCAAACTGTTTTAAAACCATGTCTACCTCGAGAACTGGCAGATTTAAATAAATTATTCCAAGACCATGTAAACTGTTCATCAACTATGTTAAAAATTTAGCAAGATATTCAAACTCGTTATGTTTCCACATGAAAACATAAACACTGAAAAAACTGCAATGTTACAGCACATCTTGGCATAAAACGCCTCTTGGGTAAACTATAACAACATGGATACCTGTTATGAAAAACACGAGCATGTGAGAAATATAGCAGAAAATGTATTGAGGTACTGGTCAACTACCCAAACTTTTATCAATATTCTCTAAACATGTTTTCCTTTTCAACTCTGTACTAAATGTAATGTGATATCTTGTAGATATAAATTTTGCTTCATGATGACGACGTGATAAACAGCTGAGCTCTCAAATGTTCCTATGGTACTGACAGTATCTACAGATATGGTATGGATGTATGTACACTATGTACAGTGCAACACTTCATCATAAATGAATGCCGCTGAGATATTGTAGTTTTTTATGTAGGAATTCTGTCACCTCGACAAATGACTGTTGGTAACTTGTCTCTACATTCTTCCACATTTCTTTCTCTATTTCCACATATTCCTGAATAGAAAGAACATCGTGTATGTTACAAATACTTTTGGTATGTTTTCTCATGATGGGTAATTATCAAACAGTGCAAAAAATTCAACAACAAGAGCTGTCACTAATGGTGACAAATGCCCCCGCAGCACCTTGACTTTTGACCTGGTGACCCCAAAGTCAGTAGGGGTGGTGTTCTCAATAGGTACTATCAGCATGTGAAGTTTGAAGGTCCTGGGTGCAGTGGTTTGCGAGTAAAGTGCCTTCATGCAAAAAGTTAACGTTGGCCCCTGTGACCTTGACCTTTGACGTGGTGACTCCAAAGTCAGTAGGGGTGGTGTACTCAATAAGTTCTCTCAGCATGTGAAATTTGAAGGTCCTGGGTGCAGTGGTTTGCAAGAAGTGCCTTCATAAAAAAAGTTAACATTGGCCACTGTGACCTTTGACCTTTGACCTGGTGACCCCAAAGTCAGTAGGAGTGGTGTACTCAATAGTACTATCAGCATGTGAAGTTTGAAGGTCCTGGGTGCAGTGGTTTGCGAGTAAAGTGCCTTCATGCAAAAAGTTAACGTTGGCCACTGTGACCTTGACCTTTGACCTGGTGACCCCAAAGTCAGTAGGGGATGGTGTACTCAATAAGTACTATCAGCATGTGAAGTTTGAAGGTCCTGGGTGCAGTGGTTCGCGAGTAAAGTGCCTTCATGCAAAAAGTTAACGTTGGCCCCTGTGACCTTGACCTTTGACCTTGTGACACCAAAGTTAGTAGGGGATGGTGTACTCAATAAGTACTATCAGCATGTGAAGTTTGAAGGTCCTGGGTGCAGTGGTTCGCGAGTAAAGTGCCTTCATGCAAAAAGTTAACGTTGAGACTAACGAACGAACCAACGAACGAACTAACGGACAATCAGTTGAAAACTAATATGCCTCCCTTCGGGAGCATAAAAAGCATAACAATGCAGATATACCGTATTTTGGTGTGTATTGGTTGAACTTTTTTTTACTCATTTTGCTGCCTGAAAAAGTTCCTCCAACTTATACTACAGAACATAGCCAGCAGATATTTTTTCGGGCCAATTTTTCGGCCGTGGCACTCGCAAAATAAGGTGCATTTGTACGAACAAACAAAATGGTAAAAAAGATCAATTTCAGCAGCGTTTCAAAGAATAGCGGTTATTTTCAGTAAGGTATATTGTAAATATCCCACACAGGCCATTAAAATTATGAATGACTGCAATTCAATGCCGTACTTGCAGTTTGAATTATGTTTGTATCAACTTTCGTTTTACTGGACACCACTGACAGGTACTTGTACACAGGGTTGGATAAAATCCGGACAGGTCCGTCCTCAAAAATAACACTGTACGCGTTCCACCAATCAGGTTCTGTTAATAATTCAGTCCACATCATCAACATGTCTGCCGCCATTACAGTAAATATTGCTGGGAAAAATCCGAAATTTAACAGCAACTTATACAGAGGAACTTAAATTTTCTGACCATTTCCAGAGCAGAAATTGGGTGCGAACTATACATTACCGCGACCAATACACCCTAAAATACGGTAAATGAAATTTAATGTTTCATACTTTAACAGGATGTCCTCTCCTGTTGGTCAGGATAGGGTATAGGGTTAGAGCAAGGTTTCAGTTTAAGGTCTTTGCCTCTGACCTTGGCCCATGCAGCAAGATACATTCTAAATAGGCTTAATACTTGTAACAATTTTCACTGGAATACCCTGAATTATCTGTAAGTCATAGCAGCAGAGATAGAATAATAAGCTTTTAACTTCAATTCCTGTATGTCTACTCCCTGCTCCTTCAACTGCATAAACAGTTGTCAGACACGGGCATTAACTTCAATTCCTGTATGTCTACTCCCCACTCCTTCAACTGCATAAACAGTTGTCAGACACGGGCATTAACTTCAATTCCTGTATGTCTACTCCCAATTCCTTCAACTGCATAAACAGTTGTCAGACACGGGCATTAACTTCAATTCCTGTATGTCTACTCCCCACTCCTTCAACTGCATAAACAGTTGTCAGACACGGGCATTAACTTCAATTCCTGTATGTCTACTCCCTGCTCCTTCAACTGCATAAACAGTTGTCAGACACGGGCATTAACTCAATGAAAAGTACTTTTACTCACGTTATCGTCTGCAAATGGTTCTGATAGCTTCAAACTACTGAGATCTAATGAAAGGAACACCGGGTCTAACTCTGTCACAGCTTTATGTATTTCTTTACACACAGTCTCCACTTCCTTCAATAGGCAGTTATAATTCTCAAATGTACACGGCTGGAAAAAAAAAGTATGTTAGCAATTAAGGACGCAAATCTAGTAGTCTTATATGTTTTCTTTCTTTTTTTGAATGTTTGATAGGTTTAAAGCCATTTTTCATCAGTGTTTCAGTTCAGTACAATTAGCCTCACCAGTGTGCCTGGACTGAATGTTGGTACCAGGTTTCATAAAAAAAACAAAAACAACAACATCCCCACGACTCGGAGAATGACAAAAATTTTCACTCGTCTTCTCTCGGAGAATATGCTTGATCAGAAATAAACTCACAACCACTTGATTCATAGTCATGCACACTGCCTACTGAACCAACCAAGTTGGCTAAGTTTTGTTATTAAAGTACTAAGAATAAGATTCTACAGAATAAAAAGCTTGTATATTAATTTTACTTTTACCAGTAAACACAAAGGTATCTGAAAACAAAACTACACACCATGGGTATAGTATTGCCTTTCTTCTTCTTGTTCCTTCGAGACAGCACTGTTTTCACTGGTTTCAGCAATCGATAACACACTCCTAACAGCACACATATATGAGATACTGTCTAAAAATATAAAAAGAAATTTCTATGTCAGAATTGAATTCAAGGTTTCACAAAACAGACAGGTGTCAACATCATTTACTTTTCTGGAATTTTTGTTGTTGTTTTTTTTCTAACATAGGGTACTTTGAAATGCAATTTATAATTGTCTTGTAACTTGTAATTTCCATTTTATGAACTCTTCTAATAAAACTGTCAAACTTCAAAAGAAGTAAATAAAATAGGCCAACAGACTGGAAGATAATTTTTTTGTACACGCATATAAAAATGATGGCCTTACTCTTGCATCTGATGTGCTGAACATCTAAATATTATAAAACTGGAGGCAACAATACAATCTACAAGTTCAAGCTTCTGACTGGCTGATCCTTTACACAGCCTTGAAATCAACTTATGGAAAAAGTTCCATTCAAACACACTCAGTTTTATAAATTTCGTACCCTGGACTAATTTGATCACACTTCCAGTTTATTTCTATCCAGTCACATTAATCTGATTCAACAACAGGAACCAGATTCAAATCAACAGATTCAGTATAACCTTTATCTCATCATTGCTACATTTCTATAATGGACTTGTCCATCTTTCAATTTGAACAGTACCATTAACTGTTAATAGGGATGCTTTCCAAAATGATACTGATTGAATAGCGAACAGTGCAGATCTTGATCAGACTGCATGGATGTGCAGGCTGATCATGATCTACACTGGCCGAAAAGGCAGAAACATGGTAAGGGTTAAAACTTTTCATCAACCAAACTCTTGCAAGACAATGTACAGTAAACTACCAATCACTAGAGATAGCAAGCCACTAATGCTCAAGCAAGGGATATTTCATTGTATAAGACATACCTCTGAGACAAGAACCATGTTTTCAATGACTGATGGATTAATAGATTTCTTATCATCATTGTCTGCTAGCAAACTACATCTGTGCTTCTCAAATACTTCTGCAAATAATAAATGGCAAATGTAATACAAGAATACAAAAATTATGTACATATTGAAACCAAGTTAAGCAGCTATTAATTTTTTTGAATAAGTCCATTTAGGCAGTTATACAGTCTAATGTTTGTTTTGTGGGTTTAACGAAACACTGACATTATATGTCACATGACCACTTCCAAATTTCTGGTGGTGGAGAAAGACCCCAGGTAGCCCTTCAAACCATATTTCAGGCAAGGGAGGGGGTCACCTGGCAGAACAAATGGCCTTCTGTAAGTCAGCTGGATTACTACCTCACATGAAGAACTATTCATTCAAAGAAAGGTTTTGAAATCAGAGCAGTGCCAGGCCAATTATTCAGCCCGCGACCTTAACCACTCAGCCACAGAGGCCCCTTCAACAATCAGAATTCTGCTTTTTGCCCAAGAAAACAGCTGTTAATGTATGAAACTATTATTTTGCTATAAACTGAAGTTACACTTAACAACTTTAAACTTAAACCTTAAAGTTACCTTTTAACATCTTTGGCACACTGGTTTTGAGCTTTTCTTCTTTCTCATTGTCAATTTGTGCTGAAAAAGTGTTAAAACTATCGATGATTAAGAACGTCTAAAAAATTAACTGCTGAACTATCAATCATACAGGTTTAAATGTTTTACATACCATTTCACCAGTCTTAGCGGTCACCTTTAGCTTAGCTCTGACATTGAAAATAATGTAGCTGATTTTTTTATTGATGCAAGTGAATTTATTTCCCCTTATCTTTGTATTATGTTTAATAAAATTTATGATTCGGGTATTTATCCTGAATCATGGAGTAAAGGTATGGTTGTACCTATACATAAAAAAGGTGATGTAAATAATCCTGAAAATTACAGAGGAATTACAATAGTAAATGTGATTTCCAAAATATTTTCATTACTGTTAAGAAATAGAATCAACAAATGGTGTGAAGACGAAAATGTATATAGTGATTCTCAATATGGATTCAGGGATAATCGTTGTACAGCAGATGCCATCTTTCTATTACATTCCATCATTCAAAAGGTTCTTTCTAAGGGGGCTAAACTCTGGTGCGTGTTCATCGATTACCAACGAGCTTTCGACACAGTCATTAGGGATGCTCTTTGGATTAAATTATTAGAGTCTGGAGTCAGTTGTAAAATTATAAATATGGTTAAAAGTATATATAATGTTGTTAAATGTTGTATAAAATTATCTTCGAGCTCGACTTTATCAGAATTTATTGATGTAACATTAGGTTTGAAACAGGGTGAGCCATTATCTCCCCTGCTCTTTCTACTGTTTATTAATGACATCGAGCAAAGTATTGACTTTAATTCTTTGGCAGATAAAGACTTAGAACTGTTATCTATGTATCTTATACTTTTTGCTGACGACATAGTGTTTTTTACAACAAGCCCGACCAGTTTACAAGCACAGATTGATAAATTGCATGAGTATTCCAATAATTGGGGCCTCAAAATTAATATCAACAAAACTAAAGTATGCGTATTTGAAAAAAGAAAATCAGTACATGATCATAATTTTCTTATTGATAATCAGAGAGTTGAAATTGTTGACAATTTTGTTTATCTAGGTGTTAAGTTTTCGTATACTGGAAACTTGCTGTCAGCTGTTAAAACTTTATCTGACCAAGCTCTCAGAGCATATAATAGTTTATTATCGCTTTTCGACCGTGTAAAACTAACTGTTAAAACTAAGCTTCAATTATTTGACTCTATGATTTCACCTATATTGTTATATGGATCCGAGGTATGGGGTGTTTACAACTATACTGAAATAGACAGAATTCATATAAGATTTTGTAAGTATATATTAGGGGTTCGAACTCAAACACCTACCAGTGCTGTATACGGTGAACTAGGTAGGTTTCCATTATCGGTGATAGCAAAAGAAAGATCATTAAAATTTTGGCTGAAAATACTGAAAAATGAGAACTCTCAATTATATAACATGTATGCTGATCAATGCAATAGTATAACTGGTACTTGCTGGGCCAAGCGTATTAAGTCTATTATTGAACACCTTGGTTTTTCAAATATATTGTATAATTTTGACAAAAACATAAATTACTTCCCTTTAATAAAACAACGCTTGTTGGATCAATACGTTCAAGATTGGTATAGCTCATTGAATGACTGTCCTAAATTAGACTATTATAGAAACTTTAAAACCTCTTTTTGTTATGAGAACTATTTAGACAAGATTGACAATGATGCACTTAGAAAACATTTTACCTGTTTAAGATTATCTTCACATACATTAGAAATTGAAGTAGGTAGATTTAGAAGAATTAATAGAACTGAAAGAGTTTGTAAATTATGTAATGCAAATGTTAAGGAATCGGAATATCATTTTCTTCTGTGTTGCAATAGGTATGCAGATATACGTAAAACATATCTAGGCCACATATCGTGGCCTTCCGTAAACAAATTCAATAATTTGATGTCAACCAGAAATAAAAAGGTGTTATGTAATGTCTCGAAATTTGTTAAGGAAGCTTTTGAATTACGTAAAACTATCCTGGATGCTATGACTGTTTCTTATGATATTTGATATGATAATACTGTATGTGTTTTGCTGTACTTGTATATATGATTGTTGTCTTTGCCATTCTTGTATGCATTTGTAAATGGCCAAAGGCAAACTATTTTGCTGAATATGCCAATAAAATGAAATGAAATGAAATGAAATGAAATGAAAGACACACTTGCCTTAAGCAGTCAAGACATTTTACTGCTCAAACTGACTTTTTATTCTTATTTCATCTTGTCACAAGTAGTCATCTGCCTTCAGCAGCCATACTGCGTTAATCCCTGGCTGGCTGATTAACACCGCTTAGACAGTAAGTCAAACTGTTTATGGTTCCAGGGCTTAAGCTAGGCTAAGATTTTAGGGAGAAGTCACTTCTCCCTCAGGAAAGATTAGGGAGAAGTGGAGAGATTTTAGGGAGAAGTGGCGAGATTTTAGGGAAAACGTGGAAAGATTTAAGCACCATGACATGCAAGCTGAAAAAGGAACTAAATATGCTTAATATAACGTTACTAGTTTTATTATTCCCTGTCTTTGTTTACAATGTCTATTAATTTAAAGTAAATTACAAATTCACTGAAGATGTCAGTGATTCTGTTTTCTTATCATTTTTAACCTTGTGAATCTAATGTGATTAATTAAATAATATATACTGCAAATTCAAGTTTTTTTTCACTCTTTCAATGATTGTTCAAACCAAGAAACCCCGTTAAATATGAATACAATTAAAAAAAGTTAATTCCATATCAGCATAAATAAATAAATCAAGCTCCCATTGCTGTACACTCAAAGTCAGTCACTTTAAATAACAAGTATGTGAATTAAATACATGTCAATAGCAGTGACATCACTATGACATCACACAGAATACACATCTTCTTTGATCTGCTGGTGTCTCTTTGATACCTGGTGTCGGCACACATTAAAAGAAACAGTTGTCAAACAGGTTTAACCCAGTTTCTGATGGCAGTTGTCAAAAATTTGCGTAAATTTCAGTTACGTTATTTTAGTCACAGAAAGTGTCAGTGATAATATTATGTTTCTAAAGTTTGGGTTTTGAAAAATACCAGTAAAATTAAGTGGATTTAAGGAAATTATTGGAGCCAAACACGGTAAGATACTTTCAAATGGTCAAAAAAGAATGTGTAAACTTATGTAATATAAATCCCAACTGCTTTGTTTATCAACAGTCAGTTTACAAAACAAGTGTCACTTTCGCACTTCTCCGTAATCTGAAGTAGGCGGAGCTTAAATTATGCCATCATGTATTCCAGCCAAGTGTCAACAGGCCAATAGCGGATAACTGGAGGAGTGTGGATAAAAAATCGGGCGACTTGAATTTCGCTTTGATGTTAGATTAGAGCGAAGTGGGGAGCTACAAAGCGACTATTTCGCTCAAGTCGCTCCCTAGCTCAAGCCCTGGGTCCCCTTTAAATGTCAGGGCTGTCAATAATGGCACACTATACTTCATACAAACATATTCTTTAATTAAATACAGCATCAAAGTGGAAAATGTATACAGCAGATTGGGTCACTTTCACATCTCAAAACTTCATACACAGCAGACTTACTTGAATCAGTTAAAATTTGTGCTCCGTAGTAAGTTAAACAACTGCAGAAAATGCATTTTATAATTCACAAGATATAAATTTGCGTGTACTCTGACAAAATAAATACACAAAGATTTTGCAATGGACAGACTGCATGACCAACCAACCAAATGACTGCCTGACCGTAAAATGACTCCTATACACCCCTTTAAACTATGTTTACAAGAATATAACTACAGTCAATCTTGCTCGAGAGACCACGTGTATTAAGAGACCACCATTTTAAAACCCATTTTATCAATGAAAGAACAGAAGATGTTGAGTTAAAGAGACCATTTCATTAAGAGACCAATTTAAAGCCTTCCGTTGAGTGGTCTCTTAAATTAATACAAGTTTAACTGTATATATTGTGGTTACTTCATACAGAATCTACAGTTTCACATTATCATCCTTACCTAAATCCATATCCTGTAGACTTTGTATGTAAGAGACATTGTCTAACATTTCTAAGAACACAGTATAGAAGCTACCCTGTAAGTACATACACAGCCGCGTACGGAAAGGTCCCTGAACTGGATACTGAAATATAATAACACAAACAGTCTCAAAATGGTACGGTAAAAGTTGAAGTATAATCTATGTCAATAAAAAAATTTTGCAACTTCATAAGATCCATGAAAAATGTGCCTCTAGAGTGGTCACAAGCAAAAGTTTACGCACGCACGGACGACAGACGCTGCGTGATCACAAAAGCTCACATTGTCACTTTGTGACATGTGAGCTAAAAATCCATCCATCGATGACAAAGATATGGACCAGACACGCCCATCAATGCACTATCCTTTAACGTCTAAGTGTGACCTTGACCTTTTGAGTACGGCTGGGTCTTGCGCACTGCACGTCGTCTTACTGTGGTACACATTCATGCCAAGTTTTTTTGAAAATCCATCCTTCGATGACAAAGATATGGACCGGACACGCCCATCAATGCATATCCTTTAATGTCTAAGTGTGCTTTGTCCTTTGAGCTACGGACCTGGGTCTTGCGCACTGCACGTCGTTTTACTGTGGTACACATTCATCCCAAGTTATTTGAAAATCCATCCATCAATGACAAAGACATGGACCGGACACGCCCATCAATGCACTATCCTTTAAGGTCTAAGTGTGACATTGGCCCTTTGAGCTAAGGACCAGGGTCTTGCGCACTGCACGTCGTCTTACTGTGGTACACATTCATGCCAAGTTTTTTGAAAACCCACCCATCGATGACAAAGTTTAGGGGACCGGCACAAAAAATTGCGGACAGACCGACAGACGGTTCAAAAACTATAGAGAATATGCGACCAAAAAGGGAAATTAGGAAATCCAAGTACTCAGACGATTATGTGACATAGGCAAAAATTTTGAAATTGTTAGCCAAATAATCTGCTTTTTATATATTTGCTGTGAAAAAAGTGTGTTTGTTGAGAAAATTGATAAAATAACTGACCAAACCCAAATTTCTAAGTTTAAACTTGTTTTCAGTGTTGATAAAACAGAGACAGTTTAATTTGCATAATTAACCTACAGTAGTTTGACATTATATATCTTGTTACCAAGAAATAATTAGACACTACATTATCTGTTATCTTAAGAATCCTTGTACGTTTACAAAGTTTATTACATTGCTTGTTTTATGAATGAGAAATTTTTTTGAATTGAAATTCCATAGTTTAAAGTTTCATTTATGTTTAGATTTAGGTTGTTGTTTACTTGTTTTCAAAATTTTAATTAAAGTTTTAAAGTAATTTTAAATCTTTGGTAAAAGGGAGATGTTTGTGTATTCATCCCAATGGCTTATCTAAGAAAGTGAGATTATATTTTATGTTTGCTTTGTTAAGAGTTCAGTTTAATCTGCGATGCTGTACTAGCCACATGCTTAATAAATATATAAACTAGAACAGATCTTCAAGTGATATCTTACACCAGTAGTTCAATATATTGACTTCTAGACTGAAAATAGTATACTGTATTTATAACAGTCATCATGCTGATCAAAATAGCTACCCCACATTCTAATATTTAAGTTGTTTTCCTCAAAACTTAAACATACAAAAATTTTGACTTTTTCCATAAGTTTTGGACTGTATGGAGAAAGCAAATTAAATTTTACAAATAACACCAGCAAATTCCATGGCAAATCAGTTTTTGACATACCGGTATTATTTCTTATAATTAACACTTTCATCAATAAGACCATACATCCTTTCTAAACAAATTCTGGCAAGATAGCTCTTTTGATAAGTATGAATTAATTTCATGTCATGAGAAAAAGTTTAACAATAGTGAACACATTTTCAAATTATACAAGACAAGTCCACCCTTCCTGCACCATCATTTCTCTAAAAAAAAATTCAACATTAAATTATTTGCAGACTGATACCCAAGTAATCCTTTCTAAAGATACAAAACCCTTGACACCATGATAATTATAGGTTATTAGCTTTGTATCGGGGAAATATGCATGAGTTCTGCATTGGAAATATTGCTTGACTTTAGGAGGGCAATATTCTTCCGCTAAAGATTAAGTGCATATTTCCCCGATGCAAAAACAATAGACTTTTTATTACATACATATCTACATGTATAAATGTAATGTAAACATTCTGAATATGTTCATAGCCTGAATAAGATTGACAATACTGCACTAAATAAAAAGAATTAATGCAACAACACAATAAATTACGTCACTCACCGATGTTAAATTCAGGTGTCGGTGTATGGATAAATATTAACGTTTCCATTTCCATTGTAACTTAATGGGGAACAGAAACGAGTATGTAATAATTTATCTCTATCCTGGCATAAAAATTAATGAAAAAATACTTTTGATTAAGATACAGCAAATCACAATCCTTTTATTCTATATGCAAAGTTTCTCAATTTTAGTAGATTCCTCAAGATATACAGTAAAACCTACCTTAGCAGACACCTATATCTAGCAGCAACATGCCTTAAGCGGTCAGTCACTCAACTTCCTAAATAGACTTTTCTTTTACTTAATCTTGTCTTAAGCCGCCAGGCTGTGTCACTTTCTTGACTGACTGCTTAATACATGAAAGACTGTATTAGCTTATTCATTTGGGACTGATCTTGTTCTGCACAAGGTGATATCACTTCTGCATTTGCTATATCACTTTTGCATTAGCAGAAAATAGATCAGTGTTAAGAAAGGATCTTCTCCTGGGTTCAAGGACATAAAACTAAGACCGGATACCAGACATTTAAATCCCAACATCTGATTGGCTGAATCTCAGCTAAATTTTGAAATTAGCCAATGGCATGACTGCATTGCCAGACTGGTCCCCAAACTTCTTTTTATAACTATAGAAACAATACACATTATCTACTGTTACAGTTCTTCATGGTTATGACTAGACTGGCTTGTAGAATCTTGTTTTGGCTTCTGAGGTTTTAAATCATAGCTTTTGAGCATATTGTAGATTTTAATAGGATCACAGTTCCAGTGTTTATGAAATGACACGGGAGTATGGCGGCTGAGGTAACCTTCTGAATAATCATCTGGTCGAGCCTGTAACATAATAATATATTATTACACATATGACAAATTTCTTATGACGATAGACAACATTTTCCTGAAGATACACATACAGCCTTTCTTAAATTTTGCTTGCATAATAGTTATACAATAACACTTTTATTAAGTAAAAAATCTGACTGCTGTTTGCTTTAGTAATGTGCATGGCTTTAGATGTCTGAATGACTTTGAAATTCCCTTAACATTTTTGGGCTGACTGCATTTCTCTTCAGGTCACCAGAGATTCTCAAGGGCAACTCCTTCAGAATATTTGTCTGTTTAGGATTTCAGTGTAGTGCATTATTTAATCATAACATATTCCTTAAGCTTTGCTGACACTTTTCAATTCTTGGCATAGCACAGTTAGGACTGGGAAAGAAAGTTGTTGGAGAAGGCAGTCTCAACTAATGACCTTGCTTTTCTAGTCTGGCATCTAACAATGTATAAAAATTACAGTATGTCCATAAGAGGGTTTTCAAACTTAAACAGGGGTCTAACTGTAATCATTTTTTGTTTTTGTGTGCATTATGAAGTCCACTGCTGAACCTCCTTGATATAAATAAAACTTTATTCACTGCAAAATAACTGTCCTGTTGGCCAACCCCATTGGCTGAACACTGTGAAATTATTTATGCGCTATTTGATTTAGGATGATATTTCAAGACCAGTCAAAATAGCTATTTTGTAAAGGCTTGAATTAGAGGATTTTCAACTATGAGGAGAAAATCTATTGGTCTTTTCTTAGTTCCTACGGGTATAATTTTGTGGACTGAAACAAGCATGAAATCAACAAAATTTAGTCCACTGTGAAAATTGATAATTTCGTTGAAGAGCGCACTACTTTCATGGAATGAGAATGTTCTCCATGTCAAATAAGGGTTAAGTATTATGTCTAATAATGTAATCTGTTCTCCCCTAATTGTAGCAAAATTATAATTCACATTTGGAGTACTAGAAAGGAACACAACATGTAGTAGTATATACCAATACACTTACAATATACACTTATAGATAGCTTGCCAATCAATAGCCAAAACTACAATGTCCAAAGGCATGACATCAGACACTACTTTTCACTTTTATTTTTAAATCTTGGACTTATTAGCCCAGTAAACATGTCTTGAAAATATAGACTGGTCGTATAGCTCAAACTTGTACCAGTGATTTATACAAAGAGTCATGTACTAATATATATTGTGCTGAAACTGCATTATACCTCGCAAACAAAATATCACAAATATTTCTTTGCTTGTGGAATATCAACATAATGCTTACCTGATGTAGATATGGCACATGCGTGATTGGAATGTCAAATCTACGTAAACACATTCCTATAATCATATCATCTGGTGAGTCATTTGATGAACAGTGACACTCGTCTACCAATCTCTGTACTACTGGCATACTGAACACCATTCTGAATAAATACACAAGATAGTGTAAGTCAATACAAAAGCTTTGTTTTTATTTAAACAAACTGTATATAAGAAGACTACAAGTGTATCTTTATACAGTAATAAATGTAACATTCAAAATACAGTACCATAAAAATATGTGTGCATCATACACGGGTGAGCATTATACACAGGTATCTACGGTAATTTTGTAAAACAATTATTTCATTGGATGAATTATTATTTTCACGTAAGTTTTGCAACACACATCACATCACCCAAATTTCAAAAGCATTTTTTTCTATATTCTTTTTTATTCCAAATGATCTCTGAATATTTTTTCATATTGGATCATTCTAAAGACTTTTTTACAACTAAAGATACAAACTTTATCAATTATATATAATGTATTGAGAAGACTGATGGGCACAGATTTTGGAAGATTTTTTCTGATTTAATTAACAATGCTAATGAAACAGAGATTACCTGTGTTTACAGTTTACAAAACACCTTGTCACTTGTACACAACAAAATACCTTTCAGAAAAAAATGCGAGGGATGTTCTAAAAGATTCGATACAAGCCTCATAACTGTTATAACTAATCAGAGTAAGGAACAAGATATATCAAGAAAAAGGTGTGTTTTTAGCTTTTAACCCTACAATGCTAAATTTCTATAATGAACTTGTCCATCTTGAATGTTGGACTGTACTATTAACTGTTAAAAGTGGTGCTTACCAAAAAAAAATACTGACTGAATGGCGAACAGTGCAGGTCATGATCAGACTGCATGGATGTGCAGGCTGATCATCATTTGCACTGGTCACAAAGGCAGAATCAATCATGTCCAGCATGATAAAGGTTAAAATGGTGTCTTATACAGGTATATATCTCAATGCTGTGCTGAGGTAAAAACATACCTTTCTATTAACGTCTCTTGCACATTAGTTTGATCAATTATAACAAAGTTATCGGGCTTTTATCAAAACATTTAGAACACCCCTCATATAAAAATAAACAACGGAACTGAAATACCATTATCAATATTCAGCGAGTCAATTTTGTAAGTATCACACTAACAACTGCCCTATTAATACTTTTGATCTATTTTTGTCACATGTTTAATGTCATGGGAGTGAAATAAATCCCTTACATCAATTTGATATTACACTATTGTAATAAAGCTTTGACATTAGCATTGTTTTAAATATAGGGGACATTGGTCCAATTGACTTGGTCTATATCAGGCAAAGAAAGATGAATTTGTGATGTTTCAGCAGCAATAGTTTACATGTGATAAAAGAACAGTACATTTCTGTCTTTCCACACTGAATTTTTTTAACTCGGACAGAGCCTCGCATTTATTATTTTGTTCAACTTGTTCGATAAATTCAGTATGAAAAGACATTCATGTAATGTCTCTATATAATAATCTATTTGCAAGAAATCAGATGCTAAATATTCAGATATAATTGAATCTGTTCAACTTACCCTCCTCCACCAGTATATAGTGTATCCATATCCTTTAGATACCTGGTACCCATAGCGTTCACCAAGGGCAACATGGCTGTTTGGATCATAACAGACAGAGATGACGTAGTCTTGGCAAACTGTAATATGAATGTCAATATCTATTTAGTTACGTATCCCAAAAGAAAATGCAGACTAGTCCTAATAACTTGTTCAACTGATTAGCTACACATGAATACTGGAGGGAAATTTAAAAATTGGAAACTTCCATAGTGACTATTTTTTTTATGGCAGATAACCTGAGCGCTGTGATATGGTATGGAAATCCTGTGTTTTTTATAAAAATGTTGCATTTGACCCTTAATTAGTTATGACACATCGAAGTGAAAGTATATCGAATTAACTGCGAGGCTGTGAAACAGGTACATGTATGTGACGTCACGCAATGGTTTCGGCGATGAACGAAAAGGTATTGAAAATGATGATTTTATGTTAGTTAAAAGGAAGACAGTTTACAGTAAGCAGTGTTTCTAGTATATTTTTTTGTCCTCTTCAAAATAAGACCGCTCGTATAGAGATGCTTTTCTGTTTTTCGAAGTTTCTTGTTTACAAAAAGTGGGCGGGGTACGGTT
Source organism: Mercenaria mercenaria (assembly GCF_021730395.1). Taxonomy (NCBI): domain Eukaryota; kingdom Metazoa; phylum Mollusca; class Bivalvia; order Venerida; family Veneridae; genus Mercenaria; species Mercenaria mercenaria. The sequence continues at coordinate 6,494,432 of NC_069372.1, forward strand.
TTGTTTCATTCCTGTTCTTTTTTTATATATATAGGAGGGGTAATTTTTATATTTAGCCATTTGGAGCATTATAGATAGAATTTCAGGCTCCTGTGGTCATACCCCCAAATGCAGAAAGAAAAATCTTTGAATTTATGGACTGTCCAGACAATTACAGGATGTCTGCAAAAACATGATACCCTGGACCTGATAAATGTCCTTAACTGTCAAACTAATGGCAGTCCCGGACCCGAGTCGGCGATTGGAAATTTTTCAACAAGCGTGCTAAGAAAAGATATTTGAAAAATGCTACGTTCAAGATAATGGGAACTTAGTGCATAATTTATTTGCTTTTCATGACTGTTTGAATTACCATAAATGGGACGTAATCTCCTCTCAACCACTTCAGGAGATACTTTCGTATTATCCACATGGCTACGCGACGCCATGTTTGACAATTTCTCGCGGAAGTTTGCGAGAAAATCAGGGGAATAAATGAATTACCAAAAAGGAATTGAATTAAACAAAAAGATAATGTGCGATAGCTGATTAGTCTTATGTGTGTGTCCACAGATCCGATAATTCATTTATGCCCTTTTCTCGTTATTCCGAGCCCCTAAGCCGGTTTTTCAGTGCAAGTCAGTAGAAGGTTTAAGTTTCAAAAGAGTTTTTGCTATAGTTTGATATTCCAACATCTAAACTTATAAAATCCCCATGAAGAAAAATTCTAAGGATTTTTGTAAATGAATAATCTAGGCTTTCACATGATGACCCTAACCCTCTGAAACAACCAGATTCTTTCTCGTTAAAACCGAGACTTGCAATCATTAGTACTAGCTCTGAAAAATAAAGGCTTTTTTGAAAAAGTTCTTTGTTAAAATTAAGAACAGATATATTACTGTGTTAGCGGACAAAAAAGTTTTAAAATAAGTGCTTTCTGTTTTCTGTAAGAAGGTTATTTATTACCCCAATGATTTTAGATAAGCAAATTTTGTGCCAAAATTTTCTGTTGTGTATATTTCTATTTTAATGCAAGTAATTTTATTTTCTTTTTATTTTTGTTTAACTCTCATATGATTTGCTACAACATACATAAAATTTAGAAACAGGAAATAGCTGCAAGTGCAAATTTTCCAAAGGCTCGGATCAATGAGAAGGCTCGGAATTACGAGAAAGAGGCATATAGCAGATTCAAGTGTACGTTTCAGGGAAATGTTTTAAAAAGAAACATATAGAATAGAATCAATGTGTTCTGTGTCTAACACTGTATAATGGTACTCTGTGGCTTCTGATATTAACATATGATACCAAAGAAGTATAAAATAAAGTATTTTATAGCTCTTTGATGATAGTTAGTATATTTATGAAATACTTTTGTAAAGAAAAGCCTACAACTGATTTAATAAGTATATGTATTGTTGAATGAAATAACTCAATTTTTAGCCCAAAGTGAGTAGAGCTACATATAGTCACTTTTTCAATTTTACCTTAAATATGAAATTTAATAGAAATATGTGAGACATGAATTAAATTAAAAAATAAAAGTAGATATCAACATTTTTAAGCTAATAGATGCAAACGTCTCCATAGCCTATGATGGCCGACATACACCCAATACAAGATCTTCCAGAACCAGAACCACTCATTCCCAGGCATTTGTTCAAGTATCACCCTTATCCAACTATCACAAATTTTCATTCTTCCCTTGTACAGTATATCATTGGAAAGCCTTGCCTTCAGATGTTGTCAACTCATCTGGGCCAGTGTTCAGTCAGGCTGTAAGCTAGATTGAGCACATCTCACCTTAAATACACCTGCCCTGTTTTTAACCTGTTTTTTTTAACCCTTCTCCTTCTTGCTTTTTATCACTACTTCTACTCTTTTAACATTCTTGCTAGTTGACGCGCAAAGTCTAGGTCCCCAGCAGGGGTTTGACTAGATAGATAGATAGAGAGAGAGAGAGAGAGACAGACAGACAGACAGACAGATACTTTTGCTTTATACAGTTAGTATGGTTTCCATATGTTTGAAATGCAGCCCTTATTATAGTTTAAGTCCTTTTCCATATGTTTGAAATGCAGCCCTTATTATAGTTTAAACTTTTGAAGAATAAAATGTAACCAAACAACACAAGAATACATGACATTTCATTACATCTCGCGAATAGACTGATTCAAACCGTGTCTTCTATTTATTTTCTTGGTTGCGTTCTATGCTCCCAAGAGATCTTTTTATAGACTTTATTTTCTAGTTGTGCAACATTTCATAGAATACCACTTCGTAATTTTGAGAAATTCAATGTTTGTAACTCCACAGAGATTCTAAAGACCCACCACAACCTAGTGACCTACCATTTCCTCGTATGAACTTTTTGGAAATCATTCCGATAATATAGATAAAATATAGTTATACTACAAGTACAAGATGACAGGTGTATAATTTAGACCCTCCCTAAATTAATGTGTTTTCAATCAACTTAATACATTAAATACTGTGCATGTAACATGTACATTCATTCAATCAAATGTTCAAACATTAAATACATTGTCTTGGCCTAATATACGTCTCTGTCAGTTTGTTACTAGACACCAGTTTTTCACATATTTTCAATGTAACTCATGTAAAATTACCATAATGGAAATACAAAAGAATACAGTTGTTCTGTGGCGCGTCGATGGTTATCGAACATGGTCAAGATAATAATTATGTTCATAAGTATTGTGAGCAAGTTTGGTGAACATTGGATAAGAACTAGTCAATTTAGAGAGTGGGAAACTTTAGTGCATACTGCTCGCTGCTCACTCGCCCTCTTGCCACTGAGGCATGTGACCACATGCTATTCACCGTTTCGCAGGTGTATGGGAAGGACAAAACAAAGACATAAATATACGCAGCAAGCGTAACGTCCATGAACATGCTCAATCAAACCGAGCCTGCAAAATTTTAAATGAAACACAATTATTTTATAAACGTTTATATACTAAAGTTGATATAGCTGATGACTATAACATTGATAACTTTTTAGATAATGATGCCAATATTCCAAAATTGAGCAAGGAGCAGTCTGATTCTCTTGAAGGCCTGATTTCTTATGAAGAGGTTGCTGATACATTAAAAAACATGAAAAACGATAAAAGCCCAGGATCTGATGGTTTTTCATCAAATTTTTTTAAAGTCTTTTGGAAACAAATTGGAAATTTTATTGTTCGAGCTATAAATTGTGCTTTCCATAAGGGCGAATTTTCAGTTACACAAAAACAAGGCATTATTACATGTATACCTAAAGACAATAAACCTAAGCAATATTTAAAGAACTGGCGCCCAATTACACTTTTGAATACGGTTTTTAAACTTGCATCTGGCTCCATCGCAAAAAGACTTAAGAAGGTACTTGATTTTTTAATAGATGGAGATCAAACAGGATTTGTACAAGGAAGATTTATAGGAGAAAATACACGTCTTTTATATGATATAATGCAATATACTGATAAACATAAAATACCTGGATTGTTAATGATGATAGATTTGAAAAGGCGTTCGACACCATTTCTTTTGATTTTATCAACAAAACATTAGCCTTTTTTAATTTTGGTCCCATGATAAAAAAATGGATTTCGCTGTTTTACAATGGTACGGAGACATCCGTCCAGCTGAATGGTTTCCTTTCAAAGTTCTTTAACACAAGTCGCGGTTGCCGTCAAGGCGATCCGATTAGCCCTTACATTTTTATCCTTTGTGCAGAGATTTTAGCTATAAAAATAAGAAATAACAAAAATATTAAAGGTATTGAGATTAATGGTACAGAATATAAGATAGCACAATTTGCAGATGACACTTCCTTATTGTTAGACGGATCAGATAATTCACTAAATTGCACTCTAGATGTTTTGCATGAATTTTCAATATACTCAGGTTTGAAAGTTAACTTTGAAAAAACTCATGTCATATGGATAGGTAATTTGAAGTATAGTACAAGAGCAATTAAAACAAAGTGGAAACTAAATTGGGGTTGTACATCATTTAAAGTTCTTGGACTTAAATTCCATGTTGACTTAGATAAAATGCTAAGTCTAAATTTTGATGAAAAGATAGAGAAATTGAAAAGATGTATTCAGTATTGGAAAAGAAGGGAATTAACCCCTATAGGACGTATAACCGTTGTTAAGTCCTTGTTATTGCCAATGTTAACTCACCTTTTTACATCATTGCCAAATCCAGACAAAATTGTATTAGATGCCATAAACAAAATGTTCAATGAGTTTGTATGGAATGGTACTCCTAGAATTAAAAAACACTGTTTTCATAAAAGATTATAAAGAAGGTGGTTTGAAAATGCCTGATATTGTTTCTTATGTGAAGAGCTTAAAATTGTCATGGTTTAAACGTGCTGTTAGTGGAAAAAACTTGAAATGTTATATACTACTGGATGATATTCTGAATATTGAAAAGTTGTTTAATTGTGGTAAAACATATATAGAAACTGTACATAGAATATTGACAAATGCATTTTGGAAAGATGTTTTGCAAGCTTATGTTGACTTTGTGCATGTATTACCAATTGACTGTATTGAAAGATTTCATGAAATGCCTTTGTTTTATAACCACAACTTTCTTATTGGCAATAAGCCGGTGTTTTTTAAAGCTTGGTATGACAAGGGGGTTAGATATGTAAAAGATTTGCTGGATACAAATGGAAGGTTTTTAAGTAGACAGCAATTTGAACAAAATACAGGATTGAAAATCAATTTCCTACAGTATGAAGGAATGCTTAAAGCTGTTAAAACATTTTATAAAAAAAGTACCAAGGGACAATAATATGAAAACAGAGTCTACCCCCCTGTTCCCTATAATTCCTTGTTATGTAAAACCTTTGATAACTTGTAATAAGGGAACTTCAGTGATGTATGATATATTTATAGACAATACAGATACTCCAATTTGCCAAGACAGGTGGAACGATATTTTTAAAATTGAACCAATAGAATGGAAATACTTACATAGCTGGGTGTTTATTCTTACAAAAGATACATATCTACAGTGGTTCCAAACCAGATTGATAACACAGAATATTAGCTACAAATATATTATTACACAAGATGAACATTACACCAGATTCTAATTGTTCTTTTTGTAAGACCGATACTGAAACTTTAATCCACCTATTTTGGGAATGTCCAATAATAGAAACGTTTATATTAGAAACCAAGAATTATGTTATAACTTTTGATCGAGACTTTCAGATTGATTGCAAAACCTTCATTTTAGGAAATTCTAAAAAGAACTTTGAACATTATAACATTTTTTGCCTGGAAGTAAAAAGATATATTTATATGTGCAAAAGAAAAGGTTGTATTCCATCCCTAAATGGATTGAAGGGAAGTCTAAAGTTAGCCTTGTCAATTGTTAAAGAAACAAAAATATCAGAAGATAAAAAGGAAAATTGGTCTTTGTTAAAAAGAATATGTGAATGAGTTTGTATTTATTTTGTATTTATTATAAGAAGTGTTAGTAAGCTGTACAGAACTTTACTTCTTCTATACCAGTGTACCAGTGTCTTAAGGTCTTAAGTTATACTTGTCTTGCTAGAATGTAATATGACTTTTCATTTGAATGTTTATCTCCTAACATATAAGGTACAATACATCAACATTATATTGCTTGTTTGATACAGATTAACTAGTGTCTTTTATTATGTGTCTTTCATATTTTGTATATATTGCACTCTTTGTACGGTGTGTTCCCGTGGAGTGCCCCGATCCACGCACACCTATGGACGGGGAAAATAAAGATGTATTGAAAAAAAAAAAAAAAAAAAAAAAAAAAAAAAAAAATTTCATCTTTGTCGTGTTGGAAATTCTGTGGAGTTTTCGCTTTTTCTATTTGATTGAATTTGTTTATGAAAGGTAATGAACTGTGAAACACAGCTCACGTCTGCTCAAGCGGAACTTTAGCATAGTAAATTGAAAAGATTCTATCATCCCAAATGACCAGAAAATATAATAAGACTGAGTCTAAGCACGGAGAGTCTTTAATTGTCGTGTGGCGGCTGTAAAATCTCCCAGTACTTTGTACCAGTTTTGTCATATTTTCTGATCCTTTTTTATCACGGAGTACATTAAATTTTACTGTGATAGATTCCGCTTAAGTAGATGCTATGGGGTGTGAGGGTGTTACACATAAACAGACTCAGTCAAACTTATGTTGATACTTTTTATCCCCTGGAGCTGCAGTTAAATAAAACTAACAACTCGGATACTACTTCTTCATTTCTAGATTTACGTCTCTCTATTTAAGACAATTTTATACATAGCAACATTTATGACAAGACGGGATGCTTTTAATTTTGGTATTGTAAATTTTGCCCATTTGGGGACGTACCCAGGCAACATCTTATGGGATATATATTTCTCATTTAATTCGGTTTGCAAGAGCGTGTAGTCATGTTGAGGATTTCAATGAACGTAATCAATATATTATAAATAAGTTTCTACAACAGGGCTACCGTTATTATAAATTGCATAAATACTTTGCTAAATTTTACTATCGTACATGTAATTCAGATTTGGTTTTAAAATACAATATAAATTTAAAGACGCTTCTGCGAGAAGGTATATCAAAACCCGTTTTTATGGGGATGTGGTTACAAACTTCGTAAGATTTTGGGTCATAGCAATTTTTCATTTATATCATAATCTAATAAAGTCATTAAACGATTTATCAAAAAGGCTATGATTTAACTGTTTTGAGACACACTGCATGTTTGGTGTTCAGCCCTTTTACAGTCGGACGGACGCTACGCTTTCCTCTTTGTGTTTGACGGAAGAGGTGGAGGACTCCATGATGTGTAGTTCTTAAATACCACAGGGACTGAGATATTTTGATTTCTGTCTTCTGGCCTGTTTCGTTGGGCCCTTGTTGCTCTGTCTTATACAAAAGCATTGAGTGCATGCGGTTTAGGTTCTTAAGGATAGTATTTATATAAATATGCAAGAGCATTTTTATGTTTTACATTACATGCCTTCTTTTGTATTTGCGTATGTTAGGGTTTCACCTGGTGGGGATAACTTTTATTTACACTGACCTGTGTCTTTGGAACATAGTGGGATAAGAGTGAGGTTAGGTGCACCATAAACTGGTTTAAGCTCCCCAGTGGTGGTTTTGCCACTTATCGTTCCAAGGCGGTGCCTCACTTGTTTATTTTGTCCTTACTAGTATGTGTTTGTGTTATGTGAGTGTGAGTTGGTCGTGTGTGCGTCCGCGTGCTGGGTTTACGTTTGGGGAGGCTGCGTTTTTAGAACGTGACTTTCTCTGTTTGTTTTTTTCCTATACCGCCACACGACATGACGATCCTGTTAGTTCAAACAAATACTTACTATTAATCTACACTGGGTGTGAGTCAAAACAGTTGATACAATCAGTAAAATCTGAGTCATTACCTCTTTTAATAAAACTTATTATAACTTTACATAATAAAGTAAGAAAATTCCAGTCATTCAAAAGGTTACGAAGTTTGTAAACAACATCCCGATAAAACTAGAGTTGTCACAGGAGTGACAAGCTCTACCCCCATAATAAAATACAAAAAAGTGAAAACTTCACAGGTCGCTCAACACGACAAAAATGAAAATGTTGCAGGCTCGCTTTGATTGAGTCTGTTCATGGACGGTAGTGGAAATGCATGCTACCGTCCACGCCCTCTAGCCCCGGGTTGAGCAGAACTCAAAGCCTTGTCACAGAAGTAAGCCAATGTCAAAGTCGAACCCCAAAATCAATAGGGGTTGTTTGCTGGTCTATCAACCTCCCTAATTCTCGTGATTCTAGGCCAAAGCGTTCTCAAGTTATGGTCCGGAAACGGTTTAACTGTTCCGGGTCAATGTGACCTTGATCTTTGACCAATTGACCTCAAAATCAATAGGTGTCGTCTGCTGATAATTACCAAACTTCCTATCAACTTTCATAGGCCCACGCATTCTCAAGTTATCATCCGGAAATAGTTTAACTGTTCCGGGTCACTGTGACCTTGACCTATTAAATACTGACCTCAAAATTAATAGGGGTCATCTGCTGGTCATGTCCAACCTTCCTATCAACTTTCATGATCCTAGGCCAAAGTGTTCTCAAGTTATAATCCGGAAACCGTTTAACTTTTCTGGGTCATTATGACCTTGACCCTTGACCTACTGACCTCAAAGTCGAACATGAACAGACTCAATCAAACCGAGTCTGCTATTCCTCTTCTTGGTTGCATTCTTTTCTTCCAAAGGGTCTTTTTACAGATTTTATTAACTATTACAACAACAATCTTTAAGTGCCGTTTGGCGGCTGTAAAAAGTCTCCCCGTACTTGGATTCAGTGTTGTTATATTTTCTGGTCCTTTGGGATCATGGAGTCCATTCAACATATGTGTAATAGAGTTCCGCTTAAGCCGATGCGAGGGGCTTGAGAGGTGTTGCACATTTCATTACCTCACATGAACAGACTCAATCAAACTGAGTCTGCTATTATTCTTCTTCTTGGTTGCATTCTTTGCTTTCAAACGATCTTTTTACAGATTTTATTGACCTGTATTTTATGATGTTACACCTGTGTGCCAAAATTTATGATTCTTGGCTCAAGCGTTTTCAAGTTATCATCCTGAAACCGTTTAACAGTTATGGGTCATTGTGACCTTGACCTTTGACCTACTGACCTCAAAGTTGAACTTGACCTGTTTTTATAATGTTACACCTGTATACAAAAAAAATATTTAAATCTGTCAAGCCTTTCATGAGTTATTGTCTGGAAACCATGAAAACCAACGACCGACAAACCGACCGACAAGTTCATACCTATAAACCCCACCCTCAAACTTCGTTTTGTGGGGGTATAATGGACATCACTATAAATGAGTAGATTTTTTGTATATTAAATTATCTTTTCATCTGGACTTTAATTAACATGGGTCTGCAATTTTCATTGTTTGCTTTCTTCCCGGTACTTCCGAAGGATCTACTTTTCAGATTTTAGAATAACTCCATAAAATGTCTCCAACACCTTCAACATGGCTACCACTATTATATTCTGCATAAAACTTAACTTTCGGACTCCAGATTTTTTGTTTTAAAATTTTATAGCAATCTCAAGGCACATCTGCGATAAAAATGATTTTGATAGGGATATTTTTTTAAAGAGTACGGGTCATTGAAAGTTTGCAAATGTTTTGGAAAGACTTTTAAACGTTTTACTATAAAAGATTATGACTCAACCCTTTTTGAAACACATGGTATGTTTGTTGTTCACCCCTTTTACATTTAGACACTACACTTTCCACCTGATTGTGTCTGACAAACCAGATGGACGATAGCCTTTTGGACAGTCCATAAAGCCCACTGGTACTGAACTGCTTGATACTTGTCTTCTGGCCTGTTTCGTCGTGTATTTAATAGTATTTCTCTTGTTGCTCTGGTTTTTGATACTGAGCTGCTTTTATCCATGTTTTCTGACATGTTTCGTCGAACAATTAACAATTTTTCTCTTGTTGCTCTGCTTTCAGTGTTGTTATATTTTCTGGTTCTTTGGGATCATGGAGTCCATTCAACATATGTGTAATAGAGTTCCGCTTAAACCGATGCGAGGGGCTTGAGAGGTGTTGCACATTTCATTACCTCACATGAACAGACTCAATCAAACTGAGTCTGCTATTATTCTTCTTCTTGGTTGCATTCTTTGCTTTCAAACGATCTTTTTACAGATTTTATTGACCTGTATTTTATGATGTTACACCTGTGTGCCAAAATTTATGATTCTTGGCTCAAGCGTTTTCAAGTTATCATCCTGAAACCGTTTAACAGTTATGGGTCATTGTGACCTTGACCTTTGACCTACTGACCTCAAAGTTGAACTTGACCTGTTTTTATAATGTTACACCTGTATACAAAAAAAAATATTTAAATCTGTCAAGCCTTTCATGAGTTATTGTCCGGAAACCATGAAAACCAACGACCGACAAACCGACCGACAAGTTCATATCTATAAACCCCACCCTCAAACTTCGTTGTGGGGGTATAATGGACATCACTGTAAATGAGTAGATTTTTTGTATATTAAATTATCTTTTCATCTGGACTTTAATTAACATGGGTCTGCAATTTTCATTGTTTGCTTTCTTCCCGGTGCTTCCGAAGGATCTACTTTTCAGATTTTAGAATAACTCCATAAAATGTCTTCAACACCTTCAACATGGCTACCACTATTATATTCTGCATAAAACTTAACTTTCGGACTCCAGATTTTTTGTTTTAAAATTTTATAGCAATCTCAAGGCACATCTGCGATAAAAATGATTTTGATAGGGATATTTTTTAAAGAGTACGGGTCATTGAAAGTTTGCAAATGTTTTGGAAAGACTTTTTAACGTTTTACTATAAAACATTATGACTCAACCCTTTTTGAAACACATGGTATGTTTGTTGTTCACCCCTTTTACATTTAGACACTACACTTTCCACCTGATTGTGTCTGACAAACCAGATGGACGATAGCCTTTTGGACAGTCCATAAAGCCCACTGGTACTGAACTGCTTGATACTTGTCTTCTGGCCTGTTTCGTCGTGTATTTAATAGTATTTCTCTTGTTGCTCTGGTTTTTGATACTGAGCTGCTTTTATCCATGTTTTCTGACATGTTTCGTCGAACAATTAACAATTTTTCTCTTGTTGCTCTGCTTTCAGTGTTGTTATATTTTCTGGTTCTTTGGGATCATGGAGTCCATTCAATACATGTGTGATAGAGTTCCGTTTAAGCCGGTGCTAGGGGTCTTGAGAGGTGTTGCAAAGTCCATTACCTCTCATGCACAGATTCAGTTAAACCGAGTCCACTGTTATTCTGTTTGGTTGGATTCTATGCTCTTAAAGGGTATTTTTATATTTTATTATTTTCTGCAAGGCATATTGACTAGGTGGTTTGAGGATTTAGGTTTTCCTTTATGTATCTTAATGAGCATTTCGTGTTTTACATACTGTGAGTTGAGTTATCAATTCGCATGTAAGGGATTCACCTAGCGGGGATAACTTATTCACACTGCCATGTTACTTTGGAAAGTAGTGAGTATAAAGAGTTAGGGTTTGCACTTTGCAATCCATCCATCCACCCATCAATCCATCCATCTAATCAAGCACACAAGCGCATGCGCACACGCATGCACACACGCACGCACTCACACATACGTTGCTGTTGGGGTTTGTTTTGGGGTTTGCCTTTCACTTTTTATTTTATTATACGGCAGCGTTGTTTGTGACGTGTGGCGGCCGTAAAAAGTCTCCCTGTACTTTCAACCAGAGCTGTTATATTTTGATCTCTTCAGAACGTTCAGCACAACATTTATGTTTGTTGTGTTATTGTACTGTTTAATTTTTCGGCCTGAGTGGTTCAATTACTCAAGCTTTAAAAGCTTTGGGTATTGTTTAATTACACCTTGGATATTGCCTGCTTTTTAATTTTGTCTTTTGGTAGTTTCTGTGATATGCAGGTCAATAACCACAGATCCCCTCTCTAAATTCCAGTTTGTTTAGGTCTACCCATTGTTTTCTCGTTTAGGGCACAGCCATTATTTTATCTGGGGACCATACGCCGTTTTTCATGGAATGCACTCTGTGCATCATTGAAGGTTCCATGTTGAGTTTTGCTCAATCCGGGGTAGAGGGCGTGGACGGTAGCTTGCACTTCCACTACCGTCCATGAACGGGCGCAATCAAACCGAGCCTGCAACATTTTCGTTTATGTCATGTTGGGCGACCTGTGGTTTTTCACTTTTTTATTCTATGAATGTGGATATTCCTTTGTGATCCTCATCCTTGATTTGATATACATGTTGTATATCGTTTATTTTTAAAATGTTATTTTTAAACTTGACCAGAGAGTTTTTAGCACTAGAAACGCTCGACCCGAATAGTTACATTGACCCCCGTTTTATTAGCTCACCTGTCACATAGTGACAAGGTGGGCTTTTGTGATCACCCTTCGTCCGTCGTCCGTCGTCAGTCCGTGCGTCCGTGCGTGCATCAACAATTTCTTGTCTGCACGATAGTGGTTTCATTTATGATTTTATTTTAACCAAACTTGCACACAACTTGTATCACCATAAGATCTCGGTTCCTTTCTTGAAGTGGCCAGATCCCATTATGGGTTCCAGAGTTATGGCCCCTGAAAGGACCAAAATTAGGTATTTTGACCCTGACTGCATAATAGCAGCTTTATTTATGATTTGATTTTTACCAAACTGGGATACAATTTGTATCACCATAAGATCTTGGTTCCTTTCTTGAACTGGCCAGATTCCTTTATGGGTTCCAGAGTTATGGCCCCTTAAAGGGCCAGAATTAGCTATTTTGACCTTGTCTGCACAATAGCAGCTTCATTTATGATTTGAATTTAATCAAACTTCCACACAACTTGTGTCACCATAAGATCTTGATTCCTTAGTTGAACCGGGCAGATCCCCTAATGGGTTCCAGAGTTATGGCCCCTGAAAGGGCCAAAATTAGCTATTTTGACCTTGTCTGCACAATAGCAGCTTCATTTATGATTCGATTTTAACCAAACTTGCACACAACTTGTATCACCACAAGATCTTGGTTCCTTTCTTGAACTGGCTAGATTTCTTCATGGGTTCCAGAGTTATGGCCCCTGAAATTCCAAAATTTGCTATTTTGGCTTTTGCAGCCATATAGAGACTTCATTTATGGTTTTATTTGATACAAACTTCCAAAATAACTTCAACAACAATAATGCTTGGATTCCATGACAAATCAGATCCAAGCGTAGGTTCCAGAGTTATTTTATATCTGATTACCTCCCCTGATTGTAATCAAAATGGATTTATATCAGTAAGTACTTATAGTACTTATTTGAAATTTCATTATTGTCATTAGTTGGAGTCAATCAGGGTAGATAACTATGGACTGATTTTATGTCAAATTACCTCCCTTTATTTCAAATTAAAATGGGTATATCTCTGTAACTAATGAAGATACTGATCTGAAATTTCATTTATGTCAACAGATTAATTTGGCAGATCCTTCTTTTGTTCGCTTACAATAATTTTTTTAATTACTTTCCTTTTACGTTACTATAAATAGCTTATATTTAGTAACTTTTTTATTATTGGCCGTAGGGAAAAACCAAGACCACTTTTCTGTGGTACAACATGGATGGTACCTCCAATTTTTAGGTGTATTTTGACATATCTGTACCTTGTAAGAATTTTTTTCTTTTTGGTTAAATTTCTTCCCATTACTGTCCTTATTTTTTCTGAGGACCTTCTTGTCCTCAAGTGCAATGATAACAGGTGAGCGATATAGGGCCATCATGGCCCTCTTGTTATTATTATTATTATTATTTTGATTTTTATCAAACATTCTCAGTATATTTCTATTTCCTAAATAGTGTACATTTCTAAGTTTTGAATAAACATGGCTTTCGATGTATTTTTATTAGCTACAGCAGAAGTTGTACAATATGTTCTCTAACTTCATTTTTGAGCCTCCGTAACCGAGTTATTAAGGCTGCTGACTTTGAATCACTAGTCCCTCACTGATGTGGGTTCGAGCCTCACTCGGGGGTTGAATTCTTCATGTGAGTAATCCATCCACCGGGCTTTCGGAAGGTCAGTGGTTCTACCTAGGTGCCCGCCCATGATGAAATAATGGACACCTGGGGTCTTCTTCCACAAGCAAAGCTAGAAAGTTCCTATATGACCTAAATTGTGTCGGTGCGACATTAAAATTCACCAGTTTTTAAACATTCTTTTTTAAAATTAAATCTCTTAGATGCACGGTGACCCCATCTTTTTTTCTTTCCATTTTGAAGCATTTTGTGTGTGTCAGTTTTCCATATTTATAAGAATTCAATTGGCCTGTAAAATGATTTTGCATATTAAAATAATAATAAATTTTACATCATTGAATAGATCATAAATTTCCCTGTGAGTTTTGAAAATGTCAGTCTTGTCTTATTGATCATTTGGTTGTGTCATTAATAAAATCTGTAAAAAGATTAAACAGACGTATGCCCATAATATTGATCAAAGGATCAAGAGATCTTATCGATTATTGATTATCGGTGAAAACCCACAGGCATACAGAGCAGATAAATGGATTAGTGGCTTAGGAATGTATTGGAAAATTGATAACAGTATTTATTTGAGATATGGCTCCAGGTATTAATGAGTTAAACTGCAAAATATTTTTAAAGTCTTAACGGTAGATTTTTTTTGGTAGATTTAAATACGTTTATTCCATTGACAATAAAGTGGGAGGGGATAATCATGTCACCATGTAAAAATGAAAGAGATTTGTTAGTGACATTTATGCTTATATGATACTGATATCACCTAGTTACCGGTAAGACCTGAAATCCTTATAACATTAAGAGGGATATCATATGTTTTATAAAGTACCACCATTTTTTTTTCAGTTTTACAAAATTCCAGAAATGTTTCCACAGTTGGTTAAGAAAATGCCCTATAAAATTAAAACGAGTTCGGTGACCTCTCTCTCTCTCCCTCTCTCTCTCTCATATTTTTCTTAGAAACTAATGTATTTCGAGTTCACAGAGTATGAAATAATCTTAACGTTAGAAGAAAAAAACGTTTAACTTTCTTTTATTTTTCCTTATCTTATACTTAACATGTTATCTGCTTTTATTTCACATTCTCGCTATCTACAAGGAACTTTTGTGGATATGTTTTGAAATTTCCCATTACTAATCATGGCACGCACTTCTGTCCATAACACGTGACAGAGAGAGAGAGAGAGAGAGACAGAGAGAGAGACAGAGACAGAGACAGAGACAGAGAGTCAGAGTGGTTGGAGTCATTGGCTTATAATCATCTGCCCCGCACAAATTTGGCTCCATAACCTTGCTTGCAGTGTAGAATTCTCCATGTGGCGAGGTAGTCCAGCTGGCATGTGGAAGGCTGGTTATCCTACTCAGGTACCCTTCAATGATGAAATTAATAATGCCCAGATGGACGCCTGGGTTTTTCTCCACCATCAAAATATGTAAAAACTAGAAATAATCGTAGTGAATCTAAATGACACACAGACACGTATACGTACGCACGCACGTAACATTGCGTTGCAACAGCTCTAATTGTCGTGTTTAATTTTCCTTTGGGTTCATTACGGTGACCCTCACATTCAACTCCGCGCTGATTTCAACTGGAAATACGAAAATATGTCAATTTGTTTATTTGATTTGACATAGCATTAAATTAAACAAAATGTAGATAGAATAGAAGGTTATATTCAAACTGAAGTGATGCGTTTGTTAAAGCCGGCGTGGGTAAATCACAAAGACGGTAATTATCAGTGTACCGGTAACCGGATAGGCACACATTTATTACCGGCGTATCAATTTGCAGTTTAAATAAAGTCCAGTTCTTTTGTTAAGTATGACACAAACATCTGTTAGAACACCTATATAATCCCAGTAAGATGTTCTGATATATGTCTTTGTGAGAAATTGTGTAAATAACGTTTTTTTGAAAGGGCAAAGACAAGTGTAGAGTCAGTGTACCCGGTTTCGCACACATTTCCTAAGAATACCTTCCTATCTAGCTAAAAATGATTAAATTTGAATTTACTTCTATATGTTTTAATAAACACGCTTATTTTGGTTCGAAACACGCTACTTTCACTTCCCACTACAATGACGTCATACCTCTTAGTGTACTTGATTCGGATAACATATTTTGACCAGTTGTTGCATTTAAGTGTACCCGGTTTCGCACACCCTGATATTTATAGAACTCAGTGATAACAATGCAGTTACTCAACAGAAAAATATTAATTAACTTTTTAACCATTTATAAAATTCAATTTAAACATGTATTTTCCAATAAAACATTCGAAACTGAAATTTAAAAGCAGTTTTGAAAGTGAAAGCTAGGTACCAAACCATATTTTTACTTCTAAAAGCAGAACAGGCTAAAACAACTGAATACATGAAACAAAAATGAAACAATAGAAGCTGTTGAATCACAAAAGACCCCCACAAGTCTAATTATTCGATTAAGTTCTCTGTTTTAATAAAAACGTAAAGCAAACAATCAAGTTGAAGGCATTTTGCAGGTTGGGAGAACTTCAATAACTGTTGAAATAGTTTTCATTTAGGTAAAGTAGTAGGTAAATACTTACCTGTATGATGGAATAGTGATTTTTCAATTTATTTTGCACCTTGTTATTGTTTGCATAGTCATTATTTTCATGAAACTTAATATTTTTCAGCTGACCTACTGGTCTCCATTGATATTGTTATTGTTTTCGTCTGCACTTACCAGAACGAGGCTTCAGTGGGGAAGGACCCCTTGTGTCAAATTATGTAGGGAATAACCCACTTTCGTGAAATAATAACAAAGAATTGTTGAATTTTCTGCTTTATTCTCACAAAGTACATGAATTTACTGGGTGTGCGAAACCGCGTACAGTGCGAAACCGGGTACACTGACTCTACTTCTAATCCAGGGGTCAGGTCCTAGTCTGTTGGAATCATTATGGTACAAACAAACTGTATTTTGACATATATACATGAGCGATGTGAACCATTAATTATGTGGCACACAGTAATGTAGTAGATCTACTTGGACTTGTATAAAATTAAAAGTTGTCAGCCAGTCTGAGAAACTTAGGTTTACAGATGATCTGTATGTTTTACAGATTAGTGTTTCCTGCAGGCCTTTTTAACATGACAGCACCATGCCCCTTTTGAAATGCTTCCATGCTACCCTTCAAACTGCCCGTATGTGCCATGTGCCCTTTATATTTATCTTAATAAGTGCCCTTTCAAAACCAGCCAGGGACCTGCCCGCTTAGCTCAATAGGGAGAGCCGAGATCTATGGATCACAGGGTCGTGAGTTCAGTCCCCGGCCGGCAGTACATTATTCGTGACGCTTTGATAAAACACATTATGTCTGAAATCATTCATCCTCCACCTCTGATTCCAGGGTTTTTTTTTACGACTAGGGGAAGAGGCCCCAGCCTGTCATTGGGGGAAGAAAATAGCGCGCGACAAGCAGTTTTGGGGGATTTTTTCACTCAGGGGGAAATTTACAATTATGCATAATAAACACTTTAAACTATGTTTTTATTACATATTCTTGGAACTTTTAGCAACTATACACACTGTCACTTAGCAATAGATGGACTTGCACTAATGTTCACTTATCATTGTAACAAGGTGGGTGGGGAGAGTTGAAATGCTCAGATCATTGAATATTTAAAGATCACATGCTTTTATTCACAAAAAATGCTTTAAAATAAGAGTTGCTTTTGCAAGAGTCATCATATTATTATTAAATGCATACTTTTGTTGGCTTTTTATTTCAATTGTACTAGAAAATCTTGTAAGAAAGGATAAAAAAAGTCCGAAAATCACGATCGCGAAAACGTGTGACAAATATGAAAAAAACGAAAGCAAGCATTAAAAATTCTTGATAAAATTTCATCTTTTCACCAGAACTATTCCATACTTATAATATCTGATTACTTAAAACATTTATATTTTATTTTGCTCTAGCAAAATACCTCGGCGAAGATAATAGATTTGCGTAACGGCCGACCGGCTTATTTAATCGAATCAAGCACATAAAATAATTACTTTAAATTAACAACACATATTACACAATACAGCATAAGCTGTTACCGCTAATTAACAAGAGGTACAAACACGATAATCTGACGCTGCATTGTTTATCAATCATCTATATTACATACTGATGATAACCACGTGTCAGTCCGCGCGTGGCGTGATTGACATCTGTCAGTAGCTAATTAACATACGACGCTCCGCCTACTGTCATACTTACGCTGGTGTCGACAAACAGTATGAAGTTCACTGGGATTTTGATTGACAAGGGGCAGAGCTTTCGAACTCGTTACGCATCAAAGAGTATTACCGCGAGACAAGCAGACGCCCACGGCATATTATGTGCGGGTCAGATACGAGTTTTATCGATTTTCGCTGGTCAAAACCGGAACGTCGGGTCCACTGAACGCTCTTCTAACATTTTTCTGCTATTTCTAAAGGTTTTCACACCCATTGAAAATTGTGAAAGACCGTCTGCAATTGTGAACGGGTCCGATATTCGGTCGGGAAAATCGCTGGGAGTAATCTCCATTGCTTTGTTTACGATTTTGGAGTGGGGAACTTCGGACGTAGGGGAATTTCGACTGCGGTAGGGGAAATCCTTGGCTGTGGGGGAAATCCTCGGCTGGGGGACGAGGCCGATATTCGGCCTCTGCTATAGAATAAAAAAAACCCCTGGATTCATGTGGAGAAGTTGGCAATTACTTATGGAGAACAGGTTTGTACTGGTACAAAATCCAGGAACACTGGTTAGGTTAACTGCCCGCCGTTACATAACTAAACACTGTTGAAAAACGGCGTTAAACCCAAAACAAAACCAGCCAGGATAGCCGATGTAAGCCTGGCATGTGTATTGTACCGCTGATTATCGGCTTCAATCCAATCAAGAGGTGAGGTTGGCAGGCATTTTAATCAGCCGTGAGTATAGGATGTGTGCCAAAATGTTCAAATTTCAATCTCGTATAAAACCATTTTGCGCGAATGTATTTTATTTTTCTTTTGTAAATTAATTATGTTACATATGATAGAATTCTGGTAAAAAACCCTCAAAAATACTTTTAATTATAGGAATACAGGTGTATTATTCTGATTATGGAAAGTTTATTTGGTCAGATGTCTTGTCTACACATTTAACTTTTCTGTACAATAAGAAGCCGAAGTTTTGATGCAACGCTTACATCTGTCTGTCAGTCTAGTAAGGACTGCAACATTTTCAGCTTTGGGAGTCCCAGGGCTGCATCTTAAAATTGCTAGTAAGAACCCCAGTGTAGCCAATCACGTGATCGCGTTACGTCATTTTGAGCTCGAAAGTGAAAGTTGAAAGGTAAACAAAAATTGTAAATCAGGGCGTAAGTTTTTTATTCAATATATTGTGTTAATATCATGCACATGATTCGAAACCTACTTGGAAGTGCTACCCCCGGTACTACGATTTCCCCACCAAAACATTCTCGTTTTAAAGTTTTTCCTGTTCAACCACTTTCGACATAGCAAGCTCTGAGGTATTGATTGCAAGTCAGTTGAACAGGAATAGCGTTAAAACGAGACGGTCTCCTTCCATCCATCTGTCCGTAACACTTTCCTGTCCGCTCCATATTTCCTAAACCCCTAGAAGGTTTTTCATGAAACTGGTCAAATGATCACCTCATTTAGATTATGTGCAGAACCCATGAGTGAGCCTTGTCGGCTCAAGGTCAAGGTCACAACTCAAGGTCAAAGGTTTGAGCCTTCCATTTTGTGTCCGCTCTATATCTCCTAAACCCCTTGAAGGAATTTAATAAAACTTAGGCCAAATGATCACCTCATCAGACAATGTGCAGAACACATGAGTCAGCCATGCCGGCTCAAGGTCAAGGTCACAACTTAGGGTAAAAGGTTTGAGCCTTCTATTTTGTGTCCGCTTTATATCTCCTAAACCTCTTGAAGGATTTTTATCAAACTCGGGTCAAATGATCACCTCATCAAGGCGATGTGCAGAACTTATGAGTCAGCCATTCTAATTCAGTCAATATCTTTTTCGTATGCACCCATTTTAACAGTTAATGGTACTTTCCAGATAGAACGGTGGACAAGTTCATTATAGAAATTTAGCAGGGTAAGGGTTAACAATTAATTACTTGAGTCAGGAATGAGATACAACAATAACATTTCTATGCTTGTTGTATCTATACTTCTGAGTAGCATGATTTGATGCAGTCATATATGTAGAAGATATCATGACCCAAATGTTTCTTAAGACAGGGCTAGAATTTTGTCCACTAGTGTTATCAGTTAAAACTGTGAATGACGGACAACGGACACAGTGTTGTTTCAATTGCTCACATTGAGAACTTTGTGAGCACTCAGTTATTTTGCTCAGTCATAAAAGCTTTTCATTTTATTGAATGTGTAAGTTTATTTTATTTTATTGTTTAGCAGTCTGTGGTACTCGCATTTTGGATTACCAGTATTGAATTGGTTGAAAAAAAATTGAATTGGGAATGGGACTGTATTATATCCTCTTGGACTTCTATAATAAACACAGATTGTTGCAGTTCAGTTATGGGTAAACTTATGGTTTATTAATTCAGAACCACTCACAAAAGACTAGGTTTTAACCCTTGTCATGCTAGACATGACTGATTCTGCCTTTGCGACCAGTGTAGATCATGATCAGCCTGCACATCCATGCAGTCTGATCATGATCTGCACTGTTCGCCATTCAGTCAGTATCTTTTTGGTAAGCTCCCCTTTTAACAGCTAATGGTACTGTCCAAATTGAAAGATGGACAAGTTCATTGTAGAAATTTGGCAGGGTAAGGGTTAAAGATTAATTTTATAGTTCTGTGGTGAGTGAAATGAATGTTTCTGTTTACAGGGAAGCCCATATTCTCCATTGATATTCATCCAGATGGCTCCAGGTTTGCAACAGGTGGACAAGGTATTTCAAAATATTCTCAATTACAGGAAAACAGAACGTATTGATAATTTTATGCAAATTGGTTTTAATGAAACACTGATGAAACATGGTAAAACATTCTGTCCAACTCCTGCTTTAATGTCAATTTTTTGTCACATGCTCTCGAAAAACACCTTTTGTGTTCAATTTAAATCTTTTCACAGATGAATCTTGCAATTGTGACTCAGACTTCCTCAAATTTTAAGCCAGTACTGAATATTTAGCATATATGTTGTTAAATTTAAGTTATGCAGATGTTAAAGCTATTAGATCAGTTTGAAATGTTGCAGACTAAATTGATTTAAGAATTAATACTGGTTTGCTACCAGCGACCCTAATCAGATACAGAAGGTACAAAACATAGAAAAATGGAATGCAAAAACAGTATTTGTATTCGACATTTTCAGGAGATGATACAGGGAAGATTATTATATGGAATATGGCTCCTGTCCGAGATGAGAAAGCTGAGAAGAACGAAGGTGTTCCAAAAATACTCTGTGAGATGGACAATCACCTAGGTAACAGAGATGTTGTTTAATGTTCTGTGGCTATGTTTCATTTGATATACTATGTTTCTTTTTCGTTTTAATGACTGTCAACTTTACACTGTATAGACTGTGTCTACCTCTCATTTTACAGACTGTGTCTGTTTTAAATACCCAGTCTACTTTTCGCTTTGTAGACTGTTCACTTTACTTTCACCTGATAGAGTTTGGTTTCATAAAAGATCTTTATTTCATTCAAAATAAGTGAAGTTGGGTGAAATAATATAGCTCAGTGTATAACAATGTTTTCCAGCATGTGTGAACAGTGTACGATGGTCTACAAGTGGACGATACCTGGCCTCTGGGGGAGATGACAAGCTTGTCATGATCTGGCATATAACAAAGTAAGTTCTATAATTTGATGGAAGTCATAGTAAATTCTTTTCCTAATAGCATGTTGATTTATTTTCTCTAATGGTAATTAATATGTCTATAATACTATTGAAACAAAATTGTGGGAATTATATAATGGCAGTTTTCAAAATAACCTACTATGAAGTCATTAATATTCACTGGGAAAGGAGGGAGGGTAGCTAATTTTTGTTGGTATGTCAAAGCACAGAAGTAAGTCCTAATGAACAATATTCATTTTCTGTGAATTCAGATCCCCACAAAACAGACATTTAAGCCAAAACCATGAAATGTCATGCTCACAAAATTATATGAATTTACAGTATTCAGCAAACAAAACCTTATGGCATTTGTCTCTTTAGCCTTTGATTAACTCTCATTTGCCAATGCAGTAGCGGCTTACTGTATAAAACAGCCACTTTCCTTAAGCAGGCAGGCAGCTTATTTCCCAAATTGATATTATTCTAATATCAACTTAGCCACCTGTCTTAAACAGCGAGTTTGCGTTCCTTCCTTGTTTGGCTGCTTACTACAGTTATAACTGCATTGTCAACATTTTGTCAGTTGATATATCAGTATGAAATGTTCATTCATTAATCAGTGACAACCCAAATTTTTAGCTCGACTATTCATAGAATAGTGAGCTATTGCACTCGCCCATGCGTCGGCGTCCGCATCCGCGTCTGCGTCCCGATTTTGGTTAAGGTTTTGTATGTAAGCTGGTATCTCAGTAACCACTTGCGGGAATGGATTGAAACTTCACACACTTATTCACTGTGACAAACTGACTTACATTGCACAGGTTCCATAACTCTATTTTGCTTTTTTACAAAATTATGCCCCTTTTTCGACTTAGAAATTTTTGGTTAAGGTTTTGTATGTAAGCTGGTAACTCAGTAACCACTTGTGGGAATGGATTGAAACTTCACACACTTATTCACTGTGATGAACTGATCTACATTGCACAGGTTCCATAACTCTATTTTGCTTTTTTACAAAATTATGCCCCTTTTTCGACTTAGAAATTTTTGGTTAAGGTTTTGTATGTAAGCTGGTATCTCAGTACTTACTAATGGGAATGGATTGAAACTTCACATACTTGTTCACTATCATGATCTGACATGCACTAAGCAAGTCCCATAACTCTACTCTCTTTTTTTTCAAAATTATGCCCCTTTTTCGACTTAGCAGTTTTTGGTTAAACTTTTGTATGTAATCTGATATCTCAGTATCCACTAATTGGAATGGATTGAAACTTCACACACTTGTTCACTGTCATGATCTAACATGCACTGTGAAGGTCCCATAACTCTACTTGGCATTTTTACAAAATTATGCCCCTTTGACTTAGCAGTTTTTTGTTAAGTTTTTGTATGTAAGCTGGTATCTCAGTATCCACAAATTGGAAAGGATTGAAACTTCACACACTTGTTCACTGTCATGATATGACATGCAGTACAGAGGTTCAATACCTCTACTTTGCATTTTACAAAATTATGCCCCTTTTTCAACTTTTGTATTCATTCAATTGACAAGGCTGTTGAATAGTCGAGCGTTGCTGTCCTCCGACAGCTCTTGTTTATAAACCTCTACATTCAATTCCACATACTTATTTTATTAAAGTCACTAGCTTTGTTGTTTAGGATTGGTGTTGGAGGAACAGTGTTTGGTTCAGACTCAAAGATTGTAGAGTCATGGAGACCTGCTCATACACTGCGAGGGCATGCTGGAGGTCAGTTTTCCATTCATACAGTTGTCTTAACCTCATTTTTGTTTTAAACTAACTGAGTTTTAAATTGTTCATAATTTTGAAGTTTCTTATCTTTGGAAAATACTATGCATGCTGCTTAGAAAAGGTACCCAGTGTTTTGAATTGTTTAAAAAAAAAACTTTTTTTATATGAAAGAATCGGCAGTAAAAACTATTTACCAGGCTCAAATAGCAGTACTTTTATGATATTCAGTGTCTAAAAATTACCTTTCATTGCAGAAATGTATGACATGTCATTGTATCTTACATGCATTTGCCCAAATTTCTATACAGCAGCAGTAAAAAGTTCATTGTGTTATCCATGTAATTTAGGATGGTAAACCTCTGCGAATAGCATCTCTGTGATACCATTTAATTTCCTGGGCATGATTTTTTTGTTCTGGACAAAACTGCTGTTTCACTGGGATATAAACTTATGAAGACAAAATAATGGTAATTTTAATTGTTGGTTCACTTGGTTGGGATTTAATTTTATTGTTTGGCACAACCCTTAAATCCTAGAAAATCAGTCCCCATGAGTATTTATTTTTTTCCACAGTACACTTAGAAGAGCCTTTAACCCTTAGCCTTCTGGCGGCAAGTGATTCTGCCTTTGCGACCAGTGCAGACCAAAATCAGCCTGCACATCCATGCAGTCTGATCAAGGTCTGTACTGTCCGCTATTCAGTCAGTAAATTTTCAGTGAATACCCCTTCAAATGACCAATGGTACTGCCCACAATGAATGATGGACCAGTCCATTTTAGAAATATAGCAGGCTAAAGGTTAGGATAAAAGCTAAAGGGAAGAAAGAAAAGTTAGCAGATCTTTAACATTAAGTTCAAATTACTTGGTGTTTGTTGTTTACAGATGTGTTGGGTTTGGCATGGTCACCCGGAGATGTATGGTTGGCAACATGTAGCATCGACAATACAATCATTGTGTGGAATGCTGAGAAATTTCCAGGTAACAGTGGCAGTTTTGCCTTACTTTGACACTTATAAGCAATTACATAGGAATAAAAATGGTTTTTGTCATTGATTGTTGGAGCCTCATAAATATAACTGATGTGATAAATCTTTAAAGTTATCTATCTTCATGGACCCTAGGTCTTTTTATCATTTTATGTATATTGCCTTACTATAAAATTGCAAGTAGAATTCATTCTTGGAAGGACATACACCCTTGCCTCAAATGTCTTCATTGTGTGAAATTTAGATACGAACAAGCTTTTCAAAATTCTCTGCAGACAATATTCTGTTAGATTGAGAGATGAAATAAATACGCATAATTTTGGTTGCAGAGCAAGTGTCTGTGTTGAAAGGTCATACAGGTTTGGTGAAGGGGGTTACCTGGGATCCAGTTGGCAAGTACCTCGCCTCACAGTCTGATGATAAATCTTTGAGAGTGTGGAGAACTCGAGACTGGCAGCAGGAAGCCATGGTTACTGAACCATTTAAAGAGGTTAGTTTACTTTACTTTAATGCAATAAATAAGAATGATGTGTTGATAGGACCACCTAGGTTGTTTAGTATGTGTAGTTGATAAAAGTATTGACAGTTTGTTCAGGAGTTTGCAGGTTTAAGCCAAAGATGTGTGGAGGGATCATAGGTCTCCGTGAAGCCTCCATTGAAAGTAACAGTACAGCCTTTTTGCTGGACATTCATATTAGGAACCTAGTCAGCTGGAAAGGATTGTTATAGTCCAACTAAAATAAGTATAGAAATGCTTACAGTCTGAGATGAACTAAAGTAATGATAAACTACGAAATCACTATTATTTGTGGGGGACTAGTTTTTGTGGATTTCATGGTTTAGTCAATCCACGAAATTTAGTTCCATTGAACAAGACTTGGTGAAATTGCCATTTTGACCAAAACAAATTTCTGACCTGTAATATTAAATGATTTAAACTCCAGCATGTAAAACAAACATCATAAATAAAATGGCTCTAGTCTTAAACAGAAAAAATACCAGTTTCAATAATTAGTTTCTTTTAAGCTACTGATTATTTGTAAAGGTAAAATTTCAGTCAACTTTTGCTTGAATTAGAAATGTTTTGAATATTGCAGTGTGGAGGGACAACACACGTTTTACGTTGTGACTGGTCACCAGATGGTCATTATGTTGTATCAGCACATGCAATGAATAACTCCGGACCTACTGCACAGATTGTAGAGAGAGATGGCTGGAAGACGTCCCTAGACTTTGTGGGACATCGAAAGGCTATAACTGTTGTTGTATGTTTATTTTTCAAGTCTATGTTAAGGTAAAAATACCGTTGTCTCTCAAATTGCCCAAAAAAAAAAAACGTTCGAGAGATCGTAGTTCAAGCCCTTACATAGAATTTCACAGAGTAATTAGATCAAACTTACTGAGAGTGCATTCGGATTTTGCTGAAACCTTGTAATAAGTATAACAGAAGGAAGACTTTCAAGCATTCCAAGTTGAAGTGAATGAAGTTGGAGTTACTTCTTAAAACATCTCAATCAAGTTTTGAATCTAAAAGAAATGAAGTCCTGACAAAAGCAAAATGTTTATTGTATAAATGTTTAATACTTTGAATGTAAAACTAAAGTTCACAGACTCTTGAAAATTAGTAGAAAAACGCCATTTGAGTCGCACTAGAGAAACCCAACAATAGTCATTTGCGCAGTCTGGACAGGATCCATGTTGTTCACTTTCATGCCTATTGCAATTAAGGAACGTTAGCAAACAGCATGGATCCTGACCAGACTGCGCAGGCTGGTCTGGATCCATGCTGGTCGCAAATGCACTTTGTTGGTTTTCTCATGGTGCGGCTAATTTCCTAAAACTCGCAAGGGATGAGGAAGTAGAGTATGCTGTAATGACTTAAATATATAAGTAGGGGTCTTTGTGGCTAAGGGGTTAAGGTTGCTGACTTAATCAGCTGCCCCTCCTCACTGTTGGTTCAGAACCTCTTTTGAGGTGTAGATTTTAAATGTGAGGAAGCCTGGCTCGCAGAAGGATAATGTCTAACCAGGTATCACAAAAGGATGAAATAATGCCCAGAGGGGCACACCTTGGTCTTCTTCATCATCGGAAAGCTGGAGAATTGTCATATGACCTATAATTGTGTCTGTATGATGTTAAACCCAGCAAAAATTAAATGTAAGAATTTCTGTTTGCAGAGGTTTAATCCAGGAATTCTATTCAAGAAGTTCAAGAAAGATGTGCAGAAGGTAACCCGTTTAGTTGATTTTGCATCAAAAAAAAAAAAGAAAACTGCTATTTGGGCAATATTTATATGTTGTAATATTTCTATCTATGCATGAGTTCTACAGCACTTGGCAAAACTACACAACTTGAGCCAAATATTATTCTGAGTGTGCGTATTTCACGACGCAAAGATAATCTCTCTGTTATACATCTAGACTATTATAGTTGCAAAAATTGTATAAATATTTTTTTAAGCCAAAGTGAAATTGAACGTAAAGCTATTAATGATTTTTTCCTCGCAAGAGCAGATACTAAAATGACTTTGGTACTGGTACTTAATAGATGATTATTTCTGTATTACAGCCCCAGCAGTATACATGTTGTGCTATTGGTAGTAGAGACAGGTCTCTCTCTATATGGGTAAGTAAATTATACAGAGTATTGTCCAGTAGATAGACAGGCTTTTTTTAGACGCCCTTTGAAAACGGGACTTATTATGGGAACGCCCCTGGCAGGGCAGGGCGGCGTCCACAGACTTTGTCCGACATAATCTTCTACAAGCAGGAGGGATTTTGATGAAACTTGGACATTGTTCACCACATGAGACGGGTGTCATACGCAAAAACCAGTTCCTAGGTCTAAGGTCAAGGTCACAGTTAGAGTCAAAGTCAAATTCAAGAATTGACTTTGTCCGAGCAAATCTTCTTCATGCAAGGAGGGATTTTGATGAAAGTTTGGCACAATTGCTCATCATCATGAACGGAGTGTCTTGCGCTAGAACCAGGTCCCTAGGTCTAAGGTCAGGCCACACTTAAAAAGTCAAAGATACAAGTATAAATTTTTGTCCGGAGCAATTTCTTCTTCATGTATAGAGGGATTTTGATATAACTTTGCACAACAATGTTCACACACCACGAGCGAGTGTCATGCGCAAGAACCCAGTCCCTAGGTCCTAAGGTCAAGTTCACCGAGGTCCAAAGGATTACAAAATGAAAACCTTTTTCCGAGCATTTTCGTTCTTATGGATAGAGGATTTTGATATAACTTGGCACAAATGTTCAACACCATGAGACGGAGTGTCCCTGCGCAAGAACCAGGTCCTAGGTCTAAGGTCAAGAAATGACCTTGTCCGAACATTCTTCTCATGTATGGAGGGATTTTGATGTAATTTACACAAGATGCACTATCATGAGACGAAGTGTCGTACGCAGTTTCCCTTCTTAGAATTACTTCCCTTTGTTGTTACATAATAGCTATATTTGTAACTATTTTCATTACTATCCGTAGGGAAATATCGAGACCACTTTCTAGTAGTACAACATGCATGCTACATCCAATTTTGAGGAATATTTTGACCAATCTCTACCCTGGTAAAGATTTTTGTGTGGACTTAAAAAAAATTTTGGATTTTTGGATTTTTTATTTTTTTTTTTTGGGGGTTATTTGGAACTTCCTTAGTTGTTGCTATAAATAACATAATTGTAACAATTTTATCAAATGACTGTAGGGAAAAGCCAAGACACTTTTCTGTGGTACAACATAGATCTTACTTTCCAATTTTATGTGTATTTTAAGGTATCTCTACCAGGTAAGGAGTTTTTGGTTGGACTTAGAAAAACAAAAGACTTACCATGATTACTAAACAACACAAAAATTAAAATTCAATTTGCAAAACAGGTGGCTAGAGTAAAGAAATTTGCTATGACAGGCATATATTGTGACATTCTGGCACTCTTGTTATGTTTAATTGAGTATGTGCAATTTGATATTCACTACATCAAAAAGCCTGTCTGCTTGGCTCGATGTGGCTAGAGCAGATCTGTGGATTTAGGGATATTGAGAAAAATTGGAGTTTGCAAGCTTTACGCCAAGTACTGAAACACACCAAACACTGATTCCAGCACTCTGTGTTCTCAGTGACTATTTGATAGAAGACATTGTCTGAAATCATTCATCCTTCATCTTTGATTCACTTGGAGAAGTTATCCAAGAAGTCAAGCAAACCAAAATATAAGAAAAGAAAAAAAGCTTTGGACCACAAGAATTGCTTGAGTCAATTTCTGTGCTCAAGCCATTGATAATTTCACTTTACTTCTGAGATATTTTCTTTTTCTAGTTGACTGCATTGAAACGACCTCTGGTTGTGACCCATGACCTATTCACAAACTCAGTTGTAGACATTTCTTGGTAAGTTCAGTTTTATTTACAAATTCAAGTTAAGTTTTTATGATCGAGTAGCTAAATCTGTCGACCTAGGTTTTAACCAACAATGTAATCATGCATGTATTTTTAATATGGATGAAAGTCAGATTTGACTGTTTGACCTTAAAGATGTCTTGCCAAGAAGTTCATTGTCTATAGTTAGTTATTGGCAGGTATGAGTGGGTTCATTTGAGGAACTGCTACTTGGTTGTAAATATTATGGTTTTGCTTTGAAGTACATCTAGCTGCATTGAAGGTCTTTGTACTGATCAGTAAAATCTGCCAATATAATGCATCTTACAGGGCGAGTAGCGGTACAGAATTGCTGTGTTGTTCCTGTGATGGGACGGTGGCCTACATCAAGTTTAAACAAGAGGAGATTGGTACACCCATGGGTAAATCTGACGTGGTAAGATAATTGCATGACATTTCACGGCTCTAACCAGGGTAATGATTAAGAAAAACAGAGAGAGAAAACGTGTAGTCTGTAAAGTGTAATTCTTAAGATGAATTGTCTTATTTATTTTTGTGTGACACATTTTGTACAATTTAGGAACGATCTTACAATACAGGTTTAATCTTCCTGATTGGCGTAAATTGTCAGCTAAAAATGATTATTATATTCTTTACTTGCAAGATAAAATAAGAAAATGCTGAATTAAAACATACCTTGTCTGATTTTGCAGTATGGCCCTATTGCAACAGAGGAAATATCTCTTGTATCCTATTTCAGAATCGCCTGCTTGAGAAGATATACGGTAAAACAATCACCAAGAGTAACATCAATAGTTCAGCCAGTCAGATCATAGAATCTGCCGATATACTTAAACTACAACAACAACAACTAAAAGCGATGAACAGCTTCCCAAAGAAAAGTCACGTCTGGTTCTAACACACTCTTATTCGACTACGCCATCACCATCACAGTCTTTCTAAAAAGGCGATGATATCAGCAATTCACCATTAAGGTATGATTTAATCATCTGCTCGCCCATCCAGCTGGCTTACGGAAGGTAGATGGTTCTACCCAGGTGCCCGCTCGTGATGAAATAATATACGGAGGGGCACCTAGGGTCTTCCTCCACCATTAAAGCTGGAAAGTCGCCATATGACCTATCATGTGTCGGTGCGACGTTAAATCCAACAAAAAAAAGAAAATGTTTTGCCAATTTTTAGTCAAGTTTTTATTTTTATCCAAAATTTTTACCTGTTGTGTGGTGTTTTGTTAAACGGCGGCCTGGATTGTTTAGTAGAGAGAGCTGTTGACTTACTTTTAACTGAGAAATCAGTGGATACGAAGTTTTAAAAATCATTGTGTTGACAGATGATAATTACCACGTTGCAATTCAAGGAGAAAACACACTGATTAGTTGTTAGTAAAATTGATGTGATATTAAACATAATATTTTGAACTCATTAATTTATGTCAATTTCAATGTTGCATCCACCTATAAAAGTGAATCCCAGAATGCATTGCAATTTTGGAAGAAATGCAAAAAAATATGGTTTCACAGTATTTACACCTTTCTTACATTAGAATTAAACTGTTGTCAGTTTTTCCAGTATAATGCTACTCCATTTGAATGTTGTTACAATTATTTCAGCCAACAGACAAACAGATAGAAACAAAGACAGCAGATGGTCGGAGAAGGATTACGCCAATATTCTTGCCGGTACAACCTGATGTAGGGTAGGTACTGGTTCATCGTTTGCTTTCTCTCGATGAGTTTCCAGTTCATTAAGGAACTGACATAGATTTATATGATCCGTCCATTGAAAACCAACATGTGGTAGGGCGATTCAGCATGGACCAGACACAGCCTAGCGCATACCGCCAGTCCCTGGCAGGCATCCATGCTGTCGCTTTTTAAAGTCTAATTGGGAATTGGAGAAACCGTTAGCGAACAGCATGATCCTGACCAGACCTGCGCGATAGCGTAGGCCTGTCTGGATCCATGCTGGTCGCAAAGGCCCACTATGTTGGTTTTCCCATGGCACGCTCATATGTCCCTGTTCTGATTGGGCCGCCATGATAGAGTTGTTAAGACTGCTGACTTTTAGACCATTTGCCCCTCGCCATTGTTGGTTCAGATCCCTGCTTGAAATGTAGAATTCTCCATTTGAGAAAGCTGTCGGAAAATTCACAGATGGTTCTACCCAGATGGCTGCCAATTCCAAAATAATGCTCAAGAGAGGCACCTGGGGCTTTCCTCCAATACTCTGAGCTGGAATGTTGCTGCATGACCTAATTTGTGTTGGTGTGTTTTAAAGGCAAATAAAACATCAGAAGTGTTTAGTTCTTACACATAAGTCAGTAAGTTTGTTTGTCTGTTGGGACAGTGATTACATGGAGCCTCTGTGACGGGGGACAGTGATTACATGGAGCCTCTGTGACTGGAGCATTACTGTCACAGAGTTCTAAAATTATTTGCCTCTCACCTCTTTGGTTCAGGTCCAGGTCTTGCCCAGGATGCCGTGTGAGCAAGACATCCAGCTGGTTTGTGGAAGATCAGTGGCTCTGCCCAAATAACATACTGCAAAATCATTTAATTTCGTGGGCATGGAATTTTGTGGTTTTGATCAAAACGGCAATTTCATGGGGATATGAATTCGTGGATTTCAACTTTTGAATATAAATTGAATGGGAATTTTACTTGTTCGATGGGATTAAATTTCGTGGATTGACTTAACCACGAAATCCATGAAAAGTAGTCCCCCACGAATATTAATGATTTCACAGTAGGTGCCCACTGTTGCTTAAAATAATGCCTAGAGTGTCACTTAGTGTTTTCTTTTACCATTGAAGCTGGAAAATAGCCATTTGGCCTTAGCTACATAATTATGATTTAAAATATAACAAAACAAATCATTATATATTTTCAGGGAAGGACCAGCTCCATTTACCAACAACAGTCTGATAAATTTTGAGACATGTAAGTCCGGTACCACTATACAGGTGGAGAAACAGGACAAGGTCACCCACAGTGGTCTCCTCTCACCTCCCCCTCTTCAGGGCAACTCCCCACAGGCTAAACCCTGGGGGGCTGAGACTACGCCAAAATCATCGTCATCATCAAAATCACCCGCAGGGGAGAACAAAACCATAGACTCTGTTGTACAGGTAACTTAATGTTTACTCTGTCTAAATAGTTAATACAATAAAAAAAGATCCATTGATAATATAAATAACTTGAAAATTAGATTTATTTGCTGTATTCTTAGTGTTCTTACTAATGCTGTGCATCTTTGCTCTCCATTCTTAAGATATGATGATATCTTAGATGATTTTATTTTTGCTAATTACAGCAGGTTACAAGTATTCAGTAAATTATTTCTGTTCTAATATGTCTGCTGATAATTTATGTAAAATAGTACTGTGAAACTGCTAACATCAGTGGCTCAAGCTGCCAGTCCGAACTTGTTTTTGGGTCCACAGTCATTTTCATCACATTTTTTCTGTCATGAATTGCTCAAAATCCTTGGATGAACTGGGTATTTTGCTCATTTCATTGTAGATGAAGTTTGTATCTTTTTCTGCATAAGCCTTAAAGTAAATGTGATTTATAGAATTAAGAAATATAATATGAGCTTCTATTTCTACAGCCATTAGCTGCACTGGACAACAAGCAGGATAAACCATCAAGTAGCAAACTTACTGATACACCAAAATCATCCGACAAACATCCAGCCAGTCATACAAACAGGTAATATATTTATTATATCTCCAGATACAAAATATATCGTGACTCTATTTAAGCCAGATATGTCCATCTGTTGGTCTGTCAATCTGTCTGTAATTCGTGTCTGCTGCATGTCTTCTTGACGGGTGGGAAAATTTTAGTAAAACTTGCATCAAGTATAAACCTCGTCAAGACAATGTGCAAAGTGCACAACCAATGTCACTAAGTCCAAGGTCAAGGTCACACTTGGATGTCGGTGGTCAAATAGCTTCAGTTCATGTACACTCTGTATCTTCTAATCCATTTTGAAGATGTTCATAGAACTATCATCAATAGTTCACCCCATCAACAGGATGTGCAGAGCACCTGACCCAAATCACTAGGTTCAAGATCAAGGTCATCCTTGGAGGTTAATAATTAAATAGCTCAAGTTCATGTCCATTCCAAGCTTCTAAGCTACTGGAATGAATTTCATAAAGTTAGCTTCAGTTATTGACCGCATCCTGACAACTTGTATTGTGCACAACCCAGGTCACTAGGTTCAAGGTCAAGGTCACACATGAAGGTCAAAGGTCATATCACAATATTGTACCTTGCCTGTATAAAAATAGTACTAATAACTATTAGTAGTAATTCTAGTTTTGGACTAAAGTCAAAACTTAAAGAAAATTCAAAAAAATTATTTCTGCTGTCATAATTAAATCTTTGGACCACGGGCAATAGTATCAACTATTGACTGGCAAGTAATTCGATAAATGTACACTATATCAAGTATAGAAAGTGGTAAACAAGTAATTATATATCATAATCTTTCTAAAATATGTGAAATAAGTGTACTTCTGTTTCAGTGAAAAAGTCAAGACTTCGTTGTCACTGAAGAGGAAACATGACAAAGATGAAGGGCCAAAGAAAAGGGGTCGTCCCAGATTAATCGATAAAGAACAGAGTAAACGAACTCCCTCTAATACACCGGTTGTGTCATCTGTAAGTATATACACAATACTGAGAATTATTAACCTTTAGCATGCTGGCAGCAAGTGATTTTGCCTTTGTGACCAGTGCAGACCAAGATCAGCCTGCACATCTGTGCAGTCTGATCATGGTCTGCACTGTTTGCTATTCAGTCAGTAAATTTTCAGTGAAATTCGCTTTAAAAAATAAGTGATACTGCCAAAATTGAATAATGGACCATTCCATTTTAGAAATATAGCAGGGTAAGGGTTAATAGTAAAGTGGAAGTTGCAAAGTAAGGCAGGGTTTAGGGTAAACCATTA
The DNA here is from genome assembly GCF_021730395.1 of Mercenaria mercenaria. Taxonomy (NCBI): domain Eukaryota; kingdom Metazoa; phylum Mollusca; class Bivalvia; order Venerida; family Veneridae; genus Mercenaria; species Mercenaria mercenaria. The sequence goes on from NC_069372.1 coordinate 6,527,951, forward strand.
AAAACCTCGTTTGCCACAGAAAAGTACTGGGTTTTCTGATCATTGGTAGCAGGGTCAAATATTATTATTATAAATATTAAATATTATTTATTTATCTAATATTCATATATTATATATATATTATTAAAATATTATAATATATAAATATTTTTTATATATTTTAATTTTATTTTATATAATTATGATTTTTTTTATATATATATTTTATATATATATTATATATTGTTATTATATTATAAATTATTTATATTATTTTATATTATAATTTAATATTATTTTTATATAATTATATTTTTATTAATAATATATATATATCCCAGGTTGAACTAAACACCCTTATATCACTATGAAGAATCCTGCCCCGAAAAAAACCCTTGAGGCTGACTGTACAGAGAATCATTGTTTTACTGGACCTCCGCCTCTCTAATGAAACCCTTGCGGCTGAACTTGTACAGGAGATCATTGTTTACTGGACCTCCTGGCCTCTAATGAAACCCTTGAGGCTTACTTGTACAGGAGATCATTGTTTACTGGACCTCCTGGCCTCTAATGAAACCCTTGAGGCTGACTGTACAGGAGATCATTGTTTACTGGACCTCCAGGCCTCTAATGAAACCCTTGAGGCTGACTTGTACAGGAGATCATTGTTTACTGGACCTCCAGGCCTCTAATGAAACCCTTGAGGCTGACTTGTACAGTAGAATCATTGTTTACTGGACCTCCAGGCCTCTAATGAAACCCTTGAGGCTGACTTGTACAGGAGATCATTGTTTACTGGACCTCCAGGCCTCTGATGAAACCCTTGAGGCTGACTTGTACAGGAGATCATTGTTTACTGGACCTCCAGGCCTCTAATGAAACCCTTGAGGCTGACTTGTACAGGAGATCATTGTTTACTGGACCTCCAGGCCTCTAATGAAACCCTTGAGGCTGACTTGTACAGTAGAATCATTGTTTACTGGACCTCCAGGCCTCTAATGAAACCCTTGAGGCTGACTTGTACAGGAGATCATTGTTTACTGGACCTCCTGGCCTCTAATGAAACCTTTGAGGCTGACTTGTAACAGGAGATCATTGTTACTGGACCTCCAGCCCTAAGAAACCCTTGAGGCTGACTTGACAGTAGAATGATTGTTTTTACTGGACCTCAGCCCCTAATGAACCCTTGAGCTGACTTGATGAAACAGAGGTTTGGCTGTGGGAGGTTGCACTGTATAACAATAATAAAAGCAACTCTACAGAAGAGGGTATTTTTTTGCTAGGTTTTTTGTTGGGGATAGTCGTGTCTTAGTAGCCGCATTAGCAGTGTTAAGAATTTGCTGAACGCCAGAGTTTTGTTTCAGGGCATGATGCAGATTAATATTCATGACTATTTTTAACCTTTAGCCTGCTAAATTTCTAAAATGGACTGGTCCATCATTCAATTTGTGCAGTACCATATATTATTCAAAGGGGTGTTCACTGAAAGTTTACTGGACTGAATAGCGAACAGTGCAGACCAGTCCGTGCAGGCTGACCATGGTCTGTACTGGTGGCAAAGGCAGAACCACTTGCCTCCAGCAGGCTAAAGGTTAATTAGCACATGGCATTATTAGTGAATATACATACATGTACAAGTACATGGGACTGAAGCGATACCATAAGTATCATTTTTAAGTCAAATTTTGTTGTCTCAGAAGTAAAATGCAATGGTTCTGTTGAATTTGAAATAATGAGTTTCAGTTGTAGTGCTTATCATTTGTTTGATATTTCTTGCAGCATCATATCGCAGAAAAGGAAAGTGTGCGTTATGTTCCGTCAACTTCTGATCTCATGTTACGTGTGCCAAATATAGAGAAGCATCATACAGTACAGGTATAAGGAAATATCTCTTTACACCAAAGGCAGTATATTTGCTGATTAGCCTAATAAACTAATTATGAATTCTCAAGGTTGCTAACCTTTTATCACTTACCACTCATTGCTTGAGATTTAAAACCCAGATGAGATGCAGATGTTTTACGCCTGTTGCTCTGTGGGAGGTCGATACTTGTACCAGATTGAAATATTGTCTGGATGAACACTTGAGGTCTATCTCTGCCATAAAAGTCATATGAAACTTAGTTCTGGAGTCATATGAGCTTTTGTGTCACAGCACCCTGAAAACTAATTTCTTCATTCTTTTTATGATGAATGACTTAGACTGAAGAAAATCTGGGTCTAACAATAAAATGTCACTTCGACTTCAAAAACGTTACGTCATGCATACATAGCTTTACGGTTAATAGAGAAGATCTACCTCGTCCATGAGGTAATGCAATAAAGAAATCCCACCCATTTTAACTTCGTAGGTCTTCGTTTATTAAGGTATATCCACATATTGTGAGATGTACATATTGATTTTCTCAGATTCTTGATGGGTCAGGAGATGGTGGATTTACCTTGGAAATAAAGAACAATATCCAGACTGGTACCACAGTATTACACAAGTTACAATGTATACAAGGTGGTAACACAGTCTGGGAGCAGATACTGGCATCACAAATTATAGCCGTTGCAGGTTCAAGGTAAGTATATGAATATTTATGTTATTAACCTAATATGAATTTGAGCACTACATATCTGACAGGAAACACAATATGTAAGGTCATATTTTGTAACTTTTCATGAAAGCTTTCAGTTCTTTTTGTGTAAAAGGACCCTTGCAAGGGAATTAAGGGAATATTGGAAATTGTTGGTAAGATTGAAAACTGGAAATGTAGTAAAAAGAGTTCATAGACGAAAATACTGTTGGTTTGATATTCCAGTAGCTATAAAACAAAAGATAAAACCTTGACTTAATGTTTTGTAAAAATAGGTTGAGCAACAATAGTAGAATTAATACCCTCAGTTTCTCAGTGTGAAAAAACGTTGATTTCAAACATGTAATGTATGGATTGTTTTCTATCATCGTTTAACAGTTTATGGCAGAAAGTTTTACAAAGAATTGTCCTGTACACTATACTGTGTTTATTTCAGGAACACATCATGTGCAGCCTGTGTAGATTGTTCTCTATCATTGTTTAACAGTATAGGGCAGAAAGTTTTACCAAGTATTGTTTTGAATTCTAAAATCTCAGTCCTAGATGTAAATGGACATTATGTAATGGCAATTTCTTCAAAAGGCAGCTTATATGTGTGGTAAGTTTTTATTATCTCAAAGAATGGTTGAAACACTGTTCAGTGGATGCAGGAACAATGGTAAGCTGACTGCTGTTACATTACTGAAATAGTGCATTGAAAAAGAGATTGAAACTAAACATTTTAACAAAACAGTTCTTTAATTAACTGCATTATAACAACAATAAACTTCTCTGTTGAATCTTTTAGGTATATTATAATTTTATAATTAGCTTTAACCCGCCTGCTTAGCTCATAGGAAGAGCGTCCGGTCTACAGGATCGCAGGGTCGCAGTTTGCTCCTCGGGCGGGCGTGGTGTACCCGTGACAATTGATAAACAACATTGTGTCTGAAATCATTATTCCTCCACCTCTGATCATGTGGGAAGTTGCAGTTACTTGCGGAGAACAGGTTTGTACTGGTACAAAAAGAAAATCCAGGAACACTGTTTAGGTTACCTGCCCGCCGTTGTATAACTGAAATACTGTTGAAAACGGCGTTAAACCCAAAGCAAACAAACAAAATAATTAGCTTTACAAGGAAAAATAGAAGATATGTAACTTTCTGAAGGCTTCCAGGAAAACAATTGTGAAAATTTAGTCATAAAAGTCTATCTAGCAATTTGCCTTCATATGCCTTGGGGTCACTTTATCTCATCTTTGAAATTAAATGTCAAGTATTTGTCAACCATAGTGATTTGTCAAGTGCAAAACTTGTCTCTTTTCTCAATTCTCACCAGTGAGAGGCGAGATAATGATCATACTTCAGTTATTTTTCATTTTGTAATTCCATGTGTTGTGTCTTCTTGCAGGAACACTCAGAGTTTATCATGTGTTGTGAAAAATGAACAGTTATCCTCGATAATGAAATGTAAGTAAATGAAAGGTAACTGTCAATACAAAATCAGTGAAACAGTTTTTCTTTCGCGTCTATATGGCAACATTTAATCGTAGTTAACTTTGACAGCCAATTATGTGTTTTTCTTTCCGCGAATTTTTGCATATTTTACTGACACTGGTCTTTGACTTAGAGAATTATAACAATTTCTATTCTAACACAGCCAGGTTTGTTTTCCTATTGAACAAAGAAGACTGATAGTGTGAGATTATTGTGCGACAAAATGTCATATTGTTATGTTATGTTAGAGTACAATATCATAGCATCAAATGTCATAGTGGCCCGCAGGTAAAGAAAGGCAAACAAAACTGGCAAATATTTGATGGATGTCATTGAGGATGATGATAGCAATCCTTAATATCTTGTTAGAATCTGAATAATACATATCAAACAGTGATTTTATCTTGAAAAAGATCATTTTCTTCCAGATGTGAGTTATTATATCACTTGGCCAGTGTCCTCATGATATGATTCCTTCACATCTGAATTTCAATTAATGCTTTAAATCAACTACAAAATCATGGCCGAGTGGTTGTAGTCGCTGACTTCAAATCACTTACCCCTCACTGATGTGGGTTCGAGCCTCACTCCGGGTGTTGAATTCTTCATGTGGGGAAGCCATCCAACAGAAGGTCAGTGATTCTACCCACATGCCCCCCCGTGATGAAATAATGCACGGAGGGGCACCTGGGTCTTCCTCCACCATCAAAGCTGGAATGTCGCCATATGACCTGAATTGTGTCGGTGCAACGTTAAAAACCCAACAAAACAAACAAACAACTACAAAATCACAGTTTGGGTATAAGGTACTGAATTGTTTGATGGTGCATTTTCAGCTGATGAGGATGTATTAAAGGCATTTGTGACAAGTGAAGGTATTCCTGTGGTTACATTATCCACTAACAAATCCTACTCCTTCAATCCACAGCTGGCTTGCTGGTATGTTATCTTTAGTTTCTTTTGATAGATTTAATCTTGTTAGTCCATGTTAGAAATGACTGTTCAGGCCTATTTTATCCCATTATGCCATGTAAGAAATGACTATTCTGGCAGATTTTATCCTGTTATTCCTTGCTAGAAATTCATACCAATTTTATCATGTTATCCCATGTAAGAAATGACTATTCTGGCAGATTTTATCCTGTTATTCCTTGTTAGAAATTCAGACCAATTTTATCATGTTATGCCATGTAAGAAATGACTATTCTGGCGGATTTTATCCTGTTGTTCCTTGTTAGAAATTCAGACCAGTTTTATAATGTTATTCCATGTTAGAAATGACTATACAGGCCTATTTTATCTAGAAATTCAGACCAGTTTTATCCTGTTATGCCATGTTAAATGTGACTATTCAGACTGCTTTTGACTGTTGCAATATTATTGATATATTGTGCAAAGGACTGTTGCAATACTATTGGTATTGCAAGACACTGTAGTAACACTTCTGTTATTGTTTATTACAATTAACTTAAATAGTATCACTACAATTTTTACAATAAGTTTGTGTTTCATTTCTTGCCAAACTTTCTTTAACTTAATTGTGTTTTGCAGGTTGTTGATAAATGACAGAAATGATAAAGTTCACAGATGTTCTGCACATTATCACAGTAAACCCAGGATCAGTACCTCTATATCAGGGACCCTTACATCATTACAAATATCTCAGGATAAGTAAGTCATCAGAATTTTAACTTAACCACAACATTTTTGCATGGACAGTACTCACCTCTGGCCTAAATTCATCATTTTACACTTTTGCTTGGTGTTATACATGGAAATATATTTTCCCCACAGAAACAGCTAGATGTTTTATACATACTTCCTCTAAATCATACGATAAATAAAATTGAGCCGCGCCATTAGAAAACCAACATAGTGGGTTTGTGACCAGCATGGATCCAGACCAGCCTGCGCATCCGCACAGTCTGGTCAGTATCCATGCTGTTTGCTTTCAAAGCCTATTACAATTAGAGAAACCATTAGCCAACAGCATGAATCCTGACCAGACTGCGCAGATGCACAGGCTGGTCTGGATCCATGCTAGTCGCAAAGCCATTATGTTGGTTTTCCCATGGCGCGGCTCAATTATGAATAAAGTTGCCTCCATGGTTGAGTGGCTTCTTTTGCCCCTCACTACTGTGGGTTTAGAACCTCACTTGGGGCATGTAATTCTTTCATGCATGAAGCCATGTGGCTTATTTGTAGAAAATCTGTTGTTATGCCAATACCAAAAATAATTTCATGTGTAGCACCTGGGGTCTTCCTCTACCATTAAAAGCTTGTAAAGTTGCCATAAAATCTAAATTTTGCTTTTATAGCTTAAAACAGAAAACAAGTAAATGAATAGTTATATAGATACACTTCTATGCAATAAAATATTTTGTGTTTTGTTATTAGAGCTCAGGGTACATCTCGGGGAGTGATGCAGACAGGGCCTGAAATACGACAGTTATCCACATTAAACCATCTAGAAACTCAACTCCATACATGTATACATCTGAAGTCCGCCACAGAATACAAGTTCTGGTTACAAACCTATGTTAGATATCTCGTTCAAGAAGGTATATGTACTTTGGCTGTCAGCCTGTCAATCAGATCTGATATTTCTATTTTGGAAAAGGTTGAAGACCTGCAATATTTCTTAACAGTGATTGGGGAAAATCTATAAACTTATTTTAATACTAGTATTTCGAGTTAGGCTTCTTAAAAAAGGAGTACTGGATCTGTAGTTAAAAAACTGATATTGAAGATAAGTTTAAAAATCCACACAGCTGGTTGGTTCTTCCTGATTTAACCAGTTGCAGAGTCATGCTCTGAGACTTGTCTACAAACTCAGATTTATAAACATTGTATCTGTGTATCATATATTGAGGCAAGGTCAGTGTTTTGCATATTTTAACAGTTGAAATGGTATCAAAGGAGCTTCAGTTGCCAAGTGGTTAAGATTGTTGAATATTTTAGTGACCTGTCCCACAGTGCTGTGGTACCTTGTTTGGGGTTTAGAATTCTTTGATGTAAAATAGCCTTCAGGTTGTCTTAAGTACTGTGGTTTTGTCCAACTGCCTAACTATGAAGTAATGCCTTGGAGGTGCAACTGGGGTCTGTTGCAATCATGCAAAGTTGCCATCTGACATATAATTTTGTATTTGTAATTTTAAACCCAACAAAAAAACAAAAGAAGCAAAGATAGTCTTTGCCTCATTTACAGTTTTGTACTGTAGAAAATATTCCAGACTTTCGTAAGCTGTTTACTTGATGATTTAAGAACTGAACAGATTGAAAATAAACAAAAACAAACACGTTTTGATATGTAAAATCTCTGTCTTAAATACTTATCATTTGGTAAATTTCATATGTTAGTGTGTGTGAAGTCCTTTTGTTCAAAATACTTTACAAAAACAATTTTTCACAGGTATTGAAGTTCGATTACGAGAAGTATGCAGTGATTTGCTTGGACCTGTCTATCAATCAAAGGGAAAGAACTCCTGGCAACAAACAGTATTGGTACGTATTTAATAATTTGTTATAATCTTGTTTAAGCTTTGTCAAGCTAGTAATATTCAGAATTACACTTTTTATGTAGGACAATTGTATAAGTAAGAATTTATGTCTCTAAAACTGGTACAGAACTTAACAGTGCCAAAATTACAAAAAATATGTGAAATTGTTTATAGTTATATAAAAGTACAGTTAACACATTACCACTTTTGAGCTTAACAGTAAAAATTATATTGCTCAAAGTTTGAAAGAGATTAACAAAATGCTTGAGTTATCAAACATAGAAAATATAAGGAAAACGTTCAGGAACCACATGAATTATTATATGGCTGAGTATGTGTACTTATACTTGTCTGAGTCTTATACTGGAATGAAATAGAGTAGAAAGTAAAACCCCTTTAAATTTACAGGGTTTTAACAAGAGAGAGTTATTGAAGGAGTTACTGCCCTTGTTCAGTGAAAATTTGAAGGCATTGCAGAGATTGTACACAGAATTTCAGGAGCAGTTGGAGATAGCAGAGACTGGCTGAGACCAGCTATACCTGTACCAGGTGTGTTAAACTTTTATCATTATACCTCCAGTAAACACGTTCGTAAATTTTCCATTTATTTTGAATACTGCATTTGTGTTTCATACTCATATTCAAAGCCCTGTACAGACTATCGTTTTTCAGTATCACCCAGACAGGTGTTATTTGTTTTCTAAAACCCTGTACTTACAGGTGTGTCCCACCTAAATTAAATGAGTACCTCCTGCTTATTATGAGCATGTTATTCAAAGTTAATGACAGTAACTATTTAGCCTCTGAGCTCCTGATAGAAAACTCATTTAAGGTTTTGTCAGGATTTCTGTTTTTCCGAAGGGATATTGTCTAGAGTTTATTCTAAATTTTCCAGATATATGTCAAGATTTCCGAAATTCACAACCGTCTATATCCTGACAAATATTTTCACATATATATTTAATTTAATATTTTCAGAGGAACTTATTCTTCAGTGGACATTACAGGCTTTGCTACATTTATTCTGCTGTATGGGCTGGAAGGCAGGAACTTCACTATTGTAGCTTACATCATCGAGTGCTCAACAATTTTAGTCTGAGATTAGTGTTGCCTGCCATATTCAGGAATTTTTTCGGAGAAGTTTTTTATACCAACTTCATCAGGACATCTGTGTAGGAGTTTAGTTATCAGGGATTTTATTAATCATGTGGCCACATGAATTGAATGCAGAGAAGCATTACAGTTACTTGAGAGGACAGTTGCTTTTGAGCATGTTGACTGCATTTGAGCCGCACCATGAGAAAACCAACATAGTGGCTTTGCAACCAGCATGGATCCAGACCAGCCTGCCCATCCGCGCTGTCTGGTCAGGATCCATGCAGTTTGCCTTCAAAGCCTATTGCAATTAGAGAAACCATTAGCAAACAGCATGGATCCTGACCAGACTGCTTGGATGCACAGGCTGGTCTGGATCCATGCTGGTAGCAAAGCCACTATGTTTGTTTTCTCACAGTGCAGCTCATTTTTTGATTATGAAGATGTTGAAAGTTGCTAGAATTGTTGTAGTAGCCTAGTCTAATTAATTGTTCAGAGGGACTCATTTTGTCACACTGTCAGTAAAAACTGTTGTAAGTTTTACATATGCGGGAAATAAAGAACATTTGGTTGCACTCCTGTAAAGTGTTTAAACATGTAATTTTGACTGCAGATTGTGGTTATTTGATGTAAAGTGATAATACATGTATGTCTTGGTCACAATCAATGAAGATACAATGCAATGTCACTCGCTCATGTGTAGATGTTAAAAGAGACTAGGTACCCATTAAAAAAAAACTTTGCTATTATGTATCTGTGATGAAAGCACGTTTTTTTTCTGCCTGCATTTGAATGAGTAATCTTGAATTTCATCCTTCAGAAACATTCTGTCACCAACTTTCTTTCCAAAAAGAAATAGGAAAAAGTGAAGACCAGTTGAAAGAAAATATGACATTCCTGCATATATTGATCCTAGTATGCACCTATAGCAGTATGTGACCCCATTTTATTGTAGTTAACACAGAGTGCAATTTCTGCTTTAACTCTTTGTTTTTGAAATCACAGAAGAACAGTTGTTTGAGGTTGCAAGGGGTGAACAAAATGCTCTAGTTATCAAGGCTTTTGAGTGATCCACATAATGAAAATAAAAGAAATTTGGTCATGGACCATTTTACTTGCTTGAGCAAGTGGTGTTTAACGCTTAGCCTGCTAAATTTCTATAATGAACTTGTACATCTTTCAATTTGGACAGCACCATTAGCTGTTTAAAAGGGTGTTTACCAAAAAGATACTGACTGAATAGCAAACAGTGCAGATCATAATCTACACTGGTCGCAAAGGCAGAACCAGTCGTGTCTAGCATGCTAAGGGTTAACTGTATTTGGTGAAGCTGTTGGGATTGAGATTTCATAATGCGGTTTTGAGAAAAATAGTGCTTGAAAAAATAAAAAAAGTTCTTCAGAAGAACTCTCTTTGAATATTGTCTCATATGTGCTATATGAACTGTTTTGGTTAAATATACTTCAGCTTTCTGCCAGAGTGAACTGTGGATTCTGCAGTCAAATAGGGCTCCTGTTTGAACAAACTGAATATTTTAAAGTTTAGAATGTATTTGGCTGCTGTATATTTATGCTGTTGTATGTTGTGTTGTTTGTCTTGATGATGGCCACTTTTTTGTAAGTACATACAAGGCCCATATTCATTAACATATTAAGTTGAAACATAGGACTTTAACCCTTACCCTGCTAAATTTCTGTGATGAACTTGTCCATCTTTCAATTTGGACAGTACCATTTACTGTTAAAAGAGGTGATTACCAAAAAAAAAAAATACTGAATGAATGGCGAACATCTGTGCAGGCTGATCAAGATCTACACTTGTCACAAAGGCAGAATCATTTACTGGCAGCAGGCTAACGGTTAAAATGCTAAATTTTCATTTTAGCTCTGCCATTGGCACATGTGAATAGGTTGCAATGAAACTTTACAGGAATCATCATCCTGCAACTTCTGATAGTCCAAGAAAATTCCAGTACAATGAATATGCTGTAGACAAAATTATGGCAAATTGAATATTTGTCATTCTTAAGCCTTAACTTTCAGATTTTTTACCCTGCCTATTTCTAAAATGGACTGATCCATTTGTTATTCAAAGGGGTGTTCACTGAAAATTTACGGACTGAATAGAGAACAGTGCAGGCTGATCTTTGTCTGCACTGGGCGCAAAGGCAAAATCAGTTGCCACTAGCAGGCTAAAGGTTAAAGATGTTATTAAATATGGGCCAAAAGTCTTGATTGTTATAACATAGATCTCAGAATGGCATTTCAAATTTCATAATATATTCTTTATGCTATGGTCACATCCGACCCTCACAGGATAATTTTTTCGTTTCAGTTAGTCTCTTATTTTAAGACGTTTAATTGGAATATTCAATTCATCACTCATTTCATGTCATTGATAGAGTTGAGATTTCCAGAGTGTAAATAGTAAACAACTTATAATTCTAAAAGAAAGCTTAAAAATAGACCTGTGGCATTTGTTACTATTGACACAAGCTAAAATGCTGTTTTAGTTTACTGTATACTTTTTCATATTTACTTTGCTAGGGAAAGAGTTGTGATCAAAATTTGCTATTGTGTACAGCATAGCAAGATGGCTACTTTGATTTATTTCAAAAGGCACGGTTTCTTCATTCTATTTATTTCATATCAGCATTTATATTTGTTACTTTACATAACTCCGTATGAAGTTATCATTTAGCCTTTGTTGTTTATTTATGATTATTAAATAGCTCATTATTTTTCAAGAAACACATTTTTAAAGACGTCTTCATATTTTTTGACAAAATTTGTTATGTTTTCTTTCTTTAAGGAATATAAATGTTTTGGACTTATTTGTAACGTCAGTGGACTACTATTATTTCTTTCTTTGTACAAAGTTTTGAAACTTTGTAGTCCAGTCTAAATAGCTAGCATTTGATTGGCTGTTTCTTAGCCTCCTTCTGAAATCAACCAATGGCATGTTTGCATTTCCAGACTGGTCTCCAAGCACAATTTTATAACAGGTGGAACCAGTTTAAATTGAGCTTCCAGTGTCTTCTGTACATGTATATAAATTATGGTCTTTCTATGTTGTTCTGTTTCATATTGCAGTGTGTAAACTAAAGGTAACACTTGACATTTTTTATAGCACAAAAGTGTGTTTACAATAATGTGGTGCCAGTATTGTATAGAATTGGGGCAACTATTTGCGCTTTATGTAAGATTTTTAACTTTTGTCTGTATGCATGAATAAAGTATGGATAATTATGCCCCCCCCCCCCCACCCCTCGAAGGAGGGGTATATTATTTTGCAGATGTCTGTCGGTCTGTCTTGCCGGTCCGTAGACCAATCGTTTTCCAGATGATATCTCAAGAACACTTGGGCCTAGGATCATGAAAGTTGATAGTCATGACCAGCAGATGACACCTATTGATTTTGAGATCAGTAGGTCAAAGGTTAAGGTCTCAGTGACCCGGAACAGTTAAACCGTTTCAGGACTGATAACTTGAACGCTTGGGCCTAGGATCTCAAAACTTGATAGGGAGGTTGATCATGACTAGTAGATGACCCCGATTGATTTTTGGGGTCACTTGGTCAAAGGTCAAGGTCATAATTGGTTAAATCCATTTCTGATTATTATCTTGAGAACCATTTGACCTTGAGCCTTCATTATTTATTGGATGTTTAGTGTTGTGATAATTTCTGGGTCAAAGGTCATGGTCAGTTAGGGTCAAATTTATTTTAAAGCAATATCTTGAGATCAGTTTGGCTTGCATGCTTCAAATATCATGGGTTGTAGATGACCCCTATCATTCTTTAACCTGGATCAAAGGTCGAGATCATTTTATAATTAAGGCTATCAGCGGGGCATATGTGTTTTTCAATCAGCTCTTGTTAACTTATTGAAGTGACTTATAAACAATAAATGGGCACTGGCAGAATCACTTGCCGCCAGCAGGCTAAAGGTTAAGTAATGGCATAGTTTGAGTTGGAATGTAACCAGGTAATGCATGTTATTGCTGTTTAATGAGTTGCTGATTATATACCTAAGTACAATAATGTGTACTGGCTCATTTACACCATCCGTGGTTAAGGTCACTGACTTCCAGTCACTTTCCCCTTACCGTTGTGGGTTCGAACCTCACTCCAGCTGGCTTAGGGAAGTATGGAAAGTTGCTATATGACCTATAATTGTGCCTGTGCGACGTTAAACCCAACAAAAAAAAAATTACATCATCTAATCATATAAAATCAGTTTTAACAAAAGTTTTAACATCATGGTAATATGACATCACACACAAATTTTGTTCCAGTACCGTAACAGTTACTGTGAGTGTTTCTGGATATTGGCATGGATTACAGGATTCTGTACTGTACAAATTTGTCACTATTCATGGTATATAACAAAATTTCTTATGTAAAGTGAATTTTATTTATACTAATTTGTATTAGCTTGATTGTGATGAAAGCTTCAAGCTTATTGGAACCACTTTTGAGTCAGCTTCTTGGAGAAATGGCTACTGGTGTCATATGAGAAGTCTTGGTCGTGACCCCAGTGGGGCTCGAACCCATGACCCCTGGATTGAGCGGCCGACACCTTATCCGCTAGACCACCGCTCCCCATTGAAAAGTGAATTTTAGAGCTCTGTTACAAATGGCAGTATAAATACACACATTGTGGGTGTTTTTTCCCAGACAATTGAGAACCAATTTGAACATCTTGAATAACACGGCAGTAATAAACTCATATACTCTGGTTCTGAATGTTGTGTAGTTCTTAGAACAGGTCAACAATGCTTTAGATATTGTCTTTTTATCAATGCAGAATAATTGATATATAAGTAAAATAGTTTGATTGCATGTGATTTAATTCGGAAATCAAGATAAGTTGTATATTAGTTGGCTAGCCTCTGAAAGCAAGCTGTACTTTCTGCTACTGTCACTGTTGTTAAAGCTTGTATTGTGTATCATTTCTTTTCTTATAAATTTTTAAATATTAAACCATGTCAGGCCCGTATCCAAATATATTTGACAGGGGCACCAGTCTAGAATGTAGACGTCACTGCCCAGGTGCAAAGCGTCAATAGTGGGTAGCAATGGGAGGGGGGCTCTGCCCATGTTAGGGGGGCCTCCCCCTGAAAATTTTTGAAATAATGGCATGAAATTGTAGCCTCAGGTGCATTTTTTGTCTAAATTTTGAGATAATGGAGGAGTTACTCCCCTCCTGATGGGGAGCGGGGTTAGAGGGCTCTCCTCCTTGAAAATTTTGAAATACAGGTATGAAATGGTGGTCTCTGACGCATTTCTAGGTCTAAATTTTGTTCCTTTGCCAAAATAGTAGGGTGCATCTTTGATGAGTGTAGGTCATTTCTCAGCCAACTGTGGGGGCACACGCCCCCTAGACCCGGCCCTGGATCCGGGTCTGCACGTCATTAAAAACATTTGTGCATGAAAATCATATGGAGATTGTATTGTATCAATGGATATCATTTTGCTGATTTTCATGAAGAGTTGATATTGGTCTTCAAAGAATTTAGAACTTGTGTAAAAAGGAATAGCAGTCTGTAGTAGATTGTTCATTCCTGTAGAATAAAGAAAACATGTCTGATAGTGCTAAAATTTATTATTTTTGTATGTCCCAATATTTTTGTGATTTTTTTTTTTTTTCAAAAAGTACCCAAGAATGGGTTTTGGTAATTATGCCTTAAACAAACAAAAATGATACACGTTAGAGGTATAATGATATAAATGTTTTGTAGATACAGTCAAACCGTCACTAAAGACCACTACTGAATAAAGACCACAGATATAACCTGTCCTAAATGGTCAGAATTTTCTTATCCAACTTGCCTATACAAACAAACCTTCGATAAGCAGGCAGCCAAGGGAGTAACATAATTTGGCCGTTTTAGGCAGGTGGCTGCTTAAAATGAGATTAGAATACAAAGTCAGTTTGGGAAATTAACTGACTTGTTGCTTTATACAGATGACCTTTCTGTCAGGTTCAACTGTATAAACATGTTACCCATTTTGAGCGACCCCCTGTAAAGAAAGTATGTTTTTTATCTTCCAGAAGTGGTCTTTATAGACAGGTTTGAGTGTGGAAGAAATTGCCAGTTTCTGAAAATTTGAATACTGTCAAACCTGTATTAAGCAGCCAGTCAGAGGAGTAACACAATCTGGCTGCTTAAGGCAGGTGGCCACTTAAAACAAGTTTGAATACTTAGGCAAGTGGCTGCTTAATACAGGTGGCTGCTAAGGCAGGTTTTAACTTTCTATACATGAAAATTGCACATAGGTTGACTGCAACCTCTCTAGAGCAGCCATGCTGAGAAGATTGAAATATGTTCATTGTGTTGAGGTTGTTGCTCTTAGAGAGGTAAATTCACAAGTTACTTTCAAAGAAAATTGTCTGCTTCGTAAATATTTACTCTTCAAAAGTGATGTTAGCAAAGTTTTAACTGTACATGTGAATATATTAGGAATAGATGCATATTTTGTCGTATATTTACAGTAGCTACAATTGTTGGTGCAATGTTAAGTATGTGTGCTATGTAAATCTACCATTTTGTTGAAGATCATGAAGAAAATAAATGTTTACAACAGAAATTATTGTTATTTTAATGATCTCACTCGGGCAATTTAGTGTCTCCAGTGGAGGGATTAAGTTCTGGTAATTTCTTGCTTGGAGAAGTTTTCCAGTTGGCTTACAGAAGACCATGTTCTACCCAGGTGCCTGGAATACGGTATTTAAATCTTGTCATTTAATGAGGTGAATTATGCTGTATAATGATTTGCAATATTCTTGGTTTAGTTTGGTATTGTGAAAGGATACATTCTTTATTTTGAAAGAGCAAGGGGAGCGAAATGTTATGGAAATGTTCTGTTTGTTGCATGTTTAACAATTAAGAACGCTTTAGTCTACATTAGTCAAACTTCTTGGGTTGGTTGCTAGTGCTCAGTTGATGGCCCCTGTTATATTGAGGATCAGTAGGTCAAGATTAAAGTACCGCTAGCCTGAAAACAGCTTTTGATTATATGCTTAAAGATGCCTGGTTGTGAAACCTCATACGATGGTAACCTGTGGTCTTTTAATTGCTCGTGTTGTTTTTTTTTCGGGGATAAGAGGGTGGGCCAAGGTCACAGTGACCTCAAGACTGAAAATGTTTTCCAGTTAGTACCTGGAGAATGCATAGGTCTAAAACTGTCAGCTTCATAGTTGTAACGGTTGTATATGGTTCTATAGCTGACCCCTATTGAATGGGTTTCGGCAGGTCAAAGCTTGAGGTTCAGTGACCTTGAGATTTACTTGGTTTCTGGTCAATAGCTTGAGAATGCTTAGACATATGACCATTAAACTTAATAGCATCATTTCTTATGGTCAGTAGAATGGACTTGTTGGTATCAGGAAGTTAATAAGGTCACAGTAACATTGTTTAAGGAATGCCAAGATCATAATAACACTGAAGACTTAAAATGGAAAAATGTATTTTGTCAATGACTGGTAGAACGCTCTGGCGTATGGTCATCAAACTATGACATGGTTGTCTATGACCAGTAGATGACCTCTATTGATGCACCTAATCGTACAGCCCGCCTATCAGTTCATTAAGCAACGGACTGCTCATTCAGAGGCCGCGAGTTCGATGTCAGTTAGCTTAATTACACAGATAAGCTTAGTCATGAAGCCATCTGTACGGCGCATTAAGCAACGGACTACTCTTCCAGAGGTCGCGAGTTCGATATCAATTAATTTAGTAACACAGATAAGCTCAGACAAGAAGTCCTCTGTACGGCGCATTAAGCAACGGACTATTCCTCCAGAGGTCGCGAGTTCGATGTTGATACATTTAATTACACAGATAAGCTCAGACAAGAAGCCCTCTGTACGGCGCATTAAGCATTGGATATACTCCAGAGGTTGCGAGTTCAATTTCGATCGGGGTAACATCCGTGTTGAAATCAATCCATCGTTTTAGGGCTTGCGGAGAACGGTTGTTAGTTGGTTGTGGAGAACAGATTTATACAAGTTCGAAGTGAAGAAACTTTATTTTGATAATGTTTAACAACCGTAGTGTTAAACACTCTTACATACCTGAAATTCAGCTATTTATTTTTACAAGATATTTCTTTCAGATTACTAAATAAATATTTCACAGCCCGTTAAATTTTAAAAGAAATTAGAGGAGTCAGTCATAAAAATGTAGAGCTACCATTTACAAAAGTGAAAAGAAGTTATACAATGTACAATAAACAACATTGAGTAAAGAAAATTATTTCAAAACGAGAAATAGAAAAAATAAAATAAACTGTTGTTATTTTAAAAGCCCCTGTCGCTTGCAAAATTCTTTTGCGCAAGACTTGCACAAACATTGTATCTTATTTAATTTAATTTTACACTATCGTTATCATATTTCTGAATTCAACTGGACTGTCTCATAAATTTGGTGTTTTATAAATTAATTTGCACAATTTATTATCTGTTCTCTTGAGGATAAGATGGCAGCTATTCAACAACTTCCTGCTTTTAATAAATGTGGGATAAAGGGGGACTCCATGGCTGAGAAGATAAAAGTTGCCGGCCACAAATCACTTGTCTATCTATACTGATGACTTCACCAGGGTTCTACTGCTTGACTTGTAAGGAAGCCATCCAATATGTTTGGAAACACAAACATTAGGGTCAGGACTCCATCCCGTGTCATAAAAATCTTTTAGCAAGCAACTTTTAGCATTTACAAAACAAAATTGCTACAACATCAATCAGGGCCGTATCAGGGGGGAGGTTGATGGTGGTGAAGAGGGGGGGGTCCGGGGTCCTTACATGGTCTACCAAGGTACCCGCGAGTGTGCCTGCAATAATATCTGGATGCTAACTGGAGTTGCCCTAAGTATCAAAACTAAAAGGTTCTCAAATTGCTGAATTAATTAAAATTATATTTATGCGATACTTTAAAGGTCCAATACTAAGGAAAGTGAACATTTTAATTTCTTTTAAAAAGCACAGAAACTATTTCATTTTATTGGAAAATGAAAGTTGGTATGTAGAAATTCGAAATAAATCGCAGTATATGTACAATTATTTTTCTATGAAGTATGAAGAAAGTTAAAAAGACCTGGGGGGTCATTCTGTCGATTTATTGAAATTTCAACATAATACACATACATTTCTTTGAGTTCCAAAGGCCTTCTGTAAATCATGACCTGCCAATCTTCATTATTAAGTGTCTTGCAGAAGTCTATGCACCGGCTATGAAAAAAATTGCCAACTCACTATCCCTTAGTAATGGACCTTTAAACATAAATCATGCAAAATCTTCACGGATGTCTTTAGAGATAGCTAAATTTGAGGTTATTTTTCAGCATATCATCAGAAGTTTATACGCGTTTTGAATTCAAAACATCCTAATTTGATAAATATCACGACCTGTTCATCTCAGTTACCGTTTTCTTTTTTACGTGACAGATATTTAGACTTTTTGTGTGTGCTCGTGTTACATCGTGTTTTTCGAGATCATTGACTGTTCATTCATTTGCAGATAAACAGATAAAAACAAAACATTACAAGAGAGAAAATATTGACAGAATGATACGGCGATCGATTTCTCATTAACAATTCATACAGTTAATATAATGAATGTACAAAAATATTTATTATACAAAGTGAACTAGAGACAAAAACATCACTACAAATTGGAAAGAAATTGATACAGGTGTCGGATGTTAACAGTTGATGGAAGTGTTATGTTGAATAGTTTGATGTTGTTTTATTTTTCTCTGTGTGTCGGCGACGTAATGTACCATTTTATGGATTAGATTTTCGGCCAGTCATGCAGATATAAATGTTGATTTAAATCATATTTTAAAATAAAATGCGTAGATTTAAAGTACCGAAGCAGACGACACTGAAGTCAGGATTTCGGCGGACGGAGCAGACACGCATCAGCGGACAAATTACCCGTGTTAAATGTGTATGTGGGTATGGCACGAGAATATCGTGGTGGTGGCCATGGTGCGTTTTCATTGTTACCGCGGCGGTGAGGGTACGTTATGTTATGTTGCCAGAAAACTGGTGGACACTGCATCCGGATGAGATATTCCAGTCTATAGAAGGTAATATTATATTTGTTATTTTCAATAAAATAAAATTTAAAAAAAACTGGATGAAAAGTTATGGAAATTTAAATGTTTGCCTTTGAACACTACCTTTAAAGAAAGTGTCTGATAATGACTTTGATGTCCGCATATGGGTGATCAATATTGCTATTTATTTATTTTTTTGGTTGGATTTAACGTCGCACCGACACATGATATGTCATATGGCGACTTTCCAGCTTTAGTGGTGGAGGAAGACCCCAGGTGCCCCTCCGTGCATTATTTCATCACGAGCGGGCCCCTGGGTAGAACCACCCAGTAAGCCAGCTGGATGGCTTCCTCACATGAAGAATTCAACGCCCCGAGTGAGGCTCGAACCCACATCGATGAGGGGCAAGTTATTTTGAAGTCAGTGACCTTATCCATTCGGCCACGGAGGCCCCCAATATTGCTATTTAGTCATGCTCTACTCAATATATGTATGTACATAAATCAGGAGTCAAACAAACTCCCGAGCTAGCACTGGATCCGACGAATATTCTAAAGTCGTCTTACACACTATAAAAAGAATCTCTTAAAAGTTTCACCACAAATGGCTATGTTATGTTCGCATGTTTTGTGTCTAGATCCTAAATTGTCCTACTGGCCGTCTGTCGTATGCCATGAACGCTTTCATTTCGTGCTAAAAATCAAAGAATTGCAGTTGTTTCTCATGAGTTATAGAAACAAAATCTGTAGAACTTCGACCTTATCTATTTAAAATATTGATTTCTGTCTAGGTGTTCAATAACCGACGGATATATTTTGTTTCAAAGAAAAGCTTTAAATATATGATAATGTTGGTAAAACATGCAGCAAAACAGATGAATAAGAAATTGTAGTATACCATTTGATCAACTTTTATCGATTTCACATTTAATTCAGTTCCATTCATTCAGTTTTTCATACCAAAGCTCATGTAACAAAAAAGCAGTTTAGCGGAAAATGGCATGAAAAAAACTAGGTAAACATGAAATCGAACGCTTTTTTGAAAGATTTGTATATGATGTTTTTCATTTATTTACTTTTCAAGTACTTTTGATATTATTGATTGCCTAGTGAAAGGGCAATTTGAGGAGAAAATTATACCTTTAAAAAATCATTGAGCTGCAACTTAGAAAGTTATTTTACTGATTTTACTCACAATATCAAAGGAACTAATTTCGTTAGTATTGTAAACTATTTTTTTATTATTAAGATGCAATCTGACTCCCGATCGTTATTATATACGCTAGTTAAGCAGATAGAAGTAGGGCCTACGAATTTCTATTTTTTTTTCTATATACCATTATTAATGTACGCCGCTGACTTAACTGATTTCGTCCGCATTGCAATATGTGTTACGTTTTGTATAAATACATAACTTTTAAAACTCGTTTCACTGGATTTCTAGCTGATAAGATATCAATCTCGAATAAACATTAAAAACACACATTTTCTGTAAGATTCTTGATTAAACGCACTTTTTTCGTTGATAAAACTCAAATTATCTGGAGTTAGTACACTTAGTTTCACCATTCATCTTTTTCTTTTATCGCATTTACTAAATACATCGGGACGGCTTTCTACGTATTGTTTAAATTCAGTACCCAAATTACCACACTTTCTTATAAATATTTCAGTTGCGTTTTCTGAAGAGTATGGGTACGGCTTCCGTCCGTACGAATATCTACCGGCACCGGAAAATACGAGTATTCCTGCCGAGGCTCAAATGTTGAAGTCGGGAATGTACGGCCTACGGTCTCCAGTTTATCCTAGGGCATTTATGATAGTCCTTCGTATTGCGAGACTGGTAGGACAGGACCAGAGTCCATATATGGTAGGTTCTTTCACCTTGTCATGTGTTTCAAGTTTAGGAAGCGGTTCTAAATTGTTGTGTCAAAGTACTCTCCACCGAACGGTGCATCACGAAAGACAAAAGGAGACTGATTTACTGGACCAATTTATCCGTTTCTAGTTTTTTCCCTTCATCTTTGTAACTTGCGAAAACATCTGCTACTTATGATGGCTGAATTCTGCCATTTTGTTCTGGCTTTTGTCGCGTGTGAAGAGCTCCAACACGCCTCAATGGCAAATATGCACACCGGTACGCACATAAAGTATTTGTCGTTCTAGTGGGGCGCCAAATGACAGCTGTGAACTTGGCGCGTTGGTTATTCCATGTGACGCAAAATTCTTGACTTGGCCTTGTCGTTCTGGCGGGCGTCAAACGACAGCTGTGGATTTGGCGTGTTGGTGATTCCACGTGAGGCCAGAACGACAAAGTTTTGACTTGGCATTGTCGTTCTGGCGGGCGTCAAACGACAGCTGTGAATTTGGCGCGTTGGTGATTTCACGTGAGGCCAGAACGACAAATTTTTGACTTGGCATTGTCGTTCTGGCGGGCGTCAAACGACAGCTGTGAACTTGGCGCGTTGGTGTGTATGGACGGGACGCGAACACGCCAGAAACACAAATTCTTGACTTGTCATATACGCCAACACGCCAGAACGACTGATGACAGAAATTGGCGATCATAACTAGTCTAAACCATAGAAGTGTTAATTCAATGTAGAATGTCTTTGAACAAATACTACAGTAACAGGACAACTCAAACAAAAACTAGCATCTTCAACCTCAAGATAAATAGTATATAAATTTTAGTTCAACATTACATATTACCTTTAATTCTTATGCTTGGACTTTGACAAATATTTTAGCATTACCAAGGTTGATGGCCTTAGGCGATGGAAACGTGCAGCCATTGATGTGCTTACATTATTGTTGCAAATGAAATATTTTCCAAACATATCTTTTTCAGGTTTGTCGAGTATTCAATGCAGTTTTTACATCGTTATTGCCAGTGGCTGTTTACTGGTTCGTGCTGAAAGTGTTCCATTGTCGTCTGCTTGCATTACTGACATGCATACTGTGTGCGTTTGAGCACCATCTGGTGGTGTTTGGAACACATACCATTGTGAATAGCTTTATATCCCCAGTGATATTTTGGGGACTAGCCCTATGTTTACCCAGCAACGGAACTACTGGAAAAGTAAAGGTAGAGAACCAAGAACTTGCCGACAAAAAGGCGGATCTAAATGGAAATATACTATCTAAACAGTCTGTCGACAGTGGCGTACATTTATACAAAGATTTACAGCAAAATAAGCCAAACAATAATACTGATTTCATAAATAAATTTTTCGGAAGATTTATGCTCGGTGTCGTCTGCTATGTCAGGCCGGACACTATCGTTTTCTGCATCGGTGTGATTTTTCCAGTATTATACTTAAAACGGCGTATCCACCGTCAGTGCTTGAAAGAACTTGCAGTTACTGCATCAGGTGGCGCTGCAGCGTGCATGCTTTGTGTGGCAGACGATTGGTCATGGTACGGATGGGGTATTATATCTCCAGTGCAGTGGTTCAAGTTTAACATTCTGTCAGGAAAATCAAGTACATTGTTTGGAACGGATGACGTAGGCGTTTATCTTCAAGTCTTTTTGGGAAGCCTAGAGAACATAGTTGTGAATTTAAGTATACTTGCAGTATTGCTTTACACTCACTTAAAACAAAAGGATTGCCTGTCGCTACCTCGAGAATTTCGTGCAATATGTTTCTCATTTGTATTAAGTATTATCATGTTCTCGTCTGCAGGTCATAAAGAGAGCAGATTTATACATAACGCAATCGTTCTTTATATTCTAATTGTTTCATATGGTCTCCATACTTTGATAAGTGTACAAAGGAAATTCTTTCCAAAAGGGACCTGCTCTAGTCGTATATCCGCTAGTTTCCTCCTTTTGATTACCCTATTGACTTACAGTCAGTATCTATCAATAAATAAATCATCAGTTTCCAAATGGACATACGGAGATGCACAGGGCTCTGCTGACGTTAACACATGCTTAGACTGGCTACGACGTCGGCGTGACGTCAGCGGTGTTCTTGTTGACGCGCGTTTATATGACACGGCAGGATTTTCCATACTGAAACATGATGTACCAGTGCTAGTCAAAATCCATAATGAATTTTACTTGTATGACGTTGAAAGGACAGACAGACAGCATCGCAAAACTGGCAGACTGAGAGTTATACACGACTACCATGATTTCATACACAAGAGTAATAAAGTTTATCTGGCTAAAATTATATCCAGAGACAAAAACTTCAATTACGTCGTCACAAAAAGTGACGTTTTTTCTTTAGTAAACACAAACTTTTCGTACATCAAAGTTTATACTCATGGCCAATATAACGTCTTTCATAGGAACTTTAGCTCATCTAAAGAAATAGATTTAGAGCAGTTATCGGAAACACTTCCTGTCGGCAACAACGCGACAGTGCTTGAGTACGAAGCAAATTGGTTGATTACCAATGCCCTGTATCACCTAGCAATTGAGAAGACAGAGACGGCCATGAAAATTGACAGTTCACGTGTTAGGCTGTACCAGCAAATGTTCGTCTGCTACTCGAGGTTAAATGATATGAAAATGTTGTTTCATTATCAGGAACAGTGTTTTAGAAGATTTGGTAAAGAAGTGTGCTCCAGGCAACACGAGAAAATCGTGCTTCATGAGCACTACAGTCGGTTTGATCAACGGTATTAGGTCTGAAACACTTGAAAACCTTTATTGAAATGATACAAGAACAAGGGACTTTAAAACGTGTATTTGTAAATCGGTTCATTTGATTCTGACACAGAACTCTGAAATCGATACGTTATTTAACATAATATTATATCAATCAAGTGTAACTGTTAATATAGTTGAATTGTTTTGATTCCAAAGAAGAGCTAAGACAATCCTATATACATGTATGTGTAAGAATACAGTTAAAACTCATTATTTCGAATTCCAAGGGACCGGGCATTTGACTTTGAGATAACCGAAATTCGATGTTTTGTGCACGTGTTTTCGGGACAGGACTTGAAAATGTCTTCGAGATAGCCGGAATTCGGAGATAAGCAAGTTCGTGAAACCGAGTTTCAACTGTATCATGCACTGTTTTGTATAATTGTTCAAAATTCACTGTTTTTAAACGTTCGACCACCTGGCTTTTTTTTTCGTTTTTATTTTTAGAAAAAATTACAGCATGAATTTAGCCATGTAATATCCAATCTACAATGAATTTTGAACATTTGTTATTGTATCTACTTTCCTGTGGCTTGAAAAAGCATGGTTTTTGTTTATCTTTCATTGTTTTATACACGTTTCTACAGTAGTAATTTACGTAAAATTTCAAGGTATGCCGTGGTAATAAAAGACAAAGTCATTTTATTTCATATTTTTACGTTTTATTTTAGCAAAAGAAGTTAGCCCACATACAAGAGAATTGTTCTCCTGGTGTTTTTCATACACAGGAATTACATAATTTATAATAAATAACCGTACCCAGTTTGACCTAGATTTTTTTTTAATGTATTAAACCATACACATTTCTTCGCTTTGATGATCTGACATGTTTGCTCAGATTCCATAACTCTCATATTTGCATGTTACGAAGTTATGCCCCTTTTTCGTTTTTTTTTTTTTTTTTGGTATTCTTATTCAGTTTTTTTTTTCTTTACAAGGCTTATGAGCAGCTGAGAGTTGTTGTCCTCCGATAGCTCTCGTCTTGTTTAACCCTTACCCTGCTAAATTTCTATAATGAACTTTTCCATCTTTCAGTTTGGACAGTACCATTGACTGTGAAAAGAGGTGCATACCAAAAATATACTGACTGAATGGCGAACAGTGCAGATCTTGATCAGACTGCACGGATGTGCAGGCTGATCATGATCTACACTGATCACAGGTCTTTATCTTATTATCTTCCTGAACATCTTAAGTTTTAAATCTACACAGATTGTTTGGTAATGTACGGCCTGACTGCTCAGTGAGTCGAGTATTGGACTACACCTCCAGAGGTTGCAAGTTCGATTACCATTCCGGATATTTTCAATTTTTGTCTAATTTATTTATTGGCTTATTTATTCATTTTCTACAAATTTTTGATAAGAATCATGAAGTTTATTCAATATACAATCATGATAATGCACATAACATAATATATTTGATGTAGGTCAACATGACCCATGATCAAAATTTGACAATTAATACACATTCAGAAAAGGATTGTTCATGGCGGAAATATGCTTAAGTACATGCATAAAATACATAAGAGCCGTTAAGTCGCACACCGTCGTTCCTTGTGGGGGAGTTAACATTTTGTTGTAGAGACCTAGGTTTTCTTTCTGATACGTTGTTTTTGGTCACGCCAACTAGTAGTCTATAACATTGCTATATACGTGTAATTCAGCTATTCATTTTTACAAGATTTTTTCGATCAGATTACTTTCTCACAAATAAAAATAAATATTTCACAGTTCGTTAAATTTAAAAAGAAATTAGAGTACCCGGTTATAACATGTGTAGCCGCTATTTACAAAAGTGAAAAGAAATAACTTGTCAAAACAACATTAAGTAAAGAAAAATATTTCAATATTTTCATTACATGAGATTAAATTTAAGATGCGGACTTTTAGATGAACGGGACACTTCTTGTTGTGTAAGACTTGCACAAAGATAACATCTATAGATTTTACAGTTATTTTATCGTTTTGAATTTCAACTCCACTGCCTCATAAACCTTGGTTTATTATTTTATTTGCAAAACTGATTATCTGTTTTCCTTGGTATAAACCTACTAGGATAAGAAGAAAATTATTTCACTATAATTCTATCCTCAGTAGAATGAATGAAAAGGAACCTCCATTGCTGAGAAATTAAGGTCGAGAATCACTTTCCCGTACATCAGGGATCGAACGCTCCATCCAGCTGGTTTAGTCTGCCCCAAAACATATATTTTTAATAGTACATGACGACATTGGTCTGTTGAAGGTGCATTGGGTCCTTGACTTGACAATATCTGGGGACCTATGGCATCATATGGTACATTCAGTAGAATTTCATCCTTAACTAAAATTAAAACTCAAACAAAATGTCATAAACATGCAAACTCACCGTTAATTGCTTCTTACTTTATTTTTCAGCTATGTTAATTTAATTCAAAACATTCTAATTCACGCCCCAGTCATCTCCTTTACCGTTGCATTTATTAATTATCTTTTAATTTGTATTCAGACAATTTGCGTGCTCACATTACATTGCGTTTTTGACTGTTAATTCATCAAAGATAAACTGATAAAAACAAAACATTTAAGAGAGAAAATATTGACAGAATGATACGGCGATCAATTTCTCATTAACAATTTACGAAGGTGATGAAAGTGGTTTTCTAAATATTCGTTGAAAGACAGAAATTGGAATTAAACGAATTATGCTCTTTTAAACAGTACTCTCGCATGGAAGTGATTTATAATTGTGTGTTTGATTTTATTTTGTTTGAAATCGGCCTGGTGTACTATTTTATGGAGAATTTCTTCGGCATACAACAGGCAGTAACGTTAAATTGACAGAAAATAGGTCTGTTTAAAATTTCTAAACAGAAAACAGTTTGTAGTCTTAGAGGGTGGCCAGTCCAGTGAGGTACCTGTAACACCTGGTGTTTCACAAGGTTCTGTTTGTACTTTCCGATATATATATATATATATATATATATATATATATATAAATGACCTTCCATCAAGTTAGAATACTCTTATGATGAAATCAAACGTCAATACGCATAGCTTAGTAATACATACCCGGTACTTACGACTTACTAACTCATTTGTGTGTCTTACTAACTTGTACGTACGCTAACACATACGTATAACTTACTAACTAATAGGTAGAACGTAATAACTCCTACTCATGAAATAACTCCTACGTAGGGCAATCCGGCATAGTACTGTGAATGAGTTAGTAAGTTATACGTAGGACTTATTACAAATCTCCCTGCTGGCCCAGGACGCTTCTATAAGTATTTCGTCATTTTAAGATTATTTTTGCAAAACATACATTTATTTTACACCTTTTTTATCATTCACAGATAATCCTTATTTCTAAACTACGCACTATTTTGAGTTTTTGTGTGGTTACTTCTGTTTTGATACATCATAACACTAGACTGCACACGAATGTATCCAATATGTAACGACAATAGAAGTCGAGTTCAATATTTCTTTCATTCATATTTATTAAGTCTATGACTCAAGTAAACAATGTAATAAAACATGGAATTCAAAATAGAATTCAAGTCAAAGACATATAATTGTTACGAAACAGGCCACACCTTGCTATATATTTTCTGTATATATTGTCAAACTTTGGCATCATTCATTTGAGCTGCAAGATAATATTTCTAAGTTCTTTTGTTTGTGTATGTTTTATGTCGAAAGAAAAGTGGTCCAGTATCCCGCTGTTTGATTTTTATTCACAAGAAATTATATATTTCATGGCCGTTTGCAAATTGGGACAGATGTTTTCCCTTGCATAGGGTCTACAGGCAATAAAATGTTCATATACAGTCAGACCTGCGCTAAACAACCCCTGTACAACTACTATTTTAATTTCTAATATAAAATATTTTAGTGTATTTTAGCCTATGTATAATATTTCGTTTCGAATAATGTTGCCGAGTTTGAACGCCAAAGATTGCCTGACTGCATGCTCAGTAAGATGGGCATTGGACTTCGCGTCCAGAGGTCATAAGTTCGGTTACCGAAGAATAAACGTGTTGAAATCAAAACAAAGTCACACACCATCGCTCCTAGTGGGGATGTTATCGGTTTGTTGTAGGGAACAGTTTTTTTTCTGGTACAAAATCATAAAACATTGTTTTTATCATGTTAAGCAGTTATCTATATCACGCTCGTACATATTCTTTTTTTATTTTTTTTTATCAAATTACTTTCTCATAAGTAGAAATAATATTTCACAGGCCGTTAAATTGAAAAAGAAGCCGTAGAGTAGTCTGTCATAGCAATGCGGGACCACCATTTACAAAAGTGAAAAGAAATGAAAATAGCTTGTCAAAACAATTTTAAGTAAAGAAATTAATTCAATATTTTCATTGCATGTGGAGATAAGATTTTCTATATACTTTGTAAGACCTGCGCATAGATTATATCTTGTTTAACCTTTAGCATGCTAGATAAATTGTCGTCTGCTGGAAATGTCGTCTGCTAAAATTGTAAAGTTCATTCCATTTGCTCCAAAATTGGAAGAAATATTGTCAGAGTAGCAAACAGCTTGGAACCAGATCAGACGCCGGTCTGATCTGGTTCCAAGCTGTTTGCAAAGGCTGTTAAATTCGCCTGCAGCAGGCTAAGGGTTAATTCAAAATGCACTTTACAGTTATTTTATCGTTTTGAATTTTAACATCACTGCCTCATAAACCTTGGTTTATTATTTTATTTGTATAACTTATTATCTGTTTTCCTTGGTATAAACCTACTAGGATAAGAAGAAAATTATTTCACTATAATCCTATGCTTAGCAGAATGAATGTAAAGGAACCTCCGTTGCTAAGAAGTTAAGGTTCCCTACACCAGGGACCGAACGCTCTAACAACCTGGTTTTCAAAAGACCGCTTAGTCTGCGTCAAAAATATTGATAAATATTTATAAACAGGACATCGGTCCGTTGAAGATGTATTGTGTCCTTAACCTGGCCTACCAAGGTACCCACCCACGTCTAAACCAATATCTGGGAACCTAGGGTATCATATGATACATTCAGCGAAATTTCATTCTTAACTGAAATTAAAAGTCAAACAAAATATCATGAATGTCTTGGGCGACAGTCAGCTATGTAAATCTAATTCAAAACATTCTAAATAGATAAATGTCACTCCCCAGTCATCTCATTTACCGTTGCATTTATTAATTTTCCTTTATTTGTATTTAGACTTTTTGCGTGCTTGCATTACATTGCGTTTTTGACTGAAGATATACAGATAAAAGCAAAACATTACAAGAGAGAAAATATTGACAGAATGATACGGCGATCGATTTCTCATTAACAATTTATACAGCTAATGAAAGTGGTTTTCTAAATATTCATTGTAAGACAGAAACGTTGGAATTAAACGAAGCATGTGCTTTTAGATAGTATTATCGCATGAACATGATTTATTGTGTGTTTGTTTTTATTTTGCATCAATGATGTTGAAATAGCCGTGATGCACTATTTTATGGAAGTCTTTTTTCGGTATGCATGTTAGCTAGCAGTAAAGTTTATATGGCAGAAAATACGTTTATTTAAGGTATCTAAATAGGAAACGGTCTGTAGTCTTGGGTGGTGACCATTCCAATGAGGTACCTGTAACACCTGGTATTTCACAAGGTTCTGGTCTTGGATCTTTATACTTTCGTATTTATGTAAATGATCTTCCATCCTCTATCTAGTCACAAGTCTGACTATTTGCAGATGGTACGGTAGTCTACCTTGCTATAAACTCTTATGATGACATCATGGCCAAGTAACTTACTAACTCATTTGTGCGTCTTACTTACTCATTCGTGAGTCTTGCGTCTTACTAACTCATTCGTGCGTCTTACTAACTCAATTGGGCGTCTTAATTACTCATTCGTGAGTCTTGCGTCTTACTAACTCATTCGTGCGTCTTACTAACTCAATTGGGCGTCTTAATTACTCATTCGTGAGTCTTGCGTCTTACTAACTCGTACGTACGAGTCGCTAACACATACGTATACTAGTACTGAAGACAAACCCGAACAGAAAGTGTCGGAGGCTTTTTACCTGTAACTTTTTTATTTCTGCAAATTGTAATCAATGGTCGGTATCAAAATAATGCTTAACCTTTGCTGAAAACTTTACATAATTCAGATTTATATTTAGTAAGCAAACTCACACGAAGTGAGGCCCTGAAAGGGGTATGTAAAATGGAGACTGTATGAACGTTGACTGATGATAAATTCGAACACTTTGTCATTTACAAAATTTTCTTGGTAATATTATATTGAAACATTCCCCAAAAAGCTGCAACGGTCATTCCTGATCAAGTAATGAAAAGTTACCAAATGTCAGGGCTTCATGTTTCGACAGTGAGCATGCGCAAAAAACACCCTCTTCCCCAGTAATTTTGGATAAATATTTTTTATACAAATAAATGTAAGTCATTTATTTTTACAGAATATTTACCAATTTTGTTTTTGTTTACACCAGTTGGTGTTTTAAGTGGAAACTGTTAGATGGTGTGTTCAATTTTATAAATAACCGATTGCAATCGAATATTTCCAAGGTGGTCGACTTTATCATCTGTCCGGGTTTATCATCAGTACCAGTAACTTACTAACTCATAGGTAGAACTTATTAACTCCTACTCATGAAATAACTCCTACATAGGGCAATCCGGCATAGTACTGTGTACGAGTTAGTAAGTCAAAAGTAGGACTTATTACAAATCTCCCTGCTGGCCCAGGACGCTTCTGTTTTGATACATCATATTTTACTAGACTGACCATGAAGGTGTCCAATATGTGACAACAATAAAAGACAGAGTGAAATATTTCTTTCATTCATATTTATTAAGTCTATGACTCAAATAAACAACGGAATAAAACATGGAATTCATTGGCGAATGCAAAGCATAGAATTCAAGTCAAAGACATATAATTGTGACAAAACAGGCCAGACTTTGCCATATATTTTCTGTATAACTTATCAAACTTTGACATCATTAATTTGTGTTGCAAGATGTTTCTAAGACTTTTTATTTTGTGTTTTTTTTTTATCGAAAGAAAAGTGGTCCAGTATCTCGCTGTTCGATTTTCATATACAAGAAAGTATATTTTTCATGGCCGTTTGCAAATTGAGACAGATGTTTCCCTTGCATAGGGTCTACAAGCAATAAAATGTTCATATACAGTCAGACCTGCGCTTGAGAACTATTTTAATTTCTAATATAAACATTTTAGTGTATTTAAACGTGTGTATAAAATGTCGTTTCGAATGTTTGTGTTGCCGATGCGAATAGTTGTCTATATACACCGGTTTGACTGTATAACTGCTTGTAGATGGTTGTTTCATTAAGGTCCTTTCAAACAGACTGACCAGCAGTCATGCATGTGTTGTCATGGCAACGAAAGGAAAGATAATAAATCGAAAGACATTTGAATAACAAATTGAACGCTATCAAGCACAAAATAAGCAATGACAGTTACGAATATTCACAATCGGTATCAAATTATTGTTGTTTTCATTTTTCATTCACAAAACATTTCTTGTCGCGATTAGCAATAAGTGAGAGTATATGTTTATTTATAGAACTCTTTGTTTGAGGAGAGCCTTAAGGAGCGGGCTCTGCCTGGGTTCTCTGGCTGGTCTGTGTGGCCTGGCTGGGCGGGCTTGATCTGGTTCAATCTCTTGTTCGTGTTGCATCATATCCATCTCGTGTTCCATAGCAGCCAGACGGTCCTGGAGGAACATGTTTCTCACGGTCAATACACGTGTCTTCAGTCGTCTGCAATAAAACAAAACCCCGCGAAATTAAAAAAAGATGAGTCCGTATAATACACTCAAAAAAGTTAATGTCCAAATACAATAACACTATGAAATTATAATGAATTTATAATTAAGTGTATGATTTTACACCGACTCCGTTATCTTATGATATATAAATTGCATGTGCTATGTTAATATGGCTCGCTTCATATAGTATGTTATTTAGAAATAGCAACACTGAGATTTTGATTTTTATCACACAAGTGTCGTCTGGTGTGAAAAATAAACAGCAACAATATTCACCATCTCAGGTAAAATTTATTTGAGCAAAGGGGTACTTACGCAGTCATGAGGTCCTCGATCATTTCCTGGAGAACTTCTTCCGGCATCTCACCGGTCATGAGTCCGTGCCTCACTGCCATGATGTGGTGGAACATCTCCTCTTCGGTCAACTCCTCCAAGGCAGGGTGCTCCATAGCTGGCTCAGCTCCTGCAAACATCGGTACATTGTTAAACAAATTGAGCCCATGTGAAACAATTTTAATAACACCAGAGATTGATAAATGAATCAGGTACGATAAAAATTATGTTGACGTCATTAGACAAGTGTCGTCTGCAGCAAGAAAGGTTTACGTACAAAATGCATAGCAATGATATTAAGCACATACCATGGAGATATCTGGGCATCATCATGGGCATTGGGATCATTCTTGGTCCGGCTTGTTCCACGTTCAGTTCAATGTCAAGGTTGATTGCTGTAATTGAAAGTGTATGAGATGCAATCGTTTGCAAATGAAATGAGAACGCAGCTAAGGTGAAATAAATAAATTGTAGAAATTTGGATACAAGTGCATATCCAATAATCCGTATTAAACGCAACTGCTGATATATCGATAATCTTGTAGTTTTGATCGTTATCTTCCGTAAAATTACGAACATCTCCGAAATTAAGCGGGGACCATCTAAGAAGTTCTGCAAAGAAGTCCTCTAGACAGAGATAGGCCTAGTGTTTGCAAAAAAAATAATAATTTTGTTAGTTAATGCTATTGAGTTCGCTGTAAACTAAGAATAGGAGATTTCGTAATTATTTCATGGAGATGCGTGGCCGTACTTACTTTATACAATATTCTAGATTTTACCGAAATCAAAAAAGTGTTAATGATTTTTTAAACATAAAAAATAATACTCACGGATCTGTTGTGGTGGCATCATTGGTGGCATCATAGGTGTCATTTGTGGTACTGGATGTGGTCTTGGTCGTGGGAAGAAGAAGTTCATGACCATTGGGGCCACTGTTGGGGTAGAGTGACAAAGTCGTGTGGATTATATGATTTTAGTGGATGATGATGATGATGACGACGACGATGATGATGATGATGAAGATGATAGCGACAAAAAATAATGTGATGGTGATAAAACTACTGAGTGCACAGCTGTAGATAAAGTGTGCAACTTTCACAAGTGTGTGGGCGGTTGGAAAGAAGCTGGTGGGGGCAGAGCTTACGCCATTGTTGTTTTTGATAATTACTCAATGGGAGAAATTAAACGGCAATATTTCATTGAACTTAGTTAATAAACTACTTAGACCGCTCTTCGTTGAGGCACCGACTTCAGCATGCGGTGTGGAATATGCGTAAGTGTGTATAAGTTTGATTCCGTGAGAAAATTTTAACTATGAATAGGAATATGTTAACATTTTTGACATATATCTGTCGTAGTTTCGTGGTCAATTTCATTGCGCAATACACTTAATGTTTCTTTGAAGCCAAACATTTTTAAGTGCATTTTTTTTAAATATATGATCAGTCTTAAAAACAAGGAATAACAATATGTCTGGGAAAACTTTTTGATAAGAAATGCCACATCAGTACAGGTCTTGATAAAACTTGTATTCATATATCTTAATTTAAATCATATGCAAAAGCGTCATAACAAGTCCTGGTGTCGCGTTTATTCCGACAGGTGTCCAGTTTTGACAGGCTACATACTATTAGATATGTCAGTCTTAAAATGAGAGCGACACAGCACTTATATTTAAGGTCTACAATTTGGGCGATGACCAGTTGCTATGGAAACTGGGGACAGTGATGGAAGATTTGATAGGAGAATGTTAAATGAAATGAAATGCACAAAAGCAATTAAATATGAAAGCTCAATATATGCATGATGAATATGAAACAATGATATAATGAAAAATAAAGAGAACTTTGATGAAAATAAATTTACCTGTATGCATACACAAACTTTCAAATTTAAGTGCAGTTGTACTTTTCAGACATTTAATCTTTTAGAGAAAAATATTACTAGAAAATTATTCTAAAGTTATTTTATTAACACATATTTTGAAATGTTTGTATATACATACAGATGAATTACAAAATGCATAACAATAACACAAATAATAAATAATAAAACCTATGTAACACATTTAAATTATAAATAGCGCTTTTTTGTAGATTTAGTACCAGCACTGAGAGGGCAGTTGTTTGCACGTGCTTATATAACATAACCTATATACAGTCTCTGTATGTGTTTTCAGTTTTAAGTGTATTTGTAATAATCCATTTTCAAACACATTTTCTACCCAAGAAATAAATATAATTAATATACTAAAATGGTATTTTCTACTTAAAAGTACACTGGTAATTCAATATTTGGCATCAGTTAAATTTATTATGTCTCTTCTCTATAACTCCGTGTGTTTTGTGTTGAATTTACCTGATTTCATCATCTGCTTCATTACTTTGTGCATAACAAATTTCTTCATTGCTCCGAAGTCATCTGAAAAATTGAATGAAAACTGTCACACAATTCAATCAAAACCATTTTGGCATGGGAGACAAAAACAAATGTTTTATGTACATCAGTGTCCGTTACCGCTCTAAAACTCGTCTTGCTTGTAGAGTCCGTTACAAGTATAGGCAGTTATTCCATTTTTCACATTGTAGTAAGGTGCTTTTACCAATAGTCTACGTTAAGAGTTGCCGAAAATGATGTGAAACATGGGAACTTTTAGCCATTAAACGAGAATGTGTTTTAACATCAAATATCAAAAAGATACTCTTTAATGCTCATAGCAATAGTACCAGATGTTATAAAACACCAGCCTGACTGAACTGTACGATCCTCCAATAAGTTGTGTCTTAGGAGATGATTCAACATATATTTCGTCATCATGATACTAAAGAAATATTGTCATAATAAAATTATGAAATGAGCCGTGCCATTAAAAAAAACCACCATAGTGGGTTTGCGACCAGCATGGATCCAGACCAGCCTGCGCATCCGCGCAGTCTGGTCAGGATCCATGCTGTTCGCTAACAGTTTCTCCAATTCCAATAGGCTTTAAAAGCGAACATCATGGATCCTGACCAGACTGCGCGGATGCGCAGGCTGGTCTGGATCCATGCTGGTCGCAAACCCACTATGTTGGTTTTCCCATGGCACGGCTCAAATAACCTGAAAGTTTACTTACTGACTGGGATGCCCATATTCTGGAGTTTCTCCATGGCGGCCTTGTGGATTGATCCAGTCTTGAAGGCATCGGCCTTGATACCGACCATGTCGTTGAGCTGTTTGGTGAGAACCTTGTCCATCTCTTGCATGAGTTGTTCTGGTGTGCTGTCTGTACAAATATAAAAACAGTCTGCAGATTAGCAATATGTCATGATAACTAAGTCTTTCATAATGCTGGGCACACTCGATCGAATTCTAAATATAAAATTGCATTTTGTACCTTCTTCTCAGATAATAGTTTTGTGATTTCTCTGACGTTTTTTTAAAGAAGCTTTTCTTACATGACACGAGGTTTAACCCTTATCCTGCTAGATTTCTATAATGAACTTGTCCATCTTTCAATTTGGACAGTACCATTTACTGTTGAAAAGGGTGCATTCCAAAAAGATACTGACTGAATGGCGAACGGATGTGCAGGCTGATCATGACCTACACTGGTCGTAAAGGCAGAATCAATGGTGTCCAACAATGTAAAGTTTAAGCATGCCGTTAAAAACGTTATCAAGGCGACAGAGGAAGCCCGTAGAAAACAAAATGAAATATTTACCCTTTGATACTGAAGCTCCGAGTTTGTTGGCCTCCTCTGTGAGTTGCTCAATGATCCTGTCCTTGACAACAGTGGGGTCTTCATTTTCATTAATACCGAGCATACGGAAGGCCTTCTTCATCATTACCTGAGACAATACTTCTGGGTCCTCTGTTGTAAAATATGTTGTGTTATATAATGTTATTTAACAACGACGTTACCTTTGGACAGTAACATTATACATGTATGACATGTTGCTAAAGTGGACCTACTAGAATAAGTCTGAAAATTCCTCCTTTTGGTAACACGAAATTCGTCAATTATTTGAAGCCACGCTTCATTTTGATGTTGTTACATTTTAGAATAATGTTTTCTAGATATTTTCTATACCCTTATATCAGGGACTTTTAAAAACACTTTTAAAAGTCCCTGATAAAAACACTTTTAAAGGCTAAAAGAAAGATCCGAAAGAACGCTTCACACACATGTTAGCCAGTTTTCAAGAAATAAATAAACGTGAATGAAATATCATTAAAATCCTGCAGAAGAAAAAAAAACAAGCAATATGTACCCGACAGTGTTAATCGGTAATATGAAAAAAGACGAGACTGGCGTTCCATAAGATATGGTGATTTACTTACTGAGTTCTTCAATGTCCTTGATACCAATAAGTCCTGCCTGGTCCATAAGCCATTCCTTAATCTTAGTCTTGTCCTCTGGAAACAAAATCGGAAAATTTAGATGTTGTACTATAATGTAGGTATCTTATTGCTGCTTATTTTCTGCTATTTTCTCAACTTTACAAAGTTCTGTTGCTTTTTTTATTTTTTCGTTTAGAAATTATTGAGCTATGTAACTGTGGAATTTACGTTTAAATGTGATTCCTTTCGTAAAACCGAGTGTATTTTTCTTTCAGCTAGATAATGGCATTTTGGTATACTTTGTAAAGATGATGCTATATTGAAGATAAAATTAAGCCGGAAGTGTTACCTGGGAATCCCATAGCCTCGAGCTGTCCGTGAACCATGTTTAAGATGGCGGTGATGTCAACACCTGGTGGCAGTGGGATGCTCTTCATTTTTTCGTGCACAAAGTTCAAGAACTCCATTGGATCGTCAACTGAAAATGCATTAGGAAACTGTAACTTGCGAATAATGAAAACAAATCTCAAAAGTTTTATTTGGTAAACTTTTTCATTTCTTTGGTGAGCATATAACTTAAAAATTATCTGTTTGTTTTCATCTCGAGTTGTCCCTAATTCTTCCTAAATTTATATTGAATATCGCACCGCCTTGTCTTCCTTGATCGCTTTACACAAATGGAGTAAAAATAGTTGTCATGGTAACGTTTATAATCATAACACAGAAAAGTGAAGAATTTTTCTTGTCTGCAAGATCAGAATGTCAGTTCATAGCCAGTTAAATAACAAGTTAAATGGCAGCTGATTACGGATATATCTAATGAAATAAAAACGAAATGAGAGAGATGCAACATGAACATATTATGCAGAAATCTCTTCCTTTTTCAAATATGTTTTTAAAAAATTATTGTTTTTAATCTTACAAGAGAAAGTAATTACCTGGCATGCCCTTCTTCTCAAGGTACTCCCAGGCGAGATCTTTCATATTGATAAGGCTATCAAGGTTGAGGGAACTGAAATCAAAGTTCTTTACCATATCTTTCATTGCTCCGAAGTCGAAGTTCTTCATCATTCCTGCAATTATTGTTGACCAAATTATGAATTATGAAAACACATGTTGATAAAAACGTCCACGACCAGGGTCTTATGGGTAAATTATTTATTTTATGCATGTATAAAGATTAAAAATATCTTTTAAAGCCTTTACTTGGACTCTTTATATATATTTGTTTTTATTTTGCAACAGGGAATATTTAGGGTTGTATTATCTCATTTATGACTTTCATTCAGGGATGGCAACGAATAACATTTTTGGTATTCGAATATTCGGTCAACCATCCGAACGAATATTCGAATACTCGGTCATCAACTTATCAATTAAACAGCTCAAAAAGTTTAAAAATTTTATGTTATCCTTATTTTTACCTGTAATTGCGCCAATGTCAATTTTGCTCATGATAGATCCAATGTCCATGTTCTTCATGAGTCCAGAAATAGCTCCCAAATCCATGTTCTTCATGAGTCCCGAGATTGCTCCCATATCCATGTTCTTCATGAGTCCAGAAATAGCGCCAAGATCCATGTTCTTCATTATGTCACTCATGGCTCCCATATCCATGTTCTTCATCATGTCAGCCATTGCTCCCATGTCCATGTTCTTCATTATGTCACCCATGGCTCCCATATCCATGTTCTTCATGATGCCGTTAATGTCGACATTTTTCATGATGTCTGTCATGGCACCAAGATCAATGTTTTTCATCATACCTCCAATGTCGACGTTCTTTACGATATCTCCCATGGCACCCAAATCCATGTTCTTCATCATACCAGCAACGTCGACATTCTTTACGATATCTCCCATGGCTCCAAGGTCCATGTTCTTCATTATACCTCCAATATCGACGTTCTTAACCATATCACCCATAGCGCCAAGATCCATGTTCTTCATTATACCGCCAATGTCGACATTCTTCACCATATCGGTCATAGCTCCAAGATCCATATTTTGCATCATGGATCCAATATCCATGTTCTTCATCATGTCACCCATGGCTCCCATATCCATGTTCTTCATAATGCTATTAATGTCGACATTTTTCATAATGTCGCCCATGGCGCCAAGATCCATATTTTTCATGATACTGCCAATATCGACATTCTTCATGATGTCGCCCATGGCGCCAAGGTCCATGTTCTTCATCATACCTTCAATGTCCATTCCTGTAAAAATGTCATACAAAAGGATACTATGATACGAATATTAGCAAATGACTTTGTATGTTTGATTATTACGAAACTAAGCATTTAATATTGTTAAAATTCTTTAAACTGCCTATAGCATGTGGTTTAGATAATGAAGGTTTTACTGTATCAGCTAGGCATCTATTTCGAAACTAACCCTTACCCTGCTATATTTCTTTAATGAACTCGTCCGTCTTTCAGTTTGGACAGAACCATTAACTGTTAAAAGGGCTGCATACCAAAAAGTTACTGACTGAATGGCGAACAGTGCAGGTCATGATCAGACTGCACGGATGTGCAGGTTGATCATGATCTGCACTGGTCGCAAAGGCAGAATCAATCGTGTCCAGGATGATAAGGGATAAGTTGGTTCTCCATATTTTTTTTGGACGAGGTGAGGAGATAAGAGGTTGTACATTTTCTGACTCATGATTGCAAGATTACAAATTTCCCTATCGTTTTTCCTCTGTGATAATATTTGGAAGAGACACATTTTTGCACGGTGGCCAAATATTACGCGGCGACAAACTGTCACGTGATCTGCATGTGTAGCAACATACCTTTCATCATGTTGCCCATGGCACCAAGGTCCATGTTCTTCAGCATACTGTTAATGTCAAGACCACCAGCTGGACCGGATGGAGTCTCGCTATTTCCTGATGGTACTTTGAATGTTCCATCGGAAGATCCAGCGGCTAAAAATAGAATCAAAAGGCGGCGTTCTTTGAGTTGGCTTCACATTGACATGTTGGTAATGGCGAGGGAATGGATTTAGAGGTAACAGAACTTTAGTGTGTTGAAGACAGTAACGTATTCATCGGCCAAGGTCAACAAAATCTCCAGTCAGAAATTTAGATTTGTTTATTTTGTTTAATACTTTTGATAGCTTTTGTTTAAATTATAAAATGTAAAGAGGTGTAAGCGTTCAGACAATTTGTTCCAGGTCTAAAACAGCAACAAGCATTGTAAAGTTCTGACCAAAAATGTTGACATATTCAACAGTATACGAATAGAGTCTTCTAAATTGTTTAAGTGTGTCCGAAACATCTTTTTTCTTTTTAAACTGAGACAAAATCAGAACTTATTAATTAATGTGAGATTTTTTTTCTACTTTGACATCGAAATGTAATAATAGAAAAATAGAAGCATTTGGCTGAGACCTGTTAAGAATGTTGGTATATTTGACGTAACTGAATCCGAAGTCCGTTAGTTAAATCATTCAAATTTCTAAATCTGCATTTTAAGATCAGCGTCTAAATTTCTCACAAGAGATTTTTTTGGAAAGTTAGGATTTTGACATTTTTATGCA
Organism: Mercenaria mercenaria; assembly: GCF_021730395.1. Classification (NCBI taxonomy): domain Eukaryota; kingdom Metazoa; phylum Mollusca; class Bivalvia; order Venerida; family Veneridae; genus Mercenaria; species Mercenaria mercenaria. The sequence goes on from NC_069372.1 coordinate 6,567,303, forward strand.
CCCATAGTGACAGTCGGCAATATTCGTGTGATTACGTATTCTCGTATGCAACTTCGGCAATCTCCGATTACTTTTTACAGCGACCGGAAAATGCCGAACTCGCATACGAGACGACACACGGAGAGTACGTAAACATACGGAAAATGCCGATTGTTATTACGTGTCCACTACATTAACAGTGAAATATTCTTGCTGGAGTCGGGGAATGTGGCAAGGCAGATAACTCGAACTTCTCTAGAGATTACCGACGCATATATGCGAAACTGTTGTAACGAAGCAAATACAAGAGTTTTGCACTGAGGTGACGATAATACCATGCTCTTTTAAGTAAATTTTCGTTTGAATGCGTTTCATATAAGCTGGTTTTCTCTATAAATAATTCATGTATAGTGAAACTGTGCCACTTCTTATTTTGGAACACGTAACAAAATATTTACATCTGAAGTTCAGAACTTTTTGTTGTTCCATCACGACGTGACTATTTCAATGTGATAAAAAATGAATGTATTACAAAACTTCACAAAAACTCAAAGGAAATAAGAGCAACTATAAAGGAAACGCATTTAAACGTAAATTGAATATTTCTAACACTAAGACAGTAATATTCTCGACGCTCCCTCCAACACCATTTGGCCATTGATGGACCTAAAAAGACACAAAATCCAATTAGTTCTTAAATATTTTATTGAATAAATAGTTGTATAAATAAAATCACAGGATAAAAACAAAATTAAAGCTCCAACTTCACGCCGCCGGAACCTGTTTTGCCCTTCTTAGCTGAAAGAAAAGAATTATATCAGTTGAACTCACAGGGATATTCACAGGGGCGCGTACGTGTAACTATATCATTGCTTATTATCTTCACGGCAAGGGTATTTATATGGAACAGTTTCCGGTATTTTTATTGAGAATATTTCCAAAACTGTCTCAAACTTTTAATCGGTAGACTGATGGTCAGAGTTAGTATTTTATGATAGAAACAATTTCACGTACACTTTTACCATGATAAAATAAAACAAAAACGGTCCGAAAGGCTACAATTTTCTGGATTTTAGAAAAAAAGTGAGAAAATGTTCTTCTTTTGCTATATTATAGAAATCTACGCTTAATTAACAACTGGAACAATTCTTTCCGAATTTAGTGCAGACATTGCCCATCTGACAAACTTGAATGAGTAAGCAGTAATACATTTACACTTAGCCAATGTTACAGAATGGTGGATACCCAGAGCGTTTACTTCGGGTTTAAAAATTGAACACTTTCGAATTCAACTTCTAAAACAAGTCTTAAATAATCTTATATATCTAGGATACTCACCATTTTTATCGAAGTATTCCTTGAGTTTTTCTGGTGGGTTGTTCAGGGCATCCTCCACGTCATCGAGCTGCATACCAAATGCTGTAAATAGTTTTTGAAACACAGTTATAAATATGTTGACTAAATAAATATCTAATTTCGCAAAAACACCTTTTTTTTATTAGATTGAGTTCAAGAATGCCCAAGTTAAAAAAAATGGTAATGTCTGGTCTATTGAAGACGAATAAAATGATATCATTTCTCTTGAAAAAATACAATTTATTGAGCAAATAAATCAATAAAGTGTGTTTAAGACTCTTCAGAAATTTTGTTACATGGTGTAGGGAGGTGGCACGGAGGAGATACAGGTAGAAATCCTGGTTAAAGCAGCATAACTTTACAAACACATTTTAAAACTCACATTGTGCCATTTCGTTGAGTCTGTCTTTCATTGATGGGGGCATGTTGTAAAAGGCGTCTTTAAGATCTTCAAGTTTCATGCCTGCGGGAATTTCTGGCATTTTTCCGCCAGCCATATTGTTCAGTTTGTTTAAGTCGGGCATGTTCGGAATGGAGGGACCTGAAACATAGAGAAATTAATTGAAATAATGAACGAAAAAATCTTAAATGATAATGATAATGATAATGTTGATGATGACATTAATGATGAGGAGGAGGATGTTGTTGCTATTGTTGTATTTTTTATATATTTTCCCAATGATTTGTGAAATATTTGCACATATATTTACATTGTTATTGTTAACTTAAGGTCATGCTGGAGATAATATGCATGCAGTTTTAAACTATATACACTTTGTATGTTACTTTTGTTACATAGAATTATTCTTAATATCACTATTATTATTATTATCATTTTTATCATTGCTTTTTTGTCATCCAAATTATTATCAGCATCACAACAACAACAATAACAACATCAACAACAACAACAACAACTGGAAACAACTATCATCAGCAACATTTCAATTGTATTTTGAACAGTTTTGAAAAAGTTTAAATGTTTCAATTAAGTACTGAGGTGATATCTTTACAACATTATTTTGTTGGCTTTTGCATTTTTTTTCTTTATTGCATTTGTATATTTAGGAGTGTTTCCGTCATATAGCTTACATGTTTTTTGTTCTGTTTTTGTTTCTCTATCGTATCGGGTGTGAATTGTATAAAAATGGTATATATTTGCCTAAAACTTATATCTATTTCTAATAAATATTCACTAAAATTTTTATTGTTAAAATTATTTTGTCCTACGGCGCAGATAAATTACAAATCTAAAATCAATTTAACTGGCAGACCGTGCGTTCACGTCAGTCAAATACAAGGAAACGCGACCAACTTCCGGTTATAACGTTCTACCCTCGGGGATCACTCATGTTTATTGACAATCTTAAAGTTTTACTAAATGTGAAACTGAGAAAATAGGCCAAAAATACACAGTCGAGGGAATGTTTCTTAAAATTAAGCCCGCGATGAAATTATAAAATATTGGGTGATTAAATACATAACAGATGTCCAGAGATTTATTCCAAAATAACAAACTAAACCTCCTTCAAAGTACTTAATGAAATTACTTTCACGTACGTATTTTTCTGGACAAACATGAAAGTTTTTAATACACAAAACGCATTGTACGGAACAGTATGAAATATTGAAGTAACTTGATGTCTTAGCCAGTCAAGCCATTTTTTTCCATACACTAATTAAGTGACTTACCGGCCAATAGTCAAAACTATTGACTTTTCAACGGCAAACCATTTAATAAGTGTTTTATTATACGACAAAGAAACTATTTTACCTATTTTACAGTTTATTTTCATTTATTTATTTTATATATCTTATTAGCACAGGTAATGTATGTTAAACATACCCGGTCATATAACAAACTATGGACCGGCCATTTATATAAGGAGTAATGACATTGTTATAATATTTGAATATTTGGAGATACGCAGATGACAAAATATATCATAGAATTGAGCAAACGTTTCCAATATTTTCATATTCATTAAAAAAATGGATATTTCTAAAAAAAAAAAAAAACGGTATTATCGTATCTTCACGATAAAAAAAAACATCAGATTTCCTGTTTGGCAAATTTGATTTTTTTTTTCTGTATTACTTGCATTTCACGTGTACCTTCTTTATAACAAAAATAATTTAATATTATTTCACGAAAACGTCTGTCCTGCGTTAAAATATTAAACCGGTTTTGTGCCCAATCTCAGACCTATAACATCCGGCTGGTTGTTTTAGAGTTAACAATCTTGCAAATAATCAGTGTTCATGTCTTATTCTGAAACGTGTACGAAAACGTTAGAACCAGGAGGACATCCTTTTTATACGCAACGACTTGTAAAATTATCAACAAAAAAGTAATAAACTTACCATCTCTATGGTCAGCTAGGGCCGCGGAGACAAGAGTCCCGAGTATTAATATGGCTACCTTCATATCTGAAAAGAAAGAAATAAATACACCTGTATCACACCGCAGTAAAAAATATTATAGTTACTGCAAAAAGCATAAAAACAACGTGTTCACCATACGATTATATGTTAATAACTGGCGCAGTTATTCAAGTACACCTTTGGAGAAAAAAATAAATAAAATAAACGCACGATATATACGAAGTGTAATTTTAAAACTGGCAGTGGTATTCCACAACGGGTAGACATATCCCCTATATTTCAATTATTATTCACGTTTAAAAGATGATATTTCCATTGTCCTTGGACAAAAGTTTGATTAGAATCCAAGAACTGGAAAAGTATATCCGTCTGCTTAATTACCAGCAAATCTTAAAAAAATCAATGTGTTTACCAAATTCGATGTTTTAAAAAATAAATATCCATTACTAACCGTTTAATCAATTAAATGATATGTATTTTACTGCGTTTTAGAATCCAACTTTACAAAAAGAACACTGGAAACCTACCTTTTGATATCCTTTTCGTGTATGTACCGAACATGTAGATGATCTCGCAACTTATATAGCCCGAGCCCGCGGCTTGTCTTATTTATCAAACTACTTCCGATACATGTCAAAATTTCATCAAAATTTTCAAGTTTAAAATAAAATATACGTGGCTTAATGTGTATCGATTACAACCAATGATGGGCAGTTGTCTGAACCAGGCAATTACGTAAGAATGTGAAGGACACATCAGTATTTCCTGGTCCTTAATGTTGCAATTGTTGTTTTTACTTGTCTTCGGGCATTAATGAAAAAAAATGATGAGATAGACATTAAACAACCGAGGAGACTGTGCGCTGAAACCTGGACACTTCAGTTAAACTTCTAAAATAGAAATTTCGATCAAAGGTTCTGAAAATGCTATCATTCGTTGGTCTATTTTTTATTCAAATCACCTAGGCTCGTGTCTTTATCCCATATATAGGGTTGTTTTTGGACAGAAAAAAGCTTTACAGAGACTGAATTCAACACGCCACTATGACCACTTTCTCATCTCGAGCAAGAACAAACATCTTTAGCCATTAAGAAGATAATAGGCGTCGCATGCCAATATGGTTTAAGTAACCAGAAATGAATAGTTATATGAAGCAACTCTGTTTTATGGTATCAAAACCATTTTTCAAACGTTTACCGCCAGTTACTGTTGATAAAAGACAAATTTCAATGAATTGTTATTCCCGGCCAAAACAATATCACAGAAGTTCAGGGGCTATGTCAGCAAGAATTATGCCGTCATGGACTCATGACCGCCCCCCCCCCCCCCCCCAACCTCTAAACATGCTTGATAGAATAATAAAGTCCGCAATAAAGCTATGACTCAGGAAAAAAATCGGACATGATAGTTCTGATAATATGCATATTTTTCAACATATTGCAGGTGTATACCAAATTTTATCTTAATTAGCTGGAAACTGTAGGAGTTGAGTACACAAGAAGGTGTGATAGACGGGCGGATGGACGGACAGATGGACCGACGGACTGGCAGTTCAAAGACTATATGCCTTCCGGAATATATAAAGATGGCAGTGTTTAAAGGGCAACAACTTTGACATTTTGACGTCTCTTACAGACTTTCTCTTACAGACTTGTTGAAAAGTGTCCTCCATTACATCAAAACATTAACGTATAGTATCAACTAAAGCTGATATACAGCGACAAATATATCACAAACATTATTATTTTATGGCGAAATGACTCTGATAATACTAATCTAATTTTAGCGAACTTTGCAGGGAAGCAGAATGAATACAAATATAATAAAATATTATTTGAACGTACCCAACCATGATCCTTCATATGGACATTTTTATAAATGTCATATTGGCTAATGAAACAAGTACTGTGGCTGAAATAGAAGCATCGATATTGGAAGACTGTTTTCAAGAAGAACTGGAATATTGGGTCTTTAGATATTGCGTACTTTAGTCAAATTGAAAGAAATGGAAGCCACACTTCCATATTTTATGTTTCTTTCCGCGTTATTATACCTTTTTCGTTCATTTGTGATGGTAATCGGTCTCAGGTTCTCCTTCCGAAGTGGATTGCTGTGGAAAATATCTACTTTGAAAAACCCATTTTCACTGGTTACTTGAAAAACCCATTTTCACTGGTTACTTTTCAGTTAACCAATCGCCTTCTACGAGAAGGCTCCATTATCACATAATTATGTTTTGTCGCATGCTTTAACTTGGAGCGTTCAGCGCAATATTGCCGTAACCATCGACATAAAACGGAAGGAGAAGCTGTAAGCAATGCAATTCCTGTTTTTGGAAATGTTGGAAATTTTCCTAGTTTCCATAGTAAAACCCTATTGTAATACCATCTCGCCGAAGCAAGCCGGCATAATTTTATTTGAGCCGCATCATGTGAAAAGCAACATAGTGCATTTGCGACCAGCACGGATCCAGACCAGTCTGCGCATCCGCGCAGTCTGGTCAGGGTCCATGCTGTTCGCTAACAGTTTCTCAAATTGCAATAGGCTTTGAAAGAGAACAGAATGGATCCTGACCCGACTGCCCGGATGCGTAGGCTGGTCTGGATCCATGCTGGTCGCAAATGCACTATGTTGTGTGCGGCTCTTTTTATGGTGGTAGTCATAGTGGGGGTCATGATGAATTGTTTGAACGATCCTCGCATCTTCAGTTTAGTTTACAATGCCTGCTCAGCATATGCTCAAAAAGTAGTCCGTAAGAACCTGCTTTGTAAAAGCAGGCTGGCGTATAAAGGCAAAGTTTAATGTAGTGAAATAAAGGCGAAGTGGTAGGATAAAATTGTACTACCGCATCTGTACAAACATGACGACAACAAGAAGAAACGCAGCAAATGATCATATGAGTAGGATGGCGTTCCATAGGTGACTGCATTCGGCTTTTAATTTCTGGTGTGTCGGCGCTCTCTTCAGACATGGCAACACGCTAGAACGACAAAAAGGCGCGCCAAAACGACAAATAATCATAATTCGTTGTTCTGGTAAATTGGTGCTCTTCGAACAAAGGAAATGGAAAAATATAAGCCGCCGTATAGTATAGTCGTTGAAACAGTTTATTACATAGCTCAAGGTCTTATTGTACTAAATATAGCTAAAATATATCTTTGACGCTCATCTAAAACCATACAATGAATATCATCGAGTTACTTGCAGCTACGCAAATACAATGTGTAAAATGGTGCACGCCTATCAAGTGACATAAACGTGGACAGTAAGTAATATTATTGGTAATATATTTACATACTTCTGAAAGAGAAACTGGCTTATATATTACCACTTGTTTAATTAGAGAATAACAATTTATCTAATATACTTTATTCAGACAGATCTCTTTTTTTTTAAATAGAAAAAAAAAAGATTTCTTCATTCCATGATTATAGGCCTACACGTATATGTTGTAAAACATTACTACTACTATGACAAACAAAATAACTTTTAAGTATATTGCAAGGCATTCGTGTCGTAATGGCAAATATTTTTTCCATGAAATTGCTTTCTACAGTTGCATAAAATTCACTGAATATTACTATCTTCAACAAAGCTGCATGACATTGGCTGAATATTATCATATTCCACACAAAGTTAAATTGAATATAAGATATTGCCAATTTTAACAAAGATGCATGCAAGTCACTGAATTTTCGATTTTTCTACAGTCTCATGAATTTCAATGAATAAGACCATTTTCAACAAAATTGCGTGAAATTTTCTAAATACATTGCATTACCATTTTAACATCATATAAACTTCAATCAATATTACTATTTTCTGAATATTACCATTTTCAAAAAGGCCACGTGAATTTATATAAATATTACAAGTTTCTACGAAGTCATATGAATTTTAATGATTATTACCATTTACTAAAAAGTCATAATCATGAAATTCAACGAATATTGCAATTTTCTACAGCATCACATGAAATTCAGTGAATATTACCATTTTCTACAAGGCTACAAGGACACATGAAATTCAATGAATATTACAATTTTCTACAAGGACACATGAAATTCAATGAATATTACAATTTTCTACAAGGACACATGAAATTCAATGAATATTACTATTTTCTATAAGGTCACATGAAACTCAATGAATATTGCATTTTTCTACAAGGTCACATGAAGTTTAATGAATATATTACATTTTTCTACAAAGTCATGTGAAATTCAATGAATATTACAATTTTCTACAAAGTCACATGAAATTCAATGAATATTACAATTTTCTACAAAGTCATGCGAAATTCAATGAATATTTATTACAAATTTTCTACAAAGTTATGTGAAATACAATGAATATTACAATTTTCTACAAAGTCATGTGAAATTCAATGAATATTTATTACAAATTTTCTACAAAGTCATGTAAAATTCAATGAATATTTATTACAAATTTTCTACAAAGTCACATGAAATTCAATGAATATTACAATTTTCTACAGTCATGTGAAATTCAATGAATATTTATTACAAATTTTCTACAAAGTCACATGAAATAGAATGAATATTACAATTTTCTACAAGGCTACAAGGACACATGAAATTCAATGAATATTGCAATTTTCTACAAGGACACATGAAATTCAATGAATATTACAATTTTCTACAAGGACACATGAAATTCAATAAATATTGCAATTTTCTACAAGGTCACATGAAGTTCAATGAATATATTACATTTTTCTACAAAGTCACTTGAAATTCAATGAATATTACAATTTTCTATAAGGACACATGAAATTCAATGAATATTGCAATTTTCTACAAGGTCACATGAAGTTCAATGAATATATTACATTTTTCTACAAAGTCATGTGAAATGTAATGAATATTACAATTTTCTACAAGGACACATGAAATTCAATGAATATTACTATTTTCTATAAGGTCACTTGAAATTCAATGAATATTGCATTTTTCTACAAGGTCACATGAAGTTTAATGAATATATTACATTTTTCTACAAAGTCATGTGAAATTCAATGAATATTACAATTTTCTACAAAGTCACATGAAATTCAATGAATATTACAATTTTCTACAAAGTCATGTGAAATTCAATGAATATTTATTACAAATTTTCTACAAAGTCATGTGAAATACAATGAATATTACAATTTTCTACAAAGTCATGTGAAATTCAATGAATATTTATTACAAATTTTCTACAAAGTCATGTGAAATTCAATGAATATTTATTACAAATTTTCTACAAAGTCACATGAAATTCAATGAATATTACAATTTTCTACAGTCATGTGAAATTCAATGAATATTTATTACAAATTTTCTACAAAGTCACATGGAATAGAATGAATATTACAATTTTCTACAAGGCTACAAGGACACATGAAATTCAATGAATATTGCAATTTTCTACAAGGACACATGAAATTCAATGAATATTACAATTTTCTACAAGGACACATGAAATTCAATAAATATTGCAATTTTCTACAAGGTCACATGAAGTTCAATTAATATATTACATTTTTCTACAAAGTCATGTGAAATTCAATGAATATTACAATTTTCTACAAGGACACATGAAATTCAATGAATATTGCAATTTTCTACAAGGACACATGAAATTCAATGAATATTACAATTTTCTACAAGGACACATGAAATTAAATGAATATTGCAATTTTCTACAAGGTCACATGAAGTTCAATGAATATATTACATTTTTCTACAAAGTCATGTGAAATTCAATGAATATTACAATTTTCTACAAGGACACATGAAATTCAATGAATATTACAATTTTCTACAAGGACACATGAAATTCAATGAATATTGCAATTTTCTACAAGGTCACAGGAAGTTCAATGAATATATTACATTTTTCTACAAAGTCATGTGAAATTCAATGAATATTACAATTTTCTACAAAGTCACATGAAATTCAATGAATATTACAATTTTCTACAAGGACACATGAAATTCAATGAATACTGCAATTTTCTACAAGGTCACATGAAGTTCAATGAATATATTACATTTTTCTACAAAGTCATGTGAAATTCAATGAATATTACAATTTTCTACAAGGACACATGAAATTCAATGAATATTTCTATTTTCTATAAGGTCACTTGAAATTCAATGAATATTGCATTTTTCTACAAGGTCACATGAAGTTTAATGAATATATTACATTTTTCTACAAAGTCATGTGAAATTCAATGAATATTACAATTTTCTACAAAGTCACATGAAATTCAATGAATATTACAATTTATACAAAGTCATGTGAAATTCAATGAATATTTATTACAAATTTTCTACAAAGTCATGTGAAATACAATGACTATTACAATTTTCTACAAAGTCATGTGAAATTCAATGAATATTTATTACAAATTTTCTACAAAGTCATGTGAAATTCAATGAATATTTATTACAAATTTTCTACAAAGTCACATGAAATTCAATGAATATTTATTACAACTTTCTACAGTCATGTAAAATTCAATGAATATTTATTACAAATTTTCTACAAAGTCACATGAAATAGAATGAAAATTACAATTTTCTACAAAGTTGTAGTTGCATAAAAGGAAATATCCTGCATACTGTCTTATTCGGAGTATATTAAACCGAAAATGTGACCCTTAAAAATCTTGTGTTGTTTTCTTAGCAAAATATAAATATGAATATTTATTAAAACGTTGTTTTTTTTTTCACATGGCATAAAAACTTGCCTTTTATTCGAGTTCATATACATGTATATCGGTGTAGAGGTTTGTGCAAATATTCTCTTCAGTGCTTTAGGGTATAGCGGATAGTTAACAAAGTTTACCTGCATTCCAGTTTAAAAAAAAAGAAAGAAAAAATGAAAAACAAACAAAAAAACACACAACAACAATTATAGTGCTTTTTTCATGTATATTACCAGGAATACGCCGTATCACTTTCAAAACATTCAGCTCTTAATAAAAAAAATCGTGAGTTTCTTCTCTCCTTAGCATTTTTTATTTATGCACTGATTTAGTGTGTTCAGAACTGATTTGATAATTTTTCAGTTATTAATTATCTAAACCACATCTAAAGGTACTATCCAAGTTTTTTGTTTTACTATATACCAGAATAATAATGTGTACCGTTTTCAAAAACATTCAGCACTTTAAATTTTTATCAAATACCAGTACTTCTCATGCACTGATGTTTATTACAAACACACTTATTTAGTCAGTACAGTCAAGTTTTAATTGGAGCGCTGTAAATAGTGTAAATAGTATAGAATTGGTTACCATAATCGTTATTATTTTTTTTCGTTGTTATTTTTTGTTGTTGTTGTTTTCAAAAATCGTCCTTTGCACGAGAAACCGACTCAAAGGTTAGTTCTTCCACTCTACTAAATGAGTTCTAAAATTGAGGAACTCACATTATCCCAAGAGGTTTTCATTAGGAAATTGTCACCATCCTTTTCCCAAAGTAACCGTGTATTTCTCTTAAAAATTTCTTGCAAGCTAGGTACCATTTCATTTATATCTACTTCACCTTTTACCATTATAACAAACGGTTTTTTCATGAAGAGTGCATGATCAAACTCCATTCGACAAAATTCACTCCCACAGAAATTACGTGTTAGAAGAATAAGCACAACAGCTGATTCTTCAAGACTTCGAACCATTTCATCATTTATTGGCTTACCTAGTTTGAAATGTCTCACCGAGACAAATAATGTCTCGTTCAGTTTGAAATTTTTCTCGTAAGTGTATCTTGAGTGGATTGTACACCCATTTGTTCAGAAAGTATGTGTCTTCACTACTGTATGATAGAAATACTAAAAATTTTGTGTCCAGCTGATTCAATTGAATAAGTTTTATCTTTTCTTCAATGTTCCTCTTTCTAAGTCAGTGCCGTCTATATCTCAACCCTAAGCAAATAGAAATTACAATTACCGCAGTGGTTACTGTGGGTATCACAGAGGAAAATATAATGACCTTTTAAATCCATCTCGGCTTATCACACACTTCTTGCAGCTGGTCTACAGCTTCTTGATCAGTATGTATATAAATGCTTTCGTGATTTTTGCAGAGCATGTTATTTCCATTGCGATCAATGACAGGCGTTGTTGCTAGCCATTTTAAGAACGGCAAGAGTTTACATTCTGAACACATGATTGGGTTGTCATTCATCTTCAGAATACCAACACGTTTCCTTGACAAAATACTTGGCGCATTTACGAACCGGAGGTTAGTAAAGGACTTGTGATTAAGCGTTGAAATTCTGTTGTTTCTTAGGTTCAGGGTTTTGAGATTCAGTATATGTCCGATATTAAATTAGATCTTTGTTAAGAAGTTATTTGATAAATCAATTTGTTCTAAGTGTATGTTTTCATGAAACATTTCTGTCGGAATTTCTGTCAGTTTGTTTGAAGACAACTGCACGCTCTTGAGATTTTGATATGAAGAAATAAGCTGTCCAAATAAAGAATAATTTCTGTCGGCCATTTTGATTAAGTTATTGCCCGAGAGATTGATCTCAAAGAGTCTGGTACAACAAGAACACATATTCGGTTGAATGAATTCGATAACATTGGAAGATAAATCGAGTTTTTCTAGCTTTGATTCATTACAAAGAAATGTAACATCAAAGTACTGTAAGTTGTTGTCTTTGGCAATAAGCTCTCTCGTTGGGCTTTCTCGTATAAAATAATTTCCTATGTACACAGAGAGACGTTTCAGTTTGATCGTATTATAATGTAAGTAAATGCCTGATATGTTAACTATTTCTGCTCTTGATACAAGTGTAACGATCTCTAGTGGTAGTGTAATGGTTTTGTCCTTTAACTGGAGTACATATTGAACATATTCTTTTATCATTGGAGAAGAAATATAACTTGCATCAAATACTTTCAAATTCTTCATACTTCCGGGATTAGTCTTTTTATAAAATTTTCGCAGATATTTTTTGTATTTGTCCATGTACCGATATAACGTGGAAAGATTGCCACTTATCTTGCCATGTTGGAGACTTGGTAGTATAGACAGTCCACTGTTGAAGGTTGAATAAGATATGTTTATATTATCAGGGTGTCTAGAGCTATTGGAAAACCATAATAATGGAATAAAGTTAAACTCGTATTTTGTTTTGAAGTTCATATTAAGTGTTTTCGAAGGTTTTTTTACCATGACTTTGAAAATATTATCACTCAAAAGTATAAGCATGTTTTTTATAGAAAGCACTTCCAGGTTAGTCAATATATGTTTACGTGCTAATGCATTCGCTATTTCAGTACCTCCTCCAGATAGACTGAGAACTTTCAGGTTGTCAAGTCCAACAAATGCACCGTACGGTATATAAAAAAACCAATTATGTTCAGCAGTAATATGTAATTTCTCCAAACTTACAAGTTTTCTCATTGCTCTGACCTTTATTCCTCTGAATATGTAGTCTAAGTGTAAGACTTTCAAATTTTTCCAGTTTTTTCCATAAGAAAATGTCGTCCAAATCGTCTGTGTGTCATTGTCAACTTCTCCTTTTATGTAAAGCCTTGTCACGTTGATAGGCAGATCCCTTGGAAGAATGTTACAATAAAGAGATGTGTCGGACTGAAAACATCCTTGATCAAGTTTGGGTAGCTCTGCATCTCGTTTAACAATTGTTCTTAATATTCCAGATTGATTTGTTCTACAAATATTAAAAGCAAGCAATTCAAAATATATAGACAAAAGTAACATTTTGAACGTTATGTGCACTTCTTCTTGGCTTCAGTATTAATGTCAGTAAGTATGCCTTTAAAAATGTATACGTAGTGCTCCTTTTCACGCTATTTCAAAGTGTATCTAGAAGAAAGAAACAACTGTATCAGCCAGTGCTCACTATATTTTCTTATTGAACTGATTTGCACCATTAAAATAAATATGAGTAAAGAGAAAAATAAATTATGCACACATATATACTTCACGTCATTAAAAACGAAAGTTTGATATATTACACTTTTGCGCCTACTATTGTCATATTCAAAACAAAAGTATCACCAAAATAATTTGTAATCTCATTTCAATAAATTAATCAAAGGGTAACATGAAAATTTATGTCATCATAACTTGAAAAGGTAGAGAAATAATTTTACAGAAATACTGAATTAAATACAGTTCAAGTATGTATATTGAAATTTATCAAATCCGCCAATTTGACCAAATATTTAAATGCTCATAACTTTCCCATTTTTACCGTCCAATTTTGAACATTCTTTCACTTCTTTAAATTCTTTCAGAAGTCCCAGCTGATGAAATTAACATAGGAACAACGTTGCCTTTCCCTTTAAATATTTTGTATCCAGTTTCGTTTAAAATTGTGACGTTTTTCGTGTAATAAATGATGCATTCAATGATGTATACAAATCAAAATAGCCAGGAAATTCATATGAATAAGAATGCAGGTACGGCTTCAGTTGTTCTATAAAAAATGTTTTTCGATTGCAAATGATTTCCTATAAGTTAAAAACAGTAAAACTTGTTTTAACTACTGCGTAGGAAAATAAATAAGAAGAAGCAGATCATTGCGTTTTTAACTGTCGTTGAGTATATACCGAAAGACGAATAGCTGCGGTTGCATCTAGACCGATATAAGGCCAAACACGTTTGGTTCTACCATTTACTTTGATATTTCTTTAACACAGCCCGCACTGACATTCTTCAGTGGTTGTATGGAGTTATACTTAAGATTCTACAGTCCTTTTGTATAGCACTAGTATTTGATGTCTGCAAATTCGTTCTGTCCGTGCTGGCGCGTTTGAAGAGCGCCAACACACCAACTTGTCAAAACGACAAAAAACATTTGCGCGCTATATTGTCCTCTTTTTTTTTCCTTGCGTGTTAGTGCGTTCGAAGGGCACTGACATGCCAGTACGACAAATATTATCGGTATATGTATTTGTCGTGTTGATGCGCTAGTTTGTCTTCAGCACACTTGAACGAAGTGGCAAAACTCAGCCGCCATACTTCTCAGAAATGTGGAATACATTAAGCTATGACTGACTATATGTAGAATAGAAGTCCACCATTTATTACATATCTATATAAATTCTGTAAAAATATCGGCTTGTAATTCACAATTAAATATGAACAGACAGAAAAAATCCGTATTTTACCTTTCAAATTCCGTATTGTACCTTCCGTATTGTATACTGTCGGACTACTTTCATTAATATACATGGCCAGACACAGTTCTAAAAATAGCGCACATAAAAATATTCACTAAGTTTCACTCTAATATCGATAAACATGGAAGTTTTCGTTCTATAACAAAATAACAAACAAAAAGGTAGAGCTATATAATAAAAGGGTCATAATGATAGTAGCTTGATCAAGGATTTTGTATTTGGCTCACGTGGATTTTGTGAGGTCGAATCACACCCGCCGCTGTAATTTAATTTATTACGGTGTTCCGTTTGGACAATCGTGACTTTTTATTGAATCCTAAACCGCGATGTTCGATAGTACGATGACGAAAACGCGATGGTGCGATGGCACGATGATGAAACAACGATGGTACGATGGTGAAAACGCGATGGCACGATGATGAAATCGCGATGATGCGATGGTACGATGGTGAAATGTCGATGTAATATCGCGTTTTCATCATCGTACCATCGCGTTTTCACCATCGTATCATCGTACCGTCGCGTTTTCATCATCGTACCATCGCGTTTTCACCATCGTGCCATCGCTTTTTCATCATCGTACCATCGCATTATCACCATCGTATCATCGCGTTTTCACCATCGTACCATCGCGTTATCACCATCGCACCATCGCATTATCACCATCGTACCATCGCCTTCCGGTGGTCATGCGCAGTGGTACAGTATATGTGTCAGTAATAAATCTCATTTTCACATTGCACTATGTACTTCTACATCCTAACAAGAATAACTATTACATCCAGCTTTTTATTTACTTTCATGCATACATAAATACAAGGACGTGGCCTTGAAGATTTTACACAGTTTTAATGAGTTGAGCACTGAACATTTTGAAAAGCATTTTGCAAAACAGCAGAATCTAAATGGTAAATTTCTTCTCACAAAATACATTAGGATACATTCATCTATTGTTGACAAAAATTCAAGTGCACGAAACTACGCCTTTCTAACCAGAAGGCGAAAGTACGATGGTAAAAACGCGATGATACGATGGTGAACCTGCGATGGTACGATGGTGATAACGTGATGGCACGATGGTGAGAATGCGATGGTACGATGGTGATAACACGATGGCACGATGGTGAAAACGCGATGGCACTTTGGTGAAAACGCGATTGTACGATGATGAAAACGCGATGGCACGATGGTGAAAACGCGATGGTACGATGGTAAAACCGCGATGGTACAATGGTGATAACGCGATGGCACGATGGTGAAAACGCGATGGTACGATGATGAAAACGCGATGGTGCGATGGTACGATGATGAAAAGCGATGGCACGATGGTGAAAACGCGATGGTACGATGGTGATAACGCGATGACACGATGGTGAAAACGCGATGGTACATGGTGATAACGCGATGACACGATGGTGAAAACGCGATGGTACGATGGTGATAACGCGGTGGCACGATGGTGAAAACGCGATGGCGCGATGCTACGATGATGAAAACGTGATGGCACGATGGTGCGATGGTGAAAACGCGATGGTACGATGATGAAAACGCGATATTACATCGACATTTCACCATCGTACCATCGCACCATCGCGATTTCATCATCTTGCTATCGCGTTTTCATCATCGTATTATCGTTGTTTCATCATCGATCCATCGCGCCATCGCGTTTTCGTCATCGTACCATCGTGCATCGCGGTTTAGTTTTAAATAAAAAGTCACGATTGTCCAAACGGAACACCGTAATTTATCGATATCTTAAACCTAGTGTTATTTCATGAACAGTCCAAAATGGAATCCATTTAAGAAATGAAACTATTTTTTCGGTGTTCATGTGAAATGAACGACAGAATAGGATCTGCAAATCGAACACCGAAAAAGAATAGTTTCATTTCTTATATTTACATTATATTTCATTTCCATTTGTAAACAAGATAATATTATTAATTGCACATATTTTGTGGCATTTAATATTAAAATCAGCTTCCCGGCCAATCTGTGCACCAGACGGAACAATTGCGACATAATCTAAGGAACGTTCTTCCTGACGTCGTCAAAACAGAGGCCGGTTATCACTGAGCAGAGATGACGTAGCTTTCGTGCCTTTCCTTCTGCTGTTCATACGAAATGAAGGTCATAATTTTCAATGAAAAAGAACAGTGCGAATGTAAACATTTATAAATTGAAATGATTTTTGGTGTTCATGCGAAGTGAACGACAGATTAGGATCGGCAAATTCATGAATAGCGCTATCGATTCATTTTTAGTTTGCCGACCCTGTTCTGTCATTCATTTCGCATGAACACCGAAAAAAAAGTTTCATTTCTTATATTTACATTATATTTCCTTTTTCATTTGTAAACAAGATAATATTATCAATTGCACATATTTTGTGACATTTAACTTTAAAATCAGCTTCCCGGCCACTCTGTGCACCAGACGGAACAACTGCGACGTCATCTAAGGACTCCACACGCGGACCTCGTCAAAACTGCGGTCGGTTATCACTAAGCAGCGATGACGTAACTTTCGCGCCTTTCCTTCTGCTGTTCATACAAAATGAACGTCATAATTTCCAATGGAAAAGAATAGGGCAAATGTAAAGTTATGTTTTGCCTTAATACTCCTCTACATGCGGAAGATACTCGGTAAAAATACTTGTGCAATACAATAGGTCTTATTTAAAAGACTCTTAGCTCACTACCGGTCAGATGTATGGCTATTACCGTTTTAGTAAGTATGAATGCATTTGTTAGTAACCCCGGACGTTAAGTCAGTCACGCAAGTGATATAGGGGAATATATTACAAATCCGACACTATTTCTGTATCAATAGCTTATAAATACGAAACTCTATGTGAAGAAATCTTTATCCTTTGTTTCCTAGCCCCATGTTGTTTTATAAATTTACGGGTTAACCCTTATTTAGATATGTTCCACCAAAAATCTAACAACAAGTACGGGTGGCGTTTTACTAGTTATTTACTATTTTGTGATGTCGGATATCACTAATTAATTTATTTACGGATATCGCAAAATCAGTGTAGGATCTATTTAGTGAATTCATGATTAGCAGATTCATACCCTTACTCTGCTAAATTTCTATATTAAATGAACCTGTTCATTTTTCAATTTGGACAGTACCATTCACTGTTAAAAGGGCTGCTTAGCAAAAAGATACTGGTCTTTCGTTTGGATCCGTCCATGTTTACAAACACGTTTGTTTATTTTATGGACTGTAGTAATATTCGCCAATATTAGCAAAAGTCAAATCAATATTACCCAGTACCCAGTTCATCCCTTAAAATCTGTTTTATTTTATGATAATTAAATTTAGCCTAGATTTTACAGTAATACATCTTCTGTGTAAGTATGGTTGATATCAAAGAAAAATAAATCTATAGTTATCGGGCGGATGCTGTTATATCGGCAGATTCGACTTAAAGGGTCATAACTCTGAAAGTACTGGTCCAAATAGCTGGTTACCTACTTTCATATTGATCTAACAGTACGTACCATTACCAGTATGGTTGACATACAAAAAATTACTCCAGTTATAACGGCTGATTCTGTCAACTGTGGCAATTCTGACCGATTCAAGGGCCATAACTCTGGAGATATCAGTCCTAATGGATTGAATGGTTATCCAACTTAGACTAAATTTTATTGAGATACACACTTAATATGAGTGGTCTAGTTCTGAGATAAAAAGTTTAATTATCGAGTGGACACACTTAGGCAATTTTGACCGAAACAAGGGTCATGATTATGGTCCGTACTTGCTGGTTAGATGTTATACAAATGCATCCTTTGTATAACTTTGGTTTAGTTAGATTTCAACCGCCGATTCACCCTTATATACTATAAAACATCTTTGAACAACATCTGCTGAGCCATTGGTCTATTTCAAAATCCTTGAATTACCCTCTGCCATGATTATAAACAATTTTCAAATTGATCAAAATTTGTTACTAACTTGGCTCTGGAAGGCATGGTTACTCTTTCCTCCTCCTATGATCAGGGAGTCATAGGCGCAGTTGTTACCAAGTTGTACTACAACGCCAACGCGGTCTGGGTTCGATTCCCGGTCGCGGTTGATATTCCGACTAGTGTTCAGTACTGGATGATTTACTTAAACTGGTACTGTTTCCAGCAGTATCGGCCCAAAGTGGATGCCGAGGAAGTAAATATAGCGCCTGCCGCGGGCTGGGCTGGAAATAAGTTGTTCCGTTCCAGGCGGGGACTTTCGTCGGCTAACCGTCTACGATGGGTGGCGGGCCGTAAGCCGGAGAGGAGGTTCCTGGATGTTGATGTATCCTAGAACATCGTAGGAGGTGATGCGTGTTTATTTTCATGTGTGGATCCCCTTTTCAGGCACACATATATATCTTTGGCCTGTCTTGTTGGGCCGACGACAACATTAAATCGTCCTGTTCGATGTACGCGTACTGAGTGCACACAATATTGATTAAAGTTAGGGTTACGTTTTACGTATGTTTAACAGTGTGCGTTCAATGCGTTCATGCACTCAATGCTGGAGATTCATCGCAGATCATTGGCCCGACAGATCAATCGACTAGTCAGTGAGTCATGCTTAGCCATAGGAAATCTCATTTATACGCTTACATCTTCTATTTTTTAAAACATACCGAAACTAACCCTGGCGACACGAAAGGTGAGAAATCTTCTCACCGTCCAATCACATCCAACATAGCATTTTCACGATTTCTTCTGACTCAATCTACTTACGACACTTAAAGTAACAAGCATCTCTCAGTTTTGTGCTTGAAAAACACTCGAGAGTATAGCTAGTGTACGATAATCTGTCGACGATACACTCGAGAGTATAGCTGGTGTACGATAATCTGTCGATGATACACTCGAGAGTATAGCTGGTGTACGATAATCTGTCGATGATACACTCGAGGGTATAGCTAGTATACGATAATCTGTCGACGATACACTCGAGAGTATAGCTAGTGTACGATAATCTGTCGGCAGAGTGCGAACCGGTCTAATTAACATAATATTTTTTTTCAACTGTCCATGTAGTGCATCGCACATGGTACTCTGAATTCGTCGAGAGGTTATCTTGATTGGGTATCAAAGACAAAAATTGTGCAAGGCCTTACATGACAGAAAAGGTTCTGCAGGTCAAATTCACGCATAAAACTAGTTTCTAAGAAGCCAGAAAATTTACAATCCTACAATGTTCGCATCAACTTTTCCATCATTTGACAAAATCTATCTCACGAAAAAACAACAGTGTATTGATGTGTACAATTATTTAACTTGCATCCTCCAGTTTCGGTAGTCAATATTTACAGATTTAGTAACCTCTTTTAAAATAAATGAAAAAAGAGATAACCCGTGAAGAAAAATTTTATTATGTTAAATTATTACGTGCTGAAATTGATTCCCTCTTAAATTTTGACGTACATGTCTCAAACATCTGTAGGAAAGCTGCAAGACAAACAAGTGAAATACAAAGTCCCCTACTGGAAGGCACTTAATTTTATCTAATTGCAGTATAACACAATGAACTGATATCTGTCAATGATGCATAAACAATATTGTACTACGTATACAATATGTTATAACAAAACTCCTGGATAAAAAATTGTATATATAAAAACCTATAGTTGCTTTCATATGGCATTTTATGGCATATTATCAAAAAAAGTATCATATAATCATAAAAGTTATTTACAATAACAGCAAAGGGAAATTAATAAAAAAAAGTCTGTATAATGTAAGAAACTCTTTACCAGGTACAGATAGGTCAAAATACACCTAAAAATTGGATGTAACATGTATGTTGTACCACAGAAAACGATCACGATGTTTCCCTACGGCCAGTAATAAATAAGTTACAATATAATCTATTTATAGTAATAACAAATAATTCTAAAAACAAGGGTGCCTCATGGTGGTGTGGTGAACATTTGTGCTAAGTTACATCAAAGTCCCTCCATGCATGAAGAAGAAATGCTCCAGACAAAGTCATTCTTGAATTTGACCTCTAAATGTGACCTTGACCTTAGACCTATGGACCTGGTTCTTGCGCATAACAATCCATCTCATGGTAGTGAACATTTATACCAAGTTATATCGAAATCCCTCCATGCAGGAAGAAGAAATCTTCCAGACAGTCATTCTTGTATCTGACCTTTGGCCTCTATGTGTGTCCTTGATCTTAGACCTAGGGAGCAGGTTCTTGCGCATGACACTCCGTCTCAAGGTAGTAAACATTTGTGCCAAGTAATATTAAAATCCCTTTAAGAGTTACAGACTGGACAGAAAAAACGCCCTTTTGTCCTTTGAGTTCCAAGTGTGACCTTGACCTTGTAGCTAAAGGTCAGGGTTTTGAGCATGACATGTTGTCTCATCCAGGGGAATATTTGTGCAAAGTGATATTTAAATCCTGTTTTGCATGACAAAGTTATAGAGCGGACAGGAAAATAATCTTATTGACCTATGATCTCGAAGTGTGACTTTGACCTTTAAGCTAGGGTTCTGAGTGTCATCATGGGGAACATTAATGCCAAGTAATATTAAAAGCCCTTGATGAATAAAAGAGTTCTGGACCGGACAAGAAAATAAACATATTAAACTTTGACCTTAAATTGTGACCTTGACCTTTGAGCAAGGGGTCCGGGGTTTTCGCACAACACATTGTCTCATCTGTGCCATATAATATTAAAATCCATTCATGGATTGCAGAGTTATGGACCGGACAGGAAAAAAGCCCTGTTGACCTTTGACCTCCAATTGTGACATTGACCTTTGAGCCAGCGGTCCGGAATTTGCGCATGACACGTCGTCTCATCATAGGAAACATTTGTGCCAAGTGATATTAAAAAGCCTTAATGAATGACAGAGTTATGGACCGGACACGAAACAGACCCTGTTTATGCCATGTAAACATTTGACTGCCAAGTGTGACCTTGACCTTTGAGCTAGGGGTCTGAAAGTTGTGCGTGACACACTTATTATGAGGTACATTTGTGCCAAGTAATATGAAAATCCCTTCATGGATGGCATAGTTATGGACCGGACAAGAAAAAAGCCCTGTTGACCTTTGACCTCCAATTGTGACCTTGACCTTTAAGCTAGGGGTCTGGCTTTTTCGCATGACACGTCGTCTCATCATAGGAAACATTTGTGCCAAGTAATATTAAAATCAGACATGGTGTAATCGTAATCAGTTATTGTAATCGATTGTAATCAGATACATTTAGTCAAATAATCAACTGTAATCAGTAATCAAAGTCCATTTTGATTACTTGTAATCATAATTTAATCAATTACAGACCTAAACTTTGGTGTAATCAGCGATTACATTTTCGATAAAGGATAACATCTATGGATAACTAATTATTTAATTAATCAAAAAAATTTACACAAAAAATACAATGTTTTTGTTCTCATTGTTGTCTTGAAACAAAAACATACCCAAAACTAGTTTTTGGTATTAAGATCATTATTAGCTATCTATGGTACATTGTTTTATGTACAATGAATAAAATGAGATGGATTTTGTTTTCTGAAAACCACTTTACATAATGCTTCAATTGTTCACAAAGAATATGTTCACACCTAGGTTATTGAGCCACCAATAATTTCAAACACTTCTTTTCAAAATCTGAACAATAGAAGTGCATGTAACAGGTTACAACGTCAAAAACTCACCATATGCAAGAAAATTTGAGGACACATGTGCGGATTTTGAAAACGATGATGTTATGTCTCCGGCTGAGAAGAGGGCCCGAGTTGATGAACATGTTGGCCTACTGAGCTTTATGACTCCGAAGAAAAATAGATTACAAACTAAACAAGGCAGTCTGAAAGACAGCTATATCCCCCGCCGCTGTAATGGCTAGTGGCTCAAACCTTTAGACCTTAAGTTGTGACCTTGACCTCAAGCCAACACGGCAGACTCATAGACTCTGCAGATCATCTTGATGTGGTGATAATCTGACCCAAGTTTCATGATTATACTTTAAGGGGTTTAGGAGATACAGAGCGGACTCAAACCCTTGACGAGTAAAACCCTGTGTCGGCATGGCCGACTCATGGGTTCTGCACATCGTCTTGGTGAGGTGATCATGTGACCAAAGTTTCATAATAATCCTTCAAGGGGTTTCGTTGATATAGAGCGGACATGAAATGGAAGGCTCAAACCTTTGACCCTGAGTTGTGACCTTGACCTTAAGCTGACATGGCCGACTCATGGGTTCTGCACATCGTCTTGATGAGGTGATCATTTGACCCAAGCTTCATGATTATCCTTCATGGGTTTTAGGAGATACAGAGCGGAAACGAAACAGAAGGCTCAAACCTTTGACCTTGAGCCGACATGGCTGACTCATGGGTCTGCACATCGTCTTGATGAGGTGATCATTTGACCCAAGATTCATGATTATCCTTCAAAATGAATAGGAGATACATAGCGGACACAAAATGAAAGGTTCAAACCTTTGACCTAGAGTTGTGACCTTGACCTTGCGCCAACATGGCTGACTCATGGGTTCTGCACATCGTTTGATTAGGTGATCATTTGACCAAAGTTTCATGAAAATCCTTCATGGGGTTTAGGAGATACTAAGCAGACACAAAATGTTACGGAGGGACGGACGGAGACCATTCCTATAATCCCCATAACATGTGGCCGTGGATTAAGAAAACAATGAAAATTATCCATCGTTGGCAAACTTTGCTAAGAGATTTTTGATAGTAAAGGCTACATCTACCCCTGTGGAGAGGTTGTTTTCCATTGCTGGAAAATTATTTTGGCCAGAGATGTAGATTAGATGACTCAACCTTTCAAAAACTAATGATGATCAAGTGTAACTCGAACAAATAAAATAAGGGACTGCAACAGTCGTGATCCAGAAACTTTGCTACTTTATATAAGTAAAAAACCAATGTACATAATCACATTTATGCTCTTTTTCGCATATATGATTGTACTGCATTGCAATTTACATGTTTACTGACATGTTTATAAGTTTCACATTTGAATAAATTCGACAATCCTGTGAGGTTTGTTACTCTGGGTCAAGTATCAGTGCATTTTTTCAGTCCGTCCATTCACAGTTGTTGCCGCGTGATGATGCATATCGCTAACAGTTTCTCTAATTGCAACGAACAGTATGGATCCTGACCAGACTGCGAGGATGTGCAGTCTTGTCTGGATCCAAGCTGGTCGCAAATGCACCCAGTTGTTTTCCTCATGGTGTGGCTAATTTTTTTTTTATTATTAACTCTGGTCTTGCAGACAAAAATCCCAGGAGCACAAATTCACATGCTAAATATATTATATATTCAGGTCTCTTTGTCAAATACTTGAACATGTAATACAAGTCAAAGGGAAGAATAGTAAATACATTCCAACCAAATATCACTCACTGTAAGAAATAATTGCGAAGATGTGGCTTTTCGATGGGATGGTACACTAGAAACTATATCTCTCCTCTTTCTGCAGTTCAGTCGGACCAGCAAAACCGCTTATTAAATTACTTTCTTTCAACATATAAGCACAATAAATGTCTGCTAGAATATACTGTGAATTTTGCTAAGTAATGGCTGGTCTAAGTCCAGTGTTATACACACATATACATATGTATAAATTAAAAACAAAACAAGTCTGTTAACTGCACATTTTAATCAATTTCAAAGCACTGTCAAATGATAATAAATGGACATTTAACAAGGAAATGAAAAGGAAAAAAATAATTTAATGCTTGCAGAATTAATCAGACAAAAAAGATCAAAGGCTGTGATCAATAAACAATTGTTTTTACAGTATAACTGCATTAATTTCACATAAAAACTGTATTTCTAGAATACAGTACCCAAAAATCTGTGCCGGAAAATGATAAACTGGCTTAAAAGCAAGATTTTAGCACAGTATTAATCCAACATGTACGGTAAATCATCTCAAAAAAACTTTTGTTTGGGTGAATATTAAATTTGAACAAAAAAAAACAAACCCATCTTATACTTCAGAACTGAAACCCACGTTTAGTATATCTAGTACAAATGCTAGACAATGAGTTATTCTCCTGAAGTCTCAGCACATCAGCACTAAAACCGGACCCTGCATTCATCAACATTTAAAGTCTGAACAATTTATTGAGATGTCTATAGCTATTAAACGAGTATATTCCTGCAAAATTTCATTGCAATCTGTGTTTATGTAACAATGACATAGCGAACAAAAAAAAAAGCAACTTTATCTAAAATCTAAGTCTAAATTTCAGACTTAACCCTTACCCTACTAAATTTCTATAATGAACTTGTCCATCTTCCAATTTGGACTGTACCATTAACTGTTCAAAGGGGTGCTTACCAAAAAGGTGCTGGCTGAATAGCAAACAGTGCAGATCATGATCAGACTGCATGGATGATGATCTACAATGGTCGCAAAGGCAGAACCAATGGTGTCCATGATGGTAAGGGTTATAATGTTGATGAATACGGACTCCAGTGTTTCGCAAAACCTGCATCTGATTCAGAAATAAGCCTCACTTATGTATATTTTCGATACAGGGCTAACATAGTATTGTCTTTGTTTAGTCTACGATAGTCTAATCATGGTAACTAGTGACAAATGATAATTATTACAGTCTCGAAAGAGACCCAATACAATATTAATAATCTTTATCATACCATTATACCAAAGTAAATTCCAAAACATACTGAACAAATAAACCATGATTCTCAGGTAAATTTGAGGAATACTCGTTTGCTAAATTGTGTTTCTGAAAGTTGATATTATCTTTCGGTAAGCAATGTAGTTTATGCTTAAGGTAGTTCTGCATGTCTGATAAACCGGAAGTAATTGCTTAACATCATTTATCATTTATCTGGAAAACATAGAATAAAACCTGGAATCGGAGTAGGGAAATGAAAATCATTTTATGAATTAATAGCAACCAATGAGAACATTTACTACAAAGGCAACTTTACTATGTTTCTAAAGTTACAATATGATATTAAATTTAAACATCTCACATGTTGTATAATTCCAAAAAATGTCTTACAATCAGCTTGAAATGCGCAGATCTCTTTATGGCCCAGTATCTCAAAAAGAAGCACATGGGGCCCTTATATTTTATTTCACTGTATTTTAGACCATATGTTTATTAACAACTGTGAAAAGTTTACTTAAAATCTACATTGTAGAAAAAAATCTATTCATGAAATTTGTATTAAAACTTTGATTTTCCCTTGTTTGAGGTCAAATGTTTTCAAACTAGTCTATTCAATCAGGCACACAACCCTATATTTTCATTTGCCAATTGTTAAAGAATATTCTGAAGTTTTGAAAAATCAAGGTTTAATCAAATCCTACACTGTAGACAAAAATTTTACCTGAATGTGCAGAACTACCTTAAACTGTTGCTTTAAGTGAAAACAGAAATCTGACATAAAATCTGGTCTAGAATTAACTGTCTCAATTAAGACTGATGTAATCTTAAATGAAAGGGATGTTGAAGATGCATAAAATGTCAAGATGTAGCTTGAAAACCCTGGTTTTAAGGCTATAAAACAAAAGTTTTGAGACCAGTCTCAAAACTCAAGCATCTCATTGGCTAATTTAGAAAACAATTTTAAACTGACCAATGGCAAGACAGCATTCTGAGACTGGTCTTCAAACTAGTTTTTTTCAACCTTGGAGCCTGTTTTCAAAGGTGTACATTCTACAGGCTAGATAAATTACATGTATTATCAATGACACACTGTGATCAAATGTATTTTCTGACCTTCCATTGAAACAACAATTATAATATATTACAATAATGTTTAACATCTATGTATATTGGCAAGTGCCACAAAAGAAAAAAAAAAAAAAAAAAGATGCAAATATTAACATACATATCAATTACATATACAAATGATCTTAAATAAACAAAACGATCCTATGAGCTTTTTTCTAAAACAGGATTTACCTGTTTTCCACCAAGAATTGATCAATTCTTCACAGAATATTTTTAAAATATCTGTCAATGAATTATACATCACCATAAAATGAAATCAACAGAGAATCACTACGGTACCACAAAGCGATGACACGAACAAATGACACAATTCTTTTCTTTAGATTATTGTCTGCCTTGATCTGCTCAGCTATCCACAAATATTTCTTAACCCTTACCCTGCTAAATTTCTACAATGAACTTGTCCATCTTTCAATATGGACAGTACCATTAACTGTTAAACGGGGTGCATACCAAAATTACAAATGACTAACAGTGCAGATCATGATCAGACGGCACGGATGTACAGGCTGATTATGATCTACACTGGTCGCAAAGGCAGAATCAGTCGTGTCCAGCATGATAAGGGTTAAATCATTTTTTGGATAGGAAATACAGTGCTCCCTCTGTAGAGCGGCCCTCTGAACAACAATTCCCCCCTTGCAACAACACTTGCTACGGACTCCAAAATATACTAATTGTTCTTTATTTTACCTCTCTACAACAACTCCCTCCGAACAACAACCAAATTTTCTGTCTTCCAAAGGGTGTTGTTGTAGAGAGGGAGCACTGTATATCTAAAGTCTAGGTAGATAAAACACAAAATTTTGAACTATTGTCTTTTTCATTAAACATTATATATTGATACCAATAATAAGAAATGTTTATGACTAATACTGGAAAGAAATGATGTTGATACAATTTTTAGCAAATTTGTAAGACTTATGAATAAAATTAACCCTTACCATGCTAAATTTCTATAATGGACTGGTCCATCTTCCAATTTGGGCAGTACCATTTATAATTTGAAGGGATGTTTACTGAAAATTTACTAACTGAATAGCGAACAGTGCAGACCATGATCAGACTGCACGGATGTGCAGGCTGATCTTGGTCTACACTGGTCGCAAAGGCAGAATCAACGGTGTCCAGCATGGTAAGGGTTAATCTAAAAACTGACCTTTCTAAACTGAGACAAGGGGTAGGGAGGATAAAGATTTATTACACAACACAAACCTGACAACAGCAAATCCAAATGGAAAGTTGGTGAAGAATTATGGGATGGACATAAAAATAATTTTTACAAGTTAACAACTATAACATTACACAAAATTCCAGCAAAATCCGTACACACTATAAATAGTTTACATAAATGTGTTATACCAGACACCCAAAGAAAGATTAAAACCCAACAATCATTTTTACATCCAAACTTAAATTTGCAAATGGGTTTCGCATTTAAATGTTACAGTAAATATAATAAGGTAATTCTCTCCGAGATATTTACATTTTTGCTTCTTAAATCCTTTCTTGTTAAAACACAAGTATTTCGAGTCATTCCTGTTCATTTCATGTGGATTTTTTTCCTAATTTTTAAAAGTTGTAAAAGATTAAGTTTTTTCTTTACTTTATGGAGATGTTCACATGGTGACATAGATGATACCATGTTGATATATTACACTGTTTACATACAGATATATTCAATGTCAAAATTCAGAATTTTTTTAATTTTCACATAATTTAGCCTACACATTCAAAATGTACCTGAAAGCCTAAATCTCAGGTTTAAAACAGACACTTACTACTATTTATGTGTGTTTCTACATGTAAGCATACATGTACATGTGATGAATTTTCATCTTCTCTATTACCTATAATCGCATTATTTACAACAAAACCATTTGTTCACCCACAGACAAAAATTTAGTAGTCTAGTCCAAATGAAGATACACATATAAAATCTAAACAAAACATATTTACAAGAACATGATCTACTTTTTATCGAGAAATTCTCATGTACGTACAGTGAAATCGTTTAATCCTGTGGGCATAAAATTTCATGTTTTCTGCAAAGCCACTTAGTTGTTGCAACATAAATTCATAGATATCAAATGTTAAAGATCTGATACTGTAAAAGCACATATTTTCGTTGGGTCAAATTTTTTTAAATTTTGAGTATGTTCGCGAAATTATAAAAATGGTATCCTACTTGAATCTGAATTATACTAATGGTGAATATTTATGCAAGGATTAATTTTCGTGAGATGTAGGGCCTCGTGAATATAGCGAAAAATTAAACCCTTGTGAAAATTTCTGCTTTTACAGTAAATGGGAAATATTCTACTCATCAGGACTTTAGTTTCCAGGACTGACGTAACTATAAAATCCACGAAAATTAGTCCCCCACAAATGTGAACGATTTCACAGTATGTTTGGTCTGTGAAATTCTCATGTTAATACTGACTGCTACCATTGTCTTTATTGAATTATGTAAAGCTAAAAGAGGATCACAAATGAATAAAAATTACTGTAAAATCATTCAATTTTGTGGGTAATTTTTTTTGATGTTTTGGCCAAATCTGCTATTTCACGAGAGGTATAAATTTGTAGTATGAAATTATTTTTTTTTTTGTTTTGGCCAAATTTGTAGTTTTCCTATATTTGATATAAAATGAATTAGAATTTTACTTGCTTGCAGGGATTTAACTTCAAACATTGGCATGACCAGAAAAAATTGTCCACAACAAATAATGATTTCACAGTATATGCTTGGAAAACAAGGAGAATATACTAAAACTTAATAACTGACAAATAGAGAACCATGTCTTGAAAGCCTTACAGTATTCTCCCCAGAGAAAACAAGAGGACCATGATGGTCCTGAATCGCTCACCTATCCCCACATGATCCAGTGTTGAACTGAGTATGACCTAGTTATTTCTATTATTTTAAATAGTGACCTAGTTTTTGAGCACATGTGACCTAGATATCATCAAGATAAAAAATTCTGACCAATTTTCATGAAGATCCATTGAAAAATATGACCTCTAGAAAGGTCACAAGGTTTTTCTATTATTTGACCTAATGACCTAGTTTTTGAAGGCATGTGACCCACCTTTAAACTTGACCTAGATATCATCAAGGTGAACATTCTCACCAATTTTCATGAAGATCTCGTGAAAAATATGGCCTCTAGAGAGGTCACAAGGTTTTTCTATTTTTCGACCTACTGACCTAGTTTTTGACCGCACATGACGCAGTTATGAACTTGACCTAGATATCATCAAGCTGAACATTCTCACCAATTTTCATGAAGATCCATTGAGAAATATGGCCTCTAGAGACATCACAAGATTTTTCTATTTTTTAGACCTACTGACCTAGTTTTTGACCGCACGTAACCCAGTTTCGAACCTGACCTAGATATCATCAAGGTCAACATTCTGACCAATTTTCATGAAGATCTCTTGAAAAATATGGCCTCTAAAGAGGTCACAAGTTTTTCTATTTTTAGATATACTGACCTAGTTATTGACCGCACGTGACCCAGTTTCGAACTTGACCTAGATATCATCAAGATGAACATTCTGACCAATTTTCATAAAGATCCCATGAAAAATGTGGCCTCTAGAGAGGTCACAAAGTTTTTCTATTTTCAGACCTACTGACCTAGTTTTTGACCGTACGTGACCCAGTTTCAAACTTGACCTAGATATCATCAAGGTGAACATTCTGACCATTTTTCATGAAGATCCATTGAGAAATATGGCCTCTAGAGAGGTCATAAGGTTTTTCTATTTTTAGACCTACTGACCTAGTTTTTGACCCCACGTAAGCCAGTTTCAAACTTGACCTAGGTATCATCAAGGTGAACATTCTGACCAATATTCATGAAGATCTCATGAAAAATATGGTCTCTAGAGAGGTCACAAGGTTTTTCTATTTTTAGACCTAGTGACCTAGTTTTTGACCCCACGTGACCCAGTTTCGAACTTGACCTAGGTATCATCAAGGTGAACATTCTGACCAATATTCATGAAGATCTCATGAAAAATATGGCCTCTAGAGAGGTCACAAGGTTTTTCTATTTTTAGACCTACTGACCTAGTTTTTGATCCCACATGACCCAGTTTCGAACTGGATCTAGATATCATCAAGGTGAACATTCTGACCAATTTTCATGAAGATCTCATGAAAAATATGGCCTCTAGAGAGGTCACAAGGTTTTTCTATTTTTAGATCTACTGACCTAGTTTTTGACCGCACCTGACCCAGTTTCGAACTTGACCTAGATATCATCAAGATGAACATTCTGACCAACTTTCATAAAGATCCCATGAAAAATGTGGCCTCTAGAGTGGTCACAAGCAAAAGTTTACGGACGGACGGACGGACGCACGGACGACGGACGCCACGCGATCACAAAAGCTCACCTTGTCACTTCTTGACAGGTGAGCTAAAAATTCATCCTAGAGGTTCTCACAAAACAATACACACTTCAATTTTTAATAATTTAGCACAATTTTTTAAATTGGATTTTTATACAAACACAAGCGCAAGTATTAGTGTGACTAAATACCAGTGTTGGAAAAAAGATCAAGATTATTTTTTTGCTAAAGTTTGTATGTTTTTAGCAGAAAATCAAACACTGCCGCTGGCATTTTGCATCTTGTGCATTAAACCTTCCTTATCTGGTTTACTGAAATGACATTTTTTTATGTTCTGATATTTAAAAGCTGCCATCCCTATACTGTGCAGTGGTCAGTAAGACAGTAAAATGTCATTACACTGTTCTAAACATTCTTTTATGAATTTTCACATCTGCTAGATTTTTTAAATCAGACATTCTGATATTTGTCAGTGTTACAATAAACTCCTAAAAGATATGCTCAAGTCCATTTCATGTTGATGAAGTATACGTCTCATTTGAATTAAATGGAAACTTTAGGAAAAGTTGAGTACACAAAGTATAGATGTTTAGTCCAAAAAGGGGAATAACTCAAAATATTGTAAAAAAAGCATAAAAGTCCTGATAATATGCACATGTCCACTTCATACTGCTGATGTATACTAAATTTCTTTTGATTTAGGTGGAAACTAAAAGAGGATTTGATGGGGGGTGGGGAGGATTTTTTTTTTAAGGAATACAGTCGTTAAGTTACATAATTATTAACAGCTCAACTATAATAAAATACACAAATTTCTTGAATTCATTTACAAACCAAAGTACTGAAATAAAATAAGAAAAGAAAAATGAAACAGACATTTAATGTTGAAAGAAAAATGAACACAAAACATACTCGATTAATTTACACATTTTTTTTAATAACATATACAATGACACCAAAACCAAACATTATGCCTCCAAGAAAAAACACTTTACAATATGGACTATTTACACTTTGGAATACACCACTCATATGAAAATAAATCAACAAGAAAAAAAACGAAACTTCAAATTTATGAGAAATATTTACAAAATGTTATTCTTTGAGTATCGGTCAATACACTATTAAAAAAAAAAATTACATGTGAAAAACAGCCAGTGATATTTTAACTTCATTTAATCTCTTGACAGCTTCTATTCCTTGTGAGTTTGTAATGTAAAGATCTACCCCATTAATATTTTACAATTTCCTTATGTCCATCTGGACCAAGATGCTCAAGACTGCAAACGGCAGGTAAATTGCCCACGGAATACTTCTTTTCTTAATCTGTATATCATAAACATGATGTTTTCTGGGATTTTTTGTTTGTTTTCCTTCTATGTATTTCAAGTCATAATGAATCAGTTATCTGGATTTATTGGTACAGGAAGACCCTCGATGTCTCTCTTGCCATTCTTTACTTAAAATACTGCTAGGTTAATCCATCGACTTTCCACACGCCAGCTGCACGACTTCTTTGAAGCCAATCCACAGCTCAGACCCACAATGGTAAGGAACATGAAATTTCAAATCATTAACTTTTAACCGCTTGCCTCTCGAGGTCCTAATCTTTGAAGTTGATGGAAAATATGCAAATGTTTCAATATGAATAACTGACATTCTTTTGTAAACAGTTAAAGTGTTCCAGCAAATTCTAAGTTAAAAAGGGACACAATTCAGTCAAAATTCAAATCAGAGTTATGGGAATTGTGTCTCCTGGTGTAGACTTTGATAGTAAATAACTATTTTAAGTTTCAAGTCAAAAGCTTTAATAGTAATAGAGATATTTGACTTTATCAAAAATTTTAACAAAAAATTCTAAGTTAAAAAGGGGCATAATTCTGTCAAAATTCTAATCAGAGTTATGGGGATTGTTTCTCCTGGTGTAGACTTTAATAGAAAATAAGTATTTTAAGTTTCAAGTAAAAAGCTTTGACAGTAACAGAGATATTTGACTTTATCAAAAACTTTAACCAAAAATTCTAAGTTAAAAAGGGGTATAATTCTGTCAAAATTCAAATCAGAGTTATGGGGATTGTTTCTCCTGGTGTAGACTTTGATAGTAAATAGCTATTTTAAGTTTCAAGTCAATAGCTTTGATAGTAACAGAGATATCTGACTTATCAAAAATTTTTAACCAATGCCGGGGCAAGTGCAATAGCTCTACATTTTCTTCGAAAAGTTGAGCTAAAAAAGGCTTCCAAATATAAATAAATAACAGTCAATCGCGTTGATAAAATATTGAGCAACTCTGTTCAGATGTAACACAACAGTTACTGTAAAACACTTTAAATCTGCACAAACTTTATTTTACAAATTTGCTCTGATTTGTTCCATTCTGAATTGATGAATTTGTGAAGTTGTGAAATTTGAAACTGAAAATGCATTCAAAACATATAGATATAAATGTACCATGAAGGTACTGGGACCATCTTGTCCAGTTTTTGGCGAGAACTATGGAATCGCAAGGGAAAAAAACTGATAAATTTCAATAAAAATAAATTTCTAGTAAGCATTTAATGTTTAATAGTAGCCAAGAAGCATGCACACATACTTTCACTCCCCAAATTCAAGCAGGGGAAGTTTTTGTTTCTTCAAAAGAAATGCAGAAACTAAAAATTAATGAACAGGAGTTTAATGCCCAAATGATCTGTAAGTGTTTATCGTTAATAAATTCATTCATGCAAGTTTACTACATCGTTAAACAAACATACATTCATACAGCTGCTGTCTAGAAATGAGCCGCGCCATGAGAAAACCAACATAGTGCATTTGCGACCAGCATGGGTCCAGACCAGCCTACAAATCCATGCAGTCTGATCAGGATCCATGCTGTTCGCTAACAGTTTCTCTAATTGCAATAGGCTTTGAAAGCAAACAGCAGGGATCCTGACCAGACTGCGCAGGCTGGTCTGGATCCATGCTGGTCGCAAATGCACTATGTTGGTTTTCTCATGGTGCCGCTCAAATGATTATAAATACAAACACTGTTAACAGTAACTGGACACTTTTTAACAACAGTCTTCATTTATTCACATATTAAATTTAAATTTCTTAATTATAAACAGAGGGTTGACTGCAAAGCATTTAATACTTCTTCACTTTTACACATACATGTATTCTACTGTTTTGAAACCAACGATCATGCATCATATTGGATGGTCAAGAATTAACATATTTATAAGTTATTGCCTAAAGTAATTCTTAACCCTTATCCTGCTGGGCACAATTTATTCTGCCTTTGCGACCAGTGTAGATCATGATCAGCCTGCACATCCATGCAGTCTCATCATGATCTGCACTGTTCGCCATTCAGTCAGTACCTTTTTGATAAGCACCACTTTTAACAGTTAATGGCACTGTCCAAACTGAAAGATGGACAAGTTCATTATAGAAATTTAGCAGGGTAAGGGTTAAGGTCATCCTTGATAAGGTTTGCATTTTTTTTATTCGTTTAATTTAAAATTTTCCCAGTTTCAAATTGCCCCAATTTTGCTTCAAGGGTTTAGTTTTTTAAACGAGACTTAATTCCCAAAAAAAAAAAAAAAATAAAAAAAAAGAGCTCAAAAAAAAATGGGAGAGAAAAAGTCTGAAAAAAATATTTTTCTTCAGTTGGAAATGCCATATTTCACAATTTTTATACACAACATCACTAAATTACACAAAAAATAATGCGTCACATCTATATATAATATTAACACCACATCAAAGGAGAAAAAAATATATACAACAATGTTAATATCTTACTACATATACATAGTGATATGCCTACAATTATTTGAAAACGTAATTGAAATGAAGAAAACCTTCAAAATGTAATGGAGCACGTTAAAACAGCACTATTATGTAAACAGACATATATACCCAAGTTGAAAAATATACAAAAGCAACTAAACAGGTGTTGTTTTTTTAACTAAATGAATATATATACAAACATTCTGTGTGAAATCTATACAGTAGCAGTGTTCTGATATACTGAATTTTCAAGTTAAGACTAGTATGAAATTTGACAAAAATCTGCAATAATAAATAATAACCAGCTGCACAATGTTGAGAAATATTTGCTTTTACGAAATTTCTTCTAAGTATCTGATTCAATAATGAAAAGAAGAAAAATAAGGGGAAAAAAAACCTTTTATTATTTTTCTTTACAAAACGAGCACAAACAATAATGAAAATCAACAGTGCACATAAATCAGCGATATCTTATTTACAATAATTTATTTTTAAATTTAAAACACGACGGTTCTAAAACCGATTTTTTTTTATTTACAAAATTTTTCAGTAGTACAATATTTTTGGTCCCAGCTAAAAGCTGTTATTAAAACAATCTATTACATTAAACAAGATTTAATTTTTTTTTTCGATGAAAATTTGGGAAAATCATAAAGCAACTGCAAGACTTTCCTGAACTGAAAGCAAGCCGACAAACGGTTTTTTTTTCATCACAACTTTTGACTTCATATTGATGGGGGAAATGAACCTCTTGATTACAATGGGTCAAGACTTGGAGAGGATTGCTTTAAAAAATTAAACAAAAAATTGCTCAGGTTTTTTGTAGTTTTTCATGAGTGAATGCCCTTTTACAAAAATTTTAAAGTTCCTAGCCACGTATAATTTTGTTCTCCAAAGTAATAGACAATTCCCCTGGATTACAGGTGGGAAATGACCGTTCACGTCATGAACTTTGACTGGCCCCTATTGCTCACTCCTGCCTTGTGTGCATCCACTAACAAACTGCTCAGACTAACTTTATTTTTAAAAATTATCAGGAACAGGTGCTGGTCTACGGTTGTATGTTTGCTTTCAAAGAAATGCATAAAAACCCTTAACAAAAAAATTTAAAAATGGCTTTTTTCCCTTTTTTTTTTAAAATTAAAAAACTCGGGTAGACTACCTATATAACAATCATAATGGAACAAAACCTTTAAAATAATTTTCCGCCTCATTAACCCATCCAACCTTTAAAATCTTCTAAAAACAGTCTCACAACCAAATAAAACTTCTGCTTTAATACAGACTTAAAATAAAATGTTTAAATTTTTTTTTTTTTTTTGGTAAAACTTTTTTTTTGTTAGAAAAATTTTAAAAAAAAAATTCCAAGCCCCTGAACCTGAAACCCTTAATCCAAAATAGACCGAAAGTCTTATTTCTCATTTTCAGTTAAAACCAAGCATATTAAAATAAAAACCATCCTTCAAAAAATAGTTTTTTCCAATAAA
Organism: Mercenaria mercenaria; assembly: GCF_021730395.1. Taxonomy (NCBI): domain Eukaryota; kingdom Metazoa; phylum Mollusca; class Bivalvia; order Venerida; family Veneridae; genus Mercenaria; species Mercenaria mercenaria. Next base: position 6,603,609 of record NC_069372.1, read on the forward strand.
CCCCTAAAAAAATAAAAAATCCCGGGCCCCTTATCGATGTTTACCCAATTTTCCCATTTCAAAAAAAAAAAGCTGTCCCAAATTTTAAATTTTTTTTCACTAAAGGGTAAGACTTCCTCCAATTACATGCACTGAAATGTGTATATCATCACTCTTTACATCATTTCCCAAAAGAGATTTGTATGAACTCGGGTTTCCATTTTTTGTTGTAATAACCGTACCATGTTACCACACATCTACATGCCATGTGTCTTCTAATCCTGCTGTTGCTAAATTTCAATTGCAAAGGCGAAACAACAGCAGGGTCCTGACCAACTGCGCGGCTGGTTGGATCCATGCTGGTCGCAAATGCACTATGTGGTTTCTCATGGTGCCGCTCAATGATTATATACAAACACTGTTAACAGTAATGACACTTTAACAACGTCTTATTTATTCACATATTCAAATTTCAAATTTACTTAATTTAGACAGAGGTTGATGCAAGCTTTAATACTTCTTCACTTTTACACATACAATGTATCACGCTTTGAAACCAACGATCATGCTCACTATTTGATGGTCAAAATTAACAATTAAAGTTATTGCCTAAAGTAATTCTTAACCCGTATCCTGCTGCACAATTTATTCGCCTTTGCGACAGTGTAGATCATGATCACCTGCACTCATCGTTCATATGATCTGCACTTTCGCCATTCAGTCATTTTTATGTAGCACCACTTTTAACAGTTAATGGCACTGTCCAAACTGAAAGATGGACAAGTTCATTATAGAAATTTAGCAGGGTAAGGGTTAAGGTCATCCTTGATAAGGTTTGCATTTTTTTTATTCGCTTAATTAAATTCTCAGTTTCAAATATTGCACCAATTTTGCTTCAATGGTTTAGTCTTAAACAGAGGACTTAATATACCATGTAAAAAAAAAAACTGAAAAAAAAAGAGCTCAAAGAAATGGGCCGAGAAAAAGTCTAAAACAATATGTTATTCAGTTGGAAATGCATATTTCACAATTTTTATACACAACTCACTAATTACACAAAAAATATGCGTCACATCATATAATATTAACACCACTCAAGGAGAAAAAAATTATACAACAATGTTAATATCATACTAATAACATAGTGATATGCACAATTATTGAAAACGAATTGAAAGAGAAAACCTCAAATGTATGGAGCACGTTAAAAGCACTATTATGTAACAACATTTCCCACAGTTGAAAAATATCAAAGCAACTAAACGTCGTTGTTTTTTTACTAAATGAATTATATACAAATTCTTGAGAAATCATCAGTACAGTGTTTGAATACTGAATTTTCAAGTTAAAATGTATGAAATTTTGACAAAAAATCTGCAATATAAATAATACGCCTGCACAATGTTGAGCAATTTTCGCTATATTTACTAAATTTCTTCTAGTATCTATTCAATAATGAAAAGAAAAACAATAAGGGAAAAACCTTTTATATTTTCTTACAACGAGCACAAACAATAATAATCAACAGGTGCACATAAATCAGCGATATCTTTTTACAATAATTCTATTTAAATGTAACACTGACGTCTAGAACCATTTTCTTTATTACATATTTACAGACTGTACACATATTTTTGGTCCACATCTACCTGTTATCTAAACAATTATACATAGTCAACAAGATTAATTCTTGTTTTCGATGAAAGCTTGAAACTGCAGACTTGTCCGAACAGAAAGCATAGCCAGTACAAGACACAACTATTTTCATTACAGATTTTATGACTTCTATTGAATGGCTGAAATGAACCTCTGTATTTACAAGGATCAATGACCTTGGAGAGATGCTTGCAAATTAAACATAACATGCATTAATTTTTTGTAGTTAAAAGTTAATACAATATTAGTTCTTAGCCAGTATATTGGTCACAAGTATAAACTTCTCCATGTATTACAGGTGAGACTATGACCAGTTACACTGTCACTGACTTTGGACTGGACTCCTGTTGCTTCACGCACTTGCCTATGTGCTATCCCTAAGGAACTGTCAGACTAACTTTAGTTTTTAAATACAGAACGAGTGCTGGTACAAGCGTATGATGTGCTTTCAAAGAAGCTGAACCTTACACAAGAAATATTAATGGCTGTTTATTACCTTTTTTTTAATAATTAACAAAACTCTGGTACCTAGCCTTTTCAACCATCATAGATGAACAAACCTTTGAAATAATTTCCGCCATCAGTTAATCCATCCAACACTTTAAAATTCTACAACATTTCTACAACCAAATAAAACTCATGCTCTATACAGACTACAATAAAATGTTATTTTTTTTTTTTTTTTGTATAACTTTTTCTTTGTTAAGTAAAATGTTAAAAATATTCAAGCATCCAGAACCTGGACACACCATTATCGAATAGACCATATCAAAGTAATTCATTTCTCACTTCAGTTTTAAACCAAGAAATATTAAAATAAACAACCCAATCCTCTAAAATGTTTTTCTTTCCTATCAAACCTAAAACATCAAAACCAGGCCCTTTATTGACGTATATCCAAGTTGCCATTTCAAAAAGAATCTGTACCATATATCAATTTTTTCACTCACAGGTGAACACTTCTCCAATTTCATGAGATCATGTGAATATCATGCCTCTTTACTTCATTTTACAAGAGATGTGTCTGAACATCTGGTTTTCCTTTTTTTGATGAAATTAGACAGTACCCTGATACCCATTTCAATCTTACCTCCATGTGTCATTTCTAACTGCTTGTGAACTGACAATTTCATGTCAAAGAGAAACACCTTAGTGGCGAATGCGCCGTCCCTAGGCTCATATGAGGAATATCTTTATCTGCATGTTTAACACTATTTTTCCCTGATATCCTCACAGTTCTTATTTACACTCAATATCCCAAACACTTCCATATTCATACTGGCGCACGTCTGTAGTCCAGTCAGTTGAAGTTATTTCCGTCACCTTGTTGTCCGAGCAACAACGAAAGACAGATACCCTGTATAAAATGTCCTATTTGGAAACAAAACAGTACCAAGTAGTTTACACGGTTATTTGTCGATAAGTTACATAGAAACCTGCACGTAAGTGACTTTCAGTTTTTGTACGCCGAGTTCGTCATTAGTACCTTTGAGCTGACCCTGACAGGAAGTGGGGGCATGTGGGCAACTGAGTTTAACATGTCTGTACCAAACCACTTCTCAGGTCTTTGTACCGCTGTTTGAAACTGTTACCCATGAATGGAATTCCAGGTGAATTGGGCCATCTGAATATCAAACAAAATAATTACAACTTTCAGATTAAGATTCAATAATGGAATTGTGTTCACAATATAGCAATACTATATGTTCTTCTAAGCAGAGGAATAGCTAAATTATATAAAAATTCCATTCTGTATTTCATCGATATGGGGTACATTATCTAAACTATGCTAGGAGTGAAGAGCCACATTCACAACAATTTTGTTATCATTTACATTTGTTTATAATTCACTTAACTTTAATTAGGCAAAGATTTTGAGCTCCAAGTATTTTTAAATTTCTTTAGAATTTGAGAAAATAATCCTTTACAAGAGCTTTCTCTTCAAGCGGAAATGCATTTGTCAATAAACTGAATATAAATATTCATGAAACAGCAACAAACTAACTGAATTTGTAGCTTGTAAAAATATAATAGATAAGTAGCCAACTTTGTGTTTCTTGTTCATAATTCTAGTCCTTAACTCTCATCATGCTGGACACGATCGATTCTGCCTTAGCGACCAGGTTAGATCATGATCAGCCTGCACATCCATGCAGTCTGATCATGATCTACACTGTCTGCCATTCAATCAGTATCTTTTTGGTAAGCACCCCTTTTTACAGTTAATGGTACTGTCAAAAATGAAAGATGGACAAGATTATTATAGAAATTTAGCAGGGTAAGGATTAAATAAGCTATTAAATTGTATCCATACTTTTATGCTGGCTCATCTGTGGGTTCAGAGTTCTCGGATTAAAGCCGGGACTCTGTAGAGATGTTTGGACTATTGGACCACGTGCTGCACGAGGATCTATCATACGCTGCTGGGCCTGAAGACCCGTTAACTGTGGATACTGATTGTAACCTCTTGGACTAGTGCCAGGTACCATCTGTTGTATGTAAACAGGACTGGTTCCCAGTGCTGGAGGCTGAGGGCCTACCACAGGGCTCGTTGGTAATGGCATCCTACCACCTTCAACAGAAAACATATTAATGTTAAACACAAACTATTTTATGAAAATATAAAATACAAATGTTTTCCTAAAATATATAATTTTAATATTTTCTTCATAAAACTGACACTATGAAAACCATAAAACTTGTCATAAATGTTAACACTGCTACAGGGCAATGGCTGATTACACCACAATCAAAATACCCACAAAATGAATTGAAATACATAGCTGCTAGTCAATTAAATTTCTTTTTTAAGTTTTTTGTTGGGAAAATATAGCATTAGTAATCATACGGTTTTCCACAACTACGCAACTAATAGTCACATTCATTTATAAGAATGAGTAATTATTTTCCCATCCCTATGCATGTTCAGTCACTTAAGGTAAGACATTTTGTCACATAAATAATCAAATATTACAGAATGAATGGGTGATACTTCAGGACATGGTGTTTATATTATTTTCAAAACTTTTTTTCATAGAAACTGTAATAGCAATCAGGCAAGGTTCAGATTCTAGTCACAGTCACACGACCTCATACGATTGCAGTGCATGTGTTTTTTTTTCAAGGATTCAAACAGAAGGGCTATGACAGTCCCTAAACCACTCCCCAAGTTTTGAAGCTCAAATAGGTAACAATTTTGGTAGACAGTCATTAAAGAAACTTTTCTGTCAAATTACTTTGAAAGCAGTACAAGAACTGACAAGATACTAAAGCTGCTAATTTATTTTTTTTTTTTGTTGGATTTAACGTCCACCGACACATGAAGGTCATTGCACTTTCCGCTTAGGTGAGAACCGGTCCCCTCCTGCATATTCCACGAACGGTACCTGGTAGAACCACCGACCTTCCGTAACGCCGATGGCTCCTCACTGAGAATTCATAGCCCTAGGGGCCGAACCCATCGATGAGGGGCAAGTGATTGATAGCGACTTACACTTGGCACGGAGGCCCCAAAGCTGCAATCACTGCGAATTTACATAATTTTCTTCTATGTAAGTAGTGATTAATAGGCCTACTGGCTGTTGCTGTTTTGTATTTCTCTTTTTTGTTTTTGTTCGGTTTCTCTCATGACACATGGGCATTACTTAATGCACCGTGGATAGAACCACAGACTTTTCAGTTAGCCAGCTGGATGGCATCCTCACGTGTAAGAACTGTACACCACCAAGGCTTATTACTTATATCGATGAGGGACAAGTGATTCTATCACAGCTACCATAACTTGATGCAGTATGCTTATGTCACAGTAATAAACAATTTCTTAACTTTTATAACATTATTAAAATCTTTGCGTATTAACCCTATTATTGTGAATGTAAGTGAAAAGTTAGACACTTCTTCAAGCTTTTTTCTTTTTGTCTATTTTCTCTTATTTCCCATTGTTGTTGCAGATTTCTTTGATCATTGTAGCTACTGATGTAATCAATATATAATCAATTAGCAAAGAAGGAAGTAACATCAAACATTACGACAGTTAAATAACCAACTGACCCCCGAGGCTTGCAAGATAAAACACTGGCTGATGTTCCTACTTGTCAAATTTCTTTCAATTATAAATTTTGTACTAATTTAACACTGCAGTAAAGGTTCAAATGTCAATTTTATCTGACAGCTGAGAACATTTTGTGATAACTAACTGACAAATTGAATGATTTAATGGAACACCACACCCATCAACACAGAATTATACCGCTTTCAATATTATATAATGGTCTAAAGGTGTGTGTATTGGTATGACAGTGTCCATCATAACATTTTTTAGTAACTATAGACTATAAATCCAACTTCTGATAAACGAGTTTTAACAATTACAGCTGATATTCATTTATGAACTAACAATTCTTTTTCTTTTCTTTTTTTTTTTTTTTTAGAAACTATGAGGCTGGGTAACAACAGTAACACCAGTACAGAGCTGAATATGGCTCATCTCTACTACCTACCATACTCTTCAAATAAAAATGCTTACCTGCAACTGGAATGCCATACGGAGTAGTTGTCTGTCCCCTAATGTTTTGCCTCTGTAAAAGTTTTGCCATGTCTACCGCTGACACAACTGGGGTGCTGCCACCCATGATTGGTCTCTGAACATGGTCTTTAGAGGTTGGTGTGGCTAGGGGCGGTGCCACAGATACATTTCCTGAAGTCAAAATCATTCACTATGTTAGTTTTATATAACATCAACATAATTATGGTCACATGGAGACTTTATCCCTGCAAGTACATCTGGTATTATGCAGCCAGTCAGGTTAGTGACACAATCTGGTACTCTATGTTTATCGACCAAAACTAAAAGACTGCCATAACTTCTGTTTTCTGGAGTATTTTGCAGAATGTGCGATTGTTATTCACAAAATATACCATATAAAAACAATGAACTTCTAAATGCAATGACACATATGAAACGGACATTATAAATGATGTCATGAAACTTAAACATTAAATATATAATAAGAGGAGAGAATATTTATGGATTGCGGTGATTCTGTACTGGTGCAAGCAATTCAGTGGCAACCTTTAGCACTTGGATACAGAGGCTCAGTCTCCCCCACACTCAATATCAGGTGGATACAGAGGCTCAGTCTAACATACAGGCTTTTAATGGTGGAGAAAGTCCCCAAATTCTTCTCTTGGCATTATACACAGCACAGGTAGGCACCTGGGCAAAACAACCTACTGTCTAGACTGTATGACATTAAAAAACAAAAGTGAAATTACCTTTAACAATAGGTCTGCCGGTCGTAGGTAAAGCTGTAGAGACTGCAGCCAGGCTAGCACCAAGGGACACGTTCACATTCTGTTGACCTATCAGAGCACGGATATGCTGCGATTTCACAGCATCAATCTGGTTGAGCAAAAATAAAAACAACAGTCTTATTTTTATATTACTTACATCATGAGAAAAGTCGTATCATAAATTGGTGGACATTTTAATGTGAACAATGCTTAATGTCAAAAAAATTTCAATCATTATTAAATGAAGGCAATGTTACTGAGAATTTATTTTGACCAATGTAATAGCTTCAGCGTTTAGTAATTTCAACATTGCAACGTCTCCAGAGAACCTAATATTTGCATGCCTCTTTTCCAAAGAAAGGGAATATTGATGACATATGGTAACTCAAACTCAAATATTTAATGGAATTCATGTTTTTACTTGGAGGTCATGATATGTGACCTATTTTTCTCACTGCAACTCCTCAATTTGTATGTTTACCCAAATCTTTATACCGGTATTGGTCTGAACTATTAGTTAGCTTTTCTTTTGTCCATACAGTTTGTTGAATGCTATATTTCAACACTCATGTAATGGTGGTCAGTTAACCTAACCAATATTCAAGGATTCTGTACAAACTTGTTCTCTGCAAGTTACAAATTCTCCACTTGAATACATGGCAGAGGACGAATGACTATAGTGATACTGTTGTAACAGGTTTACATTCACCAAGGGACAGAACTCCTACTAGGCTTATGTATCATGGAGAAAGAGTTATCCAATTTCATATAGGAACAAGGAGCATAATTATACAATTATTTTTCAGTTTGATGTTTCTGTTTTGTGAAATAAGCCTATGCTATAGCAACCATGTAAAGTAGAACTCTATCATAAATTCCTCAAACATCTCTTATTCCATTGTGACAGTGTCAATATTTCTTTATTAAATGAGCACAATGTAAAGGATACCCTGGTTTATATCCCCAATTGTTGAAATTTCCTTATTATTCGATGATGGCATATTTTACAAATTTAAAATAATAATGCAATTTAAGCTGCACTATTATGAGATGCAAGTTCTCAAGACCCTGAATAAGGCAACTGAGCATCAAAATCAGGAAATAAGTGATTAAATAAACAAAATACATATTTGTATTGAAATATGAGATATATTAAGTCCTTTTATTCCGAAACAAATGAACATCAGTCATGTCATGTTTTTATAACTGGTGACAAACTGCATAAAAAAATCCCATACACCAAAAACATTAAACAAGAGTGCCACGAGGCTCTAAGTCCCTCATCTGACCAAAACTCTGGACCTTTCTCCTACAAACACAGATGTAATTATGACCAGTACTTTTTGGAAAGATGATTAAGTAAAAATATGGATGCAAGACAATGAACGACGGACCATCCACCTATACTAATAGCTCAACATGAACCAAAGGTTCAGGTGAGCTAAAAAATTCCAAAAATACATGCAGTTGTTAGTTCTGTGTCAATAAGTAAACTTTTTTATATCAGATTCAATATAAACTGTTACAGCAAAATATCTGTTAATGCATGCAAACAGTGGAATACATTACCCCTTCCCCGAATTATGACCTACTGCAGATACACAATATGCCATTTAATTCAAGAATGATAGAGACAGCTTCTAACAGTGTTTTTGTCAATCTCCATTTGTTTTCTTTTCAGTTATTATTATATTAAGCTTTCAGTTCATCTGCCAGTATTCCTAAAGAAACTTGTTTCTTTTAAATAGGCCAGAACACATGTAAGAAAATAAATGGCAATATGACTTTTATGGGGTACAGCCTAATATGTTACTATAGGAAAAGAGAGTACAGGAAAAGAGCACCCATACAATACACTATTTGCAGATCACACAAACACCACACAAGTTCGTACCTGCTCCTGGGTGACCAGAGCTGTAGACTGTGGGTGGGGCGGTGGTGGCAGCGCCCCTGGGCTCAGTAATGGTGGTGGCAGGTGTGTAGAGACAAGGGGCGGGGGAGGGGGAAGGTGCGTCAGCTGGTTAGTATTGAACGGTGGCAGGCCGGGTAACACCGCGACCATGTTAGGTAGGACCTGATTGGGTAATGGTGGTGGTGGCACCGCATGTATCATGGCTGGTGGGGGTATGCTGGTAGGTGGTGCCGAGGTGCAGTGCTGTACTGGATGATCTAGCCGTAATGGAGAGACTTGTTGGTCCTGTGCTTTATTTTCCAGTTCTGAACCATGTTCTACCTGATTGTCTCGTTCTGAAATAAAGAAAAAATGTTGCAGTAAATTTCACATTAAGTGTTGAAGTGATTTACAATACTTCCTTTTTCTGTTTTGTTTGTTTTAGGTTTAATGGCATTTTTCAACAGTAATTCAGTTATGTAACGGTGGGCAGTTGACCTAACCAGTGTTCCTGGATTCTGTACCAGTACAAACACGTTCTCCGTAAGTAACTGCCAACTTCCCCACATATATCAAGAGGTGGAGGATGAATGATTTCAGACACAATGTCTTTTATCAAACTGTCACAGAGAACATACACCTCGCCTGGGGATCGAACTCACAACTCAATAATCCGTACATCTGCGCTTTCTCTACTGAGTTAAGTGGGCAGGCTTCATTTTCCTTAGGGAAATCTCAATTTTCATTTCACTTCCTGAGGACCAAATGAAACAAGAGCACCGCCTTGCGGTGCAGACACTCATCTGATTTTTTTGTCTCTGTATAATAGAAATATTGACCTACCCATGATTTTCTAAGTCCAAAAGGGGACATAATTCTTGCAAAAAGCAATGTAGAGTTATGGTACTTGCTGTCCAGTGTCAGCTTTTGATGGTGAATAAGTGTTGCAAGTTTTAAAGCAATAGCTTTGACCATAAAGGAGAAAAGTTGACCTAAACGCAAAATTTAACAAAGAATTCTGATATTTTCTAAGTCCAAAAGGGGCCATAATTCTTGCAAAAAGCAGGATGGAGTTATATTCCATGCTGTACAGAGTAAACTTTTGATGGTGAACAAGTGTTGCAAGTTTCAAAGCAATAGCTTTAATAGTTAGGAGAAAAGTTGACCTAAACATAAAACTTAACCAAGAAATCTGATATTTTCTAAGTCCAAAAGGGGCCATATTTCTTGCAAAAAGCAGGATGGAGTTATGTTTCTTGCTGTACAGAGTCAGCTAATGATGGTGAACATATGCTGCAAGTTTTAAAGCAATAGCTTTGATAGTTTAGGAGAAAAGCTGACCTAAACATTAAACTTAACCAGGCAACGCCGATGACGATCAAGTGATGACAATAACTCATTTTTCTCTCTCAAAAAATCAGATGAGCTAAAAATAAGTTGTTCAATAGTGTTATTACAGAAAGAGCTCATATTAATTTTACCCCTGCACAAAAATCAACTCATCTGGCTCACTGGTGTAAGCGTAACTTCACAGAATAACCTGCAGCCTCTACATACAGTTTCATTTTCAGACAAACTAAGCTGTAGCCTCTACTACATCAGCATCATTTTATTAGATCAGCATTACTTTTCAGACTTATCTTAAGCCTCTACTAGATCAGCATTACTTTACTGACTAACCTGCATCCTCCACTGAGTCAACATTACAGACAAACTAACCTGCATCCTCTTTAAGATCAGCATTACTTTTCAGACAGATTTACCTTAAGCCTCGACCAGATCAGCATTACTTTACAGACAGACTAAACTGTGGCCTCTACTAGATTAGCATTACTTTATAGACAGACTAACATGCAGCCTCTACTAAGTCAATATAATAGACAGACTAACCTGCATCCTCTACTGAGTCAACATTACTTTATAGACAGACTCACCTGCAGCCTCTACTGAGTCAACATTACTTTACAGACAGACTCACCTGCAGCCTCTACTATCTCAACATTACTTTACAGACAGACTCACCTGCAGCCTCTACTGAGTCAACATTACTTTACAGACAGACTCACCTGCAGCCTCTACTGAGTCAACATTATTTTACAGACAGACTCACCTGCAGCCTCTACTGAGTCAACATTACTTTACAGACAGACTCACCTGTTGCCTCTACTGTGTCAACATTACTTTATAGACAGACTAACCTGCAGCCTCTACTAGATCAGCATTATTTTACAGATAGATTAACCTGAAGCCTCTACTATGTCAATGATATTTTACAGACTAACCTGTAGCCTCTATTAGATCAGCACTATCTCTCCTCTGTTTTTCCTTCTCACTGGCTTTCTCTGAATGCATCTTGCGAATCACTGATGTCGGAGTAAATGCCACATTTACAGCACTCTGTACAAATATAATAAATAAAATACTTCTTAAATTCATTAGTACAGTCTACTGAGAACTTGACTAGAGATAAACCCCATTATGTGCATGAGAATTTCAAGGTTTGATAACTGTTATCACTTCTGTGGCCCACTATCAATATAGTGGAAATAAAACATCATACCACTCAGCAATTCATATCTCAGACTGTGTTCCACTAATATAAAGTTTCAATCATGGCCTCAATTATTTACATTTATGTAGTGAAAGTCAGCCTAGCTGTAAATTGGGAACTTTGCAAGTAAGAAAATCAGAGGGGAAGTACAAATTACATCCCACATGTTATCTTCTGTCAATCATCAAGACTCCTTGTCCAAAGATCTTGCAACTTCTTGATTTACAGTCTTGTGTTCCATCTGCTAAGCTTATAAAGTTCCAGGGCAATAAACACTGCAAGAACTTGCATACAGTTTACTGTTGACAAAGTTACAAGGCAATAAACACTGCAAAATCTGGTGTACAGTTTACTGGTCACAAAGTTACAGGGCAATAAACCGTGCAACATTTGGTGTACAGTTAACTGGTCACAAAGTTACAGGGCAATAAACCCTGCAACATTTGGTGTACAGTTAACTGGTCACAAAGTTACAGGGCAATAAACCCTGCAACATTTGGTGTACAGTTTACTGGTCACAAAGTTACAGGGCAATAAACCCTGCAACATTTGGTGTACAGTTAACTGGTCACAAAGTTACAGGGCAATAAACCCTGCAACATTTGGTGTACAGTTTACTGGTCACAAAGTTACAGGGCAATAAACACTGTAACAATGTGATTGATGTGTACCAAGTTCTTGAAGTTGAAACTCTCTAGAAAACAATGCTCTCCACATGACAATATAATACTTGTGCATGTATAAGACAGCAGTACATACCTTAGCAGCAACTGGGGTAGAAGTTACTGGTGCTGGTGATGTTCTTGTTGGACCTTGAATGCCATCTTGTCCTATTTTACTACCAACCATAGCTGGAGATTTCACTCTGTAATAATATAAAAAGAGACTTCACATCAGCATAGTCTATGTGTTACTTTTCCTCATCTTAATTATCTTAGTCATGCACCTTTTTACTATTATATCTAAACATTAACTATCAAAATATGTAGTAAACTAGCAAAAGGTTTTGACAACATTCCCTATTAAATTTGTTGATTTCTTTTTGTTTCTATACGAGAACTCATTTAAATTTTATTGAAATACATTGCTTATTCTGTATCAAAATAAGTTTGTTTGCTTGCTGTCACAATAGCACATTTTATGTCAAAAGGAACACTACTGTGAAATCATTAATATTCGTCAATCAAGGATTTCGTGGTTGTGTAAATCCATGAAATTTAATCCCAATGAACATGTAAAATTCCCATTCATTTTATGTTCAAAAGTTGAAATCCACGAATTCATATCCCCACAAAATTGCCATGAATTCATATCCCAAAGAAATTGCCCTTTTGACCAAAAGCACGAAATATCATGCCCACCAAATTAAATGATTTTACAGTATGCACTGCTCCAAGATTTCAAGCAAGGACAGGCACTCTGACTATACCGTCAAAAAAAGAAGGAAGAATGCAACATGCCAAAGAAGCTCAAACCCATAGCAGTTGAGTGGAAGGTGATTCAAAATCAGTAATCTTAACCAGTCAACAAGAGAAGCCTTTTGCAGTACAATGAGGTTAAACTATCTACCTCTCTTGCTGTTTCTTGTAAAATCTTTCTTTTTGATCTTCTAGCTGTTTCTTGATGAGAGCATTTTGTAAAATAGCTTGTGTATGAACGATTAACTCCTGTGGACTGGGGACTCGTGGAACTGAAGGTGGCCTGATTGTATTCACAGTCTGAAAATATTAAAGAACAAACTAACAACATTTCTCTTTTTAAATAAGAAATAATCATGGCGCTTTAACACAATACGAGCCTCACTCGGGGTGTTGTATTCTTCGTGTGAGGAACCCATCCAGCTGGCTTACGGAAGGTCGGTGGTTCTACCCAGGTGCCCGCTCAAGGTGAAATAATGCACGGAGGGGCACCTGGGGTCTTCCTCCACCATCAAAACTGGGAAGTCGCCATATGACCAATAATTGTGTCGGTGCGACGTTAAACCCAACAAAATAAATAAATTAACACAATACATTTCACAAATCGGCAAACTTAGCTTTTATGTTAAAACATTTTTTCATTTTCAACATTGAATAAAGTCCCTTTTTGTGAAAACAAAGTAAACACAGAGTTTGTCACAAAGAGTTATTCACAATACTTAAAATGAGAAAAAAAAGAAAACTGATAAAAGTTCAAAACTTACACTTGTATTCGCAGGTTGACCAACAGGAGACTGGGAGAGGGAGCTTCCTCCCTGGGCAGGATGTATAGGTGAAGGTGCGCTCAGGTGCATCGGAGGTTGCTGACTAAACACTGTAACAAAAATATCATAACAATTGTAAGTTCTCTGATAGCAGTCTTTGTTTGTTATTCCTTCATTAATGTCCTCTTTATGTATTGAACTTAATATGTCAATTTCAGCAAGTTTCTGCTTGACAGACCCATATTAGTACATGGTTGGTTTTGTAATTTTATTAAGGCTTATAGTGGAAAGTGCAATTTATGAGCAAAATCAACTTCTATAAAATAACTTGCACGTATAAAATTTGGTAAGAATTTCAACCTGATTAAACATTTTGAAATATCTGACAGGAGTTTCTAGAGCTGGAAAACTGTTCCACACCCAGGGTGTAAGACGATCCTGGTTAAGATGACCAATGTGCTGTAAATATCATATTTTCATACAAATTATGTTCATTTTTTTCTATTTATTTTTTACATATATACTTTCCCTGAAGTAAGTTACAGACATAATTTTTTTAAGGAGTTTAGTGTTTAAGACATTTTCAAGATATATCATCAAATTCATGAACTTTTAGAGGGCTTTTTGAACCCTGCGGCCCTTCAAAGCCAAAAACATGAACAAACTTGAAAGACAAGGATACTACAGACCAAGATCTGAGAACAGTTTAAGAGTTGTTTTTGAAATCATTCTAATGTGTTATTCTATTAGCGATGGCGGCCCCTACAAACTTGAAAGAATTCCATTCCAGGATAAAACAGACCGAGTAAAATGTTGGTTGACTGAAGGTGGATGACAGACCATCCATATGCAAGATAGCTAAATGAGCACCAACAGCGGGTGCCACAGCTTGTCTGCAAGTACTGGACAGAATGCAATAAGAGTTATATTTCAGATTTTCTAAGTACAAAAATGGCCATAATTCTGACAAAATGCAGGTTAGAGTTATGGTTCTCGGCCTACATATTTACCTAATGATGATAAAACAAGTGAGCAAAGCTCTTATAGTGTTTGAGAAAAGGTGACCCTAAACAAAAATTTTAACCTAGAAATTCAAATTCTCCAAGTACAAAAAAGCTCATAATTCTAACAAAATGCATATCAGAGTTATGGTTCTTGGCCTTCATAGTGAACTAATGCTGATAAACAATAGTGCAAAGTTTCATAGATGTAGCTCTTATAGTGTTTGAGAAAAGGTGGACCTTAACAAAATTTTAACCATCGTAGACATCGATGATCAAGTGACAACACCTCGTAATTTTTTTCTTCTCAAAAACCAGATGAGCTAAAAACCCTTAAAAGAATTATACTCAGTAAATTACAGAAAGCATAAAATGAACTTACTGATAGGTGATGGGACTCTAGGAGAACCTTGGGCTTGACGAGACAGAAGTGCTGACTGGAGTGGTGATGGTGAAGGTCCCCGGGGTGACGACCCGGGTTGGACAAAGTTCATTATTGGTATCTGTGGCTGTTGTTGGGGTGGAGGAGTGGGTGATGCTGGCTTTGTGATGATTGTAGGATTTGCCTTCAGGAAACTCATAACAGGATCGCCAGAAGATGGTCGTCTCCCCTGAATATTCTGCAATAAAAATGTTCTATTGAACTCTCAATGTATACACGTTTATTGTACAATGTTGTAAACTATCATGTGAAATAAATGACACAAGAGGGCCAAGATGGCCCTAGGTCGCTCACCTGAGAAACACACCATAACAGTGTAAACATGTTTGATCTAGTGATTTCATGGAAAAAAATATTCTGACCAATTATCATTAAAATTGGAGCAAAAACCTTGAGTATAAACAAGTATTTTCTTTGATTTGACCTAGTGACCCAGTTTTTGACCCCAGATGACCCATATTCGAACTTGACCTAGATTTCATCAAGCCTCTCATTCTGACCAAATTTCATGAGTATCAATTGAAAAATACAGCCTCTATCGCATACACAAGGTTTTTCTTTGATTTGACCTAGTGACCTAGTTTTTGAGCCTAAAAAACCCATATTCGAACTTGACCTAGATTTCATCAAGGCAACCATTCTGACTAAATTTTATGAAAATCCAGTGTAAAATGTAGCCCCTATTGCATACATAAGGTTTTGCCTTGATTGAGCTAGTGACCTAGTTTTTGAACCCAGAAGACCCATATTCAAACTTGACCTAGATTTCATCAAGGCTATCAATCTGACAAAATTTCATAAAGATCAGCTGAAAAATACAGCCTTTATCACATACACGAGGTTTTTCTTTGATTTGACATAGTGACCTACTTTTTGACCCCAGATGACCCATAATCAAACTCAACCTAGACTTCATCAAGGCAATCATTCTGACCAAATTTCATGAAGATCAATTGAAAAACACAGCCTCTATCGCATACACAAGGTTTTTCTTTGACTTGACCTAGTGACCTAATTTTTGACCCCAGATGACCCATATTCGAACTTGACCTAGATTTCATCTAGGCAATCATTCAAACCAAAACTCATGAAGATTAATTGAAAAATACAGCCTCTACTGCATACACAAGGTTTTTCTTTGATTTGATCTAGTGACCTAGTTTTTGACCCCAGATGACCCATTTTCGAACTCGCCTAGATTTCATCAAGGTAATTATTCTGACAAAATTTCATGGAGATCAGCTGAAAAATACAGCCTCTATCGCATACACAAGCTAAATGTTGACAGACAGACAGACAGACACACAGACAGACGCCAGACATCGAGCAATCACAAAAACTCACCTGAGCTAAAAAAGTAAACAATGACAAATAATTAATTTCCTTCCATTTAAAATACCTGAAATGCTAGAATATCTAAACAAATGATTATCTGAAACTTTCCTTTTTATGTGAGGGCTGACCCTGTAAATCTCCCTACGCTGGCAACACATGTCATAGGTGGATGGGAATATTTGTTGCAAGTGCAATCCATGCATTTGCCAGAAATTCAAATGTAGTTTATATCTGTCTAAATGTACCAAAACAACAACGATCAATCCCTAAATATGCAACATAAAAAAGATTACATTTTGTTGTACTTGTTGTTGGACTGAAGAGTGTTGACTGGCCAGTTGTGATGCCAGGTGGGCCTGTTGCCCTTGAGTTGAGACAGGATGGTTACTACGCATATTCTGAATGGCAGCCTGTCGAATCTGTAATTGCTGTTCCTTATTCCGCTGCAAAGCCTGAAAGAAAAATTTGAAAAATTCCATCATTTGTTTTGTTAGTTGGCTTTTTCAAAGTATCAACTAAATTTTGGTCATATGTAGACTGTTAAGCCTTTTGCTGGTGGCGGAAGACCCCAACTGCCCCTACGAGCATTGTTTCAGGCATGGGTCAGCACCTGGGCAGAACCAATGACCTTCCATAATACGACTGCACCGCTTCCTCATATGAAGACATAAACAAACTAAACCAGGTTTTGAACCTACATACATGTGGGGCAAATGCTTTGAAGTCAAACATTCAAAATTACAAATAAAAGTGTGCGTGTGTTCTGGTTTAACGTCTTTTTCAACAATTTTTCAGTTATATAAACGACGGTGTCTATTTGCAGCAGTGAGCACAATGCCCAACTTCATAGTGCTGCCTCACTGGAATATCACGCCGTAGACACGTGACATGATACCCCACCCAGTCACATTATACTGACACCGGGCTGACCAGTCCTAGCACTACCCTCTTAATGCTGTGCGCCAAGAGAGGAAGCTACTAGTACCATTTTTTACGTCTTTGGTATGACGCGGCCGGGGATCGAACCCACGACCTCCCACACTCGAAGCATAAAAGACATTTTATCTTACCTCAAGAAATTGTTTCTGTGCAGCTGTTGCGTCACTAAGTCCATGCTGGGGTGGGGCTACAGATGTTGGTGTATGCATGTTGCCAGGGTAATTGTCCATCATGTCAAATGGCATCTCACCAACACTTGCTCTCTGGTTCTAAAACAATGTAACTAACAGTTACCTTTGCATAAAAACTTGCCTAAAATGCACATCCAAGGGACTTTAAAAAGTAGTACAATTGCATGAAACAACTGAACATGGATTCTTTAAAAATTATGCATCCATCCAATGACTAACAAGAGCTGTCTCCATAGGATGACACATGCCCCCGATGGCACTTTGAATGAATAGTTATGGCCAATGTTAGAGTTTAGGACCTTTGACCTACGGACCTGGGTCTTGCGCGCGACACATCGTCTTACTGTGGTACACATCCATGCCCAATATTTTTAAAATCCAAGCATGAATGACAAAGATATGGACCGGACACGCCCATCAATGCACTATGTTGAAATATGACCTTTAACGTCTAAGTGTGACCTTGACCTTTGAGCTACGGACCTGGGTCTTGCGCACGACACGTCGTCTTACTGTGGTACACATTTATGCCAAGTTATTTGAAAATCCATCCATGGATGACAAAGTTATGGACCGGACACGAATGCACTATCATGAAAAATGACCTTTAACGTCTAAGTGTGACCTTGACCTTTGAGCTACGGACCTGGGTCTTGCACGCGACACGTCGTCTTACTGTGGTACACATTCATGCCAAGTTATTTGAAAATCCATCCATGGATGACAAAGATATGGACCGGACACGCCCAACTATCATGAAAAATGACCTTTAACGTCTAAGTGTGACCTTGACCTTTGAGCTACGGACCTGGGTCTTTCGCGCGACACGTTGTCTTACTGTGGTACACATTCATGTCAAGTTATTTGAAAATCCATCCATCGATGACAAAGATATGGACCGGACACGAAAATTGCGGACAGACTGACAGACCGACAGACCGACAGACGGTTCAAAAACTATATGCCTCCCTTCGAGGGCATAAAAATAATATTTATGTTTACCTTCTGCAAGCTGACTTGATAGCTTCAAAACATGAAATAATTCTATAATGCAAACTTTATTCAAAACTTACAGAAGATATGGGCAGATAAGTCAGTCATATGCTTAGTCCTAGAGGCCCTGTCAATTGGTTTAAAAAGACAATACCTGCAGTTGGTGCCCCTGTAGATTTAATGGCTCTGGTTTGTGTATCACTCTACCCTGGAGCGGCTGAGGGGGTCCAGCATGTAACTGTGGGGGTATGCCATGTTGCTGGGATCCGGCTTGTATTTGGGATGGCATACCAGCCTGCTGGGACCCAGCTTGTAACTGGGATGGCATACCAGATTGTTGATGCCCGGCTTGTATCTGGGATGGCATAACTGTTTGCTGGGGCACACCTTGTATTTGAGATGGGATACCAGCTTGCTGGCTCTGTATAATGTGTTGATGTAAGTGGGCTTGCTGGATGTGACCTGGTATATTTGACAATGGTGATGGAGGGCGTGCCTCAGCCTTAATCTGAAATGTTCAACATTTACATACAGGTATCAACGTCTTACTCAAATCTATTACTACTGGTAGATTAAAGAATTCTGAAAAACTATAAACTGAGTGGTCAAGGGGCAATAAGTGTGTCCAAATAACCATATAAATGGATTTTCTTTGCTTTAATACAAACCTATCTTACATATTTCTAATTTATCTCCTCCAAAAGTCACAACTTTGCTGTAATGATAATTATGGTCATAATTTTCTAAGAAAGAACTGGAAAAATGCTGCTAATATTTATGATAATCATGAGACTGAACTGTCTACACTAAGTTTAAGAACAGGTTAGAACAGTCTGCACATGTTCCAGAACACTACTCTTCACTCAGTATGAGTAGTGAAACAAATACAACCATTTAGTCTACACAAGTGACAGCATAAAATGAGAAGTGATATCATGGAAGTACTAGTGTTAGGAAGAGACTTACAGGTTGTTTCGGGGATTCAACAGGTCTAGCTGCTCCTGCCTGCATGAGGCTGATCAATTTGTTAAATGCTGTCAGGTCATTATTGCCTCCTTGGGGTAGCGATCTATTCTGCTGACTGGGTGGGGTAATTGATCTTACCGGAGTGTTCGCTTGTTGTAGCTCGCCCTCTAGCTCTGCTACAGTTTTCACTTTGCCTGGAGCGTCTGTAACAGATTAACAGTCAATCACATAAGTTTTCCCCCCTGATTTTGAAACAAAAAGAGCATGTATTTTACTAAATGCACATCTGACAGTATACAGTGTATTGAGCTTTTGTTATATTTATGATATGACAAGTTTGTATAATATATTTATAACAGGAAAGGTTTACCTGGGACAACATCTAACTAAACAGAAGATACAAAATTTAGCCAGGCCAATCAATTACCCATTGCTTTAACTGAAAACAAATCTTTAAAAAAATATTCGTAATGGTAGACTCAACAAAATTACAATTATGTTTACATGATAAAGACACAAATGTTTTCAAAACTTACTGAGAGGCGAATTAAAGCCAGGTGTTGTGTTGCCGCTACTGGATGCCGAATCAAGACGACCAAACAACAATGCCTTTAATTTAGCTTCCGTCTCCTGTGGCAAGTTCCTCATCCCTGTAGCTGTAATAATCATCGTTGAAAATTAAATATCAAAGAACACTAACGTAATCATTCTGTACTTACTTATTTTGTTGGGTTTAATGTCACACAGACACAATTATAGGTCATATGGCGACTTTCCAGCTTTGATGGTGAAGGAAGACCCCAGGTGCCCCTCCGTGCATTATTTCATCACGAGCAGGCACTTGGGTAGCAGCAGGGATATAAATTAACACTCAGACCCTATTAGCCATCTGGGCTCCTTACAGGCAAATTGTAGGGGCCCAGCCTATTAAGGTGGGAAAATATACCAACAGTGGTTTAGATCTACATACTTAAAAGTAAGTCTTGTAATTTGATTCCTGCCAAAATAAACAAGAGTGCCGCCAAGCGGGGCAATATACGCCCGAAGGCTTACATCATAATATGGGAGCAAAATTTTAGGAACTTGACTGTTGTAGCCCCAAAGGACTGGAACAACAAGAGGCAAACTTCAAAAAACAAATCTAAGTCCACAAAAAAATATTCGAAGTCTACAAAAAAAATCCTTATCAGGTACAGGTATGTAAAAATACACGTTAAAATTGGAGGTACCATCCATGTTGTACCACAGAGAAGTGGTCTCGGTTTTTCCCTACGGCCAATAATAAAAAAGTTTCAAAATAAGCTATTTATAGTAACATAAAAGGGAAGTAATTCAAAAAAAAAATTACTGTAAGTACAAAAAAGAAATCTGCCAAATAAAAACAAGAGCACTGCAATGCAGAGCAATATACACAAAGCAAAGTCATATATGACCTTTGACCCTTAAGTGTGACCTTGACCTTGAAGCGAGTCATCCGGAACATGCGCTCTGCACATCGTTGCAATGTGGTGAACATTTGTGCCAAGTTTCTTTGAAATCCTTCAAGGGGTTCAAGAGTTACAGAGCGGACACGAAATTGCTAACGGACAGACGGACGGACAGACAGACGGACACCAGCGTCATAACATAATACATCCCTTCGGGCGTATAAAAATATACATCAATTTCTTTAATACAGAACACTCATCAAACTCAGCCAGTCAAAATCTGAAAGAGGACAGTTGTTAACAACCAGTACATGATATGTTCTAAACACAGGTCACAGTCTCGCAAACACGGATGTATTTGAATGATTTTTGCAGCTGTAGAGGAGGATACGTGTTGTTTATGGGCATTTTTGATAGAGGCTGCACGTTTAATAGTCGTTCATGGACATCTGCATTCTAGTATTTTGTTACATTGCAGAGTTACAGGACTTGCAACCCGTCACGAAATTATTAATAATACCACCGTCTGTACAAAAAGTACAAACCATGTTGCGGTCAGTGTTCTAAGCAGCCACGGTCTGTTAACAGCCAATTTTTCATTAAAAGTCCTCTTTGGCCTTTAGGACTTTTCATAATCCTGATAATATTTCCTTTAGCTGCCCAACCGGCCGTTCTAGGCTCTTTAACAGCCTTCAATAAACCTCTACTTTCTAGTGCTGTATTTCTATGGGCACAGCCTTTGTTCGTGACGGAGTAAATAATCCGCGTATGCCGATTGGTCATAGTATATATCGGTTATTTTAATTGGTCAATTTAACTTTTAAGTGATGTCGTGCATATTAATAAGACACTCTCGGAAAACCCAGAATATTGACATTTAGAAGAATCAAAAGCCATTCGCCGGCTGGGCGACTATCTTGGAAAATTGACTCGACCAGCTTTAAATCTGGTCGCACTGGGCGAGTGTTAATTTATATCCCTGGGGTAGAACCATCAACCTTCCGTACGCCAGCTGGATGGCTTCCTCACATGAAGAATTCAATGTCTCTAGTGAGGCTCGAACCCACATCGATGAGGGGCAAGTGATTTGAAGTCAGCGACCTTAACCACTCGGCCACGGAGGCCCCAGCTTTCGAAAAACATTTACACAGAATTGCTAAACAGTGAGAAAAAAACCCAACTTACGACTGGATCTGTTTTTCTCTAGTACAGCAGCGTTATTGATGAGTGCGTTGACTAATGTATTGCTCGAGGCGACAAACTTCTGTCCAACTGTACCAAACTCTAGATGATGTTGTTTATCACTTGATGCAAATGGGGTAAGGAAAGTAGAACGTTCAAACACAGATGAGGCTGATGGAGGTGGAGGCGACGGTATCACAGGGCTCTTTGAACCATTTAACAAATCTATAACAATAAATCTAAGGTAAATTCTATGTATGTATTGCAAACTAAACATATTTATTACTTTGTGTCTCAAAATTATAAATTACTTTGGTTGACAAGAGCTCCCCTCTCAGAGCATAATACACCTGTTCAATGCCAAGCAAAAATTACCGTATTTTGGTGTGTATAGGTCGCACTTTTTCTACCCATTTTGCTGCCTGAAAAAGTTCCTGCGACCTATACGACAGAACATTGCCAGCAGTTTTTTTTTCGGGCCAATTTTCTGACCGTAGCTCTCACAAAATTACGTGCATCTGTTACGAACGAACAAAATGGATAAAAAACATCAATATCGGCGGCTTTTCAACGAATAGGGGTTACTTTCAATAAAATATATCGTAAATAACCCATACAGACTATTAAAATTACGAATGACTTTAATTCAAAGATGTTTTTGCAGTCTGAATTACATTTGTTTCTACTTTCGTGTTACTGGACGCCACTGACATGTACTCCGGGTTGGATAAAATCCAGACAGATCCGTCCTCCATTCCAAACATTGTTTATACTAATTCTTAGCGTATTAAAAAACTTGAAAGATAATTTTTTACTTTTGATATTTAAATAAAAGAAAAAATCCAAACAGAGATATTTTGTTAATCTTTTTACTCAGAATCAAAAGAACGCGGTTAATTACACGACACGGAAAGGTGTTATAATTGCTGTGCAAACAATTCACACTTAAACTTGCATGACAACAGAATGTAAACGCAAACCGTCTGCTGCCAATTAGTGTCAAAAAGCCGCTTTTCTTTGATGTAGTCTGTTACCGATACTACTGTTGGTACGAAACGGTTGGGAACAAAAATAACACTGTCCGATTTCCACCAATCAGGTTCTGATAATAATTCAGTCCGCGGCATCAATATGGCCGCCGCCATATTGATTTACATATTAAATATTGCTGGGGAAAAATCCGAAATTTAACTGCGACTAATACGCTAGAAGTTAAATTTTCCGACCATTTCCAGAGCAAAAATTAGATGCGGACTATACATTACCGCGACCTATACACACCAAAATACGGTATTTTACAGGGGTGGAGGTGGTTAACTAAGGGATATTTGTGGGGGTGAGTAATGCGGATGCAGGATATCACGTGTATCATACTTTCTCAGAAGTCCAGAACCAGAAAATGTTTGAAGGACGGACAACATTCAAATATGCTCTGAAATTATTAATATCCTTCGGAAACTAACTACCTAGCTTTTTTTGGTTGCATTAATCCATGAAATTGAATCCCTACAAAAACACAAAAAATTTCCTTTCATTTGATATTCAGAAGTTAAAATCTACAATTCATATCCCCATGAAACAGCTGTTTTAGTAAAAACTATGAAATGTTTTCCCACAAATGAAATGATTCCATAGTAGACTGTCTGGATCTGTTATCTCATTCAGAATGAAAATAGCTATAAAGGATTTCTTAGTTTCATTAAGAATTCAATAAAATATGTACCATTTAGGTAACCAAATTCGTCCTCCATCAGGGACGACCTCCGGCTGTTTTCCTTACTCCCAACGTTTGCCTGCTGGTTTCCAGCCAGTGATGTCCTATACAGCTGGTAGAATCTACTCCCACCAATATTTGCTGGGTCTGTGTCTGCTACAGATTCATCCTACACAAGATTTTCAAAATCAAATAGTGTTACGATGACACAATTAATGCTACCTTGTTCATTTAGCAATAAAATTATCATAAAAAGTTCTACATTTACCCAACTTCAAAATTTAAAAGTAATACATTGTCATTTTTATTAAATATAAAATGACAACATAGGGCTATCTTTCATTAGTTTTCCCTAACAGGATAACATATTTATCATTCAACAGGAAGATTCTGAACCTAAATGCACCACCTTTTCATGACAAAAGCATTAAAAGTAGCTTATACCAAGAAGCACAATTTTAACCATAAACATGCATAAAAATCGGTTTTATTCTTTAATACTGTTTTACAAATACTGTAGACAGAATAAAATTCCTGTTTTTTTTTTTGTTTTTTTAACATTTAACATGTTTTGTGAATTTAAACACTGCTGATGAGGCTCCTAGCTATGAAATCGTTTAGAATGCCTATATGAAAATTACCAAACATATCGTATATATCTTAAATATGTGTGCAGTGTATAACTTACTGGTGCTGAGAGTCCGGGAATGTTGTCAATATTGAAAAATTCATTAAAATCAAACGATGGTATGTGTGCTGTTACAGATTTGGCTGGCCGTATCTCCACATCTGATTGGTTGGTTTCCGGTGAACTTGATTCGTTGGTCTCCAAACTACCATTCCTGTCTGCGACACTAACTCCTGCAATTTAAAGTTCGATTTTTTCCTCAATTTCATATATACAACATTACACAAATTGTATAAGAAATTGTATGCAACCAAAATTTATCAACAAAACAAGAGCTATTTGTAAAACAGGTATGTCCAACCATGTTTTTTGCTTTTGCTTTTCGTTCAACAGCAGGGCTCAACATTTTAACTTTAATTTCCACTTGTCCAGTCGGACAATTACTCTCTGAAAATACTTGTCCTGACCTCAGAACTCATGTGCAAGGGTTTATGGTAGGCTTAAATTTTAGAGAGAAGTCACTTCTCCCTCAGCTAAGATTAGGGTGAGGTGGAGAGGTTTTAGAGAATCATGGAGAAATTTTAGTGCCATGACATGCAAGTCGAGAAAGGAAGTAAATATACTTGCAACTGTTTTACATAATTTCCGGTCTTTGTTTAAGTCCGTTAATTCAAAGTAAATAACTATATTATCAAGTAAGTGAATTTATTTCCTTAATCCTTGTGAATCTAATGTGGTTAAATCGTAATTCAGAGTATTTTTTTCAGTCTTGCCTAATCAAGAAAATCCTTTTATTATGAATACAATGTACAACAAGAGCTGTCCGTAAGACAGTACGCTCCACTATTTGGTGATTTGACAGTAAAATGAATATATGTCTCAATAAGAGACCTCTACTTTAAAAGGAAGATACACCAAGGGGCATAATTTTGTCAAGAACACAAATAAGAGCTTTTGGGATT
Source organism: Mercenaria mercenaria (assembly GCF_021730395.1). NCBI lineage: Eukaryota > Metazoa > Mollusca > Bivalvia > Venerida > Veneridae > Mercenaria > Mercenaria mercenaria. The sequence continues at coordinate 6,628,940 of NC_069372.1, forward strand.
GTTACCACACATGCATTTGATGATGGTAAAAATATATTTTGAGTTTCAAATCATAACCTTATATAGTATTAAAGTTATGTCTAGAAAACGAAGACTGTCAAAAAAATTTAAGTATGAAAGGGGCATAACTTGGTCAAAAATACAAATCAGAGTTATGGGGATAGTTACCACTCATGCAGATGATGATGATGATAAAGACACATTTCAAGTTTCAAGTCTTTATCTTATATTGTACTAATGTAACATCAAGAAAGTGAAGATTGCTAAAAAAAATAAAGTATGAAAGGGGCATAATTCTGTCAAAAATACAATTAGAGTTATGGGGATTGTAACACACATTATAAAGAAATATTTCAATTTCAAGTCATTATCTCTTAAAGAACCAAAGATATGTCTATAAACAAAGCTTTCAAAAAATATTTAACATGAAAATAATTCCAAGTATAACAACTTTGTGACCTTAACCTTGGGTATAATGGGCCCAGCCCCTGCACATACTTTGTTTGTATGCTGGACAATGTTTATGTGAACTTACAGTAAGATATAAGCAATAGTAACAAAGATATGGCAGAAAAACAAGAGGGCCATTAAGGCCCTGTATCGCTCACCTGACCTACTGACCTAAAGATCATCCAAATTAACATTCTGACCATGTTTCATTAAGATATGGTCAAAAATGTGGCCTCTAAAGTGTTAACTGGCTTTTCGTTTAATTTGACCCAGTGACCTAGTTTCTGACTCCACATGACCAAGATTCGAACTTAACCTAAAGATTATCAAGATTAACATTCTGACTAAGATTCATGAAGATACAGTCATAAATGTTGCCTCCAGAGTGTTAACAAGCTTTTCCTTTGAATTGACCCAGTGACCTAGTTTTTGACCCCACATGACCCAGATTCGAACTTGACCTAAAGATCATCAAGATTAACATTCTGACCAAGTTTCATGAAGATACAGTCATAAATGTGGCCTCTAGAGTGTTAACAAGCTTTTCCTTAGATTTGACCTAGTGACCTAGTTTTTTAACCCATCTGACCCAGATTTGAAAGTGACCTATAGATCATGAAAATTAACATTCTGACCAAGTTTCATTAAGATAAGGTCATAAATGTGGCCCCTACAGTGTTAACTAGCTTTTCCTTTGATTTGACCTGGTGACCTAGTTTTTGAACCCAGATGACCCAATATCGAACTCCTCCAAGATTTCATTGAGGGTAACATTCTGACCAGGTTTCATTAAGATTGGGGCAAAATTGTGACCTCTAGAGTGTTAACAAGCTTTTCCTTTGATTTGACCTGGTGACATAGTTTTTGACCCCAGATGACCCAATATCAAACTCCAAGATTTCATTGAGGGTAACATTCTGACCAAGTTTCATTAAGATTGGGCCCAAATTGTGACCTCTAGAGTGTTAACAAGCTTTTCCTTTGATTTGACCTGGTGACCTAGTTTTTAACCCAGGATGACCCAATATCAAAATTGTCCAATATTTTACTGAGGGTAACATTCTGACCAGGTTTCATTAAGATTGGGGCAAAATTGTGACCTCTAGAGTGTTAACAAGCTTTTCCTTGGATCTGACCTGGTGACATAGTTTTTGACCACAGATGACCCAATATCAAACTCGTCCAAGATTTTATTGAGGGTAACATTCTGACCAAGTTTCATTTAAATTGGGCCAAAATTGTGACCTCTAGAGTGTTAACAGTCAAATTGTTGACGATGACGGACGGACGACGACGGACACAGAGTGATCACCCTTCGTGCTTAAAGGTGAGCTAACAAAGGTAGCCGAAAAACTTTAACCTTAAAAATAACGTAAGTATAACACCTTGGTGACCTTGACCTGGTGACGCCAACGCCGGGGCGAGTAGAACAGCCCCCCCTACCCTCCGAATAGTGGAGCTAAAAAGGTTCATTTTATATTTTAAAATTTGCTCAGAAAAAAGAAAAGAAATCAGCTAATTTACCAAAACCCATAAATGCATTTTAAAGTCCTTTTTAATACTGAATGAGTACTGCACTAGCGCTGACTTAAATACATGCCTCAATAAACAGCAGTGACATCACATGGAATAAACATGTTTCTTTGATCCCACTTGAGTCAGCATGCATTGGTAAAAAAAGTTGTCAAACAGGTTTAATACGAAAAGTTCAAGAGACACTGATGGTTGGCTGCAATAAGGATCATCAACTCAGCATGTCCAATCATCGCAAGAAGTTTCAACATTCTGGGCCTTGTGGTTCTCAAGTTATGGATTGGAAATGGTTTCCATGTTCTGGCCCCTGTGTCCTTGACCTTTAATAGAGTGACCCCAAAATCAATAGGGGTCAGCTACTCTGCAAGTCCAATCACCCTATTAAGTTTCAACATTCTGGGTCAAGTGTTTCTCAAGTTATTGATCGGAAATGGTTTTCCATGTTCAGGCCCATGACCTTGACCTTTAATGGAGTGACCCCAAAAACAATAGGGGTTGTCTACTCCATCAGCCCTACATGAGCTTCTCAATTCAAACTGATAACAAAAGGTGTGATAGTCTTTTTGTTACGATCAAATGGCCAATATTTATCGGCAATTAGCGTGTCACCTCGTGTCAATTTTGTTGTTCACAGTTTGATCTCAGTTAATGATAATACTCAATCTTTAATTAGTATCATAATATTTGCGATTTTTTAATATTTCTTTCATAAAAATACTTTTAAATTTATTAGGGCTGGGATGATTTCACAATTTTGAAACTGGTTAATTGTGAAAAATGCTCTTTTCTTTCCCGATGACCGTCTGAAGGTACTTCCAGCAGCTGACTTCATTAGGAACTTAAGGCCTTCATTGTTTGCAAGCAGTTTGATAATTAATAAGCATTATTTTGGTGTATTCTAATTTAAATATATCATGACGGGCAAATCCAGGACTATTGATTATGTTGATTGATATGTTTTAGAAGAAATATACTTTGGGTTAATGTACTGGTCAAAGAAATTAGAAACATATAAAGTATGATTCGTGATGTTTATTGTTTAAGAGTGAATAGCGGCTTTGCAAAATTGAAACCGGTTTCACCCTGTAATCGAATCGGATCCAAACCAAGTAATCGTCCCAGTCCTAAAATTTATAATAAATTAATTTTGTTTGTAAGAAAAATAAACCACTCGATCTTTTATGGAATGTAACAGCAATCTTAGATTTTAGCGTAGACAGTTAGCACGGAGAGTAGTTTCCCTTTACCAAAATGGCGAAAATCGTAAACAAACTTGTTTTGAAGTTGGAAAATCGTCTATACCGGTGTATAATGCACACCCAAGATTTGGGGGTGGTCCGGGGGGTAAAAAAACTACCCATTATACATGGGGATCTAAGTAATCTAATCTTTTTCAAAATATTCTCTGTGACAATGTTTAGACAGGCTGTTTAGATTACATATCTGTAATGAAGGAGTACAGCCTTAGATTCTTATGTCAATTCATTTATAACAATACCTTCCCCTTCTTGCCGCCTTTCTTCCTCATCCGAAATTTCTGCTTCTTCATGGGCCTGAATCTCTTGTTGCTTTCGTGTTTCTTTCTGTTTAACCTTTGGTACGTCATTGGCTCGATCATCTTTCTGTCGGTCACTGTCTCGCCGGTCACGTTCAAACCCATGTAACTCGATCGTGTCAGTTTTGCTGATTGGTCCAGAACTAAACCATTCTGGTTCCTCCTCCCTATGTGAGTCACGGCGGTCACGTCTATTATCTGCAAAAACAGTACGGATTTTCAATAAAACCAATATCAAACATACAACGGTTAAAAGTTCCTTCAGACAGGGTAAACACAATTACAATTTTGACCCTAGTTTTGATATAATAAAGTTTTTCACTAACAGTTCTAATAACTCAACTCTTTCTGTAATAGTGCGGAATCAGCTACCTTCTGAAAATCAGCTGGATGGCTTCTTCTTATCAAAGAATTCAACAAAGAAATGTTTCAAAAAACGTTTTAAGTCGCACCAACACAGTCATATGGCAACTTTCCAGCGTTTATTTGTAGGAGAAAACCCCAAATGCCCCTCTAGGCATTATTTCAGGCACATGTGATCCCACAAATGTAATAAGGGGCAAGTGGTTAGATGTCAGTGGCCGTAACAATTCAGCCAAAGAGGCCCTTTCAAATCAACAGAGGCAAGTCAAGTCAGGGACCCTAACCACACTGCCATGTAAGCCTATATTTATCTGTTATCTGTTTCTGCAAAATTACCCATATATCTGGACATCTTTGCACAGAGCAATCTATCTGCCACAACAATATGGAATAGTGAACAAACTTTTGAAAGAACCTAATACTCACTGTATCTACTGCCATGGTCTCTGAAGTCTCGCTGAAATGTGAAGAATATCTCTGTTATAGATGGTAGGAATCATTTCAAACAAAAAAATCTCAAAGAAGGAAGACGGAGAGTTCTGATAACAAAATGTACATAACTTCAAAGTAAAAAGAATCATGTATTTACTAGTTAACAACAGCAGAATCAAGAGATGAAAATGTTACTATAAAAAAAAGGAAAATTCCAAACTTTTAAGTTTCTCATTTAAATTTCACTGTAAAAATGTCATTAGTTTTATTTTGCTATTACTGTAAAATCATTTAATTTCACAGGTATAAAATTTTGTAATTTTGGCCAAAATGTCCAATCTATTGTGCTACAAATTTGTTGATTTCCATTTATCAAGATAAACAAGAGCTGTCCGTAAGACAGCCAATGCTCAACTATTCGAATTATTGTCCCAGAAGCAGGAAAATATTACCCTAAATGTTAAAATATCTATAGAGTTTCAATCCAGTATCTGCATTAGTTTTGGAGATAGTAACCAGAAGTTTTAAGTTCAAAAGGGGACATAATTTGACCAAAATGCATGTCAGAGTTATGGGACTTGATGCAATCAACTAGTTTTATAACCCAAAAGGCACTTGTGAAGTTTCAATTAATATCTGCATTTATTCTGCAGATAGTAACTTACATGCAAAACTTTAACCAGAATTTTCTAAGTCTAAAAGGGGGCATAATTTGCTCAAAATACATGCCAGAGTTATGGAACTTGACCCAGTGAGGTTGGTAATTGACCTAGAAAAAGAAAAAAATAAGTTTCAAAGCCATTTATGCCTTTAAATGATAGCTGTATGTAATTGCATGCAAAGCTTTAACCAAGGTGTGACGCCGACGCCAGGGTGAGCAGAATAGCTAGACTAATAGTCGAGCTAAAAATACAAACTTTGCAATTCTGGAATTTTATTTCATGTATTGTAGCAACCGCCAAACCCATGAAAATAAGGTCTCTACAAATATTAATGATTTTACAGTTTTTAACTAGAACTGCTTTTGAGAAAAGCACATGTCTCCCACAACTGCCTGATCATCTAGATTGGCATTTCTTCTCCATTATGTATCTGAGTCAACCATGCACCAAGACCTGTATCACTGGCATCAGTATTTTCCGTAATTCAAGGGCCATAATTCTGAAGTGCTGGGCCGATGACTTATTGGCAAATACCTTTTGTTCAAGTTTGGTGAAGATCGGATGAGAAATGTTCGACTTAAGAGTGTGGACAAGATTCGTGACAGACAGACATACGTACACAAACAGACAGGAGTAAATCAATATGTCTCCCACCACAGTGGTGTGGAAGACATAATTACAAACTGGAACCTTTCCTTAGTTCAAGATCACATAAATATGCATTTCTTTCATAATAAATAACCTTGAACAATTTCTTGAGCTTTCTGTCAGTAACAATTGTTTAACAGCAAACTAAAACCCTGTTCCTTTATTTTGGAACAAGTGACACCTTTCAATAGTATTCCAGTTATGTAACCTCCAGCAGTTAACAAAGATCCTGTACCAGTACTGAATTATTCTTCACAAGTAACTGCCAACTTCTCCACAGGAATCAAAAATGGAGGATGAAATGACTTTTATCAAATTGTCACAAAGAACATATGCCTTGGCTGGGGATTGAACTCACAAGCCGATGATCCATATATCTGCACTCTCCGTACAGAGCTAACAGGCAGGCTTTCAGAGAACTAGACGAACAAATTTTTCACCACAGTGAAAGAAACACTTAAGATTGCAATTAAATATCTTATCCCCGTCACAACAGACAGTAAACTAAGCATCATAAAACTTCCTACAAACCCTATCGTCCATGTCTCTTCTACTAAAGATTCTATCCCTGTCAAACTTTCGATCATCACGATCAAATCTATCTCGAGGGTTTCGAAAATCTCTGTCTCGATCATTTTCTCGAGCACTGCGAAAATCTCTTGGGTCTTTGTCTATATGCCTGTCACTTCTGAAATTTCAAATCAGTATTTTGTCAATACAAATAACGAGTCGTACAAAGAGATGATATGCTAAGCCTATCATGTGTCAGTTTAAGTCACTGTAAGCAGTATTTTACAGGTTTCAAATTAGAAAATGTAAGTATTACTGAAGGTCATTTAAATGAAATGAAATATACTGAGATTTCAGACAATTTCCCTCAACTATTTTTTCCGAAGGTATACCGGGTAGTAGTTATTTCATCACAATTCGTTAACTTGTCCAAGTGTTCCTGGTTTCTGTACCAGTACTCTGTGAGTAAATTTCAACTTTGCAACATGTATCAGAGGTAGATTTTTTTTTTTTTTTATTTTGTTGGGTTTAACGTCGCACCGACACAATTATTGGTCATATGGCGACTTTCCAGCTTTGATGGTGGAGGAAGACCCGAGGTGCCCCTCCGTGCATTATTTCATCACCAGCGGGCACCTGGGTAGAACCACCGACCTTCCGTAAGCCAGCTGGATGGCTTCCTCACATGAAGAATTCAAAACCCAGAGTGAGGCTCGAACCCACATCGATGAGGAGCAAGTGATTTGAAGTCAGCAACCTTAACCACTCGGCCACGGAGGCCCCTTTTATCAGAGGTAGAAGACTACCTTGTGTCAAACTGGTTTGAAGAACAATTGCCCTACACCAAGACCACACCTACACCTGTAAGATTGAAAGTATTGTGCTGTATGTAATTGGTTACCCTTACAGACAACTAAAACATACATATACACACCGAAAGTCCCTACTGTCCCTTTCCGATACTCTATCCTGCCCCCTGTCATTCCTGTATTCCCTCTCGGATCTGTATTCTTGGTCCCGACCTCTCTCTCTATCTATCTGTATACGTCCACTACCGATTCTACGTTGTTCACGTCTGAAAATACATTTAAGGTTGTAAACTTACAATTCCGGATGTAAAGATATTACTCAACTCTCTAAATATATGCAATTTCGTCAACTATGACAGTTTCTCACTAATCTTCTCAATCCTGCTAAAACAGATAAAACCATTATATGACTCCCTATATGTGCTATATGATCCGTCTAAAGTCGAAACTTGAAAAAAAAAACACACACACACACATGAAAATATGTTTTAATGTCATTAAATCAATCTTGGGAACTCTGGAAAACAGTCTAGACAACTGACTGGAAAGCCATTCAGTAAGTGTAAAATACTGACCTCTATGATGAACTGCTTCATTTACTGCAACTAGGTAAACTTTTAAAAGCAATGTTTGTTTATCATTCTAATATGGTTTTCTTTTAAAACATGCTTAAGCTAAAATGACGTCAATGTTTTTGTTGCAACCAGGAATGAGCACTACTATATTCTATCTACTGTTTTAGATTAAGGGCACATCAGAATCAAAACAAGGCAGTCTGAAAGACAGATAAATCCCCCGCCACTGCTATGGATAGTGAAAGGGTAAAACCTTTGATTTTAGCTGTGACCTTGACCTTGAACTGACATGGCTGACTCATGAATTCTGCACAACGTCTTGATGAGGTGATCATTTGACCAAAGTTTCATGAAAATCCTTCAAGGGGTTAAGGAGATACAGAGCAGACACCAAATGGAAGGCTCAAACCTTCGACCCTTAGTTGTAACCTTGACCTTGAGCTGGCATGGTTGACTCATAATTTCTGCATATCGTTCTGATGAGGTAATCATTTGACCCAATTTTTATAAAATTCCTTCAAGGGGTTTAGGAGATATAGAGCGGACACGAAATGGAAGGCTCAAACCTTTGACCTTCAGTTGTGACCTTGACCTTGAGCCGACATGGCTGACTCATGGGTTCTGCACATCGTCTTGATGAGGTGATTGTTTGACCCAAGTTTGATGAAAATCCTTAAAGGGGTTTAGGAGATATAGAGCGGACACAAAATGGAAGGTTCAAACCTTTGACCCTAAGTTGTGACCTTGACCTTGAGCCGGCATGACTGACTCATGGGTTCTGCACATTTTCTTGATGAGGTGATCATTTGACCCAAGTTTTATAAAATTCCTTCAAGGGGTTTAAGAGATATAGAGCAGACACAAAATGGAAGGCTCAAACCTTTGACCTTGAGTTGTGACCTTGACCTTGAGCCGGCATGGCTGACTCATGGGTTCTGCACATCGTCTTGATGAGGTGATCATTTGACCCAAGTTTTATAAAATTCCTTCAAGGGGTTTAGGAGATATAGAGCGGACACAAAATGGCAGGCTCAAACCTTTGACCTTGAGTTGTGACCTTGACCTTGAACCGACAAGGCTGACTCATGGGTTCTGCACACTGTCTTGATGAGGTGATCATTTGACCCAAGTTTCATGAAAATCCTTCAAGGGGTTTAGGAGATATGGACCGAACACGATTTTGTTACGGACGGAAGCATGGAAGGACAGACAGAAGGATGGAAGGACGGACGCAGACCATTCCTATAATCCCTCCGCCGCCACGACGGGGGATTAATAATGTATAGCAGGGATATAAATTAGCAGGGGCCCAGTAACCCATTGCCCCTAGATTTTGGGCTGGGCCCCTAAATTGTTGGAGAAAATGCCCATATACCTAATGTTAAAACATTTATTTTTGACAGTCTTGGTCCCTAAATAACTAGAGCTATCACTAAAGGTGATGAATGTACCCCCCGCATGCACTGACACAGTACATTGCAATTTGACGCACACAAGATTGCATAATTATGTGGACTGTATGTATATAGTATAGTAACAAAAAACAAAGTCCCATAACTATGCAGAATATTTATCTAAAAGAATGTAACATGCACCATGCACAACTAGGGCTGGTACTGATCACTTGTGTGAAGTTTCATTAAATTGTGTGCAAGGGTTTGGTAGATTAGGCACGCACAAGATTGCATATGCAGACTGTATGTACATAGTATGTTAACAAGAAACAAAGTCCCATAACTCTGCAATTTTTGTTGCTGAAAGAACCTAACATGCCCCATGCACAACTACTGTTGTTACTGATCACTTGTGTGAAGTTTCATTAAATTGTGTCAAGGGGATGAGGAGAGATGGTATGCACAAGATTGTGTCCATGTATATAGTATAGTAACAAAAAAACAAAGTCCCATAACTCTGCAATTTTTTTTTTCTAAAAGAACCTAACATGCCCCATGCACAACTACTGTTGGTACTGACCACTTGTGTGAAGTTTCATTAAATTGTGTCAAGGGGATGAGGAGAGATGGTGCGCACAAGATTGTGTCTATGTATATAGTATAGTAACAAAAAAACAAAGTCCCATAACTCTGCAAATTTTTTTTCTAAAAGAACCTAACATGCCCCATGCACAACTACTGTTGGTACTGATCACTTGTGTGAAGTTTCATTAAATTCTGTCATGTGGATAAGGAGAGATGGTGCGCACAAGATTGCGTCTACGGACAGACAGACAGATAACCTGAAACCAGTATACCCCCCCTTACAACTTTGTTGTTGGGGGGTACAAAAATAGCTGGTTTATATCCCTGTATAGCAATGTTTTACTTTAATACACTCAAAATCGGTTATACGTAGTCAGAATAATTCACCCGTGCTACGTTCTTGTGAATTTATTCTGTGGACGAATAACCTCTTTTCGTGCATTAATGATGTTAAAACAAGGTTTTCTTAATTGACAGCTACATAAATTAGCTTCTTTTATAACTAAATCTAAAATTTTTGAAATTTTAAGAAAGTACTAGATAACAAGAACTGTCACTAATGGTGACAAATGCCCCCGCAGCACCTTGACCTTTGACCTGGTGACTCCAAAGTCAGTAGGGGTCATGTACTCAGTAAGTACTATCAGCATGTGAAGTTTGAAGGTCCTGGGTGCAGTGGTTCGCCAGTAAAGTGCCTTCATGCAAAAAGTTAACGTTGTGACAACGAACGAACGAACTAACAGACGACAGTTGAAAACTAATATGCCTCCCTTCGGGGGCATAAAAAGAAATGCAGCAGTGCCAAGAACCAAGGTAATAATACTTGACCCGGGACATACATTTCTGTTTGACCTTGACCCAAGACTCCTTTAAAACTTGGCCAAATTTTCACGAATTTTGTTTATTTCAACCTCAAGTTCTCTAAATATTTCTACACTAATACCTTTCTCTATCAGTTTCCATATTGCTGATCGCTCGTTGAAGCAGAGGTTGCTGGGACACGTGACATCCCGTGCCAAAACTTCTCCTCTGGGGACTCAACACAATCATGTCTTTCTCTTCCTTCAGGCGATCTTTAGGGTTTGCCGAACTTCCTGAAATCATATACATTAAAATCTCTGTTTACAGAATCTGAGAAGAGCAAACATCTTCCTATAGATGTGTTTTATTTCCCATCTAGATCTATAGGATTCTCAGTAAATTAACACCTCCAGAACAACAACCAGTGTGAAACAATGGTGTTTTATCTATCGAGATTCAGTTTTCATAGTAAATTAGTGATTCTATATTGTCTTTTTAAGCATGGAAAGAAAAACAAGAAGGGTTCTTTTTAGCGTGCAAAGATATTTACTTAAAGATATACCATGCTCATATTTTACTATAATATTTTATCAGTAAATGTTAACCAGATGAAGGTTTTCAAAATACCAAAACCAGTACATTTTTTTGTAGTTATATTAAATAACAGTCTTAAACTTTTCTGGTGTTCGGACATGTTGCTCTCCCCTCCCAATGTTTTACTCAGTAAATGTTAAATTAAGATGTAGACAAGAAGCTGCGTTCAGTAAACGCTTGATGCCCCCGGTGGCATCCTTGTCGATACAAAGCAACCTAAGTCCAAAACGAGGTCAAGGTCAAGGTCAAACTGAGGTCAGGTGATGTGTGAAGATGAGGAAAGGTCACAGTTTACACCTGTATTAGTATCAATTCATTCCTGTAAGGGGTATTGATGCTAGACGAAACGGTCCCATTTGGTTAACCAAGAGATGGCCCATATAAAGCAACCTAAGTCCAAAATGAGGCCAAGGTCAAACCGAAGTCAGGCGATGTCTGAAGATGAGGAATGGTCACAGGTTACATCTGCATTAGTATCAAGTCATTCTAGTAAGGGGTATTGATGCTAGACGAAACGATCCCATTTGGTTAACCTCGTACGGACAGACAGGACAATCACTATATGCCTCGCGTATCAGGAGATGCCGGGGGCATAAAAATTCTCATTAAGTATACTGATTTTGGTATAAGAACTAACTATACAGGGATATACATTAACACTCGGCCAGCCGCCCAGTGCGACCAGATTTAAAGCCGGTCGAGTCAATTTTCCAAGATAGTCGCCCAGTCGGCGAATGGCTTTGGATTCTTCTTCTGTCAATATTCTGGGGTTTTCCGAGACTGTCTTATTAATATGCATGACGTCACTTAAATCAACCAATTAAAATTACTGAAATATATTACGACCAATAGGCAAATGCGCATTATTTACTCCATCACTAACAATGGCTGCGACCACAGAAATACAGCACTAGAAAGTAGAGATTTATTGAAGGCTGTTACAGAGCTTAGAATGGCCTGTCACGGCAACAAAAGTAAATATTATCAGGATTATGAAACGTCCTAAAGGCCAAAAAGGACTTTTAATGAAAAATGGGCTGTTAACAGACTGTGGCTGCTTAGAACACTGACCGCAACATGGTTTGTACCTTTTGTACAAGTGATAATTTCGTGATGGGTTGTGAGTCCTTAACTCGACAATGTATCAAAATACTAGAATTCATAGATGTCCATAAGCGTGCAGCCTCTATAAACAAGAGCACCGCCTTGCGGGTGCTGATGCTCATCTGATTTTTTTTGTATAATAAAAATATTGTCCTACCCATGATTTTCTAAGTCTAAAAAGGGCCATTATTCTTGCAAAAAGCAGGATAGAGTTATGTTTCTTGATGTACAGCGTCCACTTATGATGGTGAAAAACTGTTGCAAGTTTTAAAGCAATAGCTTTGATAGTTTATGAGAAAAGCTGACTTAAACATAATATTCAACCAAGAAAATGATTTTTCTAAGTCCAAAAGGGGCAATAATCATTGCAAAAAGCAGGATGGAGTTATGTTGCTTGCTGTACAGGGTCAGCTTATGGTGGTGAACAAGAGTTGCAAGTTTTAAAGCAATAGCTTTGATAGTTTAAGAGAAAAAGTTGACCTAAACATAAAACTTAACCAAGAAATCTGATATTTTCTAAGTCCAAAAGGGGCCATAAATCTTGCAAAAAGCAGGATGGAGTTATGTTTCTTGCTGTACAGGGTCAGCTTATGATGGTGAACAAGTGTTGCAAGTTTTAAAGCAATAGCTTTGGTAGTTTAAGATAAAAGCTGACTTAAACATAAAACTTAACCAAGAAAACTGATTTTCTAAGTCCAAAAGGGGCAATAATTCTTGCAAAAAGCAAGATGGAGTTATGTTTCTTGATGTACAGGGTCTGCTTATGATGGTGAACAAGTATTCCAAGTTTCAAAGCAATAGCTTTGATAGTTTAGGAGAAAAATTGACCTAAACATAAAACTTAACCAAGAAATCTGATATTTTCTAAGTACAAAAGGGGCCATAAATCTTGCAAAAAGCAAGATGAAGTTATGTTTCTTGCTATACAGGGTCATCTTATGATGGTGAACAAGTATTCCAAGTTTCAAAGCAATAGCTTTGATAGTTTAGGAGAAAAGCTGACCTAAACATAAAACTTAACCAGGCAACGCCGACGCCGACAACCGCTCAAGTGATGACAATAACTCATCATTTTTTTTCAAAAAATCAGATGAGCTAAAAATGCCCATAAGCAACCCATATCTGCTAGTGCTGCAAAAATCATTCAAACTTTAAATTAAATGTGTCCGTGTTTGAGAGGCTGTGTCCTATGTTTAGAATGTCATGCACTGGTTTCTTTCAGTGCGAGTTTGATGTGTGTTCAGTATTTAAGAAATTGATGTATTTTGGCAGGAAGCAAATTACAAGACTTATTATCAAGTATGTAGATCTAAACCACTGTTCGTATATTTTTCCGCTAATAATAGCTGGGCCCCTAACTTTTAGGCTGGGCCCCTAGAATTTGACTGTTAGGAACCCAGATGGCTAATAGGGTCCGAGTGTTAATTTATATCCCTGCTATTTAGAATTGCAATTACAATTAAATGTCATGTAGTCATGTAAATTGTTAAAAGATAAACAGCCAGTTATTTACAAGTAATATGAACTCATAATGTGGCTAATTATACATTTAGTGTGTACCATTTTAACCTAACACACAATAGTGCATATATACAAAAACCTATTCATTACATGTTTACACAGATACTGTGTAATAATTGTTCTGTTTTTCTCAAATATGAAATTTAGGCATAATGTAATTTTTAAGAGTGATCATCTACTGAAACTTGAAAGACACTGAAATAAAACCACTTACCTGAGTTTCTGCGTAACATTTCACTGCGTCTTTCTCTTGGATCTAGGGCATTTAGAGGCGACGGTCCTCGTGAACCGCTCTTGCTTCCTGGACCACCACTTCCAAAGGAACGATGCCATTTCTCTGCATCCCAAATACCATCCACACTGTAAACATATCATTAGACTTCAATTTCAAAGTTTAATCCATATCTAACCTTGTATTACACTTTTATCCAATTGCAACAATAAACCTTTCCTTATTTGTTCTCAATGTACTATGCATAATACATACACTTAACAAGAGAGATTTTGTGTCACTTCTTCGATTTAAAGCTTTAAAGTTTACTGGAATATCAACAAGAGCTGTCAGTTGACAGTGCGCTCGACTATTCTCAGTGCTTGATAGTATAAGCTATGAGTAAAACTTCAACATTACAATAAGCATATTCTTAGTCGAAAAGGGGCCATAATTCAGTCAAAATGCTTGATAGAGTTGCCTCCTCCTTTTTACAGACTAGGGTCATGATGGTAAACAAGTATGCAAAATATGAAAGCAATATCTCAATGGACTTTGAAAATATTTGGGGTGGTACGCAAACTTTAACATTACAATAAGCATATTCTAAGTCGAAAAGGGGCCGTAATTCAGTCAAAATGCTTGATAGAGTTGCCTCCTCCTTTTTACAGACTGGGGTCATGATGTTTAACAAGTATGCAAAATATCAAAGCAATATCTCAATGGACTTTGAAAATATTTGCGGTGGTACGCAAACTTTAACATTTGTGTGACGCTCACGCCGACGCCAGGGCGAGTAGGATAGCTCCCCTATTCTTCGAATAGTCGAGCTAAAAATCAACTCATTTAAACAAAACAAAAACAGATTTTCTATTCCTTAAATTATACATTAAAGGCTAAATTACATTAACATTACACTGAACCTTAATTACATTAAAATTACATGTAAGTCTAAATTACATTAGAACTGTTTTAGATATGGATTGTATCATTTACACTGTACCATGTAAACTTTAATGATATATTAAATCACTTGTATATAAATGGCTCATTCAAACTGTGAGATGATTCATGATCAAAACACTTACATAAACTCTTTATCAAGGCAATCAGGGATGAGGCGTGAGGCAGGAGCTTTCTCTAAATCATATAGCTCATCCTGAAAAGAAAAATTTCGATTTCAGCAACAGCACTCTTAATATTTAGTTTCTTGGTTTTCAAGTTTCACCAACATATTTCAAGTCATTATGACCTATATATGGCGACTTTCCAGCAGTTAACGGTGTTGAAAGACTGCAGATGCACATCGGCATTGTGTCAGGCATAAGTGGGGCATCCTGGTAGAACCACTGGTCTGCTAGACAGGTGCAAAATGTCATCAAATGACAAACTGAGCAGTACAGAGATGAAGTGCTAGTGATGTGAAGACAGCAACCCTAATATAAAATCTTGCTTTTTAGATAATGGTATAATTTGATTAATTAACAATAACTTGAAGCAGCAGCCAATTAAATACTGGCAGTTCCATTCACAGGTTCGTTTACTGGGTCTCAAATTTGAAGTTTCCTAGCCTCCCATCATTTCCAATCCAATAGGTGATCTTGATAAATGTAAAATTGAAACAGAAGGATATTGCTTACCAAGGAGTACTGGTATGTAGGCATTGTTCCTGGTGTGTCACTTCTAAGTGTCTCATGATCGAGGGACCGAGGTGTGCCCCGCCCACTTCCTGCCTCACTACTACCACGGTCTGACTCCCTGTCCATACCTCACCTTTAGAAGAATACCAAAAATGTATTCATCAGCCATTTAGCCCTTGCATGTAACAGCAACATTATTTAAGGGAACAACATAAAAAGTAAGTTATTTTCTCCTTACTATGCATGCACTGTTTATAGCGGAAACAGTATTTAACTGTCTCAAAAAGGTTAGAATTTAACATTTTTTACAAATGCAAATTTTTGTGAGTGCAAGAAATTACAACTCTTAAATTATCAACTTTATGCACAATTTCGTTCAATTGTTTTTATAGAAATTTTATATATATACACATTTGGATATGTTGACTGTTGTAGAGTCACTAGAAGTTGGACTGTCTGTTAAAACTGCAGACAAAATATCACAACATGATTAGCTGCATGTATATCTACAGTAGATCAAAACTGAACGTTGAAGAAATGAAAATGGTCATCATCTCCAGTTTTTGCACTGGACAAAAATCACCTATTTTTTGCAAGTATACGAACTTAAAAGTCAAACAAAGAGAGCCCTTATCAGGTATACAGTGTATGTAGCTTTTGTGGCCACTTTAGTAACAGACCAGAACCATTTGAACAAGATTGCTGGTAGAAAAAGATGCTTAACACCATAATTTGAAAGGATCCATCAAGACTACTTAAACCAAACATTCCCTCATCAGCCCGCAACCAACAACTTTAAATGTGATTAATCACCATTAACACCTTTCTATCAAGCAAATTTTGTATATACATCTGTTAAGGTACAGTACCGTAAACATTTGAATATATTAGGCATGTTTTTTTACGATTTTTTTTATTTTCGTGCGTATTATACACTGAAGTAGAGCTTCATTTTTCCTTAGTTTGATAGCATGTATATATCACGGAAAATCCGACAATTTTTGTCATTTTTTTCGGACAATTTTTGTCATTTTCGTCAGCTGTCTGTTGTTAGTTTATTTGCACCTCCTGTTGAAGAGCGCATTCGGCTGGGTCTAAAAGCAGGCACGGTACCGTACGATAAAGTTTTTAATTGCGTTTATTTTTAAAATGTAATTAATCATTTAAGCGGCCATGTGTTCATGAAGTCGGTCAACTGTCGTACATATCCAACAGTGATGGATAATGGGCCAGTAGAATTAATAAAACCATGCGAAATGCAAAATTTCGCGGCTTCTGTAAAATCAGTAAAAACATTTACTTTCACAGACTGTTCAAATAAAATGCAATTAAAACGGTGTGTTTGTTATTCCTGTATTCCAAGCCAAATATTACTGATCAATACAGTCGATCATACATTGTTAAACAAACATGCAAATTAACTTCTCCTTTGAAGTGCGCGCAATAATGAAAGGTTTGTTCGCACATATGAAGACTGCTGAGAAGGTGTTGACAGTTTGAGAAAGTGTCATTTTCTCAGAGAACCTGTAAATATTGATGACATTTTTTAAATGTCCATAACAGGTTAAGCAGCGAGTGCGTTCTCATGCAAAGTCATTGTTATGCAAGCCGCAAATGGCTGATGGTAAACAAAATTCTCATACTGATTTTCGATGCGTATTATATTCCAACGTATGTGTTTTCCCAAGATTTTGATACAAGATCGGGGGTGCGTAATATACAAGTTAGCATAATATATTTGTGTTTTTACGGTATTTAAACATCAACAGCTTTTCAGTGTACAATAAAGTGTTCAAGTGGCATGATATCATAATTGGCAGATATTATATTTTTTATAGTAGGTACTAATACCATATTTTAAGAGAAGATCCAAATGTTTGTATGAATTTGTCATTAGTGGATAAAAATGGATATTATATTAGTACAAATCAAATATGATTTTCATCTTTATTAAAACAAGACAAACAAGAGCTGTCAGTTGACAGCGCGCTAGACTATTCTCAGTGCTTGATAGTACAATATAAGCAATCAGTAAAACTTTAACATTACAATAAGCATATTCTAAGTCGAAAAGGGGCTATAATTCAGTCAAAATGCTTGATAAAGTTGCCTCCTCCTTTTTACAGACTGGGGTCATGATGGTAAACAAGTACATTGTATGCAAAATACGAAAGCAATATCTCAATGGACTTTGAAAATATCTGGGATGGTACGCAAACTTTAACATTTATTCTAAGTCGAAAAGAGGTCATAATTCAGTCAAAATGCTTGATAGAGTTGCCTCCTTCATTTTACAGACTGGGGTCATGATGGTGAACAAGTATGCAAAATATGAAAGCAATATCTCAATGGACTTTGAAAATATTTGGAGTGGTACGCAAACTTTAACATTTATTCTTAGTTGAAAAGGCGCCACAATTCAGTCAAAATGCTTGATAGAGTTGCCTCCTCAGGGCTCGACACAACGCTGGTCCGCTGGTCCGAGACCAGTGCTTTTCAGGGAGGACCACTAACTTCTCGAATCTGTGTGGTCCGATGGACCACCGAAAATTACACTCATGTCAATTTTAAAATAAATTAATAAACATTGAATTGTTCACGGTACTGCAGTTGAAATTTGGAATGCCCGGATGTAACGCTGGTATTAAAACCCAGGAACGGAACACGATAACTTATCTATCTGCTTGAAGTATTCATTTAAGAACTATTGAGGTATCAGTACAGTATCCAGCGTTCGGTAGACCCGAGGTTCCGGATTTTGACCCGCGAAAATCGAGAAAAACTCGTATCTGACTCGCACAGAAAATGCCCCATGCATTGGCGTTACCCGCGGAAATTTTCTTTGATTCGTCTCAGTTCGAAAGTTTTGCCCCTGTGCCAATCAAAATCCCAGTGAATTTAAATATTGTTTGCCGCCATAAGCGGAAGTATGGCAGTAGGCGGAGCGTCGTACATTAATTAGCTACTGACATAATGTCAATTATGCCACGCGCCGACTGACACGTTGTCATCTCGCGGTTTTTATTTAGTGCCCGTCATTATCAAAAGTGTTTATTGATCAAAAGTTAAAAGTTAATTGATAAACAATGCGAGATGCAGCCTATTATCGCGTTTGTACAACTTGTTAATTAGCGGTATACAGCTTCTGCTGTATTGTTGTCTCGCCGATTATTACTGAACAACAAATACGAAATTCATTTATTTTATGTGCTTGACATGTTTATATAAGCCGATCGGCCGTTACGATCTATAGCATTTTATTTAATTTATTATCATTACCGAGGCTTTGTTTGGGCAAAAACAAATAAAAATGCTTTTAATAAGCAGAAATTATAAGTATTCAATTGGTATAATGAAAAAACAAGAGGACCATGATGGTCCTGAATCGCTCACCTCTTCCCACATGACCCAGTTTTGAGTATGACATCGTTTTTTCTATTATTTGACATAGTGACCTAGTTTTTGAGCTCATGTGACCCAGTTTTGAACTTGATCTAGATATTATCAAGATAAAAATTCTGACCAATTTTCATGAAGATCCATTGAAAAATATGGTCTCTAGAGAGGTCACAAGGTTTTTCTATTATTTGACCTATTGACCTAATTTTCGAAGGTACGTGACCCTCTTTTAAGCTTTACCTAGATATCATCAAGGTGAACATTCTCACTAATTTTCATGAAGATCTCATGAAAAATATGGCCTCTAGAGAGGTCACAAGGTTTTTCTATTTTTAGACCTTCTGACCTAGTTTTTGAGGGCACGTGACCCAGTTTCAAACTTGACCTAGATATCATCAAGGTGAACATTCTGACCAATTTTCATGAAGATCTTGTGAAACATATGGCCTCTAGAGAGGTAACAAGGTTTTTCTATTTTTAGACCTTCTGACCTAGTTTTTGATGGCACGTGACCCAGTTTCAAACTTGACCTAGATATCATCAAGGTGAACATTCTGACCAATTTTCATGAGGATCTTGTGAAATATATGGCCTCTAGAGAGGTCACAAGGTTTTTCTATTTTTAGACCTACTGACCTAGTTTTTGACGGCACGTGACCCAGTTTCGAACTTGACCTAGATATCATCAAGATGAACATTCTGACCAACTTTCATAAAGATCCCATGAAAAATGTGACCTCTAGAGTGGTCACAAGCAAAAGTTTACGGACGGACGCACGCACGGACGGACGACGGACACCGCGCGATCACAAAAGCTCACCTTGTCACTTTGTGACAGGTGAGCTAAAAAGAAATTTATAACACGTATTTTATCAAGAATTTAATGTTACTTTCGTTTTCCATATTTGTCACCCGTTTTCACGGCCGTGATTTTCGGACATTTTAACGAGATTTTCTAGTGCAATCTTAATGAAAAGTCAATAAAAAGTCTGCATTTAAGAAAAAATGACAACTATTGCAAAAAAATCTCTCATTTTGAATCATTTTTCAGGAAGAGGCACCAAATCCCACCCACTTAAAATATGAATTGCTGAAAAAATCATCTTTATTGACATCTTTATTTTAAATTTGATTTTCAAAATTATTTTTAATAATTAAATGGCAGATGTTTATCAAAATAATAATATAAAAATCACATGTTTTACAGTGTTTGTAAAAAGTACTCCATGAAAGAAGAGGGGGTCTCATATGTTACTGGTTGCGTTAACTTAAAAAAAAAACATGCATCTAGGTAGGACCACCTGAAATTCTGTCGGACCATCAGTTTGCAAAAGCTGCTGGTCCTTCGGACCACCACTGGAAAAAAGTAAGTGTCTAGCCCTGCGTCCTCCTTTTTACAAACTGGGGTCATGATGGTAAACAAGTATGCAAAATATGAAGGAAATATCTCAATGGTCCGACTTTGAAAATATTTGGGGTGGTACGCAAACATTTGTGTGACGCTCACGCCGGGGTGAGTAGGAGAGCTCCCCTATTTTTAGAATAGTCGAGCTAAAAACCATGAATAAATATCTAAGATCTGTTATCACAGGATCATACTTCATTAAGTAAATAGTGGGGTTGGGTAGCCATATATTACAGTGTAAACAGAAAGCAAAATTGTATTTTTTTTATTATTTTAATAGTATAATAATACAAACCAGAAGTTGTTACATTGCATGTAATATGAACGAATCAGAAGCTCCCAGAAAAATTAAGTTACCAGCTGCAATTCCTTTTCCTTTTAGGAAAGGGTCAGGGTGCAGGCATATTGAGAAAAATTGTGGCATTTAACAGTATTTTTGACAAAATATTCAAATTTTGCATCCAAATTCATTTGTTTCTTTGAGAGATGAAGTGTCATCAACTTTTGTTGCAAAATACACTTCATGTTCTTTAGAATTTAAAACATTTATCTTGTTACTTAGAACTGAAACATTGTGAATTTGATCATCAGGTTTGCTTATCATCAAGGTCATGAAATTACTACACCGCTAGATATGAGGGATACCTGTTACTGTATGAGC
The DNA here is from genome assembly GCF_021730395.1 of Mercenaria mercenaria. Lineage (NCBI taxonomy): Eukaryota > Metazoa > Mollusca > Bivalvia > Venerida > Veneridae > Mercenaria > Mercenaria mercenaria. The sequence goes on from NC_069372.1 coordinate 6,649,792, forward strand.
AGCCATACCTAAACATGGGCCATTTATTTACTACAGTTCTGGTTGACCACATCAGCCATAAATGATGGAATTTAACCTTTAGCCTGCTGGCGGCGGATATTTCAGCCTTTGCGACCAGTGCAGACCAAGATCAGCCTCCACATCCGTGCAGTCTGATCATGGTCTGCACTGTTCGCTATTCAGTTAGTAAATTTTCCGTGAACACCCCTTCGAATAATAAATGGTATTGCCCAAACTGAATGATGGAACAGTCCATTTTAGAAATTTAGCAGGCTAAGGGTTAAAAAGAGAGTTATAAACAAGAGCTGTCACTATTAGTGACAAATGCCCCCGAAGTGTGCCCAAGAATGCTACAGTTGTCTGGCAATGTCTGCGCAAAACAAATAAATATTTAAATAATGACCTTGACTTTGACCCGAGCGACCTGTATCATGCATATAGCATATTCTCAGGCTAAAATAAGTTATTTGCACAAAATGACTTCTAGATCCATATATAAACAAGAGCTCTGCCAAGCCAGGGCACTAGATTACTTTTGGGGACAGGTACCCATACACTCAGGAAGGGGAATTTTTCGTCGTTTTAAGACAAAAAGGGGAAGATTTTAGCCATATATATATGTTACTACTTTTCACACTTATTAATATTGTTCATTTCTAACTAATGTAACTATTTTGTAGCAGTAACCTTACATATAACTTGAAAGATAGTTCATATCTAGTTGTGTCAAACAACCTGATTATCAGGGGAATTTTCTTCTGAGAAAGGGGAAAAAAACATATTGTTTTATAAGGGGAATGGGGTCCATATTCGGCCCCAAAAACGGCTAAACGAGTAATCTATTATTAACGTATCTTTTGCACTAAATGTATATTCCTTAACCAATGTTTCCTACCAAAATTGTGAAGAATACCATACAAAATTATCATATCAATGCAATTCTGAGGCCTGTCCCTACAACAGTTTCACTCGTGTTTGAGGCATATCTATGAATATATGAAATTTTAACAGCAATTTCCGGTAGTCAACTATATTTATAAACTTAGGCAGTAAAAGAATTTCAACAAATCATGAGCACAATCCATGACTTAAATACTAAAGAAAATATTAAGTTTATTATTTTAATTCATCAGTCCTGAGAAAAACAAGAATTTGATAAAAGCTTCCTATTATGGCGTACAAACTGCTATTTATTATTTATTTAATTTGCGATCGTATTTTCCCGGGATATAATACAGAAAATACTTCTGTTTCCTGTCACTTACAATGTATTTAAAACGACGAGAAAAATAAGACAACAAACTTATGAAATCATCTCCTGTTTTTAAAGATAAATATAATCTCATCTTTGTAAATGCAGTTCTCAGTATTCATTTTGATTACCGGACCTCTAGACAGCCAACCTCTAGACAGCCCTGTACGGGTTGTCTAGAGGTGAGGTCTGGTTACCAGACCCCTAGCCACTGCCTTTACATTCGAGTGCCATAGGCATAGCCAATGCTAGTTCTAGCTACCGTAACTTAACAGCATGCCGAACCAGACACTGCAGTAAGTGAATCACGCACAAAATATCAAATGCACGCATGCAAATCACTTGTTGGGGGTACATGCAGGCACAGAGTTCAAAAGTAAAAATCACTGTTTATTTCATCGCACACTTGCCGATTGTTTAGTATGGTCTAAAACGCAGATCCGGTCCAGGGACGTGATAATTTCGTTTCCATCACCGACTTTTTGGTGTAATTGTTAGCCGCATAGAGGGGTTTGGTAAGTGTTTTAGTCAGACATCACATGCGTCTTGTGCAAAAAACTATCGATACGAAATGCAGAAAAGCATTTTAGCTTTTATGAACTCGGCAAAAGGTTAATAAACAGTATTTTATTCGATATTTAACTGCAATTTTGATACACATTTCATATCATTCTGTAATGCGTTCGGGCATTTATTACTGATCAGTGACTTTTACCAATCTTCAGTTGAGTGTCTGATATTTCGGACGAATCGTGTTCCGTTCACGAAAACAAGAAATACATGAACCTTGTGAATACTTCTTGATATTTAGTATAATATCGGGAGGGGCCCTTTGTTTCAGAATTTACTATCTTAACTTTGGAAAAACATTTTGAATTTTCTAAAATAATCTTGTCTGTTATACCCCACCAACGAGAGTTCTGCATGAAAAAACATGTATACACAAATTTCAATAATTAAATAGAAAAATTTCAGATCTGCCATGTAGTGTACCCCCAAATTTTGACGTGTACCCCTATTTTGCAAAGGCAGGAGGTGCATGTACCATTAACTTTAAAAATGAGTGGGCATGCTGACTTGAGTGACACTATTTTTATATTCTGATGGTCGCGTCCACTAAGTTACGGCGTAACCCCATTTGTTTACCTAACCAGGTTGAATCGCAACATCTGCGCATTAACTCTCATGAGAAACTGATGACGTCATGTGAAGTTCGTAGCATGTGGTTACTTTTGAATTTCAGGATCAAAATTTGTTCTATTTAATAAATTTAATTGACTTAAAAATATATGAATTTTTAACAAAATTGCAAAAATTTCCATAAATAACGATTCTATACCGCTAGATTTGTTTTCACAATGAAGAATACCTTGATTAGTAGATTTCGTTAAGGAAATTTATGACCCCAAAGAATTTGCTTTTTTTTGCTAAAATTTATAAAACTCCTTGTTTGCTATTTATCCGTCTGCAAAAATGGGTATTTTCCAGGGCCCACATTCCCGCGCGTGCAATTTTATAGTATACTTCACGGCAAAAGTTTGGCTCCAAATAATTACCGTCCTTAGGTAATTCGTTCTAATTAATTGCTAATTGGATTGAACATCAGAAAGTTTTGGTAAGTTTTACATCTTATTTCTCTGTCTTATTTCAGCAAAATAACCCTGTCAGAGGTCCATACAGGCTGTATGATGCCAACAGACTGACTGATGCATATAATGCAGTACAAGAAGGCACCATGACAATCAGAAGAGCTTGTAAAGTCTTTGCAGTCCCCAAGTCTACTCTGTGTGACAGACTGCATGGCAAACTTGACATTTACGTTGTACAGTCAGGAACTCCTCCTCTTTTCAGTCAGGAACAGGAAGCTTTTCTTGCAAATCATGTAAAGGTCATGGCTGATGTGGGCTATGGATACAGCCGTCAGGAAACAATAAATCTGGCTAGTGACTATGCTATTCATCTAGGACTCAAGAGACAAGGATCATCCTTTAACAGACAAACGGTTTTATAAATTTCTTCAGAGATGGTCAGATTTAAAAGTGGTAAAACCTAGGAGCCTAGATGTAGCCAGGGCCAAGTCAGCAACAAGACTGGCTGTTGATAACTATTTCAGGGAGTTGAAAAATATTCTGGTCAAATATGGTTTAAAGGACAAGCCTCACCTGGTGAACAATGTGGATGAGAAAGGCCTAAGCTCAGAACACAAGCCTCCTAAGATAGTATCTGGCAAGCATCACAAGACACAAGCAGTAACATCTGGCAAGTCAAACACAGTAACACTGATCGGAGGAGTGAATGCAATTGGCCATCAAGTTCCACCTTTTTTTGTGTTTCCAGGTGCAAGGAAGCTGGATTCTTTATTAGCTGGTGCCAGTCCTGGTACTGATGGAACTGTGTCACAGAGTGGCTGGTCCAACACAGAAATTTTCTCCCAGTATATGAAGACCCACCTGAGCAAGTACTTACCTGTGCGTGATGACAATACACATGTTCTTATCATGTACGATGGACATAAAAGTCATGTATCCCTTAGTCTGATACAGTGGGCTCTGGATAACCGCATTGTGTTGTTTGTCTTGCCACCACACTGCAGCCACATACTACAGCCACTGGATGTGAGTTGCTTTGGGCCATTTGAGCTAGCCTGGAATTCCGCCTGTCGTAATTACCTACGGGAATCAGGGGGTGTCTTGTTACACGTTATGATGTGTGTAAGTTAGCCTGCAGAGTTTACAGCAGCACCATTACACCTAGTAACATCATGTCAGCCTTCAAGAAGTGTGGGGTATTTCCTTTCAACCCTGATGTTGTTGATGACAGCCAAGTAGCCCCTTCCACCACTTTTGATAGGAACACCTCTGAGGAAGTAGCACCACAATTGACAAATGCATAATTTGTAAACGCCATTCACCTGATATGACAAAGAGGCCACATCTTATCATTGTTTCATGGGGACAATGTGATAAGTGTCAAGGTTGGGTACATTTGTCTTTCTGTACCCCTGTGAGAGTGATCAGAAGAGGTGACACATTTATGTGCCCTCTCTGTTCACAGTGTTAAAGCTAACTGAAACACATAAAAACTGAATGTAAATATGTTGACAGTTTGAATTATTAACAGTTTATTACCCAGTTCCAGTTTTACAGTGTTCTTGTGATTCTAAACTGTAACTTTTTATGAGCAGTGTAATTCAGGGTTCATACAGATCAGATACAAGAATTCCATGACTTTTCCATGACATTGCCTGGTTTTCCATGACGCAATCCAAACATACGAAACTCGAAATAAATGCAATGATAGTTGATACACTCATTTTATTGGCATACAAAGACTTTTATTTCAAACTATAAAATTTCTGAGCAATCTTGCTATCAGGGAACATTTTTTGGAAAAGTTTATCACTGTCAGCAGAAGATTTGTATGATTGATGTAATGTTATTAGTTTCAGTGTCCATAATATTTCAGCCCTTGTTACATCCTCCTTAGACACAAAGGAGTCTATCCCACTGGCACTTTGTCTTGGACATTGTTCTTGAGTGGGTGGGGGAATACACATATCAGACACGACAGTTTCCTCGCATTTTGTTTCCACAGGTTTGAAAAAAGATTTTAATGTGTCACATGTTTTTGTCGTTTTATCACGGAGTTCAATGCTTGCAACGTGTTTTCCACCTTTCATGTGCGATTTTATTGCAGTTGCGCCCATATTTGACAGATCTATAAGTTTGTCACAGATGGTGCATAAGGCTTTCCTGTTATCCGACTTGAAAGGCTTTAACCATGCTTTGTACTGTTCATTCCTTTCCCCGTTAGTGTTGTATCGGCAACTTCTTTTCTGACTCATATTTTACTATTTTTAGCTATTTCACGCTTAGTTTCGTTTTTAAATGTACAACGAAAATAAACCGGAAACGGTGCAATAGTAAACTTAATGGTCATTTCGTACCCAACCAGATTCGACCCCAATATTGACGTAAATTACTGATTGTACGATTACGCGTTTAAATCTGGATTTTTCTGATATTAAATTAAAACAGATGTAATCATTTTATGCATATACAGACTTATTCCAGATCACTTTCCTACTTTCCATGACGATTTTTAAATTTTCCATGACATTTCCATGACAAAATGCAAAAATTCAATTTTCCCTGACTTTTCCAGACAAATCTCGTTTTCCACGACTTTTCCAGACCTGTGCGAACCCTGGTAATTATCGTAATGTGGACGAAAAGAGGTTTAAAATTTTATGAGGGGAAAAATAGGTCATTGCTGATTGGAAGAAATATTTCATTGTACTATCAGGTAAATATATTTTTTTAATCATATATCTTGTAAGCATGTTCTGTTTGATTATTCTCAAAAAGATTAAGAATTTAACATTGTCTACAAGCACTAACCGGAAGTTTCCTTAGGTGGACGAAATGAGGTTGTACCGGGATACTTCATTCCGTAGAGGGGAAGATAACCGGATATTGCCTATTAAATTAACAGGCGAGTCTGTGGCATTTGATTTGATGAAATTATAGCGCGACAGACTTCTGGCATGATTTCTGGTTAAGTTTCAATACAGGGTGCGTTTCAGCTGGACATCTGCAACAGTGAGATTTAACAAAGAGCTATAAAATAAATAGATTGGCAACTTGAAAGGCATATAGAGCAAATCTCGCCAACCTCCTGTGACAAAAAAACGAGATCTCGTTACCGGAAGTGGCGCTTTCTCCCCGTGCCATTTTGTATGCGAAAGCAATTATTCATCGGTAAAATAATTATCACCGTATGACCACGCTTCTTTCGATGGCAAAAAAACCCCTGTACTTCGTGTCTTAAGACCATTTCTCATTAAGCTAATTTTGTTTTAGAAGCTAACATGTACTTTAAATGTAGTTTTAAACAGGCTGGTAACATTGCCCGATCGGGCTTATGACACAAAAAGTAATATTTCTTGAAAAATAATGAAGATATTTCTTTCAAACTTGGTCCATTTGTTAAGCATAACAAATGATACAAATTAGAATAAAAATAACTTGGTTGCCTTCAGTTTTGGTAGAATTATTTCCCCTTTTCAGATTTTTAAGACGCATAATTTTTGAAGTCCAAGAAAACAATGTTCTAATGCTAAGTTTAAAACAAAAAAGGGTTAAATGGCTTTCTAATGCTCTAAATTATTGCGCTAGTACATGAATGTAAGCATTTTACTCTGCTTTCACCTACAACATTATAGAGAAATGTTAGTCCTAAAAAAATTGCTCATACATCTGCACTAGAAACAAAGTATTTACCCTAAATATATAGAATAAAGGTATTGGCGCACAAGTTTGGAGCACTGGAAAGCCATTGAACCCTTTTCTGTTTTAAACATTGCATTAAAACATAATACTTTTGGACTTCAAAAATTATGCATCATAAAAATCTGAAAAAGGGAAGTAATTCTAACTAAACTGAAGGCAACAAAGTTATTTCTATCTTGATAATCATTATATGTAATGCTTAATAAATGGACCAAGTTTGAAAGAAATATCTTCATTATTTGTCAAGAAATATTACTTTTTGTGTCATAAGCCCGATCGGGCAATGTTACCAGCCTGTTAAAGGTACAAATTGTAACTGCATGCTCGCCGATGTTTGTTTTGAGTAAGATAACGCCGAATCACGCTCTGACACGAGCTCACGCGAGATTACAGCCAGTTGCCATTCTGTGTATTTTATACTTCTTTGGATTTAACAAGAAAGCTACACAACATCTCTGAAGCTGCATAATTTGTTTTAGCCAAGCCAATGCCTGTATTTTAACCTGGAAACCACTTACCCCCTACTATCTTTGGAAGAACTTCTTGGTATGTCAGACAAATTCAACACAATCACCACTTCTGTGTATTTTTCGAATTAGCAGATAATGTATGAAAAAAAAAAATACTGATCAAAACAAGCTGAGCAAAGTTCAGCGAGAATGAAATTTTCAAAGCGTTTTCTTTCCGTGTAGTTTTTTTCGGAATTTTGTAGATATATGAACATAAAATGTACTAAAATTTGAAGAAGAAAACTGTCATGTAATAATATTGCAAGTTCGGTTCAAATTAATGTAGCAGACATTGTGTTTTTTTTTTACAAGTTTGATGCACAACATTCAGAAAATTTACGATCAAGTGCCCGGATTACAAGAAGAACTCAACTGAAGCAAAACTCCAATAAGAATTTAAGCGCCAAAAAGCAACTCGTACTGTACCGTTATGAACACTATACAGGTACATCGAATAGAATCAATGTATTACTGTAAACACTATTTTAAAACTAAAGAGATATATGGTAATGTTATACTAGTATTTGGGGAAATGTTTAGGTGAAAATGTATATCTTCTTTTTAAATATATAAGGCAATGCTGGTATTGATAATACAGTATACAAAATTAAATCTGTTTATTATTACTGCAGTAAATGTATATTTATAGTCCTTTCCATTTGTCTAGATGTACTCACATGATCGATGATAAAAAGTCGTATTGACTCGAAAGCGGAGCCAAAAACACATATTGACCTCCAGCTGTGACGTTATCACGGTTTGACGTCAAAACAATGCGACGTCATACAAAATTTACCATGAACAATGACCAAAGGCTGCAGATATTTGTATATAAAGTTTATACTTATGAGTATGCTCGATTTAATAAAAAAATAATTGCTGCCTTTTAAGTTCGGTCGATATGTGCATTATTGACCTAATAAAAGCGATATCAACCGAGGGCACAGTTCATGAACAGACTCAATTAAACCGAGTCTGCTATTATTCTTCTTGTTTGAATTCTTTGCTTCCAAGGGATCATTTTACAGATTTTATTAGCAAATTTTCATTTGTATCTTTGATCTGTAAACTATGCCTCTGCAGGGGTTATGTCTCCAATGTTATTATTTTTAAAAGACCATGACCACCATTTACAAACCAATCCTCAGCACAGTGTAGGACAAGGATGAATATAGATAAGGAAACAAACATTAAATACTGAAGAAGTTATTTTGTTAACAAGGAAGAATATCCAACAGGGAAAGCCACATTCTAAAAACGCAGCCTCCCCAAACGCGCACACGATCAACACACGCACACACGCACACCACAAACACACACACACACACGCACACATACACATACACACAAAGCAAACATACAAGGACAAAACAAACAAATCAAGGAACAAAGTGTTGCACCGCCTTGGAACGGTCAGTGGCAAAACCACCACTGACATATTGAATAATGTGATTTTGTCAGAGTAGAATAGAGGAAAGTGGAAACTTCACAGGTCGCTCAACACGACAAAAAGGAAAATGTTGCAGGCTCGGTTTGATTGAGCCTGTTCATGGACAGTAGTGGAAATGCAGGCTACCGTCCATGCCCTCTAGCCTCGGGTTGAGCAGAACTCAACATTTAAACATGCTGAAAGTACAAAAAGCAATTTAGAGACATCCGCAGATGTATTCAAATGGCGATGAACATGGAACCTTCAATGATACACGTGTTGAGGCGTGTAATTCTATGAAGAGCGGTGTTTGGTCCCCAGATAAAGTAAAGGATTTGCCCCAAATGAGAAAACAATGGGCAGAACTAAACAAACTGGAATTTAGGAAGGAGATCTGAGGTTATGGAGCCTGCGTATCACAGGAACTGTCAAAAGACAAAATTAAAAAGCAGGTACCATATCCAAGGGGTGATTATACATTACCCAAGGCTATGAATATGCTCAGATATTGGACAAATATACGTAAACAAAATGATAACTCCCTTGCTAAACAACCGTATTTACTTCTTAAGACCTGGAACAACTGATACCGGGACTCGAATATTAAGAAATATCAAAATAGTATATTATTTTCTCATTGTATTGTGATATTATATTGGCTATAAACAAATGTAAGATATTTTACGCCAAATTAAAAAAATCCTATTCAGATAGATGCTGTACTAATTGAATTTAGTGAAGCATTTGACAAAGTGCCACACAATCGCCTCTTGGTGAAGCTCCACCACTACTGCATTCATGGCAGCACCTTAAAATGGATTGAGAGTCTCTTGTCCAACAGAAGCCAGAAAATGATCACCGGGAATTATTCTTCCGATTACTTTCCAGTGACCTCATGTGTTCCCTAGGGTTCGGTTTAGAATAGTTTAGGTTTCTTATGGTGTAACCTTGCCAGATGTGCAAAGTTCACGAAAGTCCAGTGCTACACAAGCCTGTAAGACCCATCCTTGAATACGGATCAGCCACATGAGACCCTCATTCCAGCAGAAGCATACAAAAGTTGGGAGGCGGTACACCGTAGGGCAGTATGGTTTGTCATTGGGGATTACAAGACTACAAGCAGCACCAGAAGGATGATGGCCGACTTGGAATGGAAACCTCTACAAGAGAGCTGACACCAGGATAGTCATGATGTATAGCATCATTCATGGACTCATAGAGATCCCATCGGCTTCTCTCCTCCATCCGTCTGCACTCTCCACCCGAAGCCATACCCTCCGATAATGATGCATACAGGTACTCTTTCTTTCCAACAGGCTTCAGACTTTCAGACTGGAACCAACTACCGGAGCATCTCGCCACAACCCAGACTTTAGGTGCTTTCAAAGCAGGGTTTGCCAGCCTCTATTTGTTATGTACAGGATATAGGCTTTTATCTGCTTTTACCTCTGCACTATATTGCTCACCTCATAAAGCTCTTGTACATACACTCATTTGCGACGATGATCCAGTGAGGGCTCTGCAAATTATACCTACGAAGATATTCGTATTTGTGTAATTAAATTTGCAGCAAATGTTGATTGTAGAAAAAATCATCCTTTCTCAAATGTTCACACCTTATAACTGGTGATTAATGAGTTTTTGGCGCCTGGTACTAGTCATTAGCCTTAATATACAGCTAAATAAATGCAGAACTATGTACAGTTAATAGTGTTGCTTAAGTTAATTTAGGTGTTGATAACTGAATTGATTTTGAGTAATATATAAATTGAAAAGTATATAATACAAAATATTTCATAAAAATAGATTAAAAAATATGAAAAATATAAAAACATAATAGAGGGTGTTTGATAGAGAGTGCTTGACCAAATTCTAAACCAAATATGGGGTGTTTTGTCCAACATGTGGGTTGTATTGACTAGAGGTGTTCTGACCAGAGGACGTTTTGACTTGATACTCCATAACTAAATTATTTGTGTACCAATACTTTTTAAATAATTTGAATTGTAAGCTAGATAATTTCAGGGATCAGGCAATTCACTCAATGCTTTTAATTTACATCATAGAACTAATGATGTTCAGTCTTAACTCGTATACAGTAGGCTGGAAATATCCTTTTTGGTATTTAAAATGTGATTTTTATGAATATTAGATTTAACTGTTCACCGTTTTGGTTCCGACTTCCGGTTGCGAAAGACGGCCGGCCACATTTTGCCATTTTGTTGATACTTGTACATATTTTTGACGAATCAAAATGGGGATCCTTGAAAAAATATCAGAAATTGAAGCTGAGGTATAAGAACAAAATGCGAAATATAGTCCTTGTCCATTTAATGTTCAATGTATATGTCAGCGGACGGTTTCATTAGCCTGATTATCAGGTCTAGGAAAGTGGAGTATTTACAGATTATCTGTAAATTTCCAGATAATCTATAAATTTACAGATTTTTCAATCTGTAAATTTACAGATCAAGTGTTTGAAAACTGCTAAAATTATATTTAGACACAAAATCGCAGCTTGAAATTAATTGATTTGCTTATGGTATGTATAAATAAAGGCAGTGGCTAGAGAACCGGAATCGGTTCCCTAGACAGCAAACTTATTCGTCCTGAACCGGTTCTCTAGCCAAAGTAACGTGCATAGGCTAGGGAACCGTAATTTTATTTCTATGCATAAACTGGCGAAATTCACTTTGTTTCTTTTCGTAAGTATCATGTGCATGTTCTTATCTTAATAAGTTAATTAATTTTACTATTTCAGCAAGCTATGCCCTGTTATTTATTTGTGTTTACTGTATCTCAAGAAGTGTACTCGCCGCATACTGTCCGCCATATTGGAATGATAAAATAAACTAGTACGAATGCAGTGCTCCAGCTAGGATTAAAAAAGGGCAGGGTGCTGGCCTGAAAAGGGCAATTCTGGGGTGGTGGTCGGTCTGGGACCGTGCTCCCCCGGGGAAAAATATAACTGGTCCATGCATACAGTTCATTTTAACATACTTTAGACATGGAATTTGGCATAATTTAGACATGTTTTTGGCACACTTTAGGTATGGTCTTTTAATAGGCTATGTCTGTCATCTCTAATGTACCTATTTATTAACTAAAAATTCTGCTGTTTGTATTTTACTTGGCATTGATTTTCAACTTGTAACATTTCTTTGTAATTGCATACTGAATAAAAATATCTATGTGTTTAGGCCTATTTTGTTACAATTTCAGAACACATCTTCTCCATGTAGGCTACTTGATATTTATAAATTTATACTGCAACATATTATATACAGAAAATAAAGTTTAAACTTCCACTTAAATAAATGAAATCAGGCAAAGTTTTTAACTTACAACAGTCTAAAAGCAAGTTTAGCACTTGTAATAGACATATTCCGGGTATCCAAAATTTTATATCCGGATATGGTTACACATTTTTCTAAAAGTCGTCGAATGTCCAGTTTAAACAATATTTTTGAAAAATTATTATGATGCAGAGACTGTTTAACAGCATTTTACAGTATCTGACATTAAAGTGTACCCTGTCATTACATCTTAGTAAACTAATTTCAAAGAAATATTCATGAAAAATCGGCAATTTCACAAAACAGACGACAACCTACTTTCGATTTCAAAAACTTGTAAAAAGATAAAATCAAAATATTTTCCTATTTAAATTTGATTGTGATAATTTTTTATTAATTAGATTTAAATGTCTGTTGTCTGGACTTAAGTTTCAGATATGTATAAAGGGGTATTTACGACTATATTACCGAAAACGAAAGTACACTTTGACAGGTGGCGTGGAATGATAATGATTTCAGACTGGTTTGCAAACTGTTTTAACACTAAGGTTCAGTGATTTTAATGCTAGTTTAATTGCTAGTGGAGCAGTCTAAAATATCATGGTCTGCCTCGGGCACGATTACAGCAGGTAATTGTTTGTTAATTATGTCAATGCCCCCCGGCGTGTATCACTCGATAAAAAGGGGGCAATAAAGCAGTGTATTATAATCACTGAGGCAAAAAAGGGAAGTTTGGCTTAAAAAAGAAATGAATGGTTGTAAAAACGGGCAGGGTGCCTGGCGGGGCAACAGGGCGGAACGAATTTCGGAACGGGCGATGCGCCCTGCTGTAAATAGCTAGCTGGAGCACTGGAATGAATGCGAAAGCCGAAATAAACTTGAAATTTAAACTTAAAAGGTGTAAGACAATAAAAAAACGATTAAAACAAATTAAATAATTTCTGTTAATTAGTATTGATTACATATCTTTGAACGTGAAATGCCGAGGTGTTACAAACCAGTATTTAAAGAATCTGTATGAAGTTTTAAGGGCAATTAAATTAATTTGTTCATCTATAAACATGTAATGACGCAAATACAAACCAATATTATTTTATATTTAAATAATTTAAATATAGTAAAAGTTTAAAGCAAAATTTAATAACATTTAAAAACTGCGAAGTATAGTTCATGCACTTATTCGTACTAGTTTATATCATTCCAATACGGCAGACACGGTATATATGCGGCGAGTACACTTTTGGAGACAGTAAACGCAGTTAAATGCAAGGGAATAGTAAAATTAATTAAGATAATAATATGCATGACACTTACCAAGAAACAATGTGGATTTCGGCAGCATTATGCATAGAAATGAAATTCCGGTTCCCTAGCCTATGCACGGTATTTTGCTTAGAGAACCAGTTCCGGACGAATAAGTTCGCAGTCTAGGGAACCGATTCCGGTTCTCTAGCCACTGCCATAAATAAAGGTCAATTGTAACTTTCAGTCATTTCTGTTGACTTTGATTTTTCCTAAAATGCCAAAAACTCAAAGTCAACAAAAATGGCTGAAACCCACAAATGACCTTAATTTATGCATGCTGTAAATAAACCAATTAATTCCAAGCTGCGGTTTTGAGGATAAATGTAATTTCATCAGTTTTCATACACACAATCTGTAAATTTACAGATTGAAAAATCTGTAAATTTATAGATTATCTGTAAATTTACAGATAAGGCCATCCTTAAAAAATTGTTTGTTTGCAGTAACGCGACCCAGAATTTTTAGTGTGGGTAGGTAGGTAGGGATTTTTTTTTTTTTCGGTTTTTTTTTTTTTTTTGTATGCTAATTGTACAACACCTGCATTTTCTTTTTAACCCTCTGGTTTATACACCTTTTGGGTACTAACACTTCTCTGTAGAATGCTAACTTGATTGTAACATATCTGCAAGGGTGATAGTTTTCACATAGTATGAATACTAATATTAATATCACCTTTTTAATAACAATAAAAATAACAGATAGCCTGACACCAGTCAGAAACAGAGTTTATTATCTCCATATGAAACTTAAAAATTTAAGATTATCAATATATTAAACAAAAATAATTGGCGAGACCTTTTGAATGTCCTTGCACTGGCTGGGGTAATAAAAAAACATTACATTCCTTAGGATTCCTACTCCAATGGACAGCATTGAAGTACATAGCAAAATTCTTTGATATTTTACCCTGTAGACCTGAGTCTGATTACTAGCACCGCACTCCTTCAAAGCCTATGTATCATGTAATTTTTAGACAATACTTAATTGTTTTACATTGTTTATTCAGGGCTAATATTTTAGGGAGAAGTCATTTCTTCCTCAGCTAAGATTATGGAGAAGTGGAGAGATTTTAGGGAGAGGTGGAGTGATTTTAGGGAAACGTGGAAAGATTTTTAATAGCGCCATGACATGCAAGTTGAAAATGGAACTAAATATACTTATTTTTTTTTTTTATTATTTCCTGTCTTTGTTTAAGTCTATTGATTTAAAGTAAATAACAAATTCACTGAAAATATCACTGATTCTGTTTTCTTAACCTTCAATGTAAACCTAATTTCTTATCATTGTGAATCTAATGTGATTAAACTGCAAATTATAATTTTTTTGTCACTCTTGCAATGATTGCCTTAACCAAGAAAAGCCTAATCTGAATATGAATACAATTAAAAAAAGCTAGGTTAATTCCATATCAGCAAAAAAATAAATCAAGCTCCCAGTGCTTATGCACTCAAAGTCAAAACACAAAAACCCATAAAATCATTTCACAGTCACTTCTTGAATTAAATACATGTCAATAGCAGTGACATCACTATGACATCACACAGAATACAAGTCTTCTTTGATCTGCTAGTGTCTTCTTTGATCTGCTACTGTCGGCACACATTAAAAGAAACAGTTGTCAAACAGGTTAAACCCAGTTTCTGATGGCAGGTGTCAAAAATTTGCATGAATTTCAGTTACATTATTTAAGTCACAGAAAGTTTCAGTAATAATAACTATGTTTCTAAAGTCTGGGTTTTGAAAAATAGGAAAAAGTGGACCCATGGAAATTTAATTTCACTTAAATAGGAAAATCTAGAAATGTAAACATTATGGATTTCTTTCGCTGGTTTTAGTCATTGCATTGAAAGGATGTTTAACTTTTATAAATAAATTTTCAGGTAAGAAAATTTTGTTTGTCTAATTTTTTTGACGTTTATTGTGCTCTTTCCAAGTGACTTGTGCAGTGTCACTGCACTTTATCCTCGGGGCAGATTAAAAATATTACGCAACGACAAAAGATCGAAACTAAAATTATTATTTGTTTGCAAAATTGTTTGAGAAATTATGATAGAATGATATCCAAGAATTTATCTATCCCAGCTGTTTTACGTACGAGAAAAAATCATTATTTTACAAATCTAAAACGTCTGCAGTATTGCACAGATAACACTATGTACCACGATTTGTCCATGTGGAATTTTCTAAACAACTTCTTGCATGAATTTTTTGTAGTATATCAGGAAATCGGCAGGGCGTTCGGTAGACCCGAGGTTCTGGGTTTTCACTCGCACGTATCGAGAAAAACTCGTATTTAACCCGCACAAAAAAATGTCCCGTGCGTCGGCTTGACCCGAGGAAATTTTCTTTTATGCGTCTCGAGTTTGAAAGTACTGCCCCTTGTCAATCAAAATCCCGGTGAATTCCAATATTGTTCGCCGCCATAAGCGGAAGTATGGCAGTAGGCGGAGCTTGGTATATTAATCAGCTTCTGGCAGATGTCAATCATGCCACGCGCCGACTGACACGTGGGCTTCTCGCGGTTTGTATTTGGTACAATAATGTCCGTCATTGCCAAAGGTATTTATTGATCAATGTGTAAAAGTTAATTGATAAACAATGCATAGAAGAGCAGCCTATTATCGTATTTGTGTCACTTGTTAATTAGCGGTATACAGAAAGCGTAACATTCACATATTTTGTTTCTTATCGGTCATATCGATTATTCATGTAGTTGAACCTCAACGAACACTGTCTAGAAAAACTTAGTGATACAAATAGTTACCCAAAAGAAATAACGAAACAGGAAAGAATAAAAACACGGCACCGATAAAAAAAAAAAATCCGAGTTTTGGGTTAAAAAATTGTTTGAGTCGCGGCGATTTTCGTGAGTCGGTCGCGTTACTGCAAACAAACAATTTTTTAAGGATGGCCTAATCTGTAAATACTCCACTTTCCTAGACCTGATTATGTCTAGGTATCAATTAACAAATTTATTTTTGAAAGTTAGTTTCACACTCTCAGTCATTCTGTAGAGTTGATAACATAACACCTAATTTATCACAAATCTTTACATTCTTAGTCACGGTTTAGTCCAACTAATTTGACGCAAGCCTAGGAAATATTGAGATATTTTATTCATATGGGCAGTATCCCCACTCACGTCAAACACTCAAAAGACCAAAATAGTTGAAGCAACTTCAATGAAATTTTCATCGCTGCCGACGCTTTACATGCTATATGTTTAAATGCCAATTTTTCACGAATTGGTCATAGATTAAAATAAAACTTACATGTATCAAAAGGGGTTTTAATTCCTCATTAATCTATGTAAAAGTTAATATGAAAAAGGCAATTTAAAGCCTCTGAGCAAGCGTAGCGTAAACGACAAAGAAACTATTCACTGCTTAAAACAATTCCGAGAACCTATTCACTTGAAAAGAAACAAAAATTTAGTGTCATTATACCTGTAACAGCGAATATCATACGTTGCAAAATTTATGGAAAGCCGGTGTCACGGTGACGTCATTACCTATTTTGGCGTTCTTATGGCTTTATGCTTATTTATGACATTTTATCCCATTTTCTGGCCAATGCTTGATCTTTTAAAAGAAAATCATATTTTTTTCTACCAACTGGAAATCTTTCTTGCATTATTTTTAAGTGATGGATAATATTCAGCAATCAAATAAAGTTCTGTATTCACTTCCAACAAAGCATTTCCTGTGAGCACCTGTCCTGTAGGGACACGCACTTAGTAAAATAAAAGCAAAATTGAAATTATTTCCATAACATAACTTTTTTAAAAATAAAGACACCTAATGAACATAGAGATTGTAACTCAAATATAAAATTAAAAGAAACAACAACAACAATTTTCCCGACTTTGACGGAAGTAGAACAAAATGGCGGCGCCCAGACGAGAGGAAAATTTTTCAGCTACATCACTTTTCTCCATTCGGCACACCTTTGTTATATTCGCCTACACATTGCCGTAAGGCGAGCTACGTGCTCGCAATTGCGCTTTGCGCAATTGCTCGCGAGCTATGCTCGCTATTAAAGGTCCAATACTAAGGAAAGTGAATATTTTAATTTCTTTTAAAAAGCACAGAAACTATTTCATTTTATTGGAAAATGAAAGTTGGTATGTAGAAATTCGAAATAAATCGCAGTATATGTACAATTATTTTTCTATGAAGTATGAAGAAAGTTAAAAAGACCTGGGGGGTCTTTCTGTCGATTCATTGAAATTTCAACATAATACACATACATTTCTTTGAGTTCCAAAGACCTTCTGTAAATTTTGACCTGCCAATCTTCATTATTTAGTGTCTTGCAGAAGTCTATGCACTGGCTATGAAAAAAATTGCCAACTCACTTTCCCTTAGTAATGGACCTTTAAATAATGTCCAAAATTTTCTGGTGATTTAAACCTTTGTATGTACCGTACACGATCAATGTTTACCATGTGTTTACTTGCCATATAAAACCAATAACTTTACATGACTTTGTACTGTGATTTAACTTCCATTATTTTGGTCCTTCAAAGTTTTGACGTTTAGATTGCAGTCACAAATATAAAACAGTCTGAACGTTGAATTATTTTGACTAAGTCACGGTTTATCTATTCCACCAGGTTAGTCAAAATAATTAGATGGTGAGATTGTTTTATAATTGTGACAGGCAATCTTACCATCAAAACTTCAAAGGACCACAAAACTTCAAAGGACCAAAATAATGGAGGATAAATCACTGTACGCAGTCATGTAAAGTTATTGGTTTTATTCATAATTTTAGCTGTAAAAGAGAGTAAGTGTAAGAATGATCCAAGTTATAATAGCAGCCACTCTATATTCAAAATTATAATAAAATATGTTTAGATGTTAACAATAGAGTATTAAGAAAATATATATACACGTGTGTAAAAATCGAGCAATAGGCATTATAGCTACCGTAGATACCCATGTATAATGCGCACCCGTGTATAATGCGCATCCCCGATTTTGGCCCGAAATCCTGGGAAAAAAAACATTTTTGGTCAATTTTGAGGTGGATGGAAAACGAAAGTAGAGTTTACATCGACACTGGTAATAAATTTTATCTCCGCGGTGGAGAGCAGTATCGGTCTCACGGTTACTATCGATTTTTGTTTTCTCGAAAATAAAACAATAAAATAGTTTTATTTGTTGTTTTTACCTTTTTAATTAACTATTTTGAATAAATAAACAGCAGCTGATTTAATATTCGTAATGGTATTTTTCAAAATGACATGAGCTTCTCAATTCAAACCAATAACAAAAGGTGTGATAGTCTTTTTGTCACAAACAAATAGCCAATAATTACCGGCAATTAACGTGTCACCTCGTGTCAATTATGTTGTTCACAGTTTGATCTCGGTTAAAGATAATTCTCAATCTTTAATTAGTATCATAATTTTTGTGATTTATAAACATTTCTTTCATCAAAATACTTTTAAATTTATATGAAATTAATTTTGTTTGAAAGAAAAATAAACCATCGATCTTTTACGGAACGTAACGGCAATCTTAGATTTTAGCGGTGACAGTAAGCGCGGGGAGTAGTTTCCCGTTTCTTTCGGGGTTACCTCACCCTTAGTTCCGAGTTAAAACCCTATCCTGGGAACACAGGAGCTATTTGTCCTATAGCTGGGGGTCTGTTCATAGGCATCAGGGCGTGTCCACACACAGGTGGGCCTGGCATGCCACATGTCTGGGGGCAGACCTCCTCCGAGTCCCCTGCAGTTTTGCCTGAGGCTGCAAGGTGCTCAGTTACCGTGTGGCGCCAACTTGGAGGCACTGCAAAGGGCTTATCTGCAGAGAGGCTATGTACTGGCAGGGAAGACTTACACATTCGGCTCCTTTTTCACCAGAAGGCTAGCCAGCGGTTGAGGCTGAAAGCGGAAGGTGACAAGCACACAACACACAGCACACCACACTTGACGCATCAGCAGACCAATTGCCACACACATGTACAAGAAATACAGACTGACATCATCGCCAACTTGTCCATGTGGTGAAGAAGATCAGATTGCAGATCATATACTTAAGAGATGTAAAAGGCATGACCAGGCCTCGTGTTCACAAAACATTTTCAGTCTCAGCTGAGTTTGATAATGAAACTTAATTTCTCATTTATATCTAAATATCATATTTAAGACTAAATTTTAAGGTGATAACTATTTCAAAGTGATTATTCGGTACTGATGGTCAGTCTCATTTAGAATTTAACCTGGAAGTTTTGGTGAAACTGATATTAGAATTTCAAACTCAAACTCAGCTGAGATCGAAAAATGTTTTGTGAACATGGGGCCTGGAGCGAGCTGCCACTTGACCGATAAATACCTCAATCCACCAGAAACTATGGAGGCATTGAGGATCTGCGGCAAACCACAAGTTTCATCGAGGCTACTGGTCTGACAGTGTAGTCACGAATGAAAAGAAGAAGAGGTAATAGAATTTAGAGAAAAGGACCACTAGAACGATTGGAAAACATTTTATCAAAAAATATTTTATTGTTTTATTACACGTTAGCAACAGTCAGCATTTTATTAAAATCAACAGACTTACTGTTGTTCAGCTACATAACGAAAATCTACTTAAAAAAGATATAAAGTACATTTTATTTAGAGTAGAATTATGTCAAATTACGTCATTCACCTGGCAATACCCAACCAGTTAACTTTCATCCCACATCAGAGAAAATCAATAAAGGAAAATTTTACGGACACTCACAAGTTTAGCTGCCATGTGCTGGTGTTTATTTCAGGCTATCATCAAAATGTGTCAGAGATATCAGTTCTTAATAGGAGACAAATTGAATGTTTTTTTTTTCTAAAAAATACTGTAAAAGTAGGATTTATCATTTACGAAAATCCAAAGTAAGTAGCAAATTTAATACCAATCAGAAAAAAATGTTTTAATTTAAACTGGATGTGAAATGTCATTTGCTAGAAGAATATAGTTACTTGCTGAGGTTTTTTGTGCTGAAATTAGCAATATATTTTCCACAATTAGTTACTTTGTCTTCCGACTTTGGAGCTTGTTTCACCAACTTAATCCGAGCCAAATGCATGTAATGTTTTATTGTCGGCAATTAGCACCTTTTAAACATGTCAACTGATCTGGATAACGGTTTACATTTACAGATGGTCTCTTATCAAACACGATGCTTTCACACTAGTCTGTCTCGCACTTCAAACACTGCCAGCAGCCTTTATGAGGCTGTCAATCATCAAGAGTTAAACCGCTTTGATTAGTCTCGGGGCGGAGCTAATCACGTCATTCGAGTGAAGTTACGTCACGGTGTATTGATTTTGTCGTCCTTTGAAAATATCAGAAGTCCTTTTTAGTTTGTACGCCTCTGACTTTGTGTATTGGTGTACAGATCATAATTTTCGGTTTTAAACTCGCTGATTTGATTTGATACAGACACCTCAAAGTTCGATTCGATCTGCATTTTAAATATGCAGGCCGCAAATGGCCCGTTGTATCCGCATTCTACACATGTCGGCTTTTGTTAGTGGCGTACGATTGGTCAAAGGTAAATCTGGCATCCAATCAATAATAGAATTGCATTCTTACTAGACTATACAAGTAACATGGTGACGCTCCGAAGAAAATCAAATCAAGGGTGTGGGAAATTTTGGTTTCCGAGGGGGATCAGAACTAAAAGCCACAGTCATGTAAAATGTGTTATGCGGATGTAAGTTACCCTAAGTCCGGTAGTACGACCAATCTTATGCAGCATAATGAAAAGGAAACACACCATCGATGTGTTAGAATTTAAGTTGGCAAGACTAGTTTCTGTAGTATATATGAATTTGTGATGTGTTTTTTTTTTTGTTATTTAAAATATGTCAACAGGAAGTTTTGTTAATTAAAATTTGTTCTTGATGAATTACTATACTAGTTTTTCATACTTTTTGCAATGATTAAACACCCTTTAAATATACAACAAAATATTAAATAGAAGCAATAAGTAAAAAATTAATCAAATCGAGCTTTTTAAGTGAATTGTTGCAGCTCTAACTGCCAGATTTTGTACTCGCATTGTTTATAATCTACTTGCTTTTTAGCTCACCTGTCACAAAGTGACAAGGTGAGCTTTTGTGATCGCGCAGTGTCCGTCGTCCGTCCGTCCGTCCGTGCGTCCGTAAACTTTTTGCTTGTGACCACTCTAGAGGTCACATTTTTCATGGGATCTTTATGAAAATTGGTCAGAATGTTCATCTTGATGATATCTAGGTCAAGTTCGAAACTGGGTCACGTGCGGTCAAAAACTAGGTCAGTAGGTCTAAAAATAGAAAAACCTTGTGACCACTCTAGAGGTCACATTTTTCATGGGATCTTCATGAAAGTTGGTCAGAATGTTCATCTTGATGATATCTAGGTCAAGTTCGAAACTGGGTCACGTGCGGTCAAAAACTAGGTCAGTAGGTCTAAAAATAGAAAAACCTTGTGACCACTCTAGAGGTCACATTTTTCATGGGATCTTTATGAAAGTTGGTCAGAATGTTTATCTTGATGATATCTAGGTCAAGTTCGAAACTGGGTCACGTGCCTTCAAAAACTAGGTCAGTAGGTCTAAAAATAGAAAAACCTTGTGAACTCTCTAGAGGCCATATATTTCAAAAGATCTTCATGAAATTGGTCAGAACGTTCACCTTGATGATATCTTAGGCCAAGTTCAAAACTCGGTCATGTGCCATCAAAAACTAGGTCAGTAGGTCAAATAATAGAAAAACCTTGTGACCTCTCTAAAGGCCATATTTTTCATGGGATCTGTATGAAAGTTGGTCTGAATGTTCATCTTGATGATATCTAGGTCAAGTTCGAAACCGGGTCACGTGCTGTCAAAAACTAGGTCAGTAGGTCTAAAAATAGAAAAACCTTGTGACCTCTCTAGAGGCCATATATTTCATGACATCTTCATGAAAATTGGTCAGAACGTTCACCTTGATGATATCTAGGTCAAGTTCGAAAAGTGGGTCACGTGCCGTCAAAAACTAGGTCAGTAGGTCAAATAATAGAAAAACACATGTGACCACTCTAGAGGCCATATTTTTCATGGGATCTGTATGAAAGTTAATCTGAATGTTCATCTTGATGATATCTAGATCAAGTTCGAAAGTGGGTCACGTGCCGTCAAAAACTAGGTCAGTAGGTCAGATAATAGAAAAACCTTGTGACCTCTCTAAAGGCCATATTTTTCATTGGATCTGTATGAAAATTGGTCTGAATGTTCATCTTTATAATATCTAGGTCAAGTTCGAAACAGGGTCATGTGCGGCCAAAAACTAGGTCAGTAGGTCTAAAAATAGAAAAACCTTGTGACCTCTCTAGAGGCCATACTTATGAATGGATCTCCATAAAAATTGGTCAGAATGTTCACCTTGATGTTATCTAGTTCAAGTTTGAAACTGGGTCACGTGCCGTAAAAAACTAGGTCAGTAGGTCAAATAATAATAAAACATCGTGACCTCTCTAGAGGCCATACTTTTCATGGGATCTGTATGAAAGTTGGTCTGAATGTTCATCTTGATGATATCTAGCAAGTCAAGTTTGAAACTGAATCAACTGCGGTCAAAAACTAGGTCAGTAGGTCTAAAATTATTAAAATCTTTTGACCTCTCTAGAGGCCAATTTTTCAATGGATCATCATGAAAATTGATCTGAATGTTCACCTTGATGATATCTAGGTCAGTTTCAAAACTGGGTCATGTGCGGTCAAAAACTAGGCCAGTAGGTATAAAAATAGAAAAACCTTGTGACCTCTCTAGAGGCCATATTTTTCATGAGATCTTCATGAAAATTAGTGAGAATGTTCACCTTGATGATATCTTGGTAAAGTTCAAAACAAGGTCACGTACCTTCGAAAACTAGGTCAATAGGTGAAATAATAGAAAAACCTAGAGACCATATTTTTCAATGGATCTTCATGAAAATTGGTCAGAATTATTATCTTGATAATATCTAGGTCAAGCTCAAAACTGGGTCACATGAGCTCAAAAACTAGGTCACTATGTCAAATAATAGAAAAAACGATGTCATACTCAAAACTGGGTCATGTGGGAAGAGGTGAGCGATTCAGGACCATCATGGTCCTCTTGTTTTGAGTTAGCGAGCGCTAATCTAAACCCTGTGTTTACTTGGAAACTGTTTATTGCACATGTCGCAGCTGAAAATCTGTGCAAGTAAGGCAAAGTCAATAAGGTTTAAGCAACTGTGCCGTGCAGTAGTGTAAGCTTTGCCAGTTTTTAGCTCACCTGTCACAAAGTGACAAGGTGAGCTTTTGTGATCGTGCGGTGTCCGTCGTCCGTCCGTGCGTGCGTCCGTAAACTTTTGTTTGTGACCACTCTAGAGGTCACATTTTTCATGGGATCTTTATGAAAGTTGGTCAGAATGTTCATCTTGATGATATCTAGGTCAAGTTCGAAACTGGGTCACGTGCCTTCAAAAACTAGGTCAGTAGGTCTAAAAATAGAAAAACCTTGTGACCTCTCTAGAGGCCATATATTTCACAAGATCTTCATGAAAATTGGTCAGAATGTTCACCTTGATGATATCTAGGTCAAGTTCGAAACTGGGTCACGTGCCCATCAAAAACTAGTCAGTAGGTCTAAAATAGAAAAACCTTGTGACCTCTCTAGAGGCCATATATTTCACAAGATCTTCATGAAAATTGGTCAGAACATTCACCTTGATGATATCTAGGTCAAGTTCAAAACTGGGTCACGTGCCATCAAAAACTAGGTCAGTATGTCAAATAATAGAAAAACCTTGTGACCTCTCTAAAGGCCACATTTTTCATGGGATCTGTATGAAAGTTGATCTGAATGTACATCTTGATGATATCTAGGTCAAGTTCGAAACTGGGTCACGTGCGGTCAAAAACTAGGTCGGTAGATCTAAAAATAGAAAAACCTTGTGACCTCTCTAGAGGCCATATATTTCATGAGATCTTCATGAAAATTGGTCAGAATGTTCACCTTGATGATATCTAGGTCAAGTTCGAAAGTGGGTCACGTGCCGTCAAAAACTAGGTCAGTAGGTCAAATAATAGGAACACCTTGTGACCTCTCTAGAGGCCATATTTTTCATGGGATATGTATGAAAGTTGGTCTGAATGTTCATCTTGTTGATATCTAGGTCAAGTTCGAAAGTGGGTCACGTACCATCAAAAACTAGGTCAGTAGGTCAAATAATAGAAAAACCTTGTGACCTCTCTAAAGGCCATATCTTTCATGGAATCTGTATGAAAGTTGGTCTGAATGTTCACCTTGATGATATCTAGGTCAAGTTTGAAACAGGGTCATGTGCGGTCAAAAACTAGGTCAGTAGGTCTAAAAATAGAAAAACCTTGTGACCTCTCTAGAGGCCATACTTGTGAATGGATCTCCATAAAAATTGGTCAGAATGTTCATCTTGTTGATATCTAGGTCAAGTTTGAAACTGGGTCATGTGCCTTAAAAAACTAGGTCAGTAGGTCAAATAATAAAAAAACCTTGTGACCTCTCTAGAGGCCATACTTTTCATGGGATCTGTATGAAAGTTGGTCTGAATGTTCATCTTGATGATACCTAGGTCAAGTTTGAAACTGGGTCAACTGCGGTCAAAAACTAGGTCAGTAGGTCTAAAATTATTAAATCTTTTGACCTCTCTAGAGGCCATATTTTTCAATGGATCTTCATGAAAATTGATCTGAATGTTCACCTTGATGATATCTAGGTTATTTCGAAACTGGGTCACGTGCGGTCAAAAACTAGGCCAGTAGGTATAAAAATAGAAAAACCTTGTGACCTCTCAGAGGCCATATTTTTCATGAGTCTTCATGAAAATTAGTGAGAATGTTCACCTTGATGATATCTGGGTAAAATTCAAAACAGGGTCACGTACCTTTGAAAACTAGGTCAATAGGTCAAATAATAGAAAAACCTTGTGACCTCTCTAGAGACCATATTTTTCAATGGATCTTCTTGAAAATTGGTCAGAACTTTTATCTTGATAATATCTAGGTCAAGTTCAAAACTGGGTCACATGAGCTCAAAAACTAGGTCACTATGTTAAATAATAGAAAAAACGACGTCATACTCAAAACTGGGTCATGTGGGAAGAGGTGAGCGATTCAGGACCATCATGGTCCTCTTGTTGATAATAATGTATATGCCTTTTTGTTGAACCGATGGAAATTTCCTGTATTAAGCCATTTTTGAGATAAAAAGACTCTAAATATACAAATTTTGGGTTAAAGAATTCATAACTATTTTATAATTTTCACGCCTCCCCAACCTTCTTGTACCTGCATCACTTGTGTAAACTTATTAACTATATCACAGCTGTCATACTTTGCAAACTCGTCTAAAATAAAATACCGTTAGAATTTCTCAAAGACAATTTTCTTCTGTGCATCACTGTATCATAATCATAAATTGTGTTGCACGTCTAAATAACAGGTAAAAGAAGAGATAAGAAAACTGAATAGGAGGTTTAATTTAATTCTTTTATGTCAAATAATTTCAGAGAAATTCAATATTGATGTATCCAGATATAATATATCTGTCCCATAAAACTTACAGTTGGTATATGAGTGTTTTGTTTTTTTTCAATGTTAAACAATTGTTTTATTCATTTGGTTTGAATCATGTGACTATCTGTTTCATTATTATTTGTCTGATTAAAGTAGTAATATCTTTAAGAAGTTAAAGTATCTGTTTTTAGATGGCTCGTACACAGAAGAATAAGGCTACAATGGGTCATCTTGGTCTTCTGAAGGCGCGTCTTGCCAAGTTAAAACGTGAACTGATTGAACCAAAGGGTGGAGGTGGCGGCGGTGGTGAAGGTTTTGATGTGGCAAAAACAGGAGATGCTAGAATTGGTTTTGTTGGTAAATATGCTTCTAAAATATTGATTTCATTTAGAAAGTTTACATGTAAAATATTTTTGAGCTCACCTAGGCACAAAATGCTCATGATGAGCTTTTAGGATTGTTTTATGCCCACTGTTCCGCTATCCGCAATTTCTTTAAGGAACATTTACTTCTGGACCACTATGCGATTTCTACCAAACTAAAGAGGAATGTTCCATAGGTTTTCCCGTTTCAGATTTCTTCAAGTCTAGGTCATCTGTGCAGAATTCTGATCTATATAGTCATTGCAACATAAAGGAAACACTTCATAAATTTTCTGAAAAACTGATGGCCTAACTTTACAATAATTTCACACTTGTTCTTTGACTTGGCCTTCTACCAAGTCTTACAACTGCCTTAAAAAAAGATGGCCACCAGGGTGTGTTTTCTATATGGTTGTAGTGAAAACTTTGAGAGTCTTCTCAGAAACTGCTAGCAGGATGTTGAAATAATTTTTCTTAAATGTTTCTTGATTGACCTACCAAATTTCTTCAGGTCATTCAGCATTTAAAAAAATCAGCAAGTTAAAAAAGTTGGCCACCAGGGGGTAGACGGGCAGGGTGCATTTTTCTTGTATGATCGTAGACTTGTGGATACTTTGAAAACTTTCTTGTCATAAACAGCTTACTTTATATCAAGACAATTACACTGAAATTTTCGTAGGTGATCCTTTACCTGGTAACCAGATCCCTTTGATCCATTCTCTTCATTAAAAAAAAAAGACATGGCCACCAGGGGGAGAGGAAAGTATCCTTTCTTTATCTTCAGGAATTGCTAGCCTGATTTTGAAACAGTTTTATTGAAATGTTCCTTATAGGTACCATCCACAAAGAGTGATAAAATTATTTTGATTGTTCAAGAAACAAGTGGGTACACTCTTTTTCACCTATACATGTATATATTTAGTAGAAGCTGTAAAAAAACTTCTCTTCAGAAACTGCTTGCCAGTTTGAAGTATTTCCTTATGTGACAGTCCACCAAGAGGTTGTCTAAGTTGTTTCAATTTTTAGAAAAACATGGCTGCCAGAGCTGAAAATAGACATCTCCTTTGACCACTGGTCAGCTAAAAAAGAAATTCACAGAAATTTTCTTGGGGAACCCTCCACCAAGAGTATTCAGATTTTTCTGATTGAAAAAAATGGCCACTAGAGCATACGATTAAAGTGTCTTCAAATGATGTGTTCCTATCTTAAAAAAATTCAATTTAAATCTTTCTTCAGGGACCTGCCTCCAACAATGTACAGATTCTTTTGACTTTTCAACAATAATGGCTGCCAGAGCAAAAGTAAAAACTGCTGGTCCTATTTTGAAATAATTTCACCAAACTGTTCCTTTAGTGACACTACACAAACGGTGTACAGATTATTTTGGTTTATCAAAAACATAGCTTCTAGAGGACATGATCACTTTTCCCTATAGTATAAATAGTGGTTCTTATGTGAAAATAGTGGGAAAATATCGTCTTTTTAGAAATTGCTGGTCCAATTCCAAAATTATTTCATAGAAATTTTCATTGCGTGAGCCTCTATCAAAATTATTCCCAGCCAGCTGTGAAACTCAAGTATGTGATCTAGTGTCATCGTGGCCCTCTTGTTTGTAAATGATTATTGCTAAATGTGAGGTTACCCTAGAATTACCTGGATTTTTTGTATACATTGTAAATTGAAATTGAAGGTGATCGGTTATGATTTATGAAACTGTATGGGGGTAGACATGTTAAGTAAGACTGGCAGGTTTTTGCATTGTTTTATTCTGTAAAATCAGAAAAGGTACCGTACAATACAACAAGTAACATTGATTCCTTTTGAAAACAAAAAGAAGAGTTCCACGTTCTATCAGTATTATGCTTACATTTATTGTAGGTTTTCCGTCAGTTGGAAAGTCAACATTATTGAGTAATTTGGCTGGCGTATATTCTGAGGTGGCAGCCTATGAGTTCACTACCCTTACTACAGTGCCAGGGGTCATTAGGTATAAGGGGGCTAAAATACAGGTAGGTTTTCACAGCTCTACTGCTGAAATTGTGATCACATATCTTAACCCTTATCATACTGGACACAATTGATTCTGCCTTTGCGACCAGTGTAGATCATGATCAGCCTGCACATCCGTGCAGTCTGATCAAGATCTGCACTGTTCGCTATTCAGTCAGTATCTTTTTGGTAAGCACTCCTTTTATATCCAAATTCAAAGATGGACAAGTTTATTATAGAAATTTAGCATGGTAAGGGTTATAAAGACCGTGTTTTCCTTAGCCTGTTGTTACTGATATGTATGATTAGACTTGCAACAGCTCCGCAGTGAGAGGTATACAACTACATATTTACATTCTCCCTATTTGTACGATTAGAAATTATGACATTCATTTTGCAAGGAAAGGCACCAAAGTTACGATAACACCACTTAGTGATAACATGCCACTGTTTCGTGCTGATGCTGTCAGAAATTTCTTCGTAGATATGTCGCAGTTGTTCTGTCTGATGAACAGAATGTCTGGGAAACCAATTTTAAAAGTTAAATACAATACAAGATATGTGCAATTTATCAAAAGTTTTAACAAATGGAAAAGAAAAATAACATAAGTTAGTGTTGTATCCAGGATGGAAAAAGGGCATGGGGCAGTCAAAAATGGGCATGGGGCTAGTGGGGTCCGGGGGCATGCTTCCCTGGAAAATTCAGAAATCATGCGCGCCATTTCGCGCAATTTGGAGGCATTCTGTGTGTATTTGTGTGATGATGTACCATTGTATTTTATTATCCCCCGCCGATGAAATCGGGAGGGGGGTATTGAAATGGCGTTGTCCGTCCGTCCGCAGCCATTTCTCAATAACTACTTGGTAGAATTTCAAGAAACTTGAAATAAACATGAACCAACATACTGCGATGATGCCCGTCAAGTTTTTTTTTTGATTGGTCAATTTCCCTCAGAGTTATTGCCCTTGATTTAATAAAAAATGTCTGTCTGCAGCCATTGCTCAGTAACTAACAGGTAGAATTTCATTAAATTTGAAATAGACATGAACCAAGATACTGCGCTGATGCCGTCAAGTTTTTTTTTTGATAGGTCAATTTCCCTCAGAGTTATTGCCCTTGATTTAATGAAACATGTCCGTCTGCAGCCATTTCTCAGTAACTAGCAGGTAGAATTTCATCAGACTTGAAGTAGACATGAACCAAGATACTGCGACGATGCCCTTCAAGTTTTTTTTCAATTGGTCAATTTTCCATATAGTTATTGCCC
The DNA here is from genome assembly GCF_021730395.1 of Mercenaria mercenaria. Classification (NCBI taxonomy): domain Eukaryota; kingdom Metazoa; phylum Mollusca; class Bivalvia; order Venerida; family Veneridae; genus Mercenaria; species Mercenaria mercenaria. The sequence continues at coordinate 6,679,018 of NC_069372.1, forward strand.
TTTAAATGTTTAAAAATCCACAGATCTGTACATAACAAACCAACCAATTGGAAGAATTTCATTAAACTTCTTCCATTCTTTTCCATGAACATTTATTATAAACATGTGATGTTGTGTACCTACACCTGGTCACCACCTTACCTTGGTCACCCCCCCCCCCCCCCCCCCCCCCCCCCCCCCCCCCCCCCCCCCCCCCCCCCCCCCATTTTTTATATATATATATTTTTTTTTTTTTTCATTTTTCGTTTTCTATCAATCTTTATAATCAACATGTAAACTGTTGTATCCTCACCCCACCCCCCACCCAAACAAACCATTCATTTTCTTTTAATTTGATTTTGACTAATGAAATTATTTGCTTCTTGGTAACATTCTTAACTTTTTGCTGGATATATTTTTTTGCTGTTCCCCAACTCTGACCCTTTCGGCGAGGGATTCCAATTCATCGAATTTGCTTGTTGTATTTCTCTCTAATAATGCTTATTTAATATTTATATATCTATTATATTAAAACATATTATTGAAAATATCTGCTTGTGTCTTTCATAACACAGGCAATTGACTGACGTGTCCTCTGAATCTCAGTGCGATTAATGGTTCTCACATGCAAACATATCAGCACCAGTAATTACTTGATAACATCCCCCAAATTGAGTACTCTATAATTAAAACAGTATATAACACAATACATTTTTAACTCGACTATTCAAAGAATAGGGGAGCTATCCTACTCATCCCGGCGTCGGCGTGAGCGTGAGCGTCACACAAATGTTAAAGTTTGTTTACCACCCCAAATATTTTCAAAGTCCATTGAGATATTGCTTTCATATTTTGCATACTTGTTTACCATCATGACCCCAGTCTGTAAAAGGATGAGGTAACTCTATCAAGCATTTTGACTGGATTATGGCCCCTTTTCGACTTAGAATAAATGTTAAAGTTTGCGTACCACCCCAAATATTTTCAAAGTCCATTGAGATATTGCTTTCATATTTTGCATACTTGTTTACCATTATGACCCCAGTCTGTAAAAAGGAGGAGGCAGCTGTATCAAGTATTTTGACTGAATTATGGCCACTTTTTGACTTAGAATATGCTTATTGTAATGTTAAAGTTTTACTCTTTGCTTATATTATACTATCAAGCACTGAGAATAGTTGAGCGCACTGTCCACTGACAGCTCTTGTTATTGTACCCCCCCGACAACAAAGTTGTAAGGGGGGGTATACTGGTTTCAGGTTGTCTGTCTGTCTGTCCGTAGACGCAATCTTGTGCGCACCATCTCTCCTTATCCCCTTGACAGAATTTAATGAAATTTCACACAAGTGATCAGTACCAACAGTAGTTGTGCATGGGGCATGTTAGGTTCTTTTAGAAAAAAAATGTGCAGAGTTATGGGACTTTGTTTTTTTGTTACTATACTATATACATAGACACAATCTTGTGCGCACCATCTCTCCTCATCCCCTTGACACAATTTAATGAAACTTCACACAAGTGATCAGTAACAACAGTAGTTGTGCATGGGGCATGTTAGGTTCTTTCAGAAGAAAAATTTGCAGAGTTATGGGACTTTGTTTTTTTGTTACTATACTATATACATAGACACAATCTTGTGCGCACCATCTCTCCTCATCCCCTTAACACAATTTAATAAAACTTCACACAAGTAATCAGTAACAACAGTAGTTGTGCATGGGGCATGTTAGGTTCTTTCAGTGACAAAAATTGCAGAGTTATGGGACTTTGTTTCTTGTTTACATACAGTCTGCATATGCAATCTTGTGCGTGCCTAATCTACCAAACCCTTGCACACAATTTAATGAAACTTCACACAAGTGATCAGTACCAACCCTAGTTGTGCATGGTGCATGTTACATTCTTTTAGATAAATATTCTGCATAGTTATGGGACTTTGTTTTTTGTTACTATACTGTATACATACAGTCTATATACATACAGTCCACATAATTATGCAATCTTGTGTGCGTCAAATTGCAATGTACTGTGTCAGTGCATGCGGGGGGTAGATTCATCACCTTTAGTGATAGCTCTAGTTTACATCAGGGCACTAATGTTTATTTCAGCTGTTGGATTTACCTGGTATTATTGAAGGAGCCAAGGACGGCAAGGGTCGTGGAAAACAAGTCATTGCAGGTGTGTGTTATACTGTGAAGTCATTTAATTTCATGGGCATGAAATTTTGTGGTTTTGACCAAAACAATTATTTTGTGGGGACAGGAATTTTGTGGATTTTAATATGAACATGAAATAAATGGAAATTATACTTTTTTAAGTACTATTTTTGTGGATTGACACATCCATGAAACCTATGAATAGTAGTCCCCCATGAATATTAACGATTTCACAGTATTGCATTTATATATTTGTTTGGTATATTAAGAAAAAACTATTAGATATTAGTGCTATAAAGATAGCTGCAACATTGACTGCGTATTAAAAAGTTGTGGTCAGATAAGTTTATCATAAGTCACCTGATTGAAGCCTTTTATCTACCATTTTGAATAATAAATTTGTTCTAATTTGGTCAGAAAAAAAATTATGTAATTTGAAAAAATGGTGATGTCATATAATGTCTGTCACTTTTCCTGAGCAATCTAAATGAAACTTACATAAAATAGAACTTTTTGTAACATTTCATATAGGTATGATAATAGGCAAAATTGCTTCATTAGAGTTATTGCCCTTGACTTGTGTTAGAATTGTTAAATTAATGTGTTAACTTATTAGATACCGCATTTCTTTAGCTGTCTTCTTGAAGCCCACACATGATATACATTGCCTACATCATCGCAGAGTAGTTTGATAACAGGCAAGATTTAAACTTGAGTTATAGCCTTTGATTTAGATAAAATTGCTATATTTTCATTAAAGAGTACATAAATTGAAACATTGAATTATTAGCTTTTACAACTATTCAGGTGAATGATATAGGGCCATAATGATGTTGGTGTTTTTATGCCCCCGAAGGGAGGCATATTAGTTTTCAACTGTCCGTCCATTCATTAGTTCTTTCGTTCGTCACAACGTTAACTTTTTGTATGAAGGCACTTTACTCGCGAACCACTGCACCCAGGACCTTCAAACTTCACATGCTGATTGTACTTATTGAGTACACAACCCCTACTGACGTTGGGGTCACCAGGTTAAAGGTCAAGGTCACCAGGTCAAAGGTCGAGGCGCTGCGGGGGCTTTTGTCACCATTAGTGACAGCTCTTGTTTATGTGATGAATTGAAGATTCTGTTAATTTATTACCCATAAATGGAAGTCTTATGCATTGATGTGTTTTCTCTTTTTAGTGGCTCGAACTTGCAACATCATTTTTATAGTTCTGGATGTATTGAAACCCTTACAGCATAAACGTCTTATTGAATATGAATTGGAAGGGTTTGGTATACGACTGAACAGAGACCCTCCAAATATTGGCTTCAAGAAAAAGGATAAGGGTGGACTCAATCTTACATATACGGTTTGAAACTACATTCTTTTAGTTACCTTTGTGGTGTACTGTGAAATCATTTAATTTCGTGGGCATGAAATTTCGTGGTTTTGGTCAAAACGGCAATTTCATAGGGACGAAAATTCGTGGATTTCAACTTCTGAACATAAAATGAGTGGGAATTTTACGTGTTCGTTGGGATTAAATTTCGTGGATTGACTCAACCACGAAATCCACGAAAATTAGTCCCCCACGAACATTAATGATTTCACAGTATTAGTCTTTATTTCTAAGGAATCAGTTGCTCCTAACCTCTCCGCTGTGGGTTCGAAACCTTGCTTAGTTTAATATACTAACTTATTTTAGCTGGATTTTGATAAAAGCTTGGATCTTATTTAAATCTCTCTGGAATCCACTTCCCAGAAAATCCAGTACTGGTGTCATATAAGAAGGTGTGTTCCTGACCCTAATGTAGCTCGAACCCATGTCTCCCGGCTTGAGTGGCCAACACCTTAACCACTAGACCATCTCCCGCTTGCTAAGAAACCTTGCTTTGGGTGTAGAATTCTTTATGTAATGAAGCAAGTCATCTGGCTTATGGAGGATCGGTGGTTCTACCCAGGTGTGGGCCCGTGCCTGAAACAGGGTTCGCACAGGCTTGAAAAGTACTTGAAAATGAAGGGCAGTCTTGAAAAGTCCTTGAAAACAAAATTTGACTTGAAAAGTGCTTGAAAATTGCCCAAAGACCTTGAAAAGTACTTGAAATTCTTATTTTCTCGTATGCTAGACAATTAAAATCTCCCTGAAAATCAAAAGTAAATCTTTTAGAATAAAATTAGCAAGTTTCGAGCAATAAGCAGAGCTACGAAAATGCCGTAATAAAAAAGGTCGAATGTTTTCGGGACGAAAGCGAAGTTTGGGTACGAATGTTTCGTACTTTCTGTTAGCATTGTCTCCCCTGACTAAAATGTCGTCAATTCGTCACGGACACTAATGTTCATGATCACATGCATGTAATATGCCATGATCGAAATAAATTGAATTGAATTGAATGACAGCTAGAATTTACAAATCTGTGTAAGTATTATTTATAAATAAGTCCTTGAAAACTATAAGACTAGTGCTTGAAAAGTCCTTGAATTTGACTTGGCCTTGTCACTTGTGTGTATGAACCCTGTGAAATAATGCTCGAATGGGCCCCTGGGGACTTCCTCCAACATTAAAAGCTATAGGACCAATAATTATGTTGATGTGATGTTAAACTGAACAAAAAAACGCAATAACAGATGAGCCGCACCATGAGAAAACCAACATAGTGCATTTGCGACCAGCATGGATCCAGACCAGCCTGCGTATCCGTGCAGTCTGGTCAGGATCCATGCTGTTCGATTTTAAAGCCTATTGCAATTAGAGAAACTGTTAGCGAACAGCATGGATCCTGACCAGACTGCACGGATGCGCAGGCTGGTCTGGATCCATGCTGGTCTCAAATGCACTATGTTGGTTTTCTCATGGCGCATCTCAAATATTTTTGCAGGCTCTATTTTCTGCCCTCTGCCCAAGCTAATGGGTATAAGTATTTTATGTCTTTGGAACTTACTGTTGCATCATATTGGAAGGCTAGAATCTAATATGCATTATACTGTGAAATGAAAAATATAATAAAAAAATTATAACAGCGCGGTCTTAAATTCGCGCATCGGTCGTAGCGCGAAATACGCAAAAATTCGTCCTACGCGAATAAAAATGATTTCACAGTAATCTATGAAAAACAGAACTCTGTCTAAACTCAGCAAAACCTCTTTATAGAAATTATTTCTTTGTCAGTGTGACAAATTCTTGCTGAACTAGTAACCGAGAATCAGAAATTTTTGTTGCAAATTTTTCCTTTTGATTTTAGGTAGCACAGTCTGAGCTGGATCATGACTTGGTGAAAACGATTTTAGCAGAGTATAAAATTCACAATGCTGATATTACATTGAGAGGTGACTACACGACGGAAGACCTTATAGATGTGATTGAAGGGAATAGAATCTTCATACCAGCAATATATCTACTTAACAAGATAGACCAGATTTCTATAGAGGTGAGGTATATGTTTGATACAAAATATTATTTTACTTAGCTATTATATGATAATTCATCACCTCTTACTGCTTGTGTAAAGTTTGTGTTGCACGAGAACTTGCATGAAGCTGGTTTTAGACTCAGCACCAGCAACAGAAAGGTAGCACCTACCCAGACAATAAATCTCAAACAAGTATCACACAGAGCATTGAAAATAATAATGTCTGTCTTATATATATATGATAGAGATTTATTTGGGGTAGGTTGGGGGGGCTTCTGTGGCTGAGTGATTAAGGTTTCTGACAATCACTAGCTCCATACGGCTGTGAGATTTGATTCAAACTTGAAATAGTAGTTCTGCATCATGTGACTCAAGGGCCGTAACTCTTGCACCAATATTTGATGAATTGTACCCCATTTTTACTTAGAATATCATGATAATATTGATGCGCTTTCACAGAATAATGTTATTTCTGAATGGATTTGATTCAGACTTTATAACATAATAGTTTTTCCACATCATTGTCCTCATCATGTGACACAAGGTCCATAACCAGGCACAAATATTTCATGAATTATGCCCTCTTTTTTTCCTTGAATTTATGTTAAATTTAGATGCTTTTTCACCATATCTCTGTTGTTACTAAATGGATGAAAGATTGTTTTACATATCACCAAGTTCTTTTGTCAAAAGGTCCATAACTCTGGCACCAATATTCTATGAATTATACCCCGTTTTTACTTGGAATTTCAGGTTTAAGTTGTCGTGCATTTTGCTCTTTCTCAGTTATTACTAAATGCATTTGATTCAAACTTAAGATAGTTGTTCCACATTAGTAGCCATATATAACACATGGTGCATTACTCTTGCAGAAATATTCCATCATTTATGTCCCTTTTATATTTAGTTTATGTTTTGATACACTTTTCACTATATCTCTGATATCAATACATTTGACTCAGACTTAACCTATGGTCCAATATCATCATCCAAATTAGAGTCATTAAACAGTATAGTGACAGCTCCAGCTTCTTCAGATGTGCCCTGTTTCACTATCCAGCATTAAAATAGTCAAGTGGGCTGTCTCCTTTGACAGCTCTTGCTATATTTCTTTTACATTTTGATACAATGGAGTGCATATGTTTATGTTTTATAAGAAATATATAAACAATATACTTCTGTATCTTTTTATTTTGGAAGGACTTCTGCTTATTTATAATTCACATTATAAAATGAATTTTCATCTTCAAATATAGTTCTGTAATGATAGAAATTTCGCTGTTTTAAACAGTTATAATTTCAAATATATTCCGCTGTTATTTTTAAAAAAACTACTGAAAAACATGAAATAAAATTTATAAAAGGTAAAAATTTTGATATTTAATGATAATAATACTTTCGTTTTTTTAGGAGCTGGATATTATATATAAGGTACCTCACTGTGTTCCTATCTCAGCTCACCATAAATGGAACTTTGATGATTTACTAGAAATGATGTGGGATTACCTTAAACTGTGTAGAATGTAAGTATGATTTAGTAGAAATGATGTGGGATTACCTTAAACTGTGTAGAATGTACATGTAAGTATGATTTACTAGAAATGATGTGGGTTTACCTGAAATTATGTCAAATGTAAGTATGATTTATTATGATTACCTTAAATTGTGTAGAAGGTAAGATTGATTTAGTAGAATGAGGGCTCCAGATAATTTTTTTCGCCTATGAGTATTTACTCATCATAATTCTTGTGAATGAGTAAAATGGTAAAATCTGAAATTGACTAGGGGTAATTTTACTCCTGAATATTTGTAAATGAGAAAAAAAAACAGAAATCAGTTTTATAACATATTTATTGGGTGTAACACCCATGAATTTGTTTGCAGTTCAGTTTCAATTCAGCATTCAAGTTTTTGCTTCTTTTTCTCCATTGGCTTGCTTTGGCTTCACACTCACTGCCAAATCCAATAGATTATTCAATATACCTTTAACGATGTTTTGGGTATCATTTTTTGTTGGTTTAAAGAATGCATAGCATGTCTGTTCACTTCATACATTCTTAGAAAGAGACATGTTGTTGTTTACTCCACACCAGAAGTTGATATTTTAAATCGACACCGCTTTAAAATACACTACCTTACCATCAATATTAATTCACAACAGTTTGATTTACACACGCATTGAGTGTATAATATAGTTTAACAGAGGTTTATAGAGTACCATTCAATGCCTGTGTACGTTCAATGTGGCACAATGAATGCCGATCGTGCACTGTTATGTAAAGCATCCAGACGATTCAGATTTTGTTTACGCTTGTAAATAGTCATTGCATGCGTTTCTGAAATTTCATGTACGTTTTTATACGCTAAAAAATTAGCAGACATGTGTATATGCATTATTTCAAAGCGTAATTTACGCTAATACGCATCTTATCTGGAGCCCTGTAGAATTGATGTGAGTTTTCATGAAATTGTGTAGAGTGTAAGTATGATTTACTAAAATTGATGTTGGATTACTTGAAATTGTGGGGAATGTAAATATGATATACTAGAACTGATGTGGGATTACTTGAAATTGTGGGGAATGTAAATATGATATACTAGAACTGATGTTGGATTACTTGAAATTGTGGGGAATGTAAATATGATATACTAGAATTGATGTTGGATTACTTGAAATTGTGGGGAATGTAAATATGATATACTAGAACTGATGTGGGATTACTTGAAATTGTGGGGAATGTAAATATGATATACTAGAACTGATGTGGGATTACTTGAAATTGTGGGGAATGTAAATATGATATACTAGAACTGATGTGGGATTACTTGAAATTGTGGGGAATGTAAATATGATATACTAGAACTGATGTGGGATTACTTGAAATTGTGGGGAATGTAAGTATGATATACTAGAACTGATGTGGGATTACTTGAAATTGTGCCAATTGTAAGTACATGTGTATGTTTTATTATGGTTTACTAGAAATCATGTGGGGTTATCTGACATTATGCTGAATGCAAGTATGACTTACTAGAAGGGATGTTGAATTTTTAATTGTGCAGAATATAAGTATGCTTTTTTCCTTCGAATATTAAATACAAATTTGCATGTTTTATATGCCTGCATAAGGAGTTTTAATGAAGTAATCATTAAGTAAAACAGTCTTCAGTAGTTAGATTGTTGTCCTTTCAAAACACTGCTGTCTAAGCTATAACTTTTAAAAGGTTGAAAGCCTACACAGATATTAAGCACGATAAGAAAGTGTGATGCATACAGGGGTCAGGTCTGTACCTTGAAGCAAGGGCACAAGCCTTCTGTCAATAGTGGCTTTTTGGGGGCATGTGTGTTCTGCTAACATGTTTCTTGTTTTATGTTAATTTTATGTTTATATATACTTACTTGCCCTTAAATGAAGATATTAGTCTTTCTTTAAAGACTAGATATTGGTTGAGTTCTAAATGAAAGCTTTTACAAAATTATACTTGTTATTTTCAGCTACACAAAACCAAAAGGCCAGTTACCTGACTACACAGCACCAATAGTACTGAAAAACGATAAAAGTTCTGTGGAAGATTTCTGTAATAAAGTACACAGGACCATCCTCAAGGAATTCAAATAGTTAGTTTTCTATGTTTTTTTCTGTGACTTAAGAAAGGTTTTAGTTATTTTTTACTTTCAGTAAGCTTAAAAAAACTGATTGCTAATTTCACTATTTTTCTCTACTTTCAGTCGGCTATCAGTGGTTCACCAGAGGGGACTATAATTTGCCTCCTGTTGCCCGCTCACTCCATCAGTTTTAAATGCTCCACAAAGTGGGGTCCGGCAACAACTATAAAAGCATATTTGAGCCGTGCCATGGGAAAACCAACATAGTGGCTTTGCGACCAGCATGGATCCAGACCAGCCTGCGCATCCGCGCAGTCTGGTCAGGATCCATGCTGTTCGCTAACAGTTTCTCTAATTGTAATAGGCTTTGAAAGCGAACAGCATGGATCCTGACCAGACTGCGCGGATGCGCAGGCTGGTCTGGATCCATGCTGGTCGCAAACCCACTATGTTGGTTTTGTCATGGCACGGCTCATTTGTTGAATAAAATATTGTTTAAACCAACTATAAAACCACACGAGATTTTTTCATAAACCTGAAACATAGATAGAAGATAACATCTAGTGTATACAACATTTATTTTGTATATCTGTCCATCCAGCCGTCTGTCTAAAATCAAACAAAGAAACAAACTTGTTACTATATAAAGGAATTTTCTTCATCTAGGTTTGCACATTTAAGATTGCCTTTAAATCCCAGTCTCTATTGTCTTCCTGAATTCATCCAATCTGTCATTCATTTATGCCTCTTTCTCATAATTCTAAGCTTTCTCATTGACACAAGAAAAGTGCGTATATGTTTAATCAGGTACTAATGAAACACAAAAAAGCTCCGTTACAAAATTCAGCAACATTGGAATGTTCATTGAGGTACATTGCTGTACAATATATAACTTTGGGAAACCATTAAACACATCAGAACAAAATTGCGAATAATTGTATAGTTCTTTTTTAGTGTATATAGGAATCGCCGCACAGAGGGGCGATTTCATTTGTTTAAGCATTAACACTGTATATCTGTCGGTGATTTGCCCATAGATATGTCTGGTCTAATTGACAAAAAATTAACATTGTTTGATGTATGTTTTTCAGTGCGCTTGTTTGGGGATCATCAGTGAAACATCAGCCACAGAAAGTAGGCAAGGAACACATTCTAAGTGATGAAGACGTGGTACAGATTGTGAAAAAGTATGCCACTGTTAATTATGCTACTGTAGAACGGGAGACATATTGTTTTTGCCCTGTCCGTCCGTCCGTCACACTTCATTTCTGATCAAAAACTGGAGAACCATTTGACCTAGAACCTTCAGACTTCATAGGGTGGCAGGGCTTATGGAGTAGACGACCCCTATTGTTTTTGGGGTCACTCCGTCAAAGGTCAAGGTCACAGGGGCCTAAACATGGAAAACCATTTCCGATCAGTAACTTGAGAATCACTTGACCAAGAATGTTGAAAATTCACAGGATGATTGGTCATGCAGAGTAGATGACCCCTATTGATTTTGGGGTCACTCTGTAAAGGTCAAGGTCACAGGGGCCTGAACATGGAAAACCATTTCCGATCAATAACTTGAGAACCACTTGACCCAGAATGTTGAAACTTCATAGGATGATTGGTCATGCAGAGTAGATGACCCCTATTGATTTTGGGGTCACTCCATAAAGGTCAAGGTCACAGGGGCCTGAACATGGAAAACCATTTCCGATCAAGAACTTGAGAACCACTTGACCCAGAATGTTGAAAATTCACAGGATGATTGGTCATGCAGAGTAGATGACCCCTTTTGCTTTTGGGGTCACTCTGTTAAAGGTCAAGGTCACAGGGGCCTGAACATGGAAAACCATTTCTGATCAATAACTTGAGAACCACTTGACCCAGAATGTTGAAACTTCATAGGATGATTGGTCATGCAGAGTAGATGACCCTTATTGATTTTGGGGTCACTCGGTTAAAGGTCAAGGTCACAGGGGCCTGATCATGGAAAACCATTTCCGATCAATAACTTGAAAACCACTTGATTCAGAATGTTGAAACTTCATAGGATGATTGGATATGCATAGTAGATGACCACTATTGATTTTGGGATCACTCTATTAAAGGTCAAGGTCACAGGGGCCTGAACATGGAAAAACATTTCCGGTCAGTAACTTGAGAACTACTTGACCCAGAATGTTGAAACTTCATAGGATGACTGGACATGCAGAGTAGATGACCCCTACTGACTTTGGGGTCACCCGATGAAAGGTCAAGGTCACAGGGGCTTGAACATGGAAAACAGTTTCCAATTCATAACTTGAGAACCACTTAGCCCAGAATGTTGAAACTTTGTGGAATGATTGGACATGCCAAATAGATGATTCCTATTGCATCCAGCCACCAGTGTTGCTTAGACTTTTGCTCCTGTCCCCTATTGACTTCCTGCCTATATGACTATGCATTGGGGGAGACATGCGCTTTTCTACAAAAGCATCTTCTAGTTCTTCAATTGTCTTCAAGTTATTACAAAAATAATGAAGTTCATAATTTAAAGGCTTATAATGCCTTTATTTATAACTTGGCTGCCACATTTTTAGCTTGACTGTTCGATGAATAGAAACAGCTATTGGACTCACCTGTGCGTCAGCGTCCGCATCGGGGTCCCGATTTGGTTAAGCATTTGTATGTTAACTGGTATCTCAGTTACCACTATTGAGAGTGGATTGAACCTGCTCACACTTGTCCACTGTGATGATCTGACATGCGTTGTATAGGTTCCATAACTCTGATTTGCTATTTTACAAATTAATGCCCCTCTTTCAACTTTTATATTAATTCAGTTGACAAGGCTGTTGAATAGCGGAGCATTGCTGTCCTCTGACAGCTCTTATTTGTTATGCAGATAAAATATGACTTTTTCTTGTAAAGTCATTTTCAGTGATTTTTTTCTCATATATTTGCCTGTAATAGATGATTGTGTAATATTGAAAGTAGTGATTTTCTAATCACCTAATTATGCATACTCCCTATTTGGATAGCTGTTTTACTGTTCTTAACATAAAAGCTTTATATTATAAGGAACTTTAGAAGCCGCAGTAGATTTTTCAGAATATTATCTTTCCACTGACAGTTTAATTTCTTTGAACTTAACCCTTAGCCTGCTGCAGGCGAATTTAACAGCCTTTGCAAACAGCTTGGAACCAGATCAGACGCCGATTAAATCGGCGTCTGATCAGGTTCCAAGCTGTTTGCTGCTCTGACAATATTTCTTCCAATTTTGGAGCGAATTGAATGAACTTTACAATTTTAGCAGACGACATTTCCAGCAGACGACAATTTATCTAGCATGCTAAAGGTTAATATGCCAGACAGGATCAACTCTTTTAGCCTTTATTTCTGAAATTAGTTAAAGTCTCTTTCCTTTTCCTTTTCAGGATTTGATCATACCAGGAATTAAAGTTATTGGACAATTGTGTTTATAGACATCAGGAATAACTTACATTGGATGTGTGTCTGCATGAGGAACAGTATAGATGACAGTGTGAGTGACAGTACAGCATATACAATTATTTGTGTGGTTTTGTTTTGGACAAGTTCCGCTGCATGCCTGCATATGACAGTGTTATTGTGAAAATGATGCTTTGGATTAATTCACAGGGAGAGTGGAGACTTGTGATGTCATACAAGAACTGTTACAACCTGATTTATGACGATACTACCCAAATATATTTTTGTGCGGAGCTTTGGTGTAGCGGTTAAGGTGTTGTTAGCTCAGCCAGGGTTTGTGGGTTCAAGCCCCACTTGGGTCACATCAGTTCCTTTTCTAATGACACCAGTACTGGATTTTCAAGGAAGCCAACTCCAGAATGGTTCCAGCAAGCTTGAAACTTTCATCACAGTCAAGTTAAAATAAATTAATATAAACTAAACTAAGTATGTTTTCAGTTTGCATGGGTTACCTAAATATACATACAGTCTGTGACATTCAATGGTGCATATCACCATGCCACACGTTTTAAGATTATTGAAATATTTCATTCCTATGATCAGTAATTGTAACTGAAGAGTCTAAATTGAGTGATTCACTGAGTTCCAAATTTATTTACTCTCATTTAGTCTATTTAGAAAACTTCCTTGTTCAGTCACACAATAGAATGTGGTATAAAATTGTAGGAATTAAAATCGCTTCATATCTTTCCATGTAAAATCAACTTAAGACAGTATTGATCTATTATTCACTGCTATTTTTGTCTTCCTGTCAGTGATTTACATTTGAACCACATGACTGTCCAATATATATCTCTTCTGGATACAGTATGTTTCATACTGGACAATGCCGCAACTCTGAATCAAATCTTGATGGTTAAATGGAAAAACCGTAACCACATTAACCCTTATCATGCTGGACACGATTGATTCTGCCTTTGCGACCAGTGTAGATCATGATCATCCTCTACATCCGTGCAGTCTGATCATGGTCTGCACTGTTTGCCATTCAGTCAGTATCGTTTTTGGTAAGCACCCCTTTTAACAGTTAATGGTACTGTCCAGATGGAAAGATGGACAAGTTTATTATAGAAATTTAGCAAGGTAAGGGTTAATTAGCTGAATATGGTAAAAAAATTTGGAACAACCCGCTCTTTTGAAATTAAAAAGTGAAACAATATATAATGATAAATTTTTCATGTCCTTAGTTTTTCCTCATGTATTAGAATGTGGATCAGATTCTACAGACAAATGTTTAAACTTGCAAATGGAGACTAAACCCTAGCTTCTTATTTTATAAGTACAAAGTTTTCCGTCACAGTTTAGAATATTAATATATTTGTTTTCTGTTTGAAAATTCTCATATTTTGGGGAGAGTTTTACAGGTATAGTGATGAGGAATGGGTATTTTTTGGCCAAACTTGGCAAAAAATGTATGAGATGGGATGGTTGTGCTGGAGAATATTGGTCATAGCCTACTCAAGCCTGTATGCTATAATGCTGCATGCTTGTATCATACCTGTTTAGTTGATTTCATTGAAGAAAATAAATAGAAAGTCAGCCACTTGTTTCTGCTTTTTAATTGATCCAACAAAAGTTTTTGATGAAACTTGAATATCTAGAAAAAAGTAGAAAAAAAAATGGGAATATCCTGCATTCTTTTCTTAGCCAGGAAAAAAGATGGTATGTACAGGGCTATGCTGCCATTTCTGCTGCATTCTAACATGGGAGTATAGGAAGTAGTACACCTATGTGGATCTTCTGACGGAACATTTTTGTCTCTTGGACCTTGAGCATATAAATGAATGTTGAAACAGGGCCTTTTCTGCCATTCGCCAATGTAGCCAAATGCTACAAATTTAAAGAACTGGCTACAGATTTTTGAAAGTGGCCAATTCAGCTTCAATTTGGCAGTTTCAAAAAGTGGCTACAACTTTCTGAGGCCCAGTGGAGGCCCTGTTGAAAGAAATATCTGGATCTACAAGCCACTTCTAGGAATTAATACATGTATGCCCTGTCGGTTTTAACACTGATGATACAAAAATTACTTGTGTAAGAAGACCCTTGCAAAAATGTCCTTTTTCTCTCTCAAAATTTGCATAGTTAAAAATGTAACAATGTTAGAAGGATATTAAATTGCTGATGTTACTTTTCCATGTCTTGAATCTTCTTGAATAGCAGGCAAATGGTTCATAATAGTTGAAACGGGCTTGTATCGTTTTTTCGATTTATTAGTTTGTCGAATGCCTGAGATTCGACTTTGCGATACAGAGTTTCCAGCTATATTCAAAGGCTCTTTAAAAGCGACATGTTTCACTGTTGGAGGTGTTTTGCACGTTATTATCGTGTTCCCAGACGAGGACGAGCTTTTCCCAGTAGCAGACGATAGAATTGCTATCTCACGTGATATTTCCGCTTCCTTTTGCGCACGTTCCTGTCGTCGAATTTCGGCCTCCCTTTGCTGTCTCTCATTTTGAAGTTTTTGTCGCATTTGCTGACGTCTGATAGTGTTTGCACCAGACATGTCAGTTTCTATCTTGTTTAAAGCATTCCTTATGATTAGGTCTTCATGTCTTGTCTTTTCACGCTGAAGGTAACCTAAAAAAGATGTTTGTACAAACCGGTAAAACAGACCAATGAATAATTGTATCAGTAATAAATTGTAGGCATGCAAACTTCTAACTGGCAAATCAGACTGGACTGAAGTTAGGAAAAAAACTAATGGTACGTTATTCCTATCAGAACCTAACTTTTTTCATACGAACCCTTACGTCTCGTAACAGTGTCATAGACTGTGAAACACTTATACCGAAACATCCACAGTAAGCAAGCATTTTTAGCTCACCTGTCACAAAGTGACAAGGTGAGCTTTTGTAATCGCGCGGTGTCCGTCGTCCGTCCGTGCGTCCGTAAACTTTTGTTTGTGACCACTCTAGAGTAGAGGTTACATTTTTCATGGGATCTTTATGAAAGTTGGTCAGAATGTTCATCTTGATGATATCTAGGTCAAGTTCGAAACTGGGTCACGTGCCGTCAAAAACTAGGTCAGTAGGTTTAAAAATAGAAAAACCTTGTGACCTCTCTAGAGGCCATATATTTCACAAGATCTTCATGAAAATTGGTCAGAACATGCCGTCACGTGCCGTCAAAAACTAGGTCAGTAGGTCAAATAATAGAAAAACCTTGTGACCTCTCTAAAGGCCATATTTTTCATTGGATCTGTATGAAAGTTGGTCTGAATGTTCATCTTGATGATATCTAGGTCAAGTTCAAAACTGGGTCATGTGCGGTCAAAAACTAGGTCAGTAGGTCTAAAAATAGAAAAACCTTGTGACCTCTCTAGAGGCCATACTTTTGAATGGATCTCCATAAAAATTGGTCAGAATGTTCACCTTGATGATATCTAGGTCAAGTTTGAAACTGGGTCACGTGCCATAAAAAACTAGGTCAGTAGGTCAAATAATAGAAAAACCTTGTGACCTCTCTAGAGGCCATACTTTTCATGAGATCTGTATGAAAGTTGGTCTGAATGTTCATCTTGATGATACCTAGGTCAAGTTTGAAACTGGGTCAACTGCGGTCAAAAGCTAGGTCAGTAGGTCTAAAATTTTTAAAATCTTTTGACCTCCCTAGAGGCCATATTTTTCAATGGATCTTCATGAAAATTGATCTGAATGTTCACCTTGATGATATCTAGGTCAATTTCGAAACTGGGTCACGTGCGGTCAAAAGCTAGGCCAGTAGGTATAAAAATAGAAAAACCTTGTGACCTCTCTAGAGGCCATATTTTTCATGAGATTTTCATGAAAATTAGTGAGAATGTTCACCTTGATGATATCTAGGTAAAGTTCGAAACAGGGTCACGTACCTTCGAAAACTAGATCAATAGGTCAAATAATAGAAAAACCTTGTGACCTCTCTAGAGACCATATTTAATGGATCTTCATGAAAATTGGTCAGAATTTTTATCTTGATAATATCTAGGTAAAGTTCAAAACTGGGTCACATGAGCTCAAAAACTAGGTCACTATGTCAAATAATAGACAAAAAGACGTCATACTCAAAACTGGGTCATGTGGGAAGAGGTGAGCGATTCAGGACCATCATGGTCCTCTTGTTTTGAAAAGGAATGTAATTTTCAGTTTTTTTAACATTTGTTTGGTGTATGTCTATTATTAAAACTTATAAGGGGATTTTGTTTTGATTTTGCTCATCTTTTGTGATCGCGCGGTGTCCATCGTCCGTGCGTGCGTGCGTCCGTAAACTTTTGCTTGTGACCACTCTAGAGGTCACATTTTTCATGGGATCTTTATGAAAATTGGTCAGAATGTTCATCTTGATGATATCTAGGTCAAGTTCGAAACTGGGTCACGTGCCGTCAAAAACTAGGTCAGAAGGTCTAAAAATAGAAAAACCTCGTGACCTCTCTAGAGGCCATATATTTCACAAGATCTTCATGAAAATTGGTCAGAACATGCTGTCACGTGCCGTCAAAAACTAGGTCAGTAGGTCAAATAATAGAAAAACCTTGTGACCTCTCTAAAGGCCATATTTTTCATGGGATCTGTATGAAAGTTGGTCTGAATGTTCATCTAGATGATATCTAGGTCAAGTTCGAAACAGGGTCATGTGCGGTCAAAAACTAGGTCAGTAGGTCTAAAAATAGAAAAACCTTGTGACCTCTCTAGAGGCCATACTTTTGAATGGATCTCCATAAAAATTGGTCAGAATGTTCACCTTGATGATATCTAGGTCAAGTTCGAAACTGGGTCACGTGCCATAAAAAACTAGGTCAGTAGGTCAAATAATAGAAAAACCTTGTGACCTCTCTAGAGGCCATACTTTTCATGGGATCTGTATGAAAGTTAGTCTGAATGTTCATCTTGATGATACCTAGGTCAAGTTTGAAACTGGGTCAACTGCGGTCAAAAACTAGGTCAGTAGATCTAAAATTATTAAAATCTTTTGACCTCCCTAGAGGCCATATTTTTCAATGGATCTTCATGAAAATTGATCTGAATGTTCACCTTGATGATATCTAGGTCAGTTTCGAAACTGGGTCACGTGCGGTCAAAAGCTAGGCCAGTAGGTATAAAAATAGAAAAACCTTGTGACCTCTCTAAAGGCCATATTTTTCATGGGATCTGTATGAAAGTTGGTGTGAATGTTCATCTTGATGATATCTAGGTCAAATTCGAAACAGGGTCATGTGCGATCAAAAACTAGGTCAGTAGGTCTAAAAATAGAAAAACCTTGTGACCGCTCTAAAGGCCATATTTTTCATGGGATCTGTATGAAAATTGGTCAGAATGTTCATCTTGATGATATCTAGGTCAAATTCGAAACTGGGTCACGTGCCGTCAAAAACTAGGTCAGTAGGTCTAAAAATAGAAAAACCTTGTGACCTCTCTAGAGGCCATATATTTCACAAGATCTTCATGAAAGTTGGTCAGAACATTCACCTTGATGATATCTAGGTCAAGTTCGAAACAGGGTCACGTGCCATCAAAAACTAGGTCAGTAGGTCAAATAATAGAAAAACCTTGTGACCGCTCTAAAGGCCATATTTTTCATGGGATCTGTATGAAAATTGGTCAGGATGTCCACCTTGAGGATAACTAAGCCAAAGTTGAAACTGGGTCATATGCGGTCAAAAACTAGGTCAGTAGGTCTAAAAATAGAAAAACCTTGTGACCTCTCTAGAGGCCATATATTTCATGAGATCTTCATGAAAATTGGTCAGAATGTTCACCTTGATGAAATCTAGGTCAAGTTCGAAAGTGGGTCACGTGCCCTCGAAAACTAGGTCAGTAGGTCAAATAATAGAAAAACCTTGTGACCTTTCTAGAGGCCATATTTTTCATGGGATCTGTATTAAATTTGGTCTGAATGTTCATCTTGATGATATCTAGGTCAAGTTCGAAACTGGGTCACGTGCCGTCAAAAACTAGGTCAGTAGGTCAAATAATAGAAAAACCTTGTGACCTCTCTAAAGGCCATATTTTTCATGGGATCTGTATGAAAGTTGGTGTGAATGTTCATCTTGATGATATCTAGGTCAAATTCGAAACAGGGTCATGTGCGATCAAAAACTAGGTCAATAGGTCTAAAAATAGAAAAACCTTGTGACCTCTCTAGAGGCCATACTTGTGAATAGATCCTTATAAAAATTGGTCAGAATGTTCATCTTGATGATATCTAGGTCAAGTTCGAAAGTGGGTCACGTGCCTTCAAAATGTAGGTCAGTAGGTCAAATAATGAAAAAACGTTGTGACCTCTCTAGAGGCCATATTTTTCATGGGATCTGTATGAAAGTTGGTCTGAATGTTCATCTTGATGATATATAGGTCAGTTTTGAAACTGGGTCAACTGCGATCAAAAACTAGGTCAGTAAGTTTTGAAATAGAAAAACCTTGTGACCTCTCTAGAGGCCATACCCTTGAATGGATTTTCATGAAAATTAGTCAGAATGCTCACCTTGATGATATCTAGGTCAATTTTGAAACTGGGTTACGTGCCTTAAAAAACTAGGTCAGTAGGTCAAAAAATAAAAAAACCTTGTGACCTCTCTAGAGGTCATACTTTTCATGGGATCTGTATGAAAGTTGGTCTGAATGTTCATCTTGATGATATCTAGATCAAGTTTGAAACTGGGTCAACTGCGGTCAAAATTAGGTCAGCAGGTCTAAAATTATTAAAATCTTTGACCTCTCTAGAGGCCATATTTTTCAATGGATCTTCATGAAAATTGATCTGAATGTTCACCTTGATGATATCTAGGTCAATTTCGAAACTGGGTCACGTGCGGTCAAAAACCAGGCCAGTACCCAGCGGGCACACGACGTCATTTCAACGTTGAAATATGGTTGAAATTTGGTCAGGTCATAAAACAACGTTGATTCAACGTCGGACTCTCAACGAAAAGATGTTGTCGAAAATCAACGTTGTTTCAACGTTGAAATAAGGTTGATCTTTCAACGTTGAAATATGGTCGAAATTACGACGTTGTTTCAACGTTGAAAAATCGTTGATATCTGACTAATGTCAAAGATATATATATATATGCACTGTCTTGCCGATTCTTTTAGTTTGAAACAAAACATAATTCAAATAGCATCTACAAACACCTATGTAGTATAAGAAATCTACCTTAATTTTCCACGAAAAAATGAACATGTATCTAAACTGTTGGGGAAAAAATATGATATTAGATAGATATGTTGGTTCAAAAGTTTGATAATTTGCTTAATTCATTATAGAACTGACAGGTAAAATTTTTTTTTATTGTATTTTCAAAATACAGTGTATTTATTAGCGTTCCAGAATTCATGAAAATGGACTAAAACTTGTAGATGATATTTTTGCACTTCCCGAAAAATGTTCCTCATTTGTTATTGTAATTTGGGTGTTGTCTAGCTCTTTTCGAAATGGTTTAACTACTTTTAATAATAATATTCATACATTTTAAAATATTCGTGATGATTATACTGGGATTTGTTGGGAAAATTTATAACACGTTTGTAACCATGGTAACCAAAGGTCCATCTCTCTCTACACATGTTATCTATTAGTCACGCCTGTATCCTGGTATTAGTTTACACATTAATTCAGTAAGTCTGATAGAGGTTTAAGCTGTTTATACATCATGTATAATAGAACGTTATTCATCATCACTGTTTTTTTGCATTTTTATTTAATTTACATGAAAATTTTAAATGATAATTGTAAAACACTCAAATCCTTTAATACATTTCAGGTGATACGCGGTCCAGTTGTTTTGCCATGATAAAGATTTTGAGAACTAAGCTATTAATGGACTTACTATGTTATTTAGATAAAAGACGATCACAGATCTATGAAATTAAGATCAGAAAATATACATGCTGATTACAAGTGCTAAATAAATAAATAAAAAAAAAAAACAATGCCTAAAATACCAGTTCTTTTATATTCGTTGGATTATGGTTGGAATTCACATTTAAAACAGACATTAATGCCTTATTTTTTCTTGTCATAAAGACATCATTATAATGCATCACAAAAATGTCTTTTAAGATACGTCATATTTCAAATTTGAAAAATCGTCGGGATTTCAACCATATTTCAACCACCAACCGTCAGGATTTCAACCATATTTCAACGTTGAAATATGGTTGAAATCCTGACGTTGTTTCAACGTTGAAATTTCAACGTCATTTCACCTTTCAAATCCAACTATATTTCAACGTTGTTTCAACGTTGAAGTCTGACGTTGTTTCAACGTTGTTGTGCCCGCTAGGTAGGTATAAAAATAGAAAAACCTTGTGACCTCTCTAGAGGCCATATTTTTCATGAGATCTTCATGAAAATTAGTGAGAATGTTCACCTTGATGATATCTAGGTAAAGTTCAAAACAGGGTCACGTACCTTTGAAAACTAGGTCAATAGGTCAAATAATAGAAAAACCTTTCAATTTTTCAATGGATCTTCATGAAAATTGGTCAGAATTTTTATCTTGATAATATCTAGGTCAAGTTCAAAACTGGGTCACATGAGCTCAAAAACTAGCTCACTATGTCAAATAATAGAAAAAATGACGTCATACCTAAAACTGGGTCATGTGGGAAGAGGTGAGCGATTCAGGACCATCATGGTCCTCTTGTTTTTATTCCTTTCAACTGATACTGAAGAATTAGGACGCGTGTCACATTTTTCATGCCGTAGAATGATAATCTTGTAACAAGTTTCTTTAAGGTGCTGATAAAGAATTGCAAACACATTTGTTTTCAGGGAAAAATAAAAAAAAATGCCTATACATACCATATATCTTCAGGAGAAGGTTACACTTTGTATCAATCACAAAATGTTATGTACTAATACTTTAATGAAGACTTTGAAAATAAAAGAATGAACGAGAAAGACCATAATTTTGATTCGAGGCTAGAGGTATGAGGTTTTCTA
This sequence comes from Mercenaria mercenaria, assembly GCF_021730395.1. NCBI lineage: Eukaryota > Metazoa > Mollusca > Bivalvia > Venerida > Veneridae > Mercenaria > Mercenaria mercenaria. The sequence continues at coordinate 6,700,556 of NC_069372.1, forward strand.
GATGAGAATAATTCTTCAAACTACAGTCGACTTTTATCAAAAACGAAAACAAAAGGCCAAAAGACGGAGAAACCATAATTATAGTATATAATTATTATTTAAAACTATGTGATAAAGTCTTTGTAACAGGAGTATTATTTCCATATCGACAGACATGTAATACATGTAAACTTGCATTTTATTTCATGTTTTTCAGTGAATTATCGAAATATTAGAGTGAAATATATTTTTCAATAGTAAGAAATTAGAAAAAGGGGTAAACTTAATCAAAACATGAAATAAAAAGTTATTGTTTGTTTATATATCTTTCACTCGTGAAGATCATACCCGACATTTTCACTCGTGTCTATGTCATTCGTGAAAATATTACATCTGGTGTTCACTCGTGAAAAATATTTCAATCGTACACTGAAACAAACAAATATCCCGCTCAGAGTATGTATTTCATCTCCAGCAATAACGTCTTAACATGTATTCATTTCTTACAGCAAATGCATTGTGAATATACATTCCTAACTGATCACAATTTTATTTTCAGACTTGTATCAGGTCTAGAAAAGTTATCATGTTCTGTAGTTTCCAAATGTAAGACTGTATTAATGTTCTCTTAAGTTGTTGTACAAGGGACATTCAGTTACAAAATGAAATTCGTCTTCGAACATAATTTTTTTCATTTAAAGGTATACAGTACGTATTAGTCTTATCCATCATACATACCGTTGTTTGATATAAATGAAGAGTTACCTTTAATCCGGGACTTGTCATTCAGCGACCAGTTTCTCCAGTCTGTCGGGTCACGTTCTAATGTTGGAGTTGTGACCTCAGCAGATTTCGATTCCGCCGGTATATTCTGACGGTGAACAGACGGCAGCTGCACAACTTGAGATTTCGACAACACAGTCCCCAACATTGTAGGGCCTTGTTCTTTATTAGTGATTTCTTTTCCATTTTCTTCCATATACTTGCTTCGAATTTCTTTACGTTCTGTTACAAATTCTTTTTCAGAATGTACATTACTGGTGTCGTCTGCTGTTTCATCTTGTATGTAACTATTAGGCATATGTCTTCTGCGAGACGCCATTACAGTCGCAAAACCGCTAGTATTGTTCTCATCTTCCAGTTTTGCAAGTCTTAACTCTATCAATGTTTTAAGCTTGATATCTCGCGGTTCAGGGCTATCATGGTGTACAGGGCTATCGCGACGCACGGTTATCTCGTGATTATTGTCAAGACCGTCGTCAATCTCCATGAGTTCTTCGAACAACGCTTCTGAACTACATGTAGTCTGATCCTGTAGGACCTTCGACCACCGGCTTATCACAGTTTTACGACGTGAATCTATTTGGGATATGCTGTAGTTAGCATTACGTCCCTCAATTTTGATAAGTCGTTCAAGATTTCTCCGCTCTCTCTTGTTGGTACGGAAGATGCATTCGCCCGTCTTACTCCGCGACATGCTAATCGCCCCTTTCATGACAGTAAGAATCTGTAAGTTCCTGGTTCTGGTGTCGGCGGTTACGCTGTCGTACAACGCTTCAACGCACTTATCTAATCGAACCATGGCTTGATATTAAAAGCAATTGTGACTATTCAAATAAGTGCCTTTTTATGAGGCGTTCAGTTGAAAAAAAAAAGCATGCCGGAAAACTGTATCCTTATTTTTATCAGGTATTTTGAACAGTCTATGCCCATACCGATACTGCTTCCACGGAAATCACTGACCTTTTTCGGGCCAAACTCAATTTTTCCACATCATGACAGCTGTTGACGTATCCAATTCTCTGAAAGACAGTTTCTTTTAGTTTTAAATTAAAAATACAAGTGAATAGCGTTTCACAGAAAATAAAATACTTCTATTATCAGCAGTCATGTAGAAATCACAGCACTAAACCCCTGACAGCAATTATCGCATTTAAAACATATTCCGATTGTTCATCCACTTGACAACTTTAAAAAGCAGTAGATACCAGTAACACAAATATAATAATTGCCCACTTAGCGTTGTTATAAACAGGTCCCTCTTCAGACTTCAACAAGGGAATTAACGATCATTATTTTTGAAATACCAGAGTAAATACAGTTCCATTTTACTAAGATACAATGTCAATAATACTGCTGAAATAGAATCGCTTTTATGTTTTTCGAAAATGAGAATTTAATTATTTTCTATCGATGTTTACCCAGTATTGTTCTTTTGCAAAATGAAACACGCATACATACTTTTCTATCGCGAGCGTTTTCCAATTTCTCATTGTTGGTTTTTCATCTTTAAAGAGATCTACTTTTCGTTTTGTAATTACTAAAGAATTATACAAGTAAAAAAAACTGAAACATGATATTTAAGGATTTAGCTGATATGTCGAAAGTGATTACGTGCACATACATCTTTTGAACCAGTTGACAAAATAATTGTCCGCCTTCTATTGAAAAAAAAAAAGTTATTTTACATTACGTGAACGTTATATGCTTACAACATGAACAAAATATCAATGGCCAATTTCTTAAAATTCTTCGTTTATGGAAGAAAACATTTATGTTACATTACATTAGTGATAAAATGTTTATAAAATGAAGAAAAATGTGTCTCACAACGGTTACATACAGTTTCCTTTTTATTCATGAAACATTTATTTTGCAGTTACGTAAAAAGTAAAATGCTTACAAAAAAAAGACTGTTTCAGAAAACTGAGTCGGCTTGCAACTTAATTTCAGACTAGATTCTACGAGTAATATACGCCATTCCTAATTTCTACTAAAACCGACCATCTATACTTTCATTTGAAATAGGTAATGTGATTTGTCGAAAAGTTAAAACTGTCTCATAAAAATGCTTACCATAAAGCCCTTTCTTATGAAAATACGTCAGATTGTTGGCTTTGTTACTGAACTAGCCCAGATCTTTTTTTTCTGGCTTTTTCATGTTGCAAAAGATTTTCCTAACTTACGTCATTTTTGAAAACTTTTGAGATACTATATACTTCAACATCTTCCTGTTGGATTACATTATATATTTTGGTAATTGTACGAAACGTCGGAATTATCAGCGTTGATATTTATAGTAAATTCATACCTTTTAACTGTACTGTATTTCTGTCGTCACACCCAAAATGAGTATTTTAAGTAATAAAAAGTCATTGTCTTTATCATTCCTTTCGTCACTAATTAGTAGTGAAATTATAATTTTGATTAAATATTTTTGACGCAAGAAATAAAATGTACTTACCAATGTATCATTTATTGACAGTAATCGTCTAAAATGTAACTTTTGAAGATCCAAAGTCATGTATATCTACTGCGAAAGATCGACCGTGTTTGTCTATGGAGAAGAACTAATGCTTTAGTCAATAATTTATTGAGTATCACATAGATAGTGATTACCGATTTAGTATTGACCACTGAAATTTTCAGCTCTTTTGGATTTTTGTGTGATAAATTTATTCATAGTAGTGGATCCTCTACATTAAATTAAAGCCTATCTAAATCGCATAATCTAGTTATTGTTATCTATGCGGGATCACACACCCAACGTGCCCAATGTTGGATAAGAATTTCTTGGTATCTACGTTTTCGGCTCTGGCAAACTGTCCGCATGCAAAACTTTCACGAAGTGTAAGTACCCTTACCCTGCTAAATTTTTATAATGGACTGGTCCATCATTCAATTTGGACAATACCATTTATTATTCGAAGGGGTGTTAACTGAAAATTTACCGACTGAATAGCGAACAGTGCAGACCATGATCAGACTGCACGGATGTGCAGGCTGATCTTGGTCTGCACTGGTCGCAAAGGCAGAATCACTTGCCGCCAGCAGACTAAAGGTTAAATGTCTCAATTAAAACAACGAAACGCAATTTGGTAGAAAAAAGTACAACATTTATCGATGACAAGAGCAAAGTATGGGAGCGTCATAAAATATATTGTACTAAGATATAAAAATTGAAGAAAAGGGCCGCCGTGAAGAATGACTTTAATCTTTATACCCAAGCTTTTTTCTCATTTATTTGGCCCGTGACAAAATGCGCATAGAATAACGAATATTTGTAGATAACAACAATTGCAACTTGAAGCCCAACAACAACAACAAATGACATTTGGAAAAGTTGAGCGGGATAGCCATATTAAACATGACTGATAAGCCGAGGTCACCCTTTTATATACAGTGTCAGTCTATCGTCAATTAAAGATATTAAAACTGATCATTTAAATACTTAAAGCCTTTATCTAAACATAATAACAAAAATGCAGTTATCAGAATAAACAACTTAAAAATCCTCTTAGCATTTCCCTGTTTATTTTCTCCGAGTTCAAATTGAAATAGATTATTGTGTTTTCACGATTCTTTCACATAAATTTGATAAAATATAGTCAATCGGATTTAATCCTAGTGTCGTTTTTTTTAAAAACTTTTTGGACGACTAAAACGTATTGATATTATATTTCAAACTTTTTGAGCACTTAAAGCAAATGGGTCTTAAGTACTTTTAGGAAAACTTAATCGCCAAGACATATCTGTTTAACTTGCTGGCGTGAAATGTACATTTTCAGGTTTTCACTTTATAAACGGTGATAGTGATGACAAGGCATTCTTATGCAGGTCTTTAAAATAATGACCATGTTTATGTTAGAGATAATATGTCAATATAATCCTACATGTTGAATAAATTTCTAACGAATTAATATTCATAAATATTTCGTTACAGTGAATAGAGTGAATTAGAACTAAGAAACAAGTGGCTAATTCGTGATTACAGTTAAATGTGAGAAAAAAAAAAACACGTGCAATAACGTATACATAATAAAAGTTTGTTTTAGACCATGGTAGACTCAAACGTATATAAATACTAATATGGGACTTAATCCAAATAAAGCCTCTGGACCTGATGAAATTTCCCCAAGATTACTAAAAGAGCTCCACCAAGAGATAACCCCTATCATTACAACAAAAATATTTCAAAATGGTCCCAAATGACTGGAAGAAAGCAATCGTTGCACCAGTTTACAAGAAAGGTCCAAAATCCAAGGCTAGTAACTATAGACCCATATCCCTAACATGTATTGCCTCTAAATTAATGGAACATATTCTTGTCTCAAATATCATGTCCCACTTTGACAGAAATGATCTCCTTAGCTAGTATCAGCTTGGCTTCAGGTCAAAGCATAGCTGTGAAACACAACTTATAAGTTTCAATCTTGAGAATGGCCAACAAACTGACGTCATCGTCATGGACTTCAGTAAAACCTTTGACAAGGTTGAAATCGATTCATAAGCTCGATACCCTGGGAGTCCACCCAATAGCATTCCAGTGGATCAAGTCATTTCTCAAGGACCGTTCCCAAAGACTAGTTGTGGCTGACTTCACCTCAGATGAACGTTTCTGTGATTCCACAAGGACCAGTCATTGGCCCTTATCTCTTCCTAGCCTACATAAATGACCTCCCAGAGTCCATCATTTTTTGCAGATGTCTATCTGACGGTTAAATCCTCCCTTGATCTATATCTATTTTTTTAGTGTTAGTAATTGTAGTTCTTTTTAATTTAATGGGCTTGCTCATCTTTTAACAGTCTGACTCAGACAAAACGCCGCCAAGTTATAATCAGAATTGATTGTTGGGCAGTACACAGTAGACGTAGTGTAGAAGAGCTGATAAGCCCGGTTTTATACCGAATACGGGCAAAAGTTCCTTCTGTCGGTAATTTCCGTCAATTTCCGATATGTGCCGACTGTATCCCGGCTAGTTTGTAAACAAAAAAATTGCACCACAGCGAAAAATTAAACAATTTTAGAAATCAACAGATGTAGAAGCTAATATAAGAAGATGCCAGAAATAAAAGTTCAGCATATCGTGTCCTTCAGTAGTGAGGATAAGGTAAACAACTCTCTAATATTTGATATAATATGTACGCAATATATTTTCGCGACCAGGTTTTTTTTTCCCAGATGAATAAGTCGTAGTCTTCGAATAAAGTGAGATACATTTCTCGGTCTGAAATGCTTCGGGACCTTCAGTTTTCTAACCACCAGTGTAGAAGAAAGATTAACACACTTAACTCACTATCATTTATTTACATATCCATTGCCATTGGCAGGTATTTTCTCTACCTTATTCAAGAAAATGGTTATAAGCTAACAACATGCTGAAGTTCTGTTTATGCTACTTACGGTTTGATTCTGCAATGAAATGTAATGCTCATTCTCATCATTGAAAGACCTTCGACTAGTTTACAAGAAGAAAGAAAAAGTATTGTTAAACTTAAAGTTAATTGTTGTAAATTTATGCTTGTTTACAAATTGTAAGACTTACAGTAAAACGATGTTCTTGAAAATAAAATAACAGACGTCATTAAAGTTATGAATGCAAGCAGAAGTTTGTTGTATTGCGTAAATATTACATAATAATGTCAACCATTTTGTAAGTGACCTGCTCTTTATTCTTTGTTTACCAGAATCATCCAGCAGATAATCTCCTGAAGCCGGAAGGAACACATAAATGGAAATGTGCTGCTTCTGGGGAAAAAAGTATATCTGTTGTCATCCAGGTAGCCATATTTTTTTTTCTGAATGTAAATGTAAGTGTGAGTTTTATGAGTATATGCATAAGTTTTAGCTTGATTATTTGAAGAACAAGAATGGCTATTGTACTCACTTCAGCGTTGCAATTACTTTCAGATTAAAATTCATGGCAAGCTTCTTGGTTTCAATATGTCATGTTAACTACTGCCCCTATTATTCTCAGACTTCACATAAGGAATGGTCTTCCTAAAGGGAGACATTTCTTAGATTAGGGCAAGGTATCCAAAAGGTCAAGATAGACTTTCGTTAAATGTATTTATACTGCAGGTTACAGCTACTCGCCCACAGTTTTGGTGAAATTTTTCATTTTGCTGAAAATTTTCAACATGTTTCATTTCCACCAAGTTTGGAAAAGAACGTATATACAATACTGAAAAATAATAAAGTGGTTGAAAATAAATGTTTGATATTGGCAGTAATGCAAAAAGAATGTAAATTTTCTGCAAAATTTCAAAAGGGTAGCGTAGCAACGGTTTACACAGTATTTGTGATTATAAGAATATATCACAAAAAACTTAAGTCAATAAGTTAGAACAACTAGTCACTTTCAGAGTGCTCACTTTTTATGGACTTTTAGGAGAAATTATTTTTTGCTTAAAATGTGTAGGTTAGTCCATTTAAAGTTTTATGGCAAGTATCTTCTTGATTACTGCCTCAATAATAATCAGACCTCACACTCACATAAGGATTGATCTCAGTAAGGGGCAGGCATTTTTCGGTTTAGTGCCACAGTGCTCGCGCTGCCAGTCTACATTATCGCCAAATGGCAATTATTTTATTCAAATGTCGATTAAAAGGCAATTTTTGGCGATAGAAAATGGTGATTAATTTATAAAAATGCTCAAAAAAAAAATTGCGGAAAACATACGTAATTTTATCGACAAAAATGTGCGAAGTCGGTAGCAGGAAGTGTATTTGCCCAGAGGCATAATTACCCCCCCTCTAAATGGTGACCTTTACACGCTTTATTGATTTGTTAATCGCCAACACACGTACGCGGTATACTTCACTAATTGATCCCAGGTGATAGATCATTATGCTATTGACGTATAGAATTTAGCACATTATCATCGCTCGTCCTTAATCATTTAATTGCCATTAATTACAAACAACAATTTATTAACTATTCCTCAGATGTGGATTCTATGTACGACTCGAGACTTTTTGACGTGGACAAGTGTGTTTTTGCATTCCGTTTGTCCGCAGACAAGCACAATAGGGATTTATATTACATTAGCTTACACATTCTTTTTTGACCTTTAGAAAGTATATTACCTTGACTGGCTCAGTAATTTCCTTAAATCCACTTAATTTTACTCGTATTTTTTTAAAACCCAGACTTTAGAAATATAATATTATCACTGACACTTTCTGTGACTAAAATAACCTAACTTAAATTTAGGCAAATTTTTGACACCTGCCATCAGAAACTGGGTTTAACCTGTTTGACAGTTTGTTTCTTTTAATGTGTGCCGACACCAGCAGATCAAAGAAGACACTGGCAGATCAAAGAAGACTGCATGTATTCCATGTGATGTCATAGTGATGTCACTTGTTGTTGTTGCTATTGACAGGACCAGGATACACACACTTGCTATTTAAAGTGACTGCTTTTGAGTGCATTGGAAGCTTGATTTATTTTTTTCCGATATGGAATTAACTTTTTTAATTGTATTCATATTTAAAGGGTTTTCTTGGTTTGGGCAATCACTGCAAGAGTGAAAAAAAATCTTTAATTTGCAGTTTAATCACATTAGATTCACAACGTTTACAAGGATAAGAAAATAGAATCACTGACATTTTCAGTGAATTTGTTATTTACTTTAAATTAATAGACTTAAACAAAGACAGGAAATAAGAAAAATAGTAACATTATATTAAGCATATATAGTTCCTTTTTCAACTTGCATGTCATGGCACTAAAATCTTTCCATATTTTCCCTAAAATTTTGTCACTTCTCCCTAAAATCTCTCCACTTCTCCTTAATCTTAGCTGAGGGAGAAGTAACTTCTCCCAAAAATCTTAGCCTAGCTTAAGCCCTGACTTTCATCACAAAAAGTATTATTGATCATTCTTGACAAGAATTCACAATGGGTTACTAAAATGGTATTTTCAGTGACATTTGAATACAAACAACTGAAGATATGCATAAATGTATGATTATTCAAAGTCTATGATAAATATGAATAATGATAACTGAAAAATAAGGTGTGTTTAAGTGTTTTATGAAAAAAATATTAAACAGTTTTTGTGTTTTATGTTTTTCATCGAAATGCTAAAGCGCGCCCAAGGTACGCGCCGCCAAGTTTGTCTATTAATTTTTTCTCTGAAAAAAAAAGTGGCTATTAATTTATAATGGCCAGGGCTAGCACTGGTGTCGGGTACCTCAAAGTTCAAGGTCACTAAGGTCAGCTGTTGTAATATTTTGTACCTCAAAGGTTAAGATCACTTGGTAATAGTGTAAGTTAGTTGTGGTACTTTTCTAAATTTCACTTATATCTCAAAATTTCTCAAGTACTTGTAGCCCTCTACCTCTACCCACACTTGTTTTGATTAACTTTTTACACTGGTTACCTATATCGTATAATAATAATATGTTAGTTAACCTTTTTGAATAGTTTGGTACGCTGTACTCCTGGCAGTGCTTGTTCATAAGTATGTCTTGTCATAAAATTCTTATGTGCATTAGTAGTTAAGAGTGGCAGTTTTGCCTACCAAACAGCAAATTCTTCAGGCTAACAAATATATAGCATTAAATTTACCTGCTTTCATTTGCATTGTTAAGACATAAGGATTCAGTGATGGAAAAAAATTCATGAACAGTCAGGTCATGGACTGTTTACTAGCGATTCACAGTCTTGTGATTTATCAGCAGATCATTACTGGCAATTTAATTATAAATCACATACAGAATTGCTTTATATAATAATCAAGCATTAAAATGATACTCTGACACGACCCAATTTATTTCCCTATTAAACACAAAAGACTGAAATTGTTATTTTGCAACATATGCACTTGTTTGCATGCCACATAACGTCGTAGAGTCAAATGTCATAGCGCATGATGGAAAAGAGAATCACACTAAACAAGCAAATATTTTGAGAATGTCTTTAAAGTTGTAGAAAATAATCCTTGATTTCATGTAAGAATAATATATCTCAAACAGTGATTTGCTCTTAAATAAAGTCATTGTCGTTCAGATAGGTATTATTATATATATCACTCAGACTGTGGCCTTGTGATAAAATTCCTTCGCATCTTAACTCCAAACAATGATTTTATTGTTGAAGCGAAGACATAGCTGCCCAAATGGCAGTTTGGTGTATGTGCGTGTGTAAGTGTGTGCGTCCGTCTTGATTTGCTTGTCCGGTCCATAGCTTTGACATGCATGGAACAATCCTGTTTATATTTGGCATGAATGTTAACCTCAGTGAGACGGAGTGTCCTGTGCAAATTCCAGGTTCCTATCTCAAAAGTCAAGGTCACAGATGGAGGTCAAAGGTCATGTCAGATCTTGTCTGGCCCATAACTTTGACGTGCATTGAGGAATCTTGTTTATATTTGGCATGAATGTTTGACTCAATGAGACGGAGTGTCATGTGCAAAGCCCAGGTTCTATCTCAAAGGTCAGTGTCACAGTTAGGGGTCAAAGGTTATTTTAGAGCTTGTCCAGGCCTGGCTCGACATGTTGACCGTGGGCGTCTTGTTCAACAACAAATGACTGTTTAGGATATATTACTTATTTAACTAGGTTTATTTATTGTTTTTATACAAGGACTGACAATTTACGAAAAAGAAGCAAATTATGTTTTAGCTGTAGTATTTGTTTTTATCAATTTAACAATGACTTTTGGTATTTGAATAGTTTGAGAAGGCTTCACAGATACAGAGTGTAGATATAGGAAATGAGGGATCAGCTTTTGTGGAGATTCTGGTAGGCAGATCATCAGCTGCAACAGATCATGACTACCAGGTAAAGTTAAAGGTTGTGAATTCAGAAATATGGAGTTGGAGGGACTTTCGTTTTCGATAACATTTGTTTCAGGCCTGGGATTTTTCATGACTGGTCCTGATTCCAGGCTTTAGACTGCCATAATTTCTCTAAAAGCTCTAATGAAAAAGGAGATTTCAGGCCTGGGAATGTAATTTTCAGACTTTCTGTTATAGACTGACTCCCAGGCCTGTATGTTTAGAATACAGTTGATGAAAGTAGATAAAAGCCATTGTTTTCTTTTATGAACTTCTTTTGTGATATTGGCTTTGGTTTGCTTTAATTCAGGTAAAAATATTACCTTGAATATATATATATATATTGTACACACAGGAAAAGGGGTTTTAGTTTAATATAGTTTGTATTGATGTTAGCTGGATTGTGATGAAAGTAAGTTACTTTATATTTACTTTAGATGGATTGTGATAAAAGCTTAAAATTTACTTGAACCACTCTTACGTCTGCTTCCTGGAATACCAGTACTGCCCTCATATGAGAAAGTGTGGTCATTACCCCAGTGGGGCATGAACCCATGACCCCTTGATTGAGCATCTGACTTGACCACCTCCCTCATTTAACCCTTAGCCTGCTGGCGGCAAGTGATTCTGCCTTTGTGACCAGTGCAGACCAAGATCAGCCTGCACATCCGTGCAGTCTGATCATGGTCTGCACTGTTCGCTATTCAGTCAGTAAATTTTTGGTAAGCACCCCTTTTAGCAGTTAATGGTACTGTCCAAATTGAAAGATGGACCTGTCCTATTTAGAAATTTAGCAGGCTAAGGGTTAAAGATGAAAGTCACAGATTTGAAAAAAAGTCATTGTGTCATTTGCTGTTTACTAATTATCTATTGATTACTGTTGAAAGATCTGTTGTATGCTCAGGTATTACTGGTAGCGTCCTCATTTATGACCCCACTAGAGGCACGGAATGGTACCAACAGGAACAGTGTACGTATGTTTGATGCCAGTAAATTATCAGCAACAGTCTCCAGTCAGAAGTGGGACAGGGTGAAGATTGTCTGCACACAGCCATTTAACAAGGTAAAATTATACAAGATCAAGTTAACCACTGATTGCTGTTTAGTAGCTGTTGTACTTTTAACCTTTAGCCTACTAATTTTCTGAAATGGACTGGTCCATCATTCAATTTTGGCAATACCATTTATTGTTTAAAGGGATGTTTGCCCAAAATTTCCTGATTGAATGGCGAACAGTGTAGACCATGATCATTCTGAAAGGCAGAATCACTTGCCGCCAGCAGGCTAAAGGTTAACAAGGTACTGTTACCTTTATAATAAGGTATGTATAATACATCTAAAAATGAACAGTCCCATTCTACAAGGCAAATTTACCTTTTCAAAAATTTTTGTTATGTTTAGAATTTACAGTATCAGCATTTGATCTAAAAGTAAATGTTGGCAAGTGTTGGTGCCAAATGTAACAAGAAAATTGAAAAATGATACAAATATTTGTCTTAAAGTGGTTGTTTTTCAAACAGTTTGGCAAGGGTAATTTATTATTTCTGAATCGTTAAAACATTTAAAATCTAGATATGATTCTTAAGTCAATCATCTGATCTTTGCTGTCGTAGCTTTTCCTTCATAACTGTCCAAAACTGTCATTCATGTTTTCATAATATATTAAAGGGAATGGGAAGTTGTGCATGGGAAGTTGTGCGCCAGGTCCTGAAGTTTTGGATTTCACTCATTAAGACCAAAGTTATGACCCATGACTTTGTTACTTAAAGATATGCAAAAAAAGACCTTAGAAGTTTGTTTCACACATTATCATAAAAGTGTTTGACCTTGTGGTCAGTGGACACACAACTAGTTATATTTTAAGTAATAGTATAAACATAAATAATTATAAAACATAATAAAAACTGGCTTCTTCCTTGTTCCTGTGAATGGTTTGATAGAATTGATGAGACAGTAACATCAATATTTATATATATGTGTTCAATTTCAGACAAGCACATTTGGTTTATCATTTATAAAGTTCCACGGTCCATCAGCACCTGGAGAAAAAGGCTCAGGGGTATGTATACGGTATCTGTTAGGATAGCATTCATGGTCCACCAGGATCAAGGTCCTTGACTTCAAATATATTGCCCCTCCTGGTTTTGGGTTAGAAACCCAATTTGGGGTGTAGAATATTTCTTGTAATGTAAGTTATAAATATCATGCGCCTTTACCCATCAACCAGCCTGTGCCTGATATATTACCGCAAGAGCTGTCTTATGACCTAAATAGTGTTAATGTAACTTTAAAACAGAATAAAACAATCTCTCTGCCATTCATTAGTTTTTAGAATTATTAATTTTTCATACCTAGTCTAGGTATTCCTGGTTTGTGTAATTTAAAGGGTTATATTTACATATGTCAACACAATTCTTACTGTCTAAAACCTGTTTTCTTTAGACGTCAAAGTTTTGTTTTCTGTTCTGTAGGAGGGTGAAAAGAAGATGGGATTTTTCAAATTGAAGGCCGACGATAAAGATGATGTTAAAACAGGAAGTCTTTTCTCACATAGAAAGCCAGAAACAAGTACACCTTCAACTCCATTATCAGGTAAGCCCTTATATGTGCTTGTAAATGTTATCATGATACTGTTTATATCATTTAATGTGTACAAAATTGTAATAACATTAGGATGAAAGAATGCCAATAAATGTTAATGATTGTGCTGTAGGTCAGAGTCCATACTCATCAACATTTAAAGTCTTGAACTTGGACTTAAAAAAAAAAATGCTAATATTCAGTTTGTCGTAATTTTGAAACTTTACTGAGCTGTTTGTAACTGCAGAATGCATATTCATGCAAACTTTCATTACAGTCTTCACTGTCTGAACAATGACGGAGCAAAATGAAAATCCCACTTCTTAGCCTTTAGCCTGCTGCCGGCAAGTGATTCTGCCTTTGTGACGCATATGCAGGCTGATCGTGGTCTGCACTGTTCGCTATTTAGTCAGTAAATTTTCAATGAACACCCCTTCAAATAATAAATGGTACTGCCCAAACTGAATGATAGACCAGTCCACTTTAGAAATTTAGCAGGGTAAAGGTTAAAGTCTAAATCTTAATTTCAGACTTGAAACGTTGATGAATACAGCCCCAGGACCTTAGTTTTAATGTGTTGTGACTTTGAGATTCATTCTTGAGATTTTTTTCATGAATCAGTACATCAGTTTTGTTAGCTCACATGTCACAAAGTGACAATGTGAGCTTTTGTGATCACGCAGCGTCCGTCGTCCGTGCGTGCGTGCGTCCGTGCGTGCGTCCGTGCGTGCGTAAACTTTTGCTTGTGACCACTCTAGAGGTCACATTTTTCATGGGATCTTTATGAAAGTTGGTCAGAATGTTTATCTTGATGATATCTAGGTCAAGTTCGAAACTGGGTCAACTGCGATCAAAAACTAGGTCAGTAGGTCAAATAATAAAAAAACCTTGTGACCTCTCTAGAGGCCATATTTTTCATAGGATCTGTATGAAAGTTGGTCAGAATGTTTATCTTGATGATATCTAAGTCAAGTTCGAAACTGGGTCAACTGCGGTCAAAAACTAGGTCAGTAGGTCAAATAATAGAAAAACCTTGTGACCTCTCTAGAGGCCATATTTTTCATGGGATCTGTATGAAAGTTGGTCAGAATGTTCATCTTGATGATATCTAGGTCAAGTTCGAAACTGGGTCAACTGCGGACAAAAAGTAGGTCAGTAGGTCAAATAATAAAAAAACCTTGTGACCTCTCTAGAGGCCATATTTTTCATGGGATCTTCACGAAAGTTATTCAGAATGTTCATCTTGATGATATCTAGGTCAAGTTCGAAACTGGGTCACGTGCCATCAAAAACTAGGTCAGTAGGTCAAATAATAAAAAAACATTGTGACCTCTCTAGAGGCCATATTTTTCATGGGATCTGTATGAAAGTTGGTCAGAATGTTCATCTTGATGATATCTAGGTCAAGTTCGAAACTGGGTCAACTGCGGTCAAAAACTAGGTCAGTAGGTCTAAAAATAGAAAAACCTTGTGACCTCTCTAGAGGCCATACTTGTGAATGGATCTTCATGAAAATTGGTCAGAATGTTCACCTTGATGATATCTAGGTCAGTTTCGAAACTGGGTCACGTGCCTTCAATAACTAGGTCAGTAGGTCAAATAACAAAAAAACCTTGTGACCTTTCTAGAGGCCATATTTTTCATGGGATCTGTATGAAAATTGGTCAGAATTTTTATCTTGATGATATCTAGGTCAAGTTCGAAACTTGTTCAACTGCGGTCAAAAACTAGGTCAGTAGGTCTAAAAATAGAAAAACTTTGTGACCTCTCTAGAGGCCATACTTTTCAACGGATCTTCATGAAAGTAAGTCAGAATGTTCACCTTGATGATATCTAGGTCTTGTTCGAAACTTGGTCACGTGTTTTTAATAACTAGGTCAGTAGGTCAAATAACTAAAAAGCCTTGTGACCTCTCTAGAGGCCATATTTTTCATGGGAACTATATGAAAATTGGTCTGAATGTTCATCTTGATGATATCTAGGTCAGGTTTGAAACTGGGTCAACTGCGGTCAAAAACTAGATCAGTAGGTCTAAAAATAGAAAAACCTTGTGACCTCTCTAGAGGCCATACTTTTGAATGGATCTTCATGAAAATTGGTCAGAATGTTCACCTTGATGATATCTAGGTCTTTTTCGAAACTGGGTCACGTGCCTTCAATAACTAAGTCAGTAGGTCAAATAAGAAAAAATCTTGTGACCTCTCTAGAGGCCATATTTTTCAGTGGATCTTCATGAAAATTGGTTAGAATTTTTATCTTGATGATATCTAGATCAGATTCAACACTGGGTCACATGAGCTCAAAAACTAGGTCACAATATCAAATAATAGAAAAAAACGACATCATACTCGGTTTAAAACTGGGTCATGTGGGGACAGGTGAGCGATTCAGGACCATCATGGTCCTCTTGTTATAACATTGTAATTTTTGTATGTGTATAGAATTGTTTGCATTTGTAGTTCTTATGATTCCTGGTTGATAGTCAAAACTATTTACCTACAGACCTCAGATAAATAGTCTTGAATGTTGACTTGGAAGCCATTCAGTAACTAAGTTGAGAATGAATAATTTAAGCTGTATCACAAGGGCTCAGTTACTAAAGAGATACTTAAAAGTATCTGAATTTATGATAAATGATCAGGAAATGTTTTTAGGTGCTGCAGCAGCTAGAGCAGCATCAAGGTTAGCGGAACAGTCTAAACCATGTACTGCTTCACCATCGTCATCATCATCTACACCAGCTAAACAGTCCCCTAAAATTGCTTTAGAACCTGCTGCAAAGGGAGAAGAAAAAGGTGCAGAAAAGAAAGTTCCAACTCCAGTAAGAGATTTCATTTAATATGATGTGCAAACCATTTAAAAGAAATAATTTGATGAATTTAGACATTCATCAGATTAGATGACAAAAATGTGAATGGCTGTTGTTGTAAATCTAAAAGATAAAGCTTAAATATGAAAAATCTAAGAAAAGTTATTATTTCTAAGCTTGAACATGATACATTTTGAAACTGATATGTTACAGTCACAGAACAGAGAGAAGAGAAAACATAATGTAAGTGATGATGAGGATACAGAGGATGGTGCAAATCTTAAACCAGCCCTACGTAAACAGTCAACCAGTCTGAGCTCAGTGGCATCGAGAGACTCAGCAAAGTCTTCTAAACCTCCACCATTGAAGAAAACTAGATGTAAGAATTATGAAATGTATAAATAAGCTTTTAAGTGTTTAAAGTACAGTAAAAGCTGCATTAAGCTGAATATTTTGGCTGTGAATTTTGAAAAAAAAAGTTGGTATGTATTGAACAACCTATTTAGTTTAGAATTTCTTTGGACCAGAGTCAGTTTATGTAAACCATAGTGTATCTTTCAAATTCATGTTGTGTAAATTCTTCTGGGCCCGGTGTTGCCAAGTGGTTAAGGTCGCTGACTTCAAGTCCCTTGCCCGTCACCACAAGGGATGGAGAATTTGTTCATGTCAGGGAGCTACATAGGTGCCCACCTAAGTCTGAAATAATGTCACATGGACACTTGGGTTCTTCATCCACCCTTTAAAGGTGAAAAGCCATTACTTACCTAATAAGTGTCTGTATGACTTAAGTCTTCCAAATTTTGGATCGAGTTGATTCTGAATTAAAACTAAGAATTAAGACTATCTAGATGCATTGAGCATTCTGTAACATGATTTATTTTAGTGGGACTAATTTTCATAGGTATCCTGTTTGATTCAAATAACGAAATTGAGTCCCAGTGAACAAGCTGAAGTGTTATTTATTTTAGTAATCTGACAGTGCTACTTGCTGTAAATAGGGTACCATTTTAGAATTTGTTACACCAGTAAGATAAGATGCTTTGTGTATGCATCAACAAGATACATTTCAAAGGGAAGTGTTATGAAATCAAATATATGAAATAAAAAAATGGGGATGGGGTGTCAGTGCAGATTTACAAAATAAGAGATTTAACATTTAAATTGGCACTGACAACAAGCAAGTAGAAAACGGGGTCACTTTGAATAGTCACTATCATTTGAAGAAGGAAACTAAGATTCAGTTCAAGCCGAGTGTTCAGATTGCTTCATTGTAACCCAAAACAAAAATTTCATCTAGCATATGTTCCATGTATGAAAGCATTTTTCATAGCAAATCTCAAAAGTTAAATCTGTTATATTTACAGCTGAGCCACCAAAGGAGTCACCAGTGAAAGAATTTAGCAGGCTGATGGAGAAGGTAGTGTTTGTAATGAGTGGGTACCAAAACCCATATAGGGCAGAGCTGAGGGACCGTGCCGTGGCCATGGGCGCAACCTACAGGCCAGACTGGGGAAAGGGCTGCACACATCTTATGTGAGTTTTTCTGTTGCATGGGTTTACAGTCCAAAAAGATTTTAGTAAATTAATTGTATGTATATCCATCTGTCCCCATTTTGCTTTTCTGGAGCATAACTTTGTAACTGTGTAACACATTGACTGCAAACTAAGAATAAAGGTAGGTGGAGACAACAAATAGTATAGTTTGCAAGGACTGTAACTAGCTTCAATGATTTTTCCCTTTTCTATTTTTCTTTGTCCTGCCAGTTTCTTGATTGTTACAGAAAATAATGCAAGCAGGTTTGACATAAGATTACAGGACAGATACAATTACAGTTCATATGTCAATTTGTAATGACAACTCTTCTTTAAAATATAAATTCTCTCTGAATTATGTTTTATGGTTTATTTCTGGAAAAAAAAACATTTGACTCTGTTGAAAGGATTTTTGTTTTGCTGTTAGGTTTATTCATGGCAAAATTTGTCAAAATCAACGTTTTAATGGAATGGTTCAATTGTGAAAAAACAACAGTTTCTAATAGTTGTAAATTTTATAAAAAGAAAAGGAAAAAGACATGTGGTCTGTTCTAAAAAATATTAACTTAACCTACTTTTTTCAATGGTAAAAGTAACTTACATGTTAATAAAGATGGTTTAAAGTAAAGTTGTATATTTGTTCTTGACTGTTTGTTACAGATGTGCATTCCAGAATACACCAAAGTACAACCAGGTGAAAGGTCGTGGTAGGATTGTAGATAAAAAGTGGATAAACGACTGTTATAAACAGAAAAAATTGTTACCATGGAGAGAGTAAGAAATTTTAACTTCATCAAGCTTCATTTAAGACTTTCAACTAAAGATTATGAATTTAGTATATTCTTGCAGCTGCTGTCACACATATATAGTGTGACTTTGCCTATAGTGGTCACCTTTAGGTCAGAAAATACATGATATCAAAACTATAAGCAATATGAACATCATACTTAATGAAGTTTTTTAAAAAAGTGCAGTCTTACATAAAAAACTTGGATATATAGGTCATGTTTGTTAAGATCAGTTTCATTTATTCTTGTAACTGCTGCATAAAAATGCACTTTAAATAGGTAGGACTACATATTCCATATGGTATGAATGTATTTCTTGCCAACAGGAGAAATATTGACATAGATGATTAAGCATACATAACCAAATTTCACTAAAAAGCATGACGTTTAGACTTTTTGGACTGGTTCAGGAATGTTCGAGCTGTGCCACAAATTTTTCAGGCAACCTCACAAATTTTCAGGTTTCCTCATGATTCACAAAATCAGCAGGTTAAGTTTACTGTCCACCTTGACATGGTGAAAATACTGTAGTGAGATTATGAACACCAGTAACAAGGATAAAATTCATATTAAAATGATTAAGATTGTTTGAACCATTGTTTATAAACACAAATTTCAGAGAGGATAATTATGTCTCCCCAGGAGACATATTGTTTTTGCCCTGTCAATCCGTCCGTCCGTCCGTCCGTCCGTACGTCACACTTCATTTCCGAGCAATAACTAGAGAACCATTTGACCTAGAACCTTCAAACTTCATAGGGTTGTAGGGCTGCTGGAGTAGACGACCCCTATTGTTTTTGGGGTCACTCCGTCAAAGGTCAAGGTCACAGGGGCCTGAAAATTGAAAACCATTTCCGATCAATAACTAGAGAACCACTTGACCCAGAATGTTGAAACTTCATAGGATGATTGGTCATGAAGAGTAGATGACCCCTATTGATTTTGGGGTCACTCCGTCAAATGTCAAGGTCACAGGGGCCTGAACATTGAAAACCATTTCCGATCAATAACTAGAGAACCACTTGACCCAGAATGTTGAAACTTCATAGGATGATTGGTCATGAAGAGTAGATGTCCCCTATTGATTTTGGGGTCACTCCGTCAAAGGTCAAGGTCACAGGGGCCTGAACATTGAAAACCATTTCCGATCAATAACTAGAGAACCACTTGACCCAGAATGTTGAAACTTCATAGGATGATTGGTCATGAAGAGTAGATGACCCCTATTGATTTTGGGGTCACTCTGTCAAAGGTCAAGGTCACAGGGGCCTGAACATTGAAAACCATTTCCGATCAATAACTAGAGAACCACTTGACCCAGAATGTTGAAACTTCATAGGATGATTGATCATGAAGAGTAGATGACCCCTATTGATTTTGGGGTCACTCCGTCAAAGGTCAAGGTCACAGGGGCCTGAACATTGAAAACCATTTCCGATCAATAACTAGAGAACCACTTGAACCAGAATGTTGAAACTTCATAGGATGATTGATCATGAAGAGTAGATGACCCCTAACGATTTTGGGGTCACTCTGTGAAAGGTCAGGGTCACAGGGGCCCAAACATTGAAAACTATTTCCGGTCAGTAACTTGAGAACCACTTGACCCAGAATGATGAAACTTTACAGGATGATTGGTCATGCACAGTAGATGACCCCTAACGATTTTAGGGTCACTCTGTTAAAGGTCAAGGCCACAGGGGCCTGAACATGGAAAACCATTTCCAATCAGTAACTTGAGAACCTCTCGACCCAGAATGTTGAAACTTCATAGGATGATTGTTCATGCAGAGTAAATGACCCCTATTGTTTTTGGGGTCACTCCATTAAAGGTCAAAGTCACAGGGGCCTGAACATTGATAACCAGTTCCGATCAATAACTTGAGAACCACTTGACCCAGAATGTTGAAACTTCATAGGATGATTGAACATGCAGAGTAGATGACCCCTATTGATTTTGGGGTCAGTCTATTAAAGGTCAAGGTCACAGTGGCCTGTTCATGTAAAATCATTTTTTGGAAATAACTTGAGAACCACTTGACCTACAATGTTGAAACTTAATAGGATGATTTGACATGCAATGTAGATGACCCCGATTTATTTTGAGGTCACTTGATGAAAGGTCAAGGTCACAGGAGCCTGAACAGTGACTTTAGAACCACTAGGCCAAGAGTGTTTGAATTTAGCGTGATGACTGGACATGCCAAGTAGATGATCCCTATTGCAGCCAACCATCAGTGTCTCTTCGACTTTCGCTCCTGACCCCTATTGACTTCTTGCCTATAGGACTTTGCATTGGGGGAGACATGCGCTTTTTTATAAAAGCATTTTCTAGTTTGATTGCAATTTCAGCTACAGACTCGGAGATGCTGATTCACCAGATGAAGATTCTGATGAGGAAGTTTTACCTTCTAAATCTAGAACAGGTATGCGATGTTAAAGTAAAAAGTATAGAATATGGATGTGGTGTTTTTAAGGCACTAATTAAAGGGCACTAACAATTTAATTCATTTAGAAAAGGTATACATAAGGAGTAAGTGGTGTATTAGCAGATTAGAGCATTGTGCTAGTGACAAGGGTTTGATTCCTGGTTGTGACTGATATTCTGACTTGTCTTCAGTGCTGTGTGATTACTCGAAGTGCTACTGTTTATGGCAGTATTTGTTTAGACTGGGGGCTTGGTAATAAATGGTTTCACCTGAGTGAAGCCATGCAGTCACATTGTCAGTCATGTCTGTTGCAAGCTATTTGTGGAAAACAACTACTCAAGCACTTAATTAAAGGGTTCACAGTCAAACTTCACCATGGCCATTATTTTCCTTTTGTCAAAATGATATTGAAGGGGTATTAATCACATTCAGTGATAGCTCCAGTTGTATTAGCTTTTTGTATTCTTAAATCTTGTCCCTAGAGAAAACTTATGAGAGTGTTTTTCTCGTTTCAGAAAAACCCAAGCAGAAGACACCAAAGAAAGAAGGTAAAGGTAAACAACTATATTCTGTCTTTTTTCACTTTGGAACCCCAATTCTTGCATATCCTGTGAAAACTAGACTTGTTACTAACAAATAAATGAGCCGTGCCATGGGAAAACCAACATAGTGGGTATGTGACCAGCATGGATCCAGACCAGCCTGCGCAGTCTGGTCAGGATCCATGCAGTTCGCTAATAGTTTCTCCAATTCCAATAGGCTTTAAAAGCGAACAGCATGGAGCCTGACCAGACTGCGCGGATGCGCAGGCTGGTCTGGATCCATGCTGGTCGCATACCCACTATGTTGGTTTTCCTATGGCACGGCTCAAATTCCTTTTGATATAATAGAAAATAAAAGTCTATGCTCTTACTTCAAGCATAAATTTTCGCATTCTTTAATAAGCTGTTGATTTTCTAACACTAAATAGAATATAAATGAGAAAGAGCAATTGTATTAACTTTTTCATAAGAGAGGAGTTCTTGGCAACAAAATGAACCAATGAGCAGGCAGTAACCCCAAAGTGGTTTTATATTACAGAAAAGATACCAGTAGTAGATGTGGCAGACAGTGATGAAGATATGTATGGTGGAGACACAGACTCTGGGGAGGACACTGAAGATGAGATTAGAAAGTAAATTGCAGAAAATATTACTTTGTTTATATAACATGTACATTATTTATGCTTAGCTTTGAAGAAAGTTTGAAGTTAATTTGCAACACTGTTGAGTTATTTTCCTGATAAAACCAGTCTCCTGGGTTATATTTATAATAAAACTGAGTTTGGAGACCAGTCTTGGATTGCAGCTTCGTCATTGGTCATTACTTTAGTTTTACAAGGAAAATTCAGTGTATAAGAGTTCTTCAGAAAGATCCTTAGGATGATGGAAGTCAGCTATTGCACCACTGTGCTTTCTTTTTATGCCCCCAAAGGGAGGCATATTAGTTTTCAACTGTCCGTCCGTTAGTTTGTTCATTTGTCACAATGTTAACTTTTTGCACAAACGCACTTTACTCGCAAACCACTGCACCCAGGACCTTCAAACTTCACATGCTGATAGTACTTATTGAGTACATGACCCCTACTGACTTTGGGGTCACCAGGTCAAAGGTCAAGGCGCTGCGGGGGCATTTGTCACCATTAGTGACAGCTCTTGTTCTTGACTATAGATTCAAATTCAGCGATTCTTGTTTCCAATGAAATTATTCTGCATGCATATAACCACTTTGTCATATTTAAATATATTAAAACATGTTTCTGCTATGTACTATTTCATAAATTTACAATTAGAATAAAGGAAGGAAAGAAAAAGAAGATAAGTCCTAAGAAAAGTCCAAATAAGGAAAGTCCAAAGAAAGTGGCAGGTGATGACCCTTATGATGTAGATACAGATGAAGATGAAAAGCCAGGTATATTATACTGTTTTTTTCCAAGCCTTTATGAACATTGCCTAAATTTGTAACTACCGGTAACAAGTTTTCCTGAAAAAAATTCTTCAGTGCAGTTAAAATTTTGTTATTAATATGTGTCGTGGTGAGAAAGTGCAAGTTCTATTACAAAACTAAATTATTCTCGTCATGATGATAATTTTTACTGTGGGGTCATGAATTTTTGTAGGGGAATAATTATTTTGGATTTTGTGGTTGCTTCAGTCCATGGTAAATAAATTATAGTCTTTCAGAACTACCAGACTTCTTCATTGATATACATGCCTTAATTTTGATAAGATGGATTCATGCTTACTGTATATTTTATTTTAGGACCAAGTAAAGCTGGTGGTGGTGATGTAGACTCAGATGGCGATTCGGGTTTACCGGAACTTCCGGACTTCTTCGCTGATAAACATTTCTTTTTGTATGGTGAGATGGCTGCTGCTCAAAGACGTCTGATGACAAGATTCATCACTGCATATGCTGGGTAATACCTTACCTTTTCAGTCACCTGATATAGATAAGCAACTGAAATTGAACAATAAAACTTAATTCTAAATCAGAAAAAATTAGAATACAGATTTGGAAAAGTAAATATTTCAGTAGACCAATTACTGTCAAGTGGAACAGAAAAACATAACGTTTTGTTGAAACTTAACATTTTGTTGAAATGAACAGATTTGTAAAGTGTCCTTAAAGAGAAATGGTAACACAATTTGATAAAAGTCAGTAAAGCACAATTCAGTTACTGCTTGATTTTTTCTCCAGGGAAATATGGGGCTAGTTGATTCCCTACCCACTTGGTTGGTTTCCTTCCATTATTACACTCTCAAAAATGCCCCATTGAGAATGTGCTCTAGTTACACTTTTCATCTTTGATGGTTAACTGATGCTGACAAATCACGTTTTTGATTTTTGCATATACTCTTATTCTGTTATACTGTTTGCTGAAATTGCAGTTATTTGTATTTCAGTGAACTGGAGGACTATATGAGTGATAAAGTCAAGTATGTAGTAACTGCTGCAAAATGGGACAAGAATTTTGATGATGTAAGTTTGTGAATCAATATTTTAATAAAATATTGTGAGAATCACTTGAAAATATTTTTCATAGTATACTGTTTCAGAATTTTTCTAAGAGGGGACATTATCTAGCTGGCTTGCAAAAGGTAATTGGTTCCACATGCAGGTACCTGCCCACGTCTGAACTATTACCTGTGGGGTCACTCATGGATTTCCTGCCACCATTAAAGCTGGAAAGTTGCCAATTAACCTCCTCAGTCGGTGGGACTGAATGTTCTCAAATAGTGCTTTTTTAAATACTTTGGTTCAGCCCAATTTTGGATGATTTAACCAGGAACTGTTTTTTTTTGGCTAATCTGATTTTCGCATTTTGTGCATGGTTTAAGTCCACTATGTTTTTTTTTTTTTCAGTTGATTTGTAAATTAGCTTAATTATAGACAATATGCAAACTATTTCATGTTATGGTTAACAAAACAGTTACATATATCTTAAGTTTAGTTAATTTTCATAGCATCATTTTGACTTTAATACATTTATGATTGCAGGCCCTGTCAGATAACCCAAATCTTGTGTTTGTGAAACCAAAATGGGTTCAGACGTGCCATGAAAAATTGAAATGTGTGCCTCACCAACCATATATAGTTGTTCCTCCTGAAGATTGAACTGTGGTGAAGAACAACATGCATGTGAAATAAGTGTTTGTGGACATGATTTTAGAAAAGGATGTTAGTAGAGAAATGCAGAAATTTTTAGAAGAGGTCGCCAGATGACCTGTCTTGTACATGGGAAAGTTTTAGAAACAGTGCATGTAGATTTTATAAGTGAAATTGCAAGTAGAGTATAGTGTCTACCAGTGCTAGAAAGTGGTCACCAGTGTCCCAGTGAGCAGAGATCTCTTTGGAAGGAAATTACGAACAGTATTTGAATAAAATTTCATTTTATTTAAAATTTGATACGTTTAAAGCAATTTTCTGCTGATAGAAATGTTAGGCATGAATTTCTGCAAATGATTAAAGACTTAGGCAGGATGAAACTGGCTTAAGTGTGGGTAAAAAATGGGACCAAATGGCTAAATATTTTTTGTCCATTTACTGTGTAGATATGTGATGTATTTATAAATGAGTTATACATTATTGTATGAAGAAAATGTAGCTGTATAGTTATATAGGCATTGCCTACGAATCACATACATGATTGCAGTTCAAATGAACAGAGATATGTGAGCATCAGCTTGTCAAAACTACGCATTGCTTTTTAAACATTATCTACATTTTTACCAGGTGAACTTATCCTGAAACATAATCTGAAAGATGTGAGGTTAGTATTGACCGTGTTTGAAATAAGGTTTACATACAGCTTTAAAAACTCTGAAGATGCTTATTTGATAATACAATGTTCTAATTTTAATAGATTACTATCTTCTATGGCAGCTAATTTGAACACAACCAGACATCATGTTTGGTCGTTTCACCTGTATATTGGTAACATTATTTATTCTCAGTTTTACTGTTTCCTGAATAATAGATTTAGGAAAATGAAAAGCAATTATCAGCCTTCGATAGATATGTCAAGTCCATCAATCAGCTGTTTATGTCTGAATGAATTATATCACTGTTTTTTTTAACATTCATGAATGCCCATATTTAGCATAAAAAAAACATTCATGAGTGCCCATATTTAGCATACTTCAAACACTGTTAATATAGAATTTTGCATTCTAATATTGATAATTTTTTACATATACAATAAAATTTAAAATGGCAAATAGTAAATTAATCTGTTATTAAAGATATGAAAAATAATGAATTGTTCAAGATTGTTTTGAATCATTTAATGATATTGTATATAGCATATACACTGCCGGGAATAATGACTATTGGACCATCTCTACAGGTCAGAAGGAAAGAGCTTCATGCAGGTATTGTTTTCTGTCATTAATCCCAGCAGTGTTTAACTGAATTCATTTTACTATCTTTTTTAGTAATACTAAAGTTATTTGAGCCGCGCCATGAGAAAACCAACATAGTGGCTTTGCGACCAGCATGGATCCAGACCAGCCTGCGCATCCGCGCAGTCTGGTCAGGATCCATGCTGTTCGCTAACAATTTCTCCAATTCCAATAGGCTTTAAAAGCGAACAGCATGGAGCCTGACCAGACTGCGCGGATGCGCAGGCTGGTCTGGATCCATGCTGGTCGCACACCCACTATGTTGGTTTTCTCATGGCATGGCTCATTTTATCAAGGAGATGCTTGGTAAGATCACAAGAAAAGCTTGTATTTACTAAATTCTCAGGAATATTTTTCATATGCTATGAAACATTTTTATTAAAGGTTTTATGCAAATAGTGATGTATAAGTAGACTTTTAACTTATACAGATTGAATGCTTTTCTCCATTAAAAGTTTATGATATAACAATTCTTCTCCTGCTTCAACAAAGTCCCAGGACATATCATAGTACATGTCTGATATGCGAGGGTGAGAAATAGTTTACATTTTTTATAATAGTCTATCTGAAGTTTCTATGTACATATGAGGATAATGATGTCAACAATTTTCACATGTTTATAATGTATATAAATTGTAGTACCGGTATATACTGGTGCTGTAACGAGTATCCGAGTACTCGGATATCCACGAATCTGACCAAAAGTTCGAGTACGGATATTTGTCATTGTCGAAATCGTTGGATCGCGATCTTTTTCATTAATACATGCAATATGTAAAATTATATCAATACAACTAAATTAAAGCCACATTAAACATCTTCAAAGAATTTTCTTGCTCGTCTAAGATATTCTGCATTGTCAGTTTCTAAACCAGATTTAAACAAATATCTTAGGTAGAGTTATCATTGGTCTTATTTTCCAACTAAAATTAATTTGAAATCTGTAAAAACAGTGAATTAACATTTTTCATTCAAGCAATTAATTTCAATAAAAAAGTAAAATATGCAATTTCTTTCCTATAAAAAAAGAAAAACTGCTACTTAATATTGTGACACTTATGACTGACGTTATTATATTGTTCATCTGCAAGTATGGTCAAACATTACAGAACTTCCACCCGCGAAGCTTGACCTAAATTAATGAGCAAAAACTGAAACATAAGTCAGATCTATGAGAACTGCAAAGTTTAGAATCCATAAAGAAAATGGTACTAAATATAACAGTCTTGCATTTTTGTATCCTTATAAGTTGTTGCTGGTGATCCTTGGTTCGATCTGTGAATTGTCGGGCCTGACTCGCGGATCGGATCGGATCGCCACTTGTCCAACGACCCACAGCCCTAGCTGCTGACTTTGTATAACTTGCCACTCACTGCTGTGTATTTGAAACCTTGATTAGGGTGTTGGAAGTTTTTCAATTGAAGAAACCATCCAAATAGTCTTGTTCAAGGCCTGTGGTTCTACCTAAGTGTCAACCTATCCCTGAAATAATGCCGTATGGGCGCTTTGGGTTCTTTCCCCACCAGAAGCTGGCTGGAAAAATCTCGATATGATCTATAATTATGTTGGTGTGATATTAAACCTAACAAAAAATGCTTTTGAAAGTATGTATTAGAAAAAAAAACATGATATTGTTCTAAAACATTAACCTTTAGCCTGCTGGTGGCAAGTGATTTTGCCTTTGCAACCATTGCAGACCAAGATCAGCCTACACATCTATGCAGGCTGGTCATGGTCTGCACTCTTTGTTGTTCAGTCAGTAAGTTTTCAGTGAACAACCCTTTGAATAATAAGCGGTGCTGCCCAAAATGTAAGATGAACCAGTCCTTTTTAGAAATATAGCAGGGTAAACATTAATGTCCTCTAGTGTATGATAAAAAACAAAAATCATTACTTTTAAAACTTTTTATTCAACAGCAGAATTAAAAACTATTTTATGATAAAGACAACAAATGCAGCATTCGGCTATTAATTTACTTGCGCATATACATAACTTATTTGTTTGGTTGCTTATTCACACATTCACTCACATTCACACACTCATTTACCTGCACACTCACACATTCAATCACTCACAAATGCATTCACTCATTTACCCACTCACCCACACATTCATTCATTCATTCACTCACACATTCACTCATTTACCCACTCACTCACACATTCACTCACTCACTTACCCACTCATTCACACATTCACTTATGCTTTCACTCACTCACAGATTCACACTCTCTTTCTCTCACAAACATTTGTACACAAGCTGAGGTAGAAAGTAAAAAAATAAGACCACTTCATTTTTAAGTTGTCATATCTAATAGCTATTATTTCCAATTAAGTTCATGAATACCGGTAGTCTATGGGTATTTAATTTCAAGTGGTTTGGGTCCATTAATTGCCCTTTAAAACAACATTTAATCAATAAGTGGCTGATAAACCTTTTAAAAAATAACAGGACATGTTTTATGCGTAACAAAATTTCGTATTTATTAGACCCGATACTAAACCATTAGGTAATACATGTAGTAAAGAAACAAGGGAGACAAGTGTTGAGACCTTGTGTGGAATGTTGGCATGATGTAAAACACCTGTCAAACAAACATCAGCAATACTGGCATTCTGCACAGACATAGCAGGGTTATTATTAAATCATGAATATTCGTGGGAGACTAATCTTTGTCGATTCGTAAGTGAAGAAAAAAAACAAACAAACTTTAATATAAATGCACATATTTCTTTGTTGATAAAATTGGGACAGTACTCGTGTTTCATAAAGAAAAAAAAAGAACTTTGCAGTTTAACAGACCTATTCTATATTGACCACAGGTTGCAGTCAGTATATTAAAAAAATCAGAATATTTAAATTCTGTAAGCCTAGCCACACATACCTTAACCCTTACCATGCCATACACGATTGATTCTGCCTTTGCGACTAGTGTAGATCATGATCAGCCTGCACATCTATGCAGTCTGATTATGATCTGCACTTTTCGCTATTCAGCCAATATCTTTTTGGTAAGCACCCCTTTTAACAGTTAATGGAAAATGGACAAGTTCATTATAGAATTTTAGCAGGGTAAGGGTTAATAATGCAATAAATAGAAGCAGCATTTTAGGAGTGGAGTCTTTAATTTTGGTGTAATGGTTTATTTTTGTGGATTTTATAGTTGCATCTGATAATCAACAAAATCAAATCGAAATTAAATAAGATTAAACCCTAACAAATGAGTCTGGATTCATGTCATTTCAACCTCTTAAACTGAAATTCATGAATTCCTATCCCCCAAAAATGGTTTTGGCCACTTGCCCTTGAATATCTGAAATAAATTTCAAAAATTAAGTTACGTTCTGCACAAGTTGTTTGGAATTGTAAATGGTTATAGTGCGTACATGTGAAATTATAATCATGTTAGTTGTCAAATGTAAACATATGATACTGTAATAATCTATGGCACAGTTTTCATGTTAGTTAACCTGTAAACATTTGGCACAGTGAACAAGCTATTAGGTACATCTATGGCACTGTAAACATCTGGTACTATTAACATGTGTTGAAGCAAACATGTGTCATTGTAAAGAGGTTATCCTGTTAGCATGACATGGCATATCCATGTAACTTTATGTTGTGGCGTAAAAGGCTAGCCTGTAAACATGTGTTATTATAACCATATGTTTCTGTAAAAGGCTAGCCTGTAAACATGTGTTATTATTACCATATGTTTCTGTAAAAGGCTAGCCTGTAAACATGTGTTATTATAACCATATGTTTCTGTAAACAAGCTCTCTTTCAAGTCTGTGATATTACAGTTTTGTGTTTCAATAAATGTGTGTCTGTAAACAAGTTCTTCAGCAAATATATGGTATTATAACCATGTGGTTTTAAAACATTTCTGTGTAAACAAGTAATCTTGCAAACAGGTGGTATAATAAATATGAGTTTCTGTTAACACTTGTGTCTGTAAAGAAGTTGTTCTTTAAGCATGTGGCATTATAACCATGTGTTTATGTAGACTTTTGTGTCTGTGAACAAGTTATCCTGTAAACATGTATTGTAACCATGTGTTTCTGTAAACAAGTTATATTTTAACAATTAGTTATTCTGACAATATGGTTTTGTAAACATGTGTCTCTGTGATTAAACTATCCTGTACACATATGTTATTATAACAGACTACACGACTTATCCTTTTAACTTTGTATAACCACATGCTGCTAACATTTCAACAACCGGATGTGGTAAAAATGTGTCTATAATTAAAATATCCTGTAAACATGTAGTGTTATAACTATGTGATATTGTAAACGTTTCTCTGCTAACAGCATGATGTTAGGTATGTGGCACCATCAATGAGAAATGCTGTAAACTAACATCGTAAACATGACACTGTAAGCAACTTATACTGTAAACACATAGAAGGTCAGATATTACTTTCTATGTATAACCAAATGATGTTATAAACAGATGGTGCTGTAAACAAGCGACATGATACACAGGTCATTATGCAGCCCTGCATCACTGGTCATTTCTAGTGCTCTCTCTAAAATCTTTAGAATAGTCTCCATTCCCTCGTGCAGACTTGCTAGAAGGACAACTCTTGGGTATTACAAAGAAGACTGCCGCACCAATACTGAAGAGAAGTCCTCCCCAGGCAAACCCGTATGCCCAGTCAAAATCCCACCGCCGGACTGCCTCGGCTTTCTTGATGTCTTCACCAAACTTCACAGGGAATATCACCACTACCATAAACTCCAGTAAGGCTGAAATAAAGCAGAAATATAGATACAGAATGATAATCCGGCACATAGTAAATTTACCAGACGAACATCATAGTTCAAAAAACTAATCATTGTTTTGGTGATTTTAAGTGCATACACATTCGAGACTTCTATGTTTACTGTCAAATTATCAGTGTACGTCTGTAATTATTTTTGTACATTTTCACTTGTTATTAAATTTGAACATGTATATGTATATTTACATTATACAGATAGATGATTTTTTAGCTGATTAAACCGTGTTAAATATCCATGTTGTATGTTTTCTGTAACTGTCTGTAACTTTTAATACGCAAACAGGGACCTCCGTGGCCGAGTGGTTAAGGTCGCTGACTTCGAATCACTTGCCTTTCACCTATGTGGTTTTGAGCCTCACTCGGGGCGTTGAATTCTTTATGTGAGGAAGCCATCCTGTTGGTTTACTGAAGGTCGGTGGTTCTACCCAGGTGCCCACCCGTGATTAAATAATTCACGGAGGGGCACCTTGGGTCTTCCTCCACCATTAAAAGTCTGGTCAATTACGGTGTGACGTTAAACCCAACAAAAAATTTAATACCCAAACAGTTTTCTTCAGGTAACATGTCAGTTATTGTGCTTTAATTCTACAAATTTCCATAATGAAATATTGCAAATATCGGTAAACTGTATTGACTAAAATTTAGATGTGCGCAATATATACATTTATTACAGGCAAAATTGTAATGTTAATGCTGCAGATATTCACAAACATTTACAACTTGAAACACGAGTATGAAACTACCGTGTTTAAGGAAACAATTCTTTTACCGTTTCAAAGAAAATGCTGCTTGAGATAGTACACAATACTGACATTCAAACGTGAAAAAAATATGACAACATAATTTAATCATTGCTGTACCGACAACTGAAAGAAATCCCGCCGCCACTGTGTAGAATATGTTCCTTCTGCTTTCAGTGTCCCTCATGCCTAGTACCCCGCAGACTGTAGCAGCCAGGGACAGAATCAAAGCCATGATACTGAACACCAAACACACCGTTAACCATTCTACAAAAATAAGTTGTTAGGGTCAGTTTTTAATGGTTTTATGTGCATCATGCATGTTCAAAATATCAGTCGAGACCCAGTGCAGTTCGAACCCAACTCAAAATCTGCGGTAAACTTTCAGTGACTACCGACTTAGCAAACGCTCAGTTTTCTTCATTTATAAAATTGTACATATCGACTGACTTGCCATTTCATCTAATAAACTATGTATTCTGTCAATTTATTTGCGGGAATATCGATAATTTACGAAATAGCATGAGTGATAGATATGCAGTCATGAGACAAAGTCCGATATATTAGAGATGTGCTATACAATTTATCACATTACATATTGCTTGAGGACATTTTTCTTCATGTATATACATTGTTCAAGATTGATGTCCACGACAAAATTCGTTTTAAGTTTTTAGCAATGAAAATACAAATTTTGTCGGTTGTGAGTCGGATTAATTTGAAAACGAAATAAAATGGACTGTTCCCACCTTCTTTTATGCAGACGCTAAACGCTTCCTCGAGTTTGTTGCATGTCCTCCACAGACCCCAGGTCCATGTTCGATCCTCAAAGTACAAAAAACGCACAACCACCCAACCTTCACCAGCCACTGACACAATCAACCATACCACAGTTATAACGGACAGCACTTCTGCTATTATCTGGAATGAGAAAAAAAAAAGGATAATTGAGTCTATCATCTATCTGCGTCGTTCTTAAAATGGTAAAAATTCTTAATATAATCGCATGTCGTTTCGATTTTGTTCTATATTTGATGTGCATCTCTTCTTTTAGCTTCGTGATGCTATTTTCTATAAAGGAATCTCTCATTGACCAATTTGTTAAAATGCCAGTGGCATGTCAGTGGCATCTTGTGGTCAATCGATAAAATACGGCTATATTAGAATAGAATCTATGACAGTTGGCTCCGCTCCTAATGCATGCAGCTCTATCTAAAATCAATAAAAATATAAAAATAACTTACTTTCACTGGTGTTATAACCGTAACTTGTTCACCCATTATCTCCAAAACCGCTGACGATCTTCATTTGATAATGCTGTCTTATCAAAGATGCTCATGTTGCACGTCCGGGAACCGGGCACATCAAAATTCCCGAGCATCAGTACTAGACGGACTGTGTGCCGTCCGGTTATTGATCGGCATTAGTCGGTAGTTTCCGTATTTACAGCGCCAATAAATGTTACCGGTAACCGTTACTTTCTTCTAACTAATTACAATGTATCTTATTAAAACTGTACATTTTAGTTAAATCGAATATAGACGATAAATCACTCGGCCTCAATCAAGGGATTTAACATAGCCCACCAAAGTAACTACGACATTGTATATATATTATAATTTTCAGTCAGCTCATCGTAGTCCTCGATAGTATAGTGGTAAGTATCCCCGCCTGTCACGCGGGAGACCGGGGTTCGATTCCCCGTCGGGGAGCTGTTTTTTTTTTCTTATTCACCCCTCATTATTTCCCCCCTTTATTTCAGCTCCAGGGCAACATTTTTTATGTACATACTGGACTGAATTAGAACTGTTAAACGTAGAGATGGTCAAACGAAGAGTTCTGCCAATAGTTATTTGCAGCCACTTTCCCGACGCCACTGTTCCTTTTTGCACGTAAATCGAACTTCAACTTTGAAAAGAATGATGAAAACTGAAGTATGAAAACATCATTACTTTATTATTTTTTTGTATAATCCGTTGTAACTTCTGAAGTAAAATGTTAACACGCTAAAATGGCAAACATTAAGCAGAGACGAAGGAGAGTGGGTGCTGCATGATCCCATGTCTGTGATCGCGACTCTCTCTCTCTCCCCACTCCCTACTGCAAGTAATGTAGCTTATCATGGGGATACGTATTCGATCTTCACTCGGGTCCCGACGTCGATCATTAGACACTTAATTTGTTATGCGTAAGTAAATCGAAAAAGTTAAATCTAACATTGAACTAAGCTGAACCGAGCTGATCTAAACTGAACTAACATATACTAGAAGTTTTTCGGAAGCTGATTATACATTATATTGAAATGATATCCAAATCTTACTATTAGAAATGCAAACCATTATGTCATGTTCATTCCCCATCTCATTACCATTATATTTGTTTAATTATAACAAACTTATAATTACTATGTGTAACATGTCCTTATTTCATGCTTTCTTTCACGTCGATAGTATTATATGTAAAAAAAGTGTATTGTAGAGGATGTACAAATGTACTAGTATTACATGCAGGTATTAGTAGAGAATATGTTCTGTTCTAAAGTGATGTTATAATTAATATATACAGCAATTGTTTCAAAACGATAAGTTCTCTTCCTCTCACATATTTGCGACTTAAAAAAACTCGAAAAGTCCAGAAAATCTGAAAACAACCGCTTTTATACCAGTTGCTAAATATAGGTAGCCTAGACCCTAGAGATTTATTGAGCTACATGCTGAAATACATACTCACCCTAGCTGACCCCAGCATTCTGTAGAAAGTAGCAGAGACTCTCTGCAATGAAATATTCTAAGGAAAAAAAAATTTTAATTGTTGCCTTTTTTTTCCTTAGAATATTTCATTGCAAAGTTACAAACAGTATTCTATTCGTATCTTTGCCAGTGGCAAACAAAGCCCATCTGTTTTCGCCATAAAAGCAAATTGATCTCAATATGTTTACTTACCAACTCAATTAACAAACAACTCATTAAATCGGAAGAAATTTAGTCTGGGAAGGGAAATGAACAACAAATTTCATCTGCGATGTTTTAAAAGCAATCATTTGACCGAAATAAAAAACTAACAACAAAACTATTGTAAATAGTTAAGATCATCTGTTTGCGTCATAAAATTAGAAAACTTGATTGACAAAAAACTTTTTACCGGCCGCAGAGGGTTTCAGTTAAAATAGTCACAGAAAGATCAAACGGAAAAAGGGGCATTTGAACGTTTACTGTTGTACAAAACAAAGCAACAACATGCTATGAAACGGACATTTCAACGACGAAAACTACGATAAAAAGAAAAACAATGTTTGCACAACGGATAAATAAACTCGATGTATTTATCAACTCTGGTTTGCATCATGAAATTGAATGAGAACTTGATTGTTTCATTAATTGATAATTTTTTTTTCGTGTTTTCTACTAAATGGGCGAAATGGGATCAAAGAGAAACAAAGGACTCGTAACAAAAACATGCTATGAAACGGACGCTGTTAAATCACCACCGACAACAAAACAGTTATTAAATAGGCATGACAACTATAAAATCATGTTGGACATTCAAATAAAGGAAAGCGAGGCATGTTTGCATTCATTGAAGGCTAAATTTTGTGTCAGCAAAAGGTCAAATTCTTCAGATTACAAGTAATGTTTAAAACGTGTTGTTTTAACAAGAATGCACGACTAATCAGTCACTACATGTAACAACACACAATCTTATACCGGTCTTTTTTAGTAAAATATGCAGCTGGACGGATTTTAAACTGTCGTCTTTTTTTGATCCGGGTTCCGTAGAGAAGTCTATAATTAATGTATTTTGTTTCCAGATCAGTCACAGTTTTTGCTAAATAGATGACATCGCAACTTATAATTATTCATACTTACCTTCATTTTTACTGGTGCACATGTTAGATTGCGGTGTTGATCTTTGATGTCCTTCCTGCATTTAAAGGTCATTTTTTGGCATCAAATCTAGTAAGCAATACAACAGTTAATGACACTATAATAAGTCCATTCGTATAATATTTACATTCAACCTTGATATCAGTTTTATGGTTTAAGTAGATATGATATAGGTATAATATATAGGTTCAATGGGTTTTATTAAGTCCTGTGACACAGTGGCATAGCACCCGTTTTTCTTGATAGTCCTTCACAATCATAAACAGTCGTAAACTCTTGTTTATAGTCTACCAAATTTGCATTGCTATCTGCGGCTTGGAAAGTGTCAGTAACGGCTTTGAAAGTGTCTGTAATATGTATTGTTGAAGCGTTTTTTTTTTCGTGTTTTTTCTTGTGAATTATATATTAGTGAGCGCAGTTATTTATTGCCAATTTTAATAAAATGGGAAATAATTCAACCAAAGGTCAGTGCGATATTTTATATTTCATGTTTTATAATGGGCGGGATTTATTATGTTAAATAGTTTTGGTGCCAGCAAAAAAGCAAAGATACTTCGTTACACATCCACAAATATTCACATTACATATGTTTGTGATATACATGTGCCAAAAAATAAAGTGAGTGTATGTACAAATGTATATACATGTATTATACAAAAATGTATCTATAACAATTGTTGCATTCGCGCACTCTCTGATGTGTAAGAAAAGAAGTTAAACATATGACAGAGAAAAAGCCATGAATACAAATAACTGCGTTCTTTATGTTTGTTTGTTTGTTTGTTTAAGTAAAACAATCCAACAGAAACACATTTTAACACGCATGTGGAAAACTGCGGATCATTTTAAAGTATTTTAACACTTTTAATACGAGATATTGTTATGTGCAACCAGTCCCATACAGAAATATATCTCCAAACCACAATGGTGGAAAATTGCTGACTCTCAAAGACGCTGATCCCATGAATAATTGAAATGTTATTGCGGATACCCCGGCACTATTATTTTCATTGATCCGGTCTAAAGTCGGCATTAATTATCGTTGCCGTCTTTAATCCTTTATTATTCCTAAAAGAAATTCCACTACGGATACCTTTAAAACTGGAATGCTTCGCACACTGGTTATTAAATAAAAAAAGGAAGAAGTTATTCTGTTCCGACGTGAAAATAATCTTTTGTTTGTGATTTGATTTAGTTTCCCGTATATGAAACATGTGTCTAAAGAAACAAAACAAAATTAAAAAGAAGAAAGTGATGCCTTCGTTGTGTTTTCGGAGACTAGATAAAAGTAAGAAACCTTTGCGAGAACGGACATATCACTATAGTAATATACGCGTTCCTTTACGTTGGCACAGTAACTATGATAGTAAGTATTTCTTTTGATTTTTTTGTGTGCAAACTTTACACTATGAATGAAATGTGGTAAGGTGAAAATAGTCGCGCTTTTTCTATACAGAAGTATAATGACGCAATTCTTTTCTTGTGTATCTAGCAAATATGTGTATTGTATGTGACTAATACTAGTACAGTATAAATAGCTGTAATTCAGAACCCTGGGAACCACCTAAATCTAATGTGTAGCCATGTTTGTTAAATCTATAAAATTCTGTTTCATCTTATTCCAAAATTATCATTAATATAATTTTGTAAAAAAAAAAAGAATTCATCAGCATAGAGAAGAAAGGCAAAGGATTTGTGTAGACCTCTTTGTTTTTAAAAAGAAAGACAGAGTAAAATCGTAGACTTTGAATCGTTTTTTATTACCTCCCTTTTATGTAAACTCGCAAGAAGTGATTGACTAGAACTGGAAGCTGATTTGCAAGTAACGTCACTTCTAAATGAAACAGAAAAGATTGAAACTATTTATTTCAAATACAAATAAATATCTTCGGAAATAAATACTCAAATCTCTTACTAAAGGGAGGTAATTATACAATGTCTTAGTATTTAGATTGAAATATTATACAATACGTGTAGCAACACATTTTTTTCTGCATAACTACATTTTTTTTTCAACTATGTCAAGTACGTATCAACTTACTATACCATATATGTTTATCGTTTTGCTACATTATAAAAATCGATGCAATAGTGAGGGGAGATAATCGGGGGAATATGCATTCACCACCTGTCGCATTATCATAATATTGGCTTCCATTTAGGCGTTGATAGCGTTTCAGTTCATTATTCATTCATCTCAAGTGAAAATAGATATTACGAGCCATTCAATCAATACTCGCCATTGGTAGATAGACATTCTCCCGTTTAAACCAAATTAAATCTACCATATCAAATCAACGCGAGTATACACAAATGTTTACATTTTTTGAAACACTTGAACAATTTATTGCGTTAAACATAGCTGGAATTTTATTGAACAAAACAGTAAAGTAAACTGGATTGTAGCTATTTTTAACCTTCCGTCACGCAAGAAGCTACAGGTATGTTTTATTAATTTTCGTGTATGAACAGCAGACGACATTTTCGTGTTGTCTTGTATGGTAAAACAGTTAAATTTTCTGCAACCATGTGACAGTTATTGATATTTGGGAATTACAAGGTATTCTTAATCGCTACTGAAACTAGTGGGTGTGGTTCCACTTAAGGTAAGGACATTGATGTTTTTTCTGTCAGTTAAATACATGCATGGCATGTTCTCAGTTTATTTATTTCTGTTCGATTTTAGAACGAATTATTACGCCTTTATAAAACTGTAGGCTGTCTAACCGGTAGGTACGCACTGAAGATCGCACTCATTTTTTGCCTTTAAACCGGGGTAATGTGGTTACACCTAACAGCCATGTGCATCAGCTCTAATTAACGTGCATTGAGAAAATTACGTTGATGTTTTCCATATATGCGTCACGCCTTGTTTATTGTTCTCATGTAAAATTTAATATACGTGTCATAAAGAATACTGCATGCATGATGACTTTAGTGAAAAGAAAACACGTTTTCGTAAAAACCTATTTTTCAAAATTTACAAAAACATTACTACTTTGAAAACCATCCCTAATTTATAATACCACCAAAAGCAGTTTATAGATTTTTTTGTATAATCCTGCCTTTATTGAGAAATTGCGCGAACGTTTAGTAATGAATCGATCAGAATAGAATCGTGAGCAGTTTAGAAAATCTCACCACGCCCACTATTTGTAAATGTACAAATGTAATTACTGCAATTTCTCATGTGATAATGCTTAATATGAAACATGTACAATGTCAGGAAATTTAATACATGGTAACTGGATACAAAATCGATCAACCATTTCAGCACTTCATTGACCAATCTCTATCTTATTTACTGCTTACATACATAGAGTATTATATAGTAATCGGTTTTATAAACTTTTAGCCAACTGGCCTAAAAAGTTGTAGTAAAATACCCAAGTCTCTGCCGAGGATCGAACCCCCGACCTCTTGATCTGTCGTGATCCTATCAGTTTCTAGCCTGAGGCATCAACTGAACCTCCTATCAGTTTCTAGCCTCATCCAAATGCACGAATCCGTCAAACATCCTCGTCGCCATAGTAAAACACCAAAGTCTCTACCGAGGATCGAACCCCGGACCCCGTGATCTGTAGGCAGACACTCTAGCCGCGTCGCTAAAGGGTTAACCCAACAGCAAGGCTGTTGGAGGTGGACTTATATACAAAGTAATGGCCCGGTCTAAGTATGTAGGATTACTATTGGTCAGTTTCAAGAAAAGGCACAGTGACAACCAGTCAGATGCCGGAATTAATTTTATTTGTAAGCTTTGACCGCAGTAGGTCTCTGCTAACGAGGTAATCTTGTCGTCTGCGAACGCGACAATCATGTCGTCTGCTAACGAGATAACGCTGTCATCTGATTACGAGTCACCTCTGTCGTCTGCTAACAAGATCTGCCGTCTGCTAACAAGACAGTCCGGCTGGATATACTCCCAGCAGTTAAGAACGAACAGCCCCTTTCGGTTACCGAAGACCGGGTTTGCACCAGCAATCCGGCCATTGATAAAAAGTGTGCCTTAACCCATTACCCATGTCCAAGATATGTGACATTAATTGCGCAGTAGACTATAAGGTATGCCGTAAAAGATCCAGAATTCTTTAAGACTAACGAATCTTACTTTTAATATGGTGCATCATATATGGACAGAAAAATGTTTAATTGCCATTCAAAAACCCGCCCTTATTTGATTTCAGAGTTAATGCAAACATAAATTTGTAGTTTAACTGCTGTTTATTTGGGCGTTGAATTGCACACATCAGGAAGTAGCACACGTTTTAATATCGACGTATTACGACACTCGATATTCGTAATCTTACAAATCCGGATTTGCTTTTTGGCAGCTTGCATATTTTTTCCTCTCTAATTTTAATAGTCATGATTTGATCACATGATAAAATTAGGACAGTACGTAAACTATATAAATATTTTAACAGTTTAAACCGTAATATAGGCTAATTTTTTGTATCCTTTTCACAACACATCTGCGAAAGAATAATACGTTTTATGTAAATTTTGGCAAAGTTGTTGTATTTACGCTGTATTGTCAAACAAATAATAATGCGAAATGTCATACATCTGGGCTATGCATTCTCGCATACCAGAGGTCTAACATGGTTCCTTAGTTAAACTGGTTCGTCTCGGGGATCTGGTCGAACCTCTGATGGATGAGAATGGGGCTCTGATGACAGCACTAAATATATGATGTTCATCATTTATAGCGATTTCTACATTTGTATTTACTTT
Source organism: Mercenaria mercenaria (assembly GCF_021730395.1). Classification (NCBI taxonomy): domain Eukaryota; kingdom Metazoa; phylum Mollusca; class Bivalvia; order Venerida; family Veneridae; genus Mercenaria; species Mercenaria mercenaria. Next base: position 6,740,334 of record NC_069372.1, read on the forward strand.
ACTGGATATTAATTGACTTAATTTTCTCAAGAAATTTTGCTTATTTTTAACGTAGCTTTTATCAGCTGTTTATGTCTGCTATTTTTCAGCAGTAGAACTTCATCTTAAAATAACTTAAGGCTAGGTCTACTTAAATATTTAACATTTAAAACGCTCTGGAATACATTTTCAGCGTAAAATGCTGTCTCAACCGGAAGAAGGCCTAACACTCCTTTTTGAAAAAAAATCTGGTAGACATAAAACCCGTAAGTTTTGAAATCCTTAAAGATATACTTCGCCCATCCTTTAAAGTACTTTCCCATTATACCTATTGACTTTAAATGTAGCAAATCCTCATTAAATGCACTTAACTTGGCTCAATATATAAAGTTACTGGATTTAGAGCTGCTGTGATGTAGAAAAAGTCACTTGTCAAGCCAGTGTTTCGGTGGTAGTGCAAATATTCATGCTGTGTGTAATTATACAAATGAACCGTGCCATGAGAAAACCAACATAGTGGGTTTGCGACCAGCATGGATCCATGACGTTCGCTAACAGTTTCTCTAATTGCAATAGACTTTAAAAGCGAACAGCATGGATTCTGACCAGACTGCGCGGATGCGCAGGTTGGTCTTGATCCATGCTGGTCGCAAACCCACTATGTTGGTTTTCTCATGGCGCGGCTCATATATATTTCGTATTTACATAGATTCTGTGTAAGTGGTCATTCATTTCTTTAAATGTGGAATTTGGGCTTGATATAACTTTAAAGGTATATATAGATACAAAAGTCAGCATAATATCCGTGCTTACGAATGTTTGTTTAATAGTAATCGGATAAGAGTTGTTGCGCCATACGAAATCCTCTAAAGTATAAGTATATAATAATACATTGAGAATTCAAATATTTGTAATTTAATTTCGCAAAATGAAACATAAGAACGCGGACTATTTATGCTCTAAAGCATACATATAAATTATTCTTCAAAGCTTCTTTGGTATTTATAACCTTGCTACATTTGCTTGTAATATAATATAGAGAAATATCACAAATAAGATCTATATTTTTTTGAGGCGGAAAAGAAGACTGTACGGCATGTACGCATTTAAAGCAACCCGCTGGAAGGTTGTAGATTAACCGAAATTTCTTATATTTAGTCGGTATTAATAAGGTTTCGTCGGTATTAATAAGGTTTCCAGGAAGGCGTGTTGGTGCAGTGGTAGTCCTTTAATAATTGTGTGAATACCAACAGGACTCAGGCTCGATATTCGTTGAGAGCTTGACATTGCAAACCAAGGCGTAGTAATCGAAAGTAACTTAATATGCTTGTCACGTCAGATTTTGGCGTAGTTGTCAAAACGACAACGCTCGAACCGTACTTAGTTACAAACCGGAGAAAAGATAGGCACTTTGTAGCTGTATTTTTGTAAGATGTCACGCTGTCTGGAAGCTTAATATAGAATGAAAAGTCGACTATATAACGTCGTACACTTTTAAATGCCCCCGCCACAAAATGCCTGGGGATGTGGGGTGGGGGGATATAGTGTTTCCCGTGTGTGTGTGTGTGTGTGTGTGTGTGTGTGTGTGTGTGTGTGTGTGTGTGTGAGCGTGTGTGTGTGTGTGTGCTGTGTTCGGGAAATGGTGGTGTTCGTGTCCGGGCTACAACTTTGACATGCATGGTCCAATTTCAAAATAATTTGACACAAATGATAAGCATGGGTAGACCATGTGTCCTGCGCAACAATCATTTCACTAGCTCAAAGGTCAAGGTCACAGTCCTTAGTTGAACTTAGCCAATTTTTACTACATATACAGATTACTAAATTTTCTGGTTTTCCTACATTTTATTTTGTAAATGAATAGGGCCAGGGGTTTTTCTTTTAGTTTGTGAGCAGTAGCATGCCTGTGACCTTTCTCATGTTGCGGGGGCGTCCGTGTCTATGACACATATCTAGTTTGGAGTACATATTCTGTGTCTCGTCTGCTTGCAAGTGACGTTTGAGCAGTCTAAAATTAAAACATAAACACGCTGTATCAGCAAAAGGGCGGCCTCTATAACTGATCATACTTGAACAATCTTGATAGTTTTACCTGAAAATTGAAAATTGTCACCAGTCATGCGATATTTGATTTTCAGGTACGTAGTGATTTTTCTATTAATCTATGCAAAACCCAGTACAAAAAAGTATACAGTCATTATAACAAACATAGCGAGATGAAAAAATAAAATTTACTGATCATATGGGTAAGATATTTCAAATGCATCACACCAAACAACTTTTCTGACTCCACACCTGGCTTTTTGTTTTTTATTTTGACAGATTTGAATGAAAATTGTATATAGTGCTTAAGGATTATTTTGTTTTAATAGAAATATAATTCATTGAATCAATGAAATACGGAATTTTCAACTCTGTTTATCCGTCAGTATTTTCAATACTGGCGTGTAAATATCATATCAGGTTTGTGACGTCGCAATGTTTAGAAAAAATGTTTAAAAAGTATGTATATAGTGAGTACCGTTTTTCTCTAATTCATTATCTAGAGACTTTAAAACGTATATATCAGTTACCATTTAAAAGGAGACAAGTGGTGAGATGGAACGCCCTCGGGAGGTTGCGCGGTATATAGTCAACAAGTGATAGTAATTGCTTGATAAAGTCATAAATTACCACTAAATACTATCTTGATCTGTAATGATTGAATTGCTTAACGGATTGACGATTTGTTTCATTTACTATTGTTTACACGGAAAATAACGATTTAAAAGTCCCCCGATCATCGTAATGGACTACATGTAATTCATTTCTCCACCAGCGCTGTAACCCCTAGTCAAAGCAAAGTTAACCGTTACCCTATTTTCTTTATGACAGAGAGGGTAAAACTTTGCTCATTCATTTTATTCCGGCACACAGGTTGTCCATTTAGTCCCGTAACCCTCAGACCAATTGTGAAAATTAATAGGATATTTGCTTATAAGACGCTAGTGACCCCTACTGACCTGTTTTGAAGACAGAATATTAAAACCATGACTTTGAGATTAAAAATGGTATGCATTAGAAGGAGTCGAGTGAGTGTATTCGGCCAGCTTATAACCTTTACTGAGATTAGGTCATGAAGGTCAAATTTCAAGGTGACATTCAGACTGAAAAAAAATTGCTTTTCAATAAGTCATACATTCAATGTATATCATAATTCATAAGCTGATAAACTTTCATTAGTAGTGACTTTTCACTGTAGTGTCGCTATATCAAAGGTCAAGGTCAAAGTAACAATAACACGGGGTCCTATCAATAACAGGAAAGATTCACCAGTTTTTGCTCATTAAATCAGCCATCTCGATAAGCCAAACGAGTTATTACCTTGACGACTCACACCCAAATTTAAGGTAACTTATGAACTTGCATTGTCAACAAGTAACATATGACCGTACAACGACAGGAAGCGGGGGCGCCAGTGTCCTGTGGACACACATCTAAGTTTTCTTTTTATTATCAACACGATTACATTTGCTCTCAGTTCATTGGCCGGGTAATCTAACAGAGAATTTCTTTATAATACTAAACGTTTTTTTCCAGCCTTGAGTGTTTGTTGGGTTTAACGTCGCACCGACACAATTACAGGTCATATGGAGACTTTCCAGCTTTGTTGGTGGTACCCCTCCGTGCATTATTTCATCACGGGCGGGCACCTGGTTAAAACCACCAACCTTCCTTAAGCTGAATGGCTTCCTCACATGAAGAATTCAACGCCCCGAGTGAGGCTCGAACCCACATCAGTGTGGGGCAAGTGATTCGAAGTCAACCACCTTAAGCACTTGGCCACGGATGCCCTCTAGAGCCTTAGGAGAAACATAACTTTTTGAAAGAATCGAACAGTGAGAGGTACTGATTCTGATAGTCTGACTTTACAAGTTCTTCTAAAGCTATCATAATTCGCAATGATTGCCTCGTCCCCTAGCTGGTGGCACATTAGTTCTAAGTGGGGGATAATTGTGCTGTAAATTTTACACAGTGATGTACCTGAAGTAGTTGAGATCAAGTAATCTGTAATGAAATTTATCTCTTTCTTCATAATGACACTGATAATGGCTAAGAAAACCCTTTTCTCTCTAGGAGATAATCTAATTTTTACAGAAAATGCTATTTAAGAGGATTTTATGGCAGATATATTTATTTTAAGAACTCCGCTAACGACTGATGCCAGTCTGGTCCTAAATATAAACTCGTTAAAGGACCATTCTTAATATAAACAGACAACTTATTTGTGATAACGCCACCTGTTACACCGCCGCTGTCAGATTCTGCACCAGCAGTCAGTATTAAATGTTACACTTTTTGTCCTCGCTGTAACAGCGAACGACCAAAGTCACTTTTTTAAAACTCTGTTTGTACAAAAAAAAAATGTTTTTACTTAAAACTACAAGTTAAACTAATAGAAATCAACTGATGCAGTGATCATGGTTTAAAGCTTGCGCCTCCTAACAGGGAAGTAGCGAGCTCTCTCGGAGTTTTTTTTTGACCACGGTCTTCACAAACCTTAATCTAATTAGATACTTAGATGCTGAATTGCAGCTGAAAGAACGTCGTCGCAATCAATGGGAACTTGTTGTGCATTTTCAATATTTTAAGCTGCAAATGTGACAGCATTTATTGACAAGATAATAAAACAATTGGGAGTGTAAATTTCTTTGTAGAAGCTTCAAGTCTAAATATTGTCTTGTCTGTTGTTTAGATATACTAAACAAATACTTGAGAGCTGTTGACCCCGATTTTGAAAAGGAAAATATGCAAAACATAGTCATTGCGGAGATAAAATGTTTGCGTTGATATTTTTGTATTATGGCCAATACAATACACTGAGATAAGAGGCAATTACCTGTATATCTTAATGAAAAAATGACATGAGAAAATTCTTTGGATGATTATTGAAAGGTAAAAACTTAATTTTATGGTTAGCTTGTTTACAAAAAAAAAAAAAATACGTTAAGTTGTAAGTAACATTATAGTTTGTTTACGTTATTTTCCTGTTATTTTATTCACCGTTTAGAAACAGTGAAACCTCTTGAAAGCGCCACCTCTGAAACTGCTAGACTTTGTTCGTTATTTGAGTTGCTGCTTTAGAGGGTAGATGCTTTAGAGAGGTTGTTGTTTTGGAGAGATTGTCGCTTTAGAGAGGGTATTGTTTCAGAGAGGTTGTTGCTTTGGAGAGATTGTCACTTCAGAGAGAGATTGTCGCTTTAGATGGGTTGCTGCTTTAAAGAGGCTGTTGCTTTAGAGAGTTGTTACTTAAGATGGGTTGCTGCTTCAGAACGGTTGCTGCTTCAGAGAGGTTATTGCTTTAGAGAAGTTGCTGCTTCAGAGAAGTTGCCGCTTCAGAGGGGTTGTTGGTTTACAGAGGTTACAACATTAGAGAGGTTACTGACTGAGAGGTTCTTGAATTTGAAAGGCTGCTGCTTTAGAGATGTTATTGCTCTAGAGGTGGCTGATTAAGAGTAGTAGCTCCTCTAGAGGGGTTGTTGCTTTAGAAAGGTGGCTGATTAAGAGAGGCTGCTGCTTAAGGGAGATTAATTTATCAGGAAAATTGTAAAGTTTGAAAGGTATCTAAAGTATATTGTTTTAGCGTTCATATTTGCACTGGTACTTGCACATGTCGGATTCAGTAAGCGCCTTTAAAAAACTTTTTTAGCCAGATTTAAAATGCTTTATAAACGTGTTTATATCATAAATCTGGACAGAGTACATTTAACGTTTAGCGAACCACTTAATTGGTTTCTAGGTTAATGCATTGTACGTGTTCACGTATTAATTAATTAGAATTAACCGCTCTTTGAAGAGGTGTTGTTTAGTAAAGGGCATAACGTAACGTCGAATGTTGTTCTTATTCATGCCTTGCATTAGTAAACAGTCATTAACGACCGGAAAATAAACGGTAATATTAAAATATAGCGAAGTAAAAATTGAAAGTTTTCTTCAGAATTGAGCAGATAAACTACAAATGGACAAAAATTCAGTTTAAAACCAACCTTTTCTACACCACTTAACCATCAGTTACAATTATGAATTTCACATTGTTTCATGACTGTGAAATCTCCTGGGGGGCAATATCATGGTTAAATAAAGCGTCATTGATTACAACACACGGCTGCCTGTCAACACAATGATGGTCCACACGAGACCTTCTGATCACTTGCACGTTTTAGTTGTTGTCATTCATCTGAAAATCACAGTGTTTATAATATTATAAGTAGTTACAATTCACGTTGACATATCTGTCAAGGCTGTTCAATATCATTTAGCAACATTTTATGACTTTCGTTCATGTTAAATATTTGTTAGGTCCATAGCGCTCACTGCAAATCTTTGACAAAAGTACGAAAATCGTTTTTAGCTCGACTATTCTACTCGCCCTGGCGTCAGCGTCACACCTTGGTTAAAGTTTTGCATGCAAGTATATACGGTATGGCTATCATTTAAAGGTATATATAATATAGCTTTGAAACTTATTTTTTCTTTTTTTTTTGGTCAATTATCAACCTCACTGGGTTAAGTCTTATAACTCTGACATGTATTTTGGGCAAATTATCCCCCTTTTCGAACTTAGTAAATCCTAGTTAAAGTTTTGCGTGCAAGTTACTATCTCCAGAACTAATGCAGATGCTGAATTGAAACTTCACATGTGTCTTCGAGGTTATAAAACTAAGAGATACCATCAAGTCCCATAACTCTGTATGTATTTTGGCCAAATTATGCCCCCTTTTGGACATCCTGGTTAAAGGTTTGCATGCAAAGTTACTATCTCTAAAACTGATGCAGACACTGGATTGAAATTCTATAGATATTTTGACATTTAGGGTAATATTCCTGCTTCCGGGACAACAGTTCGAATAGTCGAGCATTGGCTGTCTTACGGACAGCTGTTGTTGTATTTCATATCATTCCTTATGCAGAAAAAAAATGTCTATCAGATTACGATGTTGCTAAAATCTATATTTTGGTTGAAGGTCATAAAATCAATTAAAAAAGCTCCAACGGAAATCTAATCTGTACTAAGTTATCTATGGATAGTATGAAGTGTAAACGAACAGTAGTTAAAGTACGTGAACAGAATAGAACAGAACAGAACAGAACAGAACAGAACAGATACTTTATTAAGACTTGTACATGGTACATCATCCTTTATAAATATATAGTCAACGTGACAATAATCATGACATAAGGGATGTTGTATATTTAGTATTTTAGACCTGACTATAATTACATATACAATAGAAAACATGTGGAGAAGGAGAACGCGAGGAATCTCAGACTGGCCACCTTTAAGTGGAATCCTTATGATACTATACCGTACGGTAGAGTATACCGGAGTAACGGCTTTTTTCCATGACTTAATACAACATCAAATGTGTGTCACTTACTTAAATTAATGCTAACAAGTACCGAGTAGTCACAGGCGAATGAGGTTGGGAGGGAGGTGAGTTTGGTGGGCGAGAATGGGGGCGTGCAAGGAACCACCTGAAAAGCACTATTTGCGTTTAATTTTGATATATTTTTGAACGAATGTAAATGTAAATGCGTATATATAAATGAATGAATGAATAAAGTAAATAAATAAAACACCATTTGTCCATTGACAAGAAGAGCATACACTTACTAATTTGATCGTTTTGTCATTTGTATAGCTAAATCTTGCTTTTATGTCGTTTGAAATGATTGATAATGTGTTTTCATGTCATTGTTGCATAACATGATGACAGGCATGCAAATTGAGACTTTTTAGTATATGCTAATTAGTGCAATGTTGTGCATTGTTTTGCTAACACACTGTTGTAGCTAGAGATATATTTGGATATATGACAATATGGGTGGACAACATTCAGGATTATCTTATTATGGTAATTGAGCCGTGCCATGGGAAAACCAACATAGTGGCTTTGCGACCAGCATGGATCCAGACCAGCCTGCGCATCCGCGCAGTCTGGTCAGGATCCATGCTGTTCGCTAACAGTTTCTCCAATAGGCTTTAAAAGCGAACAGCATGGATCCTGACCAGACTGCGCGGATGCGCAGGCTGGTCTGGATCCATGCTGGTCGCAAAGCCACTATGTTGGTTTTCCCATGGCACGGCTCGTATAGTTTTTATTAAAAATTTCACTCTTCGCGTCAAGAAGAATGAGTAAAGAAATGCTAATTTATTAAAACGTCGCTTTTAATTTGTTTGTAGTAATATCACAATAGTATGGGATATAAATGCCGGATACACACACTATAAGAATCTTTCAATGGTTGAAGGTGCGGATCATCCGGATGGAAATGGTCAGATATTTCCATCTGCACTTTCAACCTTTTTCTTGCATGTCGTATTCTTCAGTCAATAGAAGAATTAGTGATTTTCTTTTAAAAATCATTTTATTTTGGTAGTGTATGAATTTACGCTTTTCGTTCATAAATTACAGCACGTGAGTCATCTTACAACCCAGGGTGTAAGACGACTTTTTCCGGGACTGGCAAAAACACGGGAAAATCTTGTCCGGCATGCAAGAAAAATATATTAATTAATTAGTAATGTTCTCAAACTGAAAAGCAGTTTGTCGAATTATGTATCCAGTTTTAAAAAAATCATATAATTGACCGAGGAACAGATTTATCTATATTAATGAAAACGTTGTTAGGACAACATTTTCTTTGCACATTTGACGCACATTTGGTAGGAAGTATTACAGTTATAAAGGTTTCTCATTGATCTGACACACAATTACTTTAGTACAACAAACATTTCATTCATAAAAACGTTGGTCAATTGGTCATTTTATTGTAAGCTAGTAAACTTGACCAGGGGCTTTACTTTGATGTTTTACGCCCACTTTGAAACTGCACGTACTTACATAAATTTGGTCAGGGGTGTTCAAAAAGTTAGCATTGAATTTTACGAGAGCACCGTCTATGGAAGTTGTGAGATTTTATCTTTATTTATAAAGATGGGAAAACCTGTTGCAAGATGTTTTCTTCAGTGTCATACTAAAAAGAACGATACTGAAATAACAGAAATATGTATTAGACAGCTCCATTAGTAACCCATGGAGACCTTGCCTTGAAATTAGAGATAGAAAGTATAATAAATAAATAAATAAATAAATAAATAAATAAATAAATAAAAAAGTGGGCAGTCTGTTATTTACTTGTACCTTTAATCTCAGTAACAGCGGATTGCGTGCCATTCCAAAGCTACTGATGAGAAAACGTTTCGAACTTTACGAACATCCCTTTGCATGTGTTTTAATTGGACATTTAAAAAGCGTGGAATGTATATTAGATGGAGAAAATATTTATTTACATTTATAAAGATTGGTGGATATATTATGTATGTATAATGCTTTTGTGTTAAACAGTTTAGACAGCAGTTGTGTGTGCATACATCATCATATACTGGTATTTCCAGACAGATTGTGCAAAATGATATATTTTTATATATTGTTCTCCATTGTCACAAAAATGTCGTTTACAACAAAGACACTTTATTTCATTGACATATCCCTGCAGAGCAAATAAAATCCCCCAATACACTTTTAAATCCGCAATTTCTCTTTTCATGAAATGAGAAAGAAGATAATTTTTTCTTTTGTCCCGTAATTTAAGTGGTAATTTGACAATGAAAAGGATGAAAAGGGATCGTTCTTCCTAGAAGTTTTATATTACTTTCTGTTCGAGTTTGGATGAGGAAGGTAGTACTGAGTTCAAACATTTCAACACATATTTAAAAGTAACGATCAAAGACCTTCCCGTTTTAATAGTTTTGTTAAATTTGGGACAAAACTACAAAATCTTGACTTGAGAATTATTTTGATGAAACTGTTAAAGAATCGATTTTTTTTCAGGAGATAGGGGCATCTTCATTTTGTTTTATTTCTTAGCGCCTTCTGTTTTTTGATAGCTCTTTGTTGTTGTTTTTATCTCTAAAACGAAGTCGTGAAAGTCCATTTCGAAGAAAGTTGATACTACAGATCAGCTATTACATTTTATAACGCATTTAAATGTTCATTATAATATTACATGCGCGTTTATGTGCGTATTTATTTATGTATTAGTTGAAATATTTAAATAATGTAATGCAATGTCTTTTCCGATCACATTAATTCAGTTGCGAAGATATCAAACGGGGTTGATTCCAGGGTTTCAGTCATACGAATTTATCTTGCCTCCTACAAGTTTCTTGCATTTCTATTGGTCTAATAGACGTCACGTGGAGACAGGATATATTCCATATCCTGCTAGTACATTTCAGATATGAATTTTGATTAAAAAAATGGCTGCCACTTTGTTAATTTACAAAATATTAGATTATAGCATGTAAGTAAAGGGTAGTCGGAAAGATAAAATCGTTACACAGCTTGTTGGTGACAGGATACGGGATATACGCTGTCTCGAAAAAACATATCAGGCTCGAGCTTCGCTCTCGGCTGATATGGATTTCCTCGACAGCGTATATCCCGTATCCTGTCACCGACAAGCTGTGTAACTAATAATATTCTACGGTTAAATCAACGTGAGTTTATATTGCATTAAAATGTGGCTGCAGTTGATCAAACCTGTGCACAAATTTCTGTCACTGCGCAGTAAGTATGCGGTATTGTGGGAAATGAACAAGACATGGTACAACATTTCTCCATTAATACATCGCGGTAGTGTGAATCGTAACGTGAACAGGTGCCTAAACGTCGTTTTAACGTGTTTTTTTTTGAAAAATATAACTGTGGTTTGAAAAAAAAAACAACGTATAACATTTACATTCATGTGTATCAAAATTGTTTTAGACAAGATCAGATTTTACTAGGCTTATGTATAAAAGGCCTAAACCGTAGATTTCTTTGCACGATAACCCACTTCCAACGTCGTGTGAACTTTCAAAGATTTCATAAAAGACAGAACTTAAGCGTACATGTTATTGCTTAATTTGGATTTGATCATATTTGTTAAGTTTTGATATCGGTTGATATAACAGGCCGAATAATTGACTACCGGCACGAAAATAATACATTTTAATGGTACATGAAACACAGTCACCAGTAATTATGGTATATTAATTTCAAGGCAGAATTATTTAACAGTCAAAATTTTATTATAACAAGAACGTTTATTTATAGCATCAAAATATCGAATACATTTCCCAAGTAATCACAGGCTCTTTGCAAACCAGTGTGTTTGGAAGGGTTTCCGTATTGTATGTGTCTATGGTATGTTAGAGCAACTTTTTCATTTCCGGTTTGTTAAGTCCGGACCACCAAGACGATTTGCAAAGCGTTGATTAGATATTGATAAGTTCACACTGGAAGTATATGTGTGTTTTGTGCGACCTCTAAAGTGGTGATATACCGATACATAATATAGGAAACGCCTTATTTCATACTTTTAATATAATTTCACTTGATATTTGCAGATTTTGAGCAAGGATATCTGGAAGCGGAAGCAGAGGCCAAATCAAAAGGCGAACATCCACTTGAGAAAATGGAGGCGGAGTATGTCGGGATTTATCTTGGGTCAGCCATGCTTACGAAGGGTACCACTGGTCTCGGTGTGATACAAAAACCTCTTCGTGATAAATACTTCGCGTTCAGGAAATCGTCTGACAATAAACTTGGACCGGAAATAGGAATTCGAATAAATCCACGAGGAATAATTCTTTTGTTTCCGGGTGGTCACCATGGTCACCCAAACGACGAGTTTTATGAAATTTCTTCGATTCATTTTATCGAGGCGGTTCAGTTTGTTACAGTGAAACAAAAGGATAAAAAATACTATGGGGCATTTCTTCCAATTGACGAACCCGAGGGAAATCCAAGCCAGGATAAATTGTTTGTGCAAATCGAGAAGAAATTCAATCATTTGAATAAGATTTCTCACCCTCCAATGTTAGCTTGTGTCATGCGTAGACCAACTGGAGTAAAAGCCGTTGACTGTCATATGTTTGTTATTCCAGTCGTTGAAGACGCATTACGGATCGCAGATATGGTACATAGATTTCAAGAGCGTCCAGATAACCCGGAATTCTATCATGGCCGTCCTCCGCTAGATCGACTTGATTATCCGCCAGAACCTGACGTGATTCCACGAAATTTAGGGCCGCCACGCGAGCGTGATCCTCGCAACTCGGGACCACGTGATTCAGATGATTACGCTTATCTGTACAAAGGCAGGGGCCTTGAGCTTAAGCAAGAACATTTTGCTAGAGGTAATGAAGAAGACGAAAGACGCTTTGAACCAAATAGGAGTTATGAACGGGATTTTCGTGAAGATCCTCAAAGATACCCGCCTCCAATGACAGGGAGGCCTGGCAGCCTCGAATTGAGAGAAAGAGACAGGTTAGCTCCTCGAGACTTCAACAGGGACCCTTATGTAGACAGAAGACCTCGGGAATTTACAACAGCTGGTGGTAAATATGTTGAAAGGGATTCTTTTGGTAGTGAACATGAATTTGATAATCGAGTGATTCATGAACGACAACGTTCTGGTGGAGACAGAGAATTGGATCGATTTTCTGGCGGAATGTCGTCAAGGAACGAGTTTCCGGACAGACGCCCCGGAATGTCCCCAAGAAATGAATACCCGGACAGACCTAATCTTCCACCAAGGGGAGATTACAATGGTCAGCGCGACAGAGGACCGGGCAGTTTTACAGGTAGATACCCGGACACTTCTCCAGATCAGCGTCGCGGACCGCCGCCGTGGCAGGGAAGGGGACCGGGAGAAGAACCTCGGAACTATAGAGGCGATGAATATTCTAGACCGTTCAGAGGGGATATGCCCCCACGATCGCCCCCATTAAGTTCGCGTGGTCGGATATCACCGAGGTCGCCCAGGTCACATTCTCCGCCACGAGGTCATTCTTCTCCCCGCGCACAATCACCAGAAGGGGACGATCAGGTATATTCGGCATCGAACCTTGAAAGTCGAATGGAAGAAGTGCAAGGTGGAAAACCAGTGGCAAAAGTACCACCAAATCGCCACGCTGGTGTACGTGTGTTACCAAGTTTGCCCATTCCTGGTGCTAAAAACATTCTAAAACCCGTGTCCCCACGTACCTCTGACGTACCGGCCAAAGCTGAAGAAAGACCCCCGTCATATAACTTTAATACTAAAGCTGATAGCGACGAAGAAAATCCATACGACAACGCGCCGGACAATAGACATTTACAAAGGCAAAATAGGCCTAAATCTGAAAATAGTCCTCTGGTACATAAAAGAACGGACTATATCCATGCTTCAAGAGTTAAAAGTGATGATTATGGTAACGGTTACGGTGATAATGTAGGTTATAGTAACAAACAGCAAAATAAACAATGGTCTTATGAAGACGAAAAAGAGAAGTTTTTAAAAACTAGGGATGTTGGTGGTGGATGGAGCAGTGCAAACAAATCTAAATCCGCGCACGAGGGATTTAGTGGTCCTGGACCGAATGACCGGGGTGGGAGACATATGAAAGATATGGAAATTGAAGACATGTTTTCTAATATGAGAACTTCTAATCCAGGCCGAAATGATTTAGATTTTGAGAGATCTTTGGGGTATTTGCCATAAAGTTGTGAAAACAAATATTTAAACAGTGATCCGTATTTAAATGATATCCACGAATGTGCAGTCATGAACTTTGTGTATAATGTTAGATATTTTTTTTTTGTGTCACTACGCAGTAGTGTGTTTATGAAAACTGAGAATGCTGTATACAAAAATAAGGGATGGATTATTCTAGAAATGTCCACATTTTTGTCGAGTGACCTTCATCCGCAAGACTTTGTTATTGATATGTTTTTCTTTGGAAGAAAAAAATCACCAAGGCTTTTGCTATCAGTTTATAGCATTTGCACATTTTAAGCTATTTTGTTAATATGAGCCGCATCATGAGAAAACCAACATAGTGGCTTTGCGACCAGCAAGGATCCAGACCAGCCTGCGCATCCGCGCAGTCTGGTCAGGATCCATGCTGTTCGCTAACAGTTTATCCAATTCCAATAGGCTCTGAAAGCGAACAGCATGGATCCTGACCAGACTGCGCGGATGCGCAGGCTGGTCTGGATCCATGCTGGTCGCAAAGCCACTATGTTGGTTTTCTCATGATGCAGCTCATATGATATTTCATAGGCGCAGTAACTCAGTTGTGTTCGTTGCTAAACTTACTAGTATGCAGAATATATTTAGTTATATTCAGACGTGTTAATGTGCGAACCTGATACATTAAGCTGAAACTCTAAACTTTCCAAATACATTGTATGTAACTTTAGTATGATAAAGTTTGTAACCATATAAAAATATTCAGGACGTCTTTTCAATATCTGCTCTTATTTCATATGTTAATGACAATATTTGAATAGACACTTTTAAAAAGTTTGTATTAACTGCGTCGCGAATCTCTACATCTTGAACGCTTCAGTTATTCTTTCACGATTTAAAGCGACTGGTTTACATTGTTGGTGTAAAAGGAAGTCTTCTCAAAGTTTTGAAAAACTGTATTTTATAAAATGTTAAACATTTATGACATACTACTTGATGCAAATGTGAAATACCAACAACAGAGTTCTGAAAGGCACATAAGGACATTTTGAAATGAAGTCAGCATCCTGCACGTGTTTTTCGTAATATCAGATGTGAAAGTATTGATATTTTTTTTCACTCTAACAATTGACACGATAAGATTTAAACCAACTTACCTATGATTAACAGGTTTACAAAATACGATTTCTGTTAAATATTTTGAAATACAAAATGTATCTATGTAAGTTGAACAAAAACATTAATAGATATTTATAGATAGTTTTGGTACGAAATATTCTAGATCACCCCTGACTAAAACCTGAACTGTATTTTTAAGAGAACTTAAGAATATCAACGTTGGGATTTATTTCCTATACTTGCTGACCATTCCGGAAGTTTTAAAGTTTGTCTATCACGTTTTAAATCTTCACTCACACCATAATAATTATCTATTACATCTGTGTGACTGGATTGCAGTTTATATATAATATTTTTGGAACGCTAAAAATAAGATAATCGGGAATATCCCAATCTTTGAATCTTCCAAATCAGGTCGACTGTACTTTATTACATGTTCCAAAAAATAAAGAAAATAATTAAATCTTTGAAAGACTGCCAGTTAAGGTTCGTTTTAGTACATTTTAAGTATATTGAAGACTTTATCTTTTATACCTTGAATTTTGAAGTACATGCTTTCTCTATACATACTGAATTTTGTTGTACAGAAGTGAACACTTGCTTGGATATTATTCCGTATCTAAACTGATATGTATTTTGGTATTTATTTATGAAGTGAAGGTCGACTAACTTTTTCACAATCTTCCAGAGGGAGAGACCCCCTGATCGCCCTATTAGAAGGAAGATATCCCCTCCTATACCTCAAAATTTAGACCTAAAAATGCACCAGAGGCCGCCATTTCACACCTATATTTAAAAAAATTCCAGAGGGAGACCCCTCCCCTAACACAAGGGGGTTCCCCTCCTGTACTTAACCCCGCTCGGCGTTATGCGCATCGCCAATGACGCCATCGTTCTAAACTTGTGTTCCCCACCCCACATCAATTATTTCTGGATCCGGGCCTGTTACTAGTATTTTATTTTAGTATATATTAATCAGATGTTGCTCGCAAGCTGGTCTTCTATTGTTTGTGAATATATTTTTTTGTAACATACAGTTTTGTTTTGTTGGTTTTTCTTTAGTTGTTTCCCTGTCCAAAACTTACAATGAATTATCGATTTTATGTTTTAACACTCCTTCCCAAAAGTATTTCAGTTATATAACGACGGTCAGTTAATATCACTAGTGTGTTTGGATTATGAATGAATATTGGCCTGTTCTCCTCAAGTAAATGACAACTTCTCCACGTGAATCATAATGGAGAACGCATGGCCTAAGACACGCTGTTATTTGTCAACAGACGCCCCGGCCAAGGATCGAACTCGCGATAGTCTTCTGTTCTACCTTCCGAACTAACTACACGGCTACTAGTACCTAATTTATGGAGGGTAAAATATCAACAAACGATGACCTTGCCATGTAATATTTATCTTCTTGTGAAATGATATTACAGATAATCAAGAGAAATAGGGGGTGTAGGACCCGCCCCAAATGTAAAAATCATCACAAATGTGAAAATGGTTACAAATGTGAAAAAAATGTGTTATATATGTAAAAATATTCCATAACGTGAAAACTAGTTGTTCTAAATGTAATAATGATGCTGGTCACATACGTCATAAAAACGTCACAAGTGTAAAAACATTGTTTTGGTCAGAAATGTCAAAGAATATTCCTACAAATGTAAATCCGATTTTGATAATCGAAATTTAATGGTAAAAATAACACAGTAGTACACGCCAATGGGCGTAAACCTACTTCATGTCTTCGTCACTGACGTGAAGAGAACATTTGAATTGATGTGAAAGTGATTTCGTACAAACGCGGGCGGAAAAGTGTGGTAGATTGCTGATTCTAATATTTTAAGATTCGCAAGGATTTTACCGCGTATTGATTAAAACACGCCTACTTTTTGGCCAAGGGAAGTAATGCCTCCATTTACGCCTAAAAAGGATTCCAGATTAGTATTCCTTCCTGGTGTAATTCGAACGTGTGAGAATTGAAACAGATTTTAGTTTTGCGTGCTTTGTTGGCAAATAAAACACGTTTTTTCGTTCAGATGCGTCGTAATTACCACGCATCTGAACTCAAAACCGTGTTTTTTGCCAACAAAGCACGCAAAACTAGAATCTATTTCCCAATTACAAATTGTTTTAATTTTCTTAAATTTTCACTTTAGTACATTGAATATTGCTTAATTGATAGATTAAATTCCAAAATTCACATGAAATCATTTAAAAATATATATATATTTCTGAGAAATTTCCCTGTTAGGCGATATATGACCATTTTGTGTCGATTCGCCGTAAAACCCAACTCATTAAAAATGTTTTTTTTTTTCATTGCACAACTTCTTTTCTTTTTTGTTGTATAATTAGTTTAGAAACATACAAATATTGGTATCCTTGCTTTTTCCTGAGATATTTAGATTATCTACTCAGACTGAGACTCAGTTTTACATCATTTCTGGATTTAAAAATATCAAATATTTGTTCGGCAGCCTAAATTGTAAAATGAGCCGCACCATGAGAAAACCAACATAGTGCGTTTGCGACCAGCATGGATCAAGACCAGCCTGCGCATCCTGGTCTGGATCCATGCTGGTCGCAAGTGCACTGTGTTGGTTTGCTCATGGTGCGGCTTAAATAATATTTCCTACGCATTTAAAATAATATAAATAAGCTATATCGTTAAACATGCAAACATCTTGCAGAAAAATAATCAGTAACAACCATATACTGCATTGTCTTTATTTTCCGTCGAGCTTGTAAACCGGCTTGCCTGTCTTTGTTTTATAGAGACAGAACCTTTTTTTCTTATAAAGATAGAAATACATTCAATAAAGTCTAGAAATTGATTTCTAAGTCCTTCAAATAACCAAAATGAATTTACAAACTTGAAATTTATGGCAGATTTGTTTATATCAATAACAGAAGTTTTAATATTTAACTTAAAATTGTTACCACAAAGAATGACAACTCTTGCATGAGGCAAGTACTTACAAGCAGAGATATCTGTTAGTTTACTTCCCTTGCAATTACACAACTCAGCAGAAAATGAAAAGAGTTTTAGACACAATATCATATTTTTTTTTCAACTGACTATTAGGATCTATTAATATGTGTTAGATTTACCCTTAAAGAACTGCTTTATATGTTTTTGTCAACTTATTTATTGTAAAATAACTTTTAACAAGCCGTTGACAAACTACTATTTTATAGTGAAGAGAAATTTTTTTTCCTTGTATCAAGATATCACGTTTATGAACCGGTTTTGTAGGACCTGACAAGTAAGATTAGTAAAGATGCAATTATATTGATGCCTATCCGAACTATTCGCTTTTAACCAAATGAAGGCATTTTCAAACTTAGTTTGTTTTGATTAATGCGAAGTGTCCGATACCGTCCACAACTGTTCATCTTTACATTTAAAACCTAACGAGAATCAGTTACAGATCGGAAACTGCAATAAAGGGTGTGCAGTTACAACTCCAGGAAATGCTCCAAAGAGGCCGGAAGTTATGTGTTTATACTGTCTAACAATTTTATGAAATTAATTTAGCAGTACGTACTGTACTTGGTGTATCCAGTCAAGCTTACGCCATATTCTGTTTCTCTTCAATGTGAAAATTTGTTTAACTTTGTTTTTAAAACCTAAAAAGCAAAAAACAACAACAAAATAAAAAAAGCAAAAACAAAACAATTAACAGAATAAAAAGATGTTAAACGGATAAGCATATTAAGTTAAGAAAATACATTTACTCAGTCAGGGCCTTATATTGTTCACACGTCAGTTTGTTGTATAGCTGTTTTATGACTGTATCGATAATTAAAGATGTTTTCATGAAATATAAAAGGTAAGGGTAGATTTCTCGGAAGCACAGAGCACCTAAGACACAGTCATAGAGCTGTTCATGAAGGAATTTATACTGACAGTTTGTAAAGAAAAAAAAGCAACGTCCAATTTGCTAAACTATACGGTCTATAGCTATGAAAGAATAAGAACCTTTCACTGGTTAAAGGTACGGATGGAAATATCTGGTTCGCACGTAACTGTTTCGACGGAAGTGACAAAGCTCTGCCCAGTTACCACAAAACAGCTACCCGAGAGCAAGATATTTCCACAGCACCGTCTACCATTGATAGATATTTTTTCTTGCATACCATAATCTTTTTTTTTTTAAATAGGACAATGAAACCCAAATAAAACGAATGCTTTTATTTTTAGAACTATTTTGTAATAGAAGCGTACGAATTTACGCATTCATTCGTAAATTGCAGCAAGCGAGACATCTTTCCTCGGGGTGTAAGACGAGTTTTTCTAGCACTGACAAATGCACGTGGAAACCCTGTCTCAGGCAGCAGGTTTAGTAAATTCAATTAAACTTAAAGTATTTACAACAGACGAAACTCAAATACGTTAACGACCATACAAAACAATTCCAGAAATGAAAGAAATATTGAACAAGAAACGAAGAAAATACTTGATGCAAATTTAATAGAACATTCAACAAGTGGATATAGTTTACCACTAATCTGTTTAGATTTGTACTGATTTTAAACAATTAACCCTTAGCTTGCTAAATTTCTAAAATGGACTGGTCCATCATTCAGTTTGGGCAATACCATTTATTATTTGAAGGGGTGTTCACTGAAAATTTACTGACTGAATAGCGAACAGTGCAGACCATGATCAGCCTGCACGGATGTGCAGGCTGATCTTGGTCTGCACTGGTCGCTAAGGCAAAACCAATTGCCGCCAGCAGGCTGAGGGTTAAACAAAAAATGTATTTTATCCGTTACGTAATAGTTATAGTATGTGTGAGAGTGTGTTACCAGGATATATCAGAGCTAGGGGTACATCGAGGGTATTTTTCTCTGCACATATCGTCGAGGCCGGTAGGCCGAGACAGATATGTGAAGAGAAAAATAACGAGATGTACCCCTAGCTCTGATATATCCTGGTAACACACGAGCATTACATATTATAACTGTTTTATCGCATAGTTTATCATTAAAATTTATATATTATTTTCATTTAAATTTGTTTATTATTATTTTTACTATTTTGATTCCCTTTCTGCACCTCGCTGACTGAAACACTAAAACTTCTGTTTTAGAAAATGTGTTCCCCAGATAAAAGTACCCAACAAATTTCTGCACTGGTTTTAAATCTTTGCATTTCATTGGCCAGACATACTGTAAAACTTGTTGTTTTGTTTGTAAAAAAAATCAAAGAAAAAGAAACATTTGAGAAATCTCAGAATTTCATATATTTTATGCATTTCTGAATTTGGCAATAACTATCAAGTTTTTGAAATATTCTAGTTTATTTATTCTTTTACTTTATAAATGTAGGTGTTTGTGACAATTCTTTCTCTGTGAACTGTAAATTGGAGCTAACATCATCTTTTCTTTGAAAGGAAAAAATTATACTCCCTTGATAGGACCTCAGTAGAGAAAAAGTGTTCCGATATATATCGGAACAGTTTTACTGTGCTGATATATATCGGAACACTTTTTTTCTTATGAAACTCCATAGAGATTTCCGTGTTGATATATATCGCAACAGTTTTGTAAGATATCAGCACAGTTTTGTAGTAATAATGTGTGTTACTATGTATAACATGCTGCAAAGATCAAAGGAAAATTGCCGCACTATGCGATAACTTTGTTTACTGATGCAGTGGATATATAAGTAAACTATTTACAGTTACGGGTTTAAAGTTAAAGCATCTACGAATGGCTCTGATTGATTAAGGTATGCCAATTAAAAATTAGCTCCAGAAAAATGGAATTTTTCTGCTTAACAAGTAACATTTTTAGGTCATCATATTGCAAAGGAAGTGGTAATTCCAGCCAAATCTTACACACAAGGCATAGACGAACTTCCAGTTCAGAAAAACATTAAAACGTTCGACAGATTTTAGGATAATTTAATCTAATTTAATTTAATTTAATTTAATTAACGTTACATTGAAGCTTATTCTAGGTTAGCATATCCATGATATCAGTCATTAAGCAAAACAAACAAACAAGATTGAATAGACGGAAGAATGTGTGAAGGCATTCAATATATTAAAACAGGTATTAACATCAAGCCTAGTATTATTGTTTCCCGATCCAGATTAAAATGGAATTAGATATAGATAAGATATAGAAACAGAAGCGTTGGTCACAGGCGATGCTAAGAAATCTGTTGAAAATATAACAGAAAGTTTAAAAGTAGCCGGAGACGTTGCACAAAAGAATATGGAACAATCTTAATAACAATATAAAAGAAATGTGATGTGAAATCTAAAGAATCTATATTCAAAATAGTATTATGTTAAAAACTGGCAAAATGCCTCAAGGAGTATCTAGAAAGCTGTTTCCTAAATTTGCAGATCCTTACTACATTACAAAGGGAAATATAATTCAGATCAATTAAGAAATTATAAGACGAATAAACCATTTAAGTTACTCATACATTCACACAGACCACAACTCTATATAAAGACCCTTCCGATTACGGTATAGATGATAGACCAATTGATATTTATTATTTATTCTGTTTGGTTTAACGTCGCACCGACACAATTGGTAGAGGAAGACCCCAGTTGCCCCTCCGTGCATTATTTCATCACGAGCGGGCACCTGGGTAGAACCACCGACCTTCCGTAAGCCAGCTGGATGGTTTCCTCACATGAAGAACTCAACGCCCGAGTGAGGATGGAACCCAAATCGATGAGGGACAAGTGCTTTGAAGTCAGCGACCTTAATCACTCGGCCACGGAGCATCCCTCCAATTGATAAGACAGATAACAAGCAATTAAGCACTAATAGACAACAAGAGAGTTTAAATGCACCAGACAATAAAAATCACAGAATAATGAAAATAATTAAACTAACAAGCAAGTGCAAGACGGGGAACAAGCATAGTGTTGAAAGATTACTAAAAACTAAATTGAAAACTTGGATCAGACATTACTTAGTAAAATGGGCAAATAAGACATATAAACCATGTTGGGAACCAACGCAAAATATATCGCCATTACTAAAAGAGCGATTTCACATTCAAAGAACAACTTAAATGGGAAAATAGATAGGTTTTGTGTTGGCCATGGTAACAATGGTAATTGGAGCAACAAACGATCACCTGCATTATATTGTCATATTTCAAGAGGAAAGCTTGGTATCATTTTCAGCGGAATACAGGTTGCATATATAGGTTATAGACATAAACTTGTATAAATGAATTTCATTAATAAAAATAAAATCAACTGCTCTCCGAAAGTAACATTTTGCATCGTTTTCCATCTTCAGTAACGGCGAAACAGGGCTTGTAGAAATGTGAATGTAAATGAAGTGTTAATTTGTTGTCTGACCGAAGTTGGTGTTCTTAGATGCCAGCTAATCTCAGATATTATTGGATCCAATCCGTCACTGTACTTCAGCTTTTCAGGAAGTAACTCATCTTCTAATCTGTCAACTTCTTTCTGCAGCTTGATAACAACACGTTCAGCATTAGTAGCCCTATCCTCTGCAATCTTGAGTCTATTAGTACAGCCACGGATGGCCTCCTCATAACTTTCCACATCTTTGTAAAGTCCATCTGGAATTTCGGAGTAAGTGAGACTTCCACATGGAGGCGACACGTTCTTAGGGCTAAAATGAAATGAAGTTATATGATTGTGACTATAGGTCTAAAAATGCATTTCCTGTTTTCTTGTTTATCATGTATAGATGTTTTGGTTGAGTTTTCTTAACTTCATTCTCGGCAGTGAATTTTGTAGTTTCTGTTTGAGAAATTTCAGTATAAGACAGTGGATTTTCTTTGTGGGGGATAACTCATGTTTTTGTTCATGTAACTACATCTTCAGAATCACCAAGAACTCTGCAAATGCTATAACATGTAAACAATACGCTAACGCTATTCCAGCAAAACCCTGTCTAGTGAATTAAAGCAATCATAAGAGCCTGCTTTTATATTCTATATACTTTTCGCCATTTTCATTGAAGTTTTTCACTTTGCCTTCAACTAACTCGCATCACAAAATAAAATACACAAGACTTTTGAAATCTAAGCTTTCAGGAAACTAATTGAACGGACAAATTGTTAGGAAGATAAAGTTTGTAACATCTTGTACAGAACTTGTTTTCTTTATGTGTCACCCAGAATGTAAATTTCAGTTAAATAAATAACGATACAGATACTTTAAACCATCTTGATATGTCAGAATTATTGGTCACTCTATCTGTGTTTTCAAGACTATTGTAAATATAAGAATCAAAGATCAATTTGTGCTAAACTGCAACAGTATTATCAATGATGTCAACAATGGAAAATAATTGATTTTTTTTGTAAATTTAAGCATGATCTATACTTGGGAATTACGTTACATTTTTGCTTTTGATCTTGCTGTCACATTCGGCAAATTATGTCTGAATTATAAGTTACCAACAGAAAAGGGCAGATCTTTTAACATTGATAGAGAACAAAGAACATGTAATCTGTGTAACAGAAACTTGCATGGAGATGAATTTCATTACTTCTTTTACTGCTGAAAGGCAAAACTATATCGATGAATATCATTATAAAAATCCAAAAGGTGATAAATTTTCACGAAAATAATCTGCCACTGGTTCAGAATGCAAATAGACATATATGTCTCTCGGGAAACTGTGTTGGTGATAACTCGGCAGAATCACGTTTACGCCAAAACAGTTACCCTTGAACCGGATATTCCGATCTGTAACTACAACCAATGACATATTATTATAGTCTAGATTAAATAAGTTCCACGACTGTAAACTTGTTAGGCTTTCAGAAGTGAGGATTGACTGACTTTTGAAAATTGGTGTTTAATAAAGATTATGTTAGAACTTAAGCGGACATTCCCCTCTTAAAACTCGACTAAAATTTATTTATATTTAAATCCCCTACTCATCACAAATTCCAGCTTCCTTGTTATACGTCATATTTCCTGTACAGTCAAATATAGTGTACCGGCCGTCCACGCATATTGCGAACGACTTGCAGCAAAACTGATCTGCCGATGCATAACCCAAAAATAAAACAGATGTGTTTCATGAGTTATCTCAAGAAACTCGCGAACGATATTAAAGAAGAAGAAGAAGATCTCAAGAAACAACAGAATCGTAAAGGACAGTTTTGTTGAAGAAAATTATGCATCATAAACTTGATATTTTTTCTCATGTTTAACAGTGTTGAAACGAAATGACGCTATAGCAGAGTTTCAAGTATCAATTTGTCGAAAGGCTATTTGAATTCTTCAGCCTAGTTCTAGCTTAGAAACAAAAACTTTAGCAAAGCTTCTTAGTTGTAACGGGGACATAATTTTGCTTAAATGTAAGCCACTTGCCACGTGAGGTCTTTCTATGATACCAAAGACGTGTCGAGAATCTGAAAGTATTCGGTTAAAGGTCCATTACTAAGGGAAAGTGAGTTGGCAATTTTTTTCATAGCCAGTGCATAGACTTCTGCAAGACACTAAATAATGAAGATTGGCAGGTCAAAATTTACAGAAGGTCTTTGGAACTCAAAGAAATGTATGTGTATTATGTTGAAATTTCAATGAATCGACAGAATGACCCCCCAGGTCTTTTTAACTTTCTTCATACTTCATAGAAAAATAATTGTACATATACTGCGATTTATTTCGAATTTCTACATACCAACTTTCATTTTCCAATAAAATGAAATAGTTTCTTTGCTTTTTAAAAGAAATTAAAATGTTCACTTTCCTTAGTATTGGACCTTTAAATAATTCCTGAGAAACGTGCAAACCTGTGTTAAAAGGGGAATTATTGTGACAAAAGTGAAGCTAACGTGTTGAAATCGAAATAATACGGTATTTCAAACAAAGTATTTTGCTATTGAATAAAATCTTCTTTTTTTTCGTTTAGATGCGCATGATTATATCACTTGGGCTGTCTATATAAGTTCATCGAATCTGAACTCGAAATAATAATTTTATTCGACGACAAAGCATAATTTTGGGATATATCACTTCTTAAATAAAATTAAGTAATATAACATTGAATCAACTTTAAAGCTAAATACGCTCCTTTTTATTTCATCCCTAGTAATACAATTATACGATGAATAAAAGTCTATCACCTACCAACAAAAGCTGAAAGTACCACGATGCAGATCACAAGATTATTCATTCTGAAATATTTATAAATATAAGCGCTTAAAATGTCAAATGTATTTTCATCAACTGGTATTTTTTTCTGGCCATAGTGTATTCTAAAAATGCTTTTTGGCTGTTATCTTATACTACAAATGTATACAGGTATGAACCATATTTGGACTTCATGCAAGTCTTTGAATATCGCTAGCGATTCCTGGATGAATTGCAGGAAGTCCCAATGTGGTTAATACAAATATAAACGCATAAAAATTACAATAAATCGTTTAATTATATACTATCTAATGACATACTAAGAAACATAGATGAAATATAATTTATATTTCATTATATTTCATTGTATTTATTTTTCACTGCAGTGAGACATAATTTCATTATTTCACTGATTTTCTGGATCTTTTTTAAGTATTCTCTGGCAGTGACTTTGGTATCATTTGAAGCGAAAAAATAGGCTTCTTCAAGTCAAAAGATAGCATTAACAATTAACAATGATTGCAACCTGCCTATGGTACATTCTGAGTGGTACGCGTACTCCACTAAGGGACATTACTCGGGAGATCATTTGAAACGCCAGAAAATAATGTCAAAATTACTGGGACTTGCAAGTTGGTTGTACTACACTTTCATATGTTATACCTTCGCGGATGCTGTAAAGGTAACGTTTTTGTTTATTTCCAAAATAAGACTAAATTTCGGCTGTACGGAAAATGTATTATTGTTGTTGACGCTTGATCTAAAACGGCGTTTTCAATTATTTGGGTATATAATAAACAGAAAATTCAAGTTTTTTTCATGAATATGGTTTTTATTTTCATCTCGTGGTATGACCAAACGCATATTTCACTCGTGAAACTTGAATGCCCTCTATATATTCACATTTCTTGTAATAGCTTGCTACCAAAATAGGTGGTACGTTTTCCACGACTATCAGAAAAAGTAAAAATTAATGTGCGGATACCAATCTTTCCACATCTAAATAGTGCAGCCTAAAAGGCCCGCCTAAGTTCCATTGTAAATCGCCTTCCGATAAAAATACAGCCCCTGTATGTTTAAAATCCATTGAAAACTCGTATAGTCGTGACCCTTACCGCCAGTAAAACTCATTTAACTATTGCATAATGTTCTTTTTGAAATGATGAAGTCCAATGTTGAAGGAAAAATAATCAAAAGACGCCATTTTTTTTTTTTTTTTGGCTTTGAGCTACTGTTCCATGGCTGAAAATCACTAAATTCGGCTGCTTCATATAAAATCCACTTACTTGATAACGGTTTTTCGACGTCAGATTTTCAGAAGCTTTTATAGATCTGTTCTAGAATTATATGAACTATTACCATATATTTAGTTTTGAATATTTTTATTGAAAAAATTAGTCCTAGCTTTGTTTCAGAATAGTCATGGAATTTACCAGGACCAATCCCTCTTTAATAACTTTTAATCATTAAGTTTGCAGCAAAATTAAATTGAATGTATAGAAGTATCTAATTTGAATTTTAATCTACATCTGTATTATTATGTGTACTACTATATGTTGATTAAAACGGAATTGTTGCATATTAAGCCTCGTTACCGTCCAATGCGCAGGTGCCCTCTGGACGAATATTTCTATCCGATTCAGAAAAACATGACTGATATTTTTGTCTTGCATTTTTTTCGTGTTATAACAGCTGTAGAATTCCGACGGAAGCGAGCATTTCAGCACGTGAGCGCGAGAATATCTCTGTTAACACACGTTTACTCTTCTGTTTAATAAAACCCGAAAAGCAACAGTTTTATGCTAGAATAAAGGAATAAAAATAACCAATTGCTGAAAAATACGTTAGCCATACATATCTAAAAAATCAACTTTGAGACATTATTGCAAATGTATCGAAATGAAGATATATATATATATATATATATGGTGAGATTTTAAAGGCGTAAAACTCCCCATAGGACTGACCCTTTTATGCTTCTCTTTACCAGAATTCAATACATTTACCAGTAAACTGGCACTAGTCAGAGTAATGACGAGTAAAATACATGTTTTATATGCTGTTCAATTTTCATATAAAACAATTCCTTCTATGGCTTGTGGTAGACGTTAAAAATTTTTTTTCTACGAATGCTATTTTTACTTTTATTGAAGGGTATGGAGTATGTTTCTTAATACCATGAGATAAAATAAACATTATATTCACAAAAAAACACACACACACACACAAAAAAGAAAAAAAAAAAGAAAATTCTACAGATTTGTGTCGATAACAGTGCGAGAGAAATCATAAAAAAATAAAAAGATATGTCAGGAAAGTGTAGAGCGAATTTACTGCATATTCTTAGCACTTCATGATGTGACGTTTTCAGGCTGCCGATTTAGTTGATTTTGTGATAAGAACAAAATTTTTCAGGACATTAAATTTTGAGGCAAAATATGGCCCAAAATGCACAACTTGCGCTACCTATCCCTTATTAGCTGCAAAGGAATGGCATAAAATATATGCATATTTTAAAAGCATGTAACCGGACAAAAATAATGGAGGTCAGAAATTTGTCTTAAACCGTTTACTTTTTCTTCGGAAATTAGAGCTGAATCTAGATGGATGGATGACGGTTTCCGTAATATTACATCTGTGATATGAATTGTAAAATATAAATGTGTCTTTAGCATGAGTAAAATTGAAATTTTAAATTCGAGGACACACATGAAACTCGTATCTCCAACTTTCTGTTTTTCCGGTTTTGAATCGACATCATTTGTTTTAATGTAAACATTAAATAATGAAGGATAGATTATATTTATTTGTATATCTTTTTAACAGTCACAAAGTAAAATATCGTTTTCATTTCATAAAAATAATTTAAAGTTGTTTATAAAGTCTTACACATTGTTGGATAAGGACGTCAAAAATGACATCACACAAACGAAAAGAAATCTGAATGTCAATTTGATACATTGAAGTATTGCAAATAGCTCAAAATATAAGTTTTACTTACCTCTAGTATGCTGTCATGGAATAAGTTATCCTACTGCATCGTTCAAGTATATTTCACAAAATGTATTTGCATTATAAATTGCATTTGTCTTTCGTGACTCAATATTAACTGCTTAAAAATTAAATTTTTTTAGGCATCTGTACGTCTGTAAATTAGTTATTTTCGTGCTATCGTTGCAGACACTTAACTCATTGCACGACTTTAATTTGTTTTAATTGTCGCAAACAAACGTAGTTATTGGCCTTTATGCCGCTGATTCAACATTAACATACTGTCTTTACTCCATAAAAAAGAAAAACAATATACATGATTCAAATATAAGTGCAATTTATATAGAAGTGCGGCAAATGCACAACGTAAAACTGAAGAGGTGTGTACGGGTATAATCATAGATGGCACGCTTTGAAGGAGCTTTCAAACGTGCGCTCCGAACTTGACCCGAAATTGACAGTGCTTGCTTCATCGTTTCAGATAAAGAAAAACGTTCCTAAGGACGGATGTAAAAGTAGAAAGACTATAGGATCTTTCATTCTATATTTCTGCTATTTTGTAAAAAAAAAAAAAAACGAGATGGCTAGGCCCCCATTCCATTAATATCTTGTAGTTCAGTAGGAACTATAAAAGTGAGAAATGCAAAAAAAACAAAAAACTTGACATTGGTCCTACAACGGGATCATTGCAGGCTGGTCAAAAAGTGCAAAATCTTTAAAGGGGGTGGGGTGGGGGGACTTAAGTTTTGATAACTTTCTGTGTTCTTGTATGAGAGTCATGATCTTGTCATTAATCAAAAGCACAAAAGATGCACACACTTTACAAAATGGCCACCCTGATTCTGCTCATTAGGGAAGTGCAATATTACGACTCGCTACATGTAAGCCTGGCCGCGCCCGAAATGTTCGAATACAAGTGTACCCTGCTACCTTTACTAAATAAATATCTGCGTCTGTGTGTGTAGAAAGTAAGCAAAGTCACTGAACTACTTGTCATATACGTAAATTCAAAGGACAATTGCTACATGATGTAATTGGTATGTGTCCTAATTCCTAAAGAGTATTCGCCCTTTAACGCTGATAGAACCCATCTATTTATACATGTAAATATATGAACACGAAAAAGTAGATTGAAGGTTGGAAACAAAAGAGTGATATTTAATTGATTGGTCTATATGGATCAAAACCAACAGTTACAAATATGATAACTACTCAGGAAATTGTTTAGTAATTTAAGACTTTTGAGGATAGTGAGATACAGAAGACGCCCCAGTTTGTTCCAAAGGTTTTATAGTTTCTTTAACGTGCCAAATGTAAAAGCAACCGTACATGGGAGAAAGAAATTAACAATTTAAGCAAAAGGAGTGACCGAGTCCAAGTTTTAAAACTGAGTTTGGAGAATAGCATCAGAATGCAGCCTCGCCTTTGGTCATTTTCAAAATTCTGTTCACAAACTACCAATCACATACCGGTTTACAAACTCAGTTTTAAAACCTTGGGACAACGCTTCACAATCAGCCGTCTTGCTCATTCAAGATGTTACATCTGTATAAGTAGGAAAGTGTCTGTAATTTAAGGTAAATTCAGCTTCATACTTCTAAAACAGCTATACCTTACAGAAAATTGTGTAAACCTGGTAGTGGTAATAAAACACAATACGATAGAGTCCAGATACTATATAAGTTAGAATATTCTTATACATGTACAGCAAAATTATCTTTGTTTATAAAAACAGTGCTGGAATATGGAATATAATATATTAATTAACTACTCCGAATTTTCCTTTATCAAAGGAACCGATCAATAATAATTAATTAATATTACGTATAAAGACCAAAGCGATGAAATCTCTAAAATTGTCTTTGACTAATCTATTTTTCTTTTAGTGTCCCACAGGGGGGTGGGGGGGGGGGGGGGGCATACAGCATTCTTCATGTTGCAACCGCCAATACTCTGGTTAAATACTGTCCCTGAGGAAAACAAGACAAGATACAATATGACTTCTGTAAGATCATCTGAAAAGAAAATGTCTCACTATAAAGGAGATTTTTTTCCGAGTAGCTCATTTCATAAATAAATTAATATTGCTTTATAGTTCCTTCTCAGTCTTAGCGGGATCGCTGGACTGAGGCTCTAGTTGGCTGGGCGACAACAAGAGTACACGACAGCTCGAGAAATAAAGGCTTCCATAAAGCTATTTTCCTACATACCACTCCATACCCTTGGTTTATAGCTTTTTTGAGCGAAATCCGTCGAGTCGTCCTATTGACAGGACGAACACACAAAACACACGACAATATGAATATTCGACAAATAGTTTTATTGTCGACTTGTGGTACTGCCATGTCTTCACCTCGGGAAAATATCTCACTATGGCAGAAGACATGCGAAATCTTGTAATTAATACCTTATAATTTCATAGACTTAATTATTTTAACACATATGTAACCAGGGCAAAGTAAATATAATAAAATGGTGAGAATAAACGCCCCCAATTGAGAAGATAAGAATACCGAAATAACACTTCGGTTTCAGAGCTTCTAGTACGGGATATTAGGGTTTCAATCCCTTGCCGCAGATTACAAAAAGGTTGAAAAAATGGCAGTTCTCTAGTTTAGTACTCGGTATTAAAAGGGTTATACCAGGAGAATGTTATGTATATATCAATTTTTAGAAGTATCTCATTGTTAACTTGTAGCTGACCTCGTAACAATACAACATTGTGAGGCCACGAACAGGGTTCCTTAATTGTCTTACCCGAAGGACAGAAATTGAGGCCTAAGTATGTCTTGTTTTTTACACGTGTACCATGTCTGGCAATCAAAACCGGCGTAACGTCCATCTGGAATATTGGAACAGTCAATGAGACTTCCACATATTCTTAAGGCTGAAATGAAATGTAGTTTTATAATTGTGACTATAATAAATGTCTTTCTTGCTTTTTCCATCTTGAATATTGGAACAGTCAATGAGACTTCCACATATTCTTAGGGCTGAAATGAAATGTAGTTTTATAATTGTGACTTTAATAAATGTCTTTCTTGCTTTATTTTTTAGCATGTATAGATGTTAAAGTCGAGTTTTCTAAACTCGTCTTCATTCTGCTCAGTGAATTTTGCAGTTTGTGTTTAGGCGTTTCAATATAATAAAATCTGTGAAAATATAAGACCAATTAAAAATCTATATTATCTTTTTGGGGGATAACGCACTGGAAACTTCTGAGATGCTCTTGTGTGTCTCCCACCAAACTAGAAGTTCTACCAAGGAAAGACGGCTTCGAGTGTATCGGTGCTATACACCGGGCACGCTAAAGAACCAGACTGTGTATTCGCAAAAAGCTAGGCTAAGTTAGCCGGACAGGCCTGTATCTAAAAATGATTACTCTCTATCTGTTCTGGGGGCTTTATCTCACTCTGTCCCTCTGGTCAGATCACTCTGTGTCTGTACTGGTAGAGGATGAATTTCAAGCTCTGTGTGGCTTCGTTTGCTATATGTAAAGTGCTTTTGAACGTGTTAATCATGAAAAGGGCGCTATATAAATCTGGTATAATAATAATAATAATAACGCATGTTTTTTTTTCGTGTTATAACATTTTCAGAATCGTACGGCACCAGCATAACACCAAGAATTCTGCTGATGCTATAACAGGCAAAAACACACGATTACGCTATTTGGGCAGAAACCCGTCCAGTAAATTAAAGGAATCATAATATATCGAAGAGGCTGCCTTTAGACGTTAAATCGTTTCACCATTTTCATTGAAGTTTTGCACTTTGCCTTCAACTGTCTAGTATAAAAACGTACAGGTACAATGATATGGCGTTACCAATATCAAACCCTAGCTTTTTTTTGCAGAATTCGTTTCGGGGTTTGACCGCAAAACTTCCGTGGTCTCTAATAAATGAGTGAGCTATACATGTTTTAAGCTCAACCCTCGCTATGTAGTATTAAATCTTATAAACTGGATCATCTGACTGGTATTTCCTGTGAATTTATCAATGCCGCCAATAAGAAATTTGGCAACCCTTCTCCAAATGAACCTTGTGCTGTTAATGACAACTAATGATTTGTACTTAATTATATTTTGTTTGTGTACAATTCGATTAAACAACCTAAATAATGGCTCTTTGTTCCTTATAGTTTACTTCTCTATTCAGAATACCTTTTTTTACGGAATAAAAATGACGTTTCGTTATAGATATTAAAACAAAACTTTTCCACCGCGTTGTCCTAGCGAGATACTAGTGTTCTAGTATTTGTTAATTTAGAATCTGACATCTTCCCAAAGTATTGTGTAAAGGCATATTTTACAATTGTATAGGAACAAATGTTATGTCAATGGCCCTGATAATTACAGCGTGATAACATTTTTGAGTTGCTTAGGTAAACTTCTTTACTGTTTACCTGATTAAACTGTTTTCTAGAAGTTAGTAATGTTATATGTGAAGAGCAAGCTTGGTTCAGGAAACATAATGGTACTGTTGATAAAAAAAATCTTCAACATGTAGATAAATATGTATTTAGTAAACAATAAAACAGTCAATATCCTGCAAGTGTTTTTCGTAGTAACAGGAGTACAAATTACGATTTTTTTAAAAAATCTTTGAAATATCTATGAAGGTTGAACAAAAGCATTGATACATATTTATAGATATTTTTTGATACGAAATATTTCGAACATCTCGGACTTAATCCTCTACTGTATTTTATGATACCTTAAGAATACGTGGATACCCATAACCTTTACTGATTTCAAACCATCATGAATTAAATTCCAGTACTACCTGACGGAAGAGTGTTTAAGATTTACTTTCACTTTTTAAATCTTCTGTTGGTTGAAATTGATATGTATGCTTTTTGGAATGAGACAACTGGGAATATATATGTGTGTGTGTGTGTTTGTGGTGTGCGCGTCTGCGTGCTGTGGGTTTCGTTTTGGGGAGGCTGCGTTTTTCGTACGTGGCATTCCCTGTTTGATATTTGTCTTTGTTTTTTATCTTTCATGCCTAGAACTTGGAAGTACATGCTTTCTCTGCTATCTGAAATTTGTTGTATTGGGTATTACTCCATATCTGAGCTGATATGTATTTTGATATTTTTATGTAATGAAGGTCGACAAACTTTGTTACTCGGGCCTAGATCCAGGGCAGGACCCAAGGGTCTCTGCTCTCCCCGGTCGGCTGAAAAGTGACTAATAGTCATTAAAATTGCATCCAACTATTTTGGCAAGGAGTAATAACTATAAAAAACCAAGACCCAAAAAGGTAGTAGAGGCCACTATTTGATACCTATATTAAAATTTTTCCAGGGGAGACTATTCACCCCCTATTAGAAAGCAGGTATCCCTTCCTATATCACAAAATATGAAGGGCCGCCATTTTATGTTTATATTTCAAACATGACGCCTTCGTTCTAAACTTGTGCCCCCACCAATCACATTTTTCTGGATCATGGCCTGTTACTGGTATTTCATTTTAGTGTATTAATCAGATGTTGCTCGCAAGCTGGTAGCTGGTCTTGCATTGTTTGTGAGTATATAAATATTTTGTAACATACAGTTTCGTTTTATTGATTTTTCTTTAGATGATTGCTTAACCAAGTACGATTAGTAAAGATGTAATTATATTGATGCCTGCTCTTTAGATTGAAACCGAACTACTCGCTTTTAACCAATTGAAAGCATTTTCAAACTTAGTTTGCTTTGATTAACGCGAAGTGTCCGATACCGTCCACAGCTGTTTAACTTTATTAAACCAAAAGAGAAGCAGTTACAGATCGGAAACTGCGATAAAGGGTGTGAAGTTATAACTCCTAGAAATGCACTAAAGAGGCCGGAAGTTATGTGTTTTTACTATCTAACAATTTTATAAAAAATTAATGTACAGTACTTTGTGTATCAAGTCAAGCTTACGCCATATTCTGTTTTTCTACAATGAGAAATATTTATTTTTCTCTGTTTTTAAAACCTCAAGAAAACAAAGCAATAATAACAATTAACCGAATAAAAACGTTAAAAGGATAAGCAATTAAGCATACGTATTAAGTTGATAAAATACATTGTACATTTGTAACTCAGTCAGGGCATTATATTGTTCACACGTCAGTTTGTAGTATAGCTGTTTTATGACTGTATCAATAATTAAAAACGTTTTCATGAAAGATAAAAGGAAAGGGTAAATTTCCCGGAAGCACAGAGCACCCAAGACACAGTCATGGAGCTGTTCATGAAGTCCATGTTGTGGAAAAAGTAGGTCACTTCTTTTGTGGTTGGTCTTAAATAAATGCAAATAAGTTTTTCCACCATATTTTCGAATTTATACTGACAGGTTGCATAAAAAATATAATCAACGTCCAATATGCTAAACTATACAGTTTGTAGCTATAAAAGAATATAAGAATCTTTCACTGGTTGAAGGTACGGATGGAAATATCTGATTCGAAGGTAACTGTTTCGGCGGTAACAAGGCTTTGCCGAGTTACCGCAAAACAGCTACCCGAGAGCAAGATATGTCCTCAACATCGTCTACCAGTGAAACATACTTTTTCTTGCATATCGTATTCTTTAAAACAGGAGGAATAAAATAAAACGAATGTTTTTCTTTTAAGCACTATTTTGTTATAGAAGCATACGAATATACGCTTTCATTAAAAAATGCAGCACGTGAGGCATCTTACACTCCGGGGTGTAAGACGAGTTTTTATAGCACTGACAAATGCATGGGGAAATCCTGTCTGGTGTGCGAGAACAAGTCATAGTTATGTACACTACAATGAACGACGAATATGAGTGAATATAAACGCGTATTTGTGTTTGGCAAAAAAAAAAAATCAATTTCTTCAATATCTCCTTTCCTCTTGGACATACACATTATGATGCAAACACTTGCCCCAAACTTCCGAAATGGTTGTTATTCAGCTTTCCGATATGAAATACTATTTTATATCAATACTATAGGTTTGCATTATAACATCTTTTCAAATTTTCTATTTACATTTCTTACCAATAACCAAAAACAATGTTTTTTACATCAGTGACGTTTTTATGACGTAAGTGACCAGCGTAATTTTTATATTTACAACAACTAGGTTTCATTTTTGTGGAACGTTTTTACATATTTTACACATTTTTTTAACATTTGTAATCAGTTTACATTTGTGATGACTTTTACATTTGGGGGTCCTTCAAGTCCTACAGGAGCCCTTCATGATCGAGCGGTTGTGGGCGCCGACCTCGAATCGCTTCCCAACACTACTGTTGACTCGAATTCTGCTGGGTCACATTGACAGTAATTTTATAGTAATATTCATTTTGACTTTGAAAGAATCCTACTAATTTCGAAATAAATGTATACTCTTTAAACCGAAGAGTTTCAAAAGTTTTACTTTATTCGTATGTCGCATATGCGAATAAGTAATTAAATGCATGAGAAGATCCCTTGAACGCAATGTTGAACGCAATCAAATCAAATGACAGCAGACTCGAGTTTATTGAGTCTGTTCACGTTTTTTTTGCTGGGTTCAAGGTCGCACCGACACAGTTATAGGTCATAAGGCGACTTTCAAGCTTTGATGGTGGAGAAAGACCCCTGGTTCCTCTCCGTGTATATTTTTATCAAGGGTGAGTAACTCTCTAGTAAACAAATAGGTCAAGCAGCAGGGCAAGAAAAAACAACCTTTACACCTTCATTTAACTGACATAGAAAAATAAAAATAATCAATCACTTCAGGAAGATAGGAATTGTTTTGCAAAAAATATCTGAATTAGGTTTAGTAATTTTAGTTAAACTTAAAACACTAACAACAGACGACACTCGAATACGTAAAAGACCATAAAACAGGTAATTATGAAGTAACTCCAATGAGATTAAGTACTCGATCAAGCACGTTTCAGTTTTTAATGTAAACAGTGATTCGGGGACTAGCATGGCACATTCTTATCACGTATTAGGATGATTTATTTGTCTATTACAACACTATCGTTGAGTTCTTAAAACATCTACAAATGGTTTTCGATGGATTAAGAAATGTCAATTTAAAATTAGCTCCAGAAAAATGTAGTTTTGTTGCTTAACACGTAACAGTTTTAGGTCGTCATATTACAAAGAAAGAGATAACTGCAGCAACATATTAAACACATAGACGGACTTCCAGTTCCAAAACACTATAAAATGTTCGACAATTCTTAGTATAACTAAACTTCTATAAACGATATATGCAAGTTTATTCTAAGGTAGCATATCCATAATATCAGTTATTAAGAAAAACAAACAAACAATCGAATAATAAGATTGAAAGGACTGAAGAATGTGATAAGCCATTCAATATATTAAAACAGGCATTAAAATCAAGCCAGGCATTATTGGTTTCCCGATCCAGATAAAGAAAATGGAATTAGATATAGATAGGATGTTAGAAACAGAAGTAATGGTCACATGCGATGCTAAGACATTTGTTGAAAATATGACAGAAAGTTTAAAAATAACCAGAGAAATGCACAAAAGAATATAGAACAATCTCAATAAAAGATAAAAAGAAATATAATGTGAAAACGAAATAATCCATATTCAAAATAAGGGATCATGTTATGTTGAAAATTGAGAAAATACCTCAATGAGTTTCAAGACAGCTATATCCTAAATTTGCAGGTCCTTGCTACTTTACAAAGTAAGTTCTAATTCATATCAATTAAGAAATCATAAGACGAATAAACAACTTATGTGCTTCGTACATGCAAACAGGCTATAACTCTATATAAAGACAATTCCGATTATAGTATAAATGATAGACCAATTGATAGGACGGATAGCAAGCAATAAATCACTATTAGACAACAAGAGAATTTAAATGCACCGGACAAAAAAAATTCACAGAATAATGAAAATATTCAAACTAACAGACAAGTGCAAGATGGGGAACAAGATAAATGGTATAGAGTTGAAAGATTACTAAGAACTAAATTTATAAATACAATGTATGTTCAGACATTACTCAGTAAAATGGGCAAACAAGATATATAAAGCAAGTGGGGAACCTACGCAAAATATATCGCCCTTACTAAAAGAGCGATTTCACATTCAAAGAACAACTGAGACAGGAAAATAGATAGGTTTTGTGTTGGCCATGTTATCAATGGTAAATGGAGCAACAAACGATCACCTGCATTATATTGTCACATGCTTGGTACGATTTTTAGCGGAATACTGGTTGCATATATAGGTTATAGACATAAATTTGTATACATGAATCCTTCATTGGTAAAAATCACTCCAACTACTGTCCGAAAGTTACATTTTGCATCGTTTTCCATCTTCAGTAACAGCGAAACAGGGCGTTGTAGAAATGTAAATAAAGTGTTAATTTGTTGTCTGACGGAAGTTGGTGTTTTAAGCTAACTCAGAAATCATTTGTTCCAGTTCATCACTGTACTTCAGCTTTTCAGCAAGTAATTCATCTGCTAATCTGTCAACTTCCTTCTGCAGCTTGATAATAACACGTTCAGCATTAGAAACCCGATCCTCTGCAATCTTGAGTCTCTGTGTACATTCATGGATGGTCGCCTCAAAACTGCCCAAAATGTCGTTAAGTCCATCTGGAGATTCGGTGTAGTCAATAAGACTTCCACACGGAGGCGGCACGTTCTTAGGGCTAAAATGAAATGTAGTTTTATGATTGTGACTATAGGTATAACAAGAGCTGTCCGTAAGACAGCGCGCTCCACTATTCGGCTATTTGACAGTTAAATGAATTTATGTCTCAATAAGAGACCTCTTCTTTAAAAGGAAAATACCACACCTGCAGATAATGATGATAAAGATGATGTTAAGTTTCAAGTCATTATCTTATATTGGACTAAAGTTATCTATGCTTTCTGTGCTAATATAAGAAATAAAGATCTATTTGTGCAAAAATGGAACAGCATTATCAATGATGTCAACAAGGAAAATATTAGAATTATAGTAAATTCCACTGGCACCAGAACAGAAAGAAAATGCCTCTGTACATGTTATACCCTATCCCTAGGTATTCTATAAGAACCATGGTCATGAAGGGGAAATATAATAACCCGTTTCAATCGCACATTTC
The DNA here is from genome assembly GCF_021730395.1 of Mercenaria mercenaria. Lineage (NCBI taxonomy): Eukaryota > Metazoa > Mollusca > Bivalvia > Venerida > Veneridae > Mercenaria > Mercenaria mercenaria. The sequence continues at coordinate 6,778,158 of NC_069372.1, forward strand.
ATACATAAAACACGCAGTTTGGTAAATGTGTACTATGGATATCAAACAAGTGGTAATTTATCTTCCATTGTGTACCGGTCACATTTCTTCAATACTTCTTATCTTAGAAAAACAACGCGTAGTTTATAGTTTTTTCAACGTTTCACAAAAAACTTGCTTGAACCTCCTTGGTGAAGTTCCGTTCTAGGTTACAAAACCATTCTGAATGGCTGTTGTGAAAATGTATGTCAATCGTCATATTACTACACGAGTTCGCTTAAATGTGAAAATGCAGCACAGATGTGGAAAATGAATAAAATTAAACAAAACAGATGTAGACCAATGTATGATTTCAAATTAAATATCATATACAAGATGTATTTCATTCATCATTTCGAGTTTTACTGTAAAATTGTGATTTTTTTTTAAATTCTGTTTTTGTTTGTTTACATTTCGCCAAACACGTGCACACTGCCGTGACCTCTAGACCGGATGTTCATTAGGGAAGGTCACGCAAGTTTTTTCTGTAACGTTGACGAAAGCATGAAATATGTTGATTATCTCAGAAATATGGAATATTGAGACAAGGTGACTGGTGCACGATGGAAGATAAATTATCGCTTGTTGAATATACTAGGTACCCATGCATCGAACTGCGCGTTTAAGTTAAGAAATGTACGATTGAAACGGGTTAGTACATTTTCCCGTTCATGACCATGGTTCTTATAGAATACCTAGGGGTAGGGTATAACATGTACAGAGGTATTTCTTTCTGGTCTGGTGCCAGTGGTAAATTCATGCATGATCTGTACTTGAGAACTACGTTACAGTTTTGCTTTATGATCTTGCTTTCACACTATGCAAATTAGTTACTAATAGAAAAGGGCAAATTTATAACATTGATAGAGAACAAAGAACATGTAATTTGTGTAACAGAAACTTGCATGGAGATGAATTTCATTACTTCTTTTACTGCTGAAAGGCAAAATTATATCGATGAATATCACTATAAAAATCCAAACGGTGATAAATTTTCACGAAAATAATCTGCCACTGGTTCAAAATGCAAATAGGCATATACGTCTCTCGGGAAACTGTGTTGGTGATAACTCGGCAGAATCACGTTTACGCCAAAACAGTTACCCTTGAACCGGATATTCCGATCTGTAACTACAACCAATGACATATTATTTTAGTCTAGATTAAATATTTTCCACGACCGTAAACTACTATAAATACTACCTTGTTAGGCTTTCAGAAGACTGACTTTTGAAAATTGGTGTTTAATAAAGATTATGTTCCCCTCTTAAAACTCGACTAAAATGTATTTAATTCCCTTACTCATCACAAATTCCAGTTTCCTTGTTATACGTCATATTTCCTGAACAGTCAAATATAGAGTACTGGCCGTCTACGCATATTGCGAAAGAGTTGCAGCAAAACTGGTCTGCCGATGCATAACCTGAAAATAAAACAGATGCATGAGTTATCTCAAGAAACAACAGAATCTTAAAGGACCATTTTGTCGAAGAAAATTATGCATCATAAATTTGATTTTTTTCTCAAGTTTGACGTTGTTGAAACGAAATATCGCTATGGTAGAGTTTCAAGTATCAATTTGACTATTTGAAGCCTTTCCACCTAATTTAAGCTTATAAACAAAAACTTTAATAGAGCTTCTTAATTGTAAAAGGGATATAATTTTGCTTAAATGTAAGCCACTTGCCACGTGATGTCATTTCACGGTACCAAATACGTGTCGAGAATCTGAAAGTATTTGGTTAAGTAATTCCTAAGAAACGTGCAAACCTGTGTTTAAAGAGTCATAATTGTGAAAAAATTAAAGCTAACGTGTTGAAATCGAAATAATACGGTATTTCAAACAAAGTATTTTGCTATTGAATAAAATCATTGATTTTCGTTTAGATGCGCATGATTATATCACTTGTGCTGTCGGTATAAATTCTTCGAATCTGGACTCGAAATAATAATTTTATTCCACGAGAAAGCATAATTTTGAGATATATCACTTCTTAAAAAAATTAAGTAATATAACATTGAATCAACCTTAAAGCTAAAATACACACATTTTATTTCATCCCTAGTTATACAATTATACGATGAATAAAAGTCTATCACTTACCAACAATAGCTGAAAGTACCACGATGCAGATCACAAGATTATTCATTCTGAAATATTTATAAATATTAGCGCTTAAAATGTCAAATGTATTTTCATCAACTGTTATTTTATCTAGCTAGTGTATTTTAAAAATGCTTTTTGGCTGTTATTTTTATGCCACTGCAAATGTATACGGGTATGAACTATATTTGCACTTCATGCAAATCATTGAATATTACTAGCGATTCTTAGATGAATCGCAGGAAGTCCCAATGTGGTTAATACCAGTATAAACGCGTAAAGAATATTTTTATTATAAACTATCTAATAAAATACTGAGGAACATTGATGAAATATAGTTTATATTGTATTTACTTTCATATTTTTAATATTTTCACTGATTTTCCAGATCTATTTTAGTATTCTCTGGCAGTGACTTTAGTATCATTTGAAGTGAAAAAATGCATATGGATAGTGAAGCAGCTACTTTAAATCAAAATATAGAATTAACAATGATCGCAACCCGCCTATGATACATTCTCACAGGTATATGTATGTACGCGTACTCCTTTAAGGGACATTACTCGGGAGATCATTTGAAACGCCAGAAAATAATGTCAAAATTACCGGGTCCTGCGAGTTGTTTGTACTACACTTTCATATTTTGTATCTTCGCGGATGCTGTTAAGGTTGTTTATGTTTATTTCCAAAATAAGACTAAAACGGCTGTACAGAAAATGTATTATTGTTGTTGGCGCTCATTCTAAATGCAAACACACGACGTCTTCAATTATTTGGGTATATAATAAACAGAAAATTCAAGTGTTTTTTTTTTTTTGCATGAATATGGTTTTTATTTTCACAAAACGCATATTTCACTCGTGACTATGCCATTCGTGAACCATTGTTTTATTTTCATACAGCTCGATGAAAACAGAAATTATATTAATGCCAAAACTTAAATATTCTCTATATATTTACATTTCTTGCAGTAGCTTGCTACCAAAATAAGTAGTATGTTTTCCACGACTATCAGAAAAATAAAAATCAATGTCAATACCAAGTTCCATTGTAAATCGCCTTCCGATAAAAATACAGCTCCTGTGTAAAATCCATTGAAAAATCGTACAGTCGTGACCCTCACCGCCAGTAAAATTCATTTAGCTATTACATAATTTTCTTTTTGAAATTATGATGTCCAATGTTGAAGGGAAAAAAAATCAAAAGACACCATTTTGTTTATGTCTTTTTGGCTTCGAGCTACTGTTCCAAGGCTGAAAACCACTAAATTCGGCTGCTTCATATTTTAAGATTCTTTCACTGGTTGTAGGTGCAGATGGGAATATCCGACCTCGAGAGTAACTGTTTAGGCGGTAACGAGGCTCCTGTCGAGTTACCGCCTAAACAGTTACCCGCGAGCCGTATATTCCCATCAGCACCTATAACCAGTGACAGAATCTTTTTCTTGCATACCTATTTCAAAAAATAACAATCAAAATAAAATCAAGCGAACGGCTTTCTTTTCAGAACTATTTCTTAAAGCGCGTATTTAGCCTAAACAAAGCACGGGAAGCCAACGTCCGTAAACAGGAATCGAGTAATGTACTATCAGGAACAAAGAGGAACTGTCAAGGTATCGGATTTTTATTTCGCTTACATTTGTGAAATGAATGATATAAATGTGTCTTTAGCATGAGTAAAATTGAAATTTTAAATTCGACGACACACATGGAACTCGTATCCAACTTTCAGTTTTTCCAAGTTTGAATCGACATCATCAGTTTTGGATGTAAACATTAAATAATGAAGATTAAATTCTATTGATTTTAATATCTTTCTAACAGTCACAAAGTAAACTATTGTTCTCATTTCATAAAAATGATTTAAAGTTGTTGATAACGTCTTACACATTGTTGGAGAAGGACGTCAAAAATGACATCACACACACGAAAAGAAATCTGAACGTCAATACATTGAAATATTGAAAATAACTCAAAATATGTTTTACTTATCTCTGGTATACTGTTTAGGAATAAGTTATCCTACTGCGTCGTTCAAGTATATTTCGCAAAATGCATTTGCATTATGGATTGCATTTGTCTTTCGTGACTTAATATTCATTGCTTGAAAATTAAGTTTTTGTAAGCATCTGTATGACTGTAAATTAGTTATTTTCGTGCTATCGTTGCAGACACTTAACCCTTTGCACGACATTAATTTGTTTTAACCGCCACAAACATACGTAGTTATTGATCTTTATGCCGATGATTCAACATTAACATACTGTCTTTTCACCATAAAAAAAATATGCATGATTCAAATATAAGTGCAAATTATATAAAAGTGCGGCAAATGCACAACGTAAAACTGAAGAGGTGTGTACGGGTATAATCATAGATGACACGCTTTTATGGAGCTTTGAACTTGACACGAAATTGACATTGCATGGTTCATGGTTTCGGATAAAGAAAAACATTCCTAATGACGGATGTAAAAATATGGTCCGAGAGCTCACGGACTTTTATTGCAACAATTGAGGCCAAAAGAAGTTTATACATTTTTGGAAACACTATTTCATATCCTCCATGAAAACCCATTTCTTAAGTGTCAAAGCCGTGCCTATCTATATTTTGTTCGCTTATGTTTGTGATATGGGAGGTTAAACTCACTTGTAAAAATTTAGGGGGTAGGGTAAAGTTTACGTCTACCAGTTTTTTCACTGTTTAATTACAGTAGCTATTTGATTGTCAGTAAATGTATATATGTCAACCAATGTCAGCAAAAAGAAATTCATCAAAAAGGAATGAAGGGCAAACTTGATATTTAAGGTCAAAGGTAAAATTTATGTACAAATCACAAAAATTGGCATATTTGAAATTTATTTTTATTCTTAAAAATTAGTTTGTTATCATAAGTCACTCAGTTTTACTTATGTAATGTGTTTATATCAGCCAAAGTCAGAAATGCAAATCTTATTGCAAAACGTCAAAGTCAACCCTGATAATTGAAGGTCAAAGTTCATTTTCATGCACAAATGTGAAAAATGTTACCTTTACTTTTTTAATCTGTTTAATATGTATTCACATTATTAGTCACTGAAGTTAATTTGTTTTAATGTCTGTATGCCAGGCAAAGTCAGCAGTACAAAGGTAATCACAAAACTGCCAAGGGTAAAGCTTATATCAAAGGTCAAAGGTCAAATGTCTGTGAAAATTGCATGAATAGCTTTTTGTTTGAAATATAAATGCTATTTCACATCATTATTTGTAATTGCACGTAGTTTATTTTAATGTATATATGTCCCACAATGTCAGTAATAAAGATATAGTCTAAAATAAGACAAGTTCTAATGTGATATTAAAGGTTAAAGGTCACTTTCAAGTAAAAGAATGAAAAAAATAGCTCTTTATTTTTTCTTCTTGTTAATGGTATTTTGTTGATATTAATCAACAATATCAGTTCATTTTAATGTATAAAATGTAAGTGATGTCTGGTATGCACATATTATTCCAAAACATTCAAGGTTAACCATAATTTCAAAGGTCAAAGGTCAAAAAAGTGAATAAAATGTTGCAATGATATCGCCTGTTTGTAATATTTTTATTGTTTAAAAGTATTTGTTTTGTCATTTTAGTAACTGATCGTTTTTCATTTTACTGTATATATGTCAGACGATGTCATGGAGGTGAAAATAAGTCAAGGTCGAACCTAGTATTAAAGGTCAGGGGTCATTTTTATGTAAAAGATCAATTTGTAGCATACTTACTCATTACTTTGTGCAAAAATAATAGCTCTTGTTAGAAATTTCTGTTGGCAATTTATTTTAATGTATATATGTCAAGCAAGGTCAGGAATGTAGGTCTTATCCAAAGAAGGCAAAGCAAAACCTATTATCAAAGGTCAAAGGTCAAATTTGCGTGAAAATTAGCCCAAAACCCAGTACTTTTGCAACGATTTTTCATAATTTTTTATGGTATTTAAAAACTATTAACTAATTATTATTCATTTTAATTTATTTATAACAGATGATATCATTCTTGAAATAATAATGAAAAATTAGTCAAGGTCAAATCTGACATTAAAGGTCAAAGAAGAGGGCCTTCAAAAAACTCGCCACTATGAAAATAACTGGCAGGAACAAGCTGGGGAGTAAATGCAAAGATCCTCTGCAAGTCTACACAGGCAACGTACGATACATAGCAGAGTACGCATCAACCTCATTGGTACCTGCTTCCAAAACCAGTAAAAATAAACTGGACAGTGTTAAATTTCATGTCTGAGTATAATCCCGGGGCAATGAAAACAACTCAAATAAAATGAATCGAAAAGACAGCCAACCCTGAACAATTAGAGACAAGACGAGAGTACAAAGCTTTTGTCCATGCAGAGAAGGCAAAGAGACTACCATCCCACCCACTCCACTCAAAATTCGAGAGCAGAACCAAGAACATACTGAAAATACAGAGTCTTATCCACATCGTCAAAAAACTGCCAAAATAGAAAGCAGCAGCACTGGACACAGAGGCAGAGCCGCTCGAGCCCAATGAATCCCAGACAATGTGCTCCCAAGATCAGATTTGAGGTGCCAGGAGTAGAAGAAAAGGGAAAGCACCATCAGGCTTACCAACAATCTCTTACGCTAGAAATGATCAATAACCGCTATCCAGCACACTCTTGCATCCAAGAATATACAAATGGATCAGTGGAAAAGGCAGTTCAGAAAGCTTGGGGTGGTGCCTACATCAAATTTTCAGACAGCTCCTCCTTCATACTCTCTCATACAGTCGGCAAGAGATGCTCCAACTACAGATCCAGATGCAAGCCCTCACATCGGCGACACTCGAACAGTATGAGCGAGGAGAAAAGGGACAATATATTCCTAACAGACCCCAAGTCAGCTCTTCAGGCTCTCTTAGCAGGTCCATCAGACAACTTAATCAGACAGCTGTTGAAAAACATCAGTCTCCTGCCTGAGAACAACAATGTAGCATTTCGATAGATTGCTGCACATGTGGGCATAGCTGGAAATGAAGCTGAGCACAAACTTGCAAAGACAGCAACCAGACAAATACAGCCCAAACCTCCAACTTCATACAGAGAAGCTCTGACTTCTGTGGAAGAACAGCTTTGCGTCAGACTGGAAGAACATAAATGGAGGTTACCCGCCAAAGCATGACTATCTACACAAGCTAAACAGCCAATTAACTGTCTTCCGTCTGCGCACTGAAGACTGTGGCCCGAGAAAACATATGAAGAAGCTAGGATTTGCAGAGAAAGCTAAATGTCAGTGCGGATCAGAGGAACAAACACCGTTTCACATTCTGCAGAGTTGTTCCTATCTGGAAGAAGCACACGCCAGAAAGTTTGGCCAACAGACATCCCATTTGGGATCAAGCCGTGGAGAGATATCAGCGACCTGCAGAATACGATGCAGTTCATTGTCGCATCTAATCATAAAATATAAAACGGCCATAAGAAGATGGAAGGCAGTAAGGAAGTAAAGAAGTAAAGGCTAACTTTAAAATGAATTAACATCAAGCTATAACAAGATATGTTTGAACAAAGAAATAAAATTACAGTGCTATAATTTGTATTTATTACCCGAAAATGAATTTTAAACTTTAACATCAGGGCTGATCTAGACTCATGTCTTATGATATCTCCATTGTAGACATTGACCCATATATAGATACGTGTATATACATGTATGAGACTTCAAGTAATAACCATAAGATATTAATAATGACAAAATACTTTTAAACAAGGAAAAGTATTGCAAAAATGCTACTTTTTGCGATCTTTCACGCAAATTTCACCTTTTACCTTTGATATAAGCTTTAACAATCACTGTTTTCGAAATTAGATCTGCATTGCTGACATTGATTTACAAATAAACATAAGACAAAATTGATTTCAATGAACAAAATGACAATATAATTTGTAACGAAGAAGAAATTAAAAATGCTGTATTTTGAATTTTTACATGAAAAAGACCTTTTACCTTTAATGTCAGGTTTGACATTGACTTACTTTTCATTATTATTTCAACAGTGATATTGTCAGTTGTATATATTTGAAAATGAATACTGATCAGTTTTACTAGTAGTGACAGAAATAACCTACACAATAAAGAATCGAAGCCTTGAAATGTCTGATGGTTGCGGGTTTTTGGTAGATTTATTTTCTGTTTAAAATGGTAGTCTATGAATATACATGAATGAAAAACAAATACAAATTTAATGTGCCTCTTATCTAAGATGAAATCTGCCTGACCCAGCTTGTGATGTAACCATGGGCTGGAATACCTTATCATTGAAAGATCTTATATAATCTAAATGGTTAGAGTGAGTGGATACAGGTTGAATAAGAATTGCTTGTTCATTGATAATTCATCCGCACTGTGCATGAATGGGACTATTTTGTGTAGCACATGAACATCTTTTGGATGTGATTCTGAATAAAATAAAAATGCTATGATAGTCAAAAATACACTTTAACTTTGGTAGCGGGATCTTATATAATCTAAATGGTTAGTGTGAGTGGATACAGGTTGAATAAGAATTGCTTGTTCACTGATAATTCATCCGCACTGTGCATGAATGAGACTATTTTGTGTAGCACATGAACATCTTTTGGATGTGACTCTGAATAAAATAAAAATGCTATGATAGTCAAAAATACACTTTAACTTTGGTAGCGAGATTAACCCGCAACCAAAAATCATTGCAAAATTCTTGCTATTTGTGAATTCTTACACAAATTTGACCTTTGACCTTTGATAATAGGTTTGCCTTTGACTTATAAGGATAAGACTTACATTGCTAACCTTGCCTGACATGTATACATTAAAGTAAATTGCTAACAGTGAATTATAACAACAAGCTATTTTTTGATCAAAGTAATGAGTAAGTATGGTAAAGGTTGTGATTTTTTATAGAAAAGTGACCCCTGGCCTCCAATACCAGGTTTGACCTTGACTTATTTTCTCTTCTATGACAACGTCTGACATATATACAGTAAAATGAAAAACGATCAGTTACTAAAATGACAAAACAAATACTTTTAAACAATCAAAATTATTACAAATAGGTGATATTTTTGCAACATTTTACTCACTTTTTTGACCTTTGACCTTTGATGTTATGGTTGACCTTGAACGTTTTGAAATTATATGTGCATACCAGACATCGCCTAACATTTAATATACATTAAATGAACTGATATCGTTGACTAATATCGACAAAATATTAACAACAAATTAAAGAGCCATTTTTCTTCCTTTTACATGAAAATGACCTTTGACCCTTAATATCACATTTGAACTTTTCTGATTTCAGACGATCTCTTTATTACTGACATTGTGGGACATATATACATTAAAATAAATCACGAGCAATTATTAATAATGATTAGGAATAGCATTTATATTTCAAACATGAAGCTATTCATGCAATTTTTCACTCAAATTTGGCCTTTGACCTTTGATATAAGCTTTATCCTTGGCAGTTTTGAGGTTACATCTGCACTGCTGACTTTGCCTGACATACAGACATTAAAACAAATTAACTTCGGTGACTAATAATGTGAATACATATTAAACAGATTAAAAAAGTAAAGGTAACATTTTTCACATTTGTGCATGAAAATGAACTTTGACCTTCAATTATCAGGGTTGACTTTGACGTTTTGCAATAAGATTTGCATTTCTGACTTTGGCTGATATAAACACATTACATAAGTAAAACTGAGTGACTTATGATAACAAACTAATTTTTAAGTATAAAAATAAATTTCAAATATGCCAATTTTTGTGATTTGTACATAAATTTGACCTTTGACCTTAAATATCAAGTTTGCCCTTCATTCCTTTTTGATGAATTTCTTTTTGCTGACATTGGTTGACATATATACATTTACTGACAATCAAATAGCTACTGTAATTAAACAGTGAAAAAACTGGTAGACGTAAACTTTACCCTACCCCCTAAATTTTTACAAGTGAGTTTAACCTCCCATACCACAAACATAAGCGAACAAAATATAGATAGGCACGGCTTTGACACTTAAGAAATGGGTTTTCATGAAGGATATGAAATAGTGTTTCCAAAAATGTATAAACTTCTTTTGGCCTCAATTGTTGCAATAAAAGTCAGTGAGCTCTCGGACCAATATAAAGACTATAGGATATATCATATATTTTTCAGTGAATTATTGTAAGATTAGAGTGAAATGTATCTGGTATCAAATATATTTTTAACTAGTAAGAAAGTACATAATCTCTAAATTAAGTCAAAGGAAAAACGTTTGGTTTACATGTAAGATCAAAATATCTTTCACTAAAGACAGTCATATGTTACATTTTCACTCTCGGCTATGCCACTCGTAAAACTATTGCATAGACCTGGTGTTACTCATGAAAATATTTTAATCTTAAACTGAAACAAACATATATCCTCTATTTTTCTCTAAAACAAGTCTGCTCTTTCTAATCAAAGGGAGACGAATTACTGTATTTACAACAAATATCATTACAATGGATTACGTCAGGATAGAGTAAGATCATCTGCATGAATGATTTACTTAAAATAAGTCGTACACAGCTGTTTAGGCGGAGGCACTTACTGAAGGTAACACGTACAACTGTATTTAGTGATAAATGTAATGGTATTGTTATACAGGAAAGAAAGCCCAGCAATCATACGTTACTGCATGATATCGCAATCGCAGATTTATATATAGCTCCATCGTTACCGACGGGTTAAGCCATGCAAGTGGATTTATCGATATCCGAAGAAAATCATTTCATCAATATTGTTGTTTCTACATGCTTATAAAGTCTTTTCTATAAAAAAAACAATACCGTACGTAGGTAATTGCGTAACTATAAGCTTGCGCCGTTGAATTAAAAGTTTATAATTCTCTGTGTTCATTAAGGTAGCAGGGTACACTTCGAATGGGCCCCCGTCAATATTTGTAATAATTACAACTTCGTGATTTTGGATGTCTGTAAATTAAAGTGAGAGATAATGATTGTTAATTCTTTAGAAAATTTAAACAGCTGAAACATGTTATTTTTTTTGTCACATACAGTTTTGTTTAGTTGATTGTTCTTTAGTTGGTTGCCTGACCAAAACTGATAATGACTGATCGATTTTATGTTTTAACACTGCTTTCAAAAAGCATTTCAGTAATGTAACGACGGTCAGTTAATATAACTAGTTTTTTTGGATTAAGAATGAATATAACCTTAATGTGAATTTCCCCATGTGAATCATAGGTGGAGGACCAATGACTTATAACACGCTGCAATATGTCAACAGACATCCTGGTCGAGGATCGAACTCGCGACCCTTCGGAACATTGTCCTGTGTTCTGCCTCCCGAGCCTTATAGGTGGGAACTTGTACCTCATTTATGGAGGGTAAAATAGCAGGAAACGATGTTCCGTCTTGCCATGCAATATTTATCTTCAGTGAGATGATTCTATGAACAATTTTAGGGAAAAAGGGGCTTTCATGATCAAGCGGCTGTGGACGCCGACTTGGAATCGCTTCCCAACACTGCTGTTGACTCCATAGCCCCTTGATCACTTTGGCAGTACGTTTATAGTGATAATCATTATGACTTGGTGAAAGCACCCTACTAATTTCGAAATAAATATATACTCCTTTAACCGAAGAATTTTTTACTTTTATTGTATTCGCATTTGTGAACGACTATTAAAATACATGAGAAGATCCTTTAAAATTGTTAAACGCAACCAAACAAAATGATAGCAGCCTCAGTTTATTGAGTCTGTTCACGTTTTTGTTTTGTTCAACGTTGCACCGACACAGTTATAGGTCATATGGCGACTTTCCAGCTCTGATAAAAGATATATCAGAATTAGGTTTAACAAATTTAATCAAACATAAAATACTAAGAACAGACGAAAGTCCAATACATACACGACCATATAAAACAACCCCAGAAATGAAAAAAAAATGAACAAGAAGCCAAGGATAGCATATCCATTATATCAGTTATTAAGCAAAAACAACAAACAATCGAATATTATGAGTAAATAGACTGAAGAATGTGATAAGGCATTCAATATATTAAAAGAGGCATTAATATCAAACCCGGTATTATTGGTCCAGACATCCATGACTGACTGTAAGTTTATATAATTATAATAATCTATCAAATAAATTATAAGACGAACAAACCACTTATTAATAAGTGCTACATGTAAACAGGCTATAACTCTATGTAAAGACTTCCGTTAACGGTATGATTGGTAGAGCAATTGATAGGACAGACAGCTATCAATTAAGCACTAACAGACAACAAGAGAATTTAAATGCAACAGACTGTAAAAAGTCACAGAATAATGAAAATAATCAAACTAACAGGCAAGTGCATGACGGGGAACAAGATAAATGGTAAAGAGTTGAAAGATTACTAAAAACTAAATTTATAAATGGGACAAGACATTTTTAGTAAAATGGGCAACAAACAAAAAAATATAAACCAAGTTTGGAACCTACGCAAAATATAACTCCGTTATTGAAAGAGCGATTTCACATTTAAAGAACAGCTTAGACAAGAAAATAGATAGGTCTAATGATAGTACTGAGTACAGCAATACCAACTGCAGTAGTTAATGAGACTAAGTATGTAATCAGTGTCTGTTCTGGAGGTAATTAGTGACAAACAATATCAGATAGAATAGTAATTCTTAATTTGAACTAGGTACCAGGACAACAGAACCTTGCGGACACTAACTTGCTAATTTATTCTTTAATGTTTCAAAGTCATGTCGGCAACCATTTTGATTCTTTTTTAATTTTTAAAGTATGTCAGTGATAGCAATGGTCGTTGTGGCTAAATAGGGTTTGTGTTGGCCGTGGTAACAATGGTAAATGGAGCAACAAACGACCACCTGCATCATATTTTCATATTTCAAGAGGAAAGCTTGGTACGATTTTCAACGGAATACTGGTTGCATATATATATTATAGACATTTACTTGTATAAATAAATTTTTCATTAGTAAAATTCACTTCAGTAACTTTCCGAAAGTAACGTTTGCATAGTTTTTCCATTATCAGCAACAGCGAAACAGGTCTTTGTAGAATTGTAAATAAAGTGTTGTCTGACGAAAGTTGATGTTCTTACTTGCCAGCTACCTCATGAAGTGTTTTAACCAATTCGTCACTGATTGCCTTGAACTTCTCCTTTTCAGCAAGTAATTCATCTTCTAATCTGTTAACTTCCTTCTGCAGCTTGCTGACAACACGTTCAGCCTCAGTAGCACGATACTCCGCATCCTTGAGTCTATTGGTCAAGTCGCGGATGGTCTCCTCATAATTGTCCAAATCGCCGTAACGTCCATCTGAAATTTCGTAGCTTTCAGTAAGATTCCCACACGGTGTCGGCACGTTCTTAGGGCTAAAATAAAATGTAGTTTTATGATTGTGACTAAAATGCCTTTCTTGCTTTCTTATTTAGAATGTATAGATGTTTCGGTTCAGTTTTCTTAACTCGTCTTTATTCTCAGCAGTGAATTTTGTAGCTTCTGTTTGAACGTTTTCAATATAAGACACCGGGTTTTCCTTTTGGGGGATAACGCATGCTTTTTTCGCGTAAAACATCTTCTGAATCCCATGGGCACTGGTATAACACCAAGAATTCTGCAGGTGCTACAACATGCAAAAAATAGTCCGCGTTTTCGAAAGACCATCACTTTGGTTTTTGAAATGTTAACCTGAAGGCCCCATTTATCACAATAGTCATTTAGATTATTCAAGTTGCGTTGCAAATTTTCAACTAAGATTCTGCTAAGATTACTATGTCATCCGCATAAAGCAAGAGGATTAATGTTAGTTCATCTAAAGTGAGTCTGATGCTTGATTCTGTACATAACGATAACTCTAAATCTTCTATAAACATGGACCAGAACAAGGGAGAACAAATTTCACATTGTTCTAAACCATCATCAACATCCATAAAATCGGAGTAAGTGCTACAATGTCGTGTACGAAATCTCACATGCTCATACACTGCTCGCACAATTCGTAACATTTTCCCATTTACGCCTAATCTATGCATTTTTAGCCAAAGAGCATTTCTATAAACCGAATCAAAACATTTGCTCATGTCAATAAATGCACAGTATAACCGTTTTCCGTTATTTAACATATGTTGTATTAAACAATGAAGACTGAAAATCGCGTCAGTGGTTGACAAACCCTTTCGGAATCCAAATTGTGAATCAGATATAATATTATTTTTTCTCAGACCATTCTATAAACCTTTTGTTTAAGACTGAAGTAAATGATTTGGCAAACACGCTAACAAGAGTTATCCCTCGGTAATTGTTTACGTTGTTCACACTTCCTTTTTGTACAACGGGACAATAATGCCTTCCATCCGAAGCCGTGGAAAATGCCCGCTCTCAAATATTGTATTGAATAGGTCTGTAATGTGTGATGCTAGGATGTCACCTGTTTCGATAAAATATTCATTTATTAAATTATTGCCAGCTCCTGCTTTACCACGTTTCAGCGAAGTTTTCCTCCTGTACAGTAATATGTTTTCGAGCTCTTCAAAAATGGGATCGTCTGTTTGTAACTCCTCGGAGCAGAACTGCTCGGCATGTTCATGTGTAGTAATGTTTATTTGTTGTGTAAGAGCGTTAAAAATTTATAGAACTCGTCTGTTATAATATTACTACCATTACAATCCTTAGTTTTTTGAAAATATCTCCAGAAATCGCGAGGTTTTTTCTTCTAACAAATAATTTCTCCTTAAATTCTCTATTTCAGCAACCTTTTTAAACTTAAATTTTGCCTTCCGTTTCTTTATAAAGAATTTGTATGCTCGTCTCTTAATCATAAGGTGTTCTCTATTTGCTATTTATAACACGCCAAAACCACTATAATATTTTGTTTCTTTCTCGAACCAGTTAGATTTTCTACGGACGGCTTTCGTTTTAATTTATTCAAGTTAACGTTACAATTATATTGAAACAGTGGTGTTACAATATCAATTATAACACTAACAAAACCGGATATGGCAGTTTCTACTGAATTTTTACCTCTATCCTCAATATTAAAAATAATTAGATTTAACTCTGGTAATTTTACTATAAGACCACTTCTAAACAATCCTCTTTTTCATCACTCCATTTAATATTTGATTGGTTAATTTCTTCGCTAATAATGTTTCTCCGTTTATTTCCAGCAATATTAAATTTCAAAACTGCATGGTCAGAGAACATATTAAAGTCGGACACCTCAAAACCATTCACATCCGAAAACCCATCTTGCTTGAACAATAATTAATCTATAACCGACAAACCTCTGCCTCCAAAATACGTGAAAGGTCCTTTATTTTCTAGTCTACCGTTACAAATTCCGAGATCGTTCGCTTTACATAAGACTAATAGCTGAATTATTATTATATTGTGTATCCATAGAACATCTTTTCAATGGTATGTCTGGGACATAACTTGAGACAGCTGTAATCGTTCGGAACGTAATCAAGTTTAAAGCCAACTCTTCTTTTGAAATCTCCCGCCACGAACACTGTCCCGATATTGTTGAAATAGAAAATATCCGCCTCTAGCATTTCAAAAAGATTGCAGTCCACAACATTATTATGCAGGTGATTCTGCAACGGCACACAGGTAAACATCATTCTCTTAACTAAAAAAGACTGCATCAAGCTTAACCCAAATAATTGCATCATAGTGATTTCGTATTATTAATATACCTTCTGGCAGCGTTTCCATAACATTTATTACTATTCCGCCACTGTTTTGTCGGGCATTACTATGCTGAAATTTGTGATAAAAGTTTTTAACGCAATAACCATAACCATCAAAGTCAATTTTACTTTCACTATCGGTCCAAGATTCGAGAAGGAATATAACATCGAACTTAGATATTATGTCACAAAACTCGTCACTGTCCCTTTAATCTGCCGTAAGACCGTTACAATTCCGTACCGCAATTGATATATCACCCAACAGCACCTGCAATTCGCATGGCCGTGTACACCTCACCGCTCACTATCAATTTGTTATATTTGATAAAGGCATCTTTACCATCATCTCGCGCTTTTTCATAATGTGTGTCAGTATTTTTGTGCAATGATGTTTGGCGGATACGGATCGTGCATGTATAAACATAGATGACACGCTTTTATGGAGTTCAAAATTTCAAACACACGCTCTGAAATTAACCTAAAATTGGCATTGCATATATCTGAAGATATGAAAATAATGTATCGTAATGCTTATATTTTAACATTAATTTATTTAAATATTGTTTCATCGTTTTGGATAAAGAAAAGGACGTCATTCACTTAGCATAGAATATTATGTCAGATAGTAACTGGTATGGCTTACAAGTTGGTGTCACGATCGCCTATTGAATCGATGCCATTTATTTACCATTTTCGCTGCTCCAAATTGACCAAATAGATATTTCATTTTTAGCCGAAAAATGAAATAAGCTTTCTTTAAAATGGTCGATCATTACCATGCATGTCAAAATTTCGGGAGACAGTCGGTGTCCCTTCCGCTCAACTAGCGATGTCAACTTCTCGATTACTTATATATACTATTTCCGCCAAGGTTTTAGAATCTAACTCGTACTTCTTAAGAAATAACTCGGACTTTGTAACGCTACCCAGACGCCTAGAAATATATTCAATATCTGTAATACTATCAGCGAACAAGATATCCGCGAAATAGATTCACTCATAGAATTTAAACATAAACTGAAAGAGATTTACAAGCCCCCTATCGTACCAACATTCTTCCTTAGTGGAAACCGAGCTTAACAGATGTAGCATGTCCGTATTAGAAATAATTGCAGTAGCTTACATGCAGACTTATTCAATAATCATCTAAAAGACATTCCAAAATGTAGCTGTGGTCATATTTTCGAAAATATTGAACACTATTTTTTCAGTTGCCGCTTATTTGCCTACCAAAGAGTGATATTATTTCGAAATACACGACCGTTTCATCCGATAAATACAAACAAATAATTATTTGGAATAAGTAATCGTACTGACGAAGAAAATGTTAGACTGTTTGCAGAAGTTCAGAATTTTATAGAGAACAGAAAACGTTTTTACTAATGTTTAACTACTGCCATCCCTTATGTTGTAGTCAATGTAGATGATGAGCCCATGTGGTGTTTACGTTGGTGAGGGCGCTTGCTGTCGAACAATTCAGAGGGATCGTCTCTTTTTTACTCTTTTACCTCTTTGTAGATTTCCGATTATTTTACAATCATTAGAATAAACTTTTTTTGGGAATCAACTTGTTTACAGTATTTTTTTTCTCAGATTATCTCACTTTTCCGATCATATATTAACTAGTTTTAAAGCATATTCATGTACTTTCATTCATAGTCCATAGTTAAACTGTTATTGTGACTTCATGTGGAACGGGCCGTTTGCTGATGTTGATATAACGCGTGGCCCAATCCATTTGTATATATTACTTTTGTGTTCATATTATTGTTTATATGCCTAATAACAAATAAAATTAAACTGAAACTTTATGATAAAAATCATGCCAACATCTTTCTACGAAATTATTGTTTTCGAGCGGAATGACTAAGTATTATAAGAGAGTGTATCTAAAAGCCATATCTGTACATTCTATAAATGAATTTAAAACAGTAGATTACATTCGTAAAATGATATAAGTATTTACAAGAATAGTTGTTGATTTTATTTGATATTATACAAAAATAAAATGATAAAAGGTTAGAAAAATGATGATATTGTAATATTTTTATCTCATAATTAGAATTCATAAAGTCCGAGTTCTACTATCTCGTAATTAGGACTTAGTAATTCTTAATTGTGAGATAAAAATAGTTCAAGCCTGGAACTAGGACGCTTCCATACTTTAACACAAAGATGTATCTTTATAATATAAAAATACATCTCTTTGTGTTAAAGATATATCATTATAATTTACAGAAATATCCCTTATAATTATCTTGTCATGATCGGAAAAGATACCTCCTGTGTTGAAGTCTCGATGTGCCTGTCGAAGTCCGACTACACCACACCCACCAGTCGAAAATCACTATGACAGTTCCCTGTCCAAAATATAGATGATCTCGCCTACCTCGGGGAAGTTGTCAGTTTGAGCCCGGCCTCGGCCTTGTGAAATTATTTTTAAAGAAACTATCCAGCAAGCCTGCGATAGTTTCTAGTTATTTGCTGTGTGTTTCTCTTCAATCTACAAACAGACTATCTCCGACGTTTAACTTAAATTCAACTAACCGTTAAAAAATTACCCCATGACTGATCAAAATTTAACTACTGATCAGTTTTCAACGGCAGCCTGGAAAACCTGGGATGGGCTCGTGGGATGGGCTCATGGGATTGGATGGGATGGACTGAAGGTCATGGGATCGTGGGCCCAGTGTCAAAGAAATATACAGTGAGGAACATGAACATTTATTTATTTTATCCATATTCAATAAATTGAAAATTGATATATGTTTTAGAATCCCCTTTTTCGTATATAATAATATGTCTAATATGTCTAATATTATCTTAATTCATTTCTATAACCTTTTTTCTATTGGTTTTGTCAATTATGTTTTTTTTTTATTTTCAGTAACTCTTGTTTCGGGACCTAATTGGCCAAGTGGTTAAGGTCGCTGACTTCAAATCACTTGCCCCTCATCGATGTGGGTTCGAACCTCACTCGGGGCGTTGAATTCTTCATGTGAGGAAGCCGGAAGGTCGGTGGTTCTACACAGGTACCCGCCCGTGATGAAATAATGCACGGAGTGGCGCCTGGGGTCTTCCTCCACCATCAAAGCTAGAAAGTCGCCATATGACGAATAATTGTGTCGGTGCGGCGTTAAATCCAACAAAATAAATAAATAAAGGACATTTTTTCAGAATTTAATTATTTCAATTTCATATTTTCTCTCAAAATTGATTTTTTCCCAAACAAATTAATGTTAAGGAGAATCGGTGTAGGTTCATTCTGTGACTTGGGTTAGAAGTCAACTGCTGAATTCGTCATTTTATTATATTCTACGTGTTTTTATTTTTAATGATTATTACTTTAAAATTATTACTGTTTTATTAAGTGTATTACTGACTGGATCAAGAGAACTTATTAACAATAAAAATAACAACAATAATAAGAAAATGTAATTACTGTTCTTTGCAGACATCAACCACTTTTGTTACTCTCGACCAGATCTTATTGGCACTATGGCATGAATTCGCAAGAGTATCATTTATTTTGTAGAAAACTAATTCACCTTAAGAAACCTTCGAGAATCTGAGAAAATATTTGGATCAAATGGGTTCAGCCCATGTCCTTGAGCCCATCCCATCCCATCCCATCTAACAAGCCCATCCCTTGTCTTCCAGGATCCCGTTTTCAACGAGCTTTTGATCAAAGTTTAATGTTGAAATGTTTGCGAGGTCAATTCTTAATGTTGAAAAAGAACCCATGGGGTCACTTTTCAACGGGTTCAACATTTAATGTTACACCGGCCAATCAGACGGCTATTAGAGCCTGCTAATTTCCAGTATAATATCGTACACCGATCAGCCAGTCAAAACATTGTTTGTGATGCTATGTCGAGAAATTTAGCTCCTGAGCTAGCTAGTAATGACGAATTAAATAATATATGAACCATTGATATAAGTAATGACAAGCAGCAATATAAACAAATACGGAAAGATATAAAAAGGTAGAGTTAATATTTGAAGGGTAAATTTATGGGCAAACAAGAAATATAAACAAAGTTAGGAACCTACGCAAAATATTACGCCGTTACTGAAAGAGCAATTTCACATTCAAAGAATAACTTAGACAGGAAAAAAAAATCTAATGGTAGTAATCAGTACTGCTATACTAGCTGCAATAGATAATCAGATTAAGTATGTAATCAGTGTCTGTCCTGGAGCTAATTAAATTAGTGATAAACAAATATCAGACAGAATAGTAATTCCCAATAACAACTAGGTACCGAGACAACAGCACCTTGCCGACACTGACATGCTAATTGTTTTTTCATAATTCAAAGTCCGCCAGTAAATGATTTTGATTTTTTCTCTCTTTATTTTAAAGGTATGTCAGTGATAGCATTGGTCGTATTGGCCATTATAACAATGGTAAATGGAGCAACAAACGATCATCTGTATTATGTTGTTATATTTCAAGAGGGAAGCTTGGTACGATTTTCAACGGAATAGTGGTTGCATATATATATTATAGCCTTTAACGTGAATAAATAATTCTTTCATTAGTAAAAATCACTTCAACTTCTGTCCGGAGGTAACATTTTGCATAGTTTTCTATCATCAGTAGCAGCGAAATTGGGCTTTGTAGAAATGTAGATGAAGTTGATGTTCTCACATGCCAGCTCTCTCAGCAAGTATTTGATCCAATTCGTCGCTGATCGCCTTGTACTTCTCCTTTTCAGCAAATAATGCATCTTCCAATCTGTCAACTTCCTTCTGCAGCTTGCTGACAACACTTTCAGTCTCAGTAGCACGATTCTCCGCATCCTTGAGTCTATTGGTCAAGTCGTCGATGGTCTCCTCATAACTGTCCAAATCGTCGTAACTTCCATCTGCAATTTCGGAGCATTTAATGAGACTTCCACACGGAGGCGGCACGTTCTGAGGGCTATAATGAAATGTAGTTTTATGATTGTGACTATAGGTCTAAAATGCCTTTCTTGCTTTCTTACTTAGAATGTATAGATGTTTAGGATGATTTTTCTTATCTCGTCTTTATTCTCAGCAGTGAATTTTGTAGTTTCTGTTTGAGCGCTTTCAGAATAAGACACCGGATGTTCTTTTGGGGGGATAGCGCATGTTTTTTTCGTGTAATTACATCTTCAGGATCCCGTGGGCACCAGCATCACACCGTGAATTCTGCAGATGCTAAAACATTAAAAAAAAAGTACGCTAACGCTATTCGAACAAAAACCCGTCTAATGATTAAAGGAATCATAAGAGCCTGCCTTTATATTTTAAAAGTTTTCGCCATTTTCATTGAAGTTTTGCACTTTGTCTTCATCTAACTCTCATCACAAAATACAAACCACAAGACCTTTGAAATCAAAGCTTTCTGAAAACTGATGGGACGAACAAATTGTCTTGCATGGAAAAATAACAAAAGTAAGATACGTGAGTTCTGCGCAATATTTAAACACTTGCGATGTTACTTGATTCTTTTTCAAGTAGTTACAACTGGTTTATGAAGATAAAACTAGTGCACTCCATTACAGCGGAAATACATCTTATAGGAAGGCTAAAATTGCCTTTAAAAAACTTTTCTCGAACACCTGAGTGGCGTTTCCACATGGCACCCCTATGCCAGATGACCCTCGTGTTGTTTATGACAACTAACGATTTGTGCTTGACTATATTTTGTGTAAAATTCTATAAAACTACCTTGATAGTAGCTCTTAGTTCCTTAAAGTTGACTTCTCTATTCAGAATGCCTTATTTTACGGAAAAACATGACGTTTCGCTATAAATATTAAAACTAAACGGGAACTTTGTTGTCGTGTGTCATTTAAACGTCGTAGGGTCATTTCAGTTTACAGACGTTAGTTTCCAGCGCTTTGTTCTACATTTTACCAGTGTACTGTCGTCTATTTAACTCTTAGCCTGCTAGCGGCAAGTGATTCTGCCTTTGCGACCAGTGCAGACCAAGATCAGTCTGCACATTCGTGCAGTCTGATCATGGTCTGCACTGTCCGCCATTCAGCCAATAACGTTTTGGTAAGCACCCCTTTTAACAGTTAATAGTACTGTTCAAATTGAAAGACGGACAAGTCCATTATAGAAATTTAGCAGGGTAAGGGTTAATGTTATTTTAGAATCTGACATCTTCCCAGAAGTATGAAGTAAAGGCATATTTAAATTGTATAAGAACAAAGGTGATGCCAATGACCCTGATAATCATAGTGGGATAACTTTATTGAATTGCTTAGGTAAACTTCTTTACTGAATACCTGGTTAAACTGTTTTCTAGAAGTTAACAATGTTTTATGCAAAGATCAAGCTGGGTTCAGAAAACATTATAGTACTGTTGATCATAAAGTTTCCTTGAGAATGTTGATAAATATGTATTTAATAAACAATAAAAAATTGTCCTGTGCTTTTATAGACTACTGTAAAGTCTTCGACTCTGTCAAGCATATAGCTTTGTGGCATAAAAGTTACAATGTGGATGGTAAATGCTTATGAATATCTTTAATATGTATGAAAAAAAATATTGTGTTAAGTCCAGAATTATTTGTCACTCAAACTGCGGTAAGATTTGCAATTACATCTTTTTGACACCTTGGTTGCACGTATCATTTAGTATTGTTCGGAAGTGTGGGGAGTGGAAAATGTTGAAATTACTGATAAATTTCAGTTAAAATACATAAAATTTATTTTGAATTTCAAACAACATACACCGAATTGTAAGATTTATGGTGATCTTGGTATTACTCAACTTTCAAATTGTATTTGTAGGGAAGAGTTTTGAATTTCTGGAACAAATCAGTCAATTTTAAGGAAGATAAAGTTTGTAACATCTTGTACAGAACTTGTTTTTCATTATCTGTCACCCAGAATGTAAATTTTATTTGGATTAATAATGTTACAGATACTTTGAACCATCTTGGTATGTCAGAATTATTGGTTAGAACAGAAAACCCACTCTATCTGTGCTTTCAAGAACATTGTTAATATAAGAATTAAAGATCTATTTGTGCAAAACTGGAACAGCATTATCATTTATGTCAACAATGGACAATATTTGAATTATAGTAAATTCAAGCAGGATCTGTACTTGGGAATTACGTTACATTTTGCCTTTTGATCTTGCTGTCACACTCTGTAAATTTGGATGTCTTAATTATAAATTACCAATAGAAAAGGTCAGGTTATTAAACGTTGGTAGAGAACAAAGAACACGAACTTTGTGTAAAAGAAACCTACATGGAGATGAACTTCATTACTTGTTTTCCTGCATTAGTCTTAATGTTGAAAGGCAAAACTATATCCGATTCGATTAATATCATTACACAGATCCAAACGATGATAAATTTTCACGAAAAATAATCTGCCGCTGGTTGTAGATGTAAATAGGCATATCCGGCTCTCGGAAATATATTATGGGAAAACAGTTACCCTCGATCCGGATATTCCCATCTGTATCTACAACCAAAGACAGATTATTATAATCTAGATTGAACATTTCCACCAACGTAAATGACTGTTTATATTACTTTGTTAGACTTTTCGCAGTGAGGATTGAATTGGTGTTTATTTGAAGACTTCGTTAGCACTAAAGCGGATATTCCGCCCTTTAAAAACTCGACTTAAATATATTTAATACTCTTACTCATCACACATTCCAGTGTCCTTGTTATACGTCATATTTTCTGGACAGTCTTGTATGGAGTACCGGCCTCCCACGCATTTTGCGAAAGTCTTGCAACCAAGTTGGTCATTGCCGTCAGCTACTACTGCCGATGCATAACCTGAAAACAGAACAGATGCATTTCATGTACTTATCACAAGAAACAACATAATAGTTCAGAACCGTTTTGTTGCAGGAAATTATGCATCATTAATTTGATATTTTTTCACATGTTAGACGTTGTTGAAAAGAAATGACGCTACGGCGGAGTTTCAAGTATCGAAGGTCGAATAGACATTGTCTGTTATAGGTAAAGAAAGAAGACATTTCGATGTTTTCAGCAGGAAAAACTAACGTGTGATAAAAGAATCTTATAATTGCGTCTTTGCACATTGATTTTCTCAAAATCATTGAATGCTCGACAGAGCGACGCATTTTATCACTTTATTTTACTCGTTTAATAAATTCAGTAGAATAGAATTGAATAGAATGAATATAATGCATTTAGATAAACAATTATGAACCGTCGCTGTCACATAAATCAAATAAGACAGCGCGCTCGACTATTTGAAGCCCTTCCACCTAGTACTAGCTTACAAACAAAAGCTTAAGTAAAACTTCTTAGTTTAAAAAGGGACATAATTTTGCTTAAATGTAAGTCGCTTGCTACGTGAGGTCATTCCTTGATACTAAAGACGTGTGGAGAATCTGAAAGCATTTGGTCAAGTAATTCCTGAGGAACATGCAAACCTGTGTTAAAATGGGCATAATTGTGACAAAATAAAAGCTAACGTGGTCAAATCGAATTAATATTTTAAATATAATATCTTGCTATTGAATAAAATCATTGTTTGTTGTTTAGATACGCAAGATTATATCACTTGGGCTGTGCGATATAATTTCTTCGAATCTGAACTCTAAACAATAATTTTATTCAACGACAAATCACAATTTTTGGATATACATGTATCATTTCTTAAATAATATTAAGTAATGTAATATTTAATCAACTTTAAAGCTAAAAATACAAACATTTTATTTCACCACTAGTAATACAATTATACAATGAACAAAAGTCTATCACTTACCAACAAAAGCTGAAAGTACCACGTTGCAGACCACAAGATTATTCATTCTGAAATATTTTAAATATTATTGCTGAAAATGTCAAATGTATCTCCACCGACGTATCTTTATATTACATTTGCTGTAAGAAGCTACTCGTACTCGCTTTATTGCAGGAAATATTAGACCAAAAGTTACTTTGTGAATTAATTTTCACAAATCATCAATTCTACACTGTGTTTTCAAATGACAAACTATTGATAATATGCTATACAAAAGAGGGAGGGTTTATTATTTCAATTTTAAAAATCGTATCAGATTGAAATTTTCCTAGCTATAGTTTATCTTAAAAAATGCTTTTTGGCTGTTATTATTACGCAAATATACGGATGTAAACCATATTTGGACTTACAAATCCTTGAATATCGCTAACGATTCTTGGATGAATTGCAGGAAGGCTCAATGTGATTAATACCCGTATAAACGCATAAAGAGTGTTTTTTTTTAATTATATACTCTCTAATTAAATACTGAGAAGGACTGATGAAATATAATTTATATTTCGCTGTATTCATTTTTCACTGCAGTGAGACATATTTTTAATATTTTTACTGATTTACCGGATCTAGCAGTGACTTTGGTATCATTTGAAGTGAAAACATGTATATGGATAGTGAAGCAAACTACTTCAAGTCAAAATATAGAATAACAATGATCACAACCCGCCTATGGTGCAATCTAACTACTCCAGTCACACACACGGCGCGGATAGTTACGTCTAGCCACGGAGAGAAACGTTGTAATCCGTATCGATCCGTATCGATCCGTACCTGAGCCCTACCTTAAAGTAGTAATCCGTATCAGTCCATACCAATCCGGACGGCTCAGGTACGGATCGTTTCTATCCGTAGCTGAACGTAACTATCCGCGCCGTATGTGTGACTGGGGTATAAGGGACTTTACTCGGGGGAACGTTTGAAACGCCAGAAAATAATAACAAAATTACCGGGAACTGCAAGTTGTACTGCACTTTTATATTTTATATCTTACTGGCTTTTGACCCTTGCCGCCAGAAAAAAAATAGTTTGCTATTATGTAATGTTCTTTTTGAAATTATGAAGTCCAATGTTGAAGGAAAAAAATCAAAAGATGCCAGTTTGTTTATGTCATTTTGGCTTGGAGCTGTTTCATATAAAATCCACTTACATAAAAAAGGTTTCTTGACGTCAGATTTTCAGAAGCTTTTATAAATCTTTCCTAGAATTATATGAACTATTGCAAAATATTTAGTTTTGAATATTTTTTATTGAATCATCCCTTAGTCCTAGCTTTGTTTCGGAATAGTCGTGGTCGCCGTGGCCCAGTTGTTAAGGCGTCCGCCTCGGGATCGGCAGGTCGAAGTTCGAGCCCCATGGGGAGCGTTCGTCTGGGGATGTTTGTCATGGGACTCGTTCCGAAAAGGCCGATTCGTGAGCCGCGAGCTAGTTAAATGAATGGTTACCGACTTCTATCCGCCTGGCGCCTGGCATAGTGGTTGGGAGGTAATTGGTACGCACAATAAAAGTGTCTCATAAGCAAAATTGGCTGGCCATTTCAATAGGGCTGACACTATAATAATCAAGACCTTTACCTTTACCTTTACTTAGCACTTCATCACGTGACGTTTCAGGCTGCCGATTTCGTTGTTTTTGTGATAAGAACGAGTAAAACTCCGGTTTCAGGACATTAAATTTTGAGGCAAAAATGGCCGAATTTGCACAACTTGCGCGACTTATCCCTGGCATAAAACATATGCATATTCTTAACCAGACACAAATAATGGTGGTCTGAAAAGTGTCTCATAACCGTTATTTTATTTAAGAAAAAAATACGGACCACAGCACGAAACTGGCCCCTGCCACTTTTGCAAGACGGGAAAATAGTTTATTTCATCATTCATATACATGTTTTGATCCCTAAATCACTACACAAAGATTCTACGCTTACATTTGTTATATGAATGATATAAATGTGTTCTTTAGCATGAGTAAAATTGAAGTTTTAAATTCGACGACACACATGAAACTCATACCAAACATTATTTTTTCAAATAATCGACATCATCGTTTTTTTTGTTGCTTTTTATACATTAGATTATGAAGGATAAATTCAATTTATTTGTATATCTTTTAAACAGTCACAAGTTAAGATATCTTTTTTATTTTGTTTTTCTTTCGTAAAAATGATTTAAAGTTGTTGATTACGTCCTACACATTGTTGGATAAGGACGTCAAAGTGACATCACACATACGAAAAGAATTCTAAACGTCAATACATTGAACATTGAAAATACAATGTAGCTCAAACAATAAGTTTTACTTACCTCTGGTTTGCTGTTTTGGAATAATTTATCTTACTGCGTCGTTCAAGTATATTTCGCAAAATGTATTTGCATAATTGATTGCATTTTTCTTCCGTGACTTAATATTCCCAGCTTGAAAATTAAAATTTTTGTAAGCATCTGTATGACTGTAAATTAGTTATTTTCGTGACACTCAACGCCTGACACAACTTTTAATTGTTTTGATTGTCTGAAACTAGTATAGTTGAAGGTAAAGTTATTTGAAGAAGCCAATTACTTCACGGCAACGATGGCCGTTATATACTAGTATACATGTTCAAACTGTTGCAAAAAATAAAAAATGAATAAATAAACACACAACATATGTAGTTATTGACCTTTATGCCGATGATTAAACATTAACATAATGTCTTTACACCATACAAAAGGAAAAAAGAAATATGCAAATATAAGTGCATATTATATAAAAGTGCGACAAATGCACAACGCAGAATTGAAGAAGATGTGTTTACGGGTATACTCATAGATGACACGTAAATCTGAACTTAACCCGAAATTGGCTTTGCATGCTTCATCGTTTCGGATAAAGAAAAACGTTCCTAAAAGTAGAAAAACTGTAGGATCCAGTTATACCTATTTATTACATGTTTTTCATTGAATTATCGAAAGATTAGAGTGAAATATATCTGGTATCTGTTGTTAACTGGTAAGAAACTACAAAATGGCCAAATTAAGTCAAAGGAAAAAAGTTTATTTTACATGTAAGATCAAAGTATCTTTCACTAATGAACATCATATCTTACATTTTTACTCTCGGCTATGTCACTCGTGAAAATATTGCATCTGGTGTTTACTCATGAAAAATGAAGCTGTACACGCTTTAAACATAAATTGCGCCAGTAACATGATAAATAATTTGTCGTTTGTCTAAACTTGTATATGTATATACTGTCTATATGGTTACTTATGTATAATTTTGTTTTGTAATTCTAATGTTGTAATATTAGAATGTACTATTTGTGCAGAAAATTGAATGTTAACAACCTTCTCCGTTTAAATAATGTCTCGCCATTTTCATGCTTGTAAAAACCTCATGGGCCAGTTGGCCTAAAGGAAAATTGAAAATAAACTTATCAAACTTATCAAACTTATCATTATTCGAAATATGCTTAAGTTTGTCTCTTGTAAGTCATTGTCCTTTAGATGCTGTTGTAGTACGTGTTCAGAATAGCTAAAACAATTGGCTCACATTTATCTATGAGGTGGATTTCTCGGCTGCTACTTCAGAGACAGTCATAGATGTGATGGGGGGAAACGATTTATATTATTAACGTAGTTTTCATAGAGTCCAGATAATGTGCTTGTTTCTGTTAAAACACGCTTACGCTAGAATGACGTCACGTTAACGTGCGATGAAGTCAATATTATTGCTGCGACCAAGAAAGAGCGCTACTATATTTTATCTACTGTTTTATATAAATATATAGCATATTAGAATTGGACTGTTCTCTTCAACTATCACATGCCTTTCCTATGTAAATCGGAGGTGGAGGATGCGTGACTTAACACATTGTGTCATCTGTCAGTATGTGACACGCCCGAGGATCAAACTCAGTCCAGTTATAATCTTGTGTTCTACCATAATGTACATTTTAAGTTGGGTGATTATGAAAGCAGCCAGGTAATTCTTTTCATTAAATAAACATTTATTATAATGAGCAAGTCGCCTTTGTCGGTCATCCGGCATAGAAAATTGTGTCAGACGGTAATTGGTATGGGTTACAAGATGATGTCACAGTCGCCACTGGGATCGATGACATTTATTTGCCATATCAGCCGCTCAAAATCGGCTTCAACTAGATATTTGCATTTTCAGCCGGAAAAATGGGAAAAACTTTCTTTAAATTGATATATCCTTGCCATTGCTTGTCAAGATATTGGGGAGACAGTCGTTGTCCATGCCGCTCAATTAGCAATGCAACTGTACTTAGTTATTGAGCTGCCTTTTCGGGTATCATATGAAGGAAAAAATATTCCGCCCTGATATTTGATAAAAAAAACAGGGACTATGATTGGGTAGCTATGGTCGCGGACTTGGAACGTTTACCCTCTCAGCACAGTTGACTTGGTGATGGTAATTATTACGGACAAACGGAAGTACTAGGCTATACCCTCTTTATTTCGAAGTAAGTTAATAAATCTGAAGGCATACACATGTATCTATACAGCTTTATTCGTCAGTCGGATCATGCGATAAGGCCTGAATGCGAAATCATAGCATTTGGATATACCTAAGATAGGAATCAAACGTGTAACTAGTATATAATAAATTATTGACAAATATCCGTTCGTTTTCATTTTAAATTACAGTGAATGATGACAATTGCATTACTGACAGATACGGGGTCATTTTCTTAATAAAAGTCAGATACTGAGGTTTGAAGCTGATCCCAAAAGATAGAAACCACTATTTTATTCAATACATGTCTCGTATATGTTGGCTTTAATCCCAAATGCCCACCGCTTACTTCCTAGAAGGACTGTCCAAAAAAAAACGAAAATAACAAATTCTTAAATAGCCATGTTTCTAACTTTCTGTGTGCATTTACTAAATAAAAATGCAGAAAAAAGGAGAAAAGTTGGATATGAAGCACTGAAATCACAATTTTCTTCTATGTCACAGATCACGTTAAAGTTTGCTTTACAAGTTGAATGAGAATGGCGGTAACTAAACGATATAGTTGATTAATGTTCACGAGAGTGAAATCATTCGTCCCATAACGTAGTATTTGTTTTAACTTGTTGTGTTGTAGTGATAGAAATGTGACTTATATTATAGTTATATATAATTTCAAAGCATTTTAACTGGCTCTGTCGGTATGAACAACACTTTAACCGCAAAATCCAGTATCTTGACTTGGATGAGGGCAATCTTAAATTGAAGGCTGGAAACGAAAGAGTGATAGTTTGTTAGTTGGACCCAGTTGTTCGGAACTTTAACCAGCTGTTAAACAAACCGGCGGTTAAATTTTGATTTAAAATATATCTTGGTGGGAAACATGAGTTTAATGTTTTAATTTTACTTGAAAGACTTTTTAGTGTTCATAATCCTTAACTTAAACGTTCGTTTTACCAAGTCTTCTAAAATGTTGAATTATAATGACCGCCAGCTTAATAACCTGTTAAAATTTCGAACAACTAGGCCCTGGTCTGTGGGGGATCGAAGCCAACAATTACATAAATACGTCTCAACAATTAGGTTGAGTTCGCCCTCTTATCGGTAAAATTATCCTCCTACATCGATTTTTTTTACCTTGATCATGGTGGAAGGGAGACAACTGTGTATATCGTTGATCTTAATAAACAAGGGAAGATAATAGAATCGATTTTTATCCAATTCTTCAGTATGGGGTGCAAACCTTACAGAAATAACAAAAAAAGCAACACGACATAGTCCAGATATAGTTTAATTTTGAATATTTTTGTACAGCTAACAGATTTGTTTAAATAACAGTGCAAGTATGAAATGTATTAATTTTGTAATCCTAATTTTCCGATATCGAAAGAGTTGATCATTAATAATTAATTAGTATAAACATCACAGCAATGAACGTTTAATCTCTGAAATTGTCTTTGACTAATCTATTTTCCTGCTAGAGTTCCACAGGGCGGTGGTACAGCATTCTCCCAGTTGCACGTGTGCAAATTCTCGTCAAATACTGTTCCTGAAGAAAACAAGGTAAAATACTCTATGAGTTGAGTTAGATCATCAGAAGAGAAGCTATCTCCCTATAAAGCAGATTAATTTTCTGATAAGCTCATTTTGCTAATAGATTCACATTTACACTAATCCAAACTTTTCACGCCCCTCGATATTTTTGGTAGTATCTTTTAAGATAGTACATTAATGAAACTTCTTACACATTTTAGTAAATTCTTCTTTGAATTAAATGAGCCACGCCATGAGAAAACCAACATAGTGGGTTTGCAACCAGCATGGATCCAGACCAGCCTGCGCATCCGCGCAGTCTGGTCAGGATTCATGCTGTTCGCTAACAGTTTCTCTAATTGTAATAGGCTTTGAAAGCGAACAGCATGGATCCTGACCAGACTGCGCGGATGCGCAGGCTGGTCTGGATCCATGCTGGTCGCAAACCCACTATGTTGGTTTTCTCATGGCACGGCTCAAATGAAAAAAAAATCACCAAAATCAAATAATACTACAATGCATTTGTATTTTCATTAGTTTTTAAAAATGGGAAGAGATCATAAAATGAATGAAATAGCATAAAATAACATCTTTGCACTAATCGTTTCTGTTCAAATGTTGATATGTTCATTTGAATGGCGAACAGTGCAGATCATGATCAGATTAATGCACTGGTCGCAAAGGCAGAACCACTCGTGTCAAGCATGATGAGGTTTAATATTAGCAGGGCAAAGACAATTCGACAGATTTCACACAAAATAACGATACAAAATATGCTGTCCATCTGCCTTGTCGGAGACACGAGTACACGACAGATAGACTAAATATATGTAAATGGATATTGTATAAGTCACAGAAGTGCTTTGTTTTACATTTTAATTGTTGATCATATAGTATTAACTAAAGTTAAGGCTTTATCTCAGTTTCGAACACACTACAACACAGCACTGCGAAGTCACTAACAAGATTCCTTAATTATCTTACCTTCAGGGCAGAAATTGTGTCCTAAAAATTTGTTATCATTGCACGTGTACCATGTCTTGCAGTTTTGATCCTTATCGGCATACTGTCCATCGGCAGTACTGGAGCAGTCAATGAGATTTCCACATGGGGGCGGCACGTTCGCAGGGCTAAAATAAAATGTAGTTGCATAATAGAAAAAGACTATAGGTAATAATAGAAACAGACAATAGGTGAAAAATGTCTGTTGTGTTACCTTACAAAGAAACCTTGTCTTTGTATATGTAATTGCTTAGGTCATTATTCTTTGAAGTTTTTTTAGAGATTCCAACTTTAGAGAAATCAAATAAAAGAAAAATTCATACAGATGTAATTTTGTTGAGATAACACAATGTTGTTTTTTTTCTTGTTGTAACATCTGCAGAATTCCGAAGGAAAAAAATATCCAGAAGGATTCTGTAGATGCTATGAATGGAAACAAAACTGCACTAACGCTACTTTAGTTAATAGCTAATATAAATGAATTATGTATCGAAGTGCGGACTTGTTTGACTATGAATTAAACGCGTTTAGCCGTTTGTTATTGAAAATGTGCACCTTGCCTGCAACAACTTTGAAATCAAAGCTTTCGGAACACTGATGGGGTGGAAAGAGTGTCATGCATTGAAGATGTAACACATTAAGTTATGCTCTGGACACTAAATGCGAGGGTCAAATTTGACCTTTGAGCTCCATTTGTGACCTTTAACTTTAACCTACCGGCCTGATGAATGTACTCTGAACATCGTCTCATCGCCATCAACCTTTATGCAAAGTTTAAAGTCAATATCTTGAATGGCTATTGAAATATACTCCGGACACGAAGTACGACGGACGGACAGACGCACGCGCCATATAAAATGTATAAAAAGGAATAACAGCAACCTTACGCTCAATCCGGGTTTGTAGTATTATCAACGTTTTTCCATCATCGTAAACTACTTTTTGGTACTATTTTGTTAGACTCTTTACAGTACAGTCCGGTTACGAAAGCACTGAAGCGGATACTTTGAGCATACAAAATCTCGATAAAATTTTATTTGATATCCTTACTCGTCACACATTCCAGTGTTGTTGTTGTACACCATTTTTTCTGGGCAGTCCACTATGGAGGACTGGCCTCTCACACATTTTGCGAAAGACTTGCAGCCAAGTTCATAATTGCCGTCAGCTAATGTTGTACAATTTACTGCCGATGCATAGCCTGAAAACAGAACAGATGAATTACATATACTTATGACAGAACAGCAAAGTCACTACGGACTTATCTGTACTAAAAACACAGAAAAAGTTTCACCAACGTTGTCGTTGCAATGGAATAACGCCATAGAATGACGCATTCATAGTGCCGTATAATAAATGTATAGTATTGGAGACATTGGTCGACATGATTTTATTTATTACGAAAGTTCATTTTTTCTGCAGAAAAAAACAAATAAACTGACATGATAAATATAGTCTCTTACATTTGTGTCTTTCCTCGACACAGTCTCGCATTTTTTTTCCAACTACTCGTTTTAGTAATAAATACAATATGAAACCCGCATAAATGTTAACTTAGTGACATACAACACTGCGTTTTAATGATAAAAGTGATATCGTTTGGTAAAGTCGAGATTAAACGAGATTTCAAAGAATGCATTTACTCAGAGTTTCATAATTGTGACATTCTGTAGATCTTGTATCTGTCTTTATAGTGTTTGAAATTATTGTTTGTCCAATGGCATTGCAGTATTTTTCAAATTATCGGGAAATTTATTTTGGTAAATCAACATTTACTTCCAGTAGTTTATTAACCTGGTAAGTCACCTACTGTTAGACGGAGCTTAAATTTGTAAACAAAAAATAATTTCAAACACTAAACAGGATAGTGTTTATTAGTAAGCATTTATCAAATTAAATTGGTCGCGCACCTGCGCCGCCCAAACCAATTCAATTTGATAAATGCTTACTAATAAACACTAACCTTTACTTAATAAAGATTAAATCTTATACTATTTACAAGAAATGATATGGTATTTCTTTAGAACTGATTTCATCATATATTTCAGAAATGTATAGATCTAACTAAATATTTAGACTGAATTCAAGCAAATTTAGCATAGAAATTCTAAAATACAGTTATTTTATACAAAAAGCAACTTTGGAGAGTGAATTGCTGTATTCATTATTTCCCGAATTCGCTATTTTTGTTTGTAAACGATTTAAAGTCGAAATAAAATGTGTATTTGAATACATGTATTTTTGCGGATTTCAAATGTTGATAAAAAACAATGCCGTTGCTTTTATCAACCTTGCTGTCTGTAAATGCAAGGAAGAATTCTCTTGCAAACTGTCATCAGTACTGTTGTATTTGTCTTCCCTTATAATATACACGTTTCAGTATTATTATTTTTATTATTATTATTATTATTATTATTATTAATGTAATAGGAGTATTTCTGAGATTGTGTAGTGTATTTATTGTGAGATTTATTTTCAGCCAAAAAATAGCATCTTATGTGTCCCTCCTCCCCATCCCTTTTCTTTTGCTGGATACGTGTAAAACAAATTTGATCAAGACAGCTGTCGTAGGAAAAATATTTCATTTTTCATATTTTATCAACTTTATAGGTGGACACTCGCATTTAAGCAAACATTTTTTTTCAGTTTGCATTATTAAAGAAATCAAAGACGTATCATATAGAATGAGATCTCTTTTAATAATAAAGTTTTTAAAAATATTTTGATTTCAAAAAGATCTCTAGTTTCAAATTTGCGGGATACTGAACCAAAAGGGAATTGATTTAATCCTGTTTGCCTGTGCAACCAAGAGAGACTAAGGAAGGTAATAGTAATTTTACAAACATTTCTAATGAATTTCGACTTAGTATATACTTGTCAATGCAAACAAATGTTAAACAAATATCATATAAAAATTCAGTTATTCATACAAGTTGTGCTTACTTACTTATGCTAAAAAATTCTATCTTGGTTGGGCAACCAGGATAGGAAAATCAAATTTTATAAGTTTCTTCAGTGATAATTTGACATGTTTCAAGCAGATAGTGTTCACAGACATGCGTAAATGATCAGCTGCAAAAGATGCGAAAAATTCATTATTTGACTAAAATCTGCTTCACCATCTCAATGCTACAAATACCCTTTATTTTCCCACTAATTATATAACTATACAATGAATAAAAGTCTATAACTTACCGACAAAAGCTGATAGTACCACAATGCAGATCACTAAATTATTCATTCTGATATATTCTGATTATTAACGCTGAAAATGTCAAATGTATCTCCACCGACTGTTCCTAGTGGACCTAGCTTTATATTACCGTTGCAGTGAGTTTTTGCAATCATCCCACGGACTTTATACCGATGAGGCCCGTCAATGTCGGCTTAAAATGACGTGGCGTATAATGCTATCATATTGACAAAAATATATTGAACAGTCAAACCTGTATAAATGGTCACCTCTATTAAGAATCCATTTGTCTTAATCAGCCACATTTGCTCTTTCCCGTTTCTAAAATTTCAGGGTATATCAACCTGTATTAAGCACCAAACCGTCTTAAAAAGCCATTTTGGTTATTCTCTTGACTGTCTGCTTAAGAGAGGTTTGACTGTACATGCACATTGCAAACGACATTTTTGCCTAGAACCCTTAACCATAACCCCTACTGTGCTATTTTCAAAAATAAAAAAAATCATTTTTGTGGTCTTTTTAACTCTTTTAAAAATTAATATACACCAATAGGTCCGACTGAGATACTCGTTATTGAAAACCAGTTAATTACTATTTTTGGAGTTGTTTCTAAAACTTTAAGTATATTTGAGCCGAGCCATGAGAAAACCAACATAGTGGCTTTGCGACCAGCATGGATCCAGACCAGCCTACGCATCAAAGTCTATAGTAATTAGAGAAACCGTTAGCGACCAGCATGGATCCTGACCAGACTGCGCGGATGCGCAGGCTGGTCTGGATCTATGCTGGTCGCAAAGCCATTATGTTGGTTTTCTCATGGCAGGGCTCATTTATTAAGAACATATCACAATGCTAATAAGTATGTCACAATTTTCAATAAAAAAGAAACAATTTGTTTTGGATAGCTGTGTTTGTGAGCCCCTTGCATTGAAGCGTTACGTCATCTTTCGGAATTAAAACTATACAAGTATAGTAAGGGCCTCAAACTTTGCCATTATATCTTCAAAAAGGCTTATCAGGGGAGTTTTCAAACATTGCGCTGACAAATAGTTCTGCAGCTACGCATATTAAACAGCAATTAGAGTTCCACCTTGCCCTATCGTTAAATGTCTTAATGAACTTATTTGTGATGGGTGGATGTCGATGATAAGAAGAAAGCGTGGACAAACAGATGATGCTAATCCGGTCTACCATGACACTAGCGTAATCAGACGAAAGTGCATCCAAATAATTTCGGAAAAAAAACAACTGCTAAGTTGTTTAATAAAAAAAAATGTGTAGATTGTATACCGATTTTATTGCGCATTATGTTTAGAACACTGAATTTATTTAAGGCCAAAATATGATTAGATTCTCAGGTACTTAAAACACAAATACATTAATGGAAGTTTTTATTGTGATTTGTTTTTCTCTCAACATGGTAGAGTCAAAAGTTAAGCTTTAACCTGCTGGCGGCAACTGATTCTGCCTTTGCGACCAGTGCAGACCAAGATCAGCCTGGGCAGGCTAATCATGGTCTGCACTGCAGTAAATTTTAGTGAACACCCCTTCGAATTATAAATGGTATTCCCAAAATTGAATGATGAACCAGTCCATTTAAAAAATTTAGCAGGGTAACGGTTTATGTACAGCACTGATCACCGGTGGTCAGTTTTATGAAAATAGTGGAATTTCAAATTACTGCTTTTTAGTCTTAACAAAATTCACTTTCGGACTAAATTATTTCATGAGAACAGTTTTCCAATGGTGTTCATGCATAACAAACACATGCCTTATAACGCAACCATTTAGATATAAAGCCCATTTTGTGCATGCCAATGTAAATCCTACTGGGCTAAATTAGATAAAGCACCGAGATATTAACACTAGAAAATTATTTAATTCCAACTAAACAAATTTCGGACAGGATTCTAATAGTTTAATGATTTTACTCTTGGCACTAAAAATTTCGAAAAAAAAATCAAACAAACATTTTCATTGAATTTTGAATACAGTATCGGAGATAAAAATGAAAAAATGAACTAACTAGAAAATGTTTCATTCAAAGGAAACCCATAAAATTTTGCCTAGTATTGTAAACAAGAAGAAAAATGTTTCAGAACTGGTAAAATACAAATTGGCAGCAGGAATTTACAACCATTTCTGATAAAAAAAAATTAGGAACTTAAAATGTCCGATGCTCATGCTTGAGATTCTAAAGATGTTTTGGTCTGGTTTGCTAATATCTCCGGACCGGATTTCCAATTGTAGGGACGGTGGCGTATCAAACGGTATTTTCAAACACTATCATTACCGTCCTTTATATATTTTCTCGTGCAATAGCCTTTTAAAGGGGCATGTTTCCAGAATGATGTACTTTTTTTTTTAAATGATAAAGTGTTTTCATCAATTAATGCTTGAAATACGATGCCACATAACAACACGACAACGCAACAATGCGACAGGAAATGACGAAAATGTAGTTCATAATCACAGTTCTACGCAACACACGACATTCCGAAGTTACAACGTGACATTACGAAACGACAAAAGACAGTACCGTTGTATTATCGTGTCACATTGTCGCGTATCGACCAAAAACTGGCTTAGGGCGACATATGATGGTCACAAAAGGATTCCGTATTGTAGCGTTCTACGCTGATAACGCCGTCTCCTTTATTACATAATGCCATTTACCTTTTAAATAAACATACTTATTAGAACCCAGCAAATTACTTGGTTAAAGAAATTACATACATCTGGAGGCATGTCCCCATAAAATTTCGAAACTTTATTTTTTTTTACATTGATATGTTGTATTTAAACTTTCATAGAAATGTTGAAAAATGATGGTCCAAAAAATTAATCTGTAAATTTTAGCCGTTTTAAGCGATAAACTTCAAAATTTTGACTTTGCTTCTAGATTGTCTTAGTCAGCATAAAACACACATAGTACCTTCATAATCTTTAAATAAAAATGTTAAAAAGTATCGCGAAATCTCAATGCGGTAAATATTTACACAGAGGTTTTCTATATGTACATATATAATCCCCCAACCTCAATTAAAATGATTAAATGTATCAAAGACAAAGAAAAAATGCTACTAAAAATCCTGTATACTTGCACAATTATGTTTAACTTAAATACACAGACGTTCCCAAAAACCCTATTTCGGATGTAACTATTGATAGAAAAATAGGAATGATCATTTTAACCCTCAGTACCATGCTGGGCATGATTGGTTCTGCCTTTGCGACCAGTGTAAATCATGATCAGCCTGCATATGCTTCTGATCATAATCTGCACTGTTCGCTATTCAGCCAGTATCTTTTTGGTAAGCACCCCTTTTAACAGTAAATGGTACTGTCTAAATTTGAAGATGGACAAGTTCATTATAGAAATTTAGCAAGGTAAGGGTTAATCTACCACTGTCCTTTCTCACTGTCATTTGTTAAAGCGACCCGTTCACACATTTTGGGCGAACATTTTTTTCTCTTAAAAAGTCTGTTAAATCAGGATATTGTAAAAGTGATACAAACATATTAAAGAGTTGATTGTACAAGATATCCTAATTCAAGATTTCAAGATTTTAAAGATTTATTAAGATCATGGGTTATTACAACCATGTGATCAGAACAAACAAGTAACTAAACATGTATATAAACAAAATAGACGTATATTTTATACAGTTTCATATAATGAAATTAAAGGAGAATGACTATTTGACATTAGATAAAAAAGTTTTACAAAATATAGCAAATTTACCAAGTTCTTTTTTTGCATTTACTGTTCATTAATTCATCTAATTATAATGAATAACCAAAACATTGTACACAAGAGAGTAAACCGTTGCAACGCTTTTGAAATAATGGAGAAGGCCAACTTTCTTCTTGCTTAAATACCAATATCGCACACTTATTTTCACTCTATCATTTGTCTGTGTCAAATATATATGATACATGTCATCCTTTGTGGAATAAGAGCATCTTGGAAAACAACAACAACAAAAAAAAAAGAAGAAAAAAAGACTAACTGTAGACGAGTAGCTTTAAATCATGCTGTACTCTTGTAATTAACTGTTCTGCTCACGAACTATTTCATTCTGTTGGTTTTAAGTACCTACTTTGGGATGGGAAGCGGTTTCGTGTCAAAAGAATTAGAGTGTTACAAGTATCGTGCTTGGTGACTTAGATTATAATACCAAAATATAGGGTGAGACCCAGTATACCAAAGTATTTATATGATAATTTATCTTAATTCATAGAAATACTTTAATCCTATATCATAACCATGGTTAGATAAATGGGTTCACAAATAGTAACACTTTCACCTTAAATATTCAGCGCTGTAACTTTAGTTTTCAGAAATAATAAACTTTTATAGGCCTTGGATTGGTTAATTTAGTGTCTCTTCTAGTTTTTGAAATAATACTCAAAGCTTTAGAATGTCCGGAATACTTAGCTGCAACCTGACTGTGTTCATGATTTTATGCTGTTCTATTTCATGTAAGTATTTTATATGTAAATATAATTTAGAATTTACTTTTTATATGAATATACTACCGTTTTAAAGCCGCCTCCTTCAGCTATCGGCTGCCAATTCGAGGCCCCTTTGGGATGTAGAATTTCAACTGAAGAGGTTGCCGCTCATGCCAACAAGTTCTCCGAAGTACACCTCTAAGGGGTTTTCAGTCACTTATGAAATCTGCAGAGTGTGGTAAAATTGTATATTTTAAAAATAACAACAAAAAGAATGACAGAATAAACATGTAAACGTAAGAACTCTGCATAACGATTGAATGTTATGCGTCATTTTTAACAGACTTTATTTCTTTCGAAAACTTGTTTTTGAAAGACTTTTTCCAAATAATTAACATCAGCCTATACATCTTATCAAAATTTTAAGAGAATTTATCTTCACATAAAAAGTGACTACTGTTTTTAGCTTAATGGTACAAGAGTGTCCTTTAGGCCTCGGGAAATAGTTTTGACTATTGACCGGCAAGCCAGTGTTTTATTGCATGGCATCAAAAAATTAATTTACACAGATATATTTTCAAAATTTTGGCATAATTGCCCAATAAATAAGTGTTGAATATATATCTGTCACACAGCACACAATATGGACCGGCACATGTAATAAGTGTATTGCTGATAATTTTCAGTATGTGTATGTACCCTGTGTTTGAATAAACCTGACGGGGTGTACGAAACCAACTGTCGAGCTTACTCGTTGTGTATCGACGGCAAAGAAGAAATTGTCAATTGTGAGATTGGACAGGCCTTTAATACGAAGTCTAAACAGTGTGAAAGGTAACTCGAGTTAATATTATAAAAAATCCGACTTTTTAAACACAGATGCATTAAGTTCTCCAGGGGCATTTGGGGCCTTATTTATTTAAAATTTTATCTGCAATGTCGTCATGGCAACTGCAATCGCATGGAGTTTCCTGTAAGTCGATAGACACAAATCAAAGCACTGAAAGAACTGCGAGGCTGTTAAGTTCTTACTTGTTCCTGAATGTACTGGCGTTCGAAGAGTTACGTCCATGTATACCAAGTAAAACCTTTATTCAAGATATTAACATTGTAAAAGATCTGAATACTTAACGAACTTGGCCATTTGTAGTGTACTGCAGTTAAATAGAATTAATTTGAAATCGTTTTACTGGTACTCGTGAACATTGACTTTTATATTCTTGTGCATAAACGTATCAAACATAACTATATAATAGAAACAAATGCATGAAAATAAGAACATTAACCAATAATTTAAAAGCGAACCAGAAGATTAGTTTCCGAACACAAAATTTATTATCATATATCAATTTCAAGTTATGCGAAACAACCAATTACCTGCTATTTTTTAGCTTGGTCTTTTTTTTTTTAAATGTCACCAATTTCCTGACTTTTTATATCTCTTCAAGTAACAAAAATTAACCAAATATTGGAACCAGTAGCGTTTAAATATATCAGCATTTTTTTCTCTCCAGCAAATGGAACGTTCCTCCACCCTGTGGTACCTATAGGGAATGTACGGATAAAGACGACGGCTTTTATCCCGACTTAGAGGTGAAATGCAGTTCCTACTATGTGTGCAGTAATGGTATGTTCGTTGGTCACTCACTATGCCAAGGAGGTGAGTTACAAATAACTGAAATTTTAAATCATATAGTGTTCTAAGATTTGACCTTGCTATAATTCTTTTTCATAACAACAGGAAAATGACGAAATCGCATACGACTATACGTAATTACTTGAACGGAAATTGTCGTTCACTACCTTTAATCTAAATAGTCAACGGGTAGAAGTTTGCGAATGAAATATATCTTTAAACCTTCTTTATATTTTGGGCTTTCGTATCGTAAGAGTTTGTTTTAGTGACACTGTATATTGTGATAAATTGACTTGTTTTTTTTTTATTCCAGGGTTAGTGTACAACGTTAACCAACATGTGTGTGACTACACGTACTCCGCCCCACCACCCTGTGGAACTAATAAGACCGCTTTATTTGGCTAATATGTACTAGATAACGGCTTGAAAGGAAACATAATATAAATACTTTA
The DNA here is from genome assembly GCF_021730395.1 of Mercenaria mercenaria. Classification (NCBI taxonomy): domain Eukaryota; kingdom Metazoa; phylum Mollusca; class Bivalvia; order Venerida; family Veneridae; genus Mercenaria; species Mercenaria mercenaria. The sequence continues at coordinate 6,819,532 of NC_069372.1, forward strand.
AAGAGATTTAGCTTTCATGCTATGCTTGTCTATGCTAATGTGTAACTAACCTTTATATGTACATGTAGTTATAATCGTCCGACTGAAAACTTAATCAGGGTTTGCTATAAGTTAATTAACTTATACGACTAAAAAAACTTTTTTTGATTCAAATTATATTAACATTGCAATGTTTGATTCTTAACACCAGTGAAGCTTATTGAAATGTAATGTACGAATACCTGGCCTTCCATCATATAGAATTTTGACCATTCTAATACATGTAATATTCATTTTGCATAGGCTTGAATCATCAATGTATCACGTGACTTCACAGAAGTTGACAGCAATATGGTATTTAATTAAGATCTTGTTCATTTGTCATTTGTACTGTGTATATTCTATATTACAGTCGAATTTAGTAGAAATTGAAATAAATTGTTACAGAAACATTTAATTTTGCTTTGATATTTTCAACGTCAGATAACCGGTGTAAATAAATATTTACCCCAACATTATCTGTCCACTGCACTTTCAGTGCTTTGATCTTTGCGAATCTCTCCTAAAACCACAGGAGTCTGAAATTCTATCAATAAGATTCCAGTAGTCTATCCCGTATATAAACATGTAGGGGGTTTTTGTTTAAAAGATATATACTGGAGTCATATTGATAGAATTTCAGACACCTATTCTAAAACAGCAGTGTGCATATTAGTGACTTACACAATGCTTCATCAAAATTTCTTTAACTAAGACACAAAAATCCTCAGAATACCAGTAATTAGGTACATGGCAATGAGATATACGTTTAAACCATGTTTTATCATAGTTATGTGTAGTGCTTATCTTCTCCAGAAAAAAAGACTTGTATGATAATTTACGTTGTTTGAACAATAAAGTACAAGTAAGGTGACCGGATGTAACTGTGACAGTGCACGTACAGCACAGAAAGCTTTTGCTACAAAAGATTATTGTTGTCTTCATGGTTTCACACATCACAGCTTAAAACATGAGATCATGAAGAATGAAATCACGAACTTCACGAACTTCACGACTTCACGTTTTACGACTTTACGAGCTGGTGAATTTTTTTTAAAAAAATCGTGAACTGTGAAATCGTGAAGATCATTATTTCATGATTTCAAACTTCAAGATTTCAGTTTGATGGAATTAAAAAAATATATATATTGAAGTTATGAAAATTAAAAAAGCTTGGTACACAATTTCATACTCTCGATGTAATATTTAGTGATTTTTTAAAAAAAAATCGTGAAGTAGTGAAGTGTGAAATTGTGATTTCATACTTCACGGTTCAACGTTTTACGACTTTTATTTTGAAAAATGGCGAAGTAGGGAAGTGTGAAAACATTAGGGTTATGATATCACGATTTCACTCTTCAAGATTTCACGTCTTATAAAATAAAAAATAAATTGTGAAGTCCGTGATGTGTAAAATTGTGAACTTCTTGATTTTATACTTCACGATTTCAAACTTCACGATTTCACGTTTACTGATTTTTTAAAAAAAAGTCGCTGTGAAGAAAGAAATCGTGAAGTGTGAAATCGCGAAGTTCAAGAAGACACCATCGGTCTTTCGTATTTTGCTGATGAAGGTCGCTGTTACACATACAGTATGTTACGTGACACTTAAGAATGCATGTTAATTCATATCAGAGAAACATTTTTTGTTTAAGATACGACATACCTGAAGTACACATATCTATTATTGAAGTTTTATTTCGTTCAATTTAATTCAGCTTATAAATGTTACATAAATCAAGTAAATGTTAGCAGATAATGTCATTCCCTTTAAGTCACCTTCAATTACAATGGACAGAGTGATGCCACAAAGAACCACCCTGAAGACACGAAAACTTGCCTTTTTGCATCATTTCTATTACAGGGTTGCATTTGGACGATCAAAAATTATGTTTCAGAACCCCGAACTCTAAAGTCTAAATTTGGGGCCTCCGTGGCCGAGTGGTTATGGTCGCTGACTTCTAATCACTTGCCTCTCATCAATGTGGGTTCGAGCCTCACTCGGGGCTTTGAATTCTTCATGTGAGGAAACCATCCAGCTGGCTTACGGAAGGTCGCTGGTCCTTCCCAGGTGCCCGCTCGTGATGAAATAATGCACGGAGGGGCACCTGGGGTCTTCCTCCACCAACAAAGCTGGAAAGTCGCCATATGACCTATAATTGTGTCGGTGTGGCGTTAAATCCAACGAAATAAATAAATAAAGTCTAAATTTCGAAACTACGGTCATGAAAGTAAAACAAACACGACGATGAAAACCCGAAACTACGATGGTGACAGTCGAAATAACGAAACCACGATGTTTCGTACGCGTTATAATTTTGCGTTCTTACCATCGTTGTTTTATCTTTCCGTCGTCGTTGTTTCGACTTTCAGCATCGTTATTTTGACTTTCACCATCAAAGTTTCTACTTTCATCATCGTGGTTTCGACTTACGACTTTCATCATCGAGGTTTCGATTTACGACTTTCGCCATCGTTGTTTCGACTTTCGTCTTCTTGTTGTGGGATTGTCATTTCAACATGCTTTCACAAAACAACGATGATGAAATCACAATGTCAAGTGCTAAAAGAACGAAGATGAAAAATCGAAACTACGACGATGGAAGGCTAAATCACAATGTTAAATGTCAAAATTATGATGAAGAAAGTCGAAAGTGCTATGATGAAAGTCAAAACAACGATAATGAAATACGAAAGTATGATGGTGAAAACACGAAAGTCGAAATCACGATGCTGGAAGTCGAAAACTACGACGGTGGAAGTCGAAACTACTATGACGAAAGTCAAACCACGATGTCGCAATCGTGGTCTGACATTCATCATCGTAGTTTCACGAAATTATATCGCGTTTTTATCATCGTGTTTCTTGGCGTTGTGTTTTGATCACCGTCGTTTCGTTTTTTCACAGTCGATACCGACTTTCACCACCGTTGTTTCGACTTTCAACTTGCGATATGCTTTTCATAACCCTGGGCTGAAGATATTTGTTTTTGATACACGAAAACGGCGCAGTTTAACGTTGACTAAACAACTCTTAAACGAAAGTTATTCCTCAAATTTCTACCTACACTGCAGCTATGAATCTAAACATGCATCTATTACAAGGAATAACCGCCACAAGCTGATATTTTAGAAAAATCCTCCATCATCCATAGGTTCGAATGTATTTTCACCAGGGAAGTTTAGTCTTGGTCCCAGCAGTTTCTGCTGTTACCATTGCAATTTCACTTAGTCAGTTTTACTTAATTCAGGGTTGCTGATAATCCCTACATAATTTGCAGAAAACATACACGGAAGTCAAATATTGCAAGTATGCTTTGAAATTCCCTGTTTTTTGCATTTTTTTTAAGGTAGAGGACCCGTAATGACAACCGACAGTTTCCGGTCGGAGTTACGTATTTTCCGTATGCGAGTTCGGCATTCATCGGCATGAATAGAAAGGCAGACGACAAAATCGTCCGAAGAATGCCGAAGAGCGCAATCTTACGAAAATCCCCGATTGTAATTACGGGTCCACTATCTTTAAGTACAATGACACTGGCTAAAAGGTTTAAGCAAGGTTAACTGATAAATGTGTTGTTATCAGATTACGAAGGTATTTTTAGTAGTTTAAAACTATAATTCGAAAAAATGGCGAGCGTTGAAGTTAATCCGGAAAAATATCCTGGATTTTCTGGAGTCGGACATCCAGAGGTATTTACAACCGTTCCTCCACAGCCGACGGAGAAGAAACCGGGGCAAATACCGGAGGAGAAAGTGAAAGAATTCTTTGAAAATGTAAGTTTATACCTTTTTTTTAATGTATAGGGGTGAATGCGGAAGAGGTCTACGTGCAAATAAAAAAAGAAGCAATAAGACACTTTTCGCATTCACTGTGCTTACGGTGAGCTACTGTGATACCCCTGTGTCCGTCCGACGTCGTCACTCTTACAGATCAAATTTTGTCCCAGTCTTAATTAAACTTTGCCAGAATGTTCACATGCACTCCGGTGTAAACCAACTTCCATCCTCCGCCATGCCAGCTGTCAGCAAATATCTTTCAGTTTTTTAAAGAGATGCAGATTTTTGTAGTTAGAAAAATGTGGGTGGGGTATGATTAAGTTTATCTGCAAAAAAGTAATAATAAGGTTCATCACATGAAATTGATCCTATTTCAGTTTTTATAAGTAGAAAAAAATGGAGACTTAAGTAAATGAAAATATAAAAGCTCAAATAAGAAAGTTATTGTTGATTAACATAATGACTCATTGTAAACATCCGAAGTTAAATGAAGATCATTACATCGAATACTTATGTTGAAAATCATATCAGTGGGTATGATCGAGGTTGAAAAGTCAGATCGATGCGAGTACGGGTAAAGTAATTGCTATATATCCTAGTTTTACGCTAAATATTATGGTGACTGATTTAGGACATTTCGTTATGTCGCGTTGGCGTGCGTGCGGTTTTTGTAGCACATTTCGTTCTGTCGTCCGGGCCCGCGCACCAATGCGCCATAATGACATTTTGAAAGTTTTCAATGTCCTTTCGGCGCGCAAATGCGACAAATGAAACTTACAACGCAACATAACGAAACATAGAGCTCGGCAGAAAAAAAATATTTCTTTCGTGGTGGCGCGCGCCCCGTCAACAAAAGTTTCGTGTTTGCACGTCGGCGGGTATGCCAAGAAAAAATGAAATGTTTCATTGTTTCGCGATGGCGTGCGTACCAATTACAAGGATTTCTCTTGGCGTGTTGGCGCGCGTGGCAAGACAAAATAAAATGTTTCATTGTCTCGCGATGGCGTGCTTACCGATTAAAAGGATTTCTCTCGGCGTGTTGTTGCGCGTGGAAAGACAAAATAAAATGTTTCATTGTCTAGTCTCGCGATGGCGTGCATAGCAATTACAAGGATTTCTCTTGGCTTGTTGGCGCGCGTGGCAAGACAAAATAAAATGTTTCATTGTCTAGTCTCGCGATGGCGTGCATACCAATTACAAGGATTTCTCTTGGCATTTTGGCGCGCGCGGCAAGACAAAATAAAATGTTTTATTGTCTAGTCTCGCGATGGCGTGCTTACCAATTAAAAGGATTTCTCTTGGCATTTTGGCGCGCGCGGCAAGACAAAATAAAATGTTTCATTGTCTCGCGATGGCGTGCATACCAATTACAAGGATTTCTCTAAGCGTATTGGCGCACGTGGCAAGACAAAATAAAATGTTTCATTGTCTCGCGTTGGTGCGCACGCCAGGACGACATTACGAAATGTGCTACATAGCCGCGCGCACGCCAACGCGACAAATCTAAACATCATATTTCGTCTCTGCGTGCGTACCAAAACGCCAAAACGAAATCGTTGTTAATGGCTCGCGTGCCATCACGAAATAGAAAGTTAAATTCTGTATATCTTTTGTCTCTATAAAATCTAGAATAATTTTGGTAAACAGGTTACTTAAGATAAAAATGGTACACCACTACGTTAAATCATTGAAAATTCCTATTATCATTCTAAAGGCCACATGTTTTATCTGTCCGTCCGGATTATTTATCAAATGTTTGCCTTTATGAAAGCTAGGTCGTGTTTGAAACTAGTTAACTAAACGTAAAAAAAAACTTAGTCGTCAGGTTGAGTCGTTTAAAACATTTATCACTTTTCCTTCTTGAGTTTCCTAAAACTGTGTCAAAAGGTCAAATCATAGAAAAAAAATGTTAATAACATTTATGAGTTCAAGCTTTCTATCTGATACTCATACATATTTGAAATAATGTTTGCCTTACTAAAATGTAGCAAAACTTTGAAACTGGTTTACATGGGGTCAAATACTAGGTCACATTGTCTGCAAAAAAGTTTGTAGATTTGTTTGACAATATAAAAGCTAAGTCAAGTTTGAAAATGGTATATCTGAGGTCAGAAATTAGATAAGAAGAGCAAGTCATACGACAATTTTTTTATACTGTAGAGGTCACAGTTTTTACCTGATCTTTATAAAATTTATCTACACAGAACCCGAGACAAGGTCAAAACCCATTTATCTAAGATGAAAACGTGGTTAGCCCATCCGCTTTGCTCAATAGGGAGAGCGCAGATCCACGGATCGCGGGGTCGTGAGTTCGGTCCCCGGGCGGGTCGCATATTCTCCGGAACGAGTTGATAAAAGACATTGTGTCTGAGATCATTCGTCCTCCACCTCTGATTCAAGTGGGGAAGTTGGCAGTTACTTAAGAAGAACAGGTTCGTACGGGTACAGATTCCAGGTACACTGGATAGGTTAACTGCCCGCCGTTACATAACTGAAATACTGTTGAAAAACGGCGTTATAAACCAAAGACAAACAAAGAAAAAACTATGCCAAATCTGTGAAAGACCTATAGTTAAAACTTTAGTATGGGACTAGACTCTCTAAGAAAACAACTTATAGGTCAGATGAGCGTTACGGGGCATTCATTGCAACCTTTGGCTCGCTTCGCACAAAATTTGTAAGCATCATTAGGAAAAATGATGTGTTAAATTTTTATCGACTTGTAGCTACTGTTTAAACAAATTTAACAAAAGTATTTTTGTGTTCTGGTTTCATAATAACAAAATTTTGTTTGGAAGACCAGTATCGGATTAAATCAATGCAACAGGCCGGTTTCATTAGTTCATTATTTACATACTGGATCTAACTATTTAGGGATTCACTGTAGTCGAGGGTTTCTTCAACCCAGAGGAGATACAGCCGTGCCTGGTCTCGTACAGTCGACTTGTGGACGAAATTGCACAGAAGCTCTATGATTCTGGCAGAATTAAGAGTAAGTATCCGATATAGTTATTTGCACAAAGTTCAAATGTAAGTATGAAATTCCTGACCCGTTGACTGTTTTTTTTTGGTGATTTTAAAATCCAGGAAAATCTGCATAATTGCTGATAGTGCATACAAAATAAAATTTTGAACGCGACACAACGACAGAGACCAGTCGCGCATCTGGAGCGTATAAGCGTATCTTTAGACTAGCCCATTTCTGTGAAGAAGAATGTAATTATAATCATGTATATTTCAGATTTATACAAAGATCTCAACGTTAGCGACAGGCTAATTGCTTTGGAGAAGGAATGGCCTGGGGCGGTTTTGCTCCTTCTGAAACTGAACAAACTCACACCTGTAAGTTTATCTGTAAATCATCATCATCATCATCATCATCTCCATCATCATCATCAACTTCTTCTTCTCCGTCGTCGTCGTCATTATCACTATTATCATCATCATCATCATCATCATCATCATCATCATCATCACAACAACAACATCGTCATCATCATCATCATCATCATCATCAAATATTTATAAGCAGGAGATAGGCACCGTTGCATGTATTAAATGTAGAGAATGCCGAGATCGCATACGGAGGAGTCCATTACCTTGACTGACCAGGTTTCAAATTGTTGCACAAATGCAACCGTTCAAAACCAACCAGTCGTGCGCCAGTGTTTTTAGACAAGTCTCCGAACTAAGTTTTATGAACATGAACTTGTGCAGAACAGTCTAATGAAATGTTTTTTTTTATCATTTCTTTAGGAATTTCGGGATCTTTATCAGAATGAGAAGTTACTGAATGCTATAGAACAATTAATTGGTCCGGAAATCGGTGCCAGTCCAGTTTGGAACACAAGACCAAAAACACCGGCCCATAGAGAGACAGATGTTCCCTGGCATCAAGGTGGGACCTCAGACTTTTTTTCCAATATTTGAAAAATACATAAAAACGTCTGAAATAGGCTTATACTTAAAAAAACAACAACATTTTTTTTTGCTCTGTCATTATTGCATGACTACATTCTACAACAGACGACACCAAGCGAAACTTAGATGGATAACAAAGTTACAGTCAAATGAATATTTGGCAGTCTTAAGTCCTAATCTAAATTCAAGACGTCAAACATATGGTCAAGATATATTATTCATAAACAATTTTTTTGGATAACTTTACTACTTTGCAGAAACAGCCATAATTGATTATTTATTAGCTCGACTATTCAAAGAATAGGTAGAGCTTTTGGGCTCACCCATGCGTCGGCGTCCGCGTCTGTGTCGGCGTCGGCGTCCCGATTTTGTATGTAAGCTCGTATCTCGGTAACCACTTGTGGAAATGGATTGAAACATCATACACTTATTTACTGTGATAAACTGACTTACACTGCACAGGTTTCATAACTCTACTTTGCACTTTTACAAAATTATGCCCCTTTTTCGACTACTGCATATTTTTTGTTTTGTATGTAAGCTGGTATCTCAGTACCCACTAATGGGAATGGATTGAAACTTCACACACTTGTTCATTGTCATGATCTGACATGCACTGCGTAGGTTCCATAACACTACTTTGCAATTTTACAGAATTATTCCCCTTTTTGACGTAGCTGTTTTTGGCTGAGAGTTTGTATATAAGCTGGTATCTCAGTACCCACTAATGGGAATGGTTTGAAACTTCACACACTTGTCCTTTATCATGGGCTGATATGCACTGTACAGGACCAATAACCCGGTTTTGCAATTTTACAAAATTATGCCTCTTTTTGACTTTTATATTCATTCAATTGACAAGGCTGTTGAATAGTCGAGCGTTGTTGTCCTCCGGCAGCTCTTGTTTTTTAATTCTGTTTACTTAAAAAGCATTTGTCAAAGATATTAATCGATTAGAATGGAAAATGTAATGGATGATTGTTCTTCGTTTTCAGTTACTATAAATATATATAATTTGGATTAAAAAACAACAACAACAGTTTGTCAGCCTTTGTTTCGACATTGTATGCACATTTTTGACATGCCATGAAAAAATATCACAAACTTTGTACATAAAAAGCTGCGCACAAATTGAACATTCTTACCTAACCTACGTAATATTACCGGAAAAAAGTTTTAATATAATCTAACATGGCTCATTTTTAGAAGGAAGTCAAGCGTTGTATATTCTGCGATAATCAACGGTTTGCGCGCGGACCGTTTAGAAAACATTATGACGTCAGTTTTGGCGTTAGATACTCATATGACGCCCGTTTCATTGCTACTTGGGCATAAATATTCTAACCATCATGTTTTAATGAGCATATTATAATGAAAATAAAACGATTCCATTTATCGTCAGATTTACCACGGTTCTTCAGGCCTGAAAAAAAAATCTGTTTCCGGTAACATGCTAAAAAAAAATTAGGGTAGGTAGGTCGGATTTTTTTTCTATTTATTAAGGGAGACTTTTCAGAAATTATTGTGTCAAAACACTGAATACAAACAAGGGGGTTATGCCTTTAGAGCATCAGTAAGTTGATTTCTAACATCACTGAGCATGTTTAAAGCATAAGAAGTGCAGTTTTGCAACTTTTTGTCAAAAAGTTGAAAAAAATATTCTCCAAAGCCATAAAACATTTAGGGTCGGGCCAGAAATTTAGGGTAGGTCGGGGTACCGGAAACGAACATTTTTTTTTTATGCCTGACATTGAAATATACGAGGCGTAGGCGTATGTTCTCCATGACGATTTGATAAACTCTACCTTTGTTTCATGTGAGGAAGTTTGCAGTTACTTGCGAAGAATAGGTTTGTACTGGTACAGAATTCAGGAACACCTTCCCGCCGTTACATAACTGAAATATACTTGAAATACGGCGTTAACCCCAAAACACACAAACAATCAAACAAATCATTGAAATGCCTAGATATTTAACCACTCAAGTTTACACCGACGTTTGTCAATTCCTTCTAATCTTGACTTTCTCTCAACTGTTGTCTGGTTATTATTTGATAAATTAATTATTTTAAGATTCTGCCTACTTCGATGACGATAGTTACAAGACGCTGATAGCAACGGCATGGGTAGCTTTTGTAGACGCAACGCCGGAAAACGGCTGTATGCAGGTGATTGATTCTTGCATTCTGTTAAAGTGACTTACGTAATTTACATTTTCTTTTTTTTTCATTTGACTTCAAAACAAGCTAACAGACTCATCAGTAGTAAAAGTTTTCTTAATTTTGAAAGAAATATAGGACTTGCGAAAACAAGTTAGGGCCTAAGTTTACTAAAAAAAATGTTTACTTACATGAGTGTGCGTTCAATTTGCCATTTTATTATAATAATGATATGATAGTTTGTAATAATATTATATTTTATAATATATTTATTGTTATTTTAATCATATTAAGTACGTAAAAGGAGGGCAGAAGAAAGGTTTAGTTGTTGTGCACGAGTGTTGTGACAATTTCTACCTGACGATCAAAGAAGAGGAACTGGTTGAAAGACTTAGTGAATAATTTTTTTTGTACTTGTGGCAATTGTATAAGCTTATATTAAGAAAACACTTTTGAGCAGTGATAATTCAGTTGATTGACTATTTACTAAATTATCCTTTAGACTGCTTAATCTCTAAAATGCACTGGTATGTGATCCAATTTGGGCAGTACCATTTATTATTCGAACGGATTTTCACTGATAATTTACTAACTGAATAGCGAAAAGTGCAGACCAAGATCAACCTGCAAGGACGTGCAGCTGCGCTCGGGTCGCAAAGGCAGAATCACTTGTCGTCTGTAGGCCAAAGTAAATTATTATTTAAGTATAGTTTTATGACTGGGGGAGTTAATCTGGCCTATGCAATAATGTATCTATAAACACAAGCAATAGTAGAGCTAGGGTAGTGTAGTAATGCTAGAAAACAAGTTGCCGAATATACTACATATCCTGCACAATAATGCAGTGGACCGTCGCGAAACCCCGGCCCGCCAGGTCGATTAAAATGCACAATAAGTAAGTGTGTATATAGACGACCAGACAAAAACTGGTTAACTGATATCATAGCACTGCGTTGCGATGGCAGACAATAAATTTAGACTCATCTAAAGGGTTTACTTTTTACAGGAGCGAATCCAGAGACCGACTTCATTACATGTCCAGTTAAAGCAGGCGGGGTGATTTTCTTCAGCAATATGGTCCCCCACAGAAGGTAACACTAGTTATTATTGTGAAGGGAGACTACTGCGTTGAGATCTTACAGTCTCCCTAAAGAATTGTTCCTCTTCAAACGGCAAATGGGTGACAATTACACATTTGAATTACTCTTTATATATCAGTCATGATTTGAATTAATCTTTACATATTAGTGAAAAATTAACTGAGTTTTCATTTTATATTCATTTTTATTTATAAATCATTTCACATCAAGCATTGTCCTAAGGAACCTTGTTTCTGTCTCGAAATGCCTTTTTATCAGTTCAAAATTAGAGATAAAATGTTGTTTTTTAAATATTATAAATAGCGTTCCTAATCGTTCGGACCACATCCGGTTTGCGATGGATCTACGCTATCAGTCTCCAAACCGACCGTGGGGTTTCTTCGGAAAGAGTTCAGGAATCCTACTCAGATCTCCTTCCAAGCCAGACCATGTACCAGACTGGGAGTTCTACTCCACACAAGGAAGATATGATATCATTAAGGATCTTGTTGTAGAAAAAACGGTATATTTTATTTTTTATGCTTTTTCAACACAATCAGTTCCCCCGACTACGTCAGAACTTGGTCCAATGTTATAAAACTAAGTCTGGAGACCAGTCTCGATATTATAGCATCTGATTCGCTGTTTCTGAACTAAAATTTGAAATTAACCAATGGCAGATATATTTTCTTAGACTGGTCTTCAAACTCAGTTTTATAACCTTGGCGTCTTGTGTGGATCCACATGTCCGGTATCATGTTAAAGAGGTGTTTTCCACACTGAGCTAAAAGTAGATTTTTTATAAATGTTTCTCCCATCTTTAAACTTCAATGGAAAATGAAGTACGTCTTTGATACGGGCAGACTACTAGTAAGAATCACCCGCCCTCTGCATTACCACACTTGATGACTTCCTCATATAAAATGTCAAGCATTGTAGGGGCATAAATCCTACAGCCTTAACTGGCATCTTATTCCAAGTCAGCGACCCAAGACACTGCCAAAGAGGTTACAGCCGCGTTCAGTATTTTGCATCCTTAGACTATGAAAATGTTAAAGCGTAAAAGAAACAATAACTATCTTTAAAGACAGATGGTCAGCGCAGTGTAGTTGGCGAGCAAAAATAATTCATGAAAATGGCTGTAGTTTATCATACACAAGAGAAAAGATTGTCACAAGAAACCTTCATGAAAACTATACCTGTTAATGTAACGTGCAGTTATTAGTTATACCGCCGTACACAGCTCTTTCTATTAATAAAACAATAATAGTGTTTTGTCAGGAATTTTGATTGTGTTTATCAGACGTACTTATTATATCTATTTAGACATACCATATACTTGCTAAATATGCTGACCGACACATCCCTTTAAAACTGAAAAAAGGTCATTCAGGATGAAAGCTTTGTCACTTCATCCAGAGTTGCACAATGAACATAGTGAAAAAATAGAACACTGACCCAATTAGCAAGACTATAACTTTGATCTTTCGTATAACTTAAAAATACGTTATCAAGCAATCGTCATTGCCAACATCGTCACGTGACATAGGTCAATGCATGTCATGAACACGAGCTTAATACAGCTGCGCCGAAAAAGTTAAACTGTGCTGGTTTAAAATGATTGAATTACTGACATATATCAAATACAATCTCTCGCATGCAACATATATACATATTTATGGGATACAAGGCTTATAATATAAGTAGAATATTTGAATATCTATTTCACAGGGCAAGGGAGAGAAAAACGACGAATTTGACACAACTCTTAACGGACCACACATGGATCGCTGGAAAATCGTCAACCACAGTGTACATACAGAAGCTTATTTCAAAGGCAAAGCAGACGAACAAAAGGCATAGAAAAATGAACAGATAGTGATAATCTGATTGAGTATAGAGACTGACTAAATAAGAGTTGAAGACACTCTCGATGCAACCATTTTATCATTGTGCCAAAATTCACGTTTTGCCGTCGTTGCTTACAATGATTTAATTCTAGATTGTATGTCCTATGTATTTTCTCTTTGTATTAAAAGAAAAACAATTTTTTGCACACGACGATATAAACAGTATTCATTTCGCCACTAAATGAGTAGCTTTAAATTATGAAATAAAAAATAACACATGCTGTATTTCAACATTTTGAAAAAAGAACTATGAAAAGCTAATAACTGCTACCTGATTTTATTACAGAAAATAAATACAATATATAGCGTGTCGTAAACAAACATGCACAAACGAAACACTAAAACATCTCCTGCTACCTTATTTTGGACCATTTTGTGTCGATTCGCTGTAAAACCCAACTCACTCACTCATTTTGAACACCACTAAAGCATACCATTAACTGCATACATTTAAGTATGCGTAACATTGATCGGAAACGGTAGACTGAAAGGTTCTGCACATTGTATATTTTTCAGAATACTTGCACAGACTTATTCGAAGTTCCAAGATATGGAACGAACATCGATTACTGCTTATTTCACCTTTGCTCTCACCGTGCGACTTTGACCTTTAAATTGTGTTTTAACGGTATCGCCATAATGGCCGAGTTATTAAAACACTTGAAATATGTAGAAAGATATGAAATGTATATGCGATTCGCCCGTATGCCGTTTTGATCACACTATGCAAAGTTTACTGTGAAGAGACATGGCTGCATGTTACGTTTTGCAAAGTTTCAGAAGTGTGAACTCTAATGTAATTGAAGAAATCTTTCCCAAGATCTTGTAAGCATAAACATTACGTGTCCAATACCTTGTAAGCAAATATATTGCCACGAAAATTTGGCATCTGATATGCTCAATATGAGCCGTGCCATGAGAAAACCGATATAGTGGGTTTGCGACCAGCATGGATCCAGACCAGCCTGCGCATCCGCGCAGTCTGGTCAGGATCCATGCGGTTCGCTTTTAAAGCCTACTGGAATTGGAGAAACTGTTAGCGAACAGCATGGATCCTGACCAGACTGCGCGGATGCGCAGGCTGGTCTGGATCCATGCTGGTCGCAAACCCACTATGTTGGTTTTCTTATGGCACGGCTCATATAACTAATTCAAGAATGGTGCGTCTAATTCTGTTAATGCATATTATAAAAATAGGATGATATCTTGTAGTCACAGGGAGTTTAATAAAAAGTGATCAAGAAATTGGGTTTCTTATGTAAATTACAGCATTTTTACTGAACGCTCATGAGATTATAAGGTAAAAAAATTAAATTTTGTGAAAACATCATAAAGGTTGCTCAGGGAATATGGCGTCTGATGTGAAATATGACAATATCAGCATTCGCTGAGCTATCTTCCCAAATGATTTGACAGGTGTCGCTACGGGCGAATAGGTCCTATCATGCGGTGTACTCTCGGCTTTTATCATAGTGTTAAACTCTTTTCTTAACCTAGCGGAATAAAAAAGTTATTAAAGTATTTAAAAAAAATAGTTCCAATCATTTAATTTATCAATTTTACATGACTGTTTTTAACATCAAATTTAAAGCCTTGTAAAATTTTCATCATTTCAAAATGCTGGCTAGTAATATATAACTGAAATTATTGTAGCATTAATTTAAGCGAGTCACATTTCCGTTTACTTTATAAGCAAAAAGGGGTTAGCTAATGTAGCTAGTTAAAAAATATTGCTAAATTTTACCCCTGAATGGAAGCTTTGTTTCAAATAGACAACGGGTACTCTGTATACATATAGTTTGCATAAAATTTCCTATCCACTGGCTGCATACTGATTGTTATCATAAAAATGTTCATGCCATGTGTCCTGTTAACTCTATGGGGGTTAAGAATATGTCCTTGAAGCAGACTTAACACTTCCTGCTCCCACTTAGGTGTTAAATATCGGTCAGTCTGATGTTAATGTAATGTGTATAATAAGTTTTTATTTCTTAATATTTTTATCAATTTGAAATAATGCTTTTAGATTTCACATTTGTTTTTATTTTTTATTAAATGTAAAATGTAAAGATTTATATTTTCACTTTATGTAGGCAAGTTGCTGTGAATTTGAATTGACTGAAAATTAAAGAGGCAGCACCATAAAATTAAATAAACACGTGGTATTTCAACTTGTCATTAGAGATCATTTATGCCTCGTGGATGATATTTTCATGAAATATATGAGAAAACAGCTATAATAATTAATTGGGCTGATGGAAAATTGAAGGGACATCTTATCACAAGGGCATATGTTCTGACATTTTACATTAATTATTATTATAACTTCTATATTATTCAAGACCTCATTGCATAAAGCTGTAAATTTATGCAGATCTTCCCGATTAAGTTGTAACTTCAGGAATATATACTGTCTATATTGATCCAAGTCCAGTCAAGTCAAGTCATTTATTTATTTATTGTCGGTAGATAAAATAACATTATAAACATAAGCTATGTATAGCTTTTGGCCGATCCTTATTTTAAGAATATATTGTCTGAATACTTTCACAATGATAAAAGAATTTTCCAAGTAGGGCATTTCAATATTGAAAAATACAGTAAAGCTTAACAAAAGCATTTATTGTCACAATTAAAAAAAAACAACAAAAAAAAAACATAACAATCGTACAGTCCATTAATTAACTGACACAGTAAATGCACTTTAGAACAGTCCTTACAGCTAGTCTCATATTTTCAAGTCATAGAATATCAATAAATATAAATAAAGCTCTTTCCTCAAATGCTCAAGGGATACACAGCTGAATTTTGATGACATTATCGGATCTACTTATATAGTTTGAAGTGACGGCGACTGAATAATGATGTAACTAATGTAAACAAACTTTCCTAGGACCTATTCGCATGTAGTGCCACCTATACGCGCACCTGTTTAATCAGGGGAATTAACTGACCGATATCGCCCATTAAGGATACGTCAGAGGGCCAAAACTTTTCAGGAACGACCTTGTCAAATTTTTAAGATTTTGTTGCCTGCTATATTTACATTATGTGAGTTTCATGAATATTTCACTAGAAATGTGGAATATAATGTAAAACAAAGGTGAAACTTAACCATTTCAATTCATGAGTTCATTAAAGAGCAACAACCTCCGGTATTAGAGCAATAATGTCCATAATCGTTTTGTCAAAAATCGTGTAGCCATGAACATTCTATGTAAGTTTCAAAAAAAAAAAAAAAAAAAAAAAAAAAAAAAAAAAAAAAAAAAAAAACAACAAATTCAAGAACTATGGCTGATGTGATAAAAATGTTTACATGAATTAATTCAAGGATATAACTCTGGTATAACAGTACAAATACATTCTGTGTTAGTTTCCGTGAAGGTATGCTCAAGAAATGTAGCCTATAATACGTCAACATGTTAACTGTTTTTTTTTTTAATTTAATTTAAAAGAGATCCGGCGGACAGCCTATTTTACCTCTGATCTATGGCTAAAATTTGTATTCTGCACATTCTGAAATATGGCAAACATTAAAAGGTTTTTGAATATCATTCATGATAAAAGATATAGAGCTTACACGATTTTACAATGGACGGATGGACAGAAGGTCCACCGGTCCAGAACAAGTATGTCGCCAAAGAGCCACGCGAGACATGATAATCATACAAAAAACTTCCACACTAACATCCATAACAACAAACTCTCACTTATAATGAAAATAATAGAGGTACACTGGAAAACATTGAGCTGCAAACCTTTCCAGTAAGGGAAATATAATTCAATAGACTTGCTCTCATTCTACCGATACTCTTATCAATGGTACCCGGTCTACGTTTTGCAAATTTGGGCAAAAACTTCACACAAGATAAAAAGACGGCAGCCTAGATAGATGTGGGTAAATGGGGATTAGATAATAAACTGACATTCGTATGTTAATTGACCACTGTTTAGACGTATAAATGAATGATATATTCTGTGGTAAAATAATTGGAAAACCAACGAAAAAAAAAAAAATAGAACTCTAGACCATATCAATATGCAAACTCCCCGCATCGATTAATTCCCCTTACGGTACATCACATCACTGCAATCACGAGTTGTTTAACCAGATTTGGTTATGTTTTAAACTTCATTATTTGCATCTAGATGGTAATATTTGCGCACATAATTGTTCAAATAACAAATTGAAGCGATTTTTGTCTTTTCTCAAAAGTGTCTATTATACTTTTGACAAATGGCTGCCGGATTTTGTTTCTTTGGCGTCAATGAACGCAAGGGAAGGTAACCGAACATATGTTACCCAGATAAATATCAAAATAAAATGGAAATACGGTTATATCGATATGTTTCCCAGTTAATAATTCAACAGCAGTTGTTGACTTTTGATATATACATGAAGTCCACTGAAGTCCATTCAAAATCTGTGCCATTCGAGACTGGGTTTACCAGAACTAAGTTTATCTATGTTAAAGTGAAACAAATTTTAGCATTTTTCAAATATTTCCTCTTCTTTCCACTCATTTGCTGGCATTTTCAACAACGAGGGAGGCAGGCCCTTGTTGTCATCGCTGGAGTCTGAAAAAAGAAGTGAGATTTACAGAATCAAGTTAAAGTTTTCTTGATTTTTTTATTAGTTGAAGGCTTTTACTTCTCATCAGTGCAGTTTGATGTTGAATCTAAACACTAGTATACAGCCCTGACAAAAAATTAACATTGAATCGAATGCCATCAGTATACGATGGCGTTTTTTAAGTATAAATTTCTTGTTTCGGATTCACTTAATACCACGGTGTAAGGACCCAAAAACAATGTACATTTAATTTTTACCAAATAAAAAAGCAGTTAAAGCAACAACAACAAAAAACAACAACAACAACAACAACAACAACGAATGTTCCCTTTTTTAAGTGTCCATAAATACGATGTGATTCTGCCTTTGCGCCCAGTGCAGATCAAGATCAGCATGCACATCCATACAGGCTGATCTTGGTCTACACTGTTCGCTATTCAGTTGAACACCTCTTTGAATAATAAGTGGTATTGCCCAAATTGAATGATTTTAGGAATTTAGCAGGGTAAATGTTAAAAAAATGAATGAAAAGATTCATAAAGAAAGCGTACCTGAAACAACACTTTGTACAGAATTCCTTTTCCGATTAAAGTATGATGACACATTTTGACTGCCAGGAGCAGAAATATTGTCATCAATGGAGTTTCTCTCATTTGGATTCAAGTTCCCACTATCGAACTCATTCTTGTCTAAAAGCCAGTATGTCGTCATCTTTATGGTCGGCTAAAAAGAATTAAAAGCTATAGCGGTACGTATGTGCGGAGGCCAGTTACAGCAGTTTGGTCTTATATTTATTTGCATACTAGTAGTAAAGGAGTAAATTTATGATAAATCTTAAGATACCGAAGTTCGAATAAAATGCAATCTAAGGTATATTTTTAATAATACACATGCATAATCATATCAAAAAGCAATAAACTGCCTCTATCCAAATACAAACAAGAAACGCGTCAATGCCACGAAACCAGGTTTTCAACACTTTTCATAAGAATAAACAAGAGTGCCAGAATGTCACAATATACGCCCGTCACAGCAAATTTCTTTACTCTAGCACCTGTATTTGCAGATGTAATTTTAATTTTGTGGTTGTTTAGTAATCATTGTAATTCTTTTGTTTTTCTAAGTCCACAAAAAAACCCCTTACCAGGTAGAGATACCTTAAAATACACCTAAAATTAGAAAGTAACAACTATGTTGTACCACAGAAAAGTGGTCTTGGGTTTTTCCCTACGGTCAATTATAAAAAAGTTACAATTTAAGTTATTTATAGTAACAACTAAGGGAAGTTAATCTTAAAAAAAAAAAAAAAAAAAAAATACAAAAAAAAAAAATTGTAAGTCCACACAGAAATCCTTACCAGGTAGAGATTGGTCAAAATACACCTCAAAATTGGATGTAACATGCATGTTGTACTACAGAAAAGTGGTCTCGATTTTTCCCTACGTCTAGTAATGAAAAAGTTACAATATAAGCTATTTATAGTAACAACAAAGGGAAGTAATTCTAAGGAATGGAACTGCGCAAGACACTTCGTCTCATGATGGTGTATAATTGTGCCAAGTTACATCAAAATCCCTCTATGCATGAAGAAGATATGCTCCGGACAAACTTTTCATTCTTGTATCCTTTGACCTCTGTGACCTTGACCTTAGACCTAGGGACCTGGTTCTTGCGCATGACACTCCGTCTCATGATGGTGAACAATTGTGCCAACTTTCATCAAAATCCCTCCATGCATGTAGAAGATATGCTAACCCTAACCCTAACCTAACCCTATTTTTAGTAACAATGACCTTGACCTTGATCCCAGAAACCCCAAAATCAATCCCAAGCTACAACTTTATGTAAGTTTTCTATACACCAAGTTTCATCATGATAGCTCATTCCTAAGTTAAGTTATTGACCGGAAACCCTTTTTCTATTTTAAGTAACAGTGACTTTGACCTTGACCCCAGAAATCCCAAAATCAATCCCAGCCTTTGTCTTGATATAAGCTACATACATACCAAGTTTTATTCAAGTATCTTTACCGAAACAAAAGTTATTGACCGGAAACCCTTTTTCTATTTTAAGTAACAGTGACCTTGACCTTGACCCCAGACACCCCAAAATCAATCCCAGCCTTTGTCTTGATATAAGCTACATACATACCAAGTTTTATTCAAATATCTTTACGAAACAAAAGTTATTGACCAGAAACCCTTTTTCTATTTTAAGTATCAGTGACCTTGACCTTGACCCCAGAAACCCCAAAATCAATCCCAGCCTTTGTCTTGATATAAGCTACATACGTACCAAGTTTTATTCAAATATCTTTACCGAAACAAAAGTTATTGACCGGAAACCCTTTTTCTATTTTATGTAACAGTGACCTTGACCTTGACCCCAGAAACCCCAAAATCAATCCCAGCCTTTGTCTTGATATAAGCTACATACATACCAAGTTTTATTCAAATATCTTTACCGAAACAAAAGTTATTGACCGGAAACACCAGTTTGACGCCGCCGCCGCCGCCGCCACCGCCGCCGCCGCCGCCCGCCCGCCCGACCGACATCTACCCCAATCTAATAACTCAGGTTTTCGTTGAAAACCTGGTTAAAAAGTTACTGAAAATACATTGAATTCTTACCGATACGTCTATAGTTCCACGAACTTTCATCTTAAACTTCCCACATTTCATCAGGCTTGAAAACATCTGATTACTGATATGGATTTTATTCGCTGGAAGAGGAATTTAAAATAGTTACATTTAAAACACATGCAAAAGTAAATAACTGTGTGCCGAAATAGCATAAACTTTATATTCATCAGCACCTTAAATCGACCATCGCTTTACATCAGTCATAATTTAACATTAACCATCGCCTTATATCGATCATCGATGGTATTAATCAGTATCATATCCGCACTGAGCATATCGCGAAATTGTCACAACAAATAAAATTCCCTTAAAGTCACTCATCCAAAACTTCGACAAGGCACTTCGGCTGTCAAAGTGATGTTATATGTTGCCCTTTAGTTATGGGCATAAGCACAAAGATTACCTGAATGAATACCGCTCAATAAGCCATAATTTAGCGCAAATAATCACACAATCTTGTATCCATTTACAGAAAAACACGTGCATAAAACCAACTGTGATCAAAAAAATCATGGCTATAATAAGCACCAATGTCATTTCCGAATATAACTTTTGCAGCAAGAACAGTCCATCTGCGTTTAAAGACCACCGTGTTTTTGGAACCTCCAAGTGTCATCTTTTATTAAACAACTTACGGAGCCCATTCGATTTCATCCTGTTTGCAATATAGACTGTGGGACCAAAAAGGCAATACTTCAGCATCATTGTTCCAACTATACCCGCCATGCACGCACCTGTAAATACACAAACATTAATTACCATGCTTATACTTAAATATCTTTCACTTTTTATTGATATCTATTGCCTCTGAGCATAAGTTAAACTAATCTGATCAGAAATATGGGATGAAGAAAAAACAATGTATCAGAAACTTGACAATGTTTTCAAAGGAAAAAAGACTTTCAAATTCTATGTTAATTTTACCTGTTTCAAGTAAACAACTACTGTTATAAAATAACCATGTATCTGATTTAAGAAATTTGTGAAAGCCGATGTCATAAGTAACCAATAAAATAACGCTAACATACAACCAATAGAAGCACGAGTTACAAGTAGCCAATAGAAATACCTGTATGAATTCCAATCCTGATATTAACGTTTCTGTTTATGTTAAATGGGAAGGTCATGTGGTTCATCACGTGCAGAAGGTCAAGTGCCAAGGTGGCAGTCTCTGCAACGTGGTTCTCGCCGTTTCTCGTAGGAATACCTGATAGTGCAGATACAAAGGACGATCATTAAAAACAAGTGCCCAAGAAAGTTTCGGTCATACTTTCAAGCATATAAAAGGCAAAAGATTTGTAAGTTAATGAAATGATGAAAACTAAATTCTCAAATGAATTCAAATTATTGCGGACGGTCAGAATCTACTAAATATTCAGTTTTAACCAATACATTACGGGCCTTTAACTTTTACCTGACGCAACCATATAACAGTCGTTGATTGTCTCCACTTTGTAGACGTCATAATTATCTATTCGTTCATCCAGTGCCAAGTAAAGTGTGTGTAGAAACGTGACCAACTCCATAGGTGAAAGTTTCATCGAGATCTGATTAAACCCGAATATATCAGCGAAAAGGATCGACGCACTTTTAAAGTAGTCTGATTCCACATATGAACACTGACCCTTTAGTTTCTTGGCAATCGATTTAGGGACCATCTGAAACCAAAGTTAATCAAAGTCTTGATACGACTGGTGGGGGGAATTGGGTAGGTTTATTTTCTGCTTATGACAATAAAGAGAACAGGTGAATTTACATATTGTCTGAGTGTTAAAAATGACATGTCACTACATAATGCAATTTTATAGGGATATAGCTTGAGAGTTATTTGCACAAAAAACACTAACAAAATTTGAAGAATTATCTAACTTATTTATTTACAAAAAAATTACAAGGTTTGGTGACTTGAAAGTCTTGAATGAAATTTAAATCAAAATCATGATACAATGTAGTTAGTTACAAGTAAAATTTTAATTCAATGTTCTACGTAAAAAAGTCAAGATTTACATTTAATTCAACCAACTTGATTATTTCGTTAAGTCTAATGGCTTCGAAGTTTTAATACAATATATTTAGTTGTTACAGAGACACAGACTGATAGTTAGTTGCAAGAAAAACTTTAACCAAATTTTCTAAGTCATAAAGAGCCATATTTTACATTAAATTCAAACAAAAAATAATTTACCTGAAAGATAAGAGTGTCGGCTTTATGTTTCTCTATATTGAGCTCTGTTGTTTTATGTACTAATGTCTGGGTGTACTTTTGGATGTCGCTTGCCAAAGCTTCAGACGAAAACATGATGATAGGGCACATGCCAATGACAACAACAACAAGAACAGCGTACACTACGACCTGTAACAATATAATACATGTATACAGAATATGATAATGCGGACATTTGCCAGTTACACCCACCAGAACAGCGTACACTACGACCTGTAACAATAGCAGATAGTAAATGTATAAATTTGGACCAATCAGGTACGAGTTCTATAAATAACACCAATCAAAGCTCACGTCTGCTAAGGTATAAATAGGTAGATGAATGACAGAGAGATCATTCTGTATCCAGCGATCGAAGAAGACACATCGAGGATTCAACTAATAATTTATCCCAGTACCTTGGTAAGGAAGTTGTTGCAACTACCCTGTCAGGGCGGATAAACTATTAAAAAGAATACGTTTGAAGTTCATAGACTAAAGAAGAGTTGTAGAATTTCAACAAGGTTTCGAGCTATAGGGCCAGCGCATAGGAGCTTTACCTTAAGGGTAGCTGAATGCTATAGACGATAGCAAAAATAGGCTGAACATCGGAAAGCTGAGACAGAGGCCCAGAGTTTGGCAATCTACTGAGATAGTTGCTGAGTTCCAGCTTATAGACGGTTCAGCGTTATTGGTGAAGTACAGCCAAGGCATCGGGGTTATACCTATATGGTAGTTGAATGCTACATTTGATAGAATATAGGCTGATCATCAGGATTCAGAGCAATCATATAGAGTTGCAACTTCAATAAAGAGGACAGAGGCGGAGCATCTGTGCGATAGGACTCGTACGTCGTTGTTCAAATACATTGTTTGACGGGAACTTCGACAAAAGGACCAGCCAAGTATAATATTTCCAGCCTATAGGAGTTTGAGCTGATTTTGAGTTGAAGGTTGATATTTGAAACATTTAGTGATTTGCCTGATCCCTGTAATTATTTCGCTCCTTATTGAAACCATTTACGAATCATTGGTATACGAATCATTTAGGCAAGGTAGCCAGAGGAAAATTTTATATACGAGATATTTGGTCTCACCAGCTACACGTTTTAACAAAGGACATTCTACATCGTTTGTCAGCTAGTCTAAGACATAGTCATCTTAGCGATTGGGCCCATTTCATTGTTTAAAATACTAAAGGCGTAGGCACTTCCCTGGGTCAAACATACACTACGACCTGTAATAACATGTTTCATGTATACAGAATATGATAATTAGGACAAATGCCAGTTAGTACATCTACCAGAACAGCATACACTACGACCTGTAACAATATGATACATGTATATAGAATATGATAATCAGGACAAATGCCAGTTAGTACATTCGCCAGAACAGCATAAACTGCGACCTGTAACAATATGATACATGTATATAGAATATGATAATTAGGACACATGCCAGTTAGTACATTCACCAGAACAGCATAAACTGCGACCTGTACCAATATGATACATGTATATAGAATATGATAATCAGGACACGTGCCAGTTAGTACATTCACCAGAACAGCATAAACTACGACCTGTAACAATATGATACATGTATATAGAATATGATAATCAGGACACGTGCCAGTTAGTACATTCACCAGACCAGCATAAACTACGACCTGTAACAATATGATACATGTATATAGAATATGACAATTAGGACACGTGCCAGTTAGTACATTCACCAGAACAGCATAAACTACCAGAACAGCATAAACTACGACCTGTAACAATATGATACATGTATATAGAATATGACAATTAGGACACGTGCCAGTTAGTACATTCACCAGAACAGCATAAACTACGACCTGTAACAATATGATACATGTACATAGAATATGATGATTAGGACACATGCCAGTTAGTACATTCACCAGAACAGCATAAACTACGACCTGTAACAATATGATACATGTACATAGAATATGATAATTAGGACACATGCCAGTTAGTACATTCACCAGAACAGCATAAACTACGACCTGTAACAATATGATACATGTACATAGAATATGATTATGTGGACAAATGCAAATAACTGCAACTTCAAGTAAACTACCACCTGGAAATATGTAAAATAATGTTTTTGATATGTGATGAATCTTTAAAATGCCGTCTAGCAGACGGCATATAGAAGTCAATCATTTGTTGCTGCTCATAATCACGTGATAATCGTCCGAAGAAGTACATAATGACCTGACGGCCATTTGCCAGACGACATTTTAAAGGTCCATCACATATCAAAGTTTCTCGTTCAGAGATGTTTTAGTAAAAAGTTAACTTTTTTCAAAAATATGGTATTTTTGCTTCACGAGTTATCCAGTGAGTAAGAATGCTACTTATAATTCAAGCGTCAAAGGAACAGAACTCCCTCATACCTTGAAAACAACTTGAGCCAAGACAATGTCGACTTCCTCTGATATTCTGTGTGCCACTTCTTCTTGGATCAACAACAAGGAATCCAAATATTCTGTCATGTTGTCAAAAAACCACTTTGCCTTCTCATTTGACGTATAATTCTTCCGCGGATCGTGGTACTGAATTTCATATCTGTAAATCAGAGAAACATACAGTTTGGTGTCATGTTATGAAATATCAAAAGCATATCCAACACACAATGTAAATAACTGTTTTTCTGTTTTGTACTTTGTTTTCTCAAATTTGATAAACCCTTATCATGCTGTGCTCGACTGAATCTGCCTTTGCGACCAGTGTAGATCATGATCCGTACAGTCTGATCATGATCTATACTGTTCGCCATTCAATCAGTATCTTTTTGGAAAGCACCACTTTTAGCAGGGTAAGGGCTTAGCTTCATCGTTATATACAGTTAAACATGTACTAAATATCACCTGTAACAAGCGACCACCTGGCTCTAATGACCATCAGTTTTAATTCCGTTCTGAACAATTTCTGCATATTTTACCTTGTGGATAAAGACCTTGATTTTACTCAGCAAATGATGGTCTTTAACCCTTACCCTGCTAAAGTAAAAAGAGACGGACAGAATGGCGAACAGTGCAGATCATGATCTACACTGGTCCCAAAGTCAGAATCAATCGTGTCCAGCATGATAAGGGTTAAAGACATTTTTACTTATATAATCACCTCATCGCAAACCTTGTATCTGACAAGTGTTGTCAGTTGTAATAGTTTTGACTATAATTATCAAAAGCTCATAGACTTACAGATAAATCTGTAAATATAATAAAAGAAACGTATACTTTGGCGAGTTGAACCGCATCAATAACGAGACTTGCCATGTTGAAATGCCCTGTAATACCTGTTTATTGTTGTTGTTCGAAGTTTCGACAGTGTGATTACTTTTTTATTACTTTTACATTCGATAAATACATGTACGGTTAATTTGTCCCTATTTTGATGTTGTAATGCTGTTATAAATCTTTATATTTCATATGCAATTTTTACCTTCTGAAATCAGCTGTGTATGAATGTAGGGATAATACACGTTTTTTTGTGTGTATTAACGTCTGCAGAAGCCCGCGGGATTGTTTGTGACCGAGACCGAAGGTCGAGGTTACAAACATTCCAGGCTTCTGCAGACGTTAATACATAACAACGTGTATTTCGCATTCTGCATAAAAAGCATTACACGACGACTTAATGCATTGTTTTCATATGTGATGACTTTACGATTCCGGTACATTTTTAGTTACCATTCGGTTGTTCTTGGAAACGTTAAACATGTTTTAAATATCCATAACCAGGGCACACATATCAACAACACTACTAAAAGCGTGATTTGAAGGTTTTTGAGCATCTTATTTTTATTTCTAGTTATTACAAACGTTATATTACCCATAATTTTGCATATAACTCAAAAATTTGATTAACAGGAACACAATTTTAAAAATAATAAATTTACATTTGAATTATTTTGAGTACGAACACATTTAGAGTACGGATGAGTACGAGGGTAGTGACTAGCTTTCAAGGTTTATTATATGAATTCTGCTAAAAATCTGGTAAAAACATAAATATAATACCTAAAAACGAGCAATAGCACAATTAAGTTACACGCGATACTTATTTATTCACAGTTATTTACAATAACTGAACAGACGCTTTGTAAAGGGAGTGAACTCTAAGAGAAGCTAGTGCGTACAATGATGGGGGCAGTACATTTGGGGTTGTAAACATACTCTGGATTACATTGTATCTATAATGCTACAAGAACAGGTTGTTATGGAAGAATCAAGACATAGATGCCAAATATCAGTGTGCGCAAAAATACATACATATGTCCCTGGCAAAGCATTTCAAAAATAAAAATCATGTATTAACAGCACGTGAATTGCCTTGTTTGCACATGATTTTTCTCCCGTTTATACATGAGCTGATCCAGTGAAAAAAGTAGTTTTTATGCAAGAATAGCCGATGAGGAAGAAGAAACAAATTTTATTTTAGTTATTTCCTTCATTATTCAAAATTTCATTGTGTATTTACCAAACGTATGAATTGTTTACGTCATTACCTATATACTAAAGTACAGTTATAAAAAAAACTTTCAGCGCAGTGAGTAAAAAAACGTAGATAAGTAATACGTTACAACCGCAATTAAAAAAAAATAAGTACATAATAAAATTTAAACCTAAGTAGAGAACATGCAGATAGATCTGTTTCGCCCACGCGTGTGGTTTGACCACAACCATGTTGAGTTTGGAGTTCCTTGGTACTTTAAAACCTGCCTTTAAGATATAGCATTTCTTTAAAGTATCGGCTTATGAAGCACACACGCTGTAAGCTGTAAATATGCAAGGGCGACGTTCGGCGGGGCGACGTCTGGCGGTGCGACGTTCAGCGGGGTGCCATAACGACGTTTGTCTTTGATGCGCTGTGACAGAATGAAATATCGAAATGGCACAAATAGGTCACCCAAAGAACCTATAAAAATGTATTCATGATCACTTAAGGATGAACAGATTACATTCGGACCCTACTTACAAGTATTCGATGTCATTTAAAAATACAGGAAAATTATTTTTGTGAACTAAAAGATCTATGGATTACTTTAATTCATGATCATGAAAATTTATAGGTACATACCTGTAAGTATTCATGATGGAGGTAATGTTGAGACCAGACGATTTGATTTCTTTCACTTCCTCTGTGTGTAGTGGAACGACAAGAGCCGAGTAAAACACTGCCGTCTTGTAGTTGTACTTGAAATCATGAATCTGTTCATTGTAGAACTCAAAGTCGCTCCAACTAGGAAATCCTTCGATTTAAACAATTAAAATTCATATTCGACTTTATTAAAACAAAACTTCATTAAAACAAAACAAAACAACAGAAAAAAATCCAAAACAAACAACTAAACAAACTCATAAAAAGATTCATGAAATAATAAAATCAAAATTTGTTCGTTTATTTAATATTTGATTGTCTTGCTGTTTCGTACGGTTTGTGTCAAGTCGACAGTTGGCAATGTCATTTAATGACCAATCTACTTCTTGGACATAATCAGGGGAAGTAACTGACTGATGTCCCCCATTGGACGTACTGACGGACGAGACACAAACGTATAGTCGCAACCAGCAGGGATTAAAGACACGTAGAATTAATTCATCTTACATTATTGATGTTAAAATGCTTCCGGAATGATGTGCGATAAAAGTAGTTAAAATTCGAAATTAATAAAAATATGTTTAGATATCTTATTTGCATATCGAAAGATTAAAGATATATAGCTAGTTCCCCACACGTGCTTTGTTCTATGAGAAATCATATGCACACCTGATTGTGTTATATCAGACACTAAATCTTACTGTGTTACTTTAGATTTCAATCAAGTGCATTTACACGCTTATATATCTACTTGATCAATTTTGCACTTCTATACTGATCAAATTGTATTTAATGTAGAAGTTAACAAAATGTTTTGAAATACTAAACTTTGAAATCATTTTGGTTTTCTTTTAAAAGTATTTTTGAGAATTTTTTTATCGTATATGCTGGAATACATTAGTCTATTTAAAAAAAATGTATTAAGAATATAAGTATTTTAAGACAGCACGTTGGACTATCTGAACCTTCTATGCAATATTACCTTACAAAGAATTTCTCAGTACAATAAAGGGGCATACGTTTGTTGAAAGGGTCTGCATCCGTGAGCTCATTGACTTCTGTGAAATTGTATAAAACTATTCGCTGCAAAATTTGCTGAGATTCTAGGTAACATTATGATTTTTTTTAAAAGTTTAATCATAGGCATCATGCAACATGAAAGAGGCTTACCGAGCAAGTAGTCAAAAATCCAGTCGGGCTGAACTTGTGGGCCAAGCCAGCTGGACATATTTACAATGTATTCTTATGAAACATTGCCGGCCACGCAAACAAATATTTCGGTTTTCCCTTCTTCTTTAACATCATCATTTTTTTAATATTTAAATGTTTAAGATATCCTTTGACATTTTACCAAATTAATGTTTTCTGCTGATGAAAAAGTTCACTCAATTAAATATTCTTAACTTTGATTTTATCTTCTTTTACGGCATATTTACATCCTTGTCAGAATAATTTGTATATTTGATATATTGATAAGGTTATACATAAGCATAGATAGTGCTTGACTCCCTTTTCATTGCTACCACTGCTACAATTATATTTGAATTGCTGTAAGCAATAGGATTTGGGTCATTTATGGACGATTTGGGTTAATTACAGTGATAGCTGGATCCCAGCATCATACATTATGTCATATACAACAGTTAAAGGGAACCAGATATTTGTTATAGCAAGTACTCGTTGTAAAACCCTATGTATAAATTTGGATCAATCAGATAAAAGTTCTATAAATAGCACCAATCAAAGCTTACGTCTGCTAAAGTATAAATAGGTAGATGGATGACAGAGAGATCATTTCTGTATCCAGCGATAGAAGAAGACACATCGAGGATTCAACTAATAATTTATCCCAGTAACTTGATAAGAAAGTTATTGCATCTACCCTGTTAGGGCGGATATATTATTAAAAAGAAGACGTTTGAAGTTCATAGACTAAAGAAGGGTTGCTGAATTTCAAGTAGGTTTCGAGTTATAGGGCCAGCGTATAGGAGTTTTACCTTAACGGTAGTAGAATGCTATAGGCGATAGCAAATATAGGCTGAGCATCGGAAAGCTGAGACAGAGACCCAGAGTTTGGTAATCTACTGAGATAGTAGGAGAGTTCCAGCTCATAGACGGGGTTCAGCGTTATTGGCGAAGTACAGCCAAGGCATCAGGGATATACATATATGGTAGTTGAATACTACATGTGATAGCATTTAGGCGCTGAGCATCCAGGAGTCAGGGCAATCATATTGAGTTGCAACTTCAATTAAGAGGACAGAGGCCGAGCATTCATGCGATAGGACTCAAATGTCGTTGATTCAAAGACATTGTCTGACGGGAACTTCAACCAAAAGACTAGTCAAGTATAGAGTCTCCAGCCGATAGGAGTTTGAGCTAATTATTGTTAATTGAGGATTATTAGTTTGAAACATCAGTGATTTGCCTGATCCCTGAAATTATCTAGCTCATAATAGAAATCATTTACGAATCATTGTGTATGAGATATTTGGTCTCACCAGCTATACGTTTTAACAAAGGACGTTCTATATCGTTTGTCAGCTAGTCTAAGACATAGTCACCTTTGCGATTGGGCCCATTTCATTGCTCAAGATACTAAAGGCGTAGGCACTTCCCTGGATCATATAACTCGTATCCTGACAAGTCATGCATTGAGAAATTTTGCTGCCCCCTTATGTATCGACAATATCTATTGATATAGTGTTTCAATTATATTTAAAATGCATAGTTCTGTCTGTTCGCTAGCAAACTTGTATTGTCCCCCATGGCCAAGTGGCTAAGGTATCTTAACTTTGAATAATTTGCCTCTTACTTATTTGGGTTCGAAACTTCGCTCTGATGTAGAATTCTTCATCAGAGGAAGCAACTGAGCTAGCATACGGAAGGTTGGTGGTTCTACCCAAGTGCTCATCCATTCCTGAAACAACGTTCGGAGGGATACTTATGGTCGTACTCTACCATCAAAAGTTCGAAAAGTCACATATAACCCAGTGTCAATGTGATTCTAAACTCCAAAAGCATTCCTTACCTCCATAGGCATAAAACATTGCACCGTACGCGCGTTCCA
Source organism: Mercenaria mercenaria (assembly GCF_021730395.1). NCBI lineage: Eukaryota > Metazoa > Mollusca > Bivalvia > Venerida > Veneridae > Mercenaria > Mercenaria mercenaria. The sequence goes on from NC_069372.1 coordinate 6,850,030, forward strand.
CGCCTATATTTTCTTTACATCTTGTAATTTTTTGGTAGGCAACCAAAGTCTTCCACGTCGATCCAAACCCCGAACCTTTAATATTTTCTACAAGCCACTCCAGAAACTCTCTGCAACATCGTAAAATGAATACAGTTATAATACCACATGTATAAACCTTTCAGCTGTGCAATGTGATGAGATATGGACTGGAAACTGTATTATATTGATTGGGCCGATATAAAAAGACCAATACCTTTTGGTTACTGTCACAACGATAATGGTGGCCGTAAAAGTTGCCATTTGTTTGTTATTATTTGTGGTTATTTGGAGTCGTAGAGTCAATTCAATGCATTTTGATTAGGGAAGTTCCGCTTAAGTCGATGCTAAAGGGTGTGAAGGGTGTTGCCCATGTCAATACACTCAAGTCAAGCGTTGTTCATGTCAACACACTCAAGTCAAGCGTTGCCCATGTCAATACACTCAAGTCAAGCGTTGTCCATGTCAATACACTCAAGTCAAGCGTTGTCTGTCAATACACTCAAGTCAAGCGTTGTCCATGTCAATACACTCAAGTCAAGCGTTGCCCATGTCAATACACTCAAGTCAAACCGAATTTGCATTTTTGCTCGGATGTGTACTTTTCTACCGAACGATACTGACAATTAAATATATATTATTTCATATTTTTAAGTGTATGAACCGAATCATCCGGACATTTGCAATATAGATAATAAACGCATTCATATGAAACAAATCATAAAAGAAGCTTGCATATTTTGAAAATTATTCAAATTCAAAATAATTTAGACAAAGAACAGTCTATTATTATTATATTTTCTTTCGAAAGATAACATATTCGAATAATGAAAATTTGTAGTGTCTTGTAACGTAGCGAAAATCAAACAAAATGATCTCATCAGGTTAGTAAAAATAAAATATACAAGTGCTAAGGGCCATAACTCTTTGGATTCCTGAAGCAATATTACAGAAACGTGCCGGTTCCATGTCCAACATTACTAAACCTTTCTATCAAGTTTTATTTAAATACTTCAAACAATATCTAAAATATGGGCCCAGACCGACAGAAGAACTAACCTTTTAGTAGGGAAATATATAAGTACTAAGGACAATTTTTTTGTGTTCTTGAAGCAATCCTGCAGGTATTTGCAGGACGGTAGTTCCCAACAGTAGTTAATAATATTTCTGCAAAATGCTAGGCCTTTGATATGGCTTCGGGCGGACAGTAATTCATAACACTTAATGTATCATTCAAGCGTGATAAATAAGAATAAAAAGCTGTTGAACGAAAAAAAAAACAACAAAACAACAATAAACTACTATAAAGCAGTTTGACATGATAACATCCAAATTAAAGATGTGCATTTTAATTTAGAAGACATGCAAACTATGCATTTGAACTAAACGACCAACACACTGACTTGAACCTTGGCACAGTATGGCACAGTAGTCGTAGAAAATTGAGATATTACAGAACTGTTAATAGGTGCAGTTTTATGATATTATCTGTTAGGCGATGACAAATGCCCTGCAAATTCGTTTTCTATCTGACAATTTATTATATAACTACATTTTGTCAAGTGCTTAAGATAAAATTTAAGACATAGAGATAAACTCATAAACAAAATTTGAAGAAAAGAAAATGCTTACCTTGTTATAGAACTATAAAAGTTGATTTCTACATAAAGATCCACCGTTGCTGGATTGAGGAAATTTCTGTGTTGAGAAATGTACGTCATTAGGCTGGCTTTGCTCCGAAACTCTTCTCGTGGGCTTACTTTCAGTTCACCTTAAATCATTCATTTATTAAATGAAAACTACATATTTCCATGAAAAAAAAACCCATACCATTTTCCATGAAAAAAACCGTACCATTTTCCACAAGAAGATGTTAATGTGTAATTTCAATGGTATCTTGAGTTTTCCATATTTAAATGTTGGTAAGAATTTCATGGTCACATGATCATAAGTGTTTTATATTGAAATGTCAGTAAGGTTATCTTTGTATCTAGAATTTTTTATACTTTAATGTCGGTGATATTATCTTGATATCTAGAGTTCTTTATACTTAAATGTCGATAATATTATCTCGGTATCTAGAGTTCTTCATACTTAAATGGCGGTAAGATTGCCCAGGTATCTAGAGGTATTTATACTTAAATTTCGGTAAATCGTCATGGCATCTAGATTTCTTTATATTTAAATGTCGAAAAGATTGTCTTCGTATCTTGAGTAAATTATATTTAAATATCTATAAGATTATCACGGAATTGAAATGATTACATTTTCTTACTTTATACAAAAATACAGCAAGAATATCGATCATTGTATATGAGCTAATCTTAGGACAATATTACATACATAACTCCATACATATATTTAGACCAAGATAAACAGTTCGTTTGATTTGTGCGTCAGTTTTTGGTTCCCATATTTATTTGTTTGGTTCCCATATTTATTTGTTTGGTTCCTATATTTATTTTGTTTGTTTCCTATTATGCCCGTGGTCTGCTGGCAGTGTAGGGAACATAATTATTCAGGAGGAAGCAAAATAATGTCCTGTTTACCTTTGTTACAGTTGTTTATATAAACAGTTCATTGTTTATACAACTGTCATACATTTATCATTTCCGTCTCGTCCTTGGCTAGATTACAGATCACTTAGGATAATCTGTCATTTGACCAGTACAATTGAAAAACGCATCTATTTCATATGTATTGAACTAATTCGCTGACAAGATAATATTAACATACTATTTACAAGTAATAGATAAAATGTACATATTAAAATGCTGCCTAACGATTGGTTCACCCGCATCAAATAAACGCGTGTATATTTATATGCTCTATCACGTTATCCTAACCATAGGGATCCGTCACGTGCTATGATAGAGGGGAAAAAATTATGATAGAGGGGATTTGTTTTTTTTGTTTAAAATGTTTCTTAGATGAAAATTCAAGAACTTATATATGAAAAAAAATCATCCATAAATAACATAAATATGAACAAGGGGTGGAACATGGCCAATTTCGATCTTGTCAACTACCTTCTTGTACCCCATTCTATTGCGCCACAAATTTGTAATATCCGACTCATAACCACTGAATTACATGAGCAAAGGCTCACTCTAACTGAAAATGTATACTTTTCCCACCTTAAAACAAAGCCGTAATTTATAATTTTATATATGCCGACACAGCCGTGTTTTCATCTTGGACACACAGTCGTAAAATATAAACACGATCATGTCCTGGTGTAAAATGTAATAAATAGCCGTTGAACGTGGTGAAACAAGTTATGGTTCTTAAGAATGATAATAAATACACTAACTGCAAACATTTACACACCTCGGAAAGCTCTATCGGTGAAGAATTCGTGTATTTTTATCATTTCTAACAAACATTTCTTCTTTTCCGTCCATGACACTAGAAATGTCACATGATCATTTTTGTATCAGTCATCCAATCAGAACACAGGTTTCATGAACTGTGTTTGACGATTGTCACGTGATATCAACATGCCGAGAAATGATAGAAAATAGAGCGAGAAAGACAAAATACACGAATTCTTCGATCTTGTCAACTACCTTCTTGTACCCCATTCTATCGCGCCACATATTTGTAATATCTGACTCATAACCACTGAATTACATGAGCAAAGGCTCACTCTTACTGAAAATGTATACTTTTCCCACCTTAAAATGTTCAACAAAGCCGTAATTTATAATTTTATATATGCCGACACAGCCGTGTTTTCATCTTGGACACACAGTCGTAAAATATAAACACGATCATGTCCTGGTGTAAAATGCAGTAAATAGCCGTTGAACGTGGTGAAACAAATTATGGTTCTTAAGAATGATAATAAATACACTAACTGCAAACATATACACACCTCGGAAAGTTCTATCGGTGAAGAATTCGTGTATTTTTATCATTTCTAACAAACATTTCTTCTTTTCCGTCCATGATACTAGAAATGTCACATGATCATTTTTTTTGTAACAGTCATTCAATCAGAACACAGGTTTCATGCACTGTGTTTGACGATTGTCACGTGATATCAACATGCCGAGAAATGATAGAAAATAGAGCGAGAAAGACAAAATACACGAATTCTTCGTCGATAGAGCATTCCGAGGTGTGTAAATGTTTGCAGTTAGTGTATTTATTATCATTCTTAAGAACCATAACTTGTTTCACCACGTTCTACGGCTATTTATTGCATTTTACACCTGGACATGATCGTGTTTATATTTTACGACTGTGTGTCCAAGATGAAAACACGGCTGTGTCGGCATATATAAAATTATAAATTACGGCTTTGTTGAACATTTTAAGGTGGGAAAAGTATACATTTTCAGTAAGAGTGAGCCTTTGCTCATGTAATTCAGTGATTATGAGTCGGATATTACAAATATGTGGCGCAATAGTATGGGGTACAAGAAGGTAGTTGACAAGATCGAAATTGGCCATGTTCCACCCCTTGTTTATATTTATGTTATTTATGGATGGTTTTTTTTTCACGTATAAGTTCTTGAATTTTCATCTAAGAAACATTTTAAACAAAAGAAAAATCCCCTCTATCATAATTTTTCCCCTCTATCATAGCACGTGACGGATCCCTATGATCCTAACTGATAAGTACTTTTTGCCTAATGACTAATAATTTGTTTTGTTCACCTCTGGCGTCTGTCCAATAATAAATAGAAATTCTCTGAGTGACAAAATAAATGATAAATCTATTTCTTATGTTTTTGTTTCTCTGTATTCTAGCATAAAACTGCTGTTCTTGTCATTTTTCGGGGGTGTTTTAATAGGAGAGAAAACGTTTGTAAACAGAGATATTCTCGCGCTCACGTACTGTTTTAAACACCTTTTTATATATGCGCGTTCCGTGGTAAAGCGTAAACGGATATTTTAAAAAGAAATGACGTCAATATGAAAATACAACGCAGACATTCCCGCGCATTTCATGGAAATTTAAAGACGGTGCAGGATAATTGATCCTTTCGTTAGTTTTTACGCGTTTTATGCTAGAATAGCGTTCGCACATGTTCATTTCTAGTCTGTGTTCAGACCCTATGTTTTGTTCAAAGGAGATAACTCCTGAGGCTATTAAAATTTTGTATAATTATGAATTTTGTATAATTATGTCCCTTGTCTTCTCAAAACGTACATAATCAGAGCCAACGGACTGATAAAGTCAGAATTTTTTACAAAATTATTTTTTATAAGAAAAAAAGATTATCTAGACTAGTCGGTAGCCAGACTAGTTCATTTCGTGATATAATCTTCAGAATCCCTCGGGAATCGTCGGTACCCTCGCCCTACCGGGCTCAAGCACCAACCAGTCCCTCTGGATTCTTTAGATGTTATAACACGAAAAAACATGCGTTATTCCTATATTAACAAAGCGAATACAGCTCTCACGAAAATTATCGATGAGCTATTGAACAGTATGGCAATGACGTTTGCAATTCTTTCATAGATGCACACTTTTTGAAACCAATTTCTACAATTTAAGTTGTGGCTCCGTGCGTATTTCATTTGGAAAAGAATTGCTCATTAACATTATGAAATCATGTTTACTATTTGAATACCTATAGATAGAAGTTTTTAATGATAAATATGTCAATAAACCTGATTGTACACAATGCAATAAGCGAATGACATAAAACCATGAATAACAATAGAATCAACAACATGATTAAAGTCAGATTTCATTGTGGGCATGAAAAACTGATACAACCTGGCCATATGGATAGTCGTTGTAGAGCATCATCAGTGGCGATATATTCTGCCAGCAGGAAGGTTTTTGTGCCAGGCCCAAGGTCACTGAGGTAAAGCACGCTCATATCCCGCTCTCGCTGCAGACGGTGTATCAGTCGGCCTAACATCACAACCACTGTCATAGACTTCTTTGCCTGAAATCAGAATCATCTCCAATTGTTAATTTGTTATATTAAGAAAAAGAAAAAAAAAAAAAAAAAAAAAAAAAAAATCGACCTCTGCTATGTCAAATTTGCACTGCTATCAATGTCACCAATGTAATGGTCCATTAATATGTTATTATCTACCCACGTGCGTTAATTATGATAATGATTAAAGTCTCTAAAACGAGTTTCCTTTGTTACTATCTAGATTTCAAACAGCCCTTTGATCATGTATGTAATTTACTATGCATAAATAATGCAGACATTATTTTATCTTTACAGGAGTTATAAGCATTATGAATTCTTTTTACAGAAGGGTTTAAACAGTAGGAAACTCTGTGGAGTTTCTGTGGAGGCCAACACGACAAAATTGAAAATGTTGCAGGCTCGGTTTGATGAAGCCTGTACGTGGACGTTAGTGGAAGTACATGCTACATTCCCCGACCTCACGTTGCCGGTATAACTGATAAAACTGTTTGATGTTCGGTTTTTGTTCTTATACACCCGAAGTTATGGGTCAAAGGTCATACCTTCGGGCGTATATTGCTCCGCATTGCGGTGCTTTTGTTTTATATTTATACATTGAACTCTTGTTATGTTTGGATGAAGTAATATTCTTACCACGTCAGTTCCTGATCTCGAATGAAAGTATAATTTACCACTATGGTCTCAGATCTGGGCATGTTAATCAGTTAAATAACAAGTACTTTGAATAGTTGCGTTGTGATTACTTCTGTTTTTTTCCCCTGTTTTTAAAAGTAATTGATCAAATTACAATTATTTCATTAATGTAATCACGATTATTTTATGAATACTTTGATTTCTTTATAATTCTAGACTTTTTGAAAACACGCCCGCATTAGTAGACCAGAAAATATTTAACTTTTCCAAGTAGCGGGTTATCTTATTATTTTAGGTAGGAGGAACGAAGACATTTATTCTCATAAAAAGAATCAGTTGAAACTTTTTCCCCTTAAAACCCAGATGAAAACAATGTTTAAAAATTCTCAATCACCTCTCTTGCCAAAAACGTTTATTATTTGTATCATTCCATAAACAGTCTGAAAGTTCAGCCTTAGACTAGATCTTCCTTAATGAGACACTTAAAATGTTTTGAACTGAATGCTTTATATGTCTGTCGTTGCTACGAACGTCTTTAAATCTTTTGTGGGGTAGGGTATACATGAAGATCTTTAATCGTTAAAACTGTTTCTTTCACAGCTCAAGGTAAAACAATACAAATGTACACCTACTTTAATTGTTGCTATGCTGCTACTGTTGTTATTGATCTATAATATTTGTTCACACATTGCAATAACTTGAGAATTCTTACAGTTTTACTATCCCCATCCCCACCATCATCAACATTCATTTAGTCAAATAGACATATATCTGTTACTTTATTATATTTGGATGAAGGTATATACGTACCACTTCAATGTCTGATATCGAATCTATTAATCTCTATTATACTTGAATGAATGTGTATCATTATCACTTCATTGTATGTCATCGATTCTATAAATCTCTATTACTTTTATATGAAGGTATATACTTACCACTTCAATGTCGGATTTACTTTTGACACTGTCAGATAGGGAGTACATCGTAAAACCCCACACTCCCATGATTGGTATAACGGTGAGGCAAAGAATCTTGATCAGTTGGAATCTTTTCCCTCGGTCGGTCAGAGGGTTTACCCGACATAACGGACCTGCAACAAACAGAAACGGTTAACATTATACTTTATCACATGACCCCTTACATAAATCGACGGTCCATCTTTAGTGTTATTTATTTATAGTTCACCGCCAAATTATGCTGTGATAAAACCATTTCTGAAATAAAAAACTTCGGACCTCGGCAAATAGTTTTTACAACTAACTTGCAAGTCGTTCAGTTCCAAAAAATGTCCCAGGTATAATCCTATACAAGTAGGTAGTGTAGTTTCAGGATTGTACTATCAACTGACGTCAGTAGTTCTAAAATTAGACGACAATGGCATTCTGAAATCTACAAATATATGTCAAAATTACGTCGTATATCCTCAAATCTTGATGCCTTTACCTGCAGACAAAACTGGTTTAATCCTGCGTCAATGATGTATGTACAAATGTATGTGCTAAATTGTATGCAAATTCATTTTGGCAATAAAACGTTAGTTCCATTTTAAAAGTTAAACAAATGCGATTTATAATGGTCACGAAATTAGTTTGTTGACCTTCCCTCATGTGGCTAATATTTCAGGCTTTTTACCACTCAGTGACCATTGTTCAGAAAAGGCTTTCTAGAAATGTTGTTACATGTAGAAATATGTCATTTCTTTCAAAATATCTTTTTTTCTTTTCTAATTACGTTCAAACTCACATACTTATCTAAATAGTTTGGAAACTGAAAGTTGATAATCTAATATAAAAGATATTGTGTAATTTTGACAATTGTTCTTTCCATTTCAGTTTTCGAATTTTGAAATGTGACCTAGATGCAATATAAACTGTGCCTACAATTTTTTTGAAAAACTAGTTTGGTATTCTCGGTTGAATAGACCGAGAACAGTCTAGTACACGGAAAATTATGTGTTTCAAAACAAAAATTCATCTATAGACAGTCTGTCTTACTTCATCTGAACATTTTGGTTTATATAAGAAGGACCATGATCTGAAGTGTATAATTTCAAAATGAAAATTCACTCGAGGGAATGCAAACTAACAGGCCTAATGAATAAAGCGCCAGCCTTACAATCGTGATTTCGAAAGTTCGAGTCCCCTGTCAAAGGCGGTTCTTGTTACTGAAGACAGACCAGTTGATTATCAGCTAGCTAGTTAAAAATGACAACCGATTGCATACCTGCCTGGAGTAGGAGTCGGAAAGTTATACTAGTGTATGTAATGTATGTAGGTGTTCCTAAACATAAGAATGGTTGGCGCTTTCAGAAGTTATTCACTATAATAAGCAAACAATTGACTTTCCTTTACTTTTACATTACATACCACATCCAATGTCCTCAAATATGTTGGTCTGAATCATGTCAATAATGGCGGCATTGTTGACTGGCTCCGCTCCCTTTCTTAAATTCTCAACTCTATAAAACAAAACAAAAATATTATATAATGTTATGAATAAATTGTTTTTAAAATATATTATCACAGCAACTCCAAGAACAAAAATTCGGAATCTTGAACTTTATCATGCTATCGTTACTGGTTTTAGGTCGTGACTATTCGACAAACGTCCAAACATACATCCGTACCTTACTTTGCGTCTTGTAGCAATCTGTCACCTGGCAAAAAACAAATATGCGCTGGCAACAAAGTCAAGAATATTGTTAAAATAACACACCATTGGGTCATTTTAACTTGAATGAACAATCTTCATAAGGTATGAACAGACGCACCCAAACCGTGTATGTTACGATATTGTTTGGTTAAGTTCTATGCTTCCAAAGGATCTTCTTATAGATTTTATTTGACATTTATGTAACTTTTAGGAATTTTCAAAGCCGATGCATTAAAATGAATAAAATAATACCGTAGCACCATTCGAGGTTTTCCTCCAAATTTTCAATGAGTTACTTAGAACATATTTTGTTTAATCTGCAAGAAATTCTATATAAATTTACTGAAAAAAAAACTATGAAAAATTTTGCAAACAATATTGAGGTAGCGTTAGAAGTTATGATTAGTATATAACATAAGCGTTTTAAGTCTTAATTCGAAACTTTAACCTTTAGCCTGCTAATGGCAAGTAATTTTGCCTTTGCGACAGGTGCAGACCAAGATCAGACCGTGCATGCTGATCATGGTCTGCACTGTTCGCTATTCAGTCAGTAATTTTTCAGTTAAAACCCCTTTGAATAAAAAGTGGTGCTGCCCAAATAAATTATTGGGCCAGTTCATTTTAGAAAAGGTTAAAGTGGAATTTTGCGCATTTTCAAGTAAAAATTCAGCTGAAATTGATGTGTGTGTGTGTAAAAAGGATGGAGGAAATTATAGCTTTTAACCCAAATAAACCAAACTCTTTCCGTTACCAGTAAGAAACAATAACTTTTCAAATATAACTTTTCTTATTTTGACTGGGGCAGTCTTTTTAAGAAAAGTCAAACTGCACGCAGGAATTGCTTCCCTTCAACTTCAGAAAACTCTGCTTATAGGTAAGGGAGATCACTGCTTAGAAGATTGAAGATAAGAACCATTATTTTATTAGTCCGATTTCTTTATCTATAACGCATCAACTTCAAATACTTATGTGACATTATCTTTAATTTAACACATTTAGATGCACAGCAACGGAGAGTTGCTTTTTTAAAACATTCACCAAAAACACACTAAGTACAGTAAGATGCGCATAATGTCACTAACATTGTTTCGATGTCAGCTCCATCAAGCCATTTTCTTGAATTTCAAAATGCCATATCTTTTTAAAAGGGATCCGATTTTAACAATTTGTTCATTAATTCTGATGAATGATTACACGATAGCTTCCGTATGAAATCAACCTTGCTTTGAGGCATTCCTTCCTCTCAAATGAAAACATGTTGAGAACAAAATAATATTTCATATTCAGAATTAAATTGCATGTAATAAGTCATGGAACATGAGGAAAAGTTAAAAATTGTGCATTTTCAAATATTATAGTGCAAGTGTTGAAGATAGCGTATTCCAAAAACTGTTGTATTAGTGAATGTCAATATACTAGTTACGTAAGGTAGAAATAATATTTTATTATGATGAAAAACTACTTACTTCAAATCTGTCATTTTCCTCGTTAGCTAAATAGGTAATCAATACTTTAAAATGATTAAAATGCTAATAAGAAAAATGCAGTCAGTTCTTAAAAAGTTATTTAACATGTAAATCACTCAAAAGCTTGACCAGCCATCTTTGTCTTCAAGTAAACATATCAGTTTCCATGGCTTCAGTTACTTTCTCAGAAGAGGGAAAACGTGTTAATATGGAAACCGCTTTCACATAGAACCGTGGCCATAGTGCTAATGCAAGTGTATGACTGATATTGGAAGGAAAAACGATAATATTCGAGGTAGTGCTGGTGCTGTGCTGTACACTCCTGTGTCGGAAATAGTTCATATCTCAAGCACCTTATTAGTCATGAAAAATAAAAGGTAAGGGTAGATTTCCCGGAAGCACGGAACACAGCAAATACAGCCACTAGGGAGGCCCGCAACAATTAGAAACTGTAGTGGAAAGATATAGCAGACGGGTTGCTTTAAAAATCCAATTAGTACGTCTAAATTACATTGTATTTGCAATATAAAAAAATGCTACAGAGAAAGGGGTGGGGTGGTGGAGGAGGGGGAATCAACCAAGGTTCAATATTCCACAGGGAAAGCCATGTTACAAAAGAAACACAGCCTCCCGAAGAAAAAAACCTAGCATAAATGTTCTAGAAATTATAGTCATTTAATCCGTTTGGAATATCATAATTAAAACAGTCACTGAAATGTCTACATATAATCATATGAATAATACCTTGCGTTGGGATTACAGAGGACCGTACACTCTCGGTATAACAAATTATTATTTATGGACCGAAGACGACATTTATACATTTATTAATGTAAGAAGAAACAACTTTCACCTAAACAGTTCATATCATAAAATACTTCTCATGTTAATCAATTATTTATTAATTCCTTATATAAATCACCGGTCCATAGTTTCTGCTATGAACCGATCCATAGTTCAACGTTTAATTTCGCTAGGAAAAAGTAAAAAAGACAAAAAACATTCATTTCTGATGTCAACCCACATGATAGAAAACATGATATCACATTGCAGTCATATATACAAGGAGTGAAAGAAGAGAAGAATTACTTAAATACTTTGGAGTATAAGTTCTAATTCTTTATTGACCAGTCGACGTTTAATTATTCTTTATGAATAATTGTAAATCAAGATTGATTATATGAGTTTATGTGAAATCCCTATATCTTAAAGATTACATATCACATAAAATAAGGGGTTAATTTAATCCTGTGACAATATACTATCGCTAGTATAATGCCATGTCACTTTCACGGCCAAACAATTCAGCTGAAAGGTCCGCTGCACACACGATATTGTAGCCTTTCTACTGTGTGGGTGTGGGTTTGATATACATCAAAGATGCAATCTATATAGTGTTTTATTCTATAAATTTTCTTTTTAACAGGAGTATGTGAACTAATGAGAAACAGATAAAGTGAAACAATATGGAGGTCTGTTGCGCACTGTAATATCTTTTTTTCAAATAAGTATAATATATATTTATTAAAAAAAAAACAAAAACAAAAACATGATCAGTGTGCTGAATATATGAGCAAATGAATAATTTATAAGCGTATCTGACCCTAGGCTGCAATAATTTGTACAGTGGACTCTGACTCCAAGAATCTACAGAGGCAGCTGGCGACACTTACCGCTAATGAAGCATTATGAATGGTATTTTGCATTAAAACGAAATTTATTTGTAAATGGCAGTAATAAAGGAGAACTATAATTACAAAAAACATTACAAGAATGGATTGAATATAATTGCAACCAATTTTTGTTTCATTGGAATAAAAGTGTCATCGGAGTATTGAACCCCGACCACATTTGTGAAAAGCCACTACGCAACCGCTACATCATTCTAAGTAATTATAACTAATAGTGGTTTTAATCTAAAAAGGCCGAAGCAAATTATGCTAAGCTTCCTTATCGGCAGACGAGTCTATAAAATGAACTGTTAAACGTCAAAATCAAACTAGTTTTTATATTTGGCAAGTTATATAATAACAAACAAACAAAAAGTCATGCTTCACTTCTTTCAGAATCACTCCAAAAATCAACTTCCATTCTATGAATTGATAGTAAAATACAACTACTATCTAATATGTAAGCCTAAACACATTTATATTTCATATTAATCTTAAATAAAACATAGATTTTCAATTAGTTTAAAACATTCATTGAAAATAAATATCGGTAACGCAATGTTTACAGCAGATGACTTTTCTGTCTGCAGAAAATTATGTTCATCGGCGGGTATCTTAAGAGTTGTACAAGAAATGTCGGCTTTCTGAAAATTTGCTCTGCTACTCAAAAGAATTATTTATTGTATTAACAGGCAACATGTAAAAAAATCGTAATACTGACTGGGAAACTCCCTTTTCAGATATAGATAATCTGCAACAGGTTTCGTTATGATCTATGATTTCAATACGTCTTTCGAACTGACAGTGATTGTATCAAACTTCACAAAAGGTTAAATATCTCTAAGCTGAGTGCCAGGTACCCCAAAGTCTCGTTTCACTGTATCTTCTGAATTTAATCTTTAATTAAGACTTGTTTTAGTGAAAAGTACAAGCTTTTGGCTTAGAGAACCTAAATGCTAAGGTCATTTGAGGTGACATTCCATTCAATAGTATTTTTCTTTTTGACATTCCTTCCGTTATTAAGCTCCTTAGTTACACCATTTTGTTTCTTAGTATTCCTATGCACAACCCCTTTCCAACCTTTTCGCTATAACTCATCCACCACTTCATTCTATTCAACTCGAAACTTAGAAAAATATTATTTCATTAACCACGTGCTAATAATTCTCCTAATTGTTTAATAGTATTTCCAAAAGACACACCCGTCCCTAAGATTTTTATCTTTTTTTTATACTTCCTTTTTATTTTTTAACATTTCCTTATTGTCTAAATTGTTGTACTTCTGTTGGCACTTACCTCTGAAGCAATGGCTTATATGTAATGTTCAACAGAGTAAACACAGAATGGAGTTGTCTTGTCTGTTATGAACTAAAAGGTGGTGGTGGTTTTAAATAAACATCAATGATAGTAGCAACTACATTTTTTTCTTGAAATCGTGTGTTTGTGTTCTGATTGACGTTCACATCTTCAATTTTGTTGTTTGTAAGTTTGTTTAGTCACCACCAGTATGTATTGGGCGACAAGAAGACTGTACTACTGCAATTCCCTTGCATGCTCGTAAGCTTGCTGCATCTTTAAATTCAATACTTCATATTTTAATTTCGTTGTAAATGGGATGTAAACCAAAGTCTTTAGTATTGTTTGGTGCTGTTTATCCTGCACCGTTTTGGTGCGTCTTAAAACTCAAATAAACATAAGTCAACATATTTATGATACTATTCTAAAAAGCTTTGAACGATGATCAAAACTACAAGTGACACCAAAATCTACATAGAACTCGAAAATAATTAACGCTTATCTCAGGATTAGTGTTATTCTCCGTAAGTAGTTACCTGAAACTCATTAATTTTCGCCAATATTTTCGGGTGTTTTCGTTATTTTAGGCGATGATATTGTATCCTATAAATAAACTAAATAGCCAACAGATGACATGGTGGCGTAGGGACTTCTGCGCAGGTAGCCATAAGTTCGTAATTATTTCAATACATGAACAGTTCTTTTTAAATATTATATCACGTAATTCTATCGATTTCGCTTTTATTTCTACATTTTGTATGTAACATAGTTCATTTTTATTTTGTTATTTTCTGACAGTTTTGAACTTGTATTTATTTTACCTCTTTTCTTGGCTAATTTATTACAACATATCATACATATACCCAGATAATTCCTACAAAATGCAACTAATATTCACATACAAGAATGTTAAATACTAGTGCATTTCTTTGAATCAATTAACCACCAAAAAGGTCATTTACGTTTATGCGTGATAATAAGCCGGACATAAGACTGGTAGCGAAACGATTTAAAATAAAACACAGAAACAAACAAACAAACAAAAAAAAAACAACAACAAAAATCACCATTCGTGACAATAAGCCAGACTTGGTCCAAAGCGCTTTGTCAACAAGCTCTCTGCCAATGTGAAATGAAGTACGTTTAAATTGTATGTTAACATAAAATTAATAAGAAACGAATAATAAATATATGTACTTGCGTATGGCATGCATGTATTTGATGCTATCAAATGTACAGTATTCTGAACAAATTGTGATACTGTAAGGTTAACATGTGAACGACACTCCGATCTACATGGAATATGGGCGTAGATACTCACGGGGCCTCAAACATAAAAACACACACACACATTCGGAATATTGATTGGTTCCAGGTAAACACTTACGGATAATATATTCTACTAATCGAAGAACATAAATTATATTTTAAAGAACAGCTACATCTATCAATATGTTTTCTGAAATAATGTATTAGAAAGTAAAACTTATATGTATAAATAATTTAAGAGAACAAATGACTTTAATATTAAACTGTATTTCTCATTATTATCAAAATACCATAATAAAAACGAAGGTTCTGCATATGAAATTGAACATATATATCTGATGTAGATGATAAACTGGCATGTAACAAGGATTAGATTGTCTTTGCAACATAAAGTCAGAATAAAGTATTTTTGATGACATTCATAATGATATAGAGGCACTATCACTGGAAGGTAATTCTGCATACTCGCTGCTCTCCAGCAAAAACTTGCTTGAAGGTCTTTTGTTGATTTCCTTGAATTCATAATCATGTTTTGTCAGCAACTCTTCTGTAATATCATTTTCTGTTTTGCAGGTTTTTATTGTTTGTTTTATGCTTACATTCCGATTTGCATTTTTCGCACATTCTTTGAATCACAGGATTTATATCTGAAGCTAGTAAACGACTTTCATCACAAACAGGATCGACAATATTTCTACAAGATTTGGTCTTGCAATGACTGCACAAATAGATTTCAGACTTAGTCAATCCCGCCGATGAATCATCCATACTTCTTTTATTAACAGTATTACATGTTTCAACCGCGGTAGTTTTATTTTTAGGTTCAGAATCTATTCTCATATCCTCTTTCAACACATCGTCGTCTAACTCTCCGTCTGTTTCTTTCGTTTGCTTGTAATACTGAATCACTTCTACCTTTGGGTCGAATGGATATTTTGAAATCTCAAGAAAATCTGTTGAATTTGAACTTTTCCTGTTTTCGCCGTGTGAAATACTGGAATAATTTTCCCATTTACATGCTTCAATTTTATCACTGTTTTCACTCAATGTATTCATATTATCATCGATAAGTTGACTCTCTTCTAGCTGCAATGCCGAAGTGCTCGTACTTAGTCTATTTGAAAGTTTTTCGCCTAAGTCGCTATTACCTGCATGTCCTTTTGATTTACTTAAACTATACATAAAAGATTTGTTAGTCTGTATACCAACATCTACCATTTTTGTTTCTTCATGAGTTCCTTCTAATCTGCTAACTGTTGATGTTGTTTTAGATGATGTTGCTGTTGATGACTTTTTCAATTTAGAACGGATTAGTTTTTCGTGGTTTATGTTACCGTTAGGAGTTTTATTGTTGACTGTTATCGGAATTGTTTCAGTCAAAATTGAAACTCCGTTGTTATGTCTGATGGCAGGAGAATCGGGTAGGTGCTCACTGACAGTTTCCGCGCTGGAGGTTGAATAAAACCTTACATCTAAGTCGTCAATCGTTTCATCTGTTTTATTTCCTGTATATCTTAATGAAGTAACTTGTTTTATATATGTTTCACAATTCACATTTTTCTGCTCTATCCTATGCAGTGAGGATTTAAAACCACCGCTCTTTATGCAATCCTGCAGCCATGTTCTTATTGAGCTTAATACGTTTCCGTTGCCACCGTATTTCAAACTAGAAGAATATACCGTGTCGTAACAAGCCGCGGATGCTGATTCCAAAGTGATATCAGTATGACCGTGTTCCTTGTCGTCATCAGTTACGACAACTGCGTAGAAAAGATCGTCCTTGCTATCTCTCCTTGTATACTGTTGAAACCATTTGCAACATTTGATACAAGTTATAACTATAAAAACAAAGACAGCAACAGTTGGTATTATTGCTAAATTAAAACTTGAATGAATATCATCGACTTCATAATCACTTTCATTCGTTTTGTTATCAAACTCTTCTGTGGTATCATTTAGTAAACCTTTATTTTCAGTGAATTCACTTGCAGATATTTCTGTCATATGAATATGTTCATAAACCAAGGAACTACTAGTATTTATTTCCTGTACTGTTTCTGTAATATCCGTCAATTTCACCATTGTAGTAGTAGCGACTTCCACATTTGTTTTTAAAGTTGGTGAAATCCCATTTTCCGTTGCTATTGTCATATTTATGTAAAGAAATATTACCAGTATTAAACTGTTTAAGATATATTGCATAATTATGATCGCCAACAATTATTTCATTTATACGTCAGCAGCCATATCCAGTATATCCATTTGTTGCAATAATTCATATCCAACAGATTTATATAAATCTTTTCTCCTACCGCTACATATATTTGTGGCAATAATTCACACACTGATTCACGCTGTTTCTTGTTTACAAGTCACATCACCTCAAAGGATCGCTTAATTCGGTGCCGTAGTAAGTACAGAAATATTTACATAAGTCAATACATTTATACGTTCTCTATACAACATGCTGTATGTCCCAGGTGTTTTATCAAGTCAGCAGTATGTCCTCTATATCTGAAATAGCCGCAGTCACAAAACATTATTATATCTTCATGCAAGTGTGTGATTTAATTTATGTGAAAAGAGGGCTGTCCTATTTATTATAGATTAATCATATTAAAATATGATGTGGTTGACGTACTTTTTAAAAAATCGATGTTGCTCATTGCCTTCTGCATATGACCGGGAGTGATTATCAACTGGAGCGCACAACTAAATTTACGCAAATTATTATATGTCCACACGCATTTAGTGAATAATATGTATAATATACTGACCAAAGGTTAAAGTTAGTATTACCATTGATACAAAATATATACATTTAAGATACCGGAGACTGAAATTTATACAGACGCTCCAGGTCTGCAGTGAGTCACAGTCTTAAAAACAACCCAAGAAAACAAGTGAATGAAGTATTGCCATGCAAACATCCCCTACTGGAAGGTACTTAATTTTCTCTACTGCAGTATAACATTATGAACTGATATCTGTCAATGATGTATCAACAATATTGTACTATATGCATATACAATATGTTATAACAAAACACTTGGATTAAAATTTGCAAATACAAAAACCTACAGTTGTTGATTGTTTCATAACAGCTATAAACAAGAGTGCCAGGATGTCACACTATATGCCCGTCATAGCAAATTTCTTTACACTAGCACCTGTATTTTCATATGGATTTGTTTTGGCCCATTATAAAAAAGTTATAATATAAGTTATTTATAGTAACAACAAAGGGAAGTTAATCCTAAAAAAACTTCTGTATAATATAAGTCCATAATTTATAATATAAGTCCGTACAAAACTCTTTACCAGGTAGAGATAGATCAAAATGCATCTAAAAATTGGATGTAACATCCATGTTGTACCACAGAAAAGTGGTCTCGATTTTTCCCTACAAGTTACAATATAAGTAATTCTAAAAACAAAGGTGCCTCATGGTGGTAAACATTTGTGCCAAGTTACATCAAAATCCCTCCATGCATGAAGAAGAAATGCTCTCATCATGGGGAACATTTTTGTCAAGTAATATTAAAATCACTTGATGAATGACAGAGTTATGGACCGGACACGAAATTGCGGACGGAGGGACGGACTGACAGACGGACGGATGGAAAAGCGCATTCCTATAGTCCCCGAAACTGGTTTTCAACCAGTAGGGGACTATTAATTCAACTCAATTCAGTGCAGTTCTAGAAATCTGCGCTTCAGACTTAATGAGCTGTATAATATATCAATGTAAAAGAACCAGCATGATAATGAGCAAATGTAGAAAAAAGGGAAAAATAAATTACAGTGAGGTATCATCAAGACTTTATTTTTTGGACCACCAATAAAATTTCAGAAAAGGAAATAACTGTAATACAATTTAAATAGCGTTTAAATGTTTATACACATTGTTTATGAAGTTTTCCTGGAGCAGGATATTCAAATATCTCGGTTCAGCACCCTATCCTTTCATAATTTCTTAAAATAATGCTAATTGCAATTTTATTTGAAAATTTGTCTTGCTTTCATGATGTACAACATATATGTCACTAGGCATATCAATGAAATGAAAGTAGATAAAAGATTAATTTTCTTAGAACAGTATACAGCTCTTACGTTTAGTATCAATATTTATTTTTAGATACGTGCTTCCTTCGTAAAATGCAATTGTCACGATACTTCAACAAAAGTTTAGGTAAAATGTTACAAAGCTGTTATAAAAATGAATGTAAAGAAATAGTTGTAAGAAATAGTTTTAAGTTATGAAAAGAAGACCCATCAGAACCGAACCAGTTATACAAATTTATAACAAACATAAACCTTTTTTTGAATAATAATAATAATAATCAGACACGAGATTAGAAAAAAGTTGTAAGATTAGTATTTTATTCTTTAGAACAGCAATACTAAGGTCTTTTGTTCAGGAGTTTGCTTTAATCAAATGACTGAGAACTAGAATATTCGTTTTATAACATGACATAACATTATGTGTCTATCTGTGTAAGCTACAGTAATATGAACAATCATTTGTTTCCGGTTTATTTCGTAAACAGTTATTTGTTAAACCATAACAAAATGTGTACATGTATGCCTTTCATTACCAATTAGTACAAAATCAAATTGATTTGTTTATTAATAAGACAAAAGCAGTAGATAGTATACCTTTATCCTTTTTTGAGATATTTCTACACGAAACAAGATGATAATTGATATTCATTTATAAATTTTACTTCTCATTCATAATTACATTTCCTTCATGCACTTAACACGTCACTGAAGTGATTCAAGAAATTTGTATCATTTCTCGATAAGATCTAAACATAAACTACAAATATAACTTCCTCTTCACTCACATTCATATTGTATTTCACAAAAACATTTAAGTGTCCGATTGATATTAAATCAGTATCATCAGATGTTTTACATTATGTTTACTTTAGTTAAAAAAAACAAACAAACGTTGGAGTAATTCATAATGATTGAACAAGCTCCTCCAAGTTTTCTATATGTGCATATGTTAAACAGTCAGCATGAAAAAAGTTTGTTCTGTACATTACTGCGACATAAGAAAAATTGTTTCTTTAAATATTAAATAATGCTCAAAATACACACAGTGGCACATTACACCGTCGCAAGCAGGGTGGATTTAAGAATTAACGGTTCGAGTGGTATCAGTAAAAAAATACGTTCGCAAATGTTTTCGCTGACTGATTCTTGTGTTTTATTGAATCAAATCTAACAAATATAATGGATGAGAATTATTTTGCGAAGGACAGACTACAACGGTTTTTGAGACCAAAATCAACAGCCATTTTAAACCATACCTGTTCATCACATTACTGTTTGTTAAAGATTTGACAATGGAAGAAAACAAATTTTCCACACAGTTTGAAGTATATTTACATTATAATGTTAGTCCGGTATTGGTGATTTAGGTTAATTGGTGTTTGTACATGACTGAGATATTTTAAGATTCAAAATATGTGAACATTTTCGATGAACATTATTAAAATGTTTGACTGTTATTATAAAATATTATTTGGTTTCAAGTAGTTCAAAGCATGAAAATCTAAGTAAAATTTACTGTGTTATACACAGTTTTCCATTCCACTGTGATACATATTTTGTCCACATCATTTTTGTTTCCAACGAAAAATGCCAGTTGCATAACGCCGATGGGAAGCGGATACGAACATTTCGACCGAGGTTGCGATTATTCCAAAAACGAGGTTCTACAAAGTTTTTGAGCATATCTCAACACGAGCATGTGTTTTCTTGCATTCACTAAATGGGCATTGTAGATTTTTATACGTGTAATTTATAATAATGATACATAATGATAATAATAAATACGATACTCTTCGGTTATCGTCATTTTCATGTTTCACTATTACACCTGCACTCGTTACGGGCCGTGTTGCGAACGTAACTTGGGCTCAGTCTTAGTCAAATCCGGACCGATAAGGCAGCAAATCGATATACATGTAAAGGGAGATAACAGCTACATAGTGATATTGATGATATTAAGATGCCTCCGGATATTGTCAATCACTGGCACCAGAACAGAAAGAAAATACCTCTGTACATGTTATACCTTACCCCTAGGTATTCTATAAGAACCAAGGTCATGAAGGGGAAAATATGCTAACCCGTTTCAGTCGCGCATTTCATACCTAACACGCAAATCGGTAAATGTGCACTACGGATATCAAACAAGTGGTAATTTATCTTCCATTGTGTACCGGTCACATTTCTTCAATACATCTTATCTTAGAAAAACAACGCGTAGTTTATAGTTATTTCAACGTTACACAAAAAACTTGCTTGACCTTCCCTGGTAAAGTTCCATTCTAGATTACAAAACCATTCTGATTGGCTGTTGTGAAAATGTATGTCAATCGTCAATTTACTACACGTGTTCGCTAAAATGTGAAAATGCAGCATAAATGTGCAAAATGAATAAAATAAACAGAACAGATGCAGACCAATGTATGATTTCAAATTAAAGATCATATTCAAGATAAATTTCATTCATCATTACGAGTTTTAGTGTATAATTGTGATTTTCTAAAATTCTGTTTTTGTTTGTTTACATTTCGCCAAACATGTGCACACTGCCGTGACCTCTAGACCGGATGTTCATTAGGGAAGGTCACGCAAGTTTTTTCTGTAACGTTGACGAAAACATAAAATATGTTGATAATCTCAGCAATATGAAATACTGAGACAATGTGATTGGTGCACGATGGAAGATAAATTATCGCTTGTTGAGTATACTAGGTACCCTTTCACCGAACTGCGCGTTTAAGTTGAGAAATGTACAATTGGAACGGGTTAGTTTATTTTCCCCTTCATGACCATGGTATTTATAGAATACCTAGGGGTAGGGTATAACATGTACAGAGGCATTTTGTTTCTGGTCTGGTGCCAGTGTTGTCACCTATATGACTGGCGTTTTATTTCAATTTCAAATATAATAATGGAAGAAATTAAGCAAGCTTAATTAAATGACTTGTCAATTTAGTTAGAAGGGGCACTTCAGAAAATAATGAAATTCGTCTACTATGTCCAACATGTTGCATAGAAAACAAGTGCTTTGCTCAAAACGAATATTATCCTATCTGCCAGTTTCACAAGGGAAAAAGTGATCTCCAGTTCTAAATCTAAGGAGGTAATTGTATTCAGACTTTTTAAGGTTGAGCAAATATGACTCTAACCTTATTCCTTCTTTAAAACTAAAATAATTTAACCTGCAAGGAGGCGTGCCAGGGTTTTGTCTATCAAAATTTCTTTTACTTGGTTTTGCCAAAGAACTGTAAAAATAGTTATACTTCTTTGGTTTTGCAGTGTCTTTATTTGTATATTTTCCTGGTTTTCCCATATGTCTTCCTATCTGAGTAAGAATCTGTTTTATACATTTAGTCTATTTGGATTCAAAATTTGGTATTTGAAGCATATATTTGTAAATTTGATATGCTAAATAATTTCTGATTTCCTGTTATTAGTCTATTCCAATAGTTAATCATTCTACATTTGATTAAGACGTGCAGAAGGTAACGACCCAGTTCTGCAAAGAGACAATAAATAATTAAAACTATTTTAAAGAAGGGACTTTTCATAAGAAATAAAACAAGTTACTTTTTACTTAAAACAACATTTAATATGTAGTCACTTGAATCATAGTATTATAAACATTTTACTTTATAATAATACAATACCATTTTACTTTTTATAGTTAAATATAACAAATATTAGATCTAGCATTAAAAATCATATTTTCATTGCATACCCAAAAGTCTAATATACTTTTTAACAAACAAATTGTATGAAATTTGAAATATAATAAGGTTTTTGCGAAACAGCTTTTTTTTACATAAAAAGCAGTGTTCTTTATAAAAAAAATTTACTGCAGTCGTTCACGTTTCTAACATATTTACATTGTTTAAAACAAATATCGTACGTTTAAAAATGCTATTTATTACTTATATATTTATAGTACCAAAAAGAAAAAAGTTGTAATTACTAACAATGATATTGTCATGTCACGCTCTATATTCTTCGAGATTAATAACTGCTTTCGAGATTTTCGTTTTGGTATTTCTTGTTTTTTGTTATCGTTAGTTCATTCGAGATTTACAACACAAAGCGATAACACGCAGATTCGCTAAATGTTGACTGAGTATTATAAAGAAATACGGGAGATTTTCTTAATGCCATTAATTCTGTAGAATAATACATAACCGGTCTGGTGAGGTAGTGTATAAGAGGCCCATATTCACATTATATTTCTTAAATAAGTGGTTTATAACCACCCAGAAAGCTCTTTGAATGTTAAGTATAAATCAGATAAAAGGTTTCATTTTTTACAAAAGGAAATGATTCGTGAGGAATATCAATATGGTTTCATGTATTTCTATTGATTTTATAAATAAATTGAAAAATGTTCGATTTTTTTTAAAAAATAGTTTTTTTAAAGTTTAATTTCGGACCTTATATATAAACTGATATCTAATTATTTCTTTTATAAGATTATAGCTGGAGCACAAGACTTTCACGGTAAATCAGACTACAAAAAGACCTTACTGTTTGTGTGCATCTAAAATAAATTTAGTTAAAGCATAAATCATCTATTATTATAATAATATTTGGAGTCACAAGTTAGACGCATGCAAATATGGCATCCGATAAAGAGCCATCAACAACAATAACAAAAATGTCACTCCTGCATTATTTAGCAAAATAATAACCACACTGACTAAACATAAGCGCTTAGATAATTTCCGTTTTGCAATTCTTCATCTTTTTACTGTTTTATGTTTTTTACTCTTCATATGCAAAATTACAACAACATGTGTCCCTCAGAATATGTTGTACATTGCAAAGAAATCGTTTTTGTAGAGAGTTTTATTTACAAATGAGCAGTTGAGAAATGCCGCTCTCTTGCAAAGACTGATCGACGTGCTCAGTGGTTTGCCAACACAAATTAATAGAACAAATCTTGTTTAAAGAAATCAACAATAATTTGTGAAGTAAATGGTATTGTTAACAGTTTTCAATATTGGAGAAGAATCTGTAATAGTTTAGCGCCTCGGTCTACAGGGCAACGGAGTCTCATCCTGTATGGCAGCGAAATTGATGTCATTTCCTAGAACGTATTTCATAATAATGAGTTACCTTGTGTAAGTAGACAGGTTGTTCAGTTGTAGAGTAACTGAACGAATGTCATGATGTAATTGTTTACTAGAGGAGACCCGTTGTTGAAGTACTCAAAACTGCTTTCTATTCTACATGGAGAGGTTCTCACATGAGTTTCTTTACATACATTATTTTTCCGAGTTGAACAAATCAATGTGGACAGACACGAATGTAAGATTCTTTTTCACTCATACAACGTAAAACATGTCATGTATCAAGACATACGTTTCTTTGTACATGATACATTTATATGTGTGATATATGTATTCATTAAAGAATTATTTTCAGTGCAACCATAATACAACGTGCTATATACAACGTGCTATATGTAATTGTGTGTATAATGCGGAAATAATTTGCACAATTATTGTCTTTGGCAGCTTATATTCGATGTTGAAAAACAGCACCTTGCCCAAAACAAACAAATCTGAATTATATGCATATGTTGTCCGTCCGGTTATCACAGTAAAAATAGCATAAGCCTCTCAGCCGAGAGATTGTTAATTCGATAAGGGCAAGGGCAATATATTTGAAGTTTTTACCTAGATTATATTGGTACGGAATCAAAACATTCGGGGTAGGCCATCTAATTCCAGTAACAATACTGAGTATGTTTTCTGATAGATATTACTTTAGGTTGTCGATTGTATTTACTAATAATTGGATGTTAGAATGGTAAAAGGATCAACGTGTTTGGTTTTTACCAGACCATTAATAACACTGACCTGTTTCTTTTCCTGCAAACCTGATGACTATGATTGTAAATGCATTATAAATTTGTAACCAATGATATATATCCAGTATTGCAATGTACCAAATCACAATTAATAAGACGGTTGTATTTTTGCAAAAAATGACAATTAAAGCAATAACTGATGGAAATAATAATAATAGTAATTATAATAACAAAAAAAAAAAAAACAAAAATAAAAAAAAAAACACCAAAAACAAACGTATATTGTAGTAAAGTCTTCAATAAAAGCTGATCACAAATCCTGATTGCATCGTTTTTAGCAGTGTTACTGACATAGGCTACAGACGATACCTAAATTTAAATTCGAGAATTTCATTTTCAAAGTCCTTCTAATTACCAAAAAATAGGAGAATTTAAGCTTATAGGTGTGTTTCAATGATAGTGTACATATGCATGCATTTCAAAGCTCTTTGCTGCTATCCTGATGCATTTAATGAGAATATCTATGAAATGTTCCTTTGTCTTTCTTTTAAGTGTTGAGAGTTTTCTTTATCAATGAGCAACTTAGAACTGCCACTCTCCTGCAAAACATTATCGACGTGCTTAATGGTTTGCCAATACCAATTAACAGACAAATCCTGTTTAAAGATACCAACGAAACTTTGTAACGTAGATGGTATTGTTGGCAGTTTTTTCATACTGGGCAAGCAGCTGTGACAGATAAATAGTTCGGCCGATAGGGCAAGGAACGGTTGTCTTTCTTATAATGATGGATTGTGTAAGAAGTCCTTTTTCTGTAGAGCAGCGAAATAAGTGTCGTTACCTAGAACGTATTTCGTAATTAGGAATTACCTTTTGTAGAACAGACTGTCATGATGTATTTGTTTAGAAGGAGTTCATAATTAGGGGAGACCCTTATATAAGTATTCAAAATATTCAAAACTCCTTTCTTTTTGCTATATAGAGGCTCTCATATCTCTCCTGCGTAAGCAGCCAAGTTGTAGATGTAATGGTCTAGAGTGAGTTCATCCCTAGGGGAGACCCGTTATTTAAGTATTCAAAACTGCTTTCTATTCGATTTGGAGAGGTTCTCACATGAGTTTTTTTTACATACTGATTTTTCCAACGAGTTGTAACAAATCGATGTGTACAGACACGAATGTAAGATTCATTGTAACTCATACGACGTCAAATATGTGATAAAGCAGACGTGTCTTTGTTCATGACATTCGTGTACGTGATCTATTGTATTTAGTAAGAAGTTATATTTAAATGAACCCACAAAACAACGTGGTGCTATATATAATTATATGTATACTGCGGAAATAGTTGTAATATGTACCAGTGGCGCAATTATTGTCTTCGGCGGCGTATCTTAGTTGTGAAAAACGGCACTTAGCCCAAACCAAACAAACCTGAATTATATACATATGCACATGTTGTCCGTCCGGTTAGTTCAGTAGAAAGAACGTAAGTCTGTCAGCCGAGAGATCGTTAGCTCATTAAGGATGGGGACAACATGTTAAAAGATTTCATATGTTATCTTATTTTTGCTACGGAAATCACTACTTCAGGATTTGACCTATGACCTTGACCCCTAGCCGACCGGGTTCGAACCTGACGTGGCCTCTTTTCTCTAGGTACTGACTTGTCCTTTGCAACAAGGTATCATTTATTAAAATCGGACAGCAGGTTATGAAGATATGGCTTCTCAGACAAGGACCACCCCTCTATTTGATATATGAAGAAGTATGCATACTTTTACAAAAAAACTGATACATTTTGAGACGGTCCTCCGACGAAACCGTCGACGGTAAAATTATACAAGTTACATATCCGTTTAGACAATGTTTGAATTTAATATAAAAAAGTTATTACATTAAAATATCTTGTGTTTGGAACATTCTACAATTACTTGAAGTTAATGAAAAACACGGACATTTTCCGTACGGAAAAGTACGGAAATATTTTACCTTTTCACCGGTAGACAGGCGACATGCGATACGACATTATGAAAATGTCGCTTCGTATTGTCGAGCGTCACTTCGCGTGTCGTGTATCGTTTGGAATTGTCGCGCGTCGACCCTCACCCAAGCCCGAGACACACGACATACGATACGACATTAGGAAAATGCTGCTTCGTGTTGTCGAGCGTCGTTTGAGATTATCGCATGTCGTTTGATAATGTCGCCGTCGCATTTGCAGGGTCGACACACTACAACGCGAAGTGACATCGCGACATTACGAAGTGACATAGCGACAATGCGATATGACGCTCGACAACGCGAAGTGACATCGCGATATATTATGCTTTTAAAAGGCGACATTTCAAAGTGGATATCGCGACATTGTCGTTTGGGATTGTCGCCGTCGTTTGCGATTGTCGGGTGTCACTTCGTAATGTCGCTATGTCACTTCGCGTTGCCGTGTGTCGACCCCACAAACGCGACGGCGACATTATAAATGACCTCAACAGGATTCCGTAATACGAAGATACATGATTCCTACTTTTCTCTTCATTTAAGTCAGTTGTAATCATAAATCTTTAAAATGAGACAAGGCTTTGTTCCCAGAAATGGGTCTAGCTGTGTGTGGCAGCTCTTTGAAATTGACAATATTATATAGAACAAACAATTAACTTTTGTATATTTATTTCATAAAAAGTATTAGATAAGTGATAAATCTCTTTCAGTTTTCATGTGTCTGACCCTGTCATTCAAACGTTATGTTGTTCATTAATGAGTAATTCTTTCATGATTTGTGTATATTTTCAATTAAAATAAGAAAAAGGTAGTCCTATTAATTGTAGAGAAAGGCCAAGCTCTTTGCAATAGATACATATATACAAAGGTATTGAAACGCGCCTAACCTTTGTACTTACCAGGTACTTGTGTCAGATTTTGATAATGCATTTATCTCTAAGTTTCAGTGCAATGGCGAATATAACAGAGAAAAAGGAAATGTGCTTTGATATCACTATAAGCTAATCAAAAATTGTTTATCCGGCATTGTAATAACTACCTTAACATCACTGAAGCAGATGTTGCTGCGAGATGAATTAGAGAAAAAGTTATTTCTCCCGCTTTGACAATGAAGTAAAATTTCAATCAGTGATAACGCATTGTTGCTTTGAACAAAGGGCCATATTTCTAAAGAGGTAAAGAGTGAGTCACATGATTGGTTATTATTGGTGTGATAATTTCTAATACTAGTGATTAGTAATCTAAGACACATAATAAAGTATTATTTATACATTACTTGTGACAGTAGTACGACTGCTTTCAAAATTTGAAGAAACCGTCTGGGATAGCATTATTTATATCTATTGTAGATAGTCAATGTTGTATGCATAATGGTCCTACAACAAATTACTCCCATCTGAATTACAATGAATACGTTGAAAAACAAGTGATGAGAAATTACAAAAAAAAAACATGTAGTGTAGTTGATAACTGATTTTACCTGACGTACATATGCTTCATCCGACATTATGTTGTAAACAGATTATATTATATTAACTTCTATGTAATGAGAATGGCATCTCATACTCATATTACTGTCTATAAACATACAAAACCACAGTTTTGTAATAGATAAATAGAATATTAGGTTGTTTTCTTTCTACGTTTAACCGGCATACCTAAGACATTAACCTACTGTCCGAAAATGAGGTTTTTCCTTAACTTCTTTATAAATGACCAATACATACAAGAGCACAGTTTTATAATAGATAAATAGAATAATTAGATTGTTATATTTATACGTTTATCCAGCATACCTAAGACATTAACCTACTGTTCGATCTTCCATTTCTGTAATAAGGGGTTTCCTTGATTTCTTTATAAATGACAAATACATTGGAGCCGTGCCATGAGAAAACCAACATAGTGGGTTTGCGACCAGCATGGATCTAGACCAGCCTGCAACAGTTTGTTGTTGATATTATTATTATCATTACCATACCTTTTATTTACATCCATGTGTCTTCACACATAACAGAACGTGTAAGAAAAAGGACAAATGAAATATGACGGGGAAAATTATGAAATGCTGAGGTATGATTATGTTTATGAAATGCAACGGGAAAATTATTCAATGCTGTGGTATACTGGATGTATCATAATATGCTCCTGTATTAAAATATTGATTTCCAAACATTTTCAGCAAAGGTGTGTAAGTTAAAGTCTTCCTGAAGCATATAGCACATACACTGAAAAATAAATATTCATTGCTGTTTCATTCAAAACTTTAAGTTGTTTCTTGCACTCATGATGTGATAAATATATGTCACTAGGCAAATCAATGTAATATCAGTCGAAGTTTATTGGGTTCAAGAGTACTTAAAACCTAATTTACTTTTATTGATTTTAATGTGCTTGCAGCCACCTTAATATCAATATATATAATCAGGTAAGTGCTTCTTTCATAATCTACAACAATAAAAATACAATTTTTATTGCGTGTTTGTCAATTAACAGATGAAAGTTGTGTCTACAGTTAATAATTACTTTATCAGAAGGTCAAGGAAGTGTGTTGTAAAGTTGTTTAAAGATATAGATAAAGATATCAGATCTAATTATGCCAACTCCTTACAAACCTTTTAGCTAAATAACCAACTCTTTTCACTTCGTATTGCCAGATACGTGTTTACAAAGACAAAGTACATCATAATCCATTTTATGGAGAAATATATCATGACGTAGACTTATACAAAAAGTGTTTTTCATAAGGCTTTCCCTGTCGAATCCCTATTGAATAGTCATCCTTGATTTTTTAGCTCACTTGAGCAATGCTCAGGTGAGTTTTTGTGATCACTCAATGTGCGGCGTCCGTCGCCTGTCTGTATGTCTGTCTGTTTGTCGTCTGTCAACATTTAGCTTGTGTATGCGATAGAGGCTGTATATTTCAATTGATCTTAAGGAAATTTTGTTAGAATGATTGCCTTGATGAATATGGATCATCTGGAGTAAAAAGCTAGGTCACTAGGTCAAATCAAAGAAAAACCTTGTGTATGCGATAGAGGCTGTATTTTTCAATTTATCTTCATTAGTTTTGGTCAGAATAATAATCTTGATGAAATTTAGGTCGAGTTTGAAAATGGGTTATCTGGGATCAAAAACTAGGTCACTAGGTTAAATCAAAGAAAAACCTTGTGTATGCGATAGAGGCTGTATTTTTCAATTAGTCTTCATGAATTTTGGTCAGAATGATTGCCTTGATAAAATCTAGGTCAAATTTGAAAATGGGTCATCTGGAGTCAAAAAGTAGGTCACTAGATCAAATCAAAGAAAAGCCTTGTGTATGCGATAGAGGCTGTATTTTGCAATTGATTTTCATAAAATTTGGTCAGAATAATTGCCTTGATAAAATCTAGGTTGAGTTTGATTATGGTTTATCTAGGGTCAAAAAGTAGGTCACTAGGTCAAATAAAATAAAACCTTGTGTATGTGATAGAGGCTGTATTTTTCAATTGACCTTCATAAAATTTGGTCAGAATAATTGCCTTGATAAAATCTAGGTTGAGTTTGATTATGATTTATCAGGGGTCAAAAAGTAAGTCACTAGGTCAAATAAAAAAACCCTTGTGTATGCGATAGAGGCTGTATTTTTTTTATTGACCTTCATGAAATTTAGTCAAAATGATTGCCTTTATGAAATCTAGGTAAATTTTGAATATGGGTCATCTGAGGTCAAAAAGTAGGTCACTAGGTCAAATCAAAGGAAAACCTTGTGTATGCAATAGGGGCTGCATTTTGCACTGGATTTTCATAAAATTTAGTCAGTTGCCTTGATGAAATCTAGGTCAAGTCGGAATATGGATTGTCTGGAATCAAAAACTAGGTCACTAGATCAAATCAAAGAAAAACCTCGTGTATATGATAGAGGCTGTATTTTTCAACTGATCTTCATGAAATTTTGTCAGAATAATAGCTTTGATGAAATCTAGGTCAAGTTTGAATATGGGTCATCTGAGGTCAAAAAGTAGGTCAATAGGACAAATCAAGGCAAAACACTGTGCATGCAATAGGAGCTGCATTTTACACTGGATTTTCATAAAATTTAGTCAGAATAGTTGCCTTGATAAAATCTAGGTCAAGTTCGAATATGGGTCATCTTGGGTCAAAAACTAGGTCACTAGGTCAAATCAAAGAAAATACTTGTTTATACTCAAGGTTTTTGCTCAAATTTCAATGATAATTGGTCAGAATATTTTTTTCCCATGAAATCACCAGGTCAAACATGTTTACACTGTTATGGTGTGTTTCTCAGGTGAGCAACCTAGGGCCATCTTGGCCCTCCTGTTTCCATTTTTATCAATCACCCCCACCCTTTTAACTACCCCTTACTCATTTTTGAACTTTTCATATAATTAAGATATACTTGTTTTTTTTTTTTAATATTTTTTGAAGCAACCCGTCTGCTATATGTTTCCGTTACAGTTTCTTTTTGTTGTGGGCCTAATTTGCGATGCATGGCTCTATGGCTGTGTTTTGGGTGCTTTGTGCTTCCGGGAAATCTACCCTTACTTTTTTCAATTTTTTATCCTTCTACTCCTAAGCTTACATCTGATGACCTGAGACCTATACCTTAGTTATTTTTTAAACCCATAATAGTATATATTCATAAATATTTCAATACATTTTGTTTTTGTTCATTAAATGTAATAACACTATCCTACAATCAACAAATTGATTAAAGTATTATCTCTGCCTACATCAAATCAGATATAGTAATAATTTTTAACATCACACTGTGTGATTGCCTTCTTATTGTTTAGACGAAACAATATACATTTAGATATTTACATTTAGATATTTACTTTGATTGTAAAAAAGTCAATAATATTAAACAAGTCTCGTTTTTAAATGTGTATCCTAATTTTGAAACGTTTAAATCGTCATGAAAAATGAATTATTTAAGGATAATCCCTTTTTCGATCATAAATTTACTTCCTTTGTTTTACACAGCAATTCATGCGATTTGTTTTGTTTTTAAATTCAGATATTATATTTATACGTCAGATCCTGTTCTCCTACATTGATAGTGTATAACCCATTGACATCTTAATTGGGATCGTCCGACATTTGACAATACGCATTATTTAAGAAAATACATACTTGGAAGTAATTCATAAGACTGAATAAGCATTTTTAAGTTATCGTTATATATATTTATATAATATTATATCTGCAGTGTTATAATACCTTTTTTTCAAAACAAAAACGCATTAAAACAATTTATTATGCAGATTTCTACGATATGGAGGAACCTTTTATTTTGTAGTACATCTTTAAATAATGCAATACTATTAATTTATCGAGAAAGGCTCAGAATGGCTTACCTTTACGACCAATGGTGGGTGGGTGGGGGTATTTAGATTTGAGAGTTAGATGGGCGTCAGTCAATGTTTAACGTTGCAATCCTTACGACGTTTCTGAATAAATTAAAAGCCAATGTTTTAGCAATTAGGTTAAGGCAATATGTACACTACATATAAAAGAATGAGTTGAAAAGGTATGATGTTGACAATACCGTTGCAAGAATGTCCACATTGTTATAAGAGGGTGTATATAAAAATCAAAATATATGATTACAGTCGAAACACCTATTTTTGTAAAATACACATCTCCTTTAAAAATCGTCATGTTACCAAATATCAAGGTCAATTGTCATATGTTTTCGGTAACTAATTTTGACGAACCTAGTTTCTGGATAATTTTATTAAGAGGCTAGCACTTGGTGTGCCAGCCTTTAAGTAATGATATCCCATGTTTTTGGAATATTTTAATAAGAGGCTAGCACTCGGTGTGCAACCCTTTCAAATCCGGTTATGCAAAATACACTTTGTTTCTAATAATACACTGTACTTCTATGTCTGATATGTTTACTTTAATCGGCTTTACCTATATCTCTCATTCATGAAATATGTCGGATAGTAGTCGCAAATTTACACAGTCAGATTATCTGCGATTAAATTGTAGGGCTGAGATACAAGAACAACTGTATTGTTTTTGCTTACATTTGAAAGATAACGGAAATATATGGAATAACCGTATCATTGTTATCTGCCGTTTTAATGAAAAGAAAATAATACGGAAAACGGAAAAGTGTATGCGGATTATTTTTGTTCACTTTTAATGTAAATATAATGAAAAACAAATTACAAAAAGCATCAGCATTATTTTGATTACATTTTAGATATAAGGAAAACCGTGAATCGTATGAAACAAATATATTCTTTTCTACTGTTGTAATTGTTAAATAAGGAAAACGGATTTACAACAGTATGGTCAAAAGTTTATGTTAATATTGAAAGATAAGGAAAACCGATTTAAATTTTTTTTCACCATTTCACTAGACATTTTACTTAATTTTATAATATGAAAGATAAAGAAAACGAGATAAAATAAAAAGAATAAACGTTCACATTAGTCTTTTATTTATTTCTACACTTGAAAGATAAGGAAACCCGATTTCTCCTTTTTACCATTTTTGAAAGTTTAGGAAAGATATGTTATTTTTAATTAGTCTGGAAAGATTCCTAACACAGTTTCATTTACTTATACACCTATATTAGAAATAGATTAAAACGCGTTCTTATTTATATTTATAAAAATAACGAGGTGAACTTTTACACCAGCGCGGACTTTTCCGAAGCAGTAAAAATAGAAAACGTTGAAACAAACTTAAAATGTTGCAGGCTTGGTTTGATTAAGCTTATTTGTGGTTAGTAGTGGAAATGCATGCTATCATCCATGCCCTTTAGTCACGGATTAAGCAGAGCTTGTTACAAGTACCAAGGCAACTTCAGAGTGATTCACTAGAGTGCACTGTACAGATAATATTGTTCTTGCCAAACAATGTCACAAGTTTCTGGTATTACCCCTATCATGATAATGTTAAAGGTAGGGTAGCATAAGACTACTGTAGAATGAATAATAACAGAACATATTGCAGGAGGCATTTAATAGCCAAATTTTCAGTAATTTAAAAGGTAACTACCAGTGTATTTATTTTTCATATATACTCCTGAAAAGTTAAGAGTTAAAAAAAGGTCCATTCACATATTTGATTTTTCAGTTTGTATTTTTTCGTCCATTTCTTTCCAGTAAATATAAATTTTTTATGAAATGCTGTTTACCACGCCAACCTAAAAGTCATTCATATGCCATTATGAAATGTACACGCTATGATGTGTCTTTTTTAGAAGAAAAATGACACAAATAAGTTTTAGCTGTCCCTAATGACCCAACAGACTATAGTTTAAACAAATCTTTACTAATCGTTTATTCTATAAGCGTATTATAACGTTAAAATGTGTTGTAACGTTTCTTTGACTGACATAACAAATACATAATATTTTAGCGGATTAATTTTTAAAAAGTTGACTTTTAACTCTTTGGGAGTGGAAACAAGGACGATTTAAATCGTTAGAATTTTAAGCACTTACTAAATCATTAAGTATTCCTTACAGTACATTCACAGAAGTATTATCCATTTCCATCACAGTTCATGGAAGAAATATTTCAAGTGTAAGAAAATAAAGGTTGAGATTTCATAGTTACATGATACGTGTATGATGCAAATAATGCTCTGTGGTTTCAAACATTATAACTGCAGTTTGGACCAACTTCAAACGCAAATTTTCAGAAACTATATTTGAGTTTAAAACCCAGTTTTAATTTTCACATGCCATGAATTATATTTGTTTGAAGACGAGTTCCTTTTTACTTTTGTTTAAAGTATTAAATGTTCACCGTGTGCTCGGTTAACGTTTGGGGAGGCTGTGTTTTTGGAACGTGACTTTCCCTGTTGGATATTTATCCTTGTTTTTTTTTTTTATAACCACCTTAGGGAATTGTTAAACTGTTATGAATCTTAAGTATGGCTACTATAAACAGATTTAAGAGTATCATAGTAAAAATGTTAATACTTGGTCAGAGATTTCACTGCGTTTTCTAATATCTAAATTAAATTGCAAATACAACAAAAATAACTGATCTTTAAAACAAATTGATTTAAGAAAGTTGACGCTTAACATTAAGAATAATATACCAAATTTATTTAATTCCGTTAGATCTGTTAGATTTAAAACTTCTTTCCATCTGATTACAAATACAGATAGTATATTTCTTAAATATCAATAAAATCCGGATAAAAGAAAAAACGAGAGACCATTTGTATATGGACATTTGAAGTAAACTTGATTGTAAGCTATTAGAAACTTTACATTATGCGCTTTTTTCCTTGATGTATCAATATAAAGCAGCTGAGAAAAGCCGCTCCCCTGCAAAGAATAATCAACAGTCCGTACCAGATAAAATTGTGATTTGTGCCTAAATGCTTGATCAATACCAATTAACAGAACATATCTTGTTTAAAGAAATCAACGATATTGGGAACGATCGTTCGGGAATTCCAATCGGATAAACTGGACGTCATTTATTTTACATTTCCACCCGTTTCTTTAGGTTGTGTGAATAGATGAGCAATACGTGTGACAGATCAATAATCGCCGTGCTTAATCGTTACTTGTTAAATCAGGAGAGTTGACATCAAATATAGCGGATTTTAATATGTGCACCGGTCGTTGCCGAGTTATCATTGGTATCCATAAGCACATTGAGAGTTGTTAAAACTGCAAGAAGAATGTAAATATTCTGCATTATTTCAAAATCGTTGCAACGGTTTTATTAACTTCTGCACGATAGTTTTGGTTATTTAAAAGAATAACTTGCAAAATCTTATGTCAATAAGTTTGTACCACTATAGTCACTTTAAGAGTACTTACTTTTATGGATTTTTGAGAGAAATTATTTTTCGCCTAAAATGTGTAGGTTAGTCCCTTTCGGATATAATATGAAGTGTAACGACGGCACATGTTCTGCTCAATTAATAACTACAAAGGCATCATCATTATTATTCAAAAAGAGGTTAATGCTAAGTATCAGTTGTACTTGCGCCATATGTGCATGTGGAATTTAATATACAGTTTAAATAGATGATAGGTAATCAGATTTCTTGCAGGTATTTAGCGCTCGACAGAATGGTGTCATGCACATTTGTAAAAACTCCTAAGTAGCCCTTATGGGATTTCATGTAAATACCCTAAACAATTAAGATAAGTGTATTCATGGTAATGGAAAATGCTCTGAAGAGTAAGATGTTAAGTTGATTAAATCGTTTACTTTCTCAAGCACAGCCATTTGGGACTGTGTAAATGAGTCGGATTATAAAAAGTGTTACAATCTGCAAATATAAAAATTGAATATAAACATCATGCAGGTAATAAACTGGCATGCACGTGTATATATATAAGGCAAATTATTCATTAGATCGTCTATGTCTATGTGGAATGAGCATATTATTGATAACTGTCATGAAAAACTAGAGTAACTTTCACTGGAAGATAGTTCGGCATACCCGCTGCTCTCCAGCGAAATCGTGCTTGATGGTCTTTCGTGGATTTCGATGAATTCACTGCGATTTTGTTTAGGTAATTCATCTGTTGTATCATTTTCCGTTTTGCAGAACACTTTTTGCTTGTATATATTCACCAATGTGCAATTCTGACACATTTTTCGGATCACAGGATTAATATCAGAAACTTGTAAAATTCCTTCATCACAGATAGTGTCAACTGTATTTCTACATAGTCTGGTATTGCAATGATTGCAAAAAAATATTTCAGGTTGAATTTTGAATCCTTTAGATACATTTTCATCACTCTTTTCCTCTGCACTATTACAAGGTTCTGAAGAAATACTCAAATCCAGATGCTGGTTTTTATAAGAATGTGGTGTTGAATCTGTTATCATTTCTTCTATAAACACATCGTCATCTAACTCTAAATCTTCATTGGGTTCTTTAGTTTGTTTGCAGGGATTCATCACTTCGACATTTGTGTCGAATGGATATTTTGAGCTCCCGGGAATTGATATTGAATGTAAACTTTTCATATCTTTTTCAAGTGAAACACTGGAATGATTAACATGTGGTAATTTGTTTTTATCACTGTTTGTACACAAGATATTACTGTCACTATTTTTACGTTGTACCTCATCTGACTGTAAAACAAAAGAGTTCGTACTATGTCTAGAAATAAGTTTTTCGTCAATATCACTTTCACTAACATGCGCTTTTGATTTACGTAAACTGTACCTGAATGATTTGTTAGTCTGTGTACCAACATCTACCATTTTCGCTTGTTTCGAAGTTCTTTCCGATGTGCTGCTTTGTGATGTTGCTTCATATGATGTTGCTGTTGGTGACTTTTTCAAGCTAGAGCGTTTGAATTTCTCGTGGTTCATATTGCCGTTAGGAGTTCTATATCCGGATGCTGACGCTTTTGTTTCTGTCACAAAGGAAACTCTAAATCTATTATTACGTCTGATGGCAGGGGAATCAGTCAACTGCTCACTGACAGTTTCCGCGCTGGAGGTTGAAGAAATCCTAACATTATGGTCTCCATTTGTTTCATCTACTTTAGTTCTAGTTTTACTCAAGGAGGCTAATGGTTTTATATCACCATTGATATTTTTTTTCGTGGTTGCAGTCGCTGATGTCGTACTACTCATGCTTTTGATGCTGTCTTGGTGCCATGTTCTTATAGAGCTTAATGTACTTTCGTTGCCACTACGTTTAAAAAAAGAAGTATATGATGATACAGTGTCGTAGCATGCCGTCGATGTTGAATCTGAAGTTATATCAATATGTCCGTATTCTTTGTCGTCATCAATAACGATAACTGCGTAGAAATTATCGTCTTTTCTACTGCCTCTTGTATACTGTCGAAACAGTTTGCAACACTTGATACAAGTTATGACTATAAAAAGAAAGACCGCCACAGTTGGTATTATTGCTAAATTCAAACTGGAATGAATATCATCCACTTCATTATTGCTTTCCTCTGTACTGTTATCAAACTCTGACGTGGTATCATTTAATAAACCTCCATTGTCAGTGAACTCGCTTACATACGTTTCTGTTGTATTAATATGTTCACTGAAAGAGGAATCACTTGTACTTTGTTCCTGTATTTCTTCAATATCATACGATCTCATTGCTGCAGGAACGACGCTTTCAACACGTGATTTTGAAGCTGACAATGTCTTATTTTCCGTTGCGATTGTCATATTTATGTAAGACAGTATCATCAATATATTTAAACTGTTTAATATATACTGCATAATTATAAACACCTGCTGTTATTTCATGTATACGCTAGCACTCATATCCATTCAATTTATATCCAACATATTTACAACCATCTCTTATCGAATTGCAGCAATAACTCACGTGAGTTTTTCAAAAAGGCTTCCTTCAATAGCTTTCTCAATAACAATAAAAATCAAATCACGAATGGCTACATCTTATATTTTCTTAACACCTTGATTCACATTGCTTCTGAATTACTAGTCACATTACATCTAACGATCGCTCACTTTCTCTCTGCTGTAGAATGTATACCAATATTTGCATAAGTCAATACATTGATACGTTCTCTTTATAACCTGCTGCTTGGCGGCCCAGGTAATTTGTCAAGGTAGCAATTATGATCTCAATATCTGAAATGGAGGCAGTAACAAAACTTTATTACATCTTCATGTAGGTGTTGTCACAGTAACATTTCGCCAAATTGACAAAATATATATATATTATTGCCGAGCCTTTTTATACATTTTTACATTTTACCTAATAATGTTTGTTTCAGATTTAATTAACTTCATATTTTAGTTGTCTTTGTTTGGTTACATTTTTTTAATTATATGTTCCTATTGTACCATTCATTTATATCCATGTGCCTAACGTGTGAAATAACGGGCTACATGTACTTCAAAGAAGAAAATGATGAAGTATTTTCAAAACATTCTATTTTTGAAAAAAGTGCCCTCCTAAAAACAGTTTCAGCATAGGTAATAACTGCAATGTAATATGTTTTATTTTATACATTGTTTATGTGGTATTTCTAGATCAGGAAGTTTAGATATCTCCATAAAGCACAGTAACTTTAGTCGTGTTTAAAAACAACTTGTCATTCGATGTGTAATATATATATATATAACTCGGCAATTCAATGTAACATGAATCAAGAAAGACTAATTTCGTAGAATATTACAGTAAGCTCAAGAACTCTTAGAAACTAATTTACTTTATAGACTCCGAACTGCTTGCAGCGATCTTAATATCAATACCTGTTATTAGGTAAGTGTTTCTTTTATATCGTGTTACAATATGTGTACAACAATGAAAATACAATTATTACGTGTCTGTCAATGAAATGATAATACAATTGTCTACAATTAATAGATACAAAGCTGTTAATAATACAGGTAAAGAAAGTATAGTATCGTAGTTATGTATTGTATTATTAGATCAATTCTTGCCAATCTTTCTATCAAAATCAACAATTCTTTTGAATTCCTATCGTCTGACACAAGGTCGAAGATTTTTGTTTTAAGCGCGTTCTATCTAATATAATAGAACTATATTTTATGACGTGGGCTTACATTTCAACAGTCTTTATCAAGAATCTACCCTTTGCCCGTATATATTATATACATTTATTTGAAATCTAAACCATCAGTACATATTTCAAAACGGTTCGATAATGTTTTTATATGTATTAAGTGATTTGACACCATATTCCATGTGCCTGTAAAATACTCAATATATAAGCTGAAATAAGATATATCTGTAAACATCAAAGAAGCAACTATAATATCTACTATCACAGGAAAAACATTGCGTCATGTTTAACCTGTTTGGCTATACATTATTAACACCTAATCATTTTAGCCCATTACAAATGTATTTTATTGGTAAATAAGAAAATAATATTAAATAACTTTTTACCTTTTTCCTTCTTGTTTTCAATATATATCGTTTAAATAAGAATAAATACTGAACTGGTTCAAATTTTCCTTTCCTGTTCACAATTTCACTTCCTTCCTTCTCTTAACATACCACTTAAGCAATGCTTGCGGGATATTTTGTTCAAAATCAAATCCAACTGTAAGATATGAATATAAGATCCTCTTCGCTATTATTGTATTTTACCAAAACGTTTAAGTGTCCAATATCGCAATATTCTTAATTCAATTCAAAATTTTATAAAGTGTGCACGATCCATTTAAAACTGCCCTTATATATATCTTTGTATTAATATAAACCTCTATCACAACACACTCCGCATTAAAGCAGTTTATAATACAGGATATTCTTCTAACATTACATAAACATTGTTGCCTGTATAACCGCATTAAATTAGCTTCTGTAATAATTGTTATTGCGGAATAATGCGCTGTCATTAATTTGTCGAGATAGGTTAAGATTAGCTACTAACGTCTTGTTTACATATGAAGCAGCGGCGGATCTCTGTATTAACGGCTAGAGGGGTGTCAGTCAATAAAATTTATTCAGTTTGTTGTGATAATTCTGAATAAATTGAACGGAATAATGTTTTAAAGCATTTCCAATTAGGCAAACTTTCATTTATACATGACAGGCTTCCTGTATACAGAAAGAGTGAGATAAGAGAAAATATGTACCATATGTCAGTGTTATAAGTTACAGCCTCTCAAAGTATATTCATTTCACTCACTTTACTTTCTGCGTGCATTATATATATTACATCAAATACATCAAATTAAAAAGCATCTTTTACACAATACATGTCTTCCTGTAGGTAGCTCTGTACGTTCAAGTCATTTTTTCTACAATGTAGAGTTTGATTTAAACCGTGATTTTTCAAAACTCCACACTATACTTAGAAAATTCGTTAAATGAGAAAGAAAGGACCATGAGCTCGATTTATGAAAATTTGGACCTCACACAGGTTTTCGTAATGGCAATCTATGGGAAAATTACAATTTTCATAATACTTTCGCGAACAGAATGTTTTCTGCAATTTAGATCTTAATGAAGTCGTAAATAAACATATAGTCTATAATATAGTGAAATAAACTGTATAGGTTCGTGTGATTGGTACATGGTTAAAGAAATCCACATGTTTCAAGATAATGCAAGACATAATTTTGCATTTATTGTAACGTGTCAAACCTTTATATATCATATTTGATGTTTAGAAAGATACTAACGTTGCCGCTTTAATAAATTTATTTACAGGTGGTTATTAACTCATAAAATATTTTTTTATTTCCGGATCTCGAAACCGGGATTTATTCTACGTTATCCGTATAAAAGACGTAATGTCATTACTTTCGGTTTATCAGACGTGCAGAACTACCTTAAAAGAGTTGTTTTACCAAATATCGTAGAAGATGTCGTTTGAAAAGTTTGCCAGTGCGTGCTAGATGTCTAGATGTATTTAGTTAACGAGTTTTATAACTAAAAGTGGTCACTGAATGCCACTTTTTTCGGTAAACGACTTCTGACGTTTAGTTGAGAATCTTGCTCTACGTGTGCCACCTTAAAAACAGTTAATACAAAATGCTACATAATCCGTGTGCGCTTTTTTCCTTATTATATTTCAATGTCTTTTATGTTTTTCTTATTCTACCATACTTATATCTCTTGCCAAATGATATC
The DNA here is from genome assembly GCF_021730395.1 of Mercenaria mercenaria. Lineage (NCBI taxonomy): Eukaryota > Metazoa > Mollusca > Bivalvia > Venerida > Veneridae > Mercenaria > Mercenaria mercenaria. The sequence goes on from NC_069372.1 coordinate 6,891,380, forward strand.
ATTCATAGAATATGTGAGATAGTAGCTCCTTGTACAATGAGGTAGCAAAATGTATTGTTTAATTAGAAAGATTAAAAGGACTATCTAACATTGTATTGTTAAAAGAAGGAGATAAAAACAACCGCACTATTTGAGAGCAATTCTAAATTTGAAGTATAAGAAACCGCGATTTTAAGAATATTTACATTACTATCATCATCATCATTTACTATTACACTGAAAACCGAACTTTGTGAACAACCACTTGTTTTTATCTGTTATTAGAATTGAGAAAGTGGAAATATGAATTTTAAGAACATCCGTATTATCTTTTATATTATATATTGGCCAAACAAAAAATAAAGCGTATTAAAACAACATTATTCTTGTTTTATTGCTATATTGCTTTGGAAAGTTTTTAAGATCTGCCGCATTATTTTAATTTACGATTACACTGAAGGAAAGAAAAGTCGAAGCGGGCTGATTTTCCTATCCACATCCTATAAACATAAAGTTTAAATCTTTTCTAATTACAAAATCTATAATACATTATTGGTGTATTATAACTTTTCTTTGATTGACCTAACATATGAGTAATATTTTATGGGATTATTTTTCAAAGACTGACAATTAAATCATTGGCGATTTGATCGAGTTGATTGGAATAATTAGAAACTCTGTTATTTAAGTACGTATACCTTTAAGTGTAGGATATTATATAATTACCTTTCCACTCACAGATAGCTAAAGAGACACTTTAAGTACATGAAAAACAAAACTTTAGTTTTCATCCTATATATCTTAAAGAAGACTTATGCTGTCGAAATCTGATATAGCAAATTTATCCTTTTTAGACGAACATGTTGATAAAACAGTTGTAAAAAAGCTAATTTCATTTTCCCATGGCATGTTTGTTTTCCACATCAAATATAAAAAGGTCTTCTTGAAGCAAAGAACGCAACCAAGCAATTGCAGACTCTTTTTGACTAAGTCTTTTCCTGAGAGGTAATGACATGTGCTACACAACTCACGCCCGCTAGCACAGGCTTAATCATCAATCTATAACTGTTATAGAAAAATTGCATGATCTCCAAGGACCAAAGATATTATAACACTAAGTCCAAGTACGTGGAGACTTTCAAACAGCGGCCACAGGGCACTTCTAGACTGCTGTTGTCATAATTAATGAAATATTAGAAGATTCTTTGAAAGCAATTAACGCAAGCAGGAAAATAGTTGTCCATATTCGTATCACATTTTCCCAATAAACATTTATAAATTTTAAAGTGGTTTATAACCACCTCAGAAACATTTCAAACAGTTATGAATTAAAAACTAGGGTAAATTAGATAAAATGGTTCTTTGTTAAAAAAAAAAACTCGGATATTTTTTATCTAATTTTAAATCAAATGAAAGAATTACATTTTCAATATTTAATCTAAGAAATATGCCGTCTCTTGGGAATGCCTTATATGTGAAGATATATTCTGCATTTACTTTCTTATGTTAGATGTGTATCTTTCAAAACATTATTCTTTGTGATAACACTAATTGGACATTCCATTTTCAGGCCCGCCTTTTTTAATAAAATAAGTAGTATAATTTCTAACTATTAGTATCAGTGTAAGATAAAGACAACAAGAAACACTTATGAAATGTACTTAATTTTTGCATAAATCGATTTTAACAGTTGTCATATCATCACCAAAGGGAAAGAAATCACTCCCACTTTTTAAAAGCAAACATATTCAGACTGAATAAATGTAATAAAATCTATACGATAATCCTTTTGAAGCTATGAAGTGTATAAGCGGTAATGAAAAGTGCAACACCCCTCACGCCCCTAGCATCGGCTTTAAAATCTTGAATTGACTCTATGATTCTAAGTGTGTAAAATAAAAAAAGTGGACAACCACAGGTCGCCCAACACGACATAAACAAAAAATGTTGCAGGCTCGGTTTGATTGAGCCTGTTCATGGACGGTAGTGGAAATGCAAGCTACCGTCCACGTCCTCTAGCCCCGGGTTGAGAAGAACTCAACATTTACGCATGTTGTACGTACGAGAACGTAAGTAAGAGACATCCGCAGATATCCATAATTATTATGAACTTGTGATAGTTGTCTGGTTGTTCAATCGATAGAGTAACGAACGGACGTTTCAAGTCTTAATTATAGATTAAAAACTTGCTCTACTCGGGGCATTGATTTCTTCATGTGAGGAAGCCATCCAGCTGGCTTATGGAAAGTCGGTGGTTCTACCCAGCTGCCCGCTCGTGATGAAATAATGCACGGAGGTGCACCTGGGGTATTCCTCCACCATCAAAGCTGGAAAGTCGTCGTTTGACCTATAATTGTGTCGGTGTGACGTTAAACCCAACAAAATAAATAAATAAATAAAAAACATACGCTAGAAGTCCTGTCTTTGAGAGAAACGGAAGAGATATAACAGGTAAGGACGAAATAATAAATAGGAGATATCTTGTAACTGAAACTCGATATTTAATTTGTAAAACAATGGGAGAATGTTGCCGTTTCGAACGTTTTTAATAAATTAAGAGGTCCACTTGTTACAGCAGCTGTATATAACTGAGTTGTGCCGGTGTACAGAACATGGTTAAAAACCAGAATTAAAATTGTGTTACCTGTCATATATCATATTTTCTTACAAATATATTTATTTTTTCAAAATTACAGATAAATATTTTCTATTACAAATCAATGCCTCGTAAAACAGGTCTATTGATTTCAATTTTAAGTCACGCTAGCTTTGGAAAAACCTTTCCGTTATATAGATAATAACAGGCTACTGTCTTTCGATATCAATGTTATCAGGTCGGGGGAACCGAACCCCTTCCGCCCATATCAGCCGAGCCTGATAACATTGATATCAAAAGACAGTTGTCTGTTATTCTATTTATCATGAAATTCATACAACCTGCCTGGAACAACATATGTCCTCATCTCTTATTTTCTAAAAATTGACTTCTGAAGCAAAAATTAATAATTCATATTTTACGGATTTGAAATTTCATCCGCCCCTGAAACATCTGAACAAATTCATACGGCATCCATATTGTACTTAACTTCGACAATGTTTATTGACTTTCTGATAGTCGTATAAAAATAGCAATGAAATAATGATTCTTATGGATAGGTAAGATGTTTTATGCAAGTCCGCCACGGGGCCGTGAAGACAGGCATATTTAATTCCGGTATAGGGCACGGGGGGTACGGCATTTACTGGCTCCAACCGCAAACAAAGAAAATTGTTGAAACAAATATTTTATTCGAAATTTGAACCTGGTCACTTCTGTGGGTGTGTGTCGGCTTGGTCAAGCTTTGCATAAGACGAGATAATACATCAGGATCATTTACAGCACCAACATTTATCAGCTTTTGCGGTGGTACTCGATTCTTTGCTGAAAAACTTTTTCATTGTTTCGTACCCGATTATTTCGAACCACGCTTTTCATTAAATTTTGCTGTCTGGTGATGTCAATTTTAATATTTGGATATTCAAACATCAAAAGATTTGAACATTTCATGCTGAATCAATTCCCTGTGGATGGTTTTACCACAGATTCAGCATTGGACGTGACATTTCATGGGATTGGAGGTGGTTGCATCACAAACTCTCGTCATGTCCAAAGATTCGAGCAACTTTTACAAGATATCAAACCAGAATATGCAATTATTTTTACTGGGGCTAATGATATTGACACACAAAATTCAGGACCAGGCAGAGACAGTTGCTTTGCGGATAGTTACACTTGCAAAATTATTTAGTGAACGGTACAATTTAAAACGAATATATATATTTGCCAGTTGCTCCCCAGGCGTTGTACTCGGCACGTTGATGTCAGTCACTATAATGTGCTCTTATCGCATGCGAACAAGATAATGAAGCAAGAACTTCTGTGCAGTGATACAATTATATACTGGAATTTTCAAGGAATGAAAAACCCAGTGGACAATATCTGGTGTGACGATAGAGTACATTTTAATGATAATGGTTTTATGAAATTTCGTAGAAATGTACGGGGAATAATTTTACAAATTCACGAACACTGTACAAAAAATGTAAAAACATTAAAACTATTTCAGTGCATTTATACAGACCAGGAAGCTGCGGAACAGTACCTCTCTGCTCCAGACGATACTGGTTACCTTTTAGATTTTAACACAGACAGAAGGCAATTATTTAATTGATCAATTGACAAGTCTATAGGCTTTTGTGTAATACAAGTGCCTACCAAGTAGTCTCACATTCCACATGTAATACTCATGGTATTACTTCTACACGTGGGTGTGACATATAATAGCACAAATGCTAGGCAAAAAGAACATTTTCTTCAGATTTGTTGTCTGTTCTGTACCTTCCAGAATGCTTGTCTGGTGCATGCGTCTGTTGTACACAATTTTCTGCTTGTGGTCAGTGATCTGGTATACGTTTTCAGACCTACTGTCTGTTTTAATGCATTTTCAGACCTATTGTTTATGTATCATTTTCAGACCTATTGTCTGTAGATCATTTTCAGACCTATTGTCTGTGGATCAGTTTCAGACCTGTTATCTGTGGATCAGTTTCAGGCCTATTTTCTGTGTATCAGTTTCAGACCTATTGTCTATGTATCAGCTTCAGACCTATTGTCTGTCTTTTTACATTAATTTTCCAGTCCTATGGACTGGGATCAACTTGCTAATTATCATACATTTTCAGACCTATTTGTAACCTGTGGGTCACATTTTCCAGACCTATTGTCTGGTCTACAAACTTCAAATTATGGTCATGCATTCCAGATCTAGCTAATGTCTGGTGTACAAACTTAAGACATATTGTCCTTTAGGTGTATTGCTCCAGATCAATTATCTGGACCTATTGTTTTTTACATGCTTTTTCCCTGTCTGGGGTTTAAACGTTAGACCTATTGTCTGACTTCTGATTTGATTTCTGTTTTCACACTGTTATGCTCAATCATTATTTATTTCAGTAATGCCACCATGGAAACGGCAAAAAACTGAGAAGGGAAAATCATTCAGCTCTTCAAGAAAACAATCAAAGACAAATTTGGGAGACAATTCTTCCAGTGTCAATAAGACCTCTACCGGTTCGCAGGAAACAAACAATGATGATACAGTGATAGAATCACATAGTGGTAATGCTTATAATTCACATACTTTGCAACCTAATATTATAAGTACTGATACATCCATGCCGTGTAGGAGTGGTGGCACAACCGCAACAGCCTTTGTGAGACCGCCCTTCCTTGGCATCGATGAAAAGGTGAAAGGAAAATTAGTTTCTGATCAGTTTGTGGAATGTCTGATAGACAAAGGTGAAACACAGTTCCAAATAGTGGACAATGGCAGTGGAAACCTCTCTTTCAAAAAGGCATTGTCTATGATAGGAACTTTCGAATGCTTAAGGAATTACAATCTGATGCCGTGTCATATGGCACAATTGACTCCCAACTATATACACAGGCCTTAGCTATGGGACTGCCTAAAGCTAATACTAAACAGCCCTTTCTTGGGCAGCGAAACAGTCACAAAAAATGTGTTATGACTTCAACAATGGAGCCTGTAACAGAAAGCAGTGCTCCTACCAGCACAGATGTCAAAATTGTGCGGACTCCCACCAAACTCTCCAAAAGTGCCCCTGCCTCAAAATCAAAACCTTAATTTAAAAGTCAATTGTTCAGGGTCGATACCGTTTAATGATAGTCCACCTTTATCAATAGTAACCCCTATACATGTTAGCAATTTAGAGGCATGGCTTCAAGGGTATGACGTTGACTTAAAAGAGTATCTCCTTACAGGTTTCGCAAACGGTTTTAAAATTTCTTTTCGAAAGGTGCGCTGTGGTTACACAAGCAAGAATCTTAAATCTGCGTTTGAGAACTCGGGCATTTTGGAGCAAAAAATTCAGATTGAGCTTGAGGCCGGTAGAGTTGCCGGTCCCTTTGTAAAACCACCATTTCCTGGTTTTATGGTGTCACCCCTGGGGCTGGTACCTAAACAGTCGAAGGGCGACTTTCGGGTCATCCATCATTTGTCGTTCCCTGAAGGCAGGTCCGTAAATGATGGCATTCCAGCAGAGTTATGCTCAGTCAGATATCAAAACATTGATGATGCTGTTCGTTTGATAAAGTCAGCCGGGCTGGGAGCACTTTGTGTAAAGTTGATATCCAAAATGCCTTTCGCATAATTCCAATTTGTCCTGAAGATTATCCTTTGCTTGGTTTCCAGATAAACAGTAACTACTATTTTGACAAAACCTTGCCAATGGGTCTCATTTTCTCATGCAATCTATTTGAGAAATTCAGCTCAGCTATTCATTGGATAGTTGAGAATAAACTGCAGATTCCTGGTTGTGCACACATTTTGGATGATTTTTTATTTGTGTGTCCTCCATCCTACAACACAGCACAGTCACATTTGAAACAGTTTCAGGACTTTGCAAATAACATTGGGTTACCACTCAAAGAACAAAAGACAGTTCCGCCTTGCACTACATTATTTTTTGTAGGCATAGAGCTAGACTCTACTGCAATGGAGAAACGTCTTCCGGTTGATAAGCTTGTAAAGACAAGGTCACTACTGACAGAGTTTCAAAACCGTAGGAAGGCCACACTGCAAGAGTTACAGTCCCTGATAGGTCTGCTATCATACGCCTGTTCAGTGGTTGTCCCAGGGCGTACCTTTTTGCGCCGTCTTATTGATCTGACCATTGGGCTGCGTAAACCCCATCATAAAAGGAGGCTTAATAAAGATGCAAAGGCAGATCTCCGGGCTTGGTCTGTGTTTATTGATCAATTTAACGGCAAATCTTTGTTTTTATCTGATAGATGGGAAGACTCACCAGCACTGTCTTTGTTTACTGATCCATCAAATTCTGGTTTTGGTGGATATTTAGGAAATCTTTGGTTTACTGACTTTTGGCCAGACTATTGGCATCAGTTCCAAATTACAGTAAAGGAACTGTTTCCAATTGTCCTGGCTTTGGAATTCTGGTCCGAGACATTACGAGACAAGTGTATCAATTTCTTCACTGACAATAGGGCAGTTGTTGATATCATTAACAAGCAGTCTTCGCGTGATAAATAGTGCTGCGATGCTTAAAACATAATATTTTGTTCAAAGCTACACACATTGCAGGTGCCACTAATATTTTAGCTGATAAACACTCTCGTCTTCAGATAGACGAATTTCTCCATCTGTGCATTGGTCAGCAACTTGTCCGGCTTCATGTTCCGGACGACAGCTTCAACATTTAACAGCTGTTACATCACATTTATTACGCAACGCACTGGTACCAGCAACTCACACTGTTTATGGTCGAGCATATCAGGTTTACCAAGATTTTCTGCACCAAACATTTTCCACATCAGCTAACAGGACTATGAACAAAGATCTAGTTTTACTTTTTATAGCTTTTTGTTTTAACAAACAGCTGGCGGCTGCAACAGTTTTGACATATGTGTCTGCACTCAGTTACCTAATGAAACTTAGAGAAGAGCCAGATGTTACACAGTTATTCATTATTAAGAAAGTTTACAAGGATATAACAGGCTAGTGCCTAGAACAGACAAACGTTTGCCCATTACAAAGCATATTTTGTTTAAGCTAGTTCAGTCTCTTGAATTCAGTTGCAACTGCCAATATATTCGCAAAATGCTGAAAGCTATGTTCTTGCTAGCATTTCATGCTTTTCTGAGGGTAGGAGAATTTACTTTAGTGTCATCATCCTCTTACATTTTAGGAATTGAGCACATAACATTCTGTAGGTTAGGAGGACAATTGCATAGTTGTGATGTCCATCTAACAAAATATAAACACAGTCGTGGTAAAACGCAAACACTGCAGATCACATGTTGCCATCATGATCTGGACATGTGTCCAGTACATGCATTGTACACATACTGCATTTTGCGTGGACAACACTGAGGGTCCTTGTTTGCATTTATGGATCATAAACCTGTCTCCAGGTCCTTATTTGCTGAAAAATTGAAATTATGTTTGCCTTGGTCAGGTTACAACAGACACTCATACAAAGGCCATAGTTTTCGGATTGGGGCAGCCTCAGAGGCGGCTCTTTAAGGGGCTTCAGAGGAACAAATCAGAGTTATGGGTAGGTGGTCCTCAAATGCGTACAAGAAATATATTCGCATACAGATGAGGTCTGACTTCAACAGTTGAATTCTGTGATTTGTCGAAATATTCGAATGTTCAACCTATCAGATATACCTGGGTTATTATACTTTATTATGTACTACAGTTGATCAGACAGCTGTTGTGTGATGGGGCATGGGTCTCTCACACTTTTTTATTATTCAGATCTTTAACATCATATTATGTTGTACATTTGTAAAATCATGTGTACGGTTGCTTATATGTTTATATGTCTACATGCACGAGTGGTGATGGGGCAAGGGTCTCTAACTTTCACCTTCTTTTTTGCGTAATTTTTGTCTCAGTAGGGTATACATTTTGTAACTTTTTGTTGTTGTTTATTATTTGATTACAGTTTATATTGCTTTGCAAACTTTTTACTACCTGTGGTTCAATTAAAATACTCTGTATTTCTCTCACGTTTTCGGGTGTGGGGTTGCGGTCAAGCAAACAAATAGAATTGTCTGCATGTCTGCAACTGTGGCAGGATGTTTAGATCCCCACCTTTGATGATGCATAATATGTTAGAATATTTGTAGATATGTTTCAAATCTAGTCGCATGTTATATTACCTTTAAATTGTTATAGAATATTTAGCAAATGTTGTAGTCAACATTATTCCGTCATTTCATGAATAAATGGCCATATTCAATCAACACTGCTTTAGTCTTCATTAAGAAGAGCTCATTAAACAAAGCTCATAAGTGTATACCCCAAGACGTAGGAGCTTTCATAAAATGATACTTATTGATAGATAAGATGTTTTATGCAAGTCCGCCACGGGGCCGTGAAGACAGGCATATTTAATTCCGGTTTAGGGTACGGAGGGTAAAGCACTTACTGGCTCCAATTCAATCAACACTGCTTTAGTCTTCATTAAGAAGAGCTCATCAAACAAAGCTCATAAGTGTATACCCCAAGACGTAGGAGCTTTCATAAAAACTCTTACCTTCGTAAAACTAAAAAAAATCTCCTCTTGAATAAATCAGAACATGCTTTATTTCCACATTATTAAACATTTGACTCATACAACTACATGTCCAAAGCGCTGAAAATTTCACTTCGAGGTCCAGACTCAGTCAGAGATACTTCAAAGTTTAATCACTAAATTTATACTGATCCAAGAATTATAATTAACACAAACACTATTAAAAATGGATGCCTTAATTTAGGCATAAATCAAGAATAAGTACATTGTCAAGTGTATTGTAAACCTTTCCAAGAATCGATCCATGTAAACATTGTGATGTCATGATGAACGTTACACAATGACGTCATTAAGTGCTATTGTCTGTGTGATAAATGTGGAGACAAGCATATTTAAGGAAATTAGTTGTGATAACAGAATCGGTTTAGAAAAATGTCGTGCTACATTAAAATTAGATTCTGTAGTAAAGTGGAAGGAAACTGATGTAAAATCTAGTCCGTCAATATAGGAGGAGCTTAATTTTGATATCAGGTCAATGACCTTATATCAAAATAAAATACCAGGCAAGTGATATCAGGCACTTTGCATAGTAGTTGCATGATAAATTTCAAATATAATGTTGATAAACGTTATAATTAACCATAATTTACCTCTGATATCGGATTGTACAAGTCTTTGCAACTGCCGAATAAGAGACTGTTATAACCATGTTCGCAAAGAAAGACAACTCTTGCATCAAGGAACTTAATTTATGCATCGAGAATGCATAAAGGTTACCAATGCAAGGGCATTTAAATGTCTGGGTACATTGTTTTTTAATGCACAAAAGGTTGATGTATCTTCATAATTAGACACAAATAAAACATTATTTACTTTCACTACTTGTGAATGCGAAGAAATCATCTAAGATTGTTGTATATATATCTATCGTAAATGGAGCACTCCAACAGCAAATTATTCCCACTAAAATATCGATGAAATGCATTGAGAAACAACTGATGGGTGGATGATAACTTATTTTACGTGACGTAAATATGCTCCGTTCGACTTGTGTTGTAAACAAATTACAATACCTGTATAACTGGCTTTTGCCAAGTATTCTAGTCTATGCATGCTGATTGACATGTCGTATTATATTACTGTCTTATACAAGATATACAAAGTCACAGCTGTATAGAAATGTGATGACTTTATCAGGTAAAATTTCCATCTACAATTTCTTTATAAGTTTCTTTTAAGTAATTTCCTGTTAAGAATTCAGGAAGTATCTGATTTTGACAAACATTTTCCCCAAGACGGTTAAATTTAGAAATAACTTTGAATAGTATTTTGTTGTGAGAGTAAAGAAAAAGATTCTACATAGAAATGAATTTAGTAATGATCTAGTATTCTTCGAGGTCAAAGCTATAAATTGACAAAACGATGCAAATATGAGAGTTCCGTAATGGTCAACTTACCTGATCATTTCGAATGGAAGGATACCGTAAATTGCACACTAAAGTAGTTGGACTATTTAAGAAGCAGCAATACTCGATTAAACGCAAACTCGGTATTTTTGCATTCTATTTTTCTAACAGATTTTACAAAGCAAGTATTAATTTGGATTTTTTTTAAAAACAAATGTTTGATGTAAATTTCTTTTACCATTTGCGAACTTATCGGTAAAGTATCTTTGCCTACCAATGTTGTTAAATTTTCTTGTATTCATCGAACTACTTATAACGTTTAACTGAAATAGGAAGAAGAATAAAGACCCCTCAAGAGTAATGCTGCAAAAATGATATCTTGTTACACAGTAACTTGCTTTTGCTTGACTTTCCTCTTTTAGACTGTCTGAGCTTTTACTGCTCGAACACAGAGTTGAACAGGTGATGTTGTGTACTGTGCACTGTAGTCTACGAAATATGAATGTAATGTAAACACGAGACATTAATTTAATTTATCATTTTAATTCAGGTTAATATTTATTTTCATTCTACTTCAGGACCACACATTTTGTGCAATGTTGTAAGCTGCAATTGAAAAAAAGGTTAAACCTTCTTTCTCCGGCACCTTCAGAGGTTAGGACACTTGTTTATGTACGTCAAGGCTTATAAGACAAACGATGTTACTTTACTTTTGTGTGGATATTGAATATCTGTGACTTGAAAAATGTACAGGAATTTAATGTAATAATACCTTTTATTCACATCCATGTGTCTTCACACATAACAGAACGTGCAAGAAAAAGGACAAATGAAATATGACGGGGAAAATTATGAAATGCTGAGGTATGATTATGATTATGAAATGCAACGGTGAAAATTATTGAATTCTAAGGTATCATGAAAGTAGCATAATGTGCTCCTATATTTATGCCCCCCTTTGAAAAAGGAGGGGTATATTGTTTTGCAGATGTCGGTCGGTAGGTCGGTCGGTCGGTCGGAATGTAGACCTATCCGTTTCCGGATGATAACTCAAGAACGCTTGGGCCTATGATCATGAAAGTTGATAGGGTGATTGGTCATCACCAGTAGATGACCCCTATTGATTCTAAGGTCTGTATGTCAAAGGTAAAGGTCACAGTGACCCTGAATAGTAAAACGGTTTCCGGATGATAACTCAAGAACACTTGGGCCTAGGATCATGAAAGTTGATAGGGAGGTTGATAATGACCAGCAGATGACCCCTATTGATTTTGAGATCAGTATGTTAAAGGTCAAGGTCACAGTGACCCTGAACAGTAAAATGGTTTCCGGATGATAACTCAAGAACACTTGGGCCTAGGATCATGAAAGTTGATAGGGAGGTTGGTAATGACCAGCAGATGACCCCTATTGATTTTGAGGTCAGTATGTTAAAGGTCAAGGTCACAGTGACCAGGAACAGTAAAATGGTTTCCAGGCAATAACTCAAGAACGCTTTGGCCTGGTGTCAGGAAAATTGATAGTTAGGTTGGCTATGACCAGCAAATGACCCCTATTGATTTTGAGGTCATTAGGTCAAAGGTCAAGGTCACATTGGCCAGGAACAGTTAAATGGTTTCTGATCTTCTTGTCCCACACCATAGGGCCTAGGGCTTTGATATTTGGTATGTAGCAAAATCTAGTGGTCCTCTACCAGGATTATTCAGATTATTTCCCTGGGGTCAAATATGGCCCCACCCCTAGGGTCACATGGTTTATATAGACTTGTATAGGAAAAAACTTTGAAAAACCTCTTGTCCAAAACCACAGGGCCTAGGGCTTTGATATTTTGTATATGACATCATCTAGTGATCTTCTACTAAGATTATTCAAATTATTCCCCTAGGGTCAAATATGGCTCCGCCCTGGGGGTCACATGGTTTACATATATGTCTATAGGGAAAAACTTCGAAAATCTTCTTGTCCAAACCGCAAAGTCTATGGCTTTGGTATTTTGTAATGTAGCGTCATTTAGTGGTTCTCTACCAAGTTTGTTCAAGTTTTCCCTCTCGGGTCAAATATGGCCCTGCCTCAGAGGTCAAATGGTTCATACAGACTTATATAGGGAAAAACTTAGAATCTTCATGTCCATAACTTACATCATTCAAATTTGGACCACATGTATAGTTTTGAGTGGCAAGATAAACCTTGACATGAGTTGACCTTGATCTTGACCTAGTGACCTACTTTCACATTTCTGTACCTACAGCCCTCAAATTTGGACCACATGCATAGGTTTGTGTACTGAAAAAAACTTTGACCTTGTTATTGACCTAGTGACCTACTTTCACATTTTTGAAGGTACATGTTTCAAATTTGGACCACATGCATAGTTTTTTGTTCCAAAATAAAATTTGACCTTGATTTTGACCTAGTGACGTAGTTTCACATTTCTCAAGCTACAGCCTTCAAATTTGAACCACAAGCGTACTTTTGTGTACTGAAATGAACTTTGATCTTGAGATTGACCTAGTGACCTTCTTTCACATTTCTGAAGGTACAGGCTTCAAATTTGGACCACTTGCATAGTTTTATGTTCCGAAATAAAATTTGACCTTGATTTTGACCTAGTGACCTACTTTCACATTTCTCAAGCTACAGCCTTCAAATTTGAACCTCATGCATAGTTTTGTGTACTGAAATGAACTTTGATCTTAAGATTGACCTAGTGACCTACTTTCACATTTTTGAAGGTACAGGCTTCAAATTTGGACTGCATGCATATTTTTGTGTTCTGAATTGAAATTTTACATTGATTTTTATCTATTACCTGCTATCACATTTCTCAAGCTACAGCCTCCAAATTTGAAGCACATGCATAGTATTGTTTACCGAAATGAACTTTGACCTTGAAATTGATCTAGTGACCTGCTTTCACATTTCTCAAGCCACCGCTTTCAAATTTGGACCACATACACATTGTTTTGTACCTAAATGAAATTTGACCTTGATTTTGACCTTGAGCTAGTCTTGAAATTTGGAACATTCAAAAATGGCTCAGTGGATGGCGCCAAGATCAATCTGTAATCTCTTGTTAGGTTAATAGGTTAAAGGTCAAGGTCAGATTAAACCAGAATGATAGTACTTTTGTTTACAGTGAGCATATAATTTCTGTTCCTTGTGCAATTACTAATTGCATCAAGGGGGGCATTTCGTGTTCGACGAGCTCTTGTTAAATATTGTCCTCCAAACATTTTCAGGAAGGAATAAATTGTAAGACGATGTTTAAGTTAAAGTCTTCTTGAAGCATATAGCACATACACTGAAAAAAATATCATTGCTGTTTCATTCGAAACTTTTAGTTTCATCTTGCATTCATAATGTCACTAGGCAAATCAGTGTAATATCAATCGAAGTGAGTTTATTGGGTTCAAGGGTACTTAAAACCTAGATTACTTTTATAGATTTTAATGTGCTTACAGCCATCTTAATATCAATACTAGTATGTAAAATCGGGTACTTGCTTCTTTCATGACGTACAACAACAGAAATACTATTGTTGCGTGTTTGTCAATTAACAGATGAAATAACTGTCTACAGTTAATAATTGCTTCATCAGGTTAAGGAAGTGTATTGTAAAGTTGTTTAAAGTTATAGATAAAGATGTCAGATCTAATTATGCCAACTCCTTGCAAACCTTATCAGTCAAATAACGATTATTTTTACTTCGTTGCCAGACACGAAGTTATAAATTTGTTGTAAGGAAATAATTTATTTCATAAGAGAAAGCAAATTTTGATCCATCTTATGGATGAATATATTTTGACGTAGACTAATACAATGACTTTCATCAGTTTTTGTCAGTCATTTATCCCCCGACTCCTCATTTTACATTTAATATTTCAATTATACATTTTGTTTTGTGTATTAATGTAATAACACTATCCTACAAACAACAAATTGAATAAAGTATTATCTCTGTCTACATCAAAATATACAGATCTGCCAGATATAGGTATAATTTTTAACATCACATCGTGCGTTTGTCTTCTTATTGATTAGACGAAACAATATACATTTAGATCTTTACTTTCTTTATAAACAAGACAATAATAATAAACAAGTTTACCCATTTCCTTCTTGTTTTTAAATGTGTATCCTAATTGTGAAACGTTTAAATCGTCATGAAAACTAAATTATTTAAAGACAATCCCTTTTTCGATCATAAATTTACTTCCTTTGTTTTACACATCACTTAAGCATTTCATGCGGTTTGTTTTGTTTTTAAATTCAGATATTATCTATACACGTAATATCATGCTCTCTTACATTTATATTGTATATCCCATTGACGAATTAATTGGGATCGTCCGATATTTGACAATACGCATTATTTAAGTAAAATTCATAAGATTGAATAACAAAGTCATCATTAAAACACTTTATTATGCTGATTACTGCGGTATGGAGGAACCTTTTATTTTGTATTACATCTTTAGGCAATGCTCTGAAATAATTGATTGCATGGCATGTTGCAACGCTATCAATTTATCGAGAAAGTTAGACTTGTTTACCTTTACGATGCAGGGGCGGATTTAGATTTGATGGTTAGAGAGGCGTCAGTCATATTTAATGTTGCAAATCTTAAGATTTTTCTGAATAAATTAAAAGCCGGTGATTTTAGCAATTAAGTTAAAGCAATATGTACACTACATATAAAAAAAAAATGAGTTAAAAAGTATGATATTGCCAATACCACTGCAAGAATGTCTACATTCTAAGAGCGAGTATATAATGATCAAAATATATGTTTACAATCAAAACACCTACTTTGTAAAATATACATTTCCTTTAAAAGTCGTTATGTTACCAGATATCAAGGTCGATTGTATGTCATATGTTTTCGGTAACTAATTTTGACAAGCCTAGTTTCTGGAATAGTTTAGAGAGGCTAGCACTCGGTGTGCAACCCATTCAGATCTGCTTATGCAAAATATAATGATAAGTCTACGCTTTGTGTCTAATAATACACTCCTACTTCAATTTCTGATATGTTTTGTTTTACCTATATCTCTTGCCAAATAATATCATTCATGAAATATGTCGGATAGTAGTTTCTTATACAATGAAGAAGCAAATTATACTGAATCAGATTACACAGATTATCTGCGATTAAATTGTAGGACCGAGTTACAAGAACAACCGCATTGATTTTGTTTATATTAACGAAATTATATGGAACAACCGTATCATCTGCTGTTATATAGGAAAAATAAGAAAACCTGGAAAAGTGTATCTGGATTATTTTTGTTCACGCTTTTAATGTAAAAATAAGGAAAAACGAATTAGAAAAAAAACATCAGTATTAGTTTTGATTACATTTGAAATATAAGGAAAACCGCGAGTCATATTAAACAAACATATTATTTTTTCTACTGTTACAATGGTTAAATAAGAAAAACGGATTTATACAAGTATGGTCATTACTTTTGTTTATGTTAATATTGAAAAATAAGAAAAAACTATTTAAAAGAGCCAAAACATTATTTTTGTTTACCAATGCACTGGACATGTTACTTAATTTTATATATATGAAACCGATTCCCCATTTTTACCATTAATTTGAAAATTTAGGAAAAATGTGTTATTTATAATTAGTCTAGAAAGATTCCTAACACAGTTTCATTTACTTACACCCATATTAGAAATAGTTTAAAACGCGTTCTTATTTATATATCTGAAAATATCGAGGAAAATGATGAACTTTTACAACAGTGCGGACTTCTCCGAAGCAGTAAAAATAGGAAAAGTTGAAACTGCAAAGGTTGCCGAAAATAACAAACTAACTGAAAATGTTGAAGGCTTGGTTTGATTGAGCCTATTTGGGGATGGTAGTGGAAAAGCATGCTACCATCCATGCCCTTAAGCAGAGCTTGTTACAAGTACCAAGACATCCGAAGATGTCTTCATTCTGTGATGTGTATGAAACCTTCAGTGATTCACTAGAGTGCACTGTATAGATAATATTATTCTGGCCAAACAATGTCGGAAGAGTTTGGTATTAACCCTGTCATGATAATGTTAAAGGTAGGATAGCATAAGAATACTGTAGAACGGATAATAACAGAACGCATTGCAGGCATTCAATAGCCAGTTTATCAATAATTGAAAAGATAACTACTAGTGATTTTTATCATATATACTCCTGAAGAGTTAAAAGTTCACAACAAGGCCATTCACATATTTGATTTTTAATTTTGTATTTTTTCGTCCATTTCTTTCCAGTAAATAGTTTTTTTATGAAATGTTGTTTACCACGTAAGCGTAAAAGTCATTCATATGCATTTATAAATTGTACACGCTATAATGTGACTTTTTATAGAAGATAAATGACACAAAATAGTATAAGCTGTCCCTAATGTTCCCACTGACTATAGCTTAAACAAATCTTTACTAATCGTTCATTCTATAATCGTTTTATAACGTTACAAATGTAACGTTTCTTTGACTGACGTAACATAAGCTTAACATTTTAGGGGATTAATTTCTAAAAAGTTGACATTTTTTAACTCTCGGGGAGTGGAAACTATTTAAATCGTTAGAATTCTAAGCACTTACTAATTCATTAAGTATTCCTTAAAGTACATTCACAAAAGTTTTATCCATTTCCATCACAGTTCAAGGAAGAAGTATTTCAAGTGTAAGAAAATAGAGTTTGAGAATTTATAGTTACATTAAAAGTGTATGATGCAAATAAAGCGATGTGGTTTCAAACATTGTAACTGCAGTTTGAACCAACTTCAGACGCAAATGTTCACAAAAATAGTTGACTTTAAAGCCAGCCCAGTTTTAATTTTCACAAGGCATAAATTAGATTTGTTTTGAAGACGACAGAGCTCTTTTTTACTTTTATTTAAAGTATTAGATGTTCCCTATATTAAACCTAACACACACAGTACGGTTTATACACACGACCATGTTGAGTTATTTTAGTGATCTAACGAAGTAATTCTGCATATATTTAAATTTGAATTTAGGTTTATTACGTCTTTGTTAAAAAGGAATGGAATACACAAAAGTGGTTTATAACTGTTATGAGTCTTAAGTAGGGCTACTGTAAACAGATTAAAGAATGTCATTGTAAAAAATGTTAATATTTGGTTAGAGATTTCACTGCGTTTCCTAATATCTAAATTAAATTGAAAATACAACATAAATATCTCCGATTTTTAAAACAAATTAATTTAAGGAAGATGACACTTGATATGAAGAATAATTTACCAAATTTAGGTAATTCTGTTAGGTTTAAATCTTTAAAACTTTATACCTTGTGATTACAAATACTACAGATAGTAAATTTCTTAAATATCAATAAAATCCGAGTAAAAGAGAACAAGAAAGACCCATGTGTATATAGACATTTGAAGTAAACTGGATTACAGCAAGCTATGAGAAACTTTACATTATGCGTCTTTTTCTTTGATTCATCAATATAAAGCACCTTAGAAACGCCACTCTCCTGCAAAGAATAATCGGCAGTCCGTATTTGATTAAATTGTGGATTGTGCTTAAATGCTCCGTCAATACAAATTAACGGAACATATCTTGTTTAAGGAAACCAACGATATTCTGTACTGAATGGGGACGCTCGTTTGGGGATTCCATTCGGATAAACTGGAATTCATTTATGTAACAATTCCACCCGTTACTTTGTTTATTTAGATAGATTGTGTGAATGGAATGGTCTGATTCATGAGCAATACTAAATGTGACAGAACAGAAATCACCGTGCTCAATCGTTACTTATTAAATCAGATGAGTTTACATCAAAATGAGCGGACTTTTCATATAGATACTGGTCGTTGCCGAGTATTTGTTGGTAATCAATTTAAGTACAAGTCTAAGCACATTGAGAGACGATCTCAATCACTTCGGTAAATGGTGAGAAAACAGGAGGTAAACAAGAGGTAACAAATTAGGTGCCCAGATAAAAAGTTCCAGTACTCTTTCTGACAAAGATGAAATATTATCACTTCCAGACTATTACTAACAAATTTCTTTAGTATACTTGTATCATACTTGATGAACTCAGTTTCTTGGAAGACTGATAACAGTCAAAATGGTTAAATCAGATCTTTTATATACGTTTTATTGCACCTTAGTGGACTTGGATATGCTGAGCAAATGCATATGGTAATTATTAATTTTGTGGTGCAAATGTTCACTGCTAGACCAGCACATTTTGCCATTTTGCTATATCTTGTCACAGGGACACGTATACAATCATGTATTACTACTTTTATTCAGTTAGTTATAACACCGCAAAATATTTCTTTCAAACTCAGTCTATTTTTTTCTTATTGCATGCTCATGATACAGTTGTTGTGGCTGGAAAAGTCGATGACATACAGCATGTCTAAAATATGTACAAACATTATTTCGAATAATAAAGCTGATTGGCAACCAGTTTCAATTTTCATGTGAAAAGGTATTTAGCTTTGGAGAATTTCACAATTCTTTTGTGATTTTGTCGGTCGAGGTTCTGTTATTCTATCAGATATTCGCGACAAGTCCATTCTAAAAACATCTGAATGCAGGATACATGAAAATAAACCATGGTTTAATGATGAGTGTAAGAACACGGTTCGAAAAAAATAGAGCGCCCGCAAAAATGTTAATGTATAACCAACTGATGAAAATCTACAATAGTTAACTTGAATTGACTTAGCTTCCCGAACGATCAAATATGGGAAGAAAAAGTCATATCATTCATATGTTTCTAAACTAGATTTCAGGTCATCGTTTAAATATTAGGATATGATCAGTAAACCTTGTGATAAAGAAAAATCATTAAACACTTCCCATTTAACTAAATCAGACATTGCAAGCATTCTTGCTGAATTCTTTCTGAAAAGTCTTTGTCAAACAATTATAACCAATGCTTTAAAAATATTCAATCAACGAAAGAAAATAAGCCTCGAGAATGCCAGAGATGTTATATGTCGTGTGCTTATAATTACAAGTTGAACGCTCGAGATGTTCTACTGTAAAATATATAAAGAAGCTACTACTACTATTATTGTTAGTATTATTATTATTTTTATTATCATTATTATTCAAAACGAGGTCAATGCTAAGTATCAGTTTTATGTGCGTGTGGAGTTTAATATACTGTTTCAGTAGATGACAGAATAGTGTGATGCACATTTATTAAAACTCTTAAGTAGCCCTTATGGGACTTCCGATTAATACCCTAAACACATATGATAATTGTATTCAGGTTATTGGAAATTGCACTGAAATAAATCATTACTTGAGTATGATGTTAAATTGATTTAACCGTTTATTTCTAAGGCACAGCCATTTTGGACTATGTAATTGAGTAAGAAAATAAAAAAGTATTACAATCTGCAAATATGAAATTGAGTACAAACTTCATGCAGGTAATAAACTGGTATGCATGTGTATATGTGTAAGGCAAATTTTGTCAAACATTCACGGAATGAGCAGGTTATTGATAACTGTCATAAAAAACTAGAGTAACTTTCACTGGAAGATAGTTCGGCATACCCACTGCTCTCCAGTGAAATCGTGCTTCATGGTCTTTCGTGGATTAATTCATATTGATTTTGAATAGGCAATTCATCTGTTGTGTCATTTTCTGTTTTACTCGAAACTTTCTGCTTATATATATTCACCAAATTGCAATTTTCACACATTTGTTTGATCATAGGACTAACATATGACACCTGTAAACTTCATTCTTCACAGATAGTTTGAACTGTATTTCTACATAATTTGGTATTGCAATGTCTGCAAAAACATATTTCAGACTGAATTTTGAATCCTTTAAATAAATTTTCTTCACTTTTTTCCTTTGCACTATTACAAGGTTCTGAAGAAATACTCAAATCCAGTTGCTGATTTTTATAAGAATGCGGTGTTGAATCTGTTATCATTTCCTCTATAAACACATCGTCATCCAACTCTAAATCTTCATTTGGTTCTTTAGTTTGTTTGCAATGATGTATTACTTCGACATTTGTGTCGAATGGATATTTTGAGATCTCAGGAATTGATGTTGAATGTAAACTTTTTATATCTTTTTCAAGTGAAACACTGGAATGATTAACCTGTGATAATTTACTTTTATCACTGTTTGTGCTCAAGACATTACTGTCATTATCTTTACGTTGACCCGCAACTGACTGCAGTGCCAAAGTGTTCGCACTCAGCCTAGAAAGAAATGTTTCGTCTATATCGCTATCACTCACATGCGCTTTTGATTTACATAAACTGTACCTGAATGATTTGTTAGTCTGTGTACCAACATCTACCATTTTCGCTTGTTTCGTAGTTCTTTCTGATGTCATGCTTTGTGATGTTGTTTCATATGATGTTGCTGTTGGTGACTTTTTCAAGCTAGAGTGTATGAATTTCTCGTGGTTTATATTGCCGTTAGGAGTTCTATATTCGGATGCTGACGCTTTTGTTTCTGTCACGAAGGAAACTCTAAATCTATTATTATGTCTGATGGCAGGGGAATCAGTCAACTGCTCACTGACAGTTTCCGCACTAGAGGTTGAAGAAATCCTAACATTAAAGTCTCCGTTTGTTTCATCTACTTTAGTTCTAGTTTTACTTAAGGAGGCTAATGGTTTTATATCACCATTAACATTTTTCTTCGTTGTTGCAGCCGCTGATGTCGTACTACTCATGCTTTTGATGCTGTCTTGGTGCCATGTTCTTATAGAGCTTAATGTACTTTCGCTGCCACTGCGTTAAAAAAATGAAGTATATGACGACAGCGTGTCGTAGCATGCCGTCGGTGTTGAATCCGAAGTTATATCAATATGTCCGTATTCTTTGTCGTCATCAGTAACGATAACTGCGTAGAAATTATCGTCTTTACTACCGCCCCTTGCATACTGTCGAAAACATTTGCAACACTTGATACAAGTAATGACTATTAAAAGAAAGACCGCCACAGTTGGTATTATTGCTAAATTCAAACTGGAATGAATATCATCGACTTCATTATTGCTTTCCTCTGTACTGTTATCAAACCCTGACGTTGTAGTATTTAATAAACCTCCATTGTCAGTGAACTCGCTACCCTTACGTTTCTGTTTTATCAATATGTTCATTGAAAGAGAAACCACTTATTATTTGTTTTTGAATTTCTTGAACATTATACGATCTTATGGCTGCAGGAGCGACGCCTTCAACACTTGATTCTGAAGTTGACAATGTCATACTTTCCGTTGCGATTGTCATATTTATGTAAAACAGTATCATCAGTACATTTAAACTATTTAATATATACTGCATATTAATAATCACCTGCTGTTATTTCATGTTTACGCTAGCACTCATATCCGTTCTATTTATATCCAGCATATTTACAACCATCTCTCATTGAATTGCAGCAATAACTCACGTGTGACTGAGTTCTTCAAAAAGGCTTCCTTCAATAGCTTTCTCAATATCAATAAAAACTCATATCACGAATGGCTACATCTTATATTTTCTTAACACCTTGATTCACAATGCTTCTTATTTACAAGTCGCATTACATCTAACGATCGCTCAGCTTTTCCCTGCTGTAGAATGTATAGCAATATTCGCTTATGTCAATACATTGATAAATTCTCTATATAACCTGCTGCCTGGCCAGGTAATTTGTCAAGGTAGCAATTTTGCTCTCAATATCTGAAATGGAGGCAGTAACAGAACATTATTACTTATTTATGTAATTTATGTAAAAAAGATTGTCACAGTAAAATGTCCCCATAGATCACAAATTGATTATAAGTTCAAGAAAAGAAAAGAAAAAAGACTGAGGAGTCTTTTTAATATAGCTTTACATTTTACCGAGCTTTATATTTTATTTATCAGTACATATAATTACAAATGTTTGGTTACATTTTTATTATATGTTCCTATTGTACCATTTATTTATATCCATGTAGAAAAAGGACATATAAGAAAATGGGCAAAATTTAATTTAAAGAAGAAAATGGAAATATATTATATTGAGGTATTTCTAAAACATTATATTTTTGCAATAAAATGTCCTCCTAAAACACTTTCAGGATAGTTAACAACTGTAATGTAATGTATTTTATTTTATACATTTTTTATGTAGGGTTTCTAGTTTAGGAAATTTGGACATCTCCATAAAGCAGAGTAGCTTTCCTAAGTCATGTTTAAAACCTCGCCATTTCTATATCATCCGTTGTGTAATATATATATATTTAACTAGGCAATTCAACGTAATATGAATTGGAAAAAACTATTACGGTAACTCTTAGAACTCTTTTCTTTGTAGATTCCGAACTGCTTGCAGCGATCTTAATATCAATACCTGTTATTAGGTAAGTGCTTCTTTAATTAAGTGTACAACAAAGAAAATACAATTGTTACGTGTCTTTCAATGAAAGGATAATATAATTGTCTACAATTAATAGACAATTAAACAGAATGTAAGGAAAATGTGTTACAAAGCCGTTATTAATAGAAGCAAAAAAAGTGTAGTATCGTAGTTATGTATTGTATTATTCGATTAATTCTTGCCAGTCTTTGTATTAAAGACAACAATTCTTTCGAATTCGTATCGTTAGACACAAGGTCGAAGATTTTTCTTGTAAGCGCGTTCTGTTTTATATTGGCACTATATTTCATGACGTGGGCTCACATTTCAACAGTCTTTATCAAGAATCTACCCTTTGCACTTATATATTATATACGTTTATCTGAGATGTAAACCTTGAATATTACAAAACCAATACATATCCGATTTGATAAATTTCTGTTTACGTGCTTTAAACGATTTGGAACTATAGTTCATGTGCTTGTAAATATTAAATATTAAAATTGAAATAAGATATATCTGTAAATATCAAAGAAGCAAATCACAGGAAAAACACATTTTGTCATGTCATCTTGTTGTCCCCTAAAATTATGCATTAGTTGACACCCAATTATCAAAAATGTATTCTATTTAGGAAGAAAATAACATTAAATACATGTAAGTTTACATCTCTCTCCTTCTTGTGTTTAAAAAAATAAATAAATACTGAGGTGGTTAAAATTTTCCTTTCCTGGTTATTTTGTTCAAAATTAAATCCAACAATAAGCTATGAATATAAGATCGTCTTCGCTTTTATTGTATTTTGCAAAAATCGTTTAAGTCACCTATATCTCAATATTCTTAGTTCAATTCAAAACAAGATCTGAAGTATTTTATAAAGTTTGCACGATCTATTTAAAACTGTCTTATATTTATCTTTGTATTAAATTTATCATAACACACTTCACATTAAAGCAGTTTATAATAAAGGATATTCTTCTAACATAACATAAACATTGTCTCCTGTTTAAAGACCTGCTCCAGTCCTACATTTTAACCTTAAATTGTCACTGAAAAAGCGTGAAAATCCTGACTATGAACTATGAAATAAAGTGTGGCGCGTGGCCGTTTAATAACTCTTACCTATTGTAATCATGAGTTGCATACATACAATAGAATTAGAATAGCCGCGGAGCAGGGCAGGGCTTTAACCGCTTTAAATTAGCTTCCGTAATAATTGTTATTGCGGAATAATGCGCTGTGTCATTCATTTGTCTTGATAGGTTAAAATTAGCTAGTAACGTCTTGTTTACATACGAAGCAGCGGCGGATCTCTATATTGACGCCTAGAGGGGTAAAATTTATTCAGTTTGTTATGATAATTCTGAATAAATTGAACGAAATAATGTTTCAAAGCATTTCCGATTAGGCAAGTGTTCACTTATACATGACAGGCTTACTGGATACAGAAACAGTGAGATGACAGACATATGTATCACATGTCAGTTTTATAAGTTACAGCCTGTGCAAGTATATTCATTTCATTCAGTTTACTTTCTGCGTACATTACACACATTACATCAAATACATCAAATCAAAAAGCATCTTTTACACAATACATGTCTTCCTGAAGGTAGTTCTGTACGTTCGAGTCATTTTCTTTTCTACAGAGTAGAGTTTGATTTAAACTCTGATTTTTTAAATTTTAAAGCTCCAAAATATATTTTGAAAATTGGTCAAATAAGAAAGAAAGGATCATCAGCTCGAGTTTTTGAAAATTTGGGCCTCACGCAGGTTTTTCTAAAGGCAATTTATGGGAAAATTACAATTTTATAATATTTTCAGAAATAGAATGTTTTCTGCATTGTAGATCTTAATGAAGTCGTAAGTAAACATATAGTCTATAATATAGTGAAATAAAATGCATAGGTTCGTGCGATTGGCACATGATTAAAGAAATCCACATGTTTCAAGATAATGCAAGACATAATTTTGCATTTATTTGAACGTGCCAAACCTTTATATCAGATCATATTTGATGTTTAGAAAGATACTAAGGTAGCCGCTTGAATAAATTTATTTACAGGTGGTTATTAAGTTATAAAATAATGTTTATTTCCGGATCTCGAATCCGGCCGTTATTCCGAATTATCCGTATAAAAGACGTAATGTCACTACTTCCGGTTTATCACACGTGCAGAACTACCGGTACCTTAAAAGAGTTTTGTTTTACCAAATATCGTAAAATGTGTCGTTTGAACAGTTTGTCAGCGCGTGCTAGATGTCTACATGTATTTAGTTAAAGAGTTTTATAACTAAAAGTGGTCACTGAATGACATTTCTTTCGGTAGCCGACTTCCGACAAACCTAGTTTCTGGACAAGTTTAGTTAAGAATCTCGCTCTAAGTGTGCCACCTTAAAACAGTTAATACAAAATGCTACATAATCCGTGTGCGCTTTTTTCCTTATTATATTTCAATGTCTTTTATGTTTATTGTGTACTACCATACTTATATCTTTTGTCAAATGATATCATTCATAGAGTCCTTGTACAACAAGGTAGCAAAATATATTGTTTAGGTTTGTACATTGTACGAGAAAGATTGAAAAGACTATCTACCATTGTATTGTTAAAATAAAGAGATCCAAATAATAAGAACAATCGCACTGCTTGAGATCGGTTCTAAATTTGAAGGATAAAAAACCCAATTTTAATACTATTGACTTTACTATTATTTACTATTACACTAAAAGCCGAATTATGTGAACAACGCATAGTTTTCTTTTCTGTTATTAAAATTGAAAAAAAATGGAACACGAATTAAATAGAACATCCTTAATATATTTGATTATTATTATATTTCTCAAAATCAATTAGCGTATTAAAAGAACATCATCATATTTTTTTGTTTTTTATTACAATTGTAATGGACGTTATGGAAACTGAATTATAAGATCATATTTATTTGTTTATTTGTGCATAAGTCTTTTTTACAGTTGACAAATCATCAACAAAGTGAAAGAAGTCACTCCCACTTTTTATAAGTACGATTTATAAGATAACCATTTGGAATCATACAAACAAAGAAATATATCAGCAGACTTTGTTTGTCTGAGGTTATGCATGAACGGTAATGGAAAGTGCAACATTCCTCACGCTCTCTAACACCGGATTAAGCGGAATTCTATTACACAAACATTATCTTGATTGAACTGTGTAAGCCATTTTGCTACACTTTTTTCACTCTTTATACATAAAACTTCAACAACGTATATCTACAAAATACTTGCAAAGAGTAATGTAGATTGTTACGAAATCATTTCGTTTAAGTGTCCTCGACTTTGAATTATCATTAAGCAGCTGGAAAATGTCGCCAAGAATAATCGTCAGTTCTGGTTTGATGGACATTATGATATGTGCCTAACGGTTGGTCAATTCCAATTAACAGAACATATCTCGTTTAAAGAAATCTAGTAAGTAGATGTTACAATTCAGCCAGTATTCCATAACTGTTTTGAACTTGTTCCAGTTGTCTGGCTGTTCAGTGGATAGAGCAATGTATGGAGGTTTCGAGTGTGAATTATAGATTAAACTTGTGGTAGCAGTCGTATCATGAACAGAAATGGAAGAACTATAACGGTTAAGAACGAGATCATAATTAAGTTTAATCCGATATCAAATTCATAAAAACAATGAGACGAATGTTGCGGTTTTGATCATTTTCATAATTAGGGGGTCCACTTGTTTCAGCAGCTGGATATAACGGAGTTGTGCAGGGGTATGTATAGAACATGGTTCAAAGCCATAATTAAGATTGTGTTTCCTGTCCGTTTATTCATAATTTCTAACAAATATATTGATATTTCTTTTCGAAATTACAGTTAGATATTTCTATAACAAATCAATCCCTGGTGAAGAAGGGCTAATGTTTTCAATTTTAAGTCACGCTAGCTTAAAAAAAACAACTTTTCCGTTATATTTCAAATATGATGTTGATAAACGTCATAATTTACCATAATTTAACCTCTGATATCTGATTGTCCGAGTCCTTGCAACTGCCGAATCAGAGACTATTATAAACATGTTCGCAAAGAAGGCAACTCTCGCATCAAGGAACTTGTTTTATGCACCGTGAATGCATAATGGTTTTCATTGAAAAGTCATTTACAACTGTGAAAATAGAAATACCCACATAAGCCCATTTTAACAACTGATTATAAAGAAGAGAACATTTTAGTATACCTTCACATTTTTTCCTTGAAGGAGGTGTCATATTTATCATGAAAAGGGGTCTTATTGTAAATCTCATGATTGATAAGTATTTGTATGCTTTAGTTTGACATGTAGCACTATGTCTTGTTAGATTGTTTGTTAATGCAGAACAACTTGTTGCATTATCATAATTAAACACAAAATAAAGCATTATTTACTTCCATCACTTGTGACAGCAATAACATTTGCATTCAGAATGTGAAGAAACCATCTGAGATTGTTGTATGTATACCTATTGTAAATAGTCGACTTCCTCTGCAGAACACTCCAGCAGCAAATTATTCCCACTAAAATGTCGATGAAATGCCTTGAAAAACAACTGATGGGTAGATGATAACTGATTTTACGTGACATAAATATGTTCCGTCCAACTAATGTTGTAAACAGATCACAATAACTGTATAAATGTTTTGCCAAGTATTCATGTCTCATATTATATTACTGTCTATACAAGATAAACAAAGCCACGGCTGTATAAAAATGTGATGACCTTGTCAGGTAAATATTCGCTTTATGTTATTATGTGTTTTCGATTACATAGACACAAGGACATTTTATAAGTTTCTTTTAAGTAATTTCCTGAAAAGAATTCAGGAAATCTGTGATATTCAAAAAACTTTGGCCCCAAAGCGGTTAAATTTAGAAATAACTTTGAATAGTATTTCATTGTTAGAGTAAATATAAAGATAAGCAGTTCTACACAGAAATGAATCTGATAATAATATAGCATTTTTTTCAGGTCAAAGCTCTGTATCAACAAAACGGAAGAGTAATAAAATGCAAATGTGACAGTTCCAGAATGAACAACTTACCTGAACACTTCAATATAAAGAATCCCGGAACTGCACTTGAAAGAAGGTGGACTATTTAAGAAACAGCAATACAATTCGGTATGAGGTACATCGTTATCTACCAGATACTGTCCTTGGAAAGAGTGTGTTGTTCTGCGTTGTTAGAACGATTGCTGTTACAACAATCGCAGCTATTTGACTATTTCGTCAAGATATTTTTATGAGTTCTGACGTTAGCACTGGCTCAATTTTAAAAGAGGAACATTTAATATTATGAATATATGACATACATCACGGTTTGAGTCATTTACAGTTTAATATGAAATTTGCCTTCAAGCACGTTTGTGTTATTACCCAGTGGGATACTCCACCCATTCATCAACAGTAATCTGCTTTTCATTAAATAGCGATACAGTTTTAAATCATGCCGTCTTCTTCAATCTAAATAGAAATTATTGCTTTAAAACGTCCACTATGTTTGTGTTTATTAACAGTGGTGTATATCACCTCATTCGATCGAAAAGGTTATATCTGACGATATCTTCATATCAAAAATGACATTTTTTTTAAATTTTGCAGTAGCGTTTAACCATGAACAACTGACGATGTAAAATGATCAACATTCCACATACAGAAGTATTGATAGAAAGGCAAAGGTTGTATCGACATATTTAATATATAGTTAGCTGTGAAAAGTCGTATATGGATGAAAGTCTATTGAAATAGGTATTTGCCAAATAGGTCCTTGTTATTCTGAATGATTTTAAAGAGACCGCTATGAATTGCGAGAAAAATGCCTTATTTTTGCAGTCAGGTTGATCAAATTCGAAATGAGTTATTTTGTGTAGCATTTTAAGCGTATTTTTCTGAAAATAAATGTGTTGTATCTCCAGAATAAAATACATTGAAATCGTTCTTCCAAGAAGTTCTGACAATGAATCATGGCTGAAAAATAAATGCAAATCGACATAAGTATGAAACATCCATAGAAATAAAAGTGTTCCGCGGAAGAGGGGAGCAGGGGCATAGTAAGAATGTTAGAAAGTATATAATTGTTGAAGTACAAGAAAAAAGGACAGGGCAAAGAATAATTCATTATTACATTGCGGGATTATCATCATATAAAGCGTATTATTTTATAAGATTTGTGTTTTAAACACTAACAACGCTAAACCAAGTATATTTCCTCGTTTTGTCACACTATAGCACACGAAGTGTTAAACATGTTGTTCTTTGCTAAAATTCATCGGAAAGCAGAAAAATAACTATATGGCATCAGCAGGATTAACGGACGACGTCTATTGCTTAAATGATAAAATAAGATTTCAGTTACATGAAACCAATCCGTAAAACGTTAAGCAAATGTCTTGCTTTGAGCAATAATTCAATGAAAGGTTGCAGCTTTATAATCAACTAGGTTGGTCTTCATTTGTACATGATGTCTATTTGCTAGTTATCGTATAGAATTATCTGATAATTTATATATTGTGTTGAAGATCTGTTAACTATATAAATTGTGTTATTTGCATAAACTCAACATCACTTGAAGCATGTATTATGTTTATGGGTGTAATTATACGTGAAATATGACAATATTATCTTAGGTAAACACTTATACTATAAAAATATTTTGTTAGTTTTACAAATATTGTTGCCACTTTGACAGTTTCATAGTAATACCATTAAATAAAATTCATAAAGCTATCTACGCGAAATATCCTAAGGGAGAACATCAAGTTATGCACCATTTAGTGAACGACGAAATATGTCAGATGTGAAAGCAGCTCAGACCAGATGGGTTTTAAAATTAAAATCGTCTCTTTTTCATAAAGTTGTGTATGTATAATGCTGTCTTATATAGACATATGTGAATATAGACGATATGTCCGTTCGTTGCTCTATCGACCGTTATCACAGGTTCACTATCGTTTATTAGTCCCCTACTGGTTGAAAACCAGTTTCGGGGACTATAGGAATGCACTTTTCCGTCATTCCGTCATTCTGTCATTCCGTCATTCCGTCCGTCCGCAATTTCGTGTCCGGTCCATGACTCTTTTATCCATGAAGGGATTTTTTTTATTACTTGGCACAAATGTTCCCCATGATGAGACGACGTGTCCTGTGCAAAACCCGGACCCCTGGCTTAAAGGTCAAGGTCACAATTGGAGGTCAAAGGTCAACAGGGCTTTTTTCCTGTCCGGTCCATAACTCACCAATCTATAAAGGGATTTTGATATCACTTGGCACAATTGTACCTCATAATAAGACAATGTGTCATGCACAACTTTCAGACCCCTAGCTCAAAGGTCAAGGTCACACTTAGTAGTCAAATGTTAACATGGCATGAACAGGGTCTGTTTCGTGTCCGGTCCATAACTGTTTCATCCATGAAGGGATTTTAATATTACTTGACACAAATGTTCCCCATGATGTGACGACGTGTCATGCGCAAAACCTGCACCCCTAACTCAAAGGTCAAGGTCACAGTTGGAGGTCAAAGGTCAACAGGGCTTTTTTCCTGTCCGGTCCATAACTCTCTCATCCATAAAGGGATTTTAATATCAATTGGCAAAATTGTATGTCATAATAAGACGATGTGTCATGCACAACATTCAGACCCCTAGCTCAAAGGTCAAGGTCACACTTAGTAGTCAAATGTTAACATGGCATGAACAGGGTCTGTTTCGTGTCCGGTCCATAACTCTGTCATTCATTAAGGGATTTCAATATTACTTGGCACAGATGTTCTCCATGATGAGACAGCGTGTCATGCGCAAATCCCGGAGCCCTTGCTCAAAGGTCAAGGTCATACTTAGAGGTCAAAGGGATTTTTTCCTGTCCGGTACATAACTCTCTCATCCATGAAGGGATTTTAATATCAATTGGCAAAATTGTATGTCATAATAAGACGATGTGTTATGCACAACTTTCAGACTCCTAGCTCAAAGGTCAAGGTCACACTTAGTAGTCAAATGTTAACATGGCATGAACAGGGTCTGTTTCGTGTCCGGTCCATAACTCTGTCATTCATTAAGGGATTTCAATATTACTTGGCACAGATGTTCTCCATGATGACACAACGTCATGCGCAAATCCCGGAGCCCTTGCTCAAAGGTCAAGGTCATACTTAAAGGTCAAAGGTCTAATTCAAGAAGGACTTTGTCTGGAGCATTTCTTCTTTATGCATGGAGGGATTTTAATGTAACTTGGCACAAAGGTTCACCACCATAATACAAATTGTCTTGCGCCAGAACAAGGTCGCTAGGTCTAAGGTAAAGGTCAAACATAGAGGTCAAAGGTCAAATTCAAGAATGACTTTGTCCGGAGCATTTCATCTTCATGCATGGAGAGATTTTGATGTAACTTGGCACAAATGTTCAACACCATGAGGCACACTTTTTTAGAATTACGTCCCTTTGTTGTAACTATAAATAGATTACATTGTAACTTTTTTATTACTGGCCGTAGGGAAAAATCCAGACCACTTTTCTGTGGTACAACATGTATGTTACATCCAATATTTAAGTGTATTTTGATCTATCTCTACCTGGTAAAGATTTTCTTTTGGACTTACATTTTATAGATTTTTTTTTAGGATTATTTTCAATTTGTTGTTACTATAAATAACTTCTATGATAATTTTTTGTATAATCGGCAAAAAAAAATCCAAATGAACACAGCTGTACGTTTTTATTTATGCAAATTTTAATCCAAGTGCTTTGTTATATTATATTGTATAGATAGTACAATATTGTTTATACATCATTGACAAATATCAATTCATTATGTTATACTGCAGTAGAGAAAATTAGGTGCCTTCCAGTAGGGGACTTTGTATTGCATGGCAATACTTCATTCACTTGTTTAACAGAGTTTTGTTGATTTCCTTAAACGAGATTTCTTCTGTTAATGGGTAGGCACATATCTCAACGTTAATCAAATATTGACTGCCGATTATTCATTGCAGGAGAGCGGAATTTCTTAGCTGCTTATTGAAAAATCAAAGCTGCTAACACTTACACAAAAGCAGTTTCATAACAATTTCCCTAACTTCTGTTTAGAGCCTTACAGTGGAAATTTCTGCCATAGTTATGTACATATAAAAAACCGAAAATGTTTAGAAAATAAGTCAAGTTATAATTTGCGACTGTTTTGAAATAGTCAGTATGAAATGGTTCATTTTAAGGAGAAGCATTACTCAATGTAGCCCGCTCTGTCCCTACGAATAAGAATTGTAAGCGATAACTGAGTTTATTTCAATAGTGCATTTTTGATATAAAGTATTATTAGCTCTAGTCTATTCAATTTGAAAGCAAAACAGCTTTTTAAATTTCAAACATATCGTATCAATATTCAACTGGTGTTTTGGGCGAAGTAAATGTATAACTGCTTTCTTCAGACATTGTCAGAATAATATTAATACGAGGGCTTATTTATTTATTTATTTTGTATTAGTATCGTCGGGAATGTTATTTGGACGTTGCATGGAATTGTATAAAACGTTTTGTAGCGAAACTGTACACTTACTGGTTTATATTCGGAAATGTCAAAATGAACTAGAGATATAATCACACAAAGTAAATTCTGCATACCCGCTGCTCTCCAGTGGAACCGTGCTTGAATGTCTTTCGTTGAACTTGCACTGATTTTGCTTAAGCAACTTATCTGTTTTGTCAGCTTTTGTTTCACAGGAAACGTACCATATGACATTTTTCATAAAACCTTTGAAACATAGGATTGATATCTGAAACTTGCAAACCGCCTTCATTACAAATAGGTTCAACTATATTTCTACGTGTTTTAGACTGTAGTTAGTGCACAAAGTGTTTTCAGGTTGAATAAATACGACAAGTGAATTTTGCTCTCTTCTTTTATCAACACTGCATGTGTTACAAGTTTCGATGGAGGTATTCAAATCGATGTCTTTATAATTGTGAAAATGTAGTGTGGAATCTGTTGTCATCTCCTTTATAAACACATCGTCATCTGAATCTAAATCTTCGTCAGATTGTATCTTTTCACATCTACATTGGTGGCAAACGGATATTTTGAGATCTTAGGAATAACTTTTGAATGTTAACTGTTCCTGTCTTCTCCGAGTGAAACACTGGTATATTTTACATTTACATTTATTAACTTTACTTTTATCACTGGTTTGTTATTTACGTTGCTTCTCTTCTGACTGCAATAACGATGTGCTCGTACTTACTCTAGAAAAGAGTCTTTCGTCTAAATCGCTATCGCTCACATGTCCTTTTGACTTGCGTAAACTGTACCTGAATGATTTATTAGTTTGTACACCAACATCTACCGATTGTTGATGTTTCAGGAGGAGATGTTGAGGCTATTTCCTTTCGCGTGAGTTTCTCGTGTTTTATATTATTGCTAGGAGTTCTATACCGATATACCGACGGTTTTGCGTCTCCACGAATTAAACTCTAAATCTGTTATAACGTCTAAAGGTTGGGGAATCAGTCAACTGCTCACCGACAATATCCGTGCTGAAGTTAAAGAAACCCTGACATAAAATTGTCCATTTGTTTCCTCCATTTTTCTTCCTGTTTTACTACGTGAAGTCGTCGATTTTATATATGGCTCACTATAAATGCTTTTCTTCATTGTTGTAGACGGTGATGACGTACTTCTCTCGCTTTTGATGCTGTCTTTGTGTCATGCTCTTATAGAGCCTAACGTTCTTTCGTTTCCGCTTTGTTTCCGAAAGGAAGCGTATGACAATTCCGTGTTGTAGCAAGCCGCGTATGCAAGACTCCGAAGTGATACCAATATGCCCATATTCTTTGCCGTCATCAGTTACGATAACTGCGTAGAAAATATCACCTTTTTGCCTCCCCTTGTATATTGCCGAAACCATTTACTACACTTCATGCAAGCTATAACTATAAAAAGAAAGACTGCTACAGCTGGTATTATTGATAAATTAAAACTTAAATGGACATCGTCAACTGCATTATCGTTTTCATTATCGTACTAGTATAAATCTTTGACGTGTTACTATTTGTTATATCTCCGTTTTCAGTGAGTTCACTTAGAGATATTTCTGTCATACAAATTTGTCCATTAACCAAGGAACCACTTGTATTTTGTTTCTGAAAAAAAAACAAAGAAAAATATCAAACAGGGAATGCCACGCACCAAAAACGTAGCCTCCTCAAAACGAAACCCCCACCACGCAGACGCGTGCACCACACACATACACACACACACACACACACACACACACACACACACACACAAAGCCAACACATAAGGACAAAACGAACAACACACACGCACACAAAGCCAACACATAAGACGAAACGAACAAACAAAGGAACACAGTGGGGCACCGCCTTGGAACGGTCAGTGGCAAAAACACCACTGGGGAGCTTAAACCGGTTTATGGTGCACCTAACCTCACTCTTACCCCCACCATGTTCCAAAGACATGGGACAGTGTAAATAAAAGTAATCCCCTCCAGGTGAATCTCTTACACACGTAATGGAAACAAAAAGGCATGGCATGTAAAACACAAAAATGCTCGTGTATAAATATATAAAAAACAAACCTTAAGAACCAAAAACGTATGTACTAAATGCCTTTTCAGAAGACAGAGCAACAAGAGAAACACCCTTAAGGGCCCGACGAAACAGGCCAGAAGACAAATATCAAAACAGTCCTCCCCCTCTTCCGTCAGACGCAATCAAAGAGGGAAGCGTAGTGTCCAACTGTAAACGGGTTGAACACTAAACATGCGGTATGTCTCAAAACAGTTGGGTCGTAACCTCTTTTAATAAAACGTTTGATAATCTTTCCAAATACATTTGGAAAATTACCGTGACCCAAGATCTTACGAAGTTTGTAAACCACATCCCCATAAAAACGGGTTTAGAAATACCTTCTCGCAGAAGTGTCTTTAAATTACTATTGAATTTTAAAACTAAATCAGAATTACGATAATAAAATTTAGCAAAATATTTACGCAATTTGTAATAACGGTAGCCTTGCTGAAGAAGTTTACCTGTAATATATTGATTACGTTAATTGAAATGCTTGACATGACTACACGCTCTGGCAAACCGAATTAATTGAGAAATATATACCCCATAAGATATAGCCTGAGGTACATCCCCATCCAAATGGGGAAAATTTAAAATACTAAAATTAAAATAATCCCTCTTGTCATAAATTTTGGTATGTATAAAATTGTCATAAATAGAGAGATGTAAATCTAAAAATGAAGCATCAGTATCCGAATTGTTAGTTTTAATTAACTGAAGCTCCCTAGGATAAATAGTACCCACCAATTGACCAAAAAACGGATTATCCATATTAAGTATATTCTGAACCATTTTTGTAATATCACTTGATTTTGAAGTTGACAATGTTCCATTTTCCTTTGTGATTGACATAGTTATTGAAGAATATATTATCAAACATCCAAAATGTTAAAAATGTATTGCATAATTATAAGCGCCAACAAAGATTTCATCTATACATAAGCAGTCATATACAGCATAGCCGTTTGTTGCAATGCTTTATATCCAGCAGTTTACTAACAAATCTTATGCATTCACCACATATATTTATGGCATTAAATTATGTAAATAAAAGAGTTTTTACGAAGAGTTTCCTATTCTTTTTTCATTATGAATATAAATTCAAATGCATTGTAACATCTTGATTCACGTTGCTTCGTATTTACAAGTCATTTGTAACGATCGCTTATGAATTATCACTCACTTTCTCTCAGCTGTAGAATGTATAAGATAACACATTGATACGTTCTCTACACAACCTGTTACATGGCCAAGGTGTTTTGCCGAGGTAGCGATATTGCTCTCAATATCTGAAATAGTAAAAAAATATAACATCTTCATGCATATCTTGTGCTTTGTCTGTGTGATAAGAGGACTGTCACAGTTTAATAAGATATATTGTTAAATTGAGTACATTCAGTTCGTTTGCTTCACATACTCTATATATATATCTATAAAATACGTTTAAACTCAGTAGTGCCTGGTGTAGATATGAATGAACGTAATGAGCTGAATGAAATAATGAAATGCAACTGAGAAAAATATAAAATGCGGAGGTATGATGAAGTATCAAAATGTGCTGCTACATTAAAATAACATTCTGAAAATATTTTCAGCGAATGTATAAATCGTAATTAGACGCAAGTTTAAATTTATTTTGTTTCATGAAGCCTTTCTGGGACATAAAACACATAGACTGAAAAAATAGATACGCATTGAAATTTCATTTGAAACTTTCAGCTTTATCTTGCATTCATGATGCGCAAAATATATGTCAGTAGACAAATCAATGTAATATCAATCGAAATGGTTTTAACGTGTAAAATAAACTTCTATAGATTTTGATATGCTTGCAGCCATGTAATATGAATATCTATAATTAGATAAGTGCTTCTTTCATAATGTGTAACATTATGTATACAACAATAAAAATACGATTATTTCGTGTCTGTCAATTAACAGATTAAATAGTTGTCTACAGTTAATAGATACTTCATCAGAAGGTCAAGGAAGTTTGGTGTTAATGTTGTTTAAAACTATAGATAAGGACAGTGTCAGATCTAATTATCTTAACTCCTTTCAAACCTATCAGTCAAATAAACAATTCTTTTAACCTCGTACTGCCAGATACGAATTTACAAAGGCAAAGCACATCTTAATCCATTTTATGGAGAAACATATTATGACGTAGACTAGTACAATAATTTTCCTGTTGAATATTCATCCTTGCTTTTTTCCACTTTCCCCAACACCCTCACCTTTTTATCTACCCTGACCCATTTTTGTATTTTGCATATGATTAAAATATACTTGTCGGATTTTTGAAGCAACCCGTCTGCTATATGTTTCCGTTACAGTTTCTTTTTGTTGTTGAGATCTATACCTAAGTTATTGTTAAACACATAATAGTATCTATTAAAGATATTTCAATACATTTTGTTTTTGTGCATTTAATGTAATAACACTATCCTACAATCAACAAATTGATTAAAGTATTATCTCTGTTTACATCAAAAGTATACAGAGCTATCAGATATTGGTATAATTTTTAAAAATCACACCGTGTCCTTGACTCCTTATTGTTTAGACGAAACAATATATATTTAGATCTTTACTTTGTCTATAAATAAGACTAGGATACTGAATAAGATTACCATTTTCCTTCTTGTATATTTGAATGTGTATCCTAATTGTGAAACGTTTAAATGGTCTTGTTTAAGGACAGTTCCTTTTTCGATCATTACTTTACTTCCTTCCACCACATTACACTTCACTTAAGCAATTCATGCGATATGTTTTGTTTTAAAATTCAGACATTAATCAGACACATAATTAAAAAAATCAGATGTCCTATTTTTATCTTAATCGGGATCGTCCAATATGTTCTAATACGCATTATTTAAGTAAATACACACCTTGAAGTAACAAGCATTTTCAAGTTGCCCTTATATATATTTCAAAACATAGTCAGCATTAAAGCAGTTTAGT
This sequence comes from Mercenaria mercenaria, assembly GCF_021730395.1. Lineage (NCBI taxonomy): Eukaryota > Metazoa > Mollusca > Bivalvia > Venerida > Veneridae > Mercenaria > Mercenaria mercenaria. Next base: position 6,928,786 of record NC_069372.1, read on the forward strand.
ATGCAGAGTACTGCGATATGGAGGAACCAGTTTTTCTACTACTTCTTTAAAAATGCTCTGAAATAATTGAATCATTGGCATATTGTAGTGCTGTCAATTTATCGAGAAAGGCTAAGATTAGTAACTTACATCTTACTTACATTTACGATGCAGGGCGGATTTTTGATTTTATGGTTAGAGGGGCTTCAGTCTATAGTTAATTTTGCAAAGTAATGAATTAAAAGCCACTGCTGTTAGCAAGTATAATTAGGCGTAAAAAGGAGTAAAAATGTATGATATTGCCAATACCAGTGCAAGTATGTCTATATAAGCGTGCATATAAAGACCAAAATATATGATTAAAATCAAAACACCTACTTTTGCAAAATGTACATCTCCTTTAAAAGAAGTCACCTTGTTACTAAATATCACGCTAGAAAAAATCAATTGTATATCATTTGTTTCCGGTAACTAATTTTGACAAACATTGTTTCTGGATAATTTTAGAAAGAGACTAGCACTCGATGTGCCATCCTTTATGTAATGATAAGTCTAGTTTCTGGAATATTTTAGTGAAAGGCTAGCACTCGGTGTGCAACCCTTTCGAATCCGCTTATGCAAAATACAATATGATAATCTGTTTCTAGTGATACATTGTCTTTTAATGTCTGATATGTTTACTTTAATCGGCTTTACCCATATCTCTTGCCAAATAATATCATTCATGAAATATGTCGGATAGTAGTTTCTTGTACAATGAAGTAACAAATTATATTGAGACAGATTACACAGATTATCTGCAATTAAATTGTAGGGCTGAGTTACAAGAACAACCGCAGTGTTTTTGTTTATATTAACGGAATTATATGGAACAACCGTACCATTGTTATCTGCTGTATTATTGGAAAAATAAGGAAAACGGAAAAAGTGTATCCGCGTTATTTTTGTTCACGCTTTTAATGTAAAAATAATGAAAAACGAATTATACCAAACATCAGTATTATTTTTGATTACATTTGAAATATAAGGAAAACCGCGAGTCATATGAAACAAACGTATTTTTTTCTACTGTTACAATGGCTAAATAAGGAAAACGGATTTAACAGTATGGTCATTACTTTTGTTTATGTTGATATTGAAAAAATAAGGAAAACCGATTTAAAAGAGCGAACTCATTATTTTTGTTTTCCATTGCACTGGACAAAAATATATGAAAGATAAGGAAAACGAGATACAATAAAAACATCACATTCGTCTTTCGTTTACTACTACATCTGAAAGATAAGGAAACACGAGTCCCAATTATTACCATTGGTTTGGAACATTTAGGAAAGCTGTGTAATTTATAATCAGTCTGGAAAGATTCCAACGATTCATTTTATTTACACCTATATTAGAAATAGTTTTAGGAAAACGCGTTCTTATTTTATATAATTATACGAAAAGAACGAGGAAAATGATGACATTTTACAGTAGTGCAGACTTCTCCGAAGTAGTAAAAATAGCAAAAGTGGAAACTCCACAGGTCGCTCGGAACGACAAAATAAAAAAGGTTGCAGGCCCTGTGCATGGACATGAGTATAATATATGTTACCATCCACGCCCTCTAGCCACGGATTTAGTTCAAAATTTGTACTTGTTACAAGTACCAAGACATCCGAAGATGTGTTCATTCTGAGATGTACATGGAACCTTCAGTGATACACTAAAGTACAGTGTTTGCAAAAAATATTGTGTATTAACCCTATCATAATAATATCAAAAGTAGAGTAGCATACGACTATCGTAGAGTATGTAATAACAAAACATATTGCAGGCATTAAACAGCCAGCCAATTTCTCAGTCAATAAAAAAGATAACTACTAGTGTTTTATTTTCATACATCTACTCCTCAAGAATTAAGAGTTCACAATAAAGTTCACAATAAAGGCTCTTTAATTTTGTATTATTTCGTTCATGTCTTTCCAGTAAAAAGAACACTTTTATGAAATTCTATTTACCATTCAAGCATGAAAGTCGTTCATGAGCACTCATGAAATGTACACGGTTTGATGTGTCATTTTTATAGAAGAAAAAATATATAGTATTAGCTGTTCCTAATGACCTCAGAAACAATAAATTAAACAAATCTTTGCCAATCGCTAAATTAATCTTTTTTATGATAACATTACGCGTGTGTTACCTTTACTCACGTAACATATGCTTTATATAGGGGATTATTTTATTATTATTACATTTTTATTATTTTATAAATCTTGGGGAATGGAAACAAAGACGATCTAAATCGTTAGAATTTTAAGCACTTACTAATTCATTAAGTATTCCTTAAAGTACATTCACAAAATCATTATCCTTTTCCGTCACAGTTCACGGAGGAAATATTTCAAGTGTAAGAAAATAGAGGTTGAGATTTCATAGTTACATAATACGTCTAAAACGCAAATATAGCGCTCTGGTTTCAAACATGATAATTGCAGTTTGGACCAACTTTAGACGCAAATGTTCACAAAATATATTTAATTTTCACATGACATGAATTATACTTGTTTTGAAGACGACAGAGTTCCTTTTTACTTTTATTTAAAGTGTTAGATGTTCCCTATATTAAACCTAACACACACAGTACTGATTATACACACGACCATGTTGATTTATTTTTAGTGATCTAACGAAGTAATTCTGCATATATTCAAATATGAATTTAGGTTTATAACGTCTTTGAAAAAAAGGAATGGAACACACAAAAATTGTTTATAACCACCTTAGAGAATTGTTAAACTATTATGAATCTTAAGTAGGGCTAATATAAACATATTAAATAGTGTTATTGTACAAAATGTTAATACTTGGTTAGAGATTTCACTACGTTTCCTAATATCTAAATAAAATTGCAAATACAACAGAAATAACTCTGATCTTTAAAACAAATTGATTTAAGAAAGTTGAAACTTAACATGAAGAACAATATACCAAATACAGTTAATTCTGTTAGATCTAAATCTTTTAAACTTTATTCCATGTGATTTGAAGTTGGTATATTTCTTAAATATCAATAAAATCCGGGTAAAAGAGAAAATCAGAGACCATTTTGTATATGGACATTTGCAGTAAACTTGATTGTGAGCTATTAGAAACTTTACATTATGCGTCTTTTCCTTTGATTCATCAATATAAAGCACCCGAGAAACGCCGCTCTCCTGAAAAGAATAATCGACAGTCCGTACTAGATAAAATAGTGAACTGTGCTTAAATGCTTGGTCAATGCCAATTAACAGAACATATCTTGTTTAAAGAAATCAACGATATTCTGTAGTGTATGGGGACGCTCGTTTGGGAATTCCAATCGGATCAACTGGAATTCATTGAAGTAACAATTCCACCCGTTTCTTTGTTTCTTGAAATAGCTGTGTGAATGGAATGGTCTGATTCATGAGCAATACTAAATGTGACAGAACAGTAATCACCGTGCCCAATAGTTACTTATCAAATCAGATGAGTTGACATCAAAATGAGCGGATTTTCATATATGCACCGGTCGTTGCCGAGTAATCGTTGGTATCAATTTACCTACAAGTCTAAGGACACTGAGAGTTCTCAATCGCTTCTGTAAACCGTGCGAAAATAGGAGGTAAACAAGAGGTAACAATTTAGGTGCTCAGATAAAACGTTCCAGTACTCTTTCTGACAAAGATGAAATATTATTACTTACTGAATATTACCAACACATTTCCTGTAATATGTTTGTATCATAATTGATGAAGTCAGTTTGTTTTTTTGGAAAACCGATAATGGCCAAAAGGGTAAGATCAAATCCTTTATTTACGTTTTTTGCATCTTAGTGGACTTGGATATGTTGAATGGTAATTAATAATTGTGTGGTGCAAATGTTCAATGCTAGACCAGCACATTTTGCGATATCTTGTCACAGGAACACATATACAATCATGTATAATTACTTTTATTCAGTTAGTTCTAACATTGGCAAAATTTCTTTCCAACTCAGTATAATTTTTCTTATTGCATGCTGATAATACTGTAGTTGTGGCTAGAACAGTACAGCAAGCCTAAAATATGTACAAAAATTATTTTATTGCGATAATTAGAAACTAACACATTTTCCAACTATTGTCTCAAATTGTTTTCATCAACCTTCATATCACAATACATATTTTAATTTTAATAGAGCTGATTAGTTTCAATTTTCATGTAAAAATGATTTTGCTTTTCAGAATTTCACATTTCTTTTGTGATCTTGTCGGTCAAGGTTCTGTTATTCTATCAGATATTCGCGACAAGTCCATTCTAAAAAACATCTGAACGCAGGGGTCATAAAAATAAACCATGATTTAATGATGATTGTAAGAACACGGTCCGAAAACATAGAGCCACCACTAAAATGTTAATATATAACCAACTGATGAAAATCTACAATCAGTTAATATCTTGAGAGTTAAAGATTCCAGAACAATCAAACAAGGGAAGAAAAAGTCCTATCATTCATATGTTCCTAAACTAGATTCCAGGTCATCGTTTAAAATATTAAGAAATAGTAAAACGTGTGGTAAAGAAAAATCATTAAACACTTCTCATTTAACTAATCAGACCTATCTATTGCTTTTACAAAAGAATACATTGCAAACATTCTTGGTGCGTTCTTTTTAAAAAACACTTGCTCAAACAATTACAATTATAAATATGAAATAAGCCTGGAGATTATAAGCCTGAGATTATATGTCGTGTGTTTATAATTACAAGTTGAACGTTCGAGATGTTTAACTGTAAAATATACGTTGCCCATAAGATATAATATGAAGCGTAACGACGGCACATGTTCTGCTCAATTAATAACTAAAGAAGCTATTATTATTATTATTGTTATCATTATTATTATTATGCAAAGCGAGGTTAATGCTAAGTATCAGTTGTACGTACGTGATGCTATATATGCGTATGGAATTTAATATACAGTTTCAATAGATGATATGTAATATAGATGATATGTGATATGTTGGATAGGATGTTAAATTGATTAAACCGTTTATTTCTTGGGTAACTGAGTCAGAAAATAAATAAGTGTTACAATCTGCAATATAAAATTGAGTATAACATTCATGCAGGTAATAAACTGGTAACTGTGTATATGTATAAGGCAAATTATTTATTAGTTCGTGTATGTCACAAATTCGTGGAATGAGCATATTATTGATATCTGTCATGAAAAACTAGAGTAACTTTCACTGGAAGACAGTTCGGCATACCCGCTGCTCTCCAGTGAAATCGTGCTTGATGGTCTTTCGTGGATTTCGATGAATTCACTGCGAGTTTGTATAGGAAATTCGTCTGTTGTGTTATTTTCTGTTTTGCAGGAAACATTCTGTTTATACATATTCACCAATTTGCAATTTTCACACATTATTTGGACCACAGGATTAATATCAGAAACTTGCAAAATCCCTTCATCACAGATAGTTTCAACTGTATTTCTACATATTTTGGTCATGCAATGACTGCAAAAACATATTTCAGGTTGAACTTTGAATCCTTGAAATAATTTTTCTTCACTCTTTTCCTTTGCACTATTATAAGGTTCTGAAGAAATACTCGAATTGAGATGCTGCTTTTTATAAGACTGTGGTGTTGAATCTGTTATCATTTCCTCTATGAACACATCGTCATCCAACTCTAAATCTTCATTTGGTTCTTTAGTTTGTTTGCAGTGTTGTATCACTTCGACATTTGTGTCGAATGGATATTTTAAGATTTCAGGAATTACCGTTGAATGTAAACTTTTCATATCTTTTTCAAGTGAAGCGCTGGAATGATTTACATGTGGTAATTTATTTTTATCACTGTTTGTACTCATGATATTACTGTCACTATCTTTACGTTGACCCTCATCGGACTGCAATGCCAAAGAGTACGTACTATGTCTAGAAAGAAGTCTTTCGTCAATTTCGCTTTCACTAGCATGCGCTTTTGATTTGCGTAAACTGTACCTGAATGATTTGTTAGTCTGTGTACCAACATCTATCATTTTTGCTTGTTTCGAAATTCTTTCCGATTTGCTGCTTTGTGACGCTGTTTCATATGATGTTGCTGTTGGTGACTTTTTCAAACTCGAACGTATGAATTTCTCGTGGTTTATACTGCCGTTAGGAGTTCTATATTCGGATGCTGATGGTTTTGTTTCTGTCACGAAGGAAACTCTAAATCTATTATTACGTCTGATGGCAGGGGAATCAGTCAACTGCTCACTGACAGTTTCCGCGCTGGAGGTTGAAGAAATTCTAACATTAAAGTCTCCATTTGTTTCATCTACTTTAGTACTAGTTTTACTCAAGGAGGCTAATGGTTTTATTTCACCATTAATACTTTTTTTCGTGTTTGCAGTCGCTGATGTCGTATTACTCATGCTTTTGATGCTGTCTTGGTGCCATGTTCTTATAGAGCTTAATGTGCTTTCGTTGCCACTACGTTTCAAAAATGAAGTATATGACGACACCGTGTCGTAGCATGCCGTAGATGTTGTATCCGAAGTTATATCAATATGCCCGTATTGTTTGTCGTCATCAGTAACGATAACTGCATAGAATTTATCGTCTTTACTACCGCCCCTTGCATACTGCCGAAACCATTTACAACACTTAATACAAATTATTACTATAAAAAGAAAGGCCGCCACAGTGGGTATTATTGCTAGATTAAAACTTGAATGAATATCATCGACTTCGCTATTGCTTTCCTCTGTACTATTATCAAACCCTGACGTGGTAACATTTAATAAACCTCCGTTGGTAGTGAATTCGCTTACATACGTTTCTGTTTTATGAATATTTTCATTGAAAGAGGAACCACTTGTACCTTGTCCCTGAATTTCTCCAAAATCATACGATCTCATTCCCGCAGGAACGTTGCCTTCAACACTTGATTCTGAAGTTGACAATGTGCTATTTTCTGTTACGATTGTCATATTTATGTAAGCAGTGTAATCCGCACATTTAAGCTGTTTAGAATATGCTTGATAATTATAATCATCCGCTGTTATTTCATGTATACGCCAGCACTCATATCTATTCTATCCATTTGCTACAACAATTTATATCCAAACATATTTACAACCATCTCTTATCTAATTGCAGCAATAACTCACGTGTGACTGAATTTTTCAAAATGGTTTCCTTCAATAGCTTTCTCAATATCAATAAAAATCAAATCACGAATGGCTACATCTTATATTTTCTTAACACCTTGATTCACATTGCTTCTTATTTACAAGTCACATTACATCTAACGATCGTTCACTTTCTCTCTGCTGTAGAATGTATAGCGATATCCACATTTGTCAATACATTGATACGTTCTCTATATAACCTGCTGCTTGCCCAGGTAATTTGTCAAGGTAGTAGTTTTTCTCTCAATATCTGAAATGGAGGCAGTAACAAAACATTACTACATCTTCATGAATGTGTTGTGATTTTATTTATGTAAAGTAAGATTGCGACAGTAAAATTTCGCCATAGATAGAAAATTGATTATAATTTCAAAAATAAAGTTGATTGACAAGCCTTTTTAATGTAGCTTTACATTTTACCTAAGAACGTGTGTTCCAGATTTAATGAGCTTTATGTTTTATTTGTCTTTATCAGTATATATTACTGCTGTTTGGTTACTTTTTTATTATATGTTACTATTGTACTATTTATTTATATCTATGTGTCTACACATAAAAGAACGTATGAAATAACGGGCTAAATGTAACTCAAAGAAGACAAAAGACAATATATAAACATAATATTATTGCAATAAAATGCCCTCCTACAACAGTTTACTGCAATGTAGTATGTTCTATTTCATACATTGTTTATGTAGTATTTTTAGATCAGGAAATTTAGATATCTCCATAAAGCACAGTAACTTTCCTTAGTCGTGTTTGCATACTTGTCATTCCAATATCATTCGATGTGTAAAACATATATATATAACTAGGCAATTCAATGTAATATAAATCAGGAAAGACTCATTTCGTAGAATATTACAGTAAGCTTCAGAACTCTATCAATACCTGATATTAGGTAAGTGCTTCTTTTATAACGTGTTACAATATGTGTACAACAATGAAAATACAATCATTACGTGTCTGTCAATGAATGGGTCATATAATTGTCTGTAATTAATAGACACTTCAACAGAATGTCAAGGACATGTGTTACAAAGCTGTACATAATACAGGTAAAGAAAGTGTAGCATCGTAGTTATGTATTGTATTACTAGATCCAAGTTTGCAAAATTCTTACCAATCTTTCTATCAAAATCAACAATTCTTTTGAATTCCTATCGTCATTGTTATTTTTCGCGTTTTATTAAATCTTTTGGAACTATATTGTGACGTGGGCTACATTTCAACAGTTTTTATCAAGGATTTGCCCTTTGCCCCAACTTTATATCAGATGATCTGAGACAACCTTGAATATTGTATAACAATACATATTTCAAAAAGGTTCGATATTCTGTGTTAAATTAAAAGATCAGGTACCATATTTCATGTTCTTGATAAAATATTCAATAAATAATTTGAAATAAAATATACATGTACAAAAAAAGAAGCAACTATTTTATCTATTTATAACCTGTTTGGGCCTAAAAGTTATGTTATGCATTAATCAACACCTAATCATTATAGCCCACCACACTTGTATTTTATTGATGAATAAGAAAATAACACTAAATAAGTTTACCTTTCTCCTTTTTTGTTTTCAATGTATATCATTTAAAACAGAATAAACACTGAACAGGTTCAAATTTTCCTTTCCTGTTTATAATTTCACCTCCTTCCTTCTCTTAACATATCACTTAAGCAATGCTTGCGGGTTATTTTGTTCAAAATTAAATCCAATTATAAGCTATAAATTTAAGATCCTCTTCGCTTTTATTGTATTTTACCAAAACGTTTAAGTGTCCCATTTCGTAATATTATTAATTCAATTCAAAATATGATGAAAAGTATTTCATAAAAGTTTGCACAATCTCTTTAAAATTGTCTTTACACACATCTTTGTATTAGGTATTAGTTTAAACCTCTTTCATAACACAGTCCACATTGAAACAGTTTATTGTACAGGATATTTACACGTTACAAATATATTTTCTTCCGTATAACTGCTTTAAATAAGTCTCGGTAATAATTGTTATTGCGGAATAATACGCTGTCGTTAATTTGTCTAGATAGGTTTAGATTAGTTAGTAAATAAAGCAGCGGCGGATCTCTATATTGACGATTACAGGGGTGTCAGTCAATACAATTTATTCAGTTTGTTATGTTTATTCTGAGTAAATTGAACATTAATGTTTTTAATGCATTTTAAATTAAGTTAAATCTTAATTATACATGGCGGGATCCTTACATGCCAAACCAATATGAAAAGTTACCAAATATTGTAAAAAAAAGTGACGTTCGAACAGTTTGTCAGCGCATGATAGATGTCTAGATATATTTAGTTAAGGAGAGAACAATCTTTTTGATAATTGTAAGTGGTCACTAAATGTCACTTTTTTCGGTATCCGAACTAGTTTCTGGACAAGTTTAGATGAGAATCTCGCACGAGGTGTGCCAGCATTTAAAATCTAAAAACTAAATACAATGTGTATGCTTTGTTCCTAATTATATTTCAATGTCTAATATGTTTATTGTATTTTACCATACCTATATCTCTTGCCAAATGATATCATTCACAGAATATGTGAGATAGTAGCTCCTTGTACTATGAAATAGCAAAAAATATTGTTTAGGTTTGTACATTGCACGAGAAAGATAATAAAATCTATTTTCTATTGTATTGTAAAAGTAAGGAGAACCGCATAATAAGAAAAAAAGCACTATTTGAGATCAGTTTTAGATTTGAAGAGAAGAAACCCCAATCTTAATAATATTGACATTGCTATTATTTACTATTACACTGAAAACTGAATTATGTATACAACGCTTTGTTCTTTGTCTGTTTATTAATTATATTAGCAAAATAAAACACGTATTAAAAACTTTTTTTTTCATTAATATTGCTTTTGAAAGTTAAGGAAATGTAAATGATAAGATCAACCGCATTATTTTTATGTAAGTTTACATTAATCTTTGCTAATTACAAAGACTATAATAGCGTTGCATGTCTGTCATAACTTTTCTTTGATTGACATAACATTTGAGTAATATTTTATGGCAATATTTTTCATTTATTTAAATTGAGGTCAATTTGAACGGAATAATTAAAACCTGGTATTTATTAGCTGAGTATGCCTTTATGTACCTTGTTACACCTTTTTACCTTTCCATTCATAGACCGCTATAAGTACGAGGATTGTTCAAATATGAATGCATCTAGAACGTCATCTCGCTCAATAATGCAAAAATTACGAGGAAATTAAGATTATTGAGTAGATAAACATGTTAGCTTTACATTGATACCACACCCATTAAAATCCGTGCACTTTAGCTGTGTATATCGCTCGCTAAACATTGCCTACTCGTGTATACTAATACAAAAATGGTTGGAAGAAGGTCAGCGTACGCCGTTGAAATACGGTCCTATATCAAGAATCGTAGTATTCTTTGCATAGGGTGTAAAGACATTTTTGATGAAATATGTTCTGTTTATGGGCATAATGAAATGTCTTTTTCGACAGTTATTCTTTGGTTTAAGAAATTCAAATATTTCTTAGTTTAAACAGAAGATGTACCACATGGCCGTCGGCCGAAAACAGCAACGTCTGCCAAGATGGTTGCTAGAGTGAAAGAAATAGTTGCTACTGATGCAAGATACACCGCTAGGCAAATAGCTAGTATGGTTGGCATCTCATTAGGAGCAGCTCATACAATTTTGAAACGTAATTTGAAAATGAGAAAGGTCTGTGCTAGACGGATTCCCCATCTGTTGACAGATGAGCAGAAAAAGGCACGCGTGCGATGTGCAAACTTGTTGCTTAAACAGTTTCCAAATTACAATGCACGGTCTTTCGCAAATGTCGTCACTGGTGACGAGAAATGGGTTCACGTTTTTTAGCCCAAACGAAAGATTCAGAACAAAATATGGGCAATAAAGTCTGGCAAAAGACAATGCATTGCAAAGCGGACCATGCGTGTTAAGAAGGTAATGTATGCCATATTCTTCACAACTCGGGGTCTGCCATTCAGGTTGCTGTACCTAAAGGCAAATCCGTAAATGCGAAGTTTTACAAGACTAAAGTTTTTCGAAAACTGAAGAAATATTTCAAAAATCGAAGACCCGCAACTGGTTTGGCCAATGTCAGATTACTACATGACAATGCGTCATCGCACTAGGCATCTATTGTACAAGACTTTCTGAAGCAGGAAGAGGTTGTTTTGCTCCCTCAACCGCCTTATTCGCCTGACCTTGCCCAGTGTGACTTCTTTTTGTTCCCAAGGCTCAAAAATACCTTTCTGGTCCAAAATTTGGTTCTGCAATATTCCAGTCTCTTCATAGTATACATAGAAAAGACCATGAAAATGTCTTCAAGGATTGGATTAGAAGACTTAAACTTTGCACATCTGTTTGAGGTGAATACTTCGAGGGGACCAAATACAATTTTCATTGAAATCTATCAAGGATACATTTTTATGTGCTTAGATGCATTCATATTTGAACAACCCTCGTATAGGAAAAACAAAGCAGAAGTTTTCATCCCTGTAATGACGATTTTATATTTTAAGGATGACTCATATTTTCGAAACCTGAAATTACAATTTTGTACCTTTTTAAACGAACACGGTAAGAAAAGTTCTAAAACTTTAATTTCAAAGAACGCAAGCAAAAAAAAGTAATCCATATTCGTATCACATTTTCTCAATAAAACTCAGAAAGTATTTAAAAGTAGTTTATAACCACCGAAGAGACATTTAACACATTGCGAAGTTAAAAGCTAGAATAAATCAGCTAAAATGGTGTCATTGTTTAAAAGCAAATACTAATGTATTTCTTTTTAATTTCAAAACTAATTAAAGAATAACATTTTAAGATTTAATTTTAGAAATATGTAACATTAACATTTGACTAATTATGTTACATGTATATATTTTCCAAACACATCTTTTTTGTGCGATAGCACATGTTTAACATTTCATTTTCAGGCTAACCTTTGTTGATTAAATTTAAAGTTGTATATACCTCATTTATTAGTATATCAGTGTAAAAAAGAAAACAACAAAGACCCTATAATACATGTACGTATCAAATATACTGAAGTTTGACATAAATCGCTTTACAGATGTTTTTTATAAACAAAAGATAGCCAGACTGAATAAATGTGAGGACACTGTGTATTAGCCGTAATGAAAAGCGCAACATATTCTCATGCTCCCTAGCACCGGCTTATTCCATTACACAGACCTCTAATGGACTCCGATTCTTACTTTGTCACTCTTCATATATGAAAAATTGCGACAAAGCATATTCCAACTTTTACAATACTTTAAAAAGAGTAATATACATTGTTATGAAATCACTTTCGTTTAAGTATGCACGAGTTTGATTTATCATTAAGCAGCTGGGAAATGCCGCCCTCCTGCAAAGAATAATCGGTAGTTCGCATTTGATGAACATCGTGATATGTGCCTAATGGTTAGTCAATACCAATTAACAGAACATATCTCGTTTAAAGAAATCAACAGTTCTATTAAGTTAATGTTACGGTTTAGCCAATATTCCATAATTGTTCGAATCTATGATAGTTGTCTGGTTGTTCAGTCGATAGCGCAACGAACCGACGTTTCGAGTCTTGATTAAAGATTAAAAACTTACTTAGTCTAGCAGTCCTGCCGGGAGTGAAGCGGAAGTAAAATAACGGGTTAAGGACAAGATCATAATAAAGAGATATCTTGTTATTGTGACTCGATATTTTACTAGTAAAATAATGGGACGAATGTTGCGGTTTCAAACATGTTTCGTAATTAGGGGTCAACTTGTTTCCACAGCTGGATGGAACGGAGTTGTGCCGGGGTATAAAACATGGTTTTTATCCAGACTAAAATTGTGTCAGCTGTCCGGTTGTATTTTTCTCATTAAAAGTCAATGTCCCGTAAAGCAGGACTAAAGTCACGCTGGCTTTAAACAAATAAGAAAAAAACATTCCGTTATATCTTAATTATGATTTGGATAGATGTCATAATTTACCACAATCTGACCTCTGATATCTAATATTGTCCAAGTCTTTCCAATTGTCTAATACTAGTAAGATACAATTAAAACCATGTTTGTATTGAAAGACAACTCTTGTCTCAACTAGGTATTTATCAGGCTCTTGTTTCGGGATAGTTAATGCATAATGGTTTTCTACAACGCCTTGAGGAAATTGTCAAGAGGTCTTATAATAAAAAAACAAAAACAAATATCAAATAGGGAATGCCACGTACCAAAAACGCAGCCTCCCAAAAACGAAACCCACAGCACGCAAACGCGTACACAACAAACACACACACACATATACATACACGCGCATACACACAAAGCCAACACATTAGGACAAAACGAACAAACAAAGGAATACAGTGGGGCACGCCTTGGTACGGTCAGTGGCAAAAACACCACTGGGGAGCTTAAACCGGTTTATGGTGCACACCCAACCCCACTCTTACCCCCATCATGTTCTAAAGACACGGGACAGTGAAAATAAAAGTAATCCCCTCCAGGAGAATCTCTAACACACTTAATGGAAACAAAAAGGCATGGCATGTAAAACACAAAAATGCTCGTGTATAAATATATAAAAAGCAAACCTTTAGAACCAAAAACATATGTACTCAATACCTTTTCAGAAGACAGAGCAACAAGAGAAACACCCTTAAGGGCCGACGAAACAGGCCAGAAGACAGATATCAAAACAGTTCAGTCCTGGTAGGATTTAAAAACTTCTTATCATAGAGTCCTCCCCCTCTTCCGTCAAACATAATCAAAGAGGGACGCGTAGTGTCCAACTGTAAACGGATTGAACACTAAACATGCGGTATGTCTCAAAATATAAAACGTTTTATTAAAAGAGGTTACGACCCAACTGTTTTTACCAAATACATGTAGAAAATTACCATGACCCAAGATCTTACGAAGTTAGTAAACCACATCCCCATAAAAAACGGGTAACCACATGATGGATAAGCATTTGTGCGATTAGGTTTCTCATGTAGCGCTACAGTGTGATGCATCATTATACTTATAAAGAAAATAAAACATTATCTACTTTCACCAAATGTGACGATAATAACATCTGCATTCAGAATATGAAGAAATTATCTGAGGTTGTTGCATATGTATCTATTGCAAATGGTCGACTACCTCTGCACAACACTCCGGCAGCAAATTATTCCTATTTAAATGTCAATGAAATGCGTTGAAAAACAACCGATTGCTTGATGATAACTGATTTTACGTGACGTAAATATGCTCCGTCCGACTTATGTTGTAAACAAATTACAATAACTGTGTAACTGGTTTTGCCAAGTATTCTAGTCTATGCATGCTGATTGACAGCTCCTATTATATTACAGTCTATACAAGATGATGCTTTTATCAGGTAAATATTCGCTCTATGTTATTATGTGTATTCAGTAACATAGTATCATAGCCACAAGAGCAGGTTATAAGTTTCTTTTAAGTAATTTCCTGTCGAGAATTCAGGCAGATATTAAAAAAAGTTTGTTTTAAAGATGGTCAGATTTAGAATAGTATTTTAATGTTAGAATAGATAGAAAGATAATTAATTCTACACAGAAATGAGTTAGATAATAATCTAGCATTAGCTATAAATTAACAAAACTGGGGGAGCTTCATAAAAAGCAAATGCGAGTGTTCAATAATGACTTATTACCTGATCACTTTGATTTGAAGGATCCCGTGAATAGCACTTTATTTAATCGAGGAGGGCTACTAAGACTCGACTTAACGCTTGTTTATGTACGCCAACTCGGTATATAAGGAACATGTATCTATCAGACATTGTCATTGGAATCAGTGTGTTGTTACGCGCTGTTAGGAAGATTGATGTTGCAACAACCGCAGTTATTTGACTATTTTATCGATGAAGGTACTTTTATGATTTCTCAAGTGAAAACTAGCTCAATTATAAAAGAGAAACATTCAAATACCTGAATATATAAAATACATCGTGGTTTAAGTCATTTACAATTTAATATGAAATTTGCGTAGAGTATGCGTAGAGCCTTTCATCCTCCACTCATTTTAAACACGCCCATGCTTTCCAAACTAAAATGAAAACCATTAAATAGCGATACATATTTAAATTATTGCAAACTTCATGTCATCTTGTTCAACCTAAATAGACATTGTTGCATTAAAACTTTCACTATGTATGTGCTTATTCACAACAGAAACTCTTTGTGGAATATCACCACATACGATTGAAAAAGATTATATCTGACGACATTTTCATCGAAAATGACATTTTTATATTCGTCAGTGAGCAATTGATGTAACATGATCTAAATTCCAAATACTGAGGTACCGATAGACGGGCAAAGATTGTATCTATGTGACCAGTGAAAAGCATCCCTGTTGTCATAACATTTGTATGATATTGTCATAAATACAGAGATGTAAATCTATAAATGATGCAGTAATGCAAACTATTTGTTAGTTTATTTAATTGGAACTCTCAAAGATAATTAGTATCCACCAATTGATCAAAAAATGAAAGGGATTATCCATATTAAGAATATTAAGAATATCCTCCAGTGATGTATTATTAGTGCTGTTATTTTAATAAAAAGATGTAGATATACACGATACGTCCGTTCGTTACTCTTTCGACCGTTAACACAAGTTCACTATCTCTAAACCTTACCGTTTATTTTGCGTAATTTCGTTGATTTCCTGAAACGAACTTTCTTCTTTTAACTGGTATTGACAATCTATTAAGCACATATCACGGTGTTTATCACATGTGGATTGCCGACAATTCTTTGCAGGAGAGCGGAATTTCTCAGCTGCTAATTGAAAAATCAAAGTTGCTTACACTTAAACAAAAGCAGTTTCATAATAATGTACATAGCTTCTGTTCAGAGTTTAGTGGTAAAATTTAAACTGTTGTTATTTATACATATATACAACTAGCCAGTCAGGTTATAATGTAGTAAATAAAAAGCATGGATGATTTAAATGGTCGGTATGAAAAGATATTTTAAGAAGCACTTCTAGTATTACTCAATGTAGCCAGCTCTCTCCATACGAAAATGAATTGTAAGCGATAACTGAGTTTAGTTAAACAATTTTCCATATAAAGTAATATTACCTTGAAATATTAGCTCCACTCTATTCAAAGTAAACAGTTTTTAAATTTCAAACATATCGTATCACAAGAAATGATATATGTAAAAAGATTGATTTAATGCGGTATATTCTTCTATGTATAGAGCAACGTTCCCATTAAGTGTCAAATTTCCGAAATTAAATTAAGGTTATAATAAAAGGAACACATAATGCAATGCCTCTCTATAATTCAAATCATATTAGCCATAATTAACATTCAAATACATTTTTCAATGTATACTAATATGACAGTAATCATCGCTTTAATATTCTGATCTTCTTGTATATATAGTATTGAGATATTTAGTCAGTATTTTTCCTTTGTACGCCTTGATATTGTTTGCTTTTTAATCATCAACTCATTTAAAATGATCTTCACGATCGACAACGACTATACTTCGATTTCGAGGTCAGCGATGTTTTTTTTTTTTTTAATTTTAATGATAGAATGATCCGTTATTTAGGTAATGTTATTCAGCACGATAGTGGTCCTTACCTAACGAAGGCAAGGTAAATCATGCTGATTTTCTTATCGGCAGGCGAGTCTATGAATTGACCATCAAACTATACTGAACATTCTTTGCATATATAGAACATTATTTACTGTTTATACTTAGGGTAATAAGTATTACTTAACGTATGCCTATCACTGAAGTGTGTCCATTTATCATTATTTGTTTTTCTATTTTTTTAATCAAAAACCTGTTAAGCCATCTCGTATTATTCAAATTATAAATATGATTATTTCTTTACAATATTTCTAACAATTGTGTTATGTGACGGTCATCAAAAAGTAATTCCTTACCCAAAATTATTTACCCGCTAGCCCACACAGTATTACAGTTTTGCATGTGTCTGTGAAAAAGTAATGTTTGTCCTATACACACTATTAGAAGGAAAAAATAATTTTGGAGTAAAGAAGGCAAATTTTCTGCTCATTTGAAGAAACAATCATATAGAGAAAAACATAAAAGGTAAGGGTAGATTTCCCGCAAGTACAGAACACCCTAAACACAGCATCGCAAAGTAGTCCCGAAACAAAAAGAAACTATAACAGGCGGGTTGCTTCGAAATTCAGCAACCTGTACATTTCAATTATATGCAAAATACAAAAAAGTGGTAAGGGGTAGATAAAAGGGTAGGGCTGTTGGGGGAAAGTGGAAAAAAGCAAGGATAAATATTCAACAGGCAAAGCAACGTTCCTAAAACCCAGTCTCCCTACACCGCAAACCACTGCGGCGCAAACACGCACGTATACAAGACACACACGCACACACGCACGCACAACTAATACAGACACAGAGAGCAAACAATCAGACAAGCAGGAAAAACAACACAAAGTGGGGCACATTATAGTATGAGATATTATTCACAACAGGGTAAATGCTAAAGATCACGTGCGAGTTCCTTTGTGTGCATGCAAAAATTATTGTACTGATTCCGCAGATTCTATAAAATTGCATATCTACCAGGTTTTGGGCGGAAGGACATTAAGGAAACTTCCTTCTACTTTTTTTTTTTAGTTTCAGAATTTCTGCAAAAAGGAAGCGGTTTTATACAAAGCTTACCATTAACACTTCTTCGCTGTATTTGGTGATCACGTACAACTCTCGCCTCTGATGCTGTCCTTCATTGTACCATGTTCTTTTATTACCGAATATGCTTCCGCTGCCACTGCGTTTCAAAATAGAAGGGTATGAAGATAGTATGTCGTAACATTTCGTGGATGTTGTCTCCGTATGCTGCCGTCATCAGTTTCGATAACTACGTAGAATTTATTGTCATTTTTACCTTCCCATGTAAACTGTTGAAAGACTATAAAAAGGCCGCTACAGCTGGTTTTGTAACTAAATTAAAACTTTAATGAATATCATCAATTTCTGCATCGCTTTCCTCCGTACTGTTACCAAATTCTACCCTGTTATCATTTGTAAACTTACAATTCCTGTTCACTCACAAATGTTTTAGTCCTATAACGATGTACCACTTTCACTTTTCTGATTGATCCATCGATCTGACTGCAGCAGAAAGGACGGCTCCGGCACTTCAGTTAGAAGTTACGTATGTACCATTTTCCGTTGTTAAAAGAAAATATTACTAATACGTTTAAACTGTTTGAAATGTATCAACAACTATTACTTCTCCTTTCTCGCACATTTGCATTGATGTCCACTTTATCAATAATATCTAACAACTTTTCAAAAATCTCTTCTTCAGTCGTCACATAAATGATATAACAATAATTGATGTATAGATAAGTTTTACAAAATCCCGAAAACCTAACCGGTACGAAAAGATCAATAAAAATGAATTATGAATGGCTACATTTTATGTATTCATTAAACCTTGATTCACGCTGCTCCATATCTACAATTAAATCTGTAAAAAGATCCATTGGAAGCATAGCGCGATTCATGGATTTGCCGATCCTATTCTGTCTTTCATTTCGCATGAACAACGAAAAAATACATTTCATTTCTTATATTTACATTATATTTCCTTTCCATTTTTAACAACATTATATTATAAATTGCACACATTTTGTTGCATTCAGCTTCCCGTCCATTATGTTATAACAACATTGAGTCCAAGTACGGCGAGACTTCTTATACAGCCGCCACACGGCACTTAAAGACTGCCGTTGTGATAGCTAATAAAGTACATCACCTCTAAAGACCGCTTTATAATTTGCTTTTACTTTCGTTTTGCTGTTGTATGTACAGCAGTATGTATAAATGGCAATATATTGATACTTCTCTAAACCCCTGCTACATAACATGGTAATTTGTCACTCTTAATATCTGAAAAAGTCGTAGTAATAAAACATTATTACAACCATTAACGAGAAATGTGGTATCATAATTAAAATATTGCCACAGTTAAATGGCGCTATAGATTGCATTTGTATTGCCGTACTCCTTAACAGTCTAAAGATCATTTCAGTTTAGTGCAATGTGTTTTTTTTTTCAGACTAAATTAGCCGTACATTTTATCTTTTTTCATTACTCTGTATAACTTTTTTTTTTGGTAAATTTTATTATGTTATGTTTGCAGCAATCTTTACATCAATATCAATTTTTAGGTAAGTGCCTCTTTTATAGCATGTTACAATATAGTGTATAAAGCAGTAAATTCACAACTGTAAAGTGCCTGTCAATTAATAGATGAAATAATTTTCTACAATTAAAAGACACTTCAACGAAGGGTTATGGACATGCTATAAAGCTGTAGGTAAAGAGAATATGGCATGGTTGTTATGTAAAGCATTACACAGTGTAATACAATGTATCTTACTTTGCAAAATATTTACCAATCCCATTTATATGGTCAGACACAAAAGATAATAGGTAAGGTAGATTCGGTAGATAACAAGGTTATAATTTTTCAGATGAAATTAAAAGAAAACGCTTAGTTAAAATTTAGATGCATCCCAAAGGAAATAAAAACGTTAATATGGTTTGATAAGAATTTTTATCACCAATCCAAATACTACATGAAATTCCGGTAACCTGTGAAAACATTTTGCATTTGGTTGAAGGCATCATGGATTTTTTCAACAGTAAGTTAGAGATGTCTTTCTTTTCTGATGTATTACATACCTATCAATGATATTAAACCTGATGGAAGTAATAATAATATTAAACTCTGACTAGGTCACAGCAGCGTACACGTCGTCACAGAAGCGCTTACACCACTGACTAGGTCCCCGATGCAAACATCACTCCTAGTTATCAATACATGTCAAATGGCTGTTGCAATGGCCGTAAAATGTTTATTGTCTTTCTACGCGACCACAGGAAGAAGACATGTGGCGATGCTTGTCCATGCCACCGATGCTAAACTGGTTACCCTTTTTGTTTGCTTGTCTCAATCTACACAATAAAGACATTTGAAGCATTTTAAACAACTGCACGTTTTATATAATAAATGGGCTATTACATCTTCCCGTTTGATATCATGATTCTCATAGTACCTAGGAGTATGATATAACATAAAGCATGGCATTTTCTTTCTGGTCTGGTGCCAATGGTCCTGCTTATATTTCAGTTTGTAGCACTTAAATCATGAAGAAAACTGAACTATCCACTTCTTTTTCATTCTTTAAACGTCATTTAAGAGATACACTCGATTTATTTTATTTCATATTAAAATCTTAATATAAACAATAACCATTAGATCGTCCTCTTTTTACCATTGTTATTGTATTTATATCAAACGTACATTTGCGGCCCATTGAAATCTTAAGCGCGACCATCCCATGCTTTACACAAATTCTTAATATAATTCAGTAGTAAATAAAGATTTTATTGTTTTCACATGTATATCTGTATTAGAATAATACATCTTTCGTAATACACCTGGCGTTATATTAGTTTATTATGAAGAATATTGGAGGAAACATTTTCTCCTGTATTACTGCAAAATAATGTTCTATAATAATTGATGTTGTGGTATTGTGTTATATTGCACCTTCGTTAATTTGTCGAGATAGGTTAAGATTTGCTATTGCCGTCTAGTTTTAGAATTAACGATGAGCGGTATGTCAGCCAGTAGAGAAATTAAAATGAATTTGAAGTCACTGTTTTTAGATGATTTTCAGTTAGGTCTAAATAAGAAGTATCTTATTTACTCTGTGAAAACTAACAAATTATTTTAGCCACGTCGCTTTTATTCATCTGATAAAAGCAATTCATTTCTGGAAGAATGACACTTACTGTAAAGGGTTTATATCGAGTTACTTGAAAACAGAAAAGATTTTCAGATGAAATAGTTTATGAATGAAGTGTCAAGAAAGAGACGCTTGAATATTTTTGAGCGTTTGCTAGATGTTTTAAGATAGCGACCTATCTCAAACAAACCTAGTTTCTTGACATTAAGGCAAGAGGCTCGCACCTGGTATGCCTCCCTTGTAAATAAGACAATACAAAATACAATACCATCCGTTTGCGTTATTCCTACCTATACTTTAAAGTCTGATATTTCTATTTTATCCTACAATACCTTTTTTCTTTTGCCAGATTGTAGCTTCTGGCACAATAATGTAGAAATATATGAGCCATGCCATGGGAAAACCAACATATTGGCTTTGCGACCAGCATGGATCCAGACCAGCCTGCGCATCCAGGATCCATGCTGTTCGCTAACAGTTTCTTTAATAGCAATAGGCTTTGAAAGCGAACAGCATGGATCCTTACCAGACTGCGCGGATGCGCAGGCTGGTCTGGATCCATGCTGGTCGTAAAGCCACTATGTTGGTTTTCCCGTGGCGTGGCTCATATAATGATTAAGTTTGTAAGATACATGTAACAAAGATTATCTACTACTACATTGGTAATATCAGGAAAACCGAATGATAAGAACTATCGAATCATTTTTGTTTACGTTGAAATAAAAGGAAAACTGAGAAATTATATGAAACAATAGTAATATTTTTTGTTCTCTATTACAGTTCTGAAAAATGAGGAAAACGGAATTATAAGAATATCCGCATTACTTTTGTTTACAATGAAATAATAGGAAAACCGTGTTAACGGTAATTGGCTCGTATTAATATAGACATTTTCCAATTTTTACGGAAAGTCACGTGCGCGTTCAGCTACTTTACTACTGAAGAATGCTGAATTGCCTAACCAAAATACGTTATTAGACATAAATTGCCGAGCGTCACCACCTTAAATAATTCCATTGTTAACTTCCTATTTACTTTTATTTGTGTTGGGTTTAATATCGCACAATCAAAGGTCATATGGCGACTTTTCAGCTTTGATGGTGGAAGAAGATCCCAGGTGCTTCTCCGTGCATTATTTCATCACAGGCGGGCACCAGGGTAGAACCATAACATTTCGTAAGCCAGCTGGATGGCTTTCTTACATGAAGAATTCAACTCATCGAGTGATGCTCGAACCCACATCGGTAAGGGGCAAGTGATTCGAAGTCAGCAACCTTAACCATCTTCATATTTAACTCTTGTTATGAAATGCTTTACACGAGAATAAAAAGGCGTTTTTAGAAGATTGAGTGTGGGATACATTCACTTTGTATATTGACCTATGTGTGTTTCAAAACAGTCTGGTTTGTTAAATGTTCAATTAATGGCAACTCAATATATCTTAAATCAGTGTGCTGAAATAAATGACAATTTGATGGAATATTCCCCTTATCTTTTAAGTATAATTATATAAACATTCCTCTTTCCTTAGCAAACAATATGTACGACAAAAATATACAAGGAAAGAAAATATACCAGAAAATCCATAAAAGATACACTTGTACACTTAGAACACGTACATAGACAAGGATTGCAATAATATAAGCGTGCAAGTAACGATCATAAAAGAAGAAGGAACACAACAGGACACCACCTTGGTCAAATATATAAACATATAAATTAAAGAACAAAGAAAATGACTACGTTTCATAATGCGTAGACGTCTCGGACGGATCCTAATACGTGTGTAGGGGCGTACCTGGGCATACCTCGATACGCCTGTGCGTACAATTCAAATTCGACTCTAGGAAAACGGAAAAGCTTGAAGTGTGAAAAAATGCAATAAAATGTAAAGCCCAAAGCGGGTTAGGCGGCTATTTCAAGTTCTTCGTTTAACAATATCATCTGAATAAGATCAAATTATTTTTTGAAATAGTAGATTTATTTTTCTTGTAATTATTTTGGAAAGATTTCTTGGAAGCATACTGCCCAGCAATTGTTTTATACAGCCAGAGTCATACATCGCTCAATAGGCCCTTCACAAATAGAAGCACAGGCGCACATATGCACGCACACAAACATACAGCGATGGTAACAATAACAATGTAGGCACCGCGCAGGAACGAGCAGTGGTAACACCTTTGATATTTTTCTTCCTTCTAAATCATATTTCGCTTACAAAGAAACAATTTTATTTATGAAAATTTGTCAAATTGACAGTATTTAATTCATTTTGTTTTGTTAATAGGTTATTGTGACATGGACAGAACCACCGACCATCCGTCAGGCAGCTGGATGGTTTCCTCACATAAAGAATTCAACGTTCCGAGTGAGGTTCGAACCCACATCGGTGAGGTGCAATTGATTCGAAATCAGCGACATTAACCACTCAGCCATGAAGCCCCAAGTAAAACATTGGTATTCAAGCACGCACGGGAAAAATGCTTAATTCATCCGAGGTCTCGAATAAAAAAGAAGCTTGCGCTTAATATTACATTTCACGTGAATATTGCTGTGCAATTCAATCTATCGATCTATATCCACATCCGTATAAAGAAATAAGAAAAGAAATTTACTTAGTTTGAATTTTCGTTCGCAAAAATTAGATATCAATGATTATTTCATAAAACCTGACAACATTCGCAATGTGTGGTTAGACGCATGTATCAAAATTCGGATGCAGAAGTCATGCATGAAAATTAAACATTAACGATGATTTCAAATACGATAACAACAAAAACTAGAATACCCTTACACAATCCAAACCTGCCAGGAGATGGAGACTCTCACCCACCCCATACTCGCAGCATCGCTGCTTTGTTCATAGCTATGCTGCTCGTGTATCTGGCGTACAGTTCAAAATCATCCAGGTACGCCCTTGTGTAATATTAACTTACCTCCCATTCAATTTGTCAATTGACATTAAGTGAAAACCACAGTCAAAGATCGCTTTCCATATAAAGCGTACACAAGAGTTTCTTCCCTTGTGCAGAAATAACAGAGTATGAAATACAATTACATAATTATGAAATACAATTACATAATGATATATTGAAGAATATGGAACAAATATAACATTTAACTTGAACTCGGTGCGAAAGGTCACGTGCCCTACTGTAAGAAAAGAGGACATTATTATCTCGATATTTATTGCCAAATTTTAGAGTATTAACATGTAAATAACATTCATGGAGAAAATCAACTCCGAGTCACACAATAGATTTTCTTTTTAAAAAATAAATAGTAAACATTTTTTAAACAATTTATATTATCACAATTATGTGTACCATGTAAGCAAATAATTCGTTCATTAGCATTTTATGAAAGAAACATTAAGCAACACAGCAATAACTGTCCTTAAATATCCTGAAAACTATACCTTTAAAATAATTGTTTGCTACTCGATGATTCTATAATCATAACGTTACAGGTATGCTATAACTTGTCTTTTGATTAACATAACATATAAGAATTGATTTACGAGATTAATATTTAAATTGTTGATCTTTTTATCCAGGGACTATCTAAATTATTAGACATTTAAACTCAATTAGCGTTCTTTAATGTGATACAAGATACTACCCTTCCAATCAGAGATCGATGAATAGACGCTTAAAGTGTGGAAAATGAATTAGGTAGAGATTTCATTAAAGTACAAGATTATACTTTTTCAAAATAGACATCTATATCTGCAATTTTAATCCATTTTAGAGGCACATGTCTTTGTTTAATAATTTGCAGTGTCCATACTTCATATTTCAGGTTAGGGTTAATAAATAAATTAAATTACTGTTCTTAGTAAGTTCTGCCAATTTTGAAAAGAAAAAAAACCTGATATGTCTGCGTGCATTAAGTTCCAATATGGGAAATGAGCGATTCAATATATTTAAGGTGTCAATATCAACATCATTTATTAAATGAACAAAACGTTTTACAATATAGGAGGGACTTCAAAGTAATTTATATTCAGCACGTAGACAAGAAAAACCTTTGTGAATGTTAAACAGGGCCAGTGTAAATGAGATGAAAGCAAATTGTTAGCGAGAGATGTCATTACGTTTCATTGTATTTTGTATATAATTTCAAATTAAATAGAAGGAATTTAATTTTTAAACTTCAGTTTTAAAATCGATTAAAAAATTTGACACTTTGCGGGAACGCCTAATTTGTAGAAAAATCGACCACTGTTATTTAATTGTATTCCGCTGCATATCTGTATATTTATGTCAAGGTAAAGCAAAGAAAAGAAAAAAATACTACCGTGTACATTTAAGTTAACTCAGTTAAAATATAAATATGATTGATGCAATTGTTAAATCCTAAAGAAAAAACAGAACTCACTTCTGTTTTTATCAGCAAAATAACCAGATTGAAAGCGCCTGGGTATTTCTGTTTTACACTTCTTCACTTTCTTATACTTTGTACATAAACCACAACATAATATATCTCCTACAAAATTCCTAAAAGAGTAATGTACATCATCATGATATCGCTTTTGTTTACGTGTTAGCTGAGGCGAACCGCTCTCCTGCAAAAAATAATCGGCAGTCCGCATAAGATGAACATTGTAATATTTGCCTACCAATAAATAAATTCTCGAAACAAAAGAGAAGATTTTACGGTTTGAAAGTAACTGTGTTGGCTTGTGATAGCTATTAAACTGTTTAGCCAATAAAGTAATGCCTAGTTCACATTTTGCCTGCGATGCGTCTACGGAGCCCGTAGACTGCCCGTATTCTCCTTTCCGTGCGGCCATCGTGCGGAGGCAGGAGGCGGCAGTGCGATTTTCGTACGAATTCACGGGTTCTGCAGCCTCTACAATTTTGTTTAGCATACCGTTATACAAATTTGAAAAAATCGTAAGCTCGTAGCCCGTAGACTTGTCGCAGGTGGCATTACACAATCCTCGCACGGGCATCGTCGGGAGGCCGCGCGCTGATCTTGCAGCCAACGCACGATTTTCCATGAACATGGTGCCCAAAAGAAATCGTACGGAGATTCGCACGTCCCTCACACAGCTGCCGCAATGTTGCCGCTCGCTGCCCGTACAGTACCAGTGAAATCGTACGGATATTGAGCAATCATCGCGCGGCAACCGTACAGCGGCCTCACTATTGCCGTGGGGCGGCCTTGATATAGGCAAAGCATTTTTCAGATGGTAATATATTTTGGTACGATTTCCGTGGGAAGCTTCTGGAGACTGTACGGCAACTGCACTGAAATTGCACGATTTCCGTATAATCTCCGCGCAGCGTCCTAACGGATTTCTCCCAGCCATTATCCAAAAACCTATGCAAACAAACGGCACAATGCTCGTATATAATGTGAACACATACGCCCTAGCCCGTAGCCGCCTACGATGCCCCAAAAACCACAAGGAAAATCGTAGACTTATTTATCGCACGGCGCCCGGGTCAAATGTGAATTACGTATAAGGAACGAATGTTTTAGTTCATAGTGTAAGCAGTGCCTTCCTGGCCGTTTTCACAAGTTAATTACTAATTACGAAACACGTTATAGCCCAAGACATAGTTCCAATTTTCTATTGACTAAAATACTAGACCCAAAGCACAAGTTCGTCGAC
Source organism: Mercenaria mercenaria (assembly GCF_021730395.1). Taxonomy (NCBI): domain Eukaryota; kingdom Metazoa; phylum Mollusca; class Bivalvia; order Venerida; family Veneridae; genus Mercenaria; species Mercenaria mercenaria. Next base: position 6,955,379 of record NC_069372.1, read on the forward strand.
ATTCCTTCCGTTGATCTATGCCCTTATTATTGACTGTGAAAACGATTCAAGCCGTTAAATCCGTTTCCGCTGCTTTGATATGATTTTCAAACCGTTTTAAACTGTGGCACACTTTTCGTTGCTATACAAGACAACTGACACAAAATAAGTGAGAGTAAAATCTCGAAAGTAAGTAAAGAGACATACAATAGTTGTTATTCCTTTCCTTGAGAAGGAGTACTACTGAACTGAACAGAGTCATTTTGGTGTACAGACCAAACGCCCAGGATAGAAGTAGAAAGAAATTCCATGGCATATAGAAGTAGAATAACTCGCTTGACGTCTACACATTCCTAAGTCTCTCCGAGGGCCGTTTTACTTTGCGTATTTTTGCACTGTTGAACATGGTTACGTTTTGACGTCATGTGTACCTACTACTGTATTTGGCATAATACCTACGCCATGAAATAGTGCTTTCTTGTTTCATTTATTTTTTACATAAAAATCATATTCGAAATAATATATAGCATATAACCATGTTTTAACATACTGAAACAATGCGATTCTGTGGTAAGCCACATATATAACTCACTGGTAAAATTGTTCCGAAGGCGTATAACCACTTTACATTATTTTGATATTTTAAAACATGGTCCTCCTTTATATTATTTCTTTATTTTAAGATACCAAGAAATCTAATTTTATAGAATCTTAGAATATATTATGCGACATTAAATCCGCTGCTCTCCAGTGAAAACTTGCTTGAAGGTCGGCTATTGTTGATCCTGGCGCATTTACACTAATTATGCATAAAAGATGAAAGAGGTGTTGAATGTATTACCATATCCCTTAAACATACATCTTCATCTAAATCTGATCGTGTACCAGAACTTTTCCTTTGGTAGTTTTCAATCACTTCCACATTTCTTTCGAAAGAAAAGGATATTTTATGATTTCAGGAATAGCTGTTGAATGTGAACTTTTCCTGTCTTCTTTGATAGAAAAACTGGAATACTTTACACATTTTCTGGCTTTTCTTTTATCACTGTACTCATTCTAGTGGTTTACGTTCCCTCCCGTCTGGCAATGCCAAAGTGCTCGTACTCAGTAGTCTACGTGTGAGTTTATCGTCTATATCACTATCACTCATATGTCCTTTTGATTTATATAAACTATACCTGAATGATTTGTCAGTCTGTGTACCAACATCTACCATTTTTGTTTCTTCTGGAGTTCCTTCCGATGTTCTGTTTGGTAATGTTGTTTCATGTGATCTTGCTGTTGCAGACTTTTTCAAGTTAGAGCACATGATATTCTCGTGATTTACTTTTCTGCTAGGAATTTCCAAGCTGGGTGCTGACGGTTCTGTTTCAGTAAAAAATGAAACTCGAAACCTATTACGTCTGATGGTAGGGAAATCAGTCAACGATGCACTGACAGTCTCCGCACTTGAGGTTGAAAATCTCCTCGTATAATCCAAGTCTCCATTTATTTTTTCAATATTCGTTTCTGTACTAGAGATAAATTGTGCCAGATATGGATTATCATTTGCACTTTTCTTCGCTGTCTTAGACGATGATAACATTCTACTCTCGCCTTTAAAGCTCTCTTGGCGCCATGTTCTTACAGAACGTATTGTGTTTTCGTTCCCAGCGCGTATCAAAAAGGGAGCGCATGCGGATACCGTGTTGTTGGCAGCTATGGATGCTGACTGCGACGTGATATCAATACGGCCGTATTCATTATTGTTATCAGTTACGATAACTGCGTAGAAACGACCGTCTTTACTACGTCCCTTTGTATATAGGCGAAACCATTTGCAACATTTGATACATACGAAAACTATAAAAACAAAAACAGCAACAGTTGGTATTATTGCTAAATTAAAACTTGAATGAATACTATCGATTTCGTTATCGTTTACATCCGCACTAATATCAAACTCTGACTGGGAAACATCTAGAAAACCTTCATTTTCAGTGAATTCGTTTACAGATTTCCCTGATATATGTTCATGAACCAAGGAACCAGTGGTAGTTTGTTTCTGTTCCGTTTCTTCAAAATCCATTGATCTCACTTCAGCAGAAATTACGACCTTAATACTTGTCTCATGGAATGAAAAAGTCCCATTTTCCTTGCGATTGCCATATATGTGTACAGACGGAGTACCAATACGTTCAAATTATATGAAATAAATAATGAAATTGACAATTATTTCATTTATACGCAAGCGACTGATAGATCCACTGTCCATTTCTTGAATATCATTTATAAGTTTGTACAAATCTTTTTCTCCAACTGTCACATATATTTGTTACAATAATTCATATTCAACACCATGAAATAAATCTTTTTTTCAACCTCCACATAAAGATATCCAACAGATTTACATAACTCATTTCTCCAACAGCCACATACAGTTGTGAACTATTTTATGTCCAAGAACATTACATACATCTTTCCTCTATTGGCCAAGTACCGTTGTTCCAATAATATATATCCAACAACATTACATAAATATTTCCACCATCCTCGACATGTACTTGTGACCATAATTTGTTTGTAACAGCATTACGTAAATCTTTTCGGCAACAATTACACATGGTTGTTCTATCAGCATTACACAAAGCTTTTCTACAGCCTTCACATGTACTTGTTGCAATAATTTATATCCAACTGCTTTTAAATTACCAAAGTATATCTGCCATATATGTCATATTTTGGTGATAATTCACGCATATAGTAGCCATTTTTTGAACCACGGATGGCTACATCTAATACATCCGTGACATCTTGATTCACTTTGTTTGTTATTTACAAAGTAAAATGATCTCTAACGATCATTTCTATAATTTTCTGTCACTTTTCTCTCAGCTGTAGTATATATAAAAATATTTGAACATGTCAATAGTTTGATACATTTTCTATACAACCTGCTACATGGCCCAGCTGTTTTGTCAAGGTAGCAATATATATCCCAGTATCTGTAAAGACATCATTACATCTTCGTGCATAATTTGTGATTTAAAATCCGTGAAAGGAGGGTCGTTACAGTGTTAAATTACCCCAAAGATCACAAACTGGTTAGATTTCAGTTAAATGTTCTTGACATCCTTTTCAGATATTAATGAAATATACGATTCAGTTTGTGCAATTATGTATAAAATGTGTGTTTTTTAAGTTCACCAGGTTTATGTTTTATCTATCTTTATTAGCACATATATATCACTTGTTTTGGTAAGTTACTATTGTACATTTTATTTACATTCTAATAACTACACATGCAAGAATGTGTAGGAAAACGAAATTAAAAAAGATTAAAATCGACTGGAAAATTTCCAAATACCACAGTTTTAAAATCGATAAAAATATTTGACACTTTGCGGGAACGCCTAATTTGTCGAAAAATAGACCACTGTTATTTAATTGTATTTCGCTGCATATCTGTATATTTATGTCAAGGTAAAGCAAAGAAAAGAAAAAAATACTACTGTGTACATTTAAGTTAACTCAGTTAAAATATAAATATGATTGATGCAATTGTTAAATCCTAAAGAAAACACAGAACTCACTTCTTTTTTTATCAGCAAAATAACCAGATTGAAAGCGTCTGGGTATTTCTGTTTTACACTTCTTCACTTTCTTATACTTTGTACATAAACCACAACATAATATATCTCCTACAAAATTCCTAAAAGAGTAATGTACATTATCATGACATCGCTTTTGTTTACGTGTTAGCTGAGGCGAACCGCTCTCCTGCAAAAAATAATCGGCAGTCCGCATAAGATGAACATTGTAATATTTGCCTACCAATAAATAAATTCTCGAAACAAAAGAGAAGATTTTACGGTTTGAAAGTAACTGTGGTGGTTTGTGATAGCTATTAAACTGTTTAGCCAATAAAGTAATGCCTAGTTCACATTTTGCCTGCGATGCGTCTACGGAGCCCGTAGACTGCCCGTATTCTCCTTTCCGTGCGGCCTTCGTGCGGAGGCAGGAGCCGGCAGTGCAATTTTCGTACGAATTCACGGGTTCTGCAGCCTCTACAATTTTGTTTAGCATAACGTTATACAAATTTGAAAAAATCGTAAGCTCGTAGCCCGTAGACGTGTCGCAGGTGGCATTACACAATCCTCGCACGGGCATCGTCGGGAGGCCGCGCGCTGATCTTGCAGCCAACGCACGATTTTCCATGAACATGGTGCCCAAAAGAAATCGTACGGAGATTCGCACGTCCCTCACACAGCTGCCGCAAGGTTGCCGCTCGCTGCCCGTACAGTACCAGTGAAATCGTACGGATATTGAGCAATCATCGCGCGGCAACCCTACAGCGGCCTCACTATTGCCGTGGGGCGGCCTTGATATAGGCAAAACATTTTTCAGATGGTAATATATTTTGGTACGATTTCCGTGGGAAGCTTCTGGAGACTGTACGGCAACTGCACTGAAATTGCACGATTTCCGTATAATCTCCGCGCAGCGTCCTAACGGATTTCTCCCAGCCATTCTCCGAAAACCTATACAAACAAACGGCACGATGCTCGTACATAATGTGAACACATACGCCCTAGCCCGTAGCCGCCTACGATGCCCCAAAAACCACAAGGAAAATCGTAGACTTATTTATCGCAACGCGCCCGGGTCAAATGTGAATTAGGTATAAGGAACGAATGTTTTAGTTCATAGTGTAAGCAGTGCCTTCCTGGCCGTTTTCACAAGTTAATTACTAATTACGAAACACGTTATAGCCCAAGACATAGTTCCAATTTTCTATTGACTAAAATACTAGACCAAAAGCACAAGTTCGTCGACATTCCTTCCGTTGATCTATGCCCTTATTATTGACTGTGAAAACGATTCAAGCCGTTAAATCCGTTTCCATAACACATGACGGTTGCTTTGATATGATTTTCAAACCGTTTTAAACTGTGGCACACTTTTCGTTGCTATACAAGACAACTGACACAAAATAAGTGAAAGTAAAATCTCGAAAGTAAGTAAAGAGACATACAATAGTTGTTATTCCTTTCCTTGAGAAGGAGTACTACTGAACTGAACAGAGTCATTTTGGTGTACAGACCAAGCGTCTAGGATAGAAGTAGAAAGAAATTTCATGGCATATAGAAGTAGAATAACTCGCTTGACGTCTACACATTTTGAAGTCTTTCCGAAGGCCGTTTTACTTTGCGTATTTTTGCACTGTTAAACACGGTTACGTTTTGACGTCATGTGTACCTACTACTGTATTTGGCATAATACGTACGCCATGAAATAGTGATTTCTTGTTTCATTTATTTTTTACATAAAAATCATATTCGAAATAATATATAGCATATAACCATGTTTTAACATACTGAAACAATGCGAATCTGTGGTAAGCCACATATATAACTCACTGGTAAAATTGTTCCGAAGGCGTATAACCACTTTACATTATTTCGATATTTTAAAACATGGTCCTCCTTTATATTATTTCTTTATTTTAAGATACCAAGAAATCTAATTTTATAGAATCTTAGAATATATTATGCGACATTAAATCCGCTGCTCTCCAGTGAAAACTTGCTTGAAGGTCGGCTATTGTTGATCCTGGCGCATTTACACTAATTATGCATAAAAGATGAAAGAGGTGTTGAATGTATTACCATATCCCTTAAACATACATCTTCATCTAAATCTGATCGTGTACCAGAACTTTTCCTTTGGTAGTTTTCAATCACTTCCACATTTCTTTCGAAAGGATATTTTATGATTTCAGGAGTAGCTGTTGAATGTGAACTTTTCCTGTCTTCTTTGATAGAAAAACTGGAATATTTTACACATTTTCTGGCTTTTCTTTTATCACTGTACTCATTCTAGTGGTTTACGTTCCCTCCCGTCTGGCAATGCCAAAGTGCTCGTACTTAGTCTACGTGTGAGTTTATCGTCTATATCACTATCACTCATATGTCCTTTTGATTTATATAAACTATACCTGAATGATTTGTCAGTCTGTGTACCAACATCTACCATTTTTGTTTCTTCTGGAGTTCCTTCCGATGTTCTGTTTGGTGATGTTGTTTCATGTGATCTTGCTGTTGCAGACTTTTTCAAGTTAGAGCACATGATATTCTCGTGATTTACTTTTCTGCTAGGAATTTCAAAGTTGGGTGCTGACGGTTCTGTTTCAGTAACAAATGAAACTCGAAACCTATTACGTCTGATGGTAGGGAAATCAGTCAACGATGCACTGACAGTCTCCGCACTTGAGGCTGAAAATCTCCTCGTATAATCCAAGTCTCCATTTATTTTTTCAATATTCGTTTCTGTACTAGAGATAAATTGTGCCAGATATGGATTATTATTTGCACTATTCTTCGCTGTCTTAGACGATGATAACATTCTACTCTCGCCTTTAAAGCTCTCTTGGTGCCATTCCTTACAGAACGTATTGTGTTTTCGTTCTCAGCGCGTATCAAAAAGGGAGCGCATGGGGATACCGTGTTGTTGGCAGCTACGGATGCTGATTGCGACGTGATATCCATACGGCCGTATTCATTATTGTTATCAGTTACGATAACTGCGTAGAAACGATCGTCTTTTCTACGTCCCTTTGTATATAGGCGAAACCATTTGCAACATTTTATACATACTATAACTATAAAAACAAAGACAGCAACAGTTGGTATTATTGCTAAATTAAAACTTGAATGAATATCATCGTTTTCATTATCGTTTACATCTGCACTGTTATTAAACTCTGACTCGGAAACATTTAAAAAACCTTCATTTTCATTGAATTCGCTTACAGATTTCCCTGATATATGTTCATGAACCAAGGAACCAGTGGTAGTTTTTTTCTGTTCCGTTTCTTCAAAATCCATTGATCTCACTTCTACAGAAATTACGACCTTAATACTTGGAATATGAAATGAAAAAGTCCCATTTTCCTTGCGACTGCCATATAAGTGTACAGGAGTACAGATTTGCCTGATATATATTCATGAACCAAGGAACCAGTAGTAGTTTGTTTCTGTTCCGTTTCTTCAAAATCCATTGATCTCACTTCTGCAGAAATTACGACCTTAATACTTGGCTCATGAAATGAAAGAGTCCTATTTTCCTTGCGACTACCATACATGTGTACAGATAGAGTACCAATACGTTCAATCTGACTAAAGTACATCTCCTATTACGCTACGCATAGGATCTGAGAACGACCTATTCATTGCCTCGTTCTGACGACCCTTCGCTAGCCAATCAGAGCCTAACTTACAACATCTTGCAAATCTACATGTAGCCTTGACTTTTGATATTTACAATTCTTATGTCGTAACGTATCAGATAACCGGTTAGCTCAGACGGTAGGCCACTTGCTTTGTAAGCGAGGGGTCCCGGGTTCGAGCCCTGGAATGACTGCACAGTTTTCTTACTCTTTGACATTCGAACAAATCGTCTGATTGGATAAAATAAAAATAGCAATACTGGAAATCCAAAATATACAGAAGACGAATGTGAATGGGTCGTTCTCAGATCTCCGTTTAGAAGATCAAGTACTTAAGTCAGATTGCCAATACGTTCAAACTATATGAAATAAATAAGTTGACAATTATTTCATTTATACGCAAGTAGTCAGATCCACTATCCATTTCTTGAATATCATTTATAAGTTTGTACAAACCTTTTCTACAACCTTCACATGTACTTGTTGCAATAACTTATATCTAATTGCTTTACAAAAGTAAATTGCCACATGTCATATTTTGTTAATAATTCACGTATATATGAGCCCTTTTTAACCATGGATAGCTACATCTGATATATCGAGACTTCTTGATTAATGTTTTTTTTATATATTTACAAAGTAAAATAATCTCTAACGATCATTTTTATAATTTACTGTCGCTTTTCTCTCAGCTGTAGTATATATAAAAATATTTGAACATGTCAATACTTTGATACATTTTCTATACAACCTGCTGCATGGCCCAGCTGTTTTGTCAAGGTAGCAATATAACCCGTAGTATCTGTAAAGACATCATTACATCTTCGTGCATATTTTGTGATTTAAAATCCGTGAACGGATGGTCGTTACAGAGTTAAATTACTCCAAAGATCACAAACTGATTAGATTTCAGTTAAATGTTCTTGATATACTTTTCAGATATTAATGAAATACACGATTCAGTTTGTGCAATTATGTATAAAATGTGTGCTTTTCAAGTTCATCAGGTTTATGTTTTATCTATCTTTATTAGCAAATATATATCACTTGTTTTGGTAAGTTACTATTGTACATTTTATTTACATTCTAATAACTACACATGCAAGAATGTGTAAGAAAACGAAACGCGGAAAATTAAAAAAAAATAAAATCGACTGGAAAATTTCCAAATACCACCCTGATATAACAGCGAATCGAAAAAAAAACATGTACAATATATACCACTCGGCAAATACATGTATTACCGGTAAAAAGGACAATGGAATAGATTTGGTTTAAAGGAATTTTTCTATCGTTAGGTAAGTGCCTCTTTCATAGTGTTACAATAATTATACAACAATAAAATACGATCTGCCAATCAATTGACAAAACAACTTTCTATGATTAATAAACCGTGTTATTAAAGATGTAGGTAAAGAAAGTTCCAAAATCATTTCAATTGTATTGCCAAATGGACGATTTGTTTGAATTGTTATTATCCGATACGAAATAGCTGTGTTGCTAGATAAAACACGTTTTCAGCAAACTCTTGAAGAAGTATATATCATTTTTATAAAGAAAATATGTTAATTTCTTGATAATATCAAACTGTTATGACCGTGAACAGACCTAACACAAACATCTTATTGTGACTTTCAAACATTTCATGGTTGAGGAAAACCCTAGGTGCACCTCCGGGCATTATCTCATCACGAGCGGGCATCTGGATAGAACCACTTACCGTCCGTAAGCCAGCTGGATGGTTTCCTTACATGAAGAAGCGAAGCTCGGACCCACATCGGCGAGAGACAAGTAATTTGAAGAACATTAAAAACTCGGTCACGGAGACCACTATACCTGTATTAGTTTAATACAGTACACGTTCTTCGTCGTCACTCAGTCAGCATTTCATCAGCTTATTATGCAGCTTATTAAGACATAAAGAAACTTATTTCTTTCAATTTATTACTGTTTTATATATATTTTTACTATTCCGTGGTAATTTTTTAAAGTGCAATATTAATTTGTCGAGATAGTAAAGAGTGGCTGTTAACGGCTTTATATATACATGTGTTTATGAAGCATGGGAGACATTAAAGTGGTGTCTATCTATAATAGTAAATGTTTCTTTTAAGGGGCGCGCAGAACATATCTAATAAATAAAACTTAATACTTCATATATCGGTGAAGATTTAAAGTTTTTGAAAGTTCAAAAGTGTTTTTCTTACAGAAATATTCTGAAAAAAAAAAGTTTACACTTACAGCTCTTTTAACAACATTAATCCATTTTCTAAATGAGGTAGTTTTGTGTTTTCAGTTGAACAGTTTGAGTGCTTGTTACATGTCTAGATATTATGGCAAACCTTAGTGATAGGAGTTACTGAATGATATTTTGTGTGTAGACAATATCCGACACACCTAGGACACTTTAGGGGCAAGAAGCTTGCACCTTTTGTACCCCTTCTAGATCCACTGTGGCAAAATACAATACCGAGAGTGCGCATTGTTCCTAATTATCCATCAATGTCTGATTTGTTTATTTTATTCTGCTATACCTATATCTCTTGCCAAATAGTATTATTCATAGAATATGTCAGATAGTAGCGTCTTCTACAATGAGGTGGTTCTAACATTGTTTAGGTTTTTACGAGACAGATTGCAAAAATTACCTACATAGCATCATAATTAGATACAGAATAAAGTATCATAGTTTATACTGTTTGCATTCAAAATGTGACATAACCATCAGAAATAGATTTTCACATGTCTTTTGTTGAAAACCTTTTGATGACCATGCAATATGGTTAATAATTGATTTTACGTCACATAAATATGCTTCATCGGACATTATATTGTAAGAACTTATAATAACTTTTCGCCAAGTATTAGCATCTGTGCATTGAGACTGACAGTTCATATATACATAACTGTCTATATTACATGTACACAGTCACAACTGTATAAAAACTAAGTTCTATGATATTTCGAAGGTAACAACGCTCAACTTGATACGTTCTTACATACTTCATGTAATTAACCTTGAGCCTGCTGGCGGCAAGTGATTTTGCCTTTGCGACCAGTGCATACCAAGATCAGCCTGCTTGGTCGGCACTGTCCGCTATTCAGTCAGTAAATTTTCAGTAACCACCCCTTCGAATAATAAATGGTACTGTCCAAACTGAATGACAGAACAGTCCATTCTAGAAATTTAGCAGTGTAAAGGTTAAAACGTGCGATGTTATGCGACATTAAAACTGTAACAGTTGTTTTTCCAACAATTACCATTATTTGACTATTTCGTTGTTTAAGATGTTTATTTTTGTAGCATCGGAGAAATAATCCTGAAAATATACGGCATTCATCGCTGTTTTACATAGGAAAATGAAACTTGTTTAAAAAGTAAATTCAACGGCTTCCATCCTCCTCCTAAATAGGCATATTTTTTACTTAGATTATTGCAAACTCCAAATATTTCGTATTTATTTGCGTATACATGTAACTTGATATCTTGTTGCATAAATCATTCTATTAAGGAGTACATAGAAGAAATCACATTTGTATTCACTTTTATGTAAGTTCATTTAAATGATACATTTATATCTTATGAGAATAGTATTAGGCCAATACAGTTCACACAATATGCTAAGTAGTTACAACTGCTGCTATAGGTATATGTTCATGTTGTTATACACACATTGAAAAACTGTAGTGTCATAGAGATATAAATGTTGTGTTAATTGTTACTTGCGAATAACAAGAAGATATGTAAAACAGTTTGTTATTCTTGAAAACTGATTTACAATAAATATATAGAATAAAACATCTCAAGGATAAATATAATAAAAAAGGAACTACTTCATCATTTTAACACACATATATAAATAAGCCGTATTTTTTTGATAATGTTGAGAAATATTCCCTTTGTTTGTATTTTAACCGACGTATGAACATGTACTGAGCTTGCCGCCAAGGGATTGCAATGCTTGTGGCCATCTTGTTCGGTTTGTTGTATGTATATTCAATGTCTTCTCAATAATCTTGCTCGATAGCTTTAACAGATAACTGGTTACTCTTCCAGTTTCAAACAACATTTTAAAAAATGTTGATGTTATTATGTTTCAAATGTACATTGCATCGGACAGCTAAAACAAGCATTTTTGCTTACCATTATAACATGACATTTACAAGTATAATAAAAGTCCATTTATCTCTTCATAGCACAGCGTAAAATTGACCAATTTTTACTGCTAGCTTCAGTATATTGGGGTAGAATAATTCAGTACTAAATTACAAGGTGTAGCATATTTGTATATCATTACAGTAAGTGTATCATTGCACAAGACTGTGTATAAAACGCTTATAAAATGGTCTGGTGAGCTTGTGATTACAGTTACTTAATTGAATGCCAGAATACATGAACACAAATGTTACAATTGCCACACTAAACATGTAATTTCCGTCGCTTTGACAAAAATGTCAAATATGACGTTCTTTTACCACATGCTTCTTGTGCAAGTATGGTGATAACATAATGCCATTCGAGAACATAATTATGCCATTCAACGTCATGATATTTATCACGACAGAACTAACCTTAAAGTGTAACTACCATGACGATAAAAAGCTTTTTCAATATTTATTACACATTCAATAGTTGTTTGAAAGCAGAAAAATGTCACCGTTGAATGCCAGTTATATATGTCTTTTAATGGGTTTTTTTAAAGCGCTTCTGCACAGTGTGTGTCTCAGTTAGGCCAATAACGATTTAAAACTTTTCTATATTGCATTTGTAGTTCACATTAATTGTTCCTTTGTACATTATTCGAAACTTAGTTTTGCCTGATCCATACCTGATGATTTCCTGTGTCTCACTGTCATTGTGAACTCAACCACCTAAGCCAATATTTTCCACATAATGTTTGAAAAAACATGATTAAACATTTCGAGAGAAACTCCTGCCTTGACTGATATATGTCTTCTTGTGGGTCTTTATGCCGGCAGATGACTTTTGAGTTCATACGAGCGATGTACGTAATATCGCAGGTGTTGCAGCTGTAGGTCGTTTCTGGATCGTTTCCTGCACAAACAATATTTTTATTGCATTGTGAATAAATTCTATGACGAATATTTCGTATTGAGCCAAAAGAAATATCATATGCTATGTCATTTATTACCAGTTAATTCAACTATACCAAGAACATGTAACATGTATATAATTGTTGTCTAAATCTAAGTTCTAGAATCCTTTTCATATTTTGAATGTATATGTTTTAAATTTGTGTTAATTGTAAAGCGCAATAGAATATTTTATAATTTTTGCGCTATAAAAATGCCATGTATTTGTATTTGTCTGTAGATTTTTTTATCTCATTTACTTTCAAGCTTTTCTATCATGATTTATTTAGTGGTATACAAATATAAACGACAAGACGTTGAACTGGTAACGTAACGTCAAATGGTGAAATAATGTAAGTTAACGAAATGCATATATGTACAAAGGTACCATCTTGAATATAAAACTACTACAATATCCGACAGTAGAATATCTATACAAGTCGAGTTAGAAAAGAACGAAAGTGTAGCCAGCGTACATAAATGCACACCTTTTTCTATTGTGTTTTGCGCCTGTCTCCATCTATTGAAATTAGATCAAAAATACACAACACCGCCTATTGTAATGTCACATTCATTTATATGTATGAGGTGGCAATAATTTTGAAAACCTAATAAAAGAAATGTAATATGGATCTCTCACTTTTATTCCGTATTGCACGAAACCGTAATATCTATTTCAATTTGCAAGCTTTTTCTTAATTTCTCGTGAAATATGACAATACCATACATACATAATTTGAACAACTCAAGCGCTGGTAATAAGATTCAAAAATAATATATCTTGATAAGTCAGAAAAGAAAACGATACCTGATATTCAACATATCAGAAAAAAAAGAAATCTAGTCCATGGCCAGAGTTTTACACAGGGAAATGCATTTTTATGCCCCCCCACCCCCTTCGAAGAAGGAGGGGTATATTGTTTTGCAGATGTAGGTCGGTCTGTTTTGTCGGTCGGTCGGTTTGTAGACAAGTCGGTTTCCGGATGATAACTCAAGGACGCTTTGGCCTTGGATCATGAAAGTTGATGACCCCTATTGATTTTGAGGTCAGTATGTCAAAGGTCAAGGCCACAGTGATCCGGAACATCTAAACGGTTTCCGGATGGTAACTCAAGAAGGCTTAAGCCTAGGATCATGAAAGTTGATAAGGAGGTTGGTCATGACCAGCAGATGACCCTTATTGATTTTGAAATTAGTAGATCAAAGGTCAAGGTCACAGTGACCCGGAACAGTTAAACCGTTTCCGAATGATAACTTGAGAACGCCTGGGCCAAGGATCATGAAACTTAATAGGGAGGCTGATCATGACCAGCAGATGACTCCTATTGATTTTGAGCTCAGTAGATCAAAAGTCAAGATAACAGTGACCCGGAACAGTTAAACCGTCTCCGGACGATGACTTGAGAACACTTGGGCCTAGGATCACGAAAATTAAGAAGGAGGTTGATCATCATCAGCATATGATCCAAATCGATTTTAAGGTCAGTCGGTCAAAGGTCAAGGTCACAGTGACCCAAAACAGTAGAACAGTTTTTTCTCAATAACTAGAGAATGTTTTGGTCTAAGGTCACATTTGATACTGAGATCACTTATGACTGATAAATGGCCTGTAATTATTGATAACAGGTCAGTACGTCAAACGTCCAGTGCATAGTGGCCAAATGATTTCTGTTTCTTGTGCAGTTACTGAATGCACCAAGGTGTGTATAGGAGTCGGGGGCGGATTTCGTGTTCTACGAGCTCTTGTTGTCCATATAGTCGATAGTTTTAAAGGTATCTTAAAGTTTCAAAAATATCATAATATCACGTATAGAGACCTTTGAAAGTGTACATTGTTTACGACGCAATTCTCGAAAATATCTAATTACAAATTTGCTATATCAAATAAAAGAAAGCTTTATTTTCAGAACATACCGAATTCACAAACAAGACTGTTAAGCTATTTAGTACTTAATCAGTTACAGTAAATCTCCAGTACAATGTTTGGAGACTTACTATCAAGTTTTCCGATTTGAGTTTTATATATTACACCCACTTGAATATGGAAAGCTTTCAACTACAGGTAATTTGCTGAAAAAGTATCTGTAAAATTAAAAACACAATTTCGGTTAACAGAAAAGATGGTTTTCTTGCGACTTATATGCAAGAAGTCTGGTATTCAAGTTTCATCATTCATTTAATCCGATCTAATATAATAACGGGTTGTTTGTGATATACAAAGCGTGAACATTATCACCTACGGACACTTGGACGCACGCAGCTCTTGTTGCAGTTCATGTCATAAAACTCCACAGCGGTTATTTCGAAAAATCTAATATATAAGACGTTGGAATCGATTACACACGAACGATTACTTCCTCACAAATTCCCGTCTTTCCTAAAATTTAGTGTATGTTGATGAATCGTTATCAACATTAATTCAAAAGTAGGCATGTCTCAAAATCCTTCTTTAATTGAACCGTTATTACGTCAATACATCAAACAACATTTAGTTCATGTCGGTATAGGAGCGTCAAAGAAAGTATATAGAGTAGTACCTCGTGTGATATCATTACGTAAACGTTTCTAATTATATCAACGTTAACGTACTCAACGTAAGGGCTTAGCAACTTAGAAATCAACTCAGACTTATATAACTGAAAATTGACAACACTGGTCTACGTACAGTCTTTCAACGGTGTCCCGACTTTATGGATATTCGATATTCCTTACCGGCAGTCGAATTATTTAACATCCGAATGAAACTTACCCGAATAAAGGTATAACAACCGGGAGTCAGCCATGAATTAGTTAAAAAAAACAAGGCATTGATGGCCTTATTAATAACGCATATATGACAAAATAAACACATTCTTGAATGAGTTCTTCAATTTCTCAAATGAGGCATTTTAAAATTATTACTTGTAGTTACAGGTTCTTTTTATATCGTCAATTCGTTTTAAGGAAAAATCAAAATTAGGCTTAAGTATTATGTAAATATATACATATACGAGGGGTGTTCCAAAAATAATGTCATTTGTGTTTTATTTCGCGGAAATCGTGTCATGTGTACACAAAACCACCTCGTGTCGATAGAACGATTACTGAATCGTAACATAGCTAAATATCGCGCTCACACGTTCACTGACTTTGGTACAGTGTACATTGATTTATAGCGTATTCATTACACTTTACACAAAATGACTGGGAAAAGAGCTGAAAATGTGCTTGAAATTAGGGCCTAGATAAAAGGTATGTCGCTACTCGGCATGAAGCTTGTAGATATTCACCGTGAGGTGTGCGACATTTATGGGGAAGGCCAAATATCTCATAGGACTATTTGTAGGTGGGTAGCTAAATTTAGGACCGGACAGCAGCAACTCAAAGATGCTGCTCGCACAGATCGTCCTGCAACAACTACGTCGAAAGGTAACATCGAAAAAATCCTCAATTTGCTAAAGAAAGGGATGCCCGATTCACCGTAAGGCAATTGGCCCGACTGACACACTTGTCGTTAGCACGAGTTCATGGAATTTTGAAGAAACACGTAAAACTTAGAAAAAATAAATGCAAGATGGATACCCAATTTGTTAACAGATGAACAAAAGAGGACCCGTGTAACAATGGCAAAAAAAAACTCCTGAACATGTACCTAAAATACAGCAAAAAGGTTTTTGATAATGTAGTTACTGGTAATGGAACCTGGGTTTATTATTTTGAACCAAAGCGGAAGTATTCCAACCGAATTTGGGTCACCAAAAATGCGAGACACCCAAGTATTGCCAAACGAATACGAACGGTGAAGAAGGTTTTGTATGTATTTTTTTTCACTCATAAGGGTCCAATCATTCAAATTCCGGTACCAAAAGGCAGTACGGTCAAAGGAAAATTCTATAAAAAAAGTTGTTCTAAGAAAATTGAAGAACTACTACAAAAGTCGCCGCCCCAAAACAGGACTTAAGTACCTCCGACTTTTGCATGATAATGCACCCGCTCACAAGGCACGCATTGTGACCGAGTTTTTGGAGTCAGAGGTTACCGTCCTTCCACACCCTCCGTTTTCGCCAGACCTGGCCCCCCTGCGACTATTTTCTGTTTCCCAAACTTAAATATCATCTGTTTGGAAAGAGATACAAATCAAGAAATGCCCTTGGATCTGCAGTTTATCAGTATCTGATGGGTGTTCCCATAGAAGAGTATGAACAATGCTTCCAAAAGAGGATTGACCGGCTCAAAAGGTGTATTCAGGCCGACGGACGGAGAGTATTTTGAAGGGAAGAGCAAGTTAAAATGATCAGAACATTTGCAGTATAGAGAACCGATGCAAGTGGCATTACTTTTGGAACACCCCTCGTACATACAGAATATACACAGTATAGAGTTCCGCTTACGTCGATGCTAGGGGTGTGAGGAGTGTTCCACATTTTATCACTCACATGAAAAGACTCAGTCATACCGAGTCTGCTATTACTTTGTTTGGTATGCTTTCTAAGGAACACTAACCTGGTTGTGTCTCTTTTGCGATAGATCATTGTAAAATTGATACTTTGACAACATACTTTAAAAATAAACACTGTGGAAATAAGTGGAGTTTAAAATTCCAACTTGTTCAATCGGCCTTATTTCAACTTTCGAAGATTTAAATGCCAAAATTAATCATTTGCTATATTTATCAAGAAATCGCAATGTGTTTATATGATTATAAAAGGCGATAAGCCATGATTTACTACTTAGGTCTTTGGAGGTCATTATTACGGACATCAAGCAATCTGATCATATGATCCCGATGTGTGTGTATAAAGGAATATGAATTTTCTTACCTCTTTACGGATGTCGTGAAGACAATTTGAAATATGAACCCATGACTCCCTTCAAGAACTCTTAAGGCTAAATGTTTTCCTTGTTAGCTTTATAAACAGACATTGACAATATGTATGTAACATTTTAATCAAAGGAAAGATTAATGTAAATTTAGGAGAATGGAATGCGATAGAAATAAAAAAAAGTTAAAGCATACAACATTAATGCCAACCTTTATTTCAAAATGCAACATTAAGTTGTTACAAGCGGGGTATTTTATTGTGATGAAAAATGAATAAGATACATATGTGGAACATACTGTTATCCGGTATTGCCTCTCAACATTGTTGCTTCTCTGAAATGATTCAATTTCATCTTTTGCATGACTCCGTGCAATTAAACTATCAATATTGTTATGTAATTACCATTACAAACTATGGCTATTTTTTAAAGGACACATAACCCAGTCTTCTTGTAATAGTAAAAACTGAAAAAAGATATAGCTCGGTTTTCCTAATTTTCCAGTATAATAGTAAAATGTTTACGTAATTTGATTTGCTGTATCTTTCAATGAAATAGTAGATGATATCTGCAAATCTATCACGAACAAACTAATATATTTGGCAACATTACGGTTCAAGAAGCTACTATTTGGCATATTCGATTAACGATATTATTTGCCAAGAGATAAAGGTATGACAAAAAATGTCAGACATTGAAATATAATTAGGAACGAAACGTACACGGATTATACTGTACATTACATTAGCGGATTTTAAAGGATGGCACACCAAGTTTGGGCCTTTTTAGTATAGTTGCTAAGAAATTGTTTTACCCTAAAACACCTTTCCAGTCAGCAAACTATGCCATTTAAAGAAGATATGTGTTTTGCATAAGAAGTGTTTGACGTGAATATTGCTAGTTTTATTTCGAATGTTTGGGTATGACCCAATGTTATATATACCTACGCCAGGAAGTAAATTGCAATTAAATGAATAAGATCAAAATTCTTTTGTAGGCATTAATATGTGGTACTAGATTTCACTTCTTTTGGTGTAACATTTACATAAATTTTATACGTTAGGTATAACTAGGAGATTTACGCATTCAACTTGATAAACAGTACCTTTACATTTATTCAGAAATCTATTTATAACTTGTAAAATTCTTTACTCAGTGACGCCCCTCTATTATTTCTTCTCGAAATCCGCCCTTGCTTTATATTTGTAAACAGATGTTAATAGCTACTTTTAATCTATCTCAACGACAGCGCCATATGCCGTCATAACAATTACTACAGGATATTTTGTACCGCAGTAATACACAAGAAATAGTTCCTGCATGTCGCAGTAATCTCCATAATAAACTGCTTTAATGCTGACTGTGTTATGAATGAGTTATTATACTACAGCGTACGTATATTGAAAGAGTTTGTTCAATCTTTATGAATTACTTCAATGTTTGTTTGGAATTAAATTAAGCGTATTGTAAAATATCGGACGATCCCGCTTAAAGATATCAATGGAATACTTATATGTTTTTGTAAAATGCAATTATATTAACGTACGAGAAGAGGATCTAATCTGTGTATTTAATATTTTAGATTTTATTGTGAAATCGTATCACTTAAGTGACTGGTTAAGAGGGGGGAAAGAAGTGAAATTATGAGCGTGAAAGGAATATTTGAAATAAATCAGTTTAAATTGTGATTTAAGCACTAGCTTCTTGAGATAAAGAAAGGAAAAGGTAACTATGATATTTGGTTTGCTTAAACGCTTAGCCTTTAATGCATGTATTATTATAAGGTGTCAAATATGATTCACAAAATATGGTGTAGTTAATCCTGCAAAATAATTACATCTTTCTTATCTTATACATGATTTCAATTAACAGTTATAGGGAAAATTTATTGAATATTTTCATAGTAACATAATGCAATATCATTTGATGTAATAAACAAATGGTATTGAAACTCTGTCGAGATGGGAGTTATGTGTTGACAATACTCAGGACAACTGATATAAGATTATGTACCTTTAGACGGAACTCTTATACAAATGTTAGTAATTAAAATTTGAGAAACAGGGTCTCCAGCCCAAGATGTCCGACTTCGGAACCAGTGGTCATGAGTTTGAGCACCGCTCCTCTAACTTATCAACATTCGTATAAGAGTATTTTAGGTGCTTTACGCCTGAAATGCGGAAGAACCAACCAGAGACGCTTCTGGAAATGAATAGGAATGTCTTCTACATCTTTCACTATAATTAAAATTAAAAGAAAACTGGATGCATCGCCCATATGAGTTACCGGTGACCCCTAAAATAAGCTTAAAACACACACGCATTCTGTGTGTGATAAAGACCAATGCTATATGACTGCAATGAAAATCGGCTTCTTCGCCTATTAGACATTGTGCAATGTGTTTTGCGTTACGGTTACATACTTTACTATCTTCACCTACATCTTTAATGACAGCTTTATGAGCCTCCCTTTAAGTGTCTATTAATTTCAGACAATTAATTTGTCTATTTATTGACACACTCGTGTCAATTATACTTTTGTTGCTGTTCACATATTGTAACACGTTATGAAGAAGTGGTTACTTAATTATAGATACACATGCACTCATATTAAGATTACAGCAGGCATATAAAATCTATAAAGTATCTTTGTTCTGTAAGAGCTCTTAAACTCTCCCTCAACTGTTCTAAGAACGTAATTGTTTCGAATGATTTTACATTGATTTGAGATGTGTTTTGCAAATTGCGAATGCACGATAAAAATAAATTGAAATGATGATTTACTGTTTACGAAAATAACACAGTGCTATATTGAGTTATATTAATTTCCTGATTTAGAAAGGTGCCTGGAACAAAATTTAATTAAAACCAGTTATTTCTGTTGAAGGTTGTGTTTTGAGAAGGGTATATAAATACAGTTGCAATATATTATGTATTGATCACACCTTAACATTTCATAACTTTCCCCTTTGCATTACACGTGTCCGCAGTTTTACACATTCTTTTATGTATAAGCACATGAATGTAAACAAAAATACAACAATCAAAGAATAATAACATTAACCCAAAAAGTTACTAACCAGCTGTTACGTGTAACACTAATGAAAAGTAAAATATACAGCTCATTAAGGTTTGAAGCACACATTAATTTAACTGCACTCCCGAGTTGATATGCATTTTAAAGTTACCTAAAAACACCTCAAGCAAATTTTATTGATATTGAAATATAATCAATTTGTAATCTACCACGTCTTTTAACCTTGAAAGATGTAATTATTTATTTGAGTTTGCGTTTATTTCAGATACTGAAATCTCGAAAAAACACCTGGGCCATGTAGCCAGTTATAAAGAGAACTATCACTGTATCGACAAATTTCAAATATTGCTACATTCTACAGAGAGAGAACTATTAAACGATCGTTAGAGGTGATGTGACCTGTAAATAAAAAGCAACGTGAAACAGGGTGTTATGAATATATATAAGATGTAGCCATCCGTGATTTGATTTTAACTGATATTTAGCAGCGATTTGAAAAAGTGTTTTTGAATAGTTCATTTAAACGTGAATTATTGTGACAAAACGTGTGTAGGGATTAGACACAAGATTTTATGTAAATAATTGCCACAAATGGATATTTAACTTATTAGTTCTGATGAATAAATGAAATTATTTTTGGTTATTTTGTAATTATGAAATATATTTTTAAAATTCTAAACTTACTGATAATTCTTTTTTATATAAATATGACAATCGCAGATGAAAATGGGAATTTCTCGTCTTCAGAATCAAGTATTAAAGTCTCCGTTCCTATGACGTTGAGATCAATGAGTATTGCTGAAACGGAACAGAAGCAAAATAAAAGCGGTTATGCAGTAAACGAAAAGCTTAATAAGACAGAAAAGCCTATAAGTGCACTTACTGAAAATGAAAGTTTACAGGATGTCCTCACGTCGGAGTTTGATAACAGCACGGATGAAAGTAATGATGAAGTCGATGATATTCATTCAAGTTTTAATTTAGCAATTATACCAGCCGCAGCCGTCTTTGTTTTTGTAGTAATAATTTGTTTCAAGTGTTGCAAATGGTTACGACAATATACAAGGGGAGGTAACAAAGAAGAAAATTTCTACGCAGTAATCGTAACTGATGACTACAAAGAATACGGCCATATTGATATAACTTCTGAGTCAGCATCCACGGCTTGCTACGACACTGTATCGTCATATACTTCTTTTCTTAAACGCAGTGGCAACGAAAGCTCACTGAGCTCTCTAAGAAAATGGCAAAAAGACAGTATCAAAAGCAAGAGCGGTACGTCATCACCGTCTAAGACTGCGAAGAAAGGTGCCGGTGATGAATCGGCTATAAAGCAATTCAACTCCGTAAGTAGTACGGGAACGAAAATAGATAAAACAAATGGAGACTTTGATGTTAGGCTTCCTTCAACCTCTAGCGCGGAAACTGTCAGTGAGCAGTTGACAGATTCCCCTATCTTTAGACGTAATAATAGATTTAGAGTTTCATTCGTGACAGACGCAAAACCGTCGGCATCAGAAAATAAAACCCCTAACGGTAATATAAGACACGAGAAACTCATGCGTTCTAATTTGAAAAAGTCATCATCAACAGCAACATCACCTGAACATTCGTCGCTTAACATCACATCTGAAAGACCTCCAGAAGAAACAAAAATGGTCGATGTTGGTACACAGACTAACAAATCATTCAGGTATAGTTTACGCAAGACAAAAGGACATGTGAGCGATAGCGATTTAGATGAAAGACTCTTTTGTAGATTAGATACGAGCACTTGCATTGCATTGCAGTCAGACAAGAGTAAATGTGAAAATGATGGTGGTAACGATTTGAGTGAAAACAGTGATAATAGTAAAGCCGATAAATGTCTAAAGCGTTCCAGTGTTTCACTTGAAGAAGACAGAAAAAACTCACTTTCAACAGTTATTCCTAAGACCTCAAAATACCCGTTCGATACAAATGTAGAAGTGATTCATCACTGCAAACAAACAAAAGAATCAAATGAAAATTTAGATTTAGTTGACGATGTGTTTATAGAAGAACTGATAACAGATTCAACACCACACTGTTATAAAAACCAACTACCAGATTTCAGTTTCTCTTCAGAACCCTGTAATAGTGTAGAGAAAAGATGTGATGAACGTTTACTTGAAGGACTACCTCAACCTGAAATACATTTATGTAGCCATTGCAAAACCAGTATATGTAGTAATAGTGATGAACCAGTTTGTAACGAAGCCAAGCTACAAGTTTCAGATAAAAATCATGTGATTCAAACAATATGTGAAAAATGCCGATTAGTACATAAAGATAAAGAGAACGTTTCCTGCGAAACAGAAAAGGATAACACAGAAGAGGTTGATGTACAAAAACAGAGCAATGTCAAGGACAGTGATAGACCATCAAGCACAATTTCACAAGAAAGCAGCGGGTATGCTGAACTGTCTTCCAGTAGTAACTCCTCCTGTTCGAAATGAATGTCATGAAGCATATTAAAATTATATCCATTCCACATAATTTTTATATAAACGATGCAATATCTAACTTGCCTTATACATATACACATACATAGCTATTTATTTTCTGAATTAATACTCAATTTGATATATGCAGATGTTTTTGTAGCGATATTGGAAAAAATGAGGAATACAATTATTATTAAAATCATTTTGTATATTTGTTAACGTATACTTCAAAACTTTATTTTCCAATGATATATGAACATATGCGTATAATAACAAGTTTTGTATTGAATATCTAGTATTTCTTCTTACCTTTTAAAACACGCGTTCTGCATTTTTTTTGTTAGATTATAAGTTTTTTTTCTCCAAGTTTATTACTGCATTACTAAAGAGAAAATGGCACTGGCTGAGGGAGTACACGGCTAGTATAGGTATCGGGTCGGGCTCATGACTTTTGTGGTCGAAATCGCTTTAAATCATTTAAAACCACCGAAGGGGATGGTAAGCAGTCTAAAGTCAAACACTCATTTGATTCATCGGTTAAATGAAGTCAACTTTTTAACATTTCATACTAGACATCACGTTTTATGCAGAAAATACTTTTATACATACAAATGGCGATTTTACATAATAACTCACAATATTCTGAATTTAATTCTTATTCTTGTTGCAAAATATAAAATCGCTACTATTCAAATGTGCTATTGTGGTGCTTAACGCTTTAAGAAATTTTTTGTATGCTAAAATCTTCAAAGGGTTGTATCTTTTATAATTCATTTAGAAAGTAAATAGAACCATACATTTTTGGAAAAAGCTTCTAAGTCACTAAACAGATTGAACAAAGTTAACTTTGACTTAAAAAGAAATAGATCACTAAATAGAATAAAATGTTTTATTAATCATTCTAACACTTTTAAGATGTTTTTTATATAACCAAAGAAGGATTTTACCGTGTATTGTCTTGTCGATTGGAACACGTTTCGCACAATGACCTACTTTTGGCTATTCCGGTTTATTCACTCGTATTTAAAACCGCATTTTATTCCAGATAAGTATCCCTTCCTGATGTAGTTTGACCGTGTTAGAATGGAAATAGATTTAGTTTTTAAACAAAGCTTAGAGCTAAGGGTTACCCCTCGTCCCCAAAAGTTTCATTTTATCAAGAAAACATGACAAATAGAATTAGTGTCACAGAACTGTAAGCTTTACTATTTACGAGTAAAGTTTGCTCTTAATATATACTTCATGTGATTAATTGTGCTCAATACAATATCTATAGTATCATTGAATATCTATTTTGGTCCACTTTTTCTTTAAAAATAAGAAAACATGACAAATAGAATCAATGTCACAGAACTTTATGCTCTACTATTTATGAGTAAAGTTTGCACTTAATATATACTTCATGTGATTTATTGTGCTCAATACAATATCTATGGTATCATTGAATATCTATTTTGGTCCACTTTTTCTTTAAAAATAAGAAAACATGACAAATAGAATCAATGACACAGAACTTTATGCTCTACTATTTATGAGTAAAGTTTGCACTTAATATATACTTCATGTGATTTATTGTGCTTAATACAATATCTATAGTATCATTGAATATCTATTTTGGTCCGCTTTTTCTTTAAAAATAAGAAAACATGACAAATAGAATCAATGACACAGAACTTTATGCTCTACTATTTATGAGTAAAGTTTGCACTTAATATATACTTCATGTGATTTATTGTGCTCAATACAATATCTATGGTATCATTGAATATCTATTTTGGTCCACTTTTTCTTTAAAAATAAGAAAACATGACAAATAGAATCAATGACACAGAACTTTATGCTCTACTATTTATGAGTAAAGTTTGCACTTAATATATACTTCATGTGATTTATTGTGCTCAGTACAATATCTATAGTATCATTGAATATCTATTTTGGTCCACTTTTTCTTTAAAAATAAGAAAACATGACAAATAGAATCAATGACACAGAACTTTATGCTCTACTATTTATGAGTAAAGTTTGCACTTAATATATACTTCATGTGATTTATTGTGCTCAATACAATATCTATGGTATCATTGAATATCTATTTTGGTCCACTTTTTTTTAAAAAATAGTAAAAGCTATAGCTTTGAAACTTTCAACATTTGTTAATCATTTATAAGTAAATACGTAGGTCAAGAATCATTACTCTCACTTGTATTTGTCATGATTATGGTCTTTTATACTTAGAGTTTAATCTTTATAGCTGAAAATTGTTTTTATGTTCACCTTTTCTCATTACTATGAGAGCTATAGCTTTAAAACTTTGTACACTTGTTTATTATCAGTATATGTGTAAGTCGATCAATGATAATAACTCTCTTTTGCCTTTTGTCAGAATTATGGCCCTTTTTATCTAAGAAAAACGGAATGTTTTGATTAAATTGTTGTGCCACATAAAATCAGTTTTTAAGACATCATATGGTCTTTGAAATTCCAATCATTCGTTTTTTAACACATTGAATTGACTATCAAAATCGAAAGTTTACTATTGGAGCGCTATGCAGACACCACCAACTATTTTAAATAACTACATACATGTATAAAACAGTCTCCGCCTGTGTAACAACGGTTTGCATTATGAAAATGTTACGTCTGCCACAAGTATAAATTGAATGATACTTTTTTGTGTTTAACTATGATGATGTGTTCATTGAAATCAAGAATTGTATATTTACAGATACTATTTAACTACTGCAAATATTGTTTGCTGCAAATCTTTTTCTGGCAGTGATAATTTAGAAAAAGTGAAAGTCTTGGTTGCCAACTAACGTTTACTCTCTTACACCCACCCGTTCCCTTTTTCGGATATTAAAGAGCTTAAACATAGTTAATCGTTATCCAAAATATTCAAAATAAATATGTTATTTCGTGCCAAAGAACTGAAAAGTAGTTTGACAGCGAATACTTTTATATAAAATTCATTTGTCAATATAAGATTTGTTTTATTTCCACAGATTATGTCTAATGCAATTTGAAAACAGTTAAGAGGTTGTCTGTGCATTTGTATATATGTTTAGATATGTATAAATGTTCCTACGTTTACTGAATTTACAAACATACTGAACTGCTATGAGCAAATGGAAAAGGCACTTGCACCACAATCGGGAGCGCTATCAAAGGCGTGTCTTGTTAGTGAAGAGAGACCGGTTGTTTTGTCGCCAGCTAGATAAATATTTGTAACAAACTGCCAACCTGCCGGGTACTTTAAAAATAGGAAATAGGCAGTAATGTTGTTTAATCTCTGTAGGTTTTACATAAGCAAAGCACAGCTGACCCTTTCAGTATCGGTGAGACATTAATAAACAAACTATTTATTTTTGTTTTACACACCCACTCGGTGTGATGGAATTAAAACATACGAGTTGTAAAGATCAAATTCGATAGAGCTGTCAAGTTTCTAAGCTGAGGAATGTAAAGATCAATAATGTAACTTTCCGAACATAAGTAAACTGGTTTGTACAATTGGTAACCATGCCAGTCGTGTCAGACTTAAGGATAGAAGAAGGCTCAAAATGTTCATCCGTATGCAATTTAAGGAACTGGTGGTCACCTGAATACAACATGCGCTCGTCAGCAAGTTGAATAATTTCTTTACCTTGAAGTGATTCCAAATCAGCTATTACAAACTTATCGTCGTCTGTGAACATTTGCTTTAACATATTGAATCAAACAGAATCCGTCGAATCGTATTTACGACATTTTGTTCTTGTGCAACAGTGGTCCTGTATTTGCCGAGCAGATTAAATTGCATTGATACATGACATCTGACGACATTTCATGAAACAAAACAAGGATAAGGCTTCAGTGGGAATAGCCAGATTTCTAGAACGCATAATTCCCAAACTAAACCCCACAGCAGCGTGTGTATGTACAACATATAGACATCAAGGATAAACAAACACATTACGGAGCAAGGCGGGGACGGACGGTCAGTTATAAAACCGGTTAAATGCGTGCAATCTCCCACCTTCACTCTTTATCCACACCTTGTTCCAGTTGGTAACTGAAGGCACATGTGAAATAGATGAAAGAAAATCTTAGGTATCAAATAAACATGTACAAAATGCCTTGCAGCAAAAGAAACACCATTTAAGACTAAATTAAAAAAGCTTAGCCCCACTCGGCTTAAAGAACAACTTATCATGGGGTCTTAGACACATTCAAAGCATAGCGGCCAACTGGACTGACCACCAAACATGCATCAGAATAGTCTGATCATATTCCCTCTAAAATACATCTTAATTGTTACAAATTAGATGAAACTAGAAATGAAATCGACGAAGCCAAGCCAGTAAGACTTTTATTAACAATAATTGTACAAATATTCACATCTTACAATGATTTCAGCATTATACATATACTTACATATAGCACATAGTGGTAGCTTCAAAAAGTAGTTAATATACAAATATAACAGATTATACATGAACGTGTAATAATGTGGGCCATCTGTCCACGTTGTAATTACAATATAACAAATGGAAAGCAATTTTGAGACTTAGCTGATTACCGTAATCCTGAAAACATTGTCAGAATCATCAATGGTTGATTATCTAAAACCGTTCCAGTTTTGAACGAATTTCTCATTTAGCTAAAATCTTGCAAGTGCAAGTTTTGACTCTTATGACGAAATATT
Organism: Mercenaria mercenaria; assembly: GCF_021730395.1. NCBI lineage: Eukaryota > Metazoa > Mollusca > Bivalvia > Venerida > Veneridae > Mercenaria > Mercenaria mercenaria. The sequence goes on from NC_069372.1 coordinate 6,982,644, forward strand.
CGTGGTTTATTTATCTGCAATTTTAATTTAACGTTTGATTATTTGTAAGTAATTTCGGTTAAATTTACTTGAATATTTACCTAACAGTATAAAATGTTTGTTTTCAATTGCTTCAACAAAAAATATCTAAAGTTTTTTTGACGACTAGATTTTGACATTTTCTTTGGCAAAAAAAATATATTGTAAGTATTTGTCAATTAATTTAAATTAACGTTTGATTATTTGTAAGAAAATATGATTAATTGTATTGACCTATTTTATTATCAATACATCTAAAACGTCTTTTGATAACTTGACTGAAATTTTCTTTTGTAACTACACATATTGCTAGTGTCTGAAATTTAATAAAAGTCTTGATGATTTATTCGCTAAATTTTCATAGCGTTTAACAAAAATATGAACTATCTGATGGGTGGCAACTATTTCTGCAAATCGTGCTGTAAAGTCACACAACTTGGAACTGCTATGTATCTGTACATACATTAACAAACTGAAACACTTATATAGTTAGTAATTTACTAAATCTCATAAGGTAATCATATGTTCTTGAAATTATTCTTCACACTTTAGAACAAAAACGTTTGTGTTTGCAAGAAAATGTCGGTATACAAACAATCTTGCACAAATTACTACGGTATTTACACAACAAGATTTATTCTAAACAATAATAACTGTTATTAACTCCTTCAAAAAGGCAAAATTCAAAGAGGCTCATGGGGCATATAATATGTGCGCACGAAGCATTTCCAAAGACAAAGTCAGCATTAAGGAGGTAGGTTACCTTCATATTTGTAAGTGCGCATGTCCAACCGGAAGCTAACGTGACGATTTGCGACGACGTTTACGACAAACTAAATGTGTTTGTAAATCCATTCTTCTGAAAACAAATCATGAACCTGTCTCCGAGCTGATGCTTTATGGTTTAATAATGCAGAAATAATGAATAAATTGCCGCAGAAACGCTTCAAAACAATGTTGCTTTAAAATGACGTCATTGACGTCATGACGTTACGTGTCAGTTACCGCGCAAATTTAATAGCTTTTATTTTGAAAGTACGTAATTCTGTGCATTTTCTTTATTTGAACTATTTTCAAACAGCTATTATTTGCTGAAATATTATTTATGAGTCTTTTGCTCTGAATAACAATCAATATTTTGCTTCTTTTATGTAGTTATATTGAAATGTTATGCGGTATGTAAGAAAATGGATGATGGTAACCGATGTTATTTGGAATATAATTGGGTGAAAGGTTACTTGTTACGGCCATTTTCAAATAAAAAACTTGCAGTTTGATTTGTATTACCTATTTTTCAGTTTTCGTTGATAATTTGTTAGTTATATACTAAAACTAAGCTCTAAAATTGTTCAAATTTCAGTAGAAAATTGTGATTTCTTGAATTGAATTGATGTTACCATGGAAACGAAGCCCGTGACCTATATATCTAAATGTAAAATTCAAAAGCGTTGACACTGGTCTATTTAAGGAACACAGCTTCGGCTTTTTATTTTCATTTCAACAACATCCACGAGAATAATAGCACATGCTGAACGATTTTTCCATGAAAAATGCAAGACGAAGGGTACTGCTGTAAGTATTTTAAGCTGTGAAATTTGTTTGAATAAATACAAATAACATGAAAATATAACTTACGTTTGAAATAATATGTTTTGAAGCTACATTAACAAGAAAGATAATTTTATGCAATATTTTTTATAAGAAATTGCGACAAAAAGCAAGATATAAGCTATTTTAAACATCTCTGTTGCCATGGTTACTTTAAACTTTAAGAAAAATAGGGTACCATGTAAAGTGCTTGGTATTTTGCTAATAATATTACCCAAATATTCCATGTTGGTTATTAACAGAATGGCACTGAAGCCGTCGAAAACCCCGTTTTTATACATAGTTGTTTAAAAATGAGCGAAAATGCGTTACCAAGGAAACACGAGCCCCGCGACATATACATTTTAAGCTTATATTAGAAAGCTAACGCGCATACTAGTAAAATTATCAATTATGCAGACTTCTACGGATATCAGTGAAACTAAAATACACTGAAAAGTGTTAAATATCCGTATTTTCCTTCTTCTTTCAATATAAAATACCTTTGGAGGGTCATGTTATTTAAACCTGGATAAAAATTGAACTTGAAGGGCCAGAGAAAAACGAAATTGAGATTGTAGCTGTTAAAACATCATATTACACAAAATACAAAAAATTGATGCGGTTCAACTAATTTGAATTTACCCTGGTAACAAGGTAACCTACCTCCTTAACATACATTTCATACAAACAACGCTAATGGTACAATTTTTCGCAAAAATATGGGCCTTTAAACCGAGTTTTTACATTGCGATCTTAATACAATAATTTTCTCGTAAGTTCACCAGTCATTTTCAAAGCGAGTTATACAAAAGATATGTTAAATGCGAATTTTCTCAGAAATTATTTCCAATTATAATAGGAAGTATGCACCAAAAGGGGCTGATTTCACTCTGTACAATAATAATATAACTTGATTATTTGAAACAATGCTACTTTGCTTAACATCTACCACAGACTAAAGTAAGCCATAATACACTGGATAAATAAACTGATTTTATTCTTTAAAGCAACATATTTATGTTGTCTTAAATAACATTTAGAACCGTTTAAACACAGAACTTATAATCGGATGTCATTTTCACGTTATTTTGATACTGAAAATATATCGAATAAGTAATAGGCACAATCCTTGTTCATTCAGATAAGATTTAAATGTCACAAAAAAACCCCGCTTAATTCATGTGATTTAGTGGGTTACTGAAACAAGAGCTGTCGGAGGTAGCAACGCTCGACTATTCAACTGCCTTGTCAATTGAATGAATATAAAAGTAAAAAAATGGCATAATTTTGAAGAAATGCAAAACTGCGTTATGGAACCTACACAGTGCTGATCTGCTCATGACAGTGGACAAGTGTGTGAAGTTTCAATATATTCCCATTAGAGGGTACTGAGGTACCTGCTTACATACCCAATTTTAACCAAAAACTGCTAAGTCAAAATAGGGGCTTAATTTTGTAAAATGCAAAGTAGAGTTATGGTACATGTGCACTATATGTCAGATCATGACAGTGACCAAGTGTGTGAAGTTTCAATCCATTCCCATTAGTGAGTACTGAGATACCAGCTTACATACAAAACCTTAACCATACCCATAAGTCGGAAAAGGGGCATAATTAAGAAAAAATAGCAAAAAGAAATTAGCAAAATAGAATTATGAAATCTGTGTAATGTAAGTCAGTTTACCACAGTAAATAAGTGTGTGAAGTTTCAATCCATTCCTACAAGTGGTTACTGAGGTACCAGTTTACATACAAAAACTTAGCCAAATCGGGGCGTTGACGGACGCAGAAGGGGTGAGTCCAATAGCTCTACCTATTCTTTGAATAGTCGAGCTAGTAAAACTGTATATGATATAATTAATGATTTTGTATTTTCATATAGAACATTATCAATTACTAAAAATGGTCAAATATAAGACTCATTTCATCACAATCATTAATTCTTACATCAATACAAACATATGTACCCTTTCTTATAAAAATAGTACAAAGTTTATTTATGCCATAGTATTCTTTTTCTTTTCTAATGTAAACATTGTGATTTCTTGATCTTTATTGACACCAAACAAGTATCTTCAAATTTCAAATTTAAACTAGAGATGCTTTTGAGAAAAGCGCATGTCCCCCACAACTGCCTTGTTTGTCTAGATTGTTCAGACGAATGGTTCCTATCAAAAATGTCTAGTTTGTCTACATGGTCTAGACGATTGGATCCAATCAGTAATTCAAGATTGATCCAATCAGTAATTCAAGGGTCATAATTCAGAAGTGCCTGGATTTGGCTAGTTACCGAACTTGGCCGAGGTCTTATGGCCAAACACGTTTTGTTCAAGTTTGGTGAAGATCGGATGAGAAATGTTCATCTTAGAGTGCGGAGAAGCTTTGTGACAGACAGACACACAGACAGACACACAGACAGGAGTAAATCAATATGTCTCCCACGACACTGTGTGGTGGGAGACATAATAAAAGCGTATTTGCATCAGTACACAGGTAAATTTCAAAGAGCTATTATTCTGTAAAAAGGATCAAGTCTGTTCTATGTTTGTTGTTTTCTCCTCGAAAACAATATTATATAAACCAACCTAAATGACAAACACAGTGTCTGTTTCTACATACATGTAATTAACAACGGAAAAATATATATCTACATATATATATATTTAACACAGCGCTTTTAATGTATTTATCCACGGCACCTAATTGCACAATATAAATATATACCGAGCAGCTGTTGTCGAAAACCTTTCCAACAAGCTTTACACCAATACACTGATATTGCGTTAGTTAAAATCTGATATATATATATAATTTACATATATACATACACATGAACCACCGACTAACATAGTTTTAGACCTTTAAAGTTCCAGTGTAATTTGTAATTAAAAAGTTAGCAAATCGGATACAACAGAAAAAACATGTTGCAAATTTGGCTCTATGTACACATGTAAAAGTTAAAAAAAACATAAGGTAACTAGATGGGTGCTCGAACAAATTGATTCCATATTTGAGTCATGCCATGAGAAAACCAACATAGTGGCTTTGCGACCAGCATGGATCCAGACCAGCCTGCGCATCCGTGCAGTCTGGTCAGGATCCACTGTGTTCGCTAACGGTTTCTCTAATTACAATAGGCTTTGAAAGCGAACAGCATGGATCCTGACCAGACTGCGCGGATGCTGGTCTGGTCTGGATCCATGCTGGTCGCAAACCCACTATGTTGGTTTTCTCATGGCGCGGCTCATTTGTATTAGTCTTTAAAGGGATACACAGGTAGACTATCGGCCAACAAATAATTTTTTGTTGATTTTTACAGAAACGATATTTACCACATTTTACACACAGGTGTAGTTAAACCAGGTAGCGTTTTTTTTTTACTTTGTTGTCCTCGGAGCGCAATGTTTATTATTCTGGTACCCTGACGTGTGCCCGTTTAGGCGTAAAAAATTTGTTTGTTTCCGGTATCCAGACCTACCCTAAATTTTGGCCCGACCCTAACTTTTTTTATGGTCTTGGAAAATATCTTTTTCAACTTTTTAACAAAAAAGTTGCAAAACTGAACTTTTTATGCTTTAAACATGGTCAGTGATGTTAGAAATCAACTTTCTGATGCTCTAAAGGCATAATCCCCTTATTTGTATTTATTTCTTTGTCACAAAAATAATTTCCGAAAAGTCTCACTTAATAAAAAAAAAAAAAAAAAAAACTTTTCCCGACCTACCAACCCTAATTTTTTTCAGCATGTTACCGGAAACAAAGAATTTTTTAGGCCTTAGGATAATACCCAAAACGTGCCATAAAATGTCGTATTCAGCGTATCAGTTTTCATTGGATAGAACACGAGTATCATGTATGTGCAATGCATCACTATACGATAAAAACTTTATGAATACCCATTTAGTAATTAGAACACGAGTATCAAAGGTTTATGTGATGCATAACTATACGATTAAAACTTTCTGAATACCCATTTAGTAATTAGAACACGAGTATCAAAGGTTTATGTGATGCATAACTATACGATAAAAACTTTCTGAATACCCATTTAGTAATTAGAACACGAGTATCAAAGGTATATGTGATGCATAACTATACGATAAAAACTTTCTGAATACCCATTTAGTAATAAGAACACGAGTATCAAAGGTTTATGTGATGCATAACTATAAGATAAAAACTTTCTGAATACCCATTTAGTAATTAGAACACGAGTATCAAAGGTTTATGTGGTGCATCACTAGACGATAAAAACTTTCTGAATACCCATTTAGTAATTAGAACACGAGTATCAAAGGTTTATGTGATGCATAACTATACGATTAAAACTTTCTGAATACCCATTTAGTAATTAGAACACGAGTATCAAAGGTTTATGTGATGCATAACTATAAGATAAAAACTTTCTGAATACCCATTTAGTAATTAGAACACGAGTATCAAAGGTATATGTGATGCATAACTATACGATTACAACTTTCTGAATACCCATTTAGTAATTAGAACACGAGTATCAAAGGTTTATGTGATGCATAACTATACGATTAAAACTTTCTGAATACCCATTTAGTAATTAGAACACGAGTATCAAAGGTTTATGTGATGCATAACTATACAATAAAAACTTTCTGAATACCCATTTAGTAATAAGAACGCGAGTATCAAAGGTTTATGTGATGCATAACTATACAATAAAAACTTTCTGAATACCCATTTAGTAATTAGAACACGAGTATCAAAGGTTTATGTGATGCATAACTATACGATTAAAACTTTCTGAATACCCATTTAGTAATAAGAACACGAGTATCAAAGGTATATGTGATGCATAACTATAAGATAAAAACTTTCTGAATACCCATTTAGTAATAAGAACACGAGTATCAAAGGTTTATGTGATGCATAACTATACGATTAAAACTTTCTGAATACCCATTTAGTAATAAGAACACGAGTATCAAAGGTATATGTGATGCATAACTATAAGATAAAAACTTTCTGAATACCCATTTAGTAATTAGAACACGAGTATCAAAGGTATATGTGGTACATCTCTATGCGATAAAAACTTTCGTTTGTATTTCAGCTAGGTAAGTTATTATTTCTTGAGACGAGTCGGTTGTCTACGGTCGTAAACAAAATATCTCATTTTTTCTTCGTCCTTCATCTTAGGACATTGACCCTAAATCCATTTGGTAAAATGTTGTAGTATGTACACTGTTTATGCTTAGCCAAGTGCTAAAACGTTCGTAAAAGGGGTTATGATATAATAAAGGCATTTGTGTCATTTTATTTTTTTCCACATTAGATACTACCACTTGATGACTCAACATTTTTTAAAATTGTATGCCTCCAAATATTGAAATACATTGTGAAGATTATTGTATAATCAAAGCTTATGAAAATGTCACTTGAACTGCACAAGATATTAAAATGTAAGATGTCATGTAGAAGACATCATGTAAACGAATGTGCAGAAAGTCGACAAACTTTTTCTTACTTATAGACTAATACTGCATTATACAATCTGGCTTAGTATTGCATGTTATCCGGCTTCACGCCAACTAGCTGAATACTTGCAGATGTTTAGTAATAGACTAATTTACTCATCGTGTTTGAGGTATGCCGCTATGACATAATATCGGAGAACTTTAAAACTAATAGGAGTTATGAATGACATACTGTTTATATGTTTTCTAAAAAGTTCGGAATTTACACGCTCTAAATTTATGTTTCCTTGACACATTGTATTCTGAAAAACAAATCGTCAAGACTCAAGCACAATACTTACTACATACATTGACATGTCCATTAAATGCCCTATAACAATCATCAGAATGTTTAATTGTTGAATTAATGCAATTCATGCTTATTCACCACTTTAAAACTACTGAAATCGACTGCCCTTCAGCATTTTGCGTGAGTTTAAATGAATGTCTGAGTCATTTTTGTTTAATTATACATGCACGTGTATTATACAAATAAGGATATGCGCCTGTTTAATTCATTTGAAATCTAAAAGTAAAAAGCCGGAAGAAGACGACCATTTATGTTGAAATATTAATCAGAGTACATCATCCGATTGTCTAACAATTTAATACTTTAAAGACTTTCAAAAGTTTAATAGGTGATGTTAAGAGACATGGAATCTATTTAGTGAACGTTTTATTAAAGTATTACACACTTCCTTTGTTGAAAAATTACAAATACATATATGCGGTTATAAACACAAAAGAACCGCCCCTATGTCGAGACAGAAAATTGTACAATTCCGAATATACTTCAAGAATGTATGGAAGATACTAGTGTACAAAAATCCTTGGACAATTTTAACATTGTAAATATCAGTTACACAACAATGTTTCATAACACTTTCTGTATGCAGACAAACTGAATATGAAACAACAGCGTTATTGCTTTTAAATCAGCATACTCTACTCTTTAGCGCGTCATAACGACTATTTCTTCCTTAAATAAATGTCATGATTCCCTGCATGAATATCATATTTCCCTATTATAATTTCATGTTTCCTTATATGAACATCATCAATCAAACCGAGGCTGCTATTATTTTGCTTGGGGTTGTATTCTATGCTTCCAAGGATCTTCTTATAGATTTTGTTCTTCCTATATGACTTTCATGAAAATCATCCGGACGATATTAATGAATATGGCAATACCATTAGTTGGAAGGTGGGCTACATAAAATAGTTATATCAGATATAAAAATCTTTTTGTTATGCGTAATAAACACAATTCATAAATATCCATAATGGTTTGGCTCATCTTATCGTCAATGTCAATTTGAAACCGAAGTTACACATTCCCTGTTAACAATGTCTTGTGACATTTTATTCGCTGGAGTACCTCTTCCGGCATATTTCGGGTGTAATAGAAAAACCAACACTGATGTTAGTCCTTATGACGTCAAAAAGATATGACGTCAAAAGGATATAGGTCAGTAAAGGAAATAAACTGAACAAATCTTATCCATCATCATCAATTTTGACCAAGGGTAAAACCAAACTGTAGCCCCATTACCGAAAAGTTTTTCTACATTTTATACAGTGTTCCTGCTTGTCACAGAACTATAATATCTCTCTATGCAACGGCGGAGGGTTATGTCATTTCCACTGCAAACATAATGTTTTTAAGTTGCAACAATCATTTAAAACAATATTTAATACGTTTCACTGGTGACTAAAACGAAATAAAACCTTTGCCCCCAATTATTAGTCTTGTTCAAACACGACTGTGGCAAGACCTTAAATTCCCTTTAGTGACCCTTTATATGTCTGTAGACCATGCTTGTTTTACCATTTCAAAGATTATATAAATAAAAGCACAAGCCTAGCACACTGTCCTGGGTCTTCTTCAACGTCAGTTTCTAACTGCACACATTGGGTAATAGGTCATAATTAAATTACATTTAAACGAGATATACAAACATTGAAAGAGATTTTTAGATTACATTTAAAGAAAACTTCAAGACGTTTCGTTTATGTCTTGTTGGGCGACCTGTGGTTTTCCAACTTTTATATTTTGGTACTGTTAGAATGCAGTTAGCACAAATATGTGCTCTTCTAAATGGAGGAAATAAAGAATATCTGGCTATTATTTTTGCCAGTGCTCGGAGTCATTACAAAGGAACCTTGAATTTTTAACTTAAATGACATTTCTTTACCAAAGTTTTGGCGTCATTAAGGTGAATTAGTGAAAAAAGCCATTTCGTATTAGCCATTACCAAAAATGAGCCGTGCCATGAGAAAACCAACATAATGGGTTTGCGACCAGCATGGATCCAGACCAGCCTGTGCATCCGCGCTGTCTGGTCAGGCTCCATGCTGTTCGCTTTTAAAGCCTATTGGAATTGGAGAAACTGTTAGCGAACAGCATGGATCCTGACCGCAGGCTGGTATGGATCCATGCTGGTCGCAAACCCACTATGTTGGTTTTCTCATGGCACAGCTCATTTTTGGTACGACATTAAGGATGATAATATTTGGCGCTGACTGTGGAATTACACATAACTGTAAAAAGCTATATACAACAAACGTGCACTACTTTAAACCTAATGCATCGTGCTGTTATTACACATAAATCTGTTGATTTATAATTACATAAACTTTGAGACTAGTATACTTTTAAACTATGATTAATACTGTTGAATGATAAATCTTCTTTTTGCATAAGCATTGCTAAATTACCAAATGATGCTTTATACCTTTGTAAGAGTGCGGCTTCTTCTATTACAAATTGCTAAGCGAATGCTATTTACCATGAACAAAGTAATTACAAATTACCTTAGCTAAATTACCAGCTGACACAATTTTTAACTTTTCTGAAAAATCTGCCCTATTATATAAGGGAAGTAGCTAAACATCATGTGATTTGACGGAACAAGGACAATACGCCTGCTGGAAAAACACGGAACTGGTACATGCCACTTTTGTGAAGGTTTCTAGTGATATCAAAGCAGCTGCCGGGACAAGGTAAAAATACATCAAATCAAGGGCCATAACTCCACTGAAAATCGCTGAACCGGAGCATACCAATAATATGTACAATGAGGTTTGGTACTGATCACTGTAGTAAGATTTGGTTGAAATCCGCCAAAAACGATATAAGAGAGTTGCTAAAACATCATAAAATTTGATGAGTCAAGGGCCATAAATCTGCTGAAATTCAATAAACCGGAAAATGTCGACAATTCGCACAATTAGGTTTTGCACTTATTACTCTTGTAAGGTTTGGTGGAAATCTGCCCAATATAATATAAGAAAAATGGCCCAAACATCGCACGATTTGATGAATCAAGTACCATAACTCCACTAAAAATCATTAAACCAGAAAATGCTGACGAAAAGCACAAATATGCTTGACAATGACCATCTCTGAGAAGTTTGGCGTAAATAGACCTGGTGATGTCAGAGGAGTTGCGTGGATACGGACGAACGGACGGATGGACAGCAATAAATCAATATGTCTCCCCAACTACATGTGGGAGACATAATAATTATTCATTTAAAGTACTTTAAAATTCTCAATTCCGAAACACATGTTCAAGAGCACAAAAAAATAATATTCATTCAAAGCGCTTTACAATTCTAAATACCTAAATACATTATTAAGATCGGAATGAAATGAAATTTTATTCAAAGCGAGTTGTAATCCTACACAAATCTTCCTAAATACATGATAGAATAACAAGGAAATAAATTTTATTCAAACTGCTTTAAAATCTTAAATTCCTAAATCAGTGAGGTAAGTTGTGCCCTCATACAAAGACCCGCAACTCTTCAATATGCTGCGGAGATTCCTCTGGTATTATTATCGCTCTTGTTCTCTGAAAAAGAAAAGTAAATGGGTCAAAACTGGGTTGCTCAAAAGATCATTCAGTGGTTACCCTTTTTGTTTACTCTGTGCTGCGTATATTGGAGGAAAATATAGCAGATAAGGACAATTACAAGATATGAGCCGTGCCATGGGAAAACCAACATAGTTGCTTTGCGACCAGCATGGATCCAGACCAGCCTGCGCATCCGCGCGGTCTGGTCAGGATACATGCTGTTCGCTTTCAAAGCCTATTGTATAAGAGAAACTGTTAGCGAACAGCATGGATCCTGACCAGGGTGCGCGGATGCGCAGGCTGGTCTGGATCCATGCTGGTCGCAAAGCCACTATGTTGGTCTTCCCATGGCGCGGCTCATATGTTTTGCAACCTCTTTCATATTACAAGTAATACATTTCTGAAATTCCATCCATGTTTAGAACAATATACATTAAATAGCAAATTCAAATATCAATGAAATCAAAAAAGGTATGTAATATCTATCAGTTCACTATGAACCGCAACTCAGTTTTAAAAAGTTTAAAACAGTGAAGTTGGCTCATATTATATTGCATCTGTCCAAGATAGCGGCCATTCCAAAATGACCGACTTTAAATTTAGTGTAAGTAACTTTTATTCAAACAGACTAGACAGGAAATGCTAATTTACTAATTCACTAGACAAAGGGGATCAGTTTTCTATAAATATTGCTGGCCAGTGCAGTTATCTATCGTAATACAAAAAATATGTTTTCTCAGTGTAACTGTCATACAATGAAAAATATGGACATTTCACGAAGTTTTACCATGTATATCACCTTGTTTTATTTTATATTACACCGAAAATACCTTAGAACGCACCAAAAAAGCTATAAGAAAAAAGATCATTCCAAATATTCATTAATTCTAATTGTAAGATTCGTTTCTGTGGTAAACAAAATTTTTCTAAATAATTTTGACGCTATATGTCAGGACTATAAAATGCCAATCTCTTCTCTTATATTTGCGTTAAAGAGATTTAAACGTTTTCTGTTTTAAACAGTCAGAATAAGAAGCACTTTGTCATTCCAGAGGTCCTCGACATTGTTTTAAACACTAAGAATAAGATTATTGTGGCATTTAAAAGGTCTCTCAAATGTTGAGGAACACTGATAGGTGAGAATGCAATCAGATAAAAATCGAAAATTTTAGAAATGTTCCGAAAAATAGTTCACATGCGTAAGAAATCAGTTTAGGGTCTTTAAATGTACAGCATAAGTATTTATATCATCACCACTGTTAATAATAAGGATAAAAACGATAAGATAAACAGCTGAAACTCGATATCCCGAACTCGCTTATGTCAAATTTCCGGCTATCTCGAAGACATTTTCAAACCCCGTAACGAAAAAAAAAAGCGTGCACAAATATTATTTTATGTGAGCCGCGCCATGAGAAAACCAACATAGTGGCTTTGCGACCAGCATGGATCCAGACCAGCCTGCGCATCCGCGCAGTCTGGTCAGGATCCATGCTGGTCGCAAAGCCACTATGTTGGTTTTCTCATGGCACGGCTCATGTCAATTTCGATTACTCGAAGTAAAACGCTCGATCCCTTGGAACTCGAGTTACCGAGTTTCAGCTGTATTTACCTCGACAACAGATCCTGGTGTTATCAAAAACTTGTATATAGCATACGCGGGTATACATATCAATGATGAAACAACCATCAGCCAGCCTACTGCAATGGACCATTCCGGGTACTCATAATTGCTATATTGTGGGACTGGTGCTATTACTAACGTCATGATGAACAGCGACTGGAAAATATAAACAGACAAACCTGACAAAAACAAAATCTCCGAACACCTTATTACACTTTTTCTAAGGATAAGCAGCGACTGAGCATCTGACGAAGACCTATTACCTCCTTTTGATCCAAACTGACTATTACCTTCATAATATGGTCCGATGTAGAGCTCCGGAACACAATGAAATAATCAGAACTTTTTCCAAATAAATCTATAAATAGACTATTATTAGAAGAAATAAAGCAGATATCGGCTTAAAGTAAATTGAATGGACTCCTTATACTTTTTATCTTCTATCTATACATCCATTTGATTTCTTAAAGGCGTACGCTAGAATTCCTTGTATATGAGATGGGCGAAAATTTTCCCAATAACAGAATTTCTTTAAACTTTTGATATTGAAGGACAATCATCTAAGAAACAAAAAAATGCAATAAAAATCATAGGTCACCGGATTCGAAAAAGAGTTATCTGCCCTTGAAAACGTCATTTTTGGGGGAAATGCCGTTTTCAAGGGCAGATAACTCTTTTTTGATACCGGTGACCTATGATTTTGATTGCATTTTTTTGTTTCTTAGATGATTGTCCTTCAATATCCAAAGTTTGAAGAAATTCTGTTATTGGGAAAATTTTCGCACCAAATTCTAGCATACGTCCTTAAGACAATTTTTCCATAAGTTGTTTGATAATACTTTGCCTTTCAGTTTCAAAAGTTATTAGGTAGTTTTTTTACACCGATGAGTAGACTCTTTCTAGTCTAACTATGTCAATATGCTTCTTGATAGTAAATGTTTTGCCTGTTTTAATACAATTATTGTAGATAGAAAGGTTGTGTGAAATTTTTATATCGTATACATTATTATTTATGTATACATAGACGACACATCTTTTCATACATACACTGATGTAAGCTTTTCTAGGAGGCGGCGTTCCTGAAACTTGGCCATTTCCAACATATCTTTCTCACTGTTTTCAAATGATAACATTTAACAACCCTTGGACGAAATGCAAGACCGTTGTTGTGTAAAGTTTACTGAATCTTAAGTAACAAGTCGAGTGGAAAACTGCCGCAAGTTCAGGACTCAGTTTGAAAAGCTTGCCGTTAGTCGCCTTAAGTGTAACTGAAATTTTGGCAATCAAACCCATTGTTTTCCAAGAACGTTTTATATTCGTTTGGCCGTAACGCTTTCAGGGCAGAATCTTGGTCAGTCATATTACAGTTAGACCAATGCTGTTTCGAGAATGTATACGAGGTGAATATTAACGGTTTAAAAGCACTGAACTCCAGTTTGTAACAAAAATAAAAGTCCAGTTTAGATGTCAAGAAATCAAAGAAATATCATTTTTTGCCTAAATCTGGAGTATGGTCCCTTTAATATACTGGGAATACCATGCCAGAAAATTGTAAAAAACTATTTTATGAAATTATATTTTCAAGTAGACAATTGATAGTATAAGACACAGCTATGGCATGAAAAGGATACAGACAATGTATGCATTACCTTCATACTCCTGCTGATTTATATCAAAACATTACAAGCAATGCACAGTAAACTTCTGGCGTTGAAAACTTACCAGTTTTAATTGAATATGTACTTGTGATGGCGATTTAATAATTACTGTGTACCAGTTTTATTTGATAGAGATAGTACCTAAGTTTTTCAAATCATAGGTTTGAAGTTAAAAAGCTTTGAAATGAAGACAAATGTCCATATATTTCTCAAAAACAGAAATATAGACAATATTTTAACCAGAAGTGCGGAGTTATGAGCATTTAATATTTTCATGATAACGAAAATTTCGTGATCAAGGACATGTAACTCTTCTTGAACATGGAGAGCATAAACATCAAAGGGACATAATATTGTCAATATTTTCTAATTGGGTGCATTTGATTTAACATTCAACTTTGATCTGGATTGCTAAATACTGATCCATGATACTGTATGCTAAAAATTTAGAACATCTGGAACAGTCTATTAACTGAAAAACTATGCTTCAGCAGAATCTTAATAGTTAAGCTCTAACTGGGACTCGAACCCAGGACCTCTCACACCAAAGGCAGACACTCTACCACTTCCCTATAACAGCAGTAGCTAATAGCTATGCAGTTTAATTGCTGGATTACATTGCGTGAACTGGAACAATAATCGGTGAACTCCGGATTATCGGCGTATTCGCTTTGTTACCTAACGGCCTTTTTTTTTGTAAAGAAAAAATATAATCTAATGCTGCCAACGTCATAATTGGTCAAATCTGCCCAAATTTCTCTGACGTGTTGTTCAGAGTATGAACTTACTAACTGGCAGTACCAGTGAAATATTACTTACACTGAATATTTTATATTTGCCCTTTTTGCAGCTGCCGAACGGCAAAGACGATAAGATTTGTCCAAATATAAGTAATTATTTTACCAGTTTTGAGAGAATTTCAATTAATGGGAAATTACAGTTACAAACTAAATACCTTTCTGCAGCACATGGAGTCATTAGCATTCACTGTCAATCAGTATTATGACTAAGATCGACTGTCATTCATTCATTTCAAAGTTTCATAGACAGAGTCCGTTGTTTACATTTTTATCGTAACCGGTGCACTTTTAAAAATCACTTTAGTTTGAAAAATCAAAGTATGCGAAGAGCTATGGTACGGTCTCTATATTTGAGTATGTGCATGTAGCGGTCATTTAATAGTGACTTTGTACCAGTTTTATTTGAGTATGTGCATGTAGCGGCCATTTAATAGTGACTGTGTACCAGTTTTAATTGAATATGAACTTGTAGCGGTGATTTAATAGTTTTAATTGAATATGTACTTGTAGCGGCGGATTGATAATGACCGTGTACCAGTTTTAATTGAATATGTACTTGTAGCAGCGATTTGATAATGACTGTGTACCAGTTTTAATTGAATATGTACTTGTAGCGGCGGGTTAATGATGACCGTGTACCAGTTTTAATTGAATATGAACTTGTAGCGGCCATTTAATACTGACTGTGCACCCGTTTTAATTGAATATGAACTTGTAGCGGCCATTTAATACTGACTGTGTACCCGTTTTAATTGAATATGAACTTGTAGCGGCGATTTAATACTGACTGTGCACCCGTTTTAATTGAATATGAACTTGTAGCGGCGATTTAATACTGACTGTGTACAATTTTTAATTGAGTATGTACTTGTAGCGGCGGGTTTATGATGACCGTGTACCAGTTTTAATTGAATATGTACTTGTAGTGTCGATTTAATACTGACTGTGCACCCGTTTTAATTGAATATGAACTTGTAGTGGCGATTTAATACTGACTGTGCACCCGTTTTAATTGAGTATGTACTTGTAGCGGCGATTTAATACTGACTGTGTACCAGTTTTAATTGAATGTGAACTTGTAGCGGCGATTTAATAATGACTGTGTACCAGTTTTAATTGAATATGTACTTGTAGCGGCCATTTAATAATGACTGTGCACCCGTTTTAATTGAATATGTACTTGTAGCGGCGGGTTAATGATGACCGTGTACCAGTTTTAATTGAATATGTACTTGTAGCGGCCATTTAATAATGACTGTGCACCCGTTTTAATTGAATATGAACTTGTAGCGGCGGGTTTATGATGACCGTGTACCAGTTTTAATTGAATATGAACTTGTAGCGGCGGGTTAATGATGACCGTGTACCAGTTTTAATTGAATATGAACTTGTAGCGGCGGGTTTATGATGACCGTGTACCAGTTTTAATTGAATATGAACTTGTAGTGGCGGGTTTATGATGACCGTGTACCAGTTTTAATTGAATATGTACTTGTAGTGGCGATTTGATAATGACCGTGTACCAGTTTTAATTGAACATGTACTTGTAGCGGCGGATTAATGATGACCGTGTACCAGTTTTAATTGAATATGAACTTGTAGCGGCGGGTTAATGATGACCGTGTACCAGTTTTAATTGAATATGAATTTATAGCGGCCATTTATAATGACTGTGCACCCGTTTTAATTGAATATGAACTTGTAGCGGCGGGTTAATGATGACCGTGTACCAGTTTTAATTGAATATGAACTTGTAGTGGCGGGTTAATGATGATCGTGTACCAGTTTTAATTGAATATGTACTTGTAGTGGCGATTTGATAATGACCGTGTACCAGTTTTAATTGAACATGTACTTGTAGCGGCGGGTTAATGATGACCGTGTACCAGTTTTAATTGAACATGTACTTGTAGCGGCCATTAAATAATGACTGTGCACCCGTTTTAATTGAATATGAACTTGTAGCGGCGGGTTAATGATGACCGTGTACCAGTTTTAATTGAATATGAACTTGTAGCGGCGGGTTAATGATGACCGTGTACCAGTTTTAATTGAATATGTACTTGTAGCGGCGGGTTTATGATGACCGTGTACCAGTTTTAGTTGAATATGAACTTGTAGCGGCGAATTAATAATCACTGTGTACCAGTTTTAATTGAATATGAACTTGTAGCGGCGATTTAATAATGACTGTGCACCCGTTTTAATTGAATATGAACTTGTAGCGGCGATTTAATAATGACTGTGCACCCGTTTTAATTGAATATGAACTTGTAGTGGCGATTTAATACTGAATGTGTACAAGTTTTAACTGAGTATGTAATTGTAGCGGCGAGTTAATAATTACTGTGCTCAGGACATTCAGAATGAACATTCGGCATATCAATAATTCAGTTAAGACTGAGTACCTACCAGGTTTAAGCAGTCATAGTCTTTAAATCTGAATAACTCGCCATTCACTTCTGAAGTCTCAAGTGCCGAAGAGATCGGATTCTGTTACGGGCAAAATCAATACACGTGTCTTGAGGTTCTACTGTACCTGACCGTGCTTGAAATAATGTCCTTTAGCTCATATAATGCGTTTGTTTATTAAGTGGCTGCCAAATTTTTATGGCGACAAAATATATCTATTTCTTGTTAAACTCTATTTTTGATAATTGTTTTATTATGTATTTACCAAATGTTTGAGTATTAATCAATATTGCACAAAATATAAACGAGTCCATTGTATATGATTACATCTCCACTTCCTTTATTGCTCTAACTGTAAGTTTTTTTATGTGTTTCGATTTTCTTACCATGTAATTATGCATATTTTCTATTTTGATAGTCATTTCCTGATGGAACTTTGCTACAGATTAAGCGCCGCTTTAATGATCTTTGATGACGTCGTTATGAGTCTTAACCCACCAGGGCAATAAATACTTACCAATAATATGGCTGGAGCTATGAACATCCAACATGTCTTCCAGAATGTCCAGTATGAACTAGATTTTGGTCCGAGCATTGCTTCTATGTCATGACTGAAGCGTGTGGCCCCTAGAAAAAATGTGCAATCTTTAATAAACAAAACACATTCACTTCCAGAGTGCTACTGTTAAGTTTGTCACATACTCTAACACGACCGGCAAATACACATAGAAGAAATTCAACCCAAAGTTTTTTGGGATAACCCATGCGCGTGCAAAGGGTTGTTTTGGCTGTTCCATATACCGCCAAACTCCCGCCTGCAATTCTTTTTATGAATGAAAGTCGCGTGACGTTTGTAAATCGTTTACAGTTTTCTTGGGAGGAAATTTCAACAGCCACATCCAGGTGTGTAGCTCGAAGTGCAGTTTATGTCGTAAAAAGTAGTTACCATTTTTCTAACACTGTTGTTTCAATTATGTCGTGTTAGAAATAGAATAACCCGAGTTTTTCGTTCTGATGCGAAACAATATATCACTCAGGCCTACGGCCTTCGTGATAAATTCCTACAATAAGAACTCAAAACAAGGGTTATTCTACGATAAACCACGCTTGGGAACTTATTATTTCTTAATTATTATGTCACATATTATTAGGTTATTTACCATTATTCTGCCCAATACGGCGATACATATGAACATGACATGATAGGCGAATCCATTATTCAATACATTCCTGTGCTTTGATCACACCAGGAATATCGACAAATTGATAATTGAAATATTTAAATCTACAATGAATGAATTTTGTAACTGTGCAGATGTAAGAAAAGCTGTGGCTCAATAGCTGTTGGGCATAGTTTGCTTTCAATATCACCACGTGAGAAATAATATTTTACTGTATTTTATTCTAAACTAATTCAGTTTTGACAAACAACATCGCTTAGTGCAAGATTATTTTAACACAAAGTCACAAATCTCTTTTGCTGTAGGGCATTGCTCATGAAACTGTAAATTTTAAAAAATCGATTGTAATTCTGATGTACTCAATAACCAAAACGAAATTCCCCAAACAAATATTTACAAATAATTAAGATACAAGGGATTGAAAACTGCACAGTTTTAAAATAAAAATTCCTTTTGCGTGTTTTATCTTATCCAGTACTCATTTTTCTCCTCCAGCGATTCGCATTTGTATCACATGTCTGTCCATTATTTCCGTACTGGATACACGATATTTCGTATCAAACGATTCAACAGCTTTTAACTCCATTCAACGTTAAAAGTGTGCTCATACCACGTGACTTTGACGTCATTTTTCATTAACACGGCAAGTTAAATTGACAACATCTTCGTGGATTCGAAACTGCAAAGCAATGTAAGTTCTTTATTTCTTGATCAAATATGGCCAAATAAAGCACAAGCTAAGGCAAATAGTTAAAATTCTACGCAAACATATAAATGATTTCATAAACAGATGAGAATTTTTGGCTTGAAAACGGGAAAACTGTTTTCTTTTGAAAGATTTAGCAAAGTAGGACGGTAAGCAAGCGTCATTTTTGACAGAAAAGAAAACTGATAAATATGGACACCAAGGGTGTTCTGCGTATTACCTATTCACAGGAACTTAATTGTGGTTCTGCTGGAGACCTTAGGAGGAAATAATATGTCTGAATTAATTGAATAGTTTGGAAAACGCAAAATATGCTAAGACATCAAGCCCGCTTGAAAAAAATGTCTTTTGAGTCGAATTCCGTCAATTTAATTTAAGATACATTTTTAAATATACATCGAATGTGAAACAAGTTTCTAACAGCTTGATCACGCTCGACAGCTACCTCCTGGGTATCTTCTCAGTATTAATGCCTATTTAGGAATAGGAGAGGCAGTGGTATGAAGTTCGCCTCTGGCGGGATTCGTACGCAAGACTTCTGGATCCATATTACGGTGCTTTTATTTACCCTAGACCATGGCTCCTCACAGTAATACATGTATTAGATAATAAAGACGTCACAGTACAATAATCTTTAATCATTTCATTAAATCCTTGCAGTGTGGTCCTTCAAAAACAAAACAAAAACTGTTAAAAAGACTAAAACAGTAGTCATGTTGTTTTACATGTATATGCATGCATATTTAGAGCGGTACATACCGCTACTAGTGTGCAATATCCCCGTAAATTCAGCTATGTGATGAATGCTATCATTGCGCGTGAAATAGTCCCCTAATGATAAATTGAGAATATATTAGGCGACTTGCTACTGTGTTTAGGGATCACGAACTTGACGACCCAAGGCATCTTTCTGTGAAGGCAAAGTCAAAGAGGCCAAGATTGAAACTGATGGAAACGACATAGCCAATGATGCGTCGGGTTTGAGGAGGGAAAACATCGGGAGAAACGAACGACACACAGGATTGGCAGTGATTTGAAGGAACTCGATTAAACTAAAATTGGCAATTCAGAAAAACCTGTTGTTCTGAAATTCTGTCGAAATAACATTTTTTTCATGTATTTCATGCTACGATCTTTTTGTATCGTCGTGCTTCGCGGCTTTGGTGTTGCATATCCTGCTGGACTTCAATACTTACTTTACATTCTGTTGTACAAAGTATGTAATTGTGAAAATACTTCACATCTGTCATAGATCCGAAAAGTAATGCCTACAGAAGTCAAATGCTTTATTTTATATTACAAAACTTACAAAATATAACATCAAGTTAAGACAGTAAATACCTTTTTTTTATCTTAGTGTATAAAGCAGCACACAATCTTCAAATGTTTTATTCTGCTTAAAAAGATTATACATTTTAAAAAGGTCACCGTAATTGTCTGGTTCTCGGAAAAATCGGAATGAACTTTCTGGACACCTGTATAATTCCTATTTCCGTCAAAAATGCCATAACTGTTCTTTTTATTCTTTCATTAAATATATCAAGTACAAATAAACTTGATAAAATCATACGTTTTTCATGTTTTGTGCCAATAAAATCAACACCCATAAAAGTCATCATCGATTTGCGGTTTTAAACGTCAACGCAGGAAGACTAATGGAAACTTGTTATAAATATAATGCTTAAAATGAGAATATGGTCCAATCTAGAAGTGCCCTAGACAATTTAAGAATCCCAGTAATAGCTGGCATGTTGGAACCTTAAAATGCGCGGATCAATACTGTAATGGCCATATTGAATTTATCAAAAATATTATTAATATGTTGTAATATAATAGTTTCAATGTAATCATTTTGTATTCTCCAGTCTATTAATCTGTTCTGTAATCACGACTTCTGCCTTTAATCTTTTTCAAAACATTAAAAGATACAACTTAAACATCCCGTGCGCAGTTCGAGATTTGTACGGTACAATAATAGAATTAGTTTATACTAATTTGTTTTAGCTCGATTGTGATGAAAGCTTCAAGCTTATTGGAACCACTCTCGAGTCCGCTTCCTGGAAAAACCAGTACTGGTGTCATGTGAGAAGTCATGGTCGTGACCCCAATGGGGCTCGAACCCACGACCCCTGGATTGAGCGGCCGACACCTTATCCACTAGACCACCAATAATAGAATTACTGGGCATTACTTGAATTCTAAAAATGCAAATAACAATTCTAGAACGCTCCGTATTCTCATACTGTGCAGAATATACATATACAACAACTGTGCACTCCAAAATGCAGTTGAATATTACTTGTAAAGATGAATATATACTAAGCAAAAATCGGCAGATAAAAATGATAGGACCATGTGTTCTACCTTTTGCTAGACTAATTTAAAAAATTGAAAAAAAAATGGACCTCACACAGAATTTTACAATGGGAGTCTACGGGAAAATATTATATAACTATTGACGTTTAAGTAAATTTATTTCCGGTTTGCCGTTTATTCATAAAATGGTTTTCGTTTCCGAGTCCAGACTTTATTATTGTATATTATCCGGATAAATTACTTTTCCCCATTACCCTCGTGCAGAACTACAATGTACCTTAAGTTTTAAACTTTCTGGTCCTACATGGTCATCGATTTCAACACTTAAAAAAAATGAAAATCGTTGAAGCGGGTGCTGTGGGGCGTGAGAAGTTCTGCATTTTTCGTAATTGCACATGAACATATAGGATCAAACCGAATCTGCATTTTCGTACTTTGCTTCCTGAGTGGTCTGATACGTTTTGACTGTGATAGTGACCTGGTTAGTTTCTTTGTGTGCTCGTTTGTGAATTCAATATTTTCCAAAGACAAAGTCAGAAGTTAACTTGCAAGAATACTTCGGGACATGAATTTCTAAATGTTTACCAGTCTTTGAAGACTGATGTGGTTTTGAGAAGAAGTAGAGTGGTCTCTTTTTTGTAAATCTTTGATGACTGTTTGCTAGAAGTGTGACTCATTTGACGATAATGTAAAAAGGGCTCGACGTATTATATTTGCCATTAATTCAGTCATATCATCTCCAGCAGAACCGCAATTAAGTCCATGTGAATCGGTTATAGGCAATATACCCTTGGTATCCATAATTATCCGTTTTCCTGCCTAAAAGGACACTTGCCTACCGTCTAACCATGCTAAATGTTTCTAAAGAAAACAGTTTTCCCGTTTTCAGTCCAAACCTGCTAATCTGTTTATAAAACCATTTATTATGTTTGTGTAGTATTCACTTTTTGCCTTATATCTGATCAGGAAATAGAAAACTTACAATTCGAACTTTCGACGATGTTGTTGTCAATTTAGCCTGTCATGTAACCAAAAAATGACGTCAAAGTCACGTGGTATGGGCACACTGATAAAACACGTAGGCCGATAAAAATATCCGCACGGAAGTCATCAGTAAACGCTTGACAAAGAATCATGCCAGTCTGGGTGTATATCTTTTATTATTTACATTGTCTTGAACAACATTAGATGTATTTGGACGCGTGTATATTAATGATAAAGTTGTGCATTTTCATTTCTAAACTTTGTTCAGTTAGTGGAACATGAAACGTAAATAGTTTTTCATACTGACATTAAATTTTGATATCGGTTGTATGACGCCATTTCCATGTGTGCCGTCGCATTGAAATAATCATTTACGACGATAATTTCAATTATCAAATACAACGATTATTTTCTGCACATCGAGAAATATGCAGTCGCTGTTTCGCGAAATAATATTGCGCTCGTACAGTCGTGTAAAACTCGTGTATATTTCTTGATACAAATCTAATAATCTATAATATAATAAAAAGGGTATACTTCTGAGTAAACATTGAAAAAATGCAGAAGTGTGTATTAAGATTAAAATCGGATCGTATGCGTATGAAACTGTGAAGATCGGAATTTTGTTTTTATTTATTTTACACCACATTTCATTTGCGTGACTTACGTTTTAGCGATTTATTTCTAACTTATATTTTTAATTTGATACTGTCTGAAGTTATTGAAACTGTTTTGGTTGTTTATTGAAAAATAATGGTGGATTATATTTAGAACTTTCACTATTTCAAACAGTGGGGTTTTCATTTTATAATTTTTACAGTTACGGGACTATATACAGTTGAACACGAATGAATATGAATTACATGTACATGTATACTAACAGGATAGTGTCTTCAAAATATCCATCAATAAAGATATAGAAGTGTTTAGATATTTACAAGAACACCAAATTGTGCGCTCTATCGTCTTAAGATATTTACAAAAACATAAAACTGTGCGCTCTACCGTATCAGAATGTAAAAGAATTATAAAAATCTCAAAGAATAATTTAACTTTTTATCTAATATTAACGTTTTGACATTGTGCGTGTGGTATTGTCCAATGCGCGCGACGTTGTCCGGTAAAATTGGTAAGCTTTGGTAAAAAAATTGAAAAGACGTGAAACAGAAAGAAAATATACTCCTTTATATATTAGATAGAAATATCTTTCACCCTTGTACACCAGATTTAAAATTTTCTCTTCTGGCTATGCCACTCGTGGAAATATTGCATCTGATGTTCAATCGGTGAAATATGAATTCAATCGTACAATGAAACGAACAAATATCATCTACGAATGAAAGCACAAAACAATCTGGAAGTGTTCCCGTGTTTCATATTATATAAGGTTTGTTTTTTGTCAATTATAGGTCATGTGGCGACTCAGGATTATTATTTCATTACGGGCGGGTACCTAGGTAGAACCAACGACCTCCCGTAAACCAGCTTGATGGCTTCCTGACATGAAGAATTCAACGCCGGAAGTGAGGCTCGAATCCACATCGGTGAGGGGGAAGTGATTTGAAATCAGCGACTTTAAGGTTTAGCAGTATATCACAAAACCACAGAAAGTTTTTAGTAAACAAACAACATTTTTATAAACAACCCATTTGTCCAATACATGTTTACCGTTCTGTCCCGAAGAATTGGATACTTAAAATATTCTAAAAGAGTTGTCCCCCTTTAAAAAACAATGTCATTTGTAAAGAAATAAAAGTAAACAATTGTCAAAAATGATGTTTAACCTTGTTATGTAAAGTTTAAGCACTCGTACATTGTTGCAAATGCATCAAAACGAAGACATGTAACAGATTTTTAAAAATGGTTTGTTTTTAAAGGCGTTGAACTGTCCAGAAGTGTGGCCCCTTCATGCAGTCCCTTTCCGAAATTTAATACATATACAAAAATGTATATGAGTAAGTTGACAATGGTTTTGTGGAATAATATAAATGTTTTATATGCTGTTTAATTTTCATGGAAAACGATTCTTTCTTTCTATAATTTGGTGATGTTCGAACCTTCTTCTCCGAAACATGGACCTAACTTTCAATCAGTTGGCCATGGAGGCCCCGTTATATTAGATTAGGAATAAATGATGTATATATACCGTAAATCCAGGTAACAGCGATGGATTCCAAGCACACTATAAACAAGATGCTGATTGGAGCACCGTATGTGTCAAGTAATTGTACCAAGTAAATTCCACCCTGAAAAGATCAGTATTTTTTAAATATATCTGAAAATAAAAGTCTGTAATTTGTACTTTCAAAATAATACGTTTTGGTATGAATGAATTTTTCTGACACTCTCAATAGTTAGTAATCTTATATTCTATATAAGCTGATCACATTTCTCAAATCTGGTTGATTCTAAGTTTCTTATACGTTTCCTAGTACAGCATATCTTTTAAAAATAAAGAAAATAAAGGAAAGTATATTTAATTTGTATTTATATAAGAATCCCCACGGCGATAATATCCCTAGGTGGTAAACTGCCACATCACAACTTGCACTTGACCATGAAAGAAACATGACTGCTTAAGATTAATTTTATGTTTAAACTATATTAATAACTTTTTCTGGAATGTCAAAAACAAGTCAATTCATCAAATTTTGCTAAGTCTAATTACGGGGTACAACTTACACTGGCACAACATGGTAACATTTTTTCTGTCAATGTTAACCAAATATACAACAAGAGCAGTTGGAAATCGAAATTCAAATTTAATGTTGTTCAAAAACGAAGAAAAAAGGCACGAGGCTCTTAGGGAAAAACACAAAATCATTACTCTACACTGGACTGTCATTTGGTTTTTGAGGCGCACCGTCAGCTTTAGAGTCATTTCGCAGGTGGCCGGTTTTGTTGTGGCCGATTTTGTTGTGGTCGGTTTTGTGAGCGGGTTCTGTTTGTGTTTGCTATGCTAATTGATTACAGGGATTCAATTCCGAATTTGTATTGTAATAAATACCAAATGCAGATATTCGCCGATGTCAGATAAATACCTTATGCAAGTATCCACCGCTGACAAACGAATACAGAATACAGGCAATCGTCACTGTCAGATAAATACAAAAATCAAGCATTCGCGGCTGTCAGATAAATGCCTAACACAGGCACTCCACACGCGGCTGTCAGATAAATGCCTAACGCAGGTACTCCACACGCGGCTGTCAGATAAATGCCTAACGCGGGTACTCCACACGCGGCTGTCAGATAAATGCCTAACGCAGGCACTCCACACGCGGCTGTCAGATAAATGCCTAACGCAGGCACTCCACACGCGGCTGTCAGATAAATGCCTAACGCAGGTACTCCACATGCGGCTGTCAGATAAATGCCTAACGCAGGTACTCCACACGCGGCTGTCAGATAAATACCTAACGCAGGTACTCCACACGCGGCTGTCAGATAAGTAGCTTACACAGGCACTCCACACGCGGCTGTCAGATAAATGCCTAACGCAGGCACTCCACACGCGGCTGTCAGATAAATACCTAACGCAGGTACTCCACACGCGGCTGTCAGATAAATGCCTAACGCAGGCACTCCACAAGCGGCTGTCAGATAAATACCTGACGCAGGCATTCGCGGCTGTCAGATAAATACCTAACGCAGGCATTCGCGTCAATCAGATAAATACCTAATGCGGGCATTCGCCGCTGTCAGATAAATATCAAATGCAGTCATTCGCCCCTGTCAGATAAATACAGAATGAACACATTTGCTGCTGTCAGATAAATACCAAATGCAAAAATTCGACGGTATAAGAAAAATTTCCAAAAAATACCCGAACAACAGACATTCGCCACTATTAGATTCACGCATACATTTTACTTTAAACTAAACCTAAGATGAGCCGCGCCATGAGAAAACCAACACAGTGGGTTTGCGACCAGCATGGATCCAGACCAGCCTGCGCATCCGCGCAGTCTGGTCAGGATCCATGCTGTTCGCTTTCAAAGCCTATTGTAATTAGAGAAACCGTTAGCGAACAGCATGGACCCTGACCAGACTGCGCGGATGCGCAGGCTGGTCTGGATCCATGCTGGTCGCAAAGTCACTATGTTGATTTTCCCATGGCACGGCTCATATATTCATAACTTCCATCCCAGAAATAAGAGCGTATCTGACTGGCTATAAATAGCATAGAAAGGAAGAACACTTACATATGTGGTTGTTGCAAGACTGCCTAGAAAGCAGTACGACATAAGTCCAAGTATAAAAAGCTCACGTCGCTTTCTGAGGAAAGGCCACTCGTCTAGTATCCCTGTTGCAATAGCTTCCAAACCACCGAACTGTTAATGTAAAATGAAAGATATAAAGAAGCATTACAAATCCTATTGCAATATCTTCAAAGTCAGCGAACAAAATAAAAAAGAACAATGAAAGACATAAGTAAACTTAACCAATCCTATTGTAATAGTTTTCAAACCAACGAAAAATAGAACTAAACAATTAAAGACATAAGTAAACATTACCAATCCTATTCTAAAACCTTCCAAACCAGCGAAACATAGAACAAAACAGTGAAAGACATTATTAAGTAAATATAACCAGTCCTATTCTAAACCCTTCCAAACTAGCGAAAAATAGAACCAAATAATGAAAGACATAAGTAACAAGAAATATCATTAAAAATGATGGTCGGCGAATTGAAATAAGGAAAGAAGTTTATGAATTTTTCATCTAACATTTTTCAAATTGCAAAACTAAATACCGCACTTTAACAATTTAAATGGTTCTCTTTTAATTTTTTGCAAAGGTTTCGTAGGGTTGCAATTTTGTTTCGTTTATCATTAGACGAATAATTACAGCAGTAGTTTGATGAAGATTCATGAAGCGGTTCATGAGAAGAGGTCATTAAACATGTTTATATTTTTAGCTAAATTGGTCCCTATCCCCATTTGTAACAAAATAGCAGGAGACCTTACGATATTGTTACACATCGAGTTTGATAAAAATCCATTACATTTTAGTGGTTAATGCGAAGAAAGGCATATCTACTTTTAGCTATAGTGGTCCCTAATAGGGCCCAAGTTCCTATATAAATAAATTTGGAAGAGGACCTTATAATGATGCTCCAGACTAAGTATGACAAAGATCCACCAAGCTGTTCATGAGACGCTGTATCAAGGCATTTATAGTTTTAGCTCCAGCAGCCCCTAAAAGGGGTTAAATGTCCCAGCTGAACAAAGTTGGCTGCGGGCCTAATAAAGATGTTACAAATCAAGTTTGATTAGAATACATGAGAAAAAATCAATTAAAGGATTTTTTTAATTTATTATTTTTATTTATTTCTAAAATAGGCCAACTGATCCCGCTTTAACAAATGCATATTCGCTATTCATGAATCTTTGGACAATGACGTCACACCTATAAAAAAGTGAAGGTCAAGCAAAACATACAATTGTAATTATTTCAATATTTCTGTTTCATAAGCAAAGTTTGACCGTAGTCATATCACATAGATAAACTTATGCAGCGTACCTTCATTTCAGAGTAATGAGATTCAGTCATTATATAGCATATATATAATAAAACAGATTTCAACTGAGTTCAATATTTGCATACCATACTAAAGAAAAATATTAATATATAATAAATCAGTTAAATAATTTATAACAAATATATCAAAGCAAACAAATACTCATTTTAATATGCAATCTGAATAAGTCACAAAAGCAAGAAACCTTTTCATATACAGACGATAATTGTAACAAGGAAAATCTTTTAAAAAGCACTTCTCTACATAAAAGACTCTTATCACACCCTTATTCATTTGATACGCAGCCCGTATTCAGCTCTTTCTTTAATTTGATATATGTTGGTATTTGAACAGGTTTTTATCATATTTATTAAACTTACTTATCATTTTGAGATATATCAATATTCTTGCTAAATATACTAAGCCAAAGTTAGCTTTAAAACTGTGAACAGCGTCGTTTAGGATAAACGCTTTGTCTACATTTCACTCAGCGTAGCACAATAAACAGAGTGAAAGAAATTGACACTCTCGTCCAATCAGGCAGAGTGTTGCATAAATCTTCCATTTTGATAAATTATCTATAATGCGTTATCAAGTACTTTGATTTGCAAACTGAAGTCACGTGGCATAGGTAACGAAAACGAATTTAGACGGCGTCGCCGAAAAATAACCAATCTTATTATAAAACCTTCATAACCAGCGAAAAATAGACATATGTAAACATAACCAATCATATTCTAAAATTTTCCAAACTAGCAAAAAAAAAAAAAAAAAAAAAAAAAGAAAAAAGAACAAAACAATCAAAGACAAAGTAAACATAATAAATCCTAATCTTAAACCTTCTGGCCCAAAACAGGTAAAAATAAAATAAATCAATGAAAGACATAAGTAAACATAAACAATCTTATTGAAATACTTTTCAAACCAGCGAACAAAATATAAGAAAAAACAATGAAAAATGTAAAAAGCCATAATGATCCCATCTGCAACGATTTCCAAACCACTGGGCTATCAGTAAAGCAACAACTAAACTGGTTGCCTTACGAACGTTGACAGTTCTGTCCTTCGATCGCCTCTTAAAATATTTGTAACATATATGCTACTTGTAAAAAACAATAAAATTATTCATAAATAGTACAAAAGCTGGCATTTGCAAAGCCTTCCAGTCCATTTCAGCTAGGCCTCGATGACTCTTTCCTTCTTAATACTACATAATGAATAACTACGTTAGAGACGGTCAGTCCGCGGACTACTGAAAGCTGACTCGATGACTCCATCCTTCTCAATACTACATAATGGATAAATATGTTGTAGACGGTCAGTCCGCGGACTACCGACAGCTGAATCGATGACTCCATTCTTCTCAATCCTACACAATGGATAACTATGTTGCAGACATTTCCAGGGACAACTGAGAGCTGACTCGATTTCTCTTTCCTTCTCAATCCTACATAATGGATAACTATGTTGCAGACATTCCCAGGGACAACTGAGAGCTGAGTCGATTACTCTTTCCTTCTCAATACTACATAATGGATAACTATGTTGCAGACATTCTTAGGGACTACTGAGAGCTGAGTCGATGACTCTTTCCTTCTCAATACTACATAATGGATAACTATGTTGCAGACATTCCTAGGGACTACTTAGAACTGACTCGGTGACTCTTTTCTTCTCAGTCCTACATAATGGATGACTATGTTGCCGACAATCAGTCCACGGACTGCCGAGAGCTGATTCGATGACTCCATCCTTTACACAATCCTATACGATGAATAACTATGAAGCAGACGGTCAGTCCGCGGACTACTGAGAGCTGATTCGATGACTCAATCCTTCACAATCCTACATAATGGATAACTATGCTGCAGACGGTCAGTCCGGGTACTACTTAGAACTGAATCGATTACTCCATCCTTCTCAATACTACATGCTGGATAACTATGTTGCAGACGGTCAGTCCGGATACTACTGAGAGCTGACTAGCTGACTACATCCTTCTCAGTCCTACATAAAGGATAACAATGTTGCAGAAGGTCAGTCCGTGGACAACTGAGAGCTAGGATGTGATGATTCCCTCCTCCTTAATCCTAGATATAGGATAGTTTTGTTGCATACAGTTAATTCAATGACTACGGAGTGTTAGGACTCGATGATTGTTTTCTCCTCAATGCTACATAAAGGATATCTATGTTGTAGACTTCAGTCCGGGATTACGGAAGGCTAAGTCTTCATGATTCTTTTCTTTTCGATCTTACTTATATATGTTATTGACGGCCAGTGCGGGGATTTGAGGCTGGCAATTCCACAAAATGACAGGAAGAGTTTTGAAACCGGCCATACTCTCTTAATTATGATAGCAAAGACACGTTTGACAATTTATTTAGTTGTTATTTATACTTAATGAATCACTGACTTCCTATTAATCGAGAACGGTATAATTTGGTAGAAATGATAACAAATGTAACGCACTACGTCATACGACTGAAACAATATTTTTACAGAAATTGATGAAGTCTTATTCATATTTCAAGCTTGAACATTATCATTAAAAAATAAAACAACAAAAACATGTATATGTACAAAAAGGGGTATAATTCACAAAAATGACGGCCAGATTTAAGAAATCTATATCATGATTATAAAGTGAAAAAAACGTGTATGATGCTTTATAAACTTTAACAAATAGTTCCCGAGATACTTACATTCGCTTAATCACATCTATATAATTTTGCTTAAATTATATGAATATCTTAATATCTTCAAAGTTATTGCCATGCTCTAAGTTTTCTTATTAGAGAAGCCTGTATGGAGTGTCATTCAGCTGTGAACGGAACTTTCACAGATACCTGATATCATATATTCGTTCACACAGTGTGTGCATTCAACGCTACTGCCGCTGTGTTGTCGAAGCAGACCTCTGGGTATAATAAAAGTTTCGCGGATATTTTTTTTTCACGGTGAGCTGTAATATAAAATGTTCATTATGTAAATATGGAAGGTTCATTTTAGTCATACCGTTGTGTCCAAACCAAGAGTGATTAGCATGAAGAAGAAAATCACTGCCCACACACTTGACCCTTTCAGATTTGATATCGCTTCCGGGTACACGATAAATATTAAACCAACATCTGAAACAAAAAAATATCTGTATTGTGCTTGTTTACTGATAGTAACTATTACCTCATTTCCATAAAAAGAACACAAAACAAACAAACAAACAGAGTTGTGAAAGAGTTTCAAAACTTATAGCACCATGAACAAGGTCTTCGATTAAATCAATAAGGTCATAAAAAGAGTTTTATTGCAAAAGTTAAAGACATTGACACTATTTCAGTGATGTTATGAAATATTATTATTGAATAAAAGTAGATGTTGATTTTCTTGTGATTTGCCTGACAGCATATCTTTACATTGAATACATTAGATACGATGGTGATTCAGTAAATTTTGTCTTTGGTCTTTGTATGTCTAAATTATCAATTTTCACGCCATCTCTTCAAAGTATTCTCCCTGCACAGAAACACACTTTAAGGGTCTTGGTATATTGCAAAGTAGTCTCCCCTTAGTATACAACCAAGACACTGAAAAATTGCAGAACTAAGGGCACTTCTAGTGGTCCAGCGTTAATCTGCAAGCGTTAACATTAGCAAGAGAATAAGGAAAAATTTACAGGAGAAAAAGGTAGGTGCTCAGCCCTTTTCTTGTTCTAAGAAAAACTTTTGTGGGCGGACGCATTGTCAGGAATGAGTTGTCGCCTTTCAGATATTTTCTTTGGCGTGTATTTCGATTGACAGTTGTGAGTATTTTATTTTTTTTAGAACTTGACTGTGATGGTTTTACCCTCTTTGCCAGGAATTTGTACTACGGGCCACTGGATTTGAAGAAAGTGACACGTAAAACCTTAGTAATATTTGTCTTTCTTGCAAAGACCGGCCTTGCTTGACTTCTGCTCACTTACTGTTTGTTAATCTTTATGCGTCGTTTGGGCTCAAAATATCAAACCCAAGTATCAACCCCAATGAGCAGCTCATAAATGTTCTTGGGATTACAATTTGTACTTTTCAGCAGTTTTTAGGCAGTCTAAACGCTTGTACTTTACGTCTGATTTCAACAAATGGGGGAGGGGTCGGGGGTGGGGGGGGGGGGACTTACACAAACCTTGTTTAATTTCAAACTGTCAGTCAGAACATGATTGACGGTCTTTTTGGAAAATCCTGTAGTGTGAGCTATTCAGGAAATAGTATAACGACCATCTTCTTCTACTATACCACTAAGGCTAGCAATTGTTTTTTGTTGTTGGTGCAACAACAGTCCTGACTGGGCGGTTACTGTCATCAAGACTATTTCGACCCACATGAAATTCTTAAACCCAGCGAAAATCTCTTCTTACATAACTGGAGAACTACAATGGATACAACACAATTCATAAGATACAAGCAAAGAAACCCGGGCTTTCATGTAAGCCCTGATTTTATTTGTTTCCCTTGCGATCCATATAGCATTGAAATAAAGGCATTGTATATATGTTTACTTTGCCAATGGATAACTTGATCCATTGTGATATTTCTCAGGTAAGTAGAGAAAACATCCGTTATCAAGTACATTAAACTTCCTTGCTATTCAATGGAAGACCATGAGTTACAAACCCCCTCATTATCAATATTGTATCAATTTTTAGATAAAGCCAATGTTTCAACATCCCGCTTCTTCAGCCATACCATAAAGACATTTGGTGATACAATTTTTTTTTGAAAACAGAATGGGAAATGACCAAAATAGTAAAGATATTGCATGCAATCATCACTAATCAACAAACATTAAAGAGCAGTGGACCCACATGGTGGCTCCTCATGGAGATTTATATATTAAGGTATAATGTAGGTTGTCACCTTGACTTTGACAACTCATTCTTTTTGTAATTTTTCATTCAACAGGGAAATACTGACAACCTTATCTTAAAAAAGATCTAGACTAGACTACCTATACAAAAAGAAGTAAGTAGCCTTCAAATCAGATTTTCCTACAGTTACTTATATTTATTCACAAATTACTTAATATCTGGATAAGGTTAACCAACTGTAATTCTAATATTTTTGAATTAAACTAACTAATATATCATATTAAACAATGTTTGTTTATTGGATAGAAAGGCCACAAAACAATTACCTAATCTAAAATGACACTAAATTATTGATAACAGCTCTTGAAAAATATTTGAGACAATTTTTCGGCCCAATGCGTTCATCAGGTCACAAGCACAATATTTAGATAACATATTTTGCAAATTCGTCTCGCTAAAATAGTTATAAAGGAATTATGAAAGTTACATTTACGTTAACAATACGGCCTGACTAAAGGGTGCGGTCGCGGGACTCTGAAAAGGGGACAAATCTCAAAAAAACTCATTACTGAACATAAAAAATAGGTTCCATTTTGTAGTCTGTCAAAAATCTTATTAAGGATTTATACTTGATAACTTATAAAAAATATAAGTTTCCTTAATCTTATAGATTTTCCTACTGTTCCTTGGTTTCTTATTCTTCTATTCATATTGATGATTTTATTCGCACTAACTTTAAAGTTGTAGTTAATTAATGGTAGTTTTATCCCTATTATATCATCATCTTCCTTTAAAGATTCAACATATAAAGAAATGCAAACTAATTTAAAATAAATATGACGATTACTCTAAACATTATCAACCAAAGTGGCAATATCTTAAAGATAATCCACCTCAATACAAAAAAACAAACGATGTGAAAAACTAGCCAAGGCATTTAGCATTCCTTCAAAGTTTGGTTGGAAGTCCACCAGTAGTTTCAGAGAATTAGTCAAAATTTTGTGACAAACAGACTGACGGACGAAATCAATATATCTTCCTATATATAGAGGGACATTATTATTATCATTATAATTTCTGTATTATTTGAAGTAAAAAGCCATTATAATGAAGAAGATGTTGATGATAATGATGATGGTGCTGATGATAATGATGATGATTGTGAATTTAATGATAATAATTATTACAATAATAAAGGTATAATTATCATTAAAATGGTTACTTACTTCGAACAAACCATCGGTAAAATCATTCCATTTAATGACAGGTTATAAAACTGCTTGCCATTTTGGAAATATTAGAGATATGTTTCAGTTTAAAGAACAAAAACAAACGAACATATACTTAAGGCACTATATGTAATTAATTTACACCTTTTTTTCATTAAGGTTTCCTTAATAAAAGCAGCAATGTATATTTTCTACACTTATAAAATAGAAGTTTGTTACATGATCCATGTTTGAACCTACCTTCCCGTGCAACGTTTTCAATATCCGTGTCTTGCACGTAAGCCATATGACCAAGGACAGAGAATACAGCAAAACCAGCGAGAAAGCTGGTTCCACAATTTATTCCACTGGTTATAAGTGCATCCCTGTTGTGGAAATGATAAAATTTTGACATAAGTCGTAAAGTGGATAATATTCACAATAGTTTTATCTTTGCTTATATTCAAAACAACTGAAATGTTAACTTCAGGTTACCCAAAATAATATGTTAAGATTTTTTCTTAATCTTGAACAAAGAAGACATATTGATGCTGAACACTTGACATTAAACTGGTTACCAGTTGATGAATGAGTGCAGCAAATATCCCTTTGTCATGTTTTTAAAATCAAGAATGGTCTAAGCACCTGAATATATGAGAGAACACTTTATTCCTCAAGGCTCTTTACATTCTTACAACACACGATTTAATGATGACGGATCTTTTGCTGTCCCAAAATGTTGGATTCTTTGGCAAGAAGTCCTTTTCTTATGGTGGATGCAGCCTTTCGAACAGTCATCCTACATGTCTCAGAACATACCCAGGCTGAATACTTTCAAAACTCAGGTGAAACTCTACTTGTTTGGTGTCATGTGGACCATCTAGTATTCTTATCTATAATTTCATGCTTATCTATGTCAATCACTTATTACAATAGGACCACAATGGACATTAGAGGCTTCCCCTTTTTTGTGTTATCCTTGGTATGAGTGCAATTGACATGGTCCTACTTATTTATATAATCTTATTTGACCAACTATAATTTTACGTTTTCTTTTAAAAAGCATTGTACTTCATGTAAAGAATATTGCTTTTACCTAATGTCTTTGATATACCATTTAAAACTGCATATATGCCAAAATAAGTTATTATTTTAAGACGTGAGACACTTTTAAAATCGAAACAGTTTCAAATTATAAGTACCGTAAAGTTATCTCCAAAAGGATAATAAACTATGATTAAAAAGTTTTCACTATTTAAAACCGCACACGGAAATATATAGATCTGATTGAATATTGACAGTTTATACATTAGGATCACGGGCGGGAACCTTGGGGTTTTCTTAACTCGCCATATGACCACTTCAATTAAAATTTCCTGCGTTCTTAGCCATTTTCAGACAGAATTTGTATGGGTATAATAAATAGACGTATCGTTTCCAGTCTGATTAAATATTGGCAGTTTTCACAGCATTTTCGACAATGTTTATAGACACAGCGTTGTTTAATCACATCTAGACTGTTGTTACAATATATATTGTTTGGCCCTCAAAATTTAGGGGCCTCAATGGCCTAGTGGTTAGGTTCGCTGACTTTGCTTTACTTGCCCCTCAACGATGTGGGTTCGAGCCTCACTTGTGGCGTTGCATTCTTCATGTGAAGAAGCCATTCAGCTTCCGCGCATTAATTTATCACGGACGGGCAACTGGGGTCTTTCTCAACTTGTCATATGACCTATAATTGTGACGGTGTGACGTAAAACAAACAAAACTCCCATGTTTAGTGGATATTGAACTTTATCATAAGGTTTTGAAATATTACCTGAAACAGTTGTTCGAGAACTTATTGTAGCTTGATAGGGCAAGAAGCACGCCAAATCCAGGCCCGAGAGAGAAGAATATCTGTGCGGCTGCGTCTACCCACACCTGTAAAAGTAACATCACATGTAAATTATTTGTATTAGATGGTGTTTGGCGTCACCCATTCAGCAAAATATTTGAAATATTGCCTGTCATTCTGGTATGTGGCCTAAGCCGTTAACTTTATTATTTTCAAATGAATTATATTTTTGTTAAAAATCAGAGTGATATTATTTAATCATAATGAGTTGACAGTATGTTCATCGACAATAATGCATGATCCCTTTCCGGACTTTACATAACGTCACAAATAATGCATGATGCAGTATTCGGACTTTTATATAATATCACGAATAATGCATGATGCAGTCTTCGAACTACATATATTATCATAAATAATGTATGATATAATCCAAAGGACTGTACATAATATCACAAGTAATGCATGTCTATGGATTGCATATATTATCATACATAATGCATGATGCTGTCTACGGACTGCATATATTATCATACATAATGCATGATGCTTTCTACGGACTGCATATATTATCACAAATAATGAATAATGCAATCTACGGACTGCATATATTATCATAAATAATGAATAATGCAATCTAGGGACTGTACATAATATCACATATAATGCATGATTCAGTCTTCGGAGTCTGATCCATAAGGCAATATCAGCTCCACTTCTGTCTTTACAACAGTTTAGTTTCAGTGCCGCCAGCTTACTTACAGACCTTACTATTTTATCATGTATCAAGAAATAAACAACATTCTTCCCTTTTTCTTTATATTTAGTGCTACAAAATCCTGCTATATAACGTTTTTTGCTGAAATGTATTTCAATAATAATTTCTAGTTTAAGTTACATCTGCAGTTGGTGAAATTTCCATTAAATTTAAAGTTAGTCCCAATAGAAATATAATACTTACTTTATAATCACCTAGTCTTGCGAAAGTTGGAGTGATGAAATATTTGATACCGTCTCCTGCGCCGTCTAATGATATTCCAACACCAAGTAATATTATCAGAACAACGTAGGGCATAGTTGCTGTTATCCATACCGCCTGAAAACATGTGTAAAAGATTTATGCAGTGCTTGACCAAGCCAACACACGCCCACAGAAGTGAACAGGTTCAAATTTCGAATAAAATATTTGTTTAAACAATTTTCTTTGTTTGCGATTGGAGCCAGTAAATGCCGTACTCTCCGTACCCTTAACCGGAATTAAATATGCCTGTCTTCATGTCCCCGTGGAGACTTGCATAAAACAATTTATCTATCAATAAGTATCATTGTAAAAGATTTGAAATTGGGAGGAAAAACTCTAGATTTTGAACTTTTAAATTGGCACAACGTTTACAAATACATGTGCAGTGTTTTCAGTAATTTAAGTTCCATTTAAGTTTAAATTTCTAAAATCGACTGGTCGTCTATCATTCAAGTTGGGCAGTACCATTTATCATTTAAAGGGTTTTTATTTGAAGGGGTGTTCACTGAAAATGTACAGATTGAAAAGTTAACAGTGCAGACCTTACAGCCGTCACGGACTTGTAGGCTGATCTTTGTCTGCACTGGTCGCAATTGCAAAATCACTTGCCGCAAGCAGGCTAAAGGTTCGTGCTGTTTCCCTGTGGTAACTAATTTGAAATTCAGTACCTATCTATATCCTATAGTTTAACAAAATATGTTGGAATTGCTCCAAGAACAAGTTATCATTACTGACATAAAATTGAAAGAGAAGGAACAGAAATTTTTTCTTAATAAGATAAAAACGTCTGGGTTTATTTGTGTCAAACTACTTATAGTTTCAAAACTGGATATACCAAACAGTACATTGCTCCGTGTCACCAGCCCGTCTTTGAAAACAACATTGCTATTGGTAAATTTCAAAGATGAGGTAACCAAAAACCAATTAGATGATGAAGTTTCGAACTACATCTGCATTGTTATTATCTGCATTTTAGTGAAGAATAGCTATAAACATGTGGATCAGCGGGGGAAATATAGTCAGTAGTTGTAGATAACCAAATGCGTTTACAGACAGAAGTTAACGGATTGAAAACCAAACGGACTGTGGACGCTGGGACAAACTAAACTTACTCCGAACGTTTTTTCCCCCGCGAGTTTTTCTTCAGTCGCTGTGCCAATATTTAGAGAAAACTCTATGGATTTATTCAAAATGTTATGACATTGGTTATTTCCTTTGAAATAGCTTTCTAAATACTAAAATTTCTGCAATAATCTTAACATTAGCTTTCTTAAAATAGACCATAGACTGGTAGTTTTCTCAAACTTATCGAAAAAGGTACATGTTTAGGAATTAAATAAATAAGTAAATAAATAAATAATATTATCCATGATAATCGTGGATAAATTAGTTGAGCTTCAATTGATAACTTTAATGAAACTGACATTTTTATCTAATTTAATATATGTAAAATTCGTCGACATTTACATTTGTATATTGTGAATTAACAATGCCATTGTGAATAGTTAAGGGGTACAAAGGAATATATATTTGAGAAATAAACAGTCTGATGATCTGCTCAGGTGCCGAGTCTAAATTAATTGTGATTGAAAATGGATGAACTCCACTCATAAGCCTAAGGAATGATAATGCAGAAAAAAGGTGGCTACTCTGGCGTTGTCCGTTGTAACAAATACAAATGTATTAACAAAATGTTACTAAAGACCTGAAAAACAATGGTAGGGACTGAAGCAAAGGATAATGCACCAATGGAAATAGCCATGTTCCCAAAACACAGCCTGCAAAGCGCCATAGCAACGTATGTTTGTAAGTGTAAACGATGCACGCATAAGAAACATAGTTGCTCAAGGCAAAACAGACAGACGACGAGGACAAAAATATATAAAGGTACACTGTGGGACATCGCCTTGGAACAGTCAGTTGGGGAGCTTAAACCGGTTAATTGCGCGCACTGCCCCCCAACCCTCCCCCACTTATTTCAAGTTTCAGGACAGTGTAAATAAGATATTTCTGCCAGGTGAAGCAATGTTTTTAAGGAAGTCCCGGTGTCATCTCTTTTGTCTTCAAAGTGTATGTTGCATTGAGAAGCAATAAGGAATAATACTTTTCGAAGAGTTGAACAGAAAATTCACGTAAATAACCCCCAGCTTTGCAAATCTAAGGTAAACAGACTCCTGAATAGCAAAAGTGGGATAGATAAATAAACAACCCCCAGAAAGGAAATCTAAACACACCAAGGTCATATTTCTTTTAACTACTCGGGAGTTTCTGTTCATACTCTAATTAATTGAATAACTTTGACAACTATTAAAAGACTATTCTAGAACCTAAAGTTTAAAACACAATTCCAAATAGTAATGTCGCCGTCTGCTGCAAAGATTAGCAGACGACTTTTCACACAATTTATCGATCAGCATAGCATACTAATATTTTAAGTACATACGCATTTTCCATTCATGAAGCATCTATCTGATCATCAAACGCAAATATTTTGCAAGCAGGGCAAATACAGAGGTCTTAGAACTTTGTCTAGAACGTGCTATAACGTGTCTATTTAAACGTTCAACGTCTATGAACAGTTACGCTACGTACAGCTGGTTAAGTATACCCAGAAATTGAAGAATGACCGGGCAGACATTTGTTAAATAGCAATGGGTACCTTTCCAGAGCTTTTCACTCCTTTCCACATTGCGAAATACACGATGGTAAAAACGCCCATTAAACATAATGCTAGCTGCCATCTAACTGGACCTAAATGATCTATATTGTACTCGTCAGTAAGACCTAGAACCTCTTTCCTGAAAAAAGAAGACAACATAAAACTGAGCAATACGTATAAGAGTATTATTTTATAGGTACATTACCAGAAATAGTATATTTTCCCTATTCAGTATGCTTGATTAAACAGATTAAACAGTTTAAAAAAGATTTCGGTAATCATTGGCTCTTATCATTGTCTCAGTTAAGGGGAAACGCTAATTGATTAGTATAAAAGAAGGCTGATCGTTCACTGATTAAAATCAAATAATATCACGCAAATTGGTCTAAACCGCTAAAATGTTTTGATTTTGGATAAATAAATAACTCCCAATATTTCGATGATTTGAAATAAATGATAACAAAATAATTTCAAATGCACGTTTATCAATCTGAATGGCAATCCTGTCAAATGAACGCTTACATAACACTAAATTTAGGTTATTTTCAGGCATTGATAGAACCTCAAAATTCCTCAAATTAGAAATCAGATCATTTTTCATATATTCATTATTCTTTGATGCCGTGATTAATCAGGATATGTCTATTGGATACATGTACATCTTTAGGGATTATGACGATTATATTATCATCTTATACAATATGTCATCTCTACGAGAAAGATTTAGGCATTTATATATATACTTATTGATATAGTATCCGTAATCTCCACTGTACGTGTATGAAAACTTTTCTACCATAAGAAAACATACTCTGGATAATTATTCTTTCATTGTATTGTTACACCTTTAATAGACATTCATTATTCACATATCAATCAGTGCGAGGGAATCGACCGGGTGATTCATACAACTATGACAAATCATATCTTACTCAAAGAATTCTTCGTTGGGGGTCGTGTAGTTCTTTTTTAGTTCCTTTAATTCTTCATCAGACATATTCCTATTCCTTGCATAAAAGGCGCGTCTTGCTTCACTATCCAGACACATGTCGGTGTTCCACGTATTGTTGCACGTTTTCCACGGCACTTCCGCCCTCATCGATGAAAAGAAATAAAATAGGGCCCAGCTGATTATCGTATTGTAGTACCAAGAAACGTATGTGGCAATTATACAGATTCCAAGTCCAATACCTGTTAAAAAAAGAAAATGTTAAAAATTGTATAAAAAAATGTACTAATAAAGTTTCCAGTCCACTCAACATTAAAAACCCGAAAGTCATATATAATTTATGAACGTAGTGAAGTTACAGCTTGTATTAAGATGCTTGACCAGTAATGACAATCGGCAATTTCCGTGCATAATCATTTGGTCGCGCATTTTAATAATAACCTGCGATTGCCGATATTGCATAAGGATAATACATAATCGAACGGAATATGCCAATTATCATCACGGGTCGAAAGTCTGATCAAACCATATTCTCTAAAATCACCGACTTCGTAGCAAGTGAGAACTAGTTTACATTTAAAACCGGGTACAGTTATTTTTCACGACAAAGGTTCACGATTTAATGATTACCCGTAAACGTTTTTTTTTTTTTAAGAAGTAAAATCATAGTATAAAACACCATTATTTGACGATAAAAGAAATCACGAAAATATGTGACATTTCTTCCAATCAATAAATATAATTATTCCTTTTAGTCAGTGGAAAAAACAGTCAAGATGTATTATATTCTATTCAAGCTTGCAAGAGTATGTAATGAACGTAATTTCCAATAAAATTTATATGAGTAACAATAATACTGTAAATGTCTTAAATATATCGCAAAACAGGGGCCAACACACCGACTAGCGTTTCTATAATAATTTGTTTGGTCAACTTTCCGAACTGTCCTTTCCCTTCCTTCATGTTCTAAAGCTTGATTTGAAAGAACAAACCTTTAAATACGGGACATATTCTCTTCCACACAGTAATACATCCGCATCTTTGATACTGTCCTAGCGCCAGTTCCATGTAGAACAAGGGAAAGCCACTAAATACCAACATAACCAGGTAAGGAATAAGGAACGCGCCTGAAATGTTGAAATATATATACGGTATAAAAAGACAGTGTCGATTGAAATACCGCCAGATACCTTTTTACGTAATATATAAAACAGAAAAAAGAGCCCATAGGTCTCGCGACGCGACAAAAATGAAAATGTTGCAGTCTCGGTTTGATTGAGCATGTTCATGAAAGGTAGTGGAAATGCATGCTACCGTCCACGCCCTCTAGCCCCGAGTTGAGTAGAACTTAACATTAACATATGTTACAATACAAGTACCAAAATAAAATTGAGAGATATCCGCAGGCAGACATGCTCATATGACAGTGTATATGGAACATTCAAAGAGACACTAGGGTATAATTCTGTGAAAAGTGACACGTAATCATCAATTAAAAGAATGGACTAGCCCTAAATGTTAGTTAAAATAATATACTAAATCTAAGAAGCTACAATTTAGAGTATGGAGCCTGCATATCACAGAAACTATAAAGTCAAAATTTAACCTTTAGCCCGCTGGTGGCAATTGGTTTTGCCTTTGCGACCAGTGCAGACCAAGATCAGTCTGCACATCCGTGCAGACAGATTATTATGGTCTGCACTGTTCGCTATTGTCAGTAAATTTTCAGTAAATACCCCTTTGAATAATAAATGGTATTGCCCATATTGAATGATGGACCAGTCCATTTTAGAAATTCAGCAGGGTAAAGGTTAAAAGCAGGCACCATATCCAAACGATACATTCACAAAACCCGAAACTATGAAAGATGGTGTACTGGAACTTCCCAAGCTGAAATGTTCAAGGTGAAAAATAAAAAGATCCATTAAAACAACACAAATGTCGCGCTGAAAAGTTCTTTCAAGATATTTGATAAATATATAATTAGTTAGCTCTTTATGCAAATATAAACTGTAGTCTAGTTTCTTAATTCCTTTTGAATTGTCGTATTCTACATATAAATGAAATAGCTTATCTATAGGAATTGGCTTGTCTATTGAACCCAGGAGCCTGAAATTCTATCCATAAGCCACCACAAGTCTATATACAAAAAAGACACCCCTCCATATAAAAAAACATGGAAGGGGTCTGTTTTTGTATATAGACTTGTGGTGGCTTATGGATAAAATTTCAGGCTTCTGTGCTATTGAATATCTCCGCATCCTTTTGAAGTGACAATAATGTGATATACAAAATGTATGTGTAGGAATGTAATTACGTGTGCGATAATATTCGCTTGTCATTCTAATTGTATAGTGGCCATGTACATTTTGTTCTATGTATATTTTTATAGAGTTTATTTTTGTATGCATGTGGATGAGACTGTAAGAAGGAAGAAAATCTAAAATATACAAAGTTATTGATACCAATTGACTGGAATCTGAAATTAAAACTTACGATAAACACGTATTTCAGAATTTAAGAAATACTCTTCGGGACCAAGTTCAAAGTAAGAGAAGATCCATGGAAACAAGAAAACATCATAACGACAGCAACTGCAAGAGTACTCGACTGATGTAGTATTAGACGAACACAAATTATAATCCTACTTTTAGCTCATTCTGTACAACAAGTGATGTTTTCAGTTTTCTTTCTTTTACAAGAACATATTATAACGGATTTCATTATACACCATACCATTCTCATTTTTTTGCCTGAGCAATGTATAAATGCAATATTTGAATTATTTAAAACAACAGTTTTCGCATCTTAGCATCAGTTATTATGGAAACTGAGCTGCGAGGTTGTTTTTATTTTGATCATTTTTTGTTGGTGCATTTTTTTACATTGATGTATTAATATTTGAAATTATGATTTTCTTTGAAAGAGAGATAATCAACATGCGCACAGATTCTTTACTGTTTATTATGTTTGTAATGACTTTAGAAAAAGTTGAAGCAACAGTTCACGTCACACCAGGTAGCATCGTTAAAAGTAAAATATACGTTTGCAATTTATATAATTTTTGAATCTGTTTAATAGATAGATAGATAGATAGATAGATAGATATCTTTATTGGCTCCAAAGATTGAAGAGTACATATTATAATATAACATTTCAATTTACAAAGCATAATTACAAAACAATAGGTTCAATATAACTTCAATGTACAAATCACAATTGCATATTAAGATGAATATCGATTATCAATTACAATTATAAATGAGATGCAAACACATATGTATATTATATCTACATATATGTGTAACAGAAACAGGTATACATATGTGAGGAATGATAATTGCATCACACGAGTCGTAAAATCTGCGCATTTGTTAAGTTTTAAAAGCTTATCGAAACCAAATATAAGCATTTAGTTAACAAATAAAAGCAGAAGAGATGTGTTAAATGAAAAATTGTAAATCATACTGTACAATGAAATCAACATTTAAACATGGTTGATAACTTAAATTTATAGCTATAATTCGATTTCGGTCATTGAGCTGCCGTGATTGCCCTTTAACGTATGGAACTACTACG
This sequence comes from Mercenaria mercenaria, assembly GCF_021730395.1. Classification (NCBI taxonomy): domain Eukaryota; kingdom Metazoa; phylum Mollusca; class Bivalvia; order Venerida; family Veneridae; genus Mercenaria; species Mercenaria mercenaria. The sequence continues at coordinate 7,026,902 of NC_069372.1, forward strand.
GTAAAAACAGAGGAGAACGTATACGCCACGGTCCCATGTTCGAAATCCAATAATAGTAGTCTATTTACAATATTGTACATATCATTAATAAAAACTATTACCCGCTAGTTGTAATTATATCCAGACATAATAGAATAGAGGCCACAAGCCATTTGATGGTAGTGTTTGATTAACACTGCGAAATTTTGTGCATGTAATTAAGACATGATTTCATACATTTCACTCTTGTTTATCAGTCAAGTCAAAGGCTGTAAAGCCCTTAAACATTTCTAACATTTGTTGCTCGGGGGCTGCACTACAAAACTGGTCAAACGTTTCAATGCCTAAGTCATTGGATAATTTTGACCAAAGATATGACCTACGAGTGCCATTGATTGGACAGAACATAACTAAGTGTAGAGAACTATTGTTCGTTACAATACGACACTGTGTGCACTCCGTCATAAATCTTTGTGAAAAAAAATGCACATTAATTTCATTGCGCTGACACATTCATAGTGGTAGTTTCTGTAAATTTGACAGAATTTCCATAGATTACAAGGAATATACCTGTAGTGTATTGTTAAAAAACTGTATAGTACATTGTCACTACATATTCTTGATTTCCATTCGAATTCATTGTACATTTTAACTGCCTTTTTAACAATTGTTTTCCATCTATTATTATTAGGAAAACAGTCATAATTTACATAATTAGACAACACATTACATAAGCCATATTTCCCTAAGACTCTATATATGTCAGGCATGAACCCTTTACTTTTTCTTGGGTTATTCATGTACGATATTAGTATGTGGCTAAATACTTTTTTAATGTTATACTTGAGAATCAAGTAAGCATAACTGACCGAAAAGTAAAAGTTTGCATTTGTCTATAAGAATTGTTATAGGTAAAATACCAAGACAGCTCAAAGCTATATCAGTGCGAGCATATTTCTGTAGTCCTTGTATGAATTTGACGCACTGCGCGTGGGCCCTTTCCAGCATTGTGATATGTGATTCTATCAAAGTATTCCATACCTGACTGCCGTAGAGAGCTTTGGGTAAGACAATTGATTCATATATAGTCCGCAGATATGCTCATATGACAGTGTATATGGAACATTCAAAGAGACACTAGAGTACAATTCTGTGAAAAGTGGCACGTAATCATCAATTAAAAGAATGGACTAGCCCTAAATGTTAGTTAGAATAATATACTAAATCTAAGAAGCTACAATTTAGAGTATGGAGCCTGCATATCACAGAAACTATAAAGTCAAAATTTAACATTAAGCTCGCTGGCGGCAATTAGTTTTGCCTTTGCGACCAGTGCAGACAGATTATTATGGTCTGCACTGTTCGCTATTGTCAGTAAATTATCAGTAAATACCCCTTTGAATAATAAATGTTGTTGCCCATATTGAATGATGGACCAGTCCATTTTAGAAATTCGGCAGGGTAAAGGTTAAAAGCAGGCACCATATCCAAACGATATATTCACAAAACCCGAAACTATGAAAGATGGTGTACTGGAACGTCCCAAGCTGAAATGTTCAAGGTGAAAAATAAATAGATCCATTAAAACAACATAAATGTCGCGCTGAAAAGTTCTTTCCAGATATTTGATAAATATATAATTAGTTAGCTGTAGACTGTAGTCTAGTTTCTTAATTCCTTTTGAATTGTCGTATTCTACATATAAATGAAATAGCTTATCTATAGGAATTGGCTTGTCTATTGAACACAGGAGCCTGAAATTCTATCCATAAGCCACCATAAGTTTATATACAAAGAAGACCCCCCCTCCATATAAAAAACATGGAAGGGGTCTGTTTTTGTATATAGACTTGTGGTAGCTTATGGATAGAATTTCAGGCTTCTGTGCTTTTGAATATCTCCGTATCCTTTTGAACTGACAATAATATGATATAAATGTATGTGTAGGAATGTAATTACGTGTGCGATAATATTCGCTTGTCATTCTTATTGTTACGGTGCCCCTAAAGTGACATGTTACACACTTTTTTCCAATTAGGTAATGTGAGACTTTTTTTATTTCATTTAAACGAAATGATTTCGTTTTAACGAAATGATTTCGTTTAAACGAAATAACTTATTTCGTTTAAACGAAATGATTTCGTTAAAACGAAATCATTTCGTTTAAACGAAATAAAAAAAAGTCTCACATTACCTAACTGGAAAAAAAGTGTGTAACATGTCACTTTAGGGGCACCGTAAATTGTATAGTGGCCATGTACATTTTGTTTTTATGTATATTTTTATAGAGTTTATTTTTGTATGCATGTGGATGAGACTGTAAGAAGGAAGAAAATCTAATATATACAAAGTTATTGACACCAATTGACTGGAATCTGAAATTAAAACTTACGATAAACACGTATTTCAGAATTTAAGAAATACTCTTCGGGACCAAGTTCAAAGTAAGAGAAGATCCATAGAAACAAGAAAACATTATAACGACAGCAACTGCAAGAGTACTCGACTGATGTAGTATTAGACGAACACAAATTATAATCCTACTTTCAGCTCATTCTGTACAACACGTGATGCTTTCAGTTTTCTTTCTTTTACAAAAACATATTATAACGGATTTCATTATACACCATACTATTTTCATTTTTTTTTGCCTGAGCAATGTATAAATGCAATATTTGAATTATTTAAAACAACAGTTTTCGCATCTTAGCATCAGTTATTATGGAAACTGAGCTGCGAGGTTGTTTTTATTTTGATCATTTTTTGTTGGTGCACTTTTTACATTGATGTATTAATATTTGAAATTATGATTTTCTTTGAAAGGGAGTTAATCAACATGCGCACAGATTCTTTACTGTTTATTAAAAAAATCCTGTTTGTAATGACTTTAGAAAAAGTTGAAGCAACAGTTCATGTTGTAAAATTTAGCTCCGTTCTCAAGTGCTTGCTTCCTTTTGTTTGAAAAAATTCTGTTTAATACTTATGTAAGTGTTTGAATACTTGCACGTGAAATTTATTTTGAATAAACTACAAAACATTATTTTTACATAATGCTCTTTGAACGGTTGGACAATGTTATTCTCCGAGCCTTGTCCATGTTCCGCTTGATTCCAAATTTAACAGCTCGTATTCCTTAATTTGTCTCTAAATTTCACTTGATGTGGATTTTCTATGAATATACTTTGCACCTATCCTTATACCGTAGGAGTTTATCTATTATCAAGTTTTTAGAAATTTGCCTTACCTGCAGATAAGAGACAGCAATGGACCCATAACAAGAATTAGCATATAAAATTTTTTTCTCGAGTTATTTGCTAGTGATAACGATATACATGCACAGTTTCAAGTCCTGGTTCGGTAACAGATGCGGATATAAACAATCAGATTTCCTGGAATTACAGAGCACAGCAAACACAGGCAGAGTTACACATGGCAAAGTAGCCCGCAACAAATAGAAACTGTAGTGGCAAGTTATAGCAGGCGGGTTGCTTCAAATATCCATAAACATGTACATTTTGATTATATTTTATTCAGTGTATTTTCATCTAGAATAATTGAAGTGTCAAGAAAATGCCTACCCGAAACAAAACTACAAATCAATGTATGTATGGATGTGTAGAAGATTTAAATTTTCACAACATTTAAGGATATCTTAAAATGTAAGAGAGGTAGACAAAATTGACAAAACATGTACGTAAAGGAATGTGAGTACCGGTGGTAGAAACACCTCTTGAAAATTTGGGCCGGTTAATTATATACAAAAACTTTCAAGATGGAAAGTAGTTTTTGAAGCCATTGCCAAAAACATTTTGTTTGTTAGTTTTACGTGTAATATTAAAATGTCTTTCTCTCGTGAAAACCAAACATCATAGCGGTTAACCCGTCTTTGGGCGTGTATGAAGCCATCCGGGATATGCCAAAATCTCATAACATATAATCGAAACGGCAAATTGCATAACGGTTCAATTCTTTTAACTTACGAGTACACAACAAATACAAATGTTGCGTAACTGATGTCTGATTTTGAAATATTATTTCATAAAGTTCCTCATTCCTAATGTGTAAACGTACTGCAATGAAATATGCAAACAATATGTCACTCTTGAGACTGTATTTAGTCAAACTAATGAAAAGAAAGCTTAATCTCCCGACCCATTATCAATACAAATACACTACAAATTGATGAGACAAAAAATCATGGCGTTTATTTGCAAAAATATTTTGTTTATTTGTGATTCATGTAGAGCGTTAAACTGCTGTCGTGAATATAGTAAAGTGGGTAAATCATTCTGTTTTTAAAAACCTTCAAAGATTGATAACACACTAAATTATATGTACATCGACTGTGAAAAAAGTTAAACGAGCTCTGTTTTAATTTTGTAGGAATGATGTTATAATACCACAATTGCTTTTATGAATTTCATTAATTTCTTTTTTAATATATAATATAAGTCATAAATAGAAGTCTTCAGATTGCCTTATTTCAAAAAGCTCTAACATCTCCATTACGCAACGGACAAATTATTATTTCAAAAAGCTCTAACCTCTCCATTACGCAACGGACAAATTACCCGTCTGTGCCTCATGTACTCCATTCTTCAACAAAACAGAAAGACTTTAGCTTTTATCCTGGACTGTTAATAAATATTCAGCAGTTGTGATCAACAGTGATAAGCTATTGTTGATCTGTAAATTTTGTTTCTTACTAATAGTGAATGAAAACAAAGCGTACTCTTTTTGACCCTTTATAAATAAAAATGAAAACTTTAGAACTTATTGAAACAATACTAAGTTCAATTATTTACGAAAGTTATTTTGTTTATTCGCTATTTGTTCATAGTTCTATGTTTCATGTTTCAAAGTTACTTATCGTTCACACCACACCAGTTAGCATCGTTAAAAGTAAAATACACGTTTGCAATTTATATAATTTTTGAATCTGTTTAATAGAAACACTGGATATTTAATTAAAATAATGAATATTGATAACACACTAAGTTACATGAAAATGTAATCGGAGTTTATTTTGTATCTATGAAGCCCAGATTCAAAACGACCCTTTTATGCTGCTGTGATAAATTATAGTCCTATACCAAACTGGAACATAGCTCAGCTGGCTTAAATACTGTTTCGCACAAGAACGAAAAACACGGGTTATTCTACGATAAATCACACTTGGAAACTTGTTATTTCGATTCTGACACGACACACAAGTATCAAAAGTGTTAGAAAAAAATGGTAACTACTGTTTACGACATGAACTACACTTCGTGTTACGCACCTGGATCATTACATAGAAGATGACGTCACTACTTTGCACGCGCTTGAGTTATCGCAAAATAACCGTTGATTGATTTTCTCCTATGTGTATATAGGTTATTTTGAAATTCATTTCATCAAAGTCTCCAATCTTAATGTGCAAACGTACTGCAAAGAAATATGCAAACAATATGTCACTCTTGAGAATGTATTTAGTCAAACTAATATAAGGAAAGCTTAATCTCCCGACCCATTATCAGTACAAATACATAGACAAAAAATCAAGACATTTGTTTGCAAAAATATTTTGTTTATTTGTGATTCATATGGAGAAAGTCGGTAAATCAAAGATTGATAACACACTAAATTAATATATGTACGTCGACTGTGACAAAAGTTAACAGGGTTTAGAACGAATAACGAGCTCTGTTTTAATTTTGTAGGAATGATATGTTATAATAACATCTACCACAATGGCTTCTATGAATTTTATTAATTTCTTATTTATATGTAATATATTTTAGCTGTATGATAAAAGTCACAGATATAACACTTTCCTATTACAAATTTAAACTTATATCAATTATTTAAAGGAGTATATTTGCTTGTTTGCTATACGTTCACATGAAAAAAATTGAAATAATAATTAATATATTTTTTTTTGTGACCCTGCTATAGCGTCAAGGTCGTTCGTATTTTGGTGTCTCGAATCACTTGCCCTTCACTGCTATGGATCCAAAAATCGCAAATGGCAAAGCAAAGACTTCTTTCATTTGAAGAAGCATTCCAACTGGCTTGCGGAAGGTCGTTGGTACTACCCAACTGCCCATCTGTGCCTAGAGGGGCATCTGGGACCTTTCCTTACCATCAAAAGCTTATAAGTCACAATATGACCTATGTCTCTGCCGATGTGATGTTAATTTACACCTTCTTTCTCACATGTCAAATTATATTGCCAATTTAATGTTTGCTATGCGTAAAGAATACAAACCGGTCACTTATCTCCTGCAAATAACGGGCATGGCTTAAATTAGTTCCGTTTCGACAAATATAAAATTTAATCGTTTCGTAAAAGCCAAAAATAATTTCAAGTTGGTTACCGATATGTATTGAACAAGTAAACAAGCAATAGAAATGTAAATTCATGGATTACCAGCGGTTCAAGAGGGTAATTACCAAGTCTGGTACACTACATAGTATTGTGTATTGACCTCTGATCAAAGTTATACAGAATTGTAAATGAGTGCATTACTTTAGGCAGAAACTAGGGCTAACAGAATCGTATCAGGCATCAGACAGGTTGAGGTAATTAATACGTAAATTTACGGCTAGCGTTAAAAATCATCATTCACCGTGTGTATCTATCTAGTATATGATCAGCGTGTATTATGATTTCAGACTTTTGATCTAAACAGTACGCCATAGATTGTGTTTCCTCGGCCTAAACGTTATGTCCAGCATAAATATATTTCAAGCACTTGAGACTGAAAACTGCTATTATATACTTGCAAGATCATGCTGATTTTTACATGTCTTGGTAGAACATATGAAATCAACTTGATACCAGATGAAATAAACGGAAATATAATTATATAATTATATTACTGTAGACTATTGCTGAAGATTTTACGTGAAGAGGTTAAAAAAGCGGCTCTGTTTGATGGTGTTTAGTAGAGCAAATAATTGTGTAGGGATTGTCAAAAATAGAAATAATGTTAATTGTTCTTTGTATTAAAATTGTTATATTTGATTTTCTGTTTATATGTGTTAAATTTATGTCATAGAGATATGATATCACGAAAATTGTTTATACTACACTTTTCTGTTCTTACAATATTGTACATAAATGTATAAACCGCCATACTGTAATTTGGCAATGGACATATGTATGTTTATGACAATAAAATATTTGACTTGACTTGACTTTGTTATTCTTTCCTCCTTTATTTCATATTGTAGAAAAGCAGGACGTCTGGTAAAATAATAAAAAATCCTACATAAGCAATAGTAAAATAAAAGCAAAAGAGTCGAGGAAAAGCTATTGATTAGCAAAGAAATCTTAGTTATATTTTGAGAAAAATGATTTTTTTTTAAATTAAGAGTTTTTAACAAAAATAAACTAACAAACTTAAAAATTAAAAAAAATGGCTGATTTATCATTATTCATGAAAACTTGACTAAAAGGAACATATCCAAATAATTTATGAACAAGGGACATATGTCACGCGTAGGAACAACCATCGAAAGGCTATTGGATCCTTACAAAGGAATGAAATTGTTGCATTTTTAATTTTCTAAAAGAAGATCAGGAAGAAATTGAAAATGATTTTCAAGCTAGACCTAATATGGCCCCTTTTTGATATTATTTTCAGATACTAAAAGGTTATAGCATTTCACAAACAGAAAGGCAAACATATTATACCGTCGCAACTTTGAATTATGAAAAGAGTGCGTACGAATTCGAACTTAAGCGTCATTTATCTGTATAACATTGAATAAAATCTGGGTCCGGCTTACGGGAAAACATGCCAAGAATAAATGCTAACTGTTTGAACTATGTACGTTACTATTTATGTAGAAATAATTAACCAATAAAAATATGTTTGAATACAAGCTCATATTATCAGACGCATCCGACCTGGAGACAATTTTCAAAGAAGAAAGAAAGCGTAGCGCTCATCCGAAAAAAAAAAACCACTTTATTTTCATTAATTCAACATTATTTGAGGTCTTTCTTGAAATCCGTTCAAAAGAAGGCTATACATTTTAGTGTCAAAATTTTCCGTCGCGTGCTCTTATTTTTGGTAGATGATGTACTTGACAGACAGATAGAACATTATATGTTTTGAAGTAATCAAACAAAAGTTACATGCAATAGTTAAAGAGATACATAAAGCTATCAGCTTATATCATTTGACAACGAGCATTAGGCATAAAACATTTAGTAATAAATATTCGTCATTTAGCAATTGGCAGTTAACACAGCGTACCGGCCTTTCATAAGGGATTTTTCTGCAGACCTTCACATGTTAATAGCCTCAACAAAGGCATTCTGTTTTAAAATATGACTTTCAAGACAGTTTAAGAGAAAATCATTTTCAACAAACGTCATGAAAACGTCGCATTAAGTTCCTCTGGCATACAGAAATGCAAAATGCAGAAGTAGCTCTACAACTTTAAGAATCCAGTTTGTTCAAATTGGTACAAGCAGTAAACAATGCATGAATGAAAATTAAGATTTGTTTATTTGCGAATTGTCTATGTTCAATCAAGTCTTAAACAAATGGAAACAAAGTTTGGGAATAGAAACTGTGGTATGTAAACAGACACTATGGTAGTCCTTGAACTATTAGACGAGTGATACCTAGGTCTTAATGAGGTCGGTCTGATGGCCCCGGAGTGTAAGATGAGTTTTTCCAGCACTGGTAAAATCTTGAGAAAATTCTGTCCGACATGCAAGAAAAGTCGTGCTTCCGTATATGCCCTTTTTGAACCATTTCTATCTGCGAGTTTGTGCTTTGCACATTTTGACGATTGAACAGAAAACTGCCGTATTCCATACCGATTGAAGAAGATATCTACGACAGTTTCATGTTTATCCATCATGAGAAACTTCCACAAGTTTCCAAATTGAATAGATAATATTTTCTTAAAGGTTTTGCTGTATTGTTAGACAGTATAATCCGCTGCAAGAGCTTGTAAAACGTCGTAAACCCTGAATACCCAGTGGCAGAGTTCGACTTTACGGAGTGAACTTCCGTAAACGATTTAATTAAGTCAACTCGTCCCTAGTCAACTTCCATTTTGGTAATTTCGTATCCCTTGACGATTTCAAAAATGGTCATTTTGCCTTTAGTCTAAGTAATTTTGTCAAAGTTTCCTAGATTATGATTAAAATAATTATGATGTAAAATATGTGTTCTGTATAATACGTTCTACGTAAAAGACATGAAAATTTTACTTTAAAAACTGGCTACATTTTGTTTTGCCTTATAAAATACCCGATCGTACGTAAAATGCACGTTTCGTAGCTGTAAGTGTGTATTGACTAATGCGGCCGTGTATCTTTTTTTAAAGGTCCAATACTAAGGAAAGTGAACATTTTAATTTCTTTTACAAAGCACAGAAACTATTTCATTTTATTGGAAAATGAAAGTTGGTATGTAGAAATTCGAAATAAATCGCAGTATATGTACAATTATTTTTCTATGAAGTATGAAGAAAGTTAAAAAGACCTGGGGGGTCATTCTGTCGATTCATTGAAATTTCAACATAATACACATACATTTCTTTGAGTTCCATAGACCTTCTGTAAATGTTGACCTGCCAATCTTCATTATTTAGTGTCTTGCAGAAGTCTATGCACTGGCTATGAAAAAAAATGCCAACTCACTTTCCCTTAGTAATGGACCTTTAAGAGACTTCTTGTTTTATTTAAAAGCCGATATAAACAAGTTAACACTCAGTAAAGGCCAACGAAAAGGCCAACGAAGTCAATTTGGTAACCCTGAATTTAAATACGATTCTTATTTTTTTTGCATTTAAATACGCTCAAAGTTAATAAATAAAGCTGAATCAGCACTTTGCACTTCTGATAATGAACACTACTACATGGTATGCTTTATTATATACATATTTATATACTCAATGGAACCTAAAACGTCAATACTTAAGTAATAATGTATAGAAAACCCGTGTTTTAACGTCATTTAATACACGGAAAGAATTTATACGCCCGAGGAATAATTTCACGACAGCGTAGCCTGAGTGAATTATTCTGGCGACGTATAAGCTATTTTGAGTGTATTAATTTAGGTAACATACGATTTTGCTAACATTATTTCGATTCTAATATGCCCTTAATCCAAAACAGTAGATAAAATATAGAAGCGCTCTTTCTTGGTCGCAACAAAACATCGCACGTTAATGTGACGTCATTTTAGCGTAAGCGTGTTTTAACAGAAACAAGCATATTAGAAATAAGAAAAAATGTATAGAAAAAAAATGTGTTTTAACGTTATTAATACACGGAAAGCGGTCATACGTCCGCGGAATAATTATGAACTATTCTGGTGACGTATAACTGATTTTGAGTGTAAAAATGTAGGTAAAACACAAATTAGCTATACATTATTTTTATTCTAATTTGCCCTTAATCTAAAATAGTAGTAGCGCTCTTTCTTGGTCGCAACAAAACACTTAAAGTGACGTAATTTTAGCGTAAGCGTGTTTAAACAGAAATAAGCATATTAGAATTTTCCATATTGACGTTCTTATTTCATATCGGGTGTGTGGCGTCATTTGTGACATCAGTTTCATGTATCTTGTCGCGTTTTAAAATTCTCATTTTTACTCAGGCTAAAGGTATTCTGTTAAACCGGAAGTAAATGGCGTAACGTTATGAAAGTTGTGATTTTTCCATAGACTCCCATTATGAAAAAATGCGTGAGGTCCAATTTTTCAAACCACTTTAGCAAAGAATCAAGCACACGACCCTATCTTTTTTATTTGCTGAATTTTCTAAGTATATTCTGTATTTTGAAAAATCAGTGTTAACCAAATTCTACATTGTAGAAAAAATTTCGATCCGATCGTGCAGAACTACCTTAAGAACAAACTTATATCACTTATATTATAATTTTAAGTATAAATGCATATGTAATAAAACGATTATTAGATCGGCATCGAAATTCTTTCGTGAAATAATATTGCGCTCCGAAAGTCGCGCAATATTTCCCCTGCAGAATTCGAACTCGTGCATATTTCTCGATACAAATCTACTAACCTATAAGTATTGACTTACCAGGAAAAAGGAAGGGAAATTATCAGAAAAGATGTTCTATCTTTGACATGAAGGTTTCGATTGCATTCCAAACTGATTGCTATTAATTAACTTAATCATTAAACCTACATCCTTAGGTTTCCAAAGCTCTCTTTTGTTTCATTGTACAAAGTTGCTAGGGAATAGAAAACAAATTCTAATTTAAAGTTGGAATAGTTGAAATATGTCCAAAATTTTGCAATTTTTCTTTACATATTCTCTGAAATAACTGCTTAGGTTTAATATTTTGAATTTAGTAATAACTATTTTTCAAAATCGCTGGTCAATTATTAGCTATATTATCATCTGAAAAATATGTTTCTCAGCATATTTAAAAAAAGAAAAAGTTAACTTTCAAAATTCTGATCCCTTAAGTATCTAAGTATCTTAATTAACAAACTTAAGGTGTTTTTTTAATCACACCCCTCACCCAATTATTCTGTACTATTACTTGACTCCTTATGCAAATATAAATCGCCAGTCTATAATTGAGCCGCGCCCTGAGAAAACCAACATAGTGCGTTTGCGACCAGTATGGATCCAGACCAGCCTGCGCATCCGCACATCCATGCTGTTCGCTAACGGTTTCTCTAATTGCAGTAGGCTTTGAAAGCGAACATTGATCCTGACCAGACTAAGCGGATGCACAGGCTGGTCTGGATCCATGCTGGTCGCAAACGCACTATGTTGGTTTTCTCATGGCGCGGCTCAATTTATGCTGCTGACTGGTCTGCATTACACATTGCTACTTGAAAATATATGAACTTTTGTAAATACTATCCTTATTCCATGGCTTGCCAGTCAATGGTCAGAACTATTGCCTGAGCACATTTTTACCCGTTCATTTCTTTATCTGTTTTATATGTTTTGTGTAACTTAATATGAAGAACAAATTCAAAGTGTAAGTACTTGCCGTTTATTATCTATTTTTATTATGCTGATATTTCTTCTCACATAGAGATACCAATATGGTAACGGTTAACTGTCAATGGACCGAGCGTATGCGAAAACTTGGATCTTCATGGCTCTTTTTAATTCAGGTATGCTGAGTGGGTCCTAAGAGTGAATTAAAAATGAGATCCTTAATGAATAACCTGTTTTATTCATTTCCATTGCTTAGAACGCTTATACCGGACGTCTGTAACGCCTTTTCAACGTCACGTTTTGATCACAAAGCAGACGTCTACCTCAACAGTCTGCAATGACTTGCAAGGATCTCATCAGAAAGCAGATTTCTCAAAAGTCTGCCGTTGCTGAAATATGTAATGGCTTGCAGGGCCATCAGCAGACTTACAGGATCTGCCTTCGGTCACTGCAAGGCCGTCTGTGTCTATCATGGCATTTCACTGTAGTTTGAGAAGACCGCAATAAAAAGCAAATGTCTATCACGAAAGCATCCAGCTGATTTAAAGACACGCATTTCGCTTACATATGAAATGTATTGGCTTACAAGAATGAATTGAGCAGAAACCAGATAAATAACACCATCATCCTCAGTGGGTTGAAATGACCTCAGCAGCATGCAGATACACATCACGGCAGTCCCCAGTGATTCTTTAGGACATAGCAGTCAGCAGATACATACTGTGATTGTCCCCCAACTGTTGTTTTTTAACAACAAAATCAAAGGCCTGAAGGGCCTGAGAGTCGGTTAATGATTGATGTACTGGTAGTATAGTCTACCAGTTTCAGTTTGGTTTTAGTTTTTTTCCCCAACTGAACAGAGATTTTGTTACAATAGATGAAATGGACATTCAATCGATGCCTAGTAAAACTTTGATTGACATTATACAAGTATTTAAACCCAATATATTTCTCTATAATTGAAGAGTGGTTCGCAAAAATAAAAATGTTGAAAGTACAAACTACAATTTGACAGGTGACAATAAGATACTGCCCATGACTATAAATATTTTTCCAGTAAACATTTGCCTCCGGCATTACCAAAACAGGCAATTATCGGCTGGTATATATTCGCACATGATAAAATTTGAATATGAAAATTTATATATTGAAATTTTATAGCGCGGATTGCCACATACAATTTGTAACGGATGGACGAAAAAACTGTTCAGATATTTTACAGATAAGGGGCCTGGCAATAATCGTGTCACACGCTAGGTATTGTTCAATCATATTATAAGGGATGTGAATTTAAAGTATACTTACTTTTGCGTTTAAAAATATGTAAATGTTGCTGAGTGTCAATATATAGTGTCATGAATGTTTACACTGACAGGAAAATTGCGCATTCGAAACTAAGAGAAGTTACTCGGACTAGCTACCAATTTCGGAAAAGATAACCAATATTAATAAATGCAGTTCTTTTTTAGTTAAAACCATCATTTATTCTATTTCAGACCTGTTAACACCCTTCAAAACCATGTCAGTAGTCCCCAAGTCTATGTACTTTCAATTATCCGTTTTGATTCATGTAGACAGACAGGCCCAGACTGGGCTGAAAAAATGTTTGAGCCATTTTTACGTGGTCGGTAGCAGGGTGGGTTTGGGGAGGGGTGTTCCTTCCGCTTTGAACTGCAGTCAGATTTTGAAATGGGCATTGTGGCAGGTGGTAAAAGGGCAAATGTATCAAACTGTAAAGTGGCAATATGGGGGGAGGGTGTGGGAGGATACCCCCTCCTGCAATTAGGGTTTGGGGTATCACCACAAGGAAATTTTGAAAATGTAGACCCTTGATACAGCCTTTGGTGCGATTTCTAACTGAAAATTTTATGTTTCAATTTCTAAATATTACCTCTAGATTCTTTTTAGTATTACAATATTCAAAGTATGAATGACTGTCACTTCATATTTTTACTTTCAGGTCATGCCTCAGTACTAGAATATAAGTCTGATATTGATTCTATGTATGTATTATAAAAATAAAGTCTAGAATCATTTCTGTTACAATAATATCTATCATGTCTGTTACTTTAATGTTTAAATTTCATAACACAGCTCGATATTTACCCAAAATATTATATCCGGATATGATTACACTTTCTTTTATACCGCCAAAATCTCCAGTTTCAACAATATGTTTTACAAATTGTGATGATATGAAGACAGTTTAGCAGCAATTGGCAGTATCTGACATTGAAGTTTACGGTGAAGTTATTTTAATCATTTCATAAAAAAATTGTTTTGTTTCGTCAAAGCACTCTAACATAGACGATCTACTTTCGATTTCAAAAACTACAAGAAAATACAATTTAATGTTTCGCCGATTTGTTTATTTCTTGAAAAATAAGAAATAAAATCATTTTTAAAATCAGTAGTAATTAAACAAATCAGTAAGAGCTCTTTCTCGGGATAATTTATTCGCTTACTGACTGCAAAAATCAAGCCATGTGTCATCATGAAAAGCAGAATGGGTGACGGTTTCATTTTTTTGCGAACCTGAATCATTAGCAAATTATCCAAACCAGTCAAAATTCCAGAAAGGTTACGATCTAGATTCTTTCTAGTATTACAATATCCAAAGTATGACTGTCACTTCACCTTTTTACTTTCAGATCATGCCTCAGGACTAGAATACCAGTCTGACATAGATTATATGTAGGTGTAATAAAAATAAATTCTAGAATCATTTCTGTTACAATAATATCTATCATGTATGTTACATGAATGTTAAAGTTTCATAACACAGCTCGATATTTACCCAAAATATTATATCCGGATACGATTACACTTTTTTCTATTTTCAACAATATATTTTACAAATTGTGATGATACGAAGACATTTAGCAGCAATTGGCAGTATCTGACATTGAAGTTTACGGTTAATTTACTTAAATTACCTCTTATTTAAATCTTTTCATAAAAAGTTGTTTCGTTTCGTGAAACCAGCCAAACATAGACGATCTACTTTCGATTTCAAAAACTACAAGAAAATACAATTTAATGTTTCGCCGATTTGTTTATTTCTCGAAAAATAAGAATTAAAATCATTTTTAATATCTGTAGTAACTAAACAAACCAGTAAGAGCTTTTTCTTCCGATAATTTATCCGTTTACTGACTGCAAAATTCATGTGTGTGTGTTGTGTAGAAACCCACGCAAAGTTTATAGAAATCATACGATGCGTGTATACGTTCAATGTGTGAGAATTAAGGCTGATCGGGATCGGCTATGTTACCTAACGCATCCAGACGATTCAGATTTTGTTTTTAAAAAAGCATTGTGTGCATTTCTGTAATTTTATATACGTTTTTATACGCTTAGAAATTATTAGACATGCGTATTTGCATTATTTCTATACGTAATTTACGCTAATACGCATCTTATCTGGAGCCCTGTGGAACTATTTTTTGTCTTTCGCTGGATGTTACGCAAGCTTTGTAAGCCTGCGCAATTCATAAAATGCACATTTATGCTTAATGAGTTACATTCGAGTATTGCACAATTACAAGTCATAAATATGACAGATTACATCGTATATTGGTCATAGCAAAGGGAATTCACACAACTTAACTTCATTCATGCAGTGAACTGTTTGAAGTTTGAGAAATCTAATGGAACTACATCCCTTCACTGTGTTATATGGTCCATTTAGACTTAGAGAATCGCTGGATAGCAAGGACTCGTCAAAACGATTTCATCGTTTAGCCGACTCAAAAAACAAGTTTAATATTACGGGAGGCTTTCACTGAATTTTACCACATATCGTACGAAAGAATTATAACACAAACTCTAACACACTTCTTAAACTTGGTCTTACACACTCCGCCTGGTATGGAGATGTAGTTATAAATTATGGAAATTTAAACACAATGCTTACGCGATCAAATATTTATAACATACGTTAGAACATTTATTAAAAGGAAATAAAATGCAAAGATCGTCAAGCACCGCGCATGTTTGATGACCACTACTCAAGTGTGAGATTCCAGGATGCTTTTTTTTCTAAATCCTACAAAAACGGATGGAAGAAGTGGATTCCAGTCTTACAATTTTTCTAGTCGTGCCCTTAAAAGTTGTGATCTGTGTGCTCTGACTTTAGACAGGTTATTGAGTATATTGGTCTACTGATTCCTTTGATTTAACAACTTATCGTTATCATGCTGGACACGATTTATTCTGCCTTTGCGACCAGTGTAGATCATGATCAGCCTGCACATTCGTCTACACTGTTCGCAATTCAGTCAGTATCTTTTTGGTTAGAACCCCTTGTAAAAGTTAATGGTACTGTCCAAATTGAAAGATGGACAAGTTCATTATAGAAATTTAGCAGGGTAAGGGTTAGAATTGTTACGTATTACTTTATACAGGCTGATATTGGAGCTTTCAACGGGGAATTATTTTATATAAACCATCTTGTCTAACTACTTGAAAATACGTTAAGTGTGTGGCTGGCATACCCCAGACGCGCTTAAACCATAAGTTCTCTTTACATAGGTTACGGATCGTTCCAAGGCTGTGTTCATATTTGTTCCCCGCCTTTTCGAAGGAAAAAAAGGCGGACATAGAAATGGGCTGTGTCCTTCCGTCTGTCAGTCCGTCCGTCACACTTCATGTTCGGTCCATAACTCTGCCATCCATCTAAGGATTTTGAAATTTGAAGTATATGTTGCCCCTAATGTAGTGATGTGTCATGCGTAAAATCCAGACCCCAAGCTCACTCTTTGAAATCCAAAGTAAAGGGTCTGTTTCATGTCAGGCCCATAACTCTATCATTCATCATGGGATTTCAAAATCTCATGGCATAAATGATTCCCAGAGTGATTTGTTGTATGCAAGACATATGCCTCTACCTCAAAGATCAAGGTCACAATTATAGGTCAAAGATAATAGGTCATTTTTGTCTGGTCACTTCACTTTGCATGGATTGTCAGTCAAGTAATTTGGCACAAACATTTACCATAAAAAAATATGTTGCATTTAAGATCCAAACCTCTAGCTATAGGTCAAGGTCACACTTGGAGATAAAAACATTTTAGCATTTTTTTTTTGTCTTATCTGTAACTGTTTAAAGCAAATAACTTATAAATATTCACCATTACACAGTACGAGACAACATGTCTTGTGGTATACGTAGACCCCTCTTTAAAAGGTCAAGGTAACAGGCTAAACTAAATTAAATGTTTCTCTTTTTTTGTTGGTACATGTAATTACTTCCCCTTTATACCATAAAGTACAATACGTGTGTTTTAGATCCATTCTTCCACTATTTTAAAAATGAAATTATGTTTAAAGTAAGAAAACTGGTATCAATAAATATAAAAAGCTAGTAAAAATTGTAGATTTCCAGAATGCAAATCCAGGCATAAATTAAATTTTATGTAAACTTTTTATGACTGCTGTGTAGTTTAAAACAATTTTCTTTAGTATTATATAAATGTTGTGTCTCAAACTCATGTATTTCATTTGATTGTACATCCCATTATTATGATAAAATATGTTATCGCTTTTTCATTTATTTCTTTTTTCTTAGCAATTTAAAAATTAAATTGCACGTTATTTACATTTGACAGCATTCACCAATTATAGATATCCAGACATATCAGGGCTGTTTGGTCAAATATCTTAGCACATTCCTAGGGTATGTCAGCACACTTTTAGGATAAATGTTGATATGAGTATAGGACTGAGTCACTTCTCGTATGATTGGATCAATTTAGGCTATTTTAACATTATTATACTTAATTATTTTTTTATAAATATCAACATACTAATGTTAAAACTTACCAGAATTTAATACTTGAAATAAGACAACATAAAATAGGTTAGTGCTGAGATGTTTCATTATAATACAACACTGGTATTGTACAATGTAAATAATGTATCAAATACTCTGTATAGTATTGCGTATATTTTAATGCATATATATGCATGTATAGGTGTGTATGTTTGTGCATATATACATGTATATGTGTATGTATTTGTATTACATATGTATATATACATGTGTGTATGTATATATAAATTTACCTTTGCTTATTAAATGGCCGTTGATCTATTTAAATGGTTGGCATTTTTACACTGTTTTAGCCTCAATATATCTCATTTTAGAGTTTGATAAACTAAATAGACATGGTAATTTACAGAAATTGACAAAGGTAAATCAGTTTTGTAGCTTTTTAATTATTTTATTATTACTATTTTCCACTCCTTTTATAGTTTTTAAACTGTAAAAATGATTAGATTTTTTTTTGCAATTTGATGTGCAAAAAAAATAAAAATGCACAAGTATTAATGAATGGTCATGTATATTATATCTTTCATGCTCATGCTTCTTTTTTATTTTGTATACTTTGTAGATGAATGAGACTGAACTAAAATAAAATAAAAAATACCACTTCATGAATTATGTAATACCTTTATAATTATGACTGCTCGATATGTTTAGTATATTGCCCCTTACTTTGAAGATGGTGTTGTATTGGCTAGCAATGTGCATGGCGAAAACTGTTTCAAAGCGAGGGACGTTGTTTATCCTTTTACAATAGAGAGTTTGAGATTTCAACCTTCGCCTTCCCCTTCAACGTCTTTCATATATATTTTGGGTAAAACGCCACCGATATGCGTGTATTTTATTTATATCAGACGTTGCTACTAAAGTTTTCCATGTTATATCAAGTAAGCCTAAGACATCTCTTTATTACTATGTGAAATAAAAAGCTTTGTTTCAGGATTACTGCTTATTATGTTATTCGATTATCCATATGTATAATTAGACTAAATTTGATGCGGAACACTATCAATAAGTATAAGAATAATGCAGTTTTGTATTGCTAATAATTTTAATAAATACATTGAATTGAACCCGAAAGTATGAAGTTATCAACTGATTTTGAGAAGTATTGAGATTTTGTTCAAACTTTAACTTCTACGGCATATTTTTGTCCCCAGGCGGTATCGATTATACTAGATTGGCCTTTTAGTCGTATGAAGTGAAGTTTTGAACGTCCGAAGATGTGATATCACGAAAGTCGAAACTTCAGTCTTTTTTTTAACTACTATGTCCACATACTCGGCATCAAAGACTGAAATCTGGATAGAGGTACATGGCATGACAGACATTTTACTTGAAAAATAAATAATAACGCGCGATTATCATTTGGTGGAACATTTATTTTCACTACCAGATAAAAACAATCCGTTTTTGTCTGACACTTTATACGACCGTTGCGTTTAAGTATAAACATAAAACGGTACTAGTAAGACGGAAAATTCTTTTGAGGTATCAGACAATTTCAAATCTATAAGATCATGATGCGAGAAGTTTCCTGTGTCAGACGTATGGGATAACTCCATTCTTTACATGCACGGACCCAGAGCCTGGCAGAGGGCCATTGTGGGTTAATCCCCCTTTGATTCTTACATTTTACAAAGAAAATCGGTCTTGAAACTCGGTGTGACCCCCCTCCTCCCTGAAATGGGTGACCCCCTGTTTAAAGTTGGTGTCCCCCTAACCGAAATTCCTGGATCTGCACATGCTTTACTTATAAAAATAGTATATTCAAACAAATACATGTATATGCCCACATGTTATTTTGTGCGGCAATTTCCGTTTCCGCCTAACATTTCTTGATTGTTTCGCTAGACACATGGTGACATAGCCAGATTATATTGTGCTGTCAGGGAGTTTGGCATTATACAGGCATTATACAGTCATTTAGAGCGTCATGATGCCAAGACGTATAATATCACGAGACTATCTTACATTTGTTTTAATTCGCTTATTAAATGTATCCATAACATATGTATGTTATCAACATAGGTTAGATTTTCATCAGGTACATTGTTTATGAGTGTTTACAAGTAAAACGCGTCTTTTAAGTAATTTTAAACTTTTGTGTTTGCTTTATCGCATATATTTAACTTAATTTCAAAGTATTTCGAGAAATGCATTTGTAATAGTTGGTGTTGCATGTTTTTGTTTGAAAAATATTAATTGTATACTGTCATCATTTTACATAAAATCTAAATGTTTGGAGCAACACCAACGTGTTTTTACATTGTTCACATTGTTTCACTTTTTTATCGTAATCGCACTAATATCCATGCGGTAATTATATTAATAGAAATGTTTTTATTTAATTTTCATTTTTAAAACCTCTTGTAAAATCCCCGCCCTTTTTGGACAATTTATATCAAAATGCACTAAAAAACGATCACAATTACGGATAAATTGAATAGGCGGATTAAATAAAGTAAGGTCCATTCTAAAGATTGAAATCTCAAGGAATTTTTATCGAACTTCAACTTCATACGTTAACTTCGCAAGAGACGTTGAAGGGAAAGGCGAAGGTCGAAATCTCAAACTCTCTACTGTCTTGTTCTAACTTGACTTTTGTCCGTTTTATATGTTATGTACATTTGTACATTGTTTTGAATGTTGGTGTTACTTCCCTTTAACCCCCTCTTTCATGCTCCATCTTATGCATTCCTTTCAGTTACCCCTTCTCTCTTCCCCGTTTTTACCCCATCCCCATCTTTTATTTAATTTAAATATATTTGCTAATGGTACGCCTGCTACATCCCACGGAGCTGACGTAGATAAAACGCTCGAATTTTAGAACACGCCGTCTTTTTTCAAGAAACTCACAAACATCGATGATACACTGGAAACAATGACATATATCAAACTGAGATGAAAATCTTTAAATTTTCGTAGACAGTTTCTTATCTACAAATAGTTGGATATTCACAAACTTACCATGAACATACCTGCTAAATCTTGATATTATATGTGCTTTTCCCTTTGATAATAAAGAGGTTGATATCTCATATTCTAATGGTATAATATGAAGAGGACTAATGTAAGATATTTCAGTAGGCAAGTCTAAAAAAAACCTGAAATCTGAACGGAACTTATAACTATATATCAAACAAATTTAGTGTGACAAGACACTTTATCTCATTGACGGGACATGTTTTTGCAAGTTTCGATCGACTACCTATCGTCCGTATCTGTTTTCGGCTTTCTCGTCTTTTGTTGAACGCCAGCTTCCTCTAAGCTACATAAAAGACCGGAGTATGCCGAAATAGCACACAAGAACACGTGCACACACGGAAACTGCAGATTTATTTTACGGGCAAACTACACTGATCTCTAAGATTTAAAACCATTGCTTTCAACATGTAAAGTCACGAAGGACGATCCTGTCTCACTCTAGTTCAAACAGATACATTAACAACCTTTTGCGTTATGTTTTTTTTTTCGAACACGAGAATAAAAATGACTTTTACATGTGAACTTAAAAAAGAGCTAATTACTTTTCACACTTTTGTACTTTGTGTGAAGCTCGAGTTATGAATTCACTTTTAAAAGTAATGCTCTATTGCATCTAAAAATGACTTTCTTAATATTCGTTAAATTGAATGACAACATATCTGATGCAGAAAGTTTCGATATGTATTTAAATTAAAAATGTGCATGGGCTAGAACCCTTAACGACAAAAAACAAGTCTAAGGTTTGTTTGATAATATAATTTCTTCTACCATTTTTGTTTTTAAAGTAGGAAAGCCAGGTCAAAATTTCGTGCGTGTATATGTGTAATTCTCTTTTTAAATTATGTACATATAAATCCTTTTTAAAATATATAAAAGCAACTGTTTCTATGTGTGAAAGCAAAACTATTAGTTATTTCTTTATTCTGTAGCACTAATGCCCATTTTGCAGTCATAGAAGTATGTAAACACCCTTTGAATTATTTAAAATGCATATTAAGCATTTAGCAAAATTGGTAATATCTCACCTCCTCCATTCCTATAGCAGATGTATGGGAACCGCCAAACATTGCCAAGATCGACAGCAAATCCGACAACCGACAAGAGAAATTCTATTTTTGTATCCCAAGTCTCACGCTCATGTTCTTCTTTAGGCTTTTCTATCACTTGTGATTTCTCGTCCAAAACCGGCGTGGTAACTGATCCGGGTGCCATACTTAATACCTCTACACAATAAGTCTTTGTTGTCAAGCACTGCCTAAATTAATCTCGAGTATTCCTGATATTTTCTTCAATTTCCGCGCGCAAAAATGCTGTCATACAATACTTAGTCATAAATTTGAAAAATCTAATTTATCTTCAAACATCTTTTTTAAAAGTAAAAATCTTCAGAATTATGAATATTTTAGTCCCATCCGGATGTCTCTACTTATTTAGTTTCTATGTAGAAACAATGCATAATAATTCACTTAAAATACGTCGTCGCTAATTTACATATTAAATCTACATTATAAAATGCTTTAGACGTAAAGTCTGCGAAGCAAATTTGCATTTAATTGTGTTGTTTATTGCATAATACACGTATAACACTTTTCTAAGAAAAAAATTAAAATTTGTTACAACTGTATCCTTTTCATGTATTTCATGTGAATCAAAATTTTAACACGTGTTTTCAAAATTCGTATTTAAAGCACATGTTATTTAATATTCCTATATTCGTGTCGTGCTTTTTCGTCAACTTTGTTGCCAATAAAATGGCAATACATTTTCTTGTCGTACGTCCGCGTTTACGATATCAGTGTCCCTAGATGGTTCAAACGGTAAGACAAACACACGCGCTCCTTCTGATGTAACCAGCATTTGTATTGTAAGTTTCCCTGGTCAATAATGGACGCCAAGCTACTGTGTAACGTTCCCTATTGGAAAGATACTGAAGTACATATTGTTTCGTTAGCACCTTTCCTTTAGCTAAAACATTTTAGCAGGTAGGTCATTGATACTCTGATTGAATTGCAACATCAATAATTTCAGATGTTTTGTAAATGAAACTGCCTGTTCATTATGGACTTTATGATGAATATCAAAACAATTCTCTAGAATCTGAAATAAATCACAAAATTATTATATTTTCTTTCACCTCTCTTTCTTCGTTAATTGACTTTTATCTGAACAACTTACAAGTCTTAAATCCGATTTTTGAAGACATTTATAAATAAATTGCCTCGCAGAATATCTTGTCCCTATTTGACCTGGCATAATTGAGATACGGCGATTTTATCAAAAGTCGTTCGATATATACTAATTAATGTTAACTCGAGCAGTGTTAGCATGTCAGCTATTTAAGGTGAAGTAGAAAGCTTTATGAAATTCTATGTGTATGGTCGGCTTTGGCGTCTTTTTCAATAATTATTCCGTCTTGTTACAACGGTGTCTACTTGTGAGTGTAAAGCTGCCTCGCCAGAATATCACGCGTGTAGTCATCAGACATGGTACCCGACAAAGTCACATTACACTGACATCGGGCTGGCCAGTCCTAGACGATCCTTTTAATGGTTAGCGCTTGATACACATATAGCAGATTTTCAAAATTTTACATTTTGTTGTTGACATATTTATTTATCAAAACTCTATCTTATTCAGTAATATTTGAAACATGGCAAAGACAATAAGGGTGGCGACAGCAAATCCGACAGCCAACAGGAGAAATTCTATCTTTGTACCCCAAGTCTCGCGCTCATGTTCGTCTTTAGGCTTTTCAATCACTTGTGATTTCTCGTCCAAAACCGGCGTAGTAACTGATCCGGGTGCCATGCAAAATACCTCTACACAATACGTCTTTGTTGTCAAGCACTGCCTAACTTAATCTCGGGTATTCCTGATATTTTCTTCAATTTCCGCGCGCAAAAATGCTGTCATACAATACTTAGTCATAAATTTGAAAAATCTAATAAAATAAAATTGTATTATATTGAAATTTCTTTAGTTTATTTCATGAAATACATATATTTATTTCATAGTTATTAGTTCAAGTTCAAATTTTATTGGCAAATCAGCAAATTACTTGCCTTTGGCCATTAGTTATATAAGTGTAATAGTTGTTTTGTACACTAAGCTGGTTTTATAACGTTTGTCATTTTCGCTGTTTGGTTTAATTTCTTTTAACTGCGTAACACATCGTGTGGATAAATAAAAAAAGTAAAAAGAAAAGAAAACAGTAATTTTATATTCATACTTCAAGACAACAATATTACCGCAATGCAAGTCAAACAGATTAAAATATACGCAGGGCAAAATAGCGTAGAATAAATTATTGTTTCTAATAGGTATTGCTTAGTAACGATTTAAAGAAAAGCCATGGTTTTATATGAGCGGATCAATATCTGGGAATCAGCCAATCATGTTCGAGTTTTTCATTAAATTGTTTGTCACCGCTCTATCCCGTCTGTAACGGCCTGATCCTTGCTATCTGAAGGGATATTGTATCTGGCATATTTTATGCATTGTATACATTTTGATTGCCTCATTACTGGGGATAGCCAGTTTTCAATCGATGCCTTAATAACGCTGACGTTGAAAGAGTAAAATGAAGAGAAAAAAGAGACAAGTCAGGGAGATTTGTTATGGTAAATCAGAATTTTTAGTTTCTCATTGGGACAAACTTATCTCTAGGACATAATCGAATTCTGAAATACAAATTCACCGTTTTTCTTAGCCATGAAATATATTTTAAAAAGAAGAACTTTTACTCTAGAATAGAAGAAACGTATATTATCATGTTCACATCGTACGTAGTGATAATACTATTTGATGAAAAGAAGTACTTTGTGTAGTAACGTATAAAATAATGATGATAATAATAATTAAAACGTTTTTGAAAGATGTAACCTCGAAACATTAAATAATTTGAACTAATCCAACCTTTAAAACCCCTCTCCTATCAGACAGAAAAAATCAGTCCAAAAATGATGAAGATATTTAATGATTACCTCCCATCTGCTTAAATCTATATCTATTCCATAAAAAAAGTGCATTCAAACAGCATTAAGGAATCCGATCCATAAATAAGCAAGTTCTATATAACTGTGCTATTAAAATATATCAAATATTGATGCCTGGTAAGCTCATATAATTTTGGTATCATTTGAAACTGTATTGTATTGTCTATTCTTGCATAAAAACTACTTTTTTCACTGGATCCGCCCATGTATTAACAGGAGAAAAATCGTGTGCAAACAAGGCAATTCATGTGCTGTTAATACCCGATTTTTATTTTTGAAATGCTTTCCCAGGGACGTATATGTAATTCTGCCCAGATTGACATCTGGTATCTGCGTCTTGTTTCATTCATAAAAACCTCTTCTTGAAGCATTAAAGATGCCATCTAAACCATAGAATGTTTTACTGTATCAGTAACTAACGCCAAATGCGCTGCCCCCAACATTGTTCGTACTCGTTTCTTCCCTTGTTTACTCCTCTTTTAGAACTCTGCGTCAATTCAGATTTTGTAGACAACCGTGAATGTTAAAAAGTCGCGTGTTTACCTGTGCGATTCTTTGTTTTTAGGTATCATATTTATGATTTTGGTAAGTATCAGCCGGTATGTTCTTATCTAATTTCTCGAAGAATTTATATAAACAGCTTGGAAACTTGACACTACGCTCGTACTCATCCGTACTCCAACTGCGTGTCCGTACTCAATGTAACTCGAATGTAAAATTATTATTCTTGACATTATGATCGAGTCCACCAAATTGTGAAATGATATGAACAGTTATTGGTAAGTTTATGTTTGTAATAATGAGAGATAAAACAAATCGGTTAAAAACCTTCAGGATGTGCTTTTGATAGTGTTGTTTATTTCCGGGCCCTGGATACGGATATTTAAAACATGTTTACCGTTTCCAATAACAACAGGAATGGTAAATAAAAATGTATCGGAATCGTCAAGTCATCACATGTGAAAACAATACATAAATCGTCGTGAAATATTTTTTTATGCAAGAACAGCGACAATACACGTTTGTTTTGTGTATTAACGTCTGCAGAAGCCCTTGGTCACAAACAATCCCGCGGGCTTCTGCAGACGTTAATACACAAAAAACGTGTATTATCCCTACATTGAAAAGGAAAATATAAATTACATTACAAAAATATTGTTTTACTTTATAGTCTTCAACAATACTTCAACAGAAATCCAGTTATTACAGTGTAAGATTTATCATTTAGCAGTCAAAAACATGACTCTATAGGTATCGCACAGTAATATGGCGTTTTGAAATGTGGACAAACAAAAGAATAGCATAAGTTTGAGTCTATACGTAACGTTTCCAATATAAACACTAAATCCTCGTTAGCCGAGCGGTAACGCGTTCCGTCTCGTACTTTTCCGTCGTGAGTTCGATTCCCGGACCCGTATATTTTTTTAATTTTAAAGAAAAGTGTGTAAAATTTCTTATTGTTCAATATAATTCAACGAAGACCTCTCAAGTTAGCAAATTTGGTTAACTGAAATATGTCATTATAATATACTATGTAATTATGTTTAAATACACTTCGCTTTAAATAATATGATAATGATAATTATAATGTTTTCGAAGGTCACCTGTGACATTTTAAAGCACAGCGGGATGGTTTTATAAATTTTATGACAATCTTAAAAAACGAAAATGAGGACAAAACAATGAATAAGAAACCGTAAAATCTAGAACAAATCTACGTAAAGTATGAATTGCTAAATAATATAAAAAAAATCTCTTTGGACTGATATAAGATTCGAACCGTCAAAATGATCATTACAAAATGACCACAGTTCCATCCATTCATCCCCTGTGCCAACAAGCCAGCTATTGTTTAATATTCTTATAATCATAATTTTTGTTTTAAACGAGACTGCTAGCCTACTCTTTGTTTATTTACTTAGTGCTAAAAATAGAAACGCCATAATATTGTGCGGTACTTATAGTCATTAGTGCATAATACTTATGGTCATCTTACTTACTAATTCTTGTTCAGCAGACACAGCTCTTTCAAATGATACCAAAAACATGGGGTCACCAGGCATCGAAAAGTTACCTATTTGTGGATCGGATAATCAAAATGACACGTATGCTAAAGAGTAGCCTTGTACATACTTATACAACAATGGTATTCTAAATACTGTCTTTGAATAACTTGTTTCTATAGCCAGTAAAGTAATTAAAGCGGTTCCATGTAAATATCTTATGACTAATACTGGGACTTTTGATCTGTCGGAGAAAAAGAGCCATTTTAATTCCATAAATAAATCCGCTGAATTTAAATGGCTCGCTTATTGCTGACAAGTTTCTGTCATAAAATGTCACGAAAAAGTTATTTGTTTAGAGTGCAAATGAACAGATTAAACATTTTTATATTGCTTTACATCTCTTATCTTTTGTTTCGTAGATTTTATGTATTGATTGTGTGCTTATGAAAAGTTTCTTTGCCATCGATGAAACAAGGTCTACACTAATATTTGTTGAAACCTGCCTGAGAGAGATGCAATATATCAGTTAAAGATAGGTTTGGAAAGTTTTGAAAATTTATTGTATCTTTTGTCGCCTGGATAAATTGTTGTTCTTTGACTTATGTTTAAAACATGATCTCTACCTGCCGCACGAAATAAATCTAGGTTAAGGCGAACAGTATATTACGTCCGGAGATATATGTAAATCGACTTAAACTACTTCATTATCGATTTTTCATCTTTAGTCCCTGTCACACCCAACACAACATGTGTTTTTTGATGGACTTAAAGCTCGCATGGAGTTTTATTTCTTATCAGCTTAACTTTTGCAATCACCACGAAACCAATATGTAAAGGTTAAAATTCACTTATTAGACTTCTAATGAAATCAGGTAATGCTGTAACGGAATGTAGCGGAGTGAAGATAGACAATAAGTGATATATGATTGTGTTATATTCAAAACGCCCCCACCCATCATCACTCAAATCGCCCCCCCCCCCCCCCCCCCAACCCATCCCCACTTTTTCCACAGTCTGCTACCTTGTTCCTCTGACTGACATGTAAACATGTTTACACCTCATTGACGAATTGATGGCGATATGTACCTAGTGCACAGGGTGCCCAAAAATAAGTGATGCCATTTTGTATGTGTCTATAAACATTTTTTACATGTTGCTTGTAATCATACTGAATTATTGTGAACATGCTGAAGTTTAACTCCTTTCTCAGGTTGTAAAGATTTTTATTTCACATTTAGTTTATTTCTAGTCCTTTGATCTGCCTGGGATCAAAAGTAAATACATGCAGTATTTGATTTTTGGTAGAGTGGCAATTTCTTTAATATTCTGGAACTAGAATAAATACATAAAAAATGATAATGAATATTGCCACTGTCTTCAAAACAGAATATTTATGTCTTAAAACAGAACAAGGAAACACCTACAACAAAAATAAATAAGAAAAAACTCGAAATACTTGGAATCACCAGAGGACTGGTTTAATTTTGATGATTAGGCGGATCGATTCTCGATTACGGGCTTATAATCATAAAATCAGCAAATAAGAGTGTCTGTTGGATAGAAAATAATGTTTGAACTTGAAAGAACGCATATACCAACACGATTACAGACAAGTACAATAAGGACAATTTTGTTTATACCATTGACTCAGAAAACAATGGTGTATGATTTACTTTCTTACACAGAATTCACTTACTTTTACTCAGGTGAGCGACATATGTCCTTTTACTTAGGTGAGCGATAAAGGTCCATCACGAATTCTGATGATGGAAAAGTCTTTGCATAGAAATGATTTTATTTTTTTTCAAAATGATGCAAGACCGATTGCCATATGCTTTATATATTGATTGACAAATTTAATTATGAAGTTCTTGAGAAATTTTATTGTAAATACGTCTTGGACCATCTGAAAACACAAGTAAAGTATATTACCGCAGACGACATTGATGAAATATATATATATATATATATATATATATATATATATATATATATATATATATATATATAGTAATAGTGGCAGATTGGCAGATTGTGATCTCATTATTGCAAAAGAGTTCAAAGCATAGACAATGAAATTATTACTACTATTTTTAATATTATTTAATATTTAACACAAACACGATTTTAACAATAATTTTACTGTTTATCGACGTTTAGGAGCTATGCTTTTTTCAAGATTTTTTAAAAATACTACTAAGGTTATTTTTATATAATGGTTTTGTTGTGCTTTTGTCAAGTTATGTTAAAGTTGGTATCAAGGGCGACAAAAACATTTGCAATAAATTCATATGTACAAATTTATTGAAACGCACCTGCAATTGTAATAACTTAAACGCTGAATTATATTATGAATAATAAAATTGATCGTTTTTATTTCCAGATATACTGTTTTGAATGACAGTTTACAAGTAAATATGACAGTACGACGTAACTATGAGGACGGACGAACTATTTATATATAAGGGTGGGACACCTACACGTAATACCCACAACAGGCGACGGAGTATACATTACATTGTGATCCTGTAATTAGCAGTTTAAGAAAAACAAAGAATTCAGGTTTCAGCACAATTGTATTAATTAGCAGTTATTTGCATCCACCGACACCGCTCTTCCTTACTGTAGCCTTCAACAGAATCTTGTTGGTGTTACATTCTATCTGCGTTTCAGTCCAAATTTGGTTAACAAAATAGACCCCGATACTAATGTTTTATTTCGTATGACTGAAGCTCCAGTCACACTGTGAGGCATCAAGAGTTACATATTACAACGTTTTAAAAACGTAGTATAACGACCATATACATATAAAAAGTACATGTATTTGATACGACTATACACGTTGCAATGATTTCTCCAGACAGGGATTTCGATATACCAAAGCGTATGAAAACGAACTTGAAACATACTAAAACATGATGTCGGGAACAAATGACCAAAAACAATTGTTGCATTTTATGTTCAATCAATATAAGGATACATCTAACTTGAAAAAAGTGATATCAACCTCAGGCTACGCCCTCGGTCGATATCACTTTTTTCCAGGTCGATAAATCCTTATATCGACAGTTTTGATACGTCTTAACTACGTCTTGCGACGTCTTAATCTAATTTTTAAAGGGATTCTGTAGTTTTCTTAGGTAGCTATTGCTTGGTATCACTTTGTTTAACATTTGTATTACTGCGAGAAGCTAGGTTTTATTACGTTTTTGTTTTTTTACCCTACCTAGTAATCCCTTGTGAAAACACACTGAACCTTGGTAAAATGCCGCAAATCGTGACTGCCACCTAGTAAAACGTACTCATCAGTATTGAAAGCATAACACTAAGCCGCTTTAGACCAATTCGTTTCACCCTACCAGGGATAGGCCGGTCATGTGAGTTGCAAGAAAATAATTCTCGCCGGCTTAAGAATAAACGCAAAACAAACTATTAGGCATACGCCGGCCACGTGTGCAGCAAGTAAAAATCTACAAATTTCTAATTTGTTATGATTTTCTATTGTGATCTGTTCCAAATAAGTTAGCGATTGTTTTCTTGTGGTTTGTTTCTTCCTTTATCAGTATTTACCACAAATTTCCAAATGTGGATCCGACTATATATCGCGAAAATACATGATTTGCCGCTGCTTAGTTAATGTGAAGGAGTAAACCAGAGCTTTGTGACTAATCTGAAGATATGGTCTAGACCGGGACCTTGACTTCTTTGTCCATATTGAAGAGTTAAACTCTAGTCTAGAGATATAATATTGACCGATACTTAGACTGTCTGGTCTACGATGCTGAGTAAAACAGTAATTGTAGCTAATCTTGAGATGCAGTTTTGACAATGTACGGTGACATTTTTATTGCATCCACGACCTAACAAGAAGCCAAACTTTAAAACGTTGCCTAAATCTGCGGATTATATTTCAACATCTAAGCAATAGTAGTTTACGATTTCATTTACATTATTTGACCAATATTTCTAGATCAGAGTCTACGATGAATTCTTTTGTATCTTGAATAAATGCATGAATAACTGAATAATTATTCATAGGGAAGCAAATCGCTGGATTTGTTTCCGTTTCTCAGCAAAGTCCTACATAATAACAAAAAACCATAGCGATTGTTGCAATTCCTGTCTATTATTTATCAGATTGTTGTATCAGAGAATTCATTTGTAGTTTGGCAGAGTTTGAGTGTATAATAATAATTTTTCTATATACAATAATACCTTTTGTAATACCAGTATTTATCAAAATCAATCTTTTGTATAATTACGCAATTTGTAATGAGAAAAATAACAAGACCAACTTCTAACTATATACGTTGTGTAAAAAACTGCAAAACGGATGGGATTTAAGGGACATGGCATTAATATACTGAAGTACTGATTTGTTGCTTGCATTATTTTATTCTACAAAACTCTTTCGTAAAATGCATCACAGTATACATCAAAATATTGAAAAATTTAACTGGCGTGTAATATCACTAGGTGCTAGGAAGCGTGAGAGGTGTTGCTTTTTCCACTACCTCTCATGAACAGATGCAGTCAAAACGAGTCCGCTACTATTTTGTATGCTTCCAAAGGATCTTCTTACAGATTTTATTACTAATTAAGGTATCACAGTTTTAAAATACTGGGAAAGCATATGAAATGATAAGAACAATATACGCAGTATAACCCTGTTGTTGGATAGTACAAAAATAATCAAAATTGTTTTCATAATATGCTACACCTGAATACATTTATGCTACACATCATGTTTAGTATATTCTTTGCCATGCAAAATCAAAATTGTATTACGCTTAACGAGTATACAACTCTTCATTAAATTCAAAGAATGTTTTATCTGTAGCAACAAACTTAATTTTGTTTTTGGTTTGTTTGAATATTAAAGAAACATTTTTATTAAAATCTGAAAATTGATGGAAAGGTATTGAAAAAGATTAAAGGATTTAATCTTGAAATCATTAACGCTTAACAAAAGTTCACTTTGTATGGGAAGGGTCTATAATTTTTATTTAAAAGAAAGTCCATCAAAAGTTGCAATGAGAAACAGGCCAGACGTTTAACATGATGCCTCCTTCAAAGGCCATAGTAAATAATTCAGCACTTCACATGGTAGTAGTAGAGCGGTGCAAATACAAGGGGGCTATTGGAAGGGGCGAGTGGGTGGGTGAGGAAAGAAATACCAACAATAAACAAGACAACATATACTAAATACGAAACAGACAAAAAAAAAACAAGTTGAAAATAGGGACACCGCCTTGGAGTGGTCAGTAACCTATATAAAGGAAATTTGGGGTATAAATACGTTTAGGGCATGCCAGCCTTGCACTTACCGTATTTTCAACAAGTTAGACAGAACAGTGTAAATAAAATAACTCCCCGCTGAAAAAGCCTCTCACATTAGTGACAAACTACAAGATCATATAATGTAAAACATATAAATAGGATCAAACGAAGGTATAATTACACCAATGTACTCAACAACATGTCTGAAGTCAGAGCACAAACAGCTAACTTTAAAAAGCACAAATAAGCAAGCTGCAAGACAATATTTTACTCCCTCCGTCCGTTTTTGTAGGATTTCGGAGAAAAGCATCACGGAGACTAATACTTTATCAGTCATCGCACCATCAAATAGGAACTGTAGAGGCGTCAGTCACAAACAAGTACTGTGCGTAACGATTTTCGCATTGTATCCTCTTTTGATAAACTTTTTAAACACATTTTACAAATATGTTATTAAAATAAGCATTATGTTTAATTTTCCGAATTTTATAAACTACATAAAAATAAAAGTCATAAAAATGTAGTCTTTCTTTTTATGGTTTACATAACGCTTGCATACTTCCTTCGAAATGCAGAATATTTATTTTCGTTAATACTAGTAATATTTGAGTTTTCATTTTATAAAGAGAATAATAAGCTTACACTCAATCATTGCTTAACTTGAAATGAAATACCTGATAGGCTCGATCATATGAATAACAAACAAAATGAAGGACTTTGACAAGAAAATGCAACAAATCCACTGCTTTGCTTATCTATGAATAATCACTCAATTATTCATGGTTTTGTGCAACTCACAAACGATATTCTATTGAAATCAGGTCTACAAAAGTAGGGTAACAATGCATATGTTAATGCAAAATCCACGTCTCTAGCTTTTTAAAGAATGGAATTCATCTATGTTTTAATATCTATGCTATTATAGTGAACCATTTGCTAGCGTTAATACTTTAGTTAAGCCGTAGCCGCCACAGAAAATATACCTACAACGAGTCCAAGCACTGAGCACCTTTTTTAAAGTCGCTATACAGTCGCTACAATGCACTTACTAACTGGTGTTGTGATAGACGATAAAGTTTATAAGATGATATTTATTTTGGAAGCGTAGAACGCAACGTAACAGAATAAATAGCAGACTCGGTTCATGGAAGCTAATGAAATATGCAACACCTCTCACCACTTCTCCCTCTAGTCTAAACTGAGAAAGCATTAACAGCATATTATTGGTTGGGCTAGAGGGCGTGGACGGTAGCATGCATTTTAACTACCGTCCATGAACAGGCTCAATCAAACTGAGCCTGCAACATTTTCGTTTTTGTTGTGTTGAGCGACCTGTGGAGTTTCCACTTTTTCTATTTTAATTTACACTGTCATCCAAGGGACAACTTTTTACGAAGTAATTTTTAAGTTTTTCAAATGACATAATTTTAACAGTACATAGAGATAGATAAATTTTCAGCGATAGAAATACATTAAATAAAGTCTAGAAATTGCTTTCTAAGTCCTTGAAATAACCAAACGTGAAATTTATGATGGTTATATTAATATCAATAACAGAAGTTTTTATATTTAATTTAAAGCTGTGACCAGCAAAGAATGGCAACTCTTGCCTAAGGCCAGTACTTATAAGCAGAGATATCTATTAGTTCACTTCCCTTGCAATTACACAATCGAGTGGAAAATGAAAACGGTTTAAGACACCATATCATACCTTTTTGCACAACAAAAACTTTAGGATTTATTCATATGTGTATGATATACCCTTTAAACCTGCTACATGTGATTTGCTCAGCTTATTTATGGTAAAAAAATAACTTTTAACAAACCGATAATAAAATGAAATAGCAGTAGGTATTTTATAGTGCAGATAATACAGTTTTGTTTGTATCAAAATGTCACAAAAGAAGCACTTTTGTAATAATACAGAACAGGTAGGATTAGTAATGGTGCATTTATATTGACCTCTATTTCCTATGCCTACAGTACATAGTGAATTACATCCTGTAATGAAATGTTCTGTGAATTCAAACCATTTGAATTTCATCTCATCAGAACATAAAAAATGATTGCTTAACGTGCATTTCATAATTGTTTTCAGCAAAAAAATCAAATAATTGCTATCAATCATAAAGTGGTCATTAAATATTTTCTGTCATGGGATAACTTAACAAATTATTAATAAAATCTGTAAATAGATCCTTTGGAAGCATAGAATGCAACAAAGCATATAAAATAGCAGGCTCGGTTGATTGAGCCTGTTCATGAGACATAAAAGACATAAAACAAAAATAATTTGTGGGAATGTACAGAAGTAGTTAACCTTAAATGGATACTACGTTACATCTGAATATCGTTTACGATCATTTCAATTTGTGCTGGACAATTTCACTCGTTTCATTTTGGCAAGTCCAAGTGTACAGAACCTGGTACGCTTTTCCTAACATAATGATACCTTCGGGTATTCTAATATTGAAAAAAAAATGAAATTAAAAATGTACCACCGAAGAACATTACGAATTTGCATTGGGTTTGCCAAATCAGAATATATCATTAGCAAACGGCTATCAAACATCTAGCTGATATGATGTTTAATAGTTTACAGAGTATAAGCAAAGGTATGTGTTGTTTTTCACTTCACCTGTTTTGTCCCTTTTCAAGTTAAATATTATTTTAGCTTGTTTACAATAAATCTGTAAGTAAGTGTTGTCCTCTCAGTCCAGGAGTGTTGTTTCTCTGCAAAACAAACATCAGCACCTGAAAATTGATAATTATCCGAGGCCTACGAAAATAGTAACCATGTTAACGTAAGGCGATAAATTTTGAACTAAAACAGATAAGGAAGGTATGAGAATATACATAAAGTTCTAATTACACACAGTATAAATCATTTATTATGTTTTAGCATAAACATGGTCAATGAGATAAGGAACAAAAATAAAAATATATTAACATTTATTACATACCATCTGAAATACATACTATATTTTGCTTAAACATATATATGTATCAAGATACATTTCAACTTGTAAAATATACATACAATTATCATATGTCAATCAAATAAAAGCTTATATGTGATAAATGGCATGTGGGCAGGTAAAGGCATTTTTTATTCTCCCCTTGTATTTCAGAAACCAATCCAAACCCCTGTATTTAATTAAAAACCTGAAAATCCTTGTCATTTCAGTAATATTTCATTTATCAATAATTGTATTATTACCATTACTATTATTCACATTGGTCATGAAGGAATAAAACGTGGTGAATATAAATCTTGTATATATATTTATCATCGTTCTTTTTTTTCTAAATAAAATGTTCAAAGCAAACCTGAAATGATAAAGAAAGACTGTAACAGAATATGTTCTACTTAAAAGCACTCAAACCGAATGGATATTCATAACTGTAAAGTTAAATATTATAGTCTATGTATTCTGAATTAAGCTCACACATTGTATGATCTCCTATACTAAATCTATTTTGAGTTCAACTGCGTTACATAGGAGTGTATTTTGACGTCAGTCGACATAAAAACTGTCTTACAGTGTGTTGCCATTTATACGTTTTATAAATGTGTGCAATAAATTAGTTTCTTTTAAAACAAAAATACTCGTCCAATAGAAAAAGGCCATATTAAAAGATGGCAGGTCCCTTACATTGTAACAAAAAAACTACTTTAGTGTATTTGTTATTTTACTGTTTTTTTCCTCACTTGCAGAGCGTAAAAATGTTCGGAAATTTAGACACACATGATTCTAAAATATGTCTAAACCCAGTATACATCGCTTCTAAAAACGATGTTATTTAGTTTTGTCCTTCATGGATTTATAAACTCTTAACATCTAGTAGAATGAAATTCTAACAACTAGTAGAATGTAAAAAACATTAGGAAATTTATAAAACGCATGAATATCGGTCATTTTTAATCGCTTCGAATACAGTTAGGAACAATGCTATTTAATTTTGTTCTACACGGATTTATAAATTCGTATCAAATAGTAGAGTGAAAAGAAGAAAATTCAGACATGCATGCATCAAATTTTTTTTATTTAACAATAAGTACTGTGGTCTTGATAAAAAAAAGAAAAAATGAATGAAAATTGAAATGTTCTGAATCATTTAACACAT
This sequence comes from Mercenaria mercenaria, assembly GCF_021730395.1. Lineage (NCBI taxonomy): Eukaryota > Metazoa > Mollusca > Bivalvia > Venerida > Veneridae > Mercenaria > Mercenaria mercenaria. Next base: position 7,063,049 of record NC_069372.1, read on the forward strand.
GGTTATAGAAACAAAATTATCAATAAATTTTGACATCAATCGGTATGGGTTTCAAAAGTTGACAGATCTTTCAAAAGATTGAATTCAGTTAGCTGTTATTGTGTATAATACCCACTCATATGAATGTATCAGGATATAATACCTCTACATTTCGGAAAATATCCGCTAATCCTGAAATAAATGGTTTTCATTCCACTATTTCTAAGTTTGTATACTCTGTTACTGCAACATTGCTTGTCATTCATCATCAAGTCAGACATCCCTTACACGCTCTTCGAAGCAGAAGCTTTGAATCATTTACACGTGTACGCAGTCTCTGTTGCAATGAGAAAAACTGTATGGTGGCCCTGCGGCTCCGTTGATTTTGTGTGATATGAAATATTTCAAGAAGCAAATAAACATCTGAGATTTTTGTGCCCTCCAAAATGTTTGGGTTGCGGCACTTAGAGTTGCACTTGTCCGTCCGTCTGTCCGAGTTTACATTTACATACTTAGGTGGCTATAGGAACGACAGATAACTGTACTTTTTCTTTGATGTCGTTCATTTTGTAACCTTTCATGTGGCTATTTTTCTTTTACGTGGCTAAAAAGAATTTTGTAAAGATTCTATAAAGATGTTTTTTTATGAAAATATTGAATGCATAATTAATTCAAAGAAGAGTAGCATTTGTTCGTATCACAATTTTATCCGCATCATTTCTTATCACACGATATCAAAAATAAATTCCAATTGAAATATCAATTTTGAACGTTAAACATCATTGCACCTAATTAAGGTTATCATCTATATTCTCTTTACTGTTCTGTATTTAAGATCATGCTGGTTTCACGCTAATTATAAGAGTGAGATAATTCAATTGATTTTGAAAAACAAAAAACAAAAGCAGTAAAAAGTGTAGAACCTACATCGATTTAGGGACAAGTGACCTCACTGAACTCGGGCCCATACACACGTTAAAATCTTGCAGTACTATTGCAATGTAAACTGACGTCCAAGCGGTCAGCAGGAAAGTCAGTTAACATTCTTGCATAATAGATAATAAAGAGTTTAAAACAGATTCCGTTACAGTACGTCCTTTATAAAGTATTGCTAGATTTGATGATTCTCAAATTGTGAATAAATGCATGAATAAATCAATATTTTATTCATATGAAAGCAAATCACAGGATTTGTTTTATCCTATATTATGTCTTGATATCTTTTCGGTTGTTTCAATTTCTGTCTATTATTTATGAGATCGAGTGTATCAGCGAATATCAGCGAAAATGTGTGAGTGTAATGTAATCAATTTCTTTATACACTAAAACTTACAATAATACTAGTATTAACAAAACATAATTTCTGCATAATTAGTAGGTTTTTTTCTGAGAAAGTCCAGCAGGGCTTTCGTTATCGTTAACTGCCAAACTATTTACAGTTAAGATGTTGATACTTTGCGTCACACAGCAAGTTTCTTGTTCGGCCATTGTACAGTCGAACGCTACGCTTTCCTTTTTGTTTGTGTCTATCGGAACAGACAGAGGAGGACACAATGATATGCTTTACTGAAGCTCATTGGGAGTGAACTGAATTGACATCTGTTTTTTCCAGTCTGCTTATGCACTTGCTTCTGAAAATGTACTGAAAACGTACCGTTACGGGGCATCGTTTTTATTATATATATTTTCATCTATAATGAGTTGAAAAAAATGTTAAAATTAACACGAAACAAACATCAAAAGGCTTTATTAATGAATTATTTCAACAAGTAATGACCAATCAATATGCAAAACGTAATATTTCTGTACAAATATATATATTTTGTCTCAAAAAACGTCTTTTCATCAACACAAACCTTTATTACCCCACCTACCAACCAAAGTTGACCTAACTTAGGTTATTACAGTATTTCGGTATGTCGACTTTTTTCCCTTGGTCCCGACGAAGTCGAGATATGACTGTATTACTAATACTATGGCAGAGAGCGATGTCATTTACGAGCGAATTGATTTAAACTCCCGAGTAATGGTTTTACCACAGATAATTCTAAGAAAACTGTTTGTCACATGTGTCGTTTTTTATAATTCTATTTATCCTTTATTTGTGTATTTATTTAAATAGCCTGTGTACACGTGCATACATTTCCATGTGAAATGTTGAACTGGTGGTTACTGTGTTTGAATATGGTTTTTCCTGTAGGACTCGTATTGTTGATTTTTTTCTTTGTGCACAGTTAATCATTTAACCAGTTAACACCTCCGGTGTGTTTTACACTAATCGCTCTAAGGCTCTGTCCGAATGTTTTCCTTTTTGTCCGGTGTGTCCACATGTCTATGTATTTACTTTTTGTATATATTTATCATGTATACATTCATATATGAACAAATAAGACCGAGCATAGAATCCTATTAGTAATGTAAGGTAAGTAAGTTTATGAAATAAAACTGTATGGTTATAATTTGAGAATGCTACAATTTAGGAACATGGCTTTTCAAACTATTAATCTTAAAACTTTGTAATATTATCAGACACAGACATTTGCGACGATTATTGATTCAAGTTATCAAATATTTGATTGGAAGAGGCCATGGTTGTGGTGTTTTAGACACTTTGCATGTTAAGAGTTCAGTCATGTTAAAGTTGGCCTGTACGCTTTCCTTTTCGACTGTACAATAACGGATACGGAATTGACCCAATGTTTCCTTTGGTTTTTCTCCTGGCAAAGTTGTCTTAATTGAATGCCAGCAACCTGATTCAAACTTCCAGTGGTGGTTTTGTCGCTCACCGTTCCGAGGCAGTGCTAAAGAATGAGTTTTTGCGTTAAACTTCTAAGGGATGATTAAGTCCATGACCGTCCAAAGGTTTCCTTCCTGCTATATGTTTGTATCCGTTTGTTACATCTCTATATTTGTTATTTTTCCTTCAACCTTTTATTCATACATAGGTGTGTACTTGTATACATTTAAACGTTCCTCTATGTGAAGTGCTGAATTGATGACTCAGTTATTTGAATGTGGCTTTTCTTGCTTGTTGTTCATCTGTCTTCTTGAAACTTTTGACAAACTATCTTCACCCCCAATAATCAATTCAATCTGAAAAAAAGATCCTATGGAAGCATAGGAAGCAATCAAGCAGAATAATAGCAGAATCGGTTTGATCGAGTTTGTTCATAAGAGGTAATGAAATATGCAAGACGCTTACAGTATATTATAACGCTAATAATGCGTTTTACTGCATACACAAAGTAAACTTTCCTTGAACATATACGATTCAAAGACTTATTTCCAATTAATGTTTGCATTACTCTTCTATCCAATTCTTAGATTTGAATCAATATGTTTCATGAAGTTTCAAACACGAAAAGATCAAAATGAATATTGTCCCTACAGACAAAGCGTACTTTAACGTCAATGAGGCAAATGTTCCATTTATATGTATATTAGCTGAAAGATTCTGGTTGTACTCTATGAATGTTTTATTGTTTGTGAAGACGTAGTTTCATACAATTTGAAAGTTCTGGTTTCATGTGAAGAAAATGCATATTTGAAATATCTAAGAATGATATTGACATAAACATGGGAAAATGTCGAACAGGAGAAAGCATGTTTTAAGAACACAGCCTCCTCAAACCGGAACCCCGTAGCAGTTTATGTACGGATTTGTACATGATAAACAAAATACATAGACAAAGTAAAGTTTATTAGACAACGAGAATGAAACATACAATGACAGTTACATAACTGGACACTGCAGTGGCAAAACACCAAACACCACTGGAGACTTTAAACCGGTTTATGGAATGCACCTTACCTCAATCGTAACCTAACCATGTCCCAAGGTCAAAGGACAGTGTAAATAAAAGTAATCCTTCCTCACCGGGCGAGTCCCCAACACTTGCATTTGTTATAGAAGGCATGGTATGTAAAACACAAAAGTGTTTTAGTTAATCTGTATTAAAAGCAAGACTAGAGAACCATAATCGCGTGAAGTCCATGCATTTTCAGAGAACACAACACCAAAAGAGCCACCATCAAGGGGCAGAAGACAAATATCAAAACAAGTGGGTTTTAAGGACAGTCTATCGTCGATACCATCAACTGACCTTTCAGACAGAATTAAAGAGGAAAGCCTACGCATCTAACTGTAAAAGGGCTGAACACTAAACATAGGGTGTGTCTCAAAATTGTCCGGTCATAAACGTTTTATAGCTGTACCAGACACAGTTGGAAAAGTGCAATGATCCAAAATCTGACGAGGATTATAAACATAATCCCAATTAAAATGTCCTTTGGCAGAAGTGTCTTTAAATTACTATAAAAATGAAAACTAAATAACGACAGTAAAATTTAGCAAACTACTTACGCGATTTGTAATATCGGTAACCCTACTGAAAACATTTATTTGTAATGAATTGATTACGTACATTCAATAGAATGCTCTAGCAAACCGGATTATATTATCTGAGATATATAAAATCCAACATCTTATGTGATATATATGGGTCGTTCCATGACAAAACCTGTTCTAGTGACAAAAAATCAAAATTGAAATAACAAAATATTCATAAAGAACATTTTTTACCTTTGTGCTTCCAAAGATCCTTTTAGAGATTTTATTTATAAACGTTTTTATGTATATCAGTGATGCAAGACACATAATATATTATTGATGTATTACGTTGATAAAAGTGTCAAGTACCTTATCAATCAGTAACGGTAATTAAGCATTTTACTGCTGACAAAACAGTTCCTGACTTAACAGCTGCTATTTACATTTCAAATGCGCTTCGGAGTCCTTAGATGAATTTACATAGAAGTAATGCATACAATTTTGCCTGAATCGTGTGACCCAAATTCTGAGCGTTCAAGAAACCATAATATTCAATCTGTAATGAATGTTGCATGCGTCATGCCGTCTTAAAAGATACGTATATTTTATCGCACGTTATCCGCGTTTAATCTGAGGTATTGTGCGACGCTGAGGTATGGTGCGACGTTGAGGTATGGTGCAACGCTGGAGTATGGTGCGACGTTGAGGTATGGTGCGACGCTGAGGTATTGTGTGAGGTATGGTGCGACACTGAGATATAACGCAACACTAAGGTATGGTGCGACGAACGTTTGCTATTAAAACAACTGCTGTTAATTGACGCTTTTGACGTTTCTGAGATGTTTTACGTTAGAAGTATGCAAAATCAGATCAAATGAATTAATGTTAATGGAAGAGAAATTTCTTAAACAGCAGTTAATTCATATGGTAACTAATCGCAATTAATCCCTCAAGAATATTTATATTTATGTATCTCTATAAAATTCACCCAGGAATGTCTAGACAGAAACTAGTTTGTGAACCCGACGCTTCGGAATTAAACAGAGCCTCCGTAGCCGAGTGGTTAAGGTTGCTGACTTCAACTCACTTGCCTTCACTTATGTGGGCTCGAGCCTCACTCGGGGTGTTGAATTCCTCATGTGAGGAAACCATCCAGGTGGCTTACGGAGGGGCACCTGGGGTCTTCCTCCACCATCAAAGCATGACCTATAAATGTGTCGGTAAGACGTTAAACCAAACAAAACAAACAGAGCATATTTTGTCTAAGAAAATGATATATTACAAACAACAAATCATTCAAGCGTATGTGTGAATGTTCTGCTACATTGTTCTAATTCAAGTATAATATGATCTGTTGTTTTTCTCGATAATACAGCTTATTCGTATGAAATATGGAGCTTAATGAATCAATTGGGGCAACGTAGTTTCCTTTGCCATTCTGTAAAATGAATATTTGATGTCCGTTTCAGACCTAAGACATTTGTACATTCAAGGTATTAATTTTAATGTTTTTATTTCTGCCGAAGTACAAAAAACGTGACCAACTTCCATTGATATTTCATTTACAGAAATAAAAACATATTAGTATCGCTTTTCAAAGAAGATACAATTTTTGCTCATTCATTAGAGCAGACTTTTGTTCGCTAAAATAAAAAAGTTATTTAGAAATATTAGACTTCTGCTAATGAACATGGCAATATGAACGTAAATATTCATAGCAGTCGGTTTTATACAGTTTGAAAATGTATTAAGGTATTTTTTTACGTTTGGATCATTTTTTTTTTTGCAATGTAGAATTTTTTAAAACCCTGATTTTTCAAAACTTCAGAGTATACTAAGTAATTCTGAAAATAAAAAAAGTATGGTCGTTTTATTAATTTCTTGCTAGACTGGTTTGAAAATTTGGACCTCACACAAGTTTTCAAAATGGGCGTCTATGGGCAAATCACAATTTTGAAAACATTTTCGCCAATAGAAATTATTTTCCAATGAAGATTTTTATAAGATTTCTCATAGTTGTAAATAAACGCATGGTCTGTAGTAGGTCCGTGTACTTGTTTTTGTGATATTGGCCCATAATCAAAGAGGTTCGCGCATTACAAGCTGCTTTTAGGGCAATTTTTGGTGTTATTGAACGTTTCAAATGTTGTAATCTTATATTTCAACTTTAAGAAACATACTCACGTGTTACCATTTATTCATAAAACGGTTTTCATTTCCGTATAGTGAGTCTTGGCTTTATTCTATGTTAATCGGATAAATGACGTTATGACATTACTTCGGTTAATCAAACATGCAGAGATACCTTAAGTTCAGTCAAGATGTTTCGTGATTAAGATTTGCTATTTTACATATCATGTCTTCCACATTATCTTCAATATGGTGCCATTATTAGGCAAAAAGAAATACATATAATGTTACTTATACCGTCTTTTCCTTCAGTTTGATTTAATTTTAGTGGTATGTTAGGTTGTATTCAATTCTTTGTGACATAGTTTTAAACTAGAAAGACGTCAACAAGCTTTAGAAGGTACCTCCGCGGCCGAGTAGTTGCATTCCCTGACTTTGAATCACACGACCCGTATTGCTGTGGGTTCGAAACCTCGCGTGGGGTGTATAATTCTTTCATGTTAGGGAGCCATCCTACTGGCTTCCGGGAGGCCGAAAGATTTAACCAGATGCCTGCCCGTTAGGACGTAATACGGATAGGTCTCTGGGGTCTTTCCAGCCATAACAAGCTAGACATGATATTGTGTTGCTGTGAAGTTAAAGGTGGTCAAACATATTTAAGTAACATATTATGATATTTTGTAGTTTCGTAGAGTCTTCGTAGAGTCTTTAAGAAATTTATTTGCGAAATAAAAATACCGGTAAAGCCCTCTACAGACGGTAGGTTTTTGTTGTACAACACTAATTATCTCAAAGATGTACAATTTTGAAATTGTACATTTTGCACATACAGACAGTATTCCATTCCTATATAAATCACAGAGATTAACCAAGTAAACATAGTGCATCAGGTACTGAAAAGAATGTATCTATTAATATTATAAAAAATAATATGCACCTTTTTATGTCCCATGAATTTGATTACGCATGACACAAATGAGCCACGCCATTAGAAAACCAACATAGCGGCTTTGCGACCAACGTGGATGCAGACCAGCCTGTGCATCCGCGCAGTCTGGTCAGGATCAGTGACGGTTGCTTTCAAAGTCTAATTCATTTAGAGAAACCGTTAGCGAACAGCATGGATCAGACTGCGCGGATGCTGGTTGTAAACGCACTATGTTGGTTTTCTCATGGCGCAGCTCAAATCATTTAACTTTTCAGTGTCATCCTTCCATTATGCATTAAAAGCCATTTTATATTCAGATTTGTGTTTATTTTTTGGCCAATTGTTTCTGGAATTTCATTCACTTGCCTCTTATCAGCTAATTATTTACCAATTTGTTGCTTGTCAACATGGGTGGTACGTAAGGCAAAACTTACGAAATAGAACATGTCCTAATCTGTAAGTCAAGACTTAAGATTTACGAAATCAAGGAATAGCATCGTACACACGGTAATATTTGGCTGTACATCTTGAATTTAATTGGTGTTGTACAACAAAAACTTACCGTCTGTAGAGGGCTTAAGATAGAGTTAGATCCCTATCAGCAATGTATTTGTTTCTACCTTTTTATGAAGTTTTTAAATTATCCCCGTTTAATATGAAACTATTTGAAAAGTGGATTGTTTCTTTTGATTTTAATATGATTTCTGCTTTTACATTTGCACTTGAAAGATGTTTGAATAATTCAACAATTTGAACCGAAAAAACAGGCTTTAAAACAGCACAAAGCTTCCAAATTCATTTATTTACTGTCTATCTTGGGAGGTAATAATAAATTTTGAAAAAAAAACAAAAACATTTCTAATGAATGTCGGCTAAATTTATAATAATTATTGTCAAAAGCAAATTGTAAACAAATATAATACATTAGTTCTTTATCAAATTTTATTTATGACAACATAACTCTTTCTTAGTTCATGAAATTGACGTTTTATGTGAATGAAAAGAAAAAAGAACTAATTAGCACGTTTTAAAATCTGTTTGTGTTTCAATGGATCCCAGTTTTCTTGTTTCTAGCATATTGTTCTTGTTACTTCAATGAAACCATTATTCTATCCACGTTCATACCGTACGTAGATTGTCACAGTATTTGCTTTTAAAGCTCCAGTCACTTTGCCAGGTATCAGTACGTTTTTTAAATCCAGGATTTTACTTAAGTTTTCATTTTGTCATTTTTGGTAATATGCATAACAGTCATACAAATCATCAGTAGAAATGTCGGCCCAGTTGTTCAAAACATTAACAGGCGATTAAGCTAACAGTTAATTGACTTTTAGAGTTATATTTCGACATTTTAGAAAACTTAGAAAAACTAATGGATGAGTTAATGATTATGAACACTAAGATGTCTCTACAGTTAAACTATAATCTCGTACCAAGACCAGTACTTTGAATCAAAATTTAACAGCCGGTTAGTTTAACAGCCTGTTAAAGTTTCGAACAACTGGGCCTTGATCTATTCTTTGCTTAAGAAATAATAAATCTGTTCCTATATTTTATCAGTTAATAAAATATGGGCAGGAGTTTGGATGCGTAATAATTAAATCAAGAGTGCGTAGCACGAGTGATTTAATTATTCGCATCCAAACAACTGCCCATGTTTTATTAATTGATAAAATTATTGGAACATATTTATTATTTCGATTCTAACAACGCAAATAATTCGCATTTTACAGTACTACATTTTCAGCGTAATACGTCAATCGGGTCATATGCTGTTACAATTTACCCCCTATGGGTAGAAAGTGTTGTATAGCCAATGGAACGTATAGATATTTATTTCTTTTTTATCAGAATTTTGAGAAGTATTTATAAATTAGTAACCTAACAGCTCGCAAACTAATTATGAACAGAATCATCAAAATGGGCGAGTTGACCCTGTGTTACGAGTGACGAGCTTAGCTTTTATATGACGTCACATCATTATGACATCATACTTTATGTCATACATTTATGACGTCACCGCTGAATCATAATTAAGCTAATTGAATTCGCTCGTAGAGATCAGAACGTGTTTTACGGGCCTACACATAAGTCAGTACGACTTTTTATTATATTTATGTTTTTGAAATGCTGTTTTCAACCGTTTGGCCCTGAAATAATTCGTATGTAATGGAACTGAAGTAGAATCTCTTATGTTACAATCATAGGGGGGTGAAATGTAACAGCCAACCATGTTTTATCGTAGATTCATGTATAGGCGATTTCGCTATATGTTTATATAGCAATTGCTGCGGATCGTGTTAGAATTATTGATAATGATGATTTTGTATCATGCTTTTTGTAACAATAGTGTGTACATGTATGTATATGGAAGACTGACTTGTTCAAATTCTGTTATTTGAAAAAATATACAACTTCAATATGAAATATGAAAATACTACGATGCATCAGATCTGATAAATTACAGTAAGGAACAGAAACAAACGCAAAGATATTTAGGTATTATGTAGGACTTCTCTGGAAAACGGCAACAAATCTAGCCATTTGCTTCCCAATGAATAATTGTTCAGCTAATCGTGCATTTATTTAATATACGTCAGATTTGCTTGCAGAGTCTGCTCGCTCTATAAATGTGGGACAAACAATGTAAATGAAGACATGATATAATACACTTTACTTTTAAGTTTACATTTTTTAAAGATAAGTTTAAGATAGGAAGGCATCACTATAAGTTACATTTACGTATTTCAGACTTATTTTTTTTATATTTTATATGGACAGAGTACTGCAGAAGTAATTGATGTTTAAAGCGTGATGGGGTTAATTATTCATTTCAAACGAAGAGAAGTTTATAGTTCTTTTTATCTGTGTTATAATTATATTTCTTGTTATCAAATACTGCACATTTTATATACTGCTTAATTCTTTTAGTGCGTCTTGGGTGAATGCAGTTACAGACGCATGAGGGTAACACCAAAACATTACTAATTCATTCGCATGACGTTCGGTACAGGACTAAATCAAGAAAGTTAATGCTAAATGTGTGCGTTATGAGGCAGTTTTTTCGAATTCACCAGTAAAATACTTAATCGTAATTATTGCAAATAAACCTTTTTCCGCAGCGGCGTCTCAACTTTAATGACTTTACACTCGGCACCAAAACTTTTGAAAATAAATTTTGAATCTAAACACTGATCACCGGATAGGACATGAATTCATTATGACAACGAATGTTGAACTTCACAATGAATGTTAACTTGTTCATGATACAATGCTGAAAAGCGCATACGGATACAAAATCTTATATCTAGAGGTTCAGCAAAGTATGGACGTCTCGGCGAAACAAGTCGAATTGCTTAACTCAATAAATAAATAGATAAATAAATATTGGAACTATGCTTAAGTACCTATATCAAATTTATCTTAGCTAGGTAAGCAAACCAGCCTATACTTCCTTATATTTATTACTTCACTATCTGTATTTATTTCTTATTTCAAAGACAGACATAGCACTAATTCGGATTAATTGAATGACCCTCTTGTGCCCCGCCCTAAAATCGCGGCGTTGTCTAAACTTGGTAGCACTTGCTAGTAAAATTGAAAAAAAAAATACGATTTTACCTAAATTGCGACAAACGTCATGTACCTTGTGACTGTGTCATCGAATATATACCTCTTTGCGGTATAATGTCTTTTTCCTGAACAACATCCATTGTTTATCTGTTTTCTTAGGGAAAAAGAACACAGCCAGTATAAAGGTCGTTGCCTGAAGACGCCGGGCGCATTTTTATGAACTCTGGTGAGACCTTCAGCTTTTCCCGGAATTGCTGAATAAGAAAGTACACAGACAAAACTTGTTAAACAAAAGTCATATTTGTATTGGTCTACGTTCAGGGTTCACGCGCCTGGTTCAGCGTATGTAAAAGTGCGCGCGTAGACTTCTTTTTTGCTAAGTGGGAGTAAGATTTTAGCTCTTTCTTAGATCTAAAACTATCTGGATTGAGCACGACATGTGAGTTTTCTATCTATGAAAACTATTTGCGTGTGGTCATTACCAACTTTTAGTAACATCTCGAAACCGATAAAGCGGGACAGATCTACCTATCATAAAAATCAATAAAACCAATAATCCGATATCATCGCTATCGGACGGATTCGTTGATTTCCGTTCTAATTGTTGTTGTTGTAGTAACACGGGGGAAAATCGATAATTAACATCTTTGGTCATTATCTGATGTATTTACAGGCTGGCGGTTTGCTAAACGATGTACTTGAATTGAATGAAGTTTTGGTAATTATTAAAGTGAAAAATCAGATCAGATTCTGGGATATCCTTGCTAGAATTTAAGCAATTATAATATTTTTTGTTTCAAAATGAAGTTGATTAAGCTTTGTATTATAAATACGGAAGTCGAAAAATTATATAATACTTTATAAATTGTCAAATAAAAGTAATATTTAAGAATATGAATATGTTATCTAAAATATTTAGAAATCGTTACATTTTATACATCGAACACATAGATTTACTTTCTTTTTAATACATGAAACATCATGCTAACGTATATCTATGTACAGAAAAGAAATATTTACGCACACTGTCTGTAAATAAAATAAGTATTCAAGAATATGAATATGTTATCTAAACATCGTATATACTTCCTCTATACAAAGAAGTATAAAATACAATTTATTTTTATAGCTCTTTGCTCTATACGCGCTTTCTTTCACATATTATGAACATTAGAATATGAGCTTTTGATTCTAAAATATTTTCAAAATTCTAAACCACTAACGTTTTTCGATTTTCATCGCAAAAGGTAGTAAAAGCAGCAAATGCTCATGTATTTCTATAACATAAAGTTTGTCAGTAATTAAGTTTTGAAGCCTTCATAAGAAATATAGCATTTTTTTTTCAAGACATCTAAAAAGTATTTTATTGTCGAACGATCTGGAGGCCGGTCGCTTTAAAGAAAAAGAAATATAGAAATAAGACTAAATACTTAACCCTTACCATGCTGAACACGATTGGTTCTTCCTTTGAAATCAGTGTAGATCATGATCAGCATGCACATCCGTGCAGACTGATCATGATCTGCACTGTCTGCCATTCAGCCAGTAACTTTTTGGTATGCACCCTTTTCATAATTAATAGTAATGTCCAAACTGAACGATAGACAAGTTCATTATTGTAATTTAGCATGGTAAGAATTTAGTTTCTTATTTCGTGCCTAAATAGAAATATCATATTTGCGTGACATGAATAAGTACTGCTGAAAAATACTACTACCATAGTATACTTTAACTATAAATATATTGTTACAGAAAAAAAAACAACAACATTTAATAACAATAACTTCATCAGTATCTCAATTTTAGAATAGCAGACTTAACTAAGTAATAACTTAAGATTCTTCGTGAAATTTGGGCCAGGTTCTTTACTCAGTAAATATTTACGGAACAACCCTATTAACGATGTGAATTTTAAATTTGTACTGATTCTTCCTACTGTCATACGATTTATGAAATAAGGGTAAAAATCGTAAAAACAAATTTCATGAAAGAAAGGGAAAAGACTATATAAAGACAGAAGAAAGTGAAAAACATATATTACAACACAAAAACCATAAAACAATAAAAATACCTCTCACTTATAGTAAGTGGGGTAACATATCTTTTATGACCCGCCTTGAAACAACACTGACCGGATATTGTTTTCTCCTAAGCAATATTGTAATACACAATAAAAGTCAAAGGGTAATTTTAAGATATTTGTTACAATTAAATCAAATAATAGCCTGATATCGCAATTTTTTAAAACGAATGATTAAAGAATGTACCAAAAACATGCATTAATTTAAGAATACAGAATAATATATACAAAGAATTCGGAAAGAAGCAGAATTATCAGTTCATCAAGGCTATCTTTCAAATTAAAGTTTGGTCATATTATGAATAATAGAAAATGATTTTTTTTTTGTTTAAAAATTATTAAAATATCCCATATGAAGAAAAAAAGATGACCGCGTCGGAGATCGAACCCGGACCGCCACGGCAATAAAAAAGTCTCCAGATCGTTCGGCAAAAAATAATATAGGTATCTGGAAATTAATAAATTAATCATCGTTATATTTCTTAAGAATGCTTTGAAACTCAAGTACTGACAGACTATATTTTACGGAAACACATGAGAATTAGTTGCTTTAAGTATATTTTGCGATCAAAATTAAAAGCATTTGTATATTTATAATTGCGAATTAAAGACTAAATCCTCTATAGTGTTATTTTAAACGACAGCAGATCTAGGTTTCGGCGTTTCTGAGTTCAACAATTAATTTGTTTTAAATTCTCTAATTACAATTTTTTTTTTTGTCAATGTGAAGTTGCCTACAATTTATAGGCTTTGAGCTATAACAATTTGTACCGCCAAAGTCAGACTAGCAGACGACAATATTTTCCGTAACAGCTTCCGAGTACATACGGATAACGGCGGAAAATGCCGGAATTTTTTAAGAAATGTTCACTGTACACACTAAAATGCAAAAAGGACCAAACAAACCATTATAAAATTTAAAACAAATTACACATAACGAAAATTTAATAATTTTTCTACATTTTTAGGGGTATCGAATTTTTGATTTTTTGCGGAAAATATCTCATTTTATCTGTTATATTTGAAAAAGTCAGTTTTTTTATCCGTTTCCTACAGAGTCTATATGAACTGAGGTGGGTCTATTTAAAGTCAAAAAGGACCAACCAAATATTAAAATATTTTTTAAAAAAAACATTCATAATATCCGGAATAAATTAAACTTTAATTTGTGGGGTATCGAATTTTTGATTTCCAAATAGAACTTTTTCTATTGAAGTTTAAGTATTTTTTTCCTTCTTTGTTTATATAGGCAAATTTATCGATTTTCCAATAGATCGATGTTACTAAAAGTTGGGTAATGAGAAAACACAAATCCCACAGGGGTTCGTAACGGAACAAGGGTATATGGAGATGTTTCGGACCTCGTCCCATTGTTCATAAGGCCCAATTTGATGTCTAAAAGAGTCAGTATATGCCCCAAGTGTCAGATATTTCTGTCGCTCTTTTGAGTTTAAAGTTTACCTACGTCATAACCGAACTCTTGGTGTTTTACATCGTTTCAGTATGTACAACAGTGCTTACGTCACCTAATGTAAATATTGTTGTCCTATTTCTATAGATCAAACTTACAAACGTTTGTGTTTTGAATAAATGCATGAATAATTAAATGGTGATTTATTGGAAGCAAATCACTGGATTTATTTCCTTTTCTTAGTCAAGTCTTACATAATATCTTAATATCGTTGTGATGTTTTCAATTTCTGTCATTTGCTTATCAGATCTTGTGTACCAATAACTCTATTTCTAGTTTAGCAATGTTTGAGTGTAAAGTTATTATTTCTTTATACAATAATACCTAACATAATACTAGTATTAACCAAAACAATGTTTTGTATAACTAAGCAATCTGTGTCCGAGAATGTCTGCAGATCTTATGTAAACGGCACAGAAAATGGAAAAATAGGAGATATCAGAAATTTTATGAGTTTTCATATGTCATAGTGACATTTTTAAAGGTATCTTACAAAGCAATCAGTATATAAACATATTAACATATAATAACATTTATCTAGGTACTTCGTATAAGAAAACGGATTAATAAATTTGTAATTTGAAATAATGTGTGTGTTTGTGGTGTAGGTTTCGTTTTGGGGAGGCTGCGATTTTGGTACGTGGCATTCCCTGTTTGATATTTGTCTTTGTTTTCAACATTTTAAAATTTTAACAGATCTGCTTCCACTTTCAGTTTGGGGAAAGTAAAACTGTCTTTCAACAGTTTTGTACATATATTTAGATGAGAATATCTGTTTTCTTTGCAATAAAAGAAAAAATGTTGAAACAATATGTAAGAGTTTAAAAACTTGCAAATGAAATATTATTCATTTTTAAATGGATCTTTTTTCGTAACTGTCGTTGATTTCAAAATTGCTTAAAATGTAAAACGTAAAGACATGTATCAGAATATTTTTGAGCAGCGCAAACAATCTTCTCCTTCCAAAGCTTGCATTTGACATTAGGTACCTCAAAACACACAGATTTCATAGGATGCAAAATTTAATCGCATTTGAAAGAAAGCATATAACTGATGTGTCATTTAAGCAGTGAGAAAAATAGGACAATATTATATGTTTTCAGGAGGCCCAATATTGTTTTACGTCAAGAGATGTAAATGAGACATATAGGTATTTTGTTGACATAGAGCAAACTGTTTGGGTTAGTAAACAAGGAAAACAAGAAATATCTTTAAAAATAATGGTCGGCGAATTGTAATAAGGAAAGAAGCTTTCATCTAACATTTTTCAAATTGCAAAACTAAACACCGCACTTTAACAATTTAAATGGTTCTCTTTTAATTTTTCGCAAAGGTTTCGTAGGGTTGCAATTTTGTTTCGTTTATCCTTAGACGAATAATTACAGCAGTAGTTTGATGAAGATTCATGAAGCGGTTCATGAGAAGAGGTCATTAAACGTGTTTATATTTTTAGCTAAATTGGTCCCTATCCCCATTTGTAACAAAATAGCAAGAGACCTTACGATATTGTTACACATCAAGTTTGATAAAAATCCATTACATTTTAGTGGTTAATGCGAAGAAAGGCATATCTACTTTTAGCTATAGTGGTCCCTAATAGGGCCCAAGTTCCTATATAAATAAATTTTGAAGAGGACCTTATAATGATGCTCCAGACCAAGTATGACAAAGATCCACCAAGCTGTTCATGGGCATTTCTAGTTTTAGCTCTAGCAACCCCTAAAAGAGGTCAAATGTCCCAGCTGAACAAAGTTGGCTGCGGGCCTAATAAAGATGCTACAAATCAAGTTTGATTAGAATACATGAGAAAAAAATCAATTGAAGGATTTTTTTTATTTATTATTTTTATTTATTTCTAAAATAGGCCAACTGATCCCGCTTTAACAAATAGCATATTCGCTATTCATGAATCTCTGGACAATGACGTCACACCTATAAAAAAGTGAAGGTCAAGCAAAACATACAATTGTAGTTATTTCAATATTTCTGTTTCATAAGCAAAGTTTGACCGTAGTCATATCACAGAGATAAACTGTATGCAGCGTACCTTCATTTCAGGGTAATGAGATTCAGTCATTATATAGCATATATATAATAAAACAGATTTCAACTGAGTTCAATATTTGCAAACCATACTAAAGAAAAATATTCATATATAATAAATCAGTTAAATAATTTATAACAAATATATCAAAGCAAACAAGTACTCATTTTAATATGCAATTTGAAAAAGTCACAAAAGCAAGAAACATTTTCATATACAGACGACAATTGTAACAAGGAAAATCTTTTAAAAAGCACTTCTCTACATAAAAGACTCTTATCACACCCTTATTCATGTGATACGCAGACCGTATTCAGCTCTTTCTTTAATTTGATATATGTTGGTATTTGAACAGGTTTTTATCATATTTATTAATTTTACTTATCATTTTGAGATATATCAATATTCTTGCTAAATATACTAAGCCAAAGTTAGCTTTAAAACTGTGAACAGCGTCGTTTAGGATAAACGCTTTGTCTACATTTCACTCAGCGTAGCACAATCAACAGTGTGAAAGAAATTGACACTCTCGTCCAATCAGGCAGAGTGTTGCATAAATCTTCCATTTCGATAAATTATCTATAATGCGTTATCAAGTAGTTTGATTTGCAAACTGATGTCACGTTGCATAGGTAACGAAAACGAATTTAGACGGCGTCGCCGAAAAATAATGATTAAGTGTAAGAGTTTTTCACGAAATGTACATAAATACAAATTTCCCCTATAAACGGACTGCATGCAAATGTACAAAACAATAAAGATTATAGCAGACACATTGTGAGCATTGTACACAGCAAATATAGTAGGAACCACACATCGCAAAGTTGACCAATCAAAACTTGAAACTGTAGTGGAAAGATATAGCAGACAGGTTTTACTACAATTAATCCAATTGATGCCCACAAAACATTTATTTGATCAATGTCTGTAAATCCGTAAGGGTAATGCTCTCTAATATATTCAACCTTGATGTTTCTTGTCTCAGATCGGAAAGCTTCTGTCTGTTATAGTAACCCCAGAAAGATAAATGTTTTAAGGGCTGTCTAGTTATAAATTATGTCATTTTGCATGATTTGGCCAGAAAAAAAGAAAAACCTGTTACAATGTAGAATCTTCCTAAGCAATCATTTTATGTTTTAGCATAAAAAAAAAGATTTAACAGAGCCAGTCTCCTTTGCATGCATTTGGAAAATTTCTGAGTGAAGTACTTTGTTGAAGACGATAAAGGAAGACAAACTCATTTGATTTTCAAATTTACAAATTCTTTAGCATAACACGTGGCGGCTGTAAAATCTCTTCTCGTATTTTCACACATTGTTGTTGTATTTTCTGGTCCTTTTGGATTATGGAGTCCCTTTCTTTTTATTATGCTAGAGTTCCACTTAAGCTGATGCTAGGGGGCGTAGGGAGTCTTGCACATTTCATTACCTCTCATGAACAGACGCAGCCAAACAGAGTATATTATTTTCATTAGCTACGGTATATGCTTCCAAAAGATCTTCTTCTAGATTTTGATATTTATTATAAGATTATATGTGTGCGTTATAAATATATGTTATGTAAGAATTGTTTTAAACCAACTTACTTTAAAAAAAAACAATTTTCGACACGATTTCTGAACTGTGAGTGTATTTTTTACCACCGGCACACAAAATTTTGAAAAGAACTTATCGCCAGATATTTCATCTAATACATGATGTCGCAAAGAAAATGATTACACTCACACTTATACATGTTGTGTTCAGTAATGAGAGTGTTATCGCCGATTTTCGAATAAAGCTGCTATCTGAATCGACCATGATGCAACGTTGAAAAGGTGTGCAAATACAAAAAAAAAATGATAACAAGGGGTTCACTAAGGTACGAATGTCTTGGCTAAGAATTTCTTAATTTAATGAATAAATTATGCGTGATTACTCTTGTATAAGTGAAGGTGATCTTAAGCTCGCAAACCGGCTTGTACTTATTTCAATATTATGCTATCTTTCTGATCCTCCGGATATTATCGAAAGCAAGATGATGGGGAACATGTCGTCGGGCAGGGTAACCTAGAAATATACGGTTTACAATATTACTACTATAATAAATTTAAAAGAAAAATACTTTTGTAAACATACAACACAACCAAGTAAAGCATTACAATCTATGCTTCCACATAAACGTCTTATTGCATTTTATTAAGAGAAACGCTTATATGATAACACATTGACTGAATAATAGCAATATATTAATGGCTTTTTTTACCATTCAAGTTTGATATGTTTTACGATCTTGTGGTTTGAAGTGAGCTTCAAATCTCACGTCAAAAGTTTTTGACATTATTTCCGTATTAAGTGCATGTCAATTTGATCTAGAGAGAAGGATTTTGTGTTTGCATTTGCATTGTTGTCCCATATCTGAAGATCAAACTTCCTAGTGATTCGTATTGTGAATAAATGCATGAATAATTGTATGATTATTCTTTAGAAACAGGATTTGTTTCCTTTTCTTAGTAAGTCATACATAACATTTAAATATCTTTAAGATCTTTTTTCAAATTCTGTAATTTAGTTATTATAAGAATTAATCTCGACTCAACCAATGCTTGAGTGTAAAATCATTGTTTTCTTTATGCAGTAAAATCTGCATAGCGCTTGTATTGAGAAAAATAAATGTTCTGTGTAATTACGAAAGTTGTATTCGAAAGTGTCCAGACGTTATGTAATCGATAAAAATGAGAGAAAATATCTGTATCTTATAATTTAACTAATCGTTTGTTATGATAGTATATAGTGACATTGTTTTAAAAATACCTTACTCGTAGAGGGGTCTCTGTGACTGTGGTTAAGCTCGCCGACTTTGAATCACTTGCCCCTCATCGCTTTGGGCTCGAAATCTCGCTTCGGGCGTAGTATATTTTCACTTTAGAAAGCCATCCAGACGGCTTGCGAAAGGCCAGTGGTTATACCATAGTGCCCGCTAGCGCTAGAAATAATGCTTAGGGTTGGCGCCTTGGGTCTTCCTTTACAACCAAAACTTAAAACCTACAGCTGTGTCTATGCGACGTTAAATCCATCCAAACAAGAACAAGAACTTATAGGAAAGGTTTCCTAGAGATGTTACTGTATTTTGAAACACATGTTATGCCTGTTATAACGCATATTTTGACTGCTCATTGATTATTTTGAAGAAAACATAAAACTTTTTCTCTTTTTACAGATTTTATTACGTATACTTAACCAAAGAGCTAACCCGCCATTTGCTATTTTGCAATTAAAAAAAAAACAAAACTGGAAGTAAATTTCTTTAATTAAGAGGACAGTTAGAACCATCTATAAATATTAACATGTCAAAATATCAGTAGTATTAAATTACAAAATAATACAATTTATTCATTTTACTACCAAAGCTGGTTTTAAAAAGTCACAAAAATACACATGAAATATGCGTTTTGAAAAAATGAATATATACAATTTATAGAAATAAAAAAGTGTAGATTTTTATTTTTTATTAGGAAAGTTTTAAATTTCACACATATAACCAGGGCATGACAGCCATCATTCTGTTTGTGTTGTCATTTTCTTCCTGCATAACGTGTTTCGCAAACTTGTAAATTCTAGATGTTTTAATGTATTTTTGTCACTTTTCAAAGATGGGTTTAAGTCGTGCACTGAGCGAATTTATATTATAGCATAATTTGATTGTCAACAACATATATTTCTAAGCGTAGAATAAATTTGAAAATTGTACGTTCTGTAATTTTTTAATTACTGGCAAAATTGCTAATGGCGGGTTAGCTGTTTTATTCAGTATAGTTTTATAACTTATCTGTTTGACATATTTATCTAGATACTTCGGAAAGCAAAAAAAAAAATTAACATCTCTCATTTGAAATATGCAATCTTTAGAAATGTACATGTTTTTTAATACTTTCGCCTATGTATTAAACATACGATCTGAGTACGGACTAACAGATTCATATTAATCTGATGCCAATTAACAGTGTTATAAGAAGTTCCTTATTTCATTGTTTCATTTCAGTACAAATGTGTCTGTATTTGTGAAACAGTAAGAAACATAAATCTAGAATAGGTAATTTTCTTTTGCTTCAGACAAAGGTTATGTTGAATAGATTCAATTTATATGTATTTGAGTTTGAGAAGTTCGTCAGGTTCGTCTAGAGATAAACAGTTTATTAGTGTGTGAAGCAGTAGCTGTAGATTCAAAGAGGACATAGTAATCAGTCTGGATGATACATTACAAACGACGAAGAAGAATTACGCATGTTTGAATTGTCTACGTCAGTATCACGTGATTATGCCTAAGAACACAGGGAAGAAGTAATTTGCCAAAGTTGAAATCTAGCTCTACAAGTCAACTCTATTCCAATAAAAAATTTTTATACATAGTGTTCTTTTGAAAATGATATCGGTCGTAATGCATTTTGTCGGAGACAATATCGATCATTTCTTTGATCATGCGTAAAGTGATAATAAAATCTGTTTTAAAACTTAAGACATAATTTCCTTTAAATTATCTATAATTGTAACTTTCCTAGTAATTTGTGAATTCGAAACAAGGTACAACATGAAAATATCAACGGCAAATTGATATGTATTCAGCAAACACCACTAGAGATGTATACAAATGCCACACGTGCCCCTATTTACTGTCACTGTATGGCCATTCCGCCGTATATGCCCTTGTAAACGCTCACGGGGCATTACTTTAAACAAAAGTGGGATGGGGCGTTTGTTAACACGCTTCATATTTTAGTCAATATAAACTATAGATTCAACTTATAATATATGAATTTCAACTATCATAACACTATATAGTGCTGATCTCAACTTATGGCCGAAATTAACTTAGAAGTGGAAAACATGGGGAGTGCGTTAATTAAGGAAAATAAGGTATATTTCTATTTAGACAATGCAAGACTAAATAAACTTCCATTTATAATTTCATTTTAAACAACTCAAATCCGGAAAAGTAATGTCTAAAGGATAAAATCACCACTGATAAGAGGTGCTGAATACTGATAGTAAAGTTAAAAAAACCCTTACATTTGGGGTACCGACTGGGGGTTAGGGTACGATACCACCAGACATCATCAAGGAACAAAAATACAATGTATTAAAATTGTTAGGTGCACAGGGGTGGAGGAGGTGAAGATACCACGGGAAATTACTTGGTATCATGAAACGCAACAAACATGAAACTTAAACGAACGTTTACGGTCCTTTATTTGTGACTAAATCAATGCTTGCTGAGTAAAATTCCAAACAATACCCTAAATGCGCATCTTCAGATGCTGGATAACAATCCTTTAAAGACGCGCAACAAAATAACTGTATTCTTTTGTATTTCCATGATAATAATTATACATGGTTTGCATGAAAAAAAGGAGAAATTAGAAGTATCTAGTTACAAATTGACAGTGACATATATTAAACCAAGGCAATTAATGTATTAGTATGCATATACTTGAAGTAGTAATGTGAGTTTATACCACACTTTGTTTCTACAAAGCAATAAAGTTATTATTCTATGTTTTTAAAACTATAGTCAAAAGAGAATGACTGAATAAGTTTGCAGATGAATTTGTGAAAACATATTAATTCATAGAGGGCCTAAATTTTGTACCTGTCGTCTTATACCTGTCATCTGTATTATTTTAGTATTATCGGAATGATTTTCACGAAGTTCATCCGGGAGGAAAAAGTAGGTCGCTAGGTTATGGTGAGTCTTTAAGTAACGATGATTGATGACTACACTCCGGAAGAGGTATGTCCCAACGTAAGTCAAGTCCCAACGATATCGTGTTGCAAACTATCACCTACAGTTTTATCACGTGACCTCTCTCATCTGCTCATTTGCACAGAAAAGTGTACTGAGTTGTATGTTTTGTGAAGGATAAGTATATTTTACGTGAAAGAGAGATTTATAACGTAAATTGCAACAACTATATGAATTGTGAAGACAACATAGCGAAAACACTACCCAATATTACCTGCTAAAACGGAAATTGAAAGTAAAATTTCGCCAGCAATACTGATGTCATATTGATGCGCAATTAATACATTTTCAATTAGTTAAATGCTGTCACTTGTAAACGCTTTCCTAAATCTACCTTTTTATCTATAAAATATTGTCATATTCACTCGTTTAGCATATAAATGTACATATTTCATTTAGATCCACACTCTACACGAATGTTGGAACGTTTCATCAAAAACTAAAACAGTGTTACTGTTTCTCACTTACTGTGTTACTAAATATCAACGACGGAGATTTCATCTGAGAGAATGAACCTGTAAAAAGGAATTCCAGTGTATAAAGCGCGTTGATTTTTATATGATTTCTGTCTTTACATTTGCACTTAAATATATTTGAATAATTCAACGATTTGAACCAAAAAAACTTTACAAATTTGTGACAGATCTCACCGGCGGCAAGTCGGAGAATCCAATGCCTGTTGTTGAAAATGAAAATACGCTAGCTGACAAATTTGCTGACTTTTTCATGGAAAAGATTCAGAAAATACGGGACAGCTTAAAAGATTTTGAAAACTATAAACCATCAATGAGAAATGTGCCGGAATTTGGAAAATTTGATGAACTTAGTGAGGATGAAGTTAGAAAACTCATTAACCAGTTACAAACAAAGTCGTGTGAAATTGATGTTATTCCAACAAAAGTGTTGAAGTCATATTTAAACGAGCTCCTCCCAATTATAACTAGACTAGTGAATCTTTCATTGACTCAAGGAGTCTTCCCAGTGCAGTGGAAACAGGCAATAGTTAGACCTCTGTTAAAGAAAGCTGGTCTCGAACGTATATACTCAAACTATAGGCCAGTGAGCAATTTATCATTCTTGTCCAAATTGATAGAGAAAGCAGCACTGTATTTACTTAATAAACATGTAAATGAACATAATCTCCTTCCGAAAAATCAGTCCGCATGCAGGCAACATCATTCGTGCGAATCGGCTTTATTGAGACTTATCAATGACATCTTGGACGCTATGGAACATCAAGAAGTGACTGCATTGATAGCATTAGACCTTAGTGCAGCTTTTGATACGGTAGATCACGATATTCTTTTGGACGTTTTGAAATGTCAGTATGGTGTCTCTGGTGTTGCATTGGACTGGTTGAACTCATATCTGAGGCCACGGAGCTGCCGCGTGAGTGTGAATCAAACAGTGTCATCAGCACGTGAGCTTACGTGTAGTGTCCCCCAGGGAAGCTGTTTGGGGCCGTGGCTCTATCTCACGTACGCAGGAACGATTTTTGACATTGTTCCCCCGTCCATTTTCGTCTTTGGCTTTGCCGACGACCACACCGCAAGCACACGTTTTAAGCCCGAACCATCCATCGAGGCTAAATCCATTGGTGAACTAGAGGAGTTTGCTACAGATTCAAATGAGTGGATGAACAGTAACAAACTAAAAATGAATTCCTCAAAAACTGAACATATTGCCTTTGGAAGTGCCCCTCAGTTGAATAAGTTAAACATTCACGAGATAGATATTTGTGGTGATAAAATCAAGAGACAGAGTAACATCAGATATTTGGGGGCCTATTTGGACGAAACTTTAACTTTCAAAGAGCATATAAAAATAAAGTGTAGAACGGCAATGTTGAATTTTTTCCGAATCAAAAACATTCGCAAATATCTGACTCAGGATGCAACTGAAACCTTAGTGCTATCGCTGGTTATTTCGCATTTAGACTACTGTAATGTTATTTTATACGGTATTTCTGATTGTGACATCGCAAAACTGCAACGCATTCAAAATATGTGTGCGAAATTAGTTCTGAATCGTAGAAGAAGAGACAGTTCTAAGCAGGCACTCT
Organism: Mercenaria mercenaria; assembly: GCF_021730395.1. NCBI lineage: Eukaryota > Metazoa > Mollusca > Bivalvia > Venerida > Veneridae > Mercenaria > Mercenaria mercenaria. The sequence goes on from NC_069372.1 coordinate 7,087,424, forward strand.
ACGATTTGCACTGGCTGCCGATCAAAGCCAGAATAAACTTTAAGATCTTGACGTACATGTTCAATTGCCATGTTGGAAATGCGCCTGCATATTTAATTGAACTCTTAACACCGAAAATCCCCCAGCGCTCCCTCAGATCCTCGGAGTCATCAGTTGACTGTTACATCGTCCCTTTCAACAAGCGAAAAACTTTTAGTGATAGAAGCTTTAGTACTATAGGGCCAAAGTTGTGGAACAATTTGCCGTTGAACATCAGACAAAGTTCTTCAATTGACTGCTTTAGGAAAAAGTTGAAAACGCATTTCTTCAGAGACTACTTTGCATTATTCTAGGTTTTGACTGAGTTTTAAACAGTGATGCTGGTGACAGTGATAGAAATTTAATGTTTGTCTGTGATAATTGTATGTTAGTAATATTTTAAAATATAGTATTATCATTGACTTTAAATTAATAATTGCTATTTTGATTCGTTTTAATTAATCTTATTTAAAATATTTTATATTTAATATTTTATTTCAACTTGTATTGTAAAACGCCATTGAATATGTTTTAAATGTAGAAATAGGCGTTTAAGCAAATAAACCAGTTTCAGTTTCAGTTTCAAAAGACCATTTCCAAAAGCGTGAAGTTTCCAAATGGTAATACTGTAATAATAATTTTGCAAACTTACATTTCTAATGAATTTCGACTAAATATGTAATCGTCGAAGCAAATCTTTGACAAACTTTGACAAAAATAATACAATACTTCTTATTCTCATATAATTCCTTCGGAAAAGTTACTTTATCAAGTTTTATTTATGATAGCATAATTCTTTCTTAGTTGAAAAAATTGATGTTTTATGTAGATGAAAAGAAACAAAAACTAATTAGTAGCTTTTAAAATGTTTTATATGTTTCAGCTGATCCAAGTTTTCTTGGTTGGCACTTCTGTGAAAGCATTATTCTATTCATGTTCATACGGTACGTAGATTGGGACAATTTTAAAGCCCCAATCACATTGTAAGGGCTATGTGTATCATGTACAGAAATGTCATCTATTACACTTTTAGTTTGTTTTGTGAATAAAAACACAACTTCAGTTTGGTCCCTATGAAAATGCTTCAATGCATTAGATCTTATAAATAACAGTTAGGAACAGAAACAAACGCAACGATATTCAGTTATTATGTCGGACTATGCTGGAAAACAGAAACAAATCCAGCCATTTGCTTCCCAATGAATTTGTTCAGTTAATCGTGCATTTATTCAAGAAACGACAGATTTCCTTGCAGAGTCTGCTTTTAAATTTTAAATTTTCATTTTAAAAGATAAGTTTAAAATAGGAAGTCCTCACTATAAGTTACGTTTATGTAATTCAAACTTAAAAAGCGCTTACATCACTGTATGTAAAGCTATGAAAGAATATTTTGTGTTTACATTTGCATTGTTGTGCTATTTCTATACATCAAACTTACAAACCTTTTGTGTTTTGAATCAATGCATGAATAATGAAATGGTAATTTATTGGAAGCAAATCACTGGATTTATTTCCTTTTCTTAGTTAAGTCCTTCAAAATATCTTAATGTCGTTGTGATGTTTTCAATTTCTGTCATTTGCTTATCAGATCTTGTGTATCAATAACTCTATTTCCAGTTTAGCAATGTTTGAGTGTAAAGTTATTATTTCTTTATACAATAATACCTCACATAATACAAGTATTAACAAAAACAATGTTTTGTATAATCACGCGATTTTTGTCTGAGAAAGTCTGCGAATGTTATGTAAACGACACAAAAATGAAAAATAGGTTGTTTTCTTTTCAAATGTCATAGTGACATTTTTAAAGGTATCTGACAAAGCAATACAGTAGATAAACAAACTAACATATAATAACATTTATCTAGGTACTTCGGATAAGAAAATGTATTAATATAATTTTGGAATTTGAAATGATGCTTCAACATTTTACAATTTTGACAGATCTGTCTCCACTTTCAGTTTGATAAATTCATTATTGGAAATATAAAGCTGTATTTCATCAGTTTTGTACACATGCGTTTATTGTAACAGTCGATATATTTAGATGAGAATATCTTTTTCCTTTGCAATAAAAGACAAAATGTTAAAAAAAAAAACATGTTAGAGTGTAAAAACTTGCAAATGAAATATTATTAATCCATCATGACATTTAAAATGGATCGGATCTTTTCTCTTAACATCGTTAAATTTAAAATTGGTTAAAATGTAAAAAAAAAATACAGATATGTATCAGAATATTTTTGAACAACGCAGACTCCCTTCTTCTTGCAAACCTTGCATTTGATATGACGCACCTAAACACCAACAAATTTCATAAAGGGCAAACAATCAATCGCATGTGAAAGAAAGCATATAACTGATGTGTCGTTTAAGTAGTGAGAAAGATAGGACTTCAGAAGGTCCAATATTGTTTTACGTCAAGAGATGTAAATAATAAAAGTGTATATTTTGTTAAAACAAATTCTCAAACTTGGAGAAAACTGTTTGGGTTAATAAACAAGGATAAAAAAAATGATAAGATTAAGTGTAAGAGTTTTCCACGAAATGTGCATAAATGCAAATTTCCCCTCTAAACAGACTGCATGCAAATGTACAAAGCAATAAAAGATTATAGCAGACACACTGTGAGCATTGTACACAGCAAATATAGTAGGAACCACACATCGCAAAGTTGACCAATCAAAAATGGAAACTGTAGTGGAAAGATATAGCAGACGGGCTTTACTACAATCAATCCATCTGATACCCACACAACGTTTATTTGATCAATGTCTTTACATCCAAAAGGGTTATGCTCTCTTAAATATTCATCCTAGATTTTTCCTGTCTCAAATCAAAAAGCTTCTGTCTGATATAGTAAACCCTGGAAGATAAATGTTTTAAAGGCTATCTAGTTATCATTTATGTCATTTTTCTTGCTTTTTACTGACAATTTTTTATTTTGTTGGATTTAACGTAGCACGGACACAATTTAGGTCATATTGCAACTTACCAGCTTTGATGGTGGAGAAAGACCCCTCCGTGCATTATTCCATCACGGGCGGGCACCTTGGTGGAACCACCGACGACCTTCCCACGCGAAGATTTTGTGAAAATATATACGTAAAGCAATCACTTAATGTTTAACAGAAAATTATGGTATGATTACAGAGCTATTCTATTTCGAATTTACTTTGTATGATTGTGTCATAATAAGTATGTACATGTATTTGGAAAATGTCTGTATCAGGTACTCTGTAGAACACCATCACAGAAGTTTAACCCATTTGATTTTCAAAAAATTATTATATGAGCCGCGCCATGAGAAAACCAACATAGTGGGTGTGCGACCAGCATGGATCCAGACCAGCCTGCGCATCCGCGCAGTCTGGTCAGGATCCATGCTGTTCGCTAATAGTTTCTCCAATTCCAATAGGCTTTAAAAGCGAACAGCATGGAGCCTGACCAGACTGCGCGGATGCGCAGGCTGGTCTGGATCCATGCTGGTCGCACACCCACTATGTTGGTTTTCTCATGGCACGGCTCATATCCTTTCTGTTCAGATCATTAATTGCATAACAAATAGAACACTGTTTTATCAATACTAGTATTTGGAAGGTATTACGACACATGACTACTATAAAGGCTATAGGAAAATCGCTTCAAATCATGGAATGTAACCGAGCAAGATAATAGCAGGCTCGGTTTGAATGAATCTATCCATTAGAGGTAATGAAATATACAATACCCTTTGCGCTCCTACTAACCAACGGCTCAAAGGGAAATTTTAGCCAGAGGTATTGAATGGACTGAATAACCCCAAAGGACGAGAAAACGAGAAATACAAGGACAACGCTTGAGTCCAAGTACGAGGACACATTTTACGTGTCACTTCAAGACTTTTCTATATATACGAAAATAATGATAATTCTATGCAACCAGTGAAAATTTATATACTGCAGAAACAATTATTAGTTTTAGGTATTTTATTTATTATAATGCATTTCAGCTAAAGCCGCAGCGGCGAGGGGGAGGAGGGTGTGGGGGAGAAGCATAAGGGGTCTTGTACATTTTATTACTTCTCACGAGCACACTCAATCAAACCGAGTCTCTGCTACTTTTTTATATTGTTACGTTTTAATCTTCGATTTTTTTTTCAACTTATAGGATAGGTTTTCTAGAGATATTACTGTGTTTTGAAACACATGTTTTGCCTGTTATAACGCATACTTTGACTGCTCATTGACTGTTTTGTAGAGAACATAAAACCTTTTTCTCTTTCAAAAATTTTTACGTATACTTAACCAAAGAGCCAACCCGCCATTTGCTATTTCGCAAATACATTTTGTAGTTTAAAAATTACTGGAAGTAAATTTCTTAAATTAAGAGGACAGTTGGAACCATCTATAAATATTAACATGTCTAATTTATTCATTTTACTACCAAAGCCCGTTTTTAAAAGTCACAAAAATACACATGAAGTATGCGTTTTAAAAAAAAATGAATATATACAATTTATAGGAATAAGAAAGTAGATTTTTATTTTTTACTAGGATCTTTTTTTAATTTCACACACATATTAAATGCTCTTTTACGATATGGCATGACAGCCATCATTCTGTTTGTGTTGTCATTTTCTTTCCGCATAACGTGTTTCGCAAACTTGTAAATTCTAGATATTTTAGTGTATTTTTGTGACTTTTCAAAGACGGATTTAAGTCGTAAACTGAGCGAATTTATATTATAGCGCAATCTGATTTTGTTGAAATTCCCAAACTTATCAACAACATATTGTTCTAAGCGTACACTAAATTTGAAAATTGTACGTTCTGTAATTTTTAAATTACTGGCAAAAGAACTTATGGCAGGGTTAGCTGTTTTGTTCAGTTTAGTTTTATATACTTATCTGTTTGACATATTTATCTAGATACTTCGGAAAGCAAAAAAAATTAACATCTCTCATTTAAAATAAGCAATCTTTAGAAATGTACATGTTTTGTAATACTTTCGCCTATGCATTAAACATACGGTCTGAGTACGGACTAACAGATTAATATAATGTGTCTGTATTTGTGAAACAGTAAGAAACATAAATCTAGAATAGGTAATTTTCTTTTGCAGACAAAGGTTATGTTGAATAGATTCAATTTATATGCATATGAGTTTGAGAAGTTCGCCAGGTTCGTCTAGAGATACATAGTATATTAGTGTGTGAATCGGTAGCTTTAGATTCAAAAAGGACATAGTAATCAGTCTGGCTGGTACATTACAAACGACGAAGAAGAAATACGCATGTTTGAATTGTCTACGTCAGTATCACGTAATTATGTATGAGAACACAGTAAGAAATAATTTGCCAAATGTACAGCTATAATGTAGCTCTATAAGTTAAGCTTATTCCAATTAATATAATTATAATTATGAATATTATTCTTTTGAAAATGATATCGGTCGTTATGCATCGCTCGAAGATTAAATCGTTCTTATCAAAGTAATACATGTATATCTGTTTTAGATCTTACGGCATAATTATCCACAATTGTTGTTGTTATATTTTCTGGTCCTTTGGGATCATGGAGTCCATTCAATTCATTCAGTGTAATAGAGTTCCGCTTAAGCCGGGGCTAGGGGGTGCGTGAGAGGTGTTGCATAATTCATTGCCTCTGATGAACAGACTCAGTCAAACCGAGTCTGCTATTATTCTGCTTGGTTGCATTCTTTGCTTCCAAAGAATCTATTTTCAGATTTTAAACATTCATTGAAACAAGGTATTATATGAAAATGTAAACTAATGAAAATTTATATGTATTTAGAAAACACCACTAGATATGTGTACATAGGACACAGGTACCCCGCTTACTGTCACAGTACGGTCATACCACCGTATATTCCCTTGAAAACACTCACGTGGCCATGCATTACTTTTTGCAAAAGAGGGACGATCATTAAGACGCTGAATATTCTTTTATATAATTTAAACATATACGAATGATTGAATTGTACCATTATAGCACCACTTTATAATGCTGATATCAGCTTATAGCCTTAATTAACTTAGTGGAAAATATAGGGAAGGACGTTAATTGGGGAATATACGGTTATTTCGTATTGAACAATGCAAGACTAGGTAAACTTTCATTTATAATGTCATTTATAAGAATTCAAAACTGGAAAAGTTATGTCTGGAGGATGTTATTACCATTTAGAAAAAGAGCTATGCCCTGAAAGTAAAAAAAAACGTTGAAGTGGGGCTGGAGTTGCCGTATTGGGGTGGGGGTAAGATAGCAAAAATTATCGTCAAGAAACAAAAGATAAATAAACTAAAACAATTATGTTGGAAGTGAGGGAGGTAAAGATACAAGCAATTATCATGAAACGCAATAAACATAAAGTTCAACGTGTCGGTTCTTTATTTGTGGCTAAGTCAAGGAACACAGTTCTGGTCTTGCTGAATAAAATTTCAAACAACAGTGCTCTAAATGCGCCACTTCAAGTGCTAAATAACAATCTTTTAAATAATGATAATTGGTGACTATTTTTTGAAGATATAAGCGACACAATTGTCGGACAAATGTAGATGTGTCGCAACGATAAGAACCCTTGGGAAAAATTTGATAAAGATAAATGCTCACGATAGTTTTGATCATATAAAGTAAACCGTATTTAATATAGGCTTGGAGGGAGTTGTGGATTCAGGCTGCTCGCATGAGCAGACTCGATCAAACCGATTGTGTCATTATTTTGCCTGCTGGTTGTGTTTTATTTTTTAAATTTATCCTGTTATACATTTTATATTTTCATTATTTTCGTTTTAAATTTAGGAATATTTCACGAATGTTTTGACAAACAAAATATTTGGCAACAATGGAATCCAATGTCTCCCAACAGACCAAGCGTATTGCGTCGTCATCAGAACGTAATTTCGATTTACATGTATATTAGATGGAAGACTGTCTAGTGGGTTCTTCTAGAAATAAATTCATTTCTTACGCCATCGATTTACAAAACCACGATACAAAGAATGACAAACGAATGCATAAAATAGAGGTTAGTATGCTATTTGTACAGAGTTTGGTTATTTAACCGTAATATAATGTGAATGTCGATTTTGAATATTTGATTAAGAAATATAAACATTAAATACTACTTCTTTTCAAAGAAAGATAATTTCTAGTTCGCTCGGTTAGGCAGGCTTTCCCACAGAAAGCTATTTGTAAATATTTAGCTTGATGATAACTACCGGGCATGTTTTAATATGAATGTATTATAAAAACAGCGTTTCGTGCTTTATTCTCTCTGAGGCTTTATTAAATCTGGGAGATACATTGTTACATAATTCGTGCATAATTCTGTTAAAGATGGCGATATTCTTATATAACTAAAATAAAAACTGTGCGATTAAGGATACCCCTTCGACTTTAATTCTTTTTTCAAGATCCTTTTACTTTTTTACAAAAAGTAGAATTTATAGTATATTGCGTTTGACTATATAAAATAAAGACAATTTTAAAACAAACTTGAAGCAGAGGGAATGTGTGATATATACAAACAGATAGAATTACCACACACATGACGACAGCACACATAAATAATGCAATTGCATGAATTATATAAAACCAATAAAGTAAAAAGAAGGTCAGTTGGAGGCATAGAACACAACCAAACAAAAACAAAAGACTCAGTTTCACCGAGTGTGTTCGATGACACAATAAAACATCTTTTATGGGCATGCTTCTGCGCTAGAGAACACATATTTGTCGGATTAATAAAATAAGTCAACCATTGATATCATCTGAAACAATTTAATGATTGTTCTACATTTTAACAGATCATGTTGTAAGCAATATGTACAATTTACACTGAAATTCAGATATAACAAATATTTTTTCTTGTAACGCTTTTCAGTGTGTATTTTTCTTTCTAAAACATATGTCATTCACAGAAAAGCTCAAGATAATCCATAGAAAATATACTGTAAAAGAATATGTAAGTACCTGCTCTCGTATCTTATTCAAAAGGTAATGGTACCATTGAGCGATTTAACAGTACTCGAAACTTCCGTTTCATGCATTTAACATTGTATTGAACTGAATAAACTGAATAACGGATAACATGGTACGACTTTTAAAACAAAGTAAATTCTTAGGTTTGATATCTTCTGTTCGATTTCTGTCTACACGCCTCTATGCAAAAACGCCAGTGTACTTGAGTAATGAGTAAAACAGAAGTAAGTTATCGAGAAAACTCGTACATGTATGACATAAATAGTCTCCTTTAATATCAATTAGTGTTTTATTAATATCAACTAAATCTGACTGATGATTGGTTATAAATACTCCAAAATATTCAAAAGGTTCTAGGATAAGATAAGAAAATAGTGAGCGGATATATGCTGCCTTTTACAGACATATTTCAGTTTACGCACATACAACTGTTTAAAAACTATTTGATCTTGAAACATGTCATTCCGACTATATTCAGATTAAAGAGATATTCTGGTAGAATATCGACTGGAAGTCAAAATAATGCAGCTTATTACAGAAAGTTATTTCTTCATTTTTATTGACAAGTTGAATTAAGACAGTTCTGAATGTTTGACTATCCGGAAGTGACGGCGTAACGGCATTTATCCGGAAAACCTAGAATAATGCCTGTTTAACACTTATATTATAGCAGAGCTACCGGCGACAGCGTCGCATTACGGTTAGACGTATGAAAAAGAAAACGAATAGAGAGATCTAACTGTGTATACTATCGAGTTGAAAATTCGTGGTACTTTTTGGAATCGGTGTTGTTCGGATTTTTTCCAGTACACTATGCACATAGTAATTAATCAGTAAAGACGTCAGTAGACGCTTGTTGTTTACGGTTGACAAAAGCGTCTCGCTTACTGCTTTGAATATTGAATAAAAATGTAAATGAGCGTTTGATAATAAGAAATTAGTGTTAAATACATTTTCTACGAAGAAAAAAGAAATAAAATACAATATTTTCATTTTGAAACGACTTTCGTCACGCTGCCATTACTGAACTTTATTATATATACTTAGGTTTGTCCAGATGACGTCATAACTCCACAGTGGTGTAGTGGTTAGCGAGTTTGCGTTGAAATCCGGAGGCCGTGAGTTTGAATCTCAACTGGACCAGATTTTTTTAATTCCTTTTTTATTTCAGTTTTTTTGTTTGTTTTTTTTTTGTATTATGAGTTTTGAAAATATTGTATAACTAGTCATTCATGTGAAATTTAACAAGTGTTTTGATGTCAGGTTCCAGTGTAGTGCCTGTGCAGTAGTCAGTAGACATAACTTTAAAAAAAAGCTTTAGGATCAAATTATACAGACATTGAACTGTGAAAAGCAAATAATGCTCTTCTCCCCGTTCACATTTTTCAAACGTTAGCTTTAATATCACTGACCAGAGTTTATCAAAAAAACTAAAACTCTTGGCGATGAATTATCAATAAACATCAAAAAGATTCTTACTACCATCCTTATTCTATAGTGCTAAAAGATTAACCATAAAAAAGCCATAGATTGTTAACTTAGAAGTTCAGTAAATAATCAGGGGTTTTCGAGAATTTCGTCAAACACTGTTTTTCTCTAGGTAAAATTCTGATCATTAACTTTTAAAAATTGCTAGTCTTTTTGGTTTAAAACAAGCTTTGTACAGTCATGTAATTGACAGTAATTTTCCCATACCAGGCGTCTATTATAGCAGTATTTTTGACTGAAAGTTGGACACATTTTTCCTTCCAAAAAGAACCAAAATTTGACAATAATGACATTTAAAAGAATTACAATAGTCATTTCCAGGATAACGTAAATTCTAATTTCTATTAACTTTGGAATTGGAACATTAACTTTTTACATTAAGTCCTCATTGCCAAACATTCACACGCAAAGAGACAGAATTCCTTTGGCTATTGGCCTAATGAGATTGTTAGGTTTGAAATTTTCAAGGTTCAAGCTTTTCAATTTGAAGGAGTTATCATTTGTGACTGGTTTCCAATATGATAATAATTTATGTAAAATTGTTGATGCAGTACAGAAATTATTCAAATACGTTTTTTTCTCTTTATCTTGGTGCAGATGTTAGTCTATATCGAACTTTCTTTTGATTATATATAGAATATCTTTCGAGTTTTCACATGTCAAGAATTAATCTTGATGCAGTCTAAAACATGCATTCAGAAATCATGAATTATCATTAATACTTATAATTTTAATAGATCTAATAGAACCTAAACTTCCTAAACGAATCCATAATTCCAGATAATTCCAGCACCACTCCTTTAATTTTTAAGGGGCACTGGTGATTTTTCAAGGGAGCTCTGTCTTTTAGGTAGCACCTAATTTCATATTATTTTATATTGATAAATGAGAGAACTAATCCAAAATAACTTAAAATTGACAGCAATCTAAGGCTCTGTTTAATGTTGAAAAAATGCGAAAAAGTAAGGACATAAGCCTTTAAATTTATTTGGCCATCTGACTGAAAATAGGAAAATCTACAATCATGAAAGTTTCATTAAAATCTTGTGGAGCTTATTCTTTACACATGTTTTCAAAACTGCGATTTTCTAAAAGAAGACCAGTGTGAAAATTTACCAGTGTACCATTATTTTCAAATCAGTTTATCAATTTTTCAGTGGTTGAACTTCCTTCAGATGCAATGACGTTTTGAGAACAATATTTGTTTAAAAAATAGAAAGTTTCTTTCTAGGGTGTTCATTACTTTCATGACTTTCTCGAATTGGCTACATATGCCAGGCTCGGGTTTTATCTTGAAAATGATTTAAAATTACATATTTCGCTTTTATGTACACTTTACTAAATAATATAATTTCACTTTTAACATAATATCTTTTTGTTTGACCATTTGTTACCTATTTTCGAGACTGTACATATTGTCAAGGCGTTTTAGCACCATTAACTTTGATACAGTCACTTCTTTCAGTTTCCACTTAATAACTAGAATAGTACACCTATATCTTCGATCTATCACATGGAAAGGTGACTGTAATACCTGCAATATGTTCTTTCCGGAACTGAATTAAATTCGACAAAAACTTTCTGAGTAATGTTGTGGGTATGACCTTGTCTGTCTATAAGAATGACAATGTACTGTCGTGTAGAGTCACTTATAGGAAAACACTGGTAACATTTTGTGGTAGCTTCTTTTCTAAACATATTGCACAAAGTATTTTACCTGATTTTTGTTTACTAACATTTTCATATGAAACGTTTTTTTTTTTTGGCGAAATCTTAACCCGGATATATTCTGAACTCTTATTGTACAAAATGTTGAAAAATGTTGAAATCAATTATTCGTTTTGACACCATTCAACACTTCAACATTGCTAGTCTCCTTTGAAAACTTCGAATTTTTATCATCAACGTTTGTGATATCTTTTTCTTCAATATTTTTTATATTGCCATTTTCAAAAATATGTTTTGTTCCGTAAGTATTGAAGCCGCCATTTGGGTAATCCGAAGTTTCATCAGGTATTCGCGTCTCATTTATGTTTGTGTTTTCTGTATCCTTGGTTACAGGTTTCTCTTCACTATGAGAAACATAATTTGTCATAGTTATGTGAACCTCTTTGTCTGTGGGATTAAAGGGAACTAACTCTGGTGAGTTCATGTGTATTACACCATTTCCATTTACCGTCCTGTAGTAATCAGGCATTTGCAAACTCGCTGCTGGCCGAAACATTTGTAGCAATTTCTGTAGTACAAGAAAAACAATTGTTTTATATGCGAAATATCATACAAAGTTGCCTTTTATCCGGAACTTCCTACCAATCTTTAACAAAATTCAGACAATTTTAGTTTTTTAAATTGGCAATACTACAGAGGTATACATAAATGCGAATATTAGTTTCTCCTGAGTAAATAACATTTGTGAAACGTACATACAGATACAGAACATGGTTTGACAGTTATGAATTTTTAATGCATAAATAATATTATAATGAAACTACAAGTCTCAGCTCTTAAGGTGTAACGATAAAAGTATATAATCATGTCGCTAGGGAAACATAGTGAGGAAATTATAAAGTTCCCAGGTGTAACGATGAAACTAAATAACATATAACCCGGAAAACATAGTAACTCACCTGTCTCAAGTCTCCAGTTGTAATGATGAAACTATGTAACATATAACCGTGAAAATACAGTAAGTAACTCACCTGTCTCAAGTCTCCAGTTGTAATGATGAAACTATGTAACATATAACCGTGAAAATACAGTAAGTAACTCACCTGTTTCAAGTCTCCATTTGTAATGACGAAACTACATAACATATAATTGGTCAACATAGTAACTCACCTGTCTCAAGTCTCCAGTTGTAACGATGAAACTATATAACATATAACCGGGAAACATAGTAACTCACCTGTCTCAAGTCTCCAGTTGTAACGATGAAACTATGTAACATATAACCGAGAAAACATAGTAAGTAACTCACCTGTCTCAAGTCTCCAGTTGTAACGATGAAACTACATAACATATAACCGGGAAACATAGTAACTCACCTGTCTCAAGTCTGCAGGTGTAACGGTGTAACGATGAAACTATATAACATATAACCGGGAAACATAGTAACTCACCTGTCTCAAGTCTCCAGTTGTAACGATGAAACTATGTAACATATAACCGAGAAAACATAGTAAGTAACTCACCTGTCTCAAGTCTCCAGTTGTAACGATGAAACTACATAACATATAACCGGGAAACATAGTAACTCACCTGTCTCAAGTCTCCAGTTGTAACGATGAAACTACATAACATATAACCGGGAAACATAGTAACTCACCTGTCTCAAGTCTCCAGTTGTAACGATGAAACTATATAACATATAACCGGGAAAACATAGTAAGTAACTCACCTGTCTCAAGTCTCCAGTTGTAACGATGAAACTACATAACATATAACCGGGAAACATAGTAACTCACCTGTCTCAAGTCTGCAGGTGTAACGGTGTAACGATGAAACTATATAACATATAACCGAGAAAACATAGTAAGTAACTCACCTGTCTCAAGTCTCCATTTGTAACGATGAAACTACATAACATATAATTGGTCAACATAGTAACTCACCTGTATCAAGTCTCCAGGTGTAACGATGAGACTATATTACATATAACGGGGAAACATAGTAAGTAACTCACCTGGCTCAAGTCTCCAGGTGTGACGATGAAACTATATAACATATAACGGGGAAACTAAATAAGATATAGCCGGGAAAACATAGTGAGTAACTCACCTGTCTCAAGTCTCCAGGTGTGACGATGAAACTAAATAAGATATAGCCGGGGATACATAGCAAGGAGCTGGCAGTAACTAACCAGCCAACTACCTCTGACCATTTTGGATATACGTAAAGATCCAGAGTCAAGCCTCCGTATGCCGCTATTGATAGTATGAACAGTATCTAAAATATATATCGAAATTCAATAGAGTAATGAAAATATTAACAGTTCTATTAAATAATTACATGGAAAATGTCACTCAATGTTTGAAATTTCGGCTGAAAACTTTAAAATACTATTTTTTTTTATCTGAAAGTCAACCATTTACGAAATCTGCAAGTTTACAAAAAATAAAGTTACAGACTATAGTACTGCAGACTTGCTCCCATATTTTAGATTATGTATCTATTTCAGAGTCAGAACGAGGTTGGATACAAACGGTGTATCATCACTTTTGTCCACTTGTACTAGAATTAACCAGAATATCAAAATATGTGATATATTGTATAAGTAGAATGGTATCGTTAGGATGAAAGTTATATTCTCTGAATTTTATATAAAAAAATATATTTTCAAATATATTTCAAATAAAGAATATTTCCTTAAGCTAATTAATCTGAAATTTAACAAGCAGAATAAACATTATATAAGCCAAATCTTTTGAACTTTGCAAAAATATTATGTGATACTGAAATAATAAGATACGTCCTCTGGGGTATATAGGTAGAACGTTATCTTTAGAGTATAATTCAAATCTTTAGATTTTTATAAACTATAACAGTTTCAAACGTCTCAACAAATACGGATAGCTGAGAACTATAGAATAAGATGGGGAGTATGCTGTTGAAATTTATTTAGAATTTCAAGATTATTAAAGACACATGATAGTTTAATTAACTTCAAAAAGGAAATTCAGAAAGTTCTGTTTGCACTGTTGTTTTAATAGATGATAAATATTGAGTCGGGTTTTTTACAATTTCAATTATTTAAATCTATTTTGCTGCATTAGAAAGGCGGGTCTACCTGATCGTTAAAGGGGGCAGTATAATTTGAAGTGAGCCGCACCATGTGAAAACCAACATAGTGCATTTGCGACCAGCAAACGGTTTCTCTAATTGAAATAGGCTTTGAAAGCGAACAACATGGATCCATGCTGGTCGCAAATGCACTATGTTGGTTTTCTCATGGTGCGGCTCAAGTAAGACATTGTTTGTACTTACGAAAAGAAACAATGGGCAAATGCCAGCCCAACATATCTTCCAATATAGCCCTGGCTGAAATCCCAGCATCTTCTCAATATCGTTTGAAAACCTCTGAACTCCTAAAGACAAAACAAATATTAACATAACGTAAGGTCGTATGTAAGTTGATATGATACAATAGATAATAATAACCATTATTTATTGTTTAGTGGCGCGGAGTCATGATAGTTCATTTATTGTTGTTGCTTTGCTTCTGTCATTCGGATGAAATCATCTCGCCACGAAATAACATTACATCCTTTGGCTTGATATCCCGTTCCTCTGGAAGATATCACTTTACGGCCTTTGGTTCGACATCCATTACTTATGGACGCAATCACATTACGGCTTTTTGTTCGATATCACGTAACCTCTGGGCGATATCACCTTACGGCCTTTGGTTCGACATCCATTACCTCTGGACGAAATCACATTACGGCTTTTTGTTCGACATCCCTTACCTCTGGACGCAATCACATTACGGCTTTTTTGTTCGATATCCCGTACCTCTGGACGGTATCACCTTACGGCCTTTGGTTCGACATCCATTACCTCTGGACGAATTCACAATACGATCTTTGTACCTCTACACATCACGTTACAGAATGCTATTCAATTACGGGTTTGGTGAACAACTGAAATACCCTCATTTCAAGGAAATTTGAACCCGAATTTTTTATATATCTTACGCAAAGAATGGAAGTTTATACATTATCATAATTTCAAAAGCATACCAGATATTTAAACAATTTAAGAGTTATTTTTTATGATTTACAGGAACACTTGTAAAAATAATTGCACCGCTCAATACCTTAGCACTAAGGACCATTTTTACAAAATACACGTTGTAGAGGATTTGATTTTATCAGGAAATTACAAACAAATCACGACTGAAAAAACTACGAAAGCATTTTACCATAAAACCAGTTGACAGCTATTGCCTCTATAAAACAGATGAATATCAGTGCAGTGGGTGCTGCATGAGTGTCAAGTAACGTAATTACATACTGTCCACCCTGAAAGTACAAAAACTGAAGGTAACCATAATTGCCTTACGTGAGTCTAGAAACATTATTATAATTGAGCCGCACCATGAGAAAACCAACATAGTGCATTTGCGACCAGCATGGGTCAAGACCAGCCTGCGCATTCGCGCAGTCTGGTCAGGATCCATGCTGTTCGCTTTCATAGCCTATTGCAATTAGAGAAACCGTTAGCGAACAGCATGGATCCTGACCAGACTGCCCGGATGCGCAGGAAAATGTATATACCCCGTGACTATTAAAATCACCAAAGTATGTTTAAATCTATAGAACTTTTAAATAAATCTAACTTGAATATTCTAAATAGATTGGCTGTATTTTGTAATAAATCTTTTAAAATGAGAAATGATCATTTGAACTGTTTGTTTGGTTGAAAGATGAACTATTACTAAAGGTATGGAACCGTTCTGTTTATCCGGGTAATATCTAGTACGTGTACCTATGTATTATACAGATTTTTGGTGCGTTCTAAAAACTTTTTATGTTACCGTGCAATTGACAACTGAACATATTTCAGTTACGCTAAACGTATATTTATAGAACGAAAAGCTTTATAAAACGAGTATATATAAAATATATTTAAACTGCGTCATAATATGGAAACGCACTATAAAAACTTCTTATTAAAGACATCATTTGTATGAAAAACAGTTAATAACGTCACACATGTGCGACATACATATGTAGAGGAGTTGAACAAAAACAACAACATTTAAGTGGGTTGAACACCAAAAACACAAAATACAAGCACTGAATTTAAGACAAATATCAGTCACATTCCATGTTCTCTCAGCCAATTTTAGATTTCTCTCTGATACAGCACGCTAATATCTCTTATAATCATTACAGTTTTTGCAGCCGTAAGCTGGTATGTTGTAGTGCACAAAATCTGACAGAATTTGTATTCTTCTAAGATTTTGGTGCAACGAACTTCATGACGTTTGCTTACATTTCTGTCCTTAATATTTACCGAGTGAATAAATATTACCTTGCACGATATGACATTTCCAATGCGTGCATTGAAATACTACTGGTTTATAATTATTAATATATTTATATTCATTTTTGGTAACACACGGTCTTATAACCTGCAAAAAAATATGTTTTTTTTTGTTTGTATAAGAGAATAATTAGCAAGCCGTATGCATTCAGAAATCAAGTTTATTTTATATGCAAATTAGAATCGAAAGTTTATGTGAGTTGCAGTTTGTGTAAGTATGTAAGTGTATCTGGAAAAAAATCAACTACAATAAATGAATTATGTAAAGAAATAGAATTTTTCACTAGTTAATCCTTTGCCTGCTGGCGGCAAGTGATTTTGTCTTTCCGACCAGTGCAGACCGAGATCACCCTGCACGGATCATGGTCTGCACTGTCCACTATTCAGTCTGTAAAGTTTTAGTGAAAACCCCTTCGAATAATAAGTGGTACTTCCCAAATTGAATGATGGACCAGTCCATTCTAGAAATTAAGCAGACTAAAGGTTAAAGATGCGGATGGAAATATCTGGTTCAGCGGTAACGAGACTGTCCATATCCGCCAAACACTTAACCGAGAGCTAGATATTTCCACCCCACCTTCAACTAGTGATAGATTCTTTTCCTTGCATACCGCATTCCTTAAATATTCAAAAATTTATTATTAAAGATGTATATGAATTTACAAATTTAATAAATTTCAATACGGAAGTCATCTTGTACTCCGAGGTGTAAAACATATTTTTTTAGCACAAGCAAAAACTCAGTAAAATCCTATCATCTTCCGTTTGAGCAACATTGCTCTCTCATTTAGTTGGCAGCCTAATATCAAGCATTATCAGGTTTTTGCAGGTAAAATTTATATGATGAGGTTCGTACAAAAACTGAAAGTTGCTGTCATTTATTTAAAAGCACGGTGCAGAGTACTGATTCATAACATTGCACAGATTAACCTGACACTGACAAAAAAAAACTCGCATACTGGAAATTTTCCTTGATATGTTATTGCTCTGCACGATTTCATACGTGCTCCATGTACTGATTCACCTTAAAACGTGAAGTAAAATATTAAAGACAAGACGTCTTTTTTCTGGCAAAACCTATGAAATTTCCCTTTCGAATGTGCTCTCAATGCATTCCGCATAATGCATTCAGTCTATTTATATATATCATCTTGTTAGCTTATTAAACAATATATTCATCTTTATTATCATTATAACAACTGCTGTAATTATCATCAATATAACATCTAAGACCATGATCGTGATGCTAAATGTGCAAGTCGACTTACGTAGGTTGTTGTTGGGAGTCCACCAAGAAAGCAGTAAAGAACAACAAAGAACACTACAACCTCTCGTTTTGCAGCAAGTCTTGGGTTCATATCACATACGGCAGTAATTACAGACTCTAAACCACCAAACTGAAACAATACATTTGTAATGATTTACAATGGTAGCCAAACTTAAAACTTCAATTTTACTCATTGAGAGTGGTGTTGAAAGTTCCAATGTTTTCAAATTCTCACAAATTTAACAGAAATCGTACCGTATTAAACAAAGAAAGTATATAAGAAAAGAATAAACAATCTTGTACAGACGCTCTGAGGTGACAAGTGTGCGGTGTTGCTATCTCGTGGCCACGAGATACTAACTCGTTCCCCCCAAAATGCTTTTTCGTTCCAGCGAGATACTTTCTCATGACCACAAAATGCTATCTCATTCCCATGAGTCCGTAATTCGTGCTCACGTGCTCACGAGACTTGTCACCTTGGAACTTCCGTTCACTTGCATTGTATAAAAAATCGTTTCCGGACGAAATGAAAAGAATGAAGAATAAATCAATAAATCCGCCACTGACTGATGGTAGCTTTACAAATGTGTAGCCTACGAAGCACACCTGAACAGTCATGCTTTAATTCTCTGTCCATTTAAAATCAAATACATTTAAAGGCAACATATGGGAGATGCAATATGTATAGATGTACAGACACATCGCTTTGTAAAGGTTGGTAAACCGAGAAAAAGGGACACCGAATATTACTAGAAAATGTCAAACTTCATCATTATTTCAACTTAATGAACTTGACAGTGTAAAACATTTCTCCAATGAGCTTAATTCTTAACTTTAGCGACAAAATATTGTTGATAGAATAAAATGTAAAATGTTCTAATCTATGCCTCGGCACATTGAAGTACCAGCCGACTATTACTGCTTAAAATAGAGCCTGAAACGTCAGAATTTTGCCATTCTGACGTCTGAATGACGTCTGAATTTCAAATCGGTTGTGTGATGTCATTATGTTCCGAGTTAAAATGTTTATTCGCGGCAATATTTCGCGGCAATATTTCAATTTTATTTAAAGTGGCATTATGCGCATCTTACTGCACATAGTGTGTTTTGGTGGCTGTTTTATTAAAAGCAATTTTCGGTTGCTGTGCATTTAAATATGTTAAATTAACGATAATGCCGCATAAGTATTTGAAGTTGATGCTTTAGAAATAAAGAAATCAGACTAATAAAATAATAGTGTTTTTTTTCAATCTCCTACGCAGTGATCTCCCTTACCTATAGGTAGAGATTTCTGAAGTGGAAGGGAAGCAACTCCTGCGTGCAGTTTGACTTTTCTTAAAACGACTGCCCCAGTCAAAATAAGAAAAGTCAAATTTGGAAAGTTATTATTTTGTATTGGTAACAGGAAGAGTCTGGTATATTGGGTTAAAAGCTATTATTAACTCCACCCTTTTTACACACACGTCTATTTCAGCTAGATTTTTACTAGAAAAATGTGCATAATTTCGCTTTAAGTATAAGAACAAATTCATAAAAAAAGAAGATTATATTTAATTAGAGCCCTGCAATATTTCTGCTATTTTACGGTACAAAGTCAATAAGCTGTACATATTTTACTCACACTGCTGTCCAGCCCCAGTGTTATAAGCAGCACAAAGAAGATGATCGCCCATACCACCGAACCGTCAAGCGTCGCAATCGCCTCTGGATAGACATAGAACACCAGACCCGGACCTAAAATAATGGAAAGATAAGCTTTTTTAAAGTTAGATTTTCAATAGGCAAAAGCCCACGTGATTACTTGAAACAGACTACATAATACTTCTTTAGCTTTGAGATCGATTATTATAACAAGAGGGCCATAATGGCCCTATATCGCTCACCTGTTATCACTGCACTTTAGGACCTTTGACCCCTAAGTGTGACCTTGACCCTGAAAAGAGCCTTCCGAAACATGCGCTCTGCACGTCGTTTCGATGAGGTGAACATTTGTGTCAAGGTTCTTTGAAATCCTTCAAGGGATTCAAGAGTTACAGAGCGAAAGGGAAATTGCTAACCAACAGACAGACAGACAGACGGACACCGAGGCGATAACATAATACGTCCCTTTGGGCGTATAAAAAGGAATCGAGATCTTATGGTGATATGTAGGACCACATTTGTAACAGATCGCATTTGTAACAGATTTCGTACGTATGCGATCGCATTCGTAACAGGTGAAATGTGTTACGAATGTGTTTGTCCAACATGGGGGTTGACATGAGAAGCACATATGTATCATGCTGAGTTTTATACTGCAAATGTTCAATGAGTTGGTGGTCATCGCAACATCATTAAATGACTGCCATAAGCATATCACAAGTTAGCGTCGTCGTCGTCGTCTAGGTCAATGACATCATAAAATTATTTGAGCCGCATCATGAGAAAATGGGCCTTCGGGAATCTTCGAGGCTTTGCATCCAGTGTGGGCCCAGATCAGCCTGCGCATCCGCGCAGTCTGATCATGGCCTACACCGTTCGCTGTTATTTCAAAGAAGGCTTATTCTACCTAGATATGAAATTTTCTGACCCTGATTCAGATGCATAAATGCACAGGTCAGCCTAAATATAGACTTTTCGGAAATTCACGGAAATGTCCGAATGCCAATTTTTCCGTGACGTGGCTCATTTTTTATATTCATTTCTGCATCCACAGCCACTACCACTTTAATATGATTACAACTTTAGCTACTTCTACTGTCACCTCGATTTGCTGAAATGTAGACCCACATGCCCAGGTCACTGGTTCGAACCCGGTGGCGACATACATTTGTAGCTGTCTTTCGTCATCCAGAGCTGTTTCAATTGGTTGACAAACAGGAAGCTGCTATGTCACGGGAAAAATTATATACAACTTGTCATGGACGGAGTCGTTAGCCTTAAGTCTAGGAGGGCCCGACCTTGTGCTGCGAACTAATGTCTATGGGATTTTAAGAAAATACACCTTATTTTCTAATTGCCCTCACCCCACTGAGTCCGTCCGTCTGTGAGGTACATGTAATAGGCCTTCTTTTATTATAATCCCGCCGGGAAATAGAGGAGGCTATGCGCTCGTGCAGTTATATATATATAAGTTCATGTCCTTGGTATAACTTGTCCATTCAGAGTCAGATTTTCAAATTATTTGGTACAAATGATCAGCATGGATAGAAGGTGTGTTGAGATTATGATCTTGTTGCTACATGTATATATCCAAGATCAAGTTCACAGCTTTGAACTTAGATTTTTTTTGTTATTTTGTTGTAATATATATGTTTGTGCTCGGATCATAACCCGCTTTAGTCAGATTTTCAAATACTTTGGTACAAATAAACACCATTTATAGACAATATGTATATATAGTAGTGATCATATTACACCTATTACTGCAAATGTCTTAAATTTTGGGGCCCTGTAGAATGGTTTTGATGAATATTATCTTGGATTGAGAGCGCCTGTTTTCAACAGTATTTAGGTAATACAGTTTCAGGCAGTTAATCTTACCCTTGATCCTAGAACGGACCAGTCCAAGATGATGATGATGATTATTATGATGATGCTGATAAAATGTCAGTAATATTAAAATCAGTACAACAGTATCTTTATGTTAGTAACAGACAACGTCCCAGCTTGAAACAGCACTGAGTGGCGAAAATATCAGCAGATACGAGTAGTTTTCACCCGGTCTCGAACGTGTGTCCCTCGACACTCTAGTCGATGGTAAGTTCTTCCCATTAATTTCAATTGAAATTATACCCTGGCTCATATACGAGTTTACACTCATATGTTCGTTTACATGTCTGGTAAAACGCACCTATACACGTAAGGTATTAACTGGGGGGATGAGAGACACAATATCTCTGGAAATTCTGGCCCTGACTAGGAATTCAACCCGCTCCGCCGGTTTCGTAATCTGCAAAACTATCCACTGCACCAGCTTCACCGATGGAGTTACTCGTGTCGTTCCTATACTGGCACGCGAGTAGTCCCCGGACAGAAATCGCATATATTTCGTCCTCAAAAAGCTTAAACAATATCAAGAATAAAAACGATTAACATATATAAATACCTCAGCTCCGGTATTACCAGTTTAGGGGTTTTCCTGTGAAATGACGTCGCGTTCGCGGGGAATTAGCGAGGCCCGAAAAGGGGTCTGTAGAACGTCAAATTTTAACATCCTCGATAGTAATGCCCGGACACCATTTTTACATGAATATTTCTTATCGGGAACTGCCCATATGAGCTAGAATTATAAAAAAGACAAATGATATTTTATACAACTGTAAAAAGATCGAATGTTTGCGGCAAATTTGTTTGTCCCAGCCACACGGAAAATTGCGACAACAGAAAATAGAATAATTAAGCTTAAGTCATGGACAATAACTGGCTAATCGAACAAATTATGAAATATTTTGGCATATTAGTATTGTTGTCACAAAGAAAATAAGTTTCCTTGTTGATAGTGTGTGTATCGTCTGCTAGTCTTGAAGTAAAAACATGAAGCCTTAATTTTTAAACCCTCCAGACAGACCTTTCTTGCGCATGCGCAATAAAAAGGGAAGCCCCGCAATTGAAAATGTAAACAGGTAACCATGCGGAAGGATTTCCACGATTATTATACTCCTACGATTACCTGTGAAAAAATAAGCTTGATAAACTTCGCCAAAACAAATGTCTGTATGATTAGGCACAAAAATATTTAGACGAATCGCGAAAATAGAGCGTTGCGGGAACGTGTCCGGGGACTACTGCTGTCCGGGGACTACTTGCGTGCCAGTACTGATACAAAATAAGGGTGTTTCCATACGAATGCAGACACCAGGCCTGGCTTCCTATGCTAGTTGAGACTGCCTTGATCTTGATTTTCGAGTGCACTTTATTTGTTGTTGAAGCGATACAACCAGCGAATTGCCGATTATAAAAGTTGAACAGGGATTGCATGTGGTGTATCTTCCCCTTTAATCATACATATTCATATACATGTATTCATGCATTTAATAAAAAAAATGAAATCTTACAAACCAAAACCTATATGGGAAATTTATAAGTGACATGTACATGAAGTACTATGAACAGACCAGTCATGATAACCGTTCGGTATTCTTGCCAAGGTTAATTGCCAGATAACCAACCAGTACCAAGATATTAACCTAACCGGAAAATCACTCTATCAACAAGAGGGTCGTCATGGCCCACTATCGCTCACATGAGTAATACTACACTATACATGTTATTAAATCTGCGATTTTGCCATTTTATGGGTCATAATTCTTAAGACAAATAGCGTGATATGGCTACTTAAAAAAGATATATAGTTCCTACGATATATAATTTCTAGGCAAGCTTGGTCAAAATCAAAACATAAATGTGATCTCTGTCATGTTTACAATGCTAGAATCAGCAAATTTTGTCATTTAAGGGGTCATAACTCCAGCAAAAATGTTGCTATATAGCTGGTTTTCGTAAGGAACCGAGATGTTATAGATATATAATTTCTTTACAAGTTTGGTCAAAATTGGTCTTTTGGTCAAAAGACTTCGTACAAGTGAGCTAAAACATGTTACAAATGTGTTTCAGATGTAAAAATGTACTTTTTTGTTCATTTTACCGATTGAAAATGACATGTGACAAATGTGATCAGATGTCACATCAAAAATCGGCATCGATCACATTCGTCACAAAAATTGTTACGTATGTGCTTGATTTCTGTTACGTATGCGATCTCATTTGTAACACGTGTTACATATGCGTTCGCATTTGTAACACCTGTTACAAATGCGATCTATTACGAATGTGGTCCTACAGTGATACAAGTTGTGTGCAAGTTTGGTTAAAATCAAATCATAAATGAAGCTGCTATTGTGCAGACAAGGACAAAATAGCTAATTTTGGCCCTTTCAGGGACCATAACTCTGGAACTCATTATGGGATCTGGCCGGTTCAAGAAAGGAACCGAGATCTTATGGTGACACAAGTTTTGTGCAAGTTTGATAAAATTCAAATCATAAATGAAGCTGCTATTGTGCTGACAAGGACAACATAGCTAATTCTGGCCCTATCAGGTGCCATAACTCTGGAACCCATAATGAAATCTGGCCAGTTCGAGAAGCAACCAAGATCCTATGGTGATACAAGTTGTGTGCAAGTTTGGTTAAAATAAAATCATAAATGAAGCTGCTATTGTGCAGACAATGTCAAAATAGCTAATTCTGGCCCTTTCAGGGGCCATAACTCTGGAACCTATTAAGGAATCTGGCCAGTTTAATAAAGGAACCAAGATCTTATGGTGATACAAGTTTTGTGCAAGTTTGGTAAAAATCAAATCATAAATAAAGCTGTTATTGTGCAGACAAGGTCAAAATAGCTAATTTTGGCCCTTTCAGGGGTTATAACTCTGGAACCCATTATGGGATCTGGCCAGTTCAAGAAAGGAATCAAGATCTTATGGTGATACAAGTTGTGTGCAAGTTTGGTTAAAATAAAGTCATAACTGAAACCACTATCGTGCAGACAAGAAATTGTTGACGCACGGACGGACGCACTCACGGACTGACGACGGACGACGGACGAAGGGTGATCACAAAAGCTCACCTTGTCACTATGTGACAGGTGAGCTAAAAAGGTGAAAGCTGAAAAAGAACATGAAATCATTTGATTTTGTTTAGTTTAGTTTAGTTAGAGAAACAACGACACACTTTAGGTCATATGGCGACTTTTCTAACTTTTCATAGTGGATGAAGACCCAAGGTGCCCCTGCGTGTATGATTTCAAGCATATCAAGCCGATACCTGGGTAGGACAATCGACTTTCTGTGAACCAGCTGGACAGCTTCTTCTCATAAAAGAATTCTATCCCAAAAGCGAGGTTTCGAACCCCACAAATGGCCCCTTATCCGCTCGGATAAAAGAGTAAAATGTATTAAAGGTTAGAAAAACAACTAACGCATGGCTTCACATTCCGAAAAAAAATGGCGAGTGACTAGTTGTAAGTTGAGAGAGATTCCGAACAGATAAGACACAATACTGATAATAAAGCACCTATTGTGTTAAAAAGCAATGAAGGAATTTCTCTAAATCATCATCAGATTGGTGCCATATCTTCATGATAATAAAACAAAATAATTCTACTTTCTTATGAATCATTTTGCTGCTGACATTAATCTTAATTCATTTAGAGTTCGGTATGCTAGAAATTAATGCGAACAGGTTCGTCTTAGGTGTTCGTGTCCGATAGCAATCCGATTGCAATCTTGTTTTATCTACGAGTTGCATACTTCAATAATGTTCGTGGAAACGAAATGTGTTCAATTTATTTTCCGTCATGCAATGGACGTCATCAAATGCTCAAGCACGATAAAGAGAAATAAAGATATATATACCTATCCGTCAATTAGTTCTCCGACACGTTTGAACTTAAGTGCGGTTTTATTTATATTATAATGACAAAATGTTTATTCAAAGAAACGTCTCGCATGCATGGCATGCATCGTGATCTTCGCTGATAGGTAGCAACATGCTCTACTTAAAAAATTTGACACTATTTGATAGACCGGAATTATATGGATTTTTATAAGCTTGAGTTTCGCATGAAATTGTTTCTTCCTTCTTAATCTTCAAGTTTGTTGCGAGTGAATGCCGAAGACATAAGAAAATAACTAATTACAGCAGAAAATCGCTGCAATGCAGTGTTTCTTGTCCCTCTTTGTCAGTACCCTCAGTTCAAAATTAAGATACAGAGTAACATACATATACAGTCAAACCTATCTTAAGCGACCATCTAAGGAAGCGACAAAAAATGGCTGCCTCAGGACAGATGGCTCTGTAAGGCATTCAGACACTAAATAGAAAAATGGCGCGAAAAATAAATGGTAGTCGCATAATGGCGGATACAAGTAGTCCTCAGTTTTTTTTGCTCTGTAGATCTATTTTCCTAATTTTCTTTGCAATATTTTGGTAAAATCACATGACAGATCTATGCTTGACATTTAGGTAGCGTTTTGATAATGAAATAACAACATGACAAAATTTTTCATGGAAACTTAGATCATACACCACCACTATAATTTGGGGTCTCGTTTTTAAGCTGATTTTGCAGTTTGTGTGTTTGGCTGAAATTATTTTTCTTGCATTAAACATGACCCCCACTTTTCTTTTGATTTTTATTTAGCACTGACAATATTCTTCAAGAAAATGTAGGTTACAGACATTTAAAATGGGTCCTGATTTGTACTGCGGCCATTGGAAATAGGTCAATTTCATATAGAATAAAGAACAACAGCTATTTAGTGTGTTATAACCTGTAAGTCCGGTTGAAATTAGAAAAAAGACAACAATAAGGGAAATTTGCTGACTGACTGCGCATGGCAAGTGGCTGCTCAATATAGGTGACCGCTGAGATGATTTGAAGTAAAAAATATCCCAGCCATGATTTGAATCTACGTCTATATTCATGTATACTGAGGGCTCAACCGATAAAGAATAAGTTACGACATTATATTCAAATAATCAAATTGTCACCAAAAGTCTTGATTATAACATTTAATATGAAAATAAGTCATATCTTGTGTCGCACAATCAAGTTATTATAAAAGCGCAACAGTTCTGTTCAAAACATAACTGTTGCACGAGATGCACGTGCTTATAATAAAAATCGACCGTGTGTAAGAATACATAAAAAAACATTGATGTCAAAATCGATCTAAACTTCGCATGTTATACAATATTTAAATAGCCTGACCGATCGGAACTTCACCTTTAAAAACATATTTTATAGGGTGACAGATTTGAAGTTTTACTAGGCGTAGACACTGTAGATTTGTACATTTATCATTGATAATTGATATACATTTTCGTGTTCCATTTTGACGTCGATCCAAAGTTATTTATAACAACTGTACAGATTAGCGGAATGATAAAATAGTTCTGGAAATACCAAGCAAGAAATAAAACTAATAACTCTGATATAGTGAACATGATGAGGGAAAGTTTGCTGGTAAAATCTTGAAAACCCATCAATCCTTCCTACTAGGTTATCGATTTGATGAGAGGAAAAAGATAAAAGTGATATGCGATGATTAATTTTAGATATTTGTAACACACTTGGCGGAAATACATAGAAGTATATCGTACTTATATACACGTGATGTTATTCAAATATGATAACAGTATTGTTTATCGTTTTAAAACGTTTGATATGAAGACCATTTTGACATTTCGAAAAATCTGGCACGAACCATGCGCATATTGTATTCAAGTTTACGCCTCACAATGTAAAATAATCTGGCTATTGTTTCTCTCTTCAAATGACATTGATCAGTTAGTTTACCGAATAATTTCGGTACATTATTATACAAAACCCATCTATAGAAATTAATGTTGTTAGGGAAATAAGGATTTTTCCCTCTTTGTTCCTTCTAAGAATTTCTTTCTTTCCTCTCAAGTTTTCAAAGAGCAGTTTTCATTATCTGAACGCTACTTTTATATTGATTTCGGTGTATTATTGTATACCAATGCAAAATCGATCCATAAAAATACAATGTTGTTAGGTAAAAGGGATTTTTCCCTGTTCCTATTTGTTACTTCTAAGTCTTTCTTTCTTTCCTCTCAATTTCCTCTGATTTCGGTGTATTATTGTATACCAATGCAAAATCGACACATAAAAATACAATGTTGTTAGGTGAAAGGGATTTTTCCTTGTTCCTATTTGTTACTTCTAAGTCTTTCTTTCTTTCCTCTCAATTTCCTCTGATTTCGGTGCATTATTGGATACCAATGCAAAACCGATCTATAAAAATATAATGTTGTTAGCGAAAAAAACTGTTTTCTCTTTGTTACTTCTAAGTCTTTCTTTCTTTCCTCTCAAGTTTTCAAAGAGCAGTTTTCATTTTTTTTACATCGCCTTACCTGAGCGCTACTTTTAGATTGTATTTTATGACACTTTCCTCAGATTCAGCATCGTTACGTATCCATCACTTGGTGCTAGAGGGCGTGAGAGGTGTCGCGCGTTTTACACCACTTATGAGCAGACTCAATCAAACCGAGTCTGTTTTCATTTCACTGGGTTGCATTCCATGCTTCAAAACGATCTACTTAAAGATTTTAAACGCAATAAAAATGTCAGAATTTCCATTGCAATTCATTTGGCTTTGTATGGTATTCATCAAACGATAAAATAGACCGTCTGCTGGAACACTTTGTTGAGTAACAACTAAACACATTAACATTCTACCGTGAGCTTCGAATACCAATTCTGGAGAGAAAAAATCTGTATCAAATGGTCGATGTTAACATGATATGGTACATTAAAATTTTGTAAATGACGTTACCTTCCACAGCCAGATCTTCTATTGGTATAACTAAACGATGGCTCATATAACCAAGCACAGAAAAAACGACGAACCCAGCAAGTAAACTTGTCAGACAGTTGATAACTGCAGTCACCATGGCGTCCCTAAATTTTGCAAAAAAAACAGAAACTTGATATTTTATATTTCTAAGAAATCACAAGAAAAGAGATGAATTTAATGAAAGTTACTATAACTGCTTCTATTGTTGGACATGCTTAATTATACCATATTCAATTTGAAATTATGTAAGTATGTTTTTTTTTAATCAGATATCCATTGTTTCACTTGCATGTCGTTAGAGTAAATAAAAATTACATGTACTAGTCCCAATATGACAGTCTTAAGGCATACTGTCTTCAGTTTTCGCTGGCTTATAGCAACAAATACTGCAAAATATACGAAGCTGGTTGTTGCAGCCTAAACTAATAATAAAATTTAGAAAAATAAACAAAGGTAATACAAACATCAAAACAGATTGGAGGCAACTGCTTTATTATCACTTACAAATAACAATTATTGTTGAACTTATTATAACTCGATAATGCTAGAAGTGTTCCAAATCCTGGTCCGAGACTGAAAAATATCTGTGCCGCTGCATCCAGCCAGACCTGAATAAATATGTAATAACTTGTCATCTCCAGAATAACTAATATGTGTTAGACAATTCTGAAATATAATTCAAACAGTGAAAGAAGTGTAGTTCTTGCATCTGTATATTAGATTTGTGTAAGTCCTTAAAATAAGTATCTTTATTGCAAAATATATTTCGTTATAAAACAAATTAGAAATAAATTTGAAAATACAGTAGGTAAGTCCCTATGTGAAATTATTCCATAAGGAACAAATTTAGATTTCATATAGCGGCAAAGTGCCGATTTTCATGTTAGTCCTTATTAGAAGAAACACATAATATAATTATACTATTTAAACCAGTTTATAAATAAGGTAAATATAGAATAACACATTTATTACTTGATAGCTGTGTATGTACAACTTTCACTTAATGTGATTCATGGCCTAACTAAAACCATTGTTTCAAAAAGTTATAACGGTTATGAATAATTCGCACTGTATCTTTTCGAATACTACTCACTGTACCTTTAATGCTCAGACAAAGTTATCGAACTTGATATGTAAAACAAGACGGTGATCGTAAACGTTTGTGTGAAGTTTCAATAAAATGCGTAAATAAGCTAAAGAAATGAGCCGTGCCATGGGAAAACCAACATAGTGGGTTTGCGACCAGCATGGATCCAGACCAGCCTGCGCATCCGCGCAGTCTGGTCAGGATCCATGCTGTTCGCTAACAGTTTCTCCAATTCCAATAGGCTTTAAAAGCGAACAGCATGGAGCCTGACCAGACTGCGCGGATGCGAAGGCTGGTCTGGATCCATGCTGGTCGCAAAGCCACTATGTTGGTTTTCTCATGGCACGGCTCAAATATCAAAAGAAATGAAAGCGTCTTTACATTTTCAATGCGGCAATAAGGAAATATATCGTCAAAACAGATGTAAGAGTTATGGGACCTGGTTTTCGAACTTGTCTTATCACTGCTAGTTTCAAAATGATATCTGCGTTGGTTCCATGAATTGGACGCGATGGGACATGGATAGACAGGAGAAAGTTATTCCTAAATAGCCCTACCACCAAACCACGTCATGAAGTAATAAACAAGGAAATAATTGAGAGTTTTACATTGATCAAATGCAAGAGAGCAATGACCTACGCCACTTTCTAGAAGTTTGCTCCAAACGGGTGTGAGGTAATATTTGATACCAACATCAGCTCCAGGCAAAGTTGCCCCTCTCACCAGTAACACAAGTAAAACAATATATGGCACAGTAGCTGTAATCCACACAGCCTGGAAGAAAGATCAACGTAATGAAATTAATCTAAAAATGATATTAAAAATCAAAAGTAGGATTTTACTATTTGATAAAACGTAATTCACAGAAAGGCACGACTAATTCAAGCTGAAATATGAAAACATTCAACATGATATACTGAACAGGGAATGGCAAAATTAAAAGTTAGTTTTTTATATGGTCTTTCCATCACAAAAAAGATATTTACGAAAGCTCTCTGAATCAGAAACAGGCAAACATTGAGTCAAATGAACGAGATTTGCATTCATGTTAGTTCAGTGTGCAGGCCTTTGAAGATTCGCGGTTAACATTGGGCTTCATTCATTTTAAAAAACGTAATCCAACGTATATTCACAGATTCCTTTTAATTCAACAGAACCATTTTTTTCAAATAGACCAACCACAAATAAAAACTGTAGTGGAAAGGTATATCAGACCGATTGCGTCAAATATCCATTCACAAGTATACTTTAATTGTATAAAAGATTTGTATAACAAAGGGGGGAACAGGGGAAAGAATAAATCAAAAGAGGCCATAAAAGAGAGGGCGGGGCATAAAAAGTTGGGGTGGGGCATAAAAGTTGGAAGTGAAGGGAATAAACAGCATAAACATACAAGACAATAAACATACCTCATAAAATGAAACGAACATAAAGCATGTTGAAAATTGGGGCTCCGCCTTGAAGCGGTCAGTGACCTACACAGAGGAAACGGCGGTTTAAAGGGCTTGTCTACGTAACACTAACCTTGTTTCCAACTACTTTGATAAGATTATGTAAATAAAATGAATTCCCGCCACGTTTGGACCAAAATGTTACACAGAAATTCATCTTTTGGAGCAAACATTGACTTTATAAAGCATTACTTGGATTCCAAATGATAAACAGAATCGTGATCAATAGTTTGGAACGTTTTACACTTAGTATAATCTACTTTTTTCAGCTTTCCCTGGGGTTAAAAACATAAATATATATAGTTTCTAACCTTTCCAGATGATTTGATACCTTTCCACAAGGCAAAATAAATGGTTGCCATGACAGCCACAAGACATAAACATAATGTCCATTTAATGCCACCAATGTCACCAATTCCAGTTGACTTGTCGGCTTCTAAAACACTGAAACTATAGGATATGACAAAATGAGTAATTAGCAATCTCGTCTTTCAAAATACAGTAACGTTGAAAAATAAGCTTACCCCGAAATATTGCAATATTGATTGCAAACCATCAACGATTTCAATATAATGTACATGTGTAACCAGTTGAAACATGTTGTTAATTTTAATTATGTGTCGCCTAAATGACATCTTTTATTTGAAGGTACATGTTACTTTAACATTGGATTTACTGCAAAGGCTTAAATTATTACCAATTTTAGTGCTCAATAGTGGCACCCTTCACAAGATATTGAACGCTTTGCGTTGGATGTACCGAGTAATTTTATTTTCAAACGTGTATATGTCTATGTACCCATTTCAGTAAGATTCTCTGTTATTTTTACAATCATGGCTATATAATAATACGTTATGTGTTTGAATCATTGGTAGCTAGCTTTGATACTGCGCATAAGAATTAGACAAGTACTGGAAAGTCAATTTGTGATATACCAGCTAACCGTCCTAACATTGGTACTTAACTTTAGATTCAAATTCCTCTCTTTGAAATGGTTTAAAATACGTTAACCTGACTAGGGCCTATTCAATAAATGACAAAACCTCGAACCTTAATGAATAAATAAACTAATTAAATGATTTCAATTAGATTTCAAACGTGCTAATTTTAAGGTAAGCCATTACATGTATGAATGAAAGTGTATGTTATACTGACACGTAACGTATGAATATATCAGCTGATTAAAACGTAGGTATAAAGTTGAAACTAACAAAGGTCTGCAATTTATTTCGCAGTATTTATACCGGTTCTTCATTCTTGTATACTGAATATAGGATAATATCGGTACGTACTAAATACAGGAGTAACGAATATGGTAACAGTTTAAAACTTTTTGACATTCGGTGTATATAATACTATCCGAATACGTGTTTCATCCAAAAACGCCATTTGCCGTTTGTTAGTGCTTCAACAACAACAGTAACAGTAATGCTTTAAATACATACTTTAGAACAGTTAACCTACCAATCTTGTCAAATTCATTCACTAACTTTTTCACCAGAGAAAAATCTTCCCATATAAAAACAAGTAGAAGGCAAAAACTTGAAGTATTGCTGAGTATTTTTCGATTTTTAAGGCTGCAGTAGATCATTTGAGCCGCGCCATGAGAAAATCATCATAGTGGCTTTGCGACCAGCATGGATCCAGACCAGCCTGCGCATCCGCGCAGTCTGGTCAGGATCCATGCTGTTCGCTAACGGTTTCTCCAATTCCAATAGGCTTTAAAAGCGAACAGCATGGAGCCTGACCAGACTGCGCGGATGCGCAGGCTGGTCTGGATCCATGCTGGTCGCACACCCACTATGTTGGTTTTCTCATGTCACGGCTCATTTCTCTTCCTCAGTATCAAAATGTTAGGACAATTTCAAACGAGTAACACTTAATTGCCACCTAACACGTTGCTATTTCAAACAAACTTAATTCTTAATGAAAGACCGGATTATTAAATTCCACAAACGTATTCAGTAGATCTTTATAATAATTTTTCTCCATTTGTCTCTTTGCAATGTAATCTGTAATCATAATTGTTTACACTTCTTGTTCAAATCCCTATTTGTAAAAATGATGAATTGATGGTAAATATTATTTAAAAAGCAAGACCATTTAGATCAGTTTTATATATCGAGGTCTATTTGTAGGGAGAAAAGGGATTTTATGAAACATATCCATATAGTATTTGCTAGGGTACACAATGACCAAAAAGAAATGCTATACCATGTTATCAAATAAACCCAAGTTATACAGCAAGTTATATCGCGAAAATAAATTATAAATTATCCGATCAAATAACTGACTGTTAAAAAAGAAGTAATTGTGTAAAACTGGTGGTAAAATTCGGTAAACATTTAAGAAAGATTGATGTAATGTTATCTATAGCTACTTCAGTCCATGAAACATAGCATACCCTCCATAGGTTCAATAAGCAAAATCAAGAAAGGGGAAAAATAATGCCTGTCTTATATACCCCAACTGATATAAGAAAAAAATCTCTTGTAATCAGAAAACGCTAAAAAGTTCTAGTCTGAATTACCTGTACGTACTTTTTTAATTTCAATAGTGTTGAAACAGAGAATGTCTTTACAAAGCCAGAATAAAGGTTCAATGGTATCAAGTTTGCTTATTTAAAGAGTTTTGAACAAAAGCACTTCAATGAAAAACAATTGAGCCGTGCCATGAGAAAACCAACATAGTGGGTATGCGACCAGCATGGATCCAGACCAGCCTGCGCATCCGCGCAGTCTGGTCAGGCTCCATGCTGTTCGCTTTTAAAGCCTATTGGAATTGGAGAAACGATTAGCGAACAGCATGGATCCTGACCAGACTGCGCGGATGCGCAGGCTGGTCTGGATCCATGCTGGTCGCATACCCACTATGTTGGTTTTCCCATGGCACGGCTCAATTAGATGCTAAATAAACTCGAAGACTTCTAGCAGGTAATCTTGGTTAAATTCTAATACTTTTAGATAAGATTGTGTGACATATTCTACATTTTTTCTTGACGATTTATTTTATTTAGTTTATTTTTTATAGCCAACATTGAATCCGCAGGAAACTTCTTCTTTTTTCTTTTCATGAGAGAGTTTTTCTGATTCTTCAAAACTATCGTCTCTATCAGCACTTTAAGATTTCCCTATCACCTTTTCTTTCTTTTGAATAATATACATTAATCTTTTTTACAGTCTTGATATCAGAATTGTGTTTACATGTGATACTTCAAAGATTACGTCTTATTGTTAACTGATACGATGTGTTTAACCTTGATGCTTTTCAAATAAAATGTTCTAATGTTGTGTTATTATTTTATCTTTCTGCTCTTAGCTGTATCTACTCTTTGAATATTACTTTTGTCATATCTCTTTTAAATCGAGTGATATTGTGGTTAAAAATTTGGCATACAGCCTATTAAACCATGGAAAGTTTTCAATTTTCTGTTGCAGTTTCAATCTCAGTTTGTGTTTTGTTTTGATAAAATAGAAAACATGTTTGGGACATTTGCCCATTTAGTTCGGGTTCGAATGTTTCGTTAACATGTTTTTGACATTTGTCTAATAAGCTAGACTTCGATTATTGCGCATACTTATATGCATAATGTTATCTTATTCTATTTGTCTAATATATGCGCTGGACACATCTGTTAAAAGTTGCTTCTCAGAGGAAACATTTATTGTATTTTGGATGTACATGTATTTAATTAGAGTTACGTTTCCGAAATGTTCACAATATCTGTAATTTCTATTTCAAAGCTCAGAAGGGTATAAAACAGAGGGGCGAACATACATAAAGTCTCTTAAATTTTTACTTATAATTATTTGCATTCATCTGGAGGAGCCACTCACATGGGAAACTGGTAGCGGTTTATACGTTATTCAATCTAACCGATACTGTTTTTTTTTTCTATATTGTCATCTATGCTCTTTTATACACAATACACCAAAAGACAAATATCTCATATGGGTACTTTTGTCAGTCATCTAAATTAAAGATTAAATAAAACGTCTTCACTCGTTATTTAGATTTCATGACATTTTTTGTGACAAAGAAATAAAATCGGCATATTTACAAATTCATTATGTATTATTACATCACTCCTTATATAATTCATCGGCCAATACTTTATGCTAAACAACCTGTATATATTTAGCTAATGTTTACTGAGCTAATAAGTCAAAACATTGATAATTGTACAATGGGAATTAATTTCTGATAGCATTTAATAAAAAAAAAGTATCGAATGATTTGCCTGGTGATAGTCAATACTATTGACCGAAGTATATACATGTACTATAAGACTTACTAGAAATATTCAAGAGCTGATGGATTTGTCTGGTTGCCGACAGTACTGCCATTGTTTTCGTGGATTATGGAGAAGCAATGAGGTGTGTTCCATTCGTTATCACAACTTGCCCAGGGAACTTCTGACCTATAAACATATAATTAAGAAAAATCAGGAATTAAGGAAATCTGGAACGTACGAATCAATAATGCATCTTGACTAGGGAAGTAACTTTAAATGTAAGAATAGTGATAGGGATATGGAGTTTCCTGCAGCTTGACACTAGATATAAGGATTGTGGTAGGGGATGAGAAAGATAATTAATATACCGTTCTATTCGTTATTGCAACTTGCCTAGGAAACTTCTGACAGACAGCATTATAAAAGCAAGAAGTAGATTCCAAGCATGTACCTTAGAAATTGAAGGAAATTAAACTTGATATTGCGAGAGAAAGCATTCCAAACCCAACTCGATTAAATATCGACTGTTTTAATATGTAAAAAGGAAAAACAACAAAGAGAATGAGTATTAAACATGTTCATCGACAATGTAAATATAAACTGAAAAACACTAGATCGATATAAGGAAGTCTATAAAGAAATATATCAAAAACATAAAGAAAAAATGGCAAGACTAAGAGTCTAACAAGAAAAGCCACTTTCGAAGAACGCAGTCAGCCATACAGCACTTTACATGGAAATGCGTACATACGCTCACAGACCGTGCAAACATGTACCTAGATAATAGATTATTTGAATAATCAAAACGCACACAAGCACACATGAAGAAGGAATACAGAAGCGCAGCGGAGAAAGTCGGTGGCAAAACCATCACAGAGGAAACTGAAATAATTTATTGGAACCAATCCTACCAGTCGACCAGTCGTATCAAATGCACATAATACCTTATCAGAACTAAAGCATGTACGAAAAGAAATAGCGAAGTTCGAAGTACCAAGTCCACTTAAAACCCTACTTCAGTGTTTGTATGGCTATATTAGATATATAACAAGAGCTGTCTCCGTAGGATGACACATGCCCCCGATGGCACTTTGAATGAATAGTTATGGCCGATGTTAGAGTTCAGGACCTGGGTCTTGCGCGCGACACATCGTCTTACTGTGTCACACATTCATGCATAGTTATTTTAAAATCCATGCATGAATGACAAAGATATGGACCGGACATGCCCATCAATGCACTATCATGAAAAATGATCTTTAACGTCTAAGTGTGACCTTGACCTTTGAGCTACGGACCTGGGTCTTGCGTGTGACACGTCGTCTTATTGTGGTACACATTCATGCCAAGTTATTTGAAAATCCATCCATCGATGACAAAGATATGGACCAGACACACCCATCAATGCACTATCCTTTAACGTCTAAGTGTGACCTTGACCTTTGAGCTACGGACCTGGGTCTTGCGCACTGCACGTCATCTTACTGTGGTACACATTCATGACAAGTTATTTGAAAATCCATCCATCGATGACAAAGATATGGACCGGACACGCCCATCAATGCACTATCCTTTAACGTCTAAGTGGGACCTTGACCTTTGAGCTACGGACCTGGGTCTTGCGCACTGCACGTCGTCTTACTGTGGTACACATTCATGCCAAGTTATTTGAAAATCCATCCATCGATGACAAAGATATGGAGCGGACACGCCCATCAATGCACTATCCTTTAACGTCTAAGTGTGACCTTGACCTTTGAGCTACGGACCTGGGTCTTGCGCACTGCACGTCGTCTTACTGTGGTACACATTCATGCCAAGTTATTTGAAAATCCATCCATCGATGAGAAAGATATGGACCGGACACGAAAATTGCGGACAGACCGACAGACCGACAGACGGTTCAAAAACTATATGCCTCCCTTCGGGGGCATAAAAAGTGAGACATATAAGCAACAAGGAGAAAAACAAACACATAAATAAACATATGAGCCGCGCCATGAGAAAACCAACATAGTGCGTTTGCGACCAGCATGGATCCAGACCAGCCTGTACATCCGCGCATTCGGATCAGGATCCATGATGTTCGCTTTCGAAGCCTACTGCAATTAGAGAAACTGTTAGCGAACAGCATGGATCCTGCCCAGACTGCGCGGATGCGCAGGCTGGTCTGGATCCATGCTGGTCGCAAACCCACTATGTTGGTTTTCTCATGGCGCGGCTCATATTGGGAACAACTGTACATTTAGACGAAGATAGCATTACTAACTATGTAAACACATCAATATGTTTAACTTCACAATATAGGTTCTTACTAATAACTTGATATGTGGCAGTTGACCTAAATCCATGACACTGTTTTTTTCCAATAAGGTA
Source organism: Mercenaria mercenaria (assembly GCF_021730395.1). Lineage (NCBI taxonomy): Eukaryota > Metazoa > Mollusca > Bivalvia > Venerida > Veneridae > Mercenaria > Mercenaria mercenaria. The sequence goes on from NC_069372.1 coordinate 7,124,740, forward strand.
AACCCAATATTTGCTTTACAATAGATCTAGACGATATCTTGAACACCCTGGATTATTGACTCAACTGCCACATTATCAAAGTTTTTAGTACAAACGACCAAGTAAGCATTACGTTTTTCCTGATATAAATAAAAATCGACGCCTTTAATATAAAAAGGGAAACATTTGAGAAGTCTTTGAGATCTAGTCATTTTGTGGTCTAGCTAGTGTAATATATGAATAAAAAGGGAAAACTGTACCTGAATGATGCGATGAGATAGTAGAGTGCCCATGCGATGATTGTGTTGTAGTACATACCAACGTATGTTGCCACTAAACAGATTGCGAATCCGACACCTGGAAGTAATAAACATATAACACATGAATTAACTGGCCTGTGTCTAAATAAACCTCCGATGGGCATCACCACTTGCATGCGTCTAAATTAAAATTTACGCTTGCCTGCGTCTAAAATAAAGTTCCGTTTTGGCATCTCCAATTGCATGCATCTAGGGGCATCTTCACTAAAATAGCTGATATATCACCTCGAATAGCTGTAGCTTTGCCTTTTGCAATTTCCATACTTTAAAAGGAGAAAATGTTCAGTATTTCGTACATTCAGACTTTAATTAATGTGAATTCTCCAATATTTTTTTCAGCTGACTAGCCTTTTACCTAAAGTACCTAAGCACAAGTAACACAATTCACCCTTTCTTTAAAAGATTTTTGGTAATGTTTAACCCTTTTATGAAATATTTTATGTAAATTAAATGTTTTAAACATCCGGTCATTTTGTCGCTTATGCTCCCGCTTAAATGGGCGAAATCTTTATTTATGGCTAAGTTGAGTTTGTTATTTGTAGCCCCCCGCCCAACCCCCCACCCGCATTTCCCCCCTACTCCTTAATAGATTAAGCGCTGAGGCACAAGAGCGTCTGATTTATTCAAGGGGCGTATCAGATACCAAAATGTGCTGTATGGTAGTCTATCAATAAAGACTCGAGCAAGAGGAAGGCATGCATATTCATTATTGACAACGTGGTCTATAACTGGACCCCTAATTTAAACCAGAACCTGGAAAGGGGAGAGTGCAGTATTGAAATACCCGCACCATTAATTACAGTATTCAAGTTGAACGATTGCATAGAACGTGAGTTATATGGGTTGCAGCATATAAATAGAATGTTAGGTGTCTTTCTGTACTAGAAGTGATCGTGATAGTCTCAGAAAACTTCAAACCACTTGGATAGTGCCTCGCATTTATATTTGTCTCCAACTCACCTGTTTAATTCAGTTACAGAAAGACACTAACCTTATATTTTGCTCGTAACCTGGTGTGCCTTTTTGTACTGCGCTTTTTTAAAGCATTTTCTTTCAAATGTGCCTATGTTTGTGGCTTTATCAAACACATCGTCTGCCAAGCTGACCGGCATTTTTAGAATTAACTTACCTATACTGAACTAACTTGAATGCATTTTCGGATTCATGGTATGCAGATTATGTAAAAAGCTTCCTGGAAACCTACTTAGACTTTAAAATCTGCTTGGACTTTATGTGTCTTATTTTATAATAAACAGTTATTCAAAGTCTCACAAGTCATGCTATCTGTCAACGATTTATTAGTTATATGTGTTACGCAGAAAACATTTAAATTTGAGGATGATACCTTGCTTTGATTATCTTTACCATTTACGTAAATAACATTGAAAGAAGCAATACGTTGAAGCCAGTTAGTTCTAAAATAGGTCAAGCAGAAGACGTTTTATACTTCCCGGAAGTTGTCTAATTAAAATCAAAAGATTACTTCCGTCCAGGAAATGCGTCACTTTATTTATTGTTTAATGACAGATATCTTCCCACATTAATTTTTAATACAGAAAAAACATCTACCTGTAAAAGCGGGGCACAAATGTTTCCATATCTTGATTGCGCCACTTCTGTGAAACTGCCCAAGTGCCAGTTCCATGTAAAATAGGGGCAGCCCCAGGAACACCAACATCAGGAAATATGGGATCAAAAACGCGCCTGCAAAATATAGAAAAATATGTAACGATGAACTTGGTGTGTATCTTACAGTGATAACGGTTTTAAAACAACTTGAAACATATCTTTCCGCGTTAAAATTTTAAAACGACAATGTTTTACGACCGTGTGATCCCCTTGGGGAAGCAGGAGAATCAGAAGCACAGGAAGTGCAAACGTGTGATTATCACGGTGCACCGGCAACGAATATTTTAAAAAATAAATAACGTATATGATAAATCTATGCAAGCAAACATTACATTAACAAAATTAAACTGATTGCATGGCACTTGAATTCATCACCAGTCTCTGACATTAGATAATAAATAAAACATCTATCAGACTTTTGCATGAAATTCGGAGTGTGAGAAATGTTCTTCGTCGATTATTTGTTCATTTAAATACATCATGTTTGAGACTAATAAATGAGGAACATACGACAACTGCACATCAATCATTTTGATATTTTAATGAAACGCAATAATATGATGGTTTCTATCATATGGTATTTTTGGAAAGTTATCACTTGAAATTGATTTCATTTCTGGTGTATGAGAAGTCGGTCATCTTTATAGAAATATCATGTCTTTTCCTATCAGTGGCATAGAGTAACAATTTAGAATCATTTATATCCTAATAAAGTTTGTATTCAATGAAAAAATATTTTCATATTCATTATACGGAGAAAATTAAGATGTCAAAAATCTTTAACTGATGTTATATTTTTTCTGGCTTTTGATTTACGCTATTTATAGATAACAGATATATTGGTTGTCAGAAATATTCAATTAATGTATTTTGTCTGTTTTTACACTATTTATAAATAACACATTGATTTTCAGATATCATCAGTCTTCAGGACAGGTTCCGCAAAGTACATGTTTTCACACGAGAGCAAGCTGGATGATGCTTATGACGTCATTCGGCGTTTATCGGTGACGATACAAGACGTTTTAATGGCTGCTGTCGTCTGCACACGCGTTAAAAGGAACATGCGAATTTATTTTGCACTTACGAAAGTGTAATTCTGTTTCAAAAATTTGCGATGGAAATGATAGATAATTATATCCAACTTATATCTGTGTGGTTTATATTTTAGTCTGCTTCTTACCGTTCCAAGACGTCTCCATCTGATTGAAATATTATGTTTTCGAGAGATTTTTAACTCTTGATTTTAAACAGCAGTCTACTGCTTTAAGAATACCTAAGATTTGCGATATATTTGAAGATGTTCGTTAAGGTAGTTAAAAAACCAATACAGGAAATGACTCACATTCAACTGCATTTCTGTGGCAACATTTACTTAAGATTCTCTCAGTATCAGAAGATTGGTCCATGATACCAAATCCTAATGGTAAAGGTACATTTCTCTTAAAACTTTTTATTTATTTAAGACTTAATTACGTCCGCCAGAAATCTTGATAAAAGGAATGACAAATGTCATCCAAAAGACCTGCCACATGTCCAATACAGAAGTAACCGTGTATGTACAAATGTGTAAATTACTGATATTTACACAAAACAATAGACAGAAAAAGTAAAGGAATTAAAAAAAACACAAATAAAAGAAAAACTAAGAGAACACAGAAAAGCACGTCCAGTTGGGAACTTTGTACCAGTAAATATTACAAGATAAAGATTTGTATTAGATTTATGCCCTTGCACATGGTGCAAGTTAAAAAAAAAATTTATCTTTGCCATTCTATGGATTTTTCAAATATATGTAGGTCCTCAACTCGATTTATGTTAGACAAACAACATTACAATTGCGAAAACGATCATTTCAATCTTAAGGTGCTCTACATATTCGGATTCAAATCTGAATAAACCCCGATTTTTCAAAAGTTCAGAGTGTATTTAGAAAAGTCGGCAAATAAAAAAGAATGGGTAGTGTGCTTGACTTTTGCTAGAGTTATTTGAAAAATTTGGACCTCACACAAGTTTACGTAGGAAAATCAGTTTTCTTTAAAAAGATAGAAACGTTGCCGTTTTAATAAATTTACTCACGGGTTACCATTTATTCATAAATTGTTTTTCATTTCTTGATGCCCAGTCCAGTAGTTGTTCTACGGTAATGACGTTATCTCATTACTTCCGGTTTATCAAACGAGCAGAACTACCGTAACGAATTGATTATACTTGACTAAATCATGCCAAAGTTGAACAACCCTAAATTATGCTGCCTAAATGCATTAAAGCATCACACTACTGACTGTTAGAATATTGAATGTGTGCATTGCTGATGATCTTAACGTTGTTGATTCTGTCTGGCAAATTGTCTATGTTTAAGACGTATATGTGATGACTTTACTGCCCGAAGAACACATGGATCACCAAAGAAAATTGTAAAACAAATGTGCAAGATAAACAAAGGCTGTTGTAATTGGTGTATTTTAAATCTGCATGGAACACTCATTTTCGGAAATCGTGATCATATTAACAGATATGAAAACAAGAAAACAAATTACAGCACCATTACAGTTGTCTAATGAGTTTTTTCAACTGAATGAGATCGACTAGAATCCAACATATAACTGAACACTACAGAACATGTTCTGTACTACTATGTTTGTTCTTTACTCCCCGCTGGCGGGGTAGATTTACATCAATTTCCACCACCGTCCATGAACAGGTTCAATCAAACCGAGCCTGCAACAGTTTCGTTTTTGTCGTGTTGAGCGACCTGTGGAGTTTCCACTTTTTTATTTTACAAAGTCTGTTCAGATCAAGTTATCTGTAATGCAGTTTGTTTGTTCATAATGACACTGATAATTTCTTAGAAAACCCTTTTCTCTCTAGGCTCATATTGTTTTTTTTTTCTTCAGAAAATGCTATCTGAGAGGAATTATATTTATGGCAGACATTTATTTTAAAGGACTCTAATGACTGATGCCAGTCTACTGGCGGGGTAGCGTAGGTTTTTCAGCATACTATTAAGATAATATAAGATACAAGAATGAAACAGTAACGTTTTCAAATGAAACATGCTCTTTTCTCAGCATGTTTGTAAGTGTGTTTAATTCCCGGCTCATTGCTACGGCTTGACTGCGCGTAGGTTACGTGCTCAGAAATAATATCTGAACAAGTTATTATTCTATCAAATTATTTAAAGTCATTGATACGTTAATATTGAGCTGAGATTTACAGAGTAAAGATCTGTGATATTTTTTAAAACTTGGTCATAAAGTTTGTACCATATCAATACCAATTATTCACTGCATCAGAAAATATATCTTTTCATGTTGAAAGTCTTTAAAAAAATAAATAATAACTTTAAAGCACGTACAAATATTGACTTATAGCCGACATTTTACATTATCTAAGTATTTAAGGAGAAATAGCAAAATGTTTCAATTATAACAAATTATATTTCAAATATAATATATGTTATGAATTTTAACGATCTGCTTATATTGCATACTACTTTGTCGATCAACACGGACTTTGACTGATATATGCAAAATATTTAATCCTTACCCTGCTAAATTTCTATAATGAACTTGTCCATCTTTCAATTTGGGCAATACCATTTATTATTCGAAGGGGTGCTTACTGAAAATTTACTGAGTGAATAGCGAACAGTGCAGACAATGATCAGACTGCACGCATGTGCAGACTGATCTTGGTCTGCATTGGTCGCATAGGTAGAATCACTTGCTGCCAGCAGGCTAAAGGTTAAAGATGTTCATTTATGAACATGGCCTCCAGTCAACAACTTCTCCTCGCAACCGGGCATTCAGAACATCCGAGGTAAGGCAGTCGTCATGAAAATGGAGTAAATTGTGAGGGTCTGTGCTCTTTTTTCTTTGTTTCTTCTAGATCACGGGTGGTAAACGCGCAATCCAGTTCCCACTGGGAATACGCTAAAAATGGGTTGCGCGACTTCCGGTGCTGGTGTTGCGCATCAATATATACAAAATCGAGGGAGGTGGGTTTTTGTTTTTTTTTTGTAAATAATGACACATTTACGAGTGTTTTCGAAAAAAGCAAAATGCTATTCGACACAAAAATGAATAAAGATCAACTTATTAATTTAAGAATCAGCTCTGTTATCACGAGAACTCTGCTGGCTCGAACTGTCAAAAAAGCATGAAATCATGAAAAATGCCAATTTTCTAACTCTTGTGCCTTCTTTCTGGAAATGTGACGCTTCTAATGATCAAACACGTGTAAAACAGTCATGGATATTACAAACACTTGAATGAAATGTTGCTTTTGGGAGAAAGATTGGCAAAAAAAGAATCGGGAATGGGGCTGCGCCCCGGGAATGGAGTTGCGTGTATACATTATATACATTATGATGTATACGAGCAACTCCATTCCCGGTGCGCAACCCCATTCCCGATTATTTTTTTGTAAATTATGTCCCCGTTATGACCCCGTAAGCAGGATTTGAAGCAAATAATTTTGATATTCGTTACTTTCAACAGTTGAGTTATCATAAAATTAATCAAATGTCCTCAGATTAGGCATATGAGGTCAGAAACGTCCATCTTTGTTGATTTTATACTTTTTTCACGCTTATTGTGACGTCCCTAGAGTTTTTGTGACAATAGAGCCGAATCATAACTTACAAACCAGATATTTTACACATATGATGTATTATCATATTTGTGTCGAATAGCATTTTGCTTTTTTTTAAGAAAATTCATTCTTGTCTCATACTAAGCAAAATCATAACTTCACATACCTCAATTTTGTCTTTTTTTCACGCGCAACACCAGCACCGGACGTTGCGCAACCCATTTTAAGCGTATTCACAGCGGGAATTGGATTGCGCGTTTACCACCCGTGAGATATGAAAAAGTAAGTAAATGCAGTTCCATATAGATTAAGTAGTGCTAGTGAAAAGGTAAATAATATTCTGACATTTGATCATGATATGTATTTTTTCTTCATCAAACCGAACCTGCCTTGGTTTACGTGGCTGTTCTCTATTCATCTAACGGATCTTCACTAAGGCAACAGCAGTCCCTAAGTCTTGTGTAGCGGCCCAGTTATTGTTTTTCTAGTCATTTGGAATTAAATGATACAGTATCTGTATTAAACAATTCTGCTTTATGGATTACAAAGTTACGCCTATGTCGCTGCTACAGGGCGTGAGGGATGTCAGGCATTTTATTACCTGAGACGCATTTAAACACTGTCTGTTGTTGTTTTGATTGATTGTGCTCTTTACCTCTAATGGATCTTCTTATATATTCTATTATAACTGTAAAATGTCATTCGGTGGAGATAATTTATGGATCTGTTATGAATCTTCAATGTTTTCCCGTTCAAAAATTACGTGAACCAGCAGAATAAACGGAATTTTCTCTGTCTAATAAGAAATCTGAAATTAAGGACATTGCTGTATCGGCAATATGTCAACAGAGTAGTTCTTTAACTGTCTGAAAAATTAAACATGTATATTTGTCATGTTTTGCTACAGCTGGTGTATTTCGAGAAAGGAACAATATTCTAAATACATTTTATTTATTTATTTATTTATTTATTTATTTGGGTTTAACGGCGCACCAACACAGTAAAGGTTATATGGCGCCAAACAGGACTACAAAAAATAAATACATTTGATAAATAATCATATCGGGAAATGTTTGTTCACTTCTGTATTTGCTACACGTTAATATATCTGTTAAGATGATATTTTATATTAAGTTACATGCAAATATTTGTCAACTTGAGTTACTGCATAAACTGGATATGCTGCTCATTTTGATAAACGTATTAGCAAAGAACTTCTGTAGCACAGGCGCTAAACACAAGTATTTTAAGAAAATTGCCTCGATTCCAGACTTCGATATGTATGACAACAAAAAAATATATAATAAAACAAATTCATCCCCCATTTTAAATCTATTTGCCGCCTATTGTGTGCTTTACGACATTGCTAGATTTTCAGACAGAGTATTGTAAACATGTGCTCTGCTTGGCAAAGGTCATAATAATCAACATCATGTGAGAGTTACTTGTTTACGTAATTTAATCAGGATGAGAAAATATATTTACTCTGTTGACAAAATATCACATTAAAAGTTCCTATTTCATCAACGCTAACTAATCTCATTTGTAGATTCTTAGAGACTGCGTTGCTATTTTCAGCATGATACACATTGTACAAAGCATACACAGAGTTGTTTTGGTTTACTCATATATTCTATGACATTTCATGGTGATGAATTCTTAATGACAATCGAAAAGTTCCGTATTATTACACATGTTCCGTATCCGATTTCGGAATTTCCCGGCTGGCTACATTAACAGCCGAAGAGCACCGAATCAGGACACGAAGATTACGTAATTGCATGGAAATTGACATGAGCCATTACGGGTCAAGTACCTTAAGTTGTAATTGCAGTATACACATCACTCAACAGTAAATGTCTTCTACTCGTTTCCTTTCCATCACTCGATAGTTAATGTCTTTTTACACATTTCCTTTCCCGTTGTATTTCGAAGAAAATGTCATCATTTATATGGTTTCTTGTCAAGTTGCAGACAAAGAAACAACTTTAGGAGGCGAATAGAACAGACAGTAATCAATCAGTGGCTGCAGATTGTTTGATAAATATTTTAGCTTTCGCAAGTCTCATGTTTGTTCGATGTTCATTTACAAATTTCCTAAATAGCAGACTGTGATTAAGTCTGGCCAGACGGGAAAAATAACAAGATAGACAAATTATTGTAACAAATTAGCTTACTATTAAAAAACGTACTTCTATGACAAATTCATAAAGTGTAGACTATGTATACTGTACAGTACTGTAGATAGGAGAGAACCAAATTACTGTGAGAACTCGATTGGGTAATTAGGACATGACAGTATATACTCTATTTGTCGACAAGAGTTCACAACGATGCCTTTCATTTTAATGTCACTAAGGATCGCTAACCTGTTTTAAATTTTTTTCTAGAACGACTGGTTTTCCCTGGCTTTACATATTTCCAAGTTTTAAGAAGAATAAAAATGAATACATCGGTACTGTAATATGGTGTGACATTTTACTATGAATTCGTTTTGCAAAACATGAAACAGTAGATACCGTGATTTGATTTTAGATTCTATGCATGCAAAAGACGGACTACACTGCTTTGCTGCGATGCCTTGCCGCGAAGAGCCTTAATGAATGTTCTGTTGGTGCTCTAGCGTCTTCAAAGACATTGAGTACATGCGTATACAGTTATATTAAACCCTTTTATCTACCCCTTATCCTCCCTCTTTTTGTATTTTGCATATAACTAAAATGTACTTGTTGGATTTATGAAGCAACCCGTCTACAATATTTTTCCGTTACAGTATCTTTTTTTGTTGTGATGCATGGCTCTATGGCTTTGTTTGGGGTGCTCTGTGCTTCCGGGAAATCTACCCTTACCTTTAAAACATTGATACACATAAGCATATCAATATCTTCCAATGTGCTCATATGATTACTATTACGTATGTATTGGTGTCATCTGGCGAGCAGGAGTAAGTTTAAGAGTGGGCTTTGTCGACAAGAAACAGGGTCAAGCTCCCTAGTGATGGTTTGTGATGCTGACCGTTCAAATGTGGTGCCCTGTCGTGTTTCCGTGACTTTGTTTTCATCTACAGGTTTGTTCCTTCTGTGTTGCTATCATTGCATTCAATTCAATTAATGTATATGTGACTACAGTCTGTATGCACGTGTGAACATTTACACGTTTGCCAATGCCATGTAGAGTGTTCAATATTTTAATTTTTAAAAGACATCTAAAGATTTTATGGAATAATATGTTTCCGTTGTTTATACATTGTATGTAGATCAAACTTATTATTATAAGTGATTTCTTTTATGTGCTGTACTGGAATAAAAACATCATTTCAAAATTATTTGACAAAATTGAAACAAATTTTAGAGAGATGTATGATGTAAATATTCAATGTAAGAATTCCTAAAATGATAATAATGAGTATAGCCTCAGAAATTTGTTTTATGACCATGATAGAATATTGAAGGCGCCACTGACAAAACAATACATGTTATAATTGTTGTCGTCTGCAGTGGCGTGAAGAGAAATGTTTAGACTTATGAACATTCTTTATTTTCTTAGTAAGATACAGAATACCTGCCACATGTGGTTCTGGGACGATCTATGTATGAAAAGAATTGGAACCACTGCCTTACCCTTGCATGATCGTAAGAGGCGACTAATAGGGTCTTAACACTTGGTTATGCTATAACTCTGTGATTCCAGCAGGTATGCAAATTTTGATTCCATACTACATGTTTTTATTTCGATGTAAATGAGATGAGAAACCAAAATTTGTAGTCCTGTTTGGCGCCATATAACATATATTATGTTGGTGCGCCGTAAAACCGAAATAAATAAATAAATTAATTATAACTGATTAATTTAATTATGGTCTAATTTATCTGCTCCAAATCTACAAGAGACGTTTGTAAAATGGGGTTTTGTGGTCTGAATTTCAACGGCTGTAGATCAAAGCTATTGCATAAAAATGTAAGCATTGCAGATATAACAAAATTCTGAATAGATACCCAAAATAGATTAAGAAAAAAACATAAAAAATATATTAATTTCACCGAATAATCAGAGAAGTAATACATCTATTAAATATTGGATTATTTGATACTGGTCACATGTTGTATAAATTGTATATATTACATGCAATAGACTGAGCCGTTACCAAACTCAGCTGAGGCAATATGTGAAAATCTGGGTCAGTATGAAATAATCTAGGCTAACATGAGAAAAAAAATAGGATCAATAAAGGACTGGTTAAGATGAAAGGGTCAAAACAAAGTGGAATAATGAAAGTGACTTAATATTGGCCACATTACTTGCCTTCTGACAGTCGTTACTGAAACGAAAGAATGCTGCATCTAAACATCCAATTAATGAGCTAAAGGAAATACATAAAGCTTCAGCAAACACAATTGCTGACAAGACAAAATGTACTGGTAAATTGTCATTTAATTCGCTACTATGCGAATAATCATTTTATTAACTGAAATGAGGAACACAGTTTAATTGCTTTATACCTGTTGATAAATCACTTAAGAAGTGAAAAATGCCCCAGATGAACAAATGTTTATTAACTGAAATGCATCATGATAGGCACTTTTTTGTTTGCTTTGAAAACCTAGTTTCCTAAATTATAATAACATCAACAGATGTGTTAATATGAAAACAAATTAAGAGCGTTATTGTGGTTATGTAATGTGAAATTTTTCGGCTGTAGTCCAAGATCAACACAAATCTCTCAGTTACGAAAGATGCAGACAAAGTTGTGTTTCTAAACAACCTTGCTGGGGGTAAAGAAGATAATGTCAAAAAGCAATTAAGGTGTAAGACTGTTTTAAGTAGTGTTCCAAGGGAAAAAATACTTCATTTTCTTGATAATATTTTTTTATTAAAAAGAATCATTTTCCATCCGATTGCACCCTATTTCTGTTTAATACAGGGATGAAGGTGCTTTGGTTCTTCATTAAAATCCTTTTATTATTCATATTCCTGAAACCATTAGTAGCAAGAAAAAGTGTTATCACTGTTGATAGATGAAAGAGAACTGCATGTATGTGGATTCATGAAAAAAATATACGGGCGTGATGTCTCAGATACTGGATTTCATTTGGTCAACAACATAATAATAAAAGTAATGCAGAACACCCGTCATTCAACATTTATATTACAGCAACCTTAATAGTATTAGTATATTACGCATGTAGTACGCATGTTGATTTTTTTTTTCGAAAAAAGGAAATAAAAGCAACAAAAATATCAGCGATCCAATTAGTTGTCGTTCAACGATTTGAAAACGTACAATGATAGTGACAATTTAATGGTGAAATCTTGTAGGTTGCAACTTTACATAATAAACAGGTGCCGGTGATTGTTACAGCAGGTACGCTTTTATATGCCTAAAGATCTCTTTTCGCCAACTTACGATTTCATCAATACATTTGTATATCATTTCCATTAAACATACAAGTTAGCATACCATTACAGTTCCCGAATGCGTTTTTGACTGAATTAGATCTATTAGAATCCAATGTCAACAAATTTATCTGGAATTTCGAGTAATATAGAACATGCCTTGTTGTTTGTGTTTTCCCGCAACTCCCATTCTAAGGGGTTGACTTTGCTGAAATAAATGCAAAATAGTCCACAATTATACAAGGAGCTTTTCATGGAGATTTGTTGTTTCCACAATATATCTTATAACAATGTTTTGTTCACCCACACCATTGCATCCGATCGTTTAGTTTCATTACACTGTTTATATCTATTCAGGCCTTATATGAAAATCATATATATATATTATGAAAATCTAAAAATGTTTAAAGGAAGTACTGAGACAAGATCCGTGTCATTTTACTGTACTCAATAGCTAATTCTACAAATCGGACATTAAAAAAATCACTGCATCAGAAATACCGATATTCGTTCATTCACAGCATGTATTATTCATAGCACGTTAAAACGTCTTTATTTATTTATTTATTTATTTTTCATTTTAATACATTAATGAAACACAGAACGACAACGCGCAGTAAAATGTAACAAATACACGATAAATGTGAGATTATAATACAAGAGCTGTTATTAGCTTTTTTTAGATTGATGAGTTAACAGAACAGTGACAGAGAGAGGTGCGGGGGTGTGTGTGAGAGAGAGAGAGAGAGAGAGAGAGAGAGAGAGAGAGAGAGAGAGAGAGAGATCAGATCAACGTGTATATCTGTAGTAATCATACAATTATCACGAAATATAAAACAGCATATATGTGTGTACTCTATGCGTTTGCAGAAAAACCATAAAGAACATTACAAAGCAGACCAGAAGACAAGTATTAAGGCAGCTCAGTCCCATTTTACTCCTGAAAAAAAAACGCCAATCGTGGAGTCTTGCACTTGCTTCGTCTGACACAAACTCTCATATAATGCGTAATATATGAAAATATCATTAAACCGTATTAAACTGAGTAATTTGCTATTGGAACTACGCAGTTTTCAAAAGCTTAACTATCAATACAAAATAAATTCTACCATACATTTGTAGAAAATCCGCCCAACATCAACTGTGTACTTTGTGAAAATGCAAGAGAGTCAATTGTTTTTATGTGTTATGAAAAAATCCTAGTAATCAACATTCCAGAGTCATTTGTTTGCTTAATAAAACCATGAGATGAAAGGATATTTACTTTGTTCATCAGCAAACCACGATAGTTAATATTTCTCTTTTCGCTATGGCTCATTGACCTCATTTGTTGAGTTGCCATTTTCAACGTTTGTATGTGGAATCCTACATTGCATACAAGCTGTTATTTTAAGGTTTACTGATAAATTTAATTTGAACTTTCAGATTTCAATTGATGGGGACTACACTTTTTCCACGTTTCCTTTTCCGTTGTATAGTAAAAAATAATGTCATAATAAGTCAGATTTCTTGACAGTTTGCAGACAGTGAAACGAATCTAAGAGACCATAAAAGAGCACTCGATCAATAGCGGCAGTTTGTATGGCAAATGCTTAAGATTCGTGCAAATGTTCTGCTTATGAAGTGTTCATATATAGACATTTCTTGATTAGCAGGCATTGATTGAATGTAGCAGGATAATTTGAGTAACTAAACAAGTCTTATGATAATTGACAATGGTAAGCGTCACGGAGATATTTAGTCGCAAAATTTCTTTTCTGGCCCCAATTTCACGAAAAAACTTAAATAATTGCTTAGCTAAGTCTGTTATTTCAAATGCTTGTTTTTGTCTTTTTATGCGTCTTCAATGTTGACTTTTTCATCCATAACAGAACCGTATATGTCTATTTCATAGATCAAAACAAAATAATTCTGAATTTTACAGAAAACGAAGTATAGAAATAACAAAATATACTTAAGCAAATACTTAAGTTCGTTATATCGTGCTTAAAGAGAAATATCATATTTGCGTGGCAAAAATAATGACAAATACTACTAACCAGAGTGTATTTTAGCTATAAATACATTGTTGTAGAAAAAAAATCAACTTTAAATAACAATTACTTAAGTAATAACACGATTTTAAAATAACATACTTAACTAAGTAATTACTTAAGTTTTTTCGTGAAATTGGGACCTGGTCCCTCGAGTCCTGCTTAAGTAGTTGATGACTGAGGGTCGTTGTGGTGGAGGGTGGATGAGGAGTACTGAATATATAATCAGTCTGCTAAAATTTTGTTTTGTAACGTTTTGTGCCTCCAAAGGATGTTCTTACAGATTCCATTTTACACTACTTCGTTTGTCTGTTTGGGTTTTTTTAAATTATTTCAAAAAGTGTATTTATGTGGCAAATTCATGATGGCTACGGGACATGTTATCTTGAATTTGATTTTTGAAGTTTTACCCTGACGCTTTATGATATCACTTTGAAATATATAGATCTATTCCATTGGCATACATTTGTAATATTTCTAAAATGTTTTATGGTTCACTATAACTATCTGGTAAATAACGTTCAAAGATTATTTCGCAAGTTAAACTGAAACAAACGTCAGCAATGTATGAAAAGGATAATACAAGTAAGAATTTGTATCAAATTTCATCTGAAAACGACTTTAGTCTCAGACATGTTTTACGGTCGCAAAAGATGTGTATGACGTCATTCAGCCTTTATTGCATGTTTTAAAATGTTGCTAGACTACTTAAGTACTAGAGATCAATCAATGGCACAAATAATAATCCTATCTGGTATTTGTCTATGCACCTTTATGACACCACATTAAAAGGAACACTGAACTAACTGTATGGTTAAAAATTTAGAGATAAGTCATTTCATTTAAAAGTCAAATTTTAAGGTAAGTATTGATTTTTTTTTCTTGTATTATATATTTAATATGGTACGGTACATATAACATAGTATCTAAATTTCAATTTTAAAAGTGGATCTGAATTTACTTTATAAGGTTTAAAACATTTTCTGATGTCATACAATATCCATGTATTTGACATCTATTTAGCAGTCAGATAAATTCTTAATTATGATTAGAGATTATATATTTATCAATGGCTTGGAAGGTAGGACTACTTACACGAGAAATTACATGGAAATTAAATAAAAATTGTTAGAAAAAACTTAAAACAACACGCTTCAAATGACCAAATCTATTCTTAAGTATTATACTTGGTTTTAAATATTATATATAACGACTACACGTTGGTTATCTAATTTATTAATTGGGATTTAACATCCGTGTGAATTACGAGGAATAATTCAAAAAGAAAAAGAAAACGTATGAAAAAATTATGAGACATCAGCAATAAAAAAATGACACACAGTTTAGATGTTTTATATATCCGTAAACATCAGTGATGAAAATGTGCCAGCTAAACAAATAGTCATTAATCGAAATATATTGATGTGCAGATTTTTGTCTGTTTGGAAAATTCATTTTCCTAAATTACAATAACATCAACATACGTGCAAATATGATAACCTATTAAGAGTACGTAATGTGTTTACCCAACATGAACACAAACAGATATACCATACAAAACACGGCTGATGCGTTGATGGGGGTAGTGCATACTATGTAAAAAACAATTAGCGTTTCTGTATTATTATTAGATAAAAGGAAAACAGGATTTCATTTAAGACATTTTGAAAAACTGTTTTATACAATTGTAACTGATTTCCATTTGTATATACGTCCTTGTTCAACTTTCCCATTCGGTTTCCCCCCCCCCCCTCCCCCACACACACACACCCACCCACCCCGGCCCCATTTCGCCCCTTTACTATTTCCTTCCCCTCCATCAATATTTAGCATGAATTAATATGTACTTGTTGGATGTTTGAAGCAACCCGTCTGAAATATTTTTCCATTACAGCTTCTTTTTGTTGTTGGCTCTGGGGCTGTGTTTTTGGTGCTCTGTGCTTCCGAGAAATCTACCCTTACCTATTATCTTTTTTAGAAGGCTATAAGGCATTAGATTATCTGTCTAAGCTATGCCATTTTATTCCTTGAAACGAAAGAAGCATGAACAAGAGGAACAATAGGAATGCAGTGTATGCATCTATATGACACCACTTAAAAGGAACACTGAACTAACTGTATGGTTAAAAATTTGGAGTTTGAAATCATCCCAATTCACACGTATGTTAACTCCCTATGTTCTAGACTTATTAAATCATTTAGCTTTTCAAATTAATGGTGAATGGCAATCTTGGACTCGTCGATAATATCTCACAGAATCATACATATCGGACGTTGAGTAGAACTGTCATTGACCTTCAACTTTATGTTTTTATAAGCTCATCAATGAACATTATGACAATCTTTCAGGAATATTTAATATTTTGTAATTTGTCAAGAACAGGTCATCAGCACTTAGAACAGAACAAATATTCAAACGACGACTGGTCTGACTGAAAATAATTCCAAAAGAAATGTTACCATGGTGACTCTTTAACATGATTTTTCATGTAATTCCGATGCGTAAGAAAGCATGACCACCAGAGCTAATAGTGTTATCTTGACCTTTGAGCCAGGATTTTCGTAGAAAACTTTTATAAATGTTTCTGTGAAACCGTTTTTTTACAGAAAAGTTTCGAGGGTAATTCATTAAAAAGCAAAACCTTGCCTAGTTAAGAGTACTTGTCTCTTCTTGACAACTCTATTTCAAAATAACTTCATGTTCCGTGGGTGGCCTTCTACAAAGATTGTTAAGAAAATATAACTTGGCAGCCAGAACTGACCAATATAATTTAAATAGCATTTCCTTTTAGAATTTATAGAATTTGAGATTATTTTACAAAAAGTTTACTAAAACTGTTTAAAGTCAGCCTGATATATCAAAAATGACTTCTTGTTGAGATTGAACTAACTTTCAACATTTGAATGTGGGGAAACTTTCACTCCTTTTTTTTGCAGTCCACTTTTTTTAATGTGGCATGATGAGGTAGAGTATTATGCATTTGTTTTGTTATAGATATAACGTAAGCGGATTTAAGTAATTTTATTTTGCAATGTGCAGTTTTGAATCTGAAACCCATTGAATTTACCAATCCTGTAAATGCTTTCGGCGAACAAAAAAAAATTATGAACTTGTTAATTAACTTATCAAATAACCGATTTATACGCGAGATCTGCGCGTTGGGAGATAAACTTTCAATTTTCTATAATAAAATCCCACATTTCTACAGCCTAAAACATTGAAACCAATAGTTGGTTGTTACAGAATCTTGCCTTTAGTGTACTCAGTTGAAAAAAAAATCAAATATCGACAAAACAATTCTAAATCATCACCACACAATAGTGGAAAATCAGCTTCAGGATGTTGCTAGAAGTCCAGACAACGTATTGTAATCTGGTATTGGAAAAGGGAAAGGTCCTAGTAATCAACTTCATTTGAGAGAAACTTGTTTGCTTAATTAAATCACGATGTGAGAAAATATTTACAAAGTGCACAAGAAGCCATAATTCTGTCTCTCATAGCAAAACGTCTCACTAATCTCATCTGTATATTCTTAGAAAGTGCGGTGATCTTTTCAGCATTCGTGAGTCTCCAAATCAGGTTAAGCATCACAGATGTGTGTACGTTATGATGCTGTTAGTGATATAGTTGGCCACAGTTTATGTTTTACTTGATTCTAAATTTAGCATTGCTATTTTCAGCATTCGCATGACGTTTTTGTAAATGACAGAAGCTGCTCCTATATAAATTGGTGTTATAGCTCTGGGAACCATGGACTAAACATTCATTCGAAGACGCCTACCTTAAAATTGTACGAAATATCCCAGCCAAAATTTCAGAAAATAAGTTTTAGGGCCATATCTGTGGCTAGAATGTTTATTCTCAATTCTTTTTATGCATTGATTTGCAAAAAAAAAGCACAATTTTATAAGGGTAAACAAACCCGCTTAATGAAATGGTGCAGCATATTCTACTTCAAGCTGTGTTGATTGAGTACACTATGTAGATCATTATCACTGAGAGGCTTTGCATATGTCATTACCTCAAACCGAGTCTGCTAGGTTGCGTTATTTGCTTCCAGAGGATCTTCTACTTAGATGATTTGCTTTCCCAGTTGTTATTTCAACAGGCACACTAAATGCCATTATTTATAGAAAGATCGTATGAATCTCGCAGACAATGAAGGAATCTTTTTCACCTCTGTGTGGAACAGATATTAAGTTTATGTATTAAGTGTCAAAGCATTTTTGTACACTCCTGGAGATATCGCTGATATAAACTTATTGCATCAAAACTGTTGGAAATATTACTAACTCAATTATGTAAGCTTAGGAGATATATCATTATATCCAACGTGTACAAATCAGTCTGTAACTTTCGCAGTCTGCTTTTTTAAAGTATTCTGTCTGGTCTCCTAGTTTTTACGGAAATGGACTGCTGCTTTCTCGTAGGTTTTACGGAAATGGATGACTATTGAACTAATGAATGTATTCATAAATATATTCAAAGGAAATAGAATGAAAGGGAAAATAGTAGATGTGTTCAGCAAATAAAGTATTCGCGTTAGACTATATATTTTAAATTTTCACAAAAGCCAAAACAAATGCAACCTCACTGTTTCCGCAATTTTGTAAATAGTTGCTTTATTTATTGTAATGAAGCAAAAAAGTTCGTTGATTTATACCCTTAGACATAAAAAATCAAAAGAATATACACCAGGTAAATGACTTCAGATGAGCATATGTTTGTCCGATTGAAAACGTCGTTTTTCTAGAGTATAAACTAATAAACAGATATGTAAAAATGAAAACAAATCAGGGCACCATTATAGTTATATAATGTATGTCTAATTGAATTTACTCAGCTGTTATCCAACGTCAACTCTTATCTGACATAGACCATGTTCTGTATCAAAATAACCTGCTGGCAGTTGCAGTGCATATAATGTAAATGGCATTTCAGGTGTAAGATTCATTCAAGTGTTCTGCAAAATAACAGGACATGTACTAAGTAATTCATTATTTTATTGATAAATTGTTGTAGTTTGTTTAATACATACTCAAGACTTGTGCATTTATTCTTTTCCAGCGTGAATTGTCAAACGTTCTTGGAATGTTGCTATTTGTTCTTGATCTTTCTCCTGGTTGTTCTGACAAAGAGCGACAAACAAAAACACACAACATTACTCATTTTATCATTCCTAGACTTTGTCCTAGAAAGATTTACTGTTACAGTACTTAGAACCTGTCCTTGCATGACTTACTGTTATAGTTCATAGAATATATCCTTGCATTATTTGTTGTTATCGTACAGAGGATCTTTTTCTTACGGCGCGCCAACACAGTATAGGTTATATGGCGCCAAACAGGACTACAAATTTTGGTTTCACATCTCATTTACATCGAAATAAAAACATGCGGTATGGAATCAAAATTTGCATACCTGCTGGAATCACAGAGTTACAGCAAAACCAAGTGTTTAGACCCTATTAGTCGCCTCTTACGATCATGCAAGGGTAATTCATACACAGATCGTCCCAGAGCCACATGTCTGTCCTTGCATGATTAACCGTCATTATGCATAGAATCTGCCATTTCATGATTAACTGTTACTATGCATAGAAAATACCTTTGCATATTTAAGTGTTATAGAGTAAAGAATATGCCCTTGTATGATCTATATAATAAGTCCTTGCATGAATAAGTGTTATAGTGTATAGAATATGTCATTGCATGATCTATATAATAAGTCCTTGCATGAATAAGTGTTATAGTGTATAGAATATGTCATTGCATGATCTATATAATAAGTCCTTGCATGAATAAGTGTTATAGTGTATAGAATATGTCATTGCATGATCTATATAATAAGTCCTTGCATGAATAAGTGTTATAGTGTATAGAATATGTCATTGCATGATCCATATAATAAGTCCTTGCATGACTACGTGTTATGGTACATAGAACAAGCCCTTGCATGACTACGTGTTATAGTACATAGAATAAGCCCTTGCTTGACTACGTGTTAAAGTACATAGAATAAGCCCTTGCATTACTACGTGTTATAGTACATAGAGTATTCCCTTGCATGAAACGTGTTATAGTACATAGAATAAGCCCTTGCTTGACTACGTGTTATTGTACATAGAGTAAGCCCTTGCTTGACTACGTGTTATTGTACAGAGAGTAAGCCCTCGCTTGACTACGTGTTATTGTACATAGAGTAAGCCCTCGCTTGACTACGTGTTATTGTACATAGAGTAAGCCCTCGTTTGACTACGTGTTATAGTACAGAGAGTAAGCCCTCGCTTGACTACGTGTTATTGTACATAGAGTAAGCCCTCGCTTGACTACGTGTTATTGTACATAGAGTAAGCCCTCGCTTGACTACGTGTTATAGTACAGAGAGTAAGCCCTCGCTTGACTACGTGTTATAGTACAGAGAGTAAGCCCTGGCTTGGCTACGTGTTATAGTACAAAAAGTAAGCCCTCGCTTGGCTACGTGTTATTGTACATAGAGTAAGCCCTCGTTTGACTACGTGTTATAGTACATAGAGTAAGCCCTCGCATGACTACGTGTTATTGTACATAGAGTATGCCCTCGCTTGACTACGTGTTATAGTACATAGAGTATGCCCTTGCATTAAACGTGTTATAGTACAGAGAGTAAGCCCTTGCTTGACTACGTGTTATTGTACATAGAGTAAGCCCTTGCTTGACTACTTGTTATAGTACATAGAGTAAGCCCTTGCTTGACTACGTGTTATTGTACATAGAGTAAGCCCTCGCTTGACTACTTGTTATAGTACATAGAGTAAGCCCTCGCTTGACAACTTGTTATAGTACATAGAGTAAGCCCTCGCTTGACTACTTGTTATAGTACATAGAGTAAGCCCTCGCTTGACTACGTGTTATAGTACAGAGAGTAAGCCCTCGCTTGACTACGTGTTATAGTACAGAGAGTAAGCCCTCGCTTGACTACGTGTTATAGTACAGAGAGTAAGCCCTGGCTTGACTACTTGTTATAGTACATAGAGTAAGCCCTTGCTTGACTACTTGTTATAGTACACAGAGTAAGCCCTTGCTTGACTACGTGTTATAGTACAGAGAGTAAGCCCTTGCTTGACTATGTGTTATAGTACACAGAGTAAGCCCTGGCTTGACTACGTGTTATAGTACAGAGAGTAAGCCCTTGCTTGATTACTTGTTATAGTACATAGAGTAAGCCCTGGCTTGACTACGTGTTATTGTACATAGAGTAAGCCCTTGCTTGACTACGTGTTATAGTACAGAGAGTAAGCCCTTGCTTGACTACGTGTTATTGTACATAGAGTAAGCCCTCGCTTGACTACGTGTTATAGTACAGAGAGTAATCCCTCGCTTGACTACGTGTTATAATACATAGAGTAAGCCCTCGCTTGACTACGTGTTATTGTACATAGAGTATGCCCTTGCTTGACTACGTGTTATAGTACAGAGAGTAAGCCCTTGCTTGACTACGTGTTATAGTACATAGAATAAGCCCTTGCATGATTACGTGTTATAGTGCATAGAGTATGCCCTTGCATGATTAACTGTAACAGTGCATAAAAGCGGCTGTTACTGACTTTAAAACTAACAAGAGGAGTACAATTGTAGTCCGTGTGATACAGAAACTACACGCTTACAGTTTAGTGTGGTAGCATTATTCAGACAAATGCATCAATTCATGACATCATAAAGTAATAAGTTCTTTTCTATTATTATTATTATTATTATTATTATTATTATTATGAAAAGAAATGAGTTTTTGAGTTTTTTTTTACAATTTACGCCCGCCCAATGTCTCGTGTCGCCACAAGCGTTGAACGTGTTCAAGTATAATGGCTTTGTGAAATGATAACATGCTTCTATAACGTGTTTTATACACACAAGGGAAGAACCAGAACTTAAACCTAAGTTGGCTGGGAGACGCACATCAGCAGCTAAGAAATTTCCGGTAGCTTGGTCTGGAATTGTACCCGGGACCTCTGGGTTGACAGTCAAATGTGTAACCAGAATTCGAGATACGAAAGGCTTAAAAACAACTTGTTTGTAGATATCACAAAAACTGATCATGTTCAAAACTTTCATACATGATTGTATGAAGCTTTTAATATTTTTTTTTCGTTTTCATGATACATATGTCATTTTGTGTGACATTTAACACAGACTTTCATTCTCTGATGGTTCTCAGTGCTTATATATCTGAGTGACAGCTTTTGATGTAATACAATTACGACGTTCTCAACAGTGATAAACAACTCTAGAAAATGTATAAAATAACCATTAGCTGTATAAAATGTTATGTCCATGTGCTCTACTGACATCCGGTGTCATATCATCACGGTTCGCCTTTTTTTAAGAAAACAAAACGTTGCTATTTCTTTTTCCTATCGCGTCAAATTGTATAAAGCATTTATTATGTTTGTATACTTATTCAATTTATCACATTCTATGACATTGTACTAGTATCTCCCTCCATTTGTTACTTTTATTAATTGTAAAATGAGACAAAAGATTTGGTGGTGTTATATCTGTGGAGACATCACTTAAACCCATTTACCTTAATCATAATTGCAACAACAGATCTGTTAATATGGGAGCAAATTACAGCGCCTTAATAGTTATTATATACAGTAATGCGTTGTTTCCAATCATTTGTAAAATTATAATCAACTGCCAACAGACCATGCTGGTCTTCTGATGAGGGTAGTGCAGATAATACCATTGGATGAAATGGGTTTTCAATTAAAACACGATCCTATATAGGTAGAGGGTAGGTTCTACACAGAAGCAAATGACTATGACATACAGCCTTGAGAACATGAGCAGCCTTGTCCAATAAAGTATCAAACGTAAAGTGAACGAAACGCAGTTGCCATAGAAATTATATAAAATTATTCTGTACTTTTCAAAAAAAGTATCGTTCTCTATAGCATAATTTAAGTCACAAATTAAACTTGAATCTACAAGGAGAAAGAACTTTCATGCCTTAATTTTCAAGCATAGGTTCTGTTTATGACATTAGACGACATTCACATAATTAAATACGACTTGTAGATAAAAGAATAGTTCGTTCACAATGAATTTAATTTATAGAAAACGTTTTTCATATTACAAACTCATGCTTACAATGGCTTAATACTGCAACATACATAATATTTAAAGCTTTAAAACATTGTTTTATTTTACGAAATTTGATTGTATTCGTTGTCTTGTTTGGTTTGGCTCATGAGAGTCAAACATATAGGAAGTGTAGCCATTTTCTAGGTTTGAAGAGCAACAAACAATAATCACACAACATTACACATTTTATAATTAATTAATTCCTTGACTTTGTCGTCTAGAAAGATTTACTGTTACAGTACTTAGAACCTGTCCTTGCATGACTTACCGTTATAGTTCATAGAACATATCCTTGCGTTATTTGTTGTTATATCCTTTCGACTACCGCTATCGTACACCGACGCACTACCTGAGACGCCAAATGCAGACTAAATTTTTTGGGTTCTCCATTACCGCTACTGTTTTGCAGACGGGCTTCCGCAGACGATTAATACGTACCAGAAAAATGGGGGTGCTCATTTCCATAGCGTATAATGCAGTATTTGGGTACTTTTAATCTTTTAATGTTGCAGCATTTATACTCCTCATGTCGTTACGGCTCGCAAACCATATTTGTAGATATCACAAAAACTGATCATATTCAAAACTTTCATACATGATTGTATGAAGCTTTTAACAATTGTTTTTCTTTTTCATGATATATATGTCATATTGTGTGACATTTAATATTGACTTTCTTTCTCCGATGGTTCTCAGTCCTTATATCTTAGTAACAGCTTTTGATGTAATACAATTACGACGTTTTCGACTGTGATAAACAACTCTAGAAAATATATAGAATGACCATTAGCTGTATAAAATGTTATGTCCTTGTGCTCTACTGACATTTTTACTTAATTCCGGTATCATATCATCACGAGAAAGAAAATACGTTGCTATTTCTTGTTCCGATTGCGTCAAATTGTATGAAGCATTTAATATTTTCGTATACTTATTTAATATGACACTGTATCTCATAAAATTTGATGGTTTTATGCCTGTGGAGACATCACTTAATGTAAATGTTTGGAAAACTGGTTTTCCTAAATTATAACTACATCAACAGATCTGTTAATATGGGAGCAAATTACAGCGCCTCACTAGTTATCTATAGTAATGCATTTCCAAATATTTGTAAAACTGAGCATGCTAGACTGTAATCCATTGCCAACAGACTATGGGAAAAGTGTAGATAATGCCATTGGATGAAATGGGTTTTCAATTAAACCACGATCCTAAAACGGGTAGGTTCAAGACAGTAGCAAACGACTATGACAACTGTAGGACCACATTTGTAACAGATCGAATTTGTAACAGATTTCGTACGTATGCGATCGCATTCGTAACAGGTAAAATGTGTTACGAATGTGTTTGTCCAACATGTGGGTTGGCATGAGAAGCACATAATGTTTCATGTTAAGTTTTCAATCAGCTGGTTTTCATCGCAACATCATTAAATGACTGCCATAAGCATCATCACAAGTTAGCGTCGTCGTCGACGACGCCAATTTTGCCATTTGAGCCATAACTCCGAGATAAATGGCGCGATATGGCTGTTTTAAAACGAAGTGAGATTATATATAAGTTTGATATAAATCAAATGATAAATGTTGTCTCCATTATGTTGACAAGGATAAAATCAGCATTTTTTTGCCAATTCAGGGGCCGTAACTCCAAGTCAAATGGTGCAATACGGTTGTTTTGAAAGGAACCGAGATTTTATAGATATATATGTTGTGTGCAAGTTTAGTCAATATAAACAAATAATGTGGTCTCTATCGCGTTCACAATGCTAAAATCAGTAATTATTGCCATCTCAGGGGCCATAACTCCAAGACGAATAAGGTGATATGGCTGGTTTTCGAAAGGAACCGAGATATCATAGATATATATAAGTTCTGTGCAAGTTTTGTCAAAATCAAATTATAAATGTTGTCTGTATCGTATTTACAAGAAAAATGTGAACGGACGGACGGTCGGACGACGGACGACGTACAAAAGGTGATCACAATAGCTTACGTTGTCACTTCGTACAAGTGAGCTAAAACATGTTACAAATGTGTTTCTGATGTAAAAATGCACTTTTTTGTTCATTTTTTTCCGATCGAAAACGACATGTGACAAATGTAATCAGATGTCACATCAAAAATCGGCATCGATCACATTCGTCTCAAAAATTGTTACACATGTGTTTGATTTCTGTTACATATGCGCGATCTCATTTGTAACGCCTGTTACATATGCGATCGCATTTGTAACACCTGTTACAAATGCGATCTGATACGAATGTGGTCCTACAACATACAGCCTTGAGAACATGAGCAGCCTTGTCCAAGAAAGTATCAAACGTAAAGTGAACGAAACGCAGTTGTCGCAGAAATCATATAAAATTATTCTGTACTTGTCAGAGAAAATATTGTTCTCTATAGCATAATTCAAGTCACAGTAGATAAGTGGATTTATTTATTTATTTGGGTGTAACGGCGCACCAACACAGTATAGGTTATATGGCGCCAAACAGGACTACAAATTTTTACGATCATGCAAGGGTAAGGCAGTGGTTCCAGTTATTTTCATACATAGATCGTCCCAGAACCACATGGGGCGTAGATAAATGGAATATACTTTATTTCATAAGGTATAGATTTGAAATATTACATGCAACTCCGGACAATTTACTTTGTTCATTTATTTAGCATGAGAGTTGTAAAGATTGAAAAAAAGCAACTTTTTTCCGCTTTATTCAATCACGATGTGAGACGACTTTCGAGACAAAGAAGCCACAATAATGTATTTCAACTTCGTCTGACGGACACTCGTTGTCAATTTTAATCACGATATATTTGAAGAAATTTACTGTTTTTGACATGAAGCCACACTAATGTATATCATGTCAACTAGACTCGATTATCTCATTTGTAGACTGTTCGAAAAAGAGTTAATGTTATCAGTGTTACTGCAGATCCTTTGGAAGCATAGAATGTAGTCAAGACACGGTTTGGTGCAACATCCTTTATATCGTAGCATCGGCCTAAGCGGCTCTCGGTTATACAGATACATTAGATAAACTCAAAATTCCCAAAGTACTTGAACATATGACAACAGAAACCTCTTAACAGAGATACTAATATATCAACAGAAGATTTAACAAGGGAAAGCTTTCTTAATAGAGATGCTAATATAACAATGGAAAATTTAATAACAGAGAGACTTTCCTAACAGAATTAGTAAAAGACAGAGAGCCAAGGTAAAGACTGCTGAAGTTCGTATATCAACAAGTGACCGAGTATTGCAGTATTACAAAAGTAATACAGAAGTCCCCTACCGGTAGTGACCTTGACCTTTGACCGACAAGCGTAGGTCATATGTTGACACATTGTGACATCCTAGGGAACATTTCAGTGTAGCACTATGATAAAACATCAATGCATATAAAAGTTATGGAGCGGAATCAATTTTTACTTGACCTTCAATATTGACATTGACCTTTGACCTACAAGCATAAGTCATGAACGTGCATAATTTACGATGTACCCCAGGCAACATAATTTGGTTTGCAAGACCGTGTAGTCATGCTATGGATTTCAATGAACGTAATCATATATTACATATTAGCTTTTTCAACAAGGCTACCGTTATAAATTAGGTAAATACTTTGCTAAATTTTACTATCTTAATTCAGATTTGGTTTTAAAATATAACAGTAATAATAAAGACACTTTTCCGAGAAGGTATTTCAAAACCGATTGTGAGGATGTGGTATACAAACTTCTTAATATTTTGGGCCATGGCAATTTTCCTATTGTATTTAGTAAAATTATTAAACTTTTCACTAAAAGAGGTTACGACCCAACTGTTTTGAGACACACCGCATGTTTGGTGTTCAGCCCTTTTACAGTTGGACGCTACGCTTTCCTCTTGGATTGTGGCGGAACAGGTGGAGGACTCTGATAGGTGGTTCTTAAATCCGACCGGGACTGCGCTATTCTGATTTCTGCCTTCTGGCCTGTTTCCTCGGGCCCTTAAGGGTGTTTCCCTTGTTGTCTGTCTTCTGCAAAGGCATTGAGTACATGCGTTTTAGGTTCATAAAGATTCCTTTTTATGTAAATATACAAGAGTATTTTTGAGTTTTACATAACATGTCTTCTGTTGCCTTTGCGTATGTTAGGGTTTCACCTGGCGGGGATAACTTTTATTTACACTGTCCTGTGACTTTGGAACGTGATGGGGGTAAGTGTGAGGTACGGTGCACCATAAAACGGTTTAAGCTCCCCAGTGGTGGTTTTGCCAGCGTTGCCACACTGTGTTCCTTTATTTGTTCATTTTGTCCTAGTGTGTTTGCTTTGTGCGAGTGTGTGTGATTTGTGTGAGTGTGTGTGTCGGTCGTATGCTGGGTTAACGTTTAGGGAGGCTGCGTATTTACAACGTGGCATTCCCTGTTGGATATTTATCCTTGTTTTTATACCTGCGGAGACATCATTAGGAGTACAATTAAGCGCCGATAAAACAAATATTCCTTAATCGAAATACTTTGTAACGAAAATATTCAATATAACACAAATTACTGCCACAATAACAAATAATAGTTGCCTGGGACATTTTCAATTATTTGAGGTTGACTGTGATCTAATGTAGACTTAACAACTCCTACCATTACAGATATTGCAGACTATATGAAAGGCAAGATCCCAGAATGTCTCAATAAAGGCAAGTTTTTGATAACATTATTTTATTTCATACCAAACTTCACTTAAATACTATTTACATGGCCAAGCTATTTTTTCAAGATTTTATTAATTCAGCTAGAAAACGTGGTTTAAAGTGCGGCATCTTGAAGGGCACTATATGTTCGGAAACAGAACCTCTCCTAAATGTTGTGACTAGGAACTGGTTATACATTTTTCTTCTAAATCTTTCACAATGAATGTACTGAATAGTGTTCTCCTTTACTCATTTACTAGTATATTACTTAGTTATACCTTTAAAAATGTACGTTTTTCACACTTAGGAATGTATGTTAGATAAAGAAATGATTTCGGACAAGCCTTGTTAAAGAATTTGTGAGCAAAGTGTCACAGGTTTTGTGTCGTTCTGTGTTATTTGCCGTCACTGAAAACAAAAGTAGATTCAATTTTCATATACTGATACATATGTTCATTTTTTAATTATTTTTGACAATATGATTATTGTTATTCGGAGTCAATTAAGTGACTACAATTGAACAGATTATATAAATAGCAATGTACTCCTTAAACTAGAGAATGTTGAAATGGAATATGGAAAATACGTAATTCACGAAGCGTAACAGATATCAATTGGTGTAAGGGAAACAATCGATTTTACCGATCTGGCTTAATAATCAAGGGACAATACTAGTACTCTTCTAATCACAGTCTCATTTCTGGACATGTCATCACTGGTCCACAGCTTTGAAGAACCCATACGTTCCAAGAGTTGCATTGAACTGATAGCGTCGGTGGGTGAGTGTTCGAAACTATCGACCCTTATGGAATGTATTTAGATTTGCAAAGTTAAGAGGTCGACAACAGTAAAATTAATCTGAATTCAAATGAAATAGATCCTAGACTGTTCTCTTACAAAATTGCTTAAATTCCAGATTATATTGCATACGATATTTCGTTACTGTTTTTGCTATTGGAGACATGATCAACTTCATTTTGAGAGTTACTTGTTTACTTAATTTAATCTCAATGTGGGAGGATATTTGCACAGTGAACAAGAAGCACGGATGATGTTATTGCTCGCTTAAATGATCAACGTTAGACTTTGTCTTTCAAATTCTTAAAATGTCACCGACTGTAAATCTTATTCCATATAGTGCTATTTTGAAATATAACAAACATATTACTTTTGTCATTTTTCATTTGTTTATTATTACGGATTATACATTTTTTTGTTTTTGTTTTTCTTCTGCTTTTTTGTTTGTTTGTTGTTTTGTTTTTGTTTGTGTGTGTGTGTGTTTTTTAATATTGTATAGTTATCTAGCGGCCTATTATTTTAAAAGCATATATGATACATGTACATATTGCCATATTCTTTGGCTTAATTTGTCATCAGTTAATCGATAAGGATATCCGTCGGAAGCACAGGACCGAACCAAGCAGAATAATAGCATACTCGGTTTGATCGGAACACCACTTGTGCCCCATCTATATGCAAAAATAGCAAACTAAAGACGCTTCTATGACATTAATTTATATTCTGGGAACTAGGTTTGAATGACAGATCATGGTGATATGAATTAACCACATTGAGTAACGTAATTAGATTAATTTTAGTACAAGTCAACTTCACAATAGACAAATTACGAAAAACCAACACCTTGGTTTACAAAAATATTACCGGCATACTATTCGACAACTATTAAACAGTTTAAAAGCACTGACCTCCAGATCGTACGACAACAAAATAGAGAAATGTTTGGGTATCAGAAAATTATTGCTATATTTCTAAAGTCATTAAGCCTTGAAACATGTTATGAAAACGTTGTTTTCACTGTTTCCATTCTAAATAGAAAAACGTTTGTAACGGGGTACCGGAGGTAAACTGCCTTAATTATAAATGCAATTATATTTAACGACCATTATGTATGTCTTCCTCTGTTGTGTATCGGTCCAGAGCGCAGGAAATAGTTTATTGCCGCGGCGATCCGGTTCGATTCCCGACTCGGGCAATTTTTTCTTGATTTGACATTTTTAAGATTGTTAAGAAACAAAAACTTATATTCTGTTGTTCATAATATGACCAAACTTCAACTTTAAAGAATGATAATTTAGCTAAACTCTAGAGGTCATTGCCTTTAACAGCCTTGTGAGAAGTACAAAATGTACGTCAGTCTTATAGAATATATCAACGTTTGCTCGAATTTTGTCTTTTATTCTCTGTTGAAATCGCCCTTGAATTATTTTACAATAAATGTCTCACATAATGTTATCAACTAATACAGCCAATATTGATCAAAATCTCAACATAAATATTCTATTTTTCACTTTAATTTCCGTACAAAAAGAAATATGTTGACCTTAGTGTCAATAATATGTCCGGCCTTTCCAGTAAACGGTGGATTCTTGCTCATGTGGTTATTTACATAATGAAGTAAACACACATAATGGTGGGTAACCGTAGTTGCGTCAGATTGCTTAAAAAACATTAACCCGTACATATACGTTTGTTCAATAACTTAGGTCGTTAGCACCGTAAAACATAACCTCAGAATTCCCCATCTTTTATGTTATCATCAATCTGCTAGGCAGAATGGAGTAGATCATGTCCTTGTAAAGGAGCTTGGGTCACATGGGGGATTCTACAGTGACGTCACACAAAAACCCCATTATTTTCCATAGATCTACATGCACTTCCAATTTTCATAAGACTGTCATATCTCAGTGAAATGAAACATATACTGTTCATACTTATACTCTGTTAATGCATAAAACACTGCCCTACAAAATAAAATCAAAATAAGAATTGCAATTATGTTCTACAAAAATTTACAAAAATTAGTTAAGTTATTTTCCCCAGTTGTCTTTCAGTTTATCATTTCAACTCAGTTTTTGTTCTTTTAACACGCTGGAGCCCGCCCGCTTAGCTCAACAAGGGAGAGCGCAAATCTAAGGATCGCGGGGTCGTTGCGGGGCGTATGTTCTGCGCGACGATTTGATAAAAGACATTGTGTCTGAAATCATTCGTACTCCAACGCTGAGTCATGTGGAAAAGTTTGCAGTTACTTGCGGAGAACAGGTTTTTACTGGTACAGAATCAAGGACGACTGGTTATTCATGCCGTTACATAACTGAAATAATGTTGAAAAACGGCGTTAAAAAACGGCGTTAAACCCGAAAGAAAGAAGCAAACAAATCAAGAACACTGGTGAAAGAAAATTACAATAATGTTGGAATACATGTAAGTCTATGGGAAAATAGTTCTGTGAACTTTGAACACGTTATTGTATAAATTTCATTCTAATTTCGTAAACATCTTATTTATTACAATTAAGGCATCCGGTCAACAAACAAGCATGTTCCATATAACAGTGCTATTAAAATATATCAAATATTGATGCCTGGTAAGCTCATATAATTTTGATTTCACTGAAAGTGTACTGTCTACTGAAAAGGAAAATATAAATTACCTGACAAAAATATGTTATAAAATTTCTATTTTTTTACTTGATAGCTAGTTTTCAATGATACTTCAACTGAAATCCAGTTATAACAGTGTGAGAGTATAATTTCACAGTCAAAAACATGACTGTAATGATTCGTGCATATTATTTATGGTTATCTTATTTACAAATTATTGTTCAGCAGACACACCTCTTTCAAATGATACAAAAAATGGGGGTCACCAGGCATCGAAAGTTTACCTATGTGGATCATATTATTAAAAACATTGACAGTAAGGATCTGATTTAATATGCCGTAATATGCTAAACGGATATATTGGATGTTGTGGATGTTTCTAAAAATAGCGTTTCGATGTCTTTCCGTATACTTCCAGTCCGTTCGTATTTCAAAAATGGACCGTTTTGTATCCTGTTACATCCGCGAGATAACAAAACCTATCTAAGCACATGTATATTGTTATTTTGATAATACCCTTCTGGCGCAATTTCGTATGTTGATAAAATGCATGCAACAGCTATTGAATGTTTTCTCTAACTCTAATGGAATATCTCAGATAATGCCATCATTTACAATTTTCTTCGCTTGCAGAAAACTAATTCTGTATATTGGCCGAGTTGAAATTGAAACGTAAATGATTAATTTCAGTAGATGTTAAATAAACAGTTTCATTGTCTATCCTAGGCATTGAAGTTGAACACGTATTTATTATTTCTACATTTGCGAATTTATTGTTTTGTTGGCGTTGTATGCAGTACAGAAGAATAGCGGTCTTGTATGATGCCAGTATGACCATTTTATTATTTTTGTCAAATAACATTTAGCTTTTTTTTGGCATTTAGCATTTGGCATTCCAAGTGGCGCACCTTGCATATGTTTTAACGAAACCGATCACTCTATATTAAAAAAGTTCTGCTTGCTCGACAACTAAGCAAATTGTATCAAGTTGTGCACAGCGTGTTATTGTAGCATATTTTGTGTATGATGTCATGACTGTATCAAAATAACTTGTATAAAAAAACTCATAACTGTCACTCAGGAAAGATTTTGGCATACTTGCACTATTTTCACTTCACTGGCATTTGAAGCAGAATGTAGTTCCAACCGATGCACAGTTATTTGTGTGACTTGTTTGTTATGGCACTAATTCGGTCAACAGGTGAGATGAAAACAAACTAATGTCAGTTTCAACCTAAATCATAATAGACTGTATAGATGTACAAACGTAATCTGGCCATTTTCTGTCATTCTGTTAGTAAGGCTGTTTGAGACAGGGTTCATCAAAAGTAACAATTGGACAATAAAATAGGGTTATTATAACAGTAGCTTGATCTGGGATGCAGTATTCGGCTCGAGTTGATTTTGCCAGATCGGATCTCACGAGGCGCGCAAGCGCCGAGTGTGATCCGACCTTGCAAAATCCACGAGAGCCGGATACAAAGTCCCAGATCTAGATACTGTTATAATGACCCTTTTATTATATACCTTTACCATTTTGATTCTTGTTTTGTTCTTGAACGAAATCTTCAATGTTTATCGATATTAAATGGAACTTAGTGAAGTTTTAATGTGCGCTATTTATAGAAATGTGCCGGGTCATGCATATAATTGAAAATAGTCCGGCAGCATACAATACGGAAGGTACAATACGGAATTTAAAAGGTACAATACGGAATTTATGTCTGTCTGTTCATATTTATTTGTAAAATACAAGCCGATTTTTTACAGGATTTTTATAGGTATATAATAATAGTAGATACAGTGGTACTAGAATCTGTTGTATATTTCTGTAGTTTGTCTGTATACATTTTGTATTATACTTAAATTCATTAACTACCCATTTTTTCCCTATTAAACAATGATATGTCGTTTTATTATTTATTCACTATTCTGTAACATCCTGACTTCATTTATGGTTACAACAAATTCATTTATGGATGTCCATAATTTATTTATGAATATCTTTAATTCATTTATGGATATCATAAATTCATTTTAAATTTATACTACGATATCGTTATTTGTTGATACCGTTAAATGCATTTTTCGCTATCACAAAATCATTTATGAATATCCATAATTCAATCATTGGTAATCTAAAGATCAGTTTAATTTCATGATATTTTTTATTCAATTTAATGATATCGTAAATTCTAACTTATGATATCCATAAAAAATTAGATATCACAAAATGAATTCAAGATATATAGTAATGTAATATATAGTAATGTATAGAAATAAAATAAAAGATATCGTAGATGGATCGACTTTGTGATATCACATGAGCAATTTTGGATATTTTACATTCGATTCCTGGATATTATTAAACAAATGAATTATAGATACAAAAAAAAACCCCAAAGAGCATCAAAACTGATTTTATAATATCATCAAATGAATTAAAAACGTGCAATAATACTATTGTATACGAAATATTGATATCAATAAACTGAAGTTAGGATATCATAAAATCAAACGTATTTTGAGATATCCTTAAAAGACTTACTGATATCGTTAATTGTACTTTGTATTGAATATATTAAGAATATCATCGGATCGATTTAAAGATATGAAAAGGTATTTGTGAATAGGGGTATCCAATATTCTATTTTTGATTTTCTTTAAAACATTTTATGATATCTTTAAATTGTTTTAGGATATCACAAAAGACATTGATTGATATCTCAAATTTAAAGTAGTGATATCATTAAATACTCTGCATTTAGATATACATGTATCACAAAATACTTTTAATGATATCATAAATGGAATTAAGATTTCATAAAATGAATTAAGAAAGGAACAAAATAGTGTGCATGAATAGTATAACGGCACCCAATACAAATAAGACTTAGAGTAGGACGATATTGTGCTGCGCAGCAACATCACTGTTTGTATGTCACAACATCAAACTTCATAGCTGTGCTGAAAATGGATATAACAAAGGAGCACAATTTTGTAATCCTTGATATCGTGATAAAATCGAATAAATATATCTGTAAACAGTGATTTTCTCTGCGCCCTCGTGACTAAATTGTTTCGCATTTAAACCTTCCAAGCTATGAAATAACTGTCTGAGATATATGTCTTTCTTAAAGGCCTGCTCCCGTCCTACCTTTTAATCTTAAATTGTCACTAAAAAAGCATGAAAATCCTGACTATGAACAGTGGCGCCTGTAAAAATAGAGTGTATTTCATATAAATTCTATACGAAATACCCGTGGTTTTGCGTGCTAAAGTGTGGTACGTGGCTGTTAACTGTTACCTACTGTATGGGTTGCATACACACAAAAGAATTTGAATAGCCAGGGAGCAGGGCTTTAAGATACATTTCTTTACAAGTGAAATTTCATCTGAAGGATGTATTTCCTTTCAGAAACAAACAATCTAATCACATTCATCCATTACTAATTAAGCGTATTTAAACGATTCGTCCAGTTTAAAACATACTCCATAATATGTTGTATAGATGTGGGTGTATATACCTCTCATCCCCTTATATAGTTTTGCTCACTGACTTATAGTTGGTCGGTACAGCATTTGGTTTCCGGTCAATAACTGGGTCTTCAGTGGTCAAACGCCTTAGGACAACTGCTTGTGATACGTCCTTTAAGGGATCAGAAGGTCAAAGGTCAAGGTCACGATGACCTTAAGACTGAAATTAGTTTCCGCTCAATAATTAAAAGAGCACTTTAGCCTACATTCGTAAACCTTCATAAGATGATTGAGAAGTTATAGGATGACTGCCTGTAGTAGGTAATTTACACCCCCTTCCCTCAGCTGTTGCAGACATCATTAGGCCGAGCCGAAGTCAAAGTCACGGCATGCCAAATTACACAGCTGCTACCAATAATATATGTGCTTTACAAACCGGTCTTGTTAATCAAATACTTTTTATAACGACAACACATACTATGAAAAAAGGACGCTTTAAGTAAGAAAACAGCATTCTTGGACCGTTACATCACACAGTTCAATATCTAAGAAGTTTTGCCAAACCAATCTTAGAAGAGATTGGCCTTTGGAGTTTTAGACTTCGCTTTACACCTGCCCCTTTACCCGTTTTCAAAGTTGCCCCACCAATATTTGATAGGCATCTACGCCCCCGCTTCAGAAGAACAAGTCGAAAAAAGGCAATATTTTTTAGTACTCGAAATATTCATAACGTGCTTATGCAATAAAGATAAAAAGAATGTAAACAAACTTAAGTATAAGTACATTTAATAGACCTTTATCGCGGACACGGACATGGGAATGTAAATGTAAACGTACTCTGTACTTCGTTCAAATTTGGGGGGTTTTCTCAAACATGTTTTAGGAACTTGTATTAAGAATATATATGATTATAAATAAAAGCGCATAGTGAGATAAAAGTTTAGCCCATTAAAGTAGCATGTTGTATAGGCTAATGAGCGACCTGTGGAGTTTCCACTTTTTCTATTTTACAGAAAGCAGTCAATGCGTAGAAAAAATACAGATCTTTGACCTATTTGTTATTATGTGGGAAAGGGTAGGCTGTACTGAAACAATAAAAAAAAAGAAACACAAATAATTGAATAAAAGAAAGGAATATGAATAGAAATTACAATGAATAACTGAGGGTCGATGTAGAAGTGTATCTTGGGTGGGGCAGGGGGCTGTGGGAGGATGAGGGGTTTAGGGTTTGGGTGTTTTGAATAATACAAATTTGATCTATTTTAATGTCTCATATTTTGGTGATCAGTGTGTAAGTTTCAGTGTGTTGGAGGAAAAATTAGAAACAAAATGAGCTGTAACACGGCCTGTAAACACTGGCTCCACCTGTTTTTGGTGGCAAACGAGGTGAGTTGAGTCGAAGAAAGAGCTAATGATACTTCCGAGGTGGCGCTAAGTTATAAAGAAAGTCTACTTCTGTAACAACATGGAACAGAATTTCAGCTAAACGGGTATATGGTTCCAATCATAAAAGGTTTGGATATATTGGCAGCTGCAGCTAATTTTAAACTTATTTGATACTTAAAATAGAGACAAACGTTTGAGGTTAATCTTGGGATATTACATGCTTATAAAAACTCCAGCTTAAGATTCATTTCAGGTTGCTTGGGTCAATGTTGTTGTATCTAAAACGATAAATCTTGTTCACCGATTTACTATACTAATTTGATTGAACTAGTTTCACCAAACTTGGTTATTACGTAGAAAAACAGCTACCGGGAAATGAATTTAGTTCTGATTGAGACATATTGTCACCAGACTTGGTGTATTGCTAAAACCACCTTAAGAATGTATTTTTGGCCGCTAAGATGAAAAAGATCAACTGTTCAAAATTTGTTTTACTGATTGGGTTGATTGTTGTCAGACTGACAAGTTAAATGTCGTTAATTTACAAAACTAAAAGACTATTTTATCAAATGGCAGGCAACAAGTAAAATTAAAGGAAAGTGATATTTTATTAAACTAAATTACTTATTCCTAGCAGAGTATACACTGTCAAGAATTATAAAAAATATGCTGTGTCTTGATAATTAGGCAAAAACATTTGAATTTGGTGTCTTAGAAAATAAAACGCATCTCTGCGGTTATGTTTTTCAATTTTTATGTTTTGAGAAATCCCCCAGATTTTGACCATAGTACATAGTACGTGTACATTGTCCGTGTCCGTTGTAAAGGTCTAATAATGCGTGCATTGACTTCTCTGTGTTGATTTATATACAGAACACCGTCAGCAGTTAAATTTCTTAACAAATCTTAATAAATATCTGTAAAACATTTTGATTAAGCACTTTCAATTATTTCTTCTCTCTCCTGATAAATTTTCCAACTGATTTCCCAAGGCAACGAATGTTTATATGTCTATACATGATAATCTAGATGGAATTTTTTAATGTGTGTCACGATGTTCAAACTTGAATCTCGGTATTCTAATTATAGAATCATTGATACAGCGGATCAAGATAGGTGGTTCAAGTCGTCGAGGGAGAGTACGAACCTTGCAAAATCCAAGACAGCAATATTTGATAATATACCAGAACCAGTTCTTTTCTAGAAGCGGGTTGTCTCAAGTTATTATATTTTGAATGGCAACGGTGTATGAAAAGCTAAGCTGGATAGGGACTGAGGTTTCAATATGTCCAGTCAAAAGAGCGAAACCAGTCGCGGATGCTTAAAGCGACATATATATATATATATATATATATATATATATATATATATATATATATATATATATATATATATATATATATATATATATATGTGTGTGTGTTTGAATAATATATCTGACTATATTTTATTGCAGGATAAAGAGAAAATTGTGCTTTAATTGTAAAAGAATGCTTTTACTAAAATGTCTTAAAAGGCTCTGGGGCCGAGGGGAGAGGTTCGTATTCGCCAGGTAGGATCGGGCTGCCAAAACACACAACTTGTTTCAACTCTTACCTTCAAGACAAAGAAAAATAAATGTCAATAAAAAGATATATTCAACATCCATATATCTGCTGACAGAAGTCAAGACGTTTTTGAGCCAAGGCACGCTGAGAAAGGTCATAATTTGTACCACATTTTGCATTTTAAAAAGAAGTATGCATCGCTTTTTCTTTTTTTATCCCTTTCAGCAATTCTGTGATTCTTCATTTTAAACGTATGTTTGTATCAAATATCAAATATAGTCACAAATAATGTCAGTTACAAATATATTTAAAAGCCGATTTAATATGACATATGACAAAGGGGCAATTTACAGAAGTCTTGTTGTATTCTACTTTTACATTTAAATACAATGATATTTACAGGTGCATTTGGGTCCATCTGCGAATGACCCGCTCTACAATTCTGTATCTGAATATAAATAAGGTCACACTTTATCATATTTCTTTAAAAGAAGGCATCATGACATTTTTTATCTTGTTCGCATTTCTATGTTACTATATTTTAACAGTATTTTTATCAGATATCAAACAAAACAGTTCAGAAAATTAAAACATATGACCTTGGGATAACTTACTTATAGTGAATTCATGTTATTTATACGCTACAACCATATGTTTTATCCTACAGTATATGAGAATAAGAAGTAATCGTCACTGATTCTAATGATTTCTCATGACTTACATATTAATCCGTACAATTTTCATGTGATATTAATCAGCCTGAAACAATGTTGAGAAAATTACTAAATCTACATAAGTAAACGTAAACTGTCATTATGCCCCCACATATTTATTTTGGGGGCATATAGCATTGCTGCTGTCCGTACGTACTTATGTCCGTACGTACGTACGTCCGAGCCCACATTTTGCATACTTAAGTGGCTATAGGAACAATAGGTAACTGTACTTTTTCTTTGATGTCATTCATTCCATAAGGCTTTTATATGGCTATTTTTCTTTTACGTGGCTAAAAGAACAATAGAGAGAACAAAAGAGTAGCCACATAAATACCCATATGTAGGAACTTCCGTCCGTACGTCCCTAAATCTTTTTATACCGTTTCTGCTGTCCGTACGTACTTATGTCAGTACGTACGTCCCTAAATCTTGTGTGTCCAACTCTGCCCACACTATTAGCCTTATTTGCTCCAAACTTTCAAAGATGAACAACCTTGATGCGTTGATGACCATACAGGAAGGATTTTTTCTGTTGGTTATGGCTCTTTGATAGATTTTTTGCTATATAAAATAGTTGTGTGTCCAACTCCTCCCACACTTTTAGCCTGATTTGATTCAAACTTTCACAGGTGAACATAAATGAATGATTTTTTTCTGTGACTATTTTTTACTTCAGTTATGGCCCTTTGATAGTTTTTGCTGTATCGAATATAGAACAATCCTGTTTGTCCAACTCTTCCCACACTATCAGCCTGATTTGCTTCAACCTTTCACAGATGAACAAGTTTGATGTGCAGATGACCATAAAGGAAGGATATTTTTCTGTGACTATTTTCACTGCAGTTATGGCCCTTTTTATAGTTTTTGCTATATATAAATGCCACAGTTTGTGGGGGCATCTGTGTCCTACGGACAATTTCTAGCTTTTAAGTGGTCAAAACTGTCCAAATTTCTCTGACCTGTTTTTTTTTCACTGTCTAACAGCACCAATATTTATCTGCCCACCCTTTTAACAGCAGGCGAACGGCGAAGACAGTGGGCATTGTACAAATGTCAGCAATAACTTTTTTTTAGATTTCGGCAGGATTCAATCGATATGAAATTAAAGTTACAAAATGAACACCTCTCTTTATCACACAGGCTGTCAATCAGTAATATGAATAAGTTCTAAGACTGTCGTTATAAATTTTCTTGTGTTATCGGTGCGTGTTTGAATCCCATTCCATGTACGCCAAAAACTCTTAGTACTGTCTCTGTTAAATGGTCACGAGATTCAAAATTGCAGAATACATGGGCTTGTTTAAGAATTGCCCGAGGATCCTAGACAATTTTTAACCAATATTTTGCATTAGCAAAGAAACCAGTCAAAAATTTTGTGAAGAAAAGTAACACTATGTATTTTAACGAATTCGGTAACCAACTGTGCATTCAGTTCGTGTGTGTTTTTCGTTCGGTTCCGTTTCGGCGTATATGTGAAACTGAATTTGAGAACATGGTTCGAAAAGATTCCTTGAAATCAATTAAACAAATTCATTATTTAAGCTACGTGTTATAATGAAAGTGAAAATAAACTTTCCTACTTCTTTTAAACATTATTTTATGAGTATACTGAAACTATTAGGGAGCATAAGAGTGCATAAAGACAGGTCTTGTTACTGAAGAGAGACCGATTGGTGAACCGCCAGCTAGTTTAATACTGGTTACCGACTGCCTACCTGCCTGGTGCCTGGCATTAAAAAATAGGAATCGGGAAGTAATGCTGTTCAATGTATGTAGGTGTCTCATACGACATCATTCAGTAGGGGTGACACTATAAACTTTACTTTACTTTTATACGTGTACAGCTAATTAAGAAAACAAACTGAGACAATTTATTTTACAATACTGGATTAAGAATGAAATAATTTCTGACAGATTTATTGTTCAGCTATGAACTAAGCGGTAATGACTGAGAGAATATGACTACAAAAATAAAAGTCTGTCAGTTTTAGCCGTTAAAAATGTGTAGGTCAGAGCACAGTAAAAGTCAACAGAACGTTTTTAATGACGACTAACCAATATAATTGTTACGTTTGCCGTAAAATGTCGCCCCGACTTCATCTCAGTGTTATTATATTTCCTGGCCCTTCGGGATCATTGATTTCAACTCATTTAGATTTGAAGATTGAATACTGCTTAAGCCGGTGCAAGGGGGCGTGGGCAGTGTTGCATTTTCCATTACTGCTCATGAACAGACTCAATCAAACCGAGTCTGCAATTTTCACTGTTTGCCTTGTTCTCGGTGCTTCCGAGGGATCTACTTTTCAGATTTTATAACCTCCCACTAGTTAGGTTTTCATTTTACACAGGTGTTGCAATGCAATTAACTTTTTATAAATAAATCAACCTTATATTGGTAATTATAGAAAGAACCATTGAATCTTTACAACGTTTGAGTGGGTTGGGGACTTTTTTTATATACCTGTTTACAAACGATAATTAAAACCAATCATGACAGAAATAAGTATAGATTTAAGATGACGATTTGACAGATAAGGCCGTTGTCAAATAACAATAACTTAAACTAAAACAGGTAGGACAGATCTATTTGTCCAAATCTAGATTTTCAGTTAATCAATCATGCTTATTACAACATGTCTCACAAAAGTAACGAATTATCTCATGTTTGCATTTTGCATAACCCCTTTATCATTTATCGTCAAATAATCGTCTTTTATCTGTATTTTGAACACTATCCTTTTTTGTTATTGTTATTTTCAGTTCAATTCTCGATCAAAGACATTTAAATTTCTAAAGATATTTAAAGTTCGTTCCCCTTTCTATTTTCTATACACTTGAAATCCCGGCATCAAAGGACTGCAGTATTTATAGAAATCATCTATTGTCAAAATATTCAACAAAATGTAAATAAAACATCTGGGTCATTTCTATACTTTTGACAGTATGAATATAATGTATGTAATTTCCTCCGCAATCATATTCACAAAATAAGTGCCATTTAACCTACATATGAATGTTCAGTCGTTTTAAAGACATTAAGCAACCAGCATTTTAACTAAATCATTTTCGTATACAGCCAAATTTGTCACTCGGTCAGACCATAAACTATGATATTTTGATGATTACAAGGGTTCTATGTGTTGACTAATCAAGATTAGTGAATGATTTTTATGAAGTGATCATCTCGTTTAACAAAAGGTGACGTCACAGGAATGCTTATAAATAA
The DNA here is from genome assembly GCF_021730395.1 of Mercenaria mercenaria. Lineage (NCBI taxonomy): Eukaryota > Metazoa > Mollusca > Bivalvia > Venerida > Veneridae > Mercenaria > Mercenaria mercenaria. The sequence goes on from NC_069372.1 coordinate 7,166,250, forward strand.
AATTATTCTAATTTTATACAGCCATTTGAATCACAGAAATGTCGTTCATTCTTTATGTAAAATCATTTTTGCGAATAAGCCGATCACATGTTGCGAAAAAAAAAACTTATTCTGAAAGTTCTAAATAAAATATAGATGTTTGTACCATCCTTTGTTGATAAATTGGTCTTTAATTACAAATAATCAAGTAATTATCAACGTCCAGGACGTTTATCCACAGAGTTTTGTCTGACTTTAAACTGGGGTGCCGCTTTGATTTTCTGAGCAACGGTTAATAAAGGTAAACACAACTTTTCACGGTAGTATTTTTCAAAACTCTTTGAAAGGTCCAGCCACGGAACTTTAATTTTCGTATCTGGTTAAATCACCGACTATGTATATATGTTTAATAAATAGTGTAAATAATCATCAATCTTGGAAAGATAAATTCATGTTTTACCCTTACATTCAAGTGTACCACTTGACGTGAAAAAGTGTGCAATGTTTAACAGAGTTGTGTAATGTCTCTAATATTTTCAAAGAGCTTCATTTAAATGACAGATCGTTTCGTATTTACGAGCGTTTTATCAAAGGAAACGCTGTATTACTTCCCGGCTTAACATGACAAAAAAAAAACCAAACAAGCTGAATGCAAACACATTTATCTAAACAAATTATATAATGAAAGAGATTTATGCATTTCATTATATCTTATATCCTTTTACGAAAAAAAGACTCTACACTTTACTTTTATTCACCCTTAATGTTCATTCAAAAGAGTAAATACTCTAAAATTTGACTTTACCGATTTCTCCTGTCGTAAGGAGGAGAACAAAAACTTAAAGTGCAGCAAGACCAAGTTTTTCCCCTTTCTATTTCAATTCTCTACACTGCTCCCCTTTTATATTCAAATTCTTAGCTAAGACAATTTTAAGAATGGAATAAAGACAAATTTCAGAATGCGGTAAAGACAATTTTCAGAATGAGGTAAAGACAATTTTCTGAATAAAAGAAAGAACAAAATTTTATGATATAAGGAGAATTTTCAGTAATGTTTTAACAACAATTTTCTGAATGAAAAAAAAATCTGAGTTTTCCTCATCAGAATGAAATCTAGCGAATTTTCAGAAAAAAACTCAAGACACTTTTCGAAATGTAACAAGGATAATTTTAAAAATATAGTAAACATACCTCCTCCGTTTTTATAGCAGATATACGGGAACCGCCACACGTTTCCAAGGTCCACAGCAAACCCTATAACGGATAACAGGAAGTCCACTTTTTTGTCCCAGGTCTCACGACCTTTTGTACTCTCCTCACCTTCTTTTGTTGAAGATTCATGAATCTGAAACACATTTCCATCTCTTTCCACATTTCCGTTGTCTTGCGGTACGCCTGGTCCATTTTTCTCGCCAAAACCGTCCTTTGGTAAAAGAGGTTCTGTCACGGGCTCGGGGTCAGTGTTGTCTATATCAGTCACTTCCGTGTTGTCTTCGCCATTATCGTTTGACAGTTTTTCCGATGAAAATTCCTCACCATATTCATTATGATTAGCACGTGCAACATTTATATCCGTGTGATAATCCATTTTGACATTGAAGAGCACAGTAATGTAAATATATCATACAGTACCTAGACGCTTGATGTACATGCGTTTGTTTACTTATTAATTAGGTAAATATATTAAGCTAAATACACGTCCTTCTTTTTAAATAAGCCATGAACAGAAATTAACCAATTTTAAATAACTTATTGATAAATTAGTCAAACCGAGTTTGAGATCAGATTGTAAAAAAAAAAACAACATAAGACAGTACCATATATTGTAAGTTAAATCCAATCTCAGTTAAAAATATACGTGCACATAAAATCTAAACGTATAAAAATTAATAATTCTAATATATATTACAGTCGATTTATTAATAACGACACTTATCACATCCAGTCGTTTTCTTCAATAGATACTGAAGAAACTCGCACACACTTCAACCTAGAAATCTGGCAATTCCATCACAAAAACTGAAAATCGCGCGCCGTTTTTAAAGATACCAGTCGCAGATAACACAGTTTTCTCTAAGAGAGAAATTGATGCAAACATCACGAATTTGTTGAATATGATAGATTTAAGACATCGGTGAAAGCGCTATAAATCTTTTATCCGAATTTAAAAATCGGTGAATGTTATCTTCGGACGTTAATCCAATATACTGCTCTGACAATATTACTTTATCGCTCAGATTAGATTCTGTTCATAAAATCTTTTAGCTGAACGCACGTATCTGTTAATACGGAGTACCCCGGCTGAATGAAAGAGAATGTTTTGATCCGCATTTAAAGGTCACCGGCAATTTTCGATGTAAATACAAGTCCATATTCTATTTAGTTTTTGTCTGATGTCGGCACACATTCATCACGACTTCTTGAATACTTTCCCAACGTTTAATAAGCTGATAACTGATAAACTACTGAGAAATATCTCCGTGAAACATTTCTATATCGCATCTGCATTTATCACAAGATTTAATATAAAATAAAATGCAGTTTTCATTTCGCTTTATTTTGTGTGTATGTTTTTTTTTTCACATTCTTCATATAAAACATTTATGATTTTTTTATCTATCATTATATCATTTTAAATTAGTTAAGTACACTTCTTAAGTATATTGACAGTTTGTCATGATGTTATCAAATTTGAATTAACATACCCGTATAAAATAAGATTTTTGAAACAATTCCAAACGTCAAAAGATAAAATAATCTAATTCAAATTATAAGCATTTATAAGCCTTCCTGTGTTTTTATAATATCGGTTATACACACAATTCGGTGCGCCAATTACAGATTTTAAAGGGACCCGCCTCTAGATGTGGTTTTAAAGGGACATGCCTCCAGAACGTTTCGAAATATTTTAATAATAGATACAGTTGTAAATAAAATGTAAAAGCGGGACGGAGTTTTTCTGGAGTTGTTTAATTATTATAAAAAGGTGAAATTGTAGAAAACTATCCACTGTGTTAGTAACATAGTAAATAATTGATGAAAAATAGAATACCCATCATTTACACAATACGCATGACTCATTAAACAACAAAGTTCGTATTTATTTATGATCATTTATAATTGATAGACATTCTAAAGACATCTGACCCTTTTCTCAATTTTTTTTCGTGGGGAGTGGCTGGAAGGGGGAGATATGTACATTGTTATGCGGGTTGAGTTGCTCTAAACTTCATACAATGTTTAGACTTGAAACGTACCCAAGGTGCCCCTCCGTGCATTATTTCATCACGAGCGGGCACCTGGGTAGAAGAACCGACCATCCGTAAGCCATCAGGGCCCAGTTGTTCGAAACTTTAACAGGGGATTAAGCTAACAATTGATTAACATTTAGGGTTAGTTTTCGACATTTTAGAAGACTTAGAAAAAAAATGTATGAGTTAAGAATTATGAAATTTGAAAATTCTTAACAATAAAATCAAAATATCATACTAGTGTTTCCCACCAAGACTAGTGTTTTGAATCAAAATTTAACCAGCGTTTAGTTTAACAGCCGGTTAAAGTTTCGAACAACTGACCCCTGGACAGCTTCTTCGCATGAAGAATTCAATGCATCAAGCGAGGCTTAAATCCACATCGGTGAGAGGCAAATGTTTCGAAGTTAGCGGCCTTAACCACTACAAACTGAAACAAAACCGAATGCCAGACAATAACGAATGGGATGACCCCTGTAAATAGTAAACGCCCTGTAGAAATAACCGTACAACTTCGAGTACGATAACCATATAGTTACAACTATCCAAGTGAAATAACCCTGTAAGGCTATATAGCACTGAAGGCAAATGCCCCTTAATTACAACAGTACCATATTCTATAACCCTGTCAGAGAAAAATTTTGATCACTCAACATCATCCCACCGCTCAAAAAGAAAAAAAATACAGCGTCATATTATCCCTACATTTAATATACGAAGTTTCATGCTGCGGATATTTCTGAAAGAATCCTGTTATGCGAGACAATTCTGAATTGAAAAAATGTATAAATATTCAGACTTATCGAAAGCGACTTCTGCAAAGATAAAATAATTGCATTAAGATAAGTGTTATTAAGGCGCTCGCGCGTATAGATAACAGACACATTAAGTTAGACAGGTTTGATTAAGCATAACTTCAAGACGTATTTATGCATTTCACTGAAGATGCTTCAGTAGTTATGTTATCGAATTGATCGTTGATTTCTTCAACAGTTATGTTGTTAAGTTGATCGTAGGTTCGTAGATTTTTTTCGGCGAACGCCGTCTAAGAACGAATTCGTGACCTGGACTAACCCATGCCACGTGACTTAAGTTTGCAAATCAGATTACTTGATAACGCATTATATATGATTTATCAAAATGAAAGAGTTATACAACACTGTGCCTGATTAGACGAGAGTGTCTATTTCTTCACTTGATTGTGCCACGCTGAGTGAAATGTCAGACAAAGCGTTTATCCTTAATCTAATCAAAGTACTGAAAGTACAGGAAGGCTGGCTACCACAAAACACTCAATGAAAACTGTGCGGGAAAGATGTTTGCAAAATCTTAGATATTATTGGTTTTCCATATTTAACTAAGGCGAGCATAGGGTATTGTTGTGATCTTTATTAACTTGTGCATCCAAGTTAAAGTTCAATCGAGAAACCTAGTTTATCGAACGTAAACATGAGTCCAAGAGAGTAAACTATAGTTTAAGCCCGTTATACTGTGTGTTCGCTCGAAAATTTATGTTAGTATTCCATAATCATTGTTTTTCGACAAAGAATGTAATTGTTGGATAATTTGATTGCCGAGAACCATTGTATACGGACGTGAACCTATGTTTACGACCTTGAACTTGGATTTACGAGCTTGAACCATAGTTTATGAACGTGAACATAGGTTTAAGTTCGAAAAACTTGGTTTCTCGAACAAAACTATGATTTTTGGTCATTATCCTATGTTCACCAGCGTTAATCTATTTTTACGGTTGTAAACCCATGTTCACGGTCGTAAACCTAAGTTCACGATCGTTAACATATGTTCACGTTCGTAAGCTATGGTTTACACCCGAGAACCCTAGTTTACTTCCGTAAACATAGGTCCACGCTCGTGAACTTAAAATAACGGCTGAAATTCAAAGTTCAATTGAAAAACCTAGTTGAAACCTGGGTTCACGGGCGTGTTTTCGCCCGAAAATATGGGTAAGTATTAGAAAAACCTGGTTTTACGTTCGAAAACCCTTGTTTATCTGTAATTGTTAATTCTACTTTTTTTTACCGTAAACCTGGGTTAACGTTATTATTGGACAATTGGCGTGCCATAACCGTTTAAATATGTTTCTTACGAAGCGATAATAAACATTGAGGGACATAATATCAGATAAAATATAAAGGTAACAAACACAACATCTATATTTTGATATGCAATCCCCCACCCAACACACACATTATGTGTGAATGTATGAACATTGATCAAATGGGGCGATTTTCTTGTCGGTATCAGGGACATTTTGGGCTCGAACCCCGCTATAAACCGGACTGTTAATGATTATTGTCTAGTCATGTTGCTTCCTTAATACGATGGTTAGGAAAATTGGCGTGCCCGTAATAATGTATTTTTTTAAAGAGTATTCAATTCCTACCACGAGATTACTTTAACTATTTTTTCAGGAGGGCGTAGGTTCAAACCCTACTAGGACCAAACTTTGTTCATTATTTTTCTTTTTTCGAGTAAGATAAACTGTTGGGTTTTTTTAAAGACATATTATCATTGATCTGTCGTACAAAAGCGGAAATGTTTTATTTGATTAGCCATTTCTTAGTCATTTCTTGCTGTTTCAAATGAATTTGACCTGAAGGGTGAATGTTTAGACATCTTTGAAAAATACTTAATTACATTTGTAAAGGTTCTTGATTTTGCATTTATTTTTACAAAATTTTGAATAAATGAATATAGGTAGGTGTTACTTCTGCCCTATGGTTCTTTATGAATGCATAGAGCAAGGTCATAATTTTCAAAAGTTGGAGCTTAATTTCTTTCCGATTAAATCCTTTTACTCGAGGCTCCCCTGAAAAATTGTTATCGCCAATTTTATTTTGTGTTTTATAATTGTTACGCAATATTTTGAGGTTTCATTTAGAAAAATATTTGGTAAAATGAATTCTCTGTGATCATTTTGCACAATGGCTATCACTATGAAATTTGTCTCTGCTTCAGTTGGAGGAAAACATATGGAGACATAACTTATACAAAATTATCAAATAAACAACAAACAAACAAACAACAACGACACGGTAAAAGCCATTTAAAGATGAATCACAGTGCGAAATCTGTTAACTTCAGAACTGTATCAAGTTAGTGCAATTGTTAAACATTACCAATACGGGTCCACTATCTTAATATAACCTGAAAAAAGTTGAAAACTTGTGTTTAAACAAAACTCGCTACATCTACACCCCCACCCTTAAAGCAAATTGGTAACAAAGCGCTTTTTCGGCGAACGCCGTCTAAGAACGAATTCGTTACCTATGCCACGTGACTTCAGTTTGCAAATCAAACTACTTGATAACGCATTATACAATATGGAACAGAAATATTGAAATAATTACAATTGTATGTTTTGCTTGACCTTTACTTTTTATAGGTGTGACGTCATTGTCCAAATATGCATTTGTTAAAGCGGGATCAGTTGCCCTATTTTAGAAATAAATAAAAATAATAAATAAAAAAGTCCTTTAATTGATTTTTTCTCATGTATTCTAATCAAACTTGATTTGTAGCATCTTTATTAGGCCCGCAGCCAACTTTGTTCAGCTGGGACATTTGACCCCTTTTAGGGACTGCTAGAGCTAAAACTAGAAATGCCTTTATACAGCGTATCATGAACAGCTTGGTGGATCTTTGTCATACTTGGTCTGGAGCATCATTATAAGGTCCTCTTCCAAATTTATTTATATAGGAACTTGGGCTCTATTAGGGACCACTATAGCTAAAAGTAGATATGCCTTTCTTCGCATTAACCACTAAAATGTAATGGATTTTTATCAAACTCGATGTGTAACAATATCGTAAGGTCTACTGCTATTTTGTTACAAATTGGGATAGGGACCAATTTAGCTAAAAATATAAACACGTTTAATGACCTCTTCTCATGAACCGCTTCATGAATCTTCATCAAACTACTGCTGTAATTATTCGTCTAAGGATAAACGAAACAAAATTGCAACCCTACGAAACCTTTGCGAAAAATTAAAAGAGAACCATTTAAATTGTTAAAGTGCGGTGTTTAGTTTTGCAATTTGAAAATTGTAAGATGAAAGATGAATGTTAGATGAAAAATTCATAAACTTCTTTCCTTATTACAGTTCGCCGACTATCATTTTTAAAGATATTTCTTGTTACATTATATCTTTCAGTATTCGTCAGAATGTTTAAAACGAATTTAGTATAAAAATAGCCTAAAAACAGATATAATGTGGTCATTTGTTGCTTATCACGTTACTGTGGCAATCACGCGGCGATTACGTCACTTAGTACCTATAGCAAATGATCTGAAAGAATAGTTTCTTAAAACAAGCCCTAAATATAAGACATGACATAACTCATATTACTATAAGTTCATTTTAATTGATATTTCATATTTCTTATTTTCCACGTTATGTCAGGTCGTCGAATAATGCGCAGTATAATTCATATCGACGATTGTTTCTCGGAACCAGCGTTTGTTTACTTATAGACCGAGGTCATAATCTATAACGAAGCGGTCAACGTTGAGTAAGTTCCATTCATACGGACATTTCATTCATGAAGGCGAATTAATTTACCATCATTATGCAATATTTTCTAATGTTACCTTTCAAGTATTTACCATTAGAAAAATAAAACATTATAATAATATGTTTGCGCAAGTAGATCTATTGAAACAGGTAAGTTTAACAATCTTTATACAACTCTATGGCAAAACTGATTAACGTGGCGGACTATTCGAATTGCGCATGAAATTATATTTTGTGTTGTCAGTCTCAGCACCTGTTGAACTTTACAGAAACTCGATATATGGTTATAATAGTCTGGCGAATATCGCCAGCCTAAAAATGATAAGTAAGTGTTGTTTTTTTAATAAATATAATAAAAACCTGTTCAAATAACAACAGATATTGTGGTGGACGGATAGCTCAGTGGTTTGCAGGCTGGCCTAACAAACCTGAGGCCGGGGGTCCGATCCCCGGCAGCTACTCGGGAATTTTCAGAAATGCTTTTCAGTGTTTCCCACCCAACTAGAGGTGTACTGGTCAGGAACCCAGGCAATCCTTGAGTGTATCAGTGCTATACACTTGGCACGTTAAAGACCCAGGCTGTCTATTCGCAACGAGCTAGGCTAAGTTAGCCGGACAAGCCTGTATATTATTTCTGATCTCTCTGTCGTGGGGGCTTTGTCTCACTCTGTCCCTCTGGTCAGATCGCTCTGTGTCTGTACTAGTAGGATAAATTATGCGCCCTGTGTGGCTGCATTTGAACTATATAAATCTGGTATAATAATATGATAATGATAATTATATTAACTTGCACGGTCTGTGTATCCCAGTAATGAATCAGACGTTATGCAGCAATTTGACGTCATAACTGACTTCAATATGTTCTCTTACAGGTCCGCGCCTCAACCATTGTTTACCGCAGAATATAACATGCCCTCTTTATTTAACTGGCAATCAGATAATACATGTTAGAATACTATATAGCTCTGTCATAATTCAAGCCTTGAAGAGAGAATTTGAATGTGAAAACAGCAATTTCATTTTCTTAATGACAAAAGCAGATACAATTGTTTAGAGAATTACATTCATGGCATTTCCCATCAGTACTAACACCCACGCACTTACTTTCTCACGCTAGATTACACTGCTCGTTATATAACAGTCAAATCAATGTAAACCATATCACATTCAATATGTTATATCTGACGTCAAAAATCAAATCTGATTTAGATGAATGAAGTATAAAAATGCTTAATGTTTATCACAGCTGAGCACTGAAAGTTGGAGCTTCCTAGCAGAAAGATCCACAAGAAAAGATAATTTGTCTAATTTTTATATTATCAGCTGGTAATATGCAGTTAATTAATTGTATTTGAAATTAATAAGTTTCTAATTTTTCAATAAGCCATCGGCGAAGTATCATTGCATGTAGTCCGGTGATTTGTTGATGGTAATACGTCTGACTATTAGTTCAGAGGTCTGGGGTTCTAATCCCGGTCCAGGGCGGCAATGAAACGTTTTATTAGATATTCTTGAGTGTTTCCAACCGAGCTTATGCCAACACAAGTTCTTCTTTAGACAGAAGGCTTTGCGTACATATGTACCGTACGCTAGACATGTTAAAGAACCAGGCTCTCTAGGCTTAGTTAACCGGGCATGCCTCTCTCTCTCTCTCTCCCTCTCTCTCTCTCTCTCTCTCTCTCTCTTCTCTTCTCTCTCCTCTCTCTTTCTGTTCTTCAGGCTTCGTCTCGCTCTGCCCTTTTTGCCATATCTTCACCGGTAGAGGATAATTTGGCGCCCTTGAGTGGCTGCCGTTGTTTGTGCTTGTGTTTATCCTAGAAACCTCTCTCTAACGTATTCTGCGTAAGTACGATTTGGGCACGTTCACGCTTCTATAGAAGCCCAGTATTGTGTGAACAGTGTTTAACCCCGCGATATAATTGCCATGACTAGAAACCTGACCGATTTCGAAACAAATAACATGGCTTTATTCACAAAATCTCTCAGTTTCATTCAAGACATTTTGCCAGTTTATTTTAACTAGTTTTGTTACTCTCGACTCAGAGACAACTGTTGATCAACAGCCTGTGCCAAGACTGTTTTTAAACCGGAGAGTATTGCAGTGGTCTTCAAATCGTTCTTTTTTTTTTTAACTTTTTTTTCGGGTATGCAAGGACTCTCACTAGAGTCACAGTAAAAGACTGCTATTTGATTTCTACTTTTTGTTTGGTGTCAATAATCAAAACTGGAAAAGATTACTTGACGACATCCCGTCAAATTCTTTTGTGGTCATGTGCCAAAAGGACAAATGAAGTGTGTATAATGAAAAAGGTTTAACTAAATATGTTATTATTCATAATTTATTATACCTCACTTTTGTCTATGGTAAAATCCCATTACCCGAAAAAAGAGATATTTTGACTATCAGAAACATTTTCAACCTTTTTGCCACGTGACCAAGTGAAAGTGACAGTCAGGTCATGTGACCGCGCTGATATTTTGAATGTCATACAAGGGCAAATAACTGCTTCAATTTTTTAGCCAATTTCCGTTCGTTTCCGTATTCACCGTATGCAAAATCGGCATTATAAGTAAGTTTCTATTAGGGTCGAATGATGCCGAGATCGCATTTGAAGGATAAGTAAACGAACGAAAATTGTTAGAAGATCTACGGGCCCATTACCTTACAGAAATGTTTTGGTTATATGGATAAATGTTTCTTAATTTTATGATTTTATAACTAAATATGGTTTAAAGTAGGTCAATATTCACCCGAAACTCTTCAGTTTTTTGAAATCCTGTTTTATTGATATGATTAAACTAAAACTAACGATCTAGGGAGAGCCCTAGATAATGTTGGAATAACTTTTGGCCACATCCATTTGTACATTTGTAGGTATTTGTCTGAATGCTTGTATTTATTTATTTATTTATTTATTTATTTACAATAAAATATAATTGAATTTTAGCTACTTAGTTCCACGGATCCATCCCCAGTCTGTTGTTTCAAAAAGTAAACCAATGTTGCCATTAAAAATCCTAAAATCATTTTTCTAACCTAACAGCAGAAAACTGCAGAACACGTCCACCCCATGCACTGTGTTTTTTTTTATTTGATTTATCAATTAAACCTTATCTTGATTTCAAAATATTTTTGTATACACCTCAATTTCAGGTTTCTCAGTAAAGTATGTCAAACGAAGGACTCGTTCGGCAGTTTGTTATGAATGCAAAGTAAATCAAAATTAACAAAATAATCTTTTCTAACATGCGACTATTTATTAGCATCTTTATTTATCTAAACTATTTGAGGTACAGTCACTTAATGTACTCACTTCTGCGGTTTCATGTGGGCATATGACCGGACGAAATTTAGTATATTCTTATAGATGTTTGTATAAAATCGACTCTAGTGTTTGGTACATATACATTTTTCTGTATTTGTGCCGCCACGCGAGTATGTAAAACTCATTCAAACCGATTCTTGTACCATTATGCTTGGCTATATTTCATTCTTCCAAATTATCTTGTTATAGATTTAGTTAACTATACAATACATGGCGACCGTTATTTTTTCTCGTACTTTAGTTCAGAGTTTGTTATATTTTCTCATCCTTTTGGATCACGAAATTCCTTCCATTTACCGCCTAATTAATTTCCCTCGAGCTAAATCTACAATTGAATATTTTCCTATCATTATAGGCTGATATTTACTAAAATAGAAAAAAATCATTAGGAAACACCACAGGTTGTACAACACGACAAAAATGAAAATGCTGCAGGGTCTGTTCATGGACGGTAGTGGAAATGCATGCGACCGTCCACGCCCTCTAGCCACTCAACATTTACACATGCTACAAATACAAAAAACAATTTAGAGACATCGTCAGATGTGTTACCACGGCGGTGCGCACGGAACCTTTAATGATACACTAGCGTGTAATTCCCTTGTTCCCTGTGAAAATAATGGGATTGCCCGAAATGAGAAAACAATTGGCAGAACTAAACAAACTGGAATTTAGAAAGGGGATCTGAGGTTATGGAGCCTGCATATCACAGAAACTGTCAGAGGGCAAAATTAAAAAGCAGGCCCAAAAGCGGCGATCAACCTTTTCTATCATGATCATCATGTCACATCCGCTCTATTTGAGTTACAAGAATATTTCTTATCTGATTACAAAAGCAGATATATTTTACGATTTACGTTCACGGTATTTCTCATCGATAATAACACCTATCAATATTATCACCCACGCATTCAATTTTATATGATATATACCAGCGGGGATTTAATTGTTCATTATATGAGCCGTGCCATGGGAAAACCAACATAGTGGGTTTGCGACCAGCATGGATCCAGACCAGCCTGCGCATCCGCGCAGTCTGGTCAGGGTCCATGCTGTTCGCTAACAGTTTCTCCAATTCCAATAGGCTTTAAAAGCGAACAGCATGGAGCCTGACCAGACTGCGCGGACGCGCAGGCTGGTCTGGATCCATGCTGGTCGCAAACCAACTATGTTGGTTTTCTCATGGCACGGCTCATATATAACAACTAGTTAATGTATTGTTACAAAGATACTGAGTATTTCAACATATCTAACAAACATAAAGATTCCCGATTCAGATGAATGAAGAACAGAGAAATTTAAAGTGAGCAATGTAAATAGGAGTGGAAAGCTTTTAAGAATATTATACAAAAAATATTCATCCGCAAGAAGTAAAATCCTATTCCTCCCAGAACTGATCAAATGTTTCAGATGAACCAATTAAACTTTGTGCATTTACTTTTTAGGGTGTTTCAGGGACCGTTTTAGGTAACATCATGGTATGTTTAGTAAATAATAGTATAGTATACTATAATGTACATTGTTACAGACAATTACCCTCGTCTTCAATGACTTCAAGCTAATGTTCTCTGACCTTAGGCTTATGTTCTCTGACCTTAAGCTGACGTTCACTAATATTAAGCTAATATTCACTGACCTTAAGCTGATATTCATTGACCATAAGCTGATGTGATGTTCACTAACATTAAGCTAATGTTCATTGACCTTAAGCTATAAATGTTCACCGACAATAAGCTAATGTTCACTGACCGTAAGGTAATGTTTACTAACCTTAATTAAGCTATATTCACTGACATTAGGCTAAAGTTCACTGAACTTTAGCTAATGAACACTGACCTTATGCTACTGTTCACTGACCTTAAGCTAAGGTTCACTAAACTTAAGTTCATTGACCTTAAGCTAATGTTAATTTACCTTAAACTTAATATCGATGACCTTAAGCTTATGTTCATTGACCTTAAGGTAATGTTCACTGACATTAAGCTAAAGTTCACTGACCTTAAGCTAATTTTCACTAACCTTAAACTAATGTTCACTCACATTAAGCTGATGTTCACTGACCTTACGCTAATGTTCACTGACCTTAAGCTTATGTTCATTGACCTTAAGGTAATGTTCACTGACCTTAAGCTTATGTTCACTGACCTTAAGGTAATGTTCACTGACCTTAAGCTAATGCTCACTGACCTTAAGCTACTGTTCGCTGACCCTAAGCTTATGTTCACAGACCTTAAGGTAAAGTTCACTGACCTTAAGCTAATGTTCACTGACCCTAAGCTTATGTTCACTGACCTTAAGGTAATGTTCACTGACCTTAAGCTAATGTTCACTGACAGTGGGTTAAAGTTCACTTACCTTAAGCTTATGGTCACTGACCTTAATCTAATGTTCACTGACCTTAAGCTAATGTTCACTGACCTTAAGCTCATGTTCACTGACCTTAAGCTTATGTTCTCTGACCTTTGGCTCATGTTCACTTACCTTAAGCTTATGGTCACTGACCTTAATCTAATGTTCACTGACCTTAAGGTAATGTTCACTGACCTTAAGCTCATGTTTACTGACCTTAAGCTTATGTTCTCTGACCTTTGGCTCATGTTCACTGACCTTAAGCTAATGTTCTCTGACCTTAAGCTAATATTCACTAACCTTAAGCTAATGCTTAGTGACATTAAGCTCATTTACACTGACCTTAAGCTGATGTTCACTGATCTTGAGCTGATGTTGACTGACCTAAGTTAATGTTCACTGACCTTAAGCTCTTAAATCCCCCTTTAGGTATGGTTTCGTCTGACCTTTTGGTGCTATGGCTTCGGCAAAGCCAACGAGTACATACGTTCGCGGCTCCGTAGGTTTTGATTTATATGTCTTTACAAGAACATATCTTGTGGTTTGGAATGTGTTCATGAGGTTAGTGTTACGTCTAGGAGATTCATCCGGTGGGGAGTAACTTTCATACCCTGTCTTGTATATAGGAATATGGTTGTTGTTTACAGGTTAAGGCGACTCCTATATACTAGTTTAAAATCCTCAGCGGTGTTTTGCAAATAAGTATAGATAAAGTTTATGATTCAATTCAGATTCCACACAGAACCTGATATAGCTGGACGGCCACCCGTTATTTACTTTTTTAACATTAACAGCTGAAAAGACACCATGGTACCGAAACTGCGCGGACATGGCTAACCAATTTTAACGATTTAACAAAATGTTGATTTTTGACGTAAGGCAATACTTATTGCATGTAAAATTGTCATGACAAATTAATACACAATATCTGTAATATTTTAAATTATACATATACACTATTCTAAGAATCATTTAGCTAATTTAAAGGTCCTATGCTCGTGGACATTGCGGTAACATGAATGCGTTGGCGTAATTACTAACGAAGATACCATGATTGAAGTTTTCAGATCATGTCTATTTCTGTCATTACAGCAGTCTAAAAGTATATTTATAGCTTCCGGGAAGAGTTTCGTGTCGAACAGCGTAAACTGTATTGTTAATGACACGGGTTAAGACATGACTTTTCTAAAATAAATTTTGTTAACGATTTCCTCTGAAAGCGATTTTCTATAAAAGTACAAGAAACACAATTTTACATACTTGTGTTTAAGCCTTGAAATAGTTAACTGTTTACATATATTTAGCCATCTGAAATCAAATGTTTTTTCTTTGTTATATAATTTTAATCAACGCAAAATGTCAGAAATAAGGTTAAATCTTAATGTGAAAAATTATTTAGAAAAATTTCGTTCCTAACGAAGATCTATTGCTCTCATAGTTTTGTTTTTTTTTTCAAAATACATTCTTCAGGAAAAATTTTGTGTTCGGTAAGTTAAACTTTTCGAAACAGGTACTTTAGCAAAATTTTGTGTTCTTTATCCCATGACGGTAACAAAATTAAAAGATGAATATCCAACAGGGAAACCCACGTTCCAAAAACACACCCTCCCAAAAGCGCAACCCACAGCACGCGGACGTGCACAAGACTAGCACTAATAGAAGAACGCGCGCACAGACAAATATAAAGCAAACACATAAGGACAAAACAAACATATAAAGGGACATTTTGGTACAATATCTGAAACATTTCATTTAAAATAGAACCGCCGACTGAAAGTTGCAAGAGACGAAGGATTTAATATACCTAGCAATAAAACATTTTCTTAAAACATGCCTGATTCACTTAAACCCATTATAAAGTATATATATTCATAACTGTGACCAAATCTAAAATTTCTGCACACATTCTCTTGTTTAGCAATGAGGAACATTATTTGCCTGTGTAAAATAGGTTGTGTACAGTGATGTATTTACCTAAAGAAAAAAAATCTAATAGAAAACAGAGAATATAGACAGAACCTTGTAGTAGGGTATATACAGTATCTACATGGTTTTATGCAGTTTTTTGTCATTTAGTACATATTGAACAAGAAACTGCTGTATGATACTTTATCATTAGGGATTTTCTATAAATGTTCAACCCCATAATTACGATAGTGCTAAATACCACCTCAGCACCGTCCTTATCTTATCCTGTGTACAGGCTGAAAACCACTACTTGAAATCCGGCATATCAGATATTCAGAAACTTATATTTCCAGAAAGAACTATATCGCTACTATAGAAACAGAGAAAGAAAATGGGATGCCAACTTTTATATAAGAAAACTACAGTTCATTAAATACAACCCGCTGAATTTATTCTTTTTCGCCTCTTTCAATGTCTCTTTTCGAGACATAAAGTTCTTACGCCGTCATTTCGTCCTAGCAGGCCGAAGACCACAGTTATTTTTACTATACAGTATGTTCTATATAGACACTGAACACTATTGCAATTTTGCATGCATTCCAAACCCCGTAAAAATACCTGCACGCAACAGAACTATTCAAGAGAAAAAATTGCAGCCACAATAAACATGGGGTTGAACGGCTCTTTTTTCCACCATTTTGAACCAAATCACATGTGTATGAAGAATACTCTCTAGATGGCCACAAACAGGCAAAACTGGACCTATCAAAAGGTCATGTTATGCATATTCTGACAGTCTCATTCTATCAAAATGTACATGTACCTACTATTTCATATCCCCTCTATTCAATTATGCCATTTATTGCAGTCTTTCTTTCAACAATTCACCAATATTTACCATCAAACAGAGAAACTATTTTCCGCGTAACCACTTCCTTATAGCTGTGCTCTGGTGCCAGCATGCGATAGAAACATGCCGATTTCGACAGAATGCTACATATATACATACTGAAACGCGGCAGAGTAAAAGAAAATACGATGCTATTGAGAAAGGGCACGAGGAATGGAAGAAAGATTAAAACTATTTATGATTGAACTACTTGTGATAGACCAGCGTAGGCATACGTTCGATTTGTAGTGATCAGCCTATAAACTGATGCTCAAAAGAAACATGTAATAGACCGACGCCATTTTAAATATTCAACAGGTAGTAAAATATAGGAACAGTGTGACATATCTGCTTGGAACTCTGTATTTTTTTTAAATGGCCTTTCATAATAACATACCTGTACACTGTGGATCGTGAAAGTTTCGAGATAATTTTCATCGTATTACATTAATTCTGATGATATTTCGTCTGAGATGGAACATTTCATAAAATACCGGAGAAAATGTGAATTTTACAAAAAATGAATCGTCTTTGCCAATGGAAACTTTCATCAAAATTCCAATGAAACTAGGTAAAGATTCTGATCGTAATCTTTAAGGTTTGATTTGCATAACGTGTCTTCAAACTTCATTTATCTCAAATCGGTAACTATTTATAGATGTTAGAATGTAACAATGTAAAGAAAATCTTAAGATACGGTTCTATGAAAATATACGTGATTTCACATCAATTTTGATCAATCATATAGTTCTCATAGGATGATTAATGGAAAATGTTCTTGGTTATTCACATCGCTGAAGGAATTGCCCAGGAAGGCAAAATGCCACAATGTATTTCTTAAAACACGTCTGTCTCCGTAATAAACATAATCTTTAAGCTGGGGAGAATAATGCGTCCATTGCATCAAAATATAAACGGTATCCAGGACGACCTAATAGCGTTCATGATTCTTTTTATTATGTGTTCTTAGTAGAATATTGCACACTTTTTTGACTTGGAAACACATTACCAATATAATATAAATTTATCCATTGTACTTTCTAAAATGCATTGAAATATTTACATTTAAAGTGACATAAATACAGGGCTTTGTTTAATCGTCATATTTCATATTTCTGGTTCCTAGGGCCAGTAATGGGTAAAAAGGAACAATAAAAAAAAGACAAAACGGGTCCATAGGGGAAATGAGTGATTGTCCCGTTTTCTATATATATCGAAGTTTTTGCTAAATCAAAGCACGAAATTACAACATCAAAACGTTTTCGATACACAAGTTTGTATTTTCAAAACAGTTTTCAAAATGCCGGAATCATTTGTGAGACATTCCATACACATGAATGTCAGAAACGTTAGAAACATAATGGTAGTGGTAAAAAGCATAAATTTCCTAAGGGATGTAGACGCTATTCAATTAATTCTAATAGATCTTAAAGACTTGCATTTGATGCATATGTCAGCCAATAACAAACCATTCTGATTACTGATACAAGTATGAAAAATATACACGGACGAACTATATAGATATATATGTACAAACTGGAGAGAGGAGAGAACTATACCTGCTATTTCAAGATTTATATGATTATAAAAAGAACTTCATATTGAATTTCAATATTGTTCTAATACTATCTCTTGAGATCATTGATACATTTGTTATATGATATGGTGGATTAAAATTCATTTTCCAACAATTTTAATCAACTTGTTTTCGTATCAGGCTTATTTGTAAAGTGCAAGTTTTGTGCTTCTTAAAAGTTGTAACTGAAGAAAGACTTTTAATTACCGATAAATGGTTATATTTTAACGAATCTCTTTACTTAATAAGTATAAATAACTAATTATGTGGAAACATCTGCTAAAATTCTCGTGATACAAGTAATCCTAAAAAGAAACTCAAGTTGTTTAATATATTTTCTTTTAACGAAAAAAATATAAAGATCTTGGGCCAGTCGAAGAATAAATGGTCTAAGAATTGTAATAATCCTAAACAATGCTTTCTGCAATGGAAACTTTCATCATCAGATAAACTTAAAGCTTCTAGTACAAATGCTATATACCAAACTAGTTGCAAATATTCTTGTTGTTTAATCTTTATTTTTCGACTGATAAGTTTCAGATGTAAGAAAGAATTGTTTAAGATTATTAAAGAAAATGTCGCTAAAATTTTAAAAGTATAGCTGGAATGCCATATCCAAATAAAAACAAAAAAGTCGATTTTTTTCCATATCGAAGGTGAGTTTTCAATTCTACACAGTTGTCTGAAAACCGGGCTGTCACCTGACTCTCGTGCTGTAAATGACATGTAACTAACTACGTTAATGTAGTTGATTCGTGCAATTCTTTATTTCTTTTTGTTTAGGTAAAACTGGAAACAAAATCAAATGCTTTGGTAGTTCCTATTTATTCGTCATATATATAGATTTTTCGCTCCAAATAATTTTTTTATTTTATGGAAGAAAACATAGCGTTACGTTTCACAGCTCTGTGACTGTTTACCTTTGTTACTTGATGATGACAGTCTTGTATACGGATGTAAAATTCTTACGCTTTGTTTTAATATGCTAAAAATATGGGGAAAAAATGCTTAAAAGAAAGTAGTTTGTTGGTTTCTATTTTTACTTTTATTTGTTGATTATTTCCTGAAAGGAAAACGATTTTAAGACTGGTTGTATGTTATCGCCCAATAAGTTACCCTCAAGCCGGATATTCCCAACTACATCTACTCAAATATTGAATCTTATAGTCTGTCTTTACGGAAAACTTTTTTTCACCAGTATAAGCTAATCATGTTCACTTTTTTCCTCATGATCATTATCATGTCACATCCGCTCTATTTCAGCTACAAGAATATTTCATATTCTGATTACAAAAGCAGATATATTTTACGAGTTACATTCACAGTATTTGTTATCGATAATAACTCCTATCAATAACATCACCCACGCATTCAATTTTTATATGCTATATACCAGCGGGATTACACTGTTCATTATATAACGACCAGTTAAAGCAGCATGCCTCCAGATTTGGTTAAAAAAATAATCTTTCTTTCAAATTGAAGTTTGGTCATATTATGCACATAAGAATATGATTTTTTGTTTCTAAAATATTTTAAAAGTTCCAAATCAAGAAAAATAGATGACCGCGTCGGGAATCGAACCCCGGACCGCCGCGGCAATAAAGACATTTTCCTGTCGTCGTAACCAATAGCGCTATAGCTGAAGTAGTGAATAATGACTTCGAAATATAGATATTTATAATCGAGACAGTTTACCTGGAGTAAAAGCGTGACAATTTTCATCGTAAAAAGTAGTAAAAATAGCAAATTCTCATGTGTTTCCGTAACATAAAGTTTGTCAGTAATTAAGTTTTAAAGCCTTCTTAAGAAATATAGCATCAAGATATCTAAAAAAAAATTATTTTTGTTGTTGTCGAACGACATGGAGGCATGCCGCTTTAGTGTATTATAACAAAAATAATAGATATTTCATCACATTCAATATTATCTAACATCTATAAATAATTCCGATATGGATTAACGAAGTATTATGGTGGCTGATTACTGCCATTTCGTGTTGGCGGGGCGAAAACACGACAACACGAAAACTCGACAAAAATCTAATTTGTCGAGTTTTCGTGTCGGCGGGCGAATACACGAAAACACGACACATTTTACGCGAAAACTCGACGTTTAGAGGGCGCCGACATGACAAATTTATCTGTCGAGTTTTCGTGTTGGCGGGTATAAATATGTCGTTTTGGTGGCCTTTATTTGTCGTGCTTTCGTGTTTTCGCCCCGCCTACACGAAAACAGAAAACTCGACAAATTAGGCATTTATCGAGCTTTCGTGTTTTCATGTTGTCGTGTTTTCACCCCACCGACACGAAAACACGACAAATACTTTTCAGACATCTCTTATAAAACGTAGAGTTAACTTATTCTGAAACCAGTGGCATAGAGTTTTAGAAGCATTTTTCTTTCTATTCGAACGAACCGTCAATTCAGAATTTATTTATATTCACTAAAGATCTGAGATTATAAAACAGTACAACAAAGGGCGCCAATACGACATATTCATACCCGCCAACACGAAAACTCGAAAAATGAATAAGTCGTGTCGGCGCCCTCTAAACGTCGTGTTTTCGTGTTGTGTGTTTTCGCCCCGCCAACACGAAAACACGAAATGGCAGAAATATCAGCCACTATAATGTATAGAGAAATATTGTGTGAGCAAATTAAATTTGAAGCATATTTTATAAAATATTCAACCGCAAGAAGTGAAATAATTATTCCTTCCGAAACTGATCATATGCTTCAGTAATATCTGAATCGATTAAGATTCTGATGTTTCAGGGACCGTTACAGGTATCATCATTGTATGTTTAGAAAATCATAGTTTTGCAATAATTTGTTTTTCTAATTGGATAGTATAAACCATGAAAGTCTTCTTCCCTGACTTTAAGCTAATGTTCGCTGAGCTTAAGCTAATGTTCACTGAGTTTAAGCTAATGTTCACTGGCATTAACTAAGTTCACTGAGTTTAATCTAATGTTAACTGAGCTTAAGCTGATGTTCACTGAGCTTAAGCTAAAGTTCACGGAGCTTAAGCCAACGTTCACTGACCTGAAGCTAATGCTCACAGAGCTTAATCTAATGTTCACAGAGCTTAATCTAATGTTCACTGAGCTTCATGTAATGTTCACAGAGCTTAAGCTTATGTTCACTGACCTTAAGCTAATGTCCACTGAGCTTAAGCTAATGTTCGCTGAGTTTAAGCTAATGTTCACTGAGTTGAAGCTAATAGTCACTGAGTTTAAGCTAATATTCACTGACTTAAAGCTAATGTTCACGGAGTTGAAGCTAATGTTCACTGAGCTTAAGCTTATGTTTACTGACCTTATGCTTATGTTTATTGACCTTAAGCTAATGTTCACAGAACTTAATCTAATGTTAACTGAGCTTAAGCTGATATTCACTGAGCTTAAGCTAATGTTCACTGAGCTTAAGCTAATGTTCACTGAGCTTAAGGTAATGTTTACTGAGCTTAAGCTTATGTTCACTGAGTTTAAGCTAATGTTCACGGAGCTTAAGCTAATGTTCACTGAGTTGAAGCTAATATTCACTGTGTTGAAGATAATATTCACTGAGATGAAGCTAATGTTCACTGAGCTTAAGCTAATATTCACTGAGTTTAAGCTAATGTTCACTGAGTTTAAGCCGATATTCACTGACCTTAAGCTGATGTTTAATGACCTTAAGCTGATATTCTCTGACCTTAAGGTAATGTTCACTGACTTTAAGCTAATATTCTCTGACTTTTAACTGATATTTACTGACCTCTAGCTAATGATCTTTTCGAAAGATACTAACAATTTCAACTGCAGGTTAGAATTTCTGAAAACAGTTCAAGTTAATTCATATGTGAATATGTTAACAGTTTATAACTGCGCAATTAATACCCTGTCGCCGCTTACTCCTGTTTAAAAAAAATGCTGTAAATCATTTGGTTCAAACCGGGTCGATACTTCGGTGCTTTTCTGCTGTTTTGTTAGATAAGTTTTTTATGTTTTTGTTTTGACAGCATTTATTTTGATTTATAAGTTTATTAACTCAAAATTCAATGCCTTTTTGCTCTCTGAAAAAGTAAGTCATACGGAGGACATGTTTGGCAGTTTGTTATAAGTAAAAGGACTTAACCAAAATAAACAAAATATGTTTTCATCACCTGTCTGACTTGTTTCATTCTACACTTCGTCACACGCGCTTGTTTTAATATGGTCTACCAACAAGCTTCTTCGGCAGGGCTACCATGAGCTTCATACATCGTCTGCTAAACTTAATCACCCCAATGCGGAATTATGATTACATTTAAAAAAGTTATCTGAAGGTTCTTTTCTTCAACGACAAGGTATTTCACCGCCTGACTTTAGAGAGATATGACATATAAAGTTATCTGGCATAGCCATTTCTGACCATTGACCTTTAGCCAGCTGGCCGCAAATGATTCTGCCATTGCGACCAGTGTAGACCAAGATTAGTCTGCACGTCCGTGCAGGCTGATCTTGGTCTGTACTGTTCTCTAGTCAATAAGTAAATTTTTAGTGAACACCCCTTCGAATAATAAATGGTATTGCCCGAATTGAATGATGGACCAGTCCATTTTAGAAATTTAGCAGGCTAAATGTTATTTATTAGTCGTTTTATTGCAACGGTTATGGCCATATTGCTATGAAATAAAGTGCCCTTTTGCAGTTTGTCACACGTTGGCGGGACGATGGGACTCTATGACAGCGAACTTTTAAATTCCCCTATTAGAGGTACGGACTAGTTTCGTCATGCTCCTAATGATTTACCTTTTGGTGCTCTTTTGATGCTATGGCTTCAGCTAAGTCAACGAGTGCATACGTTTACAGCTTCGTAGGTTTTTTATTTATGTCTTTACTTGAGCATATTTATGATTATTTCAAAATGACATTAGATAACGCATATTGCATGCAAATATACCAAAACAAATCAACATGCAATATCTTTAATAATTTAGATTATACATAAACATTTTTTAAATAATCATTTAGTTAATGTTAAGGTCTATTACTCGTGGACATCGCGGAAACATGAATGCGTATGCGTAATTTCTAATGGAAATAACATTAATGAAATTCTCAAAGCCTGTCTATTTCTGTCATAAACGGAGTCTTAAAGTATAGTATAGCTAGCGGGAAAACTTTGTTGTCTTGAAATGAAAGCGTTTAATGACATTGGTTAGGACGTGATTTTTCGTGTCGAACAGCGCAAACCGTATTGTTAATAACACGCGCTAAGACATGACTTTTCAAAAATCTTTTCAATGATTTCCTCTAAAAGCGATTTTCTGTAAAAGTACAAATAGGCGCAACCTTACATACTTGAACAATGCAGTGGAAATGAATGTTAACGTATATATATAGCTATCTAAAATCAAATGTTATCTCTTGTGATATAATTCCAGTCAACGCAAAATGTTTGAAATTAAGGATAAAATTTATGTCAAGAATTATTCAGAAAACGCTCTACAACTTTGGCTTATTCTAAACACGTTCTTTTGGAAGATCTATTGTTTTTTAAAAAAAAAACAACGTTCTTTAGGAAAATCTTGTGTTCTGTAACTTTAACTTTTCCAAACACGTACTTCAGGCAAATTTTATGTTCTTTATCGCATGATGGTAACAAAAAATCAAAGATGAATATCCAACAGGTATAGCGGCGTTCCTCAAAAGCGCCACCTACACGCTAACGTGCACAAGACTAACAAACATAGACGAACACGCGCACAGACAAAGACAAAGCAAACGCATAAGGACAAAACGAACAAATAAAGGAAAATACAGGAACAATCCAGAGCGATACACGGTACAAACATAGAACCGCCGATTGAAAGTTGTGACAGACGAAGGATTTATCATACTTCAATCAAATATATTTTAAAACATGCCTGATTCACTTA
This sequence comes from Mercenaria mercenaria, assembly GCF_021730395.1. Lineage (NCBI taxonomy): Eukaryota > Metazoa > Mollusca > Bivalvia > Venerida > Veneridae > Mercenaria > Mercenaria mercenaria. Next base: position 7,189,977 of record NC_069372.1, read on the forward strand.
AAACCATTATAATTTATCTAATACCAATAAGAAAAAGTTATTGAAAAGAAAGCCCTTCATTAAGAGATTAGAAACTGTGACCAAATCTAAAACTTAAGCACACATTATCTTGTTAAGCAATGGGGAAATCTACTTTTCTATAAACTGGTAGACGTCCTAAATTGTAATATACGCTGTGCACAGTAATGTACGTAATGTAAAAATCCAGTAGACAAAGAGAAAATATAGGCAAAATCTTGCAGTGTGCTATTTCACTCCGTGAGAACTACGTTCCAACGCAAGTCATGTCTAAACGATATCATGTGACATATCTCAACGACTTCGGGTTACGGTATCGCTCAATATGACACGGCTTATATAATTTTCATATATATTAATTACTTTGATTATATTTACTTGTGTCTTGACATGAACATGAATTCAGATTCCAAAAGTAATTGCATAGATTGATTAAAACTTTTAGATTTTTAAAACAGGCGTCTGTTATTAAGAAAATAAAAATATTTTGCTATTTTCCAGAATAAAACAATATACTACATTTTTTTAAAAGCAATATTTACAGACATTGTCATTGATCGATTAAAGTCAATGCCAGTTTTAATCTTAGAAATATATTTCTGCAGCTGCTTTATCATAAACACGCAATATTTATTTAATATCATGTTTCTCACTCTAACCGATGATGTTACTAACTCTAAACGCGACACAGGCAAGCGTTACTGACACTCATCGAAGTCTTGTGACTTAACGCATTACTTAGGCCTATATTCGAGTAAAACATACCAGCAAGTCTATGACTGAAAATCAGAATTTGTTCAAAGTGTGTAGTTTTTTATCATTTAATGGTACCCCCAAAATATCTTTGTCCAAATGAAAGCAATATGTACGAGGTGGCTCGGAGTTGAGTTATACTATAACATGTGCACACTTTAATTGTTATAAAGTCTGTAATAAGATTCTTTTTAAGCACATGAAGAAACTAAGCAACATAGCGCGACTTTAGGAAGAATGAATGCATAGTTCCCGATGCAATTCTAAAAATCTTTTTTTTTTATAATTACTACACGTGTACTATTCATTATAGCAACGATAAAAATTTTGTTCTTTAGCTAGAGTTGAACTGAAAATGTCCTAGTTAAAGAACTTAAAAACGTGATGACATCCATGAAACTGACGTCACAATTGGCGACACACACCTGATATGAAACGTCAATATGTATAGGTTATTAACTTTGTATGTGGATATATGCACTTGTTCTGAAGCGGTACATGTAATATTGCGCGACTTTAAATAGGAAACCAAATGGAAAATAATTTTAGGTATGTAATAATGAAAAATATTGCACGATCGCGGTCCACTGAAACAAAAAGGGAAATATTTTTAGGTATGTAATAAAGAAAAAATATTTCTTGCACACCGGACTGGCGTTTCCGTAGGTTTTGTCCATGCATGCAAAACCCATCTTGCTGGTAATGACAACTGGCGCTTCATGCATTGATTATATGTGGTATTGTACATGTGAACTAAGACAATATCAGGTACCTTGAGACCTTCTCTCCATCCTTTTTACATGTAGTATATTTCTCGGCCCAAAATACGTTATTTTACGGAAAGAACATACCGTTACGCTACAAAGGATAAACCGAAACTTTGTTATTGTGCTTTACTGAAACGTTATAACTTCAGTTAACGGACGTTAATTTCCCGCGCAGGGCGTACATACTCTACCATAAGAAAGAGAGGGTACTGTAAATAAAGAATTTCTATTTGCTTTGAATTTCTATTATTATATGTAAAATACGATATGCAACAAAAAAGATCTGTTAGAAACGCATAATTGTATACGGTATGCAGGAAAAAATGAAGTCATGTGTTAAAGAACTAGATATATATATCGGTCCTGAGGGCACTTGAGTACGAGTTAAGACGTCTCAGGCTCCTAATGACATTCGCAGGTAATAATGATTATCATGTGCGGACAAAATGAGCAATACATCTGCACATGATGACGAAAATATTTGTTACGAAATAGCCAATTTACTTGTAAAGTTCTGGAGGTAATGCTTCACGATCCTGATTATAAATATAATATTGATTACCGCGTACGAATGCACGTACTATTTAAAAAGTGTGAATGTTAAAGCTATTTTGAGGCCATTTAGTAACTATGAAGCGTTCTATGTCTCTACACAATTAAAAATATAAGGTTCGTGGTGATGGAAAGTCCTTGGTGCTTCTCTGATCATTATTCCATATACGGACGGGCATCTTGGTAGAGCAAACGACTTACTGCAAGCGTACTGGATGGATTTCTTAATAAAAATCCCACACCCAAAGCTAAAGTTCAAGCACATAGTTGAGAGGGCAAGTGATTCGAAGTCAGTGACCATTGGCCTCGGAGGTCTTTCACGTTTTAACTTACAATGGGTGCACGGAATATACAATGTCATTTTAAATGATTTATGTAAAATTCATACAAATCATATTATAAATCTTGTTGAATATAAATTAACCCTCAAACAAGATCTCTTAAAGGAATCTATTGCAACAAAACAGATTGTTTTCACAAGAAATAAGTGAAAAATGTCAAACTTCATTTTGCACTATTATAAACTACTATAACTTACAACATTGCTATGGAATTTGATAATAATGGAAGTAATTCTATAGCGAACACCTGAAGATACTTGTTTCTATTGTAGAGCATAAATTTTACCTTTAAATTTTCATGCTGAAATTGTATATGATTTTATGCATCCAGTTCAAAAAATTTTACTTCAGCCTGCGTAAGACTATAACGTGTAAAATGATGACGACAAATATATTTTAGCCGCGCCATGGAAAACCAACATAGTGGGTTTGCGACCAGCATGGATCCAGACCAGCCTGCGCATCTGCGCATTTTGGTCAGGATCCATGCTGTTCGCTAACGGTTTCTCTAATTGCTATAGGTTTGAAAGCAAACAGCATGGATCCTGACCAGACTGCGCGGATGCGCAGGCTGGTCTGGATCCATGCTGGTCGCAAACCCACTATGTTGGTTTTCCCATGGCACGGCTCAATTATTTTGTCATACTGATAAAACTGTTGTACCTTTCTCAGACGTACGCATCATCCAGTCATTTATGAAAGTGTCACAGAAATGTTCTCGACGTAAAGATGAAATGAACAAAAGAATTTTCTGCAAGATCAAATGGTAATTGTGATGTTGAGACTTTGCAACACTGTATGTGAGACGTTGTCACATAATCTCTATTATCGTTGCGGCCTTGCAACATTTATATAGCTTACATAAGTGTATTTGTAACTAGTTCGTTGTATCTTCCAAAATGCTGCAAGTAGCTTATATAAGTTCCACACATCAAACTCATCTTTTAAGTTTTGAAAACGTAGAATCAATTGTTTATTGCACAAAATAAATGAATCAACAAGGTCAATCGGAGCGACACCGTAACTTCATCGTTGAGATATGTCACATTAAATCGATGAGACTTGACTTACGTTGGAACGTAGTTCTCCCGGAGTGTATTTACAAGGTTTGATTGCAGTTTTCTGTCATTTAGTAAATATTGAACAAGAAATAGCCGTATGACACTTTAATCATCATTAGGGATTTTTTTCTGTCAGCAAATATTCAACCCAATGTATTGGTGTTAATTTTCATTACTAAATTCCACTGCGAACCAGCGCCTTTATCTTATTCTTTGCGCAGCTGCTCAAAATAAGCATTTGGTAGAACTATGTCGTTTGAAAAATTCTGTAGGTAAATAGTAAAATTTAAGAAAAGTGTGCTTATATTTGTTTTTGGAACATCGTGGAAGTTTCAAAATAATTTTCATCGCGTTTTCATAGTGTTGACATTTCATCCAAGATAGAATGTTTCATAAAATACCTGAAACAGAGAGCCGGAGTAAATGCAAATTTCACACACACAAAAATGAATCGTCTTCGCCAATGGAATTTTTCATTAAAATTCCAATGCCAACAGCTAAAGATTCTGATCGAAAAACTTTGAAGGTTTGATTTGCATTGCGTGCCTTCATGCTTCATTTATCTCAAATTGGTAACTATTTATAAATATTAGAATGTAAAGAAAATATTAAGATTATGATGCGTTTCTATTAAAATTTACGTGATTTCAAATAAACTTTGACAAAACATAATATGAGCCGCACCATGGGAAAACCAACATAGTGCGTTTGCGACCAGCATAGATCCAGACCAGCCTGCGCATCTGCGCAGACTGGTCAGGACCCATGCTGTTTGCTTTCAAAGACTATTGCAATTAGAGAAACTGTTAGCGAACAGCATGGATCCTGACCAGACTGCGCGGATGCGCAGGCTGGTCTGGATCCATGCTAGTGGCAAAGCCACTATGTTGGTATTCTCATGGCGCGGCTCATATAGTTCTAATAGGATGAGTAATGTAAAATGTTCTTGGTCATGCACATCGCTGAAGGAATTGAATACGTAGAATGTGCTGTTCAAAAACTTATAAACTAATAAAAAAATAATTAACAGTATCTCCAAGTATAATGATAACCACTTAAATTGTACTGTAAACAGTACCCTTCCTGACCAATTCTTAGTATGATATGTCACATTTTCGTTTCGGTGGTAAACACGTCACTGATACCCGTTGTGCCTTGTAATCTGAGGTGAAATATGTACACTTAACCTTTAGCCTGCTGGCGGCAAGTGCTTCTGCCTTTGCGACCAGTGCAGACCAAGATCAGCCTGCACATCCGTGATCATGCTCTGCACTGGTTGCTAGTCAGTCAGTAATTTTCTGTGAACACCCCTTCGAATAATAAATGCTATGGCCCAAATTGAAAGATTGACCTGTTCATTTTAGAAATTTAGCGGGGTAGAGGTTATAACGAATCTTCTAATGTCCTGCGATATCTTTGTAATTATCTTCTAAATTGCTTATAGTACAGTTTTGAAATTACTCACATATTTAGACATATATATTGAAAAACACATGTGGAAATTTCTACAAAATCGACTGATGCTAAAATATCATTTTATCTCTTTTACTGCCTCAATGAAAATTTGAAAAGGTCACAAAAATACACATAAATGGCTACAATTCACAAACAGGCGTACTTTCTTTTAAGGCGGAATCAAGTTTGATAAAAACAAAATAACTTCTTTTTCCTGACATATCATAGATCTAAATCTATGATCTATTAAATCTTAATTGTGCTTGATGTTGACCATATACCAGTGAAAAGTCAATATCTACACCGCTGTATTCTTATAAATGATATTTCATCATTTTACAAAAACGCTACTTCTTGTGACTTTTTAACCCTAACCCTGCTAAAGGGTTTCTATAATAAACTTGTCCATCTTTCAATTTGGACAGTGTCATTAACTGTTAATAGGAGTGCTTGCCAAAAAGATACTGACTGAATGGCGAACAGTGCAGATCATGATCAGACAGCACGGACGTGCAAAATGATCTTGGTCTGCACTGATCGCAAAGGCAGAATCAATCGCCGCCAGCAGGCTAAAGGTTAAAAATGGGTAGAGGTTGTTTAATGAGATAAATAATGTCTTTGCACATTTTGATTTTTTTGAAATTTTAACATATGTATTAAAAATGTAAATGTACTGTTCAAATTATGATAAAATACTGCAAAAATATTGAGGTGGCGTTAGAAGCGTTTAACCCTTATCCTGCTAAATTTCTATAATGAACTTGTCCATCTTTCAATTTGGACATTACCACTGTTAAAATGGGTGCTTACCAAAAAGGTACTGAATGACGAACAGTGGAGATCATGATCAGACTGCACGGACGTGCAGGCTGATCATGATCTCCACTGGTCGCAAAGGCAGAATCAATCGTGTCCAGCATGATATGACATAATCGTCATATACGGGGGAAAAGGAACAAGGATCAATAAATCGTAACAGACAAATCGGGTGTTTAGGGGACATCAGTAATGTCCTGTTTTCTAAAATATTTTCCGGAAGTAAAGTAACAAATTGCATTCCGATACACATTTCATTCTTTCAAGTTTGTATTTTTATTAAATCTCTCAAAATGCCGGAAGAATTTCTAAGACGTTCCATTGCAATGAATGCCTGAAATGTTAGAAATATCTTTTCCAGTAGAAAACTGTTGTGGTAACTAGTGCAAATTTCCCAAGGGAATTTCATAGAAGACACTATTCAATTAATTCTAACATATTTTATAGATCTACATTTTAAGTTTGGTGCATGTCAGCCAGTAACAAAGAGTTCTGATTGCTGGTACAAGTGTTAAATATGTATATTGACCAACTTTATCTGCTGCTTCAGGGTTTATATGATTATACAAAGAACTTAGGAATTACAATACATACATGCTATTTTGTTCTTATGATGTCACTTGAAATTTGAAGTTTACTTTCTTCAGTAAGGAAGAATGAACTAAGGACAAAACATTTTGAATTCACATTTCAAACTTTAGTACTTTTTAATTAAATAACAGTACCCAGATTTCAGGGAGACAAAGCAAACGCATAAGGACAAAACGAACAAATGAAGGAAAATACAGGAACAATCAAGAGCGATACACGGTACAAACATAGAACCGCCGATTGAAAGTTGTAACAGACGAAGGATTTATCATACTTCAATCAAATATATTTTAAAACATGCCTGATTCACTTAAAACCATTATAATTTATCTAATACCAATAAGAAAAAGTTATTGAAAAGAAAGCCCTTCATTAAGAGATTAAAAACTGTGACCAAATCTAAAACTTAAGCACACATTATCTTGTTAAGCAATGGGGAAATCTACTTTCCTATAAACTGGTAGACGTCCTAAATTGTAATATACGCTGTGCACAGTAATGTACGTAAGGTAAAAATCCAGTAGACAAACAGAAAATATAGACAAAAAAACCTTGCAGTGTGCTATTTACAAGGTTTGATTGCAGTTTTCTGTCATTTAGTAAATATTGAACAAGAAATTGCTGTATGACACTTTTATCATCATTAGGGATTTTTTTCTGTCAGCAAATATTCAACCCAATGTATTGGTGTTAATTTTCATTACTAAATTCCACTGCGAACCAGCGCCTTTATCTTATTCTTTGCGCAGCTGCTCAAAATAAGCATTTGGTAGAACTATGTCGTTTGAAAAATTCTGTAGGTAAATAGTAAAATTTAGGAAAAGTGTGCTTATATTTGTTTTTGGAACATCGTGGAAGTTTCAAAATAATTTTCATTGCGTTTTCATAGTGTTGACATTTCATCCAAGATAGAATGTTTCATAAAATACCTGAAACAGAAAGCCGGAGTAAAAGCAAATTCCACACACACAAAAATGAATCGTCTTCGCCAATGGAATTTTTCATTAAAATTCCAATGCCAACAGCTAAAGATTCTGATCGAAAACTGTGAAGGTTTGATTTGCATTGTGTGCCTTCATGCTTCATTTATCTCAAATTGGTAACTATTTATAAATATTAGAATGTAAAGAAAATATTAAGATTAAGATGCGTTTCTATTAAAATTTACGTGATTTCAAATAAACTTTGATAAATCATAATATGAGCCGCGCCATGAGAAAACCAACACAGTGCGTTCGCGACCAGCATAGATCCAGACCAGCCTGCGCATCCGCGCAGTCTGGTCAGGACCCATGCTGTTTGCTTTCAAAGACTCACGGATGCGCAGGCTGGTCTGGATCCATGCTAGTGGTAAAGCCACTATGTTGGTATTCTCATGGCGCGGCTCATATAGTTCTAATAGGATGAGTAATGTAAAATGTTCTTGGTCATGCACATCGCCGAAGGAATTGAATACGTAGAATGTGCTGTTCAAAAACTTGTAAACTAATAAAAAAAAAAATTAACAGTATCTTCAAGTATACTGATCACCAATTAAATTGTACTGTAAACAGTACCCTTCCTGACCAATATGTACATTTAACCTTTAGCCTGCTGGCGGCAAGTGCTTCTGCCTTTGCGACCAGTGCAGACCAAGATCAGCCTGCACATCCGTGATCATGCTCTGCACTGGTTGCTAGTCAGTCAGTAATTTTCTGTGAACACCCCTTCGAATAATAAATGCTATGGCCCAAATTGAAAGATTGACCCGTTCATTTTAGAAATTTAGCGGGGTAAAGGTTATAACGAATCTTCTAATGTCCTGCGATATCTTTGTAATTATCTTCTAAATTGCTTATAGTACAGTTTTGAAATTACTCACATATTTAGACATATATATTGAAAAACACATGTGGAAATTTCTACAAAATCGACTGATGCTAAAATATCATTTTATCTCTTTTACTGCCTCAATGAAAATTTGAAAAGGTCACAAAAATACACATAAATGGCTACAATTTACAAACAGGCGTACTTTCTTTTAAGGCGAAATCAAGTTTGATAAAAACAAAATAACTTCTTTTTCCTGACATATCATAGATCTAAATCTATGATCTATTAAATCTTAATTGTGCTTGATGTTGACCATATACCAGTGAAAAGTCAATATCTACACCGCTGTATTCTTATAAATGATATTTCATCATTTTACAAAAACACTACTTCTTGTGACTTTTTAACCCTAACCCTGCTAAAGGGTTTCTATAATAAACTTGTCCATCTTTCAATTTGGACAGTGTCATTAACTGTTAATAGGAGTGCTTGCCAAAAAGATACTGACTGAATGGCGAACAGTGCAGATCATGATCAGACAGCACGGACGTGCAGGATGATCTTGGTCTGCACTGATCACAAAGCAGAATCAATTGCCGCCAGCAGGCTAAAGGTTAAAAATGGGTAGAGGTTGTTTAATGAGATAAATAATGTCTTTGCACATTTTGATTTTTTTTGAAATTTTAACATATGTTTTAAAAGTGTAAATGTACTGTTCAAATTATGAAAAATACTGCAAAAATATTGAGGTGGCGTTAGAAGCGTTTAACCCTTTTCCTGCTAAATTTCTATAATAAACTTGTCCATCTTTCAATTTGGACATTACCACTGTTAAAATGGGTGCTTACCAAAAAGGTACTGAATGACGAACAGTGGAGATCATGATCAGACTGCAAGGACGTGCAGGCTGATCATGATCTCCACTGGTCGCAAAGGCAGAATCAATCGTGTCCAGCATGATATGACATAATCGTCATATACGGGGGAAAAGGAACAAGGATCAATAAATCGTAACAGACAAATCGGGTGTTTAGGGGACATCAGTAATGTCCTGTTTTCTAAACTATTTTCCGGAAGTAAAGTAACAAATTGCATTCCGATACACATTTCATTCTTTCAAGTGTGTATTTTTATTAAATCTCTCAAAATGCCGGAAGAATTTCTAAGACGTTCCATTGCAATGAATGCCTGAAATGTTAGAAATATCTTTTCCAGAAGAAAACTGTTGTGGTAACTAGTGCAAATTTCCCAAGGGAATTTCATAGAAGACACTATTCAATTAATTCTAACATATTTTATAGATCTACATTTTAAGTTTGGTGCATGTCAGCCAGTAACAAAGAGTTCTGATTGCTGGTACAAGTGTTAAATATGTATATTGACCAACTTTATCTGCTGATTCAGGGTTTATATGATTATACAAAGAACTTAGGAATTACAATACATACATGCTATTTTGTTCTTATGATGTCACTTGAAATTTGAAATTTACTTTCTTCAGTAAGGAAGTATGAACTAAGGACAAAACATTTTGAATTCACATTTCAAACTTTAGTACTTTTTAATTAAATAACAGTACCCAGATTTCAGAAAGAAATTCTGAGAAATAAAATTCTATTTACTTGAATGTCTGAAAATGTGTTAAAGTCTTCACCTGAAGAAAATAGTACACATGTCCTAAGGAAAATAGCAGGCATTTTTCATACAAGACGCTTTCCGATGTGTTCTAAAAGAGAATTTACAGGCTCTGAGGTCTGCCACACAACAACAAATGGTTCTGATTACCGGCACACGTGTAATTGATATAAAAGGACAACATATGTGTATCTACTATTTTGAGATTAATGAAATAACCAAATATTATTTCATAATGAATTATAATCTATACATTTTATATCAACTAAAGTCAGAATCAATCTGAAACTTGCTATACGGATAACTGCAGTTTGTCCAATAGCACATGTCGGCCAACACGATATAAATGAAAATGTTGCAGGCTCGGTTTAATTGAGCCTGTTGATGAACGATAGTGGAAATGCAAGCTACCGTCTACGCAATCTAGCCCCGGATTGAGCAGAACTAAACATTTACACATGTTATAAGTACCATAACATAATTTAGAGACACCCGCACCTTTTTTGCTTATGGAATAAAATAATCGTAAAAAGAAAATACTTGCAGTATCATATCACTATTAAATAATCAGTAAAATGTAAGTAATTTGGCAATTATTACAATCAAAAACCCCTCTCTGCAAAGTTAATATTATAAGATTCTTTCACTGGTTGTAGGTGCAGATAGGAATATCCGGCCTTGAGGGTAACTGTTTAAGCGGTAACGAGGCTCCCTGACGAGTTACCGCCTAAACAGTTACCCGAGAGCCGGATATTTCCATCTGCACCTATAACCAGTGACAGAATCTTTTTCTTGCATACCGATTTCAAGAAATAATAATAAAATAAAACCAATCGAAAGGCTTTCTTTTTAGAACTATTTCTTATAGCAGTGTATTTAAACAAAGCGCGGGAAACCAACGTCCGTAAACAGGAAAGACGTCATGACGTTTCAGAACAAATAACAATGTTTAGTTCCGGTTTTGTTTTATCAGTTGCAGCGTAACGTTATGAATTTTTTAGAAAATAACGTGATTTGAATCGAGAAATATACTTTCAGGAACCAATAGGAACTGTCAAGGTATTGAATTTTTATTCCGTTTATTAAATAAAATATAAATTACTACATAAATCTTCTACATATATGTAGTTCGTAATACGTCATTTAGAGCACGAGAGTCATCTTACAACCCGGGATGTAAGATGGATTTTTCCAGCACCGGTAAAAATACCGGAAATCCCCGTCTGATATGCAAGAAACGTCAATTAATCGTTTTTATTAATATTCCGTCCTAACTTATCAAAATATGATAGTTCATTAATAGTCAAAAATATATCTGCTCAACACTGTCATTACATTGCCTCCTGTTTATCACTATGTACAGTCTTGATAATACCACCCTATTTTCAGTGGCCTCTTTGGGCGATTGGTTGAGGTCAACGGCTTCGAATCACTTACCGTTTATCGCTATGGGTTTGAAACCTCGCATGGGATGTAGAACTTTGTGAGGAAGCCATTCAGGTGGCTTACGGAAGGTCGGTAGTTCAATCCAGGTGCCAAGCCGTGACAAAATACTGCACGGAGTCGTACCTGTGGTCTTTCTCAACCATTACAAGCTGTAGAGTCCCCATATGACCTATAATTTGTCGGTGTGACGTTAAACCCAGCAACGACAAAAATACCCCATTTTGAATGTGTTACTTTCACACAAAACACAATGATAAATATCCAGTAGGAAAAGTGAATACCTCTCGAAACCCCGAGACTATAGTAGTGTATGGATGTGCACATGATTAATATATACACAAAAACAGAAAGACAGAGTAAAACATTGAAGTGGGTTCATATATTATCACATAGTGCATAGTAAATAGTGCATAGTGCATAGTGCATAGTACATCGTGCATAGTGCACAGTGCACAGTTCATTCTGCATAGTACATAGTGCATAGTGCACAGTGCATATAGTAAAATCGAAAAACAATTATTCGAATCTACAATGACTGTTTCAGATACTGTCATTTCTACATTCGATGTCTAAAGCAACGGTAAATATATAAAAAAATCTAAATACATTGAGTTACACATATAATTGCATTAAAGCAGTAATTCATATTTGTTATTCATCGTTATATTCGAAAATACTATCGAAAATATGATAATTTCTTGCATACCAGACTGGGATTTCCGGTATTTTTACCGGTGCTGGAAAAATCCATCTTACACCCCGGGGTGTAAGATGACTCTCGTGCTTTAAATGACGTATTACGAACTACATATATGTAGAAGATTTATGTAGTTATTTATATTTTATTTTGAAAAACGGAATAAAAATCCAATACCTTGACAGTTCTTCTTTGTTCCTGATAGTATATTTCTCGATTCAAAACACGTTATTTTGTCAAAAATTCATAACGTTACGCCGGAACTGATTAAAACAAAACCGGAACTAAACATTGTTATTTGTCTTTGAAACGTCATGACGTCTTTCCTGTTTACGGACGTTGATTTCCCGCGCTTTGTTTAAATGTGATTACATGAATAGTTTACAAAAAACAGAAAGACGTTAACATTGATGTTTATTATTATCATAGTGCATATAAATAGTGATATGCATAGTGAAGTAATAGGATTGACAGTGCACAGATCTGGTTATGCATAGGTGCCAGAAAAGAGAATTATCCGAATCTACGGCGTATACTGTTTTATCGGCTAAACACGGTTAAAGAAATCCTACTAGTTACGCCTAAATTCATTAAGCATGATTCAGATGAAATTCACGTTGACTACAAATCCATCGAAAATATGTATGTAATGTGGCCACATTTGCTGCCATTTATTTGTACATGTTACCTGTAATTTTCTACTTTTTAAAGTCAGCTTTTAATTATTTCTATTTTTTTTTTACCAGTTTTAACGCTTCATTAAAATCTGTTAAGTATTATTTTTCCTTTTTGAAATGTATATTCTTGCTTCCTTGTTACGGTTGTTAAGTGAGTTCTTTTGTATCATCGTAACCACCAGCCTACTGGGCACTGTCAAGTTGTTGATCACAAAGAGCAATGCGTAATGTCATCAATATGCATAATTGGGCAAATGTTACACCGAATGTAATTTAGAGTTATCTGATAGCATGTTCTATTTGAATATTTGCTCTTCTATACAGTTAACATTATGAAACAAGAATTCGGAAATCGTACTAAAAATTTACATTCCTATATAATCACAACGTGTTTATATTGACTACGTACAGTTTAGACAATACCGCTTCCATTGAATACTTTGCTTTCAAGGAAAACATAAAGATGGGTATCTATATATGGGAAAGCGAATAAACCTCTCCAACCCCCACACAATAGTAGTGCATGAATGTGCATATGATTAACATAAAATCAAAAATATAAGGATAAAGTAAAACATATAGACAACGAGGACAAAAATACACACTCTGGAACAAGCTTACAAGTATCTTGGAACGGTGGATGGCAACACCAACACTGGGGAGTTTGAAATAGAATAATGATGCACAAAAGTTCAATTACTCTTAATCAACACAGTGCTTTTTTAAAAAGTTACAGATCATTTTTATTAAATGTGGCCCTCCAAGATGAATTCCTTGCAGAGGTAATGGTAGCAAAAGGCATATCACGTAAAACACAGACACGTCCTTGTAAATCTAAATAAAAGGCAAACCTGAAACTGGAAATAACAACTTTAAAATTTCACAGAAATACATCAAATTACGTTTATTTTTTATTTCTACAGCAGCTTTAAAAGTATATTCGGAAAATATTTCCGAAGCTGTCAATTTTTATGACGGTCTGTAAATTGTCAACAAACATATTTTCGCCAGATGAAAATGATACTGATAAGAGCATAAATTTCCCCAGGGAATTATCAGACACATTCCGAACGTAATGCTGCTAGAAGATTTAATAGATTCGCATTAAAGTGCGTGTTCTGCCAGTCAGCAACACAACTTTCTTATTACTAGTGGAAGTGTGAAAAATATAAAAGCTTTAAATATATCTGCCATTTCAAGATTTATAGAATATCTCAAAGGACTTCACTTACTTTGCTGGAACAAAAACATCGTGTATGTTTACGTAACAAAGTTTCAAAGATGTTTCTGAAACTGATATTTCGGATTATAAATTACAATATTGCTTCAATTATATTCTTCTGTAATAAACTCCATTTCAGGAGGCAGCAATCTTTACATGATACAATTAAATTTCTTTGCCAAAACATACAAAAAGTACACATCCTAAATGGTAAAAGTTTTGCAACTAGACATTGTTTTAGGATAAATACATTTTGTGTTGACCGGCCGTTCCAAGGTAATCGATCCATACTGCGTTGTACCTTGTTGTTAGGTTAGTATTATTGTCAGTGCCCAATAAAAGTCTAAGGGTCTGTAGTAACTAGATCAACAAGCTAGTATGAGATAAGATTTTCGAGAACAGTATACCAATGAAAACGAATTGTTCTGGTATGTGGTAAGAAATGGCGTGTAGAATACTTAAGTGTTTTGTTTTGTGTTTTTGTTGGTAAAGTTAAGACCACCATGATTGTATATTCTTACAACAATGAGAAATTCCTTTTTACTGTTTTATTATCAAAAATACATTTAAATCATATAAATATGGCAAAAAATGTAAAAATAAATAAAATATTTAAATCGTGCGATATGTATCAGACACAGCTTTCATACATTGCAGCAATCTACTATTTACAAAAATGTTCATACAAAAAGGCAAGTACTGAGAGGTTCTTTAAAATGCACATTGGTGTAATAAAGTAACACGAGGAGGCTCTTAATACTTAAAATTGCTGTTTATTTCAATTTTCACAATTTTCTGCAGTTTTTATCATTTTCAATGAATCAATTATCTTTTGTATAATTTCCAAATGACCGTTTTAGGCATCCGTGGTCGAGTTGTTAATGTCACTGACTTTGGATCCAGCCATCCATTTAGCTTGAGGAATGCCGACGGTTCTACCCAGGTGTCCACTAGTGCCTAAAATAATGCTCGGAGGAGCACCCAAGATGTTCCTCCGCAAAGAAAACTGGACACCATATGACCTACAATTGTGCCGTAGTGAAGTTACACTTCAAGAAAAGAACTGATCACTTATTGCTAAAGCTAAGTACAAAAATGGACACGTCATTTGGCTTGACAAACACCTGACTTGTTAGCTGACCAGTTAATATATTAACCAAATAAATGTCTGCATGCATCTTTGCAGTATTGTACGGGACAGTTTTCTGCCATACATTGTGTTCTGCACCACTGGACAGCAAATATATAGCGTGTTTTCCAAGCAGACGTAGCTTCGCATTTATTGTTGGTTCCTGCGTTTAGACTATTGCTATCAATAGGTATAAATCCCGGTCTAGCCGTTCCAGACAGACTATTGCTATCAATAGGTATAAATCCCGGTCTAGCCGTTCCAGACAGACTATTGCTATCAATAGGTATAAATCCCGGTCTAGCCGTTCCAGACAGACTACTGCTATCAATAGGTATAAATCCCGGTCTAGCCGTTCCAGACAGACTATCGCTATCAATAGGTATAAATCCCGGTCTAGCCGTTCCAGACAGACTACTGCTATCAATAGGTATAAATCCCGGTCTAGCCGTTCCAGACAGACTATCGCTATCAATAGGTATAAATCCCGGTCTAGCCGTTCCAGACAGACTATCGCTATCAATAGGTATAAATCCCGGTCTAGCCGTTCCAGACAGACTATCGCTATCAATAGGTATAAATCCCGGTCTAGCCGTTCCAGACAGACTACTGCTATCAATAGGTATAAATCCCGGTGTAGCCGTTCCAGACAGACTATCGCTATCAATAGGTATAAATCCCGGTGTAGCCGTTCCAGACAGACTATCGCTATCAATAGGTATAAATCCCGGTGTAGCCGTTCCAGACAGACTATCGCTATCAATAGGTATAAATCCCGGTGTAGCCGTTCCAGACAGACTATCGCTATCAATAGGTATAAATCCCGGTGTAGCCGTTCCAGACAGACTATCGCTATCAATAGGTATAAATCCCGGTGTAGCCGTTCCAGACAGACTATTGCTATCAATAGGTATAAATCCCGGTCTAGCTGTTCCAGGTAAAATAGCTCCAATTTGCACACCACCATGTCCAGACTGGAGGATGTTATACATGCTCGTACCCGATGAAGCAATGGAAACATCTGCGCAACCATAAAACTGTTCTTGCAGGTCGCAGCCTTTACAACATTTGTTGTTACTGTCACAGTCCCAGTTGCTGGCTAAAATAAAATATAATTTGGAATAAGTTCCAGATGTGAAACAAAAGTGCGTAGTTATATTTAAATAGAACAGAAAGAAACATCTGTACTACCATTATCATTTAATGTCGCTGCCACTTGTTGAATTATCGCATTGGCAATATTTATATTTTTCATACTTGTCTCGGGTATCTTATCTGTACTGCCAATACCATTAACAATTTTGTCCAATGCTCTTGCATCTTTATTGATATGTCATTTCGAACGTCAATAACTAATTTCTGTCTACTTCCGCTGAATAAAACATTTGGAAAGAAATCGTTTTGCATTAACAAAAGATAATAGGTAAGGGTAGATTTCTCGGAAGCACAGAGCACCACAAACACAGCCTCAGAGCCACGTATTTGCAAAGTAGGCCCACAACAAAAAGAAGCTGTAACGGAAAAAATATTATAGACGGGTTGCTTCAAAAATCCAACAAGTACATTTCAATTTTATGCAAAATATAGCAAAAGGGGGAGGAAGGGGTAGGGGGTAGAAAAGGGGGGTGTTAATTTTCAATTTATTTTATCTCTCCTACAACAGTTACAGAAATATACGTAAAAATACCTGTATTCCATTTCCACTGCAGGACACACTGGAAGCATGTTAGACCACGTGGTAAAACGAGATTCAATGAGAACTTCTTAGTTCCTTCTCGAAGATGCCATTTTGTTTCTCCATTTGGTTGCCTTAAAATGTTCATGTCCAAACAAGATTCTGTAGAAAGACAGACTGAATTAAGAAATTTGAACAAAATGTAAAAATCACCGATGCCAGAAATATTGAACATGATTTCAACCTGTTTTGTCATTTGAAAAAAAGAAATTTGATTATTATATTTCATGATTTAATAAGGACATTCTTTAAACATTTTGGTTCCTTACCCGTTACTGGCCTGTACGGGTTATTGTTTTGGACAGATACGAAATTCAAAGTATCCTCCGTGATTGGTCGTGATGTCGAGGGTAACGGTTATCGTCCGGCCTTCCGTGTAATGGCGTGAAATGGTTCCGGTTGCATTCGTTATCTCGACGTCCAGTAAAAGGAACTCCGCAAACTCCACAACGTCCGCCATTTTGATGCCACTGAACTTTTAATTTTTAAACTACAAAAATAATAGCAAACTATTTACATTCACTGCCAAGTTTTACAGGAAAAAGCCATTACTTTCGTATAAAAATTTAGATGAAGTATTATTAATGGTGGTACTTTCCGCTAATTTAACGTCATTCACAGCAAGATATAACTTTTTCGCATAGGCAACCAAATGTCAAACACAACATTCAGTTATAATAGCTAAAACTAATTTTTTCTGATGCTAAAAGGCTATATGTATATTTTACATTAAAGTCAGGCATCTTGTTTTTATCCGAGGCAAATTGCAATTTAATGTAGGCTGGCGCTGCTATTAGTGGATTGACATGGAGTCCCAGTGAGGTTAATACCTGTCTAAACGGGCAAAATAAAATTCACTCCTCGAATTTACATTGTTCTTCTAAACGCAAAATACAGAAATAGGAATTTGTTATTTCGAGCAAGATCTGTAAAATATTATATCATAACCTCCACAGAAAAGTTGATTGTCGTCATAGTTGACTGGCGTTTGGAATCCATAACTCAACATGCTTGATCTAGATGGTGGCTCCACCAGGCGACCATGACCTTCAGTTTGTATCACATGCTGTATGAGTATCAAGCAGATTGGGAAAATTAATTTTGTTATTGCACACATCATTTCTTGTAACCTGGACAAAACATGATTTGATAAAACAAAGCACGAATATCACAAAAAGAACAACCGTCCGCTATAACAAAAAAGAAAAAGAAAAATTACATAAGTTATATTGTGTAAAATTTTGAAACTATTGTTTCTTAAAAGTAGTTTAAACTGACCATTAACGTGTCAATTAAGAAATCAAGTCACTTAACAAAGAAGATTTACCTCTTTTGGATCCGCGTATCTAAGTCGCTTAAATGTTAAAGATAACTTGGTAGTGTTTGCTTTTTGAAGAAAGTATATATGAAAATGTTTCAAAATAACAGTCTTGCAGGTTTGAAAATTTTATGACAGGTACAGAATTCTGCACTCTTTTATAGCACAACTTTGACTAGTATGTTTACAAACAGTATTGTGAGTCAACGATATCAACATCCGTGTATACCCGCAGATAAGTTATACAAATATGCTCCTTAACATTATTTTTGGTATTTCCGTTAACATTATCAATTTCTTTCATGGTCATTGAGTTGAATTATGAATGAAAGTACCTAAGGTGTTGAAAGCTGACGTAAATTTTTACGAAGGTGTGACACAAGAGTTTATTTGTGCACTGATAACGTATGTCACATGGGTTTAGTTCTAAGCTGGCAACGTATTCACCGATTTACAAAGATAAAGACGAAACGTAAATGTTGCCAATCAGTAAACAAAAGTAATACTGAAATTCGTTCAAATGACGTTTCCGCGGAAAGGTGAAAAAAATGTTTTATTTTGCGCGTAACACGTCTGATATCGTTGCGATCTCGTTCACTTATAACAATGATTAAACAAACCACCCGAATCTCTATCAAAACATATAAACAGAGAACGGACATGCTCTTTTGCGTGTGTTAGAGATTCACCTGGCGGGGATTACTTTTATTTACACTGTGACTTTGGAACATGGTAGGGTAGGGGTAATAGTTTAAGCTCTCCAGAGGTGTTTTTGCCAATAACCGTTCAAAGGCGGTGTCCCACTGTGTTCCTTTATTTGTTCGTTTTGTCCTCGTGTGCTTGCCTTGTATGTGAGTGTGAGTGTGTTGGCAGTGTGCACATCTGCGTACTGTGAGTTTCGTTTTGGGGAGGCTGCGTTTTTGGAACGTGGCATTCCCTGTTTGATATTTATCTTTGTTTTTAACTGTATTCATCTATGTAATTTTCCATTACAGTGAGGTCGTTATGAATTCCCATTTCAAATAATGTAATTTTGTATCATTATAACAGTTTTCCAAAGAAATTCTAAAAACTGATAAATTTATGAAAATCTACAATATTAGAAAAACCTTAGCCTGAAGAAAAAGTACAAATTCCCGAGGGAGGTTCCAGGCATATTTCATACAAAACGCTTTTCACTGTTTTCTATTCTTTTTATAATTTTGGTGGATGCCAGCAAACAACAAAGGGTAAGATTACTGTTACAATAAAACGACAATGTATATTTACTATGTTATGAAATTTTATAAAATTTTTAACATTTCATTACGAACTGCAATACGAGAGTATACATTTTAGCAGATTATATAAAATATATAAACGTTCAATTAGGTCTTTAACCTTAAAATTTAAATATTCTGTCTATTAAAATATAAACAACTATAAACAACTTTAAAACTTCAGCAACATCCCTCTAATGTTATCACAAGCATTCGATAGGAATTCAGAATATGATCCTCAGAAAACGTAATTTGTGAAGATCTGTTCATTCTCGAATATATGTTTCCTTGATGAAAATATAGTGCTAATAAAGAATACTAATTTCCTATGGGAATTAACAGACACATTTCAAACATACTGCTTCTAAAAGGTTTAATGGATCTGCATTGAAGTGTGATTTCTGGCAGTCAGCAACACACGTTTCTGTTTACCAGTGAATGTGTAAAAAATGGAAAATATATTTGCTATTTCAAGATTTTGAACATCTCAGATGATTCGACGCTTAACTAATGTGCGGAGATGTTCTGAAACTGAAAAAAAAATACTTTCATTGCTGCCTGGAGAAATTAACAAGCTTTACGTGACACTCGTACTCCTTGCGCATTTAACGTTCTTATCCAAAAAACATTTAAAAGCAAATACCTGTTACTTCCTACTAGATATGACTCATATGACCCATCGATGTCTGAAATATGTATTACTCTCCTTTTGTTTTGACTGACCGTTGCAGGCCCAAAAGGCTGTGTATGTATTTTGTAGCTTTGTTGCTATCCTACCGCCGCTTGACTCTCTTGTTTTGGATGTGTTAGTAACAATATGAAAGCGCATGACAGCAAGTTGGCAATGAAATAAAATCTCGAGTAGTAGCTTAATTTCATTTGTTATTTGCAAGCGACTGTAAATAATAGATAAAAAGTAATCAATTTTGTTTCTTATTACTTGCAATGTTGAAACTTGGTTAAAATGAGCTTTCTGATGTCAGTCTACAAAAATGGCAGGCAATGGAATTAATACAGATGCTAGCGTCATATAATTCTTCATGTTTGAGAAGAAGTCACCCAAATGAATTACGGAATATGTCCCTTGGCCATATAGTCATTAGTTTCGTGTCTAATAAGTTTTGCCAAACGATTTTCAATATTATGAAAGTACATTTTTTTCACAACACGTAACAAAATATCTAACGCCTCCTCGATATCCTGACAGTATCTTTCATATTTCTGACAGCACTATCACTAAATCGAGCAATGCTATGATATTGTTTTATCTGTTTACTCAGTTTTAAAAGTCATGATATACATTAATATGTAGACTCTACAAACGAGTCAAATACGTTATAAAACAGACATTTAACGATTAAACAAAGTTACTTCTTGATTCTTTGTTATCTTAGAAAAGAACTTGACTTTAGATTGATATTTAACATATATCAGTGGAAATTCAATATCTTCATCTAGGTATTATGATAAATTACATCTGTTCATTGAATGAAAACGAAATATTCATCCGTACTTTTGAAACATTTTTGAAATGGCTCATCGGCCGTTTTATAAATGGCAAGATGTAAGTACGATTTAACTTAAATTTTAATATGATATTGACAAAAATGTGTAAGAATTTCCGTAACTTTAATGTCAGAATTATCAGAGATATACACTGCCAAAGATGTCAAGAGGGTGGGTGTCGTTGCCACTAAAAGTTTCGATTAGTATAGTTTTATTTGCTCGTAAATATAAATGAAAAGTTACAGCTAGGTGATTTAGTGAATATTAAGCATCATTTTACTTAAAAGAAACGAAGTCCCCTATTGCGATGGTAACGTCATAACAATTTGATATAAAACAGGAACAAAGCAATGGATAAATATCAAACAGTTAAAGCCACGTTCCAAAAACGAAGCCTCCCAAACCGCAACCCATAGCACACCGACGTGTACACAATCAAGCAACAACATACAACACACGCACACACGAGGACAAAACGAACAAATAATAGAATACTGTGGGGCACCGCCTTGGGCCACTAGGACTTAAACCTGTTTATGGTGCAATTAACTTCACTCTAAACATTGCTGTTGTAAATTTATGTAAAAAAAACAAGTCTGTTGCTGGAGATTGCTGCTCCGACCTTTTCTCAGACCTAAACTCTTTGTGTAAGTTAAGGGCAAGTAATACAAACCACAGGTTTCGTGTTAATAAGTTCCTTGAGCAATTTCTTATATGTGCAAACTTTTGTCGTCAATGTTTCATTTTCGTGATAAGTGTACTGCTTTTTGTATTTGGAAAATCAAAAGTAGAAGGGTGCCTTTTGACCAACATGTAGATTATATGTAAAGACTTTGGCTGGATGTGGGATGAAAATATGTTAACAAGAATACAAATCTATATTTCACGTTTTATTAAAAAATACTGTAAAAGTTGTAAAATAGAAATAATAAGATACATACGGCAAAATGACAAAATAAATAAAATATGTAAATCAGACAATATCCATGACACATAGTTTTCATACAATTGTGTTCAAATCATTTGTAAACGATCACTACTTTTGTAAGATTCTTTAATACAGTAAAAATTGTATAAAGTAGCCGCCAAGGGATGGACTCAATTTTGCTGTTCTAGGCAGATGGCTGCTTAAGACAACTTGAAATTAAAATAAAAAGTCATTTTATACAGTTAGCTAAATGGCTACTTAAGGCAAGCGACTGTTTAACACATGTTTTCGTGAAGGCAAGTTCAAGTTGTATACTTAAATCTAGATGTGCTACAACCACCTTATAAGTATTTGCATGCATCTTTACAGTATTGTACAGGACAGTTTCCTGCCATACACTGTGTCTTGCACCACTGGTCAGCAAAAATATATCGTGTTTTCCAAGCAGCCGTAGCTTCGCATTTATTGTTGATTCCTGCGTTCAAACTATTGCTGTCAATAGGTATAAATCCCGGTCTAGCCGTTCCAGGCAAAATAGCTCCAACTTGAACACCGCCATATCCAGACTGGACGTTGTTATTAATGCTCGCACCCGATGAAGCAATAGAAACGTCTGCGCAGCCATAAAATTGTTCTTGCGGACCGCAACCTTTACAACAATTGTTGTTACTGTCACAATCCCAGTTGCTTGCTGAAATGAAAATAATTATATTTGGGAATAAAGTTCGAAATATTAAGCAAAATCTATACAGAGATTCAAAAGACGTCATTTAACCTTTAGCCTGCTGGCAGCAAGTGATTTTGCCTTTGCGACCAGTGCAGACCGTTCGCTCTTCAGTCAGCAAATTTTCAATGAACAACCCTTTGAATAATAAATGGTGCTGCCCAAATTGAATGATGGACTATTCCATTGTAGAAATATAGCAGGGTAAAAGTTAAGAAGCTTTATGCATCTATGAAAATCTGTTTGCCTAAAGATTCATCAACTATTTTTTGTAAATGTTTTATGAATTTCTGAAATCAAAGAATGTTTAAACTTAAAAACTAAATTGTAGCGTTGTTAGGAGTTTTCTTGTGCAGCTATTATTTAATCAAATGCTATGAAAGCTTCATTTATAACAGATCATTTCGGACATAGCTAATAGAAGTTTTCTTCCTCTAAAGAATACAGTTAAAAGGGAATCGTTTCGCGCGACACTTTTTAATTAACTTTGATTTGTAGTACATAAGATACTAAACTATAGTGATACATACCTGTATTCCATTTCCACTGCATGACACATTGCGAACATGTTAGACCACGTGGTAAAACGAGATTCAATGAAAACTTCTTAGTTCCTTGCGGAAGATGCCATTTTGTGTCTCCATTTGGTTGTCTTAAAATGTTCATGTCCAAACAAGATTCTGCAAAGAATTCATATTTCAATTTAATTGTTTGATATCACCTTTTCTTATGCAGAACATCAAATATCAAAAGCTAAATATTCTGTAAAAAGATTTATTAATTTATTTATTAGATAAAATGAAATATATGAGAAAAACCTTTTGAAGTATAGAGCGCAAAACCAATTAAAAAATAAAAGCACACTCGGTTTAATTGAGTATCTTTATGGGAGGTAATGAAATGCATGTGCAACGCCACTTACTCCCCCTAGCACCGGCTTAAGCGAAACTTATCCGTAAAAATTGAATGCAATAGAATGTCTAATGAGAAATTATCTTAATTCTGCTTATAATACATGGCATCATTGATCATTTTGTACCCTACCTGTAGCTGGTCTGGTTGGGTTATTGTTTGGACAGATATGAAATTCAAAGTATCCTCCATGATTGGTTGTGATATCAAGAGTGACTGTAATCGTCTGACCTTCCGTGTAATGGCGTGAAATGGTTCCGGTTGCATACTTGCCACCAGCTTCGTTATCTCGACGTCCATTAAAAGGATCTCCGCAAACTCCACATCGTCCGCCATTTTGATGCCACTGAACCTTAAATTAATCAGTGTAAAAATTTTGACATGCTATTTCCTCGCATGATTTTATAAAACATAAGCGATTATTTTCTAATAATTTTGGTGTAATCTTATAATTTCCCTCGTTTGACGTCATTCGCAACAAGGTAAAACCCTTTAAAAGTCTGCATTCAAATGTCCATCAAAGAACATTTATTTATAATTACTAAAACTCTTTTGTCACGGCAAAAGGCAAAAGGATACACCTACACTCTAAATCAAAGCCAGGCACCATATCTTTATTGGAAAGCGAGATACAATTTGATGTAGGCTGGCTTTACAAGAAGTACAAGTGTGGTTTATACCGGTTTAAATGCGCAAAATAAAATTTAGTCCTTGAAATTACATTGTTTTTCTAAACGCAAAACAGAGAAATCGGAATTAATTGATGACGCATGCGCTTTATCATTTTCAAGGAAGCAATTTTCATGTTTAGTTCCACTTACATCATAACCTCCACAGAAAAGTTGATTATCGTCGTAGTTGACAGGTGTTTGGAATCCATATCGCCACATGCTTGATCTAGACGGTGGCTCCACCAGGCGACCATGACCATTACTTTGTATCACGTGATATATGAGTATTAAGCAGGTTGGGAGAATTGATTTCATTATTGCACACCTCATTTCTTGTAATCTGAAAATAATCGAAAATTATACTAACGTATGCATATACCCAACTTTCAGGATCTTTTTACAGATTTTATTCACAAGAGTTAGACAACTTAGTTAAATATACATATCTATAATTTATATGAAAATTAAAACTTTGAATTTTCAATCTAAAATGATATAAGATGATAATACAAAACAAAACCAACTTACCTCTTTTAGATCAGAGTATTTAAGCAACTAAAATGTTCAAAGAAAGTTTTTACAGCGTTTGCGTAACTAATGCAGAAAATAATTATGAAAGCAATTGAGAAAAATAGTCTTGCTGGTTTGTAAAATGTCTGGTTGGTGTAGAATTTTCTGCCAATTTATACCCAATATTTTGAGCAGTTTGTTTACAAATATCAATATGAGTCAATGCTATCCACATCCGCGTATACCCACAGATAAGTTATACAAATATGCACCTTGACATTTTTTCTTTATTTTGGTATGTCCATTGACACATTATCAATTTCTTCCAGGGTCAGAGAGTTTAAACATGAATGAATGTACCTAAAGCCTGAGACTTGACGTAAATTCTTACGATGTTGCGACACTAGAATTTAATTTTGAATTAAAAAGATATTTGTATATTATTTGTATATTTACTTAATGTAAGCGAAAACGATTGTATTTCTATAACCGTTAACGTAGCCATTGTACATTCATACGTATACAGTAGAAATCTGTTATAATGACGTTTTTGATGGAAGTTGAAAGGGTTCGTTTTTGTGCGTCAAACATGTTGATATCATTGTACTTGAAGACTCTCTTACAAATGATCGAACAAACTCAAATACATCGAAGTTCTGCTTGACAACATTTATTACTACAGTATTTTTACATATAACAATAAACATCAGTATTAGCGTCGGCTCAAGTTGAACTTTTATAAAAATTTGAAATGAATATATTCAGTGAATGTTACAACTTACTTATACTGCATGACGTATGCCGTATACATGCTTTTTAACATAATGCTATTTTAAAGAGTTGGTTTGAGATACAAACACTCCAAAAGACAACCAATCCCTCAAAAACTCAAAAATAAACATTCTGTCTAGATTTCGAAATATTTGACATAAATTTAGGGATGTGAAAATTTCAGGCCAGTTTATCCAGCATACCTAAAAGAAAAAGGTCACTATGTTCGAAAATGTCTACGTTACCCTGGCCTCAAGGAATGAGCAATAGTAATTAATACTGCCATAACCACATCAGTGATATCATTTCCAATGTTTTAAGGTATTATTTATGATTTCTGAAGTACCCATGCAGGATCCTTATCAAAAGTACAAAATATTCATTCTAAGTTCTTACTTTAATGTTGATTTTAGCAGCATATATTCAAATAATTTTGTAACTTGTATCATCCTAAAATAGAAAAAGAAGTGGAAACTCCACAGGTCGTTCAACACGACAAAAACGAAAATGTTGCAGGTTCGGTTTGATTGAGCCTGTTCATGGACGGTATTGGAAATGGATGCTACCGTCCACGCCCTCTAGCCCCGGGTTTATCAGAACTAACATTTATACATGCTACAAGTACAAAAAAACAATTTAGGGACATCCGCAGATGTGTTCATAAGGCGGTGCACATGGAACCTTCAATGCTACACTAGCGTGTAATTCCATGAAAAGCGGCGTATGGTCCCCAGTTAAAATGATGGGTTTGCCCTAAACGAGAAAACAAGGGGCAGAACTGAACAAATTGGAATTTAGAAAGGGGAAGATATGTTTGTTGGTAAAACTAATATTTAAAAATATTCTTCTTTAAGTTCATTTGTAATGACAAAAATCTATGAGAAATTCAACATTGTTTTGTCTTGTTAGGTTTAATGTCATTTTCAGCAAAATGTCATATATTAACGACGGTCACTTAACCTAGATCCATTCCTAGATCTATTTCCGTTATAAGCCTGTTCTGATCAAGTAACTAATAAATTTCCCAAATGAATCATAGGTAGAAATCGAGTGTCTTTTGACGTATTGTCTTCAGTGAGACATCACTAGGAACATATTTTCAACCTTTGACCCCGTGATTTGAATTCTTGTGCTGTATCTCTTGGGCTAGCCTGGTGGGCCTCAGAAATAACAGTATATATTTTGCTATCACAGTTAACAGTTACAGATCGACTTTAACGTTCAGGACACACAGACCTGTTCTTTCTGATGCATTTTTATATATAGCTTAAATCAAATGTTGTGTCTACAAGTTACTTTTCCTATAAAATATGATATTTTATTTCTGTATTTCAGAATTAACTGACATAAAGTTTGCTGATAATGTAATGAAAAGTATGCCTCTTGACATAATCAATATTGAATAAAAATGCATTTGTATAAAGTCGTCTGTAAGTTAGCTATGTCACGTTCAAGCTGTGTGAAATATTGCGTTCGTTAGCTTTTCACAATGACTCCTTTCTAAATAACATATTTGTTGACCGCTCCTTCTAAATAAATATAAATATATTTCTTTTGATAATACCAATGACGAAAAATTGACGTGGGCATTTACATCCTTGATAATACACAAAAAGATACATATCAATTTAAATCATTTCATCTGAGATTAGATATTTTGCAGGGTGCAATATATTCTCAAATCAACGGCCGCTTAATGTTAGTGCTAAACTACTGTTACTGTATACAAATAAGGAAGAAGATACAATAGATTTGCACTGAGGCACGAAATAAAGACATTTCTAAGCAATTTGTTCAAAATAAATATGTCGAAAAGTCTTAAATATCTGAATAAGAATGTCCATAAATTTAAGCCTAAAATTCAGATATCATTTGTTTGTTCCAAAGAGACACATGTTGTACAAGAATGCAGTTCCGATTTCTCCAAGGTCCTCAAAGCTTGGGACAGAGATGTACTGCCCACCGTTTGTTGTGAGCGACATGTAGTCCTGTGCATCAACACGATTTCCAACGCCCAAAGCGAAGATTGCCACTCTCTGAAATTTTGCTCTCATCGTCTCTAGCTTAGCTTTCCGGTATTCAAACGATGTCAGGCGATCAGTCACGAACAAGACTCCGATGTGATCCGATTCAAACCGCCCGTCTGCCGCCTTAAGACGCATATTTCTCATCAGTTGGTGGAACTGTGGGGTTTGGTACGTGGAGAGTCCTTGTTTAACCATGTTTGGGTCTGTTGCCGGTTCCTCGTCAAGTGTCGAACCACTACATCCATTTCCGATGGTCATAATTGTGGTGTCACCTGCCGCCATGTTTACACGATCACTAATGTTAGCGATAAACTGAAGAACAAACTTAGCATTTGAACTTCCAATGGCGGCTGTGTCAACAGCAAACACAATGTCCAGGGCATGACGGGGCGTACATCCTACAGTGAGAAATGAACTTATTTAATATTTACAATAACATAAATGGGTTTTAAATAAATAACTCGCAGCATAACGGTTATATAACCATGTAATTATTAATTATATATTGTAGTTGTGGAATTGTTTTCTTTTTCTTGATCTGTTTGAGAATCACTGATGTTCTTTTGTACATTTATCTAGCAGAGGGGTAATTTAAAAATGTATTGAGTAATGGCAAACTGTTTGAGTTATTTTTAGTACCAGAATAAAATTTCAAGGGTACAATTATATTAGAGTTTGATTTATACTAATGCTGACATTATGGTTATACCATTCACTTACTCCCAAAAGACACGAGTTCTTCCTCTACCGCTGCTTCTGTATTCTGTATATTTGGAGACGGTGTAGCTGGTTTCTCTGCAGAAAAACATACTTCTAAACCATTTTACAAAAAAAAAAAAAAAAAAAAAAAAAATGAAAGGTAAAGCATAATGTTCCAAATACTTTCAGTAAACCTTTATACAAGTTTAAGACTGTGCATTTTTATGCTCCCCGAAGGGCGAGCATATAGTTGCCGCTTTGTTCGTCAGTCCGTCCGTCACACATTTGTCCGGATATAACTTGAAAAGTATTGAAGGAATTTGATTGAAACTTCATATAATCATAGAGGCCATTGAGACAAAGTGCAGTGTCAAAGAATCATAACTCTACTTTACCTAGTTTTTGAATTATCTCCCTTTATTATACAAAATAAGGCTGGTCCGGAGCATTACTTGGAAAGTATTAAAGGCATTTCATTGAAACTTCACAAAATGATAGAGGCCATTAACAAAAAGTGCAATGTCAAAGAACCATAACTCTACCTTACCTAGTTTTGGAATTATCTCCCTTTATTTTACAAAATAAGGCTTGTCCGGAGCATTCCTTGAAAAGTATTAATGGCATTTCATTGAAACTTCACAAAATGATAGAGGCCATTGACAGGAAGTGTAGTGTTAAAGAACCATAACTCTACCTTACCTACTTTTTGAATTATCTCCCTTTATTATACAAGATAAGGCTTGTCCGGAGCATTTCTTGAAAAGTATTAAGGCTGAACACCACTTAATCCAGCTCTTCTTTATTTCATATAAAATCCACTTACTTCATAACGGTTTTTCGACATTTTCTAACATATCAGATTTTCAGAGACTTATATTCCCATAAAGAACTACATCTCTACTTTACATAAACAAAAAGAAAAGGGGGTGTTAACTTTTATATAAGAAAACTACAGTTCGGTAAATACAACCCGCTGAATTTACTCCTTTTCGCTTCTTTCAATTTCTCTTTTCGATACATTAAATTCTTACGCCGCCATTTGTACCCAGCATGCGATAGGAACATGCCGATTTCAATAGAATGCAGAGTGATACATACTGAAACACGGTAGGGTAACAGTAAGCACGTTGCTGTCGAGAAAATGCAATAGGAAAGGAAAAAAGAATAGTACTATTTATATTTGGACTACTTGTGACTAGACCTGCGGAGGCTTACTTTCCATTTGGTAGTGATCAGCCTTAATGGCATTTCATTGAAACTTCACAAAATGACAGAGGCCATTGACGGGAAGTGCAGTGTCAAGGAACCATAACTTTACTTTACCTAGTTTTTGGATTATCTCCCTTCATTATACAAAATAAGGCTTGTCCGAAGCGTTACTTGAAAAGTATTAATGGCATTTCATTGAAACTTCACAAAATGATAGAGGCAAAAATTACACTTAATGATATGTCCCTTGCTTTAATTATCTCCCTTTATTCAATTTTCTTCTTTTTATTATCTCTATTTTTTTTTTTTTTTTTTTTTTTTTTTTGGTATCTAATACGTTAGTCCCCATATTGGGACAAGCACATGCATCGGGGAGCATCATTCGGTTTTACCGAATATGAAATATGGGCTTTCCAGTGGGAAGAATAAAGATTTTCATATTAAAACATAAAGTCCACCTGATGTGTTCAATGAACAGAGCACATGATTCTTAAACAAGACTTCGAGTGTTCGAACCTAAAACGAAGCGAAAGTTCTCAGCTTGATAGAATGATAGAATGAATATGTCTGAAGAAACTATGATAAACTATCCAGCAAGGAATGGCAACTCTCATAGAATGCAGCCTACCCAAACCGTCAAAACCGCAACGTCATTGCAGTCATTTAGCCAGCATTTCTGATTTTCCTTTGGTAAATTACCACTTGCTTGCGTGCAAAGAAGCAGTACAATTTTGAAATACATTAAGAAATGTTAGGTTGACAGAAACATGTAAAACTAGAATACTGTTAAAACCCATATCAAACAACAAAACTAACAACTTATTATTGATGTACTGTAAACCTTTGAGAGAGAATCTAAAAACTATTGCTAGGTTACCTTCGCATGCTTTGATTGCCAGTTCGTCTTTTATCTGATTCAAGGCGTCGAAATTGTCTATCATAAATACATATTTGCTAGGCGGCCCACTGGCAATCGATTCCAGTTCCTCTTTGTCAATCTGGCTACCAATACCTGCAAAAATATGAGCCGCGCCATGAGAAAACCAACATAGTGGCTTTGCGACCAGCATGAATCCAGAGCAGCCTGCGCATCCACGCAGTCTGGTCAGGATCCATGCTGTTCGCTTTCCATGCTGTTCGCTTTCAAAGCCTATTGCAGTCAGAAAAACTGTTAGCGAACAGCATGGATCCTGACCAGTCTGCGCGGATGCTTGTCTGGATCCATGCTGGTCGCAAAGCCACTATGTTGGGTTTCTTATGGCACGGCTCATATACATGTATTGATGAACTATAAACATATTACTAAGAAGTAGGACTAGATCACCCAAAATGCACGACAACTTTGCTGCTCTGGCCATTTTTATGTTTACTTTTTCTTGATTCTGCACGTATATTTCAAGGTTAATTGCTAAAGATAGTGAAATTAATGTGTCAGGATTCGCCATAAGAAAAAAGAACAAAGACATATCTGTAGCTCTTGCACGTCTTGAAATATTCTGTTACATCTATAAAAAAAACTTTAAAGTCAAAACGTAATAAAAACAAAAATAATCCATCCATAATTCACTGGATTAAATTGAAAATAAATAACCTACCAATTACAAAGACGGTGATTCCTTGGTCATGTAATATTTTTGCTTGTTCTAACGTCATAGGAACATTCTGGGACATTCCATCTGTAAGAACTATTGCAATATGTGGAATCCCGGGTCGTGTGTTCTTTAAAGCCAAACCCTGAAAGAGAAAATGTTAGAAGTGAGATAAGGTTTATGAAAAAAATAAAATAATGTTGCAACATTCATAACTTGTTTTTCTAACGGAAATCTGAGACAATTCAAAACAGACAAAAGATAAAATACTGATGCCACGAGAAAAGCATCTCAAAGTAGAAAGACGAAAGGAAGATTAATGGAAATAGACCGACAATAGAACTCTTTGATCACAGACAGAGATGACGTGCTTTCTAATTAGGCAAAAGTGTAACATACCTTGGTATGAAGGTAATTGAGAGCTTCTCCAGTGTTTGTACCAAAGCCTTCCCATGTAATCTGTGATATCTTACGGAACATGTCCATTCTGTCTGTATATGCACCAAGATCAAAATGAGGTGTCACGGTTTTACTGGAAAAAACGTTAGAATCACTCTATTATTTTGTAATTGTGAAAAGTCAGTGGGTTTCAAAAATATATGATTTGTAATGTTCGAAAAGGTTCCAGGAAGTTTAAAGTTATATTATGACCAAGCTACATATTTGAAAACTATGACCAATTACTAAATAGTAGTAATGCGAGAGTATTCTTTTCTAGAGTGAGGCGATTACTGAAGATGATGATGATGATAGTAGTATTTATGTAAAATCAACACGTTTTGTGTATAAAAAAGACAGTGTTATTCTATTTGTGCATTTCTATAAAGACAAAATAAGTGTGTGCTAGATAAAAGAAGTACGGACTAAATAACTAAAGACCGCAAAAAAGTTGTACTACTGCTAAAACACCTGACAGATTTTTTAACAAATCACTGATTCTACATTTAAATGAGATTGTAGCTTTGCATGCACAGTTTATTTATACATTTACCCTATTAAATACAGTTGATGAGGATTGTCTATATTCAAAGTATGTTGTTTTAGTGACGGGCGAGCATAGTATATCTTTAACCCTAAGCCTGCTATATTTCTAAAATGGACTGGTCCATCATTCAATTTGGGCAATACCATTTATTACTCGAAGGGGTGTTCACTGAAAATTTACTGACTGAACAGCGAACAGTGCAGACCATGTGCAGGCTAATCTTGGTCTGCCCTGGTCGCAAAGGCAGAACCACTTGCCGCCAACAGGCTAAAGGTTAATTATTACATTATTACGTATGGTTCACTGTTTGCTTCTCAATCAGATGTATCATCACATGAAGATACTGTAACAAATTATACCCAGTTAGCTAAAGAATTTCTGGATACATTTTTTCTAATTTAAAGTAGCATTTTACGGCCCAAGTATCGTGGAAGTGTCATTTGTATCACTTTATATCTGGATACATTTTTTCTAATTTAAAGTGTAGCATTTTACGGCCCAAGTATCGTGGAATTGTCATTTGTATCACTTTATATGTGGATATATTTTTCTAATTTAAAGTAGCATTTTACGGTCCAAGTATCGTGGAAGTGTCATTTGTATCACTTTATATCTGGATACATTTTTCTAATTTAAAGTGTAGCATTTTACGGCCCAAGTATCGTGGAATTATCATTTGTATCACTTTATATGTGGATATATTTTTCTAATTTAAAGTAGCATTTTACGGTCCAAGTATCGTGGAAGTGTCATTTGTATCACTTTATATCTGGATACATTTTTCTAATTTAAAGTGTAGCATTTTACGGCCCAAGTATCGTGGAATTGTCATTTGTATCACTTTATATGTGGATATATTTTTCTAATTTAAAGTAGCATTTTACGGCCCAAGTATCGTGGAAGTGTCATTTGTATCACTTTATAACTGCTATATAATTACTATTATTGCTTCGAAATCTGTTTTATTTTATGGCCAATGAGTACGACTTCGTCAATATTCTATACATGTTCATTCTAAAAACGACGAATGTGTTATTGTATTTTTCAGTTTCTATAAAGATGGATACCTATCTTGTCTTAGGTTTCAGAAATGAAATGAAAATGAAATACAGAACTTTATTTCAATAAAGTTTCATTGGATGTAATGGAAAATTTCAATTTCGCATATATTTTGTGTTTTGGTACATCAAGAGCGTGAGAAAGGTGGGAGTCACATGTAGAATCGGAAAACTGAGAACGGCTTCACATGGCAGTTATTCAAAATTTATTCAATGCAATAACATATTTATTTCTTCCAGGATGGAATATAATTGTAGAGACGAAACAGGTTAATTAACCTAAAACGTTTAAGTCAAGATACAAATCTGCATACATAGTATTACAAATTTGCAATGCACTTACTCAAGGCCAAAATTAATTGTTCCCAAGTTGTTTTTCTAAATCCCGATTGATTTATATATCACTTGTTTGGTTGAGGCCTTAAGTCTAAATAAGTCCAATAATCTCGCTAAATAACTCCCAAAGGTTGCCTTTTGAACTTGATGTCTTAGATAGTTAAGTAGTATGAACGTTCTGTTCAGTTTAGTCTCTAAGTTAATACCTCTGTCTTAAACACTTGTGTACATTGTGCAACTGATTCTGGAAGGTTACCAAATAAGTTCTGCATCATGCCACTTTTAAAAGCCGTTTTAAATGCACCATGGTTCCCCCATTGCTCACATATTAAACCTACGTTTTGTTCTTGACATGTACACCTACCTAAAGCTGATCACGCCAACCCGAACCTTGTTCTCATCTAAGTCGAACATTGATGCAACATCCTCTGTAAATCTTAGTTCCTTCTGGAAGTCGTTCTTAGAGAGACTACCGGAGGAATCGAGTGCGAAAAATACATCAGCTGGCTTTCCACCACAAGCTCAAAACGACAAAGAAATAATAATTTGTATGCATGCGCGCACTGAATAGTGTCATGAAAGTTTGCAAAAATATTATTAAATATTCCATGCAGGTACGTTCTTGTCAGTCAGTATAATAAGCAAATTTATCTAAACGCTGACTCTTTCTTGTCACAACAAAAGTAACATTTTAAACTAAATTATCAAACTAAAGAGCACAAGTACTATTTCTCACATTTAAATATTCACTTCCTTTCCTTGTTTTATAAAGACGGTTGCAGAAGGTAAACGATGACTTTTATGTTCTCATAATCACAAAACAAAACAACAGACATTGCGATATGAAATGGACATTTACGGTACTGTGAAATCATTAATATTCGTGGGGGACTAATTTTCGTGGATTTCGCGGTTGAGTCAGTCCACGTAATTTGATCCCAACGAACAAGTAAAATTCCCATTCATTTTATGTTCAAAAGTTGAAATCCACGAATTCATATCCCCATGGAATTGTAGTTTTGCCCAAAACCACGAAATTTCATGCCCACGAAATTCAATGATTTTACGGTATATAATAGAGAATATTTCAGTGTAAGAATGAATTGTCTTTCTCGAGTGAACACCAGATACAATATTTTCACGAGTGGCATAGTGAAAGATATTTTGATCTTACTTGTAAAACAAACATATTTTGTTTTATTTCAAGGTTTGATTAAATAATAGTTTCTTACCTGTGAAAAATCTTTGCGATACTTTTCACTGTGAAAGTACCAGATATATTTCACTCTAAAATTTCGATAATTCACCGAAAAAAATGCACTAAAACTATATGTTTGTGCCTCCTATCAGCTCTCTTAACATTTTTATGGGAGTGTGGCTTAGACTTAAATATACAATTTACTACCTTAGGTCTTTGAATCTAATAGTACCTAGAAATAATCACACTTACGTAAAACATTTACATTATTTAAAGTATTAGAAAGTTTTACTGACTTCTTTTTGCTCTTTTATATTGTGTTCGAATTTAAGTATATCAGCAAGTCAAAATAAAACATACTTACGTGCAAAGTCGGAAGCGTCTGCAACAACCTAAAGATTTTTAACCAATAAAAAAGTTAGATTTATTTCAAGAATACGGTAATATGACTTTGAACCTTCAAATCGCTGTTTAGAATATATTTTTCTGTTTAAAAAAAAAAAACACTATTAATTATCATTGGTTTCAGTATCACAATCCGAGCAAAAGTGCACTTCTAAACACCTAGTAAAATGAAACAGTAATAGTATTTTTTTAACTATTGAA
This sequence comes from Mercenaria mercenaria, assembly GCF_021730395.1. NCBI lineage: Eukaryota > Metazoa > Mollusca > Bivalvia > Venerida > Veneridae > Mercenaria > Mercenaria mercenaria. The sequence continues at coordinate 7,224,990 of NC_069372.1, forward strand.
ACAGCAATATAAAACTTATTAAGGAAGATAAATAAACTCTACATAGAAACAATAATAATAATACATTACCAGTATCAACGCGAGTATAATACAGCTATACCCTGTACACATTTCGGTGATTAAACTAGTCCTCTGCCTGAAATACTAAAAAGACCACTGAATTGGCAGGCTATAGAACGATACACATAACGCAATTCTGTTCTCCCTTGTACTGAATTATATAGTGACTGTTCCCGTTCTGTTTTTCCTCGTGGTATTTTCACGTTACAGTGCCAAGTATTTCCCGTGTGTATTGATATTAAAACGGACGTCCGGAATTAATTAACAAATTCTGGAAACAACAAATTAAGCGAAAACAATATTTCGAACTGTTAAATGCATGCTCAAATGTTTTTCCCGCTTGGAGACCGAATATTGATCACGTGATATGATTTCCGACCAGTGCTTTAAAACAAATAAGTTTGCAAACATCATAATGGATTAACGTAATTAGACCCATTTATCATGAAAGCAATGTAAAATAACGTAATCAGACTTTCTGAAAAAAGATATGGCCCCAGTGGCTATTTAATAGCTGTCATAAAATGCCGTAATGATAATTTGCCAAACGATATGGGCATTGCCTCATATATCATAGTGGTTATCGCTAAATTAGTTTGACGTTTATTTTTTTGTTTTCGATGGTTTCTATTTCAAATCCAGCAATCAGGCTCGTATGTTTGACTCTGTAATATTTTTAGCAACATTTTCGTGTTTTAAAGCTGTTTACGTTTAATGCTATTTCTATTAGGGGCTGGTCAATCTTTCAGTTTAGACAGTACCATTAACTGTTAAAAGGGATGTTTACCAAAATAAATACTGACTTAATGCCGATCAGTGCAGACCATGGTCAGACTGCACGGATGTGCAGGCTGATCTTGGTCTGCACTGGTCGCAAAGACAGAATTACTTGCCGCCACCAGGGTAAGGGTTAAGGGACAAAACAGGTAGTTTCATGAAATGCAAATTATTATCTATCTGATCTTGGTCTGCACTGGTCGCAAGGGCAGAATTACTTGCCGCCACCAGGGTAAGGGTTAAGGGACAAAACAGGTAGTTTCATGAAATGCAAATTATTATCTATCTGATCTTGGTCTGCACTGGTCGCAAGGGCAGAATTACTTGCCGCCACCAGGGTAAGGGTTAAGGGACAAAACATGTTGTTTCATAAAATGCAAATTATTATCTATCTTTTATACTGATAAGTTATTTCGGTTTAGAAGGTCAGATTTTTTTATTATTCCAAATTGTCTAATAAAGAAGTAAAAGGAAGATGACCATTCGCCTTATTCTAAATTTAATTTAAGTGAAAATTAATTGGATAATTCCTATGCCCATCATTATACCAACATTCTTTATTCAAACTAATGGCAGGCTCGGACTCCACGATTTCGACGAACATGAAATAACAACACTTATTCCAAGTACGGAGAGAATTTTACGTCCACCACACGGTACTTAAACCATTTTTCAAAGATATTTTTAGCATAATCTGACTTGCCCCTTTGATATACTAGTAATGTTGTTGTGTGTGTATGTTTTTTGTTTGTTTTTTTTTTCTGAAAATACTTTTTATCATTTTATTGCAAACAATCACAAAGTAATATCGGCGCCTCATCCCGATGTCTCAGATGTCATTTCGAGCTGTTATATAAACCATTCTTTATATATATATGTTCAATTTCAGCTCCTCATGTATTGGTTTTCTACTTCCGGTTACTTCGGTAACTTCATCTGGAGAGCTTCCCTTTATATATGTGTAACCTGACTCCTCCGGCTGGCTTTTAAACTTTCAACATTGAATCTGCTTGCTGTGTTTATTATATTAACAATCCTGACATGAAAATAAAAATGTAGACTAGATTACAGCCTTGTCTCTTTGCTCTATGTTAAGCCTGGATTGTGATCATTCTGCGTTCGAATCCTTCACCCTCAACAACTGTTCCCGGACCTTGGCAGATGCGACGGTGGAACAATACATATATTCTCTGTCAGTAAACATTGACGATTATATTTAATTCAATTGATTTACAATAAAATAATAAAGAAAACTCCATAGACCGCAAAACACGACTGAAAGAGAAAAGTTGTTGGCTACGTTTAACGGAGCCTATTCATATACCTGATATTCGTGCCTTCGTCCACGCTCAATTCAATTTCATTTGATATTTTACTCGGATGACTAATGACAAAGACTGGTTCAATCACAAAGATTGAGTCACAAATGTTGCCTCTATTTTTAAAAGCTTTTCCTTTGATCTGGCCTTCTGAACTAGTTTTTGACTCAGTTTCAAACTTGACCTACAAATCATCAATACAAACATTCTGACCAAGTTTATAAAGATTGTGTCACAACTGTGGCTTCTAAAAGTGTTCACAAGGCAAATATTGACGCACGACGGACGACTCACGCCGATGGACGCCGGACAATGACAGGTCACAGTACCTCACCTTGTCAACAATTGTGTGTAAACGACATCTCCTCCTAAACCACTGAATGGATCTTGATGAAACTTGGCCATGGTGTTCCTTGGGTGGTCCTCTTGGGAGGTCTTCTAATGTGAAACTTCTGGCCCGATTTTAAATAAATTTACACAAATGGTTCTTGTGTGGCTCTGTACCAAGTTTGTTCAAATTATTTTGATTTGTCAAAAAAATGGTTGCCAGAGAGCGAGATATTTTAGCTACCCTTCAGCACAAAGTGCGCTTGCTGAGCTATTGTTATCACGCCGTATCCGCCGTCCGTCCTTCAAGCGTCCGTCCGTCCATATGTCCGTCAAGGCGTCAGTTGTCAACAATTATGTTTAAAAAATGGATTTTGATTAAACTTCGCGTGGATGTTCCTTTGGTGGTCCTCTATCAAAGTTGCTCAAACGGCTCCTTCCACATAGGGGCCACCAGAGCTAAAAATAGAAAAAATTCACACAGCATTTCCACGTAAACCAATGGTCCGATTGTGAAATGATTTGACACACATCCTTATGCCACGCTCTACCACGATTGTTAAAATTATATCGATTTGTTAAAAAAACATGGCCGCCAGGGTGCGTGGTCAGTTTTTCCTATATGCAGGCCTATAAAGTGGAAAATTTAAGAATCGTCTTGTGTGAAACTGCTAACCCGGTTTTGAAATAATTTAACACAGATAGTCCTCATGTGACCCTCTTCCAAGATTGTTCAAATTATTCCAATTCGTCAAAAAGCATCACTATATGTTTTAGTGGAAACTGTATCAATCTGAAACTGATTTTAAAATAATTGTACACAGATCTATCACTTGCAAATTAATGAATAATCAACATCCTCCTTACGCTTAAAGCATGAGTCATGTATACATAGTTTACAGTTTCAAGTTGAATTTAATGAAGAAACTATTCTCGACATTTATAAACTTTATTGAATCTTAGTAAACATCTTTTACTATACACACAAACCAACAACTAATAATCTTTTCAAGTTATGGCACATATATTCGATAACGATGAAATACAAATATACACAATGTAAACTAGAACTCTATGTTCTATATATATCAAGAATTGTGATTAATGAAAACATTTCTTACCAAAAGCACACAAAACTTGGTATTTATAGCATATATTGGTTCAATGAAACAACTTACGAACTATTTATTATTGTGCATTAAATTTCCAGTCGTCAAAATCCACACTACAATGCCACTAATCGCAATACTCTTGTACCTCATACTTTTTTTGAGTTACTTGCAACGCTCGTGATGGAATGTTTCAGTAATGTTAATGGATACTTAAATGTCATTTATTGGGAATTCATATATTTACTAGTATATTGTCAGCAGAACTGTGTACCTATCCCTATCTTTTTATCGCAAAGAATTCTGATTAAATTCTGACTTACATGAAATTTCTCAGTTAGATACATGTCATTATTTTCACTGGAAGAAAAACAGCTAATATTTTACAAACGAATCATCTGAGTATGTGCACAAAATATATTTAAAAAACTTCCTGAATTTCAAGTCATAATGATGTTAAATGAATGACTGACTGATTGAGCATGTGTAAGCAGTCACCGATTGCATGAAGCCGGTACGTTAGCGCTACAGCACCCTTGTTACCCGGATAATACAAAATGATACGATAAGTCCAACATGCTATAAAATGGCCGATCAACGATTTTGAAAATTTCACGTTTTTCGATAAGTTGCTGTGGCTTGATAAGAGATTTTAACCCACAGGTGTTGCAAAAAGAACGAATGGCGATTTGTTTCCATGGAACTCAGACTATTTTACTGTATTTTTGTGAATCCAATACACAATATGTTAAATAGTTTACAAAAACCATGTAAGTTTAGTTTGAAAAATCATAAAAAAAATATTTAGAATTGTTTTTCATGCTTGTAATTCACTGTATATACGACTCTACCACTTCACTATCTAACATAGTTTACAGTAAGTTGTTTACTATTGCCGTTTTAATGTCAAAATCATTTATATTGATCTGTGTATGAAAAATGGATAATAGCCAAAAATGACCATGGATAATGCCCTACATGCGTTGTCTTTGAAAGTGGATAATAGTCAAAATTGATTTTTTTCATTGACATCCCATTACAGATTGACCAGTTGTGTGTGCGTGGACATTGTTTTGATAAATTACTTTGTAACAACATGATGATATGAGCCTGTTAACATTTTTATGCTTGTAACAGGCACAGTTTATAACTTGTACCTTCCTGGTATCAAGTACACATGTGCATAAGTATTATTTCATCACCCCACCCCCGCTGTTCCTTTTTACCCCACGGTCTCCATATTCCATATAGAATACATACATGTATTTGATTGTCAACTACCTTTTATAATCACTAATAGCACAAACCCTGTTCACATTCTGAATACCTAGGTGTACATATTCAGGGTTGCCAGCACTCTAGGATGAATAAAATTCCCTGACTTTTCCCTGACCAATACATGTTTTTCACTGACCAAACCGCCAAACATATAAACGGCCTCCTGACCTCCCCTATAGCCGTCCAATCCTCCAGTTATTTTTTTTCCAAATATTTTGTATTTATTTTCCAATATATTAAACATAAACATCAAACAAAATGATAATAAACATGGTTTTCTTTCTTGTATGACTGTTTAGTGGTCAAGTCAATGAAACATAATTGTGACTATTGGTCAGTGAAACCTAATTATTAAGAGATATGTAACATGTCAAAAGCATCTTTGCAAGACATGTAACTATCAAAAATCTAACATCTTTTAAGGTACACTTTCCACATGGTAAAAACAATAAAGTATGGTTAATAACAAGACCATTGGGACCCTGCTAGTATTAGCAAAATATCATTCTCAAAAATCCAAGATCTGTTATACAGTTTCCTAGAGACAAAAACAATAAAATACCATGACTAATAGCAAGACCATTGGAATCATATTGACAAAGCATCACTCTCAAAATCCAAGATCTCTTAATATACAGTGTCCTAGTCACTGTGGCAAAAACAATAAAGCATCATGACTAATACTGTAGTAGCAAGACTATTGGAATCCTATTGGCAAAACATCTCTCTCAAAACCCAAGATCTCTCAATAGTTTCCTAGTGGCATAACAATAAAGCATTGATATAAACAAGATCATTTGAAGCATATCTGCAAGGCATAATTCTTAAGGCACACTTTCTTTGTGGCAAAAAAACAACAACAATAATAGCATAGTTAATAACAAAAAGAGTTTTCACAATATTCATCACTAGAAAATATTGTGTTAGTCTTTAGAGCCTGTTTGTCCATGTTTCCTAATGAAAATGACCCTCCACCACAAATAACACATCTTGCTTTATTCACATTTTTTGGATCTTTTCCTACACAACTCTTAAACTCAATGTCTGTCAGCCAACTGTCATTGAAAGATGTTTGTTTACTACTCATTATTGGTTAGTTGGTTAGTTTGTCATGCTAGTAGGGAAGTACCTGAAATAGTAACTTGTTTATAATACATGCCATCAACAATGTACTTAGATGTGTATGTTATGATATTATTTAACAAACAGAAAACACCTGGAGTACCTACAACAAAAAAGTGTATTAGAATAATGTTAGTTGTAGGCTCTCTTCATGTGTCACTTTCCTACAAAATAACAAAAAAAAATGTTAGTTAACTCTGGAGGCAAGGGTTGCAAAGCATTTCAGTCTTCAAGCAAAATCAGTGTTTAAAGAAAAATGGGGGATTTAAACAAATTAAATGCATGTTACAGTATTACATCATTAAACTTTGTTTTTAATTACTTAAATTTAATGCTTGAAGACTGCCATAGCCATAAAAGTTTTAAATGATTAACTTCTTCGAGCTTTGAAATCATTTTTCCCTGACTTTTCCCTGACTTTCCAGGATTTTCATTTTTCACTGATCAAATTTTAAAATTCCCTGACAATTCCTTAACCTTGAAAAAGAAACCAATTTCCCTGACTTTTCAAGACTGCTGGCAACCCTGATACCGGTTCACCAAGATCTCTCTTACACGCACACGCACACGCAATTCACGTCACATTTTGTAATTGGAAATCCCGGACGACCAATTCACCGTGACACAGTTATAAATTGTTTGCGTAAACGCGGGATTCATTTCCGTCGTCCAGCTCGATGTCAGGCTCTTGTCATCGTCAAGAAAAGCAACGCTGGGCTCTAAATAACCGACGACTTCAGTACGGAACTGTTGTATTTAGCGACGAATCAAGATTTAATCTCCATCACGCTGACGGATAGATCAGAATATAGAGACGCCGCAACAAACGTTTCGCAAATAACTGTGTGCGTGAGGTTTATCCGTACAATGGTGGCAGAGTCATAGTATGGACAACAATAAATTCCACCTTCAGGTCCACCCTTGTATAGGCTGTCATACAGAGCAATGGTGGCTATACGCGTTATTGACTGCACTGACGTTGAAGCATGGAAAGAAATCTGTTATGTTTACTTTGATTACACATATAAATTTGTATGGCTAAACATTAGTAGGTTATAAATATTGACTATTACAATACTTGTTGGCATGCGTTTTTTTTTCGTGTCAGTTTACAATGTTGACTATTATCCATATAACATTTTGGGCTTTATCTTCGAAATTTCTGTGAACACTTTGGTCAGTATCCATCGACTAATACATATGCTTATATATTTGTAAATTTGGGTTATTTGATCTAAGATTAAAACTGCCTAACATGTGCATATCATTGTTTATATAATAACTGAAATTTACAAAAAAACATTCATTACCAAAAATCCAAAAATCAGTCAAACTAGGTAAATCCTGAAATTATGTGAAAATGAAATGGCTACCGAAATGGGAAGCGTATTATTATTATAATTATTATTATTATTATACCAGATTTGTTGAGCGCCCTTTTCATATGAAATATACTTTCAAGAGCGCTTTACAATTAAACGTAACATATCACAGATATGTAGTAATAACTGTATTGAGAAAAAAATGATAGTATTACTTAGTTGAATTAAAAGTAAAAAATACCTTGGGCTTATTCCAGGCAATAAAGTAATTGTAATTCATATAAAAGTAAAACAACAAACATCTGAAAACTTATACTTTTAGTATGCAAGATCTGGTGTCTATGTCAGTTACACAAATTGAGTGAATTGATCGTTTGTAAAAGGGGATTGGTTGTTGGAAGCTGCAGGTCTGTTGTTGTTGTTGGCAAAAGGAGATCGGCTGTTGGCAGCTGCAGGTTTGTTATTGCGTGCAGGAAATAGATTCAATGGAGATCGGTTGTTGGCAGCTGCAGGTTTTTTGTTGCGTGCAGGAAATAGATTCAAAGGAGATTGGTTGTTGGCAGCTGCAGGTTCGTTGTTGCGAGTTGAAATTAGAGCCAATGGAGATTGGTTGTTGGCAGCTGCAGGTTCGTTGTTGCGAGTTGAAATTAGAGCCAATGGAGATTGGTTGTTGGCAGCTGCAGGTTTTTTGTCGGGAGCAGCAGGTGTCGGTTTAATATGGTTGAGAGGCGTTATGCAAGATCCATGCGTTGTCATATTACAGGACTGGTAAACAAGGTCGAATACTTGACCCTTTGGACACGACTGGACGTGCGGTATAAAATCATTGAAACAATTAATGAACTTGCTACAATCTAATGGATGAGAATGTAACATAGGCTTATCAGTCGGGCATACAAGATCGTTATAGCACGCTACGTTTGTTTTCATATTACAGATGCCAGAAATGGGGTCATAAAGCGTATCTGGGGGACAGGCAAACTTTATTGGTGATGTGTCGAAATATGCACATCTGTAATAGTAACCGCAGTTGTTTGGGTCAGGTTGCACCATGTTGTTTTCTACCTGGCAGGTCACGGCAATGCGACGAGCCTTTTTATATGTACCTGAAAAGAAATACATGACGATTTTGACAGACATCTATATGCATAAATATTTGCGTATTTAAACTTACATAATAATGTGAAATTTGAAAAAAATATAACTATCCCTTAGATGTATAAACAAACGGCTCGTGAGGGCATATATCCCTCACTAGAGTTTCACCGCTCAAAAAGTACAAGAATCATTTCTGAAAAATAAACTTTGAAAACCGGCTTTCAGATTTAGATTTCAAAGCTTCTCAAGGAGCCACATCCTTCACTGACAGTCATGTTTAATTTTGATAAATCAATGTTTCTGGTGGGTCACCTATGGCATATGTCTGTGAAATTATTTAAAAATCAGACTAGTGGTCTTTTCGGATCATAGAGTCCATTCAATATCAATGTAGTTGAATTCCGCCTAAGCCAGTGAGTGTTGCATTTTCAATTACCTCTCATGAGCAGAAGCAGTCACACCGTGTGTAATGGCTATCCTGTTAGGTTGCATTACGTGCTTCCAGGGGATAAATCACGAATTTTGTGACGAAGAAATGGCGTTTGAAGACTTTTCTAATCTTAGCTCTGCGTGCAATGTATTTTTCTTTTTTGACAAACCAGAAAAATATGTATGTTCTTGGTAGTCGGACAAACCTTTTAGGAGAAGATTTTGTTTGAAGATTTATCTTTTCTAGCTTTTTCGGTTAGTTTTTTGACGGCTCGAAATGATTGACCCAGTCTTGGTCATCTGTCATCCGAGACATATTTCGTGCAGAATTATACGGTGGGTATCACAATAGCTCAAATCGAGCTCTTGTGCTCTAGTGAGCTAAAATAACAATTATTAGCAAATCAATATCATTTGATATTATCCATTTCAGATTATATCCTTGGCATTAAATCTACATACCTGGAAAACAATTGCTTGGGCTTATCATCGGGTAAGCGGCAAGTGCTAAAATAAAACAAAACATTCGGATTAGAAAAGTACAAAATAAGTTCTGTAGTACCGTTTCGTCTGTAACGTGTCATTTACTTTAATCTGAACGTATTGTGATTAATCTGAACTCGTGACGTCAACATTAGTTTGTATTTTCAAAAATAGCATGACTTGTCATTTCAGAATTGGACTTCAGCTTTTAAATACCAATTTACCAGTCTATTGTTTTATGTCCAGAACAATTCTGTTGTTTAAGTCAAAATTTATTTGGTTACAATATTATGGAAAAGTCCAACCAGAAAGAAAAGTATTGTATCTGTTCAATTAAAGTTTTCGTAAATAATTAAACTATTTTATTTTATTTCTCTGCCCTTTTAATGACCTCAGAAAAAGAAAATTCTATAATTCCTAAGAAAGTTGACAATAGATGGGTCAAAATTGAATTTTTTCGACCATTTTCAACTTACAATATTTAATTTATACGAAAAATTTACATGAAATTTAGAATCAAACCAGAAATTTGAGAAGAAACACCAAATCAACGAATATTGTACTTTGTAACCGAATCTTTTTCTAGTCGTAAAACAATCACTGGTGTCATTACAAACGTGTTCAAAATACACTAGGGACATAGTGTTCAAATAACAAATACCTCTTATTGCTAAATATGTTGTATCGTCATGTGTGTTTGGGGTGGAGGTGGGGAGGGGGCTCCATGGCCGAGTGGTTAAGGTCGTTGACTTATAATCACATGCCCCTCATCGATGTGGTTTTGAGCCTCACTAGGGGCGTTGAATTCTTCATATGAGGAAGCTATCCAGCTTACGGAAGGTCGGTGGTTCTACACAAGTGCCCGCTCGTGATGAAATAATGTACGGAGGGGCACCTAGGGTCTTCCTCCACCATCAAAGCTGGAAAGTCGCCATATGACCTATAACTGTGTCGGTGCGACGTTACACGTTAAACCCAACAAAAATGCTGTATTGTCAAGCTTGAAATAAATACATGATAGTACTACGTACAGGAACATATGCCGTTCGCTAGATCCGGTATTGCATCAGCAAGTCCAGACTTGAAGTCAGCCATCGAAAACAACCTGCAGTAGTCTGTTCCAATTAGTGGAAAATCTTCCGCCGAGCCATTGGCAATTAGAGCATACATGAGTATTCCATCCTCTCTTTTAGCTTTGGTGGCCGCAGCTAAAATAGAATAAAATTACATACACTTGGATAAACTGCTCTGAAATAGGATTGTCACACAAGAACTATTGAAAAATAGAATTTTGTTCCATCCTAGAAATGCTGGGATATGTCAAGTTGTTAGGTAGAATTCTATTGTAATTTGTTGTTAAAATACAAAACGAAAATATTACTTGAAATATTAAGAATAAAGCAAGTGTAACGCCGCTAACTATAACAAAGTATTTTCGTGTCAACTTTCTACAAATAATAACATATCTTGTGTCTATTTCTTTTACTTTTCTTCCTGTAAATATTAATCTTTATTTTAGCAAAATCCCTTTACATTATAGATTTCTGTTCTTTATACTTATTCATATGCCATGAAATATGATATTTGTTGTTGCTGTAAGGACAGGACTTTACACATGTTCCGTCTACAATCCGCACTTATAGAACTATTAGTATTTATGATAAAACATTTGACACAGTAACAAACTAGGGAAAAGATAAACATGTTATCCTAATACAATCTTTTAATCAACATATTTTTTTTTTCTTTAACAACATAAAAAATAAGAATTTAGAAAGTAGTGTCTTAATGTAGTCTCTCAAGCAATTTTGTGGTAGGCAGTTGGTTTTTCGCAAGCGAATTGGCAACTGGCTCTCCTGAGTGTTTCCAAGACTGATCTTTACGTTGAAAGTGTCAGATATTGATATGAAAGACCATATTAAATGTCATATTGAATTATTTTATCCATTTTTGTTTGAAAAAAAGCTTTTCTGAAACGTATCGCAAATTGGCAACTGGCTGTCCAGGTACTTTCTGAGCCTCATGAATGCATTTTAAGAAATGAAGATTAATATTAAAGAACAAAACATGGATTACAATGATTTTTTATCATTATGTTTTAAAAGGTAATCAGACTTGCTTATACATTTTGAATAACCAACTTGCAACTAGTAAGTAGTTGGTTATTCGAATGTTCAACTACCAACTACCAACTGCCTCCCAACTTTACTGTCATCAAACTAATATAAAATGAAATATATGTGGAGCCATAATTTTTAGTATAATAATAAGCGTATGACTTACTTATAACGTTTTGAATGTCTTTCTTTGGCGTTGGTCCAAATGCGAATATAATCCCAATCTTCTTGGCACCTGGTCGAAGAATATGCATGTCGTAGCCATCCGGGGGCTTGGTCAGGATATGTCGGATTTCTCGGATTGCCTTTGCAAGATTCTGCTTATGACCCATCTGAAACAGAAGAGGATTTAAACAAAAGGGCATGTTACTTCTTTAAAAAAATGCCTTTGAAAAAAAGGTTGAAAGATTCAGCTTATGACCCATCAGAAACAGAATAGATAATTTAAACAAAAGGGCATGTTACTTCTTTAAAAAAGTGCCTTTGAAAAAAAGGTTGAAAGATTCAGCTTATGACCCATCTGAAACAGAATAGAGGATTTAAACAAAAGGGCATGTTACTTCTTTAAAAAAAATGCCTTTGAAAAAAAGGTTGAAAGATTCAGCTTATGACCCATCTGAAACAGAATAGATGATTTAAACAAAAGGGCATGTTACTTCTTTAAAAAAATGCCTTTGAAAAAAAGGTTGAAAGATTCAGCTTATGACCCATCTGAAACAGAATAGATAATTTAAACAAAAGGGCATGTTACTTCTTTAAAAAAATGCCTTTGCAAGATTCAGCTTATGACCCATCTGAAACAGAATAGATAATTTAAACAAAAGGGCATGTTACTTCTGTAAAGAACTGCCTTTGCAAGATTCTGCTTATGACCTGTCTGAAACAGAATAGATGTTTTAAACGAAAGGGCATGTTACTTCTGTAAAGGACTGCCTTTGCAAGATTCTGCTTATGACCTGTCTGAAACAGAATAGATGTTTTAAACAAAAGGGCATGTTACTTCTTTAAAAAAGTGCCTTTGCAAGAATCAGCTTATGAACCATCTGAAACAGAATAGAGGATTTAAACAAAAGGGCATGTTACTTCTGTAAAGGACTGCCTTTGCAAGATTCTGCTTATGACCCATCTGAAACAGAATAGATAATTTAAACAAAAGGGCATGTTACTTCTTTAAAAAAAATGCCTTTGCAAGATTCAGCTTATGACCCATCTGAAACAGAATAGATGTTTGAAACAAAAGGGCATGTTACTTCTGTAAAAAATGCCTTTGCAAGATTCTGCTTATGACCCATCTGAAACAGAATAGAGGATTTAAACAAAAGGGCATGTTACTTCTGTAAAGAACTGCCTTTGCAAGATTCTGCTTATGACCCATCTGAAACAGAATAGATGTTTGAAACAAAAGGGCATGTTACTTCTGTAAAGGACTGCCTTTGCAAGATTCTGCTTATGACCTGTCTGAAATAGAATAGGTGTTTGAAACAAAAGGGCATGTTACTTCTGTAAAGAACTACCTTTGCAAGATTCTGCTTATGACCCATCTGAAACAGAATAGATGTTTGAAACAAAAGGGCATGTTACTTCTTTAAAAAATTGCCTTTGCAAGATTCTGCTTATGACCTGTCTGAAACAGAATAGATGTTTTAAACGAAAGGGCATGTTACTTCTTTAAAAAAATGCCTTTGCAAGATTCAGCTTATGACCCATCTGAAATAGAATAGATGTTTGAAACAAAAGGGCATGTTACTTCTGTAAAAAATGCCTTTGCAAGATTCTGCTTATGACCTGTCTGAAATAGAATAGATGTTTTGAACGAAAGTGCATGTTACTTCTGTAAAGAACTGCCTTTGCAAGATTCTGCTTATGACCCATCTGAAACAGAATAGATGTTTGAAACAAAAGGGCATGTTACTTCTGTAAAAAATGCCTTTGCAAGATTCTGCTTATGACCCATCTGAAACAGAATAGATGATTTAAACAAAAGGGCATGTTACTTCTGTAAAAAATGCCTTTGCAAGATTCTGCTTATGACCCATCTGAAACAGAATAGAGGATTTAAACAAAAGGGCATGTTACTTCTTTAAAAAAATGCCTTTGCAAGATTCTGCTTATGACCTGTCTGAAACAGAATAGATGTTTGAAACAAAAGGGCATGTTACTTCTGTAAAAAATTGCCTTTGCAAGATTCTGCTTATGACCTGTCTGAAACAGAATAGATGTTTTAAACGAAAGGGCATGTTACTTCTGTAAAGGACTGCCTTTGCAAGATTCTGCTTATGACCTGTCTGAAACAGAATAGATGTTTTAAACGAAAGGGCATGTTACTTCTGTAAAGGACTGCCTTTGCAAGATTCTGCTTATGACACATCTGAAACAGAATAGATGTTTTAAACGAAAGGGCATGTTACTTCTGTAACTATTTATAACAAAGAGAACAGCCAGTCTAATTCTCTTGGCTTTGACAAAGTGGTTATACAGCCATATGAAATTGAACAAGATGCATGCAACAACAGCACTGGGATACAAAGTGTGGCCGTCGCCACTAATTTTGAAAGTTTTCTTGATATGCTAAATGTCACACTTCTATGTCCGTTGACACAAACAAACAGAAGAAAATCAAAGGTATTTGGTACAAATAACAGAGGCCAATTGCAGTTTTATACAAATCTTTTCTTTTCTTCGGTTGCGTGATCAACTGCAACATTTTCATGGGCCATAAATTATAAATTCTGGCGGGTTATGAAAAGAAATATGCATAGTAAAACTATTCACCACTGTAATATCTTTAATTTTATATCAATTCATTATAATAGAGCCTGGAACAAGTGGAGATGTGTATGTAATAAAAATATTATTAGATTTTCGTCGATAAATACATTTTGTATATATATTTGCTTTTACCGAATAACATATTGTGCTCCTAAAGTCTCGCAATATTTCCGTTGCAGAACTCTTGCATATTTCTCGATAAAAGTCTAATAACATACAATATTAATGGAAATTGCCTCCGTGGGGACTGGTTAAAGTCGATGATTTCGAATCATCTGCCCATCACCTTTGTGAGATCGAGCCATGCTAGGTTTGTCAAGGAATATAGTTATCAGCTGCTTTGCGGGGAGGAACCTTGGTTCTGTCCTGGTGCCCGTTTGTGTCTGAAATTATGTCCTGAGTGAAACCTGGGTATTCATCCATTCATCCACCGTTTAAAGCTGGAAGGTCATTGCCATATGATTTGAACTGTATATCGGTGCGGCTTTAACCCCGACAAAACAAATAATTAATTCTGATATGTTTATATGTATTGTATTAACCGTATTTGGTTGAGCAAATGTCACAAATCATGACTTTAATGCCAACATAAATGACATTTTGACACGATAACAAAAGAACTTTCAGATTTAGTTTTGATATATATTTATATCTACATAATTACAATTAATTAAATGACTTCCTAAAACTTTAAATATTCTCAGACTAACAGTTTTGCTGTGAATGTTTTCATTTGACAGACAGACACGTTTAATGATCTGCACTAAAAGAGAAGAAAGAAAATTAAACAACAATAACGTATTTAGAAAGGGAACTTACAAAAAGTTGTTTTCAAAGTCTTGGGCATAATGATAATGACATAGTGTTCCTTTATTATTTTAGAAATGCTATTTCTGAACTGAATATATGCAAAGTAATCATAGGATTTGTCAGTATATTGTCAGGATAGCAGGAGAGCATCTCCTTAAAGTCACTACGCAGTAAGAAAAAAACATTTCCATTTCAAGTTAAATTTATATGCATGTTGATAATAGAGCAACTGAATTAAAAACTTTTTAAATAATAGAGAGTTTGAGATTTCAACCTTCGCCTTCCCCTTCAACGTCTCTTGCGAAGTTAACGTATGAAGTTGAAGTTTGATTAAAATTCCTTGAGATTTCAAACTTTAGAATGTACCATACTTCTTTTAATCCGCCCATTCAATTTTTCCGTAATTATGATCGTTTTTTTCGTGCATTTTGATATCAATTGTCCGAAAGGACAGGACTTTTACCTAAGGTTTTAAAAAAGAAAATTAAATAAAAACATTTCAATTAATATAATCATCACATGGGTATTAGAGATTTTCAGCTTACTTCGACGCGTACTGCGGACCACGGACTACGAACTTACTATGGGTTTTCTCAAACTGTATATGAGGAAGTTATGCATAACTGAACAGTGGCATATTTAGCATCCGGTTACAATGCCGTAATATTGTTTTCATTTAAAATATCTGAGAAAAGACAGCTATAAGATTTATCAATATCCGTTTTATTGTATATGAAATACCAATATATTTTCTAACAGTGTGGGGGCTTTTTTAAAATTGTTCACCTGTATATATTCAAATCTTTCGAACTTCTTTTTTATTTGAAGTGCTGCAATTTATTTATATGCTTGCTGTCGTGATGGCTAGATAATAAATTTTTATACCAATATAGACCTTGAGTTTTCATGAGTTTAAATCTTTGTTCAAGTTCCCTGAAGACAAATATCTACACATACCCCATTTGTGCATGTGTTCGACTAAAACGGCTTTGTAAATAATAACAAAAGGCTAGTCTCGACTTCAAAGCTTGTTGTATAAATGACCACACAGAATTGCTCAAATTGCGTCATAGGAGTTGACTAATTCAAAAATATAATCTCGTTGACAATTCTATGCATTTACTGGCCATAAAACATTTTTGGAATATGATCGGAATTTTGACCTTTGACGCTTCACATGCCCTTTCTTCACAAAACAATTTTCGGTCTCAGCTGGGTTTTAGATTGAAATGATGGCAGCTAGTTTTGATGGTACTTAAAGATTAAATTCGAGTTGAGACTGACAATCCATACTGAATAGTCACTTGAAAATAGTCATGAATTTAAATCTTAAATTTTAACATGCAATATTGATATCAATGACAATGTTTCATTATCAAACTCAACTGAGACCCAAAATGTTTTGAAAACAGAAGCCCAGGAATTCAGTCTTGGAGTGATCTCAGTAATCAAGATCGAGCCTGTGTTGATCATTTTTCAAAATCTGATATCAGATTATGTTAATATGAAGTGGATATTTTTATTTTTTTTTAATTTTCAAACATGCTTATACATAACTAATTCAGGATGTTGCTGCTAAATTATGGTAATATATCGGATCTTGTTTCGACAGGGATGAAAGATGCATGTATGAGAACTTCCCATATGTTTTGACTTAAGAATTGAATGGTATTTTTCTGCAGTTCATCGATGTATGAACTGTCAGGAAGTTTATTCTTCGGTGTTTATGTAAAAATTAGGTGTACACTTCCCGATAGTTCATACATAGATGAACCGCAGAAAAATACCATTCAATTCTTATAATTACAACTACAAAAACTTCTTCCATTTGTTTCCTATTTGAAAAAAAATCCAACTTTTTTCCAGAAACGAAAAAGTAGTCCGTAAAATTATGAATATCAATTACATCTAATGAATACGTGATGGCTTCATTGAGAAATATTTTTATGTACTGTACTTATCATGTGTTGCTTTCAGATCAACATTAATTAGAAAATATATGCTTGGGTCCCTGTAGTTCGCTAGCTACAGCGATGTTCACCAGCGATGTTTCATGCATTACCAACTTTAATAAAACATGTACTCTAGAAGTTTTATAAATTACACTGCTTAAATCACAAACTTTTAAGAATTCATCAAAGCAACCATCTTTTCATTCGATTTATCATTGATTTCACTGAATGGTGTAAATTTCAAATTCTGTATATTCTTTCAACATAATACAGATTTACATAATTTTGATAAATATTCATTTTAGTGAATTATCTGAAAGGAAAATATCGACAGTCTTAATACTTGCAATTTACGGATGTTTGTGAAATATATAAAGGATCTTACGTGAGTGAATTTTGTTACTGAATTTATTCAACTAGTGAATTAACATAATAAAACCTGAGGCTCGTGACGAGCATTTTATCATTAAATAAATAAGGAAAGTGTTTCTTTCTCGTTCTTGTAAGAGAATTTCCAGCATGTCATTTGTGTATTGAATACAATTTACAAAGAACGACTGTTTTGTTTGTGTCTGTTCAATGTTTAACACCCTGCACGACCCCTGGCAATGGCTCTATCACACAAACATTAAATGAACTTGTATGGCTATAGTCTGTGTAAAGTTAATGTTCTAAACTTAAGCACATAGACGCTTATTGAAATGAAGAATGAAATCCTACATGAACGCGTACACGTACAAGTACCACCTCTCAATCTAAAAATATTTACACAAAAATATACTATTATCACATACACGTGCACTGCGTGAACTCTATGGAATCAATATTGCATGGCTATATTTGCAGGACGTGATCAAATAATATGTCAATAAATCAAACAACTTAAATGAATAGGACATTTTTTCTATATATTTATTATGCTCACGTTGATAATGTAACTATTTTTAATCAGCAAAATTATTTTTACCGTCTTCCTCGTTGACTTTATTGTGTGCTATTAGAATATTGATTTTGTGCTGTTTCAGTAACTCATTCATTATAAGAATATTATGCACGACTGCATTATTAAAGTACATTTGAAATGAAACTACCTTAATTACATATATACTCGTATATGCCTTTCAGTAACGTTTGACGTAACGTCAAATTAGCACGTACAATGTAAGTGGATCTTTATCGCACTGAGAATCAGATTGAAAACCGACGTGTAGAAGGGACAATTTTCATGATTTTTAACATATTTTTTAAAGTTTTGTAATTCAAAAGAGTGATAGTATTAGTCAAAGATTTTTTAGCAATTTGCACAAAATGCCATTTTTCAACTTAACCGTACCAAGTCCTTTTGAATAAAGTACATGTGTATTCACAAAACACTTTTCAGAATTCTGCTCGCAATTCATTTTTCTTTGTATACTTTATGCATTTGATAAATCAAAAGTATACGTTAGTAGTGCTAGATATGAGCAATATATTTTCATTTAACCAAAAGTGATACTCATTTATTGCAAGACGAAATGATGACATCAACCTGACAAATTTACGGCTTGTATTTTATTGCTTAGAAGTGTACACTGATAGTAAACAGAATGTTGTCTAAGTGTGTTTACCCCAAAGTGACTAATTTTATTACTCAGAAATGTACATCGACAGTTAAAAAGAAGGAAATATATGTTTATATACTCAAAGGTGAAACAAATATATTGCAAGACACGCTAATGACAAATGACTGACAAAGTTCTGAAAGCGGTACATCACAATTTACGTGCTTAGAATCAATAATCCATTGTGAGACATTTTTAAACACTTGTAAAGTAGAATGCAATTACATTATCATATCTTTTTTACCATTTGTTAATCAAGATTGTATCCTATTTGATATTCTGAATACGTTTTAGGCAAACGAAGCAATTGTTCATGATTTTATCATTGTTTTTGAAAATTTAAGAAATAGGAAAACATAGATTTCTCCGTCTTGAAATCATCTTGAAACTCTTGAATATTATATACTGATGCTGTTTAGACTTCAGTTCCCTAAAACACCATATCACACACTAAAATAAGAATATTACAACAAAAAGCTATTATAAAACTGTATTTGTATTTGGATACTGGGGGGTTATCGGGTATATGTTTTAGAAAATGTGCATTCAGATATATTTTTTAGAAAATGTGCATTCATATATATTTTTTAGAAAACATGCAAATGTAGTTTCAATCATTTAAGAAGTCACTAAATTGTATAAATCAAAATGTGTTGAAAATATGTTACCATATTATAAACATATTTCAGATTAAAGTGAGGTTTTATCTATCCAAGGCATTCAAATAATCTCCGTCCACCTCACAAAATTCAGTTGGCCTTTAAATTTGAATCAGTCAAAGTTCCCTAAATCATCCGATAAACATCCGATACATTTTGAAATTCCTTTTATCTTGTTGTACCATATTTGCTTAAATTTGCATGTGTTTTATTTTATGGACGGTTCGTATCGTAAATTATATATTTTCTAAGAGACGGCCATAGAAGTGTCACGAATGTAAAAACAATCGCCTGGTTTTATTTGTACTTTTTGTCCTAGAATCTACCTTTTCAAATAAATAATGAGGCATAATTCAATTGTTTAGAAAATGACTGCATCAATATATATCAATTAAGCCCAAGTTTTGTATCTACACGCAAAATCAAGTGACTAAGATAAAAAATCTTAATCGAAAATTAATATGTATGTTATTTTATGTTAATGTTTTAAATTATATTAATTTTATGTCATATATTTAATTGTATTATTACAAATTTGATTTTATCTGAACATGGTAAAAGTACTTAAAGAGACGTAGACTCCGACAGGCTATCTTTGAGGTCATTAGTAGAAAAAAAGATCTTAATACTTAATTAAAATTCCGTCTGGTCAGAATCCACAGTATTGTACAGAGGTGTGTAGGGAATTACATCTTCTTTTCCAACATACCTTCAAAATGGTCATAAGAGGTTTGGTAGTATTTCTTCGATGGGAATATATTTCTGTTTCCAATAACCCGATTTTATTATATTCAGGAAAAGTATTCATCACAACATTTTGGTGTTTCGGCATAGTCTAAAAGGCAATATTTATAGGTTATTAGCTTTGTATCGGGAAATATGCACGAGATATTCAGTGGAAATATTGCGCGACTTTAGGAGCGCAATATTCTTCCGCTGAAGAACGAGTCAAGGTCAAGGTCAGGGTCAATAGAGTCAAAAAGCTTCTTTTATGTTGTATCTCTTGCCTGGTCAAACTTTGATTACCCATATTTCGATTTGAAATTGGCACACATATCAATAATAATCATCTGTGATAGCAGTCTGAATGGCAGATGTTGTTCTAACTATACCACCATATTTGATGACTCAAAATTTGTCTTTGTCATTTATACTATCTAGCTATGATGATTTCTGTTACAAAGGGACATTGGCACGTAATATACAATGAAAAATGTTTCGGGATGAAGATAAGAGGTCAGTGGGTATTTCTATGATTTTAAAAAAGGTGGATAGATTTTGATCAAGTTGTTATTTTGGGAGCTGTTATGATGTTGTTCGGGGGATTTTGTTGCATTTGGCCAAATTTTAGACCAGGGCAGGTTCGTAGTTGGTCCAAATCAATCAAGTCATTTCTTCAAATCACTTTCCTCTCATGGATGTGAAAAAAATCCCTATTTTGCCTACATTGTGCCGGTGTGACTTTAAACAATAAAGAATCAAACAAACAAAAATATTCCAATAATCCCTGATTTTCCGAATACTAGTACAGTTTTATAACTAATTTGTTGTTTTTTTTATCTCATTTAATATAAGGGTTTGGATATATTGATGTAAGGCGAAATCAGTATATTTATTGAACACCGAAATAAGGATTTCATATTGCATTGCACCATCCAACAATGTTTTGCATCAAATTTAGGGCTAAATTTGGTTCGATGTGGTGTTCATTATTTTAAATGTGCAATATTCGATGATTATTATTATTATTATTATTATTAAGGATTCTAATCTTTATTCAGAATAAATTATATATTATTGATAATTTCTATATTTCAACAATTTCCATTGTGAAAAATAGTGTATTTTTCTAACGTTAATGTCAGTCAATATCACAGCAAAATATGAATACATTACATAAGATAAAATAAGCCATAAAACGTCCATTCCATGCACGAAATGTATAAGGCATTGGTAATCATATAACTTTTTGAACAATTACAAGCAAAAATTGGAGCATATTGGACGGCATCATGATTTCAGACTATCACCCTTGATTGACCAGGTTCAATATTTTACAAAGATTTTAGTGCACCTCTCATGCACATAGACCTTCACTTGTGTACCTCAAAATTTGAATTTTATTCCTGTCTTGAATAATTATACAATACGCAAACAGAGATATGACGTTTTTCTAAGTATAATCTTGTAGTTCCTGTTAAAACCAAGCAAAGGAAGACATGATAGCAATAAAAATGTCGGACATTTCAAAAGTGACGTTTGAGCAGGTGAACCGGTAAAACTTCTAAGAAAATTAAGAGCTGTTTTCTTCTCGTTTTAGCATTTTCAATGTTATATGTCACGACTATTATAAATAAGGGTAATTTAACGTAATCCCAACTCTTATAAATAAAAACGATGTACATTTCGAAAACGTCTTAAATATATCATTTTTTAAACTTCCATTAATTTCAACAGCAGCCCAAAATTGACATTTAATTTGAACAATTAGTACACATACTGCCAGACAACTCCTTCCTGTTTTATTTTTGAACGGATAATCACATGCTGCCTGTTGAAACGGAAAGATTGCATAATGAACACCCGTACATGTTGTATATGCAACTTGAACGAAGCGGGTGACATTTGCGTAATGACAATCGGCAATTTCCGTCCGATTTTCCTAAAAACCGAAGAATGCCGAAATCACACACGGATTCAGGTAATTTATCGCTTGTCGTTAAAAGTCCACTACTTTTATATGAAATAGTCTTGGAGACATGCATTGAGTCTATGATAATATAATAGTAAAGGTTCGGTAACCAGGATATTACATTTTTATGTAATTTTTCACAGTGTTAATAGAGTACAATCGAACAGTATTAAAAATACATACCATTAGAAAGTGTTAGTAAATATTTCTTCGGACAGTATTAGTCTATATATTTAAAGAAAGTGTTAATTAATATACCTATAGAAAGTGTTAATTAATATACCTTTAGACAGTATAAGTCTATATAGTTTTAGAAAGTGTAAATAAATCTACCTTTAGAATTTTTTTATAAAGATACCTTTAGACAGTACTTATCTATGTAACTTAAGAAAGTGCTAATTAATATACCTTTAGACAGTATCTATCTTTATAGCTTTAGAAACTGTTATTTACAATATACCTTTAGAAAGTTTAATTTAGATACCTTTAGACAGTATTAATATTTTTAACTTAAGAAAGTATTAATTAAGGTACCGTTAGACAGTATTATAATAGAGCTACATACCTTCAGAGAATGTTAATTAATATATGAACAGAAAGTTAAATTAATATTCGTTTATACAGTATATTAATCAGTATAACTTAAGAAAGTGTTGATTAACATACCTTTAGAAAGTATTAATCAATACATATTTTTAACAGTGTTTATTGATATACATTTTGAAATATAAATTAGTTTACCTTAAGAAAGTGTATGTTCCTCTGTGCTAGTAGCGACACTCTGGTGTTCATCTGTACACGAGTTTTAAACGGTTGTGGCGTTGCAATGGTAACGGTATGTGCGCCGTATAGCACCAGACCGATGTTGAACTGGTCTGGTTCGATAGCAAAATATCTAATAAGTTCTACCAGCTGTTCCTCAAAAGGTGAGAAATCAAAATATGGCACCGCATAGCTTCCTGGTACGGCAATTACTATATCGGCTTTGCCCATACATTCTCCTGTAATAAGAAAACAGTATTCAGTCAATAAAATGCTGGCATCTGTACATAGCCCTGACATATGAAAAAAATGAAAACAATAGATGTTGAGGTATCATCTACTTCAGGGTCAAACTTAATTATTCGGTCAATAAAATGCTGGCATCTGCATAACTCGGACATAAGGAAAAAATGAAAACAATAGATGTTGAAGTACCATCTATCTCACGGTAAAATTTAATTGTAATTGGTATATTGACTCGGCAGCTTTTGTCTATAAGGTTGCTCTGCGATATCATTGGCCCGAAATCGTTTTGTGATACTTCTGCCTGTGGTTTCCCACCTTTCTATTTTATACCGTCTGTGACGTGATCTTTACAATTCTGATTAATACATATGTATTTTCATTTCAATGTCTAATCTACTTAATAGAATTTCAGTCTCTTAATCTTTTAATACAGATGTATAAAAACATAATATATGGTTAATCCGAATGTTTTTTGTTTGTGTGTGTGTTTGCTAAGAATCTATCGTTACCTCAATTGCAATATTTCTTTGGGGTGGGTGGCCGAGATACTGAATTTGTCTAAAACCACCACAGCGATGACAAATATGGATTATGGTTTTCTTGACATGTTACTTAATTAAAAACTAACACTGAAACGGTTGGTTATTTATCAAAACGATGAAATGCAAATGATATGTTATTTACTGTCTTATCATTTGATTAACGAAATGCCAACCATTTTATCTTACTCTGTATATCGTTTCTCACATCTTCTACAAGCTATTTGAAATTATTTTTACAACTAATTTGTCGTCTTAATTTACTGCAGTGAATTACCTAGTATGTGCTTATTGCCTGAAATAAAATGTGTACCCGGCGATAATTATTGAGAGCAGGCCGGTGTAACATTAAATATTGACCCCGTTGAAAATTGACCCCATTGATCAAACTTTAATGTTGAAATGTTGGCGGGGTCAATTCTCAACGTTGAAAAAGGACATTTTGGTCAATATTTAATGTTGAAATGTTGACGGGGTCAATTCTCAACGTTGAAAAAGGACCCATAGGGTCTATTTTCAACGGGGTCAGTATTTAATGTTACACCGGCTATAACAAAATCCTGACATGGATTCTTTCTGACACGAAATAAACCACAGGTACCCTTCGGCTGGACATATAGCCGTCGTGTTTACTACCCACCATGATTTGACCGTTATTTCTCATATTTGAAATTGTTTACATCTATAGTAACTAAATACCACACAGCTTTCGATTTAAATGCTCCTTTAAAATATTCAGAATTTGCCAATGATATTAAAAAGTAGACAAGGTAGGCATGACGCCATTTTTTTCAAACATCGGAAGTGGACTGAGCCCGATTTAGCAATGAAATTGACAAAATCCGCAAGGACATGTAAAAAGAGCGAGACTTCCGGCGTGCATAGGCATTATCACTGCAAAGCCGGACTCGATCCACTTCCATTGGTTGAAAAAATGGCGCCAGGCCTACCATGTCAATTTTTTGATATCATCAGCAAATTCTGAATATTTTAAAGAAGCATTTAAATCTAAAGCTGTGTGGTATTTCGTAACTATAGAGAGTAGACCAAAAAAAGACTGTTGGGCACCGCCTCGAAACGACCATAAGCAAACACACCATTGGAGAGTCCGGTTAATGGTGCGTATTCGGAATAGTATCTAATTGTGTTCTAACGTGGATCGCCTAGCATATAATATAATAAAACGCTTTTAAAAGGGTGTCGACATCAGAATTTGGATTAATGGCAGCTTTTGGCGGCGGATCACCCTCAATGTATCATTCAGGCGGTCTTATCAACCTTTCGTAAGTCAGCCTGAGGGCTTTCTCACATACGTTGAATTAGCTCTTGGTGAAATTTTAAATGATCGTTTCTGTTAGTAACTGTCTAACTGAAAATAAGCTTTGAAAGCTCGGCTACTGACAAGACAAAATCCTTTTGATAATAAATTTAATTCAGTATGTCTATTATTACGATAACTAGTTGCATAGCTTATGTAATAAGACACATAAAGACAGAACTGATGATTGACACGTCCACAGTTTTTCATTCTGGTTATAATCAGAAAGGTGTTAGATACGTTAGCAAACGTAACGCAAACTCGTTGAATATGTCGTCCACTTACGTATGTCAGTAAACTTTTTTAACTTCAGCATTTATATTAAAACAACAAAACATATCTGTTGTACTATCAATCAAGTTGTAATTATACGCTTAAAATTTCATGTTATCATTAATTACTGTACTATGCGGTTAAAAGCCTGCCATGATAAGATAGGTATAATAAATGTTTTCGCAAAATATGATTATTTATACAGTTCACGAATGTGTGAAGCATATTTACAAAAGTATACATAGCATTGTGTATCAGTCCCAATGAGCTGAATTGCAGCAGCTTGCCATACATTTGCTTAGAGTTCATCAGGCTAGTTATACCCGTAAACAAATATTAAATACACCTTAACAAATAATGTTAATCGAATACATTTGGTACAGAAAAAAGTCATATTACATCATTATGTATAATTCACAAGAAAGTTGCCATACACTTGCTAAATTTTCACGAGGTAACAGATGATTTCATAAACAAATGACATTTAGCTTTATCACCATTAACATTTGTCCTTGATTAGCATACGTTCAATTACATAGCATGTGTTACATGTATCGTTACTCTTTGTTTAAACTGAATCCTGCAGTCCTTCTGGAACCTACTCTTACCTTTTATCTTGTATGTATGACTTGATTATATTATTAGAATACGTTTCATACACATTTAACGTTTAGAAAATCGTAAACGTTCTGAAATCACGTGTGCCTTGTTGACGTCTTCAGACACCTACATTTTAAAGTGAGCTAGCAGCACAAACAAATGAGTTCTACATTGTAATATTGACATATCTGAATTAACACAGGTATCATTTGAAATCTCAGAAATCTAACTTAAGTAAATTATTGGAGATACACTAAATAATAATTAAATAAACATACCATGGACATTTACTAGAAACAATGCAAGCGAAAGAAATCCGAGGAAAATATCCATTTTATTAAAGAAATATGTAGCTATCTTTTCCTTCTAAAAACGTTTTTTGTACAGCGAAAGACAGTGTTGACAAGAACGACCTTTCAAATGAATTGAAATTCTGTTTCCTCACTATGCAAAATTCGTCAAACACTTGTCATTAATGTGAGATGAATCGTTTGAGGTTATATATGTTTTAGATATTTTGGGCGTTTCAATTGTTTAAATGCTAATTTTGTGGCCTGGATGTCACACTTGTTTTTATTTCGATTGTTAATTAAGATGAATTTCGTGTTTATCCTTCATCATTTTATTTTTTTCATGGGAAAACATGTTTATATCTAATGATAGTTTGGTTAATTATTACTTAAACGAAAATCAATATATGATATATTTGATAAAAGATAATTTCTGATTCCTTATTATAGTCTGTTATAGTAAGGAGTGTACATACAGTGCGGAAACATGTGTCCAAACCAACAGGCAACACAAGCAAGTCAAAAGTCAAATGAAAGAGCATATGTTATATATATTGTGTGTTCGGGTTTAGCGTCTTTTTCTACATATTTCAGTCATATATAAACAAAGGTGTCTACTTGTCAGCCAGTGCAATGCCTTTACAGTGCTGCGCCCATCCAGTCACATTATACTGACACCGGACTGACCAGTCCTGTTACTGGGGCCACCTTGGTCGAGTGGTTAAGGTCACTGATTTCAAATCACTTGCCCATCACCGATATGGGTTCGAGCGCTTCATGTTAGGAAGCCATCCAGCTGGCTTATGGAAGGTATGTGGTTCTACCCAGGTGCCCACCCGCGATGAAATAATGAACGGAGGGGCACTTAGGGTCTTGCTCCACCATCAAAAGCTGGAAAGTCGCCATACTATAGTGACCTGTGAGTGTGTGGGTTTGACGTGAAACCTAAAACAAATTGTAGTACTATCCTTTTAGTGCTGATCGTCTAGCGAAAAACTACTATTGTCTATAGTACCATTTCTCACGTCTTTGTTATGACGCGGCCAGGGAGGAAGTAACGACCTCCCGCAATGGTAGCGGAAGCTCTACCACTTGGCTACCGAGGCATATAAAACTGAATTGATTTATTGTAGTTTATATATCAATAGGTGTAGACTATATATATAAAGAAACAGCAACATTGACGTCGCGTGAGGGAAATAAAGCCATTACATAAATTTGATGATACACTAGTGTAATAAACCTTTGACGCTGACGAGGCTCATTTATAGGAGACGTTAAGCAATACTTACAGAAATACACACCACCGTTTTAATGCATTTTAAATTTATATGCAATACTAACAGAAATACACACCACCGTTTCAATGTCTTTTTAATTTACAAAAATATATATGCAACACTAAGAGAAATACACGCCACCGTTTCAATGTATTTTGGTAATTCATGTCCTTCACAATTCCTGGAGTGTACTGAAAGCTGTTTATATTTTTGATATTTTAAAAACATTGTTCAACATGTGATTTTAAAGAAACATAAAGACACAATATGTTGAACACAAAATAGACATTCTAATATGCTTGTTACTGTTAAACACGCTTACGCTAAAATGACGTCAAGTTAACGTGCGATGACGTCAATATCTTTGTTGCGACCAAGAAAGAGCGCTTCTATGATTTCTCTACTGTTTATATTAAGAGCATATTAGAATCGGAATAATGTATAGCAAAATCGTGTTTTACGTAAATTAATACACTCAAATCGGTTACGCGTCACCAGAATATTTCACGGACGTATTTATAACCTATTTTCGTGCATTAATAACGTTAAAACACGCTTTTTCTATACATTATTTCCTAATTAAAGTGCGGAAATGAGACCACAAAAATATTTGATACTATTTTCGTAAATGTATTTATTGCAATGTTATAATAGTTTAACCTATGATATTACCTTCTTGGTAACAAAACGCTGTTTTTGATATCTGGATAATAAAACCATCATTGATAATTGCAAAAATTACAATACAATGTCTGTATCAGCTGCGCAGCTTAAATAATAAACGTCATCTAAAGTAAAAAGAAAATCTTTAATTATTCAATCGACTCCTTGATATATCCTGGTAAAAACGTCGACAACTTATGGTCTCGGATAGTTTTTGCCTGTCCGCTTAGCTCAGTACGGAGAGCGCAGATCAACAGATCGCGTGATCTTGAGTTCAATCCTCTGCATGGGTATTTGATAAAAGACATTGTATTAGAAGTCATTTCATTCTCTTCATGTGGAGGAGATATTTGCTGAGAACATAATTGTACTGGTACAGAACCCAGGTTTACTGGTTAGGTTAATTGGTTAATTGTCCGCCATTTCGTAACTTAACAACTGAGCCAAACTAAAAACAAACAAACTAATAAGTTAGTTTAATTTTGTTTCCTTGTATAAATATAAAATCAACCACACCGCATCCTGTAGAAAAGTTATTTTCGTGACTAATACCTGTATAAATAAGATGCGAATATAAGCCTAAGCTAGGTTGCTAATGTTAACTGTTATGGCACGTCTTTTATACATCGCTAAAATGAAGTCGGTGTCAGAACGGGTGTACGTTTCGCCAGAAACTGGCATTATGCCAATAGGCTGTTATGTGTCACACTGTGCGCATGTCAAATGGTATTTGCTAATAGGGACATTGTCAAACTATTAGATGACTTCATTATATACATCGCTAAAATGAAGTCGGCATCAGAACGGGTGTACGTTTTACCAGAAACTGACATTATGCCAATAGGATGTTATGTGTCACACTGTGCGCATGTCAACTGGTATTTGCTAATTTAAACGCAAGTTTGTTACTAAATATGGTAAGGTATAAAATAAACAATGTTCCTATATACCTTACAAACTGTACAGTATATAAACCTGTAACCCATGTCAGTGTTGGTGTAACACCACATGATGTGCCAATTACCGGACGTATATGTAATAAACAATTCATTAACGGCAAAGGCGTTATAAAGCGGATATTGGCATTCCTAAAGCTGCTATAGCAACCGCTATAATTCACTGCATAAAATGAAGCTAAATTAGCAGAGTAATTATAGCTTGTTCAGTGAGATTTTCTGTTCATAGATAGTTACCTTATCGGTCAATGAATAATCATTAAGCTATGACATAAATATTAAGCTCAGCTACCACTTCTTTCTTATCTTTGTAAGATTTCTCTCCCCTCGTTTGAGTATATGAGGATGGTGAAAATATTTAACACAATCTATAAATGAATGATAACTGACATTCTGCAAGATATTTGATAGTGCTAGATCAAGTAAATAGAATGTCACTTGAAGAATTATTTATATGAAAAAAGAAGGAATTTCAAAGTTATTTTGCATGATGACGCATGTGTTAAACAACTAGACAAATAAATAAACAATAGCTTTGTATCTCAAATATCATGGCCACTTTTTCAACAAATGCGTAAATAAATTTCTAGAAAAGAATACCGTCACGACGTGCTCCGATTTAAGAAATTTATAGCAAATGTGTGTTTTAACACTTTATGCACGACGGCCGGTTATACATTATTTGTACGCTGTATTACCGCCTGTGTGTATAAATAGTGTTAAAACACGGTTTTGCTATTATACGTCATTTAGATTCTAATATGCCCTTAATCTAAAACAGTACTGTAGATAAAATATAATAGCGCTCTTTCCTAGTCGCAAAAAAATATTTTGACGTCACCTCACGTTTACGTGATGTCATTCTAGCGTAAGCGTGTCTTAACAGAGACAAGCATATTAGAATTATTGATAAATGGTTATATGCATTACCCATAGCCCGAGAAAATCCAAATCTAACTAAGATTGCTTGAATGTTAGCACATAACAAAGCTAATTATTATAACATACAGGATAATTATTCATTATTTCTCAGACTGGAGTATATTTATCAACTAGAAATGTGCCCATATAAGTTATATAATATTGGTTTATTATTCAGACGAAGCTAACTATTCGGAAACCTTTTGTTTTGTTATTTATTCTTATAAATAAATTGTGTTACACTGGTAGAAGACCGTATTTGTTGCTTTTGTACCGGTACTAAAAATGTTCTCTATTCCCACGCTTTTACAGTATCTATATTCCTGGTATTATTTTCGACACCTCCCGTACATTTGTTAAGCGGAAAAAGACGAGCAACACTCGCTAAAAATATCCGATATTGATCTGTTATTGAGTTAGACGGTGGAAGGGAGACAACTGTGTATAGCGTTGATCTTAATAAACAAGGGAAGGTAATAGAATCGATTCTTATCATGGTAAAACTGTAAAACAGTTAAACACGTTTGTATTTGCCATTTGTTCCTTGCAGTGTATTTCTTGATTAAAAGAATATTTAAAGAAAACTATACAATGTTACGCTAAACAACTCCGATGTTGGTGTTCGGCCTTAAAATGCCAGGATGTAATTTTCTTTACTGGATTCTGATTGGTCGAAAAGGCATGATTTTAGTCAAAATGCATGCAAAACGAATCACACGTTCAATTGCTGGCAATATTAGAATTTTGGGCTCGTGAAATATTAGAAGGTTCGCCTTACTTTTTCTGATACTAATCTACTAACATACAGTACATGTAATTCTCAAACGAATACTGTCACTTAACAATATAATTGGTAGACCAATTAAAACTTAACAAATCAGTATCTGTTCTGTCATGACTAGTCGATTTGTGGCAGATCAGTTTTACAAGTTTAGGTACAAATTAATAATTATCATGATTTATTTTTTACTATTTTCATACACATGTATAAAAATTACAAAGTAATGTAAATATCATATATATTTCATGATGTTTTAACAATAACTTCCTTATATGAAAATGAAAAATAATATATACTAATAGATAAATAAACAAATAAAACAAGGCATTTTGAACCGCAGACACATGGTCCCACAATTCACATTTAATCCAAACTTGTGTTTTTACCGAAAATACAAGAAAGAATTAGAGACCTTTTGTAGAAAGTGTTTATAAAAACATCTTCATAGATAATACATTTCCGTTGTGCTGAATCCATATAAGCCACGCCATGAGAAAACCAACATAGTGACTTTTCAACCAGCATGGATCCAGACCAGCCTGCGCATCCGCGCAGTCTGGTCAGGATCCATGCTGTTCGCTCTCAAAGCCTATTGCCTCCATGCTGGTCGCAAAGCTAGTATGTTGGTTTTCCCATGGCACGGCTCACCTTAACATATTATTGTATCAATAATTAGGTGACCTCAATCTGACTATTTCCTAATGATTTACCGATTTATGCACTTAAAGTATGTCGTAATAAAAGCGACCTGTCATGCATTTATTTTGCTTAATCTGTTACGCTGTCACACTGGAGATGGCAAATGCACTAATGAATTATTCTTCCAGGTAATGTACACATTCAATCATGCAATAACAAGACGGGTCATATAATTATGCGAATATAACCACAAATATTTCATTAACAGAAGATGTATTATTGCATTTAGAATGAACACGTCACGTGACAATAGAACTGCACATATTTTGGCAGGTATGCTTTGTATACCCATGTACCAGTTGTTGGTGTGAGGTGAAATAAAGATTATAATGTTGTTACAGTTGATAACAGGGATAGAATAAAAAGTCCATTTAAAAAGGAATGACTTGGCTAGTTGAGGAAACACAGTACAAAGAAAGTAATTGTCCCAGGCCAGTTTTTTTTTATGTACACGATACCCTAAAATACAAAACTGTTTCTGACTTATTTGCGTATGTAAGGGTTTCACCCGTCGGGGATAGCTTTTAATTACACTGTCCTGTGACTTTGGAACATGGTGGGGATAAGGGTGAGGTTAGGTGCACCATAAACAGGTTTTAAGCTCCACATTGGTGGTTTTGCCACTGACAGTTTCAAGGCGGTGCCCCACTGTGTTCCTTTATTTGTTTATTTTATCCTTGTATGTTGCGCTGTGTGCGTGTGTGTGTGTGTGTGTGTGCGTGTGTGTGTGCATATGCGTGTGCGGTGTGGGTGTCCGCGTGCGAGTAATCTGCGTTTTTAGAACGTGGCTTTCCCTGTTGGATATTCATTCTTGTTTTTAAGAGTTTTTTTGTTTTGTAACTTAACACCACCCCTTTTGAATACTAATGGGATAGGCCGCAACAAAGGCACATTAGCAGCAAAATTTCCTCAGCAGATTACATAATTTCAGGGGTGTTTTAGTACAATCAGTACAAATTCTTATTGATTCTTACTAATATTAACATAAGTGATGATTAATGTATGCAATAAAAATGAAATAAGCATTACTGTCAATAAAGTCACAGTACATGTTAATTATTTACTTTTTTCTTGTCATATTATTGTTCATAAAACTCCCTTAACTATTAATAGACTGTCACAAAATGCTTGGTTCAAAGCAAACTATGTACTGGACCGATACAGGTGGTGTTGACAGATTGATGAACTGTTTTACATGAATTCTATTTTTATCATTATTAGAACATAAATCCAATACATATTTACAATGAAGTCCATCTACAAATTGGTTGTCTTTCTTCGTATTTTATTACATTTAGTGAAAATCTACCAAACAAAATGCAAGTCTGAATAAGGTTTTCGTTCCTTTAATCATCAGCATTTCAATTGCAGGTTGTAGCTTAAAAAATTGATAGGCATGGTTATTTCGTACACGTCCATAAAGTATCTGTTGGTGTCAATTTCAAGCTTTTACAGCCTACCAGGTGTGTTTTATGCAGTTATCTCATTTTGCCATTACATATTCTATGCGCATTGAGTGGGCGTACTCGTATAACATGAATATTCTTGAAAACCTGTACACGATTTCCTTTAGGTAAACGCATGCGCATCACTTTGAAGCATTGTATTTATTTTCTCATCAATGTAAACATAACATTTTACAAATATTCTATTAAAAATTCTTAAAAACATCGCGTATTCCCACTGAAAAATGATACATGATACATCGATGTTTCATATAAACTTCCGCTGTAAAAGAGATCGAGCTATAAAGACTTGTTTAATAGTGGTTTAACACAGCTTACAGTAACATAACAAAACTGAATACACAATAAATCGCATTTATAAAGCCGCAGACTATTTCCATATTTCGTAGTAAAATGCGTTCTTAACTATATAAAATGCAGCCAAGAAAATCAAAAGCATACTGGATTTGTCTGTGAAAAAGATCATTAATTGTACGCGGCGTATCATGCCATGTAGCACCGTCTGTAGAGGATTCTATATGGTGCAGATGCATTTAAAGGAGTCCATGATTAATCTTGGATATGCTCATTACCATTTTTGAAACTTTATGAGTGTTCCTGTAAATTTAGCCAAGATATGTGTGTGTCATAAACAATTAAGTAATATATACTTACCTGACGGTATTGTGACACATGATTTAACATCAGCACAAAGAAACTGCAAGTTAGACGTATCTAGGTAATAATCTCCAATTTAAGGGTAATTTACCGTTTGCGGTCTGCCATAAATATTTGCATAATATATGTATATTTGAAGATTATCCGACACTCAATTTAACAACTTCAAGGAAAACTGCAAGGAAAAGTATCTCAAGCATTTTTTTAGATTATTAAGAGTAATGTCCTTTGTTGTAAAGATTCCTTTAACATTAGGAGCTCTGAAATAAACACGTTTCAGAAGATGATTTGGCACATGGTTTAATATCTCCACAAGTTAACTGTTGCAGATATATCATTTTACAAACTGCAGTAGGTTTAAAATCTTGCTGTCCACATGTGTACACGCAAGAAAATATGGGTGGTCATAAATTATTTGTTGTAAATAATCAAATGTTCTAGAATTTCCGTGTATGATATTATTAACAAATGAGCCGTACCATGAGGAAACCAACATAGTGGCTTTGCGACCAGCATGGATCCAGACCAGGCTGCGCATCCTCGCAGTCTGGTCAGGATCCATGCTGTTCGCTTTTAAAGTCTACTGCAATTAGAGAAACCCTTAGCGAACAGCATGGATCCTGACTAGACTGCGCGGATGCGCAGGCTGGTCTGGATCCATGCTGGTCGCAAAGCCACTATGTTGGTTTTCTCATGGCACGGCTCAAATGGACATACTTAAGACCACCTGATGGAAGTTTTACGTTTCATTTTAATCATTTTCAGTGCTGGGCTTTAGTTATCGTTCTTGTTAGAAAGATAGTTACTAGTAGTGATACGAATAGGTTAAGTTTACTCGACATTTTTTATTAACTAGATCTACAACAATTTAAAAAATAATAAGGAATAGTAAGTAAAGTATTAATAAAACAGGCGCACAAGTTATGTTTTACATATTTGCTATTAAAATGAGAAAATGGAAAAATGGGGAAACGTTTAAATGACTGTGGTGCATGATATTTTAAAAAAAAAGCCGAAAAAAACGTAAAATTTACGGTTGAATACCACAAAATCTCATATCTAGGACAACATTTTTTGGCACTTTTACTATTCGAAGCAACAATATCTGTTGATAGCCGTTAGGTTTCAGACAAGCGTAGCATAACTATTAATGTATATATGTCGCATGGTTCAAAATTAATTGAAAAGTTAAGGTTTTATATACGGCTGTGATATTACCGTGTCTTTTTATGATAATAGTATTATTTAATATGACATGTCATTTGCATAATAGACCAAAAATGTACTAATAAACGTCATTTACAAGCAAATGCTGTTATAACTCAATATAGACATACATAACCTTATTTAATATAAAACTGTCATAATAAGAGCCGCGCCATGAGAAAACCAACATAGTGGCTTTGCGACCAGCATGGATCCAGACCAGCCTGCGCATCCGCGCAGTCTGGTCAGGATCCGTGCTGTTCGCTTTTAAAGCCTACTGCATTAAGAGAAACCGTTAGTGAACAGCATGGCTCCTGACCAGACTGCGCGGATGGTCACAAAGCCACTATGTTGGTTTTCTGATGACGCGACTCATATGAATAATTGCTTACTAAGCATAATTAGCTTATTTAAAGAAAAGGTCCATGATATGATAGATTAAATTAAAATTTGGCTTTTGATATTTATTTATATATGATAGTATGAGGAAATGGTATTTTAATAATACATCTCATACAAATGACATAGAGCTCAGCTTCGTTTCAATATAAATGTACAGTATGCGTATCTAACAGTTTGTCTAAATATAGAAATATAAAACACTACAGTTCCTAAAAACATTCAGGATGCTATGTGTTTTAGATAATACATACATTTTTGCTCTGCTTATTTAAATCTAAAAATCTTAAAGCAATCTATTTCAGAGTAATAATAGTAAAACTAATTGTATGAACTCGGCTTTGCTTCGGAAATATTGCCTAACTTCGTCATTGCATTAATCAACTATCTTAGTTCCAGGAATATAACTATTTTCAGACACATAACATCTGGCTTCGCATCGGAGGATTAAAGTTACTATTCATTTATTTATTATGAAAATATATGAAAAAAATGTATATAACACAGCATGTAACCAAACAAAAAACACTGATATTCCTTCTCTTTTCATTCCAACGAGGTCGAAAACCACGGAGACAAAATGATTTTTGAACTGTCAGTCTGGCCGTTTGTCACATTTCTTGTGTATTCATATTAAACCTACAGTTCATCAGGAGGTATGGAGGCACTAGAATTAAAATAAGAAATTGGCACGCAAAAAATGCTTGTCGCATAATGGCGGATACAAATAGCTCTCAGTTTTATTTTATTTTTTTTTTTTTATGTTTTTGGTTGTTTTTGTTGTTGTTTTGTTTTTTGTTGTGTTTTTGCATATTTTTGTTGCTCTGTAGAGCTATTTTTCTGACTTTATTTGCAAGTTTGATTGTTGTTTTTTTAGCTGATTTTGTAATTTATGTGTCTGACTGAAAAATAAATTGCATCAAACATGACCACCAACTTTGATTTTTATTCAGCACTGGCAATATTCTTGGTAAATTGGTCCTGATGTATGTTGCAGCCATTGGAAATTTGTCAATTTTTATATGGAATCCGCAAAAAAAATATATATATATATGTAAACGTCTGGCGCTCGTAAAAGGTCTTTCCGTACTTGAATTAAGTATTGTAATAATTCTGGTAAGTTAGGATATTGGAGTACATTAAAGATATCTGTACAACAGAGTTCCGCTTAAGCCCGTGCTTGGGGGCGTGAAGGGAGTTTCATAGTTCATTATCTCTCATGAACAGACTAAATCCAATAGTCTGTTACTATTTTGCTCTTTTGCTGCTACATATGCTTCCATTGAATCATCTTTTATAGATTTTTCTAGTACGATACTTGCTAAAATTTCTTTTCATGTCTCAACTTTGAACGACATAACCATACTTACATCTGTTCAGCAAAGAGTCGTAAAAATCGCTGTTGATCAATTCTGGAAGGTGCAGTAGTTTCTCTTTGTCAATTTATATTTTAACGCGATAAAATAAAAGGTGTTATGTATTGAAACCTGTTTACAAAAGTATAATAACACACAAAGTCAGGTTGATTGCGTGTACCGCAAGAAGACAATATCAGAAAGTTGATAATTCTATCAAAATTCTGGTTTTACAAATATATCCTGATAGCTTTAGATGATACTATAATTGGCACACTTCAAATGGCTGGAGCACACACCAGGTCCCTTTTTAAATGTCGAATTTATAAAAAGAAGAAAACATTCAGTCAAACACACAGCAACATCATCTCAAACTTGAAACCCATTTCGCTTATGGTTGTGTACGACCTGACTAATTCAATGCTGGGAGAATTCAAATATGAAAACGGTACCATATTACCAAGCATAGATCTGACGTGTGATTTCAGCAAAAATAATGGAATTAAATTTATAGGACATACTATACAGAGTAAATCATCTCAGAACGACTTGAATACCCCATTATGCGGTTACCATTTTGTTGCCCCATTTCCCTAAATGAGGTCTGTAAATGAATGAATTGTTTGAGAGCATAAAATAATATGTTACTACTGGAGTTGAAGTAGATAATTATCAGGTTCGTGGGTTCTGGCCAGAACATGTATCCGAGAGTAGGATAGTTCCATCTGCATGACATTGTACATCCAGCCAACAATTATTTTTCTTGTATATCGTGTTTAACAAAGTATAGAATAATCAAAGCAACCATTCTAGCACTCTTTTTTACGGTAGTGTAAAGGATCTAAGAAAATGTCTAACTAATTAATCAAATTAATGTTACTGGTCAATAAAAAATGAGTTATCCTTTAATCCATTATCTTTGTTCCTAAGCCGCCATTGTGCCAAATAAGCTTCTGTAATTACGTACCTGTAGATAAAATTAAGATGTTGTTTATATAATACTGACATTAAGAATAAAAAAAAAAGTGAAAACCTGTAACCAATACGTAGAGAGTTCATTGATTACCGGAACATTGTTGTTGTTTGTCTTTAAAACATCATGACGTCATTTCTGTTTACATAGTTTTGTTTAGATGCGCTATCGTAAGAAAACGTGCAACAATGAAAGTATTAATTTATAAATTTATGAAATACGGTATGCTAGAAAATTAATCTACCACTGGTTGTAGGTACAGATTTCGGATAACTGTTTTAACGATAACTCGTCAAAGCCTCGCTACTGCCAAAAAAGCTAACCGCATCTACAACCAGTAAAAGATTATCTCGAACACAGCTTAAGGTGATCAGCTACAATGTTTTAACAGCGCAGTTTCCAAAATTCAAGGTTGCAAATTTTATCCCCTCAAACACGCTCCATGTGAGTTTGAGAAGGCTACGATTTTTTTATCAATACCTTTTTATAGTTTGTGTTGTTTTTTATGTTTTTTTAGTACACGGTAAAATTGTTAATGTAAAACGCCTTATAAGAGAAACGTTTAACTTCACTAATGTGCGATTAGCGTGGATAATTGTTGTATTTAAAATATGCTACACAAATAATGGGTTGAATTTTGAAAATGAAGATTTCATATCATAATATGTATTTAAGTGTACTGTATTTATTCATTAAGGTTTATTAATATAACCTTAATATTTCATCTAAACATGCTTATTAGCATGCATCATCAAATAATTTGATTGCGTCGTATAATACTATGACATTTCTGACAAGCCAACGCGCATGAGCAATCTCGTTATTTTTTTTATATCTTGTGATATGTATAATTATAAGTCTTAATTGGACAGCAGAGGTGATAAAGCAATTGTCAACGACATTAACTGTTGACCAAAGGTGACATAATATATAACTGACTCGGACAAACATTAAACTATCTCTCATTTTGTGTGAAATTACGGTCGTGGACATACGCATTTTTTTCCAAGAAGCCGACCTGTAAACGGTAGGATTTTTTCACTATCTATTTATGTGGGTAAAACAAGCTTGTAACAATACAATATACAACTTTTTGTTTTTAATGTGCAAGTACGTCATTCAAATACGAGTTAAAAATTCTTCTTCAATATTTTTTGTAACTTGTTTCGTGATTTCATACGTAGAAATCTAGTCAGCAAAATGCATTTCGTAAAAATAAATAGTTTCTCTCAGAATGAATATTGAACGCTATATTTCCGTCAAAAAACTACAAGATTTATGTGTAAAATACAAAATTTTGTCGATAAGATGCATAAAGTACAAAAATTATTTAAATTAATTGTCCGCAAAGCCAAAGAACGATTTGACGTGCTGAGCTGTGCATACATCTTTCTGCATCTGCCTCATTTTTCTACGTGCCAATTGTTTCTTATTTTGATAAACGAAAAATGTAGTTTGTTTAAATTTTACCATTTACTTTGAGATTCAATATTACATATTTCTGACGATTCACTGTTAATTAGTTTAGTTTAAACATGTTTTATTTCAGTAATACATGAAATATTTACAGAACATTAGTTAGGAATTGGACAGAAAGCTATGTCAGCTTACGGTTGTCCTCTCCTTAAAGAGGATTCACTGTTAATTGATACTCCTACATCAAGAAATTATTCATATAATAAATCGATCTCTTTCTTAATAACGACTTTTTAACGACTGTGGGGTCATTGCGGTTTACCAGAAGTTAAATACTCTCGCCGCTAAAAGAATAAATTAAAGTTCTTATTCAAATTCACCAATAGAAAGCTTGTCAAATGTCATGTTAGACAGGTTTAGTTAGTTGACAGTAGTATATTGCACATTTATGCATTAAATTTGATAAAACCCGACTTCATTTGCCGTTCTCACACGTGAAAGCTACTTACATGCAAATAGTTCCGTCAGTAATTTTATCTTGCAATTCATTTTGGGAATTAATGAACATTTCTTTACTATTTATATTGTTTTTGACAGCCAAAATTTATTTTATCACTTCTTTCAGAAGATTTATGAACTTCAAAATATGTATATAGTTATGAAAAACTTTAGTTTAGTCTATGTTTCTAGAAAGCAAATTTAAGCGTTGATATAAAAGGATTATAACAGATAAGGTAGGATTGTTTTAACTTCAAACTTATTTGGGAAAAATATTTGTTGGAAAAAACGGAACGCTGTTGTGTGTCATGCATATCACCATGCGTTCTAGTTGTCCTTAGATTTTCATTGTTTTAGGCGTTAAGTGATATTGAAAATGACATTAGAATGATGCATTCGTTTTTGGACTTTACTTATCAAGGATTTATTTATTTTTACTAGCGTTTGCAACCATTATTTTATTCATAATCACATCAATAATTTATGCAAGAAAATGATCGTTTTAAAACGCTGTAAAAATAATAAAGAATTTATTGTATTTCTCTAATTTGCAAACCGCTAACGCAACAAAAATCTTGAATGCATTTTGTCTCATTACATAATTATGTAAAAATATTACGCCGCGAAAGAAAAAAATACCTTCGCAAATCTACCCAAATATTTTGAATCATGTAATTTCTCATTTGAAAGTTTTAACAACATATTCTTTACATATTACTGCGATTTAGGTCGCAAAAAGATTGTAAGCACATTAATATATTTTATAATTTAGGACGGTTTTGTTAAAGGTGTAGCAATGCCATGCAGATCAAATGCTTTGTAGATCTTAACAAAGCCTATACATGTATTTATTAAAGACAATCTTGATATTAAGTCTTAATATGATGGAATTTAATTCAATTATGTCATAAATATCGGACCCATTTTTTCTATTTACAATGTTATCAAGCTAATCTCCATTACAGAGTTAATGCCTTGTGCACCGTTAGCAAACATTTACCACAAACCAAAAATATTACACTAAACATGCACAAGAAATAAAAAAAAATGTAAAGAAAAATGTACACATGCTTAATGTATGAATTTAAAATTTATTTTAGGTGAGCTACAAAGAAAATGCTGTTCACTTTGACATGTACATTACTCGGGTTGCTGCCATTTGTTTCAGGTTAGTCTTGTCTTTACAAATATATTACGTGTATATTCATATTCTAATATTTCATATGGAAAATCGTGAAGCTCCATTTTATTGGATATATTTCTCTTTTTAGCTTGCTTTTAAAAGAATGGTTTACATTTGATACACGACGTAGAGCTAGTAAGTAAGAAACAGCAACATTAAAAAAAAATATGGATAAAATTAGTGCTTTCATGGCCTTACATGTATTTTACTCTAAATGAAAAAGGGAGTGAACTCATGAAAAGTGATCATATTGTTAAAGATTTTGACGGCATTCGTATTTACAGAAACGGTTTATTGCCATAACGTAATAAAAGACTGAAGATGTGCCACATGTCCTGATGGACCACCGTCCTCTGCAGGACGATTATCAAATAACGGCTATAAAGAGTTTATGATTAATGTTTTTATACTAAATTGAGTCAGTTACTAGTATAAGAATCAGCTGTCCCACACGTGATACAATAAATTTCCATCATATTTTGTCATTTCTGTAAAGCATTGAGTTTTCTGTTGCTTGGAAAATAGATTTGGTTTCTGTGTATATAATTATAGACCACAAGCGGAAAATGTGTAACTGTTAACTGCCGCAAAAAAATCGACGACTAAGCAAATTTTATTTTAATATATTCCAATTCACCGAGGTGGTTAATACTATGTGTGTCGTGCATGATTTACATTACTAAATACAGTGTCCCGTAATGAAGATACCACACACTTTCCTATGAGAAAACTGTAAGTCGTTATTGTTTTCTTAATTGTCTAAAATTACTGTAAAATTTCTTTTGTAGGACAATGTCCGGGGAAAGCGGATATAGTATTTGCTGTGCCGGCTTCGGAGCTTATACCAGGACAAGAGTTCTTTCCATTTGAAAGATTTCTTATCAACTTGGTCAGCTATTTCCGGCTCGATAGAGAAAATGTGAACATTGGACTTATACTCTACGGCAAAACACCTATTCCTATTAGCTGGCCTCAGCCGTTTAAATCGGCGAAACAAATTAATACAAGAATAACCTTGATGAGTCAGCGCCTGAACTACATCGATCTGCTGAACGGCGGAAATGACGTAGCTTCAGCGATAAAAATGATGCGTCACATGTTTCGAGATCCCACTGGTCACCCAATGCCAAAGCCGAGAGATGGCGTGAAAAAGATCGGAGTAATTTTCACATATAGCAGCGTTCCTGAAAATGAGCGTCAGGAAGTTATAACCGCGGCCGAAGAACTAAAATCTGATGGCGTTGTCGTCTACGCTGTGGGTAAAGGAAAAGCGGGTCCAGAGTTTGCCGCCATTGGCTCAGATTATTGTAAGTCTTTCTCCATGGGACGCTTTATAGACGGTCTGCCAAGCGTCTTGGCGTTTTTGGGAAGCAGCATTTGCTCAGAAATGGATCCAAACGTCAACGTGTCTGCTCTGAACTGTTTTCCGCGTAAGCTATTACATATTTGATTTGATTTTAAACTCAGGATGGCAGTCGAAACCGGTCTTTAAGTCTATTTTTTAACTTTAATGATGTCACGCCTGACTTGGAAAAAAAGGCACAAACTGTTTCTTACCAACAGTGTCTTTAGTAAATTATGTCATTAAATAAAGTGAAGCCGTTATAATGCCTGATCTGTAAATTTAATTTATATAAGCAAACAAAAAAATGGAAAACTGCTTACTTATTTAGAAATATTTTTATTACAATAACTATTTTACATCATTATTTAATTATGTTTATTAAGTTATTTGTCAAAACGTAACCTAATTATATGTTGTCAAGATTGTGACAGCCCTACCAAGTAGTTCTCTCAACCATTCATAAATAAATACACAGAGGAAAACGTGCTGATTTCAAAATGAAACGAAAATAAGACCTATGTTTTCAAATTTTAATCAAATTGTACTTCTTGATAAAGCATTCGGTATTTAACTTATTTTCAGAACTGTACCAGCGGAAGGAACCAGAGCCGATCAAGTGTTCATCAAAGTCTATCTTGTTTCCCGACCCGGAAAACTGCGCTTATTTTTACCATTGTTTGTTCAGAAGACCTGTTCAGGAACCCTGCCCTATTGGGATGTTGTTTGACCCTATTGCTCAGTCATGCAATTACAAGGAGTTTGTCTCGTGCTACTCGGATATAGACTGTCCCAAAAAGAACGGTCTTTTTCCGCATCCATCAGACTGCAGCAAATACGTCAACTGTTTCGACTTCCGGCCGTATATCCAATCATGTCCGTTCGGATTGTGGTTCGACGAGAAAACGGGCGGTTGTGAGTCGGCAGGCAAAGTCGCGTGTCGAATGTATTAAAAATTTTAACTGCATATATTCTAAACATGCCAGTTAAATTCTTACGGCAGCGTTGTGTGCACCAATGCCTAATACATGTATAGTCAGTGTTTTCAGCGACTGTAAAAATGACGTTTTATGAAGCTTCTTGTATATACATGAGCGTCTGCAAGTAGGCGTCTTGAAACCTGAAACACCTTGTAACCAAAGCTCCTTAAATCTGCCGTCACAGGTGTTTGTGTACTCGGGAACGTTTGAATGTGGGGAGAACAGGGGCAGATATGCTTTACAAGTTGCAAAACTAGAAAAATGAATATAAAAATGTACAGGTGTGTTTAATAAATGAGATTACTTTTTAAAAAAAAAATCCTCAATTTTCAATTTTTGTACTCAGCTTATTTTTTATTCGATTATGATCACTCATATGCTTTAACATGTTAACATGTTAACTTTTGTTTCTGCCGCATGCAAAATATTGTCACGGCCCTTTGAAGTATGCCAGGGGTGTTGAACTTACAAATAAATGCCGTTTTTAATTAGCAAGCATGTCGTTCAAACATCAAATCATACTGTTAATTATTTCCATTTTATCTGTGAAAAATGACATTTCATGAATAAACCAGATAACGAAAACGGTTTCTTTTTCTTTTTGTACACCTGCAAGTGCAGACATTAAGCCACTAAATGACTGTCTTCCGTTGTATAATTTATAACATTTACGAACTTGCTTTTCACACCTGGTACTCTTATTCTTGTCTAAGACGTCTGAAAAGAGTTTTTAGATCTATACAAAAATCCAAGGAAAACTCATTCATGTTATAAAACCGCCTCGATAGCCTAGTGATAGAACACCTGCTTCTGATTTGCATGTTTTTCGA
Source organism: Mercenaria mercenaria (assembly GCF_021730395.1). Lineage (NCBI taxonomy): Eukaryota > Metazoa > Mollusca > Bivalvia > Venerida > Veneridae > Mercenaria > Mercenaria mercenaria. Next base: position 7,268,547 of record NC_069372.1, read on the forward strand.
TTATGAAAAGGACACTTGATGGTCTATAGAAAAGGCTTGCACACTGAATTTGCCTTACAAAGAACTGAAAAGAAGTTTATAACCACCCATCATTATGTCAGTCTAAGTGTTGTATGGCTAATTAATGTATATATACACCATGTGAACTTTCTTTCTTTTTTGATTACTATGTCCATGGATGAATTTCAGGTCATCGTCCGAAAGAAAGCTGATCGTCGACCTTTACAGTTTACATTAAATCACTAAAAACTGTTTTACGACAACAAAAAAAGACTATGCCTAATAAATTATTTTGATATGACAATCAACTGACTAAAAGAAACAAAAAGAAACAAAATGTCAAATTTTGTTATTGTTTTACACGATCCTTCAGTTTACACTTTCAACTGTATTTGCTGTACGTTCGGTGAAAGAAGTAGTGGATCTTTCAAAGAAACAAACACCTATTTCGTTCTCAAGAACAACTGTCGTCACTTATTGCTGATGGTTTACTTAAAGTTTTTAGTCTTCTGATCTTGATCGTAATATAATGATGATTTTATGTAAGTTTATATATTGTTGAGCGTTTAAAGAGCGCATGCGCTTTAAAATCGAACCATCCGGTAAAACATCAGGGCAACCGCTAGCATCGTAAAAAGGTCTATTTATAGAAGAAATTTTGGTGCTATATATGTACTTTGCAGATACTTTAGTACCCGTTATGTCACTCCTAATAAACGAGCCATTGGCTAGCTTTTATACAAAGCTAACATCACCAAAAAGGCCAAAAATATTATCCAGACATCTATATTTAGAATAAATAATTTACCATCGCCCAGTTATGCAAATAGAAACAACTTTCATTGGAAAGAGTCTCTTACTGTAGCTGGTCCTTAGCTTTCCAGTGCTTTTGAAAATTCCTTGCACAGAAAAGCAAGGTGAAAAGGGTCTCCATTGGATTCGAATACTTCGGCCTTTTCGTAAATATTCTTATTAATGACCCGTCGAGACGGACAAGAACAGGTTCAGCAAAACCAAAAGCATGTTTCGCTCGTTTTACTAGATTATTTATTCTAAATAAAGATGTCTGGATAGTATTTTAGCCATTTTGGTAATGTTGATTGATGTATGACATGGGTTTTAAACAATTTTACATGTCTCTTTTTATTATTTTTACTTTGTTTCACACCAACAATGCCCTGCTTATTTTGTAAGTTTTTTTGCAAGTAAAAAAGATTAAAGTCGTTAATATAAAGGTTTCTTTAGCGGCTTTTTTTGTAGGAAATGCATGTTAAATTGTGACAAATGTGGCCTGTTTTAAACACCTATTCTTATACACCTAAAAAGTAAAACCCTGCCCTCGTGACAATTTATGATGGTTGATCAATCTTTGAAATTAATGTCTTCATTTTTTTACCGTATACAATGTATCTTGTTAAATTTCATTTTATGCGTAGTCGTCCCGTCCTCTTATAATATATTACGATATATAATTAACCATGTTGTTTGACTCGTCTCTTCTGCTTTTCAAAACGTAAACTAAATATTAAAGGAACATGGAAATGTATGTTTAAACCTTTCTTATACATTAGAAGGAGAAAGAATATTAAAAAAAAATAAGAAAAAAATCTTAAAGACAAAAAGTATTATTTTTATTATTATAAAAGTACTACTTTTGTACTTTTGTACTGCATTTGTTGTGTTATAAATGAAATCATAAAATTGTTGAAAGAAATACATTTACAGTCTGTGGATTTTGAAGGACAGCCGGTGCACGATAAAACATAATTTTGGGCGTTTTTAATGTTAGCATTTCCTTTTCACCTATAGCACGTTTTTGTAAAACTCCAATAGCCAGTCTCGGGCATGTTCCCCCGAAACAAATCCCAGTCCAAAAATAGATTCTAAATCACGATAACTCGCAATGGTGCTGCAGGAAATGGCACGTAAATCGATCAAAATAACTCAATATCAGGGGCCAACAAGCGATCCACTTTTTTATTGGTGGCGGATTATCGAGAATTTCGCTTAATATATGTTGTTAGTATTCATAAAAATGCGTTAATTACCTTTTCATTACAAGATTAACGTTTAGATGAACTGCGTTCCTTTTCTAGTTTTTTTTAAAATAAAAAACAATGAAATCGGGCTGGTTAAGAGCAAGAATTTCTGTCTTGTCTATCATGTCAGTGTTGAAATATCATTAGATATATGATTCTTTGGGTTTACTTTTTATGTATTTTTGCATGAGTATTTTGTGGTTTACAATTCTTGCCTTTCATAAGGGTTTCAACTGGCAGAATAATTTATTAATTCTGTCCTGTCACTTTAAGTTTGCTCGAAGCATTAACAGGTTTACCTCCCAAATGGTGTCTATGCTACTAATTGTTTCAAGTAGGTTCCCAATTTTTTCTTTATTTTTTTTTTTTGTCGTTATTGTCAAACTATTTCACTTTGTCTATGTATTTTTGTATATAAATACCAACCTTTATACAACAAACCCTCCGTGGATGGTCACTAACAAACCCAGTAACTGATCCAGTATCTTTAGCCTAAACCGACATGCTGACCCATCATAGATAAAGGGGTCACCATGTGTGAAACCAAAGGAATATATATTTATTTACTATTTAGTGACGTTAGGCGCCATATAATATTGTATGTATTGTGTTGGTGCAACGTAAAACCCAAAATCAACAAATAAACACTCTTTATGATAGCTTTAAATAATAATGGTATAATTTGAAAACTAAAAAGCACGACACTGATAACAATTGCAATTGATGCATTTTTAAGTACATCTCTTGCTAATTATTTTCATGAGTCGTTGTAAATAATAGCAGTGTTGACAGAAATGGCACGTCAACAAGACGAAACAAGTTTTCTCAAAATGTTTTGTCTTTTTAACATTTTAAAAAAGCAATAAAGGAAAATTGCCTCCCAACATAAAAGTGCGTAACTTAAGTTGCTTTTCATTAATTATTGGCGTGCGACTTTAATAGTACATGCCTGACTGCTGTAAGACAGAAGTGGCTTCAGAATAATTTATGAGGGAAAGTTATACATTTATAATTGCACCTTGGTTCCGGTCATGCGCATACAGAGCAATCATGGTTTGGCTTTTGATATATGTAGCAAACAGAACAAATAAATACTGACATAAGACTGGTAGATAAGTAATTCCAGGTCTTCAATACTGATGCAAGAGGTTTCTTATATTTTCTGGTCCTTTGGAGTCATTGGGACCATTCAATTTTACTATAATATAATTCCACTAAATTAAATCGGTGCTAGGAGTTGGAGGGTGGGGAGGGGGTATCGGGGAAGCGGTGTTGTACATTTCATTACTTCTCATGAACAGACTAAATCCAACCGAGTCTACTATTATCTTTCTTGGTTGCATTTCTATGCTTCAAAAGGATCTTTTCACAGGTTTTATTACTTAATTAAGGTAAGAAGTGTGCCAAAAAGATACTTGGAGAAAACGGATAATTAAGTTTGACATGTCAATTTACAACAACACATCTTTGCTTCACTTTCTGACAGATTTGATAATTAACTAAATACAAATGCATCATGAATATGAACCCCTTCTCTAAATGTTTTCTGTAGTATTGATAGTCAAAATATTATTAAGGGAAATAATGACATTTGTTAAAGCATACGAGTCATTTAGGCAAAACGCAAAAAGTTAGGAATACAATATATTTGCATATCTATTTCATACTTTGTACTTTGTTAAAAATAGATTGCGTTTTCCTCCAATATGTCACCTACGCGTTCAGTTTTCTTACTAGTGAATAAGTTATATCACCAAAAGTATTTACACTTTGTGAACCGTTTTTGTCAACTTTTGTATTTATTGTAAAATGTTGTTATGGACCTTTTAAAGGTGACAAGAATGCTAAAATTGTCCTGTAGATTTCGTTTTATATTTGCCAGCCTGTCATTCAAACATCAAAACAAACTGTTTCTTAATTATATTTTAATTAAATACTGTCAGTAAAGTGACTTTTCATGAATAAACAAGATAACTGAAATGGCTCCTTGAACCTCTGACACACCTGCAAGCAAAGTCTTAAAGATTAAATGGCTGACTTTTGGTATTGTTTGAACAAACTTCCAGAATTGCTCTTCACATCTAGGACACATAACCCTTACCCTGCTAAATTTCTATTATGAACTTGTCCATCTTTCAATTTGTACGGTACCATTAACTGTTAAGAGGGGTGCATACGTGCAATCGTGTCCAGAATGGTAAGGGTTAATGTATTTTAGCATACACTCATCAATATCAAAAGCAAAGACAATTATTGGCCAGTAATGTGTATCACCAGAAAAACATTGCAATCAGTAAAATTTGCTTGAAAATAAGCTCGTAAACTGTTGTTATTATGTATAATCCAAGTTCACATGATATATTGCGATGTAGATTTGTTTGTTTTCTTGTTTTGGGTTTAGCGCCGTTCTTAACAGTATTTCAGAATGAATTAGCGTGTATTTCTCGATGCAGAGCTAATAATACATTTGATGTAAACCAATCTAAACTTATAAAATGCTTTACCATGAAAAACATCATGACAATGGTATTATTACGATAATTAATATTATATTATGACAAATAATAATAATAGGTTAAATATAAAACTGTGACATTGTAAAATATGCATATACATTCAGGAAAGACTTATGCAGGCTCCATAACCTCAGATCCCATTTCAAAATTCCAGTTTGTTTAGTTCTGCCCATTGTTTTCTCGTTTGGGGCAAACCTATTACTTCATCTGGGCACCAAACGCCGCTTTTCATGGAATTACACGCCACAACCCGTGTATCATTGAAGGTTCGATGTTCACCGCCATTTGAATACATCTGCGGATGTCTCTAAATTGCTTTTTGTACTTTTAGCATGTGTAAATGTTGAGTTCTGCTCAACCCGGGGCTAGAGGGCGTGGACGGTAGCATGCATTTCCACTACCGTCAATGAATGCGAGATGTGAAGCCAAAGGTTTTAGTCATGTACGGCGTCACAGAACCTGTACTATGTGGTGTATGATAAAGAAATGAACACTGTTAATGGTTGCTTTCAATGAAGCAATGGTATATTGAAAACTAAACAGCGTGACACTGATTATATGGAGACTATTTCTTTGATTTAGTAGACACGATATGCAATATTTACATTTACCCATTCATTAATTTCTTAGCAACGAAAATATATCACTAATATTTTTTACTGTGAAAATACCAAGTATATTTAACAGTAATATTTCGATTATTCACTGAAAAGCATGTCATATGTAATAAAATTGCAAGTGATGCTTTTTTAAATATATATACATCTTGTTAATTGTATTACGAATAGTTGTAAATAATAGCCCTGTTGACTGAAATGGCAGCCAACGAGACGAAACAAGTCTCTTTAACATTTCAGAAATACAATAAAGGAAAATTGCCTGCCGACATAAAAGTGCGTAACTGAAGATGCTTTTCGTTAATTATTGTCGTGCGACTTTAATAGTACACGCCTGACTGCTGTAAGACAGAAGTGACTTCAGAATAATTTATGAGTGAAAGTTATATCTTAAACAACTTGCAATTTGGTTCCGGTCATGTGCCTCAACTTAACGATTCAGCACCATCAGTTTCTTTTATTTTAGTATGGAACAAAACAGAACACATACTGATATCAGTAAAATTTGCTTGAAAATAAGCTCGTAAACTATTGTTATTATGTATAATCCAAGTTCACATGATATATTGCGATGTAGATTTGTTTGCTTTCTTGTTTTGGGTTTAGCGCCGTTCTTAACAGTATTTCAGAATGAATTAGCGTGTATTTCTCGATGCAGAGCTAATAATACATTTGATGTAAACCAATCTAAACTTATAAAATGCTTTACCATGAAAAACATCATGACAATGGTATTATTACGATAATTAATATTATATTATGACAAATAAATAATAATAGGTTAAATCTAAAACTGTGACATTGTAAAATATGCATATACATTCAGGAAAGACTTATGCAGGCTCCATAACCTCAGATCCCATTTCAAAATTCCAGTTTATTTAGTTCTGCCCATTGTTTTCTCGTTTGGGGCAAACCTATTACTTCATCTGGGCACCAAACGCCGCTTTTCATGGAATTACACGCCACAACTCGTGTATCATTGAAGGTTCGATGTTCACCGCCATTTGAATACATCTGCGGATGTCTCTAAATTGCTTTTTGTACTTTTAGCATGTGTAAATGTTGAGTTCTGCTCAACCCGGGGCTAGAGGGCGTGGACGGTAGCATGCATTTCCACTACCGTCCATGAACAGGCTCAATCAAACCGAGCCTGCAACATTTTCGTCTTTGTCGTGTTGAGCGACCTGTGAAGTTTCCACTTTTTCTATTCTATAACAGTTACTTGTCTGCATATCTTTTATCAATTTTGCTTGCAGTTTTATATGTAGATTAATCAATTAAGACAAATAAAAAAACACACACATAAAATCTCAAACATAAACTAAAGTAATGAAATGAACTGTGTTAAACGATTCAAGAAGCATTTCACACATTTGAGTTATCTACCGTTTTGCTGTATGCATTCTTCAGTCCCGTGTGGTTCAGGGAGAACTTGTGTATGAAAATAATTGAAACCATTGTCTTCGTGTTGCATGATCGTAAGAAGCGACTAACAGGGCCTGAACACTTGGTTTAAATGTTTCTCTGTGACTACAGCAAGTATAAATATTTGATCCCATACCACATTTCATTTCAATGAATGTGAGATGTGAAGCCAAAGGTTTTAGTCATGTTCGGCGTCACAGAACCTGTACTATGTGGTGTATGATAAAGAAATGAACACTGTTAATGGTTGCTTTCAATGAAGCAATGGTATATTGAAAACTAAACAGCGTGACACTGATTATATGGAGACTATTTCTTTGATTTAGTAAACACGATATGCAATATTATTCTATACCTATTTTATATATCCAATCGCGAACGTTCATTTGCAACACGTGACCGTACAATATATTACGGTATTTGGATGCACGTGCGTACAAAAATCCTGTATTTTCTGTATTTGGACGCACGCGCGTACAAAAAATCCTGTATTTTCTGTATTTGGACGGTTCAACAGTCCCATGTTAAACATACGATAAAGCCCGAAACGCGTGAAAATGTTCCGAATGTAAATCGGATGAAGTATGCGTCTTGAAATCTGGATTTAATTTGAGTTTTTTTTGTTTGTTTACAACACACAAAAACGATTCAAGGGATAACAATGCTATCTGATTTAGATATTAAAACGTTCGTTAATAATAAAAAACTTAAAAATACAATAAAAAGGACCATCAGATGTTGGAATATTTGTAAAGTCGCTAAAAGAAGCCGTTCAGGACGAAACCTAGAAATTGGTATCAGCCCTGACTGTCTGAATAGCTACCTCAGCAGTTTTCATTTAACGGTTAAGAAACAAAATGGAGAAGATTATGAATGACAGCGGACGGGCGGTCAGCATCCAAAACATGTCTGCTCTATAATTCACTTTTCGTCGGATCTTCACCAAACTTGCTGACAATGTTTGTGGGCATTACATCTCGGCCAATTTCGATAACCAGCCAAATTGTACCAGGCACTCTTTGATTATAGTCCTTTAATTACTCAAAAAAAACAACGGGGAATTTAGCCTTGGCCGCTCTTTTAAGTCGAACAGTTTTCATCCGATCTTCACCAGACTTGCTGACAATGTTTGTGGGCATAATTTTGCGGCCAAGTATTATTACCACCCAAATCGCCAAATGGCTGTTGTAGGGAGGTTGCACCATATACTTTTTTTAATGATGATTTGCAGAAAAAAAAAACATTCAAATTGAATGAATTACGCATATTACGTATGAAATGAAATAAATATAGAATAAAAAGGTTATTTAAGGTCTAACATTATTCTGTGTAATATATATTTGCACTCATACCAAGCTGGGAAAAACTAGAAAAGGCAGGAATACAATATTCAGTGAAACATTTTTAATTGAAACTATTATTATGATAAGATAAAATAGATATAGAATAAAAAGGTTATTTAACATTGTACTGTACAATACGAGATATAGCGGCTCGTCCAATATGGTTTTCTCAGCTGGGTACTCGTCCAAATATATCTCCGTATTGTACAGAACAATGTTAAATAACCTAATATTATTTACATTTACCCATTCATTAGTTTCTTAGCAACGAAAATATATCACTAATATTTTTTACTGTGAAAATACCAAGTATATTTAACAGTAATCTTTCGATTATTCACTAAAAAGCATGTCATATGTAATAAAATTGCAAGTGATGCTTTTTTAAATATATATACATCTTGTTAATTGTATTACGAATAGTTGTAATTGTAAATAATAGCCTTGTTGACTGAAATGGCACGCCAACGAGACGAAACAAGTCTCTTTAACATTTCAGAAATACAATAAAGGAAAATTGCCTGCCGACATAAAAGTGCGTAACTTAAGTTGCTTTTCGTTAATTATTGGCGTGCGACTTTAACAGTACATGTCTGACTGCTGTAAGACAGAAGTGGCTTCAGAATAATTTATGAGTGAAAGTTATATCTTAAACAACTTGCAATTTGGTTCCGGTCATGTGCCTCAACTTAACGATTCAGCACCATCAGTTTCTTTTATTTTAGTATGGAACAAAACAGAACACATACTGATATAACTTGTAGACAAGTCATTTCTTGTCTTCATTACTTCTTACGCTACACATGTACACTCATCCAACAATATTATAAAATTTAATACAAAAATATATAATAATTAATGTTTTGAAAATTATCTGGAATCATTTCCAGAATTAATGGAGGTTGCCCGATATAACTAAGAGGGGCAACATCAGTAATTAAAATAGAGAATGTGGAAACTCCACAGGGAGCTAAACACGACAAAAAAAATGAAACTGTTGCAGGCTCGGTTTGATTGAGCCTGTTCATGGACAGTAGTGAAAATACATGCTGCCGTCCACGTCCTCTAGCCCCGGGTTGAGCAGAACTCAACATTTACACATGTTACAAGAAACAATTTAGACACGTCCGCAGATGTGTTCATACGGCGGTGCACATGGAACCTTCAATGATACATTAGTGTGTAATTTCTTGAAAAGCGACGTATGGTCGCTAGTTAAAATAATGGGCTTGCCCTAAATGAGAAAACAGAGCAGAACTAAATAAAATGGAATTTAGAAATGGGATCTGAGGTTACGGAGCTTGCATATCACAGAAACTGTCAAAAGACAAAACTAAAAACTAGGCACAATATCCAAGGGATGAATATACAATACCAAAAGCTGTGAAAGCGGGAATATTGAACCACCCAAGTCCAAATGGTCAAGCTGAAAAACTAAACAGTACCAATTACACAACAAAAAAGTCGTGCTGAACGAGCTGAGAAGATCGAAATATAACAGTATTAAGTCACTTTACAATATACTATGAGGATTGAATGTATATAAATACTTGTAATATGAAATAAATACTGATAGACCTAGACTAAATTTCACACTGTATTCATCCGTGTAAACCTATTATTCACAAGTCCTAAATTTCTAGGTATGTGAGAGAATGACCAAGAGTAGATAATGAAATGGATTCAGTGAAGGATATATAGCCATTACTGAATATGTGAGCAAGTGAGCAAGTGTGATTGACATCAATGAATTAAAAGTAATAATTATATTTACCATTAAAACAGAGATTGCCACATGCATATATTGCTACAGTAGTGTGCTATTCGTCTTGAAAAGATTGTAAAAAATGAGAGGTAACTGAAACTTAATACAAAAATGGATTTAACAGTGTTTTTCTATTTACTATCTTTACTATGTAACATATTTGGCCTCGCACCATACTAGTCTTTCGTCTTTTCTTTTATCTTTTTACTCTGTCGGAACAGAGAACAGACGGATGACTATGATAAAACAGTTTTTATATCCCAAACACCCGAACTGAGCTTCCTTGTATCTTTTTTCTGGCCGGTTTTGTTGGGCCCTTTAGGCTGTTTCTCTTGGTCCTCTGTGTTCTGCAAATGCATTGAGTACATATGTCTTTTGATTTTTAAGGTTTGTTTTTGTACAAATTTGCAAGAGCTTGTTTTGTGTTTAACATACCAGGGATTCGCCTGGCACGGATAACTTTTATTTACACTCTTCTGTGACTTTGAAACATGGTGGGGGTAAGAGTGAGGATATGTGCGCACTATAAACAGGTCTCAGCTCTCCAGTGGTACTTTTGCCACTGACCACTCCAGGCGGTGCCCCACTTTGTTCTTTTACTTGTTCGTAGTGTCCTCGAGTATTTGCGTTATCTTTGTCTGTCTGTGTCCTGTCCACGTGTTGTGGGTTGCACGTCCACGTGTTGTGGGCTGTGCACGTCCACGTGTTGTGGGTTGCGCTTTCGGATGGCCTTGTTCAGTCAAACCGATTCTGTTATTATGTTGTTTGGTTGCGTTCTATGCTTCCAAAGGATCTTTTCACAGATTTTATTTACCTGTTGTATAGCTATCCTTGTTTTGCAATAGAAATACATATCACCTGACTTTTGTATATTTTTTTTTTCAAATATCACTTAAGGAAAAAATTGGTATTTGATAAAGAATCTGTGTCATTTAAGCTTGAATAGGTTAAAAGTCAGGTATGCAATAAAGATGCATTTATTACAGACAGTACTTACACTGTGTTTGATAAATGAGATTGTTTTTATATTCTTTTCCTTATTTTTGCGCCTACGTGCTCCGCTTAAATACTGATATATCATTTTGTATTCAGTTATGACACTATAAAAGTTTACTTTTTGTGTAACGGGGTGATAACTTTTGTATTTACTGTACAGGAAAATGTTGATATGGACCTTTACGATTGGCGAAGGATGGGTGCTAAACCGTAATAAGTAAATGCCGTTTTATATTATACAGCCTGTCATTCAAACAGCAGATTATACTGTTTGTTCATTAAATTTGATTAAATTTTGTCAGTGTAATGACATTGCATTAATAAACCAAATAACGGAGACGATTACGTATTCTGCAGGCAAAGACGTAAACATTTTCTGGAAAGTAATAATAATACCGCATAAAATTAAAAAAATAAATAAACAAAAGCAGATTTACTAGATACTTTAACATTAACTTTGCATAATTTATGATGGGCTATAACATAACTAGACTCTCTCTCCCTCTCTCTCTCTTAGGTATTGTTACTCTACATTTCAACAGAGCCCTGCGTGTTATGAAACAAATTGAAGAAACATATAAAAAGCTCGCTAATTTAAATTTCCTCTGACACTTCTTTGTCGGAAATGCATTTTTATAATTATGACAAGTGAGGCCTTTTTTAAATGCATATAATTAAATATATTATTGTTTATGGCCAAAGAAAAATCCTATCTCTGTCTTATTAGTTAGTCTCAATTATAATAGTTACTAAAACTATTTTGTAATTCACTTTTACAAAGATACACTAAGCACATATTCCGCTAAAATATCTTTTTAATAGTCCTCATCAAATGTATTTTATTCGGCCAAATATAACAGTTACTGTTTCTTGCATACTAGACTGAGATTTCTGTTGATTTCACCGATGCTGGAAAACTTCTTCTTGCCTACTTTGGTTTTTCATTCTACACTGTCCCTCGGGTAGGGAAAACCCCGTCTTACACATTCAGACATGTAAGATCCTTATATTCTTACCTACCTATCGGAAAAAGTATACATTTGTGCGAGTATACGCCAGGGATATATAATCCTGTCTTTCCTTAGGGAAAGAACTTGTCTAAAATAGCCTGCACTCAGTTGACGTCACATAGTACTGGCACTATTATTGTAGGGATAATACACGTTTTTTTTGTGTAAGCGCTTCCTGAAGGTTTTTAAACGACTTTTTTTTATCTCTCGTCATTATAAACATAGAATTTTCAATAACTGTTCATATCACTTCACAATATTGTGCACTCAAGCACAATTTCAAGAATAATAATTTTACATTCGAGTTATATTGAGTACAGATACCGTTTGGAGTACCGATAAGTACGAACGTAGTGTCAAGCTTCCAAGCTGTTTATATAAATTCTTCAAGAAATTAGATAAAAACATACCGACTGATAAATATGATTCCTAACAACAAAGAATCGCACAGGTTACACGCGATTCTTTAATATTCATGGTTGTCTACAAAATCTGAATCGACGCCGAGTTCTAAAAGGGGAGTAAACAAGGGAAGAAACGAGTACGAACATTGTTGGGGGCAGCGCATTTGGCGTTAGTTACTGATACAGCAAAACATTCTATGGTTTAGATTGCATCTTTTATGCCTCAAGAAGAGTTTTTTTATGAAAGAAACAAGACGCAGATACCAGATGTCAATCTGCGCAGAAATACATATACGTCCCTAAGAAAGGATTTCAAAAATAAAAATCGAGTATTCACAGCACGTGAATTGCCTTGTTTGCACACGATTTTTCTCCCGTTAATACATGGGCGGATCCAGTGAGAAAAGTAGTTTTTATGCAAGAATACTTCATAAACTATATAAATGATGTAAGGAAATACCTAAATCTATTTGTTGCCACGATTTTTTAACGTGAAGCAAGAAATATGGTCTAACATGTCTGCCTGTGTAGGACAGCTGTTTTCCTAACCATCGGAATAGCTTGGATACAAACCCCTTCGTGCTTTTTTTTTTTTTTTTTTCATTCCACACTGGCCCTCGGGTAGGTAAAACCCCGTCTTTTCCACAGGCAGGCATATAAGATCCTTATAATCTTACATCCGGGGAAGTAAGATGATTCTCGTGTTCTAAGTGACGTATAACGAACCACATCTTTGTAGCAGATTCGTGTAGTAATTATGATGTTACGTGAAACAGTTTGAAAATCAAATACCTTTACAGTTCCTCTTTATTCCTTATAATATATTTCCCGATTCAAAACATAACGTTTGACTGCATTTGATAGAACAGTTTTTGCAAATATTAAGGTACTATTACGTTGCGTTCGTCTTTGTAACGTCATTAAGTACTTCCTATTTACGGACGAACAGTTCCCGCGCTTTGTTAATGCGCTATTGTAAGAAAAAAAAGGTGACATAGGGAATTTTTATTGGTGGCGCAAATTCTTCACTCTCCCTATTGAACTAAGCGGGCGCGCACCTTACATAGAAACTGTATTGTAATTTGCTAATTTTATTTACGTTTTTAATATATGTTATAGATTATGCCTAAATTTGATATTTGCGAGTTTTCTGACTTTGTAAGGCAAAATCTTACTTATATAATTTGAAATTTAAATTTAAGTATTCAAGCATACGCTTGATTTTTTTAATAAACATTTTTATTTTTATTTTTAAATTTTCGAGGTACTTTCAGAACAATTTGAAGCCAGTAACAAAGTTACGTAATTACGAACACAAAAAGACTCAACTGCACTTAGTTTTAAAGTTTATGAACTATTACTGATTCTTATACGGATTGATTGTTGTTTTTCTGCGTTTTGTGCACTTGCAAGGAAATTTTAAAAGATTTTTGCGATGATATTGTTTAGCCTTTAGCCTGCCTTTGCGACCAGTGCAGACCATGCAGGCTTATCATGGTTTGCACTGTTCGCTATTCAGTCACTTAATTTTCAGTGAAAATCCTTTCGAATAATAAATGGTACTGTCCAAATTAGATGATAGATCAGTCGATTGCAGAAATTTATCGGGGTAAAAGTTACAGACAGTTTGTTTGTTTGTAAGCTGATTTATAGCATTATTTGTTTATAGGCGCCATCAGAAACTCATTTCGTGGGCGACTTCTGCAGAATAGTGTTAGCAATTTTAGAGAGTGGAAGGTACAAAAAACAGAGGACGCTCCAATTCCAGGGGCTAGTAAAGCATCCGACACTCGCGACGCTTGAAATCACGACCCCTGGGGTCGTATTCAGACAGTCTTACAACGTGACCACCGCGTCCGATCTGTGATATATAGACTGTTTATTATTCCCCCTTTTATTTCTAAAACAGTGAAAGAAAGTCTCTAATGTTGTCAGAACTTGTTGTCCGACCCTTTTGCCCTTTCATTCGATATGTTGAAATTGTAATTTTAGAGAGCAATAAAATATAATTATACCTATGTATTTAATTTTTTTTTAATGTCGACGCAATTTCAGTTCGGTCATTTTTAAGTATAATACTTAATTGTAATTTTCATGGCTTATTGTAACTGACAAAATTGGACAACAACAAGACAAAATAGCTTTTATTAATATGTTTTTGTCTCTTTAACATTTTAACACAGCAAAGATGCAAAAAGCCTCCCAACCTCACAGCGCATAACTTAAATTTTTTCTTTACTATAATTGGCGAGCGATTTTAATAGCTCATGTCTGATTCGAAACAGACTTGTCATTTATGGAAGCTCTGGGGAGACATTTACTTATTTGGTTATTTCTAACTTATTTCATACAACTAATCTCGTGAAATGCAACTAATTTTTTTTTTCAAGATTTAGACATAAACTAAATATGCGTCCTCCAAGGGTTGTAGTAGGACTTTCTAAATGCCAGTTTTATGGGAAAAACTGTATTTACATTGTAAAACTAGGACAAAATCACGATTTCTAAAATTTTAGCAAAAAAAAGACAATGTTGTTTCTATGCTGATCAAAATACCCTGAATGTTTCAAAACAATCCATGCACTAGTAATGTTAAAGTGAACTTTGAAAGAAGAACGTAAGATTCCATTAAAATGTTTGATGATTTAAATTCCAAACTGATCAAGATATTTTTAAAATTTAAAAAGTTCCAATTACCACACTCAGAGTTCGTCTAGCATCAATGGAAACGTCTTATATTTAATATAAGACGAGGAATCACGGGGAAAATGTTAAAGAAGAGGTGGATCTTACAGCTGGTATGGAGACCAGTCTTGCATTGTGGTAGGGTGACAATCAGGCCAATCAGGAAAGTTAAACCCGGACCATTTTTTTTAACAAAACAAGTTATATACCAAATTGTTCGTAATTGTCTGAACTTTATCTGGCTACTGGCTTAAATTTAATAAATTGTGGCGAGCTGAGAAATCCAAAATGACGCACAAGATGGCCGACACAAAAGTAATGAGGACCACAAAGATGTTTTCTCTTTGTATACAAATAGTTATACTGTAAAATGTCAATATTTGTCCTTCATTTCGCATAAGATAATCTGTTTTTGCGATTATGTGAGTTCATTCAAAAACATTTATAGATTTTAATTTTGAAAACTACAAATTTAGTGGAAATGGATGGGTAAAATTTGTGTTTTAGCAGGAATTTGACCTTCAGTGTTCACAATGAGATACTAGATATTTTAGAGTGGTCTCAAAACCCAGTTTTATAATCTTAGACGCAATGAATGTTATTGAATGACCTGTATACGGTGTCATAAAGGGAAACACTTCTGGGCAAATCCTGTTCACAGGGACACATGCACATGCACCATCAGAGAATAAGGGTTAACTATTTTTACACGCAAAACAATGTGGGTAGGGCCAGTTCAGTATAGGTTTGTACGTGGTTCCCGTTGTAGGCATCTTACGGCATCAAACCCAGACTTGCCTAAAACATTTTGCATTACATTAAAGAATAATGTCATACAATGCAATTAAGGTGTGACAGTTGGCATGTAACAAGCATACTGCTTTAACTTTCGTGAAGTTTTATAATTCAAAACACACAATTCTTCTCAAAAATTCTCAGCAAAAACATAGTAGTTAGCATTTCCTTTAGACAAGACAAGTGAAAAGTAGCTTTTATGAGATTATTGTTTTGTGTTGTTCGAATTTTTACCAACTTTGTAGAAATATTTATGGTCGTCAAGTTGTCATAAATGTACATCGTACGCATGCCTACGTTATTTATCGTCACATTTTATCACATAAAGTGTCATTCATTTGATACTTGTCTTTGATGAAAGACGTTAACATATAAATGTACAAAGATTAACATGAATTAAACCGAAAATATAAAAACAAGCGATTGGTGTCCTGAAAGGGTCACATAACATGTTCGGTTATATATAGTATTGGCCGAAAGATGTTCCACTGTACAAGTACATTAAAAAGTAACCAAAGCATCCAACACAGTTACATGTTTTTGACGACACTGAAAATAATCTCAAGATAATAAACTGACAGCTATTTTGGCGCGTTCAGACTCGTATAAGTAACATTACTATTGCCAGCAAATTATCAAAAAAAAATATCATTTATACTCCTCTAAATGAACCAAAATTAAAGTCAGTCATTATATCTACCAAAATGGTTTTGTTATCTATTTTACGAGTATCAGAAAGTTATAACAATTATTAGAATATCAGATTTTACAGCCTCTAGACAGAACAGCCAAAATGAACTACCCAAGTTGAAATAAATACTCAAGGCAAGACATTAAGAGCGTATTTTACATCAGGTTCTTCAAAAAATAATAATTTCAAGCTTTCTCATTGATTATTTAAGCAGATATTGATCAAGCTTGTCTGTATACTATAACCTAGTACCAGCTTTTATGTACAGTTATGAGTTTTATATACAGTGCTGAAGGAAATACTTTATTACTTTGAGTATACGTAATGTATTTTTCTCCGCAGCATTTCGTGGACAAAAAAACTCTATCCATACCCTTAACAAACTGATGGCGTCGAATCTCTGTAGACCACTCCCGAAACGGAGAAAAAGTCTTATTTTTGAACCCAGCCATAGAAAATGTACGAACCGGATGGTAAGTTTCTTGTTTCATTTTTTTTCTTTTAACACATGTACAATTTTAAGAAAATACACAACTATATTTAGATATTACCCAAGCAAAATTTGATCAAAATCTGCTTAAATAATCAAATGAGAAACTAACTAAATTATTCAAAACATCTATACAAATTAGTAAAATAATATGTAGCTTTTCTTAAAAAAAGTTAGAATACTTAAATAAAACTTCATATATATGTTTAACATTATATGGAAATGCGGCCCGTCAAGTTTCAGTTGGATTGCCCAAGTAACACCAGAGTTATGGCCCTTAGAAGTTTCTAACTGTTTTTTCCCTAATTCATTTCAAGTACTACAGTACTACCCGGCCACACCCCTCCCCCTACCAACCCCTCCAACACAATTTTTGTCATTTCTTTTTTTCAAAACTTCATGAATATATATCAACATGCTAAGTTGTACCATACCTCACCTCACATTCCCCCACCTATTCACCGCCATCACCCCGATCATGCATCCCCCACCCAAACAATTGGTTTTCATTTTTTATTTTCCATCAATATTTATTATCAACATGTGAAGTTTTCTACCCTCACCCGGTCAGTTACTCTGGTCAGTCTGAAAATAGTTATCCCCTTTGTTTTTTCTACATTATTTGCATGTCAGATTTCCATGTCTTTCCCCGAACAAAAAGAGGTAAATGTCTACTTCAAACCATTCATATCACTTTATCAGTCAAAACATATCTTAACTATACGACATACGTGCTGATTTAGTCTTTATAGATTGTAGTTCGTTTATGATCGTATTTAAGCGAAATACTTTCGCCCCTGTCAGTTCGTCCCCAGTTTTAATATTTTCATACTGATGGCAATGATAATTGGTATATTGTGTTATTTCTGTCTTTTACTTTGGTAGTGTCAGAATATTGAATATGAAATGTAACACGGAAATTTCTTTCAGATTTTGGGATAGTACCAATTAAATGTGAAAAATATAAGTATAAATATCAGATTTAGGGGGGGAAATAGCAGAATCTGTAACTTTATTGCTAACAGCTATATGAGGGGTTGGTTATGACATTCCGTGGATTCACGGATGGCATTTGTAGACCTGGTTGTTGATTGCTTAAAACGAAATATAGTTTGTTACCCCTTCCCACAGTGGCACTACCTGCATACATAAAATGCCCATACATAAGGTATAAGGTATCCCTTACGGAAATATTATAGTTTGCCGCGAACACTTGTTACGATCATGTCGCGAATATCAGCCGAACATGCCGCGAACTCTTTTGATACAAATGATACAATGTTCGCGGGATGTTCGTTTGGTGTTCACTTCTCACATGCACATTAGATTTGCCCCGAACAAGTTGCTGTAAACTTCCCGCAAACAAGTGCTGCGATCACCCCACGAACAAGTTGATGCGATCATCCCGCGAACTTATTGCAGCGATCATCCCGCGAACTAGTTGCTGCGAACAAGATGAAAACCATGACTACCAAGTAGAACCTGGCCAGAAATTGTCCACAAAATAGCCTGCACGGAAAAAAATGCAAAAACAAATAAATTCATAGGAATCAGTAATATAAATTTATTGAATAAACATCAGCACTGAGGCCGTAACAAATTCAAATTGTCAATGTCTGAAATTTTTCATATCATGACACTTGGTATATTTTGAATTTGATAAAATATGTATGAATTTTAACTGTTAGTCTCAATGCATGTATTCACTTCATCCTAATGTTTTTTCTTCACACTGCTTATAAGTTATATGTTTAACTGTAAATCTGTCATAGTATTATTTTACATCTTAGTTATCAAATTTATGAAGCTAAAATTGTCGCTTTTATATTTCCTTATAGATATTTTGATTCAGCTCTGCAAAAGTTTAAGCATGCATTTCATTTTCAAAATTCCTCATGTTTATACAGACACCAGTATAGATATTAAAAATATTCTTATAAAGTTCTGGCTTACCACAAATAAGAATATATTCCTAACATCCTCTAAGAATCACCATTCACATTCGAAAAATGTCTGGAATGCATACAGATTTCCCTCTAAACATGTCAAAAACATCTGCTTGTAATTAACTTATCAGATTCATACTGTTACCTTACAGATAATGTAACAATTCAATTGATCTAAAATTACCAGCTCTTACCAAAACTCTACATGAACAGTTTACCAGAACATCACAATCTTCTTATTTCTTCTCACAGTCATGCTGCGATCATTGGTCTTCCAATGAATATCCCGCGAACTAGCATCAAATTAATCGCGGCATGATCGCGGGTAGCAGCAAATATCCCGCAAATACTTCCTGCGAATATGTATGTTCGCGGCATGTTCGCAGCACATTCGCGGCATGTTCATATCTTTTTAACCATTTAGTAGGGTTTTGGGCAGTGATATTTTTAGGATGTATGAGAGTCTTGTTCATTTCAAAGTTCAGGGTTGGCCGGTATTTGCCAGGGCAGGGGCGTCGAAATTAGTTGTCCAACTTGAGCAGCTTGTCCCAGAACCGGTAAGGAGAAGTAGACTTTCACGTAAAAAGATCTTTAAAAAACGGACACATATTTCACCTTCAGGACTTCCCAAATGTATTCATCAGTAATTTGTGTCCTCAATCGCTTTAACTTGCAAATAGGAAAATAGTTAGAAATATGGTACAAATTACACTAATTCAAAAGATACGGCTGTTTAATATGACAGACTAAAAATAATTTAGTGAAAATATCTAACTTTATGCACATATTTGAGGAACATAGGGCCTACTATACACGAACATAGCACATATTAGTTCACTGCTGAGAAATGGACTTTCAATTATACAGAGTAAGTTCAACCATTTACTCTGTCATATGAAAATCATTCATGCAATACTGACAGATTGCATGTTCACTATCAATTGTTGAAATAGTGTATGAACTAAAACTTATTTGAATTTCAATGCATTTATGATAAAACATTGCAGAGTTAGGGCTGAATTTCATGCTTTTTTATAATGTTTTCCTAGTTGATATATTGTTTCATTTTCTTATCAACTTTTATTGCAGTAGGTTTTTCATACATAATGGAACAGCAAAGATAAGGTGTGTATACTGTCATTAATTCTTACCAGCAAATGACTGTACTTCATTCACTTCTCATTTATTGACACAAATGGATTTGTATGAAGTAGTTATACAAATGAACTGTATCTAAAGGATAATGTTTTGGTCTCATCAAATTTCCCAGTATTTTCTCCTGTCCTGGGAAATCCCAGTTTTTTTCCGTATTAATGCTAACCCTGTCAAAGTTGTTACTTTAAAATCAATTTTGTTGGGTTTACCATCGCACCGACACACTTATAGGTCATATGGCGACTTTCCAGCTTTGATGGTGGAGGAAGAACCCAGGTGCCCCTCTGTGCATTATTTCATCACGAGCGGGCACCTGGGTAGAACCACCGACCTTCCGTAAGCCAGCTGGATGGCTTTCTCACATAAAGAATTCAACGCCCAGAGTGAGGCTTGAACCCACATCGATGAAGGGCAAGTGATTTGAAGTCAGCGACCTTAACCACTCGGCCATGGCGGCTCCACTTTAAAATCAAGGTGATGATAAATATTAAACAACTGTTAATAACTGTAAAAGTGGTGTTATTATTATTAAACTTCAAAATAATTATTGCCATAAAATTAGCGAGAAAAGTGCGGTTTACTTTAATCATGGTCAAATATCTCAAAATTAAGCACACGGACCTATACATTTTTTATTTCACCACAGTATAGGCCATATGCTTATTAACAACTGTGGGAAGTTTCATTAAATTCTACATTGTAGAAAAAATTCTATTTGCGAAAATATTATGAAAATTATGAATTTCCCATAGACTTCCATTATGAAAAATTGCGTGAGGTCTATTTTTTTTTCAAATCAGTCTAGCAAAAAAATCAAGCGCACGACCTTTCTTTTTTATTTGCTGAATTTTCTAGGTATATTCTGAAGTTTTGAAAAATCAGAGTTTTATCAAATTTTACATTGTAGAAAAAATTTCTTACCAAACGTGCAGAACTACATTAAGATAATTACATGAGTTTAAAAACTTGAACTTGGTTGAAAAGAAACATATTTCTGGATTATTTTTAAGAGTCTAAATTTCTTGAAATAATATAGTTGAAGGTAAACAGGCATAATCATAAGAGTACATATTAACAATGTCATTATAATGTATATAAATTATATTTAATTTTCCAAAAAGCAACAACACGTTTTGTTCGTTTTGATTTCTGTACTAGATATTAAATTTCTTTGTCTGCGATTGCATTTAAAGATAATACAGGGATTTAAAAAACGTAAAACACTCTGCATGTGTGTGTATAATTTAAGACTGGGAAGGAAAATTCTGTGTGTTTTTAAGAATGTGTTGAAATTTGACAAGACACTCCGAGTCGTCTTTCATTATTCCAGTGTGTCAAACTGTTCCTGTTTTCCAGATCTTAAGATATTATATTAATTAAGAGTTGCATATTTATGTGATATTTCCTTCATATCCGTATATTTGCCACAATGCATCTCTGAAAGTTGGGAGGCTTGAAAGAGTGACGTCATTTGTTGTATGAAAATTATCTTACCTCTTTACAGGTACAATCAGGTTATTGATGCAAAGGTTTGTTCATGTTGCTTTATGGTTTCTGCATGTGCAGTTTGTGACTGCATTTTGAAACCTACTAAAGTTTGTGACAATTTTTATTGTTGAAGATTAAATGATGAAAAAGTGTAGAAGTCTGCAAAATTACTGATGATTTCTAGGTGACAAAAAATATAGTTGTTAATGTAATTGGTCAACATGACCTAATTATTCTTCTCTGTGTCAAGAATTTGATATAGCAGATGTGACAGTGAAAGGGGCAGGTAAAACAAAGATTCATTACGATCTGAGAGTTGAACCGTCTTGGAAAGACTTTGGGTTGAAACTTCAGACATAACTTTGGAGAGAAAAGCATGAATGAAAGGAGTTAGTCTATTTTCCGTTCATGGTTCTTACAGTGAACCTAGGGGTAGGAGATAAAATGAACATTGTTTTTTTCTAGCTCGTTTGACTTTTTAAAAAAGAATCTACGAGATATTTTCATCACTTGATCGTCGGCGTCAGTGTTGACGTCGGTGTCGGCGTGAGCGTTTTTTTTTTTTTGTTTTTTTTTTTTCATTTCTCAAAAACCACAAGAGCCACAGCTTTGAAACTTTGCATACTTCCTTGTCATTATTTGGTGATTATTTGGTGATTTAGTAAGCTAAAAATCACAACTCTGATATGCATTTTGTCAAAATTATGGACCTTATTGTACTTGAAAATTTGAGATTCTTGGGTAAAAGTTTTTGTTTAGGTCCACCTTTTCTCAAAAACTGTAAGAGCTACAACTTTGAAACTTTGTACACTTGTTTATCATTATTATGTGACTATGTAGGCTAAGAACCATAACTCTGGTATGCATTTTGTCAGAATTGTAACCATTTTTAGAAAATCGAATTTATTGGTTATAATGTTTTATTTAGGTCCATCTTTTATCAAAATCTATAAGAGCTACAGCTTTGAAGCTTTGCTCACTTGTTTATCGTCATTAGGTGACTATGTAGGCCAAAAACCATAACTCTATCTTGCATTTTGTCAGCATTATGGCCCTTTTTGTTCATAAGGAGAAATTCTGACTTTTTACACTTTTCTTACATACTGACCAGCACTTGCAGAAAATCGATGACATCCGTAGGAGCTGCTCTTGTTTTTCTATCTGGTTAAGTGCCAGTGTGCAGTTTCCCTTTGTACACCTTGGTATTATTTTTAAAAGCAAACATTCATTTCTTCTCAACAGTTTCAATAAGGCATCAAACTTGGTACATGTCCTGCTTTCTTGGAGATGTTGGTCAGGTTCTGTCAGCAGCCGCCCACATCAGTCCTCTCAGTGCTTTGATTGTAGCAGACTTTAGCCTCACAAAGGTAGATTTTATTATGATTATGATTTTCTCCTATCTGGTATCGTTGTTACGGAATTTTAAGTTTTACTATTCCTTGCTCCAATTGATAGACAACAAAACTGTCGCTGCTTTCCGGCTTTTTTGCATAACATGTACCTAAACAACTATATTGACACTATAAAATACGTTTACAGCAGGGTAGATGTAAATCTGATACACAGAAATCTTAAATGTATGGTATTACACCGGCAAATCTTAGATGCACTAACGGGTTGAGGGTAAATTATATACCCAAGCATTGACCTATCAGATCCATTCATACTTTGTTATAATGTTATGACGTCAATACTGGGAGTTTATGCGTGTTTTTACTCCACCTACGAGTCAATACGACTTTTTATCATTACTCATGTGACTGTTTAGACCAAAAAGACAGACTGTAATTATAGCTTGAATAAAACCAGCGATTAAAGTATATATGCAAGTATTGGAACAGTTCAAATATGTAGACCAATTTAGGCATGTACATAAAGCAACACTGAAACTTCCTTTTTTTTAGTTGGTGGTCTTGTTATTAAATTTGCACGCTCGTCTGTGCTGGTGGGCGCTTTGCAAGAATTGGTCTGGTGAACTGTACTGGTGACCATGTCCGTCTTTAAAGATGTTTAGGCTCAGAAATGTATTTACCGATGTTTCTGTTATTTTTGTAGTTAGTTTTCGTTGAATAAATGATCTATTTATAACTGAAAACCAGTAAATATATAGGCAATGAAGATTATTGGCTTAACACCACTAAATCCGGCTGTTCTTTACATTTAGTTCGACTTTTCAAAGAAAATGTAGAGCTATTGCACTGGCCTCGGCATCGGCGTCGGTGTCGCCGTTGGTAAAAGTTTTTGATAAAGTCAAATATCTCTCTTACCATCAAAGTTTTTAAATTGACACTTAAAATATAGTCATTAACTATCAAAGTCTACACCAGGAGAAACTGTCTCCATAACTTTGATTGAATTTTGACAGAGTTATGACCATTTTAACTTAGAAAATTTTGGTTAAAGCTTTATATAACATCCAATATCTCTGTTACTATCAAAGCTTTTAACTTGAAACTTAAAATAGTTATTTACTTTCAAAGGCTACACCATAAAAAACAGTTCCCATGACTCTGATAAGAATTTTGACAGATTTATGCCCCAATACAGGCAAAGATCTAGTTCAGTCAAGCACTAAGAAAAGTCGAGCGTGCTGTCTTACGGACAGCTTTTGTATATATAATCCACTCATTGACGTTTTTCAACATTTTAAGATACTTAAATACCTATAAATAATTGTATTTCTAATATAGAACTAGATAAATGCTTACACGTTTGATTAAATACAACCCGCTGAATATACTCCTATTCGCTTCTTTCAATGTCTCTTTTCGAGACATAAACTTCCTTCTCCGCCACTGTTACCGATACATATACGTAAGAAAACGAGTCGCCTTTGAGAAAGGGCACGAGGAAAGGAAGAAAGATTAATAGGACTATTTATTTTTTGACTAATTGTGATAGACCAGCGTAGGCTACATTTGATTTTGAAGTGATCGCGAAACGTGCGTAGCACTTTTCTAAAGCTAATTATGTTTTATACGTTCGGAAAGGGGGACGATGAACTGGCTAAAGATGAAATATTTCATAGAAATTTATCAAAGGAGATTGAAGAATCAGAAAATCGTCAATTGGAAAAGGAGAGGTCTTTGGCCATTAAAAATTATTCAAAAAGGATAGCGGCGGTATGAACAATATACTTTCTCCTTTACAAATTCTTTATTTATTTGTTTTAAGGGGACGCATACTTTGAAATTAGAAAAAAGTGGGTGGTTTATGATAAAATTTACCTGCAAAAAAAGTACATCGTTTTGGTACATGAAATGGATACTGTTTCAACTGTTATAAGTACACAAAGGATTACTCACTAAAATAAAGATGAGAAAAACTGAAACAAGAAAGTTATTGTTGAATTACATAAGACTTATTGTGTACATTCAAAGTCAACAATTAATACTTTTTTGTGCGAAAATAATAATGCTTCACCTTGTTCAAACATTTATCAATCTCCTACAGATTCTAATTTAAAGAAAAAAAGTGAAATAAGTTCACTGTCTTGCTTTCTTGCTTTTCATTTTGCATATGTAAGCTAAAACACATTATTTAGTTTGTTTACAAAGTAGTGCATAAGAAAAGATACGGTGGTCAAGGAATGCCACATTTCAAAACTAATAGAGTATATTCCCCTTAATACATTAAACATTTATCGTTACAGAAGTCGAATGGCTTACAATAAGGGCCTAGAAATGTTGCCATTATTAATTTTCAACTTGATATTCATGAACTACAATGCACTTAAATATCAAAACACATTCAACAAACTTTTGAAAATGTATTGTCTTAAAAATCCATAAAATAAGGTATGAAATTTGGTTGAGAGGTCCAATCAATGTGTATATGTGCAAAAGTAACATTCTAATCTTGTTCACAAAACTTACTAATACACAGCAGGAATGTCAAAGAATATACAGTTATTCTCACTTTAATGTCATTTATAATTTGTCCTTGAATTCTCCTCCATACTTTTCTTAACTTTAACTTTATCTCATGAATGAACAAGTATAATGTTGTAACAACAACTATACTTACACTGATGTAAGTAGTTGCCGGTTTATAAGTGACTTTATTGATTCATTTTGTGTTTTGTTATTGTTGTCAAAAAGTATAACGGAAGTGCCTCACAACTGAAGCGGAAACCAATCTGATGCGCAAAGTAGTCCACTGTAAGTAATATTTTTTGATAAATGTCCACAGAAATTAATAATTTTCTAATATTAAAGACGAATATCTGAATAGGATTCATTATTTGATAAGAAATTATAATCATCGACATGTTTTTTTTGAAAATCATACACGTGCTGACACCTAAGTTGTCTCCCGTTGTTTATTAGAGTTACCTTTTATCCGGCGCAGTAATACTTTTTGCAGAGAATCGCCGAGAAGTCGTGGGAAAATTAAAAACCATGTAAATAAACTAAAATTAACCACTTTTTCAAGATGAATTTCAAGTGATCGGCATTATGCATTTAACCCGCCTGACCTGTGTAGCATCTTAGATATCTGTTCTAAGGTATTCATTGTGTAGAATGTCATGTTATGCCCTTGCAATGCTAATCCCACTCTGCTTTTTTTTTTGTTTACATTTTTCATCAATGAGAAATATGGCGTCCATCCCGAGCTGAAATGACGTGGCGTTCAATTTTTACATGTTTAAGCAAACCTGGTGTGTTTGAAAGAAAATTTCATCCCTTCAACATTATTTGTAACACTGTTATTGTAAAAAAAACCTGTTTTTCCTTATACAAAAGCTTAATATTTTGTTGAATGTACTTTCGCAAAGACCTCTGTTTTCCTATTACATTCATAGTACCACATCCTTATCCACAAAGTACTGAATATTACAGGTGTCCATCAGTATTATATCAGTTTAGTACGATATCGTGAAATCATGAAGCAGAAATCGTGAAATAATGAAGTTGAAATGTCACCACGGGTCTTTCGTAGTTTAGGAATATGTTTTTTATCTTCTCACCATCGGTTTCTTGAATATGCACGCCTTCCTCATTTCTGTATGAACTGTGAATGTAGAAATATGCGTCCCCTTAAAGCACTGTGCGTAAACTGATTTTCTGACATAATCAGGTCAAAAAGATGCATCAGGCTGGTTCTTTCTGGTTAAATTGTATACTGAAATCTACTTCTTTTTTGGAATCTGCAGGAATCTAGATCATATTATCGTAATCTACCAATCCACTCTTAAGATGTATTACCACTAGATTTTTTTGAAAATTGACTACGTTTTGATATTTCAAATCAAACCGAATTTCGACGTACTTGAGACTGTCCTTTTCAATATCTTATTTTTTTTTCTATTCTTACGACTATGCAGATGATATTTTTTTTTCTCTCACATGAAAATTAAGAAACAGATAAATATGCACTTGAAAATGATAGTAAGTCCTTGATTTATTGGTTTAAAAAGCTAATCCAAGTAAATTTTAGGCATTTTAATTGATAAGAAAACTTTAACATTCTATTAATATATTAGATTTTGACATACAATGAAAAGATGAAGTAAAAATGTTGGTTGTCACCATAGATTTCAGGTCATGTTTCGAACATCTAGGCAAATGTTGTAAAAAGATTAGAATCTAGGACTTTTTTGTCGCAACCGGTTAATTTCATATCATTTAATTATAATACTGTGCCTTGCCTTTTTACTACCGTTATTTGTTTCCCACGTAATGTGTTATTACCTTCCTTGTTAGTGTGCCCGTATGCATATCATTAAAGTTTTATAAACTATATATATATATATATATATATATATATATATATATATATATATATATATATATATATATATATATATATATATATATATAGTTTTTTTTTGTTATAGCACATATCATATAACCTTTGTACCCAAGTTTCAATGGTATGCGTGTATTTATTGTAGATCCAAATAACAGGTACTTTGATTTTGTACAAATAAAACATTAACATAATATTTCAATTTAAATTCTTCATTCGATACGAAAGAAAAATGTGACAGACATGAAGACATGATTGTTCAGTACTTAAGACATTAAAACTGTTTTGGAGCATCCGTGGCCGAGTGGTTAAGGTCACTTTCCCCTCGTCGATGTGGGTCGAGCATCACTGGGGTCGTTGAATTCTTCATGCGAGGAAGCCATCCAGCTGGCTTATGGAAGGTCGGTGGTTCTACCCAGTAACCCGCTCGTTATGAAATAATGCACGGAGAGGTACCTTGGGTCTTTCTCCACTGTCAAAACTGGAAAGGCACCATATAACCTATAATTGTGTCGGTGCGACGTTAAACCCAACACAATAAAAAGAAATAAATCAATCAATCAGTCAATAAATAAATCAATAATAAATAAATAAAATTGTTTTACATACACTTTTATTTCATAACACCTCGTTTAAAACTAGTTAGTTTTCCATTATAGCTCTTTCTTAGCTAATACGCAACGTTAAAATCAAGTTGCAACATCTCAAAGTCCAAAAGGCTTATAACTCAGGAAAAATACCTGGTGTAAGGGTCTTAGAATTAGATAATATGTTGTATTCTTCTGGAGACTTGACTGATACTGTTCGCTACAACATCGTTATGTGTGGAAATTCCACAATATGTGTGTGTGTTTGTGTGCGCGCGCGCGCGTGCGTGCGTGCGTGCGTGTGTGTGCTGAAGAAAGCTGCAACAGTGCCCTACATAGATGGGATGTCTCGCGGTTTGAAAAAATAATTGAACTTATTTAGTGGGTATCATGGTTATCAACCGCTGCAAACGACAGACTGATCTGGATCCATGCTGGTCGCAAATGCACTATGTTTATTTTCTCATGGCGTGACTAATAATTCTAAGGTATTAGGCCCCTAATAGTAATGTTTAAAAAATGGATTTTTGCTTTGTATATTCTTACAGTTGACAGTGCTTTGCACTGTGTTGCAAATTCAAGTTTAAAAACTTTTACCGTGCCGCTTTTAGCTCACCTGAGCAATGCAGTGAGTTTTTGTGATCGCTCGATGTCCAGCGTCCGTCGTCTGTCTGTCTGTCGTCTGTCATCTGTCTGTCGTCTGTCAACATTTAGCTTGTGTATGCGATAGAAGCTGTATTTTTCAACTGATCTTTATGAAATTTGGTCAGAATAATAACCTTGATGAAATCTAGGCCAAGTTCGAAAACGGGTTATGTGAGGTCAAAAACTAAAATAGAGAAAAGTGAAAACTTCACAGGTCGCTCAACACGACAAAAATGAAAATGTTGCAGGCTCGATTTGACTGAGCCTGTTCATGGACGGTAGTGGAAATGCATGCTACCGTCCACGCCCTCTAGCCCCGGGTTGAGCAGAACTCAACATTTACACATGCTAAAAGTACAAAAAACAATTTAGAGACATTCGCAGATGTATTCAAACGGCGGTGAACTTGGAACCTTCAATGATACACGTGCTGAGGCGTGTAATTCCATGAAGAGCGGCCTTTGGTCCCCAGATAAAGTAAAGGGTTTGCCCCAAACGAGAAAACAATGGGCAGAAATAAACAAACTGGAATTTAGGAAGGGAATCTGAGGTTATGGAGCCTGCGTATCACAGGAACTGTCAAAAGACAAAATTAAAAAAGCAGGCACCATATCCAAGGGGTGATTAAACAATACCCAAGGCTATGAAAGCGGGAGTATTGGAACCACCCAGGCCGAAATGGTCATGTTGAGAAACTAAACAGTACCAATAACACGTCATAGAAGTCGTGCTGAACGATCTGAGAAGATCGAAATATAACACTAAGTCAGATCAAAGAAAACCCTTGTGTATGCGATCGAAGCTGTTTTTTTTTGTTGTTGTTTTTTCAATTAGTCTTCATGAATTTTGGTCAGAATGATTACCTTGATGAAATCTAGGCTGAGTTCGAAAATGGGTCATCTGGAGTCAAAAACTAGGTCATTAGGTCAAATCAAAGAAAAAACTTGTGTATGTGATAGAGGGTGCAATTTTAATTTATCTTCATGAATTTTGGACAGAATGAATGCCTTGATGAAATTAAGGTCAAGTTTGAATATGGGTTATCTAGGGTCAAAAAGTAGGTCACTAGGTCAAATCAAAGGAAAACCTTATGTATGCGATAGAGGCTGTATTATTCAATTGATCTTCATGAAATTAAGTAAGAATGATAACCTTGATGAAACCTAGGCCGAGTTTGAAAATGGGTCATCTGAGAATAAAAGTAGGTCACTAGGTCAAATCAAAGAAAAAACCTTGTGTATGCGATAGAGGCCGTATTTTTCAATTGATCTTCATGAAATTTTGTCAGATTGATAGCTTTGATGAAATCTAGTAATCTTCAAATATGGGTCATCTGGGTTAAAAAACTAGGTCACTAGGTCAAATCAAGGAAAAACCTTATGCATGCAACAGGGGCTGTATTTTACACTGGATTTTTATAAAATTTGGTCAGATGGGTTGCCTTGATGAAATCTAGGTCAAGTTCGAATATGATCAAATCAAAGAAAACCCTTGTGTATGCGATAGAGGCTGTATTTTACAATTGATCTTGTAGCCTTGATAAAAATTTAGGTCAAATTCGAATATGGATTATCTGGGTCCAAAAACTAGGTCACTAGGTCAAATCAAAGAAAATACTTGTTTATACTCAAGATTTTTGCTCCGATTTTAATGATAATTGGTCAGAATATTTATTTCCATGAAATCACTAGGTCAAACATGTTTACGCTGTTATGGTGTTTTATGGTGTGTTTCTCAGGTGAGCGACCTAAGGCCATCTTGGCCCTCTTGCTTATAAATTTTGTGTAATTTATGGTATTTCCTGAAGCTCAAGTAGAGACAAATTTCAAAATGATGGCCGTTGTCTAAAACGTTTGAAGAGAATTCATTATACCTTTTTTTTTTCTGAAAGCAACATCAAACTATTGGTAAACAATTATAAGACTTAAAATAAAACTGTCAATATCACTTTTTCTAGGGTGCCTCAAGTAAACCGATTTAATGAGACAGAATTCTAACTGCAACTTTGAAAAAGGTCGAATCCTGCGGGTCTGTTTTGAATTTTG
The DNA here is from genome assembly GCF_021730395.1 of Mercenaria mercenaria. NCBI lineage: Eukaryota > Metazoa > Mollusca > Bivalvia > Venerida > Veneridae > Mercenaria > Mercenaria mercenaria. The sequence goes on from NC_069372.1 coordinate 7,298,943, forward strand.
CTCACTTCATTCAAAAATAACCTTGGGGCAGAAGTAAAACCTGCCTACATTTCTTCCACAAGATGTAATCTAAAGAATGAAGGCCAGAAGATATAACAACATTATCGGGGGCCCTCCCCTGTTTGTGTGAATGAGGTTGCTCTGTTATTGTGTGTACGGTTTATACAGGTCAGCTTTCTTTTCAGTTTGTATTTATATTTTCAGGAATTGCTGTTGTATTTATATTTTCAGGAATTGCTGAATCACGTCAGTATCAACGATTCAGAAAGGACAAGAACATGCACGGCTGAGGTATACATGATAAAAAAAAACATAATTCCTGCTCTATTTATTTTGTAACTATTTGCTTAAAAAGTATCTAAACTGATTTTCTGACATATATCTTTTTTGGTCAATGTTTTATTTGATTTATTAGTGCTATATATCAACTTTATGTATTGAGGCGTGTCTGCACTTTTAGCTGATAATATAGTTCTATTTTATTGACCTGTCAAAATGCATATTGCTTTCATGGTCGGTGCACAGAATATTTTAATCTTCGGTTGATTTTCGGTACATTCCGTACAGTATACGGAAAGTAACCTGTAATTAAAATGGTCTATATCTAAAGCGTGTATACGGAGGTACGAAAGTTGCGATAGTTCAGTAGTCACTGTCAATAGCTTGAAACCTTCAGGTCTTAAGATCGAAACCGTGTAGTGTCACTAATTGTCGTTGAATTATAATATATGTCATATAAAATGATACAAACAACACAGTGTTTGATATCACAGTTTATTTCATTTTTGTAGCGAGATATCTGACAACAACAATATAAGACATCATAAAGTGAATTCTACAAGGATGTCCCCTGAAAATGTTACAACTTCTTTTTAAAGGGTTTATTTTGATGCATTCATTGTCAGTTATCAAAATTTGGCTTTATTATTTGAATATATATACAACAGCAAACTCTCATTACATTATACTGGTATATGTCCTGATGTAATGATAGTTTGCTGTTGTATATATATTTACATATGTATCTGTATATTATTGTCTTGATGTACATTGACCATAATGTCTTGTGTGATAATTACAATAAAATATGATTAAACTAAATAATTTGAAAATTAAATAAATACTGTACGTAGCAACTGTTATCAAACATCACAGAACTATGATCATATAAACAAATAAATTATTATCATAAAACAAATCTCATTACAGATACTATAGTGCTTGAGTTTAAACTTTAATAAAATGTTGTGTCATAGAATATTTCAGATAAGGTTGCATTTTCTTTCATAAAACATACAACTATACCTAATCTTATGTGGCAAACTGTTCTATCTAGAATTGCGCTATAAATGGTTGATGAAAAACATCCAGTAACTATTGGCACATAAAGGATAAAAGCCTTAAACGAATGAAGTTTCTGTTGTCAATAAGGAACAGTCTCTCAAGTTTTGAACAGACTTATATAAAATTGTTGTTAAGATTGTTGTTCATATGACATTAAGTCATTAATTAAGTCATTAATCTTACGAAAGATTCTACATTAATATCCAGGAATTAGCCTCACATCTTTGGTTTCAGCTACTTGCAATCGCATTTCTTAACTATTTTATATATTTCCTATATTAACATATAACTGAAAAGGTTCATACAAAACTACCGACAGCAAGAAGTCACGCCCCTATATATGCTTTATGGAGAAATTGACCTTTATCTGCTCGAAATAGTTATTAAACTAGAATTATTAATCATTAATAATTATTTGGTTAAACTTCCAGTTGGATGTGATCTGAAAATAGCAAGAACATGTTATGCGTTCATGCTGATTTCGGCAGTACGTACATTTTAAATGGCTAAATCATACCAGCGGGGAGTTAGCAGTAGAGCAGTAACAGCAGTATTACTGCTATTACTGTTATAACGTTGTAGCTGAAAGTTACAGCAGTAGCAGTAGTAATACTACTATTACTGTTGTAATGTTATAGCAGTAACAACAGTATAACTGGTGTTACTGTTGGCAGTTTTAGCAACAAGAGCAGTATTACTACTGCTACAGTTATTCTGAAGTTATAGCAGTAACAACAGTATAACTGTTGTTACTGTTGGCAGTTTTAGCAACAAGAGCAGTATTACTACTGCTACAGTTATTCTGAAGCTATAGCAGTAACAACAGTGGTTGGAAGTTGTGCGAAATACAATATGAAATCAAAGGGGAGGGGGAGGGGGAGGGCGAGTAGCAGGGAGCGGTTTTCTACTTACGTTCTTTATCAGTTGTTAAACGATGTTCATATTCTTTGCGGAATTCAAGTTTATCATAATTTTCTATCAGTTTACTGGTAGTGTAGTGAGTGCGAACGATACATTTTCGATATGAAAATGATCCAGCATGTAAATGTAAGAGATAAAAAATAGAAATTTATATAAGGTATTTTCCTTCAGTATGTAGTTATAGTCCTTGATTTGATTCATATCTTACAATGTTAGATATTTTAACTACACTTTCATCGTTATAAAAGGAAATGTCTATTAAAGTTCCAAACTATATTCATATAGATTTTGAAATACTAGTCTAGATATCACGTGAAATGTTTATTTTTGATTCACAAAACAGCTCCGCCACGTGATATATTAATCCGAGTGCGTTCTTGTTATGACATTGATGACCGAATGTCACATCTAAGCTGGTTATTTTTGAATGAAGTGAGCAAAATTCAAAACAGACTCGCAGGATTCGACCTTAATTTTTCAATGTTGGAGTTAGAATTCTGTCTCATTAAATCCGTTTACATGAAATGTTTGTTCTTTTCTGATAAAAAGAATAAAGCAGGCCTTTCAGGTAAGATATAATTAAAAACATACATGTCTTGAATCAACGCCTGCTGTATAATAAATTACTCGACTAAAATCATCTTTATAGTTATAAAACAATTCGCAATAAAATGATAGTTTTATGTAGGTTTTCTTATCGTTGAGCGTTCTTTTGCCACACGTAGAAAGCGCATGCGCGTTAAAATCAAAACATCCGTGACATTGCATAGCGACCATTAGTTTGTGTAATATAAAAGTACATATAACATTGCCGACGGCATTCGTCCAAGGAAGGCATCACCACGAACTTAGAACATATTTTGGTGCTCAGTTACTGCTAAATTCTGCGCTGAAGCGATGCACTTGAGCCAATATTTTGTCATCTTAGGTCATATGTTCAGGATTTTATGACATATAAAATGAATTTAGTTTGAGAAATTTAGGTATTATGTGCCGACGAAGAACAGTAAAGTGTGTTGAAAATAAGAATTTTAAGCATTTTTCTGATGTTCGAAAATGGTACTTAGACATTAAAACTGTTTTGGAGCCTCCGTGGCCGAATGGTTAAAGTCATTTGCCCCTCATCGATGTGGGTCGAGCATCACTGGACCGTTGAATTCTTCATGCGAGGAAGCCATCCAGCTTATGGAAGGTCGATGGTTCTACCCAGTTGCCCGCTCGTTATGAAATAATGCACGGAGCGGTACCTTGGGTCTTCCTCCACTGTCAAAACTGGAAAGGCACCATATAACCTATAATTGTGTCGGTGCGACATAAAACCAAACACAATAAATAAATAAATAAATAAATAAATAAAATTGTTTTACATACACTTTTATTTCATAACACCTCGTTTTAAACTAGTTAGTTTTCCATTATAGCCCTTTCTTAGCTAATACGTAACGTTAAAACCAAGTTGCAACATCTCAAAGTCCAAAAGGCTTATAACTCAGGAAAAATATCTGGTGTGAGGGTCTTTGCAATATGCGCCAGTTAGCTTCCTGTTGGTGAGGTATACCAAGTTTCATTTGAATTAGATAATATGTTGTATTCTTCTGGAGACTCGACTGATACTGTTCGCTACAACATCGTTATATGTGGAAATTCCACAATGTGTGTGTGTGTGTGTGTGTGTGTGTGTGTGTGTGTGTGTGTGTGTGTATGTGTGTGTATATGTATGTGTATGTGTGTGTGTGCGCGCGCCTGCTGAAAAAAGCTGCGATAGCGTCCTACATAGATGGGATGTCTCGCGGTTTGAAAAAAAATTTAACTTATTAAGTGGGTATCATGGTTGTCAACCGCTGCAAACGAATGCTGGTCGCAAATGCACTATGTTTATTTTCTCATGGCGTGACTAATAATTCTAAGGTATTAGACCCCTAATAGTTTAAAAAATATAAAAAATGGATTTTTGCTTTGTATATTCTTACAGTTGACAGTGCTTTGCACTGTGTTGCAAATTCAAGTTTAAAAACTTTTACCGTGCCGTTTTTAGCTCACCTGAGCAATGCAGTGAGTTTTTGTGATCGGTTGATGTCCGGCGTCCGTCGTCTGTCTGTCTGTCGTCTGTCATCTGTCAACATTTAGCTTGTGTATGCGATAGAAGCTGTATTTTTCAACTGATCTTTATGAAATTTGGTCAGAATAATAACCTTGATGAAATCTAGGCCATGTTCGAAAACGGGTTATGTGAGGTCAAAAACTAAAATAGAGAAAAGTGAAAACTTCAGAGGTCGCTCAACACGACAAAAATGAAAATGCTGCAGGCTCGATTTGATTGAGCCTGTTCATGGACGGTAGTGGAAATGCATGCTACCGTCCACGCCCTCTAGCCCCGGGTTGAGCAGAACTCAACATTTACACATGCTAAAAGTACAAAAAACAATTTAGAGACATTCGCAGATGTATTCAAACGGCGGTGAACACGGAACCTTCAATGATACACGTGCTGAGGCGTGTAATTCCATGAACAGCGGCGTTTGGTATCCAGATAAAGTAAAGGGTTTGCCCCAAACGAGAAAACAATGGGCAGAAATAAACAAACTGGAATTTAGGAAGGGGATCTGAGGTTATGGAGCCTGCGTATCACAGGAACTGTCAAAAGACAAAATTAAAAAAGCAGGCACCATATCCAAGGGGTGATTAAACAATACCCAAGGCTATGAAAGCGGGAGTATTGAAACCACCCAGGCCGAAATGGTCATGTTGAGAAACTAAACAGTACCAATAACACGACATAGAAGTCGTGCTGAACGATCTGAGAAGATCGAAATATAACACTAAGTCAGATCAAAGAAAACCCTTGTGTATGCGATAGAAGCTGTTTTTTTTTTTGTTGTTGTTTTTTCAATTAGTCTTCATGAATTTTGGTCAGAATGATTACCTTGATGAAATCTAGGCTGAGTTCGAAAATGGGTCATCTGGAGTTAAAAACTAGGTCATTAGGTCAAATCAAAGAAAAAACTTGTGTATGTGATAGAGGGTGTAATTTTAATTAATCTTCATGAATTTTGGTCAGAATGAATGCCTTGACGAAATTAAGGTTAAGTTTGAATATGGGTTATCTAGGGTCAAAAAGTAGGTCACTAGGTCAAATCAAAGGAAAACCTTGTGTATGCGATAGAGGCTGTATTATTCAATTGATCTTCATGAAATTAAGTAAGAATGATAACCTTGATAAATTCTAGGCCGAGTTTGAAAATGGGTCATCTGAGAATAAAAAGTAGGTCACTAGGTCAGATCAAAGAAAAAACCTTGTGTATGCGATAGAGGCCGTATGTTTCAATTGATCTTCATGAAATTATGTCAGAATGACTGTCTTGATGAAATCTAGATAGAATTGGAATATGGGTCATCTAGGATCAAAAAGTAGGTGACTATGTTATATCAATAAAAAAACCTCGTGTATGCGATAGAGGCTGTATTTTTTAACTGATTTTCATGAAATTTTGCCAGATTGATAGCTTTGATGAAATCTAGTAATGTTCAAATATGGGTCATCTGGGTTCAAAAACTAGGTCACTAGGTCAAATCAAGGAAAAACCTTATGCATGCAATAGGGGCTGTATTTTACACTGGATTTTTATCAAATTTGGTCAGATGGGTTGCCTTGATGAAATCTAGGTCAAGTTTGAATATGATCAAATCAAAGAAAAACCTTGTGTATGCGATAGAGGCTGTATTTTACAATTGATCTTGTAGCCTTGATAAAAATTTAGGTCAAATTCGAATATGGATCATCTGGGTTCAAAAACTAGGTCACTAGGTCAAATCAAAGAAAATACTTGTTTATATTCAAGATTTTTGCTCCGATTTTAATGATAATTGGTCAGAATATTTATTTCCATGAAATCACTAGATCAAACATGTTTACGCTGTTATGGTGTGTTTCTCAGGTGAGCGACCTAGGGCCATGTACGCCCTCTTGTTTATAAATTTTGTGTAATTTATGGTATTTCCTGAAGCTCAAGTAGAGACAAATTTCAAAATTATGGCCGTTATCTAAAACGTTTGAAGAGAATTCATTATACCATTTTTTTTTTCTGAAAGAAACATCAAACTAAAAATAAAACTGTCAATATCACTTTTGCTAGGGTGCCTCAAGTGAACAGATTTAATGAGACAGAATTCTAACTCCAACATTGAAAAAGGTCGAATCATGCGGGTCTGTTTTGAAGTTTGCTCACTTCATTCAAAAATAACCTTGGGGCAGAAGTAAAACCTGCCTACATTTCTTCCACAAGATGTAATCTAAAGAATGAAGGCAAAATAGACAAATTTTCACGCATGTAACTCAGTATTTTTAAAGATTTCTAACTCTATCCCTTCTGCTTCAGAGGTAAATTTACTTTGAACAGCAAGAAATCGCTTATCAAATAAATTGTTTCCAATTTTGTACAAAAAATGAATAACAAGTCTTGAAAGAAGTAAAAACGTAGTAGAAAAAATGGAAAATAAGAAAAAATATTTGGTTCCAGTGGGCTTGAACTTACGCCCCTCTGAGAATTGCCGTCAAAGTATGTAGGTTTATGGTAGGAATTGAATACTCTTCAAAAAGGAGGTACTCTATTATGGGCCTAATACCTTAAACTAAATAAAACGACAAACAAGTGTAGGCGGAACAAAATGAGATCTACTTGATTTTAAAGGGTGAAAATAGCTTATTTTTCAATTATTAACCAATTTAAATGAAGCAATAAAATCGCCGGAATGCAACTGCATTGGTTAGCTGAGAACCAGCATTTGCAATATATGCTCAGTACATCTAGAAAAGCAACGTTTTAATCCTTGAATTTTTCATACTTTCCTTGTGTGCTTGTTCAAACGTGAATTTGGACCCTAAATAATGGAATTGTGTGACAAAATGTTACAGGTGTATTGATGGAATAAAATAACATCAAATAAGTGTTGTTTTTTTGTGTGTTATCAGGTTTTAAAATATTGACTGTAGACTGTGTTGCGTTTCTAGATGTTCTCAGTATATAAACCTAAAGAGACTCTTTCAAAATGAATGTTATTTCCATTTTTTGCAACTGTTGGATGGTGTAGGCCTAATAGTATTTTACGCTTAGCCTTACGTTTTAAGAAAAGAAACACCAAAATCATAGAAAGAAAGCGTTGTTTTGCATGAAAATTGAGCAGCTTGTAAAACATCTATATTACTCTACGCATACCCAGAAATCTAAGCCAATTTGCTGGCTTAATGGCGAAATTGTCTCCCTTGAAAACAGGTTATCGGGTGTATCGATTAGCCATTATCGGTCAATTTACGCCTATTGAAATATAGAAGGAGAAAAACTTTAACACATCAAATGACATCAAAAGCATCATCTGACAATATTTATTAAGTTATTGAAGTAATCTGCAATATTTGCACTTTCTTTCAATATAATTTTTAATAAAATAAAATATGATCTTCTTGCTTCCCTAAGCGTTTGAAATAAGTAACTAATTTTGATCCCGAGTCCCATTGATTTCTGTAGGAAATGACAGATTTTAAGCTTTACATGGTCTTTTAGAATGATTTATTCTTATATTTATAATCATCTCACAACATTTATTAAGTTATTGAAGTAAACTAGAAAAGTTAATCTTTCTTTCAATGAGTTTATTTTTAAATTATTTTTATGTCTTCTTGCTTCCCTAAACGTTTGAATATCACTGATTTTACTAATTTGGAAAATTTTGCCCGTCACAGTACACGTGTACTGATGACACCGGATAAACTGAATTAGATAGACATGTGTGTCAATCTAATTCCGTGTTTAATGTCATTACTTTGTCAGATTAAATAAAAATAAAGTTATTTTAAATTACATGTTTAAATAAAAATATTCCATTTTTTAATTCATTTAACACCATTTTCACAACTAGAATTATTTATTGCATTAAAACGTAACATAACGTTAATAAAGTTGATTAACATATAGAACTACATGTTCAATTTAAATTTGAATATTGTACATGTAAATATAACAAGTCCATTGGGTCGGGTGTAAATTTCATGTTTCTTGTTTGTAAGTATTATAATATTGTTGTTAAAAATTTCTTATCTTATCTTTTTGCAATGATTATATATGTATGATAAAGTCAAATAACGTGTTTTTCACAGTATGGCTCCAATAAACAAGGGTCATTGTATATTGGAGAGTCAGTCTACCTTACAAGTGTATCTATTTGTGAGAAGGGGAAACTATGTAATTTATTTTAAATTAATGAATAACTGATAACTTTTAAAGTTATACTAGTTTGGTTTTTTTTGCATTTCTGTGTAAACAAAAATATTTTTGATCAAACACAATAATAAAATAATCAGAAACTTATTTTCACAATAATGAAATAATGAGAAACTTACTTAAAGAAATATGCAAATTTTTATTTTTTCAATTTCTGTCTGGAGGATTGTGATATTTCTGAAAAATGTGACTTTCACTCATCTAAAGCTTGCAGAATACTGTAAACAACATTTGTCTAAATTGAAAACAGAATGTGAATTTCAAAGTTACAAAGCAAAGCATGAAAAAGTCCCTTTTGGCAACATACTGAAAATGAAAATTGAGTATAGATGGAACACTTAATAATGTTATATTCAAATAATGTTGATTACATGAATACATGAAAATCAATTTCCAAATCGAAAATTATTGTTTGTCAGCACAAACAACTCAGGAAGTTTTCACTATACTTGTGTTTTATTATCATTATTATTTTTAATATTATTACTGTATCTTTTATCATCCTATATGTAATATAATAATGATAATAATAATAATAATAATTATGATTATTTCTATTATTATTATTATTATTATTATTATTATTATTATAACATTAAAGTAATAGTTATTATCATCTACATAATATCAAAATAATAATTATTTTTATTATCATTCCACATTTACTGAAGAAAAATTAATTTCTTTCAACTCCACTGCACACATCTTCATGGTCTAGTTGGGGTCCCTGCTGTGCTAATTGCCCTCTAATCAGCTGCTATTACATAATCGCTGATAAGCAGCAGATAAGATGGGAGTTGTATATTGGATTTGGGGGGGTACACTTATATAGTAGTGAATCTAGGCCTTTAACCGAATGCTGACATATTTCTGTTTATTACCGTTACTAATTGGATTAGTATCTGTTTGTCTGACATGCCCCGCGGCCTAAAGGGACAATTATTACAGCTCTTGCATAAACACTTTAAAGTTAAAATCTAAATTATGGATATGGAGTTATAAATTTTAATAATTTATCTTACCGTTCAAAATCCAAATTCACATTATTGTAAAGTAAAATGCATTTATAGGCCACGGATCCATAATATTTAAAAACTTTTTTAAATTGAAAAGACACATTTTCAAGGAGACCCGAAATACACATATATTTCGCCCTCATAAAGATATTTTAAAAATTAAAGGGACTATCCTCCAGATCGTTCGACAACAAGAAAAAATACTTTTATAGATATCTGGAAATAAATGCTATATTTCTTAAGAAGGCTTTAAAACTTAATTACTGACAAAGTTTAACTATATTTTACGGAAATACTTGAGAATTTGCTGTTTTTCTACTTTATATGATAAAAATCGAAACGCGATTGTAACGCTTTACTCAAGGTAAACTGTCTCGATTATAAAAAAGATCTATATTTTGAAGTCATAATTCACTTATTCCGCCATAGCGCTATTGGTTTCGACGAAATATTTTAGACACAAAAACACATCTTCTAGTATTAACAAACTTCAATTTGAGAGAAAGATTATTTTTAGCCAAATCTGGAGGTCATTAAATACATATTTTAAAAATACGTTGAGTAATGGGAATTATATGCTTCCTGACAATTTTTAAACAAATTCCAGATTATCATTCAAAATCACCAATTTGAAGAAACAAGAATGTTATGTGTATCAGGTAATAAACATGTACGTCGATCTAATTCCGTCTTTGTCAAATTAGGTTAAAACTGTTATTTTAAATTACATGTTTGAATAAAAATATTTAAATTTCAAAAAATATTTTTTAATTAATTAACTTTTAATTTATGATTCACATATATTTTGCCCTTAAAAGATATAATCAAAAGTTTAAATACATATCTAAAATGGGAATATCCTTCCCGGCTCTCAATTTTGAAACAAAAACCCGATTATCATTCAAAATCACCTATTTGAGGAATACACTGCAAATTGCCTCGGGCAAGGTATAAACTCCGCTTGTGTAAAAAGTTTCACAATGTTGTCGCAATACCCCTAATTAACAAAACCAGTGTAAAGTCAAGATTATCAAGATAAGAGAGATTAACAAAAGTTAAGACGGTATAAAGGGAAACAACCAAATTTAACCGATCTGGCTTAATAATCAAGGGACAATACTCTTCAAAACACGGTATCATTTCTGGACATGAAATAAGTGTCAGTATACTGAACATCGAATTACGGAAAAGGACTGCATAGAGGGGGCCACAATTCCGAACAGTTAAACGCATTTAAAAACTCACCATTTTCAAAGAACTAATACATATGTTTGTTTTGATGCATTTGCAATAATGTACAAGTGTTGAAATATCACATAACTAGGTGGAACACTGTTTTCAGCAATTGTTTATTTTTATTTTTTTACAAATGGCATTAACTTTTAAAGGGGGACAACTTTTTCAGAATATTTTATGTATCCGTAACCATAAGTACTTCACAGAACTTTCGATCTCAGTTACGTTGAGCATAACAAACGGGCCGCGAACTAGCTTATACAAAATTTAATCTTGTGATCAGTGTAGGATAATCCTCTCCTGGAGCCTCCTCGAATTTGAAAGACATTCAAACCTCTTTTGTGTATGAAATTGTTTTAAAACCAATCACTCAATCAATTCCGCAAAATCTAATACTACTTATGTTTGTGTTTTTAAGTTTGATCATATTCTATTGTATATATATACATATTCAATACACACACATACAACTAGCATATATAAATACATCAATGTAAATATACAGAAGGGTTGGGCCAGAAGATATAACAACATTATCGGGGGCCCTCCCCTGTTTGTGTGAATGAGGTTTCTCTGTTATTGTGTGTACGGTTTATACAGGTCAGCTTTCTTTTCAGTTTGTATTCATATTTTCAGGAATTGCTGAATCACGTCAGTATCAATGATTCAGAAAGGACAAGAACAGGCACAGTTGAGGTATACATGATAAAAAACATAATTCCTGCTCTATTTATTTTGTAACTATTTGCTTAAAAAGTATCTAAACTGATTTCTGACATATATCTTTTTAGAAAATGTTTTATTTGATTTATTAGTGCTATATATCAACTTTATGTATTGAGGCGTCTCTGCACTTTTAACTGATAATATAGTTCTATTTTATTGGCCTGTCAAAATGCATATTGATTTCATGGTCGGTGCACAGAATATTTTAATCTTCGGTTGATTTTCGGTACATTCCGTACAGTATACGGAAAGTAACCTGTAATTAAAATGGTCTATATCTAAAGCGTGTATACGGAGGTACGAAAGTTGCGATAATTCAGCAGTCACTGTCAATAGCTTGAAACCTTCAGGTCTTAAGATCGAAACCGTGTAGTGTCACTAATTGTCGTTGAATTATAATATATGTCATATAAAATGATACAAACAACACAGTGTTTGATATCACAGTTCATTTCGTTTTTGTAGCGAGATATCTGACAACAACAATATAAGACAATCAAAGTCATCATCAAGTGAATTCTACAAGGATATCCCCTGAAAATGTTACAACTTCTTTTTAAAGGGGTTATTTGATGCATTCATTGTCAATGTTCAAAATTTGGCTTTATTATTTGAATATATATACAACAGCAAACTATCATTACATTATACTGGTATATGTCCTGATGTAATGATAGTTTGCTGTTGTATATATATTTACATATGTATCTGTATATTATTGTCTTGATGTACATTGACCATAATGTCTTGTTTGATAATTACAATAAAATATGATTAAACTAAATAATTTGAAAATTAAATAAATACTGTACGTAGCAACTGTTATCAAACATCACAGAACTATGATCATATAAACAAATAAAATATTATCATAAAACAAATCTCATTACAGATACTATAGTGCTTGAGTTTAAATTTAAATAAAATGTTGTGTCATAGAATATTTCAGATAAGGTTGCATTTTCTTTCATAAAACATACAACTATACCTAATCTTATGTGGCAAACTGTTCTATCTAGAATTGCGCTATAAATGGTTGATGAAAAACATCCAGTAACTATTGGCACATAAAGGATAAAAGCCTTAAACGAATGAAGTTTCTGTTGTCAATAAGGAACAGTCTCTCAAGTTTTGAACAGACTTATATAAAATTGTTGTTAAGATTGTTGTTCATATGACATTAAGTCATTAATTAAGTCATTAATCTTACGAAAGGTTCTACATTAATATCCAGGAATTAGCTTCACATCTTTGGTTTCAGCTACTTGCAATCGCATTTCTTAACTATTTTATATATTTCCTATATTAACATATAACTGAAAAGGTTCATACAAAACTACCGACAGCAAGAAGTCACACCCCTATATATGCTTTATGGAGAAATTGACCTTGATCTGCTCGAAATAGTTATTAAACTAGAATTATTAATCATAAATAATTATTTGGTTAAACTTCCAGTTGGATGTGATCTGAAAATAGCAAGAACATGCTATGCGTTCATGCTGATTTCGGCAGTACGTACATTTTAAATGGCTAAATCATACCAGCGGGGTGATAGCAGTAGAGCAGTAACAGCAGTATTACTGCTATTACTGTTATAACGTTGTAGCTGAAAGTTACAGCAGTAGCAGTAGTAATACTACTATTACTGTTGTAATGTTATAGCAGTAACAACAGTATAACTGTTGTTACTGTTGGCAGTTTTAGCAACAAGAGCAGTATTACTACTGCTACAGTTATTCTGAAGTTATAGCAGTAACAACAGTGGTTGGAAGTTGTGCGAAATACAATATGAAATCAAAGGGGAGGGGGAGGGGGAGGGCGAGTAGCAGGGAGCGGTTTTCTACTTACGTTCTTTATCAGTTGTTAAACGATGTTCATATTCTTTGCGGAATTCAAGTTTATCATAATTTTCTATCAGTTTACTGGTAGTGTAGTGAGTGCGAACGATACATTTTCGATATGAAAATGATCCAGCATGTAAATGTAAGAGATAAAAAATAGGAATTTATATAAGATATTTTCCTTCAGTATGAAGTTATAGTCCTTGATTTGATTCATATCTTACAATGTTAGATTTTTTTTAACTACACTTTCATCGTTATAATAGGAAATGTCTATTAAAGTTCCAAACTATATTCTTATAGATTTTGAAATACTAGTCTAGATATCACGTAAAATGTTTATTTTTGATTCACAAAACAGCTCCGCCACGTGATATATTAATCTGAGTGCGTTCTTGTTATGACACTGATGACCGAATGTCACATCTAAGCTGGTTATTTGTGAATGAAGTGAGCAAAATTCAAAACAGACTCGCAGGATTCGACCTTAATTTTTCAATGTTGGAGTTAGAATTCTGTCTCATTAAATCCGTTTGCATGAAATGTTTGTTCTTTTCTGATAAAAAAGAATAAAGCAGGCCTTTCAGGTAAGATATAATTAAAAACATACATATCTTGAATCAAAGCATGCTGTATAATAAATTACTAGACTAAAATCATCTTTATAGTTGCAAAACAATTCGCAATAAAATGATAGTTTTATGTAGGTTTTCTTATCGTTGAGCGTTCTTTTGCCACACGTAGAAAGCGCATGCGCGTTAAAATCAAAACATCCGTGACATTGCATAGCGCCCATTAGTTTGTGTAAAAATGTCTATATCCAAATAAAAGTACATATAACATTGCCGACGGCTATTCAAGATGCCGACGGCATTCGTCCAAGGAAGACAAAATTAAAAAGCAGGCACCATATCCAAGGGGTGATTAAACAATATCCAAGGCTATGAAAGCGGGAGTATTGGAACCACCCAGGCCGAAATGGTCATGTTGTGAAACTAAACAGTACCAATAACACGACATAAAAGTCGTGCTGAACAATCTGAGAAGATCGAAATATAACACTAAGTCAGATCAAAGAAAATCCTTACGTATGCGATCGAAGCTGTTTTTTGTTGTTGTTTTTTCCATTAGTCTTCATGAATTTTGGTCAGAATGATTACCTTGATGAAATCTAGGCTGAGTTCGAAAATGGGTCATCTGGAGTCAAAAACTAGGTCATTAGGTCAAATCAAAGAAAAAAACTTGTGTATGTGATAGAGGGTGCATTTTTAATTAATCTTCATGAATTTTGGTCAGAATGAATGCCTTGGTGAAATTGAGGTCAAGTTTGAATACGGGTCATCTGGGGTCAAAAAGTAGGTCACTAGGTCAAATCAAATGAAAACCTTGTGTATGCGATAGAGGCTTTATTATTCAATTGATCTTCATAAAATTAAGTAAGAATGATGACCTTGATAAATTCTAGGCCGAGTTTGAAAATGGGTCATCTGAGAATAAAAAGTAGGTCACTAGGTCAGATCAAAGAAAAAACCTTGTGTATGCGATAGAGGCCGTATGTATTTTTCAATTGATCTTCATGAAATTATGTCAGAATGATTGTCTTGATGAAATCTAGATAGAATTGGAATATGGGTTATCTAGGATCAGAAAGTAGGTGACTAGGTTATATCAATAAAAAACCTTGTGTATGCGATAGAGGCTGCATTTTTCAACTGATTTTCATGAAATTTTGCCAGATTGATAGCTTTGATGAAATCTAGTAATGTTCAAATATGGGTCATCTGGGTTCAAAAACTAGGTCACTAGGTCAAATCAAGGAAAAACCTTATGCATGCAATAGGGGCTGTATTTTACACTGGATTTTTATCAAATTTGGTCAGATGGGTTGCCTTGATGAAATCTAGGTCAAGTTCGAATATGATCAAATCAAAGAAAAACCTTGTGTATGCGATAGAGGCTGTATTTTACAACTGATCTTGTAGCCTTGATAAAAATTTAGGTCAAATTCAAATATGGATTATCTGGGTTCAAAAACTAGGTCACTAGGTCAAATCAAAGAAAATACTTGTTTATACTCAAGATTTTTGCTCCGATTTTAATGATAATTGGTCAGAATATTTATTTCCATGAAATCACTAGGTCAAACATGTTTACGCTGTTATGGTGTGTTTCTCAGGTGAGCGACCTAGGGCCATGTACGCCCTCTTGTTTATAAATTTTGTGTCATTTATGGTATTTCCTGAAGCTCAAGTAGAGACAAATTTCAAAATGATGGCCGTTATCTAAAACGTTTGAAGAGAATTCATTATACCATTTTTATTTCTGAAAGAAACATCAAACTAAAAATAAAACTGTCAATATCACTTTTTCTAGGGTGCCTCAAGTGAACAGATTTAATGAGACAGAATTCTAACTCCAACATTGAAAAAGGTCGAATCATGCGGGTCTGTTTTGAATTTTGCTCACTTCATTCAAAAATAACCTTGGGGCAGAAGTAAAACCTGCCTACATTTCTTCCACAAGATGTAATCTAAAGAATGAAGGCAAAATAGACAAATTTTCACGCATGTAACTCAGTATTTTTAAAGATTTCTAACTCTATCCCTTCTGCTTCAGAGGTAAATTTACTTTGAACAGCAAGAAATCGCTTATCAAATAAATTGTTTCCACTTTTGTACAAAAAATGAATAACAAGTCTTGAAAGAAGTAAAAACGTAGTAGAAAAAATGGAAAATAAGAAAAAATATTTGGTTCCAGTGGGCTTGAACTTACGCCCCTCTGAGAATTGCCGTCAAAGTATGTAGGTTTATGGTAGGAATTGAATACTCTTCAAAAAGGAGGTACTCTATTATGGGCCTAATACCTTAAACTAAATAAAACGACAAACAAGTGTAGGCGGAACAAAATGAGATCTACTTGATTTTAAAGGGTGAAAAAAGTTTAGTTTTCAATTATTAACCAATTCAAATGAAACAATGAAATCTCCGGAATGCAACTGCATTGGTAAGCTGAGAACCAGCATTTGCAATATATGCTCAGTACATCTAGAAAAGCAACGTTTTAATCCTTGAATTTTTCATACTTTCCTTGTGTGCTTGGTCAAACGTCAATTTGGACCCTAAATCATGGAATTGTGTGACAAAATGTTACAGGTGTATTGATGGAATAAAATAACATCAAATAAGTGTTGTTTTTTGTGTGTTATCAGGTTTTAAAATATTGACTGTAGACTGTGTTGCGTTTCTAGATGTTCTCAGTATATAAACCTAAAGAGACTCTTTCAAAATGAATGTTATTTCCATTTTTTGCAACTGTTGGATGGTGTAGACCTAATAGTATTTTACGCTTAGCCTTACGTTTTAAGAAAAAAACAACACCAAAATCATAGAAAGAAAGCGTTGTTTTGCATGAAAATTGAGCAGCTTGTAAAATATCTATATTACTCTACGAAATAAGTGTCAGTATACTGAACATCGAATTCCGGAAAAGGACTGCATAGAGGGGCCACAATTCCGAACAGTTAAACGCATTTAAAAACTCACCATTTTCAAAGAACTAATACATATGTTTGTTTTGATGCATTTGCAATAACGTACAAGTGTTGAAATATCACATAACTAGGTAAAACACTGTTTTCAGCAATTGTTTATTTTTATTTTTTTACAACTAGCATTAACTTTTAAAGGGGGACAACTTTTTCAGAATATTTTATGTATCCGTAACCTTAAGTACTTCACAGAACTTTCGATCTCAGTTACGTTGAGCATAACAAACGGGCCGCGAACTAGCTTATACAACATTTAATCTTGTGATCAGTGTAGGATAATCCTCTCCTGGAGCCTTCTCGAATTTGGAAGCCATTCAAACCTCTTTTGTGTATGAAATTGTTTTAAAACCAATCACTCAATCAATTCCGCAAAATCTAATACTACTTATGTTTGTGTTTTTAAGTTTGATCATATTCTATTGTATATATATACATATTCAATACACACACATACAACTAGCATACATAAATACATCAATGTAAATATACAGAAGGGTTGGGCCAGAAGATATAACAACATTATCGGGGGCCCTCCCCTGTTTGTGTGAATGAGGTTGCTCTGTTATTGTGTGTACGGTTTATACAGGTCAGCTTTCTTTTCAGTTTGTATTTATATTTTCAGGAATTGCTGTATCACGTCAGTATCAATGATTCAGAAAGGACAAGAACAGGCACAGTTGAGGTATACATGATAAAAAACATAATTCCTGCTCTATTTATTTTGTAACTATCTAAACTTATTTTCTGACATATACCTTTTTGGACAATGTTTTATTTGATTTATTAGTGCTATATATCAACTTTATGTATTGAGGCGTATCTGCACTTGTAGCTGATAATATAGTTCTATTTTATTGACCTGTCAAAATGCATATTGATTTCATGGTCGGTGCACAGAATATATTAATCTTCGATTGATTTTCGGTACATTCCGTACAGTATACGGAAAGTAACCTGTAATTAAAATGGTCTATATCTAAAGCGTGTATACGGAGGTACGAAAGTTGCGATAGTTCAGTAATCACTGTCAATAGCTTGAAACCTTCAGGTCTTAAGATCGAAACCGTGTAGTGTCACTAATTGTCGTTGAATTATAATATATGTCATATAAAATGATACAAACAACACATTGTTTGATATCACAGTTCACTTCATTTTTGTAGCGAGATATCTGACATTAGACATCATAAAGTGAATTCTACAAGGATGTCCCCTGAAAATGACAACTTCTTTTTAAAGGGGTTATTTTGATGCATTCATTGTCAGTGATCAAAACTTGGCTTTATTATTTGAATATATATACAACAGCAAACTACCATTACATTATACTGGTATATGTCCTGATGTAATGATAGTTTGCTGTTGTATATATATTTACATATGTATCTGTATATTATTGTCTTGATGTACATTGACCATAATGTCTTGTGTGATAATAACAATAAAATATGATTAAAGTAAATAATTTGAAAATTAAATAAATACTGTACGTAGCAAATGTTATCAAACATCACAGAACTATGATCATATAAACAAATAAATTATTATCATAAAACAAATCTCATTACAGATACTATAGTGCTTGAGTTGAAACTTTAATAAAATGTTGTGTCATAGAATATTTCAGATAAGGTTGCATTTTCTTTCATAAAACATACAACTATACCTAATCTTATGTGGCAAACTGTTCTATCTAGAATTGCGCTATAAATGGTTGATGAAAAACATCCAGTAACTATTGGCACATAAAGGATAAAAGCCTTAAACGAATGAAGTTTCTGTTGTCAATAAGGAACAGTCTCTCAAGTTTTGAACAGACTTATATAAAATTGTTGTTAAGATTGTTGTTCATATGACATTAAGTTATTAATTGAGTCATTAATCTTACGAAAGGTTCTACATTAATATCCAGGAATTAGCCTCACATCTTTGGTTTCAGCTACTTGCAATCGCATTTCTTAACTATTTTATATATTTCCTATATTAACATATAACTGAAAAGGTTCATGCAAAACTACCGACAGCAAGATGTCACGCCCCTATATATGCTTTATGGAGAAATTGGCCTTTATCTGCTCGAAATAGTTATTAAACTAGAATTATTAATCATTATTAATTATTTAGCTGAACTTCCAGTTGGATGTGATCTGAAAATAGCAAGAACATGTTATGCGTTCATGCTGATTTCGGCAGTACGTACATTTTAAATGGCTAAATCATACCAGAGGGGAGTTAGCAGTAGAGCAGTAACAGCAGTATTACTGCTATTACTGTTATAACGTTGTATCTGAAAGTTACAGCAGTAGCAGTAGTAATACTACTATTACTGTTGTAATGTTATAGCAGTAACAACAGTATAACTGTTGTTACTGTTGGCAGTTTTAGCAACAAAAGCAGTATTACTACTGCTACAGTTATTCTGAAGATATAGCGGTAACAACAGTATAACTGCTGTTACTGTTGGCAGTTTTAGCAACAAGAGCAGTATTACTACTGCTACAGTTATTCTGAAGTTATAGCAGTAACAACAGTGGTTGGAAGTTGTGCGAAATACAATATGAAATCAAAGGGGAGGGGGAGGCGGAGGGGGAGGGCGAGTAGCAGGGAGCGGTTTTCTACTTACGTTCTTTATCAGTTGTTAAACGATGTTCATATTCTTTGCGGAATTCAAGTTTATCATAATTTTCTATCAGTTTACTGGTAGTGTAGTGAGTGCGAACGATACATTTTCGATATGAAAATGATCCAGCATGTAAATGTAAGAGATAAAAAATAGAAATTTATATAAGATATTTTCCTTCAGTATGTAGTTATAGTCCTTGATTTGATTCATATCTTACAATGTTAGATTTTTTAACTACACTTTCTTTCATCGTTATAAAAGGAAATGTCTATTAAAGCTCCAAACTATATTCTTATAGATTTTGAAATACTAGTCTAGATATCACGTGAAATGTTTATTTTTGATTCACAAAACAGCTTCGCCACGTGATATATTAATCCGAGTGCGTTCTTGTTTTGACATTGATGACCGAATGTCACATCTAAGCTGGTTATTTTTGAATGAAGTGAGCAAAATTCAAAACAGACCCGCAGGATTCGACCTTAATTTTTCAATGTTGGAGTTAGAATTCTGTCTCATTAAATCCGTTTACATGAAATGTTTGTTCTTTTCTGATAAAAAAAAGAATAAAGCAGGCCTTTCAGGTAAGATATAATTAAAAACATACATGTCTTGAATCAAAGCATGCTGTATAATAAATTACTAGACTAAAATCATCTTTATAGTTGCAAAACAATTCGCAATAACATGATAGTTTTATGTAGGTTTTCTTATCGTTGAGCGTTCTTTTGCCACACGTAGAAAGCGCATGCGCGTTAAAATCAAAACATCCGTGACATTGCATAGCGACCATTAGTTTGTGTAAAAATGTCTATATCCAAATAAAAGTACATATAACATTGCCGACGGCTATTCAAGATGCCGACGGCATTCGTCCAAGGAAGGCATCACCACGAACTTAGAACATATTTTGGTGCTCAGTTACTGCTAAATTCTGTGCTGAAGCGATGCACTTGAGCCAATATTTTGTCATCTTAGGTCATATGTTGAGGCTTTTATGACATATGAAATGAATTCAGTTTGAGACATTTAGGTATTATGTGCCGACGAAGATCAGTAAAGTGTGTTGAAAATAAGAATTTTAAGCATTTTTCTGATGTTCGAAAATGGGCTCAACGATGCGCATCAGCCACGATTTGTCTCCTTAGGTCATCGTTGTAAGTCTTTATATAAAAGATAAATTAGTACATTTTATGCTTTATATTCCGGCGATGAACGGTTAAATCTTTTAAAAATCGTAATTTAAAGCATTTTTCAGATGTCCGAAAATCATCTTTGAGGCCTTTATGAGATACGTTATGAATTTAGTTTTAGAAATTTATACATTATGTGCCTATGAATATAACAGAAATATGTTAAAAATCGTAATTTTAGGCATTTTTCAGATGTCCAAAAATCGGCTCGAATCCTTGTTACTGCTGTAATTTACAGCGTCCTGGAGGACTTGAGGATAAATAAAACCATGTGGATATAATGCTGGTACATATGTGCAAACAATAGAACATATTGAATTGTCGACGGCTTTTCAGGATGCCGACGGCATACGTCAAAAGAAGACCTCATCTCGAAACTCGAACATGTCATACTGAAGAACTGGGTATTGTGCTCTTCATATTATGGAGGAAATAAAAGTATCTATCTATCTATCTAGCTTAGAGATCTACTGTAAAAACGTGGGAAGGAGGAATTTATTTTACACCAATTTTAAGTACCGATAAAACAACAACAACAAATATAGTCATCTTTATATTTATCAGGTTATATACAATGTTACAAATTGGTTTAATTCTGTTTTTCAATAATGTAAAATACAGAACGGAAAAAGGAAGACACTACGTTATTTTATTCTTCTATTTTGCATGGTATATGGAAATATGATCAACACTATATTATCTTCTTTATATTTTGCATTAAAGAAACTAAAAAAAATATAAATACACAAAATCATAAACACATACATTTTTTTTGTTACATTCAATGGAATTTTAATGAAAATTTAACTAATTAATCTAATTAATCAAATAATTGTATTTAATCATACTTAACTTGTCAAAACTAATTTTTCTATGAAATGAATATTTGAAAAACATATTGTCACACACTAATACAAAATAAACAGAAAAACAACCGAATAAATATACTTTACAATGTAAAAGGTATCTATTTATGACACCAGAGCCTGTTTATTTGGAAGTGTGACCTATTTGCCCCCGAGCCAGTCATTACGTAATAAAGTATGCGCGAATTATGACTTCCCAAAGTTTCTCAAAGGTTACTGACTGACTGATTTAATAAATGTCAGATTTTTAAAATAAAAGGTGCATTGTCGACGGCTTTTCAGGATGCCGACGGCATATGTCAAAAAAGAAGACCTCATCACGAAACTGGAACATGTTAGTTTGGTGCTCGGTTACTGTTGTATATTGCACCGAAAAGATGCCCATAAGCCAATTTTTGGTCATGTCAGGTCAAAGTTGAATCATTACATTAATAGTCAGAAAAACACTCTAACCGAAACAGTAGTCACTTCATCAACGGTTTATGAGGATGAACTTTTATAACCGTGTTGGTACTTATTTCATCCATAACATTTATATACATGTACAAAATTCATAAAAGTGGTATTATGTGCATTTTTAAGCATTAATCCAGCTGCTATATTTAAGAAAAATAAACTGCATGCAAGAGTTACTTCCCTTCCAACTGAAGATATCTCAATCTACAACAACACAACACAAGGATGATCAATCAAAAAAAATAAATATATATATATGATTTCATCAGCCCGATTTCTTTGTTTCTAAAACATGCGGCATTTTCATAAATGTAAAACCTATAATGCAAAGCGACTGAAAATTGCTTCAGTAGAACTTTTAAGATGCGCATAATGTCGCTTTAAATTAGTATTGAAATACATGTAATACTTACTAAGTATAAAATATTCACTGTATTTAACTTTGAGCTTTCCAAATAAATAACTCACATGTATTAATGAAGAATTTTCAAGCACTTAATATTGAGGTCCTTAAAGGTGCAAAATAAAGACAAATGAATAGACATAAATATTAAAACAAGACTTCACATTTTGAAATATACTACTAAACATTACGATAGCCGTGTAATATTTCCTTGAAATCAACACATGTACAGAGAAACAAATGATTGTTTCTGTATTTTCTTAGACAGACATTGGTGGTCATTTTGTCCTACTTTCGTGTTTATAACTCTTCCGTAATCGCTCGGAAATTCTTCGGGATCACGTGATTTTAAAATTAATTCAAACGAATATCCGTTTAAAGACGCGCGACAAAATAACTGTATTTCCATGATGTTAGTTATACACGGTTTGCATGAAAAATATGAGGTGTACACATTTTTAGTTTCAAATTGACAGTGACATATATTAGGCCAAGACAATGTGTTTAATGTCTAAAATTTTATTGAATTAATGTAGCCATATGTACATAAATTTTTATCAGTGTATTTAGGTAAATATCAATCACATTTTCTTTCTACAGTGTAAGACAGTTATTCAATTATATTCTTAAAACTATGCTGAAAAGAGATTAACTGAAAAGGTTTGCAGACGGTGTTGTGAAAACACTTTTATTCGGGAAGGGCCTAAATTGGCCTCCCGAAAACTTGTAGTATAACTGTATATTACCTGTATCATAAGAATGATTTTCATGAAGTTTTTGTGAGTTACAAGAATGTTGAATTCCCTGTGCTAAGTTTGTAAAAATCATGTTATCGTTTGGGCATATAATATATGTTGCATCTATTTATAAATTATAGTCTCGTTTCGGATGTCATGATTCTTCCGAAAAAAATCCGAAGATGCGCGACGTGTTTGTAAGCAGTCGGAAACCATACTTTCGGTTTAAAATTGGCAATCTTTTTAGGTTTCTTTGTTGGTTATTCTCGAACATATTCATGACCTCTTGGTCAGATCCGATGAATTGGGTCATATTTTCAGTAAATAGGAAGTCTCAGCTACAAACTCTGGTTTTCATATAATACTCGTTCGGGTGTTAGTTGTGGACCTTTAAAGTTAATGCATTTTTGAGATACTTTGCTAGCAATGTTAACTTATTTTTATCTTCCGTTCGGATTAGTTCGATAATTGACCAGTCGCCATCTGTCAATCAAACTTATCTATGATCCAATCAGATAACGATATTTAACGCACACATGCATGTGTACCACTTATCGCCTCCATTTTCCCTCGACAAGCTAATTGTAGAGGTTAATAGATAAGTAGAAATCTGTCTTTTAAAATCTAGTCATTAAAAATTCGTTTATTATTGCTTAATTGTTGAAGTTAGAGTTGTGCAAGAGATGCAAACTTTGGCCTTTTTAAAATAATAAGCACATATGTCGGTTGAAGATGAATAAAATCGAGACCGTAAAACTAACATCAAATTTAAAAGTTATTAAAATGTTGCACCATATTCAATGTATGTATACCATATTACATTATAAAATGTGAACTCATTGAATTACAAATAAACAAAGGTACTGATTTTGTGAATGAACAAGTAGTGTTCAATCAGTAGCGTTATATGCCAAAATAGAACAAAAAACCTGATCGAGCCGGCAACCGTTTTTGTCAGAAATTTAGTTTGTTTTTTTTTTCTCGAAAAATCTTAAAGTACTGCTCTACCTATAGAGGAAATAGTGAAGCTTAATTAAACATACTTGGCCTAGTGTTATAATAGTTTTTTTATTAACTTTTTGCAAATTTCATCAAAACAAGGACAAAATAAAACAAAATAATATTAATCTTCTAAATCTAGCCTATTACAACATAAACAGTATCTTTTTATTTTTTGGATTTCTGTTTCTTGAATATCTACCTGTATGAATTCTCAAAGAATGGGCCGAAATTCTATTGCGTGTTAGGCACATTTTTAAACAAGGTATACGATTCATTAGCAAATGTTGTTTTACAATAATTATACAGCTCTAGTACACCACTATTTTCCTTACTAACAGTCCACCCTTGAATAAAATTATCTATCACTCTTTGCTTCAATGCGTAAACAAATGCATTTAGGTTAACTAAGTAAGGATCATTCCAGACGTATGTAAAACCTTAATCACTTAATAATTTTCTAACTTGTGATGCCCAATTTTTATAACCTTTATTGCAATCCTTCACTGCCTATTTATATACCGTTCTCATGATAATGCTGTCTTTAATAATATGTACATAACGATTAACAAACAACGGGTACCTGCCAAGTTCTCCATATATACTACTGAACAAGAAGTACGTCTTACTTTAAGAATCCATTTGCAAAATTTTAAATGAATACGCTTTATTTCCTTTGATTTAGTGTTTCCCTATATTTCTGATGCATAATTCAAAATAGACCCAACAAGGCATACAGACACTAAATAGCCTGAGCACCTATGAAAAAAATGGTAGTCGCATAATGGCGGATTCAAATAGTTCTCAGTTTTTTTTTGCTGTAAGAAGGATTTTTCCTTGAAATCATTGCTATATATTGGTTGAAATCATATTGCATGCCTATACTTGACATACTGGTAGCATTTGCATGTTGAAAAAAGACTCCAAACTGATTTAACATGTGAAATTTATTCATACACCCCTATCCTAAATTGTGATTGTCATTTCAGTGTAAAAATTACGGTGTGTCCGTTTGACCAGAAATATTTTTCTTGCATCAAACATGACCCCTACTTTTCTTTGGATATTTTTACAGTATAAATGTTGCTCTACAAGAAAATGTAAGTTAAAGAAATTTAAAATGGGTCTAGGTGTGTATTGCAGCACTGTGAAAACTTGTCATTTTATACAGAATATATAGTGGTGGCTATTTAGTGTGTTATAACCACAAATGAATCAAACAATTGACATAAAATTTTCGGTTTAGTCTTATTTTTCGACATATAGTTAATAAGATATTCAATGCCTTTAAAGCTTTCCCTGCAAGATGTTCCTGGTTTAATGCAAATGTACCTGTATAATTGAATATCGTGCCGCGTAGATAATTAAAATCATTTACAACTTCTGTTTACCAATATATATACCCATGTTTCATTTTGTGTTAAAGCCCCCCCCCCCCCCCCCCCCCCCCCCCTAATGAACAGTATCACGTACAGTCAACAAAGATAATCTAAGCGGACCAGGTCTGATGCAAAATTATTAAATAACTGAGCATCCAAACATGCTAAATGTTCTAAATGATATCTTCTTTGGACGTTTGTTACAGGCATCATGATATCTCGTCGAAAATAAAATTTGTACACTTTTCAACAAAAAATCAGCAATTTACTGTCATGCTCCGAGCCATCCTCCAACACTTCCACAACAACTTGTGAATTACAGCAGAAACGGGTGAATTACAGCAGAAACGGGGATTCGAGACAAATTTCTAACACATGAAAAATGTACAAAATTACGACATTTCACAATTTAGAATTTATAAAACTGATTTCATATTGTATTTCATAAAGACTCCAACGACGAACTTACAGCAGTATCTAAGCTCCAAAACAGTTCGCAACTTTCTCGAAATAAGTCTATTTGTGGACGTATGCCGTCGGCATCCTGAAAATCCGTCGGCAATGTAGTATGTACTATTATTAAGACAAACGTACCAGAAATACATCCACGTGGTTTGATTCATCTTCAAGTCCTCCTGCGAATTACAGCAGTAACAAGGACTCGAGCCCATTTCCGAACACCTGAAGAATGCTTGAAATTACGATTTATAACACATTTCAATGTCCTTCGTCGGTACATAAATTGCTAAAACTAAATTCATTTTATGTCTCATAAAGGCCTCAATGATGACCATGGCAAAATATTGGCTTAAGAGCATCGTTGCGGCGCAGAATAAAGCAGTAAGTCAGCATCAAAACATGTTCTAATTTCGTGGGACGTATGGTCATGAGAAAGTCCGTCGGCAATATAAATTATGTACTTCTGTTTGGACATATATACTAGTAATATAGCCACATGGTTTTATTTATCCTCAGGTCCTCCAGGACGCTGCGAATTACAGCAGTCATAAAATGCACACTGCCATTCTGTATGATACGAGTATTTGAAAACATTAGATGTACAGCATCAAAACCGCTGCATATTTAATCATGTGTACAATAATAATACCTTTTAGGTAGATTTTTTGTTATTTCTTTCGCTAACATTCTCATTTCTATGCCCCTTCGAAGAAGGGTGGGGGGCTATATTATTCTGCACATGTCCGTTGGTCGGTCGGTCGGTCTGTATGTTGGTCGGTATGTAGACCATCGGTTTCCGGACGATAACTCCTGTACGCTTGGGCTTATGATCATGAAAATTTATAGGGAGGTTGGTTGTGACTAGCAGATGACTCCTCTTGATTTTGAGGTCAATCGGTCAATTGTCAATGTCACTTAATCCGGAACCACTGTTCTGTTCTGCTGCCAGTGTCCGGAACAGTTAAAGGGTTTCCGGATGATAACTCAAGAACATTGGGCTTAGGATCATGAAAGTGGATAGGGAGATTAATCATGACCAGAAAATGAGCCTTACTAATTTTGAGGTCAGTAGATCAAAGGTAAAGGTCATTATGACATGGAACAGTTAAACGGTTTCCAGACGATAACTTGAGAACGCTTACGCGTAGAATCATGACACTTAATGGAGAAGTTGATCTTGATCAGCAGATGACTCCTATTGATTTTTACTAGGTCAAAGGTCAAGGTCACTGTGGCCCTGAACAGTTACACCGTTTCCAAATGATATTTTGATAACGTCTGGATCCAATATCACGAAACGTAATAGGTAGGTTGGTCATTAAAGATCAGCAGATGAACCCTATTGATTTTGAGGTCAGTC
Organism: Mercenaria mercenaria; assembly: GCF_021730395.1. Classification (NCBI taxonomy): domain Eukaryota; kingdom Metazoa; phylum Mollusca; class Bivalvia; order Venerida; family Veneridae; genus Mercenaria; species Mercenaria mercenaria. The sequence continues at coordinate 7,326,327 of NC_069372.1, forward strand.
GGTCAAAGGTCAAGGTCACAATGACCTCAGATTTTCTGATCCTGTTACTAAATGCATCAAGAAACATTGTTACTATAATGCAGCATTAAAGCAATCAACTATAATTCTTTAGGTATCAGTCGTGTGCTCAGCAATCCGATGCAGTTCTCAACATTTTGTATCTGGATAAAAGTTGGATATGTCTGCCAACAATATCCGAAATACTTAATAGCAAGTATGGTGCGAGAACAAGAACATGCTATTTAATTACCCCCTCAAAATAAAATCGCATATCTTTCAGGCACAGACGCGAGTAATTAAGAATGGGCCATGCGGTAAATAACGAGAAACCGACCGTGTCGCATCTTCGTTTGGTAGATTCAGGTTGCTTTAGTGATGCATAGCTCGGTATATTATCTGTTTCATTTTCTGGAAGAGATCAGTTTAAATTTGTATTTTTAGGAATCACATAACCAAGGAGAACAGTTTAGTGGTACTGCACGAAATTCAAAGCCTTGGTATAGTTCCATAAAAGACCTCTGGAATGATTTCATTGGATATTTATTTAAAAGAAAGACAAAGCCGGAGTCAAAGCCAGAGTCAGAGCCAGAAAACATCCAGCTACAAACCTTCACATCACTCACAAGCATCATAGAAGAGCTACTGATGAATTCAAACATAAGTTTGAGTATGTTCTAGTAAGATGATTAAATGCTTTGATTTAATTTAGTGTCATAATAATTTGTTTAAACAATATCTATTGTTCAAATTAATTACATGCAATTCATACAACATACACACTGCAAAGTTATAGCTGTACAATATGACAGAACAAATTACAAATGGTGTTAATTGCGCACAGAATTGAGGAGAAAGCTTGGAGCTTATACTAATGCCTCGCTTCTGAAGATCCTATAATGCTGCACTTACGGTGTTTCAAACATTTCAGTTATATGGGTTTAAACCTAGTAACGTAAAACAAAAAATAAAATAAATATGTAAAGTAAAGGTTGAAGATAAGAAATAAATGAAAACTTGGAATTAATAGCTTAGCAAGCATGAGCAGCATAGGTACAATGATAATAGTTGCTATGATATCAGGTATCGCATATATAATGTTAGTTGAATAGGAAAGAGTGAAAGATGAAAGATGTTTTTTGGGTTTTTTTATTTAACGTCGCACCGACACATGATATGTCATATGGCGTCTTTCTAGCTTTAATGGTGGAGGAAGACCCCAGGTGCCCCTCCGTGCATTATTTCATCACGAGCGGGCACCTGGGTAGAACCACCGACCTTCCTTGGGTTTAGTGTTTGAATTGTTGGGTTTGAATGATGTAGTCATGTTGAAATATAACCGTGTTTGTGTTGGTGTCAAGAGTGTCATTTCCAAAACGTTGAATAATTGTAGTGATAAGTGTTATGTTTGCTAGATTTAGATACAAATTTACAAAACCTACAGTGGAAATGGTTTGGCTTAGAGCTTATTTCAACAAATTAATTAATGCATGAATACTTCTCTTAAATAGAAGCAAAAGGTCCCGGCCACACATCAAAGGAACTTTAGAGGCTAGTCCTTCCAAAAACGCAATATTAGGTTAGTGTTAAAGATTACATAATCATGATATTTCAAAAATGCTTCTAAATTCTCTTTTGTAACAAAGTATAGGAAAGGAAACCTAAGTACTGAAAGAAGTAAGACAAGAAGTTTCAAATTTGTTAAAAGAGAATTTCTTTCCAAATTCCAACTCCAAAATGTAAAAATAGCTGATATCTTTTGCAACATTTAGTTTACATCTTGCAAACATCAATTTTTATACTCCAGGATAAAGATTTAAAATTTCAGACTTTGAAATAAGTAAAAGTGGGTGGGGTTTGATAAAATTTATCTGCAAAATAGTACAAGGTTTTGGTACATGAAATGGATACTGTTATTAGTACACAAAGGAATGCTCACTAAAATAAATATGAAAAAACTCTGAGTAAGAAAGTTATTGTTGATTTACATTCGACTTGTTGTGAACCTTCAAAATCAATAATTCATGTTTTGTGAAATTATAGCACTGTAGAGGAAAAAAATGAAATTTGTTCACTATCTTTATTTTCATTTTGCATACCGTAAGCTAAAACAGTTTTAGTCTGTTTACAAAGTAGTGCAATGTCATATGAAAAGGGAAGTAAAAGAGTATACTTCCCTTAATACATTAAACGATTATGGTTGCAGAAGTCGAGTTGTTTGCAATAAGGGCCTAAAAATGATTTCATTACAGTGGAACTTCCGAAAACCGGACCTTATAAAAACCGGAAACCTTTGAAAACCGAACAAAGCTCAAAGTCCCGGGGTTTTTTTTGTTCTTATTTCTATATATCTTAACTTCTGAAAACCGAAACTTCCGAATTCTGGAAACCGGACGAGTTTTGAAGGACCGTTTATATTTTAACACTAAAATTAACTTCCGAAAACAGAACAGCAAAATATTCGTTGGATTAAAAGTGCGACCTGTCTTTAACATATTGTTATTCCAAAAACGCCCGTAGCAAGTTGTCAACATGTTCTTTTTGTAATAGCAGTAAAATTTAGGCCATAGTTTTAAATTGAAATATCAAAGAAATTAAAATTTAGAAATTTGTTTTATAAAGGTATTTTTTAAAAAGAGTATTTATTGATTAAATTAAGAAGATCTTCTATATAGATTTATTATGCAGATAGTATGCAAACAAGTGTGAAGCCAAACTATATGATAACATATTGGCACTTTTATGTGACATCTGGCATTACCTGTCCAGAACTGCTAATTGCAATTATCATAAACTGGTGGGTCTGCTATCACTAGGTATCATTAATAAGCTTGTTGTCATGTAGATATAATTTGAATATTAAATAATGGTATAAGTTTATGGCTTTAGATGTGAGAGGGTCATCCAGGCACTTTCAAGCTTTAAATTTGATTGGCTACAGATAAAAGTATATTTCTTTTCATTGGTTAATGGGTTTTTTTCTAATATAGTCTCTCCTAAAACTACATGTCGCGTCTCCACAGACACCTAACACTGCACCTATATCAGACTGGAACACCTTTGCCTCCGGTGCAACTTGTTTTAACAATCTTCTTGACATACAAGAAATGCTAGCACCACTATCTACCAAACATGATACACTATTTTTGCCAAACTTAACTTCTACAAAATGTCTATCTAAACTGGTGCTAAACTCGATTTTAGGCTCCTGTGTACCTGGGGCTGCAAAATTTGCGCAAACTCTCTGAATGCAACACAAAGATTTCACTTTAAACTTTCTTGGTGCCATCTTTTAAGCTATGAGAGAATAGTAAAACTAACAAGTAAAAAATTCTGTAAACAGAATTTGAAATATTACCCTACAATTACAGTTATGACTTTAAAAATGTTATAAAAATCCAGTATAGACGTCCTTACTTGCAGAGCATGTAAATTTACATATAAATTATTCTGCTGTACTATTTTATATTTTCACTACATATGCTAAACTTTGACAGTACTCCTACCTTGTTCCACATATACGCTAAAGCAACAGAGGTCTGACTGCCTCTTGAGTACCCTACACAAATACATATAATGAAAAAGCCTTAAGCGAGCATAACCTGCTCAATATAACTTGAATATTTTACCTTTAAAGACACTGATTCTGGTATGCCTGGTATGTGGCCTATGGAGATGATAAGGTCTGCGTATTGGCGATAAGGGCCAATACACAAGTCGGGACCATTGGTAGACTTGCTTCTGTTTATCATAATAAGCTACTGTATAGCTACTGTGCAGTAAATAAATTGCAGGTGATATTTCTCACCTTGATAGCAAATCAGTTCTCACCTTTATAACGAGTTTAGAAAGCTTGATTGAATTAGGGCTAAATAAGAAAAGTGATAAGATACAACAGTATTTTTATCATATTTTTAATAAAGTAAGTTTTTTAACATTGCTGTTTTTTATTATCAAAAATATAAAAAATGCATTCAGGCACATAGCTTTTAGAAGTAATGAATTATTGTGTATTTTAAACAATGATATATCTTTATTGCTGGATTTTATTATACATAAAAGAACGTTAACATTATTTAGACAACACAAGAGGAATTAAGCATTTTTAATATATAACATCCTTCTGTCTATATGCCTTCTTTATCTATTAAAAATGCAACTGAACACTTCTTTAATTTCTAATAAAATCCAGCAATTATAATTTTTTTTTCGTTTTTATTTTGTTACTTTTGATAAAAAGATCATAATCATTGAATAAACAAACTTGTATTTTCTCTTATTAAGTTTTGAATAATTATTTTATAGTGAGAATTGTTTTGCTATAAGAGTTATAATTTAATTGGCCAGGGTTTTACTCAACACAACTGAGCAATCAAAATTAGTATCTTATCAATTAAAATGATTTTGTGTACATTCTGAAAAACAAGACTAAAAAAAAACAACAGCATTTCAATTAATAAAATGAAAAACACAGGAAATAACCAATTTACCTGTAGGCAATAAAATTTATGATTCTCTGACAATAATTAGGCTACATGTCAAGGCTACAGGGGTTTTATGGACCCTTATCAGACTGGACCAGACAGGATCTTGTATATTGGGGATTAAAAAGTCTGGTATTTGGGGGGGTCACTTATATAGGAGATTTTCTTTGCCTTTAAGAAAGAAAACTGAAGCAACAATGCAAGTAAGCAGCAAGCATTTAAAATTGAGGAAATGAAAAAATAATTACAATTCAAATTATACCGGTTTTAACTGTTAAATTCAACAAAATTAGCCTCTATCATTGGACTTGGTGAAAATGTACTTCACAAAAACAACAACTAAAACTAAGTTTTTTACTTAAGTCGCAAAATGTGAATTTTATCATTTAGATTTCACACTGTTTAAATTTCAACAACTTGCACACTTATAAAAAGTCTCAGCAGTGAATTTAAAATCCCTGCACAAATTTCCCTTTCAGTTTGAAGAAAATATCAAACTTTAAACAAATTCAACAACATGACCGAAACTTATATAAATTTAGGACTCAGACCACCTTTTCAAAATTATCTGGTCAATATATTTATACTACTAAGTATTATAAGAGGATAATTAATGAGCTGGGGATCAATCTTGATCAAGCAGATCTCAGCGAAAAAAAAAACAAATAGAGCAACTGTACACCCTTTTAGGAAAAAATAGGGACATTTTTGACAAAGATATTTCAGAATTAGGGGAGACTAACATGCATTTCCATACCATACATACAAAAACAGAAAAGCCCGCTAGTTATCCTCCTTACCGTCAGTCCCCTGAAATGCGAAGGGTCCTTGACAAACAGCTGGATGAGTATCTTGAGGCAGACATTATTGAGGAGTCAACATCTCCTTATCATGCCCCTGTGGTATTGGTCAAGAAAGGAAACACAAATGAGTACAGGTTCTGTGTTGACTTCTGGAGGTTAAATGAACAATCGGTCCCTATGTCATTTCCCATTCCCAGCTTGCCTGATGTATTTGACACCTTGGCAGACACTGTACCTGAGATTTTCTCCTCTGTGGATTTGCGCAGTGGATTTTTCCAAGTACCCCTTGACCCAAAAACAAAACATCCATCACCTACAGAGGAATTTTCAATTTAAAGCGCCTGCCTATGGGTCTTTCCAATTCGACCTTGACCTTTCAAAGCCTAAAGTACAAGGTATTGAAATATATGAACTTGAAGTCAGCCTTGATTTATGTTGATGATGTGCTTTTATTTGATAAATCATTTGATTCCCACATGTCCCATCTCCAACAGTTGTTCCAGTTTCTTAGAAGTGCTAATTTGAAGCTTTATCCAGCAAATTGTGTCGAAAGACGGCATTAGAAAACATAGAGAAGCTGAGAAATTCCAAGAGTCCTTCAAGTGCCAAACAGGTCAAAAGTTTCCCTGCAACAGCAAACTTTTTTCGCAGGTTTGTAAAAGATTTTTCAAAGATAGCTGGCCCTTTAAATCAGTTGCTCACGAAGAATAAAAGATTTTAATGGACCACAGAATGTGAAACGTCTTTCAATGAGTTAAAGAAACGACTCACTGAGGCACCCATCCTTGCCTATCCAAAGTTTGAGTTACCCTTTAATTTAACGATTGACGCAAGCGACTACTCAATAGGTTTTATTCTCTCGCAAGTCCAAAATGGCAAGGAACATGCAATTGCGTACAATGGTCGTGCCGTACATCGAAATGAATTAAAATGGCATATCGCAGAGAAAGAAGCTTTGGCACTAGTTGAGGGCATACAGCACTATAAGGAGTATTTGGTAAATCAGAAATGTAGAGTTTACAAACAATGTATCTCTGAAATACTTGCAGAACATAAAGGACTGTAATGGTAGGTTAGGTAGGTGGAGCTTGTTACTGCAATGATACAATTTCGAGTTTGGTTTGTGCATAAGCCAGGAAAACAAAATCCTGCAGATTATTTGTCAAGACAGACATATGAAAATAAGCCTAGCCAGTCACCTGACATAGATACATTTTTTAATGTTAACAGTTCTGCTAACACTTCAATAACTGAGGTCACTTTTATTTATGAAGATGAATCACAGGAAGCAATTATAGCAAGTCTACAAGATTTAGTTAATTTGCAAAAGCCATGTCCAGACTTTAGGGATATTTATATGTATAAATTGTTGAATGTTGTGCAAGAAGATACAGAAAAGGCCAAAACTGTTGTAGCTGAAGCCTACAATTTTGAATTAGATGATGGTGTATTTGTCCATCTTTATCTTAAGCGTGGCAAGAACACACCTCGAGAAGACCGTCTGGTAAAGCAAGTAGCTGTACCAAGGGTTCTTCGGGACGATGTTCTTCGCTCGTATCACGACTGTGTTTTAGGTGGGCACCAAGGTTTTGATCGTACTTATATGGCGCTCAGGAATAAATTTTACTGGAGTTCTATGTACCAGGATATCCAGCTATATGTGCGTTCATGCGAAGTGTGCCAGCAGTCCAAGCGGAATTTTCATGCTAGACGACCACCCCTACATCCGCAACTAGTCAGTGATGTGCTTGATAGATGGCGCATGGACATTTTGAGTGGTCTGCCTACTACTAACTTGACAGCTGCTCAAAATGGTGTGAGGCTCTCCCGCTCCGAACCCAGGAGGCCACTGAAGTAGTCGCCGTTTTCTACAGAGAAATCGTAACTCGGTTTGGCGCACCGAGAGTTCTAATCACGGACCGTCGGAAAATTTTCACCTCTAAGTTGGTGAAAGTTGTGTGATTTTTTCCGAATCACCAGACACCTCACCAGTTCCTATCATCCACAGACAAATGGTTCTGTAGAGCGTATGAATTCTGTTGTTCTGCAAGCTCTGCGTGCTTATACCCAGAACCAGCAAGATGATTGGCCAGAGCTGTTACCAGGTATCATGATGGCCTATAGAGCTACACCTGCGACACAGTCTACTGAGTACTCACCATATTTTCTATTATTTGGCCGTGAAATGAAGATGCCAATTGATACTGCATTGGTCCCTAAGGAGCATATGGCACAAGATCATAAAGTATTCTTTAGCAGAATACTTCAGAACATGGATGATGCAAGGAAAATTGTGATGGAAAATGCGAGAGGGCGCAAGAGAGGTACAAGTCACAATATGACAAGACAGCGAAAGAAATTGCCTTCAGACAAGCACAGAGAGTGTGGCTGTATTGCTCAAAAGTTCCACCAGGAAAGGCACCAAAGTTGCACAGGAAGTGGGTTGGACCCTATTATGTGGTACGGTTGTGTCCAAATGATGCATACAGGTAATGGAACTGCCAAACAAACAAAGAAGTAAAATCACTTGTCAACGTACAAAGGATGAAGCCCTACTATGACCCAGCAGACCGTCCCACGAATCCCCTCCCAGAGGAAGACAATGATGCTGAATTGGACCCTGAGGAAATCAAAGAAGACCTAAACCTGCATGAAAAGGATGAAGGGCAGCAGGACCAACCAGTCAGACCACGGGACTTGCAGCAGCCTCCAGTACAGCAGCATCCAAAACGGCAAACACAACATCAGCAGCAGCCGCAGCCTCCACAACAGCATCTACAGCAACAATTACAACAGAAGGACAAGCCATCCACGTACAAACAAGCCGACACAGCAGAATCAAGGGAAAAGAGCCCAGACACATGTCAAGACTGCTCGAAAGGCGCATGTAAACCTATTGCTGAGGCTGAGATTTCAAAAAGTTTGGAAGCTTGGTCCAACAGACGGAAAACGTTGTACAAGCTGCGTTACACAGCCCAAGGGAAAAGACCAGACTGGCAATTCCAGTGCAAAGCTCCAGACAAATTAAGAAGGGAATTTCATGCTGAGAAAACCATGAAAGGTAAAAGACGCCGACGTCCACCAAATAAGGGAAAATTCAAGTACTTTGAGAAGGCATCAGTGAATCAAGTCTCCACAGCAAATCTTAAGGAACTCAGACAATGAAAACCCAGAATGCAACACAGGTGGTGAGTGAAGAAACAAGCTCTGATCAAGTGTCCACTCCACTCCACAATAAACTCTTGTGCATCCGCATCATAAAATGCAAACCATATTTTTATGTTCAACGGGGATCTTCAAAGCCAAAATGGTGCACTTTGCAGGCTGCCAGGGCACTTGCAGAAGATGTCTACATTGAGCATGACACACTTATAACAGAACGTAGAAGACAAGATAAACTGAATCTTCTCAATATCAGGCTAGATAGGCAGGAAGGACGACCAGCAAAAAGGATTTTTACTGAACTGCTCATTGAAACAGAACATATAATAGAAGTTTGCATTGAGGACAATGGCAAGTACAGCTATCTGATCAGTCATCAGAATAAAAACATACCTTCAGACTGGTATGAAGGAGAAGATGTACCTAGTGTGCTATTAGAGAATTTTTTAAGACTATTGAAGAGTGAATTTCAGCGGCTACAATAGAAAGGATGCTGATGTGTGTAGAGTAGTATAAGTTTGCATTGTAGTAGATGTATTGTAGTACAACAAATTTAGCAGTAGTGTTGTGTTATTAAAGTGCAGTATATTAAAAATTTACAGAGATTATTGATTAGAGTCAATTACATACAAGCTGTTTCGTTAAATCAGTAGATTAATACATGTGGCAATTTTAAAGATAGTAGCCAATTTAGTCAGTATCATTAATGTCAGTTTTCGTGGGAAAATTTTTGCTTTTAAAGTTTCAGTTATTCCAAAAATATGCACAGTAAGGACTAAGGTCTTTGTTTTAAGTAACTGAACTGCTAGAGTTTGCTCAGTTTGTGTATTTATCCTAAAATATAATTATATTATTAAAAGGTTGGCCAGTCTTTGATAGGATAGGAGCAAGCTTTTATGTTTATACGGGCCCGTAACTTTAGTGAGCCTCTATCTTATCTGACATTGGTGTCAAAATTTCGGATAGTTATTATCCGATTCATATGAAGGATATTTTGCTTTGCAAAAAGTTAACAAAGTTTGTTTCTACTGTATTTTTATTACAAAAGTGTTTGATATTTTGCAAGATTTTGTATCTTACGTTTTGGACAAAGCCACCTTTAAGTTTCATTTCTATACAGACATGTTGAAAAGAAAGAATACTTACAGAGAACAGATTTTATTTTCTTAATCACGCATTCTATACAGAGTCATAGTTATTTCCAATTCATAGATATAATCTTATGTCTGAGATTCTGATTTACCTTCAAAGGTCATTGTGTTGCAAAATTAAGCAGTATAATTAATGGACTGCTCAAATATGGTTTAAGACTATGCTCACAGATAACTGGTAGCAAGGTATACAGTATATGATGGTGTACTCAAAATAAAAGATTGTTGTGATATTTATTATATATTTAAAAACTAAAATAAGTTTAATGTGTGAAAAACGGCTATGGCAAACAAACAAAAAAACTAACATTGTAAAACAGTCTTAAGTGTTGTGTTGAATGATGATGATGATAAAAGGATGATGAAAAACTAATGACAGTGCCATGATGAGCTGAAAGGTGATGTGCAAATACAATGAACAGTTGGAGAGTAATTAATCATACATGCTATAAAGCTGTGAATAGAGATGAGTTGAGAAATGTAATGAACTGTAAAGAGACAAGAGCAATGATGCTATATGAAATAAAATACAGTGATGATTACAGTGATGATTAAAAATCAGAGTTGAAATAGCAATGGTGCTGTGTTTATTATGATAATATAATGGTGTGAATAAGACTGAGGGCAGAAGTTGTTAAACATATTTATGACGAAAAAAAAATGACACAAACTATAAATGAAAAGGATGTTTTGAAAAATATTGTTGTTTTCCTTGAAAAGTAAATCAGATTGTAATTAAAATGATTGTATCATTATTCAGCATTTTAACATATATACACGTGTAATGTAAATATGAAATGGTACCATCTGTAAATAATGTAAATATTTCACAAAAAGAGAGAAAATATAATATTATGTACTAAGAAAATATTCATGACATATGTTTAAACTATGTTTTACTATGTTATAATGACTATGTTTTTAATATGTTTGGGGACAAACATAATATGCCAGGGGGAATGTGTAATAGCAGTAAAATTTAGGCCATATTTTTAAGACGAAATATCAAAGAAATTAAAATTTAGAAATTTGTTTTATAAAGTTATTTTTTTTAAAGATTATTTATTGATTAAATTAAGAAGATCTTCTATATAGATTTATTATGCAGATAATATGCAAACAAATGTGAAGCCAAACTATATGATTAGATATTGACACTTTTATGTGCAGATATGTGACATCTGGCATTACCTGTCCAGAACTGCTGATTGCAATTATCATAAACTGGTGTGTCTGCTATCACCAGTTATCTTTAATAAGCTTGTTGTCATGTAGATATAATTTGATTTTAAATAATGGTATTAGTTTATGGCTTTAGATGTGAGAGGGTCATCCAGGCCCTTTCAAGCTTAAATTTGATTGGCTACTGATAAAAGTGTATTTCTTTTCATTGGTTAATGATTTTCATTTGCAAATCTTGATGAGCAGTTTTTTTGTTTTTTTTTTGTTTTTTTTTTTTTTGTTGTTGTTGTTTATTTTGCTGCTGTTCAAGGAGTTAAGTTTTAGACACAAAAGTGTAAAGATGTTTTAAAAGTTCCTGGCATCTCTTGTCAGAAATAGTGGCATATCAATGACTTATATTTTAGTCAGCCTATTTAACTTTGAAGGAACATTTTTAACTTAACTTTGTTTTTCAAATACGGGCTTTTCGTGAATTGTTGGAACTTTAACATTGCAGATATTATATTATTTACTGGAACTTGATTGTTATTAACTGGAAGGAAAACTTAAATTAAAAGATCAAAAAACAGTAACACTGTGTTTTATCTGTGGTGTGGAAAATTATTTGAAGGTCAAGTCTGAAGACGGAGGCTTTTAAGTCTGTCAAAATGAGGTTCTTTTTATAAGACTCGATAGAATCTCACAGGAGCTCAAACCCAGCTAATTTCCCAAAGACTACAAAAATCAGCCGGTACCGCCTGTGAGCCCGAGTCATGACCCCAGCACCCTTGGAACGATAAGGGGCATCTATGACATTTTATTTATCTATTAGCGACGAGTTTATTTTCACACGCGTTATAATTACAATGCTCATTTGATGCAAAAGTAAAGAAATAATCAGCGAACACTTTAATTTGTTTTCAATTTATGAAAAGTGATTAGTTAAATATCTTACGAGTGGAAAACTTTCTTAATGTTTGAATGAAAGAAAGATCGATGTTTTGATTGATTTAGTTACATCGTTTAAACTATGCATTATCAAAATAAATTAAATATTGAGGAACTGGGGACTTCAAAGATGGTAAAAATGTCAGTGGAAAATGTTTGAGTAAATGCTATTATTGTTTTATATACAAAAATGGAAATTTATCATACAGAACAGAACATAACTTAATGTTTGTAAAAAATTAATTCATTAATAATTAATCAATTAATTAATTACTTTATACAAACTTGTACAGTTATAAAGGATAATAATCTCTTTCATCCTATGTGCAAGAAAACATAACTTTAGTGCACCACGTCCACTTTGCCTGCAAATTTCCAAAATTCTAAATTCCGGAAACTTCCAAATACCGAACTTTTAGGCTGGTCCGGAGGTTGTTCGGGTTTCGGAATTTACACTGTATTAATTTTTATTGATTTTAAAGATATAGCAGCCAAACACATACAACTAACTTTGAAATTGTACTTTCTTAAAAGTCTTTAAAATATGGTATGAAATTTGGTTTAGAGGTCGAATCAATGTTCATACGTACAAAATAACTTTCAAATCTCATCCAAAAAATTACTAATACACAGCAGGTATGTCAATGATCAAAACTCAAAAAAAATACTATTACCCTCACTTTACGTAAATAAACTAAAATTAACCACTTTTGCAAGATGAATTTACAGTAATCGACCAACAAGTGCAGCATCTTAGATACCTGTACTAAGGTATTCATTTTGTAGAATGTCATGTTATGCCCTTGTAATGCTAATCCGACTCTGATTTTGATCAATGAGAAATATGGCGTCGATACAGAGTTGAGCTGACGGGGCGTTAAAGTTTTACATGTTTAAGCAAACCTGGTACATTAGAAAGAAAAACTCAAAAGTACAACATTATTTGTTACACCGGTATTGTACAAAACCTGTGGGTTTTTTTTTTCTTTATACAAAAGCCTAATATTTTGTGTTGGCTGTACTTTCACGAAGACCTCCGTTTTCTTATTACATTCATAATACCATATCCTTATCTCACGCCTGGTAAACTACAGAGCTACCTCTTTAAGAGGTATACGGTAAACTGTTCTGTCGCAGCTTCCGAGGTAGTGCACGTCGCGATAAAAGAACATCAACAAAGATGAGTGTCATCATATGTTTTGCATTTTTACAAGCAGTGTATCGAATATGAAAAATCGGGGAATGGTAGGCGATGTAGATATGATTTAACTTTACAGAGAACTTTAAGTTTGCTAATTCATTCTTAATTTGTGGTCGTGGTGATGTTTACCAACAAGCTGATTTAGCAGTAAATTTGGCCATTTCGTCATGAAAGCACTTTCATTGTCAAATATTTACATTTTAACTAAAATTAAGAAGCAAACCGAGTAGGCGTGAGATAGCTGTAAAATATACAATGCATTTGGAAATAAAATATGTACCGAAAATGGTTCGGGAGTAAAATTATTCACTTTTTATTGTGAGAGATAGCTCTGTCGTGAGGGAGATAGTCATGTCGCTAAGGAGATAGCTCTGTGTTGCATGAACAGAGCTCTGTGTTCATAATTTAAACGTTTTAATATTTACTTTGGGTTGTCCTCATTTGAAATAATATAAAGCTACTGTTCCTTTTGATGTACATATGTATGAATTTTCAGTGTATTGTTTTTATAAAGGTTTTTCATGAGGTTATAATTGTAAATTTTGAATAGTTGTACATTTTATTAACCCTTTTGCTCAGGTGAGTTATTGTGATCGCTCGATGCCCGTCGTCAGTCGTCTGTCTGTCTCTCTGTCAACATCTATCTTGTGTATGCAATAGAGGCTGTATTTTTAGTTGATCTTCATGAAATTTAGTCAAAATGGTTGTCTTGTTTAAATCTAGTTCAGGTAAGAAAATGTATTATCTGGGGCCAAAAACCAGGTCACTAGGTCAAATTAAAGAAATACCTTCTCTATGCATTAGGAACTGCATTTTACACTCTATCTTTATGAACTTTGATGAGGATGTTTGTCTGGATACAATCTAGAATAAATTTGAATATGGGATTACTGGAATAAAAACTAGGTCACCTGGTTAAATCAAAGGAAAGCTTTGAATATGTGATAGAGGCTAACGTTTTTCAATTGCTTTTCATGAAATGGTCAGAATGATTGCCTTGATGAAATCTAGGTCAACTTTTAATATGGGTTATCTTGGATAAAAAAAACTAGGCAACTAAGAAAAAAAAAAGAAGAAAAAAATGTGTTTGCAATTGGAGCAGTATTTTATACCGGATCGTTGTGAAGTTTTATCAGAATGTTTGTCTGGATGAAATCTAGGTAAAATTGAAATATGGGTCATCTTAGATACAAAAACTAGGTGACCTGGTCATTTGAAAGAAAAACATTGTGTACGCAATAGGTGCTCATTATATTCATAAAATTTAGACTGATGGCCTCGATAAAATCTAGGTCAAGTCCGAATATTGATGATCTTGAGTCACAAACTAGGTCGCTAGGTCAAATCCAAGGAAAGCAGGGACTGCATTTTACAATGGACGATATATGAAATTCAATCACAATGTTTGTCTGGATGAAATCTAGGTCAAGTTCGAATATGGGTCATCGAGGGTGAAAAACAAGGTTGTCTAGTTAAATCTAAATAAAAATCTTTTTATGAAATATAGACTAAATTTTTACTGGATATTTATGGAATTTGATCAGAATGTTTTTCTTGATGAACTCTAGGAGGAGTACTAATAGGGGTCATCTAATAGGGTTCAAACCTAGGTCACCCAGTAGAATCTAAGAAAAACTTCCTGAATGCAGTAGGGTCCATATTTTAGGCAGGATGTTCATGAAATTTGATCAAAGTGTTTGCTTTCATGAAATCTACGTCAAGTTAAAATATTGATTATGTAGATTCAAAACCTAGGTCACCTGGTCAAATCAAATAATAACCTTGTGTATGTAATAGCGGCTGCATTTTCAGTTAATCTTCATGGCATTTTGATCAGAATGTTTGTTTTGATGAAATCTAGACCAAGATTAAATAGGGGTCATCTTGGACAAAAGCTAGGTCATCTAGTAAAATCAAAGAAAATCACTGTGGATTCAATAGGGGCTGCATTATCCAAGATGACCCATATTTCAATTTTACCTAGATTTCATCCAGACAAACATTCTGATCAAAATTTACGAAGATCCGGTATGAAATACAGTTCCAATTGCAAACACATTTTTTTTATGTTTCCTAGTGGCCTAGTTTTTGATCCAACATAACCCATATTAAAACTTGACCTAGATTTCATCAAGGCAATCAGTCTGACCAAATTTCATGAAAATTAATTGAAAAACTTCAGCCTCTATTGCATACTAAAAAAATACTAAATTTTGACAGAGAGACAGACAGACGACTGACGACGGACATCGAGCGATCGCAATAACTCACCTGATCAAAAGGGTTAACAGAATGTACAACTATTCAAAATTTACAATTATATCCTCATGAAAAACCTTTATAAAAACAATAAACTGAAAATTCATACATATGTACATCAAATGGAACAGTAACTTTATATTATTTCAAATGAGGACAACCCAAAGTAAATATTAAAACGTTTAAATTATGAACACAGAGCTCTGTTCATGCAACACAGATCTATCTCCTTAGCGACATGACTATCTCCCTCACGACAGAGCTATCTCTCACAATAAAAAGTGAATAATTTTACTCCCGAACCATTTTCGGTACATATTTTATTTCCAAATACATTGTATATTTTACAGCTATCTCACGTCTACTCGGTTTGCTTCTCAATATTAGTTAAAATGTAAATATTTGACAATGAAAGTGCTTTCATGACGAAATGGCCAAATTTACTGCTAAATCAGCTTGTTGGTAAACATCACCACGACCACAAATTAAGAATGAATTAGCAAACTTAAAGTTCTCTGTAAAGTTAAATCATATCTACATCGCCTACCATTCCCCGATTTTTCATATTCGATACACTGCTTGTAAAAATACAAAAAATATGATGACACTCACCTTTGTTGATGTTCTTTTATCGCGACGTGCACTACCTCGGAAGTTGCGACAGAGCAGTTTACCGTATACCTCTCAAAGAGGTAGCTCTGTAGTTTACCAGGCTTGTATCTACAAAGTACTGAATGTTACATGGGTCCATGAGTATTTTAGCAATTTAGGATAGTTTTATTCATTTTCTTTACATCAATTTCTTAAAAGTCCACCCCTTTCTCATTTCTGCATGAGGTTTGAAAGTAGCAGTATGGGTCTCTATAAATTAAGATTTCTGTTTCAGACATTATTTCGGATCGTGTGAACGACATCGCAAGGGAAGGAATCGAGGAAACGATAGAGGAATTAGAGAAAAGACAGATTAGTTTCAAAACACAGAGAAAACGTAACTGATATACATGTTAAATGTGGTATCAGACTGGAAACAATAGCGGTTTCTGAAATTGTTCTTATGCTTTTCATAAATATTTCGCAAACAGTCAGGTCTATTAATTATAATGGATAAAGTTTAAATGTCACATATACATCGACATATCTAGGGAAATGTAAGGCCTTTGGAATTTTGAAAATGTGTTTCTAGGTATTGTTAAATCATTGATAAACAGCTTGTTACGTGCACTCAAAGAATGAACAGTTGCTAATTTGTAGTAAACTTAATATAAATTTGTCCAAAAATCTAAAATGCCTCCTCGACATTTTTGGCAATTTGTTCGTTGAAACATACGGGTTTTGTGCCAGATATTATTCGTATCCTATCCAAATACAACTTAGAACACTATTTGATTGAATTTGAACATTCAATGTGCTTTTCGTCGAAATTATCTTGGAAAACAACCTGCAAACATTCACTGATTACGTATGAACAATCGAAATGGATGGAGCGTATGAAAATATGTTCAGATTTCAGCAGATTCCGAGAAGGGCATTCTGAACTGACACCTTCAAACATTTGGCGAGTCGCGCTTATGAAACCAGACAGTATCGAACTCATGACATTCCTGGCAAAATTATGTTGTACACCGGTTACAAATATAGAAACTACTTGTTTTGTTTGTGTACAGCATATAATGACTATATCTCTCATGTAGCGTTCCATTGTCAAAATTCTGGTCTTATAGCAATATGTGATATTTTCTTAAGACAAATTTCAGTTCTTTCCGAAGAATTTCATAAACTGATCACAGACAATAAAACCAGATCGTTACAATTACAGTATCTACTTGGATATGTTGACAATAGACTGACAAATGTCGTTACCCCTGAGAAATACGCAGATATCATGTGTGCTGTAGCATCATATTTAAGAGATTTATTTAATACGTATACTGTTTTACAGTCATGAATCTGTATGAATGACAATATAATATAAGAAAAATAGCTAAAACATGTGAGGTAATAATCCTGTATCATAGCTTCGCTTTCGTCCCTATTTCGCTCTTTTCGAAGCTAATGTCAATGGGTTTTATTGCTTTATTGTAGTTAACGAAGAATGTGCAATAGTATTTAGCCTTAAAATGTGTGTATTTTTTAAGGAAATACTATAAAACATATATATTTTGATGTATGATATGATAACCACGTTAAATAATTTTGTAAATAACACAGAGGCTCTGTACTCTGTCTTTATAAATTGATTTGCTTTTCCTTTATACATGCGATAACAGTTCCTCTGTATTTATACAGATATTTGTATATTTGTATTATTATATGTGACTCTTCATTGACTTGGAGGAAATAAAGTTATATATATATATATATATATATATATATATATATATATATATATAATATATATATATATATATATATATATATATATATATATATATATATATATATATATATATATATATGATGTGACTTTGTATTCTTCAGTGAAGAGTGAACAACGTGTGATGTGTTCTTAGTGTGTGAAGTCCGAGTTAATTGGCTGGGATAAAGTTATAGAGAACACCCGGTATACCGGCGAATGTACCCTAAAATGTAAATCTTTGTTCGAGACACATTAATACATATTTCCTTGAGCAGATTAAAGTATCACATAGATCCAATGACCATTCAGTTTAACAATGTGTACGTATAGGCATTCGGCACATTTGTTTGGTAAAACAACGGTGCTAATATGATGGAAAAAGAAACATTTATAGACATTCTAACTGTCTATTGATGTTTTATCACATATATATAGCATAAAATGGTTAATGAAAGTTAGTGCGAATGATCAACAGGAAAGCGCAACGACGATGTTGAAAAGTCGAAACAATGATTGTGAAAAGTCGAAACCACGATGATAAAAACTCGAAACCACGACGATGAAAAGTCAAAACAACGAAACCACGATGACGTAATGATGAAACAATGTTGAAACTTATGGGTTTTATTTTACGCGGCGATGGCCATAACGGGACACAGTACAGATATCACAATAAGTAAATTAACTTTCAAACCGTTTCCACAAGAGTCTGTACACAGATGCCGTCTATCACACACAACCTTATCTAAAAACTCCTATGTCGAAAATGGGAACTAGCTTTGTAAAAATGCAGAATAAAATAATGGAACTTGTGCATGTTTTGTGAAATTATCACCTTGGAGCAGTGTGTGATGTTTCAGTCCATTCCAACCAGTTGATGCTGAAAAACGAACTTCAATAAGTATACAAGAGGGACATCTGTATCGGTCAACTGACCTAGTTTATAACCCAGGTGTTAACTCAAATTTTTTTAAAACAAATATTCAGACCAGAACGCATTAAAAATGATATTCCAATAAAATTTTATTATATAGACGTTTATATTTGTTGAAATCTTATTCAATGATATTTTACACAGTTTGTGTCGTTTTTACTATGTTTGAAAGTGTATAGACTATACCTTTTGGAAAAGTCGTTTATATCTCTAAACAAATTAAACAAAAAATGTTTTATTCACTAGAAACAGACAATTGTGAGTGATGATTGTGAAAGATAACAAACGTTTGAAGATTTCAGCAAATAAGATTTCATCTGATGTACTACTCCACATTATGTAAATTTTGGTTGTGGTTGTATTTTAAATTCTCATGATCGATTTCATTTACATTGTATTTGTAGTTATTGACAGTTTCATTCAGTTTAATATTATTTTGACTTTTGATATTCTATATATTTTTCATGTAAATATGAGTATATTAAAATAACAATGATCAAACTTCTTTTTGTTTTTGTTTTACACCCTACAATTCAATTGTCATTTTGAAAATTTAATCATTATCTTGACTTGGTCCGTAAGACAGTGGGCAGTTACATAAAAGCGGCTTGCAATATGTCTTCCCTTGATTTCTCCTTCAAATACTTAACAATACCAATTATATTATATATCAACAAAGAACTCTGACGATGGTTATTGGAATTTTCTGAGACAAGGAAAAATAAAAATTACTGCATGAATCTACTAAGTAAATACAGTTCGGTATGCGTCATCTATAGAATGAAAGCATCTGACATCCCGGATAAATATATACACCATCTATGACTGAGTAATTTGAACAATGACGTTTTATTTTTATCCCTCATTTCCTATTTATTTCGGTTATTCTTCTCATGGTTTCTTGAACATAAACCTTCAACTTTAGCATGAACATATAGCTGATGCATTTAAACACATAATGAAATTTTCAACCAGATGCGTTTTTATTCTGCAATTTTAACGGTTATTAGCCTAAAACAGCATCGATCTACAAGCATAATAAATTCAAAGCTGTCTGTGGCTTAATGATATACGTTGGAATGGAATTGGGGAGGGTCCTAGAGAATGCTTTAATAACTTTTGACCCAACTCATTTATATCTTTCCTGTATGCTTATAAACATATATGTGTTTATATCCAATAGGATATGATGCGAATAAACTAGTATTTTTTCTATATAAACTGGTGTGAACAACTGAATTTTCTATAACCCTGGGTTATTATACAAATATTACAAAGCCCTCCCCCCACCCCGACAATTGTAAACAAGGCGTGCTATTATGGCAAAAAGGCACAACCCAGTCGTGTATTAACCTCTTATTATTGCCCCAATGCCAATACCTATAACGTAGTGAAAAAAGGTATTTGTGACGTTTGGCGAAAGAATATACTTCATGAACTGAAGTTAATGTACGAGTACAATTTCAGTACCTTGGCTAGTTAGAACATATGTACGGCCATGCAGTATCACTTGTAAGGAGATGGAAAATCGGCAAGTGTGTGTGTGTGTGTGTGTTCAACGTCTTTTTAAACAATTTTTCAGTCATATAAACGACGGTGTCTACTTGTAGCAGTGAGCACAATGCCCAACCTCATAGTGCTGCCTCACTGGAATATCACGCCGTAGACACGTGGCATAATACCCCACCCAGTCACATTATACTGACACTGGGCTGACCAGTCCTAGCTCTATCCCCTTAATGCTGAGCGTCAAGTGTATGTGACAGATTTATATATGTATAGTTATTTGCACGACTGCTCTAGAAAGATACCGAAGAGAACAGAAAAAAAAGAAAAGTCAACAGCATTAAACTATTAAAAACAATTAAACGCTTAATTGTCATATGACTCCATTAATGTATATTTCTAAATAATAATATAGCAGAACAGATAATTATTGAGCGACAGACGTTACGTCGGAACAATGGTGGGTCGTATAAGGAAATTGAAAACGTAAGTTATGTGTATTAACAAATAAAATTTTACTAAATATTAATTAATGACAAAAGCTGGTGAATAAAATTGACATATATGTGATTTATCACGCAGCAAATGCTAATGTCATAACTGCAAATTATCATATTTTAATTGATATTTGATCCATTTAATAGCAACATATTTCTTTAAAAACAATAAAACTGCCTCCGACTTCCGGCTTCTTTTACATTCAATGGTAAATAAACAATTATTTTGGTGACACTATAAATCAGTTTAACCTGTTATAGATAAGAATTTAATGCGGCGTGAAGGAATCTTAAGTATTTAAACTGTCAATTTGGTATATATAAACTTCTCTAATATTTTTCATTCTGATTGAGGCATAGGTCCAGTACCAGTGTTCAACATCGTTAACTTACGTAGCTCAGTGTTTATTACGGAATTCCGTTAGGGCAATCGCCTTTGCATGTGTTGATCTGAAACGCGATACTCGATAGTACGATGATGAAAACGCGAAATCACGAAACTACGATAACGAAAACGCGATAACACGATGATGATAACGCGATACTACGATAACGAAAACGCGATATCACGACAGTACGATGGTGATAACGCGACAGTACGATGGTGACAACGCGATAGTAGATCGCATTATCATCATCGTGATATTGTATCATCGCGTTTTCATTATCGTGGTATCGCGTTATCATCATCGTGTTGTCGCGTTTTCGTTATCGTAGTTTCGTGATTTCGCGTTTTCATCATCGTACTATCGAGTATCGCGTTTCAGATCAACACATTTAAAGGCGATGGCCCTATCGGAATTCCGTAGTTTATAGGTCAGCAGGCTCAGCTCATTTCCTATTGTTTTGGAACCAGTTCATCTATCTCCACTCGGTCAATAATGCGGACCTGTTCGGATCTGAGTCTAGACTACTGGTTGATCTATGTCGGATACAGAATTTCATAAAATAAATGAGTGGAAAACCAAAGGTAGCCCAACACGATATAAATGAAAATAATGCACTGAGGCTTGGTTTGATTGAGCCTGTTCATGGACGAATGCAAGCTAACGTCCACGGCCTAACCCAGATAATCGGCTACTCTTTAACCGGCTTATGTTTGAGATTGTCATATAGTCTATAGGATGCAGTGTACTTTTAAATTCATAAAGCGGTTAGTTGAATCTTTTATCTTTTTTGAATAACTATGACTATCATATCAGGAGCTCAAAAATGTTCCATGAACTTCAGTTCACACTAAGTAAGCAAGCAGTATTAATTGACATAATTATGCATTCCAAAAACTTGTAGCGAAATTATGCATTCCAAAATCTTGTAGCGAAATTTTCGAGGTAATAACAGCTTTGAACTCCTTAAAGAAACAGCAATTAATTTCTTATCCTTCAATCGCCATTGTCATATATTGGGAAACGGACGAAATCCCCCCTGTACAAAATTCCCGCTGTTATTTCTGATCTACCTGCACAAAATATCCCTGTGACATTATCAAATCTGTGAAAATATCAAGTTGGACAAAATCTCCTCCCCATTTTAAAGAAAAAGTATCCCCCTTTATTTGATATACTTGAATCAAAAATATAAATCATAAGATAGTATGAACGTTTTAGTATTTCTTTCAGATTCATGATGTGAGATAAAGAGTCCCACATACACATGAGCCAGATCCTTTTGCTACCCAAGTATTAAAATTAGGTCTGAAATAATGGCTACTGCTGAAGAAAGTCAAATACAATCCAGTAAACCATCGCAGACAAAGTCATCAACTATGCTAAACAGGTTTTCATATTTTATTTCACATACCTACCAAAACATACTTGATGTGCATTAGAATACATTGCTAATTATCTACTTTTTCAGTTCATGAAAAACTCAGAATAAACGAGACTGCATTGTTATATGCAACTCTGAAGATATGTATTATTGTGAAATCTTTTAATAACAATTTAGATTTTCTTACTGCAAATTGGGTAATAATGCAATGATTGTAGTAATGGCATACTGCAACATCCTCTTCATACTTTCTTATATATCTTTTAGGTCAGAAATCGTGCTGGGAAAATTGAAACGTCAAGTTCCACAAAGCTCCAAATGAATCATCCTTCATTCAAGAGATACCATCTCCACTTCCCACCTTCCCACTTCAATATACAATAACAGGAGGTACAGAATGATCAGAGTTCCTCATTTATAACAATAATTCTCCCAGTGACAGAGTCCATGTATTCAAAAGTGAAGCAGGCCTTTAAATTTTAGCGATTCAGATACTTGGTTTATGGACGGTACTCGTGGAACAGCCTCAAGTCAGTTCTCTCGTTATTGTTTTTGTGATAAGACGTGTAGTCATACTTCTGTGTCATGACTGTATGTATTGTTACCTTCTAGGGGAAATCAGCTGTTGAAGAAACTTTGTGACAGTTGTGCGTGATTATGAACTTGCAAAACCTAATGCTGTTAAGTCAGTCTTTCGTGACCATATTCATATTCAGGGTTGTTTTTACCATTTAACGCAAAGCAAGCACATGGCGTAAGATACAGGCTGAAGGATTACCGACCACCTTTTCTACACAAGAGGATGTAAAGCACTTTTGTAGGATGATAGATGGTCTGGCATACCTGCCTGTACCTGATATCAGTGCTGGTATGACAGTCCTTAGGGAATCAGTGCCTGACTTTTAACAGGACATTATACATTATTGTACTTAGGTGTCCGGTGGATTCAGAGCTGCTCGCAGTGCCAATGGAATCCTCCTAAGATTCAGAAGAACGCAACCTGGATTCTCATAAGAAGCATGGAATGTGCACCAATCTACAATGATTGACAAACACAGAACAAACAACTTATGCGAGACTTGGGACAATTCATTCATGTGCTAGTTGGACATAATAATCCGAGTCTGTAAAATGTGAAAACAACTGCCTTGTCTGGTACACACTGAACTTGAGAGAGAGTTAAGAGTGATGAACCTACCAACAAACGCAGAGAAGAGCAGACATTTTGCACACAGTATGTAAATGGTTAAATGACCATTTAGCAGTTCTTGACTGCAATTGGGAATTGCATTAGAATTGCTTAATTCAGAGTGATACGCCAAAGAATTCAATGTCTGATGATTACAAATAGATTTCCAAACTTACTATCATTAATGGTGATATTTATTTGATCCATGCTTTTGATTTTTTAATTATGTTGTTTATCATGTGTAACAGTGCTTGCTTTTAATGTAGTTATGTTGTTACATAAAAGAATACATTTCCACATGATATTGCAATGATAGAAGAAAGTGATTTAAACAAAAGTGTGGTGTAATTGTTCTCTTTTGACAATGTTTATATATATGTTTCCATTTTGAAATGAAAAGGTGAATAAAAATGTTTCTGTTGTAATCACTGGGACTAGGGTTCGATCCTTGTTGAGATCTGTAGTCTTCTCCAATCCCAATTCTGAGGACAGACTCTTCCCTGGAACGAGGCCTATACTCATCAATAATACAGAGGGATTACACCTGGTTGAAATGTCCGTCCAACAGGTTTTGTCCGTCCAACAGGTATCATAGGAGGAATGTTAATATTTTCACAGGTTGTGGTGAACATTAAAAAAGCGATTAGTTTTTATGCTGACGTATGTTGTTTTATATGCGTTACTGCTCCTTTTTTTTATTTAAAAAAGAAAGGAAAATGGTTAACAAAGTAAATGCCGCCAAAAACATCTCTCACGCAACCGCTATGACAATCTAAGATTGAACATCAATTTCCCAATAACAATTAGTGAAAATCAACTCCCGCAAATGAGTGTAAATCAACTTTCGCAAACAATCATCTAGTAACACTGTATTTCAGTTTGGGCTAAAATAACATATTCGCCGTAAATATATTTAATGCCATGTTTATAGATAAGTCGCGTGGCCTTGTAAATAAACCCAGCTTATACTCTGATTTTGATTTGGGGTGAACCCTAGCCCGTCTGTCGCTCCGTCTACACACAGCAGATAATGTTCCAAACCTAGCACCATGAATCAAAAGGAGGTATCTCCTACACAGTTCTTCTATCTCACACAATGACTGCATCCGCCTTCTGTCCAGTTTCTGACTTTGATAGAGATTTGTACAGTATATCAATATTTTCAGTTTCTGATTGTTCGTGAGACGTGTAAAGTTAATAACATGCTTCGACATCAGGTGGACATTTATTTCAGGAAAACATACATCTCTAACAGCTTTGAGTTAGGAACATTTAAGCACAATGTTTTCTATATTTAGATCTACTTCAGTCTGATTGAAAACAACCCTGGTTTGAAATATGTATGTTCCAGTGAGTAATTTCATCTTAACCGGAAGTCTTTTCGTACTTCTTAACGACTTAAATGGAATTTGCAACAGCTGGTGTGGCTTCCAAGGTGTATAAACCCTGTTGAGTAACTTCAATGACTTATGCAGCGTTGCATCAGAAAATGTGTTTGTATATGTTTAGAGTGAACCAGATGTTTCCATGATTGCTTGGTATATGGAGAATCCAAAAGTACGGTAGCGTCTGGTAATGAGTATTTCCACAGAATTTTCTTAACGGCGACAAACCAGCTGCTGCTTTGTATGTTTTTGACACAAAGTTCTCGACGTGCAAGTTTCTTTTCTACTGAGTCTTCCGCCATGAAGCAGATACTCTAGAATAGATTCCGTGTCTCTTTTTTACATATCCTTCAGCGGGTAACAGGCCTGAGAGGATGCAGATACCAGCATCGCTCGTATTGTTTGGAACAGACAATATTTGTTTAATGATCTTCTTTTGGTAACGTTCAACACGTAACATTTGAGTTTTGTTCGGGATAATAATTTCAGTCTTGGAATAACATATGAGTTCAGTAATTGAAGAGATGAATAAGGGTCCAACCAGTTTGTTCCATGTAGACCGAAAGCAAGTAGACTATACAGCGTTTTCCGGGACTTCTCTAGTTATGATCCACTTGAGCGTCTCCAGTTGCTGTAATACTGCTGGACTTTTGTATCCCTAAATGCGTTGCACAGTCCACGGCATTCTCGCACACCAGAGGTCTACCGTAGTTCCCCGGATGAACCTCTGGCACATTTTTCGGATATTTGTGGTTTGGTTACATTACAGGTAAACCGTTTCAGTCAATCAGCGTCGTTTCGCGACAAAATATAGCGAGCCATCGTCTCGGGATTTTGACGAACCTCTGATGGAGGAGAATGAGTCCACGGTTGTGATCTGCTTATTATACAATTCAAATGTTGGTAAAACTTCGATGTTCGATATTTGACGTTTTCCACTGAATAAAAGCGATTCTGTTATTGTTTGCTGTAATAAGTTTCTTATTGACCGGGATTTTTTTTCTGCTATGTTTACAGGTATTTATGTTTCTGAGTGGTTTGTTGAAATAATAGCCACATCATCGGCACATGCACTGGAGCAACAGTTAATAGTACCAATTGATGCTTCTTCTAATCATATCAACAAGGGATTTATGTAGGTTTTATAGAAATCTGTGCTTGCAACAACACTCTGCTTTACACCTTTGTTTACCTTAAAGGGTTCAGACAGTTTGTTCAACTTTTAATTACACTAGTTTAATATGTTTGAAGATTCTGTATTAACATCCAATGTGTGTCTACTATTAACATCCAATATGTGTCTACAACACCAGCATGGAAAAGTATGCGGAGTAAATGTTCATGGCCGACGGCGTCAAATGCAGCTTTAGCATCCAGAAAAAATACGTCACACGGGACCTTATTGTCCATGCAATCCTTGGTAGCCTCTTCAAGTATGAGCGATGAGTGAAGCGATGATGTTATTTTCGTGAATCCCCGTTGGAATGGACTTTGCGAAAGTTCGAGTGTTTCGACGATACGATTTTTCGAGATAACTTCTATGATTTTTTTCAAAAAAAGGAAGTACTGTTATGCATCTGTTGTTTCTTGAATCTTTAGCTCTACCATTATTTCTAAATACATGTGAAAGAATGCCAATCTTCATTGATTCTTGAATTTGGCCACTTTGAAACACTCCGTCAATCATATTCAACAGTGCTAATTTTAATTCAAAACCAGCAAATATAACATGCTCAATTGTCATACCATAATAATCGGCTGATTTTCCCTTATTTATCTGTATTATTGCAACATCAAATTCTTTTTCACTGACAGAAGACGCGGGACAGTCTTTCACAATTTCTTGTATAGCACGAAATTCAGTTTTTACCTAATTGTTGTAATCTGAGTCAAACATTCCACATTTACTATTTTGAGCATGTTCTTTTCAAAATGCTTTTTAAAACCATTTGTAATTTCGTTACACGAGAACGTTTCGCCATCGACATTCAAATCATCAATGAAATTTTTCGATGGACCTTTCCTTTGTTTATTTACCAAAGAGTAGATTAACCTGGAGTCGCTGTTTCTTGCTTTTAACTTGCGATCACGTTCAATGAAGTGTCTTCTGGCATGTTCACGTTTTATCCAGCTTCGAAATGCTTTCTTACTCTGCTTTCTCTAGGTGGGATGCTTCGTCTGGCTTGCCCGCACTAGCCCAGTGACGCACTGCAACTCTAAGATATTTCAAGTTTTTGGAGATTTCAGTATTCCATACACGAAGTTGAGGTTGTGCTTTTCTCGGCTTATATACGATATGGAACCAAACTTTCCGTGACAGCTTTCAAAACGTTAATATGTTTAGGATTCTCATTTTTCAACGATGTTTGGGATTTTTCAGTATTCAAACATGTCGTAATAAGTACCTGATATTTGACGAGGTCTATCTTGTTCCAATTTACGCGCTTACTAAGTGGTTTTGTGGAAGTTTCAGAAAGTTTGCTCAATTTAGTAGGAGAAAGTTTAATTGTCATTTCGATCGGATGATTTGAAGTGTTGGACACAAACTGCGATACCACTTTCTTACCACTAAATTGAATGTGACAGGTTTTTACCAGAAAATAGTCTATTTCCGTGCATTCATCTCCGTCTGGTGACACGTATGTGTAGGAGAACGTTTCAATGAAATTTTTAATATAAAAGGGTCTTTTAGATTCCTGTTTTGGTGATAGATTTTCATTCAAGTCACCTGCATTGATAATACTGTGAGGCATGATGCCTCACGACCTCGTTTTATGCAATGGTTTTGCACTGCTTTTACCGCCTATCTGTAGTTTTTTAATTATTGTTTTATTTCAAAATTGTTAGGCTATCTGTCAACTACACTTTAATCACAGTTCATTGTTCTATAACCTTTCTAGGCATTGACAGATAACCAGATGCATTATTAAATTCTTCTTTACTAAACTACATTCCAAAATATTAAGTCACGTGTTTGTTTCAGTTAGTAAAACTTTTAACTGTAGCTTTCGCAGGGATTCTTTATAAAAGTACGCAATGTCAGCCTGAATTATTCAACAGTTCAATCAACAATTACCAGCTGTATTAAATTAAATCGATGTTTTTAAGTAATGTCCATTGATGACTTTTTAAAGCTTCATAAAAGATTATGTCATTTGAAATTTTGACAGTTGTCAACCATCTTGGATTTTTGTACGTATGCACCGGGTGACTAAATTGTTCAGACGGACCGAAATCGCTTCATTTTCTGCAGAAATAATTAGATTTTTATTGTCAAGTATTTGATATTTAATACTTGGCATGTAGTGATGATTTGCAGCGTTCTATGTTGTTTCATTTTTATATTGTGTCCAACTTTAACTGTTTTCTTTTGTTTAAAGGTTAAGCTCCGCCCTATTTGCATATATAGAAATGTTCGTATTCCGAATGACGTCATGGTCGGCCGAAGTAAGTTCGTAGTCTCAACTCGGTTACGAATCTTTCCGGATATTTCCGACCTTGGACTTATTTAGATTTGGTATTACATCCTCATTTGCATACCATGCATACCACAATAGTTAATTATTGGAACGCAAGAATCATCACTTTGCCTCCGTCTCTCGTACATACAGGCTGTAATTTGGGTTGCTCTCAGGTCTTTTAATTCTTTTACTTCTAAACTTGTACCAAAATTCTTCAAACTTTGAAACATCAGGTGCTTATTACTATTAAATCATACAGTTATATTTATTAGCTGTATTTGGCTGTTTTTCTCTTAGAAAAACTCTGTAAATTCTCGAGTTTCAGTTTCGGTCCGTCTGCTTCGCGACTTTTGCCGATAGCTCATAACCGATTTTTATTTAAGTCTTAATTAATAATTTTTGTTAAAGCTCCTCAGAAAATAAAAATTTGATTGAAGCCGAAAGGAACATTGTCAGTAGTTTATTTAACAGTTTATTTAACTTTGAAATAATTTTTGAACTCGGGCCCTACCAGCCTTTATATTTGGGCGCTACCAGCCTTGCCTTAGGCGCTACCAGCCTACAGGGTCGCGACCAGACCCTAGTTTATTCAACTTATTGATTACCCCAAATAAATAAAACAAGTAAACCCATATAGTATTGGATTAGGAGGACTTAGTCTCCTGACTGTAGGCCCTTTGCCCTTTGTCTGTTTATTTACATTTTACCCCACCCAAGTTCAGCACCGCGGGGGCCCTACAGAATTTGGTGGCAGCAACATAACCAGTGACCTTATTAACTACCAGTATCAACCGATAAGCGAGTGTGACATTTGTAAACATTTGTAAACTTGACCTAGATATTTACTACAGTGAAGGACTTTATTTACAAAAGCGAGTGCTGATTTATTTGTGGAGACTGCAGCCTTATTTTTTTTATATAAAATATTGTACATGTTTAATCTAAAATAAAAATTTAGATTTCAGTCCAGGTTTAATGTAATAGATAGCAACTTAACGCAGTCAGTAGATAGGAGTAATTTAGACTTTGTTAAAAATTTAGTACAAAGCTAGTATAACCACCAGTGACTTGTTTTTTTGTGAAAGTCGCCTCCATACTTTATAAAGGTCATTACCAGACCTTGCCTTTGGTAAAGTCGCTACCAGACTTTGGTAAGAATTTTTCTGTGTTGTTTAGTTGGCGCGTTGAGCTTGGTGTACTTTGTTCTTGGTACATTTCATAGAGCCGTGCCCTGCTGCTTATTAAGGGGACGCATATTGCTACATTCACAGTTCATACAGCAATGAGGAAGGGGTGCATATTCAAGAAATCGATGGTGGGAAAATAAAAAACATATTCCTAAACTGATATAATACTGATGGACACCTGTAATATTCAGTATTTTGTGGATAAGGATGTGGTACTATGAATGTAATAGGAAAACAGAGGTGTTTGTGAAAGTACATTCAACACAAAATATTAAGCTTTTGTATAAGGAAAAAACAGGTTTTTTACAATAACAGTGTTCCAAATAATGTTGAAGGGATGAGATTTTCTTTCTAACACACCAGGTTTGCTTAAACATGTAAAAATTTAACGCCACGTCAGTTCATCTTGGGATGGACGCCATATTTCTCATTGATAAAAAATGTAAACAAAAAAATCAGTGTGGGATTAGCATTGCAAGGGCATAACATGACATTCTACACAATGAATACCTTAGAACAGATATCTAAGATGCTACACAGGTCAGGCGGGTTAAATGCATAATGTCGATCACTTGAAATTCATCTTGAAAAGGTGGTTAATTTTAGTTTGTTTACATGGTTTTTAATTTTCCCACGACTTCTCGGCGATTCACTGCAAATGTATTACTGCGCCGGACGAAAGGTAACTCTAATAAACAACGGGAGACAACTTAGGTGTCAGCACGTGTACGATTTTTAAAAAAAAAAAACATGTCGATGATTATAATTTCTTATCAAATAATGAATCCTATTCTGATATTTGTCTTTAATATTAGAAAATTATTAATTTCTGTGGACATTTGTCAAAAAATATTACCTACAGTGGACTACTTTGCGCATCAAACTGGTTTCCGCTTCAGTTGTGAGGCACTTCCGTTATACTTTTGACAACAATAACAAAACACAAAATGAATCAATAAAGTCACTTATAAACCGACTGCTACTTAAATCAGTGTACGTAAAGTTGTTGTTACAACATTATACATGTTCGTTACGTTATGAGATAAAGTTTATCTTGAACTGCATAATCCATTAACTACGTTTACATGATATTGCATTTACAACTTATTTGACCCCATTTTTTTACGTGAATGACAGCATTCTCGTGCAACTCGTGCAAACAGAGTTATGAAAAGTATGGTGGAGAATACAAGGACAAATTATAAATGACATTAAAATGGGGATAACTGTATATTCGTCCAGTTTTGATCATTGACATTCCTGCTGTGTATTAGTAACTTTTGTGAACAAGATTAGAATGTTGCTTTTGCACATATACACATTGATTGGACCTCTCAACCAAATTTTATACCTTATTTTAGGGATTTTTAAGACAGTACATTTTCAAAAGTTTGTTGAATGTGTTTTGATATTTAAGTGCATTGCAGTTCATGAATACCAAGTTAAAAATTAATAATGGCAACATTTCTAGGCCTTTATTGTAAGCCACTAGACTTCTGTAATGATAAATGTTTAATGTATTAAGGGGAATATACTCTTTTAGTTTTGTAATGTGGCATTCCTTGACCACCGTATCTTTTCTTATGCACTACTTTGTAAACAAACTAAATAATGTGTTTTAGCTCACATATGTAAAATGAAAAGCAAGACAGTGAACTTATTTCACATTCTTTCTTTAAATTAGAATCTGTAGGACATTGATAAATGTTTGGACAAAGTGAAGCACTATTATTTTCGCACCAAAAAGTCTTAATTGTTGACTTTGAATGTACACAAGAAGTCTTATGTAATTCAACAATAACTTTCTTGTTTCAGTTTTTCTCATTTTTATTTTAGTGAGCAATCCTTTGTGTACTTATAACAGTTGAAACAGTATTCATTTCATTTACCAAAACCTTGTACTTTTTTGCAGGTAAATTTTATAATACCCCACCCACTTTTTTCTAATTTCAAAGTATGCGTCCCCTTAAATATCTAGACAACCATTCTAATGAATATTGTAGCCGTCTCCAAGCTAGTATTGTGACCGGTACCAGGTCATGGTATAGCGCTAAAGCCATTCCCAGGCTACGGTAACAAATTTTATTTCATTAATACCAGTAACTGTACCATCCTAACCTAAGTGTGAAACACCTGTTTCCAGGCTGTTAAGAAAACCAGTCCTTAGAGCCAGTTAAACTGCCGACTGCTACTAAGTTAGCTTTAAAGAACATTGTTAAACTTGATTAATACAAATACATTTGTACAGATGTATATTTGATATATAATAAAGTGCTAAAACCTGCAATATTTAAATATTTAAATGTAAATATTCTATATTTACTGTTCTAGTAAAAAATAAGAGTAAACATATTGTGTGTGTGTGTGTGTGTGTGTGTGTGTGTGTGTGTTGCTAAATAAAACAAACTTAGTTACAGTCCATGATGGAAACCACTAGGGAACTTACCATGGACCCTGCTGATATACCATCCACTGAAGCACAGCATCTCATAGACCATGATTACCTACCCAGTACCCAGGTTCAAAACCTAACCAGACATACCTTATCTACCCAGATTTCTACCACCGACAGTACTCTATCGAACGCCCGGGAGTCGGAGGCAACGTCAAGGTCAAGGTTACGGTCGATGAACTGTGGTGATATGTATGAAGACAACTGGGTACCAGCCGGCAGACAGTCGGTGGTATTTGGCACGCCTTCCGGTGAGGTGACCTGGCGCAGGCGCACAGGGGAGGACAGAGTTTCAGAAGACCAGGGTTTTATCCATCCTGGCAAGTCCTGCATCATATCCAGTGGAGAAGCCAGGGTCCCGGGGGTCAGGAACAAAGCCTTGCAAGGTGGAACTGATGGTATTGGGGGATGGGGGGAAACAGGGATTTTTGTACTAATGCTAATTGTCGTGGATCAGTTCCTTTAAACGCGGACAGGACCTTTGCCGATGGTATTATAGACCAGTGTCAGGTACTTGGGGGATATACTGGTAGGGGATGGGAACAAAGGGAACAATTTCACTATGATGAGCAGTCAGAGGCTGGCCCGCTGGATGAACCTTTGACGGGATATCAGCGTGCGAGGAGTCGAGTTGCTGTAGGGGCCAGTACAGAACGGCTCCTTGGTCCACGTGATACTCGTGTTGATGCAGACTTCAATGCTTTTTACCTAGGAATAGGGATGTTGGAAGGCCATTGTCTACAGACATGCAATCCGAACCTTTACAGTACCCAGTACAAACCCCAATTATGACAAGTATGACTACTAAGCCATCAAGCAACATTAAACCACCCACTTACGACGGTACTTCTGACCTTAGTTCTTATCTGACACAGTTTGAAATGACAAGTGACCTAAATAATTGAACCAGTGATAAGAAGGCTCTCCAGTTAGCTGTAAGTCTACGGGGCAATGCCACTGATATATTAAATGATATCCCCTTGCACAGAAGGAGAGACTATGACCATATAGTAGCACATCTAGTAGAACGGTTCCAGCCACAAAATCAGAGAAAATTACATGTAGCTAAATTAAGGGCACGCATTCGAAAACGCAATGAGTCTTTAGCCAATGACATAAAGAAACTAGTTAGACTAGCATACCCAGATCTAGACATGAACTGTAGGGAAGAGATGGCCCTTGAATCTTTTGCAGAGGCCCTAAATGACGACCAATTACGCAGAGACCTGATAGTAGGAGTCCCCAAAACAATGTCCGAGGCCCTTAGATTAGCAGTAGAATCTGAATTAAATTACACAATACCAAGTTCTTATTCCCGAATGGTCCAAAATGAACTATTAGATGGCATATTGCGGAGAGTAGACGAGTTGGAGAGACGTTCAGAAACTCAAATGTATCAGAGAATAGCTCAAATTGAAAACGGAAACCCAAATCCGGGGTATGCCATCGTTGCGGACTACCAGGTCACTACAGAAGCGATTGTACTCAGTTAAAGGATCCCAGGAATCTTACTTATAACAGATTCCACAATCCACAATATAGAGGTACCCTAGAGTACAGAAATCAATCCCAGAACAAAAGTAGTCAAGATACTATGCCTCAGAACCAGGGAAACGGTTATTAGCTGAGGGAGAGATCCGGCCTTCAGCTATATTAAATTTTACACAAGGATCAATTGATAAACCAAGGGAGACAATTCCGTTGACCTTAAACCATACAAATACTATGAGTGGACTAAGGGAGGCAAATCCTATAAACTTAAACCCTTCAATTCAAAGTAGACATTTAGGTACATATTTCATGCCCTTGAAAATTAATGATTTATCATTATATGCACTTTTAGTCACTGGGAGTTCAGTGAGAATATTAAGACTTGAAATAACTTCTGTTTTCAGAGGTGAAGATGGGGGGAAAATATCCAGTTATGGCTTTGTGACATTAAATCTTAGTATTGATGGTACAAAATTTGAGCATGATTTTTTGGTTGCAGATGTTAATGCCCCATGTATTATTGGTTGGGACTTTATGCACAAACATAGTTTGAGCTTGAATATGGGAAATGGTGGAGTCCAGTGTAAAGGCCAAGTTATAGAATGTATATAAGAACAAAATCTACCAGTGGTTTACAGAATTAGAGCCATTGAGACCATGAGATTACCGCCATACAGTGAAACTGTTATACAAGGAACCTTTGGAAAAGAATTGTCACATTTCCAAACAGGGTTAACTGACAATTATGAAGAGAGACTACTCCAGGAAGGTGTTATGGTAGCCAAAGCCCTTGTAGATACAAGGAGTAGAAATGTACCTCTGCGGCTGATAAATTTAAACGAAAAACCAGTCACTATATGGAAATCAATGAATATTGCTACTTGTTCACCTGTATTACCTGTAGATCACCCTGGAGAAACTTGGAGAATAAACAGAGTCAATGTTGGTCCCACATAGAACATGATTTTACCAGAGCACATAAAACCTGTAATGGACGAATGTAGATCAAACCTTAACCCTAGGGAGCAAAAGCGTGTTGAGGAATTATTGGGGCAAATCTAAATCAGATTTAGGAAATACAGACCTAGTTAAACACAAGGTAAATACGGGTCTGGCACCACCAATCAAGCAGCAGCCAAGACGACTACCACAAACGGTACAGGGGGAAGTTAATAGTGAGGTAGACAGATTACTCGAAGCCAGTCTAATTGAAGAGAGTAATGGCCCATGGGCTGCACCCATTGTACCGGTTCGAAAGTCAGATAACTCAATTCGCCTGACCATTGACTATTTGAGATTGAACTCTGTGACCCTTAAGGACAGTTACCCACTGCCAAGAATACAGGATTTTTTAGACTGCCTTAAAGGTGCAAAATATTATAGTTTTTTAGACTGCTCTTCCGGTTTCCATCAAGTACAGATGGATCCTGATGACATGGATAAAACCAGTTTCGTGTGTCAGAAAGGCCAATACCGTTTCAAAGTTTTAAGTTTCGGCCTTACCAATGCTGTAGCTACTTTTCAGCGATTAATGGAATGCATAATGTCAGGCCTTCAGTATCAAATAGTACTCATATATGTTGACGATATTTTGGTTTTCACAACTGACTTTGAGACACATGTTACTGAATTAGAGGAAGATTCAGAAGACTTGAAAAGTCCAAGTTAAAAATAATGCCTAAGAAGGTTCACCTATTTCAGATAAAATTACATTTTCTTGACCAGATAGTGGATCAAAATGGAATATCTCCTAATGATGAAAAGGTCAAGGCCGTTCAAGATTGGCCTGTGCCAAAGAGTG
The DNA here is from genome assembly GCF_021730395.1 of Mercenaria mercenaria. NCBI lineage: Eukaryota > Metazoa > Mollusca > Bivalvia > Venerida > Veneridae > Mercenaria > Mercenaria mercenaria. The sequence continues at coordinate 7,361,522 of NC_069372.1, forward strand.
CTAAACAAGTTTCCTCATTTTTAGGGCATGTTTCTTACTACCGTAGACTAATAAAGGGTTTTGCAAATATTGCTCAGCCTTTACACCAGTTAACCGGTAAAGACAAAAAATTCATTTGGACTGATGACTGTCAGCAGGCTTTTGACAAATTGAAGAAAGCACTGACAGAGGCACTAGTTCTAGGTTACCCTAACTCCAATGACCCATATATACTAGATACAGATTGCAGTTCATATTGTTTAGGTAGTGTTCTACAACAGAAGCAAGGCGATTCTATTCGCGTCATTGCATATTACAGTCGTACCTTAAATCGCGCAGAGCGTCAATATTGCGTGACCCGCAGAGAACTTTTAGCCATTGTTGACTCAGTTAACCATTTCCATAATTACTTGTACGGTGTACATTTTTTGATACGTACAGATCATTCGGCTCTGTCATGGGCCTTGAAATTCAGAACACCTATGGGACAGATGAGTAGGTGGATAAACACACTTAGTCTTTATGATTTTGAAGTGGAACATAGAAGTGGAATTCGTTATGGAAACGCAGATGCATTGTCCCGGAGACCATGTGGAATTTGCAAACACTGTGAAAAACAAGAACACCTGGATAAAGAAACAGAGCAAGATTCAAATCAATGTATCGGATCTCGTGTTGCTGGGATTGCCAGTCAACCTTACCTTGAATGTATTCAGAGTCTGCATGAGAGAGAACGGAATGGTCAAACAGGAAAGAATCAGAGTGAAGTTATGGATGACCAACCAAGGGCCCTGGAAGGTGATCTGTTGATAAATGTTACCGAGATGCAAATTAAAGGTTCCAATAAGAATTCTGACCCCCTGAGGAATACTGTAAGACCGCTTGAGGATACACAAGAGGTGGATTGGTCGACAATCCAACAGGAAGATCCCAACATAGGTCCTTTAAAGTCATTTCTAGCTAAACAAGAAAGGCCAGCTAGTGAAGAAATTTCTCATTTAAGTAGTGAATTTAAAACATATTACTCACAGTGGCCCAGTTTACAGTTACACAACAATGTTCTGTATAGGTTAAACACCAATAAATTAGGAGAGGAACAGTCACAGATAATAGTTCCATATTGCGCCAGAGAAACCGTATTGAGATACATACATGATCACAAAACATCAGGCCACATGGGCGAAAAACGATCTTAGCAGAGATTAAAACGTAATTTTTACTGGGTAAACTGTAAAGATGATGTAGTTCATCACTGTAGATCATGTGTACAGTGCCAAGGCAGAAAAATGCCTTCTAGAGCTGCCAAGGCACCACTGAAATCAACAGTAACTGGCATGCCCTTAGAAAAGGTCGCGATAGATATTATAGGTCCTTTGCCAATTTCCAGAAAAGGGAATAAATACATACTGTCTGTACAGTGCTACTTTACTAAATGGGTAGAAATGTACCCATTGCCGGATATGACTGTTGGGACTATTGCAACAGTTTTAGTTAACGAATTCATTTCAAGATATGGTCTAATGACTAAAATAGTGACTGACCAAGGCCGCCAGTTCGAATCAAAGTTATTCCAAGCATTATGTAAACAACTGGACATTGTTAAACTTAGATCCTCAGCTTTTCACCCAGAGACCTGTGGTCTCATAGAGAGAATGAACCGCAGTATTGAAGATATGTTAAGTAAATATATATCAGTAAACCAGAAAGACTGGGATGAATGGATACCAATATTACTTTTAGCATACAGATCATCAGTTTATGCCAGTACTGGTAAGACGCCTTACCAAATGATGTTCGGACATGATCCGATATTACCTATGGATAGAGTATAGGGCCATGGTTTGAAAGGGAGCTATGAGTACTCCTCTGATGAATATGTAAGACACCTCCAAGAGTATTTAAGAAAATGCCATGACCAAGCTCGCCATAGCATGCTATTAGCAGCAAAACAACAGAAAAATACATATGATACTAGACTGAATTTGATTCCATACAAACAAGATGACCTTGTTTGGGCAAAAGTGTTTACAAAACACAAAAGCCGGTCCCCAAAACTGAGCTTCCGTTGGACAGGTCCTTTCAAAGTGATGAAAGTCATTTCCACCTTAGTTATACAAATAAAACAAAATGTAAAGACTGACAAACTATTAAATGTTCATCACAACCGGTTAAAACCTTACAATGAGTAAGATGTAATGAATAAATAAATAAACAGTACAGAAAATGATTACTTTTTAAGGTGGTTTCACCTTTGCATGTTGTCTTCAAAATCTGTATTACTGTATGTTGTATACAATTTGGAGACCTACTGGTCTCTTGTAAGCCTTATTATTATTATGTGTTTTTATCATATTTCATTGTTGTATAAAAATTACAATGATTCTATTATTATAGCAAGTATGACAAACCATGGAAGCCGAAAAAAAAATGTCTCGCTTCCAGAGACAATATGTTAGATAAACCAGTATTATCATAGTAATGTCTCGCTACCAGAGGCATAAACCACAGACCAAGTTGGTGTAGACCAAACTGTATCATTATACAAATGACCACATTTGAGGTGACCAATACATGTGCCGTTTTATGTGTTTTTTCAACAGAGCTCCAATAAACAAAAATTCCACAACTACCGCATATACTGAATATTTCCACAAGATTATTGATTAACCGGTTTAGTTAAAGGATAACCATACCGTATGGATGTATTATGCAGATATACCGTACCATACCACGTTGCTGTACCGTGCTATACCATACAGATTTACCGTGACGTACCTACACAGCCAAATACAGCTTTATTTATACCTTTTGTATGGATATATACATTAATGGTTGAGCTGTAGAATTTTTGTAAAATGCAGAGACTAACCAGCAGAATTGTATAAATAAACAGTAATTCCTAAAAAAATTAATGATAAAAATAATGGAAGAGTATAATTATGTCGGAAACTCGAACCAGTCGATATAGTAAATACAATATTTATGATTTTTAATAAATAAATTTATGTGCTTAGTTAAAAATTGCTTGCACTTAATGGGTTTGCCCATTTTTTCCTTTATTTCCAGAATGTCTAAAAGGTCAGCAAGTGGATCGGCCCTTCGTTGTAAACAGTGCCGAATTACTTATGACACCATCGACCAGCTTGTTAGACATAAGGACGACAGCCATGGACCACAAGTGGTTTGCCCGGTTACCGAGTGTGATTTTGTTATCCCCAAAAAGAGGACTGACGTCCAGAGGAGGCACCTCGTGACAAAACACCAGAATGAACAGGGCGTCTCTTTGCAGGTGGTACGGAAAGTCTTCCAACCATACTTCGAGGAGGCCGAGACGCCTATACCGAATGTCTCTGTAAGGTCCACCATATACAGGCCAACACCCTTGGAAGACCTACAACAGGCAGGCTTCAGGGTGCCACCTACAGAGCATTCGGTAGCTACAGCAAGGATTACTGACAACCCGGACCAGCCAGTTACCTTACCAGGAAAACCGACGATCGACCGGACCAGGCCCACGGACCAATTTGACACCTTGGAAGACCAGACAACGATACCAGAAGACATTGAAGAATTCCTGTCAGGAATGGACCGACCAGAGACGCCAGCACCACTTAGGACGACAACAACAGAACGACATGACACTCTACCTAACATGGAGTTGGACTGGACCTTTCCAAACCCAAGACTGTCAAGGCCGGTTAGGTATGAGGACGCTTCTACGACACCAAAGGACGACGACCAGAAGGATACGACAAACCAGAAAGACCAGGAGGACCAGCCGACGACACCAGACGTTCCCGCTGCAACAGGTTTTAGTTTAGTTAGTAATTCTTGAGTACATAAGTTTTTTGGTTCTAAAGGTTTGCTTTTTATATTTTTATACACGAGCTTTTTTGTGTTTTACATGCCATGCCTTTTTGTTTCCATTACGTGTGTTTGAGATTCACCTGGAGGGGATTACTTTTATTTACACTGTCCCGTGTCTTTGGAACATGGTGGGGGTAAGAGTGAGGTTGGATGCGCACCATAAACCGGTTTAAGCTCCCCAGTGGTGTTTTTGCCACTGACCGTTCCAAGGCGGTGCCCCACTGTGTTCCTTTGTTTGTTCGTTTTGTCCTCTTGTGTAGGCTTTGTGTGTGTGCGCGTGTATGTGTGTGCGTTCCTTTGTTTGTTCGTTTTGTCCTCGTGTGTTGGCTTTGTGTGTGTGCGTGTGTATGTGTTTGTGGTGTGCACGTCTGCGTGCTGTGGGTTTCGTTTTGGGGAGGCTGCGATTTTGGTACGAGGCATTCCCTGTTTGATATTTGTCTTTGTTTTTGTGTTAAGGATATACCACCTGACCCTCGACATGACGGAGTTTCAGACATTCTCTAGAGACCTGACAAAACTACGGTCATAGACGGAATGGATGTACGACAGAGACCAGAGTTTCCGCCTAAGAAGGTGAGGGTGCATGCTAGGTCCGCGCTTGACCCTAAACTTCTATTTAGGGATGCACCCTCAGACTTCTTAACGGGAGCTATGGCCAGACTTGCGGCACAGCACAGACTTGACGGACTTCGACGTGCTGGGCCAGACGATTTGGACGTGTCCTTTGATGCACAGGACTTGACTGCCACCAGACTGAAAAAGGTCACACTGCCAGACGGACGCACACTGACTTTACGTACGACATGTACTTTGTCAGATGAGCTTCGGGTTAGTAGGACAGCACAGACGCAGACGACCGAACAGTCTGACACTGAGGCACAGATGGAGGACATAGACTTGGACAGTACTGTACCGACATTACAGGATTTGGAGGGTCTGTTAGACAATTTTAAGTGTTTTTTATTTGGTGGCTCTGGGTTGGTTTTTTTTCTCAGACATTTTTTTGTAGGACTTAACTCTTTAAATAGTATACTAGTGTTTTCAAGAAATGCTATTCTTACCACATTTTTTTAGTAAATTTTTAATGGTGCATATGAATTTTTTTTAAATGCATAGCATAAATGTAGCATCTATGAAATTTTATCAAATTGATTATATATTTGAGAATTAATTAATTGGAAATCTGTAAATGCAACCTGTGCATGTGTGTTCTACCATGTTAAAGCAATTATAGTGCAAATGTATTAAAGTTATTGAAACCAGTACTTTGTAATGGCAGTACAAAGATTTCGAACCATATTGTTTAATGTAAATGATTATATTGCTGTATCTATAGGTTACCGGTGCATACTTGTTAATTGTATTTACAGTATGTTGTTTATTAGTAAGATTCTCATCACTATTGCCGCAAAGTTAATATTATTGTTGTACTTCATGTCACAGGCTGTATTTTTTCAATTTCGAGGACGAAATTTTGTCAGTAGGGAGGGTATTGTGAGGCATGATGCCTCACGACCTCGTTTCATGCAATGGTTTTGCACTGCTTTTACGGCCTATCTGTAGCTTTTTAAAAAAAAAATATTTCAAAATTCTTAGGCTATCTGTCAACTACACTTTATAGTTCATTGTTCTGTAACCTTTCTAGGCATTGACAGATAACCAGATGCATTATTAAATTGTTGTTTACTAAACTACATTCCAAAATATTAAGTCACGTGTTTGTTCCAGTTAGTGAAACTTTTAACTGTAGCTTTCGCATGTATTCTTTATAAAAGTACGCAAAGTCAGCCTGAATTATTCAAAAATTCAATCAACATTTACCTGCTAAATTAAATCGATGTTTTCATGTAATGTCCATTGTTGACTTGACTTTGTAAAGCTTCATAAAAGTTTATGTCAGTTGAATTTTTGACAGTTGTCAACCTTCTTGGATTTTGTACGTATGCACCGGGTGACTAAATCTCTGTTCAGACGGACCGAAATCGCTTCATTTTCTGTAGAAATAATTAGCTTTTTATTGTCAAGTATTTGATATTTAATACTTGGCATGTAGTGATGATTCGCAGCGTTCTATGTTGTTTTGCTGTTAGCTGTTTTGTTTTGTTTAGAGGTTAAGCTCCGCCCTATTTGCATATATAGAAATGTTCGTATTCCGAATGACGTCATGGTCGGCCGAAGTAAGTTCGTAGCCTCAACTCGGTTACGGATCTTTCCGGGTATTTCCGGCCTTGGCCTTATTTAGATTTGGTACTACATTCTCATTTGCATACCATGCATACCAAAATAATTAATTATTGGAACGCAAGAAACATCACTTTGTCTCCGTCTCTCGTACATACAGGCTGGAATTTCGTCGCTCTCAGCTCTTTTAATTCTTTTACTTCAAAACTTGTACCAAAATTGTTCAAACTTTGAAACATCAAGGTACGTATTACTATTAAATTATACAGTTACATTTATTAGCTGTATTTGGCCGTTTTTCTCTTCGAAAAACTCTGTAAATTCTAGAATTTCAGTTTCGGACCGTCTGCTTCGCAACTTTTGCCGATAGTTCATTACCGATTTTTATTTTAGTCTACATAAATAATAATTATTGTTAAGGCTCCTCAGAAAATAAAAAATTTGTTTGAAGCCGAAAGGAGCATTGTCAGTATTTTATTTAACAGTTTATTAAAGTTTGAAATAATTTTTGAACTCGGGCCCTACCAGCCTTTATATTTGGGCGCTACCAGCCTTGCCTTAGGCGCTACCAGCATACAGGGTCGCGACCAGACCCTAGTTTATTCAACTTATTGATTACCCCAAATAAATAAAACAAGTAAACCCATATAGTATTGGATTTGGAGGACTTAGTCCCCTGACTGTATGCTCTTTGCCCTTGGTCTGTTTATTTACATTTTGCCCCACCCAAGCACAGTACCGCGGGGGCCCTACAGAATTTCTCAGTATTCAAACATGTCGTAATAAGTTCCTGATATTTGACGAGGTCTATCTTGTTCCAGTTTACGCGCTTACTAAGCGGTTTTGTGCAAGTTTCAGAAAGTCTGCCTAGTTTAGTAGGAGGAATTTTAATTGTCATTTCGATCGGATGATGATCTGAAGTGTTGGACACAAACTGCGATAACACTTTCTTACCACTAAACCGAATGTGACAGGTTTTTACCAGAAAATAGTTTATTTCCGTGCATTCAACTCCGTCTGGTGACACGTATGTTTAGGAGAACGTTTCAATGAAATTTTTAAAAGGGTCTTTTAGATTCCTGTTTTGGTGATAGATTTTCATTCAAGTCACCTGCATTGATAATATTATGCGAGAACTGATATCTTAGGGTTATTTCATACAAATTATCTATGTTTTCAAAGAATTCCCCATTAGAATCTGAGTATCCTCTAGACGGTAAGTATGCTGATATACAAAGGTGTTTTTCACAGTTGGGTAAGCAAAGTTTCACACATTGTATCCTTTCATTATCGTCCTGCAGCGGTTTAATCCAGGTTCCAAAGGATTGTGACTCCTCCATAGTCTCGCGGAAATTGCACCGATTGTAGGGGGTGATACATGTCACATGTGTTCGCGGCAATACTGACATTACTATCTAATTCGCTTATTCAAGTTACAGTTAAAAAAGCCAGTGTTCTTGTGGGAATAAAATGTTTCCCAATTTTAAAAGTTCACAGCTGCATGTGAATTTGAAACAACGTTTTTGCAATTAAATGAGATTAGTTTTAGTTCAATTAGTTCATCGTCCTTTCGGTTCTGTGTAGAGTTTACAGAACCTAATACACCCTTAAAAAGAACTTTATTTTGTTTTACTAGATGGTCGGTTTTCTCTGTTGTCAGCGGAGCTTTTGCACTGCGTATTGGCGACTAAATTGTGAGTTGATTTTTTCAACAGATTTACTTTGCGCTGATTGGTCTGATCACGCCGTTTCCTCCCCCATGCTTGCCTTTCTGTTTGAAGAACAACTTCTGTCCAGTGAGAGCATCATGTAGCCTGTTACTTATTCAGTTTCAGGGTTTCTATTAACGTGTTGATTTATTTTCTTGTTTCCCTAGCTGGAGGTTTCATTTGTCAAATCCACAATTTCAGGTTGATTATTTGGGAGGATTTTATTAGGTTTTCTAGGGTTTCATCTACTTTTACCACTGTAGGAGAATTGTTCACAAATATGAGTAAACATTCTGCTAAAACTGTTAAATATTCCACGAAATAAAAAAAAATGTTTGTTTCGGGTTTAGCGCTGTTTTCTATGTTACGGCGGGAAGCTAACCTAGCCAGTGTTCCTGGATTCTGTATTCTCAACAAGTAACTTCCAACTTCATCACATAAATCAGAGTTGGAGGACGAATGATTTCGGACACGTGGCTCTTATCAAGCCGTCATGCCCTACCCGGGGATCGAACTCACGATTCATAGGTCTGCGTTCCTTTTATTGAGCTCAACGGGTGGGGTAAAAGACAGAAAGAAAATAGCGGTTGTGACTGAGACTCTTTGTAATTCAACAGTGGTTGATTGTTAAACATGTGTAATTCTATGTTGTCATTATCTACATATGCGACTCAAGAATCGTAACTTTGTACGGAGGACTGGAGGCTCAAACTTGCAACCCCTGCTTTCGTATTTACGAGATATATTAGGATTTGTACGGGCACGTGTATATGTATAAGGTTTCACTTTACTTTCATTTTAATAAGCATCTTAGGTGGCAAAATTCAGAATGTTACAATTTTCAACAGTCATCGAAAGTTGATAAGGATACGCTAACGCGTATATGTAACCTAGGGATAGTATCTCTTACATCATGATTACGGAAATTATAGAAGTTATGATTTATTTCAAATAGCGTCTCTGGTATAAAATATCAAAAGAATGAAAAATAAACTTTGACCTTTAAAACCGAATTCTGCCGTCAATATATATGAACATTTGCGTAGAGCAGGTAATTTACCGTGGCAACTAATCTTATGGTCATCTTATGGGATGTGCATGCGTGCGTGCTTGCGTGTGTGCTTAGGGAATGTTAGGAATAATAAAAAGAAAAACAAGATTCAAACAACATTTACTCCCGTGGCGGGGCGGCTAAGTCAATGGTCATACGTCTGAAATAACAAACTTTAAAATATTTGAACTTGTATAATATTGAACTATGATATTTTACAATTATGTTTCAAGTGTGAAAACTCCGAACTATATACTAGTATACATAGTATACAATTGCATATGCATATTATTTTTCATTTTAGCAGTGTATTACAACGGAAAACTTGTATATTGGTATTTCGAATAAGAAAAAGATGAAAAAAATAATCATTATTATAAAGAAATGTATTGAAAGCGATTTTAAAAAATAACATATCAGTATTTTACGCAAAGTTGTCGCATTGGCGTATGTAAAAAAATTCTGCATTGAAACCATTTCGCACCGGTCGCCAGTTTTACAGTTATAAAGACCTCTTTTGAAAAGAAAACCCTCTCTCACGTACCAAGATTCGTTTCACGTCTGTAGTGAGCTTCTGATGAATGAGAGTGTAAAATACTAAGATTTGAAAAAAGGTATATCAGAAAAACACGTAAACTAAGCTATGTTGTGATTTGGGGGTAGGGGTAGCGTAATGTAATTTTACAAGAAAATGAATTCGGTGACCCCATAATTTTATTCCATAAATCGACAGAAAATAAAATTTTCATCATTATGTTAGTTTTTTGTCAAATGCTATCGTTTGGGTTTTACATGAGACAAGATTAAAGCAAAAATTTTATTCGAAACTCAACGTCATATTTGTCGCTCTGACGTCACTTTAACGTAAATATCGACTTTAACGTGAAAATGATCTCCATAAACTATACACCATTTTAAAGACATTTTTAAATGAAAATGTGATGAGTAGAAAGCAAATCGATTTCTTTAGAATGAACAGAACGATTTACAAAAATCGTCTGATGGACGTGAAATCGCGGTTCGTCAAAAATGGACGTCAATTGTCGTTTTTGAAGCTCTGCAGAGAAAAAAGTTACGGAAATATCAAAAAAGTAAAATAAGCAGTCTATGAGGAATATGCTGAATTTTATATTAATCAAAATTTCGAAACGAAACCCGATAACTCCAAATTAGGTGCATTCCACCTTAATTTGAGTATCCCCGAGAACCAGCGTTGAGTCTAACGATTCCAGTTGTTTGTCTACTTGTCTGAGAATGAATGCGGAAACTATGTCATGGATTGATGCCAGGAGAGCTGATGTATCTGCTACAGACGGATTACCATTTTTTGATTGCCCTGTAAATTTTGCACTATTTGTCTTACTGCTTTTAATTGCTTCAATATACGCATTGACAATGTTTTTAATGTTAACACAAGCTCTTTATTTCTGTTTTCTAGTGATTCGCAGTATGCGGTGTTTCTACTATTTTCCTTGGTTCTATCTTAAAGGGTTTTTTCTTTCAAACTCAGATCATTTTCAAGTTGTTTTTTTTTTCAACTTATGTTCTTTAATTTTCAAGTCGACATAACTCTGAGCATTATTGCCAAAGCAAGAAGTACAAATTGCATTGTCAACATGTATATAGGCACTGTTTTTGTGACAGTCCACTTATCACTGATTATCAGATTTATACCTTTTTTTGGCAAAAAAACCAACCCACTTTAAATAGCAAAAAGCTCGGCATTTGTTTATTTTTTAATTTATGTACATGGTTGTTTTTGTTCATACCGTAAACAATGTTATTAAAGTCTAATATAAGAAAATTGAGCTATATACACAGAAAAAGTGTTGAAGTTATTAAATGTTTTCACATATGATGTTTAATAGCAAAAGAAGATCGACTTTTGTTTATTACTTAATTTATCAACATGTTTTTTTTTAATATAGTAACTGACTCATATATACGATACTTGAACATGATATATCGAACAATAATGAAGTTATTAAATATTTTCAATGCGCATCATGAAAAATCTTTTTTCGCTATTTTCACATAAAAGCAAAAAAGGACTGCATTTGTTTATTATTTAATTTATTGACACGGTTATTTCTTTCATATTGTAAATAATGCTAAAAGTCTCATATATACGAAATTTGAGCTATATATATTTTATACTGATAATGTGACATTGATACAGCTTGAATGAATTATTTCATATAAATACATCTTATATAAATGCTTCAATAAAAAGAATGTATGTATCTAACATACAGGAATATGAGATTCTAACTGCTGGAGTGAATCATTTCATTTAAATACCTAAATGCTTCAAATCAACCCAAATTTCGCCTTAAATATTATGATAACATATATTACAGTTTGATATAGAAAATAATACATTTAATTCATAGATAATATATTTACATCTTATATTCGGTCTTTACCGCGCATACACGAATATGACAGTGATACAGCTTGAGTGAATTATTTAAAATAAATACATTACTAGTGCTTCAAATCAACCCAAATTCCGCCTGAAATATTATGATAATATATATTACAGTTTGATATAAGCTAAAAATAATTTAATTCATAAATAAAAAAATTCTCATATTCGGTCTTTGCTGCTCATACACGAATATGAGATTCTTACTGCTGGAGAGATTTATTTCAATTAAATACCGTATTCGTACTTCAAATCAACCCAAATTTCGCCTGAAATATTATGGTAATATATAGATCTATTACTGTTTGATATGAAAACAATACATTTAAGTCTTAGAAAAAAAAATTACATCGCATATTCGGTCTTTACCACGCATACACGAATCTGACATTGATACAGCTTGAATGAATTATTTCAAATACATACATTATTAGTGCTTCGAATCAACCCAAATTTCGCCTGAAATATTATGATAATATATATTACTGTTGGTATGAAAAATAATTCATTTAAATCATAAATAAAAACTTTACATCTCATATTCGGTCTTCACCCCGCATACATGAATATGAGATTCTAAGTGTTCGCAAAGAGCTATAAAAAATAACGTATTTTATACTTCTTTGGTGTTCGGTTGAATTATTCTAGTTAAATACCTTATAAATGCTTCAAATCAACCCAAATTTCGCCTGATATGTTTGATATAAACAAAAATTAATATAATTCATAAATGAAAAAGAAATATATCTCATATTCGGTATTTGATCTCATATTCCCGAATATGACCCATAATTCGGTGTTAAGTCATTCCGTTAGAATGTCCCATATTCTAGGGTCGCGTTGGAAGGAAGAAAATGTTTTAATCACTTTGCAAATACCAAAAAATCTATAACAATCTATAAATTTGTGTCAGGTCAAAAGAATTTACAAATAAAATAAATTAGTTGACCTCGTTTGTGGTTCTTTCTTGTATTTATTTTTCATTGGGTCTGTCCATAAGTAATGAGTTCTCCAAACTTGAAAACCAGTAAAACATGTAAACAAGGAAGTGACAGATTTCGAAACCACAAATCCTGAATATGTCTAATCCGTTTTATACGAGTTCTAATCCCTTTGAGGAGGAGGACGATGACGGCTTTAGTAGAAAAAGTCGCCCTAAAAAAAGTGAACTTTCACATGAAGAACAAATTCAAAGAATGATGATGGAAATTGACGATTCAGAACAACGTCAGTTGGAAAGTACGAGAAGGGCTCTTGCCAGTATCGATGATTCAGAAAGGACAGGGATAGCCACAGCTGAGGTTTAGATAAAAGAAAAACAATTTTCTTCTCTATGAATTTACATTTGTCTAGATATGTTGTTCAAATTGCTCTACCTAAATTGATTTTATGACACTCCTCTTGTGCCATGTTGTCATAATTTTATTTGTCATCACTAAATGTAGGCCAGATGACTTCATTTGACATTAAGTTTGTGTATACAAACTAAAACTCAAGTGAAACAAAGATTCCATCACTTGGTATATTTCTTTTGTTTTGCTTGAATATTAAAATGGGGAGAAAGTTAGTTCAATAACATTAATTTAAACTTGCACAGGGCGCCTTTTAATATTTGGACGTTCAACATGTCCCTGTGTCAAGTTTAATCTAATGACAGCCATTTGCATAGCAAACATTTCAACCTTATTTTATTGAAGTGTAATGTAGGAAAACCTTCAAACACGTGATATATTGGCTTACAGTAATTAAAACTGCACCAACAATCACTTCCCCAACGCATTACACAGACTCTTCTAACGTAATTGAATGAAATATCATGAACAATACAACACTAAATAAATATTTAGAACCAATTGTACATGCTTAGACGAAAACAAATGCATTTAACCTATGGCACTACATGTAGTAAAAAATCTGCGGCCATTATTTAATGCATTGGTACCGCCGAATGCATGTGGACTAGCCTTTTAAACTGCTTTAATATGAAATTATAACTTCATGGAATAACTTTGAAAGTTTTGATTAAATTACAACCAATAAATGCCGGTTTCACCCATCGATTATAATCATACGCACACAACACAGACAAAATGCCAGTGAGTGGCCAGTAAAGGACTGCATTTTTTTTTATAAAATCCGACCGTGAGAATATTTTTCGTCTAAAATCATTCTTTATAATAAAGAAGATTTGCCATGTTTCGTGTTGTGTTGCAAAGTGAATGTATGTAAATTTCACTTTCAAAGTGTGGACAGATCTTCGGTACTGTCAGTAAGACAGTATGTTCAATGGATGTGTAAAATTGGTCTCTTTGTCTGTTGTAGGTATTTAGCTATCACTTTTTAGTCACTTTCCACATGAACTTGTAAAACCTTCCGCAATATATTTTGCGGAATGTTGTACTGGGAAATTTATAATTTCGATAAAACGTCGGACAATATGAATTTGAAATCATGACAAAATCGTAAAAATTGAAGTCCAACATTTATTTATTTCTCACCCTGTGACATTTGGCGCCCAACATGGGGCCGTGACGGCATTACACTGGTTAGTCACCGACGCCTGTAATTGCTTACATATAAATTACCTGCTGAAATTCGAGGACAAATTTCAAATTAGTGGGGAAATATGTCACAGGATAGAACTTAATTATTAGAATGTGGAAAAAGTGGGTAGACGGCCGGGTAGCTCAGTCGGTAGAGCATCGGAACAGTATTCCAAGGCCCCGGGTTCAAGTCCCGGTCTGGCTGCACATTATTCTCACCCTGTGAAAGTTTGTTTTGATCACGGTGTCATGAGTTCGATCTCCGAGCAGGGCGTACATTCTTTGTAACAATTTGATAAAATACATTGTGTCTAAAATCATATGTCCTCCACCACTGACACATGTGGAGAAGTTGGCATTTACTTGAGGAGAACAGGTAACCTTGTATTAGTACAGAATTTAGGAACACTGGATATTTTAAGTGACTACTGTGAAATAACTTAAATAGTGTTGAAACCCAAAACAAACAAACACGTATGATGACTCTCAAGCTCAGCGCCGTAGCCACACTGAGGCAAACCGAGGCAGCTGCCTCTGATAAAATTTGAGGAGCCCCAAAAAAAATGTAAAAAGCAGGCCTATCACACTGATGAAAATTCAGTTATAAAAATTCAAAAAAGTATATTAATATCAATAGAATATATCAGAATATCATTTGCCTCAATACATCTACGGTGAGGTAGAATAACTGATAGCCTTGCCAGGCCCGGATTCAGACCCTTCCGCCCACCCCCAGTTGGCTGAGAAATGACCTATACTCATCAAAGTTAAACCCAATGTTATATTATCATTATCAATTTTAAACCCAAAATCGCACCAGAGGCCACTATTTCATACCGATATGTTAAACTGTTCCAGGGGAAGAGCTCCCCTGACCCCACTAAAATGAGGGGTACCCCATTACCTCAAAATTTAGACCATAAAATGCATCAGAACCAGAGGCCACCACTTCATATCTGTACTTCATTTTTTCCAGTGGGGGGAGCCCCTTGATCCTCTAATATGAGAGGGTTCCCCATTCAATACCTAAACAAGTACACCAAACAATGCACCATAGGCCACCATTTTGTATCTGTATTTCAAAATTTTCCAGGAAGAGAGCCAAGCTAACCCCACTAAATTAATGGCAGAACCCCCTCCGATACCTTAGATAGGGCTAATATGACGGTTTTTACTGTGATATAACACAGTCTGAGAGGGCTCCAGAACGCAGCAGATACTTCCTGGGGACAAAAAATTCCAGGGAGGGCAGGGGTTATGCCCCCCGGATCCCCCTAGATTGCCTCGGTTAAAATTTGTGTCTGGCTACGGCACTGAAGCTAGATTAATATTTGTTATCGGGACAGCATGATAACTTTTGACTGTCGCTGTCCCATCACATCCAGACTTATTCTGCATATATTCTGTTAGGAAATCCCAAATGAAAGGCGTTTGGAATGTTCTCTGGTAGATGTACAATGTATTTGTAATGATAACATCTCTGATAATGAATTTATGTTGACATTAACTCATGAAATTGCCTCGCTGGCATTTTTTTAATGTCAATTTTGTGTTTTGCTTCTGCAATTTTGTGTCATCGGCAGCCTGCTGTGTCTTGAAACTGGTGTCGGGGTAGATATCTCCTTGCACCTGTTCACATCGTATTTTCAAAGCTTTAAGTCTCTTATTTAAAATTATGAGTTGTATTCAACCCATTTGAAGTTTCTACATGAATATTAATGTTTAATTTATTGGAGCAAGTAAGTCTGACTAGTATTTTATGACATTTTTCATACAGGTAAGGCTTAGAGGGATGACAGCTATAGAATATCAGATCATAAAATAAGACTTTTTTTAGAGATCTTGATAAGCCTTTGCGACCAGTGCAGACCAAGATCAGCCTGATCCGTTCAGGCATTGTTCGCTGTTCAATCAGTAAATTTTCTGTCCAAACTGAATGATAGCAGGGTAAAGGTTAATAGAGGATGCTCTGCTATTATATTATATATAGTATATACTTTTTTATATGGAACTGCTTTTTATCAGTTTATTTTTGTATTTTCAGGAATTACTTCACCAAAGAGAACAGCTCAATAACATTGAACAGAAGACTGGCAAAATCAATCAGGACCTTAAAACTTCTCAAAAACATATTACAAACATTAAAAGTATTTTTGGTGGTATTAAAAATTGGTGGAATGGTGACAAGGATAAGGCACCTCAAAATAGTCAGCCAGAGCCAGGAAGCAGTAAGCTACAAACCACCATAGATAGTCAGTTTGCTTCACGGCCTCACCCGGGGCAGAGGTATCGTACTGATGACGGAAGAGGGTTTTACGAAGATGATTTGGATGATCAGTTTATGAAAGGGTCAAGGAATCCTCAGAGCAAAACTCAATATTTCAAACCAGTCACAAACAGCAGAAAAGAGCAAGCACTAAATGAAAATCTTGGTATGATTTTTTAATATTTATAATCAGAGAAATGTTTTAATGTACATGTAATTTATTTTGACCATACAATGTTGCTCCAGTATTTAAATTTACATGAAAGCAAAAGTTTTAATACATTTCAGGTTAGTGTAAGAGTATACATAATTTGCATTATAATTTTCTGTAAAACCTAAAGTACTTTTTTTTTGTATCAACATTTTAACTACTTTGTATAAGGAAACATATTGGTATTTTCTGAAACAAGTTTGGCTAGAAGTCGAAGATCTGTAAAAAGAGACATTTTATAAATTTCAGCACCACATAAAATTATATCTCTTTGCAACATGTACCTGAGTCCTCATGCTTATGATTTGCAGTTATGAATTAATATCCATAACTTTTAACCCTTAGCCTGCTGGTGGCAAGTGATTCTGCCTTTGCGACCAGTGCAGACCAAGATCAGCCTGCACATCCGTGCAGTCTGATCATGGTCTGCACTGTTCGCTATTCAGTCAGTATCTTTTTGGTAAGCACCCCTTTTAACAGTTAATGGTACTGTCCAAATTGGAAGATGGACAAGTTCATTATAGAAATTTAGCAGGGTAAGGGTTAATGTAGTTTTGACGTGTGTATTTTCAAAGGTTTTGGCGGATATCAGTATCAGAGGGAGTGTTTTGATTTTTCAAATGCCAAATCCTGTGTTCTGGTGCCTTTTTAACCCTTGCCCTGCTGAGTTTCTAATGGTCCATCATTTAATTTATACAGTACCATTGAATTACTATTCGAAGGGGTGTTCAATGAAAATTTACTGATTGAATAGCGAACAGTGCAGACCATGGATGTGCAGGCTGATCTTGGTCTGTACTTGCCGCAAAGGCAACATCACTTGCCACCAGCAGGCTAAAGGTTAAAAGAACATTATCTCGTATTATATATTCAAGCTTTACAAGTGCTTTGTGTTGTTTGTTTCCCTAAAATCAGATATTTTAGTGAATGATTGGGGTGGGAGGGGGCCAGACATATGCTATGCCTATAGATGTTAGGTAAATTTGAAATAGGAAAAAAATAAAGGTATATAATTGATTTACTCTGTTCTCTTTCAGACATGATGTCCGATGGTATGGAACGCTTGAAGGGCCTCGCAAAGGGCCTCGGAAATGAGATAGAATCACAGAATACACAGTTGGACAGGATCAATACTGCTACTGATAGAGCAGACATAAAACTGAAAGATCAAAACAGGCAGATGAGGGGGATTCTCAAATGATGGAAGAATTAACTTTGATCTCAGATTAATTGTTCTTAAAAAAGCCATACCTACTATAAAGGACGAGAAATTTGTTCCCATGCTTGATGAATGTGACATTGATAGCCAGGTGTATAATTTATGATGAATCAAGTTTGAAATATCACATATACATTGATAAAAATATCAAGAGGAATTAAAGATGTTGGGATTTTTTTTTTAAAAAAATGTTAAAATGGGGTGATGTGTAGTCATTGAAAAATGCTTAGTAGGGGATCTCAAAGAATTAGTAGCTGCAGATTTGTAACAAAGTGAATACAGATGTACATATCAACTATATCAACAATCAGATGCTGAGTGTTTCATCTTGTTAAAGTTTGAACTTGGTTACTGTAAAAATTGCCACTTATATCTGTGACCAGATATATGTTATTTCAAATTGATGCAGTTTATAGGATATTTTACAGAAATGAATATTTTCTATGTAATCAAGATTCAAGGATGTTAAACAAAGAGATTAATATATGATGAAATGTGACTTGCTATTCTGTATTGGAGTATGAACAATGTATGCTCTGTTTTGGATGTGTGTAGTCCCTAATGTTACAGCTTTAGATTTAAATTGAAGAAAAATAACTCGGAACAATGATAGAAGTAGTAAATTATTATTTGTCTACTTATGAGAATGGTAAGACTTAAAAAATAGACCTAATAAAATAATTATAGTGTGTTTGACACAAAAAAATAATTGTGAACAATAATAGTGATAAATACAAAAAAGACCTTAGGGAATGAATTTTTATTGGCGGTATTATGCCACTGGAGTTAATTTGGGCTGTGCTACAGATGTTTATAACTAATCAGTTACGTATAAAAACTTTATCGTACAGGGTACCGTATGTTTAGTTCTTGACCAAGTCGTTGAGTATCATATTATTTTGGAAATGAGTTGTAAGTGCATTTAGAATTCTAATGTTTTATTGTCAGTCAAACAACGAAAGAAATCGAGCATTTTATATTCTGCAATTATGAAAGGGTTTTATGTGCAGCCTAGTGAAAATATTTTAACATGAAATGTTGCCGTGTGACATCAAGGTCATCACTATGTAGTTTATAATATTTCTGTCAGCATGTTAGAATTAACTTGCTTCAATATTTAAATATTCGGGACTAATGCTAATAAAAACATATTTCAGGCCCCGTGTTCACAAAACAATTTCAGTCTCAGCTGAGTTTGATAACTTTATTTGTCATTTATATCTAAATAGCATGTTAAAAACTGAATTTTAAGTTAATAACTTCTTTTTAAGTGGCTATTCAGTAGGAATTTAATCTTGAAGTTTTAGTAAAATTGATATAAATTTCAAACTCAAACTAAGCTAAGAGGGAAAAACGTTTTGTGAACGTGGGGCCAGAGTTTTTAGGTTATTTGCATTTGCTGAGTAGTACACAAGTTTTGATATATATGAGCCGTGCCATGAGAAAACCAACATAGTGGGTGTGCGACCAGCATGGATCCAGACCAGCCTGCGCATCTGCGCAGTCTGGTCAGGATCCATGCTGTTCGCCAACAGTTTCTTTAATTCCAATAGGCTTTAAAAGCGAACAGCATGGAGCCTGACCAGACTGCGCGGATGCGCAGGCTGGTCTGGATCCATGCTGGTCGTAAACCCACTATGTTGATTTTCTAATGGCACGGCTCAATTATGATTGACAGAATTTAATTTATATATGTTGAGGATATCATATATCCTGTACATTTAATACTTCCTGAAGATCTGATCAGCAAGGTTGCTTAAAACTTAATTGATCTTTACAGGAAAATACTTCAGATATCTATTGTTTAAATTGTAATTGAAAGTCGTATGCATGTAGTCAGCAATCAGTATTTGTAAGTTATTAAATACGTGTTTAGAAATATGCAGGATTTCTGCAGCAGAAATATTGCTTGTTTTTAGTGGCACAATATTATTCCAGGAAAGAACACGTGCATATTTTGATTTTAATCTTATAATCATTTTACTGTTACATTCAAATAATACACATACAATTGTTATATAAATTATATAAAATTGTTCTTTTAGCCTTTGTAAAATTGAAAATGTCATCTTTAAGGAACTTTTATTTGTGACAACATGCATAAAACTGACGTCACAAAGGATGTCACACACGCAATTGGAAATATGGAAAAATATTGACGTTTCGGGTTCCATTGTAATTTTAAAAAAAAAACATTTTGTGTTTATAATTGAGTATGTAATAAGAGTTGTTGTTGATAATACTAGCATCTATACCATTTGGTTATCAGGACTCTGTTATATGGAAGATTAAATACATGCACATTGTATTCAAATAGCTCCCTATGAATGTCAAAATGCAGTAAAGTCATAGAGTAAATAATGGCTGTATTATCTTCATAATGGCTGGGACCTTATTACTAGAAAGGGATTACTTGGTATCAATGTAGGAACTTGATTACATTATAAATTTGAACCATTTATAGTGGCATCAAATCCTCATTCTTTTTAACATGTGTAGTGATCATCTGCAAGTCAGTAAATTTTGCTGTTATTTAAAAGGTCAGTTTTAGAAAATGTATACTATGAGCTGTCAATTTTTACAAGTCTGCACCTCCCAAATTATGTCTACGACTTAAAATTTCTCAGCTATGCCCCAGTATTGTACTGCTTCATTTGCCAAAAGAAGTTTGAATGAAAGTTAAATTTTTAAACACATATTTTTGTGCTATGAAATGAAAGCTTTTTGTCCTGACTTCCTAGCTTTTCAGAAAATTCAAAGTTTTGCAGAATGTTGAAGCTGACCTTTTTCCAGAAGTTGGTTATATTTTGTATAATGAGTGGGACTTTAACATGTACTGTACATTACTGTGTAATGCCGAGTCAAAAAATTATGGGGTCAAAGAAAACATCATATAATCATTAATAGTTTTGTAACAAAAGTTGATAAAGTTGGATAATATGGGTATAAATATTTCTAGTAAAATCTGCATTGAAAACATTTTTAATGAAAGTGTTACCTGAGAAGATTTAAGGGAAACTTATTTGAATGGATGGATAATTATGTTCATTGCAAAGTAGACTTAAATTAAGTTTATACTCATTTATTTTAGCTTCATTGTGATGACAGCTTTCTAAGCATAGTTTAATAACGTGCCGTCTGCTTCCTGGAAAACCAGTATAATTGGTGTCATGTTTTAAGGATCCTGACCTATGGGTGGAGCGGCTTTCACACCTGAATTACTAGACCAGCACTTCAATTTCACCCATTTTGGAGACCAGAAAATTTCAGTCTTGACCCTATTTGTTTATGGATTGTTATGAAATGTTTAGCAAACAAGAAGCATAAAATTTCATATAAATTAATTTTTGAAAATTGTTCAAGGGCCAAAATTTTTAAACATACAAAAACACATTTTTGGTCTTATAACTGACATTTTCAGAAATTCAAGAAAGATCTTACTTCCACCCTTAGAGAAATTGAAAATGATGGATAAACGAATCTTGCATTATAAATCTGCAATTCTCAAAGACTCCTGCTGTAGATTTAGGGGATCAAACAGTTATGTGAACCGAGACTGATTATTCTTTTTGAAATTATTTCCCAGTCTGATGGCTATAGAATGCAAGTTTTCAATCGGAAAATGGTTTCAAGTAAACAGTATGTTAAGTGTAAGATATTTGTAGGTGCATTCTTTGTTTTCCTGCTTTCATTACTTTTAACTTTTACGAGTTATAAATGTGGGTATGTGATATTTTTTGTGATTTATTTACGTCATGACTGTTGTCCTTTGTTGTCAGTTATTATGAAATAAAATAATACGAATCTCTAAAATGTTTAAGGTCACTCAAAAACTGTATGAAAGCTCTGCCTTTGTGAAAATATTGAATTGTCTCCCCTATCAGTGATATCACACTGAAAACAAACAATTCTCCTCTTTGTCATAAATGTTTCTAAAGCAACTGAAGGTATGCAAAACATTTTATACGATGATACATCAGTATTGATAATGCTTAATTGTACTGAAGACATTCTATTCTTGCCTACCCAGCAGGGAAAGTATACATTTGTCCAAGCACGTGCCAGTCCAGTCTTTCCCTAGGGAAAAAACATTGTCTAAATTAGCATGCACTTTGGTGACGTCACATAGTACTGGCACTATTATGACATCAAAAACTATAAAACTAATGCCAGGAAATATCCAAATACATTTTCACCACAGTCTATTTTGAACATGATAGGCAATAGCCAGGAAATGTCCAAATACATTTATCACCAAGGTCTAGCTATTTGAAAGTGATAGGCAATAGCCAGGAAATGTCCAAATACATTTATCATCAAGGTCTATTTTGAACGTGACAGGCAAGCGCCAGGAAATATCCGAATACATTTATCACCACGGTCTATTTTGAACGTGATAGACAAGAGCCAGGAAATATCCGAATACATATATCACCACGGTCTATTTTGAACGTGATAGACGAGCCAGGAAATGCCCAAATATATTTATCACCACTGTCTATTTTGAACGTGATAGGCAAGAGCCAGGAAATGGCCAAACATATTTATCACCACGATCTGTTTTGAACGCGATAGGCAAGGAAAATTATCTAACATGTCTGCCTGTGTAAGACAGCTTTCTTCCCAACCCTCTGAACAATTTAGATAACAAGAGGACCATGATGGTCCTGAATCGCTCACCTCTTCCAACATGACCCAGTTTTGAGTATGACGTCGTTTTTTCTATTATTTGACATAGTGACCTAGTTTTTGAGCTCATATGACCCAGTTTTGAACTTGACCTAGATATTATCAAGATAAAAATTCTGACCAATTTTCATGAAGATCCATTGAAAAATATGGTCTCTAGAGAGGTCACAAGGTTTTTCTATTATTTGACCTATTGACCTAGTTTTCGAAGGTATGTGACCCTGTTTTGAACTTTACCTAGATATCATCAAGGTGAACATTCTCACTAATTTTCATGAAGATCTCATGAAAAATATGGCCTCTAGAGAGGTCACAAGGTTTTTCAATTTTTATACCTACTGGCCTAGATTTTGACCGCACGTGACCAGTTTCGAAACTGACCTAGATATCATCAAGGTGAAAATTCAGATCAATTTTCATGAAGATCCATTGAAAAATATGGCCTCTAGAGAAGTCAAAAGATTTTAATAATTTTAGACCTACTGACCTAGTTTTTGACCGCAGTTGACCCAGTTTCAAACATGACCTAGATATCATCAAGATGAACATTTAGACCAACTTTCATACAGATCCCATGAAAAGTATGGCCTCTAGAGAGGTCACAAGGTTTTTTTTATTATTTGACCTACTGACCTAGTTTTTTTAAGGCACGTGACCCAGTTTCAAATTTGACCTAGATATCATCAAGGTGAACATTCTGACCAATTTTTATGGAGATCCATTCACAAGTATGGCCTCTAGAGAGGTCACAAGGTTTTTCTATTTTTAGACCTACTGACCTAGTTTTTGACCCGCACATGACCCTGTTTCGAACTTGACCTAGATATCATCAAGATGAACATTCAGACCAATTTTCATACAGATCCCATGAAAAATATGGCCTTTAGAGAGTTAGCAAGGTTTTTCTATTATTTGACCTACTGACCTAGTTTTTGAAGGCACGTGACCCAGTTTCGAACTTGACCTAGATTTCATCAAGATGAACATTCAGACCAATTTTCATACAGATCCCATAAAAAATATGGCCTCTAGAGAGGTCACAAGGTTTTTCTATTATTTGACCTACTGACCTAGTTTTTGATGGCACGTGACCCACTTTCAAACTTGACCTAGATATCATCAAGGTGAACATTCTGACCAATTTTCATGAAGATCTCATGAAATATATGGCCTCTAGAGAGGTCACAAGGTTTTTCTATTTTTAAAACCTACTGACCTAGTTTTTGACCGCACGTGACCCAGTTTCGAACTTGACCTAGATATCATCAAGACGAACATTCAGACCAACTTTCATACAGATCCCATGAAAAATATGGCCTTTAGAGAGGTCACAAGGTTTTTCTATTATTTGACCTACTGACCTAGTTTTTGATGGCACGTGACCCAGTTTCGAACTTGACCTAGATATCATCAAGGTGAACGTTCTGACCAATTTTCATGAAGATCTTATGAAATATATGGCCTCTAGAGAGGTCACAAGGTTTTTCTATTTTTAGACCTACTGACCTAGTTTTTGAAGGCACGTGACCCAGTTTCGAACTTGACCTAGATATCATCAAGGTGAACAATCTGACCAATTTTCATGAATATCTTGTGTAATATATGGCCTCTAGAGAGGTCACAAGGTTTTTCTATTTTTAGACCTACTGACCTAGTTTTTGAAGGCACATGACCCAGTTTCGAACTTGACCTAGATATCATCAAGATAAACATTCTGACCAACTTTCATAAAGATCCCATGAAAAATGTGACCTCTAGAGTGGTCACAAGCAAAAGTTTACGGACGCACGCACGGACGCACTGACGCACGGACGGACGACGGACGACGGACACCGCGCAATCACAAAAGCTCACCTTGTCACTTTGTGACAGGTGAGCTAAAAACCTTGCTAACACTCGGTTTTCTATTCCACACTTCCTCAGGTAGGGAAAACCCATCTTACACAGGTAGGCATGTAAGATCCTTATAGTCACCTGAAGTGATATGGCTGATGTCATGTACGGTAACTCAAGGCACACAAGTCATCTCATTATTACAGGACTGATTTGTAACCCAACTGCTGACTTGAAAGTAACCACATGTGATTGATATGTATCAGTAACACCTAACTTAAAACATTAGTTTCTCCTTGTAATAGATCCCAGCTGACAACAAGTTATATAATTTCTTTACTCTGTGTGACTAACAGAGCGAAACAAAACTGAGAAAGGCCTTCAAGTTTCCAAGTTTGATTGCTATAATGTATTACAGCTGAAGGCATCCAAGGTACTGCATGTGGCCGATGAGTAACCCAGTCCATGGCTGCAAGGTATTCTCCCGTGTGAGTGAAAGGTAACCCAATTGGTCTGTTCATTTTATTGGGTAAAGTCGGATCATCAATTTTAAGTCATAATGCAACAGTCCAGCTTTGGTGGAGGAAGACCCCAAGTGTTCCCAAAGGCATTCTGGCACAAGCTAGCACTTTGGTAGGACCACCAACCTTCTGCAAGCAACCAGGATGTCTTATAAAAAAAATTTGTACCCCAGTTGAAGGGTTAAACCTGCAGAGGTAAGAGGCTCATGTTTCCAAGTCGGTGACCTTTGAAACTGGGTCACAAAGTCCCACTATTAACTCAACTGAAGGCATTCTAGCTAATCTACGTGACTGATATTAGAGTAATTCAATTTACCTTATGCGACAGAAAATCCGATATCATGAAATCCAAAAAATGGTATAAAAGGTAACAATGGGTACAAATGAAGAAAAACTAGTAAAATTTAATGACCATAAGCAATATTTATTTAAACATTTATATGTAAAAAATATATGTATCTTATAATATGAAGTCAAACACAATGCTTTTACAAAACACAAAAGGCATGAGCACAGCTCATGACGGTTAAGGTTGTTGAAACAGTTGACTGTAAAATTATTTGACTTGTCAGCCTCAAATTATGTCGTTTTTGGCAAAAAAAAATAATCCAAGCCTTTCTTTCAATGAATACATTAACAATAAAAGAAAGCCGAAACTGTATTTATGTCTTGTAATTGATTTTGCAAATCAAATAACCTTGAAACCCATGAAAAGTAGTCCTCAACAAACTTAAGTGATTTTAGTTCTCTTTAAAGTGATAGGAATTTTTTCGCAGATGTCTGGAAACCAAATGCCGGTACAGCCAAATTAATTACATTCAGAATCCACAAAAGTGATAAAGTGATTTGAAATCGGCATCCTCAACCACTTGGCCACAGATGCCTCCTTGTACAATTACGTGTATTAAGCTATGAGCCACTGATCTGCAAATATTGTATAGAAAGCACATGTGCGCTTTGCACTATGAATTAAACAAAAAACAGAACAGAAAACAGCAACAGAATCAACAAATAAAAAATGAAACAGAAAAACTTCCAATCTACAAAACAGAAATAACATAAGAACAAGAGGACCATGATGGTCCTGAATCGCTCACCTCTTCCCACATGACCCAGTTTTGAGTATGACGTCCTTTTTTCTATTATTTGACATAGTGACCTAGTTTTTGAGCTCATGTGACCCAGTTTTGAACTTGACCTAGATATTATCAAGATAAAAATTCTGACCAATTTTCATGAAGATCCATTGAAAAATATAGTCTCTAGAGAGGTCACAAGGTTTTTCTATTATTTGACCTATTGACCTAGTTTTCGAAGGTACGTGACCCTGTTTTGAACTTTATATAGATATCATCAAGGTGAACATTCTCACTAATTTTCATGAAGATCTCATGAAAAATATGGCCTCTAGAGAGGTCACAAGGTTTTTCTATTTTTATACCTACTGGCCTAGTTTTTGACCGCACGTGACCCAGTTTTGAAACTGACCTAGATATCATCAAGGTGAATATTCAGATCAATTTTCATGAAGATCCATTGAAAAATATGGCCTCTAGAGAGGTCAAAAGATTTTAATAATTTTAGACCTACTGACCTAGTTTTTGATAGCAGTTGACCCAGTTTCAAATTTGACCTACATATCATAAAGATGAACATTCAGACCAACTTTCATACAGATCCCATGAAAAGTATGGCCTCTAGAGAGGTCACAAGGTTTTTCTATTATTTGACCTACTGACCTAGTTTTTTACGGCACATGACCCAGTTTCAAACTTGACCTAGATATCATCAAGATGAACATTCTGACCAATTTTTAGGGAGATCCATTCACAAGTATGGCCTCTAGAGAGGTCACAAGGTTTTTCTATTTTTAGACCTACTGACCTAGTTTTTGACCGCACATGACCCTGTTTCGAACTTGACCTAGATATCATCAAGATGAACATTCAGACCAATTTTCATACAGATCCCATGAAAAATATGGCCTTTAGAGAGGTCATAAGGTCTTTCTATTATTTGACCTACTGACCTAGTTTTTGACGGCACGTGACCCACTTTCGAACTTGACCTAGATATCAACAAGGTGAACATTCTGACCAACTTTCATACAGATCCCATGAAAAATATGGCCTCTAGAGAGGTCACAAGGTTTTTCTATTTTTAGACCTACTGGCCTAGTTTTTGATGGCACGTGACCCAGTTTCAAACTTGACCTAGATATCATCAAGATGAACATTCTGACCAATTTTCATGAAGATCTCATGAAATATATGGCCTCTAGAGTGGTCACAAGGTTTTTCTATTTCTAGCCCTACTGACCTAGTTTTTGACCGCAGGTAACCCAGTTTCGAACTTGACCTAGATATCATCAAGATGAACATTCTGACCAACTTTCATACAGATCCCATGAAAAATATGGCCTTTAGAGAGGTCACAAGGTTTTTCTATTATTTGACCTACTGACCTAGTTTTTGATGGCACGTGACCCAGTTTCGAACTTGACTTAGATATCATCAAGATGAACATTCTGACCAATTTTCATGAAGATCTTGTGAAATATTTGGCCTCTAGAGAGGTCACAAGGTTTTTCTATTTTTAGACCTACTGACCTAGTTTTTGAAGGAACGTGACCCAGTTTCGAACTTGACCTAGATATCATCAAGATGAACATTCTGACCAATTTTCATGAAGATCTTGTGAAATATATGGCCTCTTGAGAGGTCACAAGGTTTTTCTATTATTTGACCTACTGACCTAGTTTTTGACGGCACGTGACCCACTTTCGAACTTGACCTTGATATCATCAAGATGAACATTCTGACCAATTTTCATGAAGATCTCATGAAATATATGGCCTCTAGAGAGGTCACAAGGTTTTTCTATTTTTATACCTACTGACCTAGTTTTTGACCGTAGGTGACCCAGTTTCGAACTTGACCTAGATATCATCAAGATGAACATTCAGACTAACTTTCATACAGATCCAATGAAAAATATGGCCTTTAGAGAGGTCACAAGGTTTTTCTAATATTTGACCTACTGACCTAGTTTTTGATGGCACATGACCCAGTTTCGAACTTGACCTAGATATCATCAAGGTGAACATTCTGACCAATTTTCATGAAGATCTTGTGAAATATATGGCCTCTAGAGAGGTCACAAGGTTTTTCTATTTTTAGGCCTACTGACCTAGTTTTTGATGGAACGTGACCCAGTTTCGAACTTGACCTAGATATCATCAAGGTGAACATTCTGACCAATTTTCATGAAGATCTTGTGAAATATATGGCCTCTAGAGAGGTCACAAGGATTTTCTATTTTTAGACCTACTGACCTAGTTTTTGATGGCACGTGACCCAGTTTCGAACTTGACCTAGATATCATCAAGATGAACATTCTGACCAACTTTCATAAAGATCCCATGAAAAATGTGACCTCTAGAGTGGTCACAAGCAAAAGTTTACGGACGGACGCACGGACGGACGGACGCACGGACGGACGACGGACACCGCACGATCACAAAAGCTCACCTTGTCACTTTGTGACAGGTGAGCTAAAAACATTTAGCTTTAAATAACAGTTAAACAGTAAGAAGGACAAAAAGATATAACAGTAACACTCAAGTATTGTGAACTGCTACTGTGAAATCATTTAATTTTGTATGTGTGAAATTTGGTGGTTCTGGCTAAAAAGGCCATTTCGTGCAGATATGAATTGGTGGTTTTCAACTTTTAAAAATAAAATGAGTGGGAATTTTATTTATATGATGGGATTTGATTTCACACAACCACAAAATCCACAAAAACTTGTCTCTACAAAATTTAATCATTTCACAATATAAACTCCAAACCTTTCATTCAACAAAACATTTTTTGTACAATTTTTAATGTAAATTCTATTCGCTTATGTTAGACATTAAACAGATATTTTAGCATCCTGCTACCATTTTTCAGGTTACTGAACTTAAATGTTTATACTGAAATAAATCTGAATAATACGAACAGAATCTGTTTCTACATTTATGAAAATAAGCTCACTTAGTAAAACTTAAAACTGCACTTGAAAAAATACATCAGATTAAGTTTATAATCCTCCTACCTCCAACTGTATTGCTTTGAATCCTGCATGTTTTGTGAAAACAGAATAACCGATATACGATTTATGCATTCTTTAACATTCCAGCTTTCAGTATTTAGTTCAAGAGGATCTTCATTCAAGCAGAAAGCCATGTTCGTAACTAACTACCGGTACTTTCTAAACACTTGACTAAACTGTATTTACAAGGTGATAGAGCACTGCAACCAACCAGGAAAAAAACAACAACAAAAAATCAATCAGCAGAGATATAACACAATTTACAAAGGCAAATTAGAAAAACAACAATGTCAAGTTTATCAGCAGCGTAAGTAGGTAAGATTATGCTGAAGTAAAATTTTACCAACTTAACCTTTAGCCTGCTAAATTTCTAAAATGGACTGGTCCAACACTCACTTATTATTCAAAGGGGTGTTCAATGAAAATTTACTGACTGAATAGCGAACAGTGCAGAAGACCATGATCAGCCTGCATGAACGTGCAGGCTGACCATGGTCTGCACTTGCCGCCAGCAGGCTAAAGGTTAATATCTTGATTGTTGATAAATATTTAACAGTTGAACATGAGTATACATAATGATGAACACAATTTTTAATGCAGCTAAATTTCGCCATTTCTGGGTAAGGGATTTTAAATTGTGGTCCCAAATATGAACATCTGTATCTTAATTATCACATAAAGCAGTCTGCTAGGTCAAAATGCTAAATTATTATAATCATTACAAAGTCTTTCGAAACGTTTTAATCATAACTGTATGATTGGTGATTCTGTGCCAAAAAAAACCTTTGAACAGAAACCATCATTACTTTCATTTTTGATGTCTGCAGTAATTTTTAATCCGTGAATACAGTCAACCTGTAAATACAGTCTATTTCTTGCAGAGTTTGGTTTGTATGTACAGGTCTGACTCTAGTTACTTATACAGTACTGTCTGATAATCACTGTATTTTGTACTATTTACATTTCTAATTTTGTTGATTCTTCTACAAGATGGATTCCTTTAATTGCTTCAAAATCGGCAGTATTTTGATTAGTTTAAGTCAAAATACTCTGTCAAGACACTGACTCACCAATAAGACCAGGCAACACATTTGGTCTGATAACCTCAACTTATAAGTGAGTAAATACAGTATCATTTGAGCAGTTGTAACATAACTACATAATTAAATTAGTATTTAGTAATTAAATGTAATTTTTTTATCTTAACTAATACAGTGGTAATATCTAACAATATAACTTTTATTGTGCTTTATAAACATCATATATATTTGTCTATCATATTTTATTTCAGCAAAAGTCTTTGTAATAGGCACTTATTTATCACAAGTAGAAAAAATTGCATAAAAATATCATTAAAAAATATAGGCCTACAAACTATTTGTTTATAAATGAATTTTTGACTATGGTTACTCCATGATGATTTAATTACTTATATAAATATGTAAACATATATATGAGGCTAAACAACAGATAAAAGAATATACAAATAAACATAATAACAATTCATGAAAAACAAAACATCAAAATACTATACACATTATTCAAAAATAGAATGAAATTTTCAATAAATTCTTCGATAAAATTGATCTACGACCGATTAAAAGTTTTTAAACTACGAGGTGTGTTTCTTGCAGAATTGCAACCGGAAAAGTGATCTGCGCATGTGCAACCGAATCTCAGGTAAGCCTGAACGAAACTCTTAAACGAAAAAGAATTTATACAAGACACTTCATGTATATGGTATTCATAAAGAATTAGCTTTCATACATGTACAAGTACGTAAATAGCAATGTGTTCATTCGTATAGCAATGTGTAAATAAAATATTACCCAAAAAGTCATTTGTACAAGAGAAATTATTCAGGTTTATTATAAATGGAAAGGATTATGCATCATCGTTTCAGAATTAAATCCTTTAACTCTTGATTTCACCAGTATTCACATTTGAATGGCATGGAGAATTTATGATCTTGACATGTATTTTCTCGAAACCTGAATTAATGAATAATTAGGCTCGTTACAGTCATGTGATGAAACCTCATACTCCAATTCACACTCTGGCAGGCAAATCTAAACAGAATATTGTAGTAAAGCTCACAACATCGGATCTTGCTGCAATAATTATTCTAATTCTGATAAAAGATTATCATTTCAACTGATACATGTAAGTATTCAATTTGTTTGACTAGCACAATAATATCACATGCTCTCTGTGCTCTATATTGTATGAATGTATTTTATTTTCAAAATGAAAACAACACACCATTTTACCATTTCTTGTAATAGTGGCATCATTAACAATTAAGTTAAAATGCTTTGGCAAAACAGAAAAAATGTCTTTCCTATAAAAATGCTAAAATCCAAGACACAAGAATGAAAGAATCAAAAGAAATGGAGTCAAACATCTCCTAATCTATCTAACATACTTTAGCAGTTGTTTATCTCTTTGTATATAACAAACTGAATAACACAAACAAAATGAAATCTTAACCTCTCATACTTAAAACACATATCATTTAAACCAGTTTACAAAATTAAATATTTCTCTTCATTTTACCGCTATCAGGTATAAACTTAACCTTGTTTTTACATATATCAATCTTACAGACAAAGTTCAGGTTCAAAAAAGGCATTTAAATGCAAATAAAATGAATAAAGTCTTTAACAAGAGTTGCCTCCCCTGACATTTCATTATACACTTACCGGTAATTTTGCCATTATAACTCCTTTCATTATCAATATGGTTATATAAAAAATAAATTACATACATACACACAAATGATAATTTCCAGTTCATCTGCTTTGTGTGTGTGTGGTTAAACAAATCTAATGAACACACTATGTTGTCTTCACAGTACCAAGATATAAGGCACATCAAGATGAACATAAATCTTTCAAAAAAAATATCAACAGTGAATAACAAAATCTGCAAGTAACATCGCACTTGACTGAATGTATTTACAGCTCCTGTATTTTTTCAACAAGTTTCTTTTCATTAACAACACAGACTTCAATGTATATATTTACTAGCTGAATCATCTTTTTGTAGCTACAGAAGATGATTTAGGTGTGGCGGATTTACCAATGTTTTCTGCCACTGGCCACTTATTGAATATTAAGAGTTATGATGTTATTTCAAGAGTTTTTTCAACTCTTGCAAAATTTACACGTTTCTGCCACTTGCCGCATACTGAATATTTAAGTCATAATGACAATCCTTCAGTTTTGGCTGATTAACAAACGCTTTTGCCATTTGCCGCTAACTGAATAATAATGTTATAATGATGATATTTCTGTCGTAGCAGATTTACGAATGTTTTTGCCACTTGCCGCCAACTTAATAAAGAAGTAGACAACTTCGCTCTGAACACTAGCGTCTTTAGCAGCTTGGGCCATCTGAACCATGGGGTCTGGGTTCGTATCCTGCATGGCAGGGTGCATCAACGTTGGTCCGAATATTGTCGCTAAGTTGCTCTGAGACATTTTGTTTACCGGACTCTTCTTGGCGACTCGTACAAGGTGCTCTATCATGAAGACTATGGTGTAGTAATTGGCTTCTGGAAGACTGTGTAACAATTCCAACATACATTTTTCCTTTGCTTCTTCATTTTGTAATTCTGAAATTAA
This sequence comes from Mercenaria mercenaria, assembly GCF_021730395.1. Taxonomy (NCBI): domain Eukaryota; kingdom Metazoa; phylum Mollusca; class Bivalvia; order Venerida; family Veneridae; genus Mercenaria; species Mercenaria mercenaria. The sequence goes on from NC_069372.1 coordinate 7,393,740, forward strand.
GAAACAGAAAATAGAGTTCACAGCCAGACTGACTGAAAAGAGAATCTTCACATTCTCCCTATACATTCTATAGAGAATTATGACGTTTATTTTGTATGAACTGCAAAATAAAAGTGCTAAAGTTGAATAAAGCAGTTGTTTTGACCACACCTGTAGTCTGGGAGAACATTCCTTAAATGGTGGCATAGTTCTGTCTCGTGAACAGAATGACTGGGAAGCAGACTCTTACATTAAATACAACAAAATATGTGCAATTTACGAAAACACCTTGTTAACAAATGGAAAGGAAATATAATACAAAAACAAGAAATGAAATTAGTTTTTCACAGTGAAATGAATGACAGAATATGATTGGCAAATTAACAATGAATCACTAGCGCAATTCATGGATTCCTCGGTCATATGCTGTCATCCATTTTGCATGAACTGTGAAAAAAATATTATTCCTTAATAAACAAGAGCTGTCCGTAAGACAGCCAAGCTCGACTATTCGAAATATTGTCCCAGAAGCAGGAAAATATTACCCAAAAAGGTTAAATATCAAGAGTTTTTTAAGTTCAAAAGGGGACATAATTTGACCAAAATGCATATCAGAGTTATGGGACTTGCTCCTATCAACTAGTTCTATAACCCATAAGGCACATGTGAAGTTTCAATTCAATATATAACTTGCATGTAAAACTTCAACCAGAATTTTCTAAGTCCAAAAGGGGGCATAATTTGGCCAAAATGAAGGTCGGAGTTATGGGACTTGGTGCTATCAACTAGTTTTATAGCCCCGAAGACACATGTAAAGTTTCAATTCAATATCTGCATTAGTTTTGGAGATAGTAACTTGCATGTAAAACTTTAACCAGAATTTTCTAAGTCCAAAAGGGGGCATAATTTGCTCAAAATACATGTCTGAGTTATGGGACTTGACCCAGTGAGGTTGGTAATTGATCTAGAAAAAGAAACAATAAGTTTCAAATCTATATGCCTTTTAGTAATAGCTGTATGTACTTGCATGTAAAACTTTAACCAGAATTTTCTTTGTCCAAAAGGGGGCATAATTTGGCCAAAATGAAGGTCAGAGTTAAGGGACTTGGTGCTATCAACTAGTTTTATAACCCCGAAGACACATGTGAAGTTTCAATTCAATATCTGCATTAGTTTTGGAGATAGTAACTTGCATGTAAAACTTTAACCAGAATTGGTCCAAAAGGGGGCATAATTTGCTCAAAATACATGTCAGAGTTATTGAACTTGACCCAGTGAGGTTAGTAATTGATCTAGAAAAAGAAAAAATAAGTTTCAAAGCTATATGCCTTTAAGTGATAGCTGTATGTACTTGCATGCAAAAACTTAATCAAGGTGTGATGCCGACGCCATGGTGAGTAGAATAGCTAGACTATTCTTCGAATAGTCGAGCTAAAAATATCATACAAGAGCCAATGTACACTTGCACATGCAAAATTAGTTTTTCAATACGTGTATATCTATTCATGTCTATTTCAAGACAAAATCATCAAGCAAACTTTGTCTTATAACTTTAATACTAATACAAATATTTCTGAAACTTACGTATAGTTTGTATGAAAGACTGGTAGTGATCATCAGTAAATAATGGTTCTGGTAGCTCCCTGAAATACAGCTTGAGAACCCCAGTTATAGCATGTATATCAGCTTCTTCTGCTTGCACGTTGGCAGCGATCGCGTCTGTAAATATAATTTTGAATATTTGTGATATGTGAAAGTCTCGCTTTAAAAAAATCCAAATGCTTGATTTGTAAGTAGTTTAGCTACCACACAAACATGTCCATATATAACATAACTGATGTGTTACAAAAATTGCCTTTAAATAAATAATAACTGTTTTTATCAAACTAACAGCAAATGATATATTGTGAGTTTCTGGCTTAGAAAATGTCCCTAGATGTACCACTGGCATTATTACAATTATGGACGGGTATTTGGGTAGAAACACTGAATTTTTGCAAGACTTTAAAATGGCTCCCTTAATCGAAACAATGACACCCTTTGTTTATTTCTTTATATTTAGATTCACTTTATATTTTGAATGGAAAGAAAAAAGTATAAATTTTTGTATAAACAACACTGGCATGATGATACCAATGGCCCTTTCCACAAGTTTGCATGCGTAATCTTACATCATTTACAAAAATTCTCTACCAAAAACTTCTACTACATACGGGAAACTTACTTTTATCAAACAGTTTCTTAAAGTGCTGCACATCAGACGTGACACCAGACACCCTGTATATTCCGACTTCATCCATACCTGAAAGTAAGCACAGGGTGTGTCCAATTATTGAAATACAAATATACTTTTGAAATATATCTCTATTATCAACCCTGTCAAAACTGTTGATGGTTATAAGACTTACAATAAATTATAGTATTAAGAATTTGATTGCAGTCTACAAACTTATATATATAGGTCAGACAAATGACATGTTAGAATCTTCGCAGCCAACATAAACCTTAGTTAAAGAATCAGAACCTTTTTCAAAATACTGAATAAAAATAATTTCCATTTTAATATATTTTTCTAAGAAATATCAAACCATACATATATAAACATGACAGATCTCTTTGCTAAATTTCCATTTTTAAACTAAAACTAATGAATTCTTGAAACAAAAAAACTGCATTTTTCACATTTATCTAGCCCAGGAAACAGACTGTATGCTTCAAGTTACCAGTATATGCAAAAAGTACTGCATCACAATCAAGTACTTACCTCTGGATTCCACCTGTTGAACACATGTAGTCACTATGGATGGCACAGTTTTGCTTTCTCGTCTGTAAATATGCAAACACATGCTATGTAAATATATGCATACTACTTACTTGTAACCACTACTGTTGCATATCAAGACTGGTCGTGAAAAAAATACTATATGTTTTTACAACTTATCTTTGTTTCTTCTATTTTCTCTTTTCAAAAATTAAGATGCTCGAAGAATGTTTTCCAAGGAGTTTTGGATAATATTCTAGTAGTTTTTGTTTGAAGTTCAAGTTTTGCTCTTATGGTCATTTTCAAGGAGTTTTAAATGTCTGTGTAGATACTGTGTTTTCCATATGAAGAAAATGTTACTCTGTTTATACTGTTTAAAATGTTTACCTTAAGACATTTTCAATTCTTACTCCAAATATGCCAGTTCTCAATTTAGACTGTGTCCTTTTCAGTGTTTTTGAGGCTGGGGTGTGTCGAATTGAAATTGTTATAGATATCTGAAATATACATGACATTTGTTGTAATTAATGGTATACTATTTTAAGTGACAACCATATAAAATCTGAAGCTTACAAGTGGAGGAAAAATGAACTGAGAAAATGTTTCTTCAATAAAATCTTCATATCGAGTAGGTGTAATCATAATCAGGCTAGACTCTGGACTGACAGCTTTTCTCACTGGCCTAACAAGATGGAATTTTTAAAGATATGTTAAACCCTTCTTTCACTAAAGTATATTATCATTAAATACTGAATTAAACCTAGAAAGTCCTCCTAAAATACATTTAATTTGCTTAAAATATATAAATAGTTCATGTATAGTTGCAATCATTCTTTCAGATTACTTAGTATCAGCAATTTGTTAAACAACTTCTAGCTTTCTTTAGTGACTTAACATATTCAAACTGTGTTAACTTACACATGTGCAATATTTTAAACCTAACATACAGTTATATGTGTTAAAACACATACTGTTTAGTAATTACTTATATGTCTTATTTATTTATCTAAGTATAAAATTTTGGCATAATATATCTTCAATTGCTTTATCAATACTAAACAGGCTACAATAAATATGAACTTCCTGCAAAATTAAAGATGAAATACATACAAATAAGCCTTTTAACAGAAGAAATGATCCGAGCAATAAAACTCACCTCATTCATAGATATTGTTTTCTCATTAAACTTCGAGTTCAGCCAAGACAGACTTAACTGGAAAATGAAATAGTGGATCAAAATTAGGATTATCTATTAATGCTATAAACATGTATGATGAAACATTGACAAGTACCAGTATAAATATATAGAGCAAACACAATGTAACAGTCTGTATATGTAAAACAAAATATACAAATTTCTTAGTTCAAAGTCACTTTGAATATGACCTGACTTCAGGTTACTTTGACCATGACCTTTGACCCATCGTTAAGGTCATATGCTATAAGCTAACCACAAATGAGTTATGCATGATTTTCTGTGAGGAAACAGCATGATCTACCGATACTTTTTTTGAAGAGTATATCTTATTTGAAGAGTATACTTCATCAACCTTATCTGAAGAGTATACCTTATTTAATGAGCATACCTTATTACAAGAGAATACCTTACTCAAGGGTATATCTTATCTAAAGAGTACATCTACCATGCTTAAAAGAGTTTATACTTTACTTGAAGAGTTTACCCTTAATCAGAGTATACCTTATCTAAATCGCTGATTAGAAAGTTAATTTCAAGAAGCTATCAATATTACGACACCATGTTAATTATATATTTTATCAACAACTATAAGAAATCATGAAAAATGAGATTATCAGATAATACCAGCAGATCTGCTCAGCTGTTTGACTGGGCTTACCTCAAGAGCACATTTCCCAATTATGACATCATCTTCATTGCCCGGCTGTTTTCTGTAACACAATATCCTTAAAGTTTGGGAACCATCAAGGTCAAGTTCAAAGTCCTGGTTCCATGATGCATCAGTGGTGAACTGACTGACACGCGTCTGAGCCTTCTTATAGAAATGACCATAGGAATCCATCTCCATACAGCAATAGACATCTGAGTATAAAAGATGGTCATTTAAATATTACATACTTATATATACCATCATTAGTTAACCAGGACCATAAACAAAGGTACTATATTAGGACAGAACTTATATAAGCATCATGCTTCCAGTTCGATCCATTCCGTTTGATACATGTACAATTATTTTTGTATTATATAACATGCATATGATAACGGCGAATAAAATATGTTTAAACCAAGGTACTATATTTTTATTATACTGGATGTTGCCTTCATCAACATTCACTATGATGGATATAAAATTTCTAACAGCTTTCCATTCTTTATCAAAAATTAACTGTATATTTGTTTATTTAGTATCAGTGAAATACAAAGAGAAAAGTTTCAAATTATTTTTTCCCATGTCTATTTTGAGTATAGAGCATTGGCACATGGGCTGAACACTCAACTTGTATAAGAATTTAATCTCCTCATGCGTTATAACAACAGTATCAGCTAATTTCAAGTACACAACTTGGTCATTTGGCCAAAATGGTCCTCTACCCAACTCGATCTGCTTTGTGGATCTAGAGCAGTGTCATGAAAATTTATCAAATCAATATTCTAACATGGTTCATGACAAACTTGGGGAAAACTTACCACAATGTTTTTCTAATCCTTGCATTTTGTGAATTGTCACATTTAAACTTCCATTTAACATTTCTTCATCTGAAAAAAAATGATCAGATTTTAAAAAAACAAACCAATATTTTCAATAAAATCAGAGCAAAATATTTCACATTAAAAAAACTGAAAAGTTTGCATTTTTTCAAGTGAAATTTTAATTTTTGTTGGGTTTAAAAAATCATATTGATACAATTATAGGCTATATGGCGACCATCCAGCTTTCCATGATGATGGTAGACCCAAGGTGCCTCTTCAGAACATTACTTCAAGCATGGCTGTCACCTGGGGTCTACGATCTTCCACAAGGGTGACAAGCCATCTTTATGACTTCCTCACATGAAAGAATTCTACAACCTAAGAGAGGTTGCGAACCCACAGCAGTGCGGAGCAAGTGATTGGAAGTAAATGACCAAAACCACTCAGCCACGGAGACCAAAGTAAAGCTCTTAAATAAAGAAAACATCACGACTGTGTCTTAACACTTAAACTGTTGTCATATATAAAATATGTAACAATCAACAAGCGACAGAATAGATATCAGAATAGCTGAAGCTGAGATCTTACCTTTCTTCAAGAGTGCAGTGCCTATACCATTCACCTGCATGTGTAGCTTAGTTGTATTGATCATAACATCTATATCATGGTTGCTTAACTGGGCTGGTACCGTACCTGTAAGATATGTTTACATTTTGCTGAAATTTTTTCATTAAAAAAAATATACTGCAGTAGGGGAGAAAAATATAAAGCTTCTAAAATTTGTATCAGGTTTGTTTTATTTACTGCAATTCTTAACCCTTACACTGCTAAATTTCTATAATGAAGTTGTCCATCTTTCAATTTGGACAGTACCATTAACTGTTAAAAGGGGTGCTTACCAAAAAGATACTGACTGAATAGCGAACAGTGCAGATCATGATCAGACAGCATGAATGTGCAGGGCAGATCATGAACAGACTGCATGGATGTGCAGCCTAATCAAGATCTACACTGGTCGCAAAGGCAGAATCAATCATGTCCAGCAGATGAACAGTTTCTATCAAAATAGAATACAGTTATTTTAAATAAACAAGAGAAACTAGAAAATGCTTTTGTAAAAAAGCGCATGTCTCCCCCAATGCAAAGTCCTATAGGCAAGAAGTTAATAGGGGTCAGGAGCGAAAGTCAAAGAGACACTGATGGTTGGCTGCAATAGGGATCATCTACTTGGCATGTCCAGTCATCCCGCTAAATTTCAACACTCTTGGCCTAGTGGTTCTCAAGTCACTGTTCAGGCTCCTGTGACCTTGACCTTTGATCAAGTGACCTCAAAATAAGTAGGGGTCATCTACTCTGCATGTCCAATCATCCTATTAAGTTTCAACATTGTAGGTCAAGTGGTTCTCAAGTTATTTCCAAAAAAATGATTTTACATGAACAAGCCACTGTGACCTTGACCTTTAATAGACTGACCCCAAAATCAATAGGGGTCATCTACTCTGCATGTTCAATCATCCTATGAAGTTTCAACATTCTGGGTTAAGTGGTTCTCAAGTTATTGATATGAACTGGTTATCAATGTTCAGAACTCTGTGACCTTGACCTTTAACGGAGTGACCCCAAAAACATTAGGGGTCATTTACTCTGCATGAACAATCATCCTATGAAGTTTCAACATTCTGGGTAAAGAGGTTCTCAAGTTATTGATTGGAAATGGTTTTCCATGTTCAGGCCCCTGTGGCCTTGACCTTTAACAGAGTCACCCTTAAATCGGTAGGGGTCATCTACTCTGCATGACCAATCATCCTATGAAGTTTCATCATTCTGGGTCAAGTGGTTCTCAAGTTACTGACCGGAAATGGTTTTCAATGTTCAGGCCCCTGTGACCTTGACCTTTCACAGAGTGACCCCAAAATTGTTAGGGGTCATCTACTCTGCATGAGCAATCATCCTATTAAGTTTCAACATTCTGGGTCAAGTGGTTCTCAAGTTACTGACCGGAAATGGTTTTCAATGTTCAGGCCCCTGTGACCTTGACCTTTAATGGAGTGACCCCAAAATCAATAGGGGTCATCTACTTTGCATGTACAATCATCCTATGAAGTTTCAACATTCTGGGTTAAGTGGTTCTCTAGTTATTGATCGGAAATGATTTTCCATGTTCAGGCCCCTGTGACCTTGACCTTTGATGGAGTGACCCCAAAATCAATAGGGGTCATCTACTCTTCATTATCAATCATCCTATGAAGTTTCAACATTCTGGGTCAAATGGTTCTCTAGTAATTGATCGGAAATGGTTTTCAATGTTCAGGCCCCTGTGACCTTGACCTTTGACGGAGTGACCCCAAAATCGATAGGGGTCATCTACTCTTCATGACCAATCATCCTATGAAGTTTCAACATTCTGGGTCAAGTGGTTCTCTAGTTACTGATCGGAAATGGTTTTCAATGTTCAGGCCCCTGTGACCTTGACCTTTGACGGAGTGACCCCAAAATCAATAGGGGTCATCTACTCTTCATGGCCAATCATCCTATGAAGTTTCAACATTCTGGGTCAAGTGGTTCTCTAGTAATTGATCGGAAATGGTTTTCAATGTTCAGGCCCCTGTGACCTTGACCTTTGACGGAGTGACCCCAAAATCAACAGGGGTCGTCTACTACAGCAGCCCTACAACCCTATGAAGTTTAAAGGTTCTAGGTCAAATGGTTCTCCAGTTACTGCTCGGAAATGAAGTGTGACGTACAGACGGACGGACAGGGCAAAAACAATATGTCTCCTGGGGGAGACATAACTATACCATCTTGCTTGAATCCACAACCTCCAGATTAAGCAGCCTACACCATAATCACTAGACCATAGCTCCTTTGACAATATTAAAAGGATGGCAGCTACATAAACATTAATGGTCACTATGGCAACATAATAATTTGAATTTTCAACTTCTACTGCACTGACCTTCACACTTGATATGCTGTGATTCTAATGCTTCTCTCCACTCTTCCCTCTCATAATCAGTGGAGAACAGGAATGTATGGGGCCTGAACCCCTCCACCTCTAGGTGTAGAGGTAACCGTGGCAACGCTTCCACCAGAGTAGCCTCCTGCTCTTGGATTTTCTTTTTCAATTTTTCAATATTGCGAGCAGCTCGTTTTTGCGTTATTGAAAAGGCTTTCTGAAATTCAAATTAAATGAAATTATGACAGTTATATCAAACTGCTAACTATAAGTAAGTGTGATGATCGGAGAAAGAAATAGCTTAAAAATTAAAAGCACATCAATATAAAGTCAAATGTGAAATTTTGATTTGTAATGGTCGGTATATACTTCTAATAACATAATAAACATTTCTGCTGGCAGAAGAGGGTCCTGGGTAGGAATACTGTCTTACAGTAAATCAGCTTGAGTTCTACCTCTCAAGACAGAATTCCAACCTGTTAGAGCTTGTTTCAACTGTTCTAAGGTGACAACCTTTACCACTGTCACTGAGGTACATCAATTTCTAAATTCAACCAAAGTAATCTTCTAGCAAAATATACAGTAACACCTCCTTTAATGCTATTTCTGCAGAACAAATTCCTCCTTACTAATACTGACATTAGTTTCAAACTTGACCAATTTGGAGGAAAATTAGCCTCTCCATAGCAACAACCTCTATATAACAAACAAATCTAATCCCATACAAGCAGGTGTTTCCTCAAGAAAGGTTATGTAGCTCAATATGGAGGGAAATTAACCTCTCCATAGCAACAAGCTATTACAAAACAAACTTTAATTCTTCACAAAGCTGTTTCCCCAACAAACCTCACAATTCAGCCCAATTTGGAGGTATATTATTCCATTGATAGCAATAATTTATTACCATAAACTTTCATTCTTTAAACAAATGTTAGATCTACAGAGATTTAACTGTACTCAGTAACTTACATCCTTTGTACTATCTGCCCGGACCATTTCCTCTCTCAGCTCCACCTTCAGACTTCCAATCTTACACTTAAGATCGTCCAGGCTTTCCTTGGGTTGGTATTTCTGATCACCCCTTACATGCATGCTCAATGCTGGTATAGGCAAATACCAGACATATTTGAAAGAAACGTCTTTGTATCTATAAATAAATATAAATATACAATGTAAGACCAGAAACTACAGTGGTATAGGCAAGTTTCCAGACATATTTGAAAGAAACAACTTTGAATCTATAAATAAACATAAATATACAACATTTGACCAGAAGCTACACTGGTATAGGCAATGTTCCAGGCATATTTGAAAGAAATATCTTTGTATCTATAAATAAAAAAAAATATACAATATTCGACCAGAAACTACACTAGTATAGGCAATGTTCTAGACATAATTATTTGAAAGAAACATCTTTGTATCTATAAACAGATATAAATATAAATATACAATAAAAGACCAGCGACAGCTGTAAATTTCAATACTTTATCACATACGTTTATTATTAAAACATCTTTTACCTTAGAATGAATTTGCATCAGATAACATTATGGAATTGTTGACACAGAATAAATATAATTGAGCTGCGCCATGAGAAAACCAACATAGTGCGTTTGCGACCAGCATGGATCCAGACCAGCCGCGCAGTCTGGTCAGGATCCATGCTGTTCGCTGACAGTTTCTCTAATTGCAATAGGCTTTGAAAGCAAACAGCATACATCCTGACCAGACTGCGCAGATGCGCAGGCTGGTCTGGATCCATGCTGGTCGCAAACGCACTTTGTTGGTTTTCTCATGGCGTGGCTCATATCTTAATTAATTTGCAGCTCATTGATTTTTACACTTACAACAATATCTCAGCTGCAGTGACAGAAGCTGTAACAAATACATAGATTCCGTAACACTGTTTTAAGTTTAAACATATTTTAGTATACTTCAATGTAGTTGCTCTTTTTTACAAATTCAACCAGATCAAATATGCTTGAGACCTGTGTTTTCTCTTTAAATCTTTTCAAATATTAATTTTACAGTCCAACAATTAAAAATTTCACATTCTTTTTTTTATTTTTATTATTTATCAGCTCATATGGTGACTTTCCATAAGTCTTTGATGATATAGGAAAATCCTATGTGCCCCTCTAGGCATCATTTTAGGCACAGGCAAGCACCTGGGTAGAACTACAATTTTATAAGCCAGCTGGAATGCTTCCTTATATGAGCCGTGCCATGGGAAAACCAACATAGTGGGTATGCGACCAGCATGGATCCAGACCAGCCTGCGCATCCGCGCAGTCTGGTCAGGCTCCATGCTGTTCGCTTTTAAAGCCTATTGGAATTGGAGAAACTGTTAGCGAACAGCATGGAGCCTGACCAGACTGCGCGGATGCGCAGGCTGGTCTGGATCCATGCTGGTCGCAAACCCACTATGTTGGTTTTCCCATGGCACGGCTCATATAAAAAAAAATTCTACACCCTTAGACAAGCAATTTACATCCTTATCATGTAAACAAAGACCAGTCAGTGAGTTCAAAAATTGTGGTTTTCACATTGTGAATATTTTGCTACAAGCGGTCAAATTACAATGGTCTTGAATTGAACCTCTTAAGCAGAAACCTTACATTTCTTTGTGAAAAATTGATTGTTCAATTCAATAACTTCCCTATAAAGAAATTAACAGTACTTGTGTTACTATAATGATCCCTGACTAAAGTCATTGGTTTCAGTTTCAGTAAATCAACAATGAAACCAAATTTTTCTTCGAAGTGCTGTGAAAGCTTTATCATTAATTAAGAGTTTTGTACTCATGGATTTCATGGTGTGTCCCTAGATAAAATTAAGTTCAAATGAATAAAGAAAATTGCAATTTAATTTTTGAAAGTTTTCAACAAGAAGCCGAGAAGCTAGTAATGTCTGCCAATACATATTTGAAAGAGGACATTTTACCCTTTGATATACAGTGCAACCTCTGTGGAGCAACATCCTTTGGGAGATACAAATATTGACTGTTATGTAGAGGTTGTTGTTCTGGAGAGGTAAATTTGATAGTATATTTCAGCTTAGGGAAATTTTGATAATGTTGTTATGGAGAGGTTTTGCTCAAGAGAGAGCCGCTTTGGAGAGAATGTACTGTACTATAATATTGGATTCACTTTGGTTCACAACTAGTGTCCCACTCCTAATCCAGACATTAAAAAAAAATTTGGGTTCAAATCCCAGCAGGATGAAAGTACTGGTCAGAATACAGAACGCAGTCATCAAAACTGCTAATATAACTTGTAAGAACTTTCTGTAAGAATCAGCTTTGTTTTTGTTGGGTTTAAAGTCACAACTGACAATTATAGGTCATACAGTTACTTTCCAACTTGTGTTGGTGAAGTCCGTGCAGTCTGATCATAATCTGCAGTGTTCACTATTCAGTCAGTATCTTTTTGGTAAGCACCCCTTTTAAGAGTTAATGGTACTCAGTCCAAATTGGAAGATGGACAAGTTCATTATATGAATTTAGCAGGGTTAGGGTTAACCACTTGTCCAATGAGACTCCTATAGAGTGAGCTGAACTTTAACAACTACAGGAATACACTTACTTTGAACTTCCTTTGTGTTTAGTGCAAATAATTACATCACTAAACAGGAACACGTATCTTAATTGGCGGGTGGCTTTCTTATCTCGTGACACCTCAACGAGAAATCCACTCTTCACCAACTGCCTTGCTTCCTGATTCTAAATATAGAAAATGTACATGTAAATCAAAGGAGCCAAATTCACTGTTAATTACAAAAAGAAACTATCATGTATGGTAACTGTCTAAATATATACAACATAGGGAAATTGATTCATCTCGTTTTTTTTTTTATTTCTGCCAACAATAGGAAAACATATCTCCTTTATAATATATTCAGTCAGTACCAGTATGTAGAACTATTATTTTTACAAATTTTTCAAACGGCAAATTTCAACTTTTCTGCATAGATGCCATACAATAGGCTAACACTTTATTAAAGGCCTCAGTGTTTCCAGGAATTCTACCCTTACCTTTTATCTTTTGTTGTTGTTTTGTTTTTTTTTTCAAAAGAACAACATTTCCAATTTTTAGTAACTGATACCAATTTAAGTTTTTAATTAATTTTTTAACATACCCAAGAAATTTAAAAAAAAACCACCTTTTCTTAAAACTCACACTTGGAAACACAAAATAATCATTACCGAAGGAAGTTTATTACATTATATGAGCCACGCCATGAGAAAACCAACATAGTGCGTTTGCGACCAGCATGGATCCAGACCAGCCTGCGCATCTGCGCAGTCTGGTCAGGATCCATGCTGTTCGCTAATGGTTTCTCTAATTTTAATAGGCTTTGAAAGCAAACAGCATGGACCCTGACCAGACTGCGCTGATGCCTGGATCCATGCTGGTTGCAAACGCACTACGTTGGTTTTCTCATGGCGCGGCTCATTTGTTAACTTCTTTGCACACTTCTACATTATTTTTACTTATGCAGGATTTTATTGTGTGTCTTTAATAGTATATAAATCTCAGAAATGAAATCGTAACAAACATATTGAACTTCCAATTTCTATTAAAATCCATGAATAAGGAGTCAGAACCACAGTGCATAGCAGGTTGGACTACAATGCCAACGATCAGGGTTGGACTCCCAGCTGCAGCTGATATCCCAGCTAAAATTCAGTGCTATGTTATTTATATTGGGGCAATTTGTTTCACTCAACCTGGGATACGCTGGTCACGTGAGCGGCAAGAAAAAATTCTCGCTGGTTTATTAATAAACGAATGCTTTGGCGAAGGCCAGCCACGTGATGCAAATAAAAAATAAATAAAAAATAAATTTCCAATTTGTTAGGATTTTCTATTGTGGCCTATTCCAAATGTTGGTAAAATATTTCTTTGGGTATGTTTCTACCTTGACTGGTATTAACCCCAAATTTCCAAATGTTTACCCGAAGCTTTATCGCGAAAATACATGATTGCCACTTTGTCTATCTCATAAGACCTGAGCACATCTGCGTATGCCAAACAGACCTGGGCAATGCCATTAAGCCAAAAAATGCCTAGCCAGTTGCCCGAGGCGAAACGGCATATGCTGCAAGTGAAACAAATTGACCCATTAAATGGCGCTGTTTCCAGAGGTATCAGCCTAGACTGGATACTTGGGAAGAAAATATGACATTGGCTGTGGAATTCACTGGAAATAAGTTGTTCTATCTATAGCATGCGGGGACTTACCAGCTACTTACAAGGAACCTTTACAAGAACCCACAAAAATTTATATACTTCCTTGTCAATTTAACAATGACTTGAGTCATATGAGGAAGTTGTCAGTAACTTGCGGTGAATGAGTACTTCATGGTATAGATAAATTGAACACTGATAGGCACTGCCATTACATGACTGAAATACTGTCATCAAGAGTCTCCTGTGGTCCAAGATTGCTCACCTGAGTTTCCCATCAAAAGAAGGTAACAACTTTACAGGAAAGCCAGCTCTGTCCCTTGTGGCTATGTTTTCTTTTTTAAGAAATAAAGATGACTCGCTCAAAAAAAATTTCTATGAAATTATTTTGAAACTAAGCCAGCTGTTACCAACAAGAAGATTTTGAAGTTTCCTCTCTATAATATATCTACATGTAACAACAAATTCTTGTATGTACAGCTCAAGTGAGCTAAACAGGAGATAATCTACTGTAACCCTAGAATTGTTTTCGTGCTTTTTAAATTAGCGCCTTTCGCAGGTAGTATATTTCCGTGAAATTAAAAAGCCGCAAAAAACTCTGATCTTACAAAAACGTGAAAGAATTTAGCTTCAGCTTAAATAGATGGCTATAAAATGGTTCTGTGCTTACACATATCTGGATATTAATAATTCATATTCTATTACCATAATTGTATTACAAGAGTGCACAAATCCATATTATTTCAATTGATTGACAAGTTACTTATTTATGAAGCAACAGCATTTTCAATATCGATCCATCAGGCAAACAGGGGATAAAAACAAAAACACTATGCATCTATCAAACAACATATACAGTTCGTTTTCGTAAACATCATGTTGTAAACATTAAAGATTGCATTTTGTAACCTTAAATCAGGGTTCCATACTTTAGCGTTGTCTTGTATAAGAAACACGTGAGCTCAAGCTAAAACAAAACATAATCAAAAAGTAGAAAGGTCATTTTGCAAGTAGAGAAATTTTGGGTTGAAAACATGTAAACACGTATGACCTAGTAATCGAACTGTACATGTAATTTACAGTTGGCAGCCAATACGATTTATTATTTGAAAGTAAAATATTGTGTCTATTTCTGCTAAGTGTGGATTAATCGCCTATTTAATTAAATGGCAAACAAATGACAGTGTAATAACAGCAATTTACTGACTGTCAATAATTGGGGGTGTGAATAACAGTTGATATGGATGAAAAGGATAAGGGTGCATTTATAATTGAAGGGTACAATAAATCTAAACGTTTTCAAGAATACTATAAATGCAACTATGCAGTGATACTTACCTTATTATACTAAATATGTTCACTTGCGACTTCATTTTCGCGGGATTCGCGATGGATATGATTCCGCGAAGATTTGTATCCGCAAAAATGTCCACGTTTTGAAAAACGCGAAATATAGTAACCGCGAACATTTCTAGGTTTACAGTATTTAAAACTGAAATTCAATTTACCTTGTTACTGCCGAGGTTTCCAGGATGTGCATTACACATGCGCAAGTTCTCTTCACTTAGTTTCAATGCTTTTTTAAGATCCTTATAGTCTGGATGGTTCTCTGGTGTGTGCTTTATCAAGTCCTATACAAAATTCATAAAAGATATATCAAAATTAATCATGAAAAAAATGTTCACGAATTAATTACCCAAAATTGTTTCAGGTGATTCTTACAGGCTTACAAAAGACTACTTATCAATCATACCCAATTACTGCCTATTTTTGTGGGAGAAGTGCTCCAATATGATAAAATCCTTACAAGGATTTGTCTTATATTCAAGCCAACAGTATATTACAGTGCCTGTAATAATCTGAGTAGAACAAGTGACCTTAATTGATTGTGTGGACAATTTCCATGTTGTTGTTTTTTTAATGTGAAAGCATAAACAGCTTTTTAAATGTCAATTAAGTCATACTAATCATTTGGGACCTTCATTGCCAAGCGATTTTGAATCAATTGCCCTAATCAAAACAACCACTGAAGTTTTTGGAAATAACACAATTTACAGTGGACGCAACTTGACCCCGGTGGTTGACCTTTGCATTATAATACATAATGAGGTACAACCTATTATTGAAAAGGAGCGTACGTAAAACACGAGCTGCGCGAGAAAAAGGAAATATAAATTTATGTAGATATAAATTAGTGTATTGAAAAGTTTTAACTGATCAAATGTAAGTATATATACTTTGATACTGCAATGTATACAAGCTAATTCAATATAAATATACACGGCTACCCTAAGCACCCTTGATTACTATAATGAAATAATCGATATGAATAATCAGCCTAAGGTCAACCATCGCGGTCAAGTTGCGACTACTATACTATACATGTACTTACATGTAACACAAGATGGTTTGTCTGTATTCTCTGAACTGGTTTCAGGAGAACGTCTGAAATTTCAGGAAAAAAAATCTTTAACATATACAATTTGTCCACTTACATGTAAAATATGATTCAGTAAGTTTGTAATATTAGCTGTTCTGTTGGAACTTTTATTTGAGCCAAGTCATGACAAAATGGCACATTCTCAAAAGAAAAATGAAGTCCTGTTCACTGGAAAATCAAAATGAGTCAGTGAATTTAAGGCACCATTTCCAAGGTCTAAAATTATAAGGTCACAAGCACTACATACTTTCTATTGACTTACTACCTTAAAATTCTAGGCAACTGATTTTGGGTAAAAAAAATACTCAAGCATTTTGTAAAAATATGCTAAAACAAAAGCGCCAAACTGTCATAATATACACTCATCACTACAAATTACTTCTGACTTATAAAATATCCCCATTTATTGAACACACCGGTTGTTTTGGTTTTTTTTTCCGAATTTCTGTCAATTCAAGGGTCATATCTCCAAAGTAACATAGATTATCCAGCTAGTTACAAAACCTGGCCAAAATAATATACCCATAATCATTCTGACTAGGTCTGGATTAGATAAAAACTACCAGTACTCAAGTTAGAGAGTGGACATCATTTATTTTCACAATTTTGAGTAATTCAAGGGCCATAACTCCAGAGACCTGGAGGATCCAACTGGTTATCATACCTAGCTGAAGTATTATTCCCATAAATATTGTGCCCAAGTTTGGTGAACACTAGATTAGAACTGCCAAATTTGCAGAGCAGATAGCTGTTGCTGTGCAGTCTGCCTCTGCAGGTGATTCCACAATAAGTCTCATTTTGTGTGCATATAAAAATCTACTGTTTTAATTAATCCAATGAAAAAAAATGGTATGCAAAATAGGAGAAATACTGCACTACACTTAATGTCAAAGAAACAAGAGCCATGTTAGACATGGCTAATCCCCCCGCCGGGCATATTATAATTGAAGGCTAAAGTTCCTGGCAAGTTAGTGTCTGAAAGTATTAATTTTGGGGAAAGCTTTGAAGAACCATTTAGTTGTGGTCCACATCAGGGGTTTTAAAGATGTGGAAGAAAGAATAAGTCAGTGGTGAGGTGGTTTACTGCTAAATTTTATTAATTTTCATGAACAGTATAGCTATGATGTTTTTCTATATGGCTACTGTAAAAAGAAGGAATGGAAAGCTAACAGGGAACAAGAGTGCCAGAATGTCACAATATACGCCCATCACTGCAAAATTCTTTCCTCTAGCAGCTGTATTTGCAAATGGAATTTTAATTTTGTGGTTGTTTAGTAATCATTGTAAGTCTTTGTTTTTCTAAGTCCACAAAAAAACTCCTTACCAGGTAGAGATACCTTAAAATACACCTAAAATTGGAAAGTAACATCTATGTTGTACCACAGAAAAGTGGTCTTGTTTTTTCCCTACGGTCAATTATAAAAATGTTACAATATAAGTTATTTATAGTAACAACTAAGGGAAGTTAATCTTAAAAAAAAAATTTTAAAAAAAAATTTGTAAGTCCACACAAAAATCTTTACCATGTAGAGATTGGTCAAAATACACCTCAAAATTAGATGTAGCATGCATGCTGTACTACAGAAAAGTGGTCTCGATTTTTCCCTATGACTAGTAATGAAAAAGTTACAATAAAAGCTATTTAAAGTAACAACAAAGGGAAGTAATTCTAAAGAAGGGAACTGCGCATGACACTTCGTCTCATGATGGTTTATAATTGTGCCAAGCTACATCAAAATCCCTCCATGCATGAAGAACAAATGCTTCAGACAAGGTCATTCTTGTATCTGACCTTTGGCCTCTAAGTGCGACCTTGACCTTTGACCTAGGGACTAGTAATGAAAAATTTACAATAAAAGCTATTTAAAGTAACAACAAAGGGAAGTAATTCTAAAGAAGGGAACTGCGCATGACACTTCGTCTCATGATGGTTTATAATTGTGCCGAGTTATATCAAAATCCCTCTATGCAAGAAGAAGAAATGCTCCGGACAAGGTTTTCATTCTTGTATCCTTTGACCTCTAAGTGTGACCTTGACCTTAGACCTAGGGACCTGGTTTTTGCGCATGACACTCCGCCTCGTGGTGGTGAACATTTGTGCCAATATATATCAAAATCCCTCCATGCATGAAGAAGATATGCTCCGGACAAATTTTTTTAAGAAAATATGATAAAGGGGAATAACTCAAAAAAAGGCGAGGTAGAGTTATTGTTCTTGCAC
This sequence comes from Mercenaria mercenaria, assembly GCF_021730395.1. NCBI lineage: Eukaryota > Metazoa > Mollusca > Bivalvia > Venerida > Veneridae > Mercenaria > Mercenaria mercenaria. The sequence continues at coordinate 7,411,960 of NC_069372.1, forward strand.
ACTGCACTTCCTCCCAATGTGTTCTATCAGTGTATAAAGTTTGAAGAAAATCCCTCCAGTACTTTTGGAGTTATGCTCCGGACAAAATTTTTTAAGAAAATCTGATAAAGGGGAATAACTCAAAAAATAGGCAAGGTAGAGTTATTGTTCTTGCACACTGCACTTCCTCCCAATGTGTTCTATCAGTGTATGAAGTTTGAAGAAAATCCCTCCAGTACTTTTGGAATTATGATCCGGACAAAATTTTTTAAGAAAAAAAGATAAAGAGGAATAACTCAAACAAGAGGGCCATGATGGCCCTAGGTTGCTCACCTAAGAAACACACCATAACAGTGTAAAACATGTTTGACCTAGTGATTTCATGGAAACAAATATTCTGACCAATTTTCATTAAGATTGGACCAAAAAATTGGTCTCTTGTGATAAAACAAGCATTTTCTTAGATTATGATATGACCTAGTTTTTGACCCTAGATGACCCATGTTCAAACACGACCTAGATTTTATCAAGGCAATCATTCTGACCAAAATTCATGAAGATCAATTGAAAAATACAGCCTCTATCACATATACAAGTTTTTCTTTGATTTGACCAAGTGACCTAGGTTTTGACCTGAGATGACCCATATTCAAATTCGACCTAGATTTCATTAAGACAATCATCCTGACCAAATTTCATAAAAATCAATTGAAAAAAACAGTCTCTATCGCATACACAAGATTTTTCTTTAATTTGACCTAGTGAGTGACCTAGTTTTTGACCTCAGATAACCCATATTCAAACTCGACCCAGATTTCATCAAGGCAATCACTCTGACTAAATTTCATGAAGATCAATTGAAAACTACATCCTCTATTGCATACACAATGTTTTTCTTAGATTTGACCTAGTGACCTAGTTTTTGACCCCAGATGACCCATTTTCGAACTCGGCCTAGATTTTATCAAGGTAATCATTCTGGCTAAATTTCATGAAGATCAGTTGAAAAATACAGCCTCTATCGCATACACAAGGTTTTTCCTTGATTTGACCTAGTGACCTAGTTTTTAATCCCAGATGACCCATTTTCGAATTCGGCCTAGATTTCATCAAGGCTATCATTCTGACCAAAATTCATGAAGATCAATTGAAAAATACCGCCTCTATCGCATACACAACGTTTTTCTTTGATTTGACCTAGTGACCTAGTTTTTGACCCGAGATGACCCATTTTCGAACTCGGCCTAGATTTCATCAAGGCAATCATTCTGACCAATATTCATGAAGATCAATTGAACAATACAGCCTCTATCGCATACACAAGGTTTTTCTTTGATTTGACCTAGTGACCTAGTTTTTGACCCGAGATGACCCATTTTTGAACTCGGCCTAGATTTCATCAAGGCTATCATTCTGACCAATATTCATGAAGAATAATTGAAAAATACAGCCTCTATCGCATACACAAGGTTTTTCTTTGATTTGACCTAGTGACCTAGTTTTTGACCCGAGATGACCCATTTTCAAACTCGGCCTAGATTTCATCAAGGTTATCATTCTGACCAATATTCATGAAGATTAATTGAAAAATACAGCCTCTATCACATACACAAGCTAAATGTTGACAGACGCCGGACGACAGACGCCGGACATTGAGCGATCAGAAAAACTCACCTGAGCATTGCTCAGGTGAGCTAAAAATAGGCAAGGTAGAGTTATTGTTCTTGCACACTGCACTTCACGGACAGAGAGCATTTCTAATATCCCCTTCGCCTTTGGCGGGGGGATAAATAAGACATTAATTTAGATGAAACTGATTTTTAGCTTTTCATATCTCACAGACTTTTCTGTTTTAGAGAAATATATAGTGTTGTACATCTGACAACATGTCTATTTATTTAAGTACAATGTACCATGTATAATTCATTAGATACCTTTGTCATAACATAGTTCAAGTACAACCTCTTATCAAATGTAATCATGGATTATGCTTACTGTAGGAGTCCTGCTGTAAGCATAATCCATACATAATTACAATTAATTAGAAATCTAATTAAATAATGATAAGGATGCTCCTCAAAACCTACTTAACCCACTTCTGAGTACTAACGCAACTATATTCATTTATACATGTATATGATAGGCTACGGAAAAACAATGTTTAGCTTTATATTCTTCAGTTAGTTAACTATTCAAGGAAATCTTATGTGATAAATACCCCTAAAGTGAAGTGTACTTCAGAGATGTGCTAACTGAACATAGTAATGATAGTATTGGCAAATCATGAATAATTGGCCAAAGATGAACTTTGAACACAAAAGTCAAGTATAGAAAAATTACCACTTTTTACCTATCAGAGAACTGTTTTCTTATCTGACAGAATTCTGACCATTGTGTTCAAAATGACCTTCAATATTCACTGGAATTATGTTATAGCACAAAATCAAAGTTAACATTTTTTTTTATCTAATTTTGGCAAAAATCGATAAACAATCAGGCTTGTTTCCCACTAATTAATTAACACAGAAATTTTAACTGATTTCTAACACTTTGGTGCTTGTCTATGAACTGAGTGTGTTGCCTTTGAATCAAAGTTTAGAATTATGACCTATGTCTGTGACCTTGACCTAAAAGGAGGTATGGCCCGACTCATGCACGCAACTTTTTTCTCATGCCTATCATAAGAGTTAACCCTTATCATGCTGGACACGACTGATTCTGCCTTTATGACCAGTGTAGATCAAGATCAGCCTGCACATCCATGCAGTCTGATCATGATCTGCACTGTCAGTATTTTTTTGTTAACACCCCTTTTTAAAGTTAATGGTACTGTCCAAATTGAAAGATGGACAAGTTCATTACAGAAATGTAGCAGGGTAAGGGTTAAGGTAGTGGGTCCATAATGACAATCAGAATTTTTCATTTGATTACATATTCTCCATATGTAATTTCGGTATTTCCCGGTTGCCGTGGAAACAGAAATTTTCTGTTATGATAGCAGGATACTGGGATTTCTATTACCTCCCAGTTTGAGCATAAAATTCCTTCCCAGATTATTGCAAAAAAACAAATAATTACCTAACCTCACAATTACAAAAGGCTATTTCATACCCTCATTGTGAGTCTTTGAAAAATTAAAAATGTATAAAAAAAACAGCCATACCTTCGAGCTTCAAAGCCTCTTCTTTATAAGTTTCTAACTGTTCCTGTAATTAAAAACATTACATTCATTTATTATTGCAGCTAGATCCAGAGTTTTTCTCACAAGTGAAAGTTACATGCTGAAGTTTTCAATTTGCACTTGATGAAAATTTCATTAAAATGCATAAAAACTGTGCTGCAATCTACACAATTCGGGCCTTTTTTCTTAAGACCTATTTAACATTTTGAAAACTACAGCATTGGCTTAAGTAAAAGGGGATATATACAACTGGAAAATAATATAATTTTACTATTAAAATATATCAGACTACACAGTTAGTTGGTTTATTTGGTAGGTGTTAAATAACATTCTGCCACACTTTTTAGACTACCTGCTATTTTTCACCATTGTATATTTATTTAAAGACAGTCATTTAACCTTTTAAGTGGTCCTATATTCCATATAAGTATTAACTTTTGGCCTCTGAAAGTATCTAACAATTTCCAAAGCGGAGGACCAACTACTTGAAATGTACAAAAGAGAAAATTTAATTACCACACCTGTGGATTAAACTTACAACTTTTAAGACCAGTAGACTTTAGCTCTAACCACTAAATTAACCTGGATCCAAGGCTATAACACTAAATTTTGAAACCAGTCTGAAATCCCAATTGTCTGATTGGTTTTTTGGTAGCAAGATTTTGAAATCGACCGATCACAAAACTGCATTCTGAGACTGGTTTCAAAACTCAGTTTTATAACCCTGGAGCCAGTCTGGCACAATGAAATGAGATGGGACCACAGAAGTTGACAGTTTCACAATCTTTATCACTAATTGAAACATAACTTCCTGTATCAATAAAATACAAACATTTATCACAAGCCATCACCATATTATTAAGTTTACAAACATTTACATAATTTAATGAGGTTTTCATAAACTGACTTTTTATAAAAGATAGTATAGTTAATGCAGAGAACATACCTAGGACAAAAATAGTCGGCATGCTTCAATGCAAAATTATTGGGCAATGATAAATATTGGGTGTTACTAACTTTAATAATAAAAAAACACAGGTGCACAAACTGAATCCATGCATGAAATATTGTGATGCAAAAAAAAAAGTTCATGCATTATTCAGTGAATTATTAGACAATGGAGATGCAAAACACATTAACAAAATAGTGAAAGTGATGAAAATGGAGGAAAAAAGTATTGTTTCTCATTCTTTTGACATACATACTTGATCCTAGGCTATAAAGAAACTAAAACCAAGTTTGGAGACCAGTCTGAAAAGTCATGAATCAGACTGGTAGTTTCTTAGTCAAATTTTGAAACCCTGAATTCTCCGACTGGTTTCCTATCTTCAATTCTGTAATGCTTTATGTTTCAATGTTTCTTTGTTTTGTTATGTATTTATCATCGTTTTTTTTTTCTACATTTTTATATTGAAAAGTCATCATTCCTGTATTCTGTGGCAGAACTGACTTGTTTTCTGCAAATAACTGAAAACTTTCCAGCATGGATCAGAGGGTAAATAACATCAGACAAACTGTCTTCTGTCAAAATTCTGTCATGGAGAACATACCCCTGCTTTGGGGATCGAATATGCAGACTTTCAATTCATAATGTGCATTCTACCCACTGAGCTAACTTGACTTATTAAAAGTAAGTACACTGCTCTTTGCGTATTCCATTGGGGTTTTATGCCTTTTTTCCTCATCAGTTTACAGTTAAAGGAAACTGAATACCTCCAATTGCCACATCCATTAAGCTATAACCTTGCTGAAGCACTCTAGGTAGTTATAAGCATAATCAAAACCAAATCAAAGGGAATCTTTGCCCCTCTCTACCCTCTTACAAAACTACCCTATTCCCTTTGATCTAGCTAAAGGCAGATTTTTTTAAAGTATTGTGCAGTCAGTCAGATAAATTTAATGTATCTCTGTGTTTGTAACAATAGGGTAGGTAATACGTTTATACATACATACAAAATGACAATTCTAAACATACAAGGACAAGAAAGAATGTGTTATAAAGATAATGTCAATTTATGATTTTAGTAATGCAAATGAGCAAAAAAAATGAGATAATCTAGCAAAATCAACAAGCATGCCTTAAGACAACCCAGATCGTTATCAACAGAAGCTTGAATGACCAGTATGTTACCATGGAAACTTACAACAAAAACACTTACATGAGATTGTACACTCGTCACACTACCTAAACGTATACGTGTCTTAAACACGGCCTGAAAATTGACTAATTTTGTTGAACAGGCTGCATATTATGTATTTTTGTGTTGGCAAAAGAGTTTAAGCATGGGACATAATTTATTTATAAATTCTGGAAAAAAAAATCTGAAGAAAAGTATCATGAGTAAAAGAATACAGCTACAATACACCGATAAAATAGCAACCTGCAAATACTCTTACTTTCATAAATTTTATTTTGAATAATGATTGGTATATGCAAAATGAAAGGTTTTAGAATAGAGTCCAACCTCACCCACTCCAACTCAACGTGACAGGCAAAATAAGTTCGAGTTAAGGGTACTTCAAACTATCGAACAATATACATTATATAGGAATTTTGCCTGGACATGACAATGAGCTTCAGCCAAGGGTGGTGTTTGAATTATTTGAGTTCCAGTGAACGGAGTTCGACTGTACTGTGAAATGGTTAATTTACATGGAATTTTATGATACCGTCAATTTAATGCTAACAAAGCAGTTAAACTTCAATTCAGTTTATATTCAATGATCAAAGGGTCAAAATCCACAAAGTTCATGCCTACAAAATGAAATAATTTCACAGTATGAGATTATGTTAATGAAGTATGTAAATTTCAATGGTGAGAGGCGGTAGACTTTTATTCGAAAACGGGATCATTATTTCACAATTACATTACCATGATGTGGGTGTAATAACAATATTTCACTGATGTGACAATGACAGTAACTGTATCTATACAGTATTCCTGGATTCTGTACCAGTACAAACTTGTTCTCCACAAGTAACTGGCAACTTGCCAACATGAATTACATGGGAGGATTACAAGCTTGCAATGTATTGTCTCCAATCAACTCATCTTGGTAGATCACACTTGGCCTGTCAAACTTTAGTGTTCTTGTGCCTTGTATGAAGCAACTCAACTTAAACATTCTGTTCTTCCCCTTGCAACTACGAGCAATCAGTGTTTTTTGTACTGACTATTATTATTCAACTTTACAATATTACACACTGTATTAGATCAATTGCAAACATCATATGAAACAGACAGAGCTAATACAAAACATAACTGAGCCAATATGAGAAAAACAGGGCCAATACGAAAAAACAGGGCCAATACGGAATTCAAGCATTTTGATTGGTTCAAAAGAGAGGGCCAATACGGAGAAGCCACTTCCGTTTGATTTTTAAATGACGCCATTTTGTTTTACATCAGAGTTATAGATTACATTTTTTTTTTCACATTTTGATAAAAAAAAGTCATCCAACATGTTCATTTAATAACCAAGTATGACTGAGCGGGATGTACGTCTTCGGAGATTACAACGGTACTTTCGCTATTCGGTATTGTGTAAAATGCAAGTGTTTCCTGTCAGAAATTCTAGCAGTTGACAAGGAAAATAATAAGAAAATATGGAAACTCAGATTAATTAAAAGGATAAGACTTATCTTTAACAGACATTTTGATAGTGTGGACTATTTGTGCAATGATAAATAGCGATTCAAGTGCTGGAAAGTGGATGAATAAATTGGCGAACAAGAGTGTCAGTTGTGAAGTTCTGCAAACAATTTCGGATAAGAATTAAACGAGGCATGGGACTATATAATATGTGCTTGATTGGTTGTATTATCTTGATCAACACATATGTGTATAATTTTGTGTCTCGTTGCTTGCAGCCTAAAAGGAAACGACTTTTAAAGCAGTTTTTATCACAGTTCAAATGATATGGTACTCGCTAAAGAAAATAAATAGGAATTCCAAAAAATAAGGTATGTTCTAGTTACTCTTGATTTTGTCGCATTAAAAGTATCTTTCAAAATTATTCTCAAGTACCTACATACAACTCATTCTGTTTTACTGGCGAAAATGATCATGATTTCTAAAATACGTCTAAACTGTAAACAACTTGTCAAAGAATGACACGATTTTTCACCTGAACGTGCATAGCTGTCATAAGGTAACTCACAGAGTTCTTACACTGTTTCGCCAACAGTTGAAAGTTGAATAATAATATTATCATTAATCAAGCGATTTCATATTGGCCTAGTTATTTGTCCTCGGGCAGTCGTATTGGCCCTCGGCCTACGGCCTCGGGCCAATACGACTACCCTTGGACAAATAACAAGGCCAATATGAAATTGCTTGATTAATAACATTATAATATTGTGGTCAACATGTACTGTTGTTTAACCATCAGTCAATATTACTTTCAGCCAGGTAAATATAAGCATATATTTATCAAAACAATGATCTATACTAGTTATATTTTATTCTTTGTTGCAGCAGAAAAGTCAATATCTTTCTTTTTTTTTTGAATGATCATAATGATTATCATTTTCTAGGGAACCATACATGCAGAGCCTCTCAACCAATGAAATCGGGACATTTCAGCTGGGTATATAGGATTTTATGATATTTATCACTTTGTAATATGTAAATTAAGCATATAAAATTGTTTTACCTCAAGCAGGTGCCTGGTCTCTTCATTCTTCTGGTATTTTCTTATTGTCTCTACAGCCTTGGGATAGTTGTTCACATACTCTTCATATATTTTGAAATACACCACCTGAAATAAAAAAACTTTCTGCTACAGTATACGCACACTGTGGTGTCATTTTGACCATCTGTCCTAAAATAATACAAACTCACATTCCTGACCTGTACAGCATCCTCGTGAAGGAAGATAGGATGCTATGGCTTTATTTACCTGAATGTTAAGGTATTAGATCACTAATAGTAATGTTTACAAAATGGCCTTTGCTTGGTATATTCTGAAAGGTAACCGTGTTTTGCACTATTTTCCAATTTCTAAACAACTTTTACCGTGCCGTTTTTTATAAATTTTGTATAACTTATGGTATGTCCACAAGCTCAAGTAGAGACAAATTTCAAAGTGATAGCCACTATCCAAAACGTTTGCAGAGAACTCATTTTACCATTAATTTTAATAAAAGAAACATCAAACTATTAGTAAACAATTATAAAACACAAAATAAAAATGTCAATATCATTTTTTCTATGTTGCCTCAAGTAAACGGATTTAATGAGACAGAATTCATACTTCAACATTGAAAAAATAGGGTCGAATGCTGTGTTTCTGTTTTGAATTTTGCTTACTCCATTTAAAAATAACCTTAGTGCAGACGTAAAACATACCTAAATTTCTTCCACAATATATAATCTAAGAGTGAAAGCAAAATAGAGAACTTTCACCGCATGTAACTCAATATTTTTAAAGATGTGTAACTCTACCCCTTCTGTTTAAGTAGTAAATTCACTTTGAACACCAAGAAATCGCTTATAAGATTCATCTTTTTCCACTTTTGTACAAGAAATCAATAATAAGTCTTGAAAGAAGTAAAAACATACTAGAGAAAAAGGAAAATAAGGAAAAAAAAGTTTGGTCCCAGTAGGGCTTGAACCTACGCCCCCCTAAGAATTGCAGTAAAAGTACGTTTATCGTAGGAATTGAATACTCTTCAAAAAGGAGGTTCTCTATTAGTGATCTAATACCTTAAAAGGACTAACCCATACATTTTAGGTAACAAATAATTTCTCTTAAAATCTATAAAAAGTGAGCGCTCTTAAAGTGACAAGTGGTACAAACTTATTAACATAAGATTTTCGCAAGATATTCTTATAAATAACCAAAGATATTGTGCAGTAGGTAGCAAACCGTTGCAACGCTTTTGAAATACTGCAGAAAATTTACATTCTTTTATTATTTTTACTAATATCTAACTTTTATTTCCACCCACTTTATTGGGTTTTTTTAGTGTCATATATACATTGTATGCCAAAACTGGTGGAAAAGAACATGTTGAAAATTTCACCCAAACTGTGGGCAAGTAGCTTTAATAGTAAATTTGCTATTAACAAAATATTTATCATTATCAATGATTTTCTCTTGTTGTAAAATCTGTCATGACATGTCTTTTTCAAGCCATTGTGGGGGAAGCTAATACTATCATAATGGATAATGGGTTTGACAGAAATTCCAGACCATTGATTTATATTTCACTTGTCATATTCATAAACAGAAATGAATTTCTCAGCATGTTACTTTTCAGATACACTGGAATTCATACAGGTGTGTTACCGTAATGAATTATTTAAATGGAAGCAATGAGATTCATGCAATATGATACTCAATTAATAACAACAAAATATTGCAACAGACCAACAACTCCTTTTATAATGTGACAATAGACTGCACACACCCTGGTACCGGCGCTCCCAAGTACAGGTGGCACTCACACATACAGCGCTCGATAAGCGATTTTGGAGGAGCGGTGGTTTAAGTATTTCTTATTGCATCTCCGGTAATTCAAAACTTTTTGTAAAATGAAAGATATCTGCGCCCTGATGAATAATTGGTGACTATGTTTAGTGAGTGTCACAACATTTCATCTTGAAATAAACAAAATACGGCGAGGTAAACGTGAACGTTTGACTCAAAAATGTCAAATGTCAAAAAAACACGTAAAATACTCAGTAAATACTCCAAATGTATTCATTTTTGATACAGTATCGTATAGTCATGTCTTCCCACAATAATCAGTTCAAATTTCAAGACTTAATTTGTTATATTTAAAGAATGACTCGTGTTTAAAGATGGTATGGGGTTTCAAAACGGCACTCACATGGCACAGGTGTTAATTTTTTTGGCGCTCAACAAGTACAGCTAGAGAAAAGTCTTCAGAAATGCAGACCTTGTTGTTGTTTACTCTCAGTGTTGTGTCTGTATATATGACCATAAATCTTTATACCGTTAAAAAACTGACTCTAGAAGTCGACCTTTTTATGTTAAAACTTACGGCGACAATATTTTAACATTATTTTTTATGAAAAACCTTGTTGAAAACTGATAAATGCTGAAATTTGATATGTCCTAGGATTTCGTTGAAAAATGAAAAATGTGCTTCAAAACATTCTCAGTGGGATCAGTGGACGGTAAGGTTTGCAAGAAGATATGTGTGTGCGCAAGAAGATATGTGTTTGCTTGCGTGCGTTTGTGCGTGCGTATGCGTTTAGTTAAACGCCGTTACTAAACAATATTTCAGGTCAATCTCAACGTTTTTGAGTACCAGTATAATGCTATGAGCATCCGTATGATATATATATCATATATATAGATCCAGATCGATACTTTTGTTGGGGTGTGGAATAAATGTTTGATTACAGAGTTAGTAAAGCTCATTTATAACGGACTGACAAGTTTTCTATTCTTTTCTTTATTTTAACAACTTACCATACGCCTACATTGAATGTATAATAAATGTTGAACTTCTTACGAACAATATTTTACTTGTATTATTAGATTTAAGATTCAGTAAACATAACAGAGAAATGGAAGATTATTACGGTGGCTGATTTATACCATTTCATCAATACGCCACGCGACCCCGTCGAGCGAAAACACGAGAATTAAAAAAAGTTAAACGCGGAGTGTTTAGCGAGCAAAAATTCGATAACATGTGCGGAGCAAAAACACGATTATGGGGATGGGTTGGGGGTGGGGGGGGGGTGCTGGCATTGAGTGAGATTCAAGATGTAAAGCGGCTGGGTGCCCGGGTGCCCACCAATGTTATGCCTTTCAACCTTCAACTCCTTGCTCGGAGCCCGCTGATCAGCCAGTTTTCGCTCGACTCCAACGATTTTACATATTAAATCTAAACTTTTGGTCTGCGATTCTCCATAGAGAAAATACTAGAAATAAGAAAGGGTGGGGGCGTGGATTGAAAACATGATAATTAGTGGGGGCGCTGAGCGAAAAGTCGATATTTACGTTATAATTCGGCGCCCAAAATTAGCGGAAAGACAGAATGACATATATCAGCCATTAAAGAATTTTGTTAAAATGTCTGTTAGGTTCAAAAGACGCTCATATTTTATTATCTTACTAATTCAAGGAATTTATCAATTAATGAGTTCTTGTTTGGCTCTCTCATGAATGATGCGAGTCATTCCGATTTAATAGCAGACATGAGACGTGATGACTAGTTCCATTAACTACTGTTTAATCCAACATCAGACTGTTCTTGGTGGTGTTATCTCTACCACACATAACTAACCAGTCCGATTCATCTCTTTTCCGTTGTAGTTGCCTTAGAGCTGACGATTTCTCCACATTTCTGAAGACCTTTCTCTAGCTGTACTTGGTGAGCGTCAAAAAGATACACACCTGTGCCATGTAAGTGCCGTTTTGAAACCCCATACCATCTTTAAACACGAGTAATTCTTTTAAATATAACAAATTAAGTCTTGGAATTGGAACTGGTTATTGTAGGGAGATATGACTATACGATACTTATCAAAAATGAATACATTTGGTGTATTTACTGAGTATTTTACGTGTTTTTTTTGACATTTGACATTTTTGAGTCAAACGTTCACGTTTAACTCGCCGTAGTTTGTTTATTTCAAGATGAAATGTTGTGACACTCACAGAATATAGTCATCAATTATTCACCAGGGCGCAGATATCTTTCATTTTACAAAAAATCTTGAATTACCGGAGATACAATAAGAAATACTTACACCACCGCTCCTCCAAAAACGCTTATCGAGCGCTGTATGTGTGAGTGCCACCTGTACTTGGGAGCGCCGGTACCAGGGTGTGCTGCATGTGCCTCATTTTTTTTTAAAATATCTTCCGAATATTCAGGCTTCTTTTAAAAGTGTGAGTTTAAGGAATTTTTCCTACAAAATCTGCTATACACATTGTTTCTAAACAACTTTAATTTGCTCTTTTGCAAATCTGATAAAACTAGAGGTGCTTTTGAGAAAAGCGCACGTCTCCCATGACTGCCTAATCATCTGAATGGAAAGTCTGTCTTTATATACTGTTTGCAGCCTATTGGTATCTGCTGGAGTTGGAGGACATCTGTGTATTGGTAATTATGTTCAAGGGCCATAATTCCGAAGTCCCTGGGCCGATTTGGCTAGTTATCGAACTTTGCCGAGGATTTATTGGCAAACACATTTTGTTCAAGTTTGGTGAAGATCGGATGAGAAATGTTTGACTTAGAGTGCAGACAAGCTTTGTGACAGACACAAATAATACTGACCAGCCGCTTGACAGCCTCTGCAATTCTCTGAAGATCTGACCAGTCTTTCACTTTTGCCGTTAACTCCTCAACAAATTCTTTGTGTATCTGGAAAAAGTCGTCCATCTTGTAAAATATTGTTGTAATGTCTTCAAGGGACATTATGTTTGCTTGGCTGCCTTGCGACATCGAAACACTTTGTAGGTAATGCTTGGCCTGAAATAGTTTGATATCAACATGAATATTTTGAAAATCAATCAGATTTTGAATATCGAAAAGCTTTAATCACCATATGTTTGTCGTTAAGCATCATAAACCAATCTTACAAAAAGTCAAATTTAATGATATATTAAAGCGTTTCACTGAAGCTGAATGACATTTTTTTCTTGAGTATTTCAGTTATGTAATGGCAACCTATTAACCTAACCAGTGTCCCTGAATACTGTACCAGAATTGACTTGTTCTTCACAATACACTTACAACTTCCCCACATAAATCACAGTTGGGGGACAAATGTCTACAGATAAAATGTTGTCTCTCGAATAACCACATGAACATTCACCTAACCTAAACTTTGAACTTGTAAAATCTCCATTCAGTCTAGTGTGTGCTCTATCTACGGCTCTATCTACTGAACTAAACTGAAGGCTGATGTTCCAGATAGTTACTACACTGTATTATTCCCGAACTTATTTAGCTCTGATTCTTGGCAATGGCAACAGTATACACTTATTGACTGGCAAGTCATTCAGTAAGTGTTTTTTAACATGACTTGAGAAATTAGATTCAAAGGTTTTTTCTCAATTTTTGACTTTAACCACTTACAAACCTGTGTTGAACTACTGACAGGTCAAAAACACAAAGTATGGGCAGAGATTTAATGGTACATGTATATTAGCAGTCATGTAAATTGTAATATCTGACTATTGACTTGCATGACATTAAAATAAGCTATTTTTTTCTCAAGCATTTTCCAAGTTTTTACAGTAGCACAGTACATGTATTGTATATACCGGTAGACTGTTCATAATTAGTACAACTGTGGACCAAAGATTTATATACAAAGACATGAAATAATGAGTATTGTGATATAAACCATATCAGTCTATGCATGTTTCATCATAGTTTACCTTGACCAGTTGTTCTATGACATGAAGGTAAGATTTTTCACTCTCAAGAATGCCTTTCACCACTATATGGCGCATGTGTAGCTGTTCGCTTTTGTACTTCAATGCTACTTCTTCTTCCAATTCTGCCCTTTCACCCTGTAAAAAAGAAAATATTTCGCAACTGCACAAAAAAGTTATATTTATCAACAAAATCATATGACAATTTTGTTTATAAACAAAATAATATGATAGTTATGTTAAACATCAATATAAAGATATCAATTTTTATTTTCAATGTGAAGGTAACTATTATTGTAAAGTTGCCCAAGGTAAAGTTAATTGCCATTAAATGTAAAGCAAATCAAACGCATGCCAGATATGTCATAAAAGCAGTTAAAGCCAAGTCTTTTCAAATACGAGTCAATGAAATTCCTAAGTGACCAAGGTTTCAAACTAAACTGAAGTAAAGATATTTTTAACAAATGTCATACAAAATTTCTATAATATCAGTGCATGCTTTTGGGGCTGTTTTGGGGGGCCGCACCTTCTCTACAAAGTATGTTTTTCCCACATTAATGACAAAATTTCCCTCATCCATTTTTTTTCTTTTTTTTACATATTGCAAACAAAACTCTCTGTAGATCTACATAATATTTAAAGCATAGGACAAAGTTCTTTCAAGTTGTTTTCTTTTTGAGTGTAACGTATTTCATGAAAAACATTTTTTTTATTAGGACGAGACTTTCCCTTATTTCAGTTGTTACAGCATGATTTTGCTGGCCACCAGGATATATATAAATGTATATCATAATAACCATATTGCCGCACTTAACAATATGACCATGACACAAATTTAGTACTTGACTGGTTAATTAAGCTACAGATCTGTTAAATCATAACCGATATATAATATATATAGTTTTTGTAGTACTGGTATATGGATGAACATGAATAATGCATTAATGTTTAGTCTGATATACTCTGCACAATAGTCAATACGATCAATTTGCATTTGATAGTGTCAATTTTGCACCAAATAAATTTTGATGGTTACATACTTGAAAACTATCAAGGTAACATTCAAGTAAACAGTAAACATGTTTGCTAAAACATGCACTTTTTGTCTTCTGGGCAAGGTTTTTTCTTTGTTATAATAAATTATAAGTCACAAAGATAAAACTTAGGTCAAATTTGTTGAGGTGGGGCTTCAGGCGTTGGCATCTGGATTTTAACAACCTGCTCCCAAGGTGCTTCGCCTGAGGGACAGTCAGATAGGCAGAAGTGCCCAAAATATCCCTCTAGTGATATACTTATGTATATTCACCTGTGATACACCAGTATGAGACTTAATAACTTGACTACAACTGTAATTACCAGGTCATCGTTGCTATAGATACTGACAGTATCTTCATCTTCTGGGATGGTTGGCTGTCCCTCCACACTATCACTGCGCTGCATAAACACAGCATCACCATCCACTGTTACACATGCTGAAATAAACAAAGCACTGGTTAATAAACAAAAATCTTTGGAAATTCTGACAGGTAAATGATGAAAATGTATGGACTGAGGGTTAAAGTTTTCGAAATGATCAACTTGGAGTTCATAGGTTTGAAGTTTAACTCTAATCATGCTGGACATGACTGATTCTGCCTTTGCAGCCAGTGTTGATTATGATCAGCCTGCACATCCGTGCAGTCTGATTATGATCTGCTCTGTTAGCCATTCAGTCAGTATCTTTTTGGTTAGCACCCCTTTCAACAGTTAATGGTACTGTCCAAATTGAAAGATGGGCAGGTTCATTATAGAAATTTAGCAGGGTAAGGGTTAAACCCTGCTCAGGTCCTAGGCATGCCACTGGCATATCACCAGTACTAAAAAGCAGACTTAAAAGTAGGTGAAGCCATTTAATTTTTTCCCCAAATCCTGGTGGAGCGATACTTTCTTTCAGTAAGTGTATTTCATTGCGTAAAATTTCATGTGCTGCACATTTCCTACTCATAAATAATGACTGTCTATTTGCATAGATAATTTTATTTCCTCCAATTTTGAAGAGTGCTCTTTACATAAACTGTCCTTGAGTTGATTACTAGTATCATTATGGTGTGCATGCATTATCTATAATATAATACAGTACTTAACCCTTACCATGCTAAATTTCTATTATGGACTGGTCCATCTTCCAATTTGGGCAGTACCATTTATCATTTGAAGGGGTGTTAACTAAAAATTTACTGACTGAATAGCGAACAGTGCAGACCATGATCAGACTGCACAGATGTGCAGGCTGATCTTGGTCTGCACTGGTCGCAAACGCAGAATCACTTGCCGCCAGCAGGCTAAGGGTTAAAGCCTTAAGCACAATTTTTTTTTTGATTTTCAACAATATTTTACATACACAACAGGATCACTCGACTCATTTTGAACCTGTATTAATTTGCTCTCTGCAATAAGGAGCCAGATATGGGGCACAAAATTACATTTAAGAAACTGATAAAGTTAACTTATTTTGTACTGTTTGGTGTTATGCTCAAATTCTCAAGGTTAATGGATGTCAACCCTGATAACAGAACACAAATTCCAAAACAAATCAGTATGTATGCATGTGTGTGTGCATGTGTTCACGTTAAGCGACTTTTTCAACAACTTTTCAGTCACATGGTTTAAGGTGTCTCGCTGTAGCATTTAGCATAAATGCCTAGTTTTATGGAATAAAAAGCCACAGACACATGACAAGATACCCTACCTCAGATACAAATTAGACTGATACCAGACTGACCAGTTCTAGAACTTTCCTCTTAATACTGAGTGCCAAACAAGGAGTCTTCAAGTACCATTTTTTCATGTCTTTGGTAAGATGTGGCCAGGGAGCTAACCCACAAACTTCCTCACTAGAGGTGGGCACTCTTAAGAGCCACAGTGTTTCTAAGTGGCATATGATTATGGAATATTTCTGCTTGTGTGATATGATGCATGTGATGATGTGGAATAACTGATTTAAGCCTGAATCAAGTCCATTTAGTAACACCGGAGATAGACATAAAGTGGACCAAAACTTTAACCAAGGTGCAGATGCTGATGCTATTTTTAGTCTGCATAACTTCATACAGTTGATCGAAGTCGAGTCATGGTTCCTGTCCACTTTAACCTTTAGCCTGAAAGTATTCTTCCCCTTGAGACCAGTGCAGACCAAGATCGTGCAGGCTGATCAGGGTCCGCACTGTTTGCTATTCAGTCAGTAAATTTTCAGTGAAGACCCCTTTGAATACTGAATGGTACTGCCCAAATTGGAATTAGAAATTTAGCAGGATGAAGGCTAAGTAACAAACAGCATACTGGTCGATTCCACTGACAACAATACAGAAGACTACCAATGTTCTAGAATCTGGTAGCGTCAGTGGAATTTCAGATACAAAATCAGTGTAACGAAGTTGCCATAAACCATGCATCTTTAAACCAATACTTGAAGTAAGTTAAGTTAGTTGTTTTCGGTGGCATGCATGGGGTTCTGAAAACATGGTTGGCAGTCAAAATATAGTGTTGGTCTAGCCAACATAAACCTCTCTTATTCTTTTAATATCTCAAATTGACAATAAATAAGATCAACATCCAGGTTTAAAAATTTATCTGAAAATTCATTTTAAATTTGAACTGTGCGGTAGATAGGTTTCCTGTAGACACCAGGCAGTTCTTGGAATATTAGTCATTCTTCTCAAAATATTTTCACTCTTCTAAATGATTCACCACTTTCAAAAAACTTCAATTTCTCTAAGATATTGGCAGGTAGGCAAAAAACAAGTTACTGTTTGATCAACCTTTTCCGTAACAAATATTTTGCTTGATTCCTCTTTAAATCTAAAACAATAAAATTGAAATTCTACATTGTTCTAAAGAACTCTGAGGGTGGTATCAGGAATTCTTTGGATTTTCAAAATTTATGTTTTGAATCTTAAAAATCACCAAGAAACGATTTTAGTGGGGTATTTTATGGTGAGAATTTCAGCCACTTTGGACACTAAATGTTTTTTTTTTAATTTACGCTTTGGCTTTATTTGTTGATGGACTGATATAAAACTTTCAGGATATCTAAGCATAACAGCAATTATGTTGCTTTTTTGTAAATGCTGTTTTTGTATACAGGGAAAAATACATATTTGGCAAAAAAAAAAAAAAAGATACTCTTTAAGTCTATATAGATATCATTTAATCTTTAAAAGATTAAACTTCCACTGCCGAAATCCTTTAAAATGTTGCATACCTGTAGTTATTATCAGGATCTTGCAAGAAAAAAAATTCATGAAAACCCTGTTATTGATCAGTCAGAGCAAACAGTAGAACTAAATTCCTGTAAAATTGGGTAAACAGCAGCTCCTGGACTTTACATAGTACAGTTAATGTCTCCTGGTGTTTGTTTTTTTCTTTCTTTTGTATTTCATTTATTTACAACAGGTTTTGGTTCACAGAAGTACTTGTTAAAGACATTCAACTTCTATGCCATTGAAAACCAAACTGTTAAATGTGTCCATAAATTGATGTTATCATTAAAGCCTCATAAAGGGATTAAACTCAAAACCATAGATGCTATGATAACCAAGTCACAGACACCAGTACAGTATTAGCTCTGGAATTGAAATTATGACTGAACGGCACTTTTTCAATGATTTCCTCTGAATGACAAGTAGAAAACAAGAGGACCATGATGGTCCTGAATCGCTCACCTATCCCCACATGACCCAGTGTTGAACTGAGTATGACGTCGTTATTTCTATTATTTGACATAGTGACCTAGTTTTTGAGCACATGTGACCTAGATATCATCAAGATAAAAAATTCTGACCAATTTTCATGAAGATCCATTGAAAAATATGGCCTCTAGAGAGGTCACAAGGTTTTTCTATTATTTGACCTAATGACCTAGTTTTTGAAGGCATGTGACCCACTTTTAAACTTGACCTAGATATCATCAAGGTCAACATTCTCACCAATTTTCAAGAAGATTTTGTGAAAAATATGGCCTCTAGAGAGGTCACAAGGTTTTCTATTTTTCGACCTACTGACCTATTTTTTGACCGCACGTGACCCAGTTACGAACCTGACCTAGATATCATCAAGCTGAACATTCTCACCAATTTTCATGAAGATCCATTGAGAAATATGGCCTCTAGAGAGGTCACAAGGTTTTTCTATTTTTAGACCTACTGACCTAGTTTTTGACCCCACGTGACCCAGTTTCAAACTTGACCTAGATATCATCAAGGTGAACATTCTGACCAATATTCATGAAGATCTCATGAAAAATATGGCCTTTAGAGAGGTCACAAGGTTTTTCTATTTTTAGATCTACTGACCTAGTTTTTAACCCCACGTGATCCAGTTTCAAACTTGACTTAGATATCATCAAGGTAAACATTCTGACTAATTTTCATGAAGATCCATTGAAAAATATGGCCTCTAGAGAGGTCACAACGTTTTTCTATTTTTAGACCTACTGACCTAGTTTTTGACCGCACGTGACCCAGTTTCGAACTTTACCTAGATATCATCAAGGTGAACATTCTGACCAATTTTCATGAAGATCCATTGAGAAATATGGCCTCTAGAGAGGTCACAAGGTTTTTCTATTTTTAGACCTACTGACCTAGTTTTTGACCCCACATGACCCAGTTTCGAACTTGACCTAGATATCATCAAGGTGAACATTCTGACCAATACTCATGAAGATCTCATGAAAAATATGGCCTCTAGAGAGGTCACAAGGTTTTTCTATTTTTAGATCTACTGACCTAGTTTTTAACCCCACGTGACCCAGTTTAGAAATTGACCTAGATATCATCAAGGTGAACATTCTGACCAATTTTCATGAAGATCCATTGAGAAATATGGCCTCTAGAGAGGTCACAAGGTTTTTCTATTTTTAGACCTAATGACCTAGTTTTTGACCCCATGTGACCCAGTTTCGAACTTGACCTAGATATCATCAAGGTGAACATTCTGACCAATATTCATGAAGATCTCATGAAAAATATGGCCTCTAGAGAAGTCACAAGGTTTTTCTATTTTTAGACCTACTGACCTAGTTTTTGACCCCACGTGACCCAGTTTCGAACTTGACCTAGATATCATCAAGGTGAACATTCTGACCAATTTTCATGAAGATCCATTCAAAATTATGGCCTCTAGAGAGGTCACAAGGTTTTTCTATTTTTAGACCTACTGACCTAGTTTTTGATGGCACGTGACCCAGTTTCGAACTTGACCTAGAATTTACCAAGATGAACATTCTGACCCATTTTCATAAAGATCCCATGAAAAATGTGACCTCTAGAGATGTCACATGGAAAAGTTTACGGACGCACGGACGACGGACACCGCGCAATCACAAAAGCTCACCTTGTCACTTTGTGACAGGTGAGCTAAAAAAAGTAGGCCGTACTTATCATGAATGCCTTTAAAAGACCAAGGACAAAATAATTACAGAAATAACAGAACCATACTTTGTTATCATAAATGAATTATAAGTATACTTTTCTTGTAGGGAAACAATGTCAGCCTAGGTCTTTAATGACTTTCTTTTCCTAACGTACAGATGGGTGATTTCTGTCAATATTATTTTCTGAATGTACAAGGTAATAAATCATTTATTACACACTTGTCATATTGACCATACAAGCTAATTACACTGAGAAATTATTGACAGTTTTATGGCACACACTAATTAAAAAGTGGCAAAGCTTATACATAAACAATTAAAAATAGATCTGTGAATGGTAATTCATAGAAAATATGTGTGACCGTCGGTTCGGCAGCTCCAAATAGTTGTGGGGGGAAATTATGCTCAAGTGGTAACTGACCACCGAAGACCGATCAGTCAACAGATATTTTGTTGTGGGGTCATTGCCCCTGTATGGTTGCACAAATGATGAACTCCATGTTTCAGTTCAGTAATTAATTCTTTTATGATGGACACCAATGTGTAGTTTATGTAATGTTATTTCAATATTTTAGTATAGTCCAGTATTCCAAATGTTATCAAAGTTCTATGTTCAAAATACAGTTAAAGATAAACACATCCAAGACAAGCACCAAATTTGTATTCTATACTGTCAATTTAGTTTGGCAATGTTGCTTGTTCAAATTTTCAAAGAAGACTGATTTTTAGTTGGAAAACAAATTATAAGTTTTCAAGGACAATCTCCAGGGTAACCATATTAGCCAATAAAAATTTAAAAGTAATTTTATATTTAAACCAATGAAAATTATTGTAACAAAAAGGTGAAATCATTTACTTAAGAATTTAGAAGTTTACTTAAGAACATGCCTGGGCTTCACACTTAATCAGCCAAGGAAGCCAAGGTGTTTGTTAACAAAAGCACCTAATGCAAAGTGCTAAAAGCAAAATCTGTTTTATAATCAAAATTGTTTAGAAGGAGATAAAGTAAAAATTTCTGACATGTTTAAGCAGGAAAATAATAAGTTAAGTAACACATGTCCAAGCAAATAATGTTACAAAATAGAAAAATCAATTTTGAATAATTTTTACTTAATTCACAAGATTTGAAATTAAAATAATAAAATTTTAATTTATCATTAAAATTTTATGAAAGAATTTGGCTGATTTTATAGCCTGGTTACATATGGTTCTGGAGTTAATTAACATAGCGTAAAACATAAAACATACATATAAATTTGACATCAGTGTTTGCTCCCAAACTTTTTCTGTAAAAACAGGGATGCACCTGGGGAATTTCTAAAAAACTTAAACACTCCACAGCTGTTAAAATGACGATTCGCAGCAATTTGCTATAAATTTAGCTACAAAATCGAATGATTTGAGGAAATAATTTACAAAATTTTTGTAAATGGAATAATTATATACCTTCCGGGAGACAACTTCAATTTTAATGAAAGGAATTTTACCCAGTTATTTGACACCTGACAGTCGTTTAGTTGTTACACCCTAACGCTACACCCTTTTAACAATTTTTAATGGATTATGTGTAAAGTTAACATTAGTTTTTGAAAAGTGTCATGTCATTTTGAAATGGGTTTGGCTCTTAAAAATACTAATTGGGGTTACAAATTTATCCTGTTCAATCACCAGAATAGTATTTCTTACGTCAGTAATACATACCTGTAGCTAAAAAAAGAAATTTACACAACATATGACCATTTATTAATAAGAATTTATGATGATATGACATCACCTATACAATCTTTCAAAAGGATACTTTTTTCATTTCAACGACAAGTACGGGTCATTTAACCTGTATGATCATATATTAATATACATTTGTAAAGTATGCGAAATTCTTTTTGTACGCAGAAATCACCTGTTGATTATAACGCAATGTCAACAAAATTAAATTGTAAATATTGTACGAAAGTTAATATTTATCGAGTCTAGCGGAAAATCAGTTAGTGCAGACGTTTTTAATTAATATTTAATGCGCATCAGAGCATTGATTCGATAACAATCAGAGAACATCTTTCACCTATGTACGTCAGTCAGTAGGCGAAATCACTGACACGATCCTTTCATATCATAAACCAGCGACATTTGTACATTCAATGATGTTATTTCTTCATTTCATTAGCGAAACAACGCATACCATAAAAGCAACATAAGGAAAAGTAACATAATTGTTTATTTGTTAACACGTTCTGCATGGCATACTTTAAATAGCAAAAACATAACATATGAAAGATAACAATTGTACATGACAAAATAACAAGAAAAAAAATGTGACCTCAGTGTTGTAAAACACTGCCCCACAGCTCAGCTTATGAAGTAAGTTTGTCTTATTAAAATGGTTGGGTTCTTTTTATTTTTTTTCCCCAATTAATACTCCCAACATAGTCCAACTTCTCTATATATTCCAGCATGCATTTAGAGCGGGAATGAAGTAAAATGAACTCTTCATAGATTGGTCAGGTTTTCATGTATGGGGGAAATTAAAGCATCTGAAATACTCCTCTTATAAAAACTCCTCTTATAACAAGAGGGCCAAGATGGCCCTAGGTCGCTCACCTAAGAAACACTCCATAACAGTGTAAAACATGTTTGACCTTGTGATTTCATGGAAACAAATATTCTGACCAATTTTCATTAAGATTGGACCAAAAAATTGGTCTCTTGCGATAAAACAAGCATTTTCTTAGATATGACCTAGTTTTTGACCCTAGATGACCCATGTTCAAAATCGACCTAGATTTTATCAAGGCAATCATTCTGACCAAAATTCATGAAGATCAACTGAAAAATACAGCCTCTATCACATACAGAAGTTTTTTCTTTGATTTGACCAAGTGACCTAGTTTTTGACCTCAGATGACCATATTCAAATTCGACCTAGATTTCATTAAGGCAATCAACCTGACCAAATTTCATAAAAATCAATTGAAAAAAACAGTCTCTATCGCATACACAAGATTTTTCTTTAATTTCAACTAGTGACCTAGTTTTGACCTCAGATAACCCATATTCAAAATCGACCTAGATTTCATCAAGGCAATCACTCTAACCAAATTTCATGAAGATCAATTGAAAAATACATCCTCTATTGCATACACAATGTTTTTCTTTGATTTGACCTAGTGACCTAGTTTTTGACCCCAGATGACCCAATTTCGAACTCGGCCTAGATTTTATCAAGGCAATCATTCTGGCTAAATTTCATGAAGATCAGTTGAAAAATACCGCCTCTATTGCATACACAAGGTTTTTCTTTGATTTGACCTAGTGACCTAGTTTTTGACCCAAGATGACCCATTTTCGAATTTGGTCTAAATTTCATCAAGGTAATCATTCTGACCAAAATTCATGAAGATCAATTGAAAAATGCAGCCTCTATCGCATACACAAGGTTTTTACGTGATATGACCTAGTGACCTAGTTTTTGACCCCAGATGACCCATTTTCGAACTCGGCCTAGATTTCATCAAGGTAATCATTCTGACCAAAATTCATGAAGATCAATTGAATAATACCGCCTTTATCGCATACACAAGGTTTTTCTTTGATTTGACCTAGTGACCTAGTTTTTGACCCGAGATGACCCATTTTCGAACTCGGCCTAGATTTCATCAAGGCAATCATTCTGACCAAAATTCATGAAGATCACTTGAAAAATACAGCCTCTATCGCATACACAAGGTTTTTCTTTGATTTGACCTAGTGACCTAGTTTTTGACCCAAGATGACCCATTTTCGAACTCGGCCTAGATTTCATCAAGGTTATCATTCTGACCAATACTCATGAAGAAGAATTGAAAAATACAGCCTCTAAGGCATACACAAGGTTTTTCTTTGATTTGACCTAGTGACCTAGTTTTTGACCCCAGATGACCCACTTTCAAACTCGGCTTAGATTTCATCAAGATTATCATTCTGACCAATATTCATGAAGATTAATTGAAAAATACCGCCTCTATCGCATACACAAGGTTTTTCTTTGATTTGACCTAGTGACCTAGTTTTTGACCCGAGATGACCCATTTTCGAACTCGGCCTAGATTTCATCAAGGTTATCATTCTGACCAATATTCATGAAGATTAAATGAAAAATACAGCCTCTATCGCATACACAAGGTTTTTCTTTGATTTGACCTAGTGACCTAGTTTTTGACCCCAGATGACCCACTTTCAAACTCGGCTTAGATTTCATCAAGATTATCATTCTGACCAATATTCATGAAGATTAATTGAAAAATACCGCCTCTATCGCATACACAAGGTTTTTCTTTGATTTGACCTAGTGACCTAGTTTTTGACCCGAGATGACCCATTTTCGAACTCGGCCTAGATTTCATCAAAGTTATCATTCTGACCAATATTCATGAAGATTAAATGAAAAATACAGCCTCTATCGCATACACAAGGTTTTTCTTTGATTTGACCTAGTGACCTAGTTTTTGACCCGAGATGACCCATTTTCGAACTCGGCCTAGATTTCATCAAGATTATCATTCTGACCAATATTCATGAAGATTAATTGAAAAATACAGCCTCTATCGCATACACAAGCTAAATGTTGACAGACGACAGACGACAGACGACAGACGACAGACGACGGACGACAGACGCCGGACATCGAGCGATCAGAAAAACTCACCTGAGCATTGCTCAGGTGAGCTAAAAAAAAGGAAAGGACTCTAGATATGAATCAGACAGAAAAATCTTCCTGTATAAAAAATAACAAAATAAAACTGATTGTAATCTGACAGGAAGACTTTCACCAAATACCTTTGATAATAATCATGTCATGATCATCAACTAATGAACTATGACTCGACCTGGCAATGCGAAGCTATAGCTTGAAACCAGGAAGTTAAAAATAGGGAACAAGAAAAGATGAACCTTTTCAATTGTTTTGTAAGCAAAACTCAGCTGAGGAAAATGCTACTTTACATACTATGTAGCAATTTTCACAGGGCTGAATTTATAAATAAAAACAACTTTCATCAGAGCTTTAACCAGCAAGCTATCTTTGCAAAACATTACTTTAAAATAATTAAAGTATTCATTGTTGATCAAAGGCAGATCATGGTCAAACCTGATCTGACAATGATCATTAATGCAGGCAAGACTTTAGTGCTTTACCCCATGTTTGGGCAACTGATGCAAACTTTGAAATGTATAAAAATATATCTGTTTCTTATAGCTTGGCAAACATGAATAAAAATCCTGATGTACATGTAAGTACATTTTTAAATTGGGGAAAACTGCATCACTTGAAAGAAATTTTCCAATAGGAGGTCCCTGTTTAATATAGAAAGAAAAAAAACCTGTATAAATGACTATGTACCAATGTGCCATAATAAACCCACTACTGCATCAGTACATGTATTACAACAGGGGTGTTGGCTTAAATTATATTATAATAAATAACCCACGTGACTCTCCTTTGCATTTACCCCAAAATGGGATAGTATCTATAATTTGTAAACATCAGATGTTGAGATAAATTAGACCATATTACCCACGTGTTTACCTGTTCACTTAGCAAACAGAAAACAAGATGTATCCTGAATTTACTTTTATCATGTCAAACCAGACTGTTAAACTCATCCTTTCTCCTGTACATCATATTGTAATAAATTAAGTGTGCAGAGTATGTTAAATGGCTTTTAATAGCATGACGAATTTAAATATAATCTTTATTTCTCTTATACATTTTGGCATGATTTTTTTGTCATTTCAAAATTGAAAGCACATGTTACATTATACATGTTATATGACTGCATTGCTTAAAGTGTCTATTCAATATTTTTATCATTAATATTCAATATATTTTATATGCTTCAAATAAATGTAGCATTTTAACTGTGTAAACACAAGTTTTTGCTTTATTGTGATAACCAAAATAAAATTCTGAGATACCAGTAATATTTTAAACTAAAAGACACAACCATTAGCATTATTTGCTTACACCGTCATACATCACATGAGCACTGATATAATATTACATTATCTGAAAGTAATCACAACTTTCACCATTTAATTAATTGGCACTTCGAAAAAGTGCTGGGGGGATGGGGATCAGGAAAAATGATCCCCAGTTTTTTTGTCTGGAATGCATAATACCTGAGGAGTGTTTCCCAGCATATCTGGACCTTTATGTTCTGAAATTCTGGAAAAAATTATGTCCAGGTGCAGTCCTATAGTATCAACATGGAGCTAACCACTGAAATCATGTGAAATGGCATGAAAAAAATCTGAGTCCATGTAAGCATTAACTAAAATAACTTAGTAATGCTTAAAAAAGAATACTTCAACAGTGTTATGAATTACAGATATATGTATATATATTTATATATTTGTATAAACTAAGAAAAGGGACTGAGTCATATTCATAATATTCAATCTTTACTTCCTTAAAGTATTGTTAATTAATTTTGTATGAACATCTAAAGATTGCAATCTGTCTTGTCACTTAAAAGTATGGAGTATGACATGCAATTTACTGGTAAAATATCATCTATGCCTTTAAAAGGATGTCTTGAAACATTCAAGTCTTCTTTCTCAGAATTTACTTCATAAAAAGATGTGTTTACTTTTATATAATTCAAAAGTTCATGACAGAAAATTATTATAAATTTGGGTCGAATGTTCATAAATTTTCCAATTTCAAATTCAAAATTATTTACAATGTAATAAAACAAGCAGTGACTGCTCGAAGTCGCAAGAGGATGAAAAAAATTCTTGAGTGAGTCAGGGTTTTTGACATACAATGTAACAAAGATGAGGAAAACAGTCAAGGGCCGTCCACCAAATATACTGCCCAAATCAGTCCTAGAGCTTGTCCTTTTATTATTTAACATCATTTTGTGTTTCAAGTTTTTGCTATCACAAGGTCATGTTTTCCAACTACATGTACCCCAATCCATTTCAGGTTAGTAAGATCTAAGGATGCAAACTATCAGAATTTTGAAAAAAAAAAAAAACAAAAAAAACGCTGTTGTAGGTCTACATCTATCCTCGAAGCACCAAACAGAATTGGAGGCATTTTGGCCAGCGCATTATTTTTTGAACTTGAGTTTTCAAAATGATTTTTACCCTAGTTGATAAAAGGATATGCTGTAAAACACTCCTACACACAAAAAAATTATGAGGGATTGCGGTCCCCTACACATGTTAAGCCTGCACATGAATTCTGGTCTAGCTATGCCTCTGACAGGGTGAACTTACTAGCAGTTGAGAAACATACCCCACATGAAGTTTGATAGTGTTAAGAGCAGTCTGAAATGTGAAACAAACAACTCGGCAATAAAGCTTTTAACCAACACTACTAAAATATCTAAACAAGTGACCCTGACTTTTTGGTACCTGACCCTAAAGCAAAAGATGACTGCTTCTTACCCCTGAAGGTCAATTCAATGACTCAATTGCCATGTATGTTATGTCTGGGCATAATAATAAGAAATATCTATATAATGTTGTGCAATTGAGAACTGTTCCATTTAAATCTGAAAGAAATATCAACAGTAATGCCGGGCGAGTACAACAGCCTTCCTTATTCAGTGAATAGTCAAATTTTACAGCAGAACATTCAACATTGAGAAAATAAATACTGGTATTTAAATGAACAAAAATATAATGCCATACTTACAAGCACTGGAAAAGCGTGACCCAACAGAGCTGCTCGAAGCTTGTGACCTGGACGCATTCTGTTTATCTGTTTCTTTTTTTCTTGGTTCATACACTTCCTCATAAAGTTTTTCCTTATCATCAGGTGTCAAAGAACTTTCTGTTGATTCACATACCCCGGAATCATCACTCTGTCCCGACACAGCCTCGTGTTTATCAACCACATTATCTATATTGTCATACGGAGTCTCATCATCACTACCCGTGTCTGTCAAATTCCCATTTTCAGCAACACTTATGCCTGTTGATGTCAGCAATGTCTGGAAAGTCCACTTTTCATAGTCCGGTACTCCTCTCCTTTTGTCTTTTGACGTCAAAACTTTATTTTCAGAGGACTCTTTTTTCTGGTCTTCAGTATTTTCAAAATTTACAACAACTGTACTCATTAAGTCCTCCTCCTCCGAGCCACTACTGTTTGAAAGTGATTTATATTGCTTACCTACAATTTGTTCTTTTGAGTCATTATCTGGATCCGTTTCCAAATCACTGCCATTTTTAAGACCAAACAGTTTTTTCATTTTTTTGTCACTTGATGAACTGTCACCTGAAACTGGATTAATACTTGAATATTCTACTTCTGCATAATGTCCTTCCTGATTAATATCATCAAAAGATTTACTTGAAGACCGTCTCAGTTTTCCTGTTTTATTATTCCGTAAATCTTCAGTTGACCTTGATAATTCTCTTTCTGATCCACTGATACTTAAAACTGAGAAATTCTTATTACCTGTATTCTTTCCACTGCCATTAGCACTTGTGACCTGCACAAGAGTTACATGTTTGTTATCTGTATTTACACTCTTTATGGAACAGTAATCACCTTCTATACTACCATCGATCTTGCCGCATAACTTATCAGATGCGTCATTATGATTTTTTGTATCCTCATTTATTTGTTTGTGTTTCAAACTCGATGACAACTGAGGTTCATGATCGCTATACTTCAAGGTTGAAGCTTCTGTATTTTTTAGAACGTCATTATCTGATTTATCAGTGTCCTTACCACGACTTTTTCTAGACGGTACTGGAGGTGCAGGTCTTTTTTGATGTTGAGTAGTAAATGATTTATTTTCAAGTGGTTGATCGCTCAGGGAAGCGTATCCTTCCTGTTTACTAGATGAATCATGTAAACTTTCTATTTCTGCATACGTTTTATCTGGTTTATCAATAT
This sequence comes from Mercenaria mercenaria, assembly GCF_021730395.1. Lineage (NCBI taxonomy): Eukaryota > Metazoa > Mollusca > Bivalvia > Venerida > Veneridae > Mercenaria > Mercenaria mercenaria. Next base: position 7,440,790 of record NC_069372.1, read on the forward strand.
TTGGTGTCATTTGTGGACACTGAATTTTTGAATTGCTTGGATCGTCAGGCTTTTTATTAGAAGCAAAACAAGGAAGACTTATTTCCTCATACTCATTTGCTCGAGGTCTGCGTCTTGAAGCTGGGGAAGGTTTTGGCGACACAGAAGGTTTAATAACAAGACGGGCATAATCACCTTCTGGGGAATTAATATTGTCTTCACCTGATGAAGAGTCACTACGTTCAAACATTTTAATTTTATCCTTTACAGAGGCACGTAACTTCTTTTTTACCACCCCACCAGCCTTTTCTTCTACTTTGGTGTCAGGAATTTCAGAATTTTGAAATCCAATTTCTTCGTAAGTATGACTAGTTTGGCTAAGCAAACGTTCGTGATTTGAATTTTTCTCGGCCTGATCACTCATACTTTTAGCATGATTTAACACAGGTGAGTCATCTATTTTCAGTTTGGTTGGTTTGTTTACTTTTGCATACATTGCTGAAACGTCAACTTTGTCACTATCAGCATTCCGTTGTGAACGTTTTCTCGCACTGACAACTGAAGAAATAACTTCATAGAAGAACTCCTCATTTCTTAACTGTTTGTTTAATTCCCTTATCCTCGATTTTGTTATATCCATAGCACATGACAACGCATGAGTATGATCCCCAGCCCCAGGGTCATTCTCGCACTTCGATAATTCACATTCCAATCGTGAAATGAATTCTGGTGGTAAATTACTCGAAAATTTATCTTTCCATGCGCTTTTTGTTTCCTCCATGTTGGGAAAACTATATGTGTACACTTTTCACTTAACAGTCTTAAATGAATAGCTAAATTTACCTTGTTTTTTCACAATGAAAATAGATTGAACACACTTCCTCAAGTTTACGTCTCATGGCGGATCAGTCCCTATTGGTCAATTATCGACATGTTTCTAAAAATAGACGACAGGAAACCCCTTACGGTCTTCTACGAAACGTGCAGGTAGGATCGGTATTTTCCGTAAAAAAGGCACATTTTGAGGCCCGGACTAAGAAAATTTTGTTTTACACTCGTCATAATTTAAAAATATTTAGCGGAAATGTAACAAATCTTTATAACTACACTACAGTAGTTAATCAGAAGACCATTGTTGAGTGTAAAATTATACAAGTAGATCTAGATCTATGTTTAAAACTGTTGCAAATATTCTGTTTTGATCCATATAAAATTTAGAATGACCCTTTGGTATGTCGGGATGGTTGAAAATAAACCTTCGATTCGCTTATTTTTTAGAAACTGTTTGCACACCATTTATTTCATGCATGCAGATTTCAGTAAACCAGGCCTGGCACGAGAAAACGGGGAAATGCTGTTCTAGGAAATGGCTAGGGACTGGATACCGGTGTATCTGGAACAATATGCTTTACAATCTTCATTATCTTCAGTATTCTTACCATGCTATTTCGCAATACTGTTAAATATGTGCGTGGGCAGCAGACAGACGAACAAAGTGTTGCATTTCTTCTGTGTACAAATGTAAAAACTGTAAAAGACAGATTGTGTATCTTGAGGAGGTGAAATGCCAGTGCGCCTGTAATGCTTCAGATGTACAGGTCTACAGTGGATTGTGGGAGGTTACTCCCCAAAATTTATGGCCGGAAGAAAGAAGCTGTGTTAATGAATGGTGATGCTGTAGCATATCTGTCTGAAGCATCGGTTATGGCCCCTGGTGTTGGTTGGGGAAGGAGGGAGGAACGGATCTTGTTGAGCATGGTACGTATGAATATATGTCACGTCGATGCTTATAGTAGTCATTCTTGACGAAGTGTGCTGCCCTCCAGTTATGATTGGTTGTCTTAGTGTGGAGACCAGATGGAAGATTCTATGACGGGATGGATATATGTCTTTTAGGATTTCTATGTAGAAATGAAAGGGATGGTTTCCTTTTCTTGGAAATGTTATTCATGTGCGTTCTCCTGTTCAGGTTTTTGATGATGGTAACGTTCAGGTGTTTGACGCTGTTGCCTGATTTCAGGATGGTTTTATTAATGGTGTAATAGGATTTAACTGGTTTTTCACCTTAATGATGTGGATAACTTCGTGTTTATCTGATTAAAAATCACCTGCCAATCTTCCCGCACTCTTTGAAAATTGTTGAGATCTTCAACGGTTGGAGGATATCCAAGTCAGCTTTGCTCTGGATGGTGCGATAAAGCAAGCAGTCACCTGCAAAGAGTCTAGGCATGGAAGACGTTTTGCTTGGAGGACTGTTTATCGGCTAGGAAAAGCAATGGTTTGCTAGTATGCCTTGTTACATGTATGAATGAGATCTAGTCAGCGCCATTTCGAATATTTATGTGAAATATTTACGCGACACTAGAAGTGGGGCCTAAACATACCTTGGTATGGTTTTTTTTTTTTGGTAAATGGTAGCATACATTTCCATTACCGTCAAAGAACAGGCTCAGTCAAACCAAGACTGCAATATTTCATTTTGTCGTGTTGAGCGACCTATGGAATTTCCACTTTTCTATTTTATCACAGCAGTGTTGTTTGTGCCGTGTGGCGGCCGTAAGAAATCTCCCCGTATACATTTTAATCAGACCTGTTATATTTCGATCTTTTCTAGCACGGCTTTTATGTTGTGTTATTGGTACTGTTTAGTTTTTCAGCTTGAACATTTTGACTTTTGTGGTTCCAATAATCCCGTTTTCGTAGCTTGGGGCATTGTATAATCTCCCCTTGGATATGGTGCCTGCTTTTAATTTTGTCTTTTGGCAGTTTCCTCCCGTTTTCTTAGCTTGGGGCATTGTATAATCACCCATTGGATATGGTGCCTGCTTTTAATTTTGTTTTTTTTTGGCAGTTTCTGCGATATGCAGGCTTCGTAATTTCAGATCCCCCTTCTATTTTCCATTTTGTTTAGTTCTGCCCATTGTTTTCTCGTTTAGGGCAAGCCCATTATTTTAACTCGGGATCATACGCCGCTTTACATGGCATTACGCACTAGTGTATCATTGAAGGTTCCATGTGCACCGCCTTATGAACATTTCTGCGGATGTCTCGAAATTGTTCAGTTCGGCTAAAGGCTACCCGGGGCTAGAGGGCGTTGACGGAAACATGCATTTCCACTACCGTCCATAACAGGCTCAATCAAACTGAGCCTGGAACATTTTTATTTTTGTCGTGTTGAGCAACCTGTGGAGTTTCCACTTTCTCTATTTTGGTATTTTTTCTTTGATTAAGCTCATATCAGTTTTCAGCATGAAAAATAGGTATCCACTTATCAATGCGCTAATAATCAGAACAACAGACAGTCAGAAAAACACATGTGCATTTGTAACATTAAGCTCACATATCTAATTCTTTTCGATTATTCAATGTTATCCAGATATTGTTTTTATTGAAGGCACAGAAGCACAAGCATCATAACTCTGAGGCATTCTGTACCAGTACAAACCTGTTCTCCGCAAGTAACTGCCAACTTCCCCACATGAATCAGAGGTGGAGGACTAATTATTGCAGACACAATGTCGTTTATCAAATAGTCACAGAGAACATACGCCCCGCCCGGGGATCGAACTTGCGACCCCGCCGTTACATGCCTGAAATACTGTTGAAAAACGGCGTTAAACCCAAAACAAACAAACGAACAAATTACCTTGACTTTGCTCAATTTATACTGGAAGATGACCCTTTTCCGAAACAATTGTAAATAATTAATAAACATTTTCTGATCACTGCTTTTAATATGTATTTGTTTTCGAATATTGTATACCAGGTTTAAAAAGAATGTATTATTGACTTACTATGACACTATTTATATCAGACTGTAAGTATGCATCTGTTCATTATGGATGTTCTGTCGTTATCCTATTGTGTATATAGTTCATGTGAGACCTCCCGGATAGATCTAATTCTAATTAATTTTAAAATCACATTTTTTGAAGATACAAGATAGAATTTTTATTTAAAGTCGGTGTTACATAAAGAGACAACATTAGCTATGTACTGCTATTGACCGACATTGAAATTTTACAAGACACTTGACACATTTTGAATAGCAATAATTTTGATAAATAATTCAGTCAGATTGCATACAAAGCCAAAACAAGAACGTTTTATTTAATTTTAATGAGAACAGTAAAAGGAACTGAAGACGACAGTTATTCACGGTGAAGGACCGACGGACGACGGATACCGTATGCCTCACGGGTATCCGACACCCGGGGAATAGAAATACTGCTGATGGTAATTCTGTTCAGATTTAATAATTAGGACTGACTGACTATTTAAGTTTAATTACGGTCCATCCGCCCTTTCAGACACAATGAAGCATATAAATGCCACGTAGAGTATAGACCGCTCAATAATTAGGGGACGGCCATTAGAAAATAAGAGGAGCTTGGGCTGGCAGATTTCGCTCAGATTCGTTTCCCCTTTATTTGCGTACATAGAAAACCTGGTGCGAAACATCCATTTACATAAATTTTACAATAAATTGCGAGAAACATTTTTTGCAATTTGCCAACTTCTCTAAATAGTAATGTATACAAATAAACATGAATGAACATATATAAGTGGATAAAAGGCATATGTGAAACAACAGTAATGTACAATAAGAATTTATTACGGTGTAGCCGGTTAGCACAAAGGTAAATTTGACATGCCATTTTTAAATTTAGTGTAATGGGGCAACTTAATTACTACACGAGAAGCGGTTATATATGTGGATATCCTTCTGGAATAAAAGCCAAATTATAACAATACTGTCTCATAGGATATGGAACAGAAAGAATCAAAGCCTTGGGATGTCAGGTGGTTGCGGGTTTTGCTAGATTTATTTTCATTTTAAATGCCAGTCTCTAAATATTCATGTATAAGAAACAAATACTAATGGTCTTACTTTAACTACTAGATAAACCAACAACACTGTTGTGCAATCTGCGAGATGATTTTATTACGAGATCTGCATTCATTTAGCATAGATATATTCATCTCAATGAAACATGTATGAAGCATATCACGATCAAAACTGTCATATAAAATCCAATAAATGTTTTTAGAAAACAACTGTAAAAGTCTAACAAACTTTGTAACAGGTTCGATCGTATATTCGTCAAAGGAATACTGGCCGCCTGCGTAAAACCCCTTTTTATTTCTTTTTTAATTTAAGAGGAACCATAGAATCCGTGGCATGCACGGAGATCACATTTTAAGTGAATCTCCTCAGACTATTCCTCAGAATATCAAACAACGGACCGTGCTTAGACATGCTTACATACATATTTGTTATCATAAAACATATATTTGTTATCAAAAAATTTTCATAAAACAAATTTTCGTTCCGAACTTTTGTTAACATAATATTATCACATTATGCTATGTATATCTCATATATCTTACATTATGACATATTTCAATATGCTACTTCGTTTACCTGATACTTTAAGTATTGTCTTACATTTAAACAAAAAATGATATTTTCTAATACACTCTGAATCTATTTCTGTGCTTTTAAACATTGCCCGACATTTTCTTAAAAAACAGATATATTTCAATACTCTCAGTGTGTATGATTATACTTTCAAAAAACATGATAAATATCATTGCAGATGTTCTCGTAAGAGAAACTCGCTAGAACTGATTTCTATACAACGCCTCTCGTATAAATACCCATACATGAATGCACATGTATGCTTGAATGCGTATCAAACCGTAAAGACCGGTTTATGTAATCCGTTACAGTTAGACAAAGGTTCTCCGCTATACGATGTAACGCGGAGAACCAGTAATGCCTCATATCTAAGATAAACTCTGCCTGACCTTACATGAACAGCTGGAAGTCAGTGATGTAACCATGGGCTGGAATACGTAATCTTTGACAGTCTTATATAACCTAAATGGCCAGTGTGAATGGATAGAGGATGAATAAGAACTGCTTGATCATTGATACTTCATCCGCATTGTTCATGAATGGGACTACTTTGTGTAGCAAATGAACATATCCTTTGGATGTGAATTGGAATCAAATAAAGATGCTACATGATTGTCAGAAATACACTTAACTTTGGTAGCGGGATAAACCCGCAACCAAAAATACTTGTAGTTATTATGAGCGAAGCGAACGAATGTTTTGTTTAATATTCTAGGATATTCTTTAATTACTTGTAGCCAGATTATAACTTTTTTGGCTAGGAGGCAGTAGCATATCTTAAAGACTGTAATATTCATTGAGAGAAAAGCGAGTAAAATGTCTTATGAGATTTTAAAATATTTCCTGAAATGTATTTTCTTTATAACTGAGACAAGTATACTGATATAATATTAAGTTAAATATTGCAACCGGAATACATAATCATTTATTTACTTTTCTGACAGCCTCGCCCCCGATTTTCTAGTGGTCATCGCTTTAATATAGATATGTTCCAATAAAAGTACAAATAAGATTGAAAAAATACAAGAAAGAGCTCTTCGTTTTGTTTATGAAGATTATTTAAGTACATATGAACAGCTACTTAGTAAAGCAACCCTTCCTATCTTGTATATCAGAAGAACTAGAGCAATGGCCATAGAAACATTTAAAAATTTTAACAACATCGCTTCATCTGTTTTAAATGATTTAATTCATATTCATGATTCTGGTTACAACTTTAGATATTCCAACCTACTAGAAGTTCCCCGGGTAACTACAACTAGGTATGGTAAACAAAGCTTCAGATATGCCGCTCCGGTTCTGTGGAACTCGCTCCCAGAAAATTTTAGGAAAAATCTAGTTTTAATTAATCTAAAAGCTTAATTTCACACTGGAATGGTCAAGACTGCAAATGTTCAATGTGCAAACATACTTAGCAGCTTGTTCCGCAGGACCGGACGGCATCTCTTTTCATCACACCCAACCAGTTAGTTTTTGCTTTGTTTAGCTGTTTTTTGTTGTATGCCTTGTCCCTCATAGTTAGCTACAATTATTATGTGTACCTTGCTTCTTTTGTGTAGTTGACATAGTTTTATGCTTTTTTCTCCGTGCTTAGTTTCTTAGTTACTTGCTGTTATGCTTTTTGCATTGTGTTGTCAATACTTGTCTTGCTTTGCATGCTTTAGCTACTTTTTGTATACCTTGTTTCCTTGTGTAGTCGACTTATATCTATGCATTGTTCTCCATGGTTAGCTGCTTTAGCTGGTTTCTTTTTGTTGCTTTAGTTGCACACTTTTCTTTCTATTATTTTTATGTAATAATTTGCATGCTTTTTATGTTCTCTATGTGGTATTGTCATTTTTACATCTTATTTCCATGCTATGTTTTATGTGCTACTGTGAAGGAGCTGCTGCTCATTTCATTTCGGATCTGATATGAGGTGATATTCTCGTTTAGCATATTTTTAATTCAGCTTTTTGCGCCAGTTTTGCCTCTCAGTTTTTTATTTCATGTTTATCTTAAGCAGTTCTTAGGCTTTTGGTCAGAGCAGCAGGTCTTTCATGGGTTTAACTTCATGTTGTACTGCTACATGTAATTTTGTATTACCCTATCTCTTATTTTACAGCTTGCTTACTATATGTTTTAACTGTTTATCTTTGTTATATATAGTCGGTTAAAAGCGCCTGTCGCTTATGTTGTATTGTTTCTCTGTCTTGCCGACTAAAAATAAAATTTATCTTATCTTATCTTATATGAATAGTTTTATGGCCCCCAATTAAGTTCCTTATGAAATATGGTTATGATTCCAAATTTATGTAAACATTTCACACTAGGCGACAGAACTACGGAAAATCAAAAATTAGAGGAGGCAAACATATTCTATCATTGTGAAACTATCCTGTTTGTTTATAATATTACTGGCATAGTAACGGCAGTATAGTCTCGAGCGTAGCGCCAAAAGTTATTCCGCACAATGTAAGGTACGGTACGGAAAAGGAGAATTCATGTATTCTTGCGAATTCTCGTTTTAAACGAGATTTCATAAAAATAAAAACAAAGCTTTTGTGTAAAATAATTACACGTTTATTTGAGAGCTGTTGCATTTTTGACTGAGAGAAAATTGCAGTTAGATGCATTGATAAGACATAATTCAGAAATGAAGGTAACTTTATCATGTGGCTGTAGGAGACCTGTCTTTGGAAAAGGGGTGTTACTGTGTTGGGTGGGTGTCTGGATCTGCGTGATACCAGCTCAGCCTCAGACGCTTGAGTGTGGTGGCTGAGTACTTCCAATCGCACGATGAGATTTCTTGTTTTTGTGCGGACGCTATCGTGAAAACAAGCTATTTAGAACGAAATGTCATGACCAGACAAGAGTAAAAACGACCAAGGCTATCGGCACGATGCTTTTGCTTTCTGCATCCGCATGACAGTTTTCAGATTATTTTTTGGCAGTGGCTTGTCCTCCGATTCTAGAATTAAGGAAGTTCCATATTCCTAGACAACCCTGTGAGGATAGACTAGGATTACAGAAGTATTTAAGAGGCCTCAAATATATGTTGGGGCATGCGGTTAATTTATAAAAATGCTACTAAAAAAATATTGCAAAAAATTATCCTTAAGGTATTTCCGCAAATTGAAATTAGAAATCCATGTGAAAAATCAGAACCCTCGAAACAGCTTTCGAAATGCAAGGATACAAAAAATATATGATAAAAATTGAAAAGATATATCTGTAGGTAAACTTGCGAGCATGAAAGCTACGCTGAACCCTATCTCCACAGTGCTTTGGAAGAAAATGAGTGAACATTTTTGGTGCAAAATTTCGGTATCGTATGCAACCTAAATTGTTATAAAACATTTATTTTCAAATCAAAGAAATGCCAAAATAGTGCATACGAGCGTTACTTTTTCAAGAAAATGTCGTTAAACATTCTAATGCGCAAAACACGTGCACAGTTTTTCTAAAATATTTCGCCGCCATGTTTATTTCAAGGAATAAAATATATGATTGTTCTTTTTACCTGAGATTCCTTACTGAAATATGTATGTCTCCTTATTCATGGTTAGAGATATCCATTTAGTATAGTTTTTCACTGAGATCTGTTACCGATCCTTCACATTTAAAGAATAAACGCAATGTGTAATGATAGTTTTTCGCTTTACACACCTCCATTGGACAAGAAAGCCGTTTCACTTAAAATTTGTAAGCATCCGCTGACAAAATATTACTGAAAGATCGAAACTTTTTCTAAAATAAAGTTGAATTTCAATCATTTTCAAAAACTGGAAATATTACACATTGTGTTGAATTTATAAATAAAACAAAAATCCCCAAAATAAACCATTTTAGATATTTTCAGGGAACTATACGTTTCAGCCGAACAACGCATTTCAAGATGACACAAAACTGATTTCTCTTCGTAAACAATGTCAAAGTTCACCTGAGGAACATTGCTGAAAAAGTAAAAGTGCTTAATTGTTTCAGTTTTACGTCCTGTAGAAAACAATCAACTTTCAACTTTAAATGCATAGATGTTCTATAATTATTCCAATATAAAAAACCGTCCGATCTTTTCCGTGAGAAATAAAACGAAGCAAATTTAACTATTTGTTTACACTTCAACCATGTGAAATTAAAGGCATGTATTATCACGAGACTCCCGTGCATTTTGAACCTCGTGGTGAATTAAACTGAATTTACTTTAAATTATGGTGTCTCAGTTGAGCCAGTTATTTGTTATCTCAGAGAACATACATTAAAGAAGTGTTTATGAGATTATGCATGTGTACGAATATTTACTAGTCTACTTTATATTAACGACGACAGAAAACAAGTGTGCACTCGGCAAATAGCAAGTCTATCATTTTCAAGTGTATACTGAACACTGATCCCAATGTTCGTAATTTTCAGATAAAGAACTCGTTATCCTTGGTTTCGTAGACAGTCTTAGTACTGGACCGCTGTTTCTGCTGTCAACACCGCAGTAATGTAAAGTCAATGTCCATTTCTATGCCGGAATTTCAATGCACATTTATTATCAGTTTAAATCTATGAAAATGTGAAAAAATGTCATTGTTTAACGAAGAACCAAGATGCAGAAAAGTTACTTTTGAGATATTGCTGATTTTAATCATTAGGTTTTCGCGTGAGAAGTTCAACTGATTGCATTTTGTAAGATGTTTCGTAGTTATCTACAACTGTATACAAATTGTATTACCTCCTAACATATTTGGCTGTACATTTTTTTTGCGATTTATTCTCACTGTGTTTTCAAAAACATGCTGCATTATTCTCATATTGTTTAAAAAGTCGATAGATCAAAATTGGTTAGTTTACGACGCATGATACATCTATTAAGGAATCACTATACACATCGAACTTGTCCCGGACCAGTATGCGGAAATATTGTGGCCTAATGTTTCAAGATTGTCTAAAAATATTTGCATATATCGTGATAAAGCAAATATTTCGATTGTTTTTATAATTTATAAATATACAATCACGTATGAGTGAGAAAGTTACGTTAAGTAATTTCGGTAGTTACCGCAGGAAGTGCCGAAAATTCCATTTCCACCAAATTTTCCGTGAGATAAGCAGCGCGTAAGTACATAAATTCCACTGTAAAAAATTAAACCTTTCTTATACTTGACAATCCTTGAAAAGAATTTCGGATCGTTGCCAAATCTTGTTCACATTAAGTCTGAGACTTGTCTTACAATTTTAGGCAGTTTGGTACACCATACGTATAAAATCATTGTCCGCACATTGCACTACTTTTATGTATGCTGAAAATAGCAATATGTACAGATTTATTTTAGTTTTAATACATGAGGTGGTGAGGTTTGAAAACAGATTTTGTAATAAGTTTAGTTCTATTCAGTAAGACAATTCTCCTATGCACTAATTGAAACTTTGAACTAACTTATGCCATTCATGAATTTTTAATAAAGTATTTTGAAAGGATTTATAAATCTAACCAAAAATTTGGAAAAATACAGGTAAAATATCTTCTTTATTTATTTCCAAATTTTAGTTTTACATTTTATACAGCTACTTTTAGTTCAGGTCTTGAAAACTGAGCTGTTTTTGTATTCTGGAACAGCTGCATTTGAAAGCTTTTGTTCACTATATTTTCACACTTCAAATGAAGGTCACTCTAAATTCAAGATGGCGGAAGTACCTTAAAGTGTTGGAACATCGGTAGTTTTATTGACACGTCACACTTCATTTCCGAGCAATAACTGGAGAAACATTTGACCTAGAACCTTCAAACTTCATAGGGTTGTAGGGCTGCTGGAGTAGACGACCCCTATTGTTTTTGGGGTCACTCCGTCAAAGGTCAAGGTCACAGGGGCCTGAACATGGAAAACCATTTCCGATCAATAACTAGAGAACCACTTGACCCAGAATGTTGAAACTTCATAGGATGATTGGTCATGAAGAGTAGATGACCCCTATTGATTTTGGGGTCACTCCCTCAAAGGTCGAGGTCACAGGGGCCTGAACATTGAAAACCATTTCCGATCAATAACTAGAGAACCACTTGACCCAGAATGTTGAAACTTCATAGGATGATTGATCATGAAGAGTAGATGACCCCTATTGATTTTGGGGTCACTCCATCAAAGGTCAAGGTCACAGCGGCCTGAACATGGAAAACCATTTCCAATCAGTAACTGGAGAACCACTTAACTCAGAATGTTGAAACTTCATAGGATGATTGTACATGCAAAGTAGATGACCCCTATCAATTTTGGGGTCACTCCATTAAAGGTCAAGGTCACAGGGGCCTGAACATTGAAAACCATTTCCGGTCAGTAACTTGAGAACCACTTGACCCAGAAGGTTGAAACTTAATAGGATGATTGGTCATGCAGAGTAGATGACCCCTAACGATTTTGGGGTCACTCTGTGAAAGGTCAAGGTCACAGGGGCCTGAACATTGAAAACCATTTCCGGTCAGTAACTTGAGAACCACTTGACCCAGAATGATGAAACTTCATAGGATGATTGGTCATGCAGAGTATATGACCCTTTACGATTTTAGGGTCACTCTGTTAAAGGTCAAGGTCACAGGGGCCTGAACATGGAAAACCATTTCCAATCAATAACTTGAGAACCTCTCGACCCAGAATGTTGAAACTTTAAAGGATGATTGTTCATGCAGAGTAAATGACCCCTATTGTTTTTGGGGTCACTCCGTTAAAGGTCAAGGTCACAGAGGCCTGAACATTGATAACCAGTTCCTGTAGATGACCCCTATTTATTTTGAGGTCACTTGATCAAAGGTCAAGGTCACAGGGGCCTGAACAGTGACTTAAGAACCACTAGGCCAAGAGTGTTGAAATTTAGCGGGATGACTGGACATGCCAAGTAGATGATCCCTATTGCAGCCAACCATCAGTGTCTCTTTGACTTTCGCTCCTGACCCCTATTGACTTCTTGCCTATAGGACTTTGCATTGGGGGAGACATGCGCTTTTTTACAAAAGCATTTTCTAGTTCCTTTAGATGTGGAATTGCTATGTCCGACTGGAGACTTTTAGACGGTGAACAACAAGTGGGTTTTTTGCATTCCGTCTGTCCGCGGCATACATGCCATATTTTCAGACGGTCAGTAAGGGAGATTGCCAGACAAAGATTGTATTCCATGTGATGTGTTAGTGATGTCACTGCTATTGACATGTATTTAATTAAGAACCTGCATCAATACACACCTGTTATTTAAAGTGACTGTGACTTTAAGTGCATTATAGCACTGGGAGTTGATTTATTTTTTGCTGATATGGAATTAACTTTTTTAAATTGTATTTATATCCAAAGGGTTTTCTTGGTTTGGGCAATCATTGCAATAGTGAAAAAAAACTTTAATTTGCAGTTTAATCACATTAGATTCACAAGGTTTACAAGGATAAGAAAACAGAATAACTGACATTTTGAGTGAATTTGTTATTTACTTTAAATCAATAGACTTAAACAAAGAAGGAACTAATAAAAATAGTAACATTATATTAAGCATATTTAGTTCCTTTTTCAACTTGCATGTCATGGTGTTAAAATATTTCCACATTTCCCCTAAAATCTTAGTCTAGCTTAAGCCCTGACTTTCATCACAAAAAGTAATGATCATTCTTGGCAAGAATTCACAATGGGTCATGTTACATACTAAAATGGTATTTTCAGTGACATCTGGATACAAACAACTGAAGATATGCATAAAGGTATAATTATTCAAAGCCTATGATAAACATGAAACATGATAACTGAAAAATAAAATGTGTAAGTGTTTCACCAAAAAAAAAAGTTATAAATACCCTGTTTTATGTTTTTCATTGAAATGTGAAAGCGCATGCGAATTACACATGCGCCAAGTTAGTCTATTAATTTTTTCCCTGAAAAAAAAGTGGCTATTAATTTATAACGGCCAGGGCTAGCACTGAGCTATATAGCTAAATCTATCATTATGTAGCTAGAAATAGCTATAAATCCAATAACAATTGTTTAAAATATGTTAATATTAAATATAAAATATTTATTATCCCATTCAAATGGTTTATGAGACAAAAGACAATCACAAAGAATGGAGATCTATGCAGTTTCAGTTTCAATACATGTTGCGAATTTCTGCGAATAGTCATTTATAAATTTGTCTTATACAGTACCATAATTATCACAAGTGAAAAAATCAGTGATGAGTTATCGCAAAATACTGCCGCAGTTATTGAAAATGTGACTACAAAGATCTTGGTTTTGTGTTATTGTCTTTCATCTTATAAACCTTTTGGACGGAATTATGACCATTTTGCATCTTGTTTTGACATATTTTGCATTATTATGTCTCCCCCAGGAGACATATTGTTTTTGCCCTGTCCGTCCGTCCGTCCTTCCGTCCGTCCGTACGTCACACTTCATTTCCAAGCAATAACTGGAGAACCATTTGACCTAGAACCTTCAAACTTCATAGGGTTGTAGGGCTGCTGGAGTAGACGACCCCTATTGTTTTTGGGGTCACTCCATCAAAGGTCAAGGTCACAGGGGCCTGAACATTGAAAACCATTTCCGATCAATAACTAGAGAACCACTTGACCCAGAATGTTGAAACTTCATAGGATGATTGGTCATGAAGAGTAGATGACCCCTATTGATTTTGGGGTCACTTCGTCAAAGGTCAAGGTCACAGGGGCCTGAACATTGAAAACCATTTCTGATCAATAACTAGAGAACCACTTGACCCAGAATGTTGAAACTTCATAGGATGATTGGTCATGAAGAGTAGATGACCCCTATTGATTTTGGGGTCACTCCGTCAAAGGTCAAGGACACGGGCCTGAACATTGAAAACCATTTTCAATCAATTACTAGAGAACCACCTGACCCAGAATGTTGAAACTTCATAGGATGATTGGTCATAAAGAGTAGACGACCCCTATTGTTTTTGGGATCACTCCATCAAAGGTCAAGGTCACAGGGGCCTGAACATTGAAAACCATTTCTGATCAATAACTAGAGAACCACTTGACCCAGAGTGTTGAAACTTCATAGGATGATTGTACATGCAAAGTAGATGACCCCTATCGATTTTGGGGTCACTCCATTAAAGGTCAAGGTCACAGGGGCCTGAACATTGAAAACCATTTCCGGTCAGTAACTTGAGAACCACTTGACCCAGAATGTTGAAACTTAATAGGATGATTGATCATAAAGAGTAGATGACCCCTAACGATTTTGGGGTCACTCTGTGAAAGGTCAAGGTCACAGGGGCCCGAACATTGAAAACCATTTCCGGTCAGTAACTTGAGAACCACTTGACCCAGAATGATGAAACTTCGTAGGATTATTGGTCATGCAGAGTAGATGAACCCCAACGATTTTAGGGTCACTCTGTTAAAGGTCAAGGCCACAGGGGCCTGAACATGGAAAACCATTTCCAATCAATAACTTGAGAACCTCTCGACCCAGAATGTTGAAACTTCATAGGATGATTGTTCATGCAGAGTAAATGACCCTTATTGTTTTTGGGGGTCACTCCGTTAAAGGTCAAGGTCACGAGGGCCTGAACATTGATAACCAGTTCCGATCAATAACTTGAGAACCACTTGACCCAGAATGTTGAAACTTCATAGGATGATTGAACATGCAGAGTAGATGACCCCTATTGATTTTGGAGTCAGTCTAATAAAGGTCAAGGTCACAGTGGCCTGTTCATGTAAAATCATTTTTTGGAAATAACTTGAGAACCACTTGACCTACAATGTTGAAACTTAATAGGATGATTGGACATGCAGAGTAGATGACCCCTATTTATTTTGTGGTCACTTGATCAAAGGTCAAGGTCACAGGAGCCTGAACAGTGACTTGAGAACCACTAGGCCACTAGTGTTGAAATTTAGCAGGATGACTGGACATGCCAAGTAGATGATCCCTATTGCAGCCAACCATCAGTGTCTCTTTGACTTTCGCTCCTGACCCCTATTGACTTCGTGCCTATAGGACTTTGCATTGGGGGAGACATGCGCTTTTTTACAAAAGCATTTTCTAGTTTGTATTGGTTTTATAGCTACATCTAGCTAGATGTAGCTATATAGCTAATTTGTGACTTTTCTGGGACCTGTTAATGATGTTACTTATTTTAAAAAAAAGAAATAAAAAACAAAAAAAACAGAAAGAATTAATAAATTAAAAAAGAAGAAAAGAAAGAAGAAAAAAAATAAAAAAGAAGAAAGAGAGAAGAAAAAAATGGGAAGAAACAATGAAAAATGAAAGAAAAAAATGCAAAATCATGAATATGAATTGAAGTAATAACATACTCTGAACAAAAAACAAAATTACAAAAATATATTTTTTAAACGATTATTTATTATGGAAATTGAAGAGAAAAAGAATAAAATGGGCCATGAACTGAGCGCCTGCTTGTGGTGTGGCGAGGATATAGTTGGACAACTATGTAAACATTGAAACATTAAAACATTACTATTTTCATTAAGAAGATTTTAATTTTTATCATTCATAATCATTCATCAACAGCGCATAAATAATTGTCCACCTATAACTGAACGCTCATGTATAATACCAAGTAGGATGAGAACGATATTTCTGCGTGCCGCCATTGATATGTATATCGTTTCAGATTATACTAACCCAACATAGCTGATCGATAACATGAAATAATATGACAGGCATTTAAACACGCTATTTAAAGTGAAATAAGTAAGTTTACAACATCATATATGTTTGATGCCTCCTAAATACTTCCATAATCCTAGCCTATCCTCATAGGGTTGTCAGGGAATATGGAACTTCCGTAATCCTAGAATCGGAGGCTAGAATTACGGTACTGTAATCCTAGCCACTGCCTTATTTTTTTATTCACATGGTGATCCTGCATGGAAATTTGTACCAGTTAACGAGCTATTTTTGTTGTTCCATACATGTTCCATAAGACTAATCAGATATACTGAAAACATACATGATTGTGTAGTCAAAGGGGTACATCACATAAAGGTTTTGGGGTGGTCTGGAGTATAATAATCTCTATATATAGGCAAGGGCTCCAGCTGTCAAAATGGCAATTTTAGTATGTAGCAGTGTGTATATAATGTATAATATAAGTAGTCTATGATATTGATTGTCAGATTAACTCAGTTGGTAGAGCATAGATCTGACTTGCAAGCAGAAGGTCACAGGTCGCTGAAAAAAATGGCCATCAGAGCTAAAAATAGAAAAATCTTGTCCAGCTTTCATTTGTCAAACTGCTGGCCGGATTTCAACAAAACATCTTAGGAGTGATCACTTCCAAGCTAATGTGATAAAAAGAATATTACATTAATTTTGTCTTTTTCACATTGACTTGATTAAACCAAAATAGAATAGTAAAATGTTGGACAGATACTTACATTCTGTTATTCTACTCAGCACATTTAATAATCTCTGTATATATAAAAGGACTCTCATGTAAGATCCTCTTTTAATTATCTGTGTTTCGAAGAGAAATTTGGACAATTATTTCATTTCTTAAAATTGCTGCACAATATTTATGTCAGCATTATTTTACTGCTCTTAAATATCAACATTATGACCGCAGTTCTATTACTAGTTGAACATGTTTTAATCTAGTACCTTATACTTTTATAGTCAATGCTGTTCCCAGCTGAAAGATTCCTTTTTTGTTTAATTCTTCAGATTCAGATGGAAGGATTTCATAAACTTCAGGATGACCTGGAAAAGGTCATAGAGAAGGATGACTCAGCAAGCTCAATCACAACAGATTCTGAGGAAACGAAACTTGAGTTCAGGAACATGAACGAGCGACTGAAACATATGTTCCATACGAACAAATTCCAGATCTTGATTGTGTGCCTCGTCATTTTAGATTGTCTTCTGGTTATAACAGAGCTGCTGATTGATCTGAAAGTGTTTCCACACTCGGCCAGCGAATCGCCTGCTCCCCACATTCTTCATTATGCAAGTATAGCCATACTCGGACTGTTCTTGATTGAGACTCTCGTAAGACTCGCTGTTTTCAAGCTCGAGTTCTTTAAACACAAGCTGGAGGTGTTTGATGCTGTTATTGTGATTGTTTCGTTTGTTCTCGATATTGTCTTCAGAAATCAAGAAGGACCTGAGAGTGGTATTGGGCTTCTTATTGTCCTCAGACTCTGGAGAGTGACCAGGATTTTAAACGGTCAGTATCTTAAATCTTTTGCAGAATCAAAGGACATTGAGTAAATCTTTATAGTTTACCTAGACTTTGTAAAGGTTTTTGAATTGTTATGCTCCCCAATGATGGAGAGAGATATATTGCTCATTGCCAGTCCATTGCAGAGCCTAAAGGAGGAACTTTTTAGGTTAATCTGAGACTGTTTAATGTCTGCATGTATTTCTGCAAGTAATTCAGATCACCGTTTTCCATGCACATTATAATTTGGCAAATTTCAAAGGGATCAGTGACAGTTGTTTCAATTAAAACATACGTATACATGGATTCATTTTTAGCCCACCATCATCAGATGGTGGGCTATTAAAATCACTCTGCGTCCGTGGTCCGTCCGTCCGTCATTCCGTCCGTCCGTCCGTTAACAATTTCTCGTTATCGCATCTCCTCAGAAACTACTGGTGGGATTTTGACCAAACTTTGTCAGAATGATGTATTGGTACCCTAGTTGTGTCCCCCTGAAAATCAGACTGGTTCAACAATTTATGAGTGAGTTATGGCCCTTTGTTTATTTCTATATTTTACATAGATTTATATAGGGAAAAACTTTGAAAACTTTTTTATCCAAAACCACAGAGCCTAGGGCTTTGATATTTGGTTTGAAGCATCATCTAGTGGTCCTCTACCAAGATGATTCAAATTATTTCTCTGGGGTCAAATATGGCCCCGCCCTGGGGGTCACATAGTTTATAATGACTTATATAGGGAAAAACTTTGAATAACCCCTTGTCCAAAACCACAGGGCCTAGGGCTTTGATATTTTGTATGTGACATCATCTAGTGGTCTTCAACTAAGATTGTTCATATTATACCCCTAGGGTCAAATATGGCCCCGCCCTTGGGGTCATATGGTTAACATAGACTTACATAAGGAAAAACTTTGAAAATCTTCTTGTCCAAACCACAAAGCCTAAGGCTTTGATACTTGTAATGTAGCATCATCTAGTGGTTCTCTACCAAGTTTGTTCAAATTATCGCCCTAGGTCAAAAATGGCCCCGCCCTGGGGGTCACATGGTTCATATAGACTTATATAGGGAAAAGCTTTTATAATGTTCTTGTCAATAACTAAAACATTCAAATTTGGACCACATGTATATTTTTGAGTGGCAAGATGAACCTTGACACGAGTTGACCTTGATTTTGACCTAGTGACCTACTTTCACATTTCTGTAGCTACAGCCTTCAAATTTGGACCACTTGTATATTTTTGAGTGGCAAGATGAACCTTGACATGAGTTGACCTTGATTTTGACCTAGTGACCTACTTTTACATTTCTCAAGCTACAGCCTTCAAATTTGGACCACTTGCATAGTTTTGTGTACCGAAATGAACTTTGACCTTTACATTGACCTAGTGACCTACTTTCACATTTTTTAGGTACAGGCTTCAAATTTGGACCACATGCATAGTTTTGTATTCTGAAATAGAATTTGACCTTGATTTTGACCTAGTGATCTACTTTTACATTTCTCAAGCTATAGCCTTCAAATTTGGACCACATGCATAGTTTTGTGTATCGAAATGAACCTTGACCTTTACATTGACCTAGTGACCTACTTTCACATTTCTGTAGCTACAGGCTTCAAATTTAGACCACATGCATAGGATTGTGTACTGAAACAAACTTTAACCTTGACATTGACCTAGTGACCTACTTTCACATTTCTCAAGCTACAGCTTTTGAATTTGGATCACATGCACAGTGTTGTGTACAGAAATGAAATTTGACCTTGAGGTAGTCAGTAAGTCTTGAAATTTGGAACACTCAAAAATGGCACATTGGTGGGCGCCAAGATCACTCTGTGATCTCTTGTATTTTTCAGGTATTGTTTTGTCAGTCAAGTTACAGGCAGAGAAAAGAGTTCAGCGTGAACGTAGATTACGAGACGCGTGTGAACAGGAGCTTATGAAATATCGCGAGTACTGCGCAGCTCAGGAGAGCGAGATTGAAACGTTGAGAGGCCTTTTAAGAAAACACGGTATCAGTGACATTATACAGACAGAAATTCCAAAACCCGCAAGTCGTATTGATGTTGTCGCAGAAGTTAATCAAGTTGATGATAAAGGGATTGAAGTGAAAGAAAAAAGTCCCGATATGCCGCCTTCAGTCTGATTTGTTCTTCTCTCTGTCTGACACTTCTCAATGAAAATGGTTGCCATTGTTTTTTGGTAGCATGTTTCTACAGATTTTGTTGATTTATTCACATTTTTGAACAGTTATAATGCATAAACAAAGTTAAGCATGACTGAGTTTGATAAATCTTGCCTACTTGTATTTAAATCAGCAAAATTTGTAGAATCAGATATGTATAATTATGCATTTAATGTGCTATTTAAAGAAATTTATAAGGTGCATTTAAATATGTTCATCAAGTATTTTCAGTTAGTTGTTTTTGCAAGGAGTATCTGTCTTAAGCTGTTATCTAAGCATTATGTAATATATTCATTTGGACACTCGCCACATTGAAAGGTTCCATTTCAGTTTTCTTGTTTGTGCATCATGTCACCAGTTATTTGTTTAACACTCATTAAACATCTCCAATTAATTAGTCACCATATAATATAATCACATTTTTGTGATAACTTATAAATGCTTGGAACATAGCCTTACTGAACAATTTTTTGTTTTATGTGTACATGTAATTCTATTTTTCTCAGTCTTTATGTATCATTTGATATGACCATAATGCCGCCAGTTTCTGACTGTTTCATCAAATTTTGAAATTCAATTTTGTTGATTGACTATGTCACAATCTCAGTAGTACTTCCACTGGCACCAGACCAGAAAGAAAATGCCTCTGTATATGTTATACCCTACCCCTAGGTATCATATAAGAACCATGGTCGTGAACGGGAAAATATACTAACCCATTTCAATCGCGTATTTCATACCTAAAACACGCAGTTCAGTAAATGTGTACTATTGATATTAAACAAGTGGTAATTTATCTTCCGTTGTGTACCTGTCACATTTCTTCAATACTTCTTATCTTAGAAAAACAACGTGTAGTTTATAGTTTTTTCAACGATACACAAAAGACTTGCTTGAACTTCCCTGGTGTCTAGATTACAGACACACTCTGATTGGCTGATGTGAAAATGTATGTCCTTCGTCATTTTACTACATGTGTACGCTTAAATATTTATATGCAGCATAAATGTGCAAAATGAATTAAATAAACAGAATAGATGTATACCAATGTATGATTTCAAATTCAAAATCATATACAAGATGAAGTTCATTCATCATTTTGAGTCTTATGGTAAAACTGTGAATATATTGCATTCTGTTTTTGTTTGTTTACATTTGGCCTAACATGTGCACACTGCCGTGACCTCTAGACCGGATGTTCATTAGGGGAGTTCACGCAAGTTTTTTCTGTAACGTTGACTAAAGCATAAAATATGTGGAGCATCTCTGCAATATGGAATATTGAGACAATGTGACAGGTGCATGAATGAAGATAAATTATCGTTTGTTTAATATCAATAGTACACATTTACTGAACTGCGTGTTTTAGGTATGAAATACGCGATTGAAATGGGTTAGTATATTTTCCCGTTCACGACCATGGTTCTTATATGATACCTAGGGGTAGGGTATAACATATACAGAGGCATTTTCTTTCTGGTCTGGTGCCAGTGAGTACTTCCTTATTGATGAATATCAAACATTTGACAATTTCTTTTTAAAAAATACAAATTTAAGTGAATTGTTATTGTGATATAGAGGGTTTTAACAAGGGAAGTAACCTTATTTTGACTTATTTTCCATTCACACATGGATTATAACTTTTTAAACTCCTTGTAAACACTAGCTACTTGAATGCTCTTAATCTAAGTTTGCTCTTCAGAGTTTCTTCCTCATGTTTTTGTTACTTGTATAAAAAAAGGCTGCAAGTATGAGATGTATGTAAGCATTGATTTAGAATTATACATTATTCTGTTTCCTTAATGTCTAACAACCTATTGAAACTCTACAATGTACATGCAAGACCTACAACTTGTTAATTTTTAGATTTTATATATAGATTTGCATGTAACAATTTGATTTAATTTTGAATATCACTATCATATATAGGGATTTACAAGTACTGAAATTGCAGCCTGTTGAATTAAATATACTTTCAAACTTTGACAGAAATGAAGTCATAAAACGACCCCACATGTTTAGCTCTTGTTATTAATATGAAAATGGGACCACTGTTGATTTGTATGTAAATTTTATTCATATTCATGCAGAGTAAATGGTTAGGATGTATAGATTTAGACATTTAACCCTAACCCTACAAAATTTTTATAATGAACTTGTCCATCTTTCAATTTGGACAGTACCATTAACTGTTAAAAGGGGTGCTAACCAAAAAGATACTGACTGAATGGCAAACAGTGCAGATCTTGATCAGACTGCATGGATGTGCAGGCTGATCATGATTTACACTGGTTGCAAATGCATAATCACTTGCCGCCAGCAGGCTAAGGATTAATCTGATTTGTTTGAAATAAACTTGTAGTTATTGCAACAATATTTTGCAAGAAATTGGTGCTGGTAAATGTTGCATAGTAAATCAGTGTTCTGCTTACTAAGTTTCTTACAGTTTTAACCCTTATCATGCTGGACACGATTGATTCTACCTTTGCGACCAGTGTAGATCATGATCAGCCTGCACATCAGTGCAGTCTGATCATGATCTGCACTGTTCACCGTTCAGCCAGTATCTTTTTGGTATGCACAACTTTCAACAGTAAATGGTACTGTCCAAATTGAAAAATGGATGAGTTCATTATAGAAATTTAGATGGGTAAGGGTTAAAGATATCCAATGTTCATCTTTCACTATAATATTTCATCTTCAGACATTTGCTTCACATGGAGAAAATCCTCATTAAATGAGCCGCGCCATGAGAAAACCAACATAGAGAGTTTGCGACCAGCATGGATCCTGACCAGCCTGCGCATCCGTGCAGTCTGGTCAGGATCAATGCTGTTCGCTAACGATTTCTCTAATTGCAATAGGCTTTGAAAGCGAATAGCATGGATCCTGACCAGACTGCGCGGATGCGCAGGCTGGTCTGGATCCATGCTGGTTGCAAACCCATTATGTTGGTTTTCTCATGGCACGGCTCAAGTACATTTAGCTCAATAAATATATAGATATATACATAAATTGTGAATATAGAGCTATATTCAGAATGAAATATAACACAGTGACAGTCCTTTGTTAAAAAAACTTCCAGTTTTTCTTGTAGTAGTAACATTTGAACTGTGTTAAGCTATGCATGCATTAAAGGGGAACTATTTTAAACCTAATGCATAGTACTGTTTATACAATCTATGTATGCCTAAACTATATGTAGTAATTGTTCATTTTTTTCAAAGATGAAATTTAGGTTTAGTATACCTTTAAAGAACATGATGTTTTGTTTGCAGCCTTATTGATACACAAGTGTTTTTTATGGAACTTGTAGAAAGCTCTGTTTAAAAGAAATAGACCTGTAATGTTTAATTGAAGTTTAGAAGGAAGAAACACCAGTAATAATAAAGTGAAAATAGTGAGATCCAAGATTTTATTCAAATAAACCATCTTATGAAGTTTTAAGGGAAACAGAAAATATCTACATCTTACTATTCACTTGGTAAAATTGGTAAAAAAAGGTAACATTTCAGCAAAACAAGAATACAAACTTGTTGATATTCCTTTATGTTGACATCATTTCCTGTGTTTTGAAAATGATAATATTTTTTATATAATCTCATTACAAATCCCTTTTAAATACATTCTGAAGTGCATTTTGATTTTGCAAAGAAAATTCAAGTTTATCCGTAACATGTTGTATACATTGATAAGAAATGTCTTTTGGAATGGTTTCCTTAGTGCATTATAGAAATTTGCTAGATATATTCACCAAAGATTAAACATTTCTTGACTTAATTTAGATCTGGATGACTTGTTTACATGATTTTTGAGTTATTAAGATTATTTCTGAGTCTTTGCTGGAGTAACTTAGATCTGTATAATGTAGATTGGATAATGTTTGAAATAGTTTATTTTTTGCTAATATTGGCGAGTAGAAGAAATCTCCAAGTCATTATTAAACAGAATATCTCCGAGAGTATAATCGGCTAAAAGGTGCAGACTTTGTCCTTGCAGTTGCATAGTTATAGTGACATGAAAATTACCAATTGTACACTACCTCGATAACATAGTTCCACTTGTCTAAATGCTTCGTGAATTGTAGTATATCTTTATAAACTAATTACCTACAAGTAAACTGTTTAAATCTGTGTAAACTAATGACCTATATGTAAACTGTTTAAATCTGTGTAAAGTGTTTACAGTGTATGACTTGTTTATATTTGTATAATCAGTTTACCTTTTTGAGACTTGTTTACAACTGTGTAAACTGTAACTTGTTTACATCTGTGTAAACCATTTATCAACATGTGACTTGTTTACATCTGTTTAAACAGTTTTAAGTTGAACTTTATGATTTGTTTACATCTGTGTGAACTAATACCTCTGTGTAAACTGTTTATCAGTGTGTGACTTGTTTACAGTTTTTGATGGATCTGAATGACTTGTTTACATAATTGTATGATTTGTTTACACTTTGATGTTTAGATGACTTTTGTGCTTTTGTGTGAATATTGCTTAAGTTTGCATTTATATGTAGTGCCAATTTTGTTTAAAAGGCTGTGTGTCATTTTCTGTTTATAAATCTTGTACAAATCTATATCTGTAAATGTGTTGTTGTTCTAATGGCAAGATCTGTCTGATATTCAAAATGCATACCGGTATTTAATGAATTTTGGTATGAAGAAACTTCAGAGTTAAGGAAATGGTTAAGTTTATATATTATTATGTGTAAGTGTATCGGATTGCATTTTCTTGTATAATGTTTTAATCACGAAACACATGTAAAACTATTTGAGCCGTGCCATGAGAAAACCAACATAGTGTGTATGCGACCAGCATGGATCCAGACCAGCCTGCGCATCCGCGCAGTCTGGTCAGGCTCCATGCTGTTCGCTTTTAAAGCCTTTTGGAATTGGAGAAACTGTTAGCGAACAGCATGGAGCCTGACCAGACTGCGCGGATGCGCAGGCTGGTCTGGATCCATGCTGGTCGCAAACCCACTATGTTGGTTTTCCCATGGCACGGCTCATTTGTTTATCTATATATTAGAAGACTGTCACAATTTATTGTGATAAATTATTTGTTGGCACTAAACCCAGCCTAAATGCAGCAAGCAATGTTATTTTTTGGCAAATATTTTTATACCCCCACAAAACGAAGTTTGGGGGGTGTATATAGGAGTGAGCTTGGCGGTCAGTCGGTTGGTACGTCCGTTGGTTTTTGTGGTTTCTGGATGATAACTCATTAAAGGCTTGACCGATTTGAATAATTTTTGGTACACAGGTGTAACATCAGAAAGTACAGGTCAAGTTCGAATTTGGGGTCAATAGGTAAAAGGTCAAGGCCACAGTGACCCTGAACAGTTAAACAGTTTCTGGATGATAGCTTGAGAATGCTTGGGCCTATGATCATATATTTCGGTACACAGGTGTAACATCATGAAATACAGGTCAAGTTCGACTTTGGGGTCTGTAGGTCAAAGGTCAAGGTCACAGTGACTCGGAACAGTTAAACGGTTTCCGGATGATAACTTGAGAAGACTTGGGCCTAGGATTATAATTTTTGGTACACAGATGTAACATCATGAAATACAGTTCAAGTTCGACTTTGAGGTCTGTAGGTCAAAGGTCAAGGTTACAGTGACTTGGAACAGTTTAACGGTTTCCAGATGATAACTTGTGAAAGCTTGGGTCTAGGATCTTAAATTTTTGTACACTGGTGTAACATGATTTAATACAGGTCGTGTTAGACTTTGAGGTTAGTAGGTCAAAGGTCAAGGTTACAGTAACACGAAACAGTTTAACAGTTTCCGGGTGATAACTTGAGATTGTTTGGGCCTAGGATCATGAAAATTGATAGCAGGGTTGGTTATGATGACCCCTAATGATTTTGAGGTCAGCAGGTCACAGGTCAAGGTCGCAGTGACCCGGAACACTTAAACGGTTTTCGGACAATAACTTCACACACGTGGGACCAGGATCACGAAATTTAATAGGGAGGTTGGTCATGACCAACAGATGACCCTTAATTATTTTGGGTTCCAAAGGTCAAAGGTCATTTTAACCTTTTCTGGACAATAACTTGAGAACGCTTGGGCCGAGGATCATGAAACTTCATAGGGAGGTTGATCATGACCAGCAGATGACCTCTATTGATTTTGTGGTCAGTAGGTCAAAGGTCAAGCAAGTTTAGCTTTGACATTGGCTTAGTTCTGTGACAAGGCCATATTGTGGGGGTATAATTCGTCACTCCTGTGACAACTCTAGTTTAATTTTCATGTTTTCATTATTAATTACCTATATTTTTTTGCAGCTGAGTGATTTTCAATTCATGAATCAATGCAAGTTTTTTGTCAAATTTTATCATATACTGATCTTTAAATGTTCTTCAATTACATTTATGAATTGTGTGTGTTGTTCATTAAAAAAATACAAATATTGCATATATACACATTTTGGCATTTAATTATTTACATATTTTTAATACACATAATACTCTTTTGAACTGTGATATTTGATAATTGCTGTAAAATTGTAAAACTGAATCTGAAGACCAGTCTAGTATGAAAACAGCCTTGCCATTGGTCAGTTTCTAGGTTGTGCTCAGAAACAACCAATCAGATGGAAGAATTTTCAGACTGGTCTTCAGCTCGAGTTTTATAACCATACAGCTTAAAAGGAGAATATAAATACATGATTATACTGTCTGTTATTATGTGATTTTGTCAGTATTTAAAACATGCAAGCTTGATTGATTAGGCATGATTGATTTGACTGTACTGTTAGTACACTTTTTGGTGTATTCTGTATTTTTATGTTTGTCATCTGTTAGGTTGAATAGAAAGACAACATGGTCAAATGTTTTATAAAATTAGTAAATGTACATACAAAACAGTTGTTTATTAGAAGTTTAGTCTCATAGAATTGTGATACAGGACACGATTATTATGAAACAACATTCTTAACTTCACCGTAAAACTCTGTCAGTTTCTTGTAACAAACTTTTTGAAAGTTGACCAGTAATACATGAGTAGCTAAGTGTTTTTGAATTGTAAATACTGACATGAAAAACGGTGAATTGTGTAACTTGCCAGTAGATTTATTTTTGATGTAAATATTTATTGTAAGGTACATTTTTAGATGATCACATATTAAGATATTGATATCTATACTTTCATTTGAGAGGTATATTTGAAATACCTAGTTGAAAGTTTTTGGTAATTGCCTACATGTTTTTGGTCTATTTTTAGCTGGACTATGCGAAGAATTATGAGAGCTATCCTACTCACCATGGTGTCGGCGTCACACCTTGGTTAAATTTTTAGCACACCTGAGCACAAAGTGCTTAAAGGTGAGCTTTTGTGATCACCCTGTGTCCGTCATCCGTCCGTCTGTCGTCGTCGTCAATAATTTGACTGTTAACGCTCTAGAGGTCACAGTTTTGCCCAGTCTTAATGAAATTTGGTTAGAATGTTACTCTCAATAAAATCTTGGACGAGTTCAATATTGGGTCATCTGGGGTCAAAAACTAGGTCAATAGGTCAAATCAAAGGAAAAGCTTGTTAACACTCTAGAGGTCACAATTTTGGCTCAATTTTTATGAAACTTGGTCAGAATGTTACCCTTAATAAAATCTTGGACGAGTTCGATATTGGGTCATCTGGGATCAAAAACTAGGTCACCAGATCAGATCAAAGGAAAAGCTTGTTAACACTCTAGAGGTCACAATTTTGGCCCAATCTTCATGAAAGTTGGTCAGAATGTTACCTTTAATAAAATCTTAGACAAATTTGCTATTGGGTCATCTGGGGTCAAAGACTAGGTCACCAGGTCAAATCAAAGAAAAAGCTTGTTAACACTGTACAGGCCACATTTATGACTGTATCTTCATGAAACTTCGTCAGAATGTTAATCTTGATGATCTTTAGGTCCTTTTGAATCTGGGTCATGTAGGGTCAAAAAAAGGTCACCAGGTCAAGTCAAAGGTAAAGCTAGTTAACACTCCAGAGGCCACATTTATGACCATATCTTAATGAAACTTGGTCAAAAAGTTAATCTTGATGATATATTGGTAAAACTCAAATCTGGGTCAGGTGGGGTGAAAAACTAGGTCACTAGGTCAGATCAAAGGAAAAGCTTGTTAACACTCTATAGGTCACATTTATGACTGTATCTTTATGAAACTTAGTCTCATTGTTGATCTTGATGATCTTTAGGTCAAGTTCAAGTCTGGATCATGCGGGGTCAAAAACTAGGTCACCAGGTCAAATCAAAGAAAAAGCTTGCTAACACTCTAGAGGTCACAATTTTGGCCCAATTTTAATTAAACTTGCTCAGAATGTTACTCTCAATAAAATCTTGGACGAGTTCGATACTGGGTTACCTGGGGTCAAAAACTAGGTCACCAGGTCAAATCAAAGGAAAAGCTTGTTAACACTCTAGATGTCACAATTTTGGCCCAGTCTTAATGAAACTTGGTCATAATGTTACCCTTAAAAAATCCTGAACAAGTTCGATACTGGGTCATCTGGGATCAAAAACTAGGTCACCAGGTCAAATCAAAGGAAAAGCTTGTTAACACTGTAGAGGCCACATTTATGACTGTGTCTTCATGAAACTTTTTCAGAATGTTATCTTGATGATCTTTAGGGTAAGTTCGAATCTGGGTCATCTGGGGTCAAAAACTAGGTCACCAGGTCAAATCAAAAGAAAAGTTAGTTAACACTCTAGAGGCCACATTTATGACCATACCTTAATGAAACTTTTTCAGAATATTAATCTTGATGATCTTTAGGTCAAGTTCAAATCTGGGTCCTGTGGGTTCGAAAACAAGGTCACCAGGTCAAATCAAAGGAAAAGCTAGTTAACATTCTAAAGCCACATTTATGACCATATTTTAATGAAACTTGGTCAGAATGTTAATCTTGATGATCTATAGGTAAAGATCCAATCTGGGTCAGGTGGGTTCAATAACTAGGTCACCAGGTCAAGTAGAAGTAAAGCTTGTTAACAATCTAGAGGCCACATTTATGATTGTATCTTCATGAAACTTGGTCAGAATGTTAATCTTTATGATCTTTAGGTCAGGTTCAAATCTGGGTCATGTGGGGTCAAAAACTAAATCACTAGGTCAAATCAAAGGCTAGTTAACACTTAATGACACTTGGTCAGAATGTTAATCTTGATGATCTGATCTTTAGGTCCATAGGTCAGGTGAGCAATACACGGCCTTCAGGGCCCTTTTGTTTATGCTAGTCAACATTTTGACAAAACCTTTTGTCATATAGCTTTGAAACTTTCAACACTTGACTGACTTATGGCCCCTTTAAACCCCATAAACCTGGAGAGCCAGTAGTTTTTCCCTTAGTCACAGGTTCCAGTTATATAAAGGCGCCGGAGACTCGCCTTTCGCCACTGCCACTTGGCTGCTAAAGCATTTACAAGGTCGCCAAACTTGGGGATGTGACATGTGACTAACTGGTAAGTATTTTGACTGAATTATGGCCCTTTTTTGGATTTGGAAACTGGTTCAGTTTTTGTACAAGTCCACGCTTTGTCAAAACTATTTGTCATGTGGCTTTGAAATTTTGAACACTTCTTCATTGTCATGATCTCAGTCTGTAGTCAAGTGTATGTAACTATAGCAAAGATATTTGGCGGAATTTTTGGCCCTTTTTGGACTTGGAAATCAGTTAAGTTTTTTGTACCATTCCATATTTTGTCTAAACTATTTGACATCAGTTCTGGCTTTGAAACTATGACCATTTCATCATAGTCTACATATGAAGGCAAGACTACATAACTAGACAAGGATTTTGGCCCAGTTATGGCCCTTTTTGACATAGAAATTAGTTAAGTTTTGTGTACCGTTCCATATTTTTTCTAGACTGTTTGATATATGGATTTGAAACCTTAAATACTTCCTTTCCATCATGGTCTCTATGTGTAGGCAAGAGAACATACATTTCTACTCACATCTTTTTAGCTAGACCATTCGAAAAAATAACTAGGAACCCATACTTACAACACCAATTCTTCGAATAGTCGGGCAGGCTGTCAACAGACAGCTTTTGTTAGCTCACCTAAACACAGAGCACTCAAAGTGAACAATTGTGATGCCTTGTGTTTGTTGTCCATTGTTGTCAACAATTTTACTGTTGACGCTCTAGAGGCCACCATTTTAGCATAGTCTTGATACTGTGTTGGAACTTTTACCTCACTAAAATATCTGACACATTCGATATTGGATATGGGCTCAAAAACAGGGCTTATAGGTAAGGTCATACAAAAAAAACTTGTTAACACTCCAGAAGCCATATTTGCAACCTGATCTCAATGAAACTTGGTCAGAATGTTTGTTTTTATGTAGTCAAGTTTAAAGTTGAAAAAGGATCAAAAACTAGGCTACTAGATCAAATAAGAGAAAAACTTCATGAACCTTCTAGAGACCACCTATTCTACCTTGGAGTAAGTATTCGGTAGAATCATGGATGAAAAATTGTCAAACTACCTAATACCTAAGATTGTATATGTTATTTGATTAAAAAACATGACCAACAGTGGGCTCGGCTACTTTTCACTCCAGACCATTTGTTTACAGAAAATAGTGCAAAACGAGATGTACATGTACTTGTATTCATATACTTTTTGTAGTTTTTTTGTTCACTTTAAGATAGCATCATTTAGAGGGTATGCTTCACAACCTGTACTTGTGTGTATGATGAAAAGGGATTACCAATTTTGGGCCCTCTTCAAAGGTTATGCAAATAGGGCAGTGTGTTGTCGGGTAATGCAAGCCATGCCTGTACGTATATGAACATTGTAAATGATTAATCTGATGAACAATGATCAATATCAAATAAAAACATAAAATGTGGAATTGTATGACTGATTTTTGACGAGCCCGCTTGTGGAAGGAAAGACATAGTTTTCCAAATGGCTGTTTGATGTATATGCGTGCATGCGTCTGTCCATCTGTGCATCCGTCCGTCAGGATTTGTTTGTCCGGACAATAACTTTGACATGCATGGAGCAATCTTGTTTATATTTGGCATGAACGTCAACCTCAGTGAGTGTCATGTTCCTATTTCAAAGGTCAAGGTCACAGTTGGAGGTCGAAGGTCATGTCAGATCTTGTCCAGCCCATAACTTTGACATGCATTGCGGAATCTTGTTTATATTTGGCATGAATGTTTTACTCAATGAGACTGAGTGTCATGTGGAAACCCCAGAATGTTGAAACTTCATAGGATGATTGGACATGCAAAGTAGATGACCCCTATTGATTTTGGGGTCACTTTGTTAAAAGTGAAGGTCACAGGGGCCAGAACATGGAAAACCATTTCCGATCAGTAACTTGAGAGTCACTTGACCCAGAATGTTGAAACTTCATAGGATGATTGGACATGAAGAGTAGACTAGAAGATGCTTTTGTAGAAAAATGCATGTCTCCCCCAATGCATAGTTGTAATAGGCAAGAAGTCAATAGGGGACAGGGGCAAAAAATCAAAGACACTACATTTTCTATCAATAACTGGAGAACCATTTCACCTAGAAGCTTCAAACTTCATAGGATGATAGGGCTTACAGAGTAGATGACCCCTATTATTTTTGGGGTTACTAGATCAAAGGTCAAGGTGTTAGGGGCCTGAACATGGAAAACAGTTTCTGATCAATTTCTTGAGTACCATTTGACCCAGAATCTTGAAACTTCATAGGATGTTGGACACACAGAGTAAATGATCCCTATTGATTTTTGGATCACCAGTCAAAGGGCAAGGCCTTAGGGGTCAGAACATGGAAAAGGGTTTCCGATTAATAACTTTAGAACAATTTGACCCAGTACCTTCAAACTTCATAGGATGATAGGACTTATAGAATAGATGACCCTTATCGTTTTTAGCTCACCTGTCACAAAGTGACAAGGTGAGCTTTTGTGATCGCGCGGTGTCCGTCGTCCGTGCGTGCGTCCGTCAGTCCGTAAACTTTTGCTTGTGACCACTCTAGAGGTCACATTTTTCATTGGATCTTTATGAAAGTTGGTCAGAATGTTCATCTTGATGAAATCTAGGTCAAGTTCGAAACTGGGTCTCATGCCATCAAAAACTAGGTCAGTAGGTCTAAAAATAGAAAAACCTTGTGACCTCGCTAGAGGCCATATATTTCACAAGATCTTCATGAAAATTGGTCAGAATGTTCACCTTGATGATATCTAGGTCAAGTTCGAAACTGGGTCACGTGCCTTCAAAAACTAGGTCAGTAGGTCTAAAAATAGAAAAACCTTGTGACCTCTCTAGAGGCCATATATTTCACAAGATCTTCATGAAAATTGGTCAGAACGTTCACCTTGATGATATCTAGGTCAAGTTCGAAACTGGGTCACGTTCCATCAAAAACTAGGTCAGTAGGTCAAATAATAGAAAAACCTTGTGACCTCTCTAAAGGCCATATTTTTCATGGGATCTGTATGAAAGTTGGTCTGAATGTTCATCTTGATGATATCTAGGTCAAGTTCGAAACTGGGTCACGTGCGGTCAAAAACTAGGTCAGTAGGTCTAAAAATAGAAAAACCTTGTGACCTCTCTAGAGGCCATATTTTTCATGAGATCTTCATGAAAATTGGACAGAATGTTCATCTTGATGATATCTAGGTCAAGTTCGAAAGTGGGTCACGTGCCTTCAAAAACTAGGTCAGTAGGTCAAAATATAGAAAAACCTTGTGACCTCTCTAGAGGCCATATTTATCATAGGATCTGTATGAAAGTTGGTCTGAATGTTCATCTTGACGATATCTAGGTCAAGTTCGAAAGTGGGTCACGTGCCGTCAAAAACTAGGTCAGTAGGTCAAATAATAGAAAAACCTTGTGACCTCTCTAAAGGCCATATTTTTCATGGGATCTGTATGAAAATTGGTCTGAATGTTCAGCTTGATGATATCTAGGTCAAGTTCGAAACAGGATCATGTGCGATCAAAAACTAGGTCAGTAGGTCTAAAAATAGAAAAACCTTGTGACCTCTCTAGAGGCCATACTTGTGAATGAATCTCCATAAAAATTGGTCAGAATGTTCACCTTGATGATATCTAGGTCAAGTTTGAAACTGGGTCACGTGCCCTAAAAAACTAGGTCAGTAGGTCAAATAATAAAAAAACCTTGTGACCTCTCTAGAGGCCATACTTTTTATGGGATCTGTATGAAAGTTGGTCTGAATGTTCATATTGATGATATCTAGGTGATGTTTGAAACTGGGTCAACTGTGGTCAAAAACTAGGTCAGTAGGTCTAAAATTATTAAAATCTTTTGACCTCTCTAGAGGCCATATTTTTCAATGGATCTTCATGAAAATTGATCTGAATGTTCACCTTGATGATATCTAGGTCAGTTTCGAAACTGGGTCACGTGCGGTCAAAAACTAGGCCAGTAGGTATAAAAATAGAAAAACCTTGTGACCTCTCTAGAGGCCATATTTTTCAAGAGATCTTCATGAAAATTAGTGAGAATGTTCATCTTCATGATATCTAGGTAAAGTTCAAAACAGGGTCACGTATCTTCGAAAACTAGGTCAATAGGTCAAATAATAGAAAAACCTTGTGACCTCTCTAGAGACCATATTTTTCAATGGATCTTCATGAAAATTGGTCAGAATTTTTATCTTGATAATATCTAGGTCAAGTTCAAAACTGGGTCACATGAGCTCAAAAACTAGGTCACTATGTCAAATAATAGAAAAAACGACGTCATACTCAAAACTGGGTCATGTGGGAAGAGGTGAGCGATTCAGGACCATCATGGTCCTCTTGTTTTTTTTGTTGTCATACGAGCAAAGGTCAATGTCATAGGGGCCTGAACATGGAAAACTCTTTCCGATCAATAACTTGAGAACCACTTGACCCAGAATGTTGAAACTTCATAGGATGATTGGACATGCAGAGTAGATGACCCCTTTTGATTTTGGGGTCACTCGATCAAATATCAAGGTCACAGCGGCCAGAACATGGAAAACCGTTTCCAATCCATAACTTGATATAACCACTATGTCCAGAATGTTGAAACTTAGTGGGATGATTGGACATGCAATCTGATCACTATTGCAGCCAACCATCAGTGTCTCTTTGACTGTATTGACTTCTTGCCAATTACAATTATGCATTGGGGGAGACATGCGCTTTTCTAAAACAGCATCTTCTAGTTTAGCAAGGTAAAGGTTGGTAAAGGTTAATAAAGTAGCTGTGATATTGAGTGAGTTGGGTTTTATGGCGAATCGACACAAAATGGTCATATATCACCGAGTGTGATATTGAGAGTATTCTTATTTCAGACTTTCATTCCGTGCAGATTCAAGCATTTAGTTCACCGTTATTTAGTGTACTTTTACCTTGCACTAGGCGTCATTACCATAAATCAGCGTTACCAAGTAAACATGGCAGTATATTGCAACTGATTGTAAAGAATTGTCTGTCATTGTCCAGTTCCACAGTGGTGTGGGGCTTAACCACTCGGCCATGGGGGCTGCTCATATGATTTTATTATCTAAATATGTAAGATTATTTTATGGGCAAGGTATTTTATTAAACTATTATTATTATAAATATGTATAA
The DNA here is from genome assembly GCF_021730395.1 of Mercenaria mercenaria. Classification (NCBI taxonomy): domain Eukaryota; kingdom Metazoa; phylum Mollusca; class Bivalvia; order Venerida; family Veneridae; genus Mercenaria; species Mercenaria mercenaria. Next base: position 7,475,117 of record NC_069372.1, read on the forward strand.
AATATAAAAATATTATTTTTACAGATTATAAAATTTCTGTCAAAGTTGGATCTCGACTGCTTATAGACACACAAACAGAGAAGAAAGAGCTATTCCTTTATGATATGTATCTTTAATGGATTTTTCAACTTTAAGCAATGACAGTGCTGATGAATACAGATTATGTGCGGAGAATAAATGTGTCAGAACCGAATGCATTGGGAAATGCTAAAATGTGTGTGACAAACTTGTGAACTGGAACAAAACATGCAGTTTTCACAACCATCATCAGCCACACATCTTCAATGTCCTTTGTCTTCGCATATTCCATCAAATATTTGTAATGTCCATTAATTGACTGATTGACGTCTTCATATTGCACTGTTTTAAAGATTTGAGTGAAAAAGCAATTTCATTCCTGTTCAGTTTTTATCACAGTTCTGTCCCCTGATGCCAGCTGTAAATGTCGTCTGCTTCTCAAGACTCTTCTTTCTTGAAGTAGCGTTTACACACGATTTTCTCATTTGGAAGAGTCACTTCCTGAAACAGAGTTTAAAATTTCGAGTCAAATGAAAATACTGGTATTTGGCGTCTTAAGTACAATGCCATATCCATGGGTAATTAACCCTTACCCTGCTAAATTTCAAAAATGGACTGGTCCTTCATTCAATTTGGGCACCAAAAGGGGTGTTCACTGAAATTTTACTGACTGAGCAGCGAACAGTGCAGACCATGATCAGCCTGCACGGATGTTCTTGGTCTGCACTGGTCGCAAAGGCAAACCACTTGCCGCCAGCAGGCTAAGGGTTAAATAGATCTGAACGCAGGCATACTATAAACTTTTGTTTTCATAATACTGGACTATTTTTGTTTCTTTCTTTTTATGCACTGGGAAGAAATAGTTTGGCATTTCGATAAATACTATTGTTTCCTCGTCACCATGTAAATCGCCGTACGTACATAGCTAAAGGGCAACAAATTTTTAGTAGTTGGAAATTGTTTTATTCTTTACGTACCAGTTGCCGTACCTGTAACTTGTTTACAGAGCCAATTTATTGCGTGTTTTTGAGTGAATTATTCAAATATTAGAGTGAAATATATCAATTAAATTTTTCACTGGTAAGAAACTACTAATTGGGTAAATTTAGTCAAAGAAAATATGTTTGTTTTACATTATTTAATATCAAATATCTTTCACTCATGAACACCATATGTTACATTTTCACTTGTGGCTATGCCACTCGTTACAATATTGCATCTGGTGTTTTCATGAAGATATTATAATATTACACTGAAACAAACACTTATCCTTTATATAAAGCATACGGACATAAGGAACTTGAAGTCCCATTGATCATGTGGTCAGTTTAATAACTCACCATCAGCATTTCGCCATTTTCCACAATTTTTCTCTCAACTATGGACGTTTTAGCGGCGGATCCTTCAGCCGGGTTCGATTCTGTTCTTAAAAGTTTAGCAGCTGGATCCCACGTGACCTTGACCTGAAAGAAAATTAAGTCAATTACTTATCTTTTAACCCTGCCTCTTACATATTACAAAGTCAGCAAAATGAACTGCAACTTTGTACCAAAGGGGGAAAGGAACATTGCAGAGTTAAAAGCATAGCAACAGTACACAATGAGAGTAAAGTCAGCGAAATTAAGGGACTGTAACCACACCCTGGTACCGGCGCTCCCAAGAACAGGTGGCACTCACACATACAGCGCTCGATAAGCGATTTCGAAGGAGCGGTGGTTCAAGTATTTCTTATTGTATCTCCAGTAATTCAAAACTTTTCTTAAAATGAAAGATATCTGCGCCCTGATGAATAATTGGTGACTATGTTTTGTGAGTGTCACAACATTCCATCTTGAAATAAACAAAATACGGCGAGTTAAACGTGAACGTTTGACTCAAAAATGTCAAATGTCAAGAAAACACGTAAAATACTCAGTAAATACTCCAAATGTATTCATTTTTGATAAGTATCGTATAGTCATGTCTTCATACACTAACCAGTTCAAATTTCAAGACTTAATTTGTTATATTTAAAGAATGACTCGTGTTTAAAGATGGTATGGGGTTTCAAAACGGCACTCACATGGCACAGGTGTTAATTTTTTTGGCGCTCAACAAGTACAGCTAGAGAAAAGTCTTCAGAAATGTAGACCTTGTTGTTGTTTACTCTCAGTGTTGTGTCTGTATATATGATCATAAATCTTTATACCGTTAAAAAACTGACTCTAGAAGTCGACCTTTTTATGTTAAAACTTACGGCGACAATATTTTAACATTATTTTTTATGAAAAAGCTTGTTGAAAACTGATAAATGCTGAAATTTGATATGTCCTAGGAATTCGTTGAAAAATGAAAAACGTGCTTCAAAACATTCTCAGTGGGATCAGTGGACGGTAACGTTTGCAAGAAGATATGTGTGTGCTTGCGTGCGTTTGTGCGTGCGTATGTGTTTGGTTAAACGCCGTTACTAAACAATATTTCAGGTCAATCTCAACGTTTTTGAGTACCAGTATAATGCTATGAGCATCCGTATGAAATATATATATATATATATTATATATATATAATATATATATATATATTATATTATATATATATATATATATATATATATATATATATATATATATATATACAGAGCCAGATCGATACTTTTTGTTGGGGTGTGGAATAAATGTTTGATTACAGAGTTAGTAAAACTCATTTATAACGGACTGACAAGTTTTCTATTCTTTTCTTTATTTTAACAATTTACCATACGCCTACATTGAATGTATAATAAATGTTGAACTTCTTACGAACAATATTTTACTTGTATTATTAGATTTAAGATTCAGCAAACACTCATAACAGAGAAATGGAAGATTTTTACGGTGGCTGATTTATACCATTTCATCAATTCGCCACGCGACCCCGTCGAGCGAAAACACGAGAATTAAAAAAAGTTAAACGCGGAGTGTTTAGCGAGCAAAAATTCGATAACATGTGCGGAGCGAAAACACGATTATGGGGATGGGGGTGGGGGGGGGGGGTGCTGGCGTTGACGGATTCAAGATGTAAGCGGCTGGGTGCCGGGTGCCCACCAATGTTATGCCTTTCAAACCTCAACTCCTTGCTCGGAGCCCGCTGATCGGCCAGTTTTCGCTCGACTCCCCCCAACGATTTACATATTAAATCTAAACTTTTGGTCTGCGATTCTCCATAGAGAAAATTTCAGGAATAAGAAAGGGCGGGAGCGTGGATTGAAAACATGATAATTAGTGGGGGCGCTGAGCGAAAAGTCGATATTTACGTTATAAACCGGCGCCCAAAATTAGTGGAAAGACGGAATGGCATATATCAGCCATTAAAGAATTTTGTTAAAATGTCTGTTAGGTTCAAAAGACGCTCATATTTTAATATCTTATTAATTCAAAGAATTTATCAATTAATGAGTTCTTGTTTGGCTCTCTCATGAATTGATGTGAGACATTCCGATTTAATAGCAGACATGAGACGTGATGACTAGTTCCATTAACTACTGTTTAATCCAACATCAGACTGTTCTTGGTGGTGGTATCTCTACCACACATAACTAACCAGTCCGATTCATCTCTTTTCCGTTGTACTTGCCTTAGAGCTGACGATTTCTCCACATTTCTGAAGACCTTTCTCTAGCTGTACTTGGTGAGCGTCAAAAAAATACACACCTGTGCCATGTGAGTGCCGTTTTGAAACCCCTTACCATCTTTAAACACGAGTCATTCTTTAAATATAACAAATTAAGTCTTGGAATTGGAACTGGTTATTGTAGGAAGATATGTCTATACGATACTGTATCAAAAATGAATACATTTGGTGTATTTACTGAGTATTTTACGTGTTTTTTTGACATTTGACATTTTTGAGTCAAACGTTCACGTTTAGCTCGCCGTAGTTTGTTTATTTCAAGATGAAATGTTGTGACACTCACAGAACATAGTCATCAATTATTCACCAGGGCGCAGATATCTTTCATTTTACAAAATTCTTTGAATTACCGGAGATACAATAAGAAATACTTACACCACCGCTCCTCCAAAATCGCTTATCGAGCGCTGTATGTGTGAGTGCCACCTGTACTTGGGAGCGCCGGTACCAGGGTGTGGTAACTTTGCAAAGTGTGTGTGAGTGTGTGTTCAGGTTAACGTCTTTTTCAACAATTTTTAGCCGTGTAAACGACGGTGTCAACTAGAAGCAGTGAGCACAATGCCCAACTTTATAGTGCTGCCTCACTAGAATATCACGCCGTAGACACGTGGCATGATACCCCACCCGGTCACATTATACTGACACCGGGCTGACCAATCCTAGCACTATCCTCTCAATGCTGAGCGCCAAGCGAGGAAGCTACTTGTACCATTTTTTACGTCTTTGGTAAGAGGCGGCCGGGAATCGAACCCACGGCCTCCCGCACTCGAAGCGGACGCTCTACCATTAGGCTGCCGAAGGAACGACAACTCTATACAATCATGAAAAGGAATGGCAACTCCACAAAGGGGAACACTAAAATTTGCCTCCCACTGTGCATCACTTACTTATATTTCAAAGTTCTTAAGTTTCATTTAACACCATGTTCTTCTTTTGGCTATAAGTGTTTCTTTAGGCGTAAAAAATGTTTGTTATCAGTAACATGCTCAAAAAGTGTTTCCTTAGGCGTAAAAAATGTTTGTTATCAGTAACATGCTCAAAAAAATTAGGGTAGGTAGGTCGGTAATTTTTTTTATTGAGTGGGACTTTTCGGATATTATTTTCATGTCAAAAAAAAAAAAAAAGAGTACAGTTAGGGGCTTATGCCTGTAGGGCATCAGTAAGTTAAAAAAATTCTCCAAGGCCATAGAAAACATTTAGGGTCGGGCCAAAAATTTAGGGTAGGTCGGGATACCGGAAACAAACAATTTTTTACGCCTTAAATGGCGATGTCCACATTTTCGAGTTACGCGTTGTTTAGAAAGTGTGTTTCTATGACAAAATGTACCTTAATTTTGTTGTCAAATGGGTCGACCTCATCTATTTCTTCATCAATATTTATCTGAGTATCCATGTCCTTTGGTCCCTTCGTGACAATCCTAATCCTTTTATCATTTACTTTAATCATTTCCATTTTCGTCGTCACGGCACCTGCTATCTTCCTCTTGATGTATCCTACACCTGTATTTATACAGATATATCAAGTTGAGAGTGTAATACTATTCTACACCTATATTTATTCCGTTATATCAAGTATCATACACCTATATTTATACAGATATTTAAAGTATCCTACACCTATACATTTTGTATTTATGCAGATACATCAGGTATCCTATACCAATATTTATACAGATATATCAAGTATCCTACACCTTTATTTACACAAATATATCAGGTATCTTACTACTATATTTATACAGGTAAATCAAGTATCCTTCACCAATACATTTTGTATTTATGCAGACATATCATGTTTCCTACACCAATATCCATACAGATATATATAAAAAATCCTACTACTATCTTTATACAGATATACCAAGAATCCAATTCAAACTTTAGATTTGAAAGGTAAAATAATGTTCTCCATGAATATTTTATCTCAATTTTGACTTTTTTGTCTTTAATACAGGTTTTATCATGGCACGGCCCACATGTAATTACAAAAAAAAAGAGATATTAAAGTGACTCGTAACAGTCTTTAAAGCCGATAAAGGATGTACTGAGAAAACTCTCTTAAGTTGAAATTTGGTAACAAACAGGAAATAACATATTATAGAGCTGTGTTATATCATACATATTAGAATATCTAATTTTTATCATTTTCGGTATCTAAAATCATTTTTATCAATTTTGCTGGAGTCATGTACCTTAAATGATATGAAAAAGTCTAGACAGTCAGCTTTAGTTTTTATCTGCATTGGAGCCCTGCATGTATATTTAGATTTATTCTGGACCTACATTTTAACTTGACATGCAGGTTGTTCATCAAGTCCTACACTTTAACATTAAAAGTTCTACATTATAAATATATACCCATGCCGAATATATGTATACACGTGGGCTACTTGAGATAAAAATACGTTATCTAAATAGACATTTACCCATTCAAGTTCATACGTTTCTGAAAATACGACTACTTCGGAAATTATCATTTACAAGTATAGCTTAGACAAAGAGTTCATAAATAATTAATACAAGCAGAACAAGTATGGTTCAGCTGTCCCCGCAGGGGTTATATATATCCAGTAGCCGTTCTTAATTACAAATTGCGAATTCCGCCACAGGAAGTATATGTACCATTCAAAATTAGTCTAAACAAAAGAAAAAGTAACTCTGTCAATATGTAACAATACGGTGACCGCTGAACATTTTATTCCGTTTTCTTTTTCGCCTTTACTACATAATTATATATCATTTCAAAACAAAGATACAAAAAAGTAATTATAATCAATTACTTATGAAACTAAGTAGTCATGAGATACTGAAGAATAATAATGATGAAAGACGTTCTAGCGTCAGTTTGTAAAACAATGCCACCCACCATTATTTGCCCCACCCCCGCCCCGGCAAATGGTAAACGTTATAGAAAGGTACCATGATACAAATTCACTAAAAAAAAAAACCCACAAAAAACAGCTGTTCCATTACATTTATCACAAGAGTAGTGTTTTATATTTCCTGAAAGGCCCATTTTCCACCCAAATTCATAAGTACGTAAAAATTTCATTTTTGTGTGTGTAATTTATAATTTTTTATGGTTATTGAGGTAATATAAAGGTCTTATAGTTGTATCTAAAAAAAGAGATTACGAAAGCATTCTAGTGTCACATACAATAGATACAAAGTTAGTATCTCCTAATCAAGAGTTACAATGTCTTAATTAGGAGATATCTAGTCCTAATTAGGTGATACTAACTCCAGTTTTATTATACGCAATACTAATTAAGACGCTACATTGAAAAATCATTACGTTAATTTGGCACGCAACTGTGATTTAAGAATAATTCTTGTGCCAAAATAAAGTGTAGTTCTTCACAAAAGTAGTAAAATCTTACCCATTGCAGAGAGATACTCGTCAAAGCCCTCATTTCTAACCAGAATCCATTTTCCTCCCAAACTTTCGTCAAATCCTTCAAGTGACATGTTTTACGTTTAATCGATTTGCCGACTTGTAGTATACTGTATTCTGTCAATATTGCTTACCTTATACAATTATAACCATATCCTTGTACATGTACAAAGTAAATACAAGTCTCCTATCTACGCATACATTAAAGGTGAAGAGATAAAATTATCTCTCATGTGATTCAGAAAGGTCAGCAAGACTAAAATAGCATCGATCGATTTACAGAATCCAATGGAACTTGTATTCATGAACATATAAGGCTGGTGCGTATACGGGAGAGAGAGAGAGAGAGAGAGAGAGAGAGAGAGAGAGAGAGAGAGTTTTAATACGAATACTGGCATTTTATGAAATTTAGGGGCGGCTGCATGTATACTCCGCTTGTCAACAATATAGCTGTATTCAATAGCTACATCTCGATGTATACAACATACCGTTTAATGACCCCTGTGTTCAAAGACAGTCCTACATTATAACAGTTCAAAACTAGCCTTTTTGTCTGCAAACGAAGTTTCGCAGGTACTAGTATATATGGTACATAACCATTCGTAGGTGAACATACCGTTTAATGACCCCTGTGTTCAAAGACAGTCCTACATTATAACAGTTCAAAACTAGCCTTTTTGTCTGCAAACGAAGTTTCGCAGGTACTAGTATATATGGTACATAACCATTCGTAGGTGGAAAGGGAATTAATAATCTATGGAAGACTGGTTAGCTGTGCTGACCGCCAAATGCTAAATGACAAATATTTCATCCTAAATACCTATTTTCATTGCCGAATGATAAATCCTAATAGTCAAATTCTTTAACTTTATGAGTTAATGATCTATACCTCTAAAATCAATTATTATTATAACTTTTAATTATTAGAAACCAACAATCTGCTAGTCCGATCGAAGTCCTGTCATTGGAAGCAGAGATCGAAACTTTAGAAAAATCTTTTATCAGGGACGAAATTATGTAACGAAAGCCAATCATACACTGGTATATTCCGCTCTTTATTTAAATAACACTTAAAAAATAAGCATTTGGTATTTATTGTTCAGTATTTAGTATTCTAATATGCTTGTCGCTGTTAAAACACTCTTACGCTAGAATGACGTCACGTTAACGTGCGGTGACGTCAAAGTTTTTGTTGCGCCCAAGAAAGAGCGCGTCTATATTTTATCTACTGTTTTAGATTAAGGCATATTAGAATCGAAATAATTTATAGCAAAAGAGTGTTTTAACACTATTTATACACTCGGGCGGTAATACGTCATACAAATAATTCCACTCGGGCTGCGCCCTCGTGTAATTATTACGCCCGACGTATAACCGCCCATCGTGCATAAATAATGATAAAGCACTCTTTTGCTATAGATTACTTCTTAATTTGACAATTACAGTTTAACTGTACAGCATTTTGGCAAATAGCGTTTTGCATTAGCTATTCGTCGTAAAGCATTTGGCAATAAGCATGGCGCACCGGTCTTCCATAATAATCTGCAAAAGACGCAACAAAATCTGGATGTCCAAAGACGACTTCAAAAAGAAATCAATACGTAAAGTTTACTGTTAGATGGCACATAGCACCAATAAAATCTACGCCAATTAGCCAATCAATTAATTTGGTTTTGCAGCAAACTAAATGTGAGGGCGGCATTTACAGTAAAGACTTCAATAAAAGTTTTATTCTTTCAAACATATCAAAATACGCAATACACATAGTTTGTACTTAAAGACGCGCCACAAAATAACTGTTTTGTTTTTTGTATTTCCATGATGGTAATTATACATGCTTTGCGTGAAAAAAAAGAGAAAAAAGTATCTAGTTACAAATTGACAGTGACATATATAAGGCCAAGACAATGTGTTTAATGTATAAATATATTATTGAATTAATGTAGTAGTATGCACAGTACTTGATGTATTAAGGTGAGTTTAGACCACACTTTGTTTTTACAGTATAAGATAGTTATTATTCTATGGTTTTAAAACTATTCTGAAAAGAGATTGACTGAGTAATTTTGCAGATGAAATTGTGAAAGCACATTTATTCAGGGAGGGCCTAAATTGTCCACCAGTCATCTTGTAGAATACCAGTATTAGCAGAATGATTTGCACGAAATTCACGCGGAAGGAAAATGTAGGTCACTAGGTTGTGGTGGGTCTTTAAGCCGTCGCATTACTGTTGAAAGTGTGCCAAATTTAAATTTGGCCGAAACTCAAAAACTGCACCAACTGCCTTAATAAATCTATTTTGGAAAAAAGCCAGATTATAATTGTTATACAGTATCTGTACTTCATTTTGTGTTTCTTTAAAAAGATTGTAGCACGATGAATTCCTTATTATTAACATTGAACAGATAATCCGTGTTAATTAGAAGTAAAGAAAGAAAAAACACCACAGCAGAACAGAACAGAAATTTATTCAACAAAGTTATCTTGAACACAGTAGATCATCGTTATAGAATAACTTAAATACACCTGTCGATACGCCTGTGCGTACAATTCAAATTCGACCCTAGGAAAACTAAAAATCTTAAAGCTGTCGAAATATCTTTACTTCTTTGGATTAATTTTATATAGAATTGTGTTGATACTCGATATGCAAATAGTATGTATCGATACATATTGACATAACTATATCGTCGATACATCGGTATCGCGATAAACGACGACATCCCTACCCGATGTTTACTCTGGATCGACCGTATTTCATTACACATATCTAATGTCTTCTGGTTCCGTCTTTGTCGGTCCGTAATAACGCTGGAGCTTTTTATTCGTGCACTTTTTCTGTATTGCATACTTTTCCAAATAATGGTGATTTATACACATTAAAGGGAAAGGAATGCCTGACAATAAGTTGAGTTTCATCATCAAGCCTTTCATAACGCTGAAAGAATTTTTAAAATCGGAACACTATTGAAAAAGATATGGCAGTTTGAAATTTAGGAAAATGGCTGATCATGGAGGCAGCCATTTTAGTGTGTTTATGACGTCACTTACACACTGCCGAATTCTATTATGAAATTTACATAAGAACAACATTGCCTTTCCCTTTAAGTCAAAAGTATCCCTGAATTCTCAAAACAAAGGTTTTACGCAAACACCACTGAAACGCTTTTGCGGTACGCTACGCTAACTCTTTCACAGACGGTTTGTGTTAAATACTGGAAGGTTCTTAACAATCAAACATGTATAATAAGTATAATTCTAATAAACTAGTGTGTAAGTAAACATGTGGACCAGATCTATAACGTTCTCGAAATGCAACATGATTCTCGTTAGTATATCTGTCTTCAGACTAGTGCTAAACTTTCTTGAAATATCGTCTGCACACGAAATCTTCATCTGGAAGCGTTATTTCCTGGAACAAAATATATAACAAGAATTTGTAACAGAGTTTCCAACGTCCCCCGCCTAGGGACATTTACCAGTAATTAGGCTACATATTAACAATGTACATAAGTCATAACGACATTATGAAATTTGAAAATGTCTGGAAATATATAATTGGTGAATGCTTTCAAATGTTAATATCTGTATTTTAAAGATTTAATGAGATTCCATATTTAAACGGGTAAGAAAAAATAAACAAAAATGTAATGAAGACTTTTTTCATATTAAAGGGAGGTAATTAATAAACAAATGAAATGCATGTCACTTATATGAAACTAAAATAACAATTACACACCAGAAAAAGTTAATTCTACTGTTGATACAGTGCTGCGCTACATATCAACCTAATGTGTTGTAACCATTGTAATGCTGCATTTACCTATATGAGCCGTGCCATGGGAAAACCAACATAGTGGGTCTGCGACCAGCATGGATTCAGACCAGCCTGCGCATCCGCGCAGTCTGGTCAGGATCCTTGCTGTTCGCTAACAGTTTCTCTAACTGCAATAGGCTTTGAAAGCGAACAGCATGTTGGTTTTCTCATGGCACGGCTCATATATACATTACCTTATACTTGTGCCTGCATGGTTTGCGTTCTACAAGTCTGCTTTATATATTTATCAATACCAATCATCTTACTTAAAACATAATTTCATGTTTAAAACAGTGGGAAAACTGATATAAAAACATATATATTGTACTTCATCATATAAAAGGGACGTAACTAATATACAAAAAAGAAAGTTAACTCTGGTGCCTGTGACATTGACGTTAGCATATGACACAATGTCTTGTAATGGTGAATATCTATGCCAAGTTATTTGAATATTTCACCAATGTAAAAACAAGTTACAGACCTGGCAAAAAAATGTGACCTTGGCCTCTTGCGCGTGACTTATCAACTCATTATAGGGAACATTTGTGCCAAGTAATATTAAAATCCCTTGACGAATGGAAAGTTATTGACCGGACAAGAAACAGACCATTTTAACCTTTAACCTCTAAGTGTGACATAGACCTTAGTGCTAAGGGTCTGGGTCTTGCTCATGACACGACATCTCATTATTCGAACATTTGTGCCAAGAAAATTTCAAAATCCCTTGATGAATGGCAGAGTTATGGACCGGACACGAAACAGACCCTGATAACATTTGACCTTGGAGCTAGTGGAGTGGGTCTTGCGTACGACATGTCATCTCATTATAGGGAATATTTGTGTCAAGTAATTTCAAAATCCCTTGATGAATGGCAGAGTTATGGACCTGACACGAAATTTACCCTGTTAACCTTTGACCTCTAACTCTAAGTGTGACCTTGATCTTGAAGCTAGGGACATGGGTCATGCGCATGACAAGTCGTATTATTGGGAACATTTATGCCAAGTTATTTCAAAATCCCTTGATGGATGGCAGAGTTATGGACCGGTCACGAAGACGAACGGTCGGAAGGACGCAGCCCATCCTTTTTTCTTCGAAAAAGGCGGGGGCAAAAAAAAATTAATATATACTTAGTCTTAGATCTGGTCATCACTTTGACCGAGCAGAATCCAAACAATTTGAAAAAAAAAAAACCATTTAAACTGAGAACTGTATAAAATGCGAAGTTTCCAATCCGAGGCCCGTCAAATCAATCAAGACGAACGCAAAGACTTTCCTCCATCAAATATCTCAAATCAACAACAACAACAACAAAAAAAAAAACAATCGCGAAAGTTAATTACATTAGCTCGTAACTGAACCTACTTTGATAATAATAATAATAAAAGTTTTTTACCATAATCAATTCTCCAGATGTCTGGTCAATTTTTCTTTCAACAAACGCTTTTTTAGCTTTAGAACCATCTATGGGATAGGACTCTGTTTTCAGTATTTTACTTTCTGGACACCAATTTACTTTCACCTGAAAAAGAACATATGTTCAATCATACAATGACCTTCAAAAGCTTCGCTTGGTATATTTTCGAAGGAAAAGGCAGACTCTATTAATATATCAGATTCAGGGTTACTGAAACGGTCTATCATATTCTAAACTGAACATGTACATTGCTTTTTTCCTATTCCTATGTGTTAAAGACCATTTTAGCCGCGCTGAAGTGAATAAATGACTGAATAAACAGCAAATCCAAGAAATAAGAATCCACAATTTGTCTTTAATAGGTTTTATCACCAAAACACAGATATTTAATAAACAAACAACATCTTTACCAACAATCTACCTGTCCATTACATGTTCTACCGTACTGTCCCGTACGACTGGATACTAAAATTGTTCTAAAAAAAGTTGTCCCCCTTTAAAATTTATAAAGAAATAAACGCGCTGAACTGTCTTGAAAGTGTGGCCCCTTTATGCAGTAATTTTCCGGAATTCAATGTAAATATCAGTAAAATTGACAATAGTGTACATGCTTTAAACGTTGTTCATTTTTCGTGTAAAACAACCTTTCCTTTTTATGATTTTGGTGCTGTTTGAATTATTTCTAAAAATATATTTCCTAAAGTATGAATCTCTTGAACATACGTTGGCCTACCATTTGGGTCGAAAGTTTGCTTTACGTGTGCGCACATTTCAAAATATACGTTCTCGCATATACTTGTAAATGCACGCATATTTGTACACGTGCACATGTAAATATAATTGTGTTTGTTGTAAAACATACCCTTGTTAAAATATACGTGAATGTATATATTTGCGCGTGAATAACCACGTGTTTAAGCGTACATGTATACACTTATATATTCGTAGACGCGTAATAAATAATTTCACGTTCATGCCTAAACATGGAGGTTTATGATGCGGACATAGAACACGCGTTTATACGTATGCATGTCCATATATGCTTGCACCTACATATTTACGCGTGCATGTACAAAATGTATTGCCTTTGACAATATTGGTACACCATATTAAACATTTAATGCATTCACTTCGACATACTGACCTTTATTTTGTTGTCGAAAGGGTCACATTCCTCCACTTCCTCCCCAAGTTTGATCTCAGCATCCGAGTGTTTAGGCCCGTCGGTAATGATACGGATTCTGTTATCGTCCAGTTTAATCAACTCCATCACTGTTGTGAAGGCACATGCAACCTTTCTTTTGATGTAGCCGATTCCTACAGAACAATTAACAGAAGGATATTGTCAACGACTTGTAGGGTGATTTGGTTAAATAGTACATTTTGATAATCATAATGTTTTAGAGTACATTTTCATAAATCAGCATAGCAGAGATATTTTTCAATGCAGTATATACCTACATGTACCTCTGCTTAAAACTTTCTGATAAATGAAAGTACTTGAGTAAAAATATACTGATCAATCTATAGTTCAAATTCTATGTTACCGCTTTGCGAAGTATATACAGTACAACTTGCTCGAGAGATCACGTCTATTAAGAGACCACTTGCACTAAGAGACCACTTTTTCATTTCCGATTTGTGTTGTTAAAGAACAAAGTGTGTTGTATTAAAAGATCATTTGTGTTAAGAAACCACATTTTGTCCTTCCCTTAGGCGGTCTCTCAATGCAAGTTGCACTGTATATGCCAAAAGCAGACAAGTCATTCTGAGTTATAGAGTAGAAACTTATTGTGGCAAACAAACAGATGGACGACAAGCCTCATCACATAATACACATTTGACGGTTTCCATGACCTTTGACTTAGAATCCTTAAAAAAAGGCCTTTGTACTAACAGTCACTATGACCTTGACCTTTTACCCACTGATCTTTAAATTAGTAGGGACATTGTACAGAATACGCATTGGTCGAGAGGGCTAAGACGCTTTCCAACGGAGATGAATGCCCCGGGTTCGATTCCTGGCTACTCCCATTGCTGTGTGTCCTTGGGCAAGACTCTGTCTATTGTCTCAGTTGAGCCAGTCAGCAAATTGCTGGGGGTAAAGTATAACTGGTTTTATCTGTTCTTCAAATAGGGTCGCTCAAAAGCTCTACAGAGCTTATTGTGTTTATTGTTTAACAAAGCGACGGGAAATAAAATTTTCTTTTACCTTTATTTACCTTTACCTTTACTGCCACTGACAATACCTGCAGTATGAGTGTCACAGGTCAAATCGCTCTCGAAACGGGTTTTAACAGTCAATGTAACTTTGACATATGTAACTCTATGTCCTCAAGAATAATACGGATCATTCACTGAGCACGGGCTATGTGTCTGACAAGTGAAAAGAACCGGCCTTAGTGTAATGCGTTCATAAGATGCTGAGCGAAAAAGGCTTTTTTCAATATAAACAGTACCTGTTACCTTGACTATTAAGTTAAAATCAACTGTAGAGATCATTCACTACCAATGCACACTGTGTCTATAAAGCCCGAGGATGGAAGAACGGTTGATGTATAAAAAGTCCCTGTGACCGTGACCTTTGACCCACTAACCTTAAAGTAAATTGGATTCATGCAATGCCCAAGATCAATGAACATATCAGATTTGAGCATCATAGATCTATAAAACCATTCTTAAGTTATTGAGCGAAAACGACATTGTTGACATGCAGACGCTGACTGCGCCATCACATAATACGTGCTTTCGGGCTCTAAAATATGAAAAATATGGATTTATGCAGTGGCGTAGGAGTGAACTCAACATTTGGGGGGAGGCGGCCAGCTAAACATACCCAGATTTTCCCTGAAAATATTCAGACAACCACCCCCCCCCCCCCCCCCCCAAAAAAAAACAACATCACATCTAATCCATATTGATCAGTACATCTATAATCTATAAATGCTCTCCCGAATTCTCACTTTTTTCTTTATCTATGCCTATTTTTTTCTGTAAAAAATCAGATTTTGGTTTAAACTTTATTTCAGCAAGTTTGACATACATGGTATACAACAATAAATGCATGAAATTAATGGATCGGAAAACAAGTTATTTAAAATTTATATAAATTCCTCTCCATATATGAAATAATCAGATTTTAGGGGTCGAAAGTTGGATGGGACCATATCCTACCCCCCCCCCCCCCCCCCCCACGTCCACCTCTTCTCCTCCGCCTATGAAGTGCAAAGTGTTGGACGGTGTGAGGGGGGTATCTGGCTACGTCCCTGTTGCAGCAAATTATAATTATAAGAATGTAATACCTGAATAATGATGTCTAAGTGAGTTTTACATTTTAATGGGTGCAGCGCTTATACCTGTCAAATGCATGCATGTAATGTTGTCAACGTGTATCTACACGCACCCACGTGACACATAACCTGAAGTTGCAAAAAATATATAAAATCATTGATACTTACCCATTTTTCCTAAATATTCATCAAATTTTTCATTTCTAAGCAGCTTCCATTTCCCTCCAATGCTTTCATCGAAACCTTCCATTTATACTTCTATAATAAATAACAATTTTTTATTTTCAGTTAAATACTGTTGTATGTTTACATGAAATTACTACTAAAAATAGCTCAGACGGATTTACTTCGCGTTACTATTTTTACGCTAATGCCCGTCAGGGGTATTCCTGGACCGCAAACTAGATTTATTAAAATACGTGTAATGTAACAAAGACATTACTTACTGTGTTCGAACCGAGCGTAGGCTTCTGTTTAACATGACATTATATGAAATTATATTCGCGTTTCATATATTTGAGTATTCATTCAGTTCTAGAGATATTCACTCTATATCATCACAAGCGCTAGAGGGATTCAGTAGCCTATCTACATTTAGAAAAGTAACTTTCACAAACATATACGATTTTAATTGTATATCCATATATTTTATGCTGATTTTTCCCTATACAATATTATTCTTTCGATATCAAATGGAAACTCTAGTTTCGTTTTATTTTGATTCTAACTCGAAAGAATGTTATTTTTACACAATTTTTGCTTTTTGATTTTGTGGTTGTAGGCCTACATAGAAGCTGAGAGAGACCGGAGTGTCCATCACTATTCTAGATTAGATGAATTCAAGTTATTAAATAATATCGGGTTCGAGAGCAGTTTCCTTAGAGAATTTTGAGAGAGAGAGAGAGGGAGAGAGAGAGAGAGAGAGAGAGAGAGGGGGAGGGGGGAGGGGGAAGAGAGAATTTGTGTAGTTCATTTAATAATTCTACTGGCATCAAGCTTGATTTTCTCAAGTTGAAGTTGCTGCTGTTTTGTTATGTTGTCCCACACGAAATCCGAATATTCAAGAAATGACTTTATAAAAGTACAAAATATGACGTACTACTACTGATGTCGGGGTAATGCTCATTATAAGATGGGATGGAAAGGTTGAGAAGCTTTTCGAGAAAGGCGTAAAAAAAAAATATTTGTTTCCGGTATCCCAACCTACCCTAAATTTTTGGCCCGACCCTAAATGTTTTTATGGCCTTGGAGAACATTTTTTTCAACTTTTTGACAAAAAGTTGCAAAACTGCACTTTTTATGCTTTAAACATGGTCAGTGATGTTATAAATCAACTTACTGCTGCTCTAGAGGCATAACCCCCTATTTGTATTCATTTTTTGACACAAAAATAATTTCCGAAAAGTCTCCCTTAATAAAAAAAAAATCCAAAAAAAAAAAGGTTTTCCGACCTACTTACCCTAATTTTTCTGAGCATGTTACCGGAAACAAAGAATTTTTTTAGGCCAAATTGATAAAGATGTAATGTTACAAGAACTGAAAGAAACTAGCCATTCGTTTCCCCATTCACTTACTTTCTTCAAATCTCGTTGTCAGCTGCAGTTACCGGATTTTCAACAATGATGTTCTAGAGATTTGTCTCATTGCTAAATAGTCAAATTTACAGATTAATTTTATTTTGTTTTAGTTGGGTTTAACGTCAAACCGACACAGTATGGTTATATGGCGACTTTCCAGCTTCGATGGTGGAGGAAGAACCCAGGTTACACTCTGTGCTATGTCATCACGGGCGGACACCCAGTGTGGTGTCAGTGACGTTAACCACCCGGCCACGGAGGCCCAGTGGTCGTTTATACAGACAAGAAAAAAATAAATTAAGCATTGTTCTAATTTACCCTATACAGCCTACATGTATATAAATCACATGAGGACGGTATCGCTCACACGAGAAGGTAGCCGAATACTCAGTGTGGCATTGGTTAACACCAAATATCAAATGTAGCACCAAGCACCAGGAAGTACAACTCCATGTTTCCTCGTAAAAACCAATCATGTGTACATGCCATGAATATACTACCACTTTAGATTCCCTACAGTTTGCCGGGTTGTAGTAATGAATATAGCCAGTCTATCCCTCTGATCCGTGACATTCCGTGCAAAGCATGGTTGTAAATTATCTAAATACATGTACACTGCTGACTAATGTACAAATTAAACCAACTAGAGCTAATGCGGTCTCAATCAAATCGAGTCTGCAATATTCACTATCTGCCTTGTCCTCGGTGCTTCCGAGGGATCTACTTTTAAGGTTTTGTTAATATACTAGTACCAGACAACCCTAGTATTATGTTATTATAAAGTTTTTAAGTATATATCTATTTTAAGAATTTTACAAAAGCAGTTGATAATTTTAGGTTTTTATTTATTAATAACATCCTTACATCTTTTTACGATGTTTCAGCAAATAACTTTTTTATTTACACTACAGTATGTTCTTTGATTTTTATGACGCCGAAGGTGGGCATATCAAAATCGCATTGCCCGTCCGTCCGTGCGACCGTAACTTAGTAAATTCTTGTCCGGGCTGTAACTCTGCCATCCATGAAGGAATTTTGAAATAGTTTGGCATAAATATTAACCTTAATGAGACGACGTTTCATGTGTAATACTCCGACCCCTAGCTACAAGGTCAAGGTCACACTTAGAAGTCAAACGTTAATATATTGGGTTTGTTTCCACACTGGCCATAGCTTTCGCAGAAGCGGTGGTTCCAACGCCGCGGCGGTGAAGGATTCGTCGCAGAAGCGGTGGATAAATATTATATGGCCGGCTGACTACGGTAAGTTTTCTAATGAGTTTTCCCATATTCATTCACGTTTGAATGTAAACAACTAGTGAAACAGGGGACCACGTGTGTACTCTTCCAGCGACAAACACTTTTTTAGTGAAATTCTTTGTCGTTAATGTAAACACTTCTGTACAGTTTGACGAGGGACTGCCGTTTTTGTAGAATTTCCATTAAAAATGGTAAAATATTGCACAAAGCGACCCCTGAGCACGTTTGCATCAAATGGTAAGTATGACACTGTCAAGCAAAAGCTATTTCTGAGTAATCGATGAATCTTTATTGCAGGCATATAAGATAATCAACCAAAAAGTGATTCCAACGCAGTGACGGCGGGTACAATTGCAACGCATTGCGGTGGATCTTGTTTCTTTAATGTTCGTTATGGACATTTAACTAAACTAAATAGCATTTTTCCATAGATTTTGATTGGGGTAGATACATGAAATCACTTTGACATAAGACAGCAATAGAAACTGAATATTTAGAAATAATATTCCATTGATTTGCACTTCCATTTTGTTGAATACGTACGAAAAGTAAGCTTAATGTTTTGAACCATAATCTACTGCCAAGAGATAACACCATGTTCTTTCGTACCAAATACGCATCACATTTTGGTTGATTATCTTATATGCCTGCAATAATGATTCATCTATTACCCAGAAATAGTTTTTGCTTGACAGTGCCATACTTACGATTTGATGCAAAAGTGCTCAGGGGTCGCTTTGTACAATATTTTACCATTTTTAATGGTGATTCTACAAAAACGGCAGTCCCTCGTCAAACTGTACAGAAGTGTTTACATGAACGACAAAGAGTGTTTGTCGCTGGAAAAGTACACATGTGGGCTCCTGTCTCACTGGTTGTTTTCATTCAAACGTGATTAATATGAGAAAACTCATTAGAAAACTTACCGTAATGTAATCAACCGGCCATATTTATCCACCGCTTCTGTGAAGACTTCTCCACTGCCGCGGCGATGGAACCACCGCTTCTGCGAAAGCTATGGCAAGTGTTGTTTCGTGTCCGGTTCGTAACTTTGCCATTCTTCAAGAGGTTTTAAAATTACTTAGCATAAATGTTTATCATAATGAGACGACATGTCATGGGCAAGACCCAGACCCCTAGCTCCAAGGTCAAGGTCAGACTTAGAGTTCAAATGTTAACAGGGTCTGTTTTTGTGTCCGGTCCATATTTCTGCCATCCATGAAGGGATTTTGAAATATCTTGGCATAAATGGTAACCATAATCAAACAATTTGTCATGCGCAAGACCCAGATCCCTTGCTCCAAGGTCTAGGTCAAACTCAGAAGTCATAGGTTAATAGGAACTTTTTCGTGTCCGGTATATAACTTTGTTTTCCATAAAGGGATTTTGAAGCAACTTGGCATAAATGTTTACCATAATGAGGCAATGTGTTACGCGCAAGACCAGGACCCCTAGCTCCAAGATCAAGTTTACACTTAGAAGTCAAGTCAAAGGTTAGTAGAGTCTGTTTCATGTCCGGTTCGTAACTCTGTCATTCATCAAGGAATTTCGAAATTAATTGGCATAAATATTCCCCATAACGAGAAAACGTGTCATGCATAATAACCAGACCACTAGCTCTAAGATCAAGATCACATTTAGAGGTTACCGGTTTACATGGTGTGTTTTTGTCCGTTTCATAACTCTTCCGTCGATGAAGAGATTTTAAAATTACATGGCATAAACGTTCCCTATATTGAGATTAAGTGTCAGACACAAGCCCAAGACCCTAGCTTCAAGGTCAAAGTCACACTTAGAAGTCAAAAGTTAACATTGTATGTTTCTTGTCCGGACAATAACTCTGCCATTCATCAAAAATTGCTTGTCACAATTCTTCCCTATGATGAGTTGGTGTTTCATGCTCAAGACCCAGACCCTAGCTCCAAGGTCAAGGTTACCTTCGGAGAACATTTTTATCTGGTCGCAAAATGAGTCATACCTAAAATTTCTGGCATATTTTGCGCAGAAAACTGTAGCATTCTTGGGCATACTTCGTGGGGTGTGTGTGTGTGTGTGTGGGGGGGGGGGGGGGGGGGGGGGCAGGGCGTTTGTCACTAATAGTGCCGGCTCTTGTTTGAGCTTCAATTCTAAATACTTAGTATATTTTTGAGAGTTATATGTGCCGTGCCATGAGATAACCAACACAGTGGGTTTGCGACCAGCATGGATCCAGACCAGCCTGCGCATCCGCGCAGTCTGGTCAGGAACCATGCTGTTCGCTTTTAAAGCCTATTGGAATTGGAGAAACTGTTAGCGAACAGCATGGATCCTGACCAGACTGCGCGGATGCGCAGGCTGGTCTGGATCCATGCTGGTCGCAAACCCACTATGTTGGTTTTCACATGGCACGGCTCATATATACTTGTATTTTCCCTATAAAATGTCAAGGTCAGTAGTGGCTATTGTCAAGTTACCTTAAAGACAAACCACAAAATAACTGTAATCTTTTGTATTTCCATGATGGTAGTTATACATGTTTTGTAAGGAGAAATGAGAAATAACAAGTATCTAGTTACAATTTGACAGTAACAGATATAAGGCTAAGACAATTTATTTTATGTCTAAATATATTATTCAATTAATGTAGTAGTATGCACGGTACTTCATGTATTAAGGTGAGTTTAGACCACACTTTGTTTCTACAGTGTAAGATAGATATTATTCTGGGTTTATAAAACTATACTGAGAAGAGAATGGCTGAATAAGTTTGCAGATGAAGTTGTGAAAACATGGCCTAGATTGTCCACCTGTCATCTTGTAGAATAGTTGTATTATACCATTATTACCAGAATGATTTGCACCAAGTTCATGTGGGAGGAAAAAGTAGACCACTAGGTATTGGTGGGTCTTTAACACTTCTAATTTCTTAAGTACAGATGGGTAAAAATAAATGCTATAGCCTATAATTAACGGTTAATGCGAGTACGATAATGTTACACACCGATAGCCACACGAGCACTACATGCAGATATAGACTTGCCACAGTTCGCTACTGCGAAAATCTAAAGTGGTAATATTGGACTGGGAATTCATGGCATGGCTACCTGTAATACTAGTTGACACATGCAAAATGTATCGATGCTTTTGGAAAGAACATTGAATTATTTGCAATTGGCAATGCTATGCATGTGAAATTGTATATGATGACAGTTTTCACAAACAACCACGAGTTTAAACTCAAAAGAAGATTTTTTTTTTCATTTTATCGATAGGTAAAGATATGTTCTGTAAACCCAACACACATTTTTGTGTTGCTGTGTCTCGGGTTTAATTTTTGAGCAAGATAAGGCCTATCATTATTGTTTTATCCGTGGATATTCAAACATCAGGAAGTAGCTTGGTATATTTTTATGGTTTTATTTCATTTTGTAAAACTTTTCCCCTTTTTAATTGAAACTTTTAACGAGATTTTAACTTACAGTTTAGTTTTTACAACAACATGTATTTTTCGTCTCCGGTGCCTGATTCATCACACCAATGAGTTTAACAAATGTTCTGAAGCAATGATTGTTAATTGGCCAATATCTTTAAAAACTACAGTAAATACTTTTTTTAACCTTAATTACCATGCTAAATTTCTAAAATGGACTGGTCTTTCATTCAATTTGGGCACTATCCATTTATTATTTGAAGAGGTATTCGTTGAGAATTTACTGACTGAATAGCGAACAGTGCTGACTTTGGATGTGCAGTCTGATCTTGGTCTGCACTGGTCGAAAAGGCAGTCACTTGCCGCCAGCAGGCTAACGGTTAAATTAAGTATTTTTAGAACAAAATTGTTATCATATCATTTCTTCATGTCTAGTATTATAAGCACTTTGCACGACCTGAGCTCAGTAAAAGAAACATTTCGGAGTAATTAAAAGTTTCCTGGTAGTTTTTGAGACGCCCTTTTAAAGTACCGTCTTTATCTTGCTTTTAACTTTTTAGGCCTCAAGACATGTTATCTGCATATAGCACAGCTCTTCTTTTTACAACATGGAATATAGGTAACGTGTGCATTTATTCAGACACTCAAACTTGCTAAGTGAATTATTAGACAAAATATTCTTGATGAAAGTTAACATACTAACTTCTATAGTTACTAGTTTTTAGCTCGACTATTTAGTCTTTACACTAATTCCCCGTTTTGTTGAAACACATAATTCCACATTTCGTCTATACACAAAAACCCGGTACCACCCCAAATATTTTCAAAGTCCATTGAGATATTGCTTTCATAATTTGCATACTTGTTTACCATCATGACCCTAGTCTGTAAAAAGGAAGAGGCAACTCTATCAAGCATTTTGACTGAATTATGGCCCCTTTTCGACTTAGAATATGCTTATTGTAATGTTAAAATTTGCGTATCACCCCAAATATTTTCAAAGTCCATTGAGATATTGCTTTGATATTTTGCATACTTGTTTACCATCATGACCCCAGTCTGTAAAAAGGAGGAGGCAACTCTATCAAGCATTTTGACTTAATTATGACCCCTTTTCGAGTTAGAATATGCTTATTGTAATGTTAAAGTTTTACTCATACTAGGTTATATTATACTATCAAGCACTGAGAATAGTCGAGCGCGCTGTCAACTGACAACTCTTGTTAGACTTGTCTTACATCGAAAAGGTTCGTTGTCAACTAGCAAAACAATGTTCACTTCATTAAAACGAGGAATGGGCATTTTATATTTACTTAAAATTTTAACTGTGCCTTAGATTTCCGATTCAAAAATATTAAGATACCATCCTGTCTAGCTTGCTATCGGGGTAGATTTTTCCTTCACCTTTTAACCGGTTAAAATACAAGACATATGTACAAGTATTAAATGCAGTTCCAAAACTCGGATTAGAACATTATTAAGGACGAAATACTGCACAGCAAAATAAATACCATTTAATTGTAAAAATCGTTTTTGTTTATTCGGTTTGTGCAAGAAGGGTACAGTATCATAATTATGTCTTTAAATTGTGTCTTCTGCTTCAGGTGTATTCGGTAGCAGGTGCTATTCCGGTTATAACTGGGCCGGTTGGGGAACATGCTCACATAGTTGTGGGGGAGGCTTCAAAGTGCGTCACTGTTACTATGACAACACCTACGAGAACGAGAGATGTGGAACTAGATGCTTGAATGGGGGAGAGTTTTATGGCGGGAAATGTCACTGCGTGCCCGGGACAGTGGGAAGATGTTGCGACGGTAATAATATGTATTTGCATTTTATCATCCTTAAAATCTAATTGCAAGACCAGAATGGACATCCTATTTATATGCAACATCCAAATTGACGAATTCCCTAAACTGAGATGAAAAAAATCGAAACTTTTGAAAAAATAAGCCAGATTATTTTTGGGGGGCTTTATCGATAAGATATAAACTACGGTAGATATTAATATGGGTTAATTTGATTAAATTCGTTTTCAAAATGGATATTTCAAGATATTCTAACGGAGGAAATTGCCTCTTCGTTTGCCTCCGTGTATATCAAGTTCATTGCCACAGGTTTCACGTAATATATAATACCTATCGTACAATCCTCATAATTCTAATGCTGGATACGAGGGTTGACTGGTTGAGGCATTAGGTCACACCAACAAAGTTCGGGCCCTAATATTGACTGGTGATTTTCAAGATTTAACCCTTACCATGCTGGACACGACTGATTTTGCCTTTGCGGCCAGTGCAGATCATGATCAGAACTGTTCGCAATTCAGTCAGTATTTTTTTGGTAAGCACCCCTTTTAACAGTTAATGGTACTGTCTATTGAGATATGGACAAGTTCATTATAGAAATTCAGCAGGGTAAGGGTTAACTGGGGAAGGAAGTTATTCCGGGTGCCCATCCCAACATTATTTAATACACATGCGGACCCCAGGATAATGTAATTCAGAATATTTGCTGTTTCTATTTGTAGATATCAAGGAATGTGACAGTAACCCGTGCAAAAATGGCGGTGTTTGTGTTGAAGGGATTAACCATTATACGTGTAACTGTCCGGCAGGCACCACTGGTCCAAACTGCGATGGTAAATGTTACATTTATTTCATGTTGTTAGGTGGATAACTGGAAAGTGAGAGTGAAATATATCAGGCTGATATTTTCACAGAGAAAGAGTATCAACTATAAAAAGGATAAAGTTGATTCGATTCACGCGAGAATTGTGGAGCCTGGTCGACCGTTGTAGCAATGAGGTGTGGGTTGGCTTTCTGGCTCGCGCCGGTTCGAATCTGACACTATATCTGCAATCGTTCCATTGTAAAATTTGTTCCTGGTCAAAGCCGGGTTAAGGATCCTTGTAATCAGTTCAACTACGTAAACGAAATCAAGAAAATATTCTCTCCACCTACAGGTTAAAAGTACATTAAATTTTGTAAAATCTAATAATCTCATCCATAACTTTCAGATATTCTAGAATGTGCAAGCAACCCTTGTAAAAATGGAGGCACGTGTCACGAGCACATCAACTATTACACGTGTGATTGTGTAGTCGGAACAACAGGACCTAACTGTGACGGTACATATATAATTAGTTGATTCAGCAAATCCACAACTAAAATGTATAATTATAAAACTCTGCTGAATAAAACATAACACTGAGATATTTATACATTACTAAACACTTGCTTAGAAAGAAGACACATATGTCGAAGAAGACAAGTTATGATATAGCTTTATATAATTACCTAAATTGTGTTCTGATTTCGGAACGCAATTACACATTTTTCAACTTCCTGTTAACAGATATCCTTGAGTGTCAGAGCAATCCTTGTTTGAATGGCGGGACTTGTATTGAGCACATCAACGGGTACTCGTGCCAGTGTCTTCAAGGAACCACTGGCTACAATTGCGTCGGTATGTTACAATTTCACCACAATATGTACACGTGCAGGTGTTTTCAACTGCATTTGAGCTTTAGTTCGATCATGTTCACAATAGGTGTTTTCAGCTGCATCTGAGCTTTAGTTCGATCATGCTCACAAAAAAGTGTTTTCAACTGCATTTGAGCTTTAGTTTGATCATGCTTACAAAAAGGTGTTTTCAGCTGCATTTGAGCTTTAGTTCGATCATGCTCACAAAAAGGTGTTTTCAACTGCATTTGAGCTTTAGTTCGATCATGCTCACAATAGGTGTTATCAACTGCATTTGAGCTTTAGTTCGATCATGCTCACAATAAGTGTTTTCAACTGCATTTGCGCTTTTGTTTGATCATGCTCACAATAGGTGTTTTCAACTGCATTTGAGCTTTAGTTCGATCATGCTCACAATAGGTGTTTTCAAACTGCATTTGAGCTTTAGTTCGATCATGCTCACAATAGGTGTTTTCAACTGCATTTGAGCTTTAGTTCGATTATGCTCACAATAGGTGTTTTCAAACTGCATTTGAGCTTTAGTTCGATCATGCTCACAAAAAGGTGTTTTCAACTGCATTTGAGCTTTAGTTTGATCATGCTCACAAAAAGGTGTTTTCAACTGCATTTGAGCTTTAGTTTGATCATGCTCACAATAGGTGTTTTCAAACTGCATTTGAGCTTTAGTTCGATTATGCTCACAATAGGTGTTTTCAACTGCATTTGAGCTTTGAGAATTGTTTTTGATCAGTTTATATAATTTTATTTTCGGCTATCTCTGAGGCTTTTATAGCACAGAAAACGCAAAGCACGATAAACACCTTTGTTTTTTCTTTCCACAGATATCCCTGAGTGTATAAGTAATCCGTGCCAGAATGGAGGCACGTGCGTCGAGATGATAAACATGTACAAATGTAATTGTCCCCCAGCATATATAGGTGTAAACTGCGAAAAATGTGAGTCAGAATGTTTTTTTTACAAATGCTGAACACATTATATGTTTCCAGGTTGTTCTCACATTGATTTTCTTCTAGCATAGCATTTCGTACTTACTAAATTAATGGAATACCATTTGATATAAATAGGTAGTGTCTACAGGTACAGTGTAAGTTTCTTAGGACACAAGAAAACGACTATACATGTATTTTACTAGATCAGTAGATAGAATGTAGACTGATTTACATCCATGATTTTTCAGTCTCTACTTTCGGCCCGGAATTTTATTTACAACTGTACTGTTGCTTCTAAAGAACTGAGAGTAATATTTTTCAAATTTGTCTAGCTAAAAAATACACACTTTATTTCACATAAAACTACATGTATAAAGTATTAAATAGCAAAATAATTGTTCAAACAAACATAATTACCTTAAGGAAACTTTTGTGATAAGAAAGTGGGTTTTTAACTAAAAGTGTTGTTTTTTTCGTTTTTGTTGTGATATGTTTTACTTATTGCTACTGCAAGAGGTAATCAATATCAAGGACGTAAAAAGTCATATCCTTGTGAAAACTGAAAATTTTTCTTACAGATTTACTTGCACTACATGACAGTGTATGTCGTACCGGAAGTAGGCCAAGTTGTTACATTGTCTTTCGTACCAAAGATACCTGGCAAGGGGCAGAGGTATATAAAATAAGTTTAGTTCAAGAAGAGTTGTGTTCTAACACAAAATCCATTTTATGCAAGACTTAAGTCTTACTATTTTCAGTGTTATTAAGTTAAAGATTTGATGCGTCTATCTGTCTCTTTGAAAAGATTTATGTAAATTATCTTTTAAAGGAAATGACCATGTTGTTTATAATATTCATTCTGTCGTCTAGGTCTTCTTACATAATTTAAGTCAGTGAAAAATTCAATTTCGGCTTAAAACAGAGAAAGTTATGAACATTTCAATATTAATCAACATGGCGGCCGTTTTGTTTCCATGACGACGAAGACCGAAATAGTGGATTAAAATTCACTAAAACTGTATTACCTTAATTCTTGACGTGCATTTCAAATACTTTTTTCGAATTAGAATAAAAAAAGATATCATTATTTACATCTTGTATTCAAGAAAATATTTCTGGTAAGGTACAGGCTATTTCGCAAGCAGGCAAACATTCCACTCACACAATCTGCTAGTTGAAGCTGTCTTCGTCGTCACTGTTTTAACTGCACGAAACAGCACACCTGCAATGTGGTTACAAGTCCCTAACGTACCAGCCATACCGTAACCTCTAAGGATTTCTCCACCTGGCTGACCGACACTATCTTTCCGAACAATCAACCAAACATTATATAGCTCTTATTATTAATACGCCGTGAAGGCGTTGCTTTGTCTTCAAACATTTGTCACTATTTGCGCGTATGTTACGGAGGTATATTTCCCTGACCCATTCGCAGTCAATGTATACCCATAACCTTTCCCTTCCTTATACTCATTTAGCAGATGGTACCCAACTTCCTTTGGTGTGCTGCAGCTCAGATACGTGGAACTGTCAGCTACATATATTGGCAGCCAAAAACTCATTGCAGATTTTTCTCCTTTCCAGCCAAATGTTAAAGGGAATGGGTCTGGCATAATTTCAAATAAAAATACATTTAAATCAATTTTCACCTTTTCCTTGTACTCGTCTAGACAGACAATGCCAAAGACTTCACTGATGTCCTTGACAATGCCTTTAATTCTTTTGGGAAGTCATTTTCAAGGTCTCTATTTCAAAGAGTGTAGAAAGTTTGGATTGATATTGTTTTGTTGCAGGAGTTCTGTGAAGCAAGGAATGGGCATCTAGTTATACCAGAAGATACAGAAGAAGCTCTCTATATTGAGAACTATCTGGAATCTATGAGAGGTAAGTTACAGATACAGGAGAACAGAAGATCAGGATAAAACATGGTTTGGAACTGGGCTAGGAGTGAAACCAAAATTTGCAGTCCTGTTTGGCGCCATATAACCTATACTGTGTTGGTGCGCCGTAAAACCCGAACAGATAGATGATTAGAGGGATTGACTTCCATGCCGGAAACTTGACAGAGCCAGTGCTTTATAGTAAAAGAGGTTGGGTTTGGGTGATGTCTGGGTATGTGTAGGTGTACACTTTAACTACAGGGACTGGTGTCTTTTTGTGTGTGTGTGGGGGGGGGGGGGGGGGGGGGGGGGGGGGGGGGGGTAAAAATGGCCTATAGTTTCAAAATTATTGACCCAAAGAGCTTGATACTGGCCCCTGTGCAGAACCGTTTTAAGATTCTAGTACGATCGGTAGTACAGGTATGTCGAATTTTGCTTTAGATAAGACATCTATTGAAAGCTTGAAATAACATTATCTGTAGGGCTAGGCTAATACATGTTCACCAAACTAATACCTTTTTATACTCATTCAGTTCGGTATCCAGAGGCATTGTTTTGGCTTGGAGGAAAGAAGTCGGGAAGAAGCCCTCCATACTGGGTACATGGCGAACAAGTGACTGCTTACAGGTACACACTTTAAGTCATACAAGTCCAAGCAATCATAACTTAAAGAAAGAAAAAAATGTGCAATCGTCAATCCATATACATGCTTGCTATGGACCCGTTTGGAACCAGTCTCTGAATGCCACCTTGTCATTGGTCAGTTTCACCATTGAGCTCAGAATCAACCAATCAGATTCTGGAACTCTTAGACTGGTCTCCATCACTGTATTATGACGAATTCTCTGTTGTGGAAAAAAGTGAGATGCGAGCAGTGTATCTACTGCATTATCATTCGTTTTACTCTTTGTAATAACAGTGCATCGCTGTTTATTTCAGCATATAATTTGTCTGAAGTAAATTCGTATCCAGACTTAGTAGTTTACAAAAACTGTCCAACTGATATTTTTATGGCTGACCAGCACTCAGATATCCTTCATCCAATGTTATAGAAGTTTATAAAATGTCACATTCCTTTTGTAGTTTATAGAACTTTTTTTTATTAATCATATTTTCTATAATGTTACACAGTTGAACATCACGTCTAACTTCCCAGATTGACTTTTTGTTCTGTTTTCCACTGGTCTTAAGCAACCACCTGTATTAAGCAGACATACTGTGTTACTCCATTGGCTGGCTGCTTAAAACAGGTTTGATTGTGCCTATACCACTTACAGGTGGCCTGTGGGAGTATCTGACAATCTACCAGGAACTCAGTGTCTAACTATGGACGGAAGATACAACTTTGAATGGCAGGGTTTCCCATGTGACAGACCCACATATTTTTTGTGTGAAGAAAAGTAAGACTGTTCATCAATTTTATGTAATTTGATCACCAACACACATTAGTGAACACATAAAAAATCTCATTAATTGTTTTATTTTTTGCCTAACCATAAATAAGTCATTCTGAAATTTTATTTAGTTAGAAAGCAGTACAAATTTATGTTGTCAAAAAATGTGATCAGTTCCAATCTTTAATCAAAAGAAAACCTGAAATAAAGTATCATCTATTTTGTCTTAGGCAGGCAATTTTACTTCATAAAGTTAGAATTATTAAAACTCAAATTGATTTTTGTGTTACTAACAAATGTTAGTCTTTCATATATTTTCAGGGTTCCATTTCAGCTGAATCACACCGGTCCAGTGGTTGGTTAGAAGAAAATATATCAAAGACACTATATTTAAAATTATATATAGATTTATTGAATGATGATTGTTTTTCTTAAAAAATATATAACAACATTTTAAAGTATCACCATGAAAAGGAATGCATACAAAATATGCAAATGTTTATAATACAAATCTATGGACTAATCCTTTTGTTGGAAATGACAAGCATATAAGGTCATACTTCGTTAGCTTGAACTCGACAAGCAAAATTTGTGAGTTGTCAGAAGTTCGAGCCATCAATCAAAATAAGTTACACAGGAATTTTGCGGGGACCTGATGACGAGTTTGAGCATAGGGTGGTGTATGAATTTTCCAAGTTCGAGCTAATGAAGTTTGACTGAATGTGATTTTAAAACACAAGTGGATTCCCCAGAACTTTTTATGGTTAGTCTGATGTTACTTTTATATGTTTTATATAAAATAAAAGAGACACCTATTTTCCTTCCTCTGAAAATTGTTGTTATTTTTTTATAATAGTTGAGAGCTCACATTCTTTTGTAATTTTTTCCAGGTTGTATAAATGGCTCTAAACTAACCAACACAGAATGTTATGAAAAATCCGTAAAGAGTATAAAACATTTCAGTTGTTGAATACAATTAATATTTTCTTTGATTTTTTTCTTCACAATGACACCAGTTTGCACTTAATTTTCAAAGGTCAGATGTAAATTTAAATTTTAAGTAACATTGAAAAGGAAGATACTAAATTTTTTTCAAAAACAAAAGTGAAGCAAAGCCTTTATTAACCCTTTCCCTGCTAAATTTCTATAATGAACTTGTCCATCTTTACATTTAGACATTTATAATTAACTGTTAAATGGGGTGCTTACCAAAAAGATACTGACTGAATAGCGAGCAGTGCAGATCTTGATCAGACTGCATGGATATGCAGGCTGATCATGATCTGCACTGTTCGCAAAGGCAGAATCTATTGTGTCCAGCATGATAAGGGTTAACCTATCTTCTCTGGGTGACAAAGGCATTTTCAATGTTAATATTTAAATCTAAACAATAAACAGGTGCTCTTCCTGCAATGCTAAGTTTCATTGAAAATTATATGCATCCCTTTTCAGCAGTGAGGTACACTTTATAGATTTTACACACTGCAATAAAATTTATAATATTTAAACCTTAACAATATTTATCTATTTATGTACTATATCCTTACATACAAAACACAATAATTAAGATGTAATTTGTTTGCCCTGATCTGGTAGATTGTTCAGAACATCTGCTACATAACAATCATCAACAAACATTCAAATAACAACAGCTGTCCCAACTAGCCCAGCAAGAAGTCAAGCATACAATTTTTTTCACTGAGTGAAATGTATATTAACCAGAGACTATGAAAATATAGAGATAAAAACAAATTCGACATTTTAGAAAAGAACACAATGTGAACATGCATAGTACAAAAAGCTTACTAAAGTAAACTGCTTCTGGGTCAAGGTCACAGCTTACAAATAAAGCAAGGCCCTCGCCCCACTAACATTTGAACTTTGTGACCAAACTTAGCAGACAACAAAAATTTATTCCTACTGTAACTAATGCATGAAACTTACTGAATTTTAATCTGCTTCCTGGCCAAGGTCACTGCTCACAAATAATTATAAGTTATGTCTTTGACAATGTAACAGTTGAAATATGTGACCTTCAAAATAGGCAGAAGACAGTTCATCCAATATTCAGAGGCTTTCCATTGTTATTAAAATCTGACAATTAATTACCACATACATGTATTGACTTTGTATGTATAAAATAAATGTAAATTAAATTTCAACCCTTCTAAGTTTTATTGTAGAAATTATTTTCTGATAAAATCATTGTAATATACAGTCGAGACTGTTTTAAGAGACCGACTTTGGGAAGCAGCGAAAAAGGTCACATATGACAGGGAGTCTCTTAAAACAGTCTCACTTAACAGGATGATGCTGGTTTCATATATTTTTCCAATTAAAGTACATGAATATCAGATACTTATATATTGGCCTCTTTTAAGGTAGGAGTGGAAAATGATTAATTACTATTTCTTTAATTGCATATTGATAAAATATAAATTTCAAATAATTTGCATCATTCGTATGATGTTGATAAAACAAATTTAAGCTCATGATCTGGCAAGAAAATAAAGGGGAGCAGTAAAATATAAATGTTCCATTTGAACTATTTACACACTGAGGTTTATGATATTTATATTTTTGTGTATTAGTTGTTCATTGACATTTATTCGATTATTGACTGCATCTTTAATCTGTGTTTCGTCGTTTCCTGTTAAATACCGCCATATTTTTGTTTCACCAGGAATAAAGTTAATTTATGCACCGACTCCGAATTCTTCAGCGACTTTATACGCTGGTTTTCCCTAATCGAGCAATTCAAGTGCCTTAACACGCTGTTCTAATGTCAAAATAGTTCTTTTTTATGTTTTTCATCAGCCATTTTTTGTAAACAAATAAGTTCTCGTCTCAAACAACTTCACGCGAGATAAAGAACGGTAACTCTATCGTGTAAAATCTTGCGAGGGAGCGTCTCAAAGTCGCTGAAAACGGTCTAAATATCGATTCGGGAGCCTGATTTCACAGTCGCTTGTCGCGTAAGGCAGGGGGTTGCTTAATTCAGACTCTTTTAATAGTAAATTGCGTCCGGAGCATAAAATAGGGTCGCATATGACAGGGAGTCGCTAAATTCAGGGGTCGTTAAGGCAGTCTCGACTGTATCTGCTTTCCTATAATAAATAAGATATTATCAAGTCACATGGTTTTTATCAGTCTAGAATTATAAGCAACTTACAAAAATGTTCAAAAATAGACAAACAAAAATAATAAACAAAAAAAGAGTGAACATTTGAGAGTGAAAAAAAAAACAAAACACAAAATTTATCACTTTGTTGTTGACCGAGATTTCCATTATATATATATTTTGTTTTTATCAAACTACCTGTACCTTTAGATCATCACAGAACCATAGGTGATAGCATAAACCAGAGAGTACAGTGTAGCAAAAATAATGTTTCTTTGCTTTGGGTCTAGTGCCGTTTTTTTCAAAAATAAATTCAGATTATATGTAACAACGGGCATTACACCAAACCAGTTTTTCTGGATTCTGTACTGCTAAACTGTTCTGCACAAGTAAATGCCAACTTCCCAGCATGAATCAAGAGGTGGTGGCTGAATAACTTCAGACGTAATGTATTGTATCAATTGTCGTAGAAAACATACACCTAGCCCTGGGACTGAACTCATGGCTCTATGATAGGTAGATCTGTAATCTCCCCCACTGAGCTAAATGGGCAGATTGTATCACTAAAAAGCTTGTCATATCTCTCATTTGACGAGAGAAAATGCAGTATCATCATCTAAAGTATCAAGATCAGATTGTGAAGCAGTATCATCAAAACCTCCTGTCATATTGAAAGGCGACATCTGTGAGGGCGTGTTACTGTTTCCTGTGTTACTGAGAAATTCAAGATCTTCGTCGGTTGCCGATGCCTGAAAATAAATAAATGAAAATTTGTCAGTAACACGACTTGAAAGACAGTGTGGCACTTTTACGTATCTGAAGCTTCTTAATAAAACATAAATCATAAATATTCCAATATGAAAACTGAAAGAGCAGGAGTAGGCACTGCCAATGAACCAGATTCATCAATGTTCAAAATGAAGACATAAAATCTCTAATTTTCTATGTCAAAAAGGCCCTCTGTTTCAAATATAAAATAGTCAGAAAACAAAACTTACCTCTCCTAATTATGCATAAATATTAGAGAATAAATTTGGAAAAACTTTTGAGATGTATCAGAAAGCCTAGAATTAGTTTTGTGAGGAATTAGTGCCTAATGAATGACAAGTACTTACCTCAATGAGATTAGAGTTTTGTTTCGGACTACTGAAGCTTGAGAATGGAAGATCCTTCATCTCCTTTGGGGGACTCTCTTCATCATTCACCTATAATGTAACAATAAAACAGACTATAGTTGGGGACTCTCTTCATCATTCACATATAATGTAACAATACAACAGACTATAGTTGGGGACTCTCTTCATCATTCACCTATAATATAACAGTAAAACAGACTATAGTTGGGGACTCTCTTCATCATTCACCTACAATATAACAATAAAACAGACTATAGTTGGGGACTCTCTTCATCATTCACATATAATGTAACAATACAACAGACTATAGTTGGGGACTCTCTTCATCATTCACCTATAATATAATAGTAAAACAGACTATAGTTGGGAACTCTCTTCATCATTCACATATAATGTGACAATACAACAGACTATAGCTGGGGACTCTCTTCATCATTCACCTAAAATATAATAGTAAAACAGACTATAGTTGGGGACTCTCTTCATCATTCACCTACAATATAACAATAAAACAGACTATAGTTGCGGACTCTCTTCATCATTCACCTACAATGTATCGGAAAACAGGCTATAACTGGGAGACTCACTTGGTCATTCACCTATAATGTATCAGAAAAACAGACTATAGTTGCTAAAAGTAAGTTTAACTGTAACAATAAATCATCTATAACACAACAATTTCCCTATATATCTCACAGCCTCCAACTAAAGGGATGGATAACTTCTCTAGATTATTCAAGAGGTAGATAACTAATAAAAAATCTCACACAAAGTATGTCCTTCAAGGACTTTCAATGTAGCAAAATTCCCAACAGATCATTTTTACTGCAAAAGTATAACAATCTTTACATTCTCTTTATTACAGTTAAAATAATTCAACTGTCTAATAAAAATGCCTGGACTGACAGAATTGTAAATATCCTTTTCTAAAGATTTAATGGCATGACAGAATGACAGTGCTATTTACAGACTATGTAATAGACATGCCAATCAAAATAAAGAAAACCAATCACAACTGATTACTAATTTCAACTCTAAACTCCTGTCATGTCTGAGGTTATTCTGAAATAGCAATAAATCAGTAATGACATGTCAGTTTGAAACAAATATT
Organism: Mercenaria mercenaria; assembly: GCF_021730395.1. Taxonomy (NCBI): domain Eukaryota; kingdom Metazoa; phylum Mollusca; class Bivalvia; order Venerida; family Veneridae; genus Mercenaria; species Mercenaria mercenaria. Next base: position 7,510,006 of record NC_069372.1, read on the forward strand.
GCAGAAACAGCTGTTTTTTTTTGTGTTTTTCAGTGGTTCATTGAAAACATAATGGTAAATTATATTGTTATAAACTCACTTTTTCACTGTTTCCACTGTTTCCACTGAGTTTATTGCATAAGAATCTACAATATTTTATAGAAATTCTTTGCTCATTGAAAAATAAACTTTAATACAGTCCGGGGTGACTTTTAATAAGGAAAACCTATTATACTATGCCACTTGTTATTGAAATTTCTGGTTTATTTTTACCATAATATCATGTTATAAAGCAGTGTGTGTTTTTCTGATAAAAGTTACTATAAATTTTAAGACAACTTAAATTATACACAAAAAAAAATCACCATAAATGGTCAACTTGTGAATATAAACAGATCAGTTTTAGTATAAAGAGTTAACAATTATTAATCGCACACCTCTCCGGGGACAAAGTTGGCTTCATTTGGTGTGGTTGACCGACTTCTATATTTAGCCTGTTTAGGTAGATCTGTTCTCATGGCAACCATCTGTATACGCATTTTCTCAATCATCCACATAGGTACAGTAAATCCCGACAACGACTCTACTGTTATACCTGTGGCATCTCTGCAATGGAACAGAAGCTTTAGTGTTTCTCAGTGAATTATTGGAAAATTAGTGTGATTAGTTTAATCTTTACCCTGCTAAATTTCTATAATGGACTGGTCCATGATTCAATTTGGGCAAAACCATTTATTATTTGAAGGGGTGTTCGATGAAAATTTACTGACTGAATAGCGAACAGTGCAGACCATGATCAGGCTGCACGTATGTGCAGGCTGATCTTGGTCTGCGCTGGTCGCAAAGGCAGAATCATTTGCCGCCAGCAGGCTAAGGGTTAATATCTTCACTGTGAAAAACATGTTAGAAACAATAAAATGGATAAAACTTTATTAAAACAGAAGATACGAAGAAAATTTGTTTGTGCTACATGTAAGATCAAAATATCTTTTGCTCATAAATATCGTATCTTACATTTTAACTAGGCTATGGAAAAAATATCCTCTATACCATAAGTTATTCTGAGGGATCAAAATTCAGAACATTGTGTAGTCATACACATTCAAATTTCACTTGTAAACTCTAAATCTGAAAATAAAAATGTGTAGCTAGCCACAAGATTTTTTGACAATTTTCAGCAGATGCTTTTTAGTACTGTCTACAGGGCTTTTTTTTTCTACATGTAAGCTTACACATACATGTCTCGAAATGACAATTCCTATATTTTTGCTATTCGTTTTGAAGCTTGGTAAAGCAAACATAGATTTCAAATCTAATGGAAGACAGCAGAAATGTTACAAACTTGTGTTCTAGCAATACATGACAACTTTATGTAATCACCTAATTCCTATGTCAAAATATGTCAGGATTTAAAAATTCAAAATAGCTTTGAAGCTTGGACATGAATTGACGGAATTCAAAGTTCTGAGGATAAAATAAATGAGTTTTCTGTCTTTTTGTTGAAATTTAGTTTCATAATAAGACATTGATGTGCTCTATCATGAAAACCCAAAAAACTGCAGCTGCTTTTGAGAAAAGCGCATGTCTCCCACAACTGCCTAATCATCTAGATTGGCCTTTCTTCTCCATTATGTATCTGAGTCAACCATGCACCAAGACCTGTATCACTGGCATCAGTACTTTCCGTAATTCAAGGGCCATAATTCCAAAGTGCCTGGACCAATTTGGCTAGTTATCGAACTTGGCTGAGGACTTATTGGTAAACACATTTTGTTTAAGTTTGGTGAAGATCGGATGAGAACTGGTCGACTTAAAGTGTGGACAAGATCTGTGACAGACAGACGGACGGATGGACACACAGGAGTAAATCAATATGTCTCCCACCATACAGTGGTGTGGGAGACATAATTATACTTACCGGTATACTGGTAACTGATTTTCTTAATAATAGTCAAACAGTCAAACATTAATGTGAAAAATCCAAAATAATGAAATACTTCTGAAATAAAAAACTGTATGTCATCATTTTCAAATTACATACCTCCAATTTCATAAAAGTGAAACACTTTTCATTCCATTTATTGCGACAGAAATGAAAGTGAAAGGAGCTATCCTAAAATTCTAATTCCATTTGTTGGGAATAATCAGTACTGGTATCCTATGTCATATTATGTGGAAGTACACAGTTCTGACTTCAGTGGAGTTGGACTCCCGACCTACAGGTCAATGGGGCCACACGTTTAATCCCAGGGCAAGGCATGTGCTCTCCCTAGCAATTTGATAGAAGACATTGTGTCTGAAATCATTCGTCCTCTATCCATGACTAATGTGGACTTACTAGTGGAGAGTAGCTAAGTACTGGTACACAACCCAGGAACACTGGTTAGTTAAAACAGCATGCCATCATGTATCTGAAAGAATGTTAAAAAACTGCAAACCCCCAAACAAAACAAACAATAAATAATAACTAACCTATACTCATCATTTAAAGCGAGCTCTCGAACATCATCAAGAACAATGAGGTAAGATTTGCCGCCAGTTGCTGGCATGTGCTGATGTTCATATAGCCACGTCTTGTCATCTTGGTCACCACCATACTGAAATATTAAAAATCAAATATTCTTTAATTTACATCCCCAACAATAAAACAAGATAGAATCACAAAATTCAGTGTGATTTTAAAATGGTTAGTACCATAAGTTTAGCAGTTCGTGCATTTATTATTATAATGTTTAAATAAGAGCACCGCCTTGCGGGTGCAGACGCTCATCTGATTTTTTTGTCTCTGCATAATATTTTCTAAGTCCAAAAGGGGCCATAATTCTTGCAAAAAGCAGGATGGAGTTATGTTTCTTGCTGTACAGAGTCAGCTTTTGATGGTGAACAAGTGTTGCAAGTTTTAAAGCAATAGCTTTGACAGTTTAGGAGAAAAGCTGACCTAAACACAAAACTTAACCAAGAAATCTGATTTTCTAAGTCCAAAAGGAGCCATAATTCTAAGACTTGCAAAAAGCAACGTAGAGTTACGGTACTTGCTGTGCAGTGTCCGCTTTTAATGGCAAATAACTGCTCCAAGTTTTAAAGCAATAGCTTTAACCATTAAGAAGAAAAGCTGACCTAAACGCAAAACTTAACCAAGAAATCTGATATTTTCTGAGTCCAAAAGGGGCCATAATTCTTGCAAAAAGCAGGTTGGAGTTATGTTTCTTGCTGTACAGAGTCAGCTATTGATGGAGAACAAGTGTTGCAAGTTTTAAAGCAATAGCTTTGACAGTTTAGTAGAAAAGCTGACCTAAACATAAAACTTAACCAGGCAACGCCGATGCCGATCAAAAAATCAGATGAGCTAAAAACAACAGATGCACCATTTTTTGTGCAATATCAATATATTTTATCTATCTTTTTAAGCATATAACAGATTTTAACATGTTAGGAAAAGTTAGGACTATTTCTAATAAATATGAACTAAATTTATCATCGACACGCAGTACTGCATCATGAGATAAAACTGTATAAAAGTCAAATCACCTTGAACAATTCTGGGTGTTTCATGTACAGCCTTCCTCTTGTTGCTCCAAAACCCATAGCCCTGAAATAACAATACCATTCTCACTGTTTCACACTGGGAAATCATTAATAAACAAATGTATTTGGGTAGAGATGACACGTTTTTTCATGTTATAACATAGATCTGCAGAATCCTGCAGAATCCCGAGGGATTTCACATTTATTCTGTATCCGAAAGTCAGTGTCCACAAATTAATGTCTCAAATAGACATAATGGTCATAACCTCAAAATGTCATGACCCTGACATTTACAGTTTTTACAACAAATTTGTCTTCTTGAATTTTCAAAATATCATACTGAAGAATATCTACATATTTGTATTATACATTGGTCATTGTCATCATATATATATATATCAAATTTCATACCAGTTATAACATTCTTTTCCCTTACCCTGCTAAATTTCTATAATGAACTGGTCCATCTTTCAATTTGGACAGTACCATTAACTGTTAAAAGGGGTGCTTACCAAAAAGATACTGACTGAATGGCGAACAGTGCAGATCATGATCAGACTGCACGGATGTGCTGGCTGATCATGATCTACACTGTTCGCAAAGGCAGAACCAGTCGTGTCCAGCATTATAAGGGTTATTCTTACTTGTTTGCTTTTGATCCCATCACAAATAAAGTTTCTTCTGTAAGTCTCTCTGGTTCAAACTGTAATACACAATGTTGCATGTTCAGTTACAATTTATATGTATTGTTGCAATTTTTTTTATAAATTTTACACATTATTTGCATGGAAATGTTACTTTAACTAAGTTATCCTGGAAGTTTTATAATAATCCACTCAAAGTCAAACCTGAATTTTTTTAAATATTTGGTGCCTAACATGGCTCAAATTTACAATGGAAAATACATCATCAAAATCATTTTTACAATAAACTCAAACCTGAAAACTATTTCTTTTAACATTTGAACAGTTCCTTTTTCCACACTTGGCCTTCTTTAGAATGATGAATAATATCACTGGCATTGACCAATATTTTAGGAGAAATCAAAGAAAAGCCTTGTATTGGAAAATGTAGATCAGACAGTGGGGCTTGGGTTAACTAGCTGACAGAGCTAGTGCTAATATTTACTGCTTGGCAAGCATATAGATTACCTTGTTTGGCTAAAATTAACTATTACAGTAACTATCCTTATTTTTCAATGTGCTGTATTAAAAGAAAAGAAGATTTATGTTTGTCTGTTTGTTTTGGGTTTTATGCCATTTTTCAATAGTATTTAAGTTATGTAACGGAAGGCAGTTAACCTAAACAGTGTTCCTGGATTGTCTACCAGTACAAACCTGTTCTTACATCATCACGGAGTAAATACAACCTCCCTGGGGATTGAACTAACAGCCCCTCGATCCATAGATCTGTGCTATCCATATTGAGCTAACTGGATGGGCCTTGAACAGAAGATTTAGATTTAGAGCAAAGATTGTCCATAAAATGTAAACACATCAAGAAAGTAGTGTACTTACCTTAGGGCCTTCTCGCTTGGATTGCAGAAGAGCCAACTTGGAAGGTGTAGATCTTCTGTTAAGGAAATAGTAAAATGTCATAGACTATCACAAATTTGCTTATAACAAAGGAGCCTAAATAAGGCTATAAAAACAAACAAACAAGAGACATCTGGCCTTTTCTTTCAAAATTGAAATATAGTTGCGATTATCTGAATTTTATATATGATAATCCAATTTAAATCAATTTACAAGTTTCTGTGGTGAAGTTGATGGTAAACATTTAGCGTTCTGAAACCTAAAAGGAAATGCTCTTCAATGTGTGTGTGTGTGTTCGGGTTTAACGTCTTTTTCAACAATTTTTCAGTCATATAAGCGACGATGTCTACTTGTAGCAGTGAGCACAATGCCCAACTTTATAGTGCTGCCTCACTGGAATGTCACGCAGTAGACACGTGGCATGATACCCCACCCAGTCACATTATACTGACACCGGGCTGACCAGCACTATCCCCTTAATGCTGTGCGCCAGAATGCTCTTCAATAGAAGATAAGTTAAGCATCATAGTTTGCATCAGCTTCCTTTTCCAGTTTAATGCGTAAACAAAATGAAAGCCGTTTTAACTTGAAAAAATACAAAATTTTAGAATTCAGAACATTTCCTCACACAAGCTTAAAAACTTGATAACAGCTTCTTTATTTTAATGTACTTATCCACTTTTTGGGCTCAGGTAACAATTCTGAGTTTATATTTTAGTCTTAACCCTTACCCTGCTAAATTTCTATAATGAACTGGTCCATCTTTAAATTTGGACAGTACCATTAACTGTTAAAAGGGGTGCTTACATAAAAGATACTGACTGAATGGCAAACAGTGCAGATCATGATCAGACTGCACAGATGTGCAGGCTGATCATGATCTACACTGGTCGCAAAGGCAGAATCAATTGTGTCCAGCATGATAAGGGTTAAATACATACTCTATGGCAACTAAGGATTTAAAAGAACACCTGCTAATTTATATGTATCTGTGGTTTTGATGAAATTAAAACATTAAGTAACAATGCAACATGAAACAACAAAATTTTATTCAGAAAGAAGGTCCTTTTTCACAATGATGACTATAAATATATCATTAATTATACAAAGTAACTTACCCTGTAAGGTTAACAATGTATCTTCCTTTTTTCTGAAATTCAAAGATATTTTCTAGAATAAAACACTGTCTTTTTAATAAGATCAACTTAAAAGGGCAGAAAGGAGAATATTCTGACTGCCTAATTATGGAATAAGAAAACATTTAACCTGCTCTTTTTGAAAATGAGGTTTTACTTTTGAGCTGACCTTGTCTTTCAGTTCAGTTTCAGTTTGTAAAATTGTGTCAAAATTAAATTGTATGTAATGAACAAAGATTACTCAAGGCCAAAAAAAAACACAATGAAAAACAAGATTAAATGTTTCCTTAGAGGGAATTCATTCTAGATGTAAAATATAATGCCCTACTGTAAGACAGTACAAAGTGTGTGAAATGAAACTTCTATCAACATCTTTCTGTTACTCGTGCTGTTTGTGAAAACAATGCTGATTTAAGACACATCCACACACTTCAGGTTAAATGGCAACCTTCCAGCTTTTGAAGGTGAAAAAAAGTGCCTCACAGGGCATCATTTCAGCCAATGTGTGTGCATCTAGGTAGAACCAATAATCATCAGCAGTGTAACTGAACAGCTTCCTCACATGGTACCCAAACAAAGATTCAACCCAGACACAAGGGGCGAGTGGTTCAAAGTGAGCAACCTTAACTATTGGTTTACTGATGTCCCTGTGAAAACAATAAACAGCATTTTACTTTATTTTAGGACTCATGCACACTATAGCCTACCTTTTTGTTTGCATTTCCTGCTGGTCTAAGACTGGCTTCAGAGTCTGTATCTGATGGGTGTCTTCTTCTACCTAGTGCTGACTGTGAGAGAGAGAAAAAACTGTCTACTGTACAGTTCAAGAAATATTTCTGTATAACTACGTTTTGAAAACAAAGAGATGGACTGCAATCAGTTTCTAAAAATAACTTTTTTTGTTGGGTTTAATGTCACATTAACACAATTATAGGTCAAATGGCGACTTTCCAGCTTTGACAGTGGAGGAAGACCCCAGGTGCCCCTCCGTGCATTATTCCATCATGAGCGGGCACCTGGTTGGAAACACTGTCCTTTCATAAGCCAGCTGGATCTAAAAATAACTCTGCTCAAAACTGAATGTACTGGAAAGTATGAAAGCCATGTATTACCAGTCCCACAAAACTCCAGCAGGTTTTTCCATGTAGTGTGAATGATACCTGACCATAAAACTGATGTCTCACAGACTATCACCTGTTAGAATAACCTTCTTGCCTCACAGCATCCATCCCATTTCTTCCTACCAAGAACTAACAGATAAAATGTGAGGTAAAAATGAATATTTGATGAAAATACTTACTCTTCTTCCGCTACTTCCAGCCTCAGAAACATTGTCTGACAGTTCCCTGGCTGGTGATACACTCTGACGTCCACTCTCACTGATATACATCTTCTTGGCCTGAAAATTATTCTTATCTTAAAATCAAAAACTACAACTTCTAATGAACTCTTTAACATCGGATTACGTTGAAAACAAATTGTGTGCTTTGATAATTAAAACATTAAATAATACTGTTGCATTTCTAAGACCTAACACCTAAAATTTTACTAACTAAACGCCTGTACAACCATTATCACCTGTCACTGCAATTTCCCGCTGTTCAATAGAGAGACTTAGACATTATTTAGCTATTTAGCATTTACCTACAAACAGCCTGCGCATGATCACCTTTCACTGCAGATTCAATATTGAGACTTACTCCTTCAAGTATCTGTTTCAAATCATCCGTCACTGAAAAATCTGTCTACAGCAGCCTGAATATGACAATCTGTCTATGCAAATTCTCTGTTGTTCAATACAGAGACTTACCTCTTCAAGGATCTGTCTACACACAGCCTGTATATGATCATCTGTTACTGCAGTTTCTCCATTGTTCAGCCTGATGTTTTCAATACCTAACTTGAAGAATTTCTGGAAAAAAAGAGAACTTTCTACTACCAGTATGTACATTAAATAAATTAACTAAATGACAACAAGAGCTCGTTGAACACGAAATGCCCCCCTTGATGCATTCAGTAATTGCACAAGGAACAGAAATTATTTGCTCACTGTAAACAAAAGTTCTACTGCTCAGGGTCAATTTGACCTTGACCTTTGACCTACTGAGCTCAAAATCAAAGGGGTCATCTGCTGGTCATGATCAACCTCCCTATTAAGTTTCGTGATCCTAGGCCAAAGCGTTCTCAAGGTATCGTCCCCGGAAAGGATTTAACTATTCTGGGTCAATGTGACCTTGACCTTTGGCCTACTGATCTCAAAATCTATAGGGGTCATCTACTGGTCATGACCAACCTCCCTATCAAGTTTCATGATCCTAGGCCCAAGCGTTCTCAAGTAATTGGCTGAAAACGGTTTAAATGTGCACTGTATGGTCACTGTAACCTTGACCTTTGACCTACTGACTTCAAAATCAATAGGGGTCATCTGCTGGTCACGATGAACCTCTCTATCATCTTTCATGACCCTTGGCCCAAGCGTTCTCAAGTTATCATCCAGAAACTGTTTAACTGTTCCTGGCCAATGTGACCTTGAACTTTGACCTAATGACCTCAAAATCAATAAGGGTCATCTGCTAATCATGACCAATCTCCCTATCCATTTTCCTGATCCTAGGCCCAAGCGATCTTGAGTTATCGCCCGGAAACCATTTTACTGTTCCTGGACTGTGATCTTGATCTCTGACATACTGACCTCAAAATCAATAGGGGTCATCTGCTGGTCATGACAAACCTCCCTATCAACTTTCATGATCCTAGGCCCAAGTGTTCTTGAGTTATCATCCAGAAATGGATTGGTCTACATACAGACCGACCGACATCTGCAAAACAATATATCCCTCCTTCTTCGAAGGGGGGCATAAAAATGTTCATTTTTTCCCCCTCACAGAAATAACCATTATTTTCCATTTCTTCTGTCAGGAGTATCTGCATTTTAGAATCTGATAAAGTCCCTCTATGCCATGAAAATTATGCAAGCATTCAAGTTTCTGTTTTTATAACAACTTACTGTGAGAAAAAAAACAAACTATTTACAACCATTTATGAGAAGATTTCTCATGTTAATTGAGTGACCTGGGAAGGACTATATTTGTCTGCATTTGCCTAACTTATTTAGGTACATGTAGTTCTGCATGTTTGAAAAGCCAGAAGTAAAGGCGTAACATCATTTATCCGGTTAACATAGAATAAAGTCTGGACTCTGAATAAGGAAATGAATATTTCTTTATGAATTAATGGTAACACATCAGTTTTTTCATTAAAATGGCAACATTACAATCATTTTAAAGAAAAATATGACATTAAAACTTTTGACGTTTAATAATTTCAAATAATGTCTTATTATCAGCATGTAATGTGTGGATCTCTATAATCATGCGCAAAAAAATATCTCAAAAACAAGAGGGCCATGATGGCCCTATATTGCTCACCTGTTATCATTGCACTTGAAGACAAGATGGTCCTCAGAAAAAAATATCTAAGTCCAAAGGACAGTAACAACAAAGGGGAGAAATTTAACCAAAAAGAAAAAAAAAATTCTTACAAGGTACGGATATGTCAAAATACATCTAAAAATTAAAGGTATCATCCATGTTGTACCACAGAAAAGTGGTCTCGGTTTTTCCCTAAGGCCAATAACAAAAAAGTTACTAAAAATAAGCTATTTATAGTAACGTAAAAAGGGAAGTAATTGAATTTTTTTTTTTATTGAAAGTGAACAAAAGAAGGATCTGCCGAATAAATCTGTTGACATAAATGAAATTTCAGATCAGTATCTTCATTAGTTACGGAGATATACCCATTTTAATTTGAAATAAAGGGAGGTAATTTGACATAAAATCAGTCCATAGTTATCTACCCTGATTGGCTCAGTCCAACTAATGACAATAATGAAATTTCAAATAAGTCCTATAAGTACTTACTGATATAAATCCATTTTGATTACAATCAGGGGAGGTAGTCAGATATAAAATAACTCTGAACCTACACTTGGATCTGATTTGTCATGGAATCCAAGAATTATTGTTGTTGATGTTATTTTGGAAGTTTGTCTCAAATAAAACCATAAATGAAGTCTCTTTATGGCTGCAAAAGCCAAAATAGCCAATTTTGGACCTTTAAGGGGCCATAACTCTGGAACCCATGAAGAACTCTGGCCAGTTCAAGAAAGGAACCAAGATCTTGTGGTGATACAAGTTGTGTGCAAGTTTGGTTAAAATTGAATCATAAATGAAGCTACTATTGTGCAGACAAGGTCAAAATAGCTAATTTTGGCCCTTTCAGGGGCCATAACTTTGGAACCCATTATGGGATCTGGCTGGTTCAACTAAGGAATCAAGATCTTATGGTAACACAAGTTTTGTGCAAGTTTGATTAAATTCAAATCATAAATGAAGCTGCTATTGTGGAGACAAGGTCAAAATAGCTAATTTTGGCCCTTTCAGGGGCCATAACTTTGGAACCCATTAAGGGATCTGGCTGGTTCAACTAAGGAATCAAGATCTTATGGTGACACAAGTTTTGTGCAAGTTTGATTAAATTCAAATCATAAATGAAGCTGCTATTGTGCAGACAAGGTCAAAATAGCTAATTCTGGCCCTTTCAGGGGCCATAACTCTGGAACCCATAATGGAATCTCGCCAGTTCAAGAAAGGAACCAAGATCTTATGATGATACACATTGTGTGCAAGTTTGGTTAAAATCAAATCATAAATGAAGCTGCTATTGTGCAGACAAGGTCAAAATAGCTAATTCTGGCCCTTTCAGGGGCCATAACTCTGGAACTCATAAAGGAATCTGGCCAGTTCAAGAAAGGAACCAAGATCTTGTGGTGATACAAGTTGTGTGCAAGTTTGGTTAAAATTGAATCATAAATGAAGCTACTATTGTGCAGACAAGGTCAAAATAGCTAATTTTGGCCCTTTCAGGGGCCATAACTTTGGAACCCATTATGGGATCTGGCTGGTTCAACTAAGGAATCAAGATCTTATGGTAACACAAGTTTTGTGCAAGTTTGATTAAATTCAAATCATAAATGAAGCTGCTATTGTGGAGACAAGGTCAAAATAGCTAATTTTGGCCCTTTCAGGGGCCATAACTTTGGAACCCATTAAGGGATCTGGCTGGTTCAACTAAGGAATCAAGATCTTATGGTGACACAAGTTTTGTGCAAGTTTGATTAAATTCAAATCATAAATGAAGCTGCTATTGTGCAGACAAGGTCAAAATAGCTAATTCTGGCCCTTTCAGGGGCCATAACTCTGGAACCCATAATGGAATCTCGCCAGTTCAAGAAAGGAACCAAGATCTTATGATGATACACATTGTGTGCAAGTTTGGTTAAAATCAAATCATAAATGAAGCTGCTATTGTGCAGACAAGGTCAAAATAGCTAATTCTGGCCCTTTCAGGGGCCATAACTCTGGAACCCATAAAGGAATCTGGCCAGTTCAAGAAAGGAATCAAGATTTTTTGGTGATACAAGTAGTGTGCCAGTTTGGTAAAAATCAAATCATAAATAAAGCTGCCATTGTGCAGACAAGGTCAAAATAGCTAATTTTGGCCCTATCAGGGGCCATAACTCTGGAACCCATAGTGGGATCTGGCCAGTTCAAGAAAGGAACCGAGATCTTATGGTGATACAAGTTGTGTGCAACTTTGGTTAAAATAAAATCATAAATGAAACCACTATCGTGCAGACAAGAAATTGTTGACGGACGCACGCACGCACTGACGGACTGACGACGGACGAAGGGTGATCACAAAAGCTCACCTTGTCACTATGTGACAGGTGAGCTAACAAGGATACAGACCTTTTTCAGAAATCAGTCTAGCAAATAATCAAACACATGACCCTTTCCTTTTTATTTGCCAATTTTCTAAGCATAATCTAAAGTTCTGAAAATCAGGGTTTAATCAAAAAGAACAGAAAACAGAAAAATACTCACATCCATGTATGACTGTATGACAGCATCAATCTCTTTGTTTATACATTTCTGTAAATTTTGGCGTAAAATGTCCAGCGATTTAGCCGAGTTTGTTATACATCCAACCCTGAACAAGCATAAAATGAACAGGTAAAAAATATTAAGGTTATTTATGTTAATTAATTGATAATTTATGTTAATTAATTGATAATTTATGTTAATTAATTGATAAGAACTACTAGCAATCATCTTAAGACATTTGACAGTCCTCGGCCAAAGCATTCTCCAGTTATTGATAAGAATTCAGTCCCAAGGTCACTGTGACCTTGACCTGTGACCTACTTACACCCAAAAAAACCCAAAGGATCATCTAGTAAACACAGGCAGGTGACCCTATGCAGTCATCCTTTGAGGTCTGAACACTATTGACCAAAGCATTCTCCTTTCATTGACCTTGAACTGTTTTCAGTCTCAAGGCCACTGTGACATAGAACTTGGGCCTACTGACCGTTAAAACATTTTTGATCATCTATTGACCTATGCAGGCCAAACCATTCCTTAGTTATTGACTGGAAAACCAAACTGCCTACTGACAAATGGACTGACTGACAAACTGACATGAGCAAAACAATAAAACCTCATGGTACTCTGTACTGTATACTAAACCAAACTGGTATTGTTACTCAAAAGACACTGGTAAAAATTACTCTAATGACATCTGAAATATCACTAAAAGGAACAGTGTTTAATATTACTTCAGACATTGGAAAATGTTACTTCAATGAGCATGGTATTGATTCTTTAAAGTTTTGAAAATGTTACTCCAAAGACCATAGGTAAATCTTATTTATCACATGTTTGACGTCGCGGGAGTGTAATAAAGCCATTAAATAAAAATGATAATACACTAGTGTAATAAAGCTTTGACGTCGACGTCGTTTACCGTATAGGATACGTTGGTCAAACTGACTTGTTTATATAGTAAAAGAAAGTTGAATTTTTGATGTTTCGACAGGAATAGCTAACATGTGATAAAAAGAATATTACATTTGTGACTTTCCACATTAAATTTATTAAACTTGTTGAATAAAATTGATAAAATGCTCGGCAGAGCCTCGCATTTTATCATTTTATTCAACTCGTTTTTTAAATTCAATATGAAAAGACACTCATGTAATATCCTCTATTTCAAACATAGGTAAATGTTACTTCAAAGACCATGGTAAGGTTTTAAGTCTTAAAACTTTGGAAAATATTACTCCAAAGACAGTAGGTAGAATATTATTAAAGACTTTCAAATTTGTTACTGCAAGGACCACTGTTTAATATTTCTTCAGAAAAATGTTACACTCAACTTTAGAAAACGATACTTGAAAGACCCCAGTAAATTAACGTTACTTTAAAGAATACTGTACACGTTACTTTAAAGGCCAAAGTATATATAAGTAAATGTTACTTGAAAGACAATGGTAGAAAAAACTAAACAATGAGGAACATAGACCAACTGCATTTCTTGACATGCTAATACATTCAAAACTTATACGTTAACAAGTAAGAATTAGAAAGGAGTGAACAACATAAAATCATAATCTTACTTTGCTTTGTGTATAGCGACTGAAGTTGCCCTGTATGTAGGTCTGTAGGTGGGGTTATTTGGAAAGTTTGCCAATGTCTGTAGCCTCATGTTATAGGCATTTGGCTGAAATATAATGAAAACAATTCATTAACTCAGTCTAGTACAACTGGTATGATCCAAATCAAGATTGTGTAACCAACTACCGATGCCTTAAAATGTGTAAACAACTACATTTTTGGTATGATTTGATGACATCTGCTATCTCAGTATTTGGGCATGTATAAAGAACTTATCAATACTTAAACAGTAAAAAGGAGAAGTTGAACACATAACCAAACACCATATGTAAATGTGTGTAATTTTTATTTAATTCAACTAGTTTCCGGCTATATCAGTCCTTCTTCGGGAATATATATATATTTATCCTGTCACTTGCAGTATTTTCGACCCGATATCAGGGTGCCGTATATCTTTCATGATATACCGTCAGTTGATCATGTGACCAGTGATATACGGTCAGTTGATCATGTGACCTTATGGTCGATATTGTTGTCATAAGAAATTTTGCAACGAAACCATCATCACTGTGTTGGAAATGTCCGAACTAAGAAAATGAGTGGTCAAATAATGAGTTTTTATTCAAAAACGAAGAAGTTATTGCGATTTTGCCGGTAATCACGTCATTATATAAGTGATGTCATTACGAATATGACGTCATTAAAGCGGTTGTCGCACACTTATTTTTGTAAAATAAATTGCCAAATATCGGAAAATGAACTAATGACAAGATAAATAGAATAATAGGTTAGTGCCTAAGATGGAGAAAGTTTATCTGGCTCGGCTCCGGACGTTATCAGGTTCGCCTTCGGCTCACCCGATAACCTCCTCCACCTCACCAGATAAACTTTCTCAACTACGGCACTAACCTATTATTCTCTATATATATAATAAATAAAAAAGAAAAACATCCAATGGGTTTCCTCTATCTGTATTTCTGTCCACCTACCGGTTTCATATCATAATCATCAGGGCAGACATATATATATATATAGTGCTAAGAACTGTTAAAAGTTGTTATATTTAGTCACGTGAGTTACTGGTTATAAAAACAGATTCATGTTCTAACAATTGACATCAGATTTTGTCAGATTATGAACAATGAAATCTAGTACTTACAATACTGACAAGATCCTCTTCATCTTCTTTCTTTATTTCTACTTTTTTCACTGGAGACAGTTGTGGCATTTCATCGCTACAGTGTCGCTGTTTTTCACTGGTTGTCAGCTTTCCTTCTGTTTTTATTTTTGATTGGATGATGGGAATTCCTATAGTTGGCCTTTCATTGGTCAGTGTGACTGGAGGTGTGGCAGGAAATGTAAATGGGTTTCTGGGAAGTTTTTGAAGAGGTCTGTCTGGAGTTGGGATAGTACTGCACGATGAAATGGTAATGTTTGGTGGGCCAGGTTCTGTCATAGACACTGACTGCGCAGGGGTTCCATGGGTATGAATATAACTTAATGCAGGCTGATGGGCACTAGCAGAAATACTGCTAATAGTACTTGAAGTGGGTACTGGTATACTAGACAAACGGTGCGGACTCCTAGACCTGTAGCTCTGGGAAGGTATAACTACTGGTGTGAACCCAACTGCTGGAGATACGGTCATATGGGTAGCTCCAACTGTTCCGGTACTTCTAATGGCTGGCTGTACACCGTGAGTCTGGCTGAATGCTCCACTGCTGAGTGCATGACCCAGTGACAGAGCTACTGATGGAACTGGGACCAGCTGGGGTGCTGGCTGAGAGGACCACGATCTGGTGCTGACAGGGTCAGACGGGGTTATGGGTGAAAGCCCACCTTGCATTAAATGGGACTGTATATTCTCATGCGATCTGTTGATACTCTGTAACAAGTCACCATACTTGAAGTCTGTGTCTATCATTCTTGTCTGCAATCAGATATCATTAATTATACTAATTGTTAAATCTACTGGTCAGGCAACTGTATTTTATAATAAAAGAGCCATTATGATCCTTTCTTGCTCACTTAAGTTTCATACATGTAGCGGACTCGAACAATTTTGGTAGAGGTCATGAACAAGGAAAATATCTGTAATTGGATCAAGGGTTGCCAGTATTAGCATGATTAGATTCGAAGGATCTAAAAGACGACTACTCAGGAAACATTCGTAAGTAGTTTGATCGAAAGTTGTTCAGTGGTTTAGTGTATGTTCGTTAAAGAAATTGTGGACCATCCAACAATCCTAAATGTCTATCATATTTGTAAAATGACAAAGTTAGCATAAAAAATGTGTTTTATCATAATGCCTAGCACAATAAGTAATGCTTTGAAAACTGGGTTCTGTCAAAATTCTATACTTTTAAATAATTCCACAGCATTTAGAGACCTCTGTCATGACCACTTTGCCAGCAGATTTCACACCTGCCTTAGAGTACTGATCACAAGTAATGAACTATTCATGGTGAAAATGTACTTAGAAAACAGAAAATATCAGCTGACACCAATTTCTTAAATTATTTACATCTTTCTAAATCACATTCATACTCGTTTCTTGGACATACAAGAACTGGAATGACATGTATCTTAATAGGAGATGTAGGCATGGTTCTAAACTCAGACAGAAATGTCATTCCAGCTTGGTAATTTATAATCTTTTCTGACCAGCCAGTGAAAAGTTTCCTTCACATAGTCAGTGGCACATTTATTTAAATTGAGAGCATGCATCATAAAAACGTTAATCAAAAAAGAAACAACTTACTTCAGGGACAGTTTGGTGTGCTGAAGTCTTTACTAGGTTCACAGCTTGTGGTCTGGCTGCCCCAGTGTGTGCAACAATAACCTTCGCTGTAGGGTCTGACCCCACTGGCATGTGAGCTGGGGATGGGGTTCTTCTTATTGTTGAAACATGCGATGGTGAAGGTATTCTCTGATGGGCTGGTAGGGGTTGTGCTTGTCGCCCTGGGCTTCGTCTTCCAACTGAAACAACTGGTGGCCCCGCTTCTTTTAACAGACTTCCGGGTGCAGTACCCCCTGGTATAGGTGCTCCATGAACCTGCTGAACTTTGTACTGCTGAAACAGACCTTCATGAGATAAACCACCTTGCAATTTCTGTGCTAGATAAGGCAAGTGTGACAACAACTGACCTTGACCTTGACGACCCTGAACTTGACCCTGCAGTGAACTTTGTAATGAACTTTGCAGTGAACTGGCCAGATCAGAAGTTTTGACAATTTTTGGCGATGGAGTTTGTCTCTCTGAATAAACTGGTCTAGAAGGAGATAAACTTTTCTTTGGAGGCAGTGTTGTTGGTGTTCTTGACGGAGACAGACCAGCCCTGGGAGATACTGAAGATGTCGCTGAAGCTGGAAGCGTTGTAATCACTCTGATTGGTGACTGACCTCTGCCTGATTTAGGTAGTGATTCTGACATGACTCTTGGATGACCTGCTGGTAGACTAGGATGAGGTGATCTCAGAATTGTTGAGAGAATATTTAGGGATCCAGGCATTTGACCAGGCTGGCTGGCTACGGGATGTCTGGGACCAACAAGATGATGACCTCTGTGAGGAGAAACTGACCTTGACCCTGGAAGAGACATGCTTTAATATACTGATAAGACATACAAATGTACTATGGTGCCTGCAGTGGATTAACTGGCAAGAAATTATAAACCAACCAAAAAATATACAAAACAAAGTTGCCAAGCTAACATTAAGCACACAAGTTTCAAATTGTACTCTTTTTGTGTGTTATATTCATATACTGCACTCCATCTTCTTTCCAAGACTTAAATTTTGTGAATCTGGTTTAGTCACATCCAATTTATCTTTAAACAATTATATGGCTTCAATTATTTGAAAATCAGTACTTAAATGCACATGAAATTCTAGCCTTACTCATTTGGCTTATTGGGATGACTTATTTTATGATATGATAATTTTTATAGCTGTCATCCTGCTGTTTTTAATACTGGTTTTAAAACTGGTTGAAGATCAATCTAACATGAAAAAAAGCAATTAATAAAGCCTTGATTGTAAAAAATGCAGATAATCATATAGGAAGTGTCTAGTAGGGGTACGGATCCGTACCTCCAGACAAATCCTATTAGGGTTGTCTAGGGGTACGGACTTCATTTTCCTACATGTTTAGGATTATTTGTATCTTAAATTTTGTTGAAAATGAAATATCAGATATGATTTAACAAAATATTCACCTAAAACTTAAATCTAAATGGTTCACAGATACCAGCATTCATCCTATTGCTACAGTTTCTTTAGAAATGTAAATAACCAAGGAATACATTTGTACCAAAATTTGATAAATCATGAGGAACTGAACTGGCACAAAATTGATCAGACAAAATAACGTTAACTTCACTCACTCACTGCCCGCCGAGTAAGCTACATTTCGACAAATCATTTTTTTAAATTATAATAAGGTATTTATTTTTTCCGCATAGTCAATAACCATATTACAAGATACATTGAACATTTTCTTTCACTCGTGTCTGTTAATTGACTATGAAACAAATTGTTTCATGCCAATTATTTATTGTGAAATAATAACATAAAGTTTATTTACCGTGCTTTGTGAAACAAAGAACATAATCTATGTAGAGCTTTTTAGCAACCCTATTTTAACAGTTAAAACCAATTATACCTTACCCCCAGCAATTTGCTACCCATTTACAGCTGGGTCGACTGAGGCAATCGTGATAAAGTGCCTTGCCCAAGGACACTCCGCAATGGGAGCAGCCAGGAATTGAACCCGGTGCCTTCACCTCCGTAGGAAAGCGTCTTAGCCCTCTCGACCAATGTGTACACTAAAAATAGGTTCATATGCCTTGTCCTGTCATAAAGTTTGCTTTTAACAGGTTTTTTTTTTGCTGAATGTCCAATATAATTCATTTGCATTCGTTTATCTGTTATCAAAAGTTTATTTTAAATTAAATTAATCGGTATGGAACATACTTATATTCATTTGGAGTTTTTCGGTCATTTATGTTTTGAAAGAAAAGGTAAACAATCGTATGAAAAGCTTGTATCTGTATACCATTTAGATTAAAGCAGGATTTCAGAAATGTCATGTCCGGAGCTCGGGGGCTACCATTTTTCCAAGCGTGCCCACCGGGCTACATTGAAACTCCATATCGAGTAGCCTGGAAATCAATAATTTAGTCTTCAAACATAATTTTGATGTTTATCAAGAGAAGCACGCCCGAGCCTTCTTTATCTTACCACCTACTGTTGCAATCAGTGAACAATTAACCGTTTAATTGTACCTTGGGGCAAATGTTTACAAAAACATGTGCACGCAAGATTTTCGTCTGATCAAATAACATCAAAGTCACTCAAAACAACACGCAAACTGGCGTCTTAAAATTCCGTCATTTTACTGCCACATGCCAAATTGTACTTTAGATTTTGCTGACCTCAATATTTATCGTACAATTTAATTTTTAAAGTTTTACTACGTCTTATTTGATATTTCATTTTCTACAAAATCTAATACGCAAATAATCCCATTCCTAGACACTTCTAATCATAAAACATATCATAAAGTCCAAAAGCTTTAATACTGTAGATAAAACTTTTGTAACAGATTTATGACAAATGATGTCATTACCTTCTTTTTTAGGATCCATATTTTACGGTGTGATCAAACAACCAAATAACCTGCCTATCGGTAATTTCCTCTGAAATAAAAAAACAGAGGCATTTGTTTGAAGAATGTGAATTGTCATGTTAGCCTTTACCTTGCTAAATCTCTAAAATGGACTGGTCCATCATCCAATTTGGGCAGAACCACTTATCATTCAATGGGATGTTCACTGACTGAATAGTGAACAGTGCAGACTATGATCAGCCAGCAAGAATGTCAAATTATTTCAAGAGTCAATTATCAAGATGAATGATGATGAAGATGTTTCTCACTCAAACAAAACTGCATCCATAAAAGGCATGACAATAACCACACAGGTCATAAATCCATCAACAAGTTTAGATGATGGACATAAATTAAACGTCGTAGTATTCTAATTTCTACTGCGTCACGGGTTTTTAAGTGAAGAACGTATCCGAATACTATTACACAAAGCTGTCTTTTGTCATTAGTCAAAGCAATGCTAGAATAATATTGTAAATAGAATCCAAAATGTGGATCTACTTTATTAAACTGCCGGCATGATTTTATAATTACCTGGCAGCTACAAAATGAATTAATTGCTATCTTTACAGCGACTAATTGTTTTTGTTTTCAACCGGTGCGTTCGATATTTCCGCATGCCGTGTCAATTGACTTGAAGAGCATACGCCACAAAAATTAGCAACTATAATATGGAGAGACGGATATCCGATTCCAAGAGAATATACAACAAAAATAGTAAACAAAAAGTTAGGCATTGTTGGCAAGTGTGGTCACACTCTGTCTGACTTTTTTGCAAGGTCGATACTCGGCTGGTAGAGAGTTCCATACAAAGAAGTATAAAATACATAGGTCTTTGTTCCATATTATTTCATGGAAGAAGAAATATTTGTAATATTTGTATGGAGTTACACAGTAAGTTAAGATCTGTCTGCAGGAAAGAAGATATAAGCACTTAGTGAAACTGTTGGTTGTTGATGGGAGAGTGGGGCGGCGATGAATATGGTGGGGCTTGACAAAACTGGGCATTTGTACTCGAACCGGTCTTATAACAGGAGTAGTCTTGGATGAGGTGACATATCTCCCAGGGAACACCGGCCTAAATTCTGTACGTACAATAATCCTTTGCTGCTCATTACGCAGCTCAGAATGTGGACCATTTCATTTTGTGAACAGTTAATACTCATGGTACTGTGATTATAACTACTTTGAAAAAAGTCTACTTATCATCCATTAATTAAATGGTTTTCTGCCAATTAAATTTTTAGCTTTTGCTATTGGTAATTAAACAATCAAACGTACCATCGTCTTCCATCATATCTCATATGATGAAAAACTCAAACTGTTAATTTTCTACATTTGAAATAAAGACCTAAAGATAAAATATTTTAGTGGACTACTGCCATTGGATATCTCTAAAAAGGTCATGCGGCTATTTCACATGCCTATATTTATGTATCTAAATAAGCTTTTAGGCTTTGGTCACAATTGGTAACACTCTTTCAGATAATTTTGTCTTGTATAATCTAAGTCCTGCAACGGTATAATGTATAACGTGTCTTTTTTGTGATAATCATGAATGCTTATTTATATTAGTTTATAATACGCTTGTTTTCTGATAATATTCGCTATGTATATCAATAGATATCCGTAATGTTGTTATTACCCGGCTATGAATAAAACTTGTATCTTGTACTTTAAGCAGCTATTTGTTATTTAGATCTGGATCTATATAATTTTAACAGCTTCATATCCAGCATATATAGTACATAAAGAATGGACTCCATGATCCCTAAAAAGACCAAAGAGCCCAAAATGTGTTTCGTAATAATATTTAGCTTAAAACTATATACATGGAACTACTAGGCCTAGTAGCTGTTTGCTGTCTACAATGAGGACAGAGGAGGAGCTTCTATTTAAAGTGGGGAGTAGATACATTCTTTCCTTATCTTCTTCTTTTTCTTCTTCGTCTTCTAGATCCATAGTCGTACTGCAGTGAACTATTTATTTATTATTTATTTATGTGGTTTATTTATGTGGTACTTATGAGTGTCTTTCATTCAACTAAGAGGCCAGTACTGGTTCTTCCCAACATATGCGAGCACGTAAAAGAATTAATGGGCCTACCCACAAAGAGCTAGATATTACACCTGGATCCATTATGTCTGAAACCATTCTGCACCTGAAAACCTATCAGCACCTGAAACCAATCTGCACCTGAAAACCTACCAGCACCTGTAAACTAGTTGATAGTAATACCCGAAAGAGGAGTTAAGCAGTATAAAATAGATGGAAGTTTTGCAACATTACATTACACTGAATAATTCATACACTGATGACATATGAGTAAAATCACGGCTTCTTAAGATATACTTAGATGCACTTTTGACATTGTAAAGAAATGAGTTTTGCAATACCAATGCACAGCGAAATATATATAAACATGTAACCGTTATCAACCCCCATATTTGTCATTCAAATGATCTACTTAAAGGATTCATTTAATAAGTACTGCATAACCTGACATAACATGCAAAATAGTGAGACAAAAGTTCGAAAAGCTCTGGATGTTTAAAGGTACCGATTTACCTTGCTCTGTGAATTAACCCAACGCCCAGTCGATCCGAAAAAAATAACAGACCGAGAATGCCAGTTTTTATTAGATCAGTTTTCTCATGTTGTCATGGTGTTTAACCAAACAGATTATAGTACCATCATTTCTATTTTACCTTTCTACTTAATAAGTGTAAATTAGTCGGGGAAATAATTTCATAGACTGTAAATTGACTAGGTTTATATATCATATTTCAAAGTTCAAATATACAGTGTATCGATCTCTACAGGTATTGATTGATTGGCAGTCCTACATACCTCTTTACATTAATATTCTGTACACTATATACGTCTTTTTATACATATTTGGGTTTTTGTTTACACTGTAGCATAGTAGTGTAGATCTATTTGAAGTTATGTTTTCATTAGAAATTATCGCAAATTAGTGATACTTCTACGTTCCTAACTAAACGGATTTAAGATTCTTAAGGTAAGTTTTGCTTTAAAATGTAAAAGAATTTCGGTAAATTTAAATAGTGGGCCAGGCGTAATAACTGATTTAGATAAGACAAACCACGTAATCTGATATCAGGTACATTTTAGTTACATATTAAAGGCTGTTATATACATGTCTCAGTGTTTGATTATTTTCTATGTTCAAAAAAAAAAAAAAAAAAAAAAAAAAAAAAGACATTTTGTAAGCACAAATTCAGACACAGCATTTAAGTTCAAATTTGTTACATGTAATGGAAGTAAGATTTAACATTTACATTTAAAATATCGTTGGATATTGCATTAAGAAGCATTTTCATTCACTCTGATATAAACCATTTACTGTTGGTCTAAATTGATTGTGATATGTTAAAGTGTTCAGCTAGCTGAACTTATATTTTCTGTAATGCAAATATGATTGTGTGTCGCTCTTTCTTTTGAGGCTATGCTATTGTTTGGAGACACTAACTGCATGATGTGATATGAAATGAATGAAAAAACAAAATGACATGTGAGTACAGAGGCCACATACTCGCCCAGCAATCAGATCTCCCTGCAGTGTCAGTGAAAGACCAGCCCTCTCCTAGTCTTTCAAGGGCTCGAACTCTTTCCCCGAAGACAGTCTCGACTTCCTCATCAGTCCACTGGTTTAGTGCGAGTTTACCCGACGAACATCCATGCCTGTTAACGGGAATCACTTTCGTCTGCGGCGATATTGTCGTCTGCGACAACGAGAATAAAACGTTAAAGAGATTTGATATAAACGGAAAATTCTTCGAGGAACTATTTTTACACGACCCTTGTGGTATTTGCGCGCTTCCCAATTCTAAAGATGTTGCTGTCACAGAACCAGATATTAAACAAATTACAGTGTGTACGCTTGATGTTGCCTTGGCGGTTTCGTTTGAATTAAAAACGAAAAAGAAGTACGAATGTATTTCTTCTTTTCATGATAAATATGTAGTGGGATGCTGTGAACTTGGTAGTTCATGTGTAGACTTTATTGATTGCAATGGTACAGTTTTACGTACAATAGAAGGTAATGTAGATGGACAGTTGATCTTCAGAAATCCTTCCGCAATAGCCTGTTTACTTTCCGGCGACTTACTCATTTCGGATCCCGGAAGCTGCGTATTGGTTTGTGTTTCTCAGAACAACGAAATGAAGTTCAGAATTGAACCTGGAGGTCGCCCAAGCGGAGTTTGCTCTGATTTACATGGTGGAATATATATGGCACAATACGATTCGAACCTTGTGTTGCGTTTGTCGTTGGGAGGGGAAACGGAGGGTGTTGTTGTAGACGAAAAATTCAAGTTGACGTCACCGCTTGCAATGACATTTGATAATAACCATCTGGCAATTACAGAAGAGACACCTAGCGACCGAATACTTATTCTCAAGGTAAATATCTTCGTAATATTTCTGAAGTTAATTCCCGACGTTTTTATCAGTGCAGTGGAATAAGAACCTGCGTTGATATTCAATAATTTGACATAACATTCTTTTTTAATAATATTTCAGGCATATTATGGGAGAAGCTGATATATCCCGTTTAACAAAACGATTCTTTTAAAACTTTCTCAGCTAGTCTTGTTATTTTATTTATTTTAACACGCTTTTTCAAATAACATGCTTTTTTAAAATTAAAATAAACGAAGGGGACAGTTAAACAAAACTGTCAATGTCGATGCCCACGACGAGTCTCTCGGAGGATTTAGAATATAGAGCTACTTGACGCTAAAGTAAATTGGATCAAAGAGTAAGTTTTATTTATCATTAGGCGATGATCAATTACACTCTTCTCACTTTTGAAGTACCTTTTAACGAAAGTCTTTGAACAATTTATCTTGTTAAGAGCGTTGTTTACTTTTGTGGTTTCGCGTCGTCATAAACAGTAGATAAAATTGTAGACTTTGTGCGTAGCGACAACTTTAAAGGGTTCTTTAACGTCGAGGTAGGAATAGGACAGAGTTTCCCTTCTGATTATGCATTTAAAGGTGGCTTTGTTATAAAGAAAACAACAACAACAGCAATTACACCGTACAACAAACACACACTTAATATTTCAGACTTCGGTGATATGCATTTTTAAAGATTTTTCAATTTATCTTATCTACAATGATTTCAAATATTGTCACGTGTTTTCAAACTTGTCTCTAAAATGTTTTAAAAATATCACATATTTTGATTATACATGTATTTATCAAAGCTCCAACATTGTTTCTCTTCTTTAAGTATCATTTACATTAATTAGTTACGAAACCACTTAAAGCTTTAAATAAAATCTGAATTTGAATATCTTAAATGCAACATTGATAAACATTTCCATGTACAACATTTCAAAATATTTTACAGTTATCTTCCCCGCATGACCAGGACAGTGATCAAGGGGTGAGTCTGACAAATTTACGTGTCGGTACATGACGATGGCAGCTTCTATAGATTTATCAACAGCACATCTTGATCCGGTGAAGGGGTTTACTTCGGCTAATTCTTGCCAGGATTGCTCAGATTTTCTGCTCCTAGATTTGTACAGAAAAGAAACAATTTACATATTGATGTTTTTGTCCATAAATCATAAACATTGAAGAATTTCAGACGTGTGAAAACCTTCTGAAGAAGAACGTTTTTGCATTCTATTTTCTGGTAGCAGATCATTTCTAATTGGACATACATTCACACATGACTATTGTAATTAGTTAATGGGTTTAATTGAATGTTGTTTTTAATACAAAATATTTCCAGATTGCCAAAATAAAATTATTTTTGCAAATTGCTTGTAACTTTCTCTGAAAAAATATCACTGTAGGCTTCAGATTTCATTTTCATTATTTAGAAATTTCATGTTTAAAAGGTATAAGATTCATGTCATTATTTCATAATTTCGCAATGTTAATAAATGGCAATTGATTTTTTTAAAATCTACCTTAATAGATCTAGTTGTTTTGTTTTATGCTATGTACATTGTAGTTGATTTTCAAAGAGATTAAATGTTACTTTTTTGTGCTATAGTTGTGTATCTACACATTGAAGTCTAATTGTCCATGATCACCTAAAATGATCTACCTAATCAATTTACACTTAAGAACAATTCTATATGTAATCATGCTCGCCGTCAGCTGATTATGTCGCCCACATGTACCATCTGATTAAAGTCATTTCATCTCATTAAACAGGGCGTACAGGATCTTATCTAATTATGATCGTGTACTTAATTAATTAAGTCAGATTTTTTCATTGCGCTACTGAGATCGCGGCAAAATCAAAACTAAAATCATATGAATTATTAATAAAACCAAGTATAAAATCCAACAGGATTAGCCACATTTCAAGAGGGTAGCTTCCGAGAACAAATCCCGACATTTGAATATGAATTATTAGTAAAACCAAGAACAAAATCCATCAGGAATAGCCACATTTCAAGAGGGTAGCTCCCGAGAACAAATCCCTACATTTAAATATGAATTATTAGTAAAACCAAGAATAAAATCCATTAGGATTAGTCACATTTCAAGAAAGCAGCTCCCGAGAACAAATCCCTACATTTAAATATGAATTATTAGTAAAACGAAGAACAAAATCCATCAGGATAAGCCACATTTCAAGAGGGTAGCTCCCGAGAACAAATCCCTACAATTAAATACGAATTATCAGTAAAACCAAGAATAAAATCCATCAGGATTAGCCATATTTCAAGAGGGTAGCTCCCGAGAACAAATCCCTACATTTCAATATGAATTATTAGTAAAACCAAGAACGAAATCCATCAGGATTAGTCACATTTTAAGAAAGCAGCTCCCGAGAACAAATCCCTACATTTAAATATGAATTATTAGTAAACCAAGAACAAACTCCATCAGGATTAGCCACATTTCAAGGAAGCAGATCCCGAGAACTAATCCCTACATTTCAATATGAATTATCAGTAAAACCAAGAACGAAATCCAATAGGATTAGCCACATTTCAAGAAAGCAGATCCCGAGAACAAATCCCTTCATTTAAAGATGAATTATCAGTAAAACCAAGAACAAAACCCAACAGGATTAGCCACATTTCAAGAAAGCAGCTCCCGAGAACACATGTCTACATTTCAATATGAATTATTAGTAAAACCAAGAACGAAATCCAACAGGATCAGCCACATTTCAAGAGGATAGCTCCCAAGAACAAATCCCTACATTTCAATATAAATTATTAGTAAAACCAAGAACCAAATTCATCAGGATTAGTCACATTTTAAGAAAGCAGCTCTCGAGAACAAATCCCTACATTTAAATATGAATTATTAGTAACACCAAGAACAAAATCCATCAAGATTAGCCGCATTTCAAGAGGATAGCTCCCGAGAACAAATCCCTACATTTAAATATGAATTATTAGTAAAACCAAGAACAAAATCCATCAGGATTAGTCACATTTCAAGAAAGCAGCTCCCGAGAACAAATCCCTCCATTTCAATATGAATTATCAGTAAAACCAAGAACAAAATCCATCAGGATTAGCCACATTTCAAGAAAGCAGATCCCGAGAACAAATCCCTCCATTTCAATATGAATTATCAGTAAAACCAAGAACAAAATCCAACAGGATTAGCCACATTTCAAGAAAGCAGATCCCGAGAACAAATCCCTTCATTTAAAGATGAATTATCAGTAAAACCAAGAACAAAATCCAACAGGATTAGCCACATTTCAAGAAGGCAGCTCCAGAGAACTGATTCCTGCATTTAAATATGAATTATTAGTAAAACAAAGAACAAAATCCAACAGGATTAGCCACATTTCAAGAAGGCAGCTCCCGAGAAAAAATTCCTTCATTTGAATATGAATTATCAGTAAAACCAAGAACAAAATCCAATAGGATTAGCCACATTTCAAGAGGGTAGCTCCCGAGAACAAATCCCTACAGTTAAATATGAATTATCAGTAAAACCAAGAACAAAATCCAACAGGATTAGCCACATTTCAAGAAAGCAGCTCCCGAGAACAAATCCCTACATTTAAACAAAAATAGACAAAAGGGACAGAAAAAATTCATTAACGAACACAGTGGGACACCGCCTTGGAACAGTAAGTGGCAAAAAACCCTCGGCGATTTAAACCGGTTAATCGTGCAGAAAACTTCACCAGTAATCCCCAACTTGTTCCTAAGCTACAGGACCGTGTAGATAAATGAAGTTAGGCTTGCACACGTCAAGATTTAAAGCATCTGCTTCAATATCTTATAAACAACACAAAGCAAAATTAAAATGAAATGAATTTGCACCCTAAGGAAAATGTTGCAGCCTATCATCAATCATTCAGTAACAGTTTCACATATGAGCCGCACCACGAGAAAACCAACATAGTGCATTTGCGACCAGCATGGATCCAGACCAGCCTGCGCACCCGCAGTTTCTCTAATTGCAATAGGCTTTGAAAGCGAACAGCATGGATCCTGACCAGACTGCGCGGCTGCGCAGGCTGGTCTGGATCCATGCTGATCGCAAAGCACTATGTTGGTTTTCTCATGGCTCGGCTCAAATATCTTAGTCAATAATATAAAATAAGGCACTGCCTCAATCGGGAATCGATCCAACTTCAAGTCATCCAATAAGGCAACAATACAACACAAGGTAGCGCCCTCTCTTCTTCTTCTTCCTCGTACCTTCATCCCTCATATTGAGTATTGCCGAAGATTATGCTATTTTCAGCCTTGACGTCAAATAACTCGTGTTTACCGCTTTAGTCGATTGTTTACTTTTCAGTCATTACAGTTTATCAGCTTGTCCACAATTATGCGTTTGTATCAATTTAAAAGTAGATTTTGGAATAAAAAACAACACTGACCATATTTGTACTGATGTGCAAGACGTTGCGGTTTGGACAGGTTATATGAACGCTTATTAGGCACAAGGAAAAAGCGTACATATTCTTTCAAAACAATCCAAAGTCAGACGCTCTGTGCACGTGCCGGAAGTACACATTTTTTGATTCGATAGTATATCTCATTCGGTACATCGCATGTTACCGTAGAGGGTTCGATCCTGATATTCGTCGCGATTCCCTACAATGTCAGTCTCCATTCAAGAAATGCAAAATAAAAAGCGCAACATCCATTTATGGCAACTATTTCATATTTACACTTTGTATGTAAATATTTCGATATATATTTTCATTGTTTTTAACCAGATTTAAAGATCTAAAATGGTGATTTCGTTTGTGTTACTTGAAGCGTGATCATTGTCATCTGTGCAGGTTGACCTCGTGTTACAGTTCATGACATACAAAATCCATTTATTAAATGATTTTAAATATTGAAGGTCATTTTATTTTTTACATTGTCCAACATTTCTGAAAGTTAGCTAATATCTATTAAAATCGCTATCGGCTTCTATTCTTGTCAAAAATAGGTGTTTCTCAAAAACCAATAACGGTAAGGTGGAGTCACCGAAAAATGTACCGGACAGAAACTTTGGTATGAGAAACATCGTGTGACATCACATACAAAAGCGTTTTGTAACACAGAACTCGAACGCTTATGACTGAAAATTCTGGTCATTTTATTTACTATTTAACGGTACCATATCTTTAATGGATATTCGAATAAATCTAACAAGAATACGAGTTTACCTAGTAGAAGTGAATATTACGATTAATACCTATTTTATTTTGAAAAAGATTTATATACTCATTTGGAAAATAAACAAGTATGAATATCCAACAGGTAAAGCCTAATTCCGAAAACGCAGCCTCCCAAAAGCGGAACCAACAGCTAGCGAACATGCACTAGACTAGTACACATAGACAAACACACGCACACACATGTACGGACAAAGAAAAAGCAAACAAACTAAAGCAAAACTAACAGATAAAGGAACACAGTGGGGGAACCGCATTGGAATGGTCAGTGGCAAAACTACCACTGTGGAGATTTAAACCAGCTTATGGTGCGCACCTAATCTTTCTGGAACAAATTAAATAATAAAATAATGATGATAATAATAATAATAATAATAACAAAAACTTGAGTCATGACCATAAATGTTATTGTTGTTGCTATACATGTACATACAAAAACACCAGTAATTGCTGCCACTGACACGTATTCTTTATAGTGATATCGCAATAAAAGGAAATGAAGGAAACTAATTCCATTGTGGTCTTTTGCACATTAAGGTTAAGAATATTTAAAAAACTAAAGCACCATAAAAGTAGTAAATACCAGAAGCATGCAATATTTTAAAAAATAAAACAAAATGGTACTTCTTTTACACCTCACTGATGTAAGTTGGCATTTGTTTCCATGGACCGATATTGAACCATTTACGCCAGATTTAGTGCCAAAATTATGTGCTGACCTTTTAGCAACAGACTGTTTCATTAAATAATCAGGAGAATTGTCAGATATAGTTTAAGTGACTGTAGACATGCAATTCAAAGGATGACATACAAAGAAACCAATGAATCTTATAGAAGATGTAGGCACGGGATTTGTGCGTTTCTTATATACCAATAACACACTGGATAACCGGCTGTCCTGACGCCCGCTGGAAATGTAACCCAGCTGGAAATTTAACCCAGCTGTAAATCGGTAGGTAAAGTTTTTCATTTAATTCTAATAAAACGAAGCCAGTTCTTGGAAATCAACTTGACAGTTTTGCCAAGGAATGAACATGGCTTACATTTACAATTTCTGGGCCAAAAACGATCGTTATGTTTTTAGATATTCGCTAACAATTTCTTCAGTTTGAAAAATCGAGCAAAAATCCAAAGTTTTGCGCAAATTGTTTTGTTTATGAACAACCTGTGAAAAGTTTTATAAACTGGTTTAACGGATGTGTCCTTACGGAACACTTGTGTGAAGTTTCCGGGTTCTACGTTATTCCTGAAAAAATATATTTGCCGTTAAATAGACATGGTCGAAAAAAAAGGGACTGTCAAAAACGGCCGCTAGTGCTGTCGCTGAACTCGGATGTTAACATTTATATAGACTATCCATTAACCCCGATGATTTTGAATACTTTTGTATGTAAAAAGTATTACTGGCAGTTATTTGACGGAAACGTTATTATTTTATAAAACTGCACTTTCATTTCAAGAGGCTTTATGTCTGTTCCTTCACACCCGGTCTGACTTTTGTATTCTGTACATGCATTCTTGCCATTTTTCAGCCATGCGAAAGCCAGCCATATAGTTTTGTGCAGTTACACAATACAGTACACATGGCCACTTTGCCAGCTTTTGAAGGTGGGGGAAAACCACTACAGGTGCCTCCGGGCTACTACAGAAAGTAATTTTACCTCGGGTTTTGCAAGTGCAGATGATTGCTTCTGGTCGTCAGTCCTTTGAATTTCGTTTGAAGAATTCAGTATCAAATGCCCGTTCTTGTTTTGAAAAGTGTTCTTAGTGCAGAGCTAGATATGTGTATAATCTTATTTGCTCATACATAATTATTTAATTGCTCCTTATGTTAATCTGCTATTTTGTTTTATTCATAAATACCTTTTCAATAAATAGCAGTTTATTCATGGTTTATAACTGCAAGTTGTTGATGTATACAGGCAAACGGCTGTAAACGACTGTTTCAAATCTAAATAAGCAGAACTTTGCAAAATCTCACACGACGGTTTTAAAAAATAGTGTTCATTTATCAAATCAGTTATTTCTTAACATGCCAGCCACATGTAACTTTAATCAACATATAACAAGGTAGATCGGAACTCTTCTTTGCATGTTTACGATCCCGGATCCCAGACTTTATGTCACAAGGGTTACTCCCCTTGTGTGCAGTTCACACATTTGCTCTTTCTGTCAACAAGATCTTACACTGTTATTTTGTACATCGCTAGGTATTGTGCATTGTTTCCCATACATAATGTCTTTTTGTATAAAAAATAAATGCTTTAGAGACCGGACCCGAAAGTGCGACTTTAAAGTGTAATGGCTCTTGCTTGTCTAAGATCATTTGGCTGTAGTTAACATTTGTGTTACATATTTCAAAATCTCTCGAGGAATAATAAAGTCATACGCCGGACAAGAAATGTTGCTTTATAAACCTATGGAAAACATGAATATATTTGAAAATTGGTCTATGTATGTCGAAATTGCCAGTCCGACACAAAATACATAAATATAGCTCTGTGTTAAAGATTTGTTTGTGATACTGACATTGGAGGTGGTCATTCGTGATTGGGCCTCACATCATTGGTAACTCATGTTTGAAGGTTAAATATCAATGCTTAAAATCACTGCGGACGGACGGACTGACGAAAGGAATTAAGCAACTTTTAGACCCTAAACCAAAAGGATAAGGATAATGAAATCAACCAGAGTTACTCGACATGGCAATAAGGACCATATATAAGTATAGTATTATATAAACTGCTTACTGACTGCAAGTATACACATTTTACACAAATGAAAGACATTGCAAAAACACAGGTAGATTAACAAGATACAAAATATACATGAAGAAGAGACACTACTGGGCATATAACATGACTACAAGACAGTTTTTTACTTTTATACAGCTGTATTCTCGATAGCCTACAGCTGACTTCAACGACTGCCTATTGCAAATACAGCGGCCGTTTTCGACAGTCCTTTTTTTTGACCATGTCTATTTAACGGCTAATATATTTTTTCAGAATAACGTAGAACCGGAAACTTCACACAGGTGTTCCGAAAGGACACTCGTTAACCAGTGATAAGTTTCCAGATTGTTCAAAACAACAATTGCGCAAACTTGGATTTGCTCGATTTTTAACTGAAGAAATGTTAGCGAATATCTAAAATAACGATCGTTTTTGGCCAGAATTAAAAGTAAGCAATGTTCATTCCTTGACAAAACTATCGAGTTGATTTGCAAGAATTAACTTCGTTTCAATAAAAATAAATGAGAACCTTTACCTACCGATTTCCAGCTGGGTTACATTTCCAGTGGGCGTCAAGATAGCCGGTTAACCAGTGTGAATAAGATATCTGTAATAAGTAAAACGCAAAGGACATAACGATTACATGATACACCATATCAAAAGTTTTCGGAAGATCAAATGAGCTATGGTTTACATTATTGTCGTGTCAATTTTAAAATTCTATTATGTAAGTTGAATTACAGACAAATTTAATGAATACATAAGACTGCATTGTGTTTGCCAAAGAGGAGTTTTATACACACAATGACCTAGTGTTTTCCTGCCACTGACTGTTTCAAGCCGATGTCTAATTGTGCTCCTTTATTTGGTTGGCTTTGTCTACGTCTTTTGTGCGTAGTCAATAATACACATGTGAGGTTTCTGTTTGCGACTTTAATTTTACGGCATTCAATATATCAAGTTAGTATTAAAGACAGTTTTGGTTGGTATAGTTTTTGTAAAATTTCTTATACATAGAATTTTCAAGGGTACTTTTCAAGTGGTATTTTTAAATCATATCATGGGATATATTATCTAATGGGAGTTTTCAATAAACTTACATCCCGTATCCTGGCGTGCAGGAAAAGTCTATAGATAGATAGATAGATTGATTGATAGATAGATTAATTAACTGCCTATATTGTAATACGCAACAAACTATTACTAAGACGCAGGCTTTGAATAGTATTTTAAAAACCCCAATGATTTACACCTGCATTTAACCTGTTGGAAAAAAAATCCAATCGGACAATAGTGCCAGCTGGACTCTCCCCAATTGTTTTGAAGCTTTCTGTACTGTATACAAGATCTAGCACCTGTTCAGTAATGACTAACAACTTCTTTATTGATACTCAGGCCACCAGCAGAAAAGAAGATATGTTTATACATATGATATGTTATAATGCACATTTACAGAGCAGTATAAATGATACAAGGCTGTTTAAAGTGACATATTATAATATCCTTTCTATCCAAACTATGTGTCTTAGATCAGAATAAAACTATTTAGGTATTATATCTTAAATATCAAAGTTTGATTTATAATATAATCTCTAATCTTGATGTTAACGCTTAGCCTTACGTTTTGAGAAAAGAAAATCAAACAACACCAAATCATAGAAAGACATAGTTGTTTCATATAAGAATTGAACAGCATGTAAAACATGTATATTACTCTACGAAACAAGTGTCAGTATACTGATATAAACATTGAATTTGGGAAAAGGACTGCATAAAGGGGCCACACTTCCGGACAGTCAAACGCCTTTAAAAACTCACCGTTTCATATGTTCGTTTTGATGCATTTGCAATAATGTACAAGTGTTGAAATTTCACGTAACTAGGTCGAACGCAGTTTTCAGTAATTGTTTAATTTTATTTCTTTACAAATGGCATTCATTTTCAAAGGAGGACAACTTTTTCTTAATATTTTAAGAATCCATGGTACGGGACAGTACGGCAGAACATGTAATGGTCAGGTAAAATATTGGTAAAGATGTTCATTTCTGTGTTTTGATGATATACTCCTAAACCTTAACATGTTATGAACAACTTTTGCATAGATTGAGGTACATTGTATGTGCAAAAGTTCCGTTTAATCAGTGTGAAAATATTTAACCAATAGCCCTAAACAAAACGAACCAGAAGTGCATACTAACAAAAACAATTCAAATTTTAGTAGCTATATATAAGGTCAGAGTAGACTCTCTCTGAAAGCATTGAGCTTAGCATCCAAAGTCAGAGCCACACGTGTACCGGAAAGTAGGCCAACCATAAATAGAACATAAAACGGAAAGATATAATTGACTGGTTGATTCAAACATCAACAAGTATATTTTAATTGTGCTATTTTGTAAATTAAGTTGGGTAAAAATAAAGGATTGGGTAGGGGAGGGTGAGCTTGTACATACTCAAATAATTCATATCACAGTATCTCATTAGAGACTGCATGTTTCACTTTAAGCGAAAGGATACAAATATATTTACACATGGGATTCGTTTATGTTTGAGAAATCATAGCATACTGCGACTATAAAAAATCTCAGACACATGTGCCAAGGTATTGTACAGTTTTAAAGCCGGTTATAACATCACCATTACAAATACTAAAATCACCACCACGGAGGCAAAACTTATCTTTACCGCAACAGGCTAACATTATCATCACTCTTCACCAAGGCTAAATTCACCTTTATGAAGATTAAACTCTAAAGCACCGAGAGTCATACAAGCCTCTAAGACCACTTGCTTAAGGTAGCAGGGTACACTTAGATGCGAAAATTTTGGGCACGGACGGTCTTACAAGTAGCGAGTCGCAATATTGCACTTCCCTTATGAGCAGAATCAGGGTGGCCATTTTATAAATTGCGTGCATGTTTTGTGCTTTTAATTAATGGCAAGATCAGGATTCTCATACAAGAATAAAGAAAGGTTTACACCATCCATGAAAAATAGCATGCCAAAATCATCAATTTTGCACTTTTTGAACAGCCTGCAATGATCCTGATGCAAGAACAATGCCCAATTTCATTGTATTTCTCAATTTAATAGTCCTTACTGAACTTCAGGATATAAACGGAATGGGGGCCCATCCAGCTCGTTTTTTCACAAAATAGCGAAAATGTTCCTGAGTATCTCTCACCTTAATTTACAGACATCCAAAATCACGAAGTTCTATTTATAATAAATATTGACGTGGGCCAAAATTCGAAGTAGACCCTGCTACCCTAAGATTTTTCAGTTAATCAACACAAGAAGGTTCTGAACTTTTATATGTCTTTCGCAAATTAAACCAAATAAAAATATTTTCAATAGCATGAAAAGAAGTCTGTATGAGAGAGTCTAAACTTGCCCACCCCTAATGCGCAAATTTAGCCAAA
This sequence comes from Mercenaria mercenaria, assembly GCF_021730395.1. Taxonomy (NCBI): domain Eukaryota; kingdom Metazoa; phylum Mollusca; class Bivalvia; order Venerida; family Veneridae; genus Mercenaria; species Mercenaria mercenaria. The sequence goes on from NC_069372.1 coordinate 7,545,164, forward strand.
ATTTACAAATTGTCGCTACGAGACAAAGAACGTACAATACATTCGTTTTTACAATTTTCTGACCTGATTTAACGTATTTTTCATTAGGAATGATATAAGGGCAATTCTGCACCATTTTGCGAAAATAAAATGTCCCTACCTACTATTTTCCTACTTCATGGGGTCCCAACCGTCCAAGCATCACCCTGGTTGACGAAATGCATAGCTGGTGGGCCAGATATGCTCTGTGTGGGTTAATAACGATAAAATGATGTTTTTACTGTACCAGATCCTTGTTACTGGAGCAAGAATCTAAAAAAATCGTATGCGTGTATATTGTCCTGACCGTAACATTTTTGAGCTGCTGTGCCGTCAGGTAGCGTTTTAAGTCCCAAGAAAGTTTAGAATATCGAAGAAGAGGTTCTAAACTATGTGAAACTGCACAAATTTAAGAGTTCTTTCAAACTTTAATTTTGGCTGATTTCCCTTAAGATAGCAGGGTACACTTAGATGCGAATATTTTGGGCACGGACGGTCTTACAAGTAGCGAGTCGCAATATTGCACTTCCCTTATGAGCAGAATCAGGGTGGCCATTTTATAAATTGCGTGCATGCTTTGTGCTTTTAATTAATGGCAAGATCAGGATTCTCATACAAGAATAAAGAAAGTTAGCAAAGTTTTACACCTTCCATGAAAAATAGCATGCCAAAATCATCAATTTTGCACTTTTTGAACAGCCTGCAATGATCCTGCTGCAAGAACAATGCCCAATTTTATTGCATTTCTCAATTTAATAGTCCTTACTGAACTTTAGGATATAAACGGAATGGGGGCCCATCCAGCTCGTTTTTTTCACAAAATAGCGAAAATGTTCCTGAGTATCTATCAACAAGCACAGAACCCTTCCGTGATTTGAATTTTTCCGCGAAAGGGTGTCTCATTGATCATACAAAGCTACCAGCAGTTAGTTTTCCAACTGACATCAGAATTTTACATGTATCGGCTGTATAAAGTTTTTAAAGCATTAATAATCATTATCTCTCACCTTAATTTACAGACATCCAAAATCACGAAGTTCTATTTATAACAAATATTGACGGGGGCCAAAATTCGAAGTGTACCCTGTTACCTTAACTGTATTCATTTGTGTGAATATGCATATGTGCTCAGCCACCGTGTACGTGTGCACATTTAAACCTTGTGCGCTGTATGTGCGGATGCCTTCTTTGTGCTTTTCCTATTGAACCCATTTCCATATATATTACTGCAGCCTAATTACTATTTAAGGAGAAATATAGTAATTTAAGTCAATTTAAAACCTAGACAACCGCCAAAACATTAAACAAAACAGGGTTACAATGTATATGCATTTAGACTATGACTTAACACATTTATTTGCTAGCCTTAACATGGAAGAACATAAAATTCTTATCCCATAGACAGGAATATAAGATAAAACACGCACGTTTATTAACAAATAGAACTATACACGTAAAAGATTTCCAATTCCATATCTCATGTCACACCAAAGCAACCATGTACGGAGTATTAAACAAATGAATTTTAGACTGAGAAACACCACTTGTAATAAAAATGTATATGGCTTGCTTACCGCGCGGAGAAATACAAGACTATCTCGGTAACATGGGTAATAGATAATCTTTTCTTCCCTACCTAACGGGAAAAGGCAGGGTTATCTAGGTCGATATCACATTTTCTTGCCTTCCTATCTTGCTAAGCCAATTTGGGGGGGGGGGGGGGGGGGGGGGGGGGGGGGGGGGGGGAAGAGAGAGAGAGACAGAGAGAGAGAGACAGAGAGACAGATCATATTTTCTTGCTTTTCTATCTTGCTAAGACAATGTTATCGGAGGGGGGGGTCACATTTTCTTGCTTTTCTCTCTTGCTGAGACAATGTTATCTGGGTGGGGGGGGGGGGGGGGGGGGGGGGGGGGAGAGAGATCACATTTTCGTGCCTTCCTATCTTGCTAAGACTAGGTTATCCGGGAGGAGATCACATTTTCTTGCCTTCCTAACGGACAAAGACAAGGTTATCTGGAAGGTGATCAACGGAAGGCAAGACGATCTTTCATGTCTGCCTGTTTCAAACATATCTCTTCCCAACCCTCAGGTTAGCACGGATGAAAATCCTCGCTAGGGTTTGGTTTCTCAGTCCCCTCTGTCCCTCGGGTTTTGAAAAACCCTGACGTACAAAGGCAACCATGTGAAATTGCAATAATGAAAATAAGGTAGTTCATGTTCTGACATTTGATAGATGATAGATAAGAAGTCTTCTAATTTCTACATACAATTCGTAATTGCAAAACATGCCCTCTAATTTTAAACTATTTAAACTTAATTTACCAACTTTATTTAGACTTACTCCGATTTTTTCATGTTCAAAGCACTGTTAATGAAACTAATTTGCTATTTTGTCCATTTAATTTTGCAAAACAAAATCTCCAAGAATATCGCTGTAAGCTATAAGATAAATACTTCATTATTTCTGTTATATCCAGACAGGATTTGGGGATGGTGTGGATTCGGGAAGGGATAAAGAGTTTCCTCGTGGCAGACACATTTTAATTGCTAATTTCCACTTAAACTCATTTCATATAAAACCTTCTGTAAATTTATTACAATAAAAATTGCCGAGGCTGCTGAACTGTTTTATATCTTTTATACACCTTTATGTTATATCAAATTTCGTATTTTCAAACTACTGTTAAGAAAATTAACAAAAATGATTATATCTTGTATTCTTTTGACATTTATTGGGCCTGCCACACGTGTATTCTTACTAATTTAAGGCGGAAGTGAAACAAATTATGCCACGAATGTTTGAGTGTTTAACTCGCATATTCCATGTGTCACGGTAAGATGGTGCATGTTTACACAGCGGCAAAATTGATGTATAGGCTTATCTTAAGAATTATTGAGAACAGCATCATTTGTTACTGGTACTCATTCACTAATTTCTATGCAAAGACAAGAAAATGAGCTGGAAAAGTTCACATATATACTATTATTTAAGCAAGTATGCAAATCAAATCAGGTCTAGTTCTTGTTTGGAATTGAATAAAACACTCAAATGAGATAAAACATCACAAATGCATGATCAGTAGATACACGGGGTATTAATGTTTGAGAACATTTCTGACTGACATATTATTATAAAGTAAACATAAAACCAAGTTTCAGAGCTGATTAGAAGTCACAGGTAATAACTAAGTTTCTTAGGTTGATTAGAAACCAGCATATGCTGCTTTTGTGAAGGTATACTGCTGATTGGTCTTATGGAAGCCCGTCATTTCGGTAATAAATCGATATAAGACGTGATATTTTATAGCTAGTTAGGAGTTCTTTAATCAGCGCGTTATTTCATGTAGCTACTTAAGGACGCCTTACAATGTTCACACAATTTTGACTTGTCAATGGTGTCGGCAAATGATAACCCTTAAGAAACTGAACGTCAATGCTTGTTTCGCTCAACTTACCCTCTCTTAAATTAGTGTAATTCAAAGTAATTTCCTGTGCTAAGCTTGTTCATCTACGAGTGGCTTATCTTCCTTAATTAAAGACTAAGACCTTGCTTAGAGAACTTCTCTTAAGGATTACCATGGCAACGGATGATAATATAGTTTGACATCTTTTTTTTTCAAATATTTGTCTCTTTTGACATGATTTGTTTTCCGCCGTGTCTCTATTCAACAAATTAGCGACTAATTTCACCATATTGACGCATAATTACTTTCCTTCAGGCAGCGATGGTTCAATTAAACCGTAGAAATTCTGGTAGATGGTAACAGCCGTGCATTTTCCCAGTGTATTGATCCGTGTGTTTCCCGGCCTAGAATCTATAGCTGTTTTGCTGGATTTTTAACTGAAGAATCGAATAGCAAAACGATCTGAGGTGATCAATACAAGCTTTACATCTCTATGTTTGTGTGAAAATCTACAACGGTCACTTTGATGTATGTAACGGTCACATGGAGAGCACTCTCCGATAATGAAGTCGAGAATCGCCGTGACCGGAAATACAAATAAGAGCGTTTATTTCAAATGGACATAAAGTATTTGCCCTGAGACAGATTTTGAGACAATCACTATTGATTACGGAGATTTCGGGAATAAAATGTGGTAAGTTCTTATTTTCTCTTTTTACAGCTTTTCACGGCTAATGACAGCTCCGATGATGTTGACATGAGCAGACAAAAATCTGAATTTCTTGTGTCACGCAAGCTATTTGCAATATTATCTTTTAACCTTGAAATTATACACTCTGTTCTAGACAATTTTCAGCAAACAGGAATAACACTATGATTAACTGAACATCTATGTACTTAACAACACAGGCATTATTTTTTATTTCAAATGAAAACTCGGCGATCAATATTTTTTTAATATTTTCTTGTTCTTATGAAATATAGACATGTTCTTATGAAATATAGACATGAATGTGAATTTGTAAGTAGCTGATTTGAACTATTTATCCCATATACAAGATGATTAAAAGAAGTATGACAGAACATTGTGAAAAATCTTACAAGTTAGATTGAACCATTCGGTAATGTATATTTTATCATAACTAAAATGCGTCAATCTAATTAAAATGTAGGAAAACCTTATTATATATACATTTGCACCGCCAACCATTCATTGAATTTTGTCGATTAATTTTCTGATTATTTTGAAAGAAGTACGATTAATAGTTGGCAGCAACTTTAAAAACGGCGGTCAAATATAATGAAATACTCAATGAAAAGACAAGTTAAAAAAGCAAAGAAGGTCGAAGGTAGAGGCTGCAAAGTATGTCTTTGGAATTGATATTCAGCGCACATAATTCAACTCAATGAAACGCAGATCCCGGTATTTCACGATAATCTATGTATAAATCACATACTTTAGAAAAGACATCGCAAAGACAAGAATAACATTGAAACGTGACTCAACTACGAAGTCAAAAGAAATGACTTGATTTTGTTTTGCTTAAAACGCAGCTGTTGCGGAAATATATTTTCTTTTTGAACGGATGAATCCAGCATGAAGTGCTACAACAAACTTAAAACATGTTCAAGTCAATACTTGAAGTTGTCTCAGCCAGTCATTTGGCTTCAAAGATTGCCAAAACATGTAAAGAAGAAGCCTCCGAAATATTAAAAACGTAATTTATCTTAGACAATCTCAAACGCATTGTTAAGACTGTACGGAAGCCATTTGAGCAATTAACAGATGAACAGTTACATCTTTTTAAATGATAGGAGCAAGAGTAAGACACTTTGTTGATCTTGAACTTCACGTTTTGCAAGAGTCAATATGTACTGAGATGTCAAAACTCGTCTATTTATGCAAATAACGAGTAAGAGTTTCTTTTTCTTTGATCTGTCTTGATATTTTTCGTTAATTAACTTTTTGGAAGTGAGATATCTTGCAGCCCAAGAATATTTGTATAATTATACTATGACAGATCGCTTTTTTGTGTTTTATTCACGGCCCTTCAAAGGGATTGTCACTACAAAAAGTAATGTTTATATGTACCTGTTATACTGTTGTTTCATCAAAGAAACTTTCTTGGGATCATACGTTTAACACGTCTACCGTTTTATAATGATTTGCCTTCTAAACAGTTGAGCCGTGCCATGAGAAAACCAACATAGTGGGTTTGCGACCAGCATGGATCCAGACCAGCCTGCGCATCCGCGCAGTCTGGTCAGGCTCCATGCTGTTCGCTTTTAAAGCCTACTGCAATAAGAGAAACCGTTAGCGAACAGCATGGATCCTGACCAGACTGCGCTTATGCGCAGGCTGGTCTGGATCCATGCTGGTCGCAAACCCACTATGTTGGTTTTCCCATGGCACGGCTCAGTTAATTACTAAATTAAGTGATAAACCAGTTCGCAATGCAGCCTAAGACTGTTATTGATTCCAGTGAAAAGAAAGATTTTAGATTTGTATAATCTGATGAGCAATCAATTTCTATTTGTGTCATTGACAACTATGCAATTTTGTGGTTATGTTGGCGAAATTATACCTATAAAGGTTCAGTATAAATTTTCCTGTTTGCTTATTGTTCTGAATAAAAGCTGTCGATATCTATAATATTTCCACATAATCTCTCAGAATCAATGCTAGTACATCTTAATATTCTAAATAATATGCACGTCTCGATACAAATCAAAATCCATTGTAACATACCACAGCTGTATTCAAATGATACTCAGCTGTTTTCCCCGTTATGCCTTGCGCGTACGTATCATCTATCTTCGAACAATTTCTTCCATGACCAAAATGCATAAAAATGTTTCAAATTACAGACTAGTGATTAATTTCTCTTTATGCTTGATGAAATTAAAGGTATGGAACGAAATCATATTTTATTGCTTTAACGTATTGCCTATATGATATCTAACTAAATCATTTTGTCATTCAGGAAAAATTCGATATTCAGGTGAAAGTATCAAATGAAATGATTTGTTTGAATCCTTTAGCTAATATTATCATTAGGTTCGTTTGTCTCTAGCAGTCATTCTATAGATATATAATAGCCGGATATCTGGAGAAAGTCTATCCTATTATCGTGGCTTTTCGTAAGTTTTAATTTTGTACATCATTTTGTTTTGCTAAAGAAAGTGTTAAATATTGCTTATTCATACTTCATAAGTTACAAACGATTTTAGGAATATATATATTATTTTGATATAACATTGTATTGCTATTGTCATGTACGAATTCATTGTATTTTAATGCTAAAGACAATTCAAGCACATATTTATTTTTTGGTAAAGTTTTGGAAACAGTCAAAACATTTCTTTTTTGCACTTGCATATAACACATTGACTTTATATTCTATAAGATATCTTATGTTACTTGAAAAAAAAAAGAACTGACACGCAGTACTTCATTTTATCCACATTTGTCATTTTACATTACACTTTGTGAAAAATGAAAACTTATAGAATAAAAAATATACAGCGTCTCTGTCGGATAATGCTTATACCAACATGTGCTGTGCTGTCGTTGCTAAAATTATCAAATGTATTGAATCATACCGATTTGTTAACATTACCTAAATAACCAGACTGTTCCAAAACTGAAAAGTGCAAGAACGTTTTGTGTGTAGGATGGTATCTCAGTATTCACTAATGGGATGTATTGAAACTTCATATACTTGTTCAGTATGATTATATGATGCAATTCATAGTTTCCACAACTCTACTTTGCTTTTTGACAAAATTATGCCCATTTATCGACCAAGCAAATTTGGGGTAAGTTTTTACATGTAAGCTAGTATCTTAGCACCCAGCTAATGCAAATGAATTAAAACTTAACGTACTTGTTCACTTTGATGATCTTAAATTATATGCAATGCATAGCTTCCATGACTCTTCTTTGCATTGAAAAACATAACCATTTTTCGACAGCTGTATTCGCTGTTGTATAGTTGAGCTTTGCTGATAATTATATTATTATTATTACTATTATTATTATTATTATTATTATTATTCAGTTCACAAAAATCACCAGTTTATTAATAATATTAAGTTACATAAACAATATTCAAAGGCGGGATGGAAAATATATTGTCCGACCACATTCCAGTTAGTACTATTTGAAACACTGCTGAACTAATATTTCTACAATTAAAAACTATTACAGTAATAACTGAAAAGCTGCAGATAAGGTATGATAGACTTGTAAAATTGAATTGGGGTGGGGCACGTAAAGCAGAGAACCTAAGTTTTTAAAGGTAACCAAAGCATCAATGACAATTTAGACTGCTTTTCTGGAAATTTTATCAGTCAGTCAGAACAAACAGTTTTTTTTTCTGCAGACTAAATCAAGAATTGAATAATACGACTAAAATCTTGTCATGTTTTTCGTACAAGAGATTTCTCAGTATCTTAGTAATGATATCTGAAATATAATGGAAATCATACAATAAAGTAAAAGACTGTTATTGGCTCTCTTAACACAGAAGTGAATAAACAGTTCCATTTAAAGTTGACTGCAGAATTTATGTATGGTTTTTAACAAATTGAAAATTAAAGTTATGAATAAAATATTTAAAATAAAGTCAATGTCATACTGATAGGAATCGACATTGCATGCCTATATTTGACATATGAGCCGTGCCATGGGAAAACCAACATAGTGGGTGTGTGACCAGCATGGATCCAGACCAGCCTGCGCATCCGCGCAGTCTGGTCAGGATCCATGCTGTTCGCTAACGGTTTTTCTAATTGCAGTAGACTTTAAAAGCGAACAGCATGGATCCTGACCAGACTGCGCGGATGCGCAGGCTGGTCTGGATCCATGCTGGTCGCACACCCACTATGTTGGTTTTCCCATGGCACAGCTCATATAATCAATATATCCTGCAATGAAAGAGGATGTCTGACTCAATTAATTCTTCATGACACTATATAATTTAGGACGAGGAAGTAGATAAATCTAAGAAATTCAATAGACTGTACATTGTAGTATTATCAGTATTTTGCCCGCAAATATAACTGGCATTATTTGACAAAAATATCTTTGCAATTCTTGTATATTAATGTCTGTAGTAAATGAATGTTAAGGTTTGTTGTAAACCTCCAAATGTCTTAAATTTCAGTGCATTTTTCTCTGTTTTTTATGTAAAGCTGCTATTTTATTCTGTTTTATCCACCTTTTCCATAACAAAATTTTCCCTGATTTCTCTTAAAAAAACTTATCAATATCATAGATATCATTCTAAAGATATCCAAGCGTGGTACTAGCAATTTTTTTTAAAATTTCAAAATATCTTGTTTACTTTTGAATCAGTCGGCAAAACACGATTTTCTATCGTAAAGTTAAGCCAAGGACACCAAAAAGTTTTGCAATTTCAATTCTGACTTAATTTGTTTATAGACTGCTTTTAAACTTTCAGGATATCTTAGTTAGCATAAAGCATATTCATGAACAAATATTGTACAAATTCTTAATAAGTATTTTCGAAACTGTAACTGCACATTTGTTTACAATGGAAAAAATTTTCTTTTGTGCTCATAAAATTAAGACTAGGTATTTTACAATCCTAAAAATGTAATACTACGACCTTTGGAGAACATTAGAACAGAATGTAGTATATATCTCGTTCTTGCAAAATAAAGCCACCTTCCTAAAAAACCCTGTTTCGGATTATATAGATCAAACAAGTAAGGTAAGGAGCCTTCCTGAAACGAAGCACAGCATCGCACAAAGGTATATTAAAAACAAAACGAGAAGAAAAGTAGTTTTCGTTTAGATCAGTACTTAGATGCTAACATGAATACATATACTATGCAGCACATACAATATAATATATATAATTATGTAGAAAAATATTAATGCACGAAGCATAGCATCGCAAAAAGATACATTAAAAACAAGAAAAAAATCTAGGTTTCATTTAGAACAATACTTAGATGCTAACATGAATACATATACTATGTAGCACATACAATACAATATATATAATTATGTAGAAAAATATCAATGCACGAAGCATAGCATCGCACAAAGGTACATTAAAAAAGAAGAAAAAAAGCTAGGTTTCATTTAGAACAATACTTACATGCTAACATGAATACATATACTATGTAGCACATACCATACAATATATATAATTATGTAGAAAAATATTAATGCACGAAGCATAGCATCGCACAAAGGTACATTAAAAACAAGAAAAAAAGCTATGTTTCATTTAGAACAATACTTAGATGCTAACATGAATACATATACTATGTAGCACATACACTACAATATATATAATTATGTAGAAAAATATCAATGCACGAAGCATAGCATCGCACAAAGGTACATTAAAAACAAGAAAAAAAGCTAGGTTTTATTTAGAACAATACTTAGATGCTAACATGAATACATATACTATGTAGCACATACAATACAATATATATAACTATGTAGAAAAACATTAATGCACGAAGCATAGAATCGCACAAAGGTACATTAAAAACAAGAAAACAAACTAGGTTTCATTTAGAACAATACTTAGATGCTAACATGAATACATATACTATGTAGCACATACAATACAATATATATAATTATGTAGAAAAATATTAATGCACGAAGCATAGCATCGCACAAAAGTACATTAAAAACAAGAAAAAAAACTAGGTTTCATTTAGAACAATACTTAGATGCTAACATGAATACATATACTATGTAGCACATACAATACAATATATATAATTATGTAGAAAAGTATTAATGCACGAAGCATAGATTCGCACAAAGGTACATTAAAAAACAAGAAAAAAACTAGGTTTCATTTAGAACAATACTTAGATACTAACATCAATACATATACTATGTAGCACATACAATACAATATATATAATTATGTAGAAAAATATTAATGCACGGAATTAGTTGTAGCAATAAAAATGCAGTAGATTTATGCTTTTTCAATCATTCTTGTATTTACATAATTTCAGTTCAAAATGCAAATTGGAACATCATTCCCAAATTAATTCTTGATTATTTTTTTCTTTTCAACAGTGCCCTCTTGGGACTTGTGCATGATAAATATTTATTACAGAACATTTGCAATTTCTGAGAATAACTTTCTGAGAATGAAGAAATACCTAGAGAATATTTTGATTTATGTCCATATTAGTCGACATTATACGCCTATATTAATATCGCTATCTTTTCTGCTATTGATTTGTTCATACACAGAAACATCTCTTTGATTTATAAGACATAAGTTTAAAGGAAATGTCATACTTATTACTGTTGTAATTAACATAGTTAAGGTAGGCTACAAATAAAAGTTGTAATTATTCTAAATAAAATCTCGTATAAAATTCTTTGGAAGTAATGAACACAAACAAGCAAAATGGTATGATAGAGTCTGTTCATGAGAGGAGGTAAAAATTGTGGAAACACCTATCACACCTACTAGCACCGGCTTATTCGGAATTCTGATACAGTAAAATTTAACAGACTTCACGATCCAAAAGGACCAGAAAATACAACACTGAGTCCATTTCTTGGAATAGCTCGAAGCATGACTGCTTGAAAGACATGAATAATTTTAACGTGTATGTATAAAGATTTTGTTTGTTGAATTATTTATTTCCTTCTTGTTATTCCAGATCTGAACAATGTCAATGGGAGGTTCAAGCAAGGCAACATGTGAATAGAGTTACAAGATCTACAAGTCAAACAACCACAGTACATGCGCTCGGAAAACGACATTATATATACTACTGGATATCAACAGGCGTATGTAATAGAATATACCTTGTCAATATGCGGGACTGGCTAGCTTGACAGAGGATCTTTTTACAGATTTTATTGACCGTGGCATCATCCTTATCTACAACCCAATTACCAAGAAAAAGAATGACTGACACCCTTTCGAACAATGTTAAATAAAATTACACATGAAGTAGAAACATAATAAGAAATAGAGGAAGGACTCCCAGAAGAAGTATAATAAGGAGCCGACGCTGATAAATTTCACCACCGCAAACATATACACACTTATCTTTGTCCAATACTGATCGAACGCATTATTCTTAATTTGTGTGAAATATAAAACGTTTCTGACGGAGGAAGTTGTACAATAACGCAAAAATACCATAACGAAGAAAATCAAATACTTGTTCAAACGTTATTAATAGGGAAAAGAAAAAATCGACATTCTTGAGAACTCAAATTCAGGTTCAACGCGTTTCAGAGTTACGAGAAAATTGAAAGAAGACAATGTAATGCTTTAATTACGAGGAACAGAATACAATTTATCCTTTCAGATGTCTGAAGGAATGTACCAAATGAGTAAATACATGGTACAACCAGTGAATAAGTCCGCAAAGCCCGTTAAACCTGTCAATTTCTGTCACAGAAAACCAATCAAATAGAATTAAATTACGGACTGGAATGTATGCAAGACATGTCAAATTTTTCTTCCTAATCTAAATAAGCCAATCGGAGACACATTCGTCAATAGACAAAGCGATTGCAGTTAGTTTGATTGAGACAGGACGATGCGATCCAATAAATTCATATATTACGACATGCTGAGCGCCCAGCGATAAAAGCGGAGAAAAGGAATGAGGAATATCAGTTTTACTCAACAATATTCGGAAAACAAGTTGCGCGGCGATCGGAGACTCATTCTTCCCTAAAGAAAATATCTTATTTGGATAAGCAATGATTAGGAGTGTCTGAAATTAAATATTATCACCAAGCAGATAACAGCTCTAAGCATATTATGATTTAAGGATAGTTCAATAATTTACAAGAATGGTTAATTAAATTCTTTAGTTGGAATATACTTTGAACATAAACCATTTTTTACCTAAACTGTACGCCAGCAGTAATTTACACTAGACAATGAAACATGAACAAATAAAAAAGAAACTCTCAGAAATATATTTATAATTCTGTTTGTCTAAGAATATTGTTTAAATAGTTATGTCAAATGTAGCGCGGGAACTTCTTACGTAGAGGCGGCATCCTCAGATATGATGCGTGTTAAGGAAATAAACCTTAAGGGATATTTACGCGATTGGCCGTTAATGCTTAAAAGGGAAGAAGTAAGTTCATGAACGAGAAACTGCGCCCAGCTCGACAGTTTTCTTAGATTTAATGCTGACTGGTGATTGGAATCGCCACTAGCTGTCAGTCTGTCAGTATTCCCGCAGAAAGCATTGCTTTTCATTACGAAACTACTCGTTTGACAGTTACAGAGTTGTCAGTGGACAATCTTTCACAAGGAAATTAATTGCAATAATCATTTAATTTAAAATTAGTCAATGATAATATAACTCAATTGTAACATTTGTAAACTTTCATTGTTTCTGGTTTGATTGTTCTTGAGTTTGAAATGAAACGAAAAGAAAGAAATGTGAAGTTGTTTAATCTGAAATATTTACCGATGTTGGAATAGTATATAGTTAAACACGACAGGTTTGATTATTCCAAGTTAAAGATGGAACTAGATCTTTAAAGATAATTACTAACAGATTTGAAATGTAAACGTTTTGACTGAAAAGTTTGAATGTACTTCAGAACAGACACGCAAAGCTTCTGTGAGTGTTAGATCGTTAAGATGAAAAACGAATATGAAAAGAATATTTATTGATTTGTGTGACAGATGACAAGGATATAAAATGGGGAAGAATTCTATCAATGATTTTAAATAAGATAAAGATCCTAACGGAGTGATTGAGGAAAACAGCAACGTTGAAATTATGTGAAACTGACAAACAGTTTGAGTCTTTACATAAAAATATGTGTTACGGAAATATAGTCTTTTGAATTTCTCAGTTCTAGTTTTTCCTGTTCGAAATGAATACATACATGAAGATGACAACCAGTCATTTGACCATCGATTCCGATCAACAACGTGTCAAACTTGCTGTACTGGGTGCGCCAGGAGTCGGAAAGACGTCGATAGTACGACAGTTTGTGTCCAATATGTTCGAGGAAGAATACACACCGACGGATAATAAACAGATATTTTATCCGTCGGTGATAATTAATGAACATTTATATGAACTGAAAATTATTGACTGCCCATATATACCATACTTTCCAGTGAACTCTTTATACGAGTGGACGGATTATAGAGGCTACGGCTTAAGGAACGCGTCAGCTTATATTTTAGTATATGACATAACTGCAGAGGAGAGCTTTCATTACATCAAAAACCTACGGGAACAAATACTTGAAAGTAGAGATATGCACGATATTCCTTTGTTTGTCGTTGGAAACAAGTATGATCTTTCTGAGGAGAGAGGAATTTCTCGCCGTGAGGTTGCAAGCTTGGTAAAGAAACACTGGAAATGTGGCTACATAGAATGCTCAGCAAAATACAACTGGCATGTGATATTATTATTTAAAGAGCTTATGAAAACAATAGATTACATAGACTATGGACATAAGCCTACATCATTAAGAGTACAAGATGCTCTGAGAAACAATAGATGTGTCATTTTGTGATATCGATTGTTTCCTAGTAACCTGAAATGTCACAGGGTCCAAAGATCTTCCATTTGTGTATGCTGTAATTAACATTACGAATAATGCCGAAGGATGAGTGTTAACATTGTATTTATATGTTTGTGAATGAGCATTTGTCAGCCATTAATGCCAGAATATTTGTTTTTCACAATTGATGTAAATGGTGCCAGTTTGTTGTTTAGTTAGAGTGCTCAGTAGTCTAACGTTTTATATTTTTGTACATTGTTATCTGGCTATTTTTATCTGTACTTAAGGCAGTGGACCCGTATTGACAACGGCAAATTCCGTTCGTTTACGTTTTCTCCGTATGCGATTCCGGCGTTCCCCGATTTGTTATGAAAGAAAGTTTCTGATTTGGCAGAAGGATGCCGAAATCGCACTATGGAGGATACGTAATTGGACGGAATTGCCGATTGTCAATACCAGTCCATTACCTTAAGACAAAAAAGTTGGATGCAAACAGATATTGGTCAAAGAAACTGTTTTTGTAATTTGTATAAAGTATAAATATATATCGGGAGTATTCATCATGAGACTATAGGTTTTGCATGTAAATAATGAAGGCATTACAATTGCTACGAAATAGACCATGCGCAAAGTATTATTGTATTATTTTATATGGGATATTAAGCTGTATTGTCGAGAGGAAATTATGAAATGTACGGGATGTATGTAATAAAGGTGCAACAATTGTATAAAAACTACTATGTTATAGAAATGATGAAATAATCTTTTTGATCATTCTAAACATTAGATTTGTCTTCACATGCATAGTCGCATCAAATGCAAATTATTGAAATAAAATGCTGCGACGGGAAAGTGTCTATACAGCCTAAACTTATTCTTTGTATGCTTTATATATTTAAGAAAGTCACTGCGGTCATAAGAATTTTATACGAAATCTCTTTCCTATATTATAGCTGTTAATCAAAGTCCATTTATTTTTGTGCACATAATAGATATATCAAAGGTTGTCTTTTGCAAGAATGTCACCAGGAAAACCCGTACAAGGTACTGTGAAATCATTAATATTCATCGTTGACTAAATTTCATGGATGTCGTGGTTTTGTAAATTCATGATATTAAATCCCTTTGAATACATAATATTCCCATTCGTTTTATATCAAAGAAATGCAATGAATTCATACCCTCCACGAAATAGCAGATTTGGCCAAAACCATAAGTTTTATGACAACGAAATTAGATGATTTAACAGTATCTGTTAGTATAATATGTTCTGTTGAGAGACCGACAATTAATTAGGACAAGCCATTATAAAAAATATTGATAATCCTCTTTACATGTATTTAAAAAATCCATACTATCATGTTATAAATAATAAATCATATGTCTGAGATTGATTACATTTGAAGGGACCGCATGCACGGACGGATAAATAATTAGGCCAACCATAGACTATTCCAACTATTTCATATCGTCTGAACAACAAACATTCCCTTCTACATAAAGGATTGAAAAATGTAAACGAAAGTCACTTCGATATATAAAAACAAAACATTTATTTGGGGTTTAAAAGGTTCAGTCCAAAATATCAAATGACACCGGTTACAATAATGTTTGAGAATATTCAATTTCATTTTCCTTTATTACTTAGCCTATATTCGTTTCGTTTTCCTTTATTAGCGTGGTGACAGAATTACCGTTATTGCGCAGCCTATATTCGTTTCCCTTCATTAGCGTAGTGACAGAATTACCGTTATTGCGCAGCCTATATTCGTTTCCCTTTATTAGCGTAGTGACAGAATTACCGTTATTGCGCGGCCTATATTCGTTTCGTTTCCCTTTATTAGCATGGTGACAGAATTACTGTTATTGCTCAGCCTATATTCGTTTCCCTTTTTTAGCGTGGTGACAGATTTACCGTTATTTCTCAGCCTATAGTCGTTTCGTTTCCCTTTATTAGCATGGTGACAGAAATATCGTTATTGTTCAACCTATATTCGTTTCGTTTGCCTTTATTAGCGTGGTGACAGAATTACCGTTATTGCGCAGCCTATATTCGTTTCCCTTTATTAGCATGGTGACAGAATTACCGTTATTGCGCAGCCTATATCCGTTTCCCTTTATTAACGTAGTGACAGAATTACCGTCATTGCGCAGCCTATATTCGTTTCCCTTTATTAGCGTAGTGACAGAATTACCGTGATTACACAGGCTATATTCGTTTCACTTTATTAGCGTAGTGACAGAATTACCGTCATTGCGCAGCCTACATTCGTTTCCCTTTACTAGTGTAGTGACAGAATTATCGTTATAGCTGCCTACATTCGTTTCTCTTTATTAGCATGGTGACAGAATTACCGTTATTGGGCAGCCTATATTCGTTTCCCTTTATTAGCGTAGTGACAGAATTACCGTTATTGCGCAGCCTATATTCGTTTCGTTTCCTTTATTAGCGTGGTGACAGAATTATCGTATATCGTCAGCCTATATTCGTTTCCCTTTACTTAGGTAGTGACAGAATCAATTCGTTATTGCCAGCTATATTCGTTTCCCTTTATTACGATGGTGACAGAATTACCGTTATTGGCGCAGCCTATATTCGTTTCCTTTATTAGCGATGTGACAGAATTACCGTTATTGCGCAGCCTATATTCGTTTCGTTTTCCTTTATTAGCGTGGTGACAGAATTATCGTATATCGTTCAGCCTATATTCGTTTCGTTTACCTTTATTAGCGTGGTGATAGAATTGCCGTTTTTGCGCAGCCTATATTCGTTTCCCTTTATTAGCGTGGTGACAGAATTACCATTATTGCGCAGCCTATGTTCGTTTCCCTTTATTAGCGTAGTGACGGAATTACAGTTATTGCGCAGCCTATATTCGTTTCCCTTTATTAGCGTAGTGACAGAAATGACAGAATTACTGTTATTGCACAGCTTATATTCGTTTCCCTTTATTAGCGTAGTGACAGAATTACCGTTATGGCGCAGCCTATATTCAGTTCGTTGCTCTTTATTAGCGATGTGACAGAATTACCGTTATTGCGCAGCCTATATTCGTTTCCCTTTATTAGCATGGTGACAGAATTACCGTTATTGCTCAGCCTATATTCGTTTCGTTTCTGTTTATTAGCATGGTGACAGAATTACCGTTATTGTTCAGCCTATATTCGTTTGTTTTATTGTGTTGACTTACAGTAAACATTCATTAAAAAACTGCCTATTTTTACACAGCAATATCAAACAGAAGTCTAGAGATAAAATAGTACATAAACAAGAAAAAGAAAACAATCAAGAATGGCTATTTGTGAATGTATGGATATGTAAAAGGTTGACATGTACACAAAACACATAGCAAAGGTAAAACTATAAGACAGCTGGGACAAAAAACAAGTAATTAAAACGCAGAAGTGCACCGAATTGGAAAGGTCTGCGACATAAAGCACAAAGGAGTTTAAGCCTCACTCGTAAGTCCATTTCTATGTTTCACAGTCACAAAACAGCGTAAATAAAGTGTTCCTAGCTAGGTCCTAAAACAGAAAATAGTTACACAAATGCACGATACGTAAGACACAAAAGCTCATATAAAATGTAAGAAATATATAGAAGATCCATTTACGAAGGAAGTCTTTCCAGATGGCACACAACAAAAGAAACACATTTAAGGGCCCGTCTAGACAGGCTAGAGGACAATAAGTCCCGTTGGGTTTTAAGAACTGTCTATCATGGAGTATTTTACATCTTCCTTGAGACACAACCAGGGGGCAATTTATGCATCACTTACTTATGGTATCCATAGGCATGAGAAAAGTATGATCTATCGTATATCTGCAATTTAAAGACAATGTGGAAAAAGCAACAATAAATGGAAGTCTACATAATAAATTATTATTTAATTCACGTTATTTTATCTCATAATCTATCATTTTGTCGTTATGGAAACATTTCATTGGCACAAACTGACAACAACTTCGGGACATGGTCAAGCAAAGTGGAAGAAATAAAGTAGACGATTTAGTTGTTTGTGTTCATGGCTGTGGTTGGGGTGCTCTGTGCTTCCGGGAAATCTACCCTTACATTTTATCTCTTGCAAATCATCTCTATAGATGAGAACCATTTATGTAATTTAATAGGCCTACTGCAATTAGCAAGCAGTTGTTTGAAGCTGTGTAAATCAGTCATGTTGGTGCTGATGACTGCTTACACATACCAAAGTAGCCATAGAAATATTAGAAATGTATTTCATCCATACTGCTAATGGAATAAATAAAACACAACTTCTAAGAAAGTTTCCTTTTCGCAACAGAAGCAATGAAATATACTGAAGACTTATTCGTATTGTCTTCTGAAATTCCATTTTCTATCTCTTAAGAACGGGGCGAGAATGTCGTCTACTCTGCAGATGAACTCCGGCAAGACTGACTTTTCGTCTATTGATTAAACTGACTCATCAAATACAATCAAGACAGGAAAAAAATGATATCTAAATATTTCGTTGTTTTTTGTTTTGTTCTAAATTGCTTTTGACTCTTGTTTGTTTTATTCCTTTGGGTATAAAACATAAAGGGTTCAAGCATTTTTATAATGATAAGATTCTGCAAACTGTTGATATCTTTAATAAAATACCATTGACCGTATAAAGTGATGGTCACAACATAAAATAATCATGATAAGCGTATGTTTCATCATCAAGGAATCATTCTGGGGGCATAATGTTTTAAAATTTGTCCTTGTTTTTCATAATTGGGACGTCTAAACAACTAGTAACTTAATAAGGTAATTGATTAACTAATTTACAGTGTCACATTACACAATTATTGATTCAACATTTTTTCCCCAAGATTTTTGTGACATGCTGTACATACTTCTATTTAAATTCATAGATATCATAAACTACTGCAGTATTCATACAATAATCATACAACTGTGTGGCAAAACAAACCGGTCAGAATGCATAATGTTTGAAATGTTGAATATCAGAAAGGCTAGTAAATTATTTACCCTTACGCTAAATAAAATTGAAAGCATATTCAAAACAATATTTTATTGCTTTAAATTTTACATACGTTGTATTTAAATACAAAGATTACCTGTTTTCGATGAACCTTATTACGAGAAATGACTAATTGTTGTCGAATCCATTAACTAGGTTATATCATGTCATTATGTTAGCGAATGTATTTTTGATAGATAATAGAGCAATATTTTCCCTCAGCTTTTATGGTGTCCAAATAGGTGTTAGTATAGGCAATATAACGACGTCCTCGTCAACAAAGGTAATTAATGCACCACGACCATTTCAGTCTGACATTTGTCATTTGTCTGAATACCATGACCATTTCAGTCTGACATTTGTCTGAAAGTTGTATCAGTGAATAAGATTTATCAGTTTGTTTTCATTTCTCTATCTGCAGACTTGCGAAAACATCAATAACAGTATTACAGCTGAACAATTTCGTATTAATATAAATAATATAGAGTCATGGATTTCAGCTAAAGGTGTCCTGAGCTAACATAAAAAAAAATGTTTTAACTTTTCGAAACATTTGCAGAAAATAATGTATACCTAGTGTACATTCATAATTTTAAAACAGGTAACATTTTCATGTCAGATAAAACAAGCGAATCTTAATATAACGCTGAAACTTTTTTAAACCCAGAAATGTTGACATACGTTTTTTATAAGAGTCAAATTTCCCTCTGCTTACGTACTTGGTGCTAAAATGATAATACTGACATCCCAATAAATTTTAATACTACAACATCTATTCATAACTGAAATTTTGTTCACAGCAACAATGTAGTATCTGCATCGCTAAATACATAGTGGAATCTCAATTAATTTACGAAAGTTAAAATATTTTGTACATAGGCAGTTACGTCAAAATCATACTATGTAAAACAGTTGTTATTTGTTCTTAAAGATAACTGCCTTGCACTGTAAACAAATAGATATATGCATTATTGATAGTTGACTATTACTTCAATACCTCTTTCACGCAAGTGTTTGTTATTTTTGAGATTATATGTTAAAATGTATCTCAAATTTTTCATCGATATACACGTAGCTTTCATAAAAAACAAGTTTGTCGATGATATTGCGATATATAGAACTCAGAAGATACAGTTTCACCATAAATAAAATATTATAATTGAGGAAACATATTATTTAGGCATATGTTTTAAGGGTGGATTATTAAGTAAATTCTTAAGCTGTAATATACTTATCTGTTTCATTCTTGAATGTAAATCATTGGTGCGCTAAATCTGATTTTGAACAAAAGTAAATGTAATTTTATACTTTTTTACTTTCGTTCAATAAACATAGAAGAACCAAGTGATGTCACTTTCAAGTTATCGAAAAATATAGTACCTTCGACATTCTTTTTTCATAAAATGAAAGTGAATATATTTTAGGGATTCTTTTAATGTTTTATTGTGTAATTACTTAATATTTATTACTTTATGTGCACTATTTATATAAAACCAATAGGTAATGTTCCGGAAGAAAACAAGTAAATACCGGTCAGAATCTACTAAAAACTGATGTTTAATTTGCTTAGGTGTGATATTTGCTATATTATGATATTCAATTTCTGATAATCCTTCTTGTTTGGTTATTCATACCGACTGTTTTCCTTTCTAAAGTTTTTGGAACGAGCCTTTACCTTCGATTAGGTATTCATCCTTGTGGTCGCAGCTCAACTTCAGTCCGAATATGTTAAGCAAAATTGATATTCTTCGTTCCTCTTCTCCACTTTTATTGTCTGGTACTCGACATGTCGTATGAGATTAACTTATTGGACCGAAACGTCCTGTCTCAATCAAAATGACTGAAGTCGCTTTGTCTATTGACGGATATTTCTGTGATTGCCTTATTTAGAATAAGATAGACATTTTACAATGGTTTCCACTTATGTCTGTCTGTAATCTTGTCCCGTCTGGTTGGAATTTTTAACGTTTACGGAAGAGAAAGGCCGATATGTTTAACGGGCTAATGAACATATTTACTAGTTGTGGACTTTATTTGATACAATTATTTTGTTCTACATCTAAAGCAATAACTTGCATTCTGTTGCACATAATTCAAATCAAAGCTTTACATTTTCCACATGCAACAAGCGATGTATCAATATAACAACAATATATTCTTGTCCGCTAACGCCATATTTCCTTTGAAACAAGATTTACTGATAATAACACAAAGCACTATTTATTGAAAATCCTAGATTCAGTTCTTTCGTGCTACTTACGCATTTATCATCAATTATCTAGTGTCATAAAGCAATGCTTTAGTCTGAAATCCTCTTTCGTACTTGATTATATTGATTTTCAGTCTTATATGGACATATATTGTTGATTTATATCAGAATACTTTCAAGAATGGCACAACGAAGTATATGTTCTCTTTGTAATTGGTTTTATTCTGAGAATGCGAAAACTGGAGATGTTAAATTTGATTAAAGCCATCCATAAGTGATACAGTAAGCTTAACATGATATTATGCATTCTGTTTTTAAAGTTCATAAAAGCGTTCACTGATGTTGATAACTTTTAACTACACTGTCCTGTAACTTTGGAACAGTGTTTGGGCTAAGAATATGGTTTGGTGCTTAGCATTAACCGGATTAAAATCTTCGGCGGTGTCAGCCACTGATCTTTCCAAGTCGTGCTCCGCTGTTTCCTGTATTTTTCCCATTTTGTCCTTGTTGAATAAGTGTTTTACTTTTTCTATGTACTTTGTTTTACCGTCAATTAGTTGCATAACCATAAAACCTTTGTTATACGGTTTCATTTAGGGGAGGCCGCATTTTCTAACCCTTACCATGCTGAACACGATTGATTCTGCTTTTGCGACCAGTATAGATCATGATCAGCCTGCACATCCGTGCAGACTGATCATGATCTGCACTTTCCGCTATTCAGCCAGTATTTTTCTGGTAAGCACCCCTTTAACAGTTAATGGTACTATCCAAACTGGAAAACGGACAAGTTCATGATAGAAATTTAGCAGGGTAAGGATTAAACGTTATATTTCCTTTTGGATCTTTGTCCTTGATTTCTTCTCCTTTCTCTTTTGTTGAATGGTTTTCATTACATATGAGATATTATAACCAAATTATTGTATCTCAACGTTAAAAAGACATGAAAAATTGCTTAGAAACTGTATCTTCTGAGTTCTATATATCGCAATATCGCCGACAAACTTGTATTTTGTGAAAGCTACGTGTATATCGATGAAAAATTTGAGATACATTTTAACATATAATCTCAAAAATAACAACACATACGTGAAACAGGTATTGAAGTAATAGTCAATTATCAATAATGCTTATATCTATTTGTTTACAGTGTAAAGGAGTTATTTTTAAGAACAAATAATAACTGTTTTACATAGTATAAGTTTAAAAGTTGCTGCCATTCGTCTAAGTATGATTTTGACGCAACTGCCTGTGTACAAAATATTTTAACTTTCGTAAATTAAGTGAGATTTCACTATGTATTTAGCGATGCAGATACTACATTGTTGCTGTGAACAAAATTTCACAGTTATGAATAGATAATGTAGTAATTCATTGGACAGGTGTCAATATTATCATTTTTAGCAACAAGTACGTAAGTAGAGGGAAATTTGACTCTTCCGAAAAACGTATGTCAAAATTTCTGGTTTTTTTTTTTTTTAAAAAAAGCTTTAGCGTCATATTAAATTACGCTTGTTTTATCTGACATGAACATGTTGCCTGTTTTAAAATTATGAATGCACACTACGTATACATTATTTTCTGCTCATGTTTCGAAAAGTTAAAACATTTTTTATGTTAGCTCATGATACATTAAGCTGAAATTCATGACACTATATAATTAGTATTAATACGAAATTGTTCAGTTGTAATACTGCTATTGATGTTTTTGCAAGTCTGCAGATAGAGAAATGAAAACAAACTGATAAATCCTATTCACTGATACAACTTTCAGACAAATGTCAGACTGATATGGTCGTGGTACATTAATTACCTTTGTTGACGAGGTCGTCGCTATATTGCCGATACTTACACCTATTTAGACACCATAAAAGCCGAGGAAAAATATTGTTCTTTTCATTATCTATTAACAGTGCAACCGCTGGAGAAAAAAATTAGGACATAATGACACAATATGTCCTGGTCAATGAATTCGACAAAAATTAGTCATTTCTCGTAATATAGTTTAGTGAAAACAGGAAATTTCTTTGTATTTAAATACATTGTATGTAAAATTTAAAGTTTGAATATGCTTTCAATTATATTTAGCATAAGGATAAATAATTAACTAGCCTTTCTGATATTCCACATTTGAAACACTATGCATTCGGACCAGTTTGTTTTGCCAGTTGTAGGCGCTAGTAATCTCATGTTACATAGCTGTATCATTATTGTATGTATACTGCAATTATAGTTTATTTGAATATAGACATCTATAAATTCGAAAAGAAATATATACAGCATACCTCAACGATCTTAAAAAAGATGCTTAATCAATAATTGTGTAAGGTGACACTGTAAACTAATTAATCAATTACCTTATTACGTTATTAATTGTTTAGAAGTCCCAATTATGAAAAAAAACAAGGACAAAATTTTAAAAATTATGCTCCCAGAATGATTCCCTGATGATGCAATAGTATAACATAATGCTTTTTATCATTATTTTTTGTTGTGACCATCTCACCAAACGGTCAATGGTATCTTATTAAAGACATGAACCATAATTGGCAGAATTTAATTATCATAAAAATGCTTGGATTCTTTATGTTTTATCCCACAGGAATGAAAAAAATAAAGCAAGAGTCAAAAGCAATTTAGAACAAAAAAAAAACGAAATATTTAGACATTTTTTCTGTTTTGATTACATTTGACAAGTTAGTTTAGCCAATAGACGAAAAGTCACTCTTGCCGCAGCAATTTTTGAAAAGTTAGATTTTCTAAGAACTTTTGCTTAACATAATTCTTTCATACTAAAGAAGATATCCTGAAAAATTTTATAGCAATCCATTCATAAATAAACTCAGAAAAAATATTTCATGGAGTCAAAATGGCTTAAATTAATTCGGAACAAAAAAGGTCTAAAATGTAGAATTTGCTTAAACCTTGATTTTTCAAAACTTCAGAATATACTTAGAAAATTCAGCAAATAAAAAAGATTAGGTCGTGTGCTGGATTTTTTGCTAGACTGATTTGAAAAATTTGGACCTCACACAAGTTTTCATAATGGAAGTCTATGGAAAAATCACAATTTTGATACAATTTTCGCGAACAGATTTGTTTTCTATTATGTAGATATTAATGAAATATTTCACAGTCGTGGTGAAATAAAATGTATAGGTTCGTGTACTTGTTTCTATTTTTAGATATTTGCCCATGATTATTTCAAGCTGATTTTGATACATTTTTTAGAATTATTAAATATTTTAGATGATTTACCTTAGAAAGATAGCAACGTTGCAGTTGTTATACAGTTACTCACCAGTTGCCATCAATTCATAAAATGATTTATATTTCCGTACGCCGAATCCAGGCTTTATTCTACTTTATTCGGATAACTGACGTCACGCCATCACTTCCGGTTTATCATATGTGCTGAATTACCTTAACAATCTGTGGAAAATATCCCATCAAAATAGTTCCTTGACAATGAATTAATACTTACCAAGATACTTTGAACATTTCGTTTTAAACGCGTGATATATACTGTCAATTTTATTTTCTCTTATTTTTAAACACAAATCAAGAATAAAAACCTGTTACAGAGAAATGCGAATCAAACAGTTATTCAATTCTATTCAATACAGGAGCGACATATTATCATGTTACTACACAGTTTATATGCCTACCAGATTAAACTGCATAAGAGCTGTATTTAAACGTATAATTTTGTTATCATTCAACATTAAATTTGTACAGATCTATAAACAGTAGGACACCCATATTTTTGCATATTATAAGTAAAAGACATATCCTAAATTTTGTGATCTAGATTCTAAATGAAATGCAGAGTTTTTTTGTGAACAAATATTTTTATCTTTTCACGTAACGACTCCTACATCTATTATCGGTATGTTTATCCTTGATGTCAACATTGCAAAAGCGTTGCTGTTGTTGTTTCTGACTAGCCTCTCTTTAGTTTGAATATAAGTATTATTTGTTATGCTATCACACACTAATATACCGGCAATAAGTATGTACGCATTAGAAGACACAGCATACCTCAATAGTCTTACTACAAGAACAGAAACTGATGTCTTTGTTAAAGAATGAGCACAAATAAATATGTAACGCAGACATATAAATATATTAATGTTTTTACACAGGAAATATTTGTAAAGGATATGTGGCGCTAAGTTTTGGATTATATATATTTAATTTTACTTCGTGATGCCATAGATACTTAAGAAATAATATATCTCATCCAGTGATTTGTCGTTGAATAAATCATTGTTTGTAGTTCAGATGCGAAGGAATTATATCACGAGGGCGCAGCCCGAGTGATATAATAATACGCATCTGAACGTCAAACAATGATTTATTCAAGAGCAAATCACTGGATGAGATATATTATTTCGATTCTAACACGTTAAAAAGAATTTTTAAGTACATCCTTGACGACATTCATTAAATATTTGCCCGTTTTCAATCGGTTTCTTTTCTAGCGCGCCGCTATGCCGTTTGACGCCATGACGTAATAACTCTGGCGTCAGAACAGTGATTTGTTGTATTATAATTCACTGTTTTCTGCCTTCTTTGTTTAATAAGAAAATGAATCGGATCGTGTTAGAATACATAACAATTTATTTTGACTGGTAAAACAAAGTGAGATTGCCTCTTTATAATGTAGTCCGGTACCAACAAGAAATGGATGAAACCCTGTGTAAAATAATTATGTCAATAAAAGTATTTAAAATTATTCTCGGCATCGACACTGTAACAGCAACAATAAATCCATCCAGGCTATCCCTTCCTCTCTTCCAAAAATGCAATTAAAGTTTATATGATATCCTAATGAGCAAAATTTGCCAACCGATTACCTTGTAGAACCATAGAATAAAAAGTAAAAGAAGAAATCGACCAGTCTTCAGTCTGTTAACCGAGATTCAGCATTCCGAATAAAACCCGGTAAATGATCGGACTATAGTAATGATATTTTGCATAAACTAAAAATATCAGAAAGAATCAGGAAAGTCGGTAAATCAGGGATTAAAATGTATCATTTATCAGTAGATTTTCTTTCAGGAGAGACCCGGTCAAAATGAGAAATTCACTTTACATGTAAGCCATGCAAAGGTTGTTCCTTCTGTGTTAGCCCTTATCATGCTGGACACGATTCTGCCTGTGCGACCAGTGTACATCATATTACTAGATGTACTGTTATACTGGCTAAGACAAAACAAGCTGTTAGATATAATTACTTTGCAGATATTGATTTATAGAAGGAGCTTTCTTATGAGTATGTTTGCATAAAAAATATGTCTGCTACACAAAGGCAATATAACAGAGATAGCAAATTAAACAGCACAAACACTACTAAAGTCGGGGTCGCAACACCTCGGAACGATCAAGTAACTAGTAATGATGGGAACTTGATGAGGAGGGGGACGTGAATCCGACTATATGAATTACTAATATAAAATTTAGCATTCAACCGCGGTAAAAAGGATGTTGATAGAATGAAAACAAAAAAACTCTTATGTGAAATTAAGGTTTTATATTTACATTATAATGATGAAGCTACACTTAGGCACAATTCGCTCGGTATATTTCAAGAACTTTTATGACCCCCTGTAAAGAGTTTGCCTCTATATGTGTCCATGTATGTGTACTTTGCTGCATAATTTAAGGATGGCGACCAAGAGTGCAACTTGAAAACTTTAGACTTAAATTCTATGCATAATGAAAGTTGCTTTGAAAATAAAATGCACGGAAAAGGTACACTATTCTTTCAGTGTAGACCCATTCTTTCAGTGGAAACTTCCCAGGGAAAAATAATTAAAGCCAAGCGTACTGAATTGTTTGTTTTTCTTTCAATAAAAGGCGATTATGTATGGATTTAATTCAAAGAGGGGTGTTCGCAAAACCATGTTTTTTTTTAAAATTAGAATCAATGTGATATCCACTACTAATACATGGTGTACCTCAGTCAGGAGATATCTCAATCGAATTTAATAACATATATTAACAATTAATATTGACATAAGAGAAAATAGAAACTGCTCTTATTCTTGACAAGTCAAAGAACTCTTTTATTATGGTATAAAATAAACAATAACAAATTTGGACTATGGATTTATGTGCCCAATAACTATTTTTGTTAGAAATATGAGCAAATATATGATGAAATTGTATTTTTATGTGAGGCATGATGCTAATGCAATCGGCCCTAAAAACTATCCGTAGAGTAAACCGTCAATGATATTGTGCTCTGAAAAAATCACAGAAACCCTTACGCTCTATTAAAACTGTTTTTAATGAAGAACCCGATAGCAAGAAATTTGGTATTCAATTTTAATAACTGAACAATTGAACAAACATTCTGCTTTAAAGAACAATCATTGACAATGCTATGAAACACAAGCAGCAAAATGAATTTTACGTTTACTTTATCTTTTATGCTAACTTATGTATATGGCATAACAAAATGCAAGTGAACATGAGAATTTCAATAGGTATACAAAATGAAAATTAACATTTATTAGCTTACAAATTATAGTCAGGAAAGAAATATATTTTTATAATTATAAAAAACATTTTGGTTATATTAACCTAATTTGATTTGAATTCGATTGGTATAAACAAGTAGAGCAATGCACAAACAATCACAGTGTTATTGCTGATTGCATCGTTAGAAATAAAGTGCAGTTCGTCATTCATATAAAATAATGAACGAATAAAACTAGAATACCGATAGACATTTTGCATATCTGTTAATCTTGGAAAATTACAATTTTCCTTTGATGTGATAATCTGTTGTTTAGTTTGCTTCAAACAGATCCCATGCTAAAACTTAACGCAGTAAATAATCGTTTTGTTTCATGCAAAGAATATTAGTCTGAAAGCATGTAGGACTCTCCAACACTGACGCATTTTATGCATTTTAGCCATAAAACAAAACAGACGTTACCATTTCAGTTTTCTGCTAATGCACACGATATAGTAGTACAGCTGCACTTAATTGCCTCGGTCTAAAAATAATTGCATTTATTCTGTATTTAAGAGAAATACTCAGTATGATATGGCAGTAATTTATTGTGGAAATAACTGTTTAAATTAGGGACCAATTCTCGTACAAAATATTATTATCTAATCAATAATTAAGTCTGTTATTGATAAACGTTTGAAATAATATCTGCAGAATTACGTCAACTGATTCAATCATGACAAAATTGTTTCCAAACATGAAATCTATGAGAAGACATATTAGAACTTTTTAGAAATTCGCCGTTTCCACATATTGGATAATAATATGTATAGTGCACCCATAAATGGATTTTATTCTAGGCAAAATTAAAAATGATTCTACAAAATGTAGGAAACATCTGGAGTACGTTTTCATGTCAAAAAGATTTAAAAAATGTTTTGTTCTTTTTAATCCCATGAAGCATTTCACACATCAAACACAGTCCGACTGAGTCTGGCAGAGTTGCAAACCGGAAGCCGCCTCACCAATTAATAACAGGTATGATATAGTGCTGCAAAAACAAATCATTATGAGGACAAGGTAAGTAACAACAGCATTTAATCTTTCAAATAAAACAATAAAATAAGACAATTGATAGCATAATTTCATATCTGTTAATACACTTCCTTTGAAATTGAAGCTTCCTTCCAGTGCCATAAGATTTAATTCTAGTTGCATAAAATATCTCCCAATATACAAACTAAATCAATAACTGATCATTCTGTTCCATGCCCATAATTGTCATTATCGGAAAGGCTTATGAAAGATTATTCACTTTGTTAGATTTTTGCATTGAGGGAATAAAACAGAAACGGATGAGTCGAAGTAAACAGAATAATTTTCTCTCAACGCATGCCTCAATAGAGGTAGCACTGTAGTTTATTTTGAAAGATATACACGTATTAACAGCTGAAATTTATATTCATTTAAAGTGGCATTATGCGCATCTTACTGCACATACTGTGTTTTTGGAGAATGTTTTATAAAAGCTATTTTCGGTTACTGTATATTTAAATGTGTTAAATTAACGATAATGCTGCATAAGTAATTGAAGTTGATGCTTTAGAAATAAGGTTATCGGACAAATGAAATTATAGTTCTTTTCTTCAATCTTCTACGCAGTGATTTCCCTTACCTAAAGGTAGAGATTTCTGTAGTTGAAGGGAAGCAACTCCTGCGTGCAGTTTGACTTTTCAAAAAAAGACTGCCCCAGTCAAAATAAGAAAAGTCATATTTGGAAAGTTATTATTTCGTACTGGTAACAGGACGAGTTTGGTTTATTGGGTTAAAAGCTATAATTTCTTCCACCCTTTTTACACACACATCTATTTCAGCTGATTTTTTACTTGCAAAATGCTCATATTTCCACTTTAAAGAAATATTCTCTTGAACGTCGTCATTATAAAATTGCAACATTTCGGACAGTTTAAATGAAAATAACAGCTATAATTTCGAACCAATTCTCGTGCAGACAAGTTTGTGAGAATTGTTACAGTTTGTCAACATAAACTGCGAATTATATATAAAAAATAAATTTCTACACAAACTCATTAAAGACAGACTATGCTCAACTTTTAGTAAAGTATTTTATCATAAGTTATTGGTAAATACCTACTCAATCATCATCAAATACATGTACATATAAGGTTTAGGAGTATATCATCAAAATATAGAAATATCAATCTACCTGATCATTACATGTTCTGCCGTACTGTCCCATATAGTAGATACATAAATATTCTCAAAAAGTTGTCCCTCATTGAAATGAATGCCAGTTGTAAAGAAATAAGTATGAACAATTCATGAAAACTACGTTCCACCTTGTTATGTGACTTTTCAGCACTAGGACATTATTGCAAATGTTTTACCCATTTCTTCAGTCAATTTCTGTCAGTGTCGTTAGAAGTTCTTCTCGATGAGGATCAGTGATCGCATACCACCTATTCACAAACAATGTCTTTTAAACAACGTTACAACTTTGGTTTTGTAAACATTTTCACCTGTTTTTTTTTCTCCACTGATTGTAATAAAAAGACTAGTGAGGAAATGTTACGTTATCGGTCCAAGTGTCTTTATGCTAATACGACATATCTCAGGCAGAAAATCTTTTTTACCTCTTAATCAGTGGTATTATAATACAATTTTCCAGATAATAAGTAATGAAGAAAGTCGTCTCATTTTACTTTATTCTTGTAGATATACTGGTCTCCGTGGCAGAGTGGTGAAGGATGCTGCTTGATTACCGAAAATTTGCTTGGTGTGTAGAATTCTTTCAGGTGAGGAAGCCTTCCAGCTGACGTGCGGAAGATCGATGGTTCTACCCGCGTACCTGCCGGTGCCTAAAATAAGAAGGGCACATTGGGTCTTCCTCCTCCATAAAAAAGCTGGAAAGTAGCCGTATGACCTGTAATTATGGCGTTAAACTTAACAAAACAAAAATATTTCTTCAACTGATTTTTAGAAGAGCGTAATAAAAAAAGCTGTGTAATGATATCGTGTTCGATTGTTTAAAGCCTTTTCCTTAATACTAGCTAACAAACAAAAGCGTTGGCAATATTTTCTAAGTTGAAAAGGGGCATAATTTTTTAAATTGTAAGTTAGACATATAAATCCATCTCATGCCAAAGACTATGTAACCATAGAAAACGCACTTTGTCAAGTAGTTTCAGAGAAACTAAGTTAAAAGAGGCATACATTTGACAAAATAAAAGCTTGATTTATGTTCTTTGGCCTTTGTAGTAATCTCATAACGTGCAGACATTTGTGGTATTTGAAAGCATTTGGTCTGGTAGTTTTTTCAAGAAACCTGCTTACATGCAAAACTTTAATCAAAATTTCTAAGTTAAAAAAATAAAATCTGTAAAAAGATCCTTTGGAAGCAAAGAATGCAACCAAGAAGAATAATAGCAGACTCGGTTTGATTGAGTCTGTTCATGAGAGGTAATGAAATGTGCAACACCTCTCACGCCCCCTAGCCCGGCTTAAGCGGAACTCTGTTACACATAAGATTCATTATTTTGACAAAATAAAACCTAGAATGATGCATCTTGTCCTTTGAGGTCATCTACTGATGCTGGAAAAATGTGTGGAGTTTGAAAGCATTCGGCTTAGTAGGTTTTGCTTACAGGGAAAACCTTCGTTACACGGACGCCAACGCCGACAACAAAAACTCTCATATTTAAACAAATTTAAATAGTTGAGCTTAAATGATCTGGCCTTTCTATTCCTGGTGACATTTATCAAAAGCCAATCTGACATTGATGCATATATCATTTCAACAAATAGGATGACCTTCATCTATATCTAAAGGTTCTCTGCTTCAGAAAAACACAAAGGATATATTAATAATGTTAACCATGTTTGTTAGGATTAATGTCCATGTTGAAATAAAATATTGAGAATCAATGATAAGTGGTTCTGAACAGAGACTTCTGTCTACGAACTAATGCTTAATAAAGTTTTTCCAAATGAAGAGTTTGCCTTTTAGAAGGTGTGATTATAAGATGCGGCAAACATTGCAAAGGAACACTTATCATCATTTTTCTTTTCATCATTTTTCTTTTATCGCTACACCTCAACAGCTATGATATGTGGATTTATTGGATTGCAACGTTATGTCTAAGTCAGAACAAAGCAATCAGAATAACTGCTATCTCATTGTCTTTTGACGGATATGTGT
Organism: Mercenaria mercenaria; assembly: GCF_021730395.1. Lineage (NCBI taxonomy): Eukaryota > Metazoa > Mollusca > Bivalvia > Venerida > Veneridae > Mercenaria > Mercenaria mercenaria. Next base: position 7,576,994 of record NC_069372.1, read on the forward strand.
CTCAGAGTGGATTATTTAGATTAGAAAATAAAATCAGCTATTTCTTGCAAATATTTTTGTCTCTAATTTTATCCTATTTGATTGGTTCTTGCGACAGAGACAGTCTTGCATAATTAACGGGATGGCGAACCTATTTGCTGCCTATATTATGTATTGAATTTATTTATTTGGTAGACTGATTTTAACATTAAACAGCAACAACTTGCATTTTGTTACGCTTGATTGAATCGAAACCTTTCACACAATTGTCTTCCGTTGTTCACGTAAGGTTCAGTTTCCAACAAACAGCAACTATCTAATTTGCTCCGCTGCACTTCCAAACAGGGATATGTTTAGATTCTATTTTAACTATATCTTACTGTTACATAATATCATGTCCACTGATATGTCAGTCTTGTAGCTAAAGATAATTTCCTTTGTTGATGCACTTTATTTAATTTTTTTTGTTATATTTTTTTCATGTTGTAACAATGGAAAACTATACTCTTCAAATACGAATTAGTTGGCGATAAATGAATGTATAATTCCATAGAAATACATTTTGGTAAAGCGATCAATTGTAAATTGACTTGGTATAAAACTTTAGATAAAATGTTTTCAAATATCAAAATTCAATACCGAATATAAGAAAATAGGTTATCTGATGTTGTCACCTCCAAAGGTACCAACATTTAACTAATTCAGTGTCTAGATTCCTATCCTACAAAGAATCATCGAAATTGTGAAAAACAAGATGTTATACATATATATTCAAATTTGTAAACAATTGCGTAATCCTAATACAACTGACACGTTTTAAGTAAGCAGCCTACCAAAATGAAACCAGCAATGTATCGATATGTAGTGGACAATTGAAATTAAATAAAGTACGTAAACAAAGTAATATAAAGTTACAAGGACAAAACAAAAAAAAGACAAAAAGAAACACAGTAGTGCTCCGCAATCTTATTCCACACCATGTTATAGAGATGGTACCTAAAAAATTCAAATTCATCTTAACAGGTTTTTTTCAGAGTGAAATGATAGCTAAGTGCACCAATTTTCTAAATATATTTATGGTTTCCCTCTTCTCCATGTCAAAAATAGAAATATTTGATATCTAAAAAATGACTTTCTCAAAATATCTGAAGCAATATGGACAACTCTTGTATTGACCGTTTTTCAAAGATTTTAGGACTTCCCCAATTATAGTCTATATCAAAAGCTCCAACAGCTAAATAAATTCAATAGAGTATAATGTAAGTTTGCTCTACTTTCAACATTTTGAAAGAGCCTATACTGAACTTCCTTTTGTCTTTTAATAAAGTCAGATTCCAAGACTAGCCAAGAGTCTAAAATGCTTGAAAAAATTCTGAGTGAAAGAGAATGACATGCTCTTTATTTTAAGCTTACCAAAACCATACCAAAAATGTACCTTAAAGAAGTTATTAAAGATTTTATATTGTAAATAAACCCCTACACTATTTTACCATCAATATTTCCACTCATGAATGCACTCAATTCAGGTGGTAATTGTTGATATATTTGTAAATGAGAGGCCCCAACAAAAACCTTTTTTTCAAGTTGTGTAAACAGTACAAGTTTTAAATTAATGTTGATATCTGAAATTATCCGATTACTTTGTTTTCAACAATAAATAAAACACCTTTTAGTTTGTTTAGGGTAGTTGACCCGTAACAAAAATCATCAGAGTAATCTCCATATGCTTTTTCAGCATTTATTCGTTTTTCAAGGAAAGCAAATGATCGTGCTAGTTCCCTCCAGAGAATGTTTAAATTGAGAATTGCTTAAAATAAATTACATAGAGTCATTACCTGTCAGCTACCTTAACATGTAGTAATTACAATCACTACCTTAAAACATTGTAATTGTATTTGAGGACAATGAATTTAACTTTTTTTGTTATTTCTCGTTGTTGGATATATACATTTTACATTCTGATATATAAATGTTGTGTAAACCAATGTATCACCATTGAGAACAATAAATAAATAACTTTGGCTAAAAGATCAGAACTTAATAACGTTTCTTAATGTCGTTAATTTTCTTCAAAGGAATGTATGCATTATTCTATATAATCTTCATGCATTACTAAACTTTCTATCAGAGCCTCACTACAACTTATAAAATAACTGTCAGTGTAAGTCATGAGAAAAGCATGCATATTGTATATTGACTACAAAGGGATTTAAACAAATGTAGGTCATATTTTGTCTGCCTGATAAGTTGTTTGAAAAAGGACCTATCTGATTTTTGTTTCACTTTTGATCAATGTTTAATGTTGGCTTCAGTTTATTGGTCAATTCAGAGTTGTCCCCCTTTGATTTATTTGGGTAGGTACCATCTCTACATGTTACATTTAGAGTGGTGTAAAATATAAAATAGCCATACACGTATGTATTCGATATTTTCTTACAGAATGCAGAAGAAACGTTTAGAGCTGGACAGTCCCTGTGAACTTTTGGAACTGACTGTTATCTGTACCGTCAGACACAGGCAAAGAGACAGCGCAGCGTCCAACCGTAAAAATGATAACCACTAAACAGGGATGAACAGTAAATGCGTAAATGCGCAATGTTTGTCATTAACGTTTGATCATCTTACCAAAAACACCTTGGACATTTCTTTTACGATATTTGTAAATAATATCTCCATAAAAGACCGCTTTTAGTATTAAATCTTTAAACCAAATTTGAATACAGATAGACAAAAATAATAATATGTTAAATTATCTTGTCTCATATCTAAAAATTGATAACTTTAGATAAAAAGATTCTTACTATATAAGTAAATATTTTACTTTTATAATTGTTGTAAAAAAAGTAAACACCTTCTGTATTCATGTTATGCTGAGTACGATTTTGAAGATACTGCCTAAATATAACTGGGTCATTTTGTTAGATGTTTCCTTGTGGCACTATTGTAACACATCATTTATATTTGTGGGAGTGATACTTTTCAGGCAATTTGTGGTTGCGTCAATTCAGTAAATTAAACCGGAAATATTAAATAAATTTGCTATTAATCTTATCTTTTAAATTGGAATCCGCCGCTTTATGGCTCCAATGAAGCCGAAGTCGAGAAATTTGATTGCCATGCAATCAGTTGATTAAACAATACTTTACAAATTTCGTGATATTTTGCATAAAGCAGTCTAAATACGTGACCATTTAAAGATTATTATTCTTTATCATAATTAGTTCTACTACAGGGACAATCAATGTTGTTCAATTTACTAAGAAAAGGAATGACGATTGTAGTTGTTTTAGAAAAATAGCCGTTAAAGTGCGGTTTAGCGCCAACAAACTAGTTTGTTCAAACTCCCCATTGGTGTTTTGCCACCGGCCATTCCAATGCGGCAACTTGCTGCGGTCTATCTTCATATATCTGTTTTTGTTACTTCTATGTTATTAATTTTGCCTTCGTTTGTTTTAATGTATACATCTACTCAGTCGCTTTGTATGTGTATATATTTACACATAAGAGGTGTTGGGGGAAAGGGGGGGGGGGGGAAGGGGGGGGGGAAGAGGGAGGGCAGCATATTTTTAATGTGCACTTTTTTTACTTTTGTATTTGTTTTCTCCTGCTTCGCTAAAATAGTTTTGCATAAATCAAACATCTATATTATCATTTTCCAACATTAGATTATTGGAAATTCTCGTGTTATCACTTATGCTCATCATCTTATGCAAAAATATTTTTAATATGAAAATGAAACTCCTCGAAAGCCAACGTTTTCGCTTTAAATGGGAAGAATAGTTTGAGAAACTGATTGCTTTAGGATTTGCAAAAATAGAGATATTCGTCGCCAGGAACTTCTTTAAAATTGCGAATTTATGTAATAAATATTCATCATACTCAGGCCCCGAGTGAGATATGTCTCGCAACGAAAGACGAATGAATTATGTAGAGACGTTATTAGGTTATAAACTTCAGAGAAATTTTCTTTATTTACATTTTGAATTGAATTAATAAATTGTACTGAACAGCATTAAATATTCTAAGATATGTATCAAATGTGTTGATTAAATTGTGCAGAGAAATCAGATTCTACATAAACTTACTAAATTGCAACTTGCTGTCTGACTAAACAGTTCGTTGGACATTTAAAAAGGCTAATCAAATTAATGCAAAACGTTGTGAATTCATAATCTGAAACCCGTACAAAACATGCAAAAGAATATTTGGCAAATATTTCAAAGATAATCTTTTTTTCAAGGTTTCAAATTTATTTGCATATCGACCATATAAATTGCCATTGGCCATTTACATCCATAAAAAAATTATGACAAAGACATACTGTACTATAGACAATACAATAGACGATAAAACAGACACAAAATAATATAAATTTACATAATTATATAACACAAATAACACAAGTGCATGATATAAAGAAACAATTAGATTTCCAAAGTAGTTTTCACTAAAAAGATAGATACTTTGACAAAAGTATGCTATTTTCAACGTTTTCCTTTTATTTCTCATTGGCATTAAATAATTAAATTTCTGTATACTAGGCCAGGTATAGTACCCGAATATATTTTTTCTTAATTGGTCGTATTTGTTACAGCACAACATAAAATGATACACAATTTATCTAACTTTTTGGTTATAAAGTTTACATACTCTATTTTCTTTATCAGTTCCGTTCAAGCTTCTACGTTCTATTTCGAAATGATGAGAGCTAAATCTAAAAGAAGTGTTATTTTTCTCATTGTATCATTAACAATAGTCTTTTTAAATTGACCGTAATACTATGGGCTTAGTATTTATAGCCTGGTTCAATTTTTCCTCCTTTTAATTGGCATTTACATGTTTGTAAAGAACTCTATACATCCTACACATTGGATAGTCAGAATTCTTCATAATTTTTAACCAAGATTTTATAGATCTTTCTTTACAAATAATAGACGGTGGGAACCGTCCGAGTTCACTATAAATTATTGCACAGCTTGGGGTTTGCAGTTTTATACCTAAAACATATTTACAGAATATAATGTGCAGTTTATCAACATCTTTATAGTTATAAATATCCCAAACCTCTGATCCGTATAGCAGAATTAGTGCAACCTTGATGTCAAATAGCGAACACTTTGCCAATACATCTCATTTTATTTTATCAAACAAATACAGCAAATTGTTGTAAGTTCTTCACGCTTGATCATGCAATCATTTAACAGCACCTGACACATTGCATGTACACAGAGACTTGACACCCATATATGTAACATTATCTGTAATTTCAATCTTTTCATTATTAATAAAGAACTCTTTAGACTTATTTTGTTTACGTATTTCAAAAACACATATCTTTGTTTCATTTACATTAATCTGTAGGCCCCACTTTTCTGAATACTGTTATAAACTATCTATTTAAGTTGTTTAGGTCTGTTGTAAATAAAACTATATTGTCTGCAAACAAAATCAAATACATCGATAAAAGCTCAAAATCATTTTTTGTCATAGTGTAGAAGTTCAGATTTTCGGTAATATCATTGATGAATAAAATAAATAGATGTGGAGATAATGGTTCCCCTTGTTTTAATCCAATTGTGAAATCGAAGAAGTTAGATAAATCCATAGTGCTTGACATTTTAACATAAGACTATACATTATTACATATAGTTTTGATGATGTTGGTCATTTTACAGCTAATACAGGCTTGGATTAACTTTATCCACAGCACATTTCTGTTAATTTATCAAAAGCTTTTAGCAGCCCGCCCGCTTAGCTCAATAAGGAGAGCGCAGATCTACGGATCGCGGGGTCGCGAGTCCGAGCCCTAGGCGAGGCATATGTTGTCCGTGACGATTTGATAAAACATTTTGTCTCAAATCATTCGTCCTCCACCGCTGATTCATGTGGAAAAGTTGACAGTTACTTGCGGGTTTCTACTGGTACAGAATCCAGGAACACTTCATTTTCATAATTAAACTTATTGTGATCATACTGACTGTATGATTTATTTGACATATTTGAAAAACAGTTTGCAAAATCATTTAAACTAACATCACTATACATGTATATATATATATATATATATATATACTATATATATATATATATATATATAATTATATATTTTAATACTAAATATATATATATATATATATTGTTCGAATTCTTATACATTTTAATGTACAAGTTTCCTTGGAGACTTGTTACTCATTTATGACAGTTTCCGTTGTTCTTTACTATATAAGATAAACGTCGTATAATGTTATGTAGTAGCACAAATTTTTCTCCTATGTAGAAAAGTCATTTTATTTACACCAGATCTACTTTGCATATATAGATAATGTGTTAAAACCGAAATCATATGTCCCAAACAGTGATTTGTCATTGAATAAAATCACTGTTTGGAGTTCAGATGCGTAGAAATTGTATGACGAGGGGGAAGCCCATGTGATATAATAATACGCATTTAAACGACAAAAAAGTTACTAATATACGATAGTTTTATGATTAAACCTTAGTTAGTTCTATATATGTTCTATATCTGTAATATATATATTCTGTAATTAAACTATTCCTCTAAATGTTTTTTGCTCATTTTTCAACAACTTATTGCTTTTTACATAATCACTACCGTCTGATGCAATCTATCCTTTAACAAACATATAGGTTTAGACGAGCAGACATATATACTCTTTTAGAGCAATATCTTGCTGAATTCATATTTTATACAACTGCAACAGAAGCTCTAATAACATTTTCGGTCGTTACTTCTGACTTCATATGTCAACTTCTAGTTTGGAGAAAACTGCATAATATTTCCCTTTTTGAAATTCCCAGAGGGTTGTAATTATTTTCTTGCAGCTAAACCTAATTATGTTCATGTTACAAAATGTAGTTTATTGCTTTGCTTTCCGTTGTTGTTTTGATATTGTTTGATAAAGCTATTTTCCTAACGGTTTCTAATTTGCAACAATAAACCAATTTTATTAGGACATAATGCAATTTATGCGATTTTCAATAGTTATCAGCAAAAACACTGGGCTGCATTTTTGTACGATACATTCATCTAAAGAAACAAGATAAACCTATTACATTGCACATTCTGGGTTTTGATTCTTTTTAGTACAAATGCAAATTTGTATGATGTCTTAAGGAAAACGGAATTGTTTGATGGTGCACGCTAATTTACATTTTGTCGGCTTTGAAATGGAAAATTTATCTTTTCTTTGAATCACAAATTTGCATTTGTAAAACGAGAAAACATAATTAAGTGAGCTCTGCATGCACATGCAATATTTTTGTATCACAATTATGGCCTTGAAGCACTTTCATACGGAAATCAGAAAGTGTTTATTGAATTGCAAAGGAAATATATATTTTTCTTTCTTTTACGTAAAAATATCATATTCAACAGTTTGAGTGAGTCAATTTTGTCTAAACACACAGACATATTAGACTAAACAACGCTAAAATAACGTATTAAAATTACCAACAACCATTAGGACGATCCCTTTTTTTAATGAAATTACCATCAGTTTTATCACAATCCGTAGCATTTCTTACATTTCTTATTCTGTATTATTCCTTCTAAAGACAATTTTTATGAAATTGCCACGCCCTCCTTATGATCCGTGTTTTGAATATAATGGCACTTTCCTATGTTTACGATACCTGATATATATACAGCACGCCTATTTAAAAAATAAGAAACGTTGAGCGAAAGCGTATGCCATTTTTATGACATTCTAGAAAATTTGTTTTAATAACAAAATACTAACTTAATTCTTTTTACCCTATTTCTGCTATATTTACTCAATATTCATTTCATGGTGTATACAAAACGTGAGAAGGGCATAACCATAACATAAACATTTTACAGTTTTTTTAATTCTTATATACATGTATCATGTATCATTAAAGTCATAAACCATTAATAAAAAAGGAACAAAGCCTCCCTATACCAGTTAACGTTGGTAACAAACAGTTTTATTCTGTACAAAAAGTTTGAAATATAGATCCATATAAATCAGGAAATCAATATAACCTGCCAGGAAAGACTTAAGACATAAAGAATGCTTTATTGCACCGATAGTTAACGATCACGTAAATAAATACATCTTGGAAATTCAATACAGAATGCTTTTATCATTAGCAGTAAAACTTCAAAGGAAATACTGCAGATTCAGACATTATTAGACAAAATGTCGTTTTTATGAGATTGATGCATTAACAGAAAAAGTCAGTCATTGATAATACGTGAAAGGAAATTTAGAGATTGTTTTGTTTTCTTTGTTAAAATACTAAAGAGAAGAAATTAAGCAACAATAAATTGAAATATAAGTACCAAAATGACATCATCAGTTTATTTACATGAAAAACACGTGCGTAAATTAAAAACATTTTGTATTGCATTTTGTGAAACTGCAGTTCTGTACAACTAAAAGGTCACTCATCTGGGCTTAAATGTCATATTTAAAGCTTTCTAAAATGTTATTAGCTAAACTCTTTTAAAAGATTGTACCTATTAAATTGAACTAAAAGAATATATGCATATACATTTTCAGAAAGTTATTTTAACATAATGGTACGGCTTATGCTAATAAAAAGTAAAAGTAATTAAAATGAATTAAATTTCCTACCCATTATAATCATTTTGGTAAACTAAAGGTAAGCATACATTTCCAATCGTTTTACCGCAGTTAGACACGAGTCGCTACTGGAGGGAACCGTGCCACAGATTTTTGCTTTCAAATTGTACAGTTGGGGATTTAGCCCCTAGTCACTGCCCATATAAACCATTAAATAACTTTGAAACAAAAGTTCCGAAAGGCAGAAAATACTGCATAAACGTTTTGGACTCTGTGGGCTATGCTTAGCTTTAAAAACAAGGATGAATATCCAACAGGGAAAGCGACCCTATTCAAAAATTGTGTATTATGGTTGAACAATTTTGTTCAAATTAGACATGTTTAGTAGTCATATGGATTATTATCAGTTTCATTCTATCTGTTTAAAGGTTTAAACACCTTTTCAAAAATGTATATTTTTGATACTTTCTATGTATACTAAAATAAATAGAATTAGCAAGCAAAATTTCATGCAGCGTTATATGCCACATTAAGAAAAGGGCCAATTAATTACATTGACATTGAGGTAGCTCTGCACAGTTAAACAAATATTGCTCTACATTGTAGACTTTAATTCAACTTTACTTTTTTCTAATATAATAAAATCTATAAGATCCTTTGGAAGCATATAATCACGGTGAGGATGCGTACACCGGATATTGCCATTAAGTGATAAGGTATTTTCCGAAAACGTGATTATTTTTCGTCAACAAGGTAAGTAAAACCTCGATTTACTATTGTATTTAAAACCTCGATTTACTATTGTATTATACTACTACAGAAGAAAAGAGCATTACTTTTCATAACTAGATACTGCGTATATGCTCTTACAAGCGTAAAATGAGTCAATCTTAAGTAAAAATGCTAAAAGTTGTGATAAAATGACAAGTTTATCATTTGATAAATGCATGCCGTAAACACATTTGTCCCGATACCATAACCTATTTGCATTGTGGGGAAAATCTGAATCGTACGATTTATTTAGTTACATACAAAGAAAAAATGTGCAAAATTTCAGCTTTGTACATGTTCAAATCACGGAGAAATCGGTGATAAATGAGCGTCGATGGTGTACTGTGTATTGAGTTTTCAAAGTAATATTTGTACTGTGTATTGCAGTTTGGTGTACTGAGTACTGATATTGAAACACGTGCATATTTTCAGCATTTACGGTCATTAGATAGACAAAGCATCCATTCCATCATTTGGGCCAATGGAATTTCTTTTTCTGTTTGCAGATGGCATTAAACTTCACAGCGAAAATAATAAGCACCAGTTTGAATACTGATATTACAACTTACAATTACAGCGGCATGCCAATAGTCACTCCGAGAAACTGTCTAAAGACTAGCAATTACCGATAAAAGGCCCAGCCACAAATTCAGCCGTGAAGTTTTATAATAATGTAACACAGGATATGATGACGATAAGAGTGGAAAAGGTCTCTCGGTATAAGAAGAGCAAACATGAAAATATGTTATCTTTTTGCCTTCATACTACAAAGAGACATAAAACTCGGCCAATAGACGACCTTTATCGATTATGGTATCAATAGTTCAAAGATTAAGGTCGTAGGGGCTTTGAACTTTTAAAGTGGTTTCTCCTCAATAACCTTAGACTCATTTGATGTAGAACCCTCGAACTAGTTTCACTTGAAATTTTCTTAAAATAATATAGTCAAAGGTATTTCTATTGCTTTAAATGCATTGTTCTGAAAGGTAATTAGCTCACCACTTGCTTCATACGAAACAAGATGGGTGCCATATGCACTGAGCAATTTGTTTTAGAAGTAGGAGGAAACAATGCCATGTGTTATTCTTGCACACTTCATTTGCAAGATATATGTCATTTCTATGCAAACAGTTCGTTATCATTGTTATGTGATCAACTTCCCTGTTAACCAAAATAGTACATTTGTTGTCAAGGTCAACTTAAAACTATAACAAACGATCGGAAACTGACTTGAAGATCATTCCGATTTTTTTTTCATGTATTCAAACTGTTGAATGTAAAATGTTTATGATCTTTGGTTTAAACATATTTATTCCCAACAATATACATAACTATATTTATATACTAACATTACAAGTACAGTTGGTGGAAAGGATTAGAAAGAACGACAAATCTTATAGAGTTCTTCTACTATCTTATTATGATATTTGCTATTTTATGAATTTGTGTTTAGGTTTCAAGTTTGTTTAATAAATATTTCAGTGTACATAACTATTTGTTCTTTATTAAAGTAAAACATGGCTTTTACAATATTGCTTGTCAAATAATGTTTGGTAAAAAAAATCTTTCACAACAGAACCTATTTTAGTGTCAATGCCCAGTCTTATGTGGAAGTAATGTACACTCATCGCATTTATGCAGTAACTAGCTACTTCTTTTAATGTCAATAAGTATTTGCCTGTTTGCTTTTCTCTTTCCTCTTAATTTAGCGTCAGAAATACGGTCTCTATTATGCAAGCAGTTGTATAATTGTAAAATCATTAGAAGAGTTATAAGCCTGCTCTTCAAAACAACTTGCAGTCTTCACTGTACCTCATATTAACCAAGTTGTCTATGAAAACTTTTTGCGACGTCAAAAAATATAGGAAACTATAAAATCAGTGAAAGAAAACGTTGCTTGGCAAACAAACTGATTAAAGGCTATTTATTCATTCGTCTATTTTGTCACATTCTTTCATAGACTGTGTAACAATACTCTACGAAAACCTTGTCTATCCATGGAATTGCACTCTATGTAACATTGAAAATTTTATGTACACCGCCGTGTATGTGTCTCTAGATTATATTTTTGTACTGGTAGCATTGTGTAAATGTTGAGCTAGATGGCGTGGTAGGTAGCATACATTTCCACTACCGTCAGTGAACAGGCTCCTCACCATTTGCCCAAATCAAATGTTTCTTTCTGTTGCAAATTAGTCCCTTTTGTAATCCGGTTCCTTTTTAAAACATGTATGTTAATATTTTCTGAATCGACAGTATTTTTTCTGCTTTTTCTCTGCATATGTCTGGTGCTATCTTGTAATTTACTTTTTTGCGGTTTTGGTCGTTAGCATACGAAAATATTCTCGTCATTTTGGTAGTGGTAAACAAAACGACATACAATGACCTTAAATTCGTTCGTCGAGCCAGTCATAAACACACATACACAAATTGAATTTGCAAAGAAAAAAAATCACAATTTAGTATTTATTAGTAGGACCGGGCTTTCTGCAAGATACTGAGAGTAAGTCTAAGTGGCATCCCAATGCAAAATTTTAAAAGATACCTTTAACTGTTTTTGAGATAATTCATTTAATATCAACTTAAACAATGCTCAATGGAAGAATAGAATATATCTATACATTTACAACTGGTAAGCATAACAAAAATATTGCCCACTGTTGCACTATGGTGTAAACTGTGAGTTACGTTTAGAGCCTATTACATGAATTACAACAGAGTAAACGCTATAAATATCGATGTAAAACATCACCTATCTTCAGGGCTAAAGAAATTACTGTTTTGTACTTTGAAAAGGGAATGATAATGTACATTTTGTAAGATTCATTCTATAAAACTCAGCGATAATGTAAACAATGCACAGTACAGTAAAATGTGATACAGATCAATACACAGTACATATATTTGCAATACACAGTACACCACCGACGCTCATTTATCATCGATTTCTCTGTCATTTGAACATTTACAAAGCTGAAATTTTGCACATGTTTTCTTTGTATGTAACTAGATAAATAATACGATTCAGAATTTTTATCACAAGACAATAAGTGACGATATCGGGAGAAATGTGTCCCCGACCTGCATTTATCAGACGATAAAGTTGCCATTTTATCACAAATTTTAGTGTTCCTTCATAAGATTGACTCATTTAACGCTTGTGAGAGCATATACATAGAATCTAGTTATTAAAAGTAATGATCTTTTCTTCCATAGTAGTATAATACAATAGTAAATAGGTGTTTTACTTACCTTGTTGGCGAAAAATAAACACGTTTTCGGAAAATATCTTATCACTAAATGGCAATATCCGGTGTACGCATCCTCACCGTGATAATGCAACTAAGCAAATAATAGCAGACTCGGTTTGTCTGTTTATGACAGGTAATAGAAAGTGCAACATCCCTCACGCCCCTTAGCATCGGTTTTAGCGATATCCTATTATCTCTGGTCCCAAAGGACCTGAAAATTTAACAAACAAAGACAAATATCAAACAGGGAATGCCACGCACCAAAGCCGCAGCCTCCCCAAAACGAAACCCACAACACCCAGACGTGCACACCAAACACACACACACACACACACACACACACACACACACACGCGCACACACACAAAAAACAAAGACAGATATCAAACAGGGAATGCCACGCACCAAAAACGCAGCCTCCCAAAAACGAAACCCACAGCACACAGACGTGCACACCAAAACACACACACACACACACACACACACACACACACACACACACACATACACGCGCGCACACACAAAGCCAACACATGAGGACAAAACGAACAAACAAAGGAACACAGTGGGACAACACTAGTACTAAGTATGCATACATTATGCAAATGAAAATTATTGAATATAGACGTTTCTTTAAAACGAACAGCTACAGACAAAAGAACTGTATTTTAATTTGTTAATACTTATGGTATTATAGAAACATACTTTATGTGTATTATTATAGTTGATGCTGTGAAAGTACGGCGATGGCACTCTTATTTCGTTGACATGTTTTTTTTATAGTTTTGACAACAACAGCTATCTCGTGGGGATGTTGATTCGCGGATTTTAACTTTTGCATACAAAGCGAAAGACGTAGCCACAAAATCCATGGAAATTAGTGTCCCGCAAAAGATAAAAGGTAAGGGTACCGGAAGCACAGGATTCACCAAACACAGCCATAGAGCCACGCATCGCAAAGTAGGCCAGCAACAAAAAGAAACTAACGGAAAAATATAGTAGACTGGTTGCTTCAAAAATCCAACAACAAGTACATTTTAATTACAGTCAAAACACGAAAAGGGGGGTTAAAAGTAGACAAAAGGGTGGGGTATTGAGGGAAAGGGAAAAAAGCAAGGATAAATATTCAACAGGGAAACCCACTAGTCTCTCTACACCATTTGTGCGTTAATTTGATTAGAAGTTTTAATGCTGTTCAGTATAATTCATTAATTCAATTCAAAATGTAAATAAAGAAAATTTCTCTGTTCTCTGAAGTTTATAATCTAATAATGTTTCCACATAATTGATTCGTCTTTTCTTTCGAGACATATCTCACTTGGGACTTGATAGTATGATAAAATATTTATTACACAACATTCGCAATGTGTCAGAAGAAATTCATGGCGACATATGTCTCTATTTTTGTAAAGCCTGAAACAATCAATTTCTAAAGAAACATGATGACTTTGAAAGACATTTGGACGGTATATAAACAACTATTCTTCCCATTTAAAGCAAAACATCGACTTGAGAGGAGTTTCATTTTCACATTAAAATTTTTTATGCCCCCGAAGGGAGGCATATAGTTTTTGAACCGTCTGTCCGTCTGTCAGTCTGTCGGTCTGTCTGTCAGTCTGTCGGTCTGTCAGTCTGTCCGCAATTTTCGTGTCCGGTCCATATCTTTGTCATCGATGGATGGATTTTCAAATAACTTGGCATGAATGTGTACCACAGTAAGACGACGTGTCGCGCGCAAAACCCAGGTCCGTAGCTCAAAGGTCAAGGTCACACTTAGACACTAAAGGATAGTGCATTGATGGGCGTGTCCGGTCCATATCTTTGTCATCGTTGGATGGATTTTCAAATAACTTGGCATGAATGTGTACCACAGTAAGACGACGTGTCGCGCGCAAGACCCAGGTCCGTAGCTCAAAGGTCAAGGTCACACTTAGACATTAAAGGATAGTGCATTGATGGGCGTGTCCGGTCCATATCTTTGTCATCGATGGATGGATTTTTAAATAACTTGGCATGAATGTGTACCACAGTAAGACGACGTGTCGCGCGCAAGACCCAGGTCTGTAGCTCAAAGGTCAAGGTCACACTTAGACGTTAAAGGTCGTTTTTCATGATAGTGCATTGATGGGCGTGTCCGGTCCATATCTTTGTCATTCATGCATGGATTTTAAAATAACTACGCATGAATGTGTGGCACAGTAAGACGACGTGTCGCGCGCAAGACCCAGCTCCGTAGGTCAAAGGTCCTAAACTCTAACATCGGCCATAACTACTCATTCAAAGTGCCATCGGGGGCATATGTCATCCTATGGAGACAGCTCTTGTTTATTTTTTTTTTGCATAAGATGGTGAGCATAAGTGATAACACAAGAATTTCCAATAACCTAATATTGGAAAATGACAATATAGATGTTGGATTCTTGCAAAAAACATTTTAACGAAGCAGAAAAAAGCAAGGACAAAAGTCCAAAAAGAAAAGGCATATTAAAAGTACGTTGCCCCCATAGGGCACCTCATATGGAAATACGGGTATATGTAAACGTATACACATACACAGCGGCTGAGTACATGTGCACATTAAAACAAACGAATGCAAAATTAATAATATAGAGGTAATACGCAAAGATACATGAAGTAGGACCACAGCAGGTTAACGCCTTAGAATGGCTAGTGGCAAAGCGTCAATGGGGAATTTATAGTTTGTTGGCACTAAACCGCACTCTAACAGCTCTTTTTCTAAAACACGTTAAATCGTCCTTCCTTCAGCAAATTGAAGAACATTGTTTTTCTCTTTAGTGTTACAAAATATAATAAAGAATAATAATCTTAAAATGGTCACGCATTCAGGCTGCTTTATGCAAAATGTCACGAAATTGTAAAGTGTTATTTAATCAATTGATTGCATGGCAATTACATTTCTCGACGGAGGCATAAAGTCGCGGATTCTATTTTAAAAGATAAGATTAATAGCAAAATTATTTAATAGTTCCGATTAAATTTCCTGAATTGACACAACCACAAATTTCCTGAAAAGTAGCACTCGTACAAATATAAATGATGTGTTACAGTATTTCCACTAGAAAACATTTAACAAAATGATCCAGTTATATTTAGGCTGTATCTTTAAAACATCGTAGCCAGCATAACATGAAAACAGAACAAAAATAGTGTTTTCTTTACAAAGACTGTAATAGTAAACTATTTACTTATATAATAATGATCCATTTATCTAGAGTTGTCATTTTGTATTAAATATTAGACAAGATGATTTAACCTATTTACTGTTTTTGTCTATCGTTATTCAGATTTTGTCTTAAAATTTAATACTAACCTTAAGACACTCGCGACAAGGTATATCAAAAGCGGTCTTTTATGGAGAAATTGTTTACAAATATCGTAATAGAAATGTAATGTGTTTCAGTAACATGATAAAAACATCGCGCATTTAGTGTTTATCACTATTAAGAGGTCATCACTTTTATACTTGGACGCTGCGCTGTCCCTTTTTTACTGTGTACTAGTCAGTTCCAAAAGTTCACAGGGACTGTGTTGCTTTAAAAGTTTCTTCTGACATCTTCCTTTGCTTTCTGTAAGAAAACATTGAGTACATATCTATATGGTTGTTTCATATTTTACACCACCCTGTAACATGGTGTGGAATAAGATTTCGGGTTTTGCAAGAAGTCAACAGGTTAGGGGTGATTTGCCACTGACCGTCGAAAGACGGAGCACTATTGTGTTTCTTTCCGTGTCTGTTTTTGTTCTGGTGTATTATTAGGTTATTTAACTTTGTTCTGTTCAATACGGTGATATATATATATGTCCAAATATATCTCGTATTGTACAGTACAATGTTAAATAACCTTTTTATTCTATATCTATTTTATTTAAGTTTAAATTAAAATTGAATCACTGAATATTGTATTTCAGCCTTTTCTGTATTTTTCAGCTTGGTATGAGTGCAAATATATAATCAAGACGCAAAAACAAACTCTGTACATAGAGCGCCTACTTCACCCGATTTACAGTCCGAACATTTTCACGCGTTTCGGACTTTATCGTATGTTTAACATGGGACTGTTGAACCGTCCAAATACGGAAAAATACAGGTTTTTTGTACGCACGTGCGTCCATTACGGTAATATATTGTACGGTCACGTGTTGCAAATAAACATTCAGGATTGGATAAATAAAATAGATATATAATAATATTTTGTCTACGTATTTTATCATATCATCACGGTGAATCTCTGTCGTCCACTGCACATCAATACATTGCTTTTTGTTTGGTCTGCTATTTTGAAACGTTGTTTTTTGCAATTTTGATGATTCTTAGCAGGAAAGGAACCTAGAAGTAGAAATAGTTTAATGTTGCTACCTTTGAAGGTGTATAAATTAGGAAACATTAATTTTGTATATTCAGTAATTATAGTTTGATATGTGGAATCATTTTATCTTTAAAGATGTATACCAAGTCAATTTACAGCGGCTCGTCCAATATGGTTTTCTCAGCTGGGTACTCGTCCAAATATATCTCCGTATTGTACAGAACAATGTTAAATAACCTTTTTATTCTATATCTATTCTATTTTAGTTAAAATTAAAAATGATTCACTAAATATTGTTTTTCTACCTTTTCTGATTTCAAGACACATAAACAAACTGTGTACATAGAGCGCCTACTTCCCGCTATTTACATTCGGAACATTTTCACGCGTTTCGGGCTTTATCGTATGTTTTACATGGGACTGTTGAACCGTCCAAATACGAAAAAAATACAGGCTTTTTGTACGCAATATGGTAATATATTGTACGGTCACGTGTTGCAAATAAACGTTCACGATTGAAAAAACTAAAATAGATATTGAATAAATGTACTTCTATTGAAATATCTATATCTATGTATCTATATCTATCTAATTATATATCATATAGGCCCACCAACTTGAATTTGAAGAGAATAAGAGTTCAGTGTTACTACATCACCGAGTCCAATCGTTACCTTGAAAAACGGGATCAGTAACGCATGATCTCGGATCAAATGGAACGGTTTTGGTAAGAATATTGTCTTTCTAAGTTATTTAGAAATTATTGTCAGAAACGGCATACAACGCAAGATGTGCTCTGAACATTATGGAATACTCGTTGCTACTTGTTTTCCAGCAAATCTAAGCACTTTTTAAAATTACTTCGGAAAACCATGCCAAAATAGCAGGTAAACAACGCCATGACTCAGAAAAAGCGTTATTTCCAGTACGTTCTCTGATAAACATACAATATTACCAATTCCGTGTTGTCCCTGATACATTCATGAAACACATTGGTGCTACAAAAGATGAATTAAATGTTTTGAAAGACCAATATAAGGCGATTCATGACTTAACTGATCAGTAATGCAGGAGCCAAAGGATCAGTGACTGCAAAATGCAGTAACGCAGGAGCTTCGGATTTTACTTCTGTGTTCGTTTTCATCAATTTCTAAGGGAAACGTACCATTATTCATTTTATTTATCTTTCAGGAACAGCGATAAGTATTTTCTCTTGATACCGTTCTAGTCTAAACAGCAATTTATTGTTTTATATAGTTAATCATTCTTCTGAAACCCTGTGAAATACAATTTCTTTAAGGGCAGTAATTCTGTCGCACTGTGGTCAAAATGTTTATGACAGAAAAAAGCATGCATGTACTAAATCCTGTTGTCTATATTATCTACATAAAATAAAGAAATATGTACAGATAGCTAGATCTGTTTCAAATTGTAAGCACGATGGCGAGTAAGCCATTATCGAGAGATTTTTCCCGATATCAGAATAAAAATGCTGTTACTTGGAACTACTTTTCATTCTACAATGTAATTTTGTTTCTCACCTTAGCACATCTATTAATTTAATGCGTGTTTACAAAAAAAAAGAGTCAAAAACATTCGCACTGAACACGCACGTATACCTTTAAAAAATTCCTCAAGTAAGAACTGGTCCCCAGTTACGTGACTATTCTTAAATGGTTCTTACCTCCTTTAGACGTAGTATGTAAATTTTCTTTTTTTCAGAATAAAAGTAAGGCAAAAGCTTTTGGGTCCTTGACGGCAATCACAGACTTTTCGCTACGAGCTTTATTCAGTAGTAAAATCGACAATATCTTAACTGAAGAATTACGGGATTAGCAAGTCTTTAGCAGAATTAATTCAATTTGTCTAAAAATATAAATGATCATACCACTGCTTTGCAAGTTATTCTCTCAAAAATCACGGCCTGTTAACACTAGCTCCACCTCTTTTTTGGAAGTGTAATGATACGTCCGTGACAGGATTATAATTACCGGAACTATAGGAGTTCTAAATGTAAACAAAGAAATACGGTGAGTCGTTGCATTATCCTTTCATTATTATGGCTTCGTACTACATGTGCTATCAAACATGCTCAATGAACAAAATCAAACCTGAAGAGACATTTGAAAAGACACAAAGACAAAATTCTCCAGTGTAACAGACGTAGTAAATCACATGATACCGTGCTGGCGAGCTGGTGTAAACCTTCATGGAACACGGAACCTAATGGTATGTTCACAGAGTGGAACGGTTTTTTATTACAGCCAGTATAATTGTTTACCTTAAGAATCAGTACTGATTTCAAGTTCTTAGATAAATTGGAGCCATCCTGTTTGTTCATCTATTCAATTTCCGTATACTTCAATTTAGTAGCAATATATGGTGACATGACTCTTGTCAGAGTGGAGCATTAAACGTCCTTTTGATCGTGTTATTCTTTGTGTTGCCACTACTTATCACTGTTTTGATAGATAAATGCAATAAATAAAGGTATGTTTGCCTTGTAAATTGATGAAAACGAACACAGAAGAAAACTCCGAAGCTCCTATTTTAAATCGCTGATCCTGTGTCTCTTGCGTTACTGACCAGCACGGTCATGAATCGCCTTATACTGGTATTCCAAGAAATATAATTCATCATTTATGATAAAACACGTTACAGGAATGTGTCAGTGACATCGTGGAAGTGGTAATTTAGTGTTTTTGCCGAAGAAAGTATTGAAATAATGCTTTTTCTGAGTCGCGGCATTGTTTACCTGCTATTTTCGCATGGTTTTCCAAAGTAATTGAAAAAAGTGCTTAGATTTGCGGAAAAATGAATAGCAACGAGTTTTTCATAATACTCGGAGCACATCTTGCGCTATATGACGTCTTTGACAATGATTTTTAAATAACAGAAAAATATAATTTTCTTACCCAAAATCGCCAAAACCGCTCCATTTGATCCGAGATCATGTGTTACTGGTCAACGATTGGACTCGGTGTACAAGTAATAAGAATAATACAAAATATCAAATACAATGTATCTGTAAAGGAAATTATCTTTCGCATCAATGGACATGAGTACGTAAACTATAGTTACGATAGAATCTAAACATATCTCTGTTTCGAAGTGCGGCGGAGCAGATTAGATAAAAATTGTTTGTTGGAAAACTGAACCTTACATGAACAACGGAAGACAATTCTGTAAAAGCTTTGATTTAATCATGCATAAAAAGCGCATGTTGTTGCTGGTTAATATCAAAATCAGTCTATGTTATAATGAAATGAATAAATTCAATACGTGATAGGCAGTAAATAAATTCGTTATCTCGTTAATTATGCAAGACTGTCTCTGTCGCAAGAACCAATCAAATAGGATGAAATTAGAGACATATAAATGTTAGCTGATTTTATTTCCTAATCTAAATAAACCACTCTGAGACACATATCCGTTAACAGACAATGAGATAGCAGTTATTCAGATTGCTTTGTTCCGACTTAGACGATGCAATCCAATAAGTCCACATACATAATGTTGAGCGCGTAGCGATAAAATGCAAATGATAAAAAAAAAAAATATTTTTTCTGTGCAATGTTTGACGCTTCTTATAATCATATCTTCCAAAAGGCAAACTAATCGTGTGGAAATCTTTTATTGAACATTAGTTCGTAGACACAAATCTCTATTCAGAACCATTTATCATTGATTCTCATTACTAATATTTTATTTAAATATGGACATTAATCCTAACAAACATAGTTAACATTATGATAAATATATCCTTTGTGTATTTCTGAAGCGAAGAAGCAGTTATGTCTTATAACATCTTTAGATATGAATAATGGCTGTACTTTTCGTTGAAATGATATTAGCAACAATGTAAGATTCACTTGATAAATGTCTCCATGAATAGAAAGACTAGATCATTTTAGCCCGACTATCTAAACTTTTCAAATATCAGTTTTTTGTTGTCGGACAATACTGCCAAAGATTTTGTATGAAAGCTAGTATTAAAGGGAAAAGCTTTAAATAGTAGAGCAGCCTGTCATTACACAGCCGTTGTTTTTTTTATTACGCTCTTCTAAAAGATCTGTTGAAGTAATGTTTTTTGTTTTGTTAGGTTTAAGGCCATAATTGTAGATCATACTGCTACTTTCCAGATTTTTTATAGAGGAAGACCCAAGATGACCCTGTGTGCATTATTTTTGGCACGGGCGAGTACCCGGGTATAACTGACGACCTTCCGCAAGCCAGCTGGAAGGCTTCCTCACATGAAAGAATTCTACATACCAAGCAAGAATTCGGTCCCACAACAGTAATGATCAAGAAGCAAACCATAAACACGCTGCCACGGAGGCCACATTTCTACCAAAATAAAGTAAAATAACACGATTTTCTTCAATACCTATTACCTATATAGAAAAAAATGTATTGTAATGCCATTGATTAAGAGGTAACAAAGTGTATCTGCCTGTCATACGTATAAGCATGCCAGCACTTGGATCGATAAGTATCGTTTTTAATTTTATTCAAATGATTAATGAAATAATGCTACATAAAAGTCATCAAAAGTAAGCGAGAAACTGAATGATACAGTAGGTGAACACTTCTGTAGATGCTTCCACTAAAACAATTATGTAGGACTCTCTGAGGCCCTGTCAGAATGCTTAAGAGCCTGACATTAGATTTACATCATTTTTGTCGAAAGAATGTTAACGACTTTAAAAATTGCCATTAAAGCAAATATGTAACCTTTTATGAATAACATTAGTGGGAACACATTCGTTACACAATGATTTTTAAGTGAGACAACACGAACAAGTGGAAACTGATATCAAATATTTGTATCAACCTTTACACAATGATATCTTACTTTTTATGAGGTATTTATTTCTGAACTTTTTTCAGTAAACATTCAATATAAGTAGGATAAGTTTTATATAAAAGGTCGCTGACATAAACTCTAATATCAAAGAATTGCAACACATTGCAAAGTTGCAATGTAAGCAGATAGCTTTTATATTGTACTTTCTTTAACATCTTACGAACAATGTCATAACTGTTTGCATAACTTTAAAACAGATTTTTATTTTGAAGTCTACCATTATTAAATGAAGATTTATGTATATTTTTTTGAAATAATATTTTTATGAGTTATAGACTTTTGTTTTGGATTTTGAGTTTACTAAAGGACAAAAACATCCAATGTAGCTAGCGTTGAAATCAGGCAAAGCTTACAACATACTTTATACAAGATATTCACGTTAAGGGATTTTTTGATACAGATAATAATAGGTGAAATCTAAAATAAGTTAAAAACAATGGTTATCCATTCTGCTTCAGGTAGTTTTTTTCTTTAAATTACCCCAAATTTCTGTTTTATAAGGAAATGAAGAAAACAGCATGCATGTGACAGGAAAGGCCGTACCGGCGACAGTAACCATCAGAACAAATCAACACCCTTTACAATATTTACAAATTTATTTACAAAAGATGATTATTAACAATGAATAGATGATTTGAAAAGAAAAAAACTGATTATAAGAAAGAAAAAAAAAAGAAAGTTCAGTATCTCTAGATACAAAAGTTCTTATAGTTCCATTCTAATCTGACGTGAAGCCCGCCCGCTTAGCTCAATAGGTAAGAGCGTTGGTCTACGGATCTCGGGGTCGCGAGTTCGATCCTTGGGCGGGGCGTATGTTCTCCGTGACTATTTGATAAACGACATTGTGTCTGATATCATTAGTCCTCCACCTCTGATTCATGTGGGGAAGTTGGCAGTTACTTGCGGAGAACAGGTTTGTACTGGTACAGAATCCAGGAACGCTGGTTAGGTTAACTGCCCGCCGTTACATGACTGAAATACTGTTGAAAAACGGCGTTAAACCCAAAACAAACAAACAAATAATCTGACGTGACACAGTTCTTTAATTTAATTGTGAACTTTAAGTAGCACAAACAATATATGACAACATATCTTCTAATCCAGTCCATTTAAACCGCGAATACGTTGATTCCGTATTGGCTCCCTATGGTGGTAGGTGATTGCATCCCTGAGCTGACTTCAGAGGATAACAAAAATCATCGTCTTTGCGGTTTACGGCACAACCATGGGACGAAAGCTCTGCGCTGGGAAAATCACATCCAGGCGAGTGAAGACAAGTGAACATCGGGCATTGTACTTCCGGGTTATGACATCACCAGGTAAAAATCGTCTGGCGGAAGAAGCTAAAATATATAACATATGGTAAGCACCATAGCAAAACAAATAAATCAGGGCATAAAACTGCTCCTTTGGGTACACCATACATCCGTAGGCTCCCATAAAAAATACGTGCTACTTATACAAAATATATGTGCTACTAAGTTCATACGTCACGTGATTAAAATACGTCACTAATTACTTCCATTATTACAAAAATTACTTACTTAAAAGACTAAAGTTAAAGTATGAAATGATATGAAAAGTATGATGAAACATTATAGTAATGGAAATGATAAACTGCAGCCATTATTTACAACTACAAATCAACAAAATTCAATGTAAATCAAACGTTATATGATAGTTGGCATCCATATAATATCTAATGTCATACACTAAAACAGACATTGTATGTATATGCAATAGACTGGCACACAATTTCATATTACAATAATATATTACATACATGGTACTAGACTTGCCATATAGATTTATATATAACAATACAGGGCAGTAATGGCGTTCCATAACAACGAAATGTTTGACATAAAAGTACTTTATAAATATCATGTTACAAATTTCAGTACAAATTTTACATCTTATATAAACGAAACATTTTAGATTCCTCTTTCGAAATAATTTACAAAAGTCTGAAAAATTTAATAAATTATCCTGATATACCGAAACTAGCAAAAATCATATGCCGAAAAGTAAATGTTACAGAATTCTGTAGAATGCACAAAAATTTACCAAATAAAAATCGTAATTCAAAAATCATACAAAAATCTAACAAATAAATTTCTTACCTCGATCGAGCATAAAATTCTAGCAAGAAAATAATTCAGACATAGATTCGTCTATAATGTCGGAAGGTGGTGTGCGCAAGGCATATTTAGTCCAGTCTATTTAAAGGGTAATGTCCCGCCAAATACTAAATTTCATGGGATTCACGGCTAAGCCGTGGACTATTTGTGTTTCCACAGGATTCACGAAATATAGGGAAATCTAACTACTTTGGCGCGGATTGAAATTGACAATTTGAGGCCCATTATAGTGGTTTTGGGGATAAAAACATGAATTACTGAAGTTTATAAAATATCAACTTTCTTATTACTGAACAGAATTTAATGAAATTTACATGGAAATTTAAGTTATGAAACACAGAAAAATATGAGAGGTATTTCATGCGTGAAATCTGACATTTACCTCAATAACTCAAAAATTTACAAAAAGATGATGCAATACCTGCATTTACACTACAGATAAAATAAGGCCCGTATGTCAATTTGTGACAATGCATATTAAGTAAAAAAGTAAAAAGGTGCACTAAGCTACCATTTCCTAGTGAATTGAACCTGTATCAGACTTTGAAAGTTTACTACCTATGCATAATTTAAAGCTAACATATTAAATTCAGTAACCTCTTCTAGCGCTGTCATATCGCATTTTCATTCATTGTTGTTGATCTCAGCTAAGTCGATATAATGTAGCATATGCTGATATTTCTCATTTAGCACACACAGTGTTAAATGTGTTAAGTGATTTATGCAGTAAATGTGTAATTGATAGATCAGTTGGAACAATAAACACGTCTGTTGCGTAATTTACGATGATAACGTATGCTTTTGGTACGTTTTCTCAATCAATGTCATATCCTCGTGAGAGTTTCATTGTTTACTTAAACACTACTTTTCCATTTTTTGTTGAATAATCTGTTTAACTTTGATCGAATTGATAGGATATTTACGAAGGCAGAATAATTCAAAATACTTAAGTTTAAATTGGATTCGGCCAAAGCAAGTTATTAGTGTTCAATAACTACTCAAGCCGACAAAAGTAGTTCCGTCCTAGTAACTAATCGTCAACACTTCAAATTGTAATATTTACTTCTTGCTCTGTAAAAATCGAAACATTACACGGATACATGTATATAGTCGTGTTTGTTTATATAACTTTTATTAAAAGCTTGGAAACTTGAGAGAAATCAAATATTGTTTACTTTTTCAAGGGCAAACATCATAGCCTTTTGAATGTCTACGTTAGTTAATATATGTTTTCTGGCCCAAAAACACAAATAAACGAAAATTTAAAACAATATCTGGGCCTTTTACACGTCTTTGTTTGACATGGCAAGCTTTCGTTTTGTGAACGATACTTTGAATGTGTAACGCCTGTTAAGTCTTAATCGTTTCAACTCTGTTTTTTCCATGTGTATAACAAATACTAAAACGTTTCACATATTTTGCTAATAATAAATATAAACGTCGCCTAGGATGCAGTTTGATTTACGTGTAATAGCTACACCGTTATACATAACACCTGCACATTGCTTTTTCCCTGTTGTTTACACCATCGTCATTTTGATAATATACACACAGCTGAAACTCGGTATCTCGAATTCTAAGAGATCGGGTGTTTACTTCGAGATAATCGAAAATCGACTGAAATTATATTTTGTGAGCGAATTTCGGAACTGGACTTGAAAATGTCTTTGAAATAACTGGAAAATTGAGAAAAGGCTAGTTCAAGATATCGGGTTTCAATTGTATATTATTTGTGAAATAATAAAATGTCTAGATTAAACGTCTAACAAATAGAATGCAACCAAGAATAATGATAGCAGACGCGGTTTGATTGAGTCTGTTCATGAGAGGTAATGGAATATGCAACACTTCTCACGCCCCATAGCACCGGCTTAAGCGGATCTTTATTACAAAGATGTTGAATGGACTCCATGATCCCAAAGGACCAGAAAATATAACGAAACTGAATCCACGGGGAGACTTTTTACAGCCGCCACACGGCACTTAAAGATTGCTATTGTGATAGTTAATAAAATCTGTAAAAAGATCCTTTGGAAGCATAGAATGCAACCAAGAATAATAATAGCAGAATCGGTTTGATTGAGTCTGTTCATGAGAGGTAATGGAATATGCAACACCTCTCACGCCCCCTAGCACCGCTTAAGCGGAACATTATTACACATATGTTGAATGGACTCCATGATCCCAAAGGCCAAGAAAAGTCTTCTATGATACATATTGATATACTATTTCGTCTTGCACTTATTGTTAGGTGTATCTATCTGTTTTCATCTGCAAAGGGATTGAATGAATCCTTATATGTGCACTAACCTAACGATAGTGTTAGGTGTAAATAACTACACACTGATAAACGAATACTTTTATACAGCATAAGCTAGATTGAAGTTTGCTCAGATTAATTGCTGTTTCAATATATTCTACAATACACAGCTGTATTATATAGTTAGCCAAGCTAAATGTATTTGATGAGGATTATCTAGCTATTATCAAAATCTAATGATAACATATTTTACTGAAAGATGAGCATACTCTACCTTTAATCAGTTCGTGTAAAGGTTTCTTATATTTAATGCGCGGTCTATGTTGACATATGTGTATCCGTGATAACATGAAAATTCACAAAAACAGTACATTTGTCTGCACGAGAACTGGTTTGAAATTACAACCGTTATTTTACTTGAACTGTCGGAAATTTTGCAATTTATTAATGATACGTTAACAACAAGAATATTTTTCTGCATGTATAGAATTTAGGTTTAGAAACGTATATATCTTTTGCAATAAAGCACGTGTTATCCCGACTGAGGCATGCGTTGACAGAAATTTATACTGTTTGCTTTGACTTGTCTGTTTTTGTTTTATGACCTCAACGCAAAACTCTAACAAAAAATAATCCTTCATAAGCCATCCCGATAAGGATAATTATGGGCATGCAGCAGAATTCTTATTTATTGATTTAGTTTGTATCTTGGGAGATATTTTATGCAAACGGAGTTAAATTTTATCGCACCGACAGGAAGGTCCAATTTCAAAGAAATTGTAAAAGCAGATTGAAATAATACTATCAATTGTCTTATTTAATTGTTATATTTGAAATGATAAATGCCCTTTCTATTTACCTTGCCATAAAACAGTTATTGTATAGGACGATATATTTTTGCAGCACTATATCGTACCAGTTATCAATGGGATTCTGGCTGTGTTTGATGTGCAAAATTTCATGGGATTTAAAAGAAAATAGCTTTTTAAAAAATATTTTAGACATAAAACGTACTCCAGATGTTTCCTACCTTTTGTAGAATCATTTTTAATTTTGCCTGGAGTAAAGTCCATTTAGGGTTGCACTATACATATTGTTATCCAAAATGTGGAAACGGTGGAGTTCAAACATGTCTTCTCATAGATTTCATTTTTGAAAACAATTTTGTCATGATTGAATCAGTTGACGTAATTCTGCAGATATATTTTTTCGAACGTTTATCAATAACAGACTTAATTATTGATTAGATAAAAATGTTTTGTATGATAATTGGTCCCTAATTAAACAGTTATTTCCGCAATAAACTTTTAAGAATTACTGCTATATCATAATAAGCACTTCTATTAAATACATAATAGATGCAATTTATTTTAGACCGAAGCAATTAAGTACAGCTATACTACTATATCGTGTGCATTAGCGGAAAACTGAAATGGTAAGGTCTGTTTTGTTTTATGGCTAAAATGCATAAAATGCGCCAGTGTTGGAGAGTCCCACATGCTTTCAGACTAATATTCTTTGCATGAAACAAAACGATCATTTACTGCGTTAATTTGCAGCATGGGATATGTTTGAAGCAAACTAAACAACAGATTATCACATCAAAGGAAATTTGTGATTCCCACGATTAATAGATATGCAAAACTTTTATCGATATTCTCGTTTTATTAGGTCATTATTTTATATCAATGACGAACTGCACTTTATTTCTAACAATGCAATCAGCAATAACCCTGTGATTGTTTGTGCATTGCTCTACTTGTTTATACCAATCGAATTCAAATCAAATTAGGTTAATATAAACAAATGTTGTATGTTATTTCTTTTATAATAATAAAAAATATATATCTTTCTTGACGATAATTTGTAAGATAATAGATGCTAATTTTTATTTTGTTAACCTATTGAAATTTTCATGTTCATTTGCATTTGGTATTGTCTTATACATAAGTCAACATAAAAGTAAAAGTAAAATTCTTTTTGCCGCATGTTTTTCATAGCATTATCAATTATTTTTCTTCTAAGCAGAATGTTTGTTCACAAAGGGTGCGAAATTCATCCTCTACTAGTACAGATACAGAGCGATCTGACCAAAGGGACAGAGTGAGATAAAGCCCCAAGAACAGATAGAGATAAATCCTTTTTAGATACAGGCTTGTCCAGCTCTTTGCGAATAGACAGTCTGGTTCTTTGACGTGCCCGGTGTATAGAAGCACCGATACACGCGAAGCCGTCTTTCGTGGGAAAACCAGTTAGGTAGGAGACACTCAAAAGCACACATCTTTGTCAAGAATAAGAACAATTTCTATTTTCTCTTATGACGATATTAATTATTGATAGATTACTGATCCTTGCTGAGGTACACCGTGTATTAATAGTGGATATCAGATTGATTCAACATGGTTTTTCGAACATCACTCTTTGATTGAATTGATCCCATGCACACTCGCTCTTTATTGAAAGAAAAAAAAGCAATACAGTACGCCTTGCTGCACTTATTTTCCCTGGCGAGTTTCCACTGAAAGAATAATGTGCCTTTTCCTTGCATTTAAATTTAAAAGCAACTTTTGTTATACATTCCAATTTTAAGCCCAGTGTTTTCAAGTTGCACTCTTGGTCTCCTCCCATGTGTTAAGCATTCACGTACACATACATGCACACATACAGTGGCATAACCTTCACATGCTTCCTCGTTTTTTTCCCTTGAACAATACCAAGCGCATTGTGCCTCAGTGTAGCAACGCCATTGTAATGTAGATATAAAAGCTTAATTTTACATAATAGTATTTCGAAATTGGTAATTGATTTAGTCGGGTTCAAGCTTCCCCTACCCCCTCCCCCACTCCTCCGCAAGTTGCTTCAAAAAATCGAAGACAACAAGTACATTTTAATTATAGGTTGGAGTGTCGGGGGAAATGGAAAAAAGCAAGAATGAATATCCAACAGAGAAAGCTACAATTCACGAAAAACATTGTTACGGAAAGAGCTCAGTTGTATATCTTAAATCTTGCGCTGAATGAAATATGATTTACTGTTCCCACTAAATACTGACAAGACTTTGTCCAATAATAAAAGAACTAAATGTAATTAATATTTATTTACTAATTCAAAAACTATATGTGTTTCTTTTGACAGAGAAAGTAAGTCCATCAGTTGAATTTATGGCATTGAATTGTCTTGATTGTCTTGTCTTACCCCGGGATTAAGTTTACTCTTATATCATCAAATATATCATGCCATAAAGCAATAATTCAGTCTGAAATCTTCCCCGAAAGTTTTCCCGCAGACGACATTGATTTTCTGTCAGAGAAAGACATATTTCGCATTTGTCGATTCTTCTCAGACTGTTTTTAAATTGCAAAAATTGAAAAACTACAAAATATGAACTTGGTAATTTTGAAAATGAAATTTTGTTTTCATGTTCATAACTGTTCTAAACGTTTTATCTTAATGTAGGAAGGTTAACTAAGCCATTTAATGAGATGTTATCAATTTACAAAGTAATATAATTAAATCTTTTGGTGGTGGGTAATGATACATTTGACATGTTTTTATAATGGTATTAAAGGTCGACAAAACAATTCTGCTATCTGAAAAATGTAGTAAAAACAACATGAATTTCTTTGAATTAGTACATAATTTATAGAATGGAATAAAACAATAATCATAACCGTTTCAAAAAGAAAATAAGCTTCTAATGGCTTTTTGCAGTCACATAAAATTAGTATTTAACGTACGCAACTTTGACACATGTATTTCCGGTGCCGGTGTGACGGATATTATCCGCAGCCTCCCCAACCCTAAGTCGCAAGTAATGGACTAGACTTTGTAGCCTGGTTCCCGACTGGCTGTTGACTGACGCTAGACAATCACGAATTATGAAACGGAAAGGTGTCGTTAGATTACTTAAAATCTTATTCAAACTTACGGGAATAAAGTAAATTATTGGGAGATTCGAGGACGACCAGTTGTCGAACAACAAACGCCCGAGTGAAAGCCAATCACATAAACCCCTCTTTGTTTTGACCATTGGTATATTAATTTGCAAAGTATGCATTTCCATAAAATCATTTAATCAATAGGCCTTCACTCGAGAATTCCAGTTGTTCGACATCCCATCGATCTAAACATTACATAAAACGTCATATAAATTTTAACACATTTTATTCAAGTAGATTTACAAGAAAATATCAGATTTCTTCTTATAATATTTCCCCAGTTTGGATCTGGCTGGACATGGTTCCCGCGCTCATCATGTTAACCCCTCTAGGTCAGGTCAACCAGTCACCGAACAAATAGTCGTTAAGGGCGACCTTAAAACAATCCGTTAAATGCCCCAAAAGGCTACACACAATAAATACGCCCGAAATAGGGCTAAAACTACGCCCGAACTGGGGCTTAAACTACGCCCGAAATTGGGCTCAAACTGAATACCACTTAGCACTGAATATATGCGCCCCAAAGGGCTTTAAACTAAGTCAATAAAATAAATCAATAAAACTGAATGCACTGTATCAACTTGTTAACTTTTCGCCATAAACATCCTTGCCTGATCCTGGGAATCAGCGACCAAGCCCAACGTCTATGACAAAACATCTATTTAAAACGTAAGTATAATGACTCATGTTCGGAGTTCGCTGTCGGCCAAATGGCAACATCGCGCCCGAGATATATGTACATATATCCGTGACGCGACGTTAGCCGCCGCCAAAAAAGTAAAGTATATGATAACGATAGGTCTACCAAGGCATTGTTATGTGTAATCTGTGAAATCTAAACCTCATGAGACGTTGTATGGCGTACATTTTTATCTAAGTGAGGAAAGTTTAACAATCAATAACTATTACAACCACCTCCCTTGCCGTCAAAATCCTAAAAACTAAAAATGTTTTTATACTTTTGAATTTTAGAGACAAAACAAACAATGTACTTAAAGTATTTCAACAAACAAGTGAATTCCCCTGAGGCCCATATTTTCATAAAACTATAAATCTTTCCATCTCCTAACAGTTCCCATGGAGAAATGAAATGATAACTTTTACATTAAGAAAATCTATTCCAAATTTGCATACACAAACAGCGAAAATATGATTTTGAAGGGTTACTGAAATGTTTATTTGCATTTAAGAGATATACATGTACACATATTTGAAGATATGAATCTATGATTTATATGTATGATTTTACTAAGTGAGCATGTCTGGTTATCTCCTTTCCTTAAAAATTTCTTTGTCAACACTTCTACTTCATTTATACAACAGAAGTATTCTTACGTATTCGGTTTTAAAACTAACATTTCA
Organism: Mercenaria mercenaria; assembly: GCF_021730395.1. NCBI lineage: Eukaryota > Metazoa > Mollusca > Bivalvia > Venerida > Veneridae > Mercenaria > Mercenaria mercenaria. The sequence continues at coordinate 7,608,461 of NC_069372.1, forward strand.
GTTTGTCCTTTATAATAAGCAACTTACATCTAATTGGAATAAAGACGATCGGCTTTCGAGGAAAGGAAAACATAAATAAAATGCAAGTAAGTACACTGTTACAAAGTGTTTATTTCATTATTTCATAGTACAGACGACATTTCTACATATCTCTGCTGAAATGTAAAAAATGCTGTTAGATGTATGGATGAGACATATCTAAAATTTTGTAAATGGAATTGATGCTGTTTGACAGGAACTACCCAAGAATACTTGCATATTATAAATACACGAAAAACATTTTGTCAGATTCATGACCTCTACATTCAGACAGGACCATACCATATTTCAAACAGTTTCCAGTAAGTCATACATCTGTTATTCTACGTTAAACTCGTAATCTTTTGTAAATTTGGTATTGCCACACTTGAGACTATGAATATCTACGAACATTCTATGAAACAATTTCAAAGAAACTATATTAAGCAACTACTCAAAAACGTAGACGGTATGAGTGTTTCATTTTAGGAACAAAACAATTAAAGTATACACTATTATTTAAGGTTTGATTTATATTTTCCGACTATCGTTACAAATTATCGTCCTTACATTCCTGTAACTAAAATGTTTAAAACCTAAAATCTAATTCTGAATATCATAGGCATAATACAACATGATTTTAGTGTTAGAAATTCCAGTGTTTGTGTGACCCATATATTTTTACTTTATTTTGATGGACATTCAACTTTGTAACTTGTTTTCAATACGGAAGCTTTTTATGTTCGGCAAATATATAATTTTGTGAGTTAAAACTTTAAATGAATTACTTTTTACTCTGAAAATACAAAGAAATAAATTTTACGTTGTCACTTATATTCCAATGATCTCTGTAAATCTTTGACATCACATGTGAAAATATCTAAAGCAAATATAAAACAAGATAAAGTGCAAAATGTTTTATAAAAGTAAAATGCGATTTGAATAATGAAACAAAAAAAAAAAACATTTCCCTCTAGGACCTATTCCAAATAAATATTTGAATTTCTTAGATTAAGAATTTCTAGTACTTTATGCCCAATATACTTTTACTCTTAAAACCTGAATAAATTAATGTTTTCACAAATATTATATTGTTTACCAAGACCGTAAAGTTTCACATTATATGACAAACTATCAATGGTCTTGCAAAAAGAGCAATAATTTAAATAATGGAGAGGCAAATATTTCACACTACCAAAATACTGTAAAACAGTTCGTTTTAGGACGTGGTTCCAGATTAATTAAGGTGTGGTGACGACTTGATATGAAGCAGAATAAAGTGGAGTTACATGTTTTTGTCTTTGTTATATTTTTCAGTTCTTTTGGATCATGGAATCAATTCAGCTAACTATACCAGAACTCCGCTTAAGCCGGTGCTAATGAGAAAATGAAGGCAAAGATCTAATATGAATAGACATCACGAAACCTTACATAAAGTAGAGTTTTAATGGAAATACATTTAACAAAATCTAGTGTAGTTCATTGGTTGATTGAACATCAGTGACAAACTAGAATAGGACATTTTAAAGCTTTGATAAGTCACGTCTGACATAATATATTGCACTTTTCTAAAAATTGACAGGCAGGAATGTAAGAAAGCAGTAAAATAAAGAACGGTTTAGAAAGAGGCTAATCCATCAGCTTATCTCTGTCGCATAAAACTAGCTTAGAGACCAAACAGCCCGCAAAATATTCTAAACTGTGTTCCTCATCTAACTAACCCAGTTAAAGACACATCCTTGAATATACAAAAGGATTGCACTTATTTATATTGAACAGTTTTGGCTGACGGAAACTAATGTGATCCAACAAATTTATATTCTAAGAAAAGTGGAGTACAGTGTAGGGAGATTGAACAATCAGATTTTTATCCAGAAGCATATTGAGTAGTTATCAAGACATAAATCCAGATACAGGCAAAATATTCGTTTCGAAAAAAAAAATACAATAGAAAAAACAAGGCCAAGGATCCAACAGAAATAGCCATGTTCCCAGGTCGCAGTCACCAAAAGCAAAACTAACCCCGTAGCAGCGTTTGTAAACAATAGACAAATACACATCGCTACTGATCGTTAAATAGAAACTTGAAATGAAAATAGGACGAGATTTCAACAGTATTTTTAATGTCCACAAGGATATATGTCTATCTTTCATATGCAGCTACTATAGAAGCATGTGGCCCTGTCGGCGGTTGCAACCCTTCTGATTAATTTGGTATTATTCCAATATTTCATATTTTCGTGCATTGTTAACAGGCTGTTTAGGAGGCAAATACAAATGTTGCCGACTTTCGCATCTGAAATGGTAACAATGTGAAATGATTTTCTTCAAACGATACTTAAAATAGCAAATACAGTCTACTTTATATCGATTATTACAAGAGTGGTGACTGAGAATCATTCTGCCTGCTGAATGAAATATGTCTTATATTCTTTATTTATTATTTTATGCATATTTGAGATTAATTTTGTTGCAGGGACGAGACGATGTTTTGACAAAATCTAATACTTAAGTCAATAAGCGCAAGCAAAGATAATATTTCCATGAATAATTCTGTATGGTAGTCAGATAGATCAGTTAAAATAAAGAAACAAAACGTTTGTTGAATAATGTCAAAATGTTTCTAAGAGACAGGACGCATAAGTGTGAGTAAAAACCAGACTTATCAATCTCACTTGATGATAAATTGATAACCTGCTTTCATTTATAATTTGAAACGATTTAAGATATTTTCAAATTAAAAAAATCTACGAGCACCTCTTGATATTTTAAGGTAATGGACCCGAAATGACGCTCGGCAATTTCCGTGTGTTTACGTATTCTAGTTAGGCCTTTCGGTATTCTTCGGACATAAATGTAGCTCAGTACGCACATGGCTTTCCGTAAAAAAACGGAGATCGCCGAAATACGTAACTTTCTGATTGTCATAACAGGTCTTGTTTCATTAGATTATATATAACATATATTGTGATTCTTGCAATTAGAAAGTACTCCTTGAAATCCACTGGCATGGATTCGGTGACACATGTAGTAAATTAGAGTATATCAGCTAATTGTCTTTGATAATAAAGGTACTGTTTAAAAAAAAAATGCAGATGTTTTATTATTTAACGATTGTAACGTTAGCATAGATACACAAATCCGCTATGATTTCAGAAAGAATGAAATAAATTACCGCTCATCAATATATATGATACTATTGATATCCAGAATTGATAGCATTTACATCGATAAGTGATACCACATCAATAAGTGATACGATTTACACCAATAAATCATTTACAGAATGTATGTCAACAATATTCTGTCCAATATCTATGGATACTTTTTATCAAATACCAATCCAATAGTGACAAGTGTATACAGAAGTTATTGAGAGTTTCAGTAAAAAAACCCAACACATTATATCTAGAAATTCTCTAGGCGACGTAAAACGTATGAAAAGTAAGGTAAGCTTTTTTAAAAAGCTAGAATGCGGCGCACTTAGGTCTTTCTGAAGGCTAAAAATCTGATATTAGCCATCTTATTAGAATGGATGGTGCGGGATGTCTGAAATGGGAAGTGTTGGTGTGCAAGAGTTGTTCGTGTGTGTCTTTGGGGAGGCTGCGTTTTTTTAACGTGGCTTTCCCTGTTGGATATTCTTCCTTGTTTTTTTTTGCGTCTTAAGCTCCAAAAACTTTTGTTTAGAACCAATGTTTGTTGTTTAATTTTCTTATCACGAGACTGCTTTTTTCTTGAACCAACAATATTTTTTTTTCAATTTGTACCCTTTTGTATTAAGTTCTTGACATTGCGCTGTTAACCTCTCATATTTGTCTTCTATTATATGAATACCGAAAGGCTGAAACACACCGAAAAGACCCAGGTCACAACTGTGTAAAAATCGTCATAATAAGTAAACAAAGTAATCAAAACAACACTGTCGTCATACAGTTTGAAGCTTTCAATGACATTGTATATGGAGAAACCCCATCATCAAATAAATTAATAAGCTCTTTTCCTTGCAACTGAGATCATTTTGGATATTTACGTGCCAGTGTGACCTTTTTGGTTATTACTGGTTTCCTGTCCTAATTGGTTCCAATTTAACAATGCGGATTGCGGAGGAAAATATGTCTAATTCCAATAAATCAACCGTATGTTATGCTTAATTGTCACATGCTTGTGTTTCATCTTTGGCTTGAAATCAGATGCAGTTTATGGAAATGACCGGAGTTTTAGCTAGTTTTTCATGCTACAATTCTTTCGTAATTCCGTCTTAATGAAGCCATCCCAAGACAACTGTCAGTGTTGTTGGTTATCCAACGATAACCAATGGCTGATTTGAACTTTTCCTGGATTTCTCTCAACAAGATACTACATTTACCAAGACAAATATTCTAGATTGATCATTATTATATTATCTTATCGTTTTGTAAGTGCGAAGCATTATATGAAATTGTTACCAGTTACCGAACAATTACGGGATACGAGACCCAATTGTTTAATATCAGTATTGAGGTCTTGCTCTGATCTGTCTGTTATGAAACTGACAATGTTTTATGTATTAGCTTTTTTGCAACGGTACGGTTACCTGTCCATTTGGGCATCTAATATTGCTGACTCTAATATTTGCAGTTCATCTTCTATTTTGCCTATCTGTATTTACAAAATGTTCTACGGAATGTTCTGTACTACCCGCGCTCTCTGCAATAGTCAGAAATCACGATTTAATTTCTATTTAAGAAATGTTGCAATTTTCATTTCTACAATTTTACAGAGTGATAAATAAGTAATAAAAATGATGTTTTCATGACCCTGATAATGTGAAAAAACATCCATATATACTGGTATGGATATTATTAGAAAGTTTCAGGAAAATTGAAAAGATCTTTTTTAAAGAAACAAAATACATCAAGAATGAAATTTAAGGTCGTGGAAGTAAAAACGTAGGTTCTCTTTTATAAAGGAGTGTAATTTAGACTGTCTGATATTTGAATTCTAGGTTTTCTGTTGAAAGTTGTTTCATGACTTAATTTCCCAAGACACTTTTAAACTTCGCTAATACGAGAATTAATGGTATCGTCAGAAAGTTCTTTTGGGAGCAATTATGTAAAAGTTGAATGCAACATATATTCAGATTAGATCGCTATAGGTGTTAAAATATTTACAGCCTTTCTTAGCTGAAATTGCTGGGGAAAAACATAGGCTATGTAGGTCAACAATGTTAGATAATCTAACTTCTTCTACGTTTCACAGAGATTAATATGTTGTTGTTATTTCATAATGAGATGTACAAAATCCTAAAAACAATTATGTTTCAAAAGTAATGAACTGAATATTTGCGGACTCATGTCACATTTTCAAACAAATAAAATCTACTAGAAGATCCTTTGTTGTTTTTTTCAAATCAGAAAAGCAACCAAGGAAAATAATAGCATAATCGGTTTGATTAAGTTCGTTCATGTGATTTAACGGAATGTGTCTTACCTCTCATGCCTCCAGAACCGCTTAACACGAAACTAATTTATGTAAAGAAATTAAATAGACTATACATACGGGACAATTTACGACAGGAACACAGCACTTAAAGACTGTTGCTGGGATAGCTGATAAGATATATAAGAGATCATTTGTAAGAATATAACGCAATCAAGTAAAATAACAGAAATTAGTTTGATATATACTTTTATCTTGCCTCCTACAAGTTTCTTGCATTTCTATTGTTCAATAGACGTCACGTGGAGACAGGATATATTCCATATCCTGCTAGTATATTTCAGATATGAATTTTGATTAAAACAAAATGGCTGCCACACTGCTGGCTTAATTGAATCAAGCCAGATTGTTTGTTAGCTCCAGTGATAGTATCGTTTCCGAGAGTAAATTTAGTGTTTTCTTGCCGATTTCATTCTACTTAAGTTGAGGCTCATGAAGTTTGACAAAAGTTAGCCGTAAAAGCGGAATAACTGTATGGAATACACGGACGTTGAAATCTTGTTTTGGAAGTTAAATAGTTAAGTCATCGTGAAATAAAGGAATTGACATATTTGTTGCTCAGCAGTTTGTTGTAGGATCATTTAATCTACGTGCAAGAAAAATGATTTAACAGGAAACGGGATGAAAGTCGTGTATCAAGACATTTATGACATCATGATATCCGGTAACTTTCGAAGGGATGGAACAAGAAGTTTTTTAGTGTTTCTAATCTAAACCAGTTCTTAACCAGTGTAAATAAGCTTTTGTGTTTAGTGATTTAACCAAAACACAGGTCATTGTGCATTTTATGGCTGGTGTAAATCAACTAGTGATGACCAAACAAATGATTTGTAGGATTCCAGTCTGCACTGTAAGTAGCTTTGTTAATTTACAAAATGTGTTGATTACGGTATAGCATGTAAGTAAAGGGTAGTCGGCAAGATAAAATCGTTACACTGCTTGTTGGTGACAGGAAACGGAGCTTCGCTCTCGCCTGATATGGATTTTCGAGACAGCGTATATCCCGTATCCTGTCACCAACAAGCAGTGTAACTAATAGTATTTGTATCTGATGCCAAAACATACTTTCGCAGCATCTTTAAAAGTGTTACATAGATTAAATACAAGTAATATTATATTTGTCAAATTGGAAGCTGAAAACAGTTGTCTTTCGCTGATCTTTACACATAGCAAATTGTCCGATATTTTCATATAATCTGGTTTTATTGGTTTACGCATGGAGCTTTGAAATGGAAACTTTGCCGGCTAATTAATGGATTGGACATGATTGTTTTATTACAATGCTTGATTTAATTATTGCTGTTATCGATGAAGCTTTTCGTGTTTGCCAGAAACTTCTCATTTCCTCCATAACCATAGGCCCAATGATTTTTTTTTTTCGAATTTCATTGTTCAGTTTTTGGCGAAGTTATTAGCATATTTCATACCAGCTGTTAAACGCGGATGTTAGTTATATTAGCCCACAATCACAGCTGCAAAAGAATGATAAAGACAATATTCTTAACAGGCGAAGAGAACACATGAAGGCTTATTGTCATCTACTATGCCTGTATATACCAGTATTAATTTTACGTGACCTCATATTGAAAGAACTTGTCAGTATATTCAAGTGTCTGATAATATATTTATTCAGATTTCTGTTACATTAGGAGAAACTTTTAAACCGCGACAAAGTGAGACCCCTTATTGTAAGTCCCTTTTCCCGCCTAAATATATGTCTTTCTAAAGTGAGTTCGAAATGCAAAATGATGTTCATATCTTCACGTATAACACTGTTACAGAAACGTTCGGCTTTTATGTAAAAAGCTTTCTCTTACTTTGAAATTATTGACATGCTGACGAAATTAAGATAGGGTCTATGGTAGACATTAAATGTCACGTCTAGATGCTCATATCTGTTATATCAGCTTCCGCATAAAGACGCATGTTGGCAAGGAAGCCTTTCACGTAAAATTAAGTCTGAGTTTTGTCTCGATAGACAGTATGCCAGACAAAGTTTCTGTTGGAAATATATAGGAGGTGTTTAATGGATATCTAATTACGTATTTGGTAATGTTTATAAAGAAATAAAAGACGATAGAGACCATGCTAACTTGTGTGACATTATCATTTTCTTTGATGACTGGCTTCTAAATACCGGACATTTAAAACAATCGGACTTGACTATTGGTCCCGAGGATGTGCGGTTTACGAAAGATACACTTTCATTTACATCCTTCTCTAAATTAAAAAAATTAAAGTTTCTTGATCGACTTAAGGTTAATATACACATACTTTCATCCAATATATGATAACATTATAGTTCCTGATAATTTAAACAAGTATTTTTACGTAGTAGCTGTGGTTGAATCAGTTAAAATAAACGTCTATAAATAACAAATATACATGTGAAATGATACAATAATCATATTTTGTATGATGATAAACTTTTTTACTTACACAAACTTTAAGAAATATTGCAATGTCACTATGACGTTCAAACAATTTATCATGGTATATTTCCATCAATAAAATACCGCTTCTGTCATATGCGTTCACAGAAAATTGTACCGTTTACTAAAAATAAGATGAATGAATAAATCATACATTGTTTAAATATCGGAAAGCCTCCGAGGCTTGTAGCTCATATAATAATTATAGCATCTAAGAAAACGAATAATTTATTGCTTTATGTCGTAGTTTCGAAGATATTTAAAGCAACCATAATTACAATTTATTTCTACAACTTATTTCTTCGACGGGAAGTGCGTAATTCTATGACGCATGTTTACTCGTGTTGTTCTTTTACTCTAAAACATTACTTTACTTTACATGTCTGTAAATAAGTTCAGTTTTTCAAAAGAGCGCATGTTAGTAAAGTAAAGTGTTTGTTTATTATAGTGTTACCCCTACTGAAAGGGCCAGCCAAGTTGGCTTATGAGACACCTACATACATTGAACAGCATTACTTCCCGATTCCTATTTCTTAATGCCAGGCACCAGGCAGGTAGGCAATCGGTAACCATTATTTAACTAGCTGGCGGCCCACCAACCGGTCTCTCTTCAGTAACAAGATCCGCCTCTGACAGGGCTCGAACCATCGACCTCTCGATTGCAGGGCAGGTGCCTTATCCATTAGTCCACCGCAGCTCGGTTATGTAAGTGTTTTAACAGCACGTGATCTCCTTTTTCATGCTTGTATAAAAGTAGGTCTCCACCCAAGTCAATGGAGCATAACACATTGTTTTCCCCCTCAATGACATATTATTCCAAATTAAGTCCGCTGTAATTGGCTTGATTACGTTCTATGCTCCCAAATGCACGTTCAATAAATTATGTTTGTTTAAACAGATATGAAACCATGAAGCTATTGTCTGATATTTTGAATTTCTCTTAAATGACAATGTAATCAGCTATTCCTTAGAGAGGTGATGTAATCGCTAAGTTAAATCTACATAATGTAAACAAAGTTCTGATTAATGATGTGTTTCCTTTCCACACATTTCATACAAATTTTGAGTATCTTCTTAAAAACGTATTGTAAATGTGTAAGGCTTATCTATTCTGTCCATTTTTTATTGAAACTGTTTTATACAATTCATCAAATATTCATTTTATTTTAAAATCTTGCGCTGATTGAGGCTTTAGGTTAGTGTGCTTTTCATGAAACATGTACGTGAATATTTATCGATCCTATGGCATAAACAGGGCGTGTTTCTTTTGAAGGGAATCTGTTCATTGAATTTTAATGCAATATTGGCCTTGATGCATCTTTCTTCGTGCTTCTTACTCATATATCATTAATAATATGACGCCTAATCTGTTTATCGTTTAGACTGAAATCCCCAGAGTTTTCCTTGCAGATGTTATTGATTTTCTGTCAAAGAAGAGCATATAATTTTGGTATCTGTCAGTTTATATTGCAAAATTGTATATAAAAAGTGTAACTTTAATTTTCCTCAAAAATTAGACTTGAGAGTTTAATTCGTTATAAGTTCCCGTCCTTTGAAGGTATGGAATCTGTTCAATATGTATGTATAATAATATCCTACGGACAAAATCTGAGAAAAAAAAACACAGGTTACTCAAGAATGTGCTGCAATGTATCAAACTTTCGCGCTACCAGCTGCTTCCGAGCACCGCCGTGATTATATATAATTACCAAAAAATGTATGTGTATTTTTCTGTTGTTCTCTAAAAAGCTAAATTTCGAATATATCAAACTGTTTATTTAGTGATAAAGCCATAACCTTACACTTTATTCGTATATTTATTTTAACAGTAAGGATATTAATCGTTATAAGTTTTCTATGGAAGTTTGTTTTCAAATTCTTTGTGACAATTGTCTATTTGTATCGAATAAATGTGAGGTAATTACATAAAGTCGAAATAGATGGTATTTAAACAAAAATGTATGTATAAAAGAATTTTTCTGCTTGTTCCGGTACAAGGGACCGTAAGGGGTTGCATATTTCATTTACCTATCATGAACAGAATCATTCGGGTAGAGTCTGTAACTATTATGCTTGGTTGCATTCTATGTTTTCAATGGATTCTTATGTTTTTTAACACACATGTATTAGTAATTTCGGAACAAACATTTTCGTCTTTACAAGATTTAGCTTACCAAAAGGTTCCTTCTAGCGCATATTAAATATTCTTTTTAAGAGATCTTTAATGAAATAATTATGAACTATTTGTTTTGCTAGTTTACGTGCATTCTTATCTATTCATTATAAGAATACTTAAAGTTATTTCACACAAACATTTATTTAACTTTAAAAAAACGTAAAAAAAAAACAACACCTTTTGATGAGTGATCCTACCGGACAATAATAATACCATATCTCTGTCAAAATTTCGGGAATCAATGTCGACAGCTGTGCTAGTGGCACAGATCAGAATTTAGTCGTATGTTTCCCTGTTTTAATTAGCAATGCAATGGAAGAAAATATCTGCCATATGCCAGTAATTGCATTGCATGAATGGATACAGCTCCAGAACCATTAAACCAGCAGAAAAGGGGCTTTTATATAAGTCGGCACCAACAAACTGATGGATGTGAAAAAGGTGCGTACAAAAAGTTCACAACTTAAAAATTAGAAAACAATTAAACAAAAGGCATGAAATTACAAAGTTCGAAATATTTATAGCCCAGTAAAGTGAAGAAATGCATTATACAGTTCTAGATAAAAACAAGGGAAGTAATTGAAATGTTGTTATCCATTGATGGTACGTATCGTGCAATAGCATTCACAGACAAGTAAAAAATCTCGAATAACTTTATTAGTACATTATGTTTTGATGGTTATACTTAAAATGTCAAAGTAATAAAGTTGGTATGAAATAAACTCGTAAAAAGAACCTCTGAAGGCAGCAAAGAATGCAACCGAGAAGAATAATAGTAGACGATATTTTTGGGCGGGAGTCTATTTTTAGATGATGAATATTCATTTAGTTAATCTCGATTCTACAATATGACATGTAAGATTTAGGAGTTAGATAGTTTAAACTAAATATTTGTTTTTTGGAGGTCTATTTATTACGTAGTTGTATTTCACTAAAGATTGACTTAAAGATGCGTAAACACATTGGAAAGAGCTATTTCTAATGAAGATGCTATGATCAAAATCGGGCATGGCGGATGCCTTGATCGATCCTTGTACTATTACTGCTCAGTCAAGTGTGACATGTTCACCATAAGTTTTCCCTCTCATGAAAGGAACACAAGAGGAATCGCTGACAACTTCTTTTAGAGTTAGACATTGGCACAAGGAATGAAGTTTTAAGTCCTTAGAAAGATCCTTTTAAGTTGTATTTTAGTCCTATTATATCGCTATGTGATGGATTATGCTATATTTGAAAAAGCTTGAAGTTCTGAGCATTGTGTTTTATCATTAAAGTGTTAAACAAATAAAAAATCTGAAATCTTGAAAATTTTGACTGTAAAAAAGACCTAATTTGCGCTCTATTTAGTCATCACAATAAATAAACGTTATAATTGTTCTGTTTTGAACTAACTTTATTTTCGGGGTCCCCCACTGCCGGGTGGTAAAGGTCGCTGACTTTTAATCACTTGTCCGTCCGTCGTCGATGTGGGTTCGAGTCTCGCTTTGGGCGATGAATTTTTCATGTGAGGAAGCCATCCATCATCTGGCTTAAGGAAGGTCAGTGGTTCTATCCAGGTGTCCGCTCGTAATGAAATGCACGGACGGGTACCTGGGGTCTTCCTCCACCATCAATAGCTGGAAAGTTGCCATATGACCTGTTATTGTGTCGTAATGGCGTTAAACCCAACAAACAATACTTTGTTAGTCTGTGTACGATGTATTATGTCGTGATATTGCTTGTTTCCTAGAAAGGTAAAATGAGCCAAAGATTTAACGACCTTCCGTCTGGTCTGTTGTTATTAACATTACTTAAAATAGCCATAAGGATATAAGTCCATTGTTCATTTGCAATTGTGTCTTGCTATTTCTGAAAGTATTTGGAATTGTCAGCACATGTCAACTGACGGAAATTAGTAGCGGTATTCAGACTTTCGATAATATTTCGATGTCAGGCTGTAAAACTATTCAAGTTAATGTTGGGAAGACGTTACCGATGGATGCAAATGAATTATTGCCTTATAAATTAGATGGCTGATTAAACGTCAGTCTGACCGCTATGAGATAGTTATATGAGAGCTTCAAAAGATTACAAAATCTTCACAGCTACACTTACTTTAAACAGGCTCCGCGGTATTAATAGTAATACAGAATGGATTTTATGAGCCCAAACGGACGAGACTAAATAGTCCTAAACTTAAGCTTACATTGCAGTTTTATTACTAAAACTTTTTATTTGTTTCAGATGTTTTTTTCATAAACAGCCAATCATATTCAGGTGTTTTGAGACTAGTCCTAAAACCTAGGATGGTGGAGGAAAAACCGCTTTGTGTGTATCGGTCCACACTGGACATGTTAAGGAACCGAACTGTCTATTCGCAAAGAGCTAGGTTAAGTTAGTCTGACCTCTCTCTCTCTCTCTCTCTCTCTCTCTCTCTGTCTGTCTGTCTGTCTGTCTGTCTGTCTGTCTGTCTCTGCCTCTGTCTGTTTTATATGTATTGATCGTATGTACGCCTGTGTGTTTTTCTGCGGGTAACTGTTGGGTGGACACGGTCTTAGAACGTACTTTTCCTACTGGATAATAATTCTTGTTAATTTTGTACTGTTTCTACCTTTTCCAGTCTCAACATCATTATATACTGTGATAAAATTATGTTATTCCTTCTAGTACTCAATTATTGTTTTAGTGAAATGGTTGATGCAATTATATTCTTACTTAGTAAACATTCTGTTGGTTGCAATCACTACAAACCTACCGATCTTCATGTTAATGGTGTAAATTAATGGACATATAATCCATGATTTTTCTTTTACTGTTTTTATGTTGTTGATAGCATTTCCGGTCCTCTCACATTTTATCAATTCTAAATTTATGTACGGTCGTGTTTCATTCGTTGGAAGACATGCACACTCACGTGACGTTACCATTTCTGTTGTCACGAAAAATAACTCTTTGTCTACTTCTATCAATGTTATCAGAAAAGCAGTTGACGAAAATACAGCCTGATTACCAGTATATGCAGCTATGAGACTGCAAGGATAGATGTTGTTTCAGACAATGAACTTCAAGTTAGTCAATAAACGTCTTGCGAATATTATATTCACATGCAGATTTGTTTTCAACAAGAGAATATATCTGTATTAACGATAAGAACATTTTACTGTATATTGTCAAATTTATCTGCAATACTGGGACAGATAAAGATGTACATGCTATTTCCGTTTTGCACAGCTACTGTAGCCGTAAACAGTTTCTGGATAATGGATTGCTTTAAAAATCAGGAAAGACAATCCACTGCAGGAATTTTTATCAAAAGTTTTAGCTTTTACTGATGACAAAATAAAAAAAGTAAAAAAGCCCACCGGTCGCCCAATATGACAAAAAATGAAAATGTTACAGATACTGATTGAATCAACCTTTTCTTTGACAGTATTGGAAATGCTACCCTCCATGCACTCTAGCCTTGATTTTAGCAGAACTCACAATTTGCGCAATTTAGAGATATCCGCAGACAAAAAGGTTGGATTGGTTTCTATATTGTAGATACATTCTCGTAAAAAGGAAGGAAATAATGCTATAAAATTGCTACTTGCTAAATGTCTCCAATATTGCCCTCTTTTAATCAAGGAACTTCATCAATCCTGCCTACACTTAAAACATTTAGATGAAATTGATACACATTTGTTTGAGTACTCGGTACCTAATGTATCAAAGTGTTAGGGGGGTGGGAGTGGGGGTGGGGGAGGGGGGGCGTATGGATTTTGTATATTTCATTTACTCGTATACGCAGCCTGAATAAAATCATTGCATGGTTGTGTTTTATGTTTTTATATCTCTTTTTATAGATTTGATTAATTTTGGCGAAAGGAGGTGCTGCTGACCACTTTCATATTTTATACTGGATGTGTGCTTAGTTCATGTACAAACCATAGGTGTTTGAATGTTTTGTTTTACTGGATATATGCTTAGTTCATGTGCAGATCAACTTGAATGTGTGCTATGTGGAGCATCACCTACTATTAAACATATTTTGGTTGACAGTGTGGAATCTACAGCTCAGTGCATATTTTGAAAAGGAAAGAAACGGTAAAGTACGCAAACATGTCAAGATGCAACCAGCAAAGCAGTATAGATAACACTTAAAAAGACAATTGAAACAATATAAATCATGGCCAGTTTAAGACCCAACTTTTCAATTTGTTTCTTATTGAAACGGAACCGATTCTAACATATAGGATGCTTTCCTTAAATAAAATAATTGCAAGAGAAAGGACTATATTTAATTTAAACACACCGGACATAATAACTCGTATAATTACGGAATGTAATGCAGATGTTAAAATGTTCATGTATACAATTTTGCAAAATGATGGGTTAAAACTCCATGTTTCGTACGAAAAATTCAAGTAGTCCACTGAAAAGCATATAAAATAGTTTGAATACAGTTGTTTTTATATATGAGGTTAAATTGATCCCAAATCCTCTGGACGCATAGAAATTAAACGCAAACAAGCAAAATAATATCAGAAACAGATTAAATGTGTCTGTTCATGACATGTGAAGAAAACAAAATCTGTAAAAAGATCCTTTGGAAGCATAGAATTCTGCAACATCTCTTCTCTCACACACATAGCACCGGCTAGACAGAATATAAAACGAACTCTAGGATCTAGAAATAATGGCACTGAGACAATGGCAACAAATATACAACTATCAAGTAGCATACCATCTTTAAGAAGTTACAAAAGAGAAAATAGAATTCTTGCAGTTGCAACATAAGAAGCTAATAGGTTTCTTTTTCCTACTGTAGCAACAAATATAAAAATTGTCTAATCCTGTTACAATATTCAAAGTTGTCTGGATTGAGCAGATATTCTTTATTTATATTTACACAGAAAACATCAAAATTTCGGTTGTTACCGTCTAATTATGATATAAGACACAGTTATATCTATTTCAGTTTGTCGGGTTAAAGACTTGCTCCAGTACTGCCTTTTAACTTTAAATTGTCACTGAAAAAGCATGAAAATCCTGACTATGAACAGTGATGCCTGTCAAAATAGAGTCTATTTTATATAAAACTCTATATAAAATACCTGTAGTTTTGCGTGCTAAAGTGTGGCTCGTGGCCGTTAACTGTTACCTATTGTAATCATTGGTTGCATACACACAACAGAATTTGAAAAGCCGCGGAGCAGGGCTTTAACTTGTGTTATAAAATGAAATTAATCGATGTTTGCAGATTGACACCTTTCAGTTGCACCTAACGGCTGCATAAAAGGCTTGAATAATATAATGGAATTACATTGTACATTAATGAACCGAATTTAAATGCCACTGATACTTCGAATTAACATATTTTAACAGCCATTCAACATGTTTAAATTTCAAATGTTAAGTTATATCTAGCAAATAACTTCAACTGCAGAAGAATGGTAATCATAGAACATTTATATGGAACTCTCAGAAGATACAGCACCAAATAGAATCTTTTGTAATTTTGTAATCATTTGATTGTAGAGGATTGCACATTTGCGTGCTGTGAGTTTCGTTTTGAGGAGACGTTGCATTCTTTGTTAGATATTTATCCTTGTTGTTTTTTTACATAAAAAGATGGTAATTAATTACTGGTATTAAAAGATTTGCTACCAACAACTGTCCAAGTATAACTGTTACTGACAAGGTACAGATATTGATCATTTACTGGTAGTTTTAAACTGTCAAACTGCTGCTTTTCCCGCTTCAATCTGTATTTCCAAAAAGCAAGATCAGAATGTACAAAAAAAAAGATGTACATTATCGCGTTGGTGCATTACCGCGTTGTGTAAAATTTCAAGACATGATCTGGTATTATAGTAATGTCTGCTTTACATATTTGGCGCGTTTACGGAATTTAGATACGTTTTTCAGACATAACACTTACATCACCTTCTACCAAATGGCCAATTAAAGAAGAATTTTGGCAAGGAACCTTGTAATTTTCACGACATATAGGGTTTAACTTTTGTCTCGGCAGGAAATGTGCCTGGAATAGTTTCTGTAAGAAACATATAGGAGAAGTTTCTTGGACACTTAATTGGACTCAATGTTCTTATTTTTCTTGTCTCCTGATGTCATGAAAGCCCATTCAATATGTCTGTATAATAGAGTTCCGCTTTAGGTGTTGCACATTTCATTACGTCTCACGAATAGAATCTGTTAAACCGAGTCTGTCAGTCTTTGCTTTGTTTTGTTGTATGCTTCAAAATGACTTTCTTCCAGATTTGACTACGGCCGTAAAAAGTATCCCCGTACTTGGATTCAGTGTGGTTATACTTTCTATAGATTTTGCTGAAACCGGTGCTAGAGGGGTGGGGGCGGCGTGAGGGTTGTTGCACTTTACATCACCTGTCATGAGCCGAGTCTGCTATCATTTTGCTTGATTGCATTCTATGTTTGAAAAGGATCTTCATTTAGATTTTATTAAGTATCACAACAGCAATCTTTAAGTGCTGTGTTCGGTTTGAAAAAAGTCTCCCTGTACTTGGAATGAAGTGTTGTTAAATTTTCTGGTCCTTTGGGATCATGGAGTCTTTTCAATATCTATGTTCCACTTAAGCCGGTGCTAGTGGACGTGAGGGGTGTTGCACTTTCTGTTACCTCTAATGAGAACCTGCTATTATTAAATTATTCCTACTAATTAATTAGTTCTCGTAGTTGCATTCTATGCTTCCAATGATCTTCATATATATTTTATTACCATTATAGACAGGTAAGATTGATATAAAAATGTCAATGAAGAGAAAAAACAAGGATAAATTTCAAATTCTATTTTCCAAGAACGCACTCCTCCTCTCGCAAGCCGTAGCCATGTGGCAGTGTATTAATGCATACATACTTGATTAATGACACACAAAACTTCGTAGGCAAAAAAATCAAAGAAAAATATCAAACAGGGAATGCCACGCACCAAAAACGCAGCCTCCTCAAAACGAAACCCCCAGCACGCAGACGCGTGCACCATACCCACACACGCACACACACACACACACACACACACACACACACAAAGCCAACACATAAGGACAAAACGAACAACACACAAACACAAAGCCAACAAACAAGGACAAAACGAACAAACAAAGGAACACAGTGGGGCACCGCCTTGGAACGGTCAGTGGCAAAAACACAACTGGGGAGCTTAAACCGGTTTATGGTGCGCACCAAACCTCACTCTTACCCACACCATGTTCCAAAGACACGGGACAGTGTAAATAAAAGTAATCCCCTCCAGATGAATCTCTTACACACGTAATGGAAACAAAAAGGCATGGCACGTAAAACACAAAAATGCTCGTGTATAAATATATAAAAAGCAAACCTTAAGAACCAAAAACGTATGTACTCAATGCCTTTTCAGAAGACAGAGCAACAAGAGAAACACCCTTAAGGGCCCGACGAAACAGGCCAGAAGACAAATATCAAAACAGTTCAGTCCTGGTAGGATTTAAAAACTGCTTATCATAGAGTCCCCCCCCCTCTTCCGTCAGACGCAATCAAAGAGGGAAGCGTAGTGTCCAACTGTTAACGGGTTGAACACCAAACATGCGGTATGTCTCAAAACAGTTGGGTCGTAACCTCTTTTAATAAAACGTGTGATAATCTTACCAAATACATTTGGAAAATTACCATGACCCAAGATCTTACGAAGTTTGTAAACCACATCCCCATAAAAAACGGGTTTAGAAATACCTTCTCGCAGAAGTGTCTTTAAATTACTATTGAATTTTAGAACTAAATAAGAATTACGATAATAAAATTTAGCAAAATATTTACGCAATTTGTAATAATGGTAGCCTTGCTGAAGAAGTTTACTTGTAATATATTGATTACGTTCATTGAAATGCTTGACATGACTACACGCTCTGGCAAACCGAATTAATTGAGAAATATAAACCCCATAAGATGTAGCCTGAGGTACATCCCCATCCAAATGGGGAAAATTTACAATACTAAAATTAAAATCATCGCTCTTGTCATAAATTTTGGTATGTATAATATTGTCATAAATAGAGAGATGTAAATCTAAAAATGAAGCATCAGTATCCGAATTGTTAGTTTTAATTAACTGAAGCTCCCTGGGATAAATAGTACCCACCAATTGACCAAAAAACGGATTATCCATATTAAGAATATCATCCAGATAGCGTGATGTATTATTAAATGCAGTTATAATATCTGCCTGCGTATCTGGAGAAAGGCTCAACATAAAGCCTCTTTCATAACAATATAAAAACAAATCTGCGACAAGGGTAGCACAATTTGTTCCCATGGGAATACCAACAACTTGTCTAAAAACTGCATTCCCAAACCTGATGTAAATGTTGTTCAATAAAAAGGAAAGGGCTTTACAAACTTCGTCACAGGTCCACATTGTATAATGTTTAATAATATTGCTAGTAAAAAAAGCTTTATCAAAATTGCAAGCGATAAATGTAGCATTCTCTCTGGCAAAGGTCTTTTGAATTAGGGCAGTTAGTTTGTCATCTATTAAGTTATGTGGTATACAAAGTAGAGAAATCGTATGTACTGACTGTAGATACCTTGTAATTATTCATTTTAAGCTTATCCAGGATTTCGCCAGAATTTTTAATCGACCAAATCAGTGTTTACCAGAGTTTTACCAAAGTCAAACATATAGACAACGAGGACAAAAAGAATACATAAAATAACGATTAACCATAACATTCTGTCACTGTCAAACGTTTTGACAGAAGCTCGGACATTACTGCCATCCATATGTCTATAAAGTTTACTTTTGTTAGATTATATCTAATAAAATTGGGATTATCAAATTATATTTTATCTTTTCTTACCTTGTCTTGTGCATGCCACCGTGTATTGAGCATACCGGCAAGACTTGTAATATTTATTGAAGTGAGGATAGCATACCAGACACACCTTATATAACCTTAATTTGCATCACTATATAATATCGTATTTAACATCATGTTCTTTGATTAAAAAATAAATTCTATAACTTTTTGTTGTTGGGTTTAAAGTCGCACCGACACAATTATAGGTCATATGACGACTTTAAATTATATTTGAAAGAAAAAAGAATTATTATTCTATATGGTTGCCATTCAACAGTTAATTATACACGTGTCTATTAAAACTGACTGGGAAAAATCTGCTGCTAAATATTACAGATTCAGGAAACCACTTTTCAACTGATGGTTATCTTTTAAATTTCATTTGCATTACAAGACGAATTGGAAAACGGTAACACAGCTGTCAGTCAAAGAAACGTGACTTTGTTTCTTTCCAAACAATTACAGTACACAGTATAGAACGTCTCCCAGACATTTCTAAATAGAAAAGCAAACTGACCGAGACAGATTGCCTGGTTTTAGCATCAGCTCTTACATAATCTATTTCACTCTATTTATATAGTCAGCATTAAATATAAAAACGTTGCCGACTAATAAATAGATAAGACTCAGTTTATTGAATGTCTGAGATAAAAGTAACATTTTTCGATGAGGCTTGCCTTTCAGAGCTGTTGTTGTGGTATACTTCCAGTTTAAGGCAAAGCAACGCTGTAAGCGAAATATACGATTGTGAGAAGTTTTGAAGACTTCTTAGAGCTTATTTGTCTGAGTCAGACATATCTTGCCTCCGCTTTACAAATTGGACTATTTAAACAACGGATGTTCTTAATTTTATGTCTGTATCTAGAGGTCACAATAAGCAGTTACTAGCATGTAGCAGCGGTCAACAAAAGAGATTTTTGGATCTCATTTCAATCGTACCTAAGCAGCCACCTGTCATTAGCGGCTGTATTGTAACGCTTCCTTGACTGGCTGCTTAATAAATATTCTACTTTAAATCAAAATACAGCTCACTAAATACCTAATATAATACTATTATGGAATTCCGTTATGATAGCATACAGCTCAATCCCTATACTGAAGTCAAAATTATTACTTGTTCCTGCTAAATGAGCTCGATAATCAAACAGAACCATAAATTATGTCACCGAGTCCCAGTAAGGGGCGGTCTTTCACGGCTTTGAAAAGCTGCTTTCCAGTTTAAATCTGTGTAGGTAACGTCACACAGTATATACATTAATACAGTACACATATTACTAAGAGAGGCAAGTTCCAGATGAGATGATCAGATAAATAATCAGATGAAGGCCGCTTCCTCGGGTGTTTAACTAGTCCCTTACACTTCTGAAAATCAATGATCTTTTATTAAAAAAGGTACCAGATAATTTTCCAAACGAAGTATATAGTTTTCAATATATTTGTTGAATTTGATGTGATCAGCAGTGAGTAATCTCCAGTTATTTGCTACAGATGGATGTAGATATAATCAAAATGTTTATCCTTTTACTTGACTGAATCTCCAAATAAAATCGTAGTCACAAACCCTGTCATATCCAAGCTCATTAGGCATTAATGGTTCGTCTTTGATTTATGCACCATATGATCATACTTGCAACAAACTTGTCGTACTGGACGCCGTATAACCATGTATTCTGTTGCTAGGGCAAATCGCATCTGAAGCAAGAAATTGTTCATACAGTTACTTTGTGTAGATATTACGCGTAGATTTCCTGGAAGCACAGAGGCACAGAATGCAGCAAACACGGTCAGAGCCATGCATCGCAAGGTAGGCCCGCAACAAATAGAAACTGTAGTAGAAAGATATAGCATACGGGTTGCTTTAAATATTCAACAGCAAGTACCTTTTGATTATATTCAAGATACAAAGATGGGTATGGAGTAGAGAAATGGGTGGGACATTTTGGGCAAGTGAAAAAAACAACAATCATTGTTATTCAACAGGGAAAGTCACACTACAAAACGCAGTCTCTCTGGAACATAAAACACAGCAGTGTAAATATGCACGTGCACATGGCCAAAAGTTGTTTAACGAAATCAAGTATAGCAAAGATAATATATGTTTAGATAAACAAATAGAACACAAAGACGTATCGTGAAGGCGGGAACGGATAAACGCAGATTCACTCAAATTGCTCTTTGAAGAATAGAAATACAATTTGAATATGCTCGATTTGTGCATCGGATTGTCGACGTAATTGGATTCTGACTATTTAATTAAATTTTTGCAGTCAGGAACACTTGGTATTATCGGAGACATACACAATGCTACTATACGAATAACGTGATTGCAATCGTCAATGATCAACTTATCACACTGTACACTTTCATTTGCTCCAGCTAATCTTTTGCCTTTCATCTCACGGTCACACGCCGCTGTTATAAATATTTGGAGATTACCTTCTTCTGTTACGCTTTTGCATTTTCATCAGTTCGTCTAATTACTTGAACCTTGTTCCATAATGATTGAAAGAAATAGCAAAAGTCGGAGAAATAAATGAATGTATGAATATGCTAATTTTAATATCTTAAGAGATTTCCACTTGGTACAAAAATGGGGTAATATATTACGATGAAAAAATATAACACTTAAATTATGAGATATACTATGAGTATATTTCATACTATTAATTCATCTTTAGGTATTACTGGGATATGTAGAAAATCCACTAACTAAATATAAAATATTCCTGTGTGTGTAGAACTTCATTCAATCACAATCAAATGCTATATAGCAGTCGTCATTTCTTACTTGGTTTTGTGTCCGAGTCCTGTCAAGGGAGGATTTCACAATGGTTTAAATGCATCCCTTTGGTGTGGTATCGGCACGAAGCCAATGAGCTAAGCAGCCGCCTCAGATCCTTGTAATAATTCATATTATAGCAAGAAACAATGGAAACCCACAGGCCACCCAATATGACAAAAAAGTAAATGTTCCAAGCTCGTTTTGTTTGAGCCTAAAGTCGCAAAGTTAGGCAATATTGTATGTACGGCATCGGTAGAATTCCCGCCAAGTATAGCAAAGAGTTCCGATTTCGTTTTTTTTTTTGCACTTTGTCACATTTTGGCACCCAATCTGGGACCATGTAATACTTGCTTCTTCTGACCCTATGTCAGGTATATTACATCGTTCTAAGTAACCACCGAGCACAGTACATTAGGGTCAACTTGTAAAAATTCTCTGCAACATATTAATTATAAGTCATGCTTTGAAGAATTGTACCCAGATATTTAATTAAGCTGATATTTTATGTTAGATAACCTTTACTTTTCATTTCTTCTCTTATTATTTACTCTTCTTCCTATTTTGTTTGCACGTTTTCTTCCCCGACTGTCAACAATGGGTTAGCATGATGACGGCGCTTTGTTTTTATCTAAAAATTCAGCGTTAATCGAATTTTGTAGCACGAATCTTTAAAGAAACATTAGTTTATATTTATCAATCTTTTAATTAATTTTCGGCAACGACCGGGTATCGCAACGTAAAGGTCGCGGAGAGCTCCGACGTTAACAGGAATGTATTAGCGATCTAGTAGTTTTACTGAATGTATGGTGTGAAATAAACAAAATTCTAAGAAGCTGACTCATCCGTCTAACAATATAATATGAGCAATGAATAATAATAGGACAGTGTTCGAGTTAATTTCCTTTTTGGCTCTGAAAAGATAAATTCTTGTACAACATTGAACGTTGTACTTTTCTGTCCATGTGATTATGCACATTCTCTATTTGGACTTTTACCAAGAAGCACCATGGAGGTAAAGCTATTGCTGTGAGCGGGACGTACGAATGCAAGAACTTTTAAAAGCTATTAAGAGCTCATTTCTTCAAACAGGTACAATATACATCAGGTAATTCAAACATCATATGTATTATTAACATCATATTTAAAGGTTCACGCGTTTGGAATATGCAAAATGTGACTTATAAAATGGCCCTGTTACATTATTAGTTTTCTGTGCGTCATTTTATCATCAACTCGGACTAGTAGACACACCTTGTATCTGTAATAACTCTGGTTTATTAACATTATATTACTATATATCACCAAATTATATTCCGGCGTGTTCCGTTGACTAACAAGATACTGACATGGATTTCCGTTACATTAACAGAAACCTTTTAGCTGCGACAGACTGATGTAGGTCTAGCCATTTACTGTAATGAAACATATGGGGGAAAATCCTTTGAAACCATAGAACACAACCAAGCAAAGTAATGACATGTTTGGTTTAATTGAGTCAATTGTTATAATATAAAATTGAATAATACATTGACTGTTTTGTACAGAATATAAAGAAAAACCGTTGATGTCCTTTAAACAATGGTGCATTTCCTTTAAACAATGGTGCAATAATATTCAGGACAGCTGTTTCCACGTACATTCTGGTGTCCATCACAATATAACATTATACAAAATGGCATCGTAAGAAAACAGTCTTTCAAAATCGGCATCCGAAATCTCAGAAAAACATCAGATTATAGCTAAAACTCATTTTTTGACGACAAAGATCTAATTTGAATCGGAAGGACTATGTGATTTGTCATTGGACCTAAGAATATTTTTACTTTAAAGAATCGGGAACCTTATTTTTGTAGTAAGGCTAATCACAATTTAATGTGGAGGTGCTTTTTTGTTGGCTGCTCTATCTAAATTTTGTTCTGATCCTTAGCCTGGCACTTATACTCATAAAAGGAAACAACTTAGTTTTGTAGCAAATTACTTTAAAGATGTAAGCAGTTTATAAGTACTGATTGTTGTTTGTTAGTGGGCACATTGGGACATCTTTCAATTCATCTAAGAGTCGCTAAAGCGATTCTTAGATTTACGAAAGACCTCGGGTTTATACCTACCGAAACGCACAAAAATAACAATTTATCCATAAATGAAGTACATGAAAGAGCCAGAAACTATAACGCCACCAAGTCTAGAACATGGAGATATTTTTACAGATTTCTTTAGGTTTCAGTTAATTAATTCTTTTAATCTTAACATTAATATATATGTTTAAAGCTGTTATTACAGATTTAAGACCTTGCGAACATACTCAATATTTCACTTTCGCTAAATTTTGACCTAGCGAAAATATGTGTTTTACAGTAACCAAGCGCAAGTTACTAAATCGCGGTTAATGTCGTATCATATATCTACAGATTTGTTGAGTCCTTTTTACAGATCTAAAATTGCATACATGTGATGATGTAATTCTATTTATTAACAAATCGTGAACATACGGTGGTAATTCGAATATATTGCAAGCATTCTAACGTCGCATCAAAATACATGCTTTCCAAAAATTACACCGTTAGTGTGTCTGATATGACGATAGAGCAATCGTTGCCAATTTAGTTTTGTGATTGCCTTATTGTGGCGTCGCAGCTGAGTTCACTAAAATTTGTAAGCACATAGGTATTTCTTTGGTTTATCGTTGATAATGAAGGAACAATGGAGTTTGCACGAGATGGATTATAAAAGCAACAAACGACCATGTTTGCACCAAATTTGTCCGCTTCTGAAACGTGATATAACTACTACCATGACTTTTGTTTTCACGGCAAATCGACCCTTTATTATATCGAAGTTATCAGAAACTTTGTGAAGCAAGAACGTGTTCATTCACTTCATGCAGATATTACATTGATTTAGTTGTTGGCTGGATGCTGTTTGACGAAATCAAGTATGTCAATTAACTTCTGGCAAAGATAATATTGGCATTCGTGAAAGATGATGTATTTGTTTACACTTAACAAACATAACGTTTATTGGCTTGTTTCAAGTGTCAAACCATATTCCGACGACGGGGACGGATAAACACGAATGTAAAAGAATTGCTCTAAATAGACAGAAACGAGGAGAACCAATTTGAAATGCACCTAAGCTTAGACAACACACTGCATGTGGTTGATTGGTGTGTCGGAACCATTTGCTCTTTTTACATGATACGAAGGCTTTGCCCATTTTAGTCTGCGTGAAATTTTGTCATTAATGTAGTTGCACTTTTAGAGATTATTTTTCCTCTTCTACTTTCAATGTTTAACTATAAGCTTTCCTACTTATGGATTGTCTCCATTATTGTAGGTTATTTTTCTTTCTTAATTAATCGCAGTCACTTCAGATAATTAAATGAACTTTCAGGAGTACGTGTCACAATGTACATATATGAGTATTTGTCACACTGTACGTTTAGGGGTAATTGTCTTAGAAAACATAGTAGGAACGCTTGTAATAAAATAAAAAAGAGATCATTTGAGAGCATAGACTGCAACCAAGCAAAACAATAGCACATTCGGTTTGACGAGTCTGTTCAAGAGAGATAATTGAAAGTCAAATACACCTAACATCCCTAGCACCGGCTTTAGCGGAATTCTATTGCAGAGATATTAAGCGGACTCCTTGATTCAAAAGGACCGGCAGATATAACAACACTGAATCCAAGTAAAGGGGGCTTAACGACACTCTGAGATAGCTGTTTGTGATATGATAAGGATATCAAGGAAAATTATAGCAGAAATGTTTGATTGATTCTGATCATGAGAGGTAATGGAGTGTGCAACACCCCTCGCGTCCCCTAGCACAGGCTTAAGCAGAAATCTACTACATAGATATTGAGTGGACTCCATGATCCCAAAAGGCCAGAAAATGAAACAGCTCCGAATCAAAGAGTAAATATAGGAAAATTTGTCACAGAGAACATTTAGGAGAACACTTAGGAATAACTGACACAGGTCTGTTAAGATATTTTGGTTGGGGCATTGTTATCTATTGTATCAAACACGAAATTGAGATATGAATGAATGCATTTGCGAACTAATATCTTAAAGTTTTATGCTAAGTGTATCTGCAAACAATGTAGGTTTTTTTTTTTCAGTTTTGGAAAATAAAGGGTGTTCTATATTTTTTTATAAAAAGAACTTAAACAGTAATATTTCTGTCACTATTTCAAACGCAGTGCAGTACCACGATACAACTTTTATAACCAATGAAAACAAAACATACGGAAATCAAAGAATATTGTAAAGAATAAATGATTGGCCGGCGTAATGACCTGTTGTTTTCCGTATACATCCAGACAAAAATGCAGTTTAGGCATATGGATAACATTTCTTAAATAAATGATTGTAAAATGTTTAGAGTAGCCTCTGGTTAAAACACACTCAAAGGCAAACATTGTTTTTGGAAACTCAGAATGGGTCACATAATTTATCGTTATGTATATGTAAAATATCAGAAAAAAAATTAACAACAAGGTTGTAATTTTGCAAAGATGCTGTATTTTAGTACATGTATATATGTTTTAAGGGAGTCAGCTGTTTAATACATTATCAATATAATTATCTATTTTAAGAAAAAACATTTAACATCTGAAAGAAATTTTAAGGGCATCAATGTGAGGAAATACGATAATATTCTTGAATGATGCCATTCAGTCTGTCTGATAATTAAATCCGAGCTTTTCCGGGATGTGTTTTCTCACTCTCAATTCCCCAACACACATGCAAATTAAGTTTGTGTTAGAAATAATTGGCATCATCTGAATATGTTATTCTTCTAGAAGAATTAATGTATAGGATATATGCAATAGAAGTTTAATAGGCGCTAAACCACTTACAGATTGTCTGATATGAAATTCCAGGAACCATTGATGTCATCATTAACAAAATTAAATACAACATAGGAAATTCAGATTATCTGAATATGAGAGAAGTTGAACTTATATTGGAGCACTTTGTGTTCACTTATAATTTTTATTCTTTGAAATCCGTTACAACAATAAATAATTCTCTGGAACTTTTTAACCATTGTCATGCTGGACACGAATGATTCGGCCTTTGTGACCAGTGCAGATCAAGATCAGCCTGTACATCCGTGCAGTCTGTTCATGGTCTGTACTGTTCGCCATTCAGTCAGTATATTTTTGGTTTGGTAAGCACCCCTTTTAGCAGTTAATGTTACTGTCCAGATTGAAAGATGGACAAGTTCATTATAGAAATTTAGCAGGGTAAGGGTTAAGGTAGTGGACCCGAAATGACACTCGGAAAGTTACGTATTCTCCGAATGTGATTTCGGCATTTTCCGATTTCTAACGGATAGTTATGTCCGTGTTTAGCTTCTTCATGTCCGAAGAATGCCGAAATACCTAACGAGTATACGTAAACACACGGAAATTGCCGAACCTTAATAGTTTATGGGTCCAGTTTCGTCCTTTTGTCTATGTCAGTTTAGCATCTTTATTGTGTGCTTCTGCAATCGTCTGAAGGATCCCCCATATATTTGGACTGTACGCTAAGAGGTACTTTGGTTTAATTTGTTGAGTATTCGAATCTCTATTATATTGCTTTGAAACGAGACTCAATCCTTGGCAATATATCATGCATTTTCAGATTTTCACCATCATTTTCACATTTTTTGTAGCATAACTGTCCATGTTCATCAGTTCCACCAAGGAAGAACATACCCTCTTCAGAAGTAATAATTTAAAAGTGTTTTTTTTTCAAAATCCAACCACGCAATTTCTTAGATAAAACCCTTCATGTTTTGACTCGTGCAATGTAGAACTGATGAACCTTTTATTGTTCCGTAATTTTGCCTCCTACTCTTTGTTTGTTACTTCCATCGTGATACACTTATTACATACCACTGAAATTCACGTTAGTTAAAGATTTTGTTACCCAAACTTTCATATTTTGAATTAGTAAAACATAACATAAATACGTTTTATTAGCAATTAGGAGTGACCTGTCGCTTTTATTTTTAGATTTGGATTTTCCAGACTGTTCCATTTATTGAATAAGAGTTTGAAAGATATTTGACTTTTTTACAACTATAAATATCTTTCAAATAATGTACAAATTGAACATGCATCGGTAGCTCAGTTGGTACAATTGAGGAATCTTGTTAGTGATTTAACTTTTGCGATTAGGATGTGGGTTGGAATCCCACACAGGGCGATTTGTTTTATGATTGAATTTGTTTTATTTATATTTTTCATGTATTTTTTTCTATTATTTCATTTTATTTCATCATTTCAATTTCATTCGTACAATTTCAATACATTCAATACATTTCAAACACACGCGTCCAATGGAGGATCTTCACACTCGCTGGCGGTGTCGGTTTCTTCCGAATCAGTGGCATCAGCTAGTTGAATGACCAAACTGTCAAGAGCTATGTCAACCATGTTGAATAATATCAAGAAGATATTTGAAAAACCTATGTTATATGCGAAAATAGCAAAATGACACATTAAGAAATGCGATTCAAATACATATTTAACATTATAATCATTTTTAAATGTATGTTAGCAAAATATAAAATGAAAAAAAAAAAAATAAATAAAATGAAAAAAGAAAAAAATCTTGATCTCCGTTGGAATTCGAACTCGCAAAAGTTAGATTCTAGAGCCGTCACGCTAACCACTGCACTACGGCATCTAAGAAGGCAGTCATTTAAATATTTATTACAAAAATAAGTTATAAAAAGGTAGGGTACCCCTTTACTGAAGTGGTTTATTCCAGTAACCTTTCAAATCTATTAATAAAAGCGACAGGTCACTCCTAAATGCTAGTACATGTTTTTAAAACAGTACTTACGTTTGATATAAAACATCAGCACATGTATACGTAAACAATGTTTGACAATATAATGCCAAAATATATCAAAAAACTTGTTAGATTTTAAATTGATCAGATCAAAAATTGAAAATATTGGCCATTTTGGACATCATTATTCAGGTTAGATTTCGGTTTTGTTTGTTAAAGAAATTTTATAAAACTTTTAGGAGGTCTAAACTGGCATAGAAGCAACATTTTCATGCAAACATATTTTTTGTGATTTTGTCCGACTTTTACAAGGGAAAAATATTTTATTTTTGTAAAATAGTTGACATTCTTAAACACATTATAAATATTGGAAAATTCCTAATACCATCCTCGGATACCTTAGAATGATATAAAGTTTATATACGGTTCTTGCAAAATGAAGCCGCAATTTATGAAGAACAAAAAAAAATGCTACGGATTAGATGGATCTGAAAGTAGTTGTCTTCTTGTTCTTCGACTGTTTTTTTGTTTGAAATTTATACTTACTTTCAATTTTTCATTCATGTTTACCAAGCTGTATCTAAATATAAATTTCCCAGTACAGGAAAAAATATATATATAAGTTTATTTGTGGCAATCAAATTATATACAATAAAATATATAGTTATGACCATCAAAGACATAAAAAGTTATGTCATAATAATTAAATTTTTTCAAAATAACAAGTCGACCACTACTTTATGTCATGAACATCATTATGATCTTGTTCAACATTAACGTAAACATAAAAACGATGTTAAACACAGTTATGCATATCGCGTGTGCCGTTCAACATCAGCACTAACTGAAGTGCTTTAGTAATATTTGCTAATGCTTATTTAGTTTTTTGCACTTTTATCGAAAACAGTTCAACATTTGATTATTCATTTGTTATTGAGAGAGAAGAAAGTAATGGATTTCACGAGTCATTGAATTTGTTAAAAAATGTGTTATATACATACTAATTGCTCTAGTAGTGACGCCAAATATATCGTTAAGAAATGACGTAATGATGGCGCCTCAACGTCACATACGTTACAAAATTCCACCACTTTAAACGCGTTATGTGCTTAAAATGATATTCCATATCAGCTAAGATAACACTAGAAATAGGTAGTGGTATATGACACAACGGTTATTAAACAGTATATTGATCTAAAATTATACATACGCCTCCCGTGGATTTTGCAAGGACGGACCACATACGGCGTGATACATGCCTGCCAAAATCCACTCGAGCCGAATACAAAATTGCAGATCAAGGTACTGATAGGTATATCTAGACTCACTGGTTCAGCAAAGCCTGACAATTACATAGGAATTGAACAATGACCATGTGATACTTCCGAATCGAGAACATAAAATGTATGCACGTTATACTGTGTAAATGCAGTTAATGTAATAACAAATAGTTAAAGTAGAGGTAGAGCTCAAAACGTCGCGAATAAGAAAAGCGCAATGAAAATACCCCAGACTACAATTTTTCGTAGCTGGAACAGTATGCAATAATTTATTAATTTATTTAATGCTTTTCATTCGATTGCTAAAATGTAATTATTGTAAGACAATCGTTTTATAGTTTTAGATAATCGGAAACTCCATCCGAAATGAACATCCGTAAAAACACATACGTAGCTTTATATAAATAACTTTAAAATATAAAAATTTGTGCTCAACCGTATTAAAATGTAAAAGAAATCTTACATTTTCACAGAATGTTTCCATATCAGCATTGTGGCGTTACCCGATGCACGCGATTTTGCGGCTGAAAAGCCAATTAAAATGACATAAAATAAAAAGAAAAGAAAATGTGTTTATTAAGAAATAAACAAAACAAAATATTTAATGGATAAGCCACAGTCAAAGAAAGCCCTAAAGTAACAAACATACACGAACACATAAAAATCTATCTGAAATTTCACAGCACCAGTTGAAACAAATCGCGTGGGAGTGTGAATTGGTTTACTGGTGCCTATTGTCTCATTTTCCTAGATAAAAAGACTGTAAATAAAATTACTACCTATAAGATGTATCCCTTCAACTCGTAACAGTAACCACAGAAACTACACTGGTGCTCAGATATATAAATCAAAATATGTTGGGGTGTAAGCATATGTACTGAATAACTCTACAACATCCAGAGCAGCAAGTGAATCACCACTAAGCGTACGACGAAGCAGGACATGGGGCACTTATCAAACTGATCAATGTAACGGACGTCGTTTCGCGCAATAAGAGGAAAGGAAGCGTAGTAACAATTTGTAAATATTTGAATACTAAACATACAGTGTGTCTCAGAGTAAAATGTCATAGCCTTTTGTAGTAAGACGTTTGATAGTATTAAGTATAATCGGTTGAATTATGCAGTTTATATATAATGTCGCAATGAAAGTCTGAAAAATACCTAGTCACAGAAGTGTCTTTAGACTACTTATAAGTTTTAATAAGTAATAATTCAGAATGCTGCTATAAATTTGCAAAACTAATCATAACGCATTGGAGAGGGCAAGTTAAAAGCATCGATGAAATCAACTGTACATGGCTTGACCTATATCATTCTGATTCAATCTCAATTTCTGACGTCGTCGAATTTTGTAATAAAATTAGTTATTAATGATGTTATTATACAAAACAGTGTACATGACGCCAAGTGATTTAATAAATTATATGTAGCAAAACTATGTTTTAACATATCGAAACAATACGATGAGTTGATACGCTTATGGAATAATTTTACGAGGGCGTAACCCGGGTGAATTATACACGCGGCGTATAACCGATTGCTTTGCATTATTCTTTACTGAGAGGTTCTTGTTAGAGGTATCAGGTAATTTTAATAATGACGACATTCCGTGAGTATACTTTATCAAAGAACATTCATTCCATATTTATGTGAAAGTGTCTATGCCATAGACACCAATCTACCTGCGGTCGTATATCATTCACAACACATAAAAGACTTTTTTTCTACACGCAATACAGCAATAGGTAAAACATCTTAATTAAATACTCATTTATAGACTTAGATATAAAAACGAATACCCTGTAGATAAAAAAATTATTTTCACCGAATCACAATATCAGTTCAAGCCGCACTGTAGAATGAATGATAGCGTGCCCACACAAAGCTAGAAATGTCAACATATGACCATAACCATGTCAATATGACTTATAGGCGGACAAAATCGGATTCAGTAGATAGATGAATTTACAACGATGTTGGTCGCCCTGTTGTTTTTCCGGATGTTTTGATTTTAATGCGCATGTGCTTATTGCGTATGACATAAAGACCGCTCAACAATATTTAAACCTGCATAAAATCATCATTATATTACGAATTGTTTTACCACAGTTGAAAGATTTTGATCACACAATTTATTGTACAGAGTGCCTTGATTACAGATAGATATGTTAATAATTTTACCTTACATAAGCTTCTACTCGTTTCTTAATTTTGGTCCGCCCGAAAGCAAGTTCAAGTCTAGATCCACGCACAAAACAAACATAATACTTGTTCCTTACATTTGAAAATGTTATATTTTCTTTCATTTTATCTGTCAAAAGAGATTATTTACTTCCAATAGTTGTAGTATACATTTTTCTCCGACTTGAATGATATTTATAATAATTTTTAAGGGACGCGGCTCTTCGTCATTGAAGTTGCTGTTTCTAGTAATATACGGGAAATTATAATGCAACTGACATGATAAAACAAAGGTCACCTTGGTGATCAAGACCATAAAATTGGATTTGTTTGTAATTTCGAGGATGTCACCTAATTAGACCGGGTCTTAAAAGTTATTGAAACATATAAGATCATTTCATCTGACTTATTGACTTCTGTCCTTCAGTCATCAATGCCATAACTAGTACGCACTGGGTCAAATATATCACGTGGCAGGGCTGTTTTTTAAATAAAAAAATAAACATATCACAGGATACAGAAATTTTCAATACAATCTATAAGAAGATTATGGAAATTTCCTTATGAAATGATGTTCATATCGAAAAACGTCTACATTCTTAAGATCTGCATCGTATCGAAGACTTAAACTACTAGTAGTATTAATTTACTTAAAGTGGCATTATGCGCATCTTACTGCACATACTGTGTTTTTGGAGAATGTTTTATAAAAGCTATTTTCGGTTACTGTATATTTAAATGTGTTAAATTAACGATAATGCTGCATAAGTAATTGAAGTTGATGCTTTAGAAATAAGGTTATCGGACAAATGAAATTATAGTTCTTTTCTTCAATCTTCTACGCAGTGATTTCCCTTACCTAAAGGTAGAGATTTCTGTAGTTGAAGGGAAGCAACTCCTGCGTGCAGTTTGACTTTTCAAAAAAAGACTGCCCCAGTCAAAATAAGAAAAGTCATATTTGGAAAGTTATTATTTCGTACTGGTAACAGGACGAGTTTGGTTTATTGGGTTAAAAGCTATAATTTCTTCCACCCTTTTTACACACACATCTATTTCAGCTGATTTTTTACTTGAAAAATGCTCATATTTCCACTTAAGGCAAATACGTAATATATCTCCATCTCATATTTATATTCTGAATCATTTTATATTCTTAATAAAATTGAAAATGTACTGTGCGCAGAAATCAATAACTTTAATTAAATAATTAGAATGAAATGGAATTCCTTAAAAAATCGAGATATGGTCTAACAACAGATAAAGAATGTAATCATCCCCGGAGCCCCCACTTTGATATTGTTAAATAAAAACTTTAAAATTTAAATATTCAACAGAAAAAGAAACACTTTTAAGATGACAATCTTTAGTTTTTGAATTTTTAAAATTTATTAACGAAAATGAAATATCTACTTTATCTACTCTTTATTAAACTTTTAAGTACGACTTTTAGTGATATCATCATGTAAGCTAACTGCAATAGGTTGTAAGTTTTTCTAGAATATGTTATGAAATGTCAATAAAACATAAGTTTTAAATTTCTGAATTATTTTAAATTCCCATTTCTCTTTAACCTAAATTGGTTCAAATGAAAGAGCATTATGGCAAAAGAATAGCTTATCGCCTCCCTTATTATCAGTTATAATACGCATTAGACAAAGCAATGCAGTTGTGGATCTGCATAATTATATTTTTGTCTTTTTGCCCTACGTAGAGTGCGCATGTGTGAAATTTTATTTCCATTCCTAAGGAACAGGCCGAGTGTAAATTCATCTATAATGAGAAATATTGTACATGTTATTTAGTATGCGATGAATATTTTGTTAGAAGCAGAGTAGTTTTTATACAAGAAACCATTTGGTAAAGATAAGACTTTTAAGACGTTCTTGGTTTAGTTAACATTCTACCTGAACATTGTGAGTCGTAAATACAATGTAGATATATAAAGATATTTTTATTATTGCACACACAGAGGATATCACAGGGGTGTCTTTTCATATTGAATTAATTAAACGGGTTGAATAAAATGATAACATGCGAGACTCAGCCGAGCACTTTATCCATTTATTTGACGAGTGTAATAAATTCAGTATGAAAAGACACAAGTGTTACATTCTTTTTATCATATATAAGTAAAGCTCTTTCTGTTGAAACATTAACATTTGTTTTATTACCTATTACAGACCAAGTCAGTTCGACCAGTCTCCTAGATTTAGAACGACGTCAACGTCAAAGCTCCATTACATTAGTATAATAACACAATTATGAAACGACTTCCTTTCATTCCCAGAATGTCAAACGGGTGATAAAAGTATTTATTCTTATTGTAGAATAGTTTTGACATTATCTAGTAAACGCATTGTATGTTCAATGCAAACAGAACTATCTCTACTGTATACTTTACAGAGCAGTGCATGTCAATACTATTTTTGTCGACAGTTTTATTGACCTTTACTTGATGTTGTTAAACATTGTCTCGTGATGCAGCCAAATAAATCTAATATCTGCGTGAAGTTATGAATAAAGTATAATTCCAGTAAATCTTAAAGATATTAAATGGCAATCTTTCACCAAACTATTCATCTTTAGACATTTTATTCAAAAGAACAAAATCCTCATCCGTTGAATTTAGTTTTACTAAATATATAAATTAATTGTGTGTATAGTGCTACTTTCATAAGTTAATGCCGTGCAGTAACAGCAGATGGGTTACAAAAGTTTCCGGTTTCTTTAGTGGTAGTACAATTTATACTGTTTTAAACAATATTGTAAATTACAACTGAAAACTTAAAACTAAGCTGTATTAAGTATCTACTATTTTAAACATAATGCACATGTCACGTAAACTTGTTACTTATACTTATATAAACTATATGCAGTATTTTTCATCTTTCGAAATATGAAATTTGGGTCTAGTATATCTTTAAATTGGCATGAGACAAAAGATATTATAAATCAATTAGTTCTCGTAATTTGACGACCATTAAAGCCTCCTCGTACTCCTTATCGGTGTTGATATATTGATAGCTCTTTGGGATTCATTGAATGTTTCTATACAAGAACAGATTTACTTCCGCTTTAGTTAGTGCAAAAGGTGGAGAGGTGTTGCACATTACATTACCTCTTATAAAAGGATACTATGAAATCGAGATTGCTGGTATGTTGCTTAACTACGTTCTATGCTTCTATTCACAAAATGCATTTCTGTATGTTCTTGTTGATTTGTTGGTACTGAATAGACGCTTAGACTAGCAAATTTATCATTATCACTTCACACATTCGTACATCACATTGCTTTCTATAGAAATCGGAAAATACATAGAAATTGTTAAGAAACTGAAAATAAAAGCACGAATTCAAAAGAACAGTTCGAATGTCACGATTGCCTAAAACATGTCAGGAATATTACAAACCAAATACCAGGGGCAAAACTCCAATGAAAAAGTCACAGAGAAAGAATACTGCCGCCCATACAGTGTTCTACATGTACGTGTAAATATAATATCATACATTATGCAAACCGACCGAACACATTAAATGCATTTATCCTACCTTCATGCAAAATAAAGGCAAAAATCAAGGGGTCAGATAAATTTTGCTTTATCTGGTCAGTGACTAGATAAAGCTTGGCGGACTACTTTTTCGATTTTTTTTTTTAAACGACGCCATCTTGTTTTTCAGAATAACTGCTAAAAGACATATCTATGCAATTATTTTCATAAACGCGCTTTTATTAGGTACGTGAGCCCATGTCACAAATGTTTAATGTATGCATAACGTATTTGGAATTACTACAAAAAGTTTTTATAACGGAAACGCTCGGAGAAACGGAACGTGACTCATGTATAGCGTTTGTTCAGAATTTTAATTTTCTACACTTAAATCTAGGAATATATTGTATCTGGAATGGAGTGTTATCGAATAAAATCATCGAGGAAACGGTTTGCAAATTTTTCTGTCAAGCGGCGTTATGGCGTGTATATAACGTCAATCGTTTGCTTGGTGAGGATGGGTATCCGGCATTCAACTGAACTTCGGACAAAACTTCCCTTGGCAGCAAATTAAAATTATTCTTTAATGTTCAGCAGAACAGAGAAGTCGGACACAAAGCAAAACAAGGTTAGCCTTTGTTTTTCGGCTCTTATTTTATAATATTTTTATTTTAAAGACCTGTTTGTGTAATGGTAGAGCGAATTAATTTCTGTGCAAGACAGATTCAGATCTAGTTGGTGGTAAATTTTGAATTTTAATTAAATATTGATTTTAGATCAGAAGGTAGGATAAATAGAACATTAGGTTACTGTCTTTATGAAGTTCGTCTAATAAACGACGGCAGAGCCTCGACTTTTATTTTTTCATCGACTCACTTAATAAATTTAAATTTATAAGACAGTAACCTAATATTCTCTATATAATAAACCGTAGCGATCTTGGATATCTGCATTTCAAATTATGCTCACATTAAATAAGCCGTTTAGAATAAGATATGTTTCAACTTATCAAAAGAAATAACCGCATTTTGGTGTTTTTTTTTTCATGTACAAAGAGTCTGTTGCAAATCTGGTTCTCGCCTTGACATTGCATTTGCAACTGCTCGTACAGGAAGCAAGGTGAAAAGGCCTACATTGGACTTGATAGCCTCGATCCTTTTTGTTGTTTTTAAACAAAAATCTTGCCGTTATACCAACACGTCCAGACGAGCTAGAATAATATAATTTCGCGGCTCTCATTGAAAACGCATGTAAACAATTTATCACCATCAGACGTACTTAATGATCCCGCATCAACTAAGACTTACAGGTCAGTCTGCGGTTATCCATACTAATTGAAACGGTACGAATCCTGCGTGCAGAGTGGCAATAAGATATTTGACAACTTATGTTGTCTGGGACAGCTAAATTGAAGGTCGTAGATATTGGATAAGTGTCTCAGAATAATAGCAATGTATGAAAAATAAAGTCTGAATAAGAGTTAATTCATCTAAAGCTCACCAAAGCTTTTGTTTTATATAAATCTCTATTTTGTCGTAATCAAATAAAAAACAATTGCTTCCTCGTGGATCCGTCAGCAAAATTAGTACATTTGGCGAAAAAAAAAAAATAAAATGCGGACTGCAAACTAGATTTGTTTTCCAAACTGTTCAGCAGACAGGTCTTCAAACATCAAACACAATTACAGTCATTTTTGGCATAAAACGTAGCAAGATAGTACCTATAATTTACAAAGTATTTAATACACGATCCATAGCCACCGATTAAGGAGAAAGTCATATACTGGTAGGTAATATTAGAAAGTTTAATTCGTCGAAATCTCAACAAAGTTTGTGTTTTCTCTGAAAAATATTCTATTACAGTCAAACCTGACTATAAAGACCACCCTTGGGAGAGCCAAACTGTTGTCTTTATTGGGAGGTGGTCTTTATTCACAGGTTAAAAGACACTGTAAATGTTAATATGGGAAACAAAACATGTGGCCTTTAGAGCCAGGTGGTCTCTGTTCAGAGGTGGCCTTTAACACATGTTTGACTTGTGTTTATTGAGAAATACATACAGAAAAAATTATATATCATAAACTGGTAATAAGTGACATTTCAAAAGTGAACTGCCTGTTACTGTCACAACATATGTTAATGAAGCAAGTGGAAGGTAAAACGTCTGCATAGCCGATTTTAGCTCGGTAGCAAACATTAAAGTTCAGGAGGAAGTTAATACGAAAACAAGATAAATGCGGAAGGTGTCGTTTTAACGTGTTGTTTTGTAAAGACACGACAATAAGGAAACCTGAGACATGTCACACATGATCACGATAAATAAAGAAGGTTGCCGACTCGACTGGCTGTTTTGTCAAAGTTTCGTTTAGTAAGTGTAAATATATCGTTCAAACACTCTTGACTTGTCATCCTGGCGTATTGTCATGGCTTCGCTCCGGCAACACAACAGTTTGACATAACGGTACGTTCTGTATTTGTCGAGTTGTATTGTTACGTGTTAACGGGGCGAAGTAAAGACAACTCGACAGGACGACAACTAAAGGCACCAAAAAGTCATTATCATACCCGCCCACACTACATATCGACAAAATACATCGACTTGGCGATCTGAATTTGTCGTTATTTCCTGTGACAGTCGTTTTTAAATTGTCGAAATGTCATGCTGTCTTATTGTCCTGTCTTTGCTCAGCTAAAATGGTAGATTGTAATGGCAAAAGTCAGTTACGATACTTATGACTAAACAAGTCAAGTAAATTAAATAATATTGTCTGCATTTTACTGTATTCACAACTTCTAACTGGAAAGAATCAAATTGGTGACGCGTTTGTAAGAAGACTTTAACATATTTTTCCTTCTAAAATCGATCCATTAAAATTCAGACTGTTTTAGGATTCAAAACATACGTATTAAAACGTTCTGAGGCCCCATGCCATTTTGCGACTATTGCCATCAGAAATGAAAAATGTACTTGGTGTCTCCTGTCCACAGGTCTGGGCAATTATAAGGTAATGGCACAGGGCAAAAAGGTATTAACCTCTTTATAAGTTAATTTCCGTATGTCTAGGAATATTTGTTCAGAAGACACCTTATGCAGAACCGAGTATATTCAATTTGTGCCAGACAGATTATCACTTTGATAATTGATGCATGCCGGAACATTTGTGACATTTTAGTACCAGACATAAGTAATTAATGTTATGGTACATAAAGAGAGAGAACACTATAAACCCATTGGATCCAAGGTTCTCAAAATGAAACCAAAAAAGTGGAATCTGAACAGGTTGTCCAGCACGACAAATAAATGTTTCAGGCTCAGTTTTATTGAATCTGTTCATGGACGGTAGTGTAAATGCACGCTTACCCCAAACTTCTGACCTGTTTAAACTTTGTGTTGTTTACACACTTTTACGCGCTTGAAGAATTTTATCTCTTTTGTGCAAACATATATTACAATTTCATTCACGCAAAAAGCAATACGATATAGATTAAAGTTTATAATTGCCCTGTGATAAGCAGTACAGTTTGCAGATTTCGATATCTATTTTTTCCCCTTTTATTTAGATGCAAATATGTTCAAGTAACTAACTGGCAATACTTACAATATTTCAACCAGACCTGTGCGAGTCTTCTCAAGTGGACATAAGAGTGATTAAAGTGACACAAGAGAGAAACTGTAGCAAATTAATCTAACTGATTTATCCGAGCGTAGAGTCTTTATCGTAGAATATTTAGCTAGTTTTTACGAGAATTTCTCAGAACAAATTATTGGTTAGTCATTTGTGATAGCTAACCAAACATTTGTATACGGTTGTAATTACTGAGGAACAGTTATAGAATCATTAGACCTTATATCATATCAAAGAAGCCAAAAACAGTGAACCTGAGCTACCGGATATCTTCAAATTAACACCACAATTTGTATAAAGATCGACTTGTTCAATTTCAGTTTACATACATACAGTAAAAACTAAAGGTTTAGAATATATAGAGACGTACTGTTCATGATGCATACATATTTACATCGGATTTCATGCACTTCGGCAACATAAAACTGTAGCAGAAAAATATAGCAGAAGGGGTTGTTTCAAATACTCCTAATTAAGTACAGTTTATATAAAAGATGAGGTAAACAGGGGAAGGAAAACGCGGGACACGAAAGACGGAGGGGTAATGGAAAGTAGCTTGATAAATAAACAACACATTTAGCATAACATATATAACGAAACGGACAAAGTTGAAAAAATAGGGTCAGTAACGTACTAGTTTATAAAAAGACTGGGGGTTTAAACGCGTTTGGAGTATAGAAAAGACAGTGAAAATTAGATTAAATAAAATGGACTGTTTAAAGTAAGACATATACAATGTAATCAGGATCAAGCCAAGATATCAGAAACTGTACGCCAATGTACTTAGAAATTTGTCTAAAGTTATAAGACCAAGAGACAAACATCCACTCTCTTTATCCGTTGTTAAGAGTAAAGAATCAATGAGTCTTGCATTGATATGACGGAAGAATACGAACAGGTCTGTACGTCTCTGTTTCCTCCTTGTAATAAATGCGTCCAAAAGTGATAAAATGTTTTCATATATTCCAGTAAGAACCGGGAACTTCCATAATTGAGCATCATGACTGTTCTGAGACAGACAGTAACATGGTACCATGTAAATATATGCATTATGTCCTGTCTTTTTCTGATGACCTTGATTGTGAAACGTTTTCCTGGAAATACATTATTAATTTTCTCTTGCAATATATTGATAAACCATTTATTGCTACTGAGTTTGTGTTCTCTTTTTTCTCTCTCTAAGGACATTGTCGTCATTTGTCACCTAAATATCTTTACCACAAAATCTATCCCGACTGTCGGTCACACCTTATTACGTGTATCTTTTTACGTTTCTTTTAGCTTTTCTAATGCTATATACGGAAGATGAATTGGATAAAGAAATATGCCCGAAAACAAATTATGACCCCTACACAATGCAAGTCAACTCGTCAATTGAACGAGTGTGTGAAGTTTCAACCCATTCCCGTTTGCGGGTATTGAGAAACAACCTTACATACAAACACTTAACCAAAAGTCGAAAAAGTGTAAAAATGCAATATAGAGTTATAAAATCTATGCAGCCCATGTCAGTTTTACATAATGACCAAGGGTGTGAAGTTTCAATCCATTCCCATTAATGGGTACCCAGATATAAGCTTACATACAAAAACTTACCCAAATCGGGACGGCAGCGACTGGGTGAGTACAATAGCTCTACATATTCTTCGTATGTTCGAGCTTATAAATATCAGGATATCGATCTTTTCAACATTCTAACATAAGTAACAGGCGTTATCTTCAAGTCAGTTGTCCAAAGTAATATTTCACAAAATATTGGCTAGACTGATTATGTATTTCTTTATGCAGATATAAGATATATTAGGTTGCGGTCCAAGACGCTCTTTTGAAGTCGAAAAAATCTGACAAAGATAAAATTGACTAGAATATTTTATGACAAATTTATCCTTCTTATTACAAATATTTTCTTGTCAATTTTATCTTTGTCCGTGTTTTTTTTTCGATTAATTAGGTTATCTTCTAGTTGCAGACTCTGTCTTTCAATGTCACCTAGTTGCTCCGTGTTTCAAATATAGTCAGTGGCTAAAATGCCGTGGTCAAAAGGCAACTTTCCTCTTAACTGTCCGATTGTAAAATGGACCAACCGCAAGGTCGAAAATTTGAAATGATGTCCTAACCTTGTGACTTGGTCATGAGAGTCAATATTACAAGTCTGTCCAGTATTTGGAATACATTAAAGATTCTCTCCAACATGTTAAGTTCATGTGACCGAATATAATGTTTTTCTTTTTCAGTTATGTATGTAATTAAGTATGCCCCTTTGTAACATGGCACTGCAGGTTATACAGTGGCAATAAAGAATCTTAATATATATTTCCTGGTACCAGGAAAGAAAGAACAAGAATATTCCTATGGAACATCGTCTTTGTGAGTTTTCCGACATCATAGCACTAAGAAAAATGATAGCTGCACCTAAGCCAAAAGTAAATGTAATTTTAATACCAGGACAAAACATTATCCACGAAATAAAAGCTGCATAAGACAACGATAATGATTTGATAAATTTATCTATAGAAGGTCTTTTAGTAGATATTTTAGAAGCTCAAAACGCACTAGGCAGTTTAAACAATAACAGACTCGGTTTCATTGAGACAGGCTATGAAAGATAATAAAATGTGCCACATTCCTAACGGCCCCCTAACACGGGTCTAATCAGAACACTGAAAGGTAATAAGATTGAAGTGACCCAAAGAATTCCAAAGGATAAATAATATCAACAAATAAAACAAATTTCATATAAGTACTGCAGAAGTACACAACATATTAATCTCATTACCTAACATTTCCATTTTTGCACACGGTATTGCAAACTAGGAGCATAGTACGATAAAATACTTAAAGAATGCTATGATGTTTTGCCGCATCAAACTTTAAAATATGAAAAGTAAGACACAGTACCTAAGACAGTATCGGACAGAATCAACGCGTACAAATATCCGCACCATAAAATTACATCAAACCAGCCTGATGCAATATCAGTGCACCATGATCATAAAAGACAAGTCGTCACTTCCTCCATCTTGTTCAAGATCTATGATGTGCTTATGAATCAGAAATGTGCAGAAGAAAAATAGCTTATTAACCTCTATGAAAACTAGAGGTTATAAATCATTTTGCTGACGGACATTGGCTTGGAAATTTGGTGTCAAGGTTTTTGTTTATAGTTATTCTGCACGCAAAAATCCTGTTGTCTTCGCTACATAAATGAATGCTCTAAATTTATCTGATTCAGCGTTTTTGTTAATCGGAGATGCGCCACAGTATCTTGTGAGTATCTGTTTCTACTAAATTGTTAGTTGTTTGTTTTTAAGTCTTTAGGGGATTGTGAATATTTCTCCATCGGATCAAACACGCACTTCCTAAACGCATGAGGACTTTTTTCTCTCAAGCATGAATCAAACTCGAGACTAAATTCCAAAAATAAAATTAATGCATTATAATTGTGACAACTCAGAAGGCTATATATCATTTTGCTAACGAACATTGGCTTGAAAATCTGCTGTCAAGGTTTTTGTTTATAATTGCTCAACACGCAAAAGTTCTCCAATGTTTGTTAATATGATATGCGTTACAGTATCCAATAATTATCTGTTTCTACTAAATTATTAGTTGTATCTAGCATTTATCTTATTTTCAAGTCTTTAAGGGATTGTTAAAGTGTCCTTCATCGGGTCAAACACACACTTTCTTAACGTATGGAAATTATTTTCTTCCAAGCACAAGATAAACATTTAACTGATTTAAATCATAACTAAATTATTTTATAACCTTATTTTTAAACCGTTATATTTTTAGAAAGTTTAGATATATACAATGTCTTACTGATCGAGTTGATTTACTGCAATATATACAGTAAAGAATGGGTGAAAACGGAAAAACATGATAGCAAAGGTGAGCATAATCATGTCAAAAAATATTTTGTCTTTGTTATATTTCATTTTAATATAATAGGTAGAATGCTAATGTTTAATGACCGCTGTCAAAATTTTAATTAGTTTTTAGGTAGATAAAGTCTAATATTGACCTAATAAAAAGGCAATGTAAATAACCCGTGGAATCCCTCGGTGATGAAGAAACAAACAGTTAATAAATTGTCATAAACTTTTAATGTTTCTAAAATAATTCAAAAACGATCGTATAGTGAAATTGTATTAATTTAAAATCTATCCATTATCAGAAATGTAAAACATACTATTAAGAACAAGAAACAGAAAGATAATTAGTAACGAAAAAACAAAGATAGCTGCTCCTTCCGAGATCAGTGCGCTATCTTTATAATACCCCAAACTAAGTTGACAAGTGTTTTGACAGAAAAAGGCTGGAATAACTTAAACAAATCAAAATCTATCTAACATAATTTAAAAACCAGTGAAAAGGGTTTTAACAATTTCTGATGCAATTTACCCGTGATATGTTTGAAATGTCATGTTTTAGATGTGTTGCCAAAATATATGTGAATTATATCCGAAAGTTTATATTTTATAAGCCAAATTGACCAAAGGTTTATTACATGTGTCAATCAATTCATTTAAAGTTAAAGTTCATCTTAGTATATCAGGTGGGTGAACTAAAGTATCCAAAACAATTCTATAATAATGAAATGTCAATTCAACATCTGTCTTGGCCAGCGATCAAGTGCACTTGGCTCTCAAGCAAATCATACTTTTAAAATGTCACATACAACTTATATACTGCAGCATGTAGAAAAGCCAATAATAATAATATACATGCAACCCCGAAACAAAATACATGTTTAATCAACTAATTAACTTAATTAATTAGTGAAAAGGTTAATTAATACATCAAAGTAAATATGTGCAATAATATACCTGTAAGTCATTATGTTACAGCAATAATTATATATTATATCATATTAGATCTTCAGTAATCACAGGCTGGTGCGATCAAAGTAAGTACAATAAAATTAAATCAATAACTAATCAAGCAGAATTTAAATAAATTAAAACCGCATTAAAAGATTCTTAGTGAAAATCGTGTTTGCTGAAAACAAGTAACCAAATATTTCAGATTTGAAAATACATGTAAGAGAAAGAATTGTGAAAATGTTGAAAGGACGTTTTAAAGCAACATCCAGACTAGCAGAATACAAGACATATCTTTAAAAATGATGATCGGCGAATTGTAATAAGGAAAGAAGTTTATGAATTTTTCATCTAACATTCATCTTTCATCTAACATTTTTCAAATTGCAAAACTAAACACCGCACTTTAACAATTTAAATGGTTCTCTTTTAATTTTTCGCAAAGGTTACGTAGGGTTGCAATTTTGTTTCGTTTATCCTTAGACGAATAATTACAGCAGTAGTTTGATGAAGATTCATGAGGCGGTTCATGAGAAGAGGTCATTAAACGTGTTTATATTTTTAGCTAAATTGGTCCCTATCCCCATTTGTAACAAAACAGCAGACCTTACAATATTGTTACACATCGAGTTTGATAAAAATCCATTACATTTTAGTGGTTAATGCGAAGGAAGGCATATCTACTTTTAGCTATAGTGGTCCCTAATAGGGCCCAAGTTCATGTATGAATAAATTTGGAAGAGGACTTTATAATGATGCTCTAGACCAAGTATGACAAAAATACACCAAGCTG
Source organism: Mercenaria mercenaria (assembly GCF_021730395.1). Lineage (NCBI taxonomy): Eukaryota > Metazoa > Mollusca > Bivalvia > Venerida > Veneridae > Mercenaria > Mercenaria mercenaria. The sequence continues at coordinate 7,653,167 of NC_069372.1, forward strand.
TTCATGAGACGCTGTATAAAGGCATTTCTAGTTTTAGCTCTGGCAGCCCCTAAAAGGGGTCAAATGTCCCAGCTGAACAAAGTTGGCTGCGGGCATAATAAAGATGCTACAAATCAAGTTTGATTAGAATACATGAGAAAAAATCAATTAAAGGATTCTTTTATTTATTATTTTTATTTATTTCTACAGATCCCGCTTTAACAAATGCATATTCGCTATTCATGAATCTTTGGACAATGACGTCACACCTATAAAAAAGTGAAGGTCAAGCAAAACATACAATTATTTCAATATTTCTGTTTCATAAGCAATGTTTGACCGTAGATAAACTGTATGCAGCGTACCTTCATTTCAGTGTAATGAGATTCATTCATTATATAGCATATATATAATAAAACAGATTTCAACTGAGTTCAATATTTGCATACCATACTAAAGAAAAATATTCATATATAATAAATCAGTTAAATAATTTATAACAGATATATCAAAGCAAACAAGTACTCATTTTAATATGCAATCTGAATAAGTCACAAATGCAAGAAACCTTTTCATATACAGACGACAATTGTAACAAGGAAAATCTTTTAAAAAGCACTTCTCTACATAAAAAGACTCTTATCACACCCTTATTCATGTGATACGCAGACCGTATTCAGCTCTTTCTTTAATTTAATATATGTTGGTATTTGAACAGGTTTTTATCATATTTATTAAACTTACTGATCATTTTGAGATATATCAATATTCTTGCTAAATATACTGAGCCAAAGTTAGCTTAAAAAACTGTTAACAGCGTAGTGTAGGATAAACGCTTTGTCTACATTTCACTCAGCGTAGCACAATCAACAGAGTGAAAGAAATTGACACTCTCGTCCAATCAGGCAGAGTGTTGCATAAATCTTCCATTTTGATAAATTATCTATAATGCGTTATCAAGTAGTTTGATTTGCAAACTGAAGTCACGTGGCATAGGTTACGAAAACGAATTTAGACGGCGTCGCCGAAAAATGAAATTTTCAGTGAAAGATATCCTATCCAATGTAAGCAAATAAGAAAACACACACTTACGACTGATTTATAAAATATAGTCCTGCTGGCACCATAATGCGCCACGTAAATTTATAACCGTTTAAAACCACTTGAAAGAGCAATATATCTATTTTTCGGCGAACGCCGTCTAAGAACGAATTCGTTACCTAGGCCACGGTCAAACTTTGCTTATGAAACAGAAATATTGAAATAATTACAATTGTATGTTTTGCTTGACTTTCACTTTTTTATAGGTGTGACGTCATTGTCCAAAGATTCATGAATAGCGAATATGCATTTGTTAAAGCGGGATCAGTTGGCCTATTTTAGAAATAAATAAAAATAATAAATAAAAAAATCCTTTAATTAATTTTTTCTCATGTATTCTAATCAAACTTGATTTGTAGCATCTTTATTAGGCCCGCAGCCAACTTTGTTCAGCTGGGACATTTGACCCCTTTTAGGGGCTGCCAGAGCTAAAACTAGAAATGCCTTTATACAGCGTCTTATGAACAGCTTGGTGGATCTTTGTCATACTTGGTCTGGAGCATCATTATAAGGTCCTCTTCCAAATTTATTCATACATGAACTTGGGCCCTATTAGGGACCACTATAGCTAAAAGTAGATATGCCTTTCTTCGCATTAACCACTAAAATGTAATGGATTTTTATCAAACTCGATGTGTAACAATATCGTAAGGTCTGCTATTTTGTTACAAATGGGGATAGGGACCAATTTAGCTAAAAATATAAACACGTTTAATGACCTCTTCTCATGAACCGCTTCATGAATCTTCATCAAACTATTGCTGTAATTATTCGTCTAAGGATAAACGAAACAAAATTGCAACGCTACGAAACCTTTGCGAAAAATTAAAAGAGAACCATTTAAATTGTTAAAGTGCGGTGTTTAGTTTTGCAATTTGAAAAATGTTAGATGAAAGATGAATGTTAGATGAAAAATTCATAAACTTCTTTCCTTATTACAATTCGCCAACCATCATTTTTAAAGATATTTCTTGTTACGTTTAACACGTTTTTCTTTGCTATGTCGCCATACTGAGAATAAAATGTATAAAGGTTTTTGTCGATGGTTTTTGAATTCATTATCATTGCACGCACCATGTATTCCCGTAAAATGTGTTCAGATTTCTATAAAGTAGCCATATAGCATAAACACTGGTCATATATCGTCCTGAAGATGCAATTCGCTTAGCATAACATTTAGTGTTAGCATGGCTTTACATTAAAAGAAATATTCAATTTTGTTTCTTAAAGGTCCAATACTAAGGAAAGTGAACATTTTAATTTCTTTTAAAAAGCACAGAAACTATTTCATTTTATTGGAAAATGAAAGTTGGTATGTAGAAATTCGAAATAAATCGCAGTATATGTACAATTATTTTTCTATGAAGTATGAAGAAAGTTAAAAAGACCTGGGGGGTCATTCTGTCGATTCATTGAAATTTCAACATAATACACATACATTTCTTTGAGTTCCAAAGACCTTCTGTAAATTTTGACCTGCCAATCTTCATTATTTAGTGTCTTGCAGAAGTCTATGCACTGGCTATGAAAAAAATTGCCAACTCACTTTCCCTTAGTAATGGACCTTTAAGAACAGCAGAAAAAGGGCAACTGTTTAACAGGAAAGAAAGCAGTCAACCTTAATAGTCCACATGGATATAGAATTATGTGTAATTGTATCAACGTAAACATGTGCTATATAAGTCTGTTCTAGTTCTGTAATTAAACGGAGCCAGGGAAGTAACTAAGAAACTGCTAAGCGAAAATTTCGTAATTTTCTGAAACTTTTTGATAATGATTATATCCAACCAAAAGTATGCAATTGATGCAGTTGGTTTAGAAAAGTGATTATTGTCTTTTAACACTATTTAGTTAATGGCTACATAATTTATCAAAACCATGGCGTCCCATTGAAACAACACATTCAAATATCCACTTGAAAACTAGTTTTGTTCATACATATAATTGATTGTATAAATAAAATCAATTAATTTCTTATTGTTTACTTTCATCTCATATATTTATAATATGTTTGAATATTTGATTTACATAGTAGAAGGTGTCATTGGATCCATTCTGTTTTATTATCCCTCCACATACACTCCCCCTCCAAAACACATATATTTATGACTCTGACATGAAAAATTCATGTTCAATATCAAAGGTAATTTGTTTGTTTGTTTTGGGTTTAACGCCATTTTTCAACAGTTTTTCAGTTACGTAACGGCGGACAGTTTACCTAACCAGTGTTTCTGAATCCTGTACATGTACAAACCTGTTCTCCGCAAGAAACTGCCAACTTCCCCATATGAATTAGAGATGGATGACAAATGATTTCAGACACAATGCCTTTTATCAAATCGTCACGGAGAACATGCGTCCATTCCGAGGATCGAACTCACGACCCCGCGATCCGTAAATCTGCACTCTCCCTACTGTGCTAAGCGGATGGGTTTATCAAAGGTAGTATTCTTTCTGGCCATGAGGCGCCGCATAATTTCTATTTACACAATCTCTTTCATCTGTTTTAAACATAAAATTGAAAGAATGGAACAATATACGGAAAAAGTTTTTTTTTTTTCATTACAGCCAATATTTACGTCTGTAAGATTGTTCAACCTACAGTCAGTACTTTAGAAGCTGAATGTAATTACAGATCTATCAAATAAAATGGTCTAGGAATATGCTGTCTTTTACATAATTCAATTATTAAGTTTCATAACACCACACGCAAATCTACGAGTTTCGCAACCAAATCGGAAAGTTAATTGCCGCGGTGTCTCTTTCAGTCAACTAAATAGTGCATCATTCGTTAAAAACAATTTATAATTTGGAGGATATGGCCTCGGTAAGACTTAAGAGAAGCGTTTTTGTTTGTAAGATATTGCCAGATAGGTACCATTTAATAGGCACCTGTCAAAGATAGTCGTCTGGCAACATTATACTACGCAATACAAAATATATCAACTTGCTAGAATGGCCAAATATGGAAATAGTATGCAAATAAATGCATTATGTCTAGTGGGATAATTAGAGAGTTCAGAAAACACCTCATGGACAGATCATTTATATTAATCAGACAGAATGAATTACTTTCGTCTAAAGTTAATGGATGTGTCGTAACAGTTTTTGACTACTGATGTAAAAGTCTTGCATTTGATAGACATTTGTAATTGAATCCAAAAGGTAGTTTCTCTGAATCTTAGAAAAATTTAGAGTATTCAGAAAATATCTTACGGAGATTTGAGCATTTAATTTCGGATCAGTTACTTCGATTGGCTGTAACTATATCTCGTTTCTTTAATATGTCTATTAATAGAAATATATTTTCAAGTGATTGAAAATCTTAGTTTCTTGTGTGAATGGAATGTTTGAAACGTCACAGAGAAACAACTTTCTGTTAGACTGAATATGTCAATACTTTTTTGGGTGGTAGATCTATACCAATGACTGCGTTTTACAGTGTCATTTTAAGTAGATCTTTTTAATGTCTGCCTGACCATGCGGCAACATGTTGAGGTATTGTTGACCGAAAGTGTTTGTTCTTCCTTTATTTGTGTGTAATAAGGTGCATAATTATTTTTATTCTCAAGTAAAGGTAAAGTTATGATATTCCTCTATTATATAATGTCTGCAGTAACAAAAGAACCTGATAACATTAGGTCTGTTTACCTCATATCAAAATCGGATGTTCATGGAGTTTACTTCCAGTCGGAATTTTTCGACCTATGTTAAAAATTCTTAGTGCCTATCCGATTAATTGAAATAACGCAAGAAAGAAGCTGTAGACAATTCCAGTTTGTGGGTGCGAGAATGCATCAGAGTCAACAAGAACCGTTAATTATGTCTATGAAATTTAATTTGCTGAAATGAAAGAGTTATTGCTGAAGAACGTTTAGTTCTATAAATATATCACCCGACCAAAAGTACAATGAACGTTTACAGTAAAATCTACTCAAAACAAAATCTATAACTGTATAGACTGTGCCTGATCGACACTATTTACACTGACGACTACGATGTAATAGGAAGTGACAGACTAAGCTGATAATAACATATGTGAAAATATCGTTTGGAAGCATAGAATGCAACTAAGAAATACACTAGCATACTCGGTTTGACACTAACTGCAAGTAAGGGGTGAATTTTTACAGACTGTTGTTTTAACAATACAATATTTCTATGCAATCAATTTAGCAGGTGGTAATACTATGTATTTATTGTCGTTTTACACGCTCTACACGGATCATTTGGATTAATATGGTAAAACTGGCCTATGATTCTCAGGTGATATAGTATTCCCGTACATTTCAATGAGAGGCAAGATCTCCATTGTGAATAAATTTTATAAGGAACTCCATTTTAAACATAGAACGCAATTAAGTAGAATAATAACGGACTCGGTTTAATTGAGCATGTTCACTAAAGGTATTAAAATGTGCAACTGCCCTAACAACCAATAGCACCGGCTTCCATGGGACTCTATTAAGATATACTTTGATTAGGCTTCATGCTCCCAAAGAACCAAAACATATCAATGACATGATTATGATAAATATTCACTGACACATGATCGACACGGCATTGTATCATGTAAACAAATGCTATCCCTACCGTTTCTGGTTACTTGTGCTTCCTTGAGATAGCATTAACTTTCTGGATAATAGATGATAAATCATGATATGGAATAAACCAACCCTTCAGCCGTTTCAAGTTGATTGCTTTAATTGAAATGTATGGCTATGATGTCATATCAAATGAAGACTTTCTCCTGTACGTTGGCCCCATGTGGTCATAAAGTGTTCTTTCTTGGTCAAATGTCTATAGCAGTCTTTACAAACTCTATGTATCAAACCATATAACTGATAGATTTACATTTGAAATGTCTAATTACTTTTTTTGGTCCTATATACGGCTGATAAATTAAATGCACATGAAAAATGAAAAACAAAGTTACTTTACGCAATATTAAATCTGCAGAGCAACAATATCTGTACAGTATATCTATAAGCGGTGCTCGCTATGAAGGGTCTTAGCGAGATAAAGTTACAACGCAACATTCGTGTGTGTGTGTTCGGGTACAACGTCTTTTTCAACAATTTTTCAGTCATATAAACGACGGTGTCTACTTGTAGCAGTGAGCACAATGCCCAACTTTATAGTGCTGCCTCACTGGAATATCACGCCGTAGACACGTGGCATGATACCCCACCCAATCACATTAAACTGACACCGGGCTGACCAATCCTAGCACTATCCCCGTAATGCTGAGCGCCAAGCGAGGAAGCTGCAAGTACCATTCTTTTGGTATGACGCGGCCGGGGATCGAACCCACGACCTACCGCACTCGAAGCGGACGCTCTACCACTAGGCTACCGAGGCGCAACATTCGTATCTCTTGCTTTCTACCTTATGTGCCAACCTAAAGCCTAAAGAGATAGTGTACTTTCGAAACGCAGTTATGTATACAGATATGCAACATAACAACAACAAAGCACGTTTCTCTTAGACGGTAGAGAGCCTGATTGAAGCGGTAAAAGTATTTGCTAATTTAGAGACTTGCTTTGAATGGTTGCCGCTACTAAAAGGTTTTTGCTAATGCACTTTGACGGAACTATATCAAGTAATGAGTGTAGTGACATTTGATACAATCCGTGTATATTTTCTAATTTCGTAAATCGGATCAATAAGGTTTTACGCAGGAAAAGTATGAACACCTTTTGCATGTTAAAAAGCATTTACAAAGACAAAACTTAAAAAGGTTCAATAATTTAACTATTGGTCTTCGCTAACTTAATTGGTCTCAAACTCCGGCATCTGACTGCTTCTATACGAGCAATGCTGCAGTTAGAGGTCAGGGAAAGTTTTGCCACTGACCGTTCCAATGTGGTGTCCTCCTGTTTCTCTTTATTGTGTATTACTGCGTATGTTGTTTACCTTTGTGTTATTTTTGCATTCATTTGTGCTTATATATGAATCAACTCAGTCGCTGTACATGAGTATACATTTATACGTACCCTTATTTAATATAGAGTGATGTATTGATGGCTGCGTTCTTTGAATGGACCTTTGGTTTTGCCTCGTATATCTACACACAAGGACTTATTCTCATGGAGCCTTTGTTAGACATCAGAGCTCTGAAGAGAACATCTGTAGTTTATCTTTAGTTGCCTATATATGTGTTCTATGTTTTTCAAATCCAGCGGTGATCGAATAGAATTGTCTGTTGTACTTGCTACTTTATTAATCATCTGAGAAGAGCATGTGATTAAACCATAAGGTACTTCTTGTATCAGACAAATTTCCTTTTGTCTAGGGACATGGAGAGTGTTCAGAAAGCACATCATGGATAACAGTATATTCAGTTATGTTTCAGACAGATTGAATAAGTTAATTGATGTTTTGACCTTAATCGATATACTGATGTAAATCTGTTTTCCTTAGCGGACATACGTAATTGATTTATAAACTGACAGTTAATGCGTCTCAGGAGCTGATAATGTTCAGGCAACACGTGCGGAGAAACATTATTGCTTGACCATAATAAAGTTACTATTATACAAAGAGAATGTTTTACTGGTAATGGATATTTATTGCTAAACAATTACCAGTTGTTTATTTAAGTTTAAAAAATAATAACTAACGATAAATCATGATCCTGATCTCTCTTTAATATCATGCTTTGATTTTCTTACCTATAAGTTCCATTTAAGACTCTCGTGCTGTAAATGACGTATAACGAACTACGTCTGTGTAGTAATTTCGTGCAGTAACTATAATTGTTTTACGTAAATACATAATAGTTCCTCTCTATTCCTTGTAATATATTTCTCGATTCAAAAACGTTATTTTACTAAACAAAACTTAACTTTTCACTGCAAACCGGAACTATTACGTTGTTTTGTCTTTGTTACGTCATGACGTACATCTGTTTACGAACGTAAACTTCGCGTGCTTTGCTAATATGCTAATGCAAGAAGAAAGTGCTGTAAGTAAGTCATTTGTTTGATTCTATTTTTAATATTATTTGTTGAATATGGTATGCAAGAAAAAGATTATATCACTGGCTGTAGGTGCACATGGGAATATCCGACTCTCGGTTAACTGTTTACCCGGTAACTAGACAGAGCCTAAAAAGTTATCCTCGAGCCGGATATTCCCATCTACATCTACAGCCAGTGTAAGAATCTTATAGTACGTGTTGACCTATAAATCGCCATATCAAATTTTATCATAAATGGCTGCATCTCCATTTACGGTAATGTCGTCTGAAACAGCTGTATTGTCATATGGAGGAAATGCACTAATATATTAGTCGGTGGTTATTTCTTTTATTATCTCCTTGCACGCAACACAACATACCATTTCACACAAAAAAGTGCGATACTTCTTATTTAAAAGATGACTGGGACTTCTAAGAAGAAACCATATTTCCATTTTTTTCTTATTTTATTTAATTAAATGAAGCTGGGAAAGTGGCTATGAAAACTGTAGATGAAACATTTTGAATATACTTTTAATATTCTATAGAAAGCATTTTTTATATATAAGCATGTAGTTCATATTGGAAGTTTTGAAGAATGTCACTTAATGTCATTAAACCGCAGTCTAGTAACTGGAAATATACATTTTTTTCTTAAGCATTATTTCCATTAAAAATACAAATATTATTTCATACTCGGTATGCCCGTTTTTCTGTTAGGTATACTGAGAATGAAAACAAGAGCATCTTCCAGTAGAGCCAGAATTTAAATTTATTAGAAAAGCGAGGTTACTATAAATGAAATTTTATCTCAATGAAACAATACATTATGGAATGAAATATTTTCAATTTATGGTCTTCAAAAATAATTGAATTCTCCACTATGATAACACAGCACGCACGACTTCCTCAAACCATTCTATGATTGAAAAATAACGTGAAAGCAAATTGTAATTTTGTCAAAGACCGTTTTGTGCTTGCAATGTTCAGCAATTAGGTATCGTTTTATTTTAAAAAAAAACATGTAATCAAGAGAATGATTCATGATCGTGTAAAGCTTTGTAACTTGGAGGTAAATTGCTCAGTAAGACATTAGAACAATTCCCTTGTAAATTATTGCCGAATAAATAAGCATAGCCATTTTATGAGTACCTGTCAATCATAACTGCATAAAAGTATACTACACAATCTAAAACATATCGACTCGCTGGCAGAGGCTCATTATGTACAATCAATCAAAAGTTGACTTCGCTTTACTTGTCTAGTTTTACATAATCCGATTCCTAATATCATTAAATTGTGTTTATTGCTCTTTATGAGGTGTACTTTTCTTCAGACGTTTTTCTTACAAAAAGGGGACTATAGAACTGAAAAACATTCGAGAACATTTTGATCGATATTCTATAATTAAGCTGTGATTGTTGGCTTCATTTTTACATCCTGTTACAAAGGGTTTTATGAAATTGGTAGAAGAAAAGGTAAATTGCGACGTGACAGCCCATGCTTTTAATCACAGTATGTACTATTGCTATATTGGTCATTGACATTCATAATACGTTCGGTGGTAATAATGGGTTTTTTCACCTAAGTACATGTTAAAGTTTTGCTTTTACCATGAGTCGTAGAAAATAATTGATAATGTTCAGGAAACGCTCTAAGAAATTGTAGTCGTTATGCCGTCATATCTGATGTTATGCTGAGATGGTGTTCATCAGATTTGGATATTCATAATTTCAATTATTATATTCGAAATTGTTTCTATTCTATACATCCCAAGATAACTGTTTCTAGTGAATCAGTCGTATCAAACTGATGTTTGTAAAATTCTAAATTCGTCCATTTTGTAGCAATACGATGTGTACGTTGTTTTCCTTGTATAGAAATTCAACTCGGCTATTCACGATAAGAAAATCACGTAGAGCTAATGCAAACAGATTATACAAATTTCTAAAAAGATGTAAATTTTGAAATTTAATAAACATTTAAAACTACTGTTTGACACATCAAATTGTACAAGGTTAAGTCTTTCACTACAATATTCATGACCAGATGTGTTATTTGCTCTTTTGTATCAATAGTACGTTCTGAGATGATTGAGAGAAACTGGTTAATTAAAGTAAACGACACATTCCAATTGTTGAATATGCAGGTACATTTTTACGAGAAGTGTGCATGAAATCGGAAAAAAATACATCAGTGAGTGTTTCTTGCATCAGGTATCTGGAAAATTCTACTATCCTATCACATCACCACGTACACGTTAAGTAAAATACTGTTATGCTCTTCAATTTATTTATTTTTTCGACATTTTTTAAATATTAAACTATATATGGCTATTTAGAAAGTGGTGAAAACATAAAATGTAAGACAATAAGTCCCAGTCTGCCTAAGTGGTCTTTATTTTATCATCCGTCGTTAATTACATATGAGCAAATGCAAATTCTTGAGCGTAAATACGTCTATCTATGCCTCTTAACGGAAATACAGATGATATCTATTTTTTTTTAACAAAATCTTCTTTGCTATGACAGTACATGTGCATGTACAACAGAAAACACACAAAAAGATGTAAAGATATATAACCAAAATCCGAGTGTAAGTCCCTTGGTCAGGTCTTTATTTGTGAATAAAATCTGCAAAGTAGATCCCTCGGAAGCACCGAGAACAAGGCAAACAGTAAAAATTGCAGACTCGGTTTGATTGAGTCTGTTTATGAGCAGTAATGGAAAATGCAACACTGCCCACGCCCCCCTAGCACCGGCTTAAGCAGTATTCAATCTTACTAGTATTCAAGTCTAAAGCAGTAATGAACCATATGACTGCATGTTATGAAAATATGTCAAACTCTACTAGAAAGATTTTCAATTGGCCCTCTACAGACTTCTCTAACTTTCTGTGTGAATTGACAATCCCAGTAAATATATATTATATGTTCACTAGGCTAGTGTAAATTGAGTTTTCCGCTGCTATGGTGATTATAGACTGAGATCGCATCCAGGTTTTACTATTCACTTATTGTTGCTGTTAAACAAGTGTGTTTTTGAGTTTATGCAACATTATGTCGTCGTGTTATGTCACTGGCCATCTATTGTTTGGGTAATGGTAGTTGGTTAACGAAGATCAGGTTTATTTACCATTGATGAAATGATAAAAATGTGTTTGGATGCGAAAAAAAAGATATGTTTTGACATTTTTGGGACATTTACATTTTAACGCCTGTAAGTAGGAGACAGTGGAAGTATTGTCTGAATAGATCCCTTGTTAAGACTAACATCGACGAATACTTTTCAGCTGATACCTGGCAGGCGCTAAAATATTTGATGTCGTGTTTAGAGATAGGATAACTGATAACTGGGATGGGTTAGAATTTCCCCAGGACCATTCTGTACTTATTTGATTTGTACAGAGCGTGTGGTGACATAAATACTGTGCTTTGTGAATTCTTATCAGCTAAAAGCATTTAACAGACGTTTTAAATCAAATACCAAATAGATTGCTAACGACGGAACGCTTAATGGGAAAAATAAGTGTCAAACTAATGAGTGTCCTTTTACATAGAATAAACCGTGACGAAAACATTAACGCAAACCAAAGATTTTTCGACTTGTTGAAAGTAAGAAACAAGTAATAACTTGTTATATAAAGAAATTATACACAACATGAAAATATTCTTGTTTTCAGACAAATAATTGTTAAAAAGTTCAGGCCGAAAGCCAAACGGTTAAATTTCACAACAAATAGGAGAAATAGTCAGTGTAACATCTGCGCCCTCTGGGAAATGAGAGAATCTTCATTGCTTAGAAAAAGAGTTGTCTATGCTTTTATTCACTGATCCTTCTGCACGTATTATGCATACTGTTTAAACTAATATGGAAGACTGAAAAATGACTAAACACTGACCTAAACTATTTAAGAAATATCATTTAAATGCGTCTAGGATAGATAGAACATTTTCATACCATAAAAGACGGCATATTAGATTAAGAAGCATTATGGCTATTTCTGTACCATCTTCATACATCATCATCTCACCTATTGCTTGAAGATGTCAATGACAGTCTGGAAATTGTTCAACGCTCTTTCAGTTTTATATAAATTTAAATTTCCACTCTTTTCAAGCCTTTATTTCATTCATGTTATATAATGGTGATATCATAAGATGTTTTTATCTTGTAAAAAAATTGCCAATATGTCACTTATTGCCCCCACTTTGAAGGCAGGAAATTTTCTCTTCTCTTCTCTCTTTTACAGTTGAATTTCTGATTTTTACTACGCTGAAAAACAGCAGACATAAAATGTGCATGAAAATAAAAACATTTCTTGTAGTGACCTTGCACTTAGCCTAAACAACAACAATATAGATTACGCGCATCACTTACATCGTAGATGAAAGCGACGTGTAACTATTCAGCCATCGCAACGAAAAATATAATAACAAGCAAATTCGATGAATTGGTATCCCCCGCCGAAAGGGTTTGTGGTGAGGAATGGCAAAAAGATATACCGGCAAAACGTTAAGGATGTTAATAAGAAGCAAATAATTTCATAAGTCAAAATCAATTTAACAGAAAACAAATGTTTAATTAAAGAGTACACAATAAATGTATGATACTTTGATCCGGACTATAGAATTGATTTTGAATGGGATATGCTTACTGTAATAAGCTTAGCTTTTAAAATTAAATGCAGTTAGTTGAAATGTGAGCTTGAAGTTTAACTGGAATGAAATATTGTCTTTGAGTGGGATGGCACCAGGTGTTGCTGTTTTACATGTACATTTGAACTTAAAAGATCAGATGTCCTTAAGAGAACACAGACAAGATATCTTGAACATGGCTGAGGGCAAGGTTTGTGCAGTCACAACTTAACATGTTGAAGGTTTGAACATTTAAAAAAAAAGGAGTGTAAATATATATATCTATATATAGATATATGTATATATTTTTTTTTAGGGGGTGGGGGTGCAGGGGAACGGGAGAGGAAACAAAATTTCACATGCTGATTATAAATATTGCTTGAAAATTAAAAATGAAAAAAAAAAGGTAAAAGGGTGAAATTGGAGTGGGGGGTGGGGTGTGGGTGGGGGGGGGCAGAGGATGCATGATCAGTGGTGGGCATGACTGGGTGGAGAAGTGAGGTGGGGGAATAGTACAACTTGGAAGGTTTGAAAAAAATCTAAAATAAATGAAAAAAAAAATTGGGGGGGGGGGAGTGGGGTTGGGAGGGGGAGGGGGTGTGACCAAGGCAAGTGGGTGACCAGGTGTGGGTGCGCAACTTCACATGTTTATAATAAATGTTCACAGAAAAGAATGAAAGAAATTTAATGAAATTCTGCCAAATGGTAAGTTTGTTATGTACAAATATGTGGATTTTTAGACAATTAAAGGGCAATAACTCTGAAGTTGCAAAAAGAAATCCGTACAAAATTGTCTGTGCACAACCACATTATAGTGCTCTAAATTCTGTTAAAGTTTCATAGTTCTAGGTCAAATATATCAAAAGTTATGATGCAGAAATTGGCATATCTATAGATCTATAGTACCCTATATAGTTAACACTAGAAACTTCTAAGGGCCATAACCCTGGTGTTACTTGGGCAATCTGTCTGAAACTTGATGGATCCCATAACCTCATAGTGGTGAACATGTATATGAAGTTTGTTTGAAAAAAATCTAAAATAAGGAATGAATTTTTTTTTTGGGGGGGAGGGGGGGGGGAGGGGGATGGGGGGGGGGAGGTGTGTGATCAAGGTAAGGGGGCGACCAGGTGTGGGTACACAACTACACATGTTTACAATAAATGTTCATGGAAAAGAATGAAAGAAATTTAATGAAATTCTACAAAATGGTAAGTTTGTTATGTACAAATATGTGGATTTTTATATAATTAAAGGGCAATAACTCTTAATTTACAAATAAATCCAAATGAAATTGTGTGTACACAACCACATTATGGTGATCTAAATTCTGTTTAAGTTTCATAGTTCTAGGTCAAATATATCAAAAGTTATGATGCAGAAATTGCCATATTTATAGTACCCTATATAGTTAACACTAGAAACTTCTAAGGGCCATAACTCTGGTGTTACTTGGGCAATCTGACTGAAACTTGACGGGCCGCAAGAACTCATTGTGGTGAACATGTATATGAAGTTTTAAATAAATGTTTCCAACCATTTCCTAGATATGGCTCCGGACGGACGGACGGAAAGACGGAAGGACGGACGGACGGACGGAAAGACGGACGGAAGGACGGACGGACGGACGGACAACGCCAAAACTACATCCCTCCGACTTTCGTCGGGGGATAACAAAGATCTACTGTTGTAAAAATCTAGCGATATGTTAATTACAATACATGCATTAAAAACAATCGACGGCAATAATGTTTAACACCATAAGAATGCACACCGCATCTTGAGCAATATCGTATGACAACATTCAGATTTTAAAGCGGGGAAAGTCACGTGCTTCTTTGAAGACTGACTTGACCAATATTATTCCGCCGCTTCTAAAAGGTTTTTACTAATGAACGGAAATCCACTTAGAAACCCGATTCTATTAGTACGCATATGCAGGAAATGAAGGAACTCTTTTACTGTTAGTCATTTTATATAAATCGGGTAAATTACGCGAAATAAAATAAAGGCTAAATCTTGAATGTTTCGAATACCTTTTGTATACTAGAAAAGCAAAATTGAAAACAATAGGTTTATTCTTGTTAAAATAGTCAATCGAGTTTAAAGATATCCAATATGCATATTACATTAAAATAGTTTTACTTTTAGATATAAACTTTTAACGTAGAAAATCCTCTTTTTACATATTTACATTCGCCCCATTCTTATTACGTTCATTTCGTATGAACAGTAAAGGTAAAGGCGCGAAAGTTACGTCAACGCTGCTTAGTTATACCGGGCCGCTGTTATGACAACATCCGCGTAAAATAATGGAGAACGTTCCTTAGATGACGTGGCAGTTGTTCTTTCTAGTGAACAGAAAGGCCGGGGGTGGGAGTGGAGCGGGGGCTGATCTTAATGTGAAGTGCAACTAAAGGAGAGCAATATATAATTTAATCTTCTTTAAAAAGGAAATATAATGTTAATATAAGAAATGAAACTTTTTTCGGTGTTCATGCAAAATGAACGACAGATAGGACCTGCAAATTAAACATGAATCGCTAGCGCGATTCATGGATTTGCCGATCCTATTCTCAAAAAATAATATGTTGAATGCTTCTGTTTTATGACTGCTGTAAATTAAAACCGGAAAATCGTTTACATTTTTATACATAATCATTAAATCTTTGAGAGAATTTTCATTGGTCTGTATACAGTCACATGACTGAGGAAACAAAACGTAAAGACAGACCTGTGGGCGTAGCCAAAATACGTACTGTCCACTAGCGGTACCGTCATGTAACTTTGACATTACAAAATTGTTTGCATTTGATTTCTTTGTATTCAATTTACCTTCAAGATGGTGGATTTGATGATAAAAAAGTTGTTGCCTTTCATCTTCAGTCAATGTAAGATTTGTCGACCTGAAAAAGTGGTATAAACCTCGGGCAACGCATTAGGTTAATATTAGTTTTTCTAGGTCGATAAATTCTTATATCGACCTCATTTAAATAATTTTATATTATATCATACCAGATCTACAGAAATCACAGACCGATGTGATAAAAAAAAATCCGAATTTGCCCTGTAGAAAGAGAAACAATCAAATTAAAAACATTAACAATATTGTAACTAATTAAATAGACATTTAAACAAATTAAAACCTCATTAAAGGATTCTGTATGAAAAAAATATTTTCTTAAAACAAATAAATGAATAATTCAGATTTGAAAATACATGTAAGTAAAAGAATTGTGAAAATATTGGAATGACTTATTGACTTAACATCAAGACCGGTAGAATAAGCAAAGAAGCTTTTAATGAACTATACCTAATCTAAAGATATCTAAAAAAATCAAAACTTTCATTCTTTAGACATAACCTTGATGGCATCATAATGCGCCTCGTAAATATTTAACCGTTAGAAACCACTTGAAAGGGCAATATATCCATTTTTACTTTGATCACGTTTTTCTTTGCTTTGTCGCCATACTAAGAATAAAATATAACTATTTTTTTTATCCATGGTTTTTGAATTCTTCATTGCACGCACCATGCTTTCCCGGAAAATGTGTTCAGACTTCTATAAAGTAGCTATATTGCATAAACTCTGGTCATATATCGTTCTGAAGGTACAATATGCTTTGCATAACCTTTCATCCGAGCGTGACTTTACAATAAAAGGAATATTCAGTTTGTTTCTTACGCACAACAGAAAAAAACAAGGACACCTATCAAAGAGGTAAAGAGGTAGTCACTTTACAGCTCCACATTGACATAGGAGAACGAGTGATTGTATTAACGTGAACATGCACTATATAGATCTGTTTTCGTTCTGTAATTAAACGGAGCTAAGATAATAACTACGAAACTGCTAGGTTACTCTTTACATTCATTTGAGACCCAAAATGTGTAATTGAGTTGGTTTGGGAAAGTGATAGTTAATGTATTTTAACACAGTTTAGTTAGTGGTAGTAAAGGTAGTATTCGTTCTGACCACATAGCTATGTACAGTTTCTATTCACACAATCTTTTTCATCTGTTTTAAAAAAATAATTGAACGAACAATGGAACTTTAGATATACGGACCAATTTTGCTTTGTTTCATTACAGCCAATATTTACGTCTGTTAGATTATTCAGCAGACAGTCAATACTTTAGAAACTGAATGTAATTACAGATCCATCAAACAATGCATTAGCGTTTGAAATGGTCTAGGAATTTGCTGTCTTTTACATAATTCAATTATTTAGTTTCATAATACCGCACGCAAATCTACGAGTTTCGCAACCAAATCGGAAAGTTAATTGCCGCTATGTCTTTTTCAGTCAACTAGTAGTGCATCATTCGTTAAAACCTAATCATAATTTTGAGGATATGGCCTCAGTTAGACTTAAGAAGAGCGTTTTTGTTTGTAAGATATTGCCAGACAGGTACCATTTATAGGCTCCTGTCAGATAGTCGTCTGTCAACATTATACAACGCAATACCAAATATATCAACTTGCTAGAACGGCCAAATATGGAAACAGTATGCAAATAAATGCATTATGTCTAGTGGGATAATTAGAGAGTTCAGAAAACACCTCATGGTCGGAACATTAATATTAATCAGACAGACTGAATTACTTTCAACTATAGTTAATGGATGTGTCGTAACAGTTTTTGACTACTGATGTAAATATCTTGCCTTTGATAGACATTTGTAATTGAATCCTAAAAGGTAGTTTCTCTGAATCTTAGAAAAATTGAGAGTATTCAGAAAATATCCCACGGAGATTTGAGCATTTAATTTTGTATCAGTTACTTCGATTGGCTGCAACTGTATTTCGTTTCTTTAATATCTCTATTGATAGAATAAATATTTTCAAGTGATTGAAAATCTTAGTTTCTTGTGTGAATAGAATGTTTGAATGTCACAGAGAAACAACTTTCTATTAGACTGAATATGTCATAACATTTTTTAAAGGTAGATTTATACCAATGATTGAGATTTACAATGTCATTTTTAAGTGTCTGCATACCCATGCGGCAACATTCTGATGTATTGTTTACCGAAAATGTTTGTTCTTCCTTTATTTGCACGTAATAAGGCGATTGAATCCATGTTTCTGGTACAATATTTTTATTTCCAAGTAAAGGTAAAGTTATGATATTCCTCTATTATATAATGTCTGCAGTTATAAAAGAACCTGATAACATTAGGTTTGTTTACCTACTATCAAAATCGAATGTTCATGAAACTTACTTCCAGTCGGAATTTTTCAACCTATGTTAAAAGTTTTTAGTGCCTATCCGATTGATTGAAATAATGTAAGAAAGAAGCTGTTGTGTGTGCGAGAATGTATCAGAGTAAACAAGAACCGTTAATTGTGTCTATGAAATTTAATTTGCTGAAATGTAAGGGTTATTTTTGGGCGGCTGTTACCGCCAAAATGAATAAATATACAATCCATTCATAAACAAGTCAGTCAGTGGAGTGCATTTCAACGCCGTCTAGTCTAAAACTCCATCCCGTCCAATAAATTTGCAATCAACGCATTTTATTTTGAAACAATTTAATGCAAACCTTCATTCCATCCATCTAAACAAGGAACGATGCATTGAAAAACCATGCAGCTCAATGTGAAGCCGTTTAGCACAACATGAGTACGTGCAGTGTAAAATGAAATGATTTATTACAACGTGACGCCGTGTAATGCATATTGAAACCGCTTTGTGTAATAAAGAGCGGTATATAAAAACTTGATGTCATGAAGTCCAACGTGAAGACGTTTAACGCAATATGAGTGCAGTGTAAAATGAAACGATTCATCAAAGCTTGGCACCGTCTAATGCATACTGAAACCGTGTTGTGTGATTTGGAGCGGCGTATCAAAATTTGATGCCATGCAGCCAAATGTGAAGCCGTTTAACGAAACACGAAAAAGGTTAATAAGACTATCAGTTCATAAGTTTGCCCTGTTATAAATATAGATTCTGGATCTAAGATTCTAAAGTATTTGCTAACATTTAGATTCCTCTTTGAATGGCTGCCGCTACTAAAAGGTTTTTGCTTATGCAATTGGACGGAACTATATCAAGCAATGGATGTAGTGATATTTTATATAATATGTGTATATTTTCAAATTACGTAAATCGAATAAATTAGGTTTTACGCAGGAAAAGTGTAAACACCTTTTGCATGTTAAAAAACATTTGCAAAGACAAAACTGAAAAAGGTTCAATAATTTACCTATTGGTCTTATCTAATTTAATTGGTCTCAAACTCCGGCATCTGATTGCTGCAGTTAGAGGACGACAGGGAAAGTTTTGCCACTGACTGTTCCAATGTTGTGTCCTCCCGTTTCCCTTTATCATGTATGTCTGCGTATGTTGGTTACCTTTGTGCTATTTTTGTATTCATTTGTGCTTATATATGTATCAACTCAGTCGCTGTACATTAGTATACATTTATACGTATCCCTGTTTTAATACAGAGTGATGTATTGATGGCTCGTTCTTTGAATGGGACCTTTAGCTTTTCCTCGTATATCTACACACATGGACTTATTCTCATGGAGCCTTTGTTAGACATCAGATCTCTGAAGAGACAATCTTTAGTTTATCTTTAAAGTTGCCTATATATGTGTTCAGTGTGTTTCTAATCCAGTGGTGATCGAATAAAATTGTGTGTTGTACTTGCTACTTTATTAATCATTTGAGAAGTACTTGTGCTTAGACCATAAAGTACTTCTTGTATCAGACAAATTTCCTTTTGTCTAGGGACATGGAGTGTGTTCAGAAAGCACATCATGGATAACAGTATATTCAATTATATTTCTGACAGATTGAATAAGTTAAGTAATGTTTTGTCCTTAATCGATCTACTGGTGTAAATCTGTTTTCCTTAGCGGACATATGCAATTGATTTATAAACTGACTGTTAATGCGTCTTAGGAAGCTGATTATATTCAGGCAATACGTGCAGAGAAAAACATAGCCAGTCCATAATAATGTTACTATTATACAAAGAAAAGGTTTTACTGGTAATGGATATTTATTCCTAAACAATTACCAGTTGCTTATTTAAGTTTAATAACTAACGATAAATCAGTACCCGGATCTCTTTAATATCATGATTTTATTTTCTAGCAAATATGTTCCATTCATGACTCTCGTGCTGTAAATGACGTATAATGAATTGCGTTTGTGTAGTAATTTCGTGCATTAACTATAATTGTTTTACGTAAATCCGGATAAAAATCAAATAGACCCGCCCGCTTAGCTCTGTAGGTAGAGCGTCGGTCTACGGATCGCGGGGTCGTGAGTTCGATCCTCGGGCTGGGCGTATGTTCTCCGTGACTATTTGATAAACGACATTGTGTCTGAAATCATTAGTCCTCCACCTCTGATTCAAGTGGGGAAGTTGGCAGTTACTTGCGGAGAACAGGTTTGTACTGGTACAGAATCCAGGAACACTGGTTAGGTTAACTGCCCGCCGTTACATGACTGAAATACTGTTGAAAAACGGCGTTAAACCCAAAACAAACAAACAAACAAAAAATCAAATACCTTAATAGTTCCTCTTTGTTCCTTGTAATATATTTCTCGATTAAAAAACACGTTATTTTACAAAATAAAACACTTAGCGTATCACTGAAGATAATAAAATAAACTGGAACTTTTGTCTTTGTTACGTCATGACGTACTATCTGTTTTCGAACGTAAAGTTCGCCTGCTTTGTTAATACGCTAATGTAATATGTTGCCTATGGTATGCAAGAAAAGATTCTATCACTGGTTGTAGGTGCACATATGAATATTCAGCTCTCGGGTAACTGTTCACCTGGTAACTCGGCAGAGTCTCGTTATCGACTAAAAAGTTACCCTCGAGCCGAATATTCCCATCTACATCTACAGCCAGTGTAAGAGTTGGCCTATATTCACGTTCGAAGAATGTCATTGTGGTTACACCTCTTTAAAACCATTTGACGTCATCCATATATGAAAGGTAATAAAGCGCAGTACAAACTTTTGTCATGAATGGCTTCATCTCCAGTCTGAAACAGCTGTATAGCCGGCCATATGGAGGGAATGCATTAATATATAAGTTGGCGGTTATTTCATTTATTGTCTTCTTGCACGCAATACAATATACCAATACTTCTGAAAAGTAATCATATGTCATGAGCACTGGTCCAATGTAACGGTGGATATGTAAAATGATTAGGGCTTCAAAAAGTTAGATTAGTCGTTTTGTTGTTACCGTTTTATCAGAGAAAGAAACCATAGTTTTCCATAATTATTTTATTTAACTAAATGAAGCTGGGAAAGTAGCTAAGAAAACGGATGATGAAAGTTATGAATAAATTCTTGATATTCATTAGAGGTCATTTCTTATTTATACTATATATCTAAAAAGAAACACAATAACCAATATATTGACTCGATAGCAGAGACAGCATATATTAAATACCATCAATCAAATGTTGGCTTCGCATTACTTGTCTAGTTTAACATCATCCGATTTCCAATATCATTAAATTGTGTTTATTACTCTTTATGAGATGTGCTTTTTCTTACTAAAAGGGAGAATGTTGAACGGAAAAGCATTGGAGAAAATTTTTATCGATGTTTCATTAAATTAATCTGTCATTGTTTGCTCCATTTTTACATCCTGTTACAAAGGGTTTAATGAAACAGGGTGGAGAAAAGGTAAATTGCGAAGTGACAGTCCATTCTTTTTATCACAGTATGCATTATTGTAAAGATAAATTTACTGTATGGGTCATTGACATTCATAACACGACAATAATGGATGTCTTCACCTAAATACATCCACACATATAAAAGGTTTGCATTTACCATAAGTTGTAGGAAATAATTGATAATGTTCGGGAAAACTCTAAGAAACTATAATCGTTATGCCGTCATATCTGATGTTATGCTGAGATGTTGTTTATCAGAATTGGATATTCATAATTTCAATATTCGAAATTGTTTCTATTCTATGATGTTTGTAAAGTTCTAAGTTCGTCCATTTTGTAGCAACAAGATGTGTACGTTGTTTTTCTTGAATGGAAATTCAGCTTAGCTATTCATGATAAGAAGATACCATTGAGCATATGAAAACTGATTATACGAATTTCTAAAATGATGTAAATTTTGAAATTTAATCAACATTTAAATTTACTGTCTGACACGTCAAGTTGTACAAAGTTAAGTCCTTAACTACAATATTCATGACTTGGCCAGATATGAGCTATTTGCTCCTTTGTATCCGAACTTGTGCACACTCATACTCTCGAAATCTTCTATTCCAATTGTGTTTCAGATGTGTGTATTTACTGATTATTTCATTTCAGTCAGGTTGGCTTGAATAAGAATTCGTACTTGCAATTTCAGGTTAAAATTGTATAATTTCGATTTTTTGTGGTGTTTTCCCTTTTAGATAATGCTTCAAAAGTTTATCTGCAATACAGTATTCAAAATATATTATGGCTATTTAGAAAGTGGTGAAAACAATAATTCCCATTCTGCCTAAGCGGTCCGTCTTTAATTACATATGAGCAAATACAAATTCTGGAGCGTAAATTACGACTATCAACTCTTCATAAAAAGAAGAAATATTCGTGTCCTTCAACTTAAATTCAGATAATATCTATTTTCTAATAAAATGTTCTTTGTTATGATAATACAGGTACAACAGAAAATACACAAAAAGAAATAAAAGAAATATTAATATAATCAAAATCTTAGTAAAAGTCTCTTAGTCAGGTCTTTATTTCAACTCATTTAGATTTGAAGATTGAATACTGCTTAAGCCGGTGCTAGGGGGCGTGGGCAGTGTTACATTTTCCATTACTGCTCATGAACAGACTCAATCAAACCGAGTCTGCAATTTTCACTGTTTGCCTAGTTCTCGGTGCTTCCGATGGATCTACTTTCCAGATTTTATTTATTACTGAGTATGTCTAAAGTTGAAATGAGCCATGTGACTGCATGTTATAAAAATATTTTTTTATGTCAAATTATGCTAGGAATTATTCAATTGACCATCTACAGATTTTAAAAACTTTCTGTATGAATTAACAGTCCCAGTAAACATATATGCTGCTTTGGTGATTTAGAGTCTGAGACTGCATTTAGGCTCGCTATTTAAAGCATTGTTGCTGTTAACACGTGTGTGTTTTTGTATTTATGCAACATTATGCCGACGTGTTATTTCACTGGCCATCTTATTTTGGGGTAATAATAGTTGATAAACGAAGATCAGGTTTATTTACAATTGATTTAGTGATGAAAATGTAATTGGTAAAAAGGAAGCAGATGCGATAGAAGGGTCTGTTTTGTTATTTTAGGGACATTTACACCAATTCATTGCCTGTAAGTAGAAATCTATAGAGGCAGTATCTGTATAGATCCCTGGTTAAGAGAAACGTCGATGAATAATACTTATCAGGCGCTAAAATACTTGATGCCATGTTTTGAGATAGAATAATTGATATTTGGGACTGGTTACCGTTTCCCCAGGCCCATTCCGTATTTATTTTATTTGTACATAGCATTTGGTGGCATGATACTATGCTTCATGAATTCTTAACAGCTAGAAGCATTTAACAGATGTGCAATTATGACAGGTTTAAAATCAAATACCAAATACTTTGCTGACGACGGAACGCATAATGGAATAAAATAGATGACAAAATAATGAATGTCCTTTTACATAAAATATAGCCGTGCAGAAAACATTAACGCAAACCAAAGATTTTTCAAATATGTTGAAAGCAGATACTATTGATAATTTGTTAGAGCTATATCAAGAAATTATACACAACATAACAAACAATATTCTTGTATTCGGTAAATAATTGTTAAAAAAAGTTCAGGCTGAAATTTAACTACAATGAGAAATAGCTAGTTTGACATCTGCGTCCTCCCGGAAAAATGAAATAGTTTATGCAGCCTATGTAAGGGAATCAAAGAGTTGTCTCGGCTTTTATCCACTGACCCTTCTGCACGTATTATGCATACTATTTAAACTGATATGGAATACTGAAAAATGACTGAAAACTGACCTAAACTCTTTCAGAATTATCATTTAAATGCGTCTGGCATAGAAAGAACATTTTCAGAAGCATTGTGACTTTTCCTATTCACAGCCATACCATGTTAAATTAATACATCATCATCTTCCTTATTGCTTGAAGATGTCAATGTCTGGACATTGCTCTTTCAACGCTCTTTCAATTTAATATGAATTTAAATCTCTCTTTGCAAGCTTTTATTTCAATCCTATGTATGCCTGTTTTATAATGGTAATGCATTATAAAATGTTTTTATCTTCTAAAGGAAAGTTTGCCCTCATGTCACCTATTGCCCTCAGGAATATTCCTCCTCTCTGCTCTCTTTTACATTTGAATTTTTGGTTTTTATTACGCTGAAAACGGCAGACATAAAATGTCCATGAAAATAATACTTGCACTTAAGCCTAAACAACAACAATATAGGTCAAGCTTTTATTTCAATCCTATGTATGCCTGTTTTATAATGGTAATGCATTATAAAATATTTTTATCTTCTAAAGGAAAGTTTGCCCTCATGTCACCTATTGCCCTCAGGAATATTCCTCCTCTCTGCTCTCTTTTACATTTGAGTTTTTGGTTTTTATTTCGCTGAAAACGGCAGACATAAAATGTCCATGAAAATAATACTTGCACTTACGCCTAAACAACAACAGTATAGGTCATGCGCATCACTTACATCTTAGATGAAAGCGACGTGTAGTTATTCAGCCAATGCAACAAAAAATATAATAACAAATGTCTATTGTTGTAAAACTCATACAATACACGCATCAAAAACAATCGACATGACCTTGTTAAAGGCAATAATGTTAAACACCTAAGAATGCATACCGCAACTTGATAAAAATCATATAACAACAATATACATTTCAATTAGATTTTAAAGCGGGGAAAGTCACGTGCTACTTTGGAGACTTAATTGTAATAACATTATCTTTTGACCATGCCAATTGTTGCATTAGCAGAAACATGCCACATTGTGATGTAGGAAAAGTACTTTTACAGTAAGTGTCAGTATTATACTTTAATACAGTGTCAGTATTGTACTTTAATACACTGTCAGTATAATAGTGTTATATGTTTTATACTTTGTCGTTGGTTGCCCTGTTAGCTTTAAACTTTGCTGATTTATTAAATTAGTAAATTAAATGCATTTGATGTGCATTTTCTACATTTAAAATTATTGCATGTATCTAAAAGTAAACTATTTTAATTAAAGATGTATATTGCATATCTTTAAACTCGACTGACTTTTCTAACACGAATAAACCTATTCTTTTCAGTTTTGCATTTTTAGTA
Source organism: Mercenaria mercenaria (assembly GCF_021730395.1). Taxonomy (NCBI): domain Eukaryota; kingdom Metazoa; phylum Mollusca; class Bivalvia; order Venerida; family Veneridae; genus Mercenaria; species Mercenaria mercenaria. Next base: position 7,678,192 of record NC_069372.1, read on the forward strand.
TATAAAAGGTATTTAAAACTTACTTTTGCCTTTATTTCGTTTCGCGTAATTTATTCAATTTCTATAAAATGACGTCATATATGATTGACAGTTAGACTCTTCCTTCATTTCCGTCAATATACTAATACAGTCGGGTTTCCAAGTTGATTTCCCTTCCTAAGTTAAAACCTTTAAGAAGCAACGGATTAATATTGGTCAAGTCATTTACAGTAACGATGTCTTGAATATGATTATTTCAGATATTATTTATTGACAATTATTTTTGTTTTGTATCTTTTTTCCTTCCTACTTTTTTTCCTGTGGTAACGAATAACTTTTCCTGCTTCGTCTTGTCCTTAATGTTGTTTCCTGTGGCGCTCTAGCTTCTGCAAACTCATCGAGTACATACATTTACAGTCCCATGAGTTTTGACTTATATTTCTTTACATGAGAATAATTGTTTTTACAATGAGTTCTTCTGGTCACGTTATACATTTTGTAGTTACTGTTACTGTGAAATCATTAAATTTCGTGGGCATGAAATTTCGTGGTTTTAGTGGGGATATGAATTCGTGGATTTCAACTTCTGAACATTAAATGAATGGGAATTTTACTTGTTCGTTGGGATTAAATTTCGTAGATTGACTCAACCACGAAATCCACAAAATTAGTTCCCCACGAATATTAATGATTTCACAGTATGTGTGTAAGGGCTACAGCTTGCACGTCACACTGTCTTGTAATAAAGAAACATTATAGATTCTATAGTGAAGCTTTGTGCGTGTAAACTAGTTTAAACTCCTCATTGGTGTTTTAGCCCATGAGTGTTTCATTTGCGTTAATGTGTCCATTTGCTCAGCCGCTATATAACTACTGTATATACATTAACACATTCCAATATATCTGTGTGGGTGTCGTATGGCGGCTGCGTTCTTTGAATGTGGCTTTTCCTGTTGAACTTTTGTCCTAGTACAAGTCCTGTTTTACGGAATAAAAGATTTCACTTACAATGGCGCAAATCTTGTTAAGGAACGTGGCTTTCCCTGTTGAATATTCATACTTCCCCCTATATCCGACCCTTTTATCTACCCCTTACCACCACACTCATTCCCCCTCTACCCCATTTTTCTGTACTTTGCATATAATTAAAATGTATTTGTTGATGGATTTTTGAAGCAACATGTCTACAATATTTTTTTCCGTTACATATTCTTTTTGTTGTGGGCATACTTTGCGATGCAGGACTCGATCTATGGCTGTGTTTGGGGTGCTCAGTGCTTCCGGAAAATTTACCCTTACATTTTATCTTTTATATATTTTGAAAAGTTCACTGACTGAAATAAATATATGTATATAAATATTGTTCTTAAACTGTTTGTTTCTCTTGACAGGTTTTGTGTTTATTGTTTTAAATATAATTGTTGGTACTTATACGTTGTATTTGACAATATTTGCCAATCCTAGTACAATACGACCTTGTTAGGTAAACCGACGATTTTGTAATCCTTTATCAATATGATAGCCAACAGTTTTTTCCTCAAGAAACTATAAATCATGACGGCTTTGTGTGTTTCAAACCCAGTGGTGATTTGATATATTGTGTCTATTGTGCTTAAGTACTATATTCATCCATTGAGATGAGCATGTGATAAGATCATAAAATTCTTCCTACATTAGATTAATTTCCTTATGTCCTGGGATATGTAGGCTATTCAGAAAACACACCAGTGATAACAGAATATTCAGTTATGTTTCTGACAGAGTGGATAAGTTACTGCAAATAGATGTGGTCACCATCTACTGCTATAAATCGGTTCTGGTAATGACTTGATCAAGTGTGTTCCGTGTGTCGTTGGAAATTCATATTGTCCAGGCAACAACTGAAAGAAATCCTAGTCCGATCGTATGGCCACGATAAAGCTATTTATATTCCGAGGTAGTATTTTACCGGATGTAGTTTTTGATTTGTTACATATACGCATTGTAAGCAGAGTCAAAACATCTCTCTCTCTCTCTCTCTCTCTCTTTCTCTCTCTCTCTCTATCCTCACTTGATTTTTCCTAGAATCTTACATATTTAAATGTTACCGATTGCCTACCTGCTTGGTGCCTGGCATTAAAATAAATGGGAATCGGTCAATGTATGTAGGTGTCTCATAAGCCAACTTGGCTGGCCTTTTCAGTAGAGGTGACACTATAATAAACAAACACAGTACTTTACTTTTCGACCTGTCAGTTTTGCGGTTATACATTGTATACTCGCCTTTAATGCAACTTCAGTCTTCATGGAAGTTACTAAATAAACTTTTTCCGTGAGTAGAATTTTCATCGTACATTATTTAGGGCATTTCCGGCAGTTGTTACTGTGCACTGGTCCATTACTTTTAGATACAGTTTTTCGTTACCTCTGGTATGTAAGAATGCTCAAATGTAGAGATTCATGAAAACATTTGTTTTCATGTAAATGTTCGAATCTATGATTAATTATAATCTATTTGTGTCAATTATGCAATATTTTATGTACCGCAGACAATATTTAAGAAAATGAAACCATGTCATGTTTATTTAAAGTGTGCTTCAGTTTCTTGGTTTTTATCTTTAAATACCAATTACAAATTGTTTATGCACCTATACTGTTCGTAACGAACTTACGATGGCTGAAAGTGACAGAGTACATACAGAAGTAGATATACTTAGAAGTTTTAAAAAAAAATCTGTTCATAAAAAAATTCTAGGAATTTTCTCTATAAGAAAGTGTTCAAGTGATCGAAGCAATATATCGGTAGTTTTTGTTGTATATAACCAAAGTTAAATTGTAATTCTACGATCAGATCAGATCAGTATACATATTGTAAATATATCAGCTAATGACGTTCGTTCAATTTCTAGTTATAGGACAAATATGACAATACTTAAAATTGGAGCGTGTACTCTCGAATTTTTGCTGCAAACGGTGGTTGAAAGTAAAGTAATTTGTATCCTTAAATTTGATTTCTCGCACTTCGGCTTGAATAACATGTCATGATTAATGACATTTGATGTAAAAGTAATCATTCTTGTAATATAAACTGAAAAGAGGATTAATTAAGAAATAATATCTCATTCAGTGATTTGTCGCTGAATAAATCATTGTTTGGAGTTCAGATGCGAAGGAATTATATCACAAGGGCGCAGCCCGAGTGATATAATAATACGCATCTGAACGACAAACAATGTTTTTATTCAAGAGCAAATCACTATATGAGATATATTTTTCCGATTCTAACACGTTACCAACGACTTTAAAGTACATACTTGACGGCATTCATTAAATAGATGCCCGTTTTCAATTGGTTTCTTTTCCAGCGCGCCGCTATGCCGTTTGACGCTATGACGTAATAATTGTGACGTTAGAATAGTGAATTGTTGTATAATAATTCACTGTTTTCAGCCTTCTTTGTTTAATAGGAAAATGAATCGGATCGTGTTAGAACAAGCAAATTCGATGAATTGGTATCCCCCACCGAAAGGGTTTGTGGTGAGGAATGGCAAAAAAATGTATCCGGCAAAAAGTTGAGGATGTTATTAAAAGAAGCAAATAATTTCATAAGTCAAAATCAATTTAAAAGAAAATGAATGTTTTAAGTGTACATAATAAATGTATGTTATGTTGATCCTGGCTAATGAAATTATTTTGAATGGAATATGTTTACTGTAATAAGCTAAGCTTTTAGAATTAAATGGAGTTATTTGAAATTTGAGCTTGAAGTGTAACTAGAATGAAATATTGTCTTCGTGTAGTTTGGCACCAAGTGCTGCTATTAAACATGTACATTTGAACTTAAAAGAACAGATCTCCTTAAGACAGCGCAATCAAGTAAGATATATTGAACATGGCTGGCGGCGGGGAGGGTGTGGATGTTGAAGGTGTGAACATTTGTTTTAAAAAGGAATGGAAAAAAAAAATTGGCGGGGTGGGGGAGCGGGGAAGACCGGGTGAGGGTACAAAACTTCACATGTTGATTATAAATATTGATGGAAAATAAAAAATGAAAGAAAAAAAAAATTTGTGGGGTGGACGGGGGGGGGGGGGGGAGGGGGTGTGACCAAGGCAAGGGGGTGCCCAGGTGTGGGTATACAACTTCACATGTATATAATAAATGTTCAAGACAAAGAAGTTTAATGAAATTCTACCAATATGGCTCCGGACGTGGAATTTTCATTAAATCAAGGGCAATAACTCTAAGGAAAATTGACCAATTAAAAAAAATGACGGGCATCATCGAAGTATGTTGGTTCATATTTATTTCAAGTTTCATGAAATTCTACCAGCTTGTTACTGGGAAATGGCTGCAGACGTGGATTTTTCATTAAATCAAGGGCAATAACTCTAAGGGAAATTGACCAATCCAAAAAGAACTTGACGGGCATCATCGCAGTATGTTGGTTCATGTTTATTTCAAGTTTTATGAAATTCTACCTGCTAGTTACTGAGAAATGGCTGCGGACGGAGAGACGCACGCACGGACGGACGGACGCACGGACGGACAACGCCATTTCAATACCCCCTCCCGATTTCATCGGCGAGGGATAATAAAGTATACATTACACAGCTAATTTGTTCTCTAAAATGAGTCACACAAATGAATTGGTGCTCGGTATAAAGAAGCGTTATATATGCAAAGCAGCAATATTTCGATAGCAGATATTTCGCAAAACTTATTCAACACCATGCCTATTTTACAGACATATTCATATTACAATCCATGCACCATTGTTTTATACATACATACTTGCCACGTTTAACTAAAATATTGATCCAAGAAGAGCCATGTGGCAAGCATGAAGCAAGCCCTTCAATGACATGATAATACAGTGCACCCGACAATAAAGTACGTTTTCATAAACCGTGAAAACTTCTCCATCAGTCATCATTCGTTTTTTCTCGTGAAAATAGCTGTTATCTCCAAACTTTTCTTGAATTACTATTAACAAAATAATCCTACGTTGTACTTCACAGTGCTTAATTTTGTACCGTTTTTGCTGATTAATGTAATTCGCTTGGAACTTTGTATGCCATGTCAATGGTTTATTCAGAAGGCCAAAGCAAACACAAACGAAATAAAACGACATTCATCTAGCCATTAAATGGAGATTTTAGTCTTACTGTCGCTATAAATTATGTATTACCCAATTAATATTCAGTTCCTCTAGCGTAAATATATCTATCAACTGTTCATCTAGAGAAATAATTATTGCAATATCATCTGTGCCAAAGGACATAATTGTCACCTAAATTCAATTATTTTCGTTACCATGGACACAGTGAATACAGCGGATGTTATGTAATTGTTACTGTTTATAAGTATTCTGTGTTATGAATTTAAATCTAAATATGAGATACAAAAAGTAGTGGAATGAAAATGCGTGAAAAGACTTATACATAGATATTTGGTCATTAAAATCCTAAGCGTCAGATCTTCTGTCAAGTGATGCTTAGTATATCATAGTTTTAATGACTTGAAAAACACCCTATGCTATAGCTCAAAGTGTATATTATAGTCGCTCTGCACGAAATATACAGACAACTATTGTTTTTACTAAAATGCATTGAGTGTCATTTAAATATCTTATTCTGCTAGACAATTATTTATCTGAATATAGCGGTTAATTATTTTCCAAGTGTTTTGGGTCTGAGAATCCCAGACAGCTTTCCGTGTAATTCAAATTGATCTTAGAAATGACAACTTAACTATTTGAGGAAATATAGGATCTATTTCTGAAAGCATTATTTGAGTCAAACAGAAATAAATATAAATATTACTGGAAAAGCTGAGACTTTATTGAAAGCTTAGGCGAATAGTTATTCTAATCTCCAGTAAAAAGAAGCACATTTTACCTTTAGACATGCAAAAAATAATGCATAATTGCTAAGATGGATTTAAGCAGAGCATTTAATCGGTTCGTGATCAGTGATTTGAATATGTGAAGGTCAAATCAAGAAATTTTAACATTTTCTGTAGCGAAATTTATCAAGTTCCAACCCACGTAAGTTGAAAATTGTTGTAAATGTCAAGAAAATCCAGCAAAACAATATGACGACTGTTAGATACATGACATAATTATATTGCATATAACATAAACAGTGTTTTTCACTCAATACTATATTCAGCAAATTTTTTGTTATGAATGAATAAATAAATTTCTCCATTGTAGGTTGATACTTAGCAATTGTTTGGTTCTTTCTGGACTTTTATGAAATATCAACATCGATCTGATTAAACACGTTTCAAAAATCTGCTCATAACATTTTGATAAATGCTCTATATATCATTTGTAGAGAGAGTGCTAATGATATTGTGAAAAAAAATCACAGACTGTTTAATCAAGATCTAAACCATTCAAAACTGGCCATGCAACAGTTTGATCCCTTCGGCCTTTATGCTTCGGAGAATACGATCAAATATTCGATATTTCACGGTTGGCTATACAGAAAGAAGAGTTCAAGAGAGAGAGAAAAAAAAGAAATTAAAAAATTTAAAACATACTAATGTCGCAATAATGGGAGAAACAGCAAGATTCTTTCTTCCTCAATTAGTCCTTAATTTATTGTCTCTTTGCATAAAACAGACATTTCCGCAAAACTTCTCGTAACTTCTAAGAAACAATTACATGATAGAAACATTGGTCGTAAGATGTCCGAGAAATGTAATGAGGGGATAATTAAAATGGGATTCCCTTTTGGAATCTAATTTCTTGTGTTTTTATTTCTTGGACACGTTGCTTTAACGGTATTCGACCTTATTTCTTGTTACTGCGTTATCAGAGAAAAAACTGCCCTTTGTTTGTTTCTGTGGAATAAATGGCGCAAGGGACGTAATGAAATATGAAATTAAATTTCAAAATGTTTTCAATATATTCTTAAGAAATTCCTTGATAATTTAGATTCTCTCAAACAGTGTACAGCTGATATCGTAGGTCTAGAATTGTGTCGTTTAATGTCTGTAATCACCGTATCGTTACTGCTATGTACATGTATTTTTTCTTTACCATGGGTTTCAGCTGAAAAACACTTACATCTATTCATATTTCATATCAGGCATGCCTTGTTTCCTGTAACAGACTAGACGAACTTCAATTTGTTTGATAGGTGACCCGGTGTTCTAGTGGTAACAAGCTTGACTGTCAATCCAGATGTCCAGGCCTCGAATCCCGGTCCAGGCACTGAAAGTTTCTGAGATGCACTTGACTGTCTCCCACCTTAATAAGAGGTCAGTACTGGTTCTTCCCGGGAAAGACGGCTTCGCCTGTATCGTGCTTTACACCGGGCACGTTGAGAAACCAGACTGGCTAAGAGCTAAGCAAAGTTAGCCGGACAGGCTTGAATTTAAAGGATTTCGCTCCCTGTATTCCGGGGGCTTTCTCTCGCCCTGTCCCTCTGGTCATGCCAGATCGCTCTGTGTCTGTTCTAGAGGATGAATTAACTGTCGTCAAAGTTATCGAAATATTCAGATACATAACAAAAAACGCGAAAATATGTATTTTTCAAATCATTCGGAAGATGAAGAATCTGCAGGTAAATCATCTCTTTCCAGAGACCATTTTATATTCTAATGTGTTTTTAGTGTATCATCTGTTGAAAACAGAAATAAGTAATGCAATTTAGAGAATTATTGCCAATGTACCACTTGATGGTCACATTACCGGAAGCAACAGTATATCTGATATATTGACTTGCTTTACAGTGTTTATATGTTTCATTTTAGTGCATTGTTGAAAATAAAAACAGTACAATGCAAAGATTATACATGTACCTGGACGATAAATCTTTAATTCTAACTATTAAGAACGATTCTCTTTGAAAATTGTTACCCTAGCTCTAAGCAAATAGATTTGCGTGAACACATGTCTCAAGCAACGTTATACTAAGCACTATCCAAATATTGACTTCCTATAAAAGGCAGAATTTATAGAAATAAGTTCATTATTCACCATCAATCATTCTCCTTAGATCATAAGTTGACTTCTCTTTTCCTATCATATTTTAAATTATTCAATATCAAAGGTTATTATCTGTATGATGAGTATATATCTCCAGGAAGTTTGCTTTAAAGGAGTTTAATGTTGAAAGGAAATGTACGGTGTTCTTTTAGGATCATCATTGTTTACCCCTTATCCATATAGTGCGACAGTGCGATATGATGTAGCAAAGATACGATGCGATGGCACGATAATACGATGAAAATACGAAAAGAAGGATGCAAAACTGAACTAGGCAAGGGTATGTATTTATCTTCCATGATATTTGCCTTTTATTCAGCATTTTAGAGTTAACGTCAGTACAGAAAATGTATCTGTTATGATGAAAACTTTATTAGTTAATTGTATCTTTTAAGATCTAATAAATTGTTTTCAACTATTTCCTTTTACATTACAGTAAACATTTACAAGATAATCCCAACTAAAGACCTCACAAGGCTTGCAAAGACTTCTGCAATAAATGCGTAATGACATTATGTACATGATTAATCAAACACAAATGAATCTGTGAACAATTTGATAGATGGTTCATTAAACTTTTCAAAAACGACCTCCTACAGATAGGTTATACATCCACTAGAAAGTTTACATCGTAGCATTATAATGTTTTTGGTTTTATTTTTTATACTTCAAATTGAACCTTATATCTTCATCTTTTATATAGAAGAAGATTCTTTGAAGGGTAGAAGACAACCAAGCAAATGATAGCAAACTCGGACTGATTGAGCCTTTTCATGATAGGTAATGAAATGTGCAATATTCCACACGCCCCGTAGCACCGGCTTAATTGGAACTCTGTTAACATTGCATTGAATGTCATTGTCCAGACTTGCAATTATATTTTCCCATTATTCAATACACTGCTTGTATGTTTATCGTTAACAGATCTGGCCATTATGCTATGCAGAAATATCCATGTAAATATTATCTTAGTCAAACATTTATTGACTTACTTGATTTAGTCAAACAATATCTCTTCCGACAAAAAAAATCTTATATCTGCATAAAGCAATGAATAAACTATTGGTTGATCTTCAGTCTAGCTTAACTCGTTACTTTAAATAGGTTGTCTATCTATATCTTCATATAGTATTAGTAAAATAAACAAGATCTTAGATACCATTTCATCTTATAAACTTTTCTTGACAATATTCCAAATGTTCATTGAACAGTAAACATTGTAACGACATGAGGTTTAAGATAAAGCAACAAAAAACGTAAGTCACAAAAAATATGTACCGTAGAAAAGTAAATTGTTCAGTTGTTCATAAGTAGAAATATGATTATCGTAGAAGTACGGACTATGGTAATACTATACAACATCAAACTTATAGCCAGTGGTGAGCTTTCACATAAAGAACAACGATTTAAATAGAAAATAATACGTCAAACTTTATATATACGCCTTCTAATAAAAAACTGTTGAAACAAAAACAAAATGTCTTATGTAATGCATAACTTACAGAACAGTCGCTATGTTGAAAATAAGCATAGAAACACTGTCTAGAATTTTATTCATTGTCCTTCTGCACGCACTATACAGACCATTGTATTTAATGTTAAAGACTGAAAACTAGCCTGAAGTTCTCAGGCCATGGAGTGCAAAAGTGATAACTTTCAACAAGTACCGAGACATACCATTATTAGGAGATTTTGCTATATACTGACCGAAAAGGAATATGACCGATGGTCATACAGCATGTTTTTGAGCTGATTGTCTTTGTTGTTCAAAGATGTCATTCAGAAGTGGCTGATATACCGTCTTACAAATCTGTCATGGAATAAATTCTCCACCAATTTCAAATTGGTACTTTACTATATCATGTTATGTTATGTTACGTGATATTATATAATATTATTAAATATTATATCATCTTATATTATATTTTTTCATGGCAACATGTTAAAAAGTGAATTACATAGAAAGACAACCACCCTAAATGCTAAATGCATTCTTTACTAGTGCAGACACATAGCCTTCTGACCAGAGGGACGGAAGGAGAGAAAACCACAAGGACATATTATGAGAGAGGAATCTGTTCGATACAGATATATACAGTTAACTTAGGCTAGCTGTTTGTTAACAGACAGTCTGGTTTTTAATGATTCCGTTCTATAGCATAACCAGCCCTCTTTCCTGGAGAAAACAGAACAGGAAGCTTTGTTGGATAGGCTATACTGAAGAGGTTCTCGGAAATTTCCAGTTTCCTCTTTTAAGATATCTAAATATCATTAACCTTCTAAGGTGTCTATTTCTTCTTCTTAACCCTTAACCTGCTATATTTCTATAATGGACTGGTCCATCTTTCAATTTGGACAGTACCACTTATTACTCAAAGGGGTTTTCACTGAAAATTTACTGACTGAATAGCGAACAGTGCAGACCATGATCAGACTGCACGGATGTGCAGGCTGATCTTGGTCTGCACTGGTCGCAAAGGCAGAATCATCTGCCGCCAGCAGGCTAAGGGTTAAGGAAGATGTTTTTCTGTGGTAATTGTACAATATGTGATAGTGTTGTTGTGGAAAAAGGTGTGTTTCTGTTGTAATTGTAGAAATATGTGTTTGTATTGTTTTGGGAGAAAAGATGTGTTTGCAGTATGGTAGAAAAAATTGTATTATTGTAAACGAAAGGTGTGCTAATATTTGTAGAAGAAAGATCTGTTTGCATTATTATAGTGTGGAAAGGATTTGTGTTTGTATTGTTGCAGAAGAAAGATGTGTGTGTATGGTAGTACAAGAAGGATTTGTTTGTATTTTGTAAAAGAAAGACGTGTTTATATTGTTGTGGACGACGATTTTGTATCTTTGTTCTGTTTGTAGTATTTGTATTGTTGTGTTAGAAGGAAGAAAAGGATGAATGTATAGGCTTTATTTAAAGGTGCATAAGATCAATAGACATGAACTGCAATGCTCTTTACGACCAACACGTTATCCAGTAACAGATACTTATCTGGGGTTATTTTACTTCCTTGTAACGGTGTGTTTGTATACATATTGAAGACAGATGTATATACTGTTGTGGAAGGAAAATGTATTTGTGAGACCCGTTGAATGTTAGCATAGCATGTATAGAAAAACTGTTTGAGAGCATAAAGACTATACTTACAATTCATTTGAATATGAATTTTCACATTATTTGCTTTTATAATATCTAATAAAACAATCGTAAAGGAACACTCATGTTTTCGTGCATTACCTAATGCGCTAACCTAAAACCTTGGTGATAGTTTACTTATCAAACACAATTGTTATATATCAATATTAAAGAAGAACAACAGTTTACCTGTTAGTCAGACAGAGTGTCTGATCAAAGATGGATAATATTAGATAAATTGAGAGACTTGTGCGGTAAATGCCTCTCGTTACTAAAAGGCTTCTGTTAATGCAACGGAACTTCAAACCAACATCTAACTAAGAAATTTGTATGTAGACGGAACTATCTGGCTGTGAAAGTTTCATTCCTTCGCTTCTAAAAGGTTTCGGCTAATGAACAGAAATCCATTTCAATATTAGTACATACACTGTACTCTTGCTATTAAGATAGCGGTAAATTCACCTTTACAAAATGTTCTTTTCATAAATTATTGCCGAATATCAGTCCTTCTCTAAAATGACCTAGCTTATACAAATTGATAGCAAGAAATTTTCAGACAAATTACGACGTGGTAAAGTATGGCGTTTATCACACTATGCAACATGGTAAAGTATAATGTTCTATTTAATCCTTTTGCATTACTGACTGACAACTGTTACATGTCTCCAGGAACATAAATCACTGTGATTTATCAGTGTTAGATATAAAATGCATTCTAATATTTTCAGCTTATACATGAATCCTCCGGGATGAGCATGTTCTGAGATTCTAAATTTCTTCTTATAACAGATTTATTTCCTTGTCTCTAGAGATATTCCGAGTGTTCCGACAATGCCGCATAGAGAACAGAATATCTTATTCTCTACTAGACAGACTGAATAACTTTCACTGCTAGACAATGAATGTCTTGACCTTGATGTAAATCATTTTACCTTAAACAGACATTTGTAATTGAATCCTAAAGCTAGTTTTCATTTGTGTAAAAATTGGGTGTTTGGAAAACATCTGACTTGAAATTGAGTACTTAATTATTTATCAGTCACTTTTGTTGTTTGTAAATGGATTCCATCGTGTTCTTTATTTACATAAAGATAATTGAAACTGTCCCAAAATTTAGGTTCCTCATGTGTTACGAAATTGGAAAACGTCTTAGAGAACCAAATATATATGGGACTAAGATATTGTGTTTTCAATAAACATATAGCTATATAATTGAAAACATTTGCTAATAGAATGTTGTTTTTAACGTTCCATTTACCTCTATGTCTGCATGACCAAATAATTATACCATTTAATAAACATATGTGAGGAGATCATTTGGAAACATAAAATGTAACAAAGTAAAATAATTACAGGAATTGATGGAATAGAAAATGTAGAAACTTCATAGGCTGCTCAACTCGTAAATAATGAACATGTTGCAGACACGGTTTGAATGAGCCTGTCCCTTTAATGCTAACTAGTACCATCCACGCCCATCTGACGTTTAGAGTCTGAGAGGTAATTGAACGCGCACAGACCCCAGGTCCGATTAAGCAAAACTCTCTATTGTACCATGAGTGTGCACCATAATAACGATGAACCATTAAGTATACCACCACTGAGTCTGAGAAAAGGTTTGTAATGGTTCTATACGCTGTACCACTGTATACAATAACACAAAGGTTTGTTTTATATTATCAAACTGCAAGTTCGAATGTTTATATAACTTACTGCCAATCAGAATATTTCGTCAAGATCTGTGCCAAGTGCCATTGAGTGTTCCTTGTGCGTGTCCAAGAGATTGAAATGACGTTAGGAAGAATCTAATACATTACGGTAATTGACTTCTTCCATGAGAAGAATTTTTGCCGCAAAATATGAGGCTCATTTTTTACGACAAGGTAAAATAAACTTAACGACGAGCCGTCTATTATATCAAACAGTCTATAATGATGAAGTAATATTACATTCTCTAATATGTCTCAGTTCCAAGATCAATAAAAGCTTACGGTCATACTAGAAAGTTACAACAACAAAGAATATATTAAAATGTCAAAGCTGTCTCGTTTACATGTTTAGTGTTAGGTAAGATATTTTAATACTAGTTAACACATTTCTTGCATTTTAGCCAAATTAGATTTAATTAAGTTTTATTTCCTGAAAAGTAATTTAATTTGTGATAAAAGAAATGTCGCCTGATAAAAATGACCCATCAGTGTCTGTTGTTGGCATCGAATGGTTGTTCTCAAACTATTATCACTGTCTTTCTTCCGTCTTCTCTTCATGATATATTTATGCCATTACCGTTTTGCATGTTTAGCATTGTGAAACATATATATCGATGTCTCTGTCAGACATTGTTTGACCCACTTGATTTTTTTCATGCAACATGTTTTTATGTGTCCACATAATTCATCTATCTGCATAAAGTAATTTCCATCTTCAAACTAGTTGAATGTCTTGAGATAACACTGTATCTGATATGGAAATCTGGCTACATTCTGAGAGAACACTTCATTTCATAAAATTGGTATTAAAGTAGATGTCTATTTATTTTGACGTTTATCGGACGGTAAGCATTTCAAAGACATCATGCTCAGAATAATACAGCACAGAATAGGGCAAACGAAAGCAAGAAGAAACATACTTTAGACAAAATGCATAAGTAGAATTTAATAATAAAATGTACTGTACAATATGAATTTATGTCACAGATAGCATTTAACAAATATGAATTAATGTCACAGATAACATTTAATAATAAAATGTACAGTACAAATACGAATTTATGTCACAGATAGCATTTAATAATAAAATGTACAGTATAAATACGAATTTATGTCACAGATAGCATTTAATGATAAAATGTACAGTACAAATACGACTTTATGTCACAGATAGCATTTAATAATAAAATGTCATTATAAATACGAATTTATGTCATAGATAGCATTTAATAATATAATGCACAGTACAAATATGAATTTATGTCACAGATAACATTAAATAATATGATATACAGTACAAATAGGAATTTATGTCACAGATGTTAAGAATTATTATAATAGAAGTCAGGAATATAGTAACGCTATATGCACATTACTTTTTTGACCTGTGACTTTTCAATGGGAAGTGATGCGTCAAATGTTAGATATACGCTTTCCAATAACAGCAGTCTATAGAATATAAAACAAATTCTATGTTGATATAAAATAAGCTTAGAAAAAATGTGTCTATGATTTCATTTTTTGTCCTTTTGCACGCACTATACTGACCACTGCAATAAATATGAAATACTAAAACCCAGCCTAAACATCTCAGTTTATATTAGGTCAATAAATGAGCCCGACAATGATGTCTTTCAATGAGAACAGGAAGCATTATTAGTATTGACAGACAGAAACTGAACTTGTCCCATGTTAATACGGAATGTTTCTGGGCTGATTACCAACATTGTTTTAATATCCCAATAGCTGGCTCGAAGAGGTTTATGAACTATTCTCAAAGTTGTTATGGAATAAATTCTCCACCTGTTTCCAGTTTGTATTTAATTGAAACGTGCGCTTATCTTAGGACTGTAATACATGAATCGTTAGAACATTTTTTTCTTTTACAACAGTGAAGTGATATATAACTGAAACGCAGTCTTTTTTTAGAAGAAATTCCTAAATGGTTCATTTACCCCTTCCGTGGTTTTGCATCTTATTATAAAGATATGTGTGAAATGCCTGGTGTCTTGGTAGCGTTCTATGCTTTCACATGATCTTCTTCCAGATTAAGTTATTATTACATTTCTACAGTCAATATCAGTCTCTAACTGTTTTGTGGCTTCCGTAAAATGTCGTCCTGTTCTTGGAGTCACTGTTGTAATCGTTTTGGCCCTTTAGTATCATGGAGTTGATTCAATGTTATTTTTGATACAGTTCCGCTTAAATCGGTGCTAAGGGTTGTGGGAGGTCGTCAGTTTTTATTAAGTTTCGATAACAGACTACAAAGCGACTTGTCCCGTGTCTTTGGAACATGGTGGGGGTAAGAGTGAGGTTGGGTGCGCACCATAAACAAGTTTAAGCTCCCCAGTGGTGTTTTTGCCACTGACCGTTCCAAGGCGGTGCCCCACTGTGTTCCTTTGTTTGTTCGTTTTGTCCTGATGTGTTGGCTTTGTGTGTGTGTGTGTTCCTTTGTTTGTTCGTTTTGTCCTAATGTGTTGGCTGTGTGTGTGTGTGTGTGTGTGTGTGGTGCCCGCGTTTGCGTGCTGTGGTTTTCGTTTTGTGGAGGCTGCGTTTTTGGTGCGTGGCATTCCCTGTTTGATATTTGTCTTTGTTTTGTATCTATTCATTGAAGCAAAGAAACGTTTGTTTTATTACAATCGTTATCATAACGCATCAACATAGCAAGTCAAACTTCTATAATAGTTTATTATATTTATTGTGAAAGGCAACATTGGTAAATACCAGAAGAACAACATTGTTTGTAGATAAACAAAACAGAACTGACCTAAAATATTGTCACCATTTCAAAAATATTGTTGTTGTTGTTTTTTATTTTTCATTAAAACGTATCTTCACCTTTGATAAGTTATAAATATGTTTATATTGTGTCGGAAGAGTGTTATGTTTGTGTTGTGGTCGAAAAATAAGTTTTTGTAATGCTGTGGAAGCACTTATGTTTTGTATTGTCGTAGAATTAAGCTGTGTCTTTTATTATAGTTGAAGAATGACTTTTGTAGCGCTCTTTTAGATGACAATTTTACACAGAGTAAAGAAAAAACTAACCATTAGGTAGCATGGAGACTGAGTATTTCTGCACTTTGCCTAAAGCACCAGCGAGAAGATGTAAATCGCTTGTTTAACAAACGCAGTCAGGTATATGACACTATTCAATACTTACTTTAAATGGCTAGACCAACATCAGTCCTTCGCTTCTAAAAGGTTTATTCTAATTAACGGAAAACCACTTCAAGATTTAACTGTGATATTAGTACGTAGACGGAACTCTCTGGCCATTAAGGTAGTGATGTATAATACAGTCAGTGTATACGACGTCAGTTTACAGAAGTTGGATAAGTCGCAATTAAGTTCTGTATAGGGAAAGGATCATAGAGGTATTTATGTTTCGTATACTTTTTGTATTATAAAAAGCATTCGATGTTGCAAAACTGAAAGAAAAGTATTCACTAATTTACTACTTCGTCCTTAATAATTAAATTGCGGTGCTGTTATGCATATAACGGTCAGCAATATCGCCTGTGTCATAATATGATGGAGTTTGCAAGTGTTTGTATTTGTCTGTAACAAGAAATGATCTATTGAAGTAAGATCTAATTCACAGAACATACAACTCAAATGGTTTTACTTGGATAATACATTTAGTAATTAATTAGCTACTTTAAGTTATTTTTTTATATGTAAAATTGATTATTTGATTAACCGATTTTCAATCTAGAAAATGTTGTTTCCTGTAGAACGCTACTGGAGAAATTGTATGACAAAAGTCATAATACTAGAAAACAGTGTGTGTTTATGTAACTAGCGCTCAATTGTTACTTCAAATTTCGCTTTCAGCTATCAAGCGGCCTTTGCGGAAGGTCTGTTGTTCTACATCGGTTATTTCATGTGCATGAAGGTTATGCTGGTTTACCCACCACCATTAAAAGTTCCATTTGACTATTCAAATATAAGTATGTTTCTTTTTTGTAGATACTTTTAATAGAGTTACCTTCAGGATCAACAAAATTGCAACGCATCATGACTTTGTTATAAACACAATATTAAGCATTGTAAAGTTAAATGTTTTATGCAATCCGTTATCAATAACGCCAAACCAAGCGTTTTTCTTGTCTAGAAACTTTAAATTGTAACAGGCTTATGTGATTCAATCCAGTGGCTATCTAGTAAAATGTGTCTATTGTACTGAACTTCTTTAACGATACCCGGAGAATGCCCAGAAACCACGAAGTTCTTCTTACAAAAGTTCAATTACCTTCTGTTTAGCTGGATATATTCAGTGTTAAGAAAACACATCATGGAGATCAAAATATATAATAATGTATCAGACAGGCCGAATCACTTTCATTGAGAGTTATGGATGGTTTGACCTTAAAACATCTACTTAAGAAAATGTTGTTTTAACGTTAATTTCCTTCAAAGACATGGACAATTGGATCATAAAATGAGCCGTGCCATGGGAAAACCAACATAGTGGGTGTGCGACCAGCATGGATCCAGACCAGCCTGCGCATCCGCGCAGTCTGGTCAGGATCCATGCTGTTCGCTTTCAAAGCCTATTGGGATTAGAGAAACTGTTAGCGAACAGCATGGATCCTGACCAGACTGCGCGGATGCGCAGGCTGGTCTGGATCCATGCTGGTCGCACACCCACTATGTTGGTTTTCCCATGGCGCGGCTCAAAAAGTATTCAGAGTGGCGCAAGAAATTGATAATGACCAGGAAAAGCGCGAAGGAAATCATGTCCGACGACAGTGCAGCAATTATAACTGACGTTATCCAGAGACGGCATCTACTGAATATGCATTTTTGGAACTGATATTTTATCAAGATACCTAAAATGGATATTTATAAATTGCGTTAACCCGAGATGATGTTTTCCCGGAAATGGATATTTATAAATGACGTTAACCCGGATTTGTATTTTCCTAGAAATGTATTTTGCTGACGTTGATAATTCATTTTCAAATATCCATGGAACTCATTGGCAATGACATAAACTTAGTTCAAATATATTACAAGTTCCCGTACTACTAAAATGAAATATTTAATAACTACTGTTTGACGCTACAGATTGTACAATTTAAGACTTTGACTAGAGTATCCTGGAACAGACATCTGCCAAATGCTTCTAAGTGTCCATGTGCGTGCTCGATTAATTGGAAAGGCGTAATTGAAAGAAACTGGTAAATTAAGCTAATTGACTCTTTCCATGAGAAGATTTTTTATCTTAGAATACTGAACTACAATTTTACGAGAAAGTGGCAGAGTTATCAAACTAACTATTCAGTAACGTTTTTTGTGGGAGAGTGTGATTACCATGTGGCATTACAGTACAAGACTAACTAAACTGTTTCGTCTGTGCAAATGTTGCATATACTCTTATATTTGTTTCACTTTGTCCAGTGTTGAAGTTAAATAGCTTGAGAATGAAAATGAGTTCCAAACAATTGTCTAAATGTTAAAATCCCTATAAATATTTATGACGTATTTCACACCAAAATCGCTGTACTGAGAGACAGCTGCGTTGAAAGCTCTTTATTTAATACATCCTTGCACGCAACATACTTTCTCGCAAAATATTTCAGGGCTTCTATTATGCAATTATATGATTTTAACAATGGCCACATGCAGTGATGGATGCTAAACGATTTAACAACTTTCGGGGAGTTTGTGATTACCAGTATAAGACTAACTAAGTTTGCGTATAAAAAGCAGCACAATAAATTGAATAAGATTAAACCTGATAAGTCCGAAGTTCTAACTATATATTAAGAATAAGTCTCTTTAAAGAGTTTGTCATCCTCTACGCAATAGCATTTCATGAATACATGAAACATTATACAACGCGACTACAAAATATCGACTTTCTATAAAGGACCACATTTATGGAAATAAGTTCATTATATACCATCAATCATTCTCGAAAGTTCTTAGAACAAAAGTTGACGTCTCTTTACTGGCTTGCTTGCTAGCTTTGGTTAAAACAATTTTATCTTCAAGATCATTAAGCCGTTATTTCTATTTATTACACTGAGATGTTCCCTGGACCATGTCCCTTTGTAAGTGGACTGTTGGAAAGGAAATACAAAAATGAGCTGGGTCATGAGCATGATGACGTCTTTGAAACTTCTGTGTTTTTACATTATTGCATTAGAGAAAATAGTATTACATAAACATGGGCTAAATAATGCCGCACTTCTTTCGTACTGTTTGTCTGTTGAATGTCTCACTGATGAAATATAGTTTCCGACTTTAAAGATTTGTGCAAAATTTGATGAATCATAATAACCAAATTGGTACCAGATTTGACGAAATAGTATTACGTCATAGTATAGAGCTATTTAGATTGTTAATTAAGAATATTAAGGCATTTGTGGCAAAAATGTGGTATACATGTATATGTTTGGGGGGGGGGGGGGGGGGGGGGAAAATGTACAGCATATCTGTGTTAGAAGCAATGCTATTCCATCTAGCGAGCTTCGAAAAAGTATTTTGATGAGTGACGATATATTCCAGTATCGCACTTTAAAGCTTAAATTAAAGTACTTTATAGTACTGACTTCCTTTTACATTAAAATATTTTGAAACTCCTTCGGCTGCCTCAAACTTGAAACCTACATTTGTATAATTCGTTCTCTATGCTCCATATCCTTTTACAATTTATGAAATATCTGATCATAATTAGTATATCCTTCACCTCATTGTTTCCTCGACCCTTTTGGCTTTATGTTAGGTACCAGGAATAACAACAGTAACTTGAGACTTATCAAATATCAAGATTGTGGTGAGATTTTTTCACAGAATCTCTCCATTTTCGTGAGTACTCATATGTTGTCTTGAGACCGACTGAAAAACAAACGCTAGTCAATAAAAAGATCCTTTGGAAGCATAGAATACGTTCAAGCAAAATAATAGAAGTGTCTCTTCATGATAACTTGTGAAATATGAAACAATCCTCACGCCCCCTAGTACCGGCTTAGGCGGAATTTTGTTATGAAAGTAAAATTGTGTGGACTTCATGAACCAGAAAATATAACAACACTGAATCCATTAAGGTACTCTGTCTATTTACTTTCCCTTTTTAGCCAACGAAAAGTTACTTTATGATACTAGGTATAAGATAAAAATTATAACACTGGGAGTAACCACTTTTCAAATCCATATATGTAGAAAATATCTTTCAACTTCTTTATAATATATATAGTTTGAAATTGACTGTATTAGAAAAAGATATTAGAAAATAACCAGACAAGTTTCAGTTAATGCCCTTTTGGACCAGTAGTCTCCAAGTACTATGGGTCATGGATATCGGATTATTGTTTAGCATTTTATGCCTACAAACTAAAAATATATTAACTTCCAAGTAAATGGTTGTGATAACAGCAACACAATACCAACTCTTTTTATGTATATATTCGTTATAACAACCGTTTCTTCCGAAATATGTCATATATCAGACCATGTGCAGAGAGGTGTAAGGAATGAATGTTGTCTGGGTTGTTATTTATTGTCACTCTGCACGAAAGAAACGGACAAATGTATCAATTATGTAATTTTTCAAAGTAGGCTTTGTCCTATTTCTGTTAGATAATTAACGTAATCTAACGCGTGGCCTGTTTCCATGTGGTGTATGGGTTGTAAAAGTCCTTTCCATTTAAAGTGATTTCTCGCCTGTCAGTGCTAATTTTGTCTTAGATATCTGCTTTTATTCCTCTAGTACGCCAGTCAGATGACTATTAAAGCAAAGCAATGGTTCAGTTTTAAAAATATTTCTTATTTGAAACCGTCTCGCCAGGTACAATCAAAGAGACTATTAAACAGTTGAACACCATTTCTTAACTTTAGAGTCTCCGAACGCTGATACCTATACAGGACCAGTTTTTCTTATTGTTTCGTATAATATATATTTATCACCTGCAGACTGTACATGATGCAAAAATTTATTCAACTTCCTAAAGAAACGAAGCACAATTTATTGACACAATTTTATTTTGTTTCGCCAATCTCGTTTTCTTCAAAAGCTGAATGTCATTGCAATATTTCCTCTTGAGTTATCAATTTGATATTTGACACGTTTCCTTTTCGCCTTAAAGCATATTTTTCTTCAAGACAACAATGAAGAAAAAAAAAGAAGCTAATTACGTTTGATTCTGGATAAATGATTTACTAGCGCTTTGAATGAGTCACGAACTGAATATATCCCAAGTGAAAGCGAGAAAAATTCTAGATAGTAAGAATATTTAACTAATCAACTCATTAATTCGGGGGAAATTTCAGTTGAAATTTACTATTTCAAATTCCAAGGGATCGAGTATTTTACTTGGAGATAATCGAAATTCGACTTAAAATGATATTTTGTGTTTTCGGGAAATGTCTTCGAGATATACGGAACTTTGTGAAATTCGAGTTCGGCTGTACTTTATCTACCGCACCAACAAAAGGCTTGTTTAAAAATCCTTTAAACTATTTTTATGATGGGTTTCACATATTTCTTAAATAGAAACTCAGAGAATTCTGGGATAATTCTATTCTGGTCAGTTAAGACTAGAGGAGACATGCTTGACAAAATCAGGGCCCACGCTGTCGTTCGTTACTCGAGCCATTTGGCGAATCTGCGAAGAAAGTGGCAAAGAAAAATCGCGAGTGGCGAAAATGAAAAAATCTTCGTAATTTGGACCGCCATTTTGTTTGGGACGTTCTAAATCGTAACCTCCGAGAAATTATGGGGAAAAACAGTTGACTGGTTCCGATAATTTTACCCTATAAAATTAACTTATTTCGGGATAGTAATACCCGGTCTGATTTCACTTTACACATTTAACACAGTGTAATAAACATCTTGACACGCGAGAAGATGCAATTTGCAATCAATTATCAACCAATTATCGGGTAAGAACAATCGTTTTGTTTTGTTGTCATTATGATAGATTTAACGTTTGATGCCTTTAATTTCCATGGATAAATCAATTAATAAACAAATTGGCGAAATAATGAACAGTTTGATGAATTTTAGAACATTGTCGCCATCGTCAGTTTTTAGTAAGTATTTAAAGTAATCAGTGAAGGTGTTTGCGAAATATATTTTTTTAATTGTCATTAGCAAGATCAAAAAGAAAAGTCGTGAAAAATAAGATTTTATGACTTCGACTATAAAAAGGTACAGAAACTTGTCCAAATCGCCACTTGTCAACACTTGTTACAATGGCTTCTTTAGACTCAGACTGTAAGAAAGGTCCGCTCGACGATTCTTTCCAAACACCACCTTCAAAAAAACAAGCTAAAATCACAGGTGCCCGTCCAGTCTTGGTGCCGATATGGGTGCCACCCCCAACCCCTCAAAAAAAGTAAAAAACTACTGTTTTAATCCTAAAACGAAAAAAAAAATATTTTTTTTAAATTTCCTATAATATACTCTTATATGGAAAAGGTGCTTGTGTTGCCGTAACACTACGGAGGTTTACTATGACACGCTGTGGAACAACCAAAATGTCGAGTTCAGTAACAGTTGAGGCTACCTTGCTGCAATTTACACATCATGCATTTATAAAATAGTAAACAATCTTGTTCTGCCTAGTAAACAGTCTTAAATAACTTACATTTAAATTCAAACAAGCCAAATTGTCTAGACACTTGCAAAATAACAGTAACGATCGGCCATTTTGTTTCAAAACGAAAGTAGAAAACCTATTCCGTTGTTGGCGTCTTAGAATTAAAATGTAAGTTATTTAAGGTTGTATACTAGGTAGAATAGGATTGTTTACTGTTTTCTAAATGTCCGATGTGTAAATGGCAGCAGGGTAGCTTGCATTGGTACTGAACTGGACATTTTGGTTGTTCCACAGCGTGTCCTAGTAAACCTCCATAGCGTTACGGCAACACAGGCACCTTTTCCATGTAAGAGTACTATATAGGGAAATTTTTTTTCATTTTTTTTTTTTCGTTTTAGGCTTAAAAGGGTGTTTTTAATTTTCTTCTTTTTTCTTCTTTTTTTTTTTTTGGAGGGGGCCGCACCCATATGGGCACCAAGACTGGACGGGCACCTGTGGCTAAAATCAGACATGAAATGACTGATTTTTAAAATTTCTTTTGGATTTTCTTAGGGTTTTGCACCAACACAGGACTACATTTTAAAATACAATACTTGTTTTAAAGGTATACACACTTTCATTCAAAAGTCCCCCTATATAGCTAGAATATCACCATTTGCTTATGGAAAGTGAAAAAAAATTTCAATGCGCCGCGGGAAGGAAAACCCCTTCAGTACCCTCCTGACCGTTGCCGAGAAAAAGGTGGCTCCAACTTTTTTCAGCCCAGTGTGGGCCCTGCAACATTATATTAAGACTTACCAAATTGCCTGTATTAGTATATATCATTTCTCAGCATATATGTATACTACTCTATTACATAATCTTATTAAATACAAACTGATTGCTCTTTTCGAAAAGCATTTGCTTGAGAGAAATGTTAATTTTTTGCTTATAATTATGGCAGAGCATGTTTACTATAGTAGAACGTTACAAAATGTGGACTTTAGACGTTTAGCAATATCTCACGCTATCTGGACAATACATCAAATCTAATATATGTTCTACACGGCTTCCGTTAAATAAGGCTAACAATAATGATAATAATTATTACTATGACTCTACATCTTGATACGCATCAATTAAGCTATATTTAGGAATGAAGTCGCTAGTTGCATGTTTTATTGATGTACCAAGGCTGCAGTTCGAATAAATTCAGCCCAGTGATGTTAACAGGGAATTAGATAAAGGACTCATGCCGCTTATCACACCCATTTTGACAAACCGCTGACATTTATAATGGAAAATAACGTCTATAAGCATAGTAATAAATGTAAATATTTATGTATTTCATGTAATGTTACCTTGGACATATTATACCATGCATTTTCTTTTTAAACACTTAATGTTATATTTAACATTATTATTCCTAATGCAAAGTAGGACAGGAAGTGACACTGATTGGTGGATAAGTAAGAATTACGGGAAAACCAGAGTTGTATAACGTCATCTATTTTTAGATATAAATAGGGCTATTTTGTAAATGACCGTTGCAGATTAATCCTAGACATTGATAGAAACAGATTAAGAGAAATTGATCACCAAAGACAGGAAGATAAAAAAATGGCTCAGGTATTTTATATTTAAATGTCCTAAGTCTAATAATGCATTTTGTATTACATTATTTATTAGAATAGAGATATTAAGATATAGTAAGATTTAGAAAATCTTGTATTTTGAGAGGCCATCCTAACAATACATATCAATTAAGCTATATCGCTAACTGCATGTTTTATTGATGTACCAAGGCTGCAGGTCAAACAAAACCTTAGAAGAAATCCAGTCCAGTCATGTTAACAGGGAATGTGATAAAGGACTCATGATGGGCTGCAAAACCAATTTTGTGTGCATTTTCGAAAAAAGTAAAGTGTCTATTATGTAACACTGTCTACTAGATTACTCTGGTTAACACTTACTTAAGGGAATATTTTTGCGCAAGTCTGCGAGTTGAAAACCAATTATGAAGCATAATGGATGCCTCGGACAGATAATGGACATGATTATTTAGTCTCGCGGTGTTGATAGAGAATGCAATTTGGTTTTCAAGAGTTATTTTATGGCTTTATCCTTTTAGCTAGTTCAATAGAAAAACCGAAAATAAAGCAATAAAGAGATGTGATGGAAACACAACTGAATACATATGGCAAAACAGACAAAAATCAGGGAGTTCAATAATTACGACAGCAATTGACAACTTGTCCTACTCCCTCACTCAACTTTTCATAGTCCCTCTGACAGCTTGAATAAAATAAATGTATGGAGATCATTCGGAGGAAAAGACCGTAACCGAGCAAACTAATTGATAACTCGGTTTGATGTCATTTATTCAAATAGGCTACACACCGGCGCCGGCTTAAGAGGAATAACATATACTGTGAAATCATTTAATTTCGTGGGCATGAAATTTCGTGGTTTTGGTCAAAACGGCAATTTCGTGGGGATGTAAATTCGTGGATTTCAACTTCTGGCCATAAAATGACTAGGAATTTTACGTGTTCGTTGGGGTTAAATTTCGTTAATTAATTCAGCCACGAAATCCACGAAAATTAGTCCACCACGAACATTAATGATTTCACAGTACAAACATTGTAACATTTTGAAAGAAGTCATTATCCTTAAGTCTGTTGCTGGACACCCAACTGATAAATGCCAGTCTAAATAACAGTACAAATAACAATTCACGGCTAAAACACCGTATTGATAAAAAAACTTATGAAGATTTGTTGCACGCAACAGAAATCAACTTCTAGGGTGAACAAAATACTAAGTAACTGTATTTGCAGTTAAATAGTCAATACTAAAAGGACTAAGATAGTTTTAGCAATGGACCGGTAAGCCATTCAATAACTTTTTAGAAAATGACATAAATTATTAACTTTTGTTGTTGTTGTTGTTGTTGTTTCTTTTTTTCATTTTTACTCATTAGCTCAATAAACATTTGTTGAATATAGACCAGTTTTATAGCACTAACTATGGAACGGCGATTTATATAGTCATGTAATAATCTATTATATTTATGACATACTGAGAGAAGCTGTTACTGGGAAAAAAACACTGGTGCTATTATATTACCTGTCCCTTTGGAATGATAGAGTCTAGACGATGTTCTGCTTATGCCCGTGCTAGGAACCTAAAGAGCATTGCACATAATTTCATTGGCTTAATCAAACTAAGTATGCTATTTCTCTTGGTTGCTTCTATGCTTCCCTGGGATTTTCTTTCAGCTTTTATTATATACCGTCGCTCACATGAAGGCATGTGTACCTATGCTTAAGCTGATGAGCATCTTGAGTGTACTTTGTACCTCTGATGTTGATGTTAAAGAATGTAAGGACACTTAAGGGCTTCATCAGAAGTATGTTTAGTCTTTTAGTTTGAATAGAACACAGCTAATTACAACTACTGTTATTCAGCAAAATCAAACTGAAATATATACACAAATATACACATGTACGGAAATTGAATGTGTATCAATAAATAAAGGTATCATAAGTTCAATAATCAGTCCTAATCATGGCTTTGACAGATAGAATTTAAGTAAACATATCGCACACGACAGATATAAATCCATTTTCGGGTATATAAAGTACTCCATATTTTATATATTTCCACCACAGAGATTACGGTGACAATTAACAGGTTGCTCTATTCCCTATTTGTCTCTCTGCTAGACTTTGGCGTAAATGCTCCCCAAGATTCTGCATTTACGCATTTTTATATTTTTCATAACAAATAAGAATATGCAAAAAGTTTAAACATGAACTTTTATATTGGGACACCCTGCAAGACAGGCAAAGACAAAATCTTCGATTACCTTAGTGGCTAATGTTGCATTTTGACACCATTTTCTTCCGTGTTAATTAGTTTCTATTCTTTAAAGAATTCTTCTAGTGCTTTTCAATTAATGTTGTAATATGCTCATCTTGAAGTTATTTTTTATCGTAAAAAACTGATTCAATTCTTGAAAATCTTCATCACACACTTAACTTTACTTTATATATAACCTAAATCTGTAAGAAGAGCTGCAATGTTAGATAAATGTGACCTAGAATCAGTCGTTCGTTTAAAAAGACTTCCAGTATTTTACGACATTGCATATCCACACTATGTTGACATAAACATATGTAACGTTTTAAACCTTACATACAACTCTCTTTTACACACAAAACCTTTGTAATATTTCGAAATATCCTGCACACCACTGCCGTTTCTTAGAGCGAATACTTCACAATAAAAATAGTTAATATAACAAAATGAGTATGACTTAAAAGTGATCCATTATAAAAGAAAGAAAATTTTCAGCTTGTAATAAAATACTTAACTTTGATATGAGGCCAGTCAAAAATGTTTGGTTTCGATTACCTTCAGTAAAAAATAAAAGGCAAGGGTAGATTTCTTGGACGCTTAGAGCACCCCAAACACAGCCTAGGAAACATAGCTAACAATAAACTTTACAGCCTTGGTAGGAGGAGCCGAGTTAAAAGACAAGTTTCAAGTTAATAATTCATTTCTATTGGACTGAAAATTCAGTGAGGAAATATATGCATACGTGCATTAAATTGGTGACGACTAATGTTTATAAATAATGAGAAATGAGCGGAAATGCTTCAGGACAGACTATAGTTTTAATAATAGGTTACACAATAGTAAGTCATTTTTATATAATCCTTTAACAGTAGTAGCACAACAATATCATATTATTTCTTCAGAGACTTTAAGTCAGTGTTTTATTTGTTTTAATTTATATGTTGATCTTATAAAAAGTATTAATGTATTAAGCAACTATATTAATCCGCCAGGAAGAGCATGTTGTTCTTACAAAGGCTTAAATTCCTTATGTCTGATAAGAAAACGTCCTAATGGAGAACAAAACGTTCAATTATATACCAGGCAGACTGAATCACTTTCATTTAATTGATTACTGCCATAAACAGACATTTGTAACTGAATCATATAATCAGTCAGGGATATATAGTGTTCAGAAACCAGAACTGGCTATTGAATCATATATATATGTCTTTTTTTCCTATAAGTGGAAATTTTATAAACATGTTTATATTATTCTTTGTATGATTTTTTTGGGGGGTTTAACATTATAGGTCATATGGCGACTTTTTAGCTTTTGGTGGTGGAGGAAGACACCAGGTGATCCTCAATGCGTTATTTAATTATGGTCGGGCACCTTGGTAGAACCACTGACCTTCCGCAAGCTATCTGGATGACTTCCTGATTATTGTAACAGAATTCCGCTTAAGTCGGTGCTAGGGGGCGTGAGGGGTGTTGCATATTTCATTACCTTTCATGAACAGACCCAAGTCAATCAAACCCAGTCTGTTATTATTTTGCTTGGTTGCTTCCAAAGGATCTTCTAACAAACTTTATTTCCTCACACGAAGGATTCAACCCCGCCCTGAGCGAGGCTTGAAACCATATCGATGAGGGGCAAGTGATTCGCAGTCAGCGACCTCAACCACTTGGCAACGGAGGCCCCTTGTACTATTCTAATTAAACGAGTTATTATTTTCATAATCAGATACAGGATGAACGCTGTCAAACCATTTTGGATGAGGTTTCTGAGGCAGTGGATATCCCGTAGCCGATCACCAGCAAAACACGTGACGAATTGTTTCGCCAACTACACTTTACTTCGTTATTTAAGTTGTTCACTAACGACTAATCGGACTACACCAGTCGCATGGCAAGGCAACCATTTTATTTCATCCAACATCCATAATAAACATACGTAATATATCGGGTTAGCAAGTGACGTCTTTTGACCTATTAAAATGCTGGAGACCTGGATGAAGCGATATAATTTTCCACTTATGTATAACGACATTGGTCGCAAATGACTTACAGTTTCATTTCGTCAATGCCTCATAGTGAAAAATAATATATCTTATATCTGCATAGGTTGATAGAGATTATCATAAATCATACTCAGTCTTGCCAAGAATACGCCATATGGTAAGTTGGTGATATAATACAATAGTCTCTAGCAAAAGCACTAACGAAGTTGTTTAACACAAATCGACAACATCATATAAACATTAATTTAACTTAATATATGTTGTTAAAAAGTCATTAAAAGGAACATAATAATCTTAGTTCTTACCATATCCCTAAAGCAAGTTGCAGTAAGAAAATTATATTGCAAGATTAATTCAAATATGTCAGTAAAGAGAATTCTAATGTTACGCGATAAAAAGGAATTTAAATCACGACTACGAGGGATTCCTGATTAGATTGAAAATCTGGAGAAATAAAATTAGATTAAAATTATAAAAGAAGAGATTCTGAAATTAAGAAATTTATACGAAAACCATTCAAATGCGAATGGAAGAATGTAATCAAGTTAAAATTACATCAAAGATTCTTGAAGAAAAAAAAACACATGAAAAAATAAGATGATTTTACATTTTGAAACGAAGAAAGTTTAGGTTTAAAAAACAGTTAAGAAAAAGAATGGTTATACTTGATGCAAAGCTGATATGGCCTTTTAAGTTTACAACTTTAAATTCAAAATATTAAAACTAGACTTTAGCGTAAATTACTGACAACATTTATTGATCAATTTTTTTTTAAAAAAAAAGGCCAAAGGCACTTCTTAAGTCTTAATTCGAGAGATGTTAAAATACCTTGAAAAGAGCTGTAATGTCTCCATTTCCGATCCGTAAATATGATAAATTATACCATATTAGTATAGGTGTGAATACTTAAAGTACAGGTTTCAGAATCTGAACTTTAGTTATACACCTTTTCTAAAGCATTGTCACTACCAGTGAAGTGTCCGGCGCCATTATGACACAGTCATAACAAAATAGAATTAAACAATTATATTCTTGATTACTAATGGTTCGGTGTTTCTCTCCATAAAATGCACCTTCTATACCTTTCTTTGAACAAAAACAAAATGTGTTTGTAAAATATTCCTTTGGTATTGATATAATAGGACACTGTACCGTGATGCACCGATCCTTATCAAGGAGCCCTTTAATATCTAAACGTGAATAAAAACGTAACATTACTGTCTTCGGATTGAATCACAAACCATCAGTATGACTCTTATGGCCACTTTCAAGCCTACCATAACACTGACTAAAGGTTCTTTACTTCAGGAGCGTAGCATTTATCTCCTTTCTTGATATTTGGTTCAAACCACAAACTGTTATCGCATACCTCCGTTCAACATTTATTTCAATGCGATGGTAAACACAATATGCCAGCCAAATATTGTAATGACGTCGCATTAAAATTTTAATGTAATTTGGCGTAACGCTAAATATTCATTTCAGGGAAAAACTAAAACGAAATCAAAACGGTTTAATGACCTTGTAGATTTAAATATACCTTGAAAAATTAGTTAAACGGAAGTAATGTTTGAGCGAATGGATGACGTCCCACGACATGCCACGGGAACAAGCACTAATTATTATTTGTGCAAAGAAAATATTATCTTGACATATCAACTGAAAATTCTCTTTACTACATTATATACCAGTTTCATTGATTTTCCATTATAAATCAGGAAATGACAGCACTATTCCGGATATTTATTGAACACCCCTCATACTTCTTACAGTTATACCATTTGTCAATATAATCAACATACAATTATGACAGATCATAAATCAGAGTGCAAAACGATTTACTGAAAGTCAGTAGTTCAGTTTAGATTTATAACGTCTTTCACGCCTACGCCGTCATACTAAAATATCTGGGTTAAGGTCTACTTATTTACTGCTTTGTTCCACGCAACATATTTCCACAAAGTAGTCCAGGATTCCTATTATATAATTACAAAATGTATATGGCATAAATGCTGGTCATAAATTAAGACATGTTTCAATGGAAATGTCCATTTTATGTTACTTGCTTGCCTGGGTTTCTGTTATACCTGCTGACATAACTACGCTAAAAACATGAAACACCAGTTTTAATGTCTGAAAATAGGTGCAATTACTACATTTAACTTCTAGTTAAAAACTCGAAAAACTGATCCATCAAACTGTATAAGATGTTGTGTCATTTCCTCAGCCTAGTATTTTCTGCATTAGCAATATTTTCAGCTTCATGGCACCACATGGAGAATGATAATTAAAAATATTTAGAACGACTCTCTTTGAAAAGTGTTGTTTTAATACTACGCATATAGGTTTTAACGCAAAAATTCAACGCAATATTTAGAAATTGTCTTTCTATAAAAGGCAGTATTTGTGGAAATAAGTACATTATGTACCATCAATCATTCGTCTTAGATCAATCGTTGGCATCCCTTTGGTGGCTTTTTTTAAATTCTTCTACAAGGTCATCAGACCGTTTTGTTTTTATATTTACTTTTCTCTGCCGAATGTTTATTTCAAATGTGACCGTTCTAAGAGGATTTTGGGACAGGAAATATGAAGATTAAATGGACAATGAACAGGATGAAGTTTCTATGTTTTGATGTTTTTTAGCCTTTTGACTTTACACTTATAGGAGTAATGATATTAAGTTGAGACTTTTGAGAGATTAACTTTAATAATCTTTGGAGTACGTTATGCTTTTTAGTTTGTTTTCATGAATAATATGTCTTTAGACAAATAGTAAGACAAGTAAGACTGCCACGTAATTTTTTAATTTTAGATTTTACGAATGACATTGTTGCATTGTTAACAGGCTTATGATTCATAATGGTCGGTTTGTCAACATGCTGTTTCAAGAAGGCTCCTTGCCGTATTCCTTCATCATATTTGTGTTTTTCTCGTGCGCTACATCTGTGTTTAAATCATTAGATTCATTGTGTATATGTATTCACGTGTTGTCAAAGCAGCGCTGTTTTGGTGGATGCTTTCTTTAAATGTGACTTTGGATATGTTGTCAGCTTTTATAATTTTGTCTTTTGACATTTTCTGTGATATGCAGGCTCTATAACACTGATAACCTCAGACCCCCTCTCTAAATTGTGGTTTGTTTATTTCTGCCCATTGTGTTCTCGTTTAGGGCCAGTTTATTATATTAACCGAGGACTACACGCCGCTTTTTATGGAATGTGTTGTCATTTTCCATGTTGTTTTATAATGGTAAAAGTATCTTCAAATTAAAGTAAATTACATGTATTATTATTTTTAATTTAAATGACATTTTGTTAATATAATGTTTCGGTTTTGAAACTTTCCCGTCAGACAATACTAAAAACAACGCATATCCTTAGGTAGTAGGTTTCACGTTTCTAGACGTTGATAAAATTATTTCTCATGTTGTGAATATTTGATATGACTCTCAGACTGTCCATGGTGATACTAGAAGTATTGCAATATTCTGTTTTCCCACTTCCTGAAAGAACGGGCACAAATCGTTGCCAGGAATTAATTTTTGTACCATCAATCATTCTTCTTTATCAGAAGTTGAATGTCCTTGCAAAATTTCGTCATGTGTCACCCATGTAATATCTGAGATGATTAAAACGCGGTTTCCTTTTTATCTTAATACGTGTTTCTGTTCGAGAAATCTAACAAAATAGGAGTACTGAAGACGAAGTTTGAAGATAATTGTGTTTGATTCTGAATACATGATTTACGAGTGATTTGAATATTCTACTAATTCAATATATTCCAATATGAAGCTGGAAAATTTCTGAAGTGTCAGGTTCCAGAAACCGTTAGTTAATTTGATTGTTAGTCAATAATGAAATACTTTTAAAATCAAATCAACAATGTATTTTACAATATGATATACAGGAGTGCTATCATTTCGATGGATGCTTTATTTCATTTTTATCGTCGTATTTTTCATATTTTCCACCAGGATGTGGAGCCAGTTCAAGGGAATGCTTAGAATGTTTAACATCACTATTGATAATAGTGATACTGTCATTTTTATTTCAGAAATGGTCTTGGGATGACATTTCCAGAAGTAAATTGGAAAGGCACTTAAGGACTTGTATCACACATACGTATATTAACAACTTCACGTCTTACGGTTAAAACAATTGTCAATTGATAAAAGCATTAGACGATCAAAATCAATGCCAAACGATTCAAAATCAATAATTCATTAGATTTATACGTCTTTCAGCTACGCGTCATACTAAAAACTGGGTAAGGTCTACTATTTACTGCTTGTTTCACCAACAATTTCACAAACACGTAGTCCAGATCTATTATATAATTACAAAATGTATATGGCATAAATGTTGGTCATAAATTAAGACATGTTTCAATAGATATGTCCATTTTATGTTACTTACTTGCCTTTTTATGTTATACCTGTGACGTAATACGCTAAAAATTGAACAGATCTGAAAGTAGTGCAATACTACATTTGAATTACGTCAAATACCGAAAACAAATCAATACAAACTTTATAAGTGTGGTGTCATTTCTCAACAGGTGTCTCTGCATAGCAACTTTATATTAGATCGACTTTTTTGACGTGCGTCAGACTACTATAGGTTTTAATGTGTATACAACGCAATATTCAACGAATATTTAGATATTGTCTTTCTATAAAAGGCAGTATTTGTGAAAATAAGTTCATTATGTACCATCAATCATTCGTTTTAGATCAATCGTTGGCTTCGCTTTGGTGGCTTTGTTTTAATTCTTTTACAAGGTCATCAGACCGTTTTGCTTTAATGCCAAATGTTTATTTTAAATGTGACCATTCTAAGAGGATTTTTGGACATGAAATAAGAAGATTAAATGGACACTGAACAGGATGAAGTAAATGTTGTTGTTTTTTAACCTTTTGACTTTACACTTCTATGAGTAATTTGAGACTTTTGAAAGATAAACTTCAATGATCTTTGGTGTACGTTATGCTTTTTAGTTTGTTTTCAGAATAATATGACTTCAGACAAATAGTAAGACAAGTAAGATTGTCATGTAACTTTTGAATTTAAGATTATACGAGTGACATTGTTGCATTGTTAAACGGCTGAAGATCTATAATGTTTGTTTGTTTTTCAACATAATGTTTCAAGAAGGTCTTTTTGGCAGTGCTGTTTGAGCGATGCTTTCTTTAAATTTGGCTTTGGATACGGCGACAGCTTTTTTAATTTTGTCTTTTGATATTTTCTATGATATGCAGTCTCTATATCCTCAGATCCCGCCTCTTTATTCTAGTTCTACTCATTGTTTTCTCTTTAAGGACTAGTTCATTATTTCAACTCTGGACTTATTTAAGGGGACCGGTGGTCTAGTGGATAAGGTGTTGGCCGCTCAGGGGTCGTGGGTTCGAGGCCCATTGGATCACGACCATGACCTCTTACATGACACCAGTACTGGATTTTCCAGGAAGCGGACTCGGTAGTGGTTCCAATAAGCTTGAAGCTCATCACAATCGAGCTTAAACAAATTAGTATAAACTAAACTAACTCTGAACTACACGCCGCTTTTCATGGAATTGCGCACTGTTGTATCATTCAAGATTCTATATACACCGCCATATGAACACATCTGTGGATATTTCTAAATTGTATTTTTGTACCTGTAAAATGGGCAAATGTTAAGTTTTGCTCAATCCGGGTCTAGAGGGCGTGGACCGTGGTAGGTATTACAGTTACAATTTGCTATTTAACCTGGTTATGTAAATTATGTAAAATTAAGATACTATCTAGTCAATTAATATAATGGGAATATTCAATTATATAAATGAAAAGGCAAACTGAGCCTACAACATTCTAATCTTTGTCGTGTTGAATGATCTGTGAAATTTCCATTTTTTTTATATTTTCCAGTTGAACTTTTGCCTTTAAACTGCTCCATCTGCTTCAACGATTAGGACTAGCCGCTTTTTATGGAATTGTGCTCTATTGTTACATTGAAGATTCCATATAAACCGTCGTATGAACAAATCTGCGGATATTTCTAAATTGTACTTTGTTACTTGTAACATATGCAAATGTTGAGTTCTGATCAACCCGGGGCTAGAGGACGTGGACGGTGACATGTATTACAACTACCGTCCATTACCAGGATCAGTCAAACTGAGCCTGCAACGTTTTTATTTTTGTTTTGTTGGATGACCTGTGAAGTTTCCATTTTTTATATTTTCCAGTTGAACCTTTGCCTTTAAGCTGCTCTGTCTGCTACATCTTTCCATTAATCCGATTTGATATCAATTCAGACGAAGGTGTGGTTGTGATCTGTTAGCTATGCTCAATATTTAGATCCGAATTCCCGAACTACGAAGTTATTATAACTGCGCTTTAATTTATGCTTACAAACTAAAATAATAAATTGATTATCACTAACATTGCAGTGATCGGTTTGATAACAACACTGCAATAGAAGTCATATATTTTTCAAGATTAAAACTAATGAATTTTATCCCAGTTTCGACATGTATCAATCCCCCTGTGGATATCATGCTGGACACGACTGATTATGCCTTTGCGAACAGTGTAGATCATGATTAGACTGCACATCCGTGCAGTTTGTTCATGATCTGCGTTGTTCGCCATTCATTTAGTATCATTTTTCGTAAGCACCCCGTTTAACAGTTAACGGTACTATCCAAATTGAAAGATGGACAAGTTCATAACAGAAATTTAGCAGGGTCAGGGTTATGGATAGAAATGACGTGTAGGATTCCTTTTATTGCCATTCTGTACGAAAGATATGCACAATTATATTTGTTTAAAGGTTTAAAACGGACACTGTATGCTCTATCTGTAAGATGATTTATTGCAGCTAATGTGTTGTTATTTTCCATATTGTATTAGAATGGTAAAGTACCGTCAAATTAAACAAATTATTTTTTTAATTTAAAGGACTTTTTTGGCTTATTCTGGAGGAGTCAGTATAATTTTTCATTTTGGAAACTTTCCCATTAGACAATACTAAAACCAATTCATAACATTGAACTATTATAAGACTAAACACCAACCACTTCTTAGTTTCAGGTTTCCAAATGTTGATAAAACGGGAGCGATATTTCTAATGTTGTGAGTATTTGATATGCTTATGACTTTCAGACTGTCCATGGTGATAGCAGAAGTATTGCAATATTCTGTTTCCCACTTCCTGAAAGAACGGGCACAAATCATTGCCAGGAAATAATATTTGTACCATCAATAATTCTTTTTATCAAAAGTTGAATGTCTTTGCAAAATTTCGTCATGTGTCACCAATGAAATATTTGAGATGATTAAAACGCATTTTCCTTGTCATCTTAATAACGTGTTTCTTTTGGAGAAATCTAACAAAATAGGAGTGAAGACGAAATTTGAAGATAATTGTGTTTGAATATGAATGCATGATTAACGAGTTATTTGAATATTCTACTAATTCAATATATTCCAATATGAAGCTGGAAAATTTCTGAAGTGTCAGGTTTTAGAAACTGTCAATTCATTTTATTGTAAATCATTAGTAAAATACTTGTAAAATTGAAATCAACAATATATTTTACAGTATGATATACAGGAGTGCTATAATTTCGATGAATTTCTTATTTCTATGTTTTTTATTTGCACCGTGGCATCTACAAAAGGTATCTCCTTACTCAAATATTTTCGCATTTACTGCTTTTTAACCAGGTTTTCAACGAAAACCTGAGTTATTAGATTGGGGTATGTCGTTGGTCGGGCGGGCGGATGGGTGGGCGGATGGGCGGCGGCGTCAAACTGGTGTTTCCGGTCAATAACTTTTGTTTCGGTAAAGATATTTGAATAAAACTTGGTATGTATGTAGCTTATATCAAGACAAAGGCTGGGATTGATTTTGGGGTTTCTGGGGTCAAGGTCAAGGTCACTGTTACTTAAAATAGAAAAAGGGTTTCCGGTCAATAACTTCACTTAGGAATGAGCTATCATGATGAAACTCGGTGTATAGAAAACTTATATAAAGTTGTAGCTTGGGATTGATTTT
Organism: Mercenaria mercenaria; assembly: GCF_021730395.1. Lineage (NCBI taxonomy): Eukaryota > Metazoa > Mollusca > Bivalvia > Venerida > Veneridae > Mercenaria > Mercenaria mercenaria. The sequence continues at coordinate 7,714,432 of NC_069372.1, forward strand.
GGGGTTTCTGGGATCAAGGTCAAGGTCATTGCTACTAAAAATAGGGTTAGGGTTAGGGTTAGGTTAGGTTAGGATTAGGGTTAGGGTTAGGGTTTAGGGTTAGGGTTGTGCTTTAAAGTGGTGCTCTGTGATTCAGTATACTTTTTTATTCTTATGAAAAGTGTTGAAAACCTGGTTTCGTGGCATTGCCGCGTTTCTTGTTTTGTTTATTCATATTTTATTTTTACATAAATGTATATATAAAGTAATTGTCATCTTTTCAGAATATGAATTTGGGTCTAATATATTTTTAAAAGTCAACAAAATTGTAAGTATCAAATGAAAATAGAAAAAAGCATCTTCTTGAGGCTATTTACAGCATCATTTTTATCGATTTTATGTTGTCGTTGATTATCTGTGTGTGAAGACGAAAACTGAGTATTTTGTGCTGGTGTAAGCTCTTAACAATGCAAACAATTTAATACCATCTAAATAACCATTAAAAATAACAACATACTCGGTTTGACTGGGTCTGTTCACGAAAAATAATGAAATATACAACATCCCTCGCGCTCTCTAGCACCGACTTAAACGGAGTTCTATTTTAGTAACAGTGAATAAACTCAATGAACCAAAAGGACCGGGAAATATCACAACCCTGAGCCTGTTCAATAACTAAAAAAATATTTAAAGCGATGTATGTTTTTGACATACACGCCATCTATCTTAACTACCATATAACTATGATTTTACGTTCTGGCCAACTATCATAATTACCATATAAAAAGCTAAAATATTATGCTTTTATGTTCCTGGATATGAGAAAGCACTGTAGGCCAGAAAACATATAGAATAAACGAGCAAATATGGACGATTTCATAAATGTTATATGGTATAAATATTCGCGTAGACTTTGTTGCAAATATAGTGGGTCATTGATTACAAACAATATTGTATTGGAGCAAGAAATTGAAATGCGACTTTACAAAGTAAAGTAAAGACACCTAAGAAAGGAATAAACGACTGAAATTATCTTGAATAATCTTAAATTAATTTATTAGCAGATGTTTTTACTATAAATAAAAGTAATATTTTGATGATGGAGAGTAAAACTGTACTTTAACGTCTTCAATGTTGTTAGCTTTGTTATCTCTTTTTTGGTAGTAACGTTGATTTGTGCGTTCCTGTTAAGAATGTTGATCGTTTTTAAGAACAACCGAAAAGAATTTCAAAAATTGTACCGAATAAAGGCATCACCTAAAGAAACGATACCTGTCTTATTGTGATGTTTTTATGCAAGATTACCTTCAAAGTCCAATGAACTTCTGCAGACGTTACTATAAATAAACGTGTTAAATATCCCTTTAGCTATATAATGATTGATAGTGACATTATTCTTATTATTTTGTGGATTTCTTGACTTTAAGTAATGCTTTTCTCCATGTCACGCACATCTAAAAGCATTGTCACAATAAATTGCAACTAAAATTAGTAAAATACATCTGTTGTTTGTAACTTTTGGCTTTACATCTCTGGGCGTGTCGATATTGAACAAAAGACGGGTGAGGCTTGTACATATTTCCGTGATCGTAAGTATCGACAATCTGCCTAATGACCAGTTGTTGAGAAATATGACATTTAAGTTCACAGTCTGTTATATCGTGTCATTATAGTCGATGCCAGAGCTCTGCGTTAAGGCATCGCCACAGTCGCAACTCAGTATCAGTTCATATTTTCAGGCCGAGTATTTTTCCCTTGAAAATTGCACTAAAGCCTTAACAGCTGGTCAAATTATCATCAACATAAGAAGCATATGATGATTTATAGTACATATGCTGCATGTAAAATGTTTGAGTCTCGTTTAGACCGAACGTTTACCCCAAAATATTGAAATTTTATGTGCAGTCAAACTCCAATATAAAAAATATTACAAAGACAAAATTTAGTTAATTTTATAGTACAATATATATACTGCAAACTCTTATGGAATTTTGTCGAAATTGTTCCTGGTTATTGCATTAGACACAAAAAGACAACCCCATGTAAATTTAAGGGGACGCATATTGCTACATTCACAGTTCATACAGCAATGCGGAAGGGGTGCATATTCAAGAAATTGATGGTGGGAAAATAAAAAACATATTCCTAAACTGATATAATACTGATGGACACCTGTAATATTCAGTATTTTGTGGATAAGGATGTGGTACTACGAATGTAATAGGAAAACAGAGGTCTTTGTGAAAGTACATTCAACACAAAATATTAAGCTTTTGTATAAGGAAAATACAGGTTTTTTACAATAACAGTATTCCAAATAATGTTGAAGGGATGAGATTTTCTTTCTAACACACCAGGTTTGCTTAAACATGTAAAAATTTAACGCCACGTCTGTTCATCTCGGGATGGACGCCATATTTCTCATTGATAAAAAATGTAAACAAAAAAATCAGAGTGGGATTAGCATTGTAAGGGCATAACATGACATTCTACACAATGAATACCTTAGAACAGATATCTAAGATGCTACACAGGTCAGGCGGGTTAAATGCATAATGTCGATCACTTGAAATTCATTTTGAAAAGGTGGTTAATTTTAGTTTGTTTACATGGTTTTTAATTTTCCCACGACTTCTCGGCGATTCACTGCAAATGTATTACTGCGCCGGACGAAAGGTAACTCTAATAAACAACGGGAGACAACTTAGGTGTCAGCACGTGTACGATTTTTAAAAAAACATGTCGATGATTATAATTTCTTATCAAATAATGAATCCTATTCAGATATTCGTCTTTAATATTAGAAAATTATTAATTTCTGTGGACATTTGTCAAATAATATTACTTACAATGGACTACTTTGCGCATCAAACTGGTTTCCGCTTCAGTTGTGAGGCACTTCCGTTATACTTTTTGACAACAATAACAAAACACAAAATGAATCAATAAAGTCACTTATAAACCGACTGCTACTTAAATCAGTGTAAGTAAAGTTGTTGTTACAACATTATACATGTTCGTTACGATATGAGATAAAGTTTATCTTGAACTGCATAATCCATTAATTACGTTTAGATGATATTGCATTTACAATTTATTTGACCCCGTTTTTTTACGTGAATGACAGCATTCTCGTGCAACTCGTGCAAACAGAGTTATGAAAAGTATGGTGGAGAATTCAAGGACAAATTATAAATGACATTAAAGTGAGGATAACTGTATATTCGTCCAGTTTTGATCATTGACATGCCTGCTGTTTATTAGTAACTTTTGTGAACAAGATTAGAATGTTGCTTTTGCACATATACACATTGATTGGACCTCTCAACCAAATTTCATACCTTATTTTAGGGATTTTTAAGACAATACATTTTCAAAAGTTTGTTGAATGTGTTTTGATATTTAAGTGCATTGTAGTTCATGAATACCAAGTTAAAAATTAATAATGGCAACATTTCTAGGCCTTTATTGTAAGCCACTAGACTTCTGTAACGATAAATGTTTAATGTATTAAGGGGAATATACTCTTTTAGTTTTGTAACGTGGCATTCCTTGACCACCGTATCTTTTCTTATGCACTACTTTGTAAACAAACTAAATAATGCTTTTAGCTCACATATGCGAAATGAAAAGCAAGACAGTGAACTTATTTCACATTCTTTCTTTAAATTAGAATCTGTAGGACATTGATAAATGTTTAGACAAAGTGAAGCACTATTATTTTCGCACCAAAAAGTCTTAATTGTTGACTTTGAATGTACACAAGAAGTCTTACGTAATTCAACAATAACTTTCTTGTTTCAGTTTTTCTCATTTTTATTTTAGTGAGCAATCCTTTGTGTACTTATAACAGTTGAAACAGTATTCATTTCATTTACCAAAACCTTGTACTTTTTTGCAGGTAAATTTTATAATACCCCACCCACTTTTTTTCTAATTTCAAAGTATGCGTCCCCTTAATTTAAAATGTTGTTTGTACATGCATTACTGACCACAGGTAGCCAGGTAAACCTATACATAATCCTATAATATCACCTGTTTATATACATGTAAATTATGCGTGAACAGATAACACAAATTGGATAAATTGATGGTGTTGGGATTTTTGTGTATAATTCAGTAACCAGGTAAAATTTCAAAATAATTTCTGAAGACTTTATTCTTCACGGTCTGCTTTACAATTGGCTGTAATTATCTTTGAAATGTATTGAATATATATTGAGTTTGACTGCACGTAAAATTGCAAAATTTTGTCATAGAAAAATATCGAATAAAGGTATAATAGAGGTAGTGAAATGCACATCCTTTTACTTGCATATGTTCACATAGATATTTAAAACATAATTATGACAAATTTATTGACTTTATTGTTACCACTTAGTCATCTTTTATTTTTATGAAAATTTGCATGTAAAATTTTGAGTCAAATGGCCGCCACTGTAGGCGATGCCTTAAAACTAATCCTAGTATCTATCTAATTCACTAATTACGTGAGGTATGTGTGAATTCTGAGAATGGATTTCAGACATAATCACTGTTCATGGACAGATTAGGATAATTACAAAAGTTTGTTCGTATTGATATAGGAGGACATTTTATAAGCTATTTATGATTTTCTGAAATATTTTTCTATAACTAAGTACCATAAAATAGAGACATAAAACACGATTTAGATTGTGTGGAATGTAATGAAAGGAATTCGATGTTAACAGGCTAATTGTGAACATTCAGCATATATATTAACAGCAGGACTAGTCATACACTAATTGGATCCATTCTTTGTTGTAAACTGGGAAAACTACAGCTGTTTCAAACAGCAGTCGAACAAAACTTAGACATTATGAGCAGTGTCATACGCTTGTTTTAAAATGTATGTTTACAAACTGAATATATCATAAACTCAGATATTGAAATCTTAGTCACAGAAAATGTAATTGTAATAACAAAGCACTAGCCATCCATTCTGTGTAGTCCAAAATGAAAACTAAACTGTTCTATCCCAGATGTGACGTGCGGCGTGAGATGTGACCTCTCATGAACAAACTATTATTTTGCGTGGCTAAAGAATCATTTAGTCTCAAGGGTGACTCCGAGCAGGGTGAAGCCGGCACACCGCATTCCCTCCCGAAAAAAGAAATCTAGCGAATTTTCATTTTTGATATCCTTAAATTGAATTATCAGTCATATTAGTCAAAATTGCTTCGCTCGCAAACAAATGTATCAATGGCATTTATAATAACTGAGGTGGTTTGAGCAAAAAATAGTCAAGTCATTTTGGTCAAAATGCAATCTTTTTTGAAAATTTACGAATTTAAAAGAAGACATTATCTCTCAGATATGTCAAATATACGTCGGATTGCACCATTTTAGGTATACTTGCCAAATAATTTCCGACGGGGTGGGGGGGGGGGGGGCATTCGCCTGGACCCCCCCGTCTAGAAACTCCCCCCCCCCCCCCCCCCCCCACACACACACCCATTTAACCCAAATCCCTGACGCATCTCTAAATCTCCTAACATATTTTGTTATATATCATCCCCTGTGTGAATAAGATGGTGTCTTGGATTTTATCATTATTCTGCACGAAAGATACAGACAGTTGTATCTCTTTCCAACATCTACAAAGACAACTTTACGCTCCTTCTTGATGATTTATTACACCTAACGTGTACTGTATAGGTTGGGAATTGAAACATGGGATTGAAAAGTATTTTCAATTTAAAGTAACGTGTCACATTTAAAGGTCATTTTATGTGAGGTGTCTGGTTGTTCACTTTTGTGCACCATTCTTGCGACTGCAAAATCAAAACAACTGATATGTTCATGTAATGTTTCGTATTGCAATAAAAACACACAGTGTTCAACTAATGAATGGTGAAAAACTTGTAGTTTCAGTTCTACGAATTTTAATAATTAATTATGGAACCGGTATTATATTTGGTTGAATATTTGATGTTTTTTTTATGATTTTCCGGTTGCATTCACAGCGAGAATTAGTTATGTGATATTCTTTATTTCAACTGTTTAAAAGAACAAAACGCAACTTCTTGTCATTGATTAATTTTGTACCATCAATCTTTTTTTTCCATCGAAATAAGTTGAATGTTCTCGCAAACATTCCACTTGTGTCACCCATTTCACATCTGAGATTATTAAAACAGTGTTAACTTGTCGTTTTAATACGTGTTTCTCTTCAAGAAATCTTACAAGAAAAGGAGTGTTGAAGATATAACGAGAAAAATAATTGTGTTTGATTCCAAATACATGATTTACGGGTGCTCTACTAATTCAATATTTTCCAATTAGAATCGAGGAAACTTCTAGAGCGTAAGGTATTTAAGGACCTGTAAATTCATTTGAAGAATGAAGTACTTTTACATTGTAAAAGTGGAAACTCCACAGGTCGCCAAACACGACAAAAATGAAAATGCTGCAGGCTCGGTTTGATTGAAAACATATTTGACAACATAAAAATATAGTACGCAATAGTCCATTCTTATTCTATAATTGCAACTATTTCCTATCTTTACCTTGTATAAGCTATAACTTTATTCATTATTATATATAAAACTATCCCCTTCAAAGACAAATTTTTTAAATGCTTTATCGATTTTAATACTTGATTGATTGATCGATTGATTGATTTGATTTGATTTGATTGATTGATTGATTGATTGATTGATTGATTGATTGATTGATTGATTGATTGATTGGATTGGATTGGATTGGATTGGATTGGCTGGCTGGCTGGCTGGCTGGCTGGCTGGCTGACTGACTGATTGATTGATTGATTGATTGATTGATTGTAATGAAGAAAGCCAGCGATTTTTCATAAAAGCTAGCTGGTAGGATTACGTTTTTATTAGTATTTCTCTTTTATGCGTGAGGAACAATTAGAGATACGTTTTCAGTATGGTTTTTGTTTAAATGAACCGTTTTTGACACAGTTACGACTTAACGTTTCAAATCTGTGTTGTTTAATCTGTCAAATCTAACAGTAATTTAAAGACACTTTTATATCAACACCCGATTCTTATGCTGATGTTCTTTACAAGCTCCTAAGATTTTTGGGTCATGACATTTATCCGTTTTTGTATTTGGTAAATTTTTAAACCGTTTTATAAAGAAGATATAACCCGGCTTTTTGTGACAGTCTGGCGTTAAACCGAAAAGATTCACGTTAACTCGTGCAAATTTCACGATACAAAGCAATTAACCTATGCTTATGTTGTCATTCACAACTACGTCGTAGTATTAATGAACAGATCGCCTTATTGATGAATGTATGTATCTGAATTTTATTATTTATTGTTTCGTTACACGCAACAGAAATCAACTTTGGGATAAAAAATCTTCCAGAAATAAACCTAGTAAATCGGACTCATATATGCTTGTGCGGTGTTAAATATACAAACTTTCTGGCTTTGAGTCACATTAGTTCAACCAGTGGTATCAGACATTTGACTAATTGCAATGTTAATGCTGTTAATTAAGTTAACTAAATGACACAGCATGCCAAGTTTCTATATAGTGAGTAGGCAGTAGTAAGTTTGACCAGAGAAGAGTAACCAGCAGTACCTGTCACTTAAATTCAACTTTCTGGACATAGGTTCAAATCAAATCTAGTACGTGTCTTTTCTTTCCTATGTGCGATGTTTAGTTTTACATTTCGTGTGATTATAATATGACTTTAAGTCAATTTTGAATTAGAATCTAGGCATACTCTGAGACCATGCACTGGGGTTTCTGAACCTACCCTGCATCGTTTACAAATGAAATGACCAAAGAACAAGAAGAGACAGTGATGGTTATTCTAGATGACTTCAAGAAATAGTAACTAAAAAGATATGTCATCCCTTGTAAATACCAATTGCGCCATGTTTCCAATAAAGAGTATGTTAACACTATTACATCTGATAAGCCGTTTCTAGTGATGCGCATTCAAGTTATAAAAACAAAGTTGCAATCACTATCTGCGTTTGGAAAGTTAATGTGATTTTAGATTCATCAAAATGTGCAAGACGGCATGAAAGATCGTTGATGTGCCGTCTTCTTCATAATTAAATTCTCTAGCCTCTTAAACATCCAATATCGCAAAAATAACTTGAAGCACTCATGGTTTGTGTTAATACGGGAACAGTCAGTACAAACATTAATGTATTTCCCTTTGGGGTAGGCAATGGAACTTAAAATAAAAATTTTAACTAGTCACTATTTATTTAAGATAAATTTGTAGTTATCTGCATTAAATTGCACAGTCTAAAAAAATACTTAAATTATCATTTTCTGGAAAATGTGTTACTTGAACCGAAAGCAATGATCCTGGCTAAAATATTTGGAAAAAACTTGAGACAACTCCGCTAAAACTTTAGTGTAGATGACTATGTTCCTATTATATCTTGCAAACCATGCACTTTTTACCTCTATGTATGAAAAAAAAACATGCATAATTACTGCAGTGGTCAATAATGTGAAAAGAAAAATATGTATTGTTCAAATCAAGAAATGCGCTGGGGAAAGTTTGGACCTTTCTTTTATAAAATATGTTGAGTAGGCTACGGCTGGAAAGAGAAAAATTTATGTCACCTATATATATAAGCGTCAAAGTATGGGGAAAATATCTACAAATATGTGAAAATCAAAGAAAACAATTTCAGGACTGTTAGGCACGTAATTGTATTATCCTTTATAGCAGGTACCATAGATAGATTACTTTTCCATTGCACTGAAATAATATGGATCGGATTAGTATTGACAAACGGTGTTCACTTGTAAACATATTGTTTCCCTTGCGTAAAGAGGGTTTACGGTAAGTCTCTACTCGGGGAAATTTATATTTTATAACGACAAATCCTCACGAAAGAGTGAATCACAATACTCTGGATATGGACTAACTTTTTCATTTTTTATGATCAGCCTGATCGTGAAATCATCATTACTGGCATATATATAAACGCATTCGACCATCTCCTAAGGGTCACAAGTGGAGCTCAACGGTCAAATTTGTTAGTCATGTTTTGTGTACAGAGCGTTACTAAATATCCAGTCAAGATATTGACTTCAATCTTTGCAGTAGGGAGGTAATGAGGCGATGTGCAGAGCGCAGGAATGGCGTCCGTAGGTCAAAGTCAAAAGCAGAAATGTTGAAAAAAAAACTGTCTGTCATATTTCAATGCTGCAGAGTAACTTAATAATTATTCTAGGTATTGACTCCAATCTCGGAATATTTGGAGTGCGCCAACTTTAAACATTTTGTTCTGGTGCGTTGTGCCCGCACAAGGACGACACAACGAAATGTGCTACATAAAACGCGCGCACGTTAACGCGACATAACGAAATGACCTCAATCGGCAACCATAATAAGCTGAAACATAAACTAAATACATTTACTCAGGTACAGCATGATAGTTAGTGGAATATTCCTTTCATAGTGACCAGACATGTAAATTTAGCTTTTCTCATAGATATATACCCGTTGTCTCAACTTCTGACGCGGCGTCTTTAGATTCCCCCTGATCTAAAAGTTCGGGCGTACGTTGTCCCGTTTTCCAGAGCTCTTGTTTCTTAATCAACAAATTCAATTTTCGTGGACATCAAAAGGTTGAATTTCTTCCTTTAATTCTGTGTTTCTCGAGATGTGATTTTATGAGAGAACATTTGATTAAAAGTTCGAAAACATGATTAACGAGTATCTTAATGTTTTGCAGCATGCTCAGTTCAAAGGAGAATAACCTTTCAATATTTTAAAATTTCAGGAGAAGGAAAGAATAGGAACAAACGATAATAATAAAATGGCTGGTTAGAGAACTACATATCATACATTAATTTTGCATTGTGTCCCTTTGGATACAAGGTCTGCAATTGAAGTATCCAAAATGTTTCTTTACACAAACGACCAAATTCGTAATTAAAAATATCAAACGGTACGAGCGAAAAATCCTCAATGTTGAACCATTGAAATGCGCTGCAACGTGAGAAGAGTAATTTGGATCTGAGAAGTTTCTAATATCATAGCGATGGATATTCATACGTCTCGAATATTGTAAATGAACGGTAAGTTTTTTGATAAAAAATACTTTGAATAAAAAAGACACAGGCGCTAAATTTCGTTTTTCATGTTATACATTACAGGGGCTGCCACTTACTAAAAGCAGATCAAACATGACAGCATGTGATTATCAGGAACACTAACTAATACAGATATTTGATTTCTAAAACAATTTTACAATTCCGTATTGAATTCTTCATCAAAACTCCGCCGTCCCATCTTCAGTTTTAGCCACTTTACACCATAAACAACTTTTATCGCACAAGTGAACTTTTGAAATGTTTTAGTAAGAAAAAAGGACCTCATTTAGCTTATGCTGCAACAGACCGCCTTTATGTCATGTATTTTGTCATATTGCGTTACCATTTCATTGCATGTGCATTCTATTACATTTACACGCCTATGTATTTCATTTCCGAATGAAAACTCAAAAAATCGCATTTCCTTTGATAATCGTTTACTAGATTGAAGTAATTTTGATAACGTTTCAAATTCATGCTAAAGTAATATATACGAGTGATGCCCAAACAAGATTAAACATATCATGTGATACTGAAATGGGTATACAAAGGCGTTAGCTGTGGTGCCAGATGATAACATGGCGCCAAGGCGATATTAAACTTGCATGTTTCACTAAATTGACGGATGAGGTAAAACTTAAAGGGTGTCATTAAGTTTGGATTGTGAGATTCAAAGATTTATTTTGTTGCGTTTAACGTCGCACCGACACAACTGTAGGTCATATGGCGACATTCCAGCTTTGATGGTGGAGGAAGACCCTAGGTGCCCCTCCGTGCATTATTTCATCACGAGCGGGCACCTAGGTAGAACCACCGACCTTCCGTAAGCCAGCTGGATGGCTTCCTCACATGAAGAACTCAACGCCACGAATGAGGCTCGAACACACATCGATGAGGGGCAAGTGATTTAAAGTCAGCGACCTTAACCACTCGGTCACGGAGGCCCTATAATGCAAAGAAGAGGTAAATTAAGCGTGTGTCTCTAAATGTGGGTATTTATAATACCAAGACTGGATTAAACCTTGTTGTTTGTGTGAAACTAAATTGGGCATATCTGATTTTAAAAAAAAAACGAGGTATAAAATAACACGTTACATTAAATTGTGTAAATTTGACGTGGTAAAACTTTACGTTTGACATAAACTGGGGTATATATAATGATAGCACGGGGTAATCTAACTTGTGTCACCAACTTGGGTAACTGTGATACTATTACGACGTAACACGTAACTGGCTAAATGTGATGCCAAGACAAGATAATACATTACGTTTGTTTCTAAACTGGCTAAATGTTAGCCAAAACAAGTAAATACTAAACGTTTGTCAATAAATGGCTAAATCTTATGCAAATACAAGGTAATACATTACGTTTGTCTCTAAACCGACTAAATGCGATGCCTAAACAAGTAAATACTTAACGTTTGTCTCTAAACTGGCTAAATCTAAATTTATATATAATAAATGCAAAGACAAGACTGTCGTTAAAATCGCTAAATGTGATGCCAACACAAGGTAGTACTTAACTGGCTAAATGTAATGCAAAGTAGAGGCAATCAATGAATAGGGTGTACGGGATACCAAGATGAAACCACGACATTTTACAGTACGGTACGTTGTCCCGAGCCTGGGAATCATTGTAGAATGAAGAGATAAAACAATAAAACAAAAGTAGTTGAAAATTAATTTATTTATGCATCATTACAAACAAATATAACATAAAACGACAAGAATGGGAAGGTTATCCACATCTTTTCAAGCACCGCACCGCAGCTTTTTAAAAGCACCGCACATCATATATACCGGATTTATAAACATCACGTCAACAACTCAAGCAGCAAACAAAATTCTACACCATTTTCTAATACTTTCCTGAAAGAGAAAAGGCAAAACTTTAAAATCAAACTGTTTTATTTGCGTGAAGAATTTTATTGATTTAACGTTAACATTTTTGGCATTGATCATATCAATTTTACAAATCGTTATAAATATCGATAAAACAGAAGATGTTCTTCGCATCAAATAATCAACAGACGTTTTTATGATACCGCCAATATTTTCTGTCCTGAAAGGGTATAAAATGTTTTCGTTGTCCTAAAATTTTTAATGATTCCGCGTGGGCAACGGCAGCACAAGTTAAACAAAAAGAGGTCCAATGAATAGAGGTTGATTTAAATGCGATCTATATACGCTTAATTTTAATGCGTCCAATATAAGGTGGATTTTAATGCGCTCTATATATGTTTTATTTTAATACGTCTTATATACGCTGGATTTTTAATTTTCTCATACATGTCTGGTTTTAATTTGCCATTTATACGTTTGATTTTAATGCGTTCTATGTACGATGGATTTTAAATGAACTCTATAATTGCTTGTTTTATTGCACCCAATGTACGATGGATTTCTAACGCTTAATTTTACTACACTCTGTATACGCTTGGTTTAATCGGCCTTTACACGCTTGACTTTAAATGCATTTTATAAACGCTTGATTTAATGCGTTCTATGTACGCCTGATTTTAGTGCGCTTCATTTATGGTTGATTTTAATGCCACCTACGTACGGCTTTATATATGCTTGATTTAATACCGTCTATGTACGCTTGGTTTTAACACTTAATGCGCTATGCACACACTAGATTTTTTAATGAGCTTCACGTACGCTTTATCATCAGATATATTTACCGAAACACACATTAGACAATTATCTGGATAAAATATGAGGAATTTGCATCTTAGAATTAACCTTTGCCTGATTTTCTTCCAGAGTTCTGCATTCCACCACCGTTTGGCATTCCCCCGCCATTTGGCATTCCACCACCATTTGGCATTCCCCCACCATTTGGCATTCCTCCACCCTTCGGCATGCCATCTACAAATACAGGTATGATTTTAATTTTGTTTCTCACTAACTGGACAAGAAGGATGATATTACTAGACATATTTGATAAAGCTTTTAATTACAAAAAAAAATTCTTAACAATTATTTAGATACAAAATGTAGGGTCAAGAATTTACTAATTATCTACATTGAATAACTGTTGTAAGAATGGTAAGATTGTATTATTGTTTTTTATTACACGGACTGACGCACGGCAAGAATTATTGCATCGACCTACTTGGGTAACAGTCAGGTCCATGTACCGTCATTCCAGGCATACTCGGCATTCCGGGCATACTTGGCATACCGGGCATGCCAGCTCCACCTTCAACAATACGGTTGTTAGAGGGACCAGATACGGCATCGGGCATGGTTGGAAGCATCACCATAGCATTTCCTGCTGATATATGAGATCAATCGAATCATACAATGCTTCCTCAAGTGTGATTAAATTCAAAATACAATTGGAACCAGACTCTTTGTGATTAAGGTTTAGCAGTATATCACAAAACAACAGAATTTTTTTGTAAACGAACAACATCTTGACAAACAACTTATCTGTCCAATTCTGTCCCACAGAATTGGATACTTAAAATATTCTAAAGGAGTTGTCCTCCTTTAAAAAAGAATGCCATTTGCGAAGAAATATATATATGAGTAAATTGACAAGGTTTTGTAGAATAATATACATGTTTGATACGCCGTTTAATTTTCATGTAAAACAAAGCTTTCTTTCTATGATTTGGTGATGTTCGAACTTTTTTCTCCGAAACATGGACCTAACTCTTAAGGACCGGGAATTGTATGATCTATCCTAGTAAGTGTATGATTTGTCCGAGGAATTACAATATGATTTTCCCGTAAAATTTTTATAGTGATTCACAAACCAAGTTCGTCAAGTTTTAACAATAGAAATAAGTATATTATCATTATATACATATGCAACGATGTCAAATACTATTCTACAATTTTTTTTACCGCCAGCAGCTGAAATACCTTCCATCAAGAACACACTGAACTAAGACTGTGACTCAATGCAGACTTGGAGCGCCGGTATAAACTACAGACTCCGTTATATACCGGATTAACTAAATTTGAACGAAAAATATCTTAAATGTATATATTTTGTAACCATGGTGATACTAACCCTAACCTTTAGTCAGTATTTTATGCTTATTATACACTAAATGCATGCGGACATGCAAAAATATGCATATTTTTGCCGTGCGCTACAATTGATAATCACTTTCGGGCATGCGCAGAAGACCGCTCCAACTCTGCAATGAGTTACATCGCTGAACGAATACCTAACTCGCCACGTGAAGCTAGTCTCCCGATAAAGCTCCTAAAACGTTCATCCAGTCACAAATAGTATTGCAGATGAAAACTAATAATAAATTCTCTCTTAAATTTATAAAGCTTTTTCAGTTATTCATTCAAAATTCAACCTCTAGGTAATTAAAGAAGAACTAAAATATTATATTGTCATTTTTCCCTACCTGAATTAGCGTTCCTCAGCATATCATCTAACTTCATTTGCCCTCCTGCCATCCTATCATCAATAGTACCCGTAATGGCGTTCCCAGCGTTTGTATTGAGGCCATTGGTGTTGAACAAGCTGTTCCTATTAAAGCCATTGTTATTATTTCTGTTGTTTCGTCCAAATCCATTATTGTTGTTGTTTCGGCCAAAACCATTATTGTTGTTGTTTCGGTCGAAACCATTGTTGTTATTGAATCGGTCGTTGTTATTGTTGTTGTTGTTTCGTCTAAATCCATTATTGTTGTTGTTTCGGTCGAAACCATTGTTGTTATTGAATCCGTTGTTGTTTGCAAATCCATCGTTAAGGTTGAAACTGACCATGTTCATGTTGGCGACATTTTGGTCCGTGCTAATTCCATTTCCATTTGCACTAGCGACGTTCATGTTATTCAAGTTCAAAGCAGCATTCATGTTAGCGGCTTCAATTTTAGCTGCTGCTTTCATGGCGTTCATAGATGCTGCCTCCATATTTGCTGCATTCATCCCAGCGTTCATATTTGCTGCATTCATCCCAGCGTTCATATTTGCTGCATTCATTCCAGCGTTCATATTTGCTGCATTCATGTTATTCGCGTTCATTGCAGCGTTCATTGCAGCGTCCATTGCAGCATTCATTGCAGCGGCTTCCATTCTAGCGGCTGCTTTCATTGCGTTCATCGTACCAGCGTCCATGTTAGCGTTTGCCCCGACGTTCATGCCAGCATTCATATTAGCTCCATTCATGGCTGCATTCATATTGGCTGCATTCATATCAGCTACCCCCATATTACCTGCATTTATTCCAGCGTTCATATTGGCTCCATTCATATTCGCAGCATTCATGTTATCAGTGTTCATTGCAGCGTTCATTGCAGCATTCATGGCCGCGGCTTCCATTCTAGCAGCTGCTTTCATAGCGTTCATCGTACCGGCGTCCATGTTTGCGTTCGCACCGGCGTTCATGCCAGCATTCATGTTAGCTGTATTCATATTAGCTGCATTCACGGCTGCATTCATATTAGCTGCATTCATGTTAGCTGCATTCATTGCTGCGTTCATATTTGCTGCATTCATGGCTGCGTTCATATTAGCTGCATTCATGGCCGCATTCATATTTGCTGCTTCAATCTTAGCAGCTGCTTTCATTGCATTCATGGTGCCGGCGTCCATGGTGGCTGCATTCATACCGCCGTTCATGTTGGCTGCATTCATACCGGCGTTCATGTTAGCTGCATTCATTGCCGCGTTCATATTGGCTGCATTCATGGCTGCGTTCATATTTGCTGTATTCATGGCCGCATTCATATTTGCTGCTTCCATTCTAGCAGCTGCTTTCATTGCATTCATGGTGCCAGCGTCCATGTTGGCTGCATTCATACCGGCGTTCATGTTGACTGCATTCATACCGTCGTTAGCTGCATTCATACCGGCGTTCATGTTGACTGCATTCATACCGGCGTTAGCTGCATTCATACCGGCGTTCATGTTGACTGCATTCATACCGGCGTTCATGTTATCTGCATTAATACCGGCGTTCATATTTGCATTCATGGCCGCATTCATGTTAGCTGCATTCATGGCCGCATTCATGTTAGCTGCATTCATGGCTGCATTCATATTGGCTGCTTCCATCTTAGCAGCTGCTTTCATTCCGTTCATTGTACCGGCATTCATGTTGGCGGCATTTATCATATCATCGATTGTTGGGGCGTTCATGTTTGCTGCATTCATTCCTGCGCCATTGGCTGTCATCATGGTGCCCATTGCATTCAGCATAGTCATGCCGAATCCATTGTTATTCCTGTTGTTATTATTGTTGTTGTTGTTATTAAAACCAATGTTATTTTGTCCTATTGGAATTATATCAACCAGCCTGTTACCCATGTTCACGAGATTTCCATTCATGCCGTTACCATTGGCGTTCATGTTGGTCACCATGTTAGAAGCGCCATTTGCATTCATTAGCATCATGGAGTAGTATGGAACCATGAGGGTCGCTTTGAAAAGAAGTATAAGCAATTACAGTTGTTGCTTTTTTTCATATGAAACGGTGGCCAGTTCACATAAGTGTTTCTGTATTTTGTATGGGTAGCCTTCACAAAAATAACCAATAAACTTTCCTGTATGAAGCAGAATTGGGAGTTACATGAAAACAAACATGTTGTAGTCTGTCAAACCGCCATGGAGATCAAACCGCTCGTGCTCCACAAAAGCAATTAGAAGTTTATATCAACAGGTTATAAGGTTTCTACGAAGAAGTATCCTTGAGTTATGCAGTGGATATTTTGCGCATTTTTCTCGTGGAAAAGCTTATAATATTTCTTAAATAAGCGTTTACTCATGTGAATGCAAGAGATCTTCAATGATTTTGCTCATTAGGTAAAAACAGAATTGAAAATATCGACGTTTCTATGAACTACTTCACGAGTCGACACAAACAAAAATAACGTCAAATAACGTCAAACTGGAAAAATATTGACGTTTAAAGCTCTATTGTAACTTTAGGGAGCTTAAAACTTATCATGCAATAATCTATATTTCCTATCAACTTTAATTTTGGTCTTGACAAATGCATTATGATCAGTTTATTTCAAAAGTGTTTGCCACCGACTCGATATAAAAAAAAGTAAATTATGAAACGAGTATAGATTCTAGTATGTCTCTTCGTACATTATTTACAATGCTATTTGTTACGTGTACATGTTAAGATTATGCAGCTTCAATTTTTTACGGCCTTGAACTAGATTTTACAAGAATTAGAATTAGCTTCTCGTTTTTTAAGAAAATTGTTTATAAAGAATACATTAGAAAACGTTGAAAACATTAATAAACAAAGAACATCTCATTTTAAAGACGGCAAAATATGTTAACGGTATTTTGATGGTATTAATCTACTGATTTCTTCAAGTCCGAAAAAAAAACCTGTTCATCACCATGGTCAACTGGTTTCTTCGACTCCAGGTAGTAACACCAATTTACAGAGCAATATTAATAATTTTTCAGATGTGAATACGAATATTTCTAATCGGCGTTACGACCGCGAATCGATGTTACCGGTTATACACGGTGTTCATAATATGGTGTTTAAAGGTACATACCAACGCTACCGGCGTTACCGGCGTTACCGGCGTTCGCATTGTTAGCGGCTTTACCGGCGGCTTTAGCAGCGGCTCTAGCAGCAGCCGCTATCTCCAGGGCGTCATCCATTGGTTCAGTAGGGCTGAAATTATACCAAATGTATGTACATATAACTGATCTTAGTTTGAATCCCACATAAGAGGCCGTAATATTAAACAGCAGGAAATAGATAAACGTTTAAGAAAAAAATGTCAACACGAATTTTACTGAGAAAATTTGTGTCCTCAGATTTATTAAGTAATTCATTCAGTACAGCCTGTATATAACCTTACATCTACAGGTTTCTGATCTATATTTTCTAAATATTTCCATCTATTTTGGAAAATAGCTGGCTTTAACTTCTGTCAAATATTGACGACCATGGTAGACAGTTGATGTTATATGTAATTCCACATTATCTTCTATACAAATAACTTATTTGGTTTACAGACTGTCTGAGGACAGTTTTAATACTTCGATGCATAAAACAGACGACTTCAAATCCATCAATTTTCTTTCTTTGATTCCTAAATACCAAAACCAATAAAACAAATAAATGACAAAATGTCTATTATATTCTTAATTCCCATTTACATGGTTTGCCATTAGGGTTTATAGAAAGTCTTCTTCGCTCGATAAAAATGCTTATCGATAAAAATGCTAATCGATAAAAATGCCAATTGATAAAAATGTTAATTGTTGAAAATGCCAAAGCAAGAAAATAGTAGGTTTTATCTCTGTAGCCGGAATACAGTATTATCAGTCCAAACAGCTGGGTATGTTCATATAAAAGGTTCCGTTTCCCGTCACTAAAAATGGACTTAATAAAAATATATGGATAGGAACATAATGGACATCATTTCTCTAACGCACATAAAAGCCACCTTAAAAGATACTGGTGTATGGACCGTTTTACTTTTTTAGACATTGCAAGGTGTTCTAAAAACTTTGATTTTGTGGTGTACATGTGTAGGAATGCCTCTTTGATAACATACTCATAAGAAACACAGAACTTTGTGTTGATAAATGTCTTAGATGCCTATGTTAATCAAAACGTTATCGGTCCTGTCAAGTCGGATGAAAACCTATATATCGTCACCTCAGTGCAAAAGGTGGATAACTGCATTGACTTAAAGAAGGACTTATTCACTTTTTGCGCTAAGGTGACGATATACAAGAGCACTTTGCGAAGAATTTTTTTGGCTTCTTAAACAAAACTAGGAAAAACTAACCTGACGGGATTTCCTCCGCCATTTTTTGCACCGCCATTATTAGCGCCATTTGCAGCGTTCTGATTGGCCGCGCCATTTGTATTCGTGTTCCCAGCGTTCATTGCCATATTCATTGCCGCCATGAGACCTGTAAATCAATTTCACAAATGACAACCTCAAAATCGTTTATTGTCGTCTTAAAATGTTTTATTGAATTGTTATTGAGATTCTCTCTTGGTGGAAATAAAGTTTCTTAAAAGTTATCATCCCTCAAGATTATTGTTAAATTTAAGCGAAAGTTTGATCGATAAAGGAGATTTTTATTACGCGATTTGTTCCTGAGAAACATTTTATAAGTGAGGGAAAAACTTTGAAAAGAGATTATTTTCCGAAACTGAATTTGAAATGTGTGAAGGAAATAAATTTCACTCTAGTCTCATCCAGTTAATTCGTTTGAATTGTCAAATAGAATTAAAAGATTCGATATCAAATTAGCACCAGGACACTACGGAGATGCTGAATACTCAAAGAAAAACCTGTGCCGAGAAATTCTTCGTGTTAAACATGGTTTTCAAAGAAAATGTGTACCGTCACAATAAAAATGATTGAAAGAGCATTGAAAACGTTTCCAAATTAAGAGCTTTAACTTCTCTTACTTTTCATTTCTCATTAAAAACCAAATACGTGACGTATTAGATATTCATCAGATAGAGGGAAATCTATTTCAATTTAACTTTTGACAACCGCGGGCAAAATCTGACAGGACAAAAGAGACTTCCTTTTCTAAGACACAACCAAGAGACTACTGCCTGGTCCATCTAATCCGTCACAAAGTTTTTCGTGAAGTGCGGCATTATTTGGCAAAATCTAGCTATAAAATATACATCCTCATTAGTCTCCGAGGATGATAGTAAGACCCTTTTGAATTCATAAAATATCGTTAATTATGTCAAGTTATGGTCAAAATGTATTTTCTTATTGTAAACACAGGCCAAAATCGCAACGTCGACAAATATTCTTTTAGAAATTTTACAAAAGAAAAATGCATGGAAATTTTGCTTTTACGCTAACCAAGATATATATGGTTTCATACCAATCCAGTTACGAAAATTTACAATGGAAAATACCCCATGAGAAAAATCTTCTGAGGATAAGTTTAAAACTATGACAAGATAATTTGAAAAAAAAAAATAAAAAGTTCCTACAATGTCCATTCGAGTTCATTAAGATAATGGGATCGTTTATATTTAAAGAGAAATCAATGTCAAGCCTTTTTAATGACAATGGTATATGTTTCAATTTTACGTTGTCACACCTAATATGTACGCGAAACGAGATGACTCTAAATTAAGATGCATAATTATGTTTTCTCGACAAAATTGCGTCGGTTTACAAGAAAAACAAAGACTTACAAAGTCCCTATATATTTCATAGCGGGTTGATTCTCAGCTAGACACTGACAAGCCCTGATAGTCACTTTTTTGACTTAAAACTACTTTGAAATCACTTACCACTGCCGCTTTTGCCAGAACCAAGACCAGTAGTGCCATAATTAATAGGCACAGCCAGGGAGCGAAGGGAGAAAACTCCGAGCAGCAACACGGGAAACGACCACATAGTTCTTGTTCCTGAAATAAAAGGCGTCAGACACTACAGCCAGCTGTTTTCATGTTTTCATTTTCTGCATTTAACTCATTAGTGAATATTTAACATTTCATTAGCTATCAGCAGAAAAATTTAGAATAAATAGATATTTTCCTTAGAAAATTCTTATAAAAACGAATAAATGAATTTATAAATTAACAATCAAAAATGTATTGTTTTATTTCTATGTATTTCTTTTTTTTTCGGTTGCATATACTGTAATTCTCCTCAGTACTTGATGAATACGGCTAGAAGAATGAATACGACGACAAAATGATATTCTTTAGAATAAAACACCATTAAACATCAGTGTTTTCATTCTTTGCATATCTAAAAAAAGAATTTTGTAGAAGTAGATCTAATACTCAAGGAAAAAAATTAATATTCCTCTAAAACTTTTTGAACCAGTGCTCCTTTCCTATACAAAGCTAATGTGTGCGACAATTTATCAAAATATTAAATAAGAATAAAACAAAACTAAAGCAACAAACACTTTAATTATTTCATTTTTAATACTAACAACAGCGTTTTAGAAATTTAGATTTGTATAAGTGATTTTAAGTAAAACTAAATGAAAATATATATATATACCTCTCTCGGGATAATCTCACTAAAGAAAAATGAAAAGAAAAGAACGAAAAACCTTCACTGAAGAGAAATGCAGAAATCTGTCCCTTATATACCTTTTATACGTTATGTTAGGGAAGCGTGAGAAGTATTACGTAACACTATACGAGCAAAAAAAGGTGGTTTTCATAAAGAACAAAAAATAGGCATAACCAGCCGTGAGACGATTTGCAATTAACAAATTTATTGTCATTTCTGACCAAGCAGGTATTAAAATGCATGTACGATGTAACTTCAAAGTGTCTGATCATTTGTTGCTTGGATTTTACATGATATAAAATACACGTCTTTGCACCGGATGTGAATAACTGCAGATTTATCACTGATGCATTTTGGGGAATTTTATTGCTTCCGTGACAGGTATGACAAGGAAAAATATGTTTGATATTAATTTTATATGATAGAATCGGTGTTTCTGTTCCGCTTGGTCATAAGTGTGGCGGTGATGTAAAAGAGGGCCAGTAGGGCAGATCAGACTACCGTTGTTCAACTGGAAAAAGTAAATCTTACATGATTCAGTATTAGCTAAATGATCATTAGGAAATGCCTTTTCACTTTTATCTTAAACAACCTCAAAATGCATGTTCTCGAAGGTTCAGTTTTATAATCATGATGACTACTTTTTACCTCTTTTGAGAGAGTACTAATAAATTACTAGTTTTTTTATCATTGTTCCGATAAAACTATCTAACTATTCTTGCTGTATACACAATGAGAAGAAGTGACTTGATCTTCAAAGAAAGGTCCATTCTGTCACTTGCAAATTGTGCTTTACTGAAAATTCTATAAAACTCGGACATTGGTCAAACGCCGTAACATTTTGTCTCGTCGGGGAATCTGAATTATCGTGCCAACAATAATCATATATGCGTTAGTGAATTTCAGTCTATGACCGAAATATACATTACTAAAAGGATACTTTGTTTATAAAACTTACTTATAGTTGCCACAGGGAATACATATGGGTGGCTCCACCAGGAATCTGTTATTAATATAAGTGGGAGAGTGCAAGACGCAAAAGACGCTCCGATTCCAGAAGCTTTCCTCTAGGTGTAAAGCACCCATACACGAGACTCTTATCCCAGTGTTAATAATTCTTAATTGGAGGAGCATGAAATCGAATTCACGATTACTGGTTTTATAGTCAGCCAGTGTTAGGCCTACTACTTTTTGCCGTACTGGTGCGCTAGTTTCCGTTTCGGCATGTTGACGTTTTTGCGCCCTTCAACGCGCCAACACGCCAGAACGACATGGCAGAAATCTGTCACCATACTTAACATGACTGACCTCAGGGCCTATTTTGTCGAATGTTTAAAGTCACAAGTCCCAGACTGCTAGCTAGTGATTCGGGCCTTGTGCCACTGAAATAATAAGAGGCCATCGGTTCTACTCCAGCAGCACATTTCTTTAATTACTCCAAACATTCTTTAGATACTCTAAGTCAATGGAGTGATAAAGAGTAGCAACCTTCGCGCAGGAATACTGTACCGAAAGGGGGAAGTAACACTGTGTTGGAGTTTGAAAGAGTAGACTTCTGGAACTTTTAGAACGTGTGCAGACTGTTCTAGACGGAACAGTCACGTGATACATATTCACGACAATTGAAATAGCAGGCCTCTGTTCCTACCAACTACGGATAATCAGAATGGTGCTGGGTACCAGGCTAGTGGACTATTCTATTCCTTTGACAACAATTAGAAGATTACTCTTCAATTTTAGGTTCTATGTCAAAAGGAATATGGCCTAAGTCAGCAGTCACGGTTCCAGAGCGTTGGAACGTATGCAGACTGTTCTTAATAAAACCTGATGCAGACAAAATAGTCACGTGATAAATTTATGCAACAATGGAAAATTTGCAAGTCCGCTATGGATGGTCACAATAGGGCTGGGTACTTGTACTGGGTTCTGTACTCTCAAACTTTACCATACTGTTCTGAGATGTCAAGGGAATATGGACCCCAGATATTGCCGTAGGCTGAAATAATGTCCAGTCACCATTATAGCATGAAATCTCACGCCTTTGCGGTTGGTGTGCATTTAAAAAAGACAAGTGTTGACGTATCATTTGTAAAAATCAGCGGTATCAGTTTTTGATTTCTTCATTTTGTTATTTTGTCACGCTTTGTGTAATGTGGTAAATTGTACATATGTACTACATGTCGAATGCCCTTTGAAAAAAAGACAGTCTAGACTTGTAAAACAACGTATATATTAATCAGATATGCACATTATAATTGCCTCAACGATGAATAATGAAACATATCCGCTTTGTATAAAGGTCCATGTGCTTTTGGAATTCTGGTAGGGGTCTCTGGCCTCATTAGGCAAGGCACGAGAACACAGTTACGGAGGTGTTCTAACTTTCTTTGTTGATGTTAACATAAGACCAACGTATATTCGGTCGTGCTTTAATTTTCAAAATTTGGAGAAAACGGAGAATATGTACATGTACATTGTAATTGAAAATGCATGTTAATTTCACGCGAAGACGCACAAAATATGTTGTTCTGACAAAATAAGAGCAGAAGGAGGCCTATTATTTCAGTCGAGTTATTTTTCATTGAATACCAACACGAAAATTATTTGTAAGCTGTCATATCAACAATGATCATTATGATCTTTGATGATAAATAGTTCAATTTTAGTCACGAAAGGTGTTTTAACGTGTGTAAGGAGTGTTTATCTACACCGTTTCTAAATAGTCGGCACTGGTTATGGACGACCATCAAGAGGATGATTCTTGGTTTAAACAATATTTATTTTCCAAATATGCATTTCATATCAACATATATTAATGTGAAAGGATTGAGGAGTAAGCTAAAAGCTTGTATTAAAACCTCTTTCCTGTAGATTGAGAACTTAGTAATACATATTTAAGTAACGACAAAATTTTCAAACTAATTGCAAAATAGTACACGTATGATGTTGTAAGCAGTAGCTCTAACCAGGTAATATAGTACTGTAAGACATATGTAGAAAATAAAATATTAATATACATAATTATAGGATGATTCTTGAGTAAAGTATGTAGGCAGCAAGTAAACTTCAAGAAGATTCTTTAGTTCCATGGGCCTCACCTCGCAGACCCGATGTAAAGTAGCAATAATTATACACAGGGATCGCCTACTAGTAATTTTTCACTGGAGGAGTGCAAGCTGAAACTCGCGACCACAGGTTTCGCGGTCGTCTGTTACCACCTGTAACAGATCCGACCTTGTTCATAATTGACAATAATTGACATCTATGCTTTCTGTGACAACATTTTCTCATCAGACGGTAATGAAACAAGTGGCAACCGTTCCGACAGAATGACATTTACTTATTTCTCTGTGCCATCGCATGCATATAAACTTGATCACAAACGCTAAAAAGCTGGTTTAAGGTAGTTCTCGCAAATTTCCGTTCAACGTGTTCTCCGTAAGCGACTTCGGCATTCTCCGGTATGAGCTGGCATGGGCTACAATATCGTCTGAAGAATGCCTTAAACGCCATTCAAGAAAAGGCAACCACAGGGAAATTACCGACTGACATTACCGTTATGGGTCCATTATTTTAATTAAGTAACTGAACAATGATTTTATTTGTCTTGAAATTGTCTCTGAAAGATTTGCTGTATTTTATTGACGCACAATGAATCTTTTTCCTCAAATATGGAATATCAATGCAAATTTGTTTGAAATCGACCGTAATTTTGAACAAGTTTGATGAAAAATACATACTGTACATTGTACCCAATATCAGTACATCAAAACAAGTTAGATTCGTGATTTTAATATTCAGAACGCTGGTAAAATGTGCAAATTCGTTGCATCGCCCGTAGACTGTATATTAGTCAGCTGAGTGTCGTCCGGCCTTTAGAATATATTTGATGGATGATCTTAGCGGAGGATGTCATGTTGCAACTTTCCCAGCTTTTTGGTGGTGAAAAAAAACCAAGATGCCCCTCTGAGCATTGCTTCACCTGGGTAGAACAACTGACCTTCTGTAAGCCAGCTGGATGGCTTCCTCACATGAAGAATTCACACCCGAAGCGTGGTTTCAACCTGTATGCATGACAAGTGATTCGATGTCAGCAACAGTAATCACTCAGTCACGGAGGTCCCGTATGATTCCTGTTGTGACATTGCCAATGAATAGTACTGGAGAACTTAAAATAAAATAACAACATAGTTTTACTTATTTCAGTTTTATCATCTATAGTTTACAAAGAATATTTTACAATGAATATTTACTTTGTGAAAGTAACCAAACAAAATGCAATAACTATTATCCACTTCAATTCTAGAATCGTCTACAACAAACAGAATTCTTATTTAAATAGAGCATCACACAAGCAACTTTTTCACCCATCTCATTACAATTACATTTTCTTTGAAGACTGACACAATGGTTAAAATATAAATAAAAAATACTGGTAAAAACAAATATGATACATTTGGACAGAGTACAAGATGACATATATAAAAAGAATGTTATTCTTACAGATATACTAAAACATATTCTGAGAGAAAAATTAAAAGGCAACAGTAAGCAGTTCAGATAATTCATATACTGTAAAACACTTAAAATTCGTTCAAACCATATTTTGCAGTTTCAAGTTTAATTATTCTTGTAATGTTGAATTCATGAGAAAAGTGAAACTGGAAATTCAATGGAAAAAAAACAACAAAAAACAAGTAAATATTGATAAGCGCATGTCCATTTTTATCTTCTTTGTGACAAAGTTGAAATTTGAAAGGGATGAAATTTGCGCTAAACTTGCAAATATTAGTGAAAAAAAGTTCTTGCAAAAAAATGAAGTGTTTTACAGTAAATATTTGCCATACCGAAGTAAAACATTAAATCATATAAAAAAGAAGAGAAAAACTACCAGTACACATGATTTCTGAAAGCAAATGCATTTTATAAGCACAGTATTTCAGCTTCATAACATTACAATGTTACCTTTCTTTAAGAAAAAAAAAAACCAAAAAAAACAGTCATGATTTAGGATACCAGTATTTCTTTGGTTGCAGAAGACCTGGCTTAATTCTTTGAAACATTCTTATTTTAGTGCCGGATGTGCAGGTATACAGTTTGTTGAATTGGCAGCAATGACTGAGCATTTTGTAAGAAAAAGTCTCTTTAAACAATAAATATATGACAGAAAATATTCTTTAATATGCTTATCTTCATGCGATACTTTTTAATAAAGATGATGAAAAACTTTTGGGGTTGACTGAAATCCATATCCACTGACTGCATACTACGAATTCATTAATATTCATAGGGTAGTAATTTTCAGGGATTTCCAAGGTTCCATCATTCCATGAAATTAAGGACAGTTGCCGCAGTTTTGGGTCAAAAATTTCCCAATAATATAATTTGTTCAAACTTTGTATATGAACACACTGTCATGTTAGAAACAGAATTATGAAGAAAAATCGAAGGTCACCATGCTTGTTCAAGAGTTATCTGCCCTTGAATATACAAATTTGAAGAAAAATCCAGTTTTAAGGGCAGATAACTCCTAAACAAGCACGGTGACCTATGATTGTTTTTGCATTTTTCTGTTTCTTACACGAGGCTGTGTTCATATACGAAGTTTGAACAAATTCTATTATTGGGAAATTTTTGCCCCATCCCTCATACAAGAAACTGCAGCGAGCGTCTTTAAATCATAACATACAAAATTCCTAATCATTTTATCTTCAAAAGCTGAAATCCATGAATTTAAATCTCCAGGAAATCGCCGATTTGACCCAAACCAAGAAAGTTCATGCCCATATATTTAAAGGATTTTGTAATATTATGACCCAAAGTTTTCTAGTATTATTAGAGAGATGTGTAAAAGACTTATGGATTGTTGAGGTAAGTTTATATCTATTAATAGTGAAAAAGATTTGTTCACAATGCAAATACAGTATGTTTAAGGCACACAGTATCAGTCACTTTATAGAAAGTTTTCGAGCTAAAATTCTACACTAAATGTCAATTTTAATGAGGTACATGTTTGGACTTTTTAAATACAGATTGAAGACACAGGGTGCATGCTGGTGCAGTCAGGGACTTCAATAGAACAAGACTAAGCTGTGTACAAAAATGAAGCTAGTGTCATTAAAATAGTACAAAATGTTAAACATTAAAATATCTAGCATGCCAAGTGTATTCAGAAATTTTGTATAACACAAATTTAGAATAACTTAAAAAATAAAATAAACTGATCGGAAGAGTTGACTGGCCAGCTGTTATTTACAACCATTTGTGTGACCTCACTAAAAGAATACTTGTAAATTAACATTCCCAATACAGTAAAAAATGTCTTTTTTATCAGTATATTTTTAAGATGCAACCTAACTGATGAACCATTTATATTGTGTTTTCACTATAGCACTCTGTGATACTACACTTAATGCAAGTTTCTCATAGAAGGCCTGCCTTGAATCAAGATTGTCTTTAGACTAACTACTGCACTAACTACACTTGCAAAAATAAATAGAAACACTAAGACACATTGCATTGAAACATCATACTCAACATTAATATTAAACTTCCTTTCAAAATTTAGTAAATGCAATTAAATTCATTACCGTAAAATAAAATCAACAATAACAAGTGCGCAGATTTGCTGTTTAAAATGCTGTTGTCAGAAAATTCATCATTTGTCAGAAACTGCCAATATATATGATTGTGTACAAAGCCTCAAACTTAAGAAAAAAATCTAACAATATCTTTTGATTTCTTTACAATATACTTAATACATATGGCCATAAAAACAATTACATTCAGATTTTTACTGATGGTTGTCTTAGAAACATATGAAGATTATCAGCCCCAATCTGTGACCAGCAGTAACCAGTTCTTAATTTGTTTGCCATTCTTCTAGCAAATTAAAAAGTATATTGTCAAATATTTTAGGTTGTTTTTCTTCTTTTAACCGGACACCACTTGTTGAATTAAATGGACAATTCATGACAATTGATGGTTGCTGACAAATGCTGCATTAAATAACAAAAAAAAAATGACAAGAATATGCTGAGAGAAACATTTAAACAACTTAACAAAGAAATCTTATACAGACATAACTAACAAAGAATACAGAAAACAGTCACATGCTGCCATTTTTTTTACATATTATGGGATATTTTTATTCATAAAATTCCATTCTAAGTTTGATCAATTTTTTTTAAAAATTAACATCTCCATACCCCAATAATAAACAAGTTATTTTGCTATCAGATTTGTTTTAAACAGGAAGATACATCTTGGGAGATACCACAGTCTATTAGATAAAATCTATAATATACTTCTGAAAACTTTTGGTACTTTAAGTATTATTTCACCTTCATCAAATTAACATATGTACAAATTAATTTGAAACTTCTTTCCAGTAGGAAACATATGCTTCAACGAGAATAAAACCAGAAATGCGAATCCATGCTTTATTGTAAACATGTTCTATTTCAAAAAAGTAGTAAATTTGACTATACCAATGTAGCACGGTTCTGAATTATGCGACATAATAGTCATAACTTATATTAAAACTACATAAAACTAGACAAAACACACTGACTGAAAGAAGAAATGAGGTATTTCAGGAGAAAATTGCAAGAACATTGTAATGTATCTGTTTATTTCATTTTGTATGTTTTTTGATTAATACATATATAATATTGCTATACAATACATCAGATTAGAGCTCCTTTTTTGACCACCAAAAGAGTTTTTGTGTCAGTCTTTAACAAAACAAGGATTTTCTGAGTGGAGGTTGTGTGTAGTTATCTCACAACACAGGTTTACTTTCATCTGGTTAACACTGTGTATACTTGAATTTAATGCCAAACTTCATATACTATGTAAAATTTAATTTTGATGATTTGTTCTTATCATGTCAACATGAAATCTTACATATGTTGACATATGTGTACATGTATATATAATGAACATAGTTTGGATAGTAAAATGTGTAGACAACAACAATATTACATTATATTATGTAAGGTATAAAAATGTATATTAAATTGTCATAAAAATCTCATGCATTTATAATTATGAAGTTTATTTTTGGAAATAAACACACAACACCTGATTGCACTTTAGGTATTTCTCAAATTTTAACAAGTAACAGGTTTCCTTCTACAATACAAAAACAGACTCATCCAATGCATGATAGAATCAAATCTCACTTTACAAAATGACCGGGGCTTGGGAAAACTGTCGTCCCTACATTCCACTAATGGACAGATCTGTAACATACGATCAAATAGTCTACGTTACTAGAGAAGGGTGATCAAGGTATACAAAAGCAGTTAGATGATCTTGACTACATGATGAACTGATTCCTTCCACAACTGCCTTTCATAATTATCTAACACTTCCTTGTTTCAAACATTATGTCAATGTTAACATGTGAGAAATATCTGTACACTGGAGCTCACTGAGTGACCCTGATAACGGTTTCTTCAAAACTGTTTCCAAGGTGACTGTGTGACCTTGACCTTACTCTGTCTACGAAGTCTGTGCTCCAGGAACCTTTGTCAAGACCTGAAATAAAAGCACAGTATACTACCTCAGAAGTTGCATTCTACAGTTGTTTTTCAAGAAGACTGATCTATTGGATCTACAAAATATTGTACCAGCAAGACACAATCTTAAAACTGAATATCTAACACCAAAGGTTTGATAAATCTATAATTGCAACAGCCTTACACGTAAGAAATATTGTATGTGATTTATGGCAAATAACCAGCTTTAAAGGTGGATGAAGACCCAAGGTTCCCCTGTTTCACCACAGGCCAGACCCTGCATAAAATGCCAGCCTTCTGTAAGCCAGAAACAAGACTTAGTCAAAAACAATGATTCTTTTTCCTGAGAAGAGTCAAGTCCACAGTGTTTTCAGGCATATCTGAGCTCATGACCACCTAAAAAGTAAAACCACAATTTCACCTGCCAGTAATGGCTGCTGGTTTCTTTATCCATTCATCCAAAGTGAAAATATATCTTTGTTCAGACACCTTTTGCTGTCAATACTATGTTTTTCATTTCCTAAGGACTGTCTTCATATAAATGTTTGATTGTACCAGAAAATCATTAATCACTTGACCTTGATGATCCCTAATTCGAAAAGCTTAAAAAACTTACCTTAGAAAGGTCAACCCCTGTGAGTGCCTGAACTGCTGGGGGTAACTGACTGATAAGCCTGCTCACTTCTGAGGTTGTACGGTCATCTCCCACCAGTACAATCTCGTCTGTACGTGACAGAGGGGCAGAAACTTCAGCAGCAATCTAAAATAAACAGAAAACATAATTCTACATCAAAACTGCCATATACACATAACTGTGACACAGTTTCCAGCATGAGTCCTAGATTTGATCAAAAACATTCTAGCCATGTTTTATACAGATCAAGTACAAAGGGTTTTTCAAGGATGTGACCTAGTGACTTGGTTTTAGACCATTAAATAACTCAGTTTCATAGTTTCCATCATAGTAAACATTTTAAACATTTTAACCAGATTTCATATAAATTATGTAAAGACATTGAATCTAGTGTGTTAACATAGATCTATGGCTTGACTCAATGATTGTAT
This sequence comes from Mercenaria mercenaria, assembly GCF_021730395.1. Classification (NCBI taxonomy): domain Eukaryota; kingdom Metazoa; phylum Mollusca; class Bivalvia; order Venerida; family Veneridae; genus Mercenaria; species Mercenaria mercenaria. Next base: position 7,745,048 of record NC_069372.1, read on the forward strand.
GTGACTTTTACAAATCTTGGTCTAAAATTTTTGAAAAACATTTTAACATTTGCCTTTTATATGATTCAGGTTGGAAATTTTGATCTAATCTAGTGACCTAGCTTTTGATCTCAGCTTAGAATGTGTCGATATTTTATTACAACAAACATTCTGAAAAAAAAATTCCATTAAGACCTTGCCAAAACCACTGGCACAAGATCAGAAAGAAAATGCCTCCGTACGTGTTATACCCTACCCTTAGGTATTCTATAAGAACCATGGTCGTGAACGGGAAAATATACTAACCCATTACTGAACTGCGTGTTTTAGGTATGAAATACGTGATTGAAATGGGTTAGTATATTTTCCAGTTCATGACCATGGTTCTTATAGAATACCTAGGGGTAGGGTATAACACGTACGGAAGCATTTTCTTTCTGATCTGGTGCCAGTGGCCAAAACAGTGTCCTCTAGAGTGATTGATCTGTCATAAGAAATTTACAACTTACTTATAATATTACAATTCAAGGAGGACACACAACTTCAGACATATTGTCTTTAGTGACACTGCAGCGGTGACTGCCATAGAAAATACAAGAATCAAGGTCTCTTATTTCAACGGGATAACAACATATATAAAACAGAGCCCTGTTCACCTTGGGTAATGTTTCAAGAACCAGACTGAGCATGGCAGCATCTCCATACTGTTTGTAAGCAGAAGCTTTAAGTCTCATCCTCTCTGCCTCTGCCTTACCCACAGCCTCAATAGATGTGGCCTCAGCACCACCAATCAATCGAATCTTCTCAGCCTCGGCTCTAGCAACTTCCACTGTCTGTGTTCTGTAAATAAAATAAAAGAAATATTTTTGTCCCATGTCATCAACTTTCAATAAAATTCACACTATACATTGATTACACCACGTCATCAACTTTCAACAAAATTCACACTATACACTTAACACAAACCTGGGAACTACTGATGTCTCAATTTCTTATTTTCAAAAAGTAAATTTAACTACTAAATTTATCTTGAAAAATTCTCTTTCTTTTTTGGACATTCAAAGTATTGTTTGTAAACAAATCTTATTCCCATATCACACCATCAATATAAAGCCCAGCTGCTATTTCAGCTTCTGTTTCAGTCTTGGAATACTTTGAAATATGGAACACCTTTTGGGCGACTGACACAGCTCTCTTTTTATTACTGTCAAGTACCTCTTCAGTTTCAAAGACAGGTTTTAAATATTTCAGAAGCAATATTTAAGATAATGTCATTACAAAGAATCTTTACCAGAAAATTTCAGCATTAAATTTTATTTCATTCTCTTGGCTTTAACATCGCACCGACACAATTACTGTGAAATCATTAATATTTGTGGGGGACTAACTTTCGTGGATTTCGTGGTTTAGTCAATCCATGAAATTAAATCCCAACGAACTAGTAAAAGTCCCATTTTATGTTCAAAAGTTGAAATCTACAAATTCATATCCCCAAGAAATTGCCGTTTTGGCCAAAACCACAAAATTTCATGCCAACGAAATTAATGATTTCAGAGTATAGGTCACAGGGGTTCCACTAGACCTGAAAACCCAAGAGTCCCAGGACCTTTGGGCCCAAATTTTGAAGGGTCCTTTTCCAAAATACAGGAGTCCTGTCCCAACACGTCCATATAATTGACTATATTTTTTATTTAGTAATACGTAGATCTTTACCTAAGAAAACAATAAACCCAAGATCATGTTACAGCATACCGTATTTTCCCGAATAGACGCCCCCGGGGGCGTTACATTTTCCAAAGAGGGGGCGTTCATTTGAGGTAAAAAAATGAAAAATTAAAATTTTTACAAAACTTAAAAACATCGTTCAAACCAACTGTAAAGTGTTTCTGTGTTGTTAAATTCCCCCAAAACATAATTATTTGGCATCCAATTTAATGCAGTGTGTCTTAAAATTATGCATTTAAATACGGTACCTCATGTATTCCGTGACACGCTCGCGACATTACACATTACGTCATCATACCCAAACAGCTGTGTACTCCGATAATATTTTCCTTAGTACATACGGGTACTGCAATACACAATGTCAGTGGTTTGACACGCTGCTTATGTGCCGGCTTTTAAATTAAAAGTTATTAGAACTGCCGAAGAAAAGGTTAACACTTTGCCGCAAATTTGTTTAAAGTCGACAGGAAGCTTGTGCGCGGGTGGTGCAAAAACATATCAAAAATGGATTTACCGTTTAATTTTCTATTTGATGATTGGATACGTACCGTACTTAGTATAAACGTTTTGGATTTACGGTACATGTACTGTTTAAAAGTGTGTTTAATTCTTAATACATTGGATACTTACTGTAAATTACTTATTATGTGGACTTATAAAAATGAGGTAGGTGATTTTTTTTCGTTCTTGTTGACTTTTTTCCCCCTCCAAAACGGGTGGGGGGCGTTAATTAGAGGGGGGGCCTTAATTCGGGAAAATACGGTAATAAAAATGTCAGTTTCAGGTCATATATTGTAAACTAATATTTATCAAAATTCATGTTATTTTGATTAGGTTTTTCTTCTATGTTTCATTTAGTTTTTAATAACAGAACAGTGCTATAACACTATAAAAATGTACCCAAAATGTACTGTCCGGATACTGGTACACTTTCGGAATGTCATCGGAAAGTAGTTTTTGCTCAGTTTACTTGGCCAACTAAGCTAAATCAGAGATAGTTCCTCAAATAATGATGCTACTTATCATTAAAAACTGCATTGAAAGTCAGTTTTTTTAAGGAATTTTGGAAATATGCATATGACATCGGGTGTAATTAGACTCGTGAATGGACATTCTAAACTTATTTTTGATTTCAAAATTCATCAAAATTTGTGAAGCTTCTTGTTGAAATTACGGTATGATCACTAAGCAATGGTCTAATTTAAAGTTTGCATGAAAAAATCTTGCAGGGCACTTTTCACATGCTCGGTAATCAGCTGCTTACGATAATTTAATAATTGGCGCCTTTTTTGACAGTACACAGGATCAATACGCTTCATCAATTAATTTCAACACTTCATTGATTCTTGTTACCTATGTGCACTCGCCGTGACGTAACTTGCTGATAAAAAAATCAGCGAGGCATGTCTACAGGAGAAAGGGCGGGATTTAGCAGAAGATCAAAGGCAGGAGGGCATGACCGCGAGTGCTTATTTTGGAATACACGTGACTATCATGGAAATAGTTTTACTGAAGGAAATGAATGATGAGAGAAAGGATTATTAAAGGAAAATGCCTCCGGGTCCCGAAGGACGCACAGGCAAGTATCAAGCCCGGTCCTTTGAGCGTCTTTTGAAAATCTCCCGGGTCCGGACCCGGGGTCCAGGGTCAAATGGAACCCCTGGGTCATATGGCAACTTTCCAGCTTTGATGGCTGAGGAAGACACCAGGTGCCCCTACGTGCATTATTTCATCACAAGTGGGCACCTGGGTAGAACCACCAACCTTCCATAAGCCAGCTAGACGGTTCAGTATTTATAAATAATGCATTCACAATGAAAAATGTATATTTTCTACCTACCTTTGACCTTCAGCAATGGTCTCGACCTTGTAAGCCTGTGCCTCGGCAGGACGTTTCACCGTGGACATGAGTTCCTTCTCCTTCCTGAGGATTTCCTTCTCTTCAATGTCAATCAACTTCTTCCTCTCGACCACGTCAATCTCGATCTCTTCAGCACGGATCTTCTGTCTCTCCTTCGCACTCTGCAACTCGTACGCCAATCGTGATTCTGCTCTCTATTCGAAAGTGTAAAAAACAATTTACAGTTGAGATATTATACATTAGTCTATTAATGCAAGTTTCCATTTGTTATGTGCAAAAATTTCTCTTTAAATTTTCATAATATTTCTAAATGCCAAAATTCTATGAAATGCCACAAAAACAGTATTCACACACACACAAATATTAAAGCTAATTCGTTAACCACAAGATATAGTCAGAGGCACAAAATTTTGTTTCTCTTTAGTGGACTCTTTTCAACAACACACCCTAATTACTCTGGTAACACGCATACCTTTAAATTCCAGCCATTTGAGCAAAAATAACATTCTAATGTTTGGATAACATTACTTTGCTGTATCATAAAGAACGGTTGGAACCCGAACCCATTATCTATAATACCCATAATATATTATAAGAAATTCTGTAGATGATATTTATCAATAAACAAATGTATGTTACCGATATTCCAGCACAAAATGTGTAAAAAAAAGTCATCATAAATTATGTGAATTAGCATTCATTTCCCTTAGACAGATTTAGACTGGTTATAATTATGCATTACTGAGCCAATGACGATGCACAGATAAAAATGTGTTTTAAAAGCAGTTAATCTCCTTGTTAACACATGCTTACTCCCCTTGAAAATGACAATAACGGCACTCTTATGCCAGAATGTTTATACTCATTACTTCTATTGAAGGTCTGATTCTCAGTGCTTTTTATCCGTTTTCTGGATTTTATTCAAGCACTTGGGTTCAATCATATCTACGCTGCAGCTACTTTCATTTCTGCAGACATTGATTCATATTTAATTCATAGACTTGAAAGTATACAGCTGGAATATAATCAAAGGACCATAGACACACTGTGCATAAATTTATCTCAGTTGATTAATTATCAAATACGTAATTTCACATTTTAAAGAACAGAAACTAAGCACAACAGTTTGTAAAACTGATTAAGTTTCAGTTGGGTTAAAAGTTACAGGTCAAAATGATCTATACTGTAAAATCATTTAATTTTGTGGGCAAGAAATTTCGTGGTTTTGGTCAAAATGGTAATTTCCTGGGGATATGAATTCGTGGATTTCAACCTTTGAACATAAATGAATGGGAATTTTACTTATTCATTGGACTGACTCGACCACAAAATCCACGAAAGTTAGTCCCCCACTTCACAGTATTTATGAAATTAATCAATAATTAAGCCTACAATGTATAATATAAAACTAGAAATGTGTCAATGGGACACAGATGCCCCCACTACATGACATTAAAATGACAATTTTTTCCCAGGTCAGGGGCCACAACTCCTACAATACTGAATGAATCCGGATGCGAAACCCCAGGTGCACAACTGCACATGCTGACCAACATTCCTGTAAACATTGGTGACTCTAGGTCAAATACTTTTGGAGCTACGCACGACACAACATTAAAATGACCCATTTTTAACTAAGTCAGTGGCTATAACTCCTACACAACTGAATGAATCCGGACGCGAAACCCCAGGTGCACAACTGCATATGCTGACCAACATTCCTGTAAACTTTAGTGATTCTAGGTCAAATACTTTTGGAGCTATGCGCGACACAACATTAAAATGACCAATTTTTTACTAATTCAGGGGCCATAACCTCTACATGACTGGATGAATCCGGATGCGAAACCCCAGGTGCACAACTGCACATGCTGACCAACATTCCTGTAAACTTTGGTGACTCTAGGTCAAATAATTTTGGAGCTATGTGTAACAGAACATTAAAATGACCAATATTTTACTAAGTCAGGGGCCATAACTCCTACATGACTGGATGAATCTGGACGCGAAACCCCAGGTGCACTACTACACATGCTGACCAACATTTCTGTAAAGTTTTGTGACTCTACGTCAAATACTTTCAGAACTACGCGCGACACAACATTTTCGGAAGGACGGACGGAAGGACGGACAAGAGCAAATTTATATGCCCCCCACAAAGTGGGCATAAAAATTCAACATTAACGTTCTCACCTGTTCATTTACCTTAATACTTCAATATTTAAGAGCTTTCTTTGCAAAGTTATAACATTTACATGTATATAATATTTCAACAGCTACATGTATATATCTTTAGCTACATGTATACTGGGCATTTGACATTTGAGCAGACTTTAATCAATACATTTGCACTGCTAAAAGCGAATGATATCTAACATATTTTCTAACTGAAACCAAAAATTTGTCCACAGGACACAGATACGGTCATACCCCCACATACTGCACCATCCTCTAAATAGCAAAGTTTTTAGTACAGTCCATTTTAACATTAAACATGCGAGACTAGGCCCCGATTTCACGAAAAAACTGAAGTAATTACTTAGTTAAGTCTGTTATTTCAAAATTATGCTATTGCTTAATTTATTGTTATTTCATGTTGATTTTTTCTATAACAATGCATTTGTAGCTAAATTATACTATGGTTAGTAGTTTTTGTCTGCAGTACTTATTTCAGTCAAGCAAATATCACATTTCTACTTAAGCACGTTATAACGAACTTAAGTATTTTCTTAAGTATATTTCTTATTTTTATACTTCCTTTTCTTTAAAATTCAGATTTTTTGTCTTTTAATTTATGAGTCATATACGGTTCTGTTATAGCTAAAAAAGTCAACATTAAACACACATAAAGAGCAAATACAGGCATTTAAAATAACAGACTTAGCTAAGTAATTACTCAAGTTTTTTCGTGAAATTGGGGCCAGAAGTTTGAAGCAAATTGTATCCAGACAAGGTTGTGCATCTGAGCAGTTTTTAATCCATTCCTTCAAAAAGTGTATGAGGAGTTGAACACACCAACTTTCTTCACCAAGGCCTATTTTGTTAAATTAAGAAAGGGCTTAATTCTAGAAACAAGAGGACCATGATGGTCCTGAATCGCTCACCTCTTCCCACATGACCCAGTTTTGAGTATGACGTCGTTTTTTCTATTATTTGACACAGTGACCTAGTTTTTTAGCTCATGTGACCCACTTTCGAACTTGACCTAGTTATTATCAAGATAAAAATTCTGACCAATTTTCATGAAGATCCATTGAAAAATATGGTCTCTAGAGAGGTCAAAAGATTTTAATAATTTTAGACCTACTGACCTAGTTTTTGATCGCAGTTGACCCAGTTTCAAACTTGACCTAGATATCATCAAGATGAACATTCAGACCAACTTTCATACAGATCCCATGAAAAGTATGTCCTCTAGAGAGGTCACAAGGTTTTTTTATTATTTGACCTACTGACCTAGTTTTTTAAGGCACATGACCCAGTTTCAAACTTGACCTAGATATCATCAAGGTGAACATTCTGACCAATTTTTATGGAGATCCATTCACAAGTATGGTCTCTAGAGAGGTCACAAGTTTTCTATTTTTAGACCTAATGACCTAGTTTTTGACCGTACATGAACCTCTTTTGAACTGACCTAGATATCATCAACATGAACATTCAGACCAATTTTCATACAGATCCCATGAAAAATATGGCCTTTAGAGAGAGGTCACAAGTTTTTCTATTATTTGACCTACTGACCTAGTTTTTTGATGGCACGTGACCCACTTTCGAACTTGACCTAGATATCATCAAGATGAACATTCAGACTAATTTTCATACAGATCCCATGAAAAATATGGCCTCTAGAGAGGTCACAAGGTTTTTCTATTATTTGACCTACTGACCTAGTTTTTGAAGGCACGTGACCCACTTTCGAACTTGACCTAGATATCATCAAGGTGAACATTCTGACCAATTTTCATGAAGATCTCATGAAATATATGGCCTCTAGAGAGGTCATAAGGTTTTTCTATTTTTAGACCTACTGACCTAGTTTTTGAATGCACATGACCCAGTTTCGAACTTGACCTAGATATCATCAAGATGAACATTCAGACCAACTTTCATATATATCCCATGAAAAATATGGCCTCTAGAGAGGTCACAAGGTTTTTCTATTATTTGACCTACTGACCTACTTTTTGATGGCACGTGACCCAGTTTCGAACTTGATCTAGATATTATCAAGGTGAACGTTCTGACCAATTTTCTTGAAGATCTTGTGAAATATATGGCCTCTAGAGAGGTCACAAGGTTTTTCTATTTTTAGACCTACTGACCTAGTTTTTGATGGCACGTGACCCAGTTTCAAACTTGACCTAGATATCATCAAGGTGAACACTCTGACCAAGTTTCATGAAGATCTTGTGAAATATATGGCCTCTAGAGAGGTCACAAGGTTTTTCTATTTTTAGATCTACTGACCTAGTTTTTGATGGCACGTGACCCAGTTTCGAACTTGACCAAGATATCATCAAGATGAACATTCTGACCAACTTTCATAAAGATCCCATGAAAAATGTGACCTCTAGAGTGGTCACAAGCAAAAGTTTACGGACGGACGCACGCACGCACGCACGCACGCACGGACGACGGACGACGGACACCGCGCGATCACAAAAGCTCACCTTGTCACTTTGTGACAGGTGAGCTAAAAATAGGCACTGAAAAAAACTTCTGTGAAACTTTCAAGCATATCCTTTCAACAGTGTTTGAGGAGTTGGACACAAAAGATTTTTCTCTATATTCTATATAGAAAAAGTTATCAAAGGGCCATAATTGTGATAAAATAGTCAAAGCAGAAGTTCCTTTCTTTATAGTCACCTGTACACCAAGCTTGTTCATCTGTGAATTTGTTTTAAGCCAATCAGGCTAATTATACGGGAGGAGATGGACGCAAGATTTCCGGATGTATGTACGCATGTATGGACAGCAGCAATGTTTTATACCCCCACACAAATGTTGGGGCATTAGAAGTAGAGATCAAACCATACTTACTCTAGCATTGACTTCCATATCAAATGCTGCTTTCTGCATTTCAAACATTCTCTTAGAGTCAGCGATCTTGGTGTCAGCAGAGTATTTCGCATCCATGCGCAATTTCTCACATTCAGCTTCCTGTTAAAGCACACAAAATCATTTACCACTTTATTATCAATTACAAAATCATTTGCTACTTTATCATTCAGTACAAAGCAACTTAGAACTTGCTTTTTTCACTCCATTAGTTACCTTTTGCTAAACAAGAGGGCCATGATGGCCCTATATCGCTCACCTGATATCAATGCACTTGAGGACAAGAAGGTCCTCAGAAAAAAATATCTAAGTCCAAAGGACAGTACAACAAAGGGAAGAAATTTAACCAAAAAGAAAAAAAATCTTACAAAGTACAGATATGTCAAAATACATGTAAAAATTGGAGGTACCATCCATGTTGTACCACATAAAAGTGGTCTCGTTTTTTCCCTAGGGCCAATAATAAAAAAGTTACGAAATATAAGCTATTTTTAGTAACGTAAAAGGAAAGTAATTAAAAAAAAATTTATTTAAGTGAACAAAAGAAGGATCTGCCAAATAAATCTGTTGACATAAATGAATTTTAAGATCAGTATCTTCATTAGTTACGGAGATATACCCATTTTAATTTGAATAAAGAGAGGTAATTTGACATAAAATCAGTCCATAGTTATCTACCCTCATTGGCTCAGTCCAACTAATGACAATAATGAAATTTCAAATAAGTCCTATAAGTACTTACTGACATAAATCCATTTTTATTACAATCAGGGGAGGTAATCAGATATAAAATAACTCTGAACCTACACTTGGATCTGATTTGTCATGGAATCAAAGAATTATTGTTGTTAAAGTTATTTTGGAAGTTTGTATCAAATAAAACCATAAATGAAGTCTATATGGCTGCAAACGCCAAAATAGCCAATTTTGGACCTTTAAGGGGCCATAACTCTGGAACCCATGACGAAATCTGGCCAGTTCAAGAAAGGAACCAAGATCCTGTGGTGATACAAGTTGTGTGCAAGTTTGGTTAAAATCGAATTAGAAATGAAGCTGCTATTGTGCAGACAAGGTCAAAATAGCTAATTTTGGCCCTTTCAGGGGCCATAACTCTGGAACCCATAAAGGGATCTGGCTGGTTCAACTAAGGAATCAAGATCTTATGGTGACACAAGTTTTGTGCAAGTTTGATTAAATTCAAATCATAAATGCAGTTGCTATTGTGCAGACAAGGTCAAAATAGCTAATTCTGGCCCTTTCAGGGGCCATAACTCTGGAACCCATAGTGGAATCTCGCAAGTTCAAGAAAGGAACCAAGATCTTATGGTGATACAAGTTGTTTGCAAGTTTGGTTAAAATCAAATCATAAATGAAGCTGCTATTGTGCAGACAAGGTCAAAATAGCTAATTCTGGCCCTTTCAGGGGCCATAACTCTGGAACCCATAAAGGAATCTCACCAGTTCAAGAAAGGAACCAAGATCTTATGGTGATACAAGTTGTGTGCCAGTTTGGTAAAAATCAAATCATAAATAAAGCTACTATTGTGCAGACAAGGTCAAAATAACTAATTTTGGCCCTTTCAGGGGCCATAACTCTCGAACCCATGAGGGGATCTGGCCAGTTCAAGAAAGGAACCAAGATCTTATGGTGATACAAGTTGTGTGCAAGTTTGGTTAAAATAAAATCATAAATGAAACCACTATCGTGCAGACAAGAAATTGTTGATGGACGGACGGACGGACTGACGACGGATGAAGGGTGATCACAAAAGCTCACCTTGTCACTATGTGACAGATGAGCTAAAAAGGTAAGTCCATTTTATTTCCTAGGGGCCTCCTTGACTATAGTTGCTTGCTTTAGATCTCTAGTCCTTTACCAATTATGTGTGGGAGTACACTTTTTTATGTGAGGAGGCCACACAGCTGACATGTGAAAGGTTAGTGGTACCCATGCCTAAAATAACCTTACCAAAACAATTTTGAGTTTTAAGAATGTCATATATTATACAAGAGCTGTCAGTGGACAGCGAGCTCAACTATTCTCAGTGCTTGATAGTATAATATAAGCTATGAGTAAAACTTTAACATAACAGACTGTTGTCATGATGGTAAACAAGTATGCAAAGTATGAAAGCAATATCTCAATGGACTTTGAAAATATTTGGGGTGGTACGCAAACTTTAACATTAAAATAAGCATATTCTAAGTCGAAAAGGGGCCATAATTCAGACAAAATGCTTGACAGAATTGTCTGCTCCTGTTTACAGACTAGGGTCATGATGGTCAACAAGTATACAAAATATGAAAGCAAAATCTCAATGGACTTTGAAAATATTTGGGGTGGTACGCAAACTTTTAACATTTGTGTGAAATTCACGCTAATGCTCACGCCGACAACTTGGGTGAGTAGGAAAGCTCCCCTATTCTTTGAATAGTCAAGCTAAAAATTGTTAGCAAAGATCCCAAAACTAATGACCCTTAATGTACAGAAAGTAGCATTTACCTTAGTCTTAAAGCTCAAGCCTTTTTTCAACAAAGTATCTAGAGTATCAGACAAATCATGGCAGTCTATTTTAAAACCACATTTTAAATCTCCTGACATTTCTCATTTGAAACCAACTTATCAAATGACTGACAATTTCCTCACTGTGAAAGGAACAACACTTATCTTTGAAGAGGGATAAAATTCAAGATCCTGCAACTTGTAACCAGAACTTCTAACTTCATATTTTCCACACAATAAAGAACATGAACACATACCCTGATACCAGCATCTCTGTTTGCCTCGGCTACACCGATATCTGCGTCACGTTTCACATTAGCTGTCTGAGCCCTACCGAGAGAGGAGAGGTATTCCACGTTGTCGTAGATGTCTTTGATGGTGAAGCTGAGAATCTCTATACCCATCTTACCCACATCAGGGGAAGCAACTTCCCTCACCAGCTGAGCGAATTGGTCACGATCCTGGTAAATTGCCTCGACACTCAATGTACCTGCCAATACAGTGCAAGCATAACTATATGTAATCATTATCAACCTACAAGATTACACTATCGTTTCACAAGCTCTATGAAATCTGGTGAATACCTATGAAAACTTGCCGGTGCTTAGCCATCATGTAAATTTCACAAGCTGTAGCAATTATACTTTCTTACAGCCTGGAAACAAAAAAATTACCAGATAAAAAAGTCTGGTCCCTGTGAACTTGACCTTTTAGCAACTGACCCCAAAATTAACTAGAACTGTCACAGGAGTGACTCATACCCCCACCATACGGTCTTGTCACAGAAGAATGGCAACCATAAGAAATCTTAAAAATACTTTGGAGTACTTCATCCTGGGCTTCCACATATAAGTAATACTAGTATAATACTAGTAAAGTAATACTAGTAAATATATTAAATCTCTAATATTAGAGATACACTAAAAGTGAATTCAAAAAAGTGTCTTACCGACCCATGTTACCACAGAAAAATGTTTTTACTTTTTACATAGGACTTATAATAAAAAAGTTAGAAAAATACCTAAAATATTGAAAATCTAAAAATAGGATTTCTAAAAATAGACTAATTCCTGGAATTTAAGGGGAAGAAACTCAGTACAAAAGTTAAAAAAAGGTTACTTCCCTTTGGCTCCAAGCCAATCAGAATGAGATATAGTGAAAATACATTAAAATTAACCTTAAATTCTAAGTAAAAAGGGACATAATTCATGAAAAATTGGTGTCAGAGTTATGCACCTTATGTCACATGATGTGGGTGATGAGGTGGAACATCTATTTTAAGTTTGAATCAAATCCATTTTGTAATGATTGAGATATAGTGAAAATACATCAAAATCAACCTTAAATTTAAAGTAAAAGGGGACATAATTCATAAAAAAAATTTTGTCAGAGTTAAGCACCTTATGTCACATCATCTGGGTGATGAGGTGGAACAACTATTTTAAGTTTTAATCAAATCCATTTAGTAATAACTGAGATATAGTAAAAATACAACAAAATTAACCTTAAATTCTAAGTAAAAGGGGACATAATTCATGAAAACTTGGTGTCAGAGTTATGCACCTTGTGTCACATGATGTGGGTGATGAGGTGGAACATCTATTTTAGGTTTGAATCAAATCCATTCAGTAGTAACTGAGATATAGTGAAAATACATCAAAATCAACCTTAAATTCTAAGTAAAAAGGGGCATAATTCATAAAAAAATGGTGTCAGAGTTATGCACCTTGTGTCACATGATGTGGGTGATGAGGTGGAACATCTATTTTAAGTTTGAATCAAATCCATTTAGTAATAACTGAGATATAGTGAAAATACAACAAAATTAACCTTAAATTCTAAGTAAAAGGGGACATAATTCATGAAAACTTGGTGTCAAGAGTTATGCACCTTGTATCACATGATGTGGGTGATAAGGTGGAACATGTATTTTAAGTTTGAATCAAATCCATTTGGTAATAACTGAGATAATAGATTTCGGGACACGACGGGACGGGACGGGACGGGACGCGACGCGACAAAACTGACTCCTATATACCACCCTCAAACATGTTTGGTGGGGGTATAATAAGGATCTTCCTCTAGTTTTGCTTTGTCATTGTGTAAAGTCTGAAAGGCAAGACTGTTGTAATTTATGACTCTACTTACTTTGAGTCCAGGAACAATTTTCAGTCTCCAGGTCACTGTGACCTTGACCTTTGACCTACTGGTTCTAAGATCAAAAGAGATCCTTCTCAAGTGGTGCTTAGTCATCCCATAAATTTTGAAAGCTTCAGCTATTATACTTTCTGACATAAAGAGTCCAGAAACAGTTAATAACTAGAAAATGCTTTTGTAAAAAAGCGCATGTCTCCCCCAGTGCAAAGTCCTATAGGCAAGAAGTCAATAGGGGTCAGGAGCTAAAGTCAAAGAGACACTGATGGTTGGCTGCAATAGGGATTATCTACTTGGCATGTCCAGTCATCCCGCTAAATTTCAACACTCTTGGCCTAGTGGTTCTCAAGACACTGTTCAGGCTCCTGTGACCTTGACCTTTGATCAAGTGACCTCAAAATAAATAGGGGTCATCTACTCTGCATGTCCAATCATCCTATTAAGTTTCAACATTGTAGGTCAAGTGGTTCTCAAGTTATTTCCAAAAAATGATTTTACACGAACAGGCCACTGTGACCTTGACCTTTAATAGACTGACCCCAAAATCAATAGGGGTCATCTACTCTGCATGTTCAATCATCCTATGAAGTTTCAACATTCTGGGTCAAGTGGTTCTCAAGTTATTGATCGGAACTGGTTATCAATGTTCAGGCCCCTGTGACCTTGACCTTTAATGGAGTGACCCCAAAATTAATAGGGGTCATTTACTCTGCATGAACAATCATCCTATGAAGTTTCAACATTCTGGGTAGAGAGGTTTTCAAGTTATTGATTGGAAATGGTTTTCCATGTTCAGGCCCCTGTGGCCTTGATCTTTAACAGAGTGACCCTAAAATCGTTAGGGGTCATCTACTCTGCATGACCAATCATCCTATGAAGTTTCATCATTCTGGGTCAAGTGGTTCTCAAGTTACTGACCGGACATGGTTTTCCATGTTCAGGCCCCTGTGACTTTGACCTTTCACAGAGTGACCCCAAAATCGTTAGGGGTCATCTACTCTGCAAGACCAATCATCCTATTAAGTTTCAACATTCTGGGTCAAGTGGTTCTCAAGTTACTGACCGGAAATGGTTTTCAATGGTCAGGCCCCTGTGACCTTGACCTTTAATGGAGTAACCTCAAAATCGATAGGGGTCATCTACTTTGCATGTACAATCATCCTATGAAGTTTCAACATTCTGGGTCAAGTGGTTCTCTAGTTATTGATCGGAAATGGTTTTCCATGTTCAGGCCCCTGTGACCTTGACCTTTGATGGAGTGACCCCAAAATCAATAGGGGTCATCTACTCATTATGACCAATCATCCTATGAAGTTTCAACATCCTTGGTCAAGTGGTTCTCTAGCTATTGATCGGAAATGGTTTTCAATGTTCAGGCCCCTGTGACCTTGACCTTTGACGGAGTGACCCCAAAATCAATAGGGGTCATCTACTCTTCATGACAAATCATCCTATGAAGTTTCAACATTCTGGGTCAAGTGGTTCTCTAGTTACTGATCGGAAATGGTTTTAAATGTTCAGGCCCCCGTGACCTTGACCTTTGATGGAGTGACCCCAAAATCAATAGGGGTCATCTACTCTTCATGGCCAATCATCCTATGAAGTTTCAACATTCTGGGTCAAGTGGTTCTCTAGTTATTGATCGGAAAGGGTTTTCAATGTTCAGGCCCCCGTGACCTTGACCTTTGACGGAGTGACCCCAAAAACAATAGGGGTCGTCTACTACAGCAGCCCTACAACCCTATGAAGTTTGAAGGTTCTAGGTCAAATGGTTCTCCAGTTATTGCTCGGAAATGAAGTGTGACGTACTGACGGACGGACGGACGGACGGGGCAAAAACAATATGTCTCCTGGGGGAGACATAACAAGAGCTCCTAGAACAGGAAATGCCCCCTTTGATGCATTCAGTAATTGCACAAGGAACAGAAATTATTTGCTCACTGTAAACAAAAGTTCTACTGTTCTGGTTCAATGTGACCTTGACCTTTGACCTATTGACCTCAAATTCAACAGGGGTCATCTGCTGGTCATGATCAACCTCCCTATTAAGTTTCATGATCCTAGGCCCAAGCGTTCTCAAGTTATCGTCCGGAAAGTGTTTAACTGTTCCGGGTCAGTGTGACCTTGACCTTTGGCCTACTGATCTCAAAATCTTTAGAGGTCATCTACTGGTCATAACCAATCTCCCTATCAAGTTTCATGATCCTAGGCCCGAGCGTTCTCATGGAATCGTCCGGAAATGGTTTAACTGTTCCGGGTCACTGTAACCTTGACCTTTATCCTACTGACCTCAAAATCAATAGGGGTCATCTGCTGGTCATGGTTAACCTCTCTATCAACTTTCATTTTCCTTGGCCCAAGTGTTCTTCAGTTATCGTCCGGAAACCGTTTAATTGTTCCTGGCAAATGTGACCTTGAACTTTGACTTAATGACCTCAAATTCAATAGGGGTCATCTGCTGGTCATGACCAACCTCCCCATCAATTTTCCTGATCCCAGACCCAAGCGTTCTTGAGTTATCGTACAGAAACCGTTTTACTGTTCCTGGTCACTGTGACCTTGACCTTTGACCTACTGGTCTCAAAATCAATAGGGGTCATCTGCTGGTGATGACCAACCTCCTTATCAACTTTCACGACCCTAGACCCAAGCATTCTCGAGTTATCATCCGGAAACCGTTTAACTGTTCCGGGTCACTGTGACCTTGAACTTTGACCTACTGACCTCAAAATCAATAGGGGTCATCTGCTAGTCATGACCAATCTCCCTAACAACTTTGATGAACCTAGGGCCAAGGGTCTTTGAGTTATCATCCGGAAACCGTTTAACTGTTCAGGGTCACTGTGACCTTGACCTTTAACATACTGATCTCAAAATCAATAGGGGTCATCTGCTGGTGATGACCAACCTCCCTATCAACTTTCATGATCCTAGGCCCAAGCGTTCTTGAGTTATCCAGAAACGGATTGGTCTACATACCGACCGACCGACTGACATCTGCAAAACAATATACCCCTCCTTCTTCGAAGGGGGGCATAATTAATGAACGGACAGGACATGATTATTACGTAACATGTCCCATTTTTCACCACAGGCATACAAAAGTCAGAATACATGTATATCAAAAATAAAACAATCTTTATTCAAACTTTAAATTTCAAGTAGACATTACCTAGGATAGCTCTAAGATGACCCTCTAGTGTCTGCAGAATGACTCTCTGTATGTGATCAACAGACTTTCCCAGGAACTGTTCGCAAGCTGTCTTCAGTATATCTGGCTGCCTCATAATCTTACACTGTGCAACCCCCGTCACTGTCACTGGTACGCCCTCTGACGTCTCCACACTCTCGCACTGCGGGTTCAAGGTCATTACCTCCAGAGATATTCTAAAAATAACAAGAAACGTGGAAATTTCATGAAAACCTGGTTTTCAATTGCATCACGCCAACAGGTTCTTTAAAACAAGACGGCCAAGATGGCCCTAGGTCGCTCACCTGAGAAACACACCATAACAGTGTAAACATGTTAGACCTAGTGATTTCATGGAAACAAATATTCTGACCAATTTTCATTAAGATTGGACCAAAAATGTGGTCTCTTAAGTGTAAACAAGTATTTTCTTCAATTTGACCTAGTGAACTAGTTTTTGAGCCAAGATGACCTACATTCGAACTTGACCTAGATTTGATCAAGGCAATCATTCTGACCAAATTTCATGAACCTCAATTGAAAAATACAGCCTGTATCACATACAAAACGTTTTTCTTTGATTTGTCCTAGCGACCTAGTATTTGACCCCAGATGACCCATATTCAAACTTGACCTTAATTTCATCAAGGCTATCATTCTGACCAAATTTCATGAAGATCAACTGAAAACAAGAGGGCCAAGATGGCCCTAGGTCGCTCACCTGAGAAACACGCCATAACAGTGTAAACATATTTGACCTAGTCATTTCATGGAAACAAATATTATGGCCAATTTTCATTAAGATTGGACCAAAAATGTGGTCTCTTGAGTATTTTCTTAGATATGACCTAAAGACCTAGTTTTTGACCCCAGATAACCCATATTCAAACTTGACATAGATTTTATCAAGGCAAACATTCTGACCAAATTTCATGAAGATCAATTGAAAAATATAGTCTCTATCGCATACACAAGGTTTTTCTTTGATTTGACCTAGTGATCTAGTTTTTGACCCCAGATGACCCATATTCAAACTCAACCTAGATTCCATCAAGGCAATCATTCTCAAATTTCATGAAGACCAATTGAAAAATACAGTCTCTATCGCATAGACAAGGTTTTTCTTTGATTTGACCTAGTGATCTAGTTTTTGACCTCAGATGACCCATATTTAAACTTGACCTAGATTTCATCAAGGCAATCATTCTGACATAACTTTATGAAGATCAATAGAAAAATACAGCTTCTATCACATACACAATGTTTTTCTTTGATTTCACCTAGTGACCTAGTTTTTGACCCAAGATGACCCATAACTGAATGTGACCTAGATTTCATCAAGGTAATCATTCTGACCAAATTTCATGAAGAACAATCGAAAAATACAGCCTGTATCACATACACAAGGTTTTCCTTTGATTTGACCTAGTGACCTTTTTTATGACCCCAGATGACCCATATTCAAACTCGGCCTAGATTTTATCATGGCAATCATTCTGATTAAATTTCATGAAGATCAGTTGAAAAATACAGTCGCTATCGCATACACAAGGTTTTTCTCTGATTTGACCTAGTGACCTAGTTTTTGACCCCAGATGACCCATATTCCAACTTGGCCTAGATTTTATCAAGGCAATCATCTCCACTAAATTTCATGAAGATCAATTGAAAAATACAGCCTCTATCACATACACAAGGTTTTTCTTTGATTTGACCTTGTGACCTAGTTTTTGACCCAGGATTACCCATTTTCGAACTTGGCCTAGATCTCATCGAGGCAATCATTCTTACAAAATTTCATGAAAATCAGTTGAAAAATACAGCCTCTATCGCATACACAAGGTTTTTCTTTGATTTGACCTAGTAACCTAGTTTTTGATCCCAGATGACCCATTTTCGAACTTGGCCTAGATTTCATCAAGGTTATCATTCTGACCAAAATTCATGAAGATCAATTGAAAAATACAGCCTCTATCGCATACACAGGGTTTTTCCTTGATTTGACCTAGTGACCTAGTTTTTGACCCCAAATGACCCATTTTCAAATCTGGCCTAGATTTCATCAAGATAATCATTCTGACAAAATTTCATGAAGATCAGTTGAAAAATACAGCCTCTATCGCATACACAAGCTAAATGTTGACAGACGACAGACAGACGCCGGACATTGAGCGATCACAAAAACTCACCTGAGCATTGCTCAGGTGAGCTAAAAAGCGCATGTCTCCCCCAATGCAAAGTCGTATAGGCAAGAAGTCAATAGGGGTCAGGAGCGAAAGTCAAAGAGACACTGATGGTTGGCTGCAATAGGGATCACCTACTTGGCATGTCCAGTCATCCCGCTAAGTTTCAACATTCTTGGCCTAGTGCTTCACAAGTTACTGTTCAGGCTCCTATGACCTTGACCTTTGATCAATGACCCCAAAATAAATAGGGGTCATCTACTCTGCATGTCCAATCATCCTATTAAGTTTCAACATTCTAGGTCAAGTGGTTCTCAAGTTACTGTCCGGAAATGATTTTACATGACCAGGCCTCTGTGACCTTGACCTTTAATAGACTGTCCCAACAAGAGCTCCGCCAAGCGGGGCAATATACGCCTGAAGGATTACATCATAGGATGGGAGCAAAATTTAAAGAACTTGACTGTTGTAGCCCAAAGGAGTGGAACAACAAAAGGAAAACTTCAAAAACAAATCTAAGTCCACAAAAAAATATTCAAAGTCCACAAAAAAACAAGAGCTGTCTCCATAGGATGACACATGCCCCCGATGGCACTTTAAATGAATAGTTATGGCCGATGTTAGAGTTTAGGACCTTTGACCTACAGAGCTGGGTCTTGCGTGCGACACGTCGTCTTACTGTGGTACACATTCATGCCAAGTTATTTGAAAATCCATCCATCGATGACAAAGATATGGACCGGTCACGCCCATCAATGCACTATCCTTTAATGTCTAAGTGTGACCTTGACCTTCGAGCTACAGACCTGGGTCTTGCGCACGACACGTCATCTTACTGTGGTACACATTCATGCCAAGTTATTTGAAAATCCATCCATCGATGACAAAGATATGGACCGGACACGCCCATCAATGCACTATCCTTTAATGTCTAAGTGTGACCTTAACCTTTGAGCTACGGACCTGGGTCTTGCGTGCGACACGTCGTCTTACTGTGGTACACAATCATGCCAAGTTATTTGAAAATCCATCCATCGATGACAAAGATATGGACCGGACACGAAAAATGCGGACAGACCGAAAGACCGACAGACTGACAGATCGACAGACGGTTCAAAAACTATATGCCTCCCTTCGGGGGCATAAAAATCCTTATCAGGTACAGGTATGTAAAAATACACCTAAAAATTAGAGGTACCATCCATGTTGTACCACAGAAAAGTGATCTCTGTTTTTCCCTACGGCCAATAATAAAAAAGTTTCAAAATAAGCTATTTTATTTAGTAATTTATAGTAACATAAAAGGGAAGTCATTCAAAAAAAAAATTACTGTAAGTGAACAAAAAAGAGATCTGCCAAATAAAAACAACAGCACTGCAATGCAGAGCAATATACACATAGCAAAGTCATATATATGACCTTTGACCCTTAAGTGTGACCTTGACCTTGAAGCAAGTCATCCGGAACAAGCGCTCTGCACATCATCTCAGTGTGGTGAACATTTCTGCCAAGTTTCTTTGAAATCCTTCCAGCAGTTCAGGAGTTACAGAGCAGACACAAAACAAACTGATATGACTTTTGACCTCATGGTGTGACCTTGACCTTGAAGCGAGTCGTCCAGAACATGCACTCTGCATGTTGTCTTGGTGTGGTGAACATTTGTGTCAAGTTTCTTTGAAATCCTTCAAGGGGTTCAAGAGTTACAGAGCGGACACGAAACAAACTGATATGACCTTTGACTCCTGTGACCTTGACCTTGAAGCAAGACATCCAAAACATGCGCTCTGCACGTCGTCTCAGTGTGGTGAACATTTGTGTCAATAGGGGTCATTTACTCTGCAATGTTCAATCATCCTATGAAGTTTCAAAATTTTGGGTCAAGTGGTTCTCAAGTTATTGATCGGAAATGGTTTTCCATGTTCAGGCCCCTGTGACCTTGACCTTTAACAGTGACCCCAAAATCGATTGGGGTCATCTACTCTGTATGTTCAATCATCCTATGAAGTTTCAACATTCTGGATCAAGTGGTTCTCAAGTTACTGATCGGAAATGGTTTTCAATGTTCAGGCATCTGTGACCTTGACCTTTAACAGAGTGACCCCAAAATCAATAGGGGTCATCTAATCTGCATGACCAATCATCCTATGAAGTTTCAACATTCTGGGTCAAGTGGTTCTCAAGTTATTGATCTGAAATGGTTTTCAATGTTCAGGCCCCTGTGACCTTGACCTTTAATAGAGTAACCCCAAAATCAATAGGGGTCATCTACTCTGCATGACCAATCATCCTATGAAGTTTCAACATTCTGGGTCAAGTGGTACTCAAGTTATTGATCGAAAATGGTTTTCAATGTTCAGGCTCCTGTGACCTTGACCTTTAACGGAGTGACCCCAAAAACAATAGGGGTCATCTACTATGCATCAACAATCATCCTATGAAGTTTCAACATTCTGGGTGAAGTGGTTCTCAAGTTATTGATTGGAAATGGTTTTCAATGTTCAGGCCCCTGTGACCTTGACCTTTGATGGAGTGACCCCAAAAACAATAGGGGTCGTCTACTTCAGCAGCCCTGCCAGCCTATGAAGTTTGAAGGTTCTAGGTCAAATGGTTCCCCAATTATTGATCGGAAATGAAGTGTGACGTACGGACGGACTGACAGGGCAAAAACAACTCTGGGGGAGACATAAATACAGTCTCTATCGCATACACAATGTTTTTCTTTGATTTGTCCTAGTGACCTAGTTTTTGACCACAGATGACCCATATTCTAACTTGACCTAGATTTCATCAAGGCAATCATTCTGACTAAATTTTATGAATATCCAGTGCAAAATGCAGCCCCTATTGCATACACAAGGTTTTTCTCTAATTTGACCGGGTGACCTAGTTTTTGACCCTAAATGACCCATATTCAAACTCGACCTAGATTTTATCCAGACAAACACTCTGATCAAATTTCATGAAGATCCGGTGTAAAATGCAGCTCCTATTGCATACACAAGGTTTTTCTTAGATTTGACTTAGTGACCTAGTTTTAGTGACCCCAGATAACCCATATTCAAACTTGACCTAGACTTCATCAAGGTAATCATTCTGACAAAATTTCATAAAGATTAGTTGAAAAACAGTGATACAGTCTCTATCGCATACACAAGCTAAATGTTGACAGCAGGAAGACAGACATCGAGCGATCACAATAACTCACTCAGGTGTGCTAAAAATGGTCAAATTCTATTTTACATATATTTTTTATTATAACTTTGACCATATTTTTCTATTTTTAGTTACCCAAAGGCATTAAAATGACCTTTTTGTCACAAAAAAAAAAATGAAAAAAGAAAAAAAAAATTTTTTGAATTTCATCGAGATTTGAACCGACACCCTTCCATTCCACAGCACAAACAAGAGCACCGCCTTGCGGGTGCTGACGCTCATCTGATTTTTTTTGTGTAATAGAAATATTGTCCTACCCATGATTTTCTAAGTCTAAAAAGGGCCATCATTCTTGCAAAAAGCAGGTTAGAGTTATGTTTCTTGATGTTTAGTGTCCACTTATGATGGTGAAAAACTGTTGCAAGTTTTAAAGCAATAGCTTTGATAGTTTATGAGAAAAGTTGACTTAAACATAATACTCAACCAAGAAAATTATTTTCTAAGTCCAAAAAGGGCAATAATTATTGCAAAAAGCAGGATGGAGTTACGTTGCTTGCTGTACAGGGTCAGCTTATGATGGTCAACAAGTGTTGCAAGTTTCAAAGCAATAGCTTTGATAGTTTAAGAGAAAAAGTTGACCTAAACATAAAACTTAACCAAGAAATCTGATATTTTCTAAGTCCAAAAGGGGCAATAAATCTTGCAAAAAGCAGGATGGAGTTATGTTCCTTGCTGTACAGGGTCAACTTATGATGGTGAACAAGTGTTGCAAGTTTTAAAGCAATAGCTTTGATAGTTTAGGATAAAAGCTGACCTAAACATAAAACTTAACCAAGAAAACTGATTTTCTAAGTCCAAAAGGGGCAATAAATCTTGCAAAAAGCAAGATGGAGTTATGTTTCTTGATGTACAGGGTCTGCTTATGATGGTGAACAAGTATTCCAAGTTTCAAAGCAATAGCTTTGATAGTTTAGGAGAAAAGTTGACCTAAACATAAAACTTAACCAAGAAATCTGATATTTTCTAAGTACAAAAGGGGCCATAAATCTTGCAAAAAGCAAGATGGAGTTATGTTTCTTGCTATACAGGGTCAGCTTATGATGGTGAACAAGTATTCCAAGTTTCAAAGCAATAGCTTTGATAGTTTAGGAGAAAAGGTGACCTAAACATAAAACTTAACCAGGCAACGCCGACGCAGACGCCGACGCCGACAACCGCTCAAGTGATGACAATAACTCATCATTTTTTTTCAAAAAATCAGATGAGCTAAAAATCTATCTTTTATTTCAAATATGACCCCATTTTTCTGTTTTTAGCTACATTGACCTTGACCCTGATCCAAGTGACCTCAAATACATTCCCAACCTTTTGTGTTTGATAAAAGCTATCTACACACCAAGTATACTGACAACAAGAGCTGTCCGTAAGACAGCGCGCTCGACTTTTCTCAGTACTTGACTCTGAATTAGAGCCTTGCCAGTAAAAAAAAATCCAAGTTAAAAAGGGACATAATTATGTCAAAATTAAAATCAGAGTTATGGGAATTGTGTCTCCTGGTGTAGACTTTGATAGAAAATAACTATTTTGAGTTTCAAGTCAAAAGCTTTAATAGGAACAGTGATATTTGACTTTATCAAAATTTTTTTTTTAAAAATTCTAAGTTAAAAAGGGGCATAATTCTGTCAAAATTCAAACAGAGTTATGGGAATTGTGTCTCCTGGTGCAGACTTTGATAGTAAATAACTATTTTGAGTTTCAAGTCAAAAGCTTTAATAGTAACAGAGATATTTGACTTTATCAAAAAATTTAACAAAAAATTCTAAGTTTAAAAGGGGCATAATTCTGTCAAAATTCAAACCAGAGTTATAGGGATTGTTTCTCCTGGTGTAGACTTTGATGGTAAATAAGTATTTTAAGTTTCAAGTCAAAAGCTTTGACAGTAACAGAGATATTTGACTTTATCAAACATTTTAACAAAAAATTCTAAGTTAAAAAGGGGCATAATTCTGTCAAAATTCAATCAGAGTTATGGGGATTGTTTTTTCTGGTGTAGATTTCGATGGTGAATGGTGAATAAGTATTTTAAGTTTCAAGTCAATAGCTTTGACAGTAACAGAGATATTTGACCTTATCAAAAACTTTAACCAACAATTCTAAGTTAAAAAGGGGCATAATTCTGTCAAAATTCAAACCAGAGTTATGGGGATTGCTTCTTCTGGTGCAGACTTTGATAGTAAATAACTATTTTAAGTTTCATGTCATTAGCTTTGATAGTAACAGAGATATTTGACTTTATCAAAAACTTTAACCAACGGCAACGGCGACGCCGACACCGGGGCAAGTGCAATAGCTCTACATTTTCTTCGAAAAGTCGAGCTAATAAGTGTTCCCAAACTAAAGATATTGAGTGGAAGCCATTTTTCTATTTCTAGTAACAGTGACCCCAAATATCATTCAAAGCTATGTTTTCAGATAAGCTTGCTGTACACAAAGTTTGGTGGCAGTAAGTGAGTCCAAATTAAAATTATAAAGCGGAAACCACCCTTTTTGATGATCACACTGAAAAAAAATCTATTTTTAGTAACTGTGACCTTGACCTTGACCAAATGGCATTAAAATGACCTTTTTATTACAAAAAAAAAAAGAAAAAAAGAAAAAAGAAATTTTTGAACTCGGTAGGATTTGGACCAACGTCCTTCTGTCCCACTGACTAAAAAGTAGCTTTTGGCCCAACGCTCAAGACCACTGCGCCACCGTGGAATTTTCTAAGTGTGAAGATTAAATAAGTTATCCTGACCTTGAACTTGACCCCAATGACCCCATATACAATCCCAACCTTGGTTTTTCTATAAGCTATATATAGGTCAAGTTTAATTTCAATGTATACATCAATGCAAACTAAAGTTACCGATATTGTGCGGAAACCAATTTTTTCTATTTTTAGCAACAGCGACCTTGCCCTTGATCCAAATGACCCCAAATGCAATCCCAACCTTCGTCTCCTTACCATCTATCTACAGGCCAAGTTTGGTGTCTATAGCTTGTTCCAAACTAAAGTTATTGTGCGGAAACCAAGTTTGACGCCCGCCTGCCCGACGACATACCCCAATCTAATAACAGGTTTTCTACGAAAACCTGGTTAATTATGAGACAAAAGTAATGTGTGAATCTAAATAATTTCATCAATTTCCAGTGACTGGGAAACCCATGAGACATGAGCCATAGTCACATAAAAATGAAAAATGTCTCATAAGTTTAAGTGCTGATGAGCCCTGTGTCACATGGCTAAATTGTATTGAATGCAAAAGGATGAAACTATTTAATAGTGCAAATCTTTCACAAATGAATGTATTCAATGTGCAGATTCAAAGTGCTTCCAGTGTTTAAAAACATGTTTTAACATTGTATTTTATTATAGACTTCCATTTTTTGTCAGTTTTCAATAATTTTCTTTATTGACAAGCTGTTACAGTTTTAGTTACTATATTTGTTTTTTACTGAGAGCTTCTTTAATATGAAATGTGTACATACTACAATGCCAGTTCTTAGTTTACAAGTCGCAATTGTCCCATAGAAATTTCTGAATGTCACATAAAATTTATAAATGTCACATAATTTATTGTGTATGAGGAGCCATTGTCCCATGGACAAAATTTCTTTCCCAGTCACTGAATTTCAAATGTCAACGATTGAATTACTCTTTTCCTTTATAATGGATGTATTTTGAACTTGTCTGGAGAAAAACAACTCATTAGGGGTTCAAACTGGTTCATATTTTTTTCTGAAGCAATGAATGCCCGCATTAAAATGTCATTTCAGTATTTTAGTGATACAGTTCTTAAGTCAACATCATTTAAGCCATTTTAATAACACTGCAGTCAATGGTTAAAATAGCAAATTTATGTGCAGTGAGCTCTTAAATATTCCAAAACAATCCATAAAAACATTAAACTATTATGAAAACAAAATGGCATGCACATACCTCTGAGAATCTGTCACACACCACCAGGCCCAACCCCATCCTCCTACGATTAAGCTACGTCCAGTCTGCCCACAACAGCCACCTGAAATTAACACAATTACATGAAAAAAGTGACACTACAGTTAGCTTTTAAAATGTTTTATTCATTTTAAGATTGATTAACAGTAAGTGGTTTAAATCATAAATTGAAACCAACCACCCACGATTTCCTGCATTATTCTAAAGGGATTATTGGCTTATCTGGGGTTGCTACACTACTTGGTCATTATGCATGTACATGTGAACAGCCCCTCTAAAACAAAGTTACACATTTTACTAGGCCTCTGCAGACTAAACCTCTACAGATATGTAAATACTGGGAAAAAATGTGAATTATTCCAATGGCCAGGGCATTTTTTCATCTATAGTATGGAGGCTCAGAGCCTCTAGCCCTTAGGGACTTTTTTTCAAAACATGCCGATTTCCCTCAAAATTGACTTTACATCAGGATTTTTATTCGACTTTGCTAAAATACCAAGCTATTCCCCTACCCCAAACCAACCCCACCCAAATAACAGGCCTTGGCTATTCCCCTTTCTGAAGTCAAAAAAATATAAATTCTTTTTCATTTTTATCAGTGTACTAGTCTGAAAAAAAAATTAGAAAAATGACTGATTAATATATATGTTTTTTGGCAAAGATGAAAAAGTTAATATGATTTTTCTTTTTTTCAGTCTTGCTTTTTTTTCAATAGAAAGAAGGCAACCCTATGACTTCTCACATCTTATATTGGCATAGGAAATAGAGATCAATATGATTGCACCTTTACTTATCCTACCTATTCTGTATTACAAACGTGCTTCTAATGTAACATTTTGATACAAGTAAAACTGTATTATCACATCTACCTGCACTTTAAAGAACTTACTGGTATTTCATTTTATTATCGACTCGTTAAAAGTTAATTTCTACCGTAAGTTAGCTGACAAAATCATATGAAGCAGGTTTAAGGGGTAATTCAAGCAATCCTAAATTTTTTGTTGTGCAAAAAGGTGGGATATTGTGTCTTAAACTGTTTTCATTTTCCACTCAGTTGTGTGTAATTGCAAGGGAAGTAAACTAATAGATATCTCTGCTTATAAGTACTGGCCTAAGGCAAGAGTTGTCATTCTTTGCAGATCACAACTAAAACTTCTGTAACAAAACTATCATAAGTTTCACATTTGTAAAATCATTTTTGGTTATTTCAAGGACTTAGAAATCAATTTCTATATTTTATATTTATATGTATTTCTATCGTTGAAACTTTTAGGGTCTATCTCTATCTTATATCTAGGAATGTTTTAGATGTATTCTATCCACCAGTAATAATTATACTATAACACAAATCCAACTGGCTGGGAGGCAGCAAAAGTTTATCAATACATTATAACTGCTATATAATGCTGAACTGGGAAATAATGCATATATAACTGCACATTAACTATAAATCAGGATTGAGTACAATCTCATGTACTTCACTTCCTGTTTGTCCATACCGAAAGTGAAAGACCTCGGACATTTTCCTATTCAGATTGCCTATCCGATTAAGGAAAACTTGACACAGGGATAGACTTCTGAAATTGCATAGTTATGATAGTTGAAGACCATTTCTTGATAAATGCGACTTCAGTTTACAAGTTTATGAACAAAAAAGAAGACTCTGTAGACATTTCTCATTCTCTTTTCTATTAAACTATGAACATAAATCATTTTTACGTTTTAAACATCTTTTCCACCAGTGACGCAACAAAATAGTTCACATGCCTTTGTAAATAATTATTATATACGTATGCTGCAAAAATGACACTTGGTCACGGGTGGGAAAGTGTTTAAAATTGAAAAAAACTACGTACAGGGTGTCAGCAAATAAATTTTAACATAAATATTTGACACTTATTGCATGTGTTTCCTAAACCTTATATATATACACAGTTTATTCATTTTTGTAAATATTTCAAGCACAGAAAACACTAAACTAAATAAATAGGGGACATAGAAAGTGAAGCTAGAAAGCAGACAGATCTTTATAAGTATTTCTTATGAATTTTGCAATCAGATCTGTTACCTCTTGACAGTCTAAGTCCATCGATTGAGTGTTATCAGGATTGAGACAACTGCATCTGTCATAAGTCAAGAACCAAGCAAGTGGCTTCGATATATTACATAATGTGTCTTCAACGTAAAGTAGACAAAGAAATACAGACGAACTTTTATGGGAATAGTGCCACTTAAGTACAATTTTTTTACCTTTTGTTGAAGCGAACATAGAATGCATTTTAAGAGCAACATTTGTTTTTATTTGATCCAGCATCCTATACCCTAACAAAAACTACACCAGACACCATCACATTAACTAACCTAATTGCTTCCAGAACTTACACTGACACCCATAGAACTATTACTGACTCGCCCATAACTAACACTGACACTCCCAGAATTAACATCAATTCGCTCACACATCTGAAACTTATTTCAAAGCCAACCGAAATACTAGTAAGGACCTCAAAGAACTAACACAGACACCCCAAGAATATCTATATAAATAAGGTTGATACTAGCTAGTGAAGTTCCACTGATATAAAATGCTAAAAGTAAGGCATCCCTGAACCCCTAGTGGAATAGGCAGTCCCCTGCACCCCTCCGTTTCAACTGAAAAAGGCCAACTGCGCCAATGTATGGCCAGCTACACCACTGCATGTATTCAAAAATAATCCTCCACATAAAGACCGGTCGGTATTGTACATGCGTATAAATACAGTATAGCAATTGCTGTATAGAAAACAAACAATAGGATATGATCAATGCATCAGTGTTATCATGGGCACTCGGGTGGAAATAACTTGAAGTACAGTTAGGGACCAAATGTTTTGTTCCACTCTTATTTTTTCCGTTTCGTTTATTTTGAAAAATGTCAATAAAACTGATAATCTCTATGGTATCAGTTTATTTATTGTGTCAAAATATTTAAATTTTTTCAAAAATATGACCATTAGTTACAAACTGTTCGAATTTCAAGAAAATGAATATAAAATAAAACTATTTTTTGTGACAGTTTGATAGGAATATAACTTATTTATCAGTATTTGAAGCTGTTATATAAAACTATCAGCTACTGAAGTCAAGAAATAGCATTAACTTAGGGCAAAATCCCTAGCATAATGTCCGATGTCCTTGTAAGTCTCTTATACTACAAGTACATATTTGCCACATTTCTAGGACAAGGTTTTTAAAATAAATTAAAGACAATATCATTCATATTTTAAGTTTGTAGGAAACATGCAGTGCCCATTGTTACAGCTAGACAGGTACTCAATCCAGGTAAATAAATAAATAATGCCACACCAGAAACTTAAACATATTAAAGGCATACGCTAGAATTCCCTGTATATGAGATGGGCGAAAATTTTCCCGATAACAGAATTTCTTTAATCTTTGGATATTGAAGGACAATCATCTAAGAAACAAAAAATGCAATAAAAACCATAGGTCACAGTTATCGAAAAAGAGTTATCTGCCCTTGAAAACGTCATTTTTGGGGGAAGCATACGTCCTTAAACACAATCAGAAATAATAAAATACACCTTAAAGTGTATTGTATCATGATTGTTTATACAAAGTGAATGTGTTAAAATCTAAACACCTTGAAATTCTCATACAAATTATGCATTTAGCCTCTGTAAGCATGTTTCTATAAATACTAAAGTAAGATTTAAACAGACTGTACCTGATGTCATTAAAGTTGCAAATTTCAAGTGGCAATTGAAGTATTTTGAAATTTCTGGTTGTAATAGTTGCTATTGTTTCAAAATAATCTTTCTATGCTTTTTTATGTGGAAAATAAATTTACAAAAAAAAAGGCAGATGAAGTATTTTGAAATTTCTGGCTGTAATAGTCTCAATTGTTTCAAAATAATCTTTCTATGCTTTTTTATGTGGAAAATAAAAACAAGGAAAAAAAAGGTCTTATATCATGATTCAAGCAATTTCTATAACTGCCTTGCAAAAAAAAATAACAAGGCACTACACTTAACAATACATTCTGTCAACATTGTGTTATAAAGCCTGCAATGTTACAAAATATATAAACAGTATAAAAAAAGTTTTAATTGGTTTCACAATGTAAATCCTAGTACTGTATATTAACATTTGTAATATTAGATAGACACATCATTTAAGGTACATGTACTAGTTTAAAGTTTCTCATTACCTGACACATCAATGTAAAATCATGTTTGTGTGACCTTTATCATGTTTATTGAACCTCTGGTTTTGTATTTCAAAATGTACAACTATTTATATATCATATAAATGATGCTCTAATAAAACAGGTATAAAATTGGGAATTTTGACAAAAATGATATTTGATGAAATTACTGAATTCTATCTCTAACAGAAAACCTCAATTGCCATTGATAGTATATAAGTATTGTCAGCCACCAATATGTCAATAGCTTTAAGACTATGGTTTAGTGATTGTAATTGTATTCATTTTGCTGGTTCAAATAAACACCACTAGATACGTATTTTTTTCGTTATCTGTTCTTTCTTCTACTTTTTTTACATTCTAAAAATAAAATTTTGATAATTTTTTAGCAAAAATTTATAAGAAAATCTGTAGTTTTTTCCAATTATAAATGATAACTAACATATCATCCCAGGATTTAGAAATCTGTTAGTTGCTCATTTTAAATATGATTGAAAATCTACATGGTAAACTTTTCCTTTTTTTTTCATAAACAAGTTCACCTATACTTTGACATGATACTATATACTGCCAAATATAAATGGAGGATGAAATACCTTTATCAAAGATTCAAACACTAATTTAAATTACTTAAAGGTATTCAATCCGACTTTGATCAAGTAATGGATTTACATAGATCTGATCGTTTACTGACTTGTGTAGTCTTAGTCCTTTAAGCATTTGTTTTGCGAATAGAAAAATCAAATTTAAACAAGAGCACTGCAATGCTGAGCAATATACGTCGGAAGGTATGAACTTTGACCCCTTAAGTGTGATCTTGACCTTGAAGTGAGCCATCAGACACATGCGCTCTGCACGTCGTCTCGATGTGGTGAACATTTGTGTTAAGTTTCCTTCAAGCAGTTCAAGAGTTATAGAGCGGACACGAAACTAAGTCATATGACCTTTGACCCCTAAGTGTGACATTTACCTTGAAGTGAGCTATCCAAAACATGCGCTCTGCGTGTTGTCTCGATGTGGTAAACATCTGTGTTAAGTTTCTTTGAAATCATTCAAGGGGTTCAAGAGTTACAGAGCGGACACAAAGTTGCTAACGGACAGACAGACACCAACTTCATAACATAATACATCCTTTTGGGCAAATTGCTTAAAAAATTTCTTCTTTATTGACATCTTTATTTTACATGTGATTTTCAGAACTCTTTTTATCAGGGTTGGCAAAAACCCTGTTTTAAGCATATTGCCCAGCCCAGTGGGTTTTACTGGGAAAACCTGGGTTTTACAGGGCAATATGATTTTTTCAGTTTTTATTAAATGGCAGATGTTTATAAAAATAGTACTTTTTAAAGTCAACAACAATCTATATTTCTAAATAACTTTTTAAAGGGGTAGAAAGATTTAATAAATACAATAATTTCTTGAGTGGTACAAGTACTTTGGAACTCCTGCAAAAATGTCACTGCTATGCACTTCACTAGCTAAAACAATTCAGCTTCAGAGATGTTATATGCTGTATTGGATCTCT
Organism: Mercenaria mercenaria; assembly: GCF_021730395.1. Lineage (NCBI taxonomy): Eukaryota > Metazoa > Mollusca > Bivalvia > Venerida > Veneridae > Mercenaria > Mercenaria mercenaria. The sequence goes on from NC_069372.1 coordinate 7,776,589, forward strand.
GAGCTGAAACAAACCCTGTATTGAAACCTAAACAGAATTTTGTCACACTGTAATTTCATGAAATCAAATGCCAGTGACTCACCTTTTACTTTAAAGTTTAATATATTTCTAACCCATTTTTCTTTTGATCTGACATAAAATGAACCACGGAACACCATTTGAAAACAAGATATACACAAAAGTTCAAACGGGTACCACTGTCGGCAAGATTTTGCCCACCACTGCAGTTGTCGCGTGATCGAGGAACTCTTCATTTTGAAAACAAATCTGGTGGTAAAGAATCATTATTTATTGGATTTTTTTTGCAAATTAAAACTTTCTAAGGTATGCTGTAATGAACTTTGTTAAAAATGCCTGCATTAATAAGTAAATTAAATTCATTAAATAAGAAAAATGTTGATCCTCATATTCAAAATTAACCATGCAGAGCTCCAGATAAGCTGCATATTTGCGTATTTACGCAATTAAAATTGCAGTAAACCCAAATGAATTCATACAGTGTGCGTAATGAAACGCAAGTAAAATTCCTAATACCCAATTCATAAAAAATAGCTTGCGTATCACATTTTCCTTATTTCTAGAACGGGTACGAGACTTTAACGCAAGATTTGACTGACTGGTTATAAGTTACCGCAGAACAGGTTGCAATTTATCGGAACTAGAAATGTGTCCATGGGACACAGATGCCCCCACTACATGACATTAGTCAGGGGCCAGAACTCCTACAATACTGAATGAATCCGGATGCGAAACCCCAGGTGCACAACTACACATGCTGACCAACATTCCTGTAAACTTTGGTGATTCCAGGTCAAATACTTTTGGGGCTATGCGCGACACAACATTAAAATGACCAATTTTTTACTAAGTCAGGGGCCATAACTCCTACATGACTGGATGAATCCGGAAGCGAAACCCCAGGTGCACAACTACACATGCTGACCAACATGCCTGTAAAGTTTTGTGACTCTAGGTCATATACTTTTGGAGCTAGGCACGACACAACATTAAAATGACCAATTTTTACCAAGTCAGGGGCCATAACTTCTACATGACTGCATGAATCCGGACGTGAAACCCCAGGTGCACAACTACACATGCTGACCAACATTCCTGTAAACTTTGGTGATTCTAGGTCAAATACTTTTGGAGCTATGCGAGACACAACATTAAAATAACCAATTTTTTACTAAGTCAGGGGCCATAACTCCTACATGTCTGGATGAATCCGGACGCGAAACCCCAGGTGCACAACTACACATGCTGACCAACATTCCTGTAAAGTTTTGTGACTCTAGGTCATATACTTTTGGAGCTAGGCACGACACAACATTAAAATGACCAATTTTTACAAAGTCAGGGGCCATAACTTCTACATGACTGAATGAATCCGGACGCGAAAACCCCAGGTGCACAACTACACAATCTGACCAACATTCCTGTAAAGTTTTGTGACTCTACGTCAAATACTTTCAGAGCTACGCGCGACACAACATTTTCGGAAGGACGGACGGACGGACAAGAGCAAATCTATATGCCCCCCCCCCCCAAAGTGGGGGCATAAAAATCACAGGACCATTCAGTCGGCTGATCGGTGTTATTTGGATACTTTGTAAACAATTTTACGCCGATAAAATGTAAAAGAGTTGAAGAATAAACATTGTTGCAGCACAAACTAATTAGTGGGATATTTTGCTGTTCAACAATGACAGTTATTTGTTTGTGACGATGTAGTGTCACCAATACTGGATGATATCTTTTGGGAGAATGCACATTGTGGTGACCACATCGTTCGGGATATTGTGGATGAACTGATCTCCGACTTCATTCAAAGTGAAAAAGAAAACAAACGTATGGAACATACATTACAATTTTAAATACATTTTTGTATTAAACATTGAAGGGCGCCATTAAAGTACTTAGCTACTTAGTCAATCCTGTTCAATGATATATACCATGTATACTGTAAGCAAAAAATACTCAATTGTTAGTGCGAGATTGGTAAAATACCCAATTGGTTTTAGCAAATACCCAATTACTTCTGAAAAGGCTGGGTAATGATATTATTGTTACCCAATTCAAATTTCGAATACCCAATTCAGACAAAAAGTGATGGGTAAATACCCATTTGCACCAAAAGCTTATCTGGAGCTCTGACCATGTGCTACAAACTTCGCATGACCTCATCAGTTTCTCACAAAGTCAGTGCTCAAATGTTGCAGTTCGACCTGGTTAGGTAAACAAATGGGGTTATGACCACCTGAATATAAAACTAGTGTTAGTTAAGTTAAGGTAGCCAGAAGTAACGCTTTCAATGTTTTGTTGTTTCGAAAAAAGCAGCGGCTCAGAGAAAAAATACCCAGTGAGATCTCTGTATTTGATATCTCAATTTCCACAAATAATCTCACATATCAGGATTAATGAGGTCTTACCCACAGACAACCCCTAAAAAGTATTATACATTTTATCAAGAGGTTATGACCCAACAGTTTCGAGACAAACATGTTTGGTGTTTAACCCTTTTACAGTTGGATGCCACGCTTTCCTCTTTTGATTGTGTCTGATGGAACAGGTGGAGGACTCTATGATAGGTAGTTCTTAATGTTAAATCCCAACGGGACTGAGCTATTTTGATTTCTGTCTTCTGGCCTGTTTTGTAGGGCCCTTAGGATGCTTCCCTTGTTGCCCTGTCTTCCGCAAAGGCATTGTGTACATGCATTTTAGGTTCTTAAGGATTGCATTTATATAAATACACAAGAGCATTTTTGTGTTTTACATTACATGTCTTCTGTTGCCTTTGCGTATGTTAGGGTTTTACCTGGCGGGGATAACTTTTATTTAAGTTGTCCTGGGACTTCGGAATATGGTAGGGTAAGAGTTAGTCCAAATAATAGGACGTTTCAGGACAGCTTAATAACTTTTGACTGTCGCTGTCCATTCACATCCAAACTTATTCTGCATATATTTCTGTTAGGAAATCCCCAATGAAATACATTGGGAACATTTTCTGGTACATGTACAATGTATTTTTAACGATTACATCTCTAAAATGAATTTATGTTGACAATAAAGCATAAAGTGGTCTCCCTGACATTTTTTGAATGTATATTTTCAGGGATCATCCTAGGTCAAAATTTTAGGGAGAAGTGACTTCTCCCTCCACAGAATTTAGGGAGAAGTTGGGGAACTCAAGGAGAAGAATCGGCATAGCATTCAGTTTCCTGCCTATATATATCCACTTTCTGTGGGTCTAGCTGTAACTTATAAACAGTAATTATTTAAGGAAATTGATTCTTGCCTTATCATTTTCATGAATTTCTAAATAAAGTGTAAACTTAGCTATGAAAAAGTCGCCTTTAATTTTTTATCCGAAATTTACATGTCCGAAACTCGTAAATTTAACTGGTGCACGATCAAAACGCCGTGAAAATTTTCATTCATGTTTCGATTCTTGTGCTTTTATAATGCCAGATTTTTGCATCAACTTGTTCAGATTTATACATTTAATTCATTTATTTATTTTTTTTTAAAAATTGTATCAAACTCGTCGATAATGGCGATCTTTTTACAATATTTTGTACGGCAGTTCTGACGTCCGCGAAATCATTTTTGGTTGCGGGTTTATCCCGCAACCAAAGTTAAAGTGTATTTCTGACAATCATAGCATCTTTATTTGATTCCAAACCACATCCAAAGGATGTTCATGTGCTACACAAAATAGTCCCATTCATGAACAATGCGGATGAATTATCAATAAACAAGTAGTTCTTATTCAACCTGTATCCACTCACACTGACCATTTAGATTATATAAGATCTATCAATGATAAGGTATTCAAGCCCATGGTTACATCACAAGCTGGGTCAGGCAGAGTTCATCTTAGATATGAGGCACATTAACTTTGTATTTGTTTCTCATTCATGTATATTCATAGACTGGCATTTAAACAGAAAATAAATCTACCAAAAACCCGCAACCATCAGACATTTCAAGGCTTTCATTTATCCCCAGTACCCGAGCAATTCATTTACAGAAATTGACCGTAATCATGGTAATTGAAATAATTTCTGAAGTAATTTTTAATAAAATGAAAGAATAATATACAATTGTTGCATAAGATCATGCTCTCGTTAAGTTTATCACCTTTTTACACGCCGATTGAAAATTTTCAAAATGGCGGCGGCTTACAATATTATTGATTGACACTGTGGGATATTAACGCTACGATTGGCTGGAGTTTGACAGGCAAGTAGGCGGAGTTGACTATCGATGGATTTATCGATAATTCAATCTAGAATATGCATCAAGTTTTATAACTTTATGTAAACAGATAATAACTCGCTGAAAAACTTGGCGATTTGGATTTCGCCCGGAGGTGATAATTAGGCGAAGTGGCCGACTTAAAAGCGACGATATCGCTCAAATCGCCTTGTAGGATGATCCCTGATTTTGTGTCTGCAATTTAGTGCTATTGGCAGTCCGCAGTGTATTGAAACTGCTGTCAGGGTAGGTATCTCCTCGCACCTGTTTACACATATTTTACGAATTTTTTTAAATTATGAGCTGAATTCAAGCCATTTGAAGTTTCTATATGAATATTAATGTTTAATTTATTGGAGCAAGTAGGTTTGACCAGCATTTTATGACTTTTTTCAGTGATTTTTTCCTTATACAAATGGCACCAAATATCGGATCCGTTCACAATTGCAAACGTTTTTTTACAATTTTCAAATTGGGTGTGCCGGACGCATTCACAATTGGTGTGAAAACCTCTAAAAATAGTAGAAAAACATAAAAAAAAAGAGCTTCAAGTCTCAAGTTTATTCACAAGAACATAAAAGGCATTATTTTATGGAGGCTGCCATTTTTGCATTGCCTACTGGTTGTAATCGTACAGCATATTTGCACTGGGAAACACCGTACAATGATTAGGCGAAACTTTCCGCCAATCGCGAGATAGGGCTATAATCGGGAAGTAGGATCCATCAGTCTAAAGCATGGTAAGAAACGGGGTGCGACACCTTATGTACCAGTCACTTTATGTACCACTTTGACACTTAGTGTAGCACCTATATAATACATAGTAATTGTATCTCATTATGTAGCACTGTCAATATGTGATAATAACCTGTGAAAACAACTTTGATTTAATTAGCTTAAGTCCATAGAATATGATAGAATGTTGTTAACATTTCTATGTGCATATAATTTTACCTTATTAATTATGACAATTAACATTTAAATTTAGTAAAAAAAACATTTCAAGTAACATAAAATATAACATTTTCATCAAATCAAATCAAAAATGATCATCCACTATATATCACATATATATGTGGTACATAAGGTGTCCAAGTGGTACATAAAGTGCTAGTACATAAAGTGACCATAAAAAAAGTCATCCCGCTAAGCCAAATAAGTAAGTCTAGGTAAGATTGCAATTAGGTGCACCATAAACTGGGGAGGTGTAGTGATAGTAGATTTATAGACCACTTCCAACAGCCTTGCTGTTGGGTTAACCCCTTACCAATGTGATTAGTCCCTCTACCGATCAAGAAATCTGGGGTTCGAGCCCCAGTTGGGACCATCACATTCTCTCTCAGTGTTTATTTTACAGCCATGCAAATCAGGAAATAGAACAATCCTTTTTTTTAAAAACGATAAATAGTTTTAGAGGGACGGGATTAATACGGGAAAACCGAAGGTTTTTCCGTCTATAGATAATGTGTACGTGTATATATGTCAAAGTAAACCTATATACCGTTCAACTTGGGAATATGTTCTATACCTTCACCGGTTTTGTTGTTGTTGTTCTCCCATGATTCTACCGGACCTGCTGCCGTGCTTGCGCAATAAATAATTTTCAGGACGACATTTGATAAAATAAAATTTCTTATGAACAATCGGGCGCCGCATTATTAAAACAAAGTATTCTATCCAGTTGAAAATTCGCGGTATCAATAGAAATCGGTGTTATTCGGGTTTCTTCATGAAACGAGTTTATGGATGATTCAAGCGGCCCGCTTTTTGTTTCCAATAATGAATTATGATGTAAGCTACATTACTGCACTGTTTGAATAACAAAACCATTGTTTATTTATTTCTTTGAATGTAGAAAAGCCAATAATTTCAAAAATGTCAATGTAAAACGAATATAGACACGCTGTCCTAACAAAATTTAGGCCCAATTTAATTTTTTTTCTTTATATTTATCACACTTTTTTCAATTACTGGAACACAAATCAATAATAAGTATAGTTAACCAATGTTCTGTCTGTAAATTTTGAACAAAATATTCGAAGGCATGGAAAAGCATAATTATATCGATATTGCTTATCTCCCCTCCCTTCCACAATCTTTCACATACATTGCAACTACTTTCTAAAAGTCAATTTATTGACTAGAGTTTTAGTAAAATTACACTTGGAAAAAAATGTTGGCTATAAACTTGAGAGGCTCACTACGATCACTATCAAGCTAAGAAATTAACCTTAATCATATTCAAAAAAAGGTCCCAGACTGTTAGCAGTTAGGTAAATTAAATTGAATTTCGACCAAGAGTGTTTGTGTTATATATAAAATTCTGGTCAAGAACTTTTTACAATGAATTTGAAATAATAATTTCACAAGTAAATGGTTGTTTGTCATTCTCACATACACGAGTTTTACCATAGCTGTATTAGTGGAACACAATTTGTCCTAAAAGAGTGTCATTTGACAATAATGGCATTTAAAAGAATTAAAATAGTCCGTGTTTAGGATAGCAGGATTATGTAAGTTCCGGTATCTATACTACAAAAGAATATCAGAACAAGATGATACTGAATGTGATGTTACGCAGGCATAATGTGTAAATTGTTGTGTTTTATTTTTTGGATTGTTTTGTCGTTTTTAGAAACTATTTGTTTGTAACAAATGAACTGAAAAGAATATGTGCATTTCCGGATTCAGAAATTTGTATTAGAGAAACAAATTGATAGCAAAGGCATGATCGTTTAAACAGAAACAAAATTGGTAATATTATGTATAAATAAATGACTTGCATTTATCTGTATATAATAAAATATTTATCCAAAACTACTGAGGAAGAGTGTGTTTTACGCATGCTCACTGACAACACATAAAGGCCTGATATTGGGTCACTTTTGAATGACTGTTGCATCATATATAATACTATGAGGAAAATTTTGTAAATGACAAAGTGTTCGAATTTATCACTGTTCGTACAGCCCCCATTTTACATACCCCTTTCCGGCGCTTACTTCGTGTGAGTTAAAATTTGCTTACTAGATATAAATTTGAATTATGTAAAGTTTTCAGCAAAAGCATTATTTTGATACCAATAAATAATAACAATTTGCAGAAATAAAAAAGTGACAGGTCAAAAATCCCCCGTTATCTGTCCGGGTTTATGCAACAGTTTCGTTTTTGTCGTGTTGAGCGACATGTGAAGTTTCCACTTTTCTCTATTTTATCATCAGTACAACTAATGGTGCATTTTGGGACTAGAATCTGTGCACCCAAATATCACTATTATCTTTAACTCATGAACACTATTTTCCATTGTCTGTATAGTCTTGATACATTTGAAGAAATGATTAGATCTATGTTCATTTAAACAAAACTTTTTAAAACATTTCCCCTTCTTATTTTTATAACAATAGCAAAACCATCAGGCTTACTGTCAAAACTGAAAGCCAAACAGAAAATATCAGAAAGAACAATTTAATGCAGAAAAAAAGAAAGAATCCGTATCACTATCACTAGGTTTTCCCGTCAGATAGGCAGCGCCTAATTTCATATTAAAATAAATCCCAAAACAGAGGCAGTGGCCTTGACATGACTATGATCAACAAACAAAATAAAACCTACCTGTTCAATTCACTCCAACCTTCCTAAATCGTTTATAATGCAAATTTCTTGAAATTAACGAAGTTGCCTACCTGATATAACAAGGGCTTCATTAGGACCTACGGTGTGAATGTTCCCCATCCTGAATCTGCAAATTCTTCTGTATTTCGAAATAAAATTTACGATTTCCAAATTCAAGATGGTGGATGTGATCGGAACCCTCGGCTATTGCACAAGAACTACCGAAAAGAAAATTATACACCAAAAATTTTATCGCGAGTTGTACCTTTTCAAACCTGCTGCAGATCGTTGTACTCGTTCAATTTTGTATGTGAGGGATTTTTGCCAAGGGTGCCATATAGAAGAGCAATATTCAAGCTGTGGGCGGACAAAGGTGTTGTAAGCTGTTTCTTTTACTTTTCTGTTGTTTGTTTTGACATTTCTTTTGATGAATCTGAGTGAATTGTTTGCTTTTGATGTGATGTTATCAATATGTTTTGACCAACTGAGATCTTTACTTAGTGTGACGCCCAGGTATTTAGCAGCTTCTGTAGTTTTTAGTGCTATATTATGGAGTGTATAATTGTAGATCTATCTATCTTTATATACGGCTGGACTCCCCTCACGGGTATAATAGCCGGGTTGCGCGTCACAACCAGATAAAAGTTGGTTTAAAAGCAGTGAAAGGAAGGCTTCAAAAATGAAGATAGTGAGAAAGAAGATAAAAGTGTGAAAGTGTTAAGTAAGATGAAATATTCACAAGTTAAAAGGGGTTAAAAACATCCGCTTTGTGAGTTCAGGGGCGGAAAGAGAGGACGGAGGGGTCAAGACATCGTTTGAACCCCTCAAGGTCAGGTTGGAGTACAGTTTGAGAAGGCAGGTGGTTCCACAACACGACAGAATAAGGGAAAAAGGAGTATTTGAAATAATTTGCTTCAGTATGGACTTGACGGAAGAAGAGTTCATACATATGCCGTGACATTCTCACAGGCCTTTCTAAGTAAGATGGAACTGGTACCGCAACTAAACCATACATGATCTTATAAAACATGGTCAGTCGGGCTAGGTCACGTCTGTCCTGTAAACTCTGCCAACCCAACTCGTTCCGCATGCTGGTGACACTGTCATAGGTAGAATAATTATTTTTAACCTATCTAACTGATCTTTTTTGAACTTTTTCTATTTTATCAATGTTGGTATCTGTGTGGGGGCTCCAGACTGTAGAGGCATACTCTAATTGCGATCTTACCATGGTCTTATAGGCTGTTTCCTTAATATGTTGGTTTGTAGTCTGGATATTTCTACGTAAAAATCCTAATGTTTTGTTTGCATTGGATGTTATTGGCTCTATGTGTTGATTCCATGAAAGGTCTTCAGATATATTGACTCCAAGATATTTTGCACTGGGTACTGATTCTAATGTTTGGCCATGTAAGGTGTAATTGAATTGAATTTTGTATCTGGTACTTTTAGATATATGAATGACGACACACTTGCTTGGATTGAACTCCATCTCCCAGGCATCCTCCCACAACACAAGTTTATCTAGATCCTGTTGGAGAATGGAACAGTCTTGCTTGTTGTTGATCACAAGGTAAACGGCAGTGTCATCAGCAAAACGAAGGACCTGTGAAGAGAGAGATTCAGGAAGATCATTAATATAAAGAAGAAAGAGAAGAGGACCAAGTACTGAACCTTGGGGGACCCCTGATGTAACCGGGACTTGATTTGATGATTCTCCAACCAAAGCGACTTGCTGAGTTCTGCCTATGAGAAAAGAATGAATCCAGTTGATGATAGGTTTTTTCTTTCGAGTAATCCTCAATACCTCACACTTATCCGGATTGAACTCCATTGACCAGTCCTTTTCCCAGGCTTCAAGAGAATGGAGATCATTTTGTAAAGATTGGGAATCAAAGGAGGATTTAACCGTCAGATAGACAATAGTGTCATCTGCAAAAAGTCGTGACTTACTTTTAATGGACTCTGGGAGGTCATTAATGTAGGCTAAGAAGAGACAGGGGCCTATGACTGACCCTTGTGGAACCCCAGACAGAACAGGAAGTTCATCCGAGGTGAAGCCATCCACAAGTACTCTTTGGCATCGGTCCTTCAAAAACGACTTGATCCACTGGGATACTAATGGGTGGACTCCTAGGGTATCGAGCTTATGAATTAGTTTGTGGTGGTCAACCTTGTCAAAGGCTTTACTGAAATCCATTACGATGACGTCAGTTTGTTGGCCATTTTCAAGATTGTCAAATACCTCTTGTGTGAAACTTATAAGTTTGTTTCACAGTTATGCTTTGACCTGAAGCCATGTTGATATTGGCTAAGGAGATCATTTCTGTCAAAGTTGGACATTATATTTGAGACAAGAATATGTTCCATTAATTTAGAGGCAATACATGTTAGGGATATGGGCCTATAATTGCTAGCCTTGGATTTTGGACCTTTCTTATAGACTGGTGCAACGATTGCTCTTTTCCAGTCTTTTGGGACTTGACCTGTTTCAAGAGATAGTTGGAATATCTTTGTAATGATTGGGGCTATCTCTTGGTGAAGTTCTTGTAGTAACCTTGGTGAAATTTCACCAGGACCAGAGGCTTTATTTGGATAAAGCCCCATTAGTAACTTGTCCACGCCCTCAACAGTTATGAGGATCGTTGGCATCTCTGGTGCTGATTTGGCATTTGTGGCTTTTTTTGCTGAGTTGTTTCAGGCTTAGGGGTTGGGGCATTGAAAAGACAGATTCAAACTGTTTATTAAGGATGTTTGCCTTTTTGACCGGGTCGGTATGAGTTAGACCCTCATACTTCAAGGGGGCTACACCACAACTCTCTGTTTTGTTATGTTTAACAAATGAGTAGAACTTTTTGTTCCTACCCGGTTGGGAGTCGCCAGTAAAGATGACCGATACCAAATAAGACCAATAGGAGGTTCTTATTTCCTTCTGGATCCTACATTTTAGCGCCTTAAATGCTTGGACAATGGTTGATTGTTTACCTTTCTTTTTCATGTTTGAATACAATTTGTCCCGTTTGCGTATAAGTCTGAGGATTTTGGGGGATAACCAGGGGAGGTCCGCACGTAACTTACTCAGTTTTGTTGGGATGTATTTATCACTCAGCTTATTTATTTCTTCTTTAAATGCATTCCATGCGGAGTTGGGGTCTGTATGGTTTGAGTTGGAAAATTGAGCTCCAAACTCAAGTAGGTCTGATTTGAATTTTGACCAGTTAGTTTTCTTATAACATTTAATTGATCTTCTGGGTTGAACTGATCTTCCTATGTTAATATTTAATTCATGAAATACTATGTCATGGTCTGAGGTACTAAGGCTTGGGAGGGTTTTAGTGGCGTTGACTTGGGCATGATAATTAGTGAGAAAAAGATCAAGGATATTTTCTTTCCTAGTGGGGATTGTGACCATTTGCTGAAGGTTAAAGTTCACAAGGTTGTCAAGAAAAGTGTCATATAGGTCTCTGTATTTGCAGTTGGCCTTTGGGGATTCAGATGACCAATCTTAATCAGGGATACTGTAGGGATGAGGTATGTGAGCCAGGGTTCAGTTCGATATCTGATGCTTGGCAGGCTAGATATCTTCGTTTACTGCTTAACTCCCCTTTCGGGTATTATTAGCAGATGCGCAGCCAGTGCAAGAGAAAGATCTTTACAAAAGTATTTGACAGTGAGATGTCAAAGTGAGAAAGTGAGACTGAAAACAGTTTAAAGTGTTAGATATACAGACAGGAGTAGTAAAATCAGGTTAAAAACGCACTTTGCTAGAACTAATTGCATGTATGTTGGCATACTGCCTGCTTGAAAGCGTAGAATCTTTCAAGCGTAGACAGGAGAACAATTTCAGATGGAAGGTTGTTCCATAAGACAGAATACTTGGAAAAAAGGAAAATTTATAATAATTGGAAACTGCATGTATGGATTTGTCTATAGGCCAGGATGTGTGTGTGTGTGTGACGAGTCAGTCTCCTTGGTCTCTCAAAATATGCTGGGAAAAGAATAGCTACTAATGAATGGACAGTTTTGTAAAATATTATTAGTTTTCCATCAGTTCGTCTGTTCTCCAAAAATCTTAAACCGAGAGAATTTTGCATATCTGGGGCACTGTCATATGTGGAATAGTTGTTGTATATCCATCTGATTGCTCTTCTTTGTACTATTTCTATCTTATGGATATTAAGTTTAGTGTAGGGTAACCAGACTGAGGAGGAATATTCTACCTGAGGCCTGACAAGAGTTTTATATGCTATTTCTTTAACCTTCTTGTTTTTAGTTTGGATGTTACGTTTTATGAAACCAAGTGTTCTGTTTGCTGTTGTGCAGATTTTGTTAATATGAGTGTTAAAGGAGAGGTCGTTTGTTAGGTCTACACCAAGATATTTTGCATTTATTACAGTTTCAAGGATCTGGCCATGCAATATATAATCAATTTGTATTGTATGTTTGTTTCGTCAGATGTTAAGAACCTGGCATTTACTTCGGTTGAAGTGCATTTCCCGTTTACTTTTCCATTTCTGTAGGTTGTCAAGATCATGTTGTAACTTATTGCAATCAGTTGTATTATTGATAGTAAGATAGACAGCTGTGCCATCAGCAAAAAGTCGGACCTGGGATTTTACATGATCATTAATATAGAAGAAAGAGGAGAGGCCCGAGGACAGACCCGTGGGGCACAGCAGATGTCACAGGAACTTCAACAGATTTCTCGCCCTCGAGAACAACCACATGGGTTCTGCCTATTAAGGTAGGTCTGCACGTTTGATAAACCGGAAGTGATGGTGTAACGTCATTTATCCGGAAAACGTAGAATAAATAAAATCTGGAAAGTAGATCCCTCGGAAGCACCGAAAACAAGGCAAACAGTGAAAATTGCAGACTCGGTTTGATTGAGTCTGTTCATGAGCAGTAATGGAAAATGGAACACTGCCCACGCCTGGATAGAAAGCCTGGATTCGGCGTACGGAAATGAAAATCATTCTATGAATTAATGGCAACCCGTGAGTAAATGTATTACAATGGCACTGTTACTATCTTTCTAAAGTTAAAATATGATATTAAAACATCTGACACGTTAACTAATTCAAAATAATGTCTTAAAATTAGCTTGAAATGTGCTGTTCACTTTAATCATGGCCAAATATCTAAAAAAATAAGTACACGGACCTATACATTTTTTTTCCACCACATTATATGTCATATGTTTATTTACGACTGTGAGAAGTTTCATTAAAATCTACATTGTAGAAAAAGTTCTATTCGCGAAAATGCTATGAAAGTTGTGATTTTCCCATAGACTCCATTATAAAAAAATTGCGTGAGGTCCAAATTTTTCAAATCAGTCTAGCAAAAAAATCAAGCACACGACCCTATCTTTTTTATTTGCTGAATTTTCTAAGTATATTCTGAAGTTTTGAAAAATCAGGGTTTTATCAAATTCTACATTGTAGAAAAATTTTCTATCCGAACGTGCAGAACTACCTTAAGAAAGAACGAATCCAGTCAAGAGTGCAACCTCTGATACCATGCTCATGAAGTTTGTTAAGTAGTTTAGTGTGACTAACTTTATCAAAAGCCTTGCTAAAATCAAGGAGAATAAGGTCTGACTGCTGGCCTGCAACAAGGGTTCTGGCTAGGTCATCAACCAATTGATGTTTTACCTAGTAAAATTGGAGGAAATATTCGATGCAATAATGTGTTCTGTCAGTTTACAAAGAATACAGATTAATGTGATAGGACGATAGTTCGATGGATCACTCTGGGGTCCTTTCTTGTATAGAGGGGCAACATTTCCTTTTTTTCCAATCTGATGGCAAAGTACCAGAGTCAAGAGATTATTGGATAAGTATTTGAAGGATAGATGCAATTTGACAACGAAGTTCTTTAAGGACAATTGGTTTGATGTTGTTAGGACCAGCAGCTTTATCTTTTTTAAGATTTGCTAACCGTTTGAGGATACCATTTAGACTTACAGAAATGTCAGACATGGTGGGATACTTACTTTTGATATGAAAGTGGAGTTCTGAATCGCACAGTTTGACCCTGATAGTATGTAGGCGGGACTGACCGAGAGAGAAAGAGAGAGAGAGGATTTAATGGAGTGAAAACAGATTGAAATTGGTTATTAAGGATATTTGCTATGTCAGTGTTACCATATTTCAGTGAGCCACTGGAATTTTCTAATAGGGGTGCAATACTTTGTTCCTTTGGAACAGGGTGGGGGTAAGAGTGAGGTTGGGTGCGCACCATAAAACGGTTTAAGCTCCCCAGTGCCCAGTGGTGTTTTTGCCACTGACCGTTCAAAGGCAGTGCTCCACTGTGTTCCTTTGTTTGTTCGTTTTGTCCTCGTGCGTTGGCTTTGTGTATGTGCGCGTGTGTGTGTGTTTGTGGTGTGCACGTCTGCGTGCTGTAGGTTTCGCTTTAGGGAGGCTGCGATTTTGGTACGTGGCATTCCCTGTTTGATATTTGTCTTTGTTTATTTTTTTGTCTAGCATTTTTATTTAGTGAGATTTTTCTTTTTGCAGATTATGATCTTTGATCAGGATTGTTACAGTTAAGGCCAAGGATATACTTTCTAAAGTAGTGTTGTAGGATTCTTTAATCTTTTGTTTTATCAAATGTTTAAGTGCTAGATGTCTTTTAGCCAAATGTCCCATTCCAGTATGTTTAGCAAGTCTAAATAATTTATCTCTTTTTCTAATCAATCTTTTAATTGCCATGTTTATCCAGGGCAGAGATCTTTTTTGCACTGATACGTTTAGTTGGAATAAATTTTGATAAACCTTTTTTCTATAAGACTTTTAAAACTAACCCAAATGTCTTCCACAGTTTAAGACTCATGATCAAAAATTAACTGCTGGCTCTCTTGTTCTATACTGTAAACCACAGTAACACAAACACGCACGCGCGCGCGCACACACACTCACGCGCACACGCACATATTAAACACGTGGCGTGTGTAAGTGGCTCAAAACAGTTGGGTCATATCTTCTGTTAATAAAATATTGTATAGCTTTACCTAGGACACTTGAAAAATTGCCATGACCTAAAACTTTATGGAGTTTGTAAACAACATCTCCATAAAAATAGTTTTGATAAGCCTTCTCCCTCGCCAAGCAAACATTGTAAACATAAATCATGTCGCTTTAATAAAATCTGTAAGAAGATCCCTTAGAGGCATAGAATGCAACCAAGCAGAATAATAGCAGACTCGGTTTAACTGAGTCTGATCATGAGAGGTAATGGAAAGTGCAACACCTCTCACGCCCCATAGCACCGGCTTAAGCGGAACTCTGTTACACATATATTGAATGGACTCCATGATCCCAAAGGACCAGAAAATACAACAACACTGAATCCACGTAACACTTATTTAAAGATACAAGTGTATTTAAAAAAGGTGTTGATGATGATAAATCACATTAACAGTCGGTGATTCCCATGGGTTGATTGAAATGTGAGTGTTACATGGAATGGTGATTTATCGCCTAAAAGTCGTTGATCGGGCTGATTGTAGGAATGAACAGTTTAAAAGCAGCTTAATGCAGTACAAAGCAAAGCACGTGAAACAGCACACAAGAAACATCAAAGTTAAAGCAACTAATATTTGAGCAAATGAGAGCAGGCCTAGGGTTCGCTGTAAAGCATTTGAAAGAGCACATAGGATAACCATAAGCTAGTAAACATAGAATAAGGATTTGAACAACATGCAGAACTCACTACAGTGAGGAGTTGTATGGAACAAATTTGCAATCCTTACCATTCCAGAATGACTAAAATTTGTTGTTTGTCTGAATTCAAATGGCAGTGAGTTCGGCGGGACTGGAGCAGCATTATCTGAAAATGTGTTATCTGTAAAATATTAGAATATCTAAAATTATATTGTTGACGGATCGGTTTCATTGACCATAAGGCTATATATACAAATAAGCAATTAAATACAGACAACACAATCAACACTTTACATTGTATATTTAGGCTTTGGTTCATTTGCTTAGATGTTTGGAATAATTTCTCCATGCTTTATCATTCTTCAGACAGACAGCCTATTTGTTTATCTGCATGTATTTTCCCGTGTGAAAGTGAAAGGATCTATTTCAGAAAACCCATGAAGTTTTCTAAAAGTGCAATATGTATTGACTTTTAGTAAATATTATTATCATTTTGCTGTATTTAAAATGTTAGAAGATAAAAAAATCTTCCCGAAACTTGATTTTATAAAAATATTTTACTTGCGGATGGTGTCTCAGTCAAATTGTGACCCAGTCATATTGTCTTGCTACTTTGTAGCATTTAGAATATATCGTTTCCATTTTTTAAAAGTTAAAGTTTTTCTAATGTTTTTCGAATGTTGATTCTTTCTGATAGGATTTCTTAAAACCTACAGGAGTGAAAGAATTTCAAAATTGGCTTAAAAATAAGAAAGTTATGAACATTTCAATATTTGATCAAAATGGCAGCCATTCTGTTTCCGTGGAAATGTTAAACAAAATGGCGGATTTACTAGATTTCTAGATACGTATTTTGAATTGTGTTCCCTTATTTTTGTACAATAGTTTCACTAATTTTTCAGTTATAATGAAAGAAACTACCACGTTTACATCTTAATCACAGTAAACATTAGAAGTTAGTCTTTTTAAAAGGTTATTTGCTACATAAAGAAATAATCCCATAAACACTCTAAAATGGCTGCTTCTTTGATCAACTATTTTCAGTTTCAAACTGCCATTCCTTTTTTCAGTAGGGTCCGATTTAAAAATTCTTTCAACGTTATGAAGGGCCTGACAATAACTTTAATTTAATTTAACTTATTGTGAGGCATTCCTTGTTCTTTAAAAAAAAAAACATTTCAGCAATAGCAACAGAAGGCATGGTATTTAAAACACAAAAATGCTCTTGTAAATTTGTATAGAAACAATTGAAACCTTAAGTACAAAACAAAGCATGTACTCGATGTCTTTGCAGAAGACAGATCATCAACGAAAATATCCTTAAGAGCGCGACGAAACAGACCAGAAGACAGATTTTAATACAGCTCAGTCCCGACTGGATTGATGAAATACCTACCATAGACAGTGACAATGACGTAGTAACCAGTCGTTGTCTTATTTCCACAAGAAAGTGTCTGGGGTACGGACCCGCCCCTCTAGAATGTGATTCTAGAGGTACGGATCCGCAACCCTAGACAACCCTGTTATGGATTGTGTAGGAGTACGGATCTCCTTTTCCATCTACTATGGGTTATTTACATCTTGAATTGTTTTGCAAATGAAATAGTAAATAAGATTTATTTGCTATGTATTTGTTTGTTTTGTCCTAGTGTGTTTGCTTTGTGTGAGTGTGTGTGTTTGTCGTGTGCAGGTCCGCGTGCTGGGTTAAGGTTTGGAGAGGCTGCGTTTTTGGCTGCGTTTTTTGGAACGTGGCTTTCCCTGTTGGACATTTACCCTTGCTTTAAAGCAATATTCAACTAAAAGTTGACTTTAAATTGTTCGCAGTTACCAGCATTCTCTTGATTGTTTAGGGACATAAAAGGACTGAAAGGCCATGGTACATATATTTATTATTTCCGCACATTCGGTGACCAAGCGTTACGAGATACAAGAGAAGAGTGCACAAACAATTCCTACTCAACTGATTACATAACAAACAGTTCCGTCCCGGTTAAATAACACCATAAATGGTACACGTGTCTTTTCATATGGTAAAGTTTGTTTTTATCAATTTTCAGCTGAATTTCAAATATAATTCATCAAAGGGTTTGATACCCTTATTAATCTTATAGAATAAATTAACCGACACGGAACAATATATATTAATTTGGTGTTCCTTGTTTAATTTCGTTTCGAAAGAAAATGTAAACAATCGAGTGAACGCTGTATTTGTGAACAATTTAGAGTCAAGTTTCAGGTCAATATTGATTAAATCTTATTTTATATTTCACATTTGAAACCAGCTTGAAGATTTAAATATCCCGCAATATATAGAAAAAGGGATCGTACTCCTAGACAATCCCTAACAGGGTTTTTGTCTAGGGGTACGAATCCGTATTCTACAGATACGGATCTGTACTCCTAGCTACTTCCTCGCCACAATGACGTAATTAGCTGTTTGATAGTTTTGGGAAACGATGTTTTCTTCAGCAAGACTATCGTTATTATAAATTGCGTAGATATTTTGCTAAATTTTACTATCGTAATTCAGATATGGTTTTAAAATTAAGTAGTAATTTAAAGACACCTCTGCGAGAAGGTATTTCAAAACCCGATTTTTATAGGGATGTGGTTTACATTGTTTTCTCGTTTAGCGCAAACCCATTATTTTAACTGGGGACCATACGCCGCTTTTCATGGAATTACACACTAGTGTAGCATTGAAGGTTCCATGTGCACCGCCGTATGAACACATCTGCGGATGTCTCTAAATTGTTTTTTGTACTTTTAACATGTGTAAATGTTGAGCTCTGCTCAACCCGGGGCTAGAGGGCGTGGACGGTAGCATGCATTTCCACTACCGTCCATGAACAGGCTCAATCAAACCGAGCCTGCAACATTTTCGTTTTTGTTGTGTTGAGCGACCTGTGGAGTTTCCACTTTTTCTATTTACAAATTCGTAAGATTTTGATTCAAGGTAATTTTCTAACTGTTTTGTTAACATTATAAAACGTTTTATTAAAAGAGGTTTTGACCCATCTGTTTTAAGACACACCACATGTTTAGTATTCAACCCTTTTACATTTGCCCTCCTTGATTGTGTCTGACAGAAGAGAGGGAGGAATTTACAAGAGCATTTTTGTGTATTATATGTCATGCCTTCTGTTGCCATTGCGTGTGTTAGTGATTCACTTGCATTTACATTGTCCTGTGACTTTGGAACATAGTCGGGGCAAGAGTGAGGTTAGGTGCACACCATAAATCGGTTTAAGCTCCCCAGTGGTGTTTTTGCCACTGACCATTCCAAGGTGGTGCCACACTGTGTTCCTTTATTTGTTCGTTTTTTCCTCGTGTATTTGTTTTGTATCCGGGGAGGCTGCGTTTTTGGAACGCGCCATTCCCTGTTGCATATTTATTCTTGGTTTTAAGTATTTGAGTGTCAATGACTTTACCATACTTACCAACCTTGTTGAGCTCAAATTTAGCCTGGCCTGTTTAGATTAATTCTACAAGGACACAAATTCACCATCATACAGAGGTCATAGAGATGTACCTATTGACACGACAATCTTAAGTTTGCCAAAAACTAATTTTACTATCGTAATTCTAATTTGGTTTTAAAATTCAATAGTAATGGTATTTCAAAACCCGTTTTTTATGGGGATGTGGTTTACAAACTTCGTAAGATCTTGGGTCATGGTAATTTTCCAACTGTATTTGGTAAAATTATAAAACGTTTTATTAAAAGAGGTTACGACCCAACTGTTTTGAGACATACCGCATGTTTAGTGTTCAACCCGTTTACTGTTGGACACTATGCTTCCCTCTTTGACTGTGCCTGACGGAAGAGGGGGAGGACTCTATGATAAGCAGTTTTTCAATCCCACCAGGACTGAACTGTTTTGATATCTGTCTTTTGGCCTGTTTTGTCGAGCCCTTAAGGGTGTTTCTCTTGTTGCTCTGTCTTCTGTAAAGGCATTGAGTACATAAGTTTTTGGTTCTTAAGGTTTGCTTTTATGATATCTATATACGAGCATTTTTGTGTTTTACATGCCATGCCTTTTTGTTTCCATACGTGTGTTAGAGATTCACCTGGAGGGGATTACTTTTATTTACACTGTCCCGTGTCTTTGGAACATGGTGGGGGTAAGAGTGAGGTTGGGTGGTGCACCATAAACCGGTTTAAGCTCCCCAGTGATGTTTTTGCCACTGATCGTTCCAAGGCAGTGTCCCACTGTGTTCCTTTGTTTGTTCGTTTTGTCCTCGTATGTTGGCTTTTTGTGCGAGTGTGTGTGTGTGTGTGTTTGTGGTGTGCACGTCTGCGTGCTGTAGGTTTCGTTTTGGGGAGGCTGCGTTTTTGGTACGTGGCATTCCCTGTTTGATATTTGTCTTTGTTTTTTACGTTAGAGTGGAATTAAGATAACCCCCTGTCTATTCCGTCAGACACAATTAAAGAGGAAAACATACCATCAAACTGTGATAGGGTTGAACACTAAACATGCGGTTTCTCTTAAACAGTTGTGTAATAACCTCTTTAATAAAACGTTTTATACCTTTAATAAAACGTTTTATACCTTTACCAACTACAGCTGGAAAATTGCAATGACCCAAAATCTTACGAAGTTTGTAAACATATTCTAACATAAGTAAGGGTGGTCCTATTAAAGTCTACAGAAGGGTAAACTTATTGTCATTGTGTTTCCATTCCATGTTAACCGTACCTCTTAAAGGCATTTACATCCTCTGCTCTGACTATTTATTCTTCCAATAATTGATAATAAAATCTACCAAAATCGATTTTGACTCAGGACGTTATTCAAAACAAAAAAAACCCCAAAAAACAAGGATAAATATCCAAGAGGGAAAACCACGTTCCAAAAACGCAGCCTCCCCAAATGTTAACCCAGCACGCGAACATGCCAACCAACACACACACTCACATAAAGCAAACACGCGAGGACAAAACGAACAAATAAAGGAACATAGCGGTGCACCGCCTTGGAACGGTCAGTGGCAAAAACACCACCGGGGAGCTTAAACCGGTTTATTGTTCACCTAACCTCATTCTTACCCCCACCATGTTCCAAAGTCACATTCAGGACAGTGTAAATAGAAGTTATCCCCGCCAGGTGAATCCCTAACATACACAATGACAGCAGAATGCATGTTATGTAAAACACAAAAGTGCTCTTGTAAATCTATATAAAAAGCTACCCTTAAGAACCAAAAACGCATGTACTAAATGCTTTTGTAGAAGACAGAACAATATGGGAAACACTCGAAGGGCCCGACGAAACAGACCAGAAGACAGAAATCAAAGTAGCTCAGCCCCAGTGGGATTTAAAAACTACCTATCATAGAGTCCTCCACCTGTTCCTCAAGACACAATCAAAGAGGAAACTGTAATTTTAAGAGTTGAACACTAAACATGCGGTGTGTCTCAAAACAGTTGTGTCATAAGGGTAGTAAACACGCAATCCAATTTCTGCTGGGAATATCCTTAAAATGGGTTGTGCGACATCCAGTGCTGGTGTTGCGCATAAGAAGAGATGAAAACGAGGTGATCTGTCATACGGAGGTGAAGGCCCTGCGTTTGATTCCTGGCTTATCTATCTATTTATACTACCAGGTCCTCTTTTCGAGTATTACGTGCAGGTGCGCGTCTGTGCGAGAGATTTAAAAGAAGAAATGTACAGGAGGGTAAATGTAATACTAATGTATTCGTGAAGTGTTGAAAATCAAGATGACAGTGTTATTAAAAAGAAAAGTATACAGTTAAAAGATATTAAAAACAGCATTTTTCACATTAGATCGTATGAGAACATTTGGTCACTCCCTGTCTGAATTGTTCCAGGATAGGGACCTGCACAACCTCGGTTGGAAGAGAGTTCCATAGAATTATAGTAGCTTGGAAGAAAGAGAATTTGTAAAAATTACAGGGTGTAAGAATATGCTTGTAAGACAAGGGGTGCATGTGTCTAGTGAAGCGGGTAGGGGGTATAACGTAAGGGGCATTGGCTGTTGGGTTACTCCCATTGTGTTGTGTCCTTTGGCAAGGCACTTTATCACTATTGCCTCAGTAGTCCCAGCTGTAATATGGGTACCACCAAATTGCTTGGTGTAACGTATATAACTGCTTTTTTAATCCCCCGCCGTGGCGGAGGGATTATAGGAATGCTCTGCGTCCGTCCGTCCTTCCGTCCGTAACAAAATCGTGTCCGGTCCATATCTCCTAAACCCCTTGAAGGATTTTCATGAAACCTGGGTCAAATGATCACCTCATCAAGACGATGTGCAGAACCCATAAGTCAGCCTTGTCGGTTCAAGGTCAAGGTCACAACTCAAGGTCAAATGTTTGAGCCTGCCATTTTGTGTCTGCTTTATATCTCATAAACCCCTTGAAGGAATTTTATAAAACTTGGGTCAAATGATAACCTCATCAAGACGATGTGCAGAACCCATGAGTCAGCCATGCCGGCTCAAGGTCAAGGTCACAACTTAGGGTCAAAGGTTTTGAGCCTTTCATTTTGTGTCCGCTCTATATCTTCTAAACTCCTAGAAGGATTTTCATGAAACTTGGGTCAAATGATCACCTCATCAAGACGATGTGCAGAACCCATTGGTCAGCCTTGTCGGCTCAAGGTCAAGGTCACAACTCAAGGTCAAAGGTTTGAGCCTTCCATTTTGTGTCCGCTCTATATCTCCTAAACCCCTTGAAGGAATTTTATCAAACTTGGGTCAAATGATCACCTCATCAAGCCAATGTGCAGAACCCATGAGTCAGTCATGCCGGCTCAAGGTCAAGGTCACAACTTAGGGTCAAAGGTTTGAGCCTTCCATTTTGTGTCCGCTCAATTCTAAACTCCTTGAAGGATTTTCATCAAACTTGGGTCAAACGATCACCTCATCAAGGCGATGTGCAGAACTTATGAGTCAGCCATGTCGGCTCAAGGTCAAAGTCACAACTGAAGGTCAAAGGTTTGAGCCTTCCATTTCGTGTCCGCTCTATATCTCCTAAACCCCTTGAAGGAATTTTATAAAACTTGGGTAAAATGATTACCTCATCAAAACGATGTGCAAAAATTATGAGTCAACCATGCCAGCTCAAGGTCAAGGTCACAACTAAGGGTCGAAAATTTGAGCCTTCCATTTTGTGTCCACTCTGTATCTCCTAAAACCCTTGAAGGATTTTCATCAAACTTGGGTCAAATGATCACCTCATCAAGAACTCACGAGTCAGCCATGTCAACTCAAGGTCAAGGTCACAACTGAGGGTCAAATGTTTCAGCTCTGTATCTCCTAAACCCCTTGAAGGATTTTCATGAAACTTGGGTCAAATGATCACCTCATCAAGACGTTGTGCAGAATTCATGAGTCAGCCATGTCAGTTCAAGGTCAAAGTCACAGCCTTTCACTATCCATGGCAGTGGCGGGGGATTTAGCTGTCTTTCAGACTGCCTTGTACATTTTAAAATAGGATCGATCTAAAGCTCTGCACCGCTTATGTTTATTGTTGAGGACCCTGTTGGAAATAAGCCGCAAGGCTTTTACAGGTTATCCTGTGTTTTTATATATGTCATAATTGTGCACTAGTCACCAATAATGTCTGTGATATCCAAGCTGTGTTAATATATTATGTGCTGTATAAATTCAATGTATGTGATAATTGTGTCAATGTGATGTATATATTTACACGAATAAATCTATCTATCTATTGTTTCACAAAGTGACGGTAAATACAATTTACGCTACTTTGCGGTATTTTATTTCATTGTGGATTAGAATGTTTCTCTCGCGAGACTTTACGAGAATTCAGTGACGCAAAGCAGGGATAGTGTTCTTCGCTGATAAAATTAATTTAGATATTTAGGTAAAAACAAAGTTTCATTGCTCATTTTAAATTGTAAAGACTTTCAAAGTTTTAAATTTAGGACATTTTGTTTACTGATAACTTTGATAGGGAAGATGTAGGTTATTTTTGTTTGTCGTGTTTGTGTTGAATCATGTTTTGTTTTGGATGTCGTGATGTTCCCAGAGGTCTGATATATGGATTTTATACTTTAATGCTTTGTTCAGATTATTCAATGTGAAATAAGGCAATGCTTATTTGAAGGGAAAACATACTCGTGAATGGTAATCTTGGTCCTTTCCATTCAGATAATTTTTAAGAACGTGTGAATCTTTTTTTTATGGAATCTTTTGCACTATCTACATCTACATATTTCAGCCAACCGTCGATTTCCGACTATCACTGGGCTGTTGTAGTGATTGTAGGTATATAGGCCACTTCCAACAGCCTTGCTGTTGGGTTAACCCTTTAGCGACATGGTTAGAGTGTCTGCCTACAGATCGCAAGGTCCGGGGTTCGATCCTCGGTAGAGACTGGGGTATTTTACTACAATGGCGACAAGGATGTTTGACAGACTCATGCATTTGGATGAGGCTAGAAACTGATTGATAGGAGGTTCAGTTGATGCCTTGGGCAAGAAACTGATAGGAGGTTCAGTTGATGCCTTGGGCTAGAAACTGATAGGAGGTTCTGTTGATGCCTCGGGCTAGGAAACTGATAGGTCCGGGTTTTCGATCCTCGGTAGAGACTGGGATATTTTACTACACTATGAAAATTAAGAATAGTGTCTAAAGGCAAATCTTTCACCCATGTATTTAATTATATGACATAACCATTTTTCTTATGGCTGTTGTGAAATGACCATGTCTGTCTTTCAACATTTTCTTTTCCGGACTCCTAAATCAGGAAGTGTAATTACTACCTTTTTCAAACTTTACGGCCTTATACAGGATGACTAAGCATCACTTGAGAAGGACCACTATTGTTTTTTGGGTCAGTAGGTCAAGGTCACAATGACCAGGGACTGAAAATCTTTTCCAGACTCTAACTGAACAAAATATATCACCTGCAGCTTTATAAATTCACACTGTGATAAAGTATCACTAGAGGAAGCTCTCTATTTGTTTTGGGATCAGTAGGAAACAGGCGACTTTACTTAACTTCCGGTAATTTTAATTTTTTATGTTTCATGTAGGGATTTTTCTAGACCTCTAAAAAGGGCAGGGTGCATTTTGCGCATTGCGTATCTTTGTCTACGAAAATCCTAAGGTAGATTTCCATGGTTTTTGTTGTAATGTCTACATTGTAAGGTACTACAGAAAGATTTGCAATGAATCTGAATGTCAGGAAAAACATTAATACCTGTTTGTCTATGTAACATGCTTATCATTTATAAACACATGCAGTTTGTTTTATGTTTGCATAGTATTATTACATTATTTTTGTCTTGGAAGTTTTCTTGATTAGAAATATACCATAAAGATACTTTTGAATAATTTAATAATTCTGGTGCAAATCTGTCATTATACATTCATTATATTACTAAACATACCGTTGATACTCGTGTATAAATACACATTTTTTTACCCCGGACCCCCACTCCGAATCGTGGGTGCATATTATAATTATACAAAGGTGTAGACGATATTCCAACTTCAAAATAACTTTGTTTATTTTTTTTGCGCCATTTTGGTAAAGGGAAACTACTCTACGCGCTGACTGTCCACGCTAAATTCTGAGATTGCTGTTACATTCTGTAAAAGATCGAGTGGTTTATTTTCTTTTAAACAAAGTTAATATCATACAAATTAAATAGTATTTTGATGAAATAAATATAACAAAATCATAGATATTCTGATAGGCAGTGATACTAATTAAAGATCGACTGTTATCTTCAACCGAGATCAAACTGTGAACAACAAAATTGACACGAGGTGCCACGCTAATTGCCGATAATTACTGGCCATTAGTCGGCATTTAATAAGCAGCAGACTTTGTTTTAAGATGTTGTTTTCTTCTTTTTTATTCTGTTTTGCAGTTTGCTTTAATTGCTGACCTATCTAATTGTTGTTTATTACGATTTGGTCGGTCGTCGTCTGCATACCGATACTGCATACATGCCTCGGGCAAATACACAGCACCTGTGTATAGTCGGTGCGTGTCATAACTTCGTATGGATTGACAATTATTTGGGATGGTATTTTGACAGATGATTGATGGGCAGTTCGTTTAGAAATACTAAATTAATGGTCAAAGGGGCGGTGCTAAAAGGGCAAAGGGGCGCTGAAGAAAGGCAAAATGGCTGCGATTTTGGGCAGAAGACGCTAAAAATTGGCAGGGCGCTGCGCCCTGCTATTCCGCTCTAGAAAAATCCCTATCATGGCTCTTAAGTCACAAAGTAATGATATAACTTTACAGGAAGACTATCGCTTTAGGAGGGTCAATAGGTAAAAAGTCAGCGGTTTCTAACTTTCCATGGCCAAATGGTTAAGATAGCTTACTTTGAATCACTTGCCCCTCACTGATGTGGGTTCGATCCCTGCTCTGGACGTTGAATTCCTTATGTGAGGAAGTCATTCAGCTGGTTACGGAAAGTCAGTGGTTTGCATCGTGTCCTATAATTGTGTCCATGAGACGTTAACAACAACAAAAACAAAAAAAAGGTCAAAAGTTAAGTCACTATTAACCAGGAGACTGGAAATGGTTTCCAGACAGTAAGTGATAAAGTACAACAGCTACATCTTTCAAACTTTACACAATGAATAAATGCCACAGGAAGAAGGTCCCTATTGGTTTTGAGGATCAGTGGCTCCTCAAAGTCACAGGGATACCCCTTCCCACCCCTTGATTTTTTTTCACTTTTCAGTTCAGTTTCTTTATTTTGCACCTTAGCATCCTTCATCCACATCCTGCCTCCTTTTATTGCCCTATTCCAGTCTGCTTGCGAATAGGCTTGTTATGCCCCATTAGGCGGGGCTCTTTTTCAGACATATCATTGAAGGATGTAGTAAGTTAAAAAAATTCAGCTTAAGATATGTTTGTATGTTGTTACGAAACCTAACCAGAAATCTGTCAAGCATTAAAAGTTTAACTTCATCAATTAAATGCCATAGGCATAGTATTTTTTTATGTTTTGAATCCATTTTTTTATCAGACAGTTTTCATGTGATCAAGGTGCTCTTCATTTTAAAAACAAATAGGCAGTAGTAGAATTATTTATGGACTTTTTGGTGAATTTATTTATTTAAACTTTCTAAGGAATGTTTTATGAACTTTATTGAAAATGCTTATATATATGATTCAATTAAATTCATTAATGGATGCGACCATCAGAAAATAAAAATAGCCTCAGTAAAATGTTGGTAGCCAGAACTATGAAGGACCAGAATAATGATGAAAACTGGTGACAGGTGTTCATGAGTTTTTAAAAAGATATTAGATAATTATATTCACTAGAAGTCACCATTTAGAAATCTTAATTTGAAAAAAGTCCAGCAGAGACCCCCAGGGCTTTTTTTTCTAATAAAGTTACCACCCGTAAAAGGAGGCAATCCCAAAGCAAAAAAGTATGTCTTTTTCCCAATGCTGAACTTAAAATTCCCAAACCACTGTTACTGCCTAGGTTTTTTTGCTTTTCAGTAATTTAGTTTTGCTATTTTGTAAACAGTTACTCATACTAGATTAAGTTAACAGTTATCAAAATGCTATCACACATATGTTTAAGTTTCCATTATTCCCAATGAAGACACATTACAGAGGTATTTTCCCAATTGAACCGTCCGGTGTTGGTGGCATTTCCAAAAATATGAGAAAATGTCCTGACCCTTAACCCCATTTACAGTAGGGGGATTCACCTTCTATGTCAAAACAAAACCATGCTGAATTATATTTCAGTTAAACTGCATGTCCTATCCCACTGATTAGAGATGGTACCCGAAAAAATTCAAGTTCCTCTTTATAGGTTTTTTTCAGACTGAAATGATAGCTAAGTGCACCAATTTTCTAAATATATTCATGGTTTTCCTCTTCTCCATGTCAAAAATAGAAATATTTGATATCTAAAAAATGACTTTCTCAAAATATCTGAAGCAAAATGAACAACTCTTGTATTGACCGTTTTTCAAAGATTTTAGGACTTCCCCAATTATAGTCTATATCAAAAGCTCCCACAGCTAAATAAATTCAATAGAGTATAAGGTAAGTTTACTCTACTTTCAACATTTTGAAAGAGCCTATACTGAACTTCCTTTTGTCTTTTAATAAAGTCAAATTCCAAGACTAGCCAAGAGTCTAAAACGCTTGAAAAAATTCTGAGTGAAAGAGAATGACATGCTCTTTATTATAAGCTTACCAAAACCATACCAAAAATGTACCTTAAAGAAGTTATTAAAGATTTTGTATTGTAAACAAACCCCTACACCATTTTACTATCAATATTTTCCACTCATGAACGCACTGAATTCAGGTGATAATTGTTGATATATTTGTAAATGACAGGCCCCAACAAAAACCTTTTTCAAGTTGTGTAAACAGTATAAGTATTAAATTAATGTTGATATCTGAAATTATCTGATTACTTTGTTTTCAACAATAAATAAAACACCTTTTAGTTTGTTTAGGGTAGTTGACCTGTAACGAAAATCATCAAATAGAGTAATCTCCATATACTTTTTCAGCATTTATTCGTTTTTCAAGGAAAGCAAATGATCGTGCTAGTTCCCTCCAGAGAATGTTTAAATTGCGAATTGCTTAAAATACATTACATAGAGTCATTACCTGTCAGCTACCTTAACATGTAGTAATTACAACCACTACCTTAAAACATTGTAATTATATTTGACGACAATGAATTTTTGTGTTACCAATTTAACTTTTTTTTGTTTTTTTTTCTCTTTGTTGGATATATACATTTTACATTTTGATATATAAATGTTGTGTAAACCAATGTATCACCATTGAGAACAATAAATAAACAACTTTGGCTAAAAGATCAAAACTCAACGTTTCTTAATGTCGTTAATTTTCTTCAAAGGAATGTATGCATTATTCTATATAATCTTCATGCATTACTAAACTTTCTATCAGGGCCTCACTACAACTTACAAAATAACTGTCAGTGTAAGTCATGAGAAAAGCATACATATTGTATATTGAATACAAAGGGATTTAAACAAATGTAGGTCATATTTTGTCTGCCTGATAAATTGTTTGAAAAAGGACCTATCTGATTTTTCTTTCACTTTTGATTAATGTTTAATGTTGGCTTCAGTTTATTGATCAATTCAGAGTTGTCCCCCTTTGATTTATTTGGGTAGGTACCATCTCTACACTGATTAAAAATGAACAAGAACATTTTTTGTTTCTGGGGAAATTGACCTCTGTTCTTAAAAAATGTATACCTTGACTAATTCAGTGCCAGTCAAAATAAAAATGTAGGAGGAACAAAATTTTAAAACGGAATTATTCATTTTATATTGTAAACAGTAAGATACAAATTTTGTCACTTATTATTGTCTATAATACAGTGATACAGTTAAACTACAAAAAGTCTTCAGTAGAAAAATCAGACTGGTCCATAATTTTTAAGGTGTGGGCCAGGTTGACAACTTGCATTTGACAGTCAGCTACCAGCTTCACTTGGATGTATACCATTTGTAATTTTGTTTAATCAAAACAAAAAGCTTCTTTCATGTTCTAAATCTTTATGAGACAGGGAGAGGTGTTAAAACAGTTTTAAGTAAATGTCGGTTTGTTCTGTTTTTCAGTTGAATTAAGATGACAGACACTAGTGACTTAGATAGGTAAGCTAACTTATGATATTTATATATTTTGAAGTCATCATGCCCTAATTAAGAGAAAAAAATCTGAAATTATTTCAGATTATGTCTAAAGTCACAATTTTGAGTCCCAATGCGGCTATTATTATGTCTCCCACCACACAGTGGTGTGGGAGACATATTGATTTACTCCTGTCTGTCTGTCTGTCACAAAGCTTGTCCGCACTCTAAGTCGAACATTTCTCATCCGATCTTCACCAAACTTGAAAAAAATGTGTGTGCCAATAAGTCCTCGGCCAAGTTCGATAACTAGCCAAATCGGCCTTGGCACTTCGGAATTATGGCCCTTGAATTACCGAAAAACGCTCAGATTGCATGCGCATTCCTGGAGCCAAAAAAACCCTATACTACTCGTGAGTAGTATAGGAGTCCTTTCGGCTTCAGGAATGTGCATGCAATCTGAGTAGTATAGGAGTCCTTTTGGCTTGTTGAATGTGCATGCGCTCTAGTAGGGCAAGTTCAATAATGAGCCAAATCGGTCCAGGCACTTCGGAGTTATGGCCCTTGAATTACTGAACATTTCTCATCCAGTCTTCACAAAACTTGAACAAAATGTGTTTGACCATAAGTCCTTGGCCAAGTTTGGTAACTAGCCAAATCGGCCCAGGCACTTTGGAATTATGGCCATTGAATTACCAAAAATTAGCCTTTTTACTCTCGTCCACGCTCTTAAGTCCAACATTTCTCATCCGATCTTCACCAAACTTGAACCAAATGTTTTTGACCATAACTCTTTGGCCAGGTTCATCAACTAGCCAAATCGCCTGAGGCACTCCAGAATTATGGCCCTTGAATTACCCAAAATCAGCCTTTTTACTCTTCAAAGGTATATTTGTAGTGAGTAAACAGTATATAAAGACTGACTTGCTATTTAGATGATTAGGCAGTTGTGGGAGACATGCGCTTTTCTCAAAAGCAACTCTAGTTTATATTTATGTTTGTAATTCTCCCAGTCTTTATCATGTTTATAGCTTGGAATTATTTGGACCATAAGATTCTTCAATTCAAGATTTGATTAGGGTCACAACCACACCTCAAAGGACACCACTACTGGTTTTCCAGGAAGCAGACTCAAGTGGTTCAGATAAGCTTTAAGCTTTCATCACAATCCAGCTAAAATGAATTATTATAAACCAACATAAGATTTGATTGTATACATTATTTGAATGGGTTTTTCATGTTATCATGGAATACTTGTATAATATAATTTCTTACAGACAAATTGAGCAACTACGACAGTGTAAGATTATCAAAGAAAGTGAAGTAAAGGCTCTCTGTGCGAAGGCTCGGGAAATTCTTGTAGAGGAAAGCAATGTCCAGCGAGTTGATTCACCAGTCACAGTTAGTATTGAAATGTTACATTTAATGTACAGTTGAATCTGCCTTAGGGGCCACCTGTATTAAGCAATCCCCAATAATAAGGCAATTTGACTTTTTCTTTTAATTTTAACTTATCTTAAGCAGTCACTTGCTTTAATTTAAGGTCATGGACCCGTTTATAATGACAGTTTGCGAATTACATATTCTCCATATGTTATTTCGGCATTCTGCGGTTTTAACGGAAAGTCACATGCACATTGAGCTACATTTGTATATTTTTATCCAAAGAATGTGGAATTACCTAAGGAGAATACGTAATCATGCGGAAATTGCTTAGTGTCATTACTGGTCCACTACCCTTAGCCTGCTAAATTTTTAAAATGGACTGGTCCATCATTCAATTTGGGCAATACCATTTATTATTTCAAGGGGTGTTCACTGAAAATGACCTGATTGAATAGCGAACAGTGCAGACCATGATCAGCCTGCACGGAAGTGCAGGCTGATATTCTTCTGCTCTGGTCGCAAAGGCAGAATCACTTGCCGCCAGCAGGCTAAATGTTAAGCAGCCAGATTGTGTTGCTTTCTTGACTGCCTGTTTGATACAGGTTGTATAGCACATTTACATGTAAGTCAGTTCACAATCAATTACTTTGACATATATGTTGCGAACAAGCTAAATTAAGTGAAAACCAGTAATCAAAGCCACTGATTCACCAGGAGTAATTTTCAGGCTTGCTCTTGGTTTGTGCATAGAAACAAAATGGGTGCCTGTTACAAGGGTTCTAAATGCATGAAATGTGATTGCTGTCCCTCTGAATAAATGCAGATTTGTAAATTTATAATAAAGTTTCATTGAAACCATGTCTTCAGACTTTTTTTGTAGATCATATAAAGTACCAACATGACATTAATGACGATGATTTATGGACATTGTATGTGAAATTAATACTGGTTCAGTTGAGTTTAAACACCACCTCGTTAGTCTAATGAGAGGTCACACCTTATCTACACAAATGGCTTGTGATTTCTGCTCTTGTTACTTTTCTCATTTTATTCCTGTATAAAAAATGATAATAAATTTCAGGTGTGTGGAGATATACATGGCCAGTTTTATGACTTGAAAGAATTATTTAAAGTGGGTGGCGATGTACCTGACACTAACTATTTGTTTATGGGAGATTTTGTAGACAGAGGATTTTACAGTGTAGAAACTTTTCTACTTTTATTAGCTTTAAAAGTAAGTATAGACACTTTGCACATACTGTGAAATCATTAATATGAGGGGATTAATTTTTGTGGACTTAATGGTTACATCAATCTATGAAATAGATCACAACAAACATCAAATTTCCGGGGTTTTTTTTATCTTGATAAGTGGAAATCCACAATTTCATATCCCAACAAAACAGTCATTTCGGGAAAAACATTTTATACCCACAAAATTAAATGGCTTCATGGGAGTTGAAAATCATATAATTATGATATCTGCAATTTTAAAGATGAGTACTTTGCTGTTCCTGGTTTGCTCTCCAAGGTTCACCATACCATCTTGAGGTGCGAGTTCTGTCAGAATGCCCATAGTTTTCCCAACCCAAGGATTTTGAGTAGGCATGTTACATGGGATACCACAGTCATATTTGGTGTACATGTAGGGCTGGAGGAAAATCTGTTCACAACATACTTTTTATTTTGATATAGATGTATAGAGAATTTTCAAGTGTAGGCAGTGTCATACAATGTACTACTATAAAGTGGTAACTGTTATAAGGTACTGCCTTAAAAAAGGCATTTCAAATGAGCCAGTAAGTAACAACCTGCAGACACTTTTACATGTGACTTATAAGAATTTTCATTGAGTATTCCTGTTTTGCTTGTGTTTAAATCTTAACTTTGTCACTGAAAAAGAAATCCTACTAAAACTTTCAGTGCTTTAAAATAAAGATTTTCATGTTGGTTGCATGTTGTTTGTAATTCAGGTTCGATATCCAGATAGGATAACATTGATACGAGGGAACCACGAGAGCAGGCAGATAACACAAGTATATGGATTTTACGATGAATGTTTGAGAAAATATGGGTCAGTAACGGTATGGAGATACTGCACAGAAATATTTGATTACCTGAGCTTGTCAGCTATAATTGATGGAAAGGTAATTATTTCTTGCATTTCTTTTTAAAGATGTGTACATAAAGCCATGAAAGGACCAGGGACCCCTGCTATAGTGGTCTAAAGCCCCGGTTACGTTTTCTTTAGTAAGTAAAGTTGTAAATGGAACTTCCATCTGCTACTTCAGTAGTTAAAACCCCTGATATAATTATGTTTCCACTGTTGACAGAGATTCTATTTTGCCCACTATTCTAATTTACTGGCACTGACTTTAATGGAGGGACTGCTAATCAGAAGGGGCATGAGTTTGAGACTCATCTTGGCTGTGATTTTATAAGCAGCCTTGTGTCCAGAGTAGTTTGACTCTAGTGTCACTGATATCTTATGTTGCACATCATTATGAACAGGAATTTAGGAAAACTGTCCTTTCAGCTGACATTTTGTATATAACTGATAAACTGTTTGAACTTTGAAATGTTGATAAACACAAGTAACTGATAATTAAAATGCTGCTTCAGGGACTAAATTCTCTTTTAAAAGAGAAAAATTATTTCGGCCATTCAAAGAACAGAGAGCTATTCTGCTCGCCAAAGTGTTGTTGCTAGCATCACACTTCAGTTAAAGTTTTTGCATGCAAGTTCATATCTCAGTCACCATCTTACATTGGATTGAAACTTCACACAATGCTTCCTAGTCATCAAACCTACTGAAATAATCATAATTTTTCAAATTTTGGTTAAGGTTTTTCCTGCAACCATCAAGCTTTATCTCAACTACAATTATATGTATCAGATTCAAACTTCACGCATGTTTCCCAGTCACCACACCAACTAAAATAACTGAGTTAGACAACTCTTGGTTGAATTTCATATAAATTACCGGTATTGGCCCTTTCTGAACTTAAAAAATTCTGTTAAAGTCTTGCTTGCCTTTTTCTGTCTATCGAAACTTTACTAAATGCTATCCAGTCATCAGATCAACTGAAAACACCAGACTCTGTTGAATTGAATGTAAATTATTGTCCTTATTGAACTTAAAAGCTTTTGTTAAACTTGTGCATACTGATTAACTGTATCTATGTAACAATATGTATCAGATTGCAACTGACCTTTTATGATAATTTAGATAACTTTTGATTGATTTTTGATAGGAATCAATGGCCTTTTTCGACTTAAAAATTTCATTTAAGTTTTGCTTGAAGATTCCATTTAAGTTTTGCTTGAAGATTCCATTTAAGTTTTGCTTGAAAATTCCATTAAAGTGTTGCTTGAAAATTCCATTAAAGTTTTGCTTGAAGATTCCATAAAAGTTTTGCTTGAAGATTCCATTAAAGTGTTGCTTGCAACATACTGTCCAGCTTTATCTCATTGTATCAAGTACATGATATTGGATTGAAATCACACACAGCATCCTTCTCTTCAAACATACTTACATAACTAAGTTGGAGAACTCAAAGTTATACAACAGTTGGCCTTATTTCAATATTTGACTATAATGAAAGTTATGTCCCTTGGTTGACTTTAACATTGTTGAGTTGTGGAGTTCACTGTCTTTTTGACAGCTGTTGTTATCAGTAGTGTTATGAGAAGTACTTGGATCAGTTAATTCTGTCTATAATTATTTCTATTGTTAATTGTATATTTATTGTAACTTGTGTATTACAGATATTTTGTGTACACGGCGGTTTGTCACCGTCCATACAGACCTTAGACCAAATTCGATCTATAGACAGAAAACAAGAGGTTCCACATGATGGTCCAATGTGTGATCTACTCTGGTCAGATCCGGAAGGTATATTCTTTATGTATTTAAACTGTTATAAAAACCCAGGAAGTGCCTCTCTGGCCGAGAGGTTTAGGTTGCTGACTTTGGTAAGAAGCCTTGCTTGGGGTGTATAAATCTTGCTTCAGGTGTATGATTCTTTCAGATGAAGAAGCTATCCAGCTGGCTTACATGGTTGGATACGAAGGTTGGTGGTTCTAACTAGGTGCTTGCCCTTGATGAAATAATGCCCCCATAAGTATTCATAATTTAACAGTATGCAAATAATTCATTTGAAATTCAGATATCCAAGTAATTTACATGAAATGTAACTTGTGTTTCAGATATAAAAGTAATATATGTGAAATGTAATTTATTGTTTCAGATATGCAGGGTTGGGGTGTTAGTCCACGAGGAGCAGGGTATTTGTTTGGTAGTGATGTAGTCTCCCAGTTCAACCAAGCGAACAATATAGACCTGATATGTCGAGCACATCAGCTCGTCATGGAGGGTTACAAATGGCATTTTAATGAAACAGTTTTAACAGTATGGTCAGCACCAAATTACTGCTACAGGTGAATAAGTCTTACTCTTTGTTTTCTTTGATGTCAGACAGACAGTTACCAGTACTGATATGGCAATTTTTACATTTAACTGATGGCCCCTATAGACACTATTTTGATGCAGAGGTCCACCCATTTCCACAAGCTATTGTTGTAGTTTTCCTTATTTATTAAGATAATTCATATTTTAAAAGATTTTGTAGAGTTTTTCTACTAGTGGTTATAAATAAATAATTTGGTAAAAACTTTGACCTTTTCAAGGGCAAATTCTGACCTCCCTTTTGATTTGTATTTAATTATAAAATCTGCTTTTACATGTCATTGTCACAGTATCTCTTTTGACAAATATAGCAGTTCATAATTGATTTCTGAATATGTTTCAGATGTGGTAATGTAGCAGCAATATTAGAACTAGATGAACATTTACAAAGAGACTTTACAATATTTGAAGCCGCCCCACAGGTAAGCAAATTGGAAGTTTAACATGAAACAATATATTCATTTGACTATCCCAGGCAATCTGCACATAGTACCTTTTTAAGTCAGTGGAGTAAAAAAGGACAGTGAATGGAATGATTGGAACTTGTATGGACTGATTTGAATTCATGTAAAACCTGATGCAGACAGTTCACATGATAAATGATTTCAACAATAAAAATATTTATGTCAAGATTCCTATCTACAGATGATATCAATAGCTTTGTGCTGGCAACCACCACAGAACAATGTACTATTTAATTCCATTGACATTTATTAAGAACAACTTTCAAAATTACTTAGTAAATGAAAAAAGTTTAAAAAAAAAATTCAGCTTTAATTTTTTCTCGGGATACAATTTTACCAAGTGAAACAGTATTGAATACAGTTTTCAATATTTACCTGTCAACTTGTAATATTAACAAAAATGTCACTCTGCTTGCAGGAATTACGAGGTATACCTTCCAAAAAGCCACAGCCCGATTATTTCTTGTAGTGAACAAAGAGGAGTGAAAAGGAGATGATATAGGACTAGACTGTTGTTAAAATAGTAGGGTGCCTTTATCTAAAAAATCTCACAAAGGTTATCTTAAATATCTGACCATTTACAAATAACTGTGATAGTTTACCCTTGTCTTTTTATTGTTTATTTGGACAAACATGCCAGCTGTAATGTGATTATTTTCTCAAGCTTTAATGAGAAATGTGTCTGCAATATTGGCAATCCTTTTTTTCCTAGAAATACCAAATATTTTTATCAAAGTAAACATTTTTTAGCGAAAGGTACCCAACCATTTTAGCATTATTGAAACAGCTTGGTGTTCACCATTAGTTGTTCTGGACATTTGAATACAACAGTTATGAAAGTTGAAGAATTAAATCTGACAGATGAAGGATTCATAAGTTTTTACACAGCAGTTTTGTATCACACTCTTCATGTATCAGCTGGTCAAGGACATTTTCAAGTAAATACACATCATCAGACAAAAGTGAACACAATTTATGTGAAGAAACTTTTTTAACAGCATCCCCATACAGTTTCTGTTGGTTTTTTTTTAGAGAAAAGTAGGCTTCTTTGTAAAATGTATATTTTGAAACTGAATTACACTTTTATAAATTTTGATTGAATTTATAATAAATTTTCAGCAGTTTTTTATTTTCGTTGAATGTGAAGAGCAAAGCACCTGTCATTTTTTATTGAGTTTCAACAAATAGGGCAGTAAGAGTATAAAGTAATGGGGCCATGTTAAAATGATGTTCTAGATGTTCTGAGAAATAATCTCATATGCACGTATGTGTGTGAAATGAAAAATCAAAAGTATTCAGTTTGTTCAGTTTGAAAAAAAAATTAAAGTAACTTTTAAATATCTTATAATAATTGAATAAACACTGTAACTTGAAATCAAACTTATCTTGTCATTTAGGAAAATAAAGTGAATGAATTCTCTCATGAATTCTGTCTCATTTGTCATACATGTATATATCTGATTGGCTCTTTGAACTGAAATATTTTGTTTTGAGAACAGAATGGATAAATGTCA
Source organism: Mercenaria mercenaria (assembly GCF_021730395.1). NCBI lineage: Eukaryota > Metazoa > Mollusca > Bivalvia > Venerida > Veneridae > Mercenaria > Mercenaria mercenaria. The sequence continues at coordinate 7,813,565 of NC_069372.1, forward strand.
TTACTTGTTGAATTTGGATTTCACTGTATTATCATTCATGGTAGTTTTCTGTTAAGCCTTCAGTTTGTATACATTTTGACATTGGTATGATGTCATAACTTATTTCCAACATCTTGAAGGCTAATATGGAATTTTGTTGTTTTTTTTTCTTCTTTTTAATCAACACCAACACAATATTAACAATAATTTAACAGCTTATTTTGTCGACATTGTTTCTTTTCTGTAAATTCAAAGAGGCTAGGATGTATTCCTTAAGCCATTAATTTACAAATTGCTTTAATACAAGAGAGAGAGTGTGAAGCATGAATTATGGGAAAGTGATCAGCTGCAGTATCTTCAACCACAGTATTACAACTTACAGATATACATAGAAACATTCATGGATATTGGTCAGTAGTTCGAACCAGTATCATACAGAATAAGAATCAGTTTTAACATTGGAGGTTGTTAAGACACTGTAAATAGTGTAGAAATAAGTTTTTATTGTGTTATAATGTAAAGATTTGTTGTCATATCTTTCATAGCTGTTAACATTTCTTGGTAGCAAAATATTTTTGATTGACCTTAATACAAGACAAGGGTACTTTTAATTTGTCAAGGAAATGGGAATTAGTCAAGCCTTTTGTTGGCAGTATAATATTACAAATAAGATTTTATTTCTTGTGCAATTGTTAAGAGGAAAACTTGCATACATAGTGGAAAATTCAGTGTTCCGAAGTTATTACCAAAATATGAGGTTTGCTTATATGAAATGGTCAGAAGTGATGCCATGTATGAGTCTATGGTTCAGGTCTATTTCTAGACAAGTTATTGCGTACTGTGTAATTTTCTGTAGGATGACTGGTGCAAGACTTTTAGAAAATTAACAAGTTTTTATTTCAAGATAGGAAAACAGCATTTTTCAGGAAAAAATCTTCATTCCTGAAAAGTCGAAGGAATTGCCACAGTGTTAAAATTGTTATTTTTACATACAGGATTAGGCATAATAGTTTTCTAAGAGTATATTTATTAAAACAGCTAAATATATTTCTTCTTGAAATGAATATTTGAAAATAAAAACAAGAATGTGAGTAGCATTTAGTCACTTAAGTTTGTTCCTTTCATTTACAAAATTAGAATGAGACCATGTGAGCCGTGCCATGAGAAAATCAACATAGTGGTTTGCGACCAGCATGGATCCAGACCAGCCTGCGCATCCGCGCAGTCTGATCTGCATCCATGCTGTTCACTAAAGGTTTTTCTAATTGCAATAGGCTTTAAAAGCGAACAGCATGGATCCTGACCAGACTGCGCAAATGCCCAGGCTGGTCTGGATCCATGCTGGTCGCAAACCCACTTATGATGGTTTTCTCATGGCACGGCTCATGTTTTTTGTAGTATTATTTTGAATTTACTTGTACAGAAAATTTTGTATATAAAACTTTATGTCTTTGATTTGCTTTTATGTCAACAGTAATTTATTTCTTCCGAAAACAAATTTTGTCAAAATTAGCTGAATATGTGAACAAAATTTTATCTTATACCATTGCTATGATTTAAAGTGAATTGTAAATAGAACTTGTAAGTAAATATCAGATCTGTCTAGACCTGACTCTGAGAAACTGATCTTTTAAAGAATAAAGATGGCTGAATGTGAAAGATACTGACTGCAACTGTTTTGCACTCAGCTGTGGTATAGCTCCTGAGTTTGAATTTTATTGTAGAGGCTATACAATATTTCATAGATCAAACTGTTTTTATCAAGCAATATTTGTTTTAATTCTGATCTATGAGGCCTTTTGTAAAATGATGAATTTGAATAAATTTTCATGAATAAATATATTTGTTGCTATTTATTACCTTTAAGCCTTACCTGAGCACAAAGTGCTCAAGATGAGCTATTGCAATCACCCTGTGTCTTTTGTCCATCTTGCATCCTCGTCAATATGACTGTTAACACTCTAAAGGTCACAATTTTGGCCTGTCTAATGAAATTTTGTCTAATGTTAACCTCAATAAAATCTTCTTGGGTCATCTGGGGTCAAAAGCTAGATGACGAGATCAGTTACATTTTCTACCTTGTCTTCATAACTTTATCAAAATGTTTGCCAGTATGAAGTCTGTCAGTTTTAAAACTGGGTTACCTGAGGTCAAAAACAAGGTCACGAGGTTAATTAATTTGAAAACGTTAACACTTAAGAGACCACATTTCCCATTTGATCTTCAGAAAAAAACATAGATTGTTTTTCTCTATGAAGTCTAGGTCAGATTTATAACTGGGATAGCTGAGGTTTTAAACTAAGTCACCAGATCAAATATTAGAAAAACCTTATTAGCACTATTTAGGTCACATTTTCTATTTGATCATAAATCTTCCCCAGAATGTTTGTCTTTATGAATTGTAGGCCAATGTTTAAAACTGGGAAACTACGTCACAAGTGAGATCACAGAAAAACCTTATATACACTAGACCACTCCACATTTTCTACTTGGTTGTCAACTCTTACAGCGTTCATCTCCATGAAATATATGTCCAGATTAAAATTGAGGTATCAGAGGTCCAAAACTAAGTCACTAGGTTAGATCATAAAAATATCTTAACATTCTGGAAGCTACATTTTGTACTTGATCTCAGGAGTGTTTTTCTCATTGGAATTCAGGTCAAGAAGAATAAAACTGATAATGAGGTCAAAAACTAGGTTACTAGGTTAAATCATAGAAAAACCTTGCTGACACTCAAAGAGGCCACACTTTCCATTTGATCTTCCAAAACAACTGGGTTACTTGAGATCTTAAGTTACATGCAGGTCACCAGGTCAAATATTAGAGAGAAAAAAAACTTACTAGCACTCTGGAGGCCACACGTTTCTACCTTAATATCATAAACCTTTCCCAGAATGCTTTGTGTAAATAAAGTCTAGGCCAAGTTCAGTAGTAGGGTTGAATGCAGTCAGTTATAAAAGCTCTTCTCGAGCTTATGTTTCTTGATCTGATGTCTTGCCGACTTAAAATAAAATTTATTGTATTGTATACCCGAGACCAAAAACAATGATTGTACTCATAAATTGAAACAGAGATGTTGATTGATTCCATTCTAATACTAGTATCTATGGCCGAAATAATGACACTACAGCTTTATCAGTGGAGGAACATTACAATGATTTGCCCCTCTGGACAGTATTTGAGGCAGGATCATTAACTTGGACAAGAGCTGTCTGAGGACAGCAACGCTCGGCTATTCAGCGTCAGCAGCCTTGTCGGTTGAATTAATATAAAAGTTGAAAAAGGGGCATAACTTTGTAAAAAAGGAAATGTAGTGTTAATGTGTAACCTGTTGAATGCATGTCAGCTCATCACAGTGGAGAAGTGTGTGAAGTTTCAATCCATTCCCATCAGTGGGTACTGAGCTAGCAGCTTACATACAAAATTAAATAAAAATGCAAAGTCGAAAAAGGGGCATAACTTTGTAAAAATGCAAAGTAGAGTTATGGAATTTGTAGTTTAACATAGTGAATAAGTGGGTGAAGTTTAAATCAATTCCCACAAGTTGGTACTGAGATTCCAGCTTACATACAAAAACTTAACGCAATCGGAATGCCGACGCACGGGTTAGTCCAAATTCGAAAAGTCGAGCTAAAAATTGACAAAGCTTGATCCAGAGCCCGTGTGTGTGATGCATGCTCAGCCAACTAAAATAGCGAATGGTGGTCTAATGGTAACACACTTTATTGTCAATCCAGAGGTTCAGGGTTCGAAACCAGGTCCAAGCAATGGGAATTTCTGGGATACTTTGGAACGTCTCATACCCAGCTAAGAGATAATTACTGGTTCTTCCCAGGAAAGAGGGCACCGTGTGTATCGGTGCGTGAAGGAATACGATCGTCTATGCTAAGTTAGTATGTCTTGAATTTCTCTCTGTTATTGGTCTGTGGTATTTGACTCTCTACGTCTCAGGCCAGATCACTCTATACCTTCAGTGATACAGGATAAAGGAGAAGGTTCACTTCTGCACCAAAATGGCCTAAAAACAGAAATCTCTAAATGGAGTAAACATTGTCAACATGTTTTCTTTCATCAAGAAATATTGTTTTATCAAAATGCACAAAATATTTTACAATATATTCATTATAGAAGAAAATATCGGACGTAACTGAAAATACTTTTAACATTATGGGTATGGGAAACATTCAGTTTTTAACCGAATTTTTAACAAATCTGAAATTTTCGCTACGAGCACAGCTGTCGACCACAATCAAAAAATGACCATAAATTCTGTGAAAGAAGCTGGACCTATGGTCAAAATATGTTTGTGGACCTTGAGTGTGCTCACTACTAAAAACACTCCCATACGACCTGATTATGGTAACAAATGCCCGTTTCCCCAAAATTATGCGATTTCAGCATTATTCAGTGACATTTTTTGAACAAAATAATAAACAACTAAATTCCTTATAGTAGATAAACATTCTGGTAGCAAACAATATATAGTTTTTCAAATTATAGCCTATTAGAAAATTTTCAAAATTGCATAGGCCATATAAGGCTTAAGTGAACTTTGTCCTTTGTGCGGTGAGTAGCTGCCTATGTCTGAACGTGTTTGGGACTTACAGGGGAAGGAAGTATAATATACTACAGTCTTTCGGATGTGACTATAAATCGAGGTGCACATACGTTACAGAACCGAAAAAATCGTCGGCAATGTGAGTATCTTCGCTTCGAACTATCCTTCAAAACTTAAAATGACTAAAAGTCTCGCAGAGGAGTCGACTTATTTGAGTTTTTTAGTGATTTTGCTCTGCATTAAAATTTTCGAAAACAACTTTTCATCAAATTTTGACTTGAAACTTATCTTCGGATAGAGACTGATCTAAGTAAACCAGTGCTCACATGTTTCGTTCAGAAAAAAGACTTATCGGTGAACAAAATGATAGATGTGTGATCGTCTCGGATAAACCAATCAGCTTGCTTGAATTAATAGATATTGGAATTATTGGTATGTGAACTTTAATTTGGCACGTGATTGTAACTATGGAACCGTCTTCTACCAATGCAGATAACAAGTCATTCTCTCGCTGGATCCATGCATTGTATACATTTTTTGTATGCAATCTTTTTATTGAAACAATTGTGAAAAGAAAAATAAAAAGCGTTAAGTTCAGAAAACTCATTTGCAGTTATGGCGTCAGTTACGCTAAAGACGTCAGTCTTGACGCAAATAACGTTGGTACGTCAGAGTATTGGCGTCTTGTTGCTAACGAAGACCAACATGACGAGATGGAGGACAGAGACAGAAACGGTTTGAAATTATATTGTTAATAAATAGTTTGTTTAATTTATTTTCATTTCATTGTATCAATTTGAGCAAAGTTAACTCGTCGAGGCCATTATCAGCATGTAAAACCGTAGCATTAATAATACACTCTGTACCTCTCCGTACAAACTTCACAAGAAAAGTACGTATTGGCATTCAACAGAAATTTTAGAAGAATTTCAAAAACATTTTTTGCTTTTAAAAAACAGATAAAAGTATGAACTCTACTTGACACAGTGACTTTGTTTTTCAAGGAAGTGTTCGGTTTTGTGCCATGAAAGCCATCGCAGTCCCCGTTCGACGATTTCTCTTGATTGTGATATGTAATTATATACGCCATTGATCAAGAGCGTTTCGAATAAAAACCAAACTAAGTTCGTTGACTTTTTTTGCAGGAATACAAATTGGACTACTACATAAGAGTATTTGAACGGTTTCTTATTAGAATTAACGAAGAGTGGGGGATGGGGGCGGGAGGTGAATGTATGACGGGTTAATCTGCAATAGATTTTGTTTGGATATTTTATGTACTATCCTCTTTTTTTGCATTTCAGGTTGGGGTTCTTTTTTAAAAATGTTCAGGAGAAAAAAGAAGACGAAAGCTCACCTGCTTCGTAAGTTTACATTGAAATTATTGGAGTGCCGCAAACCCAGGAGTTTCAAACCATAGTTTTAACAACGCCAGGTGTATGTAATATGGACGTATTTCGAGTCTACTGCCAAGGAGCATATTTCGGATCGCTGTCACTTTTTATAAACTATGTTAAATTTGAACAATATGTTTTATTTAACTTTAGAGTATACAAAAATATTAGTACATGTAACTTAAAATTTCCAACATTAATAATTTGCCAAGGAGTGATTTGCCTCATAACGCGCAATTTGTAACATACGTTGCAAAGTCGGCGATACTGTAAGGGCTTTATTTAAGGAATAACTGATAAAAAAAATAACTGCGGATATAAATCTTTTTTAGTTTTTCAAAATACCTTGATTAAATTTATTTTGAATTTAAGATGAAAAAAGAAAGATTGTGGTGGCGGTATTTTCGATTTGTAAATTTCGGCTATTTTGGTCACCTTTTTTAAATTTAGATTTTAGCTTCATTTGTTAATTATTCAGTACATCTTTGTTATAGGCAACAAATCCATTCAAAATTTTTGTTTCAATAAAAAACAACTATTATTTCGAAATTTTGATAATGTCCGATTTTTACAATTGGGAAATATAGACATTCTTAAAGATATTATGAAAATTAAAAATACCTAAATAGTACTTTACCCTCGGACACCTTTAGAATGATACATAGAATTATATCTGGATCATAAAATAAAGCTTCATTTCGCGAAAAAAAAAATAAAGCTTCATTTCGTGAAAAAAATAAAGCTTCATTACGCGAAAAAAATTCTTTAACGGAATAGACGGAACAGACAGTAATTCGCGATATCTGTAAGAACTTCCGGAAGGTGGCAAAGACTTATGAAATAGTGACATACCATGTAAGTTATACAAACGATGCAAACCTTAACATACCTAGCTGGAATTGATCTAATTTTCTGTATTACATTATCAGATTCTTTGAAACAGTTGTCATTGACAACAGAAGAACAGATTTCTGTAATCCAAGCGCTCACGGAACAAAACAAACAATATCAAGATGTGAGGCAGATGCAAGAAACAATACTAAACATGACACCAGAGCTTCAGAAATTAAAAGGTAGCTGCCGTTGTCTTAAAGCCCTGCTCCGCGTCTATTCAAATTCCATTGTGTGCATGATTACAATAGGTAACAGTTGACGGCCACGCGCCACACTTTAGCACGCAAAACCACAGGTATTTTATATAGAATTTTATATAAAATAGACTCTATTATATAGTCACTGTTCATAGTCAGGATTTTCATGCTTTTTCAGTGACAATTTAAGGTTAAAAGGTAGGACTGGATCAGGTCTTTAAAGGGACGAGTCTCCAAATCTGTGCCTGTTTCGAAATTGCGCCACAACTCATCATGAAAATTTTATATGGAGTTTTATTGACTTTAAACGTTATGAGTGAGCCCGAAAAACAGTTTATGAACATGTACGGGAATAGTGTGCAGTGTAAGTTGCAACCCTGCCTGTGACTTTGACTTCTCGAGGCACAGACCAGAATCTTCCTCGCGACACACCTTTTGATTATTTTTTAACATTTAGTCGGACACATGAAATACTGCAGTACTGTATTAGATTTCGTTTGAAAACTAGAAATGCCCTTGTCTGAGACATAGACTGAAGCAAAAGGAATGGCTCTTGCGTGCAACACATCTAAGCATGCTTAACATTTATGTCAAGTTTCATTTGAACCCTATCATTATTTAAAAGTTATATTCGATACAGCTGACAGATAATTTAAAGTAAATGAAAATTCAAATTAAAAACAAATACTACGGACCTTCCCTCGGGGGCGTAAAAACTGTTCTCAGAACTGATAAATCAAACAGTAGTATAAAAGGAATTGTACACTAGGCATATCGAGCCCACAGATAGAAATGGGCAGAATTTCCTTCATGGCTGTTTTTATTTTTTGTTTTCTGATATGTCTTCAGACCAGAATGCAGTTCTTCAAGAAAAACTAGAAACTACTATGAGGCAGTTAATGAAAACCGAACAGAACTTAGAATTAAGAGAAGAAAAAGAAGATTGGTTAGTGGAAATTAACGATAAACTCTCACGTGACCTGAGAAAATTAGAGAGAAACGTTGGGGAGTTGCAAACACATGCTGCTGTATATCAAGGTATCTAAGTTTTGTACGAATTTCCTATTTTCCAGGAACCGCAGGGTCGCGCAATATTTCCAATGTGTGGCGTGAATTTCCTATTTTCAGGTACCATAGTATCGCGTGAGTTCCAAATAGCTTCCTAAAAACAACAGATTGCTTTCGTCAGCTAAGTCATTTTCACTTGCTAGTAGACAGTCGTTTCGGCAAGACTACTCCGTGCACTACGCAATGCTTTATAATTGAGCATATACTTCTGCTATGGTGCCAACACAGGAAAAAGCTGCTTGCTTTTATTCAACTATACCAACAATTAACGTAGTAAAATATTCTGAACATTGGTAATTAAACAGGAACATTTTTTTTATAATCTGATACATTAAGCCTAGCCGCTACGTTTTCCGAAGTAATGCACACTGAATAATATTTTACTGTCAAATAGCGTCGCTGTATATACACGAGTCACCTGCTGTCTTTCAGAAAGATTAAGACATATCGACGAACAGAATAAAACTCTCCGGGCATCATCCGAAAAGTTTAAGGACGAGCTGGAAGCGACAAAATCAAAATACGACGAGGTGAACTTAAAATCAAAGTTGCTGGAACAGGAGTTCGCATATAACACAGGTAATCACATTTTGTCGCGTTTTATTATTACTTTGAACAGGACGTCGCGTTGCGCGTAGGAAACATGACGTAACACCAAAACTTAGAATTAAGAAATATACCACCTTGCATGTCAATTACTGTGAAATCATTATTATTCGTGGATTTCGTGGGTCAGCCCAACCACAAAATTAAGTCCCAAACGAACAAATTGTGCCCAAGATAATATAAATTAATCGTACTCAATGTCGCCAAAAAAGACACCATAGCCGTCCAATCCGGTCCGTGGTTGAGTGTACTGACCTGCAGCTTTCCTAACTGTCTTTCAAGGTGAATGCATACATAAGGTGGCTGCTTAAGATAGTAGATCGTAACGGAAATCGGCACTTTCCGTTTGATTACATAATCTCCGTATGCGCTTTCGGCATTCTCCGGCGGGTACGGAAATTGAACTGCAGTAACGACCAAAAAATACCGAAATAAGATTCGGAGATGACCGATAATTGCGTGGAAATTGCCGGGTATCATTACGGATCCGATACGAGGATCTTGATTAGCTCTTTAACCGTGTTACGATATTAGAGACAATTCGTTAGTATTTTGTACTTGTTACGGATGTATAGCCAGATCGGCACAAAATGCTTGTAGTTGGAGTTTTTTTTCCAGAAATCATTGAATTCGGGAACAAAGCTCGTGCAGAATTAGAGCACCAACTTGAAGATTTACGTGAAACTCTGAGCGAAGAAAGAACCAGGGCATGTAAAGTGGAGCTCAGCTTAGACGCTGAAAATGAATGTCTCAAGTTTGAAGTTATTTCATTGTCAAGTATGTTTTCTTAAATTAGGTTAATGGACTGATGTATTAAGGAGATAATTAGATTGAAATATTTTTTACAAAACAAAAACAACACTATAAAGTATCTATAAATCTAAACAAGTGATCACGGAGTGATCTTGGTGCCCACCATTGAGCCATTTTTGAATGTTCCAAATTTCAAAACTAGCTTAGGTCAAAATTAAGGTCAAAGTTCATTTCGATACACAAACCAGTGCATGTGGTCCAAATCTGAAAGCTGTAGCTTAAGAAATATGAAAGTAGGTCACTAGATCAATTTCAAGATCAAAGTTCATTTCAGTACACAAAACTAAGCATGTTGTCCAAACTTGAAGGCTGTAGCTTGAGAATGTGAAAGTAGGTCACTAGGTCAAAATCAAGGTCAAATTTTATTTCGGAAAACAAAATTATCCATGTGGTCTACATTGGAAGCCTTTACCTTCAAAAATGTGAAAGTAGGTCACTAGGTCAATGTCAGAGTCAAAGTTCATTTCGGTACACAGAACTAAGCATGTTGTCCAAACTTGAAGGTTGTAGCTTGATAAATGTGAAAGTAGGTCACTAGGTCAAGATCAAGATCAAAGTACATTTCGGAACACAAAGTTGCATGTGGTCCGAATCTGAAGCCTTTACCTTCAAAAATGTGAAAGTAGGTCACTAGGTCAATGTCAAGGTCAAAGTTCATTTTGGTACACAAAACTATGCATGTGGTCTAAATTTAAGGCTGTAGCTTGAGAAATGTGAAAGTAGGTCACTAGGTCAAAATCAAGGTCAAATTTCATTTCGGAATACAAAACTATTTATGTGATCCAAATTTGAAGCCTGTACCTTTAAAAATGTGAAAGTAGGTCACTAGGTCAGTGTCAAGGTCAAAGTTTATTTCGGAACACAAACCTATGCATGTGGTCCAAATATGAAGGCTGTAGCTACAGAAATGTGAAAGTAGGTCACTAGGTCAAGATCAAGGTCAACTCATGCCAAGATTAATCTAGCCACTCAAAACTATACATGTGGTCCAAATTTGAATGTTGTAGGTTAAAGACAAAAATATTTTTAAAGCTTTTCCCTATATAAGTCTATAAAAACAATGTGACCCCCGGGGCGGGGCCATATTTGACACTAGCGAAATAATTTGAAAGAGATCTTGGTAGCTAGAGGACCACTAGATGATGCTACATACCAAATATCAAAGCCCTAGGCCCTGTGGTTTTGGACAATAAGACTTTCAAAGTTTTTCCCTATATAAATCTATGTGAATTATAAAAATAAATAAACCCAGAAATTTGAGTACTAAACAAATTAATAATCAATCTACTAGGCTAGTCCATCCACTGCTGAGGTGTAATAGGAAAATAATGAACAACTTGAATCATTATCTCATAGTGTCTGCACACTTTATGACCCTTCTACAAGTAAGGCCATAAAAAAACAATTAACTACTTGGAGGGCCACTAGATATAAAATTATATTAGAAATCAAAATAAACAAAGGGCCATAACTCATTCAAAAATTGTTGAACCAGTCTGATTTTCAGGGGGACACAACTAGGGTACCAATGCATCATTCTGACAAAGTTTGGTCAAAATCCACTCAGTAGTTTCTAAGGAGATGCGATAACGAGAAATTGTTAACGGACGGACGGACCACGGACGCAGACTGATTTGAATAGCCATCATCATCAGATGGTGGGCTAAAAAACCCACACATACACCAGTATGTCACTTCTGTCATTAAAGAACTTAGAAGAGTACATGTACTTGTGCAAATACGACCCAGCAAACACACCACGTTGTTACAACGTTGTTATGACGTCTTTTCCTGACGTTGTAACAACGTTGTTTTTTGGTTGATAATGAAAGGTGCGTTGACGTCTTGTCACAACGTTGGAAAGACTCTTTTTGCAACATTGGAAAGACGTCTTGTCCACAACGTTTGGAAAGACGTTGTTTTTTGGTTGATAATGAAAGGTGTGTTTGAACGTTTTTTTCACAACGTTTGGAAAGGCGTTTTTTTTCAAAACTTGGACAAACGTTGTTTTTTGGTTGATAAAAAAAGGGTGCGTTGACGTCTTTTTTGCCACCTTGGAAAGACGTCTTTTTCACAACGTTGAAAGACATAGTTTTTTTCTTTGATTGTAAAAGGCGTTTTGACGTCTTCTGCAGTGTTGGAACGACATATTTTTAAAAACTTTTGAAAGATGTATTTTTACATTTGAATGACATCTTTTCTAAATGTTTTTTTCGTCTAAAAGCACAAAAAAAACCCCCAACAGTCTGTGGTTTTTAAACAAAAGTGTACTGAATAATAGAATAGTCACAAGACGTATCTTAACATACTGGGTCTAGTAAGAAAACATACTAAATATGATTCAACTGAAATGTTTTATTAAAAAGTACATATACCATTCAATCAAAAATAAATTTGTTGATGCATTAATCTGTAAAAAGAGCGTTTCAGGGACAGCAACAGTCAATCGACTATTAAATACTTTTTTAACAAAATATTTCATAAATGAATACAACGATAAACACTTGTGGAAATGGCAACCATTTTGCTTGAATGTAATAAAGTGTCCATAGCATATAAAACAAGAGCTGTCATAGAAGCAGCATGTTTAACTATTTTAAACTTGATACTAAGTGAAGAAACATTATCTTGAATTCTAGCATAAAACTGCTGTTATTGTCACTTTTCGGGGTGGTCTTAACAGAGAGAAAACGTGTATTAACAGAGAGATTCTCGCGCTCACATGCTGTTGTAACACCTTTTTATTTATGCGCGTTCCGTGGCAAAGCGTAAACGATTACGGCCCGAAAACGAATAATTCAAAAGGAAATACGTGAACGTGATAAAACAAACTTTACCCCGCATTTCATGAAATTTAATGACGTTGAGGACAATATATTCATTTACTTGGTTTTGCGTTTAAATGCCAGAATAGCATTAACGCATGTTTTTTTTCGTGTTATAACATCAACAGAATCCCTTGGGAATCATTGGTACCGGGCTTGGGTACCACCCAACCCCCGGGATTCTTGGAGATGTTGTAGCACAAAAACATGCGTTATCCCTACAAAATTATTTTAAATTTTGAACAAAAGCACTGAATAATAGCCAAAAATGAGTGAAACTGCCTAAAATTCCTTTAAATAATTAAAGAAATACTGGTTCGATACCACACTTTGGTCCTGTAAAAATCTGATCTTAGATGCGACAGAAAACAAGTGGGATAGCTCTGCATATAGTTTGTACAGTCTAGCTAAATTTTAAAGTTACTCACCCACAGTTTGGGTAAAATTTTTTCAACATCTTCCTTTCAAAAAGTTTAGCAGAGAATGTGTATTTGACCCAGAAATGTGATCTAAAACGGTTGAGAAAAATTTAGATATTGGTAAAAATGCAACAGAATGTAAATTTTCCTGAAAATATTTCAAATTTAGTATACTACATTCTGCACAAATTATTGTTATTTAAGGGAATGTCTTGCTTAATCATTCCAAAAAGTTTGACTGAACCAATTTCCAACTCCAAAAAAGACCATAATTATCCAAACTCTTTGACAGAGTTATCTCTCTTGCCTACAGATGGAAATCAATGATAATAAGTAAGTAATGTTCAAATTTCAAACCATAGTCAAATAGTTTGACAAAAAACTACTTGTACCAAACTGAACCAATTTCTAAGTACAAAAAGGCCATAATTCAGCCAAAATAGTTGACAGAGTTATGAACACTTACTTACAGATGGCGATCATATAAAAAACAAGTGTTAAAAGTTTCAAAGCCACACACAAACAGTTTTCACAAAACATGGACTGGTAAGAAATTGTACCAATTTCCAAGCCCAAAAAAAGATCAAAATTTTTAGCCAAAATACTTGTAACATTTTATGTACTTCTACCTACAGATACAGACTATGGTATATATAATTCAAGTGATAAAAGTTTCAATGCCCATATGCCCAAACAGTTTACACAAAAATATGAACTAGAAAGGAATAAAAGGTACCCTAATTCAGAAAAAGCCCTTTTGATAGAGTTAGGTGCCCTTGCCTAAAATTGGATAATGGTGATGATAACAAGTGTTTGAAATTTTTTAAACACAAAGGTTTTGCAAAAAGTAAACTGGTACCAAGAACTTAACCAAGGTGTGACGCAAAGCTGATGCCGTACCCGATAGGATAGCTATTCTTATAGTTTCAAATAGTAAAGTTATAAAGGCCCCAATTGCGGCATCTTTTATGCAGTTTCCGAAAATGTTTTTAATAAAAAATCTTGCAAAAAGTTCTATGTAGAACAATCTGAACAAAATACATTTTTTTTCATATATAATTTTTCAGCCAGGTCATTTAATATTGATTTATGTGACAAATTATTTAATTATTCTCAAAATCACTACAAATGGATAAAGTCTGCCATCACTTAGTTTGAGACAACATTAACCTTAACCAACAAATTCTTGTTTTTGCCATGGAATGAGTAATTTTAATCCATTCAAAAAAATATTAAGAATAAATAAAGTAAAGTTTAAGTGAAAATGGACTGGCAAAACAATGAACAAACAACTGCAAATTTTTGAAAAACAATTCATTGTGCAAACTTTTTTTTCTTTAGATACTATTTGAAATTTCTTCACCTTCTAAAATTTTTTAAATTACTGAAAAAAATTCCAATAACACTGTGCATCCAGAAAATAAATTTTGGATACAATTTTCTTCATTTTTTGTATACAACAAAAATCAAACTTAACTTGCACTTTTTTTCACACATTTCATGTATATCACTTTTCAGCTGCATTTAGAATTTACTGAAAAGATTCATTTTGTAAGTAGACGTTTTGCATTTAACACATTTAAATTCAAATGTTTGTTTTTTTAGAGCAGATTACACAGTATGTAAGTCATGATTCTGCTATTTCACTATTTCAGATTTCCTTTTGAACTGGATTTCTATCTGATTTCGTGATAGTGCATATATCAGTCACAGGCACTTCTCCCCCCTCCTAGCTCCCCCTTTCCCGGGCCTATGTCTACGCAGGCTGAAAATATACATTTTAAAAAACACATTGTAAACTTAAACGTTTTGTTAAAAAATAGAAGATGATCACAAAATTAGAATTATGTAATAAGTTAAATGTATGGTAAGGTGACGGGGTATCATTTTTAATGCATGACATACTAATTCTTTACTTTATCACAAAGTTTATACGGTAAAACAGTGGGTGGGATGCGCGATGTCGTGAATTCATTTTGGACATACTGAGTTTTCAAAATTTCTGGAGCCCTGAATACATTGGGCAGGTTCATTCAAAAGCTAAATTTTCTATTCTTACTAACACCATTCTCACGTAAGTATGATCAAATATCATTCTTAAATATTACCCTTCAAATCGAAAACAATGTTGTCCTTTCTTCTCCCATTTGCGTTTCCTCTGATGTTAACATGGTCATTAGTTTCACTGTCCCTCAACCTGTGAAACAAAAGAATTTGGTGATAAAAAGTTAATAAAAAAGGTAAAAATTTTAATCTATATCACTAAAAATTAAAACAATAAACAAGTATGCCAAGGAGCAGAGTGTTTTAGCCCGCCAGCTGTCAAGTGGACCTTGGACCTAGGGACCTGGTTCTTGCGCATGAACACTCCGTCCATAATGGAAACATTCATGCCAAGTTTTCATCAAAATCCCACCCCTGCATGAAGAAGAAATGCTCTGGGGAAACTTCAGTATGACCGTAGGCCTCTTACTGTGCCTTGACCTTTTTAGACAGGAACTGGGTTTACCATGGCCCACCTTTTCATTTAGGTAAACATTCCCTGCCAAAAATAAACAAGATTGGTTCATGCAGTATAAGTTATGGTCCGGAAAAAAAACAACAACACACCACATACATCGAAAGTGGCGACTATATCGAGCTTACCGTAAGTGGGGTTTAACAAAAACTTGACACAAACAAATACAACTCTTGCATAATTATTATTTTTCATTCTCTTAAAGTATTCTTCTAAAAATTTTAAAAAATGCACAAAAAATGCTTGTGAAACACGATTCAGGTGAGTTTTAGTTAAGTTCACCGCATATTTTTTAAATTTAAGAGGAAGTAAAAACAGGTAATAAATTTATGGAAACTTTATTCCAATATTACTTACTTATCAAACACCATGATATCCTTGTACAGCTAGAAATTGTAAACCCCTGGCCCATGATAAGTTTGTATATAAGCAGAAAATAAAGATTCTATTCACAGTCCCTCATAGATGTTCTTCCAACAGCAGACAACATGGAAACCTGTCAAAAGCAAAAAATTTCAAATTAGAGCTACTTTGTAATAATCTACATTTTAAGCACACACAACAGTAGTACACCCATGCATAAAATAAATTTTGAGAATTTACTGTCTTGCATTTTAGATGTAAAAAAACCTTGAATCAGTTTCACAACTAGTTTACATTAAACCTTTAGCCTACTACAACAGTGATTCTTTTGCGCCAGTGCAACCAAGATCACCTGCACATCTGTGCAGCTGATCAAGGTCTGCACTGTTCGCTATTCAGTCCCGTAAATTTTCCGTGAACACCCCTTCGAAAAATAGATGTACTGTCCAAACTGAACGATGGATCATTCATTTAGAAACTTAGCAGGTAAAGGTTAATGAAAACTTATGCCTGACTAAACTCGACATACCAAAGTCTTTGTAAAACAGATCCTAGGTTTTTTTGCACGAGGCATATATGTTACTATCAAAATAATTCGCCGTTCAGATTGTTTTATATTTGTGACGGCAAGCTAAACGTCAAAAATTTGAAGGACCAAAATAATGGAATATAAATCACAGTACACATCATGTAAAGTTATTTTGGTTTTTTTCGTTTTCCCCATATTTGCATGTAGAGACACGGTAAACTTTAATCGTTTACAGTACATCCCTACATTTAAATCACCAAAAATAAGTAATTTTGGGTATTTTTTGATAATTTTGGCATAAATCATTGAGAAATTGCAGAGCCCCCAATAAGATTTTAGGTTAAAGGGTATTTTACCCCCCCATTTTTTTTTCAAAGGGTATTTTCTCCTAGATGTTTTTCCAAAGGGTATTTTAGAATTCTAAATGGTTTTTCAGAATTCGAAATCATTTAAAAGGGTAATAATAATAACTGTTCGTTTGATAATTTTCTGATATTCATGTGCTCCGCTGAAGTGCCTTTGTCGACCAATGCTGTTTTCCTGAATATTTTTTAGCCTTCATTTAAATAGTTTTAAACATTTTTTTTACGCATACATTACAACTTACACTACATCTTAATTTCAGTTACTGACCACTGCGATATATCAACAGCCATGATACTTTGACTGTCAATGTTTTTCTCAGAACACCAACATGTATGGTGCTTCGGCTTTTTCAACAGTTACCCATTAATATCATAGATCACGTGCTTAGCGATAGGCATTGTCCGAGTCATCTCTTGTCACACACTAAATACTTGAAGAAGAAAATGGCATTACTTTACGATATCTTTACGTTTTTCTTTTATGAGACAACCATTTTTTGTTTGTTGTACTCGATTACAAAAGGTGTGCTTGATTTACATAAATTGGATTACGCACTTAAATCGAGTAAAATACGTATCCCTTTTTTTCAATGCGTATCAGTACGCGTAGGTTTGATTTTAAATGCGTTTTTTGTAAATTTCAAAACGTATTTACGCAAATACGCATCTTATCTGGAGCTCTGAATTGAATCCCCGTTCAATACATGTAAGTTTATTTGAATTTATGACTAATGTTTGAAAATAATCGGCATTTAAACCTATAGCATGTAAAGCGTTGGCAGCGATGAAAATTTCATTGGAAATTGCTTCAACTATTTTTGGTCTTTCGAGTGTTTGACGCAAGTGGGGATACTGCCCATATGAAAAGATTATCCCAACATTCCTAGGATCGCATCAAAATCATTTTGGGCTATTATGTTACTTCTGAAGAGAATCAACAGGGATCAAACGTATGTTAAGCAGTATAATAAATATATATTATATGGAGATGTCCAAATACAACGTAACAGATGTTTCGGGACAGTGTGATAACTTGACTGTCGCTGTCTCAACATGTCTAAACTTATTTGGCACGTTTTCGTTCAGGAAATCTCTAAAACATGTGACGTCATGCAATGGCTTTGACTACAAACAAAATGTTAAAACTGTTGATTTTATGTTAGTCAATATGGTGACAGCGACAAGTAAGCATAGTTCCGGCTATATTTCTGTTGCCTTTAGATAATGGAACAACCTGTTCACACTGGCACTTCTGTTAAATTTTCTTGTTGTATGGTGGATGGCATGTGAATGCATTGCACATTATTATGCAGAAGGGGGGATGGGCAGGGACTTTTTTCATATACAGACTTTTAGTGGCTTGATAGAATTTTGATCAGAATTGATAAAAAAAAATATTGATAGAATCTGTGTTTTAAGAATATTGATGCAGTTAGAAAAACATCACTGTTTACAAAAAAACATGGACGTCTAGCCGCTCACTGTCTTATCAGTTCTAAAAATAGAAACTACAATGGATTTGTTTACAAACACCATCTAGTCTAGTCCTATATCATGACCCGCATGAAATTAGTTTGACTACCACACCCCTAGCCGCTTCGAACAAGTAATGCTGTTTGGTGACAGATATCAACATACAAATGGCATGTAACTGTTAGACACTAAGCATACGTGAATTTATAAACTAAAAACCCTTTGTCAAAACCTTTATAATTTATGGAAAGTTCTAACTATTTTTTGCACTGTAAACAGTAAAAGACTGCAAAATGTTGACAGTCTGATCTTCATCGCATGCAAGATATTTTAAGTAAGTCCATTTCTAGCCTAAAATGCATAATTAATTTATCCTCATGCAGCACAACAATGTCAACATACAAATTACCGGTAATAGGCCTACCGCGAAAATATATGACAATATAAGTTATAGCTATAACTTCAACAGTTTTAAAAACGTCATGACAAAAAATAACTGCTGTAAAAACTAACAACATACTTACAGGTGGAGAAGCCATGATTTGACATATAATCTGTACAGGGCGCTTTTTAAATACTTCCACGAATTTTCAAAACTCCGATCAACAACATGAACGAGCGCAAAAAGGCACGTGAGCTAGACCTGTTTTGATTGGTCAATTTCGAATACATGTCGGAAATCATGGGACGGAACTCTTTCGAGTTAATGTTTGATGGTTAATGTTACTAACCTCACGACATGACGAATAGCGCTAAACGACAAAAATGCAATAAAGTATTCACGCAATGAAATTATTTTTGCAGCTTGAAATATTTTAAAGTTTCAGTAGATCTAATGACGTTGTTCCAACGTTTTTACAACGTCGGAATAGCGATCGATGTCGGATTTTGGTCGCTGTAAAGCCGTTGGAACAACGTCGGAATTAGCGACGTCGGATTTTGGTCGCTGTAAAGCCGTTGGAACAACGTCGGGATAGCGACGTCGGACTTTGGTCGGTGTAAAGTCGTTGGAACAACGTCGGATTCTGGTCACCGACGTCGCGACCCCAAAACAACTATAAAAAGACGTCTTTGCGACGTCGTGTGTTTGCTGGGGACATATTCTAAATTTCAAAAACTATGTGACGGAACATACTTTTGTATGTGCTTTGTTTTATCTAATAATTGCACATACATGAAACAGTCTAATGCTTCATTTTTAGAGATATAGGGTAAAATGGGGTAACTGGGACAATGGGGAAACTGGGACACTTTACACTTTTCATTAAATTGGGGTAAATATTGGTTACGTTCCCTAAATAAGATCATATGTTGAAAAAGGACATTCAGTGTTAAAGCCTAATATGACAAAACTTTTCTGCCGATGGATTGGAAAATATTTTAAGAATCGATTTTCTTAGACATATGTTGAGGGTATTACTAATTAAATAAAAATAAGAAAACATAAAATTACACGCTGTAAATAATTATGCCTATTTTTTCAGATGGTGCATTAAAATATTCTCGTTATGTTCCTGTCTAGTGAAACGCACAGTAGAAATAGTCGTCTGACTTTATAGATGTATTTGCTTATATGTGGTCGGTATATCAATAAGATCTTAAAGATATTTAATTTCGGTACCGTAACGGCTTGATCATAAATGTGACGTCAATTTTGACGCAAGAAGCTGGTTCTCGTATACACAAAATATCGCATTTAACTTGTTTGAAATATTGAAGCGTATTATGTATCATTGCAAATCAAGGACATGGCATTATTTTTTTAAAATTCTATAAAAAAAAGTATAATGATTTTGTTTTATTGACTTTCATTTTGAAAAATAAAGTGGCCTGTCATGAACCGTTGCGTTGACGTCAGACAACGACGTTATAAAACAGGTGCTTGTTTGTGAAATATGGCATGTCCAAAATACTTATATTAGTATGTGTTGATACCTTCAGTTATGGGAAGAGTTGCAAAACTGTAGGTATCACATTACTATTTTATACAATGGGATTTGTTTTTGAGAAATTACAACACACTTTATTTTTGAACGTTCCTTTTCAGAAGTGTCCCACTTACCCTAATGTGTTGGGGCAAGTTGGACACTGTCGTTAAGAACAAAGTTCTCCATGATTTTATTTTTGAACAAACTGGATGCTGGAAGAAAATGGGGATATGCTCCAATGGACAGTACATAAAATGTTGTACATAACTGGACATAACCACTATAAATTGTCAACTTTTAATCTTTTTCCACAAATGAAATGAAAATAGGAAAGAAAGTCTAGTTATGACGAAACTCTGATATTTTGTAAGTATACCACTAGTTCACAGGCGTGGTCATAATATACATTAGCTTAACTCTGGTGCAACTTCTGAATTTTCTACCCGATACCAAGTTTACATGATCTAAGTCACTGTTTAGTCACATACGTTTATTTAAAGGGAGATCGTTCCGTGAACCCCTCCCACTCATTCCGCGTAAAATCTGGTGAGTTTAGAATTTTTGATAGTCTAATAGGCTAATACTGATATTTCTTTCATGTTTAAAGAAACTGTCGGCAAATCTTATATTAATAAGTAGTATTTATACTAGGTGAAGCGCAGAAACCAACAGACAGTCTAGCCAACATATTAGTTCTTTTAGTTAATTACTCCTTTAAAAGATGACGTTGTGTCAAATATTCAGGCTAAAGCAAACACCAAATATTGGCCAGACAACACATTTTAGGTACAGTTGCCAATAGTTTCCGAGAGCGTATGCCCATGTGTCCGCCTAGATCTCCTTAACCCTGCCTTCATTCCCCTCACATTTCATCCCCTCCTCCCCGAGTCTTCCTGTATGCAAAAAGCTAGTTAATGTCCTTATTTCTTTGTGAAAAAAGACTCACGTTTTAATTGTCCCGTTAATATATGATAAAATCTATGTTTTAAGACTGTTTAAAATTTTGATCAGTTTCAAGTGTAAAAATCACATATATAAGTACATAATGGATTATGTCAAGTTTATGTTTAATTCATACATAGTTATTTACACTTATAACATTTTTCTATTTTAAACGATTTATATAATAAGCATATATTGAAACAAATAATGACATAATTTAGGCAAAACTTGGACATATTGATTTCTTTATGCATCCTTGTTTTACAAAACAGTCATAAATTGTAATTAATACGGAGCTATATTTTCAGTTTAGAATTCGTTTTTGATCTGTGGACATGAATGGTTTCATTTGTCATAAATGCGACTGTAATATACATAAATTCTAATAAAACTAAAATGTCCCAAGTTACCCCACTGGGTGGGGTAACTTGGGACACTTGACCAATGTTTAATTAATTTATAGTTTATCACAGGTTATCAGGTATTTGTAAAAGTTTATATTCGTCATATATTATATAGGTTGCGCATACTGAAATATCAATAAATCAAGTATATATTTTGTCTTTCTAAAATATTACTCAACAGTGTTTCTTTAAGTGTCCCAGTTACCCCATTTTACCCTAAATTAGATTTTTTTTCGTATTTCAGAAAAATTGCACAAAATGACAGATCAGGTGAACAACTTGCAAAAAGACAAACTACTTATCATGGTAAAAGAAGTTAATTACCGTATTACTGTTATACATAATAATTATATGTATTTTTTGGTGTATATTCTACGTTATATAAGTTATATAATTGCCACCATAGGCACACTTCATTTTGCACACCACCTTCGTTTTTGCCTATAAAACACTTTGCTCTTGTATATATATGCATTATGTTTTATCCAAAGCCTGCAAACACTCTACCGATGTCTGCGTTCATGTATGTCTTTATACTTGTCTTCGTTGCGTTGTGTTTTATCTAATACAGTCACATGCCTCGCCCATGTAAAGACGTTATCTGTTACAGTCATATTATACGAAACAGCTATCTGAAAATAGTCCAGCATCAAAACCATGGGTTGCTTGCCCTGCAAATCAAGGGCCAAAACATGCGTTAACTGTAGATACAACAGGTAAGAAAGTTGCAGATCATAATCTGCTTACCTCCAGATTTATGGCAATACAATCACCCGTGCAGTCTTTGCTGTAAATTAGGACTTTAGCGTATTCTGTATGAAGTTAAATAATGCAGATTAATGATACTTTACTCTGAGTGCGACATATAGCTTGTGTTATGAAAACGATTTCCAAATTAGGAAAACATTATTATCACTAGAAGTTCAAAATGTAAAAAACAATGCCATATGAAAATGAAAGTTTCTTTTCTTATTACAGATATTATCTAAAGATTTAAATGAGGAAAAATATAATAAAAAGCTAAAAATCCACATATGTTTGATTTAAATAACATTCCTTTCCCAGATGGCCGTCTCATTTTAAACAATGGGCAAGTGGCAGACGAAATTCATCCAGATGCGTTAGAAAATATAACTCAGAAAAACAAGGTATGGAACTCAAGCTTCATTTCTTTAAGGTGGACTCAGTAAACAGTGTTTTCACCTTAAGTGATTTTGGCTTTCTTCGGAGTTTACAGTCATGTGGACGTTGAATTTGAATGCCAATTTACCAAAATGTTAATACGTAAAAACAGGGAAATTGCCGAGTGTCATTACGGATCCAATACGTTAATTACCAAACAGTTTCCCATTTCCAACGTTGTTCACCAACGGTAAATTTTACCGTCGCTTAGCGAACTAATGATCATAAGCTAACTCTTTAGAGCTTTTGAGTGACCCTATTATAACTCACTAACACATGCAGTCAAACCTGTACAAACACCACATCTGCGTCAAGACAACAATTTCTACGACCTGGCTTTAGATTTTGCAGAAGTAGGTTTTTTTTTATTGAAGCTAAACTTTTTATCAGTCAATATAAACTATAAATTCAACTCATACGAGGGTTTATCCAAAAGTAATGTCACTGCGTCCATGGTGCGCTTATTCCTTTGAGTATAATAATAAAAATATATCAAAATGTACAAAAATTCATTTCTGATAATATGGCAAAATATTTGTTTCCGGCGTTTTTTCGTTTAAAATGCACATGAATTAAAAAAATACCACTGACGCTATGTCGCCGCACGCTAAAAATATTACTGGTTCATTAATAAAACTGTCAAATGCAGCCACTGATCCTTATCAAGTTAACGCGCTGAATCATATGAAATTATTACAACGTGACATCACGTATCTCCGACGTTTGCTGTTGAAATTTTATTAACGTCACCGCTCATTGAAAATATCTGTGCAGTGTTAACGCTTGTTTATGCTGAGAGCAAATATGTCGATTTCTGACAAAACACCGCAGCGCGCTGTTCTGCGTTTTTGTTTTAACTTAGGAAAATCGCCGTTAGAGGCCATGCAGACGACAAGTAACACATATGGACCAAAAACAGTGATAAGGAGAGTAGTATACAGGTGGTATGAGCGTTTCAGAAACAGCGATGAGTCACCAGAGGATCGCCAGAGAATCGGGAGACCAGTGATTTTGGCGCCGTGTCATTTTGCGCTTTTTCCTCATCTGAAAGATAAACTCCGAGGGGTCTATTTCCAGGACCTTGATCATTTGAATTTTTTTGTAAAAAATATATTTTTATCTCTTTCAAAGGACTGGTGTGTTGCTGCTTTCCGTAAATGGGTGAACAGACATGAGCGCTGTACAGAAAATCAAGGACGATACTTTGAATAGGAATGAATATTGATAGCAGTCAGTAAGAAACGTCGTCTCGGACGTCAATAACGTCAGTGACGTGCGGCGATCGCAGCAAATATGCCTTCCGTATATGTCGATACGGACAGTATCGTTAAAACTATGCAACATATCTCATCGATATTTTCAGACAATATTGCATATATTATTAGTAGATAAAGGTACTTCGATATACAGGTTTGTTTATTTCCTTTCATTATACACGATTTTACAGCTACAGTGACATTACTTTTTGGATCAACCCTCGTAATCAAGGAACTTTAGCAATCATACTGCTTGTGTTTCATTTACCAACTAAATTTACTTAACTCTTTTCCCCTTATTTTTCGGAAAATTGGGACTGGGTGTGGTCATTAGTGGGAAGGCGTTTTCAACAATATTTTTAAAAATGACTTTCTAGAGGGTAGTGTACAACTTTAATAAATTTCCTTTTTTAAATCTTTCAGTTGATGAACTTGGAAAACAAACTCTTCCGGAAGGAGCAGTTGATTGACGAACTGCTCACTGTAATCAAAGAACATGATCCAGAATTCAATATTCAAGACCATCCTAGCCTGAAAATTTACCTTGATACAGAATTACCTCATAGCGAGTAAGATATAGAACAAAAAATGGCAAAGATGTTCCCGTTTGTGAAGAAAGCACCAAATTGTGCATGAAATTACTTTAAGGTATCCCAAATCCTACAAGAGTAGGAGACACGCTATATCTGCCCCGGAACCTCCTTTTAAATCAATTTAAAAAAGGAAGGTAAAAATGTCTTGAAAAAAAAATTTTTTCCTTTAAATTGAAATTTATCTATAAAGTCATGTTTCATATGATCTAAACATGGATAACATATCGCTAGCATAGACAAACAACCATTTGGTATTGACAAATATACGAAGTTTACTACAAAATACTATTATTTCTCAAGATACATACTAAAAAGGGAGGTAATCAGATTTTACTGTAATGTTTAATTTCAAACTGCGTGTGAAAAGATGTTTCTTATGAAGAAAGCATGAAAGTTTGTATTTAAATATTATAAAGTACACTGGATCAGAAATGGACTACATACACGATTTGTTGGCTTGAATAGACCAAAACATGAGGCCCCAAAGAGGAACTACCTTTTATTTATTTCAAATAAATATATCTAGAACAATTTCAAAAATGTTAATTCATTACCTTAACCAATTATAACCCTTGTTAAAAATCACATTTTAAGGGCAAATTAATTTATTTCAATCGTTAAAATATCATATTACTGAACTAAACATAAGTAAAGAAACAGAATTCATGGATCTTATGTATAAAATATCAAAAAAGTAAAAAATATTCACATGTTTAGGTCCATGAGGTAACCTATATATCTGTATTAATCAGGACAATAGATTTATATCAAACAGAGAGGCCCTTCAATGGATCATTTTTGTATGTTACATAACAGTATATGACATAATCATGTTTTCAAATCAAATGACTCATCCAAAGACCCATAAAATAAAAGAAACTGATATTTACACCCTTGCAGTAGATATCTAAGAATTGTAATAGGTTTCCCAGTACTTCTGTAATACATTTGTTTGACAAATTTATATTTCTTATACATGAATGTGTCATTGCATTGGCATTTAATTGGTTCTATGAAGTGTACATAGTAATGAAAGTCAAGTGTCATTACTGGTCAAACTTGGTTCAACAGAATTAAGCAATGCAAGGGTCACAATTAAGATATACAGACACTAAATAGAAAATCCTTCTTTGCTCTGTAGATTTTTAAACATTCTGTTTTAACATATTTTTTTGCTGAAATCACATAACAGATCTCTCCATGACATATAGGAAGCATTTTCGCAATAATATGATAGAATGACAGTTTTATTATGGAAATGTAGGTCATACAATTTGGGGTATCATTTTTAGTTGATATTGTAGTTTGTTTGACTGAAGTACATGACCCCCAATTTTCTTTTGATGTTTTTTTTCAGCACTGACAATATTCTTTAAGAAAATGTAAAAATGTAAGCTACAGACATTTAAAACGGGTCCTGCTCTGTGCTGTAGCCATTTGAAATCTGTCAATTTTATCTAGAATAAAGAAGGCCAGCTATTTAGTATGTTCATACCTTAATGTCTCTCCTCAAACATGGCTTCATTTATAAATATTAGAAATGTGAACATCAGGTAGTTTAGATGTTTTCATGCTGTCTATTTCCTTTAGGAACTAGAAATTTATCTGGCACCATTTACTGACTTACAGCTTGATACTTTTGTTTATAACATGACCATGTATTGTTCCAAAAGTTTGAAGTCACAACATGTGGTGCACTAACTAGTTTGCGACATGGTACACATTTGTTTGTCGCAGATGCATAAAAACAAAACCACAAAGGGATAATGTTACGAGCAACCAATACTGATACACACTGTTTTTGGTTGCGGGTTTATCCCGCTACCAAAGTTAAGTGTATTTCTGACAATCATGTAGCATCTTTATTTGATTCCAAATCACATCCAAAGGAATTTGTTCATGTGCTACACAAAGTAGTCCCATTCATGAACAATGCGGATGAATTATCAATAATCAAGCAGTTTTTATTCATCCTCTATCCATTCACACTGGCCATTTAGATTATATAAGATCTGTCAATGATTAGGTATTCCAGCCCATGGTTACATCACTGACTTCCAGCTGTTCATGTAAGGTCAGGCAGAGTTTATCTTAGATATGAGGCACATTAGTATTTGTTTCTTATACATGTATATTTGTAGATTGGCATTTAAAATGAAAATAACTCTAGCAAAACCCACAACCACCAGACATCTCAAGGCTTTGATTTTCTATAGTAAAACAGATTGTAGTTGTTAGCTGTAGCTTCATTTGGCCGTTCCAAACAGTTCTGGTACATGCTGACTGATACCGTAGTAAGCCGTCTTTTTTGCATAAAAACAAGGACAAAAATCCAACAGGAAAAGACACATCAAAGAAAGTAGACTTTGACTTAAAGCTAACATTCTTTATTATGCATTATCTGGTTGTGATTCTGTCTCAATACGTTTGCAAGGCATAGGATATCTTTACTTATGGTTATGCCGTGTTAAAAGATTCAAGAAGCGCACATGCCAACTGGAAGGATAGGTTGTTCTATCATGCAAAGAAATATCAAAATGAAGCCAGAGAATATATTTTCTTAATCAATTAGACCTACTGAAAGCAACCCCATAAGAGGTGTTCACGTATGTAGCAAATAACATTGTATCAAGCAGGTAACTGACCGTTGTAGACAGGCATTTATAGCATACATTGACATTGCTAATCCTGTCAACTGGAAATGGTCAAGAGAACAGGTACTTGGCTTTAATTATGTAATACACTTCATAATAAGCTGCTGTAAGTTGGAGGAAACTCATCAACAAAGAATACATACAAAGGCAGATATAAATGTATCAAGCCAATCCTGTGTACTTAGACATTTTGAAGACATGTGTGCTAGAGAGTGAAATACTGGCAAATCTATTACAGTTTTAGTTAAATATTGAAAGTGTTGTTACGCCTAAAATTAAAAGTTGTTTGTTTAGGGTAACCTGATCGTAACTTTTCTTTCAACTTTTGTAAGTTCACGAAAAATGCTTGGGGCATTTACCCTAAACAAGCAATTATTCTAGGACTTATAATTGCGCTACTGAGAGGTATTCCTAACACTGTATTGGACAAAGAGCACATATCAGCTATGATTATAACTAGGATGGCCTGCAATAGTCATTTTACCCGTGCTGAATGAGCTCCATTGGCTATACCGAGATGCAGAGTATACTCAACTCTGACCCACAAGTACAATGTTCTGAATGATCATTTCTTTATCAGATACATGATATCATTATATAGGCCGATTTGGAACCTAAGACAGAAAATACACTATTTCGTTATTTGTCAAAGGCTTAATATGCAAGATAACTGTAGCTCAGTATATTTTAAGGAGACATTGTTTATAAACTAATCGATTTATCTTTACCTTCAAAAATTTACATCTAACCCTATTTGGCATGACTTTCTTTATTTCTGTATCATATTTCCTTCTTAAACAATTTTTTTTCAAATGTAACTATTTGCGTTCTTTGGTGTCTGCAGTAAATCACAGCACTTATGTTTATAGTTATAAGCTCTGTGGAGGGGTTCAGTGAGAGAGACCGTCTAGTGGTAAAGGTGTTGTCAGATCAATAGGAAGGTCGTTGGTTCAAACCGTACAAAGGTTAATCTATCATACAATACCAGTGCTCTTTTCAAGAATGCGAAATTTAGACTGATTCTAAAATTTGAAATCGTAATCAAATTCAAATAAATTAGTATCATTGAATATAGTATAAATTAGCAATAATAAATACAACAATACATTTAGTTCACATTCCATTTTTTGTTGTTGTAAAGAAAGCATTAGGATGATCGTATGCTTTAGCTTGAAGTCATTAATTGTGTTGAAAAACATAAATTATGTTTTGTATAATAATTTTACATGAATTTAAATTATATATTGAATTACAAAAAAAATACAAAATTACCCCTTCTTTAGCTGCTCTTTTGAATGCTTAATAATAATATTCATAGGGAAATCGAACTGTCGGTACCCCATGTATAGTGTAAGTATTGTAAAATCAGTTATATGAATTACAGTATGTACGTATATGTAAACTTGTTTTATAAAATACCCTTAATGAACATCAAAATGTAAAGAATGTTTAAATAATATTTTGATATAATTAAATACTAAAGTTAGTTTTGTTTACTGGAGTGATATAATATTCACACTTAAAAATAAAGTCATCCTGTAAATGAAATTTTTAAACATTTTCCCCCTTTTATTATGTCTATAATATTTACTTATTTAGGTTATAAATTAACCTTTTGGACATTGCTTTCAAAAATATATGATTAAAATAAATAAAATATAGGTCCCTTTTTGGGCCTCATTTTAAGCTAATTGAGGTAAGCGAACTGCGTGTCTCCTCCTTTTTTTAGCTCACCTGAGCACAAAGTGCTCGGGGTGAGCTATTGTGATCGCTCACCGTCCGGCGTCCGTCCGTCCGTCGTCCGTCCGTCCGTCCGTCCACACTTTCCTTTAAACAACATCTCCTCATAAACCACTAAGCCAATTTCATCCAAACTTCACAGGAATGTTCCTTGGGTGAAGCTCTACAAAAATTGTTCAAAGAATTGAATTCCATGCAGAACTCTGGTTGCCATGGCAACCGAAAGGAAAAACTTCAAAAATCTTCTTCTCAAAAACCAGAAGCCCTAGAGCTTAGATATTTGGTGTGAAGCATTGCCTAGTGGACCTCTACCAAGTTTGTTCAAATCATGACCCCGGGGTCAAAATTGACCCCGCCCCAGGGGTCACTTGATTTTACATAGGAAAATCTTAAAAAATTTTCTTCTCAAAAACCAGAAGCCTTAGAGCTTAGATATTTGACATGTAGCATTGCCTAGTGGACCTCTACTAAAATTGTTCAAATCATGACCCCGGGGTCAAAATTGACCCCGCCCCAGGGGTCACTTGATTTTACATAGGAAAATCTTCAAAAAATTTCTAAAAATAAACCAGAAGGCCTAGAGCTTAGATATTTGACATGTAGCATTGCCTAGTGGACCTCTACAAAATTTGTTCAAATCATGGCCCCGGGGTCAAAATTGACCCTGCCCCAGGGGTCACTTGATTTTACATAGGAAAATATTTAAAAAATCTTCTTCTCAAAAACCAGAAGCCCTAGAGCTTAGATATTTGACATGTAGCATTGCCTAGTGGACCTCTACTAAAGTTGTTCAAATTATGACCCGGGGGTCAAAATTGACCCCGCCCTAGGGGTCACTTGACTTTACATAGGAAAATCTTCAAAAGTTTTCTAAAAATAAACCAGAAGGCCTAGAGCTTAGATATTTCACATGTGGCATTACCTAGTGGACCTCTACAAAGTTTGTTCATATCATGACCCCCTGGGTCAAAATTGACCCCGCCCCAGGGGTCACTTGATTTTACATAGGAAAATCTTCAAAAAATTTCTAAAAATAAACTAGAAGGCCTAGAGACTAGATATTTGACATGTAGCATTGCCTAGTGGACCTCTACAAAATTTGTTCAAACCTTTTCCCCCGGGATCAAAATTGACTCCGCCCTAGGGGTCACTTGATTTTACATAGGAAAATCTTAAAAAAAAATTCTAAAAATAAACCAGAAGGCCTAGATCTTAGATATTTGACATGTAGCATTGCCTAATAGACTTTTACAAAGTTTATTCAAATCATGACCCCTGGGGTCAAACTGACCCAGGCCCCATGGGGTTACTTGATTGTACATAGAAAAATCTTCAAACTTTTCTAAAAATAAACCAGAAGAGCTTAGATATTTGACATGTAGCATTGCCTAGTGGATATCTACAAAAAGTTTTCAAATCTTGTTTTTAAAGTTACTTAAAGAAAATTTCAACTATATTTTCTCATAATTCTTTTGATTGATTTCTATTATGATCTTTTGACCTTGAAGACTTGTCCTTAAGTGCAATGATAACAGGTGAGCGATATAGGGCCATCATGGCCCTCTTGTTTAGATTCAGCATACTTCAAAATAGTTACATAAGAAGTTTGGTGCTTTCTTCACAAAAGGAAACATCTTTTTCCTATAACCTACTCACTATACTCAGAAAATTCAGGTAAAATATCTCAAAGAACTGCATCTAAAGGTAAAGTTTTTATAAAGGTTTTGAAAAACAATAAAAAGCAAAGAGTGAGTCACCATGTTAGTCAGTCCATATGTCCATCTTGTCCTCTCTCTATCTTCTTTATCACAGAAAGGATTTTCATTAAGCTGGCATCAACTGTTAATGTCATCAAGATGACGTGCCCAGTGCACAACCTAGGTCATTAGGTCCAAGTCAAAAAGCTTAACTTCATGTCTGCTCCATATTGTGCAAACTGCTTGAAATATTTGTGCCATGTATTTAGAAATGATAATTTGTAGAAGAGTACAAGATACTTGTTTTGATAACCTGCAATTTTGTCGGTTTGTCCACAATTTTGCCTTAAAACTGTCAAACCAAATACTAAAGGGATTTCTGTAAAATTTGTTTGAAAACAATCGTTTTCACATAGGTTCCCCTCATATGTTATGTTACGAAGTGAAAACCAGTATTATTCTCAAATATCTTAACTGATAACATGTTCCTTGTGAACGTTTTACAAACATTTAAGAAATTGCTGGTCAGCCAGTTGTATATAAATATTGTTTTCTTATTGCAGACACCGGTCTGAACAACCTTTGACTGCAGTTACCAGCACACAGATTAACTAAACATCTGCCATTTGTTAATTATCAAATAAAACAGAGATATATAAATCAGAAGCCTTGAATTCTTTCTTAAACCTGTATATTCGGAGTTTTTCCTGTTCCACAGCTACAAATTTATACTGTATTTAAAACTGACAAACATTTCTTCCAAGTCTCATGAAGATCATGTAGAAAATTTGGCATTTTATTAGTGTTAACAATGTCTTTCTCTCGACTTGACCAAGTGACCTTGTATTTGACTTTGATAATCTAGTTTCAAACCTAACCCAGATTGGAAAAAGATTGGAACTAGGAATTCTTAAAGAAAATACAAAAATATCGGCTGAGTTTTGTGTTATTCCCCCCCCCCCCCCCCCATCAAACATAACTGTGAACGACGTATCTTTAATTGCTTTTCTATAGATTTCTATGTTTTCTGTTAGAATCCCTGGTTCTAATTTATCACTTCCAAAAGCATTTATTGATGGTCAAAGCCACGCATGAATCTGACAAATTGTCCTCCCTATAATCTCTAGCCTGTCCAAAAGAATTCTTTATTTTCTTCGGAATAAATCATTGCAGTAATCGTTTTGCAGTCCTACCATTGTCAGGTATCTTTAAACAACTGACATGAATATTTGATGTAGAATATTTCCCATCCAATCGTTTAGTTTCCACTGTTTCCTCTTTATTAATACCACTTAATTTTTGGACAGTCCATCGTACATTATTTGTAAAACATTTTCATTTACGAGTTTTTAATGGCAAAAAGGCCATGGTACTCTTAGACGAAAATCTGCACTTTACGAATCTTGGAGTGGAAATAGTATCTCTTTTTTTAAGATATACATGTCCGGCACCACTTCATTCGCCGTTTATTGCATTTTCTAACATTTCGTTTGCTAAATGTAAGGACCGTTTATAGCTTGGCATGATGGAAACGCGTTTTCAACCTAATATGGACATGCATTAAAGTAGTTTTCAAATAATTATTTTTTAATGAGATCGTTTTACACTTCAACAAAATCAATATTGTAAGTACCGCAATACTTCCTACCAAGCTTCATAAAATATGACAAGGCTTTTATCAAACAAGCTGTTCTTTTAAAACATCAAATGATGCTGCACAAAATGTACAGCCCTGATCAGGACACAGTTTGTACATGTAACACAATCGACATGTTCCAATAGTTGGACATTTTTTACAAGTAAAGGTTTGCGTCCGGAATTGCTTGCAACAAAAAGAGCTTGAAGAAAATTTATTTGGGTGTATATAGAATCATTTGTGAAACATGCAGAGCCAAAACAGGCTAATTTGATCATAATTTTTAACAAACTGGCCAGGAACGACACCATTCAAATATCAAAATATGCAAGTGACCATTTTATACTTTCAATAACTTCAATAATTCGAAATCTACTTCGCTGAAACGCAAATCCGAGTGTGACGTAGACATAGAACCGATGCATGCACATATCCGTAGAGATCAAAATACAATAGAAACCCACTTACCTGATGAAAAAAAAAGAAGCGAACGTGCGATAATTTTAGCAAATATCCGCCATATTGCAAGTTTGCAATCATTTCGATCACTTGAAGTGTCACCGCAGCAACCACTTCACGTCCTGCCTCTTGATAACCTAGAATTCGTAGACAAACATTAAGAACAAGTTTTATGAAGATAAAGTCAAAAATGTTGCCTCTTGAGTGGTAACAAGTTGTTTCTATGATTTGACAAAGTTTTATGAAGATAAGCAAAGAACTATAAAATACATATTTTATAGCTCTTTGAGATGAGGTAGAAAGTGTGACCTCTAGAGTGCTAACAGGGTTTTCCTATTAATTGTACACTGACCTAGTTTTTTACCCCAGATGACCCAGTATTATAGTAATAAACTTGTAAGACATTTTATTGAGGATAACATTCTGACCAAGTTTCATTAAGACTTGGAGAAAACTGTGACCTCTAGTGTTAACAGTCAAATTGTTGACGACGGCAATGCAGGATGCCGGACACAGAGTGATCACAACAGCTTACATTGAGCACTTTGTGCTCAGGCGAGCTAACAAGATATTTTAGTAATGCCAAGTCTGCTAAATTGGCTTTGGTTCATATGGTTATCTGTGATACATGACCACCTTGACTATCCACATAATTGTAGGACTGCCTATCTATAAAATAAATAGCATTTTCATTTGTAAAAACATCTGCTTTTACAGTATTCAAACTCCTGTATTTTTTCGTAATAAAAACCAAGGTAATAATTCCCTCTTACAATTTATTTAAAGGAATAGTACACCAAATAACACGTACATTAAGAATAATCAAAGACCCAGTTCTAATACAGTAATTAAAATAATTATTCTGTAACGACTATATATTCAACAAAAAACTTTATATCCATTCAAAAGAAAACTGTACATCGACCTATTCTAGTCATGTACTGGTAAGACATTTTTGTTCGTTTTAATGTCACAATGACATAATTATGGATCACATGTCAACTATCTTAATCCAGCTTTTGACAAAGGGAAACACCAGGTGCCCCTCCAGGTTTATTAGTTTATCATAGACTGACACCTGTGTAAATCCACCAACTTCCGGCAAGTCAGCTGGATGCTTTCCTCACATGAGAGTTCTACAATATGAACAGTTTTTAAACCCACTGCTGTGTGGGGCAAATGATCTAAAGTCGGTGACCATAGCCATTCAGCAAAGGAGGCCCCCATTAGCGTGTTCTGGCCCAATGTATGGGAAGACCTAATATACCAAAACAACAGCATATAATTATGTATGTCACAGAATATAATGTATGTGACAATGTATAAAGTCCTAAGTATTTTCTTAAAACTTTCTACAGTTAGATGGTGAATATGCAGACTGATTTTGCAAATCATAGTGTCACTGTTGTATTTATTGTTTTTCACGCAACAACTGCTTTTCGCTTTTTGAGTAAACAATACACAGTATTTGTGTATGCAGTCAGCATTGTTGGAGCTCTTCATTCATCCATGCCCATTTCCAGACTTTCTTTCAAACCAGATTTCGTGAACTTCTTTTTACCACCATCTGTAAAGACATGAAGATTGACATAACTAGAGTACACAAATGTCAGGTATGTTTGAACTGACTTTTCTATCACAACTACATGGCAGCATTTGGAGACTGCCATACGACTCCAACATTTAACCCTTACCCTGCTAAATTTCTATGATGAACTTGTCCATCTTTCAATTTGGACTGTAACATTAACTGTTTAAAAGGGGTGCATACCAAAAGTTACTGATTGAACGGCGAACAGTGCAGATCACGATCAGACAGGACGGATGTGCAGGCTGATTATGATCTGCACTGGTCACAAAGGCAGAATCAGTCGTGTTCAGCATGATAAGCATTAAATGGTTGATTCCAAATGACCAATATCGAGAAAACATTCTGAGAGAGGTATCAAAATCCTGGAACCAGTAGAAATGTGTTCAATCAATATAAATGGAGCTAGTTACTGCCATCATTTATAAAACGAAGAATATCTTGATAAGTGAACTTATAAATTATAGTAACCTTCTTTTCTAGGTGTAAATGCAAGTCCTACACCGATTTTAAAAACTTAAAAGGTCTTTTTACATAAAAGTCCCAGAATCTAAGATATTGAGTATACAAAAAACATAAAGATAATTAATAAATAAGTAAAAATAAAAAAATATATGAAATGGACAAATTTTGTCTACGTGTGTAAAAGCCTTCCTTACATTCAGCATCTGGATGAAAGTGTTCTGCTGTACGTTTCCTGATGTCATCAATGTCCTCTGCACTATCCGCCCACTCCAGCACCAGTCTACGACCGTACAAGTGAGTACTGTGACACAGTGACTCAAAAGCTCTCTGCAAATATGCTTCAATTTCATTAATATAAACACAACAATATACCTGTATAATCCAAATATTCTTATTGGGGGAACTGAAGCAAAATAGAACTGAAGAAAGATAGGGTTAACTGAAAACTCTGCATTATACAGTCTTGATTTAAAATCTGACTTCAACCTTTGATAAAGGAAAGAGGAAAAATACTGTAATCCAAGTGAAATTGCACGTCTACATTAACATAATACAGACACTGACTTCTCTAGATTGATTACACTAATTTTATATATCTTATATTATATTCATAATTAGTTATGGCATAAAAAGTACTGACCTTGGCATCTGGTCTGGTAAGAAAGTCAACAAAACCAAACCCTCGGTGTGAACCAGTTCCTCCCATCTTCTTGGGTAATCTTACACTCTTCAACTCTCCAAATACTCTGTAACACAAAATATTCATATTTTTATAAACTTCTCTAAACTCTGCACGTTCAGGTTTGTTTTCTAAAATGTAGAATTTGATTTAACCCTGATTTTTCAAAACTTTAGGATATACAAGAATATTCGGCAAATATAAAAAAAGATTGGGTCAGATGCTTGATTTTTTGTTAAAATTTTGACCTGAGTCAAGTTTTCATACAGAGAGCCAATTGGAAAATCACGATTTTGATCAGAAATTTTTCTATAATGTAGATTTTAATGAAATTTTTCGCAGTTGTAAACAAACATATTGTTTACCATATATCAAATTCCCCACTAATAACTGACAACTTTCTTCCAAGAATCAATGGTGGAGTTCCAGCGACTTCAAACATGTTCAAATCAGCAAATAAATTATTCTGTTCACCCTCGCATAGAAGTAGTGGCTTTTTAAGAATACTGCCTCCATCCATTCAGCAAACTGGCTGGGCAGCCAATAAGGTACAAACAGATATCTACATATGTTAACAAAAACTGTGCAAATGAAAACACTATAGCTTACTTAAACAACTCGCGAACCTCATGCTGTTTTGCCTCAAATGGTATGTTCCGCACTAAAATTTTAGTACTTTTTTGTTTCTTCTCTTTTTGCTTCTTCTTTCCTGACTTCTCACCAGTTGCACTAAAATAGATCATAACAGCTCAAAGAAATTACAGTTATTTAAAGTTCAGAAGTGGTATTTTAAACTATTTTTCACATCTAACCATTTTAAGTATAACACAAGAGATTTAAAAATTGTTTGTTTTGTTGGGTTTAACGTCGCAGGGACAAAATCATAAGTCATATGGCGACATACCAGCTTTGATTGTGGATGAAAACCCCAGGTGCCCCTCCATGCACTGTTTCATCAAGGACAGGCACCTGGGTAGAACCATCAACCTTCCGTAAGCCAGCTGGATGGCTTCCTCACATGGAGAATTCAATGCCCCAAGTGAGGCTTGAATCCACATTGGTGAGGGGCAAGTGATTCCAAGTCAGTGACCTTAACCACTTGGCCACGGAGGCCCCCTGTCTTTTTTATAGTTTCATTTTCCATTGTAAATTTTTCTTTCTTTTGGGTTTAATGCCGTTTTTCAACAGTATTTCAGTTATGTAACAGCGGGCAGTTAACCTAACCAGTGTTCCTGGATTCTGTACCAGTACAAACCTGTTCTCCACAAGTAACTGCCAACTTCCCCACATGAATTATCAGAGGTGGAGGACGAATGATTTCAGACACAGTGTCTTTTATCAAATTGTCAAGGAGAACATACTTCCCGCCTGGGGATCAAACTCATTACCCCACCATCTGTAGATCTACGCTCTCCCTATTGAGCTAAGTGTGCGGGCATTTTCCATTGTAAAATATTATAAGAATCTTTCACTGGTTGAAGGTGAGAATGGAAACATCTGACTCGAGGGTTAGGCTCTGCCGAAATATCGCAAAACAACTATCCGAGAACCAGATATTTCCATCTGCACCTTCAACTAGTGACAGATTCTTATTCTTGCATGGCATATTCTTCTACAAATAAAAGAAATAAGGTAAAGCAAATACTTTTCTTTTAAGCACTATTCAATTATAGTAACATATGAATTTACGCATTCATTCAGAAATTAGGTTTTACAACACCAGCAAAAACACAGGAAAACAAGAGCTCGTTGAACACGAAATGCCCCCCTTGATGCATTCAGTAATTGCACAAGGAACAGAAATTATATGCTCACTGTAAACAAGAGTTCTACCATTCTGGTTTAATCTGACCTTGACCTTTAACCTAACAAGAGATTACAGAGTGATCTTGGCACCATCCACTGAGCCATTTTTGAATGTTCCAAATTTCAAGACTTGTTCAAGGTCAAAATCAAGGTCAAATTTCATTTCGGTACAAAACAGTGAGTATGTGGTCCAAATTTGAAAGCTGTGGCTTGAGAAATGTGAAAGTAGGTCACTAGGTCAATCTCAAGATCAAAGTTCATTTCGGTACACAAAACTATGCATGTGGTTCAAATTTGAAGGCTGTAGCTTGAGAAATGTGAAAGTAGGTCACTAGGTCAAAATCAAGGTCAAATTTGATTTTGGAACACAAAACTATGCAAGTGGTCCAAATTTGAAGCCTGTACCTTCAGAAATGTGAAAGTAGGTCACTAGGTCAATCTCAAGATCAAAGTTCATTTCTGTACACAAAACTATGCAAGTGGTTAAAATTTGAAGGCTGTAGCTTGAGAAATATGAACGTAGGTCACTAGGTCAAAATCCAGGTCAAATTTTATTTTGGAACACAAAACTATGCATGTGGTTCAAATTTGAAGCCTGTACCTTCAAAAATGTGAAAGTAGGTCACTAGGTCAATAACAATCTCAAAGTTTTTTTCGGTACATAAACCTATGCATGTGGTCCAAATCTGAAGGCTGTAGCTACAGAAAT
This sequence comes from Mercenaria mercenaria, assembly GCF_021730395.1. Classification (NCBI taxonomy): domain Eukaryota; kingdom Metazoa; phylum Mollusca; class Bivalvia; order Venerida; family Veneridae; genus Mercenaria; species Mercenaria mercenaria. Next base: position 7,851,307 of record NC_069372.1, read on the forward strand.
GTGAAAGTAGGTCACTAGGTCAAGATCAAAGTCAACTCGTGTCAAGGTTCATCTTGCCACTCAAAACTATACATGTGGTCCAAATTTGAATGATGTAAGTTATGGACATGAAGATTCTAAGTTTTTCCCTATATAAGTCTATATGAACCATATGACCCCTGGGGCGAGGCCATATTTGACCCTAGAGGGATAATTTGAACAAACTTGGTAGAGAACCACTAAATGATGCTACATAACAAAATATCAAAGCCATAGTCTTTGTGGTTTGGACAAGAAGATTTTCAAAGTTTTTCCCTATATAAGTCAATGTAAACCATGTGAACCCCAGGGTGGGGCCATATTTGACCCCAGGGAAATAATCTGAACAATCTTGGTAGAGGACCACTAGATTATGCTACATACCAAATATCAAAGCCCTAGGCCCTATGATTTTGGACAAGAAGATCAGAAACCGTTTAACTGTTCCTGGCCAATGTGAGCTTGACCTTTGACCTAATGACATCAAAATCAATAGGGGTCATCTGCTGGTCATGGCCAACCTAACTATCAATTTTCCTGACATTAGGCCCAAGCGTTCTTGAGTTATTGCCTGGAAACCATTTTACTGTTCCTGGTCACTGTGACCCTGACCTTTGACATACTGACCTCAAAATCAATAGGTGTCATCTGCTGGTCATGACCAACCTCCCTATTAACTTTCATGACCCTAGGCCTAAGCGTTCTTCAGTTATCACCCGGAAACGGTTTTACTGTTCAGGGTCACTGTGACCTTGACCTTTAACATACTGACCTCAAAATCAATAGTGGTCATCTGCTGGCCATTACCAACCTCCCTATCAACTTTCATGATCCTAGGCCCAAGTGTTCTTTAGTTATCATCCGGAAACCATTTTACTATTCAGGGTCACTGTGACCTTGACCTTTGACATACAGACCTCAAAATCAATAGGGGTCATCTGCTGGTGATGATCAACCTCCCTATCAACTTTCATGATCCTAGGCCCAAGCGTTCTTGAGTTATCATCCGGAAACGGATTGGTCTACATTCCGACCGACATCTGCAAAACAATATACCCCTCCTTCTTCGAAGGGGGGCATAACTAGCGATGCTTTTGAGAAAAGCGCATGTCTCCCACAACTGCCCCTATGAAAAATGTCTAGTGTCTCTATATGGCTTAGATGAGTAGATCCAATTAGATGGTCTTGACGAGTGGATCCAATCAGTAATTCAAGGGCCATAAATCAAAAAAGTCCTGGCGGATTTGGCTAGTTATCGAACTTGGCTAAGGTCTTATGGCCAAGCACATGTTGTTCAAGTTTGGTGAAGCTCGGATAAGAAATGTTTGACGCAGAGAGCGGACAAGAGCAAAAAGGCAGATTTTTCAGTAATTCAAGGGCCGTAACTCCAAAATGCCTGGACCGATTTGGCTAGTTATCGAACCTGGCCGAGATCTCATGGTCAAACACATTTTGTTAAAGTTTGGTGAAGATCGGATGAGAAATGTTCGACTTAGGGTGCGGACAAGAGTAAAACAGCAGATTTTTCGATAATTCAAGGGCCGTAACTCCAAAATGCCTAAAACCGATTTGGCTAATTATCGAACTTGGCTGAGGTCTTATGGTCAAACACATTTTGTTCAAGTTTGGTGAGGATTGGATGAGAAATGTTTGAATTAGAGTGCGGACAAGAGTAAAAAGGCTGATTTTTGCTAATTCAAGGGCCATAACTCCAAGACGCCTGGACCGATTTGGCTAGTTATTGAACTTGGCCGAGGTCTCATGGTCAAACACATTTTGTTCAAGTTTGGTGAAAATCGGATGAGAAATGTTTGAATTAGAGTGCGGACAAGCTTTGTGACAGACACACATACACACAGACACACACACAGACTGGAGTAAATCAATATGTCTCCCACACCACTGTGTGGTGGGAGACATAATTCTGTCCAGCATACAAGAAGCAGTGTTGTCTACAGTAGAATGGACAATATTCTCAGTGTTTTTATTTTCTCTAACATTCAGGAATAATGCCATCACAAATCCAATACATTTATAAATAGCAATCTGCATCACATCCTAAAACCCAAACACTAACTTTCACGAAAATTTAAAACTCGATTAAAATCCCTCAATACAGCTTACGCCAAAATTAGGCAATCTACAGTAACCAGTAAATGAAGCCCATCTGCAAATAACTTTTTTTCCTAATCCTAGTCTACATGTACATATACAGGCTGGACTGTATTTCTGTTTGATGATACGAGTGTCTAATTCTAATGCTGTCAAACCTGTTTATAAAGACCATGCTGTGGTCTTTACTGGCAGGTAATCTTTATTCTCAGGTTAAAATATACTGTCAATATTTAAATTGTAAATCAAACTAGTGGTCTTTAAAACCAAGTTGTTTCTGTTCACAGGCGGTCATTAGCACAGGTTTATCTGTATATTACTGCTATGTCATCTTATCAGTCCTGTATGTCCTCTTCAGAATCAGCAAGCAAGAAAACTCTTTCTTTCTGATAGATTCACTGCTTTTATTAATGGTATTTTATTTCCTAATTTTATATTTGCCTTCACATTGTATCAGAAAACAAAGTACTCTATCACAGAATCAAAAGCAGGAATTCTTAGACTAATGCTCTGAGCTGACTGGCTTGTGCCAGATGCAATGATGAACAAGAGCTCGTAGAACACGAAATGCCCCCCTTGATGCATTCAGTAATTGCACAAGGAATAAAAATTATTTGGTCACTTTGCACAAAAGTTCTACTGTTCTTGGTCAAAGTGACCTTGACCTTTGACCTATTGACCTCAAAATCAATAGAGGTTATCTGCTGATCATGATAAACCTTCCTATTAAATTTCTTGATCCTAGGCCCAAGCATTCTCAGGTTATCGTCTGGACACATTTTAACTGTTCTGGGTCACTGTGACTTTGACCTCTGACCTACTGACCTCAAAATCAATAGGTAGCTGGTCATGATCAACCTCCCTATTAGGTTTTGTGATCTTAGGCCCAAACGTTCTCAAGTTATCGTCTGGAAACTGTTTTACTGTTATGGGTCACTGTGTCCTTGACCTTTGGCCTACTTACCTCATAATCAATAGAGGTCATCTGCTGGTCATGACCAACCTCCCTATCAAATTTCGTGATCCTAGGCCCAATGGTTCTTCAGATATAAATCTGGTATAATAATTATCATCCAGAAACTATTTAACTCTTCCTGGTCACTGTGACTTTGACCTTTGACCTACTGACCTCAAAATCATTAGGGGTCATTTGCTGGTCATGACCAACCTCCCTATCAACTTTTATGATCCTAAACCCAAGCGTTCTCGAGTTATCATCCGGAAACTGTTAACTGTTCTGGGCCACAGTGACCTTGACCTTTGACCTACTGACCTCAAAATCAATAGTAGTCATCTGTTGGTCATGACCAACCACCCTATCAAATTCCATTGTTCTAGGCCCAAGCATGAGTTATCATCCGAAAACTGTTTCACTGTTCTGGGTAACTGTGACCTTGACCTTTGACCTACTGACCTCAAAATCAATAGGGGTCATCTGCTGGTCATGACCAACCAACCTATCAACTTTCATGATCCTAGGCACAAGCATTTTTGAGTTATCATCCAGAAACCATTTAACTGTTTTGGGTCACAGTGACCTTGACCTTTGACCCACTGATTTCAAAATCAATAGGGGTCATCTGCTGGTTAAGACCAACAACCCTATCAACTTTCATGATCCTAGGCCCAAGCACTCTTGAGTTATCATCCAGAAACGGATTGGTCTACATACAGACCGACCGACAGACATCTGCAAAACAATATACTAATAATGTACCCTTAATAATTAACAGCAGAAAAAGCTGTAAAATAATAAATGTTAAGTAAGAATGCACAGATGCAAATACAAAACGATTAAAGACTTTCTTATCATGACTGCCTACCAGTACAGCAGTAAAATGATAAAGAACGGATAACATACCTAGCAGTTGTACGATTTGAAACTTTCAGTTCGAGAGTATGACCATCTAGGTCAGTATGCTGCATATGTTTCATTGTCTCCTGCGCACCATCAGGACTTTTGAACTCTACAAAACCGTAACCCATTGACAACATCTGTCCTGGGTTCTTCATGTCTTTCTTCTTGGCGACATTAGCTGTTTTAAACCCCTTGCACTGACTAAAATGCTACAAAATACACATATTCATTTATGTAAATGTCTGAAGACTGGTAAAGTTCATTAGGGTTTGGGCATCTAACTGCCAATTTTACCCTCAACACAGCTACTGAATCAGCAGCATCTGCAATTCTGCTTAGGATGAAATACAGGTTACCTATTTATGATATTAAATTTGAAGACTAGTCGAAAAAAACAAGCATTTTATTGGTCGATTCTAAGCTTTATCTTGAAAGTGACCAATAGCGAGGTTACTTTTGAACACATTAAGTTATACAACCTTAGAACCAGGTACCAGCCATTGTGCGTACCTTTTTCTTTTCAAAAATACAATACAAATATTTCTTTTTAAGCTTGTGTGCTTAAGTCCAAAACGACCATGAAAACTGGTGAATTAGTTCCTGCTTTATGACATAACATGTAGGGACAATTTCTTGTCTTAATGAATTAAATGATCTAAACTTACTTGCTTTAAATTTTCATCAGTAGTATCAAAGTTAAGATTTTTCACAAATAAAACACTGCCGACTGTTTCTTCCTCGTCATCATCATCACTATCTTCTGTCCCTGCTTTCTCCTTTTTAGTTTCCTCCTACAAACAAATGTAAAATAGTTCTAATGCTACAACCTTTCCATTTTTTCTTAATATCTTTACAATACATCAGAATGAATTATCATACAATTAAGAAATGATTTTTTTTTCGGTGTTCATGCGAAATGAACGACAGAATAGGATCAGCAAATCCATGAATCGCCGCATTCGCGCAAGCCACGTTTTATTTGCCGATCCTATTCTGTCGTGCATTTTGCATGAACACAGAAAAAAATGTTTCATTTCTTATATTTACATTATATTTCCTTTCCATTTGTAAACAAGATTATATTATAAATTGCACACATTTTGTTGCATTTAACATTAAAATCAGCTTCCCTGTCATTCTGTTCACCAGACGGAACAACTGCGATGTGATCTCAGGAACGTTCTCCCTAACTATATGTGAACTATACGTGGACATTGTAAAACAGCCGCCCGTTATCACTAAGCAGCGTTGACGTAATTTTTGCGCTTTTCCTTTTGCTGTTCATACGAAATGAACGTCATGATTTTCAATGGAAAAGAATAGGGCGAATGTAAATATTCAAACCTGAATCAAGCGGTTGGCAAAGGGAGCAACACAATATGCCTGTTTGAGGCAAGTTGCTGCTAAAGACAAGTTGAAATTACAACAAGGCAGTCTGAAAGACAGCTAAATCCCCCGCCACTGCTATGGATAGTGAAAGGGTAAACCTTTGATTTTAGCTGTGACATTGACCTTGAACTGACATGGCTGACTCATGAATTCTGCACAACGTCTTGATGAGGTGATCATTTGACCCAAGTTTTATGAAAATCCTTCAAGGGGTTTAGGAGATACAGAGCTGAAACCTTTGACCTTCAGTTGTGACCTTGACCTTCAGTTGACATGGCTGACTCATGAGTTCTTGATGAGGTGATCAGTTGACCCAAGTTTGATGAAAATCATTCAAGGGGTTTAGGAGATCTACAGAGTGGATACCAAATGGAAGGCTCAAACCTTCGACCCTTAGCTGTGACCTTGACCTTGAGCTGGCATGGTTGACTCATAATTTCTGCACATCGTTCTGATGAGGTAATCATTTGACCCAAGTTTTATAAAATTCCTTCAAGGGGTTTAGGAGATATAGAGCTGACACGAAATGGAAGGCTCAAACCTTTGACCTTCAGTTGTGACCTTGACCTTGAGCCGACATGGCTGACTCATAAGTTCTGCACATCGCCTTGATGAGGTGATCGTTTGACCTAAGTTTGATGAAAATCCTTCAAGGGGTTTAAGAGATATAGAGCGGACACAAAATGGAAGGCTCAAACCTTTGACCCTAAGTTGTGACCTTGACCTTGAGCCAGCATGACTGACTCATGGGTTCTGCACATTGTCTTGATGAGGTGATCATTTGACCCAAGTTTTATAAAATTCCTTCAAGGGGTTTAAGAGATATAGAGCAGACACAAAATGGAAGGCTCAAACCTTTGACCTAGAGTTGTTACCTTGACCTTGAGCCGGCATGGCTGACTCATGGGTTCTGCACATCGTCTTGATGAGGTGATCATTTGACCCAAGTTTCATGAAAATCCTTCAAGGGGTTTAGGAGATATGGACCGGACACGATTTTGTTACGGACGGAAGGACGGACGCAGACCATTCCTATAATCTCTCCGCCACGGCGGGGGATTAACAAAAAGTGAACCTGGGAAGTTAGCTGACCGACTGCTTAAGACTCAAGACTACTGGTTGCTTAAGACTACTGGCTGCTTAACACTGGTGGCCACTAAAGCAGGTTAAACAGTATTAATATGAAATATACTCTTCTTTTTATGTGATGGGAATACATATGTTACAAGTACTGGATTTGGTGTTTCTGGAATGAATTTGACTTGTCTCAATAAAGATAAATAGACTAATCACCTAAAGGTTGTCAACATGGACTTGTTAAAATACAAAATATTTCTTGTAGCATATTTTCATATATTTAAACAACTCAAACCTTTAAGTCTTCTTTATCATCAATCGTCTCTTCTGTTCCTTCTTTCTCTGTATTCTTGTCCTTTGATTTGTCTTTAGATTTTTCTGGAGCAGGAGATGTAAACACTTCCATTGGAGCCCATTCCAAGAACAATGGAACATGATGGAACTACAGAGATTAAATAAATATATATAATCAAGACCTTCTTTGCACTGTTTTGTTGTTTCTAAAATATTACTGTCAAACAATGAGAGACAAAAAAACTTCAAGTGTGCACCCAGACATTACTAAATGCACATTTGACAGAACAAACATCATTCAGCAAGGCACATGGCTTCTTCACAACAAAGATTTTTTCTTTAAGAGGGTAAAATCAAACAGCTATTAGCAGCAAGTGCTTCTGTGTTAATGTCGTAAGCTAAAGTGTTATTTGAATGACTGGTACTACTTAATATGTTCTTTAAAACAGCCATGTGTTTAAACTGCCATTAGATTCCTAACTGCTGTATTTTCATGTATGAATAAAATCAAAAATCTTAAAAATTATCATCTTAAAAGTGAACTTATGAGTTTAGGAAATATGAGGTACAATTCTTAACAAGTAGAACCAAAATTATTAAAATGATCATACCTTTCTGTAAGCCAGTTTAGTGAAGGCAGCCTTAGCTTCAGTCGGAATAAGGAATTCAACAATGGCAGATATACCAGACGGTGGCAGCAAAACTCGTCCTAAACTTCCAAATGGTGAAAATACTGTCTCGATTTCTGTTACATCAGTTTTAGCAGGAAGGTTTTTGACAAGTATCACTGTTTTACTTCTTGGCGCATTTGGCTGAAAATATTTATAGAGTAAGTGTATTGGAACAACATGCAAAGTATAATTCTAAAGCATTGAAATATGGTAAGTTTATATGAAAAGCAATGCTTCATGTACGGTACATAACATGATTGTCTTAACCTATTACATTTGTTGAATAAAATCTCTTTTATCAATAGCATATCAATGCAATGAAGTTTTTTTAACAGAAAAAGATATCATACAAGTTAACTTCTAACAGTTACCAATTTGTTCTTATGAATAAATTGATGTTTTCATCAATCAATGAGAACACTCTTAAATTTAGGTGGGAGATGAATGACTTTAGCCCTTACCATGCTGGACACGACTGATTCTGCCTTTGTGACCAGTGTAGATCATGATCAGCCTGCACATCCATGCAGTCTGATCATGATCTGCACTGTTACAGTTCGCCAATCAGCTGGTATCTTTTTGGTAAGCACTCCTTTTAACAGTTAATGGCACTGTCCAAATTGGAAGACGGACAAGTTCATTATAAAAATTTAGCAGGGTAAGGGTTAAATTCCGAATTGCTAAATTGAACCAAAACCACAAAATTTCGTGCCCATGAAATTACATGATTTGACAGTACCTGACTAAAACTATCCAATGCCACTCCATTATCTGTAAGAAAGTCTCTGGTTTCCTGTACAACTTGTGTTTCACCAAGAGCCAGTCTTACACCAAGACTTCCCTTCAGCTCCTGAAGAAGAAAAACAAGAGGGTCATGATCGCCTGGCCTTTTAAAATTGGACCAGCAGTTTCATACAGGAAATTTTTTAAGTTTCCACTATATACTGGTACATAATAGAAAGGTGACAACACCCCTTGGCGGCCATTTCTTTTTTGATGAATTGGAATAATTTGAACAATCTTGGTAGAGGTTCACACAAGGACCATTTAAGTGAAATCATTTTAAATCAGGCCAGTAGTTTCATACAAGAAGACTTTTAAAGTTTCCAAGTAACCTTGCCCCCTGGCGGCCATATTTTTTGACAAATCGGAATAATATGAACAAGCAAATTCGATGAAATGGTATTCCCCGCCGAATGGGTTTGTGTTGAGGAATGGCAAAGGGCAAAAAGTTAATGATGTTACTAAGACGCAAATAATTTAATTACATTTGAACTTAATTTCTTAAAAGAACAGAAGTCGTTAAGAGAGCACAATCAAGTAAGAAATCTGGGGTTGGGGTTTACAATTTCACACACTGATAAATATTCATAGAAGGTTTGAAAAATGAAAAAAAAATTGTAGGGGGGAGGTGACCGGGTGAGGGTACAAAACTTCACATGTTCATAATAAATGTTGATGGAAAATAAAAATGAAAAAAAAAATGAAAAAATTGGGGGGGGGGGGGGGGCGGCGGTGACCGGGTAAGGGTATAAAACTTCAAATGTTGATAATAAATATTGATGGAAAATAAAAAATGAAAAAAAAAATTTGGGAGGCGGGTGTGTGCATGATCGGGGTGGTGGGGGGTGACTGGTGGGGGGAGGGTACAACTTTGCATGTTGATTAATATTCATGGAAGGTTTAAGATTTAAAAAAAAAAAAAAAAAATTGTGGGGATGGGGGGGGGGGGGGGGGGGGTGGGGGAGGGAGACGGGGTGTGACCAGGGCAGTGGGGGTGACTGAGTGTGGGTACACGACTTCACATGTGGATAATAAATATTCATTGAAAAAATGAAACAAGTGCAATGAAATTCTACCAATTGGTTAGTTTGTATTGTACAAATAATTTATGTGGATTTTTAAACAATTATAGGGCAATAACTCTGAAGTTACTACAGAGATCCTGACGAAATGTGTGTGCACTACCACATTATGGTAATCTAAATTTAATTCAAGTTTCATAGTTCTAGGTCAAATATGTCACAAGTTATGAAGCAGAAATTGCCATATTTATAGTACCCTATATAGTTAACACTAGAAACTACTAAGTGCAATAACTCTGGTGTTACTTGGGCAATCTGACTGAAATTTGACAGGCCGCATTTCCCCATAGTGGTGAACATGTACATGAAGTTTTATTTAAATATTCCAAACCACTTCCTAGATATGGCTCCGAATGGACGGATTGACAGAAAGACGGACAGAAGGACGACGCCAAAACTAGATCCCTCCGCCTTCGGCGGGGGATAATAATCTTGGTAGAGGGTCACACAAGTACTATTTGTGTGAAATTATTTCAAAATTGGTCTAGTGGTTTCTGAGATGTCATTTGAAGATTATTCTATTTTTTAGCTCTGGCAGCCCGTATGTGCAACAAAGCAGAAGTGTTTGAACAACTTCGGAAGAAGACCATGCAAGGAACATCAGGCCAAGTTTCATCAACTTCCACTACATGGTTTAAGAGATGTTGTTTGAAGAAAAGTGGACAGATGGATAGACAGGCCGACAGACGGACGGTTAGTTATCATAATAGCTCACACTTTATGCTCAGGTGAGCTAAAAAGAGCTGTAAATTATTCAGCTTACATATGAACAAATACTGTTATTTTAGTGCTTTAAAGTCTATTTGAGAAGATTATTCATGTCAATTTAACATGCATCTACATTTAATTAAATTTTTAGAATCAGCAAAGAAGCAGAAACCTAAATACATAACATATAACAAGAGCTGTCAGTGGACAGCGCGCTCGACTATTCTCAGTGCTTGATAGTATAATATAAGCAATGTGAATGAGTTAAACTTTAACATTACAATAAGCATATTCTAAGTCGAAAAGGGGCCATAATTCAGTCAAAATGCTTGATAGAGTTGCCTCCTCCTTTTTACAGACTGGGGTCATGATGGTAAACAAGTATGCAAAATATGAAAGCAAAATCTCAATGGACTTTGAAAATATTTGGGGTGGTACGCAAACTTTAACATTTATTCTTTAACATTTATTCTAAGTCGAAAAGGGGCCATAATTCAGTCAAAATGCTTGATAGAGTTGCCTCCTCTTTTTTACAGACTGGGGTCATGATGGTAAACAAGTATGCAAAATATAAAAGCAATATCTCAATGGACTTTGAAAATATTTGGGGTGGTACGCAAACTTTAACATTTATTCTAAGTCGAAAAGGGGCCATAATTCAGTCAAAATGCTTGATAGAGTTGCCTCCTCCTGTTTACAGACTGGGGTCATGATGGTAAACAAGTATGCAAAATATAAAAGCAATATCTCAATGGACTTTGAAAATATTTGGGGTGGTACGCAAACTTTAACATTTATTCTAAGTTGAAAAGGGGCCATAAATCAGTCAAAATGCTTGACAGAGTTGCCTCCTCCTTTTTACAGACTGGAGTCATGATGGTAAACAAGTATGCAAATTATGAAAGCAATATCTCAATGGACTTTGAAAATATTTGGGGTGGTACGCAAACTTTAACATTTATTCTAAGTCGAAAAGGGGCCATAATTCAGTCAAAATGCTTGATAGAGTTGCCTCCTCCTTTTTACAGACTGGGGTCATGATGGTAAACAAGTATGCAAAATATGAAAGCAATATCTCAATGGACTTTGAAAATATTTGGGGTGGTACACAAATTTTAACATTTATTCTAAGTCGAAAAGGGGCCATAATTCAGTCAAAATGCTTGATAGAGTTGCCTCCTCCTTTTTACAGACTGGGGTCATGATGGTAAACAAGTATGCAAAATATGAAAGCAATATCTCAATGGACTTTGAAAATATTTGGGGTGGTACACAAACTTTAACATTTGTGTGACGCTAACGCTCACGCCGACGCCGGGGCGAGTAGGATAGCTCCCCTATTCTTCGAATAGTCGAGCTAATAACCATCAAAATTGCACCTGGAAACTTATCTCAACTAGACAGTTTTTTTTAGGTTATAAAACTGAAATTGGTGACCAGTCTTTAAACTCTTGCATCTGATTGGTTGTCGCTAATCACAATATATTGAAATTAACCAATGGCAATGTTTTATCCAGACTGAGACTGGTCTGCAAAATCAAGATTTGTTAACTTTGAAACCAGTTCTACAAACCATCCTTTTGTTCGTTTGATTTGCTGAGTTTTAAATGAGACTAACAGAATTCAGGTCATATGGTCACTTTCCAGCTTCAGTGGTGGAGGAAAATCCAAACTGGCCCTCAAAATCATTTTAGGCACCAGAAAGCACACTGACCTTCTAAACTCCTTCTCCATGTTCTCCACATATGAAGACTAAAGCCAGGCTCGAATCCACAAAGGTGAGCAAAAAATAGTCCTTTTAATAATGTGATGGCACATAATAGCATTTTAAATTTTGACACTTACAGTATCCAATATATCACTTTTACTGGTCTTGTATTTTTCTGCTAGGACATCAGCTACTGCATTGGCACCCAGGAATAGCGAGTTCCAATTGTAGGATCTAAAATCGAGTAAATATCATTTAAATCTCAAAGTCTAGAGTGACTTATAAAACAGGAAGTTTTTTCTTTTTATGTGAAAGCAAAAGACTATCCAAACAAATGTACAGTCCAAAACCGTTATCTTGACTTTGGTTATTTCGATATCTCGAGTGGATTTTCCCGGTCCCGATTTTTTTCCTTCTTATTTCATATAAATCAACTACGGATATCTCAATTTGGATATTTATTTCCATTTTTTCGATATCTCGACTAAATTCTCAATCCCCGACTTTGAAATTTACTCTATTTTGACATCGGTTATCACGAGTGGACATTAATCGTCTGCCTAACGCAGGTGCGTAAGCTGCACCCGCTTGTATTCACTCAACTGTCGTCTGCTGCCGTAGGTGCGAACAACAACACGCACAGTTATTCACTCAAAGGTCCTGCTAATATGACCCGAAGCCAATTAACTGGCACTCATGTGTCATGCGACGCAAGCTGTGTGCAACGCAGGCTGTGTGCAACGCTAATTGAGTAATTTATATTGAAATTCGAAACTGAGTGAATTTAATTGCAATTATAAACAAAAAGAAATGAAGATTCTGTGCAATTTACATCGTATTTAGGTTTAAACCTAAGAGTGAATTTCACATCATGTGCATTGCACAAAGCACAAGATGGTGGAAAGAGGTATTAGAAACCAGGAAGTAGGTTCAAAAATTATTATTATTTCAACAAGTAATGACCAATTAATATGTAAAACATAATATTTATGTACAAATATACATATTTTGTCTAAAAAAAAAATCCCGTCTTTTTATGAACACAACACTACATTATACCACCTACCAACCAAAGTTGACCTAACTTCGGATATCTCGATATTTCGATATGTTGACTTTTTCCCTTGGTCCAGACGTCTGACGAAGTCGAGATATTGAGATTTGACTGTATATAGAATGGGCTTCTTTTCTAATGACAGCCATTCATGTAAGAAACACACATTCAAAAGCAAATATGCCAGTTCTGTTAGCTCAGTAGGTATAGCGAACAAGAGGCCAGGAGTTTATCCCTTGCATGATAAACTAAGTAACATATCTGAACTGTAAACTAAAATGCTCCACTTTCATGATTAATTGGTAAACAAATTTCAAGAAGCAATTTTTGATTTCTTACTTTAAAGCACTTGCTTTCTCTTTCGCACTTTTTTTCTTTTTGTAGGATGATCCTTCTGTAGGAAGAAAAAAAAGTGAAATTAAATTTATCCACAGAAAAAAAATATTCAAACAATGTTTATGCAAAGAGTTTGATTATTCTTCAGCAAGTTTTGTCTAGTTTGTTGTGAACAGGAGTTAAATTACACATTTTTTGAGGGAATTTTGAAGGGACTTTAAAATTTCTTCCACAAAGGCAGAATTTCGAGAGAAACAACTTTGAGATTCATAGTTAAGACTGTATTTAAAACATTTTAACAATTTTATCTATCTATTTTGTTGGGTTTAACGTCGCACCGACACAATTATTGGTCATATGACGACTTTCCAGCTTTGATGTAGGAGGAAGACCCCAGGTGCCCCTCTATGCATTATTTCAACCACCGACCTTCTGTAAGCCAGCTGGATGGTTTCCTCACATGAAGAATTCAACGCCCCGAGTGAGGCTCGAACCCACATCGATGAGGGGCAAGTGATTTGAAGTCAGCGACCTCAACCACTCGGCCACGGAGGCCCCTAAACATTTTAACAAAGAAACAAAGAGCTACCTGTACTTTCTTCTTCTGTATCTTTCATTTCTTTGGCTGGTAAAATATGCAACATTCTCCCCTGTCATGTAAAATGTACAAAAATTCAAAAAAGTGCTGTATAATTTACAAGTTTATGAATGAAACTGTTAGTGTTAAACAGTTGAAAATTTTTAAGTATTTGTTCATCCAAAAAAATAATACGTAATAGCATAAAAGCCCCCTTCAGAACAGCAAATCTGTCTTTGAAATATTGTAACCCCAAATGAGCACTTTAAAGCTTTCACATATAAATAAGGCACCAACATTTCTTTTTTTTTACTGCTTCAGCTACCCATGTTTCTATACAGTAAAACTTGCTTTAGCGGTCACCTCTATTAAACAGCCAACCTGTCTCAAGCAGCCAGTGTCTCATATCCCAAATTATTCATTCATTCTGTAAATTACCTGCATTAAGCAGCCACCTGGTGTAAGCAGCCACTTTTTCCCACTCCCTTGGCTGGCTGCTTAAGACAGGTTTTACTGTATATTTAGAACTTTCTAGTCCCAAGTAAGTAAATTCTAGAAGCTAATACAGTCAACAGAAAACTTTCCCATCCACTCCACCATCACTCCCCATCTGTATTTGTAGCCTCAGGCACAGTAATTTTACAAAGCTCTTGTAAAACAGTATGTCAGATAAACACAGGGTTTCCACTCTTTACAAACTTAATAATGCAAGTACTTTTCAAAAATATTTTTCAAAATTCAATTTTAAATAGTAAGAACTGAAATTGATCACTGGGCGTGGCGAATTTCCTTTGTGACCATTTGATAAAAGATATTGCTTCCGGAACCATTCATCCTCCACCTTTGATTTATGCACGTGGGGAAGTTGGCAGTTATAAGTTTATACTAGGTTTTACACAAGCAAATTCGATGAATTGGTATCCCCCACCGAAAGGGTTTGTGGTGAGGAATGGCAAAAAAATATATCCGGCAAAAAGTTAAGGATGTTACTAAGAAGCAAATAATTTCATTAGTCAAAATCAATTTAACAGAAAATGAATGCTATTTTTTGGTTGGTGGGGGGCGGGGGGGCAGCGGGGGTGACCGGGTGAGGGTACAAAACATCACATGTTGATTATAAATATTGATGGTAAATTAAAAAAATTAAAAATTAAAAAAAATGGGGGGGGGGGGGGGGGGGGGGGGGTGATGCATGATCGGGGTGGTGGACATGACTGGGTGGAGGAGTGAGGTGGGGGGCGGTACAACTATGCATGTTGATAAATATTCATTGAAGGTTTGAAAAAAAAAAAATAACGAGCTTGTAGAACACGAAATGCCCCCCTTGATGCATTCAGTAATTGCACAAGGAACAGAAATTATTTGGTCACTGTACACAAATGTTTCACTGTTCTGGGTCAATGTGACCTTGACCTTTGACCTATTGACCTCAAAATTAATAGGGGTCATCTGCTGGTCATGATCAACTTCCCTATTAAGTTTCGTGATCCTAGGCCAAAGCGTTCTCAAGTTGTCGTCTGGAAACCGTTTAACTGTTCCCGGTCAATGTGACCTTGACATTTGGCATACTGACCTCAAAATCAACAGGGGTCATCTGCTGGTCATAATCAACCTCCATATCAACTTTCATGATCCTAGGCCAAAGCGTTTTTGAGTTATCATCCGGAAACCGTTTAACTGTTCCGGGTCACTGTCACCTTGACCTTTGACCAACTGACCTCAAAATCTATAGGGGTCATCTGCTGATCATGATCAACCTCCCTATCAAGTTTCGTGATCCTAGGCCCAAGTGTTCTCAAGTTATCATCCGGAAACGGTTTAACTGTTCCGGGTCACTGTGACGTTGACCTTTGACCTCAAAATTAATAGGGATCATCTGCTGGTCATGATTAACCTCCCTATCAACTTTCATGATCCTAGGCCCAAGCGTTCTTAAGTTATCATCCGGAAACCGTTTAACTGTTCTGGGTCAATGAGACCTTGACCTTTAACCTATTGACATCAAAATCAATAGGGGTCATTTGCTGGTCATGACCAACCTCCATATAAACTTTCACGAGCCTAGGCCCAAGCATTCTTGAGTTACCATCTGGAAACCGTTTAACTGTTCCAGGTCACTGTGACCTTGAACTTTGACCTACTGACTCAAAATCAATAGGGGTCATCTGCTGGTGATGACCAACCTCCCTATCAAATTTTATGATCCTAGGCCCAAGTGTTCTTGAGATATCATCCGGAAACCGTTTAACTGTTTCGGGTCACTGTGACCTTGACCTTTGACCTACTGATATCAAAATCAATAGGGGTCATCTGCTGGTCATGACCAACCTCCCTATCAACTTTCATGATCCTAGGCCAAAGTGTTCTTGAGTTATCATCCGGAAACGGTTTAACTGTTTCAGGTCACTGTGACCTTGACCTTTGACCTACTGATCTCAAAATCAATAGGGGTCATCTGCTAGTTATAACCAACCTCCCTATCAACTTTCATGATCCCAGGCCCAAGCGTTCTTGAGTTATCATCCGGAAAGGGATTGATCTACATACCGACTGACCGACAGACAGACCGACATCTGCAAAACAATATACCCCTCCTTCTTCAAAGGGGGGGCATAATAAAAAGGAGAGGAGAAGAGGGTGTGACCAAGGCAAGGTGGTGACCAGGTGTGGGTACACAACTTCACATGTTTATAATAAATGTTCATGGAAAAGAATGAAAGAAGTTTAATGAAATTCTACCAATTGGTTGGTTTGTTATGTACAAATCGGTAGATTTTTAAACAATTAAAGGGCAATAACTCTAAGGAAAATTGACCAATTAAAAAAAAAATTGACAGGCATCATCGAAGTATGTTGGTTCATATTTATTTCAAGTTTCATGAAATTTTACCAGCTTGTTACTGAGAAATGGCTGCAGACATGGATTTTTCATTTAATCAAGGGCAATAACTCTTAGGGAAATGGACCAATAAAACAAAATACTTGACGGGCATCATCGCAGTATGTTGGTGCATGTTTATTTCAAGTTTTATGAAATTCTACCCGAAGTTACTGAGAAATGGCTGCGGACAGACATTTTTGGGCATTTTTCATTAAATCAAGGGCAATAGCTCTAAGGGAAATTGACCAATCAAAAAAAAACTTGATGGGCATCATCGCAGTATGTTGGTTCATGTTTATTTTAAGTTTCATGAAATTCTACCTGCTAGTTACTGAGAAATGGCTGAGGACGGACATTTTTGGGCATTTTTCATTAAATCAAGGGCAATAACTGTAAGGGAAATTGACCAATCAAAAAAAAACTTGAAGGGCATCATCGCAGTATGTTGGTTCATGTTTATTTTAAGTTTCATGAAATTCTACCTGCTAGTTACTGAGAAATGGCTGCGGACGGACGCACTGATGGACGTGACGGACGGACAACACCATTTCAATACCCCCCTCCCGATTTCATCGGCGGGGGATAATAACTGAAATACTGTCAAAAATGCTGTTAAACTCAAATCAAGACCAAAAAAAAACAAAAGAAAATGACCATAATAAATTTTCAAGATTTTTTCCACTGAACAAAGAACTATCTCATTATATTTTGCTCTTACCTGGAACACTTTGCCATCTAGAGCACTGTATGCTCTGACAGCATGCTCCGGCATCATGTACGTAATAAAAGCAAATCCTTTCACCTTCTTTGTTAGAGAGTCTACAGGACATTTCACCTCAGTTAAAGGACCTAAAAACACAATAAATATATCACCGTATGCATACCAGTAGTTTTACATAGTTCATACAGAACTTCCTATACTTTGGATCTCAGGCAATAGTTTCAACTGTTGACCGGCAAGTCAGCAATAGTTTCAACTGTTGACCGGCAAGTCAGCAATAGTTTCAACTGTTGACCGGCAAGTCACTCAATAATTATTTTATTACTTAACATCAGAAATTAATTTTCACAGTTTCTGTCTTTCAATTTTTGACTTAACAGCCCAGTAAACGGTTGAGCTGTGGTCTAATGGTTAAGGTGTCGGCCGCTTAACCCGGGAGTCGTAGGTTGGAGCTAAACTACAGTCATGACTACGCCTTCTCATATGACACCAGTACTGGATTTTTCAGGAAGCAGACTCGATAGTGGTTCATATAAGCTTGACGCTTTCACCACAATCAAGCTAAAATAAATCAGTATAAACTAAACATGCGTTGAACATAGACCGATCATACAGCACAAACTATAGATTGGTGATTTATATCAGGAGTTATGTAATAATAATTTACAGTTACTGTAATAATAAATCAAAGACTGAGTGAATAACTTATGACCAGTTTCTTCACTGTGCCCAAGATGTACACTTCAATCAACATTTTTCGATCAAGAACTATTAGAAATTAATTTTCTTACCAAACTGCTTAAATTCTGCTTCCAAATCTTCCTCTGTACAAGAATATGCCAGATTTCGAACAAACAGTCTGCCCGTCTGCAATACATAATACAATATATTTATGTAGTTATAATATTTTCATTTTTTTTGGTCTGTTTTGGGTTTAACGCCATTTTTCAAAGGTATTTCAGTTATATAACAGTGGGCAGTTAACCCAACCAGTGTTCCTGGATTTTGTACCAGGATAAACCTGTTCTCCGCAAGTAAATGCCAACTTCCCCACATGAATCTGAGGTGGAGGACAAATGATGTCAGTCACAATGTCTTTTTATCAAATCGCCATGGAAACCATACGCCCAGCCGGGGATCGAACTCACAATCCCGCGATCCCTAGATTGCACTCTCCCTATTCAGCTAAGCAGGCAGGCTATGATTTTCATTTTACTTCTACTTTTCAAGAAGTTCATATGAATGGCATTTAGTTAAGTTTACTTGCTGCTTCTTTAATTTTTGTCCAGATTAAATCCTTGCATGTTTGACAGGGCTTTTGAACACCACATTCCAATAATGCTCCCAGCTCATTCTTTGTTTCTTTGATTGGATTTAATTTCCTAAGTATTTCACATGTGTAATGTCCACCATTTAAGCTATCCAGTGTTCCTGGATTCTAAAAACTACCAAACCCAAACATAGCACCACTACTCACACGTTCTCCGCATGTAATTGACAACTTCTCCATATTAATCAGAGGTGAACATCAGGCGACTTCAAACACACAGCTTTTTGTCAAATCATCAAAAGGAACTTACGCCATGCTCAGGGATCAAACTCATAACCTCTTGATTCACAGTCTTGTTAATACAAATGTAACTGGACAATCGTCTCTACCTGAATCAGGGCCATTCAATGATTCTGCCTGTACTCAAACCCGCAACCTCTGGCTTGGAAGTCAGACCTTTTACCTATTTGGTACTCTACTTCCCAGATGAACTAGAATACTATGCATTTACCAGTACATCTTCTACTACCCATTAACTGTATACATGTCTGAAGAACAACCTAAAGCCCCTACCCCAGTTTCTTTACAAGCAGCAGCTGTAACACACATCTTTATACTTCTGTCTTGTAAGTATACTGTATAGAAATAGCACATTTGATCCATGAGATCTGAATGCTCTCTTTATTGAAAACTGGAATTTAAAAATAACTTTTCTATTAACTTTCTGTAAAAATATCTGTCATACCTCAGCAATTCCTTCACATTCTTCTGAATCATTCTGAAAAGTAAATAGACAGCTTTAGAATTAACACTGAAACAAACATTCCATAATACTAACCAACTTTCTCAATCCTTCTTATACTGTATTGTTAACCTAGAAATTTTGCACTTTTTAAGTTAGAGAAAGTAGTGAGGACATTATATTTGCAAACTTAATAGTCGCAAAATTTTTGCTAGTTAAATATAATACTGTAATATCATTGTCAGGATTACAATGTTAAAAAGAACAAGCAAATTCAATGAATTTATATCCCCTGCCGAATAAGTTGTTTTGTGAATGAGTGGATTATGTTTTGAAAGATATTTAATTTCCAGATATAATTATGAATTTGAAAACAATTAAATGGTAATAACTCTGCAGTTACTGAAGAGATCCTGATTAAAGACGTGCATGCACCACTGCCCTAAAGTGATCTATATTTGTGTTTCATGAAGATCCATCAATGGATTACTTTCACATAATTATGGGAAATCAGACACACAGAAGCATGGATGTACTGATGAACAACGTTAAATCTATTTCGCTCCACATTTGGCAGGGGATATTAAAATATCACCTGACGGCGAAATGCAAAATATTGTTGCCATGAACATTTCTTGGTTAACAAAACTTATATCTTTCTACAGTCATTGGCATTACAAAGTTCAAGTTATAGCTTAAAAAAACCTACTTTAATTTCCCACGGCCTTGGTTTCTCTGGCTCTGGTATGTCCACCTGATCATTGTCACATTTCTTCAGAAATATCCTTTTGCCTCCGATAAAGTTTTTATTTCTTCTTAACCCTTGCTCCAGGTCGTTTTCTGTTTCAAATCCAACATAAGCTATACCTGGAACAAAAGTAAAATATAATGAGTAAAAGTTTACACCTGTCATGGCTGTATCTAAAGTCTTCTCTCTCTGCTTTGGGAACTTTCTTTCGCTATGGTCAGATCGCTGTGTTTCTGTACTGGTAGAGGATGAGTTTGGAGCTCCCAAGTGGCTCCCTTTGTATGTAAAGCACCTTTGCATGTGTTTATCATGAAATGGGTGCTATATATCTGGTATAATATAATATAACATAATGCAATAATATATAACATGATATAATAATATGATACCATATAATATAACATGGTGTTTCAAAATGAAATGTAAACAAGTATCTGAGTTAACTCTTTTTTCAAATAAATCATGCTTCTTCCTCTAGCCAATCTAACTAAATCATCAGTCTCTCAACATCTAGATTCATAGTCTTGTGTTTTTGGGGTTTTTTTCTGCTTGTTCTAACTCTGCTGAATGTTCACAGTACTACAGTTTTGTAACCTATTCAGTTAACCTTTCCAGCGTTCCTCAATTCTGTACCAGTACAGACTTGTTCCCAGAAAGTAACTGACAACTTTCCCACATGAATTAGAGGTACAGAAACAATGACTTTAGATACAAAGATACAATGTCTTCTGTCAAATTCACAGGGAATACAATGTCATGCCAAGTCAATGAATCAAAATTGCAACCACTTGATTCCTAGTCCTATCCTTAACCTATAAACAATCAGAGCTGCTTTATCTATTGATAGTTGTTTTAAAAAAAAGATACATGTGACATGTTTTCTTTATTGCAGCCATAATGAACTGACATTATTACAGTGTAACCTCCCTGGAGTGAACACCACTAGGAAGACTGAAATACTGTACGGTGATTAATGCCCTTGTGTTGGAGGTTATTAATTAAGAAATCATCATATGAGAAAGTATATATAACTTATATTCCTTTAACAGTGCCCACAAGGGTATTACCTTTTGCAAAAGGAGGATGTTTATTAAGGCCCTAAAACTTGAGATAGTATTACATTTTTAGAAAATATAAACTATAAATGCAACTTATAATGAAGGAACTTTCACAATTATAGGTCTGCTGTACTGCTGGTATCCACTTATCTAAATCAACTTTTAAAACAAGGAGCTGCGTTCAATAAACGCTTGATGCCCCCGGTGGCATCCTTGTTGATACATAGCAACCTAAGTCCAAAACGAGGTCAAGGTCAAACTGAGGTCAGGTGATGTTTGAAGATGAGGAATGGTCACAGGTTACATCTGTATTAGTATCAATTCATTCTTGTAAGTGGTATTAATGCTAGACGAAACAGTCCCATTTGGTTAACCAAGAGATGGCCCATATAAAGCAACCTAAGTCCAAAATGAGGTCAAGGTCAAGGTCAAACTGAGGTCAGGTGATGTTTGAAGATGAAGAATGGTCACAGGTTACATATGTATTAGTATCAATTCATTCTTGTAAGCGGTATTGATGCTAGACGAAATGGTCCCATTTGGTTAACCAAGAGATGACCCATATAAAGCAACCTAAGTCCAAAATGAGGTCAAGGTCAAGGTCAAATTGAGGTCAGGTGATGTCTGATGATGAGGAATGGTCACAGGTTACATCTGCATTAGTATCAAGTCATTCCAGTAAGGGGTATTGATGCTAGGCGTAACGGTCCCATTTGGTTAACCTCGTATGGACGGACGAACGGACGACAGGATGATCACTATATGCCTCCCGCATCAGTAGATGCCGGAAGAATAAAAATTTTAATGTTGGGGGTTGGGCATTTTTCACGGGGAGCCTGTTGATTAAAGAATATACAGTATAAAGGTAAATGTAAAGGTCTTGTTTATTATAGTGCCACCCCTATTGAAAGGGCCAGCCAATTTGGCTTATGAGACACCTTTATTGTGCGTACCAATTACCTCCAAACTCCTACCACTATGCCCGGTGGATAGAAGTTGGTAACCATTCATTTAACTAGCTCGCGGCTCACAAACCGGCCTTTTCGGAATGAGTCCCATGACAAACATCCCCCAGACGAACGCTCCCCATGAGGCTCGAACCTTCAACCTTCCAATCCCGAGGCAGACGCCTTAATCACTGGGCCACGGTATATGTATTTGAAGAAATGTATTTGCTTCAAGGAGTGTCTTTAACAACAGGTTATACTGTTTTGTCAGTTGTTATTGATGATTTTTCAAAACTTCTTGAGTATAGGCTATTACATACCTATTGGTCTTTTTGCAGCATTTTTCGCTACATGCAGCTTTGCTAATTTCAAAGGGTTGAAGAATTCTTTCACGGCTTTCTAAAATTATAACACAAAAGTAAGTTAACACATGTCCAATGTGTCTGCAAACTGCTTTAATACAGAAATGTGATGAAAATGCAAAATTAAGTAGACAGAAATTTTACTTCAAGGAGATATTTAATTACCCTCTGTAATACTAAATATTTAAAAAGCAGAGTATTGATTTCATATCAATATAATTTCTAGTTTTACATTTGCATTTGACAGATACTGGGATATTTCAACAATCTGAACCATATGACAATTTTAAAACAGCATGTTACTTGCTAATTCTTCTATTTCCAGTCTACCCTGGTTGTACAACCAAACAAAGAGAGATAATAATAATTTTACAAACTTGCATTTCTAATATATTTCAGCAAAATACTGGTATTGAACTGTCCATTGACATATTTGTCAAATATAATACAATACTGTAAAATCATTTATTTTCGTGGGCATGAAATTTCGTGGTTTTGGTCAAAACGGCAATTTCGTGGGGATTTGAATTCGTGGATTTCAACATTTGAACATAATATGAATAGGCATTTTACTTGTTCGTTAGGATTAAATTTCAAAGATTGATCTAACCACGAAATCCACGAAAGTTAGTCCCCTACGAATATTAATGATTTGACTTAATGACCTAGTTTTTGAAGGCATGTGACCCACTTTTTAACTTGACCTAGATATCATCAAGGTGAACATTCTCACCAAATTTCATGAAGATCTCATGAAAAATATGGCCTCTATAGAGGTCACAAGGTTTTTCTATTTTTAGACCTACTGATCTAGTTTTTGACCGCACATGACCCAGTTTCGAACTTGACTAGATATCATCAAGCTGAACACTCTCACCAATTTTTATGAAGATCCATGGAGAAATATGGCCTCTAGAGAGGTCACAAGGTTTTTCTATTTTTAGACCTACAGACCTAGTTTATGAAGGCACGTGACCCACTTTTGAACTTGACCTAGATATCATCAAGGTGAACATTCTCACCAGTTTTCATGAAGATCTCATGAAAAATATGGCCTCTAGAGAGGTCACAAGGTTTTTCTATTTTTCAACCTACTGACCTAGTTTTTGACCGCAGTGACCCAGTTATAAACTTGACCTAGATATCATCAAGCTGAACACTCTCACCAATTTTCATGAAGATCCATTGAGAAATATGGCCTCTAGAGACGTCACAAGGTTTTTCTATTTTTAGACCTACTGACCTAGT
Source organism: Mercenaria mercenaria (assembly GCF_021730395.1). NCBI lineage: Eukaryota > Metazoa > Mollusca > Bivalvia > Venerida > Veneridae > Mercenaria > Mercenaria mercenaria. Next base: position 7,874,951 of record NC_069372.1, read on the forward strand.
TTTTGATCGCACGTGACCCAGTTTCGAACTTGACCTAGATATCACCAAGATGAACATTCTGATCAATTTTCATGAAGATCTTTTGAAAAATATGGCCTCTAGAGAGGTCACAAGATTTTTCTATTTTTAGATCTACTGACCTAGTTATTGACCGCACGTGATCCAGTTTAAAACTTGACCTAGAAATCATCAAGGTGAACATTCTGACTAATTTTCATAAAGATCCCATGAAAAATATGGCCTCTAGAGAGGTCACAAGGTTTTTCTAATTTCAGATCTACTGACCTAGTTTTTGACCGCACGTGACCCAGTTTCCAACTTGCCCTAGATATCATCAAGGTGAACATTCTGACCAATTTTCATGAAGATCCATTGAGAAATATGGCCTCTAGCGAGGTCACAAGGTTTTTCTATTTTTAGACCTACTGACCTAGTTTTTGACCACACGTGACCCAGTTTCGAACTTGACCTAGATATCATCAAGGTGAACATTCTGACCCATTTTCATGAAGATCCATTGAGAAATATGGCCTCTAGAGAGGTCATATGGTTTTTCTATTTTTAGACCTACTGACCTAGTTTTTGACCAAACGTGACCCAGTTTCAAACTTGACCTAGATATCATCAAGATGAACATTCTGACCAACTTTCATAAAGATCCCATGAAAAATGTGACCTCTAGAGTGGTCACAAGCAAAAGTTTACGCACGGATGGACGGACGCACGGACGGACGCTGCACGATCACAAAAGCTCACCTTGTCACAAAGTGACAGGTGAGCTAAAAATAGTTCTCATGTTCAGAAGAAAATTGGATTAAATGTAACACTGTCAACTTACCTCTCCACATTTTGCAGGAATGCCTTTCAGCTTCAACATGTACAGGGTTTTCTTCTCTTCCTGCAAGTAAAATAGAAGAGTCTGCAATTTTAACCTTTAGCCTGCTGCCGGCATATGTGTCTGCCTTTGCGACCATTGCAGACAAAAATCAGCCTGCACTTCCGTGCAGGCTGATCATAGTCTGCACTGTTTGCTATTCAGTCAGTAAATTTTCAGTAAACACCCCTTTGAATAATAAATGGTACTGCCCAAATTGAATGAAATTTAGAAATTTAGCAGGGTAAAGGTTAAGGAATCTTTTTAATTCAATTTTTACTAGTCCATTCTGGCTTGACTGTGATGAAAACTAGTCTCTGGATAAAATAGTCATGTAAAACTAAGTTTGCTTTAATATAAATGTGCCAAATTGAAAAGGTGGAAATAGCCATGAAAAAGTAATTAAGGGAATGATTATTCTAAATCTGAGCCATGCCATGAGAAAACCAACATAGTGGGTTTGCGACCAGCATGGATCCAGACCAGCCTGCGCATCCTCGCAGTCTGGTCAGGATCCATGCTGTTTGCTTTCAAGGCCTATTGGAATTAGAGAAACCATTAGCGAACAGCATGGATCCTGACCAGACTGTGCGGATGCACAGGCTGGTCTGGATCCATACTGGTCGCAAACCCACTATGTTGGTTTTCTCATGGCACGGCTCATCTTATGTTTTTAGAAAATGTAAAACTGCCTCAAAATCTTTGTAATGCATCAAAATCTAAAAAAGCATGTAAAAAGGAACTGTTGCTTAAACTCATTCACATGTTTAAATATTCAAAATCAAACATTCTCAGAAAGACTAATATAGCTATTTTAGAAGCAATTAAGACAATACCTCTATATAACAACTGATATGCTCATGTTTGTATGGTCAAACCAAAAGTAATCCAATACTTACTTGATTTTTCTTGTCTTTCAGTTTCTTAGCAGAGACTGGATTATCACTGCTGTCTTGCTCATCATCTGAATCACCCACCTCTCCTTTATCTTTACTCGAAACTTTTGACTTCAAGTACTGAAATATTTCAAAATAGAATAACTGTTTTAATGAGAGCCAAGACCAAAATCTCATTTGAAAACTCAGCTTAATATAAAAATCATTGAGAAAAACAAGTTAAATCAATATTATCCCTACTGCCTTCTTTTCACTATATACAAAAGTATAGCCTTAAACACACTCCCAGATATTCATGCCTGGCAATTCTTTTTCTTAAATAATGCTTCATTGTTTTGATCTCTATACTGGTTTAATATAATCTTAATTCTACATTATACTTACATCTAAATCTGATAGCCCCTTTAATACAGCTGTCTTATTCTTCTCTTCAGCTACATCTTCTACAACAAAAGAATACTACTTCATACAAATTTAAATCTCAAAGAAACAATTTCCATTCATTTAATCTTCCAAACTTGAAATCCACAAATTCATATTCCCAAGAAATTCCCACGAAATAGTTATTTCAACCAGAATCAAGAAATTTCGTTCCCACAAAAATAAATAATAATACAGTAAATATTTATTTTTCATGACCCCAATTTTTCTTGGTGTTTTTTGGTGGTTTATAGGTCATTTAAAACATAAGGCTAGTAATTCATTTTTAAAATGGGCCTGGTTATGTGTTATGTAGCTCTCAGAAGTTTGTAGTTTGTAAATTTACTATGATATAGAACACAGAGCAAATTTATTTACTACTGTACAGCCTATAACTACTAAATACCACAAAACAAAAGCATTCCTAAACCTACCATCGGAGTCCTGCTCTTTTTCACTGTAGTCTGCTTCCTCATGTGATTCAGACATTTGGTGGTCACTGACCTTACTTTTTTCATCTGCAGGTCTCACACCATCATTGGTCCAGACTGGTTTAACACTAACATTCTGATGAACCTCAAGAAATTCAGTAAACTTTGGATCATCCTTCACCTGAAATGAAGACATGAAATGAAGAGTATTCAATGATTTTAAAACCATTCCTTTCAAACAATACCGGAATATCAGTAATCAGATCAAATCAACAGTGTTCCCTGATTTACCTCCAAATATATTCCTGTAAACAAAACACAGTCGATCAAACATGTCCATAAATAATTATACAGAGGATATTACTGAGTGTCTTCTTATACTGAATTTATCAAAAAATTGAATAAATTGCCACTCCCTGTACAGAATTTTATCGCTTTATTTAACAACTTTGGTAAGTTCACTGTGGAAACAACACAAATGTAATATTGTTTTTATCACATGCTAGCTGTTTATGTTGAAGCGTGTTGATTAACATTATTGAAATACTGTTGATTCTGTTCAATTTTTAGGGTAAAATGTCTGAAGCAGACAGGAGACCGAGCTAAAATTAATGTTCTTAATTCTTGACATATAAAGAAATAAACAAGAGCTGTCTGTAAGACAGCACGCTTGACACTTCTCAGTACTTGACTCTTCTCAGTACTTGACTCTCAATTAGAGCTTTGCCAGTAAAAACTTTAACCAAAACTAGATGTGTGTCCATAGGACACAGGTGCCCCCTCCTCCATCCCCGTAACATAAACTTTTAAGAACCTTATGTGTATTTTTCACTTAGTTAGCTATAACTCTGGCCTAGCTGAGTAAAATCCTAAAGAGTACACTTCACAGGCTATAAAACAATCCTCTAATGTTTTATGATTCTAGGTCAAGTACATTTTAACATACATGTTTCACAAACTTTTTTTTTTTTTTTTTTTTTTTTGAGTAAGTCTGGACAAGAAGTCTGGTCTTGTGTAATGAAAAAACTTAAAAAAAACAAGATAAGTCAGGGGCCATAACTCCTACAGGACTGAATGAATCCAGACGCGAAACCCCAGGTGCACAACTACACAATGTGCTGACCAACATTCCTGTAAAGTTTTGTGACTCTAGGTCAAATACTTTTGGAGCTAGGCGCGACACAGCATTCTCGGAAGGAAGGACGGACGGACAAGAGCAAATCTATATGCTCCCACCACTCATGAGGGGGCACAAAAATTCTAAGAGCTTAACTCTGTCAAAATTCAATCAGTTATGTGGACTGTTTCCCCAGGTGTAGACTTTGTCAATAGCTTTGATAGTAACAGAAATATTTGACTTCATTGAAAAACTCCAACCAATGGTGATGGCAATGCCATGGAGAGTGAGTGCAATAGCTCAACATTTTCTTCGAAAAGTTAAGCAAACAAGACAGCAAAGATGGCCCTAAGTCGCTAACCTGAGAATCACATCATGACAGTGTAAACATGTTTGACCTAGTAATTTCATGACAACAATTATTCTGGTCAATTTTCATTAAGATTGGACCAAAAATCTAGTCTCTTAAGTGTTAACAAGTTTTTTCTTCAATTTGACCTAGTGACCTAGTTTCTGAGCCAAAATGACCTACATTTGAACTTTACTTATATTTGATCAAGGCAATCATTCTGACTAAATTTCATAAACCTCAATTGAAAAATACAGCCTCTATTGCATACAAAATGTCTTCCTTTGTTCTAGAGACCTAGTTTTTGACCTCAGATGACCAATATTCAAACTTGACCTTAATTGCATCAAGGCTCTCATTCTTTCCAATTTTCATGAAAATCAATTGATTAATTCAGTCTCTACTGCATACATAATATTTTTCTTTGATTTGACCTAATGACCTAGTTTTTTTCCACAGATGACCCATATCCTACCTTGACCTAGATTTCATCAAGGCAATCATTCTGACTACATTTTAAGAATATCCAGTGTAAAATGCAGCCCCTATTGTGTACACAAGGTTTTTCTTTAATGTCCGGGTGACCTAGTTTTCGACCCCAGATGACCCTTATTCAAACTTTACCAAGATTTAAGCCAGGCAAACATTCTGATTAGTTTTCATGACGATCCGGTGTAAAATGCAGCCCCTATTGCATACTTGAATTTTTCTTTGATTTGACCTATTGACACAGTTTTTGACTCCAGATGATCCATATTCAAACTTGACCTAGATTTCATCAAGGCAATTATTCTGACCAAAATGCATGAAGATCTACTGAAAAATACAGCCTCATTCGCATACACAAGATTTTTCTTTGATTTGACCTAGTGACCTAGTTTTTGACCCTAGATGACCCATTTTCAAACTTGGCCTAGATTTCAACAAGGTAATCATTCTGACCAAATATCATTCTGACCAAATTTCATGAAGATAGTTGAAAAATACAGCCTTTATCACATATACAAGGTTTTTCTTTGATTTGACTTAGTGACGTAGTTTTTGAACCTAGATGACCCTTTTTCGAGCCTGGCCTATATTTCATCAAGTTAATCATTCTGACCAAATTTCATGAAGATCAGTTGAAAAATACAGCCTCTATTGCTTACACAAGGTTTTTCTCTGATTTGACCTAGTGACCTAGTTTTCGACCCATTTCCATGCTTTGCCTAGATTTCATCAAGGTAACCATCCTGACAAAATTTACAATCAGTTGAAAAATACAGCCTCTGTCGCATACACAAGCTAAATGTTTACATACGACAGACAGACAGACAGACGTCGGACATTGTGCAATCACAACTAGACAGCTAAAAACAAACAACAGCTGTCCGTAAGACAGCCGATGCTCGATTATTCGAAATACTGTCCAGAAGCAGGAAAGTTTTTACCCTAAATGTTAAAATATCTATAGACTTTCAATCCAGTATCTGCACATGTGAAATCAATAGCCAAATAAAGTCACTATTGTGTTCACAAGAAATTGTGGATGGTTGAAAGAGGAAGCTCACCTTGTCACTATGCAGTGAACAGGCAGTGGAACATGGGGTCCTGAAAAGATTTATTTATGTTTGAGAGTATGAAAAGGCAATTAATACAGATTCTGAAGGCAATGAATAGTTTGGTGGTTTTAAAGAAAGCTGTTGATGTACAGGGAAAACTGTAAAAGTAAACATAAAATTTCATATAAATCACTATATCTAGCCTATAATAATATAGGATCATTAATGTAAGGGACTGAATGCCAAATCATATACTAAAACACTGATATCAGAGTTACTTCCCTTGGAAAAATTAGTTTTTGAAACCAAAAGAGGAAGTTATATTGTTTGGAAAAAATATATAATCACCAACTACGTAGACATTTAAAGTTTAGTTTTCTGTAAATTTACCAGGTCAGTTATTCCATTTTCTTATCTTTATCAACTTCTTGCCACATTTTAGTACTTATGTTATTAAAAACTGATCAAATTAAAAAATGTAAAAAAAATATAATGTATACAAATCTTGGGCATAAAAAAAATGAAAATTACATAACACAATCATGAAAATGTTTTATGAAGTCTGTCATGTTTAAAATTATATTTCAGGATGTTTCATACACCAGATTACTATCACAATATATCCATGAGACTGTCTGAGGTCCTGGATGATATTGGAGTAAATGAAAATATTGTAATGAAGAGGAGGAGGACAGCTTTACTGGGAGAAACTATGGATATAATCTCATACAGAGCAATTGGTGAACAAGGTACTGTTTATAATTTAGGCAGTCAATCAGAAGGCACCACAACAGTAGGACTGCAATCAGATACTGACATATTTGTCTGTGCAAATGATCTGATTGTGATACAGGACTGGTCTGAATGGACTCCAGGTGAACATAACATCCTGATGATCCAGAATGAAAAAACACCACCTGGTTATTGTCTTCTACAGGTACTTAGAGATGATGCTCCACTTCCTATTACAGATGAAGTAGGTAATGACTTTGTAAATGATACACAAGGAAGGACCTTGATCAAGAACACAATAATTGATATTGCACTGCAAGAAGGACGTCGGAGACAAGGACCATCACATGCATCAGCTGCACAACAAGGTCTTCTTGCAAGTGATATTGTGTTAGCACATCCTTGTAAATCATGGCCCCAGTCATCAAGAGCTTGGTTGCACCAGCAAGAAACAAACAAATGGCCAACAGCAGAAATGAAGAGATATGCAAAATCAACAAAGTGTTATGTTGTTGGTGTTGGCAGCACAGCAAGTGAAAATGTAGCCTTTGAATGGAGACTTTCTACCTCATTAGCTGAACGCTGCTTGATGTTCAATTTGAATATAACTCAGATAAAATGTTATGTCTTAATGAAAATGATTCTTAAATCATACATTAATGTTGAAAATGTTGACAATGAAAGTTACATTTCAAGTTTCATGTGTAAAACTGTTTTATTTCACTGTATAGCAAGTAAACCTTCATGTGTATGGAAGGAGTGTAATATATTAAATTGTTTAAATTACTGTCTATTTACACTGAACAATTGTTTATTAAATGAACACTGTCCCCACTTCATTGTTCATGAAAACAATTTAATGGCAGGAAAATTTTCTGCAGAAGTCAAACAGCAGTTACTTGAAAGAATGTCAACTTTGATACCATTTGATGACATTTCTCTTTTTGGAATTCAAATTGACAACCTTGGTGAAAGACTTCAGATTAAGCTCAATATGATAAATGAAGTACATCATGATATACCACAGCCAGATGAGTGCACAATGGATGTAACAAGTAATTTATTAGAATATACAGCTACAACTGTTTTATACATAGAGAAGATAGGAGATGGAAGTTTAGAAACACTATTACAGAAAGTGATACAACTAAAAAGATACTACAGAACTGGTGACATGTTAGAAAAAACAGCATGCAAACTTCTAGCACCTCTACTTTGTACATCAACAGGATCTCTGATAGCCTCACAGAACATTCAAATTAACAACACAGTTTCTCCTCAAGCACTTACATGGATTGAAGCTGGACTGGACTCAGATGTTGCTTCAAGCAGACTAAAACTTGCATCTATAATGTACTGTGTAGGCAATGCAGAAATAGCTGCTTTAATTCTTTCTCATATAGAAGAACAATATAAAATAGAAGTTACCGAGCCTAAATGTAACTGCTATGCCTTCTATAAATATGCTAAGAGAGGATTTGGTCAACTTTCTAGACAATATGGTGTAGAGGCTTTAAAATATATTGTTGCATTTTGTGTAAAATTTTTCACTTCAGAAATAAACTGTGTACCACATGAACTTCAGTATGAAATGTTTAGGTCAACACAAGAGGACCTGCTACATAGAGGTGAAGATGATGACTGGATGGACTGTGCTGTAGTAGACTCACTTCCATACCTTTACTTTCTACAATACAAGACATACAGTTTCCTACAGAGACCTGAGGAACAGCAACAAGCACTGAACAAACTTGGGTTGGTCATTAGAACAGAGCTCAACCTTGCACACAGAGAAACAGCACTGAATTTACTAGGACAGTGCATGGAACAGGAGAACAGACCTGTTGATGCTCTACAATGTTACACGTCATCTTTACACCTCAGAGAAAGAAACAATGCTGCTAGATTTCATATATGCAGGTGTTTGGCTAATACAATCTCATAAAGATCTACCTACCTGAACTGACTGGACATTCTGATTTTCAACTGACACAATGACAGAATTATGTCATATTTTAAAAAAGCTCTAATTCTTGCTATGAGCTAGTGAGCTTGTTATGAACTTATGAGCCAAGGACCCCACTGGAAATTAGTTGGAAAATTCAATTGGTTATCATGTGGTGTATATATGTCTCTAAATTTATATACGTGAAGACATGTTGGGTTTTTTCTTATTTTGTTTTTTTAATCGATTAAGAGATGTAACATGTAGCTATTTCTGTGATACAATTGAATGTTTGCTTGTATTGGAGTTGTTCTTAATGTGATATGTGTAATGTTTGTAATCATGACATATATATTCACGAATAAATCTATCTATCTATCTATCTATATTATCTACATTTATCAGGAATAGTTCTCAATGAGAGTGAATATCAATAAAACTTTGTCACATATTTTACCCACTCTACAGAAAAGGTTATCATACTTGCAATAGGCACATCAAATTTCACAAATACTGTGTACATAACTATCTAATTTGAGATAAAAATAATCATACTTTAAAAATATTCACCAACACTGTAAATGTGTAGCTTTAAATGTACTGATTCTGCATACTGTGAATGTACTGACTACTTTCACCCTTTGCACACTAAGAATGTACTGACTTGAATTTCAATATTGCACATCAAGAATGTACTTATACAGGGAAAAATGACCACACCCTCTGGCAGCCATGTTTTTTTGATGAATCAAAATAATTTGAACAATCTTGGTAGAGGGTCATACAAGGACTGTTAGTGTAAAATTATTTTAAAACCCGGTAAGCAGTTTCACACAAGATTATTTTAATTTCCACTATAATACATATAGGGAAAAGTGACCATGTCCTCTTGCAGTCATGTTTATTTGACGAATCAGAAAACAATATTTGTGGAAGGTCACATGAGAACCATTTGTGTAAAATTATTTGAAAATTTGGCTAGCAGTTTCACACAAAAAGATTTTATAAGTTTCCACTATATATACGGAAATGTGACCAAGCCCTCTGGGGGCCATGTTTTTTGATGAATCAAAATAATTTGAACAATCTTGGTAGAGGTTTACACAAGGACCATTTGTGTAAAATTATTTTGAAACTTGCCCAGCAGTTTCACACAAGAAGATTTTTTGAATTTCCACTATATACATAATAGGGAAAAGTGACCATGCTCCCTTGCGGCCATATTTTTTGACGAAATGGTATAATTTGAACAATCTTGGTAGAGGGTGACTATTTATGTGAAATTATTTCAAAATCAGACCAATGGTTTAGGAGGAGATGCTGTTTGAAGATTTTTCTATTTTTAGCTCTGGTGGCCCATATCTGTAATCAAGCGGAACCGTTGGAACAACTTTGGTAGCGGACCATATAAGGAACATCCATGCCAAGTTTCATCAAAATCCATTCAGTGGTTTTGGACAAGATGTCTTTTAAACACAACTGTTGATGACGGACGGACGCACGACGGATCACAATAGCTCACCCTGAGCATCGCTCAGATGAGCTAACAAGAGTGTCATGATGACCCTGGATCGCTCACCTGAGTAATATGAGCTACATGTTTCAAATGTCAAACTGATGATAAAATATTAAGAAAGTCAGTAGGTCACATTCATGGTCAATGAAATTCAGTTTTACGATTTCTGTGCAAAACTGTGTATGTCATCAATATTTCAAGGCTGTATCTTAAAAAACAAGAAAGTAGGTCAGTAGGTCAAGGTCACAGTCAAGTGACATCATATTACTTGGGGTCATCAGGTAATTATAATTAAACAGTCTTGGAAATAGGATCAGATGATTTTATAAGTATTTTTCCTATATAACTCATATAATAACTAAGTGACCCCAGGGCGGAGCCTTTTGGTAGAGGACTACTAGACAATGCATCATACCAAATATCAAAAGCCTAGGTCCTATGGTTTCAGACAAGAAGATTTTTAGAGCCTTTTCATATATAAGTCTATATAAAACTTGAGACCCCCAGGGCAGGTCCTCTTTTCACCCAAGGGATACAATTTGAACAATTTTGGTTGAGGACCATAAGACAATGCTACAAACCAAATATCAAAGGTCTAAGTGTTGTGGTTTCAAACAAGAAGATTTTTAAACTTTTTTCCCTATATAAGTCTATGTAAAACTTGGGACCCCCGGGGCGGGGCCATATTTGACCCTAGGGGGATAATTTGAACAGTCTTGGTAGAGGACCACTAGATGATGCTACATACCAAATATCAAAGCCCTAGGCCATGTGGTTTTGTACAAGAAGATTTTCAAAGTTTTCCCTATATAAGTCTATATAAACCATGTGACCCCCGGGGCGGGCCATATTTGACCCTAGGGGGATAATTTGAATAATTTTGGTAGAGGACCACTAGATGATGCTACACACCAGATATCAAAGTCCTAGGCCATGTGGTTTTGGACAAGAAGATTTTAAAAGTTTTTCCTTTCGGTTGCCATGGCAACCAAAGTTCTGCATGGAATTCAATTCTTTGAATAATTTTGAAGTGGGGCCACCCAAGGATCATTCCTGTGAAGTTTGGTGTAATTCTGCACAGTGGTTTTCAAGAAGAAGATTTTTTTAGAAATTGTTGACGGACGACTGACAACGCACGACTGACGACGGACATCAAGCGGTCACAATAGCTCACCTAGTAAGTTTTAAGTCTATATGCCTTTTAGTAATTATAAATTTCAAGTCTATATGCCTTTTAGTAATAACTGTATGTACTTGCATGCAAAACTTTAACCAGGATTTTCTAAGTCCAAAAGGGGGCATAATTTGGCCAAAATGCAGATCAGATTTATGGGACTTGATGCTATCAACTAGTTTTATAACCCTGAAGACACTTGAAGTTTCAATTCAATATCTACATTAGTTTTGGAGATAGTAACTTGCATGTAAACTTTAACCAGGATTTTCTTAGTCCAAAAGGGGGCATAATTTGCTCAAATTACATGACAGAGTTATGGAACTTGACCCAGTTAGGTTGGTAATTGACCTTAAAAAAATTTCAAAGCTATATGCCTTTAAATGATAGCTGTATGCACTTAACCAAGGTGTGACGCCGACGCCAGGGTGAGTAGAATAGCTAGACTAGTCGAGCTAAATTTTATTTGTAGTAAATCCACATTAAATTTTGTGCTTTACATGTGTTGATATTGTACTTACATCATCCAGTAATTCATCAACAATACTGTGGTCAGTTTTCTTCTTCTTTTTCTTCTTGTCTTCCTACAACAGGATAGGACAGCAATGAACATACAAAACTTCCAACTCATATCTATACAAGAAATATCTTTAAAAATGATGGTCGGCGAATTGTAATAAGGAAAGAAGTTTATGAATTTTTCATCTAACATTCATCTTTCATCTAACATTTTTCAAATTGCAAAACTAAACACCGCACTTTAACAATTTAAATGGTTCTCTTTTAATTTTTCGCAAAGGTTTCGTAGGGTTGCAATTTTGTTTCATTTATCCTTAGACGAATAATTACAGCAGTAGTTTAATGAAGATTCATGAAGTGGTTCATGAGAAGAGGTCATTAAACGTGTTTATATTTTTAGCTAAATTGGTCCCTATCCCCATTTGTAACAAAATAGCAGGAGACCTTACGATATTATTACACATCGAGTATGATAAAAATCCATTACATTTTAGTGGTTAATGCGAAGTAAGGCATATCTACTTTTAGCTATAGTGGTCCCTAATAATGCCCAAGTTCCTATATAACTAAATTTTGAAGAGGACCTTATAATGATGCTCCAGATCAAGTATGACAAAGATCCACCAAGCTGTTCATGAGACGCTGTATAAAGGCATTTCTAGTTTTAGCTCTAGCAGCCCCTAAAAGGGGTCAAATGTCCCAGCTGAACAAAGTTGGCTGCGGGCCTAATAAAGATGCTACAAATCAAGTTTGATTAGAGTCCATGAGAAAAAAATCAAAGGATTTTTTATTTATTATTTTTATTTATTTCTAAAATAGGCCAACTGATCCCGCTTTAACAAATGCATATTCGCTATTCATGAATTTTTGGACAATGACGTCACACCTATAAAAAAAGTGAAGGTCAAGCAAAACATACAATTGTAATTATTTCAATATTTCTGTTTCATAAGCAAAGTTGACCGTAGTCATATCACAAAGCAAAGTTTGACCGTAGTCATATCACAGAGATAAACTGTATGCAGCGTACCTTCATTTCAGTGTAATGAGATTCAGTCATTATATAGCATATATATAATAAAACAGATTTCAACTGAGTTCAATATTTGCATACAATACTAAAGAAAAATATTCATATATAGAATAAATCAGTTAAATAATTTATAACAAATATATCAAAGCAAACAAGTACTCATTTAAATATGCAATCTGAATAAGTCACAAAAGCAAGAAACCTTTTCATATACAGACGACAATTGTAACAAGGCAAATCTTTTAAAAAGCACTTCTCTACATAAAAGACTCTTATCACACCCTTATTCATGTGATACGCAGACCGTATTCAGCTCTTTCTTTAATTTGATATATGTTGGTATTTGAACAGGTTTTTATCATATTTATTAAACTTACTTATCATTTTGAAATATATCAATATTCTTGCTAAATATACTGAGCCAAAGTTAGCTTTAAAACTGTGAACAGCGTCGTTTAGAATAAACGCTTTGTCTACATTTCACTCAGCGTAGCACAATCAACAGAGTGAAAGTAATTGACACTCTCGTCCAATCAGGCAGAGTGTTGCATAAATCTTCCATTTTGATAAATTATCTATAATGCGTTATCAAGTAGTTTGATTTGCAAACTGAAGTCACGTGGCATAGGTAACGAAAACGAATTAAGACGGCGTTCGCCGAAAAACTTGAAGAAAATGTGTCTTATTAGGCCTTTGTCATTAAACCTGTACCCTGCTAAATTTCTATAATGGACTGGTCCATCATTCAATTCGGGCAATACCATTTATTTTTCGAAGGCGTGTTTATTGAAAATTTTCTGACCGAAAAGCAAAAAGTGAAGACCATGATTAACCTGCAGTGATGTGCAGTGCACTGGTGGCAAAGGCATAATCACTTGCCGGCAGCAAGCTTAAGGCGAAACCACTCAATTTTGTTGGTATACATTTGTGTTTCCTGTCAAAGTGAATAGACTTCTTATTTCTAAGATTAAGATAAACCTTAATTCTACATGTTTGTTGAGATTTAAGGTAGTTATGCACTTTTGGATCAAAATTTTTTCTACAATGTAGAATTTGATTAAACTCTGATTTTTCAAAACTTCGGAATATCTTAAGAAAATTCAGCAAATAAAAAAGATAGGGTCGTGTGCTTGATTTTTTGCTAGTCTGATTTGAAATATATTTGAATATAAGCAATTTTTCATAATGGGAGTCTATGGGAAAACGCAACTTTTGTAACATTTTCACAAATAGAAATTTTTCTAAAACGTAGATTTTAATGAAACTTCTCAGAGTGGTAAATAAACATATGGCCTATGATATGGTGAAATAAAATTAATGTATAGGTCCGTGTGCTTACTTTTGAGATATTTGGCCATGATTGAAGTGAACTGCCCATTTCAAGCAATTTTGAATGTGTCACATGTTTTTATATGATATTTTAACTTTTGAAAGATAGTAACAGTGCCATTTTAATGAATTGACTCACATATTACCATTAATTCATAAACTGATTTTCATTTCCGTACGCCGAATCCAGGTTTTATTCTATGTTTTCCGGATAAATGACGTTACGCCATCACTTCCGGTTTACCAAACATGCAGAACTACCTTAGTAGTTCTGTTTGTTTGATAAACCGGAAGTAATGGCGTAACGTCATTTAGGCCATAATAAATTAATTCCTAGATTATCATCCATATTTTGTTTAAAAAGGGGGCAGAGGGTAGAATTTTATTTTCTATTTTTAAAACAACTGTACATAGGGGTTCCACTTGACCTGGGAGTAGGGATTTTGACTCTTGATTTACATACAGACTCCTAGGATTTCAGCTGAAGGGTCCTTTTTTTCAACATGAGGAGATATATTTCAGTTTAAACTCACAAAATCAAGCCTTTTATATTCACAATGACAGCTGTTTATATATAAATTATACATTTTGGTTCCTTTTTTTTTTAAGAGAGCGAGATAAAAAAAGGTTGGGGCGGCATAAAAATGAGGGGGCGAGTGGGGATGATAATCTAGGAATTAATTTATTATGGCCTTATCCAGGTAACTTAGAAAAAGCCTTCTTTCTGCGTACGGAAACGAAGATCATTTTATAAATTAATGGCAACCCGTAAATTTATTACAATGGCAATGTTACTCTCTTTCTAAAGTTAAAATATGATATTAAAACATCTGACATGTAAAATAACTCAAAATAATATTATAAAAACCAGTTTGAAATGTGAGGATTACATTAATCATGCCATTGGGCAATTATCTCAAAAACACATGGACATATACATTTTATTTTTCCATGTCATAGGACATGTTTATTTACGACAGTGATTTTTTTTATTTCAATCTACATAAAAAATTCTATTTGCAACAATGTTATGAAAATTGTGATTTTCCCATAGACTCCCATTATGAAGACTTGCATGAAATTTATCCACATTTTTCAAATCAGCCTTACAAAAATTCAAGCACACCTCCCTATCTTTTTTTTATTCTTTTTTATTTGCGGAATTTTCTAAGCATATTCTGAAGTTCTGAAAAATCATGGTTTGATTAAATTCTATATTGTAGCAAAAATTTTCATCTGAATGTGCAGACCTTAACTTGATGTATACACAACATTTAGTCCCGGAAATCATTAGTCCTCCACCTCTGATTCATGTTGGGAAGTTGGAAGTTACTTGCGGAGAACAGGTTTGTACTGGTACAAAATCCAGGATAACTGGTAAGGTTAACTGCCCGCCGTCACATGACTGAAATACTGTTGAAAAACAGCGTTAAACCCCAAACAAACAAATTTATGGTTGAAGAACGTGAGAATATGTAATGGCAAGGTAATTGCCAACTGTAATATGGGTCTAATACCTTCACCTGCTAAATTTCTTTAATTAACTTGTCCATCTTCCAATTTAGACAGTATCATTAACTGTTAAAGGGGTGCTTACCAAAAAGATACCGAGTGGCAAACAGCGCAGGTTTTGATGTGCTTTTTGTTTGTTTGTTTTGGGTTTAACGCCGTTTTTCAACAGTATTTCAGTCATGTAATGGCGGGCAGTTAACCTAACCAGTATTCCTGGATTCTGTACCAGTACAAACCTGTTCTCCGCACATAACTGCCAACTTCCCCACATGAATCAGAGGTGGAGGACTAATGATTTCAGACACAATGTCATTTATCAAATAGTCACGGAGAACATACGCACCGCCCGAGGATTGAACTCGCGGCCCCGATATCCGTAGACCAACACTCTTACCTACTGAGCTAAGCGGGCGGGCTGTCTTGATGTGCAGTTTGATTATTAACTGCATTGGCCGCAAAGGCAGAATCAATTGTGTCCAGCATGATAAGGTTTGAATCATTTTATTGCCGCTAAATGGCTTATGCCAAAGCGTAGTTATTATGTGGTTGCAGGATCTTGTACTTTACAATTTTAATTATATATTTTTACTTCATGGTAAAGTATATTATAACAGAATATGTAAGTGTAAAGGGTATGATAAATACCTTATTTGATGTACCATCTTTTGAGGCCTTTATATTTGCCTGTCCGGCCGAACTGTCTTTTGCATATTTGCTCCAGGCTCGTGGTTTGTTTGTGTCTCCAAAATCTTTTGCGACTTCTATCTAAAAAAAGATAATTTGTTAAATGACAAAAACAGAATCCAACTAGAATGTGTCTGTAGGACACAGGGTGTGCATCCCCACCCCCCCACATCCCCCTGGTACATTTGTCACAAATAAGGGGAAATAATTCAAATGTTTGCAGTCTTCATGGGGTATAGCCTCATGAAAAGGATTCATTATTCTATACCATATACTTTTTGAGCTATGAGCATCACAAACAAAAAATCCACTTTTTTGGCTATTTCAAGGGCCATAACTCTGAAATAAACGCTTACATTCTCAAGAAGAATGCCAAGTGTGCAAGGTCACATTATGATAAAGACTCAAGCAAGGTTTCATGAATTTACATTAAATACTTTCTGAGTAAGGCACATAATTAGGTGAAAATATGCATTATTTTACTATTTCAGGGGCCATAACTCTGGAAATAAGGGTGGACCTAGATGAAAAATAGTAGGTGCACAAGTTCATATCATGATAAAGACTCATGCAAGGTTTCTTCAATTTATATCAAATACTTTTTGAGCTAGGCATGTCACAAGGTACAAATGTGCATTTTTGACTATTTCAGGGGCTATAACTCTAAAATTAGGGGGCGGAGCCAAACAAAAAATAGAAGGTGCGCAAGTTCATATCATGATAAAGACTCATGCAAGGTTACATCAATTTCTATCAAATACTTTTTGAGCTAGGCGCGTCAAACTTCGGGCGGACGGACAAGAGCAAATCTATATGCCCCCACCATGGGGGGGGGAGGCACAAAAATACATAACCTTATACAAGTTTATATTTAAATGACATGTTTAATTTTTTTCAAAACATTAAATATCAAAATTAACATGCTAATTTCATCCAGTATTTTTTATCTAAATCTTAAAACTCAATGCTCACACTTCATAAGTTTTCTTGATCATGTTGATGTTTTTGTTTTGTTTTTCAGTTATACCAATTTATTTCTGCTTAAGTAAGACCAAAGTTTGAGGCTTCTAGGAATCACCCATATTAGGTGTGGTAATGCCAATCTACATCCTCCTGACCAACACTCTCATCACTAAACAGCCACTCTTTTCAAACTTTGTTACAAACAAGAAATGTATGCCATCCAAAATGGGATTCTTGGGATAAGTTGGATTCTCTAACTGAACAAGGTCAAAACCTGAAGTATATAACAGGAGCACTGTTTCCATTCATGACAGTGTACAAACAATCTTTAACCCTTACCATGCTGGACATGATTGATCCTGCCTTTACATCCATGCAGTCTGATCATGATCTGCACTTTAGCTATTCAGTCAGTATCTTTTTGGTAAGCACCCCTTTTAACAGTTAATGGTACTGTCCAAATTGAAAGATGGACAAATTCAGCATAGAAACTTATCAAGGTAAGGGTTAAGAAATCCAGCAGTCATTGAATATAGATAACATTATTAGGTTGCAAGAGCTGTCTCTACAATCACTGTTCATAATATATAGGATATAACTTACAAAAAAAAACTTACCACAATTTTAGAAGCATCTATGAAGGTTTTATTAAACTGTTTTAAAGCTGCCTGGGCCTCTTGTTCTGTCTTGAATCCAATGAATGCAAATTTTCTGAACACCCCACTCTTTGTGTACTTCAAACTACAATCTGTCACAGAACCAATTTTTCCAAAATGATTTCTCAGCTTGTCTTCTTTGATCTGAAAAATAAAGCTGATTAAATGTAGTTCACATAGGAAATGTATGTAGTTCACATAGGAAATGTGTGGTATTGATTCTCTTCATATAATCATTAAACAAGAGGGACATGATGGCCCTATATCGCTCACCTGTTATCATTGCACTTGAGGACAAGAAGGCCCTATCTTAAGTCCAAAGGACAGGAACAACAAAGGGAAGAAATTTAACCAAAAAGAAAAAAAAATTCTTACAAGGTATAGATATGTCAAAATACACCTAAAAATTGGAGGTACCATCCATGTTGTACCACAGAAAAGTGGTCTCGTTCTCGGCCAATAATAAAAAAGTTACTAAAAATAAGCTATTTATAGTAATGTAAAAGGGAAGTAATTAAAAAAAAATTGTAAGTGAACAAAAGAAGGGTCTGCCAAATAAATCTGTTGACATAAATGAAATTTCAGATCAGTATCTTCATTAGTTACGGAGATATACCCATTTTAATTTGAAATAAAGGGAGGTAATCTGACATAAAATCAGTCCATAGTTATCTACCCTGATTGTCTCAGTCCAACTAATAACAATAATGAAATTTCAAATTAGTCCTATAAGTACTTACTGATATAAATCCATTTTGATGACAATCCGGGGAGGTAATCAGATATAAAATAACTCTGGAACCTACGATTTGATCTGATTTGTCATGGAATCCAAGATTTATTGTTGCTGAAGATAATTTGGAAGTTTGTATCAAATTAAACCATAAATGAAGTCTCTATATGGCTGCAAAAGGCAAAATAGCCAATTTTGGACCTTTAAGGGGTCATAACTCTGGAACCCATGAAGGAATCTGGCCAATTCAAGAAAGGAAGCAAGATCTTGTGGTGATACAAGTTGTGTGCAAGTTTGGTTAAAATCAAATCATAAATGAAGCTGCTATTGTACAGACAAGGTCAAAATAGCTAATTTTGGCCCTTTCAGGGGCCATAACTCTGGAACCCATAATGGGATCTGGCCAGTTCAAGAAAGGAACCAAGATCTTATGGTGACACAAGTTTTGTGCAAGTTTGATTAAATTCAAATCATAAATGAAGCTGCTGTTGTGCAGACAAGGTCAAAATAGCTAATTCTGGCCCTTTCAGGGGCCATAACTCTGGAATCCATAAGGGAATCTGGCCAGTTCAAGAAAGGAACCAAGATCTTATGGTGATACAAGTTGTGTGCCAGTTTGGTAAAAATCAAATCATAAATAAAGCTGCTATTGTGCAGACAAGGTCAAAATAGCTAATTTTGGCCCTTTCAGGGGCCATAACTCTGGAACCCATAATGGGATCTGGCCAGTTCAAGAAAGGAACTGTGACCTTATGGTGATACAAGTTGTGTGCAAGTTTGGTTAAAATAAAATC
The DNA here is from genome assembly GCF_021730395.1 of Mercenaria mercenaria. Classification (NCBI taxonomy): domain Eukaryota; kingdom Metazoa; phylum Mollusca; class Bivalvia; order Venerida; family Veneridae; genus Mercenaria; species Mercenaria mercenaria. The sequence goes on from NC_069372.1 coordinate 7,894,169, forward strand.
ATAAATGAAACCGCTATTGTGCAGACAAGAAATTGTTGACGCACGGACGGATGCACGGACTGAAGACGGACGACGGACGAAGGGTGATCACATAAGCTCACCTTGTCACTATGTGACAGGTGAGCTAAAAACAAGGTCTTCACAATTAGATAGGATTTGAACCAGATGGGTGATAGCCAGGGTGGAACCAAGCAGGCATTAGCCACTGGGTGAATAAATACCCAAGTACCTGAATGATCACTAATGGTAGATCAGATGCTAAACAACATAAAGACCTTGATAAATTTTATTCTAGCTTGCTCAGTCACTCACATAATATTACAAAAAAATGTGTTGACCTTTTTTCATCCAGTTAGTAAATAAGTGGATGTCATGTGGCAGACTGATGTCATAAATGACATTATAATTATTTGTTCTTGCAATGGTCCACATGTCTTTGTCACTAACTTCTAAATTCTTTTTTTTTTCAATTTTTCTAAATAGATAAAGTCCTATAGTACATTTTAATTATTTTCCTAACTCATTTGTCAAGTCAAAAAGTTACTGATATATCCTGACATTTTTTTTTTATAATGAGTAACACTAAGTCTTGCCTATATATCAAATAAAATAATCACTTATATATTATGTATGGTGGGATGATTATATTCCGTTACTATTTAACTCTTTACAGGAAAGTAGACACTTTCATTCACGTCAAGAGACAATTGGTCCAAAATAACAGGGAAAGGAAAATTGTGATTTAAAAGATAAAAACAGGGGGAAGAACAAGGTTCTGGTGAAGTGTGTCCAATGTTGCAAACAGTAGCATTGAACTGATCAATGGTTGGAAGAAAGGGAATGTCAGGCAGACTAAAGTCCTGGGAAAAAGGAGTATTTATAATAGTCAGTGGTTGCAGAGATTAACCTTAAAACAGTGGATGATAATGGCGTGAATGCCTAGTTAGGGGGGATCAGATTTATAACCTTCCATGGGGATTGCAACCAGCTGATTTGAGATTTTATATATAAGAGTCGGGAGTCAATGCAATGTGCCGGAGATCTAGCCTACACCATATTAGACTGTATAGCAAGTCAGTGACACTGAATTTGGGTTTGTGTGTATGGAAGCCAGACTTCAGACATTTTCTATCCTAGTCCAAATAATACGACGTTTCAGGACTGCATGATAACTACTGACAGTCGCTGTCTCCGTAACGTCCAAACTTCTTCTGCATATTTCTGTTAGAAAATCCCCAATTAAAATCCACTGGGAACGTTTTCTGGTACATGTACAAAGTATTTGTAACGATTACATCTCTAATAATGGATATATGCATAAACTTGCCTTGCTGACATTTTATGTATGTATATATTGTGTTTAATTTCTGTAACTTAGTATCACATTGGAAATTTGCTGTAACTAGTGTCAGGACAGATTTCTCCTGACACCTGTCACATCATATTTTTGAAGATATGATTCTCCTATTTAAACAGTTAAAATTATGGATTAAATTTTGCCCATATGAAGTTTCTACATGAATATTAATGTTTAATTTATTAAAGCAAGTAAGTGTGACAAGTATATTATAACTTTTCTTGATTTTTTTTAAAGTCTTTTTTTTCCTAACAGTAAAATGCAGATATGGGTAAGGCTCTGAGAGATGACAACTATAAAATATCAGATCATAAATCATCCAAATAAGCCAAATTCCTGTACCATATCAACATTATAGGCTAAATCCTATCCTTTGGTATTTCCGTAAATAGGGTCAGGGGGCTGGCGAGATTAACCGATATAAAGACCATGTACAATATTAGCAATTATTTTCTCCAGAAGATAAGGATTTAGGAAAGTTCTTACTTTCCCACAATGAAAATATAATATTACGACCTCGGCAACAAAATTTTTGCAAAATTAATTTGTTAACCTTGAAAAATGCAAATAATTTCACACCTTCAGCATACATGCCATATTTTCAGATGATCTGTAAATGAGATTTGCCTCAACAGGGCTTTTTTTAAAGGGAGATTTGGGTAAAAATAAGGGAGACTTTTATTTGCTAATTTTTATGTGCGAAATAGCCGTTTCATGACAAAATCAACAAGTCTTCTATATTGAATTGATGAGTGGAACCAACAGTTGTGTACAGAATGCATGATTATTACTTACAGCACTTTAATTAATCCAAGGAAATTCAGAATTCCATGAAAGATTGAACCAGGAACTTTTTACTTTATGTGATGCTTCTGCATCTGGAGAGAGTGATCTTTTTGACATGTTTAAGCATACAATATTCAAAAGACTGCGGAGATATCATGTCAAAACAGTCTTTTAAGGGCAGTCATTTCTTTTCAGAAATGAAGTTTGAAACAAAAATGAAAGTCGTTCTACTGCTGGATTGTCCATATTTAGATTAAAACTACATGTATTTAAACTGGGAATTCTTCTCCCGTTAATTATTGCAACATGACAATATCACAAAGGAATGGCAGTCAATTCTTTGGGCAGTATGAACTGCAATTTATTTCATAAAATTCACTTATCCCAATTCATGTTTGTCCGAAATTCTGTGTAGTCTGACATTAACTCGCCAATTTTTGTTAAATCGTGGTTGATTTTTTGCATGTTGTGCAAGTATTTAAATTGAGAAGCATGAACTTGGTGTTAGCACTAACCTGTCTCATCTTCCGATGGCTCGATAAGTACTGAGGTCAGCAAAAACGAAAGTACACTTTGGCAGGTGGAGGTAAAATGACGTAATTTTAACAGGGATATAAATTAACACTCAGACCCTATTAGCCAACTGGGCTCATTACAGGCAAATTCTAGGGGCCCAGCCTAAAAGTTAGGGGCCCAGCTATTATTAGCGGGTAAATATACTAACAGCAGTTTAGATCGACATAATTAATGATAAGTCTTGTAATTTGCTTCCTGCCAAAATACATCAATTTCTTAAATATAATTACAGAACACTCATCAAACTCAAACATTCGGACACAGCCTCTCAAACACAGACGCACTTAAAGTTTGAATGATTTTTGCAGCACTAGAGGATTTGGGTTGTTTATGGGCATTTTGATAGAGGCTGCACGCTTATGGACATCTGAATTGTAGTATTTTGTTACATTGTCGTGTTACAGGTCACTCACAAGTACGAAATTATTACTTGTACAAAAAGTACACACCATGTTGCGGTCGGTGTTCTATGCAGCCGCGGTCTGTTAACAGCCCATTTTTCATTAAAGTCCTCATTGGCCTTTAGGTCTTTAAATAATCCTGATAATATTTCCATTTGTCCCCGCGACCGGCCGTTCTAAGCTCTTTAACAACCTTCAATAAACCTCTACTTTCTAGTGCCGTATTTCTATGGGCGCAGCCATTGTTAGTGTCAGAGTAAATGATCCGCCTATTCCGATTGGTCGTAGTATATATCGGTAATTTTGATTGGTCGATTTAAGTGACGTAGTGCATATTAATAAGACAGTCTCGGAAAAACCCAGAATATTGACATTAATAGGTGAATCCAAAGCCATTCGCCGGCTGGGCGACTATTTTGGAAAATTGACTCGACCAGCTTCAAATCTGGACTGGGCGAGTGTTAATTTATATCCCTGATTTTAAGACTGGTTTTCATATTGTTTTGAAAACTACGAATCAGCGACTTTGATGTTATTGAATCAGTCTAAAATCTCAAAATGCACATGTTTACAATTGCCTACGGGTAAGATAAAATGGTTAATTAGTTGCAGATGGTGACAGCAGGTGGAAAGATAATTAATGCCTCAGGCGTGTATCTCTCGATAAACAGACAACTATCAAAATATGTTTGAAGAGTATTTCCAGACTACTCGATATTGAATTTCAAGTATTTTCTAAAGGACAACACTGGGTCCGAGATACGATTTTTCGACAGAGGACTTTTTTCTGACTTTATTTTTTTACGGGAGATTTTCATGTCCCCGCGGGAGACCAGGAGATATATTGAAAATACGGGAGAAAAAGTCTCACGGCGGGAGATATGGCATGTATGCTTCGGTCTTGAGCCATGGAACCGGCAGTGTAGAATAAAAGATAAAATTTAAAAAATAAAGTAAACTTTGAGGATATTTTTGCTATATCCAGCTATATCTTAATTACAACAATGTTTTATGATAATCTGCAATACCTTTTTTTTTTAATACATTTTCTTTGTTTAAACTTTGAAAAAAAGGATAATCTTAAACACTACCGCTATATAGCATAATGGCCAATACCCCCCTCACCGTAAAACTGGGAATGGGTGTTTTTTGGTGGCTTATACCGGAAAATGGGATCATCATCTTTAGTGAATGGGGTATATTCGCAGTTGGATAAAACTCTATTCATTTTATTAGTGTTTACACATTTATCCTATGATGATATCGAGAATATGTTAACCATATTTTAGTGTTTTTCCTTATACAAGTTTTACATCATAATAATGGACATTATTGAACTGCTTATAAATGTAGATTATACTGGTATAAATTATAATATCCGAAAGGCCTATCCGAAAATTCTACTTCTACATCAAGAGCCAAATTGAACCAGTCATCAAATCACAACGCCTGATTCATTAACTATTGTGAAAATTACTATGGAAAAGGTATAGGAGAGGAAAACTTACCCCACTTGGGAGATTCTTTACAATTAAACGTGACATTTTGACATAAAATTGTTTTCACCTATGTGAGAAACATGGTTCCGGTTATATCTAAATTTAAAGCACCCATGGAAATTATATCGTTGTCGTCTTGAAGTTTAGAAATTTACTTTATAACAACATTTCTTTATTTTCTTTATATAATATGAAGTTTAAATGAAAACGCACATTTTCATTTTTCTTTCTCGTTTTTCTTCAAGCAAGAAATAAAATTGTTTTAACGGTTTAATGCAGAATTAACAAAGGAGTAGCTGAAGTTACCTCCCTTAAAATCAATAACGCCATTTGCAACTAAATTTGACCAAAGTCCAATTTCATTAGTAAACTGTTAATAAAATGTGAAATATTTAAAGTCATCATAATTTAACCGTTAGACTGATAAACAAACACCTCTCGAAAAAGGTACCTTGGTAATCGGAATAGTTGGTTCATTGTTTATTGGTGTTTAATCCAACAAAAAAGCACATATCGTACAGTGACCTTGACACCTAGTGTCAACAAAGCTTTTGAAAGAGGCACACACACACACATTGCGCGTGTGTCACATACATTTCATCCCTAGATCACGCCCACATATGTACTATTCCAAGTCACATGCATTTTGAAAAATAGAACGGCATACATGTGATAAGTTCAGAATCCCAAAACTGGAGGTTTGCCAATTTTCAGCTGGAGTTGGGGTCTCAGAACTGGAGGTTTTTTATCGACATAAATTAAGCGCGCGGACACATAACTTAGAGGCAAAATCCAACATTTTTGGCCACACAATAATGTATATAAGTCTACACCAGAAGAAACAATCCTCATAACTCTTGATTTGAATTTTGACAGAGTTATGCCACTTTTTAACTTCATTTTTTTGTTAAAGTTTTATATAATGTCTAATATCTCTGTTACATACAAAGCTATTGCCTATTATGCCCCTTTTACTGGCAAAGCTTTAATTCAGAGTCAATCACAGAAAAGTCGAGCATGCTGTCTTACAGAAGCTCCCTTTTGTTCTAACTTAAAACTTTCTTAACAGATTAAATTTGTAGAAACAAAGTCTCAATTTAGATCTGAAATGAAGGTGAACATGCATTAACATTATTCTACTCGAGGACTTAAAAAAAACGAAGCTCTAAATTGGTCTGAATACAACTCATATATTATGTAAATTCCTTACCCCACCCCCACTTTCGTATAAAAATACTGATGATTTTGACATGAAAAATAGAAAACAGAAATGCATCAACATGTATTTACCCTTACCAAAATAATGTAGACTGATGTTATCAAATAAATGAGTGTGTGTTTTCATCCAACTTTCAATGAAATAAGTTCGATTTAGTAGCAAATTAATTTGGTAAACATTGGAAGAAAATGGCGTAACTCCGTAAAGGGAAATAACACTCCTGTTCTAAAAATAGTAATGGGTTGGTTTTTCCAACAATTATTTATGTGATTTTACCAAGCAAAATTTTTCTTTGAATAATCAAAATTCATTTCTGTTGGGAATTATTTCTTATGACTGGGAGTTTTCTGCTTCAAATTGGTAAAAATTGGAGCTTAATTGGCATTGGGAATGGGCAGATATTCGGCCCCGTGAAACAGGTGGAAAAGGCCATGCTTGTCTAATCCCTTATCAAAACAAACAATTAATAATTCACCTGTGAAAAACAACTCTTTCCTCCAGCTATATGTGTGTCAAACAAGTATAATACACAACAGTCCATGACACTTTGATTTACCGTGTAAACATGTTTGACACTCCTCGGTAATTATCAACCCAATCATTGATTTTTTTTTTTTTTTTTGAAAAGCGGGAGAAATATGGTTTTGGTCGGGAGACGGGAGGCAAGGTGAAAAAATCGGGATTTTGACCCTCCCGCGCGGGAGATCACATGTATGAGAACAGTCTTTTATTCTAAGAAAATCTTTAAATCGAACTTGCCCGGCGACGTTGACACTGTGTTTTCACACCATTTTATACCATATAATAGAGTTTTTACATTCACCAGTGATATGTGTAATTTCTACAGCATAAATAAACGTGACAAAAAGTAAACCTGCAGGGAGACAATTCAAAACCAGGTCTATTTTGTGTTGAAAAAGAAAAAAAACTAAATTTTCCATGTGATGGTGTTTTGACAGCTTCTGGAGGGCTTTGCCCCTCAGATCTTCCAATAGGGGCTACCATCCCCTCAGACTTGAATCACACTTGTGGCCTTTGCAGAGCCTTGACATTTATGAAGAAAATACTGTTTTTAACTTGGTCATTAATGGATAAATTAAGAGCTGACACTTGACTTATTAATCTTAATAACATTTGGAATTATATCTAAAAAATTCAGCTTCAGAGATGTCTGTATACAGTTAGGGACAAATTCCATATTGAAACCTTACCAGAAAGTACCTAGTAAATCATAGCTTTCAAAGTTTAAGCATTTTCACTTGGGACCAGTAATGCAGTCTAAATGGAATATTGCTGCATTCATTTTTTTAGCTTGTCTGATTATGCTGATTGTGGGAAAAAAATCTACTAAGTATTGTGATCACTTGATTGTTGGTGTCAGCATTGGTTGAAATTTTTGTTTTGGTCCACCTTTTCTCAAAAAAAATACAAGAGCTACAGATTTAATACTTTCCAAACTTGTTTATCATCATTAGATGACTATGTAGACCAAGAACCATAACTCTGATACCTATTTGACAGAATTATGGCCCTTTTTGGACTAAGAAAATTAGTATATTTTGGTTGTCTTTTGTTGAAAACTTACCTTAGCTTAGAGTAAGAAGGCCAAGAACTATAAATCTTTTCTTACATATTGTCCAGCACTTGCCGACGTGCCAATGCACCCACAGTTGGTGCTCTTGTTGTAGAATGCATAAATAAAGGTCATTATTTTCAGCCATTTTTGTTGACTTTGAGTTTTTGACATTTTCAGAAAAATGGAAGTCAACAGAATTGAGTGAAACTCAACAATATTAATGACTTTTATTTATACTTAAAAAAGTAAAACAGTTATGTACAAGCTGTAATACTGAGGTTTTTATTCAATTACTGTGTAAATTTAGAGATTGAAAAATCTGTTAATTTATCCATTATCAGTAAATTTACATGTTAATGAAAATACCACTTTCTTAGACCTGCAGAACTCTTGCCAATATTAGAAATAATCATTTAATTGTAAGCGGATGCATATATTGATTTACTAAGCTATATTTGGTAATTTTTCAGGTAAGAATATCAACCAACACAACCCTTACAAAAAAAACAAAAAAAAAAACAAAACAAGACATGATTGAAATCCATAGAAAAGTTGTCCATTCAAAAGCTCAGATGAGCTGCATTGTATTTGCTCACTGTAATGTTGACTTTATTTTTGTCTAAATGTGTTTTTTATATTTTTTACAAGGTGTAATTATTTAAAAAAAAAAAATGAATAAAGCCATTTTGTATGTTTTACTTTTTAACTTCAGAAACACTTTCATTTTTTAAAATGCAGACTTCACATTATGTATTCGCAATCATTTGTATTTCAGAAAACAAAAGATTTGTTTTTACCCTGTCCGTCCCTCCATCTGTCCCACTTCATTTCCATCAATAACTGGAGAACCATTTGACCTAGAACCTTCAAACTTCATAGGTTGGTAGGGCCTATGGAGTAGACGACCCTTATAGATTTTGGGGTAGCTCCATCAGTCATTTCTGATCAATAACTTGTGAACCACTTGACCCAGAATGTTGAAACTTCATAGGATGATTGGACATGCAGAGTAGATGATCCCTATAGATTTGGGGGTCACTCTGTTAAAGGTCAAGGTCACAGGGGCCTGAACATGGAGAACCATTACCAATCATTTGCCTGTCACATTTCATTTTTGATCAAAAACTGGAGAACTGTTTGACCTAGAATCTTCAAACTTCATTGGGTGATAGGGCTACAAAGTAGATGACCCCTATTTTTTGGGGAAGGGGGAGTTATTGGATCAAAGGTAAGGCCATGACCCCTATAATTTTTGGGGTAACTCCATTAAAGGTCAAGGTCACAGGGGCCTAAACATTGAAAGCCATTTCTGATTAATAACTTGAGAACCACTTGACCCAAAATGTTGAAACTTCATAAGATGATTGGAAATGTAGAGTAGATGATTCCTATAGTTTTTTGGGTCACTTGATCAAAGTTCAAGGTCACAGAGGCCAGAAATAGGAAAACCGTTTCTGATCAATAACTTGAGAATCATTTGACTCAGAACCTTCAAACTTCATAGGGTGATAGGACTTACAGAGTAGACCCCCCTGTAGATTTTGGGATCATTTGAGCAAAGGTCACGGTCGCAGTGGCCTGAACCTGATCAATATCTTGAGAACCACTTGACCCTGAATGTTGAAACCTCACAGGATGATTAGACATGGAGATCAGATGGCTGCTATTGATTTTGGGGTGACTTGATCAAAGGTCAAGGTCACAAGGGCCAGAACATGGAAAACCATTTCCAATCCATAACTTGAGAACCGCTAGGCTAAGATAATTGAAAGTTCTTGGGATGATTGGACATGCTAAGTTGATGATCCCTATTGCAGCCAACCTTTGATGTCTATTGGACTTTTGCTTCTGTCCCCTATTGACTTCTTGCCTATTACTGCTATGCATTGGGAGAAATGTGCGCTTTTCTACTCTTTTCTACAAAAGCATCTTCTAGTTCTTTTAATCTTGCACTTTTGTAAGATCTGTCTCACTTTTAAAAACTGTCACATGACTTGCGCCTCTGCCGTATTATTTTGACTGACCGTTTGGATTATTAACTAGATATAGACATAATTTTTTTACCTATAAGCCTACATTTTGACCTTTTCTGTTGCATTATCCATGTAATATCTAGCACTATTTATTTCTATATGATAAACTTTGAAAGGTGTATTTAAGTTCCAAGCTGAAACTTAGTCTTACCTATTTGGCTTAATTGGGATAGCATATTTTATGATCCAGTATTTCAGAGTTGCCGTCTTGCACAATACTGTGAAATCATTAATATTTATGGGGGACTAATTTTTCATGGATTTCATTGTTGAGTCAGTCAGTGAAATTTAATCCAAACGAACAAGTAAAATTCCCATTCATATTATGTTCAAAACTTCAAATCCACAAATTTATATCTCCACGAAATTGCCGTTTTGACCAAAACCATGAAATTTCATGCCAACGAATTTAAATGATTTTTCTGTAACAAGTGAAAAAATTACCATTTTATCCTAAATTTTCTATCATTTGGACTAAAATTAAAGGATACAAAGCTAAGATGTATTTTTCTTTATTACAGGTGAGACAGTGACTATGGGTGTGTTTGGACTGTCGTGGACTAGTGTTGTACTGAGTATAGCAGCTGGTTATCTGCTTATAGTTCTAATTCAGCGGTACTTGAAATTCCGTCGCAAAGCTCTAATCTTGTGCAAAATACCAGGTCTGAAAACAGAATTTCTCTTCGGGAACTCTAGACAGGTATGAGCAATTTACAGCTTGACCACACAAGGTATATGGAGAGCTCTTCTACTCACAGTTGTGTCAGTGTCCATGTCTGCTTCCACAACTTTGTTGAACTTTTAGTTAATGGTGGCAAATAATTCCAATGATTCCACCTTTGAGACCAGTGCAGACCAAGATCAGCCTGCACATCTGTCCAAATTATCTCTGATAGATTTTTTTTTTTCAAAAATTAAATTTTATAGATATTATTTTGAGAAACTAAAAACAGTTGTTTCTCATTATCACGACTTTATATTAAACTGTGAAATCATTTAATTTCGTGGGCATGAAATGTCGTGGGTTTGGTCAATTTTGGGGATTTGAATTCGTGGATTTCAACTTTTGATCATAAAATGAATGGGAATTTTACTTATTCGTTGGGATTAAATTTCATGGATTGACAACCACGAAATCCACAAAAATTAGTCGCCCACGAATAATAATGATTTCACAATATAACACAAGGGCCATAACACTAGCACCAGGATTTCATGCCAGTTAATGCCCCCTGTTACATAGAATTCCAGGCTAAGCTTATGATGCACTTTTTCTCTGTTATTACTGAATAGATTTGATTTAAACTGAAACTAATAGTTCCTTCACTCATTTTTATGCCCCTGAAGGGAGGCATATAGTTTTTGAACCGTCTGTCTGTCGGTCTGTCCGCATTTTTCGTGTCCGGTCCATATCTTTGTCATCGATGGATGGATTTTCAAATAACTTGGCATGAATGTGTACCACAGTAAGACGACATGTCGCACGCAAGACCCAGGTCTGTAGCTCAAAGGTCAAGGTCACACTTAGACATTAAAGGTTATTGCATTGATGGGCGTGTCCGGTCCATATCTTTGTCATCGATGGATGGATTTTCAAATAACTTGGCATGAATGTGTACCACAGTAAGACGACATGTCGCGCGCAAGACCCAGGTCCGTAGCTCAAAGGTCAAGGTCACACTTAGACATTAAAGGTTATTGCATTGATGGGCGTGTCCGGTCCATATCTTTGTCATCGATGGATGGATTTTCAAATAACTTGGCATGAATGTGTACCACAGTAAGACGACATGTCGTGCGCAAGACCCAGGTCCGTACCTCAAAGGTTAAGGTCACACTTAGACATTAAGGGATAGTGCATTGATGGGCGTGTCCGGTCCATATCTTTGTCATCGATGGATGGATTTTCAAATAACTTGGCATGAATGTGTACCACAGTAAGACGACGTGTCCTGCGCAAGACCCAGGTCCGTAGCTCAAATGTCAAGGTCACACTTAGATGTTAAAGGTCTTTTTTCATGATAGTGCATTGATGGGCGTGTCCGGTCCATATCTTTGTCATTCATGCATGGATTTTAAAATAACTACGCATAAATGTGTGAAACAGTAAGACGACGTGTTTCGCGCAAGACCCAGCTCCGTAGGTCAAAGGTCCTAAACTCGAACATCGGCCATAACTATTCATTTAAAGTGCCATCGGGGGCATGTGTCATCCTATGGAGACAGCCCTTGTTTTTATTTAATTCAAACTTAAAAGAAAGATACTTGTTCCACGTCACCACATCACATTTAGTGCAGATATCTGTATTAGAGATGTATCAATCACTCAAGTTATGTCAGATATATGCTTAACTTTACTCTCAGCATTGATATAGTCAAGTGCTCTGTCTCTACTGACAGCTTTAAATTTGTTTTACCAGACCTGTAAGGTAGGCTCTACCTCCATTTATCTACTGCGGCCTTTGTCGCCAAGTAGTTAAAAGTCGCTGACTTCAGATCACTTGCCACTCATTAATGTGGGCTCGAGCCTCAATCGGGGCATTTGAATTTTTAATGTAAGGAAGATATCCAGCTGGCTTATGGAAAGTCGGCGGTTCTACAAAGGTGTATGCCTGTTATGAAGTAATGCATGGAGGGGAAACTGGGGTCTTTCTCCATCACCAAAGCTAGAGTCCCTGTTATTGTGTTGGTTCGACATTAAACACAACAAAAAAATCCATTTATCTATATCACAATTATTTTCAGAGAATTTATGATGTCTCCCCCCCCCCCCACCCTCTGGGGGAGACATATTGTTTTTGCCCTGTCCGTCCGTCCGTACGTACGTACGTCACACTTCATTTCCGAGCAATAACTGGAGAACCATTTGACCTAGAACCTTCAGACTTGATAGGGTTGTAGGGCTGCTGGAGTAGACGACCCCTATTGTTTTTGGGGTCACTCTGTCAAAGGTCAAGGTCACAGGGGCCTGAACATTGAAAACAATTTCCGATCAATAACTAGAGAGTCACTTGACCCAGAATGTTGAAACTTAACAGGATGATTGGTCATGAAGAGTAGATGATCCCTATTGATTTTGGGGTCACTCCATCAAAGGTCAAGGTCCAAGGGGCCTGAACATTGAAAACCATTTCCGATCAATAACTAGAGAACCACTTGACCCAGAATGTTGAAACTTCATAGGATGATTGGTCATGAAGAGTAGATGACCCCTATTGATTTTGGGGTCACTCGGTCAAAGGTCAAGGTCACAGGGGCCTGAACATTGAAAACCATTTCTGATCAATAACTAGAGAACCACTTGACCCAGAATGTTGAACAGGGGCCTGAACATTTAAAAACCATTTCCGATCAATAACTAGAGAACCACTTGACCCAGAATGTTGAAACTTCATAGGATAATTGGTCATGAAGAGTAGATGACCACTATTGATTTTGGGGTCACTCGGTCCAAGGTCAAGGTCACAGGGGCCTGAACATTGAAAACCATTTCTGATCAATAACTAGAGAACCACTTGACCCAGAATGTTGAAACTTCATAGGATGATTGGTCATGAAGAATAGATGACCCCTATTGTTTTTGATGTCACTTCGTCAAAGGTCAAGGTCACAGGGGCCTGAACATTGAAAACCATTCCGATCAATAACTAGAGAACCACTTGACCCAAAATGTTGAAACTTCATAGGATGATTGGTCATGTAGTGTAGATGACCCCTATTGTTTTTGGGGTCATTCCATTAAAGGTCAAGGTCACAGGGGCCTGAACATTGAAAACCATTTCCAATCAATAACTTGAGTACCACTTGACCCAGAATGTTGAAACTTCATAGGATGATTGTACATGCGAAGTAGATGACCCCTATCGATTTTGGGGTCATTCTGTGAAAGGTCAAGGTCACAGGGGCCTGAACATTGAAAAACATTTCCAGTCAATAACTTGAGAACAGCATGACCCAGAATGTTGAAACTTAATAGAATGATTGGTCATGCAGAGTAGATGACTCCTTTCAATTTTGGGATCACTCTGTCAAAGGTCAAGGTCACAGGGGCCTGAACATGGAAAACCGTTTCCTATCAATAACTTGAGAACCTCTTGACCCAGAATGTTAAAACTTTATAGGATAATTGGACACGCAGAGTAAATGACCCCAATTAATTTTGGGGTCACTCTATTAAAGGTCAAGGTCACAGGGGCCTGAACATGGAAAATTATTTCCGGTCAGTAACTTGAGAACCACTCAACCCAGAATGTTGAAACTTCATAGGATGATTGTTCATGCAGAGTAGATGACCCCTATCGATTTTGGGGTCACTCCATTAAAGGTCAAGGTCACAGGGGCCTGAACATTGATAACCATTTCCGATCAGTAACTTGAGAACCTCTTGATCCAGAATGTTGAAACTTCATAGGATAATTGAACATGCAGAGTAGATGACCCCTATTGATTTTTGGGTCAGTCTATTAAAGGTCAAGGTCACAGGGGCTTGGTCATATGAAATAATTTCCAGAAAATAACTTGAGAACCACTTGACCTAGAATGTTGAAACTTAATAGGATGATTGGACATGCAGAGTAGATGACCCCTATTTATTTTGGTGTCACTTGATCAAAGGTCAAGGTCACAGGAGCCTGAACAGTGACTTGAGAACCACTAGGCCAAGAGTGTTGAAACTTAGCAGGATGACTGGACATGCCAAGTAGATGATCCCTATTGCAGCCAACCATCAGTGTCTCTTTGACTTTTGCTCTTGACCCCTACTGACTTCTTGCCTATACCACTTTGCATTGGGGGACCATGCGCTTTTTTGCAAAAGCATCTTCTAGTTACAATTTTTTTTAACATAGATTTTGTTTGTAATTATGTGTCTAACATAGATATACACTGAATAAAGTTGAATAGTCATGGTCCATGTTATCAGCAAAATACAAAGGTGTTGGTGTGTTTTTTAGATGCCAGGTCTGAATGAGGAAGCTCTGAAATGGATGCATGACAACTGTACTGAGAGACCGAAGATTTCCTCGGGTTGGCTGGGCCCTTTTATTCCAATGGTAAACATAGTGCATGCTGATACTATCAAAGACATCTTAAAATCTTCAGGTACGTGAAAATAACCATGTTAATTGTTTATTATACAATCTAATATGCATTGTGAGTAGCAGTTTCAGTACTGATGCACTGACGTCATACTCTATGTTATGATCTAATATAACAAATTCTTGTGAGTGCCAACAAAGAAATATTCAATCTGTAAATTTTCAGTGAACACCCCTTTGAATAATAAATGGTATTGCCCAAACTGAATGATGGACAAGGTCATTTTAGAAATTTAGCAGGGAAAAAGTTGAGTAGAGGAATTTAACTGTTCACTTTATCATACTTTCTGATATGAAAAGAAAATCAAGTAAATTTTCATTACAACATGGCAATATTGACGTCACATCAACATACTGTTTTGCACCATACAAGTGCTGAGAAAGAGTACTACCACATTCAATCTACTACATTGTATAAAAGACATTTCAACACCATAATGATATAACAGAGTGGTGTTATGCGTAATTTTCAAACACAGTCTTTGGATATTGTTAAATCAGAGTTACACGTTGATGTCGTGTTGACCTACTGTATTTTTCGCACCATGAATATGGTATGAAATAGTGCTTCCCTATTGCATCAACTTGTGTACATAAAGGACATATTGTAATTAAAATAAAATATAGCAAATCATGCGTAATATGTCTAACAGTCCAAATTTGTTACACACCTACATGTGATCATTCACACTGTCTATGCCCTTGTGAAATTGTTTCGAGGACATATAACCTCTTCGTTACATTAAATGTATTAAATTGTAGTTCTGCTATACATGTATATTATTTCTAAAGTCTATATTTCAGCACCAAAGAGCAGAAGCCTGTATGGCTTGGTGATGTCTTGGCTCGGAGAAGGCTTGTTGGTCAGTAATGGTGAAAAATGGCTGCGGAGTCGACGACTGCTGACACCAGCATTTCATTTTGATATTCTCAAATCCTACCTGGAGGTGAAAAACAGAGCATCAGATGTTCTTGTAGTAAGTGTTTTACTTATCACATTTATATGTATTCTATCCTACATTTGATTACAACATTTTGGTTGGATAAAACCTTTCAAAGGAGCTAAGAGGGCAGAGTAAAAATTGAAGCGACATTTGTTTACTACTAGTTTACCATACTTCTCCAGCCAGTCACATACCAGACATTTTAAAAATTTTCCAACATTTATTTATGTAAAGAGAGATATAACTAGAGACCTGTGTGGGGGAGTTGTTACAGTCGCTGACTTCAAATCACTTGACTCTCACTGCTGTTTGTTCCGAGCCTCATTTGGAATGTAAAATATTTCATGTGAGGAAGCTATTAAGCAGAATTAAGGAAGGTTGATGGTGCTCTTCATGCTTAAAATAGTGCACTGAGGGTCATCTGGGGTCTTCCTCTGCTTGCAAAAGTCATAGTCACCATATGACCTACAGTTTTGTAGGTGTGTCTTTGATAAGTTAATCAACAGTTTAAGTCTGAAATTTTATGACCAAGTTTTCATTTTTCTATGTTATTAGATTAAGTGCTTTCACATGCTACAGAAAGCTCATCAAAATTGGAGTTAGCTCTATATGAATTTATCATGAAAGAAAGTAAGAGCAAATTGAACTTTTTTCATTTCTAAATCTAAGTTTCAGACTTCAAATTTGATGAATATTGGTCCAGATCATTAGTTCAATCTTTATCATGCTGGACACGATTGATTCTGCCTTTGCGACCAGTGCAGATCATGGTCAGCCTGCACATCCGTGCAATCTGATCATGACCTGCACTGTTTGTCATTCAGACAGTATCTTTTGGTTTGCACCCCTTTTAACAGTTAAATTAAATGTTACTGTCCAAATTGAAAGATGGACAAGTTCATTATAGAAATTTAGCAGGGTAAGGGTTAAGATTGTGGAGGTTGTGTGTTTCAGACCTGCAACCTCTGAGTCAGATGTCTGACCCTGTACCACTCCACCAATTTGCCTGTCCTCTTATAGTCTTAAAATATTATGATCGCTGGCGGTTTTTACCCTTCAGTCTGTTTTATATATTTCAGGGCAAAATACAGGCATATGCAGACAAGAATCAATATTTTGAAGTTTTTGAAAATACTTGTATGTTTTCACTGGATGTAATTTTACAATGTGCATTTTCCTACAAGAGTGATTGCCAAACATCAAAGTACGTACCATGTTAATTTTCTATTATAGATATTGATAAAGATCTTGTTCAAAGTTCTTTTCATTCTACTATGAGATTTTTATATAAAACCATGGGATTTTAAATTCTCTGCACTCAACTTTACTTTTTTTCCTTTCTTTTAACTTAAGGGGCCTCTGTTGATGAGTGGTTAAGGTTGCTGGCCTCAAATCACTTACCCCTCATAGATGTGGGTTCGAGCCTCACTCGGGGCAAGAATTCTTCATGTGAGGAAGCCATCAAGCTGGCTTACGGAAGGTTGGTGGTTCTACCCCCTTTAACAGTTAAAGGTACTGTCCAAATCGGAAGATGGACAAGTTCATTATAGAGATTTAGCATGGTCATGATGAAATAATGCACGGAGGGGCACCTTGGGTCTTCTTCCACCATAAAAGCTGGAAAGTCGCCATATGACTTGTAATTGTGTCGGTGCGACCTTAAACCCAACAAAATAAATGAATTCTTTTAAATTTAACACAGTAAAATTTTCAATAATTCAGTAATTTTGCCTTTTTCAAACTCTACATAGAAGCTGATTAAAGCATATTAGCTTTGTCTCGAGAAATATGTTTAAGTTTTGCAGCGGAAATATATTGCTTAACTTTATTAGCGTAATATTATTCCAATGAACAAGTGTATTTTTCTCGATGTAAGGTAATATTTTTATTACATACATGTGTACACAAATAATCATTGATTCATTACATAGATGTTGTGAAATTTTGTTCCTTAGCCTGAATGAAATTGACAATACTGACGAAAATAAAAACAATTATGGTACGCAAGGACACTCATTAAAACAAGCACCCAACATGAAATGTTTGTATGGAAAATTATTGATGTTTCAAGTTCCATTGTAATTTGACAGCGAGAAAAAAAATTATTGTGTAATAATATAAGTTACATAGTAAAGGGAGTGATTGTATTTTGATTTCAGAACAAATCAGCCCTATGTTCAGGCAGTGTCTGAATTAAATGAACTTCTGGCAGATAGATTCTTGTAAGTATATTTACTAATAGAAAAAGAAGTATATTTGCTCTATAAAAAAGAAATGATAATTTTAACATGCCATAATAGATAGATTGTACATAAGATGATAGCTTGCCATTCTGTTTTTTCTTCTTAATATTAATCATATCTTGTTGAAATGTCTCTATTACATTTGCAGTCTGTTGATTCATCATTATTTGATATTAATCATATCTGGTTGATATGTCTTTTTTACATTTGCAGTCTGTTGATTCATCATTATTTGAATTTAATCATATCTTGTTGATATGTCTTTTATTATGTTTGTAGTCTGTCTATTAATCATTATTTGATATTAATCATATCTTGTTGATAAGTTTTTATTAGCTCACCAGAGCCAAAGGCTCAGGGTGAGCTATTAGGATGGGTCACCGTCCGTCGTCCGGTGTCCATTGTCCGTAAACTTTTACTTCAAACGACATCTCCTCATAAACCGCTAGGCAAACTTCATCCAAACTTCACAGGAATGTTCCTCAGGTGAAGCTCTACAAAAATTGTTCAAAGAATTGAATTCCATGCAGAACTCTGGTTGTCATGGCAACCGAAAGGAAAAACTTTAAAAATCTTCTTTTCAAAAGCCAGAAGCCCTAGAGCTTAGATATTTGGTGTGAAGCATTGCCTGGTGGACCTCTACCAATTTTGTTCAAATCATGACCCCGGGGTCAAAATTGACCCCGCCCCAGGGGTCACTTGATTTTACATAGAAAAATCTTAAAAAATCTTCTTCTCAAAAACCAGAAGCCCTAGAGCTTAGATATTTGACATGTAGCATTGTCTAGTGGACTTCATCCAGTCATGTAGGAGTTACGGTCACCAAAGTTTACAGGAATGTTGGTCAGCATGTGCAGTTGTGCCCCTGGGGTTTCGCGTCCAGATTCATTCAGTCTTGTAGGACTTATAGCCCCTGACTTAGTTAAAAATTGGTCATTTTAATGTTGTGTCGTGCGTAGCTCAAAAAGTATATGACCTAGAGTCACCAAAATTTACAGGAATGTTGGTCAGCATGTGCAGTTGTGCACCTGGGGTTTCGCATCAGGATTCATTCAGTCGTGTAGGAGTTATGGCCCCTGACCTGGGAAAAAATTGTCATTTTAATGTCATGTAGTGGGGGCATCTGTGTCCCATGGACACATTTCTAGTTTTTATTATATTCATGAATGTGGGATGATATTTTGATAATTCTTCAACAGTGTAATAAATCTGTTGTTTACTCAACCTATATACATGCAAAAAGGAGCAAAACTATTATAAAACATTAAAAAAAAACTGTTAACAATCATCTGGGAATTTTCATTTTAGCATTGCAAAACAAGATTCTTCTTTGCTTTGGGACAACTTCCATTTAAGAGGGTAGCTTTATTTAGGAAAAAGCACTGGTTGAAAAGTGATACAAAATCAAAACTCACATTACAAGTTTCACCCAAGCCTTTTAAGTTAGATAAACATTCTCTGCAATGATTTGACTGAACCTATGTTTGTATTCCACCAATTTTGATGTGAGGAAATTTTCAGAACCTTTTGAAAACAAGTAAGCTGTCAATTTATGACTGGTGGCTTGTGAAATTTCTGTTAAAGCAAGTCAAATGTAAATTCTGCAGTTCCTGTTCACAACGATATACTTACACTGAAAAGTTTTATTTCAGTAAATTTTGGCTGTACCCTGATTTTATTTATTATCTCACATCAAATGGAAGGCGATGGAAAAGAGCTTGTGATCTTGTTCATAAAGTTGCCGAAAATATCATAGAAGAGAGAAAACATACACTGGTACAATTTCCTTTATTTTTTGCTTATTGACTAGGTTTTGAAACATTCTGCAATTTTTCAGTCATAGTAAGTTTATAGTATAACCAATACCATTTGAGTGTGCATGTCTGATTGTCTTGTATCAAACTTCTGCCATTGTACTCTTTTGACAAAATTCTCCCATGAAGTTTCCTTATTATTATTTGTTTTTGCATGATGTATTTGAATTAAGAGCATATATGAGCCGTGCCATGAGAAAACCAACATAGTGGGTATGCGACCAGCAAGGATCCAGACCAGCCTGCGCATCCGCGCAGTCTGGTCAGGCTCCATGCTGTTTGCTTTTAAAGCCTATTGGAATTGGAGACACTATTAGCGAACAGCATGGATCCTGACCAGACTGCGCAGATACGCAGACTGGTCTGGATCCATGCTGGTCGCATACCCACTATGTTGGTTTTCCCATGGCATGGCTCATATTGGTTTTAATATAATGGGCAAAGATTTTCATCCAGGTTTGTTGAGTTCTTGATAAAGTTTTGACTGGGAAAGGCCTCCATTGTCCCTATTAGTAATTTAATATTTCTCTTTAATATCAAATATGTCACCATTATTAAGTCTGCCATAAATTAAGTTCGGCTTTCAAATTATATCTATAAAAATATACTTGTTTAAGGTGTCAGACACTAAAAAGGGCAAAGAAACAAAATGCAAAGATTTTCTAGGGATTTTATTAACAGCTCGGGATGAAGAAGGAATTGGATTGTCGTCTGCTGAAATACGGAATGAAGTGGATACATTTCTGTTTGAAGGTGAGATGTAATACTAAAGTCTTTATTTACCCTGACTGCTTAGTCTTTTGTCAAGGCACATTAAATCAAGTGTAATTATAAAGTTATTTTCCTGATTTCCCTGTCATCAGAACAAATAATATTGATGGAACTGTTCAAGGACAGGACTATTCTGACTGTCAATAGCTGATCAAAAAGTTGTAATAAAGCAGGTGCATTTTGTTAAAGACAACAACAGTATATATGCCTGCTATCAGTAGATGACCCCTGTTATTTTAGAGGTCAGTATGTCAAAGGTCAAAGTCACATTAACCTTGACACTGATAATAGTTAAAAAATGGTTTTGTGGATCATTAGGCCAAAAGTCAAGGTCACATTCACCGGCTTGCCTTTGTCAAACTTGGTTGGGTGATTGCCTGTAGTCAGTAGTTGACCCTTGTTGTCTCTAAGCCGAAGGTCAAGTTACAGCATACATAACCCTTACCCTGCTAAATTTCTACAATCAACTTGTCCATCTTTCAATTTTGACAGTAACATTAACTGTTAAAAGGGGTGCTCACCAAAAAGATACAGACTGAGTGGTGAACATTGCAGATCTTGATCAGACTGCATGGATGTGCTGGCTGATCATGATGTACACTGGTCGCAAAGGCAAAATCAATCGTGTCCAGCATGATAAGGGTTAAGACAAAAAACTACATACCAATTTACTTGTGACAGGTCATTATTGGGGTCATACATGTTTTATGAATAGCTCATATTTACTGAAACAATTAAACTGGAACTAAAGATCAGCCCAGAATATAGACCTCTGCTATAAAACTGATTTTGAAAGGACACCATTTGCTCTATTCCCTATTCAACCAGATTTTTATTTTACCTATTTACTTTTTCTTAAGGGGGTCTTTAAAGAAAATTTTGACTGTGATTAGAATGGTATGTATGAGGTACACTAGGGTTCAAGGATATAAAAAGTTTGAAGACCAGTCTCAGAATGCTACTGTGCCATTGGTCAATTTCAAAAATATGCTAATATACATCTAATCAAAAGTCAGAGTTATTACAGACTGGTCTTCAGCTGGGCATATGGTCTACAAGCTTGGGGTTATATCCATAAGACCTTGATTTTTGTATTACAGGACATGACACAACAACAAGTGGCACATCTTGGACACTATATGAAATAGCAAGGCATCCAGAGGTACAAAGTGCACTGTACAAAGAGATAAATGAAGTGTTAGAGGGCAGAGACAATGACAACATACTGTGGTAGGTGTTTATTGTGAAACTGTATTATTGAAGACCATCATCTTCAGCACCATTTGCGCTTTAAGTATTGGTGGATGGTCGGTCATCCTGCATCAATATTTTTTCTTAAGCATCTTCTCTAAAACTACTGGCCAAAATTTCAGTAAACTTGGTCTGTAGCATTCTGTCATAGACCTCTCTTAGTTTTGTTCAAATGGTTCCGCTTGGTCACTTTTATGGTCCACAAGAGCTAAAAATAGAAAAAAAAACTTAAAACAATTCTTTCCTTATGGATCTTCACCATCCTTGTTTGGTCCTCCCTTAAATCTTTCCAGATTTTAGGGGTGTCCAGAGAAGTTTGTTCAAATGGTTACACATGTTGGAACAAAATAATGCAACAAATATTATACATTCACCCAATTTGGTCAGAAGCAAGGTTAAAAGGTCAATGTCCCCCTGAGGTGAGTGAGCCAGACACATTAGGGCCTCGTGTTAGATTTCAGATTTAAAACAAATGTAGTAATTAGAAAAGAATGTGTCCTCAATTTCTGTTTTAAGAGTTTCAAGTGTTTCAGTGAAATGCTTATAACCAGTTAGCACTGGTAAGAAATCCTTAACAGATTTTTTTTTTACAAATTTTGACTTTAGTTTACTTTATCCAGCTTTTAGACATAAGCTTTTGACGCAGTCCAGATTTAATTTACTAGTATACAGTCATCATTCTCAAGATCTCCAGTGGTAGTAGGAACTTTAAAAGTTCTAAAATATCATTAATAATGTCAGTTTTATGGCAAAAACTATTTTTGCTTATTTCCGTGAACACTTTTTTTCTTTTTCAGAATCTTACATTTTTAGCTCATCTGATTTTTGGGGAAAAAAATGATGAGTTATTGTCATCACTTGATCGGCGTCAGCGTCGGCGTTGCCTGGTTAAGATTTATATTTAGGTCAGCTTTTCTCCAGTTATTCGCCATTAAAAGCTGACTCTGCACAGCAAGTACTGTAACTCTACATTGCTTTTTGCAAGAATTGTGGCCCCATTTGGACTTAGAAAATCAGATTTCTTGGTTAAGTTTTATGTTTAGGTCAGATTTTCTCATAAACTATCAAAGCTATTGCTTTAAGACTTGCAACAGTTGTTCACCATCAAAAGCTTACTCTGTACATCAAGAAACATAACTCCATCCTGCTTTTTGCAAGGATTATGGCCACTTTTGGAATTAAAACATATCATAAAAACATACAGGTAGAACAATATGTCTATTATACAGAGACAAAAAAATCAGATGAGCGTCTGCACCTGCAAGGCGGTGCTCTTGATTAAAGAAATGTTACTTTTATGTTAACTAAGATAACCTGAAATATTTATTATAATCCATCAACAAATAAAGTCAAAATTAAAAATTGTCTGGTGTCCAGAGTGGCTGTTTATGTCACCTTATAAATTAATACTTATTCTGTTTATCTGCTATATGTACGTTCTTGAAATAATTTACTTTCCCCACACATGTCATTTCAGGGAGGATTTGCCAAAATTAACATACCTGACACAAGTGATCAAAGAATCATTACGCCTAAACCCTCCTGTCACCTTTATACAGAGAGTGACAAACGAACCAATGGTCATAGAGGGATACGAGATACCAGAAGGAACAAACATGAACATTGTGATAATTAATATTCTCAGTAATCCAACCATGTGGGAGGATCCGCTGGTAGGTTTAGAAAGCACTTTAGTACGAAATAAGATAAATAAACCACTGGTCATAGAGAGATATAGTACAAGTTACCAGTTTGGACAATCGTGAACATTCCAATGTATTATATATTTCGGTTTGTAACCAACAAGCTGCAAAATTGTTTTTTTTTAAATAGTGCATGTAGTTGGCTTTTACAAGAATTCTGATACATTGTTGGTTGTTTTGCAAACGCAGATTTGTACTTGGCAGTTGTGTAGCCCTCGTAACCCTCATACCCTTTGTCTATTCAAAGACACCGAAACGGAATGATAATTTAGTACACATGGAATCTGAAATATGATAAGGAGGTACTTAATGGCAAGTCAAATACTGATACTTTTTAATGTATTGTTCAGGTGCTACATGTATGACCACATATCCAATTAATGTGTCTCTGAGGACTTCAATTTTTAGCTCGACTATTCGAAGAATAGGGGAGCTATCCTACTCGCCCCGGCATGAGCGTGAGCGTTAGCATTAACGTTAGCGTGAGCGTCACACAAATGTTAAAGTTTGCGTACCACCCCAAATATTTTCAAAGTCCATTGAGATATTGCTTTGATATTTTGCATACTTGTTTACCATCATGACCCCAGTCTGTAAAAAGGAGGAGGCAACTCTATGAAGCATTTTGACTGAATTATGGCCCCTTTTCGTCTTAGAATAAATGTTAAAGTTTGTGTATCACCCCAAATATTTTCAAAGTCCATTGAGATATAGCTTTCATATTTTGCATACTTGTTTACCATCATGACCCCAGTCTGTGAAAAGGAGGAAGCAACTCTATCAAGCATTTTGACTGAATTATGGCCCCTTTTCGGCTTAGAATAAATGTTTAAGTTTGCATACCACCCCAAATATTTTCAAAGTCCATTGAGATATTGCTTTTATATTTTGCATGCTTGTTTACCATCATGACCCCAGTCTGTGAAAAGCAGGAGGCAACTCTATCAAGCATTTTGACTGAATTATGACCCCTTTTCGACTTAAAATATGCTTATTGTAATGTTAAAGTTTTACTCATTGCTTATATTATACTATCAAGCACTGAGAATAGTTGAGCGCGCTGTCCACTGACAGCTCTTGTTTCTGAAATATAGCCCTAGAAATTTTCTGTAATTCTCTTAAAAAAAAAGAACTTTTGGCAATGGTGACAAGAAATCAACATCTGTGATTTGACTTAAAGAAAATAAAAGTCAGTTGCACATGAAAACCAGACTGTTACAGAAATTCTTGGAATTTTAGGATGTGACTTTTTTTGTCCAAGAAATAAGATTCATGTCCCTGGGATGAGACAGACTATAGAAATGTCACTGGATGTGCTGATGGCACACATTTTTTATATGTGTTGCAATTCAGTGCAAGGTATGCCTTTAGTAAGCAATAAAAGTTTATTGTACAAAATAGGGTTATACAATTCTATTTGTATTTGATAAAGAAAATGAAAATGTTTTTTTTTATTTCAGACATTCAAACCAGAAAGATTTTCACCAGAACACAATGATGAAAGAGATCCTTTTAGTTATGTTCCTTTCTCAGCAGGACCAAGAAATTGTATTGGACAGAATTTTGCAATGAATGAAATGAAAACTGTTATAGCAAGGATTTTACATAGGTAAGAAATACTCAAATACATTTATAAATAAGAAACCACTCAAGTTTGCAGATGATGAATTTATACTTATGTTTTTACAGATAAATAGAAAACATATATTTTATTCAGAAGCATACAGAGTTATGGCTCTGTTCCACTGAAACATTAGTCCTCTATAAAAGCAAGTTATCAGGAAGAAGACATATTTTAATGCAGTTTTGTGTAAAAGTGTCTTTGCTTTAAGAAATTTTATGTTGACATCGATGCATGCTTTTTGGAAACTTATTTTTGGATGTATAAGTTCTTTAAAGGCATCTTTTCTTATCTATGTACATTCAGATTAACCATATGTCATCTTTAAAAAGATTGTATTTGAGAATGGAGTCCTTAAAACCAAATACTTACCTGAAGCATCTTTTCAGATTTCACCTGGAATTAGATCCCACACACAAGGTAGAACGGCAGCTGGCAGCAGTTCTAAAGTCTAAGGATGGGATCATGATGAAAGCCATTCCCAGAGAGAAGCTTTGAACAATATTTTCACACACCATAATACACTGCTGGTGTCAAACACGGATGAAATTGTATTCAGATTATAGAACTGTACACGGCAACACTTTCTACAATTATGAAATATATTATTTCCTCTTAAAATATGTGAATTGTAAGTCAATGCTTGTCCATATGACCTGAAAATTGTGTGTTGAATTCAAATCATGTTGTTTTATAATGTTGCTAGTTCGAATTATTTCATATGAGTGCTCTTGGAAGAATAGTGGTTCAAATGAGGTGCCAACATGCCTCAAAGCGAAGTAGGTTCTTCCTCCAGCACCAAAAGTGGTAAATCGCAATATGACCTGTGCTTAAATTGACAAAAACCTAAATCCCCGAATCGAGCATCAGTAACTCTGGGAGTTATAGGTGTTTTTGTTTGCAATGTATACTATTTTGTAAATTTATACTGTGGAGATACTTAGCCGTGTGTTATAAACACATAGCGAATAAGGAGGGCTATTGTACTCGCCTTGTGTCGGCTTTGGCATTGCAGTTGCATTCGGAGTAAAGTTTTACGGCAAGCTTCCCAATTTCACTCTGTCTTTTGAATTACTGCCCTAATTTCATCGAAGTTTTGGCCTTGGTATGGGGCATAGGGTCAGATCACTTTAATTGTTTTACAATCCATAAATTCCCACATAACAAAGTTATCCATTGATGGATCTTCATCAACTGTGGATCACTATGGGCAAGGTTTTTCCCTTGATTTGGTAAAAGCTAGGAACCAACAACCTGCATGGTCCTTTTGTACATAACTTGTGTATATCTGGAAATTAGGTAAAATTCAAAATACAGTACACAACCTATTTAGCGGGGGATATAAATTCATTGAATTTGCCAGTTACTTTGAATTCAGCACTGTCAATAAACACATATTCAATATCTGCATTTTCCTGAAAAAATGTTGTTAACACTATAGGTGTACACGTAAATCCAGAATGATTCCATGTTCTACATTTAAAGCACTTTTCCCACTTTGATGGTCAGAACTCGGTAATTCTGTGTTTTTACCACAGTTTAGACGGCTGTCCAGCGTCAATTTGTCATCTTTTCCTTGTTCTTAATGATTTAAATAAAAATTGCAGTCTTTCGCTGGCAGTCATAACTTTGTTCTGAATTCCTAAAGAGTATTTGCCCCTTGCACTTCATTGTAGAATCTGTGCCAGACAAACACTTCGTTTTATTTTTTATTGTATGTGCTCCTCAGCCACCTCACATACTGCTGTTTTGTCGTTGTCTGACGAACTTTCCATTTACGTCTAGACCCATTCGCCTATCCTTAGGGACGCATACGTATGTGCAGTTCCGTCTTTTTAGTTAGATGCCCTTTTACATATAAGTTCAAATTGTTATTGGAATTTTAGTCTACTAGTATTAGGTTGCGTTGAATTACCACCGAGATCCATCTTGCCACAAATTGATTCATATAGAAAAACATGTAATATACATTTCCTATTAATTTATACCTTATTTGGTTGTGATTAGCAGTCCTGGAAGGTTTCTAACGCGAGTCGCATGTTGTTAATGACGTGTTTTTAAAAAGGCAGTTTCCGCCATATATGGCTTGCAGTGGTTTAATTCATTCGTTCAAATCAATACACATTGTGTCTTCCATAGATGTAGCGTAAATACCTAGAACATAATAAATGCGTTCATCGGTTAAAGCATCCCTGTTTTAAAAGGTATTTCCTCATCACTTGTAAATTCATGAAAGATGACAGTATGCATTTTATCATTGACGTCTGGTGAATAAATGTTGGTCCGAAACACATCGGTTGGTCCCTGTTGACATGTTTTGTAGGAGTAACATGAAAGTCACGTACAAGATACAAGAAACCTATTAAAAGCGTGATTATCAATATTAAGTCACGCTTGCAACTTGTGTCATCAGTTTCTGAGGTAAAATGCAGATATAGTGTGTACGTTATCTATACGGTTAGTCATCGAAAAGCTGTTGAGCGGAGTGTTTGAGAAAGGTACTGAAAACTGATGGCAGGTGCTTTGTGTGGAGGAAAGCACTCACTTTGCTGTCATTGGCGCATTTTATGTAAGAAAATCCGCCGAGTAGTAAGGAAAATATAGGCAAAATGTTACCTGAATCAAAACTTCTCCATACGGATTCCAAAAGTCACGTAAGTTGGCCACCCTGTTCATGAAATATCTAAAATCCTCGCTGTTATAAAACAAGTATAATTATATAGATACCCATCTGTCAGCTTACCTAAATTGTCTGCACTCAGTACGAAATCAGTTGCCTAATGTCATTGTGTATACAATGTTTCCAGAAGGAAATTCATGCTGTTTACATTGGCACTCTTTAGTGATTTAAATCATTCGACAGTGACGATTCTACAATGTATTTTAAGGTCCAGTCGGGCCTTTAAATGATAATTTGTAATTCATCTTTCTCAATTGTTTCTCATTGCTTTACTTACGGTAATCACTTATATTTTTATTGCTTATCGATTTTAACATCCTCTATTGGTCTGTTTCCTACCTGACTTGTAATCGTCTCACAGACATTTTTCTGCTTCAGAATTGTAATTTTGTTAAATGTTAATTAATGAAATCTATAAGAATATCCTCTAGGAGCATAAATGGCAATTAAGGCAGAATAATAACTGTTAGATCAAGGCTGTTCATGAGAGGTAAAGCAAGATACAAATTACTGACGCCCCATGTGGTTCTGGGACGATCTGTGTATAAAAAGAATTGGAACCACTGCCTTACCCTTGCATGATCGTAAGAGGCGACAAATAGGGTCTTAACACTTGGTTTTGCAGTAACTCTGTGATTCCAGCAGGTGTTCAAATTTTGATTCCATACCTCATGTTTTTATTTCGATGTAAATGAGATGTGGAACCAAAATTTGTAGTCCTGTTTGGCGCCATATAACCTATACTGTGTTGGTGCGCCGTAAAACCCAAATAAATAAATAAATGAATTACTGACAAAAGTTCCAACATATTTTACAAATACTGACCTAAGGTATTTTTCTTTTTCAACTGTTCTGATTGGACCGATGAAGCAAAGTCCGATTATTAGATATGAGGTTGTTAGCAAATGGATATAAAATCATTTATGTTGTTCACTCGCTTAAATCTAGTGTTTTACAATGCTAATCAGTTTCCAGCCTCTTTCCATATTCGTTATTATAAAACCTTGGCACAGTCTCGGAATATAATTCGGCCGCTCAGACCAGAGTTCGTGGGTTTGAGATCCAATAAGGTCACGGTCATGCCTTCTCATTGAAATCAGTTCTTGTTTTTCCAGGAAGCAGACTCGAGGGTGATTTCAATAAGCTTCAAGCTTTTTTCACAATCAAGCTAAAACAGATTAGTATAAACTACCTAAAGTCTCGGCATATATAATGTGTTTGTATTGCCAGCTGTAATAATAAAATGGTTGTGACTTCATATGTGTATGCGTCCGTGAAGTAAATCTATATATGAGTAAGTAAGTGTCCGTTGACAGGTTGTTTGACAGGTACAGTTGAATGTGTAAGGCTATATTTTGTGAATAACATACTGTGTTCACCCAGTCCAATGAACAGAAAGTGAACCCAAACATAGCTGATTTTGGGTATATTACATTATGTTTTATGACCCCTTCATGTTCAAATGCAGAAATCCTCATCTAAACTGGCTCTATATTTTTGGGAGGCACAGAAAATCAGGAAAATGTACTTTATCAATTACATTAAGCATACATTAATTTAGTATGGCCTAAGATCCATGCTTTCCATGAGATTTCCATGCAAGTCAGTAAAGTTTTGACATTGAGGGTTATTCAAACAGTAGCAAACATATTTGAACTAGGACACAGATTGAAAAGATTGTAAACGTTTTATAAAATTAAAATACAATGTAGAATTACTAAGAAATTAACACATCACTCAAAACTTAATATGTGAGGATGTAAAGTCTCAGAAATAAGGAAAATGTAAACTTACATGTACTTTGAATTTTTTTAATGACCCTCATACTGCAGGCAGGTTTCAACTTTTTAGGGTGTAAAATATAGAAATTTATATTTTACTGATGAAATTCCAGAGCAAATAGCATAAAACTCAGTGGATAAGTTCTTTTGTTCATAGGTGGAGCACCTGAAGGGCATATTCAAAGATATGAGGATATAAATTATTTTCAGTTTGGATACATAACTTTTCCGCAAAATGCGCACAAAAATTGACTAGTTTTCATGGTGACTTTCAGAATATTTGATTTTATATTTTTATAAATAAAATGCATTTTTACAATTGTATATGTGTGTTTTAAATGATTAAAATGCATCTTTAGACCTCTGTAGCAGCATATCGTTCATAGGAGT
This sequence comes from Mercenaria mercenaria, assembly GCF_021730395.1. NCBI lineage: Eukaryota > Metazoa > Mollusca > Bivalvia > Venerida > Veneridae > Mercenaria > Mercenaria mercenaria. The sequence continues at coordinate 7,923,910 of NC_069372.1, forward strand.
AAATAATTTGACCAACCCTAATTTTGTGATGCCATCTTGGTTGTCCATGTCAAGTTACCTTAAATAAAAAAGGGAAGAGTACACGTAACCGTAAAACTGAAAACGTGCCCGAATAACTTGTATTGGCCAAAATCTTTTCAGAGCTTCTGACAGTTTTATCTCTGTTTATTTACCGTTGTAATGTCACATGAGGTGAAGCAGCTACTCAGTATGAAAACAGATTTTCTAGTCCTGTTTTTTTTTAATTTGCGCATACATTTCAGTTTGTTTTATTGTTGTAGGCAGTTTTGTCATTTTGTGTAGGATGAAAAGTATGTTTTACTAAAAATTAACCTGGTACATGCAGGTTTTGTTATTCCTATATTGTATTATACCGGTCATGTACATGGATGCGAATTTTTGTAAATATTGGAGGTGTAATATTTTTAAAATGTTAGCGCTGTCTACTTACATGTATATGTTAATTGTATAGGCATGCACATTTAATCATTTATTATGCCCCTGGTTTCGAAGACCCGGGAGGAGTATATAGTGTTTGAATTGTCCGTCTGGCGTTTTCTTGTGTGCATATATTGTCGTGACTGCCTATTCTGATTTGATGTCTTGAGTTATTCACGGTCCTTGTTGGACTTTAAAATGTTATATCTTTATGGAGTTTGTACACTCAGCTTCTCCCACAGTTTTTATCCAATTCAAACAAAACTTAATATTCATCGTTTGCAAAAATATTGCTTTATGTCACACGCGTATGTGTACTCAGCTCTACATTTTCTATCCAATTTAAATACAGCTTGCGATTCACCATCATCATCGAGCAGACGCGTGCCTTTGTTATGTCCCTTTTTTACTTTAATGTCAAATTTGTCTACCAAGACCATGCCTGGGAGACACAGTTAATGGTTTATAGAGCCAGGTCGTGCCAGTTCACAACTCCGGGGGTCTTAAGCACAGATTAGACTATTAAATCAGTCATTTTCAGTCGAGCATGTGCCATACAATGTTGACATGATCATAACTGTTATTTTATACTTATATCTTTTAAGGGGGCCTCCGTGGCCGAGTGGTTAGAGTCGTTGACTTCAAACCATTTGCCCCTCATCGATGTGGGTTCGAAACCTCATTTGGGGCGTAGAATTCTTCACGTGAGGAAGCCATCCAGCTGGCTTACGGAAGGTCGGTGGTTCTCTAGTGCGCTCGTGAAAGTAAATTTGTGCACGAGCGGGGCACATTGGTCTTACCATCGTCCATTAAAGCTGGAAGTCGCCATATTGACTAAAATTGTGTCGGTGCGACGTTAAACCCAACAAAATAAATAAACAAATATATCTTTTAAGTTAATTGATATTATTTAATGTTATTTGTGTACGAGGATACCAGTGCTTTCTTGCTTGTCTTTAAGCATCGCATCCGTGTACATATATGTTTTTGGAAGTAGTAGTGCGTAATGCTTTCACTACTCTAATGTGTATATTGTTAATTGTGTGTGATTATTTGCAAATAAAGCATGTTGAATAAGTTTAATAAAATTGCGATGTTCAAGTATGAAAAGTTTTAGTTCAAACATTGTTTACATACTTCAGGAATAGATCTACTTCAAGTGCAGACGGTCACTCCGGTCCTTTATTTCCATATATTGTTACAGTGTTTCTAGTACCCTGTATATCCCTACATGCAAGATACCGTGACTGTAAATTGTAAGGGGATATATACACTGTAAAGTGAAGAGAAATACAAGGGGTCCCAAAACATACTGCGAGGAAGCCTTCCAGCTGGCTTGCTGAAGGTCAGTGGTTCTACCCAGGCCAGTGCCCGCTCGAGATGAAGTAATGCACAGAAGGGCACCTTGGGTCTTCCACGGAGCTATAAGACATGGATCTATAACAACTCCCTGGGTTTTCAACCACCATGAAAGCTGGAAAGTTGCGATATGACCTTAAAAAAATGTTTGTGCGACGTTAAACCCAACAGAAACAAAAAGCAAAACAAAACATACTGTAAAATATAAGGAGTATAGGAGGATCCGATACTGTAAAATTCAGGGGAATAAAGTACGTTCAAGAATGATGTATGAAAGGGAAGTGTAGGAGGTCCCAAGAAATGTTGTAAACAGATAGGGAAATGTAGAAGGTCACATGATTAAACTATTAAAGATGTACGTAAATAATAAACCAAGAACTACTGTAAAATTTAGGGAAATATAAAATGTCCGAAGAAACATTGTAAAAATGTACAAAATGCTCATACGACTGTCGATAAATTAAAGAGAGCAATGAAACGCTTTATATGATCGTGTAGAATTATATGCTAGGCAAGCGGCGCCCAAAGTGTCTCTGCAGAACAAGAATCAGTGCGTGTATAGGGGAACATTTACGCGGGAGTAATGACGTTTGCAAACAATAGCCATCTGACACCTAATGAAGTATTAGAATACTATAGTGATAGTATTTGCAAATCATTTGATTAACTAAATAAGTCAAATATAATTTTACATGATAACTTGTAATTTTATTTCAATTCTTCATAAATGACATAGTTTCAGAAAAAAAATGTTATTTAGGTGCTGTTATGACGCTTAGCTCTGATTATTCCACTCAGTTCTTTGTGCCACATGGCGGTGAAGTATGTAATGGGAAGTCGCATGTTTGTAACATCGTGTTCCATACTAAACCTGAAAAGATAAAATGTTATTTAAAGAACATATGTGCATAATCTATTATATTTCAACACCCCACGTGTACCTAAGACAGATGTGTTTTCAAACTCCCTCATACGTCAAAAGCTGCACTTAGGTCCGCTCTTCGTGAACTTCATTTTACCAGGGTCCCAAACTGGTGTAAGGGGAGAAACGGTTTGCCTTCCGTCTGTCCACAATCACTCTGTCCATTACACAGTGTGATCCTGCGATAACTTTAAATGTACGAAACATTTTTTTATAAAACTTGGTACATGGATAGATAGCAATATGGAAAATATGCACGTCCTTCTATCATGTTTGATGTGGCAAAACATGCGGTTGCTACGGCAACAAATAGTAAAAAAAAAATACGACTTAAAGAGTGACAGAGTGGCATTCTGCGACAGTTTAAAAAGTATGAAACTTGATATGTACGTAGATATAACGCAATATGGAGAATATGCCTGTCTTGCTATGCAACAAATATAGTTGCAATGGCAACAAAAAAGTACAAAGATAAAAAGTAAAAAGTTCAGGAAATTTCCCATGAAAATCGGAAAATAAGCAGAGGACACTGGAGAAATGCATATATGTATTATTTTCTCAATTTATCCATCTGTTCGTACATCTGTCTGTCCTTTCAGTAAAAAATGGTGGATTCTATCGTAACTTTAAAAGTACAAGTGTTGTTGTTGTTTTTTCATGAAACCGGGGATAGATCTATAGAGGGAAAGCAAGTTGTGGAATATACTGATCATTTTATTTTGTGTTCAGCTGTCTGTCTATCCGTCAGTAACAAAAGATTTTTTTTAAATTTCAGAGTACATTTTTTCATGAAACGTGACTTACAGATGATAAGTTATTTTGAGAATATACAGGTTCTTCAGTTAATTTAGAGCCCACCCGCTTAGCTCAACAGGGAGATAGCGGACCGCAGGTCGTGAGTGCGATTCCTGGGTGCGGCGCATGTTCTCAGTGACGATTTGATAAAAGACATTATGTCTGAAATAATTCGTCTTCCACCTCTGAATCATGTGTGAAAGTTCCAGGAACATTGGATATGTTAACTGCCTGCCGTGAAATAACTGAAATACTGTTGAAAAACGTTTAACACCAAACAAAGGAACAAACAAATCGGTTAAGTTTCAATACGAAAAATATAGTTTCTATACCGGTATCATCAAATATGACAAATGCCCCTTCTAGTAGGGAACTGTTATTTCTTGGCAATAGTCTTGTTTTAAATCGTTAAAGCTATATGCAAAACGAAATGAAGTTTTCTATCCACACGTTTGAATTTAGCAAAGCAATTTGTTTTGCAAAGTTCTGTGGCAGCCTAAAGTTGTTTCTCGTTCAGATTATTATGCAGGTCTGCCTACAAATCATGTGACGAGGGCTGTTCAAAATAACGTAGAGTATGTCTCTAGCTTTTATATACTTTAATGAAGTAAAACAAGAAATACGCTATCATGATTCGCATGTTTTCTTCTAAGTTCACTGCAAATTTGACGTAATTATGGTCTTAGAATCAAGAGTTACGCCTTCTCGAAAACAATCACTTATACCAACCCCGCCGCACTTTAATTAATCATATTACACGCTTTTAATAACGACGTTTCAAACTTTCTCTTTTGTTATATATTAGGTATCTGTGTTCTGAACATTTACCTTTTGCACATTTATGGTGCCCGTACAAAATACCGTACGAACACATGTAGTACCACTGGCATTTTGTTTCCAAGTCTGGATAACCTCCGTCATTCCTCACCGAACAGTCCCGAAAAGTTCCACAAGGTGAGTTCACATTAAGAGCACTGTCAATAAATAACACAGTACCATAATAAAAATACGTGTAAAGCGTCTATAATAGGAGTTTGGTCATTCGTAAACAACTGGTATAAAATCATGTTAACTTAAATGTTCGATCTCTCCGTGTTAAGCTTAAATGCGCCGAAGATTTGTCCTGCATATAATATAGCACAGGCGCTTGAAGCTCTATCAATATAATGAGCCGTGCCATGAGAAAACCAACATAGTGGGTTTGCGACCAGCATGGATCCAGACCAGCCTGCGCATCCGCGCAGTCTGGTCAGGCTCCATGCTGTTCGCTTTTAAAGCCTATTGGAATTGGAGAAACTGTTAGCGAACAGCATGGATCCTGACCAGACTGCGCGGATGCGCAGGTTGGTCTGGATCCATGCTGGTCGCAAACCCACTATGTTGGTTTTCTCATGGCACGGCTCATATATGTATGCATTTATTTATCATATCCCATCCACTTAATATACTAACCTGCATTATTATGCTTCAAACACCTGTGAATATAGCATATGCTATTCGCTGCATATTATGTTTTTATATTTTTGATTGAAGTTCATATTTGTATCTATGACTTTTGATTTAAATTTAATAAAATAATTTAATGAATAAAGGAGCCGCGCCATGTGAAAACCAACATAGTGCATTTGCGACCAGCATGGATCCAGACCAGCCTGCTGTTCGCTAACAGTTTCTCTAATTGCAATAGGCTTTCAAAGCGAACAGCATGGATCCTGACCAGACTGCGCGGATGCGCAGGCTGGTCTGGATCCATGCTGGTCGCCAACGCACTATGTTGGTTTTCTCATGGCGCGGATCAAATATGAAATGCCTTCGCAGTACCATCTGTTACGGTCTGTATAATTTCTTACTTGTCGCAATCTCGAGTCTCTTCGTTGACAACTTGCGGTATGGTACAGTCTAGCCTACTGGCAGTTCCGTTAGTACACTTGACTGCTGACTGGCAACTCGATTCATACACTCCATCGGGCTTTCCAGCACAATCAAAGCAACATGCCGTATCTAATATACAAAAAAAAATGCTCAGTTATTTTACTTATGTAATAGTTAACCAACGCTTCAAGTAAATTTTAAGCCTTTCTAAGCCAACTCTGATAACCTCGCCATTTTAATATTTCTGCTAAATTTACCATGATTGGTGTGAAAAATGATTTGTTTGCATACACAAAAAACCCAAGTGGTGCGAAACAATGGCAATTGCACATCTTTGTTGTTGTTGTTGTTGTTGTTGTTTTATTTGTTATTGTTGAGTATTTTCCCTTAATTACATCGCCATTTCTTTCGGAGATAACTTGAAAGATCTGTGCTTGATATTTTTGGTTAGAGTTTGGTCACAGCGCCGTAGCCACACTGAGGCAAACCGAGGCAGGTGCCTCGGTTAAAATTTGAGGAGCCAAAAAAAAAAGAGTAAAAAGTAGGCCTATCACACTGATGAAAAATTCAGTTACAAAAATTCAGAAAAGTATATAAGTATGAATAGAATATATTAGAATATCATTTGCCTCATTACATCTTTGAGGCAAGGTGAGGTAGAAATCCTAGCAGTCATATTAATAGCCTTGCCAGGCCCTTGCCCCACCCCCAGTTTGCTTACAAGTGACTTATACTCATCAAAGTCAAACCCAATTGTTTATTATCATTATCACATTTAAACCCCAAAACGCACCAGAGGCCACTATTTCATACCGATATTAAAAATTTTTCCAGGGGAAGAATCACCGTGACCCCACTAAAATGAGGGTACCCCCATACTTGAAACTTAAGACCATAAAATGCACAAGAAGCCACCACTTTATATCTGTATTTCATTTTTTCCATTGAGAGAGCCCATTAACACCCCTAACACGAGAGGCTTTCCCATTCAGTACCTAAACATTTACACCAAACAATGCACCATAGGCCACCATTTCGAGAGAGAGGCCCCTAAAATGCCCTGCCCCCCTCACACAGTACCTCATAATCAAGACAAAACAATAAATATCTTTAAAAATGATGGTCGGCGAATTGTAATAAGGAAAGAAGTTTATGAATTTTTCATCTAACATTCATCTTTCATCTAACATTTTGCAAATCTAAACACCGCACTTTAACAATTTAAATGGTTCTCTTTTAATTTTTCGCAAAGGTTTCGTAGAGTTGCAATTTTGTTTCGTTTATCCTTAGACGAATAATTACAGCAGTAGTTTGATGAAGATTCATGAAGCGGTTCATGAGAATAGGTCATTAAACGTGTTTATATTTTTAGCTAAATTGGTCCCTACCCCCATTTGTAACAAAATATCAAGAGACCTTACGATATTGTTACACATCGAGTTTGATAAAAATTCATTACATTTTAGCGGTTAATGCGAAGAAAGGCATATCTACTTTTAGTTATAGTGGTCCCTAATAGGGCCCAAGTTCCTATATAAATTAATAAGGAAGAGGACCTTATAATGATGCTCCAGACCAAGTATGACAAAGATCCACCAAGCTGTTCATGAGATGCTGTATAAAGGCATTTCTAGTTTTAGCTCTAGCAGCCCCTAAAAGGGGTTAAATGTCCCAGCTGAACAAAGTTGGCTGCGGGCCTAATAAAGATGCTACAAATCAAGTTTGATTAGAATACATGAGAAAAAATCAATTAAAGGATTTTTTTATTTATTATTTTTATTTATTTCTAAAATGGGCCAACTGATCCCGCTTTAACAAATGCATATTCGCTATTCATGAATCTTTGGACAATGACGTCACACCTATAAAAAACAAAGCATACAATTGTAATTATTTCAATATTTCTGTTTCATAAGCAAAGTTTGACCGTAGTCATATCACATAGATAAACTGTATGCAGCGTACCTTCATGTCAGTGTAATGAGATTCAGTCATTATATAGCATATATATAATAAAACAGATTTCAACTGAGTTCAATATTTGCATACCATACTAAAGAAAGATATTCATATATAATAAATCAGTTAAATAATTTATAACAAATATATCAAAGCAAACAAGTATTCATTTTAATATGCAAATTGAATAAGTCACAAAAGCAAGAAACTTTTTCATATACAGATGACAATTGTAACAAGGAAAATCTTTTTAAAAGCTCTTCTCTACATAAAAGACTCTTATCACACCCTTATTCATGTGATACGCAGACCGTATTCAGCTCTTTCTTTAATTTGATATATGTTGGTATTTGAACAGATTTTTATCATATTTATTAAACTTACTTATCATTTTGAGATATATCAATATTCTTGCTAAATATACTGAGCCAAAGTTAGCTTTAAAACTGTGAACAGCGTCGTTTAGGATAAACGCTTTTTCTACATTTCACTCAGCGTAGCACAATTAACAGAGTGAAAGAAATTGACACTCTCGTCCAATCAGGCAGAGTGTTGCATAAATCTTCCATTTTGATAAATTATCTATAATGCGTTATCAAGTAGTTTGATTTGCTGACTGAAGTCACGTGGCATAGGTGACGAAAACGAATTTAAACGGCGTCGCCGAAAAAATACACCATAGGCCACCATTTCGAATCTGTATTTCAAAATTTTCCAGGAAGAAAGCCCACTGGCCCCACTAAAATGAGGGGGAAATCCCCGCCATACCTTAAAATTTAAACCGAAAAATGCACCAGAGGCCACCATTTCCTACTTGTATTTCAAAAATTTCTACTGGGAGATCCCCTGACCCCCCACCCCCACAACACGGACAGAGCTCCCTCCCGTACCTTCCCTATCTCGGCCTATATAAACTAATAAACTACTAGTAAACTGATGAATAGCATGTTCTTGTATGTCTTTATTGGTGGCTTTCTGATTTTACTGCCTTTTAGTTACAAAAATGATTGTATCCGACCATATAAATCCCCAAATATCATTGTTATCAATATATTTCTTTCTTAAAATATGAAAGTAGAACTCTGATAAATAGGGCTAAAAAGACGATTTTTATTGTTATATAACACAATCTGAGAGGGCTCCGGAACGCACCAGAGCCTTCCTGAGAACAAATATTTGAGGGGGAGGGGGTATGCCCACGGACCCCCTAGATTGCCTCGGTTAAAATTTGTGTCTGGCTACGGCACTGGGTCATGAAATGAGTATGGCACTTCAGAGTTCTTAATGGGAAACATTGTGTCACACACCAATCCACAACTACAATCCACAACTACAATTTGGAATTTTGAGCTTCAAAGTATATATTTGTTCAAATGAAATATATTTCTTGCAAAACGTGATTCCAACTTTTATTAACATTCTTATTTAATATCACATCATTAGTGAAGAAAAAAAATAGATCACTGATGTTTAAAATAAAAAAGTCCAGACCTGTGTGAATTGCTGCCATTGGAACTTGGTTCGTTTTATAAAGAAAAGAATTTTAGTAGATCTATTCTATTCAGAGTTTTTATATCCCCAAACAACCTATTTCCGACCACCACCTACTTTCGACCATCTTGTATGATAAAAATCTTTACCAGCCTAATCTATCAATTGTAATTGTTTCATTGTTTACAGCAGAGACAGAACATGTTAGAAACCTATTCTCCCTCAGTTTTGATACTTGGAAATGTTTATAAATTCCTTTTATGTAGCAGTACAATGTTTTCAGGAGGTTTTTCTTATTACCAAAATACCTGCATGTTCCCTTGGCTACTACCTATCCTTACTTAAACCAATATTCATCATTTACATATCTTTTGCACTAAATGTATATTCCTTAACTTATGTTTCCTACCAAAATTGTGAAGCATATACCATACAAAATTATTATACCAATGCAATTCTGATGCGGCCTTACAACTGTTTTCTTCATTTTCTGATCATTTTGAAATAATTGAAGATTAAAAAGCTTAGCAGTAGAGTAATACATTGCATTTTTTTGACAGTTATCAATGTAGCAGATGTAACACCTAGGTTCTCTCGAGTTATTGTGCACATGATATAGCTCTTTAGATAATGCCTATTGCCTGCCATTTACTTCACCCTACCCCTTGTAGTCTAGCTGCCCCATGTGGTTCTGGGACGATCTGTGTATTAAAAGCATTGGAACCACTGTCTTACCCGTGCATGATCGTAAGAGGCGACTAATAGGGTCTTAACACTTGGTTTTGCTGTAACTCTGTATGCAATATTTGATTTCATACCTCATGTTTTTATTTCGATGTAAATGAGATGTGAAACCAAAATTTGTAGTCCTGTTTGGCGCCATATAACCTATATTGTGTTGGTGTGCCGTAAAACCAAAATAAATAAATAAATTTGTAGTCTAGCTGCCATTCAGGGAAGTGTACCTACAGTATATTGATCTACCATATTGGTTCTGATGTTTGTTACCAGACCTGATTTGTGGGTGTTCTATGTTTGCCATGGTGAAATGAAACTACAGTAAAAGTTAAGTGCCGTTTCTTTTTGTAAGAGCGAAAATACCACACATGGTCGGATTTAGGTTGTAAATTTCCAGTATGGCTTCCTGCTGACGACTTTCAAAATTAGAGATCATGCCAGGGATTCAGTAATAAACTTGAAACTTAAATGGTATGCTTTTATAGCATTTATGCTGAAAGAAAATGTTGAGGTATTAAACAAACGAGTTGGACATGTATGGGCGGCGGTTACCGCCAAAATTAGTAAATATACAATCCATTCATAAACAAGTCAGTCAGTGCAGTGCATTTCAACGCCATCTACTCTGAAACTCCATCCCGTCCATTAAATTTGCATTCAACGCATTGTATTTTGAAACCATTTAACACAAAACTTTATTCCATCCATCTAAACATGGAACGATGCATTGAAAAACTTGTTGAGATGCACCGTACTATGAAATCATCCAACAAAACATGATACCATCCAGCTCAATGTGAAGCCGTTTAACACAACATGAGTACGTGCAGTGTAAAATGAAATGATTTATTACAACTTGACGCCGTCTAATGCATATTGAAACCGATTTGTGTAATTAAGAGCGGTGTATAATAACTTGATGCCATGCAGTCCAATGTGAAGATGTTTAACGCAACATGAGTTCGTGTAGTGTAAAATGAAACGATTCGTTAAAGCTTGGCGCCGTCTAATGCACACTGAAACCGTGTTGTGTGATTTGGAGCGGCGTATCAAAATTTGATGCCATGCAGCCAAATGTGAAGCCGTTTAACGAAACTCGAGTACGTGCATTGTAAAGGGTTAATAAGACTATCAGTTCATAAGTTTGCCCTGTTATAAATATAGATTCTGGATCAGTTTTACATAAGAATATCTTAAAATTTGTCCTAAAAACCGACCTTGTGGTAAAATTCTAACATTTAATTTGACACTGTTCCTGCGATTTGTCTTACTTATTTTCGTGAAACACCTTTCTTCTTAGTTTAAGCTTTGTCAGAAGTATGATGAAACAGACTCAGTAATAGAAATAATAATGACAAAATTAACAAACACTAAAGATCTCCCGATTTAATTATTAATCATATAAAATAAATGTTAACATGTTTATGTTTTTAGACAGTATGTATAAATTACATGTACTTCACTGTGCAATGTTTTGTCAATTTTTGTTTGTTTGTTTGTTTTTTCGGTGATGGGTTGGGGCGGAAGATCTTATGCAGTTTCTAAACAGTATTTCATTTAAGTTAGACAGTCAGTTTCCTGGATTTCATACAAGTATTAACTTTATCTCCACAAGTATCTGCTACGCTCGCTCGGTTCACAAAGCCCCTTTCAGGTCGTATGAAATGCAGGAAACTGACTGTCCACCTAAAATGAAATACTGTTTAGAAATGGCATAAGATCTTCCCCCCCCCCCCCCCCCACCCCCATCCCCGAAAAAACAACAAACAAACAAACATGCACTGTACATTGAAGTATATGTAATTTTGACATACTGTCTAAAACATAAACATGCCTACATTGATATTATATGATTAATAATTAACTCGGGAGATTTTTAGTGTTTGTTAATTTTGTCATTATTATTTCTATTACTGAGTCTGTTTCACGAAGCATACTTCTGACAAAGCTTAAACTAAGAAGGAAGATGTTTCACGAAAATAAGTCAGATAAATCGCAGGAACAGTGTCAAATTAAATGTTAGAATTTTACCACAAGGTCGGTTTTTAGGACAAATTTTAAGATATTCTTATGTAAAACTGATCCAGAATCTATATCTATAACAGGGCAAACTTATGAACTGATAGTCTTATTAACCTTTTACAATGCACGTACTCGTGTTTCGTTAAACGGCTTCATATTTGGCTGCATGGCATCAAATTTTGATACGCCGCTCCAAATCACACAGCACGGTTTCAGTATCGTGGGCTGAGCGCGAAACTATTGTAACTGTATATAAATAAAGAACAAGATACAATAGTTTCGCGCTCAGCCCTCGGTATGCATCAGACGGCGCCAAGCTTTAATGAATCGTTTCTTTTTACACTGCACGAACTTATGTTGCGTTAAACGTCTTCACATTGGACTGCATGGCATCAAGTTATTATACACCGCTCTTAATTACACAAAGCGGTTTCAATATGCATTAGACGGCGTCAAGTTGTAATAAATCATTTCATTTTACATTGCACGTACTCATGTTGTGTTAAACGGCTTCACATTGAGCTGGATGGTATCGTGTTTTGTTGGATGATTTCATAGTACGGTGCATCGCAACAAGTTTTTCAATGCTTCGTTCCATGTTTAGATGGATGGGATGAAGTTTTGTGTTAAATGGTTTCAAAATACAATGCGTTGAATGCAAATTTATTGGACGGGATGGAGTTTTAGACTAGATGGCGTTGAAATGCACTGCACTGACTGACTTGTTTATGAATGGATTGTATATTTACTAATTTTGGCGGTAACCGCCGCCCATAGACATGTATGTGAACAAAACTGGACATAAAACTTGTTAAGAGGTCGGAAACTGGTTGTGCCGGGATATGTACATGTATATTGTCTATGTGTATGAATTTCTTATAAGAAGTCTTGGTGAAATTCAGGCCATTAATTTTGTTTTGTTTTGTTGGGTTTTAACGACACAATTATAGGCCATATGGCGACTTTCCAGGTTTGATGGTAGAGGAAGATCACAGGTGCCCCTCTATGCATTATTTCATCAAGGGCGGGTACCTGGGTAGAACCACCGACCTTCCGCAAGCCAGCTGGAAGGCTTCCTCACATGAAGAATCCAACGCCTCGAGTGAGGCTCGAACCCACATCGGTGAAGGGCAAATGATTCTAAGTCTGCGACCTTAACCACTCGGCCACGGAGGCCCCCATACTTAAAGTTCCGCTGATTTCAAAAATGTATTCATTATCAATGCAGTAATTTAAACGACATACCAAAAAGATTCAGGAAGAGTACAAGTAAGAGTGTTGTAGATTTCTGGAATATCATTTTGTTCAGTCCTCCCTTGATACAATCTGAAATTTGTAAAGAACTACAGAGATGTATAATGTAAGAACAATGTCTTGATAGGGGAGGTAATCGCTATGGGAAATTTGAAATTGTAGAATAGTCAAGAATATACATTATCGTATCGATGATATGATATGATTTCAAAGCTAGATATTATTGGAAAGACACCGTAATATGTAGACAGAGGTGGCAAGTTTGAATCACCGCTCCTCTGACTAAACACAAGGGCCATAGATCGTTCACCGTATATTAAGTTGGATTTAATTATTTTGGAGGAAGGAACGATGCTGTGAAATTACTGTAAAATCGGGCAAGCGGTTTCAGTGGTTCCAAATAGCTATATACTAAATATAAGGAAAACTAACCCCGGCCCGTGTCGACCATGTTTTTCTACGAAACAAAATGTTTTGAAGGAATTTAGTAGTGGGTCACCCAAGCATAATTATTTTGAAACTATGTTGAAATCGAGTCAGCAATTTCAGATAAGTTTTCAATAAAGCTTTACATGGAAAACTAGCCCCGCTACCTGGAGGCCATGTTTTAACGAAAAGGAATTTATTTGAGGGTATTTGATATAGGATCACCTGAGCAGTTTAAGAGAAGAGTTTCAGTTTTTCATATAGCCATATAGAAAGAAATAGTCGCGTTCCCTGGCGGTCGTTTTTAATGAAAATGTATGATTTCAAGGATTTATGTAGTCTCAAATAATAAACATTCGTGGAAAATTATTTTGAGATCGAGCAAGTACGGTTTCAGGGATGAGATTTTCAAAGTTTTCTATCCAGCCATAATAGAGAAAAGTAGTCACGCCCCCTCCCCCACTATCTTTGAACTAAAGTAATTTGGGAGAGGAGTCACCCAAGGAACATTTCTCTGAAGATGTGTCAAAATGATCGGGCTCACGGCTATTGATGAAAAGATTTTTCAACGATTTCTTTTTGTTTCGATGTCAACCAGAACTTTGCGCGGATGGCCAAGATTTGAAGGAATATGAAAGGGAACCACCCATGTTGTTCTTTGAAGAAATTGCGGACGACAACTACGGACGAGTGGCAGATACACAGCGCACATCCAACGATCCTAAAGCTCACAATGTGCAGTTCGTGCTCAAAACATACCAACGTTTCCAGTGAGACTTTGAATAAATCTTCGATGGCTGTGCGTTGGTTCTTTACACTTGGAGCGTTAAAACCTAGGGACATATGTGTCTTTCACCCATTGTCCACTCATTGTCTAGTACTGAAAATAGTCGTCCATGTGGGTCGCCGGTATTAACGTTTGATATATCACGCACTTGTTGCGCATGCAAAGGTAAATAGCCAAATGTAAAGGCGGGTAACAGGTATTGTCCCACGGCGGATAGAGTAGACGGAACAGAGCTGTCACAGTATAAGAAAATACATAGGATGCGTTTCTCCCTCCACCCACAAAACTGGCATTTGCATTACTAAACAACTGAAATTAAATTCAATATCAGTCATTGACACAAAAATGAATATTTAAACATAGAAATATATTAACAATAAAAATCGAGTGATTAAAAAATAAGTGTACCAGTTTTGTAGTTCCATAAAGTTTATTTAGTGCCTTACTCCAATGTTTCGCACATATTCATGTTGAGAGGTCATTAAGGTGCCTGAAATGTCGGCTGGACTTTAGATAAGAATTATCTATGCCACTGTAAACTTGTGTAAAAAATGTCATTTTAGTAAGGCATCTTGTTTATTCAAGAAATTCTCTGTCTGCATACCTTTTTCATTTCTAGTTTTATATGTTGAAACATAACTGAAATGAAGTAATATTTGATGTGATTTTTATAGTATTATGTCCTGAATAAATTCCACTTTAAGGGTAGGAGTGGGGTTGTGCGTTAGGGTTGAACTCTAGTGCTGCAAACTATTTCATTTCCACATTTTTTTATAACAAATACATGTATACATACCCTTCTCTTACCGTAGGTCATTCAATGTTCCAGTCGGACCTGTAGACCGTCGGACGAAAGAGAACATTTAGAGTCTAGCAGTACTGGCAGCACAGCTATTGTTGAAAGAGACGCACAATGCCAGATACAAAGACGGGATGCATCTAAAAAAAATAACACGCCATTTTAGCAATAATTTGATCAAACGAAACAGGCGACATAGGCCATACATTGAAATTGCCGATATGCTGGTATCGGTCTGATTTGGCCATGCTTGCTGGGGTAATTGAGCTAAGAGTACATTCTCTCACCTTGTCAGCTAAAGGTTTTATTGATGTTGTGTAATATTAGTATCCTGGACAGTTTCAGTTAGTAAGACAAACGATGCGAATAAAATTGTTTCATTTTTAGATTTGTATATCGCGATTTATAATGGAACTATTTGTACATTTTAACACATATGTATGACAAATTATATGACATAAGTTTGACATTGCCAGTTTCTCTTTTCTTAATGGTTAAGATGTTCCTTGTGCAACGTATAATGTGGTTTCTATTTTACCGCTTAGTTATGTTTCGTCATATTACAACATTATTTTCAAACAGATTCTTCAGCAGGACCACCGTTATCATACACTTAACAAATCTTATGCTTAATTTTATCACCGTAATTCTAAATTGGTTATAGAATTTAAAAGTAATCTAAAGACACTTCTGCGGCGAGGTATATCACAACCTGTTTTGTGGAGATGTAATTTACCCAATTCAAAAGTTTCTCAGGCATAGTCGTCTATTACATGTTTAATGAATTAGAGGCTCTCAGACAGATGGCATGTTTAATGCCAATTCCTGTTACAGTTATCCGCATTCCTGTTTGATTGTGCCTTGGTGAGCAGGAGGGTGACTCCACAACAATTATCCCAGCAAACATGTCACAAACATGTCACATCTACATCAGCACGTTATCGGCTGCCACATCGGGCCGATATTTAGAGTGCAGTTCGAATATACATCGGGCCAATATCTGTTACAGACATATAGCCGATATCGGCAAATAAACCGTTACCGATAGTATGCCTATTCACTATGCTTGACACAGCCTTTCTGTGGTTTAAAATGCAATCGATTAAAACATGCTACACTCCTTTTTCATATCAATTTTAAAAAATGATAATAGAAACAAACGCAAGTTACTAATATTTACAGAAAGCTGGACATGAATACTTGACCTTTGTACTACTAAGAAGATTAATTAATATTCAAATTTTGCTCACAGCTAGCTAAAGTGTGTCTCACTTACCAGTGATGTTTATCTAAATACGTGAAGTGCTGAACTGAAATTATCCTTCGCCTGCCTGCGGCAGGTGATTCTGCCTTTGCAGACTGATCAAGATCTGCACATTTCGCTTTTCAGTCAGTAAATTTTCAGTGAACACCCCTTCAAATAATAAATGGTATTGCCCAAACTGAATTATAGACCAGACCATTATAGAAATTTAGCAGGTTTAAGGTTAAAACCAAGAGCAAAGATCCAATAAGAACAACGCAGCCTCCCAAAATAAAAGCCTACAACAGTATATGTTTGTGTGTTAAAAGGTCATCAAATTTTGGTCAAATAATGTATTTGTTCAAAACTTTAACAGCGAACATTTACACTTCTTTGTTCGCAGAGTGCTAAATTCATGTTGAATTTTTAATGGAGACATTTTTTAAATTTGATTTTCCTATTCTGGTTGCCCAGCTGAGAGTTCATTTAGAATAACTTTAATGAACATACTTAGAATAGGGAATAACATGAATCTATTGAATTATATGTGTCGAGGAGTTTGATTTACAACTATATATTTAGCCCAAATACATTAGAAATGCAAGTTTGTAATATCATTATTATCATCCCCCTTTGCATATCTTAGTTGCGCAAACTGAAAAGGGAAGATCCGTGGCAAAAAACACTGGGGAACTTAAACCGATAAACTGCGAGCCTATACTCACTCTTTATCTCACCAGTTACAGAGCAGCTTTAATACCTTTTTCTCACTGGTATCAACGCATTTTTGTGGAATTTTCAAATTAACCTTCCCCTCCCCACAATACCAGCATAAAATAAAAGCTCATATCGAGTGCGTTTAGCAAACATTTGCTACCAAAAGATCACAGTTTCAAGATTAAATACACGCACAACAATGTTACATGGTAATATGCTGACACTATTTTAGCAAAGAAATTATTCACGGGCCCGTACCCAGGGGATCGGAGGGCCCACCACCAGCATCGACTGAGAAGTGACCTGCACTCACCAAAATTTAGACTCAAAATTGTATCAGAGGATGCCATTTCAAACCGATGTTCCAAAATTTCCTAAAATTTCATCCCTGCCGTACATAGCCCCAGAAGGTGAACAGCATTGGGGATCCTAACACACACACAAAATATTGTCTGCACAGAGGTCATTTTATATGCCTTTGTATCTTTCTGGACGATGCACGATGCATCCAGATTAATGATATTTGAATACTCAGACTTTAGACCCAAAAATGCATCAGAGGCATCCAGCTCATACCTATATTTCTTACATTTCCAGTAGGGGGCCCCCTAACCCCCTTGCAGGAGGGGTTACCCTCTTCCGTAACTTCCTACAACGATTGAACAGAATTCGAAGTTCTACCAAAATGATGTCTGCAATAATGTCGTTATATGTCTTAATCTCCTCCTGCGTCCAGATTGGTTATATTTGGGTACTCAAAATAAGACCAGATAGAAATGCACCAGCGGCCTCAGTTCAACAATTCTAAATTTCCAGAGGGAGACCCTCTTTTCCTGCATTCGGGTTAAAGATAGTTAGTAGTCAGAGTTTAGGTCTACAATACACCAAACGCTACCATTTCATACATGTATATCTTACATGTCTAGGGGAGACCCCCCTGACCCAAATTACAGGAATTGGTAACCTCCTCCCCACTTCTGTATCTACCCTCCATCCCTACTCACACACACACACACACACACACACACACCTCAACTTGTAACCCATCTACATCTAGTAAAATATTCTGGACCCAGTCCTGATATAATACAGCTTTTTGATTTCAAGAGACTAAAGGTCATGCACACTGTATCCCTTGAGGAAACACAGATCAAGCTGTTATCCTGTATTAAGTAGTTAAGTAGTACATGCTTTCCGATTTCTGACTTACAGTTGTTTGTACCATTTGATTTTTTAAGTAAATACAGTTTAAATAAAAAAAAAATTTGTAGATCTATGTAGAAATTTGATAAATCCACCTTTTTATCCGATAACCTCCTCCACCTCGCCAGATAAACTTTCTCATCTACGGCACTAACCTATTATTCTATTTATCTTGTCATTACTTCATTTTCCGATATTTGGCAATTTATTTTACAAAAATAAGTGTGCGACAGCCGCTTTAATGACGTCATATTCGTAATGACGTCACTTATATAATGACGTGATTACCGGCAAAATTGTAATAACTTCTTCGTTTTTTAATAAAAACTCATTATTTGACCACTCATTTTCTTAGTTCGGCCATTTCCAACACAATGATGATGGTTTCGTTGCAAAATTTATATGTCAACAATATCGATAATAAGGTCACATGATCAACTGACCGTATATCACTGGTCACATGATCAACTGACGGTATATCAAAATAGATATACGGCACCCTGATATCGGGTCGAAAATACTGCAAGTGACAGGATAAAACTTACTAATGTGCTTTTGTTTTGTAGCGTTTTACTTATTATGCTGACATAATAATGGCATGATGCATGCAGTTAAGTTTTTCGATCTGTATTTTAATACAGTATTACTATTCCGTTTTTTTTAGTTGGTTATTTTGGTGGAACTAAGATTGTTCTTGGATGAAATGTAATCAGATACAGATATGTTTGTTGTTATGGAGAGCCGTACAGGCCATAATATTATAATGGAGGTCTATGGGAAAACAGATACTGTTCTCTAACCAATAGGCAGATATTTTAAAAGGCATTCATATTAATCAGGTCATGATGTTTAAAGAACTGAGGATATTTCCATTAGACAAGTAGATGTTATGTGAAATAAATGAATACCTGAATCGATTTTCCAAGCTCCATGTAGACGGTCGAGTTCTAAAATCTTACCTGAGGTCAAAGAGCTATAAAATGAATGTATTTTATACTTCTTTGCTGAGGTATTGAAAATCAAAGAGCTATATTTAATTTTATACTTCTTTGGGAAAATCAGATGAAATGGGCACATGCAGCCATCTCTCCATCTAGATTCAGCTCAGATTTGCGCAAAAAGTAAACGGTTATGAGACACGTTTCTTACCGTCACATTTTCGTTTGTAACTTGTTATTATCTCCTACTTTGTGAATAAATATTACTTGACTTGACTTGACTTGTTATATGTTTTAAAATTATACATACGTTTAAAATCAGTCATTTACAGATAATACGTGATAAAGTTTGCAAACGGGACCATTTCTTGCTTCTAAATTTGTGTTTTGTGACCAAAATTTTACTCGTTGTTACCATACAAACCTCGGAATCAGCAGGTTGGAAGTGTCACCTGATGAAATGCTATGTATATGCAATACCTGCGCTCTACTCTTTCCTGGCAATTCTCAAGAAGTTATTATTATGTGGGGGTTTTTTGTGTGTTAGCACAGCTTTGTAGAATTTTTCAATTTACTGACCTCTGTCCCAACAGAGCACTGGGTCACAAAAAAATTAGTGGAGTCTGATCAATGCTTTTAGTCACATTATACCCATTTTTCGCGGGGTAACGGAACCGGAAGTGTTGTTATTACGAAAAAATTGAAAGAGAGTTGTATTTTGAGTGACAAAATCTGTTTGAATCCTTTCCATTATGTCA
Organism: Mercenaria mercenaria; assembly: GCF_021730395.1. NCBI lineage: Eukaryota > Metazoa > Mollusca > Bivalvia > Venerida > Veneridae > Mercenaria > Mercenaria mercenaria. Next base: position 7,943,631 of record NC_069372.1, read on the forward strand.
GACGAACCCCATTCGGTAAAACATTTACTCTAATAAATTAATTGTCTTCTGGGCCGTTGTTCATTATATGTTCTTTGAAGTATCCCATCGTTTGTAAATGCTTATAACCGGTGGCGCTGAATTTTGAAAAATACCAAAGGAAAATTGTTTTACGTTATATACAGGGTAATCTCTGTTTATCTATCTTCTGATACCGTAAAACGCCTCACGGGGATGTATACATTTGTTAGCCATATTCAAGGTGTCACATCTTAGATCAGAACTACCTACACAGTACTCGGGAGAGGTCTTGGTATTTGACCATCTTCTGGCCCTGCTGAGGCCATGATATGGGGGGAATCTTGCACAAAAATAGGGCAGTGGGTAGGGGTCCAGTAACAGGATCTCGAGATCGGAGTTGCCCGCTCTCTTAGACAGCCTGTACAGGGCTGACTAGAGGTCTGTTAATCAAATTATATGTGAATACTGATAATTGTATTTACAAAGAGGAGACTATATTCTATCTTTATGAAATGGAGATGTTTTCAGAGGTTTGCACTTGTCAATGTTCCCACTCAAGTAAAATTTTGCTTAAATGAAGTAAAAAGTATAAAATTAAAAATCACGCATAAATTTTTACCCTGTGTGAGATCGCGTGTGTACGAAAATGCCGGGGATGAATAGGTTAAGCTGAAATCCCACAGTATGTCCTAAAAATAAACCTTAGAAATACTAAATAACTGCAGATGTTTTCTCAGTGACATCTTAAAAATGTAGACTGGTTTTATATTTTAATGCCCCGGGAAATGAATTAGCATTTTAAATAAATGATACCCCCAATTTCTCCCGTCTGCAAGAAAGTGGCATTTGGAGCTTTCAGCCTATGGTTTTACAGCAAATTTTTTATAACAAAACAACAAGTGATACTTCGCAACAATAGAGTAAAAGAGTGCCAGCTGTCTACAAGAACTGACACTACTTATAAATTAATGCTAAAGTTCAGAAAAAGTACCCGAAATGTTTCCAAAATAAGTGGTTGTCGGAGTTTAATTTTAGTATGGAAATTTTTATTATTTTCATAACCTCGAAAACTGAGATTTACCCCCAGTTTTTGTGTCAAGGGGGTAAGTTTACCCTTGGAAAAAAATACTGTCAGAGTGGGAACACTGCTTGTATTTTTCTTGTTGTTACACATAGTGACGGGAAATGGAAGTATTTATTGTTCTTTTATTATATCAAGGGGGAAATACAATCATAAATTTGATAAATAATAAACAGCAATTTGAACGCCGCAATTGGAAACTTTTACCAAATTCTTGTTTTTCTCGGGACGAATGAATTAAAAATAATAAAAAGTAAACTTAATGTTTTCTTCAGTATTTAAAGACATAGATTGCGCTCATGAATTGTTGAATTCGTTTTTCTGCTGGAGTAAATAAATAACGGTGATCGAATATTGGCCCCATTCCCAATGCCAAATATGCTTCATTTTTTCCTAAGTTGAAGCAAAAAATTCCCTATGTGAACGCATAAAACTATAAGAAGTCCTAGTCCAGACTTGTTACAAAATACTAAGCACATTTTAGATTTTCTTTTTAAAAAAAAAAAATTGTTAAATGCTGTCTGGTTCAGTTTTTGATCAATAGACGATTTCTATTAAAGGCACTGACCTCCAGATTTTGGCTAAAAAAGTATTGTTTTTTTTTTTTTCAAATTGAAGTTTGGCCATAATTATGAACATTAGAATATGAGTTTTTGTTTCTAAACTACTTTTGAAATGCCATATCAAGAAAAAAAGATGATCGCTTCAGGAATGGAACCCTGATCGCCACGGCAATAAAAAAGTTTTTGGCTGTTGCAGGGGTTCCACTAGACCCGAAAACCCAAGAGTCCCAGGACCCTTGGGCCCAAATTTTGAAGGGTCCTTTTCCAAAATACAGGAGTCCTGTCCCAACACGTCAGTATAATTTACTATAACATTTCATGTTATTTTAATTAGGGTTATCTTCATTTTTTTTTTTAATAACAGAACAGTGCTATAACACTCTTGAAAAATGTATCCAAAATGTACTATCCGAATACTGTTACACTTTCAGAATGTCATCGGAAAGTAGTTTTTGCTCAGTTTATTTGGCAAACTAAGCTAAATCAGCGATAGTTCCTCAAATAATGATGCTACTTATAAAAAACTGCATTGAAAGTCAGGTTTTTTTTAGGAATTTTGGAAATATGCATTTGACATCGGGTGTAATTAGACCCGTGAACGGACATTCTAAACTTTCGAAATTCATCAAAATTTGTGAAGTTTCTTGTTGAATTTACGATATGATCACTAAACATTTGGGCTAATTTTAAAGTTGGCATGAAAAAATCTTGCAGGGCACTTTTCACATGCTCGGTAATTACTGCTTACGATAATTTAATAATTGGCGCCTTTTTGACAGTACACAGGATTCGCTTTATCAATTTTAATTTCAACACTTCATTGATTTCTTGTTACCTATGTGCACTCGCCGTGACGTAACTTGCTGATAAAAAATCAGCGAGGCATGTCTACAGGAGAAAGGGCAGGATTTAGCAGAGATCAAAGGCAGGAGAGCATGACCGCGAGTGTTTATTTTGAATACCGGTACACGTGTCTATCGTGGAAATAGTTTTACTGAAGGAAATTAATGATAAGAGAAAGGATTATCAAAGGAAAATGCCCCCGGGTCCCGAAGGACGCACAGGCAAGTATACTGCCGGGTCCTTTGAGCGTCTTTTGAAAATCTCCCGGGTCCGGACCCGGGGTCCCGGGTCAAATGGAACCCCTGTGTTGTTACCAATAGCGTTATGGTGGATTTAGTGTTCAATGCACGTTAAATATAGATATTTATAATCGAGGCAGTTTACCTCCAGACTTCAGGAAAGTTGGAAAACATGGCAGGACATTTGGTCCATCAATGCCTAAAAATCTGCCGGACTGAAGAAATTGTCGGTGTACAGCATATGTTGCTTTTCTCCATCAAATTCAAGCCAGGTGTGAATTTTAGTCCATTTCTAGTTAAATGTTCGGTCAACCCTCTTATTTTCATACATTTGTTTCCTTTCACTACGATTGTTGGGCGTTAATTTACGTTTCTTTCCCGGTTATGCCCCGGCATAATATGTAAGTGACGCCTTTTTGACATGTTGTCCGAGATGTTGCAGTTCTCGGGGTACGATAAATGCCGGTCAGTCAGACCGCGGACCGGATCAAAATTTCCCGGTCAAGTCCGTCGGACTGACGACTTTCCGGAAGTCTGGCCTCGAGTAAAGCGTTACAAATGCTTTTCGATTTTCATCGTAAAAAGTAGTTAAAACAACTATCATTTAGGGATATAAATTAGCAGGGGCCCATGGCCCCTAGATTTTGGACTGGACCCCTAAATTGTTGGAGAAAATGCCCATATACCTAATGTTAAACATTTATTTTTGACAGTCTGGGTCCTTAAATAAAAATAGCTAGTTTACATCCCTGTCATGTGTTTTCTTAACATATAGTCTGTCAGTAATTACGTATCAAAGCATTCTTAAGAAATATAGCATTAATTTCCAGATATCTTAAAGAAATCTTTTTTTGTTGTTGAACGATTTGGAGGTCAGTGCCTTAAATGTAAAAATTATAAATGAAAGTTTGTCAATTTTCAGGAGGTAGAGTCTCCAGATGTCCATTTTGAACCAGTGGTACAGCTTACTGCTGTCGATGTGGTCACCATGGAAGAAGAGGAAGAAGAATTAATACAGATGTAAGTTTACAGTTTTTAACAGCCTTTATTTGATTGCAATTTACCAAGTACAGGGTTGGAATTCAAGCTCGCATACTCGCAAAATGTGAGTACATTTTGTAAAACACGAGTGACTTTTGTCCAAAGTCACAAAATTTTGCAGGTGCAACACTCGAGTTGAAAATTCAAGTCACAACGGTTTTAATTTCTTTAACTTTCAGTTTCAGTCTGCTGTAAATACGCATTTAATGATGATGTTTCACACAGTACGCACTGATTGTAACATTTTTTCATAGTGTGTGGACAGTTTGCAGATTTTGATTACGCAACATGGTAACTACAGTATGCGGGCCAGGGTCAGTGTTCGAAATTCACGGTAGTCCGACAGCCCGTGGCTACCAAATTTCAGCTCGGGCTACCGATTTTCCACAGGTACAAGCCCGACTGGGCTACCGAATTTTTCTCATTTGTTTAAAAATCATGCTAATTAAACGAGTACTGCATCATGATTTTCCAGACTGAGAAACGCTTATGGAATTATTGGTTTTTGCACTCTTACTTGTTGACAATCAAACACAGTGCCAAAGACGTAACCGCAGCTCTAATTGGCTGAATACAATCACCTCTAGCGTAACGGATAATTTGATTAGCTTTCACACTTCTCGCAAAAATCTCACAAGTACCTGCAGTAGGCGGAGCTTAAATTATGCTATCAGCGTGTGTGTAAATGTGTATTCAGCACTCGGTGTTACATCTTACAAATTGTCAACAGTCCTAGTAGCAGTAATTGGCGAGTGCGGATCCTAAAAAATCGGGCATAACAGTTTAGATTTCGTTTTGGCAAGGAGTGTCATGTCCGATGCTTTTGGACTCTGACGATGCTGATCTGGACTGGAGTATTTCGAGTTAAAATTTTTCAAAAACATGGCAGACATGTATGTCTTTTTTATTACTTCAAACATGCATAGAGATGTCTGTAAAACAAAATGTTATATGGTGCAAAAATTATGTATTTTAAGGTGTTAAAGTTCGGGCTAGTGAAATTGATGTCGGGCTTGGAAAATTTTTAATCTGGTAGCCCGAACGGGCTATTGGATTCAAATCTGAATTTCGTACACTGCAGGGTTTTTTCTAGCTAATTTGGGAACATAGCCTTTACCCCCAAAATTGGGAAATATTTAGTCCCATAGGATATAGTAAGGATGTGTTTAAGCACTTTCTCATACACTTGTTTCACATTGTTCAACCTCTTTTAACATACTTCCATTACAAAATTGCCCATAATTTGGTCAATATTTGTGCAATTTTGATGAATTTTTCAGAATGTAGATTGGGAAAAAAAAATACATTCTTTTTGGCATTGGGAATATAGCCGGGAAAAAAACCTGCGGGCGAACAATATTTGATGGAAAAAACATGTTTTGTACTACACACGCTTACCGGTAGTGTTATAGAGGGCAGAGCCTTGTTTCTGCCCAAAATGGTTGAACAAAACTGCAATTAAAGTTGATAAATTGCGAGTTGAAATTTTTTGTACTCGCAGAAATTTGCAAGTGCAAAAAACTGTTAAAAATTCTAACCCTGCAAGTATATGTTTTCCTGACTAGCAAATGGAGATTGGCTGAACTAGCTAAAAATTCCACGGCAATTGATGTTGTAATGTTTGCTTAATCTAAGAGGTCTTAGTTCAAATTAAAAAATTGCGGACTTAGAACTTCTTTACACTATATAAAAGAAGACGATTCTTGGCTAATTGAATTCACAGTTATAAAATGGTTACTTCACAATTCACAGCTACTTCAGCATGCAAAATTCAGCCATTTTCATATATTCTGTTTTGTCTTTGGCATATGAATTCCAGGTTTTAGCATTAATCTTCATGCAAATGTAATTATATTAGTGCCATACCTAAATGATGGCTACAGCTGCATGGGAACTACTTGTGATCTATTAAAGTTACTTTAAAAATTAATGTAGCCAAAAACTGAACAAATAGCTTATTATGGTATATTCTGATTTTGTTCCCTTCAGGAGGGCGAAACTGTTTAGATTTGACCACTCAGATGAGCCTGCTCAGTGGAAGGAAAGAGGCACAGGAACAGCGAAACTGTTACGTCACAAGAAGTCGGATCTGGTACGAGTGTTGATGAGGAGGGACAAAACATTGAAATTATGTGCCAATCACTATGGTAAGTTGCTGCATGATCACTGATTCTTATTTTGTAGGAATTCATATAAAGTTTAAGTAGGGTTAACTTTGTTATGTTCAGTGCTTCTATTGACCAGTGAGATAAGAAAAATATTTCCTAAGTAGAGGATTCTTTTAATATGGCTGTAACGATACATTCGAATATTCGATTTAGTCGAATACAGTTTTGTCCGAATTGTATATTAGTTATTCGCCATGTCTTGAACCAGATATTTACGAATATAAATAAAAACTGCATAATCCAAACTAAAATAACTTGAATTTACCTAAAACACAAGAAAGCTACCGAAAATGCTCCTGTTTCATAGCGCATTTTGCATTAATTATCCGTTTTCTTCGTATTATCCCACCCACAACAGTAGACAAATTATGTTTTCACGACAATGATTTGATAAGTCTCGTAGGGTCGCTATTTGTTGTTGGTTTACCATTCAGTGATTTTTTTTGCGCCGATTTGACTCCGAAATTCGGCGTCTTCCCAACTGACAAAAATGGTCAAAATTCCCAAAAAATGCTTCAAAATTCCCAAAAACGAGATGATTTTTCCCAATTAGATTGATTTCTTGTGAAAGTTGAACTAAAACGATGCAAATAATCATAAAAATTCTGACTCTATGGTTTATTTGCAGAATTTTGTTGCCAACTCAAAGCGCGTTGTTTACATAAAACGGGTCACGGCATAGTACGGCATTTAGTATGACTTTCATCACAATCGCTCATGTGTCAAAATGAGTCGGAAAAAAATTGTTAGAAACTTAGGTAAATTATCGAAAAATGTCGCATAATTCCAAATATTATAATAAGAAAATAAGACTTAAACATGCCATCGGTACTCCGGACATTGGAACATCTTTTGGTAAAGTTAAAGAGAAATTAAATTCAAATCAAACGTCAGAAAAGCAAAGTGATCTGTCCAAGAAATCTGAGTCCCCACAAAATGACCCTCAGAAATCAGCAGAAGCTCATGTTGACCCTAAGCTATCTGAGCCATCAGATCCTGTGACATCAGAAAATAACCTGTCTGTCCTGTCTGTTCAACCTCAGTGCATATTTGAATGAAATAAATTTACCTTAAAATAAAACTTTTCAAAATTATTTCTTTATTTAGGTTTGTTAATTTTTCCCAATTTTGAAGTTTATCGCGCTAAAAATTCCCAATTGAAAAGGCATGGGCTGTTGCCAAAAAGAGTAAAAAAATCACTGCCATTAATCATGTTAATAATATGCTATAAATAATTTTATGGTTTTTGAAATGAGATTGAATTCATAATTTTATATAATTTTAAAATATTTGATTTCAACATGTGGGAATTCCCATTTCACGACATCCAAAAACTGTCTACATAACATGTTGAGCAACGAGTAAACCGTTGAAATAGGGGATCCTCTTGCCAAATACACATAGTCAGTTTTTGGTCTTCTCTAGTCATTTTTTTGCCAAACAGTTGACAGTCTAAGTCATTTGAATCCATAAAGCTTAAATGCTGACTGTGTGTGTGTTTTTTGTGCCCCCCCCCCCATGAGTGGTGGGGGCATATAGATTTGGTCTTGTCCGTGCGTCCGTCCGTCTGTCCGTCCATCCGAAGTTCGTGACACGCCTAGCTCAAAAAGTATTTGATATAAATTCATGAAACCTTGCATGAGTCTTTATCATGATATGAACTTGCGCACCTCCTATTTTTCGTCTGGCTCCGCCCACTATTTTTAGAGTTATGGCCCCTGAAATAGTCAAAAATGCACGTTATCACCTTGTGATGCGCCTAGCTCAAAAACTATTTGATATAGATTCATGAAACCTTGCATGTGTATTAATCATGATATGAACTTGCGCACCTTCTATTTTTCACTTGGGTCTGCCCCCTATTTTCAGAGTTATGGCCCCTGAAATAGTCAAAAATGCACATTTTCACCTTGTGACACTCCTAGCTCAAAAAGTATTTCATATAAATTGATGAAACCTTGCATGAGTCTTTATCATGATATGAACTTGCGCACCTCCTATTTTTCATGTGGCTCCACCCACTATTTTTAGAGTTATGGACCCTGAAATAGTCAAAAATGCATATTTTCACCATGTGACACGCCTAGCTCAAAAACTATTTGATATAGATTCATGAAACCTTGCATGTGTATTAATCATGATATGAACTTGCGCACCTCCTATTTTTCATTTGGGTCCGCGCCCTGTTTTGAGAGTTATGGCCCCTGAAATAGTCAAAAATACACATTTTCACCTTGTGACACGCCTAGCTCAAAAAGCATTTCATATAAATTGATGAAACATTGCATGATTCTTTATCATGATATGAACTTGCGCACCTCCTATTTTTATTTTGGCTCCGCCCCCTATTTTTTGAGTTATGGCCCCTGAAATAGTCAAAAATGCACATTTTCCCCTTGTGACGCGCCTAGCTGAAAAAGTATTTGATATAGATTCATGAAACCTTGCATGTGTATTAATCATGATAAGAACTTGCGCACATCCTGTTTTTCTTTGGGTCTGCCCCCCATTTTTAGAGTTATGGCCCCTGAAATAGTCAAAAATGCACATTTTCACCTTGTGACACCCCGAGTTAAAAAAGTATTTCATATAAATTGATGAAACCTTGCATGAGTCTATATCAAGATATGAACTTGCGTACCTCCTATTTTTTGTCTGGCTATGCCCCCTATTTTTAGAGTTATGGCCCCTGAAATAGTCAAAAATGCACATTTTCACCTTGTGACGCGCCTAGCTCAAAAAGTATTTAATATGAATGGTTGAAAACTTGCATAAGTCTTTATCATGATATAAACTTGCACACCTCTAATTTTTTGGCAGGTTCCACCCCTATTTTTAAAGTTATGGCCCCTTAAATAGTAAAAAAATGCACTTTTTCACCTAATTATGTGCCTAGCTCAAAAAGTATTAGATGTAAATTCAGGAAACCTTGCAGGAGTCTTTATCATGATGTGGCCTTGCACTCTTGGCATTCTTCTTGAGAATCTTACTCTTATTACAGAGTTATGGCCCTTGAAATAGCCAGAATAGTGGATTTTTTGTTTGTGATGCTCATAGCTCAAAAAGTATAGGGCCTAGAATAATGAACCCTTTTCATAAAATGTTTGTTGAGGCTATACCCCATTAAGACTGCAAACATTTGAATTATTGCCCCTTATTTGTGACTAATGTACCTGTGGGGGGCACACCCTGTGTCCTACAGACACATTCTAGATAGTTTTTAGCTCACCTGTCACAAAGTGACAAGGTGAGCTTTTGTGATCGCGCGGTGTCCGTCGTCCGTCGTCCGTCCGTGCGTCAGTGCGTCCGTGCGTCCGTAAACTTTTGCTTGTGACCACTCTAGAGGTCACATTTTTCATGGGATCTTTATGAAAGTTGGTCAGAATGTTCATCTTGATGATATCTAGGTCAAGTTCGAAACTGGGTCACGTGCCTTCAAAAACTAGGTCAGTAGGTCTAAAAATAGAAAAACCTTGTGACCTCTCTAGAGGCCATATATTTCACAAGATCTTCATGAAAATTGGTCAGAATGTTCACCTTGATGATATCTAGGTCAAGTTTGAAACTGGGTCACGTGGGGTCAAAAACTAGGTCAGTAGGTCTAAAAATAGAAAAACCTTGTGACCTCTCTAGAGGCCATATTTTTCATGAGATCTTCATGAATGTTGGTCAGAATGTTTATCTTGATGATATCTAGGTCAAGTTCGAAACTGGGTCACGTAGGGTCAAAAACTAGGTCATTAGGTCTAAAAATAGAAAAACCTTGTGACCTCTCTAGAGGCCATATTTCTCAATGCATCTTCATGAAAATTGGTCAGAATGTTCATCTTGATGATATCTAGGTCAAGTTCGAAACTGGGTCACGTGGGGTTAAAAACTAGGTCAGTAGATCTAAAAATAGAAAAACCTTGTGACCTCTCTAGAGGCCATATTTTTCAATGGATCTTCATGAATATTGGTCAGGATGTTCACCTTGATGATATCTAGGTCAAGTTCGAAACTGGGTCATGTGGGGTCAAAAACTAGGTCAGTAGATCTAAAAATAGAAAAACCTTGTGACCTCTCTAGTGGCCATATTTCTCAATGGATCTTCATGAAAATTGGTCAGAATGTTCACCTTAATGATATCTAGGTCGAGTTCGAAACTGGGTCATGTGCGGTCAAAAACTAGGTCAGTAGGTCTAAAAAGAGGAAAACCTTGTGACCTCTCTAGAGGCGATATTTTTCAATGGATCTTCATGAAAATAGGTCAGAATGTGTACCTTGAAGATATCTAGGTCAAGTTCGAAACTGGGTCACGTGGGGTTTAAAACTAGGTCAGTAGATCTAAAAATAGAAAAACCTTGTGACCTCTCTAGAGGCCATATTTTTCATGAGATCTTCATGAATATTGGTCAGAATGTTCATCTTGATGATATCTAAGTCAGATTCAAAACTGGGTCACGTGGGGTCAAAAACTAGGTCAGTAGGTCTAAAAATAGAAAAAACCTTGTGACCTCTCTAGAGGCCATATTTCTCAATGGATCTTCATGAAAATTGGTGAGAATGTTCAGCTTGATGATATCTAGGTCAGGTTCATAACTGGGTCATGTGCGGTCAAAAACTAGGTCAGTAGGTCGAAAAATATAAAAACCTTGTGACCTCTCTAGAGGCCATATTTTTCACGAGATCTTCATGAAAATTGGTGAGAATGTTCATCTTGATGATATCTAGGTCAAGTTTAAAAGTGGGTCACGTGCCTTCAAAAACTAGGTCATTAGGTCAAATAATAGAAAAACCTTGTGACCTCTCTAGAGGCCATGTTTTTCAATGGATCTTTATGAAAATTGGTCAGAATTTTTTATCTTGATGATATCTAGGTCACATGTGCTCAAAAACTAGGTCACTATGTCAAATAATAGAAATAACGATGTCATACTCAGTTGAACACTGGGTCATGTGGAGATAGGTGAGCGATTCAGGACCATCATGGTCCTCTTGTTTTTTACTTTGAACAGTATTTGTTCACAATCACAGTGTTTTGAGTACCAAGTAAGTACTATAATCTTGTCAGCAGACTGTAATCTATTGTTGGCAAAAGCCACCAAATGTTCAGTGACCTTTTAATGTAGAATTCGTATTCATGAATAAATAAATAAATGTATCATATTCGCCCCTTAGTGTATTCGTTACAGCCCTATCTTTTAAGATACAAGTTAAACCAGCGTTCGACACTAACTTTTTTGCCAGGTATCCCAAAGGAATACCTGCTGGGAAATTTAGGAATCCCTGCTGAAAATTAGGAGTCCCTGATAACAAAATGTGGTAAGAACATGAAAAAACTAAAATCTAACAAACACAACTGTTTACAGTACTACATGTATTTTATTTCCACTTTATTTCCATTTTACATCAATGACAACAATAGCTTGTATGACTTTTGCTGTAAAAGAATAATGTCATTTCTGTCCAAGTCCTCTTCCCCCTCATCTTCACTACCATCGCACTCCTCTGCCATTTGTTGTAGTTCGTCTAAATGTATGCCGCCTAGTTCATTCCCCCTTATAACCCCCATATTTGTAATCATTTTTTGACATAAAAAAAATTCCGAAAAGTCTCTTAAATAAAAAAAAAATTCAAAAAAAAAAAATGTTCCGACCTACCTACCCTAATTTTTAGCTCGACTATTCATAGAATAGTGAGCTATTGGACTCGCCCATGCGTTGGCGTCCGCGTCCGCGTCCCGATTTTGGTTAAGGTTTTGTATGTAAGCTGGTATCTCAGTAACCACTTGTGGAAATGGATTGAAACTTCACACACTTATTCACTGTGACAAACTGACTTACATTGCACAGGTTCCATAACTCTATTTTGCTTTTTTACAAAATTATGCCCCTTTTTCGACTTAGAAATTTTTGGTTAAGGTTTTGTATGTAAGCTGGTAACTCAGTAACCACTTGTGGGAATGGATTGAAACTTCACACACTTATTCACTGTGATGAACTGATCTACATTGCACAGGTTCCATAACTCTATTTTGCTTTTTTACAAAATTATGCCCCTTTTTCGTCTTAGAAATTTTTGGTTAAGGTTTTGTATGTAAGCTGGTATCTCAGTACTTACTAATGGGAATGGATTGAAACTTCACATACTTGTTCACTGTCATGATCTGACATGCACTAAGCAGGTCCCATAACTCTACTCTCTTTTTTTTTTCAAAATTATGCCCCTTTTTCGACTTAGCAGTTTTTGGTCAAATTTTTGTATGTAGTCTGATATCTCAGTATCCACTAATTGGAATGGATTGAAACTTCACACACTTGTTCACTGTCATGATTTAACATGTACTGTGAAGGTCCCATAACTTTACTTGGCATTTTTACAAAATTATGCCCCTTTGACTTAGCAGTTTTTTGTTAAGTTTTTGTATGTAAGCTAGTATCTCAGTATCCACAAATTGGAAAGGATTGAAACTTCACACACTTGTTCACTGTCATGATATGACATGCAGTACATAGGTTCAATACCTCTACTTTGCATTTTACAAAATTATGCCCCTTTTTCAACTTTTGTATTCATTCAATTGACAAGGCTGTTGAATAGTCGAGCGTTGCTGTCCTCCGACAGCTCTTGTTTGAGCATGTTACCAGATACAAAGATTTTTTAGGCCTTATTAATGCAACTCCCACAGACTTTATCTAAAACTAGTACATTGGTCATAACAGATTTTCTTAAACATTTCATATTTTAGTTGTTTTATTTTGCACATTGCCTAAAAGTGGGTGGGGTTTAGTGTTTGCATGCTTTTATTATCAGCAAATTCTTCTAAATAAGAGCTGCTTTGGCAACAGTGATCATATTTTTCGTAAATGCAGACGTTTTATTGGCTTTTTATTTTAGTTTGTACTAGAAAAAATCTTGTAAGAAATGATAAAAATGTTCGAAAATGTCAGTCTAGAAAACGAGTGACAAATAAGAAAAACAAAAGTAGCAGTTAAAGTTCTTGAAAAGATAACTGTTTTAACTTTATTTTCTCATCATACCACGTATAATTTCTGCTTATTTAATTTGTTTTGCCCAAACAAAGCCTCGGCAATGATAATAAATTTGTTATAGACCGTAACGGCCGACAGGCTCATGTAATCGTATCGAGCACACAAAATAATGGTACAAACACGATAATCTAAGGCTGCATTGTTTATCAATTAACTTGTAAACATTGATCAATAAACACCTTTGATAATGACAAGGCATATTAAACTAAATACAAACCGCGAGATAAGCACATGTCATTTGGCGCGTGGCGTGACTGACATCTGTCGGTAGCTAATTAACATACGACGCTCCGCCTACTGCCATATTTCCGCTTGTGCCGGCTAACAATATTGAAATTCACTGGGATTTTGATTGACAGGGGGCAGAACTATCGAACTTGGAACGCATCTAAGTAAATTTTCGCGAGTCAAGCCGACGCATGTGCCGTAATTTATGCGGGTAAAATACGAGTTTTTCTTGATTTTCGCGGGTCAAAACCCGGGACCTCGTGTCAACTGAACGCCCTGGCTTAGCAAAAGACCGATGTTTTGAGCGAACAAGACTGGGGAATTTCATTTTTTTAGAATCATATTTTATCTGAAAATCAAGAGTCCCGACGGAACACCGAAATTGTGAACTTTAGGATCCCTTGCGGATTTTTGGTGTCCTCGGGATCCCGGGACACCGTTAGTGTCGAACGCTGGTTAAACTGTGAATCATTATTAAAATGCTATTCCATATTTACAAATATTTACATCCAAGAATTTTCTTTAATCTGTTGTGGTTACTTTCAGTTCAATTTTCCTAATTTAGACAATTTTCGAGAACATTTCCAAAAATGATGACAAATGGTCTGGTTAAGTTATAGTAGAAGCTTGTTGTTTATTGCAGTACAACCAGAAATGGAATTAAAACCTAACTGTGGTAGTGAGAAGGCTTGGGTATGGACGACGACAGCAGACTTCTCAGATGGTGAAGCAAAACCAGAACTTTTAGCTATGAGATTTGCTAATGCAGAAAGTAAGTATTCCTTCACTTCCATTTTCAGTCTATTGGCCTCTGGCTTGTTTCAGTTAGGCAGAAAGGAGAAGCAACATAAACATTTAAATGATACATTTATGAGTAGTTAGGTAATCTGAAATAATTGATTTTTGCAGTTTATTCAATACAAAAAATTTAATCACGAAGCAGTAAAATTCTCATTGATTGTGACTGTTACTGTCCGGATAGAATGCATCTATAGTGGAAATTCTGATTCAAGGATAGTGGTCAGTACTTCAGCAGATCCAGGGACAGTTGCTGATAGTTCCCTCAGCTGTCAGTGTCAACAAAGGGAACATTTTTCCATTTGAGTTCCTTTCAACTTACATTCAAGTTAGTGAATGGCAAATTTATATGTGCAAGAAAAAAGTAAGGGAAATGATCCATGAAATATAATACTGTGAATTCATTAATACTGGTGGGAATCTAATTTTCCTAACTTAAATTGCTGTCTCATTCTATGAAATTTAATAACTATGAACATTTAAAATTCCAATTCATTTTGTCTTCGAAAGTTAAAATCCACAATTTCATAATCCCCAAGAAAAAGCGTTCTTGACCAAAACCATGAAATTTCCTGCTACCGAAATCACATTGGTAGTGTTTGAGTAGTAAGATCACTTTTAATGCTATAGTAACCATACTAAATGTGAATATACGTTTTCAGATGCTCAGAAATGGAAAGAAAAGTTTATCGAAGCTCAAAAGATAATGAGGGAGGCTATACCTGGTCATAACGATAAACTGAGTAAGTTCATGGCTAGTTTAAACTTTTACACTACTTTTAATTTAGTTTTACCCAGTATGACAGAGAACAGGGCAAAATGAATGTTCTGTGACAGTTTAAATTAAGTCAATGGCCCTTCTCTAGTTATGTAGAGAAGTTGTCATTTATTTGTGGGGAACATGTTGGTGGTAAATGGTCAGGAACACTGGTTAGGTTTTCTGTCTCACCGCTGTACGGATTTTGTTCTCAACATTTTAGGGAAGGTATAGGTTCTAGTAAAACGAGAGGTGGGGAATGCCTTGGAAGTAAGGGGTTTGTGGTGAAGGAGAGAAATACTGTTTCTATAACAGAAAGTGGTGCAGTATCAGGGCACTCATTTGGCCGTTTTGGGGGGCCGAATATGGGCCCCATTCCCCTCATAAAATAATATGGTTTTTTCCCCTTTCCCAGAAGAAAATTCCCCTGATAATAGGTTGTTTGACACAACTAGATCAGAACTCTCTTTCAAGTTATATTATAGTGCCTCTAAGGAAGGTTACTGCTGCATTATAGTTACATTAGTTTGAAATGATTGAAAACAGTATTATTAAGTGTGAAAAAAAGTAACATTAACATATATATGGCTAAAAACTTTCCCTTTTTGACGAAAAATTCCCCTTCCTGAGGGTATGGGTACCTGTCCCCAAAATGTGTCTAGTGCCCTGAATATTACCAGCAGCTGTGGATTGGGTAGCTGTTGTGATATCCAGGATGACATTGGTAGACCTGATGTTGATTGTACATACTAAAGTTCTGTTATGTAAGGCTAGTTATTTAAGAGGAAAATAAATAAATGAAAAAATCCCCATGTTGTCTGCTACCTGAAATATTTGGCAGTGTTCGAATATGTTTTAACAAAGACTTACCTGAGAAGATGGATTTTTTTTGTGGGGGTCAGCTGAATTTTGGAAATTCTTGCCTCTCTTATGGAAAAAAAGAAACCTACTTCTGTGTTTATTGTAGTTACTTTATAAAGGAAAAAAATGCCTCGCTGTTACATGCATGTATATACATGTATGTAACTTGAATACTGATATTAAAAAATAGTGGTGTTGTAGTCAAAATTTAAGTAGACTTTTTAATTTGCTGTTACAAGAAACATTGGAAGTTACAGAACCGACACATATCTGTAGTAGGAGAATCTTAGCAAACTGATGAAGATAATTGAAACAGTGTCAGTTTGCATAGTGAATAAATGAACTGCTTGTACATCCTGAATATAGATCACTTAAGTTACCATTAAAATATATATAATGCTTCTCCTGTAGGCAAAGAATCGGATACGAGCATAAATAAAGAGAAAGACAGCAATAATGACACTACAGAAGAAACAAAAGCATCAGGTGACAAGAGTAAAGATGACGATGCTGAACCAGCTGAAACAGAGAAAGCAGATAAAGAGGCTGATTCTGTCGCAGAAAAATTAACAAACTTGACTGTGAAAGAAAATGGTGATAACTCAAAAGACAGTGAAGATAAATCATTAGAGAATAAAACTGAAAATGAAGAGAAGAGTTAAGCGATAATGTTGAATGTAGATTTAGAACAAAATTGTTACCGGTACATTTTGTTATGTTGAGGACATGCTAGGGTGGTTGTTAAGGATTTATCTGTCCGATATATATACTGGTAATTTCTGTACTCAGGCTGTTCATATACATCGTAGTTCTTGTCGGCGTATGACATTATTGTGCTTTGAAAATAGATATTGTGACTTTCTTTTTGACAAATTAAGATTGTATAACATTTTAAACAATTTTCATTATAGCACAGTATTAATGCAGTACAGTATGCACCAAAACACCAGGCTTATCAGCACATGGTCCACCTTAACAAAATTATTGGGACAAGCTCAGTTTCTTTTATTGCCAAACTAACAAGTAAAGACATAGATTTTTGTTTTACAAAGCCAGTTTTACTTGAATAAACAGAATGGCTAGTATTGCCTTCATGGATTACATTCACTGGATTAATGAAATATTATATCTGTGCTAGAGCTACTATTTACAGTGATTTATAAGCTTTATGCACAATGATTTTTGTTCATGAGAGCAATTTTCTTAATACTTAATTCTTAAGTATAAATCAGGAAAAATGTATTTGGGGATATTGGTCATACAAAAAAGGTCAGTAAATACATGTGTATTCTAAATGTTAAGAGTGCTTGAAAAGTAGTTTATTTGCAGTGAATTTGAATAGCTTTGAAATTTTACAGTTGTCGTTTGTCAAATTTTGCTGCAGGCAATAGAAATTATGACTCTGAGCTCAAACTTCGGTACCTCACTTGATGAAATTTATGGAGATGTTCTGTTAATCATAACAGTAATCATTCCTCAGAATTTGAAATCCTATTGTATAAACCTGTTCAATTTAGCATCTATAGCCACTTTTTACAGAGGGAGATAAGTTTCCAAAGCTTCTCAGACTACAGTCGCCTACTTGACTCAGAACCTCACACCAAGGTCTGTAACTATAGGCCGATAAAAATATTGCAACAGGGTTGCCACTTACCTTGAAAAGTCAGGGAATTTTTTTTTTTTTTTCAAGGTCGGTGAATTGTCAGGGAAATCTTGATAATGGTCAGTGAAAAATGAAATGTTAGAAAAGTCAGGGAAAAATGAAATTCTGGATTGATGTTTAATATGTTCAGTGGCTATGGTAGTCTTCAAGCAGTATTTGTAAGAATTTCCAAACACATTTTGGGCCCCATGTGGTTCTGGGACGATCTATGAAAAGAATTGGAACCACTGCCTTACCCTTTCATGATCGTAAAAGGCGACTAATAGTGTCTTAACACTTGGTTTTGCTGTAACTCTATACAAATTTTGATTCCATACCTCATGTTTTTATTTCGATGTAAATGAGATGTGAAACCAAAATTTGTAGTCCTGTTCGGCGCCATATAACCTGTACTGTGTTGGTGCGCCGTAAAACCCAAATAAATAAATAAACAAACGCATTTTGGTGTAATTGTGTATATTAAAACGTAATTTAAATGTGTTTGAATCAATTTCGTTTTTATGTTAACTTTGGAATTTTGTGAACTGAAAGGCATTGCAACCCTTGCCTGAAACAAAATAAATAT
The DNA here is from genome assembly GCF_021730395.1 of Mercenaria mercenaria. Taxonomy (NCBI): domain Eukaryota; kingdom Metazoa; phylum Mollusca; class Bivalvia; order Venerida; family Veneridae; genus Mercenaria; species Mercenaria mercenaria. Next base: position 7,961,472 of record NC_069372.1, read on the forward strand.
AAAGGGGTGGATTGGACGACTGTAGGGGAGGAGGAGGCTGAAAAAAATATAGTGGTATTGGTCGGGGAAAAGTATGGTTTAGTCGGGGGAAAAGTCAGGGAATTTCATTTTCTCAAAGTGGCAACCCTGTTGTAATGTTAACATGACTGTATTTATCTCATTACAAACTATTGACAATGCATGTCTAACAAATGGTTTTCATTTTGCAAGCCCAGAATTCTGTGTTCTGGTTGCAGAATCTGTGTTCATGTTGCCGAATCTGATGATGGGAAAAGGTCCCATTTGCAAATCACCTTCGAAAATTCTCTGCAAATAATAGCGCCAACTGCTACACATTTTCTTATTTCAACAACAGTGCAAAATCTGAAAATAAACTTAGAAATATGTGCCAGCTGTAATAGTTTCAAAATGATAGCTCAACCAAAGCACAAATTCACATCAAGTCGATACATCATAGTTTCAAGGTCAATGAAGTATAAAAATATGCTTAAATTTAAAAATTGCCTGTTACATGTTAATTTGACCTTTGCCAGTTTGAGGTGAAGAGCTGAAAAATGTTTAGCGTCTTAAAAGGGAACAGCCTGATTTTGAACAAAAACAAGTTTATTCACCTATAGACATGAATTAAAACAATGTTAGCCAGCTTATATTATGTAATAATTCATGTAATACACATGAAGTGTTTTCATACATCATAAAATTTTAAATGCATGTTTATTTATTTCAGTTTACATGGATAAGTGTTTGATATTATTATTTCAGGATTTATTTCTACACACCAGAATTTAACCTTTAGCCTGCTTGTGGCAAGTGTTTCTGTATTTGCGACAAGTGCAGACCAAGATAAACCTGCACAACCATCTAGGCTTAAGTTGGTCTGTACTGTTCGCTATTCAGTCAGTACATTTTCATTAAACACCCCTTCAAATAATAAATGGTACTGCCCAAATTGAATGATAGACCAGTCTGTTTTGGAAATTTAGCAGGTAAAGGTTAATATTTTGTAAAAGTTGACATTCTAGTAAAGTTTTAAATATTTTGACAAGACAAATCACAGTTGTTGCGATTTAGTTTAAAAGGAAATTAGAAGAAATTGTTCCAGTGTTTGACTGTTGAGAAGGTACTTTTGATTTATAAGTTTTCAAGAAGGCATGGTAGTATGTGCAAATGAATATGATTAAGAAGAAAAGGAATTAAACTAGAAGAGTGAATATGTGAAATAATTTTACTCGGATAATCTAAAATTATTTAACAGATTGCTTTTCTTTGAAATGTTTCTTGTGAAGCATGTTTCAAGGACTTCGAAAACTTCCTATCGCATTTTTTATTGAAAACTGATTCCCAATTTTGAACAGTGTGACCTTACCAGCAATTTCCATCAATAAATTTGTTTCATGTATATGTGCTTGTTTACCTCGGATGAAAGGAAATACACATTAAATAATATTAAAATCTTGTAAACCTTTTTCGTGGTTGTTTATTTTTACCTCGCCTGTCACATAGTGACAGGGTGAGCTTTTGTGATCATCCGTCCGTCCACAATTTCTTTGTTGAACACAATAGAGACCACATTTTGTATTTGATTTTAATCAAACTTGCACTCGACTTGTATGGGCATAATATCTCGGTTCCTTTCGAAAACTGGCCAGATCCCATCATGGGTTCCAGAGTTATGGCCCCTTAAAGGGCCAAAATTTGCTATTTTTGGCGTGTGAACAGGGTAGAGACAACATTTTGCAATCAACTTTACTCAAACATGCACACAACTTGTAATGGCATAATATCTCGGTTCCTTTCGAAAACTGGCCAAATCCCGTCATTGGTTCAAGAGTTATGGCTCCTTAAAGGACCAAAATTTGCCATATTTGGCTTTTGAACATGATAGAGACCACATTTTGCAATCAAACTTGCACACAACTTGTACTGGCATAATATCTTGGTTCCTTTCGAGAACTGGCCAGATCCTATCATGGGTTCCAGAGTTATGGCCCCTTAAAGGGCCAAAATTTGCTATTTTTGGCTTGTGAACATGATAGATACAGCATTTTGCAATCGACTTTAATCAAACTTGTATTGGCATAATATCATGATAAACAAACTTGCAAAATATCTTCAACAACAACAAATCTTGCATTCCATGATGAATCTGTCAGATCCAATCATAGGTTCTGGAATTATATCTGATTACCTCCCCTGATTTAAATCAAAATGGATTTATATTAGATCTAGTAAGTACTTATAAGACTAGTTTCAAATTTCATCATTGTCATTAGTTGGACTCAATCAGGGTAGATAACTGGACTGATTTTATGTCGAATTACCTCCCAAATTAAAATTGGTATATCCTTAACTAATGAAGATACTGATCTGAAATTTCATTTATGCCATCAGATGGACTTGGACAATCGGTGAAGATACATATTGACTGAATTTATGACAAATAATCTCCCTTTATTTTTTATGTAAATGAATATACCTAGCAGCTTCTAATGAGATTGGTTTGAAGCGTTATTTATGTCTTCAATGGTAATAAATTTCTACTTTTACTTACTTTTCTAATATATTATTGTAAAGGCTTGTACTCTGTATCTTCTACATGCATATACCAATGCATGATTACCTCCCCTGATTTTAATCAAAATGGATTTATCTCCGTAAGTATTTATAGGACTTTTGAAATTTCATTATTGTCATTAGTTGGACTGAGACAATCGGGGTAGACAACAATGGACTGATTTTATGTCAAATTACCTCCCTTCGTTTCAAATTAATATGGGTGTATCTCGGTAACCAATGAAGATACTGATTTGAAGCCATCAGATGGACTCGGACAATCAGGGTAGATAAATTTTGACTGAATTTATGACAATTACCTCCCTTTATTTTATGTAAATGAATAAACCTCAGCAGCATCTAATGAGATTGGTTTTGAATGTTATTTAAGTCTTCCAGGGTAAGGAATAGTCATGCTAGTACAAAAATACAGCATTTGAGCCTAGGACCCTCAAACTTGGTATGGAGATTGGCGCTGACTAGTACGTGACCCATAGGTCAAAAGGGACTGTTACAAAAAATATTTATCCTGATGATATTTAATGTGTATGCCTATGTGATCTATGTCAAAACTTGATCTTATCATTAAGAGCAATGGTACTCAGGTGAGCGATATAGGGCCATGATGGCCCTCTTGTTGCAGTTGAACTAGTCATTTTATTGAGAGCATTGCTCAGGTGAGTTATTGTGATCGCTCAATGTCTGTTGTCTGTCAACATTTAGCTTGTGTATGTGATAGAGGCTGGGTTTTTTCAATTGATCTTCATGAAATTTGGTCAGAATAATTGCCTTGATAAAATCGAGATCAAGTTCGAAAAATGGGTCATCTGGGATAAAAACAACTAGGTCAAATCAAAGAAAAACGTGTATGCAATAGGGACTGCATTTTACACTGGATCTTCATGAAATTTGATCAGAATGTTTGGATAAAATCTAGATCAAATTCGAATATGGGTCAAAAACTAGGTCACCCAGGCAAATCAAAGAAAACCTTTGTGTATGCAATAGGGGCTATGCAATTTTACACTTGAAATTCATAAAATTTAGTCGGAATGATTGCCTTGATAAAATCTAGGTCAAGTTCGATTATGGGTAATCTGGGGTAAAAAACTAGATCGCTAGGTCAAATCAAAGAAAAACCATGTGCATGGGACTGCATTTTACACTGGATCTTCACGAAACTTGATCACAATGTTTGTCTGGACGAAATCTAGGTCAAGATCGAATATGGGGTATCTGGGGTCTAAAATCAAAGAAAAACTTTGTGAATGCAAAAGGGGCTAATTTTAAGCAGGATGTTCATGAAACTTGATCAAAATGTTTGCTTTGATGAAATCTAGTTCAAGTTTAAATATGGGTCAAAAACTAGGTCAAATTAAAGAATAACCTTGTGTATGTAATCGGGGCTGCATTTTTCACTGGATTTTCATGAAACTGGATCAGAATGTTTGTTTTGATGAAATCTAAGTAGAGTTCAAATAGGGGTCATCTGGGGTCAAGAACTAGGTCACCAAGTAAAATTTGAAAAAACCTTTGCAAATGCAATAGGGGCTACATTTTATTTATTCTGTCTTCATAAAACTTGGTCAGAATGTTTATTATCATGAAGTCTTGGATGATTTAAAATCTGGGTCACGTCGTATCAAAAACTAGGTCACTAGGTCAAATCAAAGGAAAAGCTTGTATACACTCTTAGTCTAATGGGAAACCAATTTAATATAAATCACTATATAGGATATCATTAATGTAAGGGACTGAATGCAAATGGTCATCATATACCATACAATGATATCAGAGTTACTTCCCTTGAAAAATAAGCCTTTGAAACCAAAAGAGGAAGTTATATTGTTTGGAAAAAATATAATCACCAACAACGTAGACATTTAAAATTTAGTTTTCTGTAAATTTACCAGGTCAGTTATTCATTTTTTTTATCAACTTCATACCACATTTTAGTACTTGTTTTATTAAAAACTGCTCAGATTAAAAAATGTAAAAAATATGTATACAAATCTGGGACATAAAAAATGAAAATTACATAACACAGTCATGAAAATATTTTATGAAGTCTGTCATGTTTATATATTTCAGGATGTTTCATACACCAGATTACTATCACAATATATCCATGAGACTGTCTGAGGTCCTGGATGATATTGGAGTAAATGAAAATATTGTGATGAAGAGGAGGAGGACAGCTTTACTGACAGAAACTATGTGGAAAATCCCACATAGAGCTGATGGTAGACAACTTACTGTTTATAATTTAGGCAGTCTATCAGAAGGCACCACAACAATAGGACTGGAATCAGATACTGACATACTTTACTGTCTAGATGATAGCATTGTGATACAGGACTGGTCTGAATGGACTCCAGGTAATAGTAACTTCCTGATGATCCACAATGAAACAACACCACATGGTTATTGTCTTCTACAGTTACTAAGGAAGGATGCTCCACTTCCTGCTACAGTTGAAATGGATAATGACTTTGTAAAAGATATGCATGGACGGATCTTAATGAAGAACACAATAACTGATACTGTAATGATAGAAGGAGAACAGCGACAAGGACCATCACATGCATCAGCTGCAAAACCAGGTGTTCTTGCAAGTGACTCTGTAGCAGCATTTCCTTGTAAATCATGGCCCCAGTAAGCAAGAGCTTGGCTGGACCAACAAGAAACAAATACATGGCCAACAACAGAAATGAAGAGATATGCAAAATCAACAAAGTGTTTTGCTGTTGGTGTTGGCAGCAGAGCAAGTGAAATTGCAGCCTTTGAATGGAGACTTTCTACTTCGTTAGCTGAACGCTGCTTGATGTTCAATTTGAATATTACTCAGATAAAATGTTACAACTTAATGAAAATGATTCTTAAAAAATACATTAATGTTGAAAATCTTGACAATGAAAGTTACATTTCAAGTTTCATGTGTAAAACTGTTTTATTTCACTGTATAGCAAGTAAACCTTCATGTGTATGGAAGGAGTGTAATATATTAAACTGTTTAAATTACTGTCTATTTACACTGAACAATTGTTTATTAAATGAACATTGTCCCCATTTCATTGATCATGAAAACAATTTAATGGCAGGAAAATTTTCTGCTGAAGTCAAACAGCAGTTACTTGAAAGAATGTCAACTTTGATACCATTTGATGGCATTTCTCTTTTTGGAATTCCGATTGACAACCTTGGTGAAAGACTTCAGGTTAAGCTCAATATGAAAAATGAAGTACATCATGCTATGCCACAGCAAGACGAGTACACAATGACTGTAACAGGTAATTTATTAGCTGAATTAGCTAAAGATGTTTTAAGAATAGTGGAGATAGGAGATGGAAGTTTAGAAACACTATTACAGAAAGTGATAAAACTAAAAAGATACTACAGAGCTGGTGACATGCTTGAAAAGACAGCATGCAGACTTCTAGTACCTCCACTTTGTACCTCAATAGGATCTCTGATAGCGTCACAGAACATTCAAATTAACAACACAGTTTCTTCTGAAGCACTTACATGGATTGAAGCTGGACTGGACTCAGATGTTGCTTCAAGTAGACTAAAACTTGCCTCTATAATGTACTGTGTAGGCAATGCAGAAATAGCTGCTTTAATTCTTCCTCATATAGAAGAACAATATAAAACTGAAGTTACTGAGCCTATGTGTGACTGCTACATGTTTGATAGACGTTACTGTAAGAAAGGATTTGGTCGACTTTCTAGTCAATATGGTGTAGAGGTTTTAAAATATATTGTTGCATTTTGTGTAAAATTTTTCACTTTAGAAATAAACTGTGTACCACATGAACTTCAGTATGAAATGTTTAGGTCAACACAAGAAGACCTGCTACATAGAGGTGAAGATGATGACTGGATGGACTGTGCGGTAGTAGACTCACTTCCATACCTTTACTTTCTACAATACAAGACATACAGTTTCCTACAGAGACCCCAGGAACAGCAACAAGCACTGAACAAACTTGAGTGGGTCATTAGAACAGAGCTCAACCTTGCACACAGAGAAACTGAATTTATTAGGACAGTGCATGGAACAGGAGAACAGACCTGCTGATGCTCTACAATGTTACATGTCATCTTTAGGCCTCAGAGAAAGAAACAATGCTGCTAGATTTCATATATGCAGATGTTTGGCTAATACAATCTCATAAAGATCTACCTACCTGAACTGACCGGTTATTCTGATTTTTAACTGACACAATGACAGAAATGCTTCATATTTCAAAAAGTTGTTACTTTTGTTACGAGCCATTGAGCTTGTTATGAGCCAAGGACCCCATTGGAAATAAGTTGAAAAACTTTTTGGATTATCCTATGGTATATATATGTCTCTAAATTTATATATGTTAAAAAGGGTAAGTTTCTTTATTTTTAGCTCGACTATTCGAAGAATAAGTAGAGCTATCCTACTCACCACGGCGTCGGCGTCGGCGTCACACCTTGGTTAAGTTTTTCGTACCAGTCCACATTTTGACAAAGTCTTTTGAGATAAAGCTTTGAAACTTTCAACACTTGTTTAACATCATCGTGGCCAGTTATAGGCAAGAGCACATAACTCCATCGAGGATTTTGGCTGAATTATGGCCCCTTTTGTCTTAGAAATCAAGGTTAAGTTTTTCGTACCAGTTCATATTTTGACAAAGTCTTTTAAGATAAAGCTTTGAAACTTTCAACACTTGTTAACCATCACCATGGCCAGTTATAGGCAAGAGTACATAACTCCATCAGGAATTTTGGCTATATTATGGCCCTTTTTGACTTAGAAATCTGGGTTAATATTTCGTACCAGTTCATATTTTGACAAAGTCTTTTGAGATAAAGCTTTGAAACTTTCAACACCTGTTAACCATCACCATGTCCAGTTATAGGCAAGAGTACATAACTCCATCAAGGATTTTGGCTGAATTATGGCCCCTTTGACTTAGAAATATTGGTTAAGTTTTTCGTACCAGTTCATATTTTTTTTAGAAGTGTTTGACATATGGCTTTGAAACTTTTATCACTTGTTTAGTATAATAGTCTCTATCTGTAGGAAAGAACATAACTCCGTCATCTATTTTGGCTGAATTATGGCTCTTTTTGGACTTTGAAATTGGTTCTGTTTTCATACAAGTCCTTGTTTTGTCAAAACTATTTGACATATGGCTTTTAAACTTTAAACACTTGTTTATCATTATGATTTCCATCTGTAGGCAAGAGTACATAACTATTTTGACTGAATTATGGCCCTTTTTGGACTTTGAAATTTGCTCAGATATTGCCATTTAGTGCAAGACTTATCGAAATCAAAGTAATACCGGAACATTGTTTGTCTAATCCATTTATTTCTTTTGTCTGAATATCCGTTTCTTCAATCAATTCTTCGAATAGTCGAGCGCGCTGCCATCAGACAGCTGTTGTTTAAATCAATTAGAGATAAAACCTGTAGCTATTTCTGTGATACAATTGAATGTTTGCTTGTATTGGAGTTGTTCTTAATGTGATATGTTTGTAATCATAAAATTATCAACACTTATCAATGAGACTGAATATCAGTAAAACTTTGTCTCCTATTTTACTCACCCTATCTACTTTGATTTTGTTTGTTTTTGGTTTAACGCCGTTTTTCAACAGTATTTCAGTTATGTAACGGCGGGCAGTTAACCTAACCAGTGTTCCTGGATTCTGTACCAGTACAAACCTGTTCTCCGCAAGTAACTGCCAACTTCCCCACATGAATCAGAGGTGGAGGACTAATGATTTCAGACACAATGTCGTTTATCAAATAGTCACGGAGAACACACGCCCCGCCCGAGGATCGAACTCGCGACCCCGCGATCCGTAGACCGACGCTCTACCTACTGAGCTAAGCGGGCGGGTTCCTATCTACTTTGAGATGAAAATTATCATACTTTAAAAATGTTCACTACCACTGTAAATGAGAAGCTTTAAATGTACTGACTTTAATTTCACTTCTGCACTGTGAATGTACAGCCTCAAAATGTACTGACTAATTTCACTCTTGAACACTAAGAATGTACTGACTTAATGAATTTCACTCTTGCACATTCAGAATGTACTGACTTGAATTTCACCTTTGTACATTCAGAATGTACTGACTTGAATTTCACTCTTGCACATTCAGAATGTACTGACTTGAATTTCACTCTTGCACATTCAAAATGTACGGACTTAAATTTAACTCTTGCACACTAAGAATGTACTGACATGAATTTCACTTTTGTACACTAAAAATTAGGGGTGTAAAATATTTTTCTTACCACACACCCTGCAGGACTAGTAGCCAGTAAAATCTACTTGCCCTTTGTGAACAGTCACCTGCCCTGATAAAATTGCAACAATCTTAATTGCTTCTTTTCAATACTGTAATTTTTTTGAAAGAAGTATAAACAACAAACAAATTGCAAACATATCACACAGTAGGCAAATAATATTCTTGTTTACATTACATTTCCTTTTCGTTTAATCATATTCGTTATGCTTATATTTTCTTTTCTCTGGTCACAATACATAAATTTTCTTTTTCTTCATCCCCAGCTTTTATTATATTTGACTGGCATATCCTAGTAGGTTGTCCCCCTTGAAAATTATCCAATTACCTGGTGATGTCACTTTGAGCAATAGATTATATAGGACATTTATTTTCAATGATTAATTTCAAATATAAATTTAAATTTGTGAATATTTTAACACATATGGCAGTATACATCAATTTCCCCTCTTCAGTTTCATGTGAAAATATTTATTCTAACTGAACATCTTGCTTCCAATTTGTTTTAAAAGTATCACCATCGCTTATATTGAACATATTGTGAAATACACTAAACTTTTCAATTTCTTTTACTTTAGAGGCAAATAAACTATATTTTTCCAAAACATGACAGCTTATTAACACAGGCACCAGTATCGGACCTGGGACAAAAATATGTTTGTTTTCATCCTTAATGAGTTGAAAATGAAAACTATGTAGTGAAATATGAGCCCCTTTCAAAAGATACATATGTAAAAAAAAACCAACATATTTTTGTCCTAGGTCCGATACTGGTGCCTGTGCTTATTAACACATAGGTATTCTTGACTTTATAAACAATACAACGGTATATTTATAATAGTAATAGGGTAAAAGCTTCTTGCTTCCATTTAACGTCAGAGTGTCTCAAGAAATTAAAACTGTTGGATTTCTTAAGTTCTGATGTTACTTAAACGGTGATAATTTATGGAACTCATATACCAGCAAATGATCTACGATTCAATATAGATTTTGGAAATAATAACGTTCATATTTGCCTCATTAGACAAAAAAAGAAAAACAAGAGGGTCATGATGACCCTGAATCGCTCACCTGAGTAGTATGAGCCACGTTTCAAATGGCAAACTGATGTTAAAATATTAAGAAAGTAGGTCATTAGGTCACATTCATGGTTACTGAAAGTCAATTTTTAAGATCTGTGTGCAAAATTGTACACGTCATCGAAGTTTCACGGCTGTATCTTAAAAAAACATGAAAGTATGTCAGAAGGTCAAGGTCACAGTAAGGTGACCCGTAATCACTTGGGTACATCAGGTAAATATAATTAAACAGTCTAAGAAAAATGATCTGATAATTTTTTAAGCATTTTTTCCTATATAACTCATATAATAAGTGACCCCCAGGGCGGGGCCTCTTTTCGCCCTAGGGGCATAATTGGATAATGTGTAGAATGTAGCATCTGGCAATATTTTTCCAAGGACAAGGTCGTATTTCATGTCTGTTTCATATCTTTACTTGGCACGGATGAACTTCAACTTGCATACCGTGTTGGTTCAATATCAAGGTAGAGTACAAACGACGATGTCACTTTATAGCAGAAGGACATTGGATGAACTGAACGAATATTTAAAAAAATAAAAAATAGACAATATGTGAAGCCCAGTCGTAGGACCGTAGGATGCCGGCGCCGGAAGACTTTGTGGTTTACCACTGTTTTGTTGTTGTTGTTGTTTTTTTTCTCTCAAAATATTATAAAAATTGACTGAGATAACGCATAAATAGATTAAGAAATATATACATATGGTGTGACAATATCTCGCTTTTATGCTTATGTGTTTAAGATTCATGATTAAAATTGATCGGCGGCAAGTTAAAAGAAAGAAAACGTATAAACTTATTGATTAGCGCACGTATCAATAGGGTCCAATGAATTTTATTGCAATATTTATACTGGTTTCGTTCTCTTTATTCAATCTATAAATGTTTATCTTATAAATATTGAAGTATCGAAAACTAATGATCCGTACCTTTCTAGAATTTTGCAGGTGTCTTAGATAAGGGTAATCGGCATAATTCCAGGACCCCCTGTAGTTTAGACAATTATGATAAACAACAATATGATAATTTGCTTTTATCTGAAGAAGGATGGGAACCTTCCTTATTAGACGGACAACAGAACAAGTATAGTTCATTCTAGCTCGCTGTGTCAAAAGTTCTTTCTTTGGAAGGGTGTGTGGGGGGGGGGCGGAAGTTTTAATATTGTAAGTGTTATTTTCATATAAAATTGTACAGGTAGAATAATAAGTAGCATCTTCGTGGTAAAGGCTGGTACTAAAGACAGCTTAAATTCACACCCAGATATTGTGTATTTTACTGCTGTTCTTGTATGGTATAATACCACGACCGAGGTACATATGTGTAATTTACCCCGAAGGAGAAAATTTATATGCTCAGCCTGTTTAATGAATGCTTCATGGATTAATATGACTTGCCTATATTAATTAAACCTCGTTTTAGATTTTTGCCTTTGTTTGTATTAGCGGGAGCATTGTTTGATGGCTTTTTAGTCGATTTTGCTACAACAGAATGATAAACTGCAAATTCGTCGTTAATTCTAGGAGTAAAGTTCTTCCTTGGACTATTTCTTGTTAAATCTGTATATTTCTCATTATTAGAATCCGTCTGATCATCAACGTTTGGACGTGAGCGTGCAAAATTCTCGTAAGTTCCAGAGTCAATGATCTCTTTATCTCCAACAATTTTCTCAAACCAAACACGATCGGCTTCTGGATCAGACACAAATTTTGTACGGCGCTTTTTGCCGCCATTTTCACTGTTCCTAGAACGGTTTGAAAGATTGCCGCTTATGTAATCAAGTATAGAGACTGGATCTGTTGCTAAGTTACTAGAAGGGCCAATGTTTTCAAGTGGAATTTTAGGAACTCTACTGTCTACTGACGATGCTGGGGACGGCACGCGCACACGTTCGGGTATTTCCGTAATTTCGACTTTGCTTACAGCCGAGAGTATTTCTTCCAGTTCTTCTGCTTCCGGTGTAGTAATTGCAGATTCCACATTTACTTTTTCATCTTCATCGTCTGTTTCTTGTGCAATAATCTCGCGTTCAAATTTCACACTTTTCGCTTCACGTGTTACTCGAGGAGTCTGTTCATTTGATTTCAAAATTGGAAGCTTATATTTATACATACTTGTGTTTCTTTCTCGAAAAGATCTCAGTTTCTTTTCTCGTTTCATTGCTGGTTTTACACTCGCTATCGTGTCCGTCATTGTTCCAGCATTTTTCTTCCGAACAACCGTATCAAATTCTAATCCTGGATCATCATAAAAACTTTCCTCATCGAAATCGTCTGAATAGTCGTCTGCATTTGACGCCGGCTTCGACAATTTTAAACTTAGTTCCGTTTGATTATTAGAGCTGTCATTTGTTTCGGTACCAGTCTGATCAAGTGAAGAGCGTTTTCTTTTATCCACTAAATTCGGAAATATAACTCTCAAATTTTGACTAAATCTGTTCGTCAAATCTGCTTGCACTCCGACGCTTACCTTCTCAACCGGATTCGGCTGCACACGATAAGGTATATCCGGAAGTGACGCCAGCTGTGATCTAAATGCTCCACGATTCAATTTTTGAAAATTCCAAAGTTTCTGTCTCTGCAGTAAGTTGGAGTCTTTAGGATTGTCAATGAGAACTTTCTTATATTTTGACCAACTTCTCTCTGGTGGTTCTTTTGCAGCAACGCTCACGTGGACGCCTGTTCTAATTGGCGGGAAAGTTACTTTTTGCATTTTATGTATTCCCACTTCGTACTTTACTTTGAAATCCATTGTTACTGTAGTTTTGTTATTGAGATCATAAGACGCCATATTTTTCATTTTAGTTGATATCATTGCATAATATCATTTCCGGATACGCATGCGCCGTGAAGAAACAATTTACATTTTAAAATTAAGAGACAATCGGTAGACAACTTTCTATAGCCAGTGCTACTCAATTCCAAATTATGCTACGGCCATCATAGTTATATTTTAGGTAAGGATGTAGTCTAAAACTTGGTACTTTTCACTTCGCGTGATAGCCAAGGTAAGGTGCTGTTTATTTTCCCGGCACTGTGTGCTGTTGAAACCCTGAAAAAATATAATAACCGTAAATGAACATTTTTATATATTCAATGATCTATGTTATGTTTATAGATTGAATGTTTCATGGCTTTTATCTTTGGGATACAGTAAAAGTAAAAAGAATCAATCTCAAATATATAAGTTTGCTAAACTCACATTTCTCTTATTCACGAAAAGAAAGATACAAACACATGTTACAAATGTTGAAACATGTGAAAGAATGGTATAAAATCAATAAATTTATGTTTACCTAGGCTATTATATATCATGCAGGTACAGTAAAAACCCTTTCTCTTATTTTATTTTTTGTTTGTTTGTAATTTACATCCAAAAATCCAGGGAAAAGCCTTAACAAGATATATTTTAGAGCCACGCTCACGGTAACATTTAGGCTTTTTCGTGAAATATTTTTTCTTCATCGCATTTGCCAAAAAATGAAGACGACGGTGCTTCTTTAAAGGTTAAGAAAAGCCTGACAATAAATTCATTCTATATGAAAGTAATACTCAAGCCTTTCATAACGCTGAAAGAATTTTTAAAATCGGACCACTATTGAAAAAGATATGGCAGTTTGAAATTTAAGAAAATGTCTGATCATGGAGGCAGCCATTTTAGTGTGTTTATGACGTCATTTACACACTGCTGAATTCTTTATTTAGCAAATACGTTTTAATACGTTTCTTGCGTGTAAGGTGTAAAACATGATAATTTCTTTCATTATAGCTGGAAAAAGTAGAGAAATTCTCTTACAGAAATAAGTAAATACAGTTCAAATGTGTATCTTAATATTTAATAAATCCGCCATTTTGCTTTTTGTTGCCATGGAAACAAAATGGCCGCCAATTTGACCAAATATCTAAATGCTCATAACTTTCTCATTTTTACTCCGAATTAACGTAAGAAAATGTTGCCTTTCCCTTTAAATACCTTAATATTAACAACAGTATTTACACATATTTATTAATGAATGTGCATTTTCGATAGTAACAATAATGAAAATGGCAAAATGTGTTTATATTTATCAATTTATCAAGGTAGTGCTTTTGAAAAAGAATTGTTTAAAGTTTCTGTACTCGAATTAGGCTGTGCCTCACCATGTCAATTAACTAATCGTACCATTTTTATCGTTCAAAATCATACAAATTATGGCATCCCGCCAGGCTCAGTGGTTTTGGTACTTTAATTTGACCAAGCGCCACCTGTATTTGAGAAATAAAGTTCTATTTAATTGAACCCTTACCCTGCTAAATTTCTATAATGAATTTGTCCATCTTTCAATTTAGACAGTACCATTAACTGTTAAAAGGGGTGCTCACCAAAACAGTTAGTGACTGAATGGCGAACAGTGCATATCTTTATCAGACTGCACGGATGTGCAAGCTGATCAAGATCTACACTGGTCGCAAAGGCAGAATCAATCGTGTCTAGCATGATAAGGGTTAAAGATGGTGTGAAATATTTTCAAAAACCTGTAAAATGTTTGCATTTGACCAAAATGTGACCTGGCTTCGTTCAAAAGCTCCAAAGCCCTTCGATTTTTAATATACAAACAGAAAATATTTAAACAGCAAATGTTTAATAATATTTTTTATAGGAAATCGAAGTGTGTCGATATTTATAGACTCTATCAATGTTATTTAACGCAGTCTATGCTTTAACAATGTGTGATTAATCACTTCCGTGGCAATTTCTTTTTTAGATTAATTTTTATTTAAATACTTGATGAAAATCATTTATCATGCATTGCATATATGTATTTAAAAAATTCAATTTGTAAGATGTATCAATGATTTTTGAAATTATCATCAAATAATCGATATTCTCGGTATCAGGTTTTATCTTTTTGAATACTTGATTCTTATATTAAAATACATGTATATATGAGCCGTGCCATGAGAAAACCAACATAGTGGGTTTGCGACCAGCATGGATCCAGACCAGCCTGCGCATCCGCGCAGTCTGGTCAGGCTCCATGCTGTTCGCTTTGAAAGCCTATTGGAATTGAAGAAACTTAGCGAACAGCATGGATCCTGACCAGACTGCGCGGATGCGCAGGCTGGTCTGGATCCATGCTGGTCGCAAACCCACTATGTTGGTTTTCTCATGGCACGGCTCATATACTTCTGAGGAAGCAGATTTTAATGAAAATCCATTTCTAATTTCAGTAATTTCGGGGCTTTAATAATATAACTAAGATCTATTAGTCCCATTTGCTATAAGATCAAAGTAGTTTATACATATAAGTTGCATAAAAATAGTGCTAATGAAAATAGTACTTACAAGAAAGAAAACTACACAGAAATACAGAAATACCTAAGAAAATGTATTTTGACTAAATATGCAAGATATATTAAAACTTCCGAAAATAATGTTTACTTCAACTTCCGTAGATTTGTAGGATATATAAAATAATTCATATTCTGCACTTGTAAATTTGTGATGCTTTTTCACATAATTATTCAATCTAACAGTATAGGTTGGAACATGATTTATACACTGACGAAAAATGATATTAGCATCATAATGGGTCCAGTGGTAGGGTGTCAGCCGCTCAACTCGGAGTTCGTGGGTGAGAGCCTCACAGAGGACACGACCGGACCTCAAAAAAACATATGTACTTGATTTACTCGGGAGTTCAAGTTTTCGAGCTAAAAATTAAATACCCAAACCACTGTGAAAAAATATACATTTACAATGTAATAATAATAATAATAGTAATAATGATAATAATGATGATGATGATGATAATAATGATGATAATAATAATAATAAAATCACAAAGCATGTGAAAGGGCACAGTATAGTTAAGTGAACAATAAAACAGTTTTTGAGAAAACCACATAGGAGTACAAGAAATGGAAATATGACATCATACTGTCACAGACATCATAACAGAGGATGAACAATCACACATTTAACCCTTACCCTAATAAATTTCTATAATGAACTTGTCCATCTTCCAATTTGGACAGTACCATTTACTGTTAAACGGGGTGCTGAACGAAAACATACTGAATGAATGGCGAACAGTGCAGGTCATGATCAAACTGCACGGATGTGCAGGCTGATCATGATCTACACTGGTCGCGCCCCATGTGGTTCTGGGACGATCTGTGTATGAAAAGAATTGGAACCACTGCCTTACCCTTGCATGATCGTAAGAGGCGACTAATATATAGGGTCTTAACACTTGGTTTTGCAGTAACTCTGTGATTCCAGCAGGTATGCAAATTTTGATTCCATACTTTCGATGTAAATGAGACGTGGAACCAAAATCTGTAGTCCTGTTTGGCGCCAGATAACCTATACTGTATTGGTGCGCCGTAAAACCCAAATAAATAAATAAATAAACTACACTGGTGGCAAAGGAATAATTAATCATGTCAAGCATGGTAAGGGTTAAGATAGCATCTCTGATACATAACATTTCCTTTAATACAATACAACGAAAGCATACATGAGCTAGGTAATGAGAAAACAGAATTATTTAACTGAGTAAATAATATGCATGCACTTTGTATAATGATAAAATGTATCGGTTAAAGTAACGCAATCAAAATCTAAATAATGAAAAAAGGTGGATAACATAGATTATACGTGCAGTAGAATGTTCCTCAAGAACGACAATAAAAAATGCGCACCTGTATTCATTTCTATTGGTCTCCCAAGCATGACGAGTGTTTGATTTACAGACAAATTCCGACACTTGATGCCAATAATCCAAAGGTATATTTCTATATGACATAAACGTCCATTCACTTGCGATTTCTTACATTTTAATTTGGCAGGGGTTTTAAATATTGACTGACATCTCTCGGTTTAAAGTTTCAAGGTATTAAAACTTAATACGCCAGTCGTGCTTATCTGAAGTCCTTCGCGAAAATACGTGATTATTTCTTTATACGCAAAGCAGATAAAAGTTGAGAGTGCCAATTATTTTCCTTCTAGGGCAAACTAACTTAAATATTTATAACTTAACGTTAAACAGTTACATTTTATAGATCAAAGATTTACGTTGATAAATTGCGCACAATTCAAACAACGATAGGTCACAGTTTTAGTCAATAGAGGGCTACTTTGACAAAAGAGTACATTTTAGATTTTCGTTAAAGATTTTAACAGTCTATCGGTTCAGCTCCAAAAATAACAATGCCAGATGCCAGTGCATTGAACTGTTATAGAGTTGTGTCGATTATGTAAGGGTTAAATAAATAATGTTATGATTTTAAGAATACAATCGTACTAGTATATCAATCATTTTTTAAATGCTGGATATTTAAATTAAAGGTATTATGCATGTTTGCCTAAGTTTTGGCCTTGGTATTTTCTACAATGTAAAATTTTAAATTTTTCATTCAAAACTTCAACATCCATTTAGAAATTAAACAATCAAAACAGGAGGCTCGTGCGAATTCTTTTAGGATAATCGATGATCAAATATGCCGTGCCATGAGAAAACCAACATAGTGGGTTTGCGACCAGCATGGATCCAGACCAGCCTGCGCATCCACGCAGTCTGGTCAGGCTCCATGCTGTTCGCTTTGAAAGCCTATTGGAATTGGAGAAACTGTTAGCGAACAGCATGGATCCTGACCAGACTGCGCGGATGCGCAGGCTGGTCTGGATCCATGCTGGTCGCAAAGCCACTATGTTGGTTTTCCCATGGCGCGGCGTTTTTACTTCATACCTTAATGAAGAAGGAAATTTATAATTAAAGTTGATTTGAAACGAAGTTATTAACCAACTTTTCATAAAATCAAAAGAACATTCAAAATTGCACTAGATATCGTCCGCTAGATATCGGAGATGGACGTAAATTAAGATTATCGGCTTTTAAAATAAGGCTTATCAGCAGTCGCGTTTAGTCCATATGAGTAGGCAGCCGTTTTAAAGTTTATGATGTCATCCTCACACTGCTAAATTATTTACTTAGCAAAAAACACCTGTAAAAAGATAAACTAAATGTAGCTTTTTTTTCCGCTCTGGTTGGAAAGACAAAAGTTAAATTAAAAAGTATATCTAAAAATAGTTAAACCCGACATTTTATTTTACGTTGCCATGGAAACAAATTGAATGCCATTTTATCAATCATAACTTTCTCATTTGTTTTCTTCTACTGCCTTTACTATGATGATTTAAAAATACCAACAGATCGCATGAACATTAGAAAAAAAGTTGTATATTTTATTTCCCTTTGCCGCATTCGCTACAGACCTTTGATCAAAATTATCACTGATCAGCAGATTATGGGAGAAAAAGGTCAATAGATCGAATCTTACCAAAATGAATTGCTGTTAATCTTACGTAAGCATAGATTTGCCAAAGTATAGATTTTAACAGTTATATTTAACTTTATTCTCTTTCAAAGTTTAAATGCTTAAGGAGACGGTGCCAAAACACGCTTATTAAAAAGATTGTCAAAACAGCATTAAACACATCTGAATACTGCTCCAATTCGGCGCTCGTCCCATTCTTTTACGTAACTGTGCTTCAACTGCTTATATCAAGTCGCAGGCAATCAAGTTCCGAGTATTTTTCAGGCAAAGAAAAAAATTACCCACAGGGTTACAACATGAGAGAAATAGTTTTTTGGGGGTATTTGGTTTTATTAGTGTAATCAACATCATATAAATCGTATGGTGACTTTAAAGCGGCATGCCTCCAGATCGTTCGACAACAACAAAAAAAATATTTTATTTAGATATCTTGAAATAAATGCTATATTTCTCAAGAAGGCTTTAAAACTTAATTACTGACAAACTTTATATTACGGAAACACATGAGAATTTGCTGTTTTTACTACTTTTTACGATGAAAATCGAAAAGCGTTTGTTACGCTTTTACTCCAGGTAAACTGTCTCGATTATAAATTCATGCTCTAATGTTCATAATATGACCAAACTTTAATTTGAAAGAAAGATTATTTTTTAGCCAAATCTGGAGGCATGCTGCTTTAAGTGTTTAAATGATACAAGACTCGCCTTAGTCTGCGTGGTGGAGTATAAGTCATACGGTCGCGAAAACCTGTGACATTGTTGTAGGATGGATCATGTGTTGACCAGAAAAAGGCAGAATGGAATGATAAATCGGTTATTGATTAGGAAGTTAGTTAAAGGAAAAATGATTTTCAAATTATTCAAATAATTAGAACATATATACTGTAAAGAAACCAGGCAGATATTTTAACGGTTAGGCAACGTTAGTGAAAAACGTGCAGTGTAAAACGTGAAGATATGAAAACGTGAAATTCTTTCTCTCAGTGTCCAATTTCATCTTTTCATTCTTCCTTTCTTTATTTCCTCTTGTTTGTTTCTTTCTTTCTTAATGTTTTGTTCTTTTTTCTCTCTCATTTATCCTTCTCTTTAAATTTCGGTAAAAAGGCAATGAAAATGCTATTTTTATAAAAGATTTTAGAAACATTGATTGATATGACAATTTTGTCGCAATACATGTCAGTTACATAATATTTGTCCTCAAACAGAAATGACATAAGACAAGTATATAATATAACATGGACTTACTCAGGTATCAACTGCATTAGGATTTAATCCTTGACTACTTAACACTCTTTTAACCTGATAATGTATGTTTAAATTTACATTTAAGCTTTTAAAATATTTATAATGGCCGTGTTTTAAAGTTTAATCAGCGGTTTATAAAGGTTAAGAGGGAACAAAGCATACCCGATATGTACAATCATTTAGATATCCGCTTTGATACTGTTCATACTTATGTCTGTTCTAGTGTCCATGATAATGTAAACGGTACAAATCTTTTAGATAATGGCCCAAATACATAAATGTGGTAATAAAATGAAACAATTTTCCTAATTATGCAGCTAAGAAAACATTTCAACGCCACTGTATACCTTAGTTTCCATGTGTTTATTGAAACTCCCAAAAGCTGTAACAACTTCCCTTTAATTCTTTTGAATTCTGTGCATTTCATATGGAATGTAGGAGCAAAATGTTTAGGTTAATGTTCCCTCTAGAGAAGAAATAATAGCTTTTACTTATTATCTGTCTTGAACAGATGTACTGAACCATATAAGTATAGCCTTAGCCTATTGCAGCAAACAGCCCATCACGAATGTATATAAAGGTAATGCTTATATAATTTAGGAATGTTTTAGTACCTATATCAAGATAAAATTAAAAAAAAAACTCTTACTAATGTATGGTACCGTGCATGACATATTAAAATCCGCGACCGCTCGCATTTTTGCCCTTGAAGGCGTGTTTTCGCACATTCGCCCTGTCAGAACGCTGATCAAAATCCTAGTGATGCATTACTGGATAGAACATTTGAGCCGCGCCATGAGAAAACCAACATAGTGGCTTTGCGACCAGCATGGCACGGCTCATTTGTTGAGCTCCCTTCAGCAATTCCTGTGTTTTCAAAGGTTTATCTTTCCTGGACATGTGAGCCAAAATTTTGCATAGAGAAGAATTTTCCCAAGGGGATGAATTCTGGTGAAACATAACGTACGGAAGGACCTTTAGTGGTCGCAAAAGCTCACGGGAACCACTGGTTTTGATACATATCTAATTCCAAATATACGTAACATACAAACATATCAATGTCAGAGGATTGCGCAAGGAGTAAGCTATTAACCAACAATTACTGTTGGTATTCTGTACCATAATGTGTCATTACCTTTCTACACTGAATGCCATACCGCTTCAATATAACTTAATAAGTACTGCGGTATGTAAAATTGCATCTATCGTACCCACCTCCCAGTTATGATCAGAAATTGATTGTTGGGAGTATCTCTGTAGATGTAGATGTGGATACTGTCATTAATACAAGTTCAGTAAGCATATTTCAATTATGTCTGATTCTGATTATTCGTGACTTTAAAAATAAATGCATTTATATGCTACTTTAATGTAGATTTTTCCGTACCTTATGTACGGTACTACTAAACATATCACTCACAGACACCTCAGGCAATGTCAAAAACAATAAGGAAAGTGAATATTTAACTATGACCAATCGTTTAGGAAATAATTTAACATAAGCATGAATGCATATTTTACGTGGGAAAGGCCGTATTACGTACATTTTGATTTTTGTAAGTTTTGCCAAGGTGGTCAGAGATTCAAAAACCTAACGTCTTAACTTTCAAATACTGTAATATCTTCTTTTCAGAAAATACTTCAAACCAAATGTACCTGGTATTTGTAATTGAACGACCTTTTGAAAACTATTATGTTTATGAAACAGAAATATATTGACAGTTCTTTCTCATTACGTAAAGCGTAAAACAACACATAAAATATATCACTTTTTACGAAAAATAAACAGGTCAATTAAACAGTAGAAAAAAATAAGCTCACCTAACTATTTACATATCCGCGTTCCCGACATAATTTATTACAAGGCAAATACTTGAAATAGTCTCCTTTTATGAATGCAATATTGATAAACGTATTTTTCTAATTTCAAAATATTTTAATGGTAGTGTTCGTCACCTGTGTGTTATTATGGACAATTATTACCCACTTTAATTCATAGTCCCGCCGAGGTGTTTTAAACATGCACGTTTGAAAACAGCCATACAACAAAACCGAAATTTAACTCGCACTTTCTGGTTAAAAATACACTTTCACGTAGTTTTCAATGGGCTATAATACTGAATATAACTCGCTCGGTACTATTCAGAAATCAGTTATACTGAATATATCACTCACTGAGTTCTATTCAATGAGCAACAATCACTCCGCTGATAACTATTCAGTGAACAAAAATCACTGACTATAACTCCGCAGAGTACTATAAATTAAACTCCGCAGAGTACTATTCAATGAGCAATAATAACTGACCATAACTCCGCAGAGTACTATTAAACTCCATAGAGTACTATTCAATGAGCAATAATCACTGACCATATCTCCGCAGAGTACTATTAAACTCCGTAGAGTACTATTCAGTGAGCAATAATCACTGATCAAAACTCCACAGAGTACTATTCAATGAGCAATAACTGACTATAACTCCGCTGAGTACTATTAAACTCCGCAGAGTTCTATTCAATGAGCAGTAATCACTGACCATAACTCTGCTGAGAACTATTTAGTGAACAATAATCACTGACCATAACTCCGCAGAGTACTATTTAATGAGCAATAACCACTCCGCAGAGAACTATTCAATGAGCAGTAATCACTGACCAAAACTCCGTTGAAAACTATTCAATGAGAAATAATCACTGACCATAACTCCGCTGAGACCTATTCGGTGAACAATAATCATTGACCATAATTCTGCAGAGTACTATTCAATGAGCTATAATCATTGACCATAACTCCACTGGGTACTATTCAATGAGCACTAATCACTGACCATAACTCCACTGGGTACTATTCAATGAGAAATAATCACTGACCATAACTCCAATGGGTACTATTCAATGAGCAATAATCACTCCACAGAGTACTTTTCAATGAGCAATAATCACTGACCATAACTCCACTGGGTACTATTCAATGAGCAATAATCACTGACCATAACTCCACTGGGTACTATTCAGTGAGCAATAATCACTCCGCAGAGTACTTTTCAATGAGCAATAATCACTGACCATAACTCCACAGAGTACTTTTCAATGAGCAATAATCACTCCACAGGGTACTATTCAATGAGCAATAATCACTCTACAGAGTACTATTCAATGAGCAGTAATCACTCCGCAGAGTACTTTTCAATGACCAATAATCACTGACCATAACTCCACTGGGTACTATTCAATGAGCAATAATCACTCCACAGAGTACTATTCAATGAGCAATAATCACTGACCATAACTCCACTAGAGTACTATTCAGTGAGCAATAATCACTCCACAGAGTACTATTCAATGAGCAATAATCACTGACCATAACTCCACAGAGTACTATTCAATGAGCAATAATCACTGACCATAACTCGACCCGGTACTATTCAATGAGCAGTAATCACTCCGCAGAGTACTTTTCAATGAGCAATAATCACTGACCATAACTCCACAGGGTACTTTTGAATGAGCAATAATCACTCCACAGAGTACTATTCAATGAGCAGTAATCACTCCACAGAGTACTATTCAATGAGCAATAATCACTCCGCAGAGTACTTTTCAATGAGCAATAATCACTGACCATAACTCCACTGAGTACTATTCAATGAGCAATAATCACTCCACAGAGTACTATTCAATGAGCAATAATCACTGACCATAACTCCACGGAGTACTATTCAGTGAGCAATAATCACTCCGCAGAGTACTATTCAATGAGCAATAATCACTCCACAGAGTACTATTCAATGAGCAATAATCACTGACCATAACTCCACTGAGTACTATTCAGTGAGCAATAATCACTCCACAGAGTACTATTCAATGAGCAATAATCACTGACCATAACTCCACGGAGTACTATTCAATGAGCAATAATCACTGACCATAACTCCACTGGGTACTATTCAATGAGCAATAATCAGTCCACAGAGTACTATTCAATGAGCAATAATCACTGACCATAACTCCACAAAGTACTATTCAATGAGCAATAATCACTGACCATAACTCCACAGAGTACTATTCAATGAGCAATAATCACTGACCATAACTCCACTGGGTACTATTCAGTGAGCAATAATCACTCCGCAGAGTACTTTTCAATGAGCAATAATCACTCCACAGAGTATTCAATGAGCAATTATTACTGACCGTAACTCCGCTGACTACTATTCAGTGAGCAATAATCACTGACCTTAACTCCTCTGAGTACTATTCAATTAGGAAAAATCACTGAATATTATTCACTGAGTACAATTCAATGAATAATAATCACTGACCAAAACTCCACTGGGTACTATTCAATGAGCAATAATCACTCCGCAGTGTACTATTCAAAAAGCAATATGGGCACTGACCTTAACTCCATTGAGAACTATTCAGTTAGGAATAATCACTGAATATTATTCTCTGAGTTTTATTCAATTCAATTATCAATAATATTAAACATCACCAACTGAGTACAATCCTTTGAGTAATAAACACTGAAAGACAGTCGCTGAGTACAATCACTGAATATCACTCACCGAGTTGTGTACCGTGAGCAACTCCGAGTACCTCTCAGTTAGAAAAAAAGCACTGAACATCGCTCGCTGAGAACTATTTAATGTGGAAAATTCGATGAAAATTAGTCTATTGACTGGTACTCAATTAAATTTGCTTTTTGTACTCAATGAATAATGATCAGTGATTATTGTTCTTTGAGTAGTACTCAGCTGTAATAAACGAGTAGTATTATTTTAGTATTATTTAAAGTGAATCGAATTCTGTGAATATTGTTCAGCGACCAGTACGCACAAAAACATTACTCTTCTATTCATTAAAACAATCATTTTGTTGCACATAGGATTATACTACCCCTCGTAAAGTCGTTCAATACAGTGGTCACTACTCGCTGATTAATATTTGAAGCCTATGTCGAGAACAGTTCACTTAACAATACACTTACTAAAGTAGAAATAATTTCAAATGTTTACAAGTATCATGTCTTTTGATTGTCCATTCACCTTAAAATTACATAGATTCCCGGATTCCATTCTGGAGTTAAGGCATGACTGGCAATGTCAGAAGCCGTTCCAACTTATGATATGGAAACTATTGTAAAGACCTTTTATTTGGGAAATACAAGTACATTGTATTCCACTTTTATTTAAGAAAACAACAAAGACAGAAAAACTTATCGTCATAATTATCTAGCACTTAACTAACACACTTAATTTTGAAAAATTCTTTATAACTATCCCAAATTCGTATTTCAATGTCTTACTGACAACAAACTATTTTTAAAGTTTGCCAAAATTTACAAAAATTGCTACTAAAATTGCTAAGAGTAAGTTAAAACATTTGCAAAATACGAAGTGTTACTGTTAGATGATACATGTATTAAAATTTAAAAAATGAAAGATATAATAGTTCAGCGGAATATCCATCCGGTCTGAGACTCCAGTCGATATTCGTCCCGAGCTCTCCTTCATAGGTATCAGCAGAAATATGAAAGGATGGCAACTCCTTTAGTCAACTTTACACGATCGCGAATACATTATCTCCCGTTGATCGGGCAAATAAGCCTTATGATCGAGAATAATGTTTAAAAACTTAGGTTTCATATACATAAATATGTGTACACTGTTTCCGTTGTAAATTACACATATTTTTGTTCTAAAACTTTTCGGTTTGATTTGTATCGCTTTAGAATGTCTAAGTTAACATAAAAAAACAATATCGTTAAATACTTATATATTTCTATCTTCTATATACATGCAATATATGCACCCTATTGCTACTAAGGATATTTAAGAGAAATGTATATACTTTATACAC
The DNA here is from genome assembly GCF_021730395.1 of Mercenaria mercenaria. Taxonomy (NCBI): domain Eukaryota; kingdom Metazoa; phylum Mollusca; class Bivalvia; order Venerida; family Veneridae; genus Mercenaria; species Mercenaria mercenaria. Next base: position 7,986,824 of record NC_069372.1, read on the forward strand.
AAGTAAAAGGGCTGGTTTGTTACAGTCAAAAACAGTCAGCGGCGATGGCCAATATGGCTGTTAGACATACTGAATTGTTCAAGTGTTTGGAGGGACGGAATATCAGGCGGGAGGCTGTTTCATGGGAATCAAATCCTTGGGGAAATATGAGAATTTGAATTAATCTGTGTTGGCTTTTCACTAACTTACAGCTCAGCAGATGTGCATGCCGGAGGCTCCTAATAAGTATCCTTCTTTCGGAATGTCAACTAAAGTTCTTGAGTTTGCTCAGGGAGCACCTACAGTCAATACGACGAAGACCAAGTCAGTAACAATTTAGTGACTGTAACATATGTGTGGCACTTGGTGTGCGTCTGAAGTCAGACTTGACCCAGCGCACAAATCTTTCTTGGACAGATTCTAGTTCAGAGTTTACTCGAAGGAATCCAAAAGTTTAGTATGTTCTTTTTGTTTTGTTTGGCTATTGTTGTGCTCATCATTTAGCCTATTTGACTGATTCGAGCATTTTATCATGAAGGGTGTACTTCGTTGTTGCTATTGGATATTTCCTTCTTGTAACGTGAATTACTTAAACTTTTGATTAAGTTCCGTGCCCCAATCCAAGTTCGATTTTTTTAATAATCAGGTCCATGTTAAGGGTCTTTAATTGATTAACAGTTGTGAGGGTCATGCAGATGGCAGTGTCATCTGCACATAGACGACCTTGGTTGGACTACTTGAAAGAGGTCATGAATGTAGGCTATGAAGAGTAGTGGGTTGAGCAAAAATACATTGGTGACTCCAGCGTAAACCAATATTGGGCTAGAAGCTAGACCCATTATCTGGAGGCTTAAAGCGTTTCTCCACGTGTAAGGACGTCTGATAGAGCGAGGTCAGTTGTTTCTTTTCTTGTTGTAGACAGATAGGAAAGCAATTAATCACTAACATCACATGATCTTTTACACGAAAATCGCGTTGGAATGGGTATAAAATGCTTAGCTTTTTTTATAAGATTGGTAAAGTGTATCCTGACTGACGAAGAGACAGTGTGCACAATTGTTTTGTCAGAGTTATTGGTCTCCTGTAAATCATTTTGTGAAATCCGTTGAAAGGGAGGTCACTACGTACTTATTTGAGACTGTACGTCTTGTTTACCTCCCTTAATCAGTTTAACGCCATTTGCTTTCTGGCATTGGTGAGATACTGTAGGGTTATAGAACTGTATTTTAGTAATTTTATAAGCCCGTTTTGAAAAATGGAATAGCATTGTCCATCTGTCTGTCCGACCGTCAACATTTCCTGTTCCCGGAAATTTGATTTTAAAGCAGAAATTTGAGAAAATATAGTCTAACGACAGTGACGACTGAAATTGAAAATGGCTTCATGAATCTAAGTCAAAGTGTAACAGCTTTGGCTTTCAGACTTTAAACAATACCAAAATACCACTAGAGAGATATCCAGATTTAAGGGTTGGTTATGGGCAGGGGTTCTCAGTTGCTGAAAGTTTAAGGTCACAGGGACTTGTAGACAAGCTTACTGTCGCTGAGTGGCTGCTTTTTTAATTTCTGACATTGCAGCCACCACAACCTTACAGTTTGTCCTGTCACAATATAAAACAAACTGTATGTGTTGGATTACTTTGACTAAGGGACTAATAATTTAATTTCCAGACTCTAAAAATGAGAAAGTATAATAGTGGCAGCTTTCAAACTTCACATGTTGACTAAAGCAGACTTTAAGAGGACCCCTAATGCTTCTGGGTTCAATAGGTCAGTCATAGTGACCTGGAGATTGAAAATATTTTCTGGACTCTTAAGTCATAGAGTATTACAGAATCTAGCTATGACTTTTAAACTCCACACAGCAGGGGTGTAAATTTTTGTTTCACACCACTCGCCCTGCAGGATTAATAGCCAGTAAAATCTATTCGGCCTTAGTGAACAGTCACTTGCCCTTATAAAATTACAACTATCTTAATGACATTTTTAATACTGTCACTTTTATGAAAGAAGTATTATGAACAACAAACAAATGTCAAATATAACACATAGTAGACAAATAATATTCTCTTGTACACTACATTTCCTTTTTAATTAATCATATTCATTCTGCATAAATTTTCTTTTCACAGCAGACATTTTGCTTTTTCTTTCACTGTATTTTTGTCATCTCCACCACCCGGTCGCTCTCCAAATAAATTACGGATGTTGGTTTGCCATGCTTTGACAAAGTACGGGAAAACAAAAGGTGACAATGATATCATAAACTCGGATAAATAAGTTTATCTTGACTGGCTTATGGTACATGCTTTTCTTGTAATAACTGCATGGATAATAATAATCATCACAGTCTAGCTTGCAATCAATATCGGTAAGCAATTGAATTTTAAAGGGTCTACTGACGCAAAGTTTGTTATCATTTTTTTGCAATGTAATTCAAAACTTTTTTGTTGGTAAATTTACGAGGTAAAAAGCAATTGCTCGATCGTTCGAGCATACAGCGAGGTCCACTCGTCCTATCCGGACTTTAACTCGCCAATGCGAGTTGGCAAGTGGAATTTTACACCCCTGCACAGTGGCTTAGTACTAAGGAAGATCCCTTTTGATTTTTGGGGTCAATTGCTAAATGTCAAGGTCATAGGGATCTGGTTTATTTTCTGGTATTTTTTTATTTTCAGGCTCTAAGTTTTCAAACTATACATGCTTGAGGTGGATCCAAGTTGTTTTTGGGATCAGTAGGTCAAAGGTCAATGCCACAGTATTTGGGAGTCTGAAAATGGTATCCAGACTCTATGTTGATATTGGGGCCAGAGGCTCAAAGATTTTTTATAACTTTTAGTTCAGTTTTTTATAAGACATATTAGTACAACTCATCTACAACCAACTCCCACATTACCCCAGTATAACTCACCCCTTTCTGCCCCTGTGTTATTATTTTTTTTACTTCAGTTTGTATCTTAGTATGCCTCATCTACATTCCAATCCCCCACCCAAGCCCATCCACTTGCTCCCATATATTTTTTCACTTTCAGTCCACTTCTTGATATTGTATTTTGCAAAGACTGTTATTTTTAATGCCCATTTGTAAAAAATAGTTGTGTTTTTTTTTCAGTAAAGGCCATGCAGGTTGGCAGAGCAGATTTTTGTACAGATGGAACTTCAAAACAAACTAACAAGGGAAGTAATGCAGATCATTCTAATCAGAACTCTGATGCATTCACTTTTGGTAAGCTTTTGCATTTGAAAAAAAGTTGAAAAGAATATACAGTGACATCTATTACCATGAGCCACTGCTGGCCACATTTCAGAAAATTGTGTTTAAAGGGAAAAAAACATGAGTCTTTTCCAGCCTATAACTTTTTCATGCAAGGAATGATATTTAAATTTAAATAAACTAGAGGATGCATTTGTAGAAAAGTGCATCTCTCATCCAAAGCGTAGTAGTAATTGGCAAGAAGTCAATAGGGGACATGAGCGAAAGTCAAAGAGACACTGATGGTTGGCTTAGTGACTGAAATGCAATAGGGTTCATTTACTTGGCCCGTCCAATCATCCCATGAAGTTTCAATGTTCTGGATCAAGTGGTTTTCAAGTTATGGATTGGAAATGATTTTCCATCTTCTGGCCCCTGTGAACTTGACCTTTGATCAAGTGACCCCAAAATCAATAGAGGTCATCTACTCTGTCATCTGTCACCTTATGAAGTTTGAAGGTTCCGGGTCAGATGGTTGTCAAGTTATTGATCGGAAATGGTTTTCCATGTTCTGGCCCACTTAAACATTACCTTTGAGGGAGTGACCCCAAAGTCAACAGGGGTCATCTGCTTTGCATGTCCAATCATCCTATGAAGTTTCAACATTCTGGGTCAATGGTTCTCAAGTTATTGACTGGAAACTGTTTCCCTGTGACCTTGACCTTTGATGGAGTAACCCCAAAACCAATAAGGGTCATCAACTCTGCATGTCCAATCATCCTAAGAAGTTTCAACACTGGGTTAAGTGGTTCTCAAGTTATTGATCGGAAACAGTTTTCCATGTTCAGGCCCCTGTGACCTTGACCTTTGATGGAGTAACCCCATTAACAGTAGGTGTCATCTACTCCATAAGCCCTATCACCCTATGAAGTTTGAAGGTTCTAGGTCAAATGGTTCTCTAGTTATTGATTGAAATAAAGTGTGACAGATGGACGGGGCCAAAACAGTATGTGGGAGAGACATGATAATTTTGCCATAGCGAGACCCCAAAGATCACACACAGGGTCAAAGATTTAAAGTCTTTTTAGCTCCACTATTTGAAGAACAGGTAGAACTATTGGTCTCGCCCATGTGGCAACGTCCTTTTGGCATTCCTATTTAGGCCAAAGAAATTCTTTGTTTCCAGTTACATGCTCAAAAAAATTAGGGTAGGTAGGTTGGAAATTTTTTTTTTTTTTTTTTATTAAGAGACTTTTTGGAAATTATTTTTGTGTCAAAAAATGAATACAAATAAGGGGGTTATGCCTTTAGAGCATCAGTAAGTTGATTTCTAACATCACTGACCATGTTTAAAGCATAAAAAGTGCAGTTTTGCAACTTTTTATTAAAAAGTTGTAAAAAAAAAATTTCCGAGGCCATGAAAACATTTAGGGTCAGGCCAAAAATTAAGGGTAGGTTGGGATACCGTAGTTTCATGTAGTGAAAAGGTAAGCCCTTCGTCCGTCGTCTGTCCACAATTTCTTGTGAACACGATAGAGACCACATTTTGCAATCAATTTTGATTAAACTTGCACACAACTTGTATTGGCGTAATATCTCGATTCCTTTCAAAAACTGGCTAGATCTCTTCATGGGTTCCAGAGTTATGGCCCCTTAAAGGGCCAAAATTTGCTATTTTTGGCTTGTGAACACGATAGAGACTACATTTTGCAATCAACTTTGATAAAACTTGCACACAACTTGTACTGGCGTAATATCTCGGTTCCTTCCGAAAACTGGCCAGATCCCATCATGGGTTCCAGAGTTATGCCCCTTAAAGGGCCAACATTTGCTATTTTTGGATTGTGAACACAATAGAGACCACATTTTGTAATCAACTTTTATCAAACTTGCACACAACTTGTATTGGCCTAATATCTCGGTTCCTTTCGAAAACTGGCCAGATCCCATCATGAGTTCCAGAGTTATGGCCTTTAAATGGCCAAAATTTGCTATTTTTGGCTTGTGAACACGATAGAGACCACATTTTGTAATCAGTTTTAATGAAACTTTCACCCAACTTGTATTGGCGTAATACCTCAGTTCCTTTCTTAAGCTGGCCAGATGCTAACATGGGTTCCAGAGTTATGGCCCCTTAAAGGGCCAAAATTTGCTATTTTGGCTTTTGCAGCCATATAGAGACTTCATTTATGGATTGATTTGATACAAACTTGCAAAATATCTTTAATAACAATTGTGAACATGATAGAAGTGACATTTTACATTTGATTTTAACCACACTTACACACAACTTAAGTCGCTATAAGATCTCGGTTCCTTTCGAAAATCGGCAGGATTCCATCATGGGTTTTAGAGTTACTACCCCTGAAAGGGGCAAATTTTTCTATTCTGACCCTTTCTGCCATATAGAGGTTTAATTTATGCATAGATTTGATACAGACTTGCACAGAATGTTTATCTTGATGATCTCTAGGCCAAGATCGAAACTTGGGGTCAAAAACTAGGTCACCAGGTCAAATCAAAGGAAAAGCTCGTTAACACCCTAGAGGCCACATTTATGATCCTATCTTCATGAAACTTGGTCAGCATGTTTATCTTGATGATTCCTAGGCCAAGGTCGAAACTGGGTCATGTTTGGTCAAAAACTAGGTCACCATGCAAATCAAAGGAAAAGCTTGTTAACACTGTAGTGGCCACATTTATGACCCAATCTTCATAAAACTTGGTCAGAATGTTTATCTTGATGATTCCTAGGCCAGGTTGAACAGGTGAGTGATATAGGGTCATCATGACTCTCTTGCCTTAATTAATAGAAAGGCTATACCAAACATGATTTATGTTTAACATCCCCACCACTTCTTCAAACAGGAAAAAACAAGAGTTGGTAGAAAAACAAAAACTGTTGTTACTTCATGAGAACTTTGACACCAGTGAAAAATATTCCTGAGTTTTAGCCTTATTTGTTTTTTAGCTCACCTGAGCAATGCTCAGGTGAGTTTTTCTGATCGCTCGATGTCCGGCGTCCGTCGTCCGTCGTCTGGCGTCTGTCGTCTGTCGTCCGTCGTCTGTCAACATTTAGCTTGTGTATGCGATAGAGGCTGTATTTTTCAATTAATCTTCATGAATATTGGTCAGAATGATAACCTTGATGAAATCTAGGCCGAGTTCGAAAATGGGTCATCTCGGGTCAAAAACTAGGTCACTAGGTCAAATCAAAGAAAAACCTTGTGTATGCGATAGAGGCTGTATTTTTCATTTAATCTTCATGAATATTGGTCAGAATGATAACTTTGATGAAATCTAGGCCGAGTTCGAAAATGGGTCATCTCGGGTCAAAAACTAGGTCACTAGGTCAAATCAAAGAAAAACCTTGTGTATGCGATAGAGGTGGTATTTTAATCTTCATGAATATTGGTCAGAATGATAACCTTGATGAAATCTAGGCCGAGTTCGAAAATGGGTCATCTCGGGTCAAAAACTAGGTCACTAGGTCAAATCAAAGAAAAACATTGTGTATGCGATAGAGGCTGTATTTTTCAATTCTTCTTCATGAGTATTGGTCAGAATGATAACCTTGATGAAATCTAGGCCGAGTTCGAAAATGGGTCATCTCGGGTCAAAAACTAAGTCACTAGGTCAAATCAAGGAAAAACCTTGTGTATGCGATAGAGGCTGTATTTTTCAATTGATCTTCATGAATTTTGGTCAGAATGATTGCCTTGATGAAATCTAGGCCGAGTTCGAAAATGGGTCATCTCGGGTCAAAAACTAGGTCACTAGGTCAAATCAAAGAAAAACCTTGTGTATGCGATAGAGGCGGTATTTTTCAATTGATCGTCATGAATTTTGGTCAGAATGATTACCTTGATGAAATCTAGGCCGAGTTCGAAAATGGGTCATCTGGGGTCAAAAACTAGGTCACTAGGTCATATCACGTAAAAACCTTGTGTATGCGATAGAGGCTGTATTTTTCAATTGATTTTCATGAAGTTTGGTCAGAATGATTGCCTTGATGAAATTTAGACCAAGTTCGAAAATGGGTCATCTGGGGTCAAAAACTAGGTGTATAGGTCAAATCAAAGAAAAACCTTGTGTATGCAATAGAGGCTGTATTTTTCAACTGATCTTCATGAAATTTAGCCAGAATGATTACCTTGATAAAATCTAGGCTGATTTCGAAAATGGGTCATCTGGGGTCAAAAACTAGGTCACTAGGTCAAATCGAAGAAAAACATTGTGTATGCAATAGAGGATGTATTTTTCAATTGATCTTCATGAAATTTGGTCAGAGTGATTGCCTTGATGAAAACTAGGTCGGTTTTGAATATGGGTTATCTGAGGTCAAAAACTAGGTCACTAGGTCAAATTAAAGAAAAATCTTGTGTATGCGATAGAGACTGTTTTTTTCAGTTGATATTTATGAAATTTGGTCAGGTTGATTGCCTTAATGAAATCTAGGTCGAATTTGAATATGGGTCATCTGAGGTCAAAAACTAGGTCACTTGGTCAAATCAAAGAAAAAACTTCTGTATGTGATAGAGGCTGTATTTTTCAGTTGATCTTCATGAATTTTGGTCAGAATGATTGCCTTGATAAAATCTAGGTCGAGTTTGAACATGGGTCATCTAGGGTCAAAAACTAGGTCATATCTAAGAAAATGCTTGTTTTATCGCAAGAGACCAATTTTTTGGCCCAATCTTAATGAAAATTGGTCAGAATATTTGTTTCCATGAAATCACTAGGTCAAACATGTTTTACACTGTTATGGAGTGTTTCTTAGGTGAGCTACCTAGGGCCATCTTGGTCCTCTTGTTTTAAGTCATAGTAACAAGAAAGTATTTATTAAGTTGAAATACAGTCAGACTTCATTTGCTCGAACTCGATGGGACTGGCAAAATTAGTTTGAGTTATCAGTAGTTCGAGCCTTCGAACAATGTATATTAAATGGGATTTTGCTGGGACCTGATGATGAGTCCGAACGAAGGGTGGTACTTAAATTATCCGAGTTCGAGCAAACGAAGTTAGACTGTAGTGTCTGTTTAATGTAGTAGTTCTGCAATTTACAGAAGTGATCATTGTAACATTGTTTTATACATCATCACTGGTGTTTTAATATTTTCAGAAATGAATTTTTGTTCAATCAGGCAGTTGAAAACATACCAGCCCAAGGACGCTGAAACAAAGATCCACTTTGGTAAGGCCTAGAATTACTTCAGCTCTGTTTTTTTGCCTTCTTAGGCTTTCTGGGTGTTTGCTTTAGAGCTGTCGCCACTGTTCACATCGGAGTAGCCATTTTCCATTCTACATTTTATATACTAGTATATGTTATCATACTGCTGATGTTTCTTGCTATTGTGGGACTTATGCATTTTCAAACTCCTTTGCAGTGATCTCCCAGGCCACTATGCTCTCATTGACCACTGCCAACACAACATTCTCGTGACCATTGTTCGTCATGGTGATCGGTAAACATGGCAGACGAAAGTCGGGAGAAACGGGTTCCCCTTAATTGTTTTCTTTGTGATAAAAAAAAGTGATAGAAAGAAGTACTAAAATTTAAGTGAAAAAAAATCGCCAGAATTAATAATTAAGGTAAACTTTATAACGAATTTAGATTTTCAAGCCGAAATAATAAGATAAATAAAAAAGTTTTTTTAGATAAATTATTTGTGTTGGCAGTGTAGTGGCAAAGGGGATCACTGCATAGGAGTTTGGTGCATTTTTTTGTAATTGAAATTTTAAAAAAAAAACTGCCGGTTGAAATTGTTTTAAATCATAACTTCGACACACTAGTATAATATAATACTTTTTGTCAAAGGAAGTAATGTTTAAAGCTTATTTCTTATGCACTTGAAGTTAAAGGGGCCTAAAAGCATTCTTGAATAATTGATGTGATCATTTTCTGTAAAATGTCTTTCTCTCTGCAAGAATGTAGATTTCCATATATATTTACAGAATTTTATGCTTTAAGACTGGATGTAATACAGTTTTGTGTATGGATTTTATGGGATATGATATATATGATGGTGGGAGGGGGGGGGGGGTTGGGAAGGGGAGGTATATTAATTGTAATTTTGTTTTTTGTTTTCAGCACTTCTCCATGTTAACAGTACTTTGGATAACTTGGAAAATGACCTTTATCTTGTGCACAGGAAAATTAAGCCTGCTATGAAGGAATGATAACTAGCAACCTAACCATTAGTCATAAAACAAAAATATTTGCATGTTCAATGATTCCAAATGTCATAAAATCAGATTCAAATTTAGGATTTCTTAATCATGTGCAAAAAAAACAGTTTGACTTACAATATGATAGAGAAAAGGTAAAATTTACAACTGCAAGAAGTTTCATTAAAATTAAAATTTTAAGTGTTTTTTTTTTTTACCAGAGAAATTTTTTTATCTGAACATGCAGAAATGCCTTAATAATTGTTTTAAACGCATCAGTGCCAGTTTTAAAAATATACGCTGATATTTGAATTTATAATATTTGAAGATCCAATAGATAGTGTATTGTAATTAACTCTATTGAAAACTGACGAGCAATTATTTTGAAGCATTATTTAACAATGGATGTGTAAATTTTGGTCGGTAAGTTAAACTTATATTTTTAATATGATACATTTTTCAAAGTATCCAATATATTTATGTATGGTAGGATTTTTTGCACCAGGGTAGGAAGAATGGAATAGACAGTGATTTATATAACTTGAACTAAAAAGGAGAAATCTTATTATCATTTGTGATTTTGGAGTTAAACGTAGATTTTAGACTTCTTCTTTTGGTAAGTGTGCAGCAGATTTCCACTTGCATTCAGAGTTGCCAGTATCATAATCATCTGGAGTCTTGAAATTGAAAGAATGTGTGCAGTCTTAAATTCAGATGTGCACTTATATGCATCACATTTTTATTTTGCCCTAACTTTGTTTTTGAATATAATATTTCTATACTAATTAAATTTTTGGAATGCTTTTTATAGTTACAAAAACAATATTTAGGCAAAGTTAAATAATTAGACAAACAAAAATTCAAACATTCCAGTTAAATTTATAGAGGTTGGTGCATAAGCACCCACATTATTTTATGGGTTCAGGGCACGTAATCCTGCAATAGTTCTCTCTCTTTATTGAATGACTGAAAATAATAAAGGGAGATAAAAATATGTTGATTTAGTAACTTGCTAGATTGTTGTAACTAAATATCAATATTGTTAGGGGCGGCAATATAGGGGATTGATATGGATACATAGCACATTTCACTCTGTAGAGGGAAACAATATGGAACATTGCCTAAGGCAGATTACGGTAAGCCTCAATGTTCTGGATCCATATTCAACAATGCAGTGGTTGTACATATTCTTCATCGTGCAAAGTCAGACTCAAAATTATGAAATATTTGATTTACCACAATTCAGGTTATATTTGGATAATATTTTGCAATGTTACAAATTTACAAACTATTTTTGCAGTTAGAGCTTTAAGATTTAGCCTGCTGGTGGCAAGCGATTCTGCCATTGAGACCAGTGCAATTCAAGATCAGCCTGCACATCTAATCATGGTCTGCACTGTTCGCTATTCAGTCAGTAAATTTTCAGTGAACACCCCTTTGAATAATAAATGGTACTGCCCAAATTGAATGACGGACCAGTCCATAATAGAAATTTAGCAGGGTAAAGGTTAAGGTTCAGTAAAAGATGCAGAAGATTCATATTTTCATGGTTTACAGAAAATTTAGCAAGTCTTAAATGTTAGATTTGTGCAATGCTTGTCTATTATTTAGACATTAATCCTTATCATCCTGGACTCAGTGGATTCTGCCTCTGATCAAGATATGTACTGTTCGCCATTAAGTCAGTATCTTTTTGATAAGCACCCCTTTTAACAGTAAATGGTACTGTCCAAATTGAAAGATGGACAAGTTCGTTATAGAAATTTAGCAGGGTAAGTTTTAAAAGTGCCAAATTTTATATTGTCATGAAATTCTTCTATTATAGTTATAAGAACGTGTATGAATGGGTGCAGGATTAGAGATCTCTTCTGGTCATTTCCACACTCTTGATTTACGACACTTCCAGCGATAATTTCTATTTGAAGATTCAATATGAAGAGTGTCAATATTTAATTAAAGCAAATCGTTTAAACAAGGGTATACCAATATTCTGATACTACTGGTACATTATGTGTATACTTAAAAAGATAAAGGATTAGGCCTTTAAAATGAAACAGTTGTTACTATTTGACTGGCTGGTATACGACATGTACAGTATTAAATCTAATAGAGCATATTTTCTTTACCGAGGTGGGTGGGGGATGGGGGGCAGGGGGCTGGGAGGGGGCTTTCATAAGCCATTTCCCTTCAGATGATTTTTTTCTTCAGGTTTCCCCCCAAATTGGCTTTACAGCAGGAATTTTATTTTCTTTTTGTTCAGGTACCAAGCACTTTTTCCCTTAAATAAAAGGTAAAATATTGCTGTGAAATTAATCGTTCTTTCATATGTTGTGTAGCTGTATGCAAAAATATATTGTGTGACAAAAAAGGAACTATGTATTGTGTAACACAAGCAACAGTAAATTTTGTAACTTAAATAACATATTGATGTGAAACAAATACTTACGATATTTGTCTGACAATTCTTTCATTGATTCTGTAGCTAAGAGCAGCAATAGTTATAAACCTTTACCCTGCTGACAGCGAGTTATTCAATCTGCCTTTGCGACCAATGCAGACCAAGATTAGCCTGCACGATCTGTGCAGCCTAATCATGGTCTGCACTGTTTGCTATTCAGTCAGTAAATTTTCAGTGAACACCCCTTTGAATAATAAATGGTATTGCCCAAATTGAATGATGGACCAGTTCATATTAGAAATTAAGCAGGGTAAAGATTAATCATAAATGTGAAATAAACAATTATTTGTCAGCTCCTTATGTAAATTGTGTAACAAAAAGCAACAGTATATTGATGTGCAGCAAAAAGTTCTTTGTCCAATATATACTAATACGTAGAGTGTGCAACTAAAAGCAAAAAGTTATGTTTTTAGCTCACCTGAGCACAAAGTGCTCAGGGTGAGGTATTGTGATCACTCACCGTCCGGCGTCCGTCCGTCCGTCCGTCCGTCCACATTTTCCTTTAAACAACATCTCCTCCTAAACCAACAGGCCAATTTTGATGAAACTTCACAGGGTTGTTCCTTGGATGGTCTTCTTTAAAAATTGTTTAAAAAATTGAATTCCATACAGAATTCTGGTTGCCATGGCAACCAAAAGTAAAAACTTTAAAAATCTTCTTCTCAAAAACCAGAAGCCCTAGAGCTTAGATATTTGATGTGAAGCATTGCCTAGTGGACCTCTACCAAGTTTGTTCAAATCATGACCCCAGGGTCAAAATTGACCCCGCCCCGGGGGTCACTTGATTTTACATAGGAAAATCTTAAAAAATCTTCTTCTCAAAAACCAGAAGCCCTAGAGCTTAGATATTTGACTTGTAGCATTGCCTAGTGGACCTCTACTAAAATTGTTCAAATCATGACCCCGGGGTCAAAATTGACCTCGCCCCAGGGGTCACTTGATTTTACATATGAAAATCTTCAAAAAATTTCTAAAAATAAACCAGAAGGCTTAGAGCTTAGATATTTGAAATGTAGCATTGCCTAGTGGACCTCTACAAAATTTGTTCAAATCATGACCCCCGGGTCAAAATTGACCCCACCCCGGGGGTCACTTGATTTTACATAGGAAAATCTTAAAAAATCTTCTTCTTAAAAACCAGAAGCCCTAGAGCTTAGATATTTGACTTGTAGCATTGCCTAGTAGACTTCTACAAAATTTATTCAAATCATGACCCCCGGGGTCAAATTGACCCCGCCCCATGGGATTACTTGATTGTACATAGAAAAATCTTCAAAATAAACCAGAAGGCCTAGAGCTTAGATATTTCATATGTAGCATTGCCTAGTGGACGTCTACAAAATTTGTTCAAATCATGACCCCCGGGGTTAAAATTGACCCCACCCCAGGGGTCACTTGATTTTACATAGGAAAATCTTCAAAAAATTTCTAAAAATAAACCAGAAGGCTCAGATCTTAGATATTTGACATGTAGCATTGCCTAGTAGACTTCTACAAAATTTGTTCAAATCATTACCTCCGGGGTCAAATTGACCCCACCCCATGGGGTTATTTGTTTAGCTTTAGCAAAGAATTTTTTTCAAGAAAGCAATTAAACTCAGGTGAGCGATATAGGGCCATCATGGCCCTCTTGTTTGTATCAGATAGCAATGTAAAACAGTTAGTGATTCTTCTGATCCTTTTGCATATGCAACTGCATATAAATGTGAAACAAACAATTATTTGCCTGATCCTTCTGTATATAATGATGAATAGTATACACTAATGCTAGATAACGTGACAAACTACCAGAATAAAGACACGCTATTATGAAAAGTTGCAAAAAATAGCAAAAAATATGTTGAAATTACCCCCTAGTGTTTCAAGGGAATGTTCTCTATTCAATTTAAGAGCTATTAAGACTTAAGGGAATAATCCATTTAATTTTTCCCCAGCCATTGCTTACCAATACTGAAGTATCCAAGTACAGAATCAATGACAGTTTTCTTGCATTAATAGTTGAAATATGGTTGTTATATATACAAAATGTATAGATCCCAAGTTGTCTGCTGTTAAGGTTTAAAGTTCCGTTGAATTCTAACAGATGACAGTAGCCACTGGTATGCAGAAATTCGTTTTCTTTTCTGCACTACAGAAAAGTAATATCTGCAAAAGATCACCGATGGGCTGAGACCACAAGTTTCACTGCTATTCGAAATAATTGCTGTGTACTTTAACTTATGAACACAGACCACCTGCACATAAAGACTGCTTTTTGGTCTTCCTAAGCGTGGTCATTAACCCTTACCATGCTGGACATGATTGAGTCTGCCTTTGCAACCAGTTTAGATCATAATCAGCCTGCACATCCATGCACTGTTCCCCATTTAGTCAGTATCTTTTTGGAAAGCACCCCTTTTAACAATTAATGGTACTGTCCAAAAAAAGATGGATAAGTTCATTATATTGAAACAGGGTAAGGGTTAAATACAAATATGAATCAAACTATTTGACTAAAACATTAACGCAATAAGCAAAGCAAACTTTAGTATTATTCCTAATAACAGCATGTTTGAAGAGCAAATTAAGATAGGTATATATGAGCTGTGTCATGGGAAAAGCAACATAGTGGGTTTGCGACCAGCATGGATCTAGAGTCAGGCCAGGATCTATGCTGTTCGCTTTCAAAGCCTATTGGAATTGGAGAAACTGTTGGCAACCAGCATGGATCCTGACCAGACTGCGTGGATGCGCAGTCTGGTCTGGATAGATGCTGGTCGCAAACCCACTGTGTTGGTTTTCTCATGCTGCGGCTGATATTTTCTTTCCTGCTTAGTAAGTAACTTTCTCTACCCACTGCTGTTGTATCTGTCCTGTAGCTCCCCGGACTCTCTGCTTAGGTGAAGAATAAACTGTACAGTGTTTATATACGTTTGGCATAAGTCATTTTAACAGCACACATGTTGAAGATGCGTTTCTCACTCTGCCATGTGCAGTTTTTAACCGGCTTAAGTCAATGTCCACAGAGGCGTTGGAGAGTACAAGGTCAAAGTCAAAGTCGAAGACCTTTCCATTGCAACAACCACTCAATAACAAGCAAATTTATTTCTCTATCAGTGTCTGTTTTGCAGAAGTTTCATTATAGCTAGGCAGTTTCATATTAACTGCAGCAACAATAACAACAATTACTTAAGTTTTCTTAAGTGAGCATAAGGACTGTTTTGTCATCACCAATATATATTTATACTGTATACAGAATAACAGAAGAAATTACTTTGGCAGTTAATTTTTAAAACTTTTATACAGTCTAGCTGTTTAAGAAACATATTTTGCATTATTACATACCTAAAATTATTTTCCATTGAGTTTCAATGGACCACGATCATGCAGTATTTTTCCATATTGATGTGGAATGCTTTCATATCGGACGTGGAATGCTTTCTTAACGTTGTAATGGAAAGAATCTTGTGACGTCCATGACATCAATGCGCATGTTGCGACAACAAGTTGACGTCATTTTCACAGAAAATATTAAAGCGCGTCAGTTTGATTTGTTTATTACATTTTCGGAGAAATTCTATTGATATTTAAAAAAAGTAATAATTGGAGTCTAATTGTGAAATTTAAATATACACCCACAAAGTTTGAAGGGGTATTATAGGAGTCGTGTTAAGGTCTGATGGTCATGCAATAAGTCAGTTAATTAGTCTGTCCATTGCAAAAAATGTGTGGTACAAAATGCATCCACACTTTGATAGGGATTTGAGTAAAACTTCACACACGTGATTACCAAATAATGCAAAGGTGCAAGACATTTTTTGCAGGGTCCTTAGACCCTTAGACAAAATGTGTACTGTAACAAAGTGGTATATCAGGGGTATTAATCACATTCAGTGATAGCTCTAGTTTTTTGGGGATTTTTTTTTGCAGCTGAGAGGGCTATTTTCTCTGTCTGTATAGACAGTTGTAATTGAATACCTAAAGCAGTTCGTGGAGAAAATGTAAAGAAACTTCTTTTTCTGTATACTTTTCACTGATAATTTATAGTTAATTGTATGGATTTCAAAGCTCTGACAACTTGCAATATGCTATTTTTTTCTTCTAGACACTTAGGGTTGTTAAAAGAACAAGTGAAAGTCAACTATAGATTGTTTGTTTATTTTTTCTGACCTCAAACATTCTATGTTACTTTCCTATATAAAGGAATTATATCACTGAAAAGAAAATATTTTAGTTCAATCATTCACCGATTTATAAATCTATGTCGTGATATCAAATACCAGATGACTCGATTCGACATGGTATGAAAGGCAATAATTGAATAGCCAGTATCAATACATTGGCGAATTTAAGTTGATCTCAAGTGGTAGACAAACATGGTGCAGTGACAATTTCTTCACTCAATATAGGTATAAACGGTCACTCAGCTACTGATTTTTTCGCAGTTTCGATTTTCATTGTTTTTTTTCCGCTTCTAATGTGATAACTGTATATGTGGATCTATAATAAATTTGAACTTGGAATTTATTAAACGCATCTTCAGGTATGTGAGTTTAAACTTTTTAGAGTTGTCATTTGCAATATCTAGAATTTGTTTACGGTAGGTATTTAACAAGTGTTTCGATTTTGTTTGTTTATTTAATGTTTTTACAAGATTAATTATTGGGCCATTTTTCCAACTGTTTGACAGTTTTATTTCAAGTTAAACACAAACTGAAGATTTATCATTCCTCTGTTTTGAAAAAGCAAATGATGACGTTACTTTTTTCAAATGCATTTTTCACTGAAAGGAAACTCATTTTAATAAAGTGTAGTTAAGTATATTGCAGAATATGTAAATAATTTATTGGAATTAACTTTTCTACAAGGAATGCTCTGTCTTACCTTTCCTTAAAAAATGAGATATTTCTGTACAGTGATATTTTAATTAAATAAGATATATCACGCATGATATTGACATGTTAGTAGCATATGATAACAATAATATATTATATAAATAAAATTGTGATTATACTTTCATACAGTCACAGACAAAAAAATCACTCATTATTTATTAGAATACTGTAAAATGTATAATCTTCAGTATGAAATAAACGAGAATTATCTTCAGTTAAGCTCACTTGATCTTTTTTTTTTGCTGATTTTTGCATAGAATCTTAAATAAGTTAATATTTTGGAATAAATTTTCATTGTTTTGGCCAAAATAGATTTTTTTTTTTGGGGGGGGGGGGGGGGGGGGGGGGGGGTGAATTAGTGAATTTTAGAAGATATAATGAATGTAAATTTTGTGCTTGTTGGGGTTAAATTTAATGGATTTGATGCAGCTTCAGAATCTAAAAAAAAATCTCCCATGAAGATTTATGATTTTACAGTAAATGATATTTTTTATTATAAATTATTGATTTAATTGTATCATATTATCAAGCACTATTTTCACATTTATGTGAACGTGTTTAAAAGTATGCATGTATTCAGTTATGAATATTCGTCCAGTATGGTTAAATTTTGATGAAAAAGTACATAAATTAATCCCACAGATTAATTGCTTCTTTTGAATCATTTAACTAAAGAACTAACATACTTAGACAGTTTTTTAACCTTTAATCTTGGATTAGCAGTCTTAATAAAACAACTTGTTACATTTTATTATATCATAATTGTTTTTGCTCCATTCCCCCCCCCCCCCCCCCCCCCCCCCATTTTTATAAAAGAGACTGTTTTAATGACTTGACTTTAACTAACCATTGCATAATTATAGCTTTTATTATAAACTTGTGTTGTAAGAGTTTTTTTTCCTGTCTTATTCAATGAAAAGGTCAAAGAGCTTGTTTCACCAAAAATGTATATAATGAAAAAAATGTTTGAATTTAGTGAAAGAAGTTTTCATACTGTTCATTAAATCTAAGCATCTTTTTATTTTTTGACAAGTTTCGCACCAAAATGCATACACAGTAGAACATTTTTCACTTAAGCATAAATAGCTCCAGCAGCCAGGTTCATTCTAGCAATTAACATTAAGCCTGCTGGCGGCAAGTGATTCTGCCTTTGCGACCAGTGCGGACCAAGATCAGCCTGCACATCTGTTCTGGCTGATCTTGGTCTACACTGTTTGCTATTCAAATGATACTGCCCAAATTAAAAGATAGACCAGTCCATTTTAGACATTTAGCAGGGTAAAGGTTAATGTGGACCCCAGCATCTCCTTATATTTTCTATGTTTTGATCACTCAAAACCTTGGATAACTTGAGAAATTTACTCATCTCCTTGCCATGGCACTTTCAGCAATAAGAGATTCACTGTATTTTATTCGATAGAAGCTGATTATCAAAAAATATTTAGATTTCCAAAATAGATGCAACCAATCTGAAAAGGGTTACGCAAAAATATGCTTTTGATAAACTTATAACTCGGACAAACAGGTATCAGACAGGGATTATACTTTGATCAAACTTGTTATTCATTAATCACAAAATATCAAAATTTTCGGTGCTAAATTACACGATGATTCCAAACTTGTTCAATTTTGGATCTGATAAAATCAGATAAATGATCGTAAGGCGATCAGTTCATTCAAATTTAAATTGGAGGTCCTTGACGAATACATTGCCTTTCGTAAGAAACAAGGTTGATTTTCACACCCCATTGGGTGTATGTTTTTATAGTTTTGAAAGATGTTTATATAAAGGTCTTTGTATGTAAAATGTCCTGTAAGTGTATTGTGTGTGTATTCCGCCACTGACGTGATATATTACATACTAAGCTCGGTTTTTATTTATTCTGTACTTAAATGTGCACAATAATGTATCTTATTACAGGACATTAGCGGTTTGAATATGAAAGGGCAATATTGGTATAGATAAATGATTTTTTAATAGGACCTTATTGATCTGTTTTGACTTGGCCTGTACAATTCTCTTCCATAAGATTATGAAAAGTTTATTTTGATGTTTAAGACAAGTGCTAATAATGATCATACCCTATCATTATAAAAAGAATTTCCCACAGATTTTGTGTCAGTGTGGCAAAAATATATGATTGATACATCATACAAACACCAGAGATCTTTCCATGGACACTAGAGAAGAGTACATATGAACACTAAGTATGAATGTCAAAAATGCAATTGGCATTATTGCAGGAAAGGGAATTTGGACAAACACACCTGAAGGTACTACAATATATTTATAATTATAGAGGATGCCCCTGATACATTCAACAAATCATTGGAAATAATACCAGGCAATGCCTTTACTGTGTTTTTAAACTCCTCAGAAAAACCAGGAGGATCACATCAAAACAAGAATATATAAATGAAGAAGACAGACTGAATAATCACAAAACATTGACTGACAAGTTGCCATGCCAGAGGGAGATGTGGAAAAGCCCTACAACAGACTTTTAGAATTGTCCATTAATTAAAGTTGCCCTGTACAAAGAGCTATAAAAATAAATAGATCGGCAACTTAAAAGGCGTATAGAGCAAATCTCGCCAACATCCCGTGACAACTAATGAGATCTCGTTTACCGGAAGTGGCGTGTTCTCCACGCGCCATTTTGTATGCGAAAGCAATTATTCATCGGTAAATTAATTATCACCGTATGACCACGCTTCTTTTGATAGTAAGAAACGTGTACTCTGTGTCTTAAGACTATTTCACATTAAACTAATGTTGTTTCAGAAGCTAACATGTATTTTAAATGTAGTTTTAAAGGTACAAATTGTAACTCCATGCTCGCCGATGTTTGTTTTTACTAAGATAACGCCGATTCACACTCTGACACGAGATCACGCGAGATTACAGCCAGTTGCCATTCTGTGTATTTTATACTTCTTTGCCCTGTATAGATGTAAAATACATTAATACTCCAAAATGTCAAAGATTCCCAGTCAGTTATTTAAAAGCCAAAACTGGTTCATACTGACACTGGCACCTGTACTAACTGGCATTAAAGAGTATATAAGCAATATGCAATAAGCAATATTTCTAAGATTTTGATGGCTTGTAAATGGTCATTTTTGAGTTGTTAATGAATTGTATCTAGTCAACACTTAGAAATATTTCTAAGATGTTAATGGACTACTTGCAGTCACCAATGTGGAACATTTCTAAAATGTTAATTGATTATAAACAATTCTCAATATGGAACAATTTTAAGATGTTAATAGGTTACATGCAGTCACCATTGTGGAACATTTCTAAAATGTTAATTGATTACCGTATAACCCCGTTTTAACGCCCCCAGGGGCGATGCATTTTACGAAAAATTTGATCCAAACAATGTCAGTAACTCGTATAAACGCTCCCCTATTCATCCCAATTCACGCACTGACATATTAACCCGATACGTCATCGTACTGGGAATCTGTGTAAAGTCGCGCGCTGAGTGACGTGATCCGAGTTAAATTCGATCAATACTGTAGCGTTTATAGCCCAGATGTTTATGTGGATTTACCTGCACGTAGCATATTCAGTACTTACACTCAGTAGATTTATTTGTGCCATGCCTGTTGACGTGTTTAAAAGTTTGTGCTAATAAAGTGTGGGTTTTTTTTTAAATTCATTTGTATTGTTATGGAATTGTTATTATCTGGATATTATTGTGTTGGATCTAGGACCAATTTTTGAAGGTAAGTTTTTTTTTTATTTTCCCCAAAAAAAACATGGGGGGGGGGGGGGTGCGTTAATTAGAGGGGGGGCGTTAATATGGGGTTATACGGTATAAACAATTCTCAATATGAAACAATTTTAAGATGTTAATAGGTTACATGCAGTCACCATTGTGGAACATTTCTAAAATATTAATTGATTATAAACTATTCTCAATATGGAACAATTTTAAGATGTTAATAGGTTACATGCAGTCACCACTGTGGAACATTTCTAAAATGTTAATTGATTATAAACAATTCTCAATATGGAACATTTTTAAGATGTTAATAGGTTACATGCAGTCACCATTGTGGAACATTTCTAAAATATTAATTGATTATAAACAATTCTCAATATGGAACAATTTTAAGATGTTAATAGGTTACATGCAGTCACCATTGTGGAACATTTCTAAAATGTTAATTGATTATAAACAATTCTCAATCCTGAACATTTTTAAGATGTTAATGGATTACATGCAGTCACCATTGTGGAACATTTCTAAAATGTTACCGGTAATTGATTATAAACAATTCTCAATATGGAACATTTCTAAGATGTTAATGGATTACATGCAGTTACCATTGTGGAACATTTCTAAAATGTTACCGGTAATTGATTATAAACAATTCACAATATGGAACATTTCTAAGATGTTAATTGATTGTAAACAGGCATCACTGTGGCATACTTCTTCTATGTTATTTGTTAACAGTAACCACATAGAAACATTTCTTAGATGCTAGTCATCTAATTTAACATTCTAAACTCTTTATTGACTATGATTAAAGTCAACACTGGTGGAATATTTCTAAAATGTTATTTGATAGCAGTCATCAGTTTGGAACATTCCTAAAATGTTAATGACTTAATATCTGTGGAAGTTTAATGTTTAGGAAAATTTTTGGATGCTGATTGAATTGATAGCATCTATATCGCTGAGGAATTTGATGAAAAGTCATAGCTAAGGAATATTTCTAAGGTATCATTATGGAAAACTGATAGCTTTCATGTTTAAACCCTTTATTGATATGCTGTCAGGAACCTTTTGTTGATTGATTAGGACTCAGTATTTTAGATGTGGTAAAACAGCTAATTTCATTGCTAAATGTGACAATAATTGCAGGGTCCTGTTGGTCAAAGTAGGGGTCTCTATGGCCAAGTGTTTAATGTCACTGTCTTCATATCACTGACCCTCACCAATGTGGGTATGAGCCTCACTTGGGGCATTGAATTCTTCATGTGAGGAAGCCATCAGAAGTTTTGGGTTTTACCCAGGTGCCTCCTACTTGTGATGAAATAAAGCATGGAGGGGCACCTCAAGTCTTCCTCCAACATCAAAGTTGGAGATTCACCATATGACCTAGCTATGATTGTGTTGGTTGGACATTAAACCCAACAAAAACAAAGCAAAAGTTGGTCAAAGTCACTTTGAATCTCCTGATACTCGTTGTGGTAGATTTGGACCTCACTCAGTGTTTGATTTCATGTGAGGGAACCATGTGGTAGGCTTATAGAAGGTTAATGATGTTCTGTGTAGCAGCTTTCTTCACCATTAAAGCTTAAAAGTAAACTGTAGTCAAAATGTTTTAAAATTCAGCAATATTGGAACATTTTCAAACTTGAAGTATTTGAAGAAGGAAGTTCAAGCTATAGACCATCTGTCAGCTTTTAATAGAATGAAATTATCTACTTATAAATACAAGGGCATTATGCAGGGCTCTATGATTTTCATTTTTTTTTTTTTATTAAAAGTGGTTATCACATTTAATAGCCCTGGCACTCATGTTAACATTGGGTAGTATCCTTATTTTCTAGTCAAGGTACTCAATCATTCTGGTATTTTGATATAGATAGTTGATATTGGATATACAGTGGAATGTTGTCAAGATTTAAGCCTTCAGAAGTTTATTTAAATATTTGTTTGAAGAACATGGATTTGTTTTGTTCAATCAATAGGCTTTAATGTGTAAATATTGATCTTATAAAGAAGGTAAAAGGAACACTTACTAATTGTGTTTTCTTTCCATTTGACCATCTGCATGTCTGTATATATAATTAGTAGGGTCAGTTTAATTTGGATTTAGGACTGTCACGACCTATGCAGGGTTTGAACTAGTGTCAACAGTATATGAGCCACGACATGAGAAAACCAACATAGTGGGTTTGCGACCAGCATGGATCCAGACCAGCCTGCGCATCCACACAGTCTGGTCAGGATCCATGCTGTTCGCTTTTAAAGCCTATTGGAATTGGAGAAACCGTTAGCGAACAGCATGGATCCTGACCAGACTGCGCGGATGCGCAGGCTGGTCTGGATCCATGCTGGTCGCAAAGCCATCATGTTGATTTTCTCATGGTATGGCTCATATCATTCAATTTGCTTCACACATATTATGGAACATCACCAGAAATAGTTATAACATCATTTTACATAATCTCTGAGAATTGGGTATTGAAGATAGGTATGTAGGTGGGTTTTATGGAGGGAGAGGGGATGCAGTAAACATTTAAATTAGGAGTTCTCGGCCTTTTTGTTAGTTTTTTTCACTACATACTGGAATCTTGTTTGTGAAAGTCCACTTTCTTTTTCAGGACTGGAACTAGATCCACATTAATGATTAGAATAGATATTATACATGCAGAAGTTAGGGTTCTCATCGGTTGAGTGGTTAAGGTTCTTGACTTCGAATCCCATACCCCAAACCTCTGGGTTTTTTTTAAGCTGTCTTCCTGTCATCATTTCAGGAAGTCATTTAGTTGGCTTGTGGAAGGCTGGTGCTTCTACCCAGGTGCTCACCTGTGCAAAAAATAAAGCCTATAGGGGCACCAGGGGTGTTCCTGCACCATTGATAAGGTGGTTCTACCCTGGGCTTACCTGTGCTAGAAATAGAGCCCAGAGGGGCACCGGGGTCTTCCTGCACTATTGATAAGGTGCTTCTACCCAGGTGTTCACCTGTGCAAGAAATAAAGCCAATAGGGGCACCAGGGGTCTTCCTGCACCATTGATAAGGTGGTTCTACCTAGGTTCTCACCTGTGCCAGAAATAGAGCCCAGAGGGGCACCGGGGTCTTCCTGCACCATTGATAAGGTGGTTCTACCCAGGTTCTCACCTGTGCCAGAAATATAGCACAGAGTGGCACCAGGGGTCTTCCTGCACGGCTGATAAGGCGGTTCTACCCAGGTTCTTACCTGTGCCAGAAATAAATCCCAGAGGGGCCCGAGGGGTGAATAGTCTCCATATGAATTGAATGTACACTATTAAACCTCAGTATACAATAGGGGTGGATTAATTTTGGCATTTGTATATGACACAAAAAATCCATTTGAATAGAAAAGAAGTAATCAGAAAGTGGCAAAAAAGTTAAAGCATGTGTTTAACAAGTGCATGATTGCTTAATAAATTTATTAACGATTAAATTATGAAAGCAGGTTTAATTAAGTGTAAAGTTATCAGCCTAAGGTTTGATGCAAATGAAAATATATTGATGAATTACAAACAAATTATTGAAAACCTATATTAGGTATTGAACCTTGAAGGAATGTTATTCATTCATTTCCGAACGTTTTGCAAAATGTATTGGCACGTACTTGCCTAAATTATTCTGAATTGACTTTGAAATTTTTTTCAAAGAGATAATCAAGTTGTTTATCATTGGAATAAGTTAATGTCTGAACCATTTATTCTGTATAATTTGATTTTAGAATTGAGCAGTGGTGTAATATTTACAATGTAAATTAAAAAGTAAATAGTTCCATCTGAAATATGTCATTAACGTTTGAGGTAGCAATTTTAGAAAATATAATATTGATTACTTAAGACTTTCAATGGGCTATTAACCTTTAGCCTGCTGGCGGCGAATATTTCAGCCTTTGCGACCAGTGCAGACCAAGATCAGCCTGCACATCCGTGCAGTCTGATCATGGTCTGCACTGTTCGCTATTCAGTCAGTAAATTTTCAGTGAACACCCCCTTGAATGATAAGTGGTACTGCCCAAATTGAATGATGGACCAGTCCATTTTAGAAATTTAGCGTGCTAAGGGTTAAAGTGCATGGTTATTAAAGGTTGCATTATAATGATTTATAATGTTAATGGCAGGAGCTTGAATATATTTCAAAGAGTATTTTTCAAACATTGATATATGAGCTGCGCCATGAGAAAACTAACATAGTGCATTTGCGACCAGCATGGATCCAGACCAGCCTGCGCATCCGTGTAGTCCTGTCAGGATCCATGCTGTTTGCTAACGGTTTCTCTAATTGCAATAGGCTTTGAAAGCGAACAGCATGGATCCTGACCAGACTGCGCGGATGCGCAGGCTGGTCTGGATCCATGCTGGTCACAGATGCACTATGTTGGTTTTCTCATGTGCAGCTCATATCATGTTGTTATGCCATGAAAAGGTAATAATACTGTGAAATCATTTATTTTCATTGTAAATTTTTTTGTTGTTTTGGTCAGACTTTCTATTTTGTGGGGATATGAACAGGGTTTTTATTAAAATTATTTTATTTTACTCATATGTTAGGGTTTAATTTGAAGGATTGACAGGAAAAGACCATGTATTAGTCCTGCGTAACAGAATATTACTAATTTTACAGTAAAATAAATATTTTGTGCTGTGACATTGCCAGGCATAAAATACAGAGGCAGAATTTTTAAATATTTCTTTAATTTTTATCCCCCGCCGATGAAATCGGGAGGGGGGTATTGAAATGGCGTTGTCCGTCCGTCATCCGTCCGTCAGTCCGTCCGTCCGTCCGTCCGTCCGCAGCCATTTCTCAGTAACTACTTGGTAGAATTTCATGAAACTTGAAATAACATGAACCAACATACTGCGATGATGCCCGTCAAGTTTTTTTTTTGATTGTCAATTTCCTCAGAGTTATTGCCCTTGATTTAATAAAAAATGTACGTCTGCAGCTATTTCTCAGTAACTAACAGTAGAATTTCATCAAATTTGAAATAGACATGAACCAAGATACTGTGCTGATGCCCGTCAAGTTTTTTTTTTGATAGTCAATTTCGTCAGAGTTATTACCTTGATTTAATGAAAAATGTCCGTCTGCAGCCATTTCTCAGTAACTAGCAGGTAGAATTTCATCAAATTGAAACAGACATGAACAAAGATACTGCGACGATGCCTTCAAGGTTTTTTTCGATTGGTCATTTTCCATATAGTTATTGCCCTTTAATTGTTTAAAAATCCACAGATCTGTACATAACAAACCAACCAATTGGAAGAATTTCATTAAACTTCTTTCATTCTTTTCCATGAACATTTATTATAAACATGTGATGTTGTGAACCTACACTGGTCACCACCTTACCTTGGTCCCCCCCCCCACCCCCACCCCCCACCCCCACACCATTTTTTTTTTTTTTTTTTTTTTCATTTTTCATTTTCTATCATATTTATAATCAACATGTAAACTGTTGTATCCTCACCCCCCCCCCAGCCCCACCCAAACAACCATTCATTTTCTTTTAATTTGATTTTGACTAATGAAATTATTTGCTTCTTGGTAACATTCTTAACTTTTTGCTGGATATATTTTTTTGCCGTTCCTCAACTCTGACCCTTTCGGCGGGGGATTCCAATTCATCGAATTTGCTTGTTCCCCATTTTTTATCTAACCACTGTAATAATTGTTTCAGTGTATCTCAGTATACCTAAACTACTGTTGTGCCTAAGTAACGTTAACATTTGTTAAAATAAGTAGAAGAAATCAGCTCATTTGATAATATGATGTACACATTGTTTATGTGACAGTTAGATATTCTCTAAACATAAGTAAATTTAATTTTTCCAAAGGCAGATCCTAATAAATAAAGAAAATTGTTTGCTTTAGCATCAAAATGCAAGCTAGCATAGTCAATTTAACCTTATTACTATAGGGTATGCAAATATGTTACTCATTTGTAATAAGTATACAATTTGCTAAAGTTGGCTTAGAGTAAACCATCAGTACAAGCTGGCTGTCTGGCGTGCCGTGTCTTTTATCTGTCATATTTGGCATACTTTTTTCTGTAATCTTTTGAAAATGGGTGCAAGTGTGCGGATTATAAGATTGAGTGGTTTCCGCGATATGGTGTAAATCGTAAGTTTGTGACAGTATAGTACTGATGATTTGCCCCTAAGAGATGTTTGTTGTTGTTTGCTTCTATGTTATTTGACAAAAAAATATATGTAAATGAAAACTGTCATCAAAGAAAAAAAATGTAGAAAATCTTAACAAAATGGAAAATCAATAGGAAAAACATGAAAAAACATTAGAACTGGAACTCATAACAAAACCATTTGATGATTTTCTACTAGTGTCGGCATTTTTAATACCAACTGATCTATTTTGCCATATGGATTTAGGGCAGTTAAAGTGAAAGAAATATTGATATTTACTACCCAAATAATGTGCAGACAATACGAATTGTTGTTTTATCAAATATCATGAAATGGAGGCATCTTTTGATTTGAGGAAGAGCATCATGACAGATGTCAAGTTACAATGACAGGGTTAGAGTGCTGATAAACCTGGGACAAAGAAAAAATTCTAATTTTTGATCATTCTGATTTTCAGGACATGAGGTATGAGGTTTCACAACCATAGTACATTCAGTGATGAAGAGGTCCAGTCAGGGTCGGCGACGGGCTTCTCTGATGGGGAACGTGAAGAATCAGCTAAAGCTGCACAGAGAATGAACAACACGTTTGACCCTGTGACCCAGATTCTGGACAAGATTGATGCTGAACTTGTATCGCTTACCAGATCTCAGGGAGTATGTATTTTTTGTTTTCATTTGTATTTCTGAGATTTTCAAAAGATATTTAACATACAACAACAACAACAGCAACAACAGATCTTGTCTGCTTACAAAGTCTGTAAATTTTGATATACTTTTTTGTCTGTACAAGGTTATCATTGCTTGGATAATTTGAGACCTTGGATAGTTCAAGCATTTTAATTTTGTCAAAAATAGCTTGCTTTAGCTGTGTTTGTTTCTTTTAATGCTAAAATCATTTTAAAATGCATGAGCTGTACTGCAGTCTTGCACATCTATAAAACCATAAATCTTTCTAGTAGCATAATTAGGTTTAAAAAAAAATGTTTGTTTCCGGTATCCCGACCTACCCTAAATTTTTGGCCTGACCCTAAATGTTTTATGGCCATGGAGAATATTTTTTTCAATTTTTTAACAAAAAGTTGTAAAACTGCACTTTTTATACTTTGAACATGGTCAGTGATGTTGGAAATCAACTTACTGGTGCTCTAAAGGCATAACCCCCTTATTTCTATTCATTTTTTGACACAAAAATAATTTCCGCAAAGTCTCTACAATTCAGTGGATTTTCAAATTACTACACAAAAATGTTTCATGTTACCATACAAGAAGATAGCACGATCAAAGTCACTAGGTCCGAGGTCAAGGTCAAAGGTCAAATAGGGTTATCTTATGTCTACTCTATGTCTTGTTCTAGTAATTTCTAATTGCAAAGCATCAGGGATAAGCACTGCAAAATGTGTTGCTTTTCCATTGAAAGAGAAGAGAGGGGGTTCAATGGATGGCTGGTAAACATTTCAGTTATGAACCAGAGCAATGGTTGAATGTTCTGCAGAGTTTCCTGCCCTTGCATGAATATTCCTTGAATGTTATGACATTCTCTGACCTTGAACCCAACATTAACTTGTTTGTTGTTGTTATTACAGAGTAGCAGCACTGCCACAACAGGGACAGACAATACAGTAATCAGGAGACCAAACAGTAGACAATCACTGGAGAGTAGTCGGCTTGACAATGGAGAAGGTTTATCTCTCAGTCAGTTAGGTATGTTTTTCTTTAGGGTTGACATTAACGCAGGTTATACCTCAGTCTTAAATTAGTTGTGAGTCTTTAAAGTTTTATGTTATCAAAGTTTGTTAATACGTTATACATCCAGGTACTGTGTAAATGAAGGATATACTGGAGTCACATTCATCCATCTTTTGTCCATCAGCCTGTGTATTCATTATTCCTTTATGAAGGTATATCTCCAGAACCATGTAATGAATATTTATTTATCGTTTTCTGAAATACACATTGTTTTGTACCGAAATGAAATTTGACCTTGATTTTGACCTTGAGCTAGTCTTGGAACATTCAAAAATGGCTCAGTGGATGGCGCCAAGATCACTCTGTAATCTCTTGTTAGGTTAATAGGTTAAAGGTCAAGGTCTGATTAAACCAGAATGGTAGAACTTACAGTGAGCATATAATTTCTGTTCCTTGTGCAATTACTGAATGCATCAAGGGGGGCATTTCATGTTCGACGAGCTCTTGTTTTAAATTACTTCACATAAAGTGTTCACCTGCATAATATAGCCAGATCATAAAAGTCTGCTCCTTCTCAACTGCTAGAAGGATTTTCATACAACTAAGAACAAAATTAGCTGTGCCATGAGAAAACCATCTTCGCAGTCTGGCCAGGATCCATGCTGTTCGCTTTCAAAGTCAATTGCAATTAAAGAAACTGTTAGCGAACAGCATGGATCCTGACCAGACTGCGCGGATGTGCAAACTGGTCTGGATCCATGCTGGTCACAAAGCCACTATGTTGGTTTTCTCATGGTATGGCTCATTAATGTTTATCTCAAGCAGAGCATAAAATCCATGTCAGTAGATTTAAGGTCAAGGTCACATTGGGAGGTCCAAGTTGAAATAGTTATAATGAATTTTCAATTAACTGTAACACAGTATTCACCTTTATACTATGATGAGTAACATGCATGATTCAAGTCAATAGATCCAAGGTCAGTGTCACACTTTAAGAACAAAGGTCAAAGAGCTTGACCTTGTCCTTGCTAAATTTCTATGATGGACTGGTCCATCATTCAATTTGGGCAGTACTATTCATTATTTGAAGGGGTGTTCACTGAAAATTTACTGACTGAATAGTGAACAGTGCAGATCATGATCAGTCTGCATGGATACTTTGTATCAAAGGGGCATATGGAGGTATTAATCACCTTTAGTGATAGCTCTAGTTTATACTGCAAATAGATATCAGTACTTGCAATTTCTGCTTGCTGTTACTTATTAAATAAAGATTATTTGTGGGTTGTTGCATGAAAGTTGTGGTCCTACTTGAAGAACTTTGCCCTTTTTTGACAAGTGAGCCACCTTATATTTTGGATTACCATTTTTAGTAGGGATGGGAACGAATACTGAAATCAATATTCGAATATTCGTTTTGCCATATTCGAATATATTCGAATATTCGGTTTGTTTTCGTGGAAGCTTTATATTCTTATTAAGTGATTGGCATATTCACAACGTATTCATTTGTTTAAAGCGTGGGTCATCGTACGTAATTAGGCCAAAAAATGTTTGTTTCGGGTAACCCGATCCTACCTAGCAAAACCCGCCGATCCTAGCGTTTTATTTCACGATTATGTCAGTATAATCATGAACAGATTTAACTAATTCAGTGTTTTAGCTTCAAAATGATACAAAAAATCAAAACGATCATAATTTAGACCGTCGCAATTTTATCTAAAAATAGCAGGTCGTCCCATTTAAACACGTGACGCGCTGTTGTATTACCGCCGCCATTTTGAAAATTTTCAATCGTCGTGTTAAAAGCAAGTAAGGCAGACTTAAACCTCCTTCAACATGAACTTATGCATCAATCATATGTTATTTCTTGATTTTATTAAAAAGTACTTCAAAATTTAATTCGAATACGGCCGATGGCGGATGAAAACCGATTCTGCGGATGGTCTGAAACCTCGTACAAAATATTGTGAAAAGATCGACAATATCTATATTTTTCGAAAAAAAAAATCTACAACTTGTTACATAAAACAGGCGCCAATGAAAATGAACAAAAGATAAAAAGATATCACATTTACGCCTAATACAAACTGTTAATCCGTAGCGATGACCCCAGGTAATTATGCATTGCAATTTTCTTGTTAATTGGACATCTTTTGACATGCATCTGACACATTGACGCCTGTTGCAAACTGTTAATCCGTAACGATGGCCCCTGCCAATTATGCATTGCTATTTTCTTGTTAATTGGACATTTTTTGATACGCGATAAACAAACATGACTTGGTTTTATTCTGTAGAATTAGTAAGCTCATGTTGCCCAAAATCAATGATACTTATTTTGAAAAAAAAAGATATACAATAATTTACGAATATTCGAATTTGATTTTCATATTCGAATATTCGACCGATTTTCGAATATTCGAATATTCGAATATTCGTTCCCATCCCTAATTTTTAGTGTTATCATTCCCGATGGTTAAAATGATTAATGAATGATATAAATAGAGTATTATCCCTGTTTCAACATTCCTATGTAAGAAATATTTTGTCTAGATTTAGAGAACTTAAAAATCTGAATTTATCTGGGCTGGTATTTGGTAAAATAATCATTTTGGCAAATAAGGTAATTTTCTCATTCATTTAGGTAATTCCCTGCTAATTATTGGAATTTCAAGCCATAACTTGCATCATTTCTGATGTCCTCAGTTTACAAAGTACATGTATCCTGTTATGCTTGAGGAAAGATTATTTTGGATTGAAATACAAAAAGAAAATTTAGGAAAATGTGTGACCGATTAATAGGATATGATTGTTTCTTTTTGCCATCAGCAAAATCATCATCATACTAAGTGCTTTTTATCATTTTCTTTACCGTGATGATGATTGCAGCGACTGTGGTGATCATCATCACCACTACCGTAATCATCATCATCAGCAGCAGCAGCAGCAGCAGCAACACCAACAACAAAATTTATTTTATGTTTTGAGATGAAAAATTGCCAGTAGATTCAATTCACTGCTTGTGTTTTTGCAGGTCCAAATTTTAAACCATCTGTTTCGTTACAAAGTGAGCAAGACACTGGTATAGGAACCAGCAGCCTACAGGATAGTACTTTGCAGCATAGAAGCCTGGAACCAGAAGTAAGACCTCTGGAGCCAGGAGATAGTTTTAAAGGTAAATATTTGTCCTTAAACTGATAAAGAAATAATAGTCTTCAAAATTACAAACATTCACAAGATAAACAGTTTTAAATAAGCCTGTTTGGATCATTTTGTTGATTATCCTTCCTCTTTAAATATATACCAAAGTCTTTAATGGATATACTATATTCAGTAAACAGATCCATATGCGTCTGATTCTACTATTATGCATATAAATTGTTAAGATACAATATGATTGGGCAATACGAAATCTCGAAAACACAATGCAAAAACGTAACATTGGTAGGCACTTTAGTATTGTGTTTTTGTAGCATATTATTGCAATAATTACCTTTACCTAAAGGTGAAATTATTGTGTTACGATGTGTAAATGTTATACTGATATAGCACTATCATTCTTTCATAACAGTTGAAGGGGCAATGGCATGATAGCTGGTTGTGAAGGTGCAGTAATACTAAAACTCATCGTGCTGTCATGCCATCACATCGTGTTTTCCTGTCCTTGCTTCATTGCATTGCAGTTTCAACCTTAAGTTTAAGGAGAGGACAACCTTAAGCTTATAAAGCTTCCTGTCCAATTCTTTATTGTATATTTGTAATCATGTTGTAAAAATATTGCAAAATAAAATATGTTTAAACCAACCTTAAGTCAAAGGGCAGACAGTGTGGTAATACATTAGAAAACTGTAAAACAATGTGGAAAAGTGAAGTTAATATTGCATGTTTGTGTCAAGCTATTGTTTTTTCGCATTGTATTTTTAAGACATCGCATCTTGGCATCTTCACATAACAATGATTGCCCAAATGGAATACCTTAATTTAGGACATGTCACATAGCCAGAAAGAAAACACAAAATGATCTTTGATGAATCTATAAAACGTCAGCTGTTCTCAGTTTACATATGTTGAAAATGAAATTCACCAAAAAATTCAGAAGATATATATTTGATAGAAGTTTATCAATCTGGTAAACTCAACAACAATGTCTCTGACAGGTGTAGGATATAACCTGATGAGAGAGTAAAAAAATTAATGGACCCCTTATCTTTATATTAGTAAAGAAATTTGCAGAAAATTAAGTAAATAGTGAATGTTGTCATTTTATGACAATATCTCTTATTCTGTAATTACTCTCACCACTTTTCAAATTTTGAAAAATATCTACAAGTCAAAGAATTGCCTATAATATCTAAATTAGTTTTAGTGTAGGTTATTTTGAGTGAATATTTATTGTTATATTACAGATGATATGCGGGGACATCACAGGCGTTCAGCTACGGCACCAGAAATGATGTTCCTTAATGGACACCATATGTCTGATGGTAAGTTTGTCAGACCGGTTACAGCTAGAAATGATGTTTCTTAATGGACAAAAATGGACTGAAATATTTCACATATTTACCCATACAGTTTTAGACAAATCATGGTCAAGGGGTATATATGTTGAAGATTTAACATTTAATTCATAAACCATTTATAGTTTGCTGTGCACCATAGTCCAGATTTAAGGATTAATTTATTAATCTATTAATCTAAATTTTAATCTCAGAAGTCCGGCTTAAAATTTTGCAAATTGGTCAGTTCAATTTTTTAAGCTTTTAGTTCTGGATTCAGTATTAATTTTTTAATAGCCAAAGTTGCAAGTGTTAAGAGAATAGGATATGTAAATAGTTAGAATAGTTGTGATATATGCTGGAATTACTTTGATATAAGTAGTTATTTTTCTTGGAAAAATTGACTGGCTTGTTTGAAATGTTGGGTTGACGTGTTTGCATTTGATTTTACACAATTTTGTAAACACTTTTTAGCAAAATGATCATTAATATGGTAGTATTTCTTGGCTGAACAACGTTAGGAAAAAAGGAAAAAAAAAATAAGAAGGATGTACTTTCAGATAAATATTTAAATTCTTCCATGACAGTGGGATTTTTTTATACTTCCGATGGTGGGCGTATTAAAATCGCACTGTTTCATCTGTACAAATTTTTGTCGGGGACTGTAACTCTGCCAGCCATAAAGGGATTTTGAAATATCTTTGCCTAAATGTTCACCATAATGAGATGACATGTCATGCACAAGATCCAGACTCCTAGCTTCAAGGTCAAGGTCACACTTAGAGGTCAATGTTAACATGGTCTGTTTCGTGTCTGGTCCATTATAAACTCTGCTAACCATGAAGGGATTTTGAAATAACTTGATATATAAATGTTAACCATAATGAGACAATGTGTCATGTGCAAGACACGGACGCCTAACTCCAAGATCAAGGTCACAGAAGTCAAAGGTTAACAGGGCCTGTTTTGTGTCTGGTCCATAACTTTGCCATTGTTGAAGGGATTTTCAAATTACTTGGCATAAATGTTCCCCATAATGAGACATTGTGTCATGTGCAAGATCCAAACCCCCCAGCTCTAAGGTCAAGGTCACCATTAGAGGTTAAAGGTTAACAGGGTCTATTTCTTGTCCTGTCTATAACTCTGCCATTGATGAAAGGATTTTAAAATTACTTGGCATTAATGTTCCCTATATTGAGATGACATATCATGCGCAAAGACCCAGACCTCTAGCTCCAAAATCAAGGTCTTACTAAAGGTGTTTCTTGTCTGGTCCATAACTGTGCCATTTATCAAGGGATTTGAAAAGAATTTGACAGAAATGTTGACCATATTGAGAAGGTGTGTCAAGTTTATGACCCGGGTCTTTGGGGTCAAGATCAAGGTCACAAAATAATATAGCGTTCTTGGGCACGCTTTGGGGGCATTTGTCACCAATAGTGACAGCTTTTGTTTCTGATACTGCTTTATCACTTTATTTCATTGGCACAGTTTTTTGTGGGGATGTCAGTTCCAGGACATAAAATGTGTTATAAGATTTCTTTTTTTTTTATTCAATTTTGTGGATTGACTCACCCACGAAATCCACAAAAATAGTCCCCAACAAATGTTCATGACCTTGCAGTATGTGCTATAGGACAGGGTTGCGAATAATAAATTTTCACTATGTTACATGAATGAAGAAAATGTAACGTTAAAATCTTCAGTATTTGTATGGAACTATTTTTTCATTGATTTCAGTAGATTTGATCTGCCTCATCAAATCTTAATTTACAAAACTTTATCTTTGAAATTTTAAATCTGTCTCAACTTTCAGTAAAGCCAAAAACAAATTATGTCGATGACAAATTTAATAATCTTTGTGAAAAATTAATTTTATATCAACATTCAAAGACCATAGACCAAAATAAGTATTCAGGACTGACACAAGTTTATCTTGATTGACACTTACCTGTGTTTTTCTTCTTGGCGCTTGATAAAAATCAATTAAGGTCACAGCAGGTGTCGGCTGCTATTAGATATTCAGGTATTTGTCACTGACCAATAAGGCATAAAATACAAATTAATCTCATTAAGGTGATCAGGTATCGATACTACAGAAAAAATGCTGATGAAAATTAATGGGGAAATAAACGCTGCCTTGAAAAAAATACCAGGGGGGAATGTAGTGAAATTGATTGCTCTATTAGTAGAAAGTTAACATACTGTTGTATCATTTTGTTTCCTGCACATGAAATTTTCATGGTTATAGCTGAGGTTACTGTTCCATTGGGACATGACCATTTATTTTTGTAGACGTAAAGTAATAAAGTTATTTAACAATGAAATGCATAATGTCCCAATGGAAAGGTAAAATTTTACTTTATCATCATTATGCTGTCAGACAGAGTAAATGTATGATAGAACAGTTTGTCTGCTGCTGCTGCAAAGAGAAAAACACTCATTTTGAGGGGACTAATTTCTGTGGAACAACAAACAAATAAAATTCCCATTAAGTATCTGTATTAAATAAATATTTAAAATCCAAGATATTATGTCTTTATTAAAGCCTTTTTTTGCCAAAATAGCAAAATCTAATATGATGAAATAAAATGAGACGTGCCATGGGAACACCAACATAGTGGCTTTGCGACCAGCATGGATCCAGACGCAGTGCAGTCTGGTCAGGATCCATGCTGTTCGCTTTCAAAGCCTATTACAATTAGAGAAACAGTAAGTGAACAGCATGGATCCTGACCAGACTGCACGGGCTGGTCTGGATCCATGCTGGTCACAAAGCCACAATGTTGGTTTTCTGATGGTGCGGCTCAAATGATTTCAGAGTGATCTTTATCAAGAAATACTACCACAACTGAAAATCAATAATTTACATCAGAACAAAAGAGTACCATTCATCAGATTAAAGCATGAGATAAAAGTAAAGACCTTCTTATGGTTAAATGTCTGATATACCACAGTCTTGCCTGAGTAGCACTGTGGTATACCAAATGACAAACAGTGAAGTCCTTGATTTTATGCAATTTTAATAAGTAAAATATGGTATTTAAGACTTGGCAAACCTCCAGCTGTATTATTACCAGGAGAATGCCAGAAATGTTTGAATTTTCCAATTTATTCTTTCTTGTCCTAAACCTTAATCTTCATTGGCTGTAGAAAAATCTGAAAAATCTTAACTCTTACCATGCTGGACAGGATAAGTACTGCCTTTGCGAACAGGTCAGATCATGATCAGTCTGCATATCCATGCAGTCTGATCAAGATCTGAACTATTTGCCATTCAGTATCATTTTGATAAGCACCCCTTTAACAGTTAAAAGTACTGTCCAAACTGAAAGATGGACAAGTTCATTATAGAAGTTTAGTAGGGTAAAAGTTAAAACCCAATTATTTCAAACAAGCAGCAATAACATTCTGTGATTATACCTAGACTTATACTTCGGTAGGAGATAAAAAGTCTCTGAAGAACGTTTTGATAAACGCATTAAAAGAATCATGGCTAAAGCAGTGAGCAGTGGAAGAAGTACGCCCTCCGATGTGAATTTCAAATCAGACTGTGTCAATATTTATATTATAACAGATGATAAACAGAAACGTGAGAACCAGAATGCCTCGCCATTTGAAGCTAAACATGTCGACGACAAGTTCAAAGAAATATTGCAAAAGCGGAAAGGTTTGATTTGGTTTTTATCAAATTTTAATGTATAATTCCTTTAGAAGATTAAAATATAATGTATAAGTAAATGTAAGAATAGACTGTGCCAGCATGATTCAGTGCCAGGGGAACTAACTTTATTGCAAGTTTACTGTTTGTCTCATTTAATAAACCAATATGTTACTGTACAGATTACTCTGTCTAACTTTTATATTTACTTTCTTTTTATATATATATATATATCCAAAGTTTACATCTGACAGTCTGTTTGGAAAACAAATTAGTATGTTGGTTGTTATTTTGTTTTTGTGACAACTTGCAGGGGGTGCCCTGAGAAATGCTGATGAAGATAGTCAAACTATAAGAACAGAAGATTTTGTCGACAGATTTCAAGATACTCTAGTGTATAGCTCAGGTAAGGTTGCCTATTCACTTGCACCAGGGCCTAGAGTTATAAAACTTGTGTTTGGAGACCAGTCTGAAAATGCGAATATTTCATTGGTTTATTTTAACCTTTACTCTGCAAATTTTTTATGATGGACTGGTGGTTAATTCAGTTTGGGCAGTACCGCTTACAGTTCAAAGGGATGTTCACTGAAAATTTACTAATTGAATAGCCAGCAGTGCAGACCATCTTGGCAAAATCCCTTGCTGCCAGCAGGATAAAGGTTAAAACTCTGCTCAGAAATCAACCAATTTTAGACTGGTCTGCAACCTCAAATTTTATTAACTCAGGCCCATATTTTCAATACCTTTCTTAGCTTTCATAGGTTGAACAGACTACTTTTTCGGTGAATTTATGCAATCACAAAACTTTTTATGCCCCTTCGATATTGTTGGCTTATATCTATTGTAATTCTGAATTGTACATTTATCAAATTTCTGACACATCTAATTAGACAAATATGTTATGAAATGCATACTGAAATTTATGCAAATCAAATAACGAAAAGACATCATTGTATTCATTTTATTACTCTAGACTACTCATTTTTAAAAAGTCACATGAAATAGGTGAATGTTTCGATTTAATTCAAGGAACAAATATTATTTATAAAGATACAGAGTGCTTCCGTTAGATATTAAATTGTAACTATTGTTTGGTCAGATATCAAACCAATTCTTAGATATGACAGGATAAAGAAGTATGTTGTTAGAGATATTGTATCATAAATCAATTTTATTGAAATTTTTATATGTTGTTAACAATAAATGTTTCTAAATGTGTGAGGAATTTCAAAAAATGCACTTTGGTAATATATAAGATATTACCAAGTTATCGAGGGGGATGTTTAAAGTTTTTTTTTTAGCCTATTAGCAGAGAAAGCTTACGTGGTATAATTCATTTGCATTAGTTCCACTCTAGTTTATAGAGTTATTAGTATATATAGAAAATTTTAATAAATATTCTTACAATTTTTTACTTGCACAGATTTCTATTTTCAAGATTGTTATTGATGTTGTACAACATTTTCTTTGTGGTTTTGTTGTAATCTATTGCTCTTCTAAGTCTGATACTTAAAGACCTAAGTTTGACTTCTGCAACCAAGTGGTTAAAGTTGATGATGCTGAACCACATGCCCCTCACTGCTGTGAGTTCGAACTTAGATGAGCCGCACCATGAGAACCAACATAGTGGCTTTGGGACCAGCATGGATCCAGACCAGCCTGCGCATCCTTGCAGTCTGGTCAGGATCCATGCTGTTCCCTAACAGTTTCTGTAATTGCAATAGACTTTGAAAGCGAACAGTATGGATCCAGACCAGACTGCATGAATGCGCAGGCTGGTCTGGATCCATGATGGTCGCAAAGCCACTATGTTGGTTTTCTCATGGCATGGCTCAGATGTAGAATTCTTTCAGGTGAGTAAGCCAACCAGTTGGCCTACGGAAAGTCGATGGTACTACCCATCTGCCCACTTGTGCATGAAATTGTGCATGAAATTGTGCATGAAGGGGCTCCTGGGGTCTTTCCTAAACATCAGAAGCTAGAAAGTCACCATATGACCTTTAATTCTATTGGTATGAGATTAAACCAGACCCAGAAGAAAAAATTGAAAATAAAAAAAAGACCTAAAAGATCCATTCTATAATGTTTTATTGACACTTTGCTCTTTGAATCTTTTCATTTAAAGAGCGCCATGTCAGAATGATCAAACTCTGTATCACTAGATGCTCAAAATATGATGGTAAAAGAGATTAACAATGTTGCATTTCCATGTATTTTTGGCTTTTGTTATTGGTGAAGAAATGTTAAATAGGGGTTTCGTTCAATTGTAGGTAAAGATTTAGTGTTCTATTTAGAGAAATATCTAACGAGCTGCTTTTTCAATGCCCTGCTTGTTTTACAGTGAAACATTTGCTTTTCAGTAGAGAAATTTAAAAAGTATTTTTCAAGCCTGAGTAGTAAAGATAAAAAGAATAGAAATGGTGGAATAATTTGCTCTGGAATGCATTTTTAGCTTGACTTTTCGAAGAAAATAATAGAGCTATTGCTCTTGCCCCTGCATTGCCATCACAGCCGCCTTTGGTTAAAGTTTTTGATGAAGTCAAATATCTCTGTTGCTATTAAAGCTGATAACTTGAAACTTGAAAATGTTATTTTTATCAAAGTCAGCACCAGGAGAAACAATCCCCATAACTATGATTTAAGTTTTGACAGAGTTATGCCCCTTTTTAACTTTAAATTTTTTGGTTAAAGTTTTATAAAGTATTTATTCTTGGCAAAGCTCTAATTCAGAGTTAAGTACTGAGAAAAGTTGAGCATGCTGTCTTATGGACAGCTCTTGTTGACTTGACTTTTGTTTGAAAAGTGGTTAGTCAGAGTTGTGAAGATGCTTACTTATAACAGTCGTGGATAATATTTCATAAGAATGTCTGCTTGAATTTGTTGCCTTGGTAATAAAAGCATTCAGTAAATGGAATATTTCAGCAGATGAAGCGGAAAAGTTACGAAATATCGAGGATGATCTCCATAGCGACGGTGGGTCAGATACTGACACATTACAACGAAAACTTGCCATTCTAACACGTACACCTATTCACAATATCAACAATACCAGAGGTGGCCTTCCATATATACTCTTTACCCTTTCTACCTGCTTGTCTTTGTAGTAGAATTAGTGAGTTCTCCCATATATCTCTATTATTATATTTATATAATTGAGTGACCTCACCAGCCCTGTTTGTAGATTTTAGAGCATTTCTCCAGTATATCTGCATATCTTTATAGATTTAGCATTTCTGTAATATATCTGTATATCTTTATAGATTTAAGAGCATTTCTCCAATATATCTGTATATCTTTATAGTTTTCTGAGGATTTCTCTATATATTTGTATATCTTTATAGATTTTAAAGCATTTGTCCCATATATCTGCATATCTTTATAGATTTTAGAGCATTTCTCTAATATATCTGTATATCTTTATAGATTTTAGAGCATTTCTCCCATATATCTGCATATCTTTGTAGATTTTAGAGCATTTTAGTGAGTTCTGTGGCTAAATTCATCAGATTTTGTTGCATATGAGTTTTAATAAACAGTGAGGATTTTCAGCTGGAGTATATTTATATCTATGGTAGTCTCTAAATAAAATGTTCCAACATTAGGCTGAATTGAACATTTTCAGCAGCTGTTCCAATCTAATTAAGTTCCTGCTTATATTTAGCCATTCTTGTGCCTTCTAATTTCATACTTTTTATCATATATGGTCAGTTTGTCTAACTATTTTATTTAAGAATTTTAATATTTGAAAATTATAGTAACAGTACTTTCTCTCCTTAATAGAAATTCATATTATAGCTTAATGAATCTTTTTCTGTATATTGACACTATCAGACAAATATACATGCATAAATTTGTAATTTTTTTAAGTTTCCAGGGAAAATAACTGTCATGAAACAAGCTAGGTATTTTATTGCCCTTTTTCACCCACCTTGTTTTGCATGCATATGTAGGGGAAGGGAAACACACAATATTATAATATGAGCACATGTGCATGTTTATCTTGAGACATACTTGTTAAAATGTGCACGTGCATGTGGTCAATATAGGCACAATCTACTATGAGCATTATGTTTCTGAAGGGTAAGGGTGTCTCTTTTGGTACACGGTGTAGTGCAAACATTCCTTGTTTTTATGCCACCGCCATAAAATGGGGGGGGGGGGGGCATATAGTGTTACCCCTTTGTTTGTGTATGTGTGTGTTTGTGTGATCAGGAAATGAGGATGTTCATGTCCGGGCCATAACATTGACATGCATGGTCCAATTTCAGAATAATTTGACACAAAAGATAAGCATGAATAGATGATGTGTCATTTACAACAACCATTTCCCTAGCTCAAAGGTCAAGGTCACAGGTCTTGGTTGAACTTAGCCAATTTTCACTACATATACAGATTACTAAATTTTCTTGTTTTCCTGCAATATTTTTTTGTAAAAATAAATAGGGCCAAGGGTCTTTTTTTTTGTTTGTGAGCAGTACCATGCCTGTGACCTTTCTCATGTTGCGGGGGCATCTGTGTCTGTGACACATGTCTAGTTTTTTGCTTGAAGCCTGATGAAGACCATAATAGCTCTTGATATAAATTAATATTGGTAGTCTGTTAAATTTCTTCTGCAAATATGGTTTGTGTAGAAACAGAAAAAACACTTTTTCTTCAAATTGTCGGGAAAAGGGACTGAAATGAACATCTGTAGATTCTAGTTTGTTTATGAAATGAAAATCATTGCTTACTGAATCTTTATCATGCAGTGAAATAACTGTTTCCATATTTAAATAACTTCAGATGGTGGTACTAGACCACTGCCACGTCCTCTTGAAAGAACAAAGAGAAAACTTGCCAGTTCGTTGGAGATAAGGCCAAGAAAAGGTTGTCAGTGTGACCAGAATTTGTGTATATAAATGTGCTTATAATTTCACTCACCAAACTAACTGTTTGCTGTTTATATATGTCTTGTTCCTAAATTCACCAGTTTTAACTTTTTTAAACATGACTATTTTAAATTTTTCATATACCAGTATGAAAGCTTTTGTTGTCGCCATTTGTTGGTGTCGGCATCCATCTCACAAAAGCTTTGCATGTACGCAGGTTTCTCAGAAACTACGACGCCAAAACTTCACACATGTCTTTGTCATCATTTGTTGACCTCACAGAACAAATACATTATCCTAGCTTTTCTTTTTTGAAAGTCATTCCCCATGTTAACTTAGAATTTTTGGTTAAAGATTTGCATGTAAGCAGGTTTTTATGGCCAAATGCTTTCAGACTTATATATTTCTTCAGCATCATATGGTACATGAGCTCAAAGGACAAGTTACAAAACTCTAGCTGATGTTTTGATAAATTATGCCCCTTTTTAACCCAAAAAATCTCGTGAAAGTATTACATATAAGAAGGTTTCCCAGCAACTATAGTATTGAATACTTACAGACTCTTCACAAGTCTGCAGCATCTTTACAGTACCATTCTGGGCTTTGGTCTTTGACAGTTTACAAGATTATGCTGGGCCCCTTTCTCAACTTAAAAAGTTTTGCTAAAGCTTGTCTATGTAAGCAAATATTGTTTAGAAGGATTTCAAATAACTATGCATATTGTCATTTGACAGCTCTTGTTTAATGAATTACAGTGACATAGCTATAGTTTTAACTGTTTTTTTTTTCTTAAGAAAAACTAGGAAGAGTAGACATTCCCTTTACTAACTGTCTGAGAAGCTTACAATAAAATGATATTACACACAAACTGTACTCAAAAGTTTTCACAGTAATCACAAAGTCATTGTTAAACTGTTCTTATTGTGTGCCTAGGTGATATGATCAGGGCTTCTGAATTTGGAATTGGAAACGCCTAAATCTATCTGATCAAGTGTTCATTATAAAAAAACGTTACTTCATTTGTAAAGATAAATTT
Source organism: Mercenaria mercenaria (assembly GCF_021730395.1). Lineage (NCBI taxonomy): Eukaryota > Metazoa > Mollusca > Bivalvia > Venerida > Veneridae > Mercenaria > Mercenaria mercenaria. Next base: position 8,029,128 of record NC_069372.1, read on the forward strand.
CATTATAAAAAGTACAAAAACACAGGAACCTATATATTTTCTTTGAGTGTATAATTATTAAAAAGAAAATATGTTTACTTTTAACCCTCGAAAGTTTTCTGTTCATGAAACAGTGATTTTAAAACCCATAGACTCTAAGTTTCTAAATCAGTCTAGGATACAGGATACAGAATACAAACTTCATTTAAAATCGACAGTACATAAATAGACAACATTAGATATGTATAGCTATTGACTGCGGGAAAGAATCAAGCACACAATTTTAACATTTTGTTTATTGTCAGAATTTCTTAGTATGTCCTGAAGGTTTAAAAAATGCATTTAAGTGTTTAAATCATATTTGTTTACCTATCAGGTGAAACAGTATTTTGTTTTTCAACTGCAAATGTTAATATAGAACAAAACATTTAACAAGTATCTTTGCGGATGTTTTATATCTAACAGAATACAATTTATAAACATTATTTACAGTACAACATGATATGTATTTTCATTTTAGCATGAAATATTTAAGATGTTACATGATATGTAAATGTATTTCAGCTGCAGGACCTGGCACACCTCCAGTATATCCTAAGCCTACGCCCACAACATCACTGCCACGCCCCTCAGCCAGATCCTCCCTCAAGTTAACACCTGGACATGTTAGTGATGCAGACTCGGTTAGAACTGAAGACTTTGAACACAAGTTTAAGGTAAGGACAATAAAGTTTGACAGTAACCTTTTAAACTTAATTGATTTCTTTTAAGTCATGCTCAGGTGAGCTACCGTGACTTGTCATTGTCTGGCGTTCGGCAGTGTCCATCAACATTTGCCTTGTTAACTCTCTAGAGGCTACAGTTTTGACCCAATCTTTATGAAACTTAGTCAGAATGTTTGTCTTGATGATCTCTAGGTCAGGTTTGACACTGGGTCATGTGGGGTCAAAAACTAGGTCAGTAGGCCAGATCAAAGGAAAATCTTGTTAACACTGTAGAATAGGCAGTTTAAGTTTGAAACTCATTAGAATTGGTCAGAATGTTTGTCTTGATAACCTCTAGGTGAAGTTCGAATCTTGGTCATGTGGGGTCAAAAACGAGGTCACCTGGTCAAATCAAAGAAAAAGCTTTTAAACAGGCTAGAGGCCACAGTTGTGACCCAATCTTTATGAAGTTGGTCAGAATGTTTGTCTTGGTGATCTTTAGATAAAGTTCAAAAGTTGGTCATGCTGGGCCAAAAACTAGGTCAGTAGGCCAGATGAAAGGCAGATTGCACTTACTTGCTTATGTTGGCAAGTTACGGTCAGGATTGGACGAATGGACCTTGCTGTAAACTCGACAGAACAGGCGAGTGATATTTAGTAGAAACTTCACCAAATATAACCTTTTTTTTTTAATTAATTCGCTAATTATAACAATCTTTGCATCATTTCACGCTTTAAACTTCATTTGCACAACTATAGTGATTAACAGGTGTGCCCTAGACTATGTTTACTATTATTATCAATGCATTTTTTACAATAAAAGCATGTACCGTAAGCCAGACAACATAAAAGATATTTTATCCAAGTTAATGTTATTATTATCACTGTTTTTCCCCCTTACTTTGTCAAAGAATAGCTTCAACATTATAACAAACCAACATCATTCTATAGTTTTATTTGGAAAGCGACTGGGTGGTGGAGATGACAAAACATGGTAGAAAGAAAAAGAAAGTTTATTTCTTGCAGCCAGAGAAAAGAAAATATAAGCATAACAATACTATTAAACAAAAAGGAAATGAAGTGTACAAGAGAATATCATATTTGTCTACTGGGTGTTATGTTTGCAATTCGTTTGTTGTTGTTTATAATACTTCTTTCAAAAAAGTGACAGTATTGAAAAGAAGTCATTAAGATAGTTGTAATTTAATCAGGGCAAGTGACTGTTCACAAAGGCGAGTAGATTTTACTGGCTACTAGTCCTGCAGGGTGAGAAAAATATTTTACACCTCTAATTTCTAGTGTAAAGTAAAATTCAAGTCAGTACATTCTTAAGTGAGCCAGAGAGAAATTCAAGTCAGTACATTCTTAGTGTGCAAGAGAGAAATTCAAGTCAGTACATTCTTAGTGTACAAGGGTAAAAGTAAAGTAAAGTCAGTACATTTTTAGTGTGCAAGGGTGAAATTAGTACATTTTTAGTGTGCAAGGGTGAAATTAGTACATTTTTAGTGTGCAAGGGTGAAAGTAAAGTAAAGTCTGTACATTTTTAGTGTGCAAGAGCGAAATTAGTCAGTACATTTTGAAGCTGATATTTGCAGTGTGCAGAAAAGCTACTTATTTACAGTGGTGGTGAAATATTTTAAAGTATGATTATTTTCATCTCAGTGTAGATATACACAGTATTTGTGAAATTTGATGTGCCTATTGCAAGGATGGTGACCTTTTATGTAGGATGGGTAAAATAGGTGACAAAGTTACTCACTCCCATTGAGAACTATTCCTGCTAGTATAAAAAGACAGACAAACACACACACAGACTCATGAATATATATGCCATGATTACAAACATTGCAAGTATTCATTATTCCAATATTGTATCACAGAAATAGCTACAAGTTTTATCTCTAATTGATTTAAAAAGTAACCCTTTTTTACCATATATAAACTTAGAGACATATATATACCACAAGATAACCTGTAACGTTTTTTCAACTTATTTCCAATGGGGTGCTTGTCTCATAACAAGAATAAATTTGAAGTATTTCTGTCATTGTATCAGTTGAAAATCAGAATGTCCAGTCAGTTCAGGTAGGTAGATCTTTATGAGATTGTATTAGCCAAACATCTGCATATATGAAATCTAGCAGCATTGTTTCTCAAGGGGGGTATTCGATCTACTCTTTACCTCCGAAACAAAATGGCGGCCAAAACTGAAAATGTGAGTTTTTCTTACTTTTTATCTTTTTTAAGGATTTCTAGACCATTACACATGGCTATCAACCTGCTCCACTGTTTTCTCTATCTATCGGTACCTTTAACTTTGGAAACAGTGCTGTAATTTGTCTGGAATGCTGGTCATGGGATTTGAATCGATGGAAAATCCTCCGTTAAACACAGGATAAGGAATAGTGCGATTAGCAAAAATGGTCTTTTTTCCTAATTATTCAAACAGCTGTGAGCTATTTTTTTGATTAGAAGTAAAATATCAATATGTATTTCCTTCATGGTTAGTCTGGAGCCGATTAAAAGTCGTAATTTTAAATTACACAGTTTTTTGTCTGATGGTGAGGAACAGTGTACGAAAATAAGAGGATAAGGTGCAGTTCACTTCTTCAAGCGACTTTTCCTTCGCTCTTTTCAGAGACAATCAAGTAAAATTCTGTTAAAATAATATTCTGGTGATCATTTATAACTATCTCTTGCTCAATGTCGTAAGATTTAAAAGGTATCCGCCTGTCTATCAGACACGTGATGTACTGAAAGCCAAAAGTTTAGCAAGTATTTAATATAGTATCCCTTGCCAACATTTAACTATCTGTAAATTTCTTTTTGGTATAGGAGTGTTTACACTATGTGCTTTTACATTTGTGTTTTGGCAAGTGGTGCTTGCACTATGTGTTAAAGCATACATGTTAATTTCGGGGTTGAAAGCAGTATCATAAAAAACGTTTATCAACACATCTAGTTCCATAAGCTTTATAAATAAACGAATCTAAATCTTACTATTATGATTTGAAAACACTACTGCTGACATCTATTTATGAAAAGGACTAAACCTTATTTTCCAGAAGCCTTTCTCCTAATGGTATATAATAATTCAAACATTTTAAAAAGCTTTTTGGGGAAGTAATTCACCCAAAATTACAAATTAGGCGCATATAGGTCGTAACAAATCTGGAAAAAAAATGAGGTATACAAGTGAGGTGTTTTCATTTCCAAAATAAAAGATACCTAGATTAAACAAAAAAAAAAAAAAAAAAAAAAAAAAAAAAACAACCATGAAAATTTTCTCTGAAGAAAGTTATGATACATTAAAAACATCACCACTTTTTCCTTGAGGGTTTTCAAAATACATACGTGACTACACCAGTGTTTAAAAAACAAACTGTTTTCGGGAACAGTTGCGCGGTTGACTGTGTCGGTATGTTTAGTAGAATAGCTGAAAATATACCAGCATTTTAGCTACATACTGATTATACAAACTGCATTTATTTTTTCCGGCTTCGTATATCAAACTAACAAGATGAATTGAAATCAAATTTTATTTAAACATTCAGAGTGAACTAAACCAGTTTTTTCTTTTTTTCTATGTAATTTAAACGTAATACAAACAATAGTTTTGTCTGAAGGAAAAGTCCTGGAATATTTACAGTCATTCTAACAACTTTGAGAACATTCTATCATATTTTCATCATACATAACACAAAATCGATGAGTATGCTCAAGGTAACGTATGTACCAGTTAAGTAAATTATGCATATACAATGTATTTACCGATACCACTTTTCGTTAATTCAATAAAATCTTTTATATGCCCTTTGAATATGTTTCGATCACATTAATTTTTGTATTACTGTTTATGGGCAATAGTGTATTCTCATTTGAATTCAATCATCTATGATACTGCCCTGAAATTTATGTACGTCCTAAATTTCTAGTATATTGGTCCAAAACTATTATAAAGGAAATGTTTTAAGATGTTTAATCACTATCAAGGCAGTTATGCATATCATGTGAATTGCAGAAAAGAAGAATAAACAATATCGCGATAACAAATAGCTTTTTTTCAAAGCAAATACATACGTTACTGCACAGTTACACTGCATGTAACCTCCTGCTGTACAAAAGTAAGAATCTGCGTTATGTAATTGTCAAAATTCTACGAAACGATATAAAATCCATCCTGTACGACTGAATTGAAGCATTAGTATTGATGTAAATGAATTACAGATCAAATGGAATTTGAATTACATTGTCAAATCAACTTTGGAGATAAATAATGGCACCCGTTTTGAACATAATGCGAAAATACTTTCCTATCTATTCATATCCTGTATATTCCGAGCATGATATTCAAATTATTGTATTACTACATTACGAATGCCACAAAAAAAGAAATGTTTTTTTTATTTGAAATTATACATACGTTACTATTGGATACGTATGTATCACTCGTAAACACTGTATCTTTACTTTTATATACATTAAAATACATGTAATGATTTCATTTGAAAATAATAAACATATTCTATATTTAAAAATTATTAGATATGAAAATTTATTAAGGTGTGATATTATTCTCTTATCATATCTATAGCATACAATTCTCAAAACTGAATTTGTTTACAATGTGTACGTGATAAAAGGTTACAAAATTAAAAGTTGGCGACCTAAAAAGCTTGTAAACATGAAACCCTGCGTCACTGTTGACGTATGCTGACGTAGGAGTTAGTTTTTAAATATTTCAGTAACGTATGTATCGATCACGTATGTATCATTTCCTTCTTTGGTGCTCATAAAAAATATTCATAGATAGATATTTGTTGCCTAAAGGGTAATCAGCTATCAGATATGGCAATGATCTTCGTCTTTAAGAGCATTAAAAAAATGAATTAAATTGTGATATTTCTACAATACGGTAACGGATGTATCAATCTGTTATATACGCTTTTGGGCAAGGTTTTCCACGCTGATATGGTATAAAATGTAACCCGACTTAACAGCATGAATGAGCAAGCATAATAGTTATATAATTTACAAACAGACATGTGTGAATGTTTATTCTACCCAGAAACGGCAAACACATTATCATATTTTTTGGCATCATTTTAAATGATGACTGATACCAAAGGAGTCGGAAAAATTTGTATCTATGTTTGATTATAAAATAACTTCCTATGTTACTTCATAAAAATATGTGATTTCGTTGACTACTGATGAATTTTAACTACAAGAACGTTCATTAAACATAAAAATGAGCTGGCGACAGTAACGTATGTATTGTTTACGGTAGTTTGAAGCTTCATAAATTACTAACAGACAAAGGTAACAGTCAAAGATTCGGTATAAAAAATCAAACAAGCTTAGTGCTATATGACATGGAGACGAATTACTCTTCTATTGATTTGTGAATAAGATAGTAAACAGTAACATACACATGCGCGTCACTAGTGATTTTGGGTGAATAATTCCTTTTGCATTTTTAAATGAAGACTGAATCCGAGTCCCATAATTAAAAGCCATGTTTATGAAAATGTTTACATTTTTCACTTTTTTCATGCAGGCTGATAACGAGACATCCTACTTGGAAGTCTTTCAAATGAGATTGGATTACCGTACTAGTATGTTTTAGCATACAGAATAGAGCATTGTCCTGTTCCGAATGCCTGGTTTATATATTTCAAAAGCACGACAACCAAATACTTATGCGGAAATATCATTCATTTTACACATGGAAATGCACAGCAACTGAAAATTGCTACTAGTATTATACTACACGAATTACAGTAAGATGGTCAGAGTTTCACTTTAAATATGCAAATGAGATTGTGAAGTAAAAAGCAACGGTTCTTGGCCGTCATGAATAATCATAAAAGTCTACCAAGAGACCTAACCGATTTGTAATTTCCAGAAGAATCGTTCTTGTTTATATTTCGTGAAAAGCTTCTGAAGTGAAATCAAATTTTGTAGTATATCTTCTGAAGAGGAAATTGGTTGCTTTGTATATTTAACCAATGGAAAAATCGGTTACATTTGCTCCCTACCTATTTAGCATTTGAATGGCCAAATATAAGTTCCTATAAAATGTTTGATTGGCCAAATATCTAGGCCAAAAGTGATATAAGACACCACGAAGAACAGAGAACAACAGTTTTGTTTAATCGACAATCACTGAAAAAAGTCAAGTGTGCTTACCTACTGACATATCTTGTCTGGTAATATGTTCATTCGGGGATTATGTTACTGTTCTACTCCCCAATCCGACCCCTTCAGTTATTACATGGTAGAGAAATGTCAACTGTTTATCTCAGAAACGATGAAAGAAAACTGTAAAATCCGTTTGAAAAAATGCACTGCACCTTATCCTCTGATTTCGCACACTGTTCCTTACCATCGACAAAAATTGTGTTTTTTTGAAAATACGAACTGTGATCTGCACAAAACGAACAGTATTAGATAAGTATGTGGAAATATTCCTCTCAGTCAGAAAAATAGCTTACAACCTGCGGTATATTAGGAAAAAAGACCATTTTTGCTAATCGCACTATTCCTTATCCCGTGTTTAACGGAGGATTTTCCATCGATTCGAATCTCATGACCAGCATTCCAGACAAATTACAGCACTGTTTCCAAAGTGAAAGGTACCGGTTGATAGAGAAAACAGTGGAGCAGGTTGATAGACATGTGTTATTGTCTAGATATCCTTGAAAAAGAAAAAAAGTAAGAAAAACTCACATTTTCAGTTTTGGCTGCCATTTTGTTTCGGTGGTAAGGAGTAGATCGAATACCCCCCTTGTTTCTTTCTCTGAGACGTAGAGATGACATGTAACATTGTAGAGCATCAACAGGTCTGTTCTGTTCCATGCACTGTCCTAGTAAATTCAGTGCTGTTTCTCTGTGTCCAAGGTTGCGCTCTGTTGTAATAACCCACTCAAGTTTGTTCAGTGCTTGTTGCTGTTCCTGGGGTCTCTGTAGGAAACTGTATGTCTTGTATTGTAGAAAGTAAAGGTATGGAAGTGAGTCTACTACAGCACAGTCCATCCAATCATCATCTTGACCTCTATGTAGCAGGTCCTCTTGTGTTGACCTAAACATTTCATACTGAAGTTCATGTGGTACACAGTTTATTTCCGAAGTGAAAAATTTTACACAAAATGCAACAATATATTTTAAAGCCTCTACACCATATTGGCTAGAAGGTCGATCAAATCCACTCTTATTGTAAGGTCTATAGACATTGTAGCAGTAACATATAGGCTCGGTAACTTCTATTTCATATTGTTCTTCTATATGAGAAAGAATTAAAGCAGCTATTTCTGCATTGCCTACACAGTACATTATAGATGCAAGTTTTAATCTGCTTGAAGCAACATCTGAGTCTAGTCCAGCTTCAATCCATGTAAGTGCTTGAGGAGAAACTGTGTTGTTAATTTGAATGTTCTGTGAGGCAATCAGAGATCCTATTGAGGTACAAAGTAGAGGTACTAGAAGTCTGAATGCTGTTTTTTCTAACATGTCACCAGCTCTGTAGTATCTTTTTAGTTGTATCACTTTCTTTAATAGTGTTTCTAAACTTTCATCTCCTCTCTCCTCTATGTTTAAAACACCTTTAGCTAAAAGATATAATAAACCGCCCGTTACAGACATTGTGCACTCATCTGGCTGTGGTATATCATGATGTACTTCATTTATGGTATTGAGCTTAATCTGAAGTCTTTCACCAAGGTCATCAGTCGGAATTCCAAATAGAGAAATGCCATAAAATGGTATCACAGTTGACATTCTTTCAAGTAACTGCTGTTTGACTTCAGCAGAAAATTTTCCTGCCATTAAATTGTTTTCGTGATCAATGAAATGGGGACAGTGTTCTTTTAATAAACAATTGTTCAGTGTAAATAGACAGTAATTTAAACAGTTTAATGTATTACACTCCTTCCATACACATGAAGGTTTACTTGCTATACAGTGAAATAAAACAGTTTTACACATGAAACTTGAAATGTAACTTTCATTGTCAAGATTTTCAACATTAATGTATGTTTTAAGAATCATTTTCATTAAGATGTAACATTTTATCTGAGTAATATTCAAATTGAACATCAAGCAGCGTTCAGCTAATGAGGTAGAAAGTCTCCATTCAAAGGCTACATTTTCACTTGCTCTGCTGCCAACACCAACAACAAAACACTTTGTTGATTTTGCATATTTTTTCATTTCTGCTGTTGGCCATGTATGTGTTTCTTGCTGGTGTAGCCAATCTCTTGATGTTTGGGGCCATGATTTACAAGGCAATGCGAATACATAGTCACTTGCAGAAAAACCTGGTTTTTCAGCTTTTGCTAGAGATGGTCCTTGTCGCTGCTGTCCTTCTACCATTGCAGTATCAATTATTGTGTTCTTCACCAAGATCCGTCCATGTGTATCACTTACAAAGTAATTATCTGTTTCAACTGTATCAGGAAGTGGAGCATCATTCCTAAGTATCTGTAGAAGACAATAACCAGGTGGTGTTGTTTCATTCTGAATCATCAAGAGGTTATGTTTACCTAGAGTCCATTCAGACCAGTCCTGTATCACAATGTGATCATCTGTAGAGATTAGTGTGTCAGTATCTGATTGCAGTCCTATTGTTGTGGTGCCTTCTGATTGACTGCCTAAATTATAAACAGTATGTTGTTTACCATTTACTCTTAATTTGATTGTCCACATAGTTTCTTCCAGTAAAGCTGTCCTCCTCCTCTTCATCACAATATTATCATTTACTCCAATATCATCCAGGACCTCAGACAGTCTCATGGATATATTGTGATAGTAATCTGGTGTATGAAACATCCTGAAATATAATTTTAAACATGACAGATTCATAAAACATATTCATGATTGTGTGATGTAACTTTCATTTTTTATGCCCCAGATTTGTATATATGATATTTTTTTACATTTTCTAATTTGAGCAGTATTTATGCCCCCAAAGAGAGGCATATAGTTTTTGAACCGTCTGTCTGTCTGTCGGTCTATCCGCAATTTTCGTGTTCGGTCCATATCTTTGTCATCGATGGATGGATTTTCAAATAACTTGGCATGAATGTGTACCACAGTAAGAAGACGTGTCGCGCGCAAGACTCAGGTCCGTAGCTCAAAGGTCAAGGTCACACTTAGACATTAAAGGATAGTGCATTGATGGGCGTGTCCGGTCCATATCTTTGTCATCGATGGATGGACTTTCAAATAACTTGGCATGAATGTGTACCACAGTAAGACAACGTGTCATGCGCAAGACCCAGGTCCGTAGCTCAAAGGTCAAGGTCACACTTAGACATTAAAGGATAGTGCATTGATGGGCGTGTCCGGTCCATATCTTTGTCATCGATGGATGGATTTTCAAATAACTTGGCATGAATGTGTACCACAGTAAGACGACGTGTCGCGCGCAAGACTCAGGTCCGTAGCTCAAAGGGCAAGGTCACACTTAGACATTAAATGATAGTGCATTGATGGGCGTGTCCGGTCCATATCTTTGTCATCGACGGATGGATTTTCAAATAACTTGGCATGAATGTGTACCACAGTAAGACGACATGTCACACGCAAGACCCAGGTCCGTAGCTCAAAGGTCAAGGTCACACTTAGACGTTAAAGGTCATTTTTCATGATAGTGCATTGATGGGCATGTCCGGTCCATATCTTTGTCATTCATGCATGGATTTTAAAATAACTTTGCATGAATGTGTGACACAGTAAGACGACGTGTCGCGCGCAAGACCCAGCTCCGTAGGTCAAAGGTCCTAAACTCTAACATCGGCCATAACTATTCATTCAAAGTGCCATCGGGGGCATGTGTCATCCTATGGAGACAGCTCTTGTTAATATAACAATTACTAAAATGTGAGAAGTTGATCAAAATAAAAAAAAATAGATAACTGACCTGGTAAATTTACAGAAAACTAAATTTTAAATGTCTACGTAGTTGGTGATTATATTTTTTCCAAATAATATAACTTCCTCTTTTGATTTCAAAGGCTTATTTTTCAAGGGAGGTAACTCTGATGTCATTGTATGGTATATGATGACCATTTGCATTCAGTCCCTTACATTAATAATAACCTATATAGTGATTTATATTAAATGTCTTTCCTATAATTATGTATGTTTACTTTTACATTTTTTAATTTGAGCAGTTTTTAATAAAATAAGTACTAAAATGTGACAAGAAGTTGATAAAGATAAGAAAATAGAATAACTGACCTGGTAAATTTACAGAAAACTAAAATTTTAATGTCTGCGTAGTTGGTGATATTTAGTTATATATTTTTTCCAAACTATAACTTCCTCTTTTGGTTTCAAAAACTTATTTTTCAAAGGAAGTAACTCTGATAGCAATGTATTGTATCTGATGACTATTTGCATTCAGTCCCTTACATTAGTGATCCATATGAAATGTCTTTCCTATTAGTAATATTCTTTTTGTATGTTTACTTTTATAGTTTCCCTGTACATCAACAGCTTTCTCTGAAACCACCAAACCATCCATTGCCTTCTGAAACAGTGCTAAACCCAACACAAACAAACAAACTCTTAGTGAACAATATTTCACTATGCTGAAACAAAAAATGGTCTTTCCTGTAGACTACACTTTGACGAAATTCCAACTGGCCACCTAGTTTTTATACGCCTAAAGGGACGTATTATGTTATGGTCTCGGTGTCCGTCTGTCCGTCCGTCCGTCCGTTAGCAATTTCGTGTCCGTTCTGTAACTCTTGAACCCCTTGAAGGATTTCAAAGAAACTTGACACAAATGTTCACCACACTGAGATGACATGCAGAGCGCATGTTTTGGATGTCTCATTTCAAGGTCAAGGTCACACTTAGGGGTCAAAGGTCATATGAGTGTGTTTCGTGTCCGCTCTGTAACTCTTGAACTACTTGAAGGATTTCAAAGAAACTTGGCACAAGTGTTCACCACACTGAGACGACGTGCAGAGCGCTTGTTTCGGATGACTAGCTTCAAGGTCAAGGTCACACTTAGGAGTAAAAGGTCATATATGACTTTGCTGTGTACGCTCTGTAACTCTTGAACTACTTGAAGGATTTCAAAGAAACTTGGCACAAATGTTCACCACACTGAGGCGACTTGCAGAGCGCATGTTTTGGATGGCTCACTTCAAGGTCAAGGTCACACTTACGGGTCAAAGGTCATATATGACTTTGCTTTGTGTATATTGTTATGCATTGCAGTGCTCTTATTTTTATTTGGCAGATCCCTTTTTGTTCTCTTACAAAAATGTTTTTTGAATTACTTCCCTTTTTTATACGCCCGTTTGAAAAACGGGACGTATTATGGGAACGCCCCTGGCGGGCGGGCGGGCGGCGTCCACAGACCTTGTCCGGAGCATATCTTCTACATGCATGGAGGGATTTTGATGAAACTTGGCACAGTTGTTCACCATCATGAGACGGAGTGTCATGCACAAAAACCAGGTCCCTAGGTCTAAGGTCAAGGTCACACTTAGAGGTCAAAGGTCAAATTCAAGAATGACTTTGTCCGGAGCATATCTTCTTCATGCATGGAGGGATTTTGATGAAAGTTGGCACAATTGTTCATCATCATGAGACGGAGTGTCATGCACAAAAACCAGGTCCCTAGGTCTAAGGTCAAGGTCACACTTAGAGGCCAAAGGATACAAGAATGAAAAATTCAAGAATGACTTTGTCCAGAGCATATCTTCTTCATGCATGGAATGATTTTGATGTAGCTTGGCACAGTTGTTCACCATAATGAGAGGGAGTGTCATGCGCAAGAACCAGGTCCCTAGGTCTTAAGATCAAGGTCACACTTAGAGGTCAAAGGATACAAGAATGAAAACTTTGTCTGGAGCATATCTTCTTCATGCATGAAAGGACTTTGATGTAGCTTGGCACAATTGTTCACCATCATGAGGCGGAGTGTCAAGTGCAAGAACCAGGTCCCTAGGGGTAAGGTCAAGGTCACACTTAGAGATCAATGATACAAGAATGAAAACTTTGTCCGGAGCATTTCTTCTTCATGCATTGAGGGATTTTGATACAACTTGGCACAAATGTTCACAAGCATGAGACGGAGTGTCCTGCGCAAGAACTAGGTCCCTAGGTCAAGGTCAAGGTCACACTTAGAGGCCAAAGGTCAGATACAAGAATGACTTTGTTCGGAGCATTTCTACTTCATGCATGGAGGGATTTTGATGTAACTTGGCACAATTGTACACCATCATGAGATGGAGTGTCATGCTCTGGTCCCTTCTTTTGAATTACTTCCCTTTGCTGTTACTATAAATAGCTTATATTGTAACTTTTTCATTACAAGTCGTAAGGAAAAATCGAGACCACTTTTCTGTAGTTCAACATGCATGTTACATCCAATTCTGAGGTGTATTTTGAGTTATCTCTACCTGGTAAGGATTTTTGTGTGGACTTTTTTTTTTTAATTTTTTTTTGATTTTTTGTTTAATTTTTTTTTTTTTTTTTTTTTTTTCTCTCTTTAAAGATTAACTTCCCTTAGTTTTTACTATAAATAACTTACATTGTAACTTTTTTATAATTGAGCGTAGGGAAAAACCAAGACCACTTTTCTGTGGTACAACATTGATGTTACTTTCAAATTTTGGGTGTATTTTAAGGTATCTCTACCTGGTAAGGATTTTTTTTGTGGACTTAGAAAAATAAAATATAATAATTTCTAAAAAAAAACCAACAAAACATTGTAAACAACTAGAAAATCAAAATACCATTTGCAAATACAGGTGCTAGTGTAAAGAAATTTGCTGTGACGGGAGTATATTGTGACATTCTGGCACTCTTGTTGTTACTATAAATAGCTTATTTTGAAACTTTTTTATTATTGGCAGTAGGGAAAAACCGAGACCACTTTTCTGTGGTACAACATGGATGGTACATCCAATTTTTAGATGTATTTTGACATAACTTTACCTGGTTAGAATTTCTTTTTGGACTTAGAATTTTTATTTTTGGAATTTTTAGCTCGACTATTCAAAGAATAGTCTAGCTATTCTACTCACCCTGGCGTCGGCGTCGGCATCAGCGTCAGCATCACACCTTGGTTAAGTTTTTGCATGCAAGTACATACAGCCATCAATTAAAGGCATATAGCTTTGAAACTTATTTTTTCTTTTTCTAGGTCAATTACCAACCTCTCTGGGTCAAGCCCCATAACTCTGACATGTATTTTGAGCAAATTATGCCCCCTTTTGGACTTAGAAAATTTTGGTTAAAGTTTTACATGCAAGTTACTATCTCCAAAACTAATGCAGATATTGATTTGAAACTTCACATGTGTCTTCGGGGTTATAAAACTAGTTGATAGCAGCAAGTCCCATAACTCTGACTTTCATTTTGGCCAAATTATGCCCCCTTTTGGACTTAAAAAATTCTGGTTAAAGATTTGCGTGCAAGTACATACAGCTATTTCTAAAAGGCATATAGATTTGAAACTTATTTTTTCTTTTTCTAGATCAATTACCAACCTCACTGGGTCAAGACCCATAACTCTGACATGTATTTTGAGCAAATTATGCCCCCTTTTAGACTTAGAAAATTTTGGTTAAGTTTTACATGCAAGTTACTATCTCCAAAACTAATGCATATATTTATTTGAAACTTCACATGTGTCTTCGGGGTTATAAATCTAGTTGATAGCAGCAAGTCCGATAACTCTGACCTTCATTTTGGCCAAATTATGCCCCCTTTTGGACTTAGAAAATTCTGGTTAAAGTTTTGCATGCAAGTACATACAGCTATTTCTAAAAGGCATATAGATTTGAAACTTATTTTTTTCTTTTTCTAGATCAATTACCAGCCTCACTGGGTCAAGTCCCATAACTCTGGTCAAATTATGCCCCCTGTGGACTTAGAAAATCCTGGTTAAAGTTTTGCGTGCATGTACATACAGCTATTACTTAAAGGCATATAGATTTTAGAAACTTTTTTGTTTCATTTTCTAGATCAATTATCAACCTCATTTGGTCAAGTCCCGTAACTCTGACATGTATTTTGGGCAAATTATGCCCCCATTTGGACTTCAAAACTAATGCAGATATTGAATTGAAACTTCACGTGTGCCTTCGGGGTTATAAAACTAGTTGATAGCACCAAGTCCCATAACTCTGATATGCATTTTGGTCAAAGTATGTCCCCTTTTGAACTTAAAACTCTTTTGATATTTTAACATTTTGGGTAATATTTTCCTGCTTTTGGGACAATATTTCAAATAGTCGAGCTTGGCTGTCTTACGGACAGCTCTTGCTATATGACTGACCATATTCAGCATATGTTTTCTGGGCTAATAAGTAAAAAATAAGAATAATTTCTACTGTCATGTAATTAAAACATTCTGATTGGTTAATAGTTTAGACTATTTACTAGCAAGTCGTTCGATAAATGTACTGGTGATTTTTTGTCATGTTATATGTAAACACTCTGTATTGTGTTTTTCCAGGACATGATGGTCAACCCAGGTGGCAAGAAGGAAGAAAGTGATTTGGAATCTGTTAGCAATGATCCTATACACACAAAGGTCAAACAGCTTCTCAAAGCTACTGCAAAATGTGAGTAGAATCTGAGAGGAATATTGCTCAAGATTTGATGAAATTACAGTTTTTGGTATGCCTGTAAATATTCTGTGGAAAGTATGGCTTGTGTTTTTTAAATAAATACAAACTGACAAAAACAAAAATCTGTTTAACACAATGTGGTATTAAGAATTTGTATTGTTATGTGTCCAGACTTCTTTCATTAACATTTATGACCCAGTTTTATAAATTGTTCAATTAAAAAACCTAAAAAATTGAAAGGCAAGCTGTAAGTTTTTCCATAACCACTTTTCTTACCTGATATTACAGAAAGCTTATAGTAATTCTTTTCTTATTCATTTTAAACATTTAATGATGCTTTTTCAATCAATAAATCTCTTGCATGAACAAAGCACCAGAATCCAGCGTCCATAAACAAAAATGACACCAGGATGTTTAGAGACATAGTTACAAGTGTCATGCATTCAGATAAAAAGTATTGTCTGTAGCATAACAGTATTTAATATTTATATAAATTTTTTTTTACTGAAGTGTATGATAAAAGGGTCATTGCAACAGTAGATTGATATGGGATGTTGCATTGGGCTCTTCTGGATTTTACCAGACCGGATCAAACACAGTGCTTGCTTGCCTTGGATAATCCAGGTCAGGCAAAATCCAGTCAAGCTAGATACAGCATCCCTGATCTATATGTACTCTTATAATGACCCTTTTCTACTGATTTGCTTGATTTGTGATTGTCTGTTTTGTTTATTGTATCCAGAATTATGTTGCTTTAAGGTAGTTCTGCACGTTTGGATCAAAATTTTTTCTACAATGTAGAATTTGATTAAACTCTGATTTTTCAAAACTTCAGAATATACCTAGAAAATTCAGCAAATAAAAAAGACAGGGTCGTGTGCTTGATTTTTAGCTCGACTATTCGAAGAATAAGTAGAGCTATCCTACTCACCACGGCATCGGTGTCGGCGTCGGCGTCACACCTTGGGTTAAGTTTTTCGTACCAGTCAACATTTTGACAAAGTCTTTTGAGATAAAGCTTTGAAACTTTCAACACTTGTTTACCATCATCATGGCCAGTTATAGGCAAGAGCACATAACTCCATCAAGGATTTTGGCTGAATTATGGCCCCTTTTGACTTAGAAATCTTGGTTAAGTTTTTCGTACTAGTTCATATTTTGACAAAGTCTTTTGAGATAAAGCTTTTAAACTTTCAACACTTGTTTACCATCACCATGTCCAGTTATAGGCAAGAGCACATAACTCCATCAAGGATTTTGGCTGAATTATGGCCCTTTTTGACTTAGAAATCTGGGTTAATATTTCGTACCAGTTCATATTTTGACAAAGTCTTTTGAGATAAAGCTTTGAAACTTTCAACACCTGTTTACCATCACCATGTCCAGTTATAGGCAAGAGTACATAACTCCATCAAGGATTTTGGCTGAATTATGGCCCTTTTTGACTTAGAAATCTGGGTTAATATTTCGTACCAGTTCATATTTTGACAAAGTCTTTTTGAGATAAAGCTTTGAAACTTTCAACACTTGTTTACCATCATCATGGCCAGTTATAGGCAAGAGCACATAACTCCATCAAGGATTTTGGCTGAATTATGGCCCCTTTTGACTTAGAAATCTTGGTTAAGTTTTTTGTACTAGTTCATATTTTGACAAAGTCTTTTGAGATAAAGCTTTGAAACTTTCAACACTTGTTTACCATCACCATGTCCAGTTATAGGCAAGAGCACATAACTCCATCAAGGATTTTGGCTGAATTATGGCCCTTTTTGACTTAGAAATCTGGGTTAATATTTCGTACCAGTTCATATTTTGACAAAATCTTTTGAGATAAAGCTTTGAAACTTTCAACACTTGTTTACCATCACCATGTCCAGTTATAGGCAAGAGTACATAACTCCATCAAGGATTTTGGCTGAATTATGGCCCCTTTTGACTTAGAAATCTTGGTTAAGTTTTTCGTACCAGTTCATATTTTTTGTAAAGTGTTTGACATATGGCTTTGAAACTTTTATCACTTGTTTAATATAATAGTCTCTATCTGTAGGAAAGAGAACATAACTCTGTCATCTATTTTGGCTGAATTATGGCCCTTTTTGGACTTTGAAATTGGTTCTGTTTTCATACAAGTCCATGTTTTGTCAAAACTATTTGACATATGGCTTTTAAACTTTGACACTTGTTTATCATTATGATTTCCATCTGTAGGCAAGAGTACATAACTATTTTGACTGAATTATGGCCCTTTTTGGACTTTGAAATTGGCTCATATATTGCCATTTAGTGCAAGACTTATCGAAATCAAAGTAATACAGGAACATTGTTTGTCTAATCTATTTATTTCTTTTGTCTGAATATCCGTGGAAATATTTTGACCCCATTCTTCAATCAATTCTCCGAATAGTCGAGCGCGCTGTCATCAGACAGCTCTTGTTTGCTAGAGTGGTTTAAAAAATTCGGACCTCACGCAATTTTTCATAATGGGAATCTATGGGAAAATAGCAACTTGCATAACATTTTCGCGAATAGAAAATTTTCCACAATGTAGATTTTAAGGAAACTTCTCACAGTCGTAAATAAACATATGGCCTATAATATAGTGAAATAAAATTTGTAGGTCCATGTGCTTATTTCTGAGATATTTGGCCATGATTAAAGTGAACCGCCTTTTTGATGCTTATTTTAAGACATAATTTTGAATTATTTAACGTGTCAGATGTTTTAATATCATATTTTAACTTTAGAAAGATAGAGACTGTTACAATTTAATAAATTTATTCACAGTTTGCCTTTATTTCATAAATTGATTTTCATTTCTGTAAGCTGAATCCAGGCTTTATTCTACGTTTTCCGGATAAATGACGTTACGCCATCAC
Organism: Mercenaria mercenaria; assembly: GCF_021730395.1. Lineage (NCBI taxonomy): Eukaryota > Metazoa > Mollusca > Bivalvia > Venerida > Veneridae > Mercenaria > Mercenaria mercenaria. The sequence goes on from NC_069372.1 coordinate 8,047,287, forward strand.
TTCCGGTTTATCAAACGTGCAGATCTACCTTAATTCAGATGTTATAGAAAGTTTTTGATGCATGTTAAATTTGGTTTTTGCATGGTCATTTTTCTGTGAAGGATTACATATCTTTGTACTAGCACGTAGGCTTATTAGTTGAAAAGTTACCAGTATCTTACAAATGTCTGCAGATGATGCATACTGGTTTATGGGTGGTAGGCAAACTGGTGAGTGACAGTTCAGCCGCTAAACTGACTTTTTCAGACTATCAAACTTAAAACAAGCTTGGTTGTTCCAGGATAGGGGTCCGTTCACTTTACATCCAGTCCGGAGATGTATGGACATACATTTAGCTTAAATACATATTGCTTCTTACATTTTGTTTTATTTTATCACTTTTGCAATCTTAAAGCAAATTAAAGCGGATGAGAAAAGAATTGTTTGTAGAAATAGTTTGTTTTTTTCTATAGATAACAAAATTTTTAATAGAATGTGGAAAATCAGCACATCAAATGATGCAAAATATATACATGTAATATATATTGCCACATATTTTTATTGTGTTATATATGTTGCAAAATACATTTTCATGTACATATGTGTTGATAAATAGACTGATTTCTGTTTAGCTTCGCAGAGAATAGTTACAGACTATAAGCCATCAGGTAGATTTTGTTGGGCAATTTAATTTTGCAATAGGCCAATATTTTTCACCTTTACTTTCTTGTTAGATGAGAAATTGCAGTAGCCACTCAGTATTAGTGTTTTATAGAATAGCCTTTTCATGTGTATGTGTTTATAAATAGATTGATTTCTGTTTAGCTTCACAGAGCATAGTTACAGACTATAAGCCATCAGGTAGATTTCTGTTGCTGGGCAATTTTAATTTTACAATAGGCCGATATTTTTCACCTATATTTTCTTGTTAGATGAGAATTGCAGTAGCCACTCAGTATTAGTGTTTTATAGAATAGCGGTGGCCGCATTTATAGCCTGTGTTTTATGTTTTATCCCCATGTGTATACATTGTGTGTTTTGGTTGCTATAGTTACCAGTTGAGTCTTTGTCAACTCTTTCTTTCCTGTCACAACATAAATTGTGCTCTTTAAGTCCAAATTGTCTAATGTGGAGGTTTGAATTTAAGGTTATGGTCACAAGATTTTAGAAAAAAGAATTTTTGTCAACACAGTTTTTTTGTTACTTTAAAGAAGTCACATTTATTAATCAGTATTGTTATACCCCCACCAAACATGTTTGAGGGGGGTATATAGGAGTCAGTTTTGTCGCGTCCCGTCCATCCCGTCCCGTCGCGTCCCGAAATCTATTATCTCAGTTATTACCAAATGGATTTGATTCAAACTTAAAATACATGTTCCACCTTATTACCCACATCATGTGACACAAGGTGCGTAACTCTTGACACCAAGTTTTCATGAATTATGTCCCCTTTTACTTAGAATTTAAGGTTAATTTTGTTGTATTTTCACTATATCTCAGTTATTACTAAATGGATTTGATTCAAACTTAAAATAGATGTTCCACCTCATCACCCACATCATGTGACATAAGGTGCATAACTCTGACACCATTTTTTTTATGAATTATGCCCCTTTTTTACTTAGAATTTAAGGTTGATTTTGATGTATTTTCACTTTATCTCAGTTACTACTGAATGGATTTGATTCAAACTTAAAATAGATGTTCCACCTCATCACCCACATCATGTGCCCACATCATGTGACACAAGGTGCATAACTCTGACACCAAGTTTTCATGAATTATGTCCCCTTTTACTTAGAATTTAAGGTTAATTTTGTTGTATTTTCACTATATCTCAGTTATTACTAAATGGATTTGATTCAAACTTAAAATAGTTGTTCCACCTCATCACCCAGATGATGTGACATAAGGTGCGTAACTCTGACATAAATTTTTTATGAATTATGTCCCCTTTTACTTTAAATTTAAGGTTGATTTTGATGTATTTTCACTATATCTCAATTATTACAAAATGGATTTGATTCAAACTTAAAATAGTTGTTCCACCTCATCACCCACATCATGTGACACAAGGTGCATAACTCTGACACCAATTTTTCATAAATTATGCCTCTTTTTACTTAGAATTTAAGGTTAATTTTGATGTATTAAATTCCAGGAATTAGTCTATTTTTAGGAATCTATTTTTAGATTTTCAATATTTTAGGTATTTTTCTAACTTTTTTATTATAAGTCCTATGTAAAAAGTAAAAAAAATTTTCCGTGGTAACATGGGTCGGTAAGACACTTTTTAGCTCACCTGTCACAAAGTGACAAGGTGAGCTTTTGTGATCGCGCGGTGTCCGTCGTCCGTCGTCCGTCAGTCCGTCCGTGCGTCCGTCCGTCCGTAAACTTTTGCTTGTGACCACTCTAGAGGTCACATTTTTCATGGGATCTTTATGAAAATTGGTCAGAATGTTCATCTTGATGATATCTAGGTCAAGTTCGAAACTGGGTCACCTGCGGTCAAAAACTAGGTCAGTAGGTCTAAAAATAGAAAAACCTTGTGACCACTCTAGAGGTCACATTTTTCATGGGATCTTCATGAAAGTTAATCAGAATGTTCATCTTGATGATATCTAGGTCAAGTTCGAAACTGGGTCACGTGCGGTCAAAAACTAGGTCAGTAGGTCTAAAAATAGAAAAACCTTGTGACCACTCTAGAGGTCACATTTTTCATGGGATCTTCATGAAAATTAATCAGAATGTTCATCTTGATAATATCTAGGTCAAGGTCGAAACTGGGTCATGTGCGGTCAAAAACTAGGTCAGTAGGTCTAAAAATAGAAAAACCTTGTGACCACTCTAAAGGTCACATTTTTCATGGGATCTTTATGAAAGTTGGTCAGAATGTTCACCTTGATGATATCTAGGTCAAGTTCAAAACTGGGTCACGTGCCTTCAAAAACTAGGTCAGTAGGTCTAAAAATAGAAAAACCTTGTGAGCTCTCTAGAGGCCATATATTTCACAAGATCTTCATGAAAATTGGTCAGAACGTTCACCTTGATAATATCTAGGTCAAGTTCGAAACTCGGTCACGTGCCATCAAAAACTAGGTCAGTAGGTCAAATAATAGAAAAACCTTGTGACCTCTCTAAAGGCCATATTTTTCATGGGATCTGTATGAAAGTTGGTCTGAATGTTCATCTTGATGATATCTAGGTCAGATTCGAAACTGGATCACGTGCTGTCAAAAACTAGGTCAGTAGGTCTAAAAATAGAAAAACCTTGTGACCTCTCTAGAGGCCATATATTTCATGACATCTTCATGAAAATTGGTCAGAACGTTCACCTTGATGATATCTAGGTCAAGTTCGAAAGTGGGTCACGTGCCATCAAAAACTAAGTCAGTAGGTCAAATAATAGAAAAACCTTGTCAGCTCTCTAGAGGCCATATTTTTCATGGGATCTGTATGAAAGTTAATCTGAATGTTCATCTTGATGATATCTAGGTCAAGTTCGAAAGTGGGTCATGTGCCGTCAAAAACTAGGTCAGTAGGTCAAATAATAGAAAAACCTTGTGACCTCTCTAAAGGCCATATTTTTCATTGGATCTGTATGAAAATTGGTCAGAATGTTCATCTTGATGATATCTAGGTCAATTTCGAAACAGGGTCATGTGCGGTCAAAAACTAGGTCAGTAGGTCTAAAAATAGAAAAACCTTTTGACCTCTCTAGAGGCCATACTTGTGAATAGATCTCCATAAAAATGGTCAGAATGTTCACCTTGATGATATCTAGATCAAGTTGGAAACTGGGTCACATGCCATAAAAAAACTAGGTCAGTAGGTCAAATAATTAAAAACCTTGTGACCTCTCTAGAGGCCATACTTTTCATGGGATCTGTATGAAAGTTGGTCTGAATGTTCATCTTGATGATATCTAGGTCAAATTTGAAACTGAGTAAACTGTGGTCAAAAACTAGGTCCATAGGTCTAAAATTATTAAAATCTTTTGACCTCTCTAGAGGCCATATTTTTCAATGGATCTTCATGAAAATTGATCTGAATGTTCACCTTGATGATATCTAGGTCAGTTTCGAAACTGGGTCATGTGCGGTCAAAAACTAGGCCAGTAGGTATAAAAATAGAAAAACCTTGTGACCTCTCTAGAGGCCATATTTTTCATGAGATCTTCATGAAAATTAGTGAGAATGTTCACCTTGATGATATCTAGGTAAAGTTAAAAACAGGGTCACGTACCTTCAAAAACTAGGTCAATAGGTCAAATAATAGAAAAACCTAAAGACCATATTTTTCAGTGGATCTTCATGAAAATTAGTCAGAATTTTTATCTTGATAATATCTAGGTCAAGTTCAAAACTGGGTCACATGAGCTCAAAAACTAGGTCACTATATCAAATAATAGAAAAAACGACGTCATACTCAAAACTGGGTCATGTGGGAAGAGGTGAGCGATTCAGGACCATCATGGTCCTCTTGTTTGTATTCACTTTTAGTGTATCTCTAATATTAGAGATTTAATATATTTACTAGTATTACTATACTAGTATTATACTAGTATTACTTTTATGTGGAAGCCCAGGATGAAGTACTCCAAAGTATTTTTAAGATTCCTTATGGTTGCCATTCTTCTGTGACAAGACCGTATGGTGGGGGTATGAGTCACTCCTGTGACAGTTCTAGTTACTAAATGGATTTGATTCAAACTTAAAATAGTTGTTCCACCTCATCACCCAGATGATGTGACATAAGGTGCTTAACTCTGACATAAATTTTTTATGAATTATGTCCCCTTTTACTTTAAATTTAAGGTTGATTTTGATGTATTTTCACCATATCTCAATTATTACAAAATGGATTTGATTCAAACTTAAAATAGATGTTCCACCTCATCACCCACATCATGTGACACAAAGTGCACAACTCTGACACCAATTTTTCATGAATTATGCCCCTTTTTACTTAGAATTTAAGGTTAATTTTGATGTATTTTCACTATATCTCAATTACTACTGAATGGATTTGATTCAGACTTAAAATAGATGTTCCACTTCATCACCCACATCATGTGACACAAGGTGCATAACTCTGACACCAATTTTTCATGAATTATGCCCCTTTTTACTTAGAATTTAAGGTAAATTTTGATGTAATTTCGCTATATCTCAGTTACTACTGAATGGATTTGATCCAGACTTAAAATAGATGTTCCACCTCATCACCCACATCATGTGACACAAGGTGCATAACTCTGACACTAATTTTTCTTGATTTGTTTCCCCTTTTACCTAGAATTTAAGGTTAATTTTGATGTATTTTCACTATATCTCATTCTGATTGGCTTAGAGCCAAAGGGAAGTAACCTTTTTAGCTCACCTGTCACAAAGTGACAAGGTGAGCTTTTGTGATCGCGCGGTGTCCGTCGTCCGTCGTCCGTCCGTCCGTCCGTGCGTGCGTCCGTAAACTTTTGCTTGTGACCACTCTAGAGGTCACAGTTTTCATGGGATCTTTATGAAAGTTGGTCAGAATGTTCACCTTGATGATATCTAGGTCAAGTTCGAAACTGGGTCACGTGCCATCAAAAACTAGGTCAGTAGGTCTAAAAATAGAAAAACCTTGTGACCTCTCTAGAGGCCATGTATTTCATGAGATCTTCATGAAAATTGGTCAGAACATTCATCTTGATGATATCTAGGTCAAGTTCGAAACTGGGTCACGTGCCTTCAAAAACTAGGTCAGTAGGTCAAATAATAGAAAAACCTTGTGACCTTTCTAGAGGCCATATTTTTCATGGGATCTGTATGAAAGTTGGTCTGAATGTTCATCTTGATGATATCTAGGTCAAATTCGAAACTGGGTCACGTGCGGTCCAAAACTAGGTCAGTAGGTCTAAAAATAGAAAAACCTTGTGACCTCTCTAGAGGCCATATATTTCACAAGATCTTCATGAAAATTGGTCAGAATGTTCACCTTGATGATATCTAGGTCAAGTTCAAAACTGGGTCACGTGTCTTCAAAAAGTAGGTCAGTAGGTCAAATAATAGAAAATCCTTGTGACCTCTCTAAAGGCCATATTTTTCATGGGATCTGTATGAAAGTTGGTCTGAATGTTCATCTTGATGATATCTAGGTCAAGTTCGAAACTGGGTCACTTCCCTTCTAAAACTAGGTCAGTAGGTCAAATAATAGAAAAACCTTGTGACCTCTCTAATGGCCATATTTTTCATGAGATCTTCATGAAAATTGGTCTGAATGTTCACCTTGATGATATCTAGGTCAGTTTCGAAAGTGGGTCACGTGTCTTCAAAAAGTAGGCCAGTAGGTCAAATAATAGAAAAACCTTGTGACCTCTGTAGAGGCCATATTTTTCATGGGATCTGTATGAAACTTGGTCTGAATGTTCATCTTGATGATATCTAGGTCAAGTTTGAAAGTGGGTCACGTGCCCTCAAAAACTAGGTCAGTAGGTCAAATAATTGAAAAACCTTGTGACCTCTCTAAAGGCCATATTTTTCATGGGATCTGTATGAAAATTGGTCTGAATGTTCATCTTGATGATATCTAGGTCAAGTTCGAAACAGGGTCACGTGCGGTCAAAACCTAGGTCAGTAGGTCTAAAAATAGAAAAACCTTGTGACCTCTCTAGAGGCCATACTTGTGAATGGATCTCCATAAAAATTGGTCAGAATGTTCATCTTGATGATATCTAGGTCAAGTTTGAAACTGGGTCACGTGCCATAAAAAACTAGGTCAATAGGTCAAATAATAGAAAAACCTTGTGACCTCTCTAGAGACCATATTTTTCTATAGTTTATATGCAAAACTGGGTCACATGAGCTCAAAAACTAGGTCACTATGTCAAATAATAGAAAAAACGATGTCATATTCAAAACTGGGTCATGTGGGAAGAGGTGAGCGATTCAGGACCATCATGGTCCTCTTGTTTAACTTTTGTACTGAGTTTCTTCCCCTTAAATTCCAGGAATTAGTCTATTTTTAGAAATCCTATTTTTAGATTTTCAGTATTTTAGGTATTTTTCTAACTTTTTTATTATAAGTCCTATGTAGAAAGTAAAAACATTTTTCTGTGGTAACATGGGTCAGTAAGACCCTTTTTAGCTCATCTGATTTTTTGAAAAAAAATGATGAGTTATTGTCATCACTTGAGCGGTTGTTGGCGTCGGCGTCGGCGTCGGCGTTGCCTGGTTAAGTTTTATGTTTAGGTCAGCTTTTCTCCTAAACTATCAAAGCTATTGCTTTGAAACTTAGAAGACTTGTTCACCATCATAAGCTGACCCTGTATAGCAAGAAACATAACTCCATCTTGCTTTTTCCAAGATTTATGGCCCCTTTTGTACTTAGAAAATATTAGATTTCTTGGTTAAGTTTTATGTTTAGGTCAACTTTTCTCCTAAACTATCAAAGCTATTGCTTTGAAACTTGGAATACTTGTTCACCATCATAAGCAGACCCTGTACATCAAGAAACATAACTCCATCTTGCTTTTTGCAAGAATTATTGCCCCTTTTGGACTTAAAAAATCAGTTTTCTTGGTTAAGTTTTATGTTTAGGTCAGCTTTTATCATAAACTATCAAAGCTATTGCTTTAAAACTTGCAACACTTGTTCACCATCATAAGCTGACCCTGTACAGCAAGAAACATAACTCCATCCTGCTTTTTGCAAGATTTATGGCCCCTTTTGGACTTAGAAAATATCAGATTTCTTGGTTAAGTTTTATGTTTAGGTCAACTTTTTCTCTTAAACTATCAAAGCTTTTGCTTTGAAACTTGCAACACTTGTTCACCATCATAAGCTGACCCTGTACAGCAAGCAACATAACTCCATCCTGCTTTTTGCAATAATTATTGCCCCTTTTGGACTTAGAAAATCATTTTCTTGGTTGAGTATTATGTTTAAGGCAACTTTTCTCATAAACTATCAAAGCTATTGCTTTAAAACCTGCAACAGTTTTTCACAATCATAAGTGGACACTGTACATCAAGAAACATAACTCTATCCTGCTTTTTGCAAGAATGATGGCCCTTTTTAGAAAATCATGGGTAGGACAATATTTCTATTATACAAAAAAATCAGATGAGCGTCAGCACCCGCATGGCGGTGCTCTTGTTTGTATTCGCTTTTAGTGTATCTCTAATATTAGAGATTTAATATATTTACTTGTATTACTTTACTAGTATTATACTAGTATTACTTATATGTGGAAGCCCAAGATGAAGTACTCCAAAGTATTTTTAAGATTCCTTATGGTTTCCATTCTTCTGTGACAAGACCGTATGGTGGGGGTATGAGTCACTCCTGTGACAGTTCTAGTTAGAATAGAAGTGCACTGCTCTATATTTTAGACTTTTGTTTTACTTTAGTTAGATGTGTAAATTGTTCTTGCATGACCTTTTCAAAACGGCATTTGGTATTATACATTGAGCACTTTTGTTTGGCAAAGGGTAAGCTAGAGTAGTTTTATGGTCAATGAACCTTTATGTCTTTGAACTTCAAAATATTAGAATAAATAATTTTCAGTTGCTTGAAACAGATAGGGGACCGTTTCAAATCGGGTGGTTCAACTCAGGTGCATACATGTGATGAAAATAATGCACGGAGGGGAACCTGGGGTCTTCCTCCACCATCAAAGCTGGAAAGTCCCCATATGACCGATAATTGTATCAGTACAATATTAAACCCAGCAAAATGAATAAATAAAAGAAAACAGATAGCTTAAATTTTGATTCTAGATGACTTCAAGTTCAAAGTCATTTAATCCTCCACCTCTGATTCTTGTGAATAAGTTGTCAGTTACATGCAGAGAATAACTATCTTAGTTCTGGTAGTGAATTCATGAACATGGTTGTAGGTTAACTCTTCAACATAAGATATCTGAAATATTGTTGAAAATTGGCACTAAATCCAAAACAAACAATAGGTGCAGCTTCATGCTTATTGCGATTATTTTTCTTGTTTTGGTTGTTTTTTGAACATGTATTTTGTAGTCAGTAGATTACGTTCCTTTACAACATGTTGAATTATTTTAATTATACTTGATTAGAAATTTTATTCAAACTTTTAATTAAGGAAAAGTGAATTTTTTAGCTCGACTATTCGAAGAATAGTCTAGCTATTCTACTCACCCTGGCGTCGGCGTCGGCGTCACACCTTGGTTAAGTTTTTGCATGCAAGTACATACAGCTATCATTTAAAGGCATATAGCTTTGAAACTTATTTATTCTTTTTCTAGGTCAATTACCTACCTCTCTGGGTCAAGTCCCATAACTCTGACATGTATTTTGAGCAAATTATGCCCCCTTTTGGACTTAGAAAATTTGGTTAAAGTTTTACATGCAAGTTACTATCTCAAAACTAATGCAGATATTGAATTGAAACTTCACATGTGTCTTCGGGGTTATAAAACTAGTTGATAGCACCAAGTCCATAACTCTGACCTTCTATTTTGGCCAAATTATGCCCCCTTTTGGACTTAGAAAATTCTGGTTAAAGTTTGCGTGCAAGTACATACAGCTATTACTAAAAGGCATATAGATTTGAAACTTAATTTTTTTCTTTTTTCTAGATCAATTACCTACCTCACTGGGTCAAGTCCCATAACTCTGACATGTATTTTGAGCAAATTATGCCCCCTTTTGGACTTAGAAAATTCTGGTTAAAGTTTTACATGCAAGTTACTATCTCCAAAACTAATGCAGATATTGAATTGAAACTTCACATGTGTCTTTGGGGTTATAAAACTAGTTGATAGCACCAAGTCCCGTAACTCTGACCTTCATTTTGGCCAAATTATGCCCCCTTTTGGACTTAGAAAATTCTGGTTAAAGTTTTGCGTGGAAGTACATACAGCTATTACTAAAAGGCATATAGATTTGAAACTTATTTTTTTCTTTTTCTAGATCAATTACCTTCCTCACTGGGTCAAGCCCCATAACTCTGACATGTATTTTGGCCAAATTATGCCCCCTTTTGGACTTAGAAAATTCTGGTTAAAGTTTTGCGTGCAAGTACATACAGCTATTACTAAAAGGCATATAGATTTGAAACTTTTTTTTTCTTTTCTAGGTCAATTACCTACCTCACTGGGTCAAGTCCCATAACTCTGACACGTATTTTGGGCAAATTATACCCCCTTTTGGACTTAGAAAATTCTGGTTAAAGTTTTACATGCAAGTAACTATCTCCAAAACTACTACAGATATTAAATTGAAACTTCACATATGTCTTCGGGTTATAAAACTAGTTGATAGCACCAAGTCCCATAACTCTGACATGTATTTTGGGCAAATTATGCCCCCTTTTGGACTTAGAAAATCCTGGTTAAAGTTTTGCGTGCAAGTACATACAGCTATTACCAAAAGGCATATAGCTTTGAAACTTATTTATTCTTTTTCAAGGTCAATTACCAACCTCACTGGGTCAAGTTCCATAACTCTTAACATGTATTTTGAGCAAATTATGCCCCCTTTTGGACTTAGAAAATTCTGGTTAAAGTTTAACATGCAAGTTACTATCCCCAAAACTAATGCAGATATTGAATTGAAACTTAACATGTTTCTTCGGGTTATAAAACTAGTTGATAACATCAAGTCCCATAACTCTGATATGTATTTTAGTCAAATTATGTCCCCTTTCGAACTTAAAACTCTTTTGATATTTAACATTTTGGGTAATAATTTCCTGCTTCTGTGACAATATTTCGAATAGTCGAGCTTGGCTGTCTTACGGACAGCTCTTGTTTATCTAATTGTTTAGTCATTCTAGATTTTTGCCATAGAATTCTTATTTTGAATTTTTGAACGGCTTAAAACAGTTTGAATTAATAGGAGACATGGTATTACCCCTTATTACCACACATCCTTAAATCAGATTTACTCTACAAAGATAGAACTGATATTTTTCATTATATAACAAATAAAGTGTTATACCATTCTATACAACAAGCACAATTTAGGCTTCTCAGGTGTGTTTGCAGTAGAAAGGTTTCATTATTGCTGCATTTCACTGTTTATTTTGCATTTTCGTTATAGACAAGCCGAAATCGGACTACAAAACGAAACAACATGTGAGAATTTCCCCGCAGCCAGTACAGTATCAGGATGACGACAAGGGAGATGACTCTGATGATACTCTTTGTTCAGACAAACACACTACAGTTTCTTCATACAGGTTAGACTAAAAAAATTGTTAAAATATTATAAAGAGCAGACCATGTCATCTCGGAACTGTTTAAAATAAAAAATTGTTCGTTGCTGAGGCAACAGAATAAGTATTATTCTGTTATTGTAGAAGAAATTTAGTGTTAGAAACTTTGTAACAAACATCCTAAATCCATAGCAGTTTTGATCCATATGCAGCATTCACCAGATTAAAAGCAGCAAATAGAATAGAGAATCTATATGTAGGAAATTTAGCTACCATGTTACCTGTAGGTAGAAAATTTAAGTAGAATTTTGATGTTTTTCCATGTGATCTTGCATTTATATGTGAATTACAGTATATTACTGGTATGTAGAATGTATTTTTATGCCCCCAAAGGGAGGCATATTAGTTTTCAACTGTCCGTCCGTTAGTTAGTTAGTTTTGTTCGTTCGTCACAACGTTAACTTTTTGCATGAAGGCACTTTACTCGCGAACCACTGCACCCAGGACCTTCAAACTTCTCATGCTGATAGCACTTATTGAGTACACCACCCCTCCTGATTTTGGGGTCACCTTGACAAAGGTCAAGGTCACAGGGGCCAACGTTAACTTTTTGCATGAAGGCACTTTACTCACGAACCACTGCACCCAGGACCTTCAAACTTCACATGCTGATAGTACTTATTGAGTACACCACCCCTACTGACATTGGGGTTACCAGGTCAAAGGTCAAGGTCACAGGGGCCAACGTAAACTTTTTGCATGAAGGCACTTTACTCGCGAACCACTGCACCCAGGACCTTCAAGCTTCACGTGCTGATAGTACTTATTGAGTACACCACCCCTACTGACTTTGGGGTCACCAGGTCAAAGGTCAAGGTCACAGAGGCCAACATTATCTTTTTGCATCAAGGCACTTTACTCGCGAACCACTTCACCCAGGACCTTCAAACTTTACATGCTGATAATACTTTATGAGTACAGCAACCATACTGACTTTGGGGTCACCGGGTCAAAGGTCAAGGTCACAGGGGCCAACGTTAACTTTTTGCATGAAGGCACTTTACATGCGAACCACTTCACCCAGGACCTTCAAACTTCACATGCTGATAGTACTTATTGAGTACACCACCCCTATTGACTTTGGGGTCACCAGGTCAAAGGTCAAGGTGCTGTGGGGGCATTTGTCACCATTAGTGACAGCTCTTGTTACAAGTAGATTTGAAGAAAAAGCATTGACAGTTACGTAAAAGCAGTAATCAATGTGAAGATATTGCTACTCGTCACACTGAAGGGTCATAATGGTCGCCATAGTTGCTGTGTATTTACATTCTCCCTATTTTATCCACTGAGAATTTTGACGACTGCAAAGTAAAGACACCAAAATTACAACAATGCCGATAAGTTATAATGTGCCACTGTTTTGATGATGCCCACGTGTAGTTTAGAACGTTCCTTAAATAATGTTGTAGTTGCTTTGACTGGTGAGTAACTATATGACTGTGTAATAAAAATACCTGGTTAATGAATGGACAGCAAATATCATGTAAACAATAAAATTTAGTTAAAAGTGACATTTGAAACATGACAAGTAACTGAAATACGAAATTTGTTTAGATTGATTTTTAGCTCACCTGTCACAAAGTGACAAGGTGAGCTTTTGTGATCGCGCGGCGTCCGTCGTCCGTCGTCCGTGCGTGCGTGCGTGCGTGCGTCCGTAAACTTTTGCTTGTGACCACTCTAGAGGTCACATTTTTCATGGGATCTTTATGAAAGTTGGTCAGAATGTTCACCTTGATGATATCTAGGTCAAGTTCGAAACTGGGTCACGTGCCATCAAAAACTAGGTCAGTAGGTGTAAAAATAGAAAAACCTTGTGACCTCTCTAGAGGCCATATTTCTCAATGGATCTTCATGAAAATTGGTCAGAATGTTCACCTTGATGATATCTAGGTCAAGTTCGAAACTGGGTCACATGGGGGTAAAAACTAGGTCAGTCGATCTAAAAATAGAAAAACCTTGTGACCTCTCTAGAGGCCATATTTTTCATGAGACAAGGTGAGCTTTTGTGATCGCGCGGCGTCCGTCGTCCGTCGTCCGTGCGTGCGTGCGTGCATGCGTGCGTGCGTCCGTAAACTTTTGCTTGTGACCACTCTAGAGGTCACATTTTTCATGGGATCTTTATGAAAGTTGGTCAGAATGTTCACCTTGATGATATCTAGGTCAAGTTCGAAACTGGGTCACGTGCCATCAAAAACTAGGTCAGTAGGTCTAAAAATAGAAAAACCTTGTGACCTCTCTAGAGGCCATATATTTCACAAGATCTTCATTAAAATTGGTCAGAATGTTCACCTTGATGATATCTAGGTCAAGTTCGAAACTGGGTCATGTGGGATCAAAAACTAGGTCAGTAGGTCTAAAAATAGAAAAACCTTGTGACCTCTCTAGAGGCCATATTTTTCATGAGATCTTCATGAATATTGGTCAGAATGTTCACCTTGATGATATCTAGGTCAAGTTCGAAACTGGGTCACGTGGGGTCAAAAACTAGGTAATTAGGTCTTAAAATAGAAAAACCTTTTGACCTCTCTAGAGGCCATATTTCTCAATGGATCTTCCTGAAAATTGGTCAGAATGTTCACCTTGATGATATCTAGGTCAAGTTCGAAACTGGGTCACATTGGGGTAAAAACTAGGTCAGTAGATCTAAAAATAGAAAAACCTTGTGACCTCTCTAGAGGCCATATTTTTCATGAGATCTTCATGAATTATGGTCAGAATGTTCACCTTGATGATATCTAGGTCAAGTTTGAAACTGGGTCATGTTTGATCAAAAACTAGGTCAGTAGGTCTAAAAATAGAAAAACCTTGTGACCTCTCTAGAGGCCATATATTTCAATGGATCTTCATGAAAATTGGTCAGAATGTTCACCTTGATGATATCTAGGTCAAGCTCGAAACTGGGTCACGTGCGGTCAAAAACTAGGTCAGTAGGTCTAAAAATAGAAAAACCTTGTGACCTCTCTAGAGGCCATATTTTTCAATGGATCTTCAGGAAAATTGGTCAGAATGTTCACCTTGATGATATCTAGATCAAGTTTCGAAACTGGGTCACGTGGGGTTAAAAACTAGGTCAGTAGATCTAAAAATAGAAAAACCTTGTGACCTCTCTAGAGGCCATATTTTTCATGAGATCTTCATGAATATTGGTCAGAATGTTCACCTTGATGATATCTAGGTCAAGTTCGAAACTGGGTCACGTGGGGTCAAAAACTAGGTCAGTAGGTCTAAAAATAGAAAAACCTGTGACCTCCCTAGAGGCCATATTTCTCAATGGATCTTCATGAAAACTGATGAGAATGTTCAGCTTGAAGATATCTAGGTCAGGTTCGTAACTGGGTCATGTGCGGTCAAAAACTAGGTCAGTAGGTCGAAAAATACAAAAACCTTGTGACCTCTGTAGAGGCCATATTTTTCACGAGATCTTCATGAAAATTGGTGAGAATGTTCACCTTGATGATATCTAGGTCAAGTTTAAAAATGGGTCACGTGCCTTCAAAAACTAGGTCATTTGGTCAAATAATAGAAAAAGCTTGTGACCTTTCTAGAGGCCATATTTTTCAATGGATCTTCATGAAAATTGGTCAGAATTTTTTATCTTGATGATATCTAGGTCACATGTGCTCAAAAACTAGGTCACTATGTTAAATAATAGAAATAACGACGTCATACTCAGTTCAACACTTGGTCATGTGGGGATAGGTGAGCGATTCAGGACCATCATGGTCCTCTTGTTCAGAAGTTATGGTAGTGAGAAAAGACGGGAGTGGGGGAGGGAGAGAAGGGTAAGGGTGAAGGGAGAGAAGGATATGGGACAGTGTACGTTTTAGAAATTTTTAAACATGTAGAATTTTCTCTGGTACAGAAGTATGATTTAGAAATATAGATATATTAAAGAGGTTGCAAGTTCAAATGCTTACTATAAAATCTGTTAAATCAACCAGCTTTGCTAAAAATAGCAATTGAATTATGTTGTATTATTTGTTAAAATTAATCCACATGTTAAAACATTCCGATTCTGGGTGGACAAGTACGAATAACTATGTTCTGCATTTTGACTTCTCTGATGCTTTAAAATTGAAAGGATGGACAAAATTGTAAACAATGTGAAATATTGCAACCCCTCTACTTACTGTATAAAACTATCCTGGTCTCAGTTTATAAATAATCGTGTTTTATGAATCAGTCTCTAAGTTCTGCCATCTGATTGGTTGTCTGAACTTGATCTTTTTCAAAGTTCCCAATGGAACATATTCTGTAGATCACTTTTAAAAATTCTGGATTGGTCCATGCTCATAGATTTTCAATAGCATGGAAAAAAGGTCAGGAAAGTGGGTAGGAGTAATAAACTTTCCCAGTGTATAATTAGAAGTATATATGAGCCGCACAATGAGAAAACCAACATAGTGGCTTTGCTGACAGCATTGATCCAGACCAGCCTGCGCACCCCCACAGTCTGGTCAGGATCCATGCTGTTCGCTAACAGTTTTTATGCCCCCACTTTGGGGGGGGCATATAGATTTGCCCTTGTCCGTCCTTCCTACTCTACAGTCCTCCCCCTATCGGCACTTTGTGTTTCTTAATGATACGTTGAATTATCCCTATTCTTATCCCACCCCCATTGGCACCTTTGCCTCATGGTAATTTAAAAGTTTTCTTAGTCTTATATTGTCAAGAAGTAAATTGTGACCATACAATAACAGTAAGTGTTGGCACCAGTGCCCTATGGACGTCGTCATCTAATTTTCAAAAAGTTTTTATTTTATCAGAGTTTTGCCGAAGAGCAAAGCATTGGTTGAGCATTATTTTCGGGGGCAATTTTATTACATTCCCACAGATTTTAAGGAGACTGTATTGGAGTCTTTTGATGATGAAGCACAATTGAAGTCATATTATTTTTTTGTGATAGCTCTAGCTTTTCCCAGAAATTAATGAAAGAATTGCTTTAAGCTCTTTTGACAGATCTATCAGTGAAATCTTCTTGCAATGTTAAGATATGATGAGCTTAGTACAGCTTATATACTTTTGTCATAAATGAAATTCCTATTGACTTGAATACATGTACCTATGAAAGAAAATGTGGTGCTTTTAAAGGGAATTCCTACAGTTTTTTATGCGCATCTTTCTGCGCAGCCGACACTTTCTATGGAAAACTGAACTGAAGTCAACATTCGTTGAAACATGTGACAGACAATCTTAAATATGAGGAATCTTGAATGAAATAACATTTTTGATAAGTTTTATCAGTAATCAAATGTTGATACTGTTTTATGTTGTATTGACAAGTATCATGCCTGACAGGTATCTTGCTATTTTTGTGGTTGTGTTTTCACATCGCATTTTTGTACAAAGACAGTGTCGTTCATTAAATGTAAGATAATTGACTTAGTACTGATAAAACAATATAACCTTTCAGATTATCTAGTATTCAATTATAGAAAGAATTAAGAATTTTTAAAACTTTTCTTTAACTCTAGCAGACATACATGTAATCAATTTGGCCAGGTTCGCGCCATTTTCCGTCCGAACAGGTGTTGTATTCTAGCGGTCTTAACATAAAATTTAGCCTGGTGACCCATACATTTTTAGCCATTTTTATGCTCACAATACAATTATCTATACACAAGAAAAACAGGAAAAAATTCTATGAAAGAGTTTTTTCAAAATTTAAAAAAATATTCTTCACTGTGGGTATTTTTCATTGAAAAAAGTTCACAAAAGTGAATATGAAACAATATATTTTTGTTTGCGGGTTTATCCCGTTACCAAAGTTAAGTGTATTTCTGACAATCATGTAGTATCTTTATTTGATTCCAAATCACACATTCAAAGGATGTTCATGTGCTACACAAAGTAGTCCCATTCATGAATTATCAATGATCAAGCAGTTCTTATTCATCCTCCATCCATTCACACTGGCCATTTAGATTATATAAGATATGTCAATGATTAGGTATTCCAGCCCATGGTTACATCACTGACTTCCAGCTGTTCATGTAAGGTCAGGCAGAGTTTATCTTAGATATGAGGCACATTAGTATTTGTTTCATATACATATATATTTATAGATTGGCATTTAAAATGAAAATAACTAGCAAAACCCGCAACCACCAGACATCTCAAGGCTTTGATTTTCATTTGTACCCATTATTGTAAGGATAGAGTATTACAAATATAACTATGATATCAAATAAATATGTAATAAAATCTGTAAAAAGAAAAAAAATCTTATTGTGCTGTCTTGATGTATATTTTGGTTGATATTTATAAAAAAGCAGAAAATTATGAAAATTTTGAAAAATCGCTGGTAGTTTCAGCAACAGTGGGTGTGTTTAAAACAATTTTTCACAAAAACTAGCCTGGTGACCCATTGTTTTTATTTGTTCATTATTTTCAGCACAAATTTTCCTATCATATAAATTATGTGAATTTATGAAAATTCTATGAAAGGAAAAAAACTATAGGAATTCTCTTTACGGTTACTTGCTTACAGTTTGGTTGAAATTTTTCAAGAGATTCATCTACAACAAGTTTGACATAAAATGTATATATGACACAGAAAAATGGTGAAGTGGGTGAAAATAAGTGTTAACCCTTATTATTCTGGACACAATTGATTCTGCTTTTGCGATCAGTGCAGATCATGAGCAGCCTGCACATCTGTTCACCATTCAGTCAGCATCTTTTTGATAATCACTCCTTTTAACAGTTAATGGTACTGTCTAAATTGAAAGATGGACAAGTTCATTATAGAAATTTAGCAGGGTAAGGGCTAAATACTGGTAAAAAGAAGATAGAAGAATGTTGATTTTCTCTATTATTTCACAAGCGTTACACCTGGTTACTCCTATCTGTACAATATTTTTATACGCCCGAAGGAACCTATTATGTTATGACGCTGGTGTCCGTCTGTTAGTCTGTCTGTCCGTCCGTCTGTCCGTTAGCAATTTCGTGTCCGCTCTGTAACTCTTGAACCCCTTGATGGATTTCAAGGAAACTTTACAAAAATGTTCACCACACCAAGACGATGTGCAGAGCGCGTGTTTTGGATGTCTCGCTTCAAGGTCAAGGTCACACTTAGGAGTCAAAGGTCATATCAGTTTGTTTCGTGTCCGCTCTGTAACTCTTGAACCCCTTGAAGGATTTCAAAGAAACTTGACACAATTGTTCACCACACCAAGACGATGTGCAGAGCACATGTTCCGGATGACTCGCTTCAAGGTCACACTTAAGGGTCAAAGGTCATATATGACTTTGCTTTGTGTATATTGCTCTGCATTGCAGTGCTCTTGTTTTTATTTGGCAAATCTCTTTTTTGTACTTACAATAATTTTTTGAATTACTTCACTTTTATGTTACTATAAATAGCTTATTTTGAAACTTTTTTATTATTGGCCGTAGGGAAAAACCGAGACCACTTTTCTGTGGTACAACATGGATGGTACCTCTAATTTTAAGGTGTATTTTTACATACCTATACCTGATAAGGATTTTTTTGTAGACTGATTATTTTTTTTGTGGACTTAGATTTGTTTTTTGAAGTTTTCCTTTTGTTGTTCCAGTCCTTTGGGGCTACAACAGTCAAGTTCTTGAAAGCCTTAAGCCTTCGGGCGTATATTGCCCCGCTTGGCGGCGCTCTTGTTGGTAATTTTTAGGATATCTTACAAAATTCATATGCCAAGAAGTTTGTACCACTAGTCACTTTTGCAGCACCCACAGTTTATTGATTTTTGAGAAAGAAAGAAGTGGAGACAAGTGACTTTAAGATGCAAAAAGCACATAAGATTCAAATGGAGACTGAAGTTTAATATTTATTTAGAACTGGGTGCAGAATCATGAAGGCCACTGGTATCAATAGTCACATTTAACAGTTTATACAGAAATGACCACCAGTATCTTTGTAAGAGGATTGGTGAAGAAATACTCAAATGGTTGCTTATGACTTCAACTCCACTATGTATCAGATACGTGATTTAGCTAACGCCAATTAAATAACTTCTCTTATTGTTTAAGACAATCATTATTTTATATAATAGTCATTACCTGGCTAATATGTAGTAATAAAGTAGTGAAAAAGCCTGAAAGGCATGGGCGATCAATGTTAAATTTTGTTAGCGCATATGGTTATATATAATTATAAATTACAAAGAACTACGGCATGACCTCTGCCATTAGATCAAGTGTACTATCTTTTAAACTGCTTTTGATACTTGATGCAACATCACGTTGGTGGATGACGCTGCAGTTTTGGATATGAAAGATGGCAATCAGAGGTAAGGAAATATTTAATTATTTATAAAATAATATGATAATACTTTTGAAAATACAAAAATTACACTATTTTCTGAGCATTTGTATATTCATATGTTATATGAAATAAAGACCAGAAATGTAAGACATGCATTGAAGTAAATGAGGAAATAACTATGAATTAAATTACGGCGCCACTTATACGAGGGTCCTGCAAAAAGTTCTGTCATTGGGTTCCGATTTCTTAAGTGTTACGTTTTATCAAAATTTATTTTATTACAAACCTTCTCCAAAGTATTCCCCCTTTACCGAAACACATTTCTGTAACCTTTTTACTCAATCCCAAAAAGCCGATAAATAGTCTTCTTTTGGTATCTGTTTGAGACACTGATAAATGGCGCTGCCAAGAGAACTATTAGCTAACGATATCCATTTATTTCGTGCAAATAGCATGCAGTCTTATACACTGACCAATTTACTTGTCAGTCTGTAACTTTTCATTGAACACCCCTTACTGCCCAAATTGAATGATGAGCCAGTCCATTTTGGAAATTTAGCAGGTTAAAGGTTAATCAAAATTGACATTGTAGAATTTTTTTTTATCTGAACATATAAAACTACCTTGAGCAGCCAGATTGTAACTATATGTCTTAAATGATGATTTTAGGAACACATTATATCCTTACGTCAAAACCTTTTTGTACTTGCATAATACTGCAGTATATTAGCATGTAGCAAGGCGTATCCTATGTATCGTATCTCGTGTAATTAAAGCTTAATTCACATCTACAATCACCATACACTTGTAAAGGAAGAAGGCGTCTGATTGGATTGGAATATTTAAGATTGCTGGGGAATTTGTTGATTGAAACTTCATTTACGACTAGGCATTCAATTTTAGAACAATCATAAAATGGAATTCATGAACCAATAAATTCACTATAAAAAGCATTTTAAAGGATTATTTTTTAACCAGGTAACTGTAGTGTGAGGATTTGATATTTCAACAACTGTGGCTGTAAAATGAGCAATTATTTAAGATTTCATAATAGTCTGAAAAATTAGTTCTATTCCCGAAGGGGCGGTTCACGACTAACACACACGAGGGAGATAAGTGTCATTTTGATGAAGATAAAAGTCATGTTTTTTTTTTCGTTTTGTAATGGTTGGAATAAAATTCTTGCTTTTGTGGCTTTCCTGAACACCAAAAATTTTATTTTTTTTTAACTTTCATTTTCTTTGTCGAAATTGTTACAAATTAGTCCAAATAACAGTATTTTAACTTATTATAGTAAAGTTGTAGCCCTTTATTTAACCCTTAGCCTGCTGGCGGCGATTGGTTTTGCCTTTGTGACTAGTGCAGACCATGATCAGCCTGCACATCTGTGCAGGCTGATCATGGTCTGCACTGTTCGCTATTCAGTTAGTAAATTTTCAGTGAACACCCCTTCGAATACTAAATGGTATTGCCCAAACTGAATGATGGAACAGTCCATTTCAGAAATTTAGCAGGGTAAGGGTTAATAATTTTTATGAATGCTTCAAAGCATTGTTTGAAAATATTTTGTTTAAAGTGAACATATTAGAAGCTTTATGTATGATAAATATGTAACAGTTAGGAAGTCGATATCAAATTTTGTGTCATGATTTGGTGCCGAGTTTTGACTCTAGTTTGTCTCGGTTATAGATTAAATGTAAGATAATCTGTGTTAAATTCTATTTTAAATTTCCAAATGCCATTTTGTTACATGAATATTTCGTTAAAAACTGGACCATTTTAACAACTCGTTTGTGTAAAAAAAATCTAGTTACACACTGCGACTAAAAACTGCCAGCGAAAGACAGTTCCATTATTTTAGCAAAATGTTTTTGGAAATATAGAAGCCAGCAAGAAATGACATGGTAGCTTTTAACCATTAACCTGCTTATTCTGCCTATGTAGGTTGATCATGGTCTGCACTGTTCACTATTCAGTCGGACACAACTTCGAATAATAAATGGTGCTGCTGAAATTGAGTGATAAATGAGTTCATTTTAGAAATTTATCAGGGTAAAAGTTAAAATGATCTTTGCTTAAGCCCTTGTGGGAACACATATGGTACATGTAATGCTTAATGTTAGATTTTAAACCAAAAACAAACTTTTTACTTCTTAAAAGTAAAAGTATTAATCACAATAACTTGCCGTGCTTAGCATGGATGTTTTACTATACTTAATTCCATTACATTATTATACAAACCAGTTACCTTTTAAATGTAGGTGTAAATATTTTAAGTAAGTGCTTAATTAAGTTTAGTCAAGTGCAAAACTAAATGTTTTTCTATGATATGAAAATGAAAGTTACTCAGTCGCTAACTAGAAATTTAACATGTTCATATATGTTGCAGACTCTAGGGTAGAAGCAATGACCTTCCACAAGTTGGATGGATGGCTACCTCACTTGCTGAAAGTAAAACCGAGATCATTGAACAAACACATTATGGCTGGACAGATTGAATGACAGGTACGGGTGTTACCAAATTTATTTGCTACATATCATGTAAAAGAAAAAAATAGAAAACAAAACTTTTTAAATTAATGTTTATTGAACGTCTGAATATTCTTAATATTTTATACAAGAGCTATCTCTGTTTTTGTTTACAATTATATTCTCACTAGATAAGCTATTGAATGCCACACTCGTTTGTTGCCTACAGACTTGCCCATAAACGTTTTGATCCAGAATAACCCAGTGACCATCATTTGGAGACATAATTATGTTCCCTATAAACAGCTCTTGTTCTCTATAGAATTAACAAATTGCTAAAGGTTGCACTTTACATCAAGGACCCTTTTGCATTGTCTTCAGCTTGCATAGTTTAGAAGAACAGCATTTATACCACATGTTTTACATGTGAGCTGGTTTCGCAGCTGCTTTTGGTCTGAATGCTTTCAAATTTGACATTAGAAGGTCAACATCATGAAATGACGTCAGCGAACCAGGTTTAACTCTGACCAACATTCTTTTGAAAGATGCCGCATTGTGGACTTAAAAAGTTTTTTCAAAGCTTTGGGTCTACATAGAGAGCTAACAGAGTCTCTGCAAACTTATGAGATGTGATAATATTTTCAAAAAGGGAAGACACTCTATTTAGTTATCCTTTCATATTTATCCAAGTCACATTGTGTCATTGACTGAAAAATTGTTGAAAAACATGCTAAACCTGAGCACATGCATGCAGACCCGCACGCACACATGCACACACACATACATGTTTTAAGGGCATCAGAAGTGAAAGTAGAATGACCATGATCATAATAATTAAATTTTGTGCTTTATGGTCGTCATGCTCTTTCAGTAAGGCAGGCTTAAATTTTGCCATTTAAAAAAGTACCTGTACATTTCAAATGGCAGAATGCTATTAAAAATGTATATTGAAAAAAAAAAAAAAAAAACTGTGCAGAAATTATTATTACTTTTATTCTATCAGTATCCTGGTTTCTATGGCAACATTTTATTACAATGGATATTGCGCTGAGTCCCTTGATATATTTTTTTATGATGTTTAAAGTCATAGTGCGTGATCACAGTTCTTAAATCGTTGTTAATTATTACTTTAATCAAGCATTAGAGCTTGCAAAATACTTTGCCTAATTAATAGGGTACATAAAGTCTCTAGCATGCAATGTTATTTACTGTCCAAATAACGTTGTGTTTAAGGCATTAAAAGTGAAAATAGCATGATCTAGGGCATAAATAAATTTGCTGGGACTCATAAATCGAGGGTTCAATGCAATAAGGGCATATCTACATATGATTATTATATGTAGATACGCCCTTATTGCGTTGAACCCTCGAAATGTGATTTTAAGGACATAATGCTCTTCTTGCTGTTTCTTTTTTTCATTTTTAACTCGATTATTTGAAGAATAAGTAGAGCTATCCTACTCACCACGGCATCAGTGTTGGCGTCACACCTTGGTTAAGTTTTTCGTACCAGTCCACTTTTTAACAAAGTCTTTTTAGATAAAGCTTTGAAACTTTCAACACTTGTTTACCATCACCATGTCCAGTTGTAGGCAAGAGTACATAACTCTATCAAGGATTTTGGTTGAATTATGGCCCCTTTTAACTTAGAAATCCTGGTTAAGTTTTTCTTACCAGTTCTTATTTTGTGTAAAGTGTTTGTCATATGGCTTTGAAACTTTTATCACTTGTTTATTATAACAGTCTCTATCTGTAGGCAAGAGTACATAACTCTGTCAACTATTTTGACTGAATTTTGGCCCTTTTTGGACTTGGAAATTGGTACAATTTGTGTACAAGTCCATGTTTTGTCAAAACTATTTGACATGTGGCTTTGAAAGTTTGCACAATTGTTCATCATCATGATTTATATCTGTAGGCAAGAGTACATAACTCTGTCAACTATTTTGGCTGAAATATGGCCCTTCTTTGACTTGGAAATTGGTTCAGTTTTCGTACAAGTCCATATTTTGTCAAAATTATTAAAATTTTGACATGTGGCTTTGAAACTTTGAACACTTGTTTATCATAGTGATTTCCATCGGTAGGCAAGAATACATAACTCTGTCAACTATTTTGGCTGAATTGTGGCCCTTTTTTGACTTTGAAATTGGTTTAGTTTAAATACAAGTCAATGTTTTGTCAAAACTATTTGACATGTAGCTTTGAAACTTTGAACACTTGTTTATCATCATGATTTCCATCTGTAGGCAAGAGTACATTAAACTCTGTCAACTGTTTTGGCTAAATTATGGCCCTTTTTGGACTTGGAAATCAGTGAAGTTTTTCGTACCAGTCTATATTATGCCTAACCTGTTTGTCATATGGCTTTGAAACTTTCACCACTTGTTTACCTTCATAGTCTGCTTACCTAGAACAAGGACTTGAGCTCAGTTATGGCTCTTTTCTGGACATAGAAATTAGTTAGGTTTGGTACACCATTCGATATTTTGTCTATTAAGTGTTTGATATATGACTTTGACACTTTGAACACTTGCTTACCAACATGGTCACACATTGCATTATAGTGCAAAACTTATCCAAATCCACAAATGCAGGTACGTTGTTTGTCTTATCTGCTCCTTTCCTTTTGTTTGAAAATCTCAGGTAATATTTTGACCCTATACTTCTATCAATGCTTTGAATAGTCGAGCGCGCTGTCAACAGACAGCTCTTGTTTTTTCATAATAGCTATTTAAGCTTCAAACCCTTATCATGCTGGACACGACTGATTCTGCCTTTGCGACCAGAGTAGTCCATGCAGTCTGATCAAGATCTGCACTGTTCGCCATTCAGTCAGTAACTATCTTTTTTGGTAAAACACCCCTTTTAACAGTTAATGGTATTGTCCAAACTGAAAGATAGGCAAGTTCATTATAGAAATTTAGCAGGGTAAGGGTAAATTTGACTGACGTCTGATCCTCCCTCCTCCTCAGCAGTTTCAAGTATCACTGACATTATGTTTTTTTTGGGCAAAGTGAGCTGAAATTATTCTGTTATATGACTGAGGTATCAGTTTTAGGCTGCTGAAAAGTATTCTTGCCAGATATTTAAGGGGGTGCATGCCAGGTCTGCCCTGTTATGAATCAGCCTTTGAGAACCACCTTAAGTAACAATATAACCTCTGTAAAATAACACTCTATCTAGCAAACACTTAACTTTAAAGGCAGATATCCCATTTGATAAATTTCATAGTAAATTACTGTCTCCAGAATGACAGCCTCTATACAGGAAGTACATTTTTTTGTCCAATCTAGAGAGGTTATACTGTATTTTTTGTCCTGTGTACAGAGGTTGTACTGTAATTTTGTCCTGTTTAGAGAGGTTGTACTGTACTTTTGTCCTGTTTAGAGAGGTTATACTGTAATTTTGTCCTGTTTAGAGAGGTTATACTGTAATTTTGTCCTGTTTAGAGAGGCTATACTGTAATTTTGTCCTGTTTAGAGAGGTTATACTGTACTTTTGTCCTGTTTAGAGAAGTTATACTGTACTTTTGTCCTGTTTAGAGACGTTATACTGTAATTTTATGTCCACTGTAAAGAGAATGTGCTGTTTTTTTGTCCACTCTAGATATGTTGCACTGTAGGTTTTATCCACTCTAGAGAGGTTGTACTGTATTAACTTTAATACAGCGATACCTTAATAAAAACAGACCCCTTCCAGATGAAAGTTATTTGAGTGTTTTGAGATATGCATCCTTTCTTTGATTCAGAATGATGTTTAAGACCTTTTAGCCTTTCAATCAACCACTCTTTCTTTTGAGATCCTAAAGTACTGTTCAAATAAGATGTTTTTCAAGCATAAAAGGGACCAAATTGCTACTAATAAACTTTAATAATGTGGCAGTTGACCTCAATACAATTGACACTGTTTATTTTCCAATACAGGTAAATCCAATAATTGCTTTGCAATAGATCTGTGACGGATTATCTTTGAACACCCCTGGATGTATTGGACTCAACTGCCACATTATCAAAGCTTATTAGTAACTAATGGCTGTTATAGATACAACCTACACACCAGTAATCATTTTTAGCCCGACTATTCAAAGAATAGGTAGAGCTATTGGACTCGCCCTTGTGTTGGCGCCGGCGTCCCAGTTTGGTTTAGTTTTTGTATGTAAGCTGGTATCTCAATAACCACTTGTGGGAATGGATTGAAACTTACACACTTATTCACTGTGATAAACTGACTTACATTGCACAGGTTCCATAACTCTATTTTGCTTTTTTACAAAATTATGCCCTTTTTTCGACTTTTATATTCATTCAATTATCAAGGCTGTTGAATAGTCGAGCATTGCTTTCCTCCGACAGCTCTATGTTCCATCCCAGCTTATTATTATTTTTTTTGGTAAAAAAAAAAAATAAAATCAATATTTCCAAGTATGAAATACACAGTAACTAGGGGTATTAATCACATTTATTGATAGCTCAAGTTTTGATTTGATGTTGTATGTACAGCATAGATAATATTCTTGTCAACCTCATGATTTTGCTTGTCAGCATATGGTATATATTCCTGCCGTGTAATTATACCTCTAGATAATGACTGAGCAAAATGAGAGAGATGCTAGCTTTTCTGATGTTGCCAGGTTACGGTATGGCGCATAGAATCTTGTAATATGATGATACTGTGACACTGTGAACATTAACTATGCCTTTTCAATAATATAGGAATATTGGAAATAAACATTTCCATGAAAACCTATTACTTTACAAATAATAGAACTGTTCTATAATCTGACTGGCAGAAATATTGGGCGGGTCCGGAATCAATTATCATGGAACCGTCATTTTTTGCATTAAATACTCAATCTTCAGGGAATTATGCAAGATAAATTGAAATTATTGGAGAATAATATGACAGGCAAATACAGTGGGATATTTGATATATTTTAAAGATGGACAGGTGAGCACGCATATGTAATAGATTTTAATTTTCCAGCTCTCTTTTTGCCTTTAATATTTGTCTGAAATTTCCGATTGTCATTGTTATATGATTGAAAGAAGCATTAAAAACAGAAAAGAAACAATTGATAATTAAAGCTACTGGTTCACAGAATTTTTGTAAAAATGACATTATTTTTAAGAGATTTATAGAATTATTTTTTAAAGTGTTTAGTTGGAAATATATTTTAATATCTTTTTATACTGAAAATGTTTGTTATAACTGAAAAAAGGCACAGTTATGGACAAACTTTGCATTTTTAGCTCGACTATTTCGAAGAATAGTCTAGCTATTCTACTAACCCTGGCGTCAGCGTCATCGTCCCTGTTGGCGTCACACCTTGGTTATAGTTTTGCATGCAAGTACATATGGCTATAATTTAAAGGCATATAGCTTTGAAACTTATTTTTTCCTTTTCTAGGTCAATAACCAACCTCACTGGGCCAAGTCCCAGAACTCTGACATGTATTTTGGCCAATTATGCCCCTTTTTGGACTTAGAAAATCCTGGTTAAAGTTTTACATGCAAGTTACTATCTTGTCCAAATCCTCAAGGAAAAAAACTTTGATTTGAGGATCATGTAGCACTGTATAGTGGTCCTCTACCAGGAAGTCATGTATCCATTGAGTCAGGTGAGCGATAAAGGGCTATCATGGCCCTCTTGTTTTTAATTCCTTGATTAGAAGATAGATCTATAGTTTTTGTAATAATAATTTTGAAAAAAAGATTGACCTGTTAAATGAACACCTCCTTTTGCAAAAGGTAACACCCTCTGCCAAAACTTCTGAAAATTTCTTGAAGATTTTCTGATGACACCCCCACCCCCACCCTATCCCAACAAAAAAAAAAAGTTAATAAAAACATAAGATATAAATGCTCTAACAAAAACAAAGGTGTTTTTTTACCTTATTTTTCATTTTTTTTTCTTTTGCAAATAAAGGTTTTTGAGCCAAAAGGGCAACACATTATGTTGCTACCGCCCTTGCCACTCTCACACTTTTGTACTCCGTCAAAGTAATGTTAGTATGAACTGCAAAGGAAGTGGGTGCAGGAGATGATTTAAGATAAAATGGTAGACTATTTTATTCTTTAATAAATATTATTATTGAACCTTGCAGACCTTTGAAGGAAAAAAATTAAAAGAATTCTAGTAGTAACCATAGTAACCATCGGTTAAATTTCTGTATACCATATATTGCAAAAACAAAACTATGTCTGCAATATCACATTCTTGAATTCTTACATGGTTATTGATATACAATACTCATAAAATATTACCAAGCAAAGACAGGAAAAACCCTTGCCAGCCACACCCAGTTAATCTTTGCAATTTTTTTTACTTTGTTCCTTTCGTTTTCTTTTTTTCTTTCAAATGGAAGACAGGATTACTCTTGCAAAACAGACGGGCTACTCTAGTGAGTTTTCCCATCTGGCACCCTTAAGCATTGTCGCCAAAAAAAAAAAAAAAATTGACTGAATACAATGACTTAAACTTATACAAAAGTTACAATATTCCTGTTTAACATATTAAGAAATAGTCAAAGATATTAACTTAAATACAAAAACATAACCAAACATTGCTAATTCAAAAAAAGAGGGTATAACTTGGTGAAAATAGAAAACAGGGTTATGGAACCTGTGTATTACATATTTGATGTAAGCCCGCCTGCTTAGCTCAGTAGGTAAGAGCGTTGGTCTACGGATCGCGGGGTTGTGAGTTCAATCCTTGGGTGGGGCATATGTTCTCCGTGACTATTTGATAAACAACATTCACAGTGTATAGACTCTCTGTACGCCCAACCGGAAGTCGCCAAAAACTAGGCGTTCAGAAATCAAAACATAAAGTTTTGCTGTCGCGGACGGCTTGGATTTTCATTGTTTATTTCTTTAATATCGTATAAAGTAAGTGTACTTTTAATCAACGTATTGTTTAAGAGCTACTGTTTACGTAGATACCAAACACGCCTATTAAAACTCTTAATATACTTCATTTCAAATCAAATTACGTGTGGGTATTTGTTCGATTTTGTAATAAAACTATCAATTCTTTGAAATGCATATATCTTGAGCTTTTGCAAAGAATTAAAACCTTTGCTACTTCGTAGATAAATATCTTACGCATCGATAAATACTAGCATGGCTCTATGGAACGAATGTGTTTGTAGGAAAATGTGTTTTTCTGAGACATATATGCCGATTACACTGTCCCACTAGTCGATACATTACTGGACCACTAATCGCAATTTCTAAAATCCGGACTGAACACTTAGTCGAAAAAACTGTACGCCTATTCAGAACTTCTTTTCATTCATGTATTTCAATAATTTGACTTTGTGTTATGATAACCCAAAAGTTAAAAAGTAATAGTTATAATATCTTTCGTTTTCGTAACAGTCACGGACCATTTTATATGTTATTACTTTCAGTTTCGAATCACTTTTCGTAAAGGTTAGTGTTTATTAGTAAGTAATTATCAAATCAATTTAGTCTAGCGCGGCACTGCCCCGCGCACTTATTCAATTTGGTAAATGCGTACTAATTAAACTCTAACCTGCATAGTGTTTGAATTATTTTTTGTAATAATGACTAGATTCTTTACACATAAATCACTAACGCATCATTCATTAATCGTTACGTGGCACAACTCAGTGTTGATCCATTTCGGCATTTCAGAGACTTGTTCGAACTTTACCTCGGGAACTTTATCATCATTCACAGAAGAAACAGCTGCCGTCGCGCGGTTATTGGTAATTTCTGTTTATTTTAACATCCGGCTCCAAGTCACAGTTGATATCAGTCAAAATCAAGCAGATTGAAGCTAATATCCAGTTTTTTTTTTTTTTTTTTTTTTTTTTTTTTTTTTTTTTTTTTTTTTTTTTTTTTTTTTGCATTAATAATTATTGCAGTAATCGCTACAAATCAAAATGAAAATGACCTGGGTCCTAACGTTTACATCAGTTGTTCTAAACGTATAACTAACCACCGTCTTGGAAGATATATGAGCGGACTCGTTTTGGACACTTTGATTGTACAAAGTTTTCATTAGACAGCGCGTTTGTCTGTTGGCGGAGCTTAAACTAAAAAAAAAAAATTTCAAGAACACCAGACGTGACATTCACCTTGGGTATAATGGGAAGTCCTGCATAAAAAGGCTTTGTTTGCACAAGGTTTATGTGAAGTTACAGTAAGGTTTTAAGCAAAAGTAAACAGAAAAAGATGTGACAGAAAAAAGGTTGCCGAAAAACTTAACTTTAACCGAAACCGGGGCGAGTAGAATTAGCACCGCTATTCCCCGAATAGTCGAGCTGAAAATACAAAGGAAAAAAAAAACAGTGTCTGTCCAGCTGAATGGATAAATATACAACATGTATATTTTTCTCGTATGTTAACGGAAACACGTACACGATTATATTTCTTGTCCAAGACAAGGACATCGTTGGTGAACAGACCAATAAATACTGTTTCACTGTCGCAAGTAAAAAACAAAACAAAACTTATATTTATAAATTCAATAAGTACAGTGTATAGAGCCTACAAGCCGAAACACGTCGTCATTTCTTTATTGAATAGGCGTACAGTGTTTTGGCGAATAGTGGGACAGTTTTATAGAAAGTTTTGCGACTAGGCGGTCAGTGCATAATTCAGATGCATGTTGAATTAAACAATATTTAAACTATTCAGGATTGTAAATTCATATTTGTAGGTATAAACTCACTTGCATGGATTTATAATTTAACATTCGGAAGCGGTTCTGACATGTATTTCACTCGCAGTTCCTAAATAATGGGCATTTTTAGCCTGAATGTATCGTCTTTTGCTTTGACCTGCTGGGTTTTGGGTGAAAATACGTTTTAATTTCATGTGTTAATGTCTATTTAACGGCAGTTTGTTGCAGAGACATTTATCATACATTGAAAAATATATACAACAAGAATATTTATTTCAAAGAGCCAAAGAAAAACATAAAAATACTCACTACCGACAGCTTCCAAAAATTTGAAAAACGAAAGTGAACGCCTAGTTATTGGCGACTTCCGTTTGGGCGTACAGAGAGTCTATACACTGTGACATTGTGTCTGAAATCATTAGTCCTCCACCTCTGATTCATGTGGGGAAGTTGGCAGTTACTTGCGGAGAACAGGTTTGTACTGGTACAGAATCCAGGAATACTGGTTAGGTTAACTACCCGCCGTTACATGACTGAAATACTGTTGAAAAAGGGCGTTCAACCCAAAACAAACAAACAGACATATTTGATGTTAACTGTTTCATGTGTTGTTTCAACAGTATATGTGGTGTTTCCATAATAAAATTATGCATTTGAAGTTTTTTTTTAAATTTATATGCAATTCTTTTATAGGAATAAGGTCATGCAGTAATTCGGTCGAAAACATGCTTCTGTGGTGTAGTCGAAAGGAGTTCATAGACTAGTAAATAGATCCTAATTTTCCCATTTCTAGCACAAATTTGTGTAGAACGAGTGCTTTAATCACACCTTTTCACTACTGAATACATTCTGCATGAAATGAGATGGTTTTCATGTTCATACACCCCACATGGCAAGTTTTGCAGATCGAAACTGAAAGTAGGGTTTTATTGTGCAGACAAGAGCAGATATTCGCCATTTTTAAGGTAGCAGAACACAACTGACTGGCATTTCACTAGGAACTATTCAACCCTCTATTTTCTTTTCATTTTTTCGTTAATTTATGATAGAACTTTCATGAAAAATAGGTGTAGGAAAAAGTGATGTTCTATAAAACTATGTAAAGACAACCTGAAGTTGTCATTTTTTATATGAAACAAAGAAGGATTTGAATTACTGACCTTCAGCCTTAAATATATGCAGTACATTTAGTTGTATACGCGGTGCTTTCAACTACAAATGCTGTGCTTGTTAATTTTTATCAGAATAACTTTACTGTTGGTGGTTTTAACTTGATGTGTATTGTTCCAAATTGTATCTGTAATACTTTTATCTGTATTTGCAGCGCAGATGCGCAGGCTGGTCTGGATCCATGCTGGTCGCAAATGCACTATGTTGGTTTTCTCATGGCGCGACTCAATTATTATATATTCAGCAAGGTCTGAAGGTCGATGGTTCTACTCAGGTGATGAAATAATGCACACAGGGACACATGGGTCTTCCACTATCAAAGCTGGAAATTCACCATATGACTGCTAATTGTGTCAGTGCAATGTTTAACTCAACAAAACAAACAAACAAACAATACTGATGAAAGCACCCAATATATAAATCCTGCATGATAACTCAAATGATAACATGTTTGATAATTTTGATTTTTAATATTTTTGTATATCATTACAGTTTGCACTTAACGTCTGTCATTTACAACATTTTTGAGATCAATGATGCAGCATGTGGACCATAATCATGCAGGAGTAGTACTACGTTTGAAGAGAATATAATTATAGAGACACTTGTGACCCCATATACTGATATAAGTACATTGTGTACATTAGTACAGTATAAAAAGAAGCATTTGATAGCTATGGAATTCAGCGTGAAGTCATTTTAGTACATGATCCATTATACTAAGAATCATTAATCGGCATCCATTATTATTGGATTAAATCATTATTGGATAAAAGATAATGCAATAGAGTACATTAAATACATCAATGGAAAGGGAATAACTTTACTTTTATTATGCAATCAATCAATATTTGTTATGCAAAGCATTTAATACTGCCAGCCTAATTTACCTCAATGCAAAAAGTGGGTAAGTGTTTCTTGATATTAATGCAGTTATCTGCATTTTGCATTGAGGTGACATTATGTATTGTCAGATTAAACACAATAGCAACTTTTGATGTCAGTTAAAAGCATCCTTTTTCGTTTTATAGTAGAGTAGAGGTAAATTGCATATTTAGTTCAGAGATTCATTTCACGAAATGAACTGTATGTCTGTGGAAAGGACTTTCTATTTTTGCACACCAGACTGCAATTTAACCCATGAATTTTACCCATACTAGCAAAACCCATCTGGACACAATTGATTCTGCCTTTGTGACCAGTGCAGATCATGATCAGCCTGCACATCGGTGCACTGTTTGCCATTCATCAGTATCGTTATTGATATCACCCCTTTTAACAGTTAACGGTACTTTCCAAATTGAAAGATGGACAAGTTCATTAGAGAAATTTAGCAGGGTTATGATTAATTTTAGTGATACCAGTATATGACAGATAAATTTTTTTATCTACATGTTGATCACTTTTGAATTATTTAGCTGTGAAGTACATATCACAAAATTGACTCTACTTAACGCTTAATCCTTAACAACACCATAATCAAGTTAAAAGTCATAACACAGTATTAAATTTAACGTATTTAAAAGTACAACAAAATTACAGTTTATGTTTTACTGTATGACTAATGTTTACACACAGTTCATGCATAGTTTTTACTTATAAATACAAATAAGTAAATCAAACTCAATAATAAAAAAAAAATACCTAAACTTGGAATAATCAATACATGTATATGGAAAACACGGATAAATCCAGAATCTAAAAGAATTTCTTACATTTGGGTTTAATTCAAATAATGAAATGGTTCAACCAAATTATTTTGCAGCTCAAACCTTAAACTGTTACAAAAATATCAAAGAATATCAGTTTTGTTTATCACTTATATGTTTAATTTGTAAATATTTGACATTGAAAAATGGCTTTTATTGCAGCTGAAAAATTAAAGGAATGCAGAGGCTGTTATGTTTTATCATATGGTTTTGGTTCCATTTCATTAATTAGACATAATTTCTTTGTATATTTCAGAAGCTGGGCACCATGGGATCCTGCAGGAACTGGGTGGAGTGGCATCTCTGACAACTACAGCAGGCAGTGGCTTGACTTCCACCATCGTACAATTTCTAAGTCTCCATCCTTTGAAGACAGCCTGTCAAAGTCCAGCTCCTTGTCTCAGTCATCTCTCAGTTCCAGTGATAGAGAGAAATATCATCAAACCACTAGCAAACTAGGCCAGGTTGATAACAATATCAACACTACCTTCCTCACTGACAAAGGATTCTCAAGACAAACGTCCCAAGTCTCAAATGCAACTTCACTGCTGTCATGGAGCGGCTCGGAATTACCAAACACGTCATCAAATGCTTCAAGATGCACAAGCACTGGCGAATCTATGTTCGATGATGTAGCAGTTCCACTTCAAACACAAAATCTAGATAAGAATAGTTTTAAGGACTATCAGTATTCGGAAGTTACAGGACCGACAAGACGTAGGTCATCACTGAGTGATGCTTTGTCTTGTGGTCCATATGTGACAAAGAAATCTGGTGAAGACACTATGAAAACAAACAAAGAGAAAAAAAAACATCGTGACATAATCATCCAAGATGACGAAGAGGAAGCTTATCCTTTTGCAAAGTATACATTCAATAAGAAAACTGAAAAATCTAATACTGATGACAGTACAAGTACACTTTCATCAATGTCCACAAAAAGTAGTTCTCAAGAATCTATATTCTCTGTTGGTTTAATGAAGCAGTATGTGACATTGAAAAATGGTAAAGTACCCATTATGAATAAACAGTCGTCAACTAGCTCAATGATATCTTCTCTAACTTCAAGTTTTAACGATCCCAGCACAACAAGCATGTCTATCGAAGAAGGTAGTCAAAGTCAAGACTTTGATCCTTTTATTCAGGACTGGAGAATGAGAAATCCTAAAATGAGGTATCAGAAATCTGCCCCAAATTTGTTCTTGAATATACCTCCACCACCTATGCAAAATCCTTACAATTACCCGATGTATAACTTTCCCCAAATGCCAGCACCGGAACAGATTTTGAACAGCATGGGGCTGGATGAGGCACGTTCGATTTTACCAGATCGATTTCTTAAGAGCTGGATTGAAAAAACAATGCAGACACAACAAGAGGAATACATGCGTTGTATGATGACAGCTTCACCACAGATGTCGTCTGCTGTCCCTTCATTTTATGATAGTCCATATTATGTAGATGATAGTGATTTACCACCAAGTGTGAGTGCTCAGCAGTCTGCTGCTACAACACCCCAGTACAGGTCATCTATTGAAAACATTCATGGTGTTGCAAAATTATTTCCTCAGCCAAAACCCAGGATGCCAGGGAAAAAAAACCTTCAGCGTTCTCATACATTCAATGCTGGTTCTCAGAATTTTAGTAAATCAGGAACCAATAGTTTTACGAATAATGAAGATGAGGAATCTGACCTATCTCAGGTTGGGGCTCTGCCTCTTAAGAAAGAAAACAGCTTTGATAAACTCAAAAGAATATTGCATTCCTCCATTCCAGTGCAGTATAAAGAAAAGAATTTTAGGAGGTCACTGTTTGCATCAAGTCACCAAAAATCGTTGCCAATTTGTCTGGAGACTTTAACAGAGGAAGATGAGGAAAAACGACGATCAAGAACACCCAGTTTTGAGAAGATTACAAACAAATCAAGAAAAGCTTCAAAAATGAAGTCATTCTTAGATGAAGAAGAGAGGCGATATCGGGCTAGTTCATCAGACAACAATTCAGATTTCAGTAGCCGGAGTAGTATTTCAGGACACTTTGAACCAGAAACGAATTCTGTAAAGAAAGATTGTCATTGTTCAGAATTGAATAGGAAATGTACATGTTCTCCCCACAAAGAAAAAAGAAATGAATTTTCTCTCAAAGATGAGGTTTCAGTGATAAGCATTCCAAGTATTGTAGTTTCTGAACGTGAAATAGATAGTGCTGAATCAGTTGATGCTCAGAAAAAGAAAGAAGTTAACGAAATGCATATTGAGACAAAACTTGAGTCTTCACTACCAAGAATAGTAGAGGAAACGTGCTCCCCAACAAATTCCGAAAAATTGCAGATGAGTAGGCCAACATCCCCAAGCCCTGATAATCAAGATGAGCACAGCATTTTTGGTTCCAGACACAACAGTGAAATAGCAGAAATCATGGGCACCAGAGGTAATACTGACTTGCCTAGAAAAGGTGGAAAGAAAGAGAGGACTTTAAAAGATTTTGAGCAAATGCAGACAGAATGGTCATTTCCAAAAACTGGCCATTTTCTAAGCATTTCTTCTGCAGATTTTTATGAGAAACATCTGTCACCAGCATCCTCAATTGCTTCGCCAAACATTATGTCTCCTGTTACCGTTATAGAGGTGCACAAACTAGATAACCAAAATGACAGTCTTGAGTTAGATGAATTTAAGGCCTCTGAGAGTAAGAGCACTAGACATAACTCAAGTGGTACTGTCGACAGCAACAGCAAAAGTCATGTAGGTATTCAAAGGGAAATCAAATTTGATGATAAACAAGATTCAGCTTCTCAGCAGAATAGCCAAAAAAGGAAGAGATCAAAAAGGTTCAAAGCACCTAAGTGCCTTAAATTGAAAAGACATGTAAATGACTGTGATAGTGTGTCAGATAAAGATTCTACCTCTGATTCAGAAAATGTCTTTGATGGAAGAAAATCAGATGTAGCGAAAAATGAATATAAAAGTGACGAGGTACAGGCTGATGATGATTCCTTATCTCCAATAATTACAGTGTCAGATGTATCAGCATTATTACAACGTCTGACACAATCACTTCCTCAGCTTATTAAAGAGCCTATGTTCTTCCTGGCTCATGATAGAGGAACACAGTGCAATATTCTTAGTGCTGCATCAACAAATGACTCAATAAATAACATAAGCACACAGGAAGAAATACAGGTTGTAGATGCTGACAGCTTTAATGCTCAAAAATTTTCTGTGCCTTCGGATTTTGACAAAAATATTGATGATCTGTTGGAAAGAAATCATTATGAAGATGTGGTAGACATGTACAGTCAGACAGATGTGAATGATTTTGATGTTGAAGGAAATGACTCGGAGATT
Organism: Mercenaria mercenaria; assembly: GCF_021730395.1. Lineage (NCBI taxonomy): Eukaryota > Metazoa > Mollusca > Bivalvia > Venerida > Veneridae > Mercenaria > Mercenaria mercenaria. Next base: position 8,084,093 of record NC_069372.1, read on the forward strand.
CTGACAATTGACATAAAACCATTTTCTGAATGGAAAAAGTTTAGAACAGTCAAAGAAGTTTTAATAGGGACATATTGTGACTCTGAACAGAATAATACCATTCCAGATATCTTTAAATCAGAAAAAACAGTCAGTTTGAAACAGATGGAGCCAAAGTTTAAAATAAAACCATGTATATCAAATAATAGAAAAACTTTATCTTCTCATACCTCATATTTGAAAGTTCCTGTTAAAGAAAAAGAGAAAACAACCTGTGAAGAACAGATGAGGAGAAACGAAAATGAAAAGATAGAATTTGAACCGTTAATCCCCCAGTTGGGCCAAGATTCTTTTCAAAGGAATTCATCAACAGATTTGTTTGAATCAATGCATATCAGTAATGATAATGGAAGTAATTTTGCAAATGAGAGGCAAAAAACTGTTGAAAATAAAATATTTCAGTCTGATAAGAAGGTTGAAGCGAGAAGAAATAGCATAAAAATGAAAAATGTAGCACAGAAAAAGGAAACAGCTGAAAATGAAAATGTTAATATTGAAAAGATTATTGAATCAAATGTTGAAGATGGAGACAACACCAACAAGTCTTTCAAAATTAATCAGACGGTTGATGCTGATTTAGATGAAAATAGAAGCAGCAAAAATGAAAGAAGTACTTCCTTTTTTAACTTGAATGATGCAAGTTCATTTTCAAGCAGTGATATATCAGATGATATGAAAGGTGGCAGTACGAATCAAAACAGTGCAAAAAGTGCCAATGTTGTTCAGCTTGAAAATTCAGAACAAAGTAAAGAGAGAGTTAGAAAACAGAGCCCAAGTAGCCTTGATTTGAAGAACTCGTACATTACTGAACAGTTGCAAAATATTTTCAAAGGGACAGATACAAATATCAGAGGTGACAAAGATGAATTAGTTGGACTTGAAAATGAAGTTAAACATGAAAGTGAAAAGGATGATATCTCGCAGACAATGTTGTACCACACTGAATGCACAGTATATCCTGAAGTTTCCCTTGAAGGGTTTGAAAATGGGGGGAACAAACACATTGCATGTACACTCAAGGGCACTTATACTAGCAGTATTTTCTTTGAATTAAAACAGCCAAAATTTGACAGAGAAGTGTTTGATAGTGAGGTAAAGGACAGTAGTATGAAAGTGTCATCTTCAGCAGACAATTCAGAAGGTGAAAGATGTATTGTAGAATCAGAAAATCAATCTGTTTGTATTAAATGTGGAAGTGGTATGTATGGCAAAGTAGTACAAAACAGTATAGGAGGAGATCAATGCTCATACTGTAAACCTGAAAGTGCACATAGAAAACTAGAGAAAATGGAACTCAATGGAAATGATGAAGACAAATCTACATATAAATTAGATGCCAATCAGCATCAAAATAACTCTGTAGTGAAAGAAGACATAGATGAATCCAGAATTGAAATCAAAACAAAAGGTAGAAAAAGTCACTTGCTGAGAAAATTTAGGGCGTTGATTGGAAACCACATTGATGAAGTTGAAAATACACCTATAGGTTTAACAGAAGGCTTACCAAATTCAGAGTCTTGTGATGCCAAAAAAATCTTTTCAGATGATCAGTTTAATACCAGTCAGCCCAAAAGTAATTCTTTTGTTATCAGAAACATAGTTGAGACAGTATCTGAAAGCAAATCAAAAGGTAGAAAAAGTAACTTATTGCGAAAATTCAAGGCATTGATAGGAAACCACGTTGATGAAATTGAAAATTCTCCTACAAGTTCAACAGAGGACATGCCAAATTTAGGACCTTGTGATTCTAAATCAGAGGTCATGCCTTTTAGGTCCTTAGACTTTGAAACCATTGGATCAAGAAAAAACATTCTTCAGAGGTGTCTTAAAACAGGATTCTCAAAGTCATTTGATGTTGATGGTCTTGATGGCAAGTTTGAAGAAAGTACTGACGTTTATTCGTCTGAAAACCGAACGTCACATATCAAAACGTGTTCGTTTGATGATAGGATTTTGCGAGATGGTATCACTGAAAGTGAAATACATAATTCTGATAATATTGATTCAGAATTTGAAATTCAGGATTTTTATCATGCAGATGATTGCAATAAAGTGATGTATCAAGTAGGTTTAGACTACAATCATGAAAAAGAATGTTTTGATGTGTATGGCAGAGTTAAATTTTATAGAGATAATGAGTCTGAATTATATAACAATAATAATGACAGTATAGGAGATTTGGGAAATCAGATACCTGAAATGGATAGTGTGTTTGCCTTATCAGAAGCAGATGTCATGGAATTGATAAATAGGGAGATGCATGGTATCACCACATTTGAAAGCCCTTTTGAAAAGATTTTAACAGAAATGAATGGAAATAGTGAAGAAATTGAGAATGTTTTGTATAATGATAAGGATCTGGACAGTGCTGATAATAAAAATGGTCATGATATACATGTTGGGAATCATGATGCAAAACAAGATACACGTGTAGTGAAAGGAGCATGGAGAAGAAAAGTTTTTAATATGTTTCAGCAAGTGGTTGATGATGACGTTGACTTAATACCTCATATCCATGAAGCCAGTGTAGTAGAATATCCTGGTATTGAAAACACATATGATAATTATAATGGTCATATTGATGATGATGGTCATATTGATGATATTGATGATGATGATTATGATGATGGCCATTTTAATGATAATAACCATATTAATGATGATGATGATGATAATGATGATGATGATGATGATGATAATGATGATGATGATGATAAGACAAGGGAAACTCTTGAAAAGATTGAAAGGCTTTATAGTTTATCTGTGTATGATGAATCACGTATACCTGAGAATTTTGAATTAGAAATGTGTGGAGATGAGAACCTTTATGAAAATGGCAATTATCTTGATCAAGAAATGAGACATCTTGACTTGTACAGTACTGATGAATATGAGTTAACAGAGACTCATGTTTGTAGAAATTGTGGGCATTCAGTTACCATGGAAATTACAGGTACATATGAACATGAAGGACTGATTAAGCATGACTATTGCTGTAAATGTTCTCCTCTAAAGTTTACAGCTGAAATGTTGGAGAGAAGGCGAGTGCAAAGAATGGCTCAGGATGATCACATGTGTAACTAAGTTGTTAAGTTAAATTCTCTGGTGCAGATTCATTTGTTTAGATTGTTTGAGTTTATATGGTTTATAATTGCAATGTTTATTGAATGCTTGAATGCTCTGTTGGTACAGATAATTATTAATTGGACTAGTATTTTAAAGGGGAATGTCTTCTGTTGTTCTGTCATATTGTTTGAAATTAAATACAGCCTGCTGGCTTAGCTCAAGTTATTTTTTTTAGTAACATATGTCAAAACAAATAATGTTACAAAATAGAAAATCAATTTTGAATGATACTTACTTAATTCACAAAATTTGAAATTAAAGTAATAAAATTTTAATTTATTATAAATATTTTGTGAAAGAATTAGGTTGATTTTAAAGCCTGGTTACACACCATAAAATTGAATCATAAGAGTTGCAAACTAAGCATTGACAGGTGCTGCTTAGCCATTCCAGATTGCTTGATATCATATATGGGTCACAAAAAATAAATATTTTTTTTACTGTCCTAAGATTTACTTTCAAAAAATATATTTGGAGGAAAAATATCCCAAGAATTTTACCTGGAATAATTAGAAAAGCACAAAATAATCCCCCAAAAAACACAAGCTGTTGTCACATATATCCTGAGGAATCATGTGCTTGTAAAACTACCAAGTCAACTTCAGTTTTTATACGCCCGTCTCTGAAAGAGCGGAGCATATTCTGTGACCACCCTTGGCGGGTGGGCCGGTGGTTGGCGTCCAAAAGCATGTCTGCTCTCTAAGTCAAACAGTTTTCATCCGATCTTCACCAAACTTGGTGACAATGTTTGTGGGCATAATATCTCAGCCAAAATAGATAACCAGCAAAATCCCCCTAGGCACTTTTGGGTAATGGCCCTTGAATAACTCAAAATATGCAAATTTATCCTCGTCTGCCCTCTAAGTCGAAGAGTTTTTTTGTCCGATCTTCACCAAACTTGCTGACAATGTTTGTGGGCATAATGTCATGGTCAAGTTCAATAACCAGCCAAATCACCCCAGGCACTCTTAGGTCATGGCCCTTGAATTACTCATAAAACTGTGGATTTAGCCTTGCTACTCTCAAGGTCAAACAGTTTTCACCCGATCTTCCACAAACTTGCAGATATTGTTTGTGGGCATCATATCTCAGTCAAGTTCGATAACTAGCCAAGTCGCCTCAGGCAGTCTTGGATTATGGCCCTTGAATTACTTGAAATCTGTGAATTTAGCCTTGTCCGCTCTCAAAGTCAAACAGTTTTCATCCAATCTTCACCAAACTTGCTGACAATGTTTGTGGGCATAATATTTCAGCCAAGATAGATAACCAGCCAAATCAGCCCAGCCACTCTTGGATTATGACCCTTGGATTAGGCCAAGTTCGATGACGGGCGTATTTTGTGACAGTTTGCCACTCTTGTTTTTAACTGCCTAATGCCACACCACCTGCAGAGAGATCAAAAGAATAGTGAAGTTCATCAGTGGCCAGAATGGTATCATTTAACAATCAATCAAATTATTGATTAAAACTACATCTTTTTTTCAACATGTCCATTTCAACAGGAATATGATTGCATTTCCCCTTGACTTGTCTCAATTTTTTGTTGGTAAAACAATTGCTTCACATACTGTCTGAAATCCAAGAAGTTTCTGTACAAGAAAAATGATTACTTTTGCAAATTTTGAGGGTGTCCCAACTTTAAGGGTGTCTCGACACTTAGGGAAAATATTTCGAAATAGAATTCAGATACATGTAGTTTCCTGCAAGAACACAAAAAGATTGTTACAGGTTTTTATATTGAAATGTAATGGAAATCTATAAATCTGCTTTATCTACCTGTACAGGAAATTGGCTAATACCTTTGAAAAAAATATCAAAAATGATGTTATTTTCACATTAAAGATGAAATTTTTTTTCACCTCTAAACACCTTATCTTACATATTCACCCTCATGAAAACAATGCATCTTGTGTGTTGTTCTTGCACTAGAAACAAAGAGCTTACCGCTTCATAAACAAAGTTATTAAAAGTTTTAACTGTGTGATTGAGAAGCTGAAGGTATGAATACTTTAAAACTGAGAAAAAATTGTTTTATTGAGTATCAAATTGTAATCATAGCCATCATCATCATCATCATCATCATCTTCTTCTTCTTCTTCATCATCATTATAGGCCTTAAAGATTGTTGTATGATTACATAACCAAAATTTATGAATACAAAATGTATTCTGTTGATTTTCTATATTATATATATATATTATATATATATTGCAGGAATTTGTTTATGTTAATAACATGTTTCAGTAAAATGAATGGCCAGAAATGTTTTATTCTTTTGTTGTTTAATCACATTCTATTACCTGATTGACTGTCACTGAGTGACGTGTCCTCTGTAAGGGAAATCAAAATGTTACAATTAGTGGTGCTAGTTTTCTGACCTGCATCTTTAGTTTTGGCAGATCTACGGATCGTGGGGTTGTGTGTTCGATCCTCGGGCGAGGCATATTTTCTCCGTGACGGCAGTTACTTGCGGAGAACAGGTTTGTACTGGTACAGAATGCAGGAACTCTGGTTAGGTTAACTGCCCGCCGTTACATAACAGAAATACTGTTGTAAAACATTGTTAAAACCCAAAACAAACAAACAAACTTTTAGTTTTAACCTTATTACAAGGTCTTTTATTACTTGAACATTTGTAAATCCTGATTTAACTGTAGGATAAATCCTGACTAATATATCTTTCCAAGAAAAAGTATGCTTCATTTGAAACCATAGAAAGTTTAGCAAAAGTGATGCAGTGAAACAGTTCTGGCTAATTTCAAGCCTGTTCCTGCTTCGACAGACATTTTACCCCTCCAGTGACCCTGATATCGACAAATATGAAGCCAAACCCATGGAAAAGTGCATTTACTGCTAGGAAAACGAATGTCAAACCATCAGTTACACCAGTTTCTTTCAGTTAAAAATCTGGTAAGTCACGACTTATATTAAGAGTTAGGTCCATGTTTCGGAGAAAAAAGTTTGAACATCACCATATCATAGAAAAAAGCATTGTTTCACATGAAAATTAAACAACATATAAAACATGTATATTTTTCTACAAAACAATTGTCAGTTTACTCATATATGTATTGAATTCCGGAGAGGGGCTGCATAAACGGGTCACACTTCTGGACAGTTCAGTGCCTTTAAAAACTCGCCATTTTTAAAAAGCTGTTGTACATGTTTTCATTTTGATACATTTGCAACAACGTACCAGTGTTTAAACTTAACATAACTTAGGTAAAACATCGTTCATGACAATTGTTTACATTTATTTCTTTACAAATGTCATTCTTTTTTTAAAGGGGGGCAACTCCTTTAGAAAATTTTTAGTATCCAATTCTATTGGACAGAACAGTAAAACATATCTTGGACAGATAAGTTGTTTGTTAAAATGTTGTTCGTTTACTAAACATTTCTGTTGTTTTGTGATATACTGCTAAACCTTAATGTTTACTGAACTGATGTGGTTTGATTGTTTGACATTATTTGAGCCGCGCCATGAGAAAACCAACATAGTGGCTTTGCGACCAGTATGGATCCAGACCAGCCTGCGCATCCGTGCAGTCTGGTCAGGACCCATGCTGTTCGCTTTCAAAGCCTATAGCAATCAGAGAAACCGTTAGCGAACAGCATGGATCCTGACCAGACTGCGCAGGATCCGCGCAGTCTGGTCAGGATCCATGCTGGTCGCAAAGCCACTATGTTGGTTTTCTCATGGCGCGGCTCGTATATATATACTCAAGGGCTTTAAAAAATGACCTATCTATGCATCTAAGACAATTTAAAGTGATGCATAATACATTATGGTAATGAAATATGCTTAATTATTAAGGGTTTTAAGGTGATAATTTTTCTATGCCTATCATTCCTGAAGCTTGTGTTTGGATCAGTTTAATTCAGATAGATAGAGATTCATTTGTCATCCCCAGAAAAGAATAATGGTTTAGGCGTAAAAAAAAAAATTGTTTGTTTCCGGTATCCCGACCTACCCTAAATTTTTGGCCCGACCCTAAATGTTTTTATTGCCTTGGAGACATTTTTTTTCAACTTTTTCACAAAAAGTTGCAAAACTGCACTTTTTCTGCTTTAAACATGGCCAGTGATGTTAGAAATCAACTTACTGATGCTCTAAAGGCATAACCCCCTTATTTGTAATCATTTTTTGACACAAAAATAATTTCCGAAAAGTCTCCCTTAATAAAAAAAAATTCCAAAAAAAAATATTTTTCCGACCTACCTACCCTAATTTTTTTTAGCATGTTACCGGAAACAAAGAATTTTTTTTTTTTAGGCCTTAACATTTAGCCTGCTAAATGGTCCATCATTCAATATGGGCAAAACCATTATATATTAGGGGTGGTCACTGAATATTTTCTGACTGAATAGCGAACAGTGCAGACCATAATCAGTCTGCACGGATGTAAAACTAGATGGTAAAATGTACCTTTTATTACTGGTATCTTACTAAGTCAAAGAAAATTTAATATGAGAAAAAAAAACTATCGCGATTGTCTTTAACTTTTATCTGCCAACTTGTGCCACAGAATGATGAGGTTTGTTGAGCATTGGGATTCAAATCTTGTTCCACAGTTGATGGTATGACATTGTGTAAGGATATCAAATTAGTGACCTTAATCACTTAATATATAAAGGTCATGGGCTATAGCCGGATTTGAATCAGTATCTACTTGGCACCGCTTGCCCGCTTGCTGAGCAATTACAAGCCTTCTTGAATAAAAATACCAGAACAATAAAGATGCATATTTCAAACATGTTGGGAACAACTGAGCACAGGGTACACCAGGTTAGCTTTTATGATCAACCACTGTCTGTCCTCTGGCTGTCAGCATTTGCCTTGTGAACAGGGATGTGGCTATAGTTTGATTCAATAATGATTCATCATTTCATTTGGTGAGAGGGTAACGCCTTGTTGTAGTTTCAGTCCAGGTTGAACAGGGCTGCGTTTGAGATTTTGCAAAAATACTTTACAATCAAGGACACTTTCCCCCCCACCACCCCCCTCCTCCTGCCCTACCTTCTTTCAAAAAAAAAAAAAAATCGGTAAAACTAAAAAAAAATCGGTAAAACTAAAAAAAAAAAAGAAAAATGGCCTTAATTATTTCTTCCCCACTTGATACCTTGACAAGTGTATTGTTTTGTAAACACAGGTGAGGTATCATCATAAAACCTTACAGCTCGTTTAAATGGGTCAACCGTGTTGTTGTACTTATATAATAGACTGACCCAGTTTATAGGTTAGTCTGGACTACGATATGTATTGTATTTTGCCATCGAAATATTTCTGTAAAATGTTTCTTCCCCTTCCGTTTGGATCCATCCATGTTTACAAACACCTTTGTTTATTTTATGGACTGTTCATTATAAAGCCTTGTAATATAGTGGTTTGTTGTAGACATGAAAAACAAACATCCTAATTATCCAGACAAAACAATTACGTGAATAACGGCAAAATAAAGCCGTTATTACATGTGTCCGGAAACTGGTCCTGTCCGGATACTGGTTACACACCGGTCAAATTGATATGAAAGAAATGATTATGGACGAGGCATTTTTAAGGTCTTTGAGTATAATATACATTTTCCTCTGTGGTAAATAGCATCTAGGAAGAACATAGTTGTGATATTGGATCTATGTTAAGCAACCCCATTATAATTATAGTTCAACCATGCAGAAAAAACCCAACATATTATTGATAACAAACAAGATTTTGGTTGAATATTCAACAAATGCATGAAGAGGTTAAGTATAAAGATGTAGAATACAAACTATGGTAAGTAATATTTTCCAAAATAACAAAAATTAACAGGGTGAGTAAAGAAACCTACCTTTCACCTATTCAGTACATGTTATTTAGCTGATAAGATTTTGAAGTACCGGTAATGTACTATTTTTTCAAGTTGATATGGATAATATTTTGATGAAAGAACACAGGGTTTTTAATGTGAAAACTAAATTTATATAATTATATTCTTATTCTTCTCTGTTTCTTTAACATTTTCTGAAAAAATATTTACTCTGTCCTTCCAGGGACATTAAACATAATCAGATTGGAAGCACATTAAACATGGTTCCAATTTGGTAAAAAATTTACAATGTAAATAAAGTTAATAAAAAAATTGACATATTTTAGCTGTAGAAATTGCAATTCATTTGAAAATAAAGGGAGGTAATAAATTGAAGATAAAGTCTCAATAAATGATGATTGGAAGCAGGTAATAAATACATAATAAATTAATTTACTATCAAATATATTAGTTGAGTTAAAATTATGGAGAAGGCATTATTATAAGGGAGTTTTTAAACTTAATATTTTGTTTTGAAAGGTTAGATATATATACCATGAGTTTTATATTGAATGTGCACTTTTCATTACCTCTGGAAGGCAGACTTTGGAGGTGTCACTCAACTCCACTGTATGCAATGTTTAGATGTCTCTCTGTGTATCAGGGAGGTAGGCATGTAAGGCAGTTCAACCATTTATAAACTAACATAGTACAAAGTATGGATATTTTGTATTTTAAGTCATCATATTTAGTGCAGATGAGAAAAAATGATATAAGATGCAGCCCGAATAATAAAGTAAAACTGAACAACAATAATTTCATTCAAGAGCAAATCAATGTTCAAGATATATTATTTCGATCAAGGATTATTTTGAATATGGCAGTTCACCCATTTATAAAGGAGTATGTTACATGGAGTTCAGGAGTTCAGATGAGAAAAAATGACATCAAGAAGATATATAATGATAAAATAAAACAACAATTTCATTCAAAGGCAATCAATGTTGAGATATATTATTTCGATTCTAACATGTTTTCAAGGATTATTGTGAATATCTTTGAAGAAATTCACCAACTCTTGCATGCATAACACAGTTTCGGTTACCTGCATAGGGGTTGGTTCTACCTAGGTAGTGTCTTATCTGAAATACCAACCAACATATATGACAGTTTTGAAAATGTTTGAAAACAAATGCATTTTGTATTTCTAGATGCATTTTATTGACAATATGAAAAGCCTTTTTTTTAAATAAATAAATTAATAAATTATCTCTTTTATTTATTGTGCATCAAGATCACACGATTTGCGAAGTTCTGTTTCTTACAGAGTTAAATAATAAAGGGAGGTAATGAATTTTAAAATAAATATTAAATTACTCTTATACGGGATAAAATTTTATTTGTTTTAATCTTCAAAGGTTTGTGTTATTTCTAATTTATGTGTATAATGAATATAAACCTTTCCATGACAGTGCGTGAATACAAGTAACTTGTCAACTTGCTGATTTTACTAAATAAAACCTACCAGAGTTACGGGGTGGGGCAGGGACGGGGCGGGGGAATATCTTTCTGTAACCTTAAACAGTTCCAATTGAGAAATAAAATGAGGTTAAGTATGTTAAGTATTTTAACTGAGGTATTCTTGGTAACAGTAAGCATGAGTAGTGACTGTCGTATGGTAGATATGGGTAGCTATAGACAGATCAGTAAGACATAGTGTATTAACGATATGTAGCTTAAGATGTTGTAGAAATTTCTTGTAGTATTTATTTTGTTGGAAAAAATACAAATTGTACACAACCGCTTTGGTAGCCTAGTGGTAGAGTGTCCGCTTCGAGTGCGGGAGGTCATGGGTTCGATTCCCGGTCGCGTCATACCAAAGACGTAAATAAATGGTACTAGCAGCTTCCTCGCTTGGCGCTCAGCATTAAGGGGATAGTGCTAGGACTGGTTAGCCCAGTGTCAGTATAATGTGACTGGGTGGGGTATCATGCCACGTGTCTACAGCGTGATATTCCAGTGAGGCAGCACTATAAAGTTGGGCATTGTGCTCACTGCTACAAGTAGACACCATCGTTTATATGACTGAAAAATTGTTGAGAAAGACGTTAAACCCGAACACCACACACACACACAAATTGTACACATTTGATGTCATTTTTATGCCCCCGAAGGGAGGCATATAGTTTTTGAACCGTCTGTCTGTGGGTCTGTCAGTCTGTCGGTCTGTCCGCAATTTTCGTGTCCGGTCCATATCTTTGTCATCGATGGATGGATTTTCAAATAACTTGGCATGAATGTGTACCACAGTAAGACGACGTGTCGCGCGCAAGACCCAGGTCCGTAGCTCAAAGGTCAAGGTCACACTTAGACATTAAAGGATAGTGCATTGATGGGCGTGTCCAGTCCATATCTTTGTCATTGATGGATGGATTTTCAAATAACTTGGCATAAATGTGTACCACAGTAAGATGACATGTCGCACACAAGACCCAGGTCCGTAGCTCAAAGGTCAAGGTCACACTTAGACGTTAAAGGATAGTGCATTGATGGGCGTGCCTGGCCCATATCTTTGTCATCGATGGATGGATTTTCAAATAACTTGGCATGAATGTGTACCACAGTAAGACGACATGTCGTGCGCAAGACCCAGGTTCGTAGCTCAAAGGTCAAGGTCACACTTAGACGTTAAAGGATAGTGCATTGATTGGCGTGTCCGGTCCATATCTTTGTCATCGATGGATGGATTTTCAAATAACTTGGCATGAATGTGTACCACAGTAAGACGACGTGTCACACGCAAGACCCAGGTCCGTAGCTCAAAGGTCAAGGTCACACTTAGACGTTAAAGGTCATTTTTCATGATAGTGCATTGATGGGCATGTCCGGTCCATATCTTTGTCATTCATGCATGGATTTTAAAATAACTATGCATGAATGTGTGACACAGTAAGGCGACGTGTTGCACGCAAGACCCAGCTCCGTAGGTCAAAAGTCCTAAACTCTAACATCGGCCATAACTATTCATTCAAAGTGCCATCGGGGGCATGTGTTATCCTATGGAGACAGCTCTTGTTAACAGTGTTTTAGCTATGTTTGTTTGTTTTGTTTTGTTGGGTTTAACGTCGCACCGACACAATTTCTAGGTCATGACTTTCCAGCTTTGATGGTGGAGGAAGACCTCTGTGCATTATTTCATCATGAGCGGGCACCTGGGTAGAACCACCGATCTTCTGTAAGGCAGCTGGATGGCTTCCTCACATGAAGATTTCAACACCCCTTGTGAGGCTCGAACCCACGTCGGTGAGGGGCAAGTGATTTGAAGTCATCGACCTAAACCACTTGGCCATGGAAGCCCCGTGTTTAAGCTATGTATAGTACGCAACGTTCTTTATTAGTTGGAGAACAAATGATTCAGTATAAGTATATGGTTAAATCTGCGTGTAAAACCTGTCAACTTTCATATTCTTCAAAAAGTTTGACATTTGTTAACTTTGGTTTGAATGAAAATTAATCCCAAATAAAATTAACTTCTCTATATTATCTGGGGGAAAAAAGAACAACTAAAACCTTAGTATTTCGTCAAAATCAAAAATTTTCCCGGGGGCACCAATTATAGTGGATTTCATGATTTCATCAATTGGCAGACAATTAAATTGCATTGAAATTCATTTTATCTTTAAAAGATGATATCCGCACATTTGTGTCCGCATGATATAGCCATTTTGGTCAAAAACCACAAAATTTGGTGCCAAGGATTTAAATGAATTCATGGTAACCAGAATTTTGAAAAACATAAAGCATATATTTGACCGTTTTAAAGTTGATAGCCCGCCCGCTTAGCTCAGTAGGTAGAGCGTCGGTCTATGGGTCGCGGGGTTGCAAGTTTGATCCTCGGGCGGGGCGTATGTTCTCTGTGACTATTTGATAAACTACATTGTGTCCGAAATCATTAGTCCTCCACCTCTGATTCATGTGGGGAAGTTGGCAGTTATGTGCGGAGAACAGGTTTGTACTGGTACAGAATCCAGGAACGCTGGTTAGGTTAACTGCCCGCCGTTACATGACTGAAATACTGTTGAAAAATGGCGTTAAACCCACAACAAACAAATAAAGTTGACAGCTATGTAATATTTTTACAGAAGTCCTGAGAGTACACATGCACTGCAAGATGAAAGTGTGGATGAGACTCGGAGACAGATTGCACGTGAATCAGACAAGATTCGGAGGGAGATGGAGCGAGAACGAAGAGCCAAATCCATGTCTCCTGGGCGAGATCGTTCACCGACAAGAACTTACCTTACCCTCACACAAACACCAAAGGTTAGTTTTATGAATACTTACGTATAGAATACTTTAAATCATCAAAGAATACCTTAAAACATTTTATTTTACACTAGAACCTTAATTTGTTTATGTTTAGATACAGTTTAATTGTGGTTTATTGTCACGAACCTCTTTATTTCCTTTTAAAAATAAATGTATTCTTTTTGGTTGGTGTACATACTTCCAATTTATTTTCGCCAAAAATACCACCCAGGTACACCAAAAATTTAATTAAGATACCTGGAAAGATTATCTGCAAAAAGCCATTTTAAGAAACGTCCACCAGAGAGTTTCTCTGTACAAGGTAAGATATATATTTGTGATATATAAAAAATTTCTTTTGTCTTTCCTACAGACAGTATATGACAAAGGTGATAGACCTAACGTAAACTGTGGAGCTGGAAAAAGCCTTTCGGATGAAGAAAAGGTATATGACTAAGGTTAAATGCTGCAGTTGTACTCGATGCTTTTGTATGTGAAGTCTTTTTCGGTTGTTGATAATGAAATCAGCTGGAAAAAAACAGTGTCTCTGAGCACCGTACATATCCTCAGTATACAAACATATGAAAGTAAACAGTACAAAAGCAGCTTAACATGAAACAAATGAGCAGAACTGCTGACTACCAATATACTTTTAACCCTTACATTGCTAAATTTCTATAATTAACTTGTCCATCTTCCAACTTGGACAGTACCATGAACTGTTAAAAGGGGTGTTTGCCATAAAGATACTGACTGAATGGCTAACAATGCAGATCATGATCAGACTGCACATTCGTCCAAATTGAAAGATGGACTAGTTCAGAGTCGGGGGTTCCATTTGACCCGGGACCCCGGGTCCGGACATGGGAGATTTTCAAAAGACGCTCAGAGGACCTGGCATGATACTTGCCTTGCGTCACTTGGGACCCGGGGGCATTTTCCTTTGATAATCCTTCCTCTTATCATTCATTTCCTGCAATAAAACTGTGTTATTAAATGACTCATGAATTCTAAATAAACTCTCGTGGTCACTGAAAGCACACATACACTAATAATGATATGCGTGATGTAAGCAGTAAGGTATGGAAGGCAGGGAGTCAAACCTCCGTCAACAAGTGATCGCAAGGTGGGACTTGTCTAATGACAGCAGTAAATTTCCAATCTACATTGTAATTGGTGAAAATGGCCTGATGTTATGTCTGTTTTTATGGACCAAAAGGTGTGAAAAATCGATAATCTGTGTATATATAAACAACCCATTATAGGAAAGATCGTTATAGAAAGATTTGATTAGGCAGTCAGTTGGCAATAATTAGATTACTGAATAACAAATTGGATAATTATAATCATTATTTTGTATGCTTGATACAATTTTATGAGCGGATCGGCTGTTTCGATATAGCAATTTTTTTATTGTTACCGAGTCTTAGTTTGGGAGGAAAATGCTTTAAAGAAGCAGAAATTGTAAGTTTTGAATAGCTATGATGAAAGAAAATAAATTAAAAACAGGTAATTTATCAGGAATTTAAGTCTTAACATTCGTTTTCCATATTTGTCACCTGTTTTCGCGACCGTGATTTTCGGACATACCTGCCCTTTCTTATGAGATTTTCTAGTGCAGTCTTAATTATTAGTCAATTAAAAGTCTGCATTTGCAAAAAATATGACTAACTGTTCCAAAAGCAGCCAATAGTTTGAAGCATTTTTGATAATAAAACATGCAAAGGCATTAAACCCCAACCACCATTCTTGTAATAGTTCCTTACTTAAAACTGAATAAGCCGTATAATGTTTATTATGAAGTAATTATTAGTAAAACAACTTTTGGTTAATATTATTGTGTTACCAGCTGGGTATTACTATATAAGAAAATTTAGTCAATAATCTTGACATGTTGGGACAGGACTCCTGTATTTTGGAAAAGGACTCTTCAAAATTTGGACCCAAGGGTCCTGGGACTCTTGGGTTTTAAGGTCTAGGGGAACCTCTGCAGAATTACACCAAACTTTGTCAGTAGCATCTTGGGGTTGACTTTTTTTCAAGTTTGTTCAAAAGTTTGAGTGATTGCACTTGGAGGCTAGTAGAACTGATGATAGTGAAAACCTTTAAACGTCTTGTCATGAACCTCTTTTTCTTTTGAAACACTTCACCAAACATGAGCAATCCTTGGATGGACCTTTCTAAGATTTGTTCGGAAGGTTATGCTTGATTGCACTTAGGGGCCATTAGAGCTAATTAATGCTGTAATAAAAACTCTTTAAAAAAAGACATCTTATGAACCACTTGATGGATCTTTACCAAAGTTGGTCTGTAGTATCCTTTGAAGAACTTTTCCCTACTTTATTATCCCGCACTAAAGACAGAGGGATACAATTTTGGCATTGTCCATCTGTCCATCTTTCTGTCGGTCTGTTGTGAGCCATATCTAGGAAGTGGTTTGGAATATTTTAATAAAACTTCATATACTTGTTCAACACTATAGGGAAATGCAACCTGTCAAGATTACACCAGAGTTATGGCCCCTAGTTACAAGTTTCTAGTGTTAACTATATAGAGTACTGTAAATATGGCAATTTGTGCTTCATAACTTGTGACATATTTGACCTAGAACTATGAAATTAGATCACCATAATGTGGCAGTGCACACACAATTTTGTCAGGATCTCTTTAGTAACTTCAGAGTTTATTGTTTAAAAAATCCATATATTTGTGTTAAACAAACTAACAAATTGGTAGAATTTCATTAAACTTCTTTCATTTTTTTCCATGAACATTTATTATCAACATGTGAAGTTGTGAACCCCCCACTCCCCACCCCCCTGCCAAAAATATTTTTTCTTTTGCCAGATATATTTCTTGCCATTTTTCACTACACACCCAATCAGCAGGGGATACCAATTCATTGAATTTGCTTGTTTATACAGCACCTTAGTTAAAAAAATTTATACATACAACTATTATGATTGCATTATATCAATACGGGTACAATTCATCACCATAAACCCATTGGTGGGTGTGGGGGGGGGGGGCGTTGGGGGAGTGGAAAGATACCAATTCATTGAATCATTGAATTTGCTTGTTTTAACTGTTCAGTTTGACTGCACTTTGGGGCTGCTTGAAATAACCTTTGAACAACTTCTTCTCATAAACAACTGGTTGGATCTTCACCAGACTTGGTTGGATGAGTGACACAGCTTTATCATGGCCCTCTTGTTTTAAGGAATTAACCTCTCCAGAGCAAAAACCTTTGTTCAAAAACATATATCAATATTAAGTTTGTTCTAAAGGAATTGCACTGTATACCTACTTTTACCTCACAACATGAAACATAAGAATATCTAGAATTCTATTGCCATGACAACAGATTGTAATTAAGTTTTTCTATTTTCCATGTTGGAGTGATAAAAATGAAAGAGTAAAGACATCCAGCAAATACTACTTTTAGTGATGGATTATGTATCTGATTTCACTTGTTAATGTGACCTGCTTATAATTCCCTGGGTGAAATATAGGAAGTTAATAAGGCCTAAAAAAAAAAAAAATTCTTTGTTTCCGGTAACATGCTAAAAAAAATTAGGGTAGGTAGGTCGGAATTTTTTTTTTTTTTTTGGAATTTTCTTTTATTAAGGGAGACTTTTTAGAAATTATTTTTGTGTCAAAAAATGAATACAAATAAGGGGTTTATACCTTTAGAGCATCAGTAAGTTGATTTCTAGCATCACTGGCCATGTTTAAAACGTAAAAAGTGCAGTTTTGCAACTTTTTGTTAAAAAGTTGAAAAAAATTTCTCAAAGGCCATAAAAACATTTAGGGTAGGGTAGGTCGGGATACCGGAAACAAACATTTTTTTTTAGGCCTAACTCAGAAATTTTAACCTTATAGTATTTCACAATGAACAAAGATGTTCCAAGTAATATCCTTGCTTTGTGAATGATAGAAGATTCTACAGAATTAGAAGAGGACAGTTTAGCATTTCTAAATGACACCTTGAAAGACCAGTTATTTCATTCGAAGTAGATAATTTTTAAAGTAGATATACCTCTCCAGAGCAACAGCCTCTGTACAACAAACACATTTCAGTCTCAAAGTTGCACTGTAAGGAGAAACTCCTCAAGACTTTCCACCCAGAGGAAAAAATTGTTTTTTTCAAGTTCAGTTTATTTCTGTAAAAAAATGGAGAAGGCTCAGACGTATTTGAATCATTCTCAAAATCAGCTTCCTAAAAATGCGCACCCCAGCTGGGGTCAGACATGCCATTTCTCGGGTGAGAGGCAGACACCTTATTTACAAGACTATTGTGATGTTGATAGAATATTGACAGAAGTTTACAAAATGTAGGACCAGCAATACAGTCAAACTTGTAAATAAGGTCTGTGTTTGGAAGAGGCAGAAATTGACTTTATTTGTAGGCCTGATGGTCATTAGGAGAAAATGCTGTTAAAATTACAGTTTACTCTATAACTATAACCAGGTGGTCTGTGCACAAGGGTGGTTTTTGCACAGGGGTGGTCTTTACACAGGGGTGATCTTTGCACATGGGTGGTCCATGAATAGGGATGGACTGTGCACAGGGGTGGTCTTTGCACAGGGGTGTACTTTGCACAGGGTTGTTCTATGCACAGGGGTGGTATTCAAAACTGGTTTTACTGTATTATTTATTGTAGTTAGATTAAAGGTTTCAGGGGTTTCTGTTTAGAAGTCACTGTATTTTGATTATGATTGTTGCAGGAGAGGTCAGCAGAACTAAAGGCAACTCACAGTGCTTTAGAAGTGACACAGTCTGCATTGGTAGAAGCTCGTAAAAACTTGAAAGAGGTTCAAGCACAGTTTGAAGATGTCAGGTAAAAACTATTTTAAAATCAGAAATATTTGCAAGGTTGAGAGGTATTAATTTTTGCTTATTTAGCATTTCAGTTACTATATTGGGTGTAATGTACATATTTTTTTACCTCCTGGAACTCTCACCAACCACCAACCAAATCAGCATGTAGCTCCAAAAGTATTTGACCTAGAGTCACCAAAGTTTACAGGAATGTTGGTCAGCATGTGCAGTTGTGCACCTGGGGTTTCGCGTCCGAATTCATTCAGTATTGTAGGAGTTATGGCCCCTGACTTAGGAAAAGATTGTCATTTTAATGTTTTGTCGCACGTAGCTCCAAAAGTATTTGACGTAGAGTCACAAAACTTTACAGGAATGTTGTATCTTAAAAATTGTTTAACCTGAATCATTAAAACCATGTTACAGTGGCAGGAGCGGGGGGCACCTGTGTCCTATGGACACACATCTAGTTTCTGTTGTACATGAAATCTTTTGATTGTAAATATTTCAATGCTGATTGAAAAAGTGTTTCTGCTGTTTTTGTTTCAGAACGCAGTTGATGTTGTCAGAATACAAGAAAGAAAACTCCTCTAAACAGCTTGCTCGGATATCAAATGACCTGCAGAGAAAGCAGGCAGAGGTTCAGAATCTGGATTCACAAACAAAAACCAGAATGGAAGAGTTGAAACAGTTCGATGCCATAGGATTTACAAAGGATGAGGTACGCAGAATCTTGAAGGATACCATTAACCCTTACCCTGCTAAATTTCTATATTGAACTGGTCCATCTTTCAATTTGGACAGTACCATTACTGTCAAAAGGAGTGCTTACCAGAAAGATTCTGACTGATTGGCGAACAGTGCAGATCATGATCAGACTGCACGATAAGGGTTCAGACAAAATGGCTACCATTCTAATTAAAAATTTAAATTTTAACAGCTTTCTTATTTTATGATGATTTCGAAAAATCCTTAACTTCTTAAAATTATATATGGAATGCTAACATACAAAATGAAAGTAAGAACAACATTGCTTTTCCCTTTAAGTATAAACAGATTGAGTAGTCAGCATTCGGACACTATGTTTTGTTCATAGGAGATAACTACTATAGCTGTTTAAATTTTATATAAGTATATTCATTTTCACCACAAATCATAGCATAATGCATACTTTGATGAGTATACATGTATATTTATTGAAGGCCGCATAGGACATTCTATGATAAGTAAAGGTTGAACAGTTATATACTTCATTTATTTGAAGCTATACAAAAGCTGTGCAGATTATATACTATGTATCTTGCAAGCTATACAGATTATATACTATCTTGCAAGCTATACAGATTATATACTATGTATCTTGCAAGCTGTACAGGTTATATACTGTTTTAACAGGCTGTACAGGTTATATACTATGGATATTGAAACTGTTAAGATGTTAGACTGTGTTTATTGTAAGCTGTACAGATAATTTACTATGTATCTTACAAACTGTACAGATTAAATACTGTTTATATTGTAGGCTGTACAGATTATAGAGGATGATGAAAAGATGAAGAGTAGGTTAAGGAATCTAGATGCCATACATGCCGTACAGATTACTAACAATATTCATTTCAGACTGTACAGATTAAATACTGTTTATATTGTAGGCTCTACAGATTATAGGGGATAATGAGAAGATGAAGAGTAGATTAAGGAATCTAGATGCCATACATGCTGTACAGATTATTTTTGATATTTATTTCAGGCTGTACAGATTATAGGGGATAATGAGAAGATGAAGAGTAGATTAAGGAATCTAGATGCCATACATGCTGTACAGATTATTTTTGATATTTATTTCAGGCTGTACAGATTATAGGGGATAATGAGAAGATGAAGAGTAGGTTAAGGAATCTAGATGCCATACATGCAGAGAGAGATGAGTTGATACAACAGCTTGATTCTACCAAGCAGGAACTGTTCACTGAATCAAAGAAAGCAAGGACTCAGATTGAAGAACTGAAAGAGGTAATTTGAGGCTGATTGGTACTGTCTTACATAAAAACATTTGTATTGTTTTTGAGGTATGAGAAAGAAGGTCTCGTATCTTCTATTGTGTTTCCTTAATTTTTGGAGAAAATAGATTGGGTTTTTGTTTGTTATGATGTGGGTTTAAAGCCGTTTTCAGCAGTATTTAATTACCGTATTGCAGTCTGTTAACCTTACCTGTTATGTACCTGGTCATGCCCCTCACCTCAGTGGATTTGAAACTTGGCTTTGGGTGTAGAATTTTTTCACATGAGGAAGCCACTCAGCTGGTATATGGAGGTCAGTGGTTCTACCAGGAGCCTGCAGAGAGAGGCATATGGGGTCATCCTCCACCAGAAAAGCAGGAAAGTCACTATATGGCCTACATTGTATCGGTGTGACATAAAACCCAACAAACAAACAGACTAAATTGTTTGCAAAGAACAAGCTTGACTTTAGCCTTAAATGATCCATACAGTTTTTATAATTTTGAAACTGATTTTAACTGAACATTTCCTACAGAAATGCTGGAAAAAAAAAAGTAAAATATATGACAAAATTGATTTGTAGCATAGAAACCAGTCTGATTGAAAAGCTATCAGGTAAAAATCAATATCACATACCTGTCCATTTCTGATGATGCACTGATAGTTACATTTGATGCAGCTACTGTTTTTTTTATGTAAATTCAATTTAGGTCTAAAATGCATAAATTCCCTTGAGAAGTGATACAATTGCATAAGGCTAGACTATTGAATATTTTCCCTTCCATTTTCTGTTTTGAATTGACAATTTTTATTATCAAGTTTTCCTGTCTTTCACACATTGCATAATTATTTTGTCTTCCAAGTCACCTACAAACACTGATCAGGTTTCTTTAGAGTGGAGAAAAACCAACCAGTCTCTTTGTTCCCTAGTGAAAGAACACCTTGTGTGTTTTTTTTTTCAAGGGGAAAGAATCAAGCAGTTATTTTTTTCATGGGGAAAGAATCAACCAGTTATTTTTTTCATGGGGAAAGAATCAAGCAGTTATTTTTTTCATGGGGAAAGAATCAACCAGTTATTTTTTTTCATGGGGAAAGAATCAACCAGTTATTTTTTTCATGGGGAAAGAATCAACCAGTTATTTTTTTCAAGGGGAAAGAATCTTCCAGTCGGGTTTTTCCCAGGGGAACTCCACTAGTTGTCTTTACCCTGTGGAAAGACATGACTGAGGAAAATTACTGACCATTTTACCATTTATTAAATTTCACTTGTTCAAAAAGACTTTTCCTAAAGGTAGTCTTAACCAACATGTTTCACTGTACAAAAAAAAAAAATATTTGCAGGAAATAGAAAATGTGACAAGTACATATGAACAAGCACAGACAGAGAGAGATGAAGCTGTTAAAAAAGTTCAGAAACTTGAGACGGCTTACAGGAAAATGGAGAAAGAGAAAAATGAACTTATTCAGGTAAAATCATTATCTTTGCAACTTATTACAGAAAAAGGATTGTTGTTGTCTGTTATTGAGGTATTCTTTCAGGTAACTTCTTACAAGTAGGATCATTTATTCAAACAAGTTACTTTGTCCCCTGACTTCCCCTCACAAAAATATTTCCCCCCCCACCCCGACTCCTTCTGACAAAAAAATGTCTACCTGACTTCTGACAAAAATGTCCACCTGACTTCTGACAAAAATGTCCACCTGACTTCTGACAAAAATGTCTCCTGCCTCTTGACAAAAATGTCCACCTGACTTCTGACAAAAATGTCCACCTGACTTCTGACAAAAATGTCTCCTGCCTCTTGACAAAAATGTCCACCTGACTTCTGACAAAAATGTCTCCTGCCTCCTTCTGACAAAAATGACCACCTGATTTCTAACAAAAATGTCCACCTGACTTCTGACAAAAATGTCTCCTGTCTTCTTCTGACAAAAATGTCCACCTGACTTCTGACAAAAATGTGTCCTGTCTCCTTCTGACAAAATTGTCCACCTGACTTCTAACAAAAACGTTCCAGTGACATCTTCTGACAAAAAATGTCTTCCGTACTTCCTCTGACAAAAATTGTTCTCCTGACAACTTCTGACAGAAAATCTTTCTCCTGAAAAGTTACCATGGACTAGTTCTGACAATTTTTTCTTGTATGAATAAGCCTGTTTTGATGTAATTTGGCCAGACTTTATTATATTAAGTAGATCTGTGTGGACAAAGTAAAACAGAAATGACAACATCATCAGAAAAGTATAACATAAGACCTAACCTTATATATAACAGTGCATTGTTTCAAGGTTTCATTATAAATGTGAAGCACAATAACTGCCTTAATTCATGTGATTCTTGCTCTCTGTTATATTGTAGTGCCCACATGACACAACTTAGACACTTTTGTGTTTTCATCCAGATTGTTTTTATTGAAAATTCTGTGAATTCTTTTATTTTATTACCTCACCTGAGCCAAAGGCTCTGTCGTCCGTCGTGTGTCATGTGTCCGTCAACATTTTCTAAAAAAATCTTCTTGAAAATTACACCAAACTTCACAGGAATGATCCTTGGGTGTCACCTTTTCATAATTGTTCAAAGAATTGAATTCCATGCAGAACTCTGGTTGCCATGGCAACCGAAAGGAAAAACTTTAAAAATCTTCTTGTCCAAAACCACAGGGCCTAGGGCTTTGATCTCTGGTATGTAGCATCATCTAGTGGTCCTCTACCAAAATTGTTCAAATTATCCCCCTAGGGCCAAATATGGCCCCGCCCCAAGGGTCACATGGTTTATATAGACTTATATAGGGAAAAGTTCGAAAATCTTATTGTACAAAACCACACGGCCTAGGGCTTTGATATTTGGTTTGTAGCATCATCTTGTGGTCCTCTACCAAGATTGTTAAAATTATCCCTCTTGGGTCAAATATGGCCCCGCAACGGGGGTCCCAAGTTTTACATAGACTTATATGTGAAAAGAAGTTTAAAAATCTTCTTGTTTGAAACCACAACACTTAGACCTTTGATATTTGGTTTGTAGCATTGTCTTATAGTCCTCAACTAAAATTGTTCAAATTGTACCCCTGGGGTGAAAAGAGGCCCTGCCCTGGGGGTCCAAAGTTTTATATAGACTTAAATTAAATATATAGGAAAAAAACTTTAAAAATCTTCTTGTCTGAAACCATATGACCTATGCTTTTGATATTTGGTATGATGCATTGTCTAGTAGTCCTCTGCCAAACTTGTTCAAATTATGCCCCTGGGATTAAAAGAGGCCCTGCCCTGAGGTCACTTAGTTACTATGTGAGTTGTATAGGAAAAAATACTTAAAAAATCATTTGATCCTATTTCCAAGACTGTTTTATAATAATTACCTGATGACCCCAAGTAATATGATGTCACTTGACTGTGGACTTGACCTACTGACCTACTTTCTTGTTTTTTAAGATACAGCCTTGAAATTTTGATGACATACACAGTTTTGCACGCCAATCGTAAAACTGAATATCATTGACCATGAATGTGATCTACTGACTTTCTTAATATTTTATCATCAGTTTGATTTTTGAGTCGGCTAAAGGCTGAAAGCCTTTTGACGAGTCCTTGCTACCCAACGATTCTCTAAATGGACCAAATAACACAGTGAAGGGATGTAGTTCCATTAGATTTCTCAAACTTCAAACAGTTCACTGCATGAATGAAGTTAAGTTGTGTCAATTCCCTTTGCTATGACCAATATACGATGTAATCTGTCATATTTATGACCTGTAATTGTGCAATTCTCGAATGTAACTCTTTAAGCATAAATGTGCATTTTAAGAATTGTGCAGGCTTACAAAGCTTGGGTAACATCCAGCGAAAGACAAAAAATAGTTCCAGCAGGGCTCCAGATAATATGCGTATTAGCGTAAATTATGTATAGAAATAATGCAAATACGCATGTCTAATAATTTCTAAGCGTATAAAAACGTATATAAAATTACAGAAACGCACACAATGCTTTTTTAAAAACAAAATCTGAATCGTCTGGATGCGTTAGGTAACATAGCCGATCAGCCTTAATTCTCCCACATTGAACGTAAACACGCATCGTATGATTTCTATAAACTTTGCGTGGGTTGAATTTTGCAGTCAGTAAACGGATAAAGTATCGGAAGAAGAAGCTCTTACTGGTTTGTTTAGTTACTACTGATATTAAAAATGATTTTAATTCTTATTTTTCGAGAAATAAACAAATCGGCGAAACATTAAATTGTATTTTCTTGTAGTTTTTGAAATCGAAAGTAGATCGTCTATGTTTGGCGAAACGAAACAACTTTTTTATGAAAAGATTTAAATAAGAGGTAATTTAACCGTCAATGTCAGATACTGCCAATTGCTGTTAAATGTCTTCGTATCATCACAATTTGTAAAATATATTGTTCAAACTGGAGAAAAGTGTAATCGTATCCGGATATAATATTTTGGGTAAATATCGAGCTGTGTTATGAAATTTTAAGAAACAAAAACTAAAAACAAACTGAAACTGGTAGACTATACTGTCAGTACATCAATCGTTAGCCGACTCAGGCCATTCAGGCCTTTGATTGAAACATGTAGCTCATATTACTCAGGTGAGCGATCCAGGGTCATTATGACCCTCTTGTTGACATAAAATGTTGCTTCTGCTTAAACGATTTATTGTCAGGACATGAACTTGCAGGTACATTAGGACTTAATTTGATATGTTGTGTTAATTCTCACATATTCTTCATGTGTATATATCAAACATTGTCGTGTAGATATGTTGGGTTTATTTTCCTTTACTTCATATTGAAGAAATATATGTTTTCGATAAATACCCACAGTATCATTATGATCAATATCTATATGTTCAGTAATACAAATATATTCTATATTTGCACTTTTTTTCATGTTGACGTTAGCATCCAAACGAATGTGAAGTCATTTGTATTGTACGTTGTTATTTCTGACAAAGGCATAAAAGCTGAAACTAGTAAAGAATGTGTTGTCTTAGTAATTTTAAATCCTTTTAATCTAGTGACAAAATCACAAAATTCATGAAAATTAGTACTCCCCCAAAAAGAAAAATGAGCCGTGCCATTAGAAAATCAACATAGTGGGTTTGCGACCAGCATGGATCCAGACCAGCCTGCGCATGCGCGCAGTCTGTCAGGATCCATGCTGTTCGCTAACAGGTTCTCTAATTGCAATAGGCTTTGAAGGCGAACAGCATGGATCCTGACCAGACTGCGCGCATGCGCAGGCTGGTCTGGATCCATGCTAGACGCAAACCCACTATGTTGATTTTCTCATGGCACAGCTCAAATGATTTTGCAGTATATTGTATTTCATCATCTAAACTATTTTCATAGCTATAGAATTATTTTTGTCCACAGTAATGCTTTTATTTTGTCATACGTATGAATTATCACTTAGGTTTTATATGTGGCCATTGTGCTAAGTATAAAATGAAAATATGTTTAAATGCAGGCAGTAAGTTCCGGGGTAAGTTCCGCTACATGTTTAATATTTCACGCTGTAGTTCACATGTAATTACTTAATAGCTAACTTAATGCTAAATGTTTATAATATATTACGTGTTAAATGTAAGTCACTATAAGTCATAGTGCATGTTTCTTTAAGCTCCATTTAGTAAATGTGATGGGGCTACATGTTAAATTGATTTCAGCTAATTTATGTTACACAAATTGATGATATTTATACTAAGACTTGTAGTTTTGTTCTGCCTGTTTCCATAAATTTCATGTACAAAGATGTGCTAGTACTGTATTTACTTTCAGTTAAATCATTGTGTCAAAGACTTTTTTTTTCATTATGATAGGTTGCAGATTTATTTTTTTTTACAAATTTTCACACTTCTCATCAACATTAATCTGTAAGTTCAATTCAGTGGTTCTATAACTCTTTCCTAAATTTAAGCAAAGTTTTGACTCTTGAACAATTTTAAACACGTGATTTATTTTTAATTTCTTGGAGTATGCGCTTATAAGACGCTCCCTGCTCTTTGAACTGGATATATGACTCTTAAGAATGCGTCTTATAAGCGAAAATATATTGTAATAGTTTGGTTGTATCATTGCATTTTTGCTGTTTTACATGAGAAGAGCATTGCTTTCAACTGTTCAGACTAGACAAAATTATGTCCCTTTTTTCTCAGGCTTTTTTAGGTTTTAGGGAAGAATATGACACTTACATCTCATTTAATTCACTAGTAAGTTTATTAGCTTATTAATGTTCTATCTCACCTGCTTCATATTTTACAAATGAATTGTGCTGAATGTTAAACTAGTATTTGTTAGCCCTGTATTTTTGTGATATGTTTTAATCACTTTTTAGCAGCGTAATATTATAGGTGCTAGTCTAAGTCAATGTTATATGTATTACGGTGTTATATGTGTTAATATAATGTTTAGAAGATAACTATGTTATTCATATACATTATGTTTTATTAGCAGTTATATGATAGAAATTTCACCTTAGTATTGAACCATTATATGAATTATAAGACAGTTTCACGCTGAGTTAATAAGGTGCTAGTCTGAAGTGACAAGGTGCTAGCCTCAATCTGTAACGTATTATGTTCTTAGGCAGCATGATTATGTTATTGTAATGATCAGAAGTTCATTGTATCGTTTTGAAAATTACGAAATATTTGTTTTAACATATACACTGGATCCCATCAAAGCAAACACCAAAGGAAGAGTTTAATTTGAAAGGGTTTCAATATTAGAGGGGTTATTTTCAATAGCAGGAACTTATTCTGAACCAAAACAATAGTTTTGTCATATTGGATTCTTGTTTCCAAGAGATTCTTTTGTAATGCAAATAGTTTAATTTTTAGTAAATTTATAAAAAAAATTCAGACATTGTTTGACTTATAGCCATTGTGTAGAATGAAAAGTACCTGCAAATTAGATTCTTCAGGTTCCAAAGTTGTAAAATTTAGTTAAGAAACCAGTCAGAGAATGCTGCCTTTGCATTTGTCAGTTTTGAATTTAGTATCAGAATCAACCAATCTGATGCTAGAATTTTCAGTCTGGTCTCCAAATTTGGAATTTAAGATATCCTATCTCTTGTTATTTACTTATAGAGAAAAGGGAAGTTTTGAATATTTTGAAATACATTTACATGTGTGGCATTTAATCTTTATTACTTTTGCATTTCTTCAGGAGAAAACACGCCATTATGAAGAGGAACGAGAAAAATACAAGTCGGAGAAAAACGAATTGAGGAAACGTAACTTAGATGAAGTGGAAACAATGCGACAAGATCTCATTAGAATGACAAATAAAGTTGCAAGTCTGCAAGATGAAGTGAGGGCGAAGGAAGAACTACATTTACAGCTCAGGTCAGTTATAAGAATTATGGTGAAAGCCGTGTGTAGCCGTTCAAATTATTCTTGATAAGAAATGAAAATTAATGGCCATTAATGAAATATGGTGTCTGTATTTTGTTTTAAATAAAGTGAAAACATTTTACTGGATAGCAATATAATACTGACAGTTTAGAATTGTGGTCTCATCAAATAAGCCATAATAGGTTTGTCTGCAGTAGGGCTGAAACAATGGACTTGAAAAACCCTGTATTTCTCTTTAACCTTTGCCCTGCTAAATTTCTAAAATGGACTGGTCCATTGTTTAGTTTGGGAAGCACCACTTACTATTCAGAGGAGTGTTAACTGAACATTTACTGACTGAATAGCGAATAGTGCAGTCCAGGGTCACAAAACTTGTACTAATGTGGAAAAAATTACCACAAGTTGTAATAAAAATTGCAAAGGTGTGTCTTCAACAGCCTGAGCTTAGTAAAATTTCAGCTGTATAAATTGATGCTAATGTTACAGGGATCAGATATTGACACTGCAGGAGAAATATGAACATGAAAAAACAAGCCGTAATTCAATCCTCGATGAACACAAAAAGACCCTTCAAACACTGAGGAAAGAAACGGTGAGTAAAACTGTTCTATTCTGTATTAGACATAGCTTGCATTGGTCAAATATTGAAGGATGTCAAGCATTTTGAATTCATAAACGGCAGGTTTGATGTGCAGACTGGTGAGAGAACATGTGAAATTTTACCGCATGACATCATATTCATTACTATATTGATGAATGAAGTTCAGCATAGTTTCAGTCCAATTCAAAGAGAACAGCAAATCAGACCTGTCTTGAGTGTCTTGTAATGATTGTGTCAATTTCAGGATACAGCAATGGTTCAGATGAGGGAATCATTATTTCTTGAGAAGCAGAAAACGGTTGATATGATGCGTGAAGAACTAGATCAAGAGAGGCGAGATATTGCGGCACGTACTGAGGAGAGATATGACTCTCAAATCACAGAACTTGAGACAATTATCAAGGTATGTGCACACGCTGGCTAGCATATAGTAATGTCACACAATATGTGTGGTAGCCATGGTAGTTTTGATCATATGTCTTGCAAGATATATATCGTATAGCTTATCATTGCATTTTGTAATGAAATACTTATGATGTTCATGTGTTTCACGATACTTGGCTCTGAAGAACAATATGTGACAAGATAACACGTTTGAGCAAGTTAGTTGCTACATTAGAAACAGATCTGACATACTGTGTCGCTAAAACAGAAAAGTTTTCACTACTGTGCAATGGTTGGCTGCTTAATTAGAAACAGGTCTGACATAAAATATTGTGTGACTATGTCAAATCAAGTGATGAGATTACATTAAGCTGCTAAGTTAGAAACAGTTCTAACATAATACTAATACATTGTTTAGCTATTTCAAACAAAATATTTGTTACAGGCTAAAGCAGATGAGATTACACATTTAGCAAGTTAGCTGCTAAATTAGAACGTTTTATGATCATAATATACAAAATGTTTGCTTTAGGCTAAAGCTGATGAGAACTTCTAGCTGCTATATGGAAACAGTTCTGACATATATTGTGTGGCTGTTTTTGATGAGATATTTCTTTCAGGATTTTGTGTGGCTGTTTTAAATAAAATGTTCCTTACAGGCTAAAACTGATGAGATTACACAAGTCATTTGAGCAAGTTCGTTGCTAAATTAGAAACAGTTTAGACATTTAGTGTGTGGTTTATTTGAAACGAAATGTTTGTTACAGGCTAAAACTGATGAGGTTACACAAGTCATTTGAGCAAGTTCGTTGCTAAATTAGAAACAGTTTAGACATTTAGTGTGTGGTTTATTTGAAACGAAATGTTTGTTACAGGCTAAAACTGATGAGGTTACACAAGTCATTTGAGCAAGTTCGTTGCTAAATTAGAAACAGTTTAGACATTTAGTGTGTGGTTTATTTGAAACAAAATATTTGTTACAGGCTAAAACTGATGAGATTACACATTTGAGCAAAATAGCTGCTAAATTAGAAACAGATCTGACTAGAAGTAAGGTGAACAGGGACGATGAAATAAAAATGCAGGTATATATATGTATAAGGTATATATCCATATATTTTAATTGTTTAAGAAATAGGAGGCACTTGTTTGAATAGCAGTAAATTAATGAAAGTTATTGTAGAGATGGTACCAAAAAAATTCAAATTCATCTTTACAGGTTTTTTTCAGAGTGGAATGATAGCTAAGTGCACCAATTTTCTAAATATATTTATGGTTTTCCTCTTCTCCATGTCAAAAATAGAAATATTTGATATCTAAAAAATGGCTTTCTGAAAATATCTGAAGCAAAATGGACAACTCTTGTATTGACAGTTTTTCAAAGATTTAAGGACTTCCCCAATTATAGTCTATATCAAAAGCTCCCACAGCTAAATAAATTCAATAGAGTATAAGGTAAGTTTACTCTACTTTCAACATTTTGAAAGAGCCTATACTGAACTTCCTTTTGTCTTTTAATAAAGTCAAATTCCAAGACTAGCCAAGAGTCTGAAACGCTTGAAAAAATTCTGAGTGAAAGAGAATGACATGCTCTTTATTATAAGCTTACTAAAACCATACCAATAATGTACCTTAAGGAAGTTATTAAAGATTTTATATTGTAAACAAACCCCTACACCATTTTACCATCAATATTTTCCACTCATGAATGCACTCAATTCAGGTGAAAATTGTTGATATATTTGTAAATGAGAGGCCCCAACAAAAACCTTTTTTCAAGTTGTGTAAACAGTATAAGTTTTAAATTAATGTTGATATCTGAAACTATCCGATTACTTTGTTTTCAACAATAAATAAAACACCTTTAGTTTGTTTAGGGTAGTTGACCTGTAACGAAAATCATCAAATAGAGTAATCTCCATATGCTTTTTCAGCATTTATTCGTTTTTCAAGGAAAGCAAATGATCGTGCTAGTTCCCTCCAGAGAATGTTTAAATTGAGAATTGCTTAAAATACATTTCATAGAGTCATTACCTGTCAGCTACCTTAACATGTAGTAATTACAACCACTACCTTAAAACCTTGTAATTATATTTGACGACAATGAATTTTTGTGTTACCAATTTTACTTTTTTTGTTATTTCTCATTGTTGGATATATACATTTTACATTTTGATATATAAATGTTGTGTAAACCAATGTATGACCATTGAGAACAATAAGTAAACAACTTTGGCTAAAAGATCAAAACTTAATAACATTTCTTAATGTCGTTTATTTTCTTCAAAGGAATATATGCATTACTCTATATAATCTTCATGCATTACTTAACTTTCTATCAGGGCCTCACTACAACTTACAAAATAACTGTCAGTGTAAGTCATGAGAAAAGCATGCATATTGTACATTGAATACAAAAGGATTTAAACAAATGTAGGTCATATTTTGTCTGCCTAATAAATTCACTTTTGATCAATGTTTAATATTGGCTTCAGTTTATTGATCAATTCAGAGTTGTCCCCCTTTGATTTATTTGGGTAGGTACCATCTCTAGTTATTGCCCAGTTCACCTGGTTAGTCCAGCAGGCAGAGTAAGAACATCAATTTTGAATACATACTGATTTGACAGAAGACGAAAGGGTCTCCATGGTCAAGTGGTTAAGGTCACTGGCGCCTCATCCATGTGAGATTGGGATTAAAACATTACTTGAGGTGTAGAATTCATCATGTGAGGAAGGCTGGTGGTTCTATCAAAATTCCAGCCCGTGCCTGAATCAGTGGCCTCCATGGCTGATCGGTTAAGGTTGCTGACCTCGAATCACTTGCCCCTCACTGATGTTGGTTCGAGCCTCACTCGGGGCGTTGAATTCTTCATGCGAGGAAGCCATCCAGCTGGAAGGTGGGTGGTTCTACCCAGGTGCCCGCTCGTGATGAAATAATGCACCGAAGGGCACCTAGGGTCTTCCTCCACCATCATTATTCAAAGCTGGAAAGTCGTCATATGACCTAAATTGTGTTGGTGTGACATTGAACCCAACAAAAACAAACAAAACATGCTTTAATCAGTGCTCAGAGGGTTTCTTGTGGCCTTCCTCCATGGTAAAAAGGCTGGAAAAATCACAATACGGAGTGACCCTAAACACAGCAAGAACAAAACAATTTATTTTATTTATTTTGTTGGGTTTAACGTCGCACCGACACAATTTTAGGTCATATGGCGACTTTCCAGCTTTAATGGTGGAGGAAGACCCCAGGTGCCCCTCCGTGCACTATTTCATCACGAGCGGGCACCTGGGTAGAACCACCGACCTTCCGTAAGCCAGCTGGATGGCTTCCTCACGTGAAGAATTCTACGCCCCAAATGAGGTTTCGAACCCACATCGATGAGGGGCAAATGGTTTGAAGTCAACGACTCTAACCACTCGGCCACGGAGGCCCCTAAAAGAACAAAACAAAGACAGAATACAATAATTGAGCCGTGCCATGAGAAAACCAACATAGTGGGTTTGCGACCAGCATGGATCCAGACCATCCTGCGCATCCGCGCAGTCTGGTCAGGATCCATGCTGTTCGCTAACAGTTTCTCTAATTGCAATAGACTTTGAAAGCGAACTGCATGGATCCTAACCAGACTGCACTATGTTGGTTTTCTCATGGCATGGCTCAATTCGTCTAGTCATTCAACTACTGATTCATGTGGAGAAGTTGTCATGTATTTCTGGAAAACAAATAATTACTGGTATGAAATCAAGGAGTAAGGGCCATCTGTAAATGACTTCAATACTGGTTAAGCTCATTTTCAAAATAGCAGATTTTGGCATGTATGGTTAGCTCGGAGTATAAGGGCTGTATTATAGATGACCGTGACCAGAATACATGGAAAGGTTAGCAACAGTTCTGCCTTTTCAAGCAAAACACTTGTTACAAGATTTTGACAATACATGAATACACTAGCAGCTTCAAAATTTCAGTCTTGGCATGACAGTCTCTAATGTCACTAGTCCTTTAGATTTTTGTTTTGAAGGTACTTTGACAATAACCTTAGTAAAAGAGTTAGTACTGGTTTGAAATACTTGTTATCTAGTTGTCATTATCCTTTAGCCTGTTGGCAGCAAGTGATTCTGCCTTTGCGACCAGTGCAGACCAAGATCAGCCTGCACGCTGATCATGGTCTGCACTGTTCGCTATTCAGTCAGTAAATTTTCAGTGAACACCCCTTCGAATCATAAATGGTACTGCCCAAATTGAAAGATCGACTAGTCCATTTTAGAAATTTAGCAGTGTGAAGGTTAAAGGGGAATGAATGCATAACCATACGTTGATTTTATTTGAAAGCCATGTTTAAACCATTTGAAAAATGATTTTAAATTTGGACCACTTTTTGAAAAAGACATGACATTTTGATATTAAAGAAAATGGCTAACCATTGAGGCAGCCATTTTAGTGTGTTTATGACATCTTTCATTCTATTTGAAAAAAGTTATAGAAAATATTTTACATGTACAGAATTACAGATATATAGTTCAAATAAATGTTTAAAAGGTAATTAAATTTACCATTTTGTTTTATGTTGCCATGGAAATGAAATGGCTGCCATTTTGAACAAATATTGAAATGTTTATAACTGGCATTTCTAAGCTGATTTTTAAAAAATTTTCACTGCCTTATATGATAAAAAATGACCTGTCAGATAGACTTAACATTACCACAACGTTTCCTTCCGTTTAAGTATGGTAGATCTAGCTAAATTGCCTAATTTAGAATTAACTACTGGTGTAAAGTGATGGATGGGAAAGAATGTTAGACTCGTCATATGTAAAAAGATTTATCATCTATAGGTACAGGAAGCAGTGAGCAAGGAGAGAAAGAACTTAGAGGATGACAAGGACTGGGCGATGCAGCAGTTGAAGGATCGACTGGAGCACGAGCACCGGGAGAAGATCAAACATTTTCAGGAGCAGATGACAAGGATGAAAGATGAACAGAGAGGTCTAGAGGCCAGGATGAAAGAACAAAGACATGTAAGAAGCTTAACATTATAGATGCTATGTTAGTTATCTTTCTACCTTGCCCGAGCACAAAGACCTTATGGTAGGCTATTGTGGTCACAAACTGTCCAGTTTGCTTGTGTACATTCCCACTTGTCTTCAGATAACATATCCTTTTTGTCTAGTGGAAATTGATGGAACTTTTGAGGGATGGTCTTATTTCAAAGTTGTTCAAACAGTTGTGCTTTATTATTCGGATTTGTCAAAAGACATGGCCACCAGAGCTAAAAATAGAAGTTTCTACAAAAGCCATCTCCTTAATCACTGGTTAAATTTTGATACAGTTTCAGTTTGATGGCCCTCTATTAAAGTCATTTTGATTTGTCCAAAAAAAAAACACACCAAAAAACATGGCTGCAAGGGGCGTGGCTAATTTTCATACATGACTCTATTGAAAATTCTGAAATCTACCGTCTGCAGATCAACTTACAAAGTAATTTGGCAGAATATGCTTCTTGGATGTCTGTACCAAAAGTATACTACCTAGTAATATAGTCAAGATATTTTTAGCTCACCTGAACTTTGTTCAGGGTGAGCTATTAGTATAGGTGGATGGTCTGGCGTCCATCGTCATGCCTCCGTTTTGTTTTAATGAATAGCTTAAAGGATTTTCACCAAACCTAGTTAGAAGCAAAGTCAGATGGTTAAGGTTTTCATCAGGTGAACGACTTAATCCCATTTGGGCCTCTTGTTTCTAAATCAAACTCAAATGTAATGTCTCTGGTTTTAATTTTATTTTTGGCCAGAATTATTTTATGCACATGGCAAAATCAAATATTGGATGGTTGAATACGAAATGTGAGGGAAAGATATCGACTGTTCAAAGGCCAGTTTAAATGTTAAAACTAATACATATCAACTAACATCAAAAAATAAAAGAAATAGGTCTTTAAGTGTTAAAAATATAGTACCATAGATTTTACTATTGTGAGCTTCCGTGTAAAAAACATTTTTAGATTCAAAAGAATTTCTTTTGTAAACACATTTCCATTTTCCTTGTTTGGAATTTTGAAATTAAAAATCTTTCAGTAAATTGAAAAATTATTGATGAACTGAAAGTATAATATTTGTTTTTGCCATAAGCAAATAGTAAATATATAAACAGCAAATAATATTGGAAAAATATTAATTATTTATATTCATAGTGCTCTGGCTGACTGAAAAGGGACTGGTTCTAAAAATTTAATTACAAATGACCTTTTTTTGTTAAAAAAAAACACACTCTGTCTGCTGTGAATGGACACTTTATACTGCTTTATAATATTCATTGCTTGATGGATGAAATAGTAAGATTTAAAGGTTTTTGTTGTGTAAATGATATAGTGTCTGCCCCTCATGTCATGCAGCACAGGTTTGAGCTCCAGTTGATGCAGATCTGTTTCTCCTTAGAAGCCAGTCTTTTTTTTCTCCCAGAAGCTGGCTTACATATGAGGCGCCATGAGAAAACCAACATAGTGCGTTTGTGACCAGCATGGATCCAGACCAGCCTGTGCTTCCAAAGCCTATTGCAACTAGAGAAACCACTGACGAACAGCATTGATCTTGACCAGACTGCAAGGATGCGCAGGCTGGTCTGGATCCATGCTGGTCGCAAACACACTGTGTCGGTTTTCTCATGGTGCGGCTCATATGCTGACAGCTAGATCCTTTCATAAGAGCTGGGGCTTTGTATTAGAGTGGTTAAGGTCATTGGCTTTGAATCACTTGCCCCTAACCAATGTGGGTTCGAAACATAGCTTTTTCATGTGAGGAAGACATCTAGTTGTCTTATGGAAGGTCGGTGGTTTCACCCAGGTACCTGCGCATGCCTGAGACGCCTGTATTGTAAGGCCAGCTGAGCTCTTCCTTAACAACCAAATGCTGGAAAAGTAGCCACAAGACCTAAATTGTGTTTGTATAACTAAACCAAACAGTAAAATAAAAAACATAAAAGCAGTGTAAAATGTATAATGGATTGGGTTTGAGTCTTAATAGTAGAATAATATCAACATTTCTTTCAATTCTATAGGCCTTTAAAACAAACTATTCAGGGTTACCAGTATTTGATTTGTGTGTTATCATTTGTCAATGCTTTTGATAAGTGATTCAAACTAAAGTTGGCAACTAACACTGCCTATTCCGGATGAAAGTTATTTCAAAAAATGGATTTTTTATTGCATGTTAAACTCTTGCAGGCGGTAAGTTGTATGTGAATTTTTGAACTGGCATGTGGATAGATTTTATGATTTTCTGCAGAAGCTGACTTGTGTAAAAATGTGTTTATGTTTTGTTAGCAAAGCATCTAATAATGTTGATGTGAACATGTTTGATTTATATAGGGTTTATTAGCTTGATAGCTTTTACCCAGGTTTAGTTGTTAATGTAGAATAGAATGTTGGAGGTCCCCCACCAGCAATCTTTTTTTTCTTTGATTTGCATATACATGTACATATTATTGAGTAAGAATTTTTCATATAATTTTTTATGATTGTTTAATGACTGGTAAAATATTTTATAACATAGCAGAAAAAAAATTAGGTCTCTAGGCCAGGTAAGAGAAAATTTATGTTAATCAGATTTGTTTTAAGGGAAAAGAAATATGAATGGTGAATTATAGACCTTATAAAGTTGAAATGAGCCGTGCCATGAGAAAACCAACATAGTGGGTTTGCGACCAGCGTGGATCCAGACCAGCCTGCGCATCTGTGCAGTCTGGTCAGGCTCCATGCTGTTCGCTTTTAAAGGCTATTGGAATTGGAGAAACTGTTAGCGAACAGCATGGATCCTGACCAGACTGCGCGGATGCGCAGGCTGGTCTGGATCCATGCTGGTCGCAAAGCCACTATGTTGGTTTTCTCTAGGACAGCTCAAATATACTTTACTGGTTCGCCTTTTGAGTGTCAAACACCAAGTCCGTGAAAAATAGTCCATCAAGACTATATTAACCTTTAGCCTGCCGGCAGCAAGTGATTCTGCCTTAGACGTACAGGCCGATATTTGTCTGTACTGGTCGCTATACAGTCAGTAAATTTTCAGTGAACACCCCTTCGAATAATAGATGTTACCGCCCAAATTGAATGATGGACCAGTCCATTTTAGAAATTCTGTGGGCTAAAGGTTAATGATTCCACAGTATTACAAAATTCAAACCAGTTTTTCATCTCATTTATTTGGCTAAACTTTATTTATACATTATATGTAAGTTTAAAAAATGTTTAAATCCTGCATTTTCTACAGAATTGTTGAGATTTTTAGTGCATTTATGTCTGTCATGTATTATTTAGAGTTATCAAAAGAAACTGATTTTGCTTACGCTAAAGTTTTAGTTATTTGTGTGAAAAAATAAATTGGATAGCAATAAAATGGTTTAGAATAGTAGAATGTATTGTAATTTCGGTACAGTGATTTTAAATCAAAATTTGTACAACCATAAATTCATTTGTATATAGCTTGGATTAATTATTTTCAAATGAAAGAAAGTACTTTAGTCAGTTTTAGCAATTTAACAAAAGCTGTGTATGTTGTGTAACAATGCAAGTGAAATGTATTTATTCTGATTCAAAATTATCCTTAAATTTGGCATTCTGGTACATGGAAGATTTTTCAGATGACAGGTTGATTTTCAATTTATGATGTGTGTCATGAAAAATAGACCATTATATAGATTGGCATTTTTTGTCAGAGATCATAGTATTTTTTCATGTTTTTACTTTTATAGAGTCCTTTTTTGAGTTGTGATATGCATTAACAATTGTGTTTTAACATGACTGTTCTTGTTTCGGTAACCAGAATTTGAAAAAAATTGTAAGATGGTTTAAGGAAGTCGTTTTTAACCTGATGGTACACAGTTGCATAATTAATTCTTAATTCAAATTTGATGACTGTTATAGAATATTGTCCACTCCTCCATTTTCATTGTACATACTAGTGTGCAAAATTGATTCATACATATTCAAAACTGTCGAAAACTATTACCTTCTAAATATTTTCTTTAAAAACTAGTGCGCAAAATTGATCCACACATGTTCTAAACTGTCGAAAAACATTATCTTTTCAATATTTTCGTAACTCAAAAGCGAGAATACTTGTTTGTTTAATCTTTTGTATAAAATATAAGATAAAAATATTTACAACAGCTCCTTAAGCTGGGAAAACAAACATCTTAAAGACGCTTAAAGAACAGTAGTTTTAAGTGCAAGTGGCGGTAAATTATTAATGCATTATAGCGATTATACGAATGCTTCTTTAACGTACATTTACATAAAAGGTGTACTAAGTTGAATGGATAAAGAATTTATTAGCGGTGGGAGATTGATTATCTTTGGGCATTTAAGACAGGCATTTCAACTCGCCAATAGCTTTCTATATAAGCACTGTGAACTATTGATAAATCATTAGTATAGTGATTACATTTAATCACCCGTTTTAATTGTAAAGAAAAAAAAACTTTCGAAACGTGATTTATGGTAGACGTTTAATTACTGTCAGTGGTTTGTTGACGGTTGAAGTGCAGTCGAAAGCCTTATGGAATATTTTTTTTATTTTAAATAATTGTGTAAAAAAAAATTTAAAATTGTGGAGTTTTCGCCTGAATGCAAGTATACTATGGTGAAATGAATAATTAAAATGAAATTGATGTTCAATTTAACTCAGTGTGCAATTAAATAGATTGAAATAATTTAATAATTAATGAAGGAACATAGAAGATAGTAGAGAATATACGAGAGGCATTCATACATTTAGACCATCAGCCACAATGGTTGAATATTAGTAGGCTTGAACAAGTAGAGAACTACATAGCTTTGAGAGAACGCCTGTAGCCTGGATTGTGAAAAAAAAGTTTTCAAAATAGTGGAGGTATCAATATCTTAAAAATGGATCTGGATTATGACCAATTGAGAGAAGTCAGGAACAGGTTCTTGTCCTGTTCACGGGTAATTTTTTGAAATCTTAGTTTATTGGGAAAATTATTTATTTAATTTGTATTATATATTAAATGCTATGTTTGTGTTTTTACACAGGAATAAACATTGAGACTTCTTTTAAATACAAGAATTGTGCTAGCCTTTGGTAATTGCAATTTTAAGATGAAATGACACTGAAGGGTCTGTTGTAGCGTTAGTTTGTAAATAATATCACTAATGCAGTAGGTAGACTGTGTGATTGGAGTATTCACAATTTACAAAAAAAAGTTTTACTGTACTTACACAGTAAATGAACCCTTATCATGCTGGACATGACTCAGATTCCACCCCCCGCCCCCACCCCCCGAGATGTAAATATGATGTAAACATTTCGACACCCTATGAAGATGTATTGTATTTTCTGAGAGTTTCAGTCGAGTCTTGATGTGGTCTATTCTCCCTTAGGATGGAAATAATAATGTCTATTTAATTTGCAGGATATTTTATTTTCGACATATTTCATATTGAATACTATAATATTTGAACATTTTATGTTTGAAAACAGTTTATCAGACAAAATTCTTCTACTTCCCGTTCTCCAAAAAAAAAGTCATGGACATACTTTTCTTTTCAGTCATCTAATTAATGCTTCTGGTATGCTAAATTATGTTAAAATTATGCTGAAATTAAAAAGAAAAGTTCAGAAGTGTGTAAATTTTAGGAACATGTTTAAACACCTTTACATAATTATTGTATGTTTAAAGTAAAACTTGTTGAACAAATAGTTTATCAAGGGGTATCATAAAACACTGAGATACAGCGATAGTATTGTTCTTGTATTCTAAACATTATTATTCTACCCTTTCAAACTTTAGCCTAGTCTTATCTATATGGCTTTTACTCTTTTGTAAATATAGTAACTTGTATTTAAACATGATAAATTAAAAGTTAATTTTGACAGTCTGTAAAATCAGAAATAGTTTGGCCTAAAATTAAGAAAGTATTATTATCTTTTAGGATATATGGTTCTGATTCTGAATGAATATAATTATGGTCTTTTAAATTAAACTTATGACAAAAGTTACAGATGTAACAGAGCTGTGTGTGAATAAAAAAATGGTGTTATTCTTAATACAGGAGGGACAGGCTGCTTATATATATCACACATATATATATTGAAAACGATACAAATGTATTAAACAAAGAAAGAAATACTAAGATAACTTACCTACCTGCCTACCCAGCCGTTAATGAGAGGAAACAAAGATATTTTAAAGATTGGCCTTATATAACTAGAGGTGTACTGGTCAGGAACCCAGGCAATCCTTGCGTGTATCAGTGCTATACACTGGGCACGTTAAAGAACCAGGCTGTCTATTCGAAATGAGCTAGGCTAAGTTAGCCGGACAAGCCTGTATCTGATTTCTGATCTCTCAGTCGTGGGGGCTTTGTCTCACTCTGTCCCGCTGGTCAGATCGCTCTGTGTCTGTACTAGTAGAGGATGAATTATGCGCCCTGTTTGGCTGCATTTGAACTATGTAAAGTGCCTTTGAACATGAAATTGATCATGAAAAGGGCGCTATATAAATCTGGTATAATAATAATAGTAATAATAACTTAATGGACTTTTTCAATGCATTAGGGACCACACTTATAATGTATAAGTGTATTTCCATGTTCTATAAATTTTATACAATAATTTTGTCACCTCAGCACAAAATCTCAATAATGCTTCTGTATTTCAATGCATTTATTCAGTTTTGTGCCAAGGTGACAGTATGATAAAGATTTGTTTTCTTTTGAGGTGTATTGTGGTATTAAAGTTTACAACAAATGAAAAGGAACTGTCATGCCTTAAAAAATAGTGAAGTTCTGAGTCCTATATAGGCATGTACTTAACTGTCATGTATTTAATTGCAGATGTTCATCTTCAGTTCGTAAAAAAAAAAAATCGTAAAATATGTAGAAGTCCCAAATGATATTTTCACAGTTACAAAACAGATTTCTTCATGCAAAGAGTTAAAAAATTGTTTTTGTAAAAAATGTTATTATTTTTTTTTTTTTTTACTACTCTGTTTTGTTATTTCTGGAAAATTTTTAGACTATGTGTACATGACATAATAAGGCAAATGTACATAACTGATTACTTTCATGTCAGGAATTGGAAGAGCTGAAGAACTCAAACAAAGCAGTAGTGCACGAGAAACTTGTGGCTGTAGCACGTGCCAAGGAGTTGATGAGACAGGAGCAATTATCAGAGTTAGACAGAATTAAAGAACAATTGAAACAGGTAAATGAGGAAAGTAAAGAAATTATTCACTTGCTGTTTTAGAAGGTCAATCCAACAGTAGTAAAATTTCTTGTCTTGCTGCAATATTATAGTTTACAAAACATATAAAGGTACCGTAATATGTATTTATTTTTTTTCAAATAACTAAGTGGATGTGTCTACCACAATTTTACAACAAAACTATTCAGTTCAATGCCAAATTATTTTAGGGACTGAAGAAGTTACATTGATCTGCAAGGAGAGTGCATAGCTTGCTTTTGGATAGGTCGGAATGAGGACAGTGGTTTCAAGGTTATACTGTGATGCTATAACACCCTTCTATTTTGATGGTAATCATGTATAATATAATTGAGCCGTGCCATGAGAAAACCAACATAGTGGGTTTGCGACCAGCATGGATCCAGACCAGCCTGCGCATCTTCGCAGTCTGGTCAGGATCCATGCTGTTCGCTAACGGTTTCTCCAATACCAATAGGCTTTAAAAGCGAACAGCATGGATCCTGACCAGACTGCGCAGATGCGCAGGCTGGTCTGGATCCATGCTGGTCGCAAACCCACTATGTTGGTTTTCTCATGGAACGGCTCATATATGTTTTTGATGAACAATATTGTACATGTTTAAAGTTATTTGAATGAATGTTAATGGGATGTTGTCTCATTTCATTTCTGTCATTACAGGAGCATAAGAAAGAAATTGACAAATTAAAGGATACAATCAGAGTTCAAGAAGAAGAGCTACGTCAGTTCCGTGAGGAGCGGATGCGTTTAGCAAGACAACAAAAAGAACTCAGTTTTTCTCAGGACCGGACAGAGCGAACATTGGTTAACGAGATTAATGAAGAATGCCGGAAAACATCAGAGGTGCTTGGGCTCACACCCAGACAGATTTCACTTAGCAAGTTAGTTCTTTAATTTTTTACAATTAAAAAATGCAGAAATTTCTTTAAAACTAAACAAATTGTTTGAAAGCAAGTCATTCTGCAGGACGAGCTGCTTAAAATTTTCACTCATCCTGCTGCAATTTGTATTTGGTCTGCAACTCACTTGAGAAAAATGCCTATTATACTGTATTGTTCATAATGCATCTGTTTGCGTATGGTGAAAGTGGTACAGGTCGTTTATTTTATGGACTGTACATACCGGAATCTTGTTGTGTACAGAGCATCTATCTGATGTGACCATAATTTGGTGTTGTAACGGATTTTAGAGTTGCGAAAACAAATCATTTTCTTTTTTTAAACAGTCACTGAGATGTGTGGATGTTTTTTACAGATTCATTTTCGTAGAATTTTATTATATTTTTGGTCAAAACTTGCACTCATCCAGCAGAACAAAAATTGCTGCAAGTTACACTTGTTCAGAGATGATTTCTACACATATTTATGCATGAGCAGACAATTGGTTTTGTTGAGCTGTAGATATGAGTTTCTGGCTTTGATCTACAGTTTCTTTAAATTATTTATAAGTTGATATAATGGTCATTCTAACTATTTTACTTCAATTTAGAAGTGAACATATTCTTAACATACTAGCAGAATTTAGAAGAAAGTGATTTATTTCAATTTTTCTCTATGAAGTTTACAATTAACACTTGCCAACCCATTGCTTGTCTGCATATGTAGTAAAATATTTTTGTATTTCAGTTCACAGAATACTACTAGCTCAAAGTCACCTACAACTTCAGCCCTGGTATGTATATACTGAGATGTATTATTCCTTTACAAGTAGAATAGGTTTTAGAACTCTAATAGTTCTAATCTACTCTTTTAGAATATATTCAACAAAGATCGTCTCTCATTAATATAAGCAGATGGTTGTTTTTTCAGATACATGTGCATTCAGTATTGTGAATTTGTAGATTCTGATGATAAAAATGTTTTAGTTTTGTGTATATCGACGTAACTGACCACAGTGCTGTGAATTTTTTACTCACATTTAGAGCTGACTTTTTGACGAAAGAATGGCGTTTGGTCATTTTTCTTCATAGATTTTTAGCTCACCTGAGCACAAGGTGCTCAAAGGTGAGCTTTTGTGATCGCCCTGTGTCCGTCGTCCGTCCGTCCATCGTCAACAATTTGACTATTAATTAACACTCTAGAGGTCACAATTTTGGCCCAATCTTAATGAAACTTGGTCCGAATGTTATCCTCAATAAAATCTTGGACGAGTTCAACATTGGGTCATCTGAGGTCAAAAAGTAGGACACCAGGTCAAATCAAAGGAAAAGCTTGTTAACACTCTAGAGGTCACAATTTGGGCCCAATCTTAATGAAACTTGGTCAGAATGTTACCCTCAATAAAATCTTGGATGATTCGATATTGGGTCATCTGGGGTCAAAAACTAGGTCACCAGGTCAAATCAAAGGAAAAGCTTGTTAACACTCTAGAGGTCAAAATTTTGGCCCAATCTTAATGAAACTTTGTCAGAATATTACTCTCAATAAAATCTTAGACGAGTTTGATATTGGGTCATCTGGGGTCAAAAACTAGGGTCACCAGGTCAAATCAAAGGAAAAGCTTGTTAACACTCTAGAGGTCACAATTTTGGCCCAATCTTAATGAATCTTGGTCAGAATGTTACTCTCAATAAAATCTTGAACGAGTTCGATATTGGGTCATCTGATGTCAAAAACTAGGTCACCAGGTCAAATCAAAGGAAAAGCTTGTTAACACTCTAGAGGTCACAATTTTGGCCCAATCTTAATGAAACTTGGTCCGAATGTTATCCTCAATAAAATCTTAGATGAGTTTGATATTGGGTCATCTGGGGTCAAAAACTAGGTCATCAGGTCAAATCAAAGGAAAAGCTTGTTAACACTCTAGAGATCACAATTTTGGGCCAATCTAAATGAAACTTGGTCAGAATATTACTCTCAATAAAATCTTGGACGAATTTGATATTGGGTCATCTGGGATCAAAAACTAGGTCACCAGGTCAAATCAAAGGAAAAGCTTGTTAACACTCTAGAGGTCACATTTTTGGCCCAATGTTAATGAAACTTGGTCAGAATATTACTCTCAATAAAATCTTGGACGAGTTCAATATTAGGCTATCTGGGGTCAAAAACTAGGTCACCAGGTCAAATCAAAGGAAAAGCTTTTTAACACTGTAGAGGCCACATTTATGACTGTATCTTCATGAATCTTGGTCAGAATGTTAATCTTGATTGTCTCAAGGTCCAGTTTGAACCGGTGTAATGGTCAGTTTTTTCCCCAGTCAGTTCTTTCCCCGGGGAATGTAGGATCAAAAACTAGGTCACCAGGTCAAATCAAAGGAAAAGCTAGTCAACACTGTAGAGGCCACATTTATGTCCATATCTTAATGAAACTTGGTCAGAATGTTGTTCTCGATGATCTATAGGTCAAGTCCTAATCTGGGTCAGGTGGGGTCAAAAACTAGGTCACTAGGTCAAATCAAAGAAAAGCTTGTTAACACTCTAGAGGCCACATTTATGACTGTATCTTCATGGAACTTGGTCAGAATGTTAATCTTGATGATCTTTAGGTCAAGTTTGAATCTTGGTCTTGTGGGGTCAAAAACTAGGGCATAAAAGGAAAAGCTAGTTAACACTTCAAGATCACATTTATGACCATATCTTTATGAAACTTGGTCAGAATGTTAATCTTGATGATCTTTAGGTCAGTAGGTCAGTAGGTCAGGTGAGCGATACAGGGCCTTTATGGCCCTCTTGTTACAGTCTCATTTCAAAATTTATCAGAATTGTATGT
Source organism: Mercenaria mercenaria (assembly GCF_021730395.1). Lineage (NCBI taxonomy): Eukaryota > Metazoa > Mollusca > Bivalvia > Venerida > Veneridae > Mercenaria > Mercenaria mercenaria. Next base: position 8,128,472 of record NC_069372.1, read on the forward strand.
AGTTGGCTAAATTGTAACTTTTACTATTATTTTTCTGTTGGTTGATGCGATATGAAACAGACTATTTGTAAACTAAAATTTAATGCCAGAAGGAATCAAAAAGTCATGCTTTCATTTTACATAAATATCTTAACATTCTGTTTATAATCACCATTTCTTTGCAACATTCTGTACATTTAGTTACTATCATTTTATCTGTTTCCTGTATGTGTTTTATTTTCATTTGTTCCAATTTTTTGTAAACTTTAAGCAAAAATCTCGAGACGACCTGTTTCTGTTTACTGACGCCCAGGAAGTTTGTCGTGCGAGTGAGGTTTGTGTAATATTTAGATATGGGTGTGCTGCTACAGTAACGTAGATTTCATGTAGTGTCGGAATTTTTTAGTATACAGGATCAAATCACATATTTTTAGATTTCTCTGCACCCAAATCACCCATTTTTAGCTCACCTGTCACAAAGTGACAAGGTGAGCTTTTGTGATCGCGCGGTGTCCGTCGTCCGTCGTCCGTCCGTGCGTGCGTGCGTCCGTCCGTAAACTTTTGCTTGTGACCACTCTAGAGGTAACATTTTTCATGGGATCTTTATGAAAGTTGGTCAGAATGTTCATCTTGATGATATCTAGGTCAAGTTCGAAACTGGGTCACGTGCCTTCAAAAACTAGGTCAGTAGGTCTAAAAATAGAAAAACCTTGTGACCTCTCTAGAGGCCATATATTTCACAAGATCTTCATGAAACATGGTCAGAATGTTCACCTTGATGATATCTAGGTCAAGTTCGAAACTGGGTCACGTGCCATCAAAAACTAGGTCAGTAGGTCTAAAAATAGAAAAACCTTGTGACCTCTCTAGAGGCCATATATTTCACAAGATCTTCATGAAAATTAGTGAAAACGTTCACCTTGATAATATCTAGGTCAAGTTCGAAACTGGGTCACGTGCCATCAAAAACTAGGTCAGTAGGCCAAATAATAGAAAAACCTTGTGACCTCTCTAGAGGCCATATTTTTCATGGGATATGTATGAAAGTTGGTCTGAATGTTCATCTTGATGATATCTAGGTCAAGTTCGAAACTGGGTCATGTGCGGACAAAAACTAGGTCAGTAGGTCTAAAAATAGAAAAACCTTGTGACCTCTCTAGAGGCCATATATTTCATAAGATCTTCATGAAAATTGGTCAGAATGTTCACCTTGATGATATCTAGGTCAAGTTCGAAAGTGGGTCATGTGCGGTCAAAAAGTAGGTCAGTAGGTCAAATAATAGAAAAACCTTGTGACCTCTCTAGAGGCCATATTTTTCATGGGATCTGTATGAAAATTGGTCTGAATGTTCATCTTGATGATATCTAGGTCAAGTTTGAAAGTGGGTCATGTGCCATCAAAAACTAGGTCAGTAGGTCAAATAATAGAAAAACCTTGTGACCTCTCTAAAGGCCATATTTTTCATGGGATCTGTATGAAAATTGGTCTGAATGTTCATCTTGATGATATCTAGGTCCAGTTCGAAACAGGGTCATGTGCGGTCAAAAACTAGGTCATTAGGTCTAAAAATAGAAAAACCTTGTGACCTCTCTAGAGACCATACTTGTGAATGGATCTCCATAAAAATTGGTCAGAATGTTCATCTTGATGATATCTAGGTCAAGTTTGAAACTGGGTCACATGCCATAAAAAACTAGGTCAGTAGGTCAAATAATAAAAAAACCTTGTGACCTCTCTAGAGGCCATACTTTTCATGGGATCTGTATGAAAGTTGGTCTGAATGTTCATCTTGATGATATCTAAGTCAAATTTGAAACTGGGTCAACTGCGGTCAAAAACTAGGTCAGTAGGTCTAAAATTATTAAAATCTTTTGACCTCTCTAGAGACCATATTTTTCAATGGATCTTCATGAAAATTGGTCAGAATTTTTATCTTGATAATATCTAGGTCAAGTTCAAAACTGGGTCACATGAGCTCAAAAACTAGGTCACTATGTCAGATAATAGAAAAAATGACGTCATACTCAAAACTGGGTCATATGGGAAGAGGTGAGCGATTCAGGACCATCATGGTCCTCTTGTCTTATTCAAGACACAAGACACTTTAGTGCACTTTTTAGATCACCTGAACAAGACGTCCTTGGGGTGAATTATTGTGATCACTTACTGTCCATCTGTCCGTCCTCTTTTCTCTTCAAACAACATCTCTGAAACCATTTGTTGGAAGTCGATGGCTGACACCTTGCATAAACCACCTCGATAGTCTAGTGGTAGAGCACCGGCTTCGAATGCGGGAGGTCGCGGGTTCATTCCCCATCCGCGTCATACCAAAGACGTGAAAAATGGTACCAGTAGCTCCCTTGCTTGACACTCGGCATTAAAAGGGAAACTGGCTTCTCTTCTCTCATACGTTTGTGGTGATGGATTTCATCAGGAATGAGGTGTCTAGAGTGATTAATATAAGTTGTGGAACTTGCTTCACAATTGACCTATAATAAATTATGTATAAATTAGACCTTGCATAGTCCTCTAATAAAGTTATTAATATAATTGTGTAGTGGTACTCTGCCAGTGGTTAAATTATGTCCCTTGGGTCAAAATTGGCCCTGCCCAGGGGTTGACTTGGTTTTCGTAGACTTATTTTTAAAATCTTTAAAAGATGTTCTTGTCTAAAACATAGAGCCCTAGATAGTTGGTTTGAATTATTGTGTAGTGATCCCCTACAAGGTTTGTTGAAGTAATGACCCTGGGGTCAAATTGGCCCCACCTGTTGGGTCCCTTGTCTTCTTGTCAAAAACCCCATGGCCTAAAGCTTGTATACTTGGCATATTGCTTTATGAGAGGCCCTCTGCCAAGAAAACATGTATACCCATTTGAGTCAGGTGGGCAAATAGAGCCATCTTGGCCCTCTTCTTTCAAGTACTGAGAGATTAGATTTTTGCTCATTATGGTAGACAGTTTTAATACAAGACAGAGTTCAACTTATTTCTAGATCTGTTTTATTCAGACATATAGTTAAATGTGTGTTTTGCTTCAATGTTATGGATTTATGTAGTGTCAGATGTTTTGCCCATAGAACAAAAATGCACGTATATTCAGACTTTCAACACCAGAATCACTTTTTCCCCATTTGATAAAAACTGTAGAATTACACTTCAGTCAATTTCTACTCTAAAATTGAAGTTTTCTTCCTCTTTTCTTTGCTTAGATGTAAATATGTTGCCAGTCTTATCATGTTGAAATTGCTTTTTGGTGACAATTATGAATATGGCTAAGAATATAAAGAGACCCCTAGGTTATGGAGATCAGTCTAAGAATGCAGTCATACCATTGGTCGATTTCAAAAACTGTACTCAGCAAGAACCAATCAGATGTTGCATATTTTAGGCTGACCTCCAAACATTGTTTTATAACCTTGGACCATGGGTTTTAATAATTTCATAAAGGATTTATTCAATCTTTTTTGGTCAGGTCAAGGTTTTCAGTAGATATTGCTAGTAAGTTTGAGATTTGTTGTTTATCAGTATAAAAAGCATTGTATTAATATATGTTATTAAGTTAATTAATTTTCAAAATTTTTTAAGAGGTAAAAAGCATTGTATTAATATGTTATTAAGTTAATTAATTTTCAAAAATTTTTAAGAGGTATCAGAGTTTAAAACTATCATGATATTCTTTACAGTTAGCTTTGCTTTACTTTAACCCGTATCATGCTAAACAGAACTGATTCTGCCTTGCTACCAATGTAGATCATGATCAGCCTGCACATCTGTGCAGTTTGATCAAGATCTGCACTGTTTGCCATTCAGTCAGTATCTTTTTTGATAAGCACCCCTTTTATCAGTTAATGGTACTGTCCAAATTGAAAGATGGACAAGTTCATTATAGCAATTAAGCAGGTTAAGGGTTAAAGATACTGTGAAATCATTAGTATTCATGTGGGACTAATATTTATGGTTTTTGCGTCAGTGTATGAAATTTAATTCCTATAAACAAATAATTTTCGCATATAAGTACCCTTCAAGCACAAAAATCCACAACTTCTTATCTGCATGAAATAGCCATATTTGGCCAAAATCCATGGACATTTTTTACACATGAAATTAAATGATTTCTTAGTACATTTTGTACTTGGAATCACCTCATGTTACTGTTGCATACTTTATTATGAAGGGATTTATAAATAAGGAATTTTATGTATAGGTTAGTGTTTATTAGTAAGCATTTGTCAAATTAAATTTGTCTGTCACCCGCGCAACGAATTTAATTTGATAAATGCTTACTAATAAACACTAACCTGTGTTTGAAATTATTTTTTGTTTACAAATTTAAGCTCCGCCTACAGTATGTGACTCATCGGGTTAATTTTGAACAACTGGAAGTAAATGTTGATTTACCAATTTGAAAATAAATTTCCCAATAATTTGAAAAATACTGCAATGCCATTGGACAAAAAATAATTTCAAACACTAAATATCTATAATTGTCTTTCAATGTAGTTTGTTTTTTTTAAATGATTTTCCAATTATTCATATATCTCATCTTTTCCACATTTGTATATTGTGTAGTTTTATACCAGTGAAAAAAAATAATTTCACTATGAGATTATCAGGATCCACTCGAATAATTTTTCTCACCCCGTTGTGACCTAGTGCCAGTGGTGCTTTACCGTCTGTATAGCTTTATATATCTGTTATATCAGGACTGATTGAAGATATAATTGAGCCGCGCCATGGGAAAACGAACATAGTGGGTTTGAGACCAGCATGGATCCAGACCAGCCTGCGCATCTGCACAGTCTGGTCAGGATCCATGCTGTTCGCTTTCAAAGCCTATTGGAATTAGAGAAACTGTTAGCGAACAGCATGGATCCTGACTAGACTGCGCGGATGCGCAGGCTGGTCTGGATCCATGCTGGTTGCAAACCCACTATGTTGGTTTTCTTATGGCACGGCTCTTTATTAAAACAGTCTGCAAATAAGGATTATGTGAATTAACTGCAGACACAATTATGAAGCAAATCGCAAGTTTTACTTAATGTCTTAATTTGGTAGTTAAATGAATTATAACAGTAACCAACATTTAGAAAGAGTTTAATTGTGCAGTTTGGTATCTACACTGTGAAGCTGTATTTTAAATCTGAGTTTTCCAGGAGAATTAATGTTTGGCAAAGCTAAATTGATAAAAGTTACTCCCTGGTGGATAATTTCAATTTTAAAGTATATCCTACGTCTTTCAGTTTAAGATATTAACCTCCCCAAGGGTTGGCCCAAAGGAGCCAAATGAACAAAACCAGGAGTTCAAAACAGATCGGGTATTTTTTTGCAAATTGTTTTAAGGTTACGGATTTGCACCCAGCTACAGGGAAGCTCTACACTAGCTACTACCTCTAGACAAGGGTTTTCTGGTTGATTGTTTTTCCTTTCAACCCTAGCACAACTTGATTTTTATCTGTTTCTATTTTTAGCTCGACATTTCGAAGAAAAAGTAGAGCTACTGCACTCGCCCCGGTGTCTGCATCGCCGTCGCTAAAGTTTTTGATAAAGTAAAATATCTCTGTTACTATTACAGCTATTGACTTGAAACTTAAAATAGTAATCTACTATCAAAGTCTACACCAGGAGAAACAATCCCCATAACTCTGATTGAATCTTGACAGAGTTATGCCAGTTTTTAATTAAGAATTTTCGGTTAAAGTTTTTGATAAAGTCAAATATCTCTGTTACTATCAAAGCTATTGACTTGAAACTTAAAATAGTTATTAACTATCAAAGTGAACACTTGGAGAAGCAATCCCCATAACTTTGATTTGAATGTTGTCAGAGTTATGACCCTTTTTAACTAAAACGTTTGTTTAAAGTATTTACTGGCAAAGCTCTAATTTTGAGTCAAGCACTGAGAAAAGTCGAGCGCCCTGTCTTTCGGACAGCTCTTGTTTATATCCCAAAAATACATTTATTACACTGAGCCAATATACACACATAATTCCAGTTATTAGTAAAATTCTGGTTTATACAGGTATGGTGTTTCTGTTGAATGACCTTTGTTTTATGTACACATCAGTAGCTGAGCTTTTTACATGTAGTTGTTTCTTAAGACTGTTTTCTTGCACATTTAGTGTTATTTTATTGAATACTATTTTGTTTACATATTTTTCATGTGCACTTAGAAACAGTATCCTATTCTTTTATTTTAACATAAATGAGCTGCGCCATGAGAAAACCAACAAAATGCATTTACGGCCAGCATGGATCCAGACCAGCCTGCGCATCTGCGCAGTCTGGTCAGAATCCATGCTGTTCACTAATGGTTTCTCTAATTGCAATAGGCTTTGAAAGCGAACAGCATGGATCCTGACCAAACTACAGATGCTGGGCGCAAATGCGCTATGTTGGTTTTCTCATGATGCAGCTCAAATATATTCAGTCTTTCTTAGATGCTTAAAACAAAGGTACAGAGTGAGCTATTAGAATAGATGGATGGTATGGCATCTATTTTCCATCATCCATAATTTACATAAACATCATCTTCTCTGAAACTACTCGTTGGTCAGACTTACACCAAACTTGGTCTGTAGTATCCTTGCAAACTCTTCTCTTAAATTTGTTCAAATGGAGGCACTTGGGGCTGCTAGAGCCAAAAGTAGAAAAAGGTTTAAACAGTTTCTTTTCATGAACTGCTTCATGGATCTTCATCAAACTTGGTCAGTAGCATTCTTATAAAGTCCTCTGTTAACTCTGTTAATGGGGACACTTGCATTAAGGGGCCACTAAAGCTAAAAAAAGAACCGCCTCGGTAGCCTAGTGGTAGAGCATCCGCTTCCAGTGCGGGAGGTTGTGCGTTTGATCCTCAGCCGCGTCATACCAAAGACGTAAAAAATGGTACTAGTAGCTTCCTCGCTTGGCGCTCAGCATTAAGAGGATAGTGCTAGGACTGGTCAGCCTGGTGTCAGTATAATGTGACTGGGTGGGGTATCATGCCACGTGTCTACGGTGTGATATTCCAGTGAGGCAGCACTATAAAGTTGGGCATTGTGCTCACTGCTACAAGTAGACACCGTCGTTTATATGACTGAAAAGTTGTTGAAAAAGACGTTAAACCCGAACACACACACACACACACACACACACACACACACAGAGAAATGTCTCGAAATAACTTTTTTCACTGAACTGAATGGCTGATCCCCTTGTAAGGTTCTCTCTCAAATTTGATCAGAAGAGATATTTGACCTCTTTTGTTTTATGCTAAACTTTACACAGTTCATGAATTATTGTCAGAAGAGATGTGTCATGCAAGAGTCTGCACCTCCGAGGTCAAGGTCATGGACAAACTCTAACTCTGATCCTTGGTCATATTGTTACATTGTATTTCAGGGTCGTTATGTGTTTGCAACATTTTGTGTTCATATTAATTTTCCATTGTGTATGTTTTGTCTACTAACTGTTCATTAAAGATCAAGTGCCTTAATCTTCCCGTTTGATCTGCAAGTACTGTAATAAGCTTTTCTCGAGATATGACCTTATTTTGCAAGGTCCAAATATAAGTTATATCTATCATTCTAAAGGTCTCTAAGGGGGCCTCTGTGGCCGAGTGGTTAGAGTCATTGACTTCAAACCATTTGCCCCTCATCTATGTGGGTTCGAAACCTCATTTGGGGCGTAGAATTCTTCACGTGAGGAAGCCATCCAGCTGGCTTACGGAAGGTCGGTGGTTCTACCCAGGTGCCCGCTCATGATGAAATTATGCACGGAGGGGCACCTGGGGCTTCCTCCACCATTAAAGCTGGAAAGTCGCCATATGACCTAAAATTGTGTCGGTGCGACGTTAAACCCAACAAAAAAAAAAGAAAAAAAAAGGTCTCTAAGGTAGTTTTAGTGGTGTTTATTCTTAGCCAGAATTGTATTTTTTCCTGTGTAAAATCTTGGCCATGGAAAATTTGAAAGAAATATACTTTTCAGTTTGTTATAATTTCAGAAAATGCTGCTTTTAGGCTAATTAAGATGTCCTGAACATTTCAAAACAATTCATCTACAAATAATGTTTAAATTAAAATGTTTTGGTATCTTTTTGTTATCAGTTCAAAACTTACCGTGATATCTTAAAGAATTTAAAAGTTCCTATTACCCCTCTCAGATTTCTTTTGCATGCTGTATAACATACATTTACTGTCCTGTACAAAAAAAGTAATTTAGGAAAAACTTTGTTATGGAAAATGCAGATCAGACAGTAGGCATGACGTCATACTAATATGTAACATCATAAACTGATTGAATTTTACCATTTCTCTTTCTTTGACAGTATCATTTTAACCGATTGAAATATAATCATGGGTATTGAACTCATTTTTCTTGTAATAATAAGGACAGAACTTGTGACAATAATATTTAAACTGGGGCACTAATTTCAGGCTAACCTACGTGCATGTAACGAGGAACTGAGAATGCATGTGACCGACTTACAGCGTGAACTTGAGGTACAGCGTAACACATTAAATGTTGCAGATAGACAAAAGGTACTAACTTTAGTAACTGCCTGCTTACGTTTTGCGCTAATTTTTAATACATGTAGTTTTTGTCATGTATAGTTATAGTTACACTTGTTACAAAAGTCAGGTAACTGCACATTTTCAGCTTAGTGCAAAACCGTTATAGGTAAATTATCAAGTAAACAAGTACAAGAAATAGGCTTTTTAAGGAGGTTGCCATATCAAACTTACCAGTAGTACATGCCTGTATCTAAACGATTACTCTCTCTTTGTTCTGCTTTCTCACGTACCAGATGTTTACCATAGTCCTCTGGTTCATCTCGGGGTACCATGTCGAACATCTGATGAATAAGAATTCTGTTCTTGGGGGGATTTCTTTCTCTCTTTCACTCTAGTTAGATCGCTCTGTGTCAGTACTGGTAGAGCCCTGAGTGACTGCCTTTGGACGTGTTTGACTGATATGGGTGCTTTATAAATCTAAATGTGATTGCAATAATAATGGTGAACTGGAAACACAAATGACTTAATAAAAGTATAGTACAGAAGTTCTAGTGCATATATATGTTAGAATGTTGTATTCAATTGAAGCATGTTTTCTTGCAGAATAGAAAAATGGCGGAGGACATAGTGAAAATGGTACTATAGAATTCCCTTCTAACCCACCAATTTGTTGTTTCTCTTCATTCACCAGTGTTGTTATTTCTCTTTCAACTTCTTTTTTTTTCCCATTGAAATTCTTTCACTGACACATAAAAAATGTCCTTCTGTCATGATAAATCAGTGGTGTAAATAGGGTAAAATTTAAATGAAATAAACATTTCTTGAATATTTTGAATCTCTTAAAAAAAAATCTTCCTGCTCTTTGTAATTCCCAGAAATTTGGTACTTCTGCTTTTCAGGATGAACTTCACATCTTGCCAGCAGCTCTATTTAGATTGAAGGGACATTAACTGAGAATAAGCACCAAGTCTCTTGAATTTTGTTGTTGTTGTTTTTGTAGTCTTTTCATGTTGCCTTGTCCTTTTACAGAGCTGCAATTTCAGACGTATATGGAACAGAATCTGGGACAGAAATGTAAAACATGCTCCGCTTTGCATTTCATTGCAGATTGTTCTAAACTTTTTGAAACATTTAGCATGAGAAATATCTTTTCTTAAAACAGTTAACATAAAAAAAACATGATTTGCTATACAATATGTTTGAAATATTTAACAGCTGTGACAAAGTTTTTAAAAGAGTTATGACAGGATTCTTTGACATTTACCAATATTAATCTAGCATGCCTGAATATTGTGTGATATTTAACAAATCCCCTCTGGTCCAATTGTGCCAATGGCAGTTACTTGAAGTTTTTTAAAAAATTGTTGTTAATTATTAAAGTTCTGTCCAGTTATAATGGGGAATGACCTTATGTCAATACTGTACACCACATAGGCAGCAGCAAGATAGTTTACTAAATTATTCCAGCACTTGCATCACTGAAACTAAGTGAAATGTTGCTCATAATCTAAAGGATTTTCAAAACATTCTTTAATTCCTTGGAATTACTATAGTTTACCAGACTCTTAATCCCTAGGAAAAAGGGAAAACAATCAAGTACTGGTACTGATGATAAATCTGGACAGATGATAAAGTCGACCACCTTGGAATTATTTGATTGCAATTGGTTATATTTATATAATTGAACACACCATAATAATAGTAACCACTTACAACACCAACTGGTGTAAACAAAAACAAAATTGGTAAATATTCTGTATAAATAAATGACTTACATTTATCTGAATAACAAAATATTTATCCAAAATTACTGGGGAAGAGGGTGCTCTTTTACGCATGCTCACTGTCAACACATAAAGGCCTGACATTTGGTCACTTTTCATTATTTGATTGATCCGGGATGACTGTTGCATCATTTTTGGGAAAGTTTCAATATAATACTATGAGGAAAATTTTGTAAATGACAAAGTGGTCAAATTTATCATCAGTCAACTTTCGTACAGTCCCCATTTTACATACCCCTTTCAAGGCCCCACTTCATGTGAGTTTGCATTCTAAATATAAATTTGAATTAGGCCTAAAAAAAAAAATTCTTTGTTTCCGGTAACATGCTCAAAAAAATTAGGGTAGGTAGGTCGGAAAATATTTTTTTTTGGAATTTTTTTTTATTAAGGGAGACTTTTCGGAAATTATTTTTTTGTCAAAAAATGATTACAAATAAGGGGGTTATGCCTTTAGACCATCAGTAAGTTGACTTCTAACATCACTGGCCATGTTTAAAGCATAAAAAGTGCGGTTTTGCATCTTTTTTGTTAAAAAGTTGAAAAATATATTCTCCAAGGCCATAAAAACATTTAGGGTCGGGCCAAAAATTTAGGGTAGGTCGGGATACCGGAAACAAAGAATTTTTTTTTTTACGCCTTATGTAAAGTTTTCAGCAAATGTTAAGCTTTATTTTGATACCAACCATTGATAACAATGTGCAGAAATAAAAAAGTTACAGGAAAAAAAACCTCATTTTCTGTCTGGGTTTATCATCAGTACCAGTATGCTTTGGAATTGAAAAGAGCAAATGTTATTTTGATAAAATAGGAAGATAGTTTAAGCTTTCTTACAAGATTTTAAACTTCAGAATTATTTATTTGGTAATATCATCAAAATAACACTCCCATGTGTTTTAATTTTGTAGATCACAGACAATTGATAAAATACATAAAGAAATTTACTTAGACTTTTATTTCTTTTTGTCTCTCTGTCACATATGTTTTATTCTTTCAAAATAGTTTTTTTTTTTTATTAAATACAAAACTCTTGGTACACCCTCGGACATGGTACAGAATTTTCACTATTTTCTGTTTTGCATGTATGGTTTGTGCATGTTTTATTTCAAGTTTTGAAGTGGAATGTTTAAATGTGAGCAGTGATATATTTGAAAATTCATAATTAAAATGCATGTATGTGTGCAATATTTTATCTTTTGTTATAAAAAGTTATGAATATTTTATATTTGTAAGTTGTTCCATTTAAGAAGAACAGGATGTGGCTCTTGCTGTCTTATGTACCTAATCTAGTTGTAGACACCAAATAGTTCAGCTTGTTGCGTATTTTTCATGTTTTTTTTTCTTTTATTATATACCTATGAATTTCTATCTGAAAAAAAAAAAACAGCTTGTATTTCACAAACACAAATTGCTAAATTCAGCTCCCATTGAATTCCAAATATATAATCAATGGTAGGATTACTTGCTTTAGTCATGGTGTCAAATAGGACATCAGAAATGATGTAATGTTTTCACCAACAGTATAAACAGGTAAAGGTATATAACAAAGGGGTCATTAAAACAATTCCTTGATCTGCTATGATGCATTAGGTTCTCCTGGATTTTGCCAGACTGGACCACACTTGGTGCAAGTGCCTGGTAAAATCCACTTGAGCCAAATATAATATTGAAGATTAAGGTTCTGTTATAATATGCTTATTGTATTGTCTCAAGTAACAAAAATCCACTCAATGCTAGTGCTCTCGCAAAGTCATAGCGGAGGGACCTCCATAGCCTGGCTCCCTGGCTGCATGGTTATTAGCTCATCTGATTTTTTGAAAAAAAATGATGAGTTATTGTCATCACTTGAGCGGTGTCGGCGTCTGTGTCAGCGTTGCCTGGTTAAGTTTTATGTTTAGGTCAGCTTTTCTCCTAAACTATCAAAGCTATTGCTTTGAAACTTGCAGCACTTGTTCACCATCATAAGCTGACACTGTATAGCAAGAAACATAACTCCATCCTGCTTTTTGCAAGATTTATGGCCCCTTTTGTACTTAGAAATTATCAGATTTCTTGGTTAAGTTTTATGTTTAGGTCAACTTTTCTCCTAAACTATCAAAGCTATTGCTTTGAAACTTGCATCACTTGTTCACCATCATAAGCTGACCCTGTACATCAAGAAATATAACTCCATCATGCTTTTTGCAAGAATTATTGCCCCGTTTGGACTTAGAAAATCAGTTTTCTTGGTTAAGTTTTATGTTTAGGTCAGCTTTTCTCCTAAACTATCAAAGCTATTGCTTTAAAACTTGCAACACTTGTTCACCGTCATAAGCTGACCCTGTACAGCAAGAAAAATAACTCCATCCTGCTTTTTGCAAGATTTATGGCCCCTTTTGGACTTAGAAAATATCGGATTTCTTGGTTAAGTTTTATGTTTAGGTCAACTTTTTCTCTTAAACTATCTAAGCTATTGCTTTGAAACTTGCAACACTTGTTCACCATCATAAGCTGACCCTGTACAGCAAGCAACATAACTCCATCCTGCTTTTTGCAATAATTTTTGCCCCTTTTGGACTTAGAAAATCATTTTATTGGTTGAGTATTATGTTTAAGTCAGCTTTTCTCATAAACTATCAAAGCTATTGCTTTAAAACTTGCAACAGTTTTTCACCGTCATAAGCGGACACTGTACATCAAGAAACATAACTCTACCCTGCTTTTTGCAAGAATGATGGCCCTTTTTAGACTTAGAAAATCATGGGTAGGACAATATTTCTATTATACAAAAAAATCAGATGAGCGTCAGCACCCGCAAGGCGGTGCTCTTGTTTTTTATATAAATACTGCAAGCAAAATTAGAAAATCTTAAGCCTCTAAAATAGCACATTTTATCTGATGGCTGAACCATACCTATGTTCGGAGCCAGGGGCAATAAAAAATGATGATGTAGAAATAACATGCTGGAGTTAATTCCCTCTTAATGAATGAGCTTGTATATATGTAAATAAGAACAAACATAGGGACGGGAGCCAGTCTAGGGCCTCCATTGCCCAGTAGTTTAGGTCACTTGTCCCTAACCACTGTGTGTTCAGAACGTAGCTAGGTGTTTAGAAGTCTTTCATTATGAAGTCATCCTGCAGGCTTATGGAAGCTCATGAGCAGTAATTCTATCCAGGTGCTTACCCATACCTTTAATCCCTGGAGAGGCATCTGGGGTTTTGAAAGTCACCATAGCCCATTTCACAGGAACTTCGGAATTTATCGGAAATGTTGGTAAAATCAAATCACGTGGAGGCTTATCAGCTGATCGGCTCGACCAATGAAATACTGGTTCTTAATTCTACATGACTGTTTTGTGATGGCGAGTACTTCAGCAGCAGACGAGCACCCTTTTATTGAATTAAAAGACTCTTATTTTATTAGAAAACTGCCACAGACTTTCAGAAAATTCAATATTCTTACTATTATTACTTATTTCCTCATTCGCATTCCGATTTTCGCTCAATCAGGGAAGTTTCTTACGAGCACTACACGAACGGACATGTCCGAGTAATTATACATGTATTGGTATCGTAGCGTATGTAGGTCAAGTTCCAAGACAAAGAAAAGTTAGTTGTGAAGTTTTTCCTGCTGGACTTTTGTCCTTTTTTCACATTACCACTCTCTGGTTAAACGCACTGAGTGATTGTATAAATAATGAAGTAGTTTCAGTTGACGTTTTTACAATAAAATCCATATTTTAAAAAGTAAATACGCGCCGTTGTTTATAATTTATGTTACTATTTAAAGCGTATTTTGTACATGTATCCTCCAGCATTTGATTCGTCAGACGATTAGATGTTCGGATCATGATCGCCGTTTTTCGTGGATTCTCGTTAAAAACCGTAGTGAAATGGGCTATATGACCTATAATTTAGCCAATGTGATGTTAAACTCAATGAAAACAAATCCATGGTCACAGTGCCTTCTCTCGGCTTATACAATATGATAATAAACCCTATGACAATATAACAAAAGGCCTTGTATTGTACTAACCTACGTCATATCATACAGTGTGTGTATGTTTGCAGGATGAAGCACTTTCTACATTGAAGAGACAGCTGGAGAGAGAGAAGGAGGAAGAAATGGCACGACTGAAGGAAAAACTTGTCAGGGTAAGCTCCCTTTGTTTCTCTATAATAGAAAATTTAGGTGGAGCATCTGGCTCTGATCATATTCCATTAATTTCTCCAAATATTCTGTGCACACTTTTAAGTCAAAGAAGTGAAAAAGAATAGGGTTCCATAATGTTTATAATGTGTGCACAATGTTTATAATGTGTGCACACTGTTATCATAAATAAAACCTGTTACAGAAAGAACAGTAAAATGAAAATATTTATGGCAATGGAAAGCAGGTCTTGTTTTTCTATCAAGTATATATAATCTCAATAGTGCTGGGAACCAGGACAGGGTACTATTTTATCCCTATGACAACAATTAGGCAATAACAATGTCATGTCATTGGTTTAATAAAGAAGATCATAAATAAAAGGACATTTTATTAATGAAAGGTTTGTATAAAAGTAATCGTGATAAAAAGAATTTTGTCATGATTTATTTCAACTTTTCAAAGTTATCTTTAATACAGGTGCACATTTCTGCAAGTAATTTAAACATTTTATCATTTTATTAAAATCCATGTTTCCTGCATTGTTTGCATATGTATTTACTTTGGTTTAATTAACTTTTATTTAAGACCTTTATGTTTTTATACCTTACTTAGAGATCAGCCATAATGTGATTTATATCAGTTTTAATCATGTGAAATATTGAATTTATTTAAGAAAAAGCAATGAAAATAGCTATATGAGTAATCTTCAAACTCTACTTACTTGATATCATGGTCATAATATCATGATGACGAAAGATTCCTCTCAAGTAGGACTGAAAAAGGAGGCCTATGAACATAAAAGACAGGGTGTAATATTTTGAATGAACTGAAAATTTTTAACGATTTTAGTGTCTTTTTGTACCCCCCGACAACAAAGTTGTAAGGGGGGGTATACTGGTTTCAGGTTGTCTGTCTGTCTGTCTGTCTGTCTGTCTGTCCGTCTGGTCGTCTGTCCGTCTGTCCGTAGACGCAATCTTGTGCGCACCATCTCTCCTTATCCCCTTGACAGAATTTAATGAAACTTCACACAAGTGATCAGTACCAACAGTAGTTGTGCATGGGGCATGTTAGGTTCTTTTAGAAAAAAAGTTGGCAGAGTTACGGGACTTTGTTTTTTGTTACTATACTATATACATAGACACAATCTTGTGTGCACCATCTCTCCTCATCCCCTTGACACAATTTAATGAAACTTCACACAAGTGATCAGTAACAACAGTAGTTGTGCATGGGGCATGTTAGGTTCTTTCAGAAAAAAAATTGCAGAGTTATGGGACTTTGTTTTTTTGTTACTATACTGTATACATAGACACAATCTTGTACGCACCATCTCTCCTCATCCACTTGACACAATTTAATAAAACTTCACACAAGTGATCAGTAACAACAGTAGTTGTGCATGGGGCATGTTAGGTTCTTTCAGCGACAAAAATTGCAGAGTTATGGGACTTTGTTTCTTGTTAACATACTATGTACATACAGTCTGCATATGCAATCTTGTGCGTGCCTGATCTACCAAACCCTTACACACAATTTAATGAAACTTCACACAAGTGATCAGTACCAACCCTAGTTGTGCATGGTGCATGTTACATTCTTTTAGATAAATATTCTGCATAGTTATGGGACTTTGTTTTTTGTTACTATACTGCATACATACAGTCTATATACATACAGTCCACATAATTATGCAATCTTGTGTGCGTCAAATTGCAATGTACTGTGTCAGTGCATGCGGGGGGTACATTCATCACCTTTAGTGATAGCCATAGTTTTGACTCAGAAGTGAAAGGTCACAGACCTTGGAATTATTTGCCAGATTGGTTTAAGCTTTGCCAGATGTGGTTTGCTCTGCTACTTGTGCTTTGTCCCTTGCCAGATATAGTTTGTCCCTTGCTACATATTGTTTGTCTTTTGCTGGATCTAGTTTGTCCCTTGCTACATATTGTTTGTCTTTTGCTGGATCTAGTTTGTCCCTTGCCAGATATAATATGTCCCTTGCCGCATGTACTTTGTCCATTGCCAGATGTAGTTTGTCCCTTGCTACAGTCATGTTGTTTGTCCTTTGCCAGATCTAGTTTGTCCCTTGCCACATGTTGTTTCTTGCCAGATATGGTTTGACCCTTGCCACATGTTGTTTGTCTCGATTGCTACATGTTGTTTGTCCCATGCCTGATGCT
Source organism: Mercenaria mercenaria (assembly GCF_021730395.1). Lineage (NCBI taxonomy): Eukaryota > Metazoa > Mollusca > Bivalvia > Venerida > Veneridae > Mercenaria > Mercenaria mercenaria. The sequence continues at coordinate 8,145,035 of NC_069372.1, forward strand.
ACATGTGTTTTGTCCCTTGCCAGATCTAGTTTGTCCCTTGCCAGATATAATATGTCCCTTGCCGCATGTACTTTGTCCATTGCCAGATGTAGTTTGTCCCTTGCTACAGTCATGTTGTTTGTCCTTTGCCAGATCTAGTCTGTCCCTTGCCACATGTTGTTTCTTGCCAGATATGGTTTGTCCCTTGCCACATGTTGTTTGTCCCATGCCTGATGCTACGTGTTTTGTCCCTTGCCAGATATAGTTTGTCCCTTGCCACATGTTGTTCCTTTCTAGATATAGTTTGTCACTTGCTATGTGTTGTTTGTCCCTTGCCACATGTTGTTTGTCCCTTGTCAGATATGGACTCAGCTTTGCCAGATGTGGTTTGAGCCTGGCCTGATGTGGACTGACCCTTGCCACAAGTGGTTTGTCCCTTACAAGTTATGGATTTCAAATCTGTTTTCAGGAACAGCCTGTCAGTTGCTAGAATATTGAAACACATGTCCAAATTCAGTTTATATCCTTGGGTCCATGTTTACCAGTAAAACTGGCAAGTCATGATTATGACCTCATAACTTGAATTGACATTAAAATGATCCATAAAAAAAAAGAGAAAAAAATATTATATTTTGATCAAAAAATACTTTTTTTTTATTTCAGGGACTTTCAACCAATGAATACAGAAGTTTACTATATGCCCCTGACAATGACGCAACAGTGTAAGTCTCACCTTTTCATGTATATTGACAAAATCAGAGAAATCAGATGTAAAAGTTGTAAATAACCTAAAAAGGTAAAGATACTTTTAGAATAATTTGAAGAAAATTCTTACACTTAATTACTACTTTTGTATTATACGAAAATACAAAAAAAGTTGTGATGAAAGTGTAGGGCATGATATATGATAAAGGAAATTTATGTTGATTTAATCGTCCTAACAGTTTTTATCTGCAAGAAAAGTCTTTTCACATATATGAATACTAGTGAAAATAGCAAATCAATTCCAAAATCCTAAATTTATTTGTAAGTTATTATGCAATACAAAATTTTTTTCTTCAGTCATCGCAGTGAGTTGAAGTCTTATCCAAATGAACGCCATCTCCGACAGATGTCTGAACAACAACATCAAGATCTGGAGAGACTTGAGCAGGAGATCAGCAAATTAGTAATGGTAGGTTTAAATACCGTAGAATAACATATTTGTTGGACTGACAAATTAGTAATTGTTTAAGTACTGTAGACTAACCCATTTGTTGGACTGACAAATTAGCAATGGTTTCTTTAAGTACTGTAGACTAACCCATTTGTTGGACTGACAAATTAGTAATTGTTTAAGTACTGTAGATTAACCCATTTGTTGGACTGACAAATTAGCAATGGTTTCTTTACGTACTTTAGACTAACCCATTTGTTGGACTGACAAATTAGCAATGGTTTCTTTAAGTACTGTAGACTAAACCATTTGTTGGACTGACAAATTAGCAATGGTTTCTCTTAGTACTGTAGACTAACCCATTTGTTGGACTGACAAATTAGCAATGGTTTCTCTAAGTACTGTAGACTAAACCATTTGTTGGACTGACAAATTAGTAATGGTTTCTAACACATTTAATTTTATATTTTCATTTTATGTCCATGAAAAGATGACAATTAAGTGTACAGTTATTGGGGTAGAGGTAGTCAGTGTGACAGAATGAAATAATTACATGCTACATACAGATAATATAAATCTTAATTTTTTCACTGACAAATCAACAAAAATACAAAATAATGAAGAAAACATTGTCTTTTTATGGGCAAAAAGAAGACAGAACAAAAACAACATTGGCAAAATTTAGTCACAGTTCTAAGTCTTAGACAAGCATTATGTACTTTTAAGAAATTAAAAAAAAAATTGATGATTTGTTTATGAAATGTGCACAAAAGTACTTTTGATGCATAAATAAGGGCTGTAAAGGAGTAAAATGGTTTGAAATAAAGATGCCAAAGTCCTGAATCAAACTTTATATTTAATATAAAGTTAACTGATTCCAAACATTTATTCTTTAGAATACAGGATCAGGTTCACATGGTCATGAAGATATAGATTATGCAAAAAGACTTGCCCAGTTACAGTCGAAGGTACGACAGCTGCAATCTGACAACAGTAACCTACGACGTGCCAAATTTAACGTGTCTTCCAGTAGCCCTAATCTCACCACACCTGACATGTACAACTCACATAGAAAGGTAAATTTATCCCTACACTTTTTATGCTAATGAATTTTGTCACCAATTAAGGTATGTTTTATTCAAACTTTTTTGGAAATTCTTTTACTGAACTAAAACTAGAATTTATTTATGATTATTCTGATTGATTAATTTCCATATTTAACAGTTTGAAAGTCTTGCTCCCATCAGCGTTTCAGTTTTTATTGTATTGAAAATAATTTGTAACGGGTCAACAAAAGGCCTGTCATTTGACCTTTAATTAACATAGATATAAAAATAATAATTGATATGAATTGCATTTTCCTACCATATAGTTCACAATGAGGTCTCCGTCACCGACGCGCGACCAGCAGAGGTTGGCCAGTAATCTTGAACTAAGAACGCGTGAACACGATTACGAGACAGAAGCCCTCACTCATCATCAGAGAGTTAACAGAGATATAATGTCGAAGAAAATGGCGGAAATGTCGAAATTACAAAATACACTCACTAATCAAGCAAAGGTATAATAATTGTTTATCGGTTATTAATCCCTTGCCACAAATGGTGGGATAGGTTATTAATCCCTTGTCACAAATGGTGGGATAGGTTATTAATCCCTTGTCACAAATGGTGGGATAGGTCACAAATGGTGGGATAGGTTATTAATCCCTTGTCACAAATGGTGGGATAGGTTATTAATCCCTTGTCACAAATGGTGGGATAGGTCACAAATGGTGGGATAGGTTATTAATCCCTTGTCACAAATGGTGGGATAGGTTATTAATCCCTTGTCACAAATGGTGGGATAGGTCACAAATGGTGGGATAGGTTATTAATCCCTTGTCACAAATGGTGGGATAGGTTATTAATCCCTTGTCACAAATGGTGGGATAGGTTATTAATCCCTTGTCACAAATGGTGGGATAGGTTATTACTCCCTTGTCACAAATGGTGGGATAGGTTATTAATCCCTTGTCACAAATGGTGGGATAGGTTATTAATCCCTTGTCACAAATGGTGGGATAGGTTATTACTCCCTTGTCACAAATGGTGGGATAGGTTATTACTCCCTTGTCACAAATGGTGGGATAGGTTATTAATCCCTTGTCACAAATGGTGGGATAGGTTATTAATCCCTTGTCACAAATGGTGGGATAGGTTATTAATCCCTTGTCACAAATGGTGGGATAGGTTATTAATCCCTTGCCACAAATGGTGGTGGTTATAGAAATGGTCTCCATCTGTCCATCTTACTGTCTTCCTTCCTTCCATCTGTCCGTAACATTTTGTGTTCGCTCTGTATCTCTGAAGGATTTTCATGAAACTTGAGTCAGATAATCCCCTCATCAAGATGATGTGCAGAACTCATGAATCAGCCATGTTAGGTCAGGGTCACAGCTCAAGGGAAAAGGTTTGAGCCTTCCATTTTGTGTCCGCCCTTGTTTTTTAGGGATATCTTACAGTGTATAAAAAGAGATAATTTATGGTGTACAAGTGGGGGTAATTTATTGTGTATCAGGCTAACTTTTTTGTATAAAAGGGAGTTCATTCTTTGTATAAAGAGGGGATAATTTATACTGCATAAGAAAAATAAATGTGTATTAAAGGCGTACCCTAGAATTCCCTGTGTAAGAGATGGGCTAAATTTTTCCAAATAAAATAATTTCTTCAAACTTTGGATATTAAAAGGACAATATGCAATAAAAATCATAGGTCACCAGTATTGAAAAGAGTTATCTGCCCTTGAAAACAGCATTAGTGGGGAATATCCAAAGTTTGAAGAAATTCTATTATTGGGACAAATTTTGCCCTGATTTCTAGCGTACACCTTTAAAACTATGGTTTTTTTTTTTATTTCATTTCAGGAATTAATTCAGCTAGAGAAAGCATACACTCAGTTAAATCAACATGCCAAGTCACCAAGAACTTCTGTACGATAATCAGCCTAACACCTAGACTGTTCTTAAAGAAATATATCATTGCTTATTTATGAATAAGCAAATATATATATACAGATTCCATCCATATCTATTTTATAGAACAATCAGTTTATATTTATATTTATTTATATCTGTATATTAAGTGCTTATTCCGTCCATTTTTTTTTAATTGAAGAGTCATACAGTTATTTATTTTTCACTTAGCTGACAGATCAGAAATATCGTCGTATTTCGCTTAAAAAGTAGAATATATCCCAGCATGTATCTATATACATCATTATATATATATAACTGCCATAATATACTTTTCATATGCTGTAATATACTGTGATATTACATTATTTAAATTAATTGCGAAATACCGTTTTCTAGGATATATGGGTACAGTTAAATTTTGGATTATATTAATATAAATCATGAGGTTTTATTTAAGCATGTGTATTATTTGCCATTTAACATGTTTTCAGTAAACAACATTACTTTGTTTGGTAAATGAGGCCAATTATTTAACATTGTAAAAAATTGATAATATACGGCTCTCAGTTTCTTCTCTTGGTGTAATTCAGTTTTACCTTTCAAGTAACTGGATACAGTTGTGTAAAATGATACAAGTCTGTGATGTAGTATTTTTCTATACACACTTCTTCTACATTAAAAAATTCTGTGATATTACATAGGTAAATTATTGAATTTCATTTCGTTTATGAATATATCATTTCTATTGTTTCCCTATATATTTCCTTTTGTTAGTCAGAGTTATTGCAAGTGCTTGTAGGTGCCGTTGTGCAAAAACCAACGTTAGGACTTTGTGATCAGCAGAGAATCAGTGCACTATTTGTTTATCCACACATCTTTACCATTTATTTATCAGTGTCAGCACTTGTATACAACTGACAAGTAAGAGTACAGATCCTGATCAGACTGCATGGATGTGAAGTCTGATCTGAATCAATAGTGGTCATAAAGCCCAAACATTAGTTTTTGCACAGCAGCACTCAAGTATACAAGTTACCTTTATATCATCTGGGCAACACATTTTTTCCTGATTATTGGACTTCGGAAATATTCGCTTGGTCAGTGAAATGCATGCAGCTGTAGAACTGCATTGTTTCGATGATGATTTAAACTTACATTGACCAGTAAGCTGATGAGTCAGAAGGGTTTCAGTATTAGAAAATCAGCATTTAATATGTGTCTGTTACTTTGCAATTTTTGTTAACTTTAAATCAAATGATGACATGATACTGAAAATAGATATAGATACAGGGTTAGAAGTATTATATGCAATTCTTTATGCCTTTTAAAAAGTTTCCATGGAACATTTCTTTGAATATTTTCTGATACACTGAGTGGTCTCTCTTGCAATATATTAGTTAAGGTAACTAGAGTACCTTCCCTTACTTCATTTTTCATATGCAGTGAAACTCAACACGAAATATGCATAGTCCGCCTGCCTTGATTATACAGAACTAAAGTTGATTTTCCTCCGACTATTATGTCTGCAAGTTTTCTAGAATATATCTTTCCTGTATCAATTTTCTACTTAATATGTTTAGTAATCTGTTGGCTTGATCCGTACAGTCTGTCTTGGATATTTAAGTCAAGTGCTAATGTTTTATATTTAACCAGAATAGGAATTTACACGCATTTATACTGTGTTATATTATACTTTTATGTAACGGCCTTTATAGGAACAATGAACATTTCCTGGAAATAATGGCAGCTGTTTTCTTTGATATTGTAAGATCACTTTAAATTTGTGTAAACCTTGTAATATTTACTGCATTGATTTTTCTTTGTACATTCATATTTTTATCTGTAACATTAACTTAAGGCCACCATTTAAAAGACCAACATTTATCCGTGATTTTTGTAGAAATATTATTTGTATTATGGTCGTAAAGATTAGCCCTGTGCCAAGAAATATCATTGGTCAATGTCTGTGATACTGTTTGTGTTACTTGATCTGATTGGTTAATGTCTTCTTAACTTCAGTTTCATTGGTCGGTAATTGTGATAATGGACCAATGACACGAAAGCTGAGTAACTCTTGTATAACAAAATTGATATAAATATTGGATCTTCTGAAATACATTTTGTTTGTTTTGGGTTTAACGCCGTTTTTCAACAGTATTTCGGTCATGTAACGGCGGGCAGTTAACCTAACCAGTGTTCCTGGATTCTGTACCAGTACAAACCTGTTCTCCACAAGTAACTGCCAACTTCCCCACATGAATTATCAGAGGTGGAGGACGAATGATTTCAGACACAATGTCTTTTATCAAATCGTCACGGAGAACATACGCCCGCCCGGGGATCGAACTCGCGACCCCGCGATCCGTAGACCAATGCTGTCCCAACTGAGCTAAGCATGCGAGCTGAAATTCATGTTGAATTTAAACTCTTGGTATTTTTGCAAGAGGTTTATCAACTGCAGTTTATTAAGTTTTTAATGCAGTTTAAAATGATTTTATCTACAATGTGAGCATATTTATTTGAATTTATAAATGTGGACTTTTCATGTTAAATTTTGTAAACCAGTTTATTGACCTTTGTAACTAAAAATAAATGTGATATATTATTAGTTTTGTTCTATCATGTAAACCCGGCCCAACACACCAGCTTAGCAAAATAGAAAGAGCATCAGGCCAACAGTCTGAAGATGTGAAAAATGATCTCTCAGACTCGGACATACTTGAAAACCCAAAGCCTTTTGCCTTCTACCTCTGTTCCATGTAGAGAAGTTGTTGGTCACTTGTAAAGAACATGTCCTGGTAAGAAGCTAGTGCCACTGGTACGAGTTTGACAATGGTACATGATATATTGCTGGAAAAAAAAAAAAAAAAAGAGTATAAAACTAAATAAATGGTACAGGATATACTGCTAGAAAAAGGGCCAGTATAAAACGCAATAAATGGTACATGATATACTGCTAGAAAAAGGGTATAAAACCCAATAAATGGTACATGATATAATGCTAGAAAAAGAGTATAAAACCCAATAAATGGTACATGATATACTGCTGGAAAAGGTATAAATTCCAATAAATGGTACATGATATACTGCTAGAAAAAGGGTATAAAACCCAATAAATGGTACATGATATAATGCTAGAAAAAGAGTATAAAACCCAATAAATGGTACATGATATACTGCTGGAAAAGGTATAAATTCCAATAAATGGGACATGATATACTGCTGGAAAAAGGGTATAAAACCCAATAAATGGTACATGATATACTGCTGGAAAAGGGTATAAATTCCAATAAATGGGACATGATATACTGCTGGAAAAAGGGTATAAAACCCAGTAAGTGGTACATGATACAGTGCTGGAAAAGGGTATAAATTCCAATAAATGGTACACGATATACTGCTGGAAAAGGTATAAATTCCAATAAATGGGACATGATATACTGCTGAAAAAGGTATAAAACCCAATAAATGGTACATGATATACTGCTGGAAAAGGGTATAAATTCCAATAAATGGTACATGATATACTGCTAGAAAAAGGGTAATAAAACCCAATAAATGGTACATGATATAATGCTAGAAAAAGGGTATAAAACCCAATAAATGGTACATGATATACTGCTGGAAAAGGGTATAAATTCCAATAAATGGGACATGATATACTGCTGGAAAAGGGTATAAAACTCAATCGTACATGATATACAGCTGGAAAAGGGTGTAAAACCCAATAAATGGTACATGATATACTGCTGGAAAAGGGTATAAATGCCAATAAATGGGACATGATATACTGCTGGAAAAGGGTATAAAACCCAATAGTACATGATATACAGCTTGAAAAGGGTGTAAAACCCAATAAATGGTACATGATATACTGCTGGAAAAGGGTATAAATTCCAATAAATGGGACATTATATACTGCTGGAAAAGGGTATAAATTCCAATAAATGGGACATGATATACTGCTGTAAAAGGGTATAAATTCCAATAAATGGGACATGATATACTGCTGGAAAAGGGTATAAATTCCAATAAATGGGACATGATATACTGCTGGAAAAGGGTATAAAACCCAATAGTACATGATATACAGCTGGAAAAGGGTATAAAACCCAATAAATGGTACATGATAATAATTATACTGCTGGAAAAGGGTGTAAACCTCAGTAAAACCAAAATGCACTATACATGCAAGGACTTGTGCATTTTCAGCTCTTAAAGAAAGTTAAAATTCTCTGTTGAGTTCAAAAAACCATTTTATTGGATATTTTAGCCTTAGAGTCTGGGGTCAGTAACTTAGTCAATTCTCAGTAATAGATAAGTAATTCAGTCTAAAAATTGTTGAAAAAGTCCCTGTTGCGCAAGATAGTTTTGCAGATGGGTTGCTAAAAGATGCTGCATAACATCGTCAGCCATGAAAACTGGCCACAGAAAATGAAAGTTGTGTTTCACTGTAGTCCTACCTGTAAAGTTATCAACAGGTTTGTTTAATCAGTTGGATCATTGTGTCAATGATGTGGGGTTTGGACGTCTCCTGAAAAGCAATCATCAGGCGAGGACTTCACTGGCTGACTGACTTGTGTAATACACAATGTCCATTCTGACAACTAATATCGTAGACATTGTACATGTGACCAACTGTTTTTAGCAACATTTTACAATGACCACTTTGAATCTCGAAGTCAATAAAACCCCCCCCCCTAAAAAAAAGATTTACCGACCTACCTACCCTATTTTTTTTTAGCACATTACCGGAAACAAACATTTTTGTTATGCCTTACGTCATAATGGTGCAACAACTTTTCAAAAATTCATCAAGAGACTACTTTTTGTGGTCCTTTGTGTGCTCTCTTTAATCCATGTTGACAGTAATGCAAGACATAACAAAAGTATAAGAAAATTTCTGTTTTATTGCTGACATGAAATAAAGTTTATAAAATCTAAACAGCTGAAATGCATAAACATTTAAACAATTTCAATGCAAATTATTGTGTAAAAATAGGACCATCTGACTCAAATATTCAAAATTCTGCTTATTGGAAAAATGTGATTTTTTTTCTGTTCAGAAAAAAAACAACTGTCATTTGTACTCCTATATAGGGTTTATTTTCAGGTTTACAAAAAAATGTCTTCAAAACATAATCTATGATATGTTAAAAATTTTGAAATTTGTTTCTAACAGAATGGTCTTATTATAACATGACAGATTGCATAATATATGTATACAAACAAAAATATCACAAATTTTTCAATATCACAAGTTTAAAAATCTTTAATACAAAAAGCCAAAAAAAAAGGCCTATACTAGTAATTACTATATGCTCACCTGATTACACAGTACAATAAACAAATTGCAAATTTCGAAGTGAAGAAAAAATATTTGAGCCGTGCCATGAGAAAACCAACATAGTGGCTTTGCGACCAGCATGGATCCAGACCAGACTGCACGGACTGGTCTGGATCCATGCTGGTCGCAAAGCCACTATGTTGGTTTTCTCATGGTGCGGCTCATTTATGTAAAAGCTGTATGAAGGTAATGTAAGTTTAAGGTATATGCTAACCCAATTCAGAATTTTTTAAAAAAAACTTCTAAAAATCAGTGGTGCTTAAAACATTTGACTGGAAAATGAAATTTCATAAATGATATCAAATAAAATAGAAAAATAGCAAATTTATCAACAGATTCTTAACAATTATAAAGTGTCATCTTTAACTCAAATACCCACAGTTTTAAACATTGTGAGCCAAATTATTTTAAATTCCATTATGCTTAACCTTTAGCCTGCTGCAGACTGATCATGGTCTGCACTGTTCGCTATCCAGTCAGCAAATTTTCAGTGAACACCCCTTCTAATAATAAATGGTATTGCCAAAATTGAATGATGGACCAGTCCATTTTAGAAATTTAGCAGGCTAAGGGTGAAAGGTTATGCTGAGACTGACCAAGTAGACACAACAGATTGTACCATACTTTCAACTACATAAATCAAGTATTCAAATCTTCGACAAATATCTGAAAAGAAAAAACAATTACCGAAAAAAGAGATTATCAAGAAATTAATATTAATAATATAAACTGTGGCAACTACATTTGAAACAAAGATATAAGTTCTATAAATAGGCAGGTTGAGATTTAACGAAGTTTGTCTATATAAGTACATGTACAAAATTCTTACAACAAATTACGTACATGTGTACCATAAATTAACAAGATAATGCTCTCACTATTTCAACAAGACTAGTTTTATTTATCCCAATCAAAGGTATTGCTACTTCAATGCAAAATAACTACTATGGTAAGTAAATAACTAAACGACAATTTGTTGAAAGTCGCGTACATACGTAATATAGCAATCTCTGATATTACAACACAAATTGTGAGTTTAACCAAAATAATTGGTATTCAATAATGAACATCCTTTCAAGAATAAACTATAAAACATCAAAATAAACAAATTAAATAAAAAAACAACATATTTTAATGCAAGATCATAAAGTAATTGGATAAAGTCATACAAAATTGCGTATTATGCAATGTTCATTGTAATATAGACTAAATAGCATGTATATACACTTTACACATAATCATTATTATCTCCCTTTACATGTAAATTCTCTTTGGTAAAAAGAATGAAAAAAATATATACAGAATAAAGAATATATATTTAGCTTATTTGAATAATTTCAGTTGTTTTCTGCAACAGAAATCACAAGCACTTATTGCTATGACCTTTTTACCACTATTTTCCAGAAATCAACTCTACCAAACATCTATTGTGGATCCTTCTACTCCAGATTATAGGGTAAATAATGGACAAATCAGGCGCACTAATTCAAAATATGCTAGGGTAGACCTGTTCGTAAATGTTTGGATCAAATCAATCTTGATTTCTTACTTGCTAACGGCTTTTGCATGAGCAACACTTGCAAGGCCATTTACCAAATCAGTGACTGTAGCCCTGTATATGGACAGAGCATAAGTAAAACACTGATGACCTGGGGGCCAGCCAAGCACATTTTTTTAATAATAAACAGTTAATTTCTTCTTTAATTGAAGTTATAAAAGAAATTCTGCTAGTGTCTAACACGTGTTCAACATGAACAAGGCTACAGATACACTTCAAATGCAAATTATCAGCTGATCTGTTCCAACATTTTTCTCATATCTGGTTTGACCTTGACCCCATGTAGTTTCCATGGTAACGCAGAGAAATCAGCACACTCAATCTTCTCTCTTTGGTATTCTGGCATATCCTGAGTGTCTTCCGTACTGTAACAATACAATAAATCATTATTTATACAAAATGACAAATCCAATACAAATGACAACACTAAACTGCATTCAAATTTTGAGAAATCTTAGATATTTATCCATTTTAAGACACAAATGACACCCATTTCACATCATATCCATGTTTAAAATAGAAACTGCCTCATCATTTTTGATACAAATCACTTGATATAGTATACATTCATGAGACGCTTATTTGGTTTTTATAAGACCTTGACCTTATTTTCAGTTTTAAACAAGAGCTGTCTCCATAGGATGACACATGCCCCCGATGGCACTTTAAATGAATAGTTATGGCCGATGTTCGAGTTTAGGACCTTTGACCTACGGAGCTGGGTCTTGTGCGCGACACGTCGTCTTACTGTGTCACACATTTATGCGTAGTTATTTTAAAATCCATGCATGAATGACAAAGATATGGACCGGACACGCCCATCAATGCACTATCATGAAAAAAGACCTTTAACATCTAAGTGTGACTTTGACCTTTGAGCTACGGACCTGGGTCTTGCGCATGACACGTCGTCTTACTGTGGTACACATTCATGCCAAGTTATTTGAAAATCCATCCATCGATGACAAAGATATGGACCGGACACGCCCATCAATGCACTATCCCTTAATGTCTAAGTGTGACCTTGACCTTTGAGATACGGACCTGGGTCTTGTGCGCGACACGTCGTCTTACTGTGGTACACATTCATGCCAAGTTATTTGAAAATCCATCCATCGATGACAAAGATATGGACCGGACACGCCCATCAATGCAATAACCTTTAATGTCTAAGTGTGACCTTGACCTTTGAGCTACGGACCTGGGTCTTGCGCGCGACACGTCGTCTTACTGTGGTACACATTCATGCCAAGTTATTTGAAAATCCATCCATCGATGACAAAGATATGGACCGGACACGAAAAATGCGGACAGACCGACAGACTGACAGACCGACAGACCGACGGTTCAAAAACTATATGCCTCCCTTCGGGGGCATAAAAAACAAAAAACTCCTGCATTAGAAGAAAACCTATTTAAACACACACATATATATAAACACTCAGCGCACCCATGTTATACCACTGAAAACATGACTATCAGTGAAAAGTATAAATGGCAAACACATTTATGGATACATGTTTACATGTATTTGAACACATTCTTCAAATGAAAATAACTGCAATCCATGAAAAAAATTAAGAACTGCACACACAAAAGTACATGAAACTTCAATCTATTCAAATATACAAAATTCAACAAAACAATATCAAGCACTAGCTACCATGTAACCAGAAATATCAGCCTGTCAGTCTATTGGGATTTTTTTATTTTATGTTTTTTATTTTTTTTTGTATGATTTTCCGTAAGACTGAGACAAAATTGAAAACAATGCGACTTTCTTTGACTTTTGAAGTTTCTGTATTACATGTATCATTTAAAGTCATTGAAAGAAATAAATAAATAATAATATATAACTCCAAAATGACAAGAATTTCTGGTTCAACAGTATTTATTAAGCAAACAAACAATGCAACAAAACAAGAAACATAATGCCTGAAAATCAGTGTTATTACCCATGAAATTTTAACTCTATGTATTATTTTTATCATGTGTTACATCATGAACAATTTATTTCAAACATTTGCAAACAAACTACATAGTTTCACAGTTAAGCCTCAGTTTGTAGCAACATGTAAAACAATATAACTCCTCAACACGAACTCACCCTAACAGACCAAATGCTATCTCTAATTCTATAAGTTTTCGAAGATACTCGTCTGTGCTATATAGACAAATGGAACCAATTTATCAATTTCATTTACCTCCATACTAAGTTTGATAATGAACACTCATATTCTATTAATAGTAATATATACACCATCTGAGATAAGCTTATAACCGAGAGCATTTTCTAATTAAACAATAAAAAGTAACAACTTTGACAATATCATGTACTTAATTCAGAAAAGAAATGAAATAAAAAATTCTTTTCTCAAATGATTTAAAAAGTACATTAATTTTAAGGCAGTGGGTAGGAAATGATAATCTGTAATTTCTGTTTAATCTTTAGCCTGCTGGCGGCAAGTTATTCTGCCTTTGCGACCAGTGCTGACCAGGATCGGCCTGCATGTCCATGCGGCTAATCATGGTCTGCACTGTTTGCTGTTCAGTCAGTAAATTTTCAGTAAACACCCCTTCAAATAATAAATGGCATTGCCTAAATTGAATGATGGACCAGTTCATTTTACAAATTTAGCAGGCTAAAGGTTAATCATGTTTTCTCCAATTGTGATTACGTATTCTCCATTTGTTGTGGAAACCACTGCACACATGAGCCACATTTTTGGCTGAAGAATGCAGAAATAACGGATGAGAATACAAATTTTTTCGCCCGACATTGCGCGGTCACTACTGCTCTGAGTATGACAGTACAATAACTATTATCTACATACAGCTGAAACTTGGTATCTCGATATCTAGAACTTGCTTATCTCAAAATTTCAGCTACCTCAAACACATTTTCAAGTCCCCTCCAGCAAACGTGCACTAAATACAATTTTTAAGTCAAATTTTGGTTATCCCAAAGTTAAATGTTAGATCCCTTGGAATTTGAGATACTGAGTTTCAACTGTATTAAAGAGATATGAGATAGAGCCAGTACCTCTTCTTTTAAATCAAACAAGCCTTGATCAGAACAAACTTAATATTATTCTTGTCAAATACTAACATAAAGGAAGTTCAAATAGACAAACTCAGAGAAGGAATTTTGTGATATATCATTAACCCTTACCTTGCTAAATTTCTACAATGAACTTGCCCATCTTTCAATTTGGACACTACCATTAACTGTTAAAAGGGGTGCTTACCAAAAAGATCCTGACTGAATGGTAAACAGTGCAGATCATGATCAGACTGCACGGATGTGCAGGCTGATCATTATCTACACTGGTCGCAAAGGCAGAATCAATCGTGTCCAGCATGTTGAGGGTTAAAATGTTGATAAAATGTTTACAAGAACAACTTACACAAAAGATGGGTATAGAACACGTTCTGCAAATGCCGCCATTCCAGCAAACAGTTGATAATCCACCTTCGTGTTTTCTGTGATATTTAACGTGTTCAGCACTTCTTGCACCTGTTCCGAGGTAATTGTGTTCACCAGTACGTCCTTCAAGGATCGGTCCAAATCCTGACATGATAACAGATATGAATTTAATGTATTTTACATTTTTTATGTAATTTCACAATTCAAACTATGAAGTCAAAATAGTTCAGCTCTGATAGTGCATTAACGCAAATGGAAGCATCTGACCAACTCAAAATGTCTTAAAATATAAATTTTGAAAGCAAGTCATTGTAGTAGATTGCTAATCTTTCATAAATAATACTAGATCTAAATAGCATTTATGACAGTCCATTCACAAATGAAAGCAATGTCAAATTGGCTGAAATTTACGACAGAAAATACCAAACCAAAATTATTTTTGACCACAAATTGGAAACTAATCAAGTTCTTTCAAAAGTTCCTATTATAATTCTTGGAGTTCTTAAGAATACTGCATCTGTATAATATAATAGTAATTGTTTTCTACTTAAAGAGAAGTCTTTAACAGAAAGGTGGATTGAACAGTAGGTACATTTATAAAGCCTTTAAGGTATCTGATCCAGAAATAAGCAAGTTCTATATAACAGTGCTATTAAAATATATCAAATAAGCTCATATAATTTTAGTATCATTTGAAAGTGTATTAATTGTCTACTGAAAAAGAAAATATTAACTACATAACAAAAATATGTTCTAGAATTTTCATTTTCTAATTTATAGTCTTCAATGATACTTCAACAGAAATCCATTTACTACAGAGTAAGACTTATCATTTCACAGTCGAAGATCATTTCTGAAGTAATACGTGCATATTATTTATAGTCATTTTATTTACTAATTCTTGTTCTGCAGTCACAACTCTTCTTTTAAATGATACCAAAAATAACAACATGGGGTCACCATGCATTGCACTATATCTATTTGTGGATTGGATACCTTAAACCAAGTTGGATGGGGACTGGCCAAAAAGTTACAAATCTTCTTTTGGACCCAAAATAACAACTGTCAATTTTCCTTTGTGGTATCGGCATTTTGCGGTTATTATGAAAAATAATTTTCTGTAATGGTTGAAGGTTACCGAATTAGCACATGGAGGACACAAACTTGCACAGAAATTGCTGATTATCACTATGGGGCCATTACATTAAAGGCTACTTCAAACTTGTATGAATATGATAATTTGATATAAATGAAATCTAAAATTTTGGTACAACATTTAATTCCTTTCATACATTTACTAAAATCCAAACTGATGTTACTTTGGCAAATTATTTTTACCTTATATAAGATAGTATGTGACTTGTCCTTGTTTTTCATGAATATTTTCTGGTACAAGTTTTGACGTCTTGATGTGATGATACAGTGTTTTCTGATATAATCCTGAGGGGTCATTTCTGAAATACAGGTGACATGTCAAATAAATCAATCAATAAATAATTAAAATTGATGTAAAAAAAAAAAAAAAAAAAAAAAAAAACTCACCCTAATGCGGAACAACAGTAAAAATACTTAACCATTTAGAAAATTTTTAAAACTGAAAAAGTAAGTGTTTAGAAACTAAATTTTGTACATTTTCCTGAAAAATATATATTCTATACTACCCACATCCACTCATTCCTCGTGTAAATGAAATCATTACAAATATTGATAAAATTTGAACATGATTATGACATCATTACGTAATACTGATATTTGAACATTACTTAATCAGTAAAACGTATATTTGGTACAGGTTTAAAGAAACTTAAAAAAAGATAGGACAATATCATGATTTATTAATTAATCATACATACCTGTTTCAGTTACGGTTTATTTACTCAAACTTATAATATAAAGCTTTGTAAATATTCCTTGAAAAAACTCCTCGTAAGTCAATAATCCCTTCACTGGGATAACGACCCTTATGATGCAAATTGCAAACAAAATTCTATAGGCCTATTACTGAAAAATTAGCCCAAAAAACATTCTATTCCTGAAGCGATGATGAAATGGCCTACACTGTTATGACTCTTGTGATGAAAAAAATGACAACAGGATTTTACTGTCGTATTAAATGATGTAAATCTACATAGAGGAAGTAAATGCCCTAATAAATGATTATAGAATTACCTAGAAGTTAATTGCCCTATTAACTGATGAGAAAATTGCCAGAAAAAATGATTACTGCCCTAACAATGACAAAATTTCATGAAAGTTGCTGTCCTAATGATGAAAAAGATGCCAAGAAGCTACTGCCCTGTTGATGAGGAAACTGTCCGGAAGTTACTGCCCCAATGATGACAAAACCACAAAATTTCACAAAAATTACTGCCCTTATTTTCATAAAATACCACAGAAGTTACTGTCCTATTGATGAGAAAACTGCCAGAAAAACCTACTGCTCTAAAGACGAAACAATGCCAGAAAAAGTTACTGCTCTATTGATGAGAAACTGCCAGAAAATGTTACTGCTCTATTGATGAAAAACTTCCAGAAAAACTTACTGCTCTAAAGATTAAAAACTGCCAGAAAAAGTTACTGCTCTATTGATGAGAAACTGCCAGAAAATGTTACTGCTCTATTGATGAGAAACTGCCAGAAAAAGTTACTGCTCTACTGATGAGAAACTGCCAGAAAATGTTACTGCTCTATTGATGAGAAACTGCCAGAAAAAGTTACTGCTCTATTGATGAGAAAACTGCCAGAAAATGTTACTGCTCTATTGATGAGAAAACTGCCAGAAAATGTTACTGCTCTATTGATGAGAAAACTGCCAGAAAATGTTACTGCTCTACTGATGAGAAACTGCCAGAAAATGTTACTGCTCTACTGATGAGAAACTGCCAGAAAATGTTACTGCTCTATTGATGAGAAAACTGCCAGAAAATGTTACTGTTCTATTGATGAGAAAACTGCCAGAAAATGTTACTGTACTAAAGATGTGAAAAATTCCAGAAAACCTTACTGTCCTAAGATGAGAAAACTTACAGAAAACCTGTTTTCATGATGAAATAACAAACATACAGTCTGCACTGGCATGGCTACAAGTAGGTACCTAGGCTTTCACATAAACTTTCAGAAATGTTTTCAAATTGTATTTTTGGTTCTAGATATGCTGGAAACTGCTCCTACACACCTTCCAGACAAAAATAAACCTGTGAGAAGCCAGTCCCGAATTCAGTATCAGGTTGGTCCTGGGCATATATTTTGGGTCTAGTTGCATCCCTGTTTTCACTTACTTTCAAGGTTTTTCATATCCATGGGCAACTCAAACCTACTGGCTTGTTGTGACAGGGCCAGTCTGCCTGAAATCCATGACTTGATCTTTGATGGTCGCTAGAAAACAGAAAAAGGTTGGTATTTGAATAGCATGACAAGATGACACTATCAATGCAATTATATTACAATTTTGTTATGTTGGTTATAGATGCTGTATTTCTCTACCTCTTGTTTTACTGCTTTGATTTGTAATTTTAGGACTGTTCAACCTTTAGCTTGCTGGCAGCAAGTGTGTGTGTGTGTGTGTTGGGGTTTAACGTCTTTTTCAACAATTTTTCAGTCATATAAACGACGGTGTCTACTTTAGCAGTGAGCACAATGCCCAACTTTATAGTGCTGCCTCACTGGAATATCACGCCGTAGACACGTGGCATGATACCCCACCCAGTCACATTATACTGACACCTGGCTGACCAGTCCTAACACTATCTCCTTAATGCTGAGCGCCAAGCGAGGAAGCTGCTAGTACCATTTTTTACGTCTCAGGTATGACGCGGCCGGGGATCGAACCCACGACCTCCCGCACTCAAAGCGGATGCTCTACCCCTAGGCTACCGAGGCGGTTCTGGCAGCAAGTGATTCTGCCTTTGTGTGCAGGCTGATTACGGTCTGCACTGTTCGCTATTCAGTCAGTAAATTTTCAGTGAGCAAGTGGTACTATGAAATTTAATGATGGACCAGTCCATTTTAGAAATTTAGCAGGGGTAACTCGGTAAACGTTAAAGATCAATTATTATGTTTATATATATGCAACAGTTTAATCAACGAATGTGCAGGCGGATCGTGATCTACACTGGTCGCAATGGCAGAATCTATCGTGTCCCGCATGGTAAGGGTTAATGAGGTACCAACCTTTATATCTTCAACTCCGTTTTGTTCCATGTTTGACCAATCAAATTCAGCTCTGTTCTGTCTCAGCTGTTCATTCAACAACTCCTAAAACGGCGAATGTATACAATGTAAGAAAAAAAATAGTTTCTGGTGTTTATACCAGTGTGGCACAACTTGTCTCACACCCCTGGATAAAGGACAACTCTTAGTTATATTGTAAATGACGGCGTAAAAGACTATGAATAAACTTTTCAATCCAGATACTACTTTATATCAATAGCAGAAAACTTCTGGGCCTAAACAGGCATCCCCAAGGCAAATATTCCGACAGTAACAGATTATAAGCAATCATTGTTTTACTCTCCTTTGTAAAGGCACAAGTTTAAATTTCTTTCTCTCTCAAGAAAATTGTACCGTTTTAAAAACCAGTAAACAACAATTAAAACAAAAAGCAATACCTAGAATTCAAAATGGACTCCATATCATGACATAGATCTCACACGTATATGAAATGGATTGACTGTATATTCATATTATACATATCCCAAGTAATACTTTTGGTTTGAAAACTACACTTAATGAAAAGGACATTTTCTTATGAAATGAAGTTGTAATATGAAATCTCAACAAGTAAAAGTGTAACTTACCCCTGGGTCTGGCCTGTACAGGTCATCCTCTTGTTCAATTAAATGTCTCTTTGCTTTTGATTTTTCTTTCTTTGTTTTCTCTTTCTCAAGATTAGATGGTAAGTCAGGAACCTTGAGGTCTAGCTTTGAATCTACCTTGTCACTGTAAATATAGGAAAAATAATTTGTTATCAAGATTGACTGGTAAGTCAGGAACCTTGTGGTCTGTCATTGAATCTACCTTGTCACTGTTATTATAAAGAAAAATAGTATGTTACCATTAAAGCAGTTATCCCTGTTGTATTAATGCTTACCCCTCAAACTGGTCAGTACCATTAATTGTTAAAAGGGGTGCTTACCAAAAAGATACTGACTAAATGACGATCAGTGCAGATCTTGATCTACACTGGTCGCAAAGGCAGAATCATTTGATAAGGGTTAACAAAAACAGGAACAAAATTTTCATTTTCCCATAAAGTAGGCTAAAACATTTGAACAATGAAAATGGAATTCAAACATGAATGGTAAACACAAGAATATTTACTAACCAGAAGTTGTGTGTGTATTTACGCCATCAAAATAATCACAAACGAACATAGTTATAAGATTTTCAAATAGTTTTTCAAGTACCAAAAATCAAAAATGATATTCAAACAACTTTCTATAGAAGGTATATATTTACACTAACTAAATATAAATTTATTGATGGCCTCTCATCTTACTTCAATCCCAATTTAAACATTCAGTATTTAAAGCAACTGGTTCAAAAAAGATATACACTTTGAAATAAAGTCTGAATTCAAAACTTTATTATTGGATAGAAAAAATAATTTCAATAGAAAAAAAAATAATTTTGTATTTTGAAATGACCTCCACCAGTTATTTCAATGGTTGTAATTTATTTTAATGTTTGAAATGAAAAGGCAAAATAGAGATTGACAAATTAGATCTATAAACTTGAAAATACAAACACAAGTCAGACCAATTATTTGTAAAGAATACACTTTTTTTCTGAAGAAACAAATAAAAAAGCTTTCTTTGAAGATTCAAATCGGGCTCATTATCATATACTTCAAAAGAAGATAACACTTGTCTTTCAATCAAAATTTAAAATATGTATTTTGAACACAAATGAATTTAGACATTTTTATGATATAACGCTTATTCCTTGTTTAACAAGAGGACAGGAACGCTCAACTGTTCAACAGCCTTGTGAACTGAATAAATATAAGTAGAACAAGAGCTGTCACTATAAGTGACAAATGCCCCCGAAGCAAGCCCAAGAATGCTACAGTTGTCTGTGCAAAATATGGCAAAATAGTTTAGGTATGAATCTTTTTGTGACCTTTACCTGAGAGATCAGGGTCATAAGCATGACACACCTTCTCAATATGGTTAACATGCCAAGTAATTTTAAAATCCCTTGATAAATGGCAGAGTTATGGACAAGACAAGAAACAGACCATGTTAACCTTTGACTTCTAAGTGTGACCTAGGGGGGTCTGGGTCTTGCGCATGACACATCAACTGATTATAGGGAACATTTATGCCAAGTAATTCTGAAATCCCTTCATTGATGACAGAGTTATGGACTGGACAAGAAACTGATCATGTTAACCTTTAACCTCTAAGTGTGACCTTGACCTTGGAGCTAGGGGTCTGGATCTTGCGCACAACTCGTCATCTCATTATGGTGAACATTTATGCCAAGTTGATTCACAATCTTTTTATGGATGGCAGAGTTACAGCCTAGACAAGAATTTACACGGACGCACGCAGATGCGCGCACAGACGGACAGTGCGATTTTAATATGCCCAAAACTTCTTAAGGGGGGCCGACACCGATGCATGGGTGAGTCCAACAGCTCTACCTATTCTTTAAATAGTCAAGCTAAAATCTTAAACTTTAAAAAAGTGTGAAAGTGACAAAGTAGCTCAGTTGATAAAGGATCTCAACAGTATTCTGAGACCCTCCATGGGTTCGAGACCTGGCCTTATTGCACATATTTTTAACAATGCAACTTTTCCCCTGCATTGTCTAAATTGAACTACAAAAAGTGACTACTGTACAAAATACCTTATTTTTTCTTTACCAGACCAGGACATGACTGCTTTATAAATTTCCTCTTGTATATACATGAAAAACATCCTGGCCCAACAATTCAAAGAAACAGATTGATATCATATGTGTCATTTTTTTTTTTTTTTGTCAAGCATAATCTAAACAGCAAAGCAGGTTTTTTACCAAATTATAAAACAATTTACTGACATTTAGTTCAAACAGAAATTTTTTAAGTGAAGTTAGGTAAAAAGTAGTACCACTTTAAGTTGACAAGGTCATAAAAATACAATTTCTCAATGTCAGTTTGTCATTCTATTCCACCTTTTGATATAGAATGGTAGCAACCCTAGTAGCAACCCCCGTAACCGAAAATTTTGGAATGTCTTTGTGACTCTTGAAAAATCAATCACTCCGACCAATATCTTAAAATCATATAATTCCTTGGCAAATCTTTCTTCCCTAAGTAAAATCCACATAAAATCCCTTTCATGAGATAGTACCAAATTCTGACAGCAATATCCCTGTTTAAAGAATGTCTTATCCTGCGTGAAGATTTAAATTACAATTGATCATTCCGTTGCTATATTCATCATCGGAATTTTTAAATACATTAAAATTTCAATATTCCCATAGATCAAATAAAATTTAAATCCTTTATTCAAAGATGGTATAAAGTATTTATTACAAGCAAATGTTCAGGATAAATTTTTTAAAAAGTTTTTATGCCCCCAAAGAGAAGGCATAAAGTGATAGTACAGTTTGTTCTTTCATCAGGGAACACTTTATGTCTCAGCTTCACAGGCAAATTACGAAGCATTTTCAGATGGGGGGGGGGGGGGAATTCAGCCGAACTATAACAGACATAACAGACCTAGAATGTTAAACAACATTTATTTTTTATTTTTTTCTTCTTTTTTTAAGTTGTGCTTAGCCCATCTAAAACAATTACAAAACTGCAGGGCACAGCTAAAATTGACTCACTGTCAAAAAGTTGCTAAGATAATTACCTTTAGTCATTAATTGGACAAATTATTGGGGGTGGGGCCCTGGCTCTCCCTGTTCCTACTGCCCAGTTACATATCTTTTCAACTTTACCCTGCTAAATTTCTAAAATGGATTGGTCTGTCATCCAATTTGGGCAATACCACTTATTCAAAGGGGTGTTCATTGAAAATTTACAGACAGAATAGTGAGCAGTGCAGACCATGATTGGACTGCATATTGATGTGTTGACACATTGTCTCATCATGAGAAACTTTTTATGTAAAAGTTATGACTTGACTTCAATAGTGACCTTGACCTTTGACCTACAAGGATAGGTCATATACATGCAAAATAAACATATTGCTCTATTCATATACCACGTTTTATGAACCTAGCCTGAATACTTTTTGAGTAATTGCAGGATCCACATTTGCAGACGGACAGACGGCGGGCTTTCCTATAGTCTCCTCCAGTGTTCCACCCAAAAGGGACTTATACTAATGTTGTCCCAGAAAATGGTAGACTTTTTTAATTGTTTCTAAAATAAGCAACGCATGAAATAATCATTTTAACTGATGGTATTGGATCAATGTATACTCGATAGGACTATATAGTTTAAAATTAAATACCTCTCATATTATTTGAGTATTCTTTAAAAAATGGACGGCAGTCAGTGCTAGTGGGCGCACGCCCTTTTTTTCTCCTACAAAAAGAAGCGGCTTCAATTTATAATCATGTAACTTACCTGATATATACCTCATAGGATTAAAATTTATATAGACGTTAATTGCAATGTGTGGCAAATTATGTTGCGTTTTAAGTCTTTGACATCACTTGCTTTAAAATGGTGATGTAAATTTGAAAGTAATGGTCGCACGAACTTTCAAATTACGACATCAGAAAAGTTCGCGGTCCAGGAAATATTAATAAGATATTGTGTAGGTCGCTTGTGAATCCTTCACAAACAAAACGAGAAGTGGAAAAATCTGGAAGTCAGGCAAATATAAGCAGGAGTCTTGTCTTTACATGGTACAAACGTTTTAAGGAAAGTTGGGCGAGTGATTCAAAGAGAGGGCGACAAAATGCTTTTAAAACTTTCTGCGCCGCAAACTTATCTGATGTAGTCATTTCTGAAAGTGCATGCGACCGTGACTTTCAGAGTTATATCACTATTTTAACGTAAGTGATGCGAAAGACTTGAAACGCAACATAATTATGCGCCACACGTTACCATTAACAAGGATATAAATTTTAATCGTGTAAAATGTATATCGGGAAAGTTACATGAATTTGAAAAGAAAGCCGCTTCTTTTTGTAGAAAAAAAACTGAGTGTGCGCCGACTAGCACTACCTGACGTCTATTATTTAAAAAATACTCGAATAATATGACAGATACTTAATTTTAAACTTTATAGTCCTAGACAGTATACATTGAAATAACACCAGTTGAAATAATTATTTGATGCGTGGCTTATTTTCGAAATAATAAACAAAGTTCACAATTTTCTGGGACAACTCTCGTAATAGCCTGTTTGATAACAAAGTAAGGCATCCTGCAGATTGTTCAGATTTTTATTATGCTATCATTCTATAATATAAATGAGCCATGCCATGAGAAAACCAACATAGTGCATTTGCGACCAGCATGGATCCAGACCAGCCTGCGCATCCACACAGTCTAGTCAGGATCCATGCTGTTCGCTTTCAAAGCATATTGCAATACACAGGCTGGTATGGATCCATGCTGGTCGCAAATGCACTATGTTGGTTTTCTCATGGCGTGGTTCAAATGCAGAAAATCAATTATGTATTTCAGACTTTGTACTGCTTTCAACGTAAATAATTATACAAAAATTATTAAAAGAACAGCAAAAAGTAAAATTACCTATAATCAAAAATAATCTTGTAAATTTTCCTATTTCCAGAAACATGAATGGTATTCTAAAATATTTACTATGAGGACACTTGTTAGTTAATACTAGTGACTCTTGTGATCTTCAACAGTTGGTATAGTGTCTATATACCACAAATATAATGGTTCACTCTAAACAAAATTATGTCAACAAAAATGTAGCAAAATTGTCAATATTTAAACACTGTAATATATTAAGCAAATATTCTTAATAGTGTCACCCCCTAGCTTCATTTAATTCCATCAACTTTTAAAATATGTACTGTGAAATCATTAATATTCGTGGGGGACTAATTTTCATGGATTTCGTGGTTGAGTCAATCCACGAAATTTAATCCCAATGAACAAGTAAAATTCCCATTCATTTTATGTTCAAATGTTGAAATCCACGAATTCATATCCCCATGAAATCGTCATTTTGACCAAAACCACGAAATTTCATGCCCACGAAATTAAATGATTTTACAGTAATTTAAAAAGATTATCAAAGTTCACAAATTTCTACAGTATTAAAGCATTACTATATTACTGCTATTACTTTATATACAAAATGATAAAAAAAATTCATACAAGTACACACCTTTTCATATATAAATTCCAGATTTATAGAGAAATATTTCAATATGTGTATCAAGAAATTGAAATGTAATATATTTGTGCATGGTATCAAACTATATTCTGCTTTATCTGATGTCACTTATAATGAAAAGTAAATTCAATATATTTAAATAATTTAAAATTTATATCATAATATAACATATTCATTTGCATGGAGTATTCTTTTTTAAAGCGTAAGTATGAAAATGACTTTTGAAAAATGTATATGAAATACCTACATCAAATATAATTCCCCCTTAATGACTTAACTTCCACTGTGTTTCATTTAAAACTGACACATGTTAATTCATACTTTATACAACTATTTGTTAACACTTGACACTACATGTAATTTTCATTTTCACGACACTGTTATGTCTGACACCAACTGGTGGATCACTTCAGACTGTACCATCAGATAGTATTGTCGTTAAACCAATGACTAATCAAAATTACGTAACTTGATACGGGGTGAATCTTTTTTCCAATGTAAAGACGAAACCTTCGTTACAATACCAAACATATCAGATCCCGAGACAAAAGTAAAGCCAAAGATTTATTCAAATTGTGTAAATACACCTACTACCATTTGCGGCACAGTGAAAAAGTCTATAGAAAAATGTTTTACGCTCGAGTTAGACTTATTCAAATAGGCATTCACAAATTAAAGGCAGACCAATATTTGAAATATGATTTCTTGAGCAATAAGTCATTTAAATATACATTTCGTCACCTCAACGCAACAAAGTTGTATCTTATTATAAATCTATAATAAGATACGACTTTGTTGCGTTGAGATTTTACTTGTTGAGTTCAATACATCTTGCTCAAGTTTGTTTTAAACAAATACAACTTCAATTTTATTAAAAGAAATGAATTACTTGCACATGGAAATAGACATCTTACAGGATACAAGTTGAAAATTTAAAGACAGAGTATGCCCATCTTTAACTAAAATATTTTTTCATTACATATCAACTTATAATGAAGCAAATCCTTGTCAGATGTACCCAGTTTGGAGAAACAGAGAAAATGACTTGTGAATAAATATGTACAGCTCCATTCACAATTACATGTAGTAAAATAGGGTTATTATAATAGTAGCTTGATCTGGGATGCTGTATTCGGCTCTCATGGATTTTTACCAGATCGGATCTCACGAGGCGTGCAAGCACCGAGTGATCCAACATTGCAAAATCCACAAGAGCTAAATACAAAGTCCTAGATCGAGCTACTGTTATAATGACCCTTTTATTGTATACTTCAACCTTTTTGTTTGTTTATTTGTAATCCAACAAAATCTTAAATGTTTGCTGATGTTAAAATGAAATGAGTTATGTTTCTTGTGTGACTCTCTACCAAGATTGTTCAAATTATTTTGATTCGTCAAAAAACATGGCAGCCAGAGGACGTGGTTACTTTTCTCTATATGTATATTGTGGAAACTTTAAAAATCTGCTTTTGTGAAACTGCTAGCTCGATTTTAAAATAATTTTACACAAATGGTTCTTGTGTGGCCTTCTACAAACAGTGTTCAAATTTTTCTGATTCGTCAAAAAACATGGCCGGCAGAGGGCATGGTCACTTTTTCATCAAGAATTTCTCTAAACACTATTTCCTCCAAAACCACGCAATGGATTTTGATGAAGCTTTACACATGTGATCTCTTGGTAGCCCTCTTTCAAAGTTGTTCAAATGGTTTGGGTTCATTGAACATATGGGTCTTTTTGGTTAAAAATAGCTTTTTAGCTATCAGTATTTAAAAATCCTTTTCTCTAGAGCTTCGATATTTGGCATTTGATATAAGGTTTTGACTCTCTACCATACTTGTCTAGATTATTACCCTAAAGTAATAAAAAAAAATGGCCATGCCCCTGTGTCTAACATGTACTTACTTAGGCTTTTATTTATAAGAAACTTTGAAAATCTTCTTCTCTGAATCAATAATGGCTAGGGCCTTGATATTTGGCATGTCATATCAGATATTATGTAATTTCGACTGTAATTTTTCAAATTATTGCCCTAGGTTCAAAAATGTGTGTGAAATGTATATAATATAAGCTAACATAGAAGAAACCAAACTCTGTACTAATACAATCACACTTGAAGCCTTGTACACAGGTGAGCGCTTTTAGAATAAAAATTTGTGGCATGAAAATCTTTCTTTCAGATCGTTTGTTTATAATGATAATGGTGTCTTTTTAATGTTATTAGTATTTTCTACATGGGGAAGGAATGAATTTATGACTGGAAGTCTGAGAAATCAACAGTTGTCAAAAACTGGACTCGATTCGGTTTATTATGTGCCGGCTGTATTGCCAGCATAATACTTTAATAAACGTCTGTTGATTTGATCACAAGTGATCAAGTCAGCTAATACTTCAAAAAGATAATGAGTTGACACAAGCTTATGCAATATTATCTCCTGTTGCCATTCTGTGTATTTTATACTTTTTTTATTTGACCTGTGGTGACCTAGTTTTTTTTATCCCACATGACCAGTTTCGAACTTGGCCTAGAGATCATGAAGATAAACATTCTGTGCAAGTCTGTATCAAATCAAAGCATGAATTAAACCTCTATATGGCTGAAAGGCCAACATAAAAATACTGTTCCTTTCAGGGGAAGTAACTCTATAGCAACCATGATGGAATCTAGCTGGTTTTCAAAGGAACCAAGATCATATGTGACTTAAGTTGAGTGTAAGTGTGGTCAAAATCGAATGCAAAATGTTACTTCTATCGTGTTCACAAGGTAAAACTTAACAAATTTTGGCTCATTCAGGGGTCAGTCAGGGGCTGCAACTCTGGAACCTATGATTGGATTTGACGGATTCATCACAGAATCCAAGATCTATTGTTGTGAAAGATATTTTTCAAGTTTGTATCAAATAAACTCATAAAGGAAGTCTCTATACTGGTACTGATGATAAGTCGGACAGAAAATGAGGTTTTTTACCTGTAACTTTTTTATTTCTGCAAATTGCTGTCAATGGTTGGTATCAAAATAAAGCTGAACTTTTACTGAATAGTTGACATAATTTAAATTTATATTTAGTAAGCAAACACACAAGAAATGAGGCCCTGAAAGGGGCATGTAAAATGAGGACTGACAAACGTTGACCTATGATAAATTCGACCACCTTGTCATTTTAAAAAAAATTCTCCTTAATATAATATTGAAACTTTCCCAGAAATGCTGAAACAGTCATTCCCGATCAAGTAATGAAAAATGACCCAATGTCAGGCCTTCAGGTGTTGACAGTGAGCATGCACAAGAAAACATCCTTTTCCCCATTAATTTTTGATAAATGTTTTTTTAAACAGACAAATTTAAGTCATTTATTTATACAGAATATTTACCAATTTTGTTCTTGTTTACACCAGTTGATGTTGCAAGTGGTTGCTTTTAGACAGCATGTTCAATCATATAAGAAAACCAACTGCAATTGAATAATTCGAAGGTGGTCGACTTTATCATCTGTTCGAGTTTATCATCAGTACCAGTATGGCTGCAAAAGCCAAAATAGCAAATTTTGGCCCTTAAAGGGTCCATAACTCTGGAACCCATGATGGAAACAAGAGGGTCATGATGGCCCTCTATCGCTCACCTGTTATCATTGCACTTGAGGACAAGAAGATCCTCAGAAAAAATATCTAAGTCCAAAGGACAGGAACAACAAAGGGAAGAAATTAAACCAAAAAGAAAAAAAAAATCTTACAAGGTACAAAATAAACCTAAAAATTGGAGGTACCATCCATTTTGTACCACAGAAAAGTGGTCTCGGTTTTTCCCTACGGCCAATAATAAAAAAGTTACTAAAAACAAGCTATTTATAGTAACATAAAAGGGAAGTAATTTATAAAAACATGATTGCAAGTTAATAAAAGAAGGATCTGCCAAATAAATCTGTTGACATAAATGAAATTTCAGATCAGTATCTTCATTAGTTACGGAGATATACCCATTTTAATTTGAAATAAAGGGAGGTAATTTGACATAAAATCAGTCCATAGTTATCTACCCTGATTGGCTCAGTCCAACTAATGACAATAATAAAATTTCAAATAAGTCCTATATGTACTTACTGATATAAATCCATTTTGATTACAATCAGGGGAGGTAATCAGATATAAAATAACTCTGGAACCTACGAATGGATCTGATTTGCCATGGAATCCAAGATTTATTGTTGTTGAAGATATTTTGGAAGTTTGTATCAAATAAAACCATAAATCAAGTCTCCATATGGCTGCAAAAGCCAAAATAGTCAATTTTGGACCTTTAAGGGGCCATAACTCTGGAACCCATGAAGGAATCTGGCCAGTTCAAGAAAGGAACCAAGATCTTGTGGTGATACAAGTTTTATGCAAGTTTGGTTAAAATCAAATCATAAATGAAGCTGCTATTGTGCAGACAAGGTCAAAATAGCTAATTTTGGCCCTTTCAGGGGCCATAACTCTGGAATCCATTATGGGATCTGGCCGGTTTAAGAAAGGAATTGAGATCTTATGGTGACACAAGTTTTGTGCAAGTTTGATTAAATTCAAATCATAAATGAAGCTGCTATTGTGCAGACAAGGTCAAAATAGCTAATTCTGGTCCTTTCAGGGGCCATAACTCTGGAAACCATAATGGAATCTGGCCAGTTCATGAAAGGAACCAAGGTCATATGGTGATACAAGTTGTGTGCAAGTTTGGTTAAAACAAGCAAATTCGATGAATTGGTTTCCCCCGCCGAAAAGGTTTGTGGTGAGGAATGGCAAAAAGATATATCCGGCAAAAAGTTAAGGATGTTAATAAGAAGCAAATAATTTCATTAGTCAAAATCAATTTAACAGAAAACAAACGTTTAATTAAAGAGTACATAATAAATGTATGATACTTTGATCCTGACTAAAGAATTTATTTTATTTGGGATATGCTTACTGTAATAAGCTTAGCTTTTAAAATTAAATGCAGTTAATTGAAATATGAGCTTGAAGTTTAACTGGAATGAAATATTGTCTTTGAGTGGTTTGGCACCAGGTGTTGCTGTTTTACATGTACATTTGAACTTAAAAAATCAGATGTCCTTAAGAGAACACAGGTAAGATATCTTGAACATGGCTGAGGGCAAGGTTTGTGTAGTCACAACTTAACATGTTGAAGGTTTGAACATGGAAATATATATATCTATATATAGATATATGTATATATTTATTTTTTTTTTAGGGGGTGGGGGTGCAGGGGAACGGGAGAGGAAATAAAATTTCACATGTTGATTATAAATATTGATTGAAAATTAAAAATGAAAAAAAAAAAAGGTAAAAGGGTGAAGTTGGAGGGGGGGGGGGAGGCAGAGGATGCATGATCAGTGGTGGGCATGACTGGGTGGAGAAGTAAGGTGGGGGAATGGTACAACTTGGAAGGTTTGAAAAAAATCTAAAATAAGAAATGAAAAAAAAAAATTTTGGGGGAGGGGGGTTGGGAGGGGGAGGGGGTGTGACCAAGGCAAGTGGGTGACCAGGTGTGGGTGCGCAACTTCACATGTTTATAATAAATGTAAGAAAAGAATGAAAGAAATTTAATGAAATTCTGCCAAATGGTAAGTTTATTATGTGCAAATATGTGGATTTTTAGACAATTAAAGGGCAATAACTCTGAAGTTACAAAAAGAAATCCGTACAAAATTGTCTGTGCACAACCACATTATAGTGCTCTAAATTCTGTTTAAGTTTCATAGTTATAGGTCAAATATATCAAAAGTTATGATGCAGAAATTGGCATATCTATAGATCTATAGTACCCTATATAGTTAACACTAGAAACTTCTAAGGGTCATAACTCTGGTGTTACTTGGGCAATCTGTCTGAAACTTGATGGGCCCCATAACCTCATAGTGGTGAACATGTATATGAAGTTTGTTTGGAAAAAATCTAAAATAAGGAATGAATTTTTTTTATTTTTTTTTTTTTGGGGGGGGGGGGGGGGGGGGGGGGGGGGGGGGGGGGGGGGATGGGGGTGATCAAGCTAAGGGGGGTGACCAGGTGTGGGTACACAACTTCACATGTTTACAATAAATGTTCATGGAAAAGAATGAAAGAAATTTAATGAAATTCTACCAAATGGTAAGTTTGTTATGTACAAATATGTGGATTTTTATACAATTAAAGGGCAATAACTCTTAATTTACATATAAATCCAAATGAAATTGTGTGTACACAACCACATTATGGTGATCTAAATTCTGTTTAAGTTTCATAGTTCTAGGTCAAATATATCAAAAGTTATGATGCAGAAATTGCCATATTTATAGTACCCTATATAGTTAACACTAGAAACTTCTAAGGGCCATAACTCTGGTGTTACTTGGGTAATCTGACTGAAACTTGACGGGCCGCAAGAACTCATTGTGGTGAACATGTATATGAAGTTTTAAATAAATATTCCCAACAATTTCCTAGATATGGCTCCGGACGGACGGACGGACGGAAAGACGGAAGGACGGACGGACGGACGGAAAGACGGACGGAAGGACGGACGGATGGACAACGCCAAAACTATATCCCTCCGACTTTCGTCGGGGGATAATAAAAGCATAAATGAAGCTGCTATTGTGCAGACAAGGTCAAAATAGCTAATTCTGGCCCTTTCAGGGGCCATAACTCTGGAACCCATAACGGCATCTGACCAGTTCAAGAAAGAAACCAAGATCTTATGGTGATACAAGTTGTGTGCAAGTTTGGTAAAAATCAAATTATAAATAATGCTGCTATTGTGCAGACAAGGTCAAAATAGCTAATTTTGGCCCTTTTAGGGGCCATAACTCTGGAACCTGTAATTTGATCTGGCCAGTTCAAGAAAGGAACCGAGATCTTATGGTGATACAAGTTGTGTGCAAGTTTGGTTAAAATAAAATCATAAATGAAACCACTATCGTGCAGACAAGAAATTGTTGACGCACGAGACGCACAAGACGGACGGATGGACGACGGATGAAGGGTGATCACAAAAGCTCACCTTGTCACTATGTGACAAGTGAGCTAAAAAGGAACCGAGATATTATGTCAATACAAGTTGTGTGCAAGTTTGATTAAAATAAATGGCATAATGTGGTCACTATCGTGTTCACAAGAAATTGTGGATGGACGATGAATGTAGAGTGATCACAAAAGCTCACTTTGTCACTATGTGACCGGTGAGCTAAATTGTAAGGGGAAACATTTTAAGCAGGCAGTGAAAAATCAGGCCCTGGAAAGATTAATTCATGTTGGAGAGTATGAAAAGGCAATTAATAAAGATTCAGAAGGCAATGGATAGTTTGGTGGTTTTAAAGAAAGCTGTTAATGTACAGGGAAACTATGAATAGAATATTACTAATGGGAAAAACATCTAATATATATCACTATTAAAGGGACTGAATGCCAATGGTCATTATATACAATACATTGATATCAAAGTTACTTCCCTTGAAAAATAAGTTTTTGAAACCAAAAGAGGAAGTTATATTGTTTGGAAAAAAATATATAATCACCAACTACGTAGACATTTAAATTTTAGTTTTCTGTAAATTTACCAGGTCGGTTATTCTGTTTTCTTATCTTTATCAAATTCTTACCAAATTTTAGTAATTATTACATTAAAATCTACGTAGACATTTAAATTTTAGTTTTCTGTAAATTTACCAGGTCAGTTATTCTGTTTTCTTATCTTTATCAAATTCTTACCAAATTTTAGTAATTATTACATTAAAATCTGCTCAAATTTAAAAAATATCACGTATATAAATCTGGGGCATAAAAATGAAAATTACATAACACAATCATGAAAATGTTTTATGATGTCCGTCATGTTTATATATTTCAGGATGTTTCATACACCAGATTACTATCACAATATATCCATGAGACTGTCTAAGGTCCTGGATGATATTGGAGTAAATGAAAATATTGTGATGAAGAGGAGGAGGACAAATTTACTGGAAGAAACTATAGTGACAATCACATGGAGAGCAAATGGTATACAAGGTACTGTTTATAATTTAGGCTATCAATCAGAAGGCACCACAACAATAGGACTGAAATCAGATACTGACACACTTGGCTGTCTGGATGATAGCATTGTGATACAGGACTGGTCTGAGTGGCCTCCAAGTAAACGTAACTTCCTGATGATCCAGAATGAAACAACACCACCTGGTTATTGTCTTCTACAGCTACTTAGAAGTGATGCTCCACTTCCTATTACAGATGAAACAGATAATGACTTTGTAAAAGATATGCATGGACGGATCTTGTTCAAGAACACAATACTTGATACTGTATTGCCAGAAGGACATCAGAGACAAGGACCATCAGCAGCATCAGCTGCAAAACCAGGTTTTTATGCAAGTGACATTGTAATAGCATATCCTTGTAAATCATGGCCCCAGTCAACAAGAGCTTGGCTGCACCAGCAAGAAACAAATACATGGCCAACAGCAGAAATGAAGAGATATGCAAAATCAACAAGGTGTTTTGTTGTTGGTGTTGGCAGCAGAGCAAGTGAAAATGCAGCCTTTGAATGGAGACTTTCAACCTCATTAGCTGAACGCTGCTTGATGTTCAATTTAAATATTACTCAGATAAAATGTTATATCTTAATGAAAATGATTCTTAAAACATACATTAATATTGAAAATCTTGACAATGAAAGTTACATTTCCAGTTTCATGTGTAAAACTATTTTATTTCACTGTATAGCAAGTAAACCTTCATGTGTATGGAAGGAGTGTAATATAATAAACTGTTTAAATTACTGTCTATTTACACTGAACAATTGTTTATTGAATGAACATTGTCCCCATTTCATTGTTCATGAAAACAATTTAATGGCAAGTAAATTTTCTGCTGAAGTCAAACAGCAGTTACTTGAAAGAATGTCAATTTTGATACCATTTGATGGCATTTCACTTTTTGGAATTCAGATTGACAACCTTGGTGAAAGACTTCAGATTAAGCTCAATATGATAAATGAAGTACGTCATGATATACCACAGCCAGACAAGTGCACAATGGATGTAACGCGTGTTTTATTAAAAAATATAGCTCAAACTGTTTTTAACATAGAAATGATAGGAGATGGAAGTTTAGAAACACTATTGCAAAAAGTGATACAACTAAAAAGATACTACAGAGCTGGTGACATGTTAGAAAAGACGGCATGCAGACTTCAATTACCTCTACTTTGTACCTCAATAGGATCTCGGATAGCCTCACAGAACATTCAAATGAACAACACAGTTTCTCCTCAAGCACTTACATGGATTGAAGCTGGACTGGACTCAGATGTTGCTTCAAGTAGACTAAAACTTGCCTCTATAATGTACTGTGTAGGCAATGCAGAAATAGCTGCTTTAATTCTTTCTCATATAGAAGAACAATATAAAACTGAAGTTACTGAGCCTATGTGTGTCTGCTACGAGTTTTATAGACATTACTTAAAAACAGGATTTGGTCGACTTTCTAGTCAATATGGTGTAGAGGCTTTAAAATATATTGTTGCATTTTGTGTAAAATTTTTCACTTCGGAAATAAACTGTGTACCACATGAACTTCAGTATGAAATGTTTAGGTCAACACAAGAGGACCTGCTACATAGAGGTGAAGATGATGACTGGATGGACTGTGCTGTAGTAGACTCACTTCCATACCTTTACTTTCTACAATACAAGACATACAGTTTCCTACAGAGACCCGAGGAACAGCAACAAGCACTGAACAAACTTGGGTGGGTCATTAGAACAGAGCCCAACCTTGGACACAGAGAAACAGCACTGAATTTACTGGGACAGTGCATGGAACAGGAGAACAGGCCTGTTGGTGCTCTACAAAGTTACATGTCATCTTTAAACCTCAGAGAAAGAAACAATGCTGCTAGATTTCATATCTGCAGGTGTTTGGCTAATATAAACTCATAAAGATCTACCTACTTGAACTGACTGGCATGTCTGATTTCTAACTGGCACAATGACAACAAGGAACTGCTTTCAATTAACGCTTGATGCCCCCAGTGGCATCCTTGTCGATAGATTTTGCACCCAAGTCCAAAACGAGGTCAAGGTCAAACTAAGGTCAGGTGATGTTTGAAGATAAGGAATGGTCACAGGTTACATCTGTATTAGTATCAATTTATTCTTGTAAGGGGTACTGATGCTAGATGAAAGGGTCCCATTTGGTTAACCAAGCAGTGGCCCATATAAAGCAACCTTGGTCCAAAATGAGGTCACGGTCAAGGTCAAACTGAGGTCAGATAATGTCGAAGATGAGGAATGGACACAGGTTACATCTGCATTAGTATCAAGTCATTCTAGTAAGGGGTATTGATGCTAGACGAAATGGTCCAATTTGGTTAACCTCGGATGCATGTCCATACGATTCATGTATTAGGTGGTCATTCCATTGTTTGAAAAGAATAGAATGACCACTTAAGGAACAAAAGAATTAAGTGGTTATGGAATAAATACAAAGGATTTCTATTGCCCTAGGCCACACCTACCACCTAAGGTACTAACTGTGTGCTCGGACGGACGAACGGACAGACAGGACAGTCGCTATATGCCTCCCACATCAGTAGATGCTGGGGGTATAAAAATACTTAACATTTTAACGAGAGTTTGAAGAACACAAAATGCTCCCCCCACCCACCCCCAAACCCCACGTCCCCCCTTGATGCATTCAGTAATTGCATGACAAACAGAATTTTTTTTGGTCACTTTGCACCTTGACCTTTGACCTACTGACCTCAAAGTCAATAGGGGTCTTCTGCTGGTTATGATAAACATTCATATTAAATTTCGTGATCCTAGGCCCAAGCATTCTCAAGTTATCGTCTGGACACATTTAAGCTGTTCCAGGTCACTGTGACCTTGACATTTGACCTACTGATCTCAAAATTAATAGGGGTCATCTACTGGTCATTATCAACCTCCAAACCTCCAATTAAGTTTCTTAATTCTAGACCAAAGCATTCTCAAGTTTTCGTCCGAAAACAATTTTACTGTTCCAGGTCCCTGTGTCCTTGAACTTTGGCCTTCTGACCACAAAATCAATAGGGGTTATCTGCTTGTCATGATCAACTTCCCTATCAGATTTTGTGATCCTAGGATCAAGCGTTCTTGAGTTATCATCAAGAAACTGTTAAACTGTGCTTGGTCACTGTGACCTTTGACCTACTGACCTCAAAATCAATAGGGGTCATCTGCTGGTCATGACCAACCTCCAAATCACCTTTCATGATCCTAGGCCCAAGCGCTCCTGAGTTATTATCTGGAAACTGTTTAACTGTTCTGGGTCACTGTGACCTTGACCTTTGACATACTAATCTCAAAATCAATAGAGGTCATCTGCTGGTTATGACCAACCATCCTACCAACTTTCATGATCCTAAGCTCAAGCGTTCTTGAGTTATCATCCAGAAACGTATTGGTCTACATACCAACTGACAGATCGACCAACATCTGCAAAACAAAATACCACTACTTCTTCGAAGGGGGCATAAAATGTTGTTATTCTTGTTATGAGACCGTGAGCTTGTTATGAGCCAAGGACCCCGTTGGAAATAAGTTGAAAAGCTTTATTGGTTATCCTTTGGTATAGAAATGTCTCTAAATTATATATGTTAAGAAGGGTTGGTTGATATTTTTGTTGTTGTTGTTTTTTTTTTTTTTAAATCAGTTAGAGATATAACATGTAGCTATTTCTGTGATACAATTTGAATGTTTGCTTGTATTGGAGTTGTTCTTAATGTGATATTTGTAATGTTTGTAATCGTGACATATATATTCACGAATAAATTTATCTACCTATATTATCTACACTTATCAGGAATAGTTCTCAATGACAGTGAATATCAGTAAAACATTGTCACCTATTTTACCCAACCTACAGAAAAGGTTATCATACTTGCAATAGGCACATCAAAATTTCACAAATACTGTGTACATAATTATCTAATTTGAGATAAAAATTATTATACTTTAACAAGAGGGTCATGAACACCCTGTATCGCTCACCTGACCTATTGACCTAAAGATCAACAGGTTTAACATTCTGACCAAGTTTCATTAAAATATGGTCATAAATGTGGCCTCTAGATTGTAAACTAGCTTTTCCTCTGATTTGACCTGGTGACCTAGTTTTTGACCCGACATGACCCAGATTCAAACTTGACCTTGAGATCATCAAGATTACCATTCTGACCAAGTTTCATGAAGATATAGTCAAAAATGTGGCCTTAACAGTGTTAACAAGCTTTTCCTTTGATTTGACCCTGTGACCTAGTTTTTGATCCGACATGATCCAGGTTCCAAACTGACCTAAAGATCATAAAGATTAACATTCTGACTAAGTTTCATGAAGATACAATCATAAATGTGGCCTCTAGAGTGTAAACAAACTTTTTCTTTGATTTGACCTAGTGACCTAGTTTTTAACCCCTCCTGACCCAGATCTGAACTTGACCTATAGAGCCTCAAGATTAACATTCTGACCAAGCTTCATTAAGATATGGTCATAAATGAGGCCTCTACAGTGTAAACTAGCTTTTCCTTTGATTTGACCTGGTGACCTAGTTTTTGATCCTACATGACCCAGATTCAAACTGGACCTTGAAATCATCAAGATCAACATTCAGACCAAGTTTCATGAAGATGCAGTCAAAAAGTGTTGACAAGCTTTCCTTTAATTTGACCCAGTGACCTAGTTTTTGACCCCAGATGACCCAATATCAAACTTGTCCAAGACTTTATTGAGGGTAACATTCTGACCAAGTTTCATTAAGATTGGGCCAAAAATGTGACCTCTAGTGTGTTAACAAGCTTTTCCTTTGATTTGACCTGGTGACCTAGTTTTTAACCCTAGATGACCCAATGTCAAACTCGCCGAAGATTTTATTGCGGGTTACATTCTGGCTAAGTTTCATTAAGATTGGGCCAAAAATGTGACCTCTAGTGTGTTAACAAGCTTTTCCTTTGATTTGACCTGGTGACCTAGTTTTTAACCCTAGATGACCCAATGTCAAACTCGCCCAAGATTTTATTGGGGGTTACATTCTGGCTAAGTTTCATTAAGATTGGGCCAAAAATGTGACCTCTAGTGTGTTAACAAGCTTTTTGTTTGATTTGACCTGGTGACCTAGTTTTTAACCCCAGATAACCCAATGTCGAACTCGTCCAAGATTTTATTAAGGGTAACATTCTGACCAAGGTTCATTAAGATTGGCTCAAAATTGTGACCTCTCAAGTGTTAACAGTCCAATTGTTGACGACGACGGACGAAGGACGACTAACGAGAGATAACGACGGACACAGGGCGATAAAAAAAACTCACCTTTGAGCACTTCATGCTCAGGTGAGCTAAAAATGTTCACCACCATTGTAAATGAGTAGCTAGCTTTAAATGTAATGATTTTAATTTCACTTCTGCACACTGTGAATGTACAGCTTCAAAATGTGCTGACTAATCTCACCCTTGCACACTAAGAATGTACTGACCTGAATTTCACTATTGCACACTAAGAATGTACTTATACAAGGAAAAGTGACCACACCCTATGGCAGCCATGCTTTTTGACGAATCAAAATAATTTGTTAGTGTAAAATTATTTTACAAAAGGGTCATGATGACCCTAGATCGCTCACCTGAGAAATATGAGCTACAAGTTTCAAATGTCAAACTGATGAATTTTAGAAAATTTCTGGACGATTTTCCGATGTACAATCAAGTAACCTCTGGGGCGGGGCCAATTTTACCCTGGGGGTCATGATTTGAACAAAGTTTGTAGAAGTCAATGTTACATATCAAATATCTAAGATCCAGGCCTTCTGGTTTACTTTGCTTAGCAAATTTATGAAGATTTCCCTATGTACAATCAAGTAACCCCTGGGGCTGGGTCAACTTGACCCTGGGGGGTCAAGATTGAACAAATTCTGTAGAGGTCCACCAGGCAATGCTACATGTCAAATATCTAAGCTCTAGGCCTTCTGGTTTATTTTTAGAAAAATTTTGGAAGATTTTCCTATGTAAAACCAAGTGACCCCTGGTGGGGTGGGTGGGGTTCTATTCTGACCCCGGGGGTCATGATCTGAACAAATTCTGTAGAGGTCCATTGGGCAATGCTACACATTAAATATCTAAGCTCTAGACCTTCTGGTTTATTTTTAGAAAATTTTTGAAGATTTTCCTATGTAAAATCAAGTGACCCCTGGCAATGCTACATGTCATATATCTAAGCTCTAGGCCTTCTGGTGTATTTAAAAAAAAAAATGAAGATTTTCCTATAAAAATCTACCTAAAATCAAGTGACCCCTGGGGTGGGGTCAATTTTGACCCCAGGGTCATGATTTGGAGAACTTTAGTAGAGGTCCACTAGGCAATGCTACATGTCAAATATCTTAGCTCTAGGGCTTCTGGTGTTGAGAAGAAGATTTTTTAAGATTTTCCTATCAGTTTTGACCCTAGGGTCATGATTTGAACAAAGTTGGTAGAGGTCCACTAGGCAATGCTTAACACCAAATATCTAAGCACTAGGGCTTCTGGGTTTTGAGAAGAAGATTTTTTTTAATTTTCCTATGTAAAATCACATGACCCCTTGGGCAGGATCAATTTTGACCCCAGGGTCATGATTTGAACAAATTTGGTAGAGGTCCACTAGGCAATGCTTCACACTAAATATCTAAGCTCTAGGGCTTCTGGCTTTTGAGAAGAAGATTTTTAAAGTTTTATCGTTTCGGTTGCCATGGCAACCAGAGTTCTGCATGGAATTCAATTCTTTGAATTTTTTTTGTAGAGCTTCACCCAAGGAACATTCCTGTGAAGTTTGGATGAAATTGGCCTAGCGGCTTATGAGGAGACTGATGTCGTTTAAAGCAAAAGTTTACGGACGGACAACGGACGCCGGACAAGTGCGATCACAAAAGCTCACCTTGTCACTCCGTGACAGGTGAGCTAAAAATTGGTCCAAGAGAATCATTCTAACTAAGTTTCATGATGATAGGTCAAAAATGTGGCATCTGCAATGTTGAGATGACCTAGTTTTTGATCCTACATGACCCAGTTTCGAACTTGGCCTAGGAATCATCAAGATAAACACCCTAACTAAGTTTCATGAAGATAAGGGTCATGAAGTCATGAATATTGACTCTAGACTGTTTACAAGCTTTCCTTTGATATAAGCAGGTGACCTAGTTTTGGATCCCACATGACCCAGTTTTCAACTTGACAAGGGAATCATCAACTTGATCAAGATAAACATTCTGACCGAGTTTAATGATATTGTAAAGCTTCTCCTTAGATTTGAGAACTGGTGACCTAGCTTTAGAGCCCACATGTCCCAGTTTCAATCCTGGCCTAAGAATCATCAAGATATAAATTATATTATCTGGCCAAGTTTTATGAAGATAGGATCATGCACTTGGACTCAAGTGAGTTAACAAGCTTTTCCTTTTATCTGACTGGGTGACATGTTTTTTGATGCCTATGACCAAGTTTTAAACTTGGCATAGGAATAATCAATATCTAGGGTGTTATACTCTGGTCAAAAGATCACTTTGGGCTCTAAACAAGTAAGTTTCCCGATGAATTTTTTGCAAATTCGTATTGGATCCATATGACACGGCAA
Organism: Mercenaria mercenaria; assembly: GCF_021730395.1. Lineage (NCBI taxonomy): Eukaryota > Metazoa > Mollusca > Bivalvia > Venerida > Veneridae > Mercenaria > Mercenaria mercenaria. Next base: position 8,185,427 of record NC_069372.1, read on the forward strand.
ACTCGTACGGGCGTCTACAAGTTTTTTTTAAAGTTTTGTGCAGACAACCTGCAATGTCCTCACAGGGCTTGCAAGGTGTTACAATCAGCCAAGAGGCTACAAATGGATATTTTTTCAGACGTTGCCAAACTGGTCTATTCTTATGGACATCATATGGACACCTTATGAGCACTGTATGAGCCAATGGGCATCGTACGAGGTACTGCCGGGCTCCTTGCCAGCTCCATATGACTTATCTGTGATGTCCATATAGATATCCAACAATTGAACAAGAGTGCCAGAATGTCACAATATATGCCCGTCACAGCAAATTTCTTTACTCTAGCACCTGTATTTGCAAATGGAATTTTCATTTTTCGGTTGTTTAGTAATCACTCTAAGTCTTTTGTTTTTCTAAGTCCACAAAAAAACTCCTTACCAGGTAGAGATACCTTAAAATACACCAAAAATTGGAAAGTAACATCTATGTTGTACCACACAAAAATGGTCATGGTTTTTCCCTACGGTCAATTATAAAATTAGAAATGCTCCGGACAAGGTTTTCATTCTTGTATCCTTTGACCTCTAAGTGTGACCTTGACCTTAGACCTAGAGACCTGGTTCTCACGCATGACACTCCACCTCATGGTGGTGAACATTTGTGCCAAATTATATCAAAATCCCTCTATGCATGAAGAAGAAATGCTCCAGACAAAGTTTTCATTCTTGTATCCTTTGACCTCTAAGTGTGACCTTGACCTTAAACCTAGGGACCTGGTTCTTGCGCATGACACTCTGTCTCATGATGATGAACAATTGTGCTGACTTTCATCAAAATCCCTCCATGCATGAAGAAGATATGCTCCGGACAAAGTCATTCTTGAATTTGACCTTTGACCTCTAAGTGTGACCTTGACCTTAGACCTAGGGACCTGGTTCTTGTGCATGACACTCCGTCTCATGATGATGAACAATTGTGCTGACTTTCATTAAAATCCCTCCATGCATGAAGAAGATATGCTCCGGACAAAGTCATTCTCGAATTTGACCTTTGACCTCTAAGTGTGACCTTGACCTTAGACCTAGGGACCTGGTTCTTGCGCATGACACTCCGTCTCATAATAGTGAACAACTGTGCTAAGTTTCATCAAAATCCCTCCATGCATGTAGATGATATGCTCCGGACAAGTCTGTGGACGCCGCCTGCCCGCCTGTCCGCCCGCCAGGGGCGTTCCCATAATATGTCCCGTTTTTCAAATGGGTGTATAAAAAGGAAATTTTATTGACGTCTCAAAACTGATTTCTTCTTATTGCATGGACACTGTGCCGACACTGTACGGGTGCCATGCGAACGCCTTACCAACCCAGGAGCACTGTACAATGTACGACCAGCCTCCTTGTGAGCTCCACATGACTTGTCTGCGATGTCTATATGGTTATCCTATGATGGCATCCTTTATAGATCGTACGGGGCCAGTAGGTACTCTGACCAGATGCTATGTTTGTAAAAAGACCGTAAGGATACTAAAATTGGTGGACTCATATGATTTTTTAAAACCATATGGCCATCGTACGGTTTTGTGACCTAGGCATTAACAAGCTTTTCCATTGATTTGACCAAAGAGCTATAAAAATAGATAGACATATCGGCAACTTGAAAAGCATACAGAGCAGCTCTCGCCAACATCACGTGGGAACTGAATGAGATCTCAGTTTACCGGTGTATGAAACAGACAGCAGAAAAATAAAAATTTGTGGCATGAAGATCTTTCTTTCAGATCGTTTGTTTATAATGGTAATAGTGTCTTTTTAATGTTACTAGTATTTTCTACATGGGGAAGGAATGAATTTATGACTGGAAGTCTGAGAAATCAACAGTTGTCGAAAACTGGATTCGATTCGGTTTATTACGTGCCTGCTGTATTGCCAGCATAATACTTTAATAAACGTCTGTTGATTTTATCACAAGTGATCAAGTCAGCAAACGCTTCAATAAGATAATGAGCTGACACAAGCTAACACGAGATTATCTCCTGTTGCCATTCTGTGTATTTTATACTTCTTTGATTTGACCTGGGGACCTAGTTTTTTTTATCCCACATGACCAGTTTCGAACTTGGCCTAGAGATCATGAAAATAAACATTCTGTGCAAGTTTGTATCAAATCAAAGCATGAATGAAACCTCTATATGGCTGAAAGGGCCAACATAAAAAGTATTGCCCCTTTCAGGGGAAGTAACACTATAGCATCCATGATGTAATCTAGCCGGTTTTCAAAGGAACCAAGATCATATGTGACTTAAGTTAAGTGTAAGTGTGGTCAAAATCGAATGCAAAATGTCACTTCTATTTTGATCACAAGGTAAAAATTAACAAATTTTGGCTCATTCAGGGGTTAGTCAGGTGCTGCAACTCTGGAACCTATGATTGGATCTGACGGATTCATCACAGAATCCAAGATCTATTGCTGTGAAAGATATTTTTCAAGTTTGTATCAAATAAATTCATAAAGGAAGTCTCTATTCTGGTACTGATGATAAAGTCGGACAGAAAATGAGGTTTTTTACCTGTAACATTTTTATTTCTGCAAATTGTTGTCAATGGTTGGTATCAAAATAAAGCTTAACTTTTACTGAATAGTTGACATAATTTAAATTTATATTTAGTAAGCAAACTCACAAAAAATGAAGCCCTGAAAGGGGTATGTAAAATGAGGACAGACAAATGTTGACTGATGATAAATTCGACAACTTTGTCATTTAAAAAACTAGAGTGTAAACAAGCTTTTCCTTTGATCTGACCTAGTGACCTAGTTTTTAACCCATCTGACCCAGATATGAACTTGACCTATAGATTATCAAGTCTAACATTCTGACCAAGTTTCATTAAGATATGGTCATAAATGTAGCCTCTAAAGTGTTAACTAACTTTTCCTCTGATTTGACCTGGTGACCTAGTTTTTGACCCCAGATGATCCAATATCGAACTTGTCCAAGATTTTATTGAGGGTAAAATTCTGACCAAGTCTCATTAAGATTGGGTCAAAATTGTGACCTCTGGAATGTTAACAAGCTTTTCCTTTGATTTGACCCAGTGACCTAGTTTTTGACCCAACATGACCCAGATTCAAACTTGACCTAAAGATCATCAAGTTTAACATTCTGACTAAGTCTCATGAAGATACATCATAAATGTAGCCTCTAGAGTGTTTAATAAGTTTTTCCTTTGATTTGACCTAGTGACCTGGTTTTTGACCCCACCTGACCCAGATTTAAACTTGACCTATAGATTATCAAGATTAACATTTTGACCAAGTTTCATTTAGATATGGTCATAAATGTGACCTCTACAGTGAAATCTAGCTTTTCCTTTGATTTGACCCGGTGACCTAGTTTTTTACCCTACATGACCTAGATTCAAAGTGGATCTTGAGATCATCAAGATTACCATTCTGAGCCAGTTTCATGAAGATACATTCATAAATGTGGCTTCTACAGTGTCAACAAGCTTAAACTATGATTTGACCTGGTGACCTAGTCTTTGACCCCAGATGACCCAATATCAAACTTGCCCAAGATTTTATTGAGGATAACACTCTGACCAAGTTTCAATAAGATCGGGTCAAAATTGTGACTTCTAGACCGTTAACTAGCTTTTCCTTTGATTTGACCTAGTGACCTAGTTTTTGACCCCAGATAACCCAATATCAAACTCGTCCAAGATTTTATTAAGGGTAATATTCTGACCAACTTTCATTAAGATTGGGCCAAATATGTGACCTCTAGAGTGATAACAAGCTTTTCCTTTGATTTGACCTGGTGACCTAGTTTTTCAACCCAGATGACCCAATATCGAACTCATCCAAGATTTTATTGAGGGTAACATTCTGACCAAGTTTCATTAAGATTGGGCCAAAAATGTGACCTCTAGAGTGTTAAAAGTCAAACTGTTGAAAGAACCTAACATGCCCCATGCACAACTACTGTTGGTACTGATCACTTGTGTGAAGTTCCATTAAATTGTGTCAAGGGGATGAGGAGAGATGGTGCGCACAAGATTGTGTCTATGTATATAGTATAGTAACAAAAAAAACAAAGTCCCATAACTCTGCAATTTTTTTTTCTAAAAGAACCTAACATGCCCCATGCACAACTACTGTTGGTACTGATCACTTGTGTGAAGTTTCATTAAATTGTGTCAAGGGGATGAGGAGAGCTGGTGTGCACAAGATTGTGTCTATGTATATAGTATAGTAACAAAAAAACAAAGTCCCATAACTCTGCAAATTTTTTTTCTAAAAGAACCTAACATGCCCCATGCACAACTACTGTTGGTACTGATAACTTGTGTGAAGTTTCATTAAATTCTGTCAAGGGGATAAGGAGAGATGGTGCGCACAAGATTGCGTCTACGGACAGACGGACAGACGGACAGACAGACAGACAGACAACCTGAAACCAGTATACCCCCCCTTACAACTTTGTTGTCGGGGGGGTACAACTAGAGCTATCACTAAAGGTGATGAATGTAGCCCCCGCATGCACTGACACAGTACATTGCAATTTGACACACACAAGATTGCATAATTATGTGGACCGTATGTATATAGACCGTACATGTATGTATACAGTATAGTAACAAAAAACAAAGTCCCATAACTATGCAGAATATTTATCTAAAAGAATGTAACATGCACCATGCACAACTAGGGTTGGTACTGATCACTTGTGTGAAGTTTCATTAAATTGTGTGCAAGGGTTTGGTAGATCAGGCACGCACAAGATTGCATATGCAGACTGTATGTACATAGTATGTTAACAAGAAACAAAGTCCCATAACTCTGCAATTTTTGTCGCTGAAAGAACCTAACATGCCTCATGCACAACTACTGTTGTTACTGATCACTTGTGTGAAGTTTCATTAAATTGTGTCAAGGGGATGAGGAGAGATGGTGCGCACAAGATTGTGTCTATGTATATAGTATAGTAACAAAAAAACAAAGTCCCATAACTCTGCAAAAAAATTTTCTGAAAGAACCTAACATGCCCCATGCACAACTACTGTTGTTACTGATCACTTGTGTGAAGTTTCATTACATTGTGTCAAGGGGATGAGGAGAGATGGTGCGCACAAGATTGTGTCTATGTATATAGTATAGTAACAAAAAAACAAAGTCCCATAACTCTGCAAATTTTTTTTCTGAAAGAACCTAACATGCCCCATGCACAACTACTGTAGTTACTGATCACTTGTGTGAAGTTTCATTAAATTGTGTCAAGGGGATGAGGAGAGATGGTGCACACAAGATTGTGTCTATGTATATAGTATAGTAACAAAAAAACAAAGTCCCATAACTCTGCAAATTTTTTTTCTAAAAGAACCTAACATGCCCCATGCACAACTACTGTTGGTACTGATCACTTGTGTGAAGTTTCATTAAATTGTGTCAAGGGGATGAGGAGAGATGGTGCGCACAAGATTGTGTCTATGTATATAGTATAGTAACAAAAAAACAAAGTCCCATAACTCTGCAATTTTTTTTCTCTAAAAGAACCTAACATGCCCCATGCACAACTACTGTTGGTACTGATCACTTGTGTGAAGTTTCATTAAATTCTGTCAAGGGGATAAGGAGAGATGGTGCACACAAGATTGTGTCTACCGACAGACGGACAGACAGACAGACAACCTGAAACCAGTATACACCCCCTTACAACTTTGTTGGTGGGGGGTGGGTACAATTCAAAAATGTAAAAAATATCAGGTATACAAATCTGGGACATAAAAAATGAAAATTACATAACACAATCATGAAACTGTTTTATGAAGTATGTCATGTTTAAAATTATATTTCAGGATGTTTCATACACCAGATTACTATCACAATATATCCATGAGACTGTCAGAGGTCCTCGATGATATTGGAGTGAATGAAAATATTGTGATGAAGAGGAGGAGGACAGCTTTACTGAGAGAAACTATGAAGACAATCACATACAGAGCAACTGGTACACAAATCACTGTTTATAAATTAGGTAGTCAATCAGAAGGCACCACAACAATAGGACTGAAATCAGATACTGACACACTTCTCTGTACAGATGATATGATTGTTCTACAGGACTGGTCTGAATGGACTCCAGGTAAAGATAAGTTCCTGATGATTCAGAATGAAACAACCCCACCTGGTTATTGTCTTCTACAGGCACTTAGAGATGATGCTCCACTTCCTGATACAGTTGAAACAGGTAGTGAGTTTGTAAAGGATATTCATGGACGGATCTTGATGAAGAACACAATAATTGATGCTACAATGCCAGAAGGACATCAGCGACAAGGACCATCAGCAACATTTGCTGCACACGACTTGGTAAAAGCAATTCCTTGTACATCATGGCCCCAGGCATCAAGAGCTTGGCTGCACCAGCAAGAAACAAATACATGGCCAACAGCAGAAATGAAGAGATATGCAAAATCAACAAAGTGTTTTGTTGTTGGTGTTGGCAGCAGAGCAAGTGAAAATGCAGCCTTTGAATGGAGACTTTCTACCTCATTAGCTGAATGCTGCTTGATGTTTAATTTGAATATTACTCAGATAAAATGTTATATCTTAATGAAAATGATTCTTAAAACATACATTTATGTTGAAAATCTTGCCAATGAAAGTTACATTTCAAGTTTCATGTGTAAAACTGTTTTATTTCACTGTATAGCAAGTAAACTTTCATGTGTATGGAAGGAGTATAATATATTAAACTGTTTAAGTTACTGTCTGTTTACACTGAAAAATTGTTTATTGAATGAACACTGTCCCCATTTCATTGATCATGAAAATAATTTAATGGCCGGAAAATTTTCTGCTGAAGTCAAACAGCAGTTACTTGAAAGAATGTCAACTTTGATACCATTTGATGGCATTTCTCTTTTTGGAATTCCAATTGATGACCTTGGTGAAAGACTCCAGATTAAGCTCAATATGATAAATGAAGTACATCATGATATACCACAGCCAGATGAGTGCACAAGGCTTGTAACCAGTAATTTATTAGCTAATATAACTCAAAATGTTTTAAACATAGTGAAGAATGTAGGTGAAAGTCTAGAAATACTATTACAGAAAGCAATACAACTAAAAAGATACTACAGAGCTGGTAGCATGTTAGAGAGGACAGCATGCAGACTTTTAGTACCTTGGCTTTGTACATCAATAGGATCTCTGATAGCCTCACAGAACATTCAGATTAACAACACAGTTTCTCCTCAAGCAATTACATGGATTGCAGCTGGACTGGACTCAGATGCTGCTTCAAGCAGACTAAAACTTGCATCTATAATGTACTGTGTAGGCAATGCAGAAATAGCTGCTTTAATTCTTTCTCATATAGAAGAACAATATAAAACAGAAGTTACTGAGCCTATATGTGACTGCTATCATTTCTATAGACCTTACAATAGGAGAGGATTTGCTCGACTTTCTAGTCAATATGGTGTAGAGGCTTTCAAATATATTGTTGCATTTTGTGCAAAATTTTTCACTAGGGAAATAAACTGTGTACCACATGAACTTCAGTATGAAATGTTTAGGTCAACACAAGAGGACCTGCTACATAGAGGTATGTTTGATGACTGGATGGACAGTGCTGTAGTAGACTCACTTCCATACCTTTACTTTCTACAGTACAAGACATATAGTCTCCTACAGAGACCCGATGAACAGCAACAAGCACTGAACAAACTTGGGTGGGTCATTAGAACAGAGCCCAACCTTGGACACAGAGAAACAGCACTGAATTTACTGGGACAGTGCATGGAACAGGAGAACAGGCCTGTTGATGCTCTACAATGTTACATGTCATCTTTACACCTCAGAGAAAGAAACAATGCTGCTAGATTTCATATATGCAGGTGTTTGGCTAATACAAACTCATAAAGATCTACCTACCTGAACTGACTGGCATGTCTGATCTTTAACTGGCACAATGACAATAAGGAGCTGTGTTCAATAAACGCTTGATGCCCCCAGTGGCATCCTTGTCGATAGATTTTGCACCCAAGTCCAAAACGAGGTCAAGGTCAAACTAAGGTCAGGTGATGTTTGAAGATAAGGAATGGTTACAGTTTACATCTGTAGTAGTATCAATTCATTCTTGTAAGGGGTATTGATGCTAGACGAAACAGTCCCATTTAGTTAACCAGGAGACGGCCCATATAAAGCAACTTAAGTCCAAAATGAGGTAAAGATCAAGGTCAAACTGAGGTCAAGTGATGTCTGAAGATGAGGAACGGTCACAGGTTACATCCGCATTAGTATCAAGTCATTCTAGTAAGGGGTATTGATGCTAGACGAAATGTTCCCATTTGGTTAAACCTTGTACGGACGGATGGATGGATGGCAAACGGATGAACGGACAGGACAATCACTATATGCCTCCCGCATCAGTAGATGCTGGGGGCATAAAAATACTTCACATTTTAACAAGAGCCCGTAGAACACAAAATGCTCCCCCTCACTCCCCCCTTGATGCATTCAGTAATTGCATGATGAACAGAAATTTTTTCGTTACTGTGCACAAAAGTTCTACTGTTCTTGGTCCAAGTGACCTTGACCTTTGACCTATTGATATCAAAGTCAATAAGGGTCATCTGCTGGTTATGATAAACCTTCCTATCATGTTTCGGGATCCTAGGCCCAAGCATTCTCAAGTTATCGTCCGGACACATTTAAGCTGTTCCAGATCAGTATGACCTTGACATTTGACCTACTGATCTCAAAATTAATAGGGGTCATCTACTGGTCATGCTCAACCTCCCTATTAAGTTTCTTAATTCTACACCCAAGCATTCTCAAGTTATTGTCTGAAAACTATTTTACTGTTCCAGGTCCGTGTCCTTGATTTTTGGCCTTCTGACCTCAAAATCAATAGGGGTCATCTGCTGGTCATGACCAACTTCCCTATCAGCTTTTGCAATCCTAGGATCAATCGTTCTTGAGTTATCATCCAGAAACTGTTAAACTATGATTGGTCACTGTGACCTTCACCTTTGACCTACTGACCTCAATATCAATAGGGGCCATTTGCTGGTCATGACCAACCTCCCCATCACCTTTCATGATCCTAGGCCCAAGTGCTCTTGAGTTATTATCCGGAAACTGTTTAACTGTTCTGGGTCACTGTGACCTTGACCTTTGACATACTAATCTCAAAATCAATAGAGGTCATCTGCTGGTTATGACAAACCATCCAATCCTCAGCTCAAGCGTTCTTGAGTTATCATCCGGAAACGTATTGGTCTACATACCAACTGACAGACCGACCGACATATGCAAAACAAGATACCACTACTTCTTTGAAGAGGGACATAAAATATTGTTATTCTTGTTATGAGACAGTGAGCTTGTTATGAGCCAAGGACCCCATTGGAAATAAGTTGAAAAACTTTATTGTTTACCGTATTTTGGTGTGTATAGGTCGCGATAATGTATAGTCCGCATCTAATTTTTGCTCTGGAAATGGTCGGAAAACTTAAGTTCTAGCATATTAGTCGCAGTTAAATTTCGGATTTTTTCCCCAGCAATATTTAATATTTACCGGCAAAAAAGTTATGGCGGCGGCCATATTGATGCCGCGGACTGAATTATTATCAGAACCTGATTGGTGGAAATCGGACAGTGTTATTTTCGATCCCAACCGTTTCGTACCAACAGTAGTATCGGAAACAGACTACATCAAAGAAAAGCGGCTTTTTGACACTAATTGGCAGCAGATGATTTGCGTTACATTCTGTAATTATGCAAGTTTAAGTGTGAATTGTTTGCACAGCAATTATAACACCTTTCTGTATCATGTAATTAACTGCGTTCTTTTGATTCTGAGTAAAAAGATTAACAAAATATCTCTTTTTGGATTTTTTTCTTTCATTTAAAAATCAAATGTAAAAAATTATCGTTTAAGTTTTTTAATATGCTAAGAATTAGTATAAACACTGTTTGGAATGGAGGACGGATCTGTCCGGATTTTATCCAACCCGGAGTACATGTCAATGGCGTCCAGTAAAATGAAAGTAGAAACAAACGTAATTCAAACCGCAAAAACATCTTTGAATTAAAGTCATTCGTAATTTTAGTAGTCTGTATGGGTTATTTACGATATATTTTATTGAAAGTAACCGCTATTGGTTGAAAAGCCGCCGATATTGATATTTTTTTATCCATTTTGTTCGTTCGTAACAGATGCACGTAATTTTGCGAGAGTTACAGTCAGAAAATTGGCCCGAAAAAAACTCTGCTGGCAATATTCTGTCGTATAGGTCGCAGGAACTTTTTCAGGCAGCAAAATGGGTAGAAAAAGTGTGACCTATACACACCAAAATACGTATCCTTTGGTATAGATATGTCTCTAAATTTATATATGTTAAAAAGGGTTAGTTTTTTTTTTTTTAGGCCAGAGTTTTTTTATTTTTCGTTTTACGGGAGCGCCGGTCCTAAATATTGCAAAAGTGGAATAAAATTAAAATTCATTTTCCCGAGTTTTATTTTATTTTTTCCGCCGGTCGGCTGTTTACAGCCCCAAAGAAAATAAAATTAGTGTATTCACCTGGACGTAATTTCACAGGAAGGGAGTCTAACGCGTGCAAAATATCGTGTTTTGCCGCACATTTATCGGCATTTACAGGGTGTAAAATTCCACTCGGCTGCTCGCATTGGCGAGTTAAGTCCGAGTAGGACGAGTGGACCTCGCTGTGTACTCGGACGATCGGGCGAGTGGTTTTTTTACGTCCTTACTTTACTAAAATTCAGAAATTACATCTACAAAACGTCAACAAACTTTGAGATGGTTCAGTCGCTACCCGGATTGACTGGAATTTACCCGCGAATCGTACAGATATCAAAACGTCATGCCGGTAATTTTCCATTCCACAAGCACGTGTGACCTTAGTATCGTAACATCTAATTTACATCGACACGTACACAAAAACCGTGCGTAGTGCATTCATTATTTAATATTTTCGCTTCAAGTTTTCAACACCCCTTGAGAGATAATACTTTTTGATTTCTATAATGATTTTAATAAGATATCGACAGAAATGTAGGCAAAATTCTATAAAAACGGTCGAATTTTCATATAATCATTTGTAAAAATTCAAACAGCGCGATCTTAGTTACTTATTTCTTTCTAAAAGTAAATAAATGATGAATACTATGGGCTTAAAATTCAGACTTTTGACCAGAAAGTACAAAAAACAGAATAAAAAAATCTTAAATAATGAAAAAGCGGCTGCGATTACAATACATGGAGTAAGACGATTTTTGGCAAACAGATTTCTGTTAGTGCGGCAGAATAGGTTACGTGACCTCGTGAACGTAAGTAGAAATGCGATTTTAAAATAAAGCAATGTATTGTCACTGCGGGTTTTAATAAGTTTTAAATGAATATTTGTACATGTATTTTTTGACCAACAATTTAAAAGTTTTTCTTGTCAAACAATAATGTAAATTCCTCGAGGGCAAATAGGTCACAGAGGTAGGATATCCACTATAGTAACTATCGTTTGAGACATTTACCTTTTATACGGGATATAGCACATTCGCTTTTTGATAACAAATTAAAGAAGAAATTTTTTATTGATTTCTATTTCTCAGCAATTTTAAGAACCGATGTGGTACGATCAGACAGTGATACATGCACATGGCGCGAAAACATGACGTAATGCCATGACAATCTTGAGCAAAAATACCGCTTTGATCTCCGCTTCAGATGTCAAGATACTGACACACTTCTTTTAGCTCTTAGAGGGGGTGTAAATTGATCATGAAAACAAGGTCAACATTACTTAGTTTATCACTGAATAATTACCGATAATCTTTAACGTTTTTTTCTCTCTCTTTCTTACACGGGTGGATGGACGATGATTGTGTCCAAAATTTTTTAGACACTTTTCAAAATATATATTTTTCGGGAAATAATACTATTGAACATAATACTCATTTCATAAAAGTGACAATATTAAAAGTATTAAATTGTCTAAAGATTGTCTTACTCACATTTTGTTTTCAATAGATTCAACTTACAAGTTTGCCATAGAAAGGTAATACAATATCAAAGGTCCTTTGACATTAAATTTTATTCAAAACATTAATTAGTTGTTTGCAGAACAAATAAATGTTTGTAACAGCAGATTTTTTTACATTTTTATTTCAATGGTGACCCCTCACACTTTACACAGGCTTGGGACTGTCTGGCATAAAGCAGCTGGTAGTGTTGGCAAAATCTCAGACAGATGGTCCATTTCTTTTGTAACTTCAATAGAATTCATAAGTGTATAAAGAATAATAAAGAATACTTTTTATTGGAGACAATATTTTGACAAAAAGTGATGCAACTTCAGTACTTGAACTTAGTGTAGTATAAAAAGGTGCAAATTACAGAAGCAACTTCAGTACTTGAACTAAGTGTATTATAAAAAGGTGCAAATGAGTTAAATGAGGTAAATTTTCAGATTACTTTTTGCTAGATTATCTTTCGTTTTTCATCACTGAAAAAAAATCTTGCCCTCTGCACTGTGACTGTTATTCAAAGTTATTAAATACTTTATTTTGCTGATAAAATCCAGTATATTATGAGCTGGCATAAACTGTAAAGTTAGCTCGTTAAAGATGATATTGGTGAAAGATACAATAAGTAAATATTATGTATAAAAAGCAGAGGTTACACAGCAGAAGATGCAAGCAAACCAAACCACCAACACTACTATACTACTAAGCCACTTTATACCAGACGTGTTTAGTCTCTACTTGCTGTCACTGAAATTTACTGTGACTGTTGTAACAGATAAAATAATTTTTGTCTTCCCCTTAAATTAAGTAAAACAAGCTTTCTGAATTTTAAAGACTTGCCAGTGTGAGTTACAGTGCCTGAAGCAGTTTATTCACAAGTATGCATGAAACTTTTATTCAATGTTCATCCTGTATAAATGGCTTTTATAGTCTTAAAACATAACAATACATCACAATATTAAATACTGGACACAAACACAAGTAAACAAAACTTGAAACGAAAGTTCATCAAAATAAAAAAAATCTTAAAAAATTCTATTTTATTTTTATTTTTTTCCGAGATGCTGACTTTCAAGCTTTTTATTTTTATTTTTATTCCCTCCTCCCCCTGCTCATTTTTCAAAAATCTCCCGTAAAACGAAAGATAAAAAAACTCTGGCCTTAAGGATAACATGGTGTAATAGCCATATTTCATATCTTGTAACTGGATAATAATATTTAAATGAAATTTGGTCACTTTAAAGACATTCAAAATTAAAAACTTTTCACCAAGAGATTTTTCAAATTTTGTCATTTTTGGGGGAGATAATCGGTATTGAAGTTAACATTGATACCTATGGGAAATATATAATTTCTTTGATTATGAAAATCTGAACTTGAGTTTCGAGAAAGTTTTGCGGTAGAAAGCTGCATTATATGATTCTGATACAAATATAAAAAAGAAATCTAAAATTCCCCGTAGGGAAAAGGAGAATAGTTTTCAGGGGAGATAACTCATGAAAACCCAAAATTATCAGGGGAGGAAATCTAAAGGAAATCTTTGAAAACTTCTGTCACTATATAACTTGTCAATATGCACCTTATTTCTATCGTTTGACATTTTTAAAGCTTACATGATCAAGTTGTATATACGCTTTTGGTGAAATTGAGGCCTATTACACCATGTTATCCTTAATTAATTAGAGATATAACATGTAGCTATTTCTGTGATACAATTGAATGTTTGCTTGTACAGCTTGTTTAAATGGGTCAGCCGTGTTGATGTACTTATAAAATAGACTTGCCCTGTTTATAAGTTGATCAGGGCTACGGATATGTATTGTATTTTGCCATCGGAATATATCTATAAAATACTGCTTCCCCTTCTGTTTGGATCCGTCCATGTTTATAAACACGTTTGTTTATTTTATGGACTGTACTGGATTTGTTCTTCATGTTAAAGTTGTAATGTTTGTAATCATGACATATCTATTCACAAATAAATCCATCTATCTATATTATCTACACTTATCAGGAATAGTTTCTCAATGAGAGTGAATATCAGTAAAACTTTTTAACCTATTTTAGCCATCCTACAGAAAAGGTTATCATACTTGCAATAGGCACATCAAATTTCACAAATACTGTGTACATGATTATCTAATTTGAGATAAAAATGATCATACTTTAAAAATGTTCACCACCACTGTAAATGAGTAGCTTTAAATGTACTGACTTTAATTTCACATCTGCACTGTGAATGTACAGCTTCAAAATGTACTGACTAATTTCACCCTTGCACACTAAGAATGTACTGACTTGGATTTCACTATTGCCCGCTAAGAATGTACTTATACAGGGAAAAGTGACCACACCCTATGGCGGCCATGTTTTATTTTTGACGAATCAAAATAATTTGAACAATCTTGGTAGAGGGTCATACAAGGACTGGTAGTGTAAAATTATTTTAAAACCCGGCAAGCAGTTTCACACAAGAAGATCATTTTAATTTCCACTATATACATATAGGGAAAAGTAACCACGCCCTCTTGCGGTCATGTTTTTTGACGAATCAGAAAAAATTGAACAGTATTGTGAAAGGTCACATAAGAACCATTGTGTAAAATTATTTTAAAATTTGGCTAGCAGTTTCACACAAAAAGATTTTCAAAGTTTCCACTATATATATAGGGAAATGTGACAAAGCCCTCTGGTGGCCATGTTTTTTGATGAATCAAAATAATTTGAACAATCTTGGTAGAGGGTCACACAAGGACCATTTGTGTAAAATTATTTTGAAACCTGCCCAGCAGTTTCACACAAGAAGATTTTTTGAATTTCAACTATATACATATAGGGAAAAGTGATCATGCTCCCTTGCGGCCATGTTTTTTGACGAATTGGTATGATTTGAACAATCCTGGTAGAGGGTGACTATTTGTGTGAAATTATTTCAAAATCAGACCAATGGTTTAGGAGATGTTGTCTGAAGATTTTTCTATTTTTAGCTCTGGTGGCCCATATGTGCAATCAAGCGGAACTGTTAACAACTTTGGTAGAAGACCATGCAAGGAACATCCATGCCAAGTTTCATCAAAATCCATTCAGTGGTTTTGGACGAGATGTCTTTTAAACACAATTGTTGACGACGGACTGACGGACGCACGACGGACACAGCGTGATCACAATAGCTCACCCTGAGCATTGCTCGGGTGAGTTAAAAATACTTAAATATTAACTTTTTGATATGCTTTTTTTACAGTAATTGTGCAGAACCTATAAACCAATAAATACTAAATCAAAGCAATTTTTATTTTTCATTTTTGTCCAGTGCTAATATTTTGTTTGTTTTTTAGTTTTAAACCTATTTATAGTAAAAGTTCTTACAACATTTGTCAACTAGGCTTGATAACTGCAGCCTGAATATAATAATGGAATTATGAGCACCACAATCACTGGGGTTTGAACCTGTATCAGGTGTCCCTTAAAGAATTTATTCCCGGCACCTGTTGGCACTGGGTAAAACCACCAACCTTTCATAAGCCAGCGGGATGGCTTCTATGCATCCTTGATAAATCTGACTGAATCTTAGTAAAATAGAAACTGTTCTAATTGGAAAACAAGAGGGCCATGATGGCCCTATATCGCTCACCTGTTATCATTGCACTTGAGGACAAGAAGGTCCTCAGTAAAATATCAAAGTCCAAAAGACAGGAACAACAAAGGGAAGAAATTTAACCAAAAAGAAAAAAAAATTCTTACAAGGTATAGATATGTCAAAATACACCTAAAAATTGGAGGTACCATCCATGTTGTACCACAGAAAAGTGGTCTCGGTTTTTCCCTACGGCCAATAATAAAAAAGTTACTAAAAATAAGCTATTTATAGTAACGTTAAAGGGAAGTAATTAAAAAAAGTATTGTAAGTGAACAAAAGAAGGATCTGCCAAATAAACCTGTTGACAAATGAAATTTCAGATCAGTATCTTCATTAGTTATGGAGATATACCCATTTTAATTTGAAATAAAGGGAGGTAATTTGACATAAAACCAGTCCATAGTTATCTACCCTGATTGTCTCTGTCCAACTAATAACAATAATGAAATTTCAAATAAGTCCTATAAGTACTTACTGATATAAATCCATTTTGATTACAATCAGGGGAGGTACTCAGATATAAAATAACTCTGGAACCTACGATTGGATCTGATTTGTCATGGAATCCAAGATTTATTGTTGTTGAAGATATTTTGGAAGTTTGTATCAAATAAAACCATAAATGAAGTCTCTATATGGCTGCAAAAGCCAAAATAGCCAATTTTGGACCTTTAAGGGGCCATAACTCTGGAACCCATAATGGAATCTGGCCAGTTGAAGAAAGGAAGCAAGATCTCATGGTGATACAAGTTGTGTGCAAGTTTGGTTAAAATCAAATCATAAATGAAGCTGCTATTGTGCAGACAAGGTCAAAATAGCTAATTTTGGCCCTTTAAGGGGCCATAACTCTGGAACCCATTGTGGGATCTGGCCGGATCAAGAAAGGAACCGAGATCTTATGGTGACACAAGTTTTGTGCAAGTTTGATTAAATTCAAATCATAAATGAAGCTGCTATTGTGCAGACAAGGTCAAAATAGCTTATTTTGGCCTTTCAGGGGCCATCACTCTGGAACCCATAAAGGAATCTCGCCAGTTCAAGAAAGGAACCAAGATTTTATGGTGATACAAGTTGTGTGCAAGTTTGGTTAAATTCAAATCATAAATGAAGCTGCTATTGTGCAGACAAGGTCAAAATAGCTAATTCTGGCCCTTTAAGGTGTCATAACTCTGGAACCCATAATGTAATCTGGCCAGTTCAAGAAAGGAACCAAGATCTCGTGGTGATACAAGTTGTGTGCCAGTTTGGTAAAAATCAAATCATAAATAAAGCTGCTATTGTGCAGACAAGGTCAAAATAGCTAATTTTGGTCCTTTCAGGGGCCATAACTCTGGAACCCATAATGGGATCTGGCCAGTTCAAGAAAGGAACCGTGACCTTATGGTGATAC
This sequence comes from Mercenaria mercenaria, assembly GCF_021730395.1. Lineage (NCBI taxonomy): Eukaryota > Metazoa > Mollusca > Bivalvia > Venerida > Veneridae > Mercenaria > Mercenaria mercenaria. The sequence continues at coordinate 8,202,488 of NC_069372.1, forward strand.
AAGTTGTGTGCAAGTTTGGTTAAAATAAAATCATAAATGAAACCACTATCGTGCAGACAAGGAATTGTTGACGCACGGACACACGCACGGACGGACTGATGACAGACGATGGACGAAGGGTGATCACAAAAGCTCACCTTGTCACTATGTGACAGGTGAGCTAAAAATATAAAAGCAAGGGCCATTATTTGGCTACAAATCGTTTTTTCAGACCAAAAGTAAAACATGAATCTGTGGACCATCTCACTAAAAAGTTTATTATTCCCATGTATACCTAACAAAAATGCCAAACTGTCACAAAATATGCATATCTAAATATTCAGTTACATATCATGAAAAGATTTCAAGTAATTCAAGGCCATTATCCAAGAATGCCTGGGGTGATTTGGGTGGTTGTCGAACTTGGCCAAGATATTATGCCCACAAACATTGTCATTAAGTCTGGTGAAGATGGTATGACAACTGTTCGACTTAGCGGGCGGACAAGCTAAATTTGCAGATTTCAAGTAATTCAAGGGCTATAATCCAAGAGTGCCTTGGGCGATCTGACTGTTTATCCATCCTGGCTGAAATATTATGCCAACAAACATTGTCAGCAAGTTTGGTGAAGACCAGATGAAAACTGTTTGACTTAGAGAGCGGACAAGGCTAAATTTGCAGTTTTTTGAGTAATTCAAGGGCCATAATGAAAAAGTGCCTGGGGCAATTAGGCTGGTTATCAAACATCATCGAGATATTTTACCCACAAACAATATCAGCAATTATGGTGTAGATCGGATGAAAATTGTTTGACTTAGAGAGCGGACAAGGCTAAATTTGCAGATTTCAAGCAATTCAAGGGCTATACTCGAAGAGTGCCAGTGAATTGGCTGGTTATCAAACCTAGATATTATGCCCATAAACATTGTCAGCAAGTTTGGTGAAGATTGGATAAAAACTGTTGACTTTGAGAGCAGACATACTTTTGGACGCCGACCACCTGCCGTCCGCCGCATGTGTTCACATAATACTCTCTGCTCTTTCAGAGATGGGTGTATAAAAATGTGTGGAAAGCAAAAAGTAGCAAAAAGTAACAATGTGTAACTCAACTTAAAATCATTAAACTGAAACCGAGAAATACTTTATCATTCTAACTAAGCCTTACTAAGCATAAATCTCAATATGGCAAAATATTCAAATGGATCAACAGAATGAATTTTTCTTGTTTTTTCAATTTGGAATTTTTCAACTTTCCATTACATAAGTTGTCTTGTTTTTCAAACAGGCATTTAAAGACACTGAAGAGGTAATAAACATGTGATATTAAGCAACTAAAGGGAGACAACATATGACTGATATTATTTTTGTGCAAATCAGTCATTGCACTTTTATCTCCCTTCCAACAATATCTCAGGAGGCAGAGCTAAGGGGAATAATCGTTGTATTACCTTTCAACTGCTGGTGTGTCAGTGGCTGGCGTCTCTTCAAGTTTGACTGGTTCCGGTTCTTTTGGTTCCTCTACTTGCTTCATCTTTCTTGTTCTCTCAATCGGTTTCTTTGTCTACAACATCCAATGAAAGAAATTACTTTTGTTATATTCCATAATATCATTTAAATTTTTGTGGTGGCCTTTATCTGAGTCAGTCAACGAGGCAGTTACATGGTTCCAATCCTGGATACCTCCTAACAGTGATTCAGTTACACACAAAAGATACTGTTGGATCTATCATCTTTTTCCTAGTCATTTTTCGTGACTTTTTTTAAAATGTAAACTTATATACATGTACATTTTCTTTTTTTTTCTTTTTTTTAGAGCAAAAAACAAGATAATTAGAAATTTCTAATATATTAACATTATCAATTATTAATTTTCTAACTGGTTCTTGACTGCAGTATTTTTAAAGATAATGGAAGGAAGCACTGCCATTCAAATGCAGGAATTAAAGGTTTCACAATAAAACTGACCAATAAGATTTTTTAAAAGCAGGAGTGAGTTCGGGTTTAACGTCTTTTTCAACATTTTTTCAGTCAGCTTTATAGTGCTGCCTCACTGGAATGTCAGGCTTATGACAGGTGTCTAGAAACCCCACCAAGTCACATTATACTGACACCAGGCTGATCAGTCCTAGTACTATCCTCTTAATTCTGAAGGCCAAGTGAGGAAGCTACTAATACTATATCTTTATGACTTTGGTATGACGCAGCCAGGGATCAAACCCACGACCTCCGACACTCAAAGGGGGCGCTCTACCACTAGGCTACTGAGGTGGTGCCAAAATATATAGCGTGAAATAGGTAAATCTATAAACTTACCTTTTTATTTATACAACCCCTCTTTTTTGCCGGTGCCGCAGTGGTAGGCAAGGGAACCTCCTTTGGAACAATGGTCTGCTTTTGAGGTTCTGGGCTCGGAGGGGGCTGACGTGGACTTTCAGCTCTGTTATTATTGTCACTGTCTGAACCACTGGGGACAACCACTGACTCTGTCACTGTCTGTAAATTTGAAGTAGGATAGCAAAATTACTCAATCTTCAATGCAAAGAAAATTTTCACATTTGTCAACAATCTGAAAGAAAACTGTTTGTTTATATTATAAGTATTCAATATATACTACTCTCGCACGGTATTTGTAACAATAAATGTTACTATTGAGAAAAGGGGAATCGGGTAGTGAAACCATTATCCGTAACAAAATAGTTGTACTAATTTTGAAACGTATTGACTATAAAGAAAAATTTACCATGAAATAAACCAGAATTATCACTAAAGACATAATAACCTTTTCCAATAATGTTTTCGTTATCGTTCTCTATTTATACCTGATGAGCGGTGAAAGTAAAAGTAGTCTATCTGCTTCAATGATACGAACTTGGCTCTCTTTTACTCTCACACATCTTTCTACCTCTTAAATTGCACATACATCCCTTTCACTCACTCTCACTGACTTTCTGCTTCCTTAATTATGTTCCTTGATGTACTGATATTTACTATTCGTATTTATCATGCTGGATACAGTTGATTCAGCCTTTGCGACTGATGCAGATCATGATCAGCCTGCACATCCATGCAGTCTGATCAAGATCTGCACTGTTCACAATTTACCTTCACATTAAATGTCCTGACAAATTGATACCACTCTTAACAGAGTGTCTAAACAAATAGTAAGAAATATATAAGGCACCCATGACTTTAAAAAAAACACCTTATAATACAGCCTCATTAGATAATAAAAAATTTCCTCACTAAAATGGCTTAAAAATGTGACAGACATGACAAAAAGAACTATTTCTATCCATACCTACTGATAAACAATAGATCGAGCTTGCTCTGGGCAGTATTGAACAAACTGACGCAAATGTAATTAGACCTTATTAACTTTGCACAGTTACAGATCAATGAAAAACTTGCCTTCATAAATATTGAAATAATCGAACAGTTAAATCAATGATATGCCTAGAACATTACTGGTAATGACTCCAGTCTGGTCAATGTTAACCTGTTTTAACCTCTAGCCTGCTGGCGGCAAGTGATTCTGCCTTTGCAACCAGTACAGACCAAGATCAGCCATGGTCTACATTGTTCGCCATTCAGTGTGAACACCCCTTCGAGTAAGAAATAATATTGCCCAAATTGATTGAATCCATGAAATTACATCCCAATAATCAAGTAAAATTCCCATTTATCTCTGATGATTCCAGAAGTTGAAATCCATGAATTTATATCCTACAGACTGAGAGCCAAATTCAAACCCTGGTTAGTCACTCTGCTTCTGTAAATCTCTGGCATCCCTGTTTTCAAACTGGTTCTCTGAAAGGAACTAACAACTTCCTCAAATGACATGGATGTGGACAGCAAGATGTATTTTGTGAAGTTACCATTAATTTTGCCTTCCACCAAGCTTATTCCCTATAATTTACTGGGTATTTAAAGATTTTAAACTTGACTTCGAGAACCAGTCTTGGATCTGTAGCCTCTGATTGGCTGTTTCTGAGCACAACTGTGAAACTGACCAATGACAACACTGCATTCTGAGACTGGTTCCCTTTTTTTTTTAACTATGAACCAAGACTGACATTCTGAAGCAAAGCAGGAAGCTTAAGCAGGGAGCTGCCAGCACAATAAGAATCCATTGATAGAATTAACTCCTAATGGAATATCTAAATTATTTATCTCTTCAAAAACTAAGTCAGTTGTAATATGATATGCGATATCATTTAACATTAATGAAACACTTACAAAGGAATCTTTTTGCCATCAGAACTTTGATCTTTACTGAAAAAAATGCTGAAAACTGTCTGAAAAAGAACTGCAAAAATTTTGGCCTGTTTTCCTAACAAATTGAGCCCCATAATGAGAAATTCAGTGTGAAAGATTTATGGGAATTAAGCATGAACTCTTCAGTGTAGACATACCCTCCAAAACCTGAACTGTCGAGACAAAATCATCCAATTTTATGCTCACAAAATTAAATGATTTTAAAGTAAGTGAATTTTACGACTCTTTTTTTTTAATCAGTTATATAATATGAGAATTTTAATAACTGTTTCATTGAATTTGAATATATTCTGCTTTCCTGCCAATATTTTCCCCCCTTTTTTATAATCTCATAAGATGTTATCGAGGCATATATTATTTTATAGGAACAACAATGTCTTTTTAACATTAAATTACACTTTACAGAAAGCTCATCAATCATTTTTAACTAAGTAAACAAAGTTTTGTCCAAAAAATAACGAAGCTTACATTACTTTAGACATTGTTTATTATAACTTCTCCGAAACAAGAAATAACTTTCAAATACTCAAATTGGCATACACTTAACTCAACAGGGTCAGAATGACTTTCTAAAGATTTTTAATCTCCTTGTATTTACAACAGAACCTGACACGTCAATATTTTTTCTTATTATTTACCTATTTTCAATCTCTGTGTATTAACAGTAGGGACCGGAGGTGTCAATATTTTCCCATGTCAATGTGCAAATTTCATATCAGATGTATCATGACATCACCTGTGACATCATTTCAATGTGTTATTCCATTAAACTGTTCATTTAAGACAATTTTTTCACTTTAACCCTTACATTGCTAAATTTCTATATAGAACTTGTCTGTCTTTCAATTTGGACAGTACCATTAACTGTTAAAAGGGGTGCATACCAAACAAGATACTGACTGAATGGCAAACAGTGCAGATCTTGATCAGACTGCACAGATGTGCAGGCTGATTATGATCTACACTGGTCGCAAAGGCAGAATCAATCGTGTTCAGCATGATTAGGGAAAAGACAATATTTTCACTTCAACTGAGTCAAAAGAACAAAATATGAGCAACAGTGTGCAAAAACCAACATAGGGGCATTGCAACCAGCAAGGATCGGCTGATCATGTTTATCAATTTTTGCATTTGTATGCAACTTTCATAAAAAACAAACATGGATCCAGATCAGACAGCGTGGATGTACAGGCTGATATAGATATACTGGTCTGGAAGCCCGATACTTGTTTTCGCTGAAATTTATGCCAATTATGTAATGCAAAGACGAGCAGATGCTTAAGTAATAAAAAGATTATATTAAGCTTTGTGACGAGAAATATACATTCGTTCCTTCTATTTCCACTGCTGAACTTGCGCATATTTATCTATACAAATCTGATAACCTATAGAATACTGGCATGCAAATTTCATATCTGGTGCACAACATCATTCATGAATGTCTGTTGCCAAATTAAGAAGTTCATTAATGACAATTTTTTTCATTTTTACTCAGGTTAAACTACATATCACTGATAAGTGCAGATGCACGTGTAATAAAAAAAAATATTATATGCATCAATACATATGCAGAGGTTCATGCATTTTAACCTTTAGCCTGCTAAATTTCTAGAATGGACTGTTCCATCATTCAATTTTGGCAGTACCATTTATTATTCTGAAATTTACTGACTGAATAGCAAACAGTGCAGACCATGACCTTGGTCTACAGTGGTCGCAAAGGCAGAATCACTTGCAGCCAGCAGGCTAAAGGTTAAACTAATGAAGTATTTCAGCTGCAGAAATAATGCCTCTTTCAAAACTTAATAACCTTCACTATAAAAGAGTAAATAACTTACCGGCTATTAAAATATATAATTGAATCTCACTAAAATCCAGCCGTCCAACAGTTTTTTTTACATATTTTCAGTTTTTTTACATATTTTCTTTTTTTTTCTGTTTGTTTGAAAAACACAAATACTCAGATATCAAAAATATTATATTCCCATCAACAAGTCAATTAACTGAGGTGACTTTCCAATATTAATGTTTTTGTTAATCAATTAAACTCAAGTCTCCAAACATCTCGACATAATCTGTATATCATAATAATACATTCAGCGACAGTGGTACCTTATTGATTCCATACCTGTCGCCCGCTGACAATAATTCCATTTTCGTAATTGTAAACTTGACAAAGGTTTAACTTACATTCAAAATTAGCGCCGTCAATTAAACATATAATTCAGAATAACCCCAGTAATCAATATCTGCGGAGAAGCAATTTCCAATTAAAGAAAAATACAATTAAATGTATTATCAATTTTTCACTTTATGTTCAGGCGGCACTATTGTGCGTCTATAAAACTTATATGATATAATTATGAGTATCAGCAAGCCCCCTTTTCTTATACAGCACTTTCAAATTTCAATAACGTTTAAACACGGATCCTGTCATTATTTTCCTATCATCTTTTGTCGATTTAAATTATTTCTACATACCGCCTTAATAAATCAAAACTGTGTATAGTATAAACAGAAATGAAATAGATTTTCATTTATAAATTTCACACTAAACAGTTTTTAACAGAATAAGAAATGTTTATATCTGAATTGCTTACTACTCTATAGTGTTATGAAATGGTGCGAGACAATTGAATTCAGAATAGTAAATAACAATTACTGTGAGAAACAGAGTTATACAACATTTTTTTCCTTTTCTGAAACACTTTCATTTGCAAATAAAAAAAATATATTCCAAATTTAGCTGAGAATTGATTAAAGCTGCCAACAATCCCGATTTAGAAGAACAAACAAAAACTGCCTGCCTTAATGTTCTATATTAAGAACAATCAATTTCCTTAATAGTAGCAAGATGCAATATTTACATAGTTATACAGATATTATATGTTCATATTGTCTTTTTAAAGAAATGATTATAGTTTCAATTCTTTCACCTTGACATAAGCACATTCACAGTTTGATAGAAAAAGCCCTAATAAATTTAGAAAATCCAGTAATACTCTTATCTTACTACTTTCCAATTATGTAGCTAAAACACAGCTATAATTTAGATTCCTCTCTCATAGCTACAACTTCATTCAGACTCCTTTATCATAGCCATAACTATATTTAAATTTCTTTCTAATAGCTATAGCTTTACTTGAAACTATAACAGTTACTTTAGATTCTCCTCCCATAGCTATAAACTTAAGATTGTCTCTCACAGTTAAAACTTTATATGGATCCATCTTTCAGAGCTACAACCATACCCATAACTAAAACTTTACTTAGATTTTCCTCCCATAGCCATTACTTGAATTCCTCTCTCATAGCTAGAACTTTACCTTAATTCATCTCTCGTAACTATAACTATACTCATAACTGTAACTTTACTTAGGTTTCTCTCTCATAGCTTTAACTTATATTCCTCTCTTATAGCTTCAACTTCATCTCTCATAACTATAACTTTACTAAGATTCCAATCTCATAGCTATAGTTTTACTTCGTTTCCACTCTCATAACTGTATTATAAACTTTACTTTTAAATCACACTCACAGCTATAACTTTACTTAGATTATTTTCTCAGTACAACAGTTTAACTAAGATTCCACTCTCTCACAGCTATAACTGTACTCAGATTTCACTTTCATAACTACTAATTTACTTAGTCTATTTTCATAGCTATAACTTTACCTAGATTCCACTGTCATAGCTTTAACTTTACTTAGATGTCAACTCCTATTGCTATAACTTTACTTAATTTCCTCTCTAATATCTACTTACTAAAGATTTCACAGTATATCTAGATTCCTCTCTTACTGCAATAACATTATTCAGATTTCTCTCTCATAGCTATCACTTTACTAAGATTCCTCTCTCATAAATGTAAATTTACTTAGATTCCTCTCCCATTACTATAACTTTACTCAGATTTCCCTCTCATAGATTTAACTTTCCTTAGATTCCTGTCACATAGGCTGACATAGCTGTAACTTTACTTAAATTCCACTGTCATATCGTAGACTACAACTTTATTTAAATTCCTCCCTCTCTCATAGCTATAGCTTTACTAAGAGTTCTCTCTCATAACTTCATTTAGATTCATAACTTCACTAAGATTCCACTCCCATAGCTATAACTTCACTTAGATTTCACTTCCATAGCTATAACTTCACCTAGATTCCACTCCCATAGCTATAACTTCACCTAGATTCCACTCCCATAGCTATAACTTCACCTAGATTCCACTCCCATAGCTATAACTTCACCTAGATTCCACTCCCATAGCTATAACTTCACTTAGATTCCATCATAGCTATAACTTCACTTAGATTCCACTCATAGCTAACTTCACTTAGATTCCATCCCATAGCTATAACTTCCCCTAGATTCCATTTCCCATAGCTATAACTTCACCTAGATTCCACCCCCATAGCTATAACTTCAATTAGATTCCACTCCCATAGCTATATCTTCACCTAGATTCCACTCCCATAGCTATAACTTCACCTAGATTCCATTCCCATAGCTATAACTTCACTTAGATTCAACTACTATAGCAACAACTTTTCTTAGATTCTTCTCTCATATCTACATCTTTATTTAGATTCCTCTGTCACAATCATAGTCAAAGACATGTATAATAAATGTAAAATGGTAAAGTATAAGTAAATTAACATTTTTGTTTCTACGTCCTCTCAGATAAAAATAACTTGCATGTCATAAGAATAAGCAAATAAAATCTACAAAAAGAATTAACACTGCCGGACTGGCTTACTTTGTCAAGTCACAGATTTTTATGGCTCAGCTATATTCAAGAGTAGTTAAGTGGGCAAATTTGACCAAAGTAAATATATAACTCCTTAAACTTGTTGACAGAAATCTGCATATTATGATCTATAGCTGATGTGATAATATAGATATATTTTGGGTAATAGCTAATATAAAATGATAAGATTTTAACATGAATATGGAAATTTTCCGCTTCGTTATGTCCCATATTATAACTACAAACCAAAATCTGCAGCGAAAACACTATAAGAAAGACTGATATATGTGTTTTTATTGAGGTTGTTGCACTGTAGAGGTTTATTAACTTGCTTAACAGGTCTAGAATAATAACAAGAGGGTCATGATGACCCTGGATTGCTCACCTGAGTAATATGTGTCACATGTTTCAAATGGCAAACTGATGCTATAAATCTGGTATAATAATAATAATAAAATGCTAAAATATTAAGAAGGTAGGTCAGTAGGTCACATTCATGGTAAATGAAAGTCAGTTTTAAGATCAGTGTGCAAAACTGTACACACCATCCAAATTTCAAGGCTGTATCTTAAAAATCAAGAAAGTAGGTCAGTAGGTCAAGGTCACAGTCAAGTGATCCCTTATCACTTGGTGTCATCAGGTAATTATAATTAAACAGTCTAGGAAATATGATCTGATAATTTTTGAAGTATTTTTTCCTATATAACCCATAATTATAACAAGTGACCCCCCAGAGCGGAGCCTATTTTCACCCCTAGGGTATAATTTGAACAAACTTGGTAGAGATCCACCAGGCAATGACACATACCAAATATCAAAGGCCTAGGCCTTGAAATTTCAGACAAGAGGATTTTTATTTTTTTTCCTATATAAGTCTATGTTAAATCTGTTACCCCCAGGGCAGGGCCTCTTTTCACCCAATGGGCATAATTTGAACAATTTTGGTAGAGAAACTCTAGGAAAGGCAACATACCAAATATCAAAAGCCTAGGCCGTGCAGTTTCAGGCATTGAGATTTTTAAAGTATTTTTCCTATGTAAGTCTTATGTAAACCTTGAGACCCCCCTGGTCAGGGCCTCTTTTCATCCCAGGGACATAATTTGAATAATTTTGGTAGAGGACCACAAGGCGATGCTACATACAAAATATCAAAGGCCTAGGTCATGTGGCTCTAGACAAGAAGATTTTCAAAGTCTTTTCCTATATAAGTCTATGTAAAACTTGTGACCCCCAGGGCAGGGCCTCTTTTCACCCCAGGGGCACAATTTGAACAATGTTGATAGATGACCATAAGATGATGTCACAGGCCAAATATCAAGGCTCTATGCCTTCCAGTTTTGGACAAGAAGATTTTTAAAGTTTTTCCTTTCGGTTGCCATGGCAACCAGAGTTCTGCATGGAATTTAATTCTTTGAACCATTTTAAAAGGGGACCACCTAAGGATCATTCATTTGAAGTTTGGTGTAATTCTGCCCAGTGGTTTTCAAGAAGAAGATTTTTAAGAAAATGTCGATGGACGCACGACGGACGATTCACGACGGACATTGAGCGGTCACAAAAGCTCACCATGAGCCTTTGGCTCAGGTGAGCTAAAAATAATCATCAAATCACAAATACTTGTTTACCCAGTATTTTTGTTTAAAAGGAGTTCAAAGACTTTAAAGAGTTGCTCACCTTGAATTATCCGAATATCAAGAGTTGCCTACCCTGGATTATCAGAATAACAAGAGTTGCTTACCTTTGAGTAATCTTCAAAAGCACCATGTTGTTTATCTATGTCTCCTTTTTCTTCCTTCTCTTCCGGTATAGACATTCCTGATCGAGCTAAAAATAAATAAACATGCTTAAAAGGAGTATGATTTAACTATGCAGACAGTTTAGTTATAGTAACAGTTCTTCCAAATGGTATAATTGGGAATTTGAAAATTTACTTTTGTTTACAGAAATTAATTTCATATAACTGAATTTGTCACATACATTAGTCAAATAAAGTTACATAATGCTTTAAACAATGGTTGCGGCAGTTTTTTTGTAAAAGGTTTCCCAATAATAGAATTTGTTCAAACTTTTATTTATGAACACAGTGTCATTTTAGAAACAGAATTATGAAAAAAAAATTGAAGGTCACCATGCCCGTTCATGAGTTGAATATGCAAATTTGAAGAAAAATCCAGTTTTAAGGGCAGATAACTCCTAAACAAGCATGGTGACATATGACTGGTTTTGCATATACAAAGTCTGAACAAATTCTATTATTGGGAAATTTTTGCTCCATCTCTCACACAAGAAATTTTCAATTTTATTCAAAGTCAGGTCAAATAAAAGTCCCATGAGAGAAAATGTATGTTAACATTGTTATAAAAATATGACTTTTAACACTGAATGTGTGCTTATGCTGTCAGATCCATTAAGGGAGGTAATCTAGAACAAAAGATTTAATAATATTTACTATTAAAACAGATATTTAACTGGAGATGCTTTTGAGAAAAGCGCATGTCTCCAACAACTGCCTTGTTTGTCTGGAAGGGCTAGATGAGTGGATCCAATCATGCCCTAGATGATTGGATCTAATCAGTAATTCAAGGGCCATAATTCAAAAGTGCCTGGGTTAATTTGGCTAGTTATCAAACTTGGCCAAAGTCTTATGGTCAAACACATTTTGTTCAAGTTTGGTGAAGATCAGATGAGAAATGTTTGACTTTGAGTGCGGACAAGCTTTGTGACAGACAGACAGACACACGCACACACAGAAAGGAGTAAATCAATATGTCTCCCACACCACTGTGTGGTGAGAGACATAATCATCTGACAAATCTATGAGATAACAATAACAAAAAAAAAAGCAAGAAATAAAATTTAAGCGTTCTATTAAAACTGCTGTTAAAGTTGTTTCAATTCCGCAATTACCAACAACCACAGCTATTTAAAAATACATAACAAAGTAAAAGGTCAAAAGCTGAATTAAATTTCAAATTTAAGATAAGCATTTAATTCTATCGCTGCATAAGCATCTATGTTTAAGCCAATTCCTTCACACTCACAAATACTGGTCTAAATTGCAAGCCATCTTTTTTATATCCGAAACAAAACTCCCAAACAGAAAGCCAGACACCTTACCCTGACCACCACTAAGACATTTAATGTCATAATTATGTTACAAAATTTTAGAATACACAGAAAATATTTATAAATGTTTTTTTTTCTTCTTTTTTTCTGTAGAAACTGGCAAATTTTGCAACAAGTTTCACAAATGTAAGATTCAAAGATGCAAGAAAAGCTGGCAAGGAACATGTTGAACTAGGGGCCATATTAAACAAGGTGCCATGTTGAACAAGGGGCTTTTTTGAACAAGAGGTCATGTTGAACAAAGGGTCATTAATTATGAACAATGTGCCACATTGAACAAGGGGCTTTTCTGAACAAGGGGTCATGCTGAAAAACTGCCATGTTGAACTAGGCGCAAATGAGAACAATAAAAGTTTTCATGTTGATCAAGACGTTAAACAAGGGGCCAGTAGTGTCATAGGAGGAGTTTTCTAAGTTTTTCATAAAGCAAAACAGAGAAAACTAGCCGCACTCGACAGAGGTCATGATTTTTAACGAACCAAAATAATCTGAAGAAAGTTGATAGAGGGTCACCCAAAATTACTCTAACATTAGGCAGCAGTTTCTGATAATATTTTTTGATATGATTTTCATACAGCCAAATAAAGAAAACTACAGAGGATGGTCATTCAATGACCATAAATGCTTATCATGAGTGCTTCATCCTCAGGTGAGCAAAAAAATTCTTTACTAACTGTACTGATTTCTGCAACTTTTAACAGTAGGGGAAAAGCTTAAGTGGTGATCAGAGTAGATTATAGACTGCATGAACTGCCACACTCCTGTGCATACTATAACAAGATTTTAAAACTTTGCTCCTGGTAATGGACTCTTTGTAAAAAAAAAAAATGATATACCAACAAAATATCTGTATCTAAGTACAGTCTTCTTTCCTGAAATAAAGGTCTGACTTAACTAAGTGAATCAGTCATTCATATATGATTCTAATAATTTTTTTACATTCTTTGACTAATTAATACGCAATTTTAGTTTAAAACAAATGGATTAACTGATAGTTCACAAAAATTTGTTAGGCTGACTTAAATTATTTGGATCACTTTAGCTGATTAATTTTCAATAAATTTTGACTGAGTGTCTGAAGAGTAGTGCCCCTTTGCAAGTATTACTAAGGGAAGTAACACTTAGTAAGCCTAATTTCTGTATATTATTGACTTACTTCCCTTGCACATTAGTATTTTACATCGATTGACTTAACAGAAAACAGTGAAAATGGGTGTTTAATTTTAGTGAATTTGGTGATTTCTTCAATCTATGAAATTCAAACCAAACAAAAAATGTAAATTTCTGATTTCTGACATTTAAAAACTCCACAGATTTCTATCCACTAAAAAAGCTGTTTGTATCAAAGCCACAGATTTTCACGAATACAAATGTTAAATTAAATCAATTTTCAAGCTTACAGAAATTGTCCATTAACTTTGTATTTGTTTATCTATCTGAAAACTCTTTTGCACAAAATAACTTTTGTTGATATATCACACATATGGTTATGGAAACTATTCTAGCCAAAGACTTGCTGATATTGTTGTTCTCAATGGGTGTTTTATAGGTAAATATAAGTGTGTTAACAAGATCACTTGCAGCTGCAACAACTTTTTATGTATGTAGGTTTACAGACATAACATACATTCAAGTTAACGATTTACAATTATGCTGAAATATTAACCCTATCACCCTAGACATGATTAATTCTGCTTTTCCAACCAGTGTAGATCATGATCAGCCTGCACATCTATGCAGTCTGATCAATATATGCACTGTTTGGCATTCAGTCAGTATCTTTTTGGTAAGCACCCCTTTTAACAGTTAATAGTACTGTCCAAATTGAAAGACTGACAAGGTCTTTTTAAAAATTCAGCAGGGTAAGGGTTAAATCACCAAAGTAACACGTTTTTGTATAGATAAATATGGCGAGAAGGTTTGGAATGGTTCATATGTGTCTTATATATGTCTGCTTTCATACTGGTGACTACGTTACCGTGAAATCATTTCTGGAAATTACTGAACTTCAGTAAACTGGTTCGTCATTTAATTTGGGCAGTACCACTTATTATTCAAAGTGGTGTTGACTGAAAATTTACTGACTGAATAGAGAACAGTGCTGACCATGATCAGCCTGCACAGCAAAGGCAGAATCACTTATCGCCAGCAGGCTAAAGGTTAAAGACAAATTTTATCATTCCATACAGATATTACTTTGTGTTGGCGCAACCTGAAAATCCATAAATCTTAATGCCCCATAGATATTAAATGCTTCAACAGAAACATTTTTCTTTATTATTATTATTATTATTATTATTATTATCATTATTATAACTACGTTATTATTAATTTATTATTAATATTATTATTATAATTATTATTGTTACTATTATTATTACTACTACGTTATCACTATTTCTATTATTAATATTGTTATTATTTTCATTATTTCTTTTTTGTTATAATTATTATGGTATTATTATTTTTATTATTAATATTATTATTATTGTTATTTTATAAAGTTAATATAACATCACTCTTCACAACCCCTTTTAGTACCTTTTATACAGAACAGCTGATATATATGAGTGACATGTGACACCAAAATTACACTGAACCGGTGCCTGCAGTGAGTAAGTTATTTGGCGCAACATCTATATACACGTAAAAGCGATTACTGCATACAAATATCACAACACAACATTAAACTGACATTGTGCTAGTGTCCATAATTAGCCTACAGTCACATACATCACAGCACGCCATAGCCAACCACAACTTACAACTTAACAGATCATCCATTTTAGGTTTTCTATCATCGTTAGAAGCGAAACTTTTTACGCTCCTGTCTGATTTAATCGGAGAACCCAGTCTTACTTCTGAAAATTTGTATTTATTTGACATAAACAATTGAGAAAATATTTAAATTTCAACTATTACTATTAAACATTTTACATACAACAAACAAACTTAATACACATTTTGATATTTTCAAATACTAACTCAGGCGAAATGACACAAAATGGGCTAAGATTATACTTTTTTATTACAATTTTTTTATTCCTCTTTAGCTGGGTTTAAAGTCACACTGAGCAAGGCACTTGGGTAGAAACACTGACCTTCTATAAAGTAGCTGGAAATATTTCTCATATAACGTGGGGTTAATGCAGAAAGGAGACATCTGCATATGAATAAAGAAGGCACTTGTCTACTTTCCGCATTAACCCCACGATAAAAAAATTCTACATAACAAGTGAGTCTTGCAGTTTTGGGAAAATGATTCAAAGTCAGTGACCTTGACCACATGGGTATAGAACCCTAAATTATTTAGCACTTGTAAAATGTTAATCAAAAGAAAAATAATACAAGAGCATCGCCGTGCGGGTGCTGACGCTCATCTGATTTTTTCGTCTCTGTATAATAGAAATATTGTCCTACCCATGATTTTCTAAGTCCAAAAGGGGCCATAATTCTTGCAAAAAGCAATGTAGAATTACAGTACTTGCTGTGCAGAGTCAGCTTTTAATGGCGAATATTACTTCTCCAAGTTTCAAGCAATAACTTTGACCTTTAAGCTGACCTAAACACAAAACTTAACCAAGAAATCTGATTTTCTAAGTCCAAAAAGGGCCATAATTCTTGCAAAATTGAGGATGGAGTTATGTTCTTGCTGTACAGTGTCAGCTTTTGATGGTGAACAAGTGTTGCAAGTTTCAAAGTGATAGCTTTGATAGTCTATGAGAAAAGTTGACCTAAACATAAAACTTAACCAAGAAATCTGATATTTTCTAAGTCCAAAAGGGGCTATAATTCTTGCAAAAAGCAGGATGGAGTTACCTTTCTTGCTGTACAGAGTCATCTATTGATGGTAAACAAGTGTTGCAAGTTTCAAAGCAATAGCTTTGATAGTTTTTGAGAAAAGCTTACTTAACTTAAACTTGACCAGGCAGCCTGTTTTACGATTTTTTAGGACGGGTTAAGACGTTTTGAGAACTTGTTTAGTGCGATGTTTTAGTATCATCTTTTTCCATCATTACGGTAGTCAAAACAAGAGCTGTCTGATGACAGCGCGCTCGACTATTCGAAGAATTGATTGAAGAATGGGGTCAACATATTTCCACAGATATTCAGACAAAAGAAATAAATAGATTAGACAAACAATGTTCCTGTATTTCTTTGATTTCGATAAGTCTTGCACTAAATGGCAATGTATGAACCAATTTCAAAGTCCAAAAAGGTCCATAATTCAGTCAAAATAGTTATGTACTCTTGCCTACAAATGGAAATCATAAGGATAAACAAGTGTTCAAAGTTTAAAAGCCATATGTCAAATAGTTTTTACAAAACATGGACTTGTATGAAAACAGAACCAATTTCTAAGTCCAAAAAGGGCCATAATTCAGCCAAAATCCTTGATGGAGTTATGTACTCTTGCCTATAACTGGATATGGTGATGGTAAACAGGTGTTGAAAGTTTCAAAGCTTTATCTTAAAAGACTTTGTCAAAATATTTGAACTGGTACGAAATATTTACCAAGATTTCTAAGTCAAAAGGGGCCATAATTCAGCCAAAATCCTTGATGGAGTTATGTGCTCTTGCCTATAACTGGACATGGTGATGGTAAACAAGTGTTGAAAGTTTCAAAGCTTTATCTCAAAAGACTTTGTCAAAATACGAACTGGTACGAAAAACTTAACCAAGATTTCTAGGTCAAAAGGGGCCACAATTCAGCCAAAATCCTTGACGGAGTTATGTACTCTTGCCTATAACTGGCCATGGTGATGGTAAACAAGTGTTGAAAGTTTCAAAGCTTTATCTTAAAAGACTTTGTCAAAATATGAACTGGTACAAAAAACTTAACCATGATTTCTAAGTCAAAAGGGGCCATAATTCAGCCAAAATCCTTGATGGAGTTATGTGCTCTTGCCTATAACTGGCCATGGTGATGGTAAACAAGTGTTGAAAGTTTCGAAGCTTTATCTCAAAAGACTTTGTCAAAATATGGACTGGTACGAAAAACTTAACCAAGGTGTGAAGCTGACGCCGACGCCGTGGTGAGTAGGATAGCTCTACTTATTCTTCGAGTAGTCGAGCTAAAAATTAATAGGGATAGGGAATAATTAACGTAATAGTATAACTACAGCAAAACATTGATTGCTCAGTCACAAGGGAAGGGCAAAATGCTCAAGTTATCTGGGGTTTAGAGCTATCCAAACAGGTTACAATGAAAATGACCAGAGACCACACAAACTGATCGCACCAGTCCTTGAACTTGAGCCATCAATGCTTGAATAAGATTTATTTTACTGTATATAGATAGATAAAAAAGTTTACCAATGCCAGTAACTGGTTGTTGCTGACCATCCTCCTCAAGTCGACTGTCGCCATCTAGCGAACTTGGTGATCCTGGCCGACCCTCCGTACCACTTGGTCTAAAACACATACAAAACAAAATATAAGTTGTCAATTTTAACTGAACTGTACAAAAACGATTTCAGTTTACTGAGTCCCTGGCACCAAGGTTGTAAGACCCATCTCTAAATGCAGTCTAGCCATTGGTCAATTTCAAATTCAAACTAACCAATCAGATGCAGTAGATTTTTGACTGGCTGCCAAATTTCATTTTATAAGCTTGAACCCTGGATTCTCACTTAAAAGTTGCTTTCTTAAACATAAAAGGATAGTTTTTATAATAAAAATACTGTGGTTTATCCAAATATGTACAAAAGTTTTTATGATATATGGTTTTAATAAAGTGGAGGTGTTACCTCACATATTCATAATCTAAAATACAGGGGGTATTATAAACTGTGCCGTGTAACGAATAAATATTTATAAACTGCTATATTACGAAGGTACTTAAAACATCTCATACTAATATTGACTGTGTATCGTCATAGGTTACATAACTTTAGGTCTTCTTTCACACAACAAGTTCACTTTAAACACTTAATTCAATGTTGAATATTTACGATCAAAAAGATAAACTTTACAGAGCAAAAAACAAATGAGCTATTAAATATTTTCAAGTATCTGATAAAGGTATTTGATAAAAAAGATTTTTTCAGTGTTTTTTTTTTCACTGAGAGCTAGAAATAGTCATAAATCAAACTATAAAATTTATAGAGGTTCACTGCATATTTGGAAGTGTCAATGGATTGGTTATAAAAATCTAAAATATCAAAAGAAAGAGAACTGAAACAAAAGAAGTGCAGTATTCACAAAATGCAGTCACTGATATGGTAGGCCAGTCAACACAACAAAATAATTAAAAACAAAACATGGATAACAAAATCTGATATTAACTTAATACTAACTTTGTTCATGAAAAAAGTAGATCTCAAAATTAATACAAATAAAAACAAGAGATCACAGAGTGATCTTGGCGCCCACCAATGTGCCATTTTTGAGTGTTCCAAATTTCAAGACTTACTGACTAGCTCAAGGTCAAATTTCATTTCCGTACACAACACTGTGCATGTGGTTCAAATTCGAAAGCTGTAGCTTGAGAAATGTGAAAGTAGGTCACTAGATCAATTTCAAGGACAAAGTTCTTTGTGCACAAAACTATGCATGTGCATCAAGTTTGAAGGCTGTAGCTTGAGAAATTTGAAAGTAGGTCACTAGGTCAATCTTAAGGTCAAAGTTTAATTTGGTACACAAAACTATGCAAGTGGTGCAAATTTGAAGCCTGTACCTTCAAAAATGTGAAAGTAGGTCACTAGGTCAATGTCAAGGTCAAAGTTTGTTTCGGTACACAATCCTATGCATGTGGTCTAAATTTGAAGCCTGTAGCTACAGAAATGTGAAAGTAGGTCACTAGGTCAATCTTAAGGTCAAAGTTCATTTCGGTACTAAAAATTATGCAAGTGGTCCAAATTTGAAGGCTGTAGCTCGAGAAATGTGAAAGTAGGTCACTAGGTCAAAATGAAGGTCAAATTTTTTTTCAGAATACAGAACTATGCATGCGGTCTAAATTTGAAGCTTGTGCCTTCAAAAATGTGAAAGTAGGTCACTAGGTCAATGTAAAGGTCAAAGTTTGTTTCGGTACATAAAACCATGCATGTGGTCCAAATTTGAAGGCTGTAGCTTGAGAAATGTGAAAGTAGGTCACTGGGTCAAAATCAAGGTCAAATTTCATTTCGGAACACAAAACTATGCATGTGGTCCAAATTTGAAGCCTGTACCTTCAAAAATGTGAAATAGGTCACTAGGTCAATGTCAAGGTCAAAGTTTTTTCGATACACAAAACTATGCATGTGGTCAAAATTTGAAGGCTGTAGCTTGAGAAATGTGGAAGTAGGTCACTAGGTCAAAATCAAGGTCAAATGTCATTTCCGAACACGAAACTATGCATGTGGTCCAAATTTGAAGCATGTACCGGCAAAAAATGTGCAAGTAGGTCACTTGGTCAATGTCAAGGTCAAAGTGTTTTCTGGTGCACAAAACTATGCATGTGGTCCAAATCTGAAGGCTGTATAGCTTGAGAAAATGTGAAAGTAGGTCACTAGGTCAAAATCAAGGTCAAATTTCATTTCGAAACCAAAATTATGCAAGTGGTCCAAATTTGAAGACTGTACCTTCAAAAATGTGAAAGTAGGTCACTAGGTCAATGTCCAAGTTTGAATGTTGTAGTTATTGACAAGAAGATTTTAAAAGCTTTTCCCTATATAAGTCTATATGAAGCATGTGACCCCCGGGGCGGGGCCATATTTGACCCTAGGGGGATAATTTGAACAAACTTGGTAGAGAACCACTAGATGATGCTACATTACAAATATCAAAGCCCTAGGCTTTGTGGTTTGGACAAGAAGACTTTTAAAGTTTTTCCCTATATAAGTCTATGTAAACCATATGACCCCCTGGGCGGGGCCATATTTGACCCTAGGGGTATAATTTGAACAATCTTAGTCGAAGACCACTAGATGATGTCACATACAAAATATCAAAGCCCTAGGCCCTGTGGTTTTGGACAAGAGGTTTTTCAAAGTTTTTTCCTATATAAGTCTATATAAACCATGTGACCCCCAGGGGGGGGGGGGGGGGGGGGGGGCATACTTGACCCCAGAGAAAAAATTTGAATCATCTTGGTAGAGGACCACTAGATGATGCTTCATACCAAATATCAAAGCCCTAGGCCCTGTGGTTTTGGACAAGAAGGTTTTCAAAGTTTTTCCCTATATAAATCTATGTAAATTATAGAAATAAACAAAGGGCCATAACTCACTCATAAATTGTTGAACCAGTCTGATTTTCAGGGGGACACAACTAGGGTACCAATACATCATTCTGACAAAGTTTGGTCAAAATCCCCCCAGTAGTTTCTGAGGAGATGCGATAATGAGAAATTGTTAACGGACGGACGGACTGACGGACGGACGGACGGACCACGGACGCAGAGTGATTTTAATAGCCCACCATCTGATGATGGTGGGCTAAAAATCAATATAGTCTTATTGCAAATGTCACAAACACAATTAAACTTAAGTGATATTACAATAGGTAAGTCATAAAATTAAAGCAGTCAAAAATTCTCATTTGTAGTTATTGTGAAATAAACTGAATATCTTAATTTACATACAACTGAGATTAATTCTAACATGGCAAGACTTTTTTTGTCCGTTATACCAAAGAGGAAGCCAACTGTTGTATACTCTGTGATAAATAATGGCTGGCACATGCAGACTGGTGATTGTCACAATTGACCGCAATTATGTCATATTGCCACATGGAGCATGGTTCAGAACCAAAAACAAATTATTTGTTTCCAGTATCTCGAACTACCCTAAAACTTACCACTACCCTAAATGTTTTTTATGGTGTTGGAAAAAAATTGATATTTTTACTATTTTTTTTTATATTTTTTTTATTATACTTTTCAAGAGAAGTTGCTCTTTCTTCATTGTAAGAAAAATTCCCAACCTACATAAAACTATGCTATTTTTTTTTACATGTTTATATACTGGAAACAAACAATTTTTTTTAAGGCATTTCTACTCCGATGAATAAAGTTCAGCATAATTCTTGTCATTCTCTCATGACCAGATTATACTGCAAATCAACAAAACCTTCTTGTACCATACTTCTCAGCCATAGTTAGTGTAAGCAAAACATAATGTGCAATTAATGGCCAACCTCAATGAAATGACACTTTACATTATTGCAAAATCATTTATTCCCTATTCAATTTTGCTACACCTCCGCACTTTAAAAACGCACCACTCAGAAAATGGGTCATAAAATTTTATTTTATATGACAATTCCATTATTTTTATGTGATTACATAAATTCATTATCTGGTACACAAACAAGGAAAATTTAACAAAAATCGGTTAACAAAAACTGTTCATTTCGTCCTATTAAACAACACCACCCTCCAAGTCAAAATTCACAGACGACCAGTATGTCAGTAGCAACAAATCGATCGTGCAGTCTTGTAATGGTTGTATGATGACAATGTAAAAGAATAGCAATCCTTCGCGCACTCATACCAGCCTGCATCATTCCAATGGCGCGTTCCCGAATATTATCCGGAAGTCGGGGCATATTGTGAACTTGTTATTTATACAAAATGAAACAACTGTTGATCTTATAGTTACGTTTTTATTAGAGATCACGAATTTATCAATTTTATATTATTTGATAACTCACATGTACAGTGCACATGCATAACGTGCTAAACGTCTAACCTGTGCATAATAAGTCAGGGATGAGTGGTTTTGAATAAATATAATTTTAAATAAGCGACAAGTGACTAGTGTATTGGAAAAAGACATTTGTTATCATTTAAATTAATATTGGAAGACTTTATGCGTGAAATAAGTAATAAAAAATCTCAAAATTCTATTTTGTGAATTTTGAAACTGAGGGGTACCAGCTATACACATCTTAAATAAGTAGTTTTTATTTATAGATCTTTTTCATTTTTGCACATCTTATGGAAGAGATATTGAGATTACTATATAATACGAGAATGAATAAATTGGTCCACTCAGAAAGTGTAACTTGTGTATTTATTAAGTGGTGCGTTTTTAAAGTGCGGAGGTGTATAATGTCTGGGTTTTTATTAAAATCCTATGGTGATAAATAACAAGTGAGCCGCACCATGAGAAAACTAACATAGTGCATTTTCGACCTGCATGGATCCAGACCAAACTGCGCATCTGCACAGTCTGGTCAGAATCCATGCTGTTTGTTAACAGTTTCTCTAATTACAATAGGCCTTGAAAGGGAACAACATGGATCCTGACCAGACTGCATGGATGCGTAGGCTAGTCTGGATCCATGCTGGTCGCAAATACACTTAGTTGGTTTTCTCATGGCGCAGCTCAAATTAAGGTTGTGGACCTATAAATGAGAATTTGTGATTTCAGTTTGATTGCCTTCTCTCCAAAACATGGGCTGAACAGAAATCTGCCGTAACTCCTTTATCTCATAAGTTAGTTCAGTTTTCTGTTCAAACTTCCATATGAGATTAAGTCAGTCTCCAGTTGTTACAGAAACCATTACTGGTAGAGCTACATTAATGGTTGAAGAGTGCCCAAACAGCTGACAAGAACCAAAATTTACATTGAAATTGCAGACTACTTTAAATGAAAGTGTGTGAACGGAAACAAGGCAAACTGTGGTATGATGTGAATAGATGCTGGGCAAAATCTCCAGTCCAGTGTCAAGGAATACAAATCACATTGCTTATATATTTTGTTCACAGGCAGACAAATTATTACATTCATTCACGGAATATGTTTTACATGTATAAACATTATGCATGAACATTTACATATCAGTCTGTTTAAACCTTACCCTGCTAAATTTCTATAATGAACTTGCCCATCTTTCAATTTGGACAGAGCCATTAACTGTTAAAAGGGGTGCATACAAAAAAGATACTGACCGAATGGCGAAATGTGCAGATCTTGATATGACTGCATGGATGTACAGGCTGATCATGATCTACACTGGTCTACAAAGGCAGAATCAATCCTGTCCAGCATGATAAGGGTTAAGCTTTCATACTGTCAAACAATTTAAATAAAATTTTGAGCTGAATTCAAGCATTTGTCTGTCCATGAAAATATGAGGGAAGGGTCGGGATGACTGTGTCTTGTTTACATTGTGAATTCTGGGATGGCATTCTTAAAATAGTTCCAGGCTTTACAACGTGCCCATCTGGCTAAACTCAAAAGTTCTATGACTCATAAAACTTAACTAATATAGTTTAAAAAGAAAATTTTAAAAACTTTTTGTTTTTTGGGCAGAGAAGGTACAAGCAGTCTACAAGTTTAAAAACACATAAAATATAGTTTATGATTAAAAATCTTGATCTTACACGCTTCCAAAGATATTAGAAATTGAAACAGTGTTAAAAACTTTTAGAACGAAGTTTTCAAAAAATTTCTTTTTCATTAACTAAGCTATCACAAAAGGGATGAATGTACCCCCCGCATGCACTGACAAGTACTTTGCAATTTGACGCACCAAGTTTGATAATTATGTGGACTTTTAACAGTATAGAACAAAAAAAAAAAGTCATTAACCACACAACGGGGTTGGGTACTGATCACTTGTGTGATGTTTCATTAAATTGGTGCAAGGGTTTTGGGGAAGATTGGGGCGCGCACAAGATTGCAATGAGAATGTTGTACTGTATTTTTTCAAAAACCCAAAACCCCTAACTTGCAATTTTTGGTTTGAAAGAACCTAACATCCAGCAAACTATTTGTTACTATCACTTTGTGTAAAGTTTCATTAAATTGGTAAAGGGGATGAGGGAGATTTTTGGGCCCAAAAGTTGTGTCTATGTTTTTAAGTAAGTAAAAAAAAAAACAAAGCCCCGAAACCCTGCAAAAAAAAATTTCTAAAAGAACCTAACTGTCCCATCCCAAAACTACTGTTGTTACTAAACACTTGGGAAGTTTCTTTAAATTGTGTAAAGGGGATGGGGAGAGATGGTGGCACAAGATTTTTCTAATAATAGTAATAACAAAAAACAAAGTCCCGAAACTCGAAATTTTTTTTTTTCTGAAGAACAACATTCCCAGCACAACTACGGGTTTTACTGATCATTGTGTAATTTTCTTTAAAATTTTTTTAAGGGGATGGGAAAAAGGGTGCGCACAAATTGGTCATGTATATAGTATAGTAAAAAAAAAAAAAGCCCCGAAACTCTGCAAATTTTTTTTCTGAAAACCTAAATTCCCATGAAAACTACTTTTGTTACTGACACTTTGTAAATTTTTCATTAAATTGTGTAAAGGGATGAGGAGAATGCGCACCAAGACTGGTTTTGACAGACAGAAGACAGCAGCGGACTCAGACAGAAAACCTAAAACCGAAACCCCCCCCCCTTACAACTTTTTTGTGGGGGGTACTAACAAATAAGAAACTTTAAACTCTTGAAACAAATCTGAACCGGGGAAATTAAAAGTTTTTTTATTTTTCCCTTTTTTTATAATTTTTTCAATACTTTTTTAAAAGGAAAATTAGCATACAGGGAACAAATGGAAAAATAAAAAAAGGGAACAGAATGAAAAAAATCCCTGTGGGTGTGAATTTGGGGGTTGTGAAATAACTTACAACACTCTTCCTTTAAT
Source organism: Mercenaria mercenaria (assembly GCF_021730395.1). NCBI lineage: Eukaryota > Metazoa > Mollusca > Bivalvia > Venerida > Veneridae > Mercenaria > Mercenaria mercenaria. The sequence goes on from NC_069372.1 coordinate 8,227,195, forward strand.
TCTGGTATGGAGCTGCAATTTGTAGAAAAAGGAATACATAAAAAAAGAATAAAAATATATTTTTTATTTCCTATTAGAAAAAGATCAGTGTCATTTGATAGTAAAGTACTTCTCAAATTGTCCTTTCAAGAATTCAAACTTCAGTATTTTACCATTGCTATAATTATTAAAAAATGTAGTTAAAAAGACTCAGCAAAAATTATGATAATATAATTTCGAATATAAATTTTACAAATTTCTCAAATCTCTGTTTGGATGTATAATCAAAGTTCTAAGAATAAAAAAAGCAAACAATTTTTTCTTATAATTCAATATTATAATATATTATATTTTTCTTATATAGGAAGGATACCATAGGTGTTAAATAATGGTTAGTATTCAGGTGATATACATAAAAGCATCGAAGCAAAAATAGTGCAATTTACATTTGTATCACATTAATATGTCAATTTTGTAATTGTAAAAATCAGCTGTAAAATTGGTAAATTGAGTGGAAACTTGTAAAAAGGGTTTTCAATACCACCCACCAAGAGTTCAAGTTTTTCTAATAAATTCAAAATGTTAAAATTTTTTTCCCTTTAATTTTCTCAAAAAATTTTTCCTATTTACCTTTGATAATAAAAGCATTCATAGATTCACTTAATTGTGTACAACTGTACCTTAAATTTCTGAAGAATTCAATGTAATGTAAGCATGGATTTGTGTTAAATAAGAACTGTGAACATCAATTATTTCTAAGAATGGGATGTGTTCACAGATTCCACCTAAACACGTAACACATTTTCTAATGTGATGTGATCACAGATACAACCTTTATATACAACATATTCTCAGAATATGATGTGTTCACCAATTCCACCTAAACATAGAACATATTTTTAGAAAAAGGGCTGTGTTCACGATTAAAACAAACCCCATGAACCTATTCTCAGAAAGTGATGTTTTTATTTCCCACATCAAAAATATTTTTTTCAGAAAGTGACATGTTCCATATTTATTAAGCATCAACATATTCCAAAAGTAGTGTTCACAGATTCCTCTAAAATGCAACATATTTTCATAATTAATGTGTTCCAGACATCTCCAAACCAAAACTATTCCAATAAACGCAAAATCATTTTTTTTCGTGGGCATAAAATTTCAGGGTTTTTTGGAAAAAACAGCAATTTCTTTGGGGGATATGAATTCGTTTGTTTCAATTTTTGAAAAAAAATAAAGGGGGAAATTTTATTTGTTCACTGGGATTAAATTTCGTAATTGATCACCATGAAACCCACAAAAATTACCCCCCAAAAATATTAATGATTTCACATAGGTTTTTTCAAAAATCAATCTTCCTGCAATAAATTCTCAGTTTGTGATACGTTCACAGATTCCATCTAAAAATGTAACACATACCTCAGATTTGCTCCCAGGAGACAACTGTTCACAAATTTACGTTAAAAAACACTCAGCAAAATATGCAAGTGCAGCCCAAAAATTTTTGCAAACAGATGACCACAAATTTTTCTGAAAAAAATATATGGGGGAAATAAATGTGTACATGCAAATAATGCCCTGTAAAATTTCAAGGTGCAAAAGTTCACCTGATAACTTCCTAAAACATCCTTTCTTTTTTCCCCCACAAAACCATTTTCTTATCTTTTTTTCTATTACAAACAATGCAATAGCATTTTAAAAAATAAAAAATTTAAAGACAGAAGGTGTTTTGTTTTTGAAAATTTTTTTTACTCCTAAAAAGGTGCATTTGGGAAAGGCAATCCTTTTTTCTAAATTTTTGAAAAGACAAAAAACTAGATGACTGTGCAGCAAGTTTTTTTTGAAAAGGGGAAAATGTTCTGTAAAAAAATTTTAGCTTTTAATTCCCCAAAACGTATGATTTAAAAAAACAAAGGGGGGTTTTAAAAAAACCGGCATAAATCAAAAAACATCTTTGTTTTGTAAAAGGTTTTAAAAGAAAAGGGGTAAGTTGTTTTGTAAAACTTATTTGTATTTGTAAGAAAGATATGTTTTTAATTGGGTTGTTGTTTTTTTGTGGAAAATTTTTTGTTGTTTTGTAAGGGTTGTTTATTTGTGGTTTTTATGGGGGTTTTGTAAGGAAAAAGGGGTTGTTTTTTTTGTGTTAAGTTGTTGTTTTGAAAGTGTTTTGTTTTGTGGGGTTTTTGTTTTGGGTATGTGTTTTTGTAAGGTTGTTGTTTTGTTGTAAATATTTTTTTTTTGAAGGAAACAATATGTTGTATTTAAAAACCATTGTTGTTTTAAGGGTGTTTATTTTTTAAAAAATATGTTGTTTTGTAAGGAAACGTATGTTGATTTGTAAAAAAATTTGTTGTTTTGAAACTTAAGGTTTTTTTTGTAACTTAAGTATTTGTATTGAATTCCAGTAGGGTTGTTTTTGTAACTTACCATATTTGTATTTGTAAAAAAACCAGTTTTGTTTTTGTAACTACCAGTATTTGTATTTTTTTTTTACCAGTATGTTGTATTTGTTTTTTTACCAGTTGTTGTATTTTAATTTACCGGTATGTTTTTTTGTAAGTCCGGTATTTGTTTTTGTAAGAAACCAGTAGTTTTATTTGTAACTTACCGTCGTTGATTTGTAACTTACCAGTATTTTTGTATTTGTAACTTCCCGTTGTTGTATTTGTAATTACCATATTTTTGTATTTGTAACTTACCGTATGTTGTATTGTTTAAAGTATGTTTGTATTTGTAATTTACCGTATGTTGTATTTGTAAGTTACCAGATGTTTTTGTAAGCACGGGAATGGCATATTTTGTAAGCACAGGAATGTTGTATCCCCAAAAAAAGGGGTATCTGTATTGTAAGAAACAGTATTTGTATTTTATTGTTTTTGAAAGCAAACCAATATGCATTTGTAGCAATGTAATGTCAGACATAAGTATGTTATGCTTAAAAGACATAGGTATTCTATACCTGTCAAAAAAGTTAGGGTATCTGTATTTATAAATTTTTTAACATAGAGAATGCTTATTTTATTTATGACATGAGTATGTTGACAAGAAATGCTTGATACTGTCAACAAAGGGGTGTATCAATATTTGTCGGACAAGAGAGAAAGTTGAATAGATATAAAATACATAATATAATGCTGTATATACCAGTTTGTAGGACAAAGAGTATTAATAAGACATAGAAACAAGAGCACCGCCTTGCGGGTGCTGACGCTCATCTGATTTTTTTGGTAAAGAAATATTGCCCACCCATGATTTCTAATCTAAAAAGGGCCCTCATTCTTGCAAAAAGCAGTTAGAGTTATGTTTCTTTTTCATTCCACTTATGAGGTGAAAAACTGTTGCAAGTTTTGAAAAGCTTTGATGTTTATGAGAAAAGTTTTACTTAAACATAATACTAACCAAGAAAATTATTTCAAGTCCAAAAAAGGGGAATAATTATTGCAAAAGCAGGATGTATTTTTGTTGCTTGCTGTACAGGGTCACTTTGTGGCAACAAGGTTGCAAGTTTAAAAGGGAATAGCTTTTGATAGTTTTAAAGAAAAATTTACCTAAACATAAACTTAACCAAAAAACTGATATTTTTTAAGCAAAGGGGGCCCTAAATCTTGAAAAAGCAGGGTGGAGTTATTTTCTTTATGTACAGGGCTGCTTTTTGATGGGGAACAAGTATTCCAAAAGGGATATTTTTAGTTTTGGAGAAATTACCTAAACATAAAACTAAACCCAAAAATTGATATTTTCTAAGTACAAAAGGGGGGCCCTAAACTTCAAAAAATAATATTATTTTCTTCTAAAACTTATATTAAAATATTAATTTAAAAAAAAAAAAGAGTTTAAAAAAAAAAAAACCAAAAAAAAAAAAATTAACAAAAAAAAAAAGAACCCAAAAAAAAAAAAACCCAAAAAAAAAAAATCAATAACAAAAAAATTTAAAAATTTTTTTTAAAAAAAAGATAGGGCTAAAAAAGAAAGCATGTTTTTTTAGTAAAGAAAAAAGAAAACAAAAAACTTTTTGGAAAGGCCAAGGGAACCCAACAACCCTCATATTTTTTTTACTTTTTTTCTTTTTTTGGGTTTTTTTTTAAAAAAAAAAAAAAAAGATAAAATAAAAAAAAAAAAAAGAGAGCTAACAATCAAACATTCAGTTCAATTTTTAAATGCATCCACCCTCTACATATTTTCATAGGATTTTTCTTCTTTTCTGAACATTTCGGGAAAAACAAAAAAGGGGATTAGGTTACTTTTTTCCCGGGATAATTTAGTGGGATGTTTATTGGTTTTTTTATATACAGTCAAACTTTTTAACTTGAACTCAGAAAAATTTATACACCACTCTCTCTCGAACCTCTCGGTCCCGGTAAATCCCTTTAAGAGTTTTGTTCGATAACTCAAACAAACCGATTTCTCGAACAAATTTTGCTTCCCGTCGAGTTTGATTAATGAAGTCGACTGTAAATTTTAATTAAAAGAAAGTTTTTGAAAATTACCTTCTAGCATTTTTTACTTTTTTACGTATGAAATATTTATGTATGACTGAACAGTGATAATTTAGCGGGAACGTTAGCCGACCACTTACTCATTTACAGTTTCGGTTTCGTAATCTTCCAACTTTGGCGTATGTGTCAGGCCGGACCTAGAACCCCTTGAACTATAATCAAAATGTCAAAAAAAATTTAATTTTTTTCATTGACTTCAAGCTAAGATTCAGTACAAATTCTCAAGGGGAAAAAACTGTTTAATTTAAACATAATTTCTAGAACCATTCTAGATCTATATTTAAATACTGCAGTCTGACTATCTATTAGAAGACTAAAAAATAACCAGGGGGATGTTTCTGATATAAAAAACTGTCTCCCCAAGCATTTTAATCTTGGGGTTTTTGCCTTTTTTCTTTGAAAAAAAAGTAAAGTTAAAATAATACATAGAAACATATGAAAATTATAATGCGCTTAATCAAAGGTCAGTGAAAAACATTTAACCCTATCGTAACTAGGCCCGCTAACTGATTATTCTTACCAGGTTTAAACCAATAAGTCCTTTGAATTTTCATTGGCTTGCTACCTATAAAGTTTCAATTAAATCCAACCAATAGTATAAATGAAGTACTCTAGACAAACTTTATTTAAAAAAAAAAAGCTTTAGTAAGGTAATAACTCTGCAAACAATACGCAAAACTAGACTCAGACCTGCGAATTTCATTGAAATCTGGTCAGGGTTTCAGAATTTTTTGGAGAAAACGTGCTTACAAGCTAAATTTTTTATGTGGATGGAGTGACAGACACCAAAGACAAAACATGATCTCTCCCATGTAATATGGGAACATAGTCACTAGACTACCTTCAAAAAAATCTGCAATTTTTAAATTATATTAAAACCCAACTTTTTTAATGATTAAAATTTATATGTGGATTAAATTTCCTGGGATGGTGTTTTTTGGGGAAAAATGTTATTTCTGTTATCTAAGATTTTTTTAAAAATTTTTGAAAATTAACCAGAATAAATACAAAAATTTTTAAAATAAAAAAACCCCTATTTATTTAAACAAAAACCATTAATGTGTTTATTATTGGGGGGGTTTTTTTAAAAATACAATGCCAAGTACTTTGAAAACTTTGGGAGACTTTTTCTAAAATTTCCCACAATTGATGCATTCCAATTTTTTTTTCCAAAAAACCCCCTACATCATTACCCCTCATTTTTCAAAGCCCAAAATCTTTTCATTCCCATTTTAAAAAAACAAGTACAGATTTTTGTCTGCGACACAAAAAGAGCATGTGTTCATAAGAGTAAGATTACGTTTAAATTTTATTTACCCACCTTCATATGGTTTTTCCCGTTTTGCTGAACCTTCCCTTTGGATCCCTGATAAATTCAACATCTCCCAACTCCAGGGCTGGGGTCTCCCCAGATTTTGGGATTTTGGGGGTTGTCAGTAGGGGATTTGAGGGGAACAAATGGGAGAAAATTTGGGGTGGTTTTTATTTACCTGAAATAAGCAATTAAGAATATTAAATCTGGTGCCGAAAATGTTTATTTAAACTTTGTCAAAAATAAAAACAACAGGACCGATGGCCCGAATGCTCACCTACCCCCCCCCATGTTGAAAATGAGGGGGATGGAGATCTTTTTGGGAAAAGCCCGTTTTTTTGCCTGTGGGCCTAATTCATCAAGAAAAAAATTTTTACCAATTTTTAGAAGATCCAGAAAAATATGGCCTTAGAGAGTCACAAGCTTTTTTTATTATTTTACCTAATGACCTAGTTTTTGAAGGGACAGACCCACTTTAAACTTACCCGAATCATCAAGGTGAAAATCCACCAATTTTATGAAAATTTTGGAAAAAATTTTGGGTCTAAAGGGCCAAAGGTTTTTTTATTTTTAACCTACGACCCAGTTTTTGACCGCACATGACCCAGTTACGAAGGGCTGATACAAAGCAACATTTCACCAGTTTTTCATAAAAACCAGAGAAATGGCCTTGAAGGGGGTCACAAAGGTTTTTTTTTTTTTAGACCCACTGACCCAGTTTTTTACCCCACGTGACCCAGTTTTTTTGAACCTACCTAATTCCCCAAGGTGAACATTCCCGACCAATATTCATAAGTCTCAAAAATATGGCCCTAAGAGGTCACAGTTTTTCTATTTTTTAGATCTATTGACCTAGTTTTAACCCCACGGGGGCCCCTTTAAAACTTTATCTAGATTCATCAAGGTAAACATTTTGACCAATCTTCCTGAAACCTTTTAAAAAAATGGCCCTAGAAGGGCACAAGGTTTTTTTATTTTTTTTACCCCCTACCAGTTTTTGAACCCAACTGCCCAGTTTTTCTTGCCTAAAAATCTCAGGGAAAAATTTGACCAATATTTTTGAACTTGAAAAATATGGGCCCCTAGATGGTCACAAGGGTTTTTTATTTTTTGATCTCTGACCAGTTTTTACTCCCACGTGACCCAGTTTCGAACTTGACCAGATTCTCAGGTGAACATTCTGATTAATTTTCATGAAAATCCCCTTAGAAAAGGCCTCTAGAGAGGTCAAAAATTTTTCATTTTTTTAAGACCTAGTTTTTGACCCCAAAGACCTTTTTTGGACTAGATATCATCAAGTGAACTTTTGACCAATTCAGAAAACTCTGAAAAAATTGGCCTCTAGAGAGGGCACAGGTTTTTCTATTTTTTGACCCACTGACCTAGTTTTTGACCCCACTGACCCTTTTTGAACTTGACCTAGATATCACAAGGGGAACATTCGACCATTTTTTAGAAGATCTTTTTGAAATATAGGGCCCCTAAGGGCACAAGGTTTTTCTATTTAACCTACTGACCTAGTTTTTTTATGGACTCCCCCTTTCGAACTTGACCCAATTTTCATCAAAGGGGAAAATTTGACCAATTTATAAAGATCCCCTGAAAAATGTGCCTCTAAGGGTCCAAACAAAATTTGGACGCACGCACGCACGACGGACCCCCGGGGCCGCGTGATCCAAAATCACCTTGTCACTTGTGACGGGGAGCTAAAAAACTCTTTTAATTATATCAAAGGGGACATCAAGTTTTTCATCCTCTCCCGAATTTGGGGGGAGTTGCAGTTACTTGCGGAGAACAAGTCTCTATAGTGGACCAATTAATAACTGAAATAAAGCTGACAAATGTTGTAAATCAATTAAGTAACTCTGTGGTGGACCATCACTTATGACATCACATTCTGCAATCTAAATTTCAGTAGCTACCTATTAGGTATAGAGGTCCGGCTCAAAACATGATGTACAAAAGCTAGATTTATACATTGTAATATCAGAAAGTTAAAAAAAGTAAAAAATTTATCTCCAAATACTTCTATTGCGTGCACAAGAGCGTTCTATAATTCAAAGTTTTTCAAGGGAGTATGCCCCAAGAGCCTTCTAACTTGTGCCCAATTGCAGACAATCAAACATTTTGACCTCTAGAATGCTCAGCCTTTGGGACCATAACGTTCATCGGGGATTGGTCTGCATCAACTGTATTTTGGTTCATTCAAATATGAATTTCGGCTGTATGTTAAGAACAAGAGGACCATGATGGTCCTGAATCGCTCACCTCTTCCCACATGACCCAGTTTTGAGTATGACGTCGTTTTTTCTATTATTTGACATAGTGACCTAGTTTTTGAGCTCATGTGACCCAGTTTTGAACTTGACCTAGATATTATCAAGATAAAAATTCTGAAACCCAAATTTTTATGAAGATCCATTGAAAAATATGGCCTCTAAGAGGCACAAGGTTTTTCTATTATTTGACCTTTTTTGACCAAATTTCGAAGGTACGTGACCCTGTTTTGAACTTTACATAGATATCATCAAGGTGAACATTCTCACTAATTTTCATGAAGATCTCATGAAAATATGGCCTCTAGAGAGGTCACAAGGTTTTCTATTTTTATACCTACTGGCCTAGTTTTTGACCGCAAAGTGATCCGTTTCGAAACTGACCTAGATATCATCAAGGTGAATATTCAGATCAATTTTCATGAAGATCCATTGAAAAATAGGCCTCTAAGAGGTCAAAAGATTTTAATAATTTTAGACCCACTGACCTAGTTTTTGATAGCAGTTGACCCAGTTTCAAACTTGACCTAGATATCATCAAGATGAACATTCAGACCAAATTTTATTACAGATCCCAAAGAAAAGTATGGCCTCTAGAACTCACAAGGTTTTTTTATTATTTGACCTACTGACCTAGTTTTTTAAGGCACATGACCCAGTTTCAAACTTGACCTAGATATCATCAAGGTGAACATTCTGACCAATTTTTATGGAGATCCATTCACAAGTATGGCCTCTAGAGAGGTCACAAGGTTTTTCTATTTTTAGAGACCTACTGACCTAGTTTTTGACCGCACATGACCCTGTTTCAAACTTGACCTAGATTCACAAGATGAACATTCAACCAATTTCATACAGATCCATGAAAAATATGGCCTTTTTGAGAGGTCACAAGGTTTTTCTATTATTTGACCTACTGACCTAGTTTTTGATGGCACGTGACCCAGTTTCGAACTTGACCTAATATCATCAAGATGAACATTCTGACCAACTTTCATACAGATCCCATGAAAAATATGGCCTCTAAGAGGTCACAAGGTTTTTCTATTATTGACCTACTTACCTAAGTTTTGAGGCACGTGACCCACCCTTTTGAACTTGACCTAGATATCATCAAGATGAACATTCTGACCAATTTTCATGAAGATCTCATGAAAAATATGGCCTCTAGAGAGGTCACAAGGTTTTCAAATTTTAGCCCTACTGACCTAGTTTTTGATGGAACGTGACCCAGTTTCGAACTTGACCTAAATCATCAAATGAACATTCAGACCAACTTTCATACAGATCCCATGAAAATATGGCCTTTAGAGAGGTCACAAGGTTTTTCTATTATTGACCCCACTGACCTAGTTTTTGATGGCACGTGACCCAGTTCGAACTTGACCTAGATATTATCAAGGTGAACATTCTGACCAATTTTCATGAAGATCTTGTGAAATATATGGCCTCTAGAGAGGTCACAAGGTTTTTCTATTTTTAGACCTACTGACCTAGTTTTTGATGGAACGTGACCCAGTTTCGAACTTGACCTAGATATCATCAAGGTGAACATTCTGACCAATTTTCATGAAGATCTTGTGAAATATATGGCCTCTAGAGAGGTCACAAGGTTTTTCTATTTTTAGACCTACTGACCTAGTTTTTGACGGCACGTGACCCAGTTTCGAACTTGACCTAGATATCATCAAGATGAACATTCTGACCAACTTTCATAAAGATCCCATGAAAAATGTGACCTCTAGAGTGGTCACAAGCAAAAGTTTACGGACGGACGGACGACGGACGACGGACACCGCACGATCACAAAAGCTCACCTTGTCACTTTGTGACAGGTGAGCTAAAAATGGCTGTTTGAAATCTTGAGAAAGTAACCTGGAGCCATGTTAATAAAAAGTACATATTAAATGCTCTTAATATTAATGTGATAATAAAACAATACGTACATAACTAGGTCTGGGTATATATTGCAACTCTCTTCTCTGAAATAAAACAACACAATATATATTATCAAATGTTGAAAAATGTAATAGAAAAAGATGATTCTTTGTTTTACACAGGTATGATCATCAATCTAGTGAGTCACTGTTGCCACTGTACTAAATTTCTGTAGGATTTCTAACTTTGTAGGTATCAGTATGACAAAGCAAGATGTTAAATATTTCAAAATAAAATATTAAAATAAACTGTAACATTCAATAAACATCAATTTATTACTGTGTCAGGAACTGATGGTGGTTTTGTGTCAAAAATGTAAATTTCTGAATGCAAATGAACTTTTCTATGTAAAATCAAAGTGAAAGCTGGTTTATTTATTAATCAAAGGAATAAATACAATTTGTAAATTTTAAATCGAACAGTTTCTGTATTCTTACATTGTAAACAGGTTATTATGTAATTATGTAATTATTTTATAACATGTAATTTTTCTTTTTTTTTTCTTACCTGGAAAGTCAGCAATGTTCACATATTCCTACCTGTATTCTACTAGTATGCCAAGGTTGTGTGGTTCATATGTATGCCACCAAGCTTGTAGTTGAGGAGTTTATGTATGGTGTTCAGGAATTGAATTTCAGATGGTCATCACATGTAGAAAGTATGTAACTCACTTTTTGTGCCTGGCACAAAATTATTGCAATACATATAGTACACAACTCACTTTGTGCCTGACACAAAACAAGTGGACTGTGCACAAAGCATATAACTCACTTTGTGCCTGGCACAAGGTTATTGCAATACATGTATAGTATGCAACTCACTTTGTGCCTGGCACAAAGCATGTAACTCACTTTGTGCCTGGCACAAAGTTAGTGGACCAGGCAAGAAGTATGTAACACACTTTGTGCCTGGCACGAAGTCAGTGGACTGTGTACAAAGTATGTAACTCACGTTATGCCTGGCACAAAGTAAGTTGTGCCTGGCACAAAGTAAGTGGACAATACATATAGTATGCAAGTCACTGTGCAAAGTCAGACTGTGTACAACGTATGTAACTCACTTTGTGCTGCCTGGCACAAAGTGAGTTACATCCACTTATCTTGTGCCAGGCACAAACTGAGTTACCTACTTTTTCTCACTTATGGGATAAAACTAAAGCGGAACTTTGTTATTGTGTGTCATTAAAATGTCATGACTTCACTTCTGCTTACGGACGTCAATTTCCCGCGTTTTAGATAGTTTCATATTTTCGTGCTCGTTTTTATTGTTTCTGTTGTGGTAAGTGAGAAATAGAATCCATCATTGGTGTTCAGTGAAGATTGGAAATCCCAACCCTCGGGCGCACCGCTCAAGTCTTAAACTCGGCACAGCCTCGTTTAAGACTCGAGCGGTGCGCCCGAGGGTTGGGATTTTCTGATCTTAACCGAAGACCAATGATAGATTCTCTATGTACACAGTCAGTTCACTTTGTAGATAATGTAAAAAGTATTTTGTGCTTGGTTCAAAGTTTGTAGACTATACTGAGAGTATATATTAAACTCACTTTGTGCCTAGAACAAAGTTAATGGACTATGCTCTAAGTAAGTTACTCATTATGTGTCTGACACAAAGATAGCAGATTATGCTGAAGGTAATGACTTTGTGCTTGCACAAAGTTATTGGACTGTGCTCAGGGTATATGACTCACTTTGTTTCTTGCCTACCTAGTGGATATCTAGGTCAAGTTTGAAACTGGGTCAACTGTGATCAAAAACTAGGTCAGTAAGTCTTGAAATAGAAAAACCTTGTGACCTCTCTAGAGGCCATACCCTTGAATGGATCTTCATGAAAATTGGTCAGAATGTTCCCCTTGATAAAATTTAGGTCAAGTTTGAAACTGGGTCACGTGCCTTAAAAAACTAGGTCAATAGGTAAAACGATAGAGAAACCTTGTGACCTCTCTAGAGACCATATTTTTCAATGGATCTTCATGAAAATTGGTCAGAATTTTCATATTGATAATATCTAGGTCAAGTTCAAAACTGGGTCACATGAGCTCAAAAAATAGGTCACTATGTCAAATAATAGAAAAAACGACGTCATACTCAAAACTGGATCATGTGGGAAGAGGTAAGCGATTCAGGACCATCATGGTCCTCTTGTCTATGTTATGGTCAGTAACCATGCCTTTGACCCAGTGACCTTGAAATCAATAGGGCTATGTACATATCAAGACCAACATACCGGTGAAATTTTAAGGTCCTAGGATAAATACTTGTCCATATATTGAATGAACAAAAAGGTTATCAAGAGACTTATTATTCCATCCATCTGTCTTTCACCCATCCGTCCATCTGGACAGACCTAATTTACTAGCCTGAAATTTCTTTGAAATCTCTTTGAAAAACACGCCAAAATCCTAAACTCTCTTTGTCTGTCTTTGTTATACTGAATCTAAAGCAACGATCCAAGACAAGAATGTCAAAGATCAACTTCGCAATAACCCAGAACAGTTCAGCTTTTTCCGGATAACATCTTGAAAATGCTTTGACCTTGGATCATGTCAAAGACCAAGGTCACACTGATGCAGAACAGTAGCACTCCCCCCCCCCCCCCCCAAAAAAAAAAGAAAAACTATGCTTTGGTTTATGATCAGATTTAACACATAAGTCACTTTTTACTGGTAAATGATCCAAAATTATTGGCTTCAGATCAGGACATCATAGTCCTGTCTAGTGCATAGTAACATAAGTGATTGCAATTACTGAATGCATCTAGAGGGTAATTTGGTGTTTGACAACCTCTTCTATTCTGTTTCAGATCACAATTGAGAACTATATTTGTTACTCAGACTGGCTGTTCTTCATGGGGTGAGGCAGAGGATGCATATCCGGAGTATGCAGAAAATTTGGAAAAATTCAAAGGTAAATATGTAACCATTTTTTTCTTGCTAACAAAGACATAAAAAATTTGTACATACACCTACATTATAAGCTGCAATCATGAAATACCATGATGTGACGATGACCATAAATAACAGACTTTATTTTTTTTGACTATCTTTTACTGGACTATCCCAAGATTGGATTAGCAATTCAGCTTATCCTGCGGTAGTGAGACCCTATTTAAAGTTTTGCATGTATAAGCCTTGCAGTTACTCCAGTATTTTTAACTTTTAAACGCCCAAAGGGACGTATTATGTTATGACGCTGGTGTCCGTCTGTCTGTCAGTCAGCAATTTCATGTCCGCTCTGTAACTCTTGAACCCCTTGGAGGATTTCAAAGAAACTTTAAACAAATGTTCACCACACCGAGACAATGTACAGAGCGCATGTTTTGGATGTCTCGCTTCAATGTCAAGGTCACACTTAAGAATCAAAGGTCATATCAGTTTGTTTTGTGTCTGCTCATTAACTTTTGAACCCCCTTGAAGGATTTGAAAGAAACTTGACACAAATGTTCACCACACCAAGACAACGTACAGAGTTCTTGTTTCGGATGACTTGTTTCAAGGTCAAGGTCACGCTTAGGGGTCAAAAGTCATATCAGTTTGTTTCCTGTCTGCTCTGTAACTCTAGAACTGCTGGAAGGATTTCAAAGAAACTTGGCAGAAATGTTCACCAAATTGTAATGATGTGCAGAGTGCATGTTCCGGATGACTTGCTTCAAGATCAAAGTCTCACTTAAGGGTCAAAGGTCATATATCACTTTGCTTTGTGTATATTGCTCTGCATTGCAGTGCTTCTTTTTTTTTTGGCAGATCTCTTTTCTGTACTTACAATATATTTTTTTTTTAATTATTTCCCTTTTATGTTACTATCAATAGCTTATTTTGAAACTTTTTTTAGTATTGCCCGTAGGGAAAATTCGAGATCACTTTTCTGTGGTACAACATGGTTGGTACCTCCAATTTTATGGTGTATTTTCACATACCTGTACCTAATAAGGATTTTTTGGTAGACTTTGAAATTCTTTTATTGACATGGATTGGTTTTTTGAAGTATTCCTTTCATTTTTCCAGTCTTTTGCGGCTACAACAGTCAAGTTCTTAAATTTTTGCTTTCATCCTATGATGTAAGCCTTCAGGCGTGTACTGCCCGGCTTGGCGGTGCTCTTGTTTTGAAACTAGATTGAAACCTTTATAATTTGGAACACAAAAAAGTTTGATAACTAAATGCATAATGATAAATTAATACAATTTTTAGCTCAACTACTCATAGAATAGTAGAGCTATTGGACTCGCCCATGTGTCGGCGTCTGCGTCTGCATCCCGATTTGGTTAAGGTTTTGTATACATGTAAGCTGGTATCTCAGTAACCACTTGTGGGAACGGATTGAAGCTTCACACACTTATTCACTGTGATAAACTGACTTGCATTACACAGGTTCCATAACTCTATTTTGCTTTTTTACAAATTTATGCCCCCTTTTCGACTTAGAAATTTTCGGTTAAGGTTTTGTATGTAAGCTGGTATCTCAGTAACCACTTGTTGGAATGGATTGAAAATTCACACTTATTCACTGTGATAAACTGACCTACATTGCTCAGGTTCCATAACTCTGTTTTGCTTTTTTACAGAATTATGCCCCTTTTTCGACTTAGAAACTTTTGCTAAGGTTTTGTATGTAAGCTGGTATCTCAGTACTTACTAATGGGAATAGATATAAACTTCACATACTTGTTCACTGTCATAATCTGACATGCACTAAGCAAGTCCCATAACTCGACCCTTTTTTTTCGAAATTAAGTCCCTTTTCAACTTAGCAGTTTTTTGGTTAATTTTTTGTATGTAATCTGATATCTCCATTGGAATGGATAGGAACTTCACACACTTGTTCACTGTCATGATCTAACATGCACTGTGAAGGTCCCATAACTCTACTTTGCATTTTTACAAAATTATGCCCCTTTTTTGACTTAGCAGTTTTTGGTTAAGTTCTTGTATGTAAGCTGGTATCTCAGTATCCACAAATTGGAAAGAGATTGACAATCACACACTGTTCACAGTCATGATATGACATGCAGTACAGAGGTTCAATACCTCTACTTTGCATTTTACAAATTATGCCCTTTTTTTCATTTTTTTGTATTCATTCAAATGACAAGGCTATTGAATAGTCGAGCGTTGCTATCCTCCGACAGCTCTTGTTTCTTTTAATGTGACATTTGAATAAAAAAATATTACTTTTAACAATTCCCAATTTATGCATTTTATGACACATCTTTCCCAACTGTAAAGGCCACAGCCTCAATCCCAATGTAGTGGGAAAAAACACTGGAGTCCCATGACACTGATATGCATTTAGGCCAAATTATGTCCCCTTCAGACCTACTAAGCCAGACAATGGAAAACATTTCTATAGATATCTTAACAATAACTTCAGGGTTATATTCTTGCTTCTGGGACTTCGAATTGAATACTAAAGCATTTGATGTCTTACAAATTAGACAATAGACCATAATAGTGAAGAAAGTTTATGTACTCTTACACTTTTTCAATGTAACAGTTCAAAGCTGCAAAAATATGGAACCGTCTAAATACAATTTGATTCAAACTTCTAATTCAATATGAATCAATTGAAGATGGTTTCCACTGAAAAAATAATAATGATAAGAGGGTGGCTTCCATGACATATGGACAACTTTATAGTTTTCTTACAACTTTTTTATTTCCATCTTCATAACTTATCTTTTCAGACAAAAAGATCAATGGAAAATTAATACCTCAACACCTCGTTGACTACTGTGTGGCAGCCAAGGAATATAGGGACATCCAGTTGACAGCTGCAAATATTTCGGTCCACATATCAGTTAAAATAGGAGGCAAAGAAATTAAAAATGACGAACTAAATCAAATTCTAGATATACATAGAAAACAAATAGTTTCACAAATTCAGAAAAAATCTTCAAACATTTGCTTTGAAGAATAGAAAGATTGACAAATTGGTCTTGTCTGTGCATCCATCCATCTGTTCCTCTGTCTGTCCGAAGTTGTGACGCGCTAGTTCGAGAAGTATTTGATATAAATTGATGAAACCTTGCATGAGTCTTTATCATGATATGAACTCGTACACCTCCTGGGACGGGGTCAATTTTAACCCAGGGGACATGATTTTAAAACAAATTACAAGGTCACAGCTAAATGTCAAAGGTTTACCCTTTCACTATCTATAACAGTGGCGGGGGATTTACCTGTCTTTCAGACTGCCTTGTTCATTGGAAAATTGTCATCAAATTATTTTATAACTTATATAAATATATTTATCTCAGGTAGTGATTCCCTTTTGTTCAGATACATAGAAAATTCATCACAAGAGTGAAGCCAAGTGATATAGTAATAAACATGGTTTTGTTCAAAAGCAAACCACTGTCTGAGACTTACTATCTTGATTATTTTGATTTAAACACATATTCCAAGGATTATTACCTGTATCTTTGAAGTTTTGAACCAGATAGTTTCATATTTTATTTGATTTTCTGGTCTAGAGTTCAGAGAAATTTCGACATTTGGATGTAATACTGTGAAATCATTTTTATTCGCGTAGGACTAATTTTCACGTATTACGCGCTAGGAGCGATGCGCGAATTTCAGACCGTGCTATTATTATTTTTAAGCCCCCGAAGGGAGGCATATAGTTTTTGAACCGTCTGTCGGTCTGTCAGTCTGTCTGTCCGCAATTTTCGTGTCCGGTCCATATCTTTGTCATCGATGGATGGATTTTCAAATAACTTGGCATGAATGTGTACCACAGTAAGACGACGTGTCGCGCGCAAGACCCAGGTCAGTAGCTCAAAGGTCAAGGTCACACTTAGACATTAAAGGTCATTTTTCATGATGCTGCATTAGTGTCTGGTCCATATCTTTGTCATCGATTGTTGGATTTTCAAATAACTTGGCATAAATGTGTACCACAGTAAGACGACGGGTCGCGCGCAAGACCCAGGTCCGTAGCTCAAAGGTCAAGGTCACACTTAGACGTTAAAGGTCATTTTTCATGATAGTGCATTCGTGTCCGGTCCATATGTTTGTCATCCATGGATGGATTTTCAAATAACTTAGCATGAATGTGTACCACAGTAAGACGACGTGTCGCGCACAAGACCCAGGTCCGTAGCTCAAAGGTCAAGGACACACTTACACGTTAAAGGTCATATTTCATGATAGTGCATTGATGGGCATGTCCTGTCCATATCTATGTCATTCATGCATGGATTTTAAAATTATTGGGCATGAATGTGTACCACAGTAAGACGACTTGTCGCGCGCAAGACCCAGATGCGTAGGACAAAGGTCCTTAACTCTTATATCGGCTATAACTATTCATTCAAAGTGCCATCGGGGGCATGTGTCATCCTATGGAGACAGCTCTTGTTTTATTTACTTTTTCATTTATTAATTGAAAATGCGCGAATTAATGTCCGTGCGAAACAGTCACTTTTCATGTTAGCGCGAAATTTCATACCAGCAAAATTTAATGATTTCACAGTAATTATTATGTACATAATGTGTTTGTGTTGCATGACATTCTAACACGATCCGATTCATTTTGCTATTCAACAAAGACGGCTGGAAACAGTGAATAATTAAACAACAATTCACTGTTCTGAAAATTAATACCTCAACACCTTGTTGACTACTGTGTGGCAGCCAAGGAATATAGGGACATCCAGTTGACAGCTGCAAATATTTCGGTCCACATATCAGTTAAAATAGGAGGCAAAGAAATTAAAAATGACGAACTAAATCAAATTCTAGATATACATAGAAAACAAATAGTTTCACAAATTCAGAAAAAATCTTCAAACATTTGCTTTGAAGAATAGAAAGATTGACAAATTTGGTCTTGTCTGTGCATCCGTCCATCTGTTCCTCTGTCTGTCCGAAGTTTGTGACGCACCTAGTTCGAGAAGTATTTGATATAAATTGATGAAACCTTGCATGAGTCTTTATCATGATATGAACTCGTACACCTCCTGGGACGGGGTCAATTTTAACCCAGGGGACATGATTTAACAAATTACAAGTCACAGCTAAAGGTCAAAGGTTTACCCTTTCACTGTCTATAACAGTGGCGGGGGATTTACCTGTCTTTGAGACTGCCTTGTTCATTGGAAAATTGTCGTCAAATTATTTTATAACTTATATAAATATATTTATCTCAGGTAGTGATTCCCTTTTGTTCAGATTACATAGAAAATTCATCACAAGAGTGAAGCCAAGTGATATAGTAATAAACATGTTTTGTTCAAAAGCAAACCACTGTCTGAGACTTACTATCTTGATTATTTTGATTTAAACACATATTCCAAGGATTATTACCTGTATCTTTGAAGTTTTGAACCAGATAGTTTCATATTTTATTTGATTTTTGGTCTAGAGTCAGAGAAATTTCGACATTTGGATGTAATACTGTGAAATCATTTTTATTCGCGTAGGACTAATTTTCACGTATTACGCGCTAGGAGCGATGCGCGAATTTCAGACCGTGCTATTATTATTTTTAAGCCCCCGAAGGGAGGCATATAGTTTTTGAACCGTCTGTCGGTCTGTCAGTCGTCTGTCCGCAATTTTCGTGTCCGGTCCATATCTTTGTCATCGATGGATGGATTTTCAAATAACTTGGCATGATATGTGTACCACAGTAAGACGACGTGTCGCGCGCAAGACCCAGGTCAGTAGCTCAAAGGTCAAGGTCACACTTAGACATTAAGGTCATTTTTTCATGATGCTGCATTAGTGTCTGGTCCATATCTTTGTCATCGATTGTTGATTTTCAAATAACTTGGCATAAATGGTGTACCACAGTAAGACGACGGGTCGCGCGCAAGACCCAGGTCCGTAGCTCAAAGGTCAAGGTCACACTTAGACGTTAAAGGTCATTTTTCATGATAGTGCATTCGTGTCCGGTCCATATGTTTGTCATCCATGGATGGATTTTCAATAACTTAGCATGAATGTGTACCACAGTAAGACGACGTGTCGCGCACAAGACCCAGGTCCGTAGCTCAAAGGTCAGGACACACTTACACGGTTAAAGGTCATATTTCATGATAGTGCATTGATGGGCATGTCCTGTCCATATCTATGTCATTCATGCATGGATTTTAAAATTATTGGGCATGAATGTGTACCACAGTAAGACGACTTGTCGCGCGCAAGACCCAGATGCGTAGGACAAAGGTCCTTAACTCTTATATCGGCTATAACTATTCTTCAAAGTGCCATCGGGGGCATGTGTCATCCTATGGAGACGCTCTTGTTTTATTTACTTTTTCATTTATTAATTGAAAATCCCGCGAATTAATGTCTGTGCGAAACAGTCACTTTTCATGTTAGCGCGAAATTTCATACCAGCAAAATTTAATGATTTCACAGTAATTATTATGTACATAATGTGTTTGTGTTGCATGACATTCTAACACGATCCGATTCATTTTGCTATTCAACAAAGACGGCTGGAAACAGTGAATAATTAAACAACAATTCACTGTTCTGAAGTCACAATTATTACGTCATAGCCTCAAGCAGCGTAGCGGCGCGCTGGAAAAGAACCCAATTGAAAATGGGCAAATATTTAATGCATGCCGACAAGGGTGTACTTTAAAGTCTTGATAACTTGTTAGAATCGAAATAATATATCTCATTTAGTGATTTGCTCTTGAATAAATCACTGTTTGTCGTTCAGATGCGTAGCATTTTATCACTCGGGCTACGCCCCCGTGATATAATTCCTTCGCATCTGAACTCCAAGCAGTGATTTATTCAGCTACAAATCACCGATGAGATATATTATTTCTAATATAAACAGTTCCATTCAATGTTTATATAATATTGGAACAAACTGGGAAATGATAAAGAACATCATGAAACCTCCAGCAGTTTATTTCAACAGGCAAGAGACCCTACAATTCAGTTTTGTACTACCAATAAGATTTTGAACAATATATACCTGTCACATCTAATTGATAGAAATTCCCTAGGTTTATGTGATTTAATAATAAAATAAGTTTGGCATGTATAAATAATCTTATAGCATACGGAAAAAATGTGGTGTTCTAATGCCAGTTAACTAGGGAAATAAATTTGTATATCACATCTACAGTTATTAGTCCCTACTGTTTGAAACCAGTTTCGGGGACTATAGGAATGCACTTTTCCGTCATTCCGTCCGTCCGTCCGCAATTTTCGTGTCCGGTCAAAGGTCAAGGTCACAATTGGAGGTCAAAGGTCAACAGGGCTTTTTTCCTGTCCGGTCCACAACTCTCCCATCCTTGAAGGGATTTTAGTATTACTAGGCACAAATGTTCCCCATGATGAGATGATGTGTCATGCGCAAATCCCGGACCCCTAGCTTAAAGGTCAAGGTCACAATTGGAGGTCAAAGGTCAACAGGGCTTTTTTCCTGTCCGGTCCATAACTCTCCCATCCATGAAGAGATTTTAATATTACTTGGCACAAATGTTCCCCATGAGGAGACGACGTGTCATGCGCAAAACCTGGACCCCTAGCTTAAAGGTCAAGGTCACAATTGGAGGTCAAAGGTCAACAAGGCTTTTTTCCTGTCCGTCCATAACTCTCCCATCTATGAAGGATTTTAATATTACTTGGCAGAAATGTACCTCATAATAAGACGATGTGTCATGCACAACTTTCAGACCCCTAGCTCAAGGTCAAGGTCACACTAGCAGTCAAATGTTAACTAGCATGAACAGGTCTGTTTCGTGTCCGGTCCATAACTCTGACATTCATTAAGGGATTTTATATCACTTAGCACAAGTGTTCCCATGATGAGACGACGTGTCATGCGCAAATCCGGACCCCTAGCTCAAAGGTCAAGGTCACAATTGGGGGTCAAAGGTCAACAGAGTTTTTTCCTGTCCCGTCCATAACTGTGCCATCCATGAGGGATTTTAATATTACTTGGCACAAATGTTTCCCATGATGAGACGACGTGTCATGCGCAACACCCGGTACCCTAGCTTAAAGGTCAAGGTCACACTTTGAGATCAAAGGTCAAGAGGATTTTTTCCTGTCCGGTCTATAAACTTTGTCATGCAAAGCAGGATTTAGATATCAGTTGGCACAAATATTGCCCTGGATGAGACAACATGTCATGCGCAAGAACCAGGTCCCTAGATCTAAGGTCAAGGTCATATTTAGAGGTCAAAGGTCAAATTCAAGAATTACTTTGTACGGAACATTTCTTCTTCATGCATGGAGGGATTTTGATGTAACTTGGAACAAATGTTCACCACCATGAGGCACCCTTGTTTTTAGAATTACGTCCTTTGTTGTTACTATAAATAGATTTTATTGTAACTTTTTTATTACTGGCGGTAGAGAAAAATCGAGACCACTTTTCTGTGGTACAGCATGCATGTTACAACCAATTTTTAGGTGTATTTTGACCTGTCTCTACCTGGTAAAGAGTTTATTGTTGACTTATATTATATAGATTTTTTTTTTTTTTTTTTTTTTTTTTTTAAAGATTAATTTCCCTCTGTTGTTACTATAAATAACTTACATGATAACATTTTTGTGGGTTTTTATATATGCACATTTTAATCCAAGTGTGTTTTTATAACATATTGTATATGTAGTACAATATTGTTTATACTTCATTGACAGATATCAGTTCATTATGTTATACTGCAGTAGAGAAAATTAGGTGCCTTCCAGTAGGGGACTTTGTATTGCATGGCAATACTTCATTCACTTGTTTTAATTGAAAATAAAAATAATCTTTCATCATATACATACACTATATGTGAAGAGTTATTTCTGTGTTAAATATGTTCATTACTCAAATTGTATGTACTGAAATCCACTTTATACCATTCATGCACAAGTTATATATTTTGGTATATTTAACTGGTAATGGAATAAATTATTTATTAGGATCAAACATGTGTTTCTGAAATTTTTCCATGAATACATACATACTGCAAAGAAAAAACAGCAACTGTTGCACACATGTAATCATAATATCTTTTATACAGTTATGTGATGTCATTTGATTCTCAGACCTGCAAAAAAGAAATGAAAGCTGTGTGGTTTGTGATCAATCTTTGTCTGCTGTTTTATAACTTTCATATCATCTGCATGCCTTAGCATAGTCAGCTATCTACCACCACATATTCACATACACTGAGTATAGTACATAGTTTAAGTGCCAGGCAGAAAGTGAGTTATTCACAATGATTATTGACCAAGGAACAAAGTGAGTTTCATACTATGTGCACAGTTAACTAACATTTTGCCAGGCACAATGTGAGTCCATTGTCTACTTCATTTGTGCAAGGTACAAAAATGAGCCAAAGATCATGTACATAGACAAATTAGTTTGTGCCAGGCACAAAGTTAGTACATTTTCCACTTACTTTGTGCCGGGCACAAAGTCAGCAACATCCTATTGATTATTAAACCACAAAGTGAGTTACATACTTCTGCCTGGTCCACTACCTTTGTGCCAGGCACAAGTGAGTTTCATACTATATGTATAGCAATAATTTGTGCCAGGCACAAAATAAGTAACTTTAGGCACAGCCCACTAACTTTGTGCACAGTCCAATCACTTAGTGAGTTGCATACTATATGTACTGCAATAATTTTGTGCCAGGCACAATATGTGTTACGTACTATGTGCACAGTCCACTACCTTTGTGCCAGGCACAAAAGTGTGATGCAGATTCCCTATATGTATTACATATATATGCAAAGCTGACTATTCAACATGTGATGCCTATCTGAAATTCAGTTCCTACACACCAAGCATAAACTTTTTAAGGACAATACTAACATCTTTTACATTTGTTGCATACATCTGTAACATATGAACCACACAACCTTGGCATACTAGTAGAATACAGGTAGGAATATGTGAACATTGCTGACTTTCCAGGTAAGAAAAAAAAGAAAAATTACATGTTATAAAATAATTACATAATTAAATAATAACCTGTTTGTAATAATGCACTCAATTACTGATTAATCCACCTTTTCCGTAACAAGGTTTTCCCCTGATATCTTTTCAAACATAAAACAATATTATATATGAGCCAAGCCATGAGAAAACCAACATAGTGCATTTGCGACCAGCATGGATCCAGACCAGCCTGCACATCCTCGCAATCTGGTCAGGATCCATGCTTTTCGCTAATGGTTTCTCTAATTGCAATAGGCTTTAAAAGCGAACAGCATGGATCCTGGCTAGTCTTGATGCATGCTGGTCGCAAACGCACTATGTTGGTTTTCTCATGGTGTGGCTCATATATCATTCTATAGAACTCGGAGTGGTAATAGAATTCTTCTTTCAAATTCCAAAACATCTGAATTAGATTTGTATTTTTCATCAAAAAACAATTTTTGATATGGTATTTTTCATTGCAAATTAAAGGCTCATAATGCATTTGTTTATAATGTGGCAGTCACATTTTTCGTTATCAATGAAAATTATATTAATTTCTTGGTAATCCTATTTTCAATAGTTGTTTTCTCTAATACTTGACAATGGTTTGATTATTGATTAACATAACAGAAAATTTTATTTAGTCCATTGTTTTAATTACCTCCTTTAATGGCTATAACTGCAGAATACAGAATAAAAAGTTATGTTTTTCTGACCATAAAATTATGCATAATGTCTATTTGTATGTATGTATGTATGTATGTATGTATGTATCTATACTGCTTGACATCCCTTCTTGACACCTCTAGGTATAACTAGCAGGTGCGCATCTGTGCCAGAATAAAAGTTAAAAGAATGACAGTAAGACGTCAAAGGAAGATAGTGCAAGATAAAACTGTATTAACAAGAATAAAATCAGGATAAAAACAGGGTGTGGTCATTTAGTAGTAGTGCGATGCATTAACAGCCTGTCTGAAATGTTCAGGATCATGCTGATTAACAATCAGGGGTGGCAGTTGATTCCATATGGTAACATTGTATGGAAAGAAAGAGAACTTAAAAACATTACAGTTTGTATGGATCTGCCTGAGGGAATGGTCATGCATATGACAAGTTCGTCTCAATGGCTGTACTAGATACGGAGGGATTGGAATTGCTACATAACCATATTTGGACAGCAATTTCATCTGTTTTTAACAAAAAATTTAACCTCATTTCATCCTTCTTTGCCTAAATTCAATTTTACTTTATCTGTGAACAGAGCCTTATAAACTTTTAAAGATATTTCTAAGTTAGCATAAAAGCACCATTTCCATGCAAACATTTTGTAAAATTTAAAAGCAAGTGAGTTTTTGAAATTAAGACAGCACATATTTTTTACAAAAGAAATAAACATTTTTAGCCATAAAATTGGAATTATTAAAGATATTTTAAAACTTTATATATATCCAACTACAGACACTAAGGGTTCAGATCAGCTATATTGCTATACTAGCTATGTTGCTAATTACTAACTTAATTAATGCTTTGATGTTATTTGGTGCCATTTTTAAAATGCCGTCAACTACTATTTTAATAATTGTTTGCAGTACTTATGGTATGTTTTTTTTTTTTTCAAATGGAAAAGCAAGAGATTTTTCAGGGCCAGAAACGCTCATCTGGCCTATAGCAATATAACTCGTCTGAACCCAGTGTCTGTGTATTCTACTACCATATCTTGACCATTATAATGATTATGATCATTATATATATCTTGATTTTGCATAATAAAGCCGCAATTAGAAACAATAATCTGTAAAATTATAATGAAACATAGTGTAACGTCAGAGAAAGTCAAACATAAAAAAGAAAGCCAGAATAGTGAGATATACCAGGAAGGTCTAATACGGGGAGTAGAAACTCCGTATAAATCAATATATTTATCTGTATTATGCTGTCGTCCATACCTGTAAATATCGACCAGTCGTAAGCGATCGATATTTTGTTTTCGCCACTATCGATTAGCGTGTAATTAGCATATTACCTCATGTTAATCATGGAGCTATAACACTTATTGTTCGAAGGGTTTACCAGTCACATGTTAAATGGCGATAATTAGATGATCAGAGATTGATCTAAAGGGATTCTGAAGCAAAAACAGCATGCGACTGCATGTGGTGATATGCTTAATTATTATGAATTAACTCGAGCTCACTTCCCTGAAAAAATATTTTACCACGTAACTTCAAACCTTTATCAAAGGGCCGATTTTTGTTGGATTTGAATAAAAAAAAAAATAGAAAATAACAGAAAGCTGACACTTTTCTAATCTTGTAGAGCCATAATTACAATTATTGTTTATAATGTCAGATTTCTACATACAAAAACAAACATTCTTCTTGAACGTAGGAATGTTTCAAACGAAATTGTTGTTTTAAACTCAAAAATTAGTTTAATAAATTAATCTTAAAACTGATGTGTGAAAAATACAATGTATTTAAATCAAAATAACAATATTTTTTTTTAAAAAAGGCCGACAACGAAGTTACATTTAGTATT
The DNA here is from genome assembly GCF_021730395.1 of Mercenaria mercenaria. Lineage (NCBI taxonomy): Eukaryota > Metazoa > Mollusca > Bivalvia > Venerida > Veneridae > Mercenaria > Mercenaria mercenaria. The sequence continues at coordinate 8,252,622 of NC_069372.1, forward strand.
CCGAACTTTTAGATAAAACTGCAGAAAATCATCTAGGTTTAACACGCATTTAAATGGTGAAGAACAGAGCAATATCATAAACAAATATTTTCAGGCAACAGTTTACAGTTATGACTTGCTATTTTCATTAAAATATGTCCTAATTTTTTTGTTCTAAATACTCTGAATCAACAAGGCAAATATCATGTAAAAAACGACATCTTTCTCTCTGGGTAAGACAAGTCTAGATTTAGCCATTTTCACAGGGCGAAAAGTAACATTAATGTAGATATTTTCCATTTAAAAACAGATGCAGGCAATAATTTCATGGCAGAACTTTTGTTTTCAACAAAAAATTCAACAAATGCTTTCCCAGATTTTCACTGAAAGGATGAGTTAAATTGTAAGGCGTAAGTATTTGAGTAATAGCAGAATAACCTACGGCATATGCTTCGATTGGACGACAGCATAAGATAAGATAAATGCCGGTTTCCAGTCCCCGTATCAGTTGTTCCAGGGTATACACAGAACAGGTATAGAGATATGTTGGTTAAATGATGAATATAAAGTAAAACAAAACGTTGATACAGTGAATAAAATCTGTAAATAACCCAATCAATGAATTGCAAATGGTGTGATTAAACTGGAAGAACGTTATCAGGTCAGAGACATCCACTGGATTGAGAGACATTCTCTCGATCTAAACATTGTCTCTCGTTCGAAAGACAAAATGTCTTTTGATCGAAAGACTCAAATTAGCTTAAATAATGAAAATCATTGAAAGAGTAATTAAAACTCTTTTTAGAATGCGCAAATTTATTTCAAATATAGAAAATTATCTTTCTTTTATCAAATTTTCAAAATCAAAATTATTTTGAGAATTTTGACTAAGCATTATAATCTTAAGCAAACTTCTATAACAATGTGTTTCTTGTAAAGATTACTTGAAATAACAAGTTGTTTCAATGAATAACTAATGCGACTGTAATGAAATGATTGTTTTGATAATGATTTCATGTTTTTTCAACACTTAAGCTAAATACAGTCTTTCGATCGAAAGACATATTGTCTTTCAAACGAGAGACAGTGTTTAGGTCTAGAGACTGTCTCTCAATCCAGGGGAAGTCTCTGACCTGGTTATTGTGAGACCTTCGTAAATTGCAAATGGCGTCATCTGTATGATGGGACGTAATCAGCACTAAATTACTAAGGGAGGTAACAAACGATAGTAAGGTAGGTGTATAATAATCTGTGTTAAGCTCCTTCTCGGATTATCAAACGTAATTTAATCTTGTAAGAATTCTAATCCAATTTTCATGAACTTAGCGTGAATTAATTACATTATTATTTGCTATTCTCTTGACCGGTTCAATTTATCTTAAATTAGGCAAATGTCGGCATTGTTGTAAAATCGAACCATGATCTGAAAAATACGTTTACCGTTCCTGGTGCGGTTCGAGGTCTGTGGTAGTCTATGTAACGCTGGGGCTGAACATTTGGATCGTCGGGACGAGCAGGAGACACTGCACGAGATCCACATGCTTCAAGAAACTTTTCACAAGCACGTTGTGGACGATCACTATATGGTTGTCTATGCGCATGCGTGTGATTGTAACAACGTGCATGTCTATCGAAATATCTAAAGTCTGGTGCCGGACTGGCTGGATGTAAGCTAATATTGCAACTTTTATAATCATTTTCATACAATTTGTTGACTAAAGTAAATCCTTTTCGAAGCTCGTCTATAGTTTCTTGTGCTCTGCACTCTGCAAGAGTTCTTACAGATCCCGCACTTTTAATCCTCCGCGGCGTAGGCACTGCCGAAGATGAACGTGTTTTTGGTGGTAACGCGGATGAAGGTCTGCTCCGCGGAATGAAACCTGCGGGATATTTCGGCGGGACCTGCTGGCGCCACGGTCGGTCTCGCAAACGAACAGACGAAGCGCTTTTGACCCTGCGCTGTGCATGTTTTGGTTTCTGTACGACATGATCCGACTGCCCGCCGATATCATACTCAACAAAAGACTTTGGGTCATCCTTTGGAAGTAAAATAAAACTATCCTTTTCATCTGGGTTGATGGCCGCTTCTTTTAAAGAATAGTCTGCGAACAGCTTATGTCGATATCCCTCTGACAGCCACTTTACACTTGTGTCGATTTTCATCGTAAAAAATATCTATATAACTCCCAAAACAAACTTATTCCTTATTTTGACTACTTAACATTTGCTTAAAACTTCTAAAAGATTGCATTCAACGAATTCAAACAATAACTTCTTCAATTGCTTAAGATAAAAAAAATCACTTAAAACGTTATCGTATACGGGCAATCTATAATTTTATCTGGCTCAATCTTTAATTTTATCTGCCTCATAGAATGTTACGCGCACACAAATTGTTCATGTTTTTTTTCTAGTTGATAATCGATGAGAATGGTGTCTGTATTTCAGAAATGATTTATAGACTATCTAATCATTAAGATTTATCCATATTCCACATATTGAATTACACGCAATTAGCAAACCAATGAATAATAAATGAACATTCACAAAGAAAATAGTCCACTATCCAATTGGCTTACATGTATCATTTGAATCAACACTTATTAACATTTTTAGTTTTGTTACAATGTATTGATTTGTTGACGAAATTAAATGCATAAAATCTTTCTTTTCATTGAAACTATGTATATTAGATTTATTTATTTATCGCACTGGTGATACTTCTTTCGTGTAGATCGCGGCTTAGCGTTACAACTCTTTTCAACTCTTCTGTAAGTTTATTTTCGCCCAGACGCTAAAATCTAGACAGTATGTCAAGGAATAATTTTGCAAACTCAGCTAACTTAATACAGGTTAAAGGGTTCCTATTTTTTCTTGAGCGATGAAAAATCTAATCTTTTTTGTTTAAAAACTATCATTTTTGTAAGTCAAAATGAGAGTGAGCCCCGAACCGCCCTACAAAAGAATGAAGGCGACGACACTTTTCTTTATATAAAAATAAAACGACAAAAATAAGCCGGCAAAAAAAAAAAAAAAAAAAAAGACAACAAAAACAAACACAGTTGAACTTAACTACCAATGTATTTTAGTAAACATGCACATTTTCATGTTTCTATTTTCTTCCACAAAGTCGCATATAATAGCAGAGATATTAAAATCAAAGACTTTTTTATACAAAACAAGGGTACCATATACGCCCGTAGAGAGCTTAATTGTGCCAAGTTACATTAAAATCCCCCCATGCATGAAGAAGAAATGCTCCGAACAAAGTTGTCATTCTTGTATCTGACCTTTGACCTCTAAGTGTGCCATTGACCTTAGACCTGGGGACCTGGTTCTTGCGCACGCTTTCCGTCTCATGATGATGAGCAATTGTGCCAAGTTACATCAAAATCCCTCTATGCATGAAGAAGAAATGATCCGGACAAAGTCATTCTTTAATTTGACCTTTTGCCTCTAAAGTGTGACATTGACCTTAGACCTAGGAGCCTGGTTCTTGCGCATGAAACTCCGTCTCATGATGGTGAACAATTGTGCCAAGTTACATCAAAATCCCTCCATGCATGATAAAGAAATGTTCCGGACAAATTCATTCTTTAATTTGACCTTTTGCCTCTAAGTGTGACCTTGACCTTAGACCTAGGAGCCTGGTTCTTGAGCATGACACTCCGTCTCGTGATGATGAACAATTGTGCCAAGTTACATCAAAATCCCTCCATGCATGATAAAGAAATGCTCGGGACAAAGTCATTTTTGAATTTGACCTTTGACCTCTAAGTGTGACCTTGACCTTAGACGGAGGGACGTGACACTCCGTCTCATGATGGTGAACAATTGTGCCAAGTTAAAGAAGAAATGATCCGGACAAAGTTTGTGGCATACCCAACTTTTTTCTTCTTAGGCGTCTTATCAAGCTATCCGCAGCGGGGTGCGAGAACAGCCGCGGCAGAGACTTTCTGATATCAGACAGACCTCTGATTTACATTGAAATATAGATGGATTAAATTTTGTTTTGACCATTCTTCTTTCCTGCTTTGATATTTAAATTTATCACTGTTCCTACCATAAAATTCATTTTCTTATCTTTCCACTGGTGTATTTTTTATTAATGTAACACTATTTCTTCTTGCTTCCAATTTCATTTGAAATCAACCATAGTATTTCCCTATGTAACCTATATAAAATGCAAGCAAACCACGTCTTTCGCTAACTTTAAAGGACATTTAATACTCTTTCTCCTCTGAAACAAATTTTATCACTGTTATGACGTGAAAGTATAACAAACAAAGATAATGATGATATAAAAATATTTAAAGTAATTCAATAGCATCTTGCTTCCATTTGCATTTAAAAACGGCTAAAATTGCATTTTAGCCACTCTGCCCAAAATGTCCGAGTTATTCTGTTAGCTGATAAGAGTCTCTGCCTTGCCTGAAGTATTCCGTAGTAGAGGCAAAGATGTTAGAATTATCTTAGCTGGAATACAATTGTATAGCTTAAGTTTTTTGACTGATTGTTTAAAAAATAAAAGATAAAATATTGCCTTTATCACATTTTGCGTTACATATCGTTTATTTTATGTAAAAAAAAACTGGTGTCAAATATTACTGTGTATTGCGATCAATGTCAAAGCCACGTGTCATTGTTGCGGTCAAAATTGTAAATTGTCGCAACCACGTGTCATTAAAATATTCGGGGTCTTAGAATGTAACAGATTGTTACATGTGAAATGTCAATAATCACAGTTTATAGTTTTGTAAATTTTACATCCGCGCTACACTGTGACTGTTAGAATTATCGGTTGCACTTTTGGCTTTTTGCTTAGTATTCACTAAGCGTGTAATGTGTTTCTGATTAATAGCAAAGTGTTAAGTATAGTAGCTGTCAGCATGATCATACCATAAAACTTCTGTAAACACAGCAGGTATCCGCGCCTGTATAAGGGTCAGTTATAAAAAGAAAAATTTTATGATGAAAAGAAATGAAAAAAAAATTAACTAGATTTTTAAATAAATCATCATATTTCTATACTAAAAATCTATCCTATAACGCTGAGTTTTTCGGATTTTTTTATGAATACTTTTGATCACAGAAATGCGAATTTACATAACTGCATGCCGTGTGCGCTATCCATACTGATATACAACCAGATGTTCTGTTGCGCAACATATTATACTTAATTAACTAAGCAAATGCAAATGAGATAGCGGTCAGATTAACCTAAAGATTTAGTACTTAATTATTAGACTGGTGTCTTAAATTGTCATTTCTTTCTGTACTGTTACATATTGTAAATACATGTGTTTTTAATTGCTGCAAGTAAAACTTTCCACAATGTCAGACTGCCTTAGTTCATTTCATAGCTTGTACTCAAAAATAAACTTTCATTTAATAACCAGGCATCTCCGCATCGAAAGAAAGCCTAGAAGCAAAACGTTATTGTAACACTAAATGTTACAAATCGAGTTTTAAAAGCTGTTGATGAATCAAAATGATCTTATCTGGATACCTATAAGTCACAATTTGAATGTTTTCAATTAAAATTTCATTCGCATATCACTGCTGAAAATGACTTTTATGATTTTAATTTATATGACTATATTTACATCACAGCTATGTTTTAATGAGGTTGGTTATTGATTCTGTTCATATTTGAGGTGATCGTGAAAATATTTTATCCAATAAATTCTTGCATTAAATATACGGACTCCCATTCCGTCCTTTCTATTCTTTTATGGATGATAATGACAACACTGTTTATTGGTGAGCATTCTCGCATACCAGAGCTCTACCATGGTTCTCCGGTTCGTGTCGGGTACCATGTCGAACATCTGATGAATCAGAATGATTGGTGATAAGATACGTTACCTTACGGGTAGATAAGGGGAGAAACTCGCATATCTAATATGTCTTATCAACGGTAAATACAGGGTATTGTCCCTTGATGAAAGAAGACTTTAGTTTGACATGACGCCGCCCGCCAAGGGCGTTCCCATAATATGTCCCGTCTTTCAGACGGGCGTATAAGAAAACTTAAGATATTACAAAGTTTTCAATAAAAACATAACGCCCATTGCAAAATGCATATCAAGTTGTGTGATATTTAGATTTTTTGATACCAATAACTCGTATAAATGCCATATCTAACGTATTCATAAATATTCGACATGCATGCCAAGTTCAAAATTGAAAGTTTTAGATTTTTCAAATGACAACATGCATCTGTTCAGAAAAAAAAGTTACATTTAAGTATTTTCAATAGCTTGATCGCCATTTTGCAGCTGTTCAAAAGAAATTAATAGCAAAATGAATTTCTGCGCTTTATCAGAAAGTCAATAATCCATTTAAGGTTATAAATGAAGTCATACATTTGTATTGCATATTAAAATAAGATTTTAAATTTCTACTTAAAATGTATTTTCAGTCTGACTCAATCCCATTTTCTTTGTTTGCGTTTAGCTTATACGCCCTTTGAAAGATTACATTCGAGTAAATAATGTTAAAACCAAAACGCTGTTTCTTTTGAAGTGATTCGTTTGAAAATCTTTAGGAAATCAGAAACTCTGGAGTAATTAATGTGCACAACTTAAAATTACATGCATGTGATGACCTAATGATGGTGTCTTAAGAATTAAATGCCGATGTAGCCCTCGAGGGCTCAAACCTATAACCTCCTGTTTGAGGACATATGTTTTTAACAGCTATGTTTGAAGTTGAGACATAAAGCAGTAACTGTTAAAATGATAATATCACGTGTACGTTGATGTGAACGTGAACGCAATAACGTCATCTGAATTTGTTTTAGAGCACGTTTCACAGCTATGTAGCTCACACAATATATAATACGAAAGTAAGAAAAAAAACATTCAAAAAAGGATACAAAATTTATATAACTATTCCACATCCGTATTTATTCCGTTAAAATATCCAAATTCACGTATTTCATCGTAATCGAAATTACTCCAAATCCACCCTAGGTCATAAACCAAACTGTTTTTATCCAATTTATATTGGTCATGTTTTATCAAAAGGCACTCTTCAAAATAAATATGAATTCATCTCAAGGAGAAATTAAACAAACACTTGTAATTCATCAAGATGATAACGATGTCTGTATTCAGTCGTAAGTGTTTTGAAATTTTTTAAAATCTTTTCGATACACAGGCATTGTGTCAAAGAGATATAAAATTCTTTAGACGAAAATAATGCTTCTTTTTATTACAGCGTATTGTACATGCTTAATCTAATACACGTTGTATACTCCGTTGATCTTAAGTTCCATTGTGTTTGTAACACAATCTGAAAAGGGTTGGTCATTTGTATAGCATGAAATATTATTGCAGTTTAATATCCAAGTCGATTTAAAAGTTATTAAATTTGAGGTTTTAACAGTTTATATCTTCTCAAGGGATCAATGCAGATATTAATTATTAAAATGGCGTAACGGTTCGTACCAAAAGATTCAATTGCTCTGATAATATGATATTTTATTCAAATTTTCATACTTTAAAGGGGCATGTCTTTAAATATACTGATATTGTACAAGATGCTTTATTAATAAGTAATTGCTGGGAGTCAATGAATTACTTTTTACACGAAATTATCTACAAATGAAAATGAAAAAAAAGAAACACCAAGGAGCTGCGTTTACAGAACGAAAAATCAGACCCCCACCCTCCCCACATCCCAAGGATAGATGACCAAAGAAGATATTTTTAGGTTTGAAGTTTAAAGGTTGGGATCTTATAAATGTCAAGGTCATCTTTAATATAGGTCAGTATATAGGTCTTGTCTAAAAGTTTGTTTAGTGTATGAACTAAAGTGGGTCATTATATGGGCTGTAGGACCAAAAATGTTGTTTAAGGTTTTACGTTCGAAGGTGAAGGTCATATGAGGGTCAAGGTCATTCATATATAGGTAAGTTTATAGGTATTGCCACAAGGATTGCTGATTGTTAGTATGAACCAAATCATGTCTCTTCTATGGGCTGTAGGCAATCTGGTTCGTATGGACGGATGAAGGTCAGGGCCATCTTGGTAGTTTAATTTCAATCTTTACTAGTCGCCAGTTACGATTATTATGACCAAAAATGTTGTTATTAGGGTTTTAAGTTTGAAGGTGATGGTCAAGGTCATCTATAAGACAGGTCACTTTATAGGTCTTGCCACAAGGTTTGTTTAGTGTATGAACTCGTTTGGGTCATTATATGGACTGTATGCCCAAAAATGTTGTTCATATATTTATACATCAGTGTAATGAAAATTTTCAACTTCCTTCAATGCTCACGTAATTCAATATAAATTGTCTTTTTTATAAGTTTTTTTTTTACTTTAACATCATTTAATGTGAAATACATCAATAAAGTGCACGATTTTCATATCATAGAAGAAAACATAAAATAATCACTTAGAAGTTAAAATGATTCCCTTCTGGGACTTACTTTTGGAACAGCCCTTTGAATGATATTTTATACAATAATACATTGTCTTCGGTAATAGTATTAAGATTTATCGTTAATCATGTTATTATAATATAAACCCAATGACAGAATACATAGCAGCAATACAGAAACACTTACTGGTAAATGGTTCATGGAAACAAATAAAACTGGATACAAAAAAAAGTTATTTAAAAAAATGCATATTGAGGAATGAATGAAAAACAGCGTTTTTTCACGGGGTGCGCATAGTTTTCGTAGTCGGACAACCTTTCCAGATTTAAAGGAATTGTTAAGTAAAGGTTAACTCCCTTCGACTTAGCACATTACGAAATCAAAGCCCTGAAAGACAGATAGCCAGTGCTTATTGCGATACACCTGAAGAATCAACATTTCATTGTACATAGACCGGTCATGATTTGAACAATGTTGGTAGAGGTCCACTAGACAATGCTACATGCCATATATCTAAGCTCTGTGCATTGTGGTTCAAGACAAGAAGATTTCTAAAGGTTTTCCCGATACAACTCTATGTAAAACTAAGTTTGCTCCAGGGTGGGGCCAATTTCAACCATAACCCTAACCCTAACCATAAACCTTAACCCTAACCCTAGAGCGGAGTGAGTCCGAATATTTCGAATGTGAATATAAAGTTATAAATAAAAATACGTAAATATAATTCTAGAATCCGTTGCTGCTTGTTTTTCTTGTTTAAAACAGTAGTTTTCAGTTGCTCACACACTCACACAATACCAAGATTATAAAAAATAAATATGGAACAATTGCTTTTTACACGCCCGGAATATTTGTATTATGCGGTCACATAGAAATAGAAGGAAAACTCAAACGACGCGAGGTTGGAACTTGGTAGTTGATTTAGAGCTATAGCCAGATGCTAAAGCACTGGCTAAAAACTCCTTTCGCAGTAACTTTTTGAAAAACTGCAAACTGAAATTACATGCATGAAATTTCTGCATGTCAGTCAAACTGGTAACATGTAGAGACAGTATGGCTTTTCATTCCAGATTAGTGTGACTGCGACCTTGTTTTAAACTGTTTTGCATTCTCAAAGCCAATCAACCAATATCAGCATGATTTTGCTCTTACCTCCGGATCCTCCAGTGCAAATTTCATCCTACACAAAGATTTATCACTTTCTTTGACGACACAATGCTGATACCATCGTAAATTGTTCTCCGTAATTCTTGCATCAGTCTTGAATTTTGACATCTTTTCGTTTTTAACAAAATTCATTTTCTTTTCTTTTACAACCCGCCAATAAGTACGTATGCTTTCTTCTATGCCCGTGTTTCCTCTTTTTTTCAGTGTCACAAGAAGATTCACGAGAAGAACGTGATGCTACGTAAAACAAGAAGAGAGGCGAGGTTTCATTGGTTCATCATCGTAAATAGTCACTCATTCGTACAGTCGATGCTAACATATTTGCTAAATAATGGGATTTCTCATTTCTCAGCATAAAATCCCGAGCAAACACACGACCTGATCAATACTCTAGGCATGCAGGGGGCATTTTTAAACAAGAGCTATTATACAATGTACATTTGTAATGCCGACGGTATGGTGATACAACATCCTTTCCACGTGTTTCATACCCTTCGTCACAATATCCATAGAGCTAGTCCCATTTCGCCAGTCGAGTTGCCAATTAGTTTTCGGTTTTAATGTGTTCATATGTCAATGAAACGACGCGTTTCTACACAAATGCTGATTCTAACACAAGATTTCAACCTCCTTAGTGTTAAGAATGTTTGTTTGATTTCGTTGAGATGTTCCTTCCTCTATAATTTAATTCATGCTTTTATTTTATATTATAATTCACGTTTCTCGCTTACCAGATTGTACTTATAATATTTAGACCCTTGACTTATACTCTCCGTCCATTTTTTTTTATGTCGCAACCTATTCTTTTAACTTTAGATAACAAACAGTATACCGAGCCTCCGTGAAAGTTTTGTTTCATCAAAACACAAATACTTTCTTTTTCTGTTTTTTTTTCTTCCCTCTCTTTTTGAAGGATTTGTGAATGGTTTGAGAGCCAATTGGAGAGCTGGAAAACATAACATATATACGTACGCTTCGTATCCTTGGGAGAAAAGAATATTTATGTATAAAAATCTTATTGACAATTAGTGGCCATAAAATTGAAATTAGAAACTTGGAAATTCAAAAAATTAGTAAGTATTTGCAAATTGTATTTTATAGATTGCCTTATACGTTAAAATGGACGGCAACAAATTAAGTTATGGCTATATTACGGACATAATGGGAATGTGGTACGTATCAACAAGAGCCATCCAAAGAATTTCTTTTATGACCGTTTAAGTGCAGTCCTCAATACTTTTTATTCCTTCATAGTTTTACTGCTTTTTTTGTATTTTTCATTTTTAAATTTGTGGCAACATGACCAGAAACCAACTCTATCCCAGAGAACTAGCATATTCTTTGTATTATTGCACTTAGGCTACACTATGACGACCCAAACACATGTTTAGTTTGTTTTATAATAATATTTTTGAGAAGTTGTAGCCCGTTGAGTTCTCACACGTGTATGCAAATTGTCTAAATGCACCAAATATAGTAATATGAAAATAAAATGGAATATAAAGCACTTCTAAAGAATATTGTTTGAAATTTCCCAACAACCTACATAAAGCAATATAATGTTTTCTTTATAGTTACAGTTTTTTTTTTTTCGGTTGTCATGACGGTCTCTATTTTACGCAGCAGATATAAGGGGTGAAAAGTGAGTGTGTGGGGGTGGAGTGGGGGCAGTTGTTGTACCCAGGTCTTAAATCCGGAGTTTGGTGGTTCCAGTCGCTACTTCAGTCTCAAAATTAGCATGGGTCCCACTTTGACGCTGTCTCAAGCTGGAGAAGTAAAATGTCTTGCAACCGTGTTTTATTATGTGTCATTTCTGGTGACTTTAACATTTGTTTTTATTTCTGTATTCTGCAGGACTATATTTCTAGGTGGGGAGATTAAAGAAGTACTCAATAATAGAAGTTGTTTGCTGGAATTTCGAACTTCACAATTCATACACAGAAGTGTTTGTTAAAAACACCGGACCAACACTACTAAAATAATATTTTTCACCGGATGTGTCTATTTTTCGCATGCGTACCCTTCGTTTTCAATGGAACTCCTGTTTTATTTAACTACAAGCACATATATTGTTACTGGGCTACTGACTCCAATTTCAACCCTATCACAAATTCCGAATTATTAAAATAGCAGTATAACATGATATGTCCCCACTTGATATAATCTTGTATTAACAATAATCTGTCCAATCCAGCATGTAATCCCCTTATGAAAATTAATTTATTTCATGAAAAATCATAATTCTCTTCAAAACCGAATGGTAAATAAAATTCTACTTCACCTGTTACTGTGTATTGTGCTTGTTTTAAGACAATAGAATATTTCAAATTCCTGCAAAATCGCTTAATCATACGGGAACTCCGCAAATACATGCAAACGAAACTAATGCTGGCAATAGACCTTTATTTTTCGGGCATAATGACGCTGTTTTTTCTCTCTCGCACGACAGACGATTTACATTCTTTACTTAAACCCCTTAAATTCTCGTCAACTGACTCCGTAGCACAGGACCAAAGATCTTATCATTTTTTCCCTGTCATTAGTCCAAACCACACAAATGCCATTTTTTTCATAACTTTTTTTCATTTCTTTTTTTCTTTTCAGCACACACCGCAACAGCCGCACATTATATAAATATCATATGGCAGCTTGTGTGACATTGATATTGTCAACCCGAGGACAGAATATCACCCGAGGCGAAAGCCGAGTGGTGACATTCTGTTACGAGGGTTGACAATATCAATGTCACACAAGCTGCCATATTATATTTATTTTATTATACCGAACAAAATTAAGATAATAAATGTTTCTAATTTGTTATTGAATAGTTGACGTCACTACTGTATATGTACAAAGGAGGCAATCAGTTCATGATTTGGCTAAAAAATGGAAGCAGTTATTTGCCCTTATATGACATTCAAAATGTCAGCGCGGTCACATGACCTGACAGTCACTTGCGCCCGGTCACGTGTCAAAAAGGTTGAATATGTCTTTGATAGTCAAAATATCTCTTTCGCGGGTAATGGGATTTTATCATTGTAGACAAAAGTGAGGTATAATAATATATAAATATCATATGGCAGCTTGTGTGACATTGATATTGTCAACCCGAGGACAGAATATCACCCGAGGCGAAAGCCGAGTGGTGACATTCTGTTACGAGGGTTGACAATATCAATGTCACACAAGCTGCCATATTATATTTATTTTATTATACCGAACAAAATTAAGATAATAAATGTTTCTAATTTGTTATTGAATAGTTGACGTCACTACTGTATATGTACAAAGGAGGCAATCAGTTCATGATTTGGCTAAAAAATGGAAGCAGTTATTTGCCCTTATATGACATTCAAAATGTCAGCGCGGTCACATGACCTGACAGTCACTTGCGCCCGGTCACGTGTCAAAAAGGTTGAATATGTCTTTGATAGTCAAAATATCTCTTTCGCGGGTAATGGGATTTTATCATTGTAGACAAAAGTGAGGTATAATAAAGTAAAATAGTCGCGCCACAAATGAAAAAAAAAATTGTAGACGGGATCATCATCATTTATGCTTATTATTTTAAAAAAACAAAACAAAAAAAAAAACAGTCATGAAACATATTGTGTACTGTCTCAATTAGCTGATTTTCGAAACTTTAAGCTAAGGGGTCTCGTCGATGAAAGAGCTTTATTTTGGTATTTTGTTGGATGAAAGTAACTCATATTTTAGGAACTAGTATATACATATGCTTTCTATACATACACCTAACGAAACGTTTTTATTACCCCCTCCCCCTGCCCCGCCCCCCCCCCCCCCCCCCCCCCTCAATAAATTTGACCTTATCATTCGTATTGCTCTTGGTACTTTTTTCTAATTTTCGCATTTGTTGTAAATATATTATATTTTTTATCAAAATTCAGAAATGCTATAGTATAATTTTATTTGTTCTACTGCCACAACCGAGTTTTTAAAAGTCACAAAAATTTCCAGGAATATTATGTTATAAAAGCAGAAAAGTCATAACAAAAACAAAAATATACCTCTTTATCCTGTCACATCTCCACACAAATTAAAAGTTTGATATTAAACTACTAGTATTTATCAGTGAAAAATCAAAATCTGCCCCTATTTATCATTACAAATGATTTTTGCTCGTTTTACTTGAATGTGTATTTTGTGACTTTTCAAAAATGAACATGTATAGATCGTATAGAATAAATAAAAATAATGTCTTTGCACCACTCGTTTTCGTTTTCAACAAGATATTTTTCTAAATGTGTAAGGAATATGTGTAAGGAATATACAAAGGGGTTGGGGCATTAAAAGTCTCGAAAAGTACTCGTATATCACCGAGATGACATTTCTGTGTAACACCAATTGTTTTTGAAACTATTTTTGTTTTTATTTTCAGTTGACTTGTGACCAACTTATTGCATCAAGGATGACTCGAGAAGCATTATTTTAACATTTGTACTGCTTTTCCTCTTATTTCATTGTTATCATATACATGTATGTACATAATACCTTTGCCTGATTTTATTTTAAAATATTCTCAGTTTCAGAAATCTTCCTCGCATTTCTAGCTATAAAGCAAGAACATCTACATAAATTCGGAATGATATTTCAAAAAATAGATATTAGGTAACGTAACTCTTTGAAGGAAAATACACTAAAACGGACCCATGTCTTATACTTTCAAACTGTGTACTGAAATAACCTAATTTATTTTGACAACTGCACAAATAAAGAACAATAGAATTAATTAAGCATAAGCCATTAACGGCTAATGACTGCAGTTATGATTTAAGACGTGTACTACATAACACTTGTTATTAAAATAATATATATTGTCTTTTTATGTAATACCATGCATATCGAAAGGCCATCAACGCCTTAATGGTTTTCTTTTTCTCAATTAGAATTGTTTTAATTTAATTTCTAAACTCTGTTTAGAAGAAAAGATACGATGTGAAAGGAGTTTTAAAAGATTTGAGGTCTAAATCTAGTTGACTTTGGTACAACGTTGGCCTGATTGTTGAAATACCATTTAGCCAAACTGTCCTTGTAAAATACAAATGTGCACATTTTTATTCTGCTTGTCAACAGATATCTAATATGCGACTGAGTTTTCCATGAATATGATGAGCTATATGTCATAGCTATGTTAGTGCAAAAATATATGTGACACCAGATGTCTTGATTACCTCCCTTTAATATCTGATGGTGCTGGTGAAAATCTGACACCACTGCAAAGTTGGGAGTGATAATAAAAGCACTAGAGTGATGTACAAGAATGAGTCACACAAATGTGAACAGTTTTAAATGTATAAATTTGGAAATACTTCTTTTTTTTAAATATGTGTTTTATTCAGAACTGATTGAAGGAAATTTGGCGAACAATAGAAAAAATGTGACTGAAATTATTTCTCTAATCTCTTTGATACTTTATATGTCTGTGTTATGATCTTTTTGTATATTTTTCTGCAAAAGTGATTTATCTCAAAGTATAATTGACTTTAAAGTAATAATTCCAGTCACCAATCCAGAGTATTTAACCATTATCATGCTGGATATGATTGATTCTGCCTTTGCGACCAGTGTAGATCATGATCCGTGCAGTCTGATCAAGATCTGCGCTATTCGCTATTCAGTCAGTATCTTTTTTTTTTTGTAAACACCCCTTTTAACAGGTAATGGTACTCTCCAGATTGAAAAATGGACAAGTTCATTATAGAAATTTAGCAGGGTAAGGGTTAGCATGTACATTATGTAGCAGTTATTGAGAGTACCGGTGCATAGAAAGACCGGAACGCACCGGATAGCACTGACAGTGATGGGTAAAGTTTTATAGCAGATAGAGTGAAGGGAAGACAAAAATCTCGTCACCAAAAGGTAAAATGTATAAAATACAAAAACGTCAATATGTGAATAAAAATAAAATACAATATAATAGACTTACTAATCGTTCATAATAGTCCTAAAATAAAGTGACACATGTATTCATGTATTCTTATTTTAATAAATATTTAATTACCACTTTTATAATATTATAAATGAAGAAGACGGTATTGGTAGGCTGATTTTGATACATGAAATATCTAAAAAGAAGCGAAGACGTGTGGCCAATGTGTAGTCAAAAAAAAAATGTTTTAAATGTTCTACTTCTGAGTAATTCAACAAAATGGTTAAACACAGAACTTGATATAGAAGGTACAGGAGCTATGAATTGTTTATTATTATATAAAAATATTAACTTACCGGACCCCATTTTGACATGACCCAATCCAAGAACTTGTCAACCTTCCCAAACTTCATTTTCACCTTGTCCTTTTCTGAAAGAACTACTCCACATATTTCGCAAGCACTTATATCATGATTC
Source organism: Mercenaria mercenaria (assembly GCF_021730395.1). NCBI lineage: Eukaryota > Metazoa > Mollusca > Bivalvia > Venerida > Veneridae > Mercenaria > Mercenaria mercenaria. Next base: position 8,268,527 of record NC_069372.1, read on the forward strand.
CCGTGCTGCCCGTGCCGTCGGCGATTATGAACCTGATATCCTTCCGTCCTCGACGGCGGACGGGGAACATACTGCGGATCCGCTAACACAAAATCACCGTTACTAAAAGATTCAAGATGATCAGGGATATCATCCAGAGTTGATTGAATGTCGGGTAAATGATCGTCCGTGTGATTATCAAGTTTGTCTTCGTCAGAACTGTCTGATAGGTTATCTAAGTCATCGTCGGATTTGTATACACTACTCTGACTATGGCTGAGGTTTTCAAAAGTAACAGCTCTTTTTAGTGAACAAAATCCACTGTCAGCTTCGCTCCGGGAAATGGAATTTCGTCGTGATTTTAGAACAGATTTGTGCGGTGTTTTGCTTTCCAAACAACTATAAGACTGTACGGTGGATATATGAAGTCCCTGAGCCGACGTGTCGGCAACCACGCTATATGACCGTCTGAATTGGTCATAGTAATCGAGACTATCGCGGACACGTGCTTTTGGAAGTAACATCATTGGCGCGTCATTAATCGTGATTTCTTTTTGTCGTCTGCTTCTGTTTGTTATATGAATTTCCGGTATGATTGGAGTCCCTGGGGTCATGACCCGGAAGTTGCCCTCAACGAGAGAACATCCAGACGACGGTCGAGACGCTGTTGATCTATACGTTCTGGCCGATCGTGAAGGCCGTGATGACCAGGATCTGTAAGTCCGAGCACTCATTATTCTTCAAAGTTTAGTAAGAATATGAACTTATGTCAAGAACGCCTATTTAAATCCGTATCTCCATAAAAATATGCAGCAACATCCCTGAAATTAAATGAAAAGAAATACGTGATTCTACACACTTATTTTCGCTGACACTAAAAAAGCATACAGCCTTTCCTTTTCAAGTTTCCGTTAAATACACTTAACTTATCCGTAAATAATGAAACAAAATTGTTAACTGCACTTTCACATAAAGACATTTTGTTTAAACATTATATTCATTGGAATATTATTGATACAACTGAATAATCTATAATGAAACAATACCTATTTCAACAGTTAAAATGAATTTTATGCTCCAAAATAGTTATACTTTACTCGATAATTAGTCATTAAAACAATTTTACGGGTAAAACGTTTATATTTATCTGTTTTTGAGGTCTCATCTATTGACGGTAGCCCCGCATGTGGCATTTTAAATTCGATTCACCAGTTCAAATACAGTAGACAGTTTGAACTGTCACTGCTTAAACAAATCGTAAAGAAAATTTATTTACTTTTATCTAAATTACGGATTAAATCAATAGTGGAAAGGAAGATTTTTTTCCGGTTAACTGTCATTTTCACTAAGAACCCCCACATGGGCCATATATATTTACTTATATACATAAGAATGCAGAGGAATTTGAGCACTTAAGTCACACGTGATACCATATCGTATCATTTTATATCGGCTTACCCTTTGGAAGAAATACTGAAACTTTGATAGCAGAAAGAGCAGACGACAAATAATACAGATTTTATTTCAAGCTGCAACCGAATAAGATATATATGGAAAATATATCAGAATATGAAAAGTCGAGTTCTCAGACTAGCATGTCAGTATAATAATTGAGCAATGACAAATGTCTCATAGTGTTGTTTTTTTTCGTTTCTTTTTTTCTTCGTGCAAGATTATAATGGCGATTCCCATGAATACTCATTGGTAGCTGAAGATCAATTTCTCTTGACATTACTAGGCGCTAGAACCGCAGATCTTTCTTAAACTACCTGGACAAGTATGTCTAAGAATCCTGAGTCCTTTGCAAATCTTGGAATGCAACATTTCCGTGGATCAATTTCAAAACTGGCACGGAATCAACCAATAACATGCTGCAGTACCGAAACTGGTCTCCAAACACCTTGCAGTGACCAAGCTTTCACGGTGTTGAGGGGCAAGTGAATCGAAGCAGGTAACCACGCCACTAAAACGGGGAACGCAAACTTATCGTTAACGATCATACATCAAAATGCCAAAATAGAAGCAAAAACAATTCTCCTTTTCTTTGATGATATCGATGTCTAGTTGTGAAAAACGTAGACTAAACTTCCCTTATCTGACACCGATGTTTTGCAGTGAAAGGTGTAAATCTCCCTTTTTCTGACACTGATAGTGTAAGTCTCCCCTTTTTTTGCATTCCGTACGGCATATTTTCTAAAAGTCTTATTGTACAAGCAATACATGAAACATATCTAATTGCTAATACTTGAAAAGAAATAAAAGCAAACATTCAGATTATTTATCTTGCAATATTTTACTGTATTTAGTTTTGAATGAATACTTAAGAGTATGTAATAAATTAAATTTTTGATATATTAAATGTCTAAGTATTTTATTGCAAAAGCAAGAAATCCGGAGCCTTCTTAAAGCGTCTAGGATTAGTAAGTATATTTTGTTTAATAATGTTAAATTTTTTCTGACAGTCAGTCGAAATAAGAAAATTGACATTTTCAAGTAATTTGTTTAATTTTCAAGTTAGCCACTCGGGTTGTCAACTTTGTGTGAAAAGCCCAATAATAAATGTAGCCCTTAAGATATAGTCTAATGTAACGTGCATTAAAGGTTTAACTAAAGCAAACACGGCCTCTTAGTAGGCTAATAACCCATAAAACCTCGAAAAGTCCCATACTTAATTCACTTGACATAGATGGTTTGTAATGCTTACTGCACGTTTAACAGAGTTATTTAATGCCATACACACTTTTGTTAATAAACAACCCATTTAAATATATTTCCTATTTTCAATTAATAAACATATGCCATTTTTAAACAGAAAAATTTCAGTAATAACATTCTCAAAACTCATTCACTTCAAATCTATTTACATTATTACACTCCGAGAGTCCATTTGCGAATTGTCATGTCAAAACGGAACTACTGGATGTCTTGAATCTAACGAACTTTTGTTGAGAAACGTTAACCTTTAGCCTGTTGGCGGCATGTGATTCTGCCTTTGCGACAAGTGCGGACCAATATCAGCCTGCACATCCGTGGTGTGCACTGGTCGCTATTGAGTAAATTTTCAGTGAACACTCCTTCGAATAGTAAATGGTATTGCCCAAACTGAATGAAAGACCAGTCCATTTTAGAATTTTAGCAGGCTAAAGGTTAAATCAAGTAATTATTTCATACCGTTTTTGCTCTCACATTTCAAATCCAAATAATCCGATACATTATGTTACTGTTCACGATCATGATAAAAACTTAACTTCCGAAAAAAAATGTCCGGGATGATCCGCTTACATACATGAAGTAATCAAATAAAAAAAAAACATGGATTTTTTTTTACAGTTTAATACCACATTGGTGTCTTGGATTTTGACCGATTTATCTGTCATTTCCCAAAACTTGCGTAACAACAAAAATGATAAGTCTTAATGCCTGTTATTGTGACGCAATATACTAGTATTTCGTCAGAGAATAATAAAAATGCTTGTATTATTACAGAATTATTATGTCTATGTCTATTTTTGTATTTGTTACAATACACAGGACAATGTCACCCCCAACAAATACAATATTTTATTCCTGTCTAGATCGTAAAATTTGTTCTGTTATTCTGTGATCACAAATTGTATCTACATGTATCTACAGGTACATCTGTAAAAATGATATACTAGTAATATTTAATAACATTTAAGTAAATTTTATATAAAAAAATAAAGCATTTATGCATACAGTATTTTTTTTTTCAGATTAAAAAAACGCGAAAAAGTATCAAATGGTTACAGATAATTAATAGGCCTAATCATATTTCAGTTATTTTTTTATATGAAAATATTTTTTTGAATCAAACGGTTGTTTCCAAAGATATTGAAGACTTACCATTGCCACTATGAAGCTAATTTTGAAGATTCAACTTTACTTATTATAAAGCTGATTTTGTAGGTTCAACATTACTTATCATAAGGCTGATTTTGGAGACTTAACTTTACTTATTATAAAGCTAATTTGGGAAATTCAACTTTACTAATTATAAAGCTGATTTTGCAGGTTCAACATTACATATCATAAAGCTGATTTTGGAGACTTAACTTTACTCATTATAAAGCTGATTTTGAAGGTTCAACATTACATATCATAAAGGTGATTTTGGAGACTTAACTTTACTTATTATAAAGCTGATTTTGGAGGTTCAGCATTACATATCATAAAGCTGATTTTGGAGACTTAACTTTACTTATTATAAAGCTGATTTTGGAGATTCCACTTAACTTATTATAAAGCTGATTTTGGAGACTTATCTGTAATCATTATAAAGATAAGTTTGGAGATTCAGGTTTGCTTATTATAAAGCTGATTTTGGAGACTTAACTTTACTCATTATAAAGCTGATTTTTGAGATTCAACTTTACTTATTATAAAGCTAATTTGGGAAATTCAACTTTACTAATTATAAAGCTGATTTTGGAGTTTCAACATTACATATCATAAAGCTGATTTTGGAGACTTAACTTTACTTATTATAAAGCTGATTTTGGAGATTCCACTTAACTTATTATAAAGCTAATTTTAGAGGTTCAACTTTACTTATTATATAGCTGATTTTTAAGATTCAACTTTACTTATTTATAAAGCTGATTTTGGAGATTCAACTTTACTAATTATAAAGCTAATTTTACTTATTATGAAGCTAATTTTAGAGGTTAAACTTTTCTTATCATAAAGCTGATTTTGGAGATTCAACTTTACTTATTATAAAGCTGATTTTAGAAATTCAACTTTACTTATTATAAAGCTGATTTTGGAGATTCAACCTTCATTATTGAAAGCTGATTTTGGTTGATTCAACTTTACTCATTATAAAGCTGATTTTGGAGGTTCAACTTTTCTTATTATAAAGCTAATTTAGGAGGTTCAACTTTATTTATTATAAAGCTGATTTTAGAGGTTCAACTTTACTTATTATAAAGCTGAGTTTGGAGATTCAATTTTATTTATTATAAAGCTGATTTTGGAGCTCCAACTTTACTTATTACAAAGCTGATTTTGCAGACTTATCTTTGATAATTATAAAGATAATTTTTGAGATTCTGCTTTGCGAGCTAAAAAGATCATTTAAGAAATTCAATTTTGCTGCTTATAATTATAATTTGGATATTCAGCACTGCAAATGGGCAGCTCAAATATATTTAGTCAGATACAGGGGTTATCGAACTGCCTTTTTTAACATTCTCACAGGTGATCATAAACCCGGAAGAGTACCCCGCCTTTTTTGGTCCATAGTCGGTTAAACAACTATTCAGAAGAATTTTAAACACTTATTTTAATGCTGAAAAAAGGTTTGTTTTATTAATAAAAACTATTTCATCCTCCAAAATCCTCTATTTTCTAACAAATAGAATCGGTCAAATTGATTCAAAGACATAAGCCAAAATATATCAATGAATGATAAATCGAAAAATAAAAAAACAGAAACAAAATTGTAATACCTGATTTCTGGGTATGTCCAGTCTTTTAAAAAATCACTGATCTATTTAAGCGTGTTGTTACATAACTCCTTACTTAATCTTTTGTTTTTTCCATAATAAAACCCAAAACATTTTGTAAAACCACTTGTTTCGCCATTAAAATACGTTCTATTTGAAACAAGATTATTTTGAAGGTTAAAAAAATCCTTACAACTTGTTTAAAAGTAACAACTTAACAAGCTTAACGCATATTATAATTTACACCATTGTACTAAATCGTGGATTTATTGACTTTCGCAAAATCCAATAAATATAACGATCGCCGAAATTATGTGATTGTAAAACTAAATTACTTTTGCTGATTTGCCGACAAAGGCAATAATTACAGATTTGATCACTAGTGCAAATATTTTTGTGGAAAGTAACAAATCCGGAATTTCTACGGTAAATTAAGGGACACAAGAGCTGGCGATATGAAATAAATAAATTCTTTTTTATAAATAAAATGTATTGGCACTGAAAACTTTGTTTTAACATTGTGACAATATTGTGGTAGGTATTCACACCAACGTCATATTCCTGAAAATAATGGGACTGAACAGAGGGTAAAGATCACGTTCTTAAACTATTAAAGGGCCATAATGCATTTATTTATGCAATGCTGCTGTCACATTTTTCATGAATATAAGATATATCAAGCTCTTTTTTAAGTCCTATTTTTATACTTATTTCCTCACATACTGGTAAAAGATTTGAATATTTGATTAACACAGAAGACAGTATTATTGAAACCATTGTTTTGATTACCTCTCTTTATATCGCAAACCTTGAAAGATCACGTGCGATTTTAAAAGTAGAACTATTTTAACCATGTAATTGTTCAGTCTCTCTATTTGGGTGGCTGCTTTATCTTTTTATATAAAATTAAAAGTCTTATGGGATTTCACAAACGAAAAGAAAAGACATACATGTCCACAGGATATCATCACCTGTTAGATACATTAAACTAGTTTGTTACCATGTTTGTTTTTGTTTGGGTTACTATCATAATTTCAACATCAAACAAAACTGACTAAATGAAAGTTACGATGCGGAGCAATTTCTGATTTCGGGATTTCGGGATATTGTTTTATCAAAACAAGTTTCATTTTCTCACGGCAAAGAGCCGTTTCATATTGGGCAATTAGAAAGTTAATATCTATATTTTAAGTTCAAACTGCACTTTTACATGGATGCCATGTAAGAACTCTCTCTTGACTTATGTTTTAATAAAACTTGTTCTAGTCGACTTTAAAGATATAACAAATATGTATTAAAACCTAGTCATAGTGTAAATCAAGTTTTGTTCATATTTAAAGCATTATTGAAAGTTGCTTCCTTATAATATATTCCCAGTACTTTGTACATATATATAAATAAGGATTAGCTCGAGTGTTCAAATATTAATTTTTCCCGCTACCGCGATACCCGACACTAATATAGCGAGATCTGTGTTGATTTGCGATACATTTTGTCTTCTACCATGTCCGAGTTTGTTTCTGCGTGCGTCTGGTCGGTTTATAGCCGCACTTACCGCACTTTAACCTTTAGTACGTACTGGCGTCCATATGGACATAATTCTTAGCACGGAAAGCATCTGTTAAACGACTAATTTTCCGCACATCGAGTACAAAACAGTGCATACCACGTAACTGATACAGTATTTATATATTTTCTTTGTATGGTAGCTTTAAAAGAAGTGATCCTCAAAACAATAGTTTTCATATATTTCTTCCGGCGAGATTCAGAAATGTTTTTTTTTCTGTCACCCAAAGCAACATTCCGGCTCACAGTCCCCAGGAATCCGATTGGCATTGTTTCAGATAGGGGAGGCCCAGCTGGGTGGCTTTTGGACAACGGCAATACGTGCTATTGTAAACGTATTCTTGTTTGTTATTATAGCTTTTTCGTACAATCTGATCACCTCGGCCTTTATGCTACGCAAGCATATTTACCGGAGAATACGGAAATGCCCGATGTTGCACGATTGCTTTTTCGTACAGACCGGAGAATGCCGAAACCGCCCCCGTAGAATACGTAACCTAACGGAAATTGCCGATTGTCAACTTCGGGTCAAAACGTACTTGATGTCTATAATAGGTTACACTCTACCAATTCAAGTCCTTATTTATTTCATATTAATAACAAAACATTCAGACCTCATTTTCAGCACTTTAGAGCATTTCAATGATATGAAAACCATATATGGTCATTTAGTATAACATGTCTTCTTATCAAAAATAGAAAAATATTGACATGTTATGTTAAATATAAGAAAAATAATCTGTTCTGAGAAACATCACCCTCTAAAAATGCCCCCATGAAAACAGCCGTTTAGCAGTTACGCGTAGGTAGACATTTTTCGCAAAGAATAAAACTTATTCCAAGAAATTTACAATGAAAATGGTCTAGATCTATTCTCAATACTATAAGCAATAAACATAAGCCAAAAATTTAACTGTCACCTCCTCATGTCACTCATTATACCAGATTTCATCCATAGCATGGAACTACATTTTGGACTACTTCACATGTAACACTGAGTAGTCACTTCCGGTTTGGTGTAATCCGTCCTAATAAAGTACGATATGATCGTAGTCATTAGAAATGCTGTTTCCAAAAATTTTACACTGAAAAAAAAAACTGAAAAAAAAGTAAACTGCATATCACAGATCAGATACAAGGTTCACGATCACTCATTATATGAAAATGATATTTGATACAATCTAATCAGATTTTATTATACATTTTTGACAGACAAGGTTACTGGTCTATATGAAGTGTTACAAAATACGGTTCTTTACAGAAAGGTGTACGATAATATACATAGATCTTACAATATCTTAGTTATCAAGACAGCCAGAGCTTTAACAAATCCTTAAAAGTTCAAGGAGCCCTCTTTGTGGATTTTGTGGATTTTACACCTAAGTTTCGTCAATATTTTGCTTTTGTTGATAACAATTTCAACAAGAGGTTCGAATTGGTCTTAGTCGCTCACCTGATGAGGCCTTGACCTTTTGATTTTGCTTATGACCAAGTTTGGTGAAGAAATATTAAGCAGTTAATTAAGATATTTAATAATTGTTTGTTAATTTCTTTGCTGTGACGTAAGCGGAAATATCTGAACACCCGAGAGAGGGACATATAAGGATGCTACAGACCAAGTTTAATGAAGATTCCTCAACTGGTTCACGAGAAGTCGTTTAAAGCTTTTCTATTTTAACTCTGGTGCCCCTTTAAAAGTTTTTCTTGTCTGTTTTCAGCCCTCGTCGTCCCTGAAGAGAGTCAAACGGATACCATTTGAACAACATAAGAGGGCTATTCAAGGATGCTATAGACGACGTGTGGCGAAATGAAAATGCGTTTTTGCTTCTTCTATTTTTTAGCTCTTACAGTACCCAAGAGTCATTTGAACAAACGTGAGACATGAATATTCAAAGATGCTTAAGGACAAGTTTGTTGACATCTATCAAGCAGTTCATGAAATTTGTTTAAAGGCTTTTCAATTTTAGCTATAGTGGCCCCTAAAAGTGGTGTATCCTTTTGCACAAACTTCATAAAAGGATGCCACTGACCAAGTTTTGGTGAACAAATCTCAAATGGTTCATGAGAAGTCGCCTGAAAGTTTTTTCTATTATAGGTCCGAGTAGGTGGAACCATCTGAACAAATCTGAGAGAGGTCCATGCAAGGATACTACAGCCCTAGTTATGTAATAATTATCAAGCAGTTCATGACAAGTTCTTTCAAGGGTTTACTCTTTTGGCTTTTGTAGACTCTTGAAGTGGTCAAGCGTAACCATTTGAACAAACCTGAAAGGTTCATGCAAGGATGCTACAGACGACATTTGGTGACAATCCATCAAGCTTTTGGCTTTGGTAGCCCCTTAAAGGGGTCAAGCGAAACCATTTGAACAAACATGATAGGTTTAGTTCATGCAAGGGCGTTACATGCCAAGTTTGGTGACAATCCATCAAGCAGTTCATGAGTGCTCAAAGGTTGTTTTATTTTAAGCTATGGCAGTTGTTACAAGGGGCCAAGTGGAACCATTTGAGCAAAGTCTAGAGAGGTCCATACAGTAATGCTACATACTAAGTTTTGTAATGATCAGTCATTCAGTTCGTGAGATGACCCCAGGTGTGCCTCCAAGCATTATTTCAGGCATAGGCCAGCACCTGGGTAGAACCACCGACCTGCCACTAGCCAGATGAATGGCTTCTCCAAATGAAAGAATTCTACACCAAGAGCAAGGTTTTAGAACCAACAGCAGCGGGAGGCAAGTGATTTGAAACCAGTGGCCTTAACCAAGGAGGCCATAAAATAAAAGTAACAGTTGTGTTTAGTTCAAGAATGACTTTAATATCATGTAACTGAAATATACAAAAAAAATATAAATATGGAAAACTAAACATCCTGAATGTAGAGACATTTCACATAAAATATGTTAGTTATAGCAAGAAACAAGTGTATTCAACTTCAATGTTAATGCATGTTATGTTCAGAGAAATCATGAAAAATAATCTATATATGAATGTTAGTTATGAGTTTTTGTTCCATCCTTAACAATATTATGGTGTGTTATTGAACTCAAATCCAAGAACATGAAGAATTTTTTTGAGGATTTTTATGTAAAAAAAAGTTCATCGTTTGCAATTATTTCAACACATCTAATTGCTTAACACCATAGAAGACACATGGCCACCAGTAACTGGTGAAAAACATCGATGAAGATTACTCAATGCTAATTCAACATTACCATGGAAATTACTAATTTTCAAACATAGTTCATTCAAAGAATGACAACTGTGTTACACTCGTTTCTTAGCTATAACTAACAGGACGGATTTACATGATCACAGATTCCTTTTTTAAAACACTATAATTATAAATCAAACAAATCATTAAAATGTAGAAGTTACAAAAATTCAAACATTAAAGTCAATAAGTTAACACAGATTAATCATAAACAAAAGCTATTTTCGACATTTAATACAGTAAGAATGCGAGAAGGTAGCACACTGTTTACCAACAAATATTTCGCCAATTCTATTCTGATGCGAGCTGTACTGTATCTGCTACTTGTATACTGTAAAATTAGACATTTTTGGAAAACTTAAAGCTTCTCATATTTAAAAATGAAATACGTTTGTGTGGTATATTAGAATTATATATGTGAGACATATATACCATATAATCCCGGTCATAAGACTACTTCGACCACAAGACGAGGACCTACTTTAGATAAAAATCTTATTCAAGTATTTTTAACCTTTATTACACTTTTGCTAGTAATTATTTTTCCACACATACAAAACTGTAGCAAGTATAGTGAAAATAAGTGCCACACACAAATTTCTAATTTTACAGTATATAGATGTTATTTTAATGATTTATTTGCCAGATTATTTTCTCAAAAGTATCATATTAACTTTAATGAGATATGTGTTAACTTTTATTACAGTTCTTTTTTTCAAATAACAGCTTTCTTTAATTTTGTATTTTAAATATATTCTATAATCTTGCAAACTTTTCAACACTTCCTAAGTTAAGTTGGAAGCTTTTGCTTTCACTAAATATCTTCTTAGTTTCTACTGCATTTAAAAATAACAAGAAAATAACACCAAAGAATAAAGCCATGAATTGGCACTGAAATATATATTGGTTAAAAGTGAAACAATGGAATGATTTGAACTTTTTTAGAGGAATATAAAGGCACTTCTACTAACAATTCACTATAAAGCATGATTTGAAATACAGACTGTGTTCATTTAAAAATTGATTTGATTCGAACAAGTGAAATCAACAACATAAAGGCCGTATCTGAAAATAACCTCTGTCTCATAATTTTTCGGTGCACCGGTAATAGAACAAACTATATGGCACCAAACATGAAAATGTTTTCAAAATTGTTTAAGTTATAAAATTTTCTGAATTATAAACTGAATTTCAAGAATTGTTTTCTTTCTGGTTCAACATTGTTACAGTTCTTTCCCCTTTTGTTAGACACGTGTTTTTTTACAAATGGTACACATAACTACAAAAAACAATTTAATAATGATAAAACATTGACTAACAAATACTGCCTAGTGAGGTATTTTTAAAATTTATTAAACCTAATCTATTCCCATTAATTCATCTGCATTACAAAATACATGAAAATTCAAGGTGGTTTCATCATCCGCCCTAAAAAACAACTTATTTAATTTAAATTTATGCAAATTTTAAGGACAGCGTACTCGGTCTGCCCCCACCCCTATCCCCAACCCCAATAATTTTGAGCACGCATTATAAAAGTGTGTGTTCAAGCTGGTTTGGGAAATATTTGTACATCAAAATTCAACACCACTTAGACACAATTCGTATTTTTGTATTTCCTTTTATAAAGATTATACAACAATACCACTTACAGAAATGAAGAGCATACCAACTCTGCTTTCAAATGTTTAAAAAATACTAAGTTTTACAACTACTGTTAATAACAAGGTGAAACTTTTCAAATTTATTGATGCTGTAAACATATTGTACAAGCCTATATAGATACTGGCGCAAACATGAAATTTTGTACTAAAAAGATGCTTTTATTTGTAGACAAATGAGACTATACATGAATTATGTTAGTAACCAAGCAATCAGTTTTAAAGAATGTTCATTCCCAAACTCGGAAAACAACTGCAGAATTCACAGAAAACTCCATCCAAAACATTTTCAGCTCTCATTACTTGTACTTTGTATCTAGTATTGATGTCATTAACTTCTTCTTCTATCCTATTGGAGGGAAATAATTGTTTTCTTATATCTAGGCCTGTTTTTGGCATTTGAAATTCATGCTGAGGTATATTAAGTCAATGATTCAGATCACAAGTACTGACTTAACATCAGTTTATTGTACAGCGGGCATTGTTTTATATTACAAGCTGATAGCGCCATACACTAGTAACATAACTTTATACTACCATTGTCTTAAGCACACATCTCTAATATTGCAAGCAGCTCATAAAAATTGTTTCCATAGTAAAACTGGCCTCTCTGCCAAATATCTTTAGTAAAATTTTAAAATCTACCTAACTACAAGTAAAATTAAAATATATTAAGGATAAAAGGGGAACAACTACAATAAAGCTATATCATCTCTCAAGTTACTTTGAATTACCTCCCTTGATATCAGGGTGTTTTGGTTTGCTTTTTTTAAAAAATGTTGACAAAATTTATGATATACTTAACTTTTTAGTGTGTATTTTAAAGCTTATAACAAAGTAAATATTTAGTTTCTATGACAAGTAAAGTATTTATTTAGGACTGGAAAGTAAGCATTTACGTAGATGATACCAACAAAATAACAACAGGGCGGATATTCTCAGCGAGTTAATTCGATGTACAAATATAGAAGGACGGTAACAAGGTATCCAAGTACAACAGTTAAATACATAAATAAAAACATGTATCACAGACTACTAATATCTTCCACTAACAGTGCTCAACATAAAATTATATACATGTACTGAATATATCACCTTTCATATACTTTCTGTAGACAGATTTTCAAATTTTGTTTCATTTGTGTTAGTCATTTTTTAAGTGTTTAAGTCATTTAACTGTAAATATTTAAGCTACCAAATGTTCACAGATTCAGTACAAGAACTGACCTGCTCTCAACCAACAACTGACAACTTCCCCACTCCTAACATTTATAAAATTGGCCATAAAATCATATACCTGTCTTTAAGTGTGATAATTTGTAAATAATTAGATATTATTTTCAAACAATGAATGACCAATATGAGACATAAAATCTTTTACTTATAAAACAACAACAACAACAACAAAACTTAACTGTTTAGCTTTACACATAAATAAGAAGTGCTACAAAACGTTTCAAGAAAAATAATTTGCAAAATGACTTCTATGACCTATACTTAAATATTCTTATTAAGATTAATGATAAATGAAGAAATCCTGAACTGAAAGTGTATTAAAAACAAAAATAACTTATTATGAGCTGAAAAATTATAAATTATAAATATACTGCTCACTGGAGCACTGCTCGAGGGATTCATATTGTCCTGGCCATTTCTATGTTTTCTTTGCTTAAACTGCTCGAAATCCTTGACAACTCCAGCATTTCGCTTGTCCGCTTGTGACCTCCAGCGAGTGTTGTTTCACTGTGAAGTCATATGTTGTATGTATAATCAAAGTGAAATTAGCATGTCACAAAAATAAACATAAAACACATTTAAATTTTTCACATAGGTATGTATGTTTTAAATGTGCAAAGCTCACATCAAAAATTATATCATAAATAACATAAAGCAAAAATGAATTAACTATGAAATAAATATCTGATGAGTGCTGACAAAATGCCGTAACAGTGCAAGAATTTTGGTCGTCATGACAACCTTCTTTACATTTTCACTTTCCAGAACTACATGTATAATTGTATATTAATGCAAGAGTGTGACAACAATTTCATAATTAACCCTTAAAATCTTCAGTTAAATATTCATTTACAAAATCAGTTGAGCAATGTAAACTTTCCAGTAGTGTTTAAAACCGCACAAATGTATTGCTAATTTTTCATCCATTGTTCACTTTTACCATAAAAAGAAATACTACAATTGTGAATGTGTATTTGTATGTAAATTAGTGTTCACACAACAATTATGTAAATGTCAAATAAAATGTATGAATTTTATTCCAATCCAACCCCCTTCTTTGTTGCTATGCAACTGTGGCCATATTGTCTTCCTTTCTAAATTTCAGAATCTATGAACACATTTATTTGTGAAAGTACAAATGTAAAAGCTGTGATTGCTATACAAAGACTTAAAAATGCCATTTTGCTCTATAATATACAGTAGTGAAGTAAGCATGAAACAAGGGAAGTAACTGTGAAGCAAATACTATAGATTTATATATGCATTTAGTGAAATGAAATATTAGACCAGGTAAAAGTTTGGATGAAAATATAACAATAACAATAATAATTTTATCACATCTGCTTAACCCTGACCCTCCTATATTTCTACTTGTACATCTTTCAAAGGAGTGCTTACAAAAAAGATAGACTGAATGGCGAACAGAGCAGATCTTGATCAGACTGCACATATGTGCAGGCTGATCAAGATTTACACAGGTCGCAAAGGCAGAATTAATCGTGTCAAGCATGATAAGGGTTAAGAAGCTTTCTTTTGTATCCTAATTAATAGAACATACAGGGGAGCAAACCCTTGACACCAGTCCTGTTAAAAAAGGCTACTTTCCTATTCATTCTGCGGAAGTAACTCTTGACAATCATAAAATACAGTTTCTTTCTAACAGAACCTGTATGCATTATGGCATTTTTTGCCTGTTGTAATAATATTCACTGCAATAAGATACATATAGGCATGCAAAGTATGTATAATAAATGTATATTTATTGTTCTAAGCTATCTAAATTTCAATTAACATTTGAATAAATATCACATAAACTTTGGCATGTTATGTAATTCATTTCAATCATGCTTTAGTATTATCACAAAGACACAGCTTTTTTGTAGTAATTTTGCGGTCCATTCGAGTATTTATAGTCCATGATTGTAAATATGAACTAAATTCAAGTAACAAGAATTTCTCCTACGAAAATATGTAAAGAGCTTTGAAATGTATTGAAAAAATATCCTTTTGAACTTATCACAGAAAAGTCCTTACTCACAGAGCAAGAAACATTTTCTTTTCATCTTTGCCAAAATGAAAAGACAAGAAAAGTTTAACTTATATATGTAAAGAAAAGTCTTTCTTCAAAGCCTTTTTCCCCAACACTGAAGTTTTGAACAATTTGATTCAATCACACAACATGCTACCATCCTATATATCACTCTATAAAAATGGGAGAATTTTTTTTTACGACTTAAGTTTCATTTCTACTTGAAGTAGGTGGTCTTGCAGGTCTCCGAGGTGGGGACGGGTGCTTGTACCGGAAGTTTGCTGTACTGGTGCTCTGTCGGCCGCGGGGGAGAGGGGGTTTAGCACTAC
This sequence comes from Mercenaria mercenaria, assembly GCF_021730395.1. Classification (NCBI taxonomy): domain Eukaryota; kingdom Metazoa; phylum Mollusca; class Bivalvia; order Venerida; family Veneridae; genus Mercenaria; species Mercenaria mercenaria. Next base: position 8,284,003 of record NC_069372.1, read on the forward strand.
TTGTTCTCATTACGTTACTATGTGTATCCTGAAATTAAAAACACAATTTTTGTTTACCCCATATCATAAAACTTATCATTATTACTCATTTTTTTTTTAAAATAGTAGTGAAATAAATATATAGGGTCTCTGAACTCCATGAAACAGTCTGAAGTGATAATTCTAAGTTTGAAGACCAGTTCAAAAACTTTTGCATCTGATTGGCTGTTACAGAGCACGTTTTTGAAATCAGCCAATGGCATGGGTTTACTCTGAGACTGGCTTCTAAGCAAAGCTTTACATCCTGCAGGCTAGTATTTACTTTTTAAATGAACAAGATACTAACAACTCATTCATAATAAGCTAACACATTCTAAGGAATAAAGACTTTTAATCTAGCCAAATTAATTTGTTTATGATAGTTAAACTAGAGCTGCTTTTGAGAAAAGTGCATGCCTCCCACAACAGCCTAATCATCTGAATAGTAAGTCTGTCTTTATATGCTGTTTGCGGCCTATTGGTATTCACATGTTGGAGTAACCGGCCCACATCTGTGTCTCGGTAATTATACTTAAGGGCCGTAATTCAGAGTGCCTAGGCCGATTTGGCTATTTATCGAACTTAGCCAATGACTTTTTGGCAAATACATTTTGTTCAAGTTTAATGAAGATCAGATGAGAAATGTTGGACTTAGAATGCGGACAAGCATTGTGACAGACACACAGACAGGAGTAAATATGTCTCCTACACCACTGTGTGGTGGGAGACATGACAAGCTTATATAAAATTGAAATGTTGTAAAATGTAAAGTACATTTTCTATGAAATAAACCAGGAGCTGCGTTCAATAAACGCTTGATGCCCCCGGTGGCATCCTTGTTGATACAAAGCAACCTAAGTCCAAAACAAGGTCAAGTTCAAGGTCAAGGTCAAACTGAGGTCAGGTGATGTCTGAAGATGAGGAATGGTCACAGTTTACATCTGCATTAGTATCAAGTCATTCTAGTTAGGGGTATTGATGCTAAACGAAACGGTCCCATTTGATTAACCTCAAATGGACGGACGAAAGAACGGACGGACAGGACAATCGCTATATGCCTCCCGCATCAGTAGATACTGGGGCATAAGAAGTAGAAAAGCACACGTTGCCCAATACGACATTAAAATGAAAATGTTCCAGGCTCTGTTAAATTGAGCTTGTTCATGGACAGTAGTGGAAATGCAAGCTACTATCCATGCCCTCTGAAAAAACTCAACATTTTACACATTATATGTACCAGAATATAATTAAGAGACATAGAGTACAAATCCATGAAAAGTGGCATATGGTTCCCAGATAAAATAACGGCTTTGTTGTGAATGAGAAAACAATGGGCAGAACTAAACAAACTGGAATTTAGAAAGGGTATTTGTGGTTATGGATCATAAGTCAATGTGATTTTTGTACATTCATTAATGTAGCTAAAACTGTAAATCCTTGGCTCGTTTGAACCAAACAGGTAGTTCATATAAAGTCTTTGTTTTTTGTGCCCGACTGAAAAAGGTATTGACAACAACATAATCATGCCACTGAATTATAATCACATAAATATATGCAGGTAATTTATAAATGAATTGAACTAATTTCATATCAATTTCTTTGTAATATAAATAACCTCTGTATTCCCAAAATCACTTTAAAGTATTCCTTTGGACACTTTTAGATTTTAGTTTATTTCACTACTATGAAGGTATGTCAGCTCCTTTTTAAAAATAAATCTTTCCAAAACATAAGAATACATTTGTTACCATAAAAATCTAAGGCAATAGGCTCCAGCTTCACTGATTATTGTGAGATTATTTGATTTCAAGGGCATAATACTTTGTGGTTTTCAGAAAATATGCCTCACCAGGTGCATAAGGATATGTAATGTAACTTTTGAATTTTAAATTGTGGGTTTCGCATTTGTGTACTGAGATTAAAGTTCGTGAATTGAAATTACCATAAAAATTAGTTCATCCTCCCCCACTGCCAAATTTAAAGACTTTACAATAGCAGAAAGTAAAATCTGTCTATGAGCTGATAGAGGAAAGAGTTCCCAGGCTAACACCACATGGTTATGTATGCATTTCTGAATATGATATTACAGTAAGTAAATGCCGTGTATTATAACAACTATCTAGGAGAGACAGAGAGCAGAGGTACCCCAGGCTGGATGTAAAGCACAAGTTCTAAGCCTATTACAGCAATAACAATTTAAGTTATATGCCATGATTACCATCCCAAAAGTATTAGAAATTTTTACAGAATACATAAATGTTGAACTTGAATAATACGGTATGGAATGCCACAAAATAATGACTTAATCAATTAATTATTTAATGGAATGTGTAATAAATTACATCACAATTTGTTGACAATGGAGAAAATTTGAAATTTAACACATGCAAAAAGGGATTTAAATTTTACACTGAGCTTGTAAATATATATATATGAATATTTCATATGTGATAAATGTTACAAAAATATTTACAATGTGCATGCACTAAATTTTCTATTTGTAAAGTACATTCGAAACATTACATGTATTTGTGTGATATGAAAAAGCAATATTTTGGTTAATTTTCATATTAGAATAAATTTTATCACAAAATTAAACCTATGAATACATTGAATGTGAAATATAGGCAGAATTATCGTAAAGTTACCGTACTACCATTATTTGCCCAAGAAATATCCATGCACACAATATTAAACTTACACTACCTCTAAATAGTTTCCTCAACTTTCTCCTCTATGATCTCAGAACTTTCCTATTTATAGTACAACACAATTTAAAATATGAAAAGCTAAATCTGCACATTTTCAACAACAATTTGACCCATCCACAGTTTTTCTGCACAGCAATTTTTACATCAGCTGTTACTAAAACATTTTAAGACAATATGTAAAAACATTTTTGCAGTGTTTATTTATTTAATTATTTTTTTGGTTGGGTTTAACGACACATTTTAGGTCATATGGTGACTTTCCAGCTTTGATGGTGGAGGAAGACCCAAGGTGCCCCTCCGTGCATTATTTCATCACGAGCGGGCGCCCGGGTAGAACCACCGACCTTCCGTAAGCCAGCTGGATGGTTTCCTCACATGAAGAATTCAACGCCCCAAGTGAGGCTCGAACCCAAATCGATGAGGGGGAAGTGATTTGAAGTCAGTTTTGCAGTGTTTAATCATTCCCCATATTTGTGTTTGTTTTGGGTTGAGCACCATTTTTCAACAGTATTTCAGTTATGTGACAGTGGGTAGTTAACCTAACTAGTGTTCCAGGATTCTGTACCAGTACCAATTTGACCTATTCTCCTAAAGTAGCTTCCAACTTCACCACATAAATTACAGGTGGGGAGCAAATGATTTCAGACACAGTGTTCTATTACCAAATCGTCAAAGAGAACATACACCATCCCCAGGAATTGGACTAATGACCCAATGATTCATAGATCTGAGCTCTCCCTATTGAGCTATGCGGGTGGTCCAAGTTTCCTTTTACCAAAGCTAAATTGCTCTCATGGAGATGACTTTCCAATATGAATGAACTTGTGGGGCAGAAGTTATTAGATGCAATTTCAATTTTTACATAGAACACAAAAATACCAAAGTATTATTAACCTTTCTGATAATAATTAGAAATCTATTATAATTGAAAGTATTCCATATACAAGTTATATTTGAATTTCTGTGTTACAGGCAACCAAGATGACTGTTTACCTTAACAAATTTTCAAAACTCTCTACCAGTAACTACTTGTTCTCTGAAGGTAAGTAACATAATTCAGAGGCGGTTTATAATTAAAGAACAACTTTAAATAAAATGTCTTTTAATGTTAAACTGCCAGCCAGAAAATTTGCCTAGTCAGAGACCCAACCTCTCAACTTAGATTGGCAATATTTAGCACAATAAATTGTAAATTAAGCACCAAAAACTTGAAGAGCACAACCATCCAAAGCTAGATTTAGTGTCTCAAAACAATAAAGTTAAAACAAAAGCACAATAAGTCACTTACCAATTTCTTAACTGCTATCTAGAATAAATTTTATAGAATATGTTACCATTTTTACCGCAAAAATATCTAGTCTAATAATTCAAAATCACATCTAAAAGCTATAAAAGTTATTAAAAGATTGACAAGGATGAAACAGACATACCTGTGGAACTGACTGAGACAGTGGTCTCCCTTGATTAGGTCTTGCAGATGGACCCCTGAATCCCTGGGGTGGGGGAATCAATGGACCCACTTCTTCATCCTCATTTACTCCATTGTCCTAAAAAATGAAATAACATTATAACCAATGATTATTACTGTTGACTGCCAAAATTAATTTTAAGTTTACATATTATACTTTATCAGTTTATAGTCATAAAGACATTATATGTCTATGAAATATTTCATAGACAATGCATTTTCACTCTTATTAATGCTTATTGTACCGGACCTCTCACACAAGGTGTTAGATTGCCATATCCTTTTTTTACAAATAACCATGTATAAGTATGCAATTTAAGGCATCATGGGGTCAGAAATCAGATACAGGCTTGTCCGGCTAACTTAGCCTAGCTCGTTACGAATAGACAGCCTGGTTCTTTAACGTGCTCAGTGTATAACACTGATACACACAAAGATTGCCTGGGTTCCTGACCAGTACACCTCTAGTTGGGTGGGAAACACTGAAAAGCGTTTCTGAAAATTCCCGAGTAGCTGCCGGGGATCGAACCCCCGACCTCAGGATTGGAAGGCCAGTGTGCAAACCACTGAGCTATCCGTCCACCACGTTTTGTAAAATAATGCAGAAACCAAGTTTTCAGGATGGCAAGAAAAAGATTTACTCTATACCAAATGAGTTGTAGTAAGAAGAGAATTTATACCAAGGTTTAAGATAATTCCTCAGACCAGCTTATCTTATCCACAAATCACAGGTGTTGTAGATTAACTTTATACATAGTTTATTTTTGTAAGGTTTAGAGTCACACTGACACAATTTAGATCTTTTCCAGCTTTTGATGGAGGAGGAAGACACAGGTGTCCCTCAGGGCAATACATCACAACTAGAACTGTCACAGGAGTGGAATAATTATTTAAATCGGTCAAGCATTTTATGAGTTATTGTCCGGATGCCACGAGTTTGGCAAATTTTAAATTGGAAAGGGCCATAACTACGTCAAACAAGAGGGTCATGATGACCCTATATCGCTCAACTGTTTAACTTGGCCTTGAAATAATCAAGACAAATATTCTGACCAAGTTTCAAGAAGACAGGTCATAAATGTTGCCTCAATAGTGTTAACAAGCTTTTCCTTTGATTTGAATGGTGACCTAGTTCTTGACCCTACATGACCCAGTTTTGATCCTGGCAAAGGGATTATCAAGATAAACATCCTTACTAAGTTTCATGAAGATAGGATCATGAATATGAGTGTTTACAAGCTTTTCCTTTGATATGAGCCTGTGACCTAGTTTTTGACCCCACATGACCCAGTTTAAAACCTGGCCTAGAGACCATCACTATAAACATCCTGTGCATGTTCGTATCAAATCAAAGCATAAATGAAGTCCTATATGGCTGCAAAAGTCAAAATAGCAAACAAGAGGGTCATGATGACCCTGGATCGCTCACCTGAGTAATATGAGCTACATGTTTCAAATGTCAAGATTTGAAAAAACTTGATAGAGATCCACTAGGCAATGCTACACACCAAATATCTAAGCTCTAGGCCTTCTAGTTTATTTCTAGACATTTTTTGGAAGATTTTCCTATGTACAATCAAGTAACCCCTGGGGCGGGGCCAATTTGAAGCTGGGGATCAGGATTTGAACAAATTTTGTAGAGGTCCTCTAGACAATGCTACAAGTCAAATATCTAAGCTCTAGGCCTTCTGGATTATTTTTAGAAATTTTTTGAAGATTTTCCGATGTACAACTAAGTTACCGCTGGGGCAGGGTCAATTTTACCCCGAGGTTCATGACTTGAACAAGGTTTGTAGAAGTCTACTAGGCAATGTTACATATAAAATATCTAAGACCTAGGTCTTCTGGTTTATTTTTTGCAAATTTATGAAGATTTCCCTACGTACAATCAAGTAACCCCTGGGGCTGGGTCAATTTGACCCTGGAGGAGGGGGGGGGGCAAGATTTGAACAAATTTTGTAGAGGTCCACTAGGCAATGCTACATGTCAAATATCTAAGCTCTAGGCCTTCTGGTTTATTTTTAGAAAATTTGAAGATTTTTCTATGTACAATCAAGTAACCCCATGGGGCGGGGTCAAATTGACCCCGGGGGTCATGATTTGAATTTTTTTTGTAGAAGTCTCCTAGGCAATGCTACATGTCAAATATCTAAGATCTAGGCCTTCTAGTTTATTTTTAGAAAATTTTTGAAGATATTCCTATGTAAAATCAAGTGACCCCTGAGGCGGGGTAAATTTTGACCCTGGGGGTCATGATTTGAACACTTTTGTAGAGGTCGATTAGGCAATGCTACATGTTATATATCTAAGCTCTAGGCTTCTGGTTTATTTTTAGAAAATTTGAAGATTTTTCTATGTACAATCAAGTAACCCCATGGGGCGGGGTCAATTTGACCCCAGGGGTCATGATTTGAAATTTTTTTTTGTAGAAGTCTTCTAGGCAATGCTACATGTCAAATATCTAAGATCTAGGCCTTCTAGTTTATTTTTAGAAAAATTTTGAAGAAATTCCTATGTAAAATCAAGTGACCCCTGGGGCGGGGTAAATTTTGACCCCGGGGGTCATGATTTGAACACTTTTGTAGAGGTCCACTAGGCAATGCTACATGTTATATATCTAAGCTCTAGGCCTTCTGGTTTATTTTTAGAATTTTTTTGAAGATTTTCCGATGTAAAATCAAGTGACCCCTGGGGTGGGGTCATGATTTGAACAAATTTTGTAGAGGTCCACTAGGCAATGCTACATGTCACATATCTAAGCTCTAGGCCTTCTGGTTTATTTTTGATTTTTTTTGAAGATTTTCCTATAGAAACAAGTGACCCCTGGGGCGGGGTCAACTTTGACCCCGGGGTCATGATCTGAACAACTTTAGTAGAAGTCCATTAGGCAATGCTATATCTAAGCTCTAGGGCTTCTGGTTTTTGAGAAGAAATTTTTTTAAGATTTTCCTATGTAAAATCATATGACTCCTCGGGCGGGGTCAATTTTGACCCAGGGGTCATTATTTGAACAAACTTGGTAGAGGTCCACTAGGCAATGCTTCACACCAAATATCTAAGCTCTAGGGCTTCTGGTTTTTGAGAAGAAGATTTTTTTTAAAGTTTTTCCTTTCGGTTGCCAACCAGAGTTCTGCCTGGAATTCAATTCTTTGAACAATTTTTGTAGAGCTTCACCCAAGGAACATTCCTGTGAAGTTTGGATGAAATTGGCATAGTGGTTTATGAGGAGATGTCGTTTAAAGTAAAAGTTTACGGACGACGGACGCCAGACGGTGAGTGATCAGAATAGCTCACCTGAGCCTTTGGCTCAGATGAGCTAAAAAGCCAGTTTTCGTAAGGAACAGAGATATTATGCCAAATCTGAATACAAGTTGTGTGCAAGTTTGATTAAAATCAATTGCAAAATGTGGTCTCTATCGTATTCACAAAAAATTGTAGACAGACAACAGACGAAGGGCGATCAAAAAAGCTCACCTTGTCACTATGTGACAGGTGAGCTAAAAATGTAAGGGGAAACACTTTAAGCAGGCAGTGGAAAATCAGGCCCTGGAAAGATTTATTCATGTTGGAAGAGTATGAAAAAGCAATTAATAAAGATTCAGAAGGCAATGGATGGTTTGGTGGTTTTATTGAAAGCTGTTGATGTACAGGGAAACTGTAAAAGTAAACATACAAAACAGAATATTACTAATGGGAAAGACATTTAATATAAATCACTGTAAAGGATCATTAATGTAAGGGACCGAATGCAAACGGTCATCATATACAATACAATGATATCAGAGTTACTTCCCTTGAAAAATTAGTTTTTGAAACCAAAAGAGGAAGTTATAGTGTTTGGAAAAAAATATAATCATCATGTAGACATTAAAATTTTAGTTTTCTGTAAATTTGCCAGGTCAGTTATTCTTTTTCTTATCTTTATCAACTTCTTGTCACATTTTAGTACTTATTTTATTAAAAACTGCTCAAATTAAAAAATGTAAAAAATATCATGTATACAAATCTGGGGCATAAAAAATGAAAATTACAACACAATCATGAAAATATTTTATGAAACTTGTCATGTTCAAAATTATATTTTCAGGATGTTTCATACACCAGATTACTATCACAATATATCCATGAGACTGTCTGAGGTTCTGGATGATATTGGAGCAAATGAAAATATTGTAATGAAGAGGAGGAGGACAGCTTTACTGAGAGAAACTATGCGGACAATCATGCTCAGAGCAACTCGTACACAAACCACTTTTTATGCTTTAGGCAGTCAATCAGAGGGCACCACAACAATAGGACTGCAATCAGATAGTGACATACTTGGCTATACAGATGATATGATTGTGATACAGGACTGGTCTGAATGGACTCCAGGTAATTCTAACTTTCTCATGATTCAGAATGAAACAACACCACCTGGTTATTGTCTTCTACAGCTACTTAGAGATGATGCTCCACTTCCTGTTACAGTTGAAGTGGGTAATTACTTTGTAAATGATACACAATGACGGATCTTGATCAAGAACACAATAATTGATACTGTAATGCCAGAAGGAGATCAGCGACAAGGACCATCATCAGCATCAGCTGCAAAACCAGGTTTTCTTGCAAAAGACATTGTATTAGCAAATCCTTGTAAATCATGGCCCCAGTCATCAAGAGCTTGGCTGCACCAGCAAGAATCAAATACATGGCCAACAGCAGAAATGAAGAAATATGCAAAATCAACAAAGTGTTTTGTTGTTGGTGTTGGCAGCAGAGCAAGTGAAAATGCAGCCTTTGAATGGAGATTTTCTACCTCATTAGCTGAACGCTGCTTGATGTTCAATTTGAATATTACTCAGATAAAATGTTATATCTTAATGAAAATGATTCTTAAAACATACATTTATGTTGAAAATCTTGACAATGAAAGTTACATTTCAAGTTTCATGTGTAAAACTGTTTTATTTCACTGTATAGCAAGTAAACCTTCATGTGTATGGAAGGAGTGTAATATATTAAACTGTTTAAATTACTGTCTATTTACACTGAACAATTGTATATTGAATGAACACTGTCCCCATTTCATTGTTCATGAAAACAATTTAATGGCGGGAAAATTTTCTGCTGAAGTCAAACAGCAGTTACTTGAAAGAATGTCAACTTTGATACCATTTGACGGCATATCTCTTTTTGGAATTCAGACTGACAACCTTGGCGAAAAACTTCAGACTAAGTTCAATATTATAAATGAAGTACATCATGATATACCACAGTCAGATGAGTGCATAATGCTTATAACAGCTAATTTATTAGGTCATATAGCTAAAGCTGTTTTAAAGATAGAGAAGATAGGAAGTTTAGAAACACTATTACAGACAGTGATACAACTAAAAATATACTACAGAGCTGGCAACATGCTAGAAAAGACAGCATGCAGACTTCTAGTACCTCGACATTGTACATCAATAGGATCTCTGATAGCCTCACAGAACATTCAAATTAACAACACAGTTTCTCCTCAAGCACTTACATGGATTGAAGCAGGACTGGACTCAGATGTTGCTTCAAGCAGACTAAAACTTGCATCTATAATGTATTGTGTAGGCAATACAGAAATAGCTGCTTTAATTCTTTCTCATATAGAAGAACAATATAAAATAGAAGTTACCGAGCCTATATGTGACTGCTATAAATTTTATAAATGCGGCTTTAAGACAGGATTTGGTCAACTTTCTGGTCAATATGGTGTAGGATCTTTAAAAGATATTGTTGCATTTTGTGTAAAATTTTCCACTTTGGAAATAAACTGTGTACTACATGAACTTCAGTATGAAATGTTTAGATCAACACAAGAGGACCTGCTACATAGAGGTAGACGTGATAACTGGATGGACTGTGCTGTAGTAGACTCACTTCCATACCATTACTTTCTACAATACAAGACATACAGTTTCCTACAGAGACCCGCGGAACAGCAACAAGCACTGACCAAACTTGGGTGGGTCATTAGAACAGAGCACAATCTTTGACACAGAGAAACAGCACTGAATTTACTAGGGCAGTGCATGGAACAGGAGAACAGACCTGTTGATGCTCTACAATTTTACATGTTATCTTTACGCCACAGAGAAAGAAACAATGCTGCTAGATTTCATGTATGCAGGTGTTTGGCTAATACAAACTCATAAAGATCTACCTACCTGAACTGTCTGGACATTCTGATTTACAACTGACACAATGACAGAAATACTTCACATTTTAAAAAGCTATTATTCTTGTTATGAGCCAGTGAGCTTGTTATGAACCAAGGACCCCACTGGAAATAAATTGAAAAACTTTATGGGTTATCCTGTGGTGTATATATGTCTCTAAATTTATGTACAGTCAAACTTGTGCTAGCGACCACCCGTGAATAGCGACCACCTGTCGACAACGACCGGTCTCTGGTCCCCCCATAGAAAAATGTTCATAAAAAGGCCGTGAATAGTGACCACCTGGCGACCGCGACCAGCGACCGGCCAAATTGATTCCCAAGGGTCATATTTGCCCCCCCCCCAATAACGACCAAGCTGGACCGTTCCGGCTTGAAAATATTTGAAATCCGCCGAATTTTTACGACTTTAGCCTTATAGCAAACATAATAATTACTGCTTGATTGAAAATTTGCAAGTTTGCACCTGCCGAATTAATACATAGAACATAAAGAATGCAAGAAGCTGTAAAAATAATTTTTATCAGCATGATAATGTCTAAATTAGAAGTGACCCTTCCCCGCGAATAAAGACCACCTGTGAACAAAGACCACTTTTGCTTGTTCCGAAGAGTGGTCTTTGTTCACAGGCTTGACTGTATGTTAAAAAGGGTTAGTTTTTTTTAACAAGAGCTGTCCGAAAGACAGCCAAGTTCGACTATTCGAAATATTGTCACAGAAGCAGGAAATTATTACCCAAAATGTTAAATATCATAAGAGTTTTAAGTTCGAAATAGGACATAATTTGACCAAAATGCATATCAGAGTTATGGGACTTGATGCTATCAACTAGTTTTATAACCCCGAAGAAACATGTTAAGTTTCAATTCCATAATCTGCATTAGTTTTGGAGATAGTAACTTGCATGTAAAACTTTAACCAGACTTTTCTAAGTCCAAAAGGGGCATAATTTGCTCAAAATACAAGTTAGAGTTATGGAACTTGACCCAGTGAGCTTGGTAATTGACCTAGAAAAAGAATAAATAAGTTTCAAAGCTATATGCCTTTTGGTAATAGCTGTATGTACTTGCACGCAAAACTTTAACCAGGATTTTCTAAGTCCAAAAGGGGGCATAATTTGCCCAAAATACATGTCAGAGTTATGGGACTTGATTCTATTAACTTGTTTTATAACCCCAAAGACACATGTGAAGTTTCAATTCATTAGTTTTGGAGATAGTAACTTGCATGTAAAACTTTAACCAGGATTTTCTAAGTCCAAAAGGGAGCATAATTTGCCCAGAATACATGTCAGAGTTATGGGACTTGACCCAGTGAGGTAGGTAATTGATCTAGAAAAAGAAAAAATAAGTTTCAAATATATATGCCTTTTAGTAATAGCTGTATGTACTTGCACGCAAAACTTTAACCAGAATTTCTAAGTCCAAAAGGGGGCATAATTTGCCCAAAATACATGTCAGAGTTATGGGACTTGACCCAGTGAGGTAGGTAATTGATCTAGAAAAAGAAAAAATAAGTTTCAAATCTATATGCCTTTTAGTAATAGCTGTATGTACTTGCACGCAAAAGTTTAACCAGAATTTTCTAAGTCCAAAAGGGGGCATAATTTGCCCAAAATGAAGGTCAGAGTTATGGGACTTGGTGCTGTCAACTAGTTTTATAACCCCAAAGACACATGTGAAGTTTCAATTCAATATCTGCATTAGTTTTGGAGATAGTAACTTGCATGTAAAACTTTAACCAGAATTTTCTAAGTCCAAAATGGGGCATAATTTGCTCAAAATACATGTTAGAGTTATGGAACTTGACCCAGTGAGGTTGGTAATTGACCTAGAAAAAAAAAAAAATAAGTTTCAAAGCTATATGCCTTTAAATGATAGCTGTATGTACTTGCATGCAAAAACTTAACCAAGGTGTGACGCCGACGCCGACACCGACGCCGACGCCGACGCCAGGGTGAGTAGAATAGCTAGACTATTCTTCGAATAGTCGAGCTAAAAATCAATTAAGAGATATAACATGTAGCTATTTCTGTGAAACAATTGAATGTTTGCTTGTATTGGAGTTGTTCTTAATGTGATATGTGTAATGTTTGTAATCATGACATATATATTCACGAATAAATCTATTTATTTATCTATATTATCTACACTTATCAGGAATAGTTCTGAATGAGAGTGAATATTATATTATCAGTAAAACTTTGTCACCAATACAGAAAAGGTTATCATATTTGCAATAGGCACTTCAAATTTCACAAATACTGTGTACATATCTACACTGAGATCTAAATAATCATACTTTAAAAATGTTCACCACCGCTGTAAATGAGTAACTTAAAATGCACTGGCTTTAATTTCACTTCTGCACAGCTGAATGTACACCTTCAAAATGTACTGGCTTTAATTTCACTCTTGCTCACTAAGAACGTACTGACTTTACTTTCACCCTTGCACATTCAGAATGCTTTTTTTTTTGTTTTGTTTTTTGTTTTGGGTTTAACGCCGTTTTTCAACAGTATTTCAGTCATGTAACGGCGGGCAGTTAACCTAACCAGTGTTCCTGGATTCTGTACCTGTTCTCCGCAAGTAACTGCCAACTTCCCCACATGAACCAGAGGTGGAGGACTAATGATTTCAGACACAATGTCGTTTATCAAATAGTCACGGAGAACATACGCCCCGCCCGAGGATCGAACTCACGATCCCGCGGTCCGTAGACCAACGCTCTTACCTACTGAGCTAAGCGGGCGGGCTACATTAAGAATGTACTGACTTGAATTTCACTCTTGCACATTCAGAATGTACTGACTTTATTTTCACCCCTGCACACTAAGAATGTACTGACTTGAATTTCACTCTTGCACATTCAGAATGTACTGACTTGAATTTCATCATTGCACATTCAGAATGTACTGACTTTAATTTCACTCTTGCACATTCAGAATGTACTGACTTTATTTTCACCCTTGCACACTAAGAATGTACTGACTTGAATTTCACCCTTGCACATTCAGAATGTACTGACTTGAATTTCATCCTTGCACATTCAGAATGTACTGACTTGAATTTCACTCTTGCACACTAAGAATGTACTGACTTGAATTTCACTCTTGCACATTCAGAATTTACTGACTTGAATTTCACCCTTGCACATTCAGAATGTACTGACTTTACTTTCGTTCTTGCACACTAAGAATGTACTGACTTTACTTTCACCCTTGCACACTAAGAATGTACAGACTTCACTTTCACCCTTGCACATTCAGAATGTACTGACTTGAATTTCACTCTTGCACACTAAGAATGTACTGACTTAAATTTCACTTCTGTACACTAAAAATTATGGGTGTAAAATATTTTTCTCACCACTCACCCTGCAGGACTAGTAGCCAGTAAAATCTACTTGCGCTTAGTAAACAGTCACTTGCCCTGATAAATTTACAACTATCTTAATGCCTTCTTTTCAATACTGTCACTTTTTTGAAAGAAGTATTATAAACAACAAACAAATTGCAAATATAACACACAGTAGACAAATAATATTCTCTTGTACACTTCATTTCCTTTTTGTTTAATTGTATTTATTATCCTTATATATTTTCTTTTCTCTGGCCTCAAGACAAATTTTCTTTTTCTTTCAACCAAATTTTGTCATCTCCACCACCCTAGCTCTTTCCAAATAAAACTACAGATGTTGGTTTGTTAGAACGTTGAAGCTATTCTTTGGAAAGTAAGGGAAACAATAGGGTCATGATGACCCTATATTGCTCATTTGTTAAACTTGGCCTTGGAATCATCAAGATAAACATTCTGACCAAGTTTCATGAAGACAGGGTCATAAATATGGCCTCTACAGTGTTAAAAAGCTGTTCCTTTGATTAAAGTGGTGACCTAGTTCTTGACCCCACATGACCCAGTTTCAAACACTTGGCAAAGGAATCATCAAGATAAACATTCTTACCAAGTTTCATGAGGATAGGGTCATAAATATGGCCTCTACAGTGTTAATAAGAATTTCCTTTTATTTAAGCGGGTGACCTAGTTTTTTCACCTCACATGCTCAATTCTGAACCTGGCCTAGCAATCATCAAGATGAGCATTCTGACCAAGTTTCATGAAGATAGGGTCATAAATGTGACTTCTAGAGTGTTAACAATTTTTCCTTTGATTTGACCTGGTGACCTAGTTTTTGACCCCACATGACCCAGTTACAAAATTGGCCTAGAGATTATCAAGATAAACATTCTGTACAAGTTTTTATCAAATCAAAGCATAAATGAAACCTCTATACCGTATAGCGGGTTAATTCTGCGGGTTTTTGTTTCTGCTTATTCTGCAGGTCCAAACAGAAATAAATTCCGCAGATTTAAAGAATTTTTATGCAGAAATTAACCTTGATATTTCGCTTAATATAACGACCCGTTATCTTTATCTCACGAGTTCTTCGTCTGCTATCAAGTTATTCACACCGTATCAATTGTGGTTGATTGCTTTTGTTATTGTAACGATCTATTGTCCACGAATGAATGGTTACCGTTTCGGGCGTGTAATCTTTACAAGTGTATATCATAAAACATGCTAGGTTTATGAAAAGTGTGACAAACGTTATATAAATTTGGGAAAATAAAATACATAATTATTGTATATATTTGTAAATAAATCCTAAATTTTTCTACCAGCAGTATTACTTTAATAAAATGTCTTTCAAAATGAATTACCGGTACTAGACCTACAGTATTTATTTTTAACTCTGAATTCTGATCATGCACACTAATGAAATGAAATCAGATTTAATCATAAATCAGCTGCGCCAACTTCACTGTCCTAGATTCCGACCTAGATAATGCCACCAAGACATAACCGATGAGAACGATACGCATTTGAGTCGTTAATTATGACTTAGTTAATGCGGAAGCTATTTCCCATGCACAGAATTTACTTCTGGTTAATGCAAACTGCAAAAATTAATTCCTGCTTTTCTCGAAGGTCGCAGAAATAAACCAGGTCCATTTTAGGGCAAACCACAGAATTTTTGCCCGCAGAATTAACCCGCTACGGTCTTGCTGAAAGGACCAATATAGAAAATGTTTGCCCTTTTAGGGGCAGTAACACTAGAACCCATGAAGGAATTTAGCCGGTTTTCAAAAGGAACCGTGATATTATTGTGACTTAAGTTGTGTATAAGTGTGGTTAAGATCCAATGTAAAATGTCACTCCTATTGTGTTCACAAAATAAAATTAACAAATTTTGACTCTTTCAGGGATCAATCAGGGGCCTTAACTCCTAAACCTATAATTAGATCTGCAGGATTCATCATGGAATCCAAGATCTATTGCTTTTAAAGATTTTTTGCAAGTTTGTGTCAGATCAAACCATAAATGAAGTCTCTTTAACCTTTAGCCTGCTGGCGGCAATTGGTTCTGCCTTTGCGACCAGTGCAGACCAAGATCAGCCTGCACATCCGTGCAGTCTGATCATGGTCTGCACTGTTCGCTATTGAGTTAGTAAATTTTCAATGAACACACCTTCGAATAATAAATGACATTGTCCAAATTGAATGATTGACCAGTCCATTTTAGAAATTTAGCAGGGTAAGGGTTAAGGCTGCAAAAGCCAAAATAGCAATTTTTGGCCCTTTAAGGGGCCATAACTCTAGAACCCACGATGGGATCTGGCCAGTTTTTCAAGGAACCAAAATATTATGCCTATATAACTTTTGTGCAAGTTTAATTAAAACTGATTGCAAAATGTGGTCTCTGCCTGTTCACAAACTGAAAGTAGCAAATTTTGGCCCACTAAGAGACCATGACTCTGAAACCCATGATGGAATCTGGCCAGTTTTTGAAAGCAACCCAGATATTATGCCAATACAAGTTGTGTTAAAGTTTTATTAAAATCAATTGTCAAATGTGGTCTCTATCATGTTCATAAGCCAAAAAGAGCAAATTATGGCCCTTTAAGGGACCATAACTCTAAAACCCATGACAGGATACGGCCATTTTTTTAAAAAAGGATTCGAGATATTACGCCAATACAAGTTGTGCAAAAGTTTTATTAAAATTGATTGCAAAATGTGGTCTCTATTGTGTTCACAGGAAATTGAGGACGGACGATGGATGGACGACAGACGACCGGCAATCACAAAAGCTCACACTGTCACTATGTGACAGATGAGCTAAAAAAGGTGATTTGTAGGCAATGTCGAACTTGACCTGTATTTCATGAAACATCATAAAACACCTGTTTACCCAAATTTATTTAAATCTGTCAAGCCTTTCATGAGTTTTTGTCCGGAAACCACAACCAGAGGGCCATCATGGTCCTATATCACTCAGCTGTTATCATTGTACTTAAGGACAAGAAGGTCAAAAAATCATAATCAAGATCAACAAGCAAATTCGATGAATTGGTATCCCCTGCCGGAAGGGTTTGTGGTGAGGAACGGCAAAGCAGTATATCTGGCAAAAAGTTAAGGATGTTACAAAGAGGCAAATAATTTCATTAGTCAAAATCAATTTAACAGAAAATGAATGCTATTTTTTTATGGTGGTGGTGGTGGGGGGGGGGGGGGGGGGGGGCAGCAGGGGTGACTGGGTGAGGGTACAAAACATTATATGTTGATTATAAATATTGAGGGAAAATTAAAAATTAAAAAAAAATGGGGGGGGGGGGGGGGGGGGGGGGGGGGGGGGGGTGATGCATGCTGGGGGTGGTGGGCATGACTGGGTGGAGGAGTGAGGTGGGGGGAATGGTACAACTCTGCATGTTGATAAATATTCATGGAAGGTGTGAAAAAAATATAAAAAGGAATGAAAAATTATCTTCTTTTTTTGGTGCGTGTTGGGGGGGGGGGGGGGGGGGGACCAAGGCAAGGTGGTGACCAGGTGTGGGTACACAACTTCACATGTTTATAATAAATGTTCATGGAAAAGAATGAAATACGTTTAATGAAGTTCTACCAATCTACCAATTGGTTGGTTTGTTATGTACAAATCTGTTGATTTTTATACAATTAAAGTGCAATTACTCTAAGGAAAATTGACCAATTAAAAAAACAAGGGCTGTCAGTGGACAGCGCGCTTGACTATTCTCAGTGCTTGATAATATAATATAAGCTATAAGTAAAACTATAACATTACAATAAGCATATTCTAAGCAAAAAAGAAGCCATAATTCAGTCAAAATGCTTGATAGAGTTGCCTCCTCCTTTTTACAGACTGGGGTCATGATGGTAAACAAGTATGCAAAATATCAAAGCAATATCTCAATGGACTTCGAAAATATTTGGGGTGGTACGCAAACTTTAACATTTGTGTGACGCTCACGCTGACGCTAACGCCGATGCTGGGGCGAGTAGGATAGCTCCCCTATTCTTCGAATAGTCAAGCTAAAAAATGACAGGCATCATCGAAGCATGTTGGTTCATATTTATTTCAAGTTTCATGAAATTCTACCAGCTTGTTACCGAGAAATTGCTGCAGACGTGGATTTTTCATTAAATCAAGGGCAATAACTCTAAGCGAAATTGACCAATCAAAAAAAACAAACTTGTCAGGCATCATCGCAGTATGTTGGTGTATGTTTATTTCAAGTTTTATCAAATTCTACATGATACTGAGAAATGGCTGCGGACGGACATGTTTGGGCATTTTTCATTAAATCAAGGACAATAACTCTAAGGAAAATTGACCAATCCAAAAAAAACTTGACGGGCATCATCGCAGTATGTTGGTTCATGTTTATTTCAAGTTTCATGAAATTCTATCTGCTAGTTACTGAGATATGGCTGCGGACGCACACACACGGACGCACTGACAGACAACGCCATTTCAATACCCCACTCCCGATTTCATCGGCGGGGGATAATCAAAAGAATTATGAGAAAATATAGTTGAAATTTTCTTAAAGTTACTTCAAATAAAATTATTTTCAAATCAGGCCAGTAGTTTCATACATGAAGCCCAAAGGACAGGAACAACAAAGGGAAGAAATTAAAAATAAATCCAAGTCCTCAGAAAAAATATCTAAGTCCAAAGGACAGGAACAACAAAGGGAAGAAATTTAACCAAAAAGAAAAACAAAAGTTCTTACATGGAACAGATATGTCAAAATACACCTAAAAATTGGAGGTACCACCCATGTTGTACCACAGAAAAGTGGTCTCGGTTTTCCCCTACGACCAATAATAAAAAAACTTACTAAATAAGCTATTTATAGTAACATAAAAGGGAAGTAATTAAAAAAAAACTGTAAGTGAACAAAAGAAGGATCTGCTAAATAAGCAATATACATACAAAACAAAGTCATATGACCTTTGACCCCTAAGTGTGACCTTGACCTTGAAGTGAGCCATCTGAAACATGCGCTCTGCACGTCGTTTGGATGAGGTGAACATTTGTGTCAGGTTTCTTTGAAATCCTTCAAGGGGTTCAAGAGTTACAGAGCTGAAGGGAAATTGCTAACCAACAGACAGACAGATAGACGGACACCGAGGCGATAACATAATACGTCCCTTCGGGCGTATAAAAAGGAATCGAGACCTTATGGTGATACAAGTTGTGTGCAAGTTTGGTTAAAATCAAATCATAAATGAAGTTGCTATTGTGCAGACAAGGTCAATATAGCTAATTTTGGCCCTTTCAGGGGCCATAACTCTGGAACCCATTATGGAATCTGGCCGGTTCAAGAAAGGAATCAAGATCTTATGGTGACACAAGTTTTGTGCAAGTTTGAATTCAA
The DNA here is from genome assembly GCF_021730395.1 of Mercenaria mercenaria. Lineage (NCBI taxonomy): Eukaryota > Metazoa > Mollusca > Bivalvia > Venerida > Veneridae > Mercenaria > Mercenaria mercenaria. Next base: position 8,303,138 of record NC_069372.1, read on the forward strand.
ATCATAAATGAAGCTGCTATTGTGCAGACAAGGTCAAAATAGATAATTCTGGCCCTATCAGGGGCAATAACTCTGGAACCCATAAAGGAATCTGGCCAGTTCAAGAAAGTAACCAAGATCTTATGATGATACAAGTTGTGTGTGAGTTTGGTTAAAATCAAATCATAAATGAAGCTGCTATTGTGCAGACAAGGTCAAAATAGCTAATTTTTGGCCCTTTCAGGGGCCATAACTCTGGAACCCATTATGGGATCTGGCCGGTTCACGAAATGAACCGAGATCTTATGGTGACAAGTTTTGTGCAAGTCTGTTCAAATTCAAATCATAAATGAAGCTGCTATTCTGCAGACAAGGTCAAAATAGCTAATTCTGGCCCTTTCAGGGGCCATCACTGTAGAACCCATAAGGAATCTGGCCAGTTCAAGAAAGGAACCAAGATCATATGATGATACAAGTTGTGTGCAAGTTTGGTTAAAATAAAATCATAAATGAAGCTGCTATTGTGCAGACAATGTCAAAATAGCTAATTCTGGCCCTTTCAGGGGCCATAACTCTGGAACCCATAATGGGATCTGGCCAGTTCAAGAAAAGAACCAAGATCTTATGGTGATACAAGTTGTGTGCAAGTTTGGTTAAAATAAAATCATAAATGAAACCACTATCATGCAGACAAGAAATTGTTGACGCATGGACGGACGGACTGGCGACGGACGAAGGGTGATCACAAAAGCTCACTTTGTCACTATGTGACAGGTCAGCTAAAAACCAACGGACAGACAAGCTCACTCCTTTATATCCCCCAAACTTTGTTTGTGGCAGTATAATGAGTGGGCACCTGGGTAGAACCACCAATCTTCCATGAGCCAGCTGGATAGTTTCCTCACATGAAGACACCCAGTTTGGCAAAGCAAAGTTTCAAACCCACATCAGTGAGGGGCAGGTGATACAGTCAGCAACCTTAACCACTCAGCCACGCAGGCCCTTTGGTAGAGGTATTTACCTACTTTAATTCATTTATTTAATTACCTTCCCACTGTCACCATTTTCTAAAATTCTGTCCATTTCATACTCATCACTAGTGTCCATTGGTTGAAGTCTCTTGCCAGGTCTTGCAGACCTCATCGGAGCTTCCCGTATTGGCACAGCCTGCCCATTTACCATGGGTGGTTTTTCGCCAAGAATATTTAACTCCTCCTTCTCATCTTTCATACTTTCCTCAGAGCTTCCCGTATTGGCACAGCCTGCCCATTTACCATGGGTGTTTTTTTGCCAAGAATATTTAACTCCTCCTTCTCATCTTCCATACTTTCCTCAACATACCTGAATACAGAGAGATTTGTAGATTTTTGTGAAATGAGTGGCCTTGATGCCTAAGTTATAAAATGTTCTCAGACTCAATCTCATGCTAAATTTCAAAAGAATTTGCAGCAAAAACTTATTGCAAAAGCACTTGACTGTTTTATGGAGCAGAATTAACAGAAAAAAACCCTATCAGGGAATACTCTTTTTGTATGTTACGCAAAATTACCTATTTTCATGTTTCTGAGGAGGTCCCTTTGAATATTTTGGTGACGGAATTCCCGACTGTGCCCGAGGCGGTCTAGATGTTGCGGAAGGGGGCGGATGTAGGGGCGCAGCAAAACCTTTGGGTGGGGTCAAATTCTCTGGTGGCTCTGTTGGGGATCTTACATCAAGGTCACGATCTATGTCTTTCTCTATATGACCGATTCTATCACGTCTTTTCTTCTTCTTTTTCTTTGGTGGTTTATCATCTCTGTTGAGATTTGGTCTAGGAGCATTTTCCAATGGCATCAACATAGGTGGTGGGAATATCTTTTTGCCCTCTAGCATACCTGTAAAATAATAGGATGATACCATCAGCTGTTTCAATGAACTTTTGTAGATACAATACACAGAGGAACATACTGTCTACAGACTGTGTCCAGAATACTTGTCATTCACTAGAAGCCGCCATGTAAGCTATAATACGGATACGAAAACATCAGTTATTATTCTTACACAAATTAAGCAATTAAAGATACCATACTTTTTTGAGTATTATCAATTTATTTATCTTTTTGTTGGGTTTAACGCCGCACACACACAATCATAGGTCAAATAGCGACTTTCCAGCTTTGATGGTGGTGGAAGTCCCCAGGTGCCCCTCCGTGCATTATTTCATCACGAGCGAGCACCTGGGTAGTACCACAAACTTTCCGTAAGCCAGCAGGATGGCTTCCTCACATGAAGAATTCAACGCCCCGAGTGTGGCTCGAACCCACATCGGTGAGGGGCAAGTTATTTGAAGTCAGCGACCTTTTTTTATCAATTTAGACTTTAAATAGTTTATATTAATTTATTTTAGGTGATTGTAAAACAAGTTCTACTTATTTGTATCGGTCAATCTCGACACCTCATTCTTGATGAAATCCATCGCCACGAGGGTATGAGAGAAGAGAAACTAGTTTCTTTTTAAATGCTTAGCGCCAAGTAAAGGAGCTAATGGTACAATTTTTCACGTCTTTTTTATGACGCGACAGGGGATCGAACCCACGACCTCCCGCACTCGAAGCGGTCTCTCGACCACTAGGCTATCGAGGCAGTTTATAATGACACTGCACAACAAACAATATGCTGTTTTTTGGCATCACTGTCCTTGATGTTGTTCTATATTGATGTCATATACCATTATATTACAGAGGAAATCCTTAAAGTTGAAATATACATTAAACAGTTAAATACAGTTTGTTTATATATAGAATCTCTATAATTACCAAATAGTCAAAATTATTATTTATATCCCTACTGTTTTGGTACACTTTTAAAATAATCTTCAATATTTTATGCCGTATTTGTACCATATACGATACAAAAATAAACAAGAGCCGTTTTTGACAGCAACACTCGGCTATTTAACAGCCTTGTTAATTGAATGAAAATAAAAGTCGAAAAAATGGCATAATTTTGTAAAAAAACATAATAGAGTTGTGGGAACTGTGCCATGCAAGTTATCACAGTGCATAAGTGTGTGAAGTTTCAATCTATTCCCATAATTGGTTACCGAGACACCAACTTGAATACAAAAACTAAACAAAATCGGGTGCCGACGCTGGTGCAGACGAACGGGCCATACCATTCTTTGTGTCCAGCGAAAAATGTACTACCTGGAGGCCTTCATGTCGAGTCTTGTCTACTGCTCTCCCTGCCCGACTGGTTACCAGATGGAGGACTTGTTAAGTCCCTGAGATTAGACCCTGAACTTGGCCTGTTTACCGGTGAGGGTTGTTGCGTGGCTGGGGTTTGGGAGGAGGAGGCTGCATTTACGGAGGTTTAGTGCCAGGAAATATTAAAACAAGAGCACCATGATGGTCCTGAATCGCTCACCTGTCCCAACATGACCCAGTTTTGAACTGAGTATGACGTCGTTTTTTTCTATTATTTGACATAGTGACCTAGTATTTGAGCTCATGTGACCCAGTTTTGAACTTGACATAGATATCGAGATAAAAATTCTGACCAAGTTTCATGAAGATCCATTGAAAAATATGGCCTCTAGAGAGGTCACAAGGTTTTTCTATTATCTGACCTAATGACCTAGTTTTTGAAGGCACTTGACCCAGTTTCTAACTTGACCTAGATACCATCAAGGTGAACATTCTCACCAATTTTCATGAAGATCTCATGAAAAGTACGGCCTCTAGAGAGGTCACAAGGTTTTTCTATTAATTGACCTAAGGACCTAGTTTTTAAAGGCACGTGACCCAGTTTCGAACTTGACCTAGATATCATCAAGGTGAACATTCTGACCAATTTTCATGAAGATCTTATGAAAAGTATGGCCTCTAGAGAGGTCACAAGGTTTTTCTATTTTTAGACCTAATGACCTAGTTTTTGACACACGTCATCCACTTTCAAACTTGACCAAGATATCAAGGTGAACATTCTGACTAATTTTCATGAAGATCCATTGAAAAATAAGGCCTCTAGAGAGGTCACAAGGTTTTTCTATTTTTAGACCTAATGACCTAGTTTTTGACCGCATGTGACCCACTTTCAAACTTGACATAGATATCAACAAAGTGAACATTCAGACCAACTTTCATGAAGATCCATGGAAAAATATGGCCTCTAGAGAGGTCACAAGGTTTTTCTATTTTTAGACCTAATGACCTAGTTTTGGACCGCACGTGACCCAGTTTCGAACTTGACCTAGATATCATCAAGGTGAACATTCTGACTAATTTTCATGAAGATCCATTGAAAAATATGGCCTCTAGAGAGGTCACAAGGTTTTTCTATTTTTAGACCTACTGACCTAGTTTTTCAAAGCACGTAACCCAGTTTCGAAACAGATCTAGATATCATCAAGATGAACATTCTGACTAATTTTCATGAATATCCATTTAAAAATATGGCCTCCAGGAAGGTCACAAGGTTTTTCTATTTTTAGACCTAATGACCTAGTTTTGGACCGCACGTGACCCACTTTCGAACATGGCCTAGATATCATCAAGATGAACATTCTGACCAATTTTCATGAAGATCCATTGAAAAATATGGCCTCCAGTAAGGTCACAAGGTTTTTCTATTTTTAGACCTAATGACCTAGTTTTGGACCGCACGTGACCTAGTTTCGAACCTGACTTAGATATCATTAAGATAAACATTCTGGCCAATTTTCATGAAGATCCATTGAAAAATATGGCCTCTAGAGAGGTCACAAGGTTTTTCTATTTTTAGACCTACTGACCTAGTTTTGGAAAGCACGTGACCCAGTTTCGAACTTAACCAAGATATCATCAGGATAAACATTCAGACCAACTTTCATACAGATCCCATGAAAAATATGGCCTCTAGAGAGGTCACAATGTTTTTCTATTATTTGACCTATTGACCTAGTTTTTGATGGCACGTGACCCAGTTTTGAACTTGACCTAGATAGCATCAAGGTAAACATTCTGACTAACTTTCATGAAGATCCATTGAAAAATATGGCCTCTAGAGAGGTCACAAGGTTTTTCTATTTTTAGACCTACTGACCTAGTTTTAGACCGCAGTTGACCCAGTTTCAAACTTGACCTAGATATCATCAAGATGAACATTCTGGCCAACTTTCATAAAGATCCCATAAAAAATGTGACCTTTAGAGTGGTCACAAGCAAAAGTTTACGCACGGACGCACGCACGCACGGACGACGGACGCTGCGCGATCACAAAAGCTCACACTGTCACTTTGTGACATGTGAGCTAAAAATAGATAGTAATTTCAAATGTTACTGCCCATACAAATGGAAACTAATACATGTATTAAAGAAAAGCAGTCTACACAAAAAGAATCTAAATATAGATATAATATTTCTGCAATTGTCCCAACACGTGTTAACTGAAATTAAAGAATGGTACAGTTGACACATTACAACTGAAATAAATATAAAAAACTCAAACCTTTGAAATAAAATGTTCCATTATTCTTTGTTTATGTCTTCTCCTTATTCAGTGATGTCTGGTGCGGTGATTGCATCTGGAATATGTGACATTAGAGTGTCGAGTGTTTCAGCTGAATAAAACATGTTGAAGGTTACAGTACCAGTACATTTTCACAAGGAAATTACAATGTCATATATGCTCGAGTAGTTCCAGCACAGGCTAACCCCGATAGATAATGTCTGAAGTGCTGGCTAAGGATGTATGTCACCTTAGGTTACTCTATTTTCGTTTTCTATTAAGGTTAATAGGCCTACCTAACAAGAGCTGACCGTAAGACAGCGCGCTCCACTATTCGGCGATTTGACAGTAAAATGAATATGTTGTGTAAGAGACCTCTACTTTAAAAGGAAGATACACCATGGGGCATAATTCTGTCAATAACAGAAATTAGAGTTATTGGGATTGTTACCATACATGCAGATGACGATGGTAAAGATATATTTTGTGGTTCAGGTCATTATCTTATATAGTACCAAAGTTATATCCAGAAAACGAAGTTTGTCAGAAAGTTAAAGAATGAAAGGGGCATAATTTGGTTAAAATACAAATCAGAGTTATGATGATGATAAAGATACATTTTAAGTGTCAAGTCTTTATCTTACACTGCACAAAATCCAGAAAAAGAAGATTGCAAAAACACTTCAGGTACGAAAGGGGCATAATTCTGTCAAAAATATAATTAGAGTTATGTGACCTTGACCTTGCACATACTTTGCTTGTATGCTGGAAATGTTTATGTGAACTTACAGTAAGATATAAGCAAAAGTAACAAAGGTTGCCGAAACATTTTAACCTTAAAAGTAATCAAAGTATAACACCTTGGTGACCTTGACCTTGGATATAATGGGCCCAGTCCCTGCATATATTTTGTCTGTATGCTGGACAATGTTTATGTACACTTACAGTAAGATATACACAATAGTAACAAAGATGAGACAGAAAAACAAAGGTTGCCGAAAAACTCTTACCTTAAAATTAACGTAAGTATAACACTTTGGTGACCTTGACCTTGGGTATAATCGGCCCAGTCCCTGCACATACTTTGTTTGTATGCTTGACAATGTTTATGTGAAGTTAGAGTAAGATATAAGCAATAGTAACAAAGATTTGACAGAAAAACAAAAGTTGCTGAGAAACTTTACCAAGACAGCTCACGCCGACGCCGGGGCGAGTAGAATACCCACCTTATTCTCAAAATAGTGGAGCTAAAAAAATTAATATATACTAGTCGCTGCCTTAGAAATAAAACAACTACCTTAAAATAATAAGGTAAAATCTAACTGTAAAAGTATGAAAAAATCTGTTTCACCATGATACGCCTTTAAATGTTTTCAATGATATATGAATACACCTTTAAAATTTTTGAAGAATACAGTAAAATTTTAACATAGACATGATGGAACCGTTTATTCTATTTGAAATTAATAGTTGACGGATTGTGGTGGGGCTTGGTGCATGTGTGTGATTGTATTCATCTGAAACGAAATTATCGATACTTCATTTGAAAATTCGGACACAGTGGTTTGTGGAATATTTGAATAGCACTTTTCTGCGCGCTAGTTCATTCATTTCATTAACACAGCTTGATGTTGCGTGACTCATGAATACAGCGGCAAGGAACACTTTTTATGAGTGCCACACCAACCTATACACATATACGACCAATTAAGCAGTTTGTGAGAAGATTCCATGTGCGCCTCATAGCAGTATATTATGCATAGGTGGTAACCTGGGTAGAATTACAGAACTTCCACTAGCCAGATGAATGGCTTCTCCGCATGGAAGAATTCTCTCAAGCGGGAGGCAAGTGATTCGAAACCAGTGACCTTAACCAAGGAGGGAATGGGAGAACCATAATATAAAAGTAACAGATCTGTTTAGTTCAAGAATGACTTTAATATCATGTAACTGAAATATACAAAATACGAAAAATATAAATATGGAAAACTAAACATCCTGAATGTAGAGACATTTCACATAAAATGTGTTAGTTAAAGCAAGAAACAAGTGTATTCAACTTCAATATCGTTTAATGCAATGTTATATTCCCAGAAATCATGATACATGAATGCAAGTTATTGGTTTATATACCTTTCTCGACAATATTAATGTGTGTTATCGGACTCAAATCCAAGACCACGAAAATTTTGAGGATTTTTATCAAAAAAAGTTCATCATTTGCAATTGTTTCAACACATGCTATTGCTCAACACCTTAGAAGACATATGGCCACCAGTAACTGGTGAAAAACATCGATGAAGATTACTCAATGCTAATTCAACATTACCATGGAAATTACTGATTTTCAAACATAGTTCATTCAAAGAATGACAACTGTGTTACACTCGGTCTATTCAAAGAAAGACAACTGTTTTACACTTGTTTCTTAGCTATAACTAACAGGACGGATTTACATGATCACAGATACTTTCATAAAATATTAATATGAAATCAAACAAATCATTAAAATGTAGAAGTTACAAAAATTCAAATATTAAAGTCAATAAGTTAACACAGATTAATCATAAACAAAAACTATTTTGGACATTTAATATAGTAAGAATGCGAGAATACAGCACACTGTTTACCAACAAATATTTCGCCAATTCTATTCTGATGCGAGCTGTACTGTACTTGTATACTGTAAAATTAGACATTTTTGGAAAACTAAAAGCTTCTCATATTTAAAAATGAAATACGTTTGTGTGGTATATTAGAATTATATATGTGAGACATATATACCATATAACCCCGGTCATAAGACTACTTCGGCCACAAGACGAGGACCTACTTTGGATAAAAATCTTATTCAACTATTTCTAACCTTTATTACACTTTTGCTAGTAATTATTTTTCCACACATACAAAAATGTAGCAAGTATAGTGAAAATAAGTGCCGCACACAAATTTCTAATTTTACAGTATATAGTTGTTATTTTAATGATTTATTTGCCAGATTATTTTCTCAAAAGTATCATATAAACTTTAATGAGATATGTGTTAACTTTTATTATAGTTCTTTTTTCAAATAATGGCTTTTTTTTAATTTTGTATTTTTAAACATATTCTATAATCTTGCAAACTTTTCAATACTTCCTAAATTAAGTTGGAAGCTTTTGCTTTCACTAAATATCTTCTTAGTTTCTAGTGCATTTAAAAATAACAAGAAAATAACACCAAAGAATAATGCCGTGAATTGGCACTGAAATATACATTGGTTAAAAGTGAAACAATGGAATGATTTGAACTTTTTTCGAGGACTATAAAGGCACTTCTACTAACAATTCACTATAAAGCATGATTTGAAATACAGACTGTGTTCATTTAAAAATTGATTTGATTCGAACAAGTGAAATCAACAACATAAAGGCCGTATCTGAAAATAACCTCTGTCTCATAATTTTTCGGTGCACCGGTAATAGAACAAACTATATGGCACCAAACATGAAAATGTTTTCAAAATTGTTTAAGTTATAAAATTTTCTGAATTATAAACTGAATTTCAAGAATTGTTTTCATTCTGGTTCAACATTGTTACAGTTCTTTCCCCTTTTGTTAGACACATGTTTTTTTTTTTTACAAATGGTACACAGAACTACAAAAAACAATTTAATAATGATAAAACATTGACTAACAAATACTGCCTAGTGAGGTATTTTTAAAATTTATTAAACCTAATCTATTCCCATTAATTCATCTGCATTACAAAATACATGAAAATTCAAGGTGGTTTCATCATCCGCCCTAAAAAAACAACTTATTTAATTTAAATTTATGCAAATTTTAAGGACAGCGTACTCGGTCTGCCCCCACCCCTATCCCCAACCCCAATAATTTTGAGCACACATTATAAAAGTGTGTGTTCAAGCTGGTTTGGGAAATATTTGTACATCAAAATTCAACACCACTTAGACACAATTCGTATTTTTGTATTTCCTTTTATAAGGACTATACAACAATACCACTTACAGAAATGAAGAGCATACCAACTCTGCTTTCAAATGTTTAAAAAATACTAAGTTTACAACTACTGTTAATAACAAGGTGAAACTTTTCTAATTTATTGATGCTGTAAACATATTGTACAAGCCTATATAGATACTGGCGCAAGTATGAAATTTTGTACTAAAAAGATGCTTTATTTCTAGACAAATGAGACTATACACGAATTATGTTAGTAACCAAGCAATCAGTTTTAAAGAATGTTCATTCCCAAACTCGGAAAACAACTGCAGAATTCACAGAAAACTCCATCCAAAACATTTTCAGCTCTCATGACTTGTACATGTACTTTGTATCTAGTATTGATGTCATTAACTTCTTCTTCTATCCTATTGGAGGGAAATAATTGTTTTCTTATATTTAGGCCTGTTTTTGGCATTTGAAATTCATGCTGAGGTATATTAAGTCAATGATTCAGATCAAGTACTGACTTAACATCAGTTTATTGTACAGCGGGCATTGTTTTATATTACAAGCTGATAGCGCCATACACCAGTAACATAACTTTATACTACCATTGTCTTAAGCAGACATCTCTAATATTGCAAGCAGCTCATAAAAATTGTTTCCATAGTAAAACTGGCTTCTCTGCCAAATATCTTTAGTAAAATTTTAAAATCTACATAACTACATGTAAAATTAAAATATATTAAGGATAAAAGGGGAACAACTACAATAAAGCTATATCATCTCTCGTTACTTTGAATTACCTCCCTTGATATCAGGGTGTTTTGGTTTGCTTTTTTTTTAAAACATGTTGACAAAATTTATGATATACTTAACTTTTTAGTGTGTATTTTAAAGCTTATAACAAAGTAAATATTTAGTTTCTATGACAAGTAAAGTATTTATTTAGGATTGGAAAGTACACACGTTACGTAGATGATACCAACAAAATAACAGGACGGATATTCTCAGCGAGTTAATTCGATGTACAAATATAGAAGGACGGTAACAAGGTATCCAAGTACAACAGTTAAATATATAAATAAAAACATATATCACAGACTACTAATATCTTCCACTAACAGTGCTCAACATAAAATTATATACATGTACTTAATATATCACCTTTCATATACTTTCTGTAGACAGATTTTCAAATTTTGTTTCATTTGTGTTAGTCATTTTTTAACAGTGTTTAAGTCATTTAACTGTAAATATTTAAGCTACCAAATGTTCACAGATTCAGTACAAGAACTGACCTGCTCTCAACCAACAACTGACAACTTCCCCACTCCTAACATTTATAAAATTGGCCATAAAATCATATACCTGTTTTTAAGTGTGATAATTTGTAAATAATTAGATATTATTTTCAAACAATGAATGACCAATACGAGACATAAAACCTTTTACTTATAAAACAACAACAACAACAACAAAAAACTTAACTGTTTAGCGATACACATAAATAAGAAGTGCTACAAAACGTTTCAAGAAAAATAATTTGCAAAATGACTTCTATGACCTATACTTAAATATTCTTATTAAGATTAATGATAAATGAAGAAATCCTGAACTGAAAGTGTATTAAAAACAAAAATAACTTATTATGAGCTGAAAAATTATAAATAATAAATATACTGCTCACTGGAGCACTGCTCGAGGGATTCATATTGTCCTGGCCATTTCTATGTTTTCTTTGCTTAAATTGCTCGAAATCCTTGACAACTCCAGCATTTCACTTGTCCGCTTGTGACCTCCAGCGATTGTTGTTTCACTGTGAAGTCATATGTTGTATGTATAATCAAAGTGAAATTAGCATGTCACAAAAATAAACATAAAACACATTTAAATTTTTCACATAGGTATGTATGTTTTAAATGTGCAAAGCTCACATCAAAAGTTATATCATAAATAACATAAAGCAAAAATGAATTAACTATGAAATAAATATCTGATGAGTGCTGACAAAATGCCGTAACAGTGCAAGAATTTTGGTCGTCATGACAACCTTATATACATTTTCACTTTCCAGAACTACATGTATAATTGTATATTAATGCAAGAGTGTGACAACAATATCATAATTTTCCCATAAAATCTTCAGTTAAATATTCATTTACAAAATCAGTTGAGCCATGTAAACTTTCCAGTAGTGTTTAAAACCGCACAAATGTATTGCTAATTTTTCATCCATTGTTCACTTTTACCATAAAAAGAAATACTATAATTGTGAATGTGTATTTGTATGTAAATTAGTGTTCACACAACAATTATGTAAATGTCAAATAAAATGTATGAATTTTATTCCAATCCAACCCCCTTCTTTGATGCTATGCAACTGTAGCCATATTGTCTTTTTTTCAGAATCTATGAACACATTTATTTGTGAAAGTACAAATGTAAAAGCTGTGATTGCTATACAAAGACTTAAAAATGCCATTTTGCTCTATAATATACAGTAGTGAAGTAAGCATGAAACAAGGGAAGTAACTGTGAAGCAAATACTATAGATTTATATATGCATTTAGTGAAATGAAATATTAGACCTGGTAAAAGTTTGGATGAAAATATAACAACAATAATTTTATCACATCTGCTTAACCCTGACCCTCCTAAATTTCTACAAAGAACTTGTCCATCGTTCAAAGGAGTGCTACGGACTGAATTGCGAACAGTGCAGATCTTGACCAGACTGCAAGGATGTGCAGGCTGATCATGATCTACACTGGTCGCAAAATCAGAATCAAGCATGTCCAGCATGATAAGGGTTAAAAAACAACCTAATTAATGACATACAGGAGAGCAAACTCCTGACACCTGTTTAAAAACAAGCTACTTTCATATTTATTATGGGGAAATAACTTGTAAAATGCTGTTTCTTTCTTATAAAACCTGTTTGCAATATCTGTCTGCTGTAATAATACTTACTGCATTAAGATACATACATGTATGCAAAGTATGTATAATAAATATAAATTCACTGTTCTAAACTATAAATATCAATTAACATTTGAATAAATATCACATAAACTTTGGCATGTTAGGTAATTCATTTTAATCATGCTTTAGTATTATCACAAAGACATAGCTTTTTTGTAGTAATTTAGCAGTCCATTTGAGTATTTACGGTCCATGATTGTAAATATGAACAAACTTTGACTTCCTATTCAAGTAACAAGAATTTCTCCGAAGAAAATATGTAAAGAGCTTTGAAATGTATTGAAAAAATATCCTTTTGAACTTTTACAGAAAAGTCCTTACTCACAGAGCAAGAAACATTTTCTTTTCATCTTTGCCAAAATGAAAAGACAAGGAAAGTTAACTTATAAATATGTATAGAAAAGTCTTTCTTCAAAGCCTTTTTCCCCCAACACTGAAGTTTTGAACAATTTGATTCAATCACACAACATGCTACCATCCTATATATCACTCTATAAAAATGGGAGAATTTTTTTTACGACTTAAGTTTCATTTCTACTTGAAGTAGGTGGTCTTGCAGGTCTCCGAGGTGGGGACGGGTGCTTGTACCGGAAGTTTGCTGTACTGGTGCTCTGTCGGCCGCGGGGGAGAGGGGGTTTAGCACTACTTGTTCTCATTACGTTACTATGTGTATCCTGAAATTAAAAACACAATTTTTGTTTACACCATATCATAAAACTTATCATTATTACTCATTTTTTCCGAACACAAAGCATTTTAAAATAGTAGTCAAATAAATATATAGGGTCTCTGAACTCCATGAAACAGTCTGAAGTGATAATTCTAAGTTTGAAGACCAGTTCAAAAACTTTTGCATCTGATTGGCTGTTACAGAGCACTATTTTTTGAAATCAGCCAATGGCATGGGTTTACTCTGAGACTGGTTTCTGAGCTAAACTTTACATCCTGCAGGCTAGTAATTACTTTTTAAATGAACAAGATACTAACAACTCATTCATAGATAACACATTCTAATGAATAACGACTTTTAATCTAGCCAAATTAATTTGTTTATGATAGTTAAACTAGAGCTGCTTTTGAGAAAAGTGCATGCCTCCCACAACAGCCTAATCATCTGAATAGTAAGTCTGTCTTTATATGCTGTTTGCGGCCTATTGGTATTCACATGTTGGAGTAACCGGCCCACATCTGTGTCTCGGTAATTATATCTAAGGGCCGTAATTCAGAGTGCCTAGGCCGATTTGGCTATTTATCGAACTTAGCCAATGACTTATTGGCAAATACATTTTGTTCAAGTTTGGTGAAGATCAGATGAGAACTGTCGGACTTAGAATGCGGACAAGCATTGTGACAGACACACAGACAGGAGTAAATATGTCTCCTACACCACTGTGTGGTGGGAGACATGACAAGCTTATATAAAATTGAAATGTTGTAAAATGTAAAGTACATTTTCTATGAAATAAACCAGGAGCTGCGTTCAATAATCGCTTGATACCCCCGGTGGCATCCTTGTTGATACAAAGCAACCTAAGTCCAAAACGAGGTCAAGTTCAAGGTCAAGGTCAAACTGAGGTCAGGTGATGTCTGAAGATGAGAAATGGTCACAGTTTACATCTGCATTAGTATCAAGTCATTCTAGTTAGGGGTATTGATGCTAGACGAAACAGTCCCATTTGATTAACCTCAAATGGATGGACGAAAGAACGGACGGACAGGACAATCACTATATGCCTCTCGCATCAGTAGATGCTGGGGCATAAGAAGTAGAAAAGCACACGTTGCCCAATACGACATTAAAATGAAAATGTTCCTGGCTCTGTTAAATTGAGCTTGTTCATGGACAGTAGTGGAAATGCAAGCTACTATCCATGCCCTCTGACAAAACTCAACATTTTACACATTATATGTACCAGAATATAATTAAGAGACATAGAGTACAAATCCATGAAAAGTGGCATATGGTTCCCAGATAAAATAATGGCTTTGCTGTGAATGAGAAAACAATGGGCAGAACTAAACAAACTCGAATTTAGAAAGGGTATTTGTGGTTATGGATCATAAGTCCATGTGATTTTTGTATATTTACAGGATTCCTCTCAGGTAGTTCATATAAAGTCTTTACTTTTTGTGCCCGACTGTAAAAGTTATTGACAACAACATAATCATGCCACTGAATTATAATCACATAAATACATGCAGGTAATTTATAAATGAATTGAACTAATTTCATATCAATTTCTTTGTAATATAAATAACCTCTGTATTCCCAAAATCACTTTAAAGTATTCCTTTGGACACTTTTAGATTTTAGTTTATTTCACTACTATGAAGGTATGTCAGCTCCTTTTTAAAAATAAATCTTTCCAAAACATAAGAATACATTTGTTACCATAAAAATCTAAGGCAATAGGCTCCAGCTTCACTGATTATTGTGAGATCATTTGATTTCAAGGGCATAATACTTTGTGGTTTTCAGAAAATATGCCTCACCAGGTGCATAAGGATATGTAATGTAACTTTTGAATTTTAAATTGTGGGTTTCGCATTTGTGTACTGAGATTAAAGTTCGTGAATTGAAATTACCATAAAAATTAGTTCATCCTTCCCCACTGCAAATATTAAAGACTTTACAATAGCAGAAAGTAAAATCTGTCTATGAGCTGATAGAGGAAAGAGTTCCCAGGCTAACACCACATGGTTATGTATGCATTTCTGAATATGATATTACAGTAAGTAAATGCCGTGTATTATAACAACTATCTAGGAGAGACAGAGAGCAGAGGTACCCCAGGCTGGATGTAAAGCACAAGTTCTAAGCCTATTACAGCAATAACAATTTAAGTTATATGCCATGATTTTTGTATCCCTAATCCAGTTCAATAACTAACATCTCACAATTACCATCCCAAAAGTATTAGAAATTTTTACAGAATACATAAATGTTGAACTTGACTAATACTGTATGGAATGCCACAAAATAATGACTTACTCAATTAATTATTTAATGGAATGTGTAATAAATTACATCACAATTTGTTGACAACGGAGAAAATTTGAAATTTAACACATGCAAAAAGGGATTTAAATTTTACACTGAGCTTGTAAATATATATATATGAATATTTCATATGTGATAAATGTTAAAAAAATATTTACAATGTGCATGCACTAAATTTTCTATTTGTAAAGTACATTCGAAACAATACATGTATTTGTGTGATATGAAAAAGCAATATTTTGGTTAATTTTCATATTAGAATAAATTTTATCACAAAATTAAACCTATGAATACAATGAATGTGAAATATAGGCAGAATTATCGTAAAGTTACCGTACTACCATTATTTGCCCAAGAAATATCCATGCACACAATATTAAACTTACACTACCTCTAAATAGTTTCCTCAACTTTCTCCTCTGTGATCTCAGAACTTTCCTATTTATAGTACAACACAATTTAAAATATGAAAAGCTAAATCTGCACATTTTCAACAACAATTTGACCCATCCACAGTTTTTCTGCACAACAATTTTTACATCAGCTGTTACTAAAACATTTTAAGACAATATGTAAAAACATTTTTGCAGTGTTTATTTATTTACTTATTTTTTGGTTGGGTTTAACGACACATTTTAGGTCATATGGTGACTTTCCAGCTTTGATGGTGGAGGAAGACCCAAGGTGCCCCTCCGGGCATTATTTCATCACAGGCCGGCGCCCGGGTAGAAAGCTAAATCTGCACATTTTCAACAACAATTTGACCCATCCACAGTTTTTCTGCACAACAATTTTTACATCAGCTGTTACTAAAACATTTTAAGACAATATGTAAAAACATTTTTGCAGTGTTTATTTATTTACTTATTTTTTGGTTGGGTTTAACGACACATTTTAGGTCATATGGTGACTTTCCAGCTTTGATGGTGGAGGAAGACCCAAGGTGCCCCTCCGGGCATTATTTCATCACAGGCCGGCGCCCGGGTAGAACCACCGACCTTGCGTAAGCCAGCTGGATGGTTTCCTCACATGAAGAATTCAACGCCCCAAGTGAGGCTCGAACCCAAATCGATGAGGGGGAAGTGATTTGAAGTCAGTTTTGCAGTGTTTAATCATTCCCCATATTTGTGTATGTTTTGGGTTGAGCACCATTTTTCAACAGTATTTCAGTTATGTGACAGTGGGTAGTTAACCTAACCAGTGTTCCAAGATTCTGTACCAGTACCAATTTAACCTATTCTCTGCAAGTAGCTTCCAACTTCACCACAAAAATTACAGGTGGGGAGCAAATGATTTCAGACACAGTGTTCTATTACCAAATGGTCAAAGAGAACATACACCATCCCCAGGAATTGGACTAATGACCCAATGATTCATAGATCTGAGCTCTCCCTATTGAGCTATGCGGGTGGGCCAAGGTTCCTTTTACCAAAGCTAAATTGCTCTCATGGAGATGACTTTCCAATATGAATTAGCTTGTGGAGCAAAAGTTATTAGATGCAATTTTAATTTTTCACAAAGAACACAAAAATACCAAAGTATTATTAACCTTACTGATACTAATTAGAAATCTATTATAATTGAAAGTATTCCATATACAAGTTATATTTGAATTTCTGTGTTACAGGCAACCAAGATGACTGTTTACCTTATCAATTTTTCAAAACTCTCTACCAATAATGATTTGTTCCCTGAAGGTAAGTAACATAATTCAGAGGTGGTTTATAATTAAAGAATGACTATAGACAAAATGTCTGTTGTTAAACTGCCAGGCAGAAAATTTGCCTAGTCAGAGACCCAACCTCTCAACTTAGATTTGTCAATATTCAGCACAATAAATTGTAAATTAAGCACCAAAAACTTGAAGAGCACAACCATCCAAAGCTAGATTTAGTGTCTCTAAACAATAAAGTTAAAACAATTAAAAGCACAATAAGTCACTTACCAATTTCTTAACAGCTATCTAGAAGAAGTTGTATAAAATATGTTACTATTTTTACTGCAAAAAATATCTAGTTTTAAAACTTTAAATCACATCTAAAAGCTACAAAAGTTGTTTATAGTAACTAAAAGACTGACAAGCATGAAACAGACATACCTGCGGAACAGACTGAGACAGTGGTCTCCCTTGATTAGGTCTTGCAGATGGACCCCTGAATCCCTGGGGTGGGGGGATCAATGGACCCACTTCTTCGTCCTCATTTACCCCATTGTCCTAAAAAATCAAATTACATTATAACCAATAATTATTGCTCTAGACTATCAAAATTAATTTTAAGGATACAAGGATACATGTAGTTATACCGGCATTACATATCTAGGAAATATTTCATAGACAATGCATTTTCACCTACGAGGCACTGTTTTATACCAAATACCCATGTGAGATAATCTTTTTAATGCTAACTGTAGGGGACCTCTCACAAAAAGGTGTTAAATTGCCATGTCTTTTTTTAGAAACAACCATGTTTAAGTACACAATTCATGTCATCATCGGGTCTGTGATGCCACCTATATGGTCTGTTCTGTAAAATAATGTGGTAATCGTGTTGTCAGGATGGCAAGAAAATAGATCTACTCTATACCAAATGAGTTGTTGTAAGAAGAGAATGCATATCAACATTTAAGATAATTCCTCAGGCCAGCTTATCTTATCCACAAATCACAGTTGTAGATCAACTTTAAACACAGTTTATTGTTGTTTTTTTGTTGTTGTTGTTGGGTTTAGAGTCACACTGACACAATTTAGGTCATATGGTAACTTTTCCATCTTTTGATGGAGGAGGAAGACCCCAGGTATCCCTCAGGGCAATACATGTCATAACTAGAACTGTCACAGGAGTGACGAATAATTCTTTAAATCTTTCAAGCCTTTTACGAGTTATTGTCCGCAAACCACGACTTTGGCAAATTTTAAATTGGAATGGTGTCATTACTACGTCAAACATGAGGGTCATGATGACCCTATATCGCTCACTTGTTTAACATGGCCTTGGAATCATCAAGACAAACATTCTGACCAAGTTTCAAGAAGACAGGTCATAAATGTGGCCTCTACAGTGTTAACAAGCTTTTCCTTTGATTCAAGTGGTGACCTAGTTTTTGACCCCACATGACCCAGTTTCGAACTTGGCCTAGGAATCATCAAGATATACATCCTTAATAAGTTTTATGAAGATAGGGTCATGCATATGGCCTCTAGTGTTAACAAGCTTTTCCTTTGATATGAGGGGGTGACCTAGTTTTTTGACCCCACATGACCCAGTTTCAAATTTAGCCTAGGAAATCATCAAGATAAACATTCTGACCAAGTTTCATGACGACAGGGTCATACATGTGGCCTCAAGAGTGTTAACAAGCTTTTTCTTTGATTTGACCGGGTGACCTAGTTTTTGACCCCACATGACCCAGTTCCGAACCTGACCTAGAGATCATCAATATAAACATTCTGTGCAAGTTTGTATCAAATCAAAGCATAAATGAAACCTCTATATGGCTGAAAGGGCCAAAATAGAAAAATTTGCCCCTTTCAGGAGCAGTAACTCTAGAACCCATGATGGAATCTAGCCGGTGTTCGAAAGGAACTGAGATCTTACTGTGACTTAAGTTGTGTGTAAGTATGGTCAAAATTAAATATATAAAATGTCACTTCTATCATGTTAACAAGGTAAAAATTAACAAATTTTTGGCCCTTTCAGGGTTCAATCAGGGGCTGTAACTCTGGAACCTATGATTGGATCTGACGGATTCATCATGGAATCCAAGATCTATTGTTGTTAAAGATATTTTGCAAGTTTGTATCAAAGCAAACCGTAAATGAAGTCTCTATATGGCTGCAAAAGCCAAAATAGCAAAAAAGCCAGTTTTTGTAAGGAACAGAGATATTATGCCAATACAAGTTGTGTGCAAGTTTGATTAAAATCAATTGCAAAATGTGGTCTCTATTGTGTTAACAAGAAACTGTGGACAGACAACAGATGACAAAAGCTCATCTTGTCACTATGTGACAGGTGAGCTAAAAATGTACAGGGAAACATTTTAAGCAGGCAGTGGAAAATCAGGTCCTGGAAAGATTTATTCATGTTGGAAGAGTATGAAAAGGCAATTAGTAAAGATTCAGAAGGCAATGTATGGTTTGGTGGTTTTAGAGAAAGCTGTTGATGTATAGGGAAACTAAAAGTAAACATACAAATAGAATATTACTAATGGGAAAGACATTTCATATAAATCACTATATTGAATCATTAATGTAAGAGACTGAATGCAAACGGTCATCATAATTATACAATACAATGATATCAGAGTTACTTCCCTTGAAAAATAAGCTTCTGAAACCAAGAGGAAGTTATATTGTTTGGAAAATATATAACTTCCCTTGAAAAATAAGTTTTTGAAACCAACATAGGAAGTTATATTGTTTGGAAAAAATATAATCACCAACTACGTAGACATTTAAATTTTAGTTCTCTGTAAATTTACCAGGTCAGTTATTTCATTTTATTATCTTTATCACCTTTTTGTCACATTTTAGTACTTATTGTTATTAAAAACTGCTCAAATTTAAAAATGTAAAAAATATCATGTATATAAATCTGGGGCATAAAAAATGAAAATTACATAACACAATCATGAAAATGTTTTATGAAGTCTGTCATGTTTAAAATTATATTTCAGGATGTTTCATACACCAGATTACTATCACAGTATATCCAAGAGATTGTCTGAGGTCCTGGACGATATTGGAGTAAATGAAAATATTGTGATGAAGAGGAGGAGGGCAGCTTTACTGACAGAAACTATGGACACAATCACATACAGAGCAAATGGTGAACAACTTACTGTTTATAATTTAGGCAGTCTATCAGAGGGCACCACAACACTAGGACTGAAATCAGATCTTGACATACTTGGCTGTGTAGATAATAGCATTGTGATACAGGACTGGTCTGAATGGACTCCAGGTAAACCTATCTACCTGATGATTCAGAATGAAAAAACACCACCTGGTTATTGTCTTCTACAGGTACTTAGGCCTGGTGCTCCACTTCCTGTTACAGTTGAAACGGGTAATGACTTCGTAAATGATACACAAGGAAGGATCTTGATGAAGAACACAGTAATAAAAATTACAATGCTAGGACGCCAGCGACAAGGACCATCAGCAGCATCACCTGCACAACCAGGTTTTCGTGCACTTGACCTTGTAGTTGCATATCCTTGTAAATCATGGCCCCAGTCAGCAAGAGCTTGGCTGCACCAACAAGAAGTAAATACATGGCCTACAGCAGAAATGAAGAGATATGCAAAATCAACAAAGTGTTTTGTTGTTGGTGTTGGCAGCAGAGCAAGTGAAAATGCAGCCTTTCAATGGAGAATTTCTACATCATTAGCAGAACGCTGCTTGATGTTCAATTTGAATATTACTCAGATAAAATGTTACATCTTAATGAAAATGATTCTTAAAACATACATTAATGTTGAAAATCTTGACCATGAAAGTTACATTTCAAGTTTCATGTGTAAAACTGTTTTATTTCACTGTATAGCAAGTAATCCTTCATGTGTATGGAAGGAGTGTAATATATTAAACTGTTTAAATTACTGTCTATTTACACTGAACAATTGTTTATTGAATGAACATTGTCCCCATTTCATTGATCATGAAAACAATTTAATGGCAGGAAAATTTTCTACTGAAGTAAAACAGCAGTTACTTGAAAGACTGTCAACTTTGATACCATTTGATGGCATTTCTCTTTTTGGAATTCAGATTGACAAGCTTGGTGAAAGACTTCAGATTAAGCTCAATATGATAAATGAAGTACATCATGATATACCACTGCCAGATGAGTGCACAATGGATGTAACAAGTAGTTTATTACACAATATAGCTAAAACTGTTTTAAACATAGAGAAGATAGGAGATGGAAGTTTAGAAACACTATTACAGAAAGTGATACAACTAAAAAGATACTACAGAGCTGGTGACATGTTAGAAAAGACAGCATGCAGACTTCTAGTACCTCCACTTTGTACATCAATAGGATCTCTGATAGCATCACAGAACATTCAAATTAACAACACAGTTTCTCCTCAAGCAATTACATGGATTGCAGCTGGACTGGACTCAGATGTTGCTTCAAGCAGACTAAAACTTGCATCTATAATGTACTGTGTAGGCAATGCAGAAAGAGCTGCTTTAATTCTTTCTCATATAGAAGAACAATATGAAATAGAAGTTACTGCGCCTATATGTTGCTGCTACAACGTCATGTTTTACTTAAAGAGAGGATTTGCTCGACTTTCTAGTCAATATGGTGTAGAGGCTTTAAAATATATTGTTGCATTTTGTGTAAAATTTTTCACCTGGGAAATAAACTGTGTACCACATGAACTTCAGTATGAAATGTTTAGGTCAACACAAGAGGACCTGCTACATAGAGGTGAAGATGATGACTGGATGGACTGTGCTGTAGTAGACTCACTTCCATACCTTTATTTTCTACAATACAAGACAAACAGTCTCCTACAGAGACCCGATGAACAGCAACAAGCACTGACCAAACTTGGGTGGGTCATTAGAACAGAGCGCAACCTTGGACACAGAGAAACAGCACTGAATTTACTAGGACAGTGCATGGAACAGGAGAACAGACCTGCTGATGCTCTACAATGTTACATGTCATCTTTACACCTCAGAGAAAGAAACAATGCTGCTAGATTTCATATATGCAGGTGTTTGGCTAATACAAACTCATAAAGATCTACCTACCTGAACTGACAGGCATGTCTGATTTTCAACTGATACAATGACAGAAATACTTCACATTTTAAAAAGCTATTATTCTTATTATGAGCCAGTGAGCTTGTTATGAGCCAAGGACCACATTGGAAATAAGTTGAAAAACTTTATGGGTTATCCTGTGGTGTATACATGTCTCTAAATTTACATATGTTAAAAAGGGTTATATTTTAATTTTTTTTAATCAGTTAGAGATAAAACATGTAGCTATTTCTGTGATACAATTGAATGTTTGCTTGTATTGGAGTTGTTCTTAATGTGATATTTGTAATGTTTGTAATCATGACATATATATTCATGAATAAATCTACCTATCTATCTATCTATCTATCTATATTACCTACACTTATCAGGAATAGTTTTCAGTGAGAGTGAATATCAGTAAAACTTTGTCGCCTATTTTACCAACCCTACAGAAAAGGTTAACATACTTGCAATAGGCACATCAAATTTCACAAATACTGTGTATATCTACACTGAGAAGAAAATAATCATACTTGAAAAATATTAACCACCACTGTAAATGAGTAGCTTTAAATGGACTGACTTTAATTTCACTTCTGCACGCTTATGGCAAGCCAATTGTCCAATAATTACGTGAACTCTAGTTCACGGTCGAAAAACTAGGATTAACGATCGATAAACTAGGTTTTTCGAATGTAAAACTAGGTTTTTCGAACACTAACCTATATTTTCAAGCGAAAACATAGGATAACGCCATGAACCATAGTTCACGCTCGTAAATGTAGGTTCACGATTGTAAACCCCAGTTCACGGTCGTAAACATAGGTTCACGTTCGTAAACTATGGTTTACGAGCGTAAACATAGGATAACGACCGAAACTCATAGTTCAATCAAGAAACCTAGTTTATCAAACGTAAACCATGGTTTACGGTCGATATATTAGGATTATAGAATCAACAATGAATTTCGGGCGTGAACATGGGTTTACGGCCATGAACCTATGTTTACGACCATGAACCATAGTTTACGGACCTGAACCTATATTTTCGAGCATGAACCTATGTTTACGAACGTGAACTTGGGTTTACGAGCGTGAACTTAAGTTTACGTTCGATAAATCAGGTTTTTCAAACGTAAAACCAGGTTTTTCAAATACTAACCTATTTTTTCGAGCGAAAACATAGGATAACGTCGTAAACCATAGTTCACGCTCGTTAACGTAGGTTCACGTTCGTAAACCCAAGTTTACGGTCGTAAACATAGGACAACGACCGAAATTCATAGTTCAATCGAGAAACCTAGTTTATCGAACGTAAACCATGGTTTACGATTGATATACTAGGATTATGAAATCAACTATCAATTTCGGCCGTAAACCTATGTTTACGGTCGTGAACATATATTTACGAGCGTGAACCTAGCTTTACGGCCGTGAACTACAGATTACCTTCGTAAAACCGTGCTTATCGATTTGTAACTATATGGCAAGCCAATTGTCCAATAATTACATGAACCCTAGTTCACGGTCGAAAAACTAGGATTAACGATCGATAACCTATATTTTCAAGCGAAAACATAGGATAACGCCGTGAACCATAGTTCACGCTTGTAAATGTAGGTTCACAATTTGTAAACCCCAGTACACGGTCATAAACATAGGTTTACGTTAGTAAACTATGGTTTATGAGCGTGAACCGGGGTTTACGAGCGTAAACATAGGATAACGACCGAAACTCATAGTTCAATCGAGAAACCTAGTTTATCAAACGTAAACCATGGTTTACGGTCGATATATTAGGATTATAGAATCAAAAATGAATTTCGGGCGTGAACATGGGTTTACGGCCATGAACCTATGTTTATGACCGTGAACCATAGTTTACGGACCTGAACCTATATTTTCGAGCGTGAACCTATGTTTACGAACGTGAACTTGGGTTTACGAGTGTGAACTTAGGTTTACGTTCGATAAACCAGGTTTTCCAAACGTAAAACCAGGTTTTTCAAATACTAACCTATTTTTTCGAGCGAAAACATAGGATAACGTTGTAAACCATAGTTCACACTCGTAAACGTAGGTTCACGTTTGTAAACCCAAGTTTACGGTCGTAAACATAGGATAACGACCGAAATTCATAGTTCAATCGAGAAACTTAGTTTATCGAACGTTAACCTGGGTTCACGAGCGTAAACTATGATTTACGCCCGGTATCTGATGTTTTCATTCGAAAATATAGGTTAGTATTTGAAAAACCTAGTTTTACGTTCGTAAAACCTAGTTTATCGATCGTTAATCCTAGTTTTTCGACCGTGAACCAGGGTTCACATAATTATTGGACAACTGGCTTGCCATACACGCTGTGAATGTACAGCTTCAAAATGTATTGACTAATTTCACCATTGCACACTAAAAATGTACTGACTAATTTCACCCTTGCACACTAAAAATGTACTGACATTACTTTCACCCTTAAACATTCAGAATGTACTGACTTGAATTTCACTCTTGCACACTGAGAATGTACTGACTTTACTTTCACCCTTGCACACTAAGAATGTACTGACTTTACTTTCACCCTTGCACACTAAGAATGTACTGACATTATTTTCACCCTTGCACACTAAGAATGTACTGATTTTACTTTCACCCTTGCACACTAAGAATGTACTGACATGAATTTCACTTTTGTACACTAAAAATTATGGGTGTAAAATATTTATCTCACCACTCACTCTGCATGACTAGTAGCCAGTAAAATCTACTCACTCTGTGTGAACAGTCATTTGCCCTGATAAAATTACAACTATCTTAATGACTTCTTTTCAATACTGTCACTTTTTTGAAAGAAGTATTATGAAAAACAAACATATTGCAAATATAACACACAGTAGACAAATAATATTCTCTTGTACACTTCCATTTCCTTGGTCGCTTTCAAAAAAAACCTACTGATGTTGGTTTGTTAGAACGTTGAAGCTATTCTTTGACAAAGTAAGGAAACAAGAGGGTCATGATAACCCTGTATTGCTCACCTGTTAAACTTGGCCTTGGAATCATCAAGATAAACATTCTGACCAAGTTTCATGAAGACAGGGTCATAAATGTGGCCTCTACAGTGTTAAGAATCTTTTCCTTTGATTTGAGTGGTGACCTAGTTCTTTACCCCATATGACCCAGTTTCAAACTTCACAAAGGAATCTTCAAGATAAACATTCTTACCAAGTTTAATGAAGATAGGGTAAAAGATATGGCCTCTAGAGTGTTAACAAGCAATTCCTTTGATTTAAGTGGATGACCTAGTTTTTGACCCCACATGACCCAGTTTCGAACCTGGCCTAGCAATCAAGATGAACATTCTGACCAAGTTTCATGAAGATAGGGTCATAAATGTGGCCTCTAGGGTTTTAACAATTGTTTCCTTTGATTTGACCTGGTGACCTAGTTTTTGATCCCACATGATCCAGTTTCAAACTTGGCCTAGAGATTATCAAGATAAACATTCTGTGCAAGTCTGTATCAAATCAAAGCATAAATGAAACCTCTATAAGGCTGAAAGGGCCAAAATAAAAAATTGTTCCCCTTTTAGGGGCAGTAACTCTAGAACCCATGATGCAATCTAGCCAGTTTTCAAAAGGAACCAAGATATTATTGTGACTTGTCACAAATATCATTAATCTAAGCATTTCTAAACAGATTTTTCCAGATCAGTTTAAAATTGCAAAAATCACACCCATCCACAAGAAAGGTTCAAAGTGTGACATAAATAATTATAGACCTATCTCTCTACTCCCAATTTTGTCTAAAATCATTGAATGTCATGTCTCATTTCATTTGAAAAAGCATCTTGAGGCAAGTAACTCTGCATACAATTACCAATCTGGCTTCAGGGAAAATCACTCATGTGAAACAGCTTTAATTTCAATAGTAGACAGATGGATAAATGCTATAAATGAAGGTAAATTTATAGGATCTGTATTCTTAGACCTTTCAAAGGCATTTGATTTAGTGAATCACTCAGTTCTTCTAGAGAAATTAAAATCATTTAACATAAGTCAGACCTCCCTGCAATGGTTTAAATCTTATTTGTCTGACAGATACCAAAAGGTATGTGTCTCGGGGGGAAAACTGTCAGAGACTGGTCATAATAAATCAGGTGTTCCACAAGGATCTGTGTTAGGGCCTCTGCTATTCATTCTTTGTATTAAAAACCTCCCACAGGCATTAAAAGAAATCTTTACTGATCTATTTGCTGATGATACTACTCTAACTGCCATTGGAAATATGTATCGTGAAGTGCAAACAGCACTGCAGAATGCACTTGACAGTGTTAATATGTGGTGTCAAAATAACTCCATGTCATTAAATGCCAAAAAATCAAAGGATTTGACTGTTTGTCCAACAAACAGGCACAATTCAAGTGACTGTAACACCCTGCACCTTGGCAGTGCACCCACTGACTTCTCTAGTTCTGAAAGACTTCTAGGTGTGCAAGTTGACAGAAATTTAAATCGGAAAGATCATATTAATAATGTTCTAAAAATATGTAATTCAAAACTTTATCTCCTCAAAAGAATAAAATACTTCTGAGACATTCCTATTAGAAAACTGTTTTTCAATGCGTATATATTACCTCATTCAGAACAGGCTGATTCCATTCTCAAATTTCAGAAGAGGGTGGCTAGGATTATCCTGGACACAAAATTTGATGCACTCTCTGAGGAACTGTTTATTAAACTAAACTGGATGAAATTCCCAGAGCGAGTCAAATACAAACAGTCAATTATGGTTTATAAGTCTATCAACAATATATGCCCTTAATACAATACCTACAAGATAAATTTACTCATAGCCATACTATTCACAAACGTAGTCTATGATCAACTGACTCAGAACTTAACTTGTATCCACCTAAACCAAAATCAGAATTTTTTCGAAAAAGCTTTGAATACTCAGGAGCAAAAACTGGAATACACTGCCAAATGATGTCCGTCTGGCAGAAAGTCTTGCAAGCTTTAAAAATAAATACATAAGTCATTGGAGAATGTCTTCTATAGGTCAAAGTTAATAAACAATAACATTAAAGTGTCGTATTCAAATTTTTGAAAAGTAATTCCAAATTTTGTTTGTGATGACTTTATTATGTTGTTGTCTTGTAAAGTCATTGAAATTGTGAGATGTTGTGTTTATATCTATTTCCTTTGTTTAAAAATTTGTCATGAAGCATCTCTGCATCTAAGGTTGCTTTTGGTTTCTCTTTACACTGGCGTCAGACCAGAAAGAAAATGCCTCTGTACATATTATACCCTACCCCTAGGTATTCTATAAGAACCATGGTCATGAAGGGGAAAATTTACTAACCCGTTTCAATCGCCCATTTCATACTTAAAACACGCAGTTCGGTAAATGTGTACTATGGATATCAAACAAGTTGTAATTTATCTTCCATTGTGTACCGGTCACATTTCTTCAATACATCTTATCTTAGAAAAACAACGTGTAGTTTATAGTCATTTCAACGTTATACAAAAAACTTGCTTGACCTTCCCTGGTGAAGTTTCGTTCTAGATTACAAAACCATTCTAACTGGCTGTTGTGAAAATGTATGTCAATCATCATTTTACTATACGTGTTCGCTAAAATGTGAAAATGCAGCATAAATGTGCAAAATTAATAAAATAAACAGAACAGATGCAGACCAATGTACAATTTCAAATTAAAGATCATATACAAGATGAATTTCATTCATCATTTCCAGTTTTAGTGTAAAATTGTAATCTTTTTTTAATTCTGTTTTTGTTTGTTTACATTTCGCCAAACATGTGCACACTGCTGTGACCTCTTATGCTCATTAGGGAAGGTCAAGCAAGTTTTTTCTGTAATGTTGACGAAAGCATAAAATATGTTGATAATCTCAGCAATATGGAATATTGAGACAAGGTGACTGGTGCACGATGGAAGATAAATTATCGCTTGTTCGATATACTAGGTACCCATTCACCGAACTGTGCGTTTAAGTTGATAAATTTAGTATTGAAACGGGTTAGTATATTTTCCCGTTCATGACCATGGTTCTTATAGAATACCTATGGGTAGGGTATAACATGTACAGAGGCATCTTCTTTCTGATCTGGCGCCAGTGTCTCTTTAATAAGATTGTTTACGTGTTAATACCATGTGATTGTCATTTTCAACCTCTGTTTTGTTTCATTTTGTACCATCTTGTACATTATTGTAAATATGTGTTTTGTATGAGGCTCACAGGGAAGATTGGGCTAGAATTAACTGTGTCGCCTCTATAAATAAAGTCTTTATTATTATTACTTAAATTGTGTGTAAGTGTGGTTAAAATCCAATGTAAAATGTCACTTCTATCATGTTCACAAGGTAAATTAACAAATTTTGGCTCTTTCAGGGGTCAATCTAGGGCTGTATCTGGCCAGCTTTCGAAAGGAACCAAGATATTATGCCAATACGAGATGTATGCAGGTTTTATTAAAATTGATTGCAAAATGTGGTCTCTCTCATGTTCACAAGAAATTGTGGTCGGACTACAGACGATCACAAAAGCTCACCCGTCACTACATGACAGGTGAGCTAAAAATGGTGGTTTGTAGGCAAAGTTGAACTTGACCTGTATTTTATGAAACATCATAATACACCTGTGTACCAAAATTTATTTAAATTTGTCATGCTCTTCAGGAGTTATTGTCCAGAAACCATGAAAACCACTGGACAGACAGACCGACTAACAAGCTCACTCCTATATATCCCCCAAACTTCAGGGGTCCTGAAATAAGCTGTCCGAGTTGTCCGATTCGTGGATTCTTCGGTCCGGACAAGCAGTTTTTAGAAGCTGGCTTGTCCGGGGACAAGTAAAATTTCCGTGGTAAATATTTTATGAAAATGAAACTAAATGGCGACATCTGTTATTTCCGCATGCCTAAAGGCAATATCTAATCTATTTGTGATCATTTATGATCCTTAAATTTATCAAAACAAAAATGTATGCAGCCATTTATAGACACGTGGACTGGTTTACTACATTTAATGATCATTATTGGAAAATTAAACCGTGAAGTTGAAAATGAGTGCCAGTCTGGGGATTCCCGTTATCTACTTTCATTTTTGATTTTCAGAAAAACGATTAGCTAGGTTGACGCTATGTAGGCATACAGACACTAAATAGAAAAATGGCGCGAAAAAAAATGGTAGTCGCATAATGGCGGATACAAATAGTCCTCAGTTTTTTCGCTGTGTAGAGCTATTTTCCTTATTTTCTTTGCATTTTTTTTGGTAAAATCACATGACAGATCTATGCTTGACATGAAGATAGCATTTTGATCATGAAATAACACCATGACAAAATTTTTCATGGAAACTTAGATCATACACCACCAGTACTAATTTGGGGTCTCATTTTTTAGCTGATTTTGCAGTTTGTGTGTTTGACTGAAATTTTTTTCTTGCATCAAACATGACCCCCACTTTTCTTTTGATTTTTAGTTAGCACTGACAATATTCTTCAAGAAAATGTAAGTTACAGAAATTTAAAATGGGTCCTGATGTGTGCTGCGGTCATTGGAAATAGGTCAATTTTATATAGAATAAAGAACAACAACTATTTAGTGTGTTATAACCTATGTAAAAAAGTTTAGTAGCCAAAATTTGTGGCTTAATTTTTCGAGTCGATTGTTTTGACATTTAACAACTCGGACAGCTTATTTCAGGACCCCTGAAAGACCAGTGCAGTATTCATTGAATGTAATGGGACCAGGGTAGAAATTCTAGGCATACATACATGTACTGAGATTATTTTTGTCAATGGCATGTGTTCAAGTGTTCTTAATTATTCTCTACTCACTAAACTTGCTAGTCATAACATATTTTCAAGTGGATGTTGTAGTCACTTAGCTTGCTAGTTATAACATATTTTCAAAAGGATGGTTCTAGTCATAACATAAAAACTTTATATAAGTTAAAATAGAAGTCAACAGAAGTGTTTGTTTGTATTATTTGTTTATTTAGTAATGATAATGCTGATCCTTTGCTTTTTAAACTAAAAAGTACGGACAAGTTCTTCTTTGGTACGGACAAGTGGATTTGTGGGCCCAAATTGTCC
Organism: Mercenaria mercenaria; assembly: GCF_021730395.1. Lineage (NCBI taxonomy): Eukaryota > Metazoa > Mollusca > Bivalvia > Venerida > Veneridae > Mercenaria > Mercenaria mercenaria. The sequence continues at coordinate 8,333,404 of NC_069372.1, forward strand.
GTGGACAAGTAGACTCTGAAAATATTTCAGGACCCCTGAACTTATTTGTGGGGTATAATGAGGGGGCACCTGGGTAGAACCACCTATCTTCCATAAGCCAGCTGGGTAGTTTCCTCATATGAAGACACCCAATATGGCAAAGCAAGGTTTCAAACCCACATCAGTGAGGGGCAAGTGATTCAAAGTCAGCAAACTTAACCACTCAGCCACGCAGGCCCTTTGGTAGAGGTATTAACTAACTCATTCATTTATTTCATTACCTTTGCACCACTGTCACCATTTTCTAAAATTCTGTCCATTTCATACTCATCACTAGTGTCCATTGGTTGAAGTCTCTTGCCAGGTCTTGCAGACCTCATCGGAGCTTCCCGTATTGGCACAGCCTGCCCATTTACCATGGGTGGTTTTTCGCCAAGAATATTTAAATCCTCCTTCTCGTCTTCCATATTTTCCTCAACATACCTGAATACACAGAAATTTATAGATTTTTTGTGAAATGAGTGGCCGTGATGACAAAGTTATAAAATTTTATCCAACTTATCTCACGCTAAACCCCAAAATTGTTTTCAGTTACTGGCTGCTGTTCATTAACAAATCAAATTCATTTATCTCAGATTGAATTTGAGACTTAGCACAAGAAAGCTTAAGCTGGAGTCAGCTTTTGGTACCATTGTACCTCACACTTAACATTTAAAAATTCCCTTTTAACATATTTTAACAAAACCTTTAAGACAGCAATACTTGTATGAACAATAAAGTAATATGTGAATCATGAATTACCATCATTAAATTAAGCTCTAAATACGTACCCCCTCTCCTTTCCTCGATAAACTGTATATGAAATATTGCTTAAGAGGAATAAACGATGTATTTCAAGACCTGTTTCAAACTTCTTTTTTCTACAGTTAAAACTTATTACAAAAGCACTCGACTGTTTGGGTAGCAGAATCATGGTATATTTTTTTGTATGTTATGCAAAATTACCTATTTTCATGTTTTTGAGGAGGTCCCTTTGAATATTTTGGTGATGGAATTCCTGACTGTGCCCGAGGCGGTCTAGATGTTGCGGAAGGGGGCGGATGTAGGGGCGCAGCAAAACCTCTTGGCGGAGTCAAATTCTCTGGCGGCTCTGGTGGGGATCTTACATCAAGGTCACGATCTATGTCTTTCTCTATATGACCGATTCTATCACGTCTTTTCTTCTTCTTTTTCTTTGGAGGTTTATCATCTCTATTGAGATTTGGTCTAGGAGCATTTTCCAATGGCATCAACATAGGTGGTGGGAGTATCTTTTTACCCTCTAGCATACCTGTAAAATAATAGGATGATACAATCAACTGTTTCAATGAACTTTTGTAGATACAATACATAGAGGAACATACTGTAGATACAATACATAGAGGAACATACTGTCTACACACTGTGTACAGAATACCTGTTATTCACTAGAAGCCACCATGTAAGCTATAATACTGATACAAAAACATTGCCTCGAGGGTATGAGAGAAGAGAAGCCAGTTTCCCTTTTAATGCTGAGCACCAATCAAGGGAGCTACTGGTACTATTTTTCATGTCTTTTGTATGACGCGACCGGGGATCGAACCCACGACATCCCGCACTTGAAGTGGACACTCTACCAGTAGGCTATCGAGGCAGTTTATAATAACACTGCACATAAAACTATATGTTTTTATTGGCATCACTGTCTTTTATATTGTTCTCTGTTTGATGTCATATCCCATTATATTACAGCGGAAATCCTCCGGTTGAAATGCACATTTAATAGTTAAATACAGTTTATATATATCTGTATAGACTCTCTATAAATACCAATTAGTGAAAATTAATATTTATACAAAATGTACCTCTACTGTTTTGGTACACTTTTAAAGCAATCTCCACTATCTTAATGTTATATTTGTATCATATACAATACAAAAATAAAACAAGAGCCCCACCTGGCAATTGCAGACACTCTTCTGATTTTTTTGTCTCTATAACAGAAATACTGTCCTACCCGTGTGTTTTTATGATATTTTCTAAGTCCAAAAGGGGACATAACTCTTGCAAAAAGCATGATGAAGCTAAGTTTCTTGCAGAGTCAGCTATTGATGGTGAACCAGTGTTACAAGTGTTAAAGCAATAGCTTTGACAGTTTTGGAGAAAAGCTGACCTAAGCATAAAACTTAACCAGGCAACGCCGATCAAGTGATTACAATAACTCATTATTTTTTTCTCAAAAAATCTAATCAGATGAGCTAAAAATTTACCTGGCGGCCTTCCTGCTGAGTCTGGTCTACTGCTCTCCCTACCTGACTGGTCACCTGATGGAGGGCTTGTCAAGGCCCTGAGATTAGACCCTGAAATTAGCCTGTTCACTGGTGAGGGGGGTGTTGCGTGGCTGGGGTTTGGGAGGTGAAGGCTGCATTCTTGGAGGTCTAGGGGCAGGACGTGGTCTGTTTGAAGGCGGAAATGAGTCTGCTGGGTTAGGTGAAGGTGATCTGTTGTAGAAGTTATCATGTGCTCTTTGAGCACCAGGGGCAGGATTTGAAGCCCTCATTGGGGGGCGGGGCTGCATGTCCATAGAAAGTGAATCCTCGGACATATCAGCACTTCTTCTGTAGGGGGATTGCTGTAAAAGAAAATGTAGAGAATTGCTTCAGTTAATATCAGTACTTAAAATTACATCACTCAAAGAATTATCCTTGCTTTTACAGTAACAAATGCCTTATGAAAAATACTGATAATCAAAGGATGATTATACTGTAATAGCAGTTGAATGAGAAGAATCATGTGGTCTTAAGTAAATAGGCTAAAATTTTCATAATTTTAAACAAGAGCTGTCCGTAAGACAGTGCGCTCGACTTTTCTCAGTGCTCGACTCTGAATTAGAGCTTTGCCAGTAAAAAAAAAATCCAAATTAAAAAGGGACATAACTCTGCCAAAATTCAAATCAGAGTTATGGGAATTGTGTCTCCTGGTGTTGACTTTGATAGCAAATAACTGCTTTGAGTTTCAAGTCAAAAGCTTTCATAGTAACAGAGATATTTGACGTTATAAAAAAAACAACAAAAATTCTAAGTTAAAAAGGGGCATAATTCTGTCAAAATTCAAATCAGATTTATGGCGATTGTTTCTCTTGGTGTAGACTTTGATAATTAATAAGTATTTTAAGTTTCAAGTCAAAGGCTTTGATAGTAACAGAGAAATTTGACTTTATCAAAAACTTTAACCAAAAATTCTAAGTTAAAAGGGGCATAATTCTGTCAAAATTCAAACAGAGTTATGAAGATTGTTTCTCCTGGTGTAGACTTTGATAGTAAATAACTACTTTAAGTTTCACATCAATAGCTTTGATAGTAACAATGGTATTTGACTTTATAAACAAGAGCTGTCACTAATGGTGACAAATGCCCCCGCAGCACCTTGACCTTTGACCTGGTGACCCCAAAGTCAGTAGGGGTGGTGTACTCAATAAGTACTATCAGCATGTGAAGTTTGAAGGTCCTGGGTGAAGTGGTTCGCATGTAAAGTGCCTTCATGCAAAAAGGTAACGTTGGCCCCTGTGACCTTGACCTTTGACCTGGTGACCTCAGTCAGTAGGGTTGGTGTACTCAATAAGTACTATCAGCACGTGAAGTCTGAAGGTCCTGGGTGAAGTGGTTCGCGAGTAAAGTGCCTTCATGCAAAAAGTTAACGTTGGTCCCTGTGACCTTGACTTTTGACCTGGTGACCCCAAAGTCAGTAGGGGTGGTGTACTCAATAAGTACTATCAGCATGTGAAGTTTGAAGGTCCTGGGTGCAGTGGTTTGCGAGTAAAGTGCCTTCATGCAAAAAGTTAACGTTGTGACGAACTAACTAACTAACGAACGAACGGACGGACAGATAACATTAATTCTAAATTTCCTAATTATATCATTGGTGAAAGGAAATCTGTTTGAAGAAAATCACATGGCGACAAGTTTTATGCTTCCAGATAAATTATCACACAGCAGCAGATATACAAACAAGTTTTATTGCATCTCTCAGGCACTGGCAACTGAACATCTTAACACTGATGTGACTCCGAACTTACCATAGATTGTGCATAACCATTAACCCCTGGGGGCCTGGGAGCATATTTAGGGGGTGATGGCGGATGGAAACCAGGCCTTGGTCCGGCTGGAGCTGATGGTCTTTGAGGTCCTGGTCCACGTCTTGGTGGGGGCCCTCGTGATGTTTGTGGAGGCATGTGGTCATCGTCTTCAATGTCGGAAACATCCATTCCTCCCACACTGACATTCTCAACATCGTCGTCGGGCTCTAACACTTCATCTGTCATATTTAGAAACTTATTACTTTGTACTGGTTACAGGAAGAGTTTGGTATATTGGGTTAAAAGCTATAATTTCCTTCACCCTTTTTTACACAGACATCTATTTCAGATGGATTTTTACTTGAAAATGCGCATAATCCAACTTGAATAAAAAAAATCGAAAAAAAAAAAAAAAAAATAATAATAAAAAAATTCCGACCTACCTACCCTAATTTTTTTCAGAATGTTACCGGAAACAAAGATTTTTTTAAGCCTAACCATCAGTAATTTCTTTGTGATTATGAATTTTTGTATGGCATTCTTTGGACAATACTGTAGCTCAAAAATGCAGCTGGCTTTCTGTTCATACCAGAGATTTCAAAAATCATATATTAAGAGTAAGTAATCAAATGGAAATTTGCAATTGTCATTATAGACCCAGTACTTCAACGCAACAAAAAAAACAACTGCTCAATGAATTTTGAATAAACTTATCAATATAATCATTCTTTTGTAAAGTATAAGATGGAGTGGAGCATCTGAGATGCTTTCGAAATGACAAACAAAATAAACATTCGGAAACATCTGCTGCCCAATGGTAAAGTGTCTGCTAAGATATGAGTGTGTAGGTCAAATTGTTTTTCAAAACATTGAAACATTTTTTGTATAAACAGTCACTGTGACCTTATCCATTGACCCACAGACCTCAAAGCAAATAGAGGTCATCCACTGCCCATGAGCTATGTGCACATGAATTATTAAAACAAAATATACTTACAAACATTATCATCTGTTGCCATAGCAACTTCTTCTCTTGGAGCATTTCGTTTGTTCATGTAGCTATCATTTGGTACGGACCTACTAGACTTCAGAGATACCTATTTATATAATAAAACGAACTGTCAACAAGTATTTTCTTATAATCAGATATTAGTATGCCAAAAGTTTCATCTGATATTTCAGTTGGAAATGTTGCAAAAATCTGTTCTTACGTGTACATCTGCTAAAGTAACAGCAATACATCAATTTTAAAATATAAAATTTGTGTAATACAATTAATTGGTCTTATAGGCCGGCCACTTATTTATAATATAAATTCATTTTGTAAAATTAAGTATAATGAAACCTTAGCACAATTCCCTTTTTCCCTTTAAATTAAAAACTTTGTCAATGGAAGGTAAATTAACACAATACAATGTAATATAAATAAGTATTTATTTTCTCGCTGAAATTATAATCAAAAGAACCAATGTTCTAGCTGCTGTAATGTGTTTTAAAGTGTATTTGAGCTTTTTATAATTTAAGTCTCTGCATACTAACAAAATACACATGTATCTTCAAATAAAGCTGTACTCTGAATTCAGATTATAGTTTCAGCTTAAATTAAAAAAGAGACCATCAAATGTTTTGCTAACAAAAAAATTTAACAACAAAAATTAACATTTCAGATGTCATTTTTGCAGAAACCAAAACAAAACAAAACAGCTATGCAGTTTAAGAAGAATCTACCTCTATTCTTTCATTTGGTCTGCTCTGCATTTCTCCCGCACTAGTGATGACTCGTCGATTTGGCTGACTTTCCATAGTCGACTCTCGGCTGAAGCTGCTAGGTCCACGGTACAGTGTGGACTGTGTTTGTTCCCTGTCCTGGGAACCAAGACTGCGTGAGCGGCGAACTATTCTTGATGTGCGAGGACGTTTAGGAGGGTGTGGAGGAGTGATTGGCATGCTGTCGACACTGCCACGTGTACTCTGTAGATCATACAAACATTAATTCCATACAACTTTAACTATAAATATGGAGAAAAGAAACCCTTTCAACCTATGTTAATTCACGCACACCAAAAGTAACAGATGCCAAATCTAAAAATTAATTATCTGTTCATTGAGATGTATATTATCTTTATGTATCGCCAAAAACTAGGAAATCAACAAAAACTTCTCTCACCAACAAAAAATTTATCAATAACTTCAAAATACCTTAAAATTTGCCCTGTTAAATTATACTGCAAGCCACTTTGCAATAATTGCAGAAAAAAAATCGTATTTAAAGAGAAATTAATGAAAAACCCTTGTTATGGAAAATGTGGATCAGTCACCAGCATACTATACTTACAGCATAGTCAAAATCCATGCTTGCATCGAAGTCCCCTTTATAAAATGAGAGAGCTCCATTCATCATAAGCCCAAAGCCATTGGGCAGGGGACTGGCGGGGTTACTGACCAGTCTCTGCCGCTGATGAGACATTATGATGAGTTGACAGTAGTGAAGCTGACGATTTTTTCCGTAATCCCAAGGTGTCGCGTTGAACTTGTCAACTACCGAAAGATCAGCTGAAATGGAAATATTTCTACACAATGAAAAATTTACAATGAGTAAAAAGTTGCATTTCTGTCTCTCTAGAGACCTTTCAACATTAAAAATAAATAATATTTTCATCAAGACAAGAGGACCATGATGGTCCTGAATCGCTCACCTCTTCCCACATGACCCAGTTTTGAGTATGACATCGTTTTTTCTATTATTTGACATAGTGACCTAGTTTTTGAGCTCACGTGACCAAGTTTTGAACTTGACCTAGATATTATCAAGATAAAAATTCTGACCAATTTTCATGAAGATCCATTGAAAAATATGGTCTCTAGAGAGGTCACAAGGTTTTTCTATTATTTGACCTATTGACCTAGTTTTCAAAGGTACGTGACCCTGTGGCGTCTGATTGGTTGATTCTGCGTACAATTGGCAACTACAAAGTTGTGGCTTACCTGAATGATCTAATAGGAAATTGACGACGTCACCATGGCCACCAATAGTTGCGAGATGAAGAGCATTCCTGCCTTGAAAGTCGCGATCATTGACACACTGTTTACCTGCTATATCTATAATAATCTTACACGCTGCCAATGACCCTGAAATATACAAAAAAACACTTTACAGTTAAACTTATTCCAATGATTACTTCCAAATAAAGTAAAAGAATAAAACTTGTTCTGAAACGTCGCTATTTAAGAATAATTGATAGCAAAACAGTGCTTTATCAATATTTATACAAGATGGGCGGTTATACGTCGGGCGTAATAATTTCACGAGGGCGCAGCCCGAGTGAAATTATTTCGGACGACATTTAACAGCCCGAGTGTATAAACAGTGATAAAGCACTGTTTTACTATAAATTATTTCGACTCTAATATGTTCTTTATTGTAAAATTTATATCAAATATAATGGAACTGTTTCTTCGGGTAAGCATGGCGCCAATAGTAGGTATTTGTTAAAACACGCCAAGACCGGAAACGGTAATACGTCTTGCAGCAGAATTCAGTTCGAACGAAAATTATTGCGAATTATTCAGCAAAGTGAATAACTAATTCAGTATGTGTATAAATTAATCAAAACATTTGTGTAATGTGACATTTCGTTTAAAACTTGTTATTTAGTAAAATAATTCATGAAATTTGAAAGCGCTATTTCTTGATGCGTACATGGCGCTAAATACCACGTTGACGTGACGTCGTCACATAACATCGTTGTGATGATTAAAGCATTGTTAGTCATATTAGAATTTGTATTCCTGTTTAGTCTGAAACAGGGCATCTCTCCCTATTTTGAGAGCCACTCATTAGAAATGATAATTTTTTCTTGTTTAACAGTAGTGGTATGACTGCAAAGAGTCCTTAACTTTTATGAATAAAATTATTCCAAAAACATTAAAAGGTCATGGGTAGTGGGCCCCAAAATTACAATTCTTTATCATATTAAAAGTTCTTGTCAGAGACTGGAAGTACTTGTCGGCTGATTGTTAATGCAATTAAGCAGAAAAGATTTTAGGTCCAATGCAAGTCCTATGCAAGTAAACAAAAAACTTTCCTAGTACCGATGATACCCATGTATAATGCGCACCCGTGTATAATGCGCACCCCCGATTTTGCCCCAAAATCCTGGGAATTTTTTTTTTTATTAATTGTGTAGGGATTGGTGTTTAAATTATGTATGCAAATATGTAAAATATTCCAGTAACTGTTATGCAAGTATGTGGAATTGCTGGAACTGGTTATTAATGACATAATTTAAGACTTGGCTCTTTCATGAATCCCCCTAATTATTGAACAGCCTGAATTACTTTAAAAGTCAGAAAATCTAAGCTGTTTCTATTTTAAACAATTCAAATTTAAAAAGTCTTGGAGGCATTTTCATGTGATGATACAAATCAAATCTGCAAAATGTAAACTCAGACAGGTATGTATATCATCTTAGACAAGGTACATGTCTTTATGTTGGTATGTATATATTGAATTGGGAATATCTGTAGCTTTTGTCTGCCAACATTTCAAAGAATATAGAATTATATATGTTTAAACTTTCTACATGTTTTACGTAAAAATGTTGTAAAAAGGTTAAAGAACCTCCTAAATATATCTTGATATATCTTTGACATACATTATTCTAAATCATCCCCCGTCATAATGTCATTTTGCCATAGTTTTTTAAACATTTATTTTGTATACTTATTCAAGTTATTGAATGAATGCTCGGTAAATAGGCTATTTGCCAGAAAGTTTATTATGTAATTCAAAGCCCAGTAAACCTGTGTTGAACTATAGACCAGTCAATAGCACAAACTACTGACCAGTGACTTATATTACAAATCATGTAACAATTAAGAAATAATATATCTCATCCAGTGATTTGTCGTTGAATAAATCATTGTTTGGAGTTCAGATACGAAGGAATTATATCACGAGGGCGCAGCCCGAGTGATATAATAATACACATCTGAATGACAAACAATGATTTTAGTCACAAGCAAATCACTAAATGAGATATATTATTTCGATTCTAACACGTTACCAAGGATTTTAAAGTACATCCTTGACCGCATTCATTAAATATTTGCCCGTTTTCAATTGGTTTCTTTTCCAGCGCGTCGCTATGCCTTTTTGACGCTATGACGTAATAATTGAGACGTCAGATGAATTGTTGTATAATAATTTACTATTTTCAGCTTTTTTTTTGTTTAAAAGGAAAATGAATCGGATCGTGTTAGAATTTTTCATAATACACTGTACTGGAAAGATAAAGTGTATTGCTAGGATCAAACATGTAGATCAATATTTGTACAGATCAAGGTAATTAAAGTCATGGCAAAGATCTCAAACTTCACTTCTCTTATCTCAACACCATCAGATTTTCAATGGAATACCATTCAACAGGATCAAACAGTAAATTCTCAAAACAAAATGAGAATCGGGATTATATTGCAAAAATCACTCAAGTGGTAAATGGACTTTTAATTTATGACAGGTAGACCATGATAATATGTAATCAAGAACACAAGATTACATTACATTATTGCTTGTTTTTATTACTCCAACAAAATAATAAGTTACAAACAAGAGATTATTTAAACCTATTCCTTCAGCACGTGCTTACATCCAGCTTCCTGGATTTCTTACCAGTACTTGCATATTGGTAACAGATTATAGAAACCGCAGTGAAATCCCTCTACCACCAAGATTCAAACCCAAAACCCATGGCAACATGATTCTGACACTGTACCAATACATAACTGTGCTTCCCTTTCCAAATTTAACTATTACATTTTGCTAAATATTTTAAAATAGGTAATTATTGCATAGGCTTCATGGCCTAACTACAGTTAAGGAACCAGCGTGGGAGCCATCTGGTCTAGTTGCGTAATGGCATACTAGTTTTTGAACAATAATTTTTCACTTGACATGGCTGCAGAAGTCTACATTAAAGCTGATTTCTGATTAAATTTCATTGTGGATGTACTTTTGACAGCTTGGTAGGAAAAATGGGAGAGGAGGTTGTATTTGGTGAAATAAAAGTCAATTTTAGTATGAGTAGTACTTCCAGGTCACAGCAGTGTGATTCTGATGTGATTTTACAGTAAGCAAATGTGACAAAGAAATCTCTCTCAAAAGATACATGACCTTTCTCTTCATTTTTTATCAGTTTTATTATAACTCTTTAAAATGAGGTAAGGATTTGTTCTCTGAAATGGGTCTAGCTATATAAAAATTGTTAATTTTATATAGAATATATAGGGAATACTATTTAGTGGTGTATGGCCTTATTTAGCAATTCCATGGTTAGCAGTCTCCTTTGTCTTGTTCAGTCTTTGTGTTTTAGAACATAATGCAGATCAATCTTCATGAATCAATCGGAATATTCTGAATTCATGAGTGGCATTATTAATTAATATTCACGAAAATTAAGCCATCATTAATATTACCCAATTTACAATATTCGGATGATCTACAAATGACAGAAACAATTTAACACATTCTGTCTTCAAACCAAACTTAATGTAATCGAAGTCAAAAGGGGGAAATTGCACGTGCTCTAAATAGAAACATACGACATAAGGCACACATGTAAAGACATAAGGCACACATGTAAAGTAAAAGATCAATTTATAAATTGATTTATAATTTAAGTGAGAACTCTGCTATCATATCCATGTTTCTTAAAACAATTAATTGCATGGAAAGTAATTTCTAACTTTCTTGCACAATATAAAATCTTTCAGGTAGAGGTGTTCTAGGTGTTGAGGGTGATTTAATTTTGTTTGTTTGTTTGTTTAATTTGGGTTTAACGCCGTTTTTCAACAGTATTTCAGTCATGTAACGGCGGGCAGTTAACCTAACCAGTGTTCCTGGATTCTGTACCAGTACAAACCTGTTCTCCGCAAGTAACTGCCAACTTCCCCACATGAATCAGAGGTGGAGGACTAATGATTTCTGACACAATGTCGGATTTAATTTTGTATGTATGATTTTTAGTTGCAAAAACACAATACATGTATAGGGTGACATCATATTTTTGACAGCGGGTTTAGGTAGTTTTGCAGGTTTGATAAACCAGAAGGAATGGCACAATGTCATTGTAGAATAATACATGTATTATTTATTTAAATTTTTCAGACATTTTTGCCTTTTTTCATGACTAACCACTTACCATAACCAGAATACACCTTATTTTTTTAATTAAAGGTATTTTTGAAGGTTTTTTGACAGAATTCAAAGCATATATGGTTACACTATATTTCATAAAGGAATATTATATTATTGCATTGAAAGACTATTTTGAAATAATCTGAACCAAAAAATCGAGACTTGAAAGAAGTTTACTTACCTAAGTTAAAAGTTAACAAAATTATGGCGATTGTGGTTCATCCACGAGTGCGTAAATTTCCCGTGTGCTCAACAAATTTTCAACCTCGTATAAAAACTTTTTGCGCATTTTAATTTCCTTTTGTAAATTAATTATTTATTTTAGATATGACTGAATTCTGTCATAAACCCTAAAAATACGATTTATTTAAGAAATATGGGTGTATATAATTATATTAGAGAATTTTGGGACATTGAGATTCATTCACGAATGCGTAAATTTCCAGTGCGCTCGCCAATTTTCAATCATTTTCAAAACGTAATGTGCAAAAGTATTTTAATTTCCTTTTGAAAATTAATCATTTATGATATATATATATTTGAATTCAGTCATAAACCACTTCAAAATACCATTTGTTGAAGAAATAAGGGTGTATTTCGGTTATGGTAATTTCCCGCACTGTCGCTGAATTTCAATCTCTTATAAAATCGTTTTGTGTGAACGTATTGTATTTTCCTTTCATATGTTGATTATTTATGATATATATGATTGAATTATAACAAAAAACTTTTTAAAATACCTTTCATTTAAAAAATACAGGTATATTCCGGTATTGGAAAGTGTCAATCTGACTTAAGTACTTGATCTTCTAAACGAAGATCTGAGAACGACCCATTCACATACGTCTTCTGCATATTTTGGATTTCCAGTATTGTTATTTTTATTTTCGCAAATCTATTTTTATTTGAACCAATCAGACGACTTGTTCGAATGTCAAAGAGTAAGAAAAATGTGCAGTTATTCCAGGGCTCGAACCCGGGACCCCTCGCTTACAAAGCAAGTGTCCTACCGACTGAGCTAACCGGCTATCTGACATCTTACGACATCAGAATTGTAGATATCAAAAACCAAGGCTTTTTTAAGCTTGCAGAATGTTGTAAGTTAGCTTTTGATTGGCTAGCGGAAGGGTCGTCAGAAGGAGGCTATCAATAGCTCGTGTTCAGATCCTATGCGTAGCGTAATTGGAGATGTACTTTAGTCAGATTGTGGAAAGTGTATTCCTGTTTTTAGGTGGATTCAGGTTTAATGTGTGACCCTTTTCATTTATATTTAAAATACACTAATTCAAGTTCCAACAAAAAGGCAGCATTTTAAACCTACAAAATTATCCTGATTTCACAATACAATGCGTTGGATGACCTACCCATTTCTGCAGCTGTCAATAACACTGTCCTTCCTTCTTCATCCTTAATTGCAGCGGTATCTGATGTCAGTAACGTCTGAAATCAAATTCTCAATCTCACATAATGCAAGTAAATTTTTAATGTTTGTACATACAATAAATAATTGCATAAGGCTTATCTGATACCCGTCACTGATGTTTTATGATAAAATAAATCAGTGTACCAAATACGAATTGGTAAAAGCTTTGTTGTGTGGATGCAATAAGCAGTGCTACTACCTAAAATCCAACATGTGTCACTTAATTTTTGTTGTGTTTTACATTTAATAACTTTTCTTTTTCATATAATATTATTGCATTTTAAGGTATGAAATTAACAATTTCAAGCATACTGGTGACATTACAACTGAAAAGTTTAGGTAATGCAATTTATTTCACCTTTCCTCAAGTGGGCTTTTCCAGTTAAAATTTAACATATTCAAAATGCAAAGTCAATGTTACGCGAGCCGCAAATGGCCAATTTTCAAAACAAATTTCTCAGACTGATTTTCGGTGCATATTATATTCCAATGTATATGATTTTCCAAAAAATTTTGATACAAGAGGTGTGTAATATACACCCTGGCATAATATATTCTAGTGTTTATAGGACATCAATTAAGATAAACTTTTGAGTGTTTTAAGCATATTCCTCATTTTGCAACAACTGTTTTGTTTTAAATGTAGGGGAAGATCCAAGGTGCTACTCAAAACATTACACATAGTACATGCACCTGGGCAGAACCACCAGCCTTGTGCAAGCCTGCGGATGGCTTCCTAACATGATGAAACAAGCAGCGCTTGAACCCCAATGACTGCCGAGGCCACAAAGCAGGATGTATATAGTCTTGGATTTCTATCAATGATACAATTTTATAGTTAGTGCATTAAAATTTAACCTGCAAACATTCAAGTGGTTCCATCCGCCGTACTGCCCAGTGCATCCATGTCCGGCCAATCAAATCTCTCTCTATACCATCAGCATCATCAACATGGAAGTTTTCTGCTTGGCATAAGTGCTGGAAATGTTCTATATGATCTAGACGACACGCCCACATACATGGAGACAGACCGTCCTTATCACGTACATTAACATCAGCATGGTGATGGATTAGTAACTGAAACACAATTTGAAAACTGTTAAAACATCACTAACAACGTGGATTAACGTGGATTAATTTCCATCAAATTCATTGCTAATTTAAACAGTAAGCCAGTGTATATGGAACCTGAAACAGAGCAGCTATTTCATGACGTCAAAGGCTATGAGTATGGGGTGGCAAAATCTGATTTTGACTTACTTGTCTGTTATTGCCAAGAGCTAATTTCTACTTGCCTGTATAATGGTTATATAGGAAAATATATTGTAATTCTACTTGTCTGTGTCAGCACTGGGATAAGGTGGTTATGTTGGACAATTGATTTTATTCAATACATTAGTTCCTGACAAACCCGATTAACTTTCACCAAGTAAGTTAAGTGAAAGAAGGGCATAATTCTGCCAAATGTCACGTTTCAACCTGCCATGTGAGGTCATCTCATGATGTGAAAGATGTGTGTGGAGTCTGAAAACATTTGGTCAAGATGTTTTTCTGAGAAACATGGTAATTCTGACAAAATATAAGGGGAAAAAAAAAATAAGTTCCATATATTTCATTTTTTATAAGATGTGAAATCCCTGCATTAGAATTAGGAAGAAACATACTTTTTTCCAAAGGGGAATCGGCATAAATTTCCACCCCATAAATGGTAAACAATTTAGAAACAATGGGTCATACCTGTAAACAGTCTAGACTGGGCGTAGTACAAGCCCAGTGTATTGGTGCCCGGCCCTGTGTATCAGGTATAGTAAAATCTCCACCATACTGTAACAACATACTCAATGCCATACTGTTGGAATCATGACAGGCCTGGTGAATTGCTGTAGATCCATCTGAAATGCAATAACTCTAAAGTTGCAAAAGATATTACGTTAAAATAACGAACAAGAGGGTCATGATGACCCTATGTCACTCACCAGTTAAACTTTGCCTTGGAATCATCAAGATAATTATTTTGACCAAAATGTGGTCTCTATTGTGTTCACAAGAAATTGTGGATGGACAACGGACAAAGGGCAATCACAGAAGCTCACCTTGTCACTATATAACAGGTGACCTAAAAAAAGTTTGTAAAATCAAATGCTGCTGTTGAACAACTCTGGATTAATGTACAGTGAGACATAACATGGACTAATAAAATTAAGTAACCCACAGGACTCAGAGGAAGATAGATTGGTTTACATGTAATTACTCACGGCTTGAGAAATCTACCTTATAAATATGAACAGAAATGGACTAAGGCGAGTGGAACTTGATGTTTAACTTGTCCTGCAAGAAGAGTGTACTAATTTTAACCCAAAATATAACAAATTCAGTGAAAACAGAGCCACAGAGATGCCGCAGCATCTCAACCAATCGGAAAAAAAAAGTTGATTTGGCAACTGTAAATCTGTACCATTCTGTTATGGTACTGTCTTATGACTTGCAATCAAGGCGTAATCATGTAATTCAAGTAATTCAACTTAATCCAATCAATGTTAAAACTGGCAGTAATCATTCTGATTACATTTGATTACAAGATAAATATACATATTTAATTTCTTCAGTGATGTACAGCTGTCAGTGATTTTTTTTTATTTTTCAAAACAACCTGTGGCTTTCTGAAGGGGAAAATGTAGCGCTTTAAAACCCAAAAAGGGGAAAATCCAAATCACCCGATTTTCATTATAAAAGTACCTATTTGCAAGAACTTATGAATTTGGCACCTGAGGAGAAGTAAACATAGTTAGTGTGACATAATCAATAGTCCATAACAGCTGGGCAAGTTGTGATTTTAAAGCAACATTGGGGTAATGGGGGTTGAAAATAATATAAACATATTAGGGAACATTTTCTTTAATTTCTAAGGGGAAAATATCACCTTCTTTAAGAAAAAATATAACAATTTTAGGGGAAAATATAGCTATTTTTGGCTAGGGGCACTAAAAATTCACTGGTTGTACTGTATTGGGGGTATTTTTCACTAACAGCAATTATAACAACAAAAGGGTTGCTCAATTATCACATAAACAGGACTGCTATCCTTTCTAATTGATATTCACAGGTGTAGTATGACGCACTAGAAAGATACTTGATAGTCCACAACAGGATTCTGTATGTACAATTTTCACTGGACTGTAAAATAGATGCTGCTGATAAAAATCATTTTTTCTCTAAAAGTGAACAGCAGGATGGTTGAAAATTCTGAGCAGTTTATCATGCAAGACAAGTCTTGCTGTCAAATAATTTGTTAAACAATGTTACTGATCATTTGCCAGGAGGAGATTTCATCAGTGTATGTGCAGTAAATCCCTGTACATAAGTGTCTGCTGAAGTTGTCACATGAATTTACACAATTTCAAATCTACTTATTTAAAATAAGTCTGTCTTTACTGTGTCTTTGAACAGGCAAGGCTATATTTTGTGAATAGCTGATTTTTTTCACTACAGACGCCTAGAATCTTGCATGTACATACAGTATAAAATAGGAACTTCTCTAATTGAGCCGCACCATGAGAAAACCAATATAGTACGTTTGCGACCAGCAGGATCCATGCTGTTCGCTAACAGTTTCTCCAATTGCAATAGGCTCTGAAAGTGAACAGCATGGGTCCTGACCAGACTGCATGGATGCACAGGCTGGTCTGGATCCATGCTGGTCGCAAAGCCACTATGTTGGTTTTCTCATGGCGCGGGTCAATTATTCATTTTAATGTAAAAATACCATGTGCTGATAAATTAGGATTAGCTTCATTTTCTAGAAGGCATTGTAGTGCTGCCATCTGCTGAAAGTGAACAGCGTACGTGAGCGCTGTTCGACCAAGACCATCTTGCTCATCAATACACGAAGAATCTGAAATACGATCAGAAATAATAGACTCAAATGTCTAACATTGAAGTTAACAAATCAGCTACATGTACAAGTAAACGAAGTATTGCCATGCAATACAAAGTCCCCTACTGGAAGGCAACTAATTTTCTCTACTGCAGTATAACATAATCATCTGATGTCTGCAAATGTTGTTACTAATGTATAAATAATATTGTATATATATATACATTACAATCTGTTACAATGTTCACGTTCATAAATAAAAATCTACCATTGTTGATTGCTAGCATTTATAAATATATAAAAAGTATTTAATTTCAATTTTCATTAAAAAATTGGTGGGAAAACATGAGAAAAAATGTAAGAAGTATTCAAGGGAAGTAATTCTCAAGAAATATACCAACATTTTTTTTTAATCGGGTCCATATTGCACATGAGCTTATATTAAAATATTTTACCAACTGGACAGGAAAAGACCTGTGTAGACTTCTGACATTCAGGTGTGACCTTGAGTTAGAGGTCTGGGTATTGGGCATGACATGTCTCATTACGGAGAACATTTGTGTCAAGTAATATTAAAATCCTTTAACACATGGCAATGTTATGGACCAGGCACGAAAAAAAAAATCCTATTGCCCTTTGACCTACAAGTGTGACCTTGATCTTTGAGATGGGGGAACTGTGTTTTGCACACAACAAATTGTCCGATTATGGGGAACAATTAATAACTACTATGTTACCTGAATTCACTAATTCATTAATAAGTTCGGTATTTCCTTCTTTGGCAGCTTGAATAATTGGCGGCAACACAGTTATTGCCATACTTTCGTCCAATGCCATGGAGGCTTTTAAACGAGCACTGTCTAAATTGATCCATTTGTACTGAAATTTGTCTGGTGCATCAACAAATGGTGTCATAGGGCTCAAGCCCCTTGCAGTTAATGAAAGGTTTGTTGCTAAATGTTTCTCCTGATTGCGCGTCTGTAACACTCTGTAATATTTCTGCATGTGCAGGAGTGCTAAATTGAGAGAATCTCGAAGTTCTGCACATTCTGAATCTTCGTGTAGCTTTAACAGAAACTCATGAATAAATGCAGCTGCCTTTTGGAAATCTGAAAAATAAGTAAGGGTGAATGATCAACAATTAAATTAATGCACTTGTAAACAGGATTGCCATTTTCACATGTCTTTTTTTTGCCAGTTGCATGTTTAAGATGAACCTTGTGTTTCTGTCTTGAAAATGTATTTCTGGCCATGAAGCCCATTGTTTCTGATGAGTGTTGCTCTTCTGTTGCATTTTCTTTACATTGTAATAAACAAAAGAAATATATACTGGGTATACCAATTACCGGGATATACATATTACCGTGAATTTGCAGTTTTGACACTTTACATGAAAATTGCTTTACAATTTTTCTCTCATTATTCATGCTCAATGTGCTTAGAATTTTAGCAAAACTATTTTTGAAAATTGGAGTGTCTTTCCTTTTATTTCATACTGATCCCAGAAATTGAGTAATTTAGCTAAGTGACTGGTCATTATGGTTAATCTTTGCAATTTTTCTCAGCAAATTTTCAATGAAGCTGCTTATTTCTGCCATATCTGTTCCATATTTAGTTTGGTCTACTGTAAAATAGAAATGCTTTTTTTGTCTAAGATCAATTTAACAACTTATTTTGACTGAAAGTTAAAATTCACGGTAATAGGTATATGCCAGAAAAATGCTAAAATTCCCCACCTCTGTTCTTTGAATGACAGTAGTGGAACTTTTACCTGGTGTTTTGATGATTTTTTTGCCAAAAGTCTAAAGCTAAAATATAAATTAATTGTACAGAACAAAATTTATCCTTTCATACAATCATTTTGTTATAAATAGAGTCCACTGAATATAAGACTCACGGTAATTGGTATACCCAGTATACAAATTTAATTTTAACATTTTCTGACCAGGAACTAAATTATCATAAAATTTATCAAATTACCATTGTTCATGTAAGTTTAACATTCAATTACACATTTTCAGTTTGTTTTCTCTATATGGAATTAACATAAAACCTAATCTAAATCAAAAAGTGATTCTAATGGCTTTATTTTACTTTCATTCTGAAATGAGGCTGTTGACATAATTACCCTGGCAACAAGATATGGATATGATGATTTTCAAATTTTAAGGCATTTATTGACAAATATGACAAATTTGTAGGGATGAAATTAATTTAATACAACAATTTCTGAATGGACAATACAATCATCCATTCAGTTTCAAGTTGGAATTTCAAACAGGCAACAACTTGTTTCCAAAAGCTGTTCAAAAATGGGATGCTCACCAAATTAGATATAGGTATATTTATACATGTTTAACGTCCTTTCTGCTATAAAAAGATAGTAATGTCAAACCGAAAGTTCCAATTAAGAAATAAAAACAAAGTACAGTTCAAATAGCCCCGCTTCAGTCACCGAAAACAAATGTAAACATGGACAACATTAAAAAGTAGGTCACGTTTTTACCTTTCCGTTTGATAACCATTTTAATGATTTCCAAGTCCTGTTAGTGTGTCAACGCTTACATACGTTTTCAACTGTAAAAAGATTATCGAAAATCTTTTGAATTTATGTCTCATCGTTGTACAGTTTTTGCTGCTTTTGTAATCATAAAATAAGATCAGTCGTCGCAACACTTCCATCAGCCGCCATCATTTACTTTTCCCAGGATTCTGTCGTGCACCTGTTTTTAAGCCAAACACTATTATTAACTTGTCTGGGATATATCTAGACACATAGAGGTCTGAGAAAAAAATTAATGCAGAATTTTGAAACAAGGTGTACGGCTTAGTGCACCGTTGATGATTAAAAACAACAAAATTAACATAAAATAGTCCACTACCATTTTGACCGCATTACCGTGCACCGGTAATGTTGAATATAGCAAATTCGTCCGCCTTCGTAACGGCCGCCATCTTTTTTCCAGTTGTAAATATTTTGGTATATCACAGAAATCCGAAAACATCGGCCGGGTTTGACGACAGATTAGACTTGCAGAATCTAAATCTTACAACTCTTACTTTATTGGAATGGCCGATACTGATAAATTAAATATAGACAGTATAATTGCGCGGTTATTGGAGGGTAAGTTGAACAAAATTCGCTTTGTCCTTGTTTGAAATAATTATAAGCGGATTTTCTGTCGCTTAAAGAAATGAGGCACAACAAAGAGTGCTCGCCGTTTATCAATAACAAAATATTTTGGATATATGATTAGTGGTTTTGAGTCCACTCTCTGGTACTTTGTTACAAATAAATTTATAATACTTTCTAGTGGCACTTGTCATATTCTTGAAATTATGACTGTAGACTTGTAATTTGGTGGAAGAATGGGATACAAAATAGAACAATTACACTGTATAAATGAGAACGAATTGGAGTTATGGTCGTGTAGTGAATGAGTTCAGTCTGTCTTCGAGAAGCTGGATCTTTAGTAACCTTGGTACTTCTTGAAAAATAAGAGGAAAATATACACAACAGGGAATGATGTGTTCCAAAAATGCAGCCTCCCGAAATCACCCAGCACGCGGACGTGCACATGACCAACATTCACATGTGTGTGCAAAAAGATCATACATTTAGCCAACACGCAGACAAAACAAACAGGAACACAGCGGGTCACCACTTTGAAATGCTTGTTGGCAAAAAGACAACTGGGGCACTTAAAGCGGTTTATGGTGCGTACCTAACCTCACAGATGGCAACAAATTCTTGGAAAGTAACTTGTCCTATAGGACAAGCTGCCTAGAATTTTCACTTGTCCTGCTACAACTTATACACACCCTGTAACCAGTGATTCATTTTGAAATCTGAAGATACGAGTCCATGGGACTCACATCAGGGATTTTTCTAGACCTCTAAAAAGGGCAGGGTGCTGCTAAAAAGGGGCAGGGTGCATTTTGCGCATTGCGTACCTTTGTCTATGAAAATCATAAGGTAGATTTCCATGGTTTTTGTTGTAATGTCTACATTGTAAGTTACTATGTGCAGAAAGATTTGCAATGAATGTGAATGTCAGGAAAAAGCATTAATACCTGTTGGTATAGATAACATGCTTATCATTTATAAATACATGTAGTTTGTTTTATGTTTGCATACATTATTTTTGTCTTGAAAGTTTTCTTGATTAGAAATATACCATAAAGATACTAGTCTATTGAATAATTTAATAATTCTGGTGCATATCTGTCATTATACATTCATTATATTACTAAACGTATCGTTGATACTCGTGTATAAATGCATAATTTTTTTTAATCCGGACCCCTCCCCCAAGAATCGTGGGTGCATATTATACAAAGGTGTAGACAATTTTCCAACTTCAAAATAACTTTGTTTACGATTTTCGCCATTTTGGTAAAGGGAAACTACTCTACGCGCTGACTGTCTACGCTAAATTCTGAGATTGCCGTTACGTTCTGCAAAAGATCGAGTGGTTTATTTTTCTTTTAAACAAAATTAATATCATACAAACTTAATAGTATTTTGATGAAATAAATATAACAAAATCATAGATATTCGGATAGGCGTACTGTTATCTTCAACTGAGATCAAACTGTGAACAACAAAATTGACACGAGGTGCCACGCTAATTGCCGATAATTACTGGCCATTAATCCGCATTTAATAAGCAGCAGACTTTGTTTTAAGATATGTTTTTTCACCTTTTTTATTCTGTTTTGCAGTTTGCTTTAATTGCTGACCTATCTAATTGTTGTTTGTTACGATTCGGTCGGCCGTCGTCTGCATGCCGATACTTCATACATGCCTCGGGCTAATACACAGCACTGTGTATAGTCGGTGCGTGTCATAACTTCGTATCGATTGACAATTATTTGGGATGGTATTTTGACAGATGATTGATGGGCAGTTCGTTTAGAAATACTTAATTAATGGTAAAAGGGGCGGTGCTAAAAGGGCAAAGGGGTGCTGAAGAAAAGCAAAAGGGCGGCAATTTCGGGCAGAAGGGCGGCACTAAAAATGGGCAGGGCGCTGCGCCCTGCTATTACGCTCTAGAAAAATCCCTACACATATTTTGAAACAATGAGTCCCAGCCAGTGAGTAATGAGTCAAAAAGGGACTCAATATAAAAATTATATATCATGAAACAGCAAGTCCCAAATTTGAATTGTTTGCTTTTTCACATCCTGTACATTGTATATTGGTTGACTGATTAATTGATTTAATAGGTTTTACATCCTATATATCTGCACCAGAACTGAACAGGGTGAGGAGAAAAAAAAACTGTTAAAAGTTGTATTTTGAAAGTTTCTGTTCTTTGCAGCTTTGTTCATTTTTACGTTGTCAGTACAGATTGTTCAGTACATATAATCTTCACTTTCGTCATAGTGTTACCACGAATAAAGAGTGAGCCATTTAGAAACAAATTTTCTTTTTTTCTTATCTTGATTTTCCGACGTGCTCGCAGCCGCTGCTTCATTTTCTATTGAAATGCTCACTTCTTCAGTACCCGACGATTCACTCAAAGTTAGACAAAAAAACCGGAAAGTTTTTGCTGTTTGGGATCTAACTTCTGCTGTTTTTTCAAGGGCATCGTCAGATTGTTGAAATATTTTGGCCGAAATATCCGGGTACTTTGGAAACAATACTCCCAAACATAAAATAAATGACCATCACCGATTGGTTAAAAAAATCATTACTGTCCAATCAGAATATGCTTTACAAATCGAACGGTGATAAGGTAGTTTTGGCGCATGAAAATTATCCACGACATCCGTTCTACTTTTTAAACCATTAGAGGGAGTAAACGAAGGTACGCCTAAGTGAAATTGTTTGCGTCCCGCGGCTGCACACATTTCAAATTAACGCGTCCCCGGTGAAAAATATGCGTCTTTGACGCAGGACGCGCAGCAAAATGAATCACTGTATTACTTGCTAAGAAAATGATATTTTTACAGACATTGCCTATTTTAAAGTCTGTTAAAAATGTTATATACCAGAATCTTGTTCTTGTCTATCGAGCATCCAGCGGAGTTTGGCAGAGTTTAGTTTTGTGAATGTTTTATATTTTTTAACTATCCAGTTTCTACAGGGCTTTATTTTTATTCGATTTATTGTATATTTGATATAAAATCTCACTCGTCCTACAGGACGAGTATTACAGCAGGTACCATTGCCCGGAGCAGATATCTGCTCGTATATACGGGTGGAAGAGTGAATTTGTCGAGCCCTGTCACTCTTACAAACATTTGATGCAATAGTGGCGAGTCGCCACCTATACTTCTGACAATGGTCAATTATTCTGAATAATAGCTTAATCTCGAAACAATTTTTAGCTCATCTGATTTTTTGAAAAAAAAATGATGAGTTATTGTCATCACTTGAGCGGTTGTCGGCGTCGGCGTCTGCGTCGGCGTTGCCTGGTTAAGTTTTATGTTTAGGTCAGCTTTTCTCCTAAACTATCAAAGCTATTGCTTTGAAACTTGGAATACTTGTTCACCATCATAAGCTGACCCTGTATAGCAAGAAACATAACTCCGTCTTGCTTTTTGCAAGATTTATGGCCCCTTTTGTACTTAGAAAATATCAGATTTCTTGGTTAAGTTTTATGTTTAGGTCAACTTTTCTCCTAAACTATCAAAGCTATTGCTTTGAAACTTGGAATACTTGTTCACCATCATAAGCAGACCCTGTACATCAAGAAACATAACTCCATCTTGCTTTTTGCAAGATTTATTGCCCCTTTTGGACTTAGAAAATCAGTTTTCTTGGTTAAGTTTTATGTTTAGGTCAGCTTTTATCCTGAACTATCAAAGCTATTGCTTTAAAACTTGCAACACTTGTTCACCATCATAAGTTGACCCTGTATAGCAAGAAACATAACTCCGTCCTGCTTTTTGCAAGATTTATGGCCCCTTTTGGACTTAGAAAATATCAGATTTCTTGGTTAAGTTTCATGTTTAGGTCAACTTTTTCTCTTAAACTATCAAAGCTTTTGCTTTGAAACTTGCAACACTTGTTCACCATCATAAGCTGACCCTGTACAGCAAGCAACATAACTCCATCCTGCTTTTTGCAATAATCATTGCCCCTTTTGGACTTAGAAAATCATTTTCTTGGTTGAGTATTATGTTTAAGTCAACTTTTCTCATAAACTATCAAAGCTATTGCTTTAAAACTTGCAACAGTTTTTCACCATCATAAGTGGACACTGTACATCAAGAAACATAACTCTATCCTGCTTTTTGCGAGAATGATGGCCCTTTTTAGACTTAGAAAATCATGGGTAGGACAATATTTCTATTACACAAAAAAAATCAGATGAGCGTCAGCACCCGCAAGGCGGTGCTCTTGTTAAAAAATGTAATAAATATTCATTACTTTAAATTTTATGATTTGATTTCATTTCACTATTCAGTCATACCCAACATTTAGTGTTGTGTGACTGAACCGGACTTGGATTCAGCATATAAATTTTGATAATATAAATATAGTTCAGCCGATTAAATAAAGTTGTGTAAAATTTTCGGCCAATTTTAGACGTTTTTTTACCAGTTTGGACGAAAAATACAGTAGACCAACTGTTGTATTCGGCAAAATCAAATTCGACTAAATATCGTATTCGGCGAAGTGTCTTTCGGAGAATTGTCGTGGAAGCAAATTTCTAATCTCTGGTTTCTTTAAAAGACTCTATTAATTATGTCTCCCACCACCGCCTCGGTAGCCTAGTGGTAGAGCGTCCGCTTCGAGTGCGGGAGGTCGTGGGTTCGATCCCTGGCCGCGTCATACCAAAGACGTAAAACAATGGTACTAGTAGCTTCCTCGCTTGGCGCTCAACATTAAGAGGATAGTGCTAGGACTGGTCAGCCCGATGTCAGTATAATGTGACTGGTCGGGGTATCATGCTACGTGTCTACAGCGTGATATTCCAGTGAAGCAGCACTATAAAGTTGGGCACTCTGCCCACTGCTACAAGTAGACACCATCGTTTATATGACTGAAAAATTGTTGAAAAAGACATTAAACCCGAACACACACACACATAGTGGTGTGGGAGATATACTGATTTACTGCTGTCTGTGTGCCCGTGTCTGTCTGTCTGTCACAAATCTTGTCTGCGCTCTGAACTTGAACAGTTCTCATCTGATCTTCAGCAAACTTGAACAAAATGTGTTTGCCAATAAGTCCTCAGCGAAGTTCGATAACTAGCCAAATCAGCCGAGGCACTTCAGAATTATGGCCCTTAAATTACCAAAAATCACTCTGTACACAGATGCAAGTGAATACATGTATTGGTGCATGGTTGACTCAGATACATAACTATTCAGATGATTGGGCAGTTGTGGGAGACATGCGCTTTTCTCAAAAGCAGCTCTAGTTTTAAAAGTGTATCTTAGGTGAGAAGTGTAATTTAAAGCTGTTGATGTTTTCAGTTCTTGTAAAGATGTCTGATCTGTTCGAAGCTTGAATTTTATATTTATGTTTTCAGTTCGTGGCACTCGACCAGGCAAGAATGTACAGCTGACAGAATCTGAGATTAGAGGTTTATGTCTCAAGTCAAGAGAACTGTTTCTTAGTCAACCTATTCTTCTGGAATTAGAAGCACCTCTTAAAATATGTGGTATGTATAAAAAATGCCTTTATTCCAACAATTTTTATTGTACCCCCCGACAACAAAGTTGTAAGGGGGGGTATACTGGTTTCAGGTTGTCTGTCTGTCTGTCTGTCCGTCTGTCCGTAGACGCAATCTTGTGCGCACCATCTCTCCTTATCCCCTTGACAGAATTTAATGAAACTTCACACAGGTGATCAGTACCAACAGTAGTTGTGCATGGGGCATGTTAGGTTCTTTTAGAATAAAAATTTGCAGAGTTATGGGACTTTGTTTTTTTGTTACTATACTATATACATAGACACAATCTTGTGCGCACCATCTCTCCTCATCCCCTTGACACAATTTAATGAAACTTCACACAAGTGATCAGTACCAACATTAGTTGTGCATGGGGCATGTTAGGTTCTTTTAGAAAAAAAATTTGCAGAGTTATGGGACTTTGTTTTTTTGTTACTATACTATATACATAGAAACAATCTTGTGCGCACCATCTCTCCTCATCCCCTTGACACAGTTTAATGAAACTTCACACAAGTGATCAGTACCAACAGTAGTTGTGCATGGGGCATGTTAGGTTCTTTTAGAAAAAAAATTTGCAGAGTTATGGGGCTTTGTTTTTTTGTTACTATGATATATATACATAGACACAATCTTGTGCACACCATCTCTCCTCATCCCCTTGACACAATTTAATGAAACTTCACACAAGTGATCAGTAACAACAGTAGTTGTGCATGGGGCATGTTAGGTTCTTTCAGAAAAAAAATTTGCAGAGTTATGGGACTTTGTTTTTTTTTTTTTGTTACTATACTATATACATAGACACAATCTTGTGCGCACCATATCTCCTCATCCCCTTGACACAATTTAATGAAACTTCACACAAGTGATCAGTACCAACCCTAGTTGTGCATGGTGCATGTTACATTCTTTTAGATAAATATTCTGCATAGTTATGGGACTTTGTTTTTTGTTACTATACTGTATACATACATTCTATATACATACAGTCCACATAATTATGCAATCTTGTGTGCATCAAATTGCAATGTACTGTGTCAGTGCATGCGGGGGGTACATTCATCACCTTTAGTGATAGCTCTAGTTTAGTTCTGTGGTGGAACATTGTATAACTTTAACAAAGATCACTTGGACAGATACATGAGCACACTCACTTTGTTTCAGTTCCTTCAGTTATCCAGAAATATATTCAGAGGAAATTTATGATTAATAGTAAAGCAGTAAAGTCTTGATAATTTCAACAGAAATTTTCTGCTAGGTTTAGAAGTGAGTAAATTTCTTGAAACGGTAAAATTTCACTTAATTAATCCCCCGCCGTGGCGGAGGGATTATAGGAATGGTCTGCGTCCGTCCTTCCGTCCGTAACAAAATCGTGTCTGGTCCATATCTCCTAAACCCCTTGAAGGATTTTCCTGAAACTTGGGTCAAATGATCACCTCATCAAGACGATGTGCAGAACCCATGAGTCAGCCTTGTCGGTTCAAGGTCAAGGTCACAACTCAAGGTCAAAAGTTTGAGCCTGCCATTTTGTGTCTGCTCTATATCTCCTAAACCCCTTGAAGGAATTTTATAAAACTTGGGTCAAATGATC
The DNA here is from genome assembly GCF_021730395.1 of Mercenaria mercenaria. Classification (NCBI taxonomy): domain Eukaryota; kingdom Metazoa; phylum Mollusca; class Bivalvia; order Venerida; family Veneridae; genus Mercenaria; species Mercenaria mercenaria. Next base: position 8,360,198 of record NC_069372.1, read on the forward strand.
ACCTCATCAAGACGATGTACAGAACCCATGAGTCAGCCATGCCGGCTCAAGGTCAAGGTCACAACTCAAGGTCAAAGGTTTGAGCCTTCCATTTTGTGTCCGCTCTGTATCTCTTAAACCCCTTGAAAGAATTTTATAAAACTTGGGTCAAATGATCACCTCATCAAGACGATATGCAGAACCCATGAGTCAGTCATGCCGGCTCAAGGTCAAGGCCACAACTCAAGGTCAAAGGTCTGAGCCTTCCATTTTGTGACCGCTCTGTATCTCCTAAACCCCTTGAAGGATTTTCATGAAACTTGGGTCAAACGATCACCTCATCAAGGCGATGTGCAGAACTTATGAGTCAGCCTCAAGGTCAAGGTCACAACTGAAGGTCGAAGGTTTGAGCCTTCCATTTCGTGTCCGCTCTATATCTCCTAAACCCCTTGAAGGAATTTTATAAAACTTGGGTCAAATGATTACCTCATCAGAACGATGTGCAGAAATTATGAGTCAACCATGCCAGCTCAAGGTCAAGGTCACAACTAAGGGTCGAAGGTTTGAGCCTTCCATTTGGTGTCCACTCTGTATCTCCTTAACCCCTTGAAGGATTTTCATCAAACTTTGGTCAAATGATCACCTCATCAAGAACTCAGGAGTCAGCCATGTCAACTCAAGGTCAAGGTCACAACTGAAGGTCAAAGGTTTCAGCTCTGTATCTCCTGAACCCCTTGAAGGATTTTCATGAAACTTTGGTCATATGATCATCAAGACGTTGTGCAGAATTCATGAGTCAGCCATGTCAGTTCAAGGTCAAGGTCACAGCTAAAATCAAAGGTTTACCCTTTCACTATCCATAGCAGTGGCGGGGGATTTAGCTGTCTTTCAGACTGCCTTGTTGACCAATCTTTTATAACTTGCTGCTTGTTTATATTTTGAGAGACAAAATTTAGCATGTTGAGTACAGAAATTTAACATAGACTAGTAAGTGTCAACTTTTTTTCTGATTTCAGGTGATATACATGGACAGTACTATGATTTGTTACGATTGTTCGAGTATGGTGGCTTTCCTCCAGAGAGTAACTATCTTTTTCTCGGGGACTATGTAGACAGAGGAAAGCAGTCTTTGGAAACCATCTGTCTCCTGTTAGCATACAAGATCAAATACCCAGAAAACTTTTTTCTACTCAGGGGCAATCACGAATGTGCCAGTATCAACAGAATATATGGCTTTTATGATGAATGTAAGTATTTGCTAATCCTTGTTCTTTCATTGCTTTCAGGAAGCTGACTTGTATAAATTTATAAAAGTTAAGACTTGGAGAAAAAGACACAGTTTTATATATATATATATATATATATATATTAAAACAGTTGTAAATACCAGATCTGATTTATGATGATAAATTTGAGAATTGATTAAAAAAAATTTGAGAGCAAATGTATAAATTGCAGACTTGTCCAGCACAGCATTAAATGCATTTACTTGCACTTAGGTGTAGTTTGTGTACTCATGCTGTTGATATATGAAAAATGCTTTCATTTAAGGTAGGAGTTCAGCATCATTGGACAGACCTACTTTTTCTTCAATATACATTTTGTATTTAGCCCTGTTTGGGATATGCTATTAATTGCGATGTGTTAAATCGGTGTTATCTCCACATGCCTCGGTGAGAGGTGTTTGGACATACGTTCAGTAAGACATATGCCTGCAGTAAGAAGGTCCAAGTATGGGTAAAAACAAAATGGAATAGTTGTATTTCACAGTTTACAAGGTAGTGTATGATAATGTACCATTGCAGTATATTTTTAGCTCACCTGAGCCATAGGCTCAAGGTGAGCTTTCGTGACCGCTCGATGTCCGTTGTCCGTCGTGTGTCTGTCGACATTTTCTAAAAAAAATCTTCTTGAAAACCACTGGGCAGAATTACACCAAACTTCACAAGAATGATCCTTGGGTGGTTCCCTTTCAAAATTGTTCAAAGAATTTAATTCCATGCAGAACTCTGGTTGTCATGGCAACCGAAAGGAAAAACTTAAATATCTTCTTGTCCAAAAGTTTTACATACACTTATATAGGAAAAAACTTTAAAAATCTTCTTGTCTGAAACCACAAGACCTAGACCTTTGATATTTGGTATGTAGCATTGTCTTGTGGTCCTCTACCAAAGTTGTTCAAATTACTACCTTTGGATGAAAAGAGGCCCCGCCCAGGGGGGGGGGGGCTCAAGTTTTACATAGACATATATAGGAAAAAACTTCAAAAATCTTCTTGTCTGAAACTACAAGACCTAGGCCTTTGATATTTTGTATGTAGCATTGACTTGTGGTCCTCTATGAAGATTGTTCAAATTGTGCCTTGGGGTGAAAAGAGGCCCCGCATGCGGGGTCCCAAGTTTTACATAGACTTATATAGGAGAAAACTTCAAAAGTCTTCTTGTCTGAAACTACAAGGCCTAGGCTTTTGATATTTGGTGTGTTGCATTGTCTTGTGGTCCTCTACTTAAATTGTTCATATAATTACCCTGGGGTGAAAAGAGGCCCTGTCCCAGGGGTCCCAAGTTTAACATAGACATATAGGGAAAAAAATAAAATTCTTCCTTGTCTGAAAGTTCAAGACCTAGGCCTTTGATATTTGGTATGTATCATTACCTAGTGGACCTCTTACAGGATTGTTCAAATTATGCCACTGGAGTGAAAAGAGGCCCCACTCTGGTGGTCACTTTTTATATGAGTTATATAGGAAAAAATACTTCAAAAATTATCAGATCATATTTCCTAGACTGTTTAATTATAATTACCTGATGACCCCAAGTAATTACATGTCACCTTACTGTGACCTTGACCTACAGACCTACTTTCTTGTTTTTTGAGATACAGCTTTGAAATTTGGATGACATGTACAGTTTTGCATACCGATCTTAAAACTGACTTTCAGTGACCATGAATGTGACCTTCTGACCTACTTTCTAATACTTTAGCATCAGTTTGCCATTTGAAACATGTGGCTCATATTACTCAGGTGAGCTATTCAGGGTCATCACGACCCTTTTGTTAAACATTGCAGCAATACTTCAACCTATATTTAAACCAGTTTCCTTCACATGTAGGATAGGATGGCTGGCTTCCATTGCTTGCCAGTCGGTGTTGGGAGGAAACACTTATAGCGATGCAGGATAGGTTTGTGAGAAGGCCATCAAGCTGGCTATTGAAGGTGGGTGGTTCTACCAAAGTGTGCACCCTTGCCTGAAATGCTGAGGTACACTGTATCATTAATAGCTCAACTTAGATGTTTAAGTGTTACTAGAAACCAGCATAATTTATGACTTTGTTGAGAGTTGTTTAAAAGGTTAAATTCCTTTTGATGTTATGTTCAGGTCTGTCGGAACTTGCAAATAAATTAAAAATTACAAATTTACATTTTGCTTATTCAGGTAAACGAAGATACAACATCAAACTGTGGAAAACATTCACAGACTGTTTCAACTGTTTACCTATAGCAGCCATCATAGATGAGAAGATTTTCTGTTGTCACGGTGGATTGAGTCCAGACCTTCAGTCTATGGAACAGATCCGACGTATCATGAGACCTACAGACGTACCAGATCAGGGTCTACTCTGCGACCTGTTGTGGTCGGATCCAGACAAGGAGACTATGGGCTGGGGAGAGAATGACAGAGGAGTATCCTTCACATTTGGTGCAGAAGTAGTAGCCAAATTCCTTCACAAACATGATCTGGATCTTATATGTAGGGCACATCAAGTAAGAAAATACACTTGGTATACATGTACCTGTGCTCATTTTCACCAGTCTTTTTAACAGATATATTTATCCAATTTTTGCATTGAATCATGTTTAATGTTTTCTGTTTGTCTTCACATAGATTGTACATTGTTCAAAACAAAAAAAGTACTTCTGTTATGAGTTTTGAAGAAAAAGTAAAAATAGCGAGTTTGAGTCATTTTAATCTTGAATTATGTTTTCTGTTATTTTATTAAGGTGGCTGCAGTAAGAATGGTTATTGCTGTTTGCTAGTATAAACTTATTGTTTTCGATTAGACAAACTCCTTTTCCAAAAAGACTTTTAATTATCTGAGATTTTTCTTGAAGCAAGAAAAATACATGAAAGATATTAATATAGTCTTTGGTGTGTGTTGCAGGTAGTAGAAGATGGTTATGAATTTTTTGCCAAGCGTCAACTTGTAACATTGTTCTCTGCCCCAAATTACTGTGGTGAATTTGACAATGCAGGTGCTATGATGAGTGTTGATGAAACTTTGATGTGCTCATTCCAGGTAGGTTGATGCTGTTGCTTTTCCTCAGGTCAGACAGATAAAACAATGCTTTGAACAGTCAAGCTGTATAAAATCCTACATTTGATTATTAGCTTGACTATCGAAGAATAAGTAGAGCTATCCTACTCGGCACAACGTAGGCATGGGCATCACTTCTTGGTTAAGTTTTTCACACCAGTTCACATTTTGACAAAACCTTTTGAGATAAAGCTTTGAAACTTTCATCACTTGTGTACCATCAGCTTGTTCAGTTTTAGGCGAGAGTACGTAACTCCATCAAGGATTTTGGCTCAATTATGGCCCCTTTGAACTTACAAATCTTGGCTAAGTTTTTCATTTGACATATTTGACATATAGCTTTGAAACTTTTATCACTTGTTTATTATAAATATCTCTGTAGGCAAGAGTACATAATTCTGTCAACTATTTTGGCTGAATTATGGCCCTTTTTAGCTCATCTGATTTTTTGAAAAAAAATGATGAGTTATTGTCATCACTTGAGCGGGCGTCTGCGTCGGCGTTGCCTGGTTAAGTTTTATGTTTAGGTCAGCTTTTCTCCTAAACTATTAAAGCTATTGCTTTGAAACTTGGAATACTTGTTCACCATCATAAGCTGACCCTGTATAGCAAGAAACATAACTCCATCTTGCTTTTTGCAAGATTTATGGCCCCTTTTGTACTTAGAAAATATCAGATTTCTTGGTTAAGTTTTATGTTTAGGTCAAATTTTCTCCTAAACTATCAAAGCTATTGCTTTGAAACTTGGAATACTTGTTCACCGTCATAAGCAGACCCTGTACTTCAAGAAACATAACTCCATCTTGCTTTTTGCAAGAATTATTGCCCCTTTTAGACTTAGAAAATCAGTTTTTAGCTCACCTGTCACAAAGTGACAAGGTGAGCTTTTGTGATCGCGCGGCGTCCGTCGTCCGTGCGTGCGTGCGTGCGTCCGTGCGTCCGTAAACTTTTGCTTGTGACCACTCTAGAGGTCACATTTTCATGGGATCTTTATGAAAATTGGTCAGAATGTTCATCTTGATGATATCTAGGTCAAGTTCGAAACTGGGTCACGTGCCGTCAAAAACTAGGTCAGTAGATCTAAAAATAGAAAAACCTTGTGACCTCTCTAGACGCCATATATTTCATACGATCTTCATGAAAAGTGGTCAGAATGTTCACCTTGATGATATCTAGGTCAAGTTGGAAACTGGGTCACGTGCCGTCAAAAACTAGGTCAGTAGGTCTAAAAATAGAAAAACCTTGTGACCTCTCTAGAGGCCATATATTTCACAAGATCTTTATGAAAATTGGTCAGAACGTTCACCTTGATGATATCTAGGTCAAGTTCGAAACTGGGTCATGTGCCATCAAAAACTAGGTCAGTAGGTCAAATAATAGAAAAACCTTGTGACCTCTCTAAAGGCAATATTTTTCATGGGATCTGTATGAAAGTTGGTCTGAATGTTCATCTTGATGATATCAGGTCAAGTTCGAAACTGGGTCACGTGCGGTCAAAAACTAGGTCAGTAGGTCTAAAAATAGAAAAACCTTGTGACCTCTCTAGACGCCATATATTTCATGTGATCTTCATGAAAATTAGTCAGAGTGTTCATCTTGATGATGTCTAGATCAAGTTCGAAAGTGGGTCACATGCCATCAAAAACTAGGTCAGTAGGTCAAATAATAGAAAAACCTTGTGACCTCTCTAGAGGCCATATTTTTCATGGGATCTGTATGAAAGTTGATCTGAATGTTCATCTTGATGATATCTAGGTCAAGTTTGAAAGTGGGTCACGTGCCGTCTAAAACTAGGTCAGTAGGTCAAATAATAGAAAAACCTTGTGACCTCTCTAAAGGCCATATTTTTCATGGGATCTGTATGAAAATTGGTCTGAATGTTCATCTTGATGATATCTAGGTCAAGTTCGAAACAGGGTCATGTGTGGTCAAAAACTAGGTCAGTAGGTCTAAAAATAGAAAAACCTTGTGACCTCTCTAGAGGCAATACTTGTGAATGGATCTCCATAAAAATTGTTCAGAATGTTCACCTTGATGATATCTAGATCAAGTTTGAAACTGGGTCACGTGCCTAAAAAAACTAGGTCAGTAGGTCAAATAATAAAAAAACCTTGTGACCTCTCTAGAGGCCATACTTTTCATGGGATCTGTATGAAAGTTGGTCTGAATGTTCATCTTAATGATATCTAGGTCAAATTTGAAACTGGGTCAGCTGCAGTCAAAAACTAGGTCAGTAGGTCTAAAATTATTAAAATCTTTTGACCTCTCTAGAGGCCATATTTTTCAATGGATCTGTATGAAAATTGATCTGAATGTTCACCTTGATGATATCTAGATCAGTTTTGAAACTGGGTCACGTGCGGTCAAAAACTAGGCCAGTAAGTATAAAAATAGAAAAACCTTGTGACCTCTCTAGAGACCATATTTTTCAATGGATCTTCATGAAAATTGGTCAGAATTTTTATCTTGATAATATCTAGGTCAAGTTCAAAACTGGGTCACATGAGCTCAAAAACTAGGTCACTATGTCAAATAATAGAAAAAACGACGTCATACTCAAAACTGGGTCATGTGGGAAGAGGTGAGCGATTCAGGACCATCATGGTCCTCTTGTTTTGGTTAAGTTTTATGTTTAGGTCAGCTTTTATCCTAAACTATCAAAGCTATTGCTTTAAACCTTGCAACACTTGTTCACCATCATAAGCTGACCCTGTACAGCAAGAAACATAACTCCATCCTGCTTTTTGCAAGATTTATGGCCCCTTTTGTACTTAGAAAATATCAGATTTCTTGGTTAAGTTTTATGTTTAGGTCAACTTTTTCTCTTAAACTATCAAAGCTATTGCTTTGAAACTTGCAACACTTGTTCACCATCATAAGCTGACCCTGTACAGCAAGCAACATAACTCCATCCTGCTTTTTGCAATAATTATTGCCCCTTTTGGACTTAGAAAATCATTTTCTTGGTTGAGTATTATGTTTAAGGCAACTTTTCTCATAAACTATCAAAGCTATTGCTTTAAAACTTGCAACAGTTTTTCACCATCATAAGTGGACACTGTACATCAAGAAACATAACTCTATCCTGCTTTTTGCAAGAAAGATGGCCCTTTTTAGACTTAGAAAATCATGGGTAGGACAATATTTCTATTACACAAAAAAAATCAGATGAGCGTCAGCACCCGCAAGGTGGTGCTCTTGTTATATTTGGAAATTGGTACAAATTTCGTACAAGTCTACGTTTTGTCAAAACTATTTGACATGTGGCTTTGAAATTTTGGCAGAATTATGGCCCTTTTTGGACTTTAATTTGTTCAGTTTTTGCACAAGTCCACGTTTTGTCAAAACTATTTGACATGTGGCTTTGAACACTTGCTTATCGTCATAATCTCCATCTGTAGGCAAGAGTACATAACTGTGTCAACTATTTCGCCTGAATTATGGCCCTTTTTGGACTTTGAAATCAGTTTAAAAAAATTTACCAGTGCATATTTTGCCTAACCTGTTTGTCATACAATGTATGGCTTTGAAACTTTTACCACTTGTTTACCATCATAGTCTACATACGTAGGCAAGACTACATAACTATGACCAGGACTTTAGCTCAGTTATGGCCCTTTTTAGCTCAACTATATGAAGTATATGGAGAGCTATCATACTCAATCAGGCGTGTCCCCACCTTGTTAAAAGTTTTTTTTACAGTTTCTCTTTTTTCTCCTTACCTCTGTAATTACTTGTTGGATTTGTTTCAAACTTAAAAAAGTTATTCCTCATCATCACCCACATCATATGGCACAAGGGCCATAACTCTCACACCAATATTTCATGAATTATCCCCCTCTTTTTACTTAGAATTTAAGGTTAAAGTTTTGATGCACTTTAACTCTATCTCAGTTATTACTAAATGGATTTGATTCAAACTTAAAATAGTTGTTCAACATCATCACTCATGTCATATGACACAAGAGCCATAACTCTCACACAAATATTTGATGAATTATCCCCCTCTTTTTACTTAGAATTTCAGGTTAAAGTTTTGATGCACTTTCACTCTGTCTTAATTATTACTAAATGGATTTGATTCAAACTGGAAGTAGTTGTTCCACATCATCTCCCACATCATATGACACAAGGTCCATAACTCTGGTACCACATTTAATAAATTTACCCCCACTTTTACTTAGAATTTAAGGTTAAAGTTTTGATGCACTTTCACTCTATCTCAGTTATTACTAAATGGATTTGATTCAGACTTAAAATAGTTGTTCAACATCATCACTCACGTCATATGACACAAGAGCCAGAACTCTTGTACCAATATTTGATGAATTATCTCCCCTTTTTACTTAGAATTTCAGGTTAAAGTTTTGGTGACTTTCACTCTGTCTCAGTCATTACTAAATGGATTTGATTCCAACTTAAAATAGTTGTTCTACCTTATCACCCACATCATATGACACAAGGTGCCTAACTCTGGCACCATATTTTCATGAATTATGCCCCCTTTTACTTAGAATTTAAGGTTAATTTTGATGCATTTTCACTGTATCTTAGTAATTACTAAATGGATTTGATTCAAACTTGAAGTAGTTGATCCACATCATCACCCACATCATATGACACAAGATGTATAACTCTTGCACCAATATTTTATGAATATGCCCCCGTTTTGCTTAGAATTATACTTATTTAGTGTTTTAATGCACTTTATCTTTATCTCTCTTATAACTTATTACTTTTGACACAGACTCAAGCTATTGTGCAATATCTTCATCCACCATTGGAGTTATTAAACACTCCAGTGACAGCTCCAGTTTCCTCAGATGTGCCCAGTTTCACTATCCAGCACTATCAAAATAGTCGAGTGCGCTGTCTCCTGTGACAGCTCTTGTTTGACATAGAAATTAGTTAAATTTGGCATACCATTTCATATTTTGTCTAAACTGTTTGATATATGGCTTTGAAACTGAACATTTGCTTACCATCATGGTCACACATTGCCATATAGTGCAAGACTTAATCCAAATCTGCAAATACAGGTACATTGTTTGTCTTACCTATTTTTCTTTTGTCTAAAAATCTCTGGTAACACTTTGACCCCATCTGTTTTCTGGCTCTATATCATACTTGTTGTTTGAGGAGTTGCAAGATGACTCCCAACTGGTCGTAAATCTAAAATATCAGCTAGACCATTGGCTGGCAGGGTGGAAGATGTTGGTAACTCTGTTAGTTTCATGTTAAATTTTCCATCAAATACTTAAATACACTTGATTTGCTGTCACTTCATTAAATGTTCAAATAGTTTTTGGTTTAGATGTGATCTTAGGGTGATCACTGTTTTTGTTTGCTAACCATTTAGTTGATACGTTTTCAGATCTTAAAACCAGCAGACAAAAAGAAGTTCCCATATGGAGGTTTGAATGCAGGGCGTCCTGTAACTCCGCCTCGAGGGACTCAAAAAGGAAAAGGCAAAATGTAAGACTGGTTGATTGAGATTAGTGTGTTGACATTGAAAGTGCATCAATATGTAACAGGCAAATGGTTTGACTCAGAAATAGTGACCTTGAAGAAACGCGTGTGTAATGAATTGTTGAAGTGTAAAAGTGAACACAACCTGGCGTAGAAGAGCTGCAAAAATGAACAATTTTAATATTAAGTGTTTGTGTGTGTATATATCAAGATTGACCCCTTTGCAGCTGTTTTATAGCAGGAGTTGATTGTGTAAATTTTAAGTGTGTACATACTGTACATGACTACAATGAAATGCATGTATTGGTGTCTTGTGTGACAGTACAAGTTTTTAAATCGACATTTGTAAATTTCTCTCGAAATCATGGATGTTTTTTCAGAACTACAAAAACTGTTGAACATTACTTACCCGTCCCTGTTGACTTACAGGGAAACTCTCCACTTTGTGTCAAAAGTTGATCATACCATGAAAGGCTAGTCACAGAGTATTGATTTACACCATACCTCTTGTTTTCTTCTGTCATGATATCGGTATGTTGATGACGTAGTGGTCATGTGACCTGTGTCAAGCAGCGAGTCCTTAGGTGTGTGTTGAAGGAAGCTGTTCATTAAAATAAAGCTTAGTATTTATCATAGAGACATCTAAATTTACTGAAACATTTCATCCATGTCCTCGATAAACTATTCTCTCTCTGAAAGATCTTTGCTATCTTGTATGCTTTGTATTAAAGTCACGCTTTGTCCCGGTCTTGAAAGACAATTGGAGAGAAGTGTTGCAGTGAATTTATTTGGTCTTTCCTCATTTTGTACTCTTATAACTGTGATAGTCACTTATTTGCTGATTTTGTTCTGATTTTTCACAATTTTAACTAAAAAATATAAAAGTTTTTTTATGCCCTTGTTCACATTTTCTCCAAGTATCTTTAATATGATAAACCTGATAGGGGATTCCTGATGAACTAAGCTTTCTTGAATCAGCAAAGGTTTGGAATTTATTTAGTATTTATAGAAAATAGCTTGTTTAATATCTGAAACTTTACTCAGCAGCAGTCAACTTTCTGTCAAGGTATTTGAAAAGTATTCAGTCAGTTTATACCTTTCCATGACTTTACATTTTTGATAGTAATGAATATTGAATTAATTTATTAATTAGTATGTAATAAGTATGAAAATAACGATGAATTAACATGCGTTTCTGGTATTTCCAGATTACTAATACAACTAAAGTGACGGTGATTGCAGCTTCTGCACCACTTTTGAAATTGTATGTTTTAGTATTAAATTTTGGTTATGTTGTAAAGGCTTTTCAAATGTAGATATACCCTAACCAGACAGATGGAAGGGTAACTGTTAACCAGTGTCACTTCTAAAGAATGATCTAAAAGCAAGATAGTGCTGAACATTGCAGAAAGTTCTATTTTTTATCAAACAATTATGATGGAACAAATTGTAAGGAAAGTTTCTGAGGAGAGTATTATAAGCAATGAAATACAAAATGGCTTTGTGTTTTTAAAGTTGCTTGAGAAGTTGTTTTGTTTCATTTGCACCTTCCAAGATACAGCTCAAGAGCACTTGCTTTCTAGAATTTAAGTTGTTTAGGAGTTGAATTTTATTTTATGATATTTAAATTTTTAAGCAGTTTCCAGATGTTGAAGTGGAAAAAAGATGGTCGGCCGAACTTGTCTTTAGAGCCTGAAACTGTACAACAATTGTTTTATCAAAGCAGAAATGAGCCGTGCCATGAGAAAACCAACATAGTGGCTTTGCGACCAGCATGGATCCAGACCAGCCTGTGCATCCACGCCGTCGGGTCAGAATCCATGCTTTTCGCTTTCAAAGCCTATTACAATTAGAGAAACTGTTAGTGAACTGCATGGATCCTGACCAGACTGCGCAGATGCGCAGGCTGGTCTGGATCCATGCTGGTCACAAAGCCAGTATGTTGGTTTTCTCATGGCGTGGCTCAAATTGTATTATTGTACATAACTTTGTGACCTAACTTAGTTTTTTTGTAGTTTTCTTTGTACATTGTGTATCTGTTGTATTAAATATGATGTAAAAATAATAAAAAGGTAGAAGAAATCTCGAACATAAAGACAAATCATAAGCTGAAGATAGAGTAGTGCAAAACAGTAACCAGAGCCTACAGATGTTAGCTGTGTTGATGAAAACAGAAGAGGATTTGTGTATAGAAATGGAAACCGGAGACTTGTGTTAAAGTTTTTAATGGTCTTTTTAATACTACAGCACCTTACTGAGTATCTGCTAACATACATCAGGAAAATTTTCACAACTCGTCTGTATATATTTAATGATAAATGTTAGTAAATACGTAGTAAGGTGTTTATATATAAGTTTGTCAAAGCAGGTAAAACTGTGCGTGTAGGTACAGTAGACATTTTTTTATATAAAAAATCATACTGAAAACTGCACATCTATCATTTGTACAGTTTTAACATTATTTGTATCACGTCTTACTTGTGTTTGTGAATGTTTAAGTAGAAACTCTCTGTTTATTTAAATATGAACTGGCAAATAAAGCAAATAGATATTTTTACGACTGTTTTTAGTTTCACATAATATCTCTTGAATCATAAAGACGTCCCTGTGAGGTTGTAGATCTGCAGCTCAGCAATGCCATCTTATAGGATCATGCAAAAATGTGGTGTTTTATCTCCCCTTGATCAAATTTTACCTTATAAATTGTTCATAGCAGATGGGAAAGACTTTAAAGTAACACTTTTAATTATGCTAAACCCCTTTCTGTTTGTAATGGTTGTTTAGGAGCATGTCTGGATGCAAACTTTGTCGTGTATATGAGGATCTCGGATTAACTGCACTTTTGGATGTAAAATCAAATAACTTCTCCGAAATAACCACTTGAATAATGTGTTCTATGCAAGTGAAATACTCCCAACTTAAATGGTCGAGGTTTTGCTAAGTGGTCATTTATGGTTATTTCTTATTCTCTCCAAAGGGCGAGCATATAGTTGCTGCTTTGTCTGTCCTTCCGTCTGTCACACTATTGTCTGGAGTATAACTTGAAAGTATTAATGGCATTTGATTGAAACTTCACATAACCATAGAGGTCATTGAGACAAAATGCAATGTCAAAGAATCATAACTCTACCTTACATAGTTTTGAATTATCTCCCTTCATTATACAAAATAAGGCTTGTCCAGAGCATTACTTGAAAAGTCTGTATTGGTACGTAGCATCAACATTGATAGGGGTGTCAAAAGTCTGGATGATTTACAGTAAGGCAGTACACATACTTGACTCACTACATGGATTTAGAAATAGACACAGCTTTTAAGCAAGGCGTATGACAGGGTGAGCAACAGCCTCCTGCATGAACTATCCAGGGCTAGACAAACGGCCAGATTGCATAATTTCTAAAATGGTGGCTATAAAATGTCAAGAATCCGATCAAGTGAACGTACAGTCTGGTGTTCTCTAGGGACTGGACTAAGTTTATTTCTGTACTACATAAATGCGTAAGCGACTTGGAGCCGATGATGACATTGCTGTAGCTGCAGTACATTCTTCCAAACTATAAATCAAGCTAGTCACACTGAGCAGTACAAGAAGAATGAAATTGCACCCCTCGAAAAGGCACGTACAATCCATCGAATACAAGACCACCAAAATTTGATATAGACTTCTGTAGAACACGTTTGTTCCGCATGGTGGATCATAGGTCATTTTTATGTAATGTAAACCTTGATCTTTTAAAACTTCAGAATATACTTTGAAAACTCAGTAAATAAAAACAACAGGGTTATATGATTGATTTTTGGGGCCAAACAAGCCATCTGCCTCTTTTACACTCGTGTCACTGACTGTAATCTTGCACTTAATGTGCTTCCACTTTCATTTTCAGTTTCGTATTACCAATACTAATGTTGAATGTGGAGAAAAAGAAACCTCGCAAAAATTGAGTGTCAGCTCAATTACTTAAACCAGCTTTATGTCGAGTTGTTAGGGCAAATTCGATAATCAGCAAGATCGTATAACTATATGCAAAATTATGGCCATTGAAGTTGGCAAAAACTCAATTACCTAATTACAAGAGTTACGTTTCTTAGATCTTAGATCGGGGTGTTCGAGGTGACACTATCCGTGTTAACACAAGGGACCACAATTTTAGCACAGTTTGGTTAAGCTTAACTTCAATAATACAATATTGTAACTTGGGGGAACTAAATTTATGTAATAGATATTTTGTTTATATTGCGACTATCCAGTTTTTGATGATGGAGTAAGACCCTCTGGTGCCTAGGGGCATTATGTCGGGGCACAAGGGAGCTGGGTAGAACAACCGACCTTCTTTAAACCAGCTGGACGTCTTCCTCAAATGAAAGAATGATACACCCCAAGCATGGTTTTACCCCTACAGCAGTGACTGACAAATAATCAGAAGTCAGTGACCGCAACTACTCGGTCATGGAGGCCTCACTTCTAAATGAATCTACAACAGAATATATGAACAGTGAAATGTTATTTAAAAGAGGCATGGCTATCTTGAAGAAGGTGTGCACATATCACGGATATTTCATACGCGCAAACTATTTCCCGTTTAAAATACAGCGAACTTTTAGCCTTGCAAAAATATCTGCTCTACAGTATTTAGGGGTAAAAATTGTTTCCGGTAACATGCTAAAAAATTAGGGTAGGTAGGTCGGTAAATTTTTTAAAATATTTTTTTTTAATTAAGTGGGACCTTTCGGAAATTATTTTCATGTCAAAAAAGAATACATTTAAGGGGGTTATGGCTTTAGAGCATCAGTAAGTTGATTTCTAACATCACTTTTTGCAACCTTTTGTTAATAAGTTGAAAAATAAATTCTGAAAGACCGTAAGAACATTTAGGGTCGGGCTAGCCTTACTCATCTGGCTTATCAGGATGACTTATTTTATGATCTGATATTTTATATTTGTCATCCCTCTAACGACGGAGACAGCGACAGTCAAAAGTTATCACGCTGTCCCGAAACGTCCTATTATTTGGACTAGGGTTGGGCCACAAATTTAGGGTAGGCCGGGATACGGAAACAATTTTCTACGCCTTAAGAACACTGATATTAGGTTAAAATTAGGTTTGATAGTCGGTATGAAATCGAATCCGCAGAATGTCAGATGATATGTTTAAATGGCAACGTTTCATTATTGTATAACAAAGACCTGAAAAAGTTTCGCTCCATTTGTTCTCTTTAGAACAATGACGGCGTGTTCACATACATATGTCATTTCCCTTTTTTTTAAAACTTAAATTTATTGCAATAGATAAGTTAAACTGAAAAAATAGAAAGGACTAAAGAGTCAGAAGACATTTTTTAACACCTTTTTTTATGATTGTCTGGAAGCATTATTTTCCGACTACAGTAATCGTTTTAAAACAAGAAGTAATAAAAGTGCGCAACTAAAATGGAAGCCGAGCGGCGGTCTAGACCGCCGCGAATAGATTTTACGACGATAGGACTATCATCGCCAAGTCCGACTATGTCATCAAGTTCCGGAATCAGCCAAAAGCCAGATTTCAAATCCATTGATGACGTCATTTCTAATTTTGGATCTCATACGACAGACAGTCACAACCTACGATTCCGGAATGAAAAGCTAGAATCTCGTCTGTCATCTCCAGAGGAAACTTTCCAGTGTCCGATATGTCTGGATCATATGATGACGCCAAAACTACTGCCGTGTCTTCACAACGTCTGCAAGAAGTGCTTACAACAGCACATTCTGGATTCTGTACGCGAAGACATTCAGGCCGATATAATGCCGACATCGTTTCCATGTCCAGTGTGTAAAAGAAAAACGAAACCGCCAGAAAAGAATGTTGGCTGTGAGAAATGGGCTTCGTTCTTCCCGACGAACTACTTTTTGCAAGCGTACAACATGATTCTTGCGGTTCAGAGAGAAGACGTAGATTGTGACCCGTGTATGAGACGCGGAGAAACAACACTGGCCGCGTGGTGGTGTAGAGAATGTAGTGAGTACCAATGTAATGTATGTAAAACTGTTCACAGTGGATTTAAAATATTTAAAAATCACGACGTCATTGCTGTGAAAGAAATTGCAAAAAATCCTGACATGGCTGTCCCGAACTTTGAGCCATGTGAAGTACATAAGGAAAAAGTGACACACTTTTGCCGTGATCACAGGGTATCGTGCTGCGGCAAATGTATGGTCACAACTCACCGGAAATGCGAGCATACAGCAACTGTGGAAGAGCAGTTTGCTACACTGAAAGGTAAAGATGGATTACCACATTTAATCGAGGTATTAGCTGACTATGAGGACACAGCCAATGATTTAATAGAGAGCAGGAGAACCATCATGGAAGATCTGGAAGCCCGGCGTCAATCTATCGTGGACAAAGTCAAAACAATCCGGGAAGGATTCGAAGAAGACCTCAGAAAACTCGAAGTAAAGCTCCTGGAAGATTTCGATAAATTCCATGCTGCAGAAATGAAAAAGCTTCGAAACCTAACTGAAGAATGCGAAAACCTAGGAAAACAGATATCCAATGCCTTTAAGCTAGTAGAAACCGTAAAGCATTCTGGGAGTGAATCGCACATGATCAGTCTGATAGAGAAAGTGTCTCATGAATGCCAAAGTTACGAAGCAGAATTGCGAGAGAATAAGTCCAAATTACAGCACGTGGACTATGACTTCCACGTTGATCACGTGATAGAAAACGTTCTGAAGACTGCTAAAAACCTGGGAAATGTAAACATCAAACGTACCAAACAAAAAGCACAAATGATGATCTCTGAAAATCAGTTTTCTTCAAGAAGGACTGTGAAGGAAGTGAAAAGGTTGCGTGTATGGATTGCAGGAGATAGAGGGCGCTGTGGAATTGTAGGTGGCGTATACTTCAACGACGGCAGGTTATTGCTAGCTGACTGTGACAATTTCAAGGTTAAGCTTATCACAGACAGTGGGAGAGTTCTGAATAAACTTGTTTTGAAAAGCAAACCGAGCGACTTTGCCGCGATTGATGATCAAACGTTTGCAGTATCGTATCCAAGCGCCTCTGGGATCCAGTTCATTCACCTTAACGGAAACAACATCAAGGAAGGCAACTATATTGACACAAATAGGATCTATCATAGTTTGTCTTATTCGGACAATTGCCTGTACCTTTTGTCTAATTCTGGCATTTCCGTCTGCGACAAAGAAGGCAGAGAGACAAATTTTCTCAAGTTTAAAGAGCACGGAGTACCATCTTCAAACGCACCGTGTTACATTAAAGCGTGCCCAAGTGGGCTTGTCGTGTCCGATCCAGATAAGCACACGGTAAATTTATTTTCATTAGACGGTCGTCTGCTTCAGTCGTACAAAGCTTCGGACCTGAAGCAACCGCTTGGAGTTGATTTAGACAGCAGTGGAAACATTTTTGTGTGCTGTAAGCATTCGTCTAATGTTCACCAACTTAACGAAGATGGACAAAGGGTCAAGGTCATCCTAGCGGACAAAGACGGGATAGAGAATCCAATGGCAATTCGGTTCCAGAAATTTACAGATAAATTCTTTCTCTCCGAAGCCAAAATCTCAAGCAGGGATTTTATACGTATTTTTGAATGGATTTGAACTTTTACTACAAAGTGAACCGAATGGTTTAAAGTAAATAACAGAAAAGTTCATTATTTGTTAAAATTCATCAATGTCATTTAAGTTACCATTAGATCTATATACAAGATGTTTTTATAAAGACCATATATTTATTTAAATATAAACTGTTACAAACTGTTAGAATTCTACGTTTAAAAATAGCTAGTGTTTCTTCTGTACAGATGATTTTACTTTACATTTCATAACAGTACATGTATTTAAACAAACAAAACTACAACATAGAATCAGATCATTCTTGTTTATTTTCCATCTACAACCATAATGTACTCAAATTTTCAAAAGTTTTACGTACAGCTGTGTGCATAATGCTTCATTGTCAAGAGTAACCAGCGCCCATACCCTTAAAATCCGGCGAATATACATATTTTTGATAGCATAAATCATTTTATTGATAATAAATTGTTTGTATTGTACCCCGTATATTTCCGCTCATTCAGTAAAGTATATAAGACATATTTTGATATTTTTGGTTTTTGATCACTTAAATACGTGCTGAGTTTGGAGTATCCTCCTTGTGTAACGATATAGGGTTTACGTTACGATAGGGTAACACTTGGTCAAGTTGTTGAAATCGACTTTAACGCAGCTTTCCCGTTCACATTCTAAGATCAGTTGTTATATAAGGTAGGGACATCTTGGTTTCATTTACTATTTAAAGCTAGGATGTTTCCATATAGAGGCCCCTTCAACATTAAAGGAAAAAACGCCGCCATATGACTTATTAATTAAGTTTTCATTCTAACACGGCTCGATTTTACTGACAGAGAAAGAAAAAGGTCAAACTATGCAAACGATAAACAATGGTTTACGCGCGGACCTCTAAGAGAGCATTATGAGATTAAATTTGACGTCAAATTGCCGCATCACGTCCGGTTCATTACTACTCAGAAAAAAAATTCATGCATAATTTTTATTAAAATATTTCTATAAGCATGTAAGAACGAAAACAATCAATGCGTTCTTATGGTTTATGGTCTAATTTACCACGGCTCGTCGTTCATATGCTTAGAGGCGTTATTGCTAAAACCCTAGCGCATCTGAATCAAATTACCAGACAGACCATTTGGAGGCCTCGATTATAAACAAATCGAGCCAAAACCAGACAGGATAACGCCAGTGTTGCCTCACTCAGACTGTACAGATGTAGCGTATTAATGTTTTAGTTTTTCAAAAAAGAGGGACGTACCGTCTCGTAGAATGTACACATAATTATGATGATATAAAATCAAAAAATGTAAATGACCATACACTATTGTGTACATAACAATCATAATTGTTATGTTAACCCTTTCAAATAGTATTTAAAGTATGTTGACTGAATATCATATTATTTGAGAACATGTTTGAAGTTGGAGAGGCGCATATTCTATATAGTCCGTTGTATAAACATTATTAAGAAAGAAGAATTAATCTCCTTCTTTTTTGTTTTTAGAATGTGCCGTATTTCATCTACACCCATAAGTAACTTGGATATTTAAAAGAATAATTTTCAAGTATGTGTTTTATGTTCAAGTGGTCTTGAGATATTTATTAAACAATCAAAGCTAACACTTCGATTCAAAAACACCGGCTTCGTTAGTTACCTATGGAATTATTTTTTATATTGGTTTAGAAGTATATCTAAAGGTTTTGGCAGAACTTCTGTAGGTAAGTTTAACTTTTTTTGTTTTATGATTTAATTTATGTATATAAACCATTTTCTGTTCAATGAATATTTAAAAGTTAATCAATATCTATAAGAGAACTGTTTTTTACACATATATACGTACAATGCGCTTATTGTTTCTTGTTGTTTGTGACAAAAAAAAAAAAAAAAAAAAAAAACCAAAAAACCAAAAAACTAATATTTTCCCAAATTTCTAAAATAGCTCTTAAGAAAATACTTTGTCACCATTAGTAGCACCGGAAGAAAATTGTGCAATATTTCATATTATAATATTTTCACAAATTTCTAATATGTTTTTAAAAAGATACTTTGTTCCCATTAGAACAACTGGAAGAAAATTAAGCAATATATCATACAATCATATTTTCACATATTTCTAAAGAGATTTTAAGAAGATATATATACGTTGTCGCAGTTGGTGCCACCAGAAGTTTCGTAAAATTAAAAATTAAAAGACTCTTCAGTTAATTATTTTACGGAGTTTAAAAAACACAATACTACTGAGATGAGAGAAAGTACAGTATATCTGCTTTAAGCCAGAAATGAATAAAGCCAGAAATGAATAAAACAGTTGACAGACTGTCTAAGATAATGATTAACAAACAATATGAAAGTAATTTATCAAGTTGCTTATGAGAAATGGAGAAATGGTCATCTATTACAAGAATGTCCTGCCTAGATAAGACCTAATTTTATTACATCCTTTTGATTTATGGTCATTTCATTTGCTGTTTATTTCCGTATTGACATATCTTTCAGACAGAAACCTTTGCAAATCTATTTATTGTGGCACTCTTGGATCCGGCGATAAATATTATTATACGTACGAATTAAGAGATGCAGCTTCAATGCAATAGCCTTATCAGACTTTTGTCAAACGAAACAGGTGGCAAGAAAAAAATACGTTTACTTCGCTCGATTTTTCTATGTTTATGCATTATTCTGACCAGCTCTTAGTATATACCTGTTTGTTTGCTATTCAAAATAAGATATTGACGTCGTTGAATGAGAACACACCTTTAAATACCGTAATTAAAGGTATACAGGTTGAACGTTGGAAAAAATACATTGTAAATCTCATTTGATTTTAAAAGAAATATTTTTTTTTGCGTCTCGTATAGAAAGACATATCTGAAACACTTGATAACGTTTATACCAGAGTTATTTTCATGTTTTTTTTTGGTATCATTAAATCAAAGTAGGATATCACATGGAAATAATATTAGCAGAAAATTTGCCGTTCTTCTTCCAAGTTTTTATATTTTTAAAATCTATGAAAAGTATTCTATTGGTCAGATTTTAAATATTCTGGGCGATTTTTCACGTGTTTCTCAGTTCACGGCATTTAACATCGAAACGTCTTTAAAATATCAGTTTGGTTTAAATATAAAAAGTATTAAATGACAACAATTCTTGCATATAAAGCCCGTTACTTGAAAGAAATTCTCACCATTATGCCATTTTTTAATGTAAGCCTGTAACAACCGAATTTCAGAATGAGAATCTGCATTTCAGACGGTAAGTGTTATTTTTCTTTTGATCTCTTCCGTGAACAATCCCAGTCCAGACATGAAGTGACAACTAAAATGTTTCTTTTCCTCGTCTTGAATTTTAAATTTTATCTGGTTAAATATTCTATTCCATATTAAGTCTGATTGTTGCAGACACTTCCATCACAATTCTGATAGTGGAATCGTTGCCGAATATCTAATTGATTGGTTCCAATGCAAACTGAAATGGACTTTTCGTCTTTTTAGATAGATTTTTTTTTTAATTTATTGCTTTCAGTTATATAATAGTACATTTTATATACTGAAACTTCATTTAGTTTCGTGGGCATGAACATTCGTGGTTTTTACAAAAAGGAAATTTCGTGGGGGATAAGAACTGGTAGATTTCAAGTTTAAAAGATGAAATAATTGAATATACGATTTAAGCAACCACAGATTCCAAGAAAATTCGTTCCCCTCGAATATATAGAGTATATTACACGAGTGTCTTTTCGCATCGAAATTATTAAACGAGTTGAACAAAATGATAAAATGCGAGGCTTTGCGAGTTTAATAATTTCATATGTGGAAAGTCACAAATGTAATGTTAGCTTTTTCTGCCGAAAATTTTACTCGATGATAAACAAGTCAATTTGATCAACGTCTCTTATACTTTAATTAAGGTAATATGTGCCACCTACTATTTTTTAACGGACTGGTACGTCATTTTGCGCTCCGCTGAAAATATGACGTTAGTGGTCATGTTTGAAGATTTACAGCAGCTAAACGGAGAATAACATAGAACTGAAAAATACCAGTCTGTCAGAAATAACGTCAATTTTATTCTGTGAATTTCACACCAGTCCGTTGAAAAATAGTAGGAAACGACATCGGTGCCCAAAGCTTTATTACACTAAAGTTAGTGTTATCAAATTTATGTAAAGACTATTTCAATGAAGCACTTCACAGCAAAAGTACATCTCGTGCCTTTGTTTTGAATGGACCAATTTGATTTGTTAAATGGGACAAATGACAACGTTAGGCATTTGGGCACACATAATTCTTTGAGGAATTAAATTTGTCGTGGACACAGGATTTTAATAAAATGAATACATGACGTAAGCACTATATAATACCACCGAAGTTATCATAAAGCACTTCACAGTAAAATACGTCTCGTGCCTTTGTTTTGAATGGACCAAATTGATTTGTTAAATGGGGCAAATGACAACGTTAGGCATATGGGAACACATAAATCTTTGAGGAACTAAATTTGGCGGCAGTACAATCTAAAAACGGCATCAATTTATTATTTGTAGAGCCAAGATATCAATCAGATTTGAATATGAGAAGCTATTTATCATTTACGAGTGAGAAAGCTTCCTACAATCCTCTGTAAGATAAAATGAACGAACGACGGTTTTCAGAAGGGATATACTCTATTGTAAGTTTTTCTGTTTCTGTAAAAGGGTTCATTAAGAGTATTGAAATCGCTCGGACACTTTGGAGCTTGCCAAATTGCCATATTGCGATGTATGAGTGGTAATACACCATAATAAACACACAAGGTTACTTAGAGTCAGATTCGACGTATGACCTTTCAAATGTGAATGAAAACTGTAAAGGAAATGGATTAAGTGATCAATTTGTAAATTAGCAATTTGCCAATTTGATTTTCATTTAATTTATTTCGTTATTTTCATTCTCATTCAGCTGGATTATTACTATCACCGATACTCAGAAATATGATATTTCTTCAGACTAATGTTCTGAAATTCTTCCGGAAATGGCTGTACAAAAAGACTCAAAGAACATTTTTACAAGGACAAAGAGAGAGAGTTCATTACATTTTAATTGGTTTTGCTTTGTCTCTGTATTTTTATGTAAGCATTTATAATGTTAAAACATATGTACAACGAAGTAGGGTTTGCATTTTGTAGTGATCGACAAATTTCGTTTACTCCATATGCGATTTCGACATAATATGACGAAAATATACAAAATATACAATGTGAAAATAAACATCATTTATAGACAATTTGGCTGTTGAATTGATAATGTCTTTAGAATATTAAGAGTCTTTATTTCAAGTGAATGGCGTGTCTGACCTTTTTTCACTACATGTTAGCACCTACAATATTGACCTTAAACACTTTTTTAGAAAAAAAGTACAGCTCGCGTCTTTTTGTTGACATCTCTATTATTAGTAGTGAAATGAAGCAGACGACCATGTCTAGCATAATTACATCGCGCGGCAGCTACGGATTTATCTGCCGAGAGCCAAGCTACGAATAAGATTGGAATATAAGAAGCTATCTATCATTTATAATTGATAAAATAAAAGTTCTGTTTAGCTAAAGACATACCCTTTGACCAAAACAAAATGAACAAACAAACGTTAGAAATTACTTCACGTTGGGCAACAATCAGTGTAATAAAATTGTTGGAGCTGGCAAATGCTGTATCATGGAGATTTTGAAGGACTGATAATGAAGACATTGTAAACACATGATAAATGTTTGGGGTTTGACTTCAAAAGGTACTACAAAGTCAAGAAAACGTGTCGTTTTAGATAATAACATGTCATTTTGCAAACGTGGAGAAAACAAGCGAAAATCTTATAATTTAGATATTTACAAATAGAAACTACTGCTGTTTATAAAAGAATTAATTTGATATTTAAAGGTCCATTACTAAGGGAAAGTGAGTTGGCAATTTTTTTCATAGCCAGTGCATAGACTTCTGCAAGACACTAAATAATGAAGATTGGCAGGTCAAAATTTACAGAAGGTCTTTGGAACTCAATGAAATGTATGTGTATTATGTTGAAATTTCAATGAATCGACAGAATGACCCCCCAGGTCTTTTTAACTTTCTTCATACTTCATAGAAAAATAATTGTACATATACTGCGATTTATTTCGAATTTCTACATACCAACTTTCATTTTCCAATAAAATGAAATAGTTTCTGTGCTTTTTAAAAGAAATTAAAATGTTCACTCTCCTTAGTATTGGACCTTTAAGTGTGCTTCAATTTTAAAAGAATAAAATATGTTGTCCTTTTTTCATAAAATATTAGCACTTGCATTTTTCACTGGCACGTTACTGCAAAAAATACACATGACGCTCTTTTGTTTTGACAAAACTGGTAAATAGTTTAAGTAGATCACTTAGTTTGTTTAGGTATTTGAATTATTTACAATTCCTGAAAATTCTCTAGAAGTTTATACTCTATGCATGATACTGTTGTGTAGTCCTTACTTTAGATTAGGTTTGTATTATTACTTGTTTCGATGAAAATAAACATGTCTTTTATAAAACTTGAGAATAGTGTATCTGCGGCACATATTCACAACATCCCAAAAACATAAATGGTGCAGCATAATATGTAAACTGTGTGCATAAAATGTCGATAAATCTTCGTGATTGAATATTACTTATTTTTTTTATGCCCCCGAAGGGAGGCATATAGTTTTTGAACCGTCTGTCTGTCGGTCTGTCGGTCTGTCCGCATTTTTCGTGTCCGGTCCATATCTGTGTCATCGATGGATGGATTTTCAAATAACTTGGCATGAATGTGTACCACAGTAAGACGACGTGTCGCGCGCAAGACCCAGGTACGTAGCTCAAAGGTCAAGGTCACACTTAGACATTAAAGGTTATTGCATTGATGGGCGTGTCCGGTCCATATCTTTGTCATCGATGGATGGATTTTCAAATAACTTGGCATGAATGTGTACCACAGTAAGACGACGTGTCGCGCGCAAGACCCAGGTCCGTACCTCAAAGGTCAAGGTCACACTTAGACATTAAGGGACAGTGCATTGATGGGCGTGTCCGGTCCATATCTTTGTCATCGATGGATGGATTTTCAAATAACTTGGCATGAATGTGTACCACAGTAAGACGACGTGTCGCGCGCAAGACCCAGGTCCGTATCTCAAAGGTCAAGGTCACACTTAGACATTAAGGGATAGTGCATTGATGGGCGTGTCCGGTCCATATCTTTGTCATCGATGGATGGATTTTCAAATAACTTGGCATGAATGTGTACCACAGTAAGACGACATGTCATGCGCAAGACCCAGGTCCGTAGCTCAAAGGTCAAGGTCACACTTAGATGTTAAAGGTCTTTTTTCATGATAGTGCATTGATGGGCGTGTCCGGTCCATATCTTTGTCATTCATGCATGGATTTTAAAATAACTACGCATAAATGTGCGACACAGTAAGACGACGTGTCGCGCGCAAGACCCAGCTCTGTAGGTCAAAGGTCCTAAACTCGAACATCGGCCATAACTATTCATTTAAAGTGCCATCGGGGGCATGTGTCATCCTATGGAGACAGCTCTTGTTTTCTCAAGCTTTTGCTGTTGTTTTGCTCTATTTTCTCCACGAATAATATTTTTACTTTGTGTAGGTTGTTTAACTGTAAGCGAAATGAATTCTTAAACAGATACGAAATTATTACAACATCAGTCAACTTGTCAACTTAAGCTGAAGTTTTAAATTAAACACTGTTGCCTTTTGTAAAACTCTGACCAGCTCATAGTATTAAAAATATGTTTGTGAGAAATTGACGTTGTTGGATGAGGACTCACTTTTAAGCCTCGTAAATAAAGGCATATACTTTTTTTAGGTAGAATATTAGACAACATACTTGAATTTAAAAGAAATCTTCTTTTTTCGACTCATATAGAAAGACACATCTAAAACAAATATCATTTTAACATGAAGAACGTGCATACCTGGGTTATTTTCAAGTTATTTTTACTAACTTGGCATACGTAAAGCAAAGTATGATATCACATGGGAATTACATTAGAATAAAGATAACTTTATTCAGGCTTCCAAGTGCTCACATTCATACTATCTATCAAAACGCTTCTTTTAGTCAGGCGGCACATGCTACATGGTTTCAAGATCTGAGTTCATATCATAAAAACATTGAATCCCCTTTAAAATATCACCTTGCTTATAAATGTGACTCGAAATTATGTAGAGCCTTAAAAGTATTTATCACTCGAATACCATGTTTTAAATGTAGGCCTTTAGCGGAATAAGAATCTGCATTTCAGACGGCAAGTGCTATACTTTTGGTCTGTTTGGTGAACAGCCCCACACATCTCATTTTAAATTACTGTCATGCATTAGTCCGCCAAGACACGGAGTGATAACAGTTTACTAAGATATTTCTTTTTTCTCGTCTTGAACTTTAAATTTTATCTGGTTAAAAATTCTATTCCATAATAAATAAGTTTGTCGCAGACACTTCTATCACAATTCTGATTGTGAAATCGTTGTCGCACATTGTCTAATTGATTGGTTTCAAGGCAAACTGAAATTGACTTTATGTCTTTTTAGATAGAATGTTTTGAATAATCGTTTTCAGTTATATAATAGTAAACTGAGATTTCTTTTAATTTTGTGGACAAGGAAATTAATAGTTTTTACCAAAAACGGCAATTTCGTGGGAATATGAATTCACAAAGATAAAATGAATAGAAATCTTATGTGTTAGTTACAATATAAATACCAAATTTACTACAAACTTGAACGATATGTTGTAAGACATGCTGTATAATAAGGAGCATTGCTATTTTGATTAAAGTTTAAATTGTGACCACCCCTAAATGTAGGACGAGATGCAACTTGATGCACGAAGCGGTTTTTGCCTCCGCTGTACAACGTATGTATCTATATATAATCAAAAGTACTGCCGGATTGGTCCCACTGCACGAATGTTGTCTCTTATTCAGAAATTGGGCCAATATTCTTCAGGTTGTTAACCAACGTAGTATTTTCACACTATAATTTACTTACGTAAAAGTCAGAAATAAAATGTTTTATTCCCTAGGTATACTATGTAAATCCAGGGTATTTGAAACTTTGTCGTCCACATCAAGTTAGAAAACGTGAAAAACTACAAGTAGCTATAAAAGTGCACATAAAATATTCAGTTTCGTTCCATTTTTTGACACCTTTGCTACAGAAATTAGTCGCTGAAAAATAAATTTGAATTGGAAATGTTCAACACATACACATCTCAATACTCTATACCCATTTTGTTAATTTTACGGTATATTCTGCTGATTAAATTTGAACACAATGGGTAAAGAGTGTCGGGATGTGTATGTGTTGAACATCTGATGCTTTTTGTATTACATAATATTTTCAGCCATATGATTGTTGCGTTTTCATATCCCGTCAGTGTATATCGTTTTGCCGTATTACCTTCCAATATGAATAAAAACTGTTGTAGGAAAAACATTTATTACAGATAGAAGTCGTATTTTAGCAGCAGCAAAATGTTTGTTTGTCAAAAAGTGACTTAAAAAAATCTGCTTTTCACTTAATTATTTTCCGTACTTTCATTCCTTGAACTTAAATAAAGCAGCTTACTGGTATTCAACAATTTGACACTTCTGCTGACAAATCTTCTGAAATGCTTCCAAAAATGGCTGTACTAAAAGGTGCAAAGAACATTTTGACGGGAGATTGTGGCGCAGTGGTTAGCAGTTTGGACTAGGGAGTCATTGGCGCAGTGGTTAGCAGGTTGGACTACAACGCCAGCGGTCCGGGTTCGATTCTCGGTCGCGGCTGATATCCCGACTAGTGTTCAGTACTGGATGATTTACTTAAATTGGTAATGTTTCCAGCAGTATCGGCCTAGACTAGATGCTAGGGAGGTAAATATGACGCCTTCCGTGGGCTCAGCTGGAAGTAAGTTGTTTCATCCAATCCAGCTAGGTGGGGAATTTCGTCGACTACCCGCGTTAAACAAGAAACATTTTTTACAGAGAGAAAAACCGCAAAAAACACCTTTTTCTACGTTTTATAGCTGTGTTACCCGATCATAGACACGGTTTGTTTTAATATTTTTGTGTCAGCCTAGTCTTAACACTAGGCAGATAGTTTCATGGTAAATATTTCCGGCCAGACACTGTAAATTATGTGCTTCACAGTAAATATATAAACACATTTGTAGGTTATGCATTATATTGCCATTTATAAACATGAATCGTTACAGTTGAGATAAAATTTGTGGGAATATTCGTTATTACATGTTAGAAATATATTATACTTTGGGAAAGCTTGGTGGTTCATTATTATTATATCTTCATTTTGTTTTACTTTGTCCATGTATGTTTATATAAAAAAATAATTATGTAGAAAACATATGTACACTGGTGTATGACTGTATTTCTTTGTGAGTAAAATTAAATTGAATTCTTATAAAAAGGTATAGAATTCTTACAACATAAATTAACTTTAGCTGAACACTAAACTGCAGTTGTTATGAAAAAATATACAATTAGGAAATTATACAGTTGGTTGGATGATACCTGAGACATTTTTTTTATACGAACACAGATATATCTTTGTGTTTGTTTTGTATTCATTTGTAAGTACATAGGGTGTTAATGCACATAAAAATATGGAATATTTAAACAGTATGTGGTTAAAAAGCAAGATCATACAAACATGTACATCTATTAACATTTACTTTGTTATATCAAACAAAAATCTGCGACGGCTATCGCAGAAAATGACAAATCTTTACTAAGAGCTAAGGATATACTAGCATATAACATGTGCAAAGTTTTAATATGACATGCAGCAGATGTCTATCTACTATCCATGAAGACATTAAGAAATGTGTATAACATATCTGGATCTTGTAGATATAAACCGCACTTCACGAAAATCTTTTTTAACGGATTTGTTGATCTGATTAAGTTATAGCTGGTTGGAGGTTTCTACGTTTTCATACATAAGTGTCGTTTATGGAAGAGCCTGAAGGTCGGACGTAGTTCCAGATAAATATTTTTTTTTTGGCTTTGGTTGGATGCAGAATCAATAATGTCAACTTAATATCAATCTGTTTGAATATTCCAAGTCTCTGTGAATGACGCCCGAATGATATTAACATTAGTTAGAACAAGCGTATATGTTGATAACTGCAGTAAAATAGTTGGTATTGTTTACTTTCAATAGGTGATTGTACATGTTGTTTAGACAAGATTGCATTGCGCTATATATTTACATAGCAGCTTTTATTATCATAATTTGAGTTGTAGATATGTTATCGTGATTTTATATAAGTCACCTGATGCAAAACCATGAATTTTGTAAATTTGACGAATGTTGTATTCAGCAGTGTTATGAATATTTGATAAAAACGGTTTTTGCTCAGGTAAATTACTTTTTACAAAATCTTCATTTCTCAGTGTTCAGATTATCAACTGTAGAAAACATTTTGCAATGGCAAGTTTTGAAAGTTTTTATCGGATTAGAAAATATTAACTAAAAGCAATATAGTATGAAAAACGTGCAACAAAGACTATATTTTTCTTAGTCTTGTTTCGCTTTTTGAATGATTTTCAAAACATGTCTGGAACTTTCCTGAGTGTGTTACACCAGAGGGGTGTACATGTTGACGGATAATAATTACCTTAACCTTAATATATTAACATCATAAATGTAGATAATGTTTTCTCATTACATGGAATTTTTATTTTTTAATGTTTTCCCTTTTAGTGAACAACAGTCACCCAACTACATAACAAGGGTTCAATATCTATCTGCACTATGTCGCAGCCATGTAAGGAAAACTTTTCTAGTTTGCTATGCACCACACTGGACACTTTCGGGTATAGTCATGATATTAAGAATGCACGGGTATATACAATGGAAAAACTTGCTGAATCTCTCTCAAAACAAGCAACAAGTAAACTCAGATTAATTACCAATTCTGATATAAGGTTGACATCCTACATCGTTGGCAGTAGAAGTGAAGGTGTTACAAATATGTTTCAAAGTGATTTCGATGTCATGAGCGTGCTGAATGAATTTGTGTGTGTAGATACGCCATGCGAGGAACGAAATTTGTGTGTTTTTAAGCCGGAATATAAGAATTCACCTCCTGGCTATGTTCGACTTATTGCTAAATTCACAGAATTTAACGATTTAACACCAGGTATATACATATCAGAGCAAAATGAAATGTACTTTTCGAGCGTATCGCTAACGAAATTGCTATTAAACACCCATATTCTTAGAGACAACATTTTACCTACACATCCGTTAATTCAAAATGTTGTCCGAAGTTCAGTCGGTCCATCAATAAATAAAACCTTTGACTTGAGTTTTGCAGGGTGGAATTCAAAACCGGAAAATGACTCTGTTTTCGCGATATATATGTACACCAGCAATATCTCTAAAAGGTGGTCATCAGGAGCGGGGAGAAACGGATGGCCGTCACAGGAGCTTGTAAATGAAATAACTTCAATTGAAGGTTTTCTTGTACCTGTTGGGGAAAAAGAAAGCGAAAATGAATTACTAGAATGGCGAATATCTTACGTTACTACAGAGAAGAAACTTTTATGCAGTCTTAACAGTACTCAAAACAAACTATATGCTCTATTGAAAATGATATCAAAGGAGGTAATCAAACCAAATCAAAGCGGTATATCATCATACATGATGAAAAACATAGTACTTTGGATGGCAGACCGAAACTCGAGTTCTTTATTTGTTCCCAGTCTTATGGTCGATAGAATTATGCAGTCATTGAATTTTCTAAAAGTTTGCTTGCTGAATAACCACTTGCCAAATTACTTAATACCAGAGAGAAATTTGTTAGCTGGTAGGATTACTAGCAAAACAAAAGAGCCATTGATAGATTCAATCACAGCGTTGCTCGAAGAAGGGAAAGGGATTTTTTCTCGCATTCCTAAAATTGCCAAGTGTTTTACTATCATGCTCAATTTTCGCGAATCAGCTTTAGCATATGGAAAATGGCGAGATCAAGTTGAGAAAAAAATTCTAGAGTTAGTGGTTTTTGAAATGGACAATGACTGTGATTCACCTTTACATGATGTTGTAGATGAATCGACATCAAGACCACAATACCATGGAATATTATTGCAATTGATTATTTTGATTTTTCCGGACTTGTTCTCTCAATATCTGCAAAATAGTAGGACGAACATAACTGAAACGGTTGTACAAAGATTTAAAATGATTTTCGAATGATGTTACAAGCGTTCTATTCAGAAAGTAGTCTTTTTTCAAAAAGGACAACTTGTAGAAACATTAGCAAGCATAGTCTGAATAAAGATGTCGTCGGAGTTGTTCATTATAGATGTCTACATACCCCACCGATGTTCCTATTACAATCATTACCCAAAAAATGCAAGTTCTTACCCACACTCTCCTAGTTTCTTAAAATGTTCAATACCGAAGCACAATATTTAAAGATTTTGGACGGGCAATTCATATCGTGTTTAGAAGCGTCACATATTTTCTTCCAGTTCTGTTCATCTTTTTATCTTAACATAGCAGACATTACAATTCTCGATACAGTTAAGTCAAAATGATTTACCAACTAACCTAATTGAAAACTTTTGCCAGAGCGACTGTTATATTTCTCGCATGCATTTTCAATTGCTGCATAGTTTAAAGTAGGACCGTCTCATTTTTATTAAACACAATTTAAATGAGGTTTCAGAATGCAGTTTTCAGACAAGTTACTGGTATTTTCATCGGAATAAGTTATTTTGAAAAGATTGTATGTTTCTAGATACGCCAATTGTTTACAAGCTTCTGCTGGCCAGATTTTATATATTGGACGATTCATTACACATTTTCGGGTTCTCAGTTCCTTTCATAAAAACATTGAATCTCCTGTAAAGGTCAGCTTGCTTTTTACACATAAATAAACGATTACATGACTAACAATTCTTACATGTAGAGCATTCAACTTAAAGTTATTATTATCCGATGCCATTTTCTAAAATGAAGACCTGTAACAACCGAGTTTCAGAATAAGAATCTGCAATTCAGATTGTATTCTTTTGAGTTGCATGGCGAACTACTCCCACCAATCTTTAAATTTCTGCCCAAGATGTGGAGTGATAACTAAATGTCTCTCTTTCTCGTCTTGAATTTCAAATTTTATCTGATAAAAAAGTTTTTTTCACGATAAGACTTCCATCACAATTCTGATAATGGAGTCGTTGCAGCACATTATCTAATTGATAGATTTCAAGGAAAACTAAAATGTCACAGGGTGAGAAATATATTCAGCAAGACTGGGACTCGAACCCAGGGCCTCAGAATACCGTTCTAATGCTCTACGGACTGAGCTACCCGGCCGCCTACACACTTTCTCCCTGTTTTAATATTCAAGTTATATACCGTGATATATTTCTCAACCATTTTGAAATTTGACCTCGAATTTCAGCGGTTACTTTATATATAAAGTACAGGCGTCATAGACTAATAAGTGTAATGTTTCCACGGTCCCATGTTGGGCGCAAAATGCCACAATGTGAGAAAAATGTGCAGCCAGACCGGGACTCGAATCCGGGGCATCGGTATACCATTCCGATGCTCTATCGACTGAGTTAACCGTCCGCCTACACATTTGCTACATGTGTCTTTTAATATTCAAGGTCTATACCGTGAAATATTTCCTCATCATTTTGAAATTCGTTCTCGAATATCAGCGGGTATTTTATATATAAGCAATTACAAGCGTCTGAGACTGACCAGTGTAATGTCAACGGCACTACACACTTGAACGTTATGTTGTAATGCGTGCAATATAAACCTTATGGATATTTTGATTAAGATTCAAAATGTGGCCACCCTTATACGTAGGACAATGTTCAACTGGATGCACGAGGCGTTGTACAAAAGTGCTGTAGTACTGGTTCCGCTGCAAGAATGTTGTCTCATATTCAAATATTGGGCCGTAATACTTCAGGTGGTTAAACATTCTAGTAACTTCACACTATAAGTTACTTATTCAAAATTCAGAAATAAAATGTGTTCTTCCACCGTATGCGATTCATAAATCACCCTTAGGCGTCCACATCAGGCTAGAAAACGTGAAAATTTACCATAAGAAGCTGCACATGGAATATTCAGTTTTTATGCTATTTCTGACAGCCTAACTAAAGAAATTAGTCGCGGACCTATCGTTTCAAGAAAATAAATGCATGACGTAAGAACTATATAATACAACCCAAAATTGTCATGAAGCACTTCACAGCAAAAGTACGCCTCATGCCTTTGTTTTGAATGGACCTATTCGATTTGTTAAATGGGGCAAATGACAACGTTAGGCATTTGAGCACACATAAATCTTTGAGGAATTAAATTTGGCGGCAGTACTGCCGGATTGGTCCCACTGCACGAATGTTGTCTCTTATTCAGAAATTGGGCCAATATTCTTCAGGTTGTTAACCAACGTAGTATTTTCACACAGTAAGTTAATTATGTAAAAGTCAGAAATAAAATGTTTTATTCCCTAGGTATACTATGTAAATCCAGGGTATTTGGAACTTTGTCGTCCACATCAAGTTAGAAAACGTGAAAAACTACAAGAAGCTATAAAAGTGCACATAAAATATTCAGTTTCTTACCATTTTTTGACACCTTTGTTACAGAAATTAGTCGCTGAAAAATAAATTTGAAGAAAATAGATGTATGACGTAAGCACTATATAACACCTCAAAAAAATTGTAATGAAACACTTCACAGTAAAAGTACGTCTCGTGCCTTTGTTTTGAATGGGCCAATTTGATTTGTTAAATGGGGCAAATGACAACGTTAGGCATTTGAGCACACATAAATCTTTGAGCATTGAGGAATTAAATTTGGCGGCAGTACGAGGTAAAAATAGCATCAATTTATTATTTGTAGAGCCAAGATATCAATCAGATTTGAATATGAGAAGCTATTTATCATTTACGAGTGAGGCAACTGTCTACAATGGGAAAAAATGTCCTCTGTACGATAAAATGGACGAATGGCTTTCAGAAGGTATATACTCTATTGTAAGTATTCCTGTTTCTGAAAAAGGGTTCAATAAGAGTATTGAAATCGCTCGGATACTTTCGAGCTTGCGAAATTGCAAGATTGCGATTTTTAAGTGGTAATGCATCAAAATACAATGTACATACACAAAGTGAGAGATAGTCTTTTTCCGAATATACAGGTATCGACGTATGACCTTAAAATAGATACAATTCGTATTTAAGTAACAGTATCTTTGTCAATTAGCAACATTTTAAAAGCCTGATTTTCAGTCCATATTCTTATTCCTGGAACTTAACTTAAGCACGTAGAACTTGATAGTATGTAAACATTTACAAACAGAAACTGTTGAAACTGATCATATTTAACCCATATCATGCTAGATACGACTGATTCAACCTTGCGACCAGTGCAGATCATGATCAGCCTGCACATCCTTGCAGTCTGATCATGATCTACACTGTTCGCCATTCAGTCAGTACCATTTTTGTATGCAACCCTTTAAACTGTTTATGATACTGTCCAAATTGAAAGATGGACAAGTTCATTATAAAAATTTAGCAGGGTAAGGGGTAAGGAACTATTTTGATAATACATGTACAACGTCTACGTTTAAGAAGAATACCGTTCGTGACGTTGTTTCATTAAATGTTAGCACATGCCATTTACAGCAAAAGTACTTATCGTGCACTTTTGTTTTGATGTCGGTCAACAAAACTTGGTAACTAGTTTGGTAACTAGTTTAAGCTGCATCCGTGACCAAGTGGTTAAGATCACAGACTTCGAATTACTTGCCCCTCACCAATGTGTGTTCCAGCCTCGCTTGGGGCTTTGAATTCTTTATGTGAGGAAGCTATCCAGCTGGCTTACGGAAGGTTGGTGGTTCTATCCAGGTGGCAACCTGTGATGACATAATGCAGGTAGCGACACCTAGGTCAAAAACTGGGAAGTCGCCATTTGAAATATAGATGTTTCAATGTGATGAAAACCCCAACAAAAATACGCGCTGTCTATACATTTAAATTGTTGACAATAAGCATGTTAACATTTCAAAAATTAAAAAATTCTCGGACAGTTTATACTGTACGCATTGTGAAAGTTAGAATGTTAGTGCAGTTTTTACTTTCGTAAGATGAGGTCTGAATTATTACCGGTTTCATTATTCGCGGTGTTTTAATTTTCGCAATTTTTCGCGAATCGGGTTTATCGCGAATTCATCAACCCGCGTAAATTCCTTTCCATAACATACATACATATCCGAAAAGAAATGTCTGTGATACGGTCAAGTTCAGCAATGATTACTATCCGCCTGTACACCGTGTTTATTGAATGAACTTCAGTTTATTTCAGTATCATTTACAAGTATAATAAAAATCCTCAAAACGACATTTCATGTTGAATATACTGCTTAAAGACAAAATTTACGCTAAGGTCTAGAGGTTAGATTGATTTACATGCAGCTAGCAGGGATATATTTAACACGATTTTTTTAACAGAATACGGATGCACTTTGTATGTGTCAAACAAGCTGTTTCCTGAGGAGATGATCCGTATCATCCTTTATCTGATTCTTTTACTACATTGTTCAGATAAAAATAGGGATTAGCGGACAATTTATCAAACCATTGTATTATATACTTGCATGTAACAATTATTTAGGAAATGACTGTAACAAACTTAGAACAAAAGCATATTATTATATTAAGAATAAAAAGACGATTACTAATACGAAATAACTATTACGGACCATGTTTTAACGGGTCTTTGGTGTGCGTCAATGCGGTATGCTAGGGACAAATGGGCATTAATGTAATCACGGCTTCTGGATTCAGAATCGGATAAGAACCTCCGCGAATTTAAATTTCTGACCATCCCGTCGCGAATTCATAAATTCGCGAAATATTTCAGGGTACGGGAATT
This sequence comes from Mercenaria mercenaria, assembly GCF_021730395.1. Taxonomy (NCBI): domain Eukaryota; kingdom Metazoa; phylum Mollusca; class Bivalvia; order Venerida; family Veneridae; genus Mercenaria; species Mercenaria mercenaria. The sequence continues at coordinate 8,395,510 of NC_069372.1, forward strand.
CGCGACATCAAGACCACGCTAATATAAAGTGATTTACAGTAGAATTTCAATGACAGTTCTTAGATATTTTGTAATTTTTTTAACGTCAAAGTACACATTTGTTGCATATAACACACATTCGCACACAATTAACTTTTTATAGTCTGAAGTTTTATTCCATTATAACCCACTAGGCTATAAGCAAACGGTGGCACACATACACATAATATAAACAAACAGTGGTGATATATGGAGAAAGTAAGGCACGCATATTTTACACATGTAAATACGGTACACAGACAAAACAGAGATTTGACATTTGATATACTCATGTAGATTGTCTTTTTCATCATCCAAAATGTTATAGTTGGAATCTCTTAATTACTTTATACGAATGCAGGCATCATGTCATTGTTAGTTTCATTCTAATTGTATTTGATGTCTAGTATCAAAGTAATACGTAATTGTATCTTGACGTGCTAGTGCAAATTTGTTATTGTAATAATTTATTTATTACACTATACCTGTACTTCACATGGCAAATATTAAACACAAACCGAGCATTTTGGACGTAGAAAACCAATTAATATGAAATTTTGAACGTCTTCAACATTGTTTTACCTGAATAGCAATTTGTAACAGCAAGGACTGATTCGTCCTTTGAGACACAGACACTACGTGGAGATTTCATATCTAACTTGTACGATGATAGGATCCGACCTGTTTGTGAGATCTGTACAATGGCATTGGTTTTCATACTGCAAATCAAGATACAGTCAGATGGACCTACTGCTAAACCACGTGGTTCCTTGATTTGGTAGTCCTTGACAACAACACTTGTGTTTGTCGCAGTGTCATATATGTAGACAGTATGCTCGTTTCTATCAGTGATAACTACCTTGTTACTGCTTCTTATATATGTACATGAACTGGTACCTACAGGATAGTTCTTATTTAAAAAGCTGATATTGAAATCTTTCTCTTCTCCTGACAGAGACACAATACCAACAGGTCTTGTATTATCGATAGCTCCAACAACCAAGTGTCTCTCATCTTTCATACATACAGAGCCATACTTTAACTTAACTTTACATGTTCTATTGCAAGTTATTTCATTATATTTACTGACATGTAGAAAGTCTATCTTGTATTGACCACCATTTGTTATCGCCACCTCCTCCTCAGATACAGCAACAACACTCAGTGGATTATACGATAACTGATATGATCCTACTTTTTCAAGCTTGTCATTGTAAATCAAACATTTCTTGTTTTTATTATCCACGGTAAGTAGTCTACCATCCGGCAGGAAATCCAGTCCTGAGAGTAACGGTTCCTCCACATCATCTCCAGATTGCTTCAAATCAATGGAAGATATCTGTGTTAATTTAAGGATCGGATCTACAGGTGCTATAGGTTTTACATCTTCCAGTGTAGAGTATTTTAATGTCAGTTCTCCCGGAACGTAATACGAAATCGGAAGTGAGGGCAGTCTCAATATTTCATCAAAGGTAAATGAAACGGTCACAGTCTCTAAATTTTGACATTCCTTGTCAACGTTCCTGCCAAGTTCATCGACTTGCTTCTTCATTCTCTGTTCCAATATAAACTGTTGTAATGGCGTCCCGTTCTGATGAACGTTATCAATTGTTTCAAGTGATTTTGTTGCATCAGCAACATGTTTCTCACTGTCAGACTGTTTCTTAGTCAATTTTTCGAGTGTTTCAGTCTTAAAACATTCAGCGTCCTTAGTAATGGAAACTTTCAAATCTTCAAACATTTTGTTTACATCATCTTGCATTTGTTTTACTTTTAACGATATTCCATTAACATCTTGATCCAGTTGCTCTGTTAATGACTTGGTATTTTCAACGACAAGTTCAGCCTTCTCTCTGATATCCTGTAACTTGATCTTTATTTCAGAACGCATTGATACAGGCTTTCCAGCGATCATCTTAATTTCTACGACACTGTGGCATTTCCGGTGATCCACAATAGCACAGGTACTGCAGCAAAGCTGATTCTCATCTTCACAAAAGAACTCTATACCATTATGATGTATATCACATTGGTCTAATCCCTTCATATCTAACGAAACTGGTTTCGTTTTAAATTCTTTTGCGTTCACTATTTTGTGGTTTTTCATGAAAGCATACGTTTTGTGTATGGTTGAACAATCCATGCACTGAAATTCATCGCAAACTGAACAAAACACGTCAGCTTCTGTTTGTTTGCCCTTACTTGAGCATGGTTGACACAATACGTGCTCCATTCGTCCAGGAACTGCATCATCGGAACTGATATTTTCTGTGTTCCCTTTTTCCGCCATTTTGAATCGTATAATATAACATTTGTTTAACAAACGCAATTTAAACTATACCTTTAAACCCGTCTAGTTATATATTGAAATAAACTCGCTTACTAATGTATAATGGAATGAGGAAGTAAACGTTTTGTAAACATACACTTTTTTTAAAATTACATTTAGTTAATATCATCCTCTCATATAAGATATAAAGAAAAACGTTATGAATATAACTTGAAACTGCTTCGATGAAACATTTGTTTTGCTACATTAAGATAAAAATTAGTTTTTAATGTGGGCACGCATTTGACAAGGGATGGATAATATCATTGCTTTCAAGTTATGTATAATTGTTTAATGCGGGAAGTTTGGTGGTTCTACCTAGGCTCCCGTTTGTTCCTGCCATGGTACCTGCACAGAGGGTCTATTCTTCGCAGTTGACTTAATTACACAAGTAGTAGTGACTGTAAAATGTCTGCCCATATATAGTCAATTTTATTAAAATTTTCATCCTTCCAGCGGAACTGTTTTCTACCCTTTTGAACACTCCGCCTCTGTCGAGCGTTCTGGTCTTTGAACGTAGTTACTCATACTGGTTTTATAACCCAACAACAAAACACGTGTCTTACGTGTCGACACAAACTTAGAAACAATTCTACTTTTTATCGAAATCATTTGATAAGGTATCTTTAGAAAAGATAGGCGTAAAATATTTTTCATTACCTTAGATATATTTCGTTTAATAAATTCTTCTAATTATGTTTGGAACTTTTAGGAAATATTTGGTATTTACACAACATTTCCGATGATGCTCTCTAACGGGATCCTTCATTTTGCTAGAATCAGTCAAACTTTCTACGTCAGTTTATCAGTGTAAAATTGTCGCATCGTTAAATAATCATGACGAAAGGCAAACATGCTATTTTAAAAAGAACTAGATAAAAGCCGAACATTTTCTATTTCGGGCAATGAGATAATTCAAGTATATTACAAATTTTGAACATAATGCTACGAAAGTCCAGCGGTGATTCACAGTCCATACTTCACAGTTCGCACTTTATAGTTCACTCATAAGCTTTATATGTGCATTAAACAATGGTGTTTCAAACAATAGCTTTCCAGGGTCGGAGAGGATGTTGAACCATCATTATATATTATCGACAGGGAAATTATAAAATATAAAAAAAAAAAAACATATAACGAATGTATTCAGAAATCAGACTTTGCACACATTTTTTCACAAATGATACTGTAGAAAGTTTTATGTTTGATACTCATCAGATATCCTATTAATATCAATTTCAATATATGTATCTGATCTTGCTACATTGTTTCATGCTAGAATTCTATTTCCTTCAGCACTTTACAGCAAAAGTACTTTTCACGCTCTTTTGTTTTGACTGCTCTAATTATATTTGTCAAATTAGGCAGCTGGAAATTTTAAGCATAACTAAGTCGTCTGGCAGTTAGGGAATTATCCAGCAAGTGCCAAGATATCAATACGACTTCAATGTGAGAAGAATTTTATCATTTTATGCGGTTCCGTTGCGCTAAAGAGATATCCGTTGACCATAGCAACTATAATTTAGAAGTATAGTCACTTTAGAAGTTAAGTCGCTTTCAAATTCATAAGGGAAACAATAAGAATATTGAATGCTGAGGCTGGCAAATATCGTTACTTGTTGATGGAGTGATTGTAAATATCATGATAATGGGAAGAGGACACTCAAAGGTCAGTCACATTTCGTTTCACTTTCAATGTTAACATGTCACGTTGCAAGCGTCAGTAAGAAGTTAGAATGTAGGGATAATACACGTTTTTTGTGTATTAACGTCTGCAGAAGCCCGCGGGATTGTTTGTGACCGAGACCGAACGTCGAGGTCGCAAACATATCCCAACGGCTTCTGCAGACGTTAATACACAAAACGAACGTGTATTGTCGCTATTCTTGCATAAAAATATATTTCACGACGATTTATGTATTGTTTTCATGCGTGATGACTTGACGATTCCGGTACATTTTTTATTTACAATGCCAGTTGTTCTTGGAAACGGTAAACATGTTTTAAATATCCGTATCCAGGGCCCGGAAATAAACAACACTATCAAAAACACATCCTGAAGGTTTTTTAGCGATTTTTTTATCTCTCATTATTACAAACATAAAATTACCAATAATTGTTCATATCCTTTCACAATTTGGTGGACGGGATCACAATTTCAAGAATAATAACTTCACATTCGAGTTATATTGAGTACGGCCACTCAGTTGGAGTACGGATGAGTACGAACGTAGTGTCAAGTTTCCAAGCTGTTTATATAAATTACTCCAGAAATTAGATAAAAACATACTGACTTATACTTACCAATATCATAAATATGATACCTAAAAACAAAGAATTGCACAGGTAAACACGCGATTCTTTAACATTCACGGTTGTCTACAAAATCTGAATTGACGCAGTTCTAAAAGGGGAGTAAACAAGGGAAGAAACGAGTACGAACAATGTTGGGGGCAGCGCATTTGGCGTTAGTTTCTTATATGGTAAAACATTCTACGGTTTAGATTACATCTTTAATGCTTCAAGAAGAGGTTTTTATGAAAGAAAAAAGACGCAGATACCAGATGTCAATCTGCGCAGAATTACATATACGTCCCTGGGAAAGCATTTCAAAAATAAAAATCGGGTATTAACAGCACGTGAATTGCCTTGTTTGCACACGATTTTTCTCCCGTCCATTCAATATCTATGTAACAGAATTCCGCTTAAGCCGGTGCTAGGGGACGCGAGAGGTGTTTCACTTTCCTTTACTTCCCATGAACAGACTCAATCAAACCGAGTATGCTATTATTTGCTTGGTTACATTTTATGCTTCCAAAGTATCTTTTTGCAGATAGATAGAATATAATTGAGCCGTGTCATGGGAAAACCAACATAGTGGGTTTTTGACCAGCATGGATCCAGACCAGCCTGCACATCCGCGCAGTCTGGTCAGGATCCATGCTGTATGCTAACAGTTTCTCCAATTCCAATAGGCTTTAAAAGCGAACAGCATGGAGCCTGAGCAGACTGCGCAGATGCGCAGGCTGGTCTGGATCCATGCTGGTCGCAAAGCCACTATGTTGGTTTTCTCATGGCGCGGCTCATATATACAATGTATATAAAAAACAACTCATATTTTTGCTTTTCACGTAAAACCCTCATGTCATAATGTTTCATTTTTTGTGAAAAAGCTATAACAACTAAGCGAAAGTAAAAGCAATTTCTAAGAAAAATAATACTAATTTAAATTCAAATTTCTTTATGGGTTTTAGACAAAAAAAGGATATGAAAAAGTTTGAAAACTACAAACATCAACTTTAGAAGCTGACCGTTTTTTTCAGTAATTGATTTTTCCTTTCTTTCTTTAAACACAAAAGAGTTCGTGTCAGTTGATAATTGGCCATATCCAAGCCTTTTTTTTGTTATCAGAACAACCTCGTAGAAAACATGTGTTTCCTCAAGAACACGTTTAAAACATTGTCTTAATGTATTTTTTTTCACAAGACCACTTAGAACACTTAGTTAGCAACAAAGAAGAAATACGTCATAATGCAAAACTTTAGGTCAGGTGAAATTACGAAAGCAAACACTTCACAGACGGTCTTAGGTTACAATTATCAAATAATATGAAAACAATTCATCATCCTGCGTCTGAGAAACAGTGGAGTGGTCATCCATTACGAGTCTGTGCTCCTCAGATAAGGCACAGTTTTATTAATTTCTGGTGATATATAGCCTTTTCATATTTCGGATATTTCAATATTGGCCTATCTGACAGACAGTACGAATGGGGTCAATATGTAAATACATAACATATCTTTATCACTTGTCTGCCAAACCAAAAAATAAAATAGAATGGAAAACACTTTAAATTTGCACTCTTTCATTTGAGAGCGGTTTCAATTTTTTAGCTCCTCACTAAAATCTAATCTGCTAATAATAGGATAATCTCAGTTTCCTTGAATGGCATCTGAATGATATAACATCAATCAGTTATGTACATTTAGGATTGGTTGCATGAAATTCTTAGTTATGAAGCAATAAATCTTTAATGATAGGATACATATGCGGGTACGCACTGATTCCATAACAGTAGACAGCACAAGCAAGCACCAAAATTATAAGAATTTATTTCTCAACAGAACATAAATTTACACTATCTTGAGAAACACATTGGAATCTATCCAACCTAAACTAAACATTTCTAGAAATGCTTTCATTTTAAGGTTTCAATTAATTATTGCTTTTCAACATGAAAAAAAAAGTATGAAAGATCACTGGCCTGGTTGAATGATATACTGTTTAAAATGTTTATTTGGATGTTTTCGCTTCTGGCATATCATATGTGTAAATATATCGGCGAAAATATTGGGTTTTGATTATTGTTATACAAGATTTATATAGCGCTTTCATGACAAACGAGTTCAAAAGGCATTTTACATATATAACAGCTACCCAGGACGTCATCATCTGCAAGTACAAACACACAGTGATTTGAAAAGTTAGACAGAGCGATAGAAATCCTGTTCAATTTAACAGTCCCGTGTTACTGATTACGTAACTATGTGTCGCTATCATTTCTTGCACTTTTATATAATGGAAACCGTTCAATGTCACTATTTATTACTCACCAGTATTTAAGTGCCGTGTGGCGTTCATAAAAAGTTACCTTTAGCTTGGATTCAATGTTGCCGCATCTTTTCTTGTAATTTTGGACAACGGAGTCAATTCAATGCCATTGCATATTACACACCAGTGTGAAGTACCATGTGGCGTTCATAAAAAGTTACCTTTAGCTTGGATTCGGTGTTGCTATCTTTTCTTGTAATTTTGGACAACGAAGTCAACTCAGTGTTATCGTATAAAAGAGTACTGCATAAGATATGAGAATAAGGTTTATGGCCGCTCAGAAAACAACCAATCCACCAGAGTCTGCTAATATATTACTTGGATAGGTTATTTTCTACCAAAGGATTTTCTTATAGGGCTGATTTCATAACTAACTTGATATAGTGTACAACCTATTATTACTGGGATTTTCTAATCAAAATTCTCAAGGGAAATTTCTCTGAAATTGTTTGGAAAATGTCTCAATTAAATGATCTCCAGACATTTTTGACGAGAAACTTTAAACTCGAAACAGTAAAGAAAGCCACCAGACATCTTGTCCATTCCATAGACCATGCAGTAAGAATTATTTTGTTTTGTTTCAGTGACATATCCCATATAGTATTCTAGTCTGTTACAGAAAAACAACGGTAATTTCAGTTTTCTACTTTCATTTATCGAAAACAGACAAAATTCAAACCATATGAAATATATCAACAGTACTGGAAATCCATTACTTGTGAAAAATAACATTCGTCTGCAAACGTTTTTAACAACTTACTAAAGAACGAAATTATATTAAAAGTAATGATATTTTTCTAAAGGGGCCTCCGTGGCCGAGTGGTTAAGGTCCCTGACTTCGAATCATTTGCCCCTCATCGATGTGGTTTCAAGCCTCGCTCGGACATTGAATTCTTCATGAAGCCATCCAACAACAACAACAACAACAAAAGAAACAAATACCTACTAAATCAGGTATATATATATATATAATACAAGGTATACTATTATGTTAGCATTAGATACTTAATTTTTGTTACGTTCACAAACAAAAAATAAACCTGCCTGGTCTAAAACTAATATGCAACAATCCCACAGTAGATAATTTATCTGTATAAGTGCCATAAAATGTACCACAGGGACTTGTATACTACAATTATAATGAGTATGAAGCGTGTCACAAGTACTTAAATTTATTATTTAAAATATCTGTTGACTTATGCAACTTTAGAGATAAAAACTAAATCACGCAGCAAGTGTTTTTTTACCATTAAAATCTTCTATTTTGCCTTCTGTATAGCGATAAAAACAGCAACTGTTCTCTTAGTAGCAATTGTAAAATGTTGTCTTGATCGATTTTTTCATATCAGAACACTGAATAGAACAAAGAGAAATTCATCATAAATTCAATAACAAAAAAAAAAAAAAAAAAAAAAAAAAAAAAAATAACACACACAAAAAAAGAAAAAAAAAACAACAACAAAAAAGCTTGTTGTCGGATCTTTTAAGCAACCCGTATACTATATCTTTCCATTACAGTTTCTTTTTGTTGCGAGCCTACTTTGTGATGCATGGCCCTCTCGCTGAATTTGAGGTGCTCTGTGCATCCGGGAAATCTACCATAACCTTTTATTTGTTTTAGATCTGGTTCAATAATGAAATCAAACATTTCACATATGGTTTTGATTAACAGTAAGCAAGTATTTTAATATTTCTACCTGCGTCTGGGAGGAAAGTTAAATTTTCGTCCGTTAAAAGAATTCGCTTCTCCGAGAAGACATCGTGTATTATTTCCCTCATTTTATTTTCTGATAATTTCTCTATTTCCCTATTCGACAGACAGATACTTTAAAAAGCGCTCTAGTATTTGCTGATAGTGAAAATAAACTTAAGGTAGAAATACAGTATCTTTATCAGATATCATATCCAAAATAATAGAGAGAGGAACATTTGATATTTACTCTCTTTCCTTTGTAAAAGCCATGAAAAGGTGGCTTCAAACGCATTAAGTCTAAACAAATCTGATAACAGATCTGCATCTATTTAAATTGATTGAACACCAACATTATCTAGATTGTTTTGAATATGAAATGCAACTGATCATAGAGTTAGGAAAAACTGATGTGTTTAAGAAATATTCGATGAACAAGACAGTATGAACAAACGAATTGTATAAATTGCTTTATGTTAATATTTGTAAAGGGGAAAATCAAAATAGTGAAATTGCAGAAGCTGTAATTCCATGAAAAGCGGTTTATTGTCCCAAGATAAAATACTGGACTTGCTCTCAACGAGAAAACAGTGGGCAAAACTTAACAAACTTGAATTTAGAAAGTGGATCTGAGGTAAAACTAAGTCAGATATTACTTTGCTTGTTTGCATTTAATCTTCTTATATATTTATTACATAGCCGTCGTGCCTATACTTTACCCATCGTCTGTAGTGTTACGGCTGTCATTACTTGGTTATGTAATCAAAATTGTTAGAGGAAATTTGTCTGAAATATTTTGGAAACCTGCTGAATTTAGTGATCTCCAGACATTTTTGTGAATAAAGTGCGGCTCGAAACATTCAGTTCAGCCGCTGGACACATGATCTGTTCCAAAGTCCTATAATTATTTTCATTTTCAGTAACGCATACTATATAAGGTTCTAGCCTGTTATAATAGATAGCCTCGGTAAATCTAGTTTCATTTATGGAATCAGACAGAAGCACTTTAATATAATTCCAGAAATGGCATGCTGTGACGTATGTAAGTAGAACAGTAATTGCAACCGTAGTTGATATTTCAATTTGTCTGGACATCTTTTAGCATTTTACTTAAGAACGAAAATGTATGAAAGACATTACTTGAAATGCATACACAAGCAAAGGAGAGCCGCCCTGGAACGGTCAGTGGTTATTCACTTCCGGGGAGCTTAAGCTGGTTTATGGAGTGCACTGAAAAGGTTAAGTAATGTACTTTTGACGTTTTAAATACGAAGAAACAGCAATACAACAATATAGAGTTGTTGTTTTGTTTCATTGTCTGTAGCGTAATATTGTTTTTCTTGAAAGGAAGAAAGTGCTGCTTTAAATATGCTATTTTTTATATCATGTACGTAAACAATTTTAATCTAATGGTATGACACAGCCCGGAATTTATCATGCTTGCAGGTCAATGCTAGATTTAGCCTAATAGGCTACTGGCCGTAAAAATGCATGTTTTTTTTTTAAAGTGCATCGGAAGTTATTTAACTGAAGGTAGTCATATTAATATGTTTTATGTTTGGAAAATTTGCCCCACAGAGATCAGGCTAAACAAATTTTGGCAAATTAAATATAAAAAAATAAAATGTTAATACTTTTGTACCATTGAAATGATCAATGTTTTTTGCAGTTTGTAATTGTATCATATATTGCTAACCGCGTTAACATTTAATGCTTATTTTTTAGAGTAATATTTTGCATGTATTACATTTGGTGTATATTTGTTTATTTGTTTGTCGAGTGTATAACCATGTCTGCACTGCTGTGTTTGTTTGTTTTGGGTTTAACGCCGTTTTTCAACAGTATTTCAGTCATGTAACGGCGGGCAGTTAACCTAAGCAGTGTACCTGGATTCTGTACCAGTACAAACCTGTTCTCCGCAAGTAACTGCCAACTTCCCCACATGAATCAGAGGTGGAGGACTAATGATTTCAGACACACTGTCGTTTATCAAATAGTCACGGAGAACATGTGCCCCGCCCGAGGATCGAACTCGCGACCCCGCGATCCGTAGACCAACGCTCTTACCTACTGTAATTGTATTGTAAGGTTTGATATGCATAACAGAATACTTCCATGTACAGTATCTTCCAAAAGTATCGGTAGAGTAGATCGATGACAAAAAATCTGTAAAGTGCTTACTAACACCCGCCTTTCAACTTGTTTCCTACACTTGTCTATTAACCTAATAAAGGCATTAACTTTGAAGTCAATTCGCATTTCTCGGTCAAATGTATTTGCACGAAATGCATAGGCGTATGCACCTTGCGTAAAATATCATATACTTTTTTTGGTGATTATTGATTCATCATACTTTGGAGATATTTTAAATTTAAAGACAAGGTTTGACACAATTTTATATCATAAAGCTCTATGTTTTAATATAGAGTATGTAGCTTATTACAAGTTACTAAACTCATTATGTAAAATACATAATGAGTTATATGTTTCAAGAGCCACTTTAATGACAGACTTTGTGGGTTTTATCTTGAAAACTGCTACTTGAACTATTCCTGTGCAACGAAAACTACAAACACAACCACAGCAACAACAACAATGCAACAATACGCGTTTCTTTAACAATCTTGTTCAATACTGTGTTGATGTGTTTCTCCTTTTCACAAGAAAAAGGAACACAGAAAACAAAACGAATGGTAACAATAGTAACAGTAACAATAACAACAACAACAACAACAAAATCAACAACACACGTTTCCTTAATAACACTTGTTCGAGAAAATAGAACACAACAAAAATGATCTTTTCACATCGCATAACTTTTGGCCTATTCCAATAATGAAATATAAAGATAAAGATAGGCTTAGATAATCGTTAGCAAATAATATAAAAAGTAATTTACCAACTGAGAAAAAGTGAAATGATAGTATATTTCTTGATTCAAATCACGTTATATTATCAAAAATTCATAACGTTACGCTGCAACTGATAAAAACAAAACCGGAACTAAACATTGTTATTTGTTTTTTAACGTCATGACGTCTTTCCTGTTTACGGACGTTGGTTTCCCGCGCTTTGATTAAATACACTGCTATAAGAAATAGTTCTAAAAAGAAAGCCGTCCGATTGATTTTATTTTTATTATTATTTCCTGAAATCGGTATGCAAGAAAAAGATTCTGTCACTGGTTATAGGTGCAGTTGGAAATATCCGGCTCTCGGGTAACTGTTTAGGCGGTAACTCGGCTGGGAGCCTCGTTACCGCCTAAACAGTTACCCTCGAGGCCGGATATTCCCATCTGCACCTACAACCAGTGAAAGAATCTTATAATCACAATGATTTTCGATGATGTGTGTGCATTTTGTTTTCTAATATTTCGGTATTTGCCTTCTGACAGACAGAATATTTGATAAACACAAATATAAGCATTTACCGATAGTATGAATAGATTTGAGATGTAAATACAGTATCTTTATCACTCGTCTGCCAGACAAATATAATATTAGAAAGATGAACATTTTATATTTACTCTTTTTCTATTGTTCAAATTATGTGACAGTGGCTTTGATTTCTTAGCATTTCACTACTGAACACACCTGATCCGCTACTAATAAAATTACAGTATTGTCAGCGTATATAATGCTGATTCAGCTGATATATTGTGTTTTAAAATGATCAACACTACAAATATAGATTGGTATGACCCAGTCTCCTTTATTGATTTTTTTTCTGACCCACATATACACGTATTTAGAAAAATCCCAGTCTCTTTTATTGATGTTTTTCTAACCCACATATACACGTATTTAGAAAAATCCCAGTCTCTTTTATTGATGTTTTTCTGACCCACGTACACACATTTCGAAAAATCCCAGTCTCTTTTATTAATGTTATTCTGACCCACATATACACACATTTAGAAAAATCCCAGTCTCTTTTATTGATGTTTTTCTGACCCATATATATACACACGCATTTAGAAAAATCCCAGTCTCTTTTATTGATTTTTTCTGACCCACATATATACGCATTTAGAAAAATCCCTGTCTCTTTTATTGATTTTTTCTGACCCACATATATACGCATTTAGAAAAATCCCAGTCTCTTTTATTGTTTTTTTATTTTCTGACCCACATATACACTCATTTAGATTAATCTCAGTTTCATTTATTGATTTTATTCTGACCCACATATACACGCATTTAGATTTATCTCAGTCTCTTTTATTAATTTTATTCTGACCCACATATACACTCATTTAGATTAATCTCAGTTTCATCTATTGATTTTATTCTGACCCACATATACACGCATTTAGATTAATCTCAGTCTCATTTATTGATTTTATTCTTACCCACATATACACGCATTTAGATTAATCTCAGTCTCATTTATTGATATTATTCTGACCCACATATACACGCATTTAGATTAATCTCAGTCTCATTTATTGATTTTTTCTGACCCACATATACACTCATTTAGATTAATCTCAGTTTCATTTATTGATTTTATTCTGACCCACATATACACGCATTTAGATTAATCTCAGTCTCATTTATTGATTTTATTCTGACCCACTTATACACGCATTTAGATTAATCTCAGTCTCATTTATTGATTTTATTCTTACCTACATATACACGCATTTAGATTAATCTCAGTCTCATTTATTGATATTATTCTGACCCACATATACACGCATTTAGATTAATCTCAGTCTCTTTAATTGATTTTTTGAGACCCATATATACACACGTATTTAGAAAAATCCCAGTCTCTTTTATTGATTTTTCTGTCACATATATACACACGCATTTAGAAAAATCCCAGTCTCTTTTATTGATTATTGTGTCACATATATACACACGCATTTAGAAAAATCCCAGTCTCTTTTATTGATTTTTCTGTCACATATATACACGCACTCAGAATAATCCCAGTCTCTGTTAATGACACCTAAATATTTTAACAGCGGTCAGTTATGTAAAGAAAGCAATACTTATTTATTGGCGGGAAGTTAATTGGTTAAATTATAAGCGATGAAATCAGAAATAGATTTTTGAAAGATTTCCCCGGTTCTAAATATTCCATATTTTGCTACAAAAACAGATTCATTCAGTGGATAAAGCCGATGTTACCTATTGCTGTTGAAAGAACTGTAATTGTTCTGATTTTTATTGATAAAATGTCTGTCTTTCTTATATTAACTATTACAAGTTGTAACAGTTCACCATGAAACAATGCAACAAAAGTACATTTAACATTCTGATTTTACTGTTGAATGGATCAGATGATAACAGAAACTGTCATTTGAAAAATCAAACCAACAATTCATTGTTTCCAGACCATATAGTTCAATTTGTGTTGAATATGAGAAACAATTTATCATTTACGTTTGAGAAAGCGTCTGTTACGTTAAACAAATGATGTTTACTGTTCAGTATAGATTTTATAGGTTGTCTAGGTTTCGTTTCTGTAGATAGGGCATTAAGACTGAAAAGAGTGCTAGAGCTGGCCAAATGATGTTATTGTTGTGATTGAAGGGTTGTATATCAACGAAGGGTAAAGTATTGTAAACGTCGTTATAAATATGAATGGAATACAGAAGGTCAATCCAAAGTCAGTTATTTATGTGTCGTTTTGAATAGCAACATGTGATTGATGCCATACAGTTTTTCATAGTGTTGTCATTGTTATTTGCGGTGTATTATTTATGATTATTTCATGACTCAAGTCCATGGTTTGTGCTATATAACCGGTCTGTATTCAAAACATATTAATTGCTGATGAGAAGTCGCCAGTTTTCTGGTTCAAAGATACATCTACACGATATATATCCCATAAAATATTTATACAATTATGAATTATTATAATTCCCTCTCTTGCATCCTATATATCATTACAATGTAAGGAAACTTTTGACAACTTTGGTTCTTACAACTACAGAAATCAAAACGTTTGGCGTTACAACAATATATTGGGTTTACTTTGCTTTGGTTACAAAGAAGAAGGTTGTTCCATGTATGACCATTTTCTGTGATTAGTTTCCGCTCTGTATATTTGCACCAGCCACTTGTGCTGGAATAGGCCCACTTCTTGAGTGTTTATTTTCTCTATTGAATACTTTGAGAGGTATTGATGTTCCAGCTTTGATGGAGTTTACCTAAAATATACATATCCATCTTTTAGATTGTTAATTTGTCTGGGATATTTCTATGCAAGTGTGCATATAAATGGCCAGACTGTTTATCAACTTTTCGTTCCTTTTTAACACATATATATCTTTTGCGCTTGTATAGTACTCATGGCAAAATGTAAAACTAAGGTCAAATATAACAAATTAGTTTGTAGTTATACTGCATCGCTCATTAAAATACAAACTTGCAATGATTTAATATGTACAGATTTAAAAAAACAACATCAATAAATATGACAAAAGTAAGTGAAAAACACTTATGACTCGGTTTGAATGCATGTTAATATGGCGATTTGTTTCATGTCTGTAGGACATATAATTTTGCGCATACTGGTAAACAGTGCAAATAAATTGATTGAAGAAACGTGTGTCTGACCAAATATCAGTTTATGAAATAACTAATGTATCATCACCATTGATTAAATGAAAATTGCTATCATTGATATCCCGTTATGCCATGGAAATTATACTGATGAAATATGGAACTACTTTTGCACAATCTGTGGAATATTTGTTCTTTTTTTATGTCATTTGACTAAAGAAAGTTTAATTTACATGCACAATTTACTTCTTAAACATGTTGAGATTGTTATGTCACATATCAACTGAGATTGTTATTGTAATCAACATCAATATATAAAAATAGTTCTGAGCCCATTAAAATAAAATGAAGGTAATACTGAGCCCATGAAGATAATAAAAGATAATACTGAACCCATTAATATATAAAAAAGGTAATATTGGGCCCATTAAAATATAAAAAGGTAATACTGAGCCCATTAATATAAAAAAGTATTATTGAGCGCATTAATATAATTATATATATATATTTAACGTAATATTTGAAAAAGTACGGAGAGAAACACAGAAAGAAGTTTCCTGTACATTCTTTTTATTATTTTATTCATTTACATAGAAACAGTTATATTCATTTCCATACAATATACGTTTTCATTCATTGTTATTAATACTGCTCCAGCTCTGCCTTAACGAAATGATGTTGTAAAGATAATCACACATGTGCATGCAATATACTCTTCTATCACTTTAAATGCTTTGTAATCATACCGTTAGAGACACATCTTCTGTCAGACCGCATTGATCTCCGAACAGACTGTAATTTACATTAACAGTTTAAAACTAAAGTTAATTTCCGCTTAGATGTATTTCGTTTTCTGTTATTGCCGAATAGTGCTAAGAGAACGAATAAAATAGAAATGACAACTCAAGCAAAATAATATTCAAGGCAGTGATCAAAGCAAAACCTTTTTTAATGCGACCGGAAGTACTTTGAAGAACTCACTTGTACTGTTATATCGCACGACACAATTTAGTGCGTTACATCATGATGTATGCTATCCTTACTCTACAGCTATGAAATATAATTGTGTTTAGGTTTTAAAGGGGTATCAAAGGCACATACGTTGGACTTTTTTTCTGTATTTGCATATAATTAAAATGTACTTGTTGTTGGATTTTTGTAGCAACCTGTCTACAATATTTTTCCGTAACAGTTTCTTTTTGTCGTGGGCCTAGTTTGCGATGCATGGCTCTATGGCTGTGTATGGGGTGCTCTGTGCTTCCGGAAAATCTTCCCTTACCTTTTATTTTTCATGGTTAATGCATATTTATTAGATTCATTACTTTATATACCAGCTAGTCGCTTCAAAACCTAAAAACTCTTTCGTAATATGACTGAATAAAAATACATGTTTGGTGGATGTCGTCAAGGATGTACGTAATTATTCTTGATAAAGTGTTTGAATCGAAATAATATATCTGAAAAAGTGATTTGCTACTGCGCCCTCTGATATAATTCCTTAGCATTTGAAATCCATACAATGATTTTAACTAATGTTTGAGCTATATTATATCTCAAATAAATCGTTGCTGTGTCATGGAAAAGACGCTCCAGACAATATTCCATGCACTCGACTTTTTAAATTAGTGATAAATATAGGAAGTAATTTATCATTAACGAATGAGGATCTTTTACACCGGCGTTACCGTGTTCGATGCCAAGGTAAAAATAATGATGAAATTTTTAAAGTCTATCTTCCGGATTTGTAAAGAAGATTTTGAAGTTTCTGGGCGGAACAGAGCTGACAATTTTGGCTTATGATGAAAAATCAAAAGAGATACATATAAGCAAGAACGGAATTTTGTAAAAAAAAAAAACTATGATAAATGACAAGGAAATTCTTAATGTGTTAACCTTTTTTAAATAAAGGCATCATCATCATCATCATCATCATCCTTACTATTTTTATACACCAGAGTCAACATTTTACAGCACCATACCGCCCTGTAAGTGTGAAAGAAAAGTACAAAAAGACTAGAAAAAGAAACTGACCTGAATGTGTGACATTTAGACAACATAAAGCTGCAAGCATCTAAGGTTTTAAAAAGTCTTACATTCAAGTGAATCCTGAGTTCGTCTAACTTATAGTCCTATTTCTTGTTTGCATTTTTATTATAGCGATACTTATTTATCAAAATACAATTTATTAAGCTACTTTATCATATTTTTACATAAATGTTTCAGTTAAGTGAGTTAATGGCATTACCCCAACTATTTTCTTTCCAATGTTCTGTTTTTACTCTTTCGTAAACCGTAACAGCATTACAACATTAAACTAAAAAAATATCAAATAGATAAGTGTGTTCATAAGCATTATTAAACTAACTAAATGTCACTTGAAGTACAAAAATCTGTCATACTTCATACAGAAAAAGAGAAGATAATTCGATAATACAATTAATATTTGCCTTTCGTCTTCAGCGAAACAAAACGGCCCTTTAAACAATCTTGCCTCCTGAAGATCTCTTTAAGATTGTCCTGCAAGTTTGATTAACTGGAAGTTATGGGCGTGACGTCATTTATCTCGAAAACGTAGAATAAAGCCTGGATTAGGCGTACGGAAATGAAAATCACGGCAACGTTACTGTCTGTCTAAGGTTGAAATATAACATTAAAACATCTGACACGTGAAATAATTTCGTTTATTTACGATTGTGAGAAGTTTCATTAAAATCTACATTCTAGAAAAAATTCTGTTCGCGAAAATGTTATTAAAACATAACCCTATGTTTTTCCTTTGCCGAATTTTCTAAGTGTATTCTGAAGTTTTGAAAAAATATTTTTATCCGAACGTGCAGAACTACCTTAAAGAAAGACATAAACTAGTAAAGGAGAAAGTCAGGTTTAGCTTCCTTGTTTATTTTGATGTTGTGTCTTGATAACACAACAATGGGTTATGAACTTATGATATGTGTTAACTATGACGGACTTTTGGGACTGTTGTTATTTGATATTGGATTTCTGATTGTTTTATCTGGCCTTTAGTAGGGTTTCCCTTGTTGCCACACACAGTACGCCACATTAATGCCACATTGATGCTTTTAAGAGAATCTTTCTACATTTAATTACTTTGCATATTTGTAATTAAAACAGAATATTAAAAAAAAAATATCTGTAGTCATGTCTTTCCACTAGAAATGCTTCATGTTTAACAATATACCTCTGCGTTACCTTTTTAGTGTGTATAAGTATATAACGGGAACCATTCTTATTACAGAAATAAGTATACATGTATGTAAAGCATACCGATTCAACAGATTGAGATCAAATTTCGTTGATGAAATTAATCATTATCAAAGGATTCTAAGTTTCTTGATATTTTCAATGAAATTCCAATGGATTTGAGATATATTTACAACATTTTCATTATTTGTCTACCAGACCAAAATAATGGAAAGAACACTCTTTTTCTATTGTTATGGGAGAGTGGTTATGATTTCTCTGCGTCCCACTACCGAACGAATCGGATCATTTACTAATAGAATTACATTATATTTAACGAATATAATGATGTTTTACTTGATATATTTTGCGTTTTAAAATAAATCAGTGCTATACATAAATTGTGCCTAACATACGCTTAGAATAATCCCAGTTTCTGTAAATGAATTCTGTGACCCTACACACACACTTAGAATAGTCCCTTTGCCTGTATATTATTTTCGTGACCCATATATAAACGCTTTTAAAATTATCCCAGTCTCTGTAAATGATTTTTGTGGCCCGTATATAGCTTAGAATAATCCAAGTCTCTTGTGATAATGTTTGTGGCCCATATATTTTCGTGATTAAAATAATTCCAGTCTCAGTGAATGATTTTGTGACCGTTATATACACGCACTTAAAATAACCCAAGTCTCTGTTAATTTGACATCAATCAGATATGTAAAGTAAAAATACGTCTTTAATAGTTGGATAATTGAAGTATTTGTTTCTAAAGATTTTCAGCCGCTAAATATTTTGCTACAAAAGCAAATCAGTTCAGTGGACACTACCTACTTCAACTGTTGCTTATTAAAGAACTCCAAGTGTTTTGATTTTTAAAGAATAAACATCTCACTCTTTTTCAAGCTGCAATAATTTATCACTTGAACGTTACAAAAAAGTACAATAAATATAGCTCTACTTATGTTACTGTCAAATGGATCAGATGACAACAGAACTGGTATTCAGAAATAAAACCGACAATGTATTATTTCAAGACCCAATATTTCAATCAGCGTTAAATATGAGAAACAATTTATCATTTTCGAGTGAGAAAGCGTCTGTTACGTTAAACAAATGATGTTTACTGTCCTGGATAGATTTTATAGGTTGTCTAGGTTTCATTTCTGTAGAGAGGGCATTAAGGCTGAAAAGAGTGCTAGAGCTTGCCAAGTGATGTTATTGTTGGGCATTGATGGTGAATTTGAAGGTTTATCCATCAACGAAGTGGAAATCTTTGTAAACGTCGTTATGAATATGGAAGGTAAACAGTAGGTCACTCCAAAGTAAATTATTTATTATGTCGATTTGAAAAGCAACATGCGATTGAATTCATTTAGTTTTTCAGAGTGTTTCCATGCTTACATGCGGTGTATTTATTTATTATTCTACTGCTTCCAAAATGCCTTGTTACAAGGTCAGGCGATATTTCGACAATTTCGTTCGAACAGTTGCAGAAAACAAAGTATTTGACTGTAAAGCAAAGTACTGGGATTAGTTTGCTTTGATCACAAAGCCGGTGCTGTTTTACGTATGGCCTTTTGTTTCAACCCAATTTCTGTTCTATGCGCCTACCACTTGTGCTGGAATGGGTACGCTTTTTGACGATTGTAAATGGAATGTTTATTTGCTCTTCTGATTACCGAGACACTTCTTGATGTTCTTGATTTGATTGGCTTTACCCAAAGTATACACATCTATCTGTTGGATTGTTAATTTTGTTTTATTTCTATCGAAATATGCTTATAAAAGTTCAAACTGTAAACAGTCAACCTTGCATTCTATTTTGACATACATCTTTTGCGCTTGTATACTATGCATGGCAAAAGAGTAAGACTAACTATTTCAAGTTTACAGCTTTAAAACTACGATTCATCATACTTATGATGATCATTCCCAAACATATTTGACGGGAAAAGGTATTACATTACATTGTATTTCGTTTGACAAGCACACAATTTATCCAGTAGCCAAGTATCAGTTCACCTTTAACTGCTTTTGTCCCAGTATATTCTATCTGTATCTAAAGGTAAATGTATTACGAACTTTTAAAGGAGAAAAACTTAACATTTAGCAAGTATAAATGTAACAGACTGATAATATTTTAGCCCTGACCGAGACCCCTCACACCTAAGGCGGACACTCTTACACGTCGCTATAAAAGTTAGCTCAGTGGACCTTATACTATATACTTTAGCCTACTACATATACCCCCTCAAAATAAGAATTCGTTCTCATATTCTCGGAGTTTCAAATTCTGTTGGACGTTCAACTGTATCTATTTATATCTACTAGTGAGTTATTTACGTTGGGCGATAAATGTATCAGACTGAAAAGATTTCAGTCCTAAACGGGAACCGAACCAGGGACCTCTCACACCGAAGGCGGACACTATATCATGTCGCTATAAAAACAAGCTCATATATCAAGGCAGTAAAAATATACTCTTATACTATACCCTACAACATATATATGAAAGTTATACTGAAATTTCAAATCGTTTAAAATGTCGCCATATGACCCATACTTTTGTTGGTGTGATGTTAAACCAAGCAAAAATAAGGTCGTTGAAAAAGGTTATATACAGTGCCAAAGATTCATTCGGAAAAAGCACATCATTCAAACAGAAACACTTTACCAGTGATTGTTTTATTTAGTATATTATTAAATATATGCATTTTTTGGTTTCAGGTAACAGGGATGAAGTTCTAGGAAACCATACAATATGTTATCTAGATGTAATGTTCAAAAACTGTTGTTGCTATTGTCGTTCACTTGACATTAAAATCAGTCTTAAATTGTAATAAATGTCAGATATTTTATATGAGTGTGTAATTGAATTGCACCGCTTCATAAAATACAAACTTGCAATATTTCATCTGAAGACATTTCAAAACCATAAATGTATTTAACCAAAATTAACACACTCTTTTTGATTCAGTTAAGGCAATCATAAATGTGCATGTTCGTATAGTGCTTAGAAATTTCAAATCATTTCATGTCACTAGGACCTACAATTTTGCGGATACTGGGAAACAGTGCAAAATAAATTGACTTGAAAAGCTTTTGTCTGAACAAGTATCACCTATAAAATAAGTTTAAATAACCTATGTGACATCATCATTATACTTGAATGTATATTGGGATGTAAAATGTCTGTGGAGTGAATTGAAAGATCATTAAACGAGAAGGGTTTGTGGGAAATCGTAGTACGGGTAGCATTTCAAATAGTTCGAATCTTGCTGATATTACACATATAAATAAAACTTACGTCTTGATTTTTCATTTTTGTTTACCTTTCTGCTTTCACTTTCGAGGTCAAAATGACGTAGCGCGATCACGTGATTGGGCACACTGATACTAGTATATAGATAACAACAGTTATCAGAATGTTGTTACAAAGCATTAAAAGTGATGGAACTAAATATTGCATGCACAAGTGTTTCTGTTTGATCTTTCCATACTACTTTTACAGCGTATTAACATTCAAATTGTTAATTAATTGAAAACGATCAAGCTATTGCAGTTGGACTGACGAAATTTGAACAACTTTTACACAATCTGTGGAATACTTGTTTTTGTCTTTTTGTCTGTCCTTTAATACAAGTAAGTTTGACCAAGTAAAGTTTAATTGACATGAGAACTTCTGACAATTTTGTTATTGTGTCACATATCAATTAACTTTATCATCAGATAAGTAATACTGTGCTGACTGTATTTGAAAGGACACAGCGAGAATAAAGCAGGAAGTTTTCTGTAAGTTCTCATGTATTCATTTATTTAAAGGAATTTTATTTTCATATTTTAATACTGCTCAAACTCTGCCTTAAGGAAATGATAAAGATAACCACACTTGTGCATGTAATACACACTTCCAGCACTTTTAATGCTTTGTAACCACACCGCTTGAGACACATCTTCTGTCAGACCGCATTGCTTTCCAGATAGATTGTAATTTACATCAACACTTTAAAACCAAAGTTAATTTCCGCTTAGATGTATTTCGTTTTCTGTTATTGCCGAATAGTGCCATGAGAACTAATAAAATAGAAACGACAACTCAAGTGCAGTACTGTTCAAGCCTGTGATCAAAGTAAAGCCCTTTGTGTCCGACCGGAAATACGTTGAGTAATCCACTTTATACTAAACACAATTTAGTATGTTACATCATGTGATATGTTATCGCAATTTCGTAGTTCGGGGCCCCTATGGCTGAGTTGTTAAGGTCACTGACTTCGAATTACTTGCCTTTCACCTACGTCTGTTCGAGCCTCGCTCGGGGCTTTGAATTCTTCACGCGAGGAAGCCATTCAACTGGCATACGGAAGGTCAGTGACTCTACCCAAGTGCCCGCCCTTGATGAAATTATAATAATGAACGGAGAACACCTTGTGTTTTCCTCCACCACCAAAAAGCTTGAAAGTCGGAATATGACATATAATTATGTCGGTGAGACGTTTAACCCAACAAAAAACAGAAAAAAATACCGCAGTTGTACACGACTACTACTACTACTACTACTACTACTACTACTACAGTTCTTTGTCAATCTTCTAAAACTAAAAAAGGAAAACCAACCTAAAAGTATGAGATTTAAGCAATATAAAATGAATAAAACAAAGTACAATCAAATGAAGCAATAAAAATGACTTGCTTTTATTTGCTCTTCCAGATATAGTTCTATGCATGTGATCAGCGGCCCGCCACCTCTGAGTGATTCATTTCGGGAATTTGGTGTTTACTTGCATATAACGTGTTAATAGAAGTTAGAATACTTGGATTGATAAGTAAACCGACTGAAATGTTGCTGAAGAACACAGCAATAAAACATTTATGTTTGTGCGAATCATAAGATAAAATTTTAGACTTTATTATTTTCCTGTGATAGATCATAAGCTTGGTGATATACTTACTTTTCTGCATTTCTTATCTCGATACAAAGTTCCGTTACCCTGCGCATGAGCTGCAGCTTTTTCCTTTCATTGCCATGGGGCATTTGTAGTATTTACACTGACTTCTTGTGCTAGCATAGGTTCTTTCTGTTACAATCTAGAATATTTCTGCAGTATTTGTTTTGTTTGTTTGGTTTAGGTTTAACGCCGTTTTTTCAACATGGTTTTTCTGTTATGTACGGCAGGCACAACCTAACCAGTGTTCCTGAATTCTTTACCAGTACAAACCTGTTCTCCGCAAGTTACTGCCAACTTATCTACATGAACCATCAGTGGATGACGTATAATTTCAGATACAATGTCTTGTATCAAATCGTCACGGAGAACATACGCCTCGCCCGGGGATCGAACTCGCGATCCCACGATCCGCAGATTTGTGCTCTCCCTATTTAGCTAAGCGGGTGGGCACTGCAGTATTCTTTAAACATTTACAGTAAACTAAAACAGTTCCAACGCTGGATCCATTTATCTGTTATATTGTAGTTATAACGAATAATGTTGACCTAGATACGTAAAATGATGAATACTATCTGAGTAATAAACGTCTATATATATAACAGTATATCGGTCATTCTTCTACCTTCAGAGTATATATAACAATATAACATGTATTATATTTTTGTCTTGATCAGTTTTAGCGTTTAAACGATAATCACTAATAATAAGTAATGACAAAACTAGATGAGTATATTTAAAAATAACCTATGAGCAAGTGTGATCTATTCTGAAAACCAAATTAATAGAACGTATATGGTAACATTTTCCAGTTGTATAATATGCATAATATTCCAGTTGCCTTATACAATCTATGAAATGATCCTTTGGAAGCATAGAATGCAGTCGCTTAAAATAAAAGCGAACTCGGTTTGAATCTATTTAGTATGAGAAGCAGCGATATGTGCAACACCAATCACGCCCTCTAATGCCGGCTTTAGTGGACTTTGGTAAAATTGATTGAATGGATTCCATGACCCCGAAGAACCACATAACATAATAACACTGAATTCAAATACAGTAACACTTTTTACAGCTGAAAGCCAATGGTTGTCATAGTTGATAAAATTCAAAAGAAGACCCTTATGAAGTACAAACCAAAGAAAATAATAACAGACTCTCTCGTCTCTCAGAGTGTTGTCATATAAGATGATGATATATGCAATTCCCCATTCCTGTAAATTATGCTCTTTTACATTTCAAACACAAATATTTCATTTCCTTTCATTTGTTTTGTTTTGAATAAGTTCTGTCAGTCAATAATAAACTCCATACTTTATCATGGTTACTCACATTTAATTAACTTCCATACCAGTTTATTATGTTACAAGTTATATCAGTCTTTTCCTAACCGAGTAAAACAAAGGAGTGATGGACGCTTACAAGCAAATAAAATTATATTTAATTAACTTGTAATGATTGATATCAGTACAACTGTCGTCGGCCGGTAAGACAAGGAAATACGAGGGGCGATTTTACAAGTTATTCTTTTTTCTGAGACTTTGGATGCCCATGACAAACCTAAATTATAATTACGGTCCAGTATACCTGAGTACACCTCACTCAAATGATTATATTTTTACTTTGAACCTGCCGATTTTTAAATTTTTAAAATTTATATAGCATTGTGTTCCCAATAAATAGCTCTATAATGTGCCGAAAACCGCATCTAAAAATAACCAGCGGTTACGGAACTACATACGGAGTAACATTACATATTGAACGCCCCTCGTATATAGACGGAAAATTGCCTATACATTTTCGCTTTTTTTGCACGGAACAATGACTTTGTTGAAGACTGCCTTCTTAGAATGTGATCCTTTCCAGGAATTTTACAGCTTGAATGTTAAGGAAGGAAATCCACTTGTTAAATATCAATTGAATTTGTAAAAAGATCCTTTGGAAGCATAGCATGCAATTAATAGCAGAACAATAGCAGACTCGGTTTGACTGAGTCTGTTCATGAGAAGTAACGAAATATGCAACGGTTTTCACGCCCCCCACCCCAGCATCAGCTTAAGCGGAACTCTATTACACATCTATTGAATGGACCCCATGATCCAAAGGTCCAGACTTGTATTCTTATTATAATATGCTAACAATATTCATGTCATTACAGTCTTTGTAAAATGATGAATTTATATAAACTAACAAACATCTTAGGGTTTCAAAAGTCTCACATTTAAGAGAATCCCCATCTTGTCCAACCAATGTGTAGTCTTGTTTCTTATTTTCCGTATTATCATGACTATAGTATCGATCTGATTACAAAACCTTGAGCTACTTTATCATATTTTGACTGGTTATATAAGTATTCAAGTTAAGTGAGCCAATGGCATAAAGCCAACTATTTTCTTCCCAGTGTTTTTTTTTCTTCTTTTTTGTAAACCGTGGCTTCATTGGGACATTAAAGATTGTATTTCGCAAAGTTGAGTTTCGCTTACATATCAAATAAATAAATTATTAAATCGATAGAATGTTACTTGAAGAACAAAAAATTTGTCATACTTTGTGTGCTAAAAGGGACCATAATTCGATGACAAAAAATATGGATTTCGACGTTGAAAGTCTAGTGTTTGCCTATGTCGTCTTCAGCGTAAAGAAACGACCGTTTAAACAATCCGTGTCCTCTGAAGATCTCTTTGAAGAAACACAAAAGTTAGCAAAGAAGAATGTCAGCAGTTCTACTTTTAGATTTTGTGTTGCTACGTACAGTGAGTTATTTCCTGTTTACTTTTTTCCGGATGTGGCATCTAAAATGCCAAACATAAGCATGCCATTTGTCGGACTTATAAAACTGTGATGCTTTGATATTTGTTTTCTGACCTGCTATGTCGTACCCGTAATACTGTTTCTTTTGCTACACCGATTATTGTTAAGACGAAATGCAAATGATCAGCTGTCTTTGACAGTGAAGTATTGTGTAATCATAAAAACATATTTGAAATATTTGTATACATGAAGGTGTCTTTCTTTTTAAAGTGATTTCTTTACGTTAAATAATATACATTCGTGTTACATTTGTGAAATAAAGAGCAAACCACTGCCATTGTATAGAGATTTTCCTGGTTGGTTCTTAAACACACATTTGTTTTGCTATGATTACTTTTGTTTGCAAGTCCATAATTATAAATGAATTGACCAAAAATTACAAAAATAAATCTGAATATTCATAATGAAACATCGTTATGAATCGTAGTCATATATTACGTGACGACACATGTATATCTGTATAAAAATATAACAGGAACTTAACCATTGCTGTTACAGAAATGAAAACTATATGTAAAACATATTCATCCAACAGACCGAAATCAGATTTTGCGGATGGAATGCATCATTATCAAAGAATTCTTAGTTTCGTTATCTTTCCAATGAAATGCCGGACGGTAGAGCATTAACTGTCATGATTTGCATCACTTTACAAGACAAGTGCATCCTTTTGTTTGACAACTATTTGTATCAGTCAAATAGACCACACGATAACAAGAACCGGTACCTAGGAAAGCAAACCGACAATCAATTGTTTCCAGATTTTATATTTCAATCAGCGTTGAATATGAGGAACAATATACCATTCACGAGTAAGAAATATCCTGTTACGCTAGAAAACACGATTTTTACTGCACTGCCCACGATAGAGCTTGTCAAGCTTTCGTATTATTAAACGAGGACATTTAGAGTAGCTTTATGGTGAATTTGAAGGGCCATCAATCACAGAGGATGAAAGCAGCGTAGGCGTCAATATAAATTTAGCAACATGTCATCTTACAAGTATAAAAATTATTCAGTGTTTGGAGAGTGCTTTGTGATGTTTAAGAACTTACGAACTTTGAATAGATTTAGTAATTAGGAAAAATTGAAATGAAGTAAAATATAAAATCATGAAAAAATATTTGTTTTCAGTGGAGACTTAGCTATTATAAGCATAATATAACATAAGCATAACTTAAAAAAGGGTAAAGTTTTTTTTTTGTTTAACGGGAGTAGTCGAAGCAAGTCCCCACCTGGAATGGACGGAACAACTTTTTTCCAGCCGAGCCCACGGCAGGCGTCATATTTACCTCCCCACTATCCAGTCTAGGCCGATACTGCTGGAAACAGAACCAATTTAATTGAATCACCCAGCACTGAACACTAGTCGGGATATCAGCCGCGACCGGGAATTGAACCCGGACCGCCGGCGTTGTAGTCCAGCCTGCTAACCACGGCGCCACATGTAACAAATGTTTTATGATTAAATCTATAAGAAGATCCTTTGGAAGCATAAAATAAAAGCAAGTAAAGTAACAGAAGACTCGGTTTAATTAAGTCTGTTCAAGGAAGATAGTTGAAAGTGCAACACCCCGCGCCTCTTAGCACCGACTGAAGCATACTAAATGAACTGACCAAAAAATATAACAATACTGAATCCAAGTACGGGGAGACATTTTACGGTCGCCCAAGACACTTTAAGTTTGCTGTTGTGACAATTCCTTTGAAAGCATAGAATACAACCAAGCAAGCGTATAAGACTGATTTCGCCGTATGACAGGACATCGGCATGTGCCCAGAACATTTAGCATGTAGTATTTCCTTTTTCATTCTTCCGAAAAATTGTCAATGTTTAACAATTTGTTTATTTTCTTATATTAGAAGTTGAAACAATCGACCCTGATGCAATATACTTTAGTTACATTTCTTGGTAACAAACCTTGAATCTGACCTATATCGGACTTATCATTCCTTCCATATTTCGTGTTTAGACTCCATTTTATATATTTACTGGTGCTTGTGTTAGAAACGGTCTAGTTCTTGAAGATTTTTTGAAGGAATTTTACTAATTTCCGGGAAAGTTCTTCAACATTTTTATTTGAAAGTATTTACTGAAATACCCTTGCACATAATTTACAACTTGACTGTTCACATTTTTTTTCCGTTTACGATATCTTGAATGTTTCAATATCAATATGCTGCTAAATGTCCAGAACTTTTAACATTCGATTAGGCTTCCTACATTATCAATCATAAATGGGTTTTACTTCATTTTTTTAGAATGATACTCATAACTAATTAGTTTTTACTCTTTAAACTTTTACACTAAACTAAATGATATATACACAAAGTAAAAGTTTTTCAGAAAGTGTGTCTACACCGCTTTAGAAATAGCTATATCTAACGAAGTTCTTCATACATCTTTGACGATGGTTTTGCGCACAGTTTGGCCAACGGTCATTTAGAACATGGTAGGTTATTTTAACAACTTACACTGATTGTTTTTCCAGATCTTGAAAAATTGCATCAGAAACTATTAACGAAGTTACAACATAAAGTAAATGAAAGTGCATTGAGCATACATATCGTTTAATGTACCATATAAATCATTGCGTCTTGGCCTGCAGGCAACTGGGATGAAAATCTGAAAAATATATTTAAAATTTGTCAACTATGTTCAGTGGGTGTAAAATATTTCTGTTGATGTTTGCTTGAATTAAACATTATGTTTAGAAGTAGTGATAAAGGGCAACTTTAACCGCTTCTGCCTTTATTTTGCCTGTCAGCATTTTATGCTTCGAAATGATCGTTTTCAGAGATTTAAGCCGCATGCTGACTGATATTTCTATGAAGCTTTGTTATTAGAGACACACATAGATTGCTGAAATGTTCCGAATAACATTCCTATAAAATGTGTTAATGTCGTATACCTTCCGTGATGCACGCGACACAAATTTCCGACTAACCATAGCTTATTTATTGACCAAATCTCAAGCCGAAACTTCTAGGTCATAAGCTGACTGATATATCTTACATTTCTTTGCATATATGCAACAACGTTACATCAGTTTACAATACGTAAAATTTGTTATCTGTTCAAAGGTCAGAACTTTTCAATTATTGATAAAGTTCAATGTCTAAACACTAGATGCATTATTACATAAATATCTAGATAATAAAATTGTTATAAATCGTTTTTTATTGTTATATTTTAATCTAAACTTGACTTTAATTTTGAGTTAAGCAACAATTTGAGAGACACTGTCCGATCAGTTTACAAACTTTTGTATGACAAATGGCCACCATATAAAATAACCGATTTGTTTCATAATCTATTGCATACAATGATAGGATTATTGTTCTGCTCTGCTATCTTTTTCCGTATATCAGCTCTGTTTGACCAAACTGAATATGTATCACTTCAAATACGCATCTGATTTTGCCATTATGTCACAAATAAAATGCCTATCTTTAAAAAATTCTTTAAAAAACATTAGAAAAGCTACATTTGAGAGCATACGGAGACCAACCCAACTTAAAGATGGTTTTCATGCTCATATAATATACGTGCTCATTTATCCACCCGTCAGCCTTAATTACGTTGAATTGGTAGTGAATAGGCAGTCAAATAATTTTGTTACGTTAGAGCTGCTCCTTTCTCAAAATGCATTACGAAACTAAGTATTTCTGTAAATATAATCACAATTCTATATACGGTAGACATCTCCATCACTTTAAATGCATGTAAAGTGTAATCACGTAGTTACAGAACATATTTTGCCACACATCTTCTGTCAGACCGTATTGATTTCCAAGTGGATGTATAATTTTCAATTTCAGTTTAAAACCAATGTATTCCGCTTAGATGTAATATGAGCCGTGCCATGAGAAAACCAACATAGTGGGTATGCGACCAGCAAGGATTCAGACCTGCCTGCGCATCCGCGCAGTCTGGTCAGGATCCATGCTGTTCGCTAACGGTTTCTTTAATTGTAATAGGCTTTGAAAGCGAACAGCATGGATCCTGACCAGACTGCGCGGATGCGCAGGCTGGTCTGGATCCTTGCTGGTCGCAAACCCACTATGTTGGTTTTCTCATGGCACGGCTCATGTGTGTTCTCTTAAGTGGAAATCGCTAGTTCTGTGTTTTGGCCCGGGTACGTTTCCAGAATAAAGTAGGTAGATGCATTTTAAAGCATTTATATCCAACTGGCTATTTACGATGTTACAGAATTAAGAATATTATTGTGTAAAATAAATGAATGTAAACAGTCGGGTCTAATATCTTACCTAAAGTAAAGGAAGTCAGACGGACCGGAAACGGTTATCCATCCATCTAGATTTAGCAAATTCTTGGAAGTTTGAAATTTACTGCGTCCTGCCCCCATATTTGCCGCCTGGGTAGGTTTTAAGAATAAAAAAGGCAGATATATTTTATATGCATGTATATTCAATTGGTTTTCTGTGATGTTCAGAGAACTAAGTATTGCCATGAATGGGTAATTGTTGTTTAACAAAAATGAACGCTTTAATCAATTTTCCCAACTTCTTTTAGATCTGTCATGAGGTATAGGAAGTCAGTCAAAACGAAAATGTCTATTCATCCTTCTAGATTAAGCTGAAATTGGCAAAAAATGTTCACGGTTTTGAGATAATTTTCTCACCTAAATTGTTTACATCTAGCCTCATACTATATAATATTCATTACATGCACTTTAGGGTAATACGGGACAAGTGCCACTAGGTGTGCATCCTGGGCCATTGTTTTGGCATGTTACCGGTATTTTACTCATAAAATCAACTGAACTGGCAGACTGAAAATGCCATGCGACGAAGTGCTAAATATATGTAATGCATTCGCTCTACTCTCTCCTGACATATCTCAAAATACTTTTTCTCGCACTTACATCAGCGCGTTTTTTTTTGTGCAGAATTTTGAAAAAATAATTTATCCCATATCCCCATAAATGCCGAATAGTTATACGATTACAAGAAAACGTAAGGAACAAAATAGACATGACGAGACAAAACAGAAAACAATGGAGAAATCAATATCAAACAGGTCTTTGTCTGCATGCTTTTTAAATTTGACCGGAAATATTTTCAACCACTCACGTGTACTGTTTGTCCCGCTCATAGCAGCCTAGTATTTTCTATCATGAGATATTGTACCTCTCTTCTGTAGTTAGATCTGGCAATGAATTTGTCAACAAGACATGTAGAAGGTACAAGAAGTAAAATAGTAAAACAGAACCAAGAAATTTCTACAAACTTGTTTAGCATATTTTTATACTCAAAAGTACATTTGTATTTTGGTTTTGGCTGTTTCGACTGATTAAATGACAAAATCTTTTGTCTTTCCAAATGGGTTAGATTATAACGTTTATAGGGTAATGAACAGATTCTGTAACTGTTAGTGCTTATGATCCAGTAAGTGTTGAATATGGAAGTACAAGGACTGACCCAAATGTAATGTCAATTAGACCATGGCTCAATTATTCATTGTTTTACCATATGTAACCTAGTGCATAGTGTTGATAACACACATACACGTAAACTGTTAGTTTACGCTTAAAATATTATATGTAATAATTGTTCATATTTTCAAATATGAAATTTGAGTCCAGAATACCTTTAAAGACATTAAAAGCAAATGTATCACCCCTTTATATCGTGTAATACTTAGGTAAATTGGACTAAGTATAATTATTATTACACAAGTATATTGATCGTGTCAACTGATATTAGAATTGAGAAGATTATGTAATGACCCCATGGGCAGGTGTTTTTGTTTTATAAGGGACTTTCAATATAATGATTTTTCCGTGTATATATTTTTCAGTAAATTTCTCAGCAGTCGGTAATCTATGACCGGACTTTGCAGCACCAAAATAGAGTTGCAGTTTGATTTTATTTATATATAGCAATATATCTATGGTAAAGCAATCTGTCTGACCTATGAGACACAATCCTTCGGGAAAACATCGCCAAATTGCAAATAGGATAACAATTCCTAACCATTGTCAGTTCAAGGAAACCCATAAATATTCAGACCTGAATATATCTCTACTGTAAATCTGCCTTAAGCAAAACATTAAAGTGTTTCCTGGCTAAGCTTATTTCTCACTCTGATAAAAAATTACGACATTATTAGCATCTAAAACCGGAATATTCGAAGTACTTAAATGGGAAAACTGGCGATTGATTATTGTATATTTGAGTGTAGAAAGTACAATATTTGACATAAAAACTGCGTACCTTAGTACCTAGAGCATGCATGTGATCTGAATAACAAACTCTCCTATTTCTGTAGTCTTCATACATGTTACATAAGATATTCTCATATTGCAGGACTGGAAACTGATATATAGTTTATTTGTAGGTTATATCTTTAATTTAATATGGTTTGGCTCATTCATGTAGCCATACAACTCATACAATTATGTTTATTAGATAACCGAAATAAAAGATACCGTTTACTTAGTTTGATACATTAACTATTAAGTTCTTAAAATTAGAAAGGAAGATAGGATATTGCAGATTCGAAAACACTTTTATGGTTCTAAATACACAATATAAACTATTTGCAATATGAAAATATACCAATGTGTCTTCCAGTGTCTCCTTTGTCTTTTTGTTAAACAAACAAAGACTTGAGGAAAAAAAAAAGAAAGATCGCCCATCATGACATAAACGAAAGTGTTGCAGGTTCGGTTTGATTGAGCCTGTTAGTGGACGGTAGTGGAAATCACTGTGGGGAATCACATGATCTAAATAAATAATCTCTAAATTAAAATATTTTTATTAATAATATGGGATAATATTGAAGCAACTTTTGCTGTAAATCTAAAATATGGCCTATCATGTGGCAACACAGATGTATCCTAAAACTACATAGATTGCAGGCTCGGTTTAATTATGCCTGTTAGTGGACGGTAATGGAAATGCAATCTACCGTCCACTCTTTCTAGCCCCGGGTTGAGCAGAGCTCAACATTTACACATGTTGTAAGTACCAGAATATAATTTAGAGACACCCGCAGATGTATTTGGAAGCTCATTTGGAAGCAAAGAATGCAACCAAGCAAAAACAACAGCAGACTTCATTTGAATGAGTATGTTCATAACAGTAATTAAGTTTAAGTATTTTTGGTTTACCACTAGTGTGCACTATAACATACCGACACAAATATATACTTTTATAGAAATAACAGTAATGTACACATAAGTGCCAGCCAACTTCCAATTACCAACAGTAACGTTTGTCCTTAACATAGAAACTTAAGGCTCTTTACTGTAATTGACTTTCTTGCATTTAATGTTATTACTGGCAATATTTAAGAGTTAACACGTTACAACATATGTAAACCTTATGACATTGATGGGTCAGATGATAGCAGGAGCATAAAAAGAAACTGTATGCTATTTAGGAAACCAAACCAACAATTTATATTTCTAGAGCCAAAACTTCAACGTTGGATATGAGAAGCAATTTATCATTTACGAGTGAGAAAACGTCTACACTAGAAAATAGTGTTTATGGTCAAGGGTGCATTATATAGGTTGTCTGATTTTCGTATTTGTGGAAGGCATTAAAAGTATTGAAAGTGTGGGACATGAACTGGAAAACGTTGCTTTACAATGATTTTGATGGATTGCCTATCATTGAGGAAAAGAATCATTGTACGTACCATGAGAAAGAGATGGAGAATGCAAGAGATCACCATAAAGTCTAATATTTCCGCTTTCGATTTGAAAATATTTAGGCTTGCAGGGGGTGTGGGAAAGGGAGCAATTGTAACATAAAAAGAAATGAAGTGTTATTTTTTTTATTCACACGTCATTCCCAATTGTGTTTACATTATCATATTTCATATTGATGACTCATTGTTAACTGTAAAGCCTATCCTAGTTTTGAGACATCATGCATGTCAAAAAGTTAATTATATTCTACGATTTTCCAGATGGTTCCATCATGAATACTGATAAAAAAAGGTGTCAATCGAGATTAATGTATTGTGTTCTTTTTATATTGATATATATTTCAAGAAATTGCCAGATGTTTAATAATGTTTTTTTTTTCTAATAATTATAGATATAAAATCACTTGACCTGAGTGGTTACTTTGCTGTTGATATGTTCTTTGTTTGTCTTTTACTTATTTCATTTTCTGTGACTCGAAATCGCTCCGTAAATTTACACGTGCTTCTTGTACTAGATTAGGTCCAGGAATAATTATGTGCCCAATAACTTACTGCGCAAGCTTTTGACTTGAAAAGGTCTTTGTAAATAACTTTATTTTTATGCCCCCGAAGGTGGGCATATTAAAATCGCACTGTTCGTCCGTTCGTGCGTCAGTGCGTCCGTGCGTCCGGTTAATTCTTGTCCGGGCTGTAACTCTTTCACCCATCAAGGGATTTTGAAATTACTTGGTATACATGTTCACCATAGTGAGACAACATGTCATGCGCAAGACCCAGACCCGTAGCTCCAAGGTCAAGGTCACACATAGAGGTCAAAGGTTATTATGGTCTGTTTCGTGTCCTGTCCATAACTCTGCCATCCATGAAGAGATTTTCAAATAACTTGGCATAAATGTTTACCATTATTAGACGGGTCTGTTTCGTGTCCGGTCCATAACTCTGCCATTCATCAAGGGATTTTGAAATTACTTGGCAAAAATGTTCTTCATAATCAGATGACGTGTCAGGCGCAAATCCAGACCCATAGCTCTAAGGTCAAGGTCACATTTAGAGGTTAAAGGTTAACAGGGTCTGTTGCTTTTACGGTCCACAACTCTGCCATCGATGAAGGGATTTTGAAATTACTTGGCATAAATGTTCCCTATAATGAGATGAAGTGTCATGCACAAGACACAGACCCCTAGCTCCAAGGTCAAGGTCACACTGAGAAGTCAAAGGTTTTTCT
Source organism: Mercenaria mercenaria (assembly GCF_021730395.1). Classification (NCBI taxonomy): domain Eukaryota; kingdom Metazoa; phylum Mollusca; class Bivalvia; order Venerida; family Veneridae; genus Mercenaria; species Mercenaria mercenaria. The sequence goes on from NC_069372.1 coordinate 8,430,546, forward strand.
TGTCAGGTTCATAACTCTGCCATTTATCAGGGGATTTGAAAATAATTTAAACAAATGTTAACCATATTGAGAATGTCTGTCACGCTTATGATCCGGGTCTCTTAGGTCAAGATCAAGGTCACGAAATGATGTGTGATTTTTTACGCGTACAGCTGTATCATTTTTGGGCATGCTTCGGGGGCATTTGTATCCAATAGTGACAGCTCTTGTTTCCTTTACAATAGCTTGAATATTTCAACCTAAGTGTGTTTCTAAATTTCAGGACCTGTACCATTTCATGTATGAAGGTCATTTAAACTTGTGTAACAGTGATGCTTTGCGAAAAGATCCTTTGAAAGCATAGAATGCATCCAAGCAATATAATAATTGAGTCTGTCCATGAGAGGTAATGGAATATGCAAAACCCCTCACTCCCCATAGCACCCGCTTAAGCGCTATTATGTTATAGAACAAAACCAACGAATGAGACACTGATTAGTTTTTATGCATTAACCTATGTGTTCAATTACACAAAGGTAACACACTTTTGAAGAACACGTGTTTGCATCGCTATTTAAAGGCACAACTTGTAGTTTCTTTTTTTCTAATAGACATAATTTCATACAATTTTCCTGAATACTAAAGTGTCAGATATCAACAGTTAAAATGATTGGTTACGATGCCAAGTGTCGAAATACCAATATCCAAGATAGGCGACCCACAAGAAACAAATAGAAAGAAATAGAATAAAAGAACAGCTATATATCAAGGCATGAGAAATAAACAATATTAGGCATATTAGCTTTTTGGTTTATAAGTTTTCTTTTCATTTCATTTAAATCTGCAAAAGCATTTGTGCGTTTAACATGCCACGCCTTTTGTTGCCTTTGCGTATGTTAACGGCAGTCAAATATTTAAATTAGAACTATTGACTGATTTCTCCCGATGCACTGCAGAAATATGTATCGCTGCACATATTAATACATTATATATGCAGCAGACACTTCCGTCACTTTAAATACAAGTAAATTGTAATTGTATGGTAAAAAGAATATATTTGGTCACACATTTGTCAGACGTATTGATTTTTAAGGAGATGTATGGTGTGTGAATCCTTTAAAATGCAGTTCATTTCCGCTTAAATTTATAATGATTTCTCTGTCAATCAGTTCAATGCAAACCATTTTTAAAGGAAAATTCGATCTAGTTGTAGAATACATATCATACCTCCACCTGCATTGATCTTTTGTTCTAGTGTATTCTATCGGAAGTAGATTATTGCATTAGAAACTTACAAGGGAGTCACAACGTAAAATAGGGCAGATGTAAACGTATGGGCAAAGGATAAAGTTCTTGCAAGTCCTTTAACGTTTTTTTCCTGGATGCTCTTATTGCTTGCAGTCAGTCCAAAACCAAACATAGCGATAAATGCATAGGAAATTAAATTAGGCTTTAAACAGATGCGCGTCCCTTGTTAAAGTATAATGTACGGGTGCATATATGAAAACACGTGAAACTTTGTGAAGCATTTGACCAACTATGACTCTGTGTAAAGATGTGTCCTATTCCCGTTAAAGGCTATTTCTAACAAGTTGCCATTCACCTTTACTCACTGATCTTATGTACTAAACCAAATTCAAATTACAAATGTTCCTACATAATTTAACGGCTCTGAAATAATATTGAAAGTCAAGAGCACTGTCATTAGACAGCTCTTGTTGCAAGAAGAATTTGATTTAATGCCAAGGAAATGTAATAAATGCCAGAAACAACCATGAAGGATACGGTACATCATTTAATGTTACATTTTAAATCATTATCATTATGGCAGCAAAATACAACGAGCACTTTTGAGTACATTGATCTGTCTTGCCAAATGGGACAGATGACAACCTTAGGCATAAAAATGTCGTAATACTTGAGTACGTGAGTGGAAGCCTTTGACTAAATTATTTCCTTTGCCAATAATTCAATAAGTGTCGAATATTTGGGTCAATACATTTTATGCAATTGTGAAAGGATTTGTAAAGCGGTAGGATAAAACGGTTAAATGAGTAGGAAGATATCAAATTTATTAAAGTTTCTAGGATTTCATAGAGTTGGCCAGCTTATGTTAATAGGGGCATTATGCCGGAGAGAAAAAACACCTTTGTAAAACACCAAGATAAATGTTAATGCATTGCACTAGAATGTGCGGAAAATTACTTATTCAAAGAACTAAAGTTAGAAGTTGTTTGATTTGCTTTGCTTTGCTTCTATTACTGTAAATGCAGAAATTTTCGCGATATTTTAATTTTCGCTATATTCGCGAGGACCTACATCTTGCGAAAATTAATCCTCGCGTAAATATTCACCATTAGTATAATTCAAATTCAAGAAGGATACCATTTTTACATTTTCGCGAGAATATTAAACGTCGCGAATATACTCAAAATTTTAAATTCGCGAAATTTTGACCCAGCGAAAATATGTGCTTTTACAGTAACTAGCCATAGCTTGTGTTTCGTCTGCTGCAGTCATATGCCACTCCTGTCAAAAACGAGAAATAAGAATGTTCTATGGAACTTTATGCAAAGATTTCGGGAAATTTGGCATAGAAATAAAAGCCTCTCTTTAACAACATCATCAAAATTTCCCTAAGTTGAAATATACTATCAAATTTACCTCTCCAAAACAACAACCTCTTTATAATAGTCAATATTTTTATTTCACAAAGGGTGTTGCTCTACAGAGGTTGCACTGTATTTATTTATTTTTTAAATGAATACACCTGTCATGTTTTCATGCAGCGCCACCATTTTACTCATTTCCCAACATAGTAATGACGTCATAAATATGAATATACAACTCACCGGGGTCAAACCTGCGTCTCCCCACGGATTTCCTTTAAACTGTGGCAGAAAATGCCATAAACTTATAAATCATCTTATTTTTAAAGATATAAGACAAAACGAGGCAGATCTCTTTATGAGAAATAGTTATAACAGGAAACCTTGGTTTCATGTGATACAGGTAAAAAAGCAAGCACATTTGTTCATAATGTTTAAATAGTAATTTGCAATTGTGGCGGGGAAGACTTATTCCTTCGATTGATTTTGCTAGGACACCTGACTATTTTCAGAAAAGCTGTCATAAAATTTGTTCCTAAAGGTTGCTTTTTAATTGTTTACTGGAAGATACATGAATACTGATAACGATGACTTAAAAACAGCTTGCTGTCGCAAAGTTGCCTCAACCTTTTGTTGGATTATCGCTTCCGACCCAGCAATCCAAGGAGTGACTCGGTATGTCGGCAGTATATTTCTTTTGTCGGCAGAGTAAGTTAAGAGATTGTCATTATAAGCCTTTTTATGATGAAAACTTTTGTATCTACAAGATTCTAATTTAGGACCATTTTAGAAATGTTTATTTTCCCAGTGCAACATGCAATTTTGACCAAAATTAAACTTCCTTGTGACATGTTTAATGGTCAATATCTGGGAATAAATATTTTCTTATAAACGTAATCAAAAGTAAATTAAATTACAGCCTTGTGTTTACGGCAACAGAACATTAACCTAAGGTCTGGTTCGATCGGTGTATGCTTCTGACAGAAGCTGATGTATATTGTTTCTCAATGTTTTATCCTATTTATGCTACCGTGTTTTAACATCTGCAGATATTGCAGATGGTATAATGTAAATAGACATGTGTTATCTCTTAAAAAAAATACTTCCTCTTTGAAATGCCAAATTTTCTGACCGTTTATGAACTAGGGCTGGAACATAACACAAATTAAAACATTTGATAAGCAGGCGATCATTAACGAAGGAGTCACACGGAAGACACGTGCAGATTTCCCGCCGAAATAAATATAGAATTGTTTTTGAGGTAACCAAGGACTGAAAAGAATTTCTTGCTTCTCCAGTTGTATGAGCAAGACCATGTTGATTTGTTTGTTTTAGGGTTTATCGCCGTTTGTCAACAATATTTCAGTTATCTAACGGCGGATAGTCTACTTAACCAGCGCTCTTTGATATTATACCGACATTAACCTGTTCTTCGCAAGTATCTGCCAACTTCTCCACACGAATCAGAGGTGGGGGACGAATTATTTCAAACACAATGTCTTTTATTAAATAGTCACCAAGAACATATACCTCGCCTGGGATGGTACTCAGTACCCCGCTCTCCTTATTGAGCTTAACAGGTGGGCTATAGACCCTTTTGAAATAAAATTTTACATATATTGAAAACGAATAAGGTTCATCGACAGAAAGTCGCAATTAAAAGAGTCAAAATATTCTAGTTAAGTTTATATCACATATTAATTTCTTAAAGTTTACATCAATCGTAGTGGAAGTTACAAATGACTGAAGTCTATATAATGTGCGCCTCATATAAGTTTGTATACAGGCCAAGGTCTTCTTGTGTTATTTGTCTCGTACGTCACTTGTTTCGAAGAAATGAATTTAAATATTCTTGCATTCACAGCGGGACATGGACAAAAGGAATATTATGTTTATTAAAACTCCTGGAAATAAACAGTGTTAAAGGAAGTGGATATAGCTTACTGGAAATAATTCCATTAGGAGACTAAACTATAGATTATCGCTGAACCACGCTGTTGGAAATAATGTTAAATTCCATGAATCATCGTTTCAAACAAGAGCATTTTTCAACTTCTTTCTGAGTTTTATAGAGGATTGTTGGAAGTGATTTTCTATAATTATACAAAGTTCATCCGGGTATGAAATATGTCTTGTCAATTGCAAAGTTTGGAGGAATAAAAACTTTGACATATTAAAAGTGAGTCTATTTACCTTATAAAAGTTCGCTTTTCCCTTTGAATAATTTTCGTAGTTCTGTTTATTCAGAGGACGGCAACATACAGTATATTCGCATGTATTAAAATAAGTGTTAAGTGGCTCGTTGATTTTCCCGTAATTGTGGTTTTATTTTCCGTTTTCATTGACCTACCTAATATACATATTTCACAGGAGGCTTTGTGTTATAGGTTCGTGATCGATACGGAAAACACAACTAAAAGTATTTATCCGGACATTCGCGAAAATACCTGCTCGGCAGAAATGTAACAAACATATCTGTCAGTTAGGCTAGTCATGAGATTTTTTTTTCAAACAAAATGCGCGTATAAGACTTAAGCTGAAACCTTACAATGCATTATTTTGAAATGAAGGAATTAAAGCTGTGACTGATGCCGACTGAGATAGTAAAATTCGCAGTTCTTTTTATAGATCTATTTCTTACCATCCTCTAGTCATCCTCTAGTTCTGCTATACCTTAGGAAATTGTAAGTTTCTTGCAGAGAACGTCTGATTATTGGAAATTCGTTTGGTTTATTGACTGCAATTTTTATTATTTTCTTGTTATTTATTATGGTTATGAATTATATGCTTGTTAAGATATCATTATTAGTTTTCAATAAGAACACTCGATTTCGCCCTGTGTATAAATTGTAATCTGTGTTTTTATTTGACATCACTACTGTTTACACTGGCTTCTTATGCTAAATTAGGTCCATTTTGGACAACTGTGTGCCATCGAGAGAAGAATTTTTTTTGTAAATATAACCATCTGAGATACTTCTTCATTTCTTAAAAAAAACATTACCTTAAAAGAAGAACAATAACGTAGCTAGGTCTATCTTTCCGTTAGTCATAAACAAAAGTCGTTAATTATGATATTTCAACCTTTGTGTACTGGTTAATATTTCAACCTTTGTGTACTGGCTAATATTTCAACCTTTGTGTACTAGCTAATATTTCAACCTTTGTGTACTAGCTAATATGTCAACCTTTGAGTGCTCAGTAGGTAAGAGCGTTGGTCTACGGATCGCGGGGTTGTGAGTTCGATCCTCGGGCGGGGCGTATGTTCTCCGTGACTATTTGATAAACGACATTGTGTCTGAAATCATTAGTCCTCCACCTCTGATTCATGTGGGGAAGTTGGCAGTTACTTCCGGAGAACAGGTTTGTACTGGTACAGAATCCAGGAACACTGGTTAGGTTATATAACTGCCCGCCGTTATATGACTGAAATACTGTTGAAAAACGGCGTTAAACCCAAAACAAACAAACAAACAACCTTTGAGTACTGGCTTATATTTCAACCTTTGTGTACTGGCTAATATTTCAACCTTTGTGTACTAGCTAATATGTCAACCTTTGTGTACTGGCTAATATTTCAACCTTTGTGTACTGGCTAATATTTCAACCTTTGTTTACTGGCTAATCACTAAACGTATATATGTAAATCAATCATTAGGATTTACTTTTAGCATAACAAAGTATGTGTCTTACATAACATTTTTGTCTTAGTTAATTAATCAGCTTTAGCGTTACACAATAATTACTCAGAGTAAGTAATACAATTCACCTTTAGAAAACGTATCTAGAATACTTAGGAAACCACAATTGATTTATCCTGAAAGCCGTGATCACAGAATTGAGCTATAGAGGCTATTTTGTCCATTTCATAGAACTTGCCTGGTTTTCAATCGTGCACGACATATATCATTACAGTTTCTTCTTTGGCTCGTAAATCTGTATTCTGCCACATATATCAAACACAAATAGTTCATTTCCAGTGCTTAGAATATTGTAACAATATAATGAATAGGTGGGGGAAATACTTGTCTACTTTGTTTTCCCGAGGAAATGTTGACGTAACATTAAATGTTTAAATGTAAAAGGAAACAAGGTGGAGTCTATTAATATATAAATATCTAATCTGCACTGTTACAGTATGCCACCAAGTGAGTATGCACATATTGGACAGATGGTTGACAAAGGCCCATTGTCTGACCTATATAAAATTTGGACTTTGCAAATACATTATTGTTATGAAATATTGCTCTGTGTGTTCAGATATCGTATTTTACATTGGACGAATGATTGTTTTGTTATACAAGGGAATTACAATATATGATTATTCTGTGTATATTTCAGTAAATTTCTCAGCGGTCGGATTTTGCAATGACTCCGTGATAAAGCAATTCGTCGGATCTAAGAAACGCAACCATTCGGGAAAATATGGACAAATTGCAAAATTAAGGATACGGTGAAAAAATTCCTAACCATTGTCAGTTCAAGAAAACCCATATAAATATTCGGACGACTGTAAATCTGCCATAAGCGAAATTCTTAAGTGCTTCCTGGCTAACATAATTTCTCAATCCTGATCAAAAGTTTCGACATTATTAGCATCTAAAAGCGGAATATCCGAAGTACTAAAATGGGAAACACACAGGCCTTTGATTACTCTATATTTGAGTGTAGAAAGTACATCTGACATAAGAATCGTGAACCTTAGTACCTAGAGCATAAATGTGACCACGTCATACATGTTAGCTAGGTAGGACATTCGCAGATTGCATAATTTGCGGGACTGAAAACTGAATTATAGTTTATTTGTCAGTAATGTTTTTAATTTTATATGGTTTGAAACAAACTCGTTTCTGTGGTCATACAACTATTTTTTATTAGAGACTCGAAATAAAGGATAAAGGTAGGTTAGATCTACATGAATTATTATGTGTTTTTTTTAAAAAAGGAAGTGAGATACAGAAAGATATTTCAGGTTCCATTGAAACTTAATAACTTAGTTTTTAAATGAGTATGTTATAATACGTAAAACAAACAAATGACTTTGCCATGAAATACAAAAAAACTCTGTAAGAAGATCATTTGGAGGCATAGAATGCAATCCAGCAAAATAATAGCCGACTTGGTTTGACTAAGTCTGTTCAAAGCAGTTATTAAATTTAAGAATTTTTACGTTACCACTAGTGTGAAGTACAACATATACTTTTATAGAAATAACATTCTAACACGACCCGATTTGTTTTCCTATTAAAAAAAGAACGCTGAAAAGTGTGTGTTAAATATTATGTAACAATTCATTTTTCTGACGTCATAATTATTACGTCATAGCGTGAAACGGCATAGTGGCACGCTTGAAAAGAAACCAACAGAACACGGGCAAATATTTAATCGATGTCGTCAAGGATATACATAATAATCCTTGATCACGTGTTAGCATCGAAACAATATATCTCAAACAGTGGTTTGCTCTTGAATAAAATCATTGTTGTGTAGATGCGCATTATTATATCACTCGGGCTGCACCCTCGTGATATAATTCCTTCGCATCTAAATTCCAAACAATGATTTTATTCAACGACAAATCACTATTTTTGGATATATTATTTCTTAAGTAATATACACATAAGTGCCACCCAACTTCCAATTACCAACGGTAAATTTTGTCCTTAACACTGTTTACATGTATATTCAAAGACATATAAGGCTCTTAACTGTAAAAAATGAAATAATTGACCTTTTTGCATTTAATGTTATCACTTGCAATAATTAAGAATGAACAGGTAACAACAAATGTAAATCGTATGAAATTGATTGGCCAGATGATAACAGGAGTATAAAAAAATGAACTGTATGTCACCGACAATTTATTATTTCTATAGCCAATACTTCAACGTTGCATATGAGAAGCAGTTTTATCATTTACGAGTTAGAAAACGTCTACGCTGGAAAATAGTGTTTACAAAATTCAAGTGAGGCAACAAACTTAATAGACACCTTTCCATCAAAGCATGAAAAATAAATACCGAAAGAATCTGTGTTTATTCTACTGTGTTGATTAGCAATACAATATTTGAACAAATTTTGACATTGAAATACATCATCACATTATAAAGGAATCGTGTTTTGACATCAGATGAAATATCCTGATTTTAAGAAATAAATAAATAAAGAAAATCATAATAGACATACATTTTTAATTGTTTAGGATGAACTAGTTGAACACAAGGTCTATCTATAGTTTCTGTTTTACTCGTTATTTACCACGCGACTCTTAAAAAGAATTCATTCTCAGGGTGAGATAGATTCTTTTACATGTAGTAGTGTTCCATGATGTTGATAGAAAGTTAAATACATTGCCATTATGTCTTTTTTTATCTTGCTCCACGTTTCCATTCAGTCATCGTTTCTTTAAACAGGTGGCTCAACCCTTCTAAGTCATTGCCAACATCTGCGCTGCTAGACGGGAAAGAAGCTATCACAAGTTCATTTAATGACTATCCTCAGACATTCTCACATTGGAAATTACGATTTTTGTACACAATTTAGCCAGTAGTGATTTAGAACACGACTTATGTCTGTCTTCTGGTCTGTTTCGACGGGCCCTTATGGGTGCTTCTTTTGAGGCTCTGTCGTCTGCAAAGGCATGAGTACATACATTTTTGGTAATTTAAATATGCATTTTATGTAAATTTACAAGAGCATTTTTGTGTTTTATATGAAATGCGTTCTGTTGCCATTGTGTGTGTTAGGGATACGCCCTTCTGGGATAACTTTTATTTACACGGTTCTGTGACTTTGGAACAGAGTAAGGTTAGGTTAGACTTTGGTAAGAGTGAGGTTAGGTGCCCACCAGTGTCCACCACGGTTCTGTGACTTTGGAACAGAGTAAGGTTAGGTTAGACTTTGGTAAGAGTGAGGTTAGGTGCCCACCAGTGTCCAATTTTTGCCACTGATCGTTCCAAGGCGGTGTCCCACTGTGTTCCTTTATTTATTCGTTTTGTCCTTGTATATTTGCTTCGTGTATTGTATGCGCGATAGCGTGCGCGCTCAGCGCAAGAGTGTGTTTGCTGTTCGGTTGCACGTCAGCGTGCTGTGAGTTGCGGTTTGGGTAGGCTACGTTTTTGGAACGTGGCTTTCCCTGTCTGATATTCATCCTTGCTTTCTGTAACACCTCTAATATTGATTGTTATTCCAGTCTCTATGGGAAAAAAATTGCAATACAAAATGTTGAACTAGTGACAACGTTATGGCTAAACAATATATGAAAGTGCAATCAACATATACACACAACGTTCAATGTTCCATGTAACTCAAATTGCATTGCCGAGCAGACAACTGGGATGAAGTGTAACGTTTGTCATCTGGTTGCAGGTAACACCTTCTGTTCAACCATTCTGTTGCTGTTGTCGTCGCTTGAATCAAACAGTCAGTATATTTCTGTTGAGATTTATTACCCAAGGTTATTTACCTTTTAAGATATACGAGTACATGACACAAATAAAAGATCGCTAAATGTTAACATATATTGTCTGCACGATATAAAAGTTCGTATTCTTTCCGTGATATAAGCGGCACGCATTTTGAATCCAAAGTCGAAACTCTTATGGCAGAGCTTAAATCTGTTTATTATTATTACAGGAGTCTTTAAGAGTGTCTATAAGTGTGGTGTTGCGCCCGTAAAAGTCTCTCCGTTCTTGGGCTCCGTGTTCATATATGATCTGATACTTTGAGATATCGGATTTATTCGATGTATCCGTAAAATTCCACTTACACGAGGAATATGAGTGGTATTACACATTTCCTTATCTCTTATTGGCAAGCTCAGTCAAAACTAGTCTTGTATTGATTTGCTTGGTTGCGTTCTTTGGTTCACAAGAATTTTCTCATAAATATAATTCGTATGCTTACTAATACATCTCTCTAGATTATGGACTTTTGAGAAATGCACGACACAAAAGGTCGTCAAAATCTTCTGTCTATTACAGTTTAAGGAGGTAGGTTACCTTGTTACAAGGGTAAATTCAAGTTAGTTTAACCGCAGCATTTGTTTGTATTTCGTGTAATATGAAGTTTTACCTGCTACAATCTCAATTTCGTTTGTCTCTGTATCTTCAAATTCAATTATTATCTAGGTTTGAAGAACATGACCCTCTAAAGGTATTTCATATTAAAAGAAGACGGAAAATACGGATATTTAACACTTTTCAGTGTATTTTAGTTTCATTGATATCCGTAGAAGTCTGCATAATTGATAATTCAACTAGTATGCACGTTAGCTTTCTAATATAAGCTTTAAATGCATATGTCGCGGGGCTCGTGTTTCCATGGTAACGCATTTTCTCTCATTTTTAAACAACTATGTATAAAAATAGGGGTTTTCGACGGCTTAAGTGGCATTCTGTTAATGACTAACATGGAATATTTGGGAAATATTATAAGCAAAATACCATGCACTTTACATGGTACCCTATTTTTCTTAAAGTTTACAGTAACCATGGCAACAGAGATGTTTAAAATGGCTTATATCTTGCTTTTTGTCGTAATTTCTTATAAAAAATATTGAATAAGATTATCTTTCTAGTTAATGTAGCTTTAAAACATATTATTTCTAACGTAAGTTATATTTTCTTGTTATTTGCATTGATTCAAACAAATTTCACAGCTTAGAATACATACGGCAGTACCCCTCGCCTGGCATTTTTCATGGAAAAATCGTTCAGCATGCTGATATTATTCTAATGGATATTGTTGAAATGAAAATAAAAAGCCGAAGTTCTGTTTCTTAAAAAGACCAGTGTCAACGCTTTTGAATTTTACATTTAGATACATAGGTCACGGGCTTCGTTTCCATGGTAACATCAATCAAATTTAAGGAACCACATTTTTCTACTGAAATTTGAACAGTTTTAGATCTTATTTTTAGTATATAAGTAACAAATTATCAACGGAACCTGAAAAATAGGTATTACAAATCAAACTGCTAGATTTTTTATTTGAAAATGGCCGTTACAAGTAGCCTTTCATCCAACTATATTCCAAATAACATTGGTTACCATCATCCATTTTCTTACAATCCGCATAACGTTTCAATATAACTACATAAAAGAAGCAAAATATTGATGATTATTCAGAGCAAAAGATTCATAACAAATATTTCAGCAAATATTTGTTATTTGAAGATAGTTAAAATAAGGAAAATGCGCAGAATTACGTACTTTCAAGATAAAAGCTATTAATTTTGCGCGGTAACTGACACGTAACGTCATGACGTCAATGACGTCATTTTAAGGCAACATTGTTTTGAAGCGTCTCTGCGGCAATTGATTCATTATTTCTGCATTATTAAACCATAAAGTATCAGATCGGAGGCAGGTTCATGATTTGTTTTCAGGAGAATGAATATAGAAACACATTTAATTTGTCGTAAACGTCGTCGTAAATCGTCACGGTAGCTTCCGGTTGGACATGCGCACATACAAATATGAAGGTAACCTACCTCCTTAAGGTAATACATCAGTGAGTGATACTAGCGACAGAATTTCAAACTTAACATTACTTTGCAATTATTGATAGAATCTAAGGTATAAGGCATAATCTTAGAAAGTTGCATGCTGATTGAAATTCCTATAAAAAGTGTTTTGTCTTATCAAGGGCAATATTGCAAACAGGCGCTTATCAAAAATGCATTTTTGAGACACAAATGAAAAGTCATAAATACTTGGAAGCATGCACATGACACAAATTTCGTTCAGGCGTATTGTCATTGCTATATCTACATGCTCATACTAACATATATAAATTGTAAATGACGTAACTATCAGACATTACATCAGGTGTAAAAAGTCTCATATTGCCTCTGAATAAAATATGATGTTATACACACACTTGTAAGATGAAAAAGAAACTTATATAACACTTGTGCTAATCAAATATTCATCTATTCTTGCTGTTATATTGTTTCGTGGGCGGAAGGAGAATACAACTGAAGAAAATTAAAAACATGATACACATTAAAAAGTCCATTGTCCCATTCCCCGAGCAGAAAAAAGGACTCGAAGAATGAAAACTAAAATTACAAATGGAGACTACCGATTTGCTGATTAGAAACGAGACAGTAACCCATGCATATAATTGTAAACTTTCTCCTGTGTAACGTCATATATATATTGTACCAACAGCAAAAATGTACAATTTACCATGAAGGTAATAAAAACATAATGACAATCGGATATTTCCGTGCGAATAGGCATTCTCAATTTTCATGATAACAACCGAAGAAAGCCGAAATCGCTTACGGAGTAAACGTTAACGAACGGAAATTGCCGATTGTCATTACGGGTCCACTACCTTAATACCAGTTATGAGGTTATTTATTGTCATACCCCCTTGAATTAAGGTTTTATAATTTCATATTGGTTTGAGTTTAAGCTCTCACTTGAAGTATTCCTTTTGTTCGTTTGCGTCCATACACTAAACCTGCTCATTGTTGGTTGAACATTTCTGAGAATATCAGGCGTTTATTGAAAAATTATATGCTAGAGAATGTACGGGTTAATCAAAATATCTTACATAAGCTTAAACTCTGTTTATTTTTATATTTAGCAGTGTATATAACGGCAGTCAGATGTTTAAGTTGCGTTAGAACTATTGACTCATTTCTTCCGATGCACTGCAGAACTATATATCGCTGCACATATTAATACATTATATATGCAGCAGACACTTCCGTCATTTTAAATGCAAGTAAATTGTAATTGTATTGTTAGAGAATATATTTGGTCACACATTTATCAGACCGTATTGATTTTTAAATAGATGTATGATGTGCGAATCCTTTAAAATGCAGTTCATTTCCGCTAAAACATATCATAATTTCTCTGTCCAATCAATTCAGTGCAAATCTTTTCTTTTTGAAAATTCGATCTAGTGGAAAAATACTTGTCATAACACTACATTCATTGATCTTTTGTTCCAATGTTTTCTATTGGTAGACTGAAGATTACTGCATTAGAATCTTACAAGGGAGTCACGACGATGAATACGAAAGTGCAATGAGTATATGTACATAACTTGCACTATGTAAACACAACGGCAATTAGGATAAAGATCTAGAAAGTCTTTTAACGTTTTTTTCTTGGTTGTTGTTATTGCTTGCTGGCGGTCAAAAGTAGCAATAAATGCACAGGAAATTATTTTAGGCTTTTAAATAGATGCACATGCCTTGTTAACTCAGCTATGACTCAGTATAAAGATGTGTCATATACTTTAGGGACTCCCGTTAAAGGCCATTTCTAACATGCTGCCATACATCTACTCACACTGACCCCACGTGCACAACCAAATCCAAATTACAAATGTTTCTATATAATTTAACGGCTCTGAAAACAAAATGAAAGTGAAGAGCACTGCCATTAGACAGCTCTTTTTGCAAGAAGAATTTGATTTAATGCTAAGGAAATGTAATAAATGCTTAAAATCTTCCGATAAACAACTATGAAGGATACGATACATCATTTAATGTTACATGTTAAAACATATAGCAGCAAAAATACAACGAGCACATTTGTTTTGAATAATTTAATCTGTCTTGCCAAATGGGACAGATGACAACCTTAGGCATAAAAAGTAGTTATACTAGTGTACGTGAGTGGATTATTTCCTTTTCCAATTATTCAATTAGTGTTGAATATTTGGGTCAATACATTTTTTACAAGTGTGAAAGGATTTGTAACACGGCAAAGTATGATGAAATGAGTAGGAAGATATCAGATTTATTAAAGTTTCTGGGCCTTCCTGGAGCTGGCCAGCTTATGTTAATAGAGGAGTTACGCCGTCTTGAGAGAATAACATCTTAGTAAAACACCAAGATAAATGTTAAGGCATTGCATTAGAATGTGCGGAAAATTACTTATTTAAAGTACGAAAGTTAGATGTTGTTTGCTTTTCTTTGCTTCTATTAACTAGTCATAGCTTGTGTTCCGTCTAAACAGCTGCCATTTGAGTCAATGGCCACTCCTGTCAAAAACGAAAAACGAGAAACGAGAATGTGCTATGGAATTGGCATGCAAAGATTTCGGGAAATTTGGCATAGAAATAAAACAACATAAAAGATCTTTTTTTTTTTAAATGAATACACCTGTCATGTTTTCATGCAGCGGCCACCATTTTACTCATTTCCCAACATAGTAATGACGTCATAGATATGAATATACTACTCTTCGGGGACAAACCTGTGTTTTCTTTCTGTGGCAGAAAAAGTCATCAATGTTGAAGAACTTAAGTTTAATCTTATTTTTAAAGATATGAGACACAAGGAGGCGGAGCTCCTCATGAGAAAATAGTTATAATAGGAAACCTTGAGTTCATGTGTTACAGATAAAAAGTACGCACATTTGTTCATAATGTTTATTAAAAAGATAAATATTTGCAATGGTGTCAGGGAAGACTCATTTCTTCGACTGATTTTGCTAGGACACCAGACTATTTTCCGAAAAAAAGTCATAAAATTTGTTCCTAAAGATTGCTTCCCAGTCTTTCAATTTTAAGTTTTGAATTGTTTATTCTTGCATAAAAACTACCTTTTTTCACTGGATCCGCCCATATATTAACGGGAGAAAAATCGTGTGCAAACAAGGCGATTCACGTGCTGTTAATACTTGATTTGTATTTTTAAAATGCTTTCCCAGGGACGTACATGCATTTCTCCGCAGACTGACATCTGGTATCTGCGTCTTTTTTCTTCCATAATAACCTGTTTTTGTAGCATAAAAGATGTTGTATTTGTTACCAACGCCAAATGCACTGCCTCCAAGAATGTTCGTATTGGCTTCTTCCCTTGTTTATTCCCCTTTTAGAACTCGTCGTCGTTTCAGTTTTTGTAGATAACCATGAATGTTTAAGAATCGCGGTAACTTGTGTGATTGCTTGTTTTTAGGAATCATTTTTATGAGTTTGGTAAATATCTGTCGGTATGTTTATATATAATTTCTCGAAGAACTTAGATCTATATAAAAAGTTTGAAAGCTTTTCACTACGTTCGTACTCATCGGTACGCCAAACGTGTTCGTACTCAAAATAACTCGAATGTAAAGTTATTACGGTATTCTTGAAACTGTGCTCCTGTTCACCAAATTTTTAAGTAATATGAAAAACTATTGGTAATTTCATGTTTGTAATAACGAGAAATAAAAAAATCGTTTAAAAATCTTCCGTTTGTGCTTGTGTTAATGTTGTTGATTTCTGGGCCCTGGTTATGACTATTCAAAACATGTTTACCGTTTCCAAGAACAACAGAATGGTAATTTAAAAATGTACCGGAATTGAAAAGTCATCACATATGAAAACAATTTCTGCTACCGTGTTTTAACATCTGCAGATATTATAGATGATATAATATGAACATGTGCTATCTCTATAAAATACTTTCTCTTTGAAATTCCAACTTATTTGACCGTTTATGAACTAGGGCTGGAACATAGCATAAATTAATACATTTGATAAACAGGCGGTCATTAACAAAGGAGTCATATGGATGACACGTGCAAATTTCCCACCGAATATATATAGAATTGTTATTGAGGTAACCGAGAACTAGAAACACTTAGACTTCCTAGCTTCTCCACTTTGTATGAGCAAGACCATGTTGATCTGTTTGTTTTGGGATTTACCGCCGTTTTTCAATAGTATTTCAGTTATCTAACGGCGGGTAGTTTACCTAACCAGCGTTCCTTGATATTATGTTTTGTTTTTCACAAGTATCTGCCAACTTTTCAACATGAATCAGAGATGGAGGAAGAATGATCAAATACAACGTCTTTTATTAAATACTCACCGAAAGAACATATACCTCGCCTGCGATCGTACTCAATACCCCGCTCTCCCTATTCAGCTACGCAGGTAGGCCAAAGACCCTGTTGAAATAACATTTTACATATATGGAAAAGGAATAAGATTCATTAACAGAAAGTCGCAATAATAAGAGTCAAAATATTCTTGTTAAGTT
The DNA here is from genome assembly GCF_021730395.1 of Mercenaria mercenaria. Classification (NCBI taxonomy): domain Eukaryota; kingdom Metazoa; phylum Mollusca; class Bivalvia; order Venerida; family Veneridae; genus Mercenaria; species Mercenaria mercenaria. The sequence continues at coordinate 8,447,133 of NC_069372.1, forward strand.
TATATCACATAATTGGTTTAAGTTTACATCAATCATAATGGAAGTTACAAATCACTGAAGTCTATATAATGTGCGCCTCATGTAAATTTGCATACAGGCCAAGGTCTTCTTCTGTCATTTGTCTCGTACGTCACTTGTTTCGGAGAAATGAATTTAAATATTCTTGTATTCACCACTTGGACATGGACAAAAGTAATATTATGTTTATTAAAACTCCTGGAAATAAGTAGTGTTAAAGGAAGTGGATATAGCGGGCTGGAAATAATTCCATTAGGATACTAAACTATAGATTATCGTTGAACCACGCATTTGGAAATGATGTTAAATTCCATGAATCAGCGTTTCAAGCACGAGCATTGCACGACTTGTTGCTGAATTTTATAGACGATTTGTTTTGTTGGAAGTGATTTTCTATAATGATACAAAATTCATCGGGGAATGAAATATGTCTGTCAATTGTAAATTCTGGAGGGACATAAATTTTGGCAGGTCGGCAGTAAGTCAATTACCTTATAAAAGTTCATTTTTCCTTTTGAATAATTTTCGTAGTGTGTTTGGTGAGAAAACGGAAATATTCACTACAATCGCATTTATTAAAATACATATTAAGTTGCTCGTGGATTTTCCCGTAATTGTGGTTTTATTTTTAATTTTCGTTTACCTACCTAATATACATATTTCACTAGATGCTTTGTGTTATAGGTTTGCGATCAATACGGAAAACACAACTAAAAGTATTTATCCGGATATTTGCGAAAATATCTCCAGGCAAAAATGTATCAAAAATATCTGTTAGTTAGGCTAGTTATGAGTCTTTTTTTTTCAAATAAAACGCGTGTATAAGACTAACATAAGCTGAAATCTTATATTGCATAATTTTAAAATGAAGGGATTAGAGCTCTGATAGATGTCCGATTGGGATAGTCAAATTCGCAGTTCTTTTTATTGATCTATTTATTACCTAGATTTATGAATATGGCCAGTCACCCTCCACTTTTGCTATACATTTTTATACCTTAGAAAGTTGTAAGTTTCTTGCAGAGAACGTCTGATTTTTGGAAATTCGTTTTGTTAATTCACTGCAATTTTTATTATTTTCTTGTTATTTTTTATAGTTCTGAATTATATGCTTGTTAAGATATCATTATTAGTTTTCAATAAGAACACTCGATTTCGCCCTGTGTATAAATTGTAATCTGTGCTTTATTTGACACCACTAAAAAATGGCTTCTTCCATTGTGTGCCCTCGATTGAAAGAAAAGCTTTGTAAATGTAACCATCTGAGATACTTCTTCAGCAATTCTTAAAAAAAACGCTACCTGAAAAAAAAAAAGAACAATAACGTAGCTAAATCATATCTTTCTGTTAGTCATAAATAAAAGTCGTTAATTATATTTGAACCTTAGTGCACTAGCTAATCACTAAACGTATATATGTAAATCAATCACTAGGATTTGCTTTTAGCATGACAACTTATGTGACTTACATGACATTTTTGCATAAGTTAATTAATCAGTTTGGACGTTTAACAAAGATTACTCAGAATGAGTAATAACCTTTACTTTTAGAAAACTGTATCTAGAATACTTAGGAAACGACAATTGATTTATCCTGAAAGCCGTGACCACAGAATTGAGCTATAAAGTCCATTTTGTCCATTTTATAGAACTTGCCTGGTTTTCAGTCGTGCACCACATATATCATTACAGTTTCTTAATTGGCTCGTAAATCTATATTCTGCCACATATATCAGACAAATATTTCAGCAATGTAATGCCTAGATGTGGTACTAGTAAATGCTTATATTTTTTCTTTTCTCGACGAAATGTTGATGCAACCCTTATCTAGGAACGAAGTGGAGCTAGTTAATATATAAAATGTCTGTTACAATGCGTTGCCAAGTGAGTATACCCACATCGGATAGATGTATGTACACGGTCAAATAAAAGCAGATAGATCTACAAAGGCCCGCTTTCAGACCTATATAAAATTTGGACTTTGTCGATTCATTATTGTTATAAAATATTGCTGTGTGTGTAAAATACGATTGTTTAAACATCGTCTTTTACCTCTGGGCAGTTTACAAAGGCGTTTATACTAAGTAAACATTTGTATATAGCCAGAATCTTTTTTTCCAGTGTGTTATTCATATTCCGTTCGTTCCTCAAAGCTCAGTTTTACCATATTTTGGATAACTGTGCTAATACAAAATACGAAACCGACTGAATGTTACTTGAAGTACAACAATGATTTACCTTAAGTAAACATAAGAGCCGAAAATCAGACGTCACAACTAATGGCTGTCTACTTTTGAACTCTGCAAAAAAGTAAAATCTGAATAAACAATTGTTTGATCAAAAATAAGTTTTCATGAAATGATAAAATGTGTTGCCTTCGCATGTTAGGTAGATTGCATAATACATAAAAAAGGCCATCAATTTTATCATGCTTAGTCAATTTAAGCGGAAGGACATTGGCATGTATCGCCCCTTCCAGCCCATATCGACTGATTAAAAAATGGAGCCTGTTTTTTTCTTTTGAACGTTTCATAAGTTTATGACCTAGTGCGATAAAGTTTTACTGCAATATAATTCTGCATTTTTATTTCCAACAATTTCTACATGGAATTGAATGCAGGATGATATAGTTGTGGCCCTTAACTAAAACAGACGTCTGGAAATTCGTTTGTATGTATCCACAAACATCATGACCTAAATACGTGAAATGATACAGGAATTCTCAGCAGATTTTTTTTGAACATGTACACCTGATTTGATAGCGTTTGACACATAGCTTTCTGACAGATATATGATGCCATAACTGGACACCAACACCGCTGTTTATATTCCAAAAGGACTGACCTCCAGTTCGTACGACAACAAGAAAATAAACAGGAAATCATTGCTATATTCCTTAAGATGGTTTCGAAACAAAGTTACTGACAACTTTCGTGTTATGGAAACACATGAGCTTTGCTCGGTTTTACTAATTGTTTCATTCAAAACTGAAAAGCGTTTCTAGAACTTCATCCGAGCGTCCTGCAGATCAGGACGACTTACTCGGCACATTTTTGTAAGTCCCTTTCACTGTCGTATATATAACTGTTATTTTCAATTGTTATTCCGATAAGACACCTGCATACACTATTTATAGAATAGTCTAGACTAAATGTTAGAATAATCGTTCCAAGAAAACAGCCTACTCAGACCACAACCTTTCATATCAATGTATTTGTAGACGTGTCCACGATTTACATATACACAAGGAACATGGACATGAGAAATAAATATATAAGAAGACCTTTTGAAAGCATAGAATACAAAAAGCAAAAAAAAAAAAAATTAGCAGATTCGGTTTGATTTAGTCTGTTCAGGTGAGGTAATGGAATGTGAAACACCCTTCACGACCCCTAGCATCGGCTTAAGCGGAAATCTATTTTACATAGCTATTGAATGGATTCCATAATCCCAAAGGACCAGTAAACAACGGGGAGACTTTTAAAAAAAAAACATATAGAAAATGAGGGCGAAACAAACAAATATTGACACATAAAGTAGGGCACCGCCTTGGAACGATCATTCTCAAATCACTACTGGGGAGCTTAAACTTTTTTTGATGCGCACCTAAATTCATGTGTTTCAAAAGCACAAGGCAGTATAATGTAAAAGGTATCCCCGTCATATGCAAGATAGCAGAATGGATTTGTGTTAAACACAAAAATGCTCAATCTTCAAAATCACGAAAAAGCAAGATTTTCTAGTTCTAACACTAAATAATCGTCTTCTGTACATATATTAGATATTTATCTTCGTAACAGATCGCTTAAGTAAAAAATGAAATTACTTCTCATATCCAACGTTTACTGTAATACATGTTTTAATTAAATAAAAATGGAAACAATAAATTGTCAAAACCATAAAGTTTAAATCTGGTCCATTGGTCCATTGGCAAATAGAGCTACACAAGTCAAAATGAAAGAGGACCTTTTGCTGCAAAGTGCTCAAATATTGAAAGTGGATACCATTAAATGTAACAAAAATCAATTATTTTATTTACTTATAGGCAAGACAGTAATATTATTTTGAATACAGTGTCAAAAGCTAGAGTTACTGTTGATATGGGGAAATTTACTGGAAATTGTGAATATAGTGTTCCTATTTCTATTATAGTTGTTGTTGTTGTTTTGTACTTATTTATGTCAATTCTGACATCAATTAAACAAAAGTATCGATAGTACACGCTGAACGAAAAAACTATAAATCGAAACGACAATAACTTTGGAGATTCAAGTGAACTTACGACGATGCTCCTTTAATGTGACGAGTAGCGGAACGCACAGATCTCTATTTCCCCGGCTGATTGTGTCACGTTGATCAGACATACTTCTTAACCTCACTCATGAATGGTTGTCATTATCAAAACAAGGATGACATATTCTGATTAAATAATGTATCTGATACGCGTAATAAAGCATTACACTTTGTAAAAGAGCTTTTAGAGAATGTTTAGGTGTTGTTTTTGTGCTTTTCGAATAACTTGGTTTATTAAAAAAAAGTTATACACAAAAAAGAAAACATATATTTTTTTCAGTTTAAGACATGGCATTATATGAGCCGCGCCATGAGAAAACCAACATAGTGCGTTTGCGACCAGCATGGATCCAGACCAGCCTGTGTAGTCTAGTCAGGATCCATGCTGTTCGCAAACGCACCATGTTGGTTTTCTCATAGCGCGACTGATACTGGAAACACTGGACTTAATGAACATTTCAATGAGAAATTGCAGAACTAAATTTATATTGATATTCGCAAAATGTGTAGTGTGCGATGCTACAGACAAACACTTGACATACTTTTTCAAGTTTCTTTTTTCTTCTTTAAAGTCGCACCTTTTCAATTGTTTTGAGTTCATTTTTTGAATCGTTTCTAGTCCTTTTTATACCTGAAATATTGATGATTACTGTGTTAAAACTAAACATTAATGAAAATTAGACAAACCAAGCAGAGAGCGACGATTGACCCATAAAAACAGTCTCTCTTTATCTTTAATAGTCTATTTCCGCAACTGTTATGTGAATTAAGAGAAAATCCTTCCATAACGAATTTTTCAGACCCACAAATCATAATAAATGAATCAACGATGCTAAATAAAATGTCCAACCATTAATGGAAAATCGCTGAAATGGCACCAATGTCACTCGCACCTTCAAAGCCGTCAGCGACCCGTCCCATATTGAGATATTATACATGACTTTGTATAGAATTTCAATTTAAAGATAAAGATAAACAACGATCATTGCTGAATTAGGACTGAAGTTGGAATGGAATGGAACTGATGCAAAAGTAAGTTCGTCAATATGTGCGAGACTGTGTTATCAGGTCATAGATAGAGTTGATGGAAAATTGTCATAGTAATTGCAATGTAAAGTAACTTAATTTCTGGAAGTTTTCTGATTTTGCAATAATATGAACACAGTAACAAATCAAAAATATTGTGTCAGTTCTACAGTCCATCATCGTTACAAAAGTAAACTAGATCAGAGTCCATAGAACACTGATGCCTCCGCTTCCTACCACTGTACAAGAATTGAAGACTCTATGTTAGCTATTTTTTAAGATATATGTTATTAAGCACTTTATGTGTATTTTCACTAAAGACCATTGCTTTGGTCTAGTGAAATCCCAAAGAACACCAAGTGAACACCTTTGCATACTATATAACAATGTTTTATGACCCTAGGCAAAGAAGTATAAAATACACAGAATGGCAACTGGCTGTAATCTCGCGTGAGCTCGTGTCAGAGCGCGATTCGGCGTTATCTTACTAAAAACAAACATCGGCGAGCATGGAGTTACAATTTGTACCTTTAAAACTACATTTAAAATACATGTTAGCTTCTAAAACAAAATTAGTTTAATGTGAAATGGTCTTAAGACACGAAGTACACGTTTTTTTTTGCCATCGAAAGAAGCGTGGTCTTACGGTGATAATTATTTTACCGATGAATAATTGCTTTCGCATACAAAATGGCGCGTGGAGAAAGCGCCACTTCCGGTAAACGAGATCTCGTTTTTTTGTCACGGGAGGTTGGCGAGATTTACTCTATATGCCTTTCAAGTTGCCAATCTATTTATTTTTATAGCTCTTTGCCCTAGGTCAATTAAATTGTGAGATATACATGCGACACACACTTGTGTGTCCTTTATGAATATTTTGGCCATAACTCTGACTGACTGACAGACACCACAGGTAAACAACTTCACAACCTTGATAAAATCCCTATTTCGTTTCTTGCTTCTAGGTCAAATACGTTTTATGATACGTATGGCACAAACTTCAATGTCCTCTTATGCATATTTTTACTGTGTCAAGATCCTCAACTCTGGCTGAATGAAATCTTTAACAAAATGTGACTAATGATCCTACGAGGTTTGATGGGTCTAATACATTTTAGATATCGAAGTCACAAATTCGGATGGACTGAAAGACAGGGGCATCCATCTGTAAGCGTATCCCCTCCAAAAATATTGGGGTGGGGTGGGGGCACAAAAATAACATCAAAAATTATCATTTGAGAGAAAAGTAAGAGAGCTACAGGAATATGTTTCATGTAAAGTTTTAACTAATCTGTTACAGAATTTCAGTAAATAAAGGAACGTTTCATGCCCACATTACAGTGTTAGGATTTTTTCTGCGTTGACTGATGCCAATTTGTGGGGTTTTACGGAGTGGGTGGCAACAATTACCTGTTCTAAGTCGCACGTCGTGCACATATGATCTCGCCGTTCTTTTAATCTTTAGATATTGACCGTTTTCGAAACTTTGATTTGGTCTTGCAGAACGCGTGCAGTTTTATTTGTTATATTCATGACCAGTAACTAGATTAATTTTTTTCCAATAATTACGCAATAAAACAAACAAACAACAACAACAACGACGACAAATATTTCTGTTAAGAAGTTTTATTATTATTATTATACCAGATTTATATCGCGCCCTTTTCATGATCAATTTTCACGTTCAAAGGCGCTTTACATAGTTCAAATGCAGCCACAAGGCGCATAATTCATCCTCTACTAGTACAGACACAGAGCGATCTGACCAGAGGGACAGAGTGAGACAAAGCCCCCACGACAGAGAGATCAGAAATCAGATACAGGCTTGCCCGGCTAACTTAGCCAGCTCGTTGTGAATAGACAGCCTGTTCTTTAAAGTGCCAGTGTATAGCACTGATACACGCAAGGATTGCCTGGGTTCCTGACCAGTACACCTCTATTGGTGGGAAACACTGAAAAGCGTTCTGAAATTCCCGAGTAGCTGCCGGGGATCGAACCCCGACCTCAGGATTGGAAGGCCAGTGTGCAAACCACTGAGCTATCCGTCCACCCGTTTTGTCCAGTATGGATGTATATTGTTTTTCTTGTACTATCACTTTTTAAGATACATGATTTCTCATTCGATGTATCTTGGTTTCGTTTCTGCATTTGACGAATAATTCTTAGCAAATAAGAAACATGGCGCCTACAAGGAAACGTAAGACATATAATAGAAACAGCATCTTAAACATAACCATGAGCATTCCAAAGCGGTGCCTCGAAGTGTATCCGAATGTGTTTGTGTTTTCCCTTGTTCTTTACTCTTTTTTACTCTGTCTTTATATGTATATGTTTATCGTTTACACATTCATATACATGTGTACACTGCTGTCGTTTTGTTTTGTGGAGGTTGCTGTCTCGGACAGTGGCTATTTCGGATTGATTTTGACCTTGTTTTGTTAACTTCTAAACTGTTAAAACAAACAAACAAACAAACAAACAAACAAACAAAAACAAAAGAAAAAAAGAATCAAATTAAAAAGAAAAAGCAATAACATATTAAATGTTATTTCTTGTCTGTTATGATGTGTATATAATATATTCATATTATCATATATGGCGAAACATATCTCAGTATTCGATAATGTTCTTCTGACCTCGTCTTGTCCACTATTTTGATGCCGATAATAACTGTTAAGCAGTTGATGTTTAGTCAGATATTGTTACCAAAATATTGCTTATATTTCATAAACTAGGTTTCGACAGCATACATATTAGCGTTTTTGTGTTAAGTACACAGTTGGAAAAGAGCCAGAATCTTTCTATTTCCCCTCCTCTTCTCAAAGCTTGATATCGACATCTTTGATAACAAATACAGAAGTGTGCTCCTACGCATTATTAAACCGACTAACTGTTACTTGAAGTACAAAATCAGTTTTATGTTATGTTATGTAAAAGACGTTAAGTTGATGACACAACTAATGGCTGTCTACTCTGGAACACTTGTATCTGTGTATTTTGTCTTAATGTAACAGATATGATCGTTTAGATAATGTTTGTTTTTCTTAAGATACCCATTTGGTAACACAAAACACCCACGTCGTTCTTAGAATATTTTGTCGATAATATAAACTGTTTTATAATAGAATAAAAGTGGTTTAGACATGGGCCTGTGTTAGTCAACAACTTAGTTCTTAAATAAGTACGTTGGCTTCGACACGACTGTTACTGTTCGCTTTTATCCCAGTTTTATAATAAATATATTCTTTTGAATGTTTTGATACCTTTGTAATATCATTTAATGTAAATAGATTGTTTTCATAGACTAAGTTTAAATGTTGTATGTATCTTACTAACACAATAATTATTCTAAATAATACAAAGTTGACGAGAAAAAAAACAGAAAGTCAAAAAAGATGACTTTTAAAAACGTTGACAAGGTCTATATTTGAAACACACAAATCTGAAAATGTAGAACAGATCTACAGAGACAAAAAAAAAACTTTTAGAAACTAAACTATGGGAATTAACTATACAGGTTGGCTGATCATGATGTGACATTTGTTGCACTTTTCCTTAACTCTCATGAACAGACTTAGTCAAACCTAGACTTGGTTGCGTTCTATGCTTCCAAAGTATTTTTCACAGATTTTATTATCAATCACAACAGCAGTCTTTAAGTGCTGTATGGCATCTGTAAATATGCTCCCCGTACATGGACTTATATTTTCTAGTCCTTTGGGATCATTGAGTACATTCGTATCACAATAATAGAATTCCGCTTAAGCCGGTACTAGAGGGCGTGAGGGGTGTTGCACATTTCATTTTCTCTCATGAACAGACTCAGTCAAACGGGGACTGCTATTATGTTACTTAATTGGGTTCTATGCTTCCGAAGGATCTTTACACAGATTTTATTTTTACTAATTAAAGTTTATAGTAATAAAAGTAGTTTCAGAACTAGACTACGTAAACGCTTTTATTACCCACTTACTATGCACTACTCACGATGCCAGTGGTCTTGTGTAATAATACATTTTATTTGGCAAGTCTGTAAATAATATAATTGCTTTCGACCATCTAACAACGTATCTTCATGAAAGTAATAATTCTCTGTTTCAAACCAGTTTATTAACACGTGCGTTCCTTAAATTTACAATATCCCCATAGCAAAACATACTGTTAAAGAGAATAAAAGTAACAGTGCAGATAGAGAAAACACAGACACAAAACAGTTAAAACAAAATAAACATACATTCATTCCCCCAATAAACAACAACAACAACAAATGTATAAATAATTCTTACGCTGTTAAATATTAAAACTATTTTAATTTTGTCAACGGATTTTAGATTTTAGAAAATTGTTGTAGAAAGCTTGAGAATTAGTATTTCGTTATTGTAGTAATTCCCGTTATAAGGAACATATCGTATACCTTTGAGTAGATTTCTCGGAAGTCATTATTCTATTAACCAGATGTTGGGTTACTAACATTGCTTCTGCTGTTTGATTATTCACATATATCTATTACCCCGTGGTAAAGCAGTCTGTCTGATCAATGAGACGAAATCCTGCGGGAAAGCACAGCCAAATTGCAAAATAAGAGATAGGGTGAAAAAATACCTGCCACCTTTAAACACTCCCTTGAAATTAGGAAAATCCAATTACATTCAGACCCGGATATATATCTAATGTAAATCTATAATAAGCAAAAATCCTACAGCGTTTCCTGATTAAACTAATTTTCCTTTTCTAATGTATAGCTACGACATTATTAACTTTAAGTAGACTATTCTTAAGTTCTTAACCCTTAGCCTGCTGCATGCGAATTTAACAGCCTTTGCAAACAGCTTGGAACCAGATCAGACGCCGATTAAATCGGCGTCTGATCAGGTTCCAAGCTGTTTGCTACTCTGACAATATTTCTTCCAATTTTGGAGCAAATTGAATGAACTTTACAATTTTAGTAGATGACATTTCCAGCAGACGACAATTTATCTAGCATGCTAAGGGTTAAAATTGAAGATGTTATAATTCCTTTCTTCGCACGGACTTCGTATATATAGTAAAACATGAGAAAATGCTGCATGTGTTTTGTTTAACGAATAATCAAGGCATTCGAGTGGTTTGTCGTCTTAATTATCACGGTTCAGAGTTCAGATGCGCAGGAATTGCACCACAAGGGCATTAGCATCTGAACGATTTGTGAAACAGGCCCCAGTTTTACGTTCTATCTTTTCAGGTGGCGGGAGAGGTACTGAACTTTTCATTTCTCATTTCTTCTCTTCAGGAAGCTGCGGATCTTCTCATTAGCTTGTTTTTTTTTTCAAATATTTATTTTTCTTCTTTAAAAAAAACTGAAATGGAGCTAATTACGATTTCTAATACACCAGATTACTAACAATTTTTTCTTAATCAGGACTTTAATGAAAAATGTTACCTTAATTTGACGCAGGAAACAGTGACAGAATCATTTGGAGCATTTCAATGATGATTTCGTGGTCCTAACGAGTTCTTTTAAATCATGAGTCATGTTCATTTGAGAGCAGAAAACTCGTTTTACGGTGAAAAATATTAGTGTCGCTTGACGGTGAAACATATTATGTTTAGTTTTTAGTCAATCAGTAGCGAAACTAATGAAAGCATTATAAAGCAAATTTCGTTTCAAAAATATTTGAAAATAATGTTTCAACATATTTTTTGCCAATTGATTCGCAGCACCATATTTATCTTTGTGACTAAATGTTTGTTCGTCTCCGGAATTTCAGGCTTTATTTTGTACTTTGTTTTTCTTATTCATACCAGTATTGCAAACAGTATTTATTTTTCTGGAAAAAAACCCGTGTTGTGAAATGTTATACGTGAAAGAAACAGTTTAATTCACTATAAAATTCCCGTATTGGCACATTGTGGGACTGATACAGTGGTTCAAAGATAATCTTTTAGATGTTCTACAGTGTATTACACATCATGGATAACAATGTGGCTGTCTCATCATCCAACGTTTCCAATATAAATTGTAAGCTTCTTTAAAATTCTTTTAAACATTCAAAGTGTTTTTTTTAAAACGCAACTAACGAATTGCGTTACCCTAATACACCAGAAGTTATACATCTACTATTTAATGCGTAGGTTCATATTTGCGTTCTGTTTTGACCTCGGATGCTTCACATCTCTTTTGCAATAACACGTTCACATGTTCAGCGAATTGCAAGAAATATTAAGCGTTGGTTCTAAAAATGATACAAATGAATATAAGGTATACTATTTAACGTAAATAAAAGTGACTTTTATGCTTCTACACTTTTATAAAAAATGGGGTTTAACATTCTTTTCCAATATGTATGTCATTACAGTTTGTGAGCGTCAGGCACAATAATTTATTTATCTAGTTTAACCGATTTTGTCATCTTTTGTATTCATCAACGTCTTAGATGTAAATAAAATCTGTAAAACGATCCGCTGGAAGCAAAGAATGCAACCAAGCAGAATAATACGTTTGATTGAGTCTGTTCATGAGAGGTAATGAAATATGCAACACCTCTCACGCCCCCAAACACCGGCTTAAGCGGAACTCTATTACACATCAATTGAATGGACTCTATGATCCCAAAGGGGCAGCAAATATAACAACACTGAATCCAATCAAATATTCAATCACTCATTATAATTTTGCTTTTAAAATAATATTTTGTCTGGTTTCACAATGAATAAACATACAGCCTGTCACGAAAGTTGAAATTTACATTTCATGTTAACATATTGCGTGCTCCGTAAACTGTTTAAAACCGCAACAATAAATTGTACAACTTGACTGTTTAACATTTGAAATACAAATTCTCTTTCTGCATTTACGTTTGTGATTTTCATTTCTCAGTCCATAGCACATTTCCTTTTCCATCAGTATTCATTTTACAAGTTGACTGAAAGGGAGGGCGACATAATACTTTTATAACTTTCTGCGCCGCGAACTTACCTCATGTTGTCATTTCTGAAAGTGCGTACGAACGTTACTTTCAAAATTACATCACTATTTAACGTAAGTGATGCCTGGGACTTGAAACGCAAACTAATTATGCACCACACGTTGCCATTAACACTATGTAAGTTTTAATCCTGTGAGACTTGTATCGGGAGCTTTTGCAGTTATACTTCTGATTTTTGGATTGAAAGTTAACAATGTAGAAATTTCCTTACTGCAGACCGAACAAAAGTAATGCCGTAGGTACAAACAAATAGTTCCGTGCCATACATTTATTTTACCATCAAAATATAATTATTTTGCCACGACGGTATTTTCAGCTGTCGAACGTCAAATTAACGTATTTTTCAGTCAGTATAATATACATTTCTGTTGTTTTTGTTCTGACTGCAGTAATATATTAATGCGCGAAAACTAGGTCACCGGACAAACGCCGAAGATATAAATAGATTTATTGGCTAATATATTTACGACTATTTTGGATTCTGGCTAATACATTTACGATTATAGTAGCATAGCATAGCGAGACACGGGAAAGTTGTGAGTTATGGTTAGATATGGACTGGATTAGATAACACTTTTATAAAGTGCTGAAACGTTTTCTAAACGGAACAGAAATTATTTCAGGGACTACATCTTCCGCTGGCTTACAGACCTTCATTTTGGAAATTTGTATAGAAATGTTGTTATATTTTTTGAAAAATATATTACGTACTAGTAAATCAAACAATAATTTGTTTCTAAATGCATCAAGTTCAGTTAAACGGTCAAAAGTATTCATGAATGCAATTACGGGCTAATACTGATGGCGGGTTATGGTTTTATCGGTCACGCAAAATATTGCAAAGGGCTCTGTCTTAAGTTACTTGCAGTATTTTAATTCATGTGTACACAGAGTATAGCTTACGAATAACAGATCAGAGGCTAATAAATATGTTTCGAGAAATAATTGACGAGGAGTATGTATTAAACAGTCGTATTTTTACATGCGAAGAAGGCAGTGGCTAGGTAACCGATTCCGTCAATGTCAAATAGCTAATGTTAATTGATAAATGATAAATGCTAATCGTCAAAATCTTGTACAATCTGTGTTGTTCAAAGACAATCGATCCTCCAGTACTTTCAGTGCTTTGATTATTTCTCAGTCCGTAGCACCATTCCGAGTATGGTTTAATCTGTTCTGTACAATTTAGCTTCTGCAGCTTGGATTTACAGATATCTAAGTACCAGTAAGAACAAACATGTCCAATTAATGAAATAACCCACAATTAAAACACGGCCAAATTAAGAACTGAGAAAAATACCTAACCAATTGTCACTTTAGGAAAACCCATAAATGTCCAAGACCTGTATATATCTTTACTGTGAATTTTACATAGGCATAAATCTTTTTTTGTTCTCAATTGAATTTCTCTCAGCCGTATTTCTAGTTTCTTCGCTGCCAGTAGTCGAAGGTTACTACAGTTTTGGTATCCTCATTAATATTTCAACAGCTAATAACGGCAAGATCTAAATCTAGAAACTTTATGAGACATGAACGTTGTAATTAAAATTAGTTATTTTCTCAAAGATGCATGAAAGCATTTTGTGCAAACGGTGCAATTTTCTGTATAGACAATGCGATTTCAGCTAAATTATCTTTCTATATTCTTAAATGTTTACAGGTAATCGGCTTGACGTGATCAGTCTGAAGCATTTGTTTAATTTCTTAAGCAGTTTCTGCTTGTGAATGACACGCCTTCTTAAGACCAGAGTATATGCCGTTTTCATACATGTTGAAAATTGAAAACTAAGCGTTCAAGAGAAGATGGGCGCCTACATGGCCGGGTGATTATGGCCGCTAACTTCGAGTCACTTGCTCCTCAACGATATGAGTTCAAGCCTCGCATGGGGCGTTAAATTCCTCATGCGAGGACGCCATCCTGCTGACTTACAGAAGGTCGGTGGTTCTACCCAGGTGCCCGCCCGTCATGAAATGATGCAAGGAAGGGCTCCACCATCAAAAGCTTAAAAGTCACCATATGACTTACAATTGTGTCGGTGTGACTTTTAATCATAAAAAAGAAAAGAGTAGGTGAAGATGTATTTTACCTAGGATTATTAGATTATATGTTTTATGTAGTGTGTATTGCCTCGAATGATATTCTTGACATGAATTTCCTTAAAAATAAAACATGATCCCAGATGAAAATAGTATCAGCATAAGCAAAACGAAATGGGCACTGTCATAGCTTAGAGAACGACATAATCCCTTTTATTATATCAAGCAGTATGCAAGAATAAATATATCATTTACCGTTCCTTATTGGGAGAAGGACTGACTCGGACAGTAAAAGTATATAGTTGTATGAACTGTTGCAGCTGAAGTACAGCATCGGATAGTTTTATGCAAGTATCAGTGTGGAAATGATTCTCATGGTGCCAGCCGTGGACATCATATCAGTATCACACAAAAAAGGATTATATTTTTATGAGGATTGTGAATATATTTTCGAGATGTGTGAAAATTTAACACATGAGTAATGTAAAAATAGAAATATTGAAACTTGTGGTAAATATCAATTTCCAACCATGGAGGCATGCATATAATTATTCAAGTAGGAATAACTTTGAAAATTTGAATTTCATCATGTTTAATGGTCAATTTTATCTAAGTACACAAGTAAATAATTGAAATAAATCGGACATAAATCCAGGGGATGTTTAAATGATTAACATTTACGCACAAGATACATGGACGAAGTATGCCAATAATAAAACAGGGACAAAATAAACAAATAAAGAAACTCAGTATGGCATAGCCTTGGTACGGTCAGTGGCAAAACGTGTTATCCGGTTAATGGTACGCAAAAAGTTCCAGAGTTAGAGAACAATGCAATAAAAGTTAACCCGCAAGACGAATTCCTTACACACAAAATGGTTACAAAAGCCAAAAGGTAAATCTTCAAAAATATTTTTGGCCTACAGGATGAGAACAGATTATCTTTGTGCGTTGACATTTAACATGCAAAAGAAATATGCAGATAAAACAATTAAAAAAAGTATTAATTTGAATTGGCCGTACTCTGGACACATTATAAACGTTTTAATTTTACTTTGTCAAGTATCATAAATCTTTTTTTTTAAAGCAATCTAGGTATATCGTAACTTTAGCCATGTTTCCGCGTCAATTAATGTATATTATAATTGAAAACCCAAGTTTGTATTGTGACTTTGAAACTTTAGCATGCAAAACCTTAGCTGCAACTTTATAGTACTCTAATAGAGAATGTAAGAAGTCTCACAGCGAGGCCATAAAAACAATTTACTAACACATTTTTTATACTGAGAGAGGTTAAACCCGAGTTGCTGACTTATCTATCAAATTGTTTAATACAAACATTTGATTATCAAGGTAATTTATATGCTGTTTTAAGTCCAAACAATATTGAAAGACAGTTTGTAAGCATTCTGTTGGGTTGGCTTAACCTGCTCGCCGCTGGTCATTCCGTCACAATAATGTTTGTTATATACAATAATATTTACAACTTCTGTGGTATGTTAAAATTCAATCTGTTTAAACTGCTATACAGAGCTATAATTATGCACCTGTGGTAGCTAAAATATATGACTGTATGTTTGATAATGGTGGACGACGACCCACGAAGAATAAAAACACGCTGTATATCTCTGTCAAGTAGATTGAGCAGAACTAGTATTTTAGACACAACCTACAGATTATATATGTTATTTCCCATGTGCTTCTTTGCCTCTTTGATTGGTTATCGGTACTGGTTTGGTCGATAATCAAGTAAACAAATAAAATTAACGCATATTCCAATTTGTAAAATCATTTACGTTTTGATTAAAACACGGCAATACTGATGCCTCGCCGCCATGTCATTTGGCACTAAAACAATATATGTATTAATTAAATGAGAATGACTACGATTTGAACAGCAGACCTTAATTATGTCATAGAATAACAGCGGTTTTGATTGCTGCGAGTGCGGCTACGTAGTTTCCGTCTAATGAAAAGAAGTGTTGGTAATGATTAATTACCTTTGCTCATTGAAAGAAAATTATTTCCGTAAAAAGACATTTCATATCAGTTCGAGGTTTTCTTCCATAAATACTTCGACTTTTCTATGTACTACTTATAATCATCTATCATCGTAAGTCTACATCATTCATACGGTAGTGTTATGATCAATATCAATATAGTTTAAATATCAAATTGACTGTCCTAGTCAATATTATTGTACGGAATATATTTTTACAGGAAATATGTGTTAGAAAAAACGACATTCATGTTGAACTATTTGGTCAAAGATGGTTTACAAAAATTACGTTATTTGTAAGAAATGTTTGGATGGTTTTCAATAAAATTCTCGGAAAAAGAATGCAATTTAAGTCCTGTTAAATTTCTGCAAATATTTTGAAAAGTTTTAAACTGTTCTATGTATAACAGACAATACCAATTATAAAATGTACATACAACTACATTAGGATTCTTCAACTGGAATATATGTGTTGTTCGAAGATTGACAAAATCTATTTTCAGTAAGATAGGCTGGTAATTCTCAGGTGATTCCAAAAAACGGCTTCGTATTCAAGAGAGAAGTGAAAACATTTTAAACACAGCTCTTAGCAGTCTACTGCATCTACTGCAGCTGTTTTTTGAGAGAGTGGGCAAATTGCTCGATTTTGACATTAACAATGTCAGGTTTTTAAAAACACTTATAAAAATTAAGTTTGACATTAGCAAATTAGTAATCTCCTTTGAAGCTGACTAATTTCTATATGTTGTAAATTAAAATCATCTTTAAGCAGATCCCTTGGAAGCATAGAACTAAATCTAGCAAAGATTAGCAGAATGGGTTTGATATAGTGAGAGGTAATGCAATGTTCTACCTAGTACCAGCTTTCACGCGGAATTCTTTAAATCATAAACGTTAAAAGGACATTATGATCACAAAATACACAAAACCTTTAAAAACAAATCTAATTCTGGAAAGGAATTGCGAATTTAAAGCATGCAGTTGTTCATGGCCGTTTCGGTACTAATTTTTGAAATTAGGTCAGTGCTTGGTCATCAGGACCATCTACGCATAAAAAGCAAACAAGTGCGGTTCCAAAAATCACTCAAAAACTCATCTTGTTTCCTGGAGTACAGTGCCGAATTTTAAGGATACAGTTTCTGACCGGTTTGGTACATGTATTTGAAATTAGGTCAGCGCTTAGTCATCTGTAATATATAAGCCTCCGACAGCGAAAACGGAGTCGACAATACAGAGCTCAGCCAAACCATAAATAACGAAACATCTCAAAGAATTAAATGTCACCTTGTATCTAGGTTAATTTTCTACAAACTATTCTTTGCGTCTTTCGATTTTATGTTGATTCAACAACCTGCCAAAAACCGTTGATCAATCTGAAATTGACAAAAGAACGTTTTCTCTCCGAAAACGAACTATTATGCTATATATTGTGTGGGTGTTTGT
This sequence comes from Mercenaria mercenaria, assembly GCF_021730395.1. Lineage (NCBI taxonomy): Eukaryota > Metazoa > Mollusca > Bivalvia > Venerida > Veneridae > Mercenaria > Mercenaria mercenaria. Next base: position 8,464,913 of record NC_069372.1, read on the forward strand.
TGCTGTTTCCACATAATTACAGTGGGCTTTAGAATCTCGAAAATGACGTTAAGATCGGACAGGGAATACACATAAAATATTTCTGTTCAGGACTTCCCCTTGATGAAGGAAGGCACTGTAACACTGACTGTTCAATAGCGATACCCAACTGTGCTCCTTTATACGTTGTTGTCTGATTGCTGTAAGTTTGCTTTTAATTTTGGGAAATTTAAAAACTAATATATCCCAAACAGTGATTTGTCATTGAATAAAATCGTTGTATGGAGTTTAGATGCGAAGGAATTTTAGATCTTTCACGAGGGCGCAGCCCCTGTGATATAGTAATACGCATCTAAATGACAAACGGTATGATTTTATTCATGAATAAATCACTGTTTGAGATATATTATTTCGATTCTAATACGTTATCAAGGATTATTATGTACGTACTTGACGATATCCATAAAATATTTGCCTGATTTCTGTTTATTTCTTTTCCAGCGCACCGCTATGCCGTCTAACGCTATGACGTAATAATTGTGACGTCAGAAAAATGAATTGTTGAATAATAAGACACAGTTTTCAGCCTTCTTTGTTTAATAGGAAAACAAATCTAGTCGTGTTAGAATATCCGTTTAATACGAAAGCTATATGATAATGTTTGTACAATTCCGTCAAAATTATCATTATCATTAGTGAAAAAGCAGTTTCTAACTTAAGTCGTAAAAGATGTATATACAGTAGGCCTAATGTAACACCACCACTAGTTGCATAGATTGAGAAAGTCAGCAGTTTTTTTTTCACACTCGGTTTTATTTACAAGGTTATACAGACGTCAACTATACTAACAGTCAATTCAGGTATAAATACATCAGCTTTTTAAATAGTATTTTCCCGCGTCAAACTTTTAATTAATTTTTATTCTTAAGTCCAAAAGTTCTATAACATAATAGTCAGTTCTAAAACTTCCACAGTTATTTTTAACCCGCTCTTAAACCCGAGCCCAAAAATCGAACTTAACCGAGCTGATCTGAACCGATCCGAACTGCCAATTATCCGATCCCATTTTTGTAAAACATTTCTAACTTCCTGATTCTTAACTCAGTCCTCTCTTTTCTTGACTCAGTCCTCCTCTCCCCATTCTCCTATCTTCTCTTAATTCTCTGAGTATTTATACCTGTTTTTACGAACTACAACGCAATAACATGTTTACAAGTATTTCAAAATATTCAAAGCAATTTCAAAACATGTCAATCAAAACGTCCATTATGTACTCATATAATAGTAAACAACAGATGTAGAATCAATCACCAATGTGTATTTTCGTAAATAAATGACTGTTACTGAAACAAACAAAATGATTAGGATCAAATCTAATAGATAAAACATTCAACGGTGATTCATTTTGTATAAATTGTAAACAACAACAATATGCTGAACAGGTAAACAAAGTAATTAACATTTCTGGCCAATATATGAAAATTCCATCGAAAACAAAAATAAAGTAATTAAGGCTGACCAAATCAATTTCATTTGAGAATTTCGCAATATCTGATCTAATAATAGTAAACAAAGTCATTTAGGCCAAAACGTAATGGATAAAACACTCCGATGTTACGAAATTTGCTTGAGTAGTAAATACCAACAACGGCCTACGCATGTAAACAGAATGCGTATCATTTGTAAGAATTATCAGGATTATCTACCAAAATCAATAATAGATAAAATAAACACAATGATGAATTAACGGAAAACTGACCTGCGAGCTATCATTGTGTTACATCACTATCCTAATCAATCGAGAATATTCATAGTAATGAAGATTCTCAGATGTTACCGAACGTTTGCATTCACCTATTATAGATAATTTTGATAAATATATTATGGAGCATCAGAAGTAAACTATCAAGCTGTTATCTCAGACACTGTTTTCAGTTGTATATAACGCCCACTATTTTTATGAAAACTTTACTTATGCACCTATATTCAAAGATACTGCCTTTTCAACAATTTTGATAACCAAGCGAAATATATAACCTGTTACTTGTTTACCTCACTCTACATATTAGCAAAGCAAATGTTATGTAGTATATTTTTTTTATACATTTCTTCAAAAACATTTAAAGTACAGACATGACAAAATATTATTCACGGCATCACTGTTTTTTTGTCCAGTTCCATTTTTCATCCGGCTGCATTTTATAAGTCTCCGTTGCTATCGTTTCATGTCACTGTTGCTATTGACGTTTTCATTTTGCTAAAGCTATAACAATCAAATTCAAACACATAAAATTGAGGATTCACGTCTGTAAAAGGGAACATGTCTATTAGATAAAAAATACACGTCTATTAAAAGGTAGCACGTCAATAAGAATAAAATCACACGTCTATAAGGGAACACTTCTATAAGATAAAAAAAAACACATCTACAAAAAGAAACACGTCTCTAGTATATTCCTTTCAAGATATGAACACAATCCAGCATATTTTTCCCAAGAATTAATCATAGAATATTTCATATTAGTTTCGGATGACGTTTGTACTTCCTGTGATGATTTGCTATTATTGTTAACGCTGGTACAATGTTATCTATCCGTGTTGTATTCATATAAGCTTTCATATGATTTTCTTCAACTTTTTTTTTTTGATGGCTTTAAACATGTTTTACCATACATCATCTGCTGCTAAAAGTTGCATCGCCTTTTATTTGTTAGGACTGTTCAGAATCTCTGCAACCCACTGGTAACTGTTCGGAATATTATCGTTAACTAAATTTAAATTTCTTATATGCCCTGCCTTGAAAAATTTAGCTCAAGAAATCATCTTCAGAATCTAAACATAGTTACTCATCTTTTTATTTCTCCGTAAAAAAATAAGGTTTTGTGAACTTAAAACCGTCGCGTTTTAAAATTGCCTCATATCTTAAATGTACATCATATTTATTGTTCTTGTACATTCATCCCTAATAATTCAGGCAAAGTAGCCACTCAATCCCTCTGACTCAAAGAACAAAATCCTCTACATTTATTTTTTTTACAACAATCGCATTACTGGCGACTAATTCCCAATAGTTGAGCATTGCACTTGCTCCGAAGACGTTACACACGTCATATTCCCTATAAATTCTATACTGCACGTTATCCACGCTTTAAGACTTCTTACATCTTAAATATGATATATATGCGTTACTCACGCTCTAAGACATTATTTCCGTCTCATATATATCTACAGTATATTAATGCCCTATGCCATGTATGATCCACGTTTTAAGACTCACCCACATCTTAACTATGAATTATACAACATTCTTTGAGCTAAAAGTATACATCTACATTCCTGCCTGAATTAAAAAATAGGCTGCACAATGATAATTTCACAATGATAATTTCATCTATCAACATTTCTTTATTTAATCGGTTATTCGAATTTGTATAAAAAGGATGAGCTGATTTTCAATTTCTAGTATTTCCGAAATAAAAAACAACAACAACAAAAAAAAAAAAACAAAAAAAACTTTGTGATCTGGTTCCATGTAAAAAAAGTTTATTGTCAATAATCTCTGCTTCTATAACTTTTAAAAACTAAAACAAATCTTTAATTTTCCGAGCCATCCTATTTAATTCAACTTGCACCTGTCAAAAATACTAGATATATTTTACTAATTATACTTTCGTGTCTTAACTTTATTTTGAACAGAAAATTATTTCTACCTTATTTCACAAGAAAAGAGTTTTAATTACTTTTACCGAAACTTAACTTATAACAGTTACGAGAATTTCTACGATTTCGAACAGCTACCGTTATGGTTAAGAGGATAAATTTGAACAGTCACTAACCTCATTTTATTACTGGAGTTCTGCATCTTCTTTCCTTCCTTAGATATTACTTTACATGAATTCCTGGAATCTATATATCTCCCTTCCTCCTTAGAAACATTTACTTGAGTTCCTGCAGTCGCTATTTTCTGTAGCACGGCCCTGTTGCACGTCTTTATAACGATTTGCTTTCTCTGCGCGATTCGTTGTCCAGCTCCGACAGTAGTTCCGTATTTGTCATATAGTTCTTTTCCATTTTTCTTATCAGTTTTTTTTTATTATTAGCATTCTGCGCTTCCGAACTTTTAATTCATTGTTGATGCTACAATATTTCGCCATGTAATGAATACCAGATTCGTTTTCCTCAGGTCTTTCGTTGTTTTATCCGGCATTGATGTACTAATAATTTTCCAAGGAAAACAGTTAAATTTTTATTCTTTATTTTTTGTATGAATTTCTGTTCTGTAATTGATGCTTCAATATTTCCAAATGTAGTTTTCAAGCTGTATTCTTTTAAGTACTTCCGTTGTGATATCCGCGACAATTTTTTTGTTCGTTCAAAATGTTCTGTTGAAATCCTGGTCACATGTGCACCAGAAACGATCCATGTAACACCACCACTGGTTGCATAGATTGAGAAAGTCAGCAGTTTTTTTTTCACACTCGGTTTTATTTACAAGGTTATACAGACGTCAACTATACTAACAGTCAATTCAGGTATAAATACATCAGCTTTTTAAATAGTATTTTCCCGCGTCAAACTTTTAATTAATTTTTATTCTTAAGTCCAAAAGTTCTATAACATAATAGTCAGTTCTAAAACTTCCACAGTTATTTTTAACCCGCTCTTAAACCCGAGCCCAAAAATCGAACTTAACCGAGCTGATCTGAACCGATCCGAACTGCCAATTATCCGATCCCATTTTTGTAAAACATTTCTAACTTCCTGATTCTTAACTCAGTCCTCTCTTTTCTTGACTCAGTCCTCCTCTCCCCATTCTCCTATCTTCTCTTAATTCTCTGAGTATTTATACCTGTTTTTACGAACTACAACGCAATAACATGTTTACAAGTATTTCAAAATATTCAAAGCAATTTCAAAACATGTCAATCAAAACGTCCATTATGTACTCATATAATAGTAAACAACAGATGTAGAATCAATCACCAATGTGTATTTTCGTAAATAAATGACTGTTACTGAAACAAACAAAATGATTAGGATCAAATCTAATAGATAAAACATTCAACGGTGATTCATTTTGTATAAATTGTAAACAACAACAATATGCTGAACAGGTAAACAAAGTAATTAACATTTCTGGCCAATATATGAAAATTCCATCGAAAACAAAAATAAAGTAATTAAGGCTGACCAAATCAATTTCATTTGAGAATTTCGCAATATCTGATCTAATAATAGTAAACAAAGTCATTTAGGCCAAAACGTAATGGATAAAACACTCCGATGTTACGAAATTTGCTTGAGTAGTAAATACCAACAACGGCCTACGCATGTAAACAGAATGCGTATCATTTGTAAGAATTATCAGGATTATCTACCAAAATCAATCATAGATAAAATAAACACAATGATGAATTAACGGAAAACTGACCTGCGAGCTATCATTGTGTTACACTAAGCAGACTTTAAGACGTAAACTGAAGTTTTTACTTCATATAAAACGTTGACAAAAACAAAAATCTAATTCAAAGAACTTAGCCTATAGCCGCGAAACCCTACAACAGTGTGTGTATCGATGTATACATAATGAATAGGTACACAATTAGACATAGAATCAATAAAGTAAGATTAGAAAAACGAGGACAGAAGAACGAAACAAAAAGGCTAAATTCCAGTTTAGTTTAGTTCTGCCTATTGTTTTCTCGTTTAGGGCAAAGGCATCAATTTATCTAGAGACATTATGCCGCTTTTCATGGAATTGCACACTATGCATCATTAAGGTTCCATGTGCACCGCCGTATGAATACATCTGCGGATGTCTCTAAATTATATTCTAGTACTTATAACATGTGTAAATGTTGACGGCTAGAAGGCGTGGACGATAGCTTGCATTTCTACTACCGTCCATGAACAGGCCCAATCAAACCGGGCCTGCAACATTTTTTATTAGATTGGGATATGTCGTTGGTCGGGCGGGCGGCGGCGTCAAACTGGTGTTTCCGGTCAATAACTTTTGTTTCGGTAAAGATATTTGAATAAAACTTGGTATGTATGTAGCTTATATCAAGACAAAGGCTGGGATTGATTTTGGGGTTTCTGGGGTCAAGGTCAAGGTCATTGTTACTTAAAATAGAAAAAGGGTTTCGGTCAATAACTTAGCTTAGGAATGAGCTATCATGATGAAACTTGGTGTATAGAAAACTTATATAAAGTTGTAGCTTGGGATTGATTTTGGGGTTTCTGGGATCAAGGTCAAGGTCATTGTTACTAAAAATAGGGTTAGGGTTAGGGTTTAGGGTTAGGGTTAGGGTTATGGATGTGCTTTAAAGTGGTGCACTGTGATTCAGTATACTTTTTTATTCTTATGAAAAGTGTTGAAAACCTGGTTTCGTGGCATTGCCGCGTTTCTTGTTGTTTATTCGTTTATGTCGTGTTGGGTTACCTGTGGTTTTCCACTTTTTTATTTTATTATCACAGCAGCGTTGTTTGTGCCGTGTGGCGGCCGTTAAAAGTCTCGTCAATCTCTTCAGATCGTTCAGCACGACATTTATGTTGTGTTATTGGTACTGTTTACTTTTTTAGCTTGTACATTTCGGCTTTGTGGTTCCAATACTCCCACTTTAAAAGCTTTGGGTATTGTTTAATAACCCCTTGGGGATGGTGCCTGTTTTTTAATTTTGTCTTTTGGCAGTTTCTGTGATATGCTCCATAACCACAGATCCCGTCTCTAAATTCCAGTGTGTTTAGTTCTGCCCATTGTTTTCTCGTTTAGGGCAAAGGCATTATTTTATCTGGGGACCATACGCCGCTTTTCATGGAATTGCATACTGTGCATCATTGAATGTTCCATGTGCACCGCCGTATGAATACATCTGCGGATGTCTCTAAATTATATTCTAGTACTTATAACATGTGTAAATGTTCTGCTCAACCCGGGGCTAGAGGGCGTAGACGTTAGCTTGCATTTCCACTACCGTCCATGACAGGCCTCAATCAAACCGAGCCTGCAACATTTCGTGTTGGGTGACCTGTGGTTTTCCACTTTTTTATTTTATTTTTGTAGTGGGATACCGCCTTGTATTTCGTCTTTAAAAAAGACAGAAAAACAAAAATTATTCCTCGTATATTTAGATTATAAAAGAAGCATTCTACATTTAACAATAATAGAGAATATATCACACATGAAATACCAAAAATATCATTATCCATTTTACATGATATTATATGACGATATCCTAAAAGTAAAGCTGATATTTACTTGGTATTTCAATACTCTGCTAATACATTATGCGTAGCAATTACATTATTATTCTTATTTCCTCCAAGTTCATGATTTCGTGTTCAGACGTTGGAGCACAAATCTATATTCTGCAGTTTGGACATGTTTATATATTCCAAATACGATGTGGTTAAGAAATGTGCCTGATCAATGAGACGTAATCCATCGGGAAAATACGACCAGATTACAATGAAGATTGGCTAACCAGTTTGTAAGGCTACTTTGTCCGTTCAAGAAACACATTAATATACAAGACTGAATAAAACTTCGCTGTTGTTTGTTCAAAACTGCTTAGTTTATACAAATTTATTTTAGCTCGATTGTGATGAAGGCTTAAGCTTATTTGAACCACTCTCGGGTCCGCTTCCTGGAAAAAACCAGTACTGGTGTCATATGAGAAGTCATGGTCGTGACCACAAAGGGGCTCGAACCCACGACCCCTGGGTTGAGTGGTCGACACCTTAACCACCGCTGCTTTTAAAACTGGTTGAACTTCTTTATTTACCTATGCGCTACAAACAGAAATGAAAGCTACAAAACAAACAGCATCGTTTTAACTATTTTGAAATTATTCTAAAATCAAACCTCGTCTAAAATTCAGCAAGAAATTGGTATACATCACTGGTAATTTTTGGAGTGTAAATAACTTGTTTTTAGCACTTTTTTCGGTTTGAATACATTTGTATAACAATGAAATTAGTTGCTGGTGATCTAAAATACTTTTAATATGTCATTTGGAGTTTAAAACACGTAACCAGATTCTTTAGAAAACCTTTGTATGTTTTTAATAGATGATCTACGATGTAATTTCAAAAGTATTGAAAACCAAGGCATTCTTTGATTATTATGATTACATAATTTTGCACATGATAAACCTAGTACATCATGAATGATTCGGATATACCAAAATAAACAGTTGGTTAACATCATCATCCACTTTCTAAGTTTCTTTCATAAAGTCTGTAGCATCTTGCATTTTATTAGACATGTCCTTTGCACAGTTAAACACATTCAGTATCATTTGCGCCCGAGAATATTAGAACCTGGACATATCAGTTTGTATAAGTAAACAAAGAATTTGTTATTCCTTATTGAGTAATAGATTTGTTTTACAGTTTATAAAGCGCTCTCTGTGAATATCGTTCACAGCATATTACTGTATCAGACTTTCTATTCAAGTATCAAAGAGGCGAAACACCATTATTTCTGATATCGGGTTGTCGTTTATGGGTGGAGTACTTATTTATGCGTGTCAGGCAAAGAAACGGAGCAATTATTTAACAAAAAATAGATTACCGAAGTAAGTGTACATTTATTTCTTAAAAGAAAAGTTCATGTCAGTATGTTTAGATAAATACATTACTTACCGCTCCTTGCAGAGAAATAGATTAATTTGAACATGGGAAATTCGGAGCCCAATTACATTAAAACCTTGGAGGTATATACAAGTATCAAATAGCTTGCTCTTAGTCTTCACAGATGTGTTGATTGGACGTATTACTTTCTCAGTGTGAATGCGGAGAATGAATTCATTACGTGTGTAAGGATTTTAAAAGGAAAGTAGCACATAGAGGTATTGGTAACTATGTATTTTCATTCATGTATTTTGTATATTTTGTCTTCTTGAAGAATTGAAGTATGGGTCTTTGAAAAATTTTGTCATCAAAAGATATAACTTTAAAGTTAGAAAATCCTTATCGATTTATATAAGGCGTGGGGACTGTTACGGTTGTTTCTGGCCCCGGAATTTGAAATAATAAAAATCAGTTAAAAACTGCATAGTTGAAAACTACAACGAAGCATTTAGTTTCAGTGTTAACCACCTAAAGAAATATATTTAAGGCATAAATATATAGAAGTAAATTTTCCGTTTTAATGCCGCCGGTCTAAAGTAGCTAGAAATGGTATTTTAAGCTATTTTATGTATAATTTTGGCGTATTTGGTGAAATTTACATACCTCCACAAATCAGAACCAACGAAATTTTCAAAGTACATATTTTATGATCTTTAATACATATTTTAAGTAATTTTGGTGTTGGTTCTTGCATGCGGAGGGTGTTTAATTTTAAATCAGTGGTATCCAGGTGTAGCGCACCTTGCCTTAGGCAACAGTGTCAACGAATCTGCTTCTTTAAATAAAAACTCTCGTCGTTTTCAATAACTAACAAAACAAAACAAAACAAAAATAAATAATCAGTTTGTTCAGAAGGTTTACCTGGTTCCAACCGACGTCTAGTTCATAGCCGCGGGTTACCCGGTTCGTATACCGTACATCTACAGGGACAGAAAATGCGTAGGTGTTAAAAATCAATAATGGTTTTATTTGTCGATTAAGATTCTCTTTTTATTACATTGAATAAGGAACACTTTTTTTTTGTTCGTGAAGGTTTTGTGGAAGCACACAATTATGCAGTTACCAGGGCATTTAACTAAATTAAATACCATACACGTGGAGTAGTGTTACTAAATGTTATATTAAATGTGTTTTGCCTTATTTTTCTATGCAGCTTGATATGACGACTTTCTCGTCTGAGAAGTTTACTTTTAAAAGCAAATGCTTTTGTTCCCTCCCCGCTTCTTCGGAGGATTCACTCTTAAAGAAATGTCTGTTTTGTCCGCTCTCCACGTCCCCGGTGCAACAATGGTTCAAGTATCAAGAATTAAGATACATTCTATAGTAGAATGGGAATATTCAAATGATAATTTACGTTTTAAATGATTAAATGTCAAAATTGTTATATGAACAACAGTTAACTTGGGAATGTGTTAATATCGTTATATTGCTGCTGTTGACAGTTTAAACTTTCGGTTACTATAGTTACGGAAAGAAATCAACATCAAATGAATCATTTAGACATTAAAATAATGATATGTATTAAACTCTTTCCCGATTTATTAACGTATATGATATAAAAACAAATGAATTTGTGCAAAATTGCAATTTTCAGGTGTTAATGCAGACTAGTTGCCATGGTAACCATCTTTCAGATATTTAATTAAATGTTTCGTTTTATGGCCTATTATTCAGGTCAATTTCTCACTTTGTCTTTTTCAATAGACAGAGCTTATGTGGCTGGCCCAGTATGTACAAATAAAAATATTAAGTTACCGTTCCTTATCAGAAAATGAGCGATTCTTGTGAAAAATACTCCAAGCACTTTGATACTGTAGAAAGTTTTCCAGTCCAGTGTGAATGGTAGTAAAATGTTGATTACCAACGTTATAATATGTTCCTGAATTTATAAGAACAATAAAAGTATTTTAAAAAAATCTTAAGTTGTATTTCTAGCAGTATTCTGGCATGTTCCTCTGTATTGATATACTGACATGTCCATTGCTTACAACTTTGCTAATAAAAAATGCTTCCGTAAAACACCATCATTTTTTTCCATGATATAAATTACGATTGTGTTACGAAACAATTCCTAACAACTCTCTCTGTAAATTTGCTATTCACTGAAAAAATTTGAAAAGGTTATTTCGACTGTCAAATAATAAAACACTTTAAACCTTGGGCACGACAAGCCATTTGTTAAGTGGTTAATATAAATTACATAATTCTTAGAAACTAATACAAATAATACACTAAGAATATTTCAGAAAAGCATCGGTGGTAAACAGGGATGTGCCTAATTATTTTCAAAAATAAATTAATTCCAATTACAGTGAGAAAATTGCTAATTAAATTACCAGCAATTTTCAAAAAGTAATTAATTAATTATAACTATTTTGCCAAAAGTAATTAATTACAATTAATTATTTTATCTCTCATTTGGAAGCTGATGAATTCATGATGTGCACTATGTGTAATACCACGACAGAGTGACAAGTTTTAATATCCATTTTTAACTCGACTATTCGAAGAAAAGGGGAGCTATCCTACTCGCCCCGGCGTCGGCGTGAGCGTTAGCGTGAGCGTGAGCGTCACACAAATATAAAAGTTTGCGTACTACCCCAAATAGTTTGAAAGTCCATCGAGATATTGCTTTCATATTTTGCATTCTTGTTTACCATCATGACCCGTCTGTAAAAAGGAGGAGGCAACTCTACCAAGCATTTTGAATGAATTATAGAATAAATGTTAAAGTTTGCGTACCACCCCAAATATTTTCAAAGTCCATTGAGATATTGCTTTCATATTTTGCATACTTGTTTACCATCATGACCCCAGTCTGTAAAAAGGAGGAGACAACTCTACCAAGTATTTTGACTGAATTATGGCCCCTTTTGGATTTAGAATAAATGTTAAAGTTTGCGTACCACCCCAAATATTTTCAAAGTCCATTGAGATATTGCTTTCATATTTTGCATACTTGTTAACCATCATGACCCCAATCTGTAAAAAGGAGGAGGCAGCTCTATCAAGCATTTTGACTGAATTATGGCTCCTTTTCGACTTAGAACAAATGTTAAAGTTTGCGTACCACCCCAAATATTTTCAAAGTCCATTAACATATATTATACATTCATATTTTGCATACTTGTTTACCATCCAGGGATGTGCCTAATTATTTTCAAAAAATATTGATTAATTCCAATTACATTGAGAAAATTGCTAATTAAATTAAATTAGATTACAAGCCATTTTCAAAAAGTAATTAATTGATTACAATTATTTTGCCAAAAGTAATTAATTACAATTAATTATTTTATCTGGAACAATTCAGTCATTTGCAAAACAATTTTTATTATTCAATATAATTATTTACAATACAAAGCTTTTTTGACAAAATGTGCATAAAAGCAGCAAATCAAATCATTTACTTAATACATGCATGTTAATATCAGCAAATGTCAACATTCCAAATTATTAGGTTTAGTGACTAAAATGTCCACCCAGTGACCACACTTAACAGAACTGAATAGGGATTAACACCTCTAACACCTGATTGTTGATACAACAATACCTGTCAGCTATTTACTGTCACTGTGAAAATTTCACACGCCCATTGATCAGTAAAAAAGTCAAAGTAAGGCCACACCAAATTGATAAGTTGTTCATCGGATTTTTTTCTGAAAAATTTGAGGCGGCGAGCGAAAAAATAATTTAAATATTTTGTTTGGTTTTTGAGAAAATCAGGAGCGAGCGAAGAGCGAAGAAATATATTTGTCTTCATTTGGCTCTCGACTGACTAATAAAAACCTTAAAATAGAATGTATAGCCCTTTTAAATTAAAAAGTAAGTCCCAAGGGATTGAGAAAATCTAACCCGCAGACGCACAACAAAGCGAACTCCTGAAAAAAGGTAATAACATTGTCATACAGTACAGTCGAATATTTACTGCTATGAAAATGTAACATTCTTAGCTGACTTTACAAAGTTTTTGATACATCAAATATCAATGTGAGTGTTGCTAGATCTATTAAAGCTTCTGATTTGAAACTTAGAACAGTTATTTACTGTCAAAGTCTACACCAGGAGAAACAATACTCTTAAGTCTGAATCTAGACAGAGTTATGCCCCTTTTTAACATAGAATATTTTTAATTAAGTTTTATATAATGACCAATAGCTCTGTACTTTAATAGCTTCTGACTATTATGCCCCTTTACTGGAAAAGCTCTGATTTAGAAAAGTCGAGCATGATGTCTTATGTACAGCTCTTTTTTCTAACTTTAAACTTTCATAACATATTAAATTTGTTGAAACAAAGTCTCAATTAAAGTCTGAAATGGAGATTAACGTGCATTAACATTAGTCTACTAAATGATTGGAAAATTTGAAAATCAAAACTGTCCTGAAAACAACTCGTAATGTAAATTCCGTACCCAACCAACTTTCGTATACAAATGCTGATCATTTGGACAGGAAAAAACAGAAAACAGATAAGTGACATGCATCAATAAGTATTTATCCTTACCAAAATAATGTAGATTGATGTTATCAAACAAATTAGTATGTTTTTCCTCATCCAGTTTTCAATGAAATAAATCGATTTTTGTAGTATGATTTGAAGAAAATGGCGTAACTGCATAAAGGGGAAATAACTTTAATGCAACTAAATATAAGTATTATGATTTATTATAGACGATGTGTGCGTAGTATGTATTTATTTTGATTAAAATCCATTTGAGAACAATCTGGGACTAGAAGTATAAGCATTTATACACTTTTACGTCCGTAAAAAGTAGCGCACCAAAAAATTTTGGATTGATTTTTTTCAATGGGGCGAGCGCAAGCCAAAAACAAACAAAAAAATTTTTTTTTGTGTTTCTGAAAATATACGAGCGGCAAATCCGATGAACAACTTTTTAATTTGGTGAGGCCTAATTGAAAGTAATTAGATTTAATTGACAATTACAACCCAAATCTAAGTCAGTAATTAATTAATTTCAATTACTTTAATTTACTTTGTGCTTAATTATTCATTATTTTCAATTAGATCGAAATTTGTAATTAATTATAATTAATTCTAACACGATCCGATTCATTTTCCTATTAATCAAAGAAGGCAGAAAACAGTGAATTATTATAAAACAAATCACTGTTCTGACGACACAGTTATTACGTCATGGCGTCAAACGGCATAGCGGCGCGCTGGAAAAGAAACCGATTGAAAACGGGCAAATATTTAATTAATGCCGTCAAGGATGTACTTAAAATCCTTTGTAACGTGTTAGAATCGAAATAATATATCTCATTTAGTGATTTGCTCTTGAATAAATCATTGTTTGTCGTTCAGATGCGTATTATTATATCACTCGGGCAGCGCCCTCGTGATATAATTCCTTCGCATCTGAACTCCAAACAATGATTTATTCAACGACAAATCACTGGATGAGATATATTATTTCTTAATTTAATTATAATTATAATTAGGCACATCCCTGTAACCATCATGACCCCAGTCTGTAAAAAGGAGGAGGCAACTCTATCAAGAATTTTGACTGAATTATGGCCCCTTTTCGACTTAGAATATGCTTATTGTAATGTTAAAGTTTTACTCATTGCTTATATTATACTATCAAGCACTGAGAATAGTCGAGCGCGCTGTCCACTGACAGCTCTTGTCTGTACATTCCTAATTATTAGGTTTAGTGAATAAAATGTATCACACTTAACAGAACTGAATAGGGATTAACACCTCTAACACCTGATTGTGAAATTACTGTTGAAGAAATAGAAAAGTTATTTTATCTATGAATAGAAATAAGAGTCCCGATTTTAATAATATTGTTGCGGACTTTTTTTATAGAGCTAAAGCATTTATAAGTTCATATTTATGTATTATTTTTAACAAAGTTTTTGATTCCGGTGTATATCCAGAAAACTGGACTAAAGGTATCATTGTATCTATTCATAAAAATGGTGATAAAGACAATCCTGCTAATTATAGAGGAATAACATTGGTTAGTATCATGGGTAAGATTCTATCGATTTGATCGCTGTGCGTGCGGCTACGTAGTTTCCGTCTAATGAAAAGAAACTTTTCCGTTCTCGGAATGTCTCAGTCGAGTCTTCGAATGAGCGTCCACACTGAAACTTTATCAATGTCTTCCTTATACTCGAAATCGCGCCGATCTTCCTCTTATTTCTATACATTCAGTCCTCATTATCAATATTCATATCAATCTTATCAATAAGACCCTATTAGAATGTAAAGCGTTTTGTTTGGATATCAGAGAGTAGGACCTTTCAAACTATTCAAACCAGAAACTGATATACTGAAAAGCTATATACAGTTTATTTTAATCTCTCTACAAATGGTGTGAGGTAATCGGCAATTTTGGTTCCAGAGTTTGTTCTGAAGCCAAGCTGTGCTATGTCTTTCGCAACAAGACCTAAATATTTCGGCAAGAATGGGTATTTGAAATGATTACATACCTTTGCTCATTGAAAAATATTTCGTTAAAAGACATTTCATATCAGTTCAAGGTTTTCTTCCATAAACTTTATAGAACATATGCCATAACGGTAACCTGCAATGTTGCTTTGTCACACATTATGTGGATGCAACTGAATATAAAATAAACCAGAACACTTATTGATCTCCCGCCATTATTACTGATATTCAGTTTCAGGGCAATCTGACTTAAGTACTTGATCTTCTAAACGAAGATCTGAGAACGACCTATTCACATACGTCTTCTGCATATTTTGGATTTCCAATATTGCTATTTTTGTTTTCGCAAATCTATTTTTATTTGAACCAATCAGACGACTTGTTCCAATATCAAAGAGTAAGAAATGTGGAGTCATTCCAGGGGTCGAAGCCGGTACCCCTCGCTTACAGAGCAAGTGGCCTACCGACTGCGCTAACCGGCTATCTGACACATGACGACATAAGATTTGTAAATATAAAAAATCAAGGCTAAATAGAAATTTGCAAAATGTTGTAAGTTAAGCTGTGATTGGCTAGCGAAAGGGTCGTCAGAACGGGGCTATCAATAGCTCGTTCTCAGATCCTATGCGTAGCGTAATAGGAGATGTACTTTAGTCAGATTGGTTTCAGGGCAACGTATTATTGAAAAATATATAGGACGACTTACATTTCCCAAGTTTAGTGACTAAATGGCTGCTTATTTGGCCTTCATTTAATATTCTAATTAGATTATCCTATCTTCGACTTTTCCATGTACTTCTCATAATCATCTATTCGGAACAGCACTTGTTTGCATTATTTCATGCATCTATTCATCATAATAAGTTTACACCATTCATACTGTAGTGTTATCCAGCTTTCAATATAGTTTAAATATTAAACTGACTGGCCTAGTCAATATTATTATAAGGAAATATGTGTTACAAAAAACGACAATCATGTTGAACGTTTTGGTCAAAGTTAGTTTAAAAAACAATTGCGTTATTTGCATGAAATGTTTGGATGGTTTTCAACTAAATTCTCGGAAATAAAGCAATTCAAGTCCTGTTAAATTTCTGCTACCATTTTGTTCTAAGTATAACAGACAATATCAGTTATAAAATGTACATGCAAAAACAACATTGGGATTCTTCAGTTAGAATATGTTTTGTGTGAAGATTGACAAAATATATTTTCTGTAAGATAGGCTGTTAATTCTCAAGTGATTCCAAACACGGCTTCTTAATTAAGAGAAAAAAAAAAGAGAAAGAAACACTGATGTATTCGAGGGAGTGGGCAAATTGCTTGATTTTGTCATTACCAATGTCAAGGTTTTAAAATGACTTATAAAATTTATGTTTGACAGTCTCCTATGAAGCTGACTGATTTATGCATGTTGTTAATTGACACAAACTATACACAGATCCATTGGAAGCATAGAACGAAATCTAGCAAAGAATAACAGATTCGGTTTGATTTACTGAGAGGCAATGCAATGTTCTACCAAGTACCAGTTTTCACGGAATTCTGTTAATTATAAGCATTTAATGGATATCATGACCACAAAATACCAGGTTTATCTAAGAAATAATAGTTCCCAAACGTGGTTTATCGTAGAATAACCCGAGTTTTGAGTTCTTATGCGTAAGAATATATTACGAAGCCGGAGGCCTGAGTGATATATTGTTTCGCATAAGAACGAAAAACTCGGGTTATTCTAGGATAAATCACACTTGGGAACTTATTATGTCGATTCTAACACGACATACTAGCATCAACAGTACTAGGAAAAATGGTAACTATTTTTACGACCGCGCTACGCACCAGGATCGGATGACGTCATTGCACGCGATTGGTTTATTGCAGAATAACCCGAGATAGATTTTACTCTACATGTATGTAGGTTATTTGCTGGTCGTGTTAGAATTAAAAAGAATCACACGCTGGAGAAGAATGGTGAATTCTTAAGTGTGCAGTTGGACGCTGACCGTTACAGTACTTATTTTTGAAAGTAGGTCAGTGCTTTGTCATCAGAAACATCTAACTTAAAGCATGAAATAATGCCAACAAGTGCTGTTCCGAAAATCACCTAAAATCTCTTTTGTTTCGGGGGAACAATGAAGTTTACAATAAGGGTACAGTTTCTTCCCGTTTCGGTACTTGTATTTGAAGTTAGGTCAGTACTTATTTATCTGCAATAATATAAGCATACGACAGCAAAAGCCACGGGGTCGCTCATACAAAACTCAGCTAATCTATTAATTACGCAACATCTCAAAGAGCTAAATGTCACCTTATATCTAGGTTAATTTTCTACAAACCATTCTTTGCGTCTTTTGATTTTATGTTGGTTCAACAATCTGCCAAAACCGTTGATCAATCTGAAATTGACAACAGAATGTTTTCTCTCCGAAAACGAGCTATTATGCGATATATTGTCTGGGCGTTTGTTGCTGTTTCCACATAATCACAGTGGGCTTTAGAATCTCAAAACGTTAAGATCGGACTGAAAAGATTTGTTCGGAAAATACACATACGATATTTCGCCTTGATGAAGGAAGACACTGCAACACTGACTGTTCAATAGCGATACCCAACTGTGCTCCTTTACACGTTATTGTCTATTTGCTGTAATTATGACGCTATGACGTAATAATTGTGACGTCAGAAAAATGAATTGTTGAATAATAACACACAGTTTTCAGCCTTCTTTGTTTAACAGGAAAACAAATCTAGTAATGTTAGAATATCCGTTTAATACGAAAGCTATATAGTAATGTTTGTACAATTCCGTCAAAATTATCATTATCATTAGTGAAAAAGCAGTTTCTAACTTAAGTTGTAAAAGATGTATATACAGTAGGCCTAAGCAGACTTTAAGACGTAAACTGAAGATTTTACTTCATAAAAAACGTTGACAAAAACAAAAATCTAATTCAAAGAACTTAGCCTATAGCCGCGAAACCCTACAACAATGTGTGTATCGATGTATACATACTGAATAGGTACACAATTAGACATAGAATCAATAAAGTAAGATTAGAAAAACGAGGACAAAAGAACGAAACAAAAAGGCTAAATTCCAGTGTGTTTAGTTCTGCCTATTGTTTTCTCGTTTAGGGCAAAGGCATCAATTTATCTAGGGACATTATGCCGCTTTTCATGGAATTGCACACTATGCATCATTAAGGTTCCATGTGCACCGCCGTATGAATACATCTGCGGATGTCTCTAAATTATATTCTAATACTTATAACATGTGTAAATGTTGACGGCTAGAAGGCGTGGACGATAGCTTGCATTTCTACTACCGTCCATGAACAGGCCCAGTCAAACCGGGCCTGCAACATTTTGAACCAAGTTTTCAACGAAAACCTGAGTTATCAGATTGGGATATGTCGTTGGTCGGGCGGGCGGGCGGCGGCGTCAAACTGGTGTTTCCGGTCAATAACTTTTGTTTCGGTAAAGATATTTGAATAAAACTTGGTATGTATGTAGCTTATATCAAGACAAAGGCTGGGATTGATTTTGGGGTTTCTGGGGTCAAGGTCAAGGTCATTGTTACTTAAAATAGAAAAAGGGTTTCGGTCAATAACTTAGCTTAGGAATGAGCTATCATGATGAAACTTTGTGTATAGAAAACTTATATAAAGTTGTAGCTTGGGATTGATTTTGGGGTTTCTGGGATCAAGGTCAAGGTCATTGTTACTAAAAATAGGGTTAGGGTTTAGGGTTAGGGTTAGGGTTATGGTTGTGCTTTAAAGTGGTGCACTGTGATTCGGTATACTTTTTTATTCTTATGAAAAGTGTTGAAAACCTGGTTTCGTGGCATTGCCGCGTTTCTTGTTGTTTATTCGTTTATGTCGTGTTGGGTTACCTCTGGTTTTCCACTTTTTTATTTTATTATCACAGCAGCGTTGTTTGTCCCGTGTGGCGGCCGTTAAAAGTCTCGTCGATCTCTTCAGATCGTTCAGCACGACATTTATGTTGTGTTATTGGTACTGTTTACTTTTTCAGCTTGTACATTTCGGCTTGGTGGTTCCAATCCTCCCATTTTAAAAGCTTTTGGTATTGTTTAATCACCCCTTGAGGATGGTGCCTGCTTTTTGATTTTGTCTTTTGGCAGTTTCTGTGATATGCTCCATAACCACAGATCCCGTCTCTAAATTCCAGTGTGTTTAGTTCTGCCCATTGTTTTCTCGTTTAGGGCAAAGGCATTATTTTATCTGGGGACCATACGCCGCTTTTCATGGCTTTGCACTATGTGCATCATTGAATGTTCCATGTGCAACGCCGTATGAATACATCTGCGGATGTCTCTAAATTATATTATAGTACTTATAACATGTGTAAATGTTCTGCTCAACCGGGGGCTAGAGGGCGTAGACGTTAGCTTGCATTTCCACTACCGTCCATGAACAGGCTCAATCAAACCGAGCTTGCAACATTTCGTGTTGGGTGACCTGTGGTTTTCCACTGTTTTATTTTATTTTTGTTGTGGGATACTGCCTTGTATTTCGTCTTTAAAAAAGACAGAAAAACAAAAATTATTCCTCGTATATTTAGATTATAAAAGAAGCATTCTATATTTAACAATAATAGAGAATATATCACACATGAAATACCAAAAATATCATTATCCATTTTACATGATATTATATGACGATATCCTAAAAGTAAAGTTGATATTTACTTGGTATTTCAATACTCTGCTAATACATTATGCGTAGCAATTACATTATTATTCTTATTTCCTCCAAGTTCATGATTTCGTGTTCAGATGTTGGAGCACAAATCTATATCATGTTTGGACATGTTTATATATTCCAATTACGATGTGGTTAAGAAATGTGCCTGATCAATGAGACGTAATCCATCGGGAAAATACGACCAGATTACAATGAAGATTGGCTAACTAGTTTGTAAGGCTACTTTGTCCGTTCAAGAAACACATTAATATACAAGACTGAATAAAACTTCGCTGTTGTTTGTTCAAAACTGCTTAGTTTATACAAATTTATTTTAGCTCGATTGTGATGAAGGCTTAAGCTTATTTGAACCACTCTCGGGTCCGCTTCCTGGAAAAAACCCGTACTGGTGGCATATGAGAAGTCATGGTCGTGACCCCAAAGGGGCTCGAACCCACGACCCCTGGGTTGAGTGGCCGACACCTTAACCACCGCTCCTTTTAAAACTGGTTGAACTTCTTTATTCACCTATGCGCTACAAACAGAAATGAAAGCTACAAAACAAACAGCATCGTTTTAACTATTTTGAAATTATTCTAAAATCAAACCTCGTCTAAAATTCAGCAAGAAATTGGTATACATCACTGGTAATTTTTGATGTGTAAATAACTTGTTTTTAGCACTTTTTTCGGTTTGAATACATTTGTATAACATGAAATTAGTTGCTGGTGATCTAAAATACTTTTAATATATCATTTTAATATATCAGTTTAAAACACGTAACCAGATTCTTTAGAAAATATTTGTATGTTTTTAATAGATGATCTATGATGTAATTTCAAAAGTATTGAAAACTAAGGCATTCTTTGATTATTATGATTATATAATTTTGCACATGATAAACCTAGTACATCATGAATGATTCGGATATACCAAAATAAACAGTTGGTTAACATCATCATCCACTTTCAAAGTTTCTTTCATAAAGTCTGTAGCATCTTGCATTTTATTAGACATGTCCTTTGCACAGTTAAACACATTCACTATCATTTGCGCCCGAGAATATTAGAACCTGGACATATCAGTCTGTATAAGAAAACAAATAATTTATCATTCCTTATTGAGTAATAGATTTGTTTAACAGTTTATAAAGCGCTCTCTGTGAATATCGTCCCCTGCATATTACTGTATCAGACTTTCTATTCAAGTATCAAAGAGGCGAAACACCATTATTTCTGATATCGGGTTGTCGTTTATGGGTGGAGTACTTATTTATGCGTGTCAAAAACGGAGCAATTATTTAACAAAAAATAGATTACCGAAGTAAGTGTACATTTATTTCTTAAAAGAAAAGTCCATGTCAGTATGTTTAGATAAATACATTACTTACCGCTCCTTGCAGAGAAATAGATTAAATTCGGAGCCCAATTACATTAAAACCTTAGAGGTATATACAAGTATCAAATAGCTTGCTCTTAGTGTTGACAGATGTGTTGATTGGACGTATTACTTTCTCAGTGTGAATGCGGAGAATGAATTCATTACGTGTGTAAGGATTTTAAAAGGAAAGTAGCACATAGAGGTATTGGTAACTATGTATTTTCATTCATGTATTTTGTATATTTTGTCTTCTTGAAGAATTGAAGTATGGGTCTTTGAAAAATTTTGTCATCAAAAGATATAACTTGAAATTTTGAAAATCCTTATCGATTTATGTAAGGCGTGGGACTGTTACGGCTGTTTCTGGTCCCAAAATTTGAAAAAAAATAAAAATCAGTTGAAAACTGCATAATTGAAAACTACAACGAGGCATTTAGATTTAGTGGTAACCACCTAAACAAATATATTTAAGGCATAAATGTGTAGAAGTAAATTTTCCGTTTATATGCCGTCGGTCTAAAAGTAGCTAGAAATGGTATTTTAAGCTTTTTTATGTATAATTTTGGCGTATTTGGTGAAATTTACATACCTCCGCAAATCAGAACAAACGAAATTTTCAAAGTACATATTTTATGATCTTTAATACATATTCTAAGTAATTTTGGTGTTGGTTCTTGCATGCGGAGGGTGTTTAATTTTAAATCAGTGGTATCCAGGTGTACGCGCACCTTGCTTTAAGCGTCAGTGTCAACGAATCTGCTCCTTTAAATAAAAACTCTCGTCGTTTTCAATAACTAACAACAATAAATAAATAAATAAATAATCAGTTTGTTCAGAAGGTTTACCTGGTTCCAACTGATGTCTAGTTCATAGCCGCGGGTTACCCGGTTCGTATACCGTACATCTACAGAAAATGCGTAGGCGTTAAAAATGCAATAATTGTTTTATTTGTCGATTGAGAGTCTCTTTTTATTACATTGAAAAAAAAAACACTTGTTTTTTTTTGTTCGTGAAGGTTTTGTGGAAGCACACAATTATGCAGTTACCAGGGCATTTAACTAAATAAAATACCATACACGTGGAGTAGTGCTACTAAATGTTATATTAAACGTGTTTTGCCTTATTTTTCTATGCAGCTTGATATGACGACTTTCTCGTCTGAGAAGTTTACTTTTAAAAGCAAATGCTTTTGTTCCCCTCCCCGTTTCTTTGGAGGATTCACTCTTAAAGAAATGTCTGTTTTGTCCGCTCTCCACGTCCCCGGTGCAACAATGGTTCAAGTATCAAGAATTAAGATACATTCTATAGTAGAATGGGAGTATTCAAATGATAATTTACGTTTTAAATGATTAAATGTCAAAATTTTTAAATGAACAACAGTTAACTTGAGAATGTGTTAATATCGTTATAATGCTGCTGTTGACAGTTTAAACTTTCGGTTACCATAGTTACGGAAAGAAATCAACATCAAATGAATCATTTAGACATTAAAATAATGATATGTATTAAACTCTTTCCCGATTTATTAACGTATATGATATAAACACAAATGAATTTGTACAAAATTGCAATTTTCAGGTGTTAATGCAGACTAGCTGCCATGGTAACCATCTTTCAGATATTTAATTAAATGTTTCGTTTTATGGCCTATTATTCAGGTCAATTTCTCACTTTGTCTTTTTCAATAGACAGAGCTTATGTGGCTGGCCCAGTATGTACAAATAAAAATATTAAGTTACCGTTCCTTATCAGGAAATGAGCGATTCTTGTAAAAAATACTCCAAGCATTTTGATACTGTAGAAAGTTTTCCAGTCCAGTGTGAATGGTAGTAAAATGTTGATTACCAACGCTATAATATGTTCCTGAATTTATAAGAACAATAAAAGTATTTTAAAAAAATCTTAAGTTGTATTTCCAGCAGTATTCTCGCATGTTTCTCTGTATTGATATACTGACATGTCCATTGCTTACAACTTTGCTAATACAAAATGCTTCCGTAAAACACCATCATTTTTTTTCCATGATATAAATTACGATTGTGTTACGAAACAATTCCTAACAACTCTCTCTGTAAATTTGCTATTCACTGAAAAAATTTGAAAAGGTTATTTCGACTGTCAAATAATAAAACACTTTAAACCTTGGGCACGACAAGCCATTTGTTAAGTGGTTAATATAAATTACATAATTCTTAGAAACTAATACAAATAATACACTAAGAATATTTCAGAAAAGCATCGGTGGTAAACAGGGATGTGCCTAATTATTTTCAAAAATAAATTAATTCCAATTACAGTGAGAAAATTGCTAATTAAATTACCAGACATTTTCAAAAAGTAATTAATTAATTACAATTATTTTGCCAAAAGTAATTAATTACAATTAATTATTTTATCTCTCCTTTGGAAGGATAAAATGTTTTAGAGCTGATGAATTCATGATGTGCACTATGTGTAATACCACGACAGAATGACAAGTTTCAATATCCATTTTTAGCTCGACTATTCGAAGAATAGGGGAGCTATCCTACTCGCCCCGGCCTCGGCGTGAGCGTTAGCGTGAGCGTGAGCGTCACACAAATATAAAAGTTTGCATACCACCCCAAATATTTTCAAAGTCCATTGAGATATTGCTTTCATATTTTGCATACTTGTTTACCATCATGTCCCCAGTCTGTAAAAAGGAGGAGGCAACTCTACCAAGCATTTTGACTGAATTATAGAATAAATGTTAAAGTTTGCGTACCACCCCAAATATTTTCAAAGTCCATTGAGATATTGCTTTCATATTTTGCATACTTGTTTACCATCATGACCCCAGTCTGTGAAAAGGAGGAGACAACTCTACCAAGTATTTTGACTGAATTATGGCCCCTTTTCGACTTAGAATAAATGTTAAAGTTTGCGTACCACCCCAAATATTTTCAAAGTCCATTGAGATATTGCTTTCATATTTTGCATACTTGTTTACCATCACAACCCTAGTCTGTAAAAAGGAGGAGGCAACTCTATCAAGCATTTTGACTGAATTATAGCCCCTTTTCGACTTAGAATAAATGTTTAAGTTTGCGTACCACCCCAAATATTTTCAGAATCCATTAAAATATATTATACTTTCATATTTTGCATATTTGTTTACCATCCAGGGATGTGCCTAATTATTTTCAAAAAATATTAATTAATTCCAATTACATTGAGAAAATTGCTAATTAAGTTAAATTAAATTACAAGCCATTTTCAAAAAGTAATTAATTAATTACAATTATTTTGCCAAAAGTAATAAATTATAATTAATTATTTTATCTGTAACAATTCAGTCATTTGCAAAACAATTTTTATTATTCAATATAATTATTTACAATTCAAAGCTTTTTTGACAAAATGTGCATAAAAGCAGCAAATCAAATCATTTACTTAATACATGCACGTTAATATCAGCAAATGTCAACATTTCAAATTATTAGGTTTAGTGACTAAAATGTCCACCCAGTGACCACAATTAACAGAACTGAATAGGGATTAACACCTCTAACACCTGACTGTTGATACAACAATACCTGTCAGCTATTTACTGTCACTGTGAAAATTTCACACGCCCATTGGTCAGTAAAAAAGTCAAAGTAATTGAAAGTAATTAGATTTAATTGACAATTACAACCCAAATCTAAGTCAGTAATTAATTAATTTCAATTACTTTAATTTAGTTTGTGCTTAATTATTCATTATTTTCAATTAGATCGAAATTTGTAATTAATTATTATTAATTCTAACACGATCCGATTCATTTTCCTATTAATCAAAGAAGGCAGAAAACAGTGAATTATTATAAAACAAATCACTGTTCTGACGTCACAGTTATTACGTCATGGCGTCAAACGGCATAGCGGCGCGCTGGAAAAGAAACCGATTGAAAACGGGCAAATATTTATTTAATGTCGTCAAGGATGTACTTAAAATCCTTTGTAACGTGTTAGAATCGAAATAATATATCTCATTTAGTGATTTGCTCTTGAATAAATCATTGTTTGTCGTTCAGATGCGTATTATTATATCACTCGGGCAGCGCTCTCGTGATATAATTCCTTCGCATCTGAACTCCAAACAATGATTTATTCAACGACAAATCACTGGATGAGATATATTATTTCTTAATTTAATTATAATTATAATTAGGCACATCCCTGTTACCATCATGACCCCAGTCTGTAAAAAGGAGGAGGCAACTCTATCAAGTATTTTGACTGAATTATGGCCCCTTTTCGACTTAGAATATGCTTATTGTAATGTTAAAGTTTTACTCATTGCTTATATGTGACCATGACTGAGAAAATGGGTCCAGATGAGGAAATTTGACATTTTCAGGTTTTTGCATATTTAGAAAGTATAATCATTCAGAAATAAATCCTGAAAATTTCAGATGAAAATCTTCAAAATTGTCAATTTTATGACAGATTTTGTAACATAGATATTAAAAATGAAAACAGTACATTTCAGTTATCCTTTTTTTCTAGTTTATTTCTCACATACTGGTAATGACTAACAATTCTGAAATAAATATATCTTTTGTTACAACTGCATGATATAAATAAGATCCCTTCTTAATACACAAATGATAATCAATTAAAATCTACAACAATTTCTATAAAAATATTTCTAAATTGTGTTACCATGGCAACAAATATACTAAAATCCCTTTCTATGATAAAACTTTTAAAAAAAACATGTTCGCTTGAAATAAGGATTTTAAAAAGCAAAATATTTTAAGGCACATGTATCTACAAAAATAAACTGAAAATTTCCCATGAAAATATTAAGAATGTATGGTTTTATGTTGTTTTTGTAACATGGGTAATAACAACAAGAATAAAAGAGATTTGTCATTGTTTCTTCATAACTTGTCTTTTACATGCTGGTAATAAATGACTACCTTGGAAAAAAAGAACCTTCTATTACTATGAAATTTTTATTTTTGTGATGCTTATTTAAAAACAGAAAATACAGCTAATTTAAATCTTTCATATTTTCTATGAAAACATTATTCAATTGCGTTACCATGGCAACATATGTAATAAATTGCTTTTTCTACAATATACTTAAAAATAAAAGCTTATTTAAAATAAGTTTCTTATAAGTTGAATATTTAGAGGTTTATGTATTCAAAGTAAAATTTGAAAATTTTATGTGAAAAGATCAAAAATGTTTGGTTTTATGACAGATTTCATAACAAGGGAAAATAACCACAAGAATAAACTATTTCAGTCGTTGTTTCTTCAGTTTGTGTTTCACTTATTGGTAATCATGGCTATTTTTAAATAAATGAATCTTTTTTTTACAAAGAATATTTAGATATTCACTTAAAGTGCAAACATCTAGCTGGCTAAAAGTCCTTCACATTTTCATAAAAACATTATTAAATTATGTTACCATGGCAACATATGCATTTGATTCTGTTTTTACAATAATACTTAAAAACGACTAAATTTAAAAGTGTTTCAGATAACTTGAATATTATAAAGTGGTATGTATTCAAAAATTTTATCTCAAAACTCCATGTTAAAAAAAAATAAAATCTTTTGTTTTATGACAGTGTTTTTTACATGAGTAATAACTATAAAATAAGACTTTTCTGTCATTGTTTCTTCCATAACTTGCCTTTTACTGCTGGTAATAAATTACTATTTTGAAATAAATGAAACATATATTACTATTGATTTTTTATTGTTTATACTTATCTGAATACAGAAAGTACGCTAATTAAAATTTTCCATATTTTGTTTTAGTTAAGAAAATTGTGTTACCAGGGGCGACATATGTTTTAAATTCCCTTTTCCTACAATAATGCTTAAAAACAAGAGCTTATTTTAAAAAGTATTTCTATAAGTTATATATTGAAAGTACAAGTATTCAGGAAAGAAATCTGAAAATTTCACATAAAAACTTTAAAACAGTTCTGTCTGTAACAAAAGTAGTTATCATAAGAATAAACATTTCAGTCATCCTTTCCTCATAATCTGTTTTTTCACTGGCTAGTTATAACTGAAAATTTACTGAAGAAAGTGAACATTCTTTTTACATTACATTATATACGTAGATCCCTTATTGAAATACAAATCTATAATTTCAATGAATATAATTTGAATTATGTTACCATGGCAACATACATACTAAATTCTTTTTCTAAAAATACTTTAAATTTAATTAACACAACAGCTTAATTTTTGATTGAAGGTTACACTGCTACAAGCTCTGGTGAAAAGTAAATATTTATTTCCCCCAATCTTTAATGTAGGTAACTGAAACTACAACCTTTACTTGATGTTTACCTTAACAGTTTAAACACATCTATATGAACAGCAAAACAGGCTAAAGTGTTGTATATTAAAACGTTTGAATTCATCAACAATTTCTATCTTTTATATTCACTTTCTTTTTTCAGTTCTCAGAAAAATCCTCATCAATCCAATTTTCAGTTCAAGGGTTTGGGGACAAACAGAACCCTTTGACTTTTCAGACAAATACTATTTTTCTTATGAGTTCTACAGGTAAAATTGTCAGGCTTGTGTCATTCCATGTCAATAATGTTCGTTTGGCAAGGGGGAGTAGATTTTAGTAAGTTAACTGTACTGTCATTTTTAAGACTAACAATCCAGGTGTTTCTGCAAACATGATAAAGTGGTAATATTGGTTTCTTCTTCAAAAGTTTAAATATTGTGATAAGATATTTCCCTCCACTGGTAGAATGTGACAGAATTAAATCTTTGTTGACCAACTGTGTTGTTATGATATTTCTTTCATGACTGACACACTGTGTCAGCAATATCATGTTATTATTAAAGGTTCGCATTCCCCTCCCCACAGATTCTTCTAAATTCAAAAGTGCAATTTCAGATTCAAACTTTGCATGGTCTGTGATCATTGTTGAATATTCAATCGATCTGTGATATCTGTAACAAATAAGTAAACATTTTATTTTATATAATTAACCTGGGAGTCACTTTATTTAATAAAAGCAGGGTTATCACTATTTGATAATAGATGATTCTTAAAACCCAAATGCTTTTAAAAATTATTGACAAACAGACTGACAACAGCGGCTGTCAGTATATAAAATGTACTTTGTTTGTAGATTGGTTACTGCAAATAGGATGTTCTAAAACACATTTTTTTGCATTTATTTTTTTACCCTTAACCTGCTAAATTTGTAAAATGGACTACTCCATCTTTAAATAGAGACAGTCCATTAATAGCTTATAGGGGGTTCTAATAGAAAATTTGCTGACTAAGTATCAAAAACGCAGATCATGATCAGACTGCACAGATTTTGCAGGTTGATCTTGATCTGCCACTGGTTGCAAAGGCAGACACAGCGCCTCATGCAGCCTAAGGGTTTTAAAAGTTAACACTGTTTTAACAGCTATCAAAAATGGTTGTTACCCAGTAAACTCTCCACAGACCATAAACCCCAGCAAGATGTTATTTCTTTTCTAGCTAGCAGCATTTTCAAAAAGGAATACCAATACAGGTAGTGATGTACCATGCTCACAAGTTGTTCTGCCCCTTAAACCAACTGAGTTGCTTTCATAAACAAGAGGAAACACCCTGCCTTCCTGAAAAAAAATTAAAAGTCTTTGGTAAAAGTATCTGTTATCTTCAGGGATCTCAGGAAACCCTTTTCAGTTTTTTCATTCTAATCCATATTCTTGGTGCAATAAAACTGGTAAAAAAATCAATCACATAACGATGTCTATGTCAAGAATGGGTTAATTAAATCTGAAAATAATCATATTACAATTAAACTAAATTACAATTAATTGATTTACTTCAAATAATAAATTAAAATTCCTATTATTTAGAACTATTCTACAACTTAATGAGATATCAACTTTATAACATGTACATGTAGTGTTAAGCATTCAAATTATCCATGTACTTATTGAGTGCCACAAACTTTTCCCAGGCTAATAGCTAATGTAATGAAAACTTTACACCAACTGATCCTCCTCAAAACCAGATTGTTGAAATTAAATTTCAATAATGCCAGTTTTGACAGTTTTTAAAAGCCATTTAATAGTCATAGTACATGTACATACATTGTACAAATCATAAGTGTAGAAGTAGACTTATTTTGTATTGGCTCCAAACAAAACCTTGACAGAGGTATAAATAAATAATATATTGCATTAAAACTATAATAAGAGCCTTTAGCTGCATGTTACTTACCTGATTCCCCAAAGCACATCAAAATATGTTACATTTTCTTGAGATCTTAAAGTTAACAGACCAATTTCCCTGGCTGTGGGTATATGAACTAGTTGTAGTGGAATGAACCATCAAAGGAACAAGGAATATTACTGAAAGAAGATACATTACAGTACCGTAAACATCACTAAAAATCAAAAACTCACTACTAAATTAATAATGTGATTTGAAAGGTTTCATTTTAAATTACACAAAATACTTTAAAAGTTATTATACTATGAATCTATTTTTTTAAAGGATCATAAATTGTTTTACACACAGCAAGGCTCCAAAATTTCAAAATAAAGATTTTCATTATATGGCATTAATTTTCCCCCTATCCATATACAATCATCCTGTTACAAACATTCTGAATCAAAAATAATGGAAAGAGAGTAGTCACCAGACAGAAATAACATGACTTATGAGACCCACAGCAAAAACAGTTACCATTTTATAAACGGAAGTGTCTAGACATCCGGTAACCAGAAACCTACCAGTGTTCTAGCCGACCGGTAACAGGATGCCTAGCCTATCCTATCCTATAGGGGTTTTCTAGGCGTCCGGTAATCAATTTTTTAAAATATTGTATATGCCTTTTCAGGTGAATATTCAGACTTATGCAAAAAAATATGATACAATAAATTTATTCATTACAGTATTCAATGTAAAAAGATCGCCAAACAGCTAGAAAAAAATTAGCGGAGATGCTAGTTGTCTTGTTGCCGGACAGCTAAATGCAGGGTAGGCGTCCGGTTACTGGACATCTACATATTTCCTTTTAAAATACCTTGGCTACTACTGTGAGAGGGGAATTTTCGAGAAATCATCTGACATAGGCAGGGATCGATAAGTCTGCATCAAATTTATTATTTATCATAGCTACATGTATATTGACTTTTTTTTTATTTTTTTTTCCATAAATAATCTTTTCTAGTCAAAGGACAATGAAATAATTTGATGAATTTCCCGGTCACCTTGAGTAAGAAGCTGCCTTCCTTCAATAATCTTTGTGATAACCCAAAATGGGGCCCTTTTGGGATTAAATACACTGGCATAGTGAAATCATCTGTGTTTAGTGGCCACAAATAAATTTCATAAATTTCCCTCTTTATGTTTGGATTCACTTCCGGGTAAAAGACAGACTTTTTTCAGTGAAAGTTTCAAATATATTAGAGAATCTACATTAACAACTGTTTATAAACGGTACTTAAACCCAAAACACTAAACAGTAAATTTACAAGTCTCAGATTCCTCCCTCGTTGAACAAAGGTAGATAAACAAAGTAAACTTCACACGCTTCCCTGATAAAATCCGAAACCGGAAACATATTGAAGGGGAAACAACTGATTTTGAACGAAATATTTTGCCTCAGGCGAAATACCACTATTTTTTTTACAGGTCTGATGTCTAAATATTCTTTCTCTAGTTGGCTGTTATCAATCATGTAACAAGCAGTCGTACTTAAACGGTCAAACTTTTGCTAATTAAAACATGTGTAAGAAAGCTGCGCGCGTAAACTTGGCGCAACTTTAAACGTCGTTTCTCGATATTACGTCATGCCGCATCTGGACCGGTTTTCAAAGACGACGTCACATATTATACTATCAAGCACTGAGAATAGTCGAGCGCGCTGTCCACTGACAGCTCTTGTCTGTACATTCCTAATTATTAGGTTTAGTGAATAAAATGTATCACACTTAACAGAACTGAATAGGGATTAACACCTCTAACACCTGATTGTGAAATTACTGTTGAAGAAATAGAAAAAGTTATTTTATCTATGAATAGAAATAAGAGTCCCGATTTTAATAATATTGTTGCGGACTTTTTTATAGATGCTAAAGCATTTATAAGTCCATATTTATGTATTACTTTTAACAAAGTTTTTGATTCGGGTGTATATCCAGAAAACTGGACTAAGGGTATCATTGTACCTATTCATAAAAATGGTGATAAAGACAATCCTGCTAATTATAGAGGAATAACATTGGTTAGTATCATGGGTAAGATTCTATCGATTTGATCGCTGTGCGTGTGGCTACGTAGTTTCCGTCTAATGAAAAGAAACTTTTCCGTTCTCGGAATGTCTCAGTCGAGTCTTCGAATGAGCGTCCACACTGAAACTTTATCAATGTCTTCCTTATACTCGAAATCGCGCCGACCTTCCTCTTATTTCTATACATCCAGTCCTCTTTATCAATATTCATATCAGTCTTATCAATAAGACCCTATTAGAATGTAAAGCGTTTTGTTTGGATATCAGAGAGTAGGACCTTTCAAACTATTCAAACCAGAAACTGATATACTGAAAAGCTATATACAGTTTATTTTAATCTCTCTACAAATGGTGTGAGGTAATCGGCAATTTTGGTTCCAGAGTTTGTTCTGAAGCCAAGCTGTGCTATGTCTTTCGCAACAAGACCTAAATATTTCGGCAAGAATGGGTATTTGAAATGATTACATACCTTTGCTCATTGAAAAATATTTCGTTAAAAGACATTTCATATCAGTTCAAGGTTTTCTTCCATAAACTTTATAGAACATATACCATAACGGTAACCTGCAATGTTGCTTTGTCACACATTATGTGGATGCAACTGAATATAAAATAAACCAGAACACTTATTGATCTCCCGCCATTATTACTGATATTCAGTTTCAGGGCAATCTGACTTAAGTACTTGATCTTCTAAACGAAGATCTGAGAACGACCTATTCACATACGTCTTCTGCATATTTTGGATTTCCAATATTGCTATTTTGTTTTCGCAAATCTATTTTTATTTGAACCAATCAGACGACTTGTTCCAATATCAAAGAGTAAGAAATGTGGAGTCATTCCAGGGGTCGAAGCCGGTACCCCTCGCTTACAGAGCAAGTGGCCTACCGACTGCGCTAACCGGCTATCTGACACATGACGACATAAGATTTGTAAATATAAAAAATCTAGGCTAAATAGAAATTTGCAAAATGTTGTAAGTTAAGCTCTGATTGGCTAGCGAAAGGGTCGTCAGAACGGGGCTATCAATAGCTCGTTCTCAGATCCTATGCGTAGCGTAATAGGAGATGTACTTTAGTCAGATTGGTTTCAGGGCAACGTATTATTGAAAAATATATAGGACGACTTACATTTCCCAAGTTTAGTGACTAAATGGCTGCTTATTTGGCCTTCATTTAATATTCTAATTAGATTATCCTATCTTCGACTTTTCCATGTACTTCTCATAATCATCTATTCGGAACAGCACTTGTTTGCATATTTCATGCATCTATTCATCATAATAAGTTTACACCATTCATACTGTAGTGTTATCCAGCTTTCAATATAGTTTAAAT
This sequence comes from Mercenaria mercenaria, assembly GCF_021730395.1. Classification (NCBI taxonomy): domain Eukaryota; kingdom Metazoa; phylum Mollusca; class Bivalvia; order Venerida; family Veneridae; genus Mercenaria; species Mercenaria mercenaria. Next base: position 8,497,618 of record NC_069372.1, read on the forward strand.
ATTAAACTGACTGGCCTAGTCAATATTATTATAAGGAAATATGTGTTACAAAAAACGACAATCATGTTGAACGTTTTGGTCAAAGTTAGTTTAAAAAACAATTGCGTTATTTGCATGAAATGTTTGGATGGTTTTCAACTAATTCTCGGAAATAAAGCAATTCAAGTCCTGTTAAATTTCTGCTACCATTTTGTTCTAAGTATAACAGACAATATCAGTTATAAAATGTACATGCAAAAACAACATTGGGATTCTTCAGTTAGAATATGTTTTGTGTGAAGATTGACAAAATATATTTTCTGTAAGATAGGCTGTTAATTCTCAAGTGATTCCAAACACGGCTTCTTAATTAAGAGAAAAAAAAAAGAGAAAGAAACACTGATGTATTCGAGGGAGTGGGCAAATTGCTTGATTTTGTCATTACCAATGTCAAGGTTTTAAAATGACTTATAAAATTTATGTTTGACAGTCTCCTATGAGGCTGACTAATTTATGCATGTTGTTAATTGACACTAACTATACACAGATCCATTGGAAGCATAGAACGAAATCTAGCAAAGAATAACAGATTCGGTTTGATTTACTGAGAGGCAATGCAATGTTCTACCAAGTACCAGTTTTCACGGAATTCTGTTAATTATAAGCATTTAATGGATATCATGACCACAAAATACCAGGTTTATCTAAGAAATAATAGTTCCCAAACGTGGTTTATCGTAGAATAACCCGAGTTTTGAGTTCTTATGCGTAAGAATATATCACGAAGCCGGAGGCCTGAGTGATATATTGTTTCGCATAAGAACGAAAAACTCGGGTTATTCTAGGATGAATCACACTTGGGAACTTATTATGTCGATTCTAACACGACATACTAGCATCAACATTACTAGAAAAAATGGTAACTATTTTTACGACCGCGCTACGCACCAGGATCGGATGACGTCATTGCACACGATTGGTTTATTGCAGAATAACCCGAGATAGATTGTACTGTACATGTATGTAGGTTATTTGCTGGTCGTGTTAGAATTAAAAAGAATCACACGCTGGAGAAGAATGGCGAATTCTTAAGTGTGCAGTTGGACGCTGACCGTTACAGTACTTATTTTTATAAGTAGGTCAGTGCTTTGTCATCAGAAACATCTAACTTAAAGCATGAAATAATGCCAACAAGTGCTGTTCCGAAAATCACCTCAAATCTCTTTTTTTTCGGGGGAACAATGAAGTTTACAATAAGTTTCGGTACTTGTATTTGAAGTTAGGTCAGTACTTATTTATCTGCAATAATATAAGCATACGACAGCAAAAGCCACGGGGTCGCTCATACAGAACTCAGCCAATCTATTAATTACGCAACAAACCATTCTTTGCGTCTTTTGATTTTATGTTGATTCAACAATCTGCCAAAACCGTTGATCAATCTGAAATTGACAACAGAATGTTTTCTCTCCGAAAACGAGCTATTATGCGATATATTGTCTGGGCGTTTGTTGCTATTTCCACATAATCACAATGGGCTTTAGAATCTCAAAACGTTAAGATCGGACTGAAAAGATTTGTTCGGAAAATACACATACGATATTTCCCCTTGATGAAGGAAGACACTGCAACACTGACTGTTCAAAAGCGATACCCAACTGTGCTCCTTTACACGTTGTTGTCTATTTACTGTAATTTTGCTTTTTAATTTTGGGTAGTTATCCGTTAAATACGAAACCTATATATGTTTTGTAAGCCGGTGCTAGCGGGCGTGAGAGGTGTTGCACATTTCATTAACTCTCATGAACAGACTCAATCAAACCGAGTCTGCTATTATTCTTCTTGGTTGCATTCTTTGCTTCGAAAGGATCTTTTTGCAGATTTCATTGTACAGTTCCATCAAAATTATCCTTATCATTAGTGAAAAAGCAGTTTCTGATTTAAGACGTAAAAGATGTATACAAGCAGACCTTTAGGACGTAAACTGAAGTTTTTACTTCATAAAAATGGGGACAAAAATCTAATTCAAAGAACTTAACCTAAAAGCACGAAACCCTACAACAGTTTCTGTATCGATATATACATAATGAATAGGTACACAACTAGACATAGAAACAATAAAGTAAGATTAGAAAAACGAAGACAAAAGAACGAAACAAAAAGGCTTGTAGTGGGGTACCGCCTTGTATTTCGTCTTTAAAAATATAGAAAATTACGAATAATTCTTATATATTTAGATTATAAAAGACGCATCCTACATTTAACGATAACAGAGATTATGTAAGTAATAAAATAACAAAAACATCATAATCCATTTTAAATGATATTATATTACGATTTCCTAAAGGCAAAGATGATATTTTACTTGGTCTTTCAATACTATGCTAATACATGATTATGCGTTATAATTACATTATTATTCTTATTTCCTTCAAGTTCATGATTTCTTGTTCAGATGTTGGGAGCACAAATCTATATTCTGCAGCTTGGACGTATTTATATATTCCAATTACGATGTGGTTAAGAAATGTGCCTGATCAATGAGACGTAATCCATCGGGAAAATACGACCAAATTACAAAAGTACAGATACAATGAAGAATGGTGGCTAATCAGTTTGTAAGGCTCCTATGTCCGTTCATGAAAAGCCATTTATATACAAGACTGAATAAATGTTCAAAACTGCTTGAACATCTTTACCCGCCTATGTACCACAAACAGAAATGAAACCTACAAAATAAATAGCATCGTTTTAACTATTTTGAAATTATTTTAAAATCAGACCTAGCAAATAACTTAACAATTCTTGTAAATTTTGGAGTGTATATCACTTGTCTTTGGTACTTTTTGCTGTTTAAATACATTTGTATAACATGAAAGTAATTGCTGGTAATCTAAAATACTTTTAATATACACACAAACAAATGTATCATTTGGAGTTTAAAACACGTACCCAGATTCTTTAGAAAATCTTTGTATGTCTTTAATAGATGATCTATTATGTCATTTCAAAAGTATTGAAAACCAATGCATTCTTTGATTACTATGATTACATAATTTTGCAAATGATAAACCTAGTACATTGCGAATGATTCGGATACACCGAAATAAACAGTTGGTTAACATCATCAACCCCTTATAAAGTCTATGTTTATTAGACATGTCCTTTTCACAGTTAAACTGCTTACCGCTTAGTCATATTTGCGAAAAAGACTACTTCCGGTTTCGTCGGATTTAAACAGAAACAAAGTAAAACCCTCATTTGGACTTTAAACAGAACAAGTGGTCAATACGGATGTTTTCGGACTGGTTTTGTTTTGATCATTAGCTGCTATACTTGCAGTCTTTGATATAGTTCCTAGATTGCAAAACCAGGAAAGCCTTTCCCTTTAAAAAGAAACTTTATTTTAACAGTTTATAAAGCGCGTTCTGTGAATACCGTTCCCACCATATTACTGTATCAGATTTTCTATTCAAGTATGAAAGAGGCGAAACGCCATTATTTCTGATATTGGGTTGTCATTTATGGGTGGAGTGCTTATTTATGCGGGTCAGGCAAAGAAACGGAGAAACTATTTAACAAAAATATATTGCTGAAGTAAGTGTATATTTATTTCTTAAAAGAAAAGTTCATGTCAGTATGTTTAGATAAATACATTACTTACCGCTCCTTGCAGAGAAATAGATTAATTTGAACATGGGAAATTCGGAGCCCAATTACATTAAAACCTTAGAGGTATATACAAGTATCAAATAGCTTGCTCTTAGTCTTGACAGATGTGTTGATTGGACGTATTACTTTCTCAGTGTGGATGCGGAGAATGAATTTATTACGTGTGTAAGGATTTTAAAAGGAAAGTAGCACATAGAGGTATTGGTAACTATGTATTTTCATTCATGTATTTTGTATATTTTGTCTTCTTTGAAGAATTGAAGAATGGGTCTTTGAAAAATTTTATCATCAAAAGATATAACTTTAAATTTAGAAAATCCTTATCGATTTATAAAAGGCATGGGGACAGTTACGGCTGTTTTTGGCCCAAAAAAATGAAAATAATGAAAATCAGTTGAAAACTGCTTAGTTGAAAACTACAACGAAGCATTTAGTTTTAGTGGTCACCACCTAAACTAATATATTTAAGACATAAATGTATAGAAGTATATTTTCCGTTTCTATGCCATCGATCTAAAAGTAGCTAGAAATGGTATTTTAAACTATTTTATGTATAATTTTGGCGTATTTGGTGAAATTTACATACCTCCGCAAATCAGAACCAACGAAATTTTCAAAGTACATATTTTATTATCTTTAATACATATTTTAAGTAATTTGGGTGTTGGTTCTTGCATGCGGAGGGAGTTTAATTTTTAATCAACGATATCCAGGTCTACTCCCGTTGTTTCCAATACTTAACAAAAGAAAAATAATCAGTTTGTTCAGAAGGTTTGCATGGTTCCGACTGATGTCTAGTTCAGCTGCTGGTCACCCGGTTCGTATACCGTACATCTTTTTCTAGACAGGAACAGAAGAGCAGACAGTACGAGTATATCAGATGTCGACTTTAATGATGATAACAAGACGTTGTCATGGCGCGCTGCGAGTACGGTACTGGGTTTTCGCTCTCTGACTTACAATACGGCGCTGGAAATAAGTCGATGCGTCAGTGTTTAAAATGCAATAGTGGTTTTATTTGTCGATTGATTACCTTCAGTTTCTGTTTTTATTACATTGAATAAGAAACACTTTTTATGTTCGCGAAAGTTTTGTGGAAACTCATATGTTACCAGGGCATTAAACTAAATTAAATACTATACACGTGCTGTAGTGTTATTAAATGTTATATTAAATGTGTTTTGTCTTATTTTTCTATGCAGCTTTATATGACGACTTTCCCGTCTGAGTAGTTTACTTTTAAAAGAAAATGCCTTTGTTTCCACCCACTCCCCTTTGGAGTATTCACTCCTAAAGAATTGTCTTTTTTTTCTATCGGTCCGCCTGTCCGTCCGTCCGATTATGTGTTGTGCATATTTCAAAAAGTCGTTGACCTAAAGTCATTAAACCTCAGGTGATTGTTATTCATCATGTAAAGTTGTGTAACTGGTGTTTCAGTTGGGATTTCACACAGTCAGACAAGAGTTATGGCCCTTGACAAATGCATAAAAAACCTAAAAGCTTGTGTCGCCTGTATCTCAAAAGTATTTGACCTAGGATTATGAAACATTACAGGAATATTATTTAGCATGTAAAACTGTGCACCTTTGGTTTTGTTTGGGATTTTTATTGGTAAGAACGGACTCATATGATCCTTGGTTGTCAAAAATAATGCATAAAAGGGTCTACAACTTTATGTCGCATGTATTTCAAAAAGTATTTGACTTAGAGTCATAACACTTGAGAGGATTATTGTATAGCATGTGAAGTTGCATAATTATCTGTTGTTCTGCTTGGTGTTTCACTCAGCCAGTTGGCTTAGTGAAATATGCATATAAATTACTTAAAAGTGTGTGTTGCATTTAAGATTTTTTCACGCTGCACAAGAAGAGTTATGGCTCTTGATTGGTTAAAAGTACGCATTAAGAGCATAATTTTGTTTTCCATATATCTCAAAATATACTTGACCTAGAGTCATAAAACTTGGAGGATTATTATATAGGATGTGAAGTTGTCACCAGGCGTTCTGTTTGGATTTGTACTATGCCAGACCAGAGTTATAGTCCTTGACTTACTGAAAGAAATCACATAAAGTGCTTACAAATATTGTTGTCTATATCATAAAAAAATTCACATAGAATCTTAAAACAATGTACAGTGACAGGAATTAGGAACACCAGTGTCCTGTTGACACATGTTTAGTTATTTATCCCCGCTCCCTCCCCCCACTGCCCTCACTACGGTAGACATTACTTTTCGCCCTGTCTGTCCGTCCGCCCGTCACACTTCATTTGACCTAGAACCTTCGAACTTCATAGAGAGATAGATGACCCCTACTGGATTTGTGGTCAATCCGTTGAAGGTCAATGTCACAGGGGCCTGAACAAGGAAACCCGTTTCCGATAAATAACCGGATAATCACTTGACCCAGAATGTTGAAACTTCATAGGATAATTGGACATGCAGAGTAGATGGTCCTTATTGATTTCGGGTTCACTTGATCAAAGGCGCCAGAACATGGAAAACGGTTTCCCATCCATAGCTTGAGAACAACTTGACCCAGAGTTTTGAAACTTCACGGATGATTAGACATGAATGTAGATGATCCCTATTGAGCTTAGGGCCATTCTTTCAGACGTCACGGTCACAGGTGCCAGAACATGAAAACCCGTTTCGGATCCATAACTTGAGAACCACTTGACCCGGAACATTGAAACTTCATGGGGTGACAAAGATGATTCTTATTGCATTTAGTTGCTAAGAAATGAGGGATGTACCAACTCAACATGGCTAAAACATATGCGCAGGAACACTTTGATATGCATTGTGGATTTGATCTTTTTTGTGAATAAGGACGACGAACACTTTTTGAGAGCAAAATTACAAAGCAGGCATACATCATCAAACTTTTACAAAGTTTTGCGCATGATACTATACATGCAGACCTAGAACTAGTGTTGTTGGAATGTGCTCGGATTGTACCAGTCTGGTACCTGAGGTATGCTCGATATTAAGACAAACAGTGGCAAGGATATAGAAATCGTCTTGACTTTGTGCAAGATGCTGACAGACAGCTTGGTTCCAGTGATGATGACACTGTATCAAATCCAGATATAACTGAAGAAGAATAGATTAAAATGCATTATATAGAAGAATGGGAGTATTCAGTTGATAACTTACGTATTAAATGATTAAATGTCAAAATTGTTATATTGAATTAATACAACAATGAACAACAGTTAACTTGGGACTGTAATATAATTGTTATAATGCTGCTGTTGACAAATTAAACCTTAGGTTACTATAGTTACGGAAAGAAATCAACATTAAATGAATCATTTAGACATTAATTAATGATATGCATTAATCTCCCTTCCCGATTTATTAACGTTTATGCTATAAAAAAATGAATTTGTGCAAAATTGCAATTTTCAGGTGTTAATGTAGACTGGTTGCCAGGGTAACCATCTTTCAAGTATTAAATTAAATGTTTCGTTTTATGGCAAAAAAATGTATTGATCTATTATTCGGGTCAATTTCTTGAAGTTCCGAGATGGGGACAAAAGCAGCTATTATAGTCCCGATCCCTTTGGCTAAATCAGAACAGCATTCACAAGTATTTACCTGAATGTAACAGTATAGCATGTACGTTACTAATATTTTTTAACTATTGTAGAGCGCCGAAATATAAGTAGAATACATAACCAAGCGGGAAATGTAGATTGTCAATAAGGTTCCAATACCATGTGCGTGTGTTTTTATAACCTAGCATATAAGGTTGTTACTATTTTTACATAGTGTGTAGCTTTGTTCAATTTTTAAAAAGGCTACATTTGGGCATTATGTTACTGTAATTGTTTTGAGTGAACATACTTATTATATCGAAAAAGCTTGAATGCAGGAATATATCTTAATGGTTACGTTTTGTTCCAAAAATATCTATGCCGAATGAAATGCAACAAATGAACGTTTTAAAAGAAGGTTTACCCCGCGTAAATGGTAAAATTGTATATTTTAGGATTCAGGTCGTAAAGTACTATAAGAAACAATTTTTGTAAAGAAATAATCTGATCTTATCGTACGTAAAACAAAAGACTGCTCAAAACATTACACATTTTTTTCAAAGATTACTCACAAGGGCGGACAATACCTTTGACTATTTCAATTGACAAGAGCTTATGTGGCTGGTACAGTTTGTACAGATTAAACATTAGTTACCGTTTCTTATCGGGAATTGAACGATTTTTGTGAAAACTGCTCCAAGCATTTTGATACTGTAAAAGCAACAATTGAGTTTATTTTTTCCGGTCCAGTGTGAATGGTAGAAAAAAATGTTGATTACCCACGCTATAATATGTTTCTGAATTTATAAGGACAATAAAATCATCTGGCATGGTCCTCTGTTCTGATATACAGATATGTTCAGAATGGTTGCTTACAAGTTTGCTAATAAAAGATGCTTCCGTAAAATACCACCATTTTTCCATGATATAAATTACGAGTGTACGTATTATGTCGTATTATATAACGATTCTAAATAATTCCCTCTGTAAATTTGCTATATTTATACTGAAAATCTTTAAACTGAAAAAAAAACTTAAAAGATGCTATTGCATGACTTCTCATATAAATCGCCTATCGATGCTTTTATTAAAAAATATGAAAATATTATGTCGACTGTCAAATAATAAATGACTTTAAACCTTGGGCAATAGTCTTATTGACCGACACGCCATTTGTTAAGAGGTTAGTATAAATTACGTAATTCTGGAAAACTAATAGAAATAGTACACTAAGAATATTAACTTTTAGCCTGCTTGCTGCAAGTGATTCTGCCTTCGCGACCAGTGCACTGGCTGATCATGGTCTGCACTGTTCGCTATTTAGTCAGTAAATTTTCAGTGAACACCCATTTGAATAATTAGTGGTACTGTCCATATTGAATGATGGACCAGTCCATTTTAGAAATTTAGCAGGGTAAAGATTAATCGCCTCCGATATTAGCTATATAGGGGAGTTTTGTTTTGCAAACAGTTTTATACACACCTCTTAATATGTAACCGCTGCTGCTTGAGAAAGGTTTTTAAGAAGATTATCTCAGTGTTGTCAGTATTTATATCCAGATTCTAATAACGAAATTTTCTGTATTCATCCTTGACATAAGAAATGTTTAGTTTTTGTAGCAAGTAGAACATTATCATTGTATCAAGGCACTTAAGTATTGATGATACTGTGTTTCAAGGAACTTGTTTCAAGAGTGCTAAGAGTTTGTTTTCATAAAAATAAAAGATTACGGATTCTATGTAGGTTCGGCGACCTGCCAAAAGTCGTTGATCAATCTGAAATTGACAACAGAACGTCTTCTGTCTGAAAACCGCCTATTGTGCTGATATATTGTCTGGTGTTTTGTTACTTGTCTTTCCATTTAATTACAGTGGGCTTTAGTATTTCGAGAACAATGTCGTTAAAGTGAGATTGTAAAGATTTGTCCCGTCAAAACCAAAACGAAAAATTAAGTCACAAACACCAAAACCAACAATGAAAAACAATGATATAAACACACGAAGTATTTCTGCTCAAGATATATTCGCTTGTCTAGGAATCGTCTTGTAACACTGCTAATTCAAATACCATTGCGTTTCTTTGTTTGTACTGTCTTAGTAATTTACTTGTTACCCTTTTTCATGTTTTTATGTATATAACCATCACGAAAACGTTCATACATACACTTCTGTGGTGTTTTAGTTAGAGTGGCGATTTCTTTTTGGATCTTTGTCATTGGTTTCATTGTATAGTTAACCCTTAACCTGTTAAATTTATATAATGAACTTGTCCTTCTTTCAATTTGGACGGTACCAGTAACTGTTATAAGGGGTGCTTACCAAAAATATACTGACTGAATGGCGAACAGTGCAGATCATGGTCAATCTGCACGGATGTGCACGGATGTGCAGGCTGATCATGATCTACACTGGTCGCAAAGGTAGACTCAGTCATATCCAGCATGATAAGGGCAAAAAATTAAAATTGTCGGACTACAGATTCATCGTTTAGTCAAATGACTGATTCTTCTCGTAAAAGACATTTAAAAAAAAATAATTAAAGTGCACTTTTATGGGCTCATACCATACACTTCCTTAATAGTGCATATTATTAGAAGTAAAAGTTGAATCATTATATTAATCAAAAACAAGGACTAAGTCACAATTCAAAGATTGCAGCCATCTTAAAGACGAAACCGTTCATGAATGAGCCGTGCCATGGGAAAACCAACATAGTGGGTTTGCGACCAGCATGAATCCAGACCAGCCTGCGCATCCGCGCAGTCTGGTCAGGCTCCATGCTGTTCGCTTTTAAAGCCAACTGGAATTGGAGAAACTGTTAGCAAACAGCATGGATCCTGACCAGACTGCGCGGATGCGCAGGCTGGTCTGGATCCATGCTGGTCGCAAACCCACTATGTTGGTTTTCCCATGGCACGGCTAATTTTTTTTGTGCGTTTGTACGGGTATAATCAACATTAGAACATTTTGCAAATCCATGAATCGTGCTAGCGATTCTTGGATGATTTGTGAGAAGTTCCCATGTTGTTTATACCCCTACAAATGAAAAAAAAATAGCATTCAATTCTTATATTTACAAGTTTTACAGTAGCTTGCTACAGAAATAAATGGGTTGGTTTCCATGAAAACCAGAAAATCAAAATATATGTCAGGATATCGATCTTTTAAATAACTAAAAGGAACACTCAAAAAAAAAAAAAAAAAAAAAAAAAAAAAAAGAAATAAATATACAGTTCCTGTTTTTTTATTTAAAATATTGTTAAATCTAGTGGAAAATCATATAATTGTGTCGATTCAAATTTGATCGTTATCCTCAGGAAAAAATATAGTATCAACTATAATTTACTGTTCGTTTTGAAAGTTTGTCGTCAAATTTTGAAAGACATTTCGAAAGACGCTATTTTGTCCATTTCTTTTTATAAATGACATCAGATTGCGCGCGCAATCTTGCGGAAATGGCAATCCTTGATATCGTTACACCAGTGTTGTTTATACGAAAACAAACGCTTTTTCCTTTCCATACAAATTACATAATTGGTTATTAAAGACAGACTGTGCTTTGAAGAAACACTTGAAATTATAATACTGGTGGAATGAGCTGTCCTACAACACAAACACTTCGCTTCTGCAAATTCATAACACCGCGAATAATGCTACTAACCACGATATCGGTTACTAAAGCCTACGCGAAAATTATCCTACCTACATTACGGTTACACAAATCAGAACATCTGAAAACTTTAAACGTCTCTTAACCAATGCAATGCTTAGGTCCGAATTTTCCATGTCAAAATTTGTTTTGAGATCGTGATTCACTGTCCGGAGTTTAGGGCAAAAATCAATTTGCTGCAGCTTTATACTATTTATGTATAAACCAACTTTCCTGTGCTTAAGAAATTTGACTGATCAATGAGACACAATCCATCGGGAAAACATGGCCAAATTACAAAATTACATACACAATGAAAATGCTTGTACATTTTGTAATGCTTCTTTGTCAGTTCAGGAAAACCTCCAAATGCAATTTTGCTGTGAATTTTCCTGACTTCTTTTGCGATTTCCCTATCATCCTACGTTTTACAAATCTAATCTTAGGTAACACAGTATGTAATATCGTCATCTTCGTATTATAACAGCGGTTTTGATGTTTACCTCCTTTTTGATGTTAACTGCCTTTCAAAAATAAGCATTATTTTGATGTCGTAAAAATAGAAAAAAAATGAAATCTCAACAGGTTACCCAACACGACAAAAAGGAAAATGTTGCAGGCTCAGTTTGATTGAGCTTTTCACGAACATTAGTGAAAAAGCGCTTAAACCGAAATTTATTTTTCTTAACAATCTTGCTATGCTAAAGAACCAAGTTACAAACAAATCGTTTGATACTATGATCATTTCACATAATTTTAATGATTTAAACCATTTATCATATTTGGAACAACCACGGATATATTGCTAATATCGAATTCATCAGCCAGTTGTGTTCAAACCTTTTAAAATCATTAATCCAATAATCAGATTGCTTTATTTACGTAACTTAGAGGCGTCTGGCTATGTGCGTCAATATAACCGCTTTTTTTGTAACCACCACTCATCTTAAATAAAAAAAGGAAATCAACCTAAAATGTTACACTTTTGAAGAATGAGAAACATGACATCTTTCTATAGATGTTTTCTTATTGGCATAAAAAGGGCATTTGTTTGCCAACTGTATCCATATGTAGAAATCTAATACATTACTTATCATTCCATTTTGAGTCAAAATAGTGTTCTATGATCACAATATTGTATCGGACTTCTGATTCAAGTATCATAGAAGAAAATTAAACACTTTTCGTATAAAGTGTCGTCATATATAAACAAGTATAGCCATTTAAGGAAAGAATTGTCTGTATGTGTAAATATTTTAACACTGTAAAATAAACAGGTTCAGTAGTTAATATAATTTTACTATTAAACTATGCGTAAATGTATTTCTCGACTTGAGAGACTTGTTTGAAAGCTGAGTTCATACTGTTTGTTTCGACAATTTCTTCAAAAAGTACAAATAAACCATAAACAGATTACTGAATTCAGAAACCATAAACAGATTACTGAATTCAGAAACCATAAACAGATTACTGAATTCAGAAACCGCACACAGATTTCTGAGTTAAGAAACCGTACACAGATTTCGTAACTCAGAAACTGTACAAAGCTTATTGAATTCAAAAACCCTACACAGATTACTGAATAATACTAATACTAATAATAATAACTTTATTTTCTGAAGGTTACATACTAAGTGTACAAATACAGATATTATACAACTTATTTCCAGTATGGCCTTCAACTGATATACATTCACACATACACACAATCATACAGTCAATTTAGAATTAAACATTTATACAAAAATACACATATCAGAATTACTTAAATTTTCTCGACAAACACGTCTCAAATTAAGGAAGTCTTAAATAAACGTAATATAACAATAACTATGTTTTAAAAGAATTACCGAGCGTCACAAAGATTATACATGACAATGAAGATGTACAAAAAAGAGAGTCTGTCCCATAAAATACTAGTAATAAATAGTTCCAGATTTGAATAATAAGATAATATGAATATTATTATTATTATTGGAAACGAATACAGTTACATCAGTTCAACAAAATTCTTGTATTTACAAGTAATTAATTGCTAAAAACTATTGTAACAAGAGAAAATTCTTTAAATTATGCTTGAACGCAGTTATATTATTATTATGAGTTTAATGTAAGAAGGAAGTGAATTCCATATGTGTGCAGCTTTGTAGCTAAATGTTTGTTTCAAGTAGTTCGTTTTAGGTTTAACAGAAACCGTACACAGATTATTGAGTTCAGAAACCGTACACAGATTATTGAGTTCAGAAACCGTACACATATTACTGAACTCAGAAACCGTTAACAGATAATTGAATTCAGAAACCGTACATAGATTTCGTAACTTAGAAACCGTACACATATTGCTGAATTCAGAAACCATAAACAGATAACTGAATTCAGAAATCGTACACAGATTTCGTAACCAGAAACCGTACACAGATTGCTGAATTCAGAAACTGTACACGGATTACTAAATTCAAAAACCGTACACAGATTGCTGAATTCTGCTACCGTACACAGATTGCTTAATTCAGAAACAGTAAACAAATTATTGAATTCAGAAACCATACACAGATTACAGAATTCAGAAGAAACCGAATACAAAATCATATTAGGGTACACAGATTATTGTATTCAGAAACTGTACACAGATTTCTAAATTAAAAAACCGTACACAGATTGCTGAATTCTGCTATCGTATACAGATTACTGAATTCAGTAACCGTACACAGATTGCTTAATTCAGAAACAGTAAACAGATTATTGAATTCAGAAACCGTACACAGATTACAGAATTCAGAAGAAACCGAATACAAAATCATATTAGGGTACACAGATTATTGTATTCAGAAACTGTACACAGATTGCTGAATTCTGCTATCGTATACAGATTACACAATTCAGTAACCGTACACAGATTGCTTAATTCAGAAACAGTAAACAAATTATTTGAATTCAGAAACCGTACACAGATTACACAGATAACAGAATTCAGAGGAAACAGAACACAAAATCATATAAAGGTATACAGATTATAGTATTCAGAAAAAAAAAAAAACAACAACAGAATGATATGAAACTTAACGCTGTGAGAGAGACTGGACGCATTTTTCTCAGGCAAGGAATTCCAAACAGTATTCATAAAACTATGTTAAGGGCCACATTACACTACTTACAAGAGAAAAGTATGAAATCTGTCTATAGATAATTACAGCCAATTTAGAACAGAGACCTTAAGTGGCCGGATGTATCAGTATGTATAAATAAATACATTACTTACAGGGTTATTGGGAAATTGATTGATTTGAACAGGGGGGATTTCAGAGTCCTCTGAACATCGTTCCAGTCGCATTACTGCACGAGACTTCTATGTAGAGAATCAACTATCAAAGTGGAAAATATTTTTTTTCCCGATAGCATGTCATCTGCGAACGCGTGTGATGTTTGGACTTGATTTTCAGCGCATCTTTGGAGAATGACTTAATTATGTGTTTTGAAATTCAAAGAAAACGAAAGTCATATGTGGATATATTGGTAAATATGTATTCTTATTCATGGACATTGTTGTATTAGTTTTCTTTGAAGAATGACTTTGGAATTATTTAAGGTAGAATCAAACCAGAAATTATTTTAAGGATCTTTTATTGTTATTTAAAAGAAGATGTTCAAAGCAATTCTCAAAGAGGCATATATGCAAAGTCTCATTTTGATATTAAGTAAGGTGTTAAACCTTGGATTATTTGAAGAGACTGGACTCCAGGTTTTGGCTTAAATGATCTTTCTTGGTAATAGTATGAACATTAGTACACGAGCTTTTGTTTCTAAAATATACAAAATGCTAAATCCTCCTCCTCATCATAAACAACAACAACAACAACAAAAACAACAATAACAAAATATGAGTCGGGAATCGAACTGCCTCTGCAATAAAAACGTCCTCACTATCTTGACCAATACTTTGCGGAGGTTCGTACTGAACGACCGTTTATATGAAACTTTATGATTAAGGCAGTTTCATGTTTCTTTGTTGTCGTACGATCTGGAGGTCAGTCCCTTTAAAGGATAGATTCCTGTATATTTATTTATCCTTCATAGTCCTGCTATAAAACACTAGAAACTCTTGTAATTTGTATATTCTTGGCATCCGTTTTCTACTAAAGGTTACTTCAGTTCTAATAAAATAGAAATTATGACCGTAGTCTTTAAAAAATAAGCTGCGAAACATTTGTATATTGAAATATAATTACTTACGTTTTATAGTTCAACTATTTAGCACTCAACCGTATTTGTTTTGTATGTTCTTTGATAATGTACTACACAGGTTCCGTAACTCTGTTTTGCTTTTATTTACAATTTTTCGACTTACCGTTGTTTGGTTAAATTTTTATATGTAAGATGGTATCTCAGTATCTGTGAGTATACTCACTGTGGTGTCATGACACTGTTTTACTTTTCACAAAGGTATGCCACCTTTTCGACATGGCATTTTGGGTCCGTCAAATTTATGTCTATTTATATCTTTGAAACTTGTTGAAATTGTTTCAACAGACTACATTATTACATTTCACTACCACGATGGAGCCTGTGATGTAAATCCTTTTTAAGCATACTGTTAAAAAGTATACTCGAGTACTTTTTTTTCAAGAAATAGATTCTTCATTCATATAGTTTCTATTTTACTAAATTTACTGAAACAGAAAGGGGTCGTTTTGTCGAATTAAATCTCGCTGTGGTAGTATATACATGACTATATATAAGTCGCGAAAACATTTGACAAATCTTCTAATCAAGAATCTGACCATCAGTGCCTAATTACCTTACTATATTCGTGATAAAAGTTAGTAACATAAAAACGAAAAGTGGAGTGAAATGTTTTATAGTACGTTTTAGGTGTTATATTAACCTGACATATGTAGGTCGGGTTAGCAAAAACGTGAAAACTGCGCATACACAAATAAGAACACGTATATCAACATAAAATAAACATCTAAATGTCGTTTCTAAAATGATGTATAGAATTTTTATATTCCGTCCACAATTTTTTCTGTGTAACCCTTACTTGCTTTCATGTAAATTTTTAAAAGCGAAACTATCTGACAGTTTGTAAAATCAAATTAATCATAAAGTTAAACCAACGTCTATTGAAATGACGTCATTAATATGATGTAAACATTTGGAGTACCATTCACAAGACTAACGTAAATTATTTTTTCTATATATATAGCTTCTTTTTATAAATAGATATTGTGTGTTGCATTTTGTTTATAGTTTCTAACGAATGGAAACATTTCTAAATATATTTATCAGTATTAAAGTTGTTCGCCACAATCACTTAATTTATGTAGAAAGAAAAGAGCTGCCAAAGAGTCATTTATAAATCTTTAGTTGGCAAAAGGAACTTTACTGCCAGCAAACGACTTATTATGCCAATTTATCGTCTGGAATTTTGTTACCGTTTCGTTCCTTGTAATTACAGCGTGCTTTAAAGTCTCGAGAAATGTCACTTTGGCGAGACTCAAAAGATATTTTTGGTGGGAAATATTTATTTCAAGAAAAGTTCCATAGTGCAATGCATATCTTGTCATTTTAGTTCACAAACTAATTTCCGAATAGAATATTTCCGACTGCAGTTTCTTGCTTTTTATTGGCAATAAAATCAATCAATTTGCTCATTCCATAGATCAATGTTCTTTAAAAAGTGTGAAATCTTAAGATAGCGTGGGTATTTGTAGAAATATAACTTTAGAGTATCGACCAGTTAAGCAATAAATAATTAGTGTTTTTCTTGTCATCAAATATTGTCGACAATGATCCTATTTGCAGCCTCTAAAATAAAATCCTAGTGCTTCTCAGTGCCACTACTGTTACCCGCTGAGAATTTTGACAGCGAATATTCGCCAAAATATTTTTTGTAATTTTGTTTTGTAAATCCAGTAAACTACCTATTGCCATTATACGAAATTTATCTGGGACACTTTGTTGCCCTCTACGATAAAACGATACTTAACGACACTGCAATATTTATGCGGACAAATGAAGTAATAGTAGCATTATTTGACTGTTATATCGTAAAAACACAGACGGTATACATTTAATTCTCCCGTAAAATATTCAGAAGATTTTTGTCCGTTGAGAATAAAGTTACATAAGAAAATATGTAATCTTAAAAATAAAAGGCAGTCGACATCATTTTGCGAAAAAAAAAACAACAATTTACCTTATGTTTTCATTGAGAATTCTTAAAAAAATATATTGGTGTGAGAAGATTATATTTCTGTTTCAAATACCTAGATTTAGCCATAATACTAAATTTTTGCAAATTATACCGAACAAAACCCGCCATTTGCTATTTTGCCAGTATGCATAGAACTATTTAAATTGCATTTTTTTTTTAATTTGGCATACATTTAGATTAATATATTCTTATGATATAACAAAATTTTAAAATTTTCTTATCATATCTATAGATATAATTTTATTCATTTTACTACTAACCCCACTTGAAAAAAGGTCACAAAACTACACGAGGAAGTACGAGTGAATATCATCTAGTATTCGAATACAAAGGGTGCAAATTTTGATTTCATACAAATCATACAAATATTAAACGTTCATTTTAAACAGGGCATAACAACAACGTTTTTGCTTTCGTTGTCATTTCTTCCTAACAATGTTTTCCGCTAGTTTGTAATTTCTGGATATTTTAGTGTTTTTTATAACTTTCCAAAAATAGATTGAAGTCTTTAAACGATGGTATTATTTGATTTTTATTAAAATTTTGAAGTGTCATGGGCTTCATATTGCTCTGAGCTTCAGCTAACTCAAATAGAAGTACTTTAAGAGAATCGTTTTAAGATATTGGTAAAATAACAGATGGCGGTTAAACTGTTGTGTACATTATGTATTTATAGGAGATATTACACGAGTTGAATAAAATAATAAAATGCGAGACTCTGCCGAGCACTTTATCAGTTTTATTCAGCGAGTTTAATAAATTCAGTGTGGAAAGATACAAATGTAATCATTCTTTTTATCACATGTAACTTTTCCCCTCTGAAATATCAAAATTTGATCTGTTTAACCGATTATAAATCACGTAAATTCGAACGTCTCCCATACTTAAAACGAATTCAACGTCAACTAGTTTATTTTATGCTAATTTGTGAAATACTGAAAATTATCAGTGAAATATTTCCCTATATCACTCACAGTGCCGAACTTTTTTTTCAGGAGAAATATCTCTCTTGAAATATAATCTTTAGTTACCTTCCTTTGCAGCCTTTAGAAATAATAGGTACATGTAGTAATGTTACCTTAGTTGTTTGAACTTGCCATTCATGCATGTGCATTCATCTGTTTGTTATCGTTAGGAAGATTATACTGGCGACGGCACATTTAGTTGGTTGTTGTCTTAGTTAAATATCAGAAGACATCAACTCAACCTTACGTAATATGCCATCATTTTCGTCGAAGTATTTTCCCAGCCAGTTGTCAGTTGTGTTCTATCCCATTTTCGAGACATAATTTGTTATGCTATGCAGTTTCTAGATCAATATTTCCTAGTTATTTTTGTTGAATCCATGATAATATTTAGTTCTACAGCTTGATCTTCCTTGGCCATTCGGTTATTCCACAGATGTTCATGTTTTTCGTAAATCTGACCTTCGGCATGTGCTTGAGTGCTAAAAAAAGCAAGTTTCCGTTCCGGCATTGACCCGTAAAAATGGAAATATTCATACATTTCTATTGACATTTGCCATTATCTGTTAGCAGTGGATGATGTTTTTTAAACAAAATATTCAAACGCAGTTTTTGTTTCTTTTTAAACCAAATGGCGTCGTGTTGATTTCACGGACCTAATCACCAACATTCGATATCAGGATATTGGATATTTAGCGGATGCATCATTATGTAACATAGTAGCCTAAACAAAGCCGAATTTTGACACTAAGTATCGGTCTCATTTGAATAAGTAAACATGTAATAAACAGAAAACTTGTTGATATTCACCAGTTAGTATAAAATAAAAGGAACATTTATTTGTTTTCAATGAGAAATCGAAATATATCTTCACCGATAAGGGAGACAATTCTGATATTTTCATTCAGGCTCCGCCTTCGAGAAAATACTGAATTGTCTTCCTTATCGGTGAAGATATATTTCGATTTCTCATTGCAAACAAACAAATATCCTGTATGTAATACCAAAACTATTTAAAGGCTTTGTTTCCCTCCAACGACGTCAAACATGTGCTTTAGTACTGTACAGTTTATCATGAGAACTCGTTACGAACAAACTGGCAGAAATTATAATTTTACCTATACGATTTTCCAAATATTTTTTAGATTCGAATTGATACTTTCGTTCATCTTTTGTAGAAGAATTAAAAATTTCAGTTTTTCTCTCTCTCAAAAATATTACCGTATGAGCGAAGTCACATTAATTCATTTACCTCTGCATCGAACAGCTGATATTTGATTCTGATTTAACAATATAAAATTGACATTAGTAAAAACATTGCAAATTTTAATGTTTACAATACATAAATGAAAATTAGAAAATTACATGGTTATTAATAACAGTCCATTATCAAAGTGCACATATAAATGTGTTTTAGCTCTTGGGACCACAAAAAATTAAAACGAATATCAGGTATCAAAGTGAACACAAAAATTATTTTCTGGCACTTTATGTCACGGACCTTTGAGTATTAAGATTGCAAGACGTTATTTATTTGCATTACGGAGTCATTAGAGTTTATTCAAATTAAGTTCTGCTTTGACATTATTTTTGCAGAGGAACCCGTTTAAGTTTCATAATATGCAATTGGTTGAAGACATCTTAATGCATTTCTGTAATGAATAAAAACTATTTGCATTAAGCTAACCGTTTAACGTTAAGTGTATTTGTACCATATCAATTATTACCTCGCTAGCTTGAAATTATAGCACTTTTTGACGTTAATCGAAAAAAGCAGCCTCCGTAGTCATTTATTTCTTCTTTTGGTAATTTTGTTTTTTTAAAAAGCGTGACGTCGTACATTCAATATGCACTTCATAGTTCAAAATACTAACATACTTTTACAAATGAAAATATTCAGAACATATTTAAAGTCGTGCTTGCTCAATACTTTTAAATATTTTTGTCAAAGTGATTGGGTCAGAAAAGGAATACGGAGTGAGTAAATACGATTAAAGTATTTTATCAATAACAACAAAACCTATCAAAATTTGTATTATACAGATGATTCGACAAATAAACAAATTTCATCAGCCAAAAAGAAAGCACGATACAGACTGGGGACTACCTGATTTTGAAGACAGAAAAACGTACATCATAGTTTAAAATGATAAATCCATTCGAGCCAAGTTTTATTACTTTCCTTGTGTTATGCAAACGATATATGGTACAGCTATAAGACACTTGTATGATCCGTACTTGACTAAAGCCCTGCAGATTATTAACCCCCAATTTTACAGACTATATTATCTCACTTTTAGATTTTAGAACATGGTTAACAATTTGCCTTATTCGCCGCCCTAACTGAAAAAGGCGAAATTTCAAGTTTCTTCTAAAGCACATTAAACAGCTTGTAAGCTTACCAAAACTTTCAATGCCCCTTCGATAGCTTGATTGATATCGTTCATAATTCTACTTGTACATTTGTCAAATTTTCTAGCCATTTAGACAAGCCTCATGTAATGAACATATGGAAATTTCAACAAAATCAATTTTTGCAAAGGTGCAAGGACACCATTTCTTTCATATTACAACCTCTACCATTTATAAGGAATCAGAGGTGTAGATATTGAATTTTCACATATATTTGTTCAAATATTAAACCAAATGTAAATTTTAATCAAAAGGAATAAAAAACAAGAGATTGTTTTGTACCTGTCATGACTTTCCTTCCTTGAAATGAAATGTGCTAATTTTTAAATATGATATATGTATTATATGTCATATGTATGTATTTGTTTGACTTTCTAAAGCTGCTCTGAAAGATATTGCCAATAATATCGCGGGACGTTAGAAGTTTGGATTAATATATTACACGAGCACGCTTTTTGGAAATCATTAAAAATAGGATGGGGTCTCAGAATTAGTATTTCTGACAATGCCATTTCAGTTGTAGACATCTTTAATCAAACTCCTGCTCAGAATGTAATTTGTAGACGTATGAATAACTTATAGTCAATATCATGGGCAATTTGACTTTGGTTCAATTAACACTCGCATAATATTCAAACATTTTCAAAAATCCTGTTTTCCCTCATCTGATAAAAAAGAGACCCCTGTTCATCAGACTAGTCAAGCGCTTTTAGGTTTCTAAATGCCTTGAGATTATATAGCCACAGTATTAATGATTTCATTGTTGCCACATAACACCACTTTCCTATCATATTTTATGTTGAATGCGCTAAAAATCATAGTTTTCGAAATGTACCCATTAAATGCGTATTGCACGATATTGTATGAATTTGCCATATAAAAGCAAGACTAAACACTGATTGTTTTTGTTTTATTAAGTGATACCTGAATTACAAAGATATTCTTTTATCGTAAAAACGAGTGAATAAGTGAATTTTTGCGAGTATTTATTATCCTATTTGTTCTGATTTTAACAAAGTAAACTGAAACTGTGACAAGTTTATGCAACAAAATCACCGTTTGTCATCAAATGTTATTACGTCATGGCGTCAAACATCATTTCGACGCGATAGAAAAGAAGACCTCACAACACAGTCAAATTTTTGGTGAATGTCGTCAGGAATATACATGTATAAATATTGCTTGGTTTCGTGTTAGAATCAAATTAATGTAACTGTTAACATTTTCATTTTTAATATTTTTTTCTTGTCGCTCAGGTGCGTAATTATAATTATATCACTCGTGTTGATCTCTCGTCCGAAACTTATTCAAAGATGAAACCAATAAATCAATGGCTGGTATATAACATTTCGTAAATTAAACACCCATGTTGTCTGTAAAATATGTAGACTTTAATCATACAGTTGAAATGTGAAGTAGAAGAATATGTAGTTGTTATCATGTCGCTATATGTTGTTTTGTTTTCTTTGAAATTGTACGCTGCTGTGGTTTTCCGTGATGCATATTTATCGTTGTTATTTCCACTTTACAGAACATCCTCACCCTTTCATATATCCCTTACTCATTTTTGTATTTTGCATATAAGTAAAATATACTTGTTGTTAGATTTTCGAAGCAACCCCTCTGCTATATTTTTCCGCTACAGTTTCTTTTTGTTGCGGGTCTGCTGTGATGCTTCCTTCCGGGAAATCTACCCTTGCCTCCTTTTTTTACATCTTTAGGCATATCCAGATAACTAATGTAAAATGTGACAGAAAGATACATCCCATATTTTTGAGTCACTTGGTTTTCTGGTTAATTAAGTGAAACGGAAGTTGTCGGTATCCTCATTTGATTGGTCAATATCGGAAGCTCATTAATATGGACCTCTTTACTGCTTTCGGAGTCTGTGACTGTGTGACAGGTACTGAAGAATAAGAAAAAGTAGAACCTTATTTCATGGAATTTTCGAGAATGTTTGCGATTATTTATCAAATGGACATACATCTAAGAATGAGAGCATCCAAAAGTTTTCTGCATTTATAGTTGTATCTGAACAAGAAAAGTTATTGTAAGCTGCGTGGAATAAAAGGAAATATTTATTTATTTTGTCCAGGCCTTCAAGTATGCATTGCTAAAAGCCAGCAAATAAAGGTGGGAAATACTTTATCTAGGACAAATATAGATTGAAAATACTCTATCTAGGACAAATATAGATGGAAAATACTTTATCTAGAACAAATGTAGATAAGAAATACTTTATCTATGCGCAAACAAAAGTCCCAGTAGGAAAGTTTCAATGCAAGTTTTTAACACCTGTTGAACATGTAAAAAAATAAAAAAGAATAAAGGTTTTCGATTGGGTATTTTGACCTTTTTGACGGGTTTGATGAACTTGACTTTGTTGGATTTCAATTAATGATTGTGGAGACCCCTATCAAAAATGGCAAGAATATTGAAAATGTGCGTTCGAACTCGACCATCGAGCTCAGAGTCGACATCTTCAGCCTTTTGATACAGATAATGAATTCTTGAATATGATTGTAGACGAGACAAATACTTATACCCGAAACAACAAAAATGACCTCTGAAAACGGACACTAGACGATGAATAAATAGTGTGCTTATGTTGGCTTTGATATGTATTATTCACGTTAGAATTAATGTTTCTTTTCTGAAAATAAGAATTGATGTTAATTGAGGCATTCAGACGTCTGGTTGCCAATTTCTATAAATGTACATTAGTCAGGCGTCGACCAGACATCTAAAGAAAGCACAGAAATGGCATTCTGAGCTAAGAATATATTTCGAAACAGACTTTTGAACATTCTAAGTGAATATAAACTCTCTAATACTACTGATCACGGATATCCTCTCAGGATGATGGGTTTGGCAACATATATACGTGCAGGTAGACTTAAACTTAAGTATATGACTGTACGCCTTGACATTGTTGCTCCATTACAAATAAGCATTGCTTACTTTGCACTGCATATTCCTAAAAAAGCCCGCATACTCTTTCACAACTATGAAAACGTCCTTAGGACATTCTTGGTCCTTTGATTATGTAATTTAACTGCTGATGATGTATCAAAATGTCCAACTACCCAGTTGCTAGCTTGCTGATTAACACTTTTATTGTTCATCTGCCAAAGAACATGTTAAGGGTAGAAAGTTTCCTTTTTCCACATAAAAGTCACACAACGCACGCACGAACATTATGTGCGTGAAGATGATATTACTAAACATTCAGATCATTTTCTTGAAACGTATTTTGAATTTGATGGTATAGCAAATCGTAAATCTGAAAAAGCAAATGTTTTTTCTCTCTCCAAACATTACTACATTAAACAAAGTATATGTCTGTGCTGGTGTTTCTTTTTCATTATATATTTACGTTTGTATTTTTTTTTAATATAGAGATCACGACTGTCTTTTATAACTTTTAAGATATACAATAAGACGATACTTTATTATCTGTATCCGTGAGAGAATCATCTGACAACGTGAAACAATGGCATCCTGTTACAGAAAAGCTTGCGTGACTGAGCTTACTTGTTTGAAATACGAAACTACCATTTATACCTGCTGAAATGGCTTTTGATTAATAACAAATCTGATATTCAGTTCACGCTTTGGCGTTAATGTATTTCCTCTGTTTCTCTAAGGTAAAAATGTGTAAAATTACCCAAATGTAAATGGATTTATTTCACTGACTACCTGCGTCTCCCTTTTGATAATTAACCCTTGTAAAAAGTGGAGGGAAACACATGTACAGTGGCATTTATTATTTATGTTTTCAATAATTCCGCGGTAATAACTCTAGAGAACAAAATAAAATGCATTAGAAAAACATGCAAACACATCTGTGCTTATGTAGTGTGTTATGAGAAAATGAATTTAATGGACAATTCTTTTCAAATTTTGAAAAACAACTCTAAAGAACAAACCCCTAATCATTTTGTCGTTATATTGATAAAAAAACATTCCAAAGAACATATTGCTGATGTTGGTGGTACAGAAAACGAATACCCACATTAACACATGATATGATGATAGAGCATAAACACATGATAAATGATACAGCGTAAAGAAGATTGAGTAGAAAAAAATAGTTTTTGATCTGATTGAAATGTCATATTTGAAAGAATAAACAAGTTTTATATTAAATCTATGTAAATACTAACTATATAAAAAAACTGTCACATTTTAAATATACAGCAGAAATTTCTCAAACCACTAAAAACTAGAAGTTTTTTTTTTTTAACAAACTGGTGTTACTAGGTATCACATTTAAATGTTATTGCAGTTCTACATGCAAAGTAATTTATATATTTAGCATAGTTAGATATATTTTCATGATTTTTTTTTCTAGATATGAAATAATATCAAATGAAAAATATACTACGGGAAACAGTGATCATAGAGCACCTGTTAAAGAACCAACATCTGAGCCGCGCCATGAGAAAACCAACATAGTGGGTTTGCGACCAGCATGGATCCAGACCAGCCTGCGCATCCGCGCAGTCTGGTCAGGATCCATGCTGTTCGCTAACAGTTTCTCTAACTGCAATAGGCTTTGAAAGCGAACAGCATGGATCCTGACCAGACTGCGCGGATGCACAGGCTTGTCTGGATCCATGCTGGTCGCAAAGCCACTATGTTGGTTTTCACATGGCACGGCTCACTTATTCTTATTGGCGAATAACCGTTTTCCCAGACATGTTTGAGACTCCGACTTGATCAGCAGGCGCACTATATGTCAATTAATATCTTTAGATTAAGGAAAGCTCGAAGTGAAATGACCAGGGTTGCTTTTTAATGATTAAGTTTGGTTTGGATATCCTGAGTATTGCAATAGAACGTTTCAAGTCTAATGCAGTGTGTCATAAAAACAGTTTAGTACGGAAGAAAGAAAATATTAGAATGAATGATGTGTCTGGAACACTCTTTTGTTCCTTTTGCTTCAGAGGTACAGAAATAAAGTATGTTTTTGTAATTGTTAAAATCTGTTCAGAAATTCTTTTTATGTTTTTGTGAATTCGATTACTTTGATTTAACGAGTCCTAATGGAATAGAAACGTTGGATATTAATCATTTTTCAATGTAAGTTACACATCCGAGGAAACAGAAGGCACGGACTTATTTTATTGATATTTCTTTCCAATACGAAGACCACACCATTTCATATTAGACACAGAAACAAAAATATAAAAAAATACTATAAATGTGTTTCGAATAGTAAAACTGCTTAACGTCATGATGTCTCTCGGAGTTTGTTGATAAGTCTTGGAAGTTATAGCTGTTTTACTGGATCTTACGTCTACAGGACAAAGGCCATATGTCGTCTGTCCAGCATTTGGTGGTGTAGGTTGACTCAAGGTGTCCGTATGGACATTGTTTCAGGCAGTAGTTTATACCTGGGCAGAACCTACAAGCTGAATGACTGTTTCATTCAAGCGACTTTAACCATCCGGGTACGGAGGCATTTAATAATGAATTTGTCAATACATATTTTTCTGGACTTATTTATTGATTTGATCAGCAGGCGCCTAATACGTCAATTTACATCTTATACAAGCATGACTGCCTTGTTAATGTCAAACATCTATTTATCTTTTTCGGCGACGCCGTCTAAATTCGTTTTCGTTACTTATGCCACGTGACTTCAGTTTGCAAATCAAACTACTTTATAGATAATTTATCAAAATGGAAGATTTATGCAACACTCTGTCTGATTGGACGAGAGTGTCAATTTCTTTCACTCTGTTGATTGTGCTACGCTGAGTGAAATGTAGACAAAGCGTTTATCCTAAACGACGCTGTTCACAGTTTTAAAGCTTACTTTGGCTCAGTATATTTAGCAAGAATATTGATATATCTCAAAATGATAAGTAAGTTTAATAAATAAGATAAAAACCTGTTCAAATACCAACATATATCAAATTAAAGAAAGAGCTGAATACGGTCTGCGTATCACATGAATAAGGTTGTGATAAGAGTCTTTTATATGCTTTTAAAAAGATTTTCCTTGTTACAATTGTCGTCTGTATATGAAAAGGTTTCTTGCTTTTGTGACTTATTCAGATTGCATATTAAAATGAGTACTTGTTTGCTTTGATATATTTGTTATAAATTATTTAACTGATTTATTATATATGAATATTTTTCTTTAGTATGGTATGCAAATATTGAACTCAGTTGAAATCTGTTTCATTATATATATGCTATATAATGACTGAATCTCATGACACTGAAATGAAGGTACGTTGCATACAGTTTATCTATGTGATATGACTACGGTCAAACTTTGCTTATGAAACAGAAATATTGAAATAATTACAATTGTATGTTTTGCTTGACCTTCACTTTTTATAGGTGTGACGTCATTGTCCAAAGATTCATGAATAGCGAATATGCATTTGTTAAAGCGGGATCAGTTGGCCTATTTTAGAAATAAATAAAAATAATAAATAAAAAAATCCTTTAATTGTTTTTTTCTCATGTATTCTAATCAAACTTGATTTGTAGCATCTTTATTAGGCCCGCAGCCAACTTTGTTCAGCTGGGACATTTGACACCATTTAGGGGCTGCTAGAGCTAAAACTAGAAATGCCTTTATACAGCGTCTCATGAACAATTTGGTGGATCTTTGTCATACTTGGTCTGGAGCATCATTATAAGGTCCTCTTCCAAATTTATTTATATAGGAACTTGGGCCCTATTAGGGACCACTATAGCTAAAAGTAGATATGCCTTTCTTCGCATTAACCACTAAAATGTAATGGATTTTTATCAAACTCGATGTGTAACAATATCGTAAGGTCTCCTGCTATTTTGTTACAAATGGGGATAGGGACCAATTTAGCTAAAATATAAACACGTTTAATGACCTCTTCTCATGAACCGCTTCATGAATCTTCATCAAACTACTGCTGTAATTATTCGTCTAAGGATAAACGAAACAAAATTGCAACCTTAGAAACCTTTGCGAAAAATTAAAAGAGAACCATTTAAATTGTTAAAGTGTGGTGTTTAGTTTTGCCATTTGAAAAATGTTAGATGAAAGATGTATGTTAGATGAAAAATTCGTAAACTTTTTTCCTTATTACAATTCGCCGACCATCATTTTTAAAAATATTTCTTGTTATGATTATCTTCAATCGAGATATGCGGTTCTTTATTCCTTTTAACCTTAAGTGTATGTTGCTGAATGAAACAGACTGGAGCCTGAGTCAGAAAATATTAGTAAGAATAAATTGTCTAAAAGCAGATGTAATATCTTGGAGTCTTTGAAAAATAGATCCATGGTACAAAGTCATTACAAAGTAATTTGCAGGGACCGTTAGCATAAAATTACGTGGTTTTGAACAAAACGATCATTTCGTGTGCGGCTTAAATGCATTAAATATTAAAATGCTAAAAATATTCGCTAAACTTAACCAGGGGCGGAGGAGAGTGGAATGGGTGGTGAGTTCTGACCCCAAGTGTCAGTGTTCTGTCATATTTTCGATTCCGAAATGTATTCCAGGTAAAATAGTAGCACTCCTTTTCCACACCGGTATACCTGGCGCTAAATAATATGTCGACAAGACGTCAGTACTGTTGTGTTTTAATAAAAAATGCATGGTTGTTTTCATTTTAGAATCTGTTAAAACTGAATATATTAATTCATCTTATTTCTCATGCAAAACATATGTTAATACCATGGAAACACGATAATAAAGTGGCATTATTTCCTTGGAATTAAAAAGATAATTCATGAATCGTAGAATAACTACTTGTATATAAATGTACTAATATATATATCTCAAAACTACATGAACACAGTGAAAATTTGTAAAACATAATAGTTTTATTTTCAACTGTTCCTTAAGTTTTAGATGCAAATCAGACAACTTCTTTCTTTCCAGTTTTGAACAGTAAAGGAATATCTAGAAACAAATCTAATCCGCCGTTATGTTTTTCGTCGTCATGGGAACAACATCGCTGCCAGTTTCATTAAATATTAAAATTTTCATAAGTCTTTTACAGTTAATCCGATT
The DNA here is from genome assembly GCF_021730395.1 of Mercenaria mercenaria. Taxonomy (NCBI): domain Eukaryota; kingdom Metazoa; phylum Mollusca; class Bivalvia; order Venerida; family Veneridae; genus Mercenaria; species Mercenaria mercenaria. The sequence goes on from NC_069372.1 coordinate 8,526,075, forward strand.
TTGAAAATTCTGTTATTGCCTTAAATTATTTAAGAAGAACTAGTAGCGAAATTAAACATAAGAATGCCATTATCTTACTTCTCCTTTAAATTTCAACTATTAATTTGCCTTTTAAAGGTTAACTATAGTTTTGAAAATCAGTGTTAGGAATACAAGTTAAGCTCTCACTCCTTAAGATATTTGTTGCTGATAAAAATGCGAACGTGAGGAAGAAACTGTTAAAAAGCTAATGTGTCCGGAATCGAATATATATGTACAGCATAAGAATTGTCTTGCTAAAATTGACCGCAGAAAGTGGGCCTACACTTGATAATATTGCTCATTAATTTCAAATGTTTCGGGATGAGAAAAATGTCTTCTGTTTTGAAATACATTTCCACGATACATTGGCATAGCGAATGAACATCTACGTTACATATTTGAAATGCGTTCAGAAATACATGTAGTTATATAAAATTCCGTATGACTTGGATAGCATCGTAAAAAACTTCATTTTCTAAAATTTTCTGATCAGAAAATATGGATAGCAAACTGTAACTTTAGACCGAGTTCGGCACGATAAGCTATGGCTGTATAAGCTTATCTGAGGGTAAGATACTGCGATCACTCGCCGACCGGCATCCGTCCGACGAAGGTCTATCGTCAGTACTTTTCTTCGAACATTTGTAGCTTTAAAATCTAGTATTAGGGATACAATTTAAGCCTCTTAGTCCTTAAAAATGTGTTTTGCTTACAAATCGAGAAAAAAAAACGTAAGGAGGAAATTATTGAAAAGCTAATGTGCCCAGTATTGAAAGTAGTTCGGCCAGTACAGGATTACATTTACTTCGTTATGAAGGTTCCAGAGTGCCAAACGAACGCAAATATGATAATATCATTCTGTATTATTTGGTCAGAAGCCTTCAGTACCAAGGTTTTGCTTTAATATCTAAGCTTTGAAGAAAGAAAGAAAAGTGTTAAAAAACCCCAACACATTTGTGCTCGTAAGATTAAAGGAATGACTTACTCTTTGATCATTTATTATTGTCGTTAGATTTCTAGACATGTTTGAAGTTCATATTTCATCAGCAGGCGCACTGTAAGTCTGTTTATATCTTTATGCTGTCTACCACTCGAAAGTTGCTCTTTAATGATTATGTTAAGTTTGGATATGAAGAATTCTGTAATTGAAGACTGAGTTCGGCCTTTTTGTCCTGAGTAAATGTAAAGTAATCTAATCTATGATAGATTATACCACATTGAAAATGGGAACAACTTTTGTTCTTGTTCTTGGGTTTAACGTCACACCGACACAATCATAGTTCATTTTGCGACTTTCAAGTTTTTCATGGTACAAGAAGACACAAGAGGTGTATTTTTTTTGCTGCACATGTTTTTTTTTTGTATTTCAAATCGTCAATTAAATGATGGGCGAATATTTGTATTAACGTCATTTCAGTATATTTTATGGTGTTGAATCAACTGGGCTCGTACATAGCAGAAATAACCCATATTCGCCTCATCCAAATGTCGAGATTCGTCCAAATATTATTAATTACACTGCTTGTTATCCTGTCACCAACAAGCTGTGTAACGATTTTATCTTGCCGACTACCCTTTACTTACATGCTATAATCTAATATTTTGTAAATTAACAAAGCGGCAGCCATTTTTTAAAATCAAAATTCATATCTGAAATGTACTAGCAGGATATGGAATATATCCTGTCTCCACGTGACGTCTATTGACCAATAGAAATGCAAGAAACTTGTAGGAGGCAAGATAACTATACATATTAATACTGTGTACTCGTCCAGTAGAACTCACTATTGTACTGAATATTGTTAAATAACCTAATAATATCTGTTCAAGTGATTACTTCATGGTCTTGAACCAGTATCTTGAGATATAAAAATGAAATTTCTAACGACAGATGACGCAGATTTACATATTTGAATAAGAAGTACTACAAAAAATTGCTATACATTGATGACATATCATTTTAGACATGCAGTAAATAAATATATAAAGATTAAATCCACTTCTATTCTGATGTTTTATTGAATTACTCAATGAATGAATACCAACAATGTTTATTTCTGTATATGTATTTTCTAGACATGTTTGCATTTCTTATTTGATCAGCTGTTGTATGTGCACTATATGTCAATTTACCTTAATTTACGTCAAAACGCAGACAAAGTAAAGAAAATGCGGACGTATGTTAACCTTTTAAGATTATCTTTAACAAAGATATATTGTGTTATTAATCAATTCAACCTTTTAGACTCCAGAAAGTGGATATGACTGATAGAAACAGTCAATTTTTAGTAAGAAAAGTGTCTGGTGTCTTGCCTCTTTGAAAATAAATCTGTGTTACAAAGCCGTTAACTATAATAAACGTTTATCACATACTAGTATATGAGGTCGCGGAAGTGTAGATAAAGCCATTATGAACAATTTGAGTAATAACATATTGACGTTGACGTCGTTTTCTTAGGCATGTCTCATTTACTGTCTAATTTGCCAGAAGCCCGCCAATTGTAAGAATTTCTTACAATGGACATTAAAACTAAAAATCAATGGCGAGTTGTTAACCCTTACCATACTGGACACGATCGATTCTGCAGTCTGATCATGGTCTGCACTGTTCGCTATTCAGGCAGTAAATTTCAGTAAAAAACCCTTCAAATGATAAATGGTACTGCCCAAATTGGAAGATGGACAAGTCCATTATTGAAATTTAGCATGGCAAGGGTTAAAGCAGACTCAGGATCAGCGGTCACGATTCTGAAGGGGATTGTAAGTAATTCTTACAATATATTGGTTCCTGGCAAACTGGACAGAACATGGGTCATATATGTCGTTTTTAGCACTGAACTGACTTTTTCTATAATAGATAAAGGAAGAAGAAAATTGATGTTTCATTTTATTTTATTTTATTCAACGAGTACATACGCATCGCCCTGGGGGATCGAACTCGCGACCCCGCCATCCGAATGCGCTGTAACGTGTACTATTATGTGTCCCATGGACAGTCACCAACTTCGTCGTTATTTCCCTAGTGTGTCGCAGTTTGAAATGCTTAAAATAATTTTTAAAGAAGTCGTCAGCTGTCACACTATCATCTATTGGTTTATTCCCATTTTTTCTTTTCCAAAATCCTCTTGATGTTTTACATCGCATTTCATTAATACGTTATATATATTTTTTTTGTTTTGTTTTTTTCTAATAAAAAAAAAATATATATAACAAAAAAAAAACAAAAAAAGTAGTTGTGTATGTCAGTTTACGTCGATTGATATACAAATAGATCTTAAATACTAGTCAGGCATTTTGGAAGTATAGGACACAACCAAGTATAATCATAGACTCAGTCTGACTAAGCATGTTCATAGTAGGTTATGGAAAGTGAACACGCACTCGAGCGCCTGTTAAAAACAAATACAAAGACCCCGAAGAATAACAAGCAGAACTCTTTCATAAAGGAATATTGATTGTACTCCCAAATACGAAGGGACCCGATAATGATAATACATCGTAAACTTGATTTGTCTTTTAATGGCTGTCTTTAGTTTCTAAAACTCGCTTGCAGGATTACGATTTAAGCCTCGTAGCCTTAAAACCAGACACGAACGTGAGGAAAAAAATATTAACAAGCTAATGTGTCCGGAGTTTTAGTACTTACAGTAAAGGGATTTTTTTTCGATTTGTTAGATGATAGTAACACTTACAAATTTTATAAAAGAGTCTGAGTTAGTTAGTTTGGTCTAAAGCCTTCAGTATCAAATTTTTCCTTAATTTTTTAGAATTTTATATCAAAAAGAGAAAGTTTGAAACATAGCAAAAGTCATGTTTGCTAATAAGTGTGTTATCAGAATTATGGGCAGGGGTATGTTCTCCGTGACGGTTTGATAAAAGACATTGTGTCTGAAATCAATCGTCCTCCACCTCTGATTCATGTAGGTAAGTTTGCAGTTACTTGCGGAGAACAGGTTTATACTGGTACAGAATCCATGAAAATGCCTGCCGTTGCATAACTGAAATAATGTTGAAAAACGGCGTTAAACCCAAAAACAAACAAACGATAAACTATATTGGTGAGGAGACTGTAGAATTTATCCGAATTTACACTTATTTTACTCATTGTAAAATAAAGAGCCTAATTCAGATTTAGTGTAACTATATTTTGCTTATATTTTACTTATAACCTTCGTTTGAAAACGTTATGTGATGGATTTTCATTTTCTAGACATGTTTGATGTTTTTGTTTGATCAGCAAGCGCACCATATGGCATTTGATGTCTTTGCTTATCTACAAACGCTCGAAAGTAATGATTCTTGGATTGTCTTCTAAATCCTTCAATACAAGGTTTCAAGCATTATGTATTGAAACGAAACCTGGTTTATGAAGATATATAATAAGAAACTTTAAACAAACAGAAGATTGTTTGAAATAAAAATTGCCTTTTTGGCTTCCAAAATACACAAATGTAATATTTCTATGTAACTGTAAATTCAGTTCAGAATTCTTTCGAAAAATAAAAACAATCTTATGAAAATGACAAATTTGTATTAATGACACATTAGCAAATATTTATTATCCAGATTAGATTAAAACAGAGGCATAAAATAACTTTACAGATTTCATAAGATTAATAAATGCAACGCGATACGAGAAGCTCTCATGTTTCTTCATCTTAAGGAAATAAATCAGCATACAGCTGTTCTTTTCCTTTAATGTAATAAAATACTCTTACAGGTAATGGAAAAAATGATAAAAGCAATCTATTCCCCTTTCAAAGAAGACGGGGTATATTGTCTTGCTCATTGTAGGTCTGTATATATGTTAGGCTGTCGGTCTGTCAGTTCGCCGTCAGTAGTTATTTGGTTTGCGATCAATACCTTATGAATGCTTGGTCTCATTTAATAAAACTTCACAGGATGATTGTCTGTTGTACGTAAATGACACCTATTGTTTTGGGAGTCAGTAGGTCCAAAGTTGAGGTCAAAGTAACATCGAGTCCGAAAACGCTTCCTGTTCAATAACTATAAAACGCTTTACAGTTGTTAAACTTCCTCGTCGTAAAAGTAAATACATGTGTCATCACCCAGCCCTTCAATATTGCCACTATAATATAAAATGACCAGAAAATATAGAAGAAACTGAATCATCCTTACAGATGATAAACAGTTATGTCTAGACTTTCAATTGGAATCTGTAATAATAAACTTGATACTTTATTTTGCAATTTCCTCGGGCATGCAAAGCATGTATTTTTACCGTTATGGGAACGCAATAAAATACCGCTATTTTGTTCTTGGATTTGAGAAGTGAATGGCCCTTTTTATACAGTTTGTACGCAAGTATTTGATATCATATAATTATAATAATCTGCCGATGCATGATTTTTCGGATACTAATTTACATTTACTATAATATGTACGTTACAAGATAATTTAGTACTTTTTGTATTTTATTGTCATATGCATAGATATAATTGTCTATGTTGTTCTTGTTGTTTGGTTTAACGTCACACCGACACAATCATAGGTCATATGGCGACTTTCAAGCTTTTCATGGTAGAGGAAGACACAAGAGGCGTATTTTTTTGCTGTACATTTTTTTTTTTGTATTTTTGTCAATTCGTCAATTAAAATGATGTGCGAATATTTGTATTTACGTCATTTCAGTATATTTTATGGTGTTGAATGCAGTACCGAATTCAACTGGGCTCGTACACAGCAGAAATAACCCATATTCGCCTCATCCAAATATCTGTACATATTAATACTGTGTACTCGTAACAGAGGACGCAAGTTTACATATTTGAATATGAAATACTAGAAACAATTGCTACCATATATTTTCGCTTATAAGACGCACCCCGAAATCGGACATGCGGTCTGGGGTTTCTTTTTCCTTTTCATTTCACAAACAAACAAACAAACAAACGATAAACTATATTGGTGAGGAGACTCTAGAATTTATCCGAATTTACACTTATTTTACTCATTGTAAAATAAAGAGCCTTATTCAGATTTAGTATAACTATATTTTGCTTATATTTTACTCATTGTAAAATAAAGAGCCTTATTCAGATTTAGTATAACTATATTTTGCTTATATTTTACTTGTAACCTTCGTTTGAAACCGTTATGTGATGGATTTTCATTTTCTAGACATCTAGACATGTTTGATGTTTTTGTTTGATCAGCAGGCGCACTATATGGCATTTGATGTCTTTGCTTAACTACAAACACTGGAAAGTAATGATTCTTGGGTTGTCTTCTAAATCCTTCAATACAAGGTTTCAAGCATTATGTATTGAAACGAAACCTGGTTTATGAAGATATATAATAAGAAACTTTAAACAAACAGAAGATTGTTTGAAAATAAATATTGCCTTTTTGGCTTCCATAATGCACAAACGTAATATTTCTATATAATTGTAAATTCAATTCAGAATTCTTTCGAAAAATAAAAACAATCTTATGAAAATGACAAATTTGTATTAATGACACATTAGCAAATATTTATTATCTTCAACTATATCTACAGATTAGATTTAAGCAGAAGCATAAGATAACTTTATGGATAAGAAAAAGGAATCTGTTTTGATGAAAACTTTCTTTTTTTTCAACTGCAGAGGAAACCAGATTTCATAAGATTTATAAATGCCACTCGAGTTTCTTCGTCTCCAGAAAAAAAATCAGCATACAACTATTCTTTTCCTTTAATGTAATAAAATACTCTTGCAAGAATGGAAAAAATGATAAAAGCGATTCTTTTTCTCATATTTATTCGCCTTTCAAAGAAGACGGAGTATATTGTCTTGCTCATTTTAGGTCTGTCTATACGTTGGATTATAGGTCCGTTGGTCCGCCGTCGGCAGTCAATATACCTTATGAATGCTTGGTCTCGCATAATCAAACTTCACAGGATGATTGTCTGTTGTACGTAAATGACACCTATTGTTTTGGAAATCAGTAGAGCCAAAGTCGAGGCCAAAGTAACATCGAGTCCAAAGACGCCTTCTGTTCAATAACTATAAAACGCTGTTGAACTTCATCGTCATAGAAGTAGATATACGTGTTATCACCCAGCACGAGTTGAAGGTGAATTCAATATTGACTCTATGATAGCAAATAACCAGAAAATACAGAAACAAGAAATATCCTTAAAAATGATGGTCGGCGAATTGTAATAAGGAAAGAAGTTTATGAATTTTTCATCTAACATTCATCTTTCATCTAACATTTTTCAAATTGCAAAACTTAACACCGCACTTTAACCATTTAAATGGTTCTCTTTTAATTTTTCGCAAAGGTTTCATAGGGTTGCAATTTTGTTTCGTTTATCCTTAGACGAATAATTACAGCAGTAGTTTGATGAAGATTCATGAAGCGGTTCATGAGAAGAGGTCTTTAAACGTGTTTATATTTTAAGCTAAATTGGTCCCTATCCCTATTTGTAACAAAATTACGATATTGTTACACATCGAGTTTGATAAAAATCCATTACCTTTTAGTGGTTAATGCGAAGAAAGGCATATCTACTTTTAGCTATAGTGGTCTCTAATAGGGCCCAAGTTCCTATATAAATAAATTTGGAAGAGGACCTTATAATGAAGCTCCAGACCAAGTATGACAAAGATCCACCAAGCTGTCCATGAGACGCTGTATAAAGGCATTTCTAGTTTTAGCTCTAGCAGCCCCGAAAAGGGGTCAAATGTCCCAGCTGAACAAAGTTGGCTGCGGGCCTAACAAAGATGCTACCAATCAAGTTTGATTGGAATACATGAGAAAAAAATAAATTAAAGGATTTTTTTATTTATTATTTTTATTTATTTCTAAAATAGGACAACTGATCACGCTTTAACAAATGCATATTCGCTATTCGTGAATTTTTGGACAATGGCGTCACACCTATAAAAAAGTGAAGGTCAAGCAAAACATACAATTGTAATTATTTCAATATTTCTGTTTCATAAGCAAAGTTTGACCGTAGTCATCTCACATAGATAAACTGTATGCAACGTACCTTCATTTCCGTGTAATGAGATTCAATCATTATATAGCATATATATAATGAAACAGATTTCAACTGAGTTCAATATTTGCATACCATACTAAAGAAAAATATTCATAATTTATAACAAATATATCAAAGCAAACAAGTACTCATTTTAATATGCAATCCGAATGTCACAAAAGCAAGGAAAATCTTTTAAAAAGCACTTCTCTACATAAAAGACTCTTATCACACCCTTATTCATGTGATACGCAGACCGTATTCAGCTCTTTCTTTAATTTGATATATGTTGGTATTTGAACAGGTTTTTATCACATTTATTAAACTTACTTTTCATTTTGGAGATATATCAATATTCTTGCTAAATATACTGAGCCAAAGTTAGCTTTAAAACTGTGAACAGCGTCGTTTAGGATAAACGCTTTGTCTATATTTCACTCAGCGTAGCACAATCAACAGAGTGAAAGAAATTGACACTCTCGTCCAATCAGGCAGAGTGTTGCATAAATCTTCCATATTGATAAATTATCTATAATGCGTTATCAAGTAGTTTGATTTGCAAACTGAAGTCACGTGGCATAGGTAACGAAAACGAATTTAGACGGCGTCGCCGAAAAACTGAGTCATTCTTACAGATAATAAACAGTGATGTCTAGACTTCCAACTGGAATCTGTAATAACAGACTAGATACTTTATTTGGTAATTTTCTCATGCATGCAGAGCAGGTATTATTATCGTCAGGCACGTGTCCAGGTGGGGGGCCAGGGGGCCCAGCCCCCTCCCCACAGCTGGCTGGCTAGTTACGATTTTTATTACTATGGGCCCCTCAGTTAACAAATTTATACACCAGCGCAACTGGCTTGATTTGACAGCAAAACACAGGCTAAAGAGCCATAAAACGGTGTCCAGTAGTGGAAATTAGCCCCAGGCATGTCACAGGTAAAAGTTTATCTGTGCATGCTTCATTGTTCGCTTGATCGGTACTTGATTGGGTAGTGGAGAAACTATTATGTTTTTTACTCTTTGGAAGTGTTATAAAGTGTGATCATTACATTGTTGGTTTTGTTAAGTAAATCATAAAATGAATCTGAAAATTGAAACATTATGATGGTTGTATTTTGTTTTTACATTAAGGCTGTCATTCCCCAAATTTATTAAATTGATAGATATTTATCCTATCTTTTTATTAAACAACAATTATGAATTTGAAACTACTGTATCAATTTTACTCTTTTGGGTCCAATAACCTTACTTAAAAACTCTCATAGTTTTAAAAGTAGTTTCTCAGTAAATCTTACAAAACGCATCTAAAACTCGTTATTTATGAGGGGTTTTATACATAAAAATATCATTTAATATGTGCTGTGATGTTATAGTTTGTACAGTCAAAGAAGTATAAAATACACATCTATTTAATTTTCTTTCTTAGATCTTTGGTACAGTTAAGAGTTCATTGTCATTTGAAATCTGTGATGTAAATAGTAATTGTCATAATACTTCGTTTGTTTTGTTGGAAATCTAAAAACATTTGGCCATTTTGCAAATAGGATACCCTTAATAATTAGACTAGCCACTAGACTGATAATTACGATATTTCTATGATTTTTTTTCTTTTTTATGTTCATAGAGACAAAAGCCAGTCTATTCTAGAGATTTTCTAAGAGGACTGATGTTAAAATTGTAATAATTATTGGACATAGTATATAGACTGGCTCAGTTCACTACATGAAATCATAAAAATGTGAAAAAAAATTGTCATAGTCTAGGAGCTAGTCTACTTAATAATCATCTTAAAACTTCAACATTTTTTTCAACTGGGTATCATACAGAAAAAAAGTCCATACACTGTGACTGTACAATCATATATACATTGAAAAGGCTTGATAAAATCAAAGAACTATAAAATACATTATTTTATAGCTCTTTGATGAAATGATTAAAAAGTAGACTTTTCCTTAAATATATAATACATTCATGCATCCTTAAAGGTGTTTCAGGTAGCAGGAAAATGCATCTATTCATGTGCCAATATTAAAAAATTTTCACAATCAGGAGGGGATACCTCTCCCGAACCCACCCCAGGTTGGCCCCCCCCCCCCCCCCCAGCAAACAAATCCGGCACACGGACCTGACCGTTATGGGAATGCAATAAAATACCGTTATTTTGTTCTTGGATTTGGGAGTTGAAGTTCATGGGTCATGTAATAAACATCGCTATTTTTATGCGGTTAGTACACAAGTATTTAATATCATAAAAAACGAACTGCCGTTACATGTGTTTTTTTTCAAATACTCATTTATTATTATATGTACGTAATGAGAATGAGTATTTTTCATATTACAGGGACAACTTTCATATATATTTACTCCAAATTCGCATATTGTAAATAAAAAAGACTTTAAGCAGAAACACCTGCATTACAAACATTTTGTACAGAAGTATGTCGAAAACTTTGTCATAATCAAAGAATGCTTGATATAATTTAGTCTACGATAAGGTATAAAAAGTAAAAAACAGATGGATATTTGTACACATCTTATCCCTGACACCGAACTCTGCGTTACTAAAACATAGTGTTGTCCTTGGCATCATTTAATGTCTTTCTTGGAGATAATGAGCGTATTTTACAAGACTTTGTATACTCAACAAAGGCAAGTTTCAGGAATGGTTATATTCCATACAGAAACCTTCACCCGGCATACATCCTTGTAAAATATAACCTCTTTGTCGTGTATAGACACGTTTTTGGTTGCGGGTTTATCCCGCTACCAAAGTTAAAGTGTATTTCTGACAATCATAGCATCTTTATTTTATTCCGAATCACATCCAAAGGATGTTCACGTGCTACACAAAATAGTCCCATTCATGAACAATGCGGATGAATTATCAATGAACAAGTTGTTCTTATTCAACCTGTATCCACTCACACTGACCATTTAGATTATATAAGATCTATCAATGATAAGGTATTCCAGCCTATGGTTACATCACAAGCTGGGTCAGGTAGAGTTCATCTTAGATATGAGGCACATCAAATTTGTATTTGTGGATCATTCATGTATATTTATAGACTGGCATTTAAACAGAAAATAAATCTACCAAAACCCGCAACCATTAGACATTTCAAGGCTTTGATTACATAATAGGGTTATTATGATAGTAGCAGCTTGATCTGGGATGCTGTATTCGGCTCCAATGATTTTTTTTGCCAGGTCGGATAACACGAGGTGCGCAAGCGCTAAGTGTTATCCGACCTTGCCAAATCCACGAGAGCCGAATACAAAACCCCAGACCTAGCTACTGTTATAATGACCCAGTTATTATACACATTCATCTGTTTGTTTGTCGGTTTTATTCGAATGTTAAAATAAAACTGAAATCAATGTATTTTTTTTGTGTGCGCCATTTATAGAACTTTGTCAGGTCATGCATATTAAATGGAAGTTGTCCGGCGACATGCAATACAAAAGATACATTACGGATTTTTCTGTCTGTTCGTATTTACTTGTAAAATGCATGCCGTATTTTTGAAAGAACTTATATAGGTATATAATAAAAAGTATTTCTTAACAATAGTGCTTACTCCAGGACTTACATGAAGTCGACTTCAGAATATTCATTTTTTTTTCTCCGGCATTGATCGTGTTATTTTCCATTACAGATATTAAGAAGGTAAATTATTTTAATAATAAAAGTTGAAATTCTCATAACATTGTTCACAAAAATAAAGTCGTTTTTGCTTTCCTGTAGCACTGGTTTATTTATAGACATCGGTTTCATCTTGACATTTAATCTTAGCATAAAGTATACTGTGTGTCAGATACAGCATCTGAAAACACACAAGACGTCTTAAAATGCCAAAACCTCAATTTGTCTTTTAATTGAAAACTTTAGTTTGGAAATAGAGCTTAAGTCCCGCACTCCTTAGAGAATGTTACTGAGATAAACGTGCGGAGGAAAATGTTAAAAAGCTTATGTTTCCAGAATTGTATGTAGTACGGGCAGTGTATGATTGAGTGAAGATGTACGCCTATAATTATGAAAGTAAACCTAGTTAATTTATGACACGTTCGTATGCTCAAAGCCATCACTATCGTCTTTCATGGATGCGAGTGTCCTAGATTTGATTGTAAAAAGTCTAACAAGAGAAGAAAGAAAATGTAAAACGTTTAATAAGATATGAAGAAAGAAAGCTGAAAATTCCCAGCGAGATACAAATAAAAAACAAGATGAACATTCCCTTTCCTATCACACTTACACCATACACCAGTGCATTAATTAAAATATACACCATGGAAACACATAGTAAGTTAAACATATAGACAGCGTTGGCAAAACAAACGAAGTTAGAATAGTAGGACAATATAAGTGGGGTGTTTATACCAGTTGTGTCGCAAACCCAACATCTTCCAAACTAACATGACAGTGTAATTTTTAGGCAAATCCCTTACAAACGTAAACGCCTTATTCAGAGAATAAAGGTGTCAAGGTTTCAGCTTGCAAATATTCTTTGAATAATGATCTTTGAACAGGAGTCAGTATAGTATAACCAACTGAGGTATTGTTAGGATTAGATTCAGTGAGGTTATCTTTGTTATAATAATTGAATATAACTGTAACTCATACAAAGGGCCTCCGTGGCCGGATGGGGAAAGACATAGACTTCGAAACACTTGCTCCTCATCGATGTGTGTTCAAAGCCTCGTTTCGGATGTACAGTTCTTCTTTTGAAAAAGTCACTCAACAGGCGTACAGGAGATCGGTGGTTTCACCCAGGTGTGCGTTCATGAATGAAGTGGTGCGCAAAGGGGATACTTGGGATCTTTCTCTCCTATGAAAAGCCGGAAAAGTCACAAATATTGCGCGCCTCTAAGCCCAGCCAAAATAATCTACCTCATACAACTTTATGACAACAGTAACAGGTCAGTCTAAATACGATATATATCCAATAACTTCGTGTAGAATACACTCCGATAAAGACTTCTCATGAACATTATCCACGACCGATTTACATTTTATTACTTTCAGTAGACAATGGTTTACTTAAAGACATTTTTATGCTTTCGACATCTATACTGACTCTGTGTACAAAATCCCCAAACAACTTATAAAAACGTCAAAATCTGATGGGTTTCACTGATGAGTTCTGTGTATAAATGGGTCGTATGAGAGAAATAATTTTACATCTCCAAGTTTTGACATGAACATAAATTTGATTGAATTTCATTTTATGGATAAAATTACTGTCCCTTGTTTTACACAAATATCTTAGGATTAATGCTTTGAGATACAATACCTTAGCCATTTCTTTCTCGACATTTCAAAGCGTATATAATTTGCTGTTTTCTTTACCATTTATTTATTTTTTTTGGGTTTTACGGCGCACCAACACAGTATAGGTTATATGACGCCAAACAGGACTACAAATTTTGGTTTCACATCTCATTTACATGGAATGAAAAAATGAGGTATGGAATCAAAATTTGCATACCTGCTGGAATCACAGAGTTACAACAAAACCAAGTGTTAAAATCCTATTAGTCGCCTCTTACGATCATGCAAGGGTAAGGCAGTGGTTCCAGTTCTTTTCATACACAGATCGTCCCAGAACCAAATATATAAAAACTGCAGATCGAAACAAGAAATATCTTTAAAAATGATGGTCGGCGAATTGTAATAAGGAAAGAAGTTTATGAATTTTTCATCTAACATTCATCTTTCATCTAACATTTTTCAAATTGCAAAACTAAACTCCGCACTTTAACAATTTAAATGGTTCTCTTTTAATTTTTCGCAAAGGTTTCGTAGGGTTGCAATTTTGTTTCGTCTATCCTTAGACGAATAATTACAGCAGTAGTTTGATGAAGATTCATGAAGCGGTTCATGAGAAGAGGTCATTAAACGTGTTTATATTTTTAGCTAAATTGGTCCCTATCCCCATTTGTAACAAAATAGCAGGAGACCTTACGATATTGTTACACATGGAGTTTGATAAAAATCCATTACATTTTAGTGGTTAATGCGAAGAAAGGCATATCTACTTTTAGCTACAGTAGTCCCTAATAGGGCCCAAGTTCCTATATAAATAAATTTGGAAGAGGACCTTATAATGATGCTCCAAACCAAGTATGACAAAGATCCACCAAGCTGTTCATGAGACGCTGTATAAAGGCATTTCTAGTTTTAGCTCTAGCAGCCCCTAAAAGGGGTCAAATGTCCCAGCTGAACAAAGCTGGCTGCGGGCCTAATAAAGATGCTACAAATCAAGTTTGATTAGAATACATGAGAAAAAATCAATTAAAGGATTTTTTTATTTATTTCTAAAATAGGCCAGCTGATCCCGCTTTAACAAATGCATATTCGCTATTCATGAATCTTTGGACAATGACGTCACACCAATAAAAAAGTGAAGGTCAAGCAAAACATACAATGTAATTACTTCAATATTTCTGTTTCATAAGCAAAGTTTGACCGTAGTCATATCACATAGATAAACTGTATGCAGCGTACCTTCATTTCAGTGTCATGAGATTCAGTCATTATATAGCATATACATAATAAAACAGATTTCAACTGAGTTCAATATTTGCATACCATACTAAAGAAAAATATTCATATATAATAAATCAGTTAAATAATTTATGACAAATATATCAAAGCAAACAAGTACTCATTTTAATATGCAATCTGAATAAGTCACAAATGCAAGAAACCTTTTCATATACAGACGACAATTGTAACAAGGAAAATCTTTTAAAAAGCACTTCTCTACATAAAAGACTCTTATCACACCCTTATTCATGTGATACGCAGACCGTATTCAGCTCTTTCTTTAATTTGATATATGTTGGTATTTGAACAGGTTTTTATCATATTTATTAAACTTACTTATCATTTTGAGATATATCAATATTCTTGCTAAATATACTGAGCCAAAGTTAGCTTTAAAACTGTGAACAGCGTCGTTTAGGATAAACGCTTTGTCTACATTTCACTCAGCGTAGCACAATCAACAGAGTGAAAGAAATTGACACTCTCGTCCAATCAGGCAGAGTGTTGCATAAATCTTCCATTTTGATAAATTTTCTATAATGCGTTATCAAGTAGTTTGATTTGCAAACTGAAGTCACGTGGCATAGGTAACGAATTCTTTCTTAGACGGCGTTCGCCGAAAAAAGTCATTTTTAAGCAGCGACGCCCATTTAGAGAACAGAGACATCAACGTTTTCCATTATATGGTCATAACCATATATGGGGAAATTACCATGTATAGGAAATTGATTGATAACCGTTGACGTAATCATATTTAGTAGGTCAGCATATAACTTGAACTGTAACTTAAATATAAAAGCGTTTACTTAGGTTTATATATAATTCACATAAAGTTACAAATATGGAGAAAAGGGTGCTGCCGCCTTCCTTTTTTTGCTTGCATTTCTGTTACATTCATTTATAGATATATTCTATTGAAAAACATTGTATAATTCCTTTTAAAGTTGAAAGGTCGCCATTTTACCTTAAATGCTCCGATTTCGTCATAAAACTATTCCAAAAAACAAACACAAACACATACATGCTTGCGTACGACTAAGTACAATAGTAGGTACATACGTCATGTGCACCTGCTTCGAAGATATCGTTTACACCAATTTTAAAACTATACTTAGCCATGTTGAAGTTAGTTAGAACACCCCGAAAAAACAAAAAACGAATTAATACAGCTCGAAGCGGTGTAAAATTTTGTAAACGAGATTCACACAGCAGATCCGCAAGACATATGAACCTATCCTAGAAGTAGTATCTACAGATATTTTGGAAAAGGACCCATGGACAGAACAAATATTGTATATGCACTAAAATTACAAATAAAGTAATCATGTCCTATTGGAAAGGTGCTGCATTTGTAGTAAAATAGGAAAAGTGGAAACTCCACAGGTCGCTCATCACGACAAAAACGAAAATGTTGCAGGCTCTGTTTGAATGAGCCTGTTCACAGACGGTAGTGGAAATGCATGCTACCGTCCACGCCCTCTAGCCCCGGGTTGAGCAGAACTCAACATTTACACATGCAACAATCTAGAGACATCCGCAGATGTATTCATACGGCGGTGCACATGGAACCTCCAGTGATACACTAGCGTGTAATTCCATGAAAAGCGGCGTATGGTCCCAAATTAAAAACTGGGTTAGTCACATTAGTCAGGGACAGACTGACGTCGCGCAAGAAGTTAAGGAAAGTAAGCCAGTGGCTCTAAGGTTAAAGATCACTGTTGAAAATCCTTTGTTTAAGATAACAAACAACCACTTCAGATCTAATTTTGAATTAATCGAATCTTAGAGAAGATCACTTTTCCTACTCCTACTATTTACGTTCTATCAAAAATTGATAAAAAAAACAAAAGAAAATAGGTAGTTTAATAGTTCATTTTGTAATGCCAGCCTGTGGATATATGCTACCTTAAAAATGACGCACATTTTGCTCTTGTCCGCATATTAAACCACTGATTTTGGTTTCAGTGCACAAAACTTGCAATCTTTTGAATAAAAGCATGAAAACAGTCTACACACAAATTCACATGTAATTGAAAAAATAAAAAGAAATTATTTACAAGGGACTTCTTTTGGTTTCACGACGGAAGCATATTCGTCGACCGAATTACTCACCTTATTTCTCTATTGAAGATATGTTTGTTGAAATCGCATGACACATGTGCAACCGGATTGCGAAATTAAGATGATGAAAATCGAAACTACTTTGATGACGGTCGAACCCCTTATCGTAAACTTCTATGGACATATATAGGGTCAGTGTGTGTGTTTTGGGTGCGAGTGTGTGTGAGGAACGTTGAAGGTCAATAACATACCCACTAAATGATACATACATACCTTTAACCTAACCTGACATAAAAGTAACCCTCCATAGAACCATAGCGTTTATCATGTGGCCACCTTTAACGAAAGAAAATGCTATAATCGTGTTTATGGTAAAGCAACATCAAATGTGTCGTGACGATTTAAAGAATAGATGCGAAACGATCAGTTACGGCGTTTTTATCACAGCTGAAATGTAAACATGTTTTCAATGATTGAGACAGTATCTGCCACAGAGCTTTGTATCATATTTGAAAACGCCAATATCTAATGGGTTTTTCTGAAGCACAACGGCGTGCCGTGTTTTAGATGACACTATTTGCATTAGTGAAAACCATATTTCTTGCATACCGGACGGGAGTTTCCGGTGTTTACGCCGGTAATGGATAACTGCGTCTTGTACCCGGGAATGTAAGATGATCAGTTTATAACGAACTACATCTTTTTACTAGATTCGAGGAGTAATTATGACTTTTGAATGTCAAACGGGATAAAAGTCAGGCACATTGATTATACATCTTTGAGTATAAAACTGGACTCAGTAAATGTTATTTTATGAAAAATTCATAACGTTTCACTGCAGATGTTAAAACAAAACCGGAACTCTTACGTCATTAAAAACCTACGTCATGACGTATTTTCGGTTTTGGTCAGAGACCACCAATTCAAAAATTATAAGGAGCTTACTGGGAATAAGTTAATTGTTGATCAGGGAATAAGGTAATGTTTAGTTCGTTTTGATTGGCCATTAATGTAAACAAATCCAAGAAGTGATTTTATTAGAAGTTGAAGCTTTTTCGTGCGTTAAGAGTATTTGATTATATATTCTAGCAATATTTGCTACAGCGGATGGGTATTGTAAAAAGTTTCATAAACATTTTCTCCCGCAGTGCCAACGATGCAAACAGGGTATCATATTCACTCGAAATACCCAAATAAATTATATCATATTTATATGTTTTAAGTCTTAAGATTTTGGCCATACTAAGATAGTTGTATACAGAAATACATGTTTCGATTTATGGAAGGTCGTACACGCCATAATGCCATGGCTTTGTTTTTTTTTAATACGCTACTTTGTGAGAAAAAGCAGTATATACAAGATCTGTTAGAAGATCATTTCAAGTACAGAAATTCATTTGTTTGATTATATTTTTCAATATCATTTGTTGAATATCGCTTTGAAGATAAACGATTCTATCAGTGCTTAAAGATACAGACGGAAATATCAAAGATAACTGTTTAAACGACAACGAAGTCTTGATATGCAAGAAAAAGATTTAGTCACTGGATGTAGATGCAAATGGAAATGTCCAATGCTCTGCAGAGACTTGTTATTGCCTAAACGGTATATTCCCACTGCACCTACAAGCAGTGTGAAATATTCTTATAATTTTTCACCGAGTGAATACCGGACGCAATGCCATGAGTATTCTGCATAAAGCAAGCAAATATATATATTCATGCCTTATATTTTGTTTGTTGTTCCCTATCAGTGAAAAACAAGTTGGTATTTTCTCTGACCGTTTTAACTATGGCATTCCAATAATTCATTCAAAGTATGTATATCATGCAGCATCTAAACACCAGTGCAAATTTTTACAGGCTTTTACACATAAAAAATCTCTTCCTAAACTAAAAGAAAGAAGAGGAATAGATCGGAATATCTATACTTGTAAATTGTTTTCATTTCAACTTCATCTTCTCCGTCTAGTTTTTAATAAAGCCATTTCTAATTACGCTAAATATATGTTTGACTGACTGTTTTAGTCGCAAAAGGTTACTGTTTTTTCCTCATGTTCATTTTTTTAAAGACAAAGAAAATGCGGTTTTAAATGGAAATAAGACAACATTACGTTTTAATTTTGTTCGTATAAGAATGGTCATCATCTGTCTAATCAAACATTTATGATTTACTTCTATCTACATTTGAGCCGTGCCATGAGAAAACCAACATAATGGGTTTGCGACCAGCATGGATCCAGACCAGCCTGCGCATCCGCACAGTCTGGTCAGGATCCATGCTGTTCGCTTTCAGATCCTATTGCAATTAGAGAAACTGTTAGCGAACAGCACGGATCCTGACCAGACTGCGCGGATGCGCAGGCTGGTCTGGATCCATGCTGGTCGCAAACCCACTATGTTGGTTTTCTCATGGCACGGCTCATTTATATATTTTGCACGTGTATTTCCTTATATTTATGAGGACTATAATGTAACTAGTTAGGACGCACCTTTAACCAAGTCTTCCAGCGTTTGGAAACTATAATATTTTAATATACAGTCAAACTAGTATATACGATCCCGTCTCAAGATAAATCCAGTGTTTAAAGCCGGCAATTTCTTCGTATATTGAGCACCTTTTCCTGTTTTATGAAATTACCCATCAACAAAAGCCATTATTTTTAGATTTGAGCTACAAAGAAGAGAGCACTGTTATTCAAACTATACGCATGTGCATACATATTTCATGTATCTTTTTAATATCTTAGAAGGGTCTTTAGAGTTCTATGATAATTCTAATTAAATGTTAAAAACAGATAAATCACATGTCAATAAAGAAAATTTGCATGATTCCGTAGTTATAAATTGCACTTCTTTCAAAATTGCACATGAATTGGCACAGCTAGAGTTATAAAGGGAGGTAATAAGAATCAACGGATTCAAGAATACTTTCTTATATGTTAATCAAATATTCGAGCCTAAGAGACTCATTTGAGAAAACAGCAATCGAAAAATAAAATTTGAGAATAATGGATATATTTTATGTTCGTGACAAAACTGTAACAGCCACTCATTACAAAAGGTTTAACAGTATTTGTAAAAAAATAAAACGACACTAATACTGGTCAATGCAAATGATTAGTATATTTAGGATTGGAGGTGACATATTTCACCTTTGATATATATAAGGTCATGCTAGATAAGACATGCAAATAAGAGGAGATCTCAGAGATTGTCACAAGTCGTTAACACTTATTTTAATATATGGCTTCTATAATTAGGAGTTCGCACCACGGGCTATATAGTATATATGCATATAACACATATATCATACGTGGCCAGATTTGAATAAATTTGATAATTTGATGATGTCAAAAAATTAGAAAGAAATATAAAATCTGTCAAAAAGTATATGATTTGCTTTGTAAACAAACTATGTAAAGAATTGGATTGACGAATTAAAATTATCATTTATTTCATTTTTATGCATAAGATTTGTTAATAGAATAATAAATGAATAAAATGGCTTCTCTATATAAATAATAAAACAATGATCTTTTCTTCACGAAGAACCGGAAATGCTCATATCTCAAGTATTATTACTACATTAAAAAAAAAATTATTTTGTAGGATAGAGGCTTAAATGCGGAATAAATGTTATTGTTGTATATACGAGTGCATCATGTCGTCTTCTTTTATAATAGACCAGCAAATAAATCATCCATATTATTTGAATAATCAAGATAAAAACTGTACTGTCTGCCAACATTGCAACCTTTGCCTGATCTGTCCATTTATGTTTGTTTAATATCATATAGAACTGACAAGTTATGTTTTTACTGATGACAGCTTGCCCGCTAGGAATAGATTAATACATTTGTTTAGTATCTAATCGTTATGTTTGTGTATCAGATGTGATATGTTTCATGTAAAGTGAAGTTTTCGTCGTACCTTTTTACGTTATTGGAAACATATCACTAGTTACCGTGATTCCAATACATATTTATCGAATTTTCATGGAAAATACTTATTGTCATTTATGATTTGAATATCCGTTTATTGTTACCTTGTTTATGTATTGGATATGCCATTTTTAACCGCTACGTGGAGCACTGAACGACATTATGGACTTAACGGATATTTGGGAGTACGAAATTACAATTATTCAAGAATTTATCGTTTTAATGAGCAGTGTATCAAAACAAATGTTTCAAATTTATCTGTTTTTTTATGCAAGTAATATTTTGTTTGACATTAAAATGGAATTTTTGTTGCCTATGTAGATAACTGCGAACAAAACGTGACATTACGATATTTTAACAGTGTGTCATCGTATTGACTAATGGTTGCAAAGTACTTTTAGGACAGGAAGTTGTGCAAAAAAGATACGACATGGTACTAATAATGTTATTTATTTATTTTGTTGGGTTTAACGTCACATCAACAAAGTTATAGGTCATGTGGCTCTCTTCCAGAGGAAGACCCCAGGTGCCACTCCGGGCCTTACTGAAGGCATCAGCGAGCACCCTTTTGGAACCGCCGATCTTCTCACATAAAAAACTTATGAGAGGATAACAGTTTTATTGCAATACAAGTAGTGCTTAATACGACCGTAATGACATACATGTATTATTCTACGTATCATGATAAATTGCATAGTGTATATTTCGTTTAGGCAAATACTTCCTAATTTAGAACACAAACAGCTATTTACATATATTGGTGAACGCTCCTGCAGGCATTTTAGGTGCAAAATTGTATCATCTTGTATGAAAAATGAAAATGTTATAATATCTCTAGAATGCAGCTTAGTTACAAATGTATGTTTTGGAAACAGTTTGTTGCTCAGGAATACCAATTATAATTTCAGATGAAAATGCCCACTGCCCCTTGTAGAGTATTTTGCATTTATTCCATATTTTCAGTCATTATCGAAATATTAGAGTGAAATATTTCTGGATATTTCTGGTATTTTCGCAGTGAAAAATATCAAGTATATTTTTCACTTGTTAGAAACTATAAAATCGATAAATTTAGGCAACACATGAAATAAAAAGAAAATTTGTTTGTTTTACATTTATTTATTTTATTAATGTCTCATCACATGTACAACATATATTAACTCACATAGTAAAACAATAATGTACATACACTTATTTTAATATATGGCTTCTATAATTAGGAGTTCGCACCACGGGCTATATAGTATATATGCATATAACACATAATATCATACGTGGCCAGATTTGAATAGATTTGATAATTTGATGATGTCAAAAAATTAGAAAGAAATATAAAATCTGTCAAAAAGTATATGATTTGCTTTGTAAACAAACTATGTAAAGAATTGGATTGACGAATTAAAATTATCATTTATTTCATTTTTATGCATAAGATTTGTTAATAGAATGATAAATGAATAAAATGGCTTCTCTATATAAATAATAAAACAATGATCTTTTCTTCACGAAGAACCGGAAATGCTCATATCTCAAGTATTATTACTACATTAAAAAAAAAAATTATTTTGTAGGATAGAGGCTTAAATGCGGAATAAATGTTATTGTTGTATATACGAGTGCATCATGTCGTCTTCTTTTATAATAGACCAGCAAATAAATCATCCATATTATTTGAATAATCAAGATAAAAACTGTACTGTCTGCCAACATTGCAACCTTTGCCTGATCTGTCCATTTATGTTTGTTTAATATCATATAGAACTGACAAGTTATGTTTTTACTGATGACAGCTTGCCCGCTAGGAATAGATTAATACATTTGTTTAGTATCTAATCGTTATGTTTGTGTATCAGATGTGATATGTTTCATGTAAAGTGAAGTTTTCGTCGTACCTTTTTACGTTATTGGAAACATATCACTAGTTACCGTGATTCCAATACATATTTATCGAATTTTCATGGAAAATACTTATTGTCATTTATGATTTGAATATCCGTTTATTGTTACCTTGTTTATGTATTGGATATGCCATTTTTAACCGCTACATGGAGCACTGAACGACATTATGGACTTAACGGATATTTGGGAGTACGAAATTACAATTATTCAAGAATTTATCGTTTTAATGAGCAGTGTAACAAAACAAATGTTTCAAATTTATCTGTTTTTTTATGCAAGTAATATTTTGTTTGACATTAAAATGGAATTTTTGTTGCCTATGTAGATAACTGCGAACAAAACGTGACATTACGATATTTTAACAGTGTGTCATCGTATTGACTAATGGTTGCAAAGTACTTTTAGGACAGGAAGTTGTGCAAAAAAGATACGACATGGTACTGATAATGTTGTTTATTTATTTTGTTGGGTTTAACGTCACATCAACAAAGTTATAGGTCATGTGGCTCTCTTCCAGAGGAAGACCCCAGGTGCCACTCCGGGCCTTACTGAAGGCATCAGCGAGCACCCTTTTGGAACCGCCGATCTTCTCACATAAAAAACTTATGAGAGGATAACAGTTTTATTGCAATACAAGTAGTGCTTAATACGACCGTAATGACATACATGTATTATTCTACGTATCATGATAAATTGCATAGTGTATATTTCGTTTAGGCAAATACTTCCTAATTTAGAACACAAACAGCTATTTACATATATTGGTGAACGCTCCTGCAGGCATTTTAGGTGCAAAATTGTATCATCTTGTATGAAAAATGAAAATGTTATAATATCTCTAGAATGCAGCTTAGTTACAAATGTATTTTTTGGAAACAGTTTGTTGTCCAGGAATACCAATTATAATTTCAGATGAAAATGCCCACTGCCCCTTGTAGAGTATTTTGCATTTATTCCATATTTTCAGTCATTATCGAAATATTAGAGTGAAATATTTCTGGATATTTCTGGTATTTTCGCAGTGAAAAATATCAAGTATATTTTTCACTTGTTAGAAACTATAAAATCGATAAATTTAGGCAACACATGAAATAAAAAGAAAATTTGTTTGTTTTACATTTATTTATTTTATTAATGTCTCATCACATGTACAACATATATTAACTCACATAGTAAAACAATAATGTACATATGCCGCTCTATACAGAGCTATAAAGACAGAATACATATATACATATTAACAATGTTCCAAATCTTTATATTAAACACTGACTTAAAACATCACTCTTTATAAAAAGGGATGAATACTTACACTAGACTAAAATAAACTAAAACCTAGTCACATTGTATACCAGAATTTATAAATATTGTTTTAGGGTTCTTTAAAACATGTAAGAGCAAAATATCTTTCACGAGTGAACACCATCACCATCTCGTGGCTACGCCACTCGTGGAAGATATTTTAAATCTTACACTGAAACAAACGAATCTCCTCGATATACATAAAATTTATTCATATTAAGTTTAAATTTAATTTCCATATGAGAAATATATGTTTCATGTCACATTGTAAGAATATGGAAATATTGAAAATTTCATTTATATGCAAATGGGTACCTTTAAAACACGATACAAGTGCGCGCAACATGATGCATACACTACATGTATATCTTATTCACAATAATAAATTGTTAAACATCTTTCGGCATCACGAAAATAGAATTAATGTGTACTTTACTCTTTAAAAACCTCAGTTGTGTTTTTTTTTTAAATTTCAGGTTGAAACAACGTTTGGTTTAATTCACTAATGGAACTGAATCGAGAACAACAAAAAATGGAATCTAATCACGTAACAGACAATACAACAAATAATAATTCAGAAGAAAGGTCAGAAAAAATGGGACAGACTCCTACCAATGTACACAGCGCCAAAGACAGGTGGGGTAAACTTAAAACAACAATGACGGTTACTAGTCAAATTCAAAATAAAAAACAGCGCCGCTTAGACAGAGGGGACTCCTTTCTGAGAAAGTTTTCAACTAGAAACCAGGCGGAACTGGACACGTCAGAAGAAAGTGAGGATAAATATCCATCCGGTTTTCATAATCCGAAACACAAAACATTGAAATCGTGTGTGATTCACCCCTCTGGCGGTTTAATGTTCTATTGGTTAGGGGTGGTAACTCTTACGGTACTTTACAATTTATGGACCTGTATTGCAAGGGAAGCTTTTAGAGAGATCCAGAAAGGTTACATGGCTATGTGGTTTTGTTTGGACGGAATGTGTGACTGTATTTACTTGTGTGATATATTTGTGCAGTTTCGAACTGGATATTTACAACAAGGTCTGATGGTGTACGACTCATCAAAATTGTGCAAGAATTATTTAAAAGACAAATGTTTTATTGTGGACCTCATGTCTTTACTTCCGTTAGATTTTCTGCAGTTTTATGCAGGTGTACATCCAATGTTACGGTTTCCGCGGTTTCTGAAAATATATCGAACTGTTCGATTCATGCACATGTACGAATCCAGAACAGCCTATCCGAATCTACTACGGGTTGCAAGCCTTTCTCATATACTGTTTCTTGGATCTCACTGGTTTGCAGCTTTTTATTACCTCATTTCGGAAGCAGAGGGGTTCGAGGGTGACTGGTCTTATCCGAAACCCGTGGGTCATTATGCCGCAGTAACACGCAAGTATTTGGCCTCCTTGTATTGGTCGACCTTGACATTGACGACTATCGGTGATCTTCCACCGCCAGATACAAATTGGCAGTAAGTGCTATATTTAACTTTAATACATTATTATAAGGTGTTTGTCATTTGACTGAAAACATATGCAAATAATAAGACTGACAGTATAAAAATCATCCACAAAGTAAAAGAAAATAAGATGATAGGATAAATGGTGTAAAAACTGTCTGCTTTTTTTTATTACAACTTATTAAAGTTGAAGGTCAGTTTAAAATACAAAAGGTTTTTCTCTTTTTTTTTCTTTTCATAAAATAATTTCTTTTGCGAGCTTGGCATAAATCACACAGCAGCTCTTCTGTCAAGTCCTTATAATTTGAACAGAATTCGGAGACATAGTGACTAATGACAAATATAGTTATTAAAAATACCAGTATATGCTTATTATGTTGCAAGAATGACATTAATATAGTTAATCCATACACCAATAGGTTATCATAACATGATTTCGTTTATATTCTCAGTTTTGTAACAAATTCACCTATGTTTTGTATACGGGACATACAAATGCACAGCTAGTTTTAATCCGCAGTTAATATGGTCAGTAGTTATTCATATTTTTATTATTGACCAGTAAACTACCTATATAGCATATGCAATATTATATCATTTTTTATCGCTGGACATTAGGACATTTAGTCAGTTTATTAGTTTTTATGGCGTTTTCATTTGCTCTGGTTACGTATTTACAGTTGTACTTATGGAAAACTCAGTTTTCTTTTCATGAAATAGATTCGTAATTTGTTTATGTTATTTTAATAGATGCATAAAGAGGCTGTTTTATCGTTTGAAATCGCTTTTGTGCATTTTAATTTTATATTTCTATTTTTACGGTATTTTGGGATGGGGGGGGGGGGGGGGGCGGGGGAGTATTTAGGGTTGCATCTCGTCCGTTTGTCCGTCCATCCCACATTTATGTAGAGCATATACAAAAAATCATCTAGAGTCATGAAATATTAGAGATGTATTATTTTGCGTATGAAGTTACGCACCTTGTGTTTTGTTGAGGATTTCACTCAGTAAGACCAGAGTAATTGCTGTAATTGCTATTGACTCAGTAAAATATACATAAAGGGCCTGTGTACGTTAACGACGCAGGAAATGTTGTTCAAATCTGGGTATTTATTCTGGAATTTCTTAACCCCCCCCCCACCCCCACGGCATCTCCCACCCCTCTTTCAGTTTCTTGCTCCTTGTTCACTGGTAATATCATCTTCTATACATAAAACTTTTCCAGTCAGTAAAGATTATATGAAAGTTTACCTGGCCTTACATTGTCAATATGTAACATATGGCTATACAGTGACAGTAAGTGGAAAGGTCGCGGGAAGGGCACATTTTGTCCTATGGCCATACGTCTAGTTTACTTTGTGAGAAGTCGCAAAACTGTGACAATCTGTCGTTATTTTGTTTCGTCGGTGATTGAAATATGTAAGATAAGGAAAAAGATTCTGAGTAGAATGGGATAACATGACAGTTTTCATGAAGTATCCAACCAGACATACGTTGGTCGGGTTAACAAAATCATAAAAGCTGAGTACGCATGTCCGCAAAGTACGAGGTTATTCATCGTTTTTAATAATGCAAGAGAATTATCAATTCCATTATAGTTAAAAGTATTTAGATATTTTATCTAGTATTTCACCTTCATACCTCTTTTATTGTACATCATAGGTAAAAAGTGTTAAAATCTATTTGAAAATGTTTTTTCAATAAATACATGAAGAATTGCATTTTTGTTTTTCAAATTTCTGAACGGAGTTGCAATATTTCTATTTTTCATTCGTAAACATTCTTCCATTTGATTAATATTTCTCGATTTTGTGATTTCACCATTATGTCAAAGCCAAATACGGTCTCCATAAAGGAGATTTTATTGTGCAAAATTTATTTGAAAATTACATTGGAAAATATCAAATTATCTAAACGATTAAAAAAAAAGTAAGTACGTGTCATTAATGCTTTCATGTCTTTAAAAGGACGTGTAGTTAATGGCGCTATCAGGTATCAAAAGAAAAACAGAAATCATCAAGGAATAGGTACAAAAAATGTACACCTTCTGAACTCGATGACAGAAGTTTTTTTTAACAGATACATTACGCAAAGTGTTTATTTGACACTGTTGCGAACGCAAAAATGACTTTTGAAAAGCTGAATGTTCAAACACATCACACAGCTGTTTGCATCCATTCCCACTGGGGATAATCTGCTTCAGAGTTTGATACTGATTTAATGGGATTTCAGTTGTCAATTTATTTGATTCATTGTTTGAAAACGCTTTGTTTGTAATCGGATTTCATAATACATGACACGATTACACCATTTTTGAGGGATTTTGCAAGAACAGAAATTGATTAAAAAAAATAATAATACAAAGTTGATTTGAAACTTTGAGTGGTAGTAATCAGGTTAGCAGCAGAATACAGGGTTACTGTAGTTAATGTAGAAAGAAATCTATTTCTATCCAATCTAGAAAAAAATATTTTTTTCCAATTTTCACCGACATAACTTAATTTTGAAAATTAGAAATTACGTGTCTAAATATCCAAAAATCCTTTGTGACGTCACATAAGTTTGATTGACATTTGCAATATATTTGAAAATATGACCCTTATTCATTTCAAATAATTGTATTTAATTCGTATATTTTCTCTCGGGAACAGATAGATAGATGGTCCAGCAGCGTCTGTCTTCATAGTACTGTTGTATCAGAAGTATAATTTTTAATTGAAAAACAAATAAAAAAAAAAAAAAAAAAAAAAAAAAGACAGACAAAAAATGAAGTACACAGCACACTTAATGTCAATTTGGTAACTTTGAATAAAACCAAAATGCAATGACTTAAATTCGCATATAATGCTACAATTATTGCTTTACAACATTTTACAGAGCTATGATGTCGTACGCCTCGTGAGTATTTAGTTTCGAATTCCTTACGTCAGTATTTTTGATACCATTTATCACAAAAAGCCATGCATGTATCTTTTAATTTGCAAATTGCACATCCATATACAACAACATAGTAAGAAGTAACCCTGTATTTTGTTGGAAGAACAAAACTCACCGTTTATCACAAAAGGGCCAGTCAATTTTAAGTTGAAAATATATAAAAATTGCGCTCAAAACTAGATTTTGTTTATAAAAATTATACTTCATTTTTTGTATCGGGTTAATAAAAATAGATACAGACAAAATTGCAACAGGTGAGTTTTGTGCATTTTTAGTTTATTTTGAGTTCTTAGAGAATTGTTTTTCCATGTTGTATGTTTAATATGATTTTGTTGTCTTTTATTTTTGGTCTATATGTTACAGTTTATAGATTATAAATTCAATCTAACATCATTGTCATTGTCATTAGAAAAAGATGTTGTTTTT
The DNA here is from genome assembly GCF_021730395.1 of Mercenaria mercenaria. Lineage (NCBI taxonomy): Eukaryota > Metazoa > Mollusca > Bivalvia > Venerida > Veneridae > Mercenaria > Mercenaria mercenaria. Next base: position 8,554,676 of record NC_069372.1, read on the forward strand.
TTTCCACTAAATTAGGCAACTAAATACCTTCTTATTCAACTTTACCGTTAATTCTATGTCTGTCTGGATAAATATATGCGAAAATATTAAACGTCTTACAGCATTTTAATGTTTTTTTTTGTGAAAACATTTAGAAATTTAAGTTATCAAATATTGACAAAAATGGCAATATAACTTGATTGCGTTATTAAAGAACAAAAATACACAATTATGCAAATGCGTGGTGTTTCAAAATAACATAAATTAAGAACTTTAAGAATCTGAGAATGTCAGAATGTTTTTTTTTCTGCCATACCTAATATTTTCAGCTAATATACATGTGATTCTTTGAGTATGCTTTTCAGACGTTAAATATGCCTTTAAATCAAAATTAATGGGCATTCTAACACGATCCGCAGCAATTGCTAAATAAACATAAAGCGAAATTGCCTATTATGAATCTACGATAAAATATGGTTGGCTGTTACATTTCATCCCCTATGGTTGTGGCATAAGAGATTCTACTTCAGTTCCATTAGAAACGAACTATTTAAGGGCCAAACGGTTGAAAAACAGCATTTCAAAAACATAATATGATATAAAGTCATACTGAATTATGTGTAGGACCGTAAAACACGTTCTGATCTCTACGAGAGAATTCAATTAGCTCAATTATGATTCAGCGGTGACGTCATAAATGTATGACATAAAATATGACGTCATATAAACGTTTAGCTCGTAACTGGTAACACAGGGTCAACTCGCCTAATTTGATGATTCTGTTCATAATTAGTTTGCGAGCTGTTAGATTACTAATTGATAAATACTTCTCAAAATTCTGATAAAAAAGAAACAAATATCTATAAGTTCCATTGGCTATGCAACACTTTCCAACCATAGGGGGTAAATTGTAACAGCATATGACCCGAATGACGTATTGCGCAGAACATGTAGAACTGTAAAATGCGAATTATTTGCGGTGTTAGAATCTAAATAATAAATATGTTCCAATAATTTTATCAATTAATTAAACATGGACAGTCGTTTGGATGCGAATAGTTAAATCACTCGTGCTACGCACTCGTGATTTAATTATTACTTATCCAAACTCCTACCCATATTTGATTAACTGATAAAATATAGGAACAGATTTATTATTTCTTAATTTACGTTTTTCACTAAAATGACGTCTTGACGTTTAAAAACGAACAAATAGAATAATTCGACTCAGTTACTTTATCTGTAACGTAACGTAATAATAATAATAAAACGAACTTCGTGATCAGACGCTGGCTAAGGATAAGGTGCACTTCCCTTATAGTAGCCTAATACTGTCAGATACTGACCTTTTGACTCTGAAATTGTTTGATGAAACAGTAATTACTTTCATCTACCGGAGCCTTTCCTCGAATCCATGTCTATTTCAGTTATATTTTGTTCTAAATACGTTCCTACAAAAATAAGGAAAAGCTTGAATAAATTTTGTCTAGAGTTCACGAGACTATCAAATAAACATCGTAAAATATGACAGATAACGGGAATATTTAAATATTTCCTTGAACTATCTGACTGTTTGACGACTATTTGACGATGATTAGACAAAACGCAACAAAAGTATGTCTTCTCTGTAAACTTCGATAAAATAAGCGGCAACCAAAATTGAAATCATTTGATTTCCCTCTGTGTCTTTAAATAGACATTTACATAACACTTAAAATAAGCGACAACCAAAATTGAAATCATTAGATTTCCCTCTTTATAAAAGTAAGTGTCTTTAAAATTTTATAAACATTAACATAATACTTAGAATAAGCGAGTCATTTGAGTTCCCTCTTTATTAAAATTAGTCTGTCTTTAAACACACATTTTACATCTACATCATTTACATACATATTTAAGAGATTACAAATAGATATTTACATGCATATTGTGTGTAATTATCTGGAATTTATGACGGAAAGCACCTTCACATCTGGATGCTGCTGTTTTATCAGCGCCATAAATATTATGTTGCATACTGTACCACTAGTCTTTATAGTTGTAGCATATTTAAATTTTGGATTCTAACACGGCTCAATTTGATTAGTTTAAACATATTTTATTCCCAGTAATACATGTACAAATTAAATACATACATCATAGTTTGAACAAGATAAGTAGGAAAGTAGGAAAGGATAAGAATGAAAGACACATAGTCTTATAGAATTCTTCTCCTTGCTCAATTTGATTGCCAGTGAAACAAAGAAAAAGGTAAGAAAGCATTATGACGTCAGTTCAAGATTAATTTTCGTTTCTTTATTAAGTACTGTTTTTCGATTTAAAAAAATAACGGTTAAACAAAGCCAAAATATACATATTTGACCTTCGCAAATAATTACGTGACCAGGAATCGATTGACGTTTAAAATAAAAATTAAACTATGAAATTTACTATCCCAGTAAACTCAAACTTTCATTTTTTAACGGAAAAAGTAGTTCATATTAAAACATTTAGTCATTGATGGTCACATTGCCTTTGATGTCAATATGAGCCGCGCCATGAGAAAACCAACATAGTGGGTTTGTGATCAGCATGGATCCAGACCAGCCTGCGCATCCGTTGTATGGTCAGGATCCATGCTGTTCGCTATTAGTTTCTCTAATTCCATTAGACTTTGAAAGCGAACAGCATGGATCCTGACCAGACTGCGCGGATGCGCAGGCTGGTCTAGATCCATGCTGGTCGCAAAGCCACTATATTGGTTTTCTCATGGCACGGCTCACATTATGACATTGTAGTGATTAAGTTCGTGCAAAACCATCTGTAAGTCATAACTTGAAATAAGGGTAAAACTTTCGCACAGATGCCAACAGACACAAAATACGCAAAATTGTTTGTATCCTTGTTGCAAATTGAAGTGTCTCACTTTCAGTGACTAAGTACTCCGCAAATTGACATGATAGCTACATTAAAGAAAGGTTAATAGCTCATCAGAGCGAGACTGACCATTTGAGGGTTATAATTTTCTTGTATAATACTACATCCAGGCTTAAATGATACCCTATGAAACAATACCAATAATGAATGAGCTTATGTTAAACGTTATAATTTGCCTATATATACAACATCTAGGCTAAATGATACCTTAAGATACAATGACAGTGGTAAATGTGGTTAACTATAGGAACAGGACGCATATTTCTAACACATTTATGAGACCCCCATGGCCAAGTGGTAACTGACTTCAAATCACGTGCCCCTGACCGATGTAGGTTCGAGCCTCACTTGGGTCGTTGAATTTTTCGTAGAGGAAGTCATCAAGCTTTCGACCGGCCGGTGGTTCTGTCAAGGTATCAACCCGTGATAAAATAATGCACGGAGGGGCACCTTGGGTCATCCTCAACCACTAAAGCTCGAAAGTCGCCAGATGAGCTATAATTCTGTCGGTGCGACGCTTTAACTAACACATTTATCGCAAAAATCAGAACATTATTCCATCAGATATATTTAAATGACCAACATTTCTTATTTTCTCTCGGAAAAATGCCAGCAGATTGCATTATTTTTATTCTTATGTAATAAAAGATGCCGTTCTTCTCTGTTAAAGACAACCTCGTTTAAGATTATGATCTTCTAGAATATAAACTAATGTCCTGTTTATGCAGAATAAAGTCGGCACTCGGAGCAAATGTCATACCTCTAAGAGAAAGCCATGTTAACAACAACGATACTCACCCAAAGCTAAAAGCATAACAGCATAATCGGTTTATCTAATAAATCATTTCTCTAGACTATTTATGAATTCCATTTGTTTTCTGATAAAATAATGTTTTATTTGCAGATATGTGTTTGTGATTGTGAGCTATTTGATTGGTGTATTCATTTTTGCTACAATCGTTGGTAAGATTCCTCTTATCGTCCATTAATTTCACATGATGACTTTGTTATAATATTATCAATTACATCTCTTGTCGTTCATTTGTTTCTCATTATTCATCTGTAAAAATATTATCAATTCACTGTGATGGTTCCCCTATTGGCGAGTTTATTTACATATCATGATTTGGAATGAGGCATATTTCTTTTCTACGTAGCATTAGGTGCCGGGGACCAGGAAACCAAAACGTTCCGTTCTGGAGCTAAGACTTTTTGCTCTTTTATCTCGGCTTTATTTTAGTATATACGAGTTTAAAAGGAAAACAATCTCTTATTACACCCGCCTTAGTTTTATTTTATGTCTTTAAATATTTAAAACAGGTTGGTGAAAATAACTGAATCAGTTGAACAAGATCCAAATTAGGCATCATTATTCCTTGCAGGTCAAGTTGGAAGCGTGATAACTAACAGAAATGCCAGCAGACAGGAGTTTGAGAGGTTACTGGTAAGTCTTTAAGCTAAAATAAAAAAGAGTAGTTATAAAGGAAAGCAAAACAGTTTAAGGATCGAAGTTATTTATGTTTTAAAAAGTAAAAGATAGACTCCATGGAAGCATTGAGTACAGTAAATACAGCGAGGTCAAAGAAATCCACAAATAGAAACTGCACTGGAAAGGTGTAGCGTACGGGTTAAGTCAAATATTCATCAGCAAGAACATTTTAATTGTATAAAAGGGAGTAGGGAAGAGGGTAAGTAAAATGCTGTATAAAAGTGAGGTGGGGAGGGGATTAAAAAGCAGGGTCAAAGTATCGCTGCTTACAAATAGGATAATAAACATAACATATAAAATGAAAATGGACTCAAAACAAGTTGAAAAAAGGTACGATATATAGATTCCCTAGAGTAAACTGATGATCTGAATAAAAACAGTATATTGCAAAAAGTAAAGCTGGTGGTCATATATTACAGCCTTTTTTAAAACTCTTGTGAGGCACATAGTAAACTTCCACTGACTTGGACTGAGATACTTCCAGTTTGATTTTCGGACTATTATAGGTAGTTCTACAAGGTTAACAAACTCTCTAGGAAAATCTTTTTGGAGCATAGAACGTATCCAAGCCAAATGATACCCTGATTGAGTCTGTTCAGAAGAAGGTTATTAGATGTGCAACGCTTCGCACGCCCCAAAGCACCGACGCAAGCGAAATTGGGTGGTATAAGCGTAGATTAATTAAGTTACAATTTGTCACAAAAAAATCTTTTTTGGTGATGAATTTTAGCCAGTTTGGAGCATTAGTTTGTCGGTTACTTAATCGTCATTACATATTGAAACTCTGTTATCACTATTGTAGAATAATCACAAGTTTTTGAAATGGATTCAAACATGTTGTCGCAGAATAAAACTCTTTATAAGACTAATCTACTGCAGATTGTTTTGAAGAGGTCTCTGAATTGATCAATGACTTTTATCTGGTTCATGGAAAATTAGCAAATTAAGAAATAAATCACTTTAACAGATTAGGCGAGTCACGAAATATTAGCAGTTTTCAACAGATAAGTGAGCATTATGAAATTCAACTTTCTGAGAGGCATTCACAACAATTTCGCACTGCTTTGCACTGTTTTCTTAATACTGAATCTTATAAATACTTGTACTTTGAATAAAAAGAACTTGAGCGAATACTTAAATAGAAAATATTTTCATAAAATGTAAACATGCTTTAGCAGTTTGCGGACAAACATGTGCCTGGTAGGTTTCCAGAAGATTTCCAACAGGTTTCTCTTAAAAACTTTATGTATATAAACGGAATCTGAACTGTCTTAACACTGGAAAAGTCAATTTTTATGACACTCGAGGAATGGAATCCACGGTCTCTGTAAGCATCCCCAATTGTCTATTTGGTATATGGGTAATTCTGAAGAGACGCACTTTTAGACCCTAAAAAGATTCTCTCCGTACTTGGATTTAGTGTTGTTGTATTATATGGTTCTTTGGGATCATGAATCCATTTAATAGATGTGTAATAGAGTTCCGTTTTGGCGTGAGACGTGTTGCACATTTTATCACCTCTCATGAACAGACTCAGTCAAACCGAGATTTGGTAGCATTCTACGATTCCAGAGCAGAGTCTTTTTACAGATTTTATTAAAATTGATTACAAAGTAAATCGACGGAACTTTATCAATCAGCTATTAATACAACATTGCCGTCATTGTCTAAGCATTTCAGAATGATTTATTACTGTAATTGATCTTAAATAGAATATTTGCTGCAGTGAACTGAATCTGTACGGCTATAAGACAACTATTTAGTGTCAGTATAAAATTCGAATAGTTTGCAGATGCCACAGAATCATTTAAGTCCGGAAAAATATAATTGAGCTGGATTTCTCCCTAAGAAAGAAACTTTAAAATATTCCGGTTAACTAGCATAAAGTTTTGCTTTCATTACCCTGATACTACGATTGATATACAACCTCTTGGCTATCGAGGCGGTTAAGGTGAGCACCCGATTCGATTGCGAAAAGTCGTGGTACCAGTAACTCCCTTGCTTGGCGCTCAGTTTTAAAAGGCAATCTGGCCTTACTTCTCTAATACCCTCATGGCAATGGATTAAATCAGGAATGAGATGCTGAGAGTGATTAATATCTGTTGAAGAGCTTGCTTCATAATCGAATGAAATAAATTAGAGTAAACTATTTCTTGGTATAACTGAGCAAAACACATTGAATGATAATGCATGCTTAACATGGCATTCCATGTTTGATATTTTCCTTGTTTTTTTATGCGCGCAACTGTGTTGTTTGTGCCGTGTGGCGGCCGTAAAAAGTCTCCTCGTACATTCAGTCAATGTTGTTATATTTTCATCCTTCAGGGATTGTTATTCGTTGTAAACTCTCGGCCTTCCTGCAAAGGCATTGAGTACATACGGTTTTTGTTCTTAAGGTTTGCTTTTTATATATTTATACACGAGCATGTTTGTGTTTTACATGCCAGAGATTTCCATGCGTGTGGGATTTACTTTTTATTTACACTGTCCCGATGTCTTTGGAACATGGTGGGGATAAGAGTGAGGTTGGGTGCGCACCATAAACCGGTTTAAGTTCCCCAGTGGTGTTTTTGCCACTCACCGTTCCAAGGCGGTGCCCCACTGTGTTCCTTTTTTTTTGTTCGTTTTGTCCTCGCCGTGTGTTTGCTTTGTATGCAAAGGTGTGTGTGTTTTGGTGCGTGCGGCGCGTCTGCGTGCTGGTGTGGTGTTATCGTTTTTGGGGGAGGCTGCGTTTTTGAACAATGGCATTCCCTGTTTGATATTTTCCTTGTTTTTTTTGCATGAATTGCCTAACAAACGGTATGGCTCTCATTAATGTATAGGACGGCGATATATTCCATAAAAGCGACTGATGGACGTGTTTTCCTTATCAGATACTTCATGATTACAGTAGAGAAGACTGTTGAAATAACAATTATGTTGCTCCTCTTGACAAATGATCAGATTAGAGAAAACAAGATACCAAACCGTATAGGATCACACAATCAGCTGTAGAGACAATGCTTGATGACGATGCACTGACTACAATTTCTTTTACCAGACGTTATACAATCAAGCCTAATAATTCATAGTATATCGGATCACATACTTAAACTTAAAATCAATACATAGGCTTAGGTGCAAGGGGGAGAGGGTTAGGGGCAGGCCCTTCCAATTTTGAGAGTTGGGGCGGTATATGATTTGACCATCCTAATTTTTGACCCCAAAACGGTTTTGTTTTCTTAAAAATAACACTAGGTAAAGGAAAATGCCAATTGTAGAGAGTATATAGATGTACTGACTTTGTTCTGTTTGTCAAAAAAAAAAATCAGGGAAAATAAGGGAAGGTTTAGCTGGCCGCACCTCCTCCCCATTTGTCCCCGCCAACTTCACTTCTTTCTCTCCTACGCCAATGCAGTATTAGTATTTCATATTAAATTTGTCATTCATGCTCTTGCTATTGCTGGTAAAATGCTAAATTATCTCTGATCTAGCTTCATTATGTTAGTGCTGTATTTCTGTTTGTTATTTTTAGCGTGTGTCCGAAATGCTGTATGTTTTGTTATTGTTGTCTTCTTGTTTTGTATTTTCGTTTCAACAGAAACCATCCTCCTTCTGTTTCGTTATTTTTGCAAAGCTTAAACGTTTTTATTGGAAGAATAGTGCTAAACTCTTCCTAGGTTCTTAGTGCTTTTTTCAGTTTTGATATCAATATGATGATAGTACACAATTGTTCAAGATTTGTTTTCCTTACATATGAGCGCTTTAGATTTCATCTCTACTTAAGATGTTGCGAATATTGGTTTGGTTTTTCCTGTTTTGTTTTTGTTATACGTGTGCTAAATTCAGTTTGTTTTGCTACCCAAGGACGCTTTACTTGTCATGCCTTTTGTAAGTTATACTTGTGCTGAATGTTTTGTTACCGATAGGACGGATTTTTCATAATGCTTTGTTTTCGTTAATTGGTGTATAATTCTATTTGTTTTGGATTTTATAGGACGGGGCTAAGTTCTACATGCAGATGCACAATGTTCCACCTGACCTACAGAAGCGAGTCCAGCGATGGTATGACTATGTTTGGACTAGGTTTGTATATTTACTACATTCTTAATGATATAACTGATACAGCAGTAACAAATATACGGATTTAGAATAGATAATTTCTGTCTCTGAGATGGGGTTATTAGTTGAGCCCATAAAGCATATATTACTAAGCTGTAGGTTTGTAATTTGTAGATATCTGTTCACATAATATTTGATATAATGCACTTGCAGCCAATGCAAATCCATAGACGCGTTCTACCGTTTTGGTGCAATTTTGCATTTTCTAATTTGATCAGTGATTCTGGAGGCAACATTCTCTATAGAAATTGCTGTTTGTCGAATTTCATTTGTGAATTCTTCATCTCGGCGCCAGAGTTTTGTCCGGTATATAAAGATGTAAAGAGTGTATCCTAAATCACTGTAAACATGATAAATACCAATGATATATATTCATATTATGATATGTATATATTGTATGCGATATCGTTACATACACATTTATAGAGATCATTGTTTCTGTCGACGCCGATGCCTTTAAGTGTTGCCATATAGTGTGAGCAACACATCTTGGTGAACACCATAAATTTGGAACGTTTGAAATGGATAGCATCGTTTAAAAAATAAAAGACTTTGTTTGTTCCAGTGCCATGATAGGGACTGTGAGGGGAGTTGCACATTCCAATATCTGTCATGAACAGACTCAAACCAAACCTGCTATTATTTTGCACGGTTGCATTCTCTGCTTTCAGAGGATCTTTTTGTAGATTTTATTTTCTGCCATTGTCACACGACAGGGTTTCCCCAAAAGATTGCAGTGTAAACGAGTTTCCTTATAAATAAATGAGCCGCGCCATGAGAAAACCAACATAGTGCCTTTGCGACCAGCATGGATCCAGACCAGCCTGCGCATCCGCGCAGTCTGGTCAGGATCCATGCTGTCCGCTTTCAAAGCCTATTGCAATTAGAGAAATCGTTAGCGAACAGCATGGATCCTGACCAGACTGCGCGGATGCACAAGCACTACATTGGTTTTCTCATGGCGCGGCTCAAATACTCATTAGAAGTCATACTAGGATCGACAGTTGATTATCCTTATTCCAGTCGTTTTAAAATCTAAGAAATATCACGCCGAATGTCGATGTAACTCATAATATACAAATTCACACACATACTATTTCGACTCTAATTTTTCACAGTATATCATTTAGTTATATTAGTTAGTCATCTTAGGGGAACTAATATGTTGCAAGAATAAAGACTTTCACGACACTGTATAGCAGACAGAAACAAAGCAGAAAGATGTACCAGATGTGACCGCCTAGCTTATTATATTGCAATTTTAGGTGATTTTCAGATATCTCTGCCACAAAAACTTACAAAACTGTGAAAGTTATTAGTCTGCATATTGTTTAAAATTTTATTTGTTCAGGCAGACATTATTTCTATAAGTATTTTTTTTGCTTAAATATTTGAAATGTTTCTTATTACAAAATTTTTCTGTTATAATGCTGGAGTTTACATCTTATTAGGTTAGCTCAATAGGGAGAGCGCAGATCTACGGATCTCGTGGTTGCGAGTTCCATCCCCGGGCGAGGCATATTTTCTCCGTGACGATTTGATAAAAGACATTGTGTCTGACATCATTTTTCTTCCACCTCTGATTCATATGGGTAAGTTGGCAGTTACTTGCGGAGAACAGGTTTGTACTGGTACAGAATCTAGGAACACCGGTTAGGTTAACTGCCCGCCGTTACGTAACTGAAATACTGTTGAAAAACGGCGTTAAACCCAAAACAAAGAAAACAAACATATTGTTCACGGGATATATTTTCAGCAAAACGATTGTTTTGAGAACGTAGAGGGTTTAATCTCGGGCCAATGTATCAAAACCTTTTCGTTGCCCTACTTTGTTCCTTCTTCTTCTATGTGTACCCAGCACATATACTTTTGCATGTTTCTGTTATGGCATGTTGTCTGGATGGCGGTGTTCCTTTAATGAATGTGACTTTTTGCTGTAGTTATGTCATAAGCAACGCAAATTACAGGTCGTTTAATTGTTTAGAGAGTAGTTTATAAAGAGAATATTAGTTACAGTAAGTTAAAATTGCAAACATCAACAATAACACAACTTAAATACACCTGTGTAGATTCAGTCTTTTCTATTGCAAGACCATGATACATAAGTACATAAACATTCAAATGTAGCATTGCCAATGTTACACCGTTGCGCAGTCGCTAATTGTGTATTCCAAGAAGACACTGAGGTATGAAACACCAGACTTTGCTCTTCCGTCTTCCATTTGACTTTAATTCTAGACACTATTGCATTATCTACTTGGGTAATTGCTCTGTTTTCCGATGTGCAGTAGATTTGTCCGTAAAATGCAATTCTGTATGCTATTAGTAATCACCTTTCTGTTCGTAGACTTTTCTTTCACGGGATTGAAGTCACAGAAGAAACAGAAAATTGAATTTCAGACCACTTTGTCATGACCCGTTTCAAATAATCCAAGTTGATTTCCTATTGACATTGTTTCTAACTCCTGTCATTTGATGTCATTTGATTCAAACTTGAAATAAATCAAATCACTCGAGGCTAGGTGATGTTATTTATTTAGGAACGTACGTCCTTTAAAGAACTAAAACACTAATGGTAAAAACAGTTGAAGAAAGCTTTCCCTAAAATGAATATTTCGAGTTTAAACAGACTGATTTTGTGATAAAGACATATATCCTACAGGAAATGTCACGTTACAACAAACTGCAACCCCGTACCAGTAAATCAGTGTGTGTATGGGTTTGTACATGATAAACATCTACACAAAATTACGTAGACAAAATAAAACATATAACACAATTACTAATTCTAGAGATGGATTGTCATAAAACGTCCGTGCAGGCTGACTATGGTCTACCCTGTTCGCTGTTCAGTCAGTAAATTTTCAGTGAAGATCCCTTCGAATAATAAATGGTATTGCCCAAACTGAATGATGGACCAGTCCATTTTAGAAATTTAGCAGGCTGAAGGCTAAGACATTGGCAAAATAGCATATGACGGTTAGCTGTTTTTGTTCAATATATATATTGGTTCCATTCAGTTTGTATGATCTGTTGCTATATAAACGATTTAGGATGTAAAATATGGATTAGCCATATTTATCAGTGTGGTCAAGTTTGTCACTAAATTTAGGCAGCAATGATAAATTCGGAAGTTGATGACCTAAGTACAACGTTTAGCAACTTTTCATTTAGCGATACATTGAACAACCTCTACTGAATAGAATAAGATGTGTATATCAGTTAATGATATGCAGAATTGTATAATTGGGCTTTATTTAACACTATTTTGGCTTTTATTTGCTACTTGCCCCCAAAAAGTGCCAAAATGTATTTTTATGTCGACATTTAATGCACTGTTTTGACAAGACCAGATGAAACAGATGAAATAAATCTAAAATGATGAGGATATAAATGTCGGAATAAAAAGCCTAACTTCTATGTGTGTTGAGATTGTACTTATAACTATAAAAAGCATTCTTTTGCATCTTGCGCCAACAAGACTTATCTAACAATACAATTTTAAACTTTTTTTCTGGTATGAAAAAATGCTTCTTGTTTGGATGCCATTTTTTTCCTTCTCAAAAAGGTTTGTGCGTGTTAAGGTTATAACACACTAAATAGTTGTTGTTCTTTATTCTATATAAAATTGACCTAATTCCAATGACCGCAGCACACATCAGGATCCATTTTAAATTTCTGTAACCTACATTTTCTTGAAGAATATTGTCATTACTAACTAAAAATTAAAAGAAAAGTGGGGGTCATGTTTGCAAAATCAGCTAAAAAATGAGACCCCAAATTATACTGGTGGTGTATGATCTACGTTTCCATGAAAATTTTTGTAATGTTGTTATTTCATTATGAAAATGCTACCTACATGTCAAGCATAGATCTGTCATGTGATTTTAGCAAAAAAATTGCAAAGAAAATAAGGAAAATAGCTCTACAGAGCAAAAAAAACTGAGGACTATTTGTATCCGCCATTATGCGGCTACCATTTTTTTTGCGCCATTTTTCTTTTTAGTGTCTGTATGCCTTAAGGGGTGTGAGGTGAGTGTGGTCGTGTTGTCAGAGAATGATTTTTTTTTCATATTGTATGTATTCGTGTTTGTATGTACATGGCAATTATCTTTCTGTCGTTATTAATTAAATTACTTGTATTGCATATAAAACTTTTGCGCCGGAACAACGACACACTTTGCTTACCAGAGGCAAATATAAGAAAATTTCTTTTTTTAATAAATCAACTTAAAGAGTTATACTAAAATGAATAATCCAGAGTATTTTTAAAAAGCAACGTGGCGTTTCTTTTTGGATATTTGTTTAAGAAATTAAGAATACAATTTTGATTTCTTCTTCTTCTTTATTTTCAGATACAATTATAATTTTCTTGTCGGCATAGAAGACGTTTTATCTTAGAAATAAAAGGTTGACAATGTTCTAATACACTAGAGATGTAGGTTAGATGTTATTGAAAATGAGAGTACGTGTACTGCTACTGGCAATATTAAATTTAAAGTGAAACATTAAGAGCAAAAATGTGCGAACTGGAATTATTCTTTTGGGAGGTATTAAACGAGGTTTAAATTTTTAACGAATTGCAATTCAACAGTTAATTCATTAAACTAGTCAACTTGGGAACAATATGTCACTTAAGTATTTCAAAAATATTAATAATGATTGTTTGAAAAACTCTCTTTTATTTCATTTCCTCACGATATTTACACGATCATCACTAAATGGTTTTTCGGTCGCACTTCGTGATAAACTGTAATAAGCTAATGACATTTTCTCCTTTTTTTACACAATTGTCATCTCCAAGAAAAGATATAAAGAAAATAAATTGAAGAACATTATGTGGCACTTTACTCCCGCAAAAAGATAGAAAGCATTCAGAAAAAATCGTGAAAATTCAACATGTCACTGTGGAGCCATATGCGAAGATGCTGAGCATTACTTTTTTCAATGTCCAACTTTTAACGAATAACGCATAAATCAATTTAGGTTGACACGACATTTTCATCCTTTGAACTTGGACTGTTTGTTACTGGGAAAACATGTGTGGTACCAGAGGAAAATGAAGAACTATTCATCGAAGTTCAAAATTATATTAAACATACTAGTCGTTTTGAATAGTGATTGGATGTGTATCATTAATAGTCCTTAATTACATCCCTCGTGACTCTAAAACTCGTTTTTAATCCTTGCGGAAACTGGCATCAACTTCTTCAATCTGTCCGAGCTATTTTCTTCTTTCTTATAAGGTCTTTAAAAAATCAAAACATAAATGTTGCCCATTTACATTGTATTTTGCTCCTTTGGGTTATGATTGTCAGTCGATCAACTTTTATAAGTTTTTTGTTAGGGGAGGGCATTCATTAATGTTGCAAGAACTTGTTGCTCAACCCTTTTTGCTTTACTTCTTTATGCTGTGTATATGTTCTGTTATTGTAAATATGTATAGAGCAAATAAAATATGATTAAACTAAATTTAGACAAAAAAAAAAAAAAAACAGCAGGAAGTGAAGCTGTGATAGAAGCGTTAATAAGCATTTTATTTCTTTCGGACACTTTATTGTCTTAAAAGCTATTGTCTGTACTTGTATTTAAGTATAGATACGCGAGAATGGGTATGAGATTTCAGACACAATAATGCAGCATTACTGAAAAGTCTGTGCTGTTGCTCTCTGGTAAGTCGTAAGTCACGGCTTTATTTCATATGCTAGCAAATAAGTAATAACGAACCTGTTATTGATGTTATTACATACTCATCTAAAAAATTTCAATTGTATCGGGTGTGTGACGTCATTTGTGACGTCAGTTTCATGTATGCCGTCGCGTTTAAAAGTTATCTAACGACGATATTTTTAAATTCCCTCAGGCTTAATAATAAACTTGAATCATTTATGTAATGATTTTAAGTGTAGATGCGTATGTAATAAAAATATTATTAGATTTGCATCGAGAAATATGCACTCGTTCTTTCGCGGAATAAAGTCGCGCAATATTTCCGCTGCAGAACTCATGCATATTTCTCGAACCTAGTCCCAATCCGTGACTCTAGTTACCTCCCCTGACGGTCCGTCCACAGAATGAAATGAAAGTGATAATTACGTCACGAGTTGGACTATCTCGAACCTATGATTATAACCAGCCGTACTTTGATCATATACTATCGAGATTAGTCTACCACGTGAGCCAACCTCAATTTTTAATATTGCAAACTTTGTACCTCATGAAAAAGTTCCAAATTTATTGTAAAAGTGTTTTTATTTATGCTTAATGTTAAGGGATTATTTATAACCGATATACTCTCTGCAGCAAAAGCAAAGGCAGGCAGACAACAACTTTGAAATTAATCGCAAAAGTTATATATTTTTCAAACTATCTCAATTGTTTGATATATCCATTTAGTGTTTTAGAAATCGAAACTTTGAATCGTATATTATGCAGTCTGTCCGAACTGCATGATTTATCAATTTAATTTATCCGAAATCATGTCAGTTATAACAAATGAATCTATTTTCAATATTTTTTTCAGGCAATATTAATATTTCGTTCCATTTTTCAGGGCTCTTCTGAACTGTATCAATATTATTTTTTATATCCTGATTTCAGGTTCGTTTCAGTAGTTTTGTATTTTCTTATCTTGTTTCAGGGTGGTCGTCTCAACTGTATCGATATTGATATTTTAGGGATTTTCTCAACTGTAACGATATTGAAATTTAAAAAAAGTTGTTTTCAGGACTTGTTTAATCTTCAGTTATTTCAAAATTAATTTTTGTATAATTTTTTCAGGGGTCGTCTCAACTGCAACGATATCAACTCTTTAGGCTTGCTACCCGATAAACTCAAAACAGAACTTGCTCTTCATGTAAATCTAGGTACACTCAAAAAGGTAATCTTCATTTCTTGAATTTTATGAATGTTTGGTTTTCATTTCATCCTATATTAGAAATATCTTTACAAATTTTTTTAAAAAAAACAGTTATATCTTTTGCTGTTTTGAAATGCATGAACTAACATTTAGAATGTTAACTCAGTAGTTAATTTCTCTTATGTATATGCATGTATTATATATCGTTTTTATGGTTATAATGTTGATTGGTTGTGTTCCATTCTTCCAAGGGATCTTCTGTATTGTATAGATTTGATTTCATTAATCTACATAATAAAACCCTATGTGTCGCGCGGCAGCCATGAAAAGTCGAGATAGGCTCATCGTTGTTAGTTTACCGTACCAAGTTTTGATGGTGTGCAGTTGGCGGTTGTTGCTTCGGGATTACTGCTTTGTCCGTCCGTCCGTTCGTCCTTTCCCGTCCGTCCCGAGCTGTTTTCCGTTAAAACATATATCGTTTTGAAACCGAAAACAAATTACATTTGACTTCTGTTTTGACAAAATTATATCCTTTTGTTACGTGAAAAAATCCTAAAATCAACATGTTTATTTAACGTTGCATACTGAAAGATGTCAGTAAATTAAAATGAGGAGCTGAAGAATCATCATAATCATTGTTTAGTAATTTTTTTTTGTTGGATTTAACGTCGCACCGACACATGATAGGTCATATGGCGACTTTCCAGCTTTAATGGTGGAGGAAGGCCGCAGGTGCCCCTCCGTGCGTTATTTCGTCACGAGCGGGCACCTGGGTAGAACCACCGACCTTCCGTAAGCCAGCTGGATGGCTTCCTCACATGAAGAATTCAACGCCCCGAGTGAGGCTCGAACCCACATCGATGAGTAAATAGTTATAAATATACATACCCTTTCTATACTTATTTTTCATATGTTTTAACGTATTTGATTCAAGATTAGATCAGAAAAAACTCACTTTTTGAATGTATACTGTATAGTGAATATTTTTTAAAGCACACAATAGGCGTCATTTGCTTCTGGTCGTGGAGTTAGTTAAATGTTTTTAATCACTGAGTTAAGCTTAAAGGCCTAGATTTTGGCAGTGGGCCAAGGGATTTCTGTCTTCACCAGCACAGTTGGGGGCTAATGACCATCACAGTATGGTTCCAATAAACAAGGGTCAATGTTTATTGGAGAGTCAGTCTACCTTACAAGTGTATCAATTAGTGAGAAGGGCAAACAATGAAATTTATTTTAAATTGATATATAATTGATAACTTTTAAAGTTATATTAGTTTTTTTTTTTTGGGGGGGGGGGGCATTTCTATGTGAAGAAAAGTATTTGTTGATCAAACACAATAATAAGATAATCAGAAACTTATTTTCACAATAATGAAATAATGATAAACTTACTTAAAAAGTTTTATTTTTTCAAGGTCTGTCTGGAGAATTGTGATATTTCAGAAAAATGTGACTTTCACTCATCTATGTAAATAGCATTTGTCTAAAAATTGAAAACAGTATGTGCATTTCTAAGTTACAAAGCAAAGCATAAAAAAGTCACTTTTGGCAACCTACTGAAAAGAAAATTCAGTATAGATGGAACACAATAATTTGAAGTTCAAATAATGTTGATTACATGAATACAAGAAATCCAGTTTCCAATTAGAAAAATATTGTTTGTCAGCACAAAGAACTCATGAAGTTTTCACTATACTTGTATTTTATTATCATTATTATTTTCAATATTATTACTGTATCATCCTTTATGTAATATAATAATAATAATAATTATTTTTTATTATTTTTATTATTATTATTATTATAACATTTAAGTAATAGTTATTATCATTTATATAATATCAAAATAATAATTAATATTCTTCCACATTTCACTGAAGAAAAATTAATTTTTTTCAACTCCACTGCACACATCTTCATAGTCTAGGGGTCCCTGCTGTGCTAATTGCCCTCTAATCAGTTACGGTTACATAATTGCTGATAAGCAGAACAGAACAGAACATATCTTTTATTGTTGAAACTGAAGTACATGCTCTATTTCATTGCCACATTTACAATGATATAAGACAGGTCCTGTTTACTAAGGCAATATCAATAGAAGCAAATTTTACCAACTTTTCTGATGTGGAAAAGATAATTTTTATTATGTCCAACCAGGAAATGATAAGGTGTACAGCCAAAACCTGTCATGATATTTTACAAAGAAGAATTTTATGTCTTTGTAAATAAGTAGTCATTTCTTAATACATTGATGTTTTCACTTAATTTTATTTAACCCTGAATACATTTTGCTAATCAAACCAACATTAATCTGATTAATGTTGGACCAGATTTCTTACACACATTTTCTAACTGTTGCATAGTAATGCCTGTTTTGCGTTTTCAGTAAATGGGGGATGTTGGTAGCGGTAGGTGGTCATAGCATGTAGCCAATTGTCAGGTTATTAAGAATCATCGTTTCATTTGTTTTATTTCCCAGTGATTACTGGAAGCAAACATGACCATCCATTTCCAGCTTGACCATCTGGCCTGCTGTGATTATCTCTCAGTCAGGAACATGTACTATACATGTATACTATATATTTGCAATGAACAACAAAGTACATTAATATACTTACTGGTAATTGTCAAAGTAGCCAGTATGTACCCAGCCAGAACACATGGGATCAAGGACCAAACTGTTCACTAATATGTGAGATATTTCCATTTTATGTTATGGATTTCAAGAACAATTTCTACAGAGACGAATATTTAGGTTTTTCAGGGTTGCCACTTAGTTGAGAAAATGAAATTCCCTGACTTTTCACTGACTTTTCCCTGACTAAACCGTACTTTTCACTGACCGATACCACAATATTTTTTCAGCCTCTTCCTCCCCTACAGGTATCCAATCCATGCTTTTATATTCATTTTTCTTCAGATATAACAAACTTTAATTAACGAATACAAAAATAACTTAATAACAAAATTGATTAAACACATTTAAATTATGTTTGTACACAATTACACCAAAATGTGTTTGGAAATACATATAAATACTGATTGAAGACAACCATAGCCACTGAATATTTTAAAAAGCGACTCAGAATTTCATTTTTCCCTGACTTTTCACTGACTTTTCTAAAATTTCATTTTTCACTTACCATTATCAAGATTTCCCTGACAATTCACTGACCTTGAAAAAAAATCATTTTTCCCCGACTTTTCAAGGTAGGTGGCAACCCTGTTTTTACCAGAAATAGTTTGTTCTCATTATTGTTTATTTGACAGTTTATTCATCTTTTTTTCAATTAATACCCAGTTTTGAAAATTCCAAATTGACCTACGGAGTTGCCATTAATAATCCAGTACATGTAACGCTGTAATTAATACAGCTACAAGAATAAAATGTGAAATGACCTCTTTTGAGGTGCATAATGACACTATTTTGAGAGCAAGAATATGTGACTGTTACATTGGTCTTTTACATATTCAAGTATAGTTCAGTACATTGTAATTATATAGTATAACTGTAATTTACCAGAGTCTGAGTGCAGAATGTGGCTCTCAGTTTGAATAATTACATCTGGACACCTCATGACTAGTAAACCAAGCAAAAAGGTACCAAAATTTATTTTCAGTACACTTATAACATTTCCATAGGTCTTTCTTATCTACATTTGCAATAGCGCATTTTGTATATTTTAAATTCGAGTGTTGAGTGAGAGTAATTTTTGTTGTAATCCCAGGCCAGGTTTCATACCAACACATTACATGGTGTCCACTTTGAGTGTACAATGTATTGAATTCATTCTATGGATTTTATTCTGCAAATTTATTCTAAAATAAAATTCATAAGAACTCACTTAATTATAAAGATACAAAATTTGCCATCATAATATTGTAAAAAGGAATACCAAATAGTATTGCATTATTAACATGGACACGGAATCAAATGCCTACCAGTCGGTGTGATTCCACTTCAAAGGTTGAACCGCCCCGTCTCATCCTCAAAAGTATACGTCGACTTATTTATTTATTTTATTTTGTTGGGTTTAACGTCGCACCGACACAATTTTAGGTCATATGGCGACTTTCCAGCTTTAATGGTGGGGGAAGACCCCAGGTGCCCCTCCGTGCACAATTCCATCACGAGCGGGCACCTGGGTAGAACCACCGACCTTCCGTAAGCCAGCTGGATGGCTTCCTCACGTGAAGAATTCTACGCCCCAAAGAGGTTTCGAACCTACATCGATGAGGGGCAAATGGTTTGAAGTCAACGACTCTAACCACTCGGCCACGGAGGCCCCCACGTCGACTTATGATCTAGTACGATATTTTGATTTAACTTAAAAAATGGTATAAACGGAACATTTGCAGACAGCGCACATAACATTTACGATTTGATATTGACCAGCGTAAACACACGACCGCAAAGAATTCATAGCGAGAATGATATTGCAAAGAAAATATTACAGCAGCAAAAATCATCGTTTCCTTAATCTCTTTTTATCTTGAAAAAAGAAAGGACAGATAATATCAAGTCAAACCATAAAACACATGTAATGGTAATTAATATGCAAGATAAATATATCTGGCTGACCACTAACTGAGTATCCAATTTGCAGATGACTATTAATTATTGACATGCTGGAGTGCTAATATGTTTCCCTGGGAAATGAACATCCCCCTTTAAGCTAAATTTTATGGCAGTTTTTATCTACAAAAGATAAGCGAAATGGATTCAAGTTTTAATTATGTAAAATATATCAAATATGTATAGATTTAGATTACAATAGTAGATGTAAATATCACATAGGGGATTGAATTTGAGGGTATATGTTTATCCTTTAATATAATAGTAATAACCCTTTTGTGATAGCATACAATATGGGTTTTTTTATAAGTGCAATATAATGTGGAGTTTGTTTTATATGATATAATCTCTGATATAAATTATATCATGATATATAGTCTCAAGTAACTCAGTATTGAGTGGCAGCATTAAATATGTTTTAAGATATTATATGTAATACAAATATGTACTGTGATTTTATTTATGTATGCTGATGAGACTTGAATTAAATAAAAAAAAAATTTATTTCACCCAGGCATTTTCCAATACAACAAGGGGAATATAACACAATGTTGATATAACAAAAATCTGAATGGTTCCGGTACAGGAAAATATACAAATGTAGCAGTTATGACATAACATATAACAAGAATTTCAACATTGAGTAAAATAAACATACACTCAATATTACTGATGGTGAGCAGGGGTACATTTACTATTAGACGGTAAGGAAACCAAAAATAAATTACATTTAGTTTACTTTTGACAGAAAGATTTAATATCTAGAATGGATGTCTATTTGGGATGAGAGTGGGACAATGCAATAGAGCGCTTGATACGCACCTGCATTATATCCCTTCGCTGCGAGAAGTAGTTCATACATGATAGTGAAATGTATTATCAATAATAATAAAAACTCAAGAAAAAGGGAACATTTTAAACATAGAACAGTTTTGGAAATATTTATATTTATATCCAGTTTAAATAAGGAAATGGGTTTTTATTATAAATGTGTTAGGAGAATTGATCGGTGCTGCATGTGAATATCGATTATTTCATGCGTAAAAATTTTTACAACCCAAAGAAATGTCATTCATTAATTTGGGCAGTATTATAAATGACAAACATTACCGGTACTAGTAATAATACACTTTTGTAGTACTTCAACGTTTAATTACTTAGAACTGTGGAGATATACGGGAGAATTAACAGTTGATATTTAGCAATCATTAACATTGTTAATTTAGGTAAATGGGGAGTACTTTAGGGTTTTTAATTATAAATAAAATGGGTAGGGAGAATTAACCATTTTGCGCATGAATACCGTGGATTTAATTTTCCGTGTCTTACAACTCAGAAGATTGTCATTCATAGACTAGATTAATGAAACAAACACGTGTTGACAAATGCGATACAAGAAGGATTAACATTTCCAAGGAATATCTTAAAAACAGTAACATTATTATCTGAAAAACAGTAACAGTATTATGGGATAAGTTCCCTGATAGGTAAGACATTTTTTCAGTTGTAAATGTTGGAGTTATTGTTGAACCCGCTACAACCCTTACAATGGACTAATATAAAGTATATAATAACTTACCAACTTTGTCGAGCGCTGAATACCTTCTAGAATGAAGTAATTTGTGTAACGTTCTGCCAATAGTTTTTCCAATATGGCGGCCTCCTAGTAAGAGGGCGATCCCAGCATCCTTTACGTCAGCCAGCAGTTTCGCGGGCGACACACATGAGTGATCCGCGTCTACTACACTCCTCCCAACCCTATAAGGGAGTGCCTCTATGTCAACTGTATCAGCCTCTCGGAAATGTCTGAGCCTGCCATGTTTGATGTTCCAACCAAACGTTGTAGGTTGGATGTCCTGGGTTCAAACCAGTACTAGCACTAGGTTGTCCGCATATTTTTTCTACCCTGGGCAACCTGGAGTCTCCCGGCAAGGCCGCACCTTCCTTGACCAGGAACCAGCCTTCACAGTTTAGGTGAAGCCTAGTCGATATTAGGCCCTGCTTAGGCCAACTCTGGAGGCATCTTTCTGACATAGAGCCGTTCCGTGTTGGTGGCGGCTCTTTGAAGAAGATCTCTCCATGGCTCACTGCGGATCTTGGCTACCTCAGCCGCGGTGTACCCCAAGGCAGCTGGTGTCGACCTTCGAAGGGCTGCACCAGGAACCGGAAAGTATGGAGCATCAGTCTCTAGGAGAATTCGTCCCGGATCAACATGCCTTATCCAATCCAACCTGTCATGGTCCCCAGGCTCCTTATATTTGGAAACCACCGAAGTGAACCGAAGTACGTGCTTGGGTACTCCGCAATCCATCTCTCTGCTAGTGAGCGACTGCCCGTAAAGCAATGGCAGTGGATAAGGTGTTCCCGTCCCACTGACCGATGCGCCTTCAGAATCATGAGGACAGTCAGCCATGCTTCGTCGGATTCCGTCCCACACTCCTGCAATGTAACACTAGACATGGTTTGGTCCTAAGCAATCTAACGCCTTCTCCAGATTCAACATCTGGGTATACCACTGATTTGGGCTCATGCGCTCCAAGCCAACTTCCCTAGAGCAACCACTTCGGGCATATTCAGGCGATCCCTGAACCGTCTCCAGTCCTCTTCAGTCCCTGAGTTTTTCCGGGATGCCATCCAATAGCAGGACAAACTCCTTGGCTGACCCAGTTCTTTATGTCTGTTTTAGAAGGGTAAGTTTCTGGGTCCACAAAACACGCCAATGACCCTTGGTACCTCAATCTCATATTCTGGTAAAGTTGACGAGCCATCCAGAATACTGGAGAGATTCTTCTCTCTTTCCCTAGTTTTCTCCATTGTCCGGTCTAAATGACAATGGCTGTCAAATCCAACTGCGAGTTTAGGCAGTAGAAGTTGTTCCTCTTCAGACGGTTCGAATAGCTCCCTGAAGTGTCCCGCTGTTCCGGCCTTAGCAACGAAACCAAAGAAATGAGCCTGCTCCACTCGATTAAGGAAAGAACACTGCTTCCATGATTACGGAGCGTCAAATCCTCCTCACGCTTGTTCAGCACCTCTCCCAGCTCACGCATGCCCTGCTGTAGGTCAGTTACAGGAGTTTTAGTTTCAGAAAACTCCCCAATACTTTCAGCCAGCGTCACCAAACTATTCAGCGTCTTGTGAGCTCCCACCAGCATTCGCTGGAGATGGACAAGAGCCGTCCTCCTCCTCTCAGCAACTTCCGTGCCATTCAGCGCAGGATGAAATAGCAATGGCAGATGTTTTTTGAAGGCATGTTTTTCCTCCATTCTGTCACTACATCCTTGAATTGGGCATCTAGACAGCGCCGATTTAGGACGCTTGCCAGACTCCTGGCCTGCCTGCTGCGAGGGGCTCCGTTTTCTCAGCTGCTCCTCCCTATGCCTGTGGCTGTCATCTCGTTGACGCTGCCTGTCTGACATACCATGACCTCGGTTATCGGGGTCTCGTCTGATTGGGCCCGAGTTGCCCTATTGCCTGATGAATGCCCTTGCTTATGGGCTGCTTAGGTTTCCCCTACTCTTCTGACCTCGGTCAAACATGCTTGTCCTTCCGGGATTCTCTCCGGCTCTCTTCATGCCCTTCTTTGTGGGCCTCACAGGTACTATCTCGTAATCCTGACGTTTGGGGATTCCCTAGACTTTTCCTTGGTTTAGGCTGTTCAGAAGAAGCTTTGCCCTTTGGAACATCCTTCACCCATGGCTTAACTGGCTGACAGGTTTAGTGCCAGCTGGCGTACGTTCCGGAGTCCTAGGTTCTGTCTGGCGCGTTTCACCAACTGGACATCATCTCAACAGACGAACTCAATCTTCCTCGGTCAAATCCAACTCCATCTCTTCCTCCCCCTCCAACAGAGACGATGCTGCTTTCCCTGATACCAGCTGCTCAATCCTTTCGATTTCAGGATTTGATTCAATCTTATATCCTGGCTGGGGCCCTGGACTACCTCACTCCAAGTGCGTTGCTTCGGCGGAGGAGTGGTGCCACATTAGCTTCCAGCCATGACCTGTTATGGAAGTTGAGCTCCAAGAGGTCCCTTGACAGTTTTTAAGCCAAGCTTTCTTTGGAATTTCTGGACTTTGCCAGTTCGACCTGGCTCAGCAATGTAGCCTCGGCTGCGACGGAATCTGGTGGCACATAGTTAGTGTGGTCACCAGTGTCGGTTGGAGACAGCCTACCAACCTTGGAAAGTCTGTATCTCCTTGAGATATTTGCTCATGATTTGCCATCTTATCTGCAAATAGAAAGAAGAGAATTTAAATAACTTACCACGTCCCTGATTATGTTCTACCCTTACAATCCGCGCACTGGTACATGCCATGTTCAAGGCATCTGTCGGAGTAATATCCACACATGATCCATGAACCATTCCTCGCAATGATCACATTGTATCATGAATCTACCCTGCCATTGTTTTCTGCAAAAGCAATAGACTCGGTCGTCCCCTCTGGCAGTTTTAGTGCCCTGCGGGTTAGCCTTCCAGTGTTTGATCCAGCTTGGCAACTGTCTGTCTCGACATGGTTTAATCGATCATGATTAGCGACAAACACTACATTCCTAAGCTTCACCCTGAAAAGATAAGACGACAATCTTGTGACGATTACCCCGGGCCCTTTCCAAGGCGGACATAGCTTTTTTACACTTACCCTTTACGGCCGCTGTGTCAAGGACATAGACTGCATCACCTACCTGGTAAGATCTTTCAAATAATCTCAAATCATGGTCACGTTTCATTCTCTTTGTGCTAGTTTTTAGTGTTTTCCTAGCAACTTCATGAGCCTGCTGTAGACTTGTTACCAGCGAAGTAACATGTTCATCTGGACTTACCTGTTTATTTTGACCCTGTGGGAACATCAAACTAGCTGGAGTATTTACTTCCCTACCCAACATCATCTTATTTGGTGTAAACCCTGTCATACGATTGACCGAAGCACGAAGAGCGCCGGCCAATTGTGGCAAGTACTGGTCCCATTTTTGGGATTGCCTATGAAACAACGCACAGCGTCCATTAAGGTTCTGTTATACCTCTCCACTTGTCCATACTAGAGGGTCGGTATGGTGTGGTTCGTGCTTTGTGAATTTCTAGAACAGAGCATACTTCAGTGAATAGTTTAGATTCAAAGTTTCGCCCTGGTCTGAAAAAATTCAAAAGGTACACCAAATCTCACAAAAAAATGATTAACCGCACCTCTAGCTGTATCCTCTGCTGACTGAGTTGGTAAGGTATACACTCGACCCATTTGGTGAACTGTCCACCATCATCAAGACATACTCATTACCTTGAGAAGTTTTTAGGAGAGGCCCCAAGAAATCAAAGTGCACCCGTTCCATGGGCACCCCTGCCTGGTGTTCGGACAAAGGGCTACGGCCATGCCTGCTTGTCTTCTTGTTTTGATTACAAACAGCACACCCTGATACATACCTGGTCACATCATCCTTGAGCCCATACCATGTGTACTTTTCTCTAAGTCTTTCTTTAGTTCTCCCTACCCTTTGAATGACTGAAGAGGGGAGGTCCATGATTTAACCCTATTGCAATCTCTCGTAGCTCTTTTGGCAAGACAAGTCTGTGTCATCTGTATCTGGGTCATTTAGGTACAAAACCCCCTGGATAAACAAGAATCTTCCCTGTTCAGCCAATAAGATTTAAGCGCGGGACTAGCTCGGAACAATTCAGATGGATCTGGCTCCCGAATATCGTCTAACCATTCAATTATAACCCGAAGGTCTTCGTCAGACCATTGAGCCTGTTTAGCTCATCTAAAGAAAAGCCCCAGCTATATAAGGTTCGATTGCTTACACCGGTAAGTCTGTGTCATTATCTTTATCCGACTCACCACTGTCGTCGTCTGTCTGAGTCACAAGAGGTTTGTTTAGATCTGACTGGCAAAGGCCCTGTTTTCGACCTATTGTCAGCGGTATCACCATCCACTGGCTTAGCGGAGCGTCGGAGTCTGTTTTCGGCACATCCGATCCACCCTGGTCTACTGCTGCATTATCCCTTGCCTTACCCCGGGTAGTAACCATGTTAACACCTACCACTACATAGCAACCTGCAGGTTCTTCAGTTTGCCATGGAATGTTGTCGATACAGACTGCAAACTTCTATGTCGTCTTGACATACTGCACCAGATTCTAAATGCTGCTGAGTTGTGCAACAGCCAAGAATCTCTGATTCTGAGTTATCTAGATGAAACCCTTTTTGGTTTGAGACTGGCTTGCACTGTCGCTGTTCAGGCTGTTTGAATTTCCCCAATCAATCCCGTAGATGTTTTCACCTGTGCCCCCATGGGTCCTCACAGTTTGACCATCGCTGGAGTGGCCAACAACAGCGGAAACCGTCAAAGCTGATCTGTCACCAATGCACTGCATCATCTACTTTCTCTGGAAGACTGCCCAATTTGTTTCATGAGCCCTAACACAAATTGGCACCCACCGCATGGTAAATTACCAGGTCGCACCCCGGCACTGTGACTTCGCATGTCCCCTCTACAGCCGCATTCTGACAATGCATCCGCGTTACCGTGCTCACGACCTGCCCGGTGTTTCAACACCATATTATATTGAGATAGCTGTTCCAACCATCTCGCCAACTGACCTTGCGGTTCCCGGAAGTTCATAAGCCATCTTAAGCTTGAATGTCAGTCCTAACCGTAAATGGTTTGCCTAGTAAATAGTGCCTGAACTGTCTTGTAAAACGCACCACCGCAGAAGTTCTTCCTGGTTGTACAATACCGACGTTGCCCTTTGTTAGAGCAAAGCTGCCATAGGCGATGACTTTTCCATGCCTTGCTGCACTTGAATGAGTTCAGCTCCGATTGCATAATTAGAGGCATCAGTGTCTAGAATGAATTCATCTTTGAAATTCGGCAACGCTAATACAGGTGGTGAAATGAGAGCTTGTTTTAGAAACTCAAATGCTTCCGCCTGTTTCTCAGTCCACTCGAATTGTTTTTTCCGAGTGACAGCATAAAGAGGTTCGGCAATTTGTGAAAAGTTTTTCACAAATCCCTGTGGTAATTGCCAGCCCATGAATCTCATCTACCTCCTTGGCTGATTTTGGAGTGGCCATCTTTCACTACTTGGATGTCAGTGTCGGACATCTGCAAGGAATCACCTGTAACTCTACGTCCCAGAAACTCAACCTCCTTCTGAAACAATGAACAATTCTTGGGTTTTAGTTTTAACCTATACTGTTTGAACCTCTCCAGGACCTCCCTCAAGTTTGGAGGTGATCCTGGAAGCTCGACCCTAGCACTAAAATATCATCTAGGAATGCCAAGACGATCTTCCATGACAACCACGCAATACAAGATTCATGACACGCGCATATGTGCTGGAGCTCCGCAAAGTCCAAAACCCATACGCACATGTTCATACAATCCGTACTTAGTGATGAATGCCGTTTTCTTCCGGTCTTCTTCCCGATAGGCACTTGCCAGTACGCAGAATTGGCATCTAGTTTAAGAAACCAAACACACCAGCCAGCGTATCTAGCAGTCATCCACTAGAGGTAATGGGAAGACATCTTTGGTTGAGGATGCATTCAAAGCTCTGAAGTCCAGCACCAACGAACTGAGCCATCGCGCTTTCTGATGAGAACTGGTGTCGATGCCCTATCAGATGTGACTCTTGAATAACTCCAGCTTTGAGCATTTTTTGCAAGTGAGCTTCCTCTTCCCCCGCAAAACATGCAGGTGTGCGGCGCAACCTTTGTTTTGTAGGTTTAGCATCACCTGTATCTATTGTGTGCTCAATAGCATCAAAATGACCTAGATCAAATCGTCTTTGGCAAAGACATCCTGATATTCAATCAGGATTCCTCAAGTTCTGAACTTTGTTCCTTGTTTAAGCGTTGGCTTGCTTCTTCCCAGACGGATTTTAAATGCTCTGGATACCAGTTTTGATATCCTGTTCTACACCTTGGTGTTTATCTGTCTCATTTTCTGAGACCTTACCTACCTGATAGACCCGTACCCCCTCTGCAGACTCCTCAGCCAGAGTGTCAGATATGGCATATGCCTTGCCTAAATCCTTTCCCTTTTGACTAATCGATACCTGTCTCCCGATTAATTAAACATACCATGGGATCTGATTTTCCATTTCTACAACTCTAGGGGCAAGAAATCCCAAGTTTTCATCTGGTTCAATGACATAATCAGGTAGTGGTGTTTCCATTTTACACTGTACTCGTACTACAGAAATGAGGAGGTACCACCACGCGCTTAGCAACAGTAACTCTAGCAACACTGGGGCTTGTCCCCATATGATGCCTCATCAAGCGCTATCCTCATGCCATCAAAATGCAGCACACCCCTACCCATATCAAGAACAGCTTGACCCTTCTTAAGATGTCGATACCAAATAGCATATCTTGCTCAATGGGACCTACGTATAAGGTCTCTTTGTACCAACGTGTCCCATCCTGATTTTGAAAGGACCCGCAATGAAACCAGACATAGCCATTTCTCTCCCAGCAGTTAGAATGTTTCACACCTTAATTTTTGGTGGAGGATTTTTCAGGGAATGTAAACAAAGTCAGATATTATAGTGACTTGGCAGCAGTATCTACAACTGCCGAAAGTTGACGGTCGTTGATTGAATTGGCATGGAAAATTCAGATGCTGACTTTATTTGACATACAAGTACTTCTTCTACCCTTGACCACCATTAGGAACTGAAAGTCCCTTTTTGGCACTTGGTTTTGTTGGGGACCATGGTGTCGAGTATCAACTGTACTGGTCAAAACCGGATTTCGGATGCCATGTCGTCGGTTTTCCCTTATTGCTTTGTTTTGCAATTGATCACTTGGGTACCATGCTGTCGGGGGTTGTCTGTATTCTTAAGAATGCTATTGTCTGATACCAAACTACTTTGAGTCGGTGGAGAACCTGTTTGGCCAAGTTTTGGCACTGGTTGTTGAAGGTACCATACTCTTGAGTGTTGACTGTAGCTGAAAAAATGTTATGATTTGGTGTGTCCTTGCTGTTAAGATGAATAGGACTTAGTTTTTGACCTTGGTCTTCAAGATGGCCATGATGTTGAGGTGCTACTGTATCAAAAAAAATTATCTACGTATGTATCCGTATTGATAAAATGATCATTGCATGGTTTTTGCAATGAGTCCCCCTCGTACCAAGCTCCCGAAGTCAACTGTACTGTTTTTTAACTGTTCCCTGTTAACTGACACTTGGACCTGCATGTGAGCGGATTGGACAGGCCTAATTCTGAGGATTGGGTCGGGGTCGGCCGTACTGCCCGACCCCTTGGAGTTTAACTGTACATTGCGTTTTGGGCAATTTCGTCTAAAATGACCTTGTTCACCACAGTAAAAACAACCACTTGACCGCGATGGTCGACCTCTCCCTCGCCCCTGTTTTCCAGGATTGATTTCTGGAGACGTTCCTCCAGATCCTTAAGGGCCTTCATAAATTCTGGCTCTTGCGGTGGCTTGGAAGGTTTTTGAAAAACTGGTTTACAGTAAACAGGTCATCATCTGATTCGGTACGCCGTTTTTGGCGATCAGCCTTAGACTACCGTACAAGCTGTGTGTACTTGCTGATACTTACGGACCAGCTGGATAGCATGTTGCACGGTATGCGGTTCTTGCATACAGACATGGTGCCCTGCATCTTTATCAACCATACCCTGGCAAAAACGATTAACGGCCTGTTCAGTGCAGAACTATCCGGAAGATCCTTGTACGCTCGGGCAGCCAAAGTCAAACTCGTCTGCCCAGTCTTCCAATGACTCACCCTGGTTTTGGGTGGCTTGCTGAAATCTTACCTGAGCAGCAGCCGGCACTTCGCGTTCACCAAAGCGGTCTCCCAGCTTTTTCAATAAAGCACCAAAAGTCAAAGGTTCTGACCTATCGCTGATATCGCATAGTAATCAAGCGCTTTTCCCTTTAGGCTCCAGCAGAGGCAGTTTAGGCACTCTTGCTCGGTCCAGTCATACGCCATTTGCATACCTGGTAAATTGCATTTTAAAAGCCTTCCAGTTACCTTTCCCATCATAGGTTAGATTCTTTGGAAAGTAACAACTGAACGTTTCGGCTTTTGTTTAACCGAACCTTCAGTGTTTTGGCTTGCGTGATGGCTTGGAGCGGTGCAATTCCTTGAGCTGTCATCATCAGAGCTACTTTGATCAGTTTCAGTAAAATCATCAGAAGGAAAATCACTTACCTTATCCGGGCCAGTAGTAGTTGGTAATATGAGAGGATTTAGCCGAGGAGACCTTTTGTTTCACAGTCAGATTGTTACCTGTTCTGGCCCGCCAGTTTAGACAAATCTTCCATCATGCCCTCTTTCCCTCCTTCAAAAAGTTTACGGCTGAAGCGAGAACTGTCAGTATATCCCGTAAAGGTGTGGGTACCTTTAGACCCCGGCGGGGAATGGACATGCATTTCCCCCTTGAAAATTCATCAGAATCCTCAAGGTCTGAGCTTTCCGCCTTAATTTGGGCTAGTTTAGCATTTTTGGTAAAATCTATTTGCTCAATACCTCTTCTGAAAAAGACCTACGGGCAATTGTTTCTAATACCTCTTTATTTAGGTTGCCGCTACTCTCCCGTAACAGCAACAATTGCTGAAGCCAACTTGAATTTTATACCAGGTATTTGTATTAATTGTTCCACAGAACAAAGTTTAATTGCCACTGGCCCCCAAGGAAGATTACTAGCTGATTGTCCATGTTTTAGGACATTCGTAAACTTACACAAATAAATTTAAACAATTGAAAGTGCTGTATTTCCACGAAACGGATGTTTACACTTTGCAAACTATCGGAAAAAGGTTAGTTTCCGGTGAGCATGCGCAGACGTTTCACCAAACAAAAATTGCCTAAAATCGTTTAATTTAGACAAATCTACGATGAAACCAATCCTACAATGATGTTGTAACACTGCTCGAGCGATCCAAATC
Source organism: Mercenaria mercenaria (assembly GCF_021730395.1). Classification (NCBI taxonomy): domain Eukaryota; kingdom Metazoa; phylum Mollusca; class Bivalvia; order Venerida; family Veneridae; genus Mercenaria; species Mercenaria mercenaria. The sequence goes on from NC_069372.1 coordinate 8,585,511, forward strand.
AGGTTCGAAGTACTACAGGGTTTTTTTGAATGCACTGGTGCTGCGCTGTATTGCGCAATAGGGAACGTGGTAGCGTCTTCGAAGATCGGCGATTCTGAGCTTTTTAACCGCTGCCACCAGTGTTGAACCCGCTACAACCCTTACAATGGACTAATATAAAGTATATAATAACTTACCACTTTGTCGAGCGCTGAATACCTTCTAGAATGAAGTAATTTGTGTAACGTTCTGCCAATAGTTTTCCAATATGGCGGCCCTCCTAGTAAGAGGGCGATCCCAGCATCCTTTACGTCAGCCAGCAGTTTCGCGGGCGACACACATGAGTGATCCGCGTCTACTACATTATGTTTGTTACAAGAAGCAATTAAGTTAAGTGTATATATTTGCTACGTAGGTATATTATTAAATGAATTATGTTAAAATTGGAGGCGTTGGGATTATCTTATAAAATGTTTCATGATAACATCAACAAATTTAACAAGATTTCTCAATACGGGAACGTTATTAGATCCGAGTAGTGATTTAAGCGTAATGTCGCGACTATGATTTAACGTTACACTTTGCAGAAACTGTTCTCTTTTTTTGCTCGAAAAAAATACAGTGTAATAGATAGTGTTGTTCAGTACCAAGTTGGTCCGCAGGGCACAGTGTGCACTTCCTTTCATAAAAAGGGGTACCGTCATAGCGCCCAACTTCTACAGGGAATTTATGATTTGCCGTTCTGAATTTGAACAGAGTAAGGGATTCTTGGTTGTGTAAAATTCTAAAGTATTCTTCAAAATTAGAATCTTCCTTAAAAACTTTTATAAATGAGACCTTTGTTCGATTGACAGAGCTGCGCATGCCATGACTGTTTATACTGGTCAATTTATGTTTGTTTTATTTGTTTATGGATAAACGCGTGACTGATTTGTGATTGATTCTGCCAAAGATCCGGCCGCCCGACAGAATTCAAAATTTCTTTTATTTTAGTTATCCACTTAAATTCATAGTTAGGCTCGTTGATCATGTATTTATAAATTTGTGAAGATATTTTATTTTCTTTCCCGGTCAGTAGACGGTTCCAGAATGATATCATTCGAGATTTTACAATGACTGATATCGGAAATCGACCAAGCTCGCCCATTAACATATACAGGGGAGTAGATTTTTGGGATTTAGTTATTTTGCGTAAAAACTCATTGTGGACTTTTTCTAACAGATCTAAATTTTCGAATCCGAATATTTCTGAACCGTACGTTAAAACTGGTAAAACGGTATGGTCAAATAGTTTGATAATCAGGTCTATTGGTAAATCTGAATTATTTGACTTAGTGAATAATAGGTACATTGCTTTAGTTGCTTGTTGTACTACATGCTTCCTGGCTTTAAGGAAGGAACCGTTGCTAGAGAATGTTACACCTAGATAGTGGTAATTATCTGTTATCTCAAGGTTCTCGTTACCTAAATGAAAACTGAAATTTCCTAATTGTCGAGCTCCAAAAACAACTATTTTGGTTTTGTTTAAGTTAACTTTTAAATGCCAGTTAGTGCAATAATCATTAAATGCATTCAGTGAATTTTGAAGGTCAGTGGGTGAGTTCGAGATAAGAATGGTGTCATCTGCATAGAGTAGGACTAAGAGTTTAAGCCATAGTGTTAGATCTTGTGGATCGAATAATTCTACTCCAGCAATGCCACTATTCTGTTAATATGTTAAATAAGCAGCAGATAAGATGGGAGTTGTATATTGGATTGGGGGGGGGGGGGGACACTTATATAGTAGTGAATCTAGGCCTTTAAGCTAGAGCAAGGGGATATGGGAAATATATCATTTTTCGTAACCTCTGTTGAACAGACTCAATCAAAATAAGTAGCTGTCAATTATTTACTGGAGTGCATTCTACGCTTCTAGTTGAGCTTGTAATGTATCCGTTAGTATTTTTCCTATGTACGAAACTTCATGTCAAACTTCATGTAACATACATGGGTATCTATTTTCCTCAAATCCACTTACGTGTTGCTTGAATTCAGTTTTATTTTGAAAAATCATGTAATTTTGTTACATTTTGTTGTAGAAGCTCTCATGATTAGTTTCAAGCTATTAATTATTGATCAAATATAACCCAGTTTTATTATAGATTTTGATCTTTGGTTGATAATCAAACAGTTTATTTTTTTTTTTGAACAGGTGACGATATTTCAAAAATGTCGTCCAGAATTTCTACATGATCTGATGTTGAAGATGAGAGCGTATATCTTCACGCCGGGTGACTTAATATGCCGCCGCGGAGAAGTTGCCAGGGAGATGTTTATTATTGCCGACGGCGTCGTTGAAATATTAGGGTAAACAATTGAGCTTTTTCTCTTTACTCTGCATAAGTATCAGTCTATAGATATAAATTTAGATTTGACAGGCAGGCTAGGGAAAGCGTCTTGTCAATACTACGTCTTGTTAATACTTCAAGAAATTCATCAAAGTTACATAATTGTCTGGGTGTCTCTAGAAGGTTGAAGGGAATATAATGACCTACTTGGTCGAGTGGTTAAAATTGCTGTAGTCCGGAAATGACATTATTCAATTTTATGTCCAGCATGTCTCAACTTCACACTACAGGATAACTGATACGAAATACATCTCATTAGCGAACAAATTGGTAGCGAAATATCTTTTTTTTCCCTTATCAATCAAATGTCTAGTGTCAACGGAATCTGTAGACAATAATAAATTTCCTGCAATTATCCATAGAATGGCTCGATAAATTTATATTATGATAAATTTACTATTAAATAGGTATATCTTCAAAGCGTGGGTGTATTGACATATACATTTATATTAAGACTCGTTACTAAAGTAGTACACTACACATTTTAAATACAAAAGTATAGGTGGATAATACATGTCCAACATGGATAAGCACGCTTCATAAACACATTTGATACCTTGTACTGAAGACCGTTAAAGTAACTTTTAACTAGAACAGCAAATTTACCAGTCACGGTTAAATACATGTATACCGATATGTTAGATTATTCACTTATTGAAAAGACCAGTTTTGACTCTTGATTAAAGTTTAATACAGAACTGTTTTTTCCTCAAGTTTATGTTAATCTATGTTAATCTATAGGCCGTCCAATATAGTGCATAATAACTATAGATCGGCAATTCATATAAGGAGTCATGTAATAATAGTTTATAAAAATGTTAGACTGTGAAGCCTAATCCCTTCTTTATTGCAAAATATAGCATGAAAACAGGAAAATGTTAGAATCATCAAAAGTGTACGGTGCCCGTAAAGTGACATGTGAAACTTCTTTTGTTTCGTAAAAACGAAATAAGATTTCGTAAAAACGAATTATTATTTCGTAAAAACGAATTTTTATTTCGTAAAAATGAAATTTTATTTCGTAAAAACGAAACGTATTACGTAAAAACGGAATGAAAAAAGTTTCACATGTCACTTTACGGTCACCGTAGTACGGTGCCAGTTTCTCATGGGAAATATTACTGTGAAATATTATAAACAGTTTTGTTCTTTTTATTTCGAGAAATCCTTCAGCTTATTTATCAACAGATATATTTCGTTATAATGTCATATATAATTACAAATGAAATGTAGATATACGACATCTTGTCATAATATATATACGACATCTTGTCATACAATATTCTGCTTCTAATGGACAGACGCCATTAAGAGATCATATAATTGACTTTAATAACAGGAACTAACATAAAAAGTTATTTATATGAAGTTCCAAAGCCACTAAAATACTGCCAGTCGTATTTTGAAAGACAATGCTTATTGTCTGTTTATAGCTTCTCTTGTCTATAACCTTCCGTTTCTGAAGGTTAAGTGACTGCACTAACAAGAAAATAAAACTAACGTACTAAATGAGTATTCTCTTAACAGTTTCGAGCAAAATATTTTCTATATGAGCAGAAAATGAATTTCTAGAACTTTCTTTTCAGTATCAGTTACGACTGACAGACAGAAATGTGAAAAAAAAATGTTATTGACACAAACAAATATATACGTACCTGATAGCCTATACCTGATATTCTGATAATGACTTTATTTCAGGGACAGCGGCACGGTGTTAACACAGATGAGTACTGGTGATTTCTTTGGTGAAATTGGTATTCTGAATCTAGATGGCGGCATCAACAGGTTAATATTAAACCATTATATCATGGAATTGCCTAATTATTCGAATAAAGTGCTGGTAGCCTAACGGCATATTCAAACAATATTAACTTTTTCCCCCTTAAAGCTGCTTAAAGCTGGCATATTCAAATTAGATTAACTTTTGTTTTTTTAGCTTAAAGCTGCACTTTTAGAGTTTTTGTGATAAGATAATGATTGTCATTTAAAATAGTTAGATACAAAAAATGTACAAAACATTGATACGCCAGTAAAATCAGGGTGCAATAAAATATTTAAAAAATCATCTAGCAATTGTAAAGACCTTTTCTTTCTTGCATACTAGATCTGACTTGAAATTGTTTGCACTGAAATCAAGTTTTTCTTTGATACTTTCTTGTTTTTTTTTGTAGGAGAACGGCTGATGTACGGTCTGTTGGGTATTCCGAGCTGTTCGTGTTGTCACGTGAAGACGTTCTTGCTGCTCTGAAAGATCACCCTGACGCTGAGGTAATTAACACTTCTTTGCTACATAATGTATAAATAGCACTCCCTTGTAGATCTCAAGACAATTTGCAAATAATGCTTGAGTGTCTGTTTTTTATGTCTTTGTTTCTTTTAAAACATTTATTTCAGTGACGCTTCTCAGTTACTCTTCGTACTACTTGTAAAGATTATGTCCTAATGTCAGAATAATTTGTAAAAGTAATACTTCGATACATTTGTAAAATATACCTGCCTTGTCGGATTGGTTAGAAAGGATGTTATTTGTTTTAAATTCTTGACAGTTTGTATGAATCAGTCTCCATACAAATTTCCAAACAATTTTTCCATTCCGATTCCTTGTTGATTTAAGAAAAAAATAAAGTGATGTCTGTTTCTAGTATAAATATTACATATCTGACAAAAACAATCCTTTTCCGACGACGAACTAATTGTTATGAGTTATTACATAACAGTACTGAGAGCTATGTCCAGTCTAAAGTTAATGTCTAGCAATTTATACGTTGACAAAGTATAAAAACTCAAGATTCCTCGTATTTAAAAAATCTTCTTTAACTGTGTACGTTTTGTTAATATGATTTATAGTATTTCATTTTGAAAAACATGAAGTGGTTCTCGTAGAAATCACAATTTATTTAAGTCCATCGGTGCGTGAAAAATTAAATTTATATCATGCTACGTACTTGCTTTGCTTCTATTTTTCTTGTTTCTCAGCATCGGCATATAAAAAATATATATCATATTTTTGAACGTGTTGTGCTAACTACATCAAAACGTCTCAGCATCTGCATGCGAAAACTGAATGTCATGTTTTGTGCATATTGTGTTTACATTTCTGTTGTTTTACATAAAATTGTCTCAGCCTCGTCATATAGAAAATGTGTATTATGTTATGTACATGCTGTGCTTATATTTTTGTTGTATCTACAGAATTGGCCTTGAATATGTAACATGCGCATATCATTAATCATTTCGCTTGCCATATTTTATTTACAGTTATATTATGTTATTCATAATTGAAACATTTGTGAAAATCAGGAGATATTAACTACATATGCACGTATTAGACTGAACCAGTTGCTATCACAGAGGTCACCAGTAGGTACAACAGAGCCGTCTCTTAATTCTTCACATAACTCTTCATATGCTAGCATTGAGCAATACACGAACGAAGCGTTAAGTAGCAGGTATCTTCATTTATATTAAAATAGCTTCTGTTTGGTTTTACAAGTAGACAATATTATTTCTTAGCTAGCTGCACTGAATTCCCATTCATAAGTAGAATAGTTATTGTTTTTGCTGTAGCTGTTTATAGTAGTATTTCTATGGTATATCTCATGTAAGAGCAATAGATCCGTTTTAATTATATCTTCTTTCTCTGTTTATTGGTGTTTTGTTTTGCCGCTTCACAATTTCTTACATCTTTACTCTTTCTATAATTCACTTTTCTACATTTTACACATACAATGCTAGATATATTACGTTCAGGATCCAGAGTAGTGATTTACACCTGTCTATTTGATTACACAAGTTGACAAAAAAGAAAGCTTAATAATAGAAAATTTAATGTATTTTCTATCGCTGTATATTTACATTGTGAAAATCCCGTTTGAGTTAATCTAAATTGATAAAACAAATTTCCTTACTATGAAATTTTCTGCTTCTTCTTAAACTGTGGTCCTACAGAAAACAGTGGTGCATCAACTGTTCAGCAGTAAGAAGAACCCCGAATTTATATCCAAAACATAGTTTTTGTTCAATAAATCGTAGGCAAAATTAATTTGTACAGGCTGATCTGCTTCCGTTGACTACTATTATTTTGATTATGCTAACTTTGACAAATCGGTTTGTTTTGTTGCATTGAAATGTAAGATAAATACCTGTCGTTAATGGAACATTGAACGCTAATAAGTAATTTCTTTATTGATAAAAAACATTACAAATTTCAGGCTCAAAAATACTATTTGCATGGGACTTCGAAATACGATCTAAACTTAGATTCGTAGCACAGATCTTGACTAAATCAAAGTGTACATATATCTTAAAAAATGTCTTTAACCAAACTACCGTGTAAAAAGGCAAGTCAGTAAGAATAATATTATTAATAATTAAAACTAAATTAATTAGTTCCTTTTAAAATTGTTTGATATCTGTTAACAAAATATCTATTACCCAAGGAAGCATGTGTAAAATGTAATTTGCGAGCTCGAGCGTTTCTAACCTTTCTCTCTTTCTAGTATAGTAATTTTAACATGTGTGTGTGCTTATAGAATTTGGCCTTGTTTGATTACTAGATATGTATTTAGCTTTTAGTTTCAAATACTAAAACATTACTTAAACTCTAACATACTGAATGTGCACTTTTTAGAATATAATTCGAGAATACGGCCAAAGGAGACTGAAGGAAACAGAAGAACATAGAAAAATGCTAAGAAGCGCACCAAGCTCACCAGATCCTTCCGCTTTCAGAGGAAACAGGGGGCCAAATGGAGTTCATACTGAAAATGCAAGTCCAGGAATGATACATTTCCCACAAGTGAAGTGTTTACAAAAGCTACCACAAATGTCGCCAAAACTGAGGAAATTCTTCACTTTTAGGAACAAACGAATGAAACGAAGAGACATTCGAAGAAATTCCGTGACGTCAGAAAACAGTTCTTTAAATCTTTCAAGTAATACTTCAAACCAAGATGCTGTGACTTTAGAAAGAATTCATCCAAATAAAACCGATAATGGAATGAGGTTGCCAGTCTCTAATTTAGATATAATTCAGGAGAAAGACATTTCTGATACGGAGACGGAGATAAAGTCTGAACAGGTTAACAGTACCGGTAGTACCAGGCTAGCTGATCTGGTCCTAAATTTGCTAAAAAGTCGACGGCAACTTGGCTACAAGACAGTAAATTCAGATGATGCGGATGCTGAGACACCGTTTCAAGAAATACAAATGGATAACATTAATGTGAGTCCAGAAGACAAAAATGCTTCCAGTAAAGTGAACTATGCATATAATGATAAATTTGAAGACTGTATAACAAGAACCACACCTGGAAGGGGATCTCAACACCATGTCTTAATGAGAGAAAATGCTGTAGACTCTAGGTTAGATTCCAACGATAGTAATACCTCTACTCCTAAAATTATACTTACACCAGATACTGATGGTGTTATAATCTCAAGGTAATTAACATGTTGTACTAACATCACCACACTAATATATACTAACATTTTATTCACAAATAGATTTAATAGTAACCTTCAGACATATTTTAGTTAAGTGAATGAAAGAACATTTCGTTAATTTATCTATATCGTCTTAAGGTGGTATTTCATACGCTTACTTAAGTTTTTGAAAAGAGAACATCAAGGATTAAAAATAATTCCAATATGGCAAAACCAACATGTTAAATAAAGAACAGCAAGTCAAACATACAAAGGCTGTCTTAGGCTGTGAACAGCTATTATTCTATTTTTAACATGAAGTATTTATCAATTTTGTTTACTTATAATGGGCACAGTAGCAACAGCGACGATGACAGCGATAATGGCAACAGCGCACCTTTATCCGTGCCATATCTGCCAATTAGAAACCACCTTTCTCGGAAAAGTAGTCCGTGTATTCTTCCATTACCAACAACACTAAACGACAGGTAAAATTGAAATAATGAACTTAAATGAATCTTACCACAATGTTAGTTTTCGCTACCTACATTGCATTTCTGACAGGAGTCTTTTTCCAAGTTTGAAAATGGCTGCAGCTATAATGAAATACCTTATCAATTTCAGACATCATTAAATACATTTTATTCATAAAGTCTATATCAAGATCCATTGGAAACAAAGAATAAAACTAAGCAACATAATAGAAAACTCGGTTTAGTTGAATCTGAGAATTAGTGTTAATACCTCTCGCGAACTATTGTACCGGTTATCATCTTTAATATAATGCCAAAATACAGTTTTCTTTATGTATTTCAAGTGAAGCTGTATCCTATTATTTTCAGAACGGGGAGAAAATTCAGCTGTGCTCCACCTCTAGATCTTCCAATAGAAGTGCCATCTTTCTCCAACTTCAGGGGCTTATCCGGCAATACGAAAGAAATTTCTTCCTCTCTAGACCGATTTAAATCTCAGATTATGCAACGACTGGTAAAAGCTTCAATTATTAACAGGAAGTTTGCATAAAACATAGATAATTAAATTCAGAAATATGCAAACGTTGCATTTAATTCAGATTACTAAAAAAGCAGTGTTTCCAAGAAAGAAAAAAAAACTGATGATAAAATATAATTAGTGTCAGCCAATGACGAATCTTTCAGGCTAATTGGATGCATTTCATTCACTTAAATTTTAATTTGACAATTTATACATAAATCTAAATATGACGCTCTAAACAAGACAAACGTCTGCATTTACAAAAAAATCACATTTAGTAACAATGGTATTATATATTCTCCAACGTTTGAATTCATGATGTATTTAACAATGTGCAATTTTATCCTAAGTATTTTTGTTTGTCTATTATATAATACAAGTTACCTTTAGCCTGCTAATGTACTGATCCATCATTGACGTTTGGCAGTACAATTTATTATTCAAAATGGCTGTTCAATAAAAATTTACTGACTGAATAGCGAACAGTGCAGACCATGATCAGCCTGCATGGACTTGGTCTGCACTGGTCGCAAAGGCAGAATCATTTGCCGTCAGCAGACTTAAGGTTATTATATAGCAAGTCCTTCATATTTATAACATCTGTCTTTTAGGACACTATGGAGTCCACAAATAAGGAAACTCAACTTCGTCTACAGGAAACACTGATGTTTCAGGAAAAAATGATGAAGAATTTACTAAAGAAATTATCATCAAAAGAAAATGTAAATTCATACTGGTAACATAAGTACTTTTAAAATTGTTATATGACTGTATATTTTTTCACGCTTTCAAGGGGATGTATACAAGTCACACGATCAAAACTGCATTAATGAAGAAGAGAAGATCAATATACTGGTGTAACAAAATGGGAGGGGATTGAAACAAAACTACGATTTTCTCTGTATTGATGTTTGCTGTATACTTTCCCAAGTACATATTGGTCATTACTTAACGGTTTACAATCTCTCCTCGAATGATATTATCTCATGGTAAAATGATGTTGATTTAGAAGGGATATGCAAACAAATCAATGTCACTGTAATTACATTTAATGACCATACTCAAAAACATAAGTTAAATGCCAATTTTGAACAATATTTAGATGTTTTTTCTTTGTAAAATTTGGTAAAGTCATCGTTCAGTATTATATTTGATCTTTAACGTCTTATTTGTAATCGGTCCAAAGCTATGAGATAAGTTTGTATTGCCTATTTATTTTGTGGATGGCGCAGTACTTGCATGTTTATATATACCATCTGTTTACGTTTATTCCTGCAGATAAAAGAAGAGACTGTCAGTATTAAGTCAGATACAACGATTGAAAACAGTTTAAAGAGACACAACAGTGCCAATGTACCAATACAAAAAACTAACGAATGTCTTCTAAATCTACCACAAACTTCATTTGAAGCCGCATCTTGCATGCCAGCGGGTACGCTATCCACCACAAACAGCGACAGAAAATTACCTAACAGAAGCTGTGAACTGTCTAGTTATACTAGTATTGAACCGTCCGCTTCCGTTATGATAAATTCTTCACCCAGTCAAGGTCAGGATGCATCGGAAACAAAACGCGCGCATGAAGTGAAGAAGGAGCTTCGTATAGATGTAGGCAAAATAGACGAAGCCACGCCCTGTGATAATCCTGTAAGAAACAATAGTGAATCAAGAACACGTATTAACCTTGTTAAAGATGAATCTGTTCATAACACAAACCAATCGACACCAACTGAGAGCGTTGATGAAAATTTAGAGTATAAGGTGACACATTTATGACATACACAAATGACATTTACAAGTCAATTTGTTAAACATTTGCGTATTTAAAATATGCAGCTCCGAAGTCAAATAAAGCAGTTTCAAACTGGGTTCTAGTTTCTATCAGTGCTGATTATGCAGAGGATAATGTTCATTTGGATACTTCTCTACAAAGTATGCCTAACTGCGTTTTGTAGTGATGCTGTCATAGCATTAAAAATATGTTGATTATTGTTATCCAGGGTACAATGTTCTTAAAGGAGTTGAAGCTATGCTATAACATAAATCAAGAGTTCTGCCAATCAAACTAGAATATTTTATCAGATTCCTGTGATAAATACTCATTTTGTACGAAACTGAATGCAAATATATTACTGAGTAATGGATATCAACGTAACAGAGATATCATGATACTTTCGTTGCTAATGTAGTTTGCCACAGAAACCGAGAAAAATATTCATCCAATGCATATCTTATATCAAAATTTGATTGAAGTTATACCATAATTTTACCACTTTATGTGATTTCTTATTTGAAAATACGGAGCTAGCATTCAGACCTCTGTATATTAGTCTTCATTTATTTCACAATACATACAAATATTGCTACGCATTGCAGTCATAAATCCAAAAACCAAGAATCCATAAAACCTAAATTGATGTCAATTTATATTTTGTAGACAGACTTTGTATCATACTTAGAAATGGAAATTTAATTATTTGATATTTCTCTAAATTTAAGAGATTGTGACTGACATCCTTGAGACGCAATTCTTTATCATTATATCCAAATACACATTTCCAACTGACATCATTAAATGGACTTTTTGTACCATATTATCTGCGTGTGAATAACAGTGAAAGATAGCTTTTTGCTTAGGGTCCAAATAAACGTGATGCTAAGATGTTTGACCAAACCTACAATTATTAATTAGTTTTTACACCAGTCACATTCCTTGTTTTTTCTAGAACTTTGCACGGTACAAGTAATGATACAAACACAAACCGCCTTTGTGTCCGTGAAATATATAAATGTCTCAGACGCTAAAAGCTGCAAATAAATAAAATTATTCTCAACAAATGGGAGTGCAAATTGGCTGACGTGATCTCAGATAAGTCCTGTTTTGCAGTTTCTGTTTTTTGCTGTCATTTATTCCCCTTAATTAAGATGTCATATAACACTTTGGGTAACTAAATTCACTAAAATGTAGAAAGGTTTGTATTTTTGACTGTTATATTTAGAGGCTAAAATGTCTTTTACTCAACAATTGCTGGACAAGGCTTATATCTAGATGTATTTCTTATAACTAGACTATGCTTATGGGAACTGTGTTACATTTTTCTTAAGAGAATAGTTTGTTTCAATTCTATGGCCTTTGTATGGCTCAGGGGCTGCTTAAAATGATCTTGGTCACCATCACAGCAACATGAGCAAACCGATCTATTTCTATTGTGAATTTGTGAATATTGTGCAAATACAAAGTTCACGTTCCAGCCCTCAAGGTTTTAGAACGTCTCAGTTAATTTTCATTGGTAGTAATTTAATGACGTAATATGATAATTTGTGACGTGTTTTCAGTTTGTAAGCATGTAAACAACAAGAACCAATAGCCAACAGAAACAGCCACGTTCGAATAGGTCGCCTAGGTTTTCTTTCAAAGAACGAAATTCAGATAAAAAAAGGGATGGCGTATTTTAAATGTAAAATCTGTGCAAACCGGGCATTCGTGTATAAATCAAGCAGACACAATTTCGTGCAAGGAGCTTGCCCTGTTCAGGAAGTAAATACCAGTTTAGTTTTCCACTTTTCTACGAAGACTTTGTTGCCACCAGTGGAACTGTCAGAATAATTTGTATATTTAAAATATTACCAGTGTAACAAATAAGTACATATAGTGATTGACTCCTTTTTCATTGTATCATTGATATAATTATAGTTGAGTTGTTGTTAATAATAGGATTTGGACTCGTACGTAGTTGCTCAAAGACATTTTCGAACGGGAACTTCGACAAAAAGACCAGTCAAGTATAGTATCTCCAGCCTATAGAAGTTTGAGCTGATATCATTAGTTGAAGGTTGATAGTTGAAACATTGAATGATTTTTTGCCTGATCCCTGAAATCATCTAGCTCATAATTGAAATCATTTACGAATCATTAGTACACGGATCATTTAGTCAAGGTAGCCAGAGGAAAATTTTATATAAGAGATATTTGGTCTCACCAGCTATACGTTTTAACAAAGGACATTCTACATCTTTTATCAGCTAGCCGAAGTCATAGTCACCTTAGCGATTGGACCCATTTCATTGTTCAAGATACTAAAGGCGTAGGCACTCCCCTGGGTCATATAACACGTATCCTGACAAGAACCTAAAATGTAAGGTCCGCATATTGCAGTACTTAAATGCTCAGAAAGTGACTGGACACTCATTTTAAACAATGATGTGCCATTGGAAGCAGGGAAATGAAAACAATATGACAAGCGACTATCAAAGGTAAGTGGAAGTCATGCGGGTATTAGTATGCTGGTTCTATGCTTCCAAAGGATCTTCTTATTCACTCAGTCAAACCGATATTATTTACGTAGTTGCGTTCTAATTCCAACGGATTTCGTACAAATTTTATTAACTATCACTACAGCAGTGAGGTCTTCCCATATTTGGACGCAAGATAAGAAATATTTTCTCGTATTGGATCATAGACTTCATTCAATATCTATGAAATAGAATTCCACTTAACCAGGCGCCAGGCGGGCGCGAGAGTTATTGCACATTTCATAACCGCTCAAGACCAGACACAGACCAAGTTTGTTTTTATGTTCTTGGTTGTACATTACACTTCCAAACGATTCTGGACTATAAATGTCGTATGCAGAGCGTCAAACTTTGATTTGTTCTTGGACGCCGTGTTGTGCATTTGTAACGATGGAAGTGTTCATTCATAAACGAGGCCTGCTTAAACCGCTGCTTGAGTCGTAGCAATTTTCATGACCTCTCATGCACAGGCGCAACTGAAACCACTTTGCTATTAAATTGCTTGGTAGTGTTGTGTGCTGTATTTTAGCTGTTTTGATCAGGGTATGTTGGTTTTGATAGATAAGGATTAATGCGTTTGTTTTCTGAATTTAAAATATCAAAATTCAAAATGTGCAGATTTTAAAGCATGCCCCTCTCCAAAAATTTAATAACGAGTCCTCTGGAACACCAAAAACTTCTTTTGGAGGTTTAATACAACATGCCACATAACAACAAAGAATAATAACCTCACTAGAAAAACAACAGAACACAAATTTTCGAGAAACGAAACAAAATACACGGGGGCATCGGCTTTTTAGCAATCTGCTTCGAGTGCCATCGGATGATTAATTGATTAGTGAAAGTTATACCAATATGGTACCAATATGATTGCATTTTTACTGGGAGATCAGTACCATTTTTCAATCTATTATCTATTACCCAGAGTCATTGCATCAATAGCATCAACTTCCGTCTGCCTCGTAAATAAATTATTTTCTCAGATTCAGATCCCTTCCAGTCCCAAATCGGGTAAAAGCGCCCCTCGTGCGTTTTGTTACTGATACAACTAAAAGCATATTAGGATACATTTTAAGTCGCTATTAACATAGCAAATATTATCCTATAAAGAAACAAAACTGGCTTTGTTTCTTTCATTTAAAACAAGAGTTGCAAATCATTTCTTTTATTGACCATTTGATTTTGAACTTAAGCATTTTTTGTGTATCTTTAAGAATACTATAAACGTTTACGTGCATAAGTAATTATCTATGTGTATTTTGTAAATGAAAATCTGAAATACATAAATGAAGCTACGTTTACAATGCGACGCTCCGCTAGTATCACTAGCGTGGTTACCGACTGATTGTAGATTGACGCTCTAAGAAATGGAGAGAGTAAACTTTATGGTTTTAAATCACGTTGCGTACCGGAAGACATTTTATAAACTTCCAATACGTCCCATCTGAAGGCTTACAGCTGAAAACAATGTCTAATATATAATCACATTTTCACGATTAAGATCAGAAGCCTAAGATTAAAGCATTGATCCATACTGTAGTCTAATACAAGTTACTTCAAAAATGCATATGAAAGTGGTTGTAAAAGTACCAGATTTCAGAGATGTTAAATGAAGACCCTTTCGTTATCTTTAAACTTTTCAAAATCGTTAGTTTTGCAATAACAAGACAAGACGAAATGCAATTTACAACTTCTCAGAATAAAAGATTTTGATGGACGTTACAAAACACTATCGAATATCGACGTTAACTTATATAATCATACTGACTCAGTAACGCGTTTTTTACTTTAGAAACTAGTTTAGGCGAACATTGTTTAAAGATGACGAAAAGCCAAAAATACTCCGAGTTGACTGTAATGACTTGACTATTTGTCTCAGCATTTAGCAAGCAAATTTAATGGCCATATTAGTGAAAGATTAATAGTTCACCTTGATGAACCTGAATGTCAGAACGTTATAACTTGCCCCTATATAGTACTACAAGACTTTAGCGATACCTATGAGTCACTGTCAATAATATACGTTGCCGCGTCTAGGACAAGATGCATAATAATAATCACAAATAACAGATTTACAAAAATATTCCACTTTATTTTTCCAACCAATCTGGTGATGATCGGTTGTATTTTTTTTGCACATAGCAAGTATGTTACGAGAATACACATTTTCTCAAAGCCATGTTTACATTTTATAGTGTAATATTAGAATATTCTAAAATGCCGCATCTCCATTGGTAAAAGTCAGTCTTGTTTAAGAATAAGGCCTGTTAAAAGTATACATTGAATGCCTTATTTATAGACAATATAATCGCCTCTTGCGGCAAATGTCATACCTCAGAAAGAACAAACGAATGTTAACCATAACGATACAACAGATTGATTCAAAAAGCAAAAATGATTTTGATAAAGCATTTCTTTTGTAAATAATTCATATTAAACAAATATTTGTTTTTGTGTTCGTGATAGTGACCGTTTTCATTGGTGTGTTCATTTAGCCGCCGCTGTCGGTAAAATATCTCTTATCGTTTACTAGTGTTTGTTTCCTTCAGTCATTTGTTAGAATATCGTTAATTACATCTCTTGTCGCTCATTTATTTCTCATCATTTATCTTGTAGAATATGATTACTAGTAATTACATAATGATTGGGATTCGAAAAAGACTTACGCAGGCGAAAGAAACGGGGACCAGATAACTATCGTTCTTTGAGAGAGCTTATATGTTTTCTTCCCTCTCATGCCATTTGCATAAAAACGTTCTATAATAAGTGGAACTGGTGTCAGACTCCACAGTTTTCTTTCATTAAATACGAAAGAAAGTGTTATAACTTATTAAAATGTGTATAAATAGTTCGGTGTACTTTACTGAACCAGTGTGACCATATGGTAACAAGGTATGTGTCATACATGTCATATTTGAAACGTAGTGATCCACTTCCATATAGGCAAACAGGAGATCGAGAAGTTGCTGGTTAGGTAAAAAGATAGAGTTAAAATAAGATTAAATAGGGTTCAAATGTGAATATAATAGATCTAACTTCTTTAAAAGATATGATACTTAACGAATATGAAAGGTCCTACCTTGTACAGGTTATCAGTAAGAAAACCAACAGGAAAGCAAATGGTCAAATTATGTTAGATTGTTTGGAAGATTTTCAGAACTCTGATAACTAAATTTAAACAATATTGTTTACCTAGTTTTTTGCGAAACAAACGTGTAACATATAACCAGAGTAAAGGCAAAACAGCATGTTGAACTTCATTGATCTAATCATATGAAATCATTACAGTCAAAAAAGGTTTTCGTTTTATAAGATCTTATGTAGGTTATATGTGTTTTAATGCTGTAATCTATGTTTCACTACGGACACCAGGTTTACAACGTGCACGTTTCTTAAAAAATGTTAGTGAGGATGTCTACGATCAAAGGGATAACTCTTCGTTGATAAAAAAATGCAAGAAAATTCTTTGAAAAACTGGCATGCAAACAAGCAAAAAATAAGAATTTTTTAAAAAATAGCAGAACACTGAATTCATGTACATGGAGATGTCCTTTACTTGGCATTTCTATGCAATGTTAACAGACAATAACACAAAATACATATGCTTTGAATTGTTTTTAAAAAGAGTTTTAATCATGCATTATCTGTATCGAATATCCTGTAATTGCCCAAATACGGAAATTGTTATCTATTTATCTGTCATTTGCCTTTGATAAAAGAAAACATAAAACTGTGTTACCAAAGTTTACCTTGGCTTGCATAAAGGACCTTTCAAGACCAAGTGGTATCTGGCCTTTAACTGTTTTGGGTTCGAATCCTGACTTTTACTGACTAAAGATTGCTAGCATGCGAGGAAGTCATCCAGCCGGCGTACGGAAGGTTGGTAGCTCTATCAGTTGGGGAGGTGCCCACCAATGCTTGAGCTAATGCTCGGATGGGCACACAGGATCTTCTACTAAAAGCATATTCTTGAAAGTCACTATATTACCTTTAATTGTGTCGGTATAACGTTAAACCCCCCACAAAGAAAATAAAACAACACAATTTTCTTGCATAAGAATTAATTTATGCTCGATGCGCATTCGATGCGATTCCTTTGCAGAATAATTTGCATTTCTTACTGTCTCTGTTGATATACGTTGTTTTTTTTTTTAAAAAAAATCAAGTGAGTTGCCTTTTAATCATATAAGTACGAATAAATTTGAAAAAGTTACAATTAAGTTTAGTATAATTGTATAAGCAAAAAACTAACATTAAAGATATTTTTTACAAATTAATTCAAGATCGCATGAATTAACCTTTCTCGCCGTATGGCTTCCTCCAGTGCTCAGGATGGCAATGTCATCTGTTAGGCAACTGTGGAATACACATGGTTGAGTTTGCATGCATGCCTGCGTGTGTGCTCGTGTATGTTATGTGTGTGTTCGTGTTCCGGTAAATCGTCTTGTAGCAGTCAGAAACATTTCCGCCTGTATAATTCTGCGTAACGCAAGTGCTGTAGGTACATGACATAAGATACGCGATATCATACATATACTGGGCAGAATATGGCTAAAAAAATCTTCTACCACCTTAGCCCCAAACAATTTTTTATAGTCTTTGGTATGATCCTATATCCCACACCTCGACCTCCTGCTTGCATAGAGGACACTCTACCGACGAGCCGTCGCTGAGGTAGTAAAATGACCAAACAGTCTGTAACCACAATAGAACAGATTCTGGAAAAAATATCTCATTCGGCTCTTTTAGTAAACGATCGTATTATGGCTTTGATAAACGCAAAACAAGTATCCATTTAATATAGGAACACAATTCAATTTAGCTAGCGGTTAACATAATAAGGACGATATACTGACTAAAATTTCTTTACCAGATATTAAAGCATCAAGCCGGAGAATTCTGAGGCTTATCGAATTGCGTATTGCTTTACTTCATAACATCATTATCATTTTATATGGAATTTGTCACTGATGCTTTAATATTTTTCTCTTATGATCGATGGGATGGTTCCAAATTACTTTTTGCTCGACTTCATTTTATATATGCTTGATTATTTTACCAACTGCTTTAATACTTTAAGTTTTATTGTTTAGTACTAGTAACATACGGTTCAAAATTCTTTCTGTTTTTTTTTCTTCTTGTTTTTGTTACATCTGTGCTAAATTCTTGCTTCTCTGTTATTTGAATTTAATTTTTGTAATTGGTATTATTTCTATTTTGGGTTTTCATTATGCTGTTGCCTAATTTGCCTTTGTTTTGTTATGAATAGGATTGTGCATAATCTGTTGTGTTTTGTCTTTCGACACAACTTTACTTAATTGTCTTTATTCAATTATCGTTAAAACTGTGCTTAATTCATCAAGTGGTGGTTTTGTGTACAATTTTGCAGGATCCGCTTTGTTTTGTTACAAGCAAGTTTATGTTTATTTCGTCATGCCTTGTTTGTGTCATATTCCTGCTTCATTTTCTGTGTTTTGTTACCGGTGGGATGGTGCTTGAAATAATCATGCAATGTTTTTCTTGTAATGTTAGTGAATAACTCTTTTATTGTTTTATTATATAAGTTGGTGCTAAATTCAACTCTGTGGCTGGCTGTATTTGAGGTGCTCTGTTCTACTGAGAAATCTACTTTTACCCTTTACTTTCTTTTGCGGGGAGCGGTGGTCTAGTGGTTAGTGTGTCGGCCGCCCAAAATCACGTTTAAATTTCCAGTTTACTATAATGGCCCAGTGTCCCTATTTTCAACATATCCGAACCCTTTAATAAGTTATACATCATGTCTTATGTTGTTGGCAGTACTCTTATTCCCTATTTTTACGCCCCCTTTTTCACATAACCGTTTCATCCCAAACCTTTTACCTGAACATTTTTATTGTTTTCATATAACTACAATACGTCTTGTTCATGGATAGGTGAAACACACCGTCATACAGTATGCAGTTTCTGTTTGTGGCTGGCCTTCTTTTAGATTTATAGTTCTGTCTGTGATTGCTCTGTTCAATGTGTCTTTTCCTGTTGAACTACGATAGGTGTCGCACGTTAACCTTTCATGAACAGGCTTTATCAATAATAAAATCTGTAAAAAGATCCTTTGGAAGCAAAAAATACAACCAATAAGAATAATAGCAGACTCGGTTTGATTGAGTCTGTTCATGAGAGGTAATGAAATGTGCAACACCTCTCACGCTCCCTAGCACCGGCTTAAGCGGAACTCTATTACACATATGTTGAATGGACTCCATGATCCCAAAGGAACAGAAAATGTAACAACACTGGATCCAAAGCGAGTTATACTGTATGTTGCTTGTTTGCGGTTAATGTTTCCATTTTTGTGAATTTATTGTAAACTTCGGGAATTTAAGTTTCTATCCACTGCAAGCAATCCTAGTTAAAAATATGAAATGGTTTAATTGCTTCTTGTTTCTGTTTCCAGGAGAAAATTGTTTTCAGCGATTTCATATTTTTGTCTTTTGTTAAATAATTATCACTGAACATCCGTTGCAAAGCTAGCGGCAATTTTCAAATTGAGACACTTCCTAAGTATTTCTACAATGGGTCAAATATTAAACGGATTGCTTCATACACCCATATATCAGAGATTTCTAACAGAAAATGCGTCATTGTAATATAATCTATATAAAAAAGGGGGTTATCAGCTAGATCGTTAAAAAAGAATAAACAATATCGTAAAACAGGACAGAAATATGGTGTCAAGACAATGTGTCTCCTTCTGGCCATTTCTTCTCTGGAAATTGTTCATTTCTTCTTCTCTAAAGCTTGCAAATGTTAAGCCTTTTTTTTTGGTCAACAATTACTTTTTTTCTGAAATTTGGGCTTGTAATATGTTTTGTCTTTTGTCACAAAATCTTTGAAGAATGAAAACATCAATAACCATGTCTTGCAGCTAATACAATTAGAGTTATTATAACAATAGCTTGATCTTGGATGATCTTGGATGATCGTGGATGTTGTATTTTGCACGAGTGCATTTTGACAGCCCTAGATCAAGAACTCAGTGTGAAATTTGTCCAAGTAAAACCTATCAAAGCCGAATACAACATCCCAGATAAAGCTACTATGGTGATAATTCGTTTATTATATATCTCCATACACTAAAAGTATTACAAAATCATCGTAATATTACAAATAGACGTTCTTTCAGATATATAACTTAAAAACGTTTCTGAAACATCATGGCGTTTTGTTTACACACACTGTATTTTCGAGCTTCGTTTACATACGACATTTATAGATCGAAAAGCATCATGAAAATCAGAAAAAAATCATTTTCAGTAATTTTACAGTTTTAATTTGGAAGGGTCTTGACGGAGAGTTTATGAGACTCGCCTGTCAATTGTTTAGGTTTTTTTTGTTCGAACTATTTATAGAACCGTGTCAGGAAGTCCGCACGCGTGATGCGGGGTTGCATTTCAAATTAGTGAAGTACGGACATTTTCTGCCTGTTTGTGCTTACTTGTTATATACAAGTCGTGTTTGTACAGTATTCATCGAGTAGTATAAATAATTCTATACTCAGGCTGCCCTTTAAGTGCACTTTTGTATTTTCTTTTCTTATTTGATCTGCAATGTCGGTTGAAATATTTACTATAGGAATAGCACTTCGTCAAATTTTATTGAAAATTGATGGCTTTATCTTGGCGCCATTGTTGCTTGTTATATAAAGGAAATGATTCGTGTATCACAAATCTCCGTATACAAGCTAGGAAGCAGTATTAAATATGTTTATCCAAATACGCATATACTGTATGAGATATTATTCTAGACTCATTCATATAGTTCATAGGTTCTAATATCATCATTGTCATAAAATGTAGCGATTAATTGTACAAGGCACATCTCTAGGATTACGTCATAATATCTAAACATTTAGAACAGGATGTAAGGTCTGCAACGTTACTTCGTATAAGAGTTAAAACATATGAGCATCGAACGGATCAGAGCAACATGATAACAGACTCAGTCAGTTACATTGAGTCTGTTCATGACAGGTAATGAAATGTGAAACATCCCAAGCCTCCCCTAGCACCGGCTTGAGAGGAATTCTATGCTGGTAAGACTAAATGTCAGATCTCCATGATCCCAAAGAACCAGAAAATATAAACAACTTTGAATCTAAGCTTTTTTGCTGTCGTTTTCCAGCGAATTGTTAGAAAAACAGACAGAAAACAAATCATTTAAATATACAGGAGACATCAGGTTCGAAAGCATTGCTGTATAAATTGTTGTTACAAAGTCTATTTCGTAGCGGCGTCGCTGATTGCCAATGTCATTTCGTACTAAATATAAAAGGGTAAGGGTAGACTTCCCGGAAGCACAGAGCGCTCCAAACACAGCCATAGAGAAAAACATTGTAAAAACTGAAAACGTTGCGGCATAAATGTGAAGAAGTGTTGTTTCATCACCAGTATCTCGATTGTATTATCTACCTACGTGGTTATTACTGTTCTTCTTTGTATGTCTTGAACTTCAGTTTCATTAGACCACTTGGTAATACCTGCCATTTTCAATAACCTTTGCGAATAAGCTGTTTCATGGACGGTCTTTAATCACAACAGAATAGAAAGTAGAAAAAATATTTCAGACCAATTTATCATAAGACTTCTCATATAATGCATGTCGATTTCTCTTTACATCGCTTGTGATTTCTGTCAGAACCTTAGACATTCCTGAAAGAAAACTGCGAAACTAATCACTTGGGACGAGTTGATGTTATTGTCTTCGGCGCTTACTGTTCTTTTGCAGTGCTTTCAAATTCAACTTGAGTTGTCTATTTGTCATAGATGTCAAGTTCAATATTTTATTTATCGTGAAAGCCAGTCTTTATTGCAAGGGTGCGTCAATACGCACATGTTGTAAAGATTAATACCGGTTCAAATATCAGTTTCAAAAATACAATAAATATTCGTTTATTCCTACCATGAAATCCAAATCACTGAGGACTCTTTGATGCTTTTATCTTCACATTCGACTTGCGAAGTCTTGTCTGTTACAGATGACACTTTTAATAAGGTTATATGTAATTTGTAGCTTAGCACAATGACGTTCGGAGACTGACTTTCACTTTGACATATAATTTTTTTCAATCCATTGAATATGTCTTTTATATACTTTAATTGTTTCAGAATTTTTAGGTTATGCGGACCATATGACCTTGAAGTATTTTATCGAAATGCTGTTTTGTACTTGTTCAATTTTTATACCAGTATATATATATATATATGTCGAGCATATCAGCATATTATTTGCAGACGTATTTTGATTAGTTTGATTCCGGTCAGAATCCAGTTATAGAACTGAGATTCCCCAGATGCCCGTGGGAGTGTTCATAAGATACGACACATTGAAAGAACCATCAACCATACCTAAGCCAGCTTGATGGCTTTCTCAAATGAATGAATGCTATACCGTAAGCAGTGAGGGGCAAGTGTTTCGAAATCACCGACCTTAATCACTATCCCATGGATGCCACTAGGTCTTTATTTGAGTAAAATAATGAAGATAATTATTTAGAAGGCAAATGTTCCAAATACTTTTATTTTGTTTAGCCCGCTTTTACAGAAACAGTTTAGGTGCATTATGTTTACATGTACATGCAAGTCTGTCAATTTTTCTAGTAGAAGACAAAAGTTGGAATTATTGAAACGTTCTTGAGCCGAGCCAGAACTTATAATGATCAGTAACGAAAGCAAGTATTAATTTATCATTTATTTTTAAAACGCAAGGAGATTTTAACGTCAACGTGCACGTGTCCACATGTTGATCTCTACAACCTTCTCAGTTATATGTTTGTCAATTTGCTTTCTACTACACTTCTTTATAAGACGCAGTAAGTGACAACCTTGATGTAACCAATTTGTCTTTTCAAGTAAAGTAATTCAATTAAGTATCACAATCTTGTAAATCAGCGACAGGATTCTAGAATGGCTGAAACTAAAAACGTCTCGGAGGACAGTGAAACATAGCTGATGCTTGTTGCTTGAAGTTTTTTTAAACATTAGTAAATTAATCTTATTGCCGTAGTCATCTTATTGCTGAGAAATTCGAGTCACATAGATGTAAAAATGCTTCCTTTTTTACGTACGCTCGTAGTTGAAAATAATTTCTTTTCATGTGTTCTTACATTTTTTCTTTTTAAGAATGGAAGAACTACAAGCAAACTCCATTGTTTTCAACGTTTGGACAATTTATTTTGTCTTCATCAGGAAGTCAACAAATATGAAATAAACAACGTCATTAATATATAACGTCATAAAAGATAACGTCATATTACATTTTTATTCTGTAAGACAACAGAGGACAGAATCGAAAAACAAGTTATGAGCTGAAACTTAAACATTTAAAAAAAACCTTCCTAAAATACAGATGGACTATATTTTACAGTTCACTTGCAACAAAGACTTTGTTGGTCTTTAAGTGAATTAAATGGATTTGCGTGCTAACACGCATTAAATGAACCGGTCAGAAATAGAACCCATTTTCTTACATGCAAATGTCGTACAATTCACCACAATTCCTGCTTGAAGTAAGCAAGGTCGTTAACTATGGATAAGATTCTTATGAAATAATGAAATTACAATTGTTTGTTTATTGACATCAAGAAACAGTCAATGGGATAACTATATAAACTGATGGTTAGGTTGACAGAAGAAGGTTTCAACACAAGAGAAATTTTCATTTAAAGACACTTTTATTGCCCTGTTCAGATAACTTTGGTAAACGTTTAACGCAGTTTTGTCCGAACATACTTTCATAACCTCTGAATTATGATTTGATTTTCATGGGGAATATCGAAAATAAAACACGTTACATATACTTAAAAGAAATCAAAGGTAAGGTTAGATTTCCCGGAAGCACAGAGCACTTCAAACTGCTGCTGCTACTACTACTGCTACTGCTACTGCTACTTCTACTTCTACTTCTTCTGCTGCTGCTGCTGCTGCTACTGCTGCTGCTGCTACTGCTACTGCTACTGCTACTTCTGCTGCTGTTGCTGCTGCTGCTACTACTACTGTTACTGCTGCTGCTGCTGCTGCTGCTGCTGCTGTTACTGCTACTGCTACTGCTGCTGATCTTGCAGAAGCGAGAACACAAAAGGAGACACCATTATGAGTACGACAAAGCTGGACTCGGGACAACATTATCAAGCCAGTACGCCCCTAAACGGGGATTTAAGATCTCGTTGCCATGGTGTCCACCATCTGTCCCATCATCGCACAAAGAGGAAAGAGTAGTGACACAAAACATGCAGTGTATTCGAGCATAATACCATACTAGCCTCTTGTGATAAGACGTTTGATAAGTTTGATAAACGGTCGATAATTGTGATGTGCGTTGTCGGATTTTGAAATTACAGATAACAATTATTAATAATTACAAGCAATGACCATAAAAAGTAAAATCAAGACCCCCTAGCTCAAAGATCGATGTCATACTAAGAGACGAAAGACTAAAGATAATTTTCTTGTCTGTTCTATAACTGGTGTATATATGCATGATATTCAAGTAACTTGACAAAACCATTCAAGATAAAAAGACCAATATGGCTACTTTAAAGGTCAAGGTCACTAAACATCATTTTTTCTATGAATGGATGAATATAAGAAAACGACCTGTTTAAATTACAAATCAAATGTTTTATTTATGCATAATTGGACACTTACGGTAAACGTCATACCCATGAATAAACATTACCATGTTAACAACAACGATACAATCATTTAAAGCTAAATGGTTCAACTGATAAGTAATTTTCTGAATTATTTATGATTTTCCTTTGTTTTCTGTCAAAATAAGGTTTAATTTCCATATGTGTGGTCGCGATCGAAAGCTATGTAATTGATGCATTCACCTTTGCCACAGTTGTTGTAAGATATGTCTTATCGTCCACCCATTAATTTGTTAGAAAATTATCAAATACTTGTCAAATACTTCATTTTTTCTTAGTTATCGACAGTCTGTAAGAATGTAAAAATGTGGTCATTTGAATTGTTAGTGTACTCCTTTATAGGACGGGATTCAGAATCAATTCAGATTGTATTTGTACGGGGAAAACGAGGGGCAACGTTCAAATCGGAAACTAACATGATACGTTCCTTTGTGCAATTTTATTCATAAGCGAAAACTATACAAACGGCATTAATTTGCCTTTATTTAGGCATTGTACCTAATTTAAAGAATATTTAAAAAATGAAATAAAAAAGTAAATATTGTCATATGTGATGCCATTGCATGATACAACAACTTTTATTTTCAATGTTCTGTCATCAGTAATGGAATAATGTTCAAAAGATGATCAACAACAAATAGTCCTACCTGTGTAAAGGGAAGGTAACTGTGTAACTAAATATTGGTTACTTAAGACAGTACTAGTTATCTCCCTTATCAATTTGCATATAAAGTGTCAGAATTGACCCTAAATTGACCTATGGTCTGTTTCATGTAGCAATCAAAGAAAACACTGATGTTCTTAAATATTTATTTAATTCTGTTTATATGAAATATAATGATTTATATAATGTTTTATGAAAATAGTACAAGTATTTTAATAAAGTGATAAGTATGTGGTATTGCACTTTGTTGACAGTAAAAAATATGAATTATATAAAAATTGACATTTTCATGAGAAAAAGAACATATAGCTACAATTCATTAAAAACATAAGATCATAAAAAATAAGCCAACCAATTTCTAGGAAAAGGCAACTTCATAGTAACAGAAAAATCAAAAAGTACTGGACAAGAGGTCAAATGTTGCCTTGTAGTACTACTTCTTAATGTTTGAATAATTTTCAATTCAATTCAATTCAATGTTTTATTAGGCATATGAACATATATACAGTTCTTCGCCTATGCATTCATTCATAAGCGGTGACAGAGAAACATGAGAAGAGTATGGACAATATACAATGAATGATGAAACATAATAATTTTCAACACTGTACAATGATAACTTTAAACGATACATGAATTCGTACGCACACAACCTTATCTGCATACGGCTAAATTTAGATTGGATCATGAATGACGGATTACTAGTAATTGAAAAGAGGTCAAATATATATCGGGCAAATATTTATAGCACATCGCTAATCCAAAAAATTGGATAAGGCCAAGCAAAATAAAGTTGTATGTTGCGTTTAAACAAATGAACAGTATATGTAATAATCGCAGTGAACTGTACAATTAATCGGTATAAGCTGCACGTTTTATGTTTGCTAAATATATAAACTTGGCTAATTTATTTAAAACACTTGATTGTTGAGTAGTTAATAGTGTTTTAAATTTCTGTGTTGTAGGCCAATGGCAGTAGTATTTAGGAAGACATGCATTTCTTATTTCTCGGTAATGCGGACATACAAGTACAAAGTGAAACTCATTTTCTATTGCATTCATGTTACAATATATACATTTTCTGTTTTCTTGTTCTACATTTCTAAAACGGCCTTCTTCAATTGCCAGTCTATGAGCAGAGCATCTTAGTCTGGTTAATGCTATACGATATGCGTCTGTTTTGACACATGATAAATATTTTTCAAAGCCTATACAATCTTTTACAATTTTATAAGTTCTCAGTTTTGGCATAGTATCAACCTTAGCATAAAAGTCTTGATAATATTGACAATACAGTCTTTCAATTACAATATTTAATTGATGCTTATTAATAGCCATTTCGTTCCATAAATATGCAAAACCTAAATTATCAAGTAGGGACTTAACATCTAAAGCCCATGAATTACTAACATTTTTCAGTTTACTATCTAATAAACATTTATACTCTAAAGTATCTGGAGAATTAACAATTTTACACCAGTACGTAAGAATACGCTCTTTTCTGATAATATCAAGGGGGACTTTTCCAAGTTCAGCATATACAGTAACATTTGTTGTCTGTTGTCTAACATGTAATATTTGTTTAAGAAACTTAATATATACTTTCTCAATATCTGGAGCTTTATGAAATCCCCATATTTCACAACCGTAGTTTAAAATTGGTAAAATCATAGCATCGAACAATTTCAATTTTTCAGAAACAGCTATAGATACTACATCAAATAAAGAATTAAGTGTAAATAAAGCATGTAATGCCTGGCCAGATAATGTTCTCTGAGCATTATAAAACCTTCCGTTGCTTGATAACATCATACCTAAATAACAAAATTTATTGACAACATTAAGTTTAACATTGTTATAATATACATCGAAGTTTTCAAGTCTATTTCCTTGTTTGCAACCATTGCTACGGTTTTAGAAGTATTAACAGTAATGTTCCATTTTGAACAATACACATGTAATTTATTAAGCAACGTCTGCAAACCAGCTAAAGAATATGAAAACAACACAGTGTCATCTGCAAAAAAGCAGCATAAAAATCTGCATCTCATCTAGCGTTACTAGATCAGCATTAACATCTTTGACATTTTCTTCAATATCATTAATAAACAATATAAACAGTAAGGGAGATAACGTCTCACCTTGTTTAACACCCATGTAACTGTCAAAATAATTGGACATATTGCCATTTGATCGCACACATGATTTAACAGATTGATATATTGTTTTCAACATGTTTATAAATTTAGATGATAATTGATACTTTAGCAGTTTAAACCAAATTCCATTTCTGTAAACTAGGTCAAATGCCTTCTTGAAATCAACAAAGGCACAATATAACCTCCTTTTTTCATGCCGAATAACTCTATTTAATAATGACTGCAATACATATATACAATCTACAGTACTACGTTTCTGCCTGAATCCATACTGGCAATCACTTAAAACATTATTATTTTCAACAAAAGTACGTGCTCTAGTGTCTAGAATTTGCGAAAATATCTTTGAGAAAATACTAGTTAACATAATACCCCGATAATTGTCAACATTGTTCAAGTCACCCTTTTTTGGTACAGGTACAATAATACCTTTTGTCCAATTTTCTGGGTAAACACAATTAGTATACATAAAGTTAAACAATTTACACAATAATGGGGCTAAAATATGTTTCGAATCTAAAAATATTTCAGGAATTAACATATCCACCCCCGCACTTTTTTGGCGTTTCAAAGTACCAATAGCTTTAGCAACTTCTTCGATAGTAAAATCACAATCTAGCATTTCTACAACATTGGTATTTAAAGTATCATCATTAATAGTACTTTCAACATCTTGATCCATAAAGACATCATTATCAGAAAATAGAGACTTAAAATGCTCATAAAAGTCATTCGCTGACAGGTTTGAATTATTTTTACATTTTTTCTTGTATTTACGTACTAAATCCCAAAACTTTTTGGGGTTATTTTTTGATGCAATATGTAACTCAGACCTTTGCTTACGTGCATATGCATATTTAGCTTTACGTTGAACATTCCTATAAAATCTACGTTTATTGATAACCACAAAATAATTTTCATTTGTCCTGGTTTTACGATATATTTTGTTTGCCCTGTTTAATTCATGCTTAGCGGTATAACAATCCCCCGTGAACCACGGATTTTCATGCTTTCTATTATGCGATATTGAATACACAGTTTTATTTACACCAAATACCTGATATGCTATATTGTACAGTTCGTTTGCAAAAGACTTTACACCATCACTAATAGATACATTTGACGACGTGATTTGAGAAACAATATCGTTCAATTTGTCACAATCGTTTAACAATATGTTATTATAAACATCTACTTTGTTAACATCCCATACAAGCTTTTGTACATTATCCAATTTGACATTATCAGTTTTATTGGAAGATTCAACTTTAAAGTTGACTTGAATTGGAACATGTGCAGAATACGTAAAACTGTCATGAACAATAAAATCAGATATAATTGGGAATAAGTGGTAAGATGCTATTACATAATCTATTACACTTCTACCAAGTGTCGACTGGAAAGTAAACCTGCCAATATCAGCATCGTCACCCTTACGACCATTTATAATTTTCAAATCAGAGCTACGACATATATCAAGTAGCTTTAAACCAGATGCATTACAAACATGATCTTCACTTTTTCTGTCAGATAAATCAAATGGGCACTCCACATAGTTAGTGTCAATAGTTTGCACATATCTGTCAAATAAAGTACTCGATTCAATAATATCTGAACGATCTGCTGTTCTGGCATTAAGATCGCCAATTACACAAACTCTGTATGAATCATTATATTTTCTTACATAATTTTCTAATACTTCAAAGTAACCAACATCATGCATTCTAAAATATACAGAATCGTTAGGTGGTATATAGGTAAAGCAAATACAGATATCATGCTCAAGATGAAAGAAACCTTTTGATAGTTTAATCAAAATAAAACCACTATCATCCTTTTCTAATACATTGATTCCTTGATAAATTTTATCTCTAACAAATAAACAAACGCCGCCATGACCTCTAAAACTTCTTCGATTTACTGAAATACTCTCAGGTCTAGGTACAGAGATAGTCGTGTAGCCTTGAAGCTCAAAAACATCAGATTTACATTGCCAAGTTTCACTACAAAAAATTAAATCAAAACTTGACACAAAATCAATAAAATCATTATCAGTAAGACAGTTTTTTAACCCTTCGACATTCCAAGATAAAATAGTCAGTTCACACTCTTCTCCCCCGTCCTACGTAGAAGAGGGATCGGGGTCAGGACAATAAAGTACATTGTTTATGTACAACTTATCTCGGACGAGATAGGCCGTGTGTCCGTCAGCACGAGCTTGTACCATCTTCGGAACGAGTTCTTTCCTGCGGGCTTGAACATCTTTTGGAAGCTGATCAAAGACTGCAAAATTTGAAGATTTGAGAGACACATTTTTGAGTGCTTGCTTTATCACTTGTTTCGAATCAGTGTCAAAGTTACAGATAATGGGCCTAGTCTTTCCTGGGATTCGGTTGGTTGGTGAACGATGTGCACGGTTAATATGAATACGGGATCTGGCGTTTGTAATTTTAAGTATTTTCTCACAGAACACATACACTTTCTCAGCACAATCTTCAGGGGCAGCCGCTGCTGCATACGAGCCCGTGGTGGGATCCGATACAGATGGACTGCCTGCAGTAGCGGCTGTCCCAGTCCCTGTAGTTATGAGAGGGGTTGTTGCTGGGCTGCCAGTTGCTGAAGATGAAGTGTCCATGCTGCTGCCACCAGAAGGCTCTGAAGGTTGGTGTAGGGGAACTGATGGTGCACCGCCAGTCGAATCTTGTAACAAGAATGGATGCTCAGAGATACCCAACATTACTAAATTGTCTCTCATAGAACGGCAACGGACATCAGTTACATCTTCCTGAAGCTGTTTATTTTGTTTATGTAATTTTTTATTATCTTCTGTCAAAAC
Organism: Mercenaria mercenaria; assembly: GCF_021730395.1. Taxonomy (NCBI): domain Eukaryota; kingdom Metazoa; phylum Mollusca; class Bivalvia; order Venerida; family Veneridae; genus Mercenaria; species Mercenaria mercenaria. Next base: position 8,615,932 of record NC_069372.1, read on the forward strand.
TTTTAGCTCACCCTGTAGTTTTTTCAAGTTTTTCTCGTGCGAGTCAGTTGTTTTCAACATATCATCAACTCTACCACATACGAATGTTTGACTGTTAGTAACGTCTTGGATTTGTGATTTGGTTTCAGATATTTGTGATCTATTTGTTGCAATGTCTGCCTCTATGGTAGTGAGTCTTGATAAAATCAGTGTTTGTTGTGATTCTATTGTTTCAAGTTTGGATAATTTGCTAAGAACATTGTCAAGTTTTAACGAAAGATCTTGATTCGAATGTTGTGTTGGATTACTTGATGGGGATTGGATCACGCCAAACGGGTTCGGGGGTACACTGCTCATGGGGAACACGAACGATGCTGCATGCGGGCTCATGGTAGAATTCAGTGGAGAATTAGCACTGGTTTTGGAATTAGACACAGTTTTTACACCTGGAGGAACACTATTTGGTACCGAGGTAGGTGGTTTTGATCCCTTTTTCGATCCTTTTTTATTGTTTACATCGGCGCTGGCCGCCATTGTTATCACAGGATCCTCGGTATCACTTGAATTTGAACCTTTTTGGACCTTCTGACGTTTTCTATTCTGCTTCGTTGACATACGTGATATACCATGTACTCGTTATTGTTACATTCAGTTCATAATAACCCTGATTTACCACATTTTACCACTTTTTAGAGCAATTTTACACGCCACAATTTCAAATTTTAAACGTCGACCGCCATTGTTGTTGTTGTTCGCTTATAACGAATAATGCCAGTTCAAATCAAAATACAACATTATTGGAAACTTTCATGAGTTTTTTATAAGTTTTATGAAGGCTGCTAAAGACCAGTAGCCTGTAATGTGATATAAAATCTGAAATACAAAACGTTTGACTAGTACAGTGGTGACATCACTTTTAAAGTAACCATGCCACTATCAGAGTTGACAGGGAACTTAAGGAAATTAACCTGCAAAGTTTCGTGAAGACTAATTAATAATATATTGTCCAGACAAACAAATCAGGACAGGCACAGGCACACCATTTGGACAACTAAGTCTTCATTTCCGTAAACTCGCACAACAAAAAGTAATGACAATATAAAATACTGAAAACATACTCATGACAAGTACAAAAGGGCTAACATTTCTGAGTCATAGAACTTTATGATCGTATGATGCTTAATGAGGTAACATGTTACACAAAATATTGCTATGGTAAGAAAAGGGCAATAATTATGAAAAAAGCCAAATGCAGTTATGTAACTGTGCATTTAATGTCAGATTATTACAGTTTGCAATTGTAAGAAGTTTAATACATTTTTCATTTACAAAGTGGAAGGTGTTTTAGGTATTTTTATGACAAAACATGTCTCCCACCTATGTATACCTTTATGCTATGGCGACTATTTTGTGCAGCAAAATGGACAGTGTCGCTGATATGCAAAAATATACTTGATACTGATCACTCCTGTGAAGTTTCATCAAAATCTGTTAAGTAGTTTTGACCTGTGAAAGCCGACAAGATTTTTCTACTTTTAGCTCTGGCTGCAATTTAGTGCATCGAAACGAAACGTGCAATCGATATACACAACACTATGCTTGGTACTGTTCAGTCCTGTGAAGTTTTATCAAAATCTGGCCAGCAACTTGTCCTCTTAAAGCCAGACAGGCTTAATGCGGATAGACGAGAAAGCATAAACAATACCTCTCCCCACCTTTAGATGAGACATAATTCCGAGATAAAACCTTACATACAACACTTTACAAAATCAGGATGCTAAAAAATGGATGTGCAATACTTCTACCTATCCTTCAGTGAAACGAAAAAGGACAAAACACAAGTAATATGGAGGAGTTATGGGCCATGACATGTACGATAAACATATGTTTTAAGACTGAAGAAAATGCATTGAATAGTTCAAAAATTTACATTAGCGTTTCGGTTCAATATAAACTTTGTCACACTAAAATGATACTGCAATTATAATGACCAATCACTTTTTAGATTAATGAAGGAGAAAAACAATTTATGCCAACTTTAAACTTACAACTTTAAAAACGAAAATTATCAAACGTTTTACTGTGGTATTGCATGAAATTAAATTTTGTCACCATACAAATAATTAATGATTTTAATAATATTGATAACTATGATCTTAAGTTTGATTTGTGAACATACTGTGCTATAAACTGAGACAAAACAGTACTGATACACTACAAGACACAGTATTTTGTAAATTATAACAGTGTAATGTTTACATATTCTCAAAGTTTCTGAATCACATTTACATGCACAGTTGGACAGGACTTGTTGCTCTCTACATGTGCGTCCTACAATAACAGCAAATATGTAACAAAATTGATTCAGAAGCTTCTTCTATACTAAACTGTGCAAGCTGCAGACACTGATCTTGAACAATAGCCGAACGCTGACACTGAAGATTTCACAGGTATATATCTGAAGAAAGAAATGCATAATGTAGTAACTCTGTATTCGAGGTGTCTGCAGCTCTTTAATATTCAAAATATGTATATTTCTGAATAACAGGTAGAATAAAAGTGTTACTGGATTAATAAACCTTCAACATATCTTATGCATAAGACAGACCCATTTAAATAGAATATATCAAGAGGCCAATAGTGACCCTAAGTCACTCACTTGACCTTACTATTTGACCTAAAATATATGTATGACACACTATGTATTTTAGAATATTATGATGGCAGGCTATATTTTATTCTATATCTTAAATACTTTGAAAATAACACACCTTATACTTGACATTTCATAAGTTATATCTTACATTCACCTTTTTAAGCTTATAACAGTAGAATTGTGTTTACCTTTTTAATTAATTTTAGGAGGAAAATGTAAGATATTTGGAAAGTTACATTCATAAGTCTGTAATTATTTGGTACTGTATAATTTCTTTTTGTAAGTATAAAGTTTATATATCATACTTGACCCTTGGTCTCATGTGAAACAAACTTTACACAAGCCTCTTGAAGTGATATATGCCAAATCAATAACTGAATTACATTGTAACTCTTTGAATATTGTAAACAATTACCTGAAGGTATAAATATCTGTGTTTAATTAAGTCATACAGATCAACATTGGCATTCTCATCATATGAATCCACAGAACATTTTACACTGAAATAAAGAAACAACTTTCTACAAATTTTGTACTTCCATTACTGAAATTTACAGACTTTACATTAAATTAGGACTCTAATCCATTGAAAACATGAAGTGACAGATATCAAGAAAACATTGCATTAAAGATATTTAAACAAAATGGTTATTGCTATACTGTGTTTAAAAGCTTTGAAACGTGGTTAGTGGCCGACAATAGTAGTTCTTTATCTCTGTATCATATGAAAGGCTAAGAGTTAAGGAGTCTGAATAGATATCTTTACCTAAGTCAAAATTTCTTGATTCAAAATGGTTGGCTGTACCATCCTTCATGAAACTTCATAAAATCTTTTTAATTACATTTACAATGTGTATCTGTTAAATTTTTATGGGAGTGTAATTTTAATAACTGGCATTATATTACCTTTGATATGTTAAAGTTGTTAAAGAGTATTATTTGTACATCATTGTACCATCAGACCATCTTTCACTTCTGTCAACCTGACTAGACATGCTGGACACCCTGAAATATATAAATGATAAAATCTGTGAAAAGACTCATCATGCAAAAACCATAACACCATCTTTATAAAATCACCTTAACCTTAAAAAAATATCATTATTTCAAATTATTATTGTCCATAAAAGTATAATGTATCCCATCCATAATCATTACATGACTCCATATATAATTTACCAGTTCATAGTTTGGAATGGCTTCCAGTCTAAATCCAGAAGTTGGAAGAAAAACAAATTATGACAGTTTATTTATGGTGTCATTTAAAAGAATGACCTGCCTGTTAATTGTCAACTGTTTGCTCTTTTTAATATTGATAGGCAATTGCATTTTATCAAATGCTGTCTAATATATATATCAACTGTCAATAGTTTACAAGTGTTAATTAGATGTCACTGAATTGTTTACTTGTTTCAACATCATAAAGAGAGATAAAACTACATGTAAATTGTAAAATATTGTATGAGATACCCTTCCATCCTGTATAAATTGCCTTTAAAAAGAAAATACATAGAAGTATTATCCCACAGTTTTGACTGTCCCTGCTCTATCTAACTTTTCAAGCTTCTGCAGCCACTTTAATGTGTCATCTGTTCGCTTGTACTTCTGTCTGAAATGAGGTAACTATAATATTTCAATAACTTATAATTATAAATATATGATGTTATTCTTTTCCTACAATTTGCAACAGTTTATTTTGAAAATTCATTTTATCTCAATTACATTCTGTTCTGACTACAGCTAAAATACATAGAACAGACTATAAGCTATTATAAGGTCAAAGATCACCCTAAAAGGAAAAATCGGTAAACTTAGGCCCAGTTAATCACAGATGCTTTAAATAAGCTGTCATTTCACACAATAATTTGCTATAGGGTTATGTATCTACAAACAAAAAAACAAGAAAAAACAAATTAATAGAAAGAACATTTTTGGGCAATTTAAAAAGCGACAATGAAAGTGAAAGTAGAAAGTTAATATTTTCTTATCGACTTTTCTTTCATAATTTCCATTTAAAGCGGAACAGTTTACTTTCATACTGTATTGAATAATCCATAAACATTATACTTACCGTTTAAATGCATGAAAAATCCTCATGGTACCCGTAAACTTATAATTTGTTGATAACCTCTCAGTTTTCGGCCGATTTCACGTGAAAATACAAAACCGGTGTTGACATAAATGTTCTACTTCCGGCGGTATTCGATTGCGTAAATCGGCTCTAGTACTATGTCTACTTTATTTCATGCAAATGGAGTATTTTTACTTCTTAATGTTTAAAAAAAGTCATTTATTGAATCGGTGACACCAGGTGCTAAGAAGGCGTCTTTATACCTTGAGGTCAAGTTCGAAACTTGATTACCAGTAGGTCAGGACAGGAATTAGAAGACAGTTGGTAAATTATAAGGACCTTATATGACTGCCTGTGTAAGACACGGTTTTCCCAAACTCTCGGGACAGAGTGGAATGGAAAACCGAGCGCTAGCGAGGTTTTTATCCACGCTGTCCCGAGTGTTGGAAAAACAACTGCTTTACTCAGGCAGACATGTAAGATAGTTTTTCTAGCCTACCATTGATATCACTGCAATATTTTCAAAGATAATGTAAATTAAAAATCGCGGATACACTAAGACGTAATAATATGACGTCAGATTATGGCGTCGGTATGCGCATGTGAGGCGTATCTTTTCCCTAATCTCCTATCCGGATAACCTTGTCTTTCTTCATGAGGTAGGCAACAGTTTGCTATCTGAACATGATGATCTCTATGGATGTAAAAGACAATTGATAATGATATATATGGTCCATTGAACATTTTTAACGATGACGATCCAAATGATTATTTAGGAAACAGCAATTCTGAAATAACGGTAACGTTATGGTTTTGTCATTGTCAGAAATTGCAATACATGACTGAAACAATCAGTTTAATTCACATTTTTCGGTGCCTTGCAATTTTAAAATGATGTTTTAGCCAGGAAATAAATTAGGTTTTACGCATATCCATTTTCCTGACTGAGTTGGCATACACGAGTTCATATAATTGTAGAACATATTATTTTTTGTTCAAAGTGGAAATAGGATCTTCTGAAAAATTAAATATGTCAAGAAGTTAAAAATATTCATGATAACCTTTGTACATGAATAGTGTTTCACTATCAATTTCAGCTAGTTTGGATCAAGAACTTACAAATTAGTCGCTTATACTGGTTTTGTTTTGACAACATTTTGATAATTGTTTAGTAATTACAATAATACTGTAAATTTACTAGAAGATTTATTTATAAATTCTTAGATTATGTCGGCAAAAGAAATTTTTGCCATAAGATAAGAATCTTCAAAAGCGAAAACTATTCAATGCAGCTTTACTAAGGTCTTTGGAATGATCGATGACTTAAATAAGGTTCTTGGAAAATTAGCATAATGTCAAATGCGGTTCAATCAATACCTAACTCAGCATCGCTGTCAAAGATTATGTCTGAAATGGGTTTTAGTAGCTTAAAGCCTCAATTGAAGTGTGTAAAGGTAATTTTTTTTAGAAAACCAGGTACTTATTTTATTAAACACAGATATCAATTTAGACCAAAAACATGGTCGCCGGGATCTCTATTTATTTACGCTCAAGCTATTATCAGAATATTTTTCAATGAAACAACAAAGTTTTCACTTTTTCTTCGACCAGTAAAGTTAACAGTGTTTGTTTACATTTATATGACCTGTGACAAAGGCTGTTCACATATTTATTGGAGATTGATATATCTTTAACTATAGGTAGACTGTATGTGATTACAAGATTAGCCGTTTCATTGATACACATAAAGGAACATCATGCTCCCACTAACTAGATAAATGACCTTTGCTTCTCTTGGCAAATGATCATATTATGGCTGCGACAAAGACGAAACAAGACATCAAACAACATAGGAGTACACAATTCACTTGAGACAGTAGTTAACATTAATGAAGACGATGTGCACTGACTATAAATTATTTTTACAAGAAATTATAGCATCAAGCCGGGGAACTTTTTTTAGGCAAACGATTTTGATTTATCGAACGACATCTTGCTTCGCTTCGTAATAGCATTAATGGTTCATGTTAAATGTTTTCGCTTTTGTCCTTTGAATCATGAAAGTCATACTCTTGTTCTGTCACTTCAGAAAAGTCAATAAGGACATTTCGGACTGACCACGTTTATATGATTTACTTTGTAAAATCGGGCACTTTCTGTTATGTAAGATTTGTTTCGGGCTAAACGCCGTTTTAAACGGTATTTCGCTTATGTAACGGCGGGCAGTTAACCTAATCAGTGTTCCTTGACTCTTTTATCAAATCGTCACGGAGAACATATGCCCCGCTCAGCATTCGAACTCACGACCTCGCGATCCGTAGATATGAGCTCTTCGTATCGAGCTAAGCGGAGCACTTGTGTAAGAGCTTTTCTTTGCCGGGAGTTATTCTATTTACGCTGTTTGGTGTGGCGAGTTAAAATAGGTAAAGCTGAATATGCCATACTCTAAGCGTGAATCCCGTGCGAAAAAGGAACAGGAAATCCTGGGATTATCCAAGGAAGTCCCAGGACTATCCTGGGATAATGTCCTGAAAATATCTCAGGAATTCCTGGGATAGTCCTGGGACTTTTCACGCCGTTAAATGGGAATGGGACAATCCCAGGATTTTCCTGTGAACAGGAAAAAAACAGGACACCAGAACACCAAGAAACCTATGCTGTCCTGCTATCCTGAAAATCCCAGGAATGTCCTGGGATTTCCTGATGTCATGAAATAAAAGTATATTTTGTCCTGTTCTCAGGAAATCCCAGGAATGTCTTGAGAATTCTTGAAGTCAGCATATCCCAGGACAATTGTCCTGTCTTCAGGAAATCCCAGGAATTCCTGATGTCAGGAAATTTCAGGAGAATTGTCCTGTCTTCAGGAAATCCCAGGAATTCCTGTTGTAAGGAAATCTCAGGACAATTGTCCTGTCTTCAGGAAAGTTTCCAGGACATGTAATTGAATACGCTGTAAACACGATTTGAAATTCTCTTTGGCGGGAAATACAGTTAACAAATTGAATGAATGTTAAATTTCAATTGTATTTACAGTAAGAATAATAATTAAGGATTATCATTTCCAAATATTAAAAATATTTTCTAGTTAAAAAGTATACATCATGTACATTGAAACATAGAACCTGTCATAGCAGAAATATCAATTTATCAGTTCAAATATGCGCAAAAAAACTAGGTGTAATATTTAGTCTAGAAACATCAAATTATGAGCTTCATATTGAGCAAAAAGCTCTTATCATTCTATGATCTGTTTACTTTTAAGAGTGAAACTGCCTTTGATCAAGCATGTACAGATAATCTAAACAGTACTAACATATTTCACTCTTCAACGCTCTGATTGATTTTAAAAAAAAAATACTTTTCTAAATAACTTACTGGTATTGTTTTGTAAAATCATTAAATGTAGGTATATATTTAGTATTATTTCTAAAAGTTCAATACAGAAATAATTTGCTAACTTACCACAGATATAGAATATATTCTTGTTACTCCAACAACACAACAGCACAAGTGCTTAATGATACAAAACATGGGTCTTCAACACCAGGATGTAATTAACTAACTAGACCATTACAAGATCATGTTTCAAATTAATTACCATCTTTCAGTCTGTATCTTTTAGAAAAAGTCCTGTCTTTTTCCTGTGAACAGGACAATTTCCATCAAAAGTCCTGTCTTTTTCCTGTGAACAGGACAGTTTCCATCAAAAGTCCTGTCTTTTTCCTGTGAACAGGACAATTTCTATCAAAAGTCCTGTCTTTTAGTGTTAAAGTCCTGTCTTTATGCAGCCTTGCTAAAAGAATCTCAGGATATCCCAGGATAATCCTGGGATTTCCTGAGAACAGGAAAATATTTCTGCACGGGATAGTTGATATCTAAACATATGAAAGTATACAAAGGTATTTAAGATATTTTAACAGATAATGCAAAACTAATCCAACTGTTAAGCTGAAATTATGTTTGCGCATAGTCATCCGCAATATACATATCTAAGTTGGAATACTTAATGACTGCACTGTCTTTATCGAAGTTTCCTTTTGTCGTCGTTTTTGTTTCCTCTGCATATTAAAAATCTTATTTGAAATGTATTTTTGTTTTCAATATCTTCTGTATATTAACTCGTACGGTTTTTCTCATGAGCAGACTGATCATATCAAAATGAGTTTGTTACTATTCTGCGTGGATGCATTGTCGAATTGTTTTCTTATACAGCAAAACAGCGGTTACTAAAGGTGGCAAGGGGATTAGCAAAATGTTCGAGAGATCAAAACATAGAAATTACCATGCTGAGAAATTGGTTATCACGTGAATTGTGCGACCGAATACACGTGATTGAGTCAAACTTCAGCTATTAAAATCTTTATGTGACGTTTGGCGACCTTAAAAAGTCTTTTTATTTTTGACTCAACTTTGTCATATTATGTGGTCCTTTAAGATTATGGAGTTCATTCAATATATCTGAATAATGGGATAAGGCTCCACACTAGCCAAAGAACATGAGAGATATCGCATATTTCGTAATATATAAGAAACAAACAGACTCAGTGAAACCGTGTTTGATATTACTGTTCTTAGATGCATTTTATTCTTCAAAAGGATTTTTCCATGGATTTTATTGTTAATTTTTTTAAATGCAATTTTCTGTCTATTGCACATTTTGGAACAAATACATGAAATGGTTTAATTATTTCTTGCTTATTTGTCCAAGAAAATTTGTTTCAGCGATCTTTATATTTTTAAAATTTCATATATCAAACAATGTATATCTACTGCGAAATTAGTGCCAACTTTGAAACTACCGAAAGAAAAACCAAGGAACCACAGAATACTCAGTCAGCTCATTCTCAGACAAGTTGTCCTTGTTTTAGTTTTTCGTCTGTGAATTCGTCATGTTTTCCCCTATAAACTGTTAAGCCAATTTTTGTCCCACTTCCATTTTTTGTCTTAGTTTTGGGCATGATATATGTAGGTTTTTTCTTGTAACCTTCGAAAAATGCAGAATCAGTCAAAATCAATACCGTTGTCGTGTAGCAAATAAGTAACCATTTACTCACATTGCCCTTCGAGTGCACTTATACATTTATTGTCTAACTTACTGAGCGATGTTTTGGGCAATATTCGATTCAGGAATAGCACATTTCCTAATATCATTTGAGCAGATGAAATTTATTACTCCCTCTTGGCGCCAAAGTTTTGCTCGTAATATAAGAAAAAAAAAATAATTTTTTATATATTATATGCGATATCGTTGCAGGCTGATTCGTATATATCAATATACATCATTGTAGGTGTCTTACAAAAATGTTGTAAATTCTGAGAGTCAAATCTCTGGGGGTTCACCATACCACCAACAGCGTTCTAACGGATTATAATCAAGACTTACCGGTTAGTAACACTTCGCTTACTTCCTTACGCTGGCTTTACATTTCAAGTGATATTCAAATCTTTTTGCCATGAAGACTTATATTACGGATAAAGCAATAAATTTTTGCAAGTGCTTCTATTAGAACGGGAAGCTTCCTCATACAAAGCACAAAACAGTTCAATTATAATACTGTCTGTATCCAAACCACTTGAGACCCGATGATATTATCTGCTTGGGTGCTTACTGTTTTGTTCCGGTGTCTTCAAATTCAATTTGAGTAGACCTGCCTGTCACACTGTCACATTCAATAAGGTCGCACATCATCTTATGGTTCGCAGGATTTCTTTTCAGCAGAATGATTTCTTAGAAATAGACATTTAAATGTCAGACCAATATATCAAACACTTTTAATGTAAGAAATTCATGCATGTTGAGACCTGACTGATTGAAGTAATATAGTAATGAACATCTATCAGTTAGTTATGTTCAAGGTCTAAACGAATCAATGAAGTCATTTTCCCCCGTTGAAGAGTAACGCAAAATAAGTACATCATCAATAGATACAGCATTAATAAAAGAAGTAGAAATTCGAATGTCATGCCTTTTCATATATCGGTTATAATATCTGTTCAAGCTTTAGGCCTTTTAACACAAAACGCAATATTAGCACAGCCTTAATCTCTTCTAAAATCCAATTTAAGTTTATCAGTCCGTTACTTGCGTTCATATAGTTTCTTTTTTTCCTAGTGTTTATTGTCATTCTTTTCAGAGTTTCTTCTTTTAAAGAGGCAGATATGGAAAACACCGGAATTTTCTCGCACAAATACACAAAAATTAAATCAGATTCAGGTCGGAAACTATTTATTTTCAGAGGATTTAATCTTCAAATGATTCAGTCATATATTCTTTGAAAGAGACTGCAAACTGACCATCCTCACAGATTTCTTTCTGTGAGGAAACAATCCAGCTGGTTCATAGAAACTTCGCTGGTTCTACCCAGGTAGCTCTCCACCACCAAACGCGTAAAAAAACTCGCCAAATGACCTAAATTGTACCAAAGACCCAACCCAAAACCGAACAAGAAGCAAACTGACCAAGCTGATGCAAAGATCATAATACATTTAAATCCATATTGTGTCCCAATTTAGCGAATACAAGATAAACGTGGTCTCATGTCATGTAAGCAAATATAGCAATGGCGATTGCTGAAAAAGGTTAGTCAATAAGTTAAAACTGCAGAAACAAAACATTGTTTGACGATAAAACGGATGCATCCAACTGTTTTAGAAATGCCTTGTCGTTGTAACCGTTCAGCAGATCCCTTGCTCTATTAATATTTTGATATTAAGCCGAACTGAAATTTCAAAATTCAAAATTAAAATAGAAAAATCCGATTTAAAACACAAAACATTTTATATCTAACATTTCTATGCAACACAAATCACTTGAAATGCGATAATGTTATCTGCTTTTTGCGTTTATTTTTTGCACTGGTGTCTTCAAATTCAACTTGAGAAAACACAAAACAATAATAAAAAAGAACAACCCCCCCCCCCCCCCCCCCCCCCCCCCCAATTTACTATCATGTTATATCAACAAACTTTGAATTGAATTTATTTGACACCATGTTATTTTTTGTAACCGTGATTATATTATTGATTTAAACACCACCGTTCTCAAGTAATTACTTAAATAATTTGAAAACAGTTTTTGTATTTAATCTATCAAAACTTTTACGATGAAAAAGGATCACCACATTTTCCTCTCTAATGACAAATAAAAGCAAATACTGTCCTTCACAAAAATACATAGTAATAGTCTCAGTCAATATTTGAACATCAAATCCGCGTAGTTATCAGAAATTTAATCACATTTATTTATGATGCTAATTTTTACAGAAAACTGAACACTTAATGTAAATAAATGTCTTTAATATCTTGTTCTTATAAAATGTATGCATTGCAAATTTCTTTATGTTATAAGATCATTTATTAGAGTCAAAAAAGGAGGTAATCAGAAACAATAAATTCAATAAGACTTTAACTACGTTAATCAATATTCAATAAGTAGTAAAAGATCATCGAAGATGTGTTCCAACAAGAAATTAGTAAACTTTTTTTTCATAACAAAACATGTGGAAAGCTACATTATAAACAAAGGCATTGTGACCTTTCAATGACACACAGTAAATGACGCAACTCGTGCTACGAATTGTATCAGTCATTTGATTTATTCATATTATGATGTTACGTTGTGGCACATAATCAGTTAATGAGACAAGGAAATACTTATATTGGTGTTTTACTAGATTCGTTTACTTACAGAATAAACAGTCAGTAAAGAAAGCAAATTTTCATAATTATGTTATGACCTATATTTCGTTTAAATGTAATTTGTGACCTTTTCTGTGACGCATCTTTGTTTCAATTTATATTTGCAACATCAAAGTTATGTATTGACATACACGTATTCTGGAATATTTGAAAACAGTAAATTACATAAGTTGCAAAACGTTATTGTAGTTATTCAAGTACTTTTTGTCAGGGAAACAAAATACTTATTTTATTTGAATATATTGAAGGAACTGGTTTTGTTTAATTGAAACTGAGAAACATGTTTGACATTGCTGTAAATATGGTGTCGGAAGTCGGAGTTAAACAATGTAATTGGTGAGGAAAAATGTAATATCTCAATCGGGGATAACAAACAAAATTAAAAACTTGAAATAAAATGCAAAAGTCTTTCATTCATACCATTAAAATAGTCAATAAATCAACTTAATGTTTTCGAGAATTCTTCAGTTTGAGTTGAAAGCTGCAAGATGAAAAATCCTGCATGTCAAATCGCATATTATTTGTTCAAGGGCTGACTGCTTCAATTATGAAATTAAATGTGTAAACGCCAGAATGTTTGCGATGACAGTTTCAGATTCTCTAAATCATTCATGGGATTGCCTTTCAACAATTTTTATTCATGAAAAAGTAAGCATTCAAATCAGACAAATTGATCATGAGCGTTTAACTGTAATTCAGTTTGGTTTCCGCCGTTATTTTAACATAACCAAATTACAGTTTAACTGTCCGCTGATGTTCTAATGCTTAATAGTATTGAATTTCAACAACTAATGATTAAGTTAAAAAAATATCTGTTACTAGTACATTTATTTATAGAACCGTTTATAAGTTTAACTTAAATGTTGTATTACATTTAACATTTGTTAATGGTAATTTAGAAATAAAAATATATTTTTTAACTTGAATTTGTCAATTTCCCCATCCTGGACGGAGGTGTCCCTTGAACAACCTCATACAGAGTAAATGCATGAGCCAGCTTAAAGTTAATTATTTTAATTAAATAAATATTTATACTACAATAAAGTTGTTGTAACAGGTATACCACTATCTCATAAACTACGAAAGCAGTTCACTTAATTTCAAAAGATCTTTCAAACTTTTAAGAGATATGACACAAACCTTAAAAGTTGTTCTTAGATTTATCTTACAAACTGTGCACTATGGGGATGTAATTTATAATATGTGTTTTTTAAAAATAAATTATTTGTAAAATCTTTAAGGAATTTAAGTTTTTAGAAGAGGATCTCTCCACGGTTAATTATCACTCTTTCCTATTTGACGGTGCGATGACTACTCAAATGTAAGACTATATGAGTACTTTTCTACTAAATCCTACGTAAACGGATAGAGTGGGTGGATTTTGGACTGTTTTTGCCAATAAAAGATATACTCATAATGCACTTTATTGAGAACATTCAGTACTGATACCTAGGACTGACCCTTATATATATTTTACTGTATGCAGTAAGACATTTTGTTACCAATGCTAGATCTTATCTCAGCCTGGAATAGTCTTGTGTCCAACTAAAAATCATGTAAATAGGGAAAGTGCGAGACTGCATACCCAAGACTTGTTTAAACTTCAGTTTCTTTTATACAGGTTACCGACTATTCCAAGGTGGTGCCACTATTTTATCTTGCTTTTTGTCTATTTCATTTTCATGTTGAATGTTGTTGGTTTTGCTTCCCTTCAACCTTTTAAGCTCCCGACGTTTTGTTCCCCGCCTATTTTAATTAAATAAATATTTATACTACAAGGAAGTTGTTGTAACAGGTATACCACTATCTCATAAAATACGAAAGCAGTTCACTTAATTTGAAAAGAAATAAGAATAAGCACGCTCGAAGAAGGCTACCTCCTCTAAACGAGTTTGTGTAACCCTCCCCCCTTTAACCATATCCCTATTTTTAAACCGTTCATACAATCAAAACGTTCGTGTCAATGGGTATTTTAAGCAACCCTTTCTGCTATATCCACTGCAGTTTCTATTTGTGGTTGGTCTACTTTGCGAAACATAGCTCTGGCTGTTGATGTTCGGCTTTGGCTGTAAATGCTATATTCAGTGGGTAAAGTCTGTTTTTATCTTTTGTATCAGGAACAGAAAAATTTTCAGTAGAAAATTCAATTGAATTCAATAGTCTTACCCTAAACTTATATGTAAGCAAAATAACTCGTGATTTGATGATGTTGTTATCATCAGCGACAAAAATATTTTCGCTTCGATAGCCTAGTGGTAGAGCATCAACTTCGAGTGCTGGAGGTCGAGGGTTCTATCCCCGACCATGTTATACTAAAGAAATGAAATGGGAAACTGGCTTCTCCTCACTCATACCATTGTGGCGAAGGATTCTATCTTTTAAATTTTAGAACTTGCTTCACAATCAACCTAAAATAAATTTGAAAAACAATCAGTTTTTTTCCGACGTTGTCAAATGAATTAGAATTTCCCCCTTTGTAGCTTTCAGTTAGGTAGCATATCAATACCTTTCATAGAATATTTGTTGAATACTGATAAACTGCAATTAGAAATATAAAATGTAATATTATTTTTTTCTAAACGATTTGTCTCATATTTTCATAACATTCACCTTTTTTCGTAAAACAAATAGCTACGTATATCATTTTGAATAGCACTGCTTAGTTTGTAAGTGAGGCTCTTACGGCCGTCAACAAAAACACAATTTGTAGCAAAAGTGTTTCGATCGATGGAAATCTACATCCGAATGAGTACGACAAAGATAAAAGGAATAAGCACGCTCGAAGAAGGCTACCTCCTCTAAACGAGTTTGTGTAACAATTAATGGTACAACAAACATTAGACTAACTTATATTACCTATACTTAATTATGCTTCTGAAGTATGGGGATTCAACAAAGGGTCACAAGTTGAACGTATACACTTAGGTTTTTGTAAAAGGTTACTTGGTGTTAAAGTCACAACCCAGAACTCTTTCATTTATGGAGATACGGGTAGAATGAATCTCCAAAATGGCAGAAATTTAAACATTATAAAATGCTGGTTGAAAATCTGTAACTCTAATGAAGACAAATATATTAAACAGGTCTATAATTGTTTAAAAAGTTATGTCGAGTTAAATCCAGAGAAAATAAATTGGGTTTCACAGGTAAAACATATATTATCAAGGTTAAGTTATTATGATGTCTGGTTTTCACAGGGAGTAGGGGATGTCAACATCTTTCTGCGTCAGTTGAAACAACGTATTAAGGACATATACGTACAAGACTTAAGAACAAGTTTACATGAATCGAGTACAGCTATATTTTATAGAAATATATTTGACTTCAAATTTAATGAGTATCTGGATATTGTAACTCTAAAAAAATTTCGGTTTGCACTGTCTGGATTAAGACTAGCCTCTCATAGACTTGCAGTGGAAACAGGCAGATGTAGAAAACCAGAGAGTATCCCTTATGACGACCGTAAATGTACAAGGTGTAATGCACTCGAGGACGAATATCATTTCGTTATAGAATGCCAGGATTTCTTAAGCCTCCGAAAACAGTATATTAGAAATTATTTCTGGCGCCATCCTAGCTTTTTTAAGTTTTTACAGTTACTTAAAAGTGATAATATCACTGATGTACGTAATTTATCCGTTTATATATACAGAGCTTTTGAAGTAAGAAATAATACAAATAGGGTCTAAAGGTATGTAGACGTACACTTGTGCTATACATATAGCTGTCGTCTTAATTTTCAGCTTTCTAATTTTGTACAATATAAATGCATATTAACACTAACTATGTTAAAACAACTATTCCAAACACTATTTGATCTAATACATGCTGTCTCTCCCGTTTAACAATCTATTTAGACAGTGAAACTTGTATCACATTTGTACTTTTTGTCATCTTGCCATACCATGTTTTAGATTATGAATTGTATATGATGCTATGCTCATGAATCTTGTCAGGCTTATTGCATAATAAAACTATTCTATTCTATTCTATTCTATTCTATTCTATTCTATTCTATTCTGTTCTATTCTATTCTATTCTATTCATTACTCTTAATTTTTTACCAGGTTCCAAAGCCACAGATGGGTTACAAGCCAAGAGTTGAACTTGTTAGTTATTGTCTTTAGAAGCTGGAAAAGTGTACTTTAGCTGATGTTTTCACATTTCTATTTAAACTAAACACATTCTTTTATAAAAGATTAAACGTAAATGTAGAACACAAAATTGTGCAA
Source organism: Mercenaria mercenaria (assembly GCF_021730395.1). Classification (NCBI taxonomy): domain Eukaryota; kingdom Metazoa; phylum Mollusca; class Bivalvia; order Venerida; family Veneridae; genus Mercenaria; species Mercenaria mercenaria. The sequence goes on from NC_069372.1 coordinate 8,632,568, forward strand.
TATAACACCTGTCGGTTAAATTGGTTTTGGTGCTCATTGATAGTTCCAATGCTTTCAAATTCAAAAGGTCCTTTCTGTCAAAGTGTTGTGTTTTCAGTTTGGTTGTATCTCACAATTTTATTCAAGGATTTTCTTTTCAGCAGATTTTATTCATGGAGGAAGCAAAATTATCCGTTTTATTAAGTCTATGACCCATGATCACTTTTATAAAGTCTATGATTCATGATATATAATCTATGATCCCTATCATAAAGTCTTTGACCCTTTTTGTCAAGCCTAGTATCCGTTTTATATTTAGTATATGATTAGTTTGTCTGTTGATTTCGAAGAATCTGTACATGCTGTTATGTTTGGACACTGTACAATAATCAAATAGGCAAATTTGTCCTGACTGATTAAAAAATTATGCGAGGTCTGCTTGATAGTTTTATTAATTGATACTCGCATGTTGAATCCACTGTCAGATTAGGTATTACAAATTGTATCGTTGTAGTTGTATTGTACGTGTATATCTATCGTATTATACATTGTATCGTATAAAATACACGCTATGTATGATGAATACAATGTTAGTAGTTGTTGGATTTACACCCTCTCTCCATCCCAAAATCCTGGATCCGCGCCTGCACGCTGTTGCATTTGGACACTGTAGAATAATGAAATAGACAAATTTGTCATGACTGATTAAATAATTATACGAGGACTGATTTGTTTCTTTTAATTTACAGTTTTATTAACTGATACTCGCATGTTGAATCAATAATTTGTCGAAACGGAGCTCATTCGAAACTGGTTTGATTTATTGAAAAGGGAAATAATGAGAAAATGTGTAATTGAATTGATTTTGCCATCAAATGATATGGAATTTATTTGAGATAATTACTGATTACACGCTACTGTTTTTACATATACATAAAATACAGGTTTATCAAATTTGCCTTTATATTCTTTGAGTGTTTCTTTTTTTGCATTGTCATAATGAACTAGCTAATATGCATAAATGACACCAGTTAAAGGTAAAACCAATGCCGAGATTTTCAATGTAATGTACTGATGTCTATATTTTATTAAAGTGAGACCAGATGGTATACTTTATGGATTCTTTTCAAGTTTTAGATTATACGCCGACTTGCAAAATTACTTTTCTGTAAAACTTTTGAAAAATGTTCCAATAAAGTATTTGATTAATTTGCCTGTCAGTTCCCTCCACAATTATAATAATTATAAAACCTCATCTGAAAGTCATTGTCAATACAATGCCATTTCAACGTAGCCATGATGGACCTTAAATGCTTATTAAATGCATTTGTGGGACAAAACTTAATCACTTTGTGTAAAACATTAGGTTACTGAAGAAATGTCCTTCCGTTCCATGCAAGCATCCCATCATTCATTTCGTTGTTTCTATAAGCATGCAAATTTTGTAAGTTATGGATAAGATTTTATATAAAATGGCAATTGTCTGTTTATTCATGTCAGATATCGTGCATAATAAGTCAGTAGGATAGGGGAAAATATTTATATTTATGCAGATTTCTCTTGAAAGATTAGATTTACAGAAGAAATTGTCAAGATAAGAAGTCACATGTCTTCTTTATAAAAAAATTTCAATCAAACCGAGTTTCCTATTAATTTACTTGTTTGCATTTTATGCTTCTGAATGTTCTTTTTTAGTACAAACAAAGTTCCGCTAAAGCCGTACTGGGGAAAGGCAGGAGGTGGAGGGATGGGGAGGGGGCGGGGCGGGCGGGGATATAGGAATCTTTCACTGGTTGAAGGTGTGGATGGAAATATCTGGCGCTAAGGTAACTGATTAGGCGATGACGAGACTCCGCCGAGTTACCGCAAAACAGTTACTCGAGAGCCAGATATTTCCATCCACACCTCCAACTAGAGATAAATTCTTTTTTTTCCATACCGTACTTTTCAGTTAATAAAAGAAATAAATAAAACAAATACTTTTCTTTGAAGCTCTATTTTATTATAGTAGCGTATGAATTTAAGCATTCATTCATAAATTTCAGCATGTGAGTCATCTTACATCCCGGTGAGTAATTCCAGCACTGACAAAAAAATACAACAGGAAAATCCTGTCTGGCATGCAAGAAGTGTTGCACTTTACTTCTCATTAATATACTCAATCTGAACTTGTTTATTTATTTTCTTGGTTGCATCCTATGCTTCTGAAAGATCACCAGACTGTAAATGACTGAGAAAATTCTATTGCAGTTTTGTTAGGACATACTTTTTAATGTGAGACTTTTGTTTTTATTAATATCTGAAACTTTTAGAATAAAACAATCTGTCAAATACTAACATAGAAAAAGTTGAAACTCCACAGGTCGCTCAACACAACAAAAACGAAAATGTTGCAGGCTCGGTTTGATTGAGCCTGTTCATGGACGGTAGTGGAAATGCATGCTACCGTCCACGCCCTCTAGCCCCGGGTTGAGCAGAACTCAACATTTACACATGTTAAAAGTACAAAAAACAATTTAGAGACATCCGCAGATGTGTTCATACGGCGATGCACATCGAACCTTCAATGCTACACTAGTGTGTAATTCCATGAAGAGCGGCGTATGGTCCTCAGTTAAAATAACGGGTTTGCCCTAAACGAGAAACGCTGTTTGTATGCGCAAGAGTACCATCCGCGTGCAAAATTTGTGCCCGCGTAAAAATGTAAACTAAATATTCCTTTAGTTTGCGTTGAGTGTATTTTGTAGGCATATGAATCATAGATAGAACTGATAGAACTATAGAATGATTTTCAGTTTCAATTTAGGGAGACGTTAAAAATCCTGATCAATCATGTGCTGGTATATAAGCTATCAATGAAGCATTCATTTTTTGTGAATGTGACATTGGTAGTGTAGTATGCCGGTCCATCTGTATAGCTAGGCGCCCTGCCGTAATTGGATACTAACCTTACAGTGCATATTAATTTAAATTGTTTTTTTCCGGCCACAGGCCGGTATTGTATTCGCCTTTACTACCTGGAAATATCTGGGGTGAAGGTCATAAAAACTGTACATTTTGATTGGTGGATGAAAAATTCCATAGGGGTTCGAATGGAATAGATAATAATTTCTTAAGTGGTAGCTGTATTGTTACACAGTATAATCCGTTGCAAGACCCCTGTGGAATAGCTTAACTTCTGATACGGAGTGATCTCCCGTAAACGATTTACAGTCAACTCGTCCCCATTTTGGTCATTTGGTATCCCTTGACGATTTCAAATTGGTTATTTCCTCAACCACTTTTCGGCTCCAACCTTTTCATGAGTCTTATTTTTTTGTCCTAGATTATGATTAGTATAATTATGATGTAAAATATGTGTTCTGTAAAATATATATTCTAGATAAAAAACATGGAAAATTTTACTTTGAAAACTACATTTTGTTTTGCTTTATAAATACCCGATCGTATGTAAAGTGCAGAGTGCATGCACGTTTCGTAGCTTAAAGTGTGCATTGGCTAGTGCGGCCATGTATCTTTTTTAAAGATACTTCTTGTTTTCTTACTGTCTGACAGTAAGTCGCACGTAACATTATTACAAAACCTTTCAACAGTTAGATTTAGATGAGAAGGAATTTTCTATTCGACTTATCTACGGACAATCATTCTAAACAAATCATAAAATAAAACATTTATATTTTAAGGAGATCAAAAACTTAAAACTTTCAGCATAACTGCAAATGACATATAGTTCTAAATATTTGTTAATAAAACATATAATATCAGTTTGCGTCATAACCGGATAAGATTGATATTCATGCGTAGAATTTCATGTAAAACAAACTCATTTTCTTCCTATACTTATTCGATACTTCGATACTCATTGTATAGATTCTTACCAGTGAAAATATATTTAATACTTTCACTTTTGAACACACAAGATATATTCCACTTTTATGAAATAGATAATACACTGAAAAAAAATGTAATAAAACTGCGTTATTATAAGCCCTAACCTTAAATAAGTAGGAACTGTACAATACTTACCGATGTAATGCATAGCTAACAATTTAATCATTTGCACATGGGCTTAGAGGATACTTGCTCTTTATGGATGCATGTAGTTGTTTAGATTAGATTAAGAGATGTTTTATTTTTTAGAAATAAGGTTTTGATAATTGTTTAAAAATAATGTAATGAGGTGTTATGTTTAATTTATGAAAAATAAGGGAATGTGTCGATATTGTATTTAAAGTAGAAAATTTAAGAGCAAAAAAGTGCGAATTAGAGCAAAATAATATTACACTACTCTCGGGAATAACAAACGAAGCCAATATTATGAAAAAATGCAGTAAATTTAAAGTTATTTCATTAAAATATTTCAAGTCAAGTTCATCTAATGGGAATTATTAGTCACCACGTTTAAAATATTCTTTTATAACATAACTTTTATTTCTTTTCTGCACGATATTCACATGAACATCATCAGTTTTAAAAATATGATTTCTTTCACATTTTACGACAGATCTGGTGAAACAATGAGCTCCCCAAGCATTTTAGCATTGATGTTGGCCAACTGGCGATATATTAAATCACCCGACGACATGTCAAGGCACCCTGACGGCATGTCAAGTCACCCCAGCAGAATCCACCTCACACACGTCCCGTACATTCTAATTTGATTTTATTCCTAGAATGTAACAAATAACATGTGTAACAATTCACATGTCCCTGATTGACTTTGTGTATCTATAATTTTAAAATGATTATATTGTTATATTGTTAAGTTGTTAAGATTACTGTAAGTAGAAAACAGCATTATTCAAATTTCAAATCAACAATGTCCCAATTACACTTAACGAGGTAAAGTACACTGGCACCAAAATAACACTTTGTCTTTATTTGTTGAAATATCCTTATGTCCTGGTTGTTGATAGGTTCTGTTTTCTGTTGCATGTTGTTACCTTCTACTTACCCGTTTTACCGTTTTTTGATTTCACTTTGGCTTTGATAACTGCGTGTAAATGGCATATTTCGTCTTCTAAAGCCAACACATAATAATTTGTCCTGTACGATGCACGCAATAACCGTGCAATTATTGTTATTTTTATCATTTTTTATTCATACGATGTAGTGGTATGCTAACTGATTTCTAGAAAAGTTATTACATGAAGACATTATCGCATAACAATCTTAATGTTCCTGTCTAGACAGTATGTATTAACTTACTTAACGTGTGCTTTGTTGTGTTGAATAATGAAGTTTGGGGTTCAAGTAATAATTGCGCGTTATTATTCAGACTTTTAGGTTTGCAGTATATTATTATCCTGTCTGCAGAATATGATATATCATATTTGTCTCATTATTTAGTTGTGGGCCTACTTTTCTATGCATGGTCATATTACTTCTTTTAGAATAAAAACTGTTACAATGTATAAAAGACTCTACGTGTATAGTTAAAGCCACTAGAATGATGTCAGTCGTATTTTGAATGAAAATGATTCCTGTCTGTTTAGACTTCCCTGTTTCTGAAAGCCCGAGTTATTGAACTAGCAAAAACTTCCGAGAAAGAAAATAAAACCAACGAATAGAATGAGCATTCCCCTAATAGTTCTGAGAAAAATAGTTCCCATATGAGCAATAAACGATCTGCTAGATACACTATGTCAATTCAAAGTACAGTTAAAGGCTTTATTTCATCTTCTCGGCTTTTATTTGTTCCACAAGGAAATAGGTATTAAGTCACATATACGAAGAATAAGTATGACATATTTATTGCTCCATAACTGTATATCTATTTACTGTTTCACAAAAGCTCATAATTTCGTTGATATCATTGTTCATAAAGAAGAAACTTTTTCATTCTTTTTTTTTCAGATGTGATAATTAAACGGTCATAAATGCTGTTAGTTGTGAGTAAAATATACAACAGAACTATGTTTCCCCGTACTTGTATTTTGTTTTGTTATACAATTTTTGGACCTTTGGGATCATGGAGTCCATTCACTATCTATGTCATAGAGCCCGCTTAAACCGTTGCTTTGGGGCGTAAGGGGCGTTGCACTTTCCATTACCTCCCATGAACAGAATCGATCAAACTGTTTATACTATTATTTTGCTTGGTTGCATTCTATGCTTCTCAGGGATCTTCTCACAGATTTTATTAATTTATCGATTATCGTTATATCGTTATACTCATTCGTAATATTTTTTTCAAGTGCTTCCCGAAGTGGTCGTATAACCGATTCGGAGTGTTCATATAATTGTATTAAAATAAGGTCTTGCTATATTTCATTTCTATTCTGATACGTCCATTATGTAAACAAGTAGATGAAACAGGAAAGCGCTGTTTTATGGCCAATGTATGGCGCCAAATACAGTAGGTGGACCTGATGTCAACGCGTTACCGTATTTCAATAATGGTGACATACGGGAGAGACATGTTCCGATATGCGTAGACGTCTAGTGAGTTGTTCCGGGCTTCTAAAAATCGAATCAGTGTGAAACATATTTTATATGAAGCAGTAGATAAGATTTGGTAGCACTAGTTATCGGCGTGTACAAGACGCCAAATATTTGTCGACCTGACGTCAATATTGCCGTGATTTAAAGAAATCATTCTTATTAGAATAATACATACATCAATAAATTAAACAGAAGAGGTTGCAAGTTAATTTTTTCTGCACGCATTCTTCTATGAAAAACGATAAGAATATTATGCTTCACTTGGGGAATGATGTGTTTAAAAATAAAAACTATGGTTTAGGTTTTAATGATAATGCGCAGTATTAGCACCAAGAATATAATGTAATTTTATTTCCAATCAAAAGCAAGAACGCTTGCGTTTTACCCATACACCCTATTCTTGTACTGTATGTACCTCTAGGCGATGGATGCAACAAGGCAAATATTCCAAATACTTTTATTTTGTTTAGCCTGCTTTTACAAAACCAGTTAGAGGTGCATTTGTTTACATGTACATGCAACAGGTCTGACAGTTTTCTATTTGAAGACAAAAGTGGGAGAGAATCAATTTAAACCTTCTTTGGCCGAGCCAGAATTTATAATGATCAGTAACGAAAGCAAGTAATAATTTATCATTTATTTTTAAAACACAGGGAAATTTTAAATTCTATGTGCACTTGTCCACATGTTGATCTCTACAACCATCGCGATTTTTATTTTTGTCAATTTGCTTTCTACTAAACTCCTTTATAAGACGCAGTAAGTGAAACTCCTGGTGCAACCAATTCGCCTTTTCAAGTAAGATAATTGAATAAAGTATCACAATCTTGTAAATCAGCGACAGGATGCTAAAATAGCTGACACTAAAAGCGTCTCGGAGAACAGTGCAGCATAGCTGATGCTTGTTGCATGAAGTTTTATTTAAACATTAGTGAACAAATCTAATCGCTGTAGTTATTTTACTGCTAAGAAATTCGAGTCACATAGATGTAAAAAGTTTTCTTTTAATAATTTCTTTTCAGGTGTTGTTACATATAACAGAGGATTGAATCGGAAAATAAGTTATTTGCTGAAACTTAAACATTTAAAAAACCTTTCTAAAATACAGGCTGACTATATTTTACAGTGCACTTGCTAAAAAGACATTGTTGGTCTTTAAGGCAATTAAATAGATTTGCGCGCTAACACTTATTAAAGGAACCGGTTAGAAATAGATCACATTTACTTCCATGTATTCACCTCAATTCCTGCAAGTCGTTATATATGGATAAGATTCTTATGAAATAATGAAATAACAATTGTTTTTATATTGACATCAGAAAACAGTCAGTGGGATAACTATATAAACTGATGGTTAGGTTGACAGAAGACATTTTCAACACAGACGCAAATTTCATTTAAAGACACTTTTATTGTCCTGTTCAGATAACTTTTGCAAACTTTTAACGCAGTTTTGTTCGAACATACTTTCAGAACCTCTGAATTATAATGTGCTTCATATTTGGAATATTGAAAATAATACACGTTGCATATACTTAAAAGAAATCAAAAGTATGTGTAGATTTTCCGGAAGCACAGAGCACTTGAAACACAACCAGAGAGCCCACGCATCGCAAAGTACGCCACATTGTATAAATCTTGAGAAACCTTTCCTATAAACACAGGTTTCTGACTAATATAATCGAAACCAAGCAAACTAATAGTAGACGACTTGTCCATGTGAAGAAATGAAATATATAATACTCGTACCTGTCACGCTCTGCCAGCACCGATTTATGCAGAATTCTGTTATCAGAAATATTGAATGCACTCCATGATCCCAAAGGACGAGGAAATATGAGAGCACTGAATCCAAACTGATAAACAGATAGGGTGGCAATAGTTAAACGACCTCCGTTGCCAAGCAGTAACGATTACCAATCATGTTTCTCAAAAGTAGTGAGTTCGAAACCTCACTTTGGGTGTAGAATTCTTTCACGTGATGAAATAAAATCTGTAAGAAGACCCTTTGGAAGTATAAACGCAAACAAACAAAATAACAGCAGTCCGAGTCTATCTATTAGAGGTCATGAAATGTGCAAAAGCCCTCACGCCCCTAACTCCGGCTTAAGCGAGACCCTATCATCTCAAAGGACAAGAAAATGTATCAAAACTGGCTGCAAAAAGTCGCTGGTTCAACCCTATAATGCCCAACAGTTTTGAAATAATGTCCAGAGGAGCAACTTGGCTCTTCATCTTTCATCAAAAGCTAGAGAATGTAGTTATAAGACCTATGATTATATTTGTGTGACGTTAAACTTATGTTTTTACTGAACGATCTGAAGAGATTGAAATATAACAGCCCTGATTGAAAGTTCGGGGAGACCTTTTACGCCCGCCACACGGTACAGACAACTCAAATATCCTTGGACGTAAAGGAACTATATTTGCGTTATCAAAAAAGGCTGATATTGTAGCTTATTGAAATGTATCTGTTTCCTGGTAGACTTTGTAACTTTCAAATTACACTAATTTTTATTTTTAGCTCATATTTTTGCAAAGATATTTGCGTGTCAAGTGCTTATTTAGGCTTTTGAAGCCGATACAATTTGCTTGAAAAATGTGCGCGATAGAAAATTATTGCGATAACGGTGATATTATTGCTACTTTGATCATATATAGCGGAGTGATACGTGACGACATCGTATATATAACCTTAATGTGCTTGTCTCAACAATATGCATTAGCTGACTTAACGCTGGTGAACAGGGCTTCTCTATTATTCTGCCGATTTTCACATAGATTTTTATCTTGCTCGTGATTGTAAATGCGTCTGCTCTATGCTGTGATGTATCAATATAGAGCGGTAAGGCATTGTTATCCTTAATAATGTGTTTTAAAAGTTTTTCGGGTATTCATATTGTTCGAGAAAGCATATATTCTTTTTTAATATTGAGCAAAGAAACAAGAGATTATAAAGAGATCAAGAGAAAACTTTGTTTTGAAACGCGCTTTCTGAAACAAAGGATTTGCCTTTGAAACGACTTGTGATTATTTCAATACTATTGATCCTACAGAACAACGAATCGGTGGTATTTTTCGTCATTCGGATATATAAAATTACAGAAGAACTCTTGATATATGACACATTGTCAAAAATAGTCCACCTTTAATGGACACAATCCATTAGAGGATCATGTAACTGACATAAAGAATAGAAACTGACATAAAAAGCTATTAATATACAGTTCTAAAGCCATTATCATTTGGAAAATGATTATTCCTTTTTTTTCTTAATAGTGTCTTGGTTATGAAAGCTAAGTGATTAAACTAACGAACCCCTATAAAACCAAAATTAATCTAACTCATGGTACGAGCATTCTCTTAATTATTTCCCAAATAAGCTATAAACGATTTGCCAGATACTTAATCTGATGTCAAGAAAACAAAATTTTAATATATTTGTAATTGCTTTAAATTTGCATAGTGAAAATTACCTTCGATTTTATCAAAATAGTGTTATAACTTTCCTCATAATGTAATTTTCCTTCTTCCTCGGAATTTTATGTGACACTATTTAGGCTTTATACAGAAAGTGATGGTGCATTAGCTCTTCATCGGTAAAAAGAAGCCAAATTTAATAGCAAAAAGAGGTTTTGTTCATTATGTTGTATGCAAAATTAGTTTTGTACAAATTGATTTATTAATTTTTTTGCATGCAAATATTTAGAAGTAGATTTGTTTTATGGAATTAAATTGTTAGATAATTGCAAAGTTTAGATTGAAAAGAAGTGTTTGTGCGGTACTTTGCTTTCCAAACTAAGGCTAGGAGCAGATATTTATACTTAATCAAAATATGCAAGATATGTTATAGTGCATATTTTCTGACCTGGCAGATATATTTATAGAAAGGTCATCAGTGGGCCATTCTATCGTTTAGTTTAGGGTAATCGGCTACATCGTTAGATTTAAGTTCATTCCGTACGAATAAATCCGATTGCACCAAGTTACCTATTGATTTTAATGGTACAGCCTGTACTAAAAATACCTCCGCCAGGTCAGAAAATATGCACTATAACACTAGTCCTAAGTCAAAGTCCTACAGGAAAGCCAAATTAAGAGGTGAAAGACTGAAGATCATTTTTGTCTGTTCCATAACTTGTGTATACATGCATGCTATTCAAGTAACTCGACAAAACCATTCATTAAAGATAATGAGAACAATATGGCTACTTTAAAGGTCAAGGTCACAAAAACATCATTTTTCTCGACGGTTTATAATTTTCTATGAATGGATGAATATAAGTAAATAGCCTGTTTAAATTACAAATCAAATGTTTTATTTATGCATAATTGGACACTTGCGGTAAATGTAATACCCATGTAATACCCATGAATAAACGTTGCCATGAAAACAACAACGATACTATCATTTAAAGTTAAAATGCATTACCGGTTCAACTGATAAACAATTGTCTGAATTATTTATGATTTTCATTTGTTTTCTATCAAAATAAGGTTTAATTTCCATATGTGTGATCGCGATGGAGAGCTATGTAATTGATGCATTCACTTTTGCCACAACTGTTGTTTTGTCGTCCATCCATTAATTTGTCCGAATATTATCAATTACATGTCAAATACTTCATCTTTTTTCTTACTAATCGGCAGTCAATGTGGTCATTAAAATTGTGAGTGAATTCCTATTCAGGAGTATATAAATATACCGGAATTTAGAATCAACCCAGATTGTATTTGTACGAGGAATATAAGGGGTAACGTTCAGATCGGAAGCTAACATGATATGCTCTTTTACGTTTGATCTAATGTGCAATTTTATTCATAAGTGAAAACTACAAAAAATAATATGACGTCGAATTATGACGTCAGTATGCACACTTGTAGTTTTTGTTTTCCCAAGGGTACTCTTACCCGGATAACATTGTCTTTCCCCGCGAGGTAGGCAAGTATACGCTATCTGAACATAATGATCTTTGTAGAAATAAAAGACAGTTAATATTGAAACTTCTGATCCATGGACCATTTTAGACACCAAATGATTATTCAGGAAACAGCAATTCTGAAATAACAGTTAAAATTATGTCATAAACTTTAGTAGTGGCGGTTATAATAGAATAACTGATTTGTTGTTAATCATGTTTTATATATTTATTGACAATCAAACAGTTTTTACATTGGTATTAGTCAGAAATTGCAATAAAAGATTGTAACAAACAGTTCAGTTCACATTTTCGATGACTTGATATTTTAGAAAATATGTTTTAGGTGGGAATTAAATTAGGTTTTACGAATATCCATTTCAAGACTGAATTGTCATGAACGGGTTCACATATATATAGGGTAGCAGGATAATTTTGCTCTTTTGAAATAAAACATAGATTTTCAAAATATAAAGCGGTAATAAGATTTTCTGAAAAAAAAATATAGCAGGTAGTTCAAAAACATTCACTAAAATCTATTTGCATGAATATTGTTTTCATTATTAATTTAAGCAAGTTTTGATCAAGAATTTACAAATCTGTTGCCAACACTGGTCCAATTTTGACAACATTTTGATAATTGTTTAGTAAGTACAATAATACTGTGGAAAAAAAACTTTAAGAGTTATTTGTAATGTTTTAGATTATGTCTGCTAAAAGCATGCAAATACACATAAAGCATGATGCAAAATGCAATAACTTTGCCATAAGATAACGAAACTTGCTTTTGAATCCAATGTACATTGTAGCTAACATTTATAAATGTTATTAAAAGTCTCAGTTATGTTGCAGAAAAATGTGCACATCAAGCATAATGAAAAATTAAATATTTTTCCGTAAGATAAAAATCTTCAGAAGCAAAAAGTACTCAATGAAGCTTTAATAGATGTTTTTGAATGATAGAGGTCTTTAATAAGGTTCTTAGAAAATTAGCATAATGCCAAATAGGATTCTATCAATAGCTAAATCAACATCGCTGTCATAGATTCATGTAGCTGTAGATACAGTTGAAATGGTTTCCACTTTTTCTACTTTATTGTCACAGCAGCGTTGTTTGTGCCGTGTTGGGGCCTTAAAAAGTCTCCCCGTACACTCAATCAGGGCTGTTATATTTCGATCTTCTCAGATCGTTCAGCACGACTTTTATGTCGTGTTACTGGTACTGTTTATTTTCTCAGCATGAATATTTCGGCCTGGGTGGTTCCAATACTCCCGCTTTCATGGCTTTGGGTATTGTTTAATCACCCCTTGGATATTGTGCCTGCTTTTTAATTTTGTCTTTTGGCAGTTCCTGTGATACGCAGGCTCCATAACCTCAGATCCACTTTCTAAGTTCCAGTTTGTTTAGTTCTGCTCATTGTTTTCTCGTTTAGGGCAAACCCATTATTTTAACTGGGGACCATACGCCGCTCTTCATGGAATTACACGCTAGTGTAGCATTGAAGGTTCCTTGTGCACCGCCGTATGAACACATCTGCGGACGTCTCTAAATTTATTTTTGTACTTTTAGCATGTGTAAATGTTGAGTTCTGCCCAACCCGAGGCTAGAGGGCGTGGACGGTAGCATGCATTTTAACTACCGTCCATGAACAGGCTCAATCAAACCGAGCCTGCAACATTCGTTTTTGTTGTGTTGAGCGACCTGTTGAGTTTCCACTTTTTCTACTTTAATAGCTTAAGTTTTAATTTGACCTCTATTTTTTTCTAATGAACTCAAAATGCCAAACATGTTGGTACTGCCTACGCACGGTACTTGTCATTTAGTTTGTTATCTAATATATAATTTATATATGATTGCATAATTGACGACATTGTAGAAAAAATGTAATTGAGCCCAACTTTACCTATGTGTTTATGTGCAAGCAGTAGATCTAATACCTTTCTAACAAAGTAATTATACATACCTTTTCTGGACAGCTATTTTATCTGTTTCGCCTTTAATTGAAAGCACTTTTGAACTGTAATTATAGATTGTGTAATACATGTACCACGTTAAAATATATCAAAATATATTGAATGTCCTTTCGAAGCATAGGGGCTCCTTTTAGATTATTTCTCACAGACACTATAGTGATAGTGGTTCTTTTACGATACTGTTCGCTATAAGATCCTCCAAACTATTCATGAATAAGGTTGATATCTATGTTTGCAACACATTTACATTTACAATTATTTAAACTTTGGATCAAAACCGGATCAAAATATTAACGAACATGTATTAATAAAATCTGTAGAAAGAACCTTTAGAAGCATATAACGCACCAAAGAATCATGACAGCAGAATCAGTTTGATAGAGTCTGTTCATGAGAGATAATGAAATGTTCAAAACCCCTCATGCCTCACAGCATCGGCCGAAGCTGAATTTTATGATAGTAAAAATAAGTGTACTCTGTCATCCCAAAGGACCAGAAAATAAAACAACATTGAGTACAAGCACTACATGACGAAACTGCTATGCATTGACTGCACTCGTGATTTAGCTCCATATGCAGCGGTGAAAAATGTAAATGATGGATTTTCTTTTCACTTTTGTTTTACTTTTATTTCATGTAGTTCAAAATCACAATAGTAAATACATATAGACTGTGAAAATGACAATTATTTTGCTTCTCTTGGCAAATGATCTTATTATGGCTGCGACAAAGACGAAACAAGACATGAAACAACATAGGAGCACACAATTCACTTGAGACATTAATTAACATTAATAAAGACTATAAAATTTCTTTTACATGAAATAATAGCAAGCCGGGGGAGTTTTTAGGCAAACTATTTTGATTTATCGAACGACATCTTGCTTCGCTTCGTAATAGCATTAATGTTTCATGTTCCTATCGAGCTAAGCGGAACACTGATGTAAGAGCTTTTCTTTGCCGGTAGTTTTCTATTTACGCTGTTTGGTATAGCGAATTAAAATAGGATAAAGCTGAATATGTCATACCCTAAGCGTGTTTCACTTGCTTAACTTTTCAAAAGGCTTGTATGTTTTGACATGTATAGTTGATATCTAAACATATACAAGTATTCAAAGGTCTTTAAGATATTTTAACAGATGAAACAAAACTAATCCAACTGTTAAGCTGAAATTATGTTTGCTCATAGTCATCCGCAATATACATATCTAAGTTGGAATACTTGATGACTGCACTGCTTTTTACAGAAGTTTGCTTTTGTCGTCGTTTTTGTTTCCTCTGCATATTAAAAGTCTTGTTTGAAATGTATTTTTGTTTTCAATATCTTCTATATATTGACTCGAACGTTTTATTTTTCATGACCAGACTGATCAAATCAAAACAAAACGAGTTTGTTACTATTTTGCGTGGATGAATTCTCAAGAGTCGAATTGTTTCCTTATACAGCAAAACAGCAATTACTAAAGGTGGCAAGGGGATTAGCAAAATGATGCAGAGAAAATGGTGATCACGTGAATTGTGCGAGCGAATACACGTGATTGAGTCATTGAAGCTCCAGCATGAAAATTATTATGCGACGATTGGCGAACTGTAAAAGTCTTGGTATTTTGACTCAAGGTTATAATATTATCTGACCCTTTAAGACCATGGAGTTCATTCAATATATCTCAATAATAGAATTAGGCTCTACACAAGCCAAAGGACATGAGAGATATCGCATATTTCATAATATTTAAGGAACAGACGGACTCAGTCAAAGCGTGTTTGCTATTACTGTCCTTAGATGCATTCTATTCTTCAAAAGGATTTTTGCATGGATTTTATTGTTAAATATTTAAATGCAATTTTCTGTCCATTGCATATGTTAGAAGAAATACCTGAAATGGTTTATTTACTTCTTGCTCATTTGTCCAAGAAAATGTTTTTCAGCGATCAGTTTAGGTTTATATTTTCATATATAACAAACAATGTATATCTACTGCGAAACTAGTGCCTTTGATACGACCATAAGAAAAACTAAGGAAGCACAGAATACTCAGTCAACTCATTCTCAGACAAGTTGTCCCTATTTCGGTTTTTCGTCTGCCATTTCGTCATATTTTAAGCTGTTAAGCTAATTTTTGTCCCACTTCCATTTATTGTCTTAGTTTGGCATGATATATAGATTTTTTCTTGAAACCTTCGAAAATGCAGAGTCAGTCAAAACCAGTACCCTTGTCCTGTGTTAAATAAGTAACCATTTGCTTACACTGCCCTTTAAGTGTACTTATTCATTTATTGTCTAACTTATTGATTGTTTGGGCAACATTCAGTTCAGGAATAGCACTTCTCTCAATTTCATTTGTGCAAGTGAAATTTATTGCTCTATCTTGGCCCCAAAGTTTCGTACGTAATATAAAGAAAACGATGATATATATTATATGCGATGTCGTTGCAGGCTCATCCATATATATCAATATACATCATTGTATGTGTCTTAAAATACTGTTGTAAATTGTGAGAGGCAAATCTCTAGGGATTCACCATACCACCGACAGAGTTCTAACGGATTATAATCAAGACTTACCAATTAGTAACACCTCGATTACTACCTTACACTGGCTTTACATTTCAAGTGATATTCAAATCGTTTTGCCATGAATTCTTATATCACGGGCAAAGCAATAAAGGTTTGCAAGTGCTTCTATTAGAACGGGAAGATTTCTCGTACAAAGCACAAAACAGTTCAATTATATTACTGTCTGTAACCGAACCACTCGAGACCCGAAGATATTATCTGCTTGGGCGCTTACTGTTTTGTTCCGGTGTCTTCAAATTCAATTTGAGTAGACCTGCCTGTCACACTGTCTCTTTCAATAAGGTCGCACATCATCTTATTGTTCGCAGGATTTCTTTTAAGCAGAATGATTTCTTTGAAGAACTAGACATTTAAATGTCAATACATCAAATACTTTTAATGTAAGAAATTCATGTTGAGACCTGACTGATTGAAGTAATATAGTAATGAACATCTATCAGTTAGTTGTGTTCAAGGTTAAACCGAATCAATGAAGTCATTTTCCCCCGTGGAAGAGTTAAGCAAAATAAGAACATCATCAATAGATAAAGGATTAATAAAAGAAGTAGAAATTCGAATTTTAGGCCAGTTCGTTATGCCTTATCATATAACGCCAGATGGACTACATTTTACAGTTCACTTGCAACAAAGATATTGTTGGCCTTTAAGTGAATTAAATGAATTTGCGCATTAACACTCATTAAACGTTGTATCATTCACCACAAAATCCTGCTTGAAGTAAGAAAAGTTGTTAACTATGGATAAGATTCTTTTGAAATAATGAAATAACAGTTGTTTGTTTATTTATGTCATGATAAGGTCAAAGGTAGATGCACTACTGGATGCACATACAATTAAACATGGCTTTAAACCAAGTAAAATATCCATTAAAATAGGAAAAACTGTTAATTAACCCCATTAATTCTTGCATCACTTTTTTAAAAGGTTTCACAATATTAATAGGCTACATGTTAAAATACCATTTAAAAACAACCATTTTTGACCATGAATCATACCGTTAAAAATTTGGTTTGGTTGCTAAAAAAGTTAATGGCTTTGAAAAAAAATGAAATTCTGTATATTTTGAATTTAACAGGATAATGCATGTCCCTTAACTTTGATTTAATGCCCATTAAATGTTAAGGTTCTGTACTATTACATTTTAGAGTAAAATTAATGGCCCTTAACAGCAATGTGATGCCTATTAAATCCTACATTCTGTAAAATGTGATTTGTATATTTTCAGAAGCTCAAAAAAATTTTTTTTTTGGTTTTTGGCTTGCACTCGTCGCATTGAATGCTTATAACTTCAGTCTCATATTGTTCTAAAATGGACTTTAATCACAATAAATACATACTACGCACACATCGTCTGTAATATATCATGATGTTATATTTAGTTGTATTAAAGTTATTTCCCCTTTGATGCAGTTACGCCATGTTTGCCAAATTGTGTTCCTACATAAAAATCGGATTTATTTCAATGAAAGTCGGATGAAAACATATTAATTTATTTGATAACATCAATCTACATTATTTTGGTAATGGTAAATACGTATTGATGCATGCCACTTTTTCTGTTTTTTTTTGTTGTTGTTGTTTTCCCTGTCCAAATAATCAGCATTTGTATAAGAAAGTGGGTGGGGTAAGGAATTTACATTATGAAATGTGTTCAGACCAGTTTAGATTTTCAAATTTTCCGATCTTTGAGTAGAAACTAAGGTTTACAGAGAAGTGAACAGTACACATGATTGTGAAGATTTACAGTCTGATTTAAATTCATTTGGGGCATGAGCTAATCAATGGCTTCTTCGTGTCAATGAATCAAAGAGTGTGGTACGCTTGATTTAGGGTGGGGGGGGAAGCTACTTGTGATGAAATCCCTCAAACATTTGCTCTTAGCTGTTTAAGTACATGCACCTGAGCACAAAGTACTGAAGGAGAGCTAAATTGTGATCGCCCATTGTTCGCTGACATTGTCATTAACAGTTGCTTTTTGAATACACCTGACGCCTTATGTCTGTACCAATAAAAGCTTGGTCAGAATGTTTGTCAATATAAAAATGTTGGTTAGTTAAAACTACTCACATGGTCACTTGATCTATTTAACCGGTACCTGTAAACCCTTTTCAGTACAACACAATATACATTTAATTTCTCATTTCATATAAACATATGACAGAATGAGGATACAATATGACAAATGTTTGTACGAGGCTGTTACATGTGTTTACATTACAAAATAATGAGAGAGAAAAGAAGAACCAAACATTCTCCTAGCATTTTACAAAACAGTACATATGTATAGATACTATTACATGTGTAGTAATACGTAGTTTAAATCAATACGGCAAAAATCAATATGAAGTTGATTATCTTAAGATGTCTAATTCTGATAGCAAATTTTCATGGCCCTTCATTTGATATACCATTAAAATATTACGAACTCATTAAAATAGAATCTGACATTTTATGAGAACATTAAACAATTTTTAATAATTAACGGCCATTAACAGAGCATTAAAAAATTAATGACCCCATTAGTATTTACTAATTAATGTGGGATTAAGGGGTACTTTTTAATGGCACATTAATTTCATGCCAATTAAAATTTTTCATGGAGTTTTAAGGAGCCAATTAACTTGTTTTAATGGTTTATTTTAAGCAGCTTTTCATCGCCATTTTACCAGGGTTATAATATACTTTTTTCATGGCTTTCTAATATATGGCATTAAACCTATGGTCATGAAAATCCCATTAAATAGTAAGAAGTAATGGGTGAATTTTAATGGTGACCTGTTAAAACTCTGTTAAAAACGTTTAAAAAAATTAAGGTCAATTTCATGACCATTTTAATGGCATGTGCATCCAGTAGTGATGGTAGGTTGACAGAAGAAAGTTTCAACACAAGAGCAAGTTTCATTTCAAATTACTTTTATTGCCCTGTTCAGATAATTTTTTCAATCTTTTAACGCAGTTTTGTTGAAAAAAAAACCTTTCGTAACACTGAATTATGATTTGGTTTATATTGGGAATATTGAAAATAATTCACTTTGCATATACTAAAAAAATAGAAGTTAAGGGTAGATTTCCGGGAAGTACAGAACACACAAAACACAGCCAGAGAGTCATGCGTCACAAAGTACGCCACATTGTATCAATTTTGAGGAACTTTTCGTATAAACACTAGATTCTGACTAATAAAATCGAAACCAAGCAAAGTAATAGCAGACTTTGTTTTACTGGGTCTGGTCATGTCAAGAAATGAAATGTATAATACCTGTCACGCTCTGCTAGCACCGATTTATTCAGAAATCTGTTATTAGAAATATTGACTGCACTCCATGATCCCAAACGACCAGAAAATATGATAGCACCGAGTCCAAACTGATAAACAGATAGTGCGGCAATAGTGCAACGACCTCCGTTGCCAAGCGGTTAAGATTACCAATTATTTTCCTCCAAAGCAGGAGTTCGAAACCTCACTTTGGGTGTAGAATATTTTCATGTGAGGAAACAAAATTTGTAAGAAGATAACGGAAACAAACAAAATTAAAGGAGAAACGGTTTGACCGAGTCTATTCATGGGAGGTCATGAAATGTGCAAAAGTCTCCATGCCCCTAACTCCAGCTTAAGAGGAATTCAATTAAATGGACTCTATCATCTCAAAGGACAATTTTTGTTATCAAAACTGGCCTGCGAAAGTTTGCAGGTTCAACACTAATGCTCACCAGTGCCCACCAGTTTTGAAGTAATGCCTGGAGGATCACCTTGGTTCTTCATCTTCCATCGAAAGCTAGAGAATGTAGTTATACAACCTATTACTGTGTTTGTGTGACGTTAAACCCACATTTTTGCTGAACGCTTTGAAGAGATTGAAATATAACAGCCCTGATTGAAAGTACGGGGATACCTTTTACGGCCGCCACACGGCACAGACAAATGAAATCTTTGGACGCAAAAGAATTATATTCTATTTATAAAGTTCGTTCACACTTAAGAGTTTTTATGAAACAGTTTCCTGGTTTTGGTAAAACACGAAATACTCTTGCCCTTGAATACTGGTATAACTGTAACCATTAATGTTAACAGAACACTTATCAGTCTCCATTTAGTACATAAGCTGACGCCAGTTAATCGTCTAAAGAAGTATCTTGTATACCTTATTATCCTTAATTACGCGTTTTAAAAGTTTTTTTCGGGCATTCACACTGTTCGAGAAAGCATATTTTCTCTTCCAATATTGAGCAAAGAAACAAGATACGAGAAAACTTTGTTTTGAAACGCGCTTTCTGAAACAAATGATTTGCCTTTGTAACGACTTGTTAATACATGTATTTCGATGCTACTGATTGTACAGAACAACGAATCGGTGGTATATTTCGTCATTCGGACATATAAAATTACAGAAGAATTCTTGATAAAATTATATGACACATTGTCAAAAATATTCCAACTTTAATGGTCACAATCCATTAGAGGATCATGTAATTGACATAAAGAATAGAAACTGACATAAAAAACTATTAATATTCCGTTCTAAAGCCATTATCATTTGGAAAATGATTGTTCCATTTTTCTTAATGCGTCTTGGTTATGAAAGCCAAGTGATTAAACTAACGAACCCCTATAAAACCAAAATTAAACTAACGTATGGTATGAGCAATCTCTTAATTATTTCTCAGATGAGCTATAAACGATTTGCCAGATACTTAATCTGATGTCAAGGAAACAAAATTTCAATATATTTGTAATTTCTTTAAATTTGCATAGTGAAAATTACGTTCGATTTTATCTAAATTGGTGTTATAAATTTCCTTATAATGTAATTTTCCTTCTTCCTCGGAATTTTATGTTAAACTGTTTAGGCTTTATACAGAAAGTGATGGTGCATTAGCTCTTCACCGGTAAAAAGAAGTCAAATTTAATAGCAAAAGCAGGTTTTGTTCATTATGTTGTATGCAAAATTAGTTTTGTACAAATTGATCTGGTGCAGTTCATTAATTTTTTGCATGCAAATATTTAGAAGTAGATTTGTTTTATGAAATTAAAATGTTAGATAATTACAAAGTTTAAATTGAAAAGAAGTGCTTGCGCGGAACTTCTTATTGCTTTCCAAACTAAAACTAGGAGCAGATATTTATACTAAATCAAAATATGCAAGATATGTTAACGCTAGTCGTAAACCTAAGTCATACGGGAAAGCCAAATTAAGAAGTGAAAGACTAAAGATCATTTTTCTTGTCTGTTCCATGACTGGTGTATGTGAGGAGGCCATCCATCTGGCTTACGGAAGGTCGGTGGTTCTACCCAGGTGCCCGCTCGTGATGACATAATGCACGGAGGGGCACCTGGGGTCTTCCTCCACCATCAAAGCTGGAAAGTCGCCATATGACCTATCATGTGTCGGTGCGACGTTAAATCAAAAAAAAAAAAAAAAATAAAAAAAATAAATGACTGGTGTATGCATGCATGATATTCAAGTAACTTGACATACTGAGAACAATATGGCTACTTTAAAGGTCAAGGTCACAAAAACATCATTTTTCTCGACTATAACTTTTCTATGGATGGATGAATATAACTAAATGGCCTGTTTAAATTACAAATCAAATGTTTTATTTATGCATAATTGGACACTTGCGGTAAACGTAATACCCATGAATAATCATTACCATGACAACAACAACGATACTATCATTTAAAGCTAAAATGCATTACAACTAATAAGCAATTGTCTGAATTATTTAAGATTTTCTTTTGTTTTCTATCAAAATAAGGTTTTTAAAATTTGTGTGGTCGCAATGGAGGGGCTATGTAACTGATGCATTCACTTTTGCCACAACTGTTGTTTTGTCGTCCATCCATTAATTTGTCCGAATATTATCAATAACATGTCGGATACATCTTTTTTCTTACTAATCGGCAATCAATTTGGTCATTAAATTTGTGAGTGAATTCTTATTCAGGAGTATATAAATATACCGGAATTTAGAATCAACCCGGATTGTATTTGTACGAGAAAAGCAAGGGGTAACGTTCAGATCGGAAGCTAACATGATATGCTCTTTTACGTTTGATCTAATGTGCAATTTTATTCATAAGTGAAAACTACAAAAAATAATATGATGTCGAATTATGACGTCAATATGCACACTTGTAGTTTTTGTTTTCCCAAGGGTACTCTTACCCGGATAACATTGTTTTTCCCCGCGAGGTAGGCAAGACTATGCTATCTGAACAAAATGATCTTTGTAGAAATAAAAGACAGTTAATATTGAAATTTTGATCCATGGATCATTTTAGACACCAAATGATTATTCAGGAAACAGCAATTCTGAAATAACAGTTAAAATTATATCATAAACTTCGATAGTGGCGGTTATAATACAATGACTGATTTGTTGTTAATCATGTTTTAGATATTTATTGACAATCAAACAGTTTTTATATTGGTATTAGTCAGAAATTGCGATAAAAGTTTGTAACAAACAGTTCAATTCACATTTCCAATGACTTGCAATTCTAGAATTATGTTTTAGGTGGGAAATAAATTAGGTTTTACGCATATTCATTTCAAGACTGAATTGTCATGAACGGGTTCACATATCAATAGAGTACAGGTTAATTTTGTTCTTTTGAAATAAAACATAAATTTTCAAAATATAAAGCGGTAATAGGATCTTCTGAAAAAAAATGGCAAGAGTTCAAAAACATTCATTAAAATCTATTTTCATCAATATTGTTTTCATTACTAATTTAAGCAAGTTTTGATCAAGAATTTACAAATCTGTTGCCAACACTGGTCCAATTTTGACAACATTTTGATAATTGTTTAGTAAGTACAATAATACTGTAAAAAAAACTTTAAGATTTATTTATAATGTTTTAGATTATGTCTGCTAAAAGCATGCAAATACACATAAAGCATGATGCAAAATGCAATAACTTTGCCATAAGATAACGTAACTTGCTTTTGAATCCAATGTACATTGTAGCTAACATTTATAAATGTTATTTAAAGTCTCTACTATGTTGCAAAAAAAATGTGCACATCAAGCATAATGAAAAATTCATTCTATTTTTCCGTAAGATAAAATTCTTCAGAAGCGAAAACTACTCAACGAAGCTTTAATAGATGTTTCTTGAATGATAGAGGACTTTAATAAGGTTCTTGGAAAATTAGCATAATGCCAAACAGGATTCAATCAATAGCTAAACCAACATCGCTGTCATAGATTCATGTAGCTGTAGATACAGTTGAAATGGGTTTTAGTAGCTTAAGTTTTAATTTGACCGCTTGTGTTTTCTAATGAACTCAAAATGCATTAATATTTTGATACTGCCTACGCACGGTACTTGTCATTTAGTTTGTTATCTAATATATAATTTATATATCTTTGCATAAATGAAGACATTGTAGAAAATGTTATTGAGCTCAATATTTCTTTATGTGTTAGATCTAATACTTTCCCAACAAAGTACTTGTACATACCTTTTCTGGACAGCTACTTTATCTGTTTCACCTTTAATTGAAAGCACTTTTGAACTGTAATTGTAGATTGTGTAATACATATACCACGTTATCATTTATTAAAATATATTGAATGTCCTTTCGAAGCACAGGGGCTCCTTTTAGAATATTTGGATATCTAAAGGAGAAATGAATCACATTTGAAAATGTTCCAGCTTGGGACGTTCTGTACACCACAACTAAATAACTAAAAACATTGGTTCATACTGAATAAATCTCACAGACACTATAGTGATAGTGGTTCTTTTACGATACTATGCGCTATAAGATCCTCCAAACTATTCATGAATAAGGTTTATATCTATGTTTGCAACATATTTACAAGTATTTAAACTTGGGATCCAAACCATTTCAAAATATTAACGAAAATGTATTAATAAAATTTGTAGAAAGAACCTTTAGAAGCATAGAACGCGCCAAAGAATCATGACAGTAGAATCGGTTTGATTGAGTCTGTTCATGAGAGATAATGAAATGTTCAAAACCCCTCATGCCTCATAGCATCGGCCGAAGCTGAATTCTATGATAGTAAAAATGAATGTACTCCGTCATCCCAAAGGACCAGAAAATATAACAACATTGAGTACAAGCACTACATGACGTAAATACTATTGTATTGACTGCACCCGTGATTTAGCTCCATATACAGCGATGAAAAATGTAAATGATGGATTTTCTTTTCACTTTTTGTTTTACTTTTATTTCATGTAGTTCAAGATTACAGTAGTTAATATATATACTGTGAAAATGCCAATTATTTTGCTTCTCTTAGCATGATCTCATTATGGCTGCGACAAAGACGAAACAAGACATGAAACAACATAGAAGCACACAATTCACTTGAAACATTAATTAACATTAATAAAGACTATAAATTTCTTTTACAAAAAATAATAGCAAGCCGGGGGAGTTTTTAGGCAAAATATTTTGATTTATCGAATGACATATTGCATCGCTTCGTTAAAACATTAATGTTTTATGTTCCTATCGAGCTAAGCGGAACTCTGATGTAAGAGCTTTTCTTTGCCGGTAGTTATTCTATTTACGCTGTTTGGTATTGCGAATTAAAATAGGATAAAGCTGAATATGTCATACTCTAAGCGTGTTTTACTTGCTTAAATTTTCCAAAGGCTTGTATGTTTTGACATGTATAGTTGATATCTAAACATATACAAGTATTCAAAGGTCTTTAAGATATTTTCACAGATGAAACAAAACTAATCCAACTGTTAAGCTGAAATTATGTTTGCTCATAGTCATCCGCAATATACATATTTAAGTTGGAATACTTGATGACTGCACTGTCTTTATCGAAGCTTGCTTTTGTCGTCGTTTTTGTTTCCTCTGTATATTAAAATCTTGTTTGAAATGTATTTTTGTTTTCAATATCTTCTATATATTAACTCGAACGTTTTATTTTTCATGACCAGACTGATCAAATCAAAACGAGTTTGTTACTATTTTGCGCGGATGAATTCTCAAGTGTCGAATTGTTTTCTTATACAGCAAAACTGCAATTACTAAAGGTGGCAAGGGGATTAGCAAAATGATGCCGAGAAAATGGTGATCACGTGAATTGTGCGAGCGAATACACGTGATTGAGTCATTGAAGCTCCAGCATGAAAATTATTATGCGACGTTTGGCGAACTGTATAAGTCTTGGTATTTTGACTCAATGTTATAATATCATCTGACCCTTTAAGACCATGAAGTTCATTCAATATATCTCAATAATAGAATTAGGCTCTACACAAGCCAAAGGACATGAGAGATATCGCATATTTCATAATATTTAAGGAACAGACGGACTCAGTCAAAGCGTGTTTGCTATTACTGTCCTTAGATGCATTCAATTCTTCAAAAGGATTTTTGCATGGATTTTATTGTTAGATATTTAAATGCAATTTTCTGTCCATTGAATGTATTAGAAGAAATACCTGAAATGGTTTATTTACTTCTTGCTTATTTGTCCAAGAAAATGTTTTTCAGCGATCATTTTAGGTTTATATTTTTATATATAACAAACAATGTATATCTACTGCGAAACTAGTGCCTTTGGTAGGACCATAAGAAAAACTAAGGAAGCACAGAATACTCAGTCAACTCATTCTCAGACTAGTTGTCCCTATTTCGGTTTTTCGTCTGCCATTTCGTCATATTTCCCCTATAAACTGTTAAGCCAGTTTTTGTCCCACTTCCATTTATTGTCTTAGTTTGGCATGATATATAGATTTTTTCTTGAAACCTTCGAAAATTCAGAGTCAGTCAAAACCAGTACCCTTGTCCTGTGCTAAATAAGTAACCATTTGCTTACATTGCCCTTTAAGTGTACTTATACATTTATTGTCTAACTTATTGATTGTTTGGGCAACATTCAATTCAGGAATAGCACTTCTCTCAATTTCATTTGTGCAAGTGAAATTTATTGCTCCATCTTTGCGCCAAAGTTTCGTACGTAATATAAAGAAAACGATGATATATATTATATGCGATGTCGTTGCAGGCTCATTCATATATATCAATATACATCATTGTATATGACTTAAAATACTGTTGTAAATTGTGAGAGGCAAATCTCTAGGGATTCACCATACCACAGACAGCGTTCTAACGGATTATAATCAAGACTTACCAGTTAGTAACACTTCGCTTACTACCTTACACTGGCTTTACATTTCAAGTTATATTCAAATCGTTTTGCCATGAAGTCTTATATCACGGGCAAAGCAATAAAGGTTTGCAAGTGCTTCTATTAGAACGGGAAGATTTCTCGTACAAAGCACAAAACAGTTCAATTATATTACTGTCTGTAACCAAACCACTCGAGACTCGATGATATTATCTGCTTGGGCGCTTACTGTTTTGTTCCGGTGTCTTCAAATTCAATTTGAGTAGACCTGCCTGTCACACTGTCATCTTATTGTTCGCAGGATTTCTTTTTAGCAGAATGATTTCTTTCAAGAAATAGACATTTAAATGTCAGACCAATATTTCAAACACTGTAAATGTAAGAAATTCATGTTGAGACCTGACTGATTGAATTAATATAGTAATGACCATCTATAAGTTAGTTATGTTCAAGGTCTAAACGAATCAATGAAGTCATTTTCCCCCGTGGAAGACTTAAGCAAATAAGCAGAATAAGTACATCATCAATAGATATAGCATTAATAAAAGTAGAAATTCGGATTTCAGGCCAGTTCGCCATGCCTTTTCATATAACGCCAGATTATTTCGGTTATAATTTATGTCAAAGTCTTAGGCATTTGAACACAAAACGCAATATTAGCTCAGCTTTAATCTTTTTTCAAATTCAATTTAAGTTTGTCAGTCTGTTACAGATGTTGCGTTCATATAGATTCTTATTTTCCTAGTGTTTATTGTCATTTTGTTTTCAGTTTCTTCTTTTAAAGAGACATATATTGAAAACACCGGACTTTCATTACACAAATACATTTGCAAAAATTGAATCAGTTTCCGGTCGGAAAATATTTATTTTCAGGGGATTTTTTTTTTCAAATGGTTCAATCATATATTCTTTGAAAGAGACTACAAACTGACAATCCTCACAGATGTGGATCCGAAACCTCTTTTGGGTTGTAGAATTGTTCCTGTGAGGAAACAACCCAGCCGGTTCATAGAAACGTCGATGTTTCTACCCAGGTAGCTCTCCACCACCAAACGCGTGAAAAACTCGCCAAATTACATAATGACCATAGACCCAACCCAAAACCAAACAAGAAGCAATATGACTAAGCTGATGCAAAGATCATAATACATTTAAATCCATATTGTGTCTCAATTTAGCGAATACATGATAAACATAGTCTCATGTCATTTAAGCAGATTAGCAATGGCGATTGCTGAAGAATTGTAGTCTATAAGTTCAAACTGCAGAAACAAAACAATTTTTACGATAAAACTGATGCATCCAACTGTTGTAAAAATGTTTTGTCTTGGTAATTTTTCAGCAGATCCCTTTTGATATCAAGCCGACCTGAAATGTCAAAATTCAAAATTAAAGTAGAAAAATGACCCGATTTAAAACACAAAACATTTAATCTGACATTTTTTATGCAACACAAAGCACTTGAAATGTGATAATGTTATCTGCATGAGAAATGAAAAATTAATTTGTCAAAACAAAACAAACAGAACAAAAAAAAAACAATTCATTATTGCGATTACCTCATTATGTAATATCAACAAACTTGGATTAGAATTTGTTTTGACAACTTGTTATTTTTTGTTACCATGATTATTATATTATTGATTTCAATTCTGCACCACCGTTCTCAACTAATTAATTTAAAAAATAGAATAAATAAAAAAGGTTTTGTACTTAATCTATCAAAACATTTACGAAAAAGGATCACGATATCATGCTCTGTAATGACAAATAAAAGCAAATACTGTCCAAAAAAACCCCACTAATATCCACAGTAAATATTTGAATTTCAAATCGCATAAGTTAACCACATTAATGTATAATGCTATTTTTTCAGAAATCTAATGTAAATGAACGTCTTTAATGCCTCGTCCTTATGAAATGTATGCATTGCAAATTCCTTTATATATACCTTTATTATAGTCATAAAGGGAGGTAATCAGAAACAATGAATTCAATAATACTTTAACTACGTTAATCAATATTCAAAAAGTACTAAAAATATCATCAAAGATGTGATCCATCAAGAAATTAATAAACGTTTTGTTCATAACAAAACATGTCGAAAACCACATTATAAACAACAAGGTATTATGACCTTTAAATGACACACGGTAAAAGACGCAACTCATGCTACATATTCTATATATCATGTAAGATAATTGAGTAAAGTATCACAATCTAATGAATGAACGACAGTATTCTATAACAACTGCCACTAACAATCTCCCGAAGGCAAAAGTCAGATAATTCATGTTTTTACTTGATTTTGTTGAAATGTCCTTGTTGTCTCGACGTGGTTAAGGTCCCAGATTCCTAATACGGGATTTTTCGCATTGAAACAGTATTATGTTTAAAAATTTCATCATTACAAATTTTGAAATACGAAACTTTTTAAATCTATAACATAATAATTCCTTCAACGTATATCTATCACTCTCGGCACGCCATCTTTGATGGTATATAACGCCACAATGGTGGAGCCAAAAAAAAATTCGATAGGAGCCAAAAACAATTATTTGACTTGCAACTTAAACATTTAAACTAAAATTAGAATATAAACGGTGTTGGGCAAAAAAAAACTCATTTGAATATCGTGTAAAGCAAACTTTCAGCAAAGTCATGGTGGATCTTTAAGTTGATTAAACGCATTTGTATGATAAAACTCATTTGATTAACCAACCAGGAGCAAACTATACCTGCCTTTGACGTAAACTCCATGCAAACGCGCATCATTTGTCTCATTGTTTCCTACAGTTCCACATTACGGTTAAACATATTTTTTTCTTTTTTTTTAAGGCAATGGCTAGTGAACCGCCACCGGTGCAGCAGACCTGAGGTCTAGTACACCGTCATTTTTGTTATGGCATGTTATATATAATAAAAATGACGGTGCACTAGACCTCAGGTCTGCTGCACCGGTGACGGTTTACTAGCCACTGCCTTTTTTAATGTCAGCGAATGTATGCTTATCAGTTATTATTTAATGTATTTCCTGACCTTGAAATCATATTTAAGAATTTTTAAAGACAGGAAGTTACATACTTTAAGTCACCTGTTTAGCACATTTATGTTTGTTTTAAAAGATTATATTTTAAATTATGTTGAAGTTATTTTTGGGGACAAATTTATCATATTTCATGTCTCTATTTCATGCAGTTTTGTATTATTATTTTAACCTCAAAAATATATTTTTATTTAAATTTTTAATAAGCCCATGATAAAAAGCAGTTCTGGTATACTAAGAGACTTTTGTTTGACTCAGTTTTTGTGATCTCAAGATGATATAAGTTATAGAGTTAAAAGTGATAAAAGTGGGCTTTACTTCCTTTTTTTAAAGGTAAGATGTTATATACATTTGATTTAAACATATTTTATTCCTTCCTTTTTGTGACAACATATACAATGTACATATACAGAAAATATACAGAACATTCTAAGAAAGGTAAAAGTTCATTTAACATTAGTAGTTTGGTCCGTCCCCGAAGGTATATTTAAAGGAAAATTTTATATTATTGATTGCATTGTATTTTTATGAAAAAATGGCAAAATGTAATTGGAAGATAACGAAGTTAAGCGAAATGAGTAACAACAATGTTGGAGAAGAAGCAGAATGACTTAACTGTAGAAATTAAGAGAAAGCGAGATAGATGGAAATATAAGGAGAGGGAGAGTCCAGAGTCTTGGGTCGTAGTTATATATATATCAGGCCTATCTAAAGAATATATCTTGCAATACCGTTATTTAAGTGCGCTTATTTTCTGTCAGAGAAACAAAACATTTCATTTGAATATATTGAAGGAACTGGTTTTGTTTAATTAAAACTGAGAAACATACTTGACATTGCTGTGAAAATGGTGTCTTAAGTTGGAGTTAAAAAAATGTAACTGGAGAGGAAAAATGTAAAATCTCAATCGGGGATAATAACCAAAATTAAAAATTTGTAATAAAATGCAAATGTGTTTCATTCATGCCATTAAAATTGTCTGCAAATCAATTTAATCCTCGGGAAACCTTCTGCCTGAGTTGGAAAACGCAAGAATAAAATCCTGCTTGTCAAATCGCTCGGCACTCGATTGTATTATTTGCCCGAGAGCTGACAGTTTTCCTCTGATATCTTCAATTATGAAATTAAATTTTTGTAAGCATGCATGCTTCCGATGACAGTTTTAGAATATCGGCATCATTCATGGGTTGCCATTAAAAAATCTAATTTATTTATAAAAAGTATTTAAATCGAAGAGTAAAATGGATCATGATGGTTTTAATATAATACAGTTTGGTTTCCACATGTGTTAAGTTTATTTTAACCTAAACAAATTACAGAAGAACACCGATACTGTAATGTTTATTTGTATTGATACACTCGTTTTGCTCGTCTAATTCTCGTATCCCGTTAAATCAATGCTTATTCAATAAAAAAAATCAGGTACTAGTATATTTATTCATAGAAACGCTTAGCTAAAAATGTTTTGTTAGATTTAACAATTGTAAAATATAATTTAGAATAAAAAATGTATGATAAAATAAACGATTTCAACTTTGAAATTGTCAGTTTTCCAATACCGGACGGACGGATATGTTTTTTGAGCAACATCATACAGAGTATATATAATCACTGCTAGGGGATCGTTGATAGTTCATATAAATTGTTATGTTACAAAGAACTTGTTACAACAGGTATACCAATATGATAAACTACGGAAGGTTTTTACTTAATTTTACAACAGAAAATGAAACAAAATGCTTAATATTCTAATCTATGATTTGTAAAATCTTTTAGAAAAGTTGTGAAAAGAGGATACGGTGTAAAACATTTACCGCCTTAGTCTAGTGGTAGAGTGGTGTAGCATCCGCCTTGTGTGCAGGAGGTCGCAGGTTCTATCCCCGGCCGCGTCTGATCAAATTAAAAAAATATGGAATCAATTTGCTCAATTGCTTGGCGCTCAGCTTTACAAATGAAAACTAGCTTCCCTTCTCTCATACCCTCGTGGCGGTGGATTCAATCAGGAATGAGGTGTCGAGAGTGGTTGAAATTAATTGTAAGACCTGCTTCGAAATCGACCTCTTTCTAACTAAAGAATATAGTTATTGCCTTTTATTACAATTGTATATATTTTTGTCAAAGACATAGTAAGATTAATAGAGTTTGGGATTGCATTTCCAATTGGACGTTTCGTGACATATTATGCACAACCTTCACATATTGCCATACATCAACTATTAAAACAAATATTTTCTGTTTTCTTGAATACGATTGATTAAGATTCCGTAAAACTAATATTTACATATCTCAGTCTGAAGAGCAATGCTTAGTAAGTAAGTAGAGCTCTTAAGACCATCGACAAAGTAAAATTTTAGTTTTGTCAAAGTGATTTAACTGATGGAAATTTTGATCGTATGTGATTGAGTACTCTATATTTATAAGAACAAAGATAAAAGAAACAGGCAGGTCCCGAGCACAAGCCTCCTCTAAAATAGTGTGTAAATACTGGCCTTTGTAAGGACAAATATAATAGGAATAGCCATTTTCCAAGAACGCTGCCTCCTCTAAAACGATATGTGCACGGATATGTTAATACTCATCTTTGTAAGGACAAATATAATAGGAATAGCTATTTTCCAAGAACGCTGCTTCCTATAAAACTATGTGTGCACGGATATGTTAATACTGATCTTTGTAAGGACAAATATAATAGGAATAGCCACTTTCCAAGAACTCTAACACGAAACCATATCTACGTGTATGATTAACATTTAAACAAAAAAAGATAGCGTAAACATTTCACAAAAAAAGATAAAACAAACTAATAAATGAAAAAGTTGGACCCAGCCTTAGAACGGTCAGGGACAGTTTAAACTGGTGAATAGTACACCAAACCGTACCCTTAATTTCCACAAGGTTGCAAAGCCATAGAACAGTAACAAGCTAAGAGTTGAACATGGCAGTTAGGGTCTATAGAACATTAAAAAGTGTCTTTTAACTACTGAAAATCCATTTCTTTTCAAACTAAACACATTATTGTATATAAGATAAAAGGTAAGAGTAGAGCACAACATTGTGCAATTAACTCGTGTCGGACGCCTGTCGGATTATTTCCTATAGTGTTCATTGAAAGTTCCAATGTCTTCAAATTCAAAAAGGAAATTCTGCTCAGTATGGTTGTATTTCACAATTTTGTTCAAGGATTTTCTTTTCAGCAGATTTTTTTTTTTTTCATCTAGGAAATATAACATCGAATCCCAGACCATTTTATCATAGTTAATCAATTAAAAGCACAGAACATGGACGTAGAATGGGTTTAATTGTGCAACACTCCTCACGCATCCCTGGCAGTAACGACTTAAGCAGTTTTCTTTAAAGAAAGAACATTCTGCGGAATAAATGATGCCATATATGACCATACATTTTAACTACACTGGAGTGTTTAGTTTTATACAGCACAGGCTGGATTTTGTAAGGCTCTGAAAGCTTTATTAATTGAATATATTGTGTGCACTACCAAGATAATTTATAAAGGAAAGTTTCGTGAATTTAATTGCAGTCGCAGTTCAAAAACTTAAAACTGAAACCTATAATAATGACTTACCCAGACTGATCGCATATCAAATGTTTCTATACATAGAAATGTTATGCTGAGATCTGAAAAAAATTATATTATCCTACTGTAGGAAATTTTTGGTATTTTCATATGCAGGATAGTACCTTATAGATATATATGTATTTGCATTTGATATTGTGCTTAACGTTTTCTTGCCATTGAAACAGTTATGCGATAAATTACTGCAGACAAAAATTATATACGTGTTGTTGTCGGAACACCTACCGCATTATGCTGAGATCTGGATACATATTTCTATGTATAACAGATTAAATATATCGGATTTACAGAGCTTCCTTTCAATGATAAACATGTTCAAAGTATGATTAAGTCTATGATCCCTTTTATTAAGTTTATGATCACATTTGATAAGCCTATGATTCTTTTTATAAAGTCTATGGTCCATGATATAAAATAAAAATGATCCCTATCATAAAGTCTTTGACCCTTTTTGCCAAGCCTATAATCCTTTTTATATGAAGTACATGATTTCTTGTCTGCTGATTTCGAAGAGTTATGCCGTTATGTTTGGATACTGTAGAATAATCAAATAGGCAAATTGGTCATGACTGATTGAAAAATTATACGAAGTTTGATTTGTTTCTTTTAATTGAGAGTTTTATTAATTGATACTCGCATGTTAAATCAAGAATTTGTCGAAACGGAACTCATTCGATACTGGTTTGATTTATTGAAAACGGAAATAATGGGAAAATTTGTAATTGAATTGATTTTGCCATCAAATGATATGGAATTTGTTTGAGATAATTACTGATTACACATACTGTATTTACATATACATAAAATACTGATATATCAAATGTGCCTTAATATTCGTTGAGCAATCTTTCATTTTTTGCATGTTCATCATGAACTAGCTAAAATACATAAATGACATGTGTTTAGGTAAAACCAATGCCGAGATTTCCAATGAAATGTACCGAGGTCAATATTTTGTTACAGTAAAGCCAGATGTTAAACTTTAGATTATACGCTGACTTGCAACATTAATTGTCTGTAAAATTTTGAAAAATGTTCCAACAAAGTATTTGATTATTTTCCTGTCAGTTTCCTCCACAACACTGACTGTTTTATGAATTATAACAATTATAATAATTATAAAAACTCATCTGAAAGTCATTGTCAATACAATGCAGTTTCAACGTAGCCATGATGGACCTTAACGCTTATTAAATGCATTTGCGCGACAACACTTAATCACTAGGTTACTGGAGAAATGTCCTTCCGTTCCATGCAAGCATTCCATCATTCATTTTGTTGTTTCTATAAGTATGCAAATTTTGTAAGTTATGGATAAGATTCTATAAAATGGCAATTGTGTGTTTATTCATGTCAGATATCATGCATAATAAGTCGGTAGGATAGGGGAAAATATTTATATTTATGCAGATTTCTCTTGAAAGATTAAATTAACAGATAAGAAGTCAAATGTCTTCTTTATAAAAACAATTCCAACTAAACTGAGAGTACTGTTAATACGTTAGTTCGTTTGTTTGCATTCTGTGCCCCCGAATGTTCTTCTTTTAGTACAAACACAATCTGACTAAAGTACTTGATCTTCTGAACGAAGATCTGAGAATGACCCATTCACATTCGTCTTCTGTATATTTTGGATTTCAAATATTGATATTTTTATTTTCGCAAATCTATTTTTATTTGAACCAATCAGACGACTTGTTTCAAAAGCATTTGGCTGAACCATCAAAATAGCGTCGAATGTCAGAGTAAGAAAAATTTGCAGTCAGTCCGGGCTCGAACCCGGGGTCCTTCGCTTACAGGGCAAGTGCCCTACCGACTGAACTAACCGGCTATCTAACACTTAACGTGACCAAGTCCGTGCCATAACATATGATTTCTCTCAAAACACGAGGGCGTAGTCGCGATGTGGTCGTCATAAGAATTGTAAATATGAAAAACCCAGGCTAAACATAGATTTTTTAAACTTACAAAATGTTGTAAGTAAGCCTTCTGATTGGCTAGCGGAAGGGTCGTCAGAACGAGGCAATCAATAGCACGTCTTCAGATCCTAAGCGTAGCGTTATAGGAGATGTACTTTAGTCAGATTGGTACAAACAGAAAGTTTCGCTAAAGCCGTACTGGAGAAAGGCGGGAAGTGGAGGAATGGGGAGGCGGTAGCGGACGAGGATATAAGAATCTTTCACTGGTCGAATGTGTTGATGGAAATATTAAGGTAACTGATTAGGCGGTAACGAGACTGCCGAGTTACCGCAACAGTTACCCGAGAGCCAGGTATTTCCATCCACACCTTCAACTAGTGATAGATTCTTTTTCTTGCATGCCGTACTTTTCAGTTATTAAAAGAAATAAATAAAACAAATGCTTTTCTTTGAAGCTCTATTTTATTATAGTAGCGTATGAATTTACGCATTCATTCATAAATTTCAGCGCGTGATTCATCTTACACCATGGGGTGTAAGATGAGTTACCGACAAAAACACGGGATAATCATGTCTGGCATGTAAGAAGTGTTGCACTTTACATTACTTCTCATTAATATACTCAATCTGAACTTTTTAATTTATTTTCTTGGTTGCATCCTATGCTTCTGAAAGATCACCAGACTGTAAATGACTGAGAAAATTTTATTGCAGTTTTGTTTGGACATACTTTTTTACATGTGAGACGTTTGTTTTTTTTTAATATCTGAAACTTTCAGAATAAAACAGTCTGTCAAATACTAAAACGACGTTCGTATGCGCAAGAATCCGCGTGCAAAATTTGTGCCCGCGTAAAAATTTAAACTAAATACTCCTTTAGTTTACGTTGAGTGTATTTTGTAGGCATATGAATCATAGATAGAACTGCTATAACTATAGAATGATTTTCAGTTTCAATTTAGGGAGACATTAAAAATCCTGATCAATCATATTAATTTTAAAAAAAATTCCGGCCGCAGTACGGTATTGTATTCACATTTACTTCCTGTAAATATCTGGGGTGAAGGTCATTTAACAGCTGATTAAAACTGTACATTTTGATTGCTGAATGAAAAATTCCATAGGGTTTCGAATGGAATAGATAATATTTTCTTAAGTGGTAGCTGTATTGTTAGACTCCTGTGGAAATAGCTTAACTTCTGATACGGATTGATCTCCCGTAAACGATTTACAGTCAACTCGTACCCTAGTCAACTCGTCCCCATATTGTCATTTGGTATCCCTTGACGATTTCAAATTGGTCATTTCGTTCCCCACTTTTCTGCTCCTCTTTTTTAGTCTTATTTTTTTGTCAAAGTGTCCTAG
This sequence comes from Mercenaria mercenaria, assembly GCF_021730395.1. Lineage (NCBI taxonomy): Eukaryota > Metazoa > Mollusca > Bivalvia > Venerida > Veneridae > Mercenaria > Mercenaria mercenaria. The sequence continues at coordinate 8,668,530 of NC_069372.1, forward strand.
ATTATGAATAATATAATTATGATGTAAAATATGTGTTCTGTAAAATATATATTCTAGATAAAAACATGAACATTTTACTTTGAAAACTACATTTTGGTTTGCTTTATAAATACCCGATCGTATGTAAAAGTGCAGAGTGCATGCACGTTTCGTAGCTTAAAGTGTGGCTAATGCGGCCGTGTATCTTTTTTAAAGATACTTCTTGTTTTCTTTCTGTGTGACAGAAATCTTGAATAAGTAATAACTGTACAATATCTATCAATGTAATGCATAGTTAACAATTTAATTATTTGCACATTGGCTTAGAGGATACTTGCTTTTTACGGTTGCATGTAGTTGTTTAGATTATATTAAGGGATGTTTTATTTTTTAAAAACAAAGTGTTGGTAATTGTTTAAAAATAATGTAATGAAGTGTTATGTTTAATAAATGAAAAGTGAGGGAATGTGTGACGTTATTGCCAATATTGTATTTAAACTAGAAAATTTAAGAGCAAAAATATACGAATTAGAGCAAAATAACATTACACTACTCCAGGGAATAACGAACGAAGCCAGTAATACGAAGAAAAAATGCAGTAAAGTTATTTCATTAAAAACAATTCAAGTCCAGGGAATTATTAGTCACCATGTTTAAAATTTTCTTTTATAACATTACTTTTATTTCTTTTCTGCACGATATTCACATGAACATCATCAGTTTTAAATTATGATTTTTTTCACATTTTACGACAGATCCGGTGAAACAATGAGCACCTCAAGTGTTAGCATTTTAGCATTGATGTTGGCCAACTGGCGACATAATTATTAAGTCACCCTACTCAAGTCAAGGCACCCTTGCAGTATGTCAAGTCAACCGGCGGCATATCAAGTCACCCCGGCAGCATCCACCTCAGACACGTACATTCTAATTTGGTTTTATTTCAAGGATGTAACAAATAACATGTGTAATAATTCACATGTCCCTGATAGACTTTGTGTATCTATAATGTTAAAATGATTATATTGTTACATTGTTAAGTTGTTAAGTTTGTGTATCAATAATGTTAAAATGATTATATTGTTACATTGTTAAGTTGGTAAGATTACTGTAAGTCGAAAACAACATTATTCAAATTTCAAATTAACGATGTCTCAGTTACAGTTAACGTGGTAACTATCCAATCAGTGAATTCACTGGCACCAAACTAACACTTTGTCTTATTTGTTGACAAATCCTTATTTCCTAGTTTTTGATTGATTCTGTTTTCTGTTACATGTTGTAACCTTCCATTTACACGTTTCTACGTTCTTTAATTTCAATCTTGCTTTGATAATTGGGTGTCAAAAGCATATTTTGTTTACATAATAATTTGTTTTGTAAGCTGCACGCAATAACCGTGCAATTATTGTTATTTTTATCATTTTTATTCATACTATGTAGTGGTATGCTAAATGATTTCTCGAAAAGACATTACATGAGGACATTATCGTATAACAATCTTAATGTTCTTGTCTAGACAGTATGTATTAACTTACTTAACGTGAGCTTTGTTATGTTGAATAATGAAGTTTGGGGTTCAAGTAATAATTGCGCGTTATTATTCCGACTTTTAGGTTTGCAGTACATGATTATCCTGTCTGCAGAGTATGATATGCCATATTTGTCTTATTTTTCTTTTGGGCCTACTTTGGCATGCATGGCTCTTTGGCTGTGTTTGGGGTGCTTTGTGCTTCCGGGATATCGACCCTCATCTTTTATCTTATATAATTTTTTTCTCAGCCACTATTGTTGTTCTAGGGGGTTTGAGTGTAAATATTGAGCAGCCAAGTTGAGAAAGTAATAGATAAGAAAATGATTAAAATAAACGGAGAAAAATGTTCTGAAGTGCACCTATATAAACTTTAAACATATTAAAAGAAACAAGGAGAGAAGTTTAACACAGGGTGTGAGGTAGCAGAATAGGCACTATGAATATTAAAGATGTAATGAAATGATTTGCTTTTGAGACCTTTTACAGCCACCACACGAAACAAAGTAAACAATACTTTGTTAATCAAAATGAAACAAGCAGGAAAGGCTATACTCAAAGAAAGCAGCCGCTGACGAGACTCAGTCGAGTTACCGCGAAACAGTTATCCGAGAGCCTTCTATCATTCGGTGTTATATAATTACAGACAGATTCTAGATATATCACAATTTGTCATATAATGTTCCACTTTTAATCAGGGTTGTTAATAATTACTTGCAAAAGTAATGCATTAAATTAGCATTACTTAGAAATAATCGGCATTAAATTAGCATTAGCATTACTCATTTTTGTCAAAATAATGCATTAAATTAGCATTACATAGGATGCATTAGCATTAGCATTAGGATTACTTTTTGTGAATCATTGCATGTTATATTCGAATCACTATTTGTTTGTTGTTTGTTTTTCATTTAATCATTTTAGTTGTTTATTTAGCAGTAACACATGACAATCATTTGTAATGAATCAAATCTACCAACTAGGGATTATATATAATTTGTATGAAATACTTGAAATGATCCAACAGCACCATAAGAAACACAGCATTTGAATTCTTCAGTATTTTTGTATCTGTCTATGTCTCCAGTGCTTGATATATGTTAATGTATTATAGTTTATCACTGATGCATTTTATGAACATGAGCTGCTCAAAGATTTGAGCATTTAGTCTGCTTTACAGTATTTACCTAGGTAATCTATAGTTAATTTAAATACATGCACGACTTTCTTATATTATATCTGAATTTTTCTTTTACCATTACCATTACTTTATAAAAAACACTTATGTTGAAAGTCAAGTACCTGTTTAATGACTCCCTAACAGCCTATTTGACATGACATGTAAAAGCTAGCTGTCTTAAGGTCTCAGTGACATGCTGTTTATTGATAAAAAGGTGTCAAAAGATAATAGATTCTGTTTGATATTTTGGTTGACAAAACTAATTATGTCACACTTTAATTGTTATTATGAATTTGCGCTTTGGAGCTGTCCCAGATTTTAAGTGTATAGTTCAATGCATTAATTTGCATTAGATACACTGTGAATGTTATTGAAAACTTAATTGGTTACAAACAAATAGTGCTAGTGTTTTAAGTAAAATTGTATGTTCAAAAATGTTTCATAACTAGACAGCCCATATATGATTTAAATTTTATCAGTATTTAGGCAGAATATTGTGTATACCTTAACATTTGGGTTGTGTTTTATGTCCTTCAGATTGAGGTTTGTGGTATATCTCTGGGTCTGGTCTGGTTCACACCAAGTTAACTTAAACCTGGGATTTCCAGTGATACAGAAAATAATGCCTAAGTAATGCTAAGCATTAGCATTAGCATTACAAACTTTGGCATTAAATTAGCATTATTTTTAGTGCTAAAATTGTGGCATTAATCATTACTTGGCATTATTTGAAAAAAATAATGCACTATTAATGCATTAGCATTAGCATTCGCATTACTACAACCCTGCTTTTAATGGACACATGATCATAAATGGTCATATAACTGACTTAGAATAGAAATTGTTACAATGTATAAAAGACTCTACATGTATAGTTTAAAGTCATTAGAATGTTGTCAGTCGTATTTAGAATGACAATGTTTCTTGTCTGTTTAGACTTCCCTGTTTCTGAAAGCCCGAGTTATTGAACTAGCAAAAACTTCCGAGAAAGAAAATAAAACCAGCGTATGGAAAGAGCATTCTCCTAATAGTTCTGGGAAAATAGTTCCCATATGAGCAATAAATGATCTGCTAGATACACTATGTCAGTTCAAACTAAAGTTACAGAATTTATTTCATCTTCTCGGCTTTTATTTGTTCCACAAGGAAATGTGGATTAAATCACATATACCAAAAAGATGTATGACATATTTATTGCTCCATTACTGCATATCTATTTACTGTTTCACAAAAGCTCATAATTTCGTTGATATCATTGTTGATAAAGACACGCCTAAAATATTTGTCTATCTTATTTCAGATGTGATAATTAAACGGTCATTAGTTAGTTGAGAGAAAAACATGTCTCTCCGTACTTGGATTCAGTGTTGTTTTATATTTTTTGGTCCTTTGGGATCATGGAGTCCATTCAGTATATATGCAATAGCATTCTGTTTAAGCCGGTGGTAGGGGGCGTAAGGGGCGTTGCACTTTCCATATCTTCTCATGAACATGCTCAATCAAACCGAGTCTGCTATTGTTTTGTTTCGTTGCATTCTTTGCTTCCGAAGGATCTATTTACAGATTTTATTAATTTATCGAAACAATGCAAAGAGGTTATACTCATGCGGAATATTTTTTCAAGGGCGTTCCCGAAGTGATTTATTTCACGCGGCGTATAACCGATTCGGAGTGTTAATATAATTGTATCAAAATAAGGTCTTGCTATATTTCATTTCTATTCTGATACGTGCATTATGTAAACAAGTAGATGAAATAGAAAATCAGTGTTTCACGGCCCATGAATGGCGCCATATACAGTAGGTGGACCTGATGTCAACGCGTAATATTTAGTATTTCAATAATGGTAAAATGCATGGCCCTTGGAATACATATGTTGTGCGAAGACGTCTAGTGAGTTGTTCCCGGCTTCTAGGCTTCTAATAATCGATTAAGTGTGAAACGTATTTTATCTAAAACGGTAGAAAAATTTGGTTGCACTCTTTAAGAAATTCATGGACATTACCCAGTTTTTTCGTATTGTTTTTGTATTGTTAAAGAAATATTTAAGTTATGTATTTTACAGAATAAATGACATTAAGACCATTTCCTCATATTTCTGCAAATACTATGTCAGGATTCAGCAAATCTGCGTTTTATCGCTTTGTATAGTAACTTCGAATGAACTAAAGCTCGCGCTAACTCATGAAAACTTTGTGCGTAAATTTAAACCAAAAGTTAACAAAAAGCAAGAAAAGAACCATAAAGTACCAAAAAAGAAAAAGATATGAATGTGGCTAGACTGGCTGTCGTCCCTATATTTGTTCTGTCGTTTTTCTCATATTCAAAGTTTTCTCTTATTAAAAGGAAAGTAACTCCATCAGGCTATTTTTATTGTCACCCCCCTCCCCCCCGGCTCCAAACTATCAGATAAAAATATGTTATTTTAAAGGCTTGAAATTTTCTTATAAAATGTTGGCAGTATTTAAATACATAAAAAATCACCATGCAGCCAGGGAGCCAGCCTAGAATGTGTCATTTAATAGCAGGTATCTACAATAGTTGAGATATCAGTTTGCCGTGTACAAAAATCTTTGTGGAATAGCTGAACATATAGACGAGCGATGTACAGGCGTTATTACACCCTATAGAGTCTTCGTTCGAACTCTTCTTGATCTCCATAATCTTCATTATATAGATTCTCCCAGTTTATACAGTTACTTGATTTTACTAGGTGCACTTCAAAATTTTAACTCGTACATATGCTGCGTTTATTTTGCACTTTATATCCATCTATTTAAAGGGACTAACCTACACATTTTAGGCAAAAAGTAATTTCTCTCAAAAATCTATAAAAAGTTAGTAGTTTGTAATCGACTAGTGGTACAAACTTATTGACATAAGATTTTTGTAAGACATTCTTACAAAATAACCAAACATAATATGAAGAAGGTAGTAAACCGTTGCAACGCTTTTGAAATAATGCAGAAAATATACATTCTTTTTGAATCTTACCAATATCTAACTTTTATTTTCACCCACTTTATCATTTTTAGTGTCTTATATACAGTCTATACCAAACTTGGTAGAAACGAACATGTTGAAAAATTTCACCCAAACTGTGGGCGAGTAGCTTTAACTGAATTGACTGAAATATGTAATTGAAAAAAAAAATGATTCTGATATATTTTCTTTCGCAATATTTTGCATAGTTACAGTCGCATTTGATTAAATCCAAATTGAAATGATAAATTTTCTTTTAGTGCAATTTCCGCTCTTTCTCGGAATTGTATACTAAATTGCTTGAAATGTCTATAGAAACAGCGCATCAGTTATTAAGTGCACAAAAAGAGATTTTGTTCACTGCATTGCACTCGATATTTCTTTCGTACAGACTGTCAGGGTGGTATTGAAATCAGTTTATTTTATAGCTTCAAGATGTTAAATAAGTGTCTGTCTTATACGGAATGCCGATTGTAAGTAAGTAATGCCTTTGTTAATACAGGCAACACAAGTCTCATATTTACGAATAGCATTATGCGGAGTTCCTGAATATCCTCAAATTAAGAACGGGATCGCATAGCTTTGTTACATAGTATATAGAAATGCTTTTTCTAGGAGACAAAGACGCTAGTCCAACAAGAAAAATTATGTATTCAAAGAACACTGCCACTCCTACAGCTCTGAATTAGTTTTACATTTCCAATGTCGTTCCGGCAGATTTAGATGTAAATCCTACCATCAGTTACCTATGAAGTTGCACAATGCTTCTTATAGACATTGTGAAATATAAATAGATATGATTTAAAATTTACGGTTGCCTAGCCGTAATGATAATCAGCAATTTCCGTGTCTGGCATTTTCTGGTTGTTATTACGTTTATTATTATTCTGTAATATATATTGCCGAAGGATGCCGAAACAGAATACCGAAAGTACGCAATCGCAGACTGCTCAATCAAACGAAAACTACGGGTGTCATTAGTGCGACAGGTCAACTGCTTTTATGTAGTGTGTTTAAAATGTAGTTGGCGGGCTTTTTTTTTATTCTTTTTAAAATTATGTACATCCTTTGATCGATTGGATTTTTATTATAAGTCTTGTTTAAGATTTTTTGACCTCCAGATGAGTATCTAGCCTTTGGTGTCAGCTACTGCTGGCTCACCAACCTGCTAGGCCTTCAGCTGATCACCAGATCCTTCCGCCTTCAAAGAAAACAGGGGACCAAACAAGGCTTTTTGCTAAAACTTCCAGATGTAATGCATTTTCCTGACGTCAAATCAATAGTTTTGCCATTATCGTAGAATTTCTTAATTTGAAGAAACAGCAGAAAGAAACACAGACATGGTCGAAGAAATGTCATCACTCCTTGAATCTTTCACGTAAGATTCCCAACCAATATAATTGAAGAAACCATATTCCACGAAAAAGTAGTCCGTATGTTATCTCATTACTAACAACGTTAAACAACGGTCGAAATAAAAATGAATATCTGGCTAAAGCTTATTATACGGCTTTGTTTTCAAATTATAGTCATAAAATGAGCCGTGCCATGGGAAAACCAACATAGTGGGTATGCGACCAGCATGGATCCAGACCAGCCTGCGCATCCGCGCAGTCTGGTCAGGATCCATGCTGTTCGCTAACGGTTTCTCGAATTGCTATAGGCTTTGAAAGCGAACAGCATGGATCCTGACCAGACTGCGCGGATGCGCAGGCTGGTCTGGATCCATGCTGGTCGCAAAGCCACTATGTTGGTTTTCACATGGAGGGCTCAAATCTACTTTGCTCTATGTTTCAATAACTATCATATGACCATTGAACATTTTTCCGTATCCAGTAGAAGTTGAATACAGGGTTTTGTATTCATAGTGAAATACAGCCTCAATTTCAGACAGAAAATTCTGTTATACACTAAAATATAGCACAAGTTATTTATTGCAATGTGACATCGCCACAATTAATAAAAATCTCACATCTTTGCTATGAATTTGTTAAAGATTGCTCATTACAATTTGTGACATTCTTGTCGAACTTAAGTCTATAAGAAAGTTAGTTTCAATCAAATTTCAGACAAAGTTTAATGACTCCTGGTTTTAACTTATTTTGTAATATTGGGCTATGTTTAGAATCCACATCAACACGGTATCAACGCATTGCGTCAACTTATCCCTCGGCGTTATCATTAACGACATTCCCATACCACATCATCGTGGTTTCGACTTTTCACCATCGTTGTTTCGTTTTTCGACATTTCAACATCGTAGTATCGTACTTCGGTTGTTTCAGACTAACAATATGTGGCAATGGTCCTATCGGGACACCATAATTAGCGTTTTGACTGTTCACTTGAGTCTTGTTACTAAATTGAAAGATAACGCTTTTTATACGCCCGTTTGAAAAACGGGACGTATTATGGGAACGCCCCTGGCGGGCGGCGTCCACAGACCTTGTCCGGAGCATATCTTCTACATGCATGAAGGGATTTTGATGAAACTTGGCACAGTTGTTCACCATCATGAGACGGAGTGTCATGCGCAAGAACAAGGTCCCTAGGTCTAAGGTCAAGGTCACACTTAGAGGTCAAAGGTCAAATTCAAGAATGACTTTGTCCGGAGCATATCTTCTTCATGCATAGAGGGATTTTGATGAAAGTTGGCACAATTGTTCATCATCGTGAGAAGGAGTGTCATGCGCAAGAACCAGGTCCCTAGGTCTAAGGTCAAGGTCACACTTAGAGGTCAAAGGATACAAGAATGAAATCTTTGTCCGGAGTATTTCTTCTTCATGCATAGAGGGATTTTGATATAACTTGACACAAATGTTCACCACCATGAGGCAGAGTGTCATGCGCAAGAACCAGGTCTCTAGGTCTAAGGTCAAGGTCACACTTAGAGGTCAAAGGATACAAGAATGAAAACCTTGTCCGGAGCATGTCTTCTTCATGCATAGAGGGATTTTGATATAACTTGGCACAAATGTTCACCACCACGAGACGTAGTGTCATGCGCAAGAACCAGGTCCGTAGGTCTAAGGTCAAGGTCACACTTAAGAGGCCAAAGGTCAGATACAAGAATGACTTTGTCCGAAGCATTTCTTCTTCATGCATTGAGGGATTTTGATGTAACTTGACACAATTATACACCATCATGAGACGAAGTGTCATGCGCAGTTCCCTTCTTTCGAATTACTTCCCTTTGTTGTTACTATAAATAGCTTATATTGTAACTTCTTCATTACTAGTCATAGGGAAAAACCGAGACCACTTTTCTGTAGTACAATATGCATGCTACATCCAATTTTGAGGTGTATTTTGCCCAGTCTGTACCTGGTAAAGATTTTTGTGAGGACTTACAATTTTTTTTTTTTTTTTTTTTTTTTTTTTTTTAAGATTAACTTCCCTAAGTTGTTACTATAAATAACTTATATTGTAACTTTTTTATAATTGACCGTAGGGAAAAACCAAGACCACTTTTCTGTGGTACAACATAGATGTTACTTTCCAATTTTAGGTGTATTTTAAGGTATCTCTACCTGGTAAGGAATTTTTTTGTGGACTTAGAAAAACAAAACACTTAGTTATTACTAAACAACCACAAAGTTAAAATTCCATTTGCAAATACAGGTGCTAGAGTAAAGAAATTTGCTGTGACGGGCGTATATTGTGACATTCTTGCACTCTTGTTGTAAATTGCTTTAGCTAGGGCAATAAAATCCTTGACTAATGAAGGGTACAACATTCTTTTTAAACGGATATTTTAAACTTCATGCCAATACAAGATTCATAACTACACGATGGCCATAGTTTTATCAGATCAAGTGGTTCCAACGTTGTTTGAGCGGTGAATTTTACGCCGATCAGATGGAGAAATATGGCCGATACTACAAATTCCCGGTATTGTAATTATGAGTTTAAGGAATTTCTACCCGTTTAATAACTAATCAAATGAAAACGATGGGTGCACCTGGAGAGCAAATGTGTCTATGTTTTAGCACATATGTCCATTTAGCTGATATTTGTGCCGTTTATTCAAACACACAATTCAGGTTTTTGTAATACGCGTGTGTTTATTTTAACTTTTTTTTTTTTTCTTTTTTGCTATGTGTATGGATCTTCTTTGGAGCTGTAAGTCATTGGGCAGTGATTCTTCCTTTGCATTCAGTGTAGATCATGATCAGTCTGCACATCCGTGAATTCTGATCAGGATCTGCACTGTTCGCCATTCAGTCAGTAACTTTTTGGTATGCACCCCTTTCATTAGTTAATGGTACTGTCCAAATAGAAAGATGGACAAGTTCAATATAGAAATTTAGCACGGTAATGGTTACTCGTAACTATATAAAATAGGACTGAAAAACGTGAAAGAGCAAACATCCTGTTTTAAGCGTCATTTTTTTTGCAAGCATCGTATCAAGCAATCGCATAGATCCCCCATTTTCTTATAAACAATTTTGAGAAATTCGTAATTATTCAAGTAAAGATATTGTTTTATCAATATCTTGAATATTGAAAGATTTCCCGCCGCACTATACTCTTCCGGTGTTATATTTGTGTAAAAACCGTGACCGGTATACTACACTACATTGGATAGATAACAGGTGATGGATTTAAAGTTTCGAACTATTTCTGGACTAGCATCTACTGAAATAAAATCGGGGTAAGCGTTTGTTTGTTTGTTTGTTTGATTTTTTTTGTTTGTTTGTTTTTTTTTTTTTTGGTTGATTTTTTTTCATACTGTAAAATATTCCAGTAAAAAGTGTGTATAATGCAAAAATTACTGTAGTGGAATATAACATTTTCAAGAATTCGTGTACACAAAAAAAAATCAAATGCTCACAAACTGTTTTCGAACCTAGTTTGTTACTTTGCGTATAGAAGGTAATTCTGGATTATCTTTAAAACATAAGAAGATGCAAATTGGAAATTATACACTGTTTTCCAAAGTGAAAGTACCAAGTGTTTGAATTTCATTTCAGTTGGTTTCTAGCAGAGCCATTAGTGAGGCTTTGCGGCGCCGACAGCGTCGCGTTACGGTTAGGCGTGTGAAAAAGGAAACAGAGATCGTGTTGAAAATTCATGGTATTTTTGAAATCAGAATAGTTTTATATGCGTAAAGGGAAATAACTGTTACAAATATTTGTAGTAAATCATGTGAAGAGTTATCTATCGCACCTGATCTGGCCACTATCGCATTATCCTTAGTGATAGATGGCATAGCTGACCCATACTCCTGACGTTTTCCGGATTATGTATTAGAATACCACAGCTGCGGAAACAGTTAATATACAAGAAAAACTGCTACTTTAATGTACAAACACAAGAAGAACGTTAACTATGCCACATTAGTACAAACTATGAACTTAGAGCTGACCCATACTCCTAACGTTTTGCGGATTATGTATTAGAATACCACAACTGCGGAAATAGGAGTTTGATAATTTAAGGTCAATGTTGATATTACACACAGTAATGAGAAATGATCCACCTTTTATGCCATGACCACCAAGTATCTGATTGGGCATTATAGACGTTTTTTAATACGGACTGTAACTTTTCTTTCAAAGTAAATAATACTGATACATCCTTCTCATAAACGTGGCAACTACTTTGAAGCATGTCAATAGGAAGGATAATGTATGCACTTTATATTGAGTTGTAGAAGAATACTATCAACCTGACCAGAATACTGTCAACCTGATGATAATACTGTCAACCTGCGGATAAAACAATAAACGTTTCTCAAAAAGTTCAAAATATTACTGTCCCACGAAAAGCAGTGTGAAATGTGTTTTATTCAGCATCCCCATTTTTGTTTTGGTGGGGTTGGGGCGCACTTACAATTGCCATTGTCCGTCCGTCCGACTTTGTGCAAAAGGATTACATATTACTAAACCCGATGATGGAAAAGTGGCGTTGTTGAAACATGCCAAACATCTTATTTGTCACAAAGGTTAATATACGTCGTTACCCTCGAATGCATGGTCAATATGTGAAAACAAAATCCATTGCGACTCTCTCATTACGCGCAACAATGTGCGCATCGGGTACAGCTGGTATCCAACGATTTATATTCTGCAGTTCCGATGGTGTTGCTATTGGCAACAATAACGTCACAGAGGTTATATGTGAGGCTGATCCAATCCCATCAAAGCGTCTGTTTGAACCGTATGCTTCCTCGAAGTTGGCGGGTGAACGTGTAGTTTTATCAGCCAACAGTAAGTGTTCTTGAGGAAGTAGTATAACGTAAAATTTGAATGTGCGCTTGTCCAACCGGAAGCGAAATGTGAGAATTTATGACAACATTTACAACAAAATAAACGTGTTAACTAAACATTGCTTAAAGGTTTATGAGTATATTGCTGAATTTCCATGCCATCCTTGTCTTTTCTTTAGAGAGCATTTACTTCAAACCGGTATAGATTTAATTGTTTAAATAGAAGTGGCAGAGACAAACCAACAAACCAATTAAATGATCTACTTAATGGATATTTGGTTCGCTCCCTGATCACGAGATACCAAAGATGTGAAAAATGGTACATTGATTAATAATATTGATTTCGATGCTGACTGAGTAATAAAGAGCATTTAAGTGATCCATGGCACCTGACCAAAAAATGAAAATGCCATTGTGCAGGGAATGCTTTACCCTGCCTAATCTATGAAAACCGTGGTCACCAACGGGAAAATAATTATACTAGCCACTTCTCACCTAAAACGCACAGTTCAGAAGGGGGAGGGGGAGTAGATTTTCAAGTATTTCTAACATAAAATACGGAGCGCCTCTGCAATAAGCATCATTGTGAAAGAGTAGCTGGTGCATGATGGGAGATGAATTATTAGTTACGCAATAGACATAGAACCCATTTGCCGAACTGCGCGTTTTATGTGATGAATACTCCATTTAAATGGATTAGTATATTTCCACCCTGTCTGTGACCGTGGTACTAAAAGTATACCTAGGGGTATGGTGTACCATTTATAATGTCTTATTCTTTCTACTTTGATGCCAGCGTTATTAACGTTAAACACATTATTTAGCATATATCAAACCCCAAAATATAAAACCGGATGTTTGAAATAATGCTAAAATTTGTGTCGTATCAAAAGTCAAATTATAAAATAGATTGTTTATTTGTATGTTTTGATTAACCCTTAGCCTGCTGCAGGCGAATTTAACAGCCTTTGCAAACAGCTTGGAACCAGATCAGACGCCGATTAAATCGGCGTCTGATCAGGTTCCAAGCTGTTTGTTACTCTGATAATATTTCTTCCAATTTTGGAGCAAATTGAATGAACTTTACAATTTTAACAGACGACATTTCCAGCAGACGACAATTTATCTAGCATGCTAAAGGTTAATTAAATGTATTCTTATTTTATGTTTTGCTGTTGCACATATTCTGCTGAAAATAAAGCTTTACAAAATCTTGCTTTTTAACAATGATGTTAAAAAAAATATTCCAACAGTTTAAATCGGTGATTTTTTTTCAGGTAAGAATTTTCGTTCGGTTTGCTTAAGACCATTGCTCATGTAGGGGGAGTTGGATACATCTTTCGTGCTACTGGCTCTGAGAATGGCATTTTGGACGTTTGGGTACCTACCTACCTTCAACTGCGGCGACGTAGTTCAGCAAAACGCATATGTCGGCAACGTGGCTTGGGGCTTTGTGTGCGCCGAAACGAAGTTGTATAACGATTTTAAAAAAGGTGATCCTATCTCAGAAATGACAGACACTGTTAAAAGTGGAGGTGCAAAAAGTGAGTTATGTTCTGAATTACGCAGAAGATCAAACAATACGCGAAACAGTTCAAAACTTGAAGACTTTAAAGATATTGCACGTGACTCTGAACTGTCTTCTGCTAACGTATACTACATAGCAGACGATACTCCTCCTGAAAACATTTACAAGTTCCAAGAACCGTTTTTAGCTGCATCAGGTTGTAAGTTGATAAAATACCCCTATCCTTTGATTATGATGAATATAGTATTTTATATCATTTATGGAGTACTATTATTTCTAAGGTTGCTTGGACTGAAGTTCAATTTTCCAGTGGGTCTAGGATTTTTGAGTTATTACAGGAGGTCATACATTTTCAATGACGCCAAAGCACGCGAGGAAATGGGTTACAGTCCGTTATATACACCGGAAGTAGCACTGGAGAGATCATTGAAATATTACAAGAAATTTTCTCACTGAGTAAACAGAATTAGACACGGATGCATTTTGCATTCATGAACTACAGAGGATGCAGTTTGTATTAATTCATACAGCTGTATTTATAAATATATATAGTTTCATATATAAATATCTATCAATATATATATAAAAAAAAAATGTTTTTATTATTGCCAAAGAACAAAACGTTGTAAACGCTGTAGATGACACATATTCTACTTGATATACATGAAACTCGGTAAGGATATTTGCATTTATAAAATCATAGGTTAAGTTCGAAACAGGATTATCAGAAGTCTAAAGCCAGAAGGTCAGAAGCCCTGATCATAGTATAATCTTATAAGCAGTCTAGAAATCACATTTTCTACCCGGCCCACAGGAAATCTGCTCTTTGTTGATACAGGGACTGCATATCAGTTGCAAGCGAAACCAGTTTTATTATGCTTCCTGCCATTTTATGTTTCTCGATTATTAAAATGTGTGACAATCAAAAATGATATAATGTAAGAAAGAAACAAAGGCAGTGAATGAAATCCTTACATAAAGGAATTAGGAGCTGAACATTTTTATTATTTCAAAAGATAGCTTTTTAGGTAAAAATGTAAAAACCCTTATATGAATATCATTTAATGGGACAGTTATCTTTTCACTGCCCCTGTCAAATAAGAGGTACTCCTCTAAATGCTGCATGTCTGAGAGATTATTTACAGTACACTTTCAATGGAAGATTACGTGAAGAGTGTATTGAATAAACTGTCCTTATCTTTGTTGTTAACAGTTTATAGATCTAGTATTAGTAATATTTTACTCCTACTTCCGAGAAACGATATGGTTAATCATTGTTGTGTACCACTTTGTAGCTTGGAGGATTCCATTTTTCAAAGGACAAGGTATTAGATAGCTGTGAACAAAGGAGGGACATAACTCCATCCTGCTTTTTGCAAGAATTATGGCCCCTTTTGGACTTAGAAAGATAGATTTCTTGGTTAATTTTTGTGTTTAGGTCAGCTTTTCTCCAAAACTATCAAAGCTTTGGCTTTAAAACATGCAACACTTGTTCACCATCAAAACAGCTAGAAACATAACTCCATCCTGCTTTTTGCAAGAATTATTGCCCCTTTAGACTTAGAAAATCGCAGATTTCTTGGTTAAGTTTTGCGTTTAGTTCATTTTTTCTCCTTTACGCTCAAAGCCATTGCTTTAAAACTTGGAGCAGTTATTCGCCATTCAAAGCTGACTCTGCATAGCAAGTACTGTAACTCTACATTGCATTTTTGCAAAAAGTATGGCCCCTTTTGGACTTAGAAAATCATGGGTATGACAATATTTATACTGTCTGCACCTGTAAGACGGTGCTCTTGTTTTGGTATCATTTCTTTGTCATACGCACTATTATGAGTGTCGTTAACATTACTGTCCATCACAATGTTACACGGCACTGTTATTATTATTTAATGCAACCCATATTGCTATTTCCTTGTTCACACTTCGTCAACATTATTATACATCACTGTGTTACGTTACTTATTGCTTGTATGTTCAGGTAAATACAATTATCACAAGAATCATTTCTATTTTTTTTTTAATTTCTTTATTCCATGTTCTTGATACGTTTTCACCACTATATTGCTGACTTTCTTAGCTGAATTTCCGCCTTCTGTGGTACAAAACTCAGGAAACCTTTGACTTTGTGTGTATTGTGCGTATTTGTTTTCTAGTGCGATTGCTTCTCTCATTAGTTGTCATTCATTTGAAGAATCAGACCACATCTATGAAAATTATTAGGTACTACATGTAATAATGTTTCATTCTGTATAAATGTAATACTTGATAAAAGTACTTTTTGTTTTATATCAAGAACTATAAAGTAAGATATTTATATAAAATAGATTTTCAATAATTATTACCTTAAAACGGTTTATCAATTGCTATGATTAATAGTGAGTATACATGTAGTAAAAATTATTTTCTAAAAATATAATAATCTTACTAGTTTGCAGAAAACCAATCACAGTTAAAATGCAATTAATAAATGCAACATTAACCTTCCCAAACTGAAAATGGGAACTTAATACTGCAGATTGAAATCCTATATAATTGTTTTTGTAACCATACTTGGAGCTAAAATGTCATATCTGTTTAAACCAGGTTTGGGCTGACATTTAAAGCCCTGCTCCGCGGCTATTCAAATTCTTCTGTGTGTATGCAACCCATGGTTACAACAGGTAACAGTTAACAGCCACGTGCCATACTTTAGCACGCAAAACCACACGTATTTCATATAGAATTTTATTATAAAATAGACACTATTTTGACAGGCATCACTGTTCATAGTCAGGATTTAGTGCTTTTTCAGTGACAATTCAAGGGTAAAAGGTAGGACGGGAGCACAGCTTTAAGCAATTCTAATGTAACCTGCAGTTTTAAATACTTGGTTTCTGCACTAACTGATTGGTAAAATATTACGGATATGTTACCTTTTATCTTTTTATACTTTGTTTTTGCTCCAGCTTCATGCACAATGGCAACCTATTTTGTTCCAGCAAAAAAACAGTATTTCTAAAACCATGGTTTTTGCTCTAGTAAATGAGTTAAGTTTACAAGGAATTGTTCATGCAAAGTGAAAGTATTTTGAAATACATGCTTATTGCTGGTTTGTTTTACTATATATGTGCCATTATGTAGGCAGCAACGTCAGTAAAGTGCCTGTAAATGAGGAGAGATCGAATATGAAAACCAGGTAAAGACATAATAAGAACTGAGCATACCTTACTTATACAGACTGAGTATTACCTTCAAAATGAGCAATCAACGTTAAAAGAGCACAGAATTTTAAGATACTTAACTAGTGATAGTATACAAAGAAAAAAATAAGTTTGAACATCAACAACAACACTTAAACACGAATTTAGAGTTTTTTCGGAGTTCATGCGCAAATACGTGTACTGAATTATCTACCCACTATTCGAAACCTACATGGGCTTAAAACATGTCTTAAGCGATTTTTTTTATGTCTTTTTTTTTTCAAACACGATATGATACAGTCTCATAGGCCCTGTCTTATTAATATAAACGAGAAATTTCTAATTATTTCAATATGAAACATTTTAAACAATTAAAGATTTCCCGCCACACTACATTTCCGGTGTTATATATATTTATACATGTAAGGTAAAGTTTGACGATATAGGTCATGTTTGTTTTAATTTGTACACTCTATCAGGACTTAAAAAAATGGGTTTGTGACTGTTGATTAATCAAAAGTTTTGAACTAATTCTTGACTCAATTCGCTGAAACAAACTATACTGGAGTTAAACCGAGGTAAGTGTTTTTCGAACTGATTGTGTGCACTGCAGTGAAAACTCTTTCACAAATATATGTCCAGAAAAAAATGAAATGCCCAAAACGCTTTTCGAACCTAGTTTATTCTTTAGCATATAGAGTATATATATATTTTTTTAATTATACTGGATGATTTTTGAAACACAGAAAGAAGGGTGCAGACTGTAATTTCCAAAGTGAAAGTAGGCTACTATGTATTTGACTGTTAAATGTGGCTAAAATTCCATTTCTTCTTTTCTATTGGACGGATTTCTAATTTCTCTAGCTAAAAGTCGGGACATTTTCCTTTGTTATAGTTGAGTTAGCTATATTAAAATAAACCCAATACGTGTAGCATGAAATATGCAATTAACTTTCACACAAACCTGAAAAAAGTTGTTACGTGTCAAAATCTAGGACATTACACACAATGAAAATTTATCAGCAGATTTTATATTCAATAGCATAATTAGGATAACGACCGAAATCCATAGTTCAATTTAAAAACCTAGTTTATCGAACATTAACCCATAGTTTACGTCCGTTATCTTATGTTTTCGCTCGAACATATATGTCAGTACTCGAAAAACCAAGTTTTACGTTAAAAAAACCCCTAGTTTA
Organism: Mercenaria mercenaria; assembly: GCF_021730395.1. NCBI lineage: Eukaryota > Metazoa > Mollusca > Bivalvia > Venerida > Veneridae > Mercenaria > Mercenaria mercenaria. The sequence goes on from NC_069372.1 coordinate 8,686,319, forward strand.
TCGATTGTCCTAGCTTTTCGACCATGACCCTGTCGGACAATTAGACGTCAGTTGACTTGCATTTCATTCAACACTCCTTTTCGTTGTATTGTTGTTTTATGGAAAACAGGTGTCTGACAGAATGAAAATCTAGAAACTGGATCGAAATGGATCCCGATAGCCTAGTGGTAGAGCGTTCGCTTCGAGTGCGGGAGGTCGCGGGTTCGATCTACGGCCGCGTCATACCAAAGACGTGAAAAATGGTACCAGTAGCTCCCTTACTTGGCGCTCAGCATTAAAAGGGAAACTGGCCTCTTCTATTATTCCATCAGGAATAATGGTGTCGAGAGTGATTAATATAAATTGTAGAACTTCCTTCGCAATCGACCTGAAATAAATAATGTATGAACTAAAATGGATCTGAAGTGAAATTAAGAATAATTACTTTTGTTGGTATATAATCATGATGTGACTGCTACATACAGTTTCACTATGATTGATATGCAAATATAACTTGAACTTTTTTTGTTCTAATGGGCGAATTTACGACATTTTTTTCTACAGTACCTCAAAGGCAATGAAAGATTCGGCGACTGTACTTGTGACTGGAGGGACTGGCTTTCTCGGACAGCACGTTGTTGGACTTTTGCAGACAAAGGCCGATCACGTGACTGAAATACGCGTTTTGGACATGGTACCTTTTGAGAATAAACTTGGTAAGTTCAGATTTTTTTACAAAATTATTGTTTTCATTCTTAAAAATGCCAACTGATATCTGTGTTTAAGACTGAATATAGTTTTTTTTGCACATTTGAAAATCATTTTCTAAGATTAATATTCATAAACTTGAAGAACGTTATGCGATGTTATGTAGATTAAACAGATGTTTTCTTTTAATTTTTCATTGATGCAAATTAGTCAAATACTGTGATTTATCGGTTGGAGATAAGTCATATATCATTCATTTCATATCGCTCATTGTGAAATATACATGCATAACTTTGTAGGTCAACTTGTATATTGTTTATTAATTTCTGCGTAAAGCTGGATGAAAACTGTAGTCAAAAATTTTATAATGTTATGCTGCAAATAATAATATGAAAGGGGACATATGTCAGGTGCGTCACAAGACGTCTGTCGTCATTTTCGTTTACATTTTGTTGCAAATGTGCATTTATCACAAATCTAATTTATATCTTACCCCGAGGTGAGCCATTCATAATATTGGAATCATCTATTCCTTGGTGTGATATAGTCTATATAGTCCATATTCACTCAAAGCAAGCATATCCCCCCAGTGTATACATTTATTTATTACATACTCGTTTTTATTCCCCGTTAAGTTACACTGGTACCGGAAACGTCAATATTTTTCCATACACTGACGCCTGAATTTCATATCGGGTGCGTGACGTAAATCAGTGTGTGTTGTTGCACTATTTCTTTCTTTTTAGTTCAGTATTGTTAATCCTATTCAGGCTATTGAACATATTTATAATATTTAAATAATATCTATACGTGTAGATGCGTATGTAATAAAAAGATTATTATCTTTGCATCGGGAAATATGCACTCGTTCTTCAGCGGAAGAATATTGCGCTCCTAAAGTCGCGCAATATTTCCGCTGAAGAACTCGTGCATATTTCCCGTGCAAAGCTAATAACCTATAAATATTTCTTTGTTATCAAATGCTGTGCGAGATATTGAAATTGTGATATCTTATTTAATTGTTTATTTGTGTTCAGATTATAACCATACAAAGCCATTGAAAACCTTCGTGGGCAGTATAACAGATGAAAAGATTCTCAAAGAGGCATGCCATGGTGTCCAAAGTGTCATACATATAGCTGGCATTCCAGACTCCGCCATGTTCCCTGACAAGGATAGAATTAACGAAGTTAATGTACAAGGTAAACTACGACTTAAATGTACGTATACAATAAGAACTATGCCACACGAGTTCAAACTATGAACTAAGAACTGACCCATACTCCTAACGTTTTCCTGGCTATGTACATTGTATTAGAATACCACAGCTGCGGAAATAGATGGGAGTTTAATCATTTAAATTATAAACAATTATGAGAAATGATTTATCTTGTACGTCGTGACCACGGAGTTTCTGATTGCGCATTGTTGACGTCCCTTTATACGGTGTGTAACTCTTCTTTCAAAGTTAATAATTCTGATTCTGATACATCATTCTTTTTTCTAAATTAATTATAAGGGTTTCAACTACTTTGAAACATGTCAGAAGGAAGGATAATTTATACATTTTGCAATGCAGTAAACATGCAAAAGCATTAAAATTTGTCAATAATACTGTCACCCTGCGGACAAAACCCGTAAACCGAGGCGGAACTGAAGCTGACAATATTTCTCCAAAAGTTGAAATTATTACTGTCGCACAAAGAGCAATGTGATATTAGTTCGATGATTAAAACTAGAAGAATTTTTAATGCGCACGTTTCAAAATTAATTTGAATCTGTTACAGAAATAGTTAGCTAACTCTAGTCTTTATACAATAAAACTGATCCGCACCATGGGAAAACCAACATAGTGCATTTGCGCGCAGCCTGGTCAGGATCCATACTGTTCGCTTTCAAAGCCTATTGCAATTAGAGAAACCGTTAGCAAACAGCATGGATCCTGACCAAACTGCGCGGATGCGCATGCTGGTCTGGATCCATGCTTGTCGCAAATGCACTATGTTGGTTTTCTCATGGTGCGGCTCAATTCTTATTATGTCTTTATCTTGTTTTCATATTCGATCTCTCCTCATTTACAGGAACTCTATTGACCTTGCTGACAGCCTTGGGTACAGCTGGTATCCAACGGTTTATATACTGCAGTTCTATGTCTGTTGCTATTGGCAACAATGACGTCACACAGGGTATAAGTGAGAATGATCCAATCCCATCTAAGCGTCTGTTTGAACCGTATGCTTCGTCGAAGTTGACGGGAGAACGTATAGTTTTATCAGCCAATAGTAAGTGTCTTGTTTATTTGTGTTTGAAATGCACATTAACGTATGACGACGCATAACGTTAAAAACGAAGAATCCTTAGAAAATCAGTAGGTTATCCATGCATCATGTTTCTAGTTTAACAGACAGACAGATAACTTTATTATAAGTATAAGTGTAAGTAACCATTAGCAACCACCATATTTGCCGACTAAATGGTTTACTTAACCCTTACCATGCTAAATTCCTATAATGAACTTGTCCATCCTTTAATTTGGACAGTACCATTAGCTGTTAAAAGGGGTGCGAACCAAACATATACTGACTAAATTGGCGAACAGTGCAGATGAGGTTCAAAAGTTCTTATTGTATGCACCATGATGTAATGTAAAGTGACGGTAGTATCAGTACACAGATATTGGCATTTCAGAATTATTGTAGTAGGCTGCTGTGAAAATGTAACTTAAATATGTTGGGAAATCAAGAGCGATTCGTTGCTTAATTATACCCGTATATAAACGTAAAAAATGAATAAAAACCTACAAAACAGCAATTCAGTTCTGCTTCCTTAAACTTTTAAAATTTGCACTGTTTCATCTTTTTCTTTGTAGTTTTTTTTTTAAACATATATCTTAAAGGAAAACCGATTAAATGGATGAAAAAAAAATTAATAGCCTTTAATATAATGTGAAAATGGTGCCGTATCAAAGTTAAAAGTCAGTTTTCATTGCAATCAAAATGAATTGTTCATTGGTTTTAACTGAATTAATTCTGAACGAGATTTTTATACAAGTTATGGTTAACTTTCTTAAATGTTGTAAAATGTCTATGGAAATAGAGCTTTTTCAAAACTTGCTTTTTAACAACAGTTTCAAAATGTGTTTTGTTTTTCAGGCCCGACGTTTCGTACAGTTAGTTTAAGACCTTTGGTCATGTGGGGTGAGCTGGACACTATTTTCGTACAACTGTCTCAGAGAATGGCGATGTGGACGTTTGGGTATCTACCCACAATCAACTGCGGCGACGTAGTTCAGCACAACGCATATGTCGGCAACACGGCTTGGGGATTTGTGTGCGCCGAAAAAAAGTTGCATAGCGATTTCAAAAAAGATGATCCGATCTCAGAAATGTCAATCAGTGTCAAAAATGAAAGTGAAAAATCTAAGTTTTGCTCTGAATTACGCAGAAGATCAAAGAGGATGCGAATAGATTCAGAATTCGAAGATTTTAAAGATACGTCACGTGACTCTGAACTGTCGTCTGCTAACATATACTATATAGCTGACGACAATCCTCCTGAAAATCCTTTCAAATTTCAAGACCCAATTTTAACAGCATCAGGATATAAGATAATAAAATACCCTTGTCCCTTATTTATCATGAATATAGTATTTTATATAATTTATGGAGTGTTAGTGTTTTTAAGGCTGTTTGGACTGAAGTTCAATTTTCCAGTGGGCTTAGGCTGTTTGAGTTACTACAGGAGGTCATACATTTTCAATGACGCTAAAGCACGTGAGGAACTGGGTTACAGGCCGTTATATACACCGGAAGTAGCTCTGGAGAGATCATTGAAATATTACGAGAAATTTTCTTACAGAGTAAACTGAACTGGACACAGGTGCAGGTTGCATGACTTTAGATATTTTATAAATATATACTAAACGTCTGTCAATCGTTATAGTATGCTTTACTTTTATTGATGCCAAACCACTTTATTTTTTTCCCGATACTACTTTATTAAAGAAATGAAACTTGTTTTTTGTTGGGTTTAATATCGCAACGACACAATTCATAGATCACATGTCGACTTTCCTGCTTTTGATGGTAGAGAAAGACCACGTGCATGATTTTATCACTGGCGGGCACCTTGAGAGGACCACCGACATTTTGTAAGCCATCTGGATGGCTTTCTAACATGAAGAATTCTACGCCCCAAGTGTATCAACATCGGTAAGAAGACAAGTGATTCAAAGTCAGAGACCTTACCCTTTAGCCTGCTGGCGGCAAGTGATTCTGCCTTTGCGACCAGTGCAGACCAAGATCAGCCTGCACACCCGTGCAGTCTGATCATGGTCTGCACTGTTCGCTATTCAGTCGGTATCTTTTTGGTAAGCACTCCTTTTAACAGTTAATGGCACTGTCCGTCCAAATTAAGAGATGGACAAGTTCATTACAGAAATTTAGCAGGGTAAGGGTTAACCACTCGGCTACGGAGGCCCCGAGATTATTCAGTCCCTATAACGCTTTAAAGTAAGGATACTAGTTGATGCGTGCCGTCTGATCACACCTGAAAACAAAGTTCTTAAGGATGAACTATTGTGGTCGAACATTGACCGTCATTGTTCGGTGTACCTGGGCCCGTATTCATAAAGCTCCTAAGGGAAAATTTTCCCTAAGGGACTAACTTAGGGAAAAGTTCCAAAGCATTTTGTGGACAAATGTCGAGATATTTTGAATGTCTAACAATATTGTCTCATAGAGTCTGGCATAGTAATGAAGATTATCAATAAATCTTATCAAGTTTACACTTTTCTTTTGTGCTATGTTGTTTAGGAAATTTTACAAAGTTAAGGATTTTCCTAAGTTTTCTCCTTAGGAGCTTTATGAATACGGGCCCAGGTCAATAAATTTATTGTTATCTCATTAAAGACTTATTTTTAGCAGTCTTCACGATACATATACTTTACGTATACATGGCTGTCATAACATCTCTGACAAGTTCAATAATGGCATCAATAGTGACATCATTAACCGAACTGTTACAGATGAGCTACTCGATTGTTTTGTTGACATATATGTTGAATATATTTAAAGATGTTATAAAAACTACTATGGAGTATTCATCACTTTTCTCAGAATAAGAAAATATGAGGTAGACGCTAATTAATTGTACTCGGTATATAGATGTTGAAATACAGAAATGTTGAGCAAATGATCTGTTTAGAATGTGCTTTATGAAAATTTCATTTATAATCTAAAAACTTTAAGACACTATTTTCAACCATTTTCTGTGTATTGGAACGAACTATTTTGAAACTTTTTCGTCAAAATCAAAAGATGTGGTAAAATTGCAAAACTTGAAACGAACCTGGAAATCGGGCATGTGTTATTCATTTATATGAGAATAATAAAAATCGCATTGTTTGATATCTTGAACATCTCAGTCTGTATTTCAAAAGAAAAAGGGCAAAATAGCAAAATTAATTAGGTGCATGTGGCGTTTTGTTTTTCTTTCATCTTTGAAAGTACGTTATATCTTACATTTTAATTGATTAACAGTACCTTGTTACATATCACCCATGAAGGAAAATTAAATATATTTATTGGTATAGTTACAATTAGAAAAGAAGGGTAAACTAAACAGTTTCTGTTGTTTAAAGGGTCATACTGTTTTTGTTTATAATACGGCTGTCACATTCGTTTATGTTGTGGACACGATATACTCTAATTTCTTGTTAAATCCTTTCTCCTATACTAGTAATTGTTTTCTCATATAGGTCTCAAAGATTTAAATATTGATTGGAACAGTAGAAAGTATTATTCAATCCATTGTTATTATTACCTCCCTTTATTGTTGTCACTGTATCATTCAGGAAAGTGAAATATTGAAATGTAGCGCTTTTCTGACTATATAATTTTGCATAACGGCTGTCTAAACCTTTGCTGTATCTGTTTTAAACATAAATATAAACCCTTATGGAGCTGTAAATTCGTTTTACATTAAACATGTGCGTTGAAAGGCTATGTGTATTAACTATTAATATAATAAAAGGTAACATTTTTATTATTAAAATTAGTCTAAACAGTACTTTAACTCGCATTACAACCCCACAAACCTTAAGATGAGTTGTTTTAATCTTAGTATCACATTTTTTCTTAGTATTATTCGATATACTAGAAATATAAATCATCAAAAAATAAAAGGGTTTGGTGACATCAAAACAACAACAGTTAACAGAGAAATTATCGAAAAGTTGCTAATTTTGTAAGCACCCTCTTTTTTACCACTTCTAGCGAATCTTTTATAGAATAAACAGATACACGATTTTCAGTCGAAGTCTTAAAGTACGACAGTAAGGAACCGTGAGAGACGTAAAAAATGTTCACAGTTCTCATGTTATTAACCGCGACCGCCGCCGCGTTAAACGCTGCGGAGCCGCAGTGCTCAAGATTTCATTATGAAGAACAAACTCTCGCTAAAGTTATAAAACTAGAAATCCTTGTGCAGAAAATGAAAGAGGATCTAGATTCAACTCAAAGGCAAGTACTAGACAAAATGCTGGAATTAGAAAATGACAAGGAAAAAATGAAGGTTGAATTAGACACTGAAATGGAAACTATAAAAACTGAGTTCAAGCAAGTGAAAGAAAAGAGCGAAGCAGACTTGAGTAGACTCACCGAAGAGGTTAAGAAGACAACAGGTATTGTTATGCGATTTACTAGAACAGGAACATATAACAGGTTTTTGATTTGCATAAATTTACAGTGCAAGGGTTTTCAAAAGATTTCATTGAAATCCTTCTTGGTGATTACCTTACTTGGTCTAGTTTACGAACATTTTAGGTATTACTAATCATATTCACTCTATCATGAAAAATGCAGTTGGACCGCATTATTTCTCAGTTTATATTTTGTTCAGCTCGCGAGGCATTTTTTTAACTGAAATTATTTTAGGTAGGGTAGAGATACTGGTCTTCAATTCACTAATAGTCAGAGTTTTTACGTTATTCGTTATTAAACTAATTAGCATATTCATCAATATTAATCAAGATATTACAAAATGACAAAATTTTGTTTAAAATAAATCATTTTCTAAGTTTTGAACCAATTTTAACGTATTAAACGGTTTTAATATGGTCTTAAAGTTCCTCAGTATTTTCTCAAATAGTGTTTAATTGTTATGCTAAAGGTAACTTAGTGTAATCTACATGACATATGTTGTTTTTTTCTACTTTTCATAAAATGAATCAATACTTAACAAACATTTCTGGAAAAAAGATATTACTTAGTAGAATAAAATGATAACAGAAAGAATTATGAATGATTATATGAGATATGTTGTATGAAAATATAGTGTAAACGCCTAATTGAATGAGGAATCGGTCAGTAACACGCTTTACAAAGGTTACGTTACCATTTCAATATCCTTGTTTTATTGTATCAGTTTTTAGAAAATTTTCTGTGGAAACAAAATTGTCATTAAGTAATTTAGTTCTCCGACAATACAATGAAGTTATACGTACTTGTCAAGCAGTGACTGTTTTTCCATGACGGTACTTTTTAGAAATACGTTACCACTATGTTAAAACTGCATTGTAGTTGTATTTAAAAGATATGTTAGAAGCAATTGAAACTACTGTTATCAATATACTGCTTTGTTTGAACTTTAAGGTAATTATTGTAAGCTTTTTGTCATCTACATGTCAACTACAAATTTCATGACTATTCATCAACGTTCGTACTTCTTAAAGCCCTGCTCCGAGGCTGTTCAAATTATATTGTATGTATGCAACCCATGGTTACAATAGGTAACAGTTAACGGCCACGCGCCATACTTTCGCACGCAAAACCAAAGGTATTTTATATAGAATTTTATATGAAATAGACTCTATTTTAACAGGCGTAACTGTTCATAGTTAGGATTTTCATGCCTTTTCAGTGACAACTTAAGGTTAAAAGGTAGGACTGGAGCAGGCCTTTAAGAAAGCAGTGTTTTTTCATTAATCAGGTGTCCAGCTGAGCATTTCTGGAAGTGTAGGTCCTATAACAGCCTGAATTTATCGTATTTCCGAAGAATCTGCTTCTCAGTTTATTTTCTCCGCAGATGCAGCTATAAAACCCCCAACTGCTGCTTTTCTTGCCAAGGAACTGACTAATATAACACCAAAATCTGGGGAAGTCTTGGTGTTCAAAACAAGCATGCTGAATGAAGGACATGGCTATGACAACACTTCCGGCATCTTCACCGCGCCAACGGAAGGGGTGTATCTGTTTACCATCCAGCTTTGTGTCAGTCCGAAATCGGTACCTCAGTATATTATTGTAGCAGACGACAAATACCTAAAACGAGGCTATTTCTACGACAAGGAGAACGACAGCTGTCACACAGCGGACGCAGTTGCTATCCTAAAACCTAAAAGTCGTGTTTGGGTTACAACTTCTACTAATCAACCTTTGCAACAAGGTGGCTATTACTGGAATACATTCAGTGGGGTACTTTTATAAACATATATCTCACATAATAAATAGCATACTGCAAGTGTTGCTTTGGCACACTTTATTACTACAAAGATATTAAAATCAACCTATAGACTACATTTAGACAAACAATTTTCTTCTTTTCTTCTTTCTTTGGAGAATACGCAATGTGAAAACGATTGCTTATTCATTTACCGTCAACAACAGTAAAATTGTAAAAGAACATCTATTTAGGAAAGAGTTTATAGTGCGTAATCATAGAAGCATAGTTGAGAGTTCTGCTGTTTCATCACATGACCCATGTTCACAAGACTATACTAAGGGGAAGATAAACGTATCGGTTACAACAAAATTTTTACTTCGTAATTACGTTTGTTCTTTTACGTATGTGTGATAGTTTTTGACTGTTTCACTCAAACACATTGAATGTCCTAAATAGAAAAAGACATATTCATTTATAAATGTTTATATGTGGCACGTTGGATCATTTAACCCTCAAAGTAATTAAGCATTTGAGAATATGCATTTGTACTCTACAGTCATTACCGAGTTATCATTTAGTTAAGACATTTAAATTCAGTTTAACTTGAAACTGGAAGCAGCAAAGGTTTTTAAGAAAACATGCCAAATATGTGTGGACAACCCGCCTTACATATGAACCAATGTGAAGGCCACAATAAACAAGAGTTGTTTGTAAAACGTGTAAGCCTCTCATAATTGTCTGTCCCCTTTTCTGTCCCGAGATCACCAAGACCTTGCCTCTTGACCTACTGATCCCCAACACAATTACCGTCATCGCTGACCTCAGGCAATCATCTTATGAAGTTTGTGGTCTGTAGGCAAACGCGTTCTTTAATTATTGAGCAGAAATAGTTTTCAGTCTCAGTGTCACTGTGACCTTGACCTTTGACACCAAAACAACAGAGATCATCTACTGAACCCAGGCAATCACCTTATGAAATTTGAAGATATTAGGTCAAAGACTTCTTAAGTTAATTAGCGGAAATCATTTTCAGTTTCGGGGTCACAGTGACCTTGACCTTTGATCTATATATCCTGAAAACAAGAGGGGTCATCTACTGACCACAAGCAATCATCCTATGGAAAGTGACGTCTGTATGCCAAAGTTTTTGATTAGAAACCCTTTTCAGTCTAAAGGTCTTTGCGGCCTTGACCTTCTGACCACCAAAACCAAGTGGTCATCTTAAGCTCAGGTAATGTTTTTCCAACAATAAAACATTAATTTTAAGCCCAGGTGTCCTAGTAATGCTAGGTAGAAAATAGTAGAAAATGTATTTTTCGAGAGAGAATAAAGCTTTTCCATCCCGAATGCCCCACTTTTTGAATCAAGATAATGCAGTTTCAAATTCGAGTAGATATTTTAAAGACAATCATTCTGACCTAATTTTATCTGAATGGTGAGAAAATGCATCCACTTGAAGATGCAAAAAGCTTTGGACTGAATGACCAAGACGCAACTTGACATTCTGATCACATTTATATTTTAAGTAGTTGAGAAGTTTTCTCCCTATCATCTGACAGAGTTCCTTGTGTTTACCTAAAATGACCCAGTTTGGAACCTAAGTCATATAATCAGACAAACTTAGTGAATACATTTCATGTTAATCAGACAGAAATTATGACTTTCAATGATTTTACCAAGTGATCTAGGTTTTGATCCAAGATGACATAGTTGTGAACTAGACTTAGAGTTTACTGAGACAATTTTTATTTTGTTAGGTTTAACGTCGCACAAGACAATTGTGGCACTTATCCAACTTTGACTGGTTAGGTAGTTTGAACAGATTAATTTCACCAAAGCGGGCTTCCAGGTAGAGAACCACAACTTGCAGTTAAGTCGCTGAATGTTTACTCACATAAAGAATTCAAACTCCGAGTGAAGCTGAACCCTTTACAGTGAAAGTGGCAAAGCCTACTTTTAACTGATGACACTGACATCAAAATAGAATCTGATTTTACAGTGTAAAACGAATGTCAAAGACCTTTATTTTGCAATTACAGCTGTAAAAGAAGGGTAAGTGAAAAATGACCAGCAATACAGTTGCATTTTACAGGTGTAACTTTTGAGGGGTGGGGGGATACGAGTACTGGCAGCCATCTTTGATACATTTTGGCAGCATATAATTGAAATTCAGAGGCACCACATCTAAAATATTGAAATTTTGACCAATATGGAAAACTGTTTAATTATCTAATATAGCTGTAAAAGGACATTTCAGCTTTGTGTTTTCCAGCCATCAGACTTTGATTATAACTGGAAGTATGTTACAAGATGATAAGCTGTGTAATATACATAGCATTAACTATATACACTATATCTGAAGCTGATAAATAATTACAAAATTGCCATATGTTTTCATGACAAAAAAGTTTGTATAAAAGTTATAAAACAAATATTTGATGCATAGTTTCTACTTTGTATCCTACTCTGGAATTTTGCAGTTCCTATACTGTAAACATGTTTCATATTGTTTTTTACTTACTAGATCATTTATTTTGCTATTTTTATAATAATTGCTACTCTTTCCAGAGCATTACAAATCATCTTTAAACTTTGTGCACCTCTGCTTTCTTCCCTTAAAATAGTGCCCTTTTTAACATCTGTTACATTTCTACAGCTGTAATTTTTGGCCCATTAACTGCTGGAACTTCTGCATTTTTATAGCTGTAAGTTTGTTTTTTACAGCTGTATTTCATTTGCATAATTTTATCTGTCTTACAGTCATTTTCAAACTGTCAATTGAAAAATCTGTAACTGTAAATGCTATGTTGTTATATAAAATGTACTACACAGATGTAAATTTGAAATAATCATGACTGTAATTTTAAAATGCAGGTACTTTACAGCTTTAATATTTCATACAGGTTGTGACATAGATTTTGGCCCCAGATTGCACAGCATATTTGCATATAGAACTTCTCCAGTATACAATTAAGATATATTTTCTGACCAAGTTTGAGCACAGGTGTTTGAAGCTCTATCAATGAAATATATGTGCAGGTTAGATCTCTTTAAGTATACAAGGTGGGTGGGATATGGTAACTATGCATATAGTTATTGATAGAGCTTCAAGCGCCTGTGGTTTGAAGCTGTGTTTGTGGTGCTCTGTGCTTTTGAGATTCTTAAGATTTGGCCAAGACTGTGACCTCTAGAGTGCCAGCAATAAAACTGTGCACAATGGCTGACAGAATGTGGATCATCTAACTATACAATAGCTCACACTGAACCTTATTTTAGGTCAGCTAAAAAGATTTCAAAAAACACAAAAGTCTATTTTACCATTTATTCAGTAATTATTGGTTGTGAAATAACAGTTCTTTACATACCTAATTATAGGAATATACTAAACTGCTAGCTACAGTTGTGCCATAAAAGCAATTTAGATATATCATAGTATTTTACATACTGTTGATAAGACATTTCACATAAAGAAAACCTTTACTTTTAAGTAAAATACACTTATAAAGTTTATATTGTAACTCTTGTCCTTTTTAAAGTTACAACAAAATGGCAATGAGAGCACAAATTTAACAGCACAAATAAAAGTAGAACAATTTTACTACTGTAAACAAGATAATGGTACTTAGGGAGAAAGCCTGCACTAGATTGCTATCTCCAACTTATGAAACCAAAATTGTCTGAGGAAATTACTTCATTGTACCCATATACACTTCAGTATAATAACTTGTTTTGTTAATTAATTAACATAATACAAATACGTGACAATAATTTGTTTGTTGTTTTTTTTTAATTTTACAAAAGAAATTATTAAAAAGGTATGACTTGATAAATTTGACTAAAATTTTGTCAAGCATTTCTTTGTAAAATACAGGCCTATTATTTACTAACATGTTACAACAAAAATTAGACTCCCCAGGTCAAAACATTAATTTGAGCCATGCCATGAAAAAACCAACATAGTGCGTTTGCAACCAGTATGGATCCAGACTAGCCTGCGCATATGCGCAGTTTGGTCAAGATCCATGCTGTTCGCTAACAGTTTCTCCAATTGCAATAGGTTTTGAAAGTGAACAGCATGGATCCTGACCAGGCTGCGCAGATGCGCAGGCTGGTCTGGATCCATGCTGGTCGCAAAGCCACTATGTTGTTTTTCTCATTGCGCAGCTAATACCATTTTAATACATTTTTTGCAACTTAACTCTATCTGCAATTCAAGGTTATAAAACAGTTTGAAAACCAGTCTCAGAAACCTAGCATCTGATTGGCTGTTGACAAGTTCAAAATAATGAAACTGACCAATGAAATGGCTGCATCATAAGACTGGTCCCAAAACTTTGTTTTTATAACCCTTGAACCAGACAAATTCTCTACCATTAAATGTTTCAAAATTACTCTGACAAACCCGATCCTAGAATTTTGACAGATGACAAACTTGTACATACACTTCTTTACAAAATGTCCTATACTTTAAGTATAAGAAAATTAATTTCTGCAAATATGTCTGTCTGTCTTTAAATTGGCATTAGTTTAGCAAACTTTTTCAAGGTTATCATATGGTATTAAACTCCTCTGAACAGGAATCCATCGAAATGGGCTTAGCACTTTTATACATTCATAAAACAACTCATGTAAGCTTGAACAGTTGTAATTAAAAGCTAAACATTGTTTGCTTCCATGAAGTGTTTTGTGCTGTCTCTCAAATTAGGTTAAACTATTGTATTACATCAAAAACAAGAAATAAATATATAAGACTTAACGCGTGCAGAATAACAAACAAATGAGGTAAGATACAAAAACTTAACATAACAGTAATAAACGAAGTAAAACATTATACGAAATTGGGTCATCATTCTAAAACAAAACTCACTATGCTAAATAATTGCTTATATGTTTTCATTACGATGTAATGGCCTATATGTATCTTTTGTTTAACTAGCAACCTATATATCTTAAATTTTATGTAATAAATTAAGACTATTATCATCTGATGGGACTAACTTGTGAGGATCTTGATGCCCAAACAAACATACTTAATAGTTTGATCTCAATGAACATAAACATAAAGAGACATTATTTGAGCCATGTCATGAGAAAACCAACATAGTGCATTTGCAATCAGCATGGATCCAGACCAGCCCGCTCATCTGTGCAGCATCCATGCTGTTCGATTTCAAAGCATACTGCAATAAGATAAAACAGTCTGACCCGACTGCACGGATGCGCAGGCTGGTCTGGATCCATGATGGTCACAAAAGCACTATGTTGGTTTTCTCATGGCGCGACTCATTTTATTATCTCAACTAGAAAACTCCCTATCAACTACTTTATATCCTATATGAAATACAGAAATATCTGTTTTAGGTGAAACCATTAAAGGTCCATAATGCCTTTCTTTATAATGTGGCTGCCACATTTTTTGTTTTGAACATAAAATGTATTAATTTTTTTGTTAAATCCAATATACTAATATTTGTTATTTGAATATAATTTCCATAGAAGACTGTTTTATTGAATACATTGTTTTTGATTACCTCCCTTTATGACTCTAAATGATTAAATTCATAAGCAGTTTTGAAAGTAGCACTTTTCTTACCATGTAATTCTACAAAACATCTAATTGGGCAGCTGTTTCATCTGTTTTTAACATAAAATTTCAAGCCTTATGGGACTTTAAATTTCATGCAAATTATGTAATATAATTTCGTAATATACCATAAACTATTCCACAGAATTACAGGGAAGTGCCCCAGACCTCTGGTATGTATTAATGTTTGTAAGAATCATGAGTTTAAGGTTACAGAACTGAGTTTGGAGACCAGTCTTGAATTTCAAGCATCTGATTGGCTGACTCTAAACTTGAGATTGAAATTGACCAATAGGAAAGCAGCAATTGGAGACTGGTCTCTAAACAGAGTATTTAAAAAATCAGAAATAGATTTTGAATATAGGCTCTGAACATATTTCAAAACTTTCAATACTATGGTCCAATTTTACACAGAGAACATGCATATCACATATCTAACATAAATTCTAGCTTACCTATAGTATAACAGCAGATGAGAAAACTAAGTGTGTATCCATAGGACACAGGTACCCCAACCTCACTCATTACTGTTACTGAACATGGTTCCATGACTCCAGGTGAAATATTTTTATGTTATATGCAACACTTTATTAAGCACTTCATATGTATTTCATAAAATCAAGGACTATAACCCTGACCTAGCTGAGAGAAATCCCAAAGAGAACCAGGTGCACAACTTCACATGCTATATAAAAAAAATTGTCTTACGACTATAAGTCAAGTACAATTTGAGATACATGGGCCAACAACTTTTATGCCCTTAATGCATATTTCTGACTAAACCTTGGAGTGAAATCCAAAGAATTAAACTCATGCACACAATTTCAGCATGCTGAATACTATTCCTAGAAGGTTTCATGACTGTAGGTGAACTGTTTTAAAGATATTGCAATGAAACCGTTTGAGCACTTTGTGTGTATTTTTCACTTAGTCAATGGCCATAACTCTAGACTGGTTGTGTAAAATCCCAAACAGAAAACAATGTGCACATTCTATATAACAATCCCCTAATGTTTTATGACTCTTAATAAAATACTTTTTGAGATAAGTTAATACAAACCTGCATACCCTTAATGCATATTTCTGACTAAATCAAGGGCCTTTACTCTGGTCTGACCTAAAGAAATTCCAAACAAAATCCAAGATGCACAAATTCACATGCTGAATTATATTCCTATTATCTTTCATGACGCTAGCCTACTAGGTGAAATACCTTTTTAAGATATGTGCGACACAAACTTTTATGCGCTTTTATGCATATTTTGTCAAAGATTCATAACTCTTGTCTGGCTAGATGAAATACACAACAAACCCAAGGTACATAACTTCACATGCTGAATTATATTCCTGTAATGTTTCATACTCCTAGGTTAAATACTTTTGAGATTCATGTGACAGAAACATTATGCCCTTTTATGCATATTTTAGATTAAAGTCAAGGGTCATAACTCTGGTCAGGCTATCTGAGATCCCACTTAAACCAATTAAAACACCAGGAGCACAACCATCCTGAGAAACAAGCTTGTTCAGGTTTGACGACTAAAGTCATATATTGTTGAATGTTTCATTGTTGGTATAGAAAAATAAATAACATTATAAAACATAAGAACTTATGTATAATTCTTGTTGGATACGCACAAGTTTTAACTTTTGATCGACTCTGCGGTTAAATACTTTTTTTGATTATAGCATGACATCAAAATTGGTTGGAGATCAGATCGGCCAGACAAGGGAGAACCACTACATACTTATAACTTAATCATATAATCAACTTAAATAACTTCGGTGTTTTATTCTAAATACTCAGCTGACTTTTTAATTTCTTTTGAAAAATGTGATTTTTTAATGTTAATGTTGAGGCAGGTCCCATTTTAAACATAAAGTAAAGAAAAATAATTCATACATCAATATGCACACAAACATGACATCTTAACCTACATTAATCTGTGATGGTCAATGAGTACATAGCGGTGATAAAACTCAAGCATGAAAAATATAACTGAGCCGCGCCATGAGAAAACCAACATAGTGCATCTGCGACCAGCATGGAACCAGACCAGCCTGCGCATCCGCGCAGTCTGGTCAGGATCCATGCTGTTCGCTAATGGTTTTTCTAATTGCAATAGACTTTGAAAGTGAACAGCATGGATCCTGACCAGACTGCGCAGATGCGCAGGCTGGTCTGGATTCATGCTGATCGCAAACACACTACGTTGGTTTTCTCATGGTGCGGCTCATATAAAGTGTATATATCACTGTCAATATAGACAGAACAATAAAAGGAGAAAAAAATACGGCAGTCTGATCAAACACACTTTGAATCTTTTAAAAGTATTCTTACTTTTTATTCATATCAATTTCTTTTTTAGTGCAAAATTTGCAGCAGTGAACTTTATGTAAACATATCAATCTATTAAAAAAGCTTTTTAACAATGCCCGTTGCGGAAAATGTATAAAAGCATGAATTATCATTTTGGTTGACCTCTTAGTTTTCTTATTAGTGCTATGATGCATTAAAGCTAATTTACATTGGTGAAAAGTGACTCTGTTCGTAATTACATGTAATATTATGCTTTCTAATCATTCTAGTTTACAACAACTGTTTACCTTGTACCAAAGTTAACTACCTACTTAAATATGTATGTTCGGCAATTATTTAGCATGCAATTTCACCACCTATATTCATTGGTGTGTTTCTTTGACTAGTAAGTATACTTCTAACGGGACTGAAGTCTGTCACATTTGTACTGATTGGTTCCCTTTCATTTACATCAGTTAATGATTCATCCGCTAATGGGGAACCATTATTTCCATAATTAACAACCCAGCCAAGACCTTTTTCTTGAGCTGCGGCAAGGTAACGCTTCCGTCGATTTATTTTATAAATTCGTAATCTTTCCATTTCTTGATCTTCGTCATCTAGCTTGAATTCCCAGCGTAAACTTTCTTCGCTTCTAATTCTTGCAGCCTCCTCTGCAGCTTTATTTATAGCGCTTTTTTGTGGATCTATTTTCATAGTTTTTTCACGTTCTCGTTTTGTAGCACCACTTGAGGTTGTTTTGGTACCAGTCTTCGTTTTGCCCCTTTGGGAAGCATTTTTAGATTTCACTGACATTGTCGAAAGACTTGTTGATACAGACTGAATTTCATCAAGATTAGAAAACGAAACAGTGTTTTTTCTAAGTACGTGTTCAGAAGTGCTCAGAACACTCGCTGACTGCGTGTGTTTTAAAGTTCCGCTGACTGGTGTGTCGACTGATGACTTTCTTGCGGATATTAGTATTGAGGATTTAGTTTTGTTTGATAAATCATTGTCTGTTGGGTTATTCTGTGTCGGTATGGCGTTGTTTGTTGAGCTAGCTTCTGGCTGAATGGAAGACTTTGCGGACTGTACTGGTGATGGCCTATGTCCGCTGACGGGGGAATCTGTGGAACCCACACCCGAACCTGCCTGGCGACTTAATGAGCAGTCTGACTCTGGTTCTGAAACGAGAAAAAAAAATATAGTTATAAATATATGAGACTCAACAAACCTATTGCCAAGCAATAAAAGTCCCCTACAGGAAGCCGGAAGGGGAGTTTGTCGTATTTACTGCCATTGGGATCACATTTTTTATACTGAAACTTAACTGAAGGACTGGCTTTATACTCTCCAAATAACAAGTCCTGGTATATAAACCAGTTTTCATGAAAATACCTGTATTTCATTTTTTTTTCAATTTAATGCAGGGTCTATCTTTAATAACTGAAAGAACAGATAAACAGACAAAATAAAATGATGTGCATATTCTACATATTGCCATGACCATGTACCAAGTTTCATGAAAATAATTGTCTTGAACCTAAAAGTTATGGCAGGATCTGTGACTCAATGAATTGATTACTTATAAAAGCAAAAGGTAAAATAATTATTTTCATGATTTATAATCTCCACACTTTATTTTGTCAATATAGAAATTGTCACAAAAAAATCTCTTTTACATCTTAAATTATTACAGGATTCACATTTTTGTCAGTTTTTTTTTGTTTTTTGACAATTTGTTGCCTTAGCAACTACATCAATTTTTTTACCATGGAAAAAAAATAGAAGGACATGCACAATAACCATATCATTGCCATTTAAACAATGTACCAAGTTTCCGGGAAAAACATTAAGACACTGTACTAAAAGTGTACTTTTACCATAAGTTCCCCGAAGTGAAACATCAGGTAGCAGACTAATAAAGCTGTCATCAATGTGTGTTATTTATCTAGCCTGGGTATATTCTTTTCTTCAAAGGCATTTCAAATATATATAAATGCTATTAATTAATATGTAGCATACTTATATGCATACAAAAATAGTAAAGTGACAAGTTCATTTCTAAACTAGTCTTTTCTTGACTTTTGACATTGTATCAAACTATATATTTCTGCAAATCGTGATGAAAATTGTATGATGCAAGAGTTCTTTCCATTTTTTTAAATGAGACATGCACTATTTTATGCCAACAAACTGTTAAACAGAATACTGTAATTAGTTTTTTAAAACAAACTTCAACCAGTAGTTTGTCAATCCTTAAAATCCTACACTGGCTAGTTCAATGCCTTTAAACACTCACTATTATTAACAGTTACATGTCTTTGTTTTGATGCATTTACAATAATGTCCCAGTGCTTAAACTTCACATAACTTGGTTAAGCATTGATTTGAACAATTGTTTACTTTTATTTCTTTACAAATGGCATTCTTTTATAAAGGGGGACAACTTAAAAGAGAATATTTTAAGGATAACATGGTGTAATAGGCCTCAGTTTCACCAAAAGTGTACATACAACTTGATAATGTAAGCTTTAAAAATGTCAAACGATAGAAATAAGGTGCAAATTGACAAGTTATATAGTGACAGAAGTTCTCTAAAATTTCCTTTAGATTACCTCCCCTGATAACTTTGGCTTTTTCATGAGTTATCACCCCTGAAAACTAGAAAAAATGATTTTCTCCTTTTCCCTACGGGGAATTTTAAATTTCTTTTTGATATTTGTATCAGAATCATATAATTCAGCTTTCAACCACAAAATTTTCTCAAAACTCAAATTCAGATTCTCATAATCAAAGAAATTATATATTTCCCATAGGCATCAATGTTAACATCAATACCGATTATCTCCCCAAAAAATGAAAAAAAAATTGAAAAATCTCTTGGTGAAAAGTTTTCAATTATGAATGTCTTTAAAGTGACCAAATTTCATTTAAATATTACCATCCAGTTACAACATACGAAATATGGCTATTACTATGTTATCCTGAAGTATCCAAAGGTACAGGACTGTGAGTAAGGTAAAACATGTATTAGACAGGTAGATTGTTGGTAAAAATGTTGTTCCTTTACCAGTCGTTTCTGTGATTTGGTGATATACTGCTAAACCTTAATCAAGTTTTTGTAATACCAGACTACCTGTGGACCAGAAAACCTAATTACTTATGAGTTTTTGTGAAGTACATCATTCTGGGCCAAGTTAAAACTTGTATTTTGTAAATTGTCCCCTGGTATCAAGTATGTACATTTTGCATTAGTTTTGTATCTCTGGGCCCTGCATAAGAACTTGATAATCTAAAAAGTATTTACCAAAATACAATGTTATGGTATGTTTACAATCAATTCAAAACAGACAACTCAATTCCATGTAAACATCTTACCAACGTGGTTTAAAATATTTTCTGTAATATTTTTGTGATTGATTTTTATGTTTACTTAAAGAATAAGGAGATTAAAACTGAAGAAAAGACCTTATAAAAATGAATTTTCATATCACATCTAATTTGAATACTAGCGATATATTAAATTTATTTCTTTTGGAAATAAAATGCTTTGCAAAAATAAATTTTAATAGAATTTTCATGTTTTTTCACACACAGTTTACGCTTTACAAATAGCAAGGATTAATTTACACCCCCTACTTGTTAACGAGATATCAAATATTTACATTGTCGTACAATATCTGTCATGGCTATACTAAGCTATACTAAATGTAGTATTTCAGATTTACATTCAAGATATCAAATGACATGAGGACAAATGCTGATCAATAATTTTTTTATAATCTAAAGACTATTTGATTACAAAATTTACAAACCTTGACTACTTAAAAGATTTGTAATTCGTTCATTCATGCAGTAGTTTGAAATGAGCATTACAATGCAAAATTTAATAAGTTGCAAATTAAATGGACACTGTCAATCATTGAAAGAGCACTGACCACTGCTAAACTGTTATACATGTAGGGTCATTTAGAAATATAATTTCCTTATTTTCTACACTAATATTATAAGTAAATGTTCCTTAACTTTGCATATTTTGATTATTAACTTTTACTCTGCTAAATTACTCAAAATTTTGGCAGTATCATTTGTTATTCGAAGGGGTGTTCACAGAAAATTTTCTGATTGAATAGCAAACAGACTGCAGGCTGATCTTGGTCAGCGGACGTGCAGGCTGATCTTGGTCTGCACTGGTCTCAAAGGCAGAATCACTTGTCACCACAAGGCTAAAGGTGGTCAATCTGATTTTGGTTTAGTAAATTGATTTTTTTGAAACTTTTAACATCTGATCATTAAAATGCTACAGTCTGAGCACTTGATTTGGGCTGCCCAACCAAGATGAGTTTTTTAGCATAAGAATAAATTTGATCAAATACTTCGCCTAAGGAATGGTATGAAGAACAATTTCACTACATGTACATTTGTCACAGATTTGCATTGATAATTATTTGCTAAAATTCATCAGAAATGCAACTTTTTAAAAAAAAAATTATTATCTCTCTTTTGCAAATAAATCTTTCTAACCAAGACAGACTGGAAATAATTATGATGTTTCAAAAAGTTTCATACAGTGGCAATTTGGTTCAGATTGTTGAAATATCCCAATAACAGTTATCAAATAGAAATATATAACAGAAGAATTACCTTATTATGTGACTAACCCTTAGTACAAAACATTATCAGTAAAAAATAATAGAAAAACAGAGTTTTTAACACCAATTTGAGGAATGGGCCAAGGCCTTTGCTGGGAAAAGTGTTGTAAGATATCCAAACTGTTTTACAAGCCTTAGGGGCTTATTTCTCACCTAAACTAGGAACGCATACTCATGGTGAAAAATATGATAATATGACAAAAAAAAAAAAAACAGAAAAAGCACAAATACAAAAATTTAAACAAAAACATTTGGAGGGAAAAATGTAATTTTTCCATGTTTTCTCTCAAATTAATAATTGCATTTCACTTATTATTGTTTCACAAGAAATTTTTTAAAAAAAAGCAGTTTTCATTTGCTCATCTAAATTAGTAATTTCTGAAGCTGAACTCATAATTTCTGGAGCCACTGAAAAGAAAAAACATACTTTTTGCAACTGGACTTAATCATTATCATGCTGTACACAACTTATGATTCTGCCTTTGCAATCAGTGTAGATCACGATCTGCATGCACATCTGTGCAGTCTGATCAAGATCTGCAATAGTTGCCATTCAGTCAGTATCTTTGAGGTAAGCACCCCTTTCAACAGTTATTGGTACTGTCCAAATTGAAAGACGGACAAATTCATTAAACAAATTTTGCAGGGTAAGGGTAAATTTATTACCCTTGTAAAGTAGGAGCAAAATATCCTTTTATAAATCTTTGCAACCTTAAAATGAAACTTCAAAATGTATCAAAAGAATACAAAGATCTCTTACACTAAGCAACTCCTGAGAAAAAGAAATAACTGTGATCAAAAATAAAATGTCACAATTTCTCACTACATTGTATTTCACATCCCCATTGAAAAAGCTGTTACATAATCTGAAATAAATGAGTTTTTTCTTTATGTGTTAACACTAAACATGCATATTTGGTCTCACCACAGTTTAATCCTGTTTATCCAGTTATAAAAACCTTATACAATATCAGCACTTATTTCTTAAGTGTTTTCAATAGGTTTTTAAAACTCTAAATGAATTCAATCATTGTAAAACCATTTAATCCATTATAAATAAGATATGAATTACACAGGTGTTGCAAAAGAGCCAAGTTTTGATATATTCAGATTTACCCGGGCAAGACATGGGCCATTTAAAACATGGTTTCCAATATCTTCATAACTGACCCCTTCTAAGGATAATTGAAAAAGAATATGTTACAGTTTTGTAACCAGAATACAAGAAAGTTGTTTTAGTTCTTGTGGACAATGAAAGGTCTAAACGGAGAAAGATCAATTTTCATATTTCCTTTTCTTTTGAATTTATGTCTTTTTTAAATAGATATTTTGCCAAAAACTTAACTAAAATCCCTTTAATAGTCCTTAATAGACAATAGTTACTTTTCAGTAGCTTGCTTTCTATGCAATGTCTATACATTTTAGTGTCTTATGTGACCAGATTATTGCAGTTCTTCAACAATGTCAGTTTTGGTTTCTTTGCAGGCCAAACGAAGAACTAAATCTGCCCAAAACACAAATAATTAATATACATTTGTATATATCTTAAATGCAGTAAACTGGTAAAAATGTGAGAGAACATCATATAACAAAAACTCTTTTGCTTTAAATTTAATAGTCATTTGATGATATGTAAATAAAAATATAGCTTTAATAAATTTACCAGTATATTATATTATTTTATATTTGATAGGAGCTGTAATCCATCTGAAATGAGAGTAAATTAACTTCGCAAAATGATGTTGAAATGAAACACCGTCATTTAAATGCATAAATAAAAGCTGATATATACTGAAGTTTTGGAAGAAAAGGGACAACATGACTTTCAGCAATTTTTTTCATGAATTATTAAGGAGAAATATTAAGTAATTTCTCCAGCCGGCCTCCACTGGGCCTCAGAAAGTTGTAGCCACTTTTTGAGAGAAACTGCCAAATTGAAGTTGAATTGCTGAAATTTGGCCACATTTTAATAAAAATTCTTGTAGCAACTTTCAAAAATCTATAGCCAGTTCTTTGAATTTGTAGCATTTGGCTACATTGGCGAATGGCAGAGGAGTCCCTGTTCCTCGCTGAAAAATATAACTTTTTTCACTGGAACAGAAGCATAAAACTGGAAAACGTTTGACTGAAACATTTAAAAGACTTGAAATAAAAAGAAAGTCTGTTTTAACCATAAAATAATATATCTTTCACATGAAAAACCAGGCTTTCCATTTTCACTTTTGGGTCACAGGGTTCTCGGAAATGCTTAATTCTGCCTTATTTGTAAACATACTTTTTGGAAAAGGACCCCAAAATATTCCAACCATGATTCCCCAGGACGCATAGAAAAATTGTCGAACACATAGCTTACCGATTATACAAAAGAACTATCTTTTCAGAAGCTATTAATTGGCCTGTCAATCAAAGGCCGAGTTTGCGGTGGCTGCTTTGCGCTCTCAACAAGTCTTAGTAGTATGCGGTGGCTGCTTTGCGCTCTTGACCAATCAGATCATTGTTTTCCAATAACCACATGGTTAATTAAGGTAGTATTGTTTACGTAATAATCAAAACGCAACAAACTTTGATTAATGTGCTAAGTGTGTTGACCAATTTATTTTCATAACACACGGCTGAACTAATGCTTTTTACATTCGCCACAAATTTAGTGTTGGACTAAATGATGACTGAAAATAGCAGTGTTTGCAGGACAGTAACTGGGGAATAAAAATTATTCAAATCACTGCAAGTGACTGGAAAAAATTTCTTTTACAATATCTGGTACACAAAAATAGCTATAACTCCCAACTACTAATTTTTTTTCCAAATTTCAAAACAAAACTCCAAACTTGTTTGCTTCTCAGAAATGCGTAATACAGGATTCAGGTTTCCATCTGTAGTTAATGTATACATGTATATGTCAAGGTGAAACCTATATACAGTTTGCGAGCATTTTCTACTTTTAAAAGCACCTTTTGTTGTTACTGAATTTCAGTTGATTAAAAAGCAATGTATACTAAGATTAATATATCAATCAGACGAAATTCTTATGAGACTGACTTCGATTTAATTGATAAATTGATGAAGGTAATTTTTAACAGAAAGGAAATGACACAATTTTGCCTTTATTTCTTGAGGCAAGGATTAAATAACAGCACACTCACTGCACCGACGTCATAATGTCACAAGATAGTCATTACACAGGCTTAATGGGTAAATTGTTGTTAAAGCCATTTTAAAGATATGAAATAAAAATCTTTAACTAATTCACACAAGATCTTACAGTCTGGATTATCATCTTATTGAGCACTACGAAGACACAACTATAAAATTTTTTATGGACATTGTCCGACAATGATTATTTAAGACATATTTTTAAATATTTTCATTATACTAATATAAATTCCTAAATTTCATAAATGTGATACTGGCTACGAGCAAAAAACGCCATGCTTTAAAAACATATCGGAAAGAACAAGTTATATTGAAGGACCAAAATTACCATACATGATCAGGATTTCCTGTAATTTTATGTTACAGTAACTAATGTGTGCATATACCTTTTGGTTTTTAAATTTCTGTCTTGTTATACTAGCTGTATAACACTATAATAACAGGACCACACATTGTAAGTCTGCCTACATATCCTAAATGTAACATTATTTCAACGAAAAAATGGATAAAACTGTCTTTATTCTTAAAGGTTCTCCTAGGTATGTTAACTACAAGTATTTAAAACAATGCCATGAACAGTAAAAGACACCAAACTTTCTGAAAGTGCTGACACTCTTACTGGAGGGTAGTCCAACAAATTTGACACGATCCTACGAAATAACAAGTTATTTACATGTATCTTATGGGCAATTATGTCACTTGCGACATATGGCAAAATTTTTTATATTGGTGACAGACAGTCTTACCATCAAAACTTCGAAGGTCCGAAATAATGGAGGATAAATCCCAGTACACTGTCATGTAAAGTTATTTCTTTTATCGCTTGCGCATATTGCGGTGTAGATGCAGTAAACGTTTATCGTGTACAGTACACAGAAATACATTTTCACTAGAAAATTCGTACTTTTGGAAAATATTTGATAATTTTTAAATAAATCAATGAGGAATTGAATCCCCTTTTGATACATGTAGGTTTCATTGGAATTTATCTCAAATTTGCTATAAGATCAGCATTTAAACCCAAATTGGCAGTGGTGGCAATTTCATCGGAAATTTCCATCACTATTTTGGTTTTTCGAGTGTTTGCATATCATAAAACAATCTAGTCAAAATAATTCGACGTTCGGATTGTTTTATATTTGTGACGGGCAATCTAAACGTCAAAACTTTGAAGGACCAAAATAATGGAAGTTAAATCACAATACACATGCAGTCATGTAAAGTTATTGGTTTTATATGGCGTGTAAACACACGGTAAACGTTGATCGTGTACAGTACATACAAAGGTTTAATTCACCAGAAAATTTGTAATTTTTGATACTATTTAACAATTTTTACTCAGATTACTGAGAAATGGAATCCCCTTTCGATACATTAAGTTTTATTTTAATTTATGGCCAATTCGTGAAATAATCGGCATTTAAACATATAGCATGTAAAGTGTCGGCACCGATGAAAATTTCATCAGAAGTTGCTTCAACTATTTTGGTATTTTGAGTGTTTGACGCAAGTGGGGATATTGTCCATATGAATAAAATATCTCAATATTTCCTAGGATCACGTCAAATTAGTTGGACTAAAAACAATCCGACTGTAGAATCATTTTTTTAACTAACTGGAGGGGCAGTGCCTTTTCACAGAAAAATCCAAAATACCTCACTTTACAGATAAGCTGTGCTTAATTTCCTAAAGTCAGTTATACCTGTTTGTTCAAGTGCTTGAACCCCTTCCACCTCCAGAATATCCGGACTTTGATCGTTTTTCGTCTTTTTGTTCTTCTTTTTCTTTTTACCAGCTGACTTTTTCGATTTTTCTGTACCCATCTGAATTTTCTTACTGTTTTGTTTTGCACTATTGTTTTTATCCATATCAAAACTGTTGAAACAAACGTGTCGCTTCTTTCTTGTTTTGTGTGGCCGCCATATTGTTTACACCGAACAACACAGAAAAACGTAGCACCGAAATCAATATTTTTTTCACGAGACTGTGTTAGGAATACAAAAATACATTAAAAATAGCAATGTGATAAAATATGGGAATTATTTATTTCATCTCAAGAAAACGAATATCTTTATAATGTCATTTTGAATATGTTTTATTGTTGCTAAGGTAATTAGTTCGCGCACTACTTTCACGGTGAATCATTTTATTTTCGTATACGTGAAATTTAGTGCGCAGCGCGCGAGTTTAAAATGCAGGAATGTGTTGTCAAAGATTTTAGTGACGATGACGATGAGTTGCTGTCTAGGGCAATAGAGAATTGTAAATAGTTTATCGTTTTTGATAACTTTAATATTATTTAATTTCATGACATTGAAGAGAAATGTGTCAGTTTCAGGTTTATCATTAGTTTTCGCTATGACTAGATACCGGAAAGGGCCCTTTCCGCAAAAAGGACTTAACATGATCGGAAAGGGCCTGCCATATGTTTATTACTGGAATTTATTTAATTATTTTTTCATATTTCATTATGACATTATAAAAGAAAATAAATTATGAAAAAAAGTTATCATTTTTTTTATTTTTAAATGAATTATATAGACAAAATACGAGTAACGACTTAAACCGCGCTGATCGGAAAGGGCTTAACATGATCGGAAAGGGCCTGTCACATGTTTATTATTGAAAATTATTTAATTATTACTTCACATTTCATTTAACATATGAAAAAGACAATAATTCAAAATAAAGAAATCATCAATACTCGAATTTTAAATGAATTATAGACAAAACACGGGTCATGACATAAACCGCGCTGATCAGAAAGGGCTTAACATGATAAATGAATTACAAGAGACTTTTAATAATCTACTTTTAGACATCCACATTACTGTATGAATAACAGTCACAAATGATATCATATTCTATATCCTAAAAACTTTGAAGAATGAACAGTTTTCAAATATCTCATATATCGAAAGAAATACTTTTTAATAATTTATTTTATTCTTTATTTGATAAATTAAACATGATACATGAATGTAATTGATACAGATCAACTGAAAGTTTAATTATAACAAATATTCTTGAAATATACTTTTAAAAATTCATTGCCTATCGTTCTGTTTAAAGTACCTTAAGTACCTTATAATTGTTTATAACGAACGGAAACGTTATTCAAGAGTCACCTGTCAATCAACAAGTTGAGTAAACACCGATTGCTATACGTGTCAATCAAAAGGTTAAGGATGTTTTTACGGCTTTTCGTTGTTAAAATAATCTGCCATTGAGTAAATGATGCTTCATTCAAGGCGATTATCTGTCCAGTATAAAGAAATTGTTAGACCGTATTTGTTGCATGTCCTTTGTGTGTGCTTACAAATACACTGATTAATTCATATAATCAATAGGAGTGATAATCCAATCAAACTCTATCAGGACTAATCAGAGGCACGTGTTTGTTACGCCGCATATATTATGTTAATTCTGCTTTGACAATGAACGCAGTAAACGTTTTTGTAATTATATATTAAACATAATATAATTCTTTTGAAAAGTGATTTTTCATAATTTATTTTCTTCTTAATTTATCAAATTAAACATGAAGAAATTATTCAATTAGTTCCAGTAATAAACATACGGACTGTCCTTTCCGATCAGCGCCGTTTATGCACTGATACGTGTTTTGTGTATAATTCATTTAAAAATCGAATACTGACTTTTTTTCTGAATTTATTTTCTGTTTTATTTGTTAAATGAAATATGAAGAAATAATGATGAACTATGGGTAAATAAATAAATGATTTCCAATAATAAACATATAGCAGGCCCTTTCCGATCATGTTAAGCCCTTTTCGATCAGCGTGGTTTATGTACTAACGCATATATTGTCAATGATTCATTTAAAAATAAAAAAAATGTTATATCTTTTTATTTTTCGTAAGTTCTTTAATTTTTTGATTTGATAAAATGAACTATGGGTAAATAAATAAATAA
Organism: Mercenaria mercenaria; assembly: GCF_021730395.1. Taxonomy (NCBI): domain Eukaryota; kingdom Metazoa; phylum Mollusca; class Bivalvia; order Venerida; family Veneridae; genus Mercenaria; species Mercenaria mercenaria. The sequence continues at coordinate 8,715,075 of NC_069372.1, forward strand.
TTTCCAATAATAAACATATAGACGGTCTTTTCTGATAATGTTAAGCCCTTTCCGATCAGCGCGCTTTATGTACTGGTACGTATTTTGCCTATAATTAATTTAAAAATCAAAAATTGGTATATTTCTTTGTATGTTCTTTTCTTTTTGATTTGATAACTGAAATATGAAGAAATAAAAAAAAAACAATTTCCAATAATAAACATATTGCAGACCCTTTCTGATCATGTTAAACCCTTTTCGATCAGCGCAGTTTATGTCATGACCCGTATTTTGTCCATAATTCATTTAAAAATCGATATTGATAATTTTTTTATCTTCAATTATTTTATTTTTTATTTCTTGAATGAAATATGAAGAGACAATAAAATAATTTCCAATGATAAACATATAGCAGGCCCTTTCCGATCATTTTAAGCCCTTTCCGATCAGCGCGGTTTATGCTATGACTCGTATTTTGTGTATAATTCATCTAAAAATAACAAATTGATAACTTTTTTCATAATTTATTTTCTTTTATCTATATCATAATGAAATATGAAGAAATAATTAAGTATATCCCAATAATAAACATATGACAGGCCCTTTCCGATCATGTTAGGCCCTTTCCGATCAGATACCACGGAAAGGGCCCTTTCCGGTATCTAGTCATGCCCATTAGTTTTCGCTATGTACAGGTTGGGGAAGGTATTAAATTTAGCTAATTTAGCTTTTTATAACTAATATAGCTATATATGGCTAAAAATTGAACAAAAGAACTGCACGCTTCCATTAATTACTCTTAAACTGTAAATAGGTGCATATTAGTTACTTGCATATCAACTGAAGTTGGCATTTGTAACATTTCAGAGAAATAAAATAAATTATTTACGCAGTGTTCGAAATTCACAGTAGTCCGACAGCCTGTGGCTACCAAATTTCAGCTCGGGCTATCGATTTTCCACAGGTACAAGCCCGACTGGGCTACCGAATTTTCCTCATTTGTTTAAAAAAAACATGCTAATTAAACTAGTACTGCAATGTGGTTTTCCAGACTGAGAAACGCTGATGGAATTATTTGTTTTTGCACTCTTCAAAGACGTAACCGCAGCGCTAATTGGCTGAATACAAACACCTCTAGCGTAACGGATAATTTGATTAGCTTTCACACTTCTCGCGAAAATCTCACAAGTACCTGCAGTAGGCGGAGCTTAAATTATGCTATCAGCGTGTGTGTAAACGTGTATTCAGCACTCGGTATTACATCTTACAAATTGTCAACAGTCCAAGTTGCAGTAATTGGCGAGTGCGGATCCTAAAAAATCGGGCATAACAGTTTAGATTTCGTTTTGGCAAGGAGTGTCATGTCCGATGCTTTTGGACTCTGACGATGCTGGTCTGGACTGGAGTATTTCGAGTTAAAATGTTTAAAAAACATGGCAAACATGTACTGTAATCTCTGTATGTCTTTTTTATTACTTCAAACATGCATAGAGATGTCTGTAAAACAAAATGTTATATGGTGCAAAAGTTATGTATTTTAAGGTGTTAAAGTTCGGGCTAGTGAAATTGGTGTCGGGCTTGGAAAATTTTTAATCTGGTAGCCCAAACGGGCTATTGGATTCAAATCTGAATTTTGTACACTGTTTACGGATGCGTTTTTTCAGAAATAATTCAATTTCTCCTTCCATCACACAAAGTAAATCTGATAAGCACACAAAACAAATTATTTTTTCACAATGTTTCTAATTTTCAGCTCTTCTTTCCTAAGCACTCTTAACACATCTACATTGTATGAAAATATGTTCAGAAAGTTGTCATTTGTGAAAAATCTGTGATATCACACACAGTGTGCGACATTAACGGTAGCCCGATCGCCAATGGCTACGAAAATTTGACTCGGGCAACAGAAAATCGGCAGACCGTAGCCTGTCGGGCTATGAAAAATTCTGAGGAATAAATTTACCAAAAAGATCATTGCAAACATGGGAGCAAAATAGTTGCTTTGAAGCTTCAAACTTCGCTCAAATCCAATCTCTAAGCGAATTCAAGTTGCCCGAATTTTTTTTTGGATGCACACCCGCTAATCTTTTGACAATTTGCACCATGTCATAATGTGCGTTGAATACACATACACACTCGCCGATAGCATAATTTAAGCTCCGCCTACTTCAGGTCAGCGTTCGACACTAACTTTTTTGCCAGGTATCCCGAAGGAATACCTGCTGGGAAATTTAGGAATCCCTGCTGAAAATTAGGAGTCCCTGATAACAAAATGTGGTAAGAACATGAAAAAACTAAAATCTAACAAACACAACTGTTTACAGTACTACATGTATTTTATTTCCACTTTATTTCCATTTTACATCAATGACAACAATAGCTTGTATGACTTTTGCTGTAAAAGAATAATGTCATTTCTGTCCAAGTCCTCTTCCCCCTCATCTTCACTACCATCGCACTCCTCTGCCATTTGTTGTAGTTCGTCTAAATGTATGCCGCCTAGTTCATTCCCCCTTATAACCCCCTTATTTGTAATCATTTTTTTGACATAAAAAAAAATTCCAAAAAGTCTCTCTTAAATAAAAAAAAATTCAAAAAAAAAAAAAAATGTTCCGACCTACCTACCCTAATTTTTTGAGCATGTTACCAGATACAAAGATTTTTTAGGCCTTATTAATGCAACTCCCACAGACTTTATCTAAAACTAGTACATTGGTCATAACAGATTTTCTTAAACATTTCATATTTTAGTTGTTTTATTTTGCACATTGCCTAAAAGTGGGTGGGGTTTAGTGTTTGCATGCTTTTATCATCAGCAAATTCTTCTAAATAAGAGCTGCTTTGGCAACAGTGATCATATTTTTCGTAAATGCAGACGTTTTATTGGCTTTTTATTTTAGTTTGTACTAGAAAAATCTTGTAAGAAATGATAAAAATGTTCGAAAATGTCGGTCTAGAAAACGAGTGACAAATACGAAAAACAAAAGTAACAGTTAAAGTTCTTGAAAAGATAACTGTTTTAACTTTATTTTCTCATCATACCACGTATAATTTCTGCTTATTTAATTTGTTTTGCCCAAACAAAGCCTCGGCAATGATAATAAATTTGTTATAGACCGTAACGGCCGACCGGCTCATGTAATCGTATCGAGCACACAAAATAATGGTACAAACACGATAATCTAAGGCTGCATTGTTTATCAATTAACTTGTAAACATTGATCAATAAACACCTTTGATAATGACAAGGCATATTGTACTAAATACAAACCGCGAGATAAGCACGTGTCATATGGCGCGTGGCGTGACTGACATCTGTCGGTAGCTAATTAACATACGACGCTCCGCCTACTGCTATATTTCCGCTTGTGCCGGCTAACAATATTGAAATTCACTGGGATTTTGATTGACAGGGGGCAGAACTATCGAACTTGGAACGCATCTAAGTAAATTTTCGCGTGTCAAGCCGACGCACATGCCGTAATTTATGCGGGTAAAATACGAGTTTTTCTCGATTTTCGCGGGTCAAAACCCGAGACCTCGGGTCAACTGAACGCCCTGGAAGCCTTAGCAAAAGACCGATGTTTGAGCGAACAAGACTGGGGAATTTCATTTTTTTAGAATCATATTTTATCTGAAAATCAAGAGTCCCGACGGAACACCGAAATTGTGAACTTTAGGATCCCTTGCGGATTTTTGGTGTCCTCGGGATCCCGGGACACCGTTAGTGTCGAACGCTGCAGGTACTTGTGAGATTTTCGCGAGAAGTGTGAAAGCAAATCAAATTATCGGTTTCACCAGAGGCAATTGTAATAGGCCAATCAGCGCCGCGGTTACGTCTTTGACACTTAGCATTTAATTGTCAACACGTGCGAGTCGTTTTCTAAAGAATTGTCAATTACATATGCGATTAATTGGAATTATAGACACAATTATTTGGTATCCATGGTAAAAGAACGGCATGTAAAGTATTAACTTCGTAAAACTAACTTTGATGGATGAATTGATTTGAATACCGGTATGTATTTCTAGGTTTGATACAGTTTACTTTCAGTTTTATTCGAATGAGAAACTGTTCACACAAGTGGTGACTCGGTATAAATGTGTATGGTAAAATGATGTAACTAAGAAAATGAGTGGTCATTGAATCAATTCACAGCGTCGAGGTAGAGATATAAAAATTAATGGAGTCTTCCAACTTCTCCCTAAAGTCTCCCCACTTCTCCTTAAATCTGTTTGAGGGATAATTGACTTCTCCCAAAAAAATAATGGGCCTAGCGAGACCCCTGGTCAGTCTACTGCCAAGCTATTTCTTGTCTACCATGTCTACAAAGCTGTTTAGATCTCTTTTCATGACTCTGTGTCTTTGAATTTCTGCACAATTTTGTGAACACTGTTTCAGATTTTGAAATCAATTCTGAAAAACTCATACAAATTTCTGAAATATATCAATATTCACCAACCTACAGCAGTATATCGAAAGAAATTAAATATTACTAGAATGAATGTCTTGTTCATTCTTGAGCGAAAAATTAGTGGGGCTACGAAAAATTCTGTCGGGCTACAAAAAATTGGAAGTCTGTAGCCCCTTTGGCTACGGTTTAAAAAGTTAATGTCGCACACTGCACACAACATGTTTTATAGCTTGCATGTATAATGTGTAACCAATGTAAAAAATTCAAAAACTAGGTCACCAGGTCAGATAAAAAGTAAAGCCTGTTAACAATCTAGAAGCCACATTTATAACTGTATCTTCATGAAACTTGGTCAGAATGTTAATCTTGATGATCTTTAGATCAGGTTCAAATCTAGGTCATGTGGGATCAAAAACTAGGTCACAAGGTCAGATTAAAGGAAAAACTAGCAGGGGTTCCATTTGACCCGGGAGATTTTCAAAAGACGCTCAAAGGACCCGGCAGAATACTTGCCTGTGCGTCCTTCGGGACCCGGGGGCATTTTCCTTTGATAATCCTTTTTCTTATCATTAATTTCCTTCAGTAAAACTATTTCCACGATAGACACGTGTATTCAAAATAGACACTCGCGGTCATGCTCTACAGCTTTTGATCTCTGCTAAATCCCGCCCTTTCGCCTGTAGACATGCCTCGCTGATTTTTATCAGCAAGTTACGTCACGGCGAGTGCACATAGGTAACAAGAAATCAATGAAGTGTTGAAATTAATTGATAAAGCGAATCCTGTGTACTGTCAAAAAAGGCGCCAATTATTAAATTATCGTAAGCAGCTGATTACCGAGCATGTGGAAAGTGCCCTGCAAGATTTTCTCATGCCAACTTTAAATTAGACCATTGTTTAGTGATCATATCGTAATTTCAACAAGAAACTTCACAAATTTTGATGAATTTCGAAAGCAAAAATAAGTTTAGAATGTCCGTTCACGGGTCTAATTACACCCAGTGGACACCAGGGCATGCTAACATACATGGGAATGACAAAGCTGACACCCTTGCTAAAGAAGCGGCCAAGGAGGCTGAAGACATGGAGGCAGAGGAGTTTGATCAGCCAACCAGTCAGACAGAAATACGTGCTGCAGCATCGCTGGCTACCTGTGACAAATGGCAACGCAGATGGGAAATTTCAGAAAGTGGGCGAACTCTCTTCCAGTATCAACAGAAAGTCAAGCGTAACAAGGTAAACTTTGATGGCCTACCGCATCAAAGAAGCATATTGGCACTACAGAGTGGTTACTGCTTGAAAGACTACAATTACAAAGTTGGTTTGACTGACTGTCCATACTGCGAACGTAGAAGTCGTGAGACAATAGAGCACTTTTTATGTGAATGCCCTATATACAACAATGCAAGGGAAAAGGCAAAGAAAGAGATGTTTCTCTTGACAGGTATATCAGTCTTCAGTGAGAAGCCCTTCCTAACCATTGAAGAAAATGACCCCTACGAAGAATGGCGACGGGCACTCAACAACGAACTGAATGATTTCATAGAAGCCACCAAGCGTTTTGGTTCCCGTGGTCCGAGAAATTTTCTCGCGTAACCACTTTTAAACATAGACATATATACATAATTCATAACAATACCTGAGTGTTTTGTACCCGAGAGATCCTACCGGAAGTAGACGATACCGACGAAGCATTCAATCGGCCAAGTTTTAGGCTGTGACTCAACTCAACTCATATAATAATAATTATGCATATTTCCAAAATTCCTAAAAAAAACCTGACTTTCAATGCAGTTTTTTATGATAAGTAGCATCATTATTTGAGGAACTATCGCTGATTTAGCTTAGTTTGCCAAATAAACTGAGCAAAAACTACTTTCCGATGACATTCTGAAAGTGTAATAGTATTCGGATAGTACATTTTGGATACATTTTTCTAGAGTGTTATAGCACTGTTCTGTTATTAAAAATGAAATGAAATATTGAAGAAAAACCTAATTAAAATAACATGAATTTTGATAAATATTAGTTTACAATATGAGACTATATGACCTGAGACTGACATTTTTATTATGCTGTAACATGATCTTGGGTTTATTGTTTTCTTCTAGGTAAAGATCTACGTATTACTGAATAAAAAAATATAGTAAATTATATTGACGTGTTGGGACAGGACTCCTGTATTTTGGATAAGGACCCTTCAAAATTTGGGCCCAAGGGTCCTGGGACTCTTGGGTTTTCGGGTCTAGTGGAACCCCTGAACTAGTAAACACTCTAGAGGCCACATTTATGACCATATCTTAATGAAACTTGGTCAGAATGTTAAATTTGATGATCTTTAGGTCAATAGGTCAGGTGAGCGATACAGGGCCTTCATGGCCCTCTTGTTTATTACTTGCCATAGGGAAAAATCGAGACCACTTTCCTGTGGTACAACTTGCATGTTACATTGAATTTCTAGGTGTATTTTGACCTATCTCTATCCGGTAAAGTCTAATAGAATTTTTTTTTTAAGGATTAATTTCCCTTTGGTGTTACTATAAATAACTTATATGATAACTTTTTTTAGGTTTTTATATATGCAAATTTTTATCCAAGTGTTTTGTTATAACATATTGTATATATAGTACAATATTGTTTATACATCATTGACAGATATCAGTTTATTATTTTATACTGCAGTAGAAAAATTAGGTGCCTTCCAGTAGGGGACTTTGTATTGCATGGCAATACTTTATTCACTTGTTTACACTGTCCCGTGACTTTTGAACATGGCCAAGGTAAGAGGGTGCGCACCATATACCGGTTTAAGTTTCACAGTAATGTTTTTGCCACTGACAGTTACAAGGCCATGCCCTTCTGTGTTCCTTAATTTGTTTGTTTTGTCCTCTTGTGTTTGCTAACTGTATGTGTGTGTGTGTTGGCATTGTGCACATCTGTGTGCTGTGAGTTTTGTTTTGGGGATGCTGCATTTTTAGCTCGACTATTCATAGAATAGTAGAGCTATTGGACTCGCCCATGCGTCGGCGTCTGCATCCCGATTTTGGTTAAGGTTTTGTATGTAAGCTGGTATCTCAGTAACCACTAGTGGAAATGGATTGAAACTTCACACACTTATTCACTGTGACAAACTGACTTACATTGCACAGGTTCCATAACTCTATTTTGATTTTTTACAAAATTATGCCCCTTTTTCGACTTAGAAATTTTTGGTTAAGGTTTTGTATGTAAGCTGGTAACTCAGTAACCACTTGTGGGAATGGATTGAAACTTCACACACTTATTTACTGTGATGAACTGACCTACATTGCACAGGTTCCATAACTCTATTTTGCTTTTTTTACAAAATTATGCCCCTTTTTCGACTTAGAAATTTTTGGTCAAGGTTTTGTATGTAAGCTGGTATCTCAGTACTTACTAATGGGAATGGATTGAAACTTCACATACTTGTTCACTGTCATGATCTGACATGCACTAAGCAAGTCCCATAACTCTACTCTTTTTTTTTTTCAAAATTATGGCCCTTTTTCGACTTAGCAGTTTTTGGTTAAATTTTTGTATGTAATCTGATATCTCATTATCCACTAATTGGAATGGATTGAAACTTCACACACTTGTTCACTGTCATGATCTTACATGCACTGTGAAGGTCCCATAAGTCTGCTTGGCATTTTTACAAAATTATACCCCTTTGATTTAGCAGTTTTTGGTTAAGTTTTTGTATGTAAGCTGGTATCTCAGTATCCACAAATTGGAAAGGATTGAAACTTCACACACTTGTTCACTGTCATGATATGACATGACTGACATGCAGTGCAGAGGTTCAATACCTCTACTTTGCATTTTACAAAATTATGCCCCTTTTTCAACTTTTGTATTCAGTCAATTGACAAGGCTGTTGAATAGTCGAGCGTTGCTGTCCTCCGACAGCTCTTGTTGGAACATGGCATTCCCTGTTTGATATTTATTCTTGTTTTTTTTTAGCATTCAATAGAGAATAAATAAACGCCAGCTGATACTAACATAGATATTGCACACTATTGACACTGTCATTGGAGTATTCTGGACCGTAACATGTCTTTCAAATAGATTTATAACCACAGTGCCATAGATACAAGCATTTTTCCCCATTGAAAGACAGCAAAACATTTAAAAATGATGCTACTGTATGGAAGGGGAGGCATAATCCTGCCAGGAATATCAAATTTGCTGTTGAGAATTGCATTTCATCAGTATTCAAACCTTCGAAAAATATTGGAGGAAACAATTATTGGAAGTAAGATTTAACAAGAAATTGAAAACCACAGGGGAAAATATTTTTTGAGGGGGAAATTTGGTTCCCTGAAACAACCTCAAAAATCATTGTCTTGTGTTAACTTATTATTATAATAAGTACAAGAACTTACTTTTTCATGAAATCAGTTTTATAGATGGGCCGTTCCATGAGAAAACCTGTATTAGTGACATAATATAAACATTGCATAATAAGTAGTTTAAAATACTGGAAAATCATTGTTTTTCTCATGTTCATGCAGAAACTAGAAACACAATACAGTTACTTAGAAGGGAAATCAAATCCGACAATATTTTACTAATAGTTTTCATTTGATTTGTTCAAAGGGAAATTTCATCACATAAAAATAAAAGAGACATATATCTGTTTTCAACGCTTGGCAGTTTATAAAAATTTCAGCTTCTGCTTCTTACGGAAGAAATTGTGTGCTGCTTTACACAGATGAAAATCTGAACACTATATTAAAGCTGACCTTGCTAAATTTCTATAATGATCACGTTCATCTTCCAACGTGGACAGTACCATTTACTGTTAATAGGGATGCTTACCAAAAGATACTGGCTGAATAGCAAACAGTGCAGATCATGATCAGACTGCATGAATGTGCAAGCTGATCATGATCTACACTGGTCGCAAAAGCAGAATTAATCATGTCCAGCACGGTTAGGGTTAAAGCTGACTAAACATAATTCATGCATTCTTAAAGTTTTTTTTGCAGATGAAACCACTTCAAACCCTATCACAAACAATGCTGAACGTGTTATTCCTGTTGTTACTAGTGAAGGTGAACTTGGATCTCCCCTGTCAAGGTTTAGACCAGGATATCTGTGGGTATCTGACCTGACTAGACAGAACTGGTGTGAGCAACAGTTGTACTATAGCTTCACAGTGCCTTCAGTAGTGGAAGAAAATCCCGTCATGACTGAAGGTTCCAGCCTTCATCTAGCAAGAGGTATGTATTATTATGTCATTGGGAGGTATATTGTTTACAGTCAGTGTATCTAAGCTGTCTGTCTGTCAGCTATCACATTTAACTTCTCCATAACCACTGGCTGGATGTCAACCAAACTGGAGTGGTTGGTATTATTTCTGGTGGTGCATTCATCCTGTTTGGTTATGTCACTGGAACATTTGACTGGGGTTGTTTATTGTGGTACCATTTGTGGTCACTTTTGAAAACAACGATATAAGCTTGAACTTATTGATCAGTACAAACTACAGCCAAATTTCTTCTTTTTATGCCCGGGGCATCTACTGATGTGGGAGGCATATAGTGATTGTCCTGTCCGTCTGTTCGTTCGTCCGTCCATGCGAGGTTAACCAAATGGGATCGTTTCCTCTAGCACCAATACCCCTAACTAGAATGACTTGATACTAATGCAGATGTAACCTGTGACCATTCCTCATCTTCACACATCACCTGACCTCATATTGACCTTGACCTTGAACTTGACCTCATTTTGGACTTAGGTTGCTTTGTATTGACAAGGCTGCCACCGGGGACATAAGGCGTTTATTGAAGGCATCTCCTTGTCCAGTATATTTTACAGACTGCAATACATGAGTGTTGTCAAAAAGTGCTATATAGAACTTGCTGAAAAGTCATTTTTAGCTCGACTATTCATAGAATAGTAGAGCTATTGGACTCGCCCATGCGTCGGCGTCCGCGTCCGCGTCGGCGTCCGCGTCCCGATTTGGTTAAGTTTTTGTATGTAACCTGGTATCTCAGCAACCACTTGTGGGAATGGATTGAAACTTCACACACTTATTCACTGTGATAAACTGACTTACATTGCACAGGTTCCATAACTCTATTTTGCTTTTTTACAAAATTATGCCTCTTTTTTGACTTAGAAATTTTTGGTTAAGGTTTTGTATGTAAGCTGGTATCTCAGCAACCACTTGTGGGAATGGATTGAAACTTCACACACTTATTCACTGTGTTAAACTGACTTACATTGCACAGGTTCCATAACTCTATTTTGCTTTTTTACAAAATTATGCCCCTTTTTCGACTTAGAATTTTTTGGTTAAGGTTTTGTATGTAAGCTGGTATCTCAGTACTCACTAATGGGAATGGATTGAAACTTCACACACTTGTTCACTGTCATGATCTGACATACACAAAGCAGGTTCCATAACTCTGTTTTGCTTTTTTACAAAATTATGCCCCTTTTTCGACTTAGAATTTTTTGGTTAAGGTTTTGTATGTAAGCTGGTATCTCAGTATCCACTAATGGGAAAGGATTGAAACTTCACACACTTGTTCACTGTCATGATATGACATGCAGTGCAACGGGTCAATAACTCAACTTTGCATTTTACAAAATTATGCCCCTTTTTAAACTTAGGAGTTTTGGGTTAAATTCTTATATGTAAGCTGGTATCTCAGTACCCACTAATGGGAATGGATTGAAACTTCACACACTTGTCCACTGTCATGAGCTGATAAGCACTATGCAGGTTCCATAACCCTATTTTGCTTTTTTTAAATATTGCCCCTTTTTCGACTTTCGTATTCATTCAGTCGACAAGGCTGTTGAATAGTCGAGCGTTGCTGTCCTCCGACAGCTCTTGTTGCTTTTACTTTTAATTTGCAGTTTCTGTATTAAGTTCAGAATATGTCTCCCCCCACTGGGGGGGTGGGGGGGGGGAGACATATTGTTTTTGCCCAGTCTGTATGTCCGTCCTTCTGTTCATCCATCCGTCACACTTCATTTCCGATCAATAACTGGAGAACCATTTGACCTAGAACCTTCAAGCTTCATAGGGTGGTAGGGCTTATGGAGTAGACGACCCCTTTTGTTTTTGGGGACCGGGTCACTCCATTAAAGGTCAAGGTCACAGAGGCCTGAACATGGAAAAACATTTCCGACCAATAACTTGAGAATGACTTAACCGAGAATGTTGAAACTTCATAGGATAATTGGTCATGCAGAGTAGATGGCCCCTATTGGTTTTGGGGTCACTCCATTAAAGGTCAAGGTCACAGGGGCCTGAACATTGATAACCATTTCCGATCAATAACTTGAGAACCACTTGACCCAGAATGTTGAAACTTCATAGGATGATCAGACATGCATAGTAGATGACCCCTATTGATTTTGTGGTCACTCTTTTAAAGGTCAAGGTCGCAGTGAACAGAACATGGAAATCTATTTCTAGTCAGTAACTTGAGAACCACTTGACCCAGAATGTTAAAACTTCATAGGGTGATAGGACTTACAGAGTAGATGACCCCTACTATTTTTTGGGTTACTCTATTAAAGGTCAAGGTTGAAGCGAACAGAACATAGAAATCCATTTCAAGTCAATAACTTGAGAACCATTTGACCTAGAACCTTCAAATTTCATAGGGTGATAGGACTTACAAGGTAGATGAAGTGATATTGTTTTTGGGGTCACTGCATCAAAGGTCAAGGTCACAGTGGGCTGAACATAGAAAAACTTTTCAGTCAATAACTTGAGAACCACTTGACCCAGAATGTTGAAACTTAATAAGATGATTGGACATGCAAAGCAGATGACCCCTACTGACTTTGGGGTCACTGGATCAAAGGTCAAGGTCACAGGGAAAACCGTTTCCAATTCATAACTTGAAAATAACTAGGCCGAGAATGTTGAAACTTAGTGGGATGATTGGACATGCCAAGTAGATGATGCCTATTGAAGTCAAGCATCAGTGTCTTTTTTGACTTTTGCTCCTGTCCCCTATTTACTTCTTGCCTATACCTATGCACTGGGGGAGACATGCGCTTTTCTACAAAAGCATCTTCCAGTTTCAGACATTTATAATGTCTTGAGGGATGCCCCTTCACAGTACGTTTAGATGATAAAGGATGAGAGATTTTATTTTCAGAACTGGCTGTCCATGATGTAGTTCAAGTGAAAGTTACATCAAATGAAGACATTTGGGCAATCAAAGTATTGAACCTACTATCATCACTGGTATCTCTTCTCAATGGGCAGACCATTGCTAGAGAGGTACCAATATTTGGGGCTCCTTTTAATGAGGATGTGTTTATTGTGGGACTGATTGATGAACTTCGATTTGATCCTTCGTCTTTCCAGTTAGATTTATGGGAATTTAAGACACGTAAATATAAATCTATGCCATCTAAATCACAGCAAGCACAGCATAGATTACAAGTTATGCTGTATAAGAAACTGTTTGATGATTTAGTAAAGGGGAAATTGTCCAAAGAAGTGATTGCAAAACATTTGAAATTGGATTTGAATAGAACTTTCGGAAGTGATATTCAAGAAACAATAGATGGTAAAGGTATGACAGGTACAAATCTTCACCAACTGTTAGATGTGCTGTTTCATAGAATACAATGCATTACATGCATCAGGGAAATTGGAATAGAATATGAACATCAAAGTAGTAAGGAATCTATAGGGATACACAGTGTTGATTATAATGATGAAGAACTGGTAATGTTGTTTCGAGATTATCTCCAATTTTGGCGAGGTCAGAGGGAAGTTAGGGGTGTGGACATAGAGGAAGCATGGAAATGTCAGTCATGTGACTTTGCTGATGTGTGTGATTGGAGGAAACTCAAAGCAGAACAATATTCCAAAGTTGGAAATAGTAAAAGTAAAGTTACTCATAAATAAGTTCACATGATGTTCTGGAACTGGAAATATAAAGCAAGTCCCAATGAGTGTCATTTATTGATACATAAGTTACCAGCCCTGGCATTTTCTATATATGTGAACTTGAAGTAGGCCCAAATTAATGACTTGTTAGTTACCAGCTCTGGCATTCTGGAAGTGTGAATACAAAGCAAGCCCACTCAAAAAAGTTACCAGCTCAAACATTCTGGAAGTGTGAATACAAAGCAAACCCACTCAAAAAAGTTACCAGCTCAAACATTCTGGAAGTGTAAATACAAAGCAAGCCCACTCAAAAAAGTTACCAGCTCAAACATTCTGGAAGTGTGAAGACAAAGCAAGCCCAAAGTAATGACTTATAAGTAACCAGCTCTGACATTCTTGAAGTGTGAAGATAAAGCAAGCAGAAATTTAACTCCTGAGTTACCTTTTCTGGCATTTTTGAAGAGTGATAACAAAGCAAGCCCTGTGAAGACGAAACAGCCCAAATAAATGGCTAATAAGTTGCTAGCTCAGGCACTATGGAAGTGTGAAGACAAAGCAAGACCATATTAATGACTCCTAAGTTACCTGTTGTGGCATTCTGGAAGTGTGAAGACAAAGCAATTCCAAGTAAATTACTCTCCAGTTACCTGTTGTGGTATTCTAAAGAAGTTGAGACAAAGCAAGCTCAAGTGTGAAGAAAATGGGACCCATAAGCTACCAATCCTGTCATTCTGAATTGTGTGAAGATGAAGCAAGCCCAAATTAATGCCTCCTTAGTTACCAGCTCAGACATTCAAGAAAAGTGGACAAAGCAAGCCCAAATTAATGACTCATTTATAAGTTTAAGTCTCAGGCATTCTGGAAGTGTGGAGACAAAGAAAGCTCAATTGTAATTTATACAACTCCAAAGTTACCTGTTGTGGCATTCTGAAGTTGTGAAGACAAAGTGATCAATAAGAAATCAAGCCTGTCAGTTTGAAAGTGTGATGATGAAGTAAGCCCAAAATTAATGACTCATAAGTTATCATCACAAGCATTCTGGAATAGTGAAGATGAAGTAAGTCGAAAACCTAGTGACATTTTGGTGTGAAGTTGAGCAAATCCAAATAAGTGACTCATAGTGAGATGTGAATGTAAAGTAAGTGTGGAAGGACTATAAGTAAAGTAAGCTGCAGTAACATCTCAGTGATGTAGAAGAAAGGGCAAAGTAAAATAAGTAAGTGTGTTACATGTATAAATTCATGTAATTTGTTTGAGAAAAAATAGGTACTACTCTTAAGCTTTGTTTTGCAAATTTTTGTTAAGTGTTTTTTTGTGTAGAAATTCTACTAAGTTTATATTTATGCCCCGCTTCGAAGAAGGAGGGGTATATTGTTTTGCAGATGCCTGTAGGTCGGTCGGTCTGTATGTAGACCAATCCGTTTCCGGATGATAACCAGCAGATGACCTTATTGATTTTGAGATGAGTAGGTCAAAGGTCAAGGTCACAGTGACCCGGAACACTTAAATGGTTTCCGGATGATAATTCAAGAACGCTTGGGCCTAGGACCATGAAAGTTGATAGGGAGGTTGGTCATGAGCAGCAGATGACCCCTATTGCTTATGTGATTAGTAGGTGAAAGGTCAAGGTCACAGTGACCCGGAACAATTAAATGGTTTTCGGATGATAACTCAAGAATGCTTGGGTCTAGGGTCATGAAAGTTGATAGGGAGGTTGGTCATGAACATGAACAGCAGATAACTCCTATTGATTTTGAGGTCAGTAGGTCAAAGGTCAAGGACACAGTGACCTGAAACAGTTAAACGGTTTCCGGACGATAACTTGAGAATGCTTTGGCCTAGGATCACAAAGCTTGATAGGGAGGTTGGTCATGACCAGCAGATGACCGTTATTGATTTTGAGGCCACTAGGCCAAAGGTCAAGGCCACAGTGATCCGGAACATTTTAAAACGGTTTTCAGATGATAACTCAAAAAAGCTTGGGCCTAGGATCACGAAACATAATAGGGAAGTCGATCATGACCAGCAGATGACTCCTATTGATTTTGAGGTCAATAGGTCAAAGTTCAAGGTCACATTGACCCAGAACAGTAGAACTTTTGTGTACAGTGACCAAGTAAGTTCTGTTCCTTGTGCAGTTACTGAATGCATCAAGGGTGGGGGAGCATTTCGTGTTCTACAAGCTCTTGTTCAAGATTTAGACAGTCAGGGGTGTAACTAAAATAAGTTACCAGAATTGTAACCTAAAGCAGTTATTTTTTAACAATGTAAGATTTGTTTTGCTTGAATCATGAAATTTGACCAGAACATTTTTGTAACTTTTTAGCTCACCTGTCACAAAGTGACAAGGTGAGCTTTTGCGATCGCGCAGGGTCCGCGTGCGTCCGTGTGTCCGTAAACTTTTGCTTGTGACCACTCTAGAGGTCACATTTTTCATGGGATCTTTATGAAAATTGGTCAGAATGTTCATCTTGATGATATCTAGGTCAAGTTCGAAACTGGGTCACGTGCGGTCAAAAACTAGATCAGTAGGTCTAAAATAGAAAAACCTTGTGACCACTCTAGAGGTCAAATTTTTCATGGGATCTTTATCAAAGTTAATCAGAATGTTCATCTTTATGATATCTAGGTCAAGTTCGAAACTGGGTCACGTGCAGTCAAAAACTAGGTCAGTAGGTCTAAAAATAGGAAAACCTTGTGACCACTCTAGAGGTCACATTTTTCATGGGATCTTTATGAAAGTTGGTCAGAATGTTCATCTTGATGATATCTAGGTCAAGTTCGAAACTGGGTCACGTGCCATCAAAAACAAGGTCAGTAGGTCTAAAAATAGAAAAACCTTGTGACCTCTCTAGAGGCCATATATTTCACAAGATCTTCATGAAAATTGGTCAGAACGTTCACCTTGATGATATCTAGGTCAAGTTCGAAACTCGGTCATGTGCTATCAAAAACTAGGTCAGTAGGTCAAATATTAGAAAAACCTTGTGACCTCTCTACAGGCCATATTTTTCATTGGATCTGTATGAAAATTGGTCTGAATGTTCATCTTGATGATATCTAGGTCATGTTCGAAACTGGGTCACATGCTATCAAAAACTAGGTCAGTAGGTCTAAAAATAGAAAAAACCTTGTGACCTCTCTAGAGGCCATATATTTCATGACATCTTTATGAAAATTGGTCAGAACGTTCACCTTGATGAAAAACTAGGTCAGTAGGTCAAATAATATAAAAACCTTGTGACCTCTCTAAAGGCCATATTTTTCATTGGACCTGTATGAAAATTGGTCTGAATGTTCATCTTGATGATATCTAGGTCAAGTTCGAAACAGGGTCATGTGGGGTCAAAAACTAGGTCAGTAGGTCTAAAAATTAAAAAACCTTTTGACCTCTCTAGAGGCCATACTTTTCATGGGATCTGTATGAAAGTTGATCTGAATGTTCATCTTGATGATATCTAGGTCAAGTTTGAAACTGAGTCAACTGTGGTCAAAAACTAGGTCAGTAGGTCTAAAATTATTAAAATCTTTTGACCTCTCTAGAGGGCATATTTTTCAATGGATCTTCATGAAAATTGATCTGAATGTTCACCTTGATGATATCTAGGTGATTTTCGAAACTGGGTCATGTGCGGTCAAAAACTAGGCCAGTAGGTATAAAAATAGAAAAACCTTGTGACCTCTCTAGAGGCTATATTTTTCATGAGATCTTCATGAAAATTAGTGAGCATGTTCACCTTGATGATATCTAGGTAAAGTTCGAAACAGGGTCACATACCTTCGAAAACTAGGTCAATAGGTCAAATAATAGAAAAACCTAGAGACCATAATTTTCAATGGATCTTAATGAAAATTGGTCAGAATTTTTATCTTGATAATATCTAGGTCAAGTTCAAAACTGGGTCACATGAGCTCAAAAACTAGGTCACTATATCAAATAATAGAAAAAACGACGTCATACTCAAAACTGGGTCATGTGGGAAGAGGTGAGCGATTCAGGACCATCATGGTCCTCTTGTTTCAGTTATCAAAAACTGTTCTCAACAAGGGCAATAACCTGCTTTCTTTTTATTAAAGATTATATTAGTCTATTTAAGATTGGTTTCCCCTCTGAAAATATTAACTGAAAACAGTTATTCCCTATACAAATTAAGCAATATGTACATAATTTCTTGCTGTCTGAAACTTGTTCTGCGCAGGCGGTCAAGATTGAAAACAGTAGTCTGTTAAAAAGCACTTGAGCTAAACCTTTGAATGTTTGTGTCTTGACCTCTCTAAATAAAACTTATCCTTTCTTATGTTAGATTATAAAGTCATGTTAAAAGAATATTAATTCAGTAATGAGGCGTGTTTTAAGAAGCATACTACGGAATATGTAAAATGGCCTCTAGACACCACCTTAAATAGCAGGTATAACCATGATAACAGGAGCATGTATCAAAGTATTTATGCTATCAGATGACTGCAAGTGATAAAATGACTCTGTTTAGTTATGTAAATGTTAAATAACTATATTATCAAGAGATGTAATTTACAAAAAGCTGTGCAAATGATCAAAACAATACCTGGTTTGTTTCCAGAGATATTGAAGGAAACACTTAGCTACGGGATGGTACATGTCAGGACAGACAGACTGACCGCCCTATAGTCCAACTAAAGCACCCTGTATTTCACACCTTGAAACCACAATAATAATACAACTTCATATATATACATGTAATTATGGTTCAGTGAAACTCTGGGATATTTATACAGAAACGGTATATGAAAAAACTCACTTGATAATCTAGAAACAAAGAAGAACATTCAGTTTCACTTGTCTATTTCTATCTTTGTTCTTCAACACGGAGCAAATTATTCGCCATTAAAAGCCGACTCCGTACAACAAGTACATAACTCTACATTGCTTTTTTCAAGAATTATGGCTCAAGAATATATAGAAAAAAAAATCAGATGAGTGTCTACACCCGCAAGTCGGTGCTCTTGTTTTAAACTGTTTTTTCATTGTCCACAACAACCTGTTCTAGTGATAGTTTCCTCTTTGTTAGGGCAGGATTCCTTGTGTTTTCCAAAAACTCGACATACGGTGGCGATCTTTCTAGGACATCTGTAACCTGAAAAATTACATAAATTTGGTTACTTTATACATTCTGAAATAACCGTTAATTTTTTTTAAGGAATATCAAAAACTCTTAACAATTTCTGATTTATCTTATTATACTATAATTCAAAATAATCATTCCAAACACACTTTAATTTATCTGAAGAAGACTTCAAGTCAAAGGCAAACGAGACTGAAATACTGTTGAAAAACGGCGTTAAACCCAAACAAATGAACAAAGGCAAACAAAAGGTTGAAATACATTAAGACGGTTATGAAATTACTTTAAATTGCAAAACATCAGACCGTATCACCTAACTAATTATAGATAATTAAATCTTCCCTGAATTTATACTAATTTCGCAAATGTGCATTTTCTTGGCAATAATTGAGATTTGACCTGCTACTTTTGTTGTTAGAGCGAAAAGGTGTTATTTACACTATAATATAGTTGTCGGGAGAGCAGATAGGTTCGCAAGTTATAGCCATCTATGTTTGAGTGATCTGATGCAGAACAATATCTGTAATATGACGGGACCGCATGTTTAGTTCCAGCGAACAAAGTTGAACTGTACTATGAATTATATTTACTTATTTTCAAAGTTTTTGTTAACTGTCTTCAGTCTTTCTATTTCTATCGTTTTCTACAATATGTTTTCTTTCTGCACAACGTCCATAAATGATATACAAGATTTCTTCAATCAGACTGTACCTGTAACATTTTCGTTTATTTCATATTGAGCGACTTGTGATTTTGCACTTTTTTTATGCCCCCACTTTGGAGGGGTGTGGGATGGGGGTGGCATATAGATTTGCCCTTGTCCGTCCTTCCGAGAATGTTGTGTCGCGCCTAGCTCCAAAAGTATTTGATGTAGAGTAACAAAACTTTACAGGAATGTTGGTCAGCATATGTAGTTGTGCACTTGGGGTTTCGCGTCCGGATTAATTCAATCATTAGGTTTTTTTTTCGGCCGTTTTCATAGCCGTTATTCGGCTATATTCCCAATGCCAAGAAGTATATTTTTTTCCAAAAAGAGTGCAAAAATTCCCAATCTACATCCTGAAAAAAAATTGATCAAAATTGCACAAACATTGAGCAAATTATGGACAATTTTGTAATGAAAGTATGTTTAAGAGGTTGTACAATGTGAAACAAGTGTATGAGAGTGTGCTTAAACACATCCTTACTATATCCTGTGGGACTGAATATTTCCCAATTTGGAACATTTACACGTCAAAATTCCCAATTTTGGGGGTATAGGCTATGTTCCCAAAATAGCTAGAAAAAACCCTGATCATGTAGGAGTTATGGCCCCTGACTTTGTAAAAATTGGTCATTTTAGTGTTGTGTCGCACCTAGCTCCAAAAGTATTTGACGTAGAGTCACAAAACTTTACAGGAATGTTGGTCAGCATGTGTAGTTGTGCACCTGGGGTTTCGCGTCCGGATTCATTCAGTCTTGTAGGAGTTATGGCCCCTGACTTAGTAAATAATTGGTCATTTTAATGTTGTGTCGCGCATAGCTCCAAAAGTATTTGACCTAGAGTCACCAAAGTTTATACCTTATCTTCAAATTACCGTTCAAAGTGTTCTGAACATTACACTGATGATTTAAATAAACTTTGCCAAGGGGGACTTTCATACTGAAATTATAATGGCTTGTCAATAATCAAAAACTATAATTTTAAGTGTGTTATTACATGCCATCATAATAAACTTTCAGAGTTTTTTTTATTTTTTGTTTTAAAGGAATTTTTTCAAAAATAAGCGCCAGGAGGAGGGAATATAAATAAGAAAAAGATGTCCAAAAATGAGCGTCGAGAAAAAAGAATAAGAATAAGATGGATTTTCCATAATTATATTTTTCTTTTTTTTTCGGAAATCTTTATAGAACGTGTGTTTTGAGGTTGTGCACACTTGTTTTGTACTCTATACTGCCTGTTGTATAATAGTTTTGTATTATAAAGGCAAAACAAGCTGTCATTTTCACAAAAAGATGATAATTCATTGTGTGGGAATAGGTTACCAAGGGAGCAGTAACACGCTAGAAACTGCAAGGATGTGCAGTTGATGTCTTGCTCCAAAAGGTAAAGAGGGGTGGAGTGTAGTGATATAGGCCACTTCAAAAGCCTTCCTGTTGGGATAGCTCTTTACTAGACTTTAGTGACATGGTTGTGTGTGCGCTTGTTTTGCAAAATGTACTGCGTTCAATTCCCAGTTTGGCCTAAAGGTTTTCATCTCTCGGTTACTTCAGTAGCAAAGAGGATAACTCGGTGTGTGGTAACAGTCCTCTTGGTTACTTCAGACATTATTTTCGACCAGAAAAAGTGTTAAACAACACAAATACAGTCTTTAATATATGTTTGGATCTGCATTCATACAGTCAAAAATTGGGGGCCTCCGTGGCCGAGTGGTTAAGGTCGCTGACTTCAAATCACTTGCCCCTCATCGATGTGGGTTCGAGCCTCACTCGGGGCGTTGAATTCTTCATGTGAGGAAGCCATCCAGCTGGCTTACGGAAGGTCGGTGGTTCTACCTTACCAAAGAAGCCTTAGCAAAGAAATTTGTTCAGTCGCCATATGACCTATCATGTGTCGGTGCGACGTTAAATCCAACAAAAAAAAAAAAAAACAGTCAAAAATTGTCAACTTATGAAAACTTCTCACAATAATCATTTACCCAAGTTGTACCAGCACATGCACTGGGGTGTCTAGTTTGCAGAGGAACTGATCACTCCCCGTCCCGGTGTTGATTTTGTCCACCACCTGATCATCGACTCTTTCTAGGATAGCGTTGAGGGCCTCTCCCAATGTAACTGAATCTCTCTATTTTGTTAAACTCGTTGTTTTTCTTAAGACTTTTAATCGAAACTTTGAAATACACAATGGCTTCCGCCATGTTTAAAATTGTGGAAGACTGGTATTAGGTGCAGTATACCAATAAAAAAAGGCAATCGATAAACCAGTCTGCGACTCAGTGCGAGTAAATTTTACGTTGTGAAATTAGCGTTAGGTTAAACAACACTAAATTTTATTTTCAGTCGGAGATCCAAGCAACGACCGGCAGAAAAAATAAAAATAAAGTTAAGAATTTGAATCATATTCTTATTTGGGTTTTACAATATTTATGTACGGCGCTCCCGTAAAACAAAACATAAAAAACTCTGGCCTAATTGTTCTAAAAGTTTTGACTTACAGCAGGACTTCAGAAAACTTTTTAGGCCAAGTAGTATCGTCTTATCAGAAGTATATAATGATTTATGACGTTTTCATTATCTTCTTTTTCACTGACTTCTGTTTTAATTTTCTTTGATGCTCTCTCATTGCTGAAAGTGTGTTGGTCTCTGTCTCTGTCTCTTGTGCAGAATTAAATTTAAGGAGCTCATCAATATGTGGTACGATGGGGCCATTCTGCAAGCTTTTTTAATTCCTTTAAGGTACCTTTCCCACTATTTCTGGTCATCCTCCTCCATCTGACCTGTCGGTGAGTATTTTTGAAGATCTGCTTCCATGCTCGGTATTACTGGAACAATCTTTTGGTTCATTTCTGCACTAACCAGATAGTCCAAAAATTAAGACTAGCCACATTCTCAGTCATATCTAGTGCTGAGTAAGTATCCAATGGCCAGTCTTTGTACAACGTCTTCCAACTTCATTCTTTCAATTTAAAGGTAAAATGGTGCACCCTTTGAAAACCCTAGTACATGTAGTAAGAAAGAGCACAACCTAGACACTTGGCCCAGAAATTCCCTAGACACTCGACAGATGAGTTACAATTGGTGCAGGCTCCATGCTCTGTCTAACTGCATGATGCAGTTTGGGCAAAGTTGAAGCATCTTTCAACTTCAATCTCTTTCCTACTCTACTAAAAACAGCATCGATATCCTCGAGTGTGTGCCCTACCATAAGGAAATTCAGCTTGATCTGAAACAACAAAAATCATTCGTTTGATTTTAATCTCATTTCAGGGTTTTGTAATGCATTTTAACATATCTAAATCCAACTACCCAGGTACCCACTTGTGATGAAATAGTGCACCTGGGGTCTTGCTCCACCATCTAGGCTGGAAAGTCCCCATATGACCTAAAATTGTGTCGTTGTGACTTTAAACCCAACAACAACAAAAAAGAGAAAAAATATTCCGCTCTCTGTGTAGTGATACGCAACTTAAACACTTACATTTATTCTAGAATAAGTAAAAAAAAACGCCGTTACATGACTGAAATACTGTTGAAAAATGGCGTTAAACCCAAAACAAAAAAAAAAAAAGAGTAAGTAAATGGTCAAATGCCGTTTTGCATTTTGTACTGTGTAGCACAATTGTCTGAATAACGATGGAGGACTTTTAACAGGGATGTTCTGCAAATGGATAAGAAGCTGCTCAGTGAAAGCAAAAACTGCATCAGCGTCATGAGTGAGATGGTCTGAGAGTATTATTTATAATTTTTTTACAATGTCTGGACTGTCTTCTGTGCTGTTGGTAGCATGCCAAACAATGTAAACTGGATGCAGTGTTACCTGCTTGTGTGTCCAGTAGTTAGACTCTGCCTCATGTTGCGGTTGCAATGACGTTTTCTGAGAAGTCGATCACCACTAAACAGGGAGAGTGGAGATAACTTCCATTTCAATTCGATGTTGTTAATTAGTTCTAAACATGTGTGTTTGAACGTATCAATCTTTTCAGCCACGCTATCCACAACTTTTCAACTTTCTCATTCTTCTAAGACTGGGTCAGTCTTGTTGTTTCAATTCAATTTTGCATGTTGTGTGATATTCTCCCAATGACTGAATCTGACAGTTTCCAATTCCAAGCAGCATTGTAGCAATGGTGAATACAGATTTTGTACAGTAATCACCCAACAGTTCTTAAACTTTCGTTTATATACGCTCTGGCAGGTATTTTTTATCAAGGACAAAACTGACAAATCATGACAAATCAGACAGTTATCTAGGGATGCATTTTGTGAGGTCTTTCATTGATTTTTCTTAAGCCTTTTTGTTCAGTGCATTAACCTGCT
Organism: Mercenaria mercenaria; assembly: GCF_021730395.1. NCBI lineage: Eukaryota > Metazoa > Mollusca > Bivalvia > Venerida > Veneridae > Mercenaria > Mercenaria mercenaria. The sequence continues at coordinate 8,738,483 of NC_069372.1, forward strand.
GTTCCTGGTAATGGACACGCGCTTTCTACAAAAACATCTTCTAGGTTTTTTTTCTATATTTTCACTTTGTTGTCTCTTGGAAGCCGAACATTTCTGACAATATGTCATTTTAGCTCACCTGAGCCAAAAGCTCTCAGGGTGAGCTATTGTGATCGCTCACCGTCCGGCGTCCGTCCGTCAGTCCACACTTTCCTTTATACATTTCCTAAACCACCAAGCCAATTTTGATGAAACTTTACAGGGATGATCCATGGATGGTCTTCTTTAAAAATTGTTCAAAGACTTGAATTACATAAAGAACACTGGTTGCCAAAAGGAAAAACTTTAAAAATCTTCTTGTCCAAAACCACAAGGTCTAGGGCTTTGATATTTGTTATGTAGCATCATCTAGTGGGCCTCTACCAATATTGTTTAAATTATCCCCCCTGGGATGAAATATGGCCCCGCCCCGGGGGTCACATGGTTTATATAGACTTACAACAGTGTATATAGGGAAAAACTTTGAAAATCTTCTTGTCTGAAACCATAAGGCCTAGGGCTTTGATATTTAGAATATAGCATCATCTAGTGGACCTCTACTAAGATTATTCAAATTATCCCCTAGGATGTAATATGGCCCCGCCCTGGGGGTCATACGGTTTCTTTAGACTGATAAAGGGGAAATCTAATTGTCCAAAACCACAGGGCTTAGGGATTTGGTATTTGGTATGTAGCATCATCTGGTGGGCCTCTACCAAGGTTGTTCAAATGATCCCCCCTAGGGTCAAATATGGCCCCGCCTAGGGGGTCACATGGTATATATAGACTTGTATAGGAAAACACTTCAAAAATCTTCTTCTGTGAAACCACAAGTCCTAGGCCTTTGATATTTTGTATGTAGCATTGCGTAGTTGATCTCTAACAAGATTGTTCGAATTATGCCTCTGGGGTGAAAAGAGGCCCCGCCCCGGGAGGTCACTTCATATATGTATTATATAGGAAAAAATTACTTCAAAAATTATCAGATCATATTTCCTAGACTGTTTAATTATAATTACCTGATGACCCCAAGTGATAAGGGGTCACTCGACTGTGACCTTGACTAGCTGACTTTCTTTCTTGAAATTTGGATGACACAGATCTTAATACCCAGTTCCAATGACCATGAATGTGACCTGTTGACCTACTTTATTGTTTTTGAAGCCTTAGCAAAGAAATTTGTTCAGGCAAGCAACTAAACTCAGGTGAGCGATTAAGGGCCATCATGGCCCTCTTGTATTCCACGCCCTTTTTAACCAACTTCAGTCATATTCAAGGCCTGTGTTACTAGCTGGAGGCTCACCAACCTGCGATATTAAAACGGACACCCGGCAGGGTTTGAACATTCGACCTCCCGCTCTGTAGGCTGACGCTTTAACCACTTAAAGCCGCCGAGACAGTATAAATAAATTGTAAAGTACTTCTAATCTAAAAAAGTCTTACATTTTAATGACTGATACACTAGGTCTTCCTCAAACTGGACAGTCCCTCTTGAAAATGCCAGATCCCATGAATCATAAAACGAGTCCATCAGCTTTTTAACCAGGTTTTCAATGAAAACCTTAAACCTGAGTTATTAGATTGGGGTTGGTCGGGTGGGCGGGCGGGCGGCGGCGTCAAACTGGTGTTTCCGGTCAATAACTTTTGTTTCGGTAAAGATATTTGAATAATACTTGGTATGTATGTAGCTTATATCAAGACAAAGGCTGTGATTGATTTTGGGGTTTCTGGGGTCAAGGTCAAGGTCACTGTTACTTAAAATAGAAAAAGGGTTTCCGGTCAATAACTTAACTTAGGAATGAGCTATCATGATGAAACTTGGTGTATAGAAAACTTATATAAAGTTGTAGCTTGGGATTGATTTTGGGGTTTCTGGGATCAAGGTCAAAGTCATTGTTACTAAAAATAGTAGGGTTAGGGTTAGGGTTAGCATTTTTTATCCGTTACAACGGAATTTTCGGATTCCGACACTGACATTATTCTTTAATGTGCTTTAAAGTGGCGCACTGTGATTCAGTATACTTTTTTATTTTTATGAAAAGTGTTGAAAACCTGGTTTCGTGGCATTGCCGCGTTTCTTGTTATTGGTTTTAGATGAAAGTGTATTGAAGAGACAGATGTGCGGATACAAGAGAATCCTAGTACCAAACCCTACCCTTTTTAGCACTAAAATGTCTTACATTTTAATGATTGATAAACCGGGTCTTCCTCAAACTGGGCAGTCCCTCTTGAAACTGCCAGATCCAATGAGTCATAAAACGAGTCCATCAGCTTTTTAATGGTTTCAGATGATTGGTCTCCATGGGATCTAGGTTTCACCTGCTTCCTTCTCTTTGCCCACCTGTCCTGTGACCTGCCAATTGTTGCAAGGACGTCGTGCAATCACAACGACCGCTCAGCAATAAGGGCATCAGGCGCCAGAGGTTGATATCTTTGGGTATGTTCTTTGCCCCTGTTGTTTCTATCAGAATCTAAAAAAATACAACATAAAATCTACAAAATTTGAGAAGTTACTTTATTTGCAAAACAGAACAATTGGACAGGGTTGCCAGAAACTAAGACAGGTAAAATTCTTTAATTATCAGCCAAGAAGTGAGTGTTCAGGGGTCCTCCTCCAGGGAAAATGTTTAAATCTATACAAGTGTATTGAAAAGACAGATGTGCGGATACAAGAGAATCCTAGTACCAAACCCTACCCTTTTTAGCTCACCTGTCACGTAATCAAACTTGCACAAAACGTATGTCACCATAAGATCTTGGTTCCTTTCTTGAACCGGCCAGATCCCATAATGGGTTCTAGAGCTATGGCCCCTGAAAGGACCAAAATTAGCTATTTTGACCTTGTCTGCACAATAGCAGCTTCATTTATGATTTGATTTTAACCAGACTTGCACACAACTTGTATCACCATAAGATCTCGATTCCTTTTTATACGCCCGAAGGGACGTATTATGTTATCGCCTCGGTGTCCGTCTGTCTGTCGGTCTGTTGGTTAGCAATTTCCCTTACACTCTGTAACTCTTGAACCCCTTGAAGGATTTCCAAGAAACCTGACACAAATGTTCACCTCATTGAAACGACGTTTAGAGCGCATGTTTCGGATGACTCACTTCAAGGTCATGGTTACTCTTAGAGGTCAAAGGTCATATGGCTTTGTTTTGTTTTGCAGTGCTCTTTCTATTTGGCAGATGCTTCTTTTGTTCACTTACAATATTTTTTTATGCCCCCACCCCCTCGAAGAAGGAGGGGTATATTGTTTTGCAGATGTCCGTCGGAATGTAGACCAATCCGTTTCCGGATGATAACTCAAGAACGCTTGGGCCTAGGATCATGAAAGTTGATAGGGAGGTTGGTCATCACCAGCAGATGACCATTAGTGATTTTGAGGTCTGTATGTCAAAGGTCAAGGTCACAGTGACCCTGAATAATAAAACGGTTTCCAGATGATAACTCAAGAACACTTGAGACTAGGATCATGGAAGTTGATAGGGAGGTTGGTAATGACCAGCAGATGACCCCTATTGATTTTAAGGTCAGTATGTTAAAGGTCAAGGTCACAGTGGCCCTGAACAGTAAAACGGTTTCCGGATGATAACTCAAGAACGCTTAGGCCTAGGGTCACGAAAGTTAATAGGGAGGTTGTTCATGATCAGCAAATGCCCCTATTGATTTTGAGGTCAGTATGTCAAAGGTCAAGGTCACAGTGACCAGGAACAGTAAAATGATTTCCAGGCAATAACTCAAGAATGTTTGGGCCTAGTTTCAGGAAAATTGATAGTTAGGTTGGCCATGGCCAGCAGATGACCCCTATTGAAATTGAGGTCTTTAGGTCAAAGGTCAAGGTCACATTGGCCAGGAACAGTTAAACGGTTTCTGATCTTCTTGTCCAGAACCATAGGGCCTTGGGCTTTGATATTTGGTATGTAGCAAAATCTAGTGGTCCTCTACCAAGATTGTTCAGATTATTTCCCTGGGGTCAAATATGGCCCCACCCCGGGGGTCACATGGTTTATATAGACTTATATAGGAAAAAACTTTGAAAAACCTCTTGTCCAAAACCACAGGGCCTAGGGCTTTGATATTTTGTATATGACATCATCTAGTGGTCCTCTGCAAAGATTGTTCAAATTATTCCCCTAGGGTCAAATATGGCCCCGCCCTGGGGGTCACATGGTTTACATAGACTTATATAGGGAAAAACTTTGAAAATCTTCTTGTCCAAATCACAAAAACTATGGCTTTAATATTTTGTAATGTAGCATCATTTAGTTTGTTCAAATTATCCCTCTAGGGTCAAATATGGCCCCACCCCAGGGGTCATATGGTTCATATAGACTTATATAGGGAAAAACTTAGAATCTTCATGTCCATAACTTACATCATTCAAATTTGGACCACATGTATAGTTTTGAGTGGCAAGATGAACCTTGACATGGGTTGACCTTGATCTTGACCTAGTGACCTGCTTTCACATTTCTGTAGCTACAGCCTTCAAATTTGGACTACATGCATAGGTTTGTGTACCGAAAAAAAACTTCGACCTTGTTATTGACCTAGTGACCTACTTTCACATTTTTGAAGGTACAGGCTTCAAATTGGACCACATGCATAGTTTTTTATTTCAAAATTAAATTTGACCTTGATTTTGACCTAGTGACCTACTTTCACATTTCTCAAGCTACAGCCTTCAAATTTGAACCACAAGCATAGTTTTGTGTACTGAAATGAACTTTTATCTTGAGAATGACCTAGTGACCTACTTTCACATTTCTTAAGGTACAGGCTTTAAATTTGGACCGCATGCATATTTTTGTGTTCTAAAATCAAATTTGACCTTGATTTTGATCTAGTGACCTACTTTCACATTTCTCAAGCTACAGCACTCAAATTTGAACCACATGCATAGTTTTTTGTGTACCAAAATGAACTTTGATCTTGAGATTGACCTAGTGACCTACTTTCACATTTCTGAAGCTACAGGCTGCAAATTTGGACCGCATGCATATTTTTGTGTTCTGAATTGAAATTTGACATTGATTTTTACCTATTACCTACTTTCACTTTTCTCAAGCTACAGCCTCCAAATTTGAAGCACATGCACAGTTCTGTCTACCGAAATGAACTTTGACCTTGAAATTGATCTAGTGACCTGCTTTCACATTTCTCAAGCCACAGCTTTCTAATTTGGACCACATACACATTGTTTTGTACCGATATAAAATTTGACCTTGATTTTGACCTTGAGCTAGTCTTGAAATTTGGAACTTTCAAAAATGGCCCAGTTGATGGTACCATGATCACTATGTAATCTCTTGTTAGGTTAATAGGTTAAAGGTCAAGGTCAGATTAAACCAGAGTTGTAGAACTTTTGTTTACAGTGAGCATATAATTTCTGTTCCTTATGTAATTACTGAATGCATCAAGGGGGGAATTTTGTGTTCGACGAGCTCTTGTTTTACATTACTTCCCTTTCATGTTACTATAAATAACTTATTTAATACCTTTTTTATTATTGGCCGTAGGAAAAACCCGAGACCACTTTTCTGTGGTACAACATGGATGGTACCTCCAATTTTAGGTGTATTTTGACGTATCTGTACCTTGTAAGATTTTTTTTTCTTCCCTTTGTTGTTCCTGTCCTTAAGATTTATGGCTATATAGAAAACTGATTTCAAAACGATTTTACACAAGACAAGTGTTCCTTGGGTGACCCTCTACAATATTCCTTCAAATAATTTTGATTCATCGAGAAACATGGCCCCGAAGGGGTTTTGCATATTTTCCCTATATGCCTATATAGAACTTTGAAAATCTTTTTGTCAGAAACTGCTGGTCCGTTTTCAATATAATTTTACACAAATGTTTCTTGGGTGACCCTCTACCAAATTCCTTCAAATAATTTTGATTCATTGAAAAAGTTGCCGCTTGGGGGAGGGGCTTATTTTCCCATATGGCTATACAGAAAACTTCTTGTATGAAACTACTGGCCTGATTTGAAAATAATTTTATTTGAAGTAACTTTAAGAAAATATTTTCTCATAATTCTTTTGATTGATCTTGATTATGATTTTAAGCTCAGCAGAGCCAAAGGCTCAGGGTGAGCTATTAGGATCACTCACCGTCCGTCGTCCCTTGTCAGGCGTCCGTAAACTTTTACTTCAAACGACATCTCCTCATCTCCTCATAAACCGCTAGGCAAATTTCATCCAAACTTCACAGGAATGTTCCTTGGGTGAAGCTCTACAAATTTTTTTCAGAGAATTGAATTCCATACAGAACTCTGGTTGCCATGGCAACCGAAAGGAAAAACTTTAAAAATCTTCTTCTCAAAAACCAGAAGCCTCTAGAGCTTAGATATTTGGTGTGAAGCATTGCCTAGTGGACCTCTACCAAGTTTGTTCAAATCGTGACCCCGCCCCAGGGGTCACTTGATTTTACATAGGAAAATCTTCAAAACAATTATAAAAATAAAGCAGAAGGCCTAGATCTTAGATATGGACCTCTACATAATTTGTTCAAATCAGACCCCCGGGGTCAAAATTGACCCCGCCCCAGGGGTCACCTGATTTTTTATAGGAAAACCTTAAAAAAAACCTAAAAGCAAAAGCCCTGGAGCTCAGATATTTGACATGTAGCATTGCCTAGTGGACCTCTACTAAAGTTGTTCAAATCATGACCCCCGGGGTCAAAATTGACCCCGCCCTAGGGGTCACTTGATTTTACATATGAAAATCTTCAAAAAATTTCTTAAAATAAACCAGAAGGCCTAGAGCTTAGATATTTCACTAATAGCATTGCCTAGTGGACCTCTACAACATTTGTTCAAATCATGACCCCAGGGTCAAAATTGTCCCGCCCCAGGGGTCACTGTGGCCGAGTGGTTAAGGTCGCTGACTTCAAATCACTTGCCCCTCATCGATGTAGGTTCAAGCCTCACTCGGAGCGTTGAATTCTTCATGTGAGGAAGCCATCCAGCTGGCTTACGGAAGGTCGGTGGTTCTACCCAGGTGCCCGCTCGTGATGAAATAATGCACGGAGGGGCACCTGGGGTCTTCCTCCACCATTAAAGCTGGAAAGTCGCCATATGACCTAAAATTGTATCGGTGCGACGTTAAACCCAACCAACCAACCAGGGGTCACTTGATTTTACATAGGAATATCTTCAGAAAATTTCTAAAAATAAACCAGAAGTCCTAGATCTTAGATATTTGACTTGTAGCATCGCCTAGTAGACTTCTACAAAATTTCTTCAAATCATGACTCCGCCCCATGGGGTTACTTGATTGTACATAGAAAAATCTTCAATATTTTCTAAAAATAAACCAGAAGGCCTAGAGCTTAGATAATCGACATGTAGCGTAGCCTAGTGGACCTCTACAAAATTTGTTCAAATCTTGACCCCCAAGGGTCAAATTAGCCCAGCCCCAGGGGTTACTTTATTGTACATAGGGAAATCTTCATAAATTTGCTTAAAATAAATCAGAAGGCCTAGATCTTAGATATTCGATATGTAACATTGCCTAGTAGACTTCTACAAACTTTGTTCAAACCATGACCCCCGGGGTAAAATTGGCCCCGCCCCAGGGGTTACTTGATTGTACATCGGAAAATTTTGAAACATATTACTCTGGTGAGCGATCCAGGGTCATCATGACCCTCTTGTTTGACCTTCTTGTCCTTAAGTGCAATGATAACAGGTGATCGATATAGGGCCATTATGACTCTCTTGTGGAGAAGACCCCTTGCTTCTTTAACGTGCCCGATATATCGCACCGTTACACACTGGGATTGCCTGGTTTCTAACCAGTACACATGTAGTTGAGTGAGAGACACTAAATAGCATCTCAGAAATTTCCAGTGCCCGGACCCATAATTGAACAAGGGACCACCGGATTGACAGTCAAGCGCTTTAACCACTCTGGCATTTCACCATCCATGTCTTACCTCGTGATACCACAGTAGTCCATTAGTTAATCAGTGCTTAATGTACAGTGATGATTTTTTTTATTCTTTATTCAGCTAGAACTGGTTGAAAGTCAGGTATCTGAATGTGTATCTTACTTCAGAAACTGCTTGTATTATAATGATAGCTCACAGATGTATTAACAATTTTATGGTAGAACGTCTAACTCCTGATCCGAATGCTATGGATATTCTCAGTGCAAGGACGTCCTCCAGGACTACTTTTCCTGTATAAAGCAAACCCTGCCTTAATTTTGTAGCTTTTCACCTTTCTAATTCACTTAAAGCTTCTTGGTTTTCGAGGGAAAATAGTTGGCATGCAATTTCTTAGATCTATCAGACAATTACTTATTATGCTATCTTGTTTACTGGAAATCCTACCGCCTCGGTAGCGTAGTGGTAGAGCGTCCGCTTTGAGAGCGGGAGGTCATGGGTTCGATCCCTGGCCGCGTCATACCAAAGACGTCAAAAATGGTACTAGCAGCTTCCTCACTCGGCGCTCAGCATTAAAAGGACAGTTTTAGGACTGGTCAGCCCGGTGTCAGTATAATGTGACTGGTTGGAATATCATACCACTTGTCTACGGCCTGATATTCCAGTGAGGCAGCACTATAAAGTCGGGCATTATGCTCACTGCTACAAATAGACACCGTCGTTTATATGACTGAAAAACTGTTGAAAAAGACGTTAAATCCGAACACACACACGTACTGGAAATCCTACTTTCTCTAGGTCCTTATTTTTAGCTCACCTGTCACAAAGTGACAAGGTGAGCTTTTGTGATCGCGCTGTGTCCGTCGTCTGTCCGTGCGTCCGTCCATAAACTTTTGCTTGTGACCACTCTAGAGGTCACATTTTTCATGGGATCTTTATGAAAGTTGGTCAGAATATTCACCTTGATGATATCTAGGTCAAGTTCGACTGGGTCACGTACCCTCAAAAACTAGGTCAGTAGGTCTAAAAATAGAAAAACCTTGTGACCTCTCTAGAGGCCATATATTTCACAAGATCTTCATGAAAATTGGTCAGAATGTTCACATTGATGATATCTAGGTCAAGTTCGAAATTGGGTCACGTGCCTTCATAAACTAGGTCAGTAGGTCTAAAAAATTAAAACATTGTGACCTCTGTAGAGGCCACATAATACATAAGATCTTCATGAAAATTGGTCAGAACGTTCACCTTTATGATATCTAGGTCAAGTTCGAAACTGGGTCACGTGCCATCAAAAACTAGGTCAGTAGGTCAAATAATAGAAAAACCTTGTGACCTCTCTAAAGGCAATATTTTTCATGGGATCTGTATGAAAGTTGGTCTGAATGTTCATCTTGATGATATCTAGGTCAAGTTCGAAACTGGGTCACGTGCCGTCAAAAACTAGGTCAGTAGGTTTAAAAATAGAAAAACCTTGTGACCTCTCTAGAGGCCATATATTTCATGAGATCTTCATGAAAATTGGTCAGAATGTTCACCTTGATGATATCTAGGTCAAGTTCGAAAGTGGGTCACATGCCTTCAAAAACTAGGTCAGTAGGTCAAATAATAGAAAAACCTTGTGACCTCTCTAGAGGCCATATTTTTCATGGGATCTGTATGAAAGTTGGTTTGAATGTTCATCTTGATAATATCTAGATCAAGTTCGAAAGTGGATCACGTGCCGTCAAAAACTAGGTCAGTAGGTCAAATAATAGAAAAACCTTGTGACCTCTCTAAAGGCCATACTTTTCATGGGATCTGTATGAAAGTTGGTCTGAATGTTCATCTTGATGATATCTAGGTCAAGTTCGAAACAGGGTCATGTGCGGACAAAAACTAGGTCAGTAGGTCATAAAATAGAAAAACCTTGTGACCTCTCTAGAGGTCATACTTATGAATGGATCTCCATAAAAATTGGTCAGAATGTTCACCTTGATGATATCTAGGTCAAGTTTGAAACTGGGTCACTGCCTTAAAAAACTAGGTCAGAAGGTCAAATAATAAAAAAAACCTTGTGACCTCTCTAGAGGCCATACTTTTCATGGGATCTGTATGAAAATTGGTCTGAATGTTCATCTTGATGATATCTAGGTCAAGTTTGAAACTGGGTCAACTGCGGTCAAAAACTAGGTCAGTAGGTCTAAAATTATTAAAATCTTTTGACCTCTCTAGAGGCCTTTTTTTTCAATGGATCTTCATGAAAATTGATCTGAATGTTCACCTTGATGATATCTTGGTCAAGTTTCGAAACTGGGTCACGTGCGGTCAAAAACTAGACCAGTAGGTATAAAAATAGAAAAACCTTGTGACCTCTCTAGAGGCCATATTTTTCATGAGATCTTCATGAAAGTTAGTGAGAATGTTCACCTTGATGATATCTAGATAAAATTCAAAACAGGGCCACGTACCTTTGAAAACTAGGTCAATAGGTCAAATAATAGGAAAACATTGTGACCTCTGTAGAGATCATAATTTTCAATGGATCTTCATGAAAATTGGTCAGAATTTTTATCTTGATAATATCTAGGTCAAGTTCAAAACTGGGTCACATGAGCTCAAAAACTAGGTCACTATGTCAAATAATAGAAAAAACGACGTCATACTCAAAACTGGGTCATGTGGGAAGAGGTGAGCGATTCAGGACCATCATGGTCCTCTTGTTATCATATGCTCATTAACAACAACCTTTTCATTACACCTAAGCATATAACCAATTGGAAAACATTTGACCATGTCAGTTGGCATTTTACTGAAATGTGTCACTCCGTGATGATGTTCAACTTGCTCTTGGTTTCTAAACGACAACCCAGTCCTTAATTGCAACCCTTCAGCCCGGTGTCAGTATAATGTGACTAGGTGGAATATCATGGCACGTGTCTACGGCGTGATATTCCAGTGAGGCAGCACTGTAAAGTTGGGCATTGTGCTCACTGCTGCAAGTAGACACCGTCGTTTATATGACTGTAAAACTGTTGAAAAAGATGTTAAATCCGAACACAAACACATACTGGAAATCCTAGTTTCTCTAGGTTCTTATTTTTATATTATATGCTCATTAACAACAACCTTTTCATTACACCATGTCAATTGGCATTTTACTAAAAGGTGTCACTCTGATGATGTTCAACTTGCTCTTGGTTTCTAAACGACAAGTCAGTCCTTAATTGCAACCCTTCATTGTTTTGGTATTTAGTTCGTCCAAACCAGTTTCCTATCTTTGTACAGTTATCACTACCATAGTATACGGAATAGTGTTTGAATTCTTTTACCAATGCTTTAGCTGGTGCATCACAGACAACACAAGCATAAGTAACTGTAATAATTTTTATGCCCCTGCGAAGGAGGGATATATATTGTTTTGCAGATGTCTGTCGGTCTGTCGATCCGTAGACCAATCAGTGTCCGAATAGTAACTCAAGAACTCATGGGCATAGGATCATGAAAGTTGATAGAGAGGTTGGTCATGACTAGTCAGTCAAAAGCTAAGATCACAGTGACCCAGAACAGTTAAACCGTTTCCGGATGGTAACTTCAGAACGCTTTATTATCATTATTCATTAAACTTATTAGGGGGGTTGATCATGACCAGCAGATGAGCCATATTGATTTGAGGTCAATAGGTCAAAGGTCAAGGTGGCAGTAACTAGGAACAGTCAAACCGTTTCCGGACGGTAACTTGAGAACGCTTGTGCCTAGGGATCACGAAATTTAATAGGGAGGTTGATTATGACCAGCAGATAACCCTTGTTGATATTTTGCCACAAATGTAGCTCAGATTTAAAATGTTTAATAATTTTCTGGTTGAAGATGGTTTACAAACATTGAAAGCGCTACCCTAGTAATATTAGAAAATAATGGAGTATGTGAAACTAACTTTTATATATTACAGTCTATTACAGTCTATAAACACGTGCCTCAGTAGGTAAGAGCGTTGGTCTACGGACCGCGGGGTCGTGAGTTCGATCCTCGGACGGGGCGTATGTTCTCCGTGACTATTTGATAAACGACATTGCGTCTGAAATCATTAGTCCTCCACCTCTGATAATTCATGTGGGGAAGTTGGCAGTTACTTGCGGAGAACAGGTTTGTACTGGTACAGAATCCAGGAACACGGTTAGGTTAACTGCCCGCCGTTACATGACTGAAATACTGTTGAAAAACGGCGTTAAACCCAAAACAAACAAACTATAAACACGCGTAACCCCCATTTTTATGTGTGTAATGTGACTGGGTGGGGTATCATGTCACGTGTCTACGGCGTGATATTCCAGTGTGGCAGCACTATAAAGTTGGACATTGTGCTCACTGCTACAAGTGTCGTTTATACGACTGAAAAATTGTTGAAAAAGACGTTAAACCCGAACACATACACTCACATTGCCGGCGTCTTTCTGTGGTTAATAATAGAAATTGGGGAAAATAATAAGGATGAATTTGTCACGGCTACATAAAACTTCAATTTTCATCAGAAATTATGAGTCTGTTTATTGAAATTTGGTATAGCTTAGCTTGCTTATCCATGTATAATACAGTATTTGATAAATTGATAATGTTCCACCTTTCCTGCTGACAAGATTTTAATTATACCGTATATGATTTTCTTACAATGATTATTTTATTGAATAATTCATTAAAAATAGTTTACGCCTTGTTTGATGTTAATTCTAAGAACCCAGTCTGCTGTAACAGTAATTTAAAGAGGTATCCATATGATCAATAACTTTTCAGAGCATGTCACTACTTCTTCTTAACTGTTGTCTTGAACGAAAAAAAATCAAGAAATTCTAACCTGATTTGCATTTGATCTTTTTCATGGGAAACTTCATCAAACTTTTACTTGGTACTTTTCCATCTGTCATGGCCTTTGACACATCGCATGTGTTTCGCCAGTAGACAGCATCATCTATAACCCAAGATTCTGGAATCTCGGCCTCCTCTTCTCCTGTCTTTTCCTGTCTTCTCTATCCATACAGCTTTAACCCACTTCATATCTTGAAACAAAAGAATACAAATTTTAAGTAATATAGTATTCGCGGTATAATATAACATATACCGAAGACATATACATTACATATGCATAATTGAGTCAAAAAATGTTAACTTACAATCATATTCACCCAACTGTAGAAGCATATGTTCTTATGTTCGATTCTAGCTCTGGTCATGTGCATTGCATCATAAACTAAAAATACAGCTCTTAACAACACATATCAATGCAAATAAGGTAAGCAAATCACTTTTCTTTGTAGTTGTGGTTTTTAATGAGTCTCCTTGTGGTACGTGTTTGTTCCAAGTTTCTTATGAACACAATATTCAACAATTTTGAGTCGCAAGGTTCCGTGAAGAAACTTTTCAGTTCCTTCTTGTATAAGGACATCACATACCAACGGATCATCTCTTATTTCTTTCTCAAAAGCAAGCTCTTCCGTATATGTTAAGAAACAACTATTCCTGAAATGTGTTGATATAACAGATATCTCTGTCTGCCTTTTACAAGAAGCTATCCCTGCCAGTTCTAACTCTGTAAGTCTTTTAGAAAATATAAGCTATTGGATTTTTTGAATTTCGCACAAACTTTTTTATTCTCTGCAGGTGATTTTCAGATGGAAACACAGACGTCGTTTAAGGAACATTTAAAATGATTTGCATCATCAGCAATATGAAGAAGGCAGTGAACATTGTACACCACAAATTGTTCTGTGTATATGTTCTTGGCATCCTGTACAAAATAGCTTAACAGCTGCCTTGCATAATCCTAGTACGCAGCACGTTTCCCATCACTTGAATCTAATGATATTGAGACTGCTACAGTCAATGACAGACAATGTCTGTACAAACTTTTAGGTACTACTTTATTTAGGACAACAGGGCCAGTGTACAACAAGAATTGTCTGAACTCGGTTGCCTTCCATCTCTCTTGCTCCTTAAATGATCTGGGGTTTCTCGCAAGTTCACTTTGAGTTTTTCCAGACAGATACAACTACTGGATATTTCTGAAATATGTCTGTTAGAGAGTCTACATTCATTAGGGCCACATTTTAAGTAAAGAAGGATTCTTTTTACAACACCAAAACAAATAAGGTGCATATAGTCTAAACTAAAATCACTAATGCAATCAACTCCACATTTGGTTAATGGGCTTTGTCCAACTTGATGGTCAGTGTAATTTTACTCATTGAAGTCAGCTTTGGTTCTTTTTTCAAACAAATCAGCAGTATGAAATGTTGTCCTATTATTTGTCCTGTTACCTTTGATGGTACAACGCTCACATATGTAAAAACCAGTGTGGCCCTTAATACATTTGATGCTCTACCGGCATACATGTTGACACCGGTGACTGCAATGTTTACGTTTATTTTGAGTAGCAAATAAAGTTTTTAGTTTTTAGAAAGAAGTTTCCTGTATGTAAATTTATTTATCATACAGTTTAAAAAAAACAACAGAAAAACATACTTTTTGGAGAAAACAGATGACAACAATTACTACGGAGATATAGCACATGTATGGCAGATTCTCTTACTCGTTTGCACTGTCAAAAAGATGAATCTTGTAGTCATGTCATGACGTGGTAAAACAAATAATAAAGATTGCAAGCGACAAATTTTGAATCAGTTTCATTTTTTTTGGTAACTTTTCTTTAAGGTTTCGATGGAGGCATTGAGAAACAAAAATCAAACAACACCAAATCATAGAAAGGAAGAGTTGTTTGACATGAAAATTGAACAGCATGTAAAACATGTATATTACTTTACGAAACAATTGTCAGTGTACTGATATAAACATTGAATTCCGGAAAAGGGCTGCCTAAAGGGGCTCCACTTCCGGACAGTTAAACGCCTTTAAAAACCCACCATTTTCAAAGAAACTGTTACACATGTTTGTTTTTGATGCATTTGCAATAGGTGCGGGGTGGTGAATTTCACGTAACAAGGTTGGAACATAGTTTTCAGAATTGTTTATCTTTTTTTCTTTACAAATGGCATTCATTTTCAAAGGGAGACAACTTTTCTCAAAGATTACTTAAAATAATCGGAAAAAGTTGTTTCCCTTTGAAAATGAATGCCATTTGTACTTAAAATAATCGGGAACAGTTGTCTTCCTTTGAAAATGAATGCCATTTGTAAAGAAATAAAGATAAACAATTGCTGAAAACTGTGTTCCACCTTGTTATGCGAAATTTCACCACTCGCACGCTATTGCAAATGCATCAAAACGAACGTGTGTAACTGTTCTTTGAAAACGGTGAGTTTTTAAAGGCGTTTAACTGTCCGGAAGTGGAGCCCCTTTAGGCAGCCCTTTTCCGGAATTCAATGTTTATATCAGTATACTGACACTTGTTTCGTAAAGTAATATACATGTTTTACATGCTATTCAATTTTCATGTCATACAACTCTTTCTTTCTTTGATTTGGTGTTGTTTGATTTTTGTTTCTCAAGGCCTCCATCGAAACCTTAAATATTCAATTTTCTTCCAAGATGAAATTTGCACGGCATGTTGACAGATTATAAATTATAATGATCTACCTCTTATCAATTTAAGTTTTCCATATCACATGATAAATGAAATGCGAGCATGGCAGTCTTCTCGTCGTAAATTGGTTGGCTTTCGGGACCGCAGTGTAGCTCCTAAGACTAGTGTCAATATCCCTTACCAAAATAACATATATGCCACTTACATTTATTTGCCATTTTTATGCCCCCCCCCCCCCCCTTTGAAAAAGGAGGGGTATATTGTTTTGCAGATGTCGGTCGGCCGGTCTGTCGGTCTGTCGGTCGGTCGGTCGGTCGGAATGTAGACCAATCCGTTTCCGGATGATAACTCAAGAACGCTTGGGCCTAGGATCATGAAAGTTGATAGGGAGGTTGGTCATCACCAGCAGATGACCCCTATTGATTTAAAGGTCTGTATGTCAAAGGTCAAGGTCACAGTGACCCTGAATAGTAAAACGGTTTCCGGATGATAACTCAAGAACACTTGGGCCTAGGATCATGAAAGTTGATGGGAGGTTGGTAATGACCAGCAGATGACCCCTATTGATTTTGAGGTCAGTATGTCAAAGGTCAAGGTCACAGTGACCAGGAACAGTAAAATGGTTTCCAGGCAATTACTCAAGAACGCTTGGGCCTAGTGTCAGGAAAATTGATAGTTAGGTTGGCCATGATCAGCAAATGACCCCTATTGATTTTGAGGTCATTAGGTCAAAGGTCAAGGTTACATTGGCCAGGAACAGTTAAATGGTTTCTGATCTTCTTGTCCAAAACCATAGGGCCT
This sequence comes from Mercenaria mercenaria, assembly GCF_021730395.1. NCBI lineage: Eukaryota > Metazoa > Mollusca > Bivalvia > Venerida > Veneridae > Mercenaria > Mercenaria mercenaria. The sequence continues at coordinate 8,754,711 of NC_069372.1, forward strand.
AGGGCTTTGATATTTGGTATGTAGCAAAATCTAGTGGTCCTCTACCAAGATTGTTCAGATTATTTCCCTAGGGTCAAATATGGCCCCACCCCTAGGGTCACATGGTTTATATAGACTTATATAGGAAAATACTTTGAAAAACCTCTTGTCCAAAACCACAGGGCCTAGGGCTTTGATATTTTGTATATGACATCATCTAGTGGTCCTCTACTAAGATTATTCAAATTTTTCCCCTAGGGTCAAATATGGCTCCGCCGTGGGGGTGACATGGTTTACATATACTTATATAGGGAAAAACTTTGAAAATCTTCTTGTCCAAACCACAAAGACTATGGCTTTGGTAATTTGTAATGTAGCATCATTTAGTGGTTCTCTGCCAAGTTTGTTCAAGTTATCCCTCTCGGGTCAAATATGGCCCCGCCCCAGAGGTCATATGGATCATATAGACTTATACAGGGAAAAACTTAGAATCTTCATGTCCATAACTTACATCATTCAAATTTGGACCACATGTATAGTTTTGAGTGGCAAGATGAACCTTGACATGAGTTGACCTTGATCTTGACCTAGTGACCTACTTTCACATTTCTGTACCTACAGCCTTCAAATTTGGATCACATGCATAGGTTAGTGTACTGAAAAAAACTTTGACCTTGTTATGGACCTAGTGACCTACTTTCACAGTTTTGAAGATACAGGCTTCAAATTTCGACCACATGCATAGTTTTTTGTTCCAAAATAAAATTTGACCTTGATTTTGGCCTAGTGACCTACTTTCACATTTCTCAAGCTACAGCCTTCAAATTTGAACCACAAGCATAGTTTTGTGTACTGAAATGAACTTTGATCTTGAGATTGACCTAGTGACCTACTTTCACATTTCTGAAGGTACAGGCTTCAAATTTGGACCACTTGCATAGTTTTGTGTTCGGAAATGGAATTTGTGTTTACAGTGAGCATATAATTTCTGTTCCTTGTGCAATTACTGAATGCATCAAGGGGGGCATTTCGTGTTCGACGAGCTCTTGTTATATGGTACTTACAGTTCACATAGGCAGTCTACCTATAAGTCACTTATATGGGTAATGTTAGCATTTACATGCAAATTAGATGTATGTGAAGTATATGTAACATATAGGTATATGGAAAGTATAAGTAGCTTATATTTCACATATAAGTGATGTTGCAATACGTATGACATATATAATCATTTATAAGTGACATATAAGTTCAGTATAAGTGACTTATAATTCCCATATAAGTGACTTATAAATCACATATAAGTCGTTTTGGATGCCAAAAATACTGAAACTTAAAAGAACAGGGTACAATATAAATGTTAAATTCACTGTCATCTATTACAGTTTCAGTAAGTTTCTGTCCATTGCTGATTATGCACAATTATAATCAAGCTAAATTACAGGTTTGGCCAACACGAATCATACATAACCAGGTGTCCACGGCACAATAATGATATAAAAGCAGCACATATAATCTTAATATCACTTTATTAATTATACCCCCACAAAACGAAGTTTGCGGGGGGGGGGGGGGGGGGGGGGGGGTCTGTATATAGGAGTGAGCTTGGCGGTCGGTCGGTCCGTCCGTCCGTTGGTTTTTCATGGTTTCCAGATGATAAATCAAGAAAGGCTTCACCAATTTAAATAATGTGTAACATCAGAAAATACAGGTCAGTTCGAATTTGGGGTCAGTAGGTCAAAGGTCAAGGTCACAGTGACCCTGAACGGTTAAATGGTTTCCGGATGATAACTTGAGAACGCTTGGGCCTAGGATCATAAATTTTGGTACACAGGTGTAACATCATGAAATGCAGGTCAAGTTCGACTTTGAGGTCTGTAGGTCAAAGGTCAAGGGCACAGTGACTCGGAACAGTTAAATGGTTTCCAGATGATAACTTGAGAACTCTTGGGCCTAGGATCATAAAGTTTGGTACACAGATGTTACATCATGAAATACAGGTCAGGTTCTACTTTGAGGTCAGTAGGTCAAAGGTCAAGGTCACAGTGACTTGGAACAGTAAAACGGTTTCCGGATGATAACTTGAGAATGCTTGGGCCTAGAATCATGAAAATTGATAGGGAGGTTGGGTATGACTAGCAGATGACCCCTAATGATTTTGAGGTCAGAAGGTCACAGGTCAAGATCACAGTGACCCAGAAAATTTAAACAGTTTTCGGACAATAACTTGAGAATGCTTGGGACTAGGATCAGGAAACTTAATCTGGAGGTTGGTCATGTCAAGCAGATGACCCATATTGATTTTGAGTTCCAAATGTCAACGGTCATTTAAACCTTTTACGGACAATAACTTGAGAACGCTTGGGCGGAGGATCATGAAACTTCATAGGGAGGTTGATCATAAATAGCAGATGACCTCTATTGATTTTGTGGTCAGAAGCTCAAAGGTCAAGCAAGTTCGGCTTTGACATTGGCTTAGTTCTGTGACAAAGGCATATTGTGGGGTATAATTCGTCACTCCTGTGACAACTCTAGAGTTTAAACTTTATGAACATGGAGCATTTCAGGCTAAAAAAAACAACAAAGTTAATATTCTGTTCAGGGGTTTCTTCTAACTAAAAATGTAACAGTTTGAGTTTATATACATAAAATAGCATTTGAGAAAGAAAAGAATGAAGTTAATCAAATCTCAACAATGTCATCATTAACACTAAGCAAAAACTATATACACAGCCAATTTTCACTGCATTGTCATAGATGTTTTTTTTTCTACACAATGCTGCCAACGTTGACCTGGCATCAGCACATTTCTGGTTGATCGTCTGAACGACCTTTCTCCGTAAGGTTTCTCTTTGAACACTCATAATTTGGAAAAGAATTCAAAATAATCCTTGTGCTACCTTCTACAAATATTGTTCTTTTTTTATTCGTCAAAAAACCTCACCCCCAGAAGGCGTAATCACTTTTCATCAACAATTTCTTTAAACTATATCTCCAAAACCACTGAATGGATTGTGATGAAACTTTACACAAATGATCTCTGGGTAGCCCTCTTTCAAAGTTGTCCAAATAGGTAACCCCAAAGTCTTGGTCTGAATCTACATTTGTATCATCTTCGGCATCTATAATTAACAAGAACAAGCTCATAGGTCAATCTTTTCGAAACTGTGTATCGGTGCTATTTCCATTTGTAACTGCATGCATTTGTTTGATGTTAGTCACCTAATCAAAGTGGAAAGTAGCTAAAACTGGTTGAAAGTCAGGTATCTGAATGTCTATCTTTCTTCTCTTTCTTATCTTAACGATAGCTCACAGATGTATTAACAATGCTATGATAGAACGTCTAACTCCTGATCCGAATGCTATGGATTTTCTCAGTGCAAGGACATCCTCCAGAACTACTTTCCCTGTATAAAGCAAAACCTGCCTTAATTCTGTACCTTTTCACCTTTCCAATTCACTTAAACTTCTTGGTTTTCGAGGGAAAATAGTTGGCATTTGATTTCTTAGATCTAGCAGACGATCACGTGTTATGCCGACTTGTTTACTGGAAATCCTCGTTTTTAGGTCCTTCAGTAACAACAGCCTTTTTCATTACATCTAAGCATGATTGGTGCATACAATCAATTGGAAAATATTTGACCATGTTAATCGGCATTTTACTAAAAGGTGTCACTCTGTGATGATGTTCAACTTGCTCTTGGTTTCTAAACGACAAGTCAGTCCTTAATTGCAACCCTTCATCGTTTTGGTATGTAGTTCGTCCAAACCAGTTTCCTTTCTTTGTACAATTATCACAAGCATGGTATACGGAATACTGTTTGAATGTTTTACCAATGCTTTAGCTGGTGCATCACATACAACACAAGCATAAGTAACTGTAATAATTGTTATGCTCCCTGCGAAGGAGGAGGGCTATAGTTGTTTTGTGGATGTTTGTTTATATACTCGTATCCCCCATTTTCAGTTTGTATCATCTCCTTCCACCATCTCTAACTTCTTCCTGCATAATCTCATTTCCTTCTTCCTCCACCACCTCTTCTGTCTGGGGAATATTTCAACTTTGATTTTATGGCAAAATTAACATCGTGCTCAGTTCCCTGAAAATTGTTGAGAGCACATCTTGAAATGATAAGAATTACAATTCATCCAAAATAATTAATACTTCAAAGATGCTTCTTTCTTTTTAAGCACGCTGACGCTAAACATATTAGAGGATGTTGAAGTAATGGTGCAAACATCAGAAAATGAACTTGCAGTGTTTGGGAAGGCATTCATTGGGTTACCTTTGGAACATTACAATATGGACAGTATGATAGGCAAGGAGGCCATTGTTTACAACGGTGTGCTAGGACTTTTAGAGTTGGGGACTTGCATACACCTCATTTATACAGTGGTGAAAAGTTTATTCCCTTAGGTGAGACATAGACACACATACATGAAAAAAAACTTATTATAAACATTAGTGAAATTGAATGATAACGGATGTACCATATCAGAAATCATGGTCATTATTTATAGAAAGATGTTTACATGTGGTAGCCATATAGTAAATACTGCATGAAATCGGGCATACGCTATAACCACCAGGGTCTTGGGTTTTACGACAGTTCCCGTTTGACTGCAACACTGAACTTGTGTCAGCAAACTCATGTTTTACCACCTATGTAATTACTGCCGGTGTGTGTGTGTGCCTCTTCAAAATAATGTGTATTGGAGTGTGATTGTGTGTGTATGTGCGTGTGCTTGTGCATAAAAAAGAAATAAATATTAACTGTACCTTCTCTATGTTTTCTATCTGGATCGTTCCTAAATAGAAAAGACAGTTATTACAAAGTATCCTGTTTTTCTTTTTTTGACGTATCACCCAAATATGTCAGCTTAGTCTTGCAGTGTGTTGTAAATGTCCGATATAAAGATCAAATTGTTTTTCAAAGCGCATCCTCTTGACACATGTAAATACTTGGTCTGGTGTCTCCAAACATTGTTCAGTACATTTCAACATTACCTTTCTGCAATAAAAACAAGAAGCATTTATGTTTGTCATTTAAATGCTTTTCATAGGCGTGTTCAGATACAGTGAACCTCACGATGTCTAATTCACACTGGCCAACATTGACAGACAAAAAGAAACATGTGCATGTACAAAGTGTTATGATTGATTCGATGTGAACACTTTTCATTGGTTTATGGACTTTGTCCAATAAAACCTGATTTCACTCCCACCACTCTGAGAGTTACAAAGTGCGAAATCACGCCTGGATGCTGTTCATAAGAAGTTAATGATTTTGTCACCTTGATTCAGAGAGTCTTATAGGCCTAGTGCAGGTATTATATACTATCTTGTACAAGAAATGGCATTGACTCGTGTAGGATGAGCAAGAATTGGAAATATATGGTATTACTGACTAGTCAAAACCCTTAAATAATGCTCCATTGTAATAATGTTTCCTATTTTATAGGTAGTTTAAGGGGCACACTTTTACATGCATTTGGTGTACAAAATGGGAAAATCAGTGCAGTTAATACATGTATATATATGATATAAAACATGTATTAATCATTTATTATATTAATTTTTACTTATTAAGTAATATTATACAAACCACACTGTATTACTATTAATTTATTGAAAGGCCAATTTCCTGGCTACTATATAATAGTCTCTATTTTTTCTCAGTTTTGTTGCAAATCACAAATCTAGGAGGACTTTTAGATAGTTTAGTGATCTCATTATGTGTCTAAATCACAAGTTAACATGATAGGTTTGAATCTTTATAAATTATCATTTTAATAATAGATCTAATTAAATTTTAAATAAACAAACCTCTCAGTTTCTGTTCAGGGGTCATGTTAGAATAATTTATTTAATTTAGTGCTTCACAGTTTTCCCCCAGTAGTAATCTCTGGCATTTGGCTTTCTGTAAATCTCTAAAATCTTAGTTTTGTCTTTTTCACTCAAATTGCCACTGCTAGATATTTCTTTGCATATTTCTGGCAAAACTTTCATCAAAGTGAACAAATAAAACCAAATTTGACACATGCTTGAAATTTTCATCCGGTATTACTGGCATTTTCCTACGGTAAGAGTTTCTATTTTGGTGCAGTTGGATAAAAATGCAAGATTTGAGACACATGTTCCAGTTAAATCTAACCAAACAAGTTTGCTGCTTCTAACTTAAAGGGCCGACTTGGCTATAAATTAGCTTCCAGAGTCTTGTGGTTTTCCCTGACATTAATGCCCATTTTATCATAATGTTTATCTCATTTCAATGATCAGCCATTACCAGATACACTCTAAGGCTATAATGCTGGCCATGGTTGCTCACTGACCATCTGAGTTCCTCTCAGAGAATATGTTCATGCTCCAGTGTGGAATTGCACTTGTGATACAGAAAAAAAAATTCAATCAAATGTCATGTGCAGTAATATATATACCAGTAATTCGATAATTTACAGTTCAATCACTGTGACTCAGATCACTTGTACTACAATCACTGGGTCTGCACTAAAACCCCCATTACTTAGTACTTGAGTTTCTGTTTTTCTGAAATATATCTTTCATCGTTTTCATCATTGGGGGTTAGTTTTTTTATGAAACACATACTAAGATCTATTGTATTTCAAAGTAACTAGAGCTTGCAAAACAAAATGTGACATTAGTAATTTATTTACATAAATATGAGACAATAATGGATTTACAGTCAACTCGTCCCCTAGTCAACTTGTCTCCCAGTCAACTCGTCCCCGATTTGGTCATTTCGTCCCCCTTTTGAGGTGACACCGCACATTACTATCTATGTGCATGACTGAGATGAATGTGATGAAAGTAATTTATTTAAATAAATATAAGACAACTAAGGAGAGCGTTGGTCTACGGATCACGGGGTAGACAGTTCGATCCCCGGGCAGGGTGTATGTTCTCCGTGACGATTCGATAAAAGGCATTGTGTCTGAAATCATTCGTCCTCCACCTCTGATAATTAATGTGGAGAAGTTGGCAGTTGCTTGCAGAGAACAGGTTTGTACCGGTACAGAATCCAAGAACACTTGTTAGGTTAACTGCCCGCTGTTACATGATTGAAATACTGTTGAAAAATGGCGTTAAACAAACAAAGAAACAAAATTACACAATTGTGAATGTGATAATAGTCGGGGCCTTTCCCCCTATAGATCTAACCCTCGCTAAAAGCAGGTAATCCCAAAGCAAAAAAAAAAACAAAAAAAAAAAACTGTCTTTATTCCAGATTCCTAAATGAGTGTTACCTTTTTTTCTTATTTATTTATTTGTTTATTTTGCTGTTTTAAAATAGTTTTGATAAAGTTTATGTATATTTTGGTTACCAAAGGAATAGTTATACTGTTTAACAATTACTGAAATGCTTTTTTATGCAATCTATTAATATTTTACACACAAAAATATTTTTACATAGATTTTGAAATTTGAAAATATTCCCACAAGAGCATTATCCCAATTCTACTGGTTTTGGTGGCATTCCCAAAATGATGAAGAAAAGGCCTGATAGTAATTTATTTACATAACTATAAATGTCTGCGTATATATATAAACAGATGGAGAAAGAATAATATACAATAAATTTACATGTATTTACAATAAATATATTTACAATAATTACATATTAAATATTCCCGAAGATATGGATTTACTTCATGGAAAGATTATATCAATATGCATGTACTATAATGAATAATAATATACTCTAAAAATATAATAAGCCTAATCAAATAGGACCAGTGACTGGATAACGACATGGAAATAGTAATAAACTTACTCTATTGTAGTTTATTTTGTGCTAGAAGAAGTTGCATTACTTCATGTTTTTTTTTAGTGTGACACAAATACCATAATATCATAATAACGTTAGTGCTGAATAGTTTAAATTTGTGTATTTTTATCTTGTTTTTTTGTGAATATTTTTTGAAATTCAGAGTTCAGCTTTTATTTTCTCTCAGAGATATTTATACAGCATACATGCTTGGTGTGAAATTTCAACATGTAACAACACACACCTGATTCCAAAAACTGACCGAATTAATTGCTCTCTTGCAATTCATGCTGGGCGTAATGGCCATTAAATTTCCATGTTATAGCTGTAAGCAGATAACTGATAAAAGTTGCCTGGAGAACCAAGTCGGCCCTTTAACTGTTATTAATACACATTATGTGACATACCTAGTAAATTATCACCATTAGGGAATGAACAAATCATGGCAGGAAGGTCAAAACGATGGAGAGCTTGAGCATGCTTTAGGGCTGCTTTCAGCTGTTCGTCAGTAAACACAATTGGGTTTAGTCTCTTCCATACTCATATGAGCCCAAATAATCGATGTAGTACAATCATTTGCTTGCAAACTCTTGTTACAGTTGTCAGCGTGTACGGCAATCCAACTTACTGCAGAATATGTACGAGACAAACATGTGCCATTGCCAAGAGATCCCTCTGAAATTAGCAAAAAAAGTTTGTCAACAAACAAGTGCATCAAGTTGTAATACATTGAAAAGTATTTGAAGAATGCAATGAACGATGACCACTGTCTCCAAGTTTTACAACGGTCTGATGACATGATAAATTTATCAAAGATCTATATATATCTGAATAACAATCTGGTAGTTAATTGTACAAGTTACTGTGATTGATTTTCAACATTGTATGTTTTGTGTTTTATTTCCCTTTTCAGCAGTGTTTCAGTTACATAACTAAAGCGCTGTTGAAAAACAGCGTTAAACCCCAAACAGACAAACAACATCTTATCAGTGACATGAATCATGGATCTTTACGCTGTTAAGAATCACAAATATTTACACTGACATGAAACTGTTAAGAATCGCAAATGTTTACACTTCTATGAATCACTGGTTTTTACTCAGTATTTACACCGACATGAATCACTGGTCTTGACACCGGTATTTACACTCTTTAAGAATCACGTGTATTTACATTTTTCAGAATCATGGATGATACAAACTGATGTATTCACTCCATCCGAACCTTAAAGTCATCCTATAAATACCTTTTTATTTTTTAGCTCGACTATACGAAGTATAAGGAGAGCTATCCTACTCGACCCGTCATCGGCGTCTATCCGCGTCCCCACCTTGGTTAAAGTTTTTAGCTCACCTGAGCACGAAGTGCTCATGGTGAGGACAGGTATTGTGATCACACTGTGTCCGTCATCTGTCCTTACGTCAAGTCGTCCGTCGTCAACATTTGTGTTTAAATGTTATGTTACTATACATAAATAGGTAAAATGATAAAATTTTGAAATTGTTTTGCTCTAAATCCATCATATGCGCAACTGACCATGTATCTTTGAGTGAAAAAGTTGACAGTTGCTTATGGGGGATGGAAGCCTAGTACTTGTTCTTTCCAGTAACGATAGTTAGTTTAGTTGTCCGCACCATATGATTCTGACTTTTGAAAGAGGACGTAAATCAAAAACAAACAAAAAGAAGTATTAAATACGCATAAAGGTATCATTGTTGCACCGAGAGTAACAGCAGTAAAACTATTATCTATTTATAGCACGGAGAATGAATATATTTGCCAGGAGTGTGGAATGTCTTCTCGGAGAAAAAGTAATTTAAAGGCGCACGAGAAGAGACATAGTGGAGCGTGAACCTATCACTGTTGTGGGGAAAACTTTTTTGGACGACCCATTGTCTAAAAATAACAACAGAAAAAACTTATTACTTCTCTTCTTGACATGTTTATATTTTGTATATCATGTCAAATAAAAGTCAGTATAATAGATCTTATAGTCGCAGTGTAAATTTATTGTCCAAACATTATTGCGCTTCAATATGAATAACAAGTAAAAAATTGCTGCAAGATGCAGCAAATAGATGGTCGCACGGCCCAAAAAAACAAAGTGTTTGACCCATATTCAGACTTGACCTAGATTTTATCAAGGCAATAATTCTGACCAAATTTCATGAAGATCAATTGAAAAATACTGTCTCTATCGCATACACAAGGTTTTTCTTTGATTTGACCTATGACCTACATTTTGGCCCCAGATGACCCATATTCAAACTCGACCTAGATTTCATCAATGCAATCATTCTGACATAATTTTATGAAGATCAATTGAAAAATACAGCCTCTATCGCATACACAAGGCTTTTCTTTGATTTGACATAGTGTCCTAGTTTTTGACCCCAGAAAAACCATTTTCGAACTTGGCCTAGATTTCATCAAGACAAAATTTCACGAAGATCAGTTGAAAAACAGGTGAATGAAGTATTGCCATGCAATACAAAGTCCCCTACTGGAAGGCACCTAGTTTTTCTCTACTGCAGTATAACATGATGAACTGATATCTGTCAATGATGTATAAACAATATTGTACTTTATATACAATATGTTATAACAACACACTTGGATTAAAATGTGCATATATAAAAACCCACAGTTGTTTTCATATTGAAATGTTTTTTGCCGATTATAAAAAAGTTATCATGTAAGTTATTTATAGTACCAACAAAAGGAAATTAATCTTAAGAAAAAAAAAAATCTATATAATGTAAGTCCACAAGAAACTCTTTACCAGGTAGAGATAGGTCAAAATACACCTAAAAATTGGATGTAACATGCATGTTGTACCACAGAAAAGTGGTCTTGACTTTTCTCTACAGCCAATAATAAAAAAGTTACAATAAAATCTGTTTATAGTAACAAAGGGACATAATTCTAAAATAGGGTGCCTCATGGTGGTGACCATTTGGTCCAAGTTACATCAAAATCCCTCAATGCATGAAGAAGAAATGCTCCGGACAAAGTCATTCTTGAATTTGACCTTTGACCTCTAAATATGACCTTGACTTTAGACCTAGGGACCTGGTTCTTGCGCTTGACAATCTGTCTTATGTTGGTGAGCATTTGTGCCAAGTTACATCAAAATCCCTCCATGCATGTAGAAGAAATGCTCCAGACAAAGTCATTCTTGTGTCTGACCTTTGGTCTCTAAGTGTGACCTTGACATAAGACCCTGGGCTTGGGTTTTGCGCATAACATGTTGTCTCATCCAGGGGAATATTTGTGCCAACTGATGTCTAAATCCTGTTTTGCATGACAAAGTTATAGACTGGACAGGAAAAAATCCTACTGACCTTTGATCTCAAAGTGTGACCTTGACCTTTAAGCTAGGGTACTGGGTGTTGCGTATGACATGTCATCTCACCATGGGGAACATTTATGCTAAGCAATATTGTAATCCCTTCATGGATGACAGAGTTCTGGATCGGACAGGAAAAAATACTTATTGACCTTTGACCTCCAATTGTGACCTTGACCTTTGAGGTAAGGGTCCGGGATTTGTGCATGACAAAACGTCTCATCATGGGGAACATTTCTGCCAAGTAATATTAAAATCCCTTAATGAATGTCAGAGTTATGGACCGAACACGAAACAGACCTTGTTCATGCTATGTTAACATTTGACTGCTAAGTGTGACCTTGACCTTTGAGCTGGGGGTCTGAAAGTTGTGCATGACACATCGTCTTATTATGAGGTACATCTGTGCCAAGTAATATTAAAATCCCTTCATGGACGGCAGAGTTATGGACCGGACAGGTAAAAAGCCCCGTTGACCTTTGACCTCCAATTGTGACCTTGACCTTTAAGCTAGGGGTCTAGGTTTTGCGCGTGACTCGTCGTCTCATCATGGGGAACATTTGTGCCAAGTAATATTAAAATCCCTTCATGGATGGGAGAGTTATGGACCGGACAGGAAAAAAGCCCTGTTGACCTTTGACCTCCAATTGTGACCTTGACCTGTGAGCTAGGGTCCGGGTTTTGCACATGACACATCGCCTCATCATGGGGAACATTTGTGCCAAGTAATAATAAAATCCCTTCATGGATGGGAGAGTTATGGACCGGACAGGAAAAGAGCCCTGTTGACCTTTGACCTCCAATTGTGACCTTGACCTTTGAGCTAGGGGTCCGGGTTTTGTGCATGACACGTCGTCTCATCATGGGAACATTTGTTCCAAGTAATATTAAAGTTCCTTCATGGATGACAGAGTTATGGACTGGACACGAAATTGCGGACGGACGGACGGAATGACGGAAAAGCGCATTCCTATAGTCCCCGAAACTGGTTTTCAACCAGTAGGGGACTAATAAAGCCTCTGTCGCATACACAAGCTAAATGTTGACAGACGACAGAGTGACATCGAGTGATCACAAGAGCTAAAAAAAACAAAGAGTACAAATATGCCCCAAAGAGTAAACAAAATAGTGGGGAATAAATTTATTTCAAGGTAAATACAGTATTACAGCAGTTTAAGTAAATAAGATGCATTTTATATTTTACCTGTAGATCTTCTATAAAAAAAAAAAAACTGGAAAAAGTTAACTTCACAACGCGACAGTTTGCACAGCCAGACCAGGATTCGAACCTGGAACCTCCCCAAAACACAAATTACCATACGTAATTTCCTCAATTTTGGGTTGCTCTGCCAATTGAGCTATCTGACCAGCGGAACTGCAATATCCTAGCAATATCACTTAAGATAAATGTTTGATTTGCGGTTTTTAAAGCTGAAAGGGAGCATGAAAATGTGAAAAAATGGTAATGAGGATATTAGTAACCATTCAAGTTTCTACCAAGTCAACTCTGTATATAAGCTGATTTACCACCTTTTTTTCTATTGAGCCTGCTGAAATTCTCTCAAAAATATTAATTAAAATCCTCTTTTAATATTTAAAACAAGCATTGTCATTTATAAATACAAATTAGGTTAGAAAAAAAAATTGTTTCCGGTATCCCGACCTACCCTTTATTCCGGACCCTAATTCTTTTTCATTGCCTCGGAGAAGTTTTTTTTTTTTGATTTAATGTTTTAACAAAAAGTTGAAAAACTGCACTTTTTATGTTTTAAACATAGTCAGTGATGTTAAAAATCAACTTACTCAAGAAAAAATCAGCAGGGGCTAAGGGTGTAACGATACATCGGAATTCATTTATCATGATACATCAGTTTGGCGATACAAATATCGTACCATAGGCCTGTTATTTCGAAATTCATTTTACCATGATACATCAGTTTGGCGATACGCGTATCGAATCATAGGTCTGTTTCACAATACAGAAACGATAAGTGGAAACTAGAAATATTGCATGATATCTTACATACAATCAATGTTAAGGATAGTAACTAAAGAAATGTATCATTCCAAGAGTAGAGACATTGAATAATTTTTTTTTGTCACACAAATGCTTACTTACGATACTCAATTCATATCGCGATATGTACCGTATCGTTGCATCTGTATCACGATACATATTGTATCGTGAGACTAGCATATTGTTACACCCCTAACAAGGCCCAGTAGCCCATGGTTCCTAGATTTTTGGCTGGGACCCTAAATTGTTGAAGAAAATGCCCATATACCTAATGTTAAACATTTATTTTGACAGTCTGGGCCCAAAAATAAAAATAGCTAGTTTATATCCTTGTTACTGATGCTCTAAAGGAATAACTCCCTTATTCGTATTTTTGTACACAAAAATAGTTTCCGAAAGGTCCCACTTGATAATAAAAATCCAGATTTTTTAAAAAAAAATTACTGACCAGCTACCTACCTATTTTTCTTTAGCATGTTACTGGAAACATTTGTTTGGCCTTACATGTATACCTAAATTGTAGTCATACAGGGTATCTTGAATACTCTATGATTTTAAGACGGAAAGTGTGCAGATTGGAAATTATACCTACACTGTTTTTTCAAAGTGAAAGCACCTAAGTTGTTTTTCAAAGTGAAAGCACCTAAGTGTATTTGAATCATTCATTTTTCATCAGGTGGGTGCGTAATCTCCCTATAAATCCATATCTAAATTTACAGAAATACTCCCAACATTCAACTATTAATTTCTGATCATAACTGGGAGGTCAAGGCAGTTGTTAAAAACTGGGATATCTTCAAATAAATGTAGCACAAAATATGCAATTATACCTGCTGTCACTCATGCAGAAAAACCTGAAAAATGTGTTAGTGTCATAATTTAGGCCCTATATAAATCTTTATTACTTTAATTTTATGTCAAAAGCATTGATTGTCATTCAATACATTCATACACTTACAAGAGTCCAAAACACAATTTTCGTCTTGTAATCAAACTAGCAGAAAAGTAGTGGTTGCTATTTATCATCAGGAAGTACATTATGTACCAGAAGACAGCGAGTCAAAAATTTTCACAAGGTCTCAAATCGCCCATTATCTGGACTGTCATTGGACCTTATAATAAGACGAAATGCCCCCTTGTGCAGGACATTGGATTATGTTTAACGGTTCGCTTTAACAATTGGAAAAAACCTTGAACAGTGCCACCTGCCGAGTGTAACCTATCAGGGTTCTAGCCAGGATTTTCTGAAGGCATGTTGCAGAAGATATTTTTTGACGAGCAAAGGGGTGGGTGCGGGAGGGGTGTCCCTCCTTCATGGGGGGTTTGGGGGTCACCCCAGAAAATTTTGCGTTACTACAACTCATTTTGGTGCATTCTGGTGCATTTCAGAGTGAAAAACATAGTGGTATTTTCAGTGATTAATAAGCATCATTTACATGTACAACAAGATAAGATATTAGGTCATAAAAATCCTATGGAGTTATTTGCTGAATGACAAAAGTTCATCAATTTTAAGTTGCTAAAAATGTTCATTTACTATTTATTGTACATAAAACAACACAATTTTAGCACTGCACCAGATCTATTTGTATTTTAAAGTTTATGTCTTCTATTTCTGCGGAGTTTATTTGCTGAAAACTTATCCATTTTAAGTTTTTGAAAATGTCAACTGTTTGTTGTACATACATGTAAAACAACACAATCTCAGACTGCCATCCAGGGAAACGCTGGTTTCCCTTTGGATCAATGCCCGATTTCCTTTGGCCATTTGGCGTGGCTGGGAGGGATTCTGAAATTGTGACCGGCGCCTCCGTGGCCGAGTGGATGTGGGTTCGAGCCTCACTAGGGGCGTTGAATTCTTCATGTGAGGAAGCCATCCAGCTGGCTTACGGAAGGTCGGTGGTTCTACCAAAGTGTCCGTTCGTGATGAAATAATGCACGGAGGGTATTTCAAAGTTTTCTCTACAAGTTCTATTTTGAAAGTGACAACAGAAAACATTAATTCTTGCATTTTCTTTTCGATATTCCGCCCGAGAAAACACATTTCATACATGTGAAAAATATTAATATTACGGCGATAATTGTTCAAAAGCATTTTACCGTGTTGAACAATTTTTGACTTAATTCCTTACATTGTCTTTCCTTGATTGCGAAAAACATTCGGACGATAATTGTTGAATCATCTGTCATTATATCTAATGACATGTATAATCTTAAAACGTGCGAAAACAGTCACTTTCATGTACACATCACAAGATACCGCCTGTCAAAGGATTTAAGGCGGAGCTACGACGAAATTTACGTCACACGTTCCACATATAGGAAGCTGTCATTGGTTTATCGGTTATCTTAACTGGCATCGCTTTACCTAAACTATCTGGTAGCACGTGGAAGCTTTTCGAATACACTATCGAATTAATCGGGGTGTTTATTGGGATGATTTTATTGACATGTCGCTTCGGCAATTAAGGGATGACGGGGGAAGTAAGGGATGTCGAATATACAACTCAAAGTCTGAAGGCATGTCGCACGCGACAGGCGATAATAGCCTGGCGAGAACCCTGCATATGTACATGTGTAGTAAATTCGTGTCGTAAGTCACATGGACTATTCTAGGATTTCTTTGTTTTAAAATATATACTGTACAGTACATATATGGACCATCCATGATTTCAAAGATTTTTCTATCTATAATTTTACAGAACATTCAAAATCCTAGACTTGTTATCTCTTTAGACAAGCTTATACATCGGATTATTTCGACTATCTATCTCTCATACTGCATCGCTCCTCTTGTTATCAGGAAGTATGTATGCTGCTTTCTCCTTGATTCGAGCCTTTTAAATCTTTTAGGGGCGTGCATATTTTTATAAACCGGTTCAAAGAAGTATAAAATACACAGAATGGCAACTGGCTGTAATCTCGCGTGAGCTCGTGTCAGAGCGTGATTCGGCGTTATCTTACTAAAAACAAACATCGGCGAGCATGGAGTTACAATTTGTAGCTTTACAACTACATAAAATACATGTTAGCTTCTAAAACAAAATTAGTTTAATGTGAAATGGTCTTAAGACACGAAGTACACGTTTTTTTTGCCATCGAAAGAAGCGTGGTCATACGGCGATCATTATTTTACCGATGAATAATTGCTTTCGCATACAAAATAGCGCATGGAGAAAGCGCCACTTCGGTAAACGAGATCTCGTTTTTTTGTCACGGGAGGTTGGCGAGATTTGCTCTATATGCCTTTCAAGTTGCCAATCTATTTATTTTTATAGCTCTTTGACCGGTTCAATTAAATAATTTTTGTTTGTTGTTACAAAAATATTTGCATTTAACAATGAACATTAAAAATTACAATGTTATCATGTTTTATATGTACCTTTTTTGCACGAGACTGAAGGAGGTCAAACTCTGCATCATTTTAAAACTTTCTCATTGATTCGAGCCCTTTGTTTGGTAGGTCAATAAGTGTTAATGTTTGCACAGTCTATTTCCATAAAGCAAATTTCTATCAAGACTGACTTCTTGTTCAATTGTTACAACAGTCGAAATATGCTCAGGATGCTTTTATATATATATTGAAATTTTGGCTCATAATATTACCCACTGTGTAATTTCCTTTTGAAATAAGCATTTTTTTGATGCAAAATATTAAAACAAGTATTTACTCAATTTTTCAGTGATTTCATGACTAATATTTTCATAGGCATTTTAAAATGTAAATGGCACGAGTTTCTGATGGAAGAACATGCTTCATGAGCATGAATTTTACTAAAACACAAGGGCTCGAATCGATGAGAAAGCTCGAATCGACGAGAAACAGGCATACAAGAAAATTCTCTCCAAGACACCGAGTCAGAAGTTCTGACGCGGTCTCAAATTGACAAATTAAAATGCCTAATGTTTCAGTAACTGTTTCAGACATAGGGATATGTGGAGCACTTTTAGAATCTGTCCGTAGGTAAAATCTGCATAATTTGCAATATCCAGTACCTGTATGGTTTAAATAAAGGTAAGGCTTTTTTAGTTTGTATATTTCATAATTGGGGGGCTGCTGCCCCCCACACCCCCCGCATTTTCTAAACCTGGTGAGGAAATATATCCATGCTACCATATCGATAAATAAAAGAATGCCCAAATAACGAGAATAGCTACGGACAGATTCTAAAGTCTAGCCGATATGTTTATAAATAGCGTCATTTAATAATTGGAAAAACCCTACACAGCGCCACCTGCCAAAAGTAACAAATGTACATGTATGTGTAGTAAAATCGCGCCAAAAATCACGTGGTCTATTGTTTACACTATTCCGTCTTCAAAAACTTCACATTTATACACATTAAAAAATGATACTTTTGACTGCAATTCATCTCTATAAACCTATTAAAATGCATAACTAAGCAAAAAGTCTTCTAAAGCATGCTATTTATTTATGATTCCTATTGATAGTGTAAGTAGGTCATCATTTAGGGTGACTCGCTATGAGTTTGGTTTATTCTAAAATTTAGATCAACGAATGTGAATTGGCACTCAAAATGCATTGTTATCAAAAACTATATTGTTGGTAACAATTTACCTTTTTCTTGACAAAATCCACTACAAAATATTTCAATAAAAAAGACGTTACACTGACTACACTTTATGTACAGCAAGAATGTATAATTTTACTGCGCAAGCGCGAATGGCTCTGCGCGAATAACTTGAAAGGCTGAAATTGATCAAATCCGATTCAATATAATGCAAATTCTGCAAATATTGCAAAATATAAACCAGAAGGAACACAATTAAATAATATTAATTCTATTATTTTTGCGATTACACGTTAGAATATTCACTTTCTGAGTGTCAAACGAAAATTTAACAGAAATATGACTCGAAGGGAAAAAATTGTCAAATCCGAACCCATTGCACATTCTAAAACCACCTCTATATGCCCGGCCCTGATGGGCCGTGCAATAAGACCGCACGTGTCGCCTGCTGGGGACGAATGCTAGAGTAGTTCACATAAGAGAAGAAGAATGACCTCTACTAATGTGCGAAGTATCAAGTCAATCCTTTATATTGTTTTTACTTGGATTCCAGACAAGTTTCTTACACATACAGGGAGGTAATTAAAAATGGAGTCAGTAAGAGTTATGATTCCTTATCACTGCACTTTCTTTCACTGACCTGTATTAATGTGCAAAGTATCGAATCAATCCTTCATAGTTTTTGGCTTGGGCTTCAGTCAAGCTTCTTGCTTTTCCTTTTCAAGCATAAAGGGAGGTGATTCAAAAATGGGGTCAGCCGAAGTAATGGTTCTTTGACACTGCACTTTGCTTCACTGACCTCTATCAATATATCAAGTATCAAGACAATCCTTTATATGGTTTTAACATTGGCTCCAGACAAGTTTTTTCATAGATAAAGGGAGGTTATTCAAAAATAAGG
Organism: Mercenaria mercenaria; assembly: GCF_021730395.1. Classification (NCBI taxonomy): domain Eukaryota; kingdom Metazoa; phylum Mollusca; class Bivalvia; order Venerida; family Veneridae; genus Mercenaria; species Mercenaria mercenaria. Next base: position 8,773,276 of record NC_069372.1, read on the forward strand.
TGAGCTAGAGTTATGGTTCTTTGACACTGTACTTCCTTTCATTGGACCTCTATTTATTTATGTGCAAAGTATCAAGTCAATCCTTTATATAATTTCGACTTGGGCTTCAGACAAGCTTTCTTTATAATGATAAGGGGAGGTTATTTAAAATTGTGACCATCACACTGCACTCTTCCGTCAATGTGTAAAGTATCGAGTCAATTCTTCAAACAGTTTTTGACTTGGGCTCTGGACAAGTCTTTTTATAAGGATAGGGGGAGATAATTGAAAAATTGGACCACCTAGAGTTATGGTTCTTTGATACTGCACATCCTCTCACTGTGTTCGATCATTGTGTGAAGAAACAAATTAGCACCTTTATTACTTCTTGAGTTATGCTCCGGACAAGAAGCGTGACGGACGCCAGCCGGTCGCCAGACGGACAGACGACGGAAAAGTGATCCCTATATGTCGCAGCTTCTTTGTAGTAGGCGACACAAAAACTGTCTAAGTCAGCTGTGCTTGTTTTAAAAAAAAAAACTCAGATTTTTTGCGACATTTTCTAACTTTTTTTTTGCGATCCAATATAGCTTAGTTTAGTTTAATAGTTAATTATAATCTCGTTAATGCTTATACCTGTACAATAAATTATATAATAATGAAATCATTATCAAAATATATAAGGTATTTGATTTTGTGAATGAACAACCTAAACTTAAACGACGCTGTTACTTTAAAGCTTTGGATGTAATTGACGCATTTATAGATCTATATTATCAGAATATGTCAGCATTTATAATTTAATCAACCATGGAATGGCTATAGTCTTTAGATATGCAAAATTTAGGTTAATACTGATATTTTGTTTCAGTAAGGAGGTCTAAATGAATAACTAGCTGACCAACAAACTGTCACTAACCTACAGAAAGAATAACATTTTACTCCCGCACGATAATTTAAACGACAACGTGTTTATATTATTGGTTGATTGTTATGGTCCCATGCATGATAGAACTCAAAAAGTTTGTCAATGATACAAATAAGGTGCATGCTGTCATATTAAACAAAAAGATTTTCTGTATTCTAACGTTTTAATGAAGAAAAATCATGGTTATCAAACATGCTATCGTTCGAGTTATCGTTCAGAATTTATACTAATTCCAGCATCTTTTTAACAATATAAAAAATGTTTCAACGGGTCATCAAGAAGATTTGAACATATGGATTTGATTAAACCCTGCTGACAGACAGAACTACATGGTTTATTCCCAGAAACCTAATTAACTTTTGATATTTGGAAAAAAAAGTGAACATTTAAAATGGCAAGTGCTAACAATGTCTACTTGTCAAATTAACATACACGTTTAGACCATAAAATTTCAACTGCTATTCATTTTCACTGTAGCATCTCTGTATATACTAACCTACCGAAAGAAAAACAGCCTATTCCCAGCATCTGCATCTTTTATAACAATATCAAAATGTTTACAGTTCAGTCATTTAAAGACGAAGATGTTCTACATGCATGATAAATAGTCTTTGACGTGTACGTTACCCTCTGGGGAAAAATGACGTGTACGTCACCTCCTGAAAAACCGCAACGTGTACGTTACCGCACCCTTTGTCTTACGATATCTGTAATATTCCTGAATAGTCATGTTAAATATTTGGTACAGGACTTTGGACAAAGACAAGCTTTATTTTAAACCTAAATTCCAGCGAAAATTCTCTGCAGAACCTGTGCTAGGTGCGTAACTTGTGAACAGACGTGTTCGTTACCAAAATATTTTGCATCTTTCGAATCGGTTGGGCGAGGATTACGTAAAAACGGGAGGGAGTTTCATCAAGTTACATATATGCGCTGAAAGAGCTTTTTATTGCGGGGTTTATGCACGTTATCTCGTTTAAAACAATTGCGGATCAAAAAAGTTATAGTGAAAAAACATACCTGAAGCGGGCCTATTTTTAGCACTTTTGCGTGCACGTTATCCAAGTTAGTCACGTGGTTTCCCCACCGTGATTTTAGTTCATACATTATTTATTTCAGGTCGATTGCGAAGGAAGTTCTACAATTTATATTAATCACTCTCGACACCATTATTCCTGATGGAAGAATGGAAGAGGCCAGTTTCCCTTTTAATGCTGAGCGCCAAGTAAGGGAGCTACTGGTACCATTTTTCACGTCTTTGGTATGACGCGGCCGTAGATCGAACCCGCGACCTCCCGCACTCGCAGCGAACGCTCTACCACTAGGCTATCGGGATCCATTTTGATCCAGTTTCAAGATTTTCATTCTGTCAGACACCTGTTTTCCATAAAACAACAATACAACGAAAAGGAGTGTTGAATGAAATGCAAGTCAACTGACGTCTAATTGTCCGACAGGGTCATGGTCGAAAAGATAGGACAATCGATAAACTAGGGGTTTTTTTTAACGTAAAACTTGGTTTTTCGAATACTGACATATATGTTCGGGCGAAAACATAAGATAACGGACGTAAACTATAGGTTAATGTTCGATAAACTAGGTTTCTAAATTGAACTATGGATTTCGGTCGTTATCCTAATTATGCTATTGAATATAAAATCTGCTGATAAATTTTCGTTGTGTGTAATGTCCTAGATTTTGACACGTAACAACTTTTTTCAGGTTTGTGTGAAAGTTAATTGCATATTTCATGCTACACGTATTGGGTTTATTTTAATATGGCTAACTCAACTATAACAAAGGAAAATGTCCCGACTTTTAGCTAGAGAAATTACAAATCCGTCCAATAGAAAAGAAGAAATGAAATTTTAGCCACATTAAACAGTCAAATACATAGTACTTTCACTTTGGAAATTCCAGTCTGCACCCTTCTGTGCTTCAAAAATCATCCAGTACAATTTTTTTAAAAATTATACTCTATATGCTAAATAATAAACTAGGTTCAAAAAGCGTTTTGAGCATTTCATTTTTTTTTTCTGAACATATATTTGTGAAAGAGTTTTCACTGCTACTGCAATGTACACAATCAGTTCGAAAAACACTTACCTCGGTTTAACTCCAATAAAGTTTGTTTCAGCGAATTTAGTCAAGAATTAGTTCAAAACTTTTGATTAATCAACAGTCACAAACCCATTTTTTAAGCCCTGATAGAGTGTACATATTAAAACAAACATGACCTATATCGTCTCGGTTAATCTTTAGATATTACATGTATAAAAACTTTACCTTACATGTATAAATATATATAACACCGGAAATGTAGTGTGGCGGGAAATCTTTAATTGTTTAAAATGTTTGATATTGAAATTTCTCGTTTATATTAATATGACAGGGCCTATGAGACTGTATCATATCGTGTTTGAAAAAAAAAGAACTTGGAAAAAACAAAAACAAACAAACGCTTAAGGTTTCATACCGTGTTTGAAAAAAAAAAAAAACATAAAAAAACCGCTTAAGTCATGTTCTAAGCCCATGCAGGTTTCGAATAATGGGTAGATAATTCAGTACACGTATTTGCGCATGAACTCCGAAAAAACTCTAAATTCGCGTTTAAGTGTTATTGTTGATGCTCAAACTTTATTTTTTCTTTGTATACTATCACTAGTTAAGTATTTTAAAATTCTATGCTCTTGTCACGTGTACCGAGCGTATCTAACTATTAAACTGTTTATATATATAATTTTCCTTAAGCTATCTACTTTTGATTGGTATAAAACTTGTATAATGAATTTTACTTAAGCTGCCTTGCTTCTGATTGGTTTGACCAATTATTTGTAAATGATTGTTTGAAACATAAATTAACTAAAAATCAAGCAGATAATCAATTTACTATGCGGTCCTTATTGTACATAAGCTGGTTTCCAACAACCTAAATTTATGACCTTTAATCAGCTGTTTCAAACCGTACGTTTCAACACCCTGTAATGAACCACTCGACCTAGAATGAGTGTATGGATTGGAAACCCCACAAGTATGAGCATACGCTGCAAGGATGAGGGACTGACCTTTCCACAACCTACCTAGGTCCAAACCTTAACACTATTTCAAACCAAATGTCTCAAACACCTAACAATTTTGTCTTAAACCACTGTTTTAACCCTTGTCTCAAACTATGTTTTAAACCTTGTTTCAGACCTACCAAGGTTCAGCACTATAACCTTAAACCATCAGCTTATACTGCGACCCGGACCAACAAAATAATATAGCTATCAAGAGGACCCAGCAAGGATGAGCCGAAGCTGCAAATATGAGGGTGCCTCACCTAAATTATTTATTACCAAAGTCCCAGTTATAATTACGGCTTATTGATTATAAATTATTTCTCCAGTTTTTCTTCGATGTGCACTCTTTGAGCTCCTAGGACGATCTGTCCAAACTGGATGCGCAGTGTGTATTTATATGGCCGTATGACGTCACTTGCATACGGACATACCTCTGACTTTTACATAGACTACTGTATACCGATACAATTTACCGAAATGCACTTAAAGCGCGAAAGGACCAATTTCACGACATTACCCACGCCTCCGATTTCCAAGCGTCCCGCTTGACTTCATTTAACATTCATTCATCTAATGTAATTTCAAAGCATATAACATAAAACGGATCTGTCTCAACATTTTAAATACTCTATGATAAATTACTTAAGCTTGTGTAAGAGATCCATACAATGTCTCCATCACCGCCATCTTTCATCTCTTCTGTTCTTGTAATCAAGCTTGGATATGAGTTTGATTCTTTAACCTTCTTTTCCTTTATTATGGTTGAACATTCTGACTTCTTCACACTTTCTATTGATGGATAAAAAACATCTTTCTCAGATATGCCAGAATGTTTCAGCTTTTTATGTCTTGACAGGTAATTCATTTTCTTGAACGACCTTTGACAAATCTTACACAGATGTCTTTTCTGAGTACATTGCAATTCTTGGTCCTGAAATATTGCGGATTTACGTAGATGATCCTTAACCGATGGACATATCATATCCAAACCATGTTCTTTCATCTCCGGTAACTCTGATCTACATACTTTTGACTTACAATGAACAGTCTTACACTTAACATCTGATAATTTTTCTTCTTGAACTCGGGTATGACCTTTCCGAACATATGTAAAGCTAGACATACAACATGTCCTGTCAGCTAGTCTTAGACTACATTCCTTACCTTGTATTATTAATGTATCCGATACTGCATCAACCTGACAGTGTTGAGTTTTAAGAAAGTCTAAGCCAAGAATAGCATTTACATTAATGTTAGCAACTGCAACGTTCCAAACACATTTTATGCCTTGTAGTTCAATACAAACGTTTGTTTTTCCCTTTACATCAAGAGTTGTGTTTGAAGCAGTATAGATTTTACTTCTGTATGATTTTAAAGGGTTATGCTTGGAATAGTTTAGAAGTTTGTTCCATAAAGATAATGATATGATAGAAAGAGAAGCACCTGTGTCAATTAGGCATTCAGATTGTAAACCATTAAACTTTACATCAGCAATAAGTCCCGAACCTATGGAATTATTTGACTGCCTATTGTTTCCAGGTTTATGATGTAATTTAGGGCAATTCCTTTGGATATGATTCTCAGAACCACAGTTGAAACATTCACGCTTTTCTTTCAATTTTGGGTGAAACCTTGGTCTTTGAAAATTTTGAAAATTGCCTTTGTTTGAATTCTTATGACCCAATTTGTTTTGATAATTTTCAAGAGATTTTACCGAGTTAGTCAGTTGTTCAACCGTTTTCTGCAGTGTTTTTAAACCTTCAGCAAAGTAAGTTTCAGACATCTTATCACGGTCACCTGCTGAACGGATAAAACCCTCGCTATCAAGATGTTTCCTTTCGGCTTTGTTATAAGCTTCAAGCTCAACGGCGTGTCGCACTGCATCATTTAAATTAATTGGTCTAGCCTTTTTAACACGAATTCTCATATCTGAATTTATTAGGGCATCCATGAATTGTTCTTTTGCCAAAGTTTCTCTTACATCGTTTGGGGCTGTTGGATATGCCATGTTTGTGAGACGCTGTATGTCTTGACCAAGCTCTGACAAAGTTTCAGTTGCTTTTTGTCGTCTTTCACGAAGTTGAACCCTATACAGCTCTGTCTGGTTTGGTGGCGCAAATCTTTCTTCTAATGATTTTGACAGTTCGTTATAATCATTTTTGTTGCCTGATAAATTACCAAAAACTCCTTGTGCCTGCCCTCTTAAACATATCGCTAGATATAAACCTTTTTCATCATACGACCAGTTATTTAGTGTTGAACAAGCTTCAAAATGAGCCTTGTAATCTAACCAGTTCCCTGTTCCATCAAAAGTTGCAGGTTTCAGCTTGGCACCACTCTGTTTTGAACTAGCTTTAGTTGGAACTGATATATCTGACGTAGAGGCATCCTGTTTTGGTGTTGAAGTAGCTGGTTGTTTCTGCTTCTTTCTGTTTGTTACAAAACGATATGGGTTTTTGATTTGGTCTGTTGTGTCGAACTGAACTTTCCTACTTTGTTTAGGTGTACCCAAAAGTGACGTATCTGTACCAAACATACTGTCTGTGCTTCTTTTATGGTCTTGAAACAACTGTCTTGGCCGTGTTTTGACATCTGTTGTTTCAAGCATGCTCAGCTCACGTTCAAGAAAAGATATTTCTGTCTGGAGCTTACTGATTTCGTTCCTTCTTTGTACTTCCCTCAAACGTTCGTTCATACTCTCCAGTCGTCGCTCCACATCTTCTGGACTATCCATCTTTATGTGTGGGTAAGTGATATTGTTCGATATCTGTTGAATCCCGCCGCTGCCACCAAAAACTTCTGTCATGTGTACCGAGCGTATCTAACTATTAAACTGTTTATATATATAATTTTCCTTCAGCTATCTGCTTTTGATTGGTATAAAAATCAAGCAGATAATCAATTTACTATGCGGTCCTTATTGTACACAAGCTGGTTTCCAACAACCTAAATTTATGACCTTTAATCAGCTGTTTCAAACCGTACGTTTCAACACCCTGTAATGAACCACTCGACCTAGAATGAGTGTATGGATTGGAAACCCCACAAGTATGAGCATACGCTGCAAGGATGAGGGACTGACCTTTCCACAACCTACCTAGGTCCAAACCTTAACACTATTTCAAACCAAATGTCTCAAACACCTAACAATTTTGTCTTAAACCACTGTTTTAACCCTTGTCTCAAACTACTTTTTTAAACCTTGTTTCAGACCTACCAAGGTTCAGCACTATAACCTTAAACCATCAGCTTATACTGCGACCCGGACCAACAAAATAATATAGCTATCAAGAGGACCCAGCAAGGATGAGCCGAAGCTGCAAATATGAGGGTGCCTCACCTAAATTATTTATTACCAAAGTCCCAGTTATAATTACGGCTTATTGATTATAAATTATTTCTCCAGTTTTTCTTCGATGTGCACTCTTTGAGCTCCCAGGACGATCTGTCCAAACTGGATGCGCAGTGTGTATTTATATGGCCGTATGACGTCACTTGCATACGGACATACCTCTGACTTTTACATAGACTACTGTATACCGATACAATTTACCGAAATGCACTTAAAGCGCGAAAGGACCAATTTCACGACACTCTTTTAACATTGATTGCTTATTTTGAAGGTAATACTCAGTCTGTATAAGTAAGGTATGCTCAATTCTTATTATGTCTTTATCTTGTTTTCATATTCGATCTCTCCTCATTTACAGGCACTTTACTGACGTTGCTGCCTACATACTGGCACATATATAGTAAAACAAACCAGCAATAAGCATGTATTTCAAAATACTATCACTTTGCATGAACAATTTCTTGTGAACTTAACTCATTTACTGGAGCAAAAACCATGGTTTTAGAAATACTGTTTTTTGCTGGAACAAATAGGTTGCCATTGTGCATGAAGCTGGAGCAAAAAGAAAGTATAAAAAGATACAAGGTAACATATCCGTAATATTTTACCAATCAGTTGGTGCAGAAACCAAGTATTTAAAACTGCAGGTGTTTTGCACTGACCTGTTTACATTAGAATTGTTTAAAGCTCTGCTCCCGTCCTACCTTTTACCCTTGAATTGTCACTGAAAAAGCACGAAATCCTGACTATGAACAGTGATGCCTGTCAAAATAGTGTCTATTTTATAATAAAATTTTATATGAAATACGTGTGGTTTTGCGTGCTAACGTATGGCACGTGGCTGTTAACTGTTACCTATTGTAACCATGGGTTGCATACACACAAAAGAATTTGAATAGCCGCGGAGCAGGGCACAAACCTGGTTTAAACAGATATGACATTTTTGCTCCAAGTATACATCAAATTTTAGCATCAAGTATGGTTACAAAAACAATCATATAGGATTTCAATCTGCAGTATTAAGTTTCCATTTTCAGTTTGGGAAGGTTAATGTTGCATTTATTAATTTCATTTTAACTGTGATTGGTTTTCTGCAAACTAGAAAGATTATTATATTTTTAGAAAATAATTTTTACTACATGTATACTCAATATTAATCATAGCAACTGATAAACCGTTTTAAGGTAATAATTATTGAAAATGTCTTTAATATAAATATATTACTTTATAGTTCTTGATATAAAACAAAAAGTATTTTTATCAAGTATTACATTTATACAGAATGAAACATTATTACATGTAGTACCTAATAATTTTCATAGATGTGGTCTGATTCTTCAAATGAATGACAACTAATGAGAGAAGCAATCGCACTAGAAAACAAATACACACAATACACACAAAGTCAGAGGTTCCCTGAGTTTTGTACCACAGGAGGCGGAAATTCAGCTGAAGAAAGTAAGCAATATAGTGGTCAAAACGTATCAAGAATATAGAATAAAGAAATAAAAAAAAATTAGAAATGATTTTTGTGATAATTGTATTTACCTGAACATACAAGCAATAAGTAACGTAACGCAGTGATGTATAATAATGTTGACGAAGTGAAAAAGGAAATAACAATATGGGTTGCAATTAATAATAATAACACAGTGCAATGTAACATTGTGATGGACAGTAATGTTAACGACACTCATAATAGTGCGTATGACAAAGAAATTATACCAAAACAAGAGCACCGCCTTACAGGTGCAGACACTGTAAATATTGCCATACCCATGGTTTTCTAAGTCCAAAAGGGGCCTACTTTTTTCAAAAATGCAATGTAGAGTTACAGTACTTGCTATGCAGAGTCAGCTTTGAATGACGAATAACTGCTCCAAGTTTTAAAGCAATGGCTTTGAGCGTTAAGGAGAAAAATTGAACTAAACGCAAAACTTACCCAAGAAATCTGCGATTTTCTAAGTCTAAATGGGGCCATAATTCTTGCAAAAAGCAGGATGGAGTTATGTTTCTAGCTGTACAGAGTCAGCTTTTGATGGTGAACAAGTGTTGCAAGTTTTAAAGCCAAAGCTTTGATAGTTTTGGAGAAAAGCTGACCTAAACAGAAGAATTAACCAAGAAATCTTACTTTCTAAGTCCAAAAGGGGCCATAATTCTTGCAAAAAGCAGGATGGAGTTATGTTTCTTGCTGTTCAGATTCAGCTATTGATGGTTAACAAATGTTGCAAGTTTGAAAGCAACAGTTTCAAATTGATAGTTTAGGAGAAAAATTGATCTAAACATAAAACTTAACCAGGCAACGCCGACGTCGAAGACAATCAAGTGATGACAATAACTCATTTAAAAAAAAAAACATCTAGAAATGTGTCTATGGGACACAGATGCCCCCACTACATGACAAAGGACACAGATCAACTTTGGGAAAACAATATGTTGCTATTTAAAAAAAAATGCAAAAAAAACATATATAATGTACATATAAACATATAACTGAATGAATCCTTTTGGAGCTAGGTGCGACACAACATTCTCGGAAGGACGGACGGACGGACGGACGTTCCTACATATGGGCATTTATGTGGCTACTCTTTTGTTCTTTCTATTATTCTTTTAGGCACATACAAGAAAAATAGCCACATAAAAGCCTTACGAAATGAATGACATCAAAGAAAAAGTACAGTTACCTATTGTTCCTATAGCCACTTAAGTATGCAAATGTGGGCTCGGACGGACAAGGGCAAAATCTATAACCCCCCCCCCCCCCCCCCCCCCCCACACACACACACAAAATCACCATTGTAGTGGGAAATTTCCTACCGAAGTCTTCTGGCATATATGACGATGTTACAGACCTACAAAGCCACCAATTAATTTCATTCTAATTGAAAATACATAAAGTTTAACAAGCAATGCTTGAAACTCTTGTTTTGCTCGAATTAAATAGTAATCCAATATTGTAAATCATCTTTGTTCTGATGCAATTTCATTAAAGTTACAAAATGCTGATTACATTACTTCAGTTTGGTGGTCCATTGCAGGTCCTAAGCATGTATAAAAGATGATCATAAAGTGCTCGTAATCGTCATAGCAGTTGGATTTTGTATAAACTTTTCAACCGATAAAGGTTTTCAAAGTATACTGGCAGTTCACACTGAATGGCAACATTTATTGTTGCGGGGCTCTAATCGTCCTCCGATATTGATTCACTGGGCTGGTTACCCCGCTGAAATGAAGGCATCACGCTTCCGACGGCACAGGCATTTAACAGGATGTTTACAAATATAACGGGCACGGTGAGTAAAATTGAATGTTTTTGGTTATTTTCTTGTTACAGTAAAAATATTTGAGAAATCGGAGAATGCAGCGGTATGTAGTTGTGTCTTGCCGACACATCCATGCCCAGGTTGCAAAGAAATATGTATTATTGTTAGTTTGCACGTGTTTTTCATCAGGTACAGTAACGTGAAAATTACAGAAGCAGTGAATATTACGAGTCATTTTACCTCCTGCTAAAAAGGAGTGATGCATTTCTATATCATAAAAAGACATGATATCTGACCCTTTGAAATATAATACATGTCCAGGAAAAGGCATATCCCCTCATTCTGTCGAGTTCTTAGTTAAGTGCCGCAGGCATCTCGATGGTGTCTAAGGCATCATGAGGGGTGCAGTGATCTTGAATACTACCATATGTAGTCAGTCGTACGTGTAATTTCGACCAACCAACATGTATTTAAGATAAGATAAGATATGTTTTATTTAAAGTCGGCAAAAAACAAACATTACAACGTAAGCTCTGAAAAGCTTTTGAACCAACATGATGAAAACATTAAGAACAGGTCATAGCTTAAACTATCCTGTATTTGTTGGTCTTGAACTATGGGTCTAAAAACTGCTATAAAAAGATCTTTGTAAAAGAAAAAACTAAAGAGAAAAACGACACAATAGTTTATAGCTAGAAAACGGTTATAAAATACCTATTATCACCACAAATCAGATTTGGGGAAAACTGATCCGCAACTGCTTCAAAGCCGTACAAATTACAAAACATTTAAGGATAAAACAAAGGCAATAGGCTTATATGAACAAACACAAGAAGCATCATCATAGTCAGTTAAATGATACATCTGCAAGTACAAGCAGGTGTGACGGGAACATAGGCAAGCACATTGAAATCAATAATTAAAAAGGACATTACTCAACAAAATGATAATGATTTATTGCATCAGCACAGAGCAAACAAAAACAAAGCAGCAAATAAATAAGAAGAAAAAAGCCAGAGAAAATGTGATTTCTAGACAGCTTATAAGATTATACTATGATCAGGGCTTCTGACCTTAGCCTGGCTTTTGTCTGATAATCCTGTTTCGAACTTAACCTATGATTTCATAAATACAAATATTCTCAAGTAGAATATGTGTCATCTATAGCGTTTACAACGTTTTTGTTCTTTGGCAATAATAAAAACATTTTTTTTTTGCAAATATTGATAGATATTTATATTAAAAAATATATATTTATAAATAACAACTGTATAAATAATGCAACTGCATAAAAAATATTTAAAGCATTTATTAACCTCATTTAGCTCGCTTGCCGCGAACATGCGCGACCGATTGTATATCGGTCACAGTTGTAAATGGTGAACATAGTTATCTACATTGGACTAGCTAACATCGTGTAGTTACATTAATTACTCTGAATAGCACGTGTCACTTTCATTGGCCTTTTCATCAAATGTTTCAGTTTTCTCTAACTAGTTTGTTGTTTCAGTAACAGTGTCTTTATAACTGAAAAATACTGAAGAATGTTCCTCAAGCCGCTAAACAATAGCGGAAAGGTTACTATTTAGAAATAAGAAGGAGATGTTCAAACCTTATACAGTATCAAAATACTAAATATAAGAATCTTTAAATGCAAAATGTTTGTCCATTTTCAACAGTTGATTCACCGCATTCTATTTTTAAAACAAATTTATCTTTAACTTTGTTTGGCACACGCCGTGATTTTGTAACGTAGCGTGGCCATTTAGTACAACAAACATAACCTTTTAACCAGTTTTATTTAGCATAGCAACAGTCTTCAATATTTAAACATAACATTTTAGCTAGATATTATTAAGTAAAGGTGACCTTATCAATCTAGCATCTATAACCCATCTTTCTCTCTATCTCTAAATCTAACTCTCTCTCTGACCGTAGATAATTATATTTCAGCATATATATTTAATTAAGCAGTCTAGCCGCTATGTAAAATTACACAATACGTCGTGCATTTTTCCTTAACATATCTAACTTTGATCCCGGAAGTAAATGATATAAACGACTAAGTATACTGTTTAACCTTGGGCTACATGTTTTGTGACAGGTTTGACAATTCAGCTTTTCAATTTAGATCAAGTATTATAGTTTATCATCTTTTCTACGTAGCATATTAAACAATGATTTATAGAATATACAATATTCCGAACCTTTCAAACTGTTACATTACAATCCCTTCATTTCTTCCACAAAATAATAAAAAAAGATTAATAGTAAATCTAAGCTAAAACAAATCCTTAATGTTGATCGTTTAGAATGTTGCCGAGGGTTCGCCAGGTATAATTTTAGTAAACATAATTAGCTTTTGGATGCACGACTTAAACAGTTGGGTAATTTTACACATACATATTAAAAGACAATTTAAAGTACATAATATTACAGATAGATACAATTTCTCAGTATTTTGGCATCAGAATAGTTAGTGCAAGCATAATACAAATATAATCGAGGAATTTCTTAAAACGTGATGATTTCTTTCATACAAATAAAGTGCATTATATATCTTTTCAGAACATTCGTCTGTAGTTTTATAATATTACATTATACATTAAAATTAAACAGTTTTTCATTTGCGAGTCACATCTGTCTATATTTTCACGATTACATGTATATAACAGAATATAGATATAATATATATAACTCTAAAGTATCACGTTCGTCAGATAAACGTCTGTTTGTTTCGTTTTTCGTTCATTTTGTGGAAATTCCGTCTTTCTGATGCATCTATCAGAGCTTGTCATACATATAAAACATAAGTGATTCTGAAATTAGAAAGCAAAATTACATATCTGGTTTTAAATACTACATGTACATGTTTATAGATATCAACAGCCATAAAATCACATCTTCTATAGATACGATATATCTTTTGAAACATGCTAATATTTCAAAATTAAATACGCGCACATGTATAAAGTACAGATTAAAGATCAAGGTATTTATATGCCTTGAACATGTATTTTTTTTTTATTTGCGCTCATGCTACAAGTGTATACGCCGAAAGTCGGATATCTAAATCACACATTTAAATTACTGAATATTCTTTCAAAAGTATAAATTCTGAGAGACTTGTATCTAGAGTATACATTTTGTATAGAGTATACATTTTATAAATACATTTGTATGCACCGAAAACATTTATTTATTTATTTTTTTATAAATTTCCTTTCTTTCTTTTAAATATTCAAATGAAATAAACAATAAATGATACAAATTTTAAACAAATCTGCCTCCAACATCAGCCATTTCTCTGCAGCGTAGGAACATTCAGTTGTCGGTCATGTGGCACCAAGTCTGCTGTTTCGCGTTGTTCACATCGGCGTCTCATAGTTCCGTAATAATTCTCTGTTGTTGTTGAATTCTATATGCACACATCTCGTTGCGGAGTAGCGGAGCAGGCCGTGGGATCTTGAATTTGCTAATCACTAAAATTGTCTAAAATACTTCCAGTTATATAGTTTCAAATTGTTGAATATTTGCAGTTTTCAGCTAGGGCAAAATAAAGTCTTTATATCAGCTGGGTAAAATAGTCTTCATAATCAATTTTATTTGCAAAACTGTGTCGGGTATTTTCATAAGAATTGCATAGGGAATAAAAGTATAATACTGTGACGAGAATCTGGCATTGTGTAAATATATCTGTTGCTAAAATGTTTCTTATTTGTCTTGTTTCTTTGTTGTTTTCTACACAGAATTTCAGATTATTTCCTTTTTCATTTTAACATTTTTCATAAATTCTGTCTTAACAAAGTTTCTTTAATTGTAGATGGAGAGAAAATTTGATATATCATTATAGCTCGGGGTTAATTTTCGTTGATTGTTGTATTATTCATGATTTTATCTTTGTCACTTTGGCGTTCCACCAGGAAGTTGCTGATATAGTTGACTGATAATAAGTCCTTGAGGCTGTTATTGTTACGCAGTTTCTCATTGGTCAATATCGTGCGTTCAACCGTGGAATTTGTCAGTTCCCTTTTGCATATATGGTAGAAGCTGTTAGCTAACTGGCATTGTCTTCTTGCTTGTATTGTGTGCAGACGTGTTTTAGAAATTTTGCTTGAAATTTAATTAAAGTTCCACCGTAATACGAGCACTCAGATATAATAAGGATATAACAATGGACAGGAGGAATTATTACACGTATTCAAGTTATTATAAGGTAAGTACATTATATATTTATCTTTTAACTGATATAAATTGTTTTTAAATATGAAATACTCTAACATTTAATTTGCATTTGCAAACAGACTTATATTTTATGAATTATTCGCTAAAATTATTCGGGCAAGTGAATTTGATACATAGTTAAACGAATAACAAAATTTTTGGACTGGTTGCCGCATTTTTCTTTTTATTTCACAGCATTTGTGACCAGGTTTACTTTATTAATTTAAAAATTGAACAATATAACTTTAAAATGAATACTTTTAGGATATGAACTTTGAAACATGTATATTTGATACAAAAAATAGAATTAATACGATTACAGCAATTTATTCATTTTGTGGAAATGTATCGCGGTAAATTGCTTTAACTATAATTGCTAGTAAAATATATGCTTGTTCTCACAAAAAAAGGTCTGAGAACACTAAATCTAAATCAACAAATCATATATGCAATAAAATAATTACGTAATGTAAGCCTTACTTATTCGGCTTATTCTATGATAGGTTATTAAATTGTTGTTATGCCTCTTAAATTTAGTCTTATCTGCATTTTACTATTAAGAAAAATACGTGTAAAAATTCAAATATCATTAGATACTGGCAAAGCGTACGTGCTTTAATAAAACATAAATCTCGTATAGAAAACTTCAAATGTGTTGAATATAACTAATTCTTTTTTCTTAATCTAAACTAAAATCTTCAGAAATACGTTTAAACAGGTGCTAGGAGATATTTACCATGACACCGGTTTTTTGTAGCAGGTGCGTGTGTAAACCTTTCATAACACGGTTTCTGGAACAGGTGCGTGGAGAAATCTATCATGACACCAGTAAATGAAACAGGTGCGTGGAGAAACTTATCGTGACACCGGTTTTAATATTCTACAGACTGCAGCGAACATTAAATTGCAGAAATGAAACTTAAAATATACAATTTTTATGCTTTAGTGTTAACATTAAGAAATGATCATCATTGCAAACCTCACATATGACTGTTTTCATGCGTCTTACAATACTAATGTATGCGTAAAACTAGTGAACCTCACGATATAATTTTTCTCACAGGTCTCAGAACACTATATTTTGATAACATAATTTCAAATGTGAATAACAGCATAGGTATTCTGTTCTAAACAGAATTAAAGAAACAAATGTTACGTTGAGGTTCTATCTTGTATTTTCTACTAGCCTTTTACTATGCAGAAATATAACTTTGTGCATTAGGAATTTAACCAACACCGAACAATTATAATAATAAATGTATGAACAATAACTTTAATTGAAGATATTTACAAAACAATACAGTGTATATGAATATACACCTTGGTGAAGTCATTTGGATTTATCAACGTCATCATATAGCGCTACTCTTCTTACCAATCTCTTGTTAAATCATTTTATGCTATAAAATAGCAAAATATTCTCTAAGATAGGACCTTCGCGTAAGTCCTTAAACAATTGTCTAGCAGTTAAGGTCTAACACAATGTCTTTAGCAGACCTTGCATAATTTCATTTTTGCTTTTTTCATTCTCAGCCATGTGACTTAATATCATTTGCAGATATTTTTGTTTGTCATCAGTATCATGTTTCATAACATGATTAGGTGTTTTTGTGTGTCTTGTTACATTTTCAATAACCATGTTACTTTGATTATTTTCAGACTCGTTTGACAAAGACTGTGTATCCATGTCATCTGTCTCTATGGACTGATCAGAATGCGAAGCACCTGATTCCATACGGGATTCATTATCAAGGTAATTGTTTTCTTCTGTATTGTTACCCATACTAGCAGAACTTTCGCCAGTATTGCTTGCTTTTTGTTCCGTTTCTGAGTCATTTTGTTCCCTACTCTGTTCTCTTAAATGTTTTCTTAACTGAGCTAAAGGAATGTTATCTTCTGAGGAAGAATTTTCACGTTCTTGACGGACCCTATTTGTGCTTTTAGGCATTTTAACTTTTCTGATTTTGTTTGATATTTCAGCATCAGAAACATCAGATTCATCATTACTTCTTGAGCTAGAATCATCTGGAGGTATTACATAATTTACCCTTCGTCTTGGATAACCTTTAACAGCTTTGCGTTCGGGCCATTCAACAATGTCAGCAAGCCTTATCTGATCTGCATGCACTTGAACAACTGAGTTGTCAAGCTGGTTCTTAATAAGGTATGTAACTGGACCTTTTTGTTCAAGGATTCTGTAATGCGATTTCCAACGATCTTCAAGCTTGTTTTTTCTTTGATAGTTCTTATAATAGACAGGATCATTTATTTCGAACTTAATGTCTTTTGCTTTTTTGTCTACTTGTGCCTTATGTTTTCGTTTTGAACGTTTTAAATGTCTATAAGCAGTAAGGAAACTTGCATGTTGTTCTTGAAGAACTATCTTGTGAAACTCTTCGCCGTGGTATTTAGCTCTAGGCTTTAGCAAATTATCAATTGGTAAAATCGGGTCTCTGTTGTAAACTAAATAGAAAGGTGTGAATTTTGAACTTGAAGAAACATTGTGACGTATGCCTGCTAAAGACATATTAAGATGGAGATCCCATTCTCGTGTATTACCTTGAACTCTTTTTGCTAAAATATCATGCAGAACTCTGTGCATTCGTTCTTGTTTGGCATTACTTTCTGGGTGGTATGCTGTACATGATACATTGTCAATATTTAACTCTTTCAGGACCTCCCTAAAGGCAGAACTTGTAAATTCTGACCCTCGGTCATGAATTATCTGGAGAGGACATCCATATCTAGGATATATCTCATTCAAAAGTAAGTCTATAACTGTATTTGTACTTTTATCAGGAGCTGCGAAAGCTTCTGGAAAACCACTGAACATGTCAACAAAACAAATGATGTAACGATTGCCACTAAGTGTTTTTTCATAAGGACCACATATGTCTATTGAAACAATAGCAAATGGAAATGGTGCAATATTTGTTTCTCTTAAAGGAGCTTTAACCTTTGTCAAATTTCTAGACTGGCAATCAACACAAGTTGTTACATACCTATGAAGTTCTTTAAACATATTTGGCCAGTAGTACTTTGTTTTTATAGTTGCAAACATACGTTGTGTACCAGGGTGACCATTGTTGTGATATTCTGTTATAACTAATGATTTCAAATGACTAGGAACATACAGTCTCATAACTGGTTCTTCATCTGGGTTCGAAATATAGTATAGAACATTGTCTACTTCTAAATATTTTTTGAATTCAGCCTTATTTGGGTCACCATGCTTAAGTTGCATTTTCATCTGAACAATTGCAGGATCTTTATCTTGTTCTAATCTCATATCTAAATCTGCAAATGCTGGGACAGTTTCTACTAAAGAATCTTGTTTTTGATATTCTTTGTTAGCCACTTCTTTCGGGTTTAAGTTGTTAGAGTTTATAACATTTATACTTTTAACTTCATACTTGTCAGAAACTTTGTAGGTATTGTCGTTAATATCTGGTTCGATTTCTGCTCACTTTCTGTTTGTTTATTTTCAGAATCTGGTGGCCGTGAAAAGAAATCAGCAATAACATTTGCCTTTCCTGGAAGATACTCTATCTTACAGTTGTAACCACTAATAGACAATGCCCATAACTGAATTTTCTTGTTTTGCATTTCACTTTTTAATAAATACTGAAGCGGAGAATGGTCGCTTTTGATTGTAAATTCAGCATTGTGTAAAAAGTAATTTAAACGTTGCAAAGAATAAAAAAATGGCATATGCCTCCTTCTCAATAGTGCTGTATTTCTTTTGTGTTTCACTTAGTTTATGAGACAGAAAATATATAGGCCTTTCTTTATTTTCATCTGATTCTGGTGAATTACACGCTTGAGTTAAGCACGCTGCCACGTGACTATCGCTGGCATCGGTATTACAATGTATACGGCTTGTTTGGATCTGGGTAGGATAAGAAAGGAATAGCTGTTAATTGTTCTTTAATTTTCTCAAAACTGTTCTGACATTCTTCTGTCCAAATAAATGGAGACTTTTTCCTTGTAAGGTTAATAAGAGGTTCTGCTATTTCTGAGAATGAGGGATGAATCGACGATAAAACGAGGATGCCCCAATTATTTTTCGAATTTCACGCACATTTTTTGGAACCGGAAGTGACCTAATAGCTTTAACTTTATCAGGATTTGGTCTGATGCCATCTTCATCTATGACAAAACTAAGTATTCGGTTTTAGGCTGCATGAATTGACACTTTTTCAACTTAGTTTAGTTTATGCTCTCTTAACCTTTGAAAAATAATGTCTAAGTGGCGTTTATGTTCTTCTAATGTTTTACTGAATATGAGACAGTCATCTAAATATGCCACAGCAAAATCTAATCCCTCTAAGACTTTAGACATTAATTCCTGGAACACCCCCGGGGCATTAACTAATCCGAAGCACATAACGTTAAATTCGAATAGACCTCTGAATGTGGTAAATGCAGTTTTTTCTTTATCTTTTTCATCAATCGGTATTTGCCAAAATCCTGAGCAGCGACAGTCTAGGGTAGTAAAGTATTTTGAATCACCTAAAAGAGCCAATATATCATCGATATGAGGTAGAGGATATGCTGTGGGTCTCACCAGGGCGTTGATCCTCTAAAGTCTATACAAAATCTGGTACTGTTGTCGTTTTTTCTTTTTAACCAGCACAACAGGACTCGCATAAGGGCTTTGAGAAGGTCTTATTACGTTAGCCTTAAGCATTTCATCTATAGCATCACTCATAATTTTTCTATCATTTAATGGTACTCTATATGGTCGCTGTTTTATCGGTTCATGTTCTACAGTAGGAATTTTCATTGTAATTGTATCTGTCTGTGACAATTCTGAGTCATTATTCGCAAAAACGTCCCTATTTGTTTTAACTAATTTTTCTACATACTGAAAGTGTTCTTTAGGTGCTACTATTTCTTTTGTATTTATACTTGATTTTTCACCCTTATTGTGTGATATTTATTGACATCAGAAACAGAAGCTATACATTTTTCATCAATTTGTTCAACAGTTGCAACGGCACACCCTTTTCTTAATTTAATTGTTCTATTTGTAGAATTTACTAACATAACAGGAAAACCTACGATGCTTTCGTAACTTTATGACTGAATTAGCTACCATTAAACCAGGTTCTGTACTAAGATAACCATCTTCAACACTTTTTAATATCATAGGTTTTAAAATTCTTTAGTTTAGAGTCTTTTCGTAATTGTCCTGAACAAATATGCACTGTTTGAGGTTTAATTACAGTATCTTTTTGCAACCGAACTACTGAAGCAATATGTACATCTTCTTGTAATGTGACATAGCTATTTTTAATTTCTCATTGATAAAAGATCAAAAATAAATTCTGCATTTGTTCTGAATGAGAAAGTCCCTTCCAAGTATTGCTTTTCTATTCATATTTGAGACCACATAAAATTTTTGTTCTATTTTTTCACCACCTATTCGAAAAATAAGATTGGTGTATCCATCTACATGCAGTGAATTACCATTAACAGACTGTAATGAAACTTTATGATTTTTAAATAGTTTTGGCTTTCTATTTAATGTTTCATATGTCCTCCTGTTAATTAATGAGACTTCTGCTCCAGAGTCTACTAATGCCCTAATCTTCTGTTTCCCTATTCTAATTGTACAAGAGTTTGGATTTCCCGCTAGCGCTATAAAATACGTTGATAAATCATTATTCCTACCATCGACTTCTTTATGATAGGAAGATCTTAGTTTAAAGGCCTAAATATATTCTTTTTAGGTCTCAATACACTCTTACATTCTCTCATAAAATGTCCTAATTTCCCACAATTCCAGCATCAATTATTTTTTCCAATCGTAATTGTTTTGAAATTTACTTTGGCTTAATTTCTGCATATGTCTAGTGGCTTTCTTTCGTAATAATATTGCATGAACATATTTTTGACGTGTCCTACATTGCTTGACATTATGACCTAGCCTTCGGCAATATTGACAACGAATTTGTGGCTGAATATGATCTAACTCTTTGCTTTTTGACAAGTTTCTGAAAATTTTGCTGGCTAGTAACATTTCCGAATCGTAAATTAAATCGATTTCTTAAATTTTGTTCATTCATAGCTGACGTAACTGCAGCCTGTAAAGTTTCCGGCGAATCACGCATAACTTTCATTTTCAGATAATTTTCTGTTAATCCGTCAATAAAATGACCTATTAACTGTTTCTGGATAATTGCTAAATTTGCAATATGATTTCGACCTTGATCTTGATTTTCATAGCATCTTCTGCCAAAGTTAATAATCTTTCAGCATAGACATTTACATTTTCATCAGGTTTTTGTTTTATATTTTGCAAAAGATATAAAGCATGATGTGAGTCGTGTACCTCAGAAATCTAGTAAATAAAGCATGTTTTAAAGCAGCCAAGTACAGTCTTGATTTTCGCTTATAAATCTATGTATAAAATCTGACACTGGCCCTGTTGCAGTCTGATAGCAAATTAATTTCTTTCTTTCATCATTTAAATCATTTAAAATAGAATATTTTTCTATTGATTTTACCCACGACTTAAAATCTTCAGATTTACCATCAAATTTTGAAATCATATGTTGTACGCTCTGAGTTCCTATTGCGGTGGAAACATTTTTTAATTGAATAGCCAAATCTTGAAAAATTTGCTGAATAGAAGCGTTGTCTGCCATTTTAAAATAAATTATTTAACAAGCAAATAGAATAGACAGTTTTCTAACCTTGTTTCTCGGCGTGATCATCTAGTGGTATTGCGTACTTCATCGTAGTGCCCTGACAACATTCCAAAGGTCCATCCTGGTCTTCGGCACCAGAAACGCGCGTTGTAACGTAGCGTGGCCATTTAGTACAACAAACATAACCTTTTAACCAGTTTTATTTAGCATAGCAACAGTCTTCAATATTTAAACATAACATTTTAGCTAGATATTATTAAGTAAAGGTGACCTTATCAATCTAGCATCTATAACCCATCTTTCTCTCTATCTCTAAATCTAACTCTCTCTCTGACCGTAGATAATTATATTTCAGCATATATATTTAATTAAGCAGTCTAGCCGCTATGTAAAATTACACAATACGTCGTGCATTTTTCCTTAACATATCTAACTTTGATCCCGGAAGTAAATGATATAAACGACTAAGTATACCTGTTTAACCCTTGGGCTACATGTTTTGTGACAGGTTTGACAATTCAGCTTTTCAATTTAGATCAAGTATTATAGTTTATCATCTTTCTACGTAGCATATTAAACAATGATTTATAGAATATACAATATTCCGAACCTTTCAAACCTGTTACATTACAATTTATAAGGCCATCATATCGTCATATTCTTCCTTCTATTTTATTTATAAATGAAATATGTAAACTTGCCACATATAAGTTCATTTACAAGAACTTTTTATATAAAACTGTAAATATCAAACCTAAGGTACACATTTTCATTCTCTCAATAAAAAATCTTTTGAATGGGCCTGCATGACCAAATTGTTAAAATCGCTGACCTCGAATCACTTGCCCATTATCGATGTGAGGTTGAAACTTCGCTCGAGATGTTTTATGTGAGGAAGCCTGCGGAAGACCTGTGGTTCTAACCATTTGCCCACACATGTCTGAAAAATGCTTGGTGTCTTCCTCCACCATTAAAGGCTGAAAAGTCGCCGAATGACATATGGTATTGTACATGTGATGCTAAACCAAACAAATACAAACTAAATTAGAACATATCAGGGGTAATTGCAATTAGTTGTAATCGATTACACTTTTTCAAGTAATTAAATGTTATCAGGGATCACGCACATGTTTGATTACATGTAATCCTTATGTAACTTATATATATTGAAAACAAAAACATGCTCTTTTAATTGGCCTTACATCTTCAGAAAATTGTTTCCATTTTTTATCATATTCGTAGTATATTAAAATGAATCAATAAGTCCTTCATAAACAGTTTGTCTGGAGTAATTACGTTTTTATTCACTCTAAAATTTCTTGTTGTTAAAGCATTTGCACAAAATTCATGATGTTTTCATTAGAAGATAAAAATCAAGTCGACATACTGTAAAACATAATTATGAACAAGTCAACGACGAAAGATTCGAAAGTCGCAATCGTCGGCTCAAACGAAACTGGTTCTCAACTTGCCAATGCAATTACAATTTCTCGACCATAGAGCAAGGAAAACATTTTCAATGGGATCCGGTCCTTTTCATTGTTTTAAACAAATATCCTATCGTACTTCCGACCCGTCAAGAAGGGCCAGAATAATCTGATAGCAATAAAAAAACCTTTCATTTTTAAACTACATGTTTTCATCATCAACGTATAATTTCCTCCAGCAATATCACAGCGTAAGTAATATCTGGATACATGTACCTATGAGTGACCGTGCTTTCATACTAAAGAATGACTCTTAATAAAACTATTTGAAGATGTATTTTTATAAAGTGTATATCTCCTTGGCTATAGAAATTCCCTTCGTCAATAAACAGTGCTATCATATTCCCTTCTACATAGAAAATAAGTCCTCAACAAATTAGTGGCTTGACTAATCTTTGTTGGTTACTGAATAATAATAAAGGTGAAAGATATATGTAAATAACTAGCTAATGGACGTACAATTACCGACAGAGGGGATTTTGAAAGCCCTGTTAATTTTATTTAGGGGAATTTAAAATACTTTTTTTATTTTATGAAGGGGATTTTGATAGCCCTGTTAAATCCACACAGGTAATTATGATAGCTCATGTAAAACTATGAAGGGGACAGTTTATCATCCTCTCTTTTTCTGTGGAGGGATTTTATGAAGGTAAATGTTATCAGATTATTTGATTACATTATTTTTGTTTTTGTTGGCCTATCTCAAAATGATTACATAACTAATTGGTTTGAATAGTCAAAGTCCTATTCTCTACACTCTGCTAATTAAGAAAAATACTCACAAAATAATTATAATGTGATCAATCACATTTAAAAACAAGGGTAGTCACAATGTTATTGATTACTTTTGAAAGGAAGGTAATTGTATTTTAATTGGTGATATTCTTGTGTAATTATACCAGGTGGATTTAACAAAATGAACACTAATACGTTGTATATTTTTCAGTGTATATGGGTTTAGGAAGTCGAAACAAAGGAATCACGAACACTATCACGGCATTATTGTAAGAGCTATGTTCAATTCACCATTTTTGATAATGCACAGAAAAATTTTAAAGGAGGGCATTTTGAATGAATATAAACTCAAATTCTTAAAGGGTTGTTCAAGCCATTGAAATTTAGAAATGTGAAATTAAGTGTTTTAAAAGTAATTTACATGAATAATCTTAAAATCTGTAAAACATACGTAATGTTTAAAATCTAGCCACTTAAAGTCTTCCTGCCTTATCTCATTACTCTTCTATATGTAATGGTCATAATTTAAGTACTGTAGTCAGTAAGATTATTTAAGAATGTTCAAACTATACAGAAACATTATTGCTATATAAAAAAGAGTGTAAAACTGAAATCTATAATCTATCCTGTATAAAGAGGTCATTGAAAATGACCAATTTACAGGGTTTGCCAATTTATCCAGATTTTCTATTGTGCGTGCGTGCGTGTGTGCGTGATTGTGTATGTGTTGGGGTTTAGCTTCATTTTCAACATTTTTTTTAAAAACGCCGGTGTGTAGCAGTGAACACAGTGCCCAAACTTATAATTCTGCCTCACTGGAACATCAAACCATAGACATGTGACATTATACTCCACCCAGTCACATTAAACTGAACAGGGCTGACGTGTCCTAGCATTATCCTAAAAATGCTAAACGCCAAGCGAGGAAGCTACTACAGTAACTACTGTTTTGTACGTCTTTTGTATGTAGCGGCCAGCGAGCGAACCCACGATCTTACGCACTCGAAACGGTTTCTGTAACACTATGCCACAATGGCTGTCAGATCTTTGACGTAATGCATTGATTAAAATCCTATTATGGATATTATAAATAAAACTATTATTTTTTTCTAACATTTAACATTATTTTACATTACACATAAAAATCTAGCCTTGGAAGCCGTTAATAATATTCGTGCTTTGTCAGAAGAAATCATACCTAATATCTATGCATTAAAGATCCCACTTAATCTGCGCTATTTAGTGTTAATTGACATTCATCGAGTTTCTGAGATATTATTAACGTCTGTCAATTTGCAGATAGAAAAAAAGTTAAAATTGTCAGAATATATTCCCAGGCTAATAAAGGCCTTAAAATATGTATATAGTCAGAAGAAAAAGAAATATTATTATTGATATCGGTAACGGAAAGAGTTAATAATTCCGCCGTAGTTATATTGCTTTTTTTTTTGGAAAGAGAAGTACAAACTTCATCTATAGCAAGCATAGAGAAAATTAATTAATGTTGTGTAATAATTTATTTAAAGTTGATTGAGAAATCAGTCAAACATGGTCTAAGATAATCAATTTGATGGGGGTGCAATATCAATTATTATTTATAATGATTGGAAAGTTCGCACAAGGGAATTTGTAAACATATCTTTTTCCAATTTAGATAAATTGAGAAGATCACTATCAAAATTAATTTTCATCCTGTACCTGGTGAAAGTGAAATGATAGATTAACCTTGACAAAACTATTGGTGACAAGAAAACTGTGGTTCGAGGTATGACATGGCTAGCCAAACGAACAATACAGACAATAAATACGGCTTAATATAGTAAACTATCTACAAAAACAACCGCGCTGTAAACTTATTTTCAAAAGGCACTTTTTGTTCTGATGTAATGGCTAATGATGATTTACGTTTAACAATGTGCACAACTGAGGGACATGAAATCAAAGAAAATATTCTTTTTAAAAAACAAACGTAAAGAACGGTTCAGATAAAAAATAAAAGAAGTTAGCTAATAAAAGAGATATTTATCAAATACCGATGATGGATATTCAACATAATAGAAAAACATCGTAGCATTGTTAGAGAAATAAGGGTATAATGGAAGCCGAATTAATCCTACGGTTCTCCAGTACGTAGCAGACAACTTTCTAGCGATTATTCACATAGATGTTCCTTTGTATGATGGCAACTTTAGACTATAGTGGCTAAGTTTGAAGCAGAGAAGTTCTGATTCAGAAATAAGGGAACGCAACTGGAGAAATGTTTTAATTTACACAATAAAAAATTATGATAATTTGAAGCAATCTTTACATACTTTAACTTTTTAATTCTTTAAAATGACGTTTTTGATAGTGTCCTTTCAAAATAAATGGGTAAGACGCCACCGTAGAACTCCGATTTATTAAGCTACGATTGTTTTCTATTATATTCTTGATAATAACGTATTACACCTGAGTTTCCTTTGAACACTATCATATCAGACGACGCGTATTCAAGTATGACCGTACGGATGAAAATCATATACCGGATTGTGTTTAGCAAACTTATGACATTAGACTTACTCACGAATTAACAATGGGTTAAATACGTCAACGCTTCTTTTTTTATATACACTGGTTATCGAAAACAGGAATCTATAGTAAAAGTTACATACATATATGAGGGCTACCTAGAGAAGACATTATTAAAGGGACAACTAAACGATTTTTATTCATGACGGAATCGAACAGTTTCACTGTGAATGCTTTTTGCCGATTTAAGAATTTTCAAAATGAGACGAAGATTTTCAGTTAGAGGCAGGCCATTATGATAATGAAAGAGATTTGTAGTTGACAAAATGTCAGTCAATTCTACAATAACGTCGTTGTTTCTGAGCTCCTTACATTAGAATGGGGGTCTAAACTGAATTTAGTAACTGACATAATATCAAAATTGATCGTTCAAAGTATTTCGCAATGGTCCAGCGCATACATTATTTCTATTATAAGCGTTTCTTTTCATTTTATCTTAAGTATTTTGTTAAGTATTAGGCATTTTCAAGAATTTGACATGCCGTTTTGAATGATTTTTTTTATTTTTTGCTTTCTAACAAGTAAACGACCACCTCCTTCGACAGCTCTCTGAAGATATACTTACGAGGTTCTGTGTTAACAATATTTGTCAACAAGATTATTCCATAAAAGTCTCGTCATATTAACCTAATTAAGTGAGTCTTGAACCCCCTATCCCTTCCTCCCCCTTTTTCTACATTTTGCATAAAATTTTAATGTACTTGTTGGATTTTTGAAGCAACCCGTCTATAATATTTTTCCGTTACAGCTTCTTTTTGTTGTGGGCCTACTTTGCAAATGCGTGGCTCCGTGTCTGTGTTTGTTGTGCTCTGTGCTTCCGGGAAATATACCCTTACCTTTTATCTTTTGTAGTTATTACATATAAATGATGTGCAGTTCTTTAAAAGGACTTAACGAGCCTAAGAATTATCAAAATAGGCCACATGGTATGGTATGCCTTTCACTTTCTGTATGCCTTTCACTTTCTGTATGAAGTTAGTTAATCCAGCGTCCCAGCTCAACTTCTCAGTTATTTGCATTGATCAACATTCAGCCTAACAGTTCTGTTAAATATTGAATCCGCTTGACACAAGTTCATATGTACAAAATGTACAAAAGTACATTCTGATTTCCCAAGAGTAGTTGCTCTATATTCAAAAAACAAAGACAAATATCAAACAGGGAATGCCACGCACCAAAAACGCAGCCTCCTCAAAACGAAACACCCAGCACGCAGACGCGTGCACCGCACACAAACAAACAAACAAACACACACAAAGCCAACACAATCCATTCCCGTAAGTAGTTATTGAGATACCACCTAACATACAAAAACTTATCTTAATCGGGACGCCGATGCAGACGCAGACGCCGAAAGGCGAGTGCAATAGCTCTACCTATTCTTCGAAACTAAAACACGGCGATAACTCTTTTTTCTGGACGAAACTGTAAGTAATAGCTAAGTTAGATCATGATCATTGCTTCGATTCAAAATTGTGATAAAAATTGTTTTCCAAATTTTTGTTACGAGAGTAAAATCATTAAAAGAATGAAGTTGGAATTCTAGTATTTAGAAATATTGAATTAACTCAATGATCCCAAAGGACAA
Source organism: Mercenaria mercenaria (assembly GCF_021730395.1). Classification (NCBI taxonomy): domain Eukaryota; kingdom Metazoa; phylum Mollusca; class Bivalvia; order Venerida; family Veneridae; genus Mercenaria; species Mercenaria mercenaria. The sequence continues at coordinate 8,801,121 of NC_069372.1, forward strand.
GACAATATAACAGCACTGAAAGACATTGTACGACCGTGACATGGCACTTGGGATTGTAAAATCTATAAGAAGATCATTTAGATGTGCAGAACAAAATAGTAACGGAGTCTGTTAATGAGACGCAGTGAAATGTTCAACACCCTACACGTTCTCGCTTACTTAAATTTCCTTTAGTACTTCTCTTTATGAAATAGGTGGGTCAATTTCAGCACTTTGGAAATATCTAAATAGCAGCCTATGCAGTTCTATGGAAAACTATAATTTTCATTAGATATTCAATAAATGATCTATAAAATGTTGAAATAGCGTACGAGTGATGAAATTTCACATAACTAGGTGGAACACAGTTTTCAGCAATTGTTTATTTTCATGTCTTTACAAATTGCATTCATTTTCAAAGGGGGACAACTTTTTCAGAATATTTTCAGTATCCGTCGCTATAAAACTCCGCAAGCTTAGTCTAGTTGTGGTAGTGCAGGACCATTAACTACAAGTATGACCTAACATGTGTACCTGTCCTGAAGTGGGACAACTTTTTCAGAAAATTTTCAGTATCCGTCGCTATAAAACTCCGCAAGCTTAGTCTAGTTGTGGTAGTGCAGGACCATTGATGCCCTGTGGACGGTATATCAGAAACGGTCGAACACCTTGTTAGAAATCTAGACCTGTTGCGCACCAGCTGATTAGCTTCTTCACATGGTAGATTTCTACATCTCGGTGAGAAACGTTCGAACTCACAGAAATAAAGGGGCTAGTGATTTAAAGTCAGTCACATTATGGACTTAGCTGCTGAGGTACAATTATAGTATTCCGATATCTAAATATACTTAGATAGTTTTTATATCTTACCAGTGTTCCTTTAGACACATCATATCCTTCTAGATTAAGATCTTGCGTACATTTGCGACCTGCTAAGATAGGCACCACAGTCAGAAGTCTGTGAACTTCAAGTTCTAATGCTTCTAAATGAGGACAATTAGGCTTGTCTGTGTGGACCGGCGGACGTCCAAATTAAATTGCAATAGAAGAAAGCTTATATGAGATAAAGGGAGGTAATTCCATAAAAAATCATGTGGAATGTAGATGATAAAATATAATGAAGGGAGGTAATAAAATATTGTGAAGTTAATAGTCTTCCTTTCTTTGATGAGCTAATAAATTGTTTTACATGTTGGTTTATTAACTACATGTATGACCTAACATGTGTACCTGTCCTGAAGGAAAATAAAAAAGGTTGTTTGATGTCCTTGTACTGTTAAGAAGTTCCTTGATTTGTTTACATTCCATGACAGAATGAAATGAAGAAACAGACTTTAGTGAGGGTATCCCGGGAAAATACCTAAGTTTATTTTTATATTAGCAAATTTGATGGGATAGTCATTCAGGAGTTGTCTATCCTATTTCCAAAAATGTTATGAGGACTAATTTTTTTGGAGTAAATATCACTTTTAAAAAATAACACACAACATTTTAATATTGTGTTTATATTTTCTGATGCACTTAGCAATATATATCTTGAGTCTAAATGTTTTTCGTCTATACGTAAATCTTTGATTAATCATTAATGAATAAAATGTTTCTGCATTAGATACCGACACTGACGAATACGTCGACTTGATACTAACGTAAATTAATTTCCTCCGAGGTCTGGTCGAACCAAATGCGATGAAAAGGTGCATATGATTTGTCAAGGAACTTGAAACGGAATGTTGGTATCAATCATTGATTTTAATGAATAACTGAGAGCAGTCTGATAGTCTATTCAAACTGTATTGTCCTATTTTGGTTGATCTACCACAGAAACAGAATATTTATGAAGGTGATAATGTTACTTTAGAAGATAATTATGTGGATCAACTAAATTATTACGGTGACAAAAATAATGATTTTCATCGTAATGATGATATTGATTTATTTAATTATTCGTTTGTTTGTTCCCTTGTTTATTTATTTCTTGGGAAGGAACTTTGGTACCGCGTAGTTATGTTGTGGCAAAAACACGAAAATGCGGCACTTATAGGATGTAAACACATAAAGTTTATATCTGCGGACGCGATAATGTATTCCGTCACATTTTCGTCCCCGGAAGTCGTGGTTTCGCATTTTTGCTTTGCCAAGGCGCCAACCAAAATATTCCCTTGAAACATTCTTGTATTTTAAAGGTTTACCTTCATGTCCGTATTAACTACAATTTTGTATAAAAAAGAGCTACAGTTCTGACAGAATTTATTGTAATTCAAGTTTTGATATATGGCAATTACAGACAGCACAAAAACTCATCTTGAAAATATGAACTAATACCGCTGTTTAAGAAGAACACAGCGATTAGTTTTAATCTCCAACTGAATCACTGGCAAATCATAGCTGTGGGTTTGAAACCTGAAACCTGGCTAGGTATGTGGAATTCTTTCATGTAAGAAAGCTATACAGCTTGTTTACAAAAGTGCTATAAAAACCTTCCTGTATGATGAAGAAATTTGTATCCATATGTATCAATTTGTAACTGTGTGAAATTCCATCTGCAAGCGACACTGTCTGCAAAAAAGTCTTTAAGCGTAGGTAAAATCTATCTGTAAGCACGTGATTTATAAAGTACGTGGTAATGATCTTTCGGTGGTCTTTCACTCTCATTTTCATAGCATTAACTTTTGACGCGTTTCTATCTACACTATGGTATTGTAGCGAAACCTACCAGTATTTTCCAAATTATATAGAAATACTGTAAAATTAACCGGTGCAACTTTCACGCTGTATGTATCGCTATTTGAGTGGACATTAATCCGAGAGATCGTATCAGGAACTGCGCTTTATTTGCAATGCATAATTATTTGAACTAGTCACGTCTTGTACTATTTAAAGCGGATATGAGCCGCGCCATGAGAAAACCAACATAATGGGTGTGCGACCAGCATGGATCAAGACCAGCCTGCGCATCCGCGCAGTCTGGTCAGGATCCATGCTGTTCGCTTTTAAAGCCTACTGCAATTAGAGAAGCCATTAGCGAACAGCATGGACCCTGACCAGACTGCGCGGATGCGCAGGCTGGTCTGGATCCATGCTGGTCGCAAACCCACTATGTTGATTTTCTCATGGCACGGCTCATATAGTTTTTAGTGGTAAAACACCAGACTATGAATCTAGGGTCACGAGTTCAATTCCACACTGAGTCTCATACAAGTAAAGTTCTAGGAGTCTTATGTATGGGGACTTTACAAAAGAGCCAGTGAAGATTCTGGAATTCAATCATCTTTTGTCTCTTGCATTACTACTATTTTCCTCCTACAACAAGTAGAGAAGTCATCCATATGGACTGATATATACTGCATGTAACGCTATTCATACTAGTAGATAAAAACACGATTCACAAATGCATCACTTAATTCATTGGTTATAACACTAATGGGACGTAGCACAGATACACGAAAAAGAAACTGTAAAAGTAAAAGATTATTCCACCATTGCCGTCTTGTCTGCTTCTCAAATAGACAAGTCAGCAACCTGAAATACAAGCATTCACAAGCAATAGATAATTAGCTATATTTATACATAATTTCATTTAAATTTAATGAAAAATTAATCAGACACGGTCTTCTTTTTCTTCTTCTTGGCGTTCACCAAATACGGTCTCTCAGCATACCAGTTTAGAGGGTTTGCAAAATCAATTATTTACTATCAACAGGGAAATTCTAATTTACTTAAATTGTTAATCACATAACTGATGAGAATGAAAATATGATAAGCTTTCAGAATAAAAGCTATTGAGTTTTAAACTATAAACGAAACCATTCATTCAAAGAATTTGACAAGACATATTTAATTCTATGTATCACAGGACGGGCGTAACAACACTTTAGGTAATATTACCGACAGTGACGATAAGGTACATTATGTGTGTGTGTTCGGGTTTAACGTCTTTTTCAACAATTTTTCAGTCATATAGACGACGGTGTCTACTTGTAGCAGTGAGCACAATGCCCAACTTTATAGTGCTGCTTCACTGGAATATCACGCCGTAGACACATGGCATGATACCCCACACAGTCACATTATACTGACACCGGGCTGACCAGCCCTAGCACTATCCTCTTAATGCTGGGCGCCAAGCGAGGAAGCTACTAGTACAATTTTTTACGTCTTTGGTATGACGCGGCCAGGGATCGAACACACGACCTCCCGCAATCGAAGCGGGCGCTCTACCACTAGGCTACCGAGGCGGTAGGTACATTATGGTACATAACGGTCTTTCATTTTCAAGAAAGTTCTTTTGGATTCGATGTAACGTTAATGATTCTTTGTGTTAAAAACCTGATCATTTGAGGGTCTTGGAATCCCAGTAATTATCTATAAAAAACAAGTACCATTTAAAAAAAAAAAAACCTAAAAATATATCTCTTCTGTTTAATGATTGACACTTGTCAAATAGACTAATTATCGAAAGACCGCTTAGGTCGCAATAACGATTTGAAATTATATTTTTTAATTATGTTTAAGAAACAAAATGCATTTAACCGGGTACCGACTTCATTAAAACCAATGATCGGACCTTAACTGTTATCTGATTAATCGTGTCCAAATACCCGAGTTAAAACGTTTAATTTGAATATCAATACACAAATGTACTCAATTCTGTAACAATCAATATAATTTAAAGAAATAGTTTGTTGAAACCAAATAATTTGCAACAGTAGATATGTTGCTGCTTACATTCAAAATTCAAAGCTCTTTCAAGAAGTCCCACATGAGAGATAATTTCATTAAAATAGCATCCATAATTTTTATGCCAGTGCAATGCAAGAGAGACATAAACCATCTAATTTATTAGTTCATTGTTTATTAATCATTTGTCTTGCATAATCAGAAGGTATAAAAAATCGTCGATAACTGGTGAAAAAAAAATCACTAATCAATATGAAAGGGAGGTGCATAGAGATTATTTCTACCTGTTCAAATGTGATGGTCTACTTATTAAATATGTGTTTTGTCCCAATTAATAATACCTGAATCTTTGGATAGAAAAAAATAATCAGGGCTTTAAAAAAAACATCGTTCAAAGTTATACACAGGTCATTTCTAAATATTCAAAATAATCAGGTGCAAGAGAATTTAATATTTAATATATGAAAAAAATATATCTAAAGATGTGTAGCAATTTTAGTAACTGTGTCGGTGTGGCGTTACACCCAACTGAAGCTAAGACAAACGTAAGGTTTTCAGATTACTGCTATGCTAATGCACATGAAATATTAATAGTTCATTTCATAATGTCAGATTATGACTGAATACCTTATAGGGCGTTTAAAATGTTCAAAGTAGCGATAAATCACCACTACATCGAATAGTTTCACAATACCATGAACTAACTTGAAAATGCTTGAAATGAACTGTTTATTTGATGGTGACCAAAGACAGATTTGTTTATAGAGCCCGAGGCAGGGTGCCAAAAACTGTATCCCGGATCTACGAATTTTAGGAGAGGTACATTTTTTCAATCAAGTCTGTTTCGTTAAGTTGTATATATGACTGACAGGAAAGATTATTACAAAGTTTTCTATATTCAACATTATTTTTAAAACTGAATGTTATTTTGTTCATAAGAAATAATATTAGGGTTCCTTATATATTGTGGTTTAAACAAATCACTTTCTTACAGTATTTAATGATAGCATTTTAAGTTAATTATCAATTTACCATTTTACGGTGTCTAGGGCCAATTACAAACTTTAAGGCTTGTGTCGAATACAAGTCCAGCCGCACAACTCTGTTCTACCCAGGAGTACACAACGGAACCATCAGTGTTCACAGCACTAGGTGCACACTGGCAAAACTGCTGACAATCTGATCCAGTGGCGCATTTGTATACGAGCAGGGAGTATTCGTCGTATGTACAAGAATCTGTTTTAGTAAAAGTGTATAAGACGTACATGCAAGTTTATTAAAAATAAGGTTACCTTATAACATTTTAACCAGCCAATAAATATAATTTACCTGTTTGCAAGTGTTAACTCAGATAACAAAAATTCTCTCACGCGGTACCTGAAAGACATTCTGGTCTGATCGTACTTAAATGTGCTATTCTCTTTCCATATAATTGGTTAACATGTAACTATCAGAAACATAAAAAAGTAATCAAAGCATTAGGAGCCTGATGAGGGCGTTTATTTTTCTGTTTTATGTCAATGTCTACTTATCTTAATGCTATTTATTGACAGTTTGCGAAAGGCAGAGATGGCAGTTTGTTTATTAACATTTACCTTGTCACTTGTACAAATTCTTACGCTTTTGAGTTACATAGGAAACTAGTTTACGTGTGTCTTTACAATAAATTTACTAAATATATAAAAGAAAATATTCTTCTTTACAGCTGTCCAGCCGGTTCTAGGAAAATAATCAAAATTTGAAAATATGATAATACTCATCATTTGATTTCGTATCAAAGTGATAACAGGAAAAATATTCTATGCCTTCAATGACCTAAAACAAGCTTTTGAAACATTATGGTGAAATGGGCTTTGGCCTCAGTATTAAGGTAGTTCTGCACGTTTGATAAACCGGAAGTGATGGCGTTACGTCATTAATCCGGAAAAAGTTGAATAAAGCCTGGATTCGGCGTACGTAAATGAAAATCATTTTTTGAATTAATGGCAACCTGTGAGTAAATTTGTTACAACGGCACTGTTATTTTCTTTCTAAAGTTAAAATATGATGTTAAAACATCTGACACGTTAAATAATTCAAAATAATGTCTTAAAATTAGCGTGAAATGTGCGGTTCACTTTAATCATGATCAAATATCTCAAAAAAAGCACATGGGCCTGTACATTTTATTTCATCAAATTGATGGTCATGTGTTTATTTACAACAGTGAGAAGTTTCATTAAAATCTACATTGTAGAAAAATTTCTATTCTCCTAAATGTTATAAAAGTTATGATTTTCCCATAGACTCCCATCATGAAAAATTGCGTGAGGTCCACATTTTTAATCAGTCTAGCAAAAACTCAAGCACACGACCCTTTTTATTTGCTGAAGTGTCTAGGTATATTCTGAAGTTTTGAAAAATCAGAGTTTAATCAAATTCTACATTGTAGAATATTTTTTGATCCGAACGTGCAGAACTACCTTAATGGTAAACTCGTTCGTGACAGTAAAGTCTGAATGTTCGCACATTTTCTCGAGCAATGTTGGCGTTTGATATGAAGAGAAAATTCGTACGCTTTTGTTTTTGTAATGATGATTTTGAAGGTAATTTTGTAAAGATCTTAATTTTTTCTAATAACATCGTTTTATAACCAGAATCAATAGCAGGCTTGCAGGAACTTTAGACCTTTATCTTAAGTGTTGTGACCAATGGAAACTAGTAGTAAATACCTCAAACTGATTTTCTCGTCAAAGCTGATAGTATGGAAATAGTAAATATTACTTTTGGGAACATGAAATATTATACTGTGTTATATTTCATCAATTAATGATATTTTAGGAAATATTTCCTACCTCCGCCGGTGCATCCGTCAGCTGAAACTAAAAATTTACAAATTAACGAAAAATATTCCGCTCTGCTAAGAACGTACGAAATAAAAACTGTATCGTTATTTGATAAAAACATACAATCAACCAAAAACATCGCCCCATATATATGTCATCTGGATTAGAAGGGTTTTAAGGAAACATAATATGAAGTAAATGTCAACTTGCATGAACAAAGGTATACTAATACCTAATGGTGAGTTTATATAATATAAAGTAGAATATATTCATCAAAGTCAAACTAGCACTTTAATAGACGAGCTGGCTAGCTTTCATTATTCAGAAGTTATCAAAGGCATATAATTGAACCGTTACAAGCTATGGTATGCGCAACAACTCTTCATACGTCTTTTAACCGAGCTATAATTATACTGAGTTGTATAGACAAGCTTTCGTAATAAACGCTTTTAAATGGCAATAACTCCATGATCAAGGAGCTGCGTTTTAAAAACTCAAAATCATACCGGTAATGCATGACCAACAATGGTGGTTTTGAGGTTTTAAGTTTAAAAATAAAGATCAATTTACGGTCCAGGTCATCTATATAAAGGTCAGCTTGTAGGTCTTGCAACAAAGTTTGTTGAAAGTGAGTATGAATAAAATTGAGTGATGTATGTGGGCTGTAGGGCCAAAATTGTTGTTTATTAAAGTGGCATTATGCGCATGTTACTGCACATACTGTGATTTTGGAGAATGTTTTATTAAAGCAATTTTCGGTTGCTGTACATTTAAATGTGTTTAATTAACGGTAATGCCGCATAAGTAATTGAAGTTGATGCTTTAGAAATAAGGTTATCGGACAAATGAAATTATAGTTCTTTTCTGCAATCTTCTACGCAGTGATTTCCCTTACCTAAAGGTAGAGATTTCTATAGTTGAAGGGAAGCAACTCCTGCGTGCAGTTTGAATTTTCAAAAAAAGACTGCCCCAGTCAAAATAAGAAAAGTCATATTTGGAAAGTTATTATTTCGTACTAGTAACAGGACGAGTTAGGTTTATTGGGTTAAAAGCTATAATTTCCTCCACCCTTTTCACACACACATCTATTTCAGCTGATTTTTTACTTGGAAAATGCTCATATTTCCACTTTAAGGTTTTAAAAGATGAATGTGATATGAGGGTCAAGGTCATTTACTACTAGCTGACAAACTGGATGAAGCAATAGATAGCTGCATTTACATTTAACTTCTTTTTTGTAACAAATTCTATGTAGCTTATACAAAACTCTATATAAAAATCAAGAAACATCTACGCAACGGATGTGTTTATGAATAACTTGGGCTATTAAGAATTCCAGTCGATATGAATTTATATTTGAAATAAATATAAACTTAAATATGAATCTGAAATAATTCGTATACCATAATATTCATATATTACCAGACTGTTGCAAGGAAAACAAGAGCATCTTACTTATAATCGGGTAACAATTATACTTTACATCCATGTATATCTCTATGTTTACATAATGGTGAGACAAATGTTTTATGTAAAGTTTTAATCCAATATATTTAGTTGTTAAGGGGACACTTTTGATATTTAACTGCATGCAAACCATTTCATCGAATTCTAACACTAAAAAAGTGCCACGCAAAATATCAATTTTTAACCAAGAGTGACTTAACATTATTGTTTAAGCACGTCAGACAACTTGCAAACTTTGTGTGAATTTTCAGTCTGAATCATACATCTGTTACTGAGTAACAGCTTGACAATTATTTGTACAGAAAACTTCAACCAAATACTCTACGTCGAAAAATGGCATTAAATTCACCTAAGACTACGTTATTCTAGTAGGTTAGTCGACTTGAATATATTATGTAAAGTTTCGATTCTAACTGACAAAAGCTATACAGTTAGTGACATAAAAAATCTTGCATTAACTCTTCTAAGTTGAAAAAGTATATAATATACAAAACTCAAGCAAGAGTTGCCTTAAATGGTTATTTCAGCAGACTTGGTGCTGAAAAGGATTATGTGAAGTTTCAAACCATTGCATATTGTTGTCACTGATGCGCAGCTTGATTGTCATTTACACATACAACTTTGACTGACTTTTTGAAGTTTAAAAAGGGCAATGATTCGTATAAAACTCAACCGATGGTTATTTTACTTTGTTAATCAGATACACATTTGCAGAATGCAGTGTAAGAAGAGAAATAGGTGTTTTGTTATCACGTATAAGTTAACACGGCAGTTTAAATTTTGAAATATACATAAAAGAGTAATGATAGTTGAAGGTGCGCTATCAATATGCTGAAATTATAACGCAAGCATTTTCTTAAATCGTGACATATGCTGAGTTCTTATCACATAGACTGTTTTCTTTAAAGAAATTATTTAAAAAGACCTACTTACCACCACCACTGCTTCCAGTGGATGTATCTTTAAAAAGAAAATATCTCCCATTATTGCATTGACTATTCGACAAATTGTTAGTCTAACAAGGGTCATAACACTTGCGTAACTAATTTATTTTAGTACTGTTAATTTACATTTTGTGACAGTGCAAAACTGAAACCAAATTAATTAAGGACCATATTTAGAATGAATTTTAACCAAGCGTCCTCTAACTTGGCTTGCACACGTCATGTTGACATGGCAGTTTGAATTTTGAAATACATAAAAGAGGTTTGATTGTAGAAGGTGCGCTATCAATATGCTGAAATTATAACGAAAACATGTTCTAAAATCATGACATATGTTTATGTTTATATGGCGTCGACTGTTTTCTGTAAAAACATTTTTAGCAAAAATAAAACTACTTACCACCGCCACTGCTTCCAGTGGATGTATCTTTAAAAAGAAAACATTTTACGTTATTGCATCGACTATTTGACAAAGTGTAAATCTAACAAGGGCCATAAAAAATGCGTAACTGATATATTTCAGCACAGTTGATTTACAAATTGTAATTTTTGTAGCAGTGACAATAGTTTGCATGCAAAACTTATACCAAATTTTCTAACTTGGAAAAGGGTCATAAATTAAATGGTTTCTTTAAAGAAATTATTTAGAAAAAAATACTTACCACCCCCACTGCTTCCTGTGGTAGTATCTTTGAAAGAAAACATTTCCATTATTACAACAACTCTTCCACAAAATATAAGTTTAACAATGGTCACAAGACTTGTGTAACTGATTGTTTTCGTACTTTTAATTTACAATTGTATTTTGGGGCAGTAATATTAATTTGCAACCAAAACTATATATATATAATCAGTAGAAAAATGTTTTGTGTAAAGTTTCAATCCAAATATATATATCTATCGATGTTACAGAGACACATATTGAAATATAACTAGACATTCATCAAATTCTAACAGGCAAAAGGGCCACGCAATTCAGCCAGGAGTTACCTAACATTATTGTTTCAGTAGAGCAAATGACTGGACAACCGTGTGTGAATTTTCAATGCGATTCATTTTGCTGACATACAGTTTTGGCCAAGATTTATAATAAATTCACTTACGACTTAGACTTCGCTATTTCAATGAGTAAGACGACTGGAAAGCATTGTGTGAAGTTTCGATTCAATGCGTATAGTTATTGCAGACATAAAGATATAGATCTAGATTTGAATTATTATTTCTAAGTTGAATACGTGTTATAATTTATATAAAACTTAATCAAGAGTTATTTTACTTGTTTATTTCATTAAGCTAGGTGGTCGGAAAGTATTATGTGAAATTTCAATCCATTGCAACTTCGATTAGTTGTTGCTGCGGTACAGCATGATGATTATTTCCACTTAAACTTTGACCAAGTTTTCGAAGTTGAAACTGGGCAATAATTTATATCAAACTTAACCAAGAGTTATTTTATTTCGTTAATCATATACAAATTTGCAGAAGGCAGAGTAAGAAGAGTTTTGGTGATCACGCTAACACGGCAGCTTTATTTTTGAAATACATAAGACAATTTTGATAGTAAGTAGTGTACTATCAACATATAGAAAATGTAATGAAAACATGATCTAAAATTGTAGAATAGGCATCCTTAGTTCGCGTGACATTAACGGTTTTCTTTAAAAACATCATTTAGAAACCAACTGCTTACCGCCGCCACTGCTCCCGGTAGATGTATCTTTAAAAAGAAAACATTTACGTCATTGCATCGACAGCTCGAAAATATGTACGTCTAACAAGGCCATAAGACTTGTGTAATTGGTTTACTTCAAAACAGTTAATTTACAAATTAAATTTTTTGTGGCAGTGATCAAAACTTTGTAAAATTTCTTAATCAAATAGGGGCCATAAATTAAATAAATTTTAACCAAGTTTTCTTTAATTTAATTTTGTAAGAACATCTTACGCGAAGTCTTTAAAAGAAGTTGCACACAAATATTAATTAAATCAGAAAATGAACATCCATAATTTAAACTGACTTAAAACAAAATTTATGTAACTTCGTTATGAGTGTATAATGATGATTTTTGTTTTTGTTTAAAGTTTCAATCCAATTTATATCATTGTCACCGAGAAACATATTGTTATTTTATATCAAATTCATCTAAGACTAAGACTTCGCTATTTCAGTAGGTAAGATGGCTAGAAACGCACTGTGGCAAGTTACGATTAAATGCGTAAAGTTATTGCTGAAATATAGCTTTATAGTTAGTAAAAGAAGTGTTAAAACTGATATTAATCTGAATTAAGAGTTGGCATAACTGATTATTTCAGCAGGCTTGTTGGCTTTGAAGCATGATTTGAAGTTTCAGTCAGTTGTATATAGTTGTTACTGAGGTACACTTTGATAGTTGGGTACACGTAAAACCTTAACCAAGTTAACGAAATAAAAAATGGCAATAATTTATACAAAATTGAAATCAAAAATTATCTTACTTGCTTTATTATATAAACAAATGCAGGTGATGCAAGAAGAGAAAGGTAGGTTTTTTGTTAATCATGTGTATGTTGGTTCGGCAGTTCAAAGTTTGAAATAAATACAAGGTTTAGATAAATGTCAGTGTAGCAGCTTTAGTCCACTTCAGACACTTTAAACTATATGCTTGAGAGAAATAACGAATAAGCACATGGCCGTTTCAAACGTAAATACGGTCGCTATCAATACAGACAATTTGGATCTGGAGCCTTAACTCCTCTTTCGCCCTTCTAGCTTTCCATATTTTCAGCATTCTTGAACAAACTGAGCATAAGCTGCGTTCATAGAATGTGCTCGTGAGATGTTACGCATATTAAAAACGACGCAACACTTTTTATTTTCAATGCTCTATCCAATACAGGATAACCGTTTGTGAAATATAAGAAAACCCGATGAAATCTATAATTTAATTATTTACTTAGCACCTACATCGATCCCTGGAATTAATTTACGTGTTTGTATCCCTACTGTTTCGATGAGAAATAGTTAACTTTTTAAAATCGATTATTTCTTGCTTGAAACAACTAACTGTAATGGTTATATCTGTTTTGTGTCGCGCATGACATACGCCGGCGGAGCCAGTACCAAAATTGATACTCTTTTAAGTCCCTTGAATCAAATTATGCCTTTTCCGCCATTTTTATATATGAGGCCTGTTTATTTCTTTATACTAAATAGTCGCTACCCGCTTCTTCCGGCCTATGTAAAATTAAAATACGATACAGAGTGTATTATAACTCTTAAGTTAGTGTCGGGCTCTAATGTTCACATCGATTTGCCTCTATACATCAATATCCGTAGGTTCAATAAGGGTAAGCTGCACGCGCATCACTTTGGTACATCTGCGGGATATATTGGACAGGCCAATCGAAACAACGATGTATCTGTATCTGTTGGGCACTCAAAGAGGTCTGGACAGGTACATAACTATGATGATGAATGAAGAAAAATACCATTTTCGAGATTCTTATACAATAATTATATGTGGTTATACATTTTGTGACATTTCATAAAGGTCGATCCACATATTCCGTGATGGTTTATCAGTAACATTGTCGAAATAGCTCGACGGTGTAAATAGCATACATTCGTGCACGCTTACTTGTTCCAAACAAGAATTTCACATATGGTCGTCTTGTATTGAAAAATGCATTGAAGATGCGATTCCAATATGCTGAAATTGTGACTAAACATGTTTTATGATCGTGACCTATGCTCAGTTTGTATGACCTTGACTGTTTTCTTTAAAGACAATATCTATGAAAAGACTACTTACCACCGCTACTGCTTCCGGTGGTTGAATCTTTGAAATAAATATAGATGAATTATTTTATTGCAGCTTAGATCATATCGCTTTGTATGGATAAAACGTGTGAACTATTGTATTTGACGGGCTGGTGCTGTATATTATCTTTCCGGAAAGTTCTTTTTTCAAGATAGACAAGATGGGTGTTTTTAGAAAATATAGATGTTAGAATATATCAACAAAAGACAAAAGCAGTTTTGATTTTGCATGTTTAATCATATACAATGATTCTTAATTCAAAACTATAGTCAGACGAATTGGACAAGCACAATGAATCTCCCCTTGCAGTGGGGAGACAGTGGGGAGACCATATGTTGTTACTTTTGGATACATAATAAAATACATAAGTGTTTATACAATATTACTAAATGCTTGTCATAATAGTTAATTTAATTTACGTCATTCACTTCAAAACAAATTTGCGAGAAACAAAATCGATTAAGCGCAAAGCTATTTAAAGCACACAAAATGGCTGCAAATTAATAGAGAACGCTTCAAATATGTTACTAGGACTGACATTTTATTTCAAATTTGACTGTTTAATTTTAAATACTACATAACTTTCTTGACGAAAAACTACTTACCGGCACTACTGCTTCCGCTCGGTGAATCTTTAAAAAGAAAAGATTTTACATTATTGCACAGATACATAAATACGTACAAAATGATATTAATTGTTTATGTTCAGTTGTGTTAACTCATTAATACACCCCTGTAATATTTTGAAACCTATATACACCCTGGCCCTTTTCTATGAGCTATAATTTCACAACGAGAAATAGCAAATATTTTTACAAAAGCGTTACAATATAAAAGTATTTATCGTATTTAATAATAATATAATGAACTATATAATGCATTTTTCATAGGGCTAATCAAATAAATTTGGTTTGGAATACATTAGATGAAAAAAAATTAACGCCTTGGATGTTTAATCCAGGTTATACATGTATGGCAGAAGATGCATTATAACACAAACGATATTTGTATTCTTAATTTTCATATAAGAATCATACATTTCAAAATATGTCTCCTTTGCGGTATCATTTAAAATTTTAGTGTTTCATACAAACGAAGCAGTATGGGCAATATTCATTGGACACAGTTTCTCATATGTCCTAAATGTTCAAATTATCGTCTTTCTGCTCCCTTGAGGCACTTGTAATCATAATTTCTAGTTGATAGGAAAGGTTGATGTTTTAATCGTTTTGCTGATAAAGAATATGGATATGCATCTGCAACTTGACTCAAGCCTCCAAGGGCGTGAAGTTCAATATTTGTTTTGAGATCATCAAAAACAAACATTTTTAACTAACAACAATGTCATATCAACATTCGTTTTATTTGATAAAAAGTGTAAAATACCTTTATATTGTATCACTATAATAGGGGCAATTCATTAAAACAGTTACATTTTGTCGTTGTGATGTTATGGCTCTTAAAAACTGGTCGTGGTGCGCAACTTATTTCCAAAGAAATAGTGCAGGGGTATATCAATACGTTTACGCAGCTGTATGTAATTTTCGTTCCGAAATATGTTTTCTTCATAAAGGCTATTTAGATTAATGTTTATAAGAAAAAATGGATAGCACCAGATTACTAATGAAATAAGTGAAAGTAACTGTCAACATCTTCAGTCAAAGGTATTCTTGAAATCATGAATAGGGAGTTATGATCATATATGTAAATATAAGCAACTGCTCGTCGCAATCAATCTAGTTTAGAAGATGTGTTCGCAAGGATTCATGTTTCAAAAAATCTGAAAAAACACACTGTACATGTGTATATCCTCTTATGGGGGAGACATATAGGTAATGAAGAAATGTAAACCATTTCGGATAATAGTTATTATTTTAAAACTTTTCTTTTTTGATCGGTATGCTTAATTTTTAAAAATGATTGTCAAGAGTGTTTTTGCCTTTCTGAAAATGAACATCAAAGTAAAAGTTTAACAATGAGTTGCGATAGTTATCATTACTTATAACAATTACTATCTGGTCTGTAACAAGAGCTGTCCGTAAGACTGCACGCTCAACTATTCAACACATTGTAAGTTAAACAAAGGACATAACTTGGCAACACTTACGTTACGAAGTTCTTTCATTACAATTTAATACAAGTTACAATTTTTTATGGCAATGATAGGTACTTGACTAGACGGGGGCCTTGTATGAACTTTTAATCTCATGTAGTAGTTGTTAATTTGATACAGTATGCCAATTAGTTCAACGCAAACCTTCGACCGAGACTTAGTAACGGAAAGGGAGCAATTGTTTGAAAAGATTTCAACAAGACTATATCTAACTTGGTTATATTAGATTAATGATAGGATGAATGAATTGCATAAAATTTCAATCAAACGCATTTATATTTGACATGATACGAGTTATATGACCCAGGGAATTGTCTACGCCTTTAGTATCTTGAAAAATGATATGGGTCCTATCCCTAAGGTGACTATGTCTTAGACTAGCTGACAAACGAAATAGAATGTCCTTTGTTAAAACGTATAGTTGGTGGGACCAAATATCTCATATATATAGAATTTTCCCCTGGCTACCTTGCCTAAATGATTTTAATTATGAGCTAGACAATTTCAGGGATCAGGCAAATCACTAAATGTTTCAAACTAACAATTTTCAATTAGCTCAGACTCCTATAGGCTGGAGACTATATACCTGACTGGTGATTTTGGTGAAGTTCCCGTCAGACAATGTCTTTGAATCAACAACATACGAGTCCTATTGCATAGATGCTCGGCCTCTGTCCTCTTAATTGAAGTTGCAACTCTATATAAATGCCTTGACTCCTGCATGCTCAGCGCCTATATGCTATCACATGTAGCATTCAACTACCATATAGGTATATCCCAACTACCTTGGCTGTACTTCGCTAATAACGCTGAACCGTCTATAAGCTGGAACTCTATCTCAGTAGATTATTAAACTCTGGGTCTCTGTCTCAGCTTCCCGATGCTCAGCCTATATATGCTAACGTCTGCAGCATTCAACTACCCTTAAGGTAAAACTCCTATGCGCTGGCCCTATAGCTCGAAAACTGGTTGAAAGTCTGCAACTCTTCTTTAGTCTACGGACTTCTAACTTTTATTTTTTAGTAATTTATTCGCCCTGACAGTGTAGTTGCAATAACTTCCTTATCAAGGTACTGGGATAAATTATTAGTTGATTCCTCGATGTGTCTATTTCGATCGCCGGATACCGAATGCCCTCTCTGTCATCCATCTACCTATTAATACCTCAGCAGACGTGCTATTTTTAGAACTTGTTTCTGATTGGTCCAAATTTAAACATAGCGTTTTACAACGAGTACTTGCTCTATCAAATATCTGGTTCCCTTTAACTTTTGTATATGACATAATGTGTGATATTGGGATCCAGCTATCCACATAATGAACCCAAATCAGCCACAAATGACCCAAATCCTATTATTTACAGCAATTCAACAATAATTATAGCAATGACACCATGAAAAGGGAGTCAAGCACTATCTTCGGTCATATGTTACGTTACCAATCCATCAAATATACAAATTATTCTGACAAATAGCCCCCTTCTCAAGAAAATACTCGAAGTTTTTCATAAACATGAAGAATAATTTGTAAACAAATCACTTTTTCTTTTTACTATTTCTTGATTGATTTTTTTTTTTTTTTTTGTTAAAATCAGTCACATCGTATTCAGTTTCATATAATCATTTATTGCCTACTTAAATGATCAGCGCATATATTTTCTGTACCTTTAATAGATTCGATTTTGAATCTGTAACACTGCAAAAACAATGCCCATCTCATAATTCTTGAGCTTTCTACTTTACGTTTCTGTATGTAACTCAATGGGGCATGATCAGTCTGCAGGATGAATTCACTGCCGTGCAAATACTTTTGAAATTTCTTAACTCCAAGAACTATTGATAAACATTCTCTTTCAATTACTGAATAGTTCCTCTCTCTTTGGAGCAATTTCTTACTGGCATAAGCTATGGGAAATTGTCCATCTTCATACCTCTGAAGAAGTGCTGCTCCAATCCCAGTATCTGAAGCATCACACTGTAATATAAAAGGTCGTGAGAAGTCTGGTAACCGTAGAATAGGTGCTTGTGTAATCAAGGTTTTTAAAGTGTTAAAATCGTTGGCATGTTGTTCTTCCCAAACGACGTTATTAGGTTTACCTTTCTTGATTAAGTCGGTCAGGGGTGCTGCAACTTCCGAGTAGGATGCTGTGGATTTTCTGTAATATCCTGTTAGACCAAGGAAGCTCCGTACTTGTCTCTTAGTCTTAGGTTCATCTGCATTCCTTATACGATCTAGTTTATCATCTTCCATTTCTAGGTGATCGTTTCCGAATTTATGTCCAGTGAATGAAATATTATTATAACCTATGAAACACTTTGATGGTTTCAGTGTAAGCTTTGTATCTCTAACCCTCCTAAAAATATCTCGTAACATTGAGACATGTGTGTCCCACGTTATGGTGTGACCTAAAATATCGTCCACGTAATTGTCAGAGCATGTTTGCACCCTGTCAATAATTTTCCATCATTTCATTAAATGTAGCACCGGAATTTATCATACCGAATGGCATTTTCCGGAACTTGAAACTTTCCTAAGATGTTGTGAAGGCCGTCAAGTGCCTAGATTGATTCTCGACAGGAATCTGCCAGTAACCTTTGCTGATGTCAAATTTTGTGAAGAATTTATCTCCATGAAGTTTTGACCGAAATCTTCATCATTTCCCATAGGCTCCGTATCAGATTTCGTTATAGAATTCAACCGCCTAAAATAAATACAAAATCTGTTTGTATTATCTTTCTTTTTCACCATAACAATTGGGGAGTTGTATGCAGAGGTGGCAGGCTCGATAATTCCAGCTTTTAACATGTGTTGAACCTCTTGGTTAACCTCATTACGTTTTGTATATGGTATGGGGTATTGTCTGACTCTAACAGGTTCTGTGGTTGTGAGTTCGACCTTATGTTCTACGAGATTCGTCATTCCAGGACTTTCTGCGAAAATGTCTTGATATTGTTTTATAAGCGGCTTAATTTCAGTAATTTGGCTTTCAGACAAATGAGGATTAATTTGTACATTTTCATATGTTTCTGACCCTCCTATTCCGATAAGGTCGAGAAATCTTTCGTCATCAACTACCCCTGTCTCTGTGCTAGCATCGACCTCGATCACGGCGACCCTTCCTGCAAAAATATCTTGTCTTTCATCGTACTTTTTGAGTAAATTGATATGGTAAAGCCCTATTTTGCCACCGACCTTTACCTTAAAACCCATTTTATTGACCACATCAACTACTTCATAAGGTCCTTTCCACTGAAGCATCAACTTATTGTGGTGAGTTGGTTAAAGTAACAGCACTTTATCCCCGACCTTTAAATTTCTGTTTCTGGCATTCTTGTCATAATGGTGTTTGTACGTTTCTTGTGCTGCATGAAGACTTTCTCTAGCTACTTTACATGTTTCCTCCAGCCGATTCCGTAAGTCTAATACATATTCATATGTGTTTCTTGTTTCTGGTGTTTCAGCTTCAGTCCAAAGTCCTTTAAGTACTTGCATAGGTCCTCTGACTGTCCTGTCATAAAGTAGTTCAAATGGTGAGAATCCGGTACTTGTTTGTGGAACCTCTCGATATGCAAACAATACGGCTGACAAATATCTATCCCAGTCTTTTGGTTTTTCTTGACACATTTTTTCAACATACTCTTTAAAATACCATTCATACGCTCAAAAAACCCATTGCACTTTGGGTTATACGGAGTTGTGAACATCTGTTTCAGACTGATCAGCCTACATACTTCTTCCATCAGCTGTGAGGTAAACTGACTTCCTCTGTCAAACCAACTCTCGAAAATATATCTAGCAGAGCTTCAGCTACCCGTTCTGTCTCAATCCTAGGTAATGCAACTGCCTCAGGATATCTTGTGGCATAGTCGACCACGGTAAGAATATACCGATTTCCCTTTTCTGAAACAGGAGCAATAGGTCCTATTAAATCCACAGCCACCCGATGAAATGGTGTCTCCATTATTGGCATATCTCCCAGTGGAATCTTTCTAACTTTTCCTTTTGGATCATTTCCTGACATATATCACACGACCTACAAAACCTTGTGACTTCACTAGTTAAGCCAGTAAAAACTTGTTTGTATCCTATCAACTGTCTTTTTTATTGATAGGTGTCCTCCAACTATTGATTCATGAGCTAGAGACATAACCCTCTTTCTGAACTGAGTTGGAACTACAATTTGCTTTATCTCTTTGATAATACTGCCTTTCTTTTCTTCGAAGGCTCTAAACAATACATCCTTCTTGAACCCTTAAGCTCGAACTATCTCTGAAACTCAACTCTATGTAGCTGTAGCTCAAGCTACCTCCAGAAACAGCACCTTCTGGTACACCAACATAATGTCAAAACCACTAGTCTCTGTACCTCCATGGATATAGATCCCGGACGAGCCCCCAAATTGTCAGGATACGAGTTATATGACACAGGGAATTGTCTACGCCTTTAGTATCTTGAATAATGATATGGGTCCTATCCCTAAGGTGACTATGTCTTAGACTAGCTGACAAACGAAATAGAATGTCCTTTGTTAAAACGTAAAGTTGGTGAGACCAAATATCTCATATATATAGAATTTTCCCCTGGCTACCTTGCCTAAATGATTCGTGTACCAATGACTCGTAAATGATTTTAATTATGAGCTAGACAATTTCAGGGATCAGGCAAATCACTAAATGTTTCAAACTAACAATTTTCAATTAGCTCAAACTCCTATAGGCTGGAGACTCCATACTTGACTGGTCTTTTTGTTGAAGTTCCCGTCGGACAATGTCTTTGAATCAACAACATACGAGTCCTATCGCATAGATGCTCGGCCTCTGTCCTCTTAATTGAAGTTGCAACTCTATATAAATGCATTGACTCCTGCATGCTCAGCGCCTATATGCTATCACATGTAGCATTCAACTACCATATAGGTATATCCCAAATACCTTGACTGTACTTCGCAAATAACGCTGAACCGTCTTTAAGCTGGAACTCTCGTACAATCTCAGTAGATTATTAAACTCTAGGTCTCTGCCTCAGCTTTCCGATGCTCAGCTTATATATGCTATCGTCTATAGCATTCAATTACTCTTAAGGTAAAACTCCTATGCGCTGGCCCTATAGCTCGAAAACTGGTTGAATGTCTGCAACTCTTCTTTAGTCTACGAACTTCTAACGTTTTCTTTTTAATAATTTATCCGCCCTGACAGTGTAGTTGCAATAACTTCCTGAGCAAGGTACTAGGATAAATTATTAGTTGATTCCTCGATGTGTCTTCTTCGATCGTTGGATACCGAATGCCCTCTCTGTCATCCATCTACCATTTAAACCTCAGCATACGTGCTATTTTTAGAACTTGTTTCTGATTGGTCCAAATTTAAACATAGCGTTTTACAACGAGTACTTGCTCTATCAAATATCTGGTTCCCTTTAACTTTTGTATATGACATAATGTGTGATGCTGGGATCCAGCTATCCACATAATGAACCCAAATCAGCCACAAATGACCCAAATCCTATTATTTACAGCAATTCAACAATAATTATAGCAATGACACCATGAAAAGGGAGTCAAGCACTATCTGTGCTTATGTGTTACGTTACCAATTTATCAGATATACAAATTATTCTGACAATATTTAGCAAGATGTCTAACTGGACCCTTACCGTTTTTATGATATGTATCAAATAGTTCTAAAATCACCCTGGTTAATCTTCATTATCTATAGAGGATCATTCAATAAAAGTTTCGTTTCAATAAATGACTATGAGTCTGCAGCTTTGGTTCTCATCAATGTCAAATTTAAAATCCGCAAACAGTCAACTTTTCGGCAGTGCACTGGAACATGGCGCATAAATCGAATAATCTCGTTTTTAAAGCAAATTACACTGACCCCTTAAAATATGGCCAAAACATCTCCTACTGTATTTGTCTGTTTTATATTGCATATCTGAGCTTAGATCTGTGTGTATTTTTACACGGTAACAGATATTGCGTAAAATCATTCTTTTTATAATGAATCGTTCCAATTTTCCAAACTACGAGTTTTAATCGTTTCTTAAAAGCTGACTTTTTGAACTTTGAATCTAGACAGTAATGATGTTCAAAGCTCCAAATACAGTATTTAATGAATTAAACTGCAGGCAAATAAGCATAATTCTCGGTGAATAAAGATCATGTGTGGCAATTTTCATTCCTTTATGCATATTTGAGGAAATTATTACTGAATATGTTTGGGGTCTACTTAGAACTTTTGATTAAAATAGTTGTTACTGAGCTAAAGCTTGACAGCAAATATTTAACCATTTTTTTCTAAGTCAGATAAGCACTAGTAATACATTAATTTTAACAAAGAGTTATATAACCTGGTTAGTTCAGTAGGTTTGATGGCTCGGAACCACAAAAAAACTCGTAAAAACATAGGCGTGGGAGCAGGGTGCAGGGGACAGAGACAGGGCCACTCCTGATACCTATATAGGGCCTGAACATAGACTACTATATATACAGCTAATCTTAGTGGATATTTAGTCCTTCTTCTATTTCTAGGTATTAAAGTAAAGTCGGAGGTATTTTTCTGATTAAGTCTTCCCGTCCTTTCGCATATAGAATATAGATCTTTCATAAAGAATTTACCTATCGAGGCATAAAGTTTCCACCCTTCGGATGTTGTGATGACTGAATCTTCAGGAAAAGGACTGCAGAGCTCACATATCCGTTCGTCCTCTTTATAGTTTAATGACTCACTAGTGTTATCAATTTGAAAGAGTGTCGAGCATTCTAATAAAGAGATTCCTGTTAATATTTTGGTCGCTTCAGATATCCGTTGGTTTAATCCAAATAATTTTATTTTCGAACCGAAACATCGCCGAGCTACGCTTAAAGCAGCAATTGTCATTATACCTTTCACGTGAATATGCATTTCTTTTTTGAACCAGCTAACAGTAAAGTCAGTCCTTTAAATGTTTTTATTTAACACGAAATCAATTAAATTTGTATTTTAGATTTGTTAATCTATTCCATGCAAGGAAAATCTAATCCATGTACCTTTTTGACAAGTAAAATAATGACATAATGCAGGAATCAGAAAGTATCGAGAAAACGATCTATTTTGGTAGATTAATAATTTAGTTCTATTAGGTTCGGAAGCTTCTCCAGGCAAGTGGAACCCAGTTTAATACCAATTAATAACCTGGGATTTATAGTGACTGATCATACAGTCTTGAGAGACAGTTTATCATCCGCCGCCTCTTTAATGGTGGAATGGGGATAGATCATTATTGAAGCTTCACTTCTTATAGATATATCAATAAATGTAGGGAATAGATTACACAAGCTATATCGTTACGTTATATGTCTTCAGATTCGCTTCAATAGTTGCAATGTTATTGCAAAGAATTAAAGGGGAATATGCAACATCTGGCAACATTTCTGATTAGAAAGAACTAGGTGAGACATTAACACTAACGAAAAAAGTATCAATATCGGACTGCAAACAAAAAAAGATACAGCCATTTGAATACCATTTATGTCCACAAATGGCACAGTGACATCATCATTCTTTCCTTACATGAGCATTACCATATCGTCGGAGTCCACAAAGTCACTGAGTCCATTAATTCGCGGCCATTTTGTTTTTCTCCCCGGTCATGTGATTTTTAAGCTTCACGCGCCGAAAAACACGTCAGCGTTTACTACAGTGTTCACTCTAGCGTATCCAGCTGTCAAACAGTAAAAAATGCGTTTTAAGCAAGTGAGTGCACTAAATATTATTCAGTTTTATAAATTTTACCTTTAAACACTATTCCCTTATTAAAGCCATTAAAAACACACATTTTTTATCACAAAATGAATGTTTGGAGTCAAAAACTCCTCCGTCTGTTTTGTTGACATTTTATCAATGGGGCTCACGTGACAATAATTGTAACAAATTTAGGCCAATTATAAAAAAATAAGTTTCATGTAATTATATCCTTTAGCTATAATATTTTTTTCTTTACTTTTCAGACCAATCCTCAGCCTATCAGAAGCAATTCTCAGCCTATCAGAAGCAAGTACAGACTGTATTCACCAAGTGCACTAACAAGTGCATACAGATGTGTTAAAGAAGATGGTTTGTCAGTGCTGAAGGCCTCTAGACTGTACAGAGTACCTGAAAATACACTGAGAGACAGGGTTCTAGGAAAAATTGACCCAGAAACTGTTGTTATGGGAAAAATGTCCCTATTTGATCAGTATGAAAAGACAAATATAGCAAATCATTTTAAACAAATGGCTAGCTACGGATACGGTTACACAAGACAAGAATGTGTTGATATAGCTTCAGATTATGCTGTACAATTGGGAAAACGGGATAAGGACATACGTGTGTCAATAAATTGGTTGAAAGGATTTTTACATAGATGGCCAGAAATGAAGGTTGTGAAACCACGTAGATTAGAGTACAATCGGACTAAAATGACAAAGGAAAGCACAGTCATGGAGTACTTTGAACATTTAGAGAGGTGAATTAGCAGACATGACCTTGCAGATAAACCAAATCTCATCTTTAACATTGATGAAAAAGGACTAACTATAGACCATAAACCTCCCTATGTTGTTGGAAGTTCAGTATCAACTGTGCAAGCTGTTACTTCTGGTAAAGGTCAAATAGTTACAATGATCGGCTGCGGAAGTGCTAGTGGTGTCTCAATTCCACCTTTTTTCGTATTCCCAGGGAAAAGAATGAATTCTGATCTTTTGAATGGGGCCTCACCTGGAGCTTCAGGGACTATGTCGGAAAGTGGTTGGTCAAATACTGATGTGTTCAGGAAGTACTTGAAAAATCACTTTATGAAGTTTGCACCTGGCCGCCAAGGAGAGAAGATCATTCTTTTACTAGATGGTCATCGTTCCCTTGTTGCATTTGACCTTAGTGAGTGGGCTAAACTGATGAATATCATTATCTTTGTGTTACCAGCCCATACAAGTCACATATTGCAACCCCTTGATGTGGCTTGCTATGGGCCCTTTCAAAGGATATATAACAACCTTTGTCACAAGGTTATGAGACAGACCTCAGATGCTATAACAAGATACAATATTCGTGAAATAGCCTGCAAAGCATACTCCAAGGATTTGTGTGCAGAGAACTTGCATGCAGCTTTTCAGAGGACAGGTATTTATCCCATAAATAAGGAGGCCATCCCAAGGAGCATATGATCCCATCAGAGGTGTTTTGCAGTCAGACAGTGGCTACTGAGGATGAGAATGACAGTGGCGCCACAGTAGAAGGAGGTATTACTACAAATGCAGCAACACCTGAAGATCTTTTTGAAAAGCAAACCCTCAAGCTCAAAAATGTGAAGTCAAAGTTAATTAATAAACCACGAAAAACCATGAGCAAGCTTGTTTCAGGAAAACAGCTGACAAGTAATAAAGTATGTGAGGTCATACAACAGCACACAAAAGATCAACAGAAACCTACCAAAAAAGTCTGCTAAAAAAACTGCCAAAATGTCAAAATTAGAGAAAAAGTCTCCAATGAAGAAATCAGTATCACCAAAACCAGGTCCATCACACATTAACTTGCTTGCTAGTTCTGAGTCTAGTTGTGATGAGGATATTGAAGATGAAGAAAAATGTTGTGATTGTGGACTTTTTACACCAACAGCACTAGCTAATGCAGTATCCATCACATTCACAAAGTGGGCTCAATGTGATGGCATGGTGAATGGATATCCATGTAATCACTGGACCCATCTTATTCACTGCACTGATGGCAGAGTAATAAGAAGAGGGGACACATTCCTATGCCCTCACTGTGAAGTCATAGAAGAGTAAAACTATGTTGTAGGCCACAGTAACTGTTAATAGTTATTTGTTTGTTACTGTTGTGAAATACTTTCTTAAAAAAAAACTAAATACACGTTAACCTACTAAATGAATAAGTTTGGCCTTTTAAGTCACGTGATTCAAGTACCAGGATGCTACAGCCTCGTTTCCGCGAATTTATGGTTTGCAAGCGGCTGACATTGTTTATTTGACAGGACTGTTTTGAATTAACTTTACTTCATAATTGAATGGAACAGAATTTATTGGAATGGTGTTTGTAGATTATAATAGACATATTTGATAAGGTATGTAAATATTTTCTTACGACAACCTTTATTTATTGAGTTTACGCTAAATATAAATAAACACCGCGAATCAATAGACTCCGAGGATATATGGAAATAACAACTAAGAGAAACATATTCTGTGGGCCATAATATACTAGTAATATTGTAACGTCCCTCTTAACCGGTCTAGATTTTGTCAGGATATTCGGTTAACTAGGGTCGCAACATGGAATTCCAATTTAATTATCTTGGAATTAAGGTTGGGGAAGGGTTTGTCTTTAACTAATATTAAAAATGGATGACGAACACTGAAACTTCAGTTACACACTTTTAAATTAAGGTATGTATGACCTTAGATAATGATAAATTTACAATAATAACAATAATACAGGAAAAGATAATTCAGTTTCAAAATGTACCAGATTGGGTTAAACCCATTCAGTTTCAATGTAGATCTTCTACAATTCTAGAATGCAATATGAGATCTTAGATTATGAATATCAAACTGATAATTAACCAAGTTCCAGGTAAAATGCGTTTTATATGACTTTATATATATATAATGATACAGTTGACCTAATCTGGTCAAGTTACCATAAAATACCAAGTTCACTATATTTAATAGAAAATCTTGAATAATGGATCAATGACCGGTATCTAATAAACTATATTCAGTGTTATAAATCTGAGCACATCAGATCAACAGGTTATATACCTCGAATTCTCGGTCCATGTTACCGGTTCAGCGGAGTTCGTCCAACTGCCGTTCTACTGTAACGGTCAAACTGTTGTTGTTATTGTTATTCCGTATCACGTGACCCTTACATGACGTAACGCGGAGAAGCCAAATGACAACAAACAAAATGGCGCGCTGTTCTTGGAACTTGTTTAGATGGAGATATCTTGGAATCTACATGTTATATTCGGTAGTTAATGATTCTAAAACATTCTAATATAATAATGATACAAGGATTTCACGATATCTTTAACTATTACGCTTAAAAATGAGATCTGGATCACGGGACGCTCAATCATGGTATACAAATAAAGCGTTGTACTTTCGGTTGACACAAACATTGGGCATAGCATTACCCCCTTACCTAAAGATTTGGTCCCCAATTTGGAATGTAAAGTAAGCATATTAAGAATTAAAATAAATGCAAATAAAATAGTTTACATCTGTTTCTGTTTCCGGAAAGTACAAACAACATTCCTAAAAATATGTGTCAATCATTTACCTAAATAATTCTTCAGTGTCATAACAGATTAATTATACATACTGTGTGTAACATGAAATCACAAAAATATTAACAAGTTAAAATGTTGTCAAAGATACTACCCATTAAGAAGACGTTTCCCGTTTGCCAATTTGCAGTCGTTTACTTGTGAATCACTCAAACACCTGTTTGCCCTCCGTGACCTCGGTACATGTCTTTGAAGCTTACCCGACATGTCATCGGGAGTTGCGCGTGTACATTTCAGTATGACGGAGTTTGCAAACACTCGGTAAGGCCCAAATCAAAATTTTGTTTGTTTTCCGATTTTTTTGTTTTTATTTCTGTTCATTAAAATATTTCTGTATCAGCCTGTTGAATTTGTAGTCTTGCTATTGCTTTGAAATGTATAGAGTGTCCTTATTCGGTAAAAGTTTTACGTGGCTTCTGTTTTCTCAATACAATTTCTGGAATAAAAGATGTAATAGAATCGTGCTATTGGTTTGTTTTACTGTGTCAAGCTAATGTAATAGTCGACTAAGTCTGTTTATTTGACTTGGACATGCGCACTCGTATACAGTAAACGTGCGTAAGCCATGTATAGGAGAGCACAATGCCGTTCTTCAATTTTTCAAATTGCTGAGAAGTAGAAGTAAATAAAAAAAAGTTTCTTCTTTAATTTGTTATTAAAAGCGAATGTGCAATATCCCGTATAACATATTTCAAAACCACATTTTTATCTACGTTCACGAGGTCACGTAACCTATTCTGCCAGACTAACAGAAATCTGTTTGCCAAAAATCGTTTTACTCCATGTATTTAAATTGCTGACGCTTTTTCATTATTTAAGATTTTTTTATTCTGTTTTTTGTACTTTCTGGTCAAAAGTCTGAATCTTATGCCCATAGTATGTATCATTTATTTACTTTTAGAAAGAAATAGGTAATCAAGATCACGCTGTTAGAAGTTTTACAAATAATTATATGAAAATTCGCCGTTTTTATAGAAGTTTGCCTACATTTCTGTCGATATCTAATTTAAATCGTTATAGAATTCACACTGTCTAGAATTCAAACTGTCTCAAACGGTGTTGAAAAAAATCAAGCGATAATATTAAAAAATGAATGCACTACTCGCGTTTTTGTGTACGCTGTAGATTAGATATTAGAGAGTTTGAGATTTCAAACTTCGCCTTCCCCTTCAACGTCTCTCATATATATTTTGGGTAAAACGTCACCGATATGCGTGTATTTTATTTAAATCACACGTTGCTACTAAAGTTTTCCATGTTATATCACGTAAGCCTAAGACTTCGCTTTATTACTATGCGAAATAAAAAGCTTAGTTTCAGGATTTCTGCTTATTAAGTTATTTGATTATCCATATTTATAATTAGACTAAATTTGATGCGAAACACTATCAATAGGTATAAGAATAATGAAGTTTTGTATGGCTAATGATTTTAACTAAACACATTGAATTGAACCTGGAAGTATAAAGTTATCAACTGATTTTGAGAAACTTTGAGATTTTGTTCAAACTTTAACTTCTACGGCATATTTGTGTCCCCAGGCGGTATCGATTACACCAGATGGGCCTTTTTGTCGTATGAAGTGAAGTTTTGAACGTCCGAAGATGTGATATCACGAAAGTCGAAACTTCATTCTTTTTACATCTACTCTATCCACATACTCGGCATCAAAGACTGAAATCTGGATGGAAGCACATGGCATGACAGCCATTTTACTTGAAAAATAAATAATTACGCGCGATTATCATTTGGTGGAACATTTTATTTTCATATCCAAATAAAATCAATCTGTTTCTGTCGGACACTTAATACGACAATTGCGTTTTAATTATAAACATAAAATGGTACTAGTAAGACGGAAAATTCTTTTGAAGTATCAGACAATTTCAGATTTATGATATCATGATGAGAGACTTTTCCTGTTAGCCGTATGGGATAACTCTATTTTTTAAATGCATGGAACCAGAGCCTGGCAGAGAGACATTGTGGGTTAATTCCCCCTTTGATTCTTACATTTTACAAAGAAAGTCAGTCTTGAAACTCGGTGTGACCCTACCCTACCCCTACCCTATCAAAGTGTAAAAGTAAACAAAATGTTGCATAAATTACAAATTAAACAAATACACAATAGCAACAAAAATCTAAAGAAACGAGATTCGCAATGGACGGACCGTCAGGGGAGGTAACTAGAGTCACGGATTGGGACTAGTCCGATATGAAAGCGTTCAACGTCATGATATGGAAAAATATTGCACGATCGCGGTCCATTGAAACCCAATGGAAAATAATTTTAGGTATGTAATAATCATTTTTATTTCCTCTCGTGTATGATTTACAATCGTGCATTGTATACTGAATATACTGACATAATTTTATATAAAACCTAAATGTTTGAAGCAACACTAACGAGTTTTTACATTGTTCACATTGTTTTATCGTGTTTTTTTTTTTTTGTTGTTGTTTTTTTTTTTTTTTTTTTTTTTTTTTTTTTGTTGTTGTTTTTTTAGGTAATCGCTCTAATATCCATGCGATGATAATATTAATTGAAATGTTTTTTTTTTTCATTTAATTTTCATTCTTTTCATTTTTAAAACCTCTTGTTAAATTCCTGCCCTTTCGGACAATTAATATCAAAATGCACGAAAAATACGATCATAATTACGGATAAATTGAATGGGCGGATTAAAAGAAGTAAGGTTCATTCTAATGTTTGAAATCTCAAGGAATTTTAATCGAACTTCAACTTCATACGTTCACTTCGCAAAAGACGTTGAAGGGGAAGGCGAAGGTTGAAATCTCAAACTCTCTATTACAACAGGTCGCACGTGCTCGTGGAATGGAAAATTACCGTCATGACGTTTTGATATCTTTACGTTTCGCGGGTAAATTCCAGGTAATCTACTTAACCATCTCAAAGTTTGTTGACGTATTTCGATGTAATTTCTGAATTTTGGTAAAGTTACGACGTAAAAACCACTCGCCCGGTCGGTCGAGTATACAGCGAGGTCCACTCGTCCTATCCGGACTATAACTCGCACTTAGAGCACGTAAATGCTTATGAATGATAATTGTATGATCATGATCGTATGATAATCGTATGATCAAAATTATTTTCGACCATAAATGCGACAAAACGCCGACAGGACACTATGCGACATGTCGATCTTTTGTCGCATCGATCAATTGTCGGGTCGGCGTTTTGTCGTGTCGATGTTTTGTCGGGTCGATGTTTTGTCTGTCGATGTTTTGTCATAGACCCGAAATAACATCTACTTTAATTATTTTTGTGATTTTATTTCATTGTATCCAGCAACAGAAACAAAAACTAAATTCGAATTAATGTAAATCTAGTATGTCATTTTGCGCTGTGTTGAAAGGACAACGTTAGTGGTCATGGCAGCGAAATGGAGAAAAAAAACACTGTCGGAAATATCACCAATTTTAATCTGTGAAAATTTTATAACAGACCGTTGAAAAATGAGGGGTGGCGCATTCTATAATAAACGAAGAAAACATATGCTTTTAAACATATATTTGTTATCGGTAATATGTCATTTGTTACGACATTGACAGAAAGGTATTAGTGTCTGATTCATTGAAGTGTCACATACATATATGTGATTCAACGTTAAAAATTCCTTAACTGCAATTTTTACACGTCACATGTTTTCTCTGCAAAGACGTTACGAACAAATTGGATGTAACTGCTGTGCACTGGGAATTGTACCTATTTTTCAGTCGAATCTTCCCATCGCCAAAGCCAGTTTGCATCTCAAACAGCTTTTTTAGGTTGCTAAACATGTCATAATGTTGAGCTTATTTAAAGCTAATGGTGGGTAAATGATTGCAGAGATATCCCATTTTCCGCATTCGAAATACTTTTGACAAGATCAGTGTGCGGCTTTTGTCAAAAATTCGATTTATACTTTAATCAAAACACAAGTAAGACTTTTTTTAAACGTGGAAAATTAATATTTCATATGCTTTTTCTGAACAGTTTCTGTCTTATTATTCATAATAATCGTCAGTATTAAAAATCGTAGGTCCAACATATATCACAAAGTGGTAATTTTCGCGTTATCCCCTTATTTAATAAGTGTTTTTAAAACCTGTTTTGCCGAGACATGCACCGCACGACATCCTTATCCTTACTGTTATGGAACTGCTTGAAATTTAAGAATGAATCGGGACTATTGTTCGAGGAATCGCAAGTCTTTTCGGCGTCATGACATACATGTACTTTTTAAAGTCAAGATGCCCTTTACGGAAAAGAATTCTTTCAAAATTGTATTTTGTTGAAACAGTGTCTTATACATCATCTACAATAACACCATTCTGCTTTTTATTATTAAGAACGACACACTTTCTGAATGTCTCGTAAAACAAGAGCTAGTTTATACGTGTTTTGGCGGGAAAGTTGAACGTGCCTTCCCTGATGTGCATATGTTGACGTTACATTTTCGTGTAAATAGAAATGTTGAACTTCCATACTGCATTTGAACAGTTATCTTAAATTAGAAACCAATAGATAAAACAAACAACTAATTTTTTATTGACCGACACGTTTGTCATTGTAAACGACAGCTAGCGACTGCGACGTATATACTGCGGCGATATCAAACTATCGGTTTTTTGTTTGAAGTTGTTCAAAGTGAAACGCGGGAAAATTGTCAAACAGGAAAGATCTTCTTAACGGGTAGTAACTTATAAGGTTAATTGTTACCAAAGAACAATTACATTAATTAATGAAGCATCGTCTGAAGATAAGTACTTCACATCTTCTTATACAATCATACATACAATTTAAGAATTCCTGAATAATTTATAATAAATTAAATTCATGCTTGCATACTTTCAGATAAAAAGAAAGAATTAGAGAATTTCAACATGGAACACGCCGTTAAGTGTGACAAGGAGAATTGAGATTTATGCTGAAAATTTGGTGAGATTCAAGATATCCTCAGCACACAAAAACATGAACAAGTATTTACAACATAGTATGTTATAGCATCCACATTTTCATGTAATACATTGTAATGTATATTTAAATATTATAAGTGTAGCATACAAACATTCAAAAATTTCTTTACAGACTGTGCTGACCAAGAAAATTTAGGATAATAACTAAATAATGAAGTATTTAAACTCCATTAAATTCAGCACATATACTCATTCAATTAATTTCAATATTTAAGTGACAATTCAATATAAATATAGCACCTATAGATATAATTATGGCTAGAGTTAATTATTTCTCTTGTATATCCCTACTTTACTTAAATTATTGCCATAAAAAATATTAAAATACAAACCTTTTTTTAGTTTTTTTAATTTTTTTAGACACTGTTACCTACAAGTAAACAAGATGCAAGCGTACAAGTTTCAAGGAAACAATTAAATGTCATATTGTTAGTATTAAAACAATAAAAACAAAAAAAAATATACAGTACTTTTTCTTCTTCTGTGTGTTTGTGTCCTGGACTGCTTCATCATGGTTATGGTCTTCTTCATTTATCTATTACATATCATAAAATTTATCCCTTGCCAGTTTTTCCAATTTATTTAGAGAGTAGAACTTGGTTTCTACGATAAGTTTTCTCAGTTCAGTTCTTGTGATTGGTAGCAATGTTTTTGAAAATGTTTCATTTTGGGTACAATATCTCAAGTATGTCAATATAATTGGGAAAAGGTCGCCCTCTCTATCTACAAATATCTTGGAATCTTGAATTTCTTCTGCCACTCCTTTCAAAAGTCCATAAGCACATTTTAAGGTATTTCTAGATGTTGTAAATTTTTGTCCTCCTACATTCGATATGGTTTTTTCTTGTTTTGATTCTTTTATTTGCTTCAATTTTTCTTTAATCGGTTTTTACTGGTTTTTTTCATTCTTGTTATTTGTTAGTCTTTCTTCTTTCTTTTCTACATTCTGTTTATTTTCTATTTCTGTGCTCTTTATTTCTTCTTCCTTCCTTTATTCATTCTTTCTATTTTCTTCATCCTTTCTTTCTTCATTTGTTTTGTTATTCTCCTTCTTTCTTTCTTCATCTTCTTCTTTTCTCTTCTGTACATCCTCTTCTCTTTCTCCGTTCTCTGTTTCCTCCCTTATTTCTTCTATTATCTCTTCTTGATTTCTTTCTTCTTTCTTGTCTCTTCAATTCTCTTTTTCTCTTCCTCTTTTCTTTCTTTCTCCTCCTTCGTCTTCCTAATTTCGTTCAATTTTTGTTGTTTATTTCTTTCTTCGCCTCTTTCCTTCTTGCCCTGTTCTATTATTTCTTTCATTACCCTTTTCTCGGTATCCCTTACTTCCTTTTCTATCCTTATTCTTTCAAGTCTTTCTTCTTCTTTTTTCTTATCTTCAGTTAAAATTTTTCTCCTCTCCTCTGCTAATCTCTTTTTTAGGAATTCTCTTTCTTGTTGTCTGTTGTCTATTTGTTGTTCTGGTTCACTTTTCATGTTTATATACACCACAGAGTTCATCCATCTCCGATTCACAGGAGGAACTGCTGCTGGAGGAACTACTACTAGTACTACTTGATCTGGATGAGATACTGGAGAAGGATGGGGATCTGTCTCTGACACATTGTCTTTTTGGAGGTGAGTTATAGTCTCTATTATAATTTTCATTTGTATTTCTCTTTCCTGAGTAGGGCACATGTGGCCGTGTTGCAATCCTTCTAGTTGGGCTATGGTTTTCTTTTGGGTTTCTCTTGTCAATTATTAGATTATCAATGTTAGTAAAAAATTCCTGAAGCTTTCTTTCAGCTGCCTGGCCTCTTTCCCCAGTGACTGCATGGAAGCGCGTAATGTCATTTCTGTTTGTATGACAGACTTGCGACGGTGTGTTTCAAAGAAACACCTTTGCACATTTGAGGCATTTGTAGTTTACTTTGCTGTGTTGCTCAATGAGATGACTCTTTTTTCCCTTTGTGGTAAAGTGCATGTCCTGACATATTTGGCATGTGAATCGTCTCCACTTCCGTTGCAAGACATTGTTCTTTAATGTCAACGACTCCCATCTGTACCAGAAATAATTTATTTGGCCATTCAATCCTGACAGTGTTCCGATCTGGTTTCTGATTGCTCTCCATCCAACTGATTACGTGGCTGATATTTGGACCAGACCTCTGTAACTGTGCTAAACGTTCCATGTTTAGATTTTCTAAGTCTATCTCTTCTGCATTATCATTACTCTTGGTCTTATCTTCGAACATTTTAGTCTCGTCGGCCTCTGGTTTGGTTTGAGCACTAATCTTACTGTCCTTACTAGATGGAGCAAGTAAACAGTCATTTTCCGGACTCTTGTCAGAGAGAGAGATCTGACCTCTTTCGAATCTGTTGGACTTTGCTTACCTTCCTTTGTCACATGACATGGTTTACATGATTCATTGCCGGAACAGGATTTACGTAAATCTATGTCCAGACAGTGTTTAACTAAATCTATGTCAGACTTCTTGTCAGTTGCAATAGAACTAACCTCGGTAGAAGACTGATTACATTTGGTTTCTTTTAACTGAATGGAATTACTAATACAGACATCCTTTGACATCTCCCGTGATTAGTATTCACTTCTTGATCAGTTAGAAGATTCTTGTCAGGAACAATTGTTACCCTGTTTACACCACAACTCCATGTGACCCTGTTTACATTACAACACGATGAGATCCTGTTTACACAACAACACGATGAGACCCTGTTTACACAACAACACCATGAGACCCTGTTTACACAACAACACCATCAGACCCTGTTGACACAACAACACCATCAGACCCTGTTTACACTACACATTAGTCTAAATACAAAATATGGTAAAAACAACACCATTACCATTGGTACTTTTAACAACATAAGGCCTATCATCCCCAGTACTAGTATTAACATTATTCCTGAGCATATATTTTCTGGAATGCCCTTTGTCTCATGTAAGTCAGGTTTTTCAACTAGATTTTCTTTTGGGAAATTTCTAATCTCTAATACATACTGGACTGCATTAACATCAACAAATCTGCCTTCTACCTTTTCACAATATTTACACGAGTTTTCATAACAAGGTCGTCTGCTAAGAGCATCGGCATTGTCATGTACTCGATCAGGTCGATGGATTATTTCATAGTCATAGTTTTCTAAGATACTGACCCATCTACATAACTGCCCTTCAAGATATTTGAAATTTGCTAGCCATTTGAGACTTGCATGGTCACTTCTGATGGTAAATTTTCTACCGTACAAATAGTGGTGAAAATGCTTAACTGATGCTACTACAGCTAATAAATCTTTCCTCGTTGTACAGTAACTACGCTCTGACCTAGAGAAATATCTTGAGTAGTAAGCTATAACCTTTTCTTCACCATTTTGCACCTGGCATAAAATTCCAGCTAACGCAGTATTACACGCATCTGTATCTAGAATAAAATAGTCCTCGGATATGGGGAAGGCCAAGATTGGACTACTTATCAGAGCAGATTTTAACTTTTGAAATGTTTGTTCACATTCAGAGGTCCACTCAAATTTGTGATCTTTTTCTGACAGTACATATAGAGGTTTCGCAATGGTTGAAAATTTTGGAATAAATTTGCGATAAAATGACACAAGGGATGTGAAGCGTTTTACTTCCTTGGCTGTTCGGGGTCTAGACCATTCCTTTACACTCTTTACCTTATCCGGACATGTGGATACACCATTTTTACTGATGACATGACCTAAGAATGTAACTTCTTTTTGAAAGAAATTACACTTTTTCGGATTTAATTTGAGATTTGCTTGTCTCAATCTATTCATTACTTCTTCCAAGTTCTCTAAAGCTTGGTCAAAAGTTTTTGCAAAAACAACTATATCATCGAGATACAGAACTAAGGTGTTCCATATGAGACCTTTGAAAACTAATTGCATAAGTCTGGTAATGGCACTAGGACTATATGAAAGTCCGAAGGCTAATTTGCAAAATTGCCACTGTTGACCCCCTTGTAAACTAAATGCGGTCTTGGGTCTGCTTTCCTCATCGATGTCAATCTGCCAAAATCCAGATTTTAGGTCACATACAGAGAACCATTTTGACCCGGCCAGGGCGTCAAGATTATCATCAATTCTAGGAAGGAGCTGATATTCTTTTTTGTGACAAAATTCAATTTCCTAAAATCGCAGCAAAATCTGATCCGCTTTTCTTTTTGCTAGGGGAACTCTGTAAGGATAAGTCTTAATGAGTTCATTCTGACCTGTGTCTATTTTATGAGTAACTAACTTGGTGTGACCAATGTCCCGTTCATTTCTTGAGAATACATCTTGGTGTTGTATTAGGAGATGCCTTAATTTTTCAGTTTGTCCCTTATCTTAATGTAAGGAAGACCTACCGAATACGGTTTGGAGATGCTCAGGAATTGCATCATTCTGAACTTCCTCGACTTCAGATTTTGTGTTTCTAACAGCTACTTCTACCTGAACATTAACTGGATCTAATAAGGCTGTTAAGGTATTCTCATAGATGGTGTAAGGTTCATTACTGAAGTTTGCTATTCTTATAGGAAATATTCCTTTATCTGGATTTATCAATGTTTTTGCAACCAATAGACCTTTTCAACAAATTTGTTATTGGCTTCTATCAGTTCTGCTTTCTGTTTGTTTATAGAATCCAAAGGTTTACCTTCTACTATTATTTCAGTTTCTGCAGGGATAACAACTGTCTCAGACACAGCAATTCTGCAGCACGTAGGTTTTAATTCCTGAGTATTCCTAAAACAAGGTATTCTCTCACCATTCAATGTTATGTAACCTTTGCTTAACATTATATCACATTTGTGTTTAAAGAGGAAATCTAAACCTAAGAGTGCAGTCTGAACTACATCTGCAATCAAAAACTCATGAGTTACTTTCTGTCTGCCTATACATATTTCAAGTTCAACTTTACCATGAAATGGTGATGATTCCCCAGTGACTGTATGCAGAGATCTTTGAAGAGGCTGAATAGTTGGTCTTACAGAATAAAGCCACCTTTCCATCATTTCTTTACTTATTATACTCACATTACCACCACTGTCAATAAGCATAGACAGTGCAGTTTCATTTATTGTGGCAGAAAGAAAATAACCACGATCAGATCCTATGTTGTTTAATGCAATATGAGACATTTTTACATCGTCGAGCTGTGGCCTCTCCAGCTTGACTGCTTGTCGTTTCCATGAACATTTGGATTGAACCTAGGTTTACCTTGCTGCGGCTTGAACCATTTTCTGTTTCGGTGGTCATTTCTTATGCTTTCAGAATTGTTGAAATTCTGGCCTGTATTTACATTCCTCTTTGTTGACGGATTCCTATTAAATTGGTTATGGTAATTCGACCGATTTTCTGTTTGGTACCTACCATACTGTTGCTTAATTGATTGATTATCTACAGGTTTTCTCCAGTTGTTACTCTTTCCCAGTCGTTCAGGACTACTTTCTACCCTTACCTTTCTTTGACCTGCTTCTGGTGTATCATTTCTAAGTGAACATGAGAAATTTTCTCAGTGCTACCTACACTACATACTAACTTATTTCTCTGTCTATCTGCTAGACGATGTGCTTCCATGCGGACTGCAGTTTTCTCAGCTTCACATATATTCTTAGGGGCTATTTCTCTTAACTGCAATCTTATATCTGAATCATTGAGTGCATCAATAAAGTTATCAAGTGCCAAGGCTTCTATTACATCTTGACTAGCAGTAGGGTATGCTTGTCTGGTCATTTTTCATATAGACTGAGCCATTTCAGGGATTGACTCACTCTTACCTCGAGTTCGGGTTTTCAGCTGTGTTCGGAATACCTCAGTTTTGTTTTCTGAGCCAAATCTAGCTTTTAATTTTTCTACTAAGGAATCAAAGTCCCGTCTTTCCCGCTCATTCAGTTCACTTAATAGTGACCGTGCCCCACCTGTCAAGCTACCGGCTAAATAAAGTGACTTTCAGGAATAACTCCAACCATTTATTTCAGCAGTGATTTCAAATTGGGTGAGAAAATCTTGCAAATCCTCCTCACCGTTGTAAGCCTTTGGCTTCATTTTTAAATTATTTGCTTGCCGGAGTGGAGACATTGTTCTATAGTTAGGGGTAATTTCATAAACTGTGTGCATAGATTGGTTAACATTTCTAGAACGTGTTAGTTCATGTCAATTTACTCCATCCCATCAGTGATAGTGTTAGTTTCAGTTTTAGTATTGGGTACCATATTTTCTCTGTGTACACTATGGTTAAATTGTATTTCTGGGACAGGGTTTTCAATCTGTGATAACTTAGATTTTACTGCTTATATTTCTTTTTCTACAGAATCTAATTTTCTTTGTAGTTGAGAATTTACACCCTGGATAGAAGTACCTAAACTAGTGATTTGGTGCATTAATTGAGATATTTGACTACCCATAAATTGTTCTAGATCTGTAATCTAGATTTCCCAGAGTCAACTACTTGAGGGGGTGAATTTGGTGTGCTAACAGAAGTATTCTCACTTCTCCTTCCATTATCAGTTCTAGCATCATTTCTCATTTCTCTATAATTCT
Source organism: Mercenaria mercenaria (assembly GCF_021730395.1). Classification (NCBI taxonomy): domain Eukaryota; kingdom Metazoa; phylum Mollusca; class Bivalvia; order Venerida; family Veneridae; genus Mercenaria; species Mercenaria mercenaria. Next base: position 8,839,777 of record NC_069372.1, read on the forward strand.
CTGTGAATGAGTCATTTTTTGAGGTTTCACCTCCAAAATCATAAGCATGTCTATACTCCTCCATTTCTATGTAATAGGACTCTAATTTCTATCAGTATATCTGGTTATGTTTTAACTAAACTGTTTTCTATTTTCAGAACGAATTATCAACAACCAGTCACTGATCCATATAACAAGAACAATTGTGATTTTATTGTAATCAGTAGTTTGAATAAAAAACAATGTTTAGATCAATATAATCTATTTTCTTTTCCTTTTTACTTCACTTGATTTATTTCTTTTGGTTTGATTAATCTTCGGTACAGACTTCAGGTAAATCAGTTCAAATCAGGCTGAGCAGTTCAGTGTAGAAGATCCCACTTCTGACACAAAATGTTATGCCCCTCTTAACCGGTCTAGATTTTGTCAGGATATTCGGTCAACTAGGGTCGCAACATGGAATTCCAATTTAATTATCTTGGAATTAAGGTTGGGGAAGGGTTTGTCTTTAACTAACATTAAAAATGGATGACGAAACTGAAACTTCAGTTACACACTTTTTAATTAAGGTCTGTATGACCTTAGATAATGATAAAGTTACAATAATAACAATAATACAGAAAAAGATAATTCAGTTTCAAAATGTACCAGATTGGGTTAAACCCATTCGGCTCATGTTACCGGTTCAGTGGAGTTCGTCCAACTGCCGTTCTACTGTAACGGTCAAACTGTTGTTGTTATTGTTATTCCGTATCACGTGACCCTTACATGACGTAACGCGGAGAAGCCAAATGACAACAAACAAAATGGCGCGCTGTACTTGGAACTTGTTTAGATGGAGATATATTGGGATCTACATGTCATATTCGGTAGTAAATGATTCTAAAACATTCAAATATAATAATGATACAAGGATTTCACGATATCTTTCATTATTACGCTTAAAAATGAGATGAAATGCAGTAGCCGATCTGGATCACGGGACGCTCAATCAAGGTATACAAATAAAACGTTGTACTTTCGGTTGACTCAAACATTGGGCATAGCAATATGAACCTTAGAGTGTGTGCAAAAGTGTATAACTTAGTATAACTTAAATTTAAGCTCCATGTTTTATTGTATTTAACATAATTTTGCCACAAATACAATATTTGGGAATGCCCATATAAGGAAAGGACGATGACGTCACTTTGCCCAAATTGCCATATCATTTTTGTTTGTAGTCCAATTTCCATAATTCTTTCGCCAGTTTAAAGTATTTATTTAATTCTTTCTAAATATATACATTGTCAAATGTTGAATATTCCCCTTTAAGGTAGTTCTGTACGTTTGATTAACAGGAAGCGACTGCGTAACGTCATTTATCCGGAAAATCAGCAATAATTCTTGGTAGCAAAAAATAAGGATAGCAAACATTTTGCCATGTGTCATAAAGGTGCAAAGGTAGCGATGATGTAACCCACACCATCATGAAGGTCTGTTTTTATACAATCAAAAATACCAAAAAATGCAATGAAACCGTTGTCACGTGACTGTGACACCACCGATAAAAACTTTAAGGCAATACAAACACCAAATAGGAAATTGGCGCGAAAAAAAATTGTAATCGCATAATGGCGGATTCAAATAGTCCTTGGTATTTTTTTGTTCTGTAGAGTTAATTTCCTTATTTTCTTTGCAATTGTTTTGCTGAAATCATATGACAGATCTATGCTTGATATGTAGGTAGTATTTTCATAATGAAATGATAACATTACAGAATTCATCATGGCTACTTAGATCATACACCACCACTGCTATTTGGGGTCTCATTTTTCAGCTGATTTTGCAGTTTGATTGTGTGTTTGACTGAAAATATTTTTTCTTGCATCAAACATGACCCCCGCTTTTCTTTTGATCTTTCTTCATCACTGACAATATTCTTCAAGAAAATGTAAGTTACAGACATTTAAGATGGGTCCTAATGCGTGGTGCAGCCATTGCAAATATGTCAATTTTATATAGAATAACGAAGAACGGCTATTTAGTGTGTTGTAACATTAATACGGCCATAATTTCATTTACAACATTGCATCGGTAAAGCTTATATCGGGCATGGAAATGGCGTTTACTGGGCGGGAAATTACACTTAATGCTGGTACGGACTACATTAAGGTGGGCCGCAAAAGTAAATCCGGCGAAATACCTATAAAGGCTCGGTCTTTTTCTTTCCTTTCAAATATCTTATCATTATACTTCGAGCAGGTAAAAGGGAACCTAGACCTGGTTTGACCATGTTCATAAGAGGTAATGAGAATTGCAACGACCCAAAACGCCTCGTTTCATAGAAATTACCAGATGTTGATAATTTACCCATGACATTCGAGTTCTTTTGAAATGTTGGCGAAGTTTTGCTTCAAATTACCACGTTCTCTGTTTTATGTTACATGATATAAAAATGTAGGAAAAACAAGTTTTAAATTATTAAGAATACAGAAAAAAGAAGTCTCTCAAATATACTGATTAATACAGGTACATTTCATGAATCAGAGCAGTGTATTTATACAAACTGTTTACAGGCTTTGTTTTGTACTGTCATATTTAAAACTTGGCGTTTCATGATTCAAAATCATTTAAAGTTGTTTCTAGTACAAGGAAAGCAGCACCAAAAGGAAAAAAAAACAAGGATAAATATCCAAAAGGGAAAGCCACGTTCGAAATATGCAGCCTTCATCGGACGTTACCCCATCACGCGGTCATGCACACGACCAAAACACACAAACACTCTCACACAAAGCAAACACACCAACACACACACACAACAAACACACTAGGACAAAACAAACCAGTAAAGGAACATATGGAACCCCATATACTATACCGATTTATACATAAATGATCAGAGAATGTACTTGGTAACATAAACGTGGATGTTTATGGATTAAATTGTTCTGTAAAATTGAAACAAAACCTTATTTCATAAGCGTTATTACAACGACTAAAACAAATACGTAGGATCATATTAGGTATATCAAAATTACTTAATTGATAAAAATGATCTATTGTAAATCACATTTTATTATGTTATAGTTTATAAAAATTTGATAGCATATGAAAGGCTCTAACAACAATATCCTTTTTAATAGAACCCCAATTCGAAATTTCTTGAATACTAACGACAATTCAATAATACCATTATCAAATCAAAGAACGATATGGCAGTAGCGTAACTGAACATACAAACGTAAAACGTGTGTCCTGTATCTGTAATATATTCCTTAATTTAAGGGTAAAGCTGGAGATGTATTGCAAACCAAAGACGAATCTGACATACAGCAGATTTTCCGACCTCCTTCGAACAACTCGGAAGAGTTGAAGTGAAAAAATATAGATAACCCGCGAACATATTTGAGATTTTGCAATAGCTTCACCACAAATACAGGAAAAACTGACAAGTGAAGAGTATGATATCAGAATAATGTCAGAATAGTAATTTTAATTCGAGAAGCGGGAAATCGAACAAGCAACTCTTGATTTCGTAGATAGATAGTGTTATCACTGGATCACTGCCTCTGTTCTCACTTTCTTAATGTTTTGTTCATATTCCTATAAATATCAGTGTTAAATTAAAATTAATATTCAGTTGAGAAGTCATTTTTGTTGTATTATAAATTACTGAACATAGTTAAAGTGCGTGAATGTACCAAATTAAAACACTTGTTTTACCTATATGATAATCATTGTAGAATCTGTAGTATATTTCTCAAGTTGTTTGCAGTTACGTAAACGTTTTAAAGCCGAGTAACACTGAAAATTAAAGCATATCTACCGAATTAACAAAATGTGCTATAGGTAAATATGAAAATATGAACGCAATATTTCATTCCGCAAAATACAAAATTAAACAACTTTTTAAGATGATAATTTACAATTTTTTAAAGCTAAAGAAACGTTTGAAGAACTAAAACCAAAGTTTTCTCTTCTATAAATTTTGCAATTGTGACTACATGCCTTATTGACATTTTAAACAATTTATGACCATGTTTATTGAAACTTACCTCCCACTTCGGTGGAAACCAACTCCAATTTTCTTGGCCCACTGCCAAAATAGCTCTTCAAAGACGATACTTATATCTGTTTGAACAGCTGAAAAAGTATAAAGTTATACCAGTTGCACATCGGACTCACGAGAATTAAACTGTACAAACTCGGAAATCGAATTGAACTGGAAATATGGTATGTAGCACATTGTTTTTACCATTACCTTATTGTTAATTCTCTTAATTAGTGTTTAACATCTGCATTGTTTGTTGGTCAGTAACTAAATAGTCCTGTGACAGACCGACCGATATGGGTAAAACAACTTAACCACTCTCATTCAAAGTGCGGGATAAAAATGAAGTCGAGTTAGTATGTACGTATAGTCAAGGTACATTTACAAATTAGTCCCTGTTTCTACTTTTAGAATAACGGGAAAGCAGCGTGATTAAACGAATATCGAGAATTTTTTATGTTCTTGATATGAGATGGATTCATATGATGGTAAAAAGCCATATTGGAACGCCTCTACAGCGCACCGCTTTGGTTGCGGAAGTCCGTGGTCCGCTCCCTTGAGTCATACGAAAGGCGTGAAAAATGGTTCCAGCATGCGCTAATTATTAAAACGATAGTGTTATATGACTGATCCTCCAAGTATTATGTGACTGTGTGGGGAATTATGTATCATGTCTACGGCGTTACATTTCACTATGGTGGCACATGTTTGTCAAGTGATGCGTAAACGTAGCCTCCGCGCAGGGATAATGTACATGTATTGCAAGAAAATCACGCGTCGATGGTAAACAATGAGATCTTTAATCTTGCCACGCTTCGCAACGCCTTGTAAACCAAACGCTTGCTTTAATATATTGACAAAATATGTGTTGTGCAAGTTTCATGTTTGGTTATTTATCATTATGAGAAAGACTATTCTTTTTCTTCTTGAGAACCAAAGCGGGGAAAGCGAATCATTTCAACTGACATGATCTGTTTAAATTGTAGAACAGTTTAAATTCAAAATTAAACATTAAACAATGTTACTAAGTTAAACGAATGGTAAATGCACAATACTCCCAATCAAGATGTTGCGAGTCCGATTTAAAACTTAGGAAATGATAGTAGCATGAGTAATGACAATTTGACTATAGAATGTACATATAAAACCATGCGTTCTTGAAACGATTCTTACCCCTCTTTATACAAAAACTAGCAATACTAGCAAATATATATTATAAATTTTCATTTGTTCATCTTTCACCAATTATTAGAATATATTTCATATGCATTTTCAACCAAAATACTGTATAAGCCATCACCTCTATTTCCTAACAATGCTTAGATATAACATGTACATAAATTCTTACAAAATGTGCATTAACAAATAGTTTGTAGCCGTACAAATGTATTTCGTATATATATTAAATGTATTTCCGTATATATATTAAAAAAAGGGTTTTAAGGAAATAGCCAAATCCTTTTGAGCTTGTATACTTTGACGTCGTCAATAGAAACAAGGGACGTCACTGTTAAATAAATGACGTCTAATTAACTAACGAATAAAATTGACGTGACGTCGTTGTAAAACATATCTGTCAGGTATGATTTTATGTGTTTCTATTTAGTGAAGGTTTAAGCTGACTTATAAACATTATTTCTCGTTGTTTTCTACTGACTATACTGTCCGTGAACATTTTGAAAAATGGAAATATTTTATATTTCGGGAACTTAGCTCCCGCACAAACGTCAATATGTTCGCTTACGTAAAGTACCCTTTTGGTGGCGTCTCGGATGTGTTGGTTGTGTAAGGTCACTCTGTTTCGAAGATTTGAAGTTTCACCGATGTATTCTTGTTGACATCCCTGGCACTGAATGACATATATTACGTTTTTCACATCGCAGGATATTGATTGGTTCACCTTGAATATATTTCCGCATTTAAATGTGTATGAGTCTCCTTCTATAATATGCTTGCACAGACCACATTTTGAGTTGTTGCATTTACTTACTACTGGTTTTCTGATGTTTTCGGTAAATTTTGCTTTTGTCAATATCTTTTTAAGATTTGGTGGTTGTCTTTTACTTTTAATAATTTTGAAATTTGAGAGAACTTTTTTCATCCATGGGTCTCGATGTAGAATATTTAAATCATGTCTGATTTGTCCAAATATTTCAGGGTTGAGTGGGTTAAAGGTGCTGACGTATGGTATGGTATCTAGCAGTGGTGATTTGTTAGCTTCTGATAATATTTCTTCACGGTTTAGTTCTTTTGCTTTTTGAATTCCTGCTGTAATTAAAATGTCTGGATATTTCTGGATCTGTAGGTACTTTTTCAGTTCCTCGAATCTTTTCATAAGTGTTGCTTCATTGGATACTATGAGTTTAAGACGTCTAGCCAGTGAGAATGGTATACTGACTTTGGTGTGTTTCGGATGGCATGACTGGAACAGTAGGTATGTTTTGCTGTCAGTAGGTTTGTAATAGATGTCAGTTTCTATATGTTCACCATGTTTAATAACCATGCAATCCAAAAATGGCAGACGTTCATTACTGTACTCTGTTGTAAATTTTATAATGCTCGTTCAGGCTGTTTGAAGAAGGAGGTCTAGTTCTAATTTAGATTTATTCCAAAGGATGAAACAGTCATCTAAAAATCTTTTCCACTTTTGTATGAACATTTCCATGTATTCTGTTCCGAAAGTTTGTTCAATCTGCTTGTACAACTTTTGTTCTAAGTATCCTATTACGAGTGTGGCATATGTTGGCGCGAACTTGGTCCCCATCGCAGTTCCTTTGATTTTGTTTGTAATATTTATCATTGAAGGTAAATGTGTTATTTTCCAAGATAAAGTTCACTGATTCTATAATGAAGTCTTTTGTAAATCTGTTCGGTATTTCTTCAGGCTGTTTGTCCAGCCAGTAAATTATCGCTTCTTCTCCCAGTGTGTGCGTGATATTGGAGTAAAGGGATTCAACGTCGAAGGAAGCAATGATAGTGTTTGGATCTGTGTATTTAGGTAGCTGTTTAAGGAAGTCAGTTGTATCTCTCAAAAAACTCTGCACATGTTTGATTAATGGTTTTAGAAGAATATCCATTAAATTACTTAATCTGTTTGTCAGGCATGTTGGGCCGGCTATTATGGGTCGAAGTTTTAAATCACTTATTTCATGTGTAATAGTAACACAGGATGTGTTTGCTTCTTCACATATTTTCCGGATTGATTCGCTTTTGTGCACTTTTGGCAGACCGTAAAATTGACTTTCTTTGATTTCAAAAGTTTTTAGATACTGATATTCTTTTTGACGTAAACAGTTAATGTGTTTGTCTAACAGTTTATTGTAATTTATATGATTACTTTTTGACGGGTCAGTTGCTAACTGTTCGTAATATGTTTCATCTTCCAATATATCTAAAGCCATTTGCTTGTATTTGTTTTTGTCCATTATTACAACTGCCCCGCCTTTGTCGGCCTCTTTGATTATGATGTTTTGGTCTAATGAGAGTGACTTAATAGCCAGTCTTTCTCCTTTTGAAATGTTACTCTTGATATTCTTTTTCTGATTTTCATCGTTCAGTGGTATATTTTCTACACTTTTGATAAATGTATCAAGAGCTTTGATATAGGTATATATGAAGAATATGGTAGAATTTGATTTGTCTTAGATGACAGAATTACAATATATTAGTTTCTAGTTTCTGGAGCAACATAAGAAAAATAGCGATTTTTCCAGTATTTTAAAGGTACCAAATAAAGACAATTAAAAAAGCATAAATCTTTAAAAAAGACCGTGCGATATTCCCTTCAAGTCAAAACATGTGCAGAGAAACGAATGATTTTATTTTTTTTTATTTTTTTTTTTTTTTTTTTTTTTTTTGTATTTTCTTAGACTGACATGGGTGATCATTTTATCCTACTTTCGTGTTTATCGTTTTTCCGTAACCGATCGGAAATTCTTCGGGATCACGTGATTTTAAAATTAATTAAAACGAGTGTCTGTTTAAAAACGCGAGACAAAATAACTGTGTTTTCTGTCTATTTCCATGACAGTAGTTATCAGTAGTATAAGAATGATTTTCATGAAGTTAATTTTTGTGAGTTACAAAAAATGTTAAATTCCCTATGCTATTTTTGTAAACATCAGTTATATTTAGATCTATTTATAAATTATAGCCTCGTTTCGGAGCATTCTTCCGAAAAAATCCGAAGATGGGTTCATAAGCAGTCGGAAAACATACTTTCTGTTTGAAATGGGCAAAAGGTTTTATTTTTTTATTATTATTTTTTTGGTCGGTTAATCTTGAACATATCCACGACTATTTGGTCAGATCCGATACAGTGTGTCATACACGCCTGGTAAACTACAGAGCTACCTCTTTAAGAGGTATACGGTCAACTGCTCTGTTGCAACTTCCGAGGTAGTGCACGTCGCGATAAAAGAACATCAACAAAGGTGAGTGTCATCATATTTTTTGCATTTTTACAAGCAGTGTATCGAATATCACAAATCGGGGAATGGTAGGCGATGTAGATATGATTTAACTTTACAGAGAACTTTTAGTTTGCTAATTCATTCTTAATTTGTGGTCGTGGTGATGTTTACAAACAAGATGATTTAGCAGTAAATTTGGCCATTTCGTCATGAAAGCACTTTCATTGTCAAATATTTACATTTTAACTAATATTTAGAAGCAAACCGAGTAGGAGCGAGATATCTGTAAAATATACAATGCATTTGGAAATAAAATATATACTGAAAATGGTTGGGGAGTAAAATTATTCACTTTTTATTGTGAGAGATAGCTCTGTCGTGAAGGAGATAGTCATGTCGCTAAGGAGATAGTTCTGTGTTGCATGAACAGAGCTCTGTGTTCATAGTTTAAACGTTTTAATATTTACTTTGGGTTGTCCTCATTTGAAATTATATAAAGTTATTGTTCCACTGGATATACATATGTATGAATTTTCCAAGTATTGTTTTGACAAAGGTTTTTTATGAGGTTATAATAGTAAATTTTGAATAGTTTTACATTCTGTTAACCTTTTTGCTCAGGTGAATTATTGTGATCGTTCGATGTCCGTCGTCAGTCGTCTATCTGTCTCTCCGTCAACATTTAGCTTGGGTATGCAAAAGAGGCTGTATTTTTCAATTGATCATGAAATTGTGTCAAAATAATTGTCTTGTTTAAATCTAGGTCAAGTAAGAAAATGTATTATCTGGGGTCAAAAACTAGGTCACTAGGTCAAAATAAAGAATTACCTTATCTATGCAATAGGAATGCATTTTACACTCTATCTTTATGAAATCTGATGAGAATATTTGTCTGGATAAAATCTATGATAAATATGAATATAGGTTAACTGGAATAAAAACTAGGTCACCTGGTTAAATCAAAGGAAAGCTTTGAATATGTGATAGAGGCTGAAGTTTTTCAATTGATTTTCATGAAATTTGGTCAGAATGATTGCCTTGATGAAATCTAGGTCAACTTTTAATATGGGTTATCTTGGATAAAAAACTAGGTCACCAGGTAATTTGAAAGAAAAACCTTGTGTACGCAGTAGGGGCTGCATGTTACACTGGATATTCATAAAATTTAGATTGATGGCCTCTAGACTGCTCACACGCTTATCATTTGATCTGGCCTACTGACCTAGTTTTTGACCCCACATGATCCAGTTTCAAAATTGATCAAGAGATCATCAAGACTATCATTCTGACCAAGTTTCATAAAAATTGCTCACAAATGTAGCCTCTAGAGTGTTCACAAGGCAAACGTTGACGGACGATGCAATTCAATTTCAATTCAATTCAATTCAATTCATTTTATTTCTCTCAGGTCACAATACATGACAACATGAGGTATACATAATATTATTTAAACAAGTGAGGCAACAAAAAGGCATAGAAACAAATAATAGTTATCGTATACAATAGTAGATAATAAAAAACATGATTAATGATATATAGTTGATATATGATTATCGGGAGAGAACAACTTTTTTCTTAAACCTAACTTATAAGTAGCCTATAAAATAAATGGATATGGCATTAATATTCTCACTGTGACATCTACATAAATTTAGCAATTATTTCCTTTACAAAGAGGCAAACCTTTTTGTATTCAGACACATTTATACTTGCAATATTCATTAATCTGTTGATCTTGCTTACATTTAGTCGTGTATAGTATTCCGATTTAAGAAAATGTCTTCTTCTTAACCTAAAAAGCTGACATTCAAATAAATAATGGAACTCATCTCCTATATTGGTGTTACATAAATTACATATTCTCAAATTATAATCAACTGCATTCCAGCTTCCAGTTTCAACTGGCATCTTATGATTTCTAGTTCTAAATTTTATCATGAACTTCAGTAATTTTGATAGTCTTTTTAACAATTAGTCTTCAAATTTAGAATCAGTTTTAAATAATTTGTAAATTTTACATTTACTTGAGCTGTCTACATCGGAATACCACTTGTTAAAAAAAAATTTGACAATTTTTACTTAATGGTGGCTGATAACCAGGTTTAATTTACAAAATCTTGAGTGTCTCATATATTGTATAATCCGCATTTTATAAAAATATTTCTAACATTTTTAATCCATTCAAACATACGTATTGGAACAGAATTTGTGTACCTAAAATGACTTAACATAATACTGTAAGACAAACTATATAATTTTGGATAAACTGGTTTAACCAAATAAGCCCAGTATGTAATAATTCTAGATTCAATATCTATACTAAGCGGTTTAACACCTGTCTCACCTAGAACTGGGTGTTGATGACTTAAGTTCAAGAATATATTTCAAAAATTTCAACTGAACTCTCTCAATAACCTCAATATTACCAAATCCCCAAATTTCACAGCCATATAATAAAACGGGTTTGACAGTTTTGTTAAAAAGATCTATTTGCATGTCAATAGGTAGGTAGAGAGACTTTGCCTTCTTAATGAGACTATACATTGCCTTTTTTCCATGTTTAGCGATTAACTTTTTTGCTTTGAAAAAAGCACCACTTCTGCTCAATAAAATACCTAAATATTTATATTCATTAATACTTTCTAACTATTGTCCATTAAAACTAAAAGTATAATTCATATGTCTTCCCTTCGAAAATACCAGAATTTTGGTTTTAGCGGTGTTCACTTTTAATTTCCATTCATTGCAATAATCCGCGTAAATGTTTAAAGCATTTTGTAAATCCCTTTTTGATTACGACGGACGTCAACGGACGCCGGACAATGACCGGTCAGAATAGCTCATCTTGAGCACTTTGTGCCCTTGTGAGCTAATAAAAAGTAACAAATCAATATGACATTTTGTAAGTCAGTTACTTACCTCCTAGATCGGTGTTCAGAAAATTAACAAGAGCGCCGCCAAGCGGGGCAATATACGCCCGAAGGGTTACACCAGAGAATGGGAGCAAAATTTAAAGAACTTGACTGTTGAAGCCAAAAGGACAGGAACAACAAAAAGAAGAAATTCAAAAAAAAATTCTAAGTCCACAAAAATATCTTACCAGGTTAAATTATGTCAAAAAACATCTAAAAATTGGATGTACCATCCATGTTGTACCACAGAAAAGTGGTCTCGGTTTTTCCCTGCGGCCAATAATAAAAAAGTTTCAAAATAAGCTATTGATAGTAACAAAAAAGGGAAGCAATACAAAAAAAAAGTTATTGTAAGAGAACAAAAAAGGGATCTGCCAAATAAAAACAAGAGCACTGCAATGCAGAGCAATATACACAAAACAAAGTCATATATGACCTTTGACCCCTAAGTGTGACCTTGACCTTGAAGCAAGTCATCCAAAACATGCGCTCTACATGTCGCTTCAGTGTGGTGAACATTTGTGCCAAGTTTCTTTGAAATCCTTCAAGCAGTTCAAGAGTTACAGAGCGGACACAGCAAAGTCATATATGACGTTTGACCCCTAAGTGTGACCTTGACCTTGAAGCGAGTCATTCAAAACATGCACTCTGCATGTCGCCTCAGTGTGGTGAACATATGTGCCAAGCTTCTTTGAAATCCTTCAAGCAGTTCAAGAGTTACAGAGCGGACACAGCAAAGTCATATATGACATTTCACTCCTAAGTGTGACCTTGACCTTGAAGCTAGTCACCCGAAACAAGCGCTCTGCACGTCGTCTCCGTGTGGTGAACATTTGTGTCAAGTTTCTTTGAAATCCTTCAAGGGGTTCAAGAGTTACAGAGCGGACACTAAATTGCTAACGGACGGACGGACAGACGGATACCGGCGTCATAACATAATACGTCCCTTCGGGCGTATAAAAATACTCGCGGTCGTGCGGAAACACGATTCGCACGAGCGCGGGTATTTTCAATTCATGAACACCTCCTACTCTGTTAGTAACCTACACATAACTCCTCCCTCTATAGGAGAGATCGCCGTGACGTCACGCATTAATATGAATTACCATTTTAGATGACATATGATTTTAATAGCGGCGTAGCGATGTTCAAAACTTTTAGAATCAAAGCCTTGAAATGTCTGATGGTTGCGGGTTTTTGATAGATTTATTTTGTGTTTAAATGCCAGTCTATGAATATACATGAATGTGAAACAAATACAAATTGAATGTGCCTCATATCTAAGATTACTCTGCCTGACCCAGCTTGTGATGTAACCATGGGCTGGAATACCTTATCATTGATAGATCTTATATAATCTAAATGGTCAGTGTGAGTGGATACAGGTTGAATAAGAACTGCTTGTTCATTGATAATTCATCCGCATTGTTCATGAATGGGACTATTTTGTGTAGCACATGAACATACTTTGGATGTGATTCGGAATAAAATATAGATGCTATGACTGTCAGAAATACACTTTAACTTTGGTAGCGGGATAAACCCGCAACCAAAAACACTGTAAGTTAAGCGTTCATAATTAATCCATTTTACTTCGAAATAATAATTAAAAGTTATTAATAAATTGCTTGTTTTATAACCTTTCCATTGATCAAAAAATTATTTATATAATTTGTGTTTTAAGGAAGTTTAAGCCGTTAGAAAAACATCACTGTTTACAAAAAATACGACGCTCGGCGTCTGCCTACCCGATCTCTGTCTTATCAGTGCTAAAAATAGAAAATACAACGAGATTGTCACGTGATCAAAAGTATATGGTTGTGAAAATCTTGACTCTGACAAAAATGGATTAAAACAGCGATATTTGAGATATCTATATGGTTTTTAAAAGTTTAAGATGGAATAGTACTGTGTCTTATGACTATGGATTAAAATGCCTAAGAAAAAACGTTATGAAAGATGGAGTAGTGGTAGTGAGAACGAAGACAGTTTGAAAAAAAGCAAAATAGGAGGTTCTCCAAGGGGTTTTTCGGAAAATCTTCCAGTAAGTGAAATATTAAGTCAGTCTAATTCTATTTTATATGAGACTGAAATAGATACGGAATGTAAACATTTTAACAGTAACAGTATCAGTGACAGTAAAACCATTAAACTTAACACACATTCATCATATAGGAAGGTTCAGGGATCAGTAAACATGGCGGAAGGAGGGGACCCGAAAGGTGAAATGATGATTAACAAAGACATGTCTAGTAAATTAGATACATTGACAGCTGCTGTTTCAGATATAAAAAAGAGTCAAAACAGTATGAAACAAATGTTTGAATCAAAGCTGAATAGTTAAAAACAGATTTGATGCAAAACATTGACAGCAAGGTGCGCGACCTACGTGATGAGATATCGATGGACATAAGCCGCGAAGCGAACAGAATTGACCAGGTCTTAAAAACAGTTCAATCAATGCAAATTAGATTAAATACAGTTGAAAACGCCACCGAAGATATACCCTTAGGGGCAGATAATAATATACAAGATTTAAGCGCTCAATGTCACGGAAACCCGTTAGATGACCCTGATGTTACGATTATTGCAACAGACATACCTATGACCGAAGGCGAGGACTTACTCCAGACGGCTAGGCAAATTATAACGGAGCTCGGGGAGGATGTTTCGTCACAGGTAACAGTCACGGCAGTAGCTCGTTTGAAAACCAGGGTCACCAATAAACCGGCTCCAGTAAAGATCAGCTTTCGAAACGTGAAGGAAAAGGTGCTTGTACTAAGAAACAAGATAAAACTTAAACAATCAAATAACTATAATACAGTTTTTCTTAAGAGTAGCAAGTCGCACGTTAAACGCCTCATTGAACTTAACGCAAGAGAGTTAATACGCAACGTACCCCAAGGACACTCACTCCGAGTGGACTCGAATGGACGCATCAAATCACGTAACAGTCAACAACAAACACAGCAGACGGAGAACCACTAGGAAACCCCACGACCCGATGAGTCTCTGAGGATAGCTCATTTAAACGTTGGCGGTTGGACACAGGAGAACAGTGAATTACGTGTAAATATTGTACATAGTATAGACGCAGACATATTTTCTTTATGTGAAACACACCTGTCTGGTCAAAATGTGATAACTGTGCCTGGATATATTTGGTATGGGTTTAACCGCACTCATATACACAAAAATGCCCCGAAGTCCTCGGGCGGTGTCGGAATTTTGATCAAGCAGTCTCTCTGTGAAAATTATGATATTTCTATAATTGACAAGTCTTATGATGGTATTCTCGGATTGAAGTTGTCACACAAGGACAGCAAGTATGAATTTATTATTTTTTCTTGTTATCTTCCGCCTGAAAATTCCACAAGAGGCCGTGATGCACAGGGGTTTTATTCACACCTTCTGGCTCAAATATACACAAATAGCGACAGTGATAGCATATTTATTGCAGCAGACTTTAATACGCGCATTGGTTCGTTGACAGATTTTTCGAGCGATATAGACTCAATACCGCAACGGAAAATTATTGACAGGAGCATAAATCAACATGGTCATGATTTTATTGAATTTCTTATTGAATCTAAATTTTGCGTTTTGAACGGCAGATATGACGAAGATGATAATAATTTTACATCTATATCAAGAAAGGGTAGAGCAGTCGTGGATTATTTGTGTGTGCCTCACGACAATTTGCAGTATTGTATAAACTTCAAGGTGTTAACGGTACAATCAATTGTTGACCGTCACAACTTGCACGATCTTTTGGGAGAGAGATCAAGATTACCTGATCATTCTGTATTGTTGTCTGAGCTGAATACGTCACAATATAGGACACCGGGTCATACCAGTTTTACGGCTGAACAAACAAATCAACGGAGATACAAACTGAATAAAATACCAGAGGATTTCATGGATAGCGATATGATTAAATTAGCTGTGTTAGAAATCATTTCTAATATTGAAAGATGTAGGGAATCACAAGAAAACGTTGATATTATTTACGAACGGCTGTGTAATGTGATATTTACTGAAATGAACAATAAAATCCCGACCGTCGGTTCATCAAACAGAACGAATAGACGTTTCAAGAATAAGAAACCGTACTGGAATGAGGAATTGACAAATTTGTGGAATGATATGCGGACTAAAGAAGACCAGTATCTTAAGTGTAACGATAGCAGACGAAAAAGGATAGAAATGCGTCAAATTTACATCACAGCAAGAAATATATTTGATAAAACATTTAAAAAAGCGGAGCGATATTACAGAAGGTCAGTTGCCGTTGAAATAGAAAGTATGTCTGCCAATAATCCGAATGAATTCTGGGATAAAATTAAAAATCTAGGTCCAAGAAATAATAAAAATATACCTATAGAGGTTATTGATTCTACTGGAGTAATATCTAATGAGGAAACCGATGTTTTCGAGAGGTGGCGACGTGATTTTGAAAATTTGTACAATGGCGTGGAGGATAATGAGTTTGATAATGAACATTACAGAAATGCTAAAACACATAAACGTTTGTTAGAAGACAATATAAATGATCCATTGTATGTTTCAAACGAAAATATGAACTGCAATATTACAATAGAGGAAATCTCAAACATAGTGATGCATGCAAAATCACGATCAGCCAGCGGATACGATGAAATTCCGTATTGCGTATTAAAATTTCCGGCCATAATTGCGGTGCTGCAACAATTGTTCCAGCTTATTTTTGATACGAGCATTATTCCCTCTGTTTTGAGAAAATCAGTTATTTGTCCCATTCTTAAAGACAATACAACTGATCCCCGGATTCCAATGAACTACAGAGGTGTCAGCTTACTGTCGTGTATAGGTAAACTTTATAGTGCATTTCTTAACAAACGTTTGTCAAAATACTTGGACGAAAGTGATATATTAGCAGATGAACAAAATGGTTTTAGGTCTGATAGGTCATGTGCGGACCATATCTTTACATTAAATAGTATTGTGCGAAATAATCCCTCTTTATATACAAGTTTTATTGATCTTCGGAAATGCTTTGATTTCATAGACAGAGACATGCTTTTGTACAAACTGTTGCTCAACCATGTAGATTGGAAGATGTACAATTCTATTCAGAGCATATACCAATATTCAACATCATGTGTACGCATAAATAACAAATACACTGACTGGTTTGATTGCAAAACCGGAGTAAAACAGGGAGACAACTTGTCACCTACGCTATTCTCCATATTCGTGAATGACCTGGTGAAAGAGGTCAATGACCTTGACCTCGGTGTTAAAATTGGGGAAACCAAATTATCAATATTGTTATACGCAGATGATATTGTGTTGTTAGCTACTTCTGAAAATGACTTACAACATATGCTAGACCAGCTACACAGCTGGTGTAAAAGATGGAGGGTACTAATAACACACGACAAATCAAAGTGCTTACACTTCCGAAAAGGTCGGTCCCAACAAACAGATTTTACTTTCACTATCGGGAATAATATACTTGAAACTGTAGACACGTATAAATACCTAGGAGTAATTTTTCACTTCAAAGGTGACTTTTCTTACAATTGCGATACACTAGCGAAAGGCGCAGGCAGAGCCCTAGGTTGCCTCATATCAAAGATACATAGATTGAAGGACTTCGGATTTAAATCTTATGAAAAGTTGTATGAATCTTGCATAGTTCCCATTTTAGACTACAGTGCATCAGTCTGGGGTTTTAAAAACTCACAAGCTATTGACAATATACAAAATCGTGCTCTCCGATACTTTTTTGGTGTACACAGATTCGCACCAACTCTTGCCTTACTTGGAGACGCAGGTTGGCTCCCGAGCAATTACCGACGATGGATAACTATGTTAAGATATTGGAACAGACTTATATGCTTAGACGATAATCGTTTGTTAAAAAAGGTATTCAATATGGATTATAATAGATGTGCCAATAACTGGTGTAGTGAAATGCAAGGTATTATGTCCAAATTGAGATTATCAGATCATTTTGACAGAAAAACCGTTATCAGCAATGAATCAGCGAAAGCAGGAGTTAGACAATTCTACTCAAATTTATGGTCACGCGGCGTAAGAAATGTGTCTAAACTGCGGACATACACTACTTTTAAAGACACATTTAATACTGAACACTACTTGAAATTAAATCTACAGAAAAATGAACGTTCATTACTGGCACAATTCAGGTGTGGTATATTACCACTGCGAGTAGAAACTGGACGCTATGTGGGTGAAGCCCCAGAACAGAGACTATGTAAACTTTGTGATACAAATATGATCGAAGACGAAACACATTTTCTTGTTGTCTGCCCTTTCTATTGTAGAATTAGAGAAGAATGTTTTAACGATAGCTACTCTGATCAATATAATGCGATATCTTCAGAATGTAAACTAAGGCATTTAATGAGTAATAGCCCAAGAAAAGTGGCAAAGTATCTTGTAAAAGCATATTTAAAAAGGAAAACATCATTGTACAGGTAGTTATTTTGCATCTAATGGAGTGAACAACTTTCACTATCTCCAGTTTTCTGTATCATTTGGTATCTAATCACCAATGCACTTCGAATGCGTAGTGTTGTTGATTATTTTTGTATTATTTTGTCTTTGGATATATATGTGATAAAGTTTGTCAGATATATAATGATGTCTTTATTCTATACTTTTATCATGTGAAATTGTAATAATATTTATGTTTGAAAGTGACTTATAGGCCCATTGGGCCGGGTGTAATTATTGTATAGTATAGTTTTGTATTGTCATGTAACATTATGCACAGGTCACTATAATAAAAGAATTACTTACTTACTTACTTACTTACTTACAACGGATTTGTATACAAACACGATCTCTCCTATTGCTATTCTATTCATACCAAGGTAAAGTACTCACAAGCGGTATTACAAACAAAACGCACGTGTCTATTGTGTAAACTAGGTCAATCGCATTTAGCAGTCCTGATTGGACAGTCCGTTTTATGTAAACATTAATGATTGACAGTTTTGGATCTGTCTTTTCGTAATTATTGGCACCTGCCATTGTTTGCTTAAGAGTGGTTGGACAAGCGACTTCAAACTATTTCATACTCTTTCACACTTCATCAAACCATAGTGTCAATAAACATCAATTATCAGTTGCACTGTCATATTGATTTTTCACAAGGTCACCTTTATTGACATGCGGTAAATAATAGAGACAAATGCGATGCTGGCGATTTATGAATAAAAGCCCGCGCGAAAAAGCCTTTTTGCCGTTTGAGCGCAATTTCATGCTAACGAATTTAAATGATTTCACAGTAC
Organism: Mercenaria mercenaria; assembly: GCF_021730395.1. NCBI lineage: Eukaryota > Metazoa > Mollusca > Bivalvia > Venerida > Veneridae > Mercenaria > Mercenaria mercenaria. The sequence continues at coordinate 8,858,417 of NC_069372.1, forward strand.
ATGTTTTTTATCTCCTAATTTTGCAATTTAAAGATGCTTATGCTCTTACGTCATAATATGACAAAATTCAAATTCTAAAGAAAGATAATTTTGCTCAAAATCTGAAGTCATGTCAGTAATTGTATGTTTAATTGAGGTTGCTAATTAAATACTTACATTGTTAAAACACTAAATGCATTATGATTAGCCTCCTCGTAAAGTTGTCCTATAAAGTTTATCTAGCTCGTAAATAAGCGTGACTGGTTTAAAACTTTCAGATTTTAGATTCATTAGTGCATTTGAACGTGCTCGTACAATGATGAAGTCACAGCGACTCTGATATTTGTACAAGGTATATTTTATTTACCGGTACGTACAAACAAACTGGTCGTGTCCTCAACGAAAAGCAATTATGGTATCATTATATTCAGATATGATTTTTCAAGCCTTGTAAAATCATATCTGAATATAATATAGTGTAATAGGTAGTGTAAACAAGTATCAGAGCCACTTCCACTAAAGTTGCAGGCAACCCTTGCTTTTCACAAGATAATTTCACGCATCAATTTTTGTCTAACTCAATTTATTTTTTTTATAAAAAAGTAGCACATGCCGATTGTTAGAAAATATTTCCCGCTCGCTTAGATCAATAGTGAAAGTGCAGATCTATTGATCATGGGCTTTGCGTTTGAACCCCCTGACTATTTTACAATGTGTCTGTAGGTGGACTTGATAGTTAGCTGCTGAGAACAAGTTAGTACTGGTACTGAATCCAGAAGTACTTGTTAAAACGGCACTAAATAAAAAACGAGCAAAATAAATATAAGAAAATATTCAATATGTATTATACAAATGATGTATGAATATAAAAATGAGATAATTTAATTGTATGTCGTAAGTAGACAGAACTACTATCCGGATATATTCAACACTGCTCAAAACTATTAATGCCAATCAGAGCTATCTCCTTAGCGACATGACTATCTCCTTCACGACAGAGCTATCCCTCACAATAAAAAGTGAATAATTTTACTCCCCAATCATTTTCGGTACATATTTTATTTCCAAATGCATTGTATATTTTACAGATACATGTATCTCACGCCTACTCGATTTGCTTTTTAATATTAGTTAAAATGTAAATATTTGACAAGAAAGTGCTTTCATGACGAAATGGCCAAATTTACTTCTAAATCAGCTTGTTGGTAAACATCACCACGACCACAAATTAAGAATGAATTAGCAAACTTAAAGTTCTCTGTAAAGTCAAATCATATCTACATCGCCTACCATTCCCCGATTTTTGATATTCGATACACTGCTTGTAGAAATGCAAAAAATATGATGACACTCACCTTTGTTGATGTTCTTTTATCGCGACGTGCACTACCTCGGAAGTTGCGACAGAGCAGTTTATCGTATACCTCTTAAAGAGGTAGCTCTATAGTTTACCAGGCGTGTCATATTTTCAGTAAATATGAAGTCTCAGCTACAAACTCTGATTTTCATATAATACTCGTTCGGGCTTTAGTAGTGGACCTTTAAGCTACTAATTATGCAATAATTAGTAGTGTCACTAATACAGGTTTTCCCATGGAAGGGCCCATATATATATAAACAAATATTACACCTATATCATTTCTGTTATCATTTATCAAATAATTTATGATAAAATACGGCTTGTATTTCACAAGTTAAGAGGGACAGGTAGAAAACAAATTCCATCTTGTACCACCATCTTGAAATCTTATCCTGTAGTATGCGTATGTCTGGTCTTCTTTCATTAATGTTCAGTAACCGAGTCTACAAGCAGAAAAAAATATCTTATAAAATGAATAGCAAACCGAGGTTTTTTATTCAAACATTATTTGCAAACTACTGATAGCGATATTATTTTCTTGAATAATGCATTCAGCTCAGGCTGGATCACGTTTTACGCTTGTGCACATCGGCTGATACAGTTTTGCAAAGTTCACTCAGTTAAATACAACATCCATGATCAGGCTGCTGTTAAAATAGCCCTACTATACAAAAGCAGTGCTAGCAGTAATCAGGTCTAAGTTTATAGAATTTAACTGCCCGAATTATCACTTTACATAATCTACTGCCTCAACCCAATCTAAAATGTTGCAAAAAGGGTAATAATTATCTAGATTTTATGACTGGCGATTTTTTTAAAAAAAAAGGATCATCATGACAAAGATAAATTGAATTCTTTATCCTACCATATATCAGTGAAAGTTAATATCTACTCCTCGATAGCCTTACAAATCAAATATATGTCCCTTTAAAAGTAGATGGTGGTCGTTTTATAAATTAAATGATATATTTGCAGTATTTGATCTGTTATCAGTGACATAGTTTTCTAAATGTGTACGTAATTTGATAAACATGCTTTAGAAGAATGAAAGATATTGCAGACGTTAGAAGTTTAACATAAATTTATTCAACTTTCACTCAACTATATTTCCCAGGTCTTGAAGAAATTTATTGCATCTACGATTTTGTATCTTTTATTATCTTAATGGCATTTCAATGTGTGTCACCAAAGATGAAAAATGCTACTTACACGGATCAATCAAGTGATAAAACAAATTAAAGCATACCAAAAGTTCCTTCTAGGGCACATCTTTATAAATATATAATGATCATCTTGTAATATTTTGGTTGCAATGTCTGTTGGTCATCAGTCATCTGTGTGTGGAACCCCAGGATCGTACACAAGGACTATGGTGGCTGATTTCTGCCATTTCGTGTGTTCGTGTCGGCGAGGCGAAATGTCGAAGCAACGAAAACCTGAAAAGGTCGAAATAATGCATTTTTATTCGTGTCGGCGGGTCGAAATGTCGAAGAAAACACGAAAGGTCGAAAACTGCTTATTTGTCGTGTGTTCGCCTTTCGCCTCGAAAGTCGAAAGACGAACACACGACAAATTAGCATTATTTCGACCTTTCGTGTTTTCGTTACTTCGACATTTCGCCTCGCCGACACGAACACACGAAATGGCAGAAATCAGCCACCATAATTCTACCGTATTGACATTCCGTATCAGGGAGTCAGTGGCGTAGTGGTTAGCAGATTGGACAACAATTCGATTCCAGACCCGGATCGATTCCTGGTTGCGGCTAATATCCCATTCTAACTGCTCAATTTGTCTCCATAGCGGAGACCCTTTTGTCAGTTGTTGGACATTTCAACCACATTGTTTCATTTGCATACATATTTATTTCTGCTTTTATTTATTACTGTTATCATAATTATTATTGTTACTATTATTATCATTATAACCCAATTACTAAACCACGATTAAAAGTATCTTTTAAAGCCTTCCTTCATATAGTTTTATTCGATCCAACATTGGAACACTTTAGAAACCATGGTTCTGATGCGATCAAATTCACATTAAACGGCGGGTATTGTAAAGTTCTTAAGTCGCGTCATATCGTATATATTCGCTTTACATGAGTAACGTACGGTAAAATCTAACGCCACCGCTAAATCGAACGTATCGATACATAAAATGTTCTTCCTTTACTTGACATCATATACATATAGGTTCATTTACAGAATGAACTGTGGTTATGTAGTAACCATCTGGATATAAAATACAATGAGTTGTTTAAAGAGGGTGGAGGTCGAAGGAAAGAGATATGAAAACAAAAACTCTCAACACCCTTTGTAGTTGGAACAAAAAAAGAAGAAAATCGAAATGTTATGTCGTTGACAATACATGTAATTTATAACGAATAGATAATAAGACAAAACCAGAAATGTTGCCTTTTATGCAATATGTCTTCAATGTTTTAACACATTCAATTTTAAATGAAAGTATCATTTTATCATTTTAGAAAACAATGAAAGAAAAAGCCGTACTAGTATGCAAGATAATTGTTTTCGTCATTGGACTTGGGTTTACTATTGCCGGGATAGTATTTGACTGGAAAAATTTCACAGAACTGCGTCGAAATCAACAAAAGATTGAAAAAACTGGAGTCGAAAGATGTGACAGCGGAGTTAAAGTATATCCGTGGATATTTATGGTTGTTGTAATCGGCAAAATGGTTTTTACTTTGTTGGAGAGTTTGTCCGACTGTTTTTCACTACGTAAAGACAATGATGAACTTAACAGAGCAGACACAGTTTCTTTGATTTTCAATTTTATAACAGCATTATTTCAGTTCTTAGATTTGCTCATATTGGTGATATTTTCATTTGCATGTCTCCAACCAGATGGTCCGAATGTTTTTCATGATTTGATATCTGATACTATGAATGATTTCTTAGGTGCTCTATTCGGAACAACTGGTCTTATTTTTAGCTTAACAGTAAAGAAGAACTGTTCGGTAATGGCAAAAGTGTTTGGTTCCATCTGTTGCAAATCAAGTGAAATAACCAAAACCTTCAAGGTTTTCCTAATCCTCCAGCTGATTTTTGCCATTTTTTGTATTATACTTGCAATTGTATTACTTCATAACTACGCTACAGTATAAACAATGCATGTTTTGATACCAGAATGTCTTAAAAATTGTATATATACATTTTCTTTTTATTTTGGTTAAGCTGGAATTGTGTATTTGATTAATTTATTATTCTTAACATGCTTTGTTTCTTATGGAAACGTTTTTGTTAAAAGTTCAATGGAAATATAAACAATTTAAGTTTCATAAACTTGGACTACTCCCGTTTTGTTTTTAGAAATGTAAGGGCCGTTTTGTTAGTTACATACATATCTAGGTAGCACGAAAAACGAAATAATTTTAAGCTCTCGTAACGAATCATAATATAATCTCTGGTATGCCGTTGTGAAATAAATTATGTGTGTGGGTGAGATTTTTATACAAGTTTGTTAAGACTATATTTTGATCCGTATAGAGCTCCATTAGATAAACTGGTAAATGACATTATGCCCTATTGCCCTGTATTCTTTCTTTTCCAGTAGGATATGACCTTTGATAATTGACATTTGATCTAATGACCTCATAAAATCTAGAGGTCATCTACTGGCCATAGAAAATGATGCTACGAAGTTAGATGGCCATAGATCCAAGCATGCTCCTGCTACTTAACCTACTGACCCTCAAAGTAAATGATGTCATCAACTTACCACATACATTCATCCTATGGAGTTCGATGCCCATTGACCTGTGTTCTCAGGTTATTGATCGGAATACATTTGCAATACTGATGTTACTGTGACCTTGGTCTTTGACCTAATTACCTACAAATAAAAAGGTTCATCTACTGACAAAAGGTCAGCTATACTAATTCTCCTCCTGTAACTAGGCTAAAGCCATTTTCAGACTCAGGATCTCTCTGATCGTTACTTTTGACAGGGGTCATCTACTGACCACAGACATTCATGAAGATTGAAGACCTAATCATACTCCAGTAATTGAAAGGAAGCTAATTTCAGTTTCTAGGTTTCTTTGATCGAGACCACCAAATATGATAGGATCTTCTTACCACATGTAATCATTCAATGACGTTTGACCATTGCTACGTAAGGCCAAAGCGTTCTACATTTTATTGAGTGAAAGTCATTTAAGTTTCAATGTCACCGAGACCTTGGACTTTAAAACAACTTCATTTTTAATTGAGTAAATATTATCTCAACAACCTTTATGACGTTTGTTCAACATGTTTCCATGAAACTCTTATTGTGTCATTTTGTAATTATTTCAAAAGATGCGTTAGCAGTTCTACTAAGGGGATATGGTCATCTCAGTGAAAACACCACGGAAACTATGAGATTCGGTCTTGAATATTTCATTGTGATATTCAGTCATTGGAATTCGTTTCGCATTAATCCGTTGTTTACAACACGCGTTCATGTAAGCCTATGTGATATTCTCTCACTGAAAAATATCTTCACATGGCTGAATATAATTCGTAAGTCGATGCCCGTACTTCATTGTGCTTTGCCGTAAAAGTCCAAAACCGAGTGTCAGTTTTGTATACCGAAATAATTTGCAATCTGTTCCTTGAATCCTGCAGTTTTGTTTTGATTTCCTATATTATCTTTAACTGTTCTATTAGCATAAGAATGACCGGGCTGTATACGTCTTTGCTTCTAAAGGTAAACCATTTCATCATTTTCATCATTGTTGCTGCTACGTGATAGTTTACTTATGGGTCCGCTGCAACAAGCCTTTTTATCCGATACAACATGATGAATGAGTGGTATGTAAGCTTCTCTAGATAACCTTATAATTATAAAATAATGCATACTGATTAAAAATGCATTTCTTGGTAACACAGAGGTTATGTTATTTAAATTCAGTTAGATGCTATTACTGTTAATATTTAAAAGAAGGATTGATGGACAAATTTTACGCTGCCATTGATTCCATAACTTTAACAGTCTGTGCTCAATTTTTAAATTTTCTAGCATAATCTCAGATCTCCGTCAGCGTAAACTTGCTTTACATGAAGTTTAACCAATATAAAATGTAAATCGCGGAATGATCATACATTTCTATATCTAGTTTTTTAAGGTATATGCACCAACAATTAACAAGGTTCTTATAATCATCCAAATAAAAAGAATTCGGCCTGGTTATGAAAGTCCTCCATCTTAGGAATAAGTCCTTCCATTCCCAATGACGGAATTTCATGAATTATCTCTCACGAATATATGCCGTTCAAATGTAAGGTTGTCTATACCACTGAGATTTGGGGTTCATTGCTGGCGTTGATATGTGCAGGTACGTACTGATGCTGAAATATGCATTATTATAAGTAGTGGAGGACATCTCAATAGATCACATTTCCCCTTCTTTGTCTATATAAAGCCACCATCTTGGATTGGGGGATTGGGTGCAGTCAATTTTCGGGGAGGGACTCAATGACGTGGATTGGGTGCAGTCAATTTTCGGGGTGGAACTCAATGACGTAGATTGGGTGCAGTCGATTTTCGGGATGGGACTCATTTGAACGAAATGACCTTACGTTCATATATGCTTGTCCGCCATTTTAGATTTGTGAAAAGAAAATGCATAGAAAAGTCATAAGAAACTCAGGTAAGGAGCTATATAAAGTATTTTTATAAAAAAAGTTGTATTAAGCAGAGATCCTTATTTCACAAAGATGACTCCCATATGAAAGGTCAGATATCTTTTGTATTCAGCTTGATGCTTTGAACTTTGAAGTGAGATAGTGTACTATAGGAGGAGTATACAAGTCGTCGACTTCAGAAGGCTCAGAAGAATCAAGGTACTAATCTGATCAGCGTTATAACTAAAAAAATGTGCAGAATTGAAACAACGCAATGAACTAGAGCTTCCCATGTTAGATATTGAGCCGACATCTAACCTCTCCCTCACCTAAAACGCGTACATCAAGGACTCAGTACTACCGATCGGGAGGTGGCATGACCCTAGTTAGCGTTGCTTCAATTCATTATCGTCACAGAAGAGCTGACTTTCCTAGTACAAGTTAGCCGTGACACTCAATTTTTTGTACTAAGCTGGTGTTACGACATCCTAGATTCAACTTCAGCCACTTTTATACAATATGATTTATTACTTAAATGTAGTATCAATAAGAAATGTAAAAAAAAGATATTAACTTGTTCAATCAGTTAAAAGCCACGTGTTCTCTTCTGCATCTTACCGTCAAATGACAGTCAGTAATCATAGTCTGAATACTTATTAGAGCATAAAATATTTTGACAGGCTTAAACCTGTACACCATGCTATAGTGTACAAAGATGATGATTTTATATAGCGCAGTTACGATTTATGAGCACATTAAAATAATTATAGAAATGATTATAATTTCTTTAATAAACCTGATACGAAATAAAGTAGAAATACTTAACTACTTATTTTTCATACAACGTACCAGTGATGCGCATTCTCCCGGATCAATTTACCTAATGAATCAAACTCTAGATGGTTGAATATATAAATATCATTTCACTACCAACAGCCAATCAGAATGCAGTATTTTGACAAGCGTTAACATGGATCGGATTTTCCAGTACTAAGGTAAACCAGACAGGTTAAGACCTGTATCGCTTTACGTCTACTCCACGCTATAGTGTACATATATATTGATTTTAAAGAGCGCTGTTAACGCTTTATGATCGCGACATAAACATAATTATAGAAATGATTATAGAAAAATGTCATTAATTTCTTTAATTTACATGATACGAAAATGAAACAGAAATACCTAATTTAATTGTTCATATAGCATAAACCGTGATGTGCACCCTACCAGATCCTTTAACCGAATGATATTTACCTGAAGAACTCAAGTATATATATAACACTTCTCTACCTACAGCCAATCAGGAAGCAGAATTATGACAAGCGATAGCACGGATCGATTTTGTTTTCCATGTTAACCCGCTTAAAGTCGCCACAATGGCTGGCGTGTATTTATTTAAGAGCGGATACGTAAACAATAGCCTATTCAACTATCAAAGTTAATCCCTTTAAAGACTGATGGCAAACAGGACACTGATGCATTTGTGAAAACCGATGTTAGTTATATATCTTTTATCAAAAAGACACTGCTTTATTCTATTCTGTTAGCCATTCTTACGTTTTCTTGGGGCAGAGGAGAAGGAGGAGGAGGAATGGTGGAGGAGGAGAAAAAGGAGAGGAGGAGGAGGAGGAGGAGTGCAGGAGGAGGAGGAGGTAGTGGAGGAGGTGGAGGAGGAGGAGCGGAGGAGGAGAAGATTGAGGAGGAGGAATGGAGAAGGAGGAGGAGGTAATGGAGGAGGAGGAGTGGAGGAGGAGTTGTTGGTATATACAGTAGCTCGTAACACCTTCAGTCATGGTTAAATTTACTTTTCTCTTATACGACTTATATATAACTTGTGCATGTGATCCCTGAGTGAACAATCAGAATGCGTCATATCACTAGCCAATCAGAGCATTGCTATAAGCTATACTGACTAATCAGAACGTTGCTTTGGTTCTATTTATTATATTTCTCCCTGTAAATTCATTCACTGCCATTTTGGATATCAAAGTGTAAGGATCAGGTAAGCTTACTTTGGCATATATCTCGCATGAGTGATTTGACTTCCGGTTAAAGTTTATTGCCTTGTAGTACTTATCGAGACCTTTGGTTAGATACCCTGCACGCTTAACTTTTGTTCAATTATGAAGGAGTTATTCGGGTTTTAACGCTTGGGTGATTTTGACTCATTATTCGGTTCCTGTTGGAAAAACGATGATCAAAGTATACATTTTCCGAATCTTCTTGAAGAGACCTTTCCAACGATACCTCACTTGACCAGGTTCGAGTCTGGGAACGCGCAGAAAATGTGAATTTTATGCATGATTGATTTCACTTCCGGTTTGAGTGTACCATCTTATAGTACTCGTCCAGCCCTTCAGTTAGATACCGAGCAGTACCGTAAGAGAGATCTTTTCAAGTAGGTTCCGAAAATATGTACTATTATGGGTCTATTTCTATCCGTTTTCCAGATATTAAGGTTAAAACCGGAATAATTCATCCGGAAACACCCGACTTCATGCCTTTATTATTAAAGATAACCTAGGCATGTTGGGTATCTAACTGAAAGGTTAAATAAATAAAATGTTCTTGTACAATATGGGATCTATTTTCCACATTGAGTATAAACCTGATTAATTTCTTTTGGGTAACCTGTAGCTTGTTTTTCCAAAATTGAGATAAGCCGCGAAACCAAAAAGAACAGGCATAGTCAAAATAACACTGTATCAAAGCTAAAACCAAAAGTCATTTAGTATGATCCGTAAGAAATGTATGTTTCCTATCCAGAAATTTTAACCTGGCATTTGCCTTTTTTATAATAGAGTTAGCCAGGAATTCACCAGTAAGACGAATAAAATAGACTCTGTTTTTCCTAAATTCAAGGACAGCTTGTTATCAATTAAGCACTGGCTAACTGATTCAAAATCTTCTGTTAGCTCTTTTTCAATGGGTGACCTATTTTTACCAGATACCAATACAGCGGAGTCTTCAGCATAAAGTAATAATTTATTTTTGACTACTGAATTCATATCATTTACGTAAACTAAAAATAAAAGAGGTCCTAGAACTGATCCTTGTGGAACACCACATGTAATTTTACTGGGCTTATAACATGTACCAGAAACATCAACAAGCTGTTGTCTGTCTGAACCAACGAATAACATCTTCCGCAAGACCAAGCCTTCAAGTTTCATCAGAAGGATAGAGTGATCAACAGTATCAAACGCTTTCTAAAGATCAAGTAAAACCATACCAAAGAGGTGACCTTTATCCATTTCAAACTTTATATAATCAGAAAGATGTACAAGACAAGTTTCAGTTGAAAATCTCTTTCTGAAACCAGAATAGCATCTATACAATAACTTTTTATCATTTAAATATGATTTCACTTGGTCATACACAACCCGTTCAAAGATTTTGGAAATAATACTAAGTATGGACATTGGATGGTAATTAACGACGTCAGTTTTATTATTTTTCTTCTGGAAAAAAAAACTCAGAATTCTACTGCTGTTATTCATTGGAAATTATCTTGCTGCACATAGTATGTTTCTGGTGAATGTTTTATAAAAGCAAATTTCGGTTGCTGTGCATTTAAATGTGTTAAAAGTAACAATAATGCCGAAGCTGGTGCTTTAGAAATAAAGGAATCGGACAAAAAATGATAGTTCTTTTCTTCAATCTTCTACGCAGTGATCTCCCCTACTTATAGGTCAGATTTCTGAAGTTGACAGGAAGCAACTCCTGTGTGCAGTAAGAAAGTTATATTTCATATTTGGAAACTTATTGTTTCGTACCGGTAACAGGAAGAGTTTGGTATATTGGGTTAAAAGCTATAATTTACTTCGCTCTTTTTACACACACATCTATTTCAGTTGGATGTTTTCTTGAAAAATGCGCATAAATCCGCCTTAAAAATTTCTGCCAATTTTGTCTAATAGTAGACAGTTGAGTGCACGAAGAGGTATCTAAATACTATATACGTCAGTTCCGACATATCGTCCTGTTTTGATTGATAGACGATCAAATGTACCATGCATTTCAATAGCAATGCACAGTCAAAAACATAATATTGTTTGTCTAATTTGTGTTGAACATTTTCATTCTCTCTCATGCATCGAGTATGTTGCTATGAAATTGTTGCATGATTCTGATCTATGCATCCACAGAGTCTTTCAGTATATTTTATTGAATTTGGCGCCCCACATGGGGCGTGACGGCATTGCACTGATTAGCCTCCGACATGTAATTGATTATGTATAAATTACACGCTAAAATTCGAGGACGATTTTCAAAATGGTGGGGAAATATGTCACGGTATAGGACTTGAATATTAAAACGGGGAGAAACTGTGTAGGCGACCGGGTAGCTCAGTCGGTAGAGCACCGGAACGGTATTCCGTGGCCCCGGGTTCGAGTCCCGGTCTGGCTGCACATTTTTCTCACCCTGTAACAATAATAGTCTGGGATATTTACTAATTAGTTACTATGAAATCATTTTTATTTGCGTAGGACGAATTTTCGCGTATTTCGCGCTATGACCGATGCGCGAATTTAAGACAGCGCTATTATCATTTTTTAATCATATTTTTTCATTACTAAAATTGAAAATGCGCGAATTAAAGCCCGCGCGAAACAGTCCTTTTTCACGTTTGCGCGAAATTTCATGTCAGCGATTTAAATGATTTCACAGTAGTCCTTATTTATCTCTGGCAGACTAATATAATTGTTCCTGTGAATGTACTAACCTTCAATGCTTTTAATATGAAATATGAAAGATGCCATGTAATCACTACAGCTAAATAGCTAAAGCTTTTATATCCCTTTATTATTAGCCAATTATCATATAATTATTAAGTGACTATACTGATCATGGAAACACAGTGCTAACAACCCAGGTAAACACTTAAACGAGATATGTTTATAACATGCGTGTAAGACTCCCAGGAAAACCTTTGATTTATGTTTATATTTCATCTGTGAGTTAAACCGACATCAGACTGGTCAGAGTTCATATATCTCTAGCTTATATTTATGTATGGATGGATCCGGGCTGTCAATCAAACTAATTGTTATCTATGATATTGACCAATAAGATAACGCGGATTATTCAGTGCACTTCCCTTGTTTCTAACCAGCCATTGCTTCCCACAAGCTTTCACTTAGAAACCGTTACTGATTAATTCTTGTAAGTTTGATACATTTTTTTTTCGTAGGAAGTGATTTTGAGGTGTGAATTGGGAATATGTAACGCCGACAAGCGGTACCAGGAAACGCTAGAAGGGAGAAGATTTTTTTTTCCGTAAACCAAGACAGATTTAGAAAAAATATAAGCGTTGAACGTTGAACGGATCAATAAGCAATCTGCTCAAATGTAATTCTAATAAACTTTATGTTAAAACTGCCACGTGTGTGTCACAAATATGTATATCGGCTGTCTCTCTTTACTCGAAAATTTTAATATGAATTGGCTCAATTTATTTTAATTTAGGCCGATCGCGGAATTATTCAGTTCAAAGCATTAGATATATAAGTCATTTATACCTTATTTCATACAAAAGAATCAGCTAACCTTCTTCAGCAATATATTCTTGCAGTTGAAAGTATGATCTATCTTTTCGCATTTGACTGTATGTAAACTATACTTTATAAAAAATGCTTTATTAAGCGACCAGTCTTCTTAATAATTTTACATAAAATACCAACATTATTATAATATAAATAAGATCTGGACAGTGCACAGTATATTAACTTTATTTCAAGACGTTTTTGTGAAAGATGAAACGTTAGCTTTTATTAACCATGTTAACCAGACATTAAATCAAGAGCATACAAATAAATATTCGGGAGAGGATTTTAATACAAGTATGACAACAGTTTCCCCTGTTTCGACACCATTCTGTTTTATTCAAGGAAGTCTGACAATTGATAACTTTAAACTGATTATCCTGCCAGTTGTTTGCTTTTAAATGCAATTCAATAAATAAATAAATAAATAAATATACGCATATGTCCATGCGGTTTAGAATGTCACTGAATATTTCGTTTCAAACTTTTATTTTACCTTACGACTATCGTAAACTGTTTATAACTACCATTAATACTATGATATAATAAATGCAATGGATTCATTTTATCTGTTTTCTCTTTTTTCAATTTTTTTTTTTTTTTTTTTTTTTTTTCTTTTTTTGCAAAATGAAGACATATTTAATTATATGAACTGTCAAGTTGACCGATCACAGGTTTTCGTTTCCTTGTTTCCAGCGGTCTAGACACAACAACATGGTTAATAGGTTTCGGCAAGATCTTTGACCCTTTTGGTTTGCGCCATTGCTGTGATAGACTTATACAACTCTGCTGGTCTAGAATTTGTTTAACTTAATTGTGGAGGAGATTTAATCAGCTCTACGATATGCGAGAAATGTCCGGCCGCACTGAAACAAAATTAATAAAACTACCAAATGTTCAAAATTTTATAAGTTCGTACGCAAAAATTAGTACTGAAATATACACCAAGCATTGACATATGTTTATTTTTAAGAAACTGCATGGTATTTTACAAATATGTATTATAATATAATGGGAACAATGATCGACAGATCCGCAATAAGTTGCAACAGCAGCGCGAACGCAAAACATACTTGTAAAATGAGAACAGTAGTGTATTACGCAACGTTAATGAAGAGCTATTGAACCAATTGATAAATTTCTTTATCTGTTGAAAATGTTATCTAGATGTAAGAAATCACTTACGCCATATGTGACTGCACATGGTGTTTGATATTTTATCGTATTAGCCAAGCGTAGAAAAACAGTCTCTACGACAGAAGTGGACATAATTTTTTGATCAAATGACCAAAACACAGCCCCAGAGCCACGCATTTGCATAGTAGGCCCACAATATGGAAAAATATTTCAGACGGGTTGCTTCAAACATCCAACAAGTACATATTAATTTATTGATCAAATGATTTATAAAATAATCTAATACGTAATTTCTTCTCAAATGTTGTTTAAAAGATAACTATGCTTATAATTATACCATGCATCTGCATAAGGACTCAACAGTTTTCCTGCCAGCAATATCTAGCGAAAGACGGAAAGTGCTCTTTCTTTGAGAACGCCTGTTTTGGCGCTAACTTTTACCGTGGTTTCTTCTGAGTCAACCTTTACCAGACTTTATAATGTTTCCTTTTTGTAGTCTTTAATGGCACGTACCTGATATCTTGACGTAATTGATGTATTCAGTTATAGATCTAATATGTTTTGTGTATATCAGAAGATAATAGGTAAGGGTAGATTTCTCGGAAGCACAGAGCACCAAAAACACAGCTCCAGAGGCACGCATTTGCATAGTAGGCCCACAACAAACAGAAGCTGTAATGGAAAAATATTTCTGACGGGTTGCTTCAAACATCCAACAAGTACATATTAATTTATTGATCAAATGATTTATATAATAATCTAAGACGTAATTTCTTTTCAAATATTGTTTAAAAGATAACTATGGTTATAATTATACCATGCATCTGCGTAAGGACTCAACAGTTTTCCTGCCAGCAATATCTAGCGAAAGACGGAAAGTGTTCTTTCTTTGAGAATGCCAGCTTTGGCGCTAAATTTTACCATGGTTTCTTCAGAGTCAACCTAAATGTCGTGTACATAACATTTAGTAAAACAATGAAGCCTCTTTGACAGCTATTTTGGGTGCATTTTTGTTCATAATTTGGTAAGTTTTTCACATAGAAATCATCTGAAATACTATCTAGCTAGTCAATTGCTAATGTACACTAATCCGCCATTTTGAAAGAAGCTTGTGGGAAACAGCAACAGTAACTAAGGGGCGGAGTTTATTGATCGGTTTACGGATCCATGCAATGTTAAGAGCTCATGATGCCTTTGTGTATAATGTGGCTGCCACATTTTTGCCATGAACATGAAAATATGTCTATTTCTTTTCAAATCCTATTTTCAGTAATTTTTTTCACAAATATTATCCAAAAGTTTAAATTTCAATTATAGTAGTAGAATATATTATTCAATTTATTGTTGATGATAACTTCCCTTTATGTATGTGACTATAAAAGTCCATGTGCTACATTGAAAACAGTACTTGTCTAACCATGTGATTGCGCATAACATCTAATTGTATGATTCAACCGGATATTCAACAGATAGCATTTTACAGAAAGAAAGTTTATTGGCTGACAATGAAAACTTATTTATCAGGCTACTAGCTAGTCTATATTTACATATACATACACATAGATAAGGTTCTGTATAGTATAACTTGCAATTATAGAATTACTTATTAACTACACTAAAAGTGAATGTGATTGTCACACTTTTTTAAAATGAATATATGATTAATATCTTATAACTTATATACTATTTTCGATAATTGTTTCCTCATATATTTATTATGAAAGGAAAAAGTGATTAATAATAACGTTTCAAACTTGCAATTCCGAGTAGTTTGAGCTAAATATATAATTGCCAGTATGCAAATTTTAGCTAATACAATAGATCTTTTATTTATGCCATTTTATCACCTTCAAAGATATATAATATGCGTCGCATCTACGTGAAAAAATGGCATGCACATGAAACTTATTTTCTGTGTGTGTGAACTTATCTTAGTGGTATTTCTATGACTGTGTGATTTAGCGTAAGTAAGTTGTAATTATGTCTTTTGATGTTTTCGTTTCTTCTGTTTAAAAAAACTACATATTTCTTCATGTTTCGCCTGTGGGCCTATTGGGATTAAATCGACAATTTTGTTGTTATGTCCATTCTTAGCTTGTCTTCACAAGTATATGGAGAGCTATGCTACTCAACCCAGTGTCGGCGCTATTGTCCAGTCGCATTCACATCTTAGTTAAAGTTTTGATAAACTTTTACTTTATCCCTGTTATCAAGAAATAACAGAGATAAAGTGAGTACATCTAAACTTTAACCAATATAATCTGGACAGTAGACCCCTCAGAAGCACCGAGAACAATACAAACAGTGAAAATTGCAGACTCGGTTTGACTGAGTCTGTTCATGAGCAGTAATGGAAAATGCAACACTGCCCACGCCCCCTAGCGTACACAGGGTGTACATAGACGCGGATGCCGGGGCGACCATATATTTTACTTCATATAGTCAAGTGACAAAAGTATCGGAAAGCAAGGTAAAGTAATGCTTGTTGTACATTCACTTCCTCTTAATGTCATCTGTCATTGTAGGAAAATGTAACAAAATTCTTGACATAGTTTCAAAGTTCTGGCCAAAACATTATGTCTGGAAACGGACAGACAGACAGATTGATTATTCTAGAGCTTGTAACATAACAAAAGATGGGGTAGTTACTAGAAATTAATATGTTTTATGTCCATTAAAAAAACATATAAAAGCCATATTGTAACCAAAGCCATTTTGACACTTTAACAAGTTTTCTTAAGGTTTCTTTATGCTCCCACATGACCAAGTGTTCAACAACTAGTCCTCGATTTAATGAACACAAACATTTATCATGACCAAGTTTCTTGTATACCAGGCAGAAAACTATGCTGATTTGATCTTTTTTCTTCTTTTTTTTTCTTAGTTATATTTCGTGGCCACGAATTAGCAAAAACCGTTTTTTGCTTGTTTCCTTAGTTATATTCGTGGCTACGAATTAACAAAAATCGTTTTTTGTTGTTTTCTTTTTCTTACTTAGAGGCATGTATTTCGTGGCCACGAATTAGCAATTAAATATTGTTTTTTGTTGTTTTCTTAGTTATATTTCGTGGTCACGAATTAAGAAATTGTTGTTTTTTTTCTTTTAGTTATATTTTTAGCATGTGTAGATATTGTACAAACAATTTTGAATCATAAAACAAAATTTGAAAACATAGCGTGATTGTTGATATACGGTATCACAACGACATCTAATACCAAACCAAACGTAACACTGATAGATTTTACTGATTTTACAATTTTACGAATAATGTTTATGGCCTTCTGAAATATATAACCTAAAATTTTATTACCTATTAGGCCATTCGGTACGCTTCCGAGAAAACTTTTCAACCTGAAATATAAAAAAACAACATAATATCACTTTAAGACAGAACAGTGACAATGGTATACATAAAGATGAAATAGTTGTCTGTTTAAATATTCAGAGGTTAATAAAAGAGAAAGTAGAAATTGTTCTACCCTGTGCCGGAGTGTATGTAGCGAGTGTATATCAAAATCCGCTCAGTCAAAAACCCCTCAGCTTTAAAATGGCATGGCGGTCAAAATCCCCTCAACAAAAATGACAGGGTGGTCATAATCCCCTTGGCAAAAATGATGGGGTAGTCAAAACCCCCTCGATGCATAGTCAAAATCCCCACAGTGATATGAAATTGTGAGGCAAAATTTCATTCTTGAAATTGTATTATCATTCTGATTTTATATGTTTCAATAAAGTAAAGATATAATTGCAACATCAACTTGTTGCAGAAAAGATTGATATTGAAAACATATGTACTGAGCAAAATTTCTGTTTAGACCCCTACATGCCTGTTAAAGATCCTGGCCACCTAGAATAAAGCAGAAAAGTTACTGAATGTCACTTAATTCTGAATAACTATATTCTTGTATTTCAGACGTTTACTTACAAAAAACGCAAGGCTTTATGAGACAGTACGCAACAAAATAAAAATCAACCAAATTTTAAGAATACTAATGACAAAATCACGACTTGCACGTGCACATCCAAGCTAGGGATTTTCGCAGAAGTAGAAATTAATTTACCAATATTTGTGTATAGGCATTCAGGTCAATAAAACAATATTCAAAATTCATTAGCTTACCTTTTAACAATAAAAAACATATCTACATTCTTCAAGACTTAGTGTCTAAGTTTTGCTTAGTATACAAAAAAATAATGAGAATTGTTTGCCAGAGCCAAGTAATTAATCTATCAAATTTAATGATAAACACCTTAATTGATCAAATTAATGTAGCTTCAGATCTTTTCTGATAATTACATTACATTACTGACGTTAATTTTCAGTTTAAAAAAAAGAGAGAAAACTCATTTCATCTTGCTTTTTACATAGTACCAGAGCCCATCAGCAGTGACTGAAATCTCTTTGTTTAAAATATGTGAGCGGTGCTCAGTCCCTTGAGGACTTCTTAAGTGTTCTTGGATAGGTGATAAGAATAAAATAAATGAACTTAAAAAATAAATGATTTCAGTTTGTGCAATTAGCAAAAGTACGTGCTAGAAGAAAAGAAAAATTGAAATATTATATGTCATTTACCTAGCTCTATTAAAGACGAAATTTAATGCTATTATTAAAAATCAACCAATGTTTTATTAGATTAATTGTGTTATAAATTATGTTTTAGAAAAAAATTAGCATCAACAATTTTATGTAAACAGTGGTACTACTGGCAGTTTATTATATTTAAACGTGAGCTGCAGCAATATTAAAACTTTAATTTAAAAAAGCTGTCAATGTTATGGTTAAAGTGGTAAATTTGCTCCTCTATAAATGAAACTGATACTAGTATAGATTTTGGTGTTAATCATTTGTTACACACTTTCATCTGTTAAATAATAAATTTTCTTATTGGCAAATGTTATATTAAATTAATAGAATTTGCTGATAATTACTTGTAACGGCTTTTTCACCCTGTAATAAATAAATTTGAGAATAAAAAATGTTTTATTAAATCAAATTTTTTTTTTGCTGACAACTATTTTGTTACACCTTAATTAATCAGAGAAGAATATAATGGGTTGTGCTTATTCTATAATTAACCCGATATTTAAAAACAAGGGTGATGCTACTGAACCCAGCAATTATAGACCAATAACGATACTTAGTTGCTTTGGTAAATTGTTTACGTCTATATAAAATATACGCTTACAAAAATTTGCAGAGGAAAATGAGCTTATAAACCAGTATCAAGCAGGATTTAGAAAGGGATATTCCACCGCTGATAATATGTACGTACTTAAAATGCTTATCGATTTACTGCATAATTCTAGAAAGAAGCTTTTTTGTGCATTCATAGATTTGAAAAGTGCTTTTGATATATATATATAGGCCAAAATTGTGGACAAAACTTAGTCATTATAATATAACTGGAAAGTTTTTAAATGTTGTTAAAAGTATTTATAATAATGCTAAAACATGTGTGTGTGTAAATGGTGAAAAATCGGAATTTTTTCCATGCACCATTGGTGTAACACAGGGTGAAAATCTGTCACCTCTTTTGTTTTCATTCTATCTCAACGATCTACATGAATATTTTGAAAGCAGAAGCAGTGCACAAGGAGTCACTCTAAATAATGAACTGATTGGTTTAGTTAAATTATTTGTTATTCTGTATGCAGACGACACTGTTATAGTATCAGAGTCTGCTATTGATTTACAAAATGCTATTAATTTATATGAATTTTATTGCTATAATTGGAAATTAACGGTCAATACATCCAAAACGAAAGTTATTGTATTTTCCAAAGGAAGGCCCTTACAGTATAATTTTACTTTAGATTTTAGAAATTGTTGAAGAATACAAATATTTGGGTATATCATTTAGTAGAAGTGGTTGTTTTTCTAAGGCAAAACAGCATATTGCAAACCAAGCTACCAAAGCTATGTATTGTCTATTAAAAAAAGCAAAAAACCTACAATTACCTATAGATATGCAGATAGATTTATTTGATAAACTTGTTAAACCTATTTTATTGTATGGTTGTGAATGTTGGGGTTATGGTAATAATAATGTTCTTGAAAAAATACAATTGAAATATCTTAAACATATATTGGGTCTGAAATCAAGTACACCCAACTGCATTGTATACGGTGAAACTGGTGTTAAACCATTAAGTATTGATATAGATACCAGGATGGTTAGCTTTTGGTCTAAACTTGTTGTACCTAATGCTTTTAAGTTGTCTTGTTCCCTATACTTTATAGTACTTAGCAATTTTAATAAATGTGTAAATGTTAATAGGCAGACATTTCAATGGATCAAACATATCCGTGATATATTTGTTAAATGTGGTTTACTTTATGTGTGGACTAATCAAGAATTTCCAAACCACAAATGGTTGATTGCATGTGTCAAACAGAAGTTGTCCGATCTATTTTTGAATGAATGGTATTCCACCATCAATAATTCAAGTAAATGTAAAAATTATCGATTGTTTAAAGAAAAATTCCAGCTTTTGAACCTTACTTAGTTAATACACCTCATAACTTACTTAGACATGTAATTAAAGTTAGAACGCGTAATAACAGACTCCCGGTTGAAACGGGAAGCTGGAATGGAACAGAACTTCACTTACGTAAATGTACACTGTGTAATTGTATAGGAAGTATAGGTGATGAATATCACTATTTGTTAGAATGTAAAGAACTGTCTGTATTAAGAAGAAGATTACTAGAACGACAAAATTTAAGACGCCCAAATATAATGCTGTTTAAATCTATTATGAACATCAACACAAGACATTTTGATAAATATAGACATTTTTGTATATTTGTAAAGGAAATTATTATGAAATTTCATAACAGGTAAATTTTAGGAACTATATGTATTATGCAAAGTTTGAATTGTTTTCAATGGACTAACTGGTTTTATTAATTCGTCTCTGTTAGAAACGCCACCTGTTATCTATCGGGCCATTTTGTATTTGATATTTCTATGGAGAAGTAATATACATTGAAGTTTATAAATGTTGACTACTATTAAAAACGTATCTCCCTCCTTTGTACAAAACGAGACACGTACATGTTTACATATCTTTTATATATTATAATTTGTATATATGTTATAGCTCATATTGTCATGTACTACATGAATTGAGTATTGAATAAACTTGTAAACTTGTAAACTTGTATTAAAAGAATTGTGATAGTTATATTTAATAACAATTTGCTTAGATATAAAATGGAGAAAATGTAATGTAATTTTATCATGAAAAAGTTATTACATAACAAAAGGATGGCTTGAATTAAAATGATATAGACATGTACATTTGTTTGTCTTGTATATTTGTTTGTCTTTCTATTTTTTTTTTCTTTAAAAAAGTTATGCTTCTGACACCTGCGTCATTATTATTTTTGAAAGAAAAGTCTACTTTATTGTGAAAAGCTACTCTTTTTTCTACTAATTGTAACTGCTTTTTCCTAATAGTCCCCTACTCAACACAATAGCTGTCGTCAAAATGACAAAGATCAAAGAGAAATTTGATGTTTGAGTAAAGGGGATTATTATCATATTGAGGGGATTCTGACTGCCACATCCATTTTGACAAGGGGATTTTGATCACCACATCATTTTTGCCAAGGGGATTTTGACTATCCATTGAAGGGATTATGAACACCTTCTTATTTCTGCTGAGGGGGTTTTGACCACCATGTCATTTTTCAGCCAAGGGGGTTTTGACTGAGGGGATTTTGAGCGTCTCCCGTATGTAGCAGGTACAGGGTCAGGATTAGCTTCCATAGGTCAATTTCCACCAACAAAACGCTTGATGTATATATAATATGTCCACTTTTGCAACCCCTCTATAGTGAAATCTTTCATACCACATACAGCAACCCATTTACAAGTCAACAATTAAACAATAAGGCCTAAAAAAATTCTTTGTTTCCGGTAACATGCTCAAAAAATAGGGTATAGATAGGTCGAATTTTTTTTTTTGAATTTTTGTTTTATTAAGTGAGATTTTTCGGAAATTATTTTTATGTCAAAAAATGAATACAAATAAGGGGATTATGCCTTTAGAGCATCAGTAAGTTGATTTCTAACATCACTGATCATGTTTAAAGCATAAAAAGTGAAGTTTTGCAACTTTTTGATAAAAAGTTGAAAACAATATTCTTCAAGGCCATAAAAACATTTAGGGTCGGGCCAAAAATTTAGGGTAGGTCGGGATACCGGAAACAAACTTATTTTTACGCCTAAGCTTCTTTTCGTTTAGTCTTTGAGAAGGTTCAGGACCGTAGAAAGCATTTTCAGATGGGGGGGGGGGGGGGGGCACACATCAGCTAAAATTGACTCGCTGCATGCGCGGGTCCAGCCAATTTTGTCAGAGGGGGTCCTACCATGCCTTTACTATGACCAGGAAGGTGTAATACGTACCTGTCGTTATAGCTATGAAAAACATGTGTCTTTATACACTAACTAATTTGACATGTGTGTGTTTTTTTTGTGGATGTTAGCCGTTGACAAGTACAGGGTTGTCAATAGTTTCTTGTTGAACAGGCTGAAATATAAAATAAGCCGCCGATCTAGAAGGGTCCGGGGGCATGCCCCCTACCCCCACCCCCTGGAAAATTTTGAAACTCAGCGCTTCATTTCCTGCATTCTAGGGCATTTAAAGAGCATTTATGAACACCTTTTCCACTGCAATTTTATATACAATATACACTTTATTTTCACATTTTTATTGGCTAACCTGTTAAATTTGGTTAAATTTGGGAAAAATAATAAAATTAAGTTTTCTTAAAGTTAAATTGCTCAGTTTCTTTCAGATAATTAACATAAATATGAATTTTGTCGGGGTCGTATCATCGTATGTAGCAGCAGCAACATACGCTTTGAATGCGGACCTTATGTTGCCTTTTCGAAAAACCATTTTCTTTCCTTCTTCTCTTCTTCCCTTTTTTAGGATTTTACAGGCGGGGGTGGGTATGGACCCCCGGAACCTCCCCACTCTGGAGCCGCGCATGCGCTGTCATAAAAGTGCTTAGATAATTACCACTAACTGAATTTAGGCGATAGTCTTGTTGAAACACGTACTAAGTGTATAAAACGGCAATGTTTATCCGCATCTGCACTTAGAAAATGGTAACATACTAATAGAATAACAAATCAAATTATCAACTTTAAGATGTCATCGTAAAATCACAAGTTAAGCTAAAAGAAGCAATTTCAGATTGGGGCAGATGTTTATTATATGCATGACGATATACCATGTACAAGTCTTTAATAAAATTCTGTCGAGCATTATTTAAAGGTTTGGACCAAAGAAGTTCCATATAAGGAAAGTTAAGAAAAAAAAACATCATTTTCAAATTTAAAATGTGTTGGTGTGTATATAATCAGAGAGTATCCAAACGTTCTGAAAAAAAAAATGGTAAAAGCGTGTATATATCTTTGTATATTTTATGTGATTACTTTTTCAGTGAAAACACATTTGAAATAGGACTAATTGTTTTATTGTTCCTGTTTTATCTGTAAAACATTCGTGAAAATTTGGTATCCTTCCTCTCGGCCTTTCCAAAAAACAAATGACCGAAAAGAATGTGAACGTGATTTTAAGATAAACATGTATTCAAGTTCATTCTATTCATTATTTATTTGATTGTTGTTGGTGCAGTCCTAGCTAGTTCAATCCATTGCTAATCAATCATAAGTGCAGCAAAATTTGAATTTTGAGACATATTTTCAATTCCAAGACAATGCCTGGGTGCCGTTGTAAAATTGCATTGTTTTATAAATAAGTGACTTTAATACAGTTAAAAGTCCAGATCTTATCTGGAAAGATGTCGGGGTACTGGCAGAGTTATTTTGTTTTCGTAATGTTTAAATGAAATTATAACTTTGAATATGCAAATGAACAATTTTTAAGCATGGTTCTACATAACCTAGTTCCGCACAATTTTATAAGCCGAATGTAATGAAGTAACTTCCATAAAATATAGTCTAGACCCGTCATATATGATCGAAAATCTATTTATGAATTATTGGTGTTCATGCGTATAATAAAAGAAATTGTCTAAAAATGTAATTGTTAAAATGTTGAAAAATGAAATAATTCCAATAATGTTTTTTAAATCAGAAAGAATTTTTAGACATATATCATAATATCTAAATATGCACATAGAAATATACATTTTAGTTGGCTATATATTCCAATTTATATGTACATAATTCAAAACTGTGATGAGAAGTTTTGATAAAATCTGCAAAGTAGAAAGTTTTCTGTTTGCAAAAATGTTATCGAATATCTTGAGTTTTACTTTGTATACATACTTATGTTACAATTTTCTCTGAAAAGGTCACATGTCCTATTGAACAGAACATCTTTAAAAATACTTCATCTATGTTAAAATAGTTTGGCTATAAATGTATATGCGCATTTTAATACCAAATAAATAATATGTTATGTTACATTTGTGACTGGAAAAGTGGATCTATTGCCGATAAGAAAAAAAAACTCCAACTATCCTAAGATCGCGTCTCTCGAATTTACTAGTATATGTCGTGGAATCGATGAACAAAATAAACATAATTCATTTTAATTTTAATTTGTTGGGGTTTATCATCGAATGTACACAATTTTAGGTCATATGGCGAGTTTTCAGCTTTGATGGTTGGAGAAGAACCCGGTGCCCCTCAGTGCATTATTTCATCACGGGCTGGCACTCGGGTAGAACCATCAACCTTCTGTAAGCCAGTTTGATGGCTTGCTCACATGAAGAATCAATTCCCCGAGTGAAGCTCGAATCCTCACCTGGAAGGGGCAAGTGATTCAAATTTTGCAATCTTAATAACTTGATCGCGGATGCACCAATACACTTCCCATCAATATAACAATGTCGTAGTAAACGAAATAAAAATTAATTCGAAACTCGTGGCCGTCGAAACAAGACAGAAAAAAAATATATCGGAATAGATTGTCGTAGGCAATGAAATAAATATCAAACTCGAAAACGTACTCAGTAAAAATGACACGACGCCGGAATACTATGCGATAGGAACGAAATCAAAATAAGACGCTTTGCCGATGAAGTCCGCAGACAAAAAAAAGTCGGGTCATGATATCAAAATAAACTCGAGACGCTTTGTTGTTGAAGTCAGACAAAAACAACAAAGTCGTGGCACAATAATAAAATAGACACGATACGCTTTGTCGTTGAGGTCAGACAAAAACAAAAACCAAAGTCGGGACACGATATCAAGATAAACACGAAACGCCTTGTCGTTGAAGTTAGACAAAAAAAAAACAAAGTCGGGGCACGATATCAAGATAAACACGAAACGCTTTGTCACCAAAGCGATACAGAAAAAAAAAACGAGAAGGCGGGATGAAATGTCGATATCATAAAATCTAGAAAGAAACAGTCTGGATACAATGCCGTACGATACGATATAAGAATAAACTCGAGTCGCTTTATTGTCGGAACGACACTGGAAAAGATATGAAATCTAGATACAATATCCATGATGTCGTGCAAACGAGTTATAAAAATAAACTCTGTCGCCGAAACGGGACAAACGTGTCATTGAAACGAAGCTAAAAGAAATGTCCGCAGCTTTTATGAACAGACTCACTTGCTTGTTGAAAACTGTCTAAAGATATATCCTCGCCACAATAACAGTCTATTTTAAGAAACAGAAACAAGAGTCTCACACGGACACTGAGGCGAGAAGCTATGTATGTACATACTACAAGTTTGACGTCGACACATGAATTCCTTACATATTCTAACACTGAGTAATGATAAAATACCGTTTTCATTCTATTATTTTAGATACACAATGGAATGGAAAAAGCGTGGGACAAATACTTGTTTTCATGATCGGACTTGGTATTACTATTGCCGGGGTAGTGTTTGACTGGATTAATTTCAAAGAACTGCGTCGGAATCAACAAAAAAAAAATGAAAAAACTGGACTTGATAGATGTGACATTTGAGTCGAAGTATATCCTTGGCTTTTCATGGCATTTGTAATCGGCAAAATGGTTTTTACTTTGTTGGAGAGTATATGTAACGGCATTTCACTACGTGAAGACGATGATGAACTAAACACTGCAGACACAGTTTCTTTGATTTTCAGTTTCATAACAGCCACATTTCAGTTCTTAGATTTGCTTATATTGGTGATATTTTCATTTGCATGTCTCCAACCAGAAGGTTTAAATGTTTTTCATGAACTGATAAGTGATGTTCTGCATGATTTCTCGGCTGGTCTCTTTGGAACAACCGGTCTTATTTTAAACTTTACAGTCAAGAAGAACTCTTCGGCAATAGCAAAAGTGTTAGGTTCCATCTGTTGTAAATCAGGTGAAATACCCAAAACCTTCAGGGTTTTCTCAGTTCTCCAGCTGACCTGTGCCTTATTTTGTATCATTCTTGCAATTATATTGCTTGTTAACTACACTACAGTGAACAGTTCGACTAATGATGCCGAAAAACTTGAAGGGTCGTAATTATGCTTTGCTTTACAATGTGGCTGCCACATATACATGAAGCATATTTTTCTTGTGAAATCCTGTTTTCGATCAGTGTTTTCTCATATATTTATCATAGATTTGAATATTAAACTTAAATTGTAGAAATAGCGTAGTATCTTTTGTATTTATTACCTTCTTTTAAGGCTCTGACGGTATATGTTCAAGTGCAATATTGAATCACCTTAGTGCTTTTCTAACCATGTGATTTTGCACATTCATTATTTGAACAGCTGTTTTATCCGTTTTGAGAATAATAATTAAAAGCCTTATGGACGTTAAAGCAATAGTTTATGACATTTTACACCTATCTTATATTCTGTCTGAGATAAAAAGACACATTACAAAATGTAACATGTCTGTCACAAATGTATGTTTTATTGCATTCGATAAAATATTGAAATCTTCCATCCCAGCTCTTTAAATATGAAATTACTTTGACATCTGACTATTTCTTTTTATTCAGGTAAAATCTGTAGTTTTAAGTCTGCATTTGATAGACAAGATATTTTCGCAAGCTGAACCAAAATGTGTCAGAATAATTTGTTTGTTTGATATATTGATAACGTAACCCATTAAGCACAGATAGTGCTTGACTCCCTTTCCATGCTACCATTGCTATAATTATTGTTGAATTGCTGTCAATAATAGAGTTTGGGTCATTTGTGTCTGATTTGGGTTCATTATGTGGATCGCTGGGTCCCAGGTTCACACATTATGTCATATACAAAAGTTAAAGGGAACCAGATATTTGATAGAGCAAGTACTCGTTTTAAAACGTTATGTTTAAATTTGGACCAATCAGAAACAAGTTCTAAAGATAGCACGTATGTTTGGGGTATAGATAGGTAGATGGAGGAGAGAGAATTCATTCGGTATCCACCGGTCGAAGAAGACACGTCGAGGATTCAACTAATAATTTATACCAGTACCTTGATAAGGAGACTATTGCAGTTACCCTGTCAGGGCGGATGAATTTTTAAAAAAGAAGACGTTTAATGGTCATGGACTAAAGAAGAGTTGCAGAATTTCAACAAGGTTTCGAGCTATAGGGCCAGCGCATAGGAGTTTTACCTTTATGATAGTTGAATGCTATAGACTGTAGCAAATATAGGCTGAGCATCGGAAAGCTGAGACAGAGACCCAGAGTTTGGTAATCCACTGAGATAGTAAGAGAGTTCCAGCTTATAGACGGTTCAGCATTACTGGCGACGTACAGCTAAGGTATCGGGGATATACCTAGTTGAATGCTACATATGATAGCATATAGGCGCTGAGCATCCATGAGTCGGGGCAATCATATACAGTTTGAGAGGACAGAGGCCGAGCATCTATGCGATAGGACTCGTATGTTGTTGATTCAAAGACATTGTCTGACGGGAACTTCAACAAAAAGACCAGTCAAGTATAGAGTCTCCAGCCTATAGGAGTTTGAGCTAATCATTTTTAATTGAAGATTATTAGTTTGAAACATTTAGTGATTTTTGCCTGATCCCTGAAATTGTCTAGCTCATAATAGAAATCATTTACGAATCATTGGTACACGGATCATTTAGGCAAGGTAGCCAGAGGAAAATTCTATATATGAGATATTTGGTCTCACCAGCTCTACGTTTTAACAAAGGACATTCTACATCGTTTGTCAGCTAGTCTAAGACATAGTCACCTTAGCGATTGGACCCAAACTATTGTTCAAGATACTAAAGGCATAGGCACTTCCCTGGGTCATATAAATCGTATCCTGATAAAACGCTCGTTTTAAAACTGTGCCTAGCTTCTGATTGTATTTCTTGATATATATAATTATAAAAGAATTTCTGCTATCAAGAAATTACATTTTTGATATTAAAATGTATTTCTTGATAGCAATTATTATCATATTGCTAAAAGGTCTATATTTAGCAAATAAGAATACTGTTTCGTTTAATAACATTTGCAAAATCCCGAGAAATTAGTTAGAGCTGAGCCCGGCAGGGCGAGGGTATCCACGTATCCCGAAGAATTAGTTAGAGCCTGAGTCCGGAAGGACGAGGATATCCACGTATTCCGAGGGACTGGTTAGAGCCTGAGCCCGGCAGGGCGAGAATATCCACGTATCCCGGGGGATTGGTTAGAGCCTGAGCCCGGCAGGACGAGGATATCCACGTATCCCGAGGGATTGGTTAGAGCCTGATCCCGGCAGGACGAGGATATCCACGTATTCCGAGGGATTGGTTAGAGCCTGAGCCCGGTAGGGCGAGGATATCAACTGAGGAATTGGTTACAGCCTGAAACCGGCAGGGCGAGGATATCAACGGAGGAATTGGTTAGAGCCTGAAACCGACAGGGCGATGATATCCACGTATCCCGAGGGATTGGTTAGAGCCTGAGCCCGGCAGGGCGATGATATCCACGTATCCCGAGGGATTGGTTAGAGCCTGAGCCCGGCAGGAAGAGGATATCCACGTATACCGAGGGATTGGTTAGAGCCTGAGACCGGCAGGGTGAGGGTAACCACGTAATCCGATGGATTGGTTAGAGCCTGAGCCCGGTAGGGTGAGAGTACCCACGTATTCCGAGGGATAAGTTAGAGCCTGAGCCCGGGAGGGTAATGGTATCCACGTATCCCGATGGGATTGGTTAGGGCCTGAGCCCGGCAGGGCGAGAGTATCCGCGTATCCAAGGGATTGGTTAGAGCCTGAGCCTGGCAGGACGAGGATATCCATGTATCCCGAGGGATTGGTTAGAGCCTGAGCCCGGCAAGGCGAGGATATCCACATATTCCGAGGGATTCTGAAGAAGTAATAAAACAAAATGAACATATTTTTCTAGCATAAAACGTGTAAAAAACTAATAAATGAATCTCTGTGTTTACAAACATTTTCGCTTCTGTTGAAACACCCCCGAAAAGTGACAAGAACAGCAGTTAAATTTATGCTAGAATTTTTTTTTCTGTATAAAATTCAGATGCGGAATATGAGGTTTGGTTTTTGTTTCAATTAATGATATGACACAAATATAATTATTACCTTTTAGAAAATATGCCTGTGAGGAAACCCTGTTGTATTTCAATTATTTCGTGAATACATGATAGTTACTTTAATTGGAAATTTACTGAACCATATATTGCACGTTTTAAATATTCTATTTGACAATATTCTATTTGGCATGAAGTCTCGCAGTTGGCGGAAAAAACCATTTACATTGTGTATTATAATAAGTGGACTTCTCTAAAGTTTGATTAAAAATTATAAAATAATTCGCAAGCAGTAATTTAAGAACAATTCATATCGCACAGACATAATGCTATATAAAAGTAAAGTACTTAAGTGTTTGTTTATTTTTGTGTTCCTGAAATGACCATTCATTTTCGGCGTAAAGGTATGTTAGATCCAAATTTAATATTTAAATGCATGCACAATCACTTCACATAGTTTATGTGTAATAACAATACTATGCATTAGGTTTAAAATAGTACCTGTAACTAAATGACATTTAATCATGAATATAGCTCTTTATGCGATCTTAATTTATATAATTAGTACAGCTGATAGCATGTATTTGATGAGGATTTTATTTATTTGAAGTTAATATCTAAAGATAAAATATTTTAGTGAAAGATGACCATTGGATTATCTTTCAGCATTTTTAATTTTAAACTTAATTTCGATGACAGCTTGAAGTAAATAACTCGGTGTAGCCTCACTAGTAGTACGAGTGGTTTTGCACAGGAACGACCAAATCAAACTGAGTCTGCTATCATTGTGGTTGCATATAAACCAGATATATTGAATTTTACTTTTTTTATCCACCAGATCCATAACAGTTTTTTTTTATGAATTGCATCTTTTATTGTGCCCCCCCCCCCCCCCCCCGACCCATGAGTGGTGGGGGCATATATATTTGGTCTTGTCCGTGCGACCGTGCGTGCGTCCGAAGTTCGTGACGTGCCTAGCTCAAAAAAGTTTTTGATATAAATAGATGAAACCTTGCACGAGTTTTTATCATGATATGAACTTGCGCACCTCCTATTTTTCATATGGCTCCGGCCCCTATTTCCAGAGTTATGGCGCCTGAAAAGGTCAAAAATGCACATTTTCACCTTGTGACACGCCTAGCTCAAAAAGTATTTGATGCAGATTCATGAAACCTTGCACGAGTCTTAATCATGATATGAACTTGCGCAACTCCTATTTTTCATATGGCTCCGGCCCCTATTTCCAAAGTTATGGCTCCTGAAAAGGTCAAAAATGCACATTTTCACCTTGTGACACGCCTAGCTCAAAAAGTATTTGATGCAGATTCATGAAACCTTGCACGAGTCTTAATCATGATATGAACTTGCGCAACTCCTATTTTTCATATGGCTCCGGCCCCTATTTCCAGAGTTATGGCTCCTGAAAAGGTCAAAAATGCACATTTTCACCTTGTGACACGCCTAGCTCAAAAAGTATTTGATGCAGATTCATGAAACCTTGCACGAGTCTTATTTTTCATCTGGGTCAGCCCCCTATACGTGATGCACCTAGCTCAAAAAGTATATGATATAAATGGATGAAAAGTTGCATGTCTTTATCATGATATAAACTTGCACACCTCTTATTTTTTGGCTGGCTCCTTTCCATATTTTGAAAGTTATGGCCTCTGAAATAGTCAAAAAAATGCACATTTTCACCTAATTATGTGCCTAGCTCAAAAAGTATTTGATGTGAATTCATGAAACCTTGCTGGAGTCTTTATCATAATGTTACCTTGCACACTTGGCATTCTTCTTGAGAATCTTAGCGCTTATTACAGAGTTATGGCCCTTGAAATAGCCAAATTAGTGGTTTTTTGTTTGTAATGCTCATAGCTCAAAAAGTATATGGCCTAGAATAATAAATCCTTTTCATAAAATGTTATGTCGGTCAAAAGCTATAATACATAGCTTATGTTAATAATGTTATTTTACCTACCGACAATAAATAAATACTGACTTGACTCGACTTGTTTGTTTAGGCTATACCCCATTAAGACTGCAAACATTTGAATTATTTCCCCTTATTTGTGACAAATGTACCAGTGGGGGCACACCCTGTGTCCTACAGACACATTCTAGTTAAGCTTAATTTAATCGGCTTTCCGCGTTATAGGTAGCACCAAATTTCATATTACTTATGCTAAAATAATAATATCTTTGTTGGGCAAAGGAGTAGGAAAAAAGAATTTAAAAACACCACCAGTGGAAAGGTAACTTTTAGTAAGCGCTACCTGAACACAAAAAGTGTTAATCAGTAACACACTGGCCATAGCTTTATCAGATCAAGTGGTTCCTACGTTGTTTGAGCGGTGAATTTTACGCCGATCAGATGGAGAAATATGGCCGATACTACAAATTTCTGGAATTGTAAGTATGAGTTAAATGAATTTCTACCCGTTAGATAACGAATCAAATGAAAACGATGGGTGCACCTGGAGCGCAAATGTGTCTATATTTTAGCACATGTGTCTATTTAGCTGAGATTTGTGCCGTTTATTCAAACACTTCTGTACAGTCCGGCGGGGGAAGGAGATTTTTGACAGTTTTTGACAATATCGCCTCAAATTTAGTGTTTTTTCGGGAGCAAGTAACTGTTAAAACACTTTTTATGTAAAGGGCTACCTCTTAAAACAAAGCGTGTGTATTTTCATAGAATTATTCAGGGTTGTTTCTGAACAATTGGCCAAAAACCTAATACAACGCCGTTTCGAGTGGGTCGCTATGCAACGCAATCAAGTGGATACCGGTCTGTGTCTTACTTGCGAAGTCTTATTCGTCTTAAAAACAGTCATTATTTTCAAAGCCTAACAATGAATAAATTAATTTGGAGAGTTTTATATCATCATAATGATCCCGCCATTTCTAATATATTGTACCTTTACATTTTTATGCTCACTTAACAGTTCACATATTTTTGCGGACATTGTCAAAAAACATCAACACATTTATAAACATAAAGCAAGGATGAACATCGAACAATATCATTAAGTAAATAATAGTATTAGTTCGTTAAAACAAGAACCAGTTCACGGATATTTTTCTCCTCCACGAATGGTACTGAACAGCATGCCGAAATCGGGTTGACTCTTTAAATCAGTATAGTTACAGTTGGTTACTTTTAATCCCTTAAAAACCAATACATTGTGATTTCATTACTGATTTGTTGTGCATTTAAGCTGTTCATACAAAATAAATAAAGTTTGGTCCATGATAAAAGTATTAATCAGTTGTTTGTATATATTTTCATTCATATTCCTGGTGAAACATTCATTTATTTTCAGAGAGATAAATCACAGAGACCGTTAAAATTGGCCAGGGGAAAGGCAAGATTTTATTTGTCCTCCATAAAACAGAAACAATGTAATAAAACTCTATGGCCGCCGTTTAAAAATGAAAATACAAATGAAATACAGACACCAATGAAAAAAAAAGTTTTGTTGGAGACAGTTAAATAGTACAACTGTAACACGTCTCTCTTAGTATTGCTAGTCCGTTTATTTTCTTTCATTGGTGTCTGTATTTCATTTGTACATTTATACATTGATACCACACCCATTAAAATCCGTTCACTTTAGCTGTGTCTATCCCTTACTAACATTGCCTACTCGTGTATACTAATACAAAAATGGTTGGAAGAAGGTCAGCGTACGCCGTTGAAATACGGTCCTATATTAAGAATCGTTGTACTCTTGGCATAGAGTGTAAAGACATTTTTGATGATATATGTTCTGTTTATGGGCATAATGAAATATCTTTTTCGACAGTTATTCGTTGGTTTTAGAAATTCAAATGTGGGTTAGTTTCAACAGAAGATGAACCACATGGCCGTCGGCCGAAAACAGCAACGTTTGCCAAAATGGTTGCTAGAGTGAAAGAAATAGTTGCTACTGATGCAAGATACTCCGCTAGGCAAATAGCTAGTATGATTGGCATCTCATAAGAGCAGCTCATACAATTCTGAAACGTAATTTGAAAATGAGGAAGATTCCCTATCTGTTGACAGATGAGCAGAAAAAAGGCACGCGTGCAATGCGCAAACTTGTTGCTTAAATAGTTTCCAAATTACAATGCACGATCTTTCGCAAATGTCGTCACTGGTGACGAGACATGAATTCACTTTTTCGAGCCCAAACGAAAGATCCAGAACAAAAAATATGGGCAACAAAGTCTGGCAAAAGACCACGCATTGCAAAGTGGACCATGAGTGTCAAGAAGGTAATGTATGCCATATTTTTTACAACTCTGGGTCCTGCCATTCAGGTTGCTGTTCCTAAAGGCAAATCCGTAAAGTTTAACAAGACTAAAGTTTTCCGAAAACTGAAGAAATATTTCAAAACTCGAAGACCCGCAACTGGTTTGGCCAATGTCAGATTGCTACATGAAAATGCGTCATCGCACAAGGCGTCTATTGTACAAGACTTTCTGAAGCAGGAAAAGGTTGTTGTGCTCCCTTCATCACCCTCCTTATCCGCCTGACCTTGCCCCGTGTGGCTTCTTTTTGTTCCTAAGGCACAAGAATACCTTTCTGGTAGAAACTTTGTGCAGCGCAAACACCTCGGTTCTGCAATATTCCAGTGTCTTCATACTATACCTAGAAAATACTACGAGAAAGGCTTCAGGGATTGGATTAGAAGACTGAAATTTTGCAAATCTGTTGGAGGTGAATACTTCGAGGGGACCAAATAAAATTGTCATTGAAATCTATCAAGGATACATTTTTATGTGCTCAGATGCATTCATATTTGAACAATCCTCATAAAGAGTCAACCCGCTTTTGGCATGCTGTTCAGTATACCATTCGTGGAGGAGATAAATGTCCTTGAACTGGTTCTTGTTTTTACAAACTATTACTGTCATTTACTTAATGATATTGTTCGATGTTCACCCTTGCTTTATGTTTTTGTGTTGATTTTTTTGACAATGTCCGCAAAAATATGTTAAATGTTAAGCGAGCATAAAAATGTATTATATATATTTAGTACAAGATATTAGAAATGGCGGGATCATTATAATGATGTAAAACTCACTAAATTTATTCATTGTTAGGCTTTAATGACTGTTTTTAAGACGGATAAGACTTCGCAAGTAAGACACAGAACGGTATCCACTTGATTGCGTTGCATAACGACCCACTCGAAACGGCGTTGCATTAGGTTTTCGGCCAATTGTTCAGAAACAACCCTGAAAAATTCTATGAAAATACACACGCTTTGTTTTAAGAGGTAGCCCTTTACATAAAAAGTGTTTTAACAGTTACTTGCTCCCGATAAACACTATATTTGAGGCGATATTGTCAAAAACTGTCAAAAATCTCCTTCCCCCGCCGGACTGTACAGAAGTGTTTGAATAAACGGCACAAAACTCAGCTAAATAGACATATGTGCTAAAATATAGACACATTTGCGCTCCAGGTGCACCAATCGTTTTCATTTGATTCGTTATTTAACGGGTAGAAATTCCTTTAAATCATACTTACAATTCCGGAAATTTGTAGTATCGGCCATATTTCTCCATCTGATCGTTGTAAAATTCACCGCTCAAACAACGTAGGAACCACTTGATCTGATAAAGCTATGGCCAGTGTGAGTAAACCCGTTACTTGACAAAATCAGTTTTATCACCTTCTAAGATACATGTATAATATGCGCCGCATTAGGTGCGCATAAAACTTTATGTCTTTTATTTTCAGAGAGTGTAAACTTATCTTAGTGGTATTTCTATTTGCATGACCCTTATTCTCTGTGCTTTGACGTAAGCTGTAATTGTGTACTTGACGTAATCTGTAATTGTGTATTTGACGTAAGCTGTAATTGTGTACTTGACGTAATCTGTAATTGTGTATCTGACGTAAGCTGTAATTGTGTATTTGGCGTAATCTGTAATTGTGTATTTGACGTAAGCTGTAATTTTGTACTTGACGTAATCTGTAATAAGCTTTGACTGATACTTGTTTGTTTCTTAGGAGATTTAGCATCAGACTTCATTTTCAAACAATTTGTCTGGCAGTTTTGTTAAAAACATGTCTGCATACTTAGGGCTGTTCCAGAAAAAAAGACCTGGGGGGGGGGGGGGGGGGTGTTAAGAACGAGCTCCAATTTTTAGGGGACCACCTATAGAATTTTAATTGTTTTTGGGGGACCACCAACAGAATTTTTATTGCTTTGATACCCCCTACCCACAGAATTTTAATTATATATATTATGTATAGTAACAAATAAGTTTGATTTTTTAAAATTAGGAATGGGAAGGATTGTGTTTAGCTCTTGAACAGTTGAAAATTATGTTGCGATTTAAACAGGAAGTCTTAAGTACATGCAGTCAAGAAAGATATGCCAAAAGAAAGGAAATCCTGTGTTACCTTTTATTACGTTACCCATCTCGCAAAGGCCTTTGTCTGCGAGCCAGGAGACGACGCCTTCTACGTTCAGATTTCTGAACCAGGTTTGTTCCGCCATTTGCATTTGGCGAAAGTATGGAATACTGGAATACTGGAAATTCTGAAAAGTTTGCAAGTTTGCTGGGGGCTTGGGGGCCGCCAGGGCCCCCAGTGGGTCCAGGGCAAAGCCCCCCCCCCCCCCCTGAAGAATTAGTGATTTTGAACGCTTAGAACAGCCCTATTCTAGCCTTACATGTGTGCCAAAAATTTACTAATTATAATGCACAAAATGCATGATTTTCAGTTAACAGTAACTTTTCTAAGTCAAGGACTTGTTTCAACAATATACCCTCAACATATTTCTGTAAGATTCAGACTGAAACAACCTTCGAATTCTGGCAACATTTTTGTTTTTTCATGCCACCATATTTCAACGTTTTGGCACAACATTCACAAAATGCAGACCCTGCAATATCCGGTTTTCGTAGCCAAAGACCCCATCGATCACCATCAGTGTCACATTCAGATAGCCAAACCCATCTCCATTTGTTACCATGTTTGCTTTCTAAGTCCTAAGTATTGTACGCTGGCGGTAAAAACTTCATTTTTCACGCACTATCCCGTGCAGCCGTAATTACGGCGTGTTAATCCCCGAATGAAATCTTGATCTTCGTGACCCTCGTGGAAAGATTGATACTTTGGAGATAAAAAGCGTGCAAAGCGTAAAAATTAAGAAATGCGTGCGAAAGTCCGTGCAAACTTTGACGCGGCAACTTTTAGGCTCACGTGAAAGTCATGAAAAAAGTTGGTGAATAGTTATATAAACGGTCGTCGTTTTAAATCAAACAGTTGAAGTAAATTTCGGTACGTAACGGGATCGAGTATCATCACTGCAATTTTTTTTTAAAGTGACGCTTCCGTGGTTGAAGCTTATTTTTATAATTGGAACTCTTTACAAGGTGCGTATAATAAAATCCAGACATCGCGAAAGTTGCCAAAAATGGCCGGACATTCGGTCTGCACTGCCGGACCGAACATTAAATATGAAACAAACAGGAATCTAGTCCTGGCTTCCAAAACTCTAAATGCCGCTTTTTTATATTTTGCTTTTTCATAGCTCCCGTCCAAATCCAGTATATAAACCGAGAGCGCTGAAGATCTTAAGCTAACAGGAATCTTGCTTCCATTTATCAGTATGCCGCTGTTGATATATTTTTTCTTGTATCCTATCTGATCTATATTGCATTGGATTCGAAAATCCCGAAAAATAATTATTTTGGATAGTGTCCCAAAAATATGGACACAAAAATTATCATCAACCAACCCCTGTTCAAAGCGGAAAAAAAACATTAACAATTATCGGTAATTATTCTGTTGATAAAATAAGTACTGGCCTTGTTTTCGTCATCAATTAAAACCCCCTCAATGAGCTAAAAGAAGTGTGTCGATATCATGGCATCTTAAGTGGAGATCAAAGTTGTCCGAGATTGTCATGGCATTACGTCATGTTTTCGCGCCATATGACAGTCTGATCGTACCGCCTCGGTTCTTTAAATCAGTAAAAAAAAAGTATCTTCTTTAATTTTTTTAAAAGCGAATGTGCAATATCCCGTATAAACTGACAGGTAAATGTGTCAAAAGATAATAGTGGATATCCTCATTTGCCCTCAAGGAATACATTATTGTTTGAGAAGAATATCTTACATAGTGTCGTGTCAAATGAACATCTACAAAGATTCATTTACTTATCAAACTTATTTAAAACCACAGCGACATCATACTGCTTTTTAGGCTGGCGATATTCGCCAGACTATTATAACCATATATCGAGTTTCTGTAAAGTTCAACAGGTGCTGAGACTGACAACACAAAATATAATTTCATGCGCAATTCAAATAGTCCGCCACGTTAATCAGTTTTGCCATAGAGTTGTATAAAGATTGTTAAACTTACCTGTTTCAATAGATCTACTAGCGCGAACATGTTATAATAAAGTTTTATTTTCCTAACGGTAAATACTTGAAAGATAACATTAGAAAATACTACATAATGATGGTAAATTAATTCGCCTCCATGAATGAAATGTCCGTATGAATGGAACTAACTCAACGTTGACCGCTTCGTTATAGATTATGACCTCGGTCTATAAGGAGCTAAGTAAACAAACGCTGATTCCGAGAAACAATCGTCGATATGAATTATACAGCGCATTATTCGACGACCTGACATAACGTGCATAATAAGAAATATGAAATATCAATTAAGATGAACTTATAGTGATATGGATTATGTCAGGTCTTATATTTAGGGCTTAAGTTTTAAGTATCTATTCTTTCAGATCATTTGTTATAGATACTAAGGGACGTAATCGCTGCGTGATTGCCACAGTAACGTGAAACAAATGACCACATTATACCTGTTTTTAGGCTATTTTTATACTAAATTCGTTTTAAACATTCTGACGAATACTGAAAGATATAATGTAAAAAGCGCTTTGTCACCAATTTGCTTTAAGGGTGGGGGTGTAGATGTAGCGAGTGTTGTTTAAACACACGTTTTCAACTTTTTCAGGTTATACTAAGATAGTGGACCCGTATTGGTAATGTGTAACAATTGCACTAACTTTGATACAGTCCTGAATTTAACATATTTCGCACTGTGAGTCATCTTTAAATGACTTTTACCGTGTCGTTGTTGTTTGTTTGTTTGTTTGTTTTTTATTTGTAAATTTTGTATAAGTTATGTCTTTTTTTCCTCCAGCTGAAACAGAGACAAATTTCAAAGTGATAGCTGTTGTGCAAAACGATCACAGAGAATTCATTTTACCAAATATTTTTCTAAATGAAACCTCAAAATATTGTGTAACAATTATAAAACACAAAATGAAATTGGCGATAACAATTTTTCTGGGGAGCCTCGAGTAAAAGGATTTAATCGGAAAGAAATTAAGCTCCAACTTTTGAAAATTATGGCCTTGCTCTATGCATTCATAAAGAACCATAGGGCAGAAGTAAAACCAACCTACCTACATTTATTCCAAACTTTGTAAAAATAAATGCAAAATCAAGAACTTTGACAAATGTAATTTAGTATTTTTTTAAAGATTCAGGTCAAATTCATTTGAAACAGCAAGAAATGACTAAGAAATGCCTAATCAAATAAAACATTTCCGCTTTTGTACGAGAGATCAATGATAATATGTCTTAAAAAACAACAGTTTATCTTACTCGAAAAAGAAAAATAATGAACAAAATTTGGTCCTAGTAGGGTTTGAACCTACGCCCTCCTGAAAAATTAGTTAAAGTAATCTCATGGTAGGAACTGAATACTCTTCAAAAAATACATTATTACGGGTACGTCAATTTTCCTAACCATCGTATTAAGGAAGCAACATGGCTAGACAATAATCATTAACAGTCCGGTTTATAGCGGGTTCGAGCCCAAAATTTCCCTCATACCGATAAGAAAATCGCCCCATTTGATCAATGTTCATACATTCACACATAATGTGTGTGTTCGGTGGGGGGATTGCATATCGAAATATAGATGTTGTGTTTGTTACCTTTATATTTTATCTGATATTATGTCCCTCAATGTTTATTATCGCTTCGTAAGAAACATATATAAACGGTTATGGCACGCCAATTGTCCAATAATAGCGTTAACCCAGGTTTACGGTAAAAAAGTAGAATTAACAATTACAGATAAACAAGGGTTTTCGAACGTAAAACCAGGTTTTTCTAATACGTACCCATATTTTCGGGCGAAAACACGCCCGTGAACCCAGGTTTCAACTAGGTTTTTCAATTGAACTTTGAATTTCGGCCGTTATTTTAAGTTCACGAGTGTGAACCTACGTTTACGGGAGTATACCAGGGTTCTCGGGTGTAAACCATAGCTTACGAACGTGAACATATGTTAATGATCGAGAACTTAGGTTTACGAACGTGAACATGGGTTTACAACCGTAAACATAGGTTAACGCTGGTGAACATAGGATAATGACCAAAAACCATAGTTTTGTTCGAGAAACCACGTTTTTCGAACTTAAACCTACGTTCACGTTCATAAACTATGGTTCACGCTCGTAAACCCAAGTTCATGGTCGTAAACATGGGTCCACGTCCGTATACAATGGTTCTCGGCAATCAAATTATCCAACAATTACATTCTTTGTCGAAAAAATATGATTATCGAATACTAACATAAATTTTTGAGTGAACACACAGTATAACGGGCTTAAACTATAGTTTACTCTCTTGGACCATGTTTACGTCCGATAAACTAGGTTTCTCGATTGAACTTTAACTTGGATGCACAAGTTAATCAAGATCACAACAATACCCTATGCTCGCCTTAGTTTAATATGGAAAACCCATAATATCTAAGATTTTGCAAACATCTTTCCCGCACAGTTTTCATTCAGTGTTTTGTGGTAGCCAGCCTTTCTGTACTTTCAGTACTTTGATTTCTATTTAAGTTCACGAGGTCACGTATCCTATTCCGCCGCACTTACAGAAATCTGTTTGCCAAAAATTGTTTTACTCAATGTATTGAAATAGCTGCCGCTTTTTCATTATTTAAGATTTTTTAATTCTGTTTTTTGTACTTTCTTGTCAAAAGTCTGAATTTTATGACCATATAATGTATTATTTATTTACTTTCACAAATAAATAAATAATTAAGATCGCGCTGTTTGAAATTTTACAAATAATTGTATGAAAATTCGATCGTTTTTATAAAATTTTGCCTACATTTCTGTCGATACCTTATTAAAATCGTTATAGAATTCAAACTGTATTACTTCTCAAGCGGTGTTGAAAATTTGAAGCGGTTATATTAAAAAATGAATGCACTACGCGCGTTTTTTTTTGTGTACGTTTCGATAAACAAAGGTAACGGCGATGTAGCCTAAATTAGATATTATTATTACGATAGGTGACGCACGTGTTCGTGGAATGGAAAATTACTGGCATGACGTTTTGATATCTTTACGTTTCGCGGGTAAATTCCAGTCAATCCAGGTTATTTTTAGGGATGTAATTTCTGAATTTGGTTACGAAGTAAAATCCACTCGCCCGATCGGCCGAGTACACAGAGAGGTTCACTCGTCCCTATCCAGACTTTAACTCGCCAATACTCGAATAAGACATAACTCGCAATATACGTGACGTCTACATGTTCTTCCTGTTTGATGATAAAATTGCATGCAAGAAATCGAGAAATGCACAGTATGGGGAACTTTTCGGCGCATGTAAAATTTATGAAAAACGTGACAGTTGTTTTCATTGAAGAACAGCGCCTACGCGGGCCAATCAAAATTGTCGTTACCTATGCGCTGCATATGTGATAAATAGAGTCGATTGTGTTTGTCGGCGATCGATTGATTTTTCGACCTTTGTTAAATGATTGTTGAATGATGACAACCTACCCCCCCCCCCCCCCCCCCCACCACTAATAAAATATACTCGCATAGAAAATCTCAAGAAACATTTTTATATGTTTTAGTGTGCAAAATACCCCACACCAACAGAATTAAAATACCAATTACACCCCCAACCAAGGAAATTTAAATACCAAAAATACCCCCCACCTAGAGAAAAAAAATAGGTACTCGTTCCGACTCCCCAGGCCTTTTTTCCTGGAACAGCCCTTATTTAGGTAGCACCGTTTTTATGTACAAATAATCAAATGGTATTATTGGAGTCTAAACATCGTCAACCACACTACATTTTTTATTTAGCTGGCCCTTATCCGCGTTATGCTCTAGTTGCCAACAAGAATGAAACAGGATTCTATTTTAAGAAAGGACCGATCGATGTGGTGTTTATTAGCTCACCTGAGCCAAAGGCTCATAGTAGAGCTTTAGTGACCGCTCGATGTCCGTCATCAGTCGTGCATCAGTCAACAATTTCTAAAAAAAAAATCTTCAAAACCGCTGGACAGATTTACACCAAACTTCACAGGGCCTCTTTTCACCCCAGAGACATAATTTGAACAAACTTGTTAGAGAACCACTGGGCAATGCTACATACCAAATATCAAAGGCCTAGGCCTTGAACTATCAGACAAGAAGACTTTTAAAGTTTTTCCTATGTATGTCTATGTAAAAACTTGGGACACCAGGGTAGGGCCTCTTTTCACCCTAGGGGCATAATTTGAACAATCTTGTTAGAGAACCACAAGGCAATGCTACATACCAAATATCAAAGGCCTAGGTCTAGTCGTTTCAGACAAGATTTTTAAAGTTTTTTTCCTATATACAAGACTATGTAAAACTTGGGACCTCCAGGGCAGGGCCTCTTCACCCTAGGGTAATAATTTGAATAATTTTGGTAGAGGATCACAAGGCAGTGCTACATACCAAATATCAAAGGCCTAGGTCTTGTGGTTTGTGACAGGAAGATTTTTAAAGTTTTTTCCTATATAAGTCTATGCAAAACTTGTGACCATCGAGACGGGGCCTCTTTTCACCCCAGGGGCATAATTGGAACAATCTTAGAGGACCATAAGATGATGTCACATGCCAAATATCAAGGCTCTACACCTTGCAGGTACGAAGGTAAAAAAAAAGAAAACTTTTCAGTCCAAAACAAACCCAAAAATTCCACTTCGTTTTCAAATTCCCCGAATTAAGGTTTTTGCCATTTTTTATTTTAAAACATAAAAAAAATTAAAGGGAAAATTATTTTAGGGGTTTGAAAAAAAACAGTTTTCCCCCAAGGCCCGGGGGAAACAAATAGTTTTTTTTTATTAAAATTTACTACTTTTAAAGGTTTTTTTAATTTTTTTTACTATAGATTTTTTTGTTTTTTTTCCCAAAAGAATTTTTTCCACTTTAGAAAAAACCAAAAAAATGTTTCTTTTTTTAAAAAAAAAATTGAAATAAAGGGGAAAATTTTACTTTTTTCCCTTTTTTAATTTCTTTTTTTCAAATTTTCCCCCCCTTTTTTTGTAAAAATCATTTATTAGATTTCAAAAATTCTCGAAACGCTATAAAATAAACACGGTGGAAAATGCCGGAAAGGGAAAAATTTACTATTTAAGACACTTTTGCAGTCGGGTTTTTTTTTTTTTTTTTTTTTTTTTTTTTTTTTTTTTTTTTTTTTTTTTTTTTTTTTTTTTTTTTTTTTTTTTTTTTTTTTTTTTTTTTTTTTCGATCTAAAATTCCAAAAACACAAGAAATTGAGCGTTTTCAGCCATTTGTTACCGTTTTACATCATAAAGAATAGATTATGGCATTTCCATTCATTTTCGAGGGGTTTCAGAAAATAACATGTATTGCCCCTTATAGGCTGAACACCACTAAATCCAGCTGTTCTTTATTTCATATAAAATCCACTCACTTCATAACGGTGTTTCGACATTTTCTAGCATATCAGATTTTCAGAGCACTTATATTCCCATAAAGAACTAGATCGCTACTTAGAAAAAACAAAAAAGAAAAGGGGTGTTAATCTTTTATATAAGAAAACTCAGTGCGTTAAATACAACCCCTGAATTACTACTTTTCGCTTCTTTCAATTTCTCTTTTCCGTGACTTAAATTCTTACGCGCCATTTTTATCTAGCATGCGATAGGAACATGCCGATTTCATTAGAATGCAAGTGATACATACTGAAACGCGGTAGGGTAAAAGTAAGCACGTTGCTGCCGAGAAAATGCACTAGGAAAGGAAAAAAGATTAGTACTATTTATATTTGGACTACTTGTGACTAGACCTGCGGAGGCTTACATTCTATTTGGTAGTGATCAGCCTATAAGAGAAATATTTTGTTTGATTTTTCCATGAATTTGCATTCATTCTCAAGGTACGCCTATTTCACAATGATTCTGCTTTGTTTTGGTGCAAAATATTGAGAAAATATAGAGAAATGACAATTCATTACAGGTCACCCCCATCCCCAAAAATATGCAAAATTTAGCCCTGTGCAAGCAATATTTCAATTAATTTTACCTTATTCGTGGAATTTACATTTAACATCCATTTAATCGTTACGATGTTTGTCATTTTCATTCAGAAACATGCTAATTTCAATATTATTTAGACAACTGAAGTGCTAAAATGCGAGAGAAGACATTTACTAGGTCCTAAAACGAACCAAAATAGTCCACCTGGTCGAAAATTCGATCTAAATTCCAAAAACACAAGAAATTGAAGCGTTTTCAGCCATTTGTTACCGTTTTACATCATAAAGAATAGATTAATGGCATTTCCATTCATTTTTCGAGGGGGTTCAGAAATAACATGTATTGCCCCTTATAGGTTGAACTACCCTAATCAGCTAGCTGTTCTTTATTTCATATAAATCCACTCATTCATAACGGTGTTTCGACATTTTCTAGCATATCAGATTTTCAGAGATTATATCCCATAAATAACATAGATTCTGCTACTTTAGAAAAAACAAAGAAAAGGGAGGTGTTATTACTTTTATTAGAAAACTAACAGTTCGTTTAATACACCCGCTGAATTTACTACTTTTCGCTTCTTTCAATTTCTCTTTTTCGTGACGTTAAATTTTACGCGCCTTTTTTATTAGCATGCGATAGGAACATGACGATTTCATTTGAATGCAAAAGTGATATACTGAAACGCTTCTAGGGTAAAAGTACAGCACGTTGTGCCGTGAAAAATGCACTAGGAAAGAAAAAAAAAAGATTAGTACTATTTATATTTGGGACTACTTGTGACTGACTGCGGAGGCGTTACATTCTTTTGGTAGTGATCAGCCTATAAGAGGCAATAAAATTTTTTTTTGTTTTTTGATTTTTTCCACGAATTTGCATTCATTCTCAAGGTAACACTATTTCACCATGATTCTGCTTTGTTTTGGTGCAAAATAATGAGGAAAAATGTAGAGAAATGACAATTCATTACTGGTCCCCCCATCCCAAAATATGCAAAAT
Organism: Mercenaria mercenaria; assembly: GCF_021730395.1. Lineage (NCBI taxonomy): Eukaryota > Metazoa > Mollusca > Bivalvia > Venerida > Veneridae > Mercenaria > Mercenaria mercenaria. The sequence goes on from NC_069372.1 coordinate 8,902,870, forward strand.
TTAGCCCTGTGCAAGCAATATTTTCAATTAATTTTTACCTTATTCGTGGGAATGTACATTTAACATCCATTTATACGTACGATGTTTGTCATTTTCATTCAGAAAACATGCTAATTTCAATATTATTTACACAACTGAAGAGCTAAAATGCGAGAAAAGACATTTACTAGGTCCTAAAACGAACCAAAAATAGTGCTACTTGTCGAAAATTTCGATCTAAATTCCAAAAAACACAAGAAATTAAGCGTTCTCCCCCCCCCCCCCCCCCCCCCCCCCCCCCCCCCCCCCCCCCCCCCCCCCCCCTCCCCCCCCCCCCCCCCCCCCCCCCCCCCCCCCCCCCCCCTTCACTCCCCCCCCCCCCCCCCCCCCCCCCCCCCCCCCCCCCCCCCCCCCCCGCCTGCCATTTGTTACGTTTTACATAAAAGAATTGATAATGGCATTTCCATTCATTTTCGAGGGGTTCAGATAAATAACTGTATTGACCTTATAGGCTGAACACCACTAAATCAGATGTTCTTTATTTTCATATAAAAATCCACTCACTTTCATAACGGTGTTTCGGACATTTTCTAGCATATCAGAATTTCAGAGACTTATATTCCATAAATAACTAGATCGCTACTTTAGAAAACCAAAAAGAAAAGGGGGGTGTTAAAACTTTTTTATAAGAAACTACAGTTCGTTAAATACAAACCCGTGAATTTACTTCTTTCGCTTCTTTCAATTTCTCTTTTCGTTGACATTATAGCTTACCGCCGCATTTTTATCTAGCATGCGATAGGTACATGCGATTTCATTAGAATGCAAAGTATGATACAATACTTGAACGCTCTAGGGTAAAAGTAAGCACGCGCTGCGAGAAAATGCACTGAGGAAAGGAAAAAAAGATTAGTACTATTTTATATTTGGACTACTTGTGACTAGACCTGCGGAGGCTTACATTCTATTTGTTAGTGTCGCTATAAGAGAATTTTTTTGTTTGATTTTTCACGAATTTGCATTCATTTTCAAGGTACACCTATTTCACAATGATTGGCTTGTTCTTTGGTGCAAAAATTGAGAAAATGTAGAGAAATGACAATTCATTACTGGTCACCCCCATCCCCAAATATGCAAAATTTAGCCCTTGTGCAAGCAATATTTTCAATTAATTTTACACGATTCGTGGGAATTTACATTTAACATCATTTATTTCGTTCCGATGTTTGTCAATTTTCATATTTTCCAGGAAAACATGCTAATTTCAATATATATTTACAAAACTGAAGTGCTAAAATGCGAGAAAAAGACATTTACTACGTCCTAAAACGACCCAAAATGTGATACCTGGTAGCCCTTACGCTCTAAATTCCAATAAAACACAAGAAATTTAAGCGCGGGTTCTCGCCATTTGTTTTACCGTTTTACATCATTAAAAGAATAGATTAATGGCATTTCCTTTCATTTTCGAGGGTTTCAAGAAAATACATGTATTGCCCCTTATAGGCTGAAACACCACTAAATCCAGCTGTTCTTTATTTCATATAAAATCCATCACTCATAACGGTTGTTTCGACTTTTTCTAGCATATCAGATTTTCAGAGACTTAATTCATAAAATAACTAGATCGCTACTTAGAAAAAACAAAAAGAAAGAGGGGAGTTAACTTATATTATAAGAAAACTACAGTTCGTTAAATACAACGCTGAATCTTACTACTTTTGCTTCTTTCAATTTCTCTTTTCGTGACATGAAATTCTTACGCCGCATTTTTATTAGCATGCCGATAGGAACATGCCGATTCATTTGAATGCAAAGTGATACATACTGAAACGCTCTAGGTTAAAAGTAAGCACGTTGCTGCGAGAAATGCACTAGGAAAGGAAATAAAAGATTAGTACTATTTATATTTGGACTATTGTGACTAGACCTGCGGAGGCTTACTTTCTATTTGGTAGTGAGCATCAGCCTATAAGCGAATTTTTTTGTTTGGATTTTCCACGATTTTGCATTCATGCTCTAGGTACCACCTATTTCACAATGATTCTGCTTTGTTTTGGTGGCAAATATTGAGAAATTGTATAGAGAAATGACAATTCATTACAGGTCACCCCATCCACAAAAATATGCAAAATTTTTTTAACCCGGTGCAAGATATTTCAATTAATTTACCTTATTCGTGGAATTTACTTTTAAACATCCAATTTTATTCGTTACGATGTTTGTCATTTTCATTCAGAAACATGCTAATTTCAATATTATTTACACAATCGAAGTTGCTAAAATGCGAGAAAAGACATTTACTTGGTCCTAACGAACCCAAATGTGTGCTACCTCGGTCGAAATTACGGATCTAAATTCCAAATACTCTAGGAAATTTAAGCGTTCTCAGCCATTGGTTACCGTTTTAACATCATTAAGAATATGATTAATGGCATGTCATTCATTTTCGAGGGGTTCAGTAAATAACATGTATTGCCCCTTGAGGCTGAAACACCACTAAATCCAGTGTTCTTTATTTCAATTATAATCCACTACATCATAACGGTGTTTCGACATTTTCTAGCATATCGATTTTCTGAGACTTATATTCCATATATCTAGATCGCTACTTTCGAAAAAAACTAAAAGAAAAGGGGGGTGTTTACTTTTATATAGAAAATACAGTTCGTAAAGACAACCCGCTGAATTTACTACTTTTCGCTTCTTTCAAATTTCTCTTTTCGTGACATTAAATTCTTACGCCGCCATTTTTATTTAGCTTGCGATAGGAACATGCGATTTCATTACGAATGCAAAAGTGATACATACTGAAACGCTCTAGGGTAATGTAAAGCACGTTGCTGCCGAGAAAATGCCAATAGGAAAGGAAAAATAGATTAGTACTATTTATTTTTGGACTACTTGTGACTAGACCTGCGTGGCTTACATTTTATTTGGTAGTGATCAGCCTATATGAGAATTTTTTTGTTTGATTTTTCCACGAATTTGCATTCATTCTCAAGGTTACACCTATTTCACAATGATTCTGCTTTGTTTTGGTGCAAATTATTGTGAAATGTAGAGAAATGACAATTCATTACAGGTCACCCCCATCCCAAAAATATGCAAATTAGCCCTGTAGCAACGGCAATATTTCAATTAATTTACCTCTTATTCGTGGGAATTTACATATAAACATCCATTTATTCGTACGATGTTTGTCATTTATTCAGAAACATGCTAATTTCAATATTATTTACACAACAGAAGTGCTAAATGCGAGAAAAGACATTTACTAGGTCCTAAAACGAAACCAAAATAGTGCTACCTGGCGGAAATTTCGAATCTAAATTCAAAAAACAAGAAATTTAAGCGTTCTCAGCCATTTGTTACCGTTTTACATCTTAGGAAAAGAATAGATTAATGGCATTTCCATTCATTTTCGAGGGGTTTCAGAAAATAACTGTATTGCCCCTTATAGGCTGAAACACCAATAAAATCCAGCTGTTTCTTTTTTTCTTATAAAAATCACTCAACTTCATAACGGTGTTTCGACATTTTCTAGCATATCAGATTTTCAGAGACTTATATTCCCATAAAATAACTAGATCGCTACGTTAGAAAACAAAAAGAAAAGGGCGGTGTTACTTTTATATAGAAAACTACAGTTCGTTAAATTTTACAACCCGCTGAATTTACTACTTTTCGCTTCTTTCAATTTTCTTTTCGTGACATTAAATTCTTACGGCCGCATGTTTACTAGCATGCGATAGGAACATGCCGATTCATTAGCATGCAAAGTTTGATACATACTGAAACGTCAGGGTAAAAGTAAGCACGTTGCTGCCGAGTAAATGCACTAGGAAAGGAAAAAGAATTAGTACTATTTATATTTGGACTACTTGTGACTAGACCTGCGGGGCTCTACATTCTATTTGGTAGTGATTCAGCTATAAGAGAATTTGTTTTGTTTGATTTTTCCACGAATTTGCATTCATTTCTCAAGGTTACACCTATTTCACAATGATTTGCTTTGTTTTGGGGCAAATATTGAGAAAAATGTTAGAGAAATGACAATTCATTACAGGTCACCCCCATCCCCAAAAAATATGCAAAATTTAGGCCCTGTGCAAGCAATATTTCAATTAATTTTATTATTCGTGGAATTTACATTTTAACATCATTTATTGTACGATGTTTGTCATTTTCATTCCAGAAACATGCTTAATTTCAATATTATTTCCCACTGACACTAGTCTAAAATGCGAGGAAAATCCCTTACTATGACCTCAAAAACGCCACCCCCCCCCCCCCCCCCCCCCCCCCCCCCCCCCCCCCCCCCCCCCCCCCCCCCCCCCCCCCCCCCCCCCCCCCCCCCCCCCCCCCCCCCCCCCCCCCCCAACCCCCCCCCCCCCCCCCCCCCCCCCCCCCCCCCCCCCCCCCCCCCCCCCCCCCCCCCCCCCCCCCCCCCCCCCCCCCCCCCCCCCCCCCCCCCCCACCCCCCCCCCCCCCCCCCCCAACCAAAATAGTGCTACCTGGTCGAATTTCGATCTCTAAATTCCAAAACACAAGAAATTAAAGCGTTCTCAGCCATTTGTTACGTTTTACATCATAAAGAATAGTTAATGGCATTTTTCCATTCATTTTCGAGGGTTTCAGAAAATAACTGGTATTGCCCCTTATAGCTGAACACCACTAAAATCACGCTGTTCTTTATTTCATATAAAAATCCACTCACTTCATAACGGTTTGTTTCGAATTTTCTAGATTCAGATTTTCAAGAACGTATTATTCCCATAAATAAACTAGATCCGCTACTTTAGAAAAAAACAATAAGAAAAAGGGGGTGTTAACTTTTATATAAGAAAACATACAGTTCGTTTTTAAATACAACCCGTTGAATTTATACTTTTCGCTTTCTTTCAATTCTCTTTTCGTGTGACATTAATTTTACGCCGCCATTTGTATCTAGCATGCGAAAAATAAAGGAACATGCCGATTTCATAGAAGCAAAGTGATACATACTGAAACGCTCTAGGGTAAAGTAAGCACGTTGCTGCGAGAAAATGCACTAGGAAAGGAAAAAAGATTAGTACTTTTATATTTGGACTACTTGTGACTAGGACCTGCGAAGGCTTACTTTCTATTTGGTAGTGTTTAGCTATAGAGAATTTTTTTGTTTGATTTTTCCACGAATTTTGCATTCTTTCTCAAGGTACTAACTATTTCAACAATGATTCTGTTTGTTTTGGTTGCACAATATTGAAGAAATGTAGAGAAATGACAATTCATTACAGGTTCACCCCCATCCCAAATATATGCAAAATTTAGCCCTGTGCAGCAATTATTTCAATTAATTTTACCGTCCTATTCGAGGAATTTACATTTAACATACATTTATTCGTTCGCTGTTTTTATTTTCATCAGAAACATGCTAATTTAATATTTATTTACCAAACTGAAGTGCTAAAATGGCCGAGAATCGACATTTACTAGGTCCTAAACGAACCAAAATGTGGCTACTGGTCGACGAAATTTCGATCTAAATTCCAAAAACACAAGAAATTTAAGCGTTCTAGCCATTTGTTACCGTTTTACTCATATAAGATTAGATTAATGGGCATTTCCTTCATTTTCGTCGGGGTTTCAGAATATAACATGTATTGCCCCTTTATAGGTGAACACCACTACATCCAGTGGTCTTTAATTTCATATAATCACTCACTTCATAATCGGTGTTTCGACATTTTCTCGGCATATCAGATTTTCAGAGACTTATATTCCCATAAATAACTTAGTTCGCTACTTTAGAAAAAACAAAAGAAAAGGGGTGTTAACTTTTATATAAGAAAACTACAGTTCGTTAAATACAACCCGCTGAACTTACTACTTTTCGCTTCTTTCCAATTTCTCTTTCGTGACATTAATTCTTACGCGCCATTTTTATCTAGCATTGCGATTAGAATACATGCCGATTTCATTAGAATGCAAAGTGATACATACTGAACGCTTAGTGTAAAAGTAGCACGTTGCTGCCGAGAAAATGCATAGCGAAAGGAAAATAGATTAGTACTATTTATATTTGGACTACTTTGTGACTAGAACCTGCGGAGGCTTACATTCTATTTGTAGTGGATCAGCCTAATAAGTGAATTTTTTTGTCTTGATTTTTCCACGGAATTCTTGCATCATTCTCAAGGTACACCTATTTCACAATGACCCCCCCCCCCCCCCTGCTATCTCCTTTTTGGTGCAAATATTGAGAAAATGTAGAGAAATGGACAATTCATTACAGGTCACCCATCCCCAAAAAATATGCAAAAATTAGCCCTTGTGCAAGCATATTTCAATTAATTTTACATTATTCGTGGAATTTACATTTAACATCCAGTTTATTCGTTACGATTGATGTTTGTAATTTTCATTCAGAAACATGCTTAATTTCAATATTATTTAACAACTGAGTGCTAAAATGGAGGAAAAGACATTTACTAGGTCCTAAAACGAACCAAAAATTGTGCTACCTGGTCGTCGAAATTTCGAATCAAATCCAAAAACCACAAGAAATTTAAGCGTTCTTCAGCCATTTGTTACCGGATTGCATCATAGGAAGAATGGATTAATGGCATTTCCATTCATTTTCGAGGGGTTTCAGCAATAACATTGTATTGCCCTTATAGGCTGAACACCTCAAATCCAGCCTGTTCTTTGTTATTTCCATATAAAATCCACTCCACTTCATAACGGTGTTTCGACATTTTCTAGCATTCAGATTTTCAGAGACTTATATTCCATAAATAAAGAGATCGCTACTTTAGAAAAACAAAAGAAAAGGGGTGGGTCGTTACTTTTATATAAGAAAACTACAGTTCGTTTATATACACCCGCTGATTTACTACTTTTCGTTCTTTCAATTTCTCTTTTCGTGACATTAAATTCTTACGCGCCAATGTTACTCTAGCATGCGATGGAACATGCCGATTTCATTAGAACTGCAAAGTTGATACATACTGAACGCTCTCGGGTAAAAGTAAGCACGTTGCATGCCGAGAAAATGCATTGGAAAGGAAAAAAAGATTAGTACTATTTATATTTGAGCACTACTTGTGACTAGACCAGCGGAGGGCTTCAGTCTATTTTGTAGTGATCAGCCTATAAGAGAATTTTTTTGCTTTGATTTTTCACGAATTTGCATTCTCTTCTCAAGGTACACTATTTTCACAATGTTTCTGCTTTGTTTTGGTGACCAATCAAGCGAAATGTAGAGAAATGACAATTCATTACAGGTTACCCCCATTCCCAAAAATATGCAAAAATTTAAGCCCTTGTGCAAGCAATATTTCATTTAATTTTACCTTATCCGTGGTAATTTACATTTAACATCATTTATTCGTTACGATGTTTTGTCATTTTCTTCAGAAACATGCTAATTTCAAATTATTTTACACAACTGACAGTGCTAAAAATGCGAGAAGAAAAGACATTACTAGGTCCTAAAACGAACCAAATTAGTGCTACCTGGTCGAAATTTCGATCTAAATTCCAAAAACACAGAAAGTTAAGGCGTTCTCAGCATTTGTTACCGTTTTACAATTCATAAAGAAAGATTAATGGCATTCCATCATTTTCGAAGGGGTTTCAGAAAATAACATGTATTGCCCCTTATAGGCTGAACACCACTATATCCAGCTGTTCTTTTTTCATATTAAAATCCACTCACTTCATACGGTGTTTCGACATTTTCTCAGCATATCGATTTTCAAGAGACTTATATTCCATAAATAACTAGATCGCTACTTAGAAAACAAAAGAAAAGGGGGTGTTAACTTTTATATAAAGAAAACTACAGTTCGCGTTAAATAAACCGCTGAATTTATACTTTTCTCGCTTCTTCAATTTCTCTTTTCGTGACATTAAATTCTTTACGCCGCCATTTTTCTCTAGCATGCGATTGGAACATGCGATTCATTAGAATGCATAAGTGATACATACTGAAAAACGCTTCTAGGGTAAAAGTAAGCACGTTGCTGCGAGAACATGCACAGGAACAGGAAAAAAGGATTAGTACTATTTATATTTGGACTACTTGTGGACTAGACCTGCGGAGGGTTACATTTATTTGGTAGTGATCAGCCTTTAAAAAATCGAACACGAAAAAATCTAACAATGTGGAATATGGCGTAAGTCTTGGAAAATAAGCTGCCAGAATAAAATATCATCATGGATTCAATAGAAATAGCTAGGAAATATTGATCTAGGAGCTGCATAGCATAACAAAATGGATGGAAGTTGAAACACAACTGGCTTGGCTTGAAGTGGGGGAAAGTACTTCGACGAAAAGTGGCATATTACGTAAGTTGAGTGATGTCTTGTGATAATTAACTAAGACAACAACCAAGCTAAATGTGCTGCCTCGCCAGTAAAAATCTACCACACGATAGTGAACCAATGGAAAAAAGTAAGAAGAATAACATAGATACACGAATGCAGGCCCCCAGCAACCATGCTGACATTTAGGTAACATTATTTCTTTTTGCAGATTTTATTTCTAGCTAGCCTGTTCTATATACGATTGTCTCGCTGTTCATGACTCGTGTATCACTGTTATGGCTCTTGAGTATTAGTATAAATCAGTATTTGTAAAAGGCAGCAAGGGAGGGTAATTAAAGAATACATTTCAAGGGAGATAATTTATCTGGAAAAAAAAAGAAGTTCGGCACTGTGAGTGATATCGATTTATATCTCACTGCTATTTTCCAGTATTTCACCAATAAGCATAAAATAAAACATTTATTATAATATTGAAATCAAGGCAATGAATTTCAGTTGACCTTTTAAACAGTAATGGCAGTCACTGTACTCATTTTGAATTTCCAGGAGGATTGGTTTTGTTTTTCTTGCGTTATCGTCAAACTGACACAAGTATAGGCCATATTGCAACATTCAAGCTTTTCATTGTAGAGAAAGACCCTAGGTGCATTATCTTTTGGCACGTATGGACACCTGACTTTCCAAATGTCAGCTGGATGGCTTCCTCAAATGAAATAACTTTACTTCGAATAGTGGATTTATTTGCCATCTCTTTACTATGCTGCCCAACAACAACAACAATATTTTGAACTTTAATTACTCAATAACAGCAGTAATGATTGTCAACAATGAACAAGAAATCTTAAAATCTTTTTAGTCATATCCATATATCTATTCTATTTCTCATTACGCTAAGTAAGTTTCTCCATGTTTTTAGCTCACCTGAGCACGAAGTGCTCAAAGGTGAGCTTTAGTGATCACCCTGTGTCCGGCGTCCGTCGTCGTCCGTCGTCCGTCCGTCCGTCGTCAACAATTTGACTGTTAACACTCTAGAGGTCACATTTTTGACCCAATCTTAATGAAACTTGGTCAGAATGTTACCCTCAATAAAATCTTGGACGAGTTCGATATTGGGTCATCTGGGATCAAAAACTAGGTCATCAGGTCAAATCAAAGGAAAAGCTTGTTAACACTCTAGAGGTCACATTTTTGGCCCAATCTTAATGAAACTTGGTCAGAATGTTACCCTCAATAAAATCTTGGACGAGTTCGATATTGGGTCATCTGGGGTCAAAAACAAGGTCATCAGGTCAAATCAAAGGAAAAGCTTGTTAACACTCTAGAGGTCACAATTTTGGCCCAATCTTAATGAAACTTGGTCAGGATGTTACCCGCAATAAAATCTTGGACGAGTTCGATATTGGGTCATCTGGGGTCAAAAACTAGGTCACCAGGTCAAATCAAAGAAAAAGCTTGTTAACACTCTAGAGGTCACATTTTTGGCCCAATCTTAATGAAACTTGGTCAGAATGTTAATCTTGATGATCTTTAGGTCAAGTTTAAATCTGGGTCAGATGGAGTCAATAACTAGGTCACTAATTCATACCAAAGGAAAAGCTTGTTAACACTCTAGAGGCCACATTTATGACTATATCTTCATGAAACTTAGTCAGAATGTTAAACTTGATGGTCTTTAGGTCAAATTCGAATCTGGGTCATGTCAGGTCAAAAACTAGGTCACCGGGTCAAATCAAAGGAAAAGCTAATTAACACTGTAGAGGCCACATTTATGACCATATCTTAATGAAACTTGGTCAGAATGTTAATCTTGATGATCTTTAGGTCAAGTTTAAATCTGGGTCAGATGGAGTCAAAAACTAGGTCACTAGGTCATACCAAAGGAAAAGCTTGTTAACACTCTAGAGGCCACATTTATGACTATATCTTCATGAAACTTAGTCAGAATGTTAAACTTGATGGTCTTTAGGTCAAGTTCGAATCTGGGTCATGTCGGGTCAAAAACTAGGTCACGGGGGTCAAATAAAAGGAATAGTTAGTTAACACTTCAGAGGCCACATTTATGACCATATCTTAATGAAACTTGGTCAGAATGTTAATCTTGATGATCTATAGGTCAAGTTTAAATCTGGGTCAGGTGTGTTAAAAAACTAGATCACTAGGTCAAATCAAAGGAAAAGCTTGTTAAGACTCTAGAGGCCAGATTTATGACTGTATCTTCATGAAACTTAATCAGAATGTTAATCTTGATGATCTTTAGGTCAAGTTCGAATCTGGGTCATGTGGGGGCAAAAACTAGGTCACCGGGTCAAATCAAAGGAAAAGCTAGTTAACACTTTAGAGGCTACATTTATGACCATATCTTAATGAAACTTGGTCAGAATGTTGATCTTGATGATCTTTAGGTCAATAGGTCAGGTGAGCGATACAGGGCCTTCATGGCCCTCTTGTTTTCATTTGTCGGCATAAAATTTAACAAAGTTCTAAGCATTATAACAATACTTAATAACATTGACTTTGCCACTTAATATCCTCAGTAATAAATATTCTCTTTCACAAAAGCAACCGTTTTTATATTACTCTCAATTTTCTGCATGTAACTGTTCACTGCAACAAACTTTCTCAGTTATACCCATACTCTTTAACAAAACACAACCAATGTCATATTCATGTCTATTTAGCTCACCTGAACTTTGTGAGCTATTAGTATGAGTGGATGGTCCGGCGTCCATCGTCCTGTGTCACTTATTACTTCATTTGTCTTAAACATCTTCTCCTCTGATACTACAGGTAACAATTATACAAAACATGGTCAATAGCTTTCTGGCATAGACTTTTCAGTTTGTTCAAATGGTAACCTTGGTCCTTCTTGGGGGCTGCCTGAGTTAAAAGAAATAGAAAAACTTTAAAGAACTTCTTCTCATGAACCCATTAATGGATCTTCGTCAAATATAGTCTGTAGCATCATTATAAGATCCTCACCTACTTTTGTTCACATTGGGGCACTTGGCCCCTTTTAAAGACTAAAATTAGAAACACCTTAAAACTACCTCTTCTCATGAAACGCTAAATGGATCTTCGTAGCATCATTATAAGGTCCTCTCCTAAATTTATTCAAATGTAAGCACTTGGGCTTTTTCAGGGGCCACTAGAGCTAAAATAGAAAGACCTTTAAAAGACTTTTCAGGAAACGCTCAATGGGTCTTCATCAAACTTGGTCTTGAAGCATTGTAATTATATTTTTTGTTGGGTTTAAAGTCTCACCGACACAGTTATAGGTCATGTGGTGACTTTTCCAACTTTGTTGGTGGAGGGTGTCCCCAGGTGTCCCTTCGTGTATTATTTCATCACGAGCGGGCACCTAGGTAGAACCATCGACCTTCCGTAAGCCAGCTGAATGGCTTTCTGACATGAAGAATACAACGTCCCGAGTTATACTCCCGTATAATTATTATAAGGTCCACTTCCAATTTTATACATATGGGTGCACATGGCCACATTTAGGGGCCGCTAGAGCTAAAGTTAGAAATACAAATCAAACATTATTATAGAATCATTAAAAAGTCCTCTCCTAATTTTGTTCAAATGGGGACGACTGGTCCCTTTTAAGGGCTACCAGAGCCAATGAAATTATAAATGCCTTTAAATGATTCCTTCTCATGAACTACTTTATGGGTCTTCATCATACTTGATTTGTAGCATCATTATAATGTCATTCACAAACATTCTGCAGTTAGTGGCACTTAGCCCCTTTCAGGGGCTACTAGAGTTAAAAATAGATATCCCTTTAAACGACTTTTTCTCATGAACCACTTGATGGATCTTCATCAGACTTGGTCTAGAGATAAGTATAAGGGATTTTTTTTTCTCAAGTTTCGATCGGGGGTACATGGTCCCTTTTAGGGGCCCTTTTGTCTACAAATAGAAATACCTTCTTCTCAAGAACCGCTTCATGGAATTTCATCAAACTTGGCCTGTGGGATCATTAAAAGGTTCTCTCCTAACTTTATTCAACTGGAAGCAGTTTGCCCCTTCCAGGATGCACTAGGGCATTCTTATTAGATTACCATATTTTGTCAGTTGGTGACACTAATAATAATCCGCTATTGCAAACTTGCTTCTCAGAAACATGTTTGCACACCTATAGTGAATCCTGAGGCCGGGGTTCGATCCCCGGAAGCTACTCGGGAATTATCAGAAACGCTTTTCAGTGTTTCCCACCCAACTAGAGGTGTACTGGTCAGGAACCCAGGCAATCCTTGCGTGTATCAGTGCTATACACTGGGCACGTTAAAAAACTAGGCTGTCTATTCGCAACGAGCTAGGCTAAGTTAGCCGGACAAGCCTGTATCTGATTTCTGATCTCTCTGTCGTGGGGGCTTTGTCTCACTCTGTCCCTCTGGTCAGATCGCTCTGTGTCTGTACTAGTAGAGGATGAATTATTCGCCCTGTGTGGCTGCATTTGAACTATGTAAAGCGCCTTTGAACGTGAAATTGATCATGAAAAGGGCGCTATATAAATATGGTATAATAATAATAATAATAATTTAATGAACTTTTTAAAATATTCAATTTAAATTAAGTGCAAACTGTCACGCATATATCAGCTGTGAAAGATGCACATTGTGGTTATCTAAAAAATCATAAAAAAGGAAAAATAGCTTTGAACAATTTAATCAGAAGTATAATAAGTACGTACCAGATTTATCAGTGAGTTCGTAGCTGTTGAATATTTCTTCCATCGTTCTTTTACGTGAGTTACGAATGGCATTATTATTTGACTGCGTCTGGTTGACTTCCGGTTGTTCTCGTCTCAGTGAGTTTGGTGTGGCTGCTGGGTACATAATGTTTGGTTCAGTGTTGCTGGAAATTTGGCTGACTGTTGAAACTTGTGGAGCAAATTTCTTACGAAATCTTCGGAGGTCCGCCTTCTCAGTGACTGAAAAAAAAATCAAATCAAATGAAGAAAGACTGAACAAGATTAAAAAGTATTACTTAGGTCATCCAAATGTACTTAAGTTCAAGGCATTATCTAACACTGAAAGTACGAATGGATTGTTCAGATTATATTATAGACCTAATCATGAAAACTGTCAGGCAAGCGAGCCAAATCTAATAGTATTTTTTTTTCTATCAGTAATACTTTTTTGAGGTGCCTTACTGACTTTTGCACTTCAGTCATCAATGTCATACTTAGTGCGCACTAGAACAAACATATCACGTGACTGGGCTGTTTCTTAATAAAAAATAAGCATATCACACGATACCCAAATTGAAACTAAAATCCATAAGAAGGTTCTTTGGAACCCTGGTAGAAATTTGCTTTTAAGATAAGGTACATATCGAAAAAAGAAGCAATCAAATAAACACAATATAAATTCGTAAGATCTGCATCATATCAGGACTCAAATTACTAGGGGTGTTCATCTATTTAAGGGAAACACCTAATAATTATACCACCATCTCATCTCATGTTTATATTCTGGACCACTTAAATACGCTCTAAATATTACCGAAAATATACTGTGCGCAGAAATCAACAACATTCAAATAATAGATAAATTAAACTTAACTTGAATTCAACCAAAAAAAAAGATAATGGTCTAACAATAGATCATGTAAGAGTAGAACACCCCTTCTCCCTGGACACCCTCTCCCCCGCCCCCCCCCCCCCCCCCCCACACACACCTTAAATTTGACCGCTGTGGTCACCACCCTCACTCCAACCCCTTTGATACTGTTAATTAATCTAATTAATCTGGTACCCTGTCGAAAATCTTCAGTTTTTGAATTATCAAAATCCTTTAGCGAAAATGAAATGTCTTTTTCAAATACTTATTCATTAAACTTTTCATTTATTAGCACGATTTACCATGTAAGCTAATTGCGACAGGTTGTAAGTTCATGTTAAGAAATATTCGTGCAAACATAATCTTTTTTGAAATGATGGACACTATCAATTTCTCATTTTTTTGTCATAAATTTGTCGAGATGAAAGATCAATATTGCTGAAAAATAGTTTATTGCCTGTTCAGTATGAATCCCTAATCACCAGTTATAATATCAAGCGCAATAGTTGAAGTATCTCATTCTGAGCAAGGCAGTTGCGGGTGTGCAAAGATTTACATATATTTTCTTTGTCCTGCAGTGGTAATTTAATGGTAATACTGATGGAGAAAGAAAACTTTAATGGTTTTGTGTAACTGTTCCATTATTTTTTTTTAAATAAGTAATTTTAATAATCTGAAAGCCAGTCATCTAAGTATTGTAAGAATTACCAATATACTGTTTTGAGTGAAAGTTATGACAGAGAAATTAATAAATGGTTTTAAAACTATATGTACAATTTAAAATGTGTGTTTAAAATTTGTATGTATATGTTTGTATGTTTACAAATTAACAAATTAGTATATCCTTAGGACGGCCAGCACATATTTATGCAATCTCGCCAGGCATATGTATGTTTTTGACAACACAGAAAATGACGTCACTCGACCTTCAGCTATTTCCGGAAGTAAATAAAATGAAAGTAGAAATGTTAAACTTGAAAACGAAAGCCGCATTTTGATTCGTAGATAGTCAGGGGTCACGCGCAGGGGTCACCCCGTCTAAATGTACGCGCGTGGACTTTTTTTTTCTTTTTTTTGCCATTGGGGAGCTAATTTTCAGCATTTTATTACGAATTGAAATTACCTGGGCTTTAGTACAGCATGTCAGCTTTTAATCTGTGAAAAAATATTTGAGCTCTGGATAAACAGAAATCCCACAGGGGTCCGTAACGGACCAAGGGTACATTGATAATTTTGGAACTTCATCAAATCGCTCAAAATGTCATTTTGGATGTTGTCTGAGAGTGTCAGTATATGCCTCAGATGTAAGATATAACCGTATTTGAGAGCTGCAGACCGAGACATTTCAGAAATATTTTCAAAATAAGTTTCGTGTAATAAATGTTGTTTCTACGGAAGCGTGAAAGGGCCATCAGACGCTAAATAGAGAATAATAGGTTAGTGCCGTAGATAAGAAAGTTTATCTGGCGAGGTGGAGGAGGTTATCGGGTGAGCCGAAGGCGAACCTGATAACGTCCGGAGCCGAGCCAGATAAACTTTCTCCATCTTAGGCACTAACCTATTATTCTATTTATCTTGTCATTACTTCATTTTCCGATATTTGGCAATTTATTTTACAAAAATACGTGTGCAACAACCGCTTTAATGACGTCATATTCATAATGACGTCACTTTTATAATGACGTGATTACCGGCAAAATCGCAATAACTTCTTCGTTTTTGAATAAAAACTCATTATTTGACCACTCATTTTCTTACTTCGGACATTTCCAACACAATGATGATGGTTTCGTTGCAAAATTTCTTATGACAACAATATCGATCATAAGGTCACATGATCAACTGACCGTATATCAATTTATTTTTCGTTTCGCGAAAGGAGCACTATTACAAACTACAAAACAAAAAATCATTACATTTAGTCTTGAATGATTCTTTTTCAACTCCCAAGAAGTATGTTCTTCAACATTTGTTATACGCAGTATGCATGACGCAGTCATATTTAATATACATCTCCAATTATATCACAATGTTGTTACTAGAGCTAAAATGGCATATTTATAAATTGTTTATCTAATCTTGATACATTTTACAGAACTACTCCTGCTTCGTTCCGATTCTCTGTATATGACTGGCCTTAATCAAAATGTTATGACGATGAAATTCACAGAAATGATAGGTGCATGATTTTTTTCTCCGAAGTTCCCAAAGACATTTTTTCAAATAAACACAAATACTTGGGTCAAAAGGTACCTTTTCTGCAAACTAAGTTATGGCGATGCGTAAAGGAAAATAAATGAGAAGAAGGACTCACCAGAGTATGGACAACTTAGTCTAAGTCCAAATTCTGGCCCATCATTAAATCCACGAATAACAAATAATTTCATCACAACTATGGGCTTATAAATATTAGATGATTTTTTTTCTTTATTATAGTCTCATCTGTGTACAAACAATACATGCACATTATGTACAAAATACTAAGAATTGTTTTAGAATTTGAAAATCTTAATACTGTTTTAACACAATTACCGAGTTCATGAGCTCTTGAAACGATTTTTTAAATCGTAAACAAAAAAAAAACAACTTTTCGCATCCTAACGATTTTTAATTTGATAGTTTTATTTGTTTTTTAGTTTTATTTCAGAAAAAAAAAGCTATTGGACAATTTGGTCCATGTGGCATTTACATACTTGTATAAACATATACAATGAACATGGCAAACATTCATAGCATATTTTCAATATAAACAAATTTTAATGGAGAATGGATATACAATTTTGATATTACCGTGACTAGTGAGTTTTTCTATAGCATCGATTAAATTTTAATGTAAGCCGCTGGTACAGTGTACTAGTACATGTACTATATATAGCTGAACGAAATAATACCTGATTTCCTTTCCCTGTAGAGACCGTTCGTGAGGTCTCGGGTCTGATAGTTAAAGTCCCCAGCCCCAAGGCACATCATGAATTTGTTGGCCTGGGACTGTAGCAAAAGTTGTAGATGTGAAGATGGCAATCTAAAACACGATAAAATACAAATGAATCTCTTGCATTTTCAACCACAAAATAGCATAGTTTATAAAAGAAAATTTACGCAAAACTTGACAAAAAAGAACACTCAATATATCTTTCAGAAAAATAGCATATACTTAAATAAGACTGCAGATTATAAAATAAGGTGTAGAAGCTACTCAGTTTTTAATTTGAAATTATAACCTAATGTTTATATAAACTATTAACCGATTTATATTTGAAATAATTGTGAAAAAATGGCTTCAATTCATGACATTTTATTGATCTAACTTACTGAAACATGCTGTAGGTTGTTTAAAAATGCTGGATACGTGTTTACAGTGTGACTCTGTTTGTTGCAATGTCGCAATTGATGTCGTGTCCTGGTAAACAGTTGATGACGTCTTGACGTTACGTTAAGAACTTACGTCATTGATGTTAATATTTCGTTACAGACAATGATTACTTTGTTCTTTTTTTGTGACAAGTCATTTTTATTCTTTATGGAACCAGCACGCCGGAAAGCAGTTAGATTAAATTTGATGACGCCAGGACACTGTGTTACGGCGTGTAGTGATAGTAGGTTTATAAGCCATTTCCAACAGCTTTGCTGATGGGTTAACCCTTTTGCGACGTGGTTAGGGTGTCCGCCTATGTATCACGATGTCCGGGGTTCGAGCCCCAATAGGGACCTTGGTATTTTCTCTCCTGGTGTCAGAAGTGTTTGACGGTCTCATACGGTGGGCATAGAAGATCATTCTAGAAGAGCCGTTTAGCTCTAAAAAGTACAGGGTGAGGGGTGGGAAGTGTAGTGATAGCAGGTTTATGGGCAATTTCCAACAGCCTTGCTGCTTGGTAAATCCTTTAGCGACGTGGTTAGAGAGTCCACCTTCGGATCACGGGGTTCGAACTCCGGTAGAGACCTGGGCATTTTCTCTCCCGGGATTTACTTTGGACGTTTCTAATATTGAAACAATGCTCTACTAAACATTATTTGTCTACCCGCATAGCAATGATACCAACAAACCCGAATAAATCCATGTGATTCTTTTTCTTTTACATCTGGCATTAGGCCTTTGTTGGATATATCTGCCGGTACTGCGACCGCTTGCCGACATATATCCGACATGAGCATGCCTACTGGGTTTTACTATATATGGTTACGCATATGATTAAGGTTTATTCCATTCATTAATAATCACCACAAACTCATCAGACATTTTTTGTGTGTACTTTGGCCAAGTACACAGTTCCCCAGCTTTTTATTTCTTAATTTTGTATATTGTGGGCATGCGTGTTGACGGAAATTACCGGACTCTTCTCCTCTGGTGATATTTCCGTCCAGCTCAATTCAGTTTGGGACTGACTTGTACTCATTTTCAGAATGCTTTATTTCGTAACTTAAAAAAGAAAAAAAGCACCAGGTTGTGATATTAAAAAATCATCTCTCTTCACATTGTTCTTTCATGACATTGTACTAGTTTTTGATTACCCAGTGATCATATAAAACAAAATAAGCAACAGAATACAAACCACAACTTCTCAGAATGAAATACGCAGAAAAGATTATTATGTTGTACTAGCCACCCACCGGCGGCTCGATGTTTTATTCATCTTGACAGTTATTCTGGTGGTGATATTAAACTTTGATTGCACGTGTTCTTTGCGGCACGCCAAACACGACAGCCACTTGTCATTCTGTAGTGGTACACTCATGATCATCACCTTGTCATTCGGCAGTAGTTACTTGTCATTTCGCGTTGGTAACTTGTCATCCGGAAAAAACCTAGAAAATGGGTGTTACAACTATCTTTAAAAACAAGCAATGTGGTTGCCCTAACTGCATTACAGCTTTTCGAAACACCTAGCGGATAAAAATAAACGGTAACACGTAAAAAAATATTGGAAAATAAGCATTTGTTGAATGTAAATTATAATCTAAATATCAGGCAGAAGTGATTTTTTCATAATTCCACTGTAGTCTAACTTTACTTTAAAAGGTAATTAACACAAAAGAACTTGCAGGAATGCAAAGAAACTTGACAGTATATTATACGTTCCCCCCCCCCCCCCCCCCCCCCCCCCCCACATGAACTTGGTGCAAATAGTTCTGGTAACACCGGTATAAAACAGCTATTCTACAAGATGACAGGTGGACAATTTAGGCCCTGTTTTCACAACTTCATCTGCAAACTTATTCAGTCATTCTCTTCTCAGTATAGTTTTATAAACATAGAATAATAACTATCTTACACTGTAGAAACAAAGTGTGGTCTAAACTCACCTTAATACATGAAGTACCGTGCATACTACTACATTAATTTAATAATATATTTAGACATTAAACACATTGTCTTAGCCTTATATATGTCACTGTCAATTTGTAACTAGATACTTGTTATTTCTCATTTTCTCCATGCAAAAAATGTATAATTACCATCATGGAAATACAAAAGAATACAGTTATTTTGTGGTGCGTCTTTAAAGTAACTTGACAAACAGCCATTATTTACATTGACATTTTAGAGGGAAACAATACAAGTATATATAACTCTCAAAATATACTAAGTATTTAAAATTGAACCCCAAACAAGAGCTGTCACTATTAGTAACAAACGCCCCCGAAGTGTGCCCAAGAATGCTACAGCTGTCTGCGCAAAATATGCCAGAATAGTTTAGGTATGAATCATTTTGTGACCAGATAAAAAAAGTTCTCCAAAGGTAACCTTGACATTGGAGCTAAGGGTCTGGGTCTCATGATAGGGAACAATTGTAACAAGTAATTTTAACACCCCTTGATGAATGGCAGATTTATTGACCTGACAAGAAACATACGATGTTAACCTTTGACTTCTAAGTGTGACCTTGACCTTGAAGCTAGGAATCTTGGTCTTGCGTCTGACACGTCATCTCAATATAGGAAACGTTTATGCCAAGTAATTTTAAAATCTCTTCACCGATGGAAGAGTTATGGAACGGACAAGAAACAGACCGGGTTAACCTTTAACCTCTAAATGTGACCTTGACCTTAGAGTTAGGGGTCTGGTTGTTGTGAATGACAAGTTTTCTCCTTATGGGGAATATTTATGCCAAGTAATTTCGAAATCCCTTGATGAATTAATTAACCTTTGACTTGACTTCTAAGTGTGACCTTGATCTTGGGGCTAGGGGTCTGGGTCTTGCACGTGACACATTGTCTCATTATGGTAAACATTTATGCCAAGTTGTTTCAAAATCCCTTCATGGATGACAGAGAGTTATATACCGGACACGAAAAAGATCCTATTAACCTTTGACTTCTAAGTATGACCTTGACCTTGGAGCTAAGGTCTTGCGCATGACACATTGTCTGATTATGGTTAACATTTGTGCCAAGATATTTCAAAATCCCTTCATGGGTGGCAGAGTTATGGACCGGACACAAAAAGAGACCCTGTTAACATTTGACCTCTAAGTGTGACCTTGACCTTGGAGCTAGGGTCTTGCGCGTGACACATTGTCTGATTATGGTTAACATTTATGTCAAGATATTTCAAAATCCCTTCATGGATGGCAGAGTTACAGCCCGGACAAGAAGTTACAAAATTACGGTCAGACGGACGGACGGACACGCCCATCTTCGGGGGCATAAAAATAAAAGAACTTACTGTAATGTAAATAAAAAGTTATTCGCTGAAACATCGTTTAAAGATGTAAGGGAGTTATTGATTAATAACAAAAACCTTAAATTATCAAATCTTTTTGTTAAAATTCACAAAGTAGATATATGCTTAATAACTTAACGATAACATAATATATTAAGCCGCATTAGCTCTTGTGGGTTTAATTCGTGCGCTATAGTCATTAGACAACCAGAGGAAGAACTGGTCTTGCCTATCGCACGGTTCGTTTGTGTCAGACTTATTATTGCGTACGTTCCTGTTTAGACTTTGTATGTAAACTGCCTGAATTATTCCTTAAAATTATTGCTATTCAACTAACCCTAACCTTTAGTCAGTATATATTGTACACAGGTGCTAGACACATAACCAAATATTTTACTTAATAGGCCTATATATGTATATAAGAGACTTACAAGTCTCTTAATACATATAGGTGCTAGACACATAACCAAATATTTTACTTAATAGGCTTATTTATCGTCACCTTGGCGCAAAAAGTGAATAAGTCCTTCTTTAAGTCAATGCAGTTATCCACTTCTTGCGTTGAGGTGACGATATGTATATAAGAGACTTATAAGTCTCTTAATACATATAGGTGCTAGACACATAACCAAATATTTTACTTAATAGGCCTATATATTTTACTTAATAGGCTATATGTATATAAGAGACTTATAAGTCTCTTATATACATATAGCCTATTAAGTAAAATATTTGGTTATGTATCTAGCACCTGTGTATATTGTACACTCGATACCTGCGCACATCCAGTAGGTAGGATTATGATTGTGGCTCTCATCTATTTGTATAAGAGTAACGTCCCTTTTATTTTACACCGCCATTTGTAACGTTATCTCTGTGAACAGTGTGCATTTTCTGGTACACCAAAGTTGCAAATTTAGTTAAAAGTTTTATTGCAAGTTGCTCAGTTTCACAATTTTTTCTTCTGCCCCAGTTAACATCATACTTTACGTAAGGGTTGGTCTTGGTAAGGGGCAGACATCTGATAGTTTAGGATCAAAGGTCAAGTTCACTTAGATTATCTAGATCATGACTCATGTTGTAAATCGTTACTAAATAAAACATCATACTTAACGTAAGGGTTGGTCTTGGTAAGGGGCAGACATCTGATAGTTTAGGATCAAAGGTCAAGTTCACTTAGATCATGACTCATGTAAATCATTACTAAAATATAGTAAATAAAACATCATACTTAACGTAAGGGTTGGTCTGGGTAAGAGGCAGACATCTGATAGTTTAGGATCAAAGGTCAAGTTCACTTAGATCATGACTCATGTAAATCATTACTAAATAAAACATCATACTTAACGTAAGGGTTGGTCTGGGTAAGGGGCAGACATCTGATAGTTTAGGATCAAAGGTCAAGTTCACTTAGATCATGACTCATGTAAATCATTACTAAATAAAACATCATACTTAACGTAAGGGTTGGTCTGGGTAAGGGGCAGACATCTGATAGTTTAGGATCAAAGGTCAAGTTCACTTAGATCATGACTCATGTAAATCATTACTAAATAAAACATCATACTTAACGTAAGGGTTGGTCTTGGTAAGGGGCAGACATCTGATAGTTTAGGATCAAAGGTTAAGTTCACTTAGATCTTGTTGTAAATCAGTACTAAATGTAAAAAATCTAGTCCTGCTTATAGTTTTAGGTTCTCAACAATATCTAGCTATTTCAATGACAATTTATAAAAAACACATTTCCTATTTTTCAAAATATTACTTCATTTCTTACAGCAATATCTTTCTAGAAATGTTAAGAAATTAATTGAATTTATTACAAAAAAAGATTCTGCTCCATACAATTGTTTCTCCTACTTTTTCTCTTTTGATGCAAGAAAAATGTAAACAAAAGGGAGAACACTACTTCCAATAAAGGGATAAGTTTAAAAATGCATAATTAGCAATGTTTTAGTTACTTTCTCTTTAGTGGTGATAGTAATAGAAAGTGAATAATTGCTTCTCCCATAGAATTTCATAACTTCCATTGCGCATGCGCAGTGATCACTTTACGATTGGAAGTTTTTGAGGCAATTCGCTTGTAAATGCGAGTTGAAAAGGATTTTATTTCTGAAATAATAAAATACTTGCGAGGTGATCCATCATCTGTAGAAATTTCTTTTTGTTTGCTGCTGTATTTATGAAGATTGAAAATCATTTCCAACTTTCTATGTTACTAAATAAGAGCAAAGTTTCACCACCTAATTTGTTCTTAAAGAACATGTCTTTTCCACCAAAAAAATCACGAGTGTATTTATGAATTTTCAAGCGAGCGGTGCCCCATGTGGTTCTGGGACGATCTGTGTATGAAAAGAATTGGAACCACTGCCTTACCTTTGCATGATCGTAAGAGGCGACTAATAGGGTTTTAACACTTGGTTTTGCTGTAACTCTGTGATTCCAGCAGGTATGCAAATTTTGATTCCATACCTCATGTTTTTATTTCGATGTAAATGAGATGTGAAACCAAAATTTGTAGTCCTGTTTGGCGCCATATAACCTATACTGTGTTGGTGTGCCGTAAAACCCAAATAAATAAATAAACAACAAGCGAGCGGCACTTTCTACTTTCAATCGGCGGCCGCCATATTTGTTTACATTAAAGGTCAAGGTCATTGAAATACCTACAATATCTTAATATGAAATTAGGCGCTGCCTATCTGATGGGAAAACCTAGTTTGATACAAATTCTTTCACCATAAATTGTTCTTTCTGATATTTTCAGTATTGACAGTAAGCCTGACAGTTTTGCTCTTGTTATGAAAATAAGGAACATAGGCAAATGTTTTAAAATGTGTCGGTTTAAATGAACGTAGATCTAATCATTTCTTCAAATGTGTCAAGACTAGACTGACGATGGAAAACAGTGTTCATGAGTTAAAGATAAAAGTGATATTTGGGTGCTCAGAATCTAGCTAGTCCCAAAAATGCACCAGAGGCATCATTTACATACTTATATTCAAAACTGTCCAGTATACCCCCTTAGGTACATACCTACACTCTGACTAACATGCCTTTGCTGTCAATTTGTTTCTCTGATACAAATTTCTGAATCTGGGAATGCAAAGTTTCTTTACATTTCATGTGTTACCAATAGTTTTTAAGAAAAAACAAAACAACAATTTACACATTATGCCTGCGTAACATCACACTCAACCTCATGGCGTCAGCACATTTGGATGATGCTGGTGCAACGTCAAGTCAGACGTGACAGTTTTCATGCTTAATAGCAAACCTAGGATTTTCTTTTAAAATTTATCTTTTGAGAAAATGGACATCACAATTAATAGGAAACCGGTATGAAATTACTGGTAGGTGCTATCTAAATGGCAGAGCTCTCTTGATAAATCAACAGTGCCCCATAAAAATTTAAAGAAGTGGCGTTATCGTAAATTAAGCGCAATACCTGGTATTATGGATTCTTTTTATGAAATTTTTAAAATGTTCTATTAAGTTATTAACACAATTATTTGCAATAATGATAATCCATAATTCCTGAATGCAATATCAGTTTGTTATGAATCTGAGACTGCATTAAAATTAAAACTGAACAAGTGAAAAGTTGGCAAAATTATATTCTAAAGAAAAAGAAGTACGTCTACTACAGCACAAAGATGAGGAGAATTAATTTCAACTAAAATAATGTAGATATTTCATATTCTATTAATAAACTTTTGTAGTATAGATACCGGAACTTACATAATCCTGTTATCCTAAATACAGACTATTGCAATTCTTTTAAATGTGTTTATTAATTGTCAAATGACGCTGTTTTAGGAAAGAAGAATGGGGCCAAATTTAGGCCCACTAATACAGCTATGGTAAACTGCTTGTATGGGAGAATGACAATTTGAAACAACCATTTACGTGTAAAATTTCGGCCCGGTATATAGTTTTGGCATTGTCTTTCCGTCCATCCGTCCGGAGCCATATCTAGGAAGTGGTTAAGAATATTTAGATAAAACTTCATAATACATGTTCACCACTATGGGGTTATGCGGCCCGTCAAGTTTCAGTCAGATTGCCCAAGTAATACCAGAGTTATGGCCCTTAGAAGTTCCTAGTGTTAACTATATAGGGTACTATAAAATTAATATGGCAATTTCTGTATCATAACTTGAGACATATTTGACATAGAACTATGAAACTTAAATTGAATTTAGATCACCATATGAAGAAATATTCAAACCTGTCCGATTCGCCAGTAGAGGGTCACTTTTGCCAATAGGGAATCGCCTAGTTTATCACATTTTCTATCCATTTAAGAATAAATTTATTTCTGACAAAACATGACTGTGGTATTAGAAATAAACATTTCAAGGTAGAATATAATGAGAATCAGTATGTTTACATTTCAAACAGGAGATACTAGGTAAAAGATTTAGAATATAGCGCTGGTTTTCACAGTTGTATTTCTATGCATATTTAGCACCAACTATATTTAAAACTAAAATCAAAATACTGATGCATAGAACCTTATTGTATTTATCTAAATTTGCCAGTTCAAACCATTACAACATGAAATCAAGCATTGATTTGAATTTTTAAGCAGAATAAACAACCTTTTGATTATCCCTGAAATGGGTGATCCTCTATTGGTTGAATGATTGCCTCTGTTTGATGGCTAATTTTTCATCCAAGTCAATTAAAAATCACATTATTCTTATGAAAATATGTGTTTCACTCTTCAAAATGGTACCAGGTTTATGTGGTTTTATCTAAGAAACTGTGAGGTATGCTCAAAAATATTCTACTTTGAAGAATTCAAGAGTGCTAAAATACAAGTCAGGAAACAAGACATAACTACTCATGGAACTCAAACGCCATATTATTTTGTCTAAGAATTGCTTAGTGATAAGTCTATATAACTGGATACTGAATATTGAATACCCCCCTATGTTTAAGAGAGATTCACATTTTATTTTCAAGTGATCCGCTATTGGCGAGTTGAATGTACGCTCTGCCTATTTTATTTAAAGAGGCTCTGATATTGATAGGTGGCTCTATAGATAAACATTAAATAACGTCTTATATTCAAGTATCTTTTTCAGACTTTGGGATGGTACCGATTCCGGTAAAATGGGGAAAACTGCATTGTAAATTAAAGAATTGAGGAAAAAAAGATACTGATGCAGTGTTAATTACCGATAGCAGTGAAAGGGGCAGCATGTGTGATACTCATGTCATGGAGAACATACGCCGCTACTGCAGATCAAACTCACGACCCTATTTCTGTGGATCTGCGCTCTCCCTATTGAATTAAACTGGTGGACTTTTGGGTTTAAAGGTTTAGAAAAGTATGAATTTTTATTTTGCAGATCTACAGGAATCCTGGTGTTTCTGTATAAAGATGTCAAGAAGGAGAACAAGCAGGACTAAATTTGCAAAGACAGAACAGACCGAAGAAAAGTTAGTTGAGGATGAAAATAGAACGAGGTAATAGCAAAATGACAGTTTCTCTCAGTCCATGTTTCAATAAAAAATGAAGTTATTTGTTTATATCTAAGTTTATTGGCAGATTTCTCACGATTAATATCACAGGGTCTGCGCAGATGTTTAACCTTCACCCTGCGAAATTTCTAAAATGGACTGGTCCATTTTTCAATTTGGACAGTACCACTTGTTTATTAAAGGGGTGTTCACAGAAAATTTACTGACTGAATAGCAAACAGTGCAGACCATGATCAGACTGCGCGGATGTGCAGGCTGATCTTGGTCTGCACTGGACGCAAAGGCAGAATCACTTGCCAGCAGCAGTCTAAAGGTTAAAAGAAATTTCATTTGATACTAGTTCTTGAAAACTCCTTCCAAATGTTGTAACACTATTTTGGGAGTAGTTGATAAAAGATGCCAGGACTAAGATTTCATGGTTCAAAATTTCTTGAAAGATGTTCCTTATAAATAAAAAATTAAAAAGAGTACTTGACAAACCCTTGAATAGTTTTTGAGTTTTGACTTAGAAACATTGGCAAATAATATTGTCAAAATTTCGGCTGTTTTGTAGATGTAAATTCTCCATTTCTAATTCATTTTAATGCGTTTATCACAAAACAGTAATTGTATATATTAAGCTGATAATATTTCTTAACATTTAATGAATGAAGTCTGCGTTTTTTACAAAAAAAATCGGCAATTTCTGCCATTTTATTTTTCACAAAACACAGAATGTTAGAGAAAACAATGCATTTCTACAATTTTTTTGATATCCAAAAATGACCACGTCTGCTATGAGGGTCAGTGCAAAAGATCCAAGATTGCATGTCAGATGTCGGGGTGTGTCTTATAAGCGAGTGCGCCTAATAAGCGAAAATAGACAGTAGATGTTTGATATGAACCTTGTTAGGTTTTGGGGAATAGTGCAAGTCACGGCAGAATTGTACCCCCATTGTTTTACGTGCTGGATGAAAAGCACACTTTATTATGGTCACATCCGGAAGACTGTCAGTAATTTTAGAGTCCATTGATGGATGGGTTTTTAACCCATGACCTTCAACTTGTGAAAGGCTAACCACTGTGCTATCTAGGACTCGTTAATATTTTAGTGAATTGAGCTTTTATATTTCTTTACAGACATCAGTACCAAATATTTAAGCTCATATCTAATTAAGTGATTATTTCATGCACTGGATGAATTTTGGTTATTTAAAATTTTAA
Source organism: Mercenaria mercenaria (assembly GCF_021730395.1). Classification (NCBI taxonomy): domain Eukaryota; kingdom Metazoa; phylum Mollusca; class Bivalvia; order Venerida; family Veneridae; genus Mercenaria; species Mercenaria mercenaria. Next base: position 8,930,086 of record NC_069372.1, read on the forward strand.
ATTAACACATTGTGAATTTCTCAGACTTAAATTATAACCAGTTTGACATTTCCATTGGTTTCTGCATTGCCCTCCACTTAAAATTTAAAGGCACACTTCTTTATTTCAGGGTGTTGTTATGTACTAGTATTTGTATATGACTTGTGTTATTTTATACTTATATATAGTGACAATGAATTATCTGGTGTGGACTGGAGGGATTCAAAGACTGCTGGACAATGTCTGAATCAGCTTTGTCTGTCTGAGCAGCTGTCTGACATAAGTTTTACCTTCAAGGACGACCAAAACGTGAAGCTTCCTGCACATAAACTTGTCTTGAGCATGCGCAGCTCTGTTTTTGAAGCCATGTTCTATGGACCTCTATCAGAGCGTGGAAGTACAGTTCTCATAGAAGATATCAAACCAGACACCATGAAAATTGTTTTAAGGTTATTGTGTTCATTATCTAGTCTGAGGTAGGATTCAGTTGAATAAAGCCTCAGCATAATCGTTTCTTGACAATTTGAATATATAAAAAAAAAGTTAAGATCAATATGATTGTATAAACAAAACATCGTACCTTGTTTTGATCAATGCTTGAGCAGGAAATATTGAAAATCGCAACAATCCAGCATAATCAATTACTGTGAAACCATTGATATTCGTAGGGGACTAATTTTTGTGGATTTCATGGTTGAATCAGTCAACAAAATTTACTCCCAACAAACAATTAAAATTCCCATTCATTTTATGTTCAAAAGTTGAAATCCACAAATTCATATCCTCACGAAGTTTCCGTTTTGACCAAAACCACGAAATTTCATGCCCACGAAATTAAATGATTTTACCATATTTATTGAATTCCCATTAACACTTTCTAAAAGTTTAAGTTCTTGGACATCAGTTTAGTGCTGTAGAGTGCATGATATTTCCACAATGGTTTTATTTTAGTATTATACACAAAACAGGGTGACTGACAAATTCAAAACTGTTGTGAATGCAGCACATAAAATTTTCTTTTATCAGTCTTATTTCACAATTTGATCAACAAGAACCATATTCATAATGTTAACAACTTGTTACACTGTGATACTGCTTGATATCCGCAAGTCTTTTGAATCTGTGTGTCGCTCTGGGTCCAGTTGTTTGAAATTTAAACTGGCTGTTATAGTAAAGACTGGTTAAATTTTGATTCGAAATGTAAGTCTTGGTCTGATATTTTGATTTAACTGTAAAAACGTTTTAGTTTTCATTATTTTTATGCCCCCCTTCGAAGAAGGAGGGGTATATTGTTCTGCAGATGTCTGTTGTTCGGTATGTAAACCAGTTCGTTTCTGGATGATAACTCAAAAATGCTTAGGCCTAGGATCATGAAAGTTGGTAGGGATGTTGGTCATAACCAGCAGATGACCCCTATTGATTTTGAGATCTGTAGATCAAAGGTCAAGGTCACAGTGACCCGGAACACTTAAACGGTTTCCAGATGATAACTCAAGAACGCTTGGGCCTAGGATCATGAAAGTTGATAGAAAGGTTGATCATGACCAGCAAATGACCCCTATTGATTTTGAGATCAGTAGGTCAAGATCAATGTTGCAGTGACCTGGAACAGTTAAAAGGTTTTCAGATGATAACTCAAGAACACTTGGGCCTATGATCATGAAAGTAGATAGGGAGGATGGTCATAACAAGCAAATGAACCCTAATGATTTTGAGATCAGTAGGTCAAAGGTCAAGGTCACTGTGACCCAGAACAGTTAAACAGTTTTGGGATGATAACTCAAGAATGCTTGGGCCTAGGATCATGAAAGTTGACAGGGAGGTTAATCATGACCAGCAGATATTCCCTAATGATTTTGAGGTCAGTACGTCAAAGGTCCATGTCACAGTGACCCGGAACATTTAAATGGTTTCCGGATGATAACTCAAGAACGCTTGGGCCTATGATCATGAAAGTTGATAGGGAGGATGGTCATGACCAGCAGATGACTCTTATTAGTTTTTGAGATCAGTAGGATAAAGGTCAATGTCATATTGACCTGGAACAGTTAAACCGTTTCTGGACGATAACTTGAGAATGCTTGGGCCTAGGATCACGAAACTTAATAGGGAGGTTGATCATGACCAGCATATGACCCCTATTGATTTTGAGGTCAATAGGTCAAATGTCAAGGTCACATTGACCCAGAGCAGTAGAAGTTTAAAAGTTTTATGTACAGTGACCAAACGGTTCCTGTTCCTTGTGCAATTACTGAATGCAGTAAGGGGGGGGGGGGGGGTGCAATTCGTGTTCTACTAGCTCTTGTTAACTAATACATTTGCTTAACTTTTAGCCTGCTAGTGGGATATGATAGAGCCTTTGCGACCATTGCAGATCAAGGTCAGCCAGCACAGATGTGACGGCTGATCGTGATCTGCAAAGTTCACTATTCAGTCAGTAAATTTTAAGTGAACACCCGTTAAAATAATAAATGGTACTGCCCAGACTGAATGATAGACCAGTCCATTTTAAAAATTTATCCAGGTTAAAGTTAACTTAAGTCTTCTTAAATGTCAAATATAACCATATAAATTTATCGGCTGTAATGCTGTTCGCTTTCAAAGCCTATTGCAATTTGAGAAACCGTTAGCGAACAGCATTGATCCTTACCAGACTGCGCGGATGCGCAAGCTTCGCAAACAAATTTTTTCGGCGACGCCGTCTAAATTCGTTTTCGTTACCTATGCCACGTGACTTCAGTTAACAAATCAAACTACTTGATAACGCATTATAGATAATTTATCAAAATGGAAGATTTATGTAACACTCTGCCTGATTGGTCGAGAGTGTCAATTTCTTTCACTCTGTTGATTGTGCTACGCTGAGTGAAATGTAGACAAAGCGTTTATCCTAAACGACGCTGTTCACAGTTTTAAAGCTAACTTTGGCTCAGTATATTTAGCAAGAATATTGATATATCTCAAAATGATAAGTAAGTTTAATAAATATGATAAGAACCTGTTCAAATACCAACATATATCAAATTAAAGAAAGAGCTGAATACGGACTACGTATCACATGAATAAGGGTGCGATAAGAGCCTTTTATGTAGAAAAGTGCTTTTTAAAAGATTTTCCATGTTACAATTGTCGTCTGTATATGAAAAGGTTTCTTGCTTTTATGACTTATTCAGATTGCATATTAAAATGAGTACTTGTTTGCTTTGATATATTTGTTATAAATTACTTAACTGATTTATTATATATGAATATCTTTCTTTAGTATGGTATGCAAATATTGAACTCAGTTAAAATCTGTTTTATTATATATATGCTATATAATGACTGAATCTCATTTAACTGAAATGAAGGTACGCTGCATACAGTTTATCTATGTGACATGACTACGGTCAAACTATGCTTATGAAACAGAAATATTGAACTAATTAAAATTGTATGTTTTGCTTGACCTTCACTATTTTATAGGTGTGACGTCATTGTCCAAAGATTCATGAATAGCGAATATGCATTTGTTAAAGCGGGATCAGTTGGCCTATTTTAGAAATAAATAAAAATAATAAATAAAAAAATCCTTTAATTGATTTTTTCTCATGTATTCTAATCAAACTTGATTTGTAGCATCTTTATTAGGCCCGCAGCCAACTTTGTTCAGCTGGGACATGTAACCCCTTTTAGGGGCTGCTAGAGCTAAAACTAGAAATGCCTTTATACAGCTTGAGGATCTTTGTCATACTTGGTCTGGAGCATCATTATAAGGTCCTCTTCCAAATTTATTTATATAGGAATTTGGGCCCTATTAGGGACCACTATAGCTAAAAGTAGATATGCCTTTTTTCGCATTAACAACTAAAATGTAATGGATTTTTATCAAACTCGACGTGTAACAATATTGTAAGGTCTCTTGCTATTTTGTTACAAATGGGGATAGGGGCCAATTTAGGTATAAATATAAACACGTTTAATGACCTCTTCTCATGAACCGCTTCATGAATCTTCATCAAACTACCGCTGTAATTATTCGTCTAAGGATAAACGAAACAAAATTGCAACCCTACGAAACCTTTGCGAAAAATTAAAAGAGAACCATTTAAATTGTTAAAGTGCGGTGTTTAGTTTTGCAAAATGTTAGATGAAAGATGAATGTTAGATGAAAAATTCATAAACTTCTTTCCTTATTACAATTCGCCGACCATCATTTTTAAAGATATTTCTTGTTTCCTAATGCAAATTCAAATGCACCTGGTCACTAGGCCAGGCAGGGAGAACGCGGTATTGAGAACAATAGGATTAGTGGAAGTAGACAGAGTAACTTTGAAGAAAATAACTTCTCACGATTAAACTCCGAAAATGTAGGCCAAACAAAATACTTTTCTGTTTTATCATTAAACGTCTGTGGTTTAGTATCCAAACAAAATACTCCAGAATTCAATTCTTTGATACAAAAATATGATGTTATTGGGCTTCAAGAAACAAAGACTGATTCGCTCGATACTGTTATTCTGGAAAACTTTAAATTATATTTTAAACATAGAAAAAAGATTGCCAATAGAAAATCAGGTGGTATTTGTGTAGCCTATAAAAGTAACCTTGAACCACTTATTTCTTTTGTTGATACCAACTGTCCTTTTGTGCAATGGTTCGTGATTCCTAATAAACTAACTAAAAAAGGAGATATAATGTATGGTGTGGTATACGTCCCACCCGAAAACTCTATATTCGCTGTCGATGATCCGTTTAATGAAATACAGGCAGAATTAGATACATTTGCAAACAGGTACGAACATATCTGTTTATTCGGCGACTGGAATTCCAGAACAAAACGTCTCCAAGAATATGTTGAACCAGATTATGATATTTTTCACGAGAATGACATGACCGATTTATTTAATGAACTATCACATGAAGCAAATGTATTTCTTGGTACAAATGTATACCAAGAAAGAAATAACGAAGACAAGTCTGTGAATAATTACGGCAATAAACTTATGGATTTTCTAAAATACAATAACATGTATATACTCAATGGACGGACTAATGGTGACCGCACTGGGTGTGTAACCAGCAAAAATGTTAGTACCATAGACTTATTTGTCAGTACAACTAGTATGTTTAAGTTGATCTCCAAGTTAAATTGTTAGATTTTTGTCTCTTGTATTCCGATGCTCATAATCCTGTTGAAATTATTTTTGAGTATGGAGATGCTATAATCCGAAATATACAGGAGAGTACAAATCAAAAACCTAAGTTATGGGATGAAAACCAAAAACAAGATTTTATTTCTAATATTGATGTTGGTAGTGTAAACAAAATATATGAAGAATTATGTCAGATTGAAAATGATAATACATGTACTCAGGAAATTGTTAACAAAATAGTAACAGATATATGTTGTGTATTTAGTAATAGTGTTGAAAATAGCTTTGTTAGAAACATTGTTAAAGATAAGCCAAGTGGTACTAGAAGGAAAACTAATTCTATGCCAAGGTGGTTCAATGCTGATTGTAAAACAGCACGGCGTAATTTTCACCGAGCAAAATATCTGTATAAATTACGGAAAAATGAATTACATAAGCAAAATTTGAAATCTTGCAGTAGATTATATAAAAAATCTATGAATGAAAATCATAAAAAATTCAAAAGGTCAAATGTAGAAAAACTAAAACAATTGAAAAAATCAAGCCCTAGAGAGTATTGGAAAATTTTGAATGGTGGCAAGAAAAATGTTGTTGCCGCACAGTTAAAAGATATGTACGATTTTTTCAAAAATGTTAACATTAGTAGTAATGGTGAAGATATGCCACCAGATAATGACATGCCAGATATACATACTATCAATAATGATATGCTTAACAGAGAAATATCAATTGAAGAAATTGAATTTGTTGTGAAAGCGCTAAAAAATAATAAAGCATGTGGCTTAGATGAAGTTTTGAATGAACATATAAAACACTCTATACCTATTTTGAAACATGTATACCATAAGCTTTTCAATATTGTTTTTAACCATGGTATTGTACCTGATTGTTGGACAGTTGGTATAATTAACCCGATATTTAAAAACAAGGGTGATGTTACTGAACCCAGCAATTATAGACCAATAACGATACTTAGTTGCTTTGGTAAATTGTTTACGTCTATATTAAATATACGCTTACAAAAATTTGCAGAGGCAAATGAGCTTATAAATCAGTATCAAGCAGGATTTAGAAAGGGATATTCCACCGTTGATAATATGTACGTACTTAAAATGCTTATCGATTTACTGCATAATTCTAGAAAGAAGCTTTTTTGTGCATTCATAGATTTGAAAAGTGCATTTGATACTATATATAGGCCAAAATTGTGGACAAAACTCAGTCATTATAATATAACTGGAAAGTTTTTAAATGTTGTTAAAAGTATTTATAATAATGCTAAAACATGTGTGTGTGTAAATGGTGAAAAATCGGAATTTTTTCCATGCACCATTGGTGTAAGACAGGGTGAAAATCTGTCACCTCTTTTGTTTTCATTCTATCTCAACGATCTACATGAATATTTTGAAAGCAGAAACAGTGCACAAGGAGTTACTCTAAATAATGAACTGATTGGTTTAGTTATTTGTTATTCTGTATGCAGACGACACTGTTATAGTATCAGAGTCGGCTATTGATTTACAAAATGCTATTAATTTATATGAATGTTATTGCTATAATTGGAAATTAACGGTCAATACATCCAAAACGAAAGTTATTGTATTTTCCAAAGGAAGACCCTTACAGTATAATTTTACTTATAAGAATGAGATTTTAGAAATTGTTGAAGAATACAAATATTTGGGTATATCATTTAGTAGAAGCGGTTGTTTTTCTAAGGCAAAACAGCATATTGCAAACCAAGCTACCAAAGCTATGTATTGTCTATTAAAAAAAGCAAAAAACCTACAATTACCTATAGATATGCAGATAGATTTATTTGATAAACTTGTTAAACCTATTTTATTGTATGGTTGTGAATGTTGGGGTTATGGTAATAATAATGTTCTTGAAAAAATACAACTGAAATATCTTAAACATATATTGGGTCTGAAATCAAGTACACCCAATTGCATTGTATACGGTGAAACTGGTGTTAAACCATTAAGTATTGATATAGATACCAGGATGGTTAGCTTTTGGTCTAAACTTGTTGTACCTAATGCTTTTAAGTTGTCTTGTTCCCTATAACTTTATAGTACTTAGCAATTTTAATAAATGTGCAAATGTTAATAGGCAGACATTTCAATGGATCAAACATATCCGTGATATATTTGTTAAATGTGGTTTACTTAATGTGTGGACTAATCAAGAATTTCCAAACCACAAATGGTTGATTGCATGCGTCAAACAGAAGTTGTCCGATCTATTTTTGAATGAATGGTATTCCACCATCAATAATTCAAGTAAATGTAAAAATTATCGATTGTTTAAAGAAAAAATTCCAGTTTGAACCTTACTTAGTTAATACACCTCATAACTTACTTAGATATGTAATTAAATTTAGAACGCGTAATAACAGACTCCCGGTTGAAACGGGAAGCTGGAATGGAACAGAACTTCACTTACGTAAATGTACACTGTGTAATTGTATAGGAAGTATAGGTGATGAATATCACTATTTGTTAGAATGTAAAGAACTGTCTGTATTAAGAAGAAGATTACTAGAACGACAAAATTTAAGACGCCCAAATATTATGCTGTTTAAATCTATTATGAACATCAACACAAAACATTTTGATAAATATAGACATTTTTGTATGTTTGTAAAGGAAATTATTATGAAATTTCATAACAGGTAAATTTTAGGAACTATATGTATTATGCAAAGTTTGAATTGTTTTCAATGCACTAACTGGTTTTATTAATTCGTCTCTGTTAGAAACGCCACCTGTTATCTATCGGGCCATTTTGTATTTGATATTTCTATGGAGAAGTAATATACATTGAAGTTTATAAATACATGTTGACTACTATTAAAAACGTATCTCCCTCCTTTGTACAAAACGAGACACGTACATGTTTACATATCTTTTATATATTATAATATGTATATTTGTTATAGCTCATATTGTCATGTACTACATGAATTGAGTATTGAATAAACTTAAACTTAAACTTAAACTAATAAACACTATCAAAACACCTTTTAAACACTATCAAAACCGCTTTCTCGGTGTTTGTTAGTGCGTTCCATTAGCGATCCATTGAAACAATCAAGAAATGGTTGCAATGGATCGCTAACGGAACGTGTTCCATTAAATGGATCGCGATTTTGAAGCGAGTTATTAACTTTACATAGTCATTCAGAAGGCTTTCTCCTCTTTTATCAGGAAACATTTGGTTTTAATCCCTTCAATTTACCATCACAGCATATCTTCTAGTTGCTATGGTTATGTTATATAATCTCATCTAAGGTATAATATAGAGGGACAGAAATTGGTGCATTTTGTAGGTAATAAGTGTAGAGGATGGACAGGATATGGATTTATTGAAGAGAAAATGGTGGTTGTTATTTCATTAATTTTCTATGATTTACAACTAAATTAAGGTATTTTCTTAATACTTACAATTCAGTATAAATAAATGCATGTTTACATTGTGATTCTTTAAAGATTTCAATAAAATAAGTGTATGTTAGAATTCAAAGATTTTATTTAATATAACATAATAGTTTTTGAATTGCTGATTCAAATGACCGGTACACTTACTTATAATTATGTAAACTAGCTAATTATTAATCAACGGTATGTTTCTCTTTGTCTATCTATATTTCACAATGAATTTCTGTTAGCTGCATGATTTATCAAATGATGTGTATAAAACTGTTTATCATTCTATTTGATAGATTAATTAATTGGCTCTTAAAAACAGTTCCCATTATTTGTTTGTATATATATATTTTCAATATCAATCTTTTCTTCAACAACTTGAAATAGCAATTATATTTTGATTTTATTAAAAGTTTCAAGCCTCACAATTTTATATCAATGAGGGGATTTTGACTATGCATCGAATGGGTTTTGACTACACATCAAGGGGTTTTTGACTACCCCATCATTTTTGCCAAGGGGATTATGACCACCCTGTCATTTTTGTTGAGGGGATTTTGACCACCATGCCATTTTTCAGCTGAGGGGGTTTTGACTGAGGGGATTTTGATATACACTCGATAAATCACAGTACACAGTCATGTAAAGGTATTGGTTTTATCGCGTGCGCATATTGCGTGTAGACACACGGTAAACGTTAATCGTATACAGTACATACATTAGTTTAAATCACAAGAAAATTCGTAATTTTGGATATAATTTGATTATTTTTGCATAAATCAATGAGGTATTGAATCCCCTTTTGATACATGTAAGTTTTATGGGATCCGGACATTTGCCACCCCCCCCCCCCCCCCCCAATGAAAAAGTGAAAAAGTGGACTGCTGGACATTTCCCCCCCAGTTGAAATGGTAGATAGGACATTTGCCCCCTCCCCCCAGTGCTTATTTCTGAAATGGACATTTGCCCCCCAATATTTTTGTCCTCCCAGTAATTTTGTACGAACTTGGTACATCATATTTTAGGGGACAATGTCTTTGTTTTATACAATTTAGTAGTAGATAATTGCCAAATTAACAAGTTTGAGTGTTAAAAACATTGCACTAATTAAGAAATTGTAACGCTGTTATGAGCACTTCTATTACTCAATAATATGCTATTATTTACCTTAACACCTAAAAGTAATTAACATATTTATCTAATTATTATCAATAAAACAGTTTTTTTTTACTGAAAATTTCCTTTTACAGTAATTTTGATAAAAAAACAACAAAAAATACAGTTATATATACTGGCATATAGTACAAAAATATTGAGGGGGGCAAATGTCCTTTCCGAAAATAAACAATGGGGGGGGGGGGGGGGGCAAATGTCCTATCTGCCATTTCAACTGGGGGGCAAATGTCCAGCAGTTCATTTTTAGCTCGACTATTCGAAGAATACTCTAGCTATTCTACTCAGCCTGGCGTCGGCTTCGGCGTCGGCGTCGGCGTCACACCTTGGTTAAGTTTTTGCATGCAAGTACATACAGCCATCAATTAAAGGCATATAGCTTTGAAACTTATTTTTTCTTTTTCTAGGTCAATTACCAACCTCTCTGGGTCAAGTCCGATAACTCTGACATGTATTTTGAGCAAATTATGCCCCCTTTTGGACTTAGAAAATTTTGGTTAAAGTTTAACATGCAAGTTACTATCTCTAAAACTAATACAGATATTGATTTGAAACTTCACATGTGTCTTCGGGGTTATAAAGCTAGTTGATAGCAACAAGTCCCATAACTCTGACTTTCATTTTGGCCAGATTATGCCCCCTTTTCGACTTAGAAAATTCTGCTTAAAGTTTTGCGTGCAAGTACATACAGCTATTTCTAAAAGGCATATAGATTTGAAACTTATTTTTTCTTTTTCTAGATCAATTACCAACCTCACTGGGTCAAGTCCCATAACTCTGACATGTATTTTGAGCAAATTATGCCCCCTTTTAGACTTAGAAAATTTTGGTTAAAGTTTTACATGCAAGTTACTATCTCCAAAACTAATGCAGATATTGATTTGAAACTTCACATGTGTCTTCGGGGTTATAAAACAAGTTGGTAGCATCAAGTCCCATAACTCTGACTTTCATTTTTGCCAAATTATGCTCCCTTTTGGACTTAGCAAATTCTGGTTAAAGTTTTGTGTGCAAGTACATACAACAATTACTAAAAGGCATATAGATTTGAAACTTATTTTTTCTTTTTCTAGATCAATTACCAACCTCACTGGGTCAAGTCCCATAACTCTGGCATGTATTTTGGGCAAATTATGCCCCCTTTTGGACTTTGACAATTCTGGTTAAAGTTTTACATGCGAGTTTCTATCTCCAAAACTAATGCAGATATTGAATTGAAGCTTCACATGTGCCTTCAGGGTTATAAAACTTGTTGATAGCAGCAAGTCCCATAACTGATATGCATTTTGGTCAAATTATGCCCCCTTTTAAACTTAAAACTCTTGTGATATTTAACCTTTTTGGGTAATATTTTCCTGCTTCTGGGACAATATTTCGAATAGTCGAGCTTGTATAAATAGGAAAATTGTAAATTCTAATCTAAATATCAGGCAAAAGTGATTTTTTTTTCATAATTCCACTGTGGCCTTGCTTTACTTTAAAGGGTCTGTAAACGCATACAAGTACTCGTTCTTCCCTTCCGGAATCCAACTTTGGAACAGGCTACCAGAAGAGGTATTGTCAGCCCCGTCCCTAGATGTCTTCAAGACCAGGATGGGCAGGCTACACATGTAACTCTGGAGCAGAATGTTTTTATCCTGTTTTTAGATGCACTGATTTTCCCTTCACACATGTATATAGTCACAATTTTGCGACGATGCTCCAGAGGAGTCCAGCACATTTTCCGGGGGAAGAAGAAGGTTTATGTTGTTTATGGGTGATATTTTTACATATATGTTCTTGAATTTCATCTAAAAAAACATTTAATTTTTCCCCCCATTTTCCCCCTCTATCATCATGTTACGGATGTGTTGCGTCGTGGACGTTTTTTAACTGCACTGTATATAGAAGTTGTTTTTAAAAAACCACATTGATTATTGTACAGACTTTTCTTGCACCGCAATGCGCTTGTGTGAGGATACGCCAGTAGGTGTCAGTACAATATTGGCGGAAGAAGAAGAAGAAGAACCCTAACGTTTAGTCAGTATAATTATATTCACGGGTGGTAAACGCGCAATCCCATTCCCGCTGGGAATACGCTTAAAATGGGTTGCGCAACGTCCGGTGCTAGTGTTGCGCGTAAAAAAAAGACGAAATTGAGGTATGGGAAGTTATGATTTTGCTTAGTATGAGACAAGAATAAATTTTCTCGAAAACAGCAAAATGCTATTCTGCACAAATATGATAATACATCACATGTGTAAAATATCTGGTTTGTAAGTTAAGATTCGGCTCTATTATCACAAAAACGCAGGCGACAAGAAGCGTGAAAAAAATATGAAATCAACAAAAAATGGACGTTTCGGACCTCATAACCTTAGAACGGCCAGCACATATTTATGCAATCTCGCCAGGCATATATATGTTTTTGACAACACAGAAAATGACGTCACTCGACCTTCAGCTATTTCCGGAAGTAAATAAAATGAAAGTAGAAATGCTAAACTTGAAAACGAAAGCCGCATTTTGATTCGTAGATAGTCAGGGGTCACGCGCAGGGGTCACCCCGTCTAAATGTATGCGCGTGGACTTCGTTTTTTTTTTTTTTTTTTTTTTTTTTTTTTTTTTTTTTTTTTTTTTGCTATTGGGGAGCCAATTTTCAGCACTTTATTACGAATTGAAATTACCTGGGCTTTAGTACAGCATGTCGGCTTTTAATCAATGGAAAAATATTTGAGCTCTGGATAAGGCAATAGAAAATTAGTTTTTAGATTCTCATCCCCGCCCGCCCCTATCTGAAACCCCCCGCCTCGAAATTTTTTATTAGTCAAAATCCGGATATCCAAATTTTTATGTCCGGATACTGGTACACCTGCATAAACATTGCGTAATTCTCGAGTTTAAAGGGAATGTTTGACATATTGTGGTGATGCAAAGACAATTTAACAGCATTTGACAGTATCTGATATTGAAATCTACCATGACATTACCTCTTGTTATAATAAATCAAGAGAAATGATCTTTAAAATATCGGCAATTCACACGAGTAGCAGACGTTCTGGCAACCTACTTTCGATTTCAAAAACTTTTAGAAAAAGGTAAAGCCAATGTATTTTCTTATCCCGATTTGATTGTTATTGACTTTTATTGATTAGAAATAAGTATCTGTTGTCTGGATTTCAATATTTCAATTGTGTTTAACAGGAACATTTGCCTCCGTGGGGAAGCCTGACATGCCATTTTCACGTGCAAAGTGCCTGTTTGTTCCATAGATCTGGAAATAGGATAAAAATATGTTATGTTTGCAAGTGCATCTAATTAAGAAACATCTGAATTTGTTCAGGTATAAAACTACTAGATTCCTCGTATTTTATACTTTAACCTCGAAAGTCAATTGAATAGCATCAACAGTTCCAAGGGTATATAGCTTTTAGCTTTTTTTAGCTTTTGTTCAGCAGGAATGAGAGATTGATTGTTTTCTTTACAGATCGTCATTGCACTTTGACAAAACTAAATATTTTGAATTTGCAAATACACTGAACAGACAAATATTAATTGCCATTGTTGTTGTAGATTTATTTATTTGTACAGGATACAATCAAACATCAGACAAAATGATTTCCTATCAAATTATAAATAAGATAAATGATAAAATGACATGAAATTATTTTTTTATAATATATATATATGTATATAATATGTATTTCAAAATGTGTTTTACATATAAAAGCTTTCAAAGACACAGCAACACACACTAGAATATCAGTACAGTGATATCTTAAATATAATTTGTTAAATTGACCTCCAGACTACCATATTTCAAAATTAGAAAATAAAAAATAAAAAGTGCCCACCCGCCCCATCTTTTCTCAAAATTCGGATGAGAATCTAAACATTTATTTTCTCTGGCCTAAACTCAAATCCCACAGGGGTCCGTAACGGACCAAGGGTACATTGATAATTTTGGAACCTCATCAAATCGCTCAAAATGTCATTTTTGATGTTGTCTGAGAGTGTCAGTTTATGCCTCAGATGTAAGATATTACCGTATTTGAGAGCTGCAGACCGAGACATTTCAGAAATATTTTCAAAATAAGTTTCGTGTAATAAATGTTGTTTCTACGGAAGCGTGAAAGGGCCATCAGACGCTAATACGTTTTAGTACGTTAAGGCTACGGAAAGGATATGCCTAATCTGAGGACATTTGATGCTTTTTATGATAACTCAACTGTTATAAAGTAACGAATATCAAAATTATTTGCTTCAAATCCTGCTTACAGGGACATAATTGACAAAAAAATAATCGGGAATGGGGTTGCGCACCGGGAATGGAGTTGCTCATATACATCATAATGTATATAATGTATACGCGCAACTCCATTCCCGGGGCGCAACCCCATTCCCGATTTTTTTTTTGCCAATCTTTCCCCCAAAAGCAACATTTCATTCAAGTGTATGTAATATTCATGACTGTTTTACACGTGTTTGATCATTACAAGCGTCACATTTCCAGAACATGAGAAGGCACAAGAGTTAGAAAATTGGCATTTTTCATGATTTCATGCTTTTTGACTGTTCTAGCCAGCAGAGTTTTCGTGATAACAGAGCTGATTCTTAAATTAATAAGTTGGTATTTCACACATATGATCTTTATTCATTTTTGTGTCGAACAGCATTTTGCTTTTTTCGAAAACATTCGTAAATGTGTCATTATTTACAAAAACAAAAACCCACCTACCTCGATTTTGTATATATTAATGCGCAACTCCAGCACCGGAAGTCGCGCAACCCATTTTTAGCGTATTCCCAGTGGGAATTGGATTGCGCGTTTACCACCCGTGATATTGTGTTTAGTACGCGTACATGTACGCGTACATGTACCGCTTAGCTCAGTAGGTAAGAGCGTCGGTCTACGGATCGCGGGGTCGCGAGTTCGATCCTCGGGCGGGGCGCGTGTTCTCCGTGACTATTTGATAAACGACATTGTGTCTGAAATCATTAGTCCTCCACCTCTGATTCATGTGGGGAAGTTGGCAGTTACTTGCGGAGAACAGGTTTGTACTGGTACAGAATCCAGGAAAACTGGTTAGGTTAACTGCCCGCCGTTACATGACTGAAATACTGTTGAAAAACGGCGTTAAACCCAAAACAAACAAACAAACAAAACGTACATGTATCCAGTAGGTAGGATTATAATAGTGGCGCTCATCTATAGTATAAGAGTAACGTCCCTTTTATTTTACACCGCCATTTGTAACGTATCTGCGTGAACAGTTTGCAAATTGTTTGGCACACCAAAGTTGCAAATTTAGGTAAAAGTTTTATTGCAAGTTGCTCAGTTTCACAATGTTTTCTTCTGCCCCAGATAACATCATACTTAAGCCGTAAGGGTTGGTCTTCGTAAGGGGTCGACATCTGATAGACTAAGTTTAGGCAAAGAGTTATACTTCCTTGGTTTAGGATCAACAGGTCCCAGAAAAGTCACAAATTAGCTATATAGCTAAATCTAGCTATATATAGCTAGAAATAGCTATAAAACCAATAACAATAATGCAAAATATGTGAAAACAAGATGCAAAATGGTCATAATTATAATTACGTCCAAAAGGTTTATAAGATGAAAGACAATAACACAAGTCCAAGATCTTTGTAGTCACATTTTCAATAACTGTGGCAGTATTTTGCGATAAATCTTCACTGAATTTTTCACTTGTTATAATCATCGTAGTATAAGACAAATTTATAAATGACTAACCGCAGAAATTCGCAACATGTATTGAAACCGAAACAGCATATATCTCCATTAGGCCTAAAAAAAAAATTCTTTGTTTCCGGTAACATGCTCAAAAAAATTAGGGTAGGTAGGTCGGAAAATTTTTTTTTTTTTGGAATTTATTTTTATTAAAGGAGACTCTTCGGAAATTATTTTTTTGTCAAAAAATGAATACAAATAGGGGGGTTATGCCTTTAGAACATCAGGAAGTTGATTTCTAACATCACTGACCATGTTTTAAGCATAAAAAGTACAGTTTGGCAACTTTTTGTCAAAAAGTTGAAAAAATTATTCTCCAAGGCCATAAAAACATTTTGGGTCGGGCCAAATATTTAGGGTAGGTCGGGATACCGGAAACAAACAATTTTTTTTTTACGCCTTATTTGTGATTGTCTTCTGTCTCATAAACCATTTGAATGGGATAGTAATTATTTTACATTTAATATACACATATGTTAAACAATTGTTATTGGTTTTATAGCTATTTCTAGCTATGTATAGCTAGATTTAGCTATATAGCTAGATTTAGCTATATAGCTAATTTGTGACTTTTCTGGGACCTGATCAAAGGTCGAGGTTACTAACTTGACGATTGAGTTAATTTCATATGGCCCGGGGCAATATCTCCACTCGCGTCTAACACTCGAAAGACCAAAATAGTGGAGAAAGTTTTCATCGCTGCCGATTTAACAGGTCTAGGAAAGTGGTATATATTTACAGATTATCTGTAAATTTACAAATAATCTATAAATTTACAGATTTTTCGATCTGTTAATTTACAGATTGAGTGTATGAAAACTCATGAAATTGCATTTATTCCCAAAACCGCAGCTTGAAATTAATTGGTTTATTTACAGTATGCATAAATTAATGTCATTTGTGAGTTTCAGCCATTTTTATTGACTTTGAGTTATTGGTATTTTCCAAAAAATCAGTGTCAACAGAAATGACTGAAAGTTACAATTGACCTTTATTAATGCGTACCATAAGTAAATCAATTAATTTCAAGCTGCGATTTTGAGTCCAAGTATGATTTTAGCAGTTTTCTAACATTTTACAAGTAAATTTATAGATCGAAAAATCTGTAAATTTATAGATTATCTGTAAATTTACAGATTATCTGTAAATATACCACTTTCCTAGACCTGTTTAAGGGTTTAAATGCTTATTTTTTAGCAATACACTAGGTAAATTCAAATGAAACAATCTGAACATGGAATTATTTTGACAAAGGCAGTGGCTAGAGAATCAGGATCTGTTCCCTAGACAGCAAACTTATTCGTCCGGAACTGGTTAGACTAACTTCGACCTTTGATCCTAAACTATCAGATGTCTACCCCTTACCTCTGGGGTAGTCAAAATAATTTGACGTTTGTTTTATATTTTTGACGGGCAATCTAAACGTCAAAACTTTGAAGGACCAAAAAATGGAGGATCAGTCAGGGAGACGCTCAAAATCCCCTCAGTCAAAACCCCCTTGGCTGAAAAATGACATGGTGGTCAAAAACCCCTCAGCAGAAATAAGAAGGTGTTCATAATCCCCTCAATGGATAGTCAAAAACCCCTTGGCAAAAATGATGGGGTAGTCAAAATCCCGTCAATATGATAATAATCCCCTTTACTCAAACATCAAAAAAAAAAAAAAATTCAAAAAATTTATTGACCCAGGTGAGAGGTGTCAGAAGCATAACTTTTATAAAGAAAAACTATAATAAGGACAATTAAATATACATGTCTATATCATTTTACTTCAAGCCATCTTTTTATTATCCTTTTTATAGAGTTTGGCAAAATATAATAGCTTTTTCGTGATAATATTACATTACATTTTCTCCATTTTATATCTAAGCAAATTGTTATTAAATATAACTATCACAATTCTTTTAATAGAATAAGAACAAACCATTATATTCTTCTCTAATTAATTAAGGTGCAACAAATAGTTGTCAGCAAAAAAATTTGATTTAAAAAAACATTTTTTATTGGCAAAGTTATTTATTACAACAACAACAACAACAACAACATTTATTAGCATAATCGACATATATATATGCCTTTGGCTAATGAACAGTATACAGTTCTTTTAAATCATGTGTATAAATAATTTGTAATCAAGATTTCAAACCCTTAACAAATAAATTTCCTTCAAATTTTTACATATATTCCATTGGACTTTTTTCTTAGCAGATGACAACAAATTGTCAAACATTTTCAGATTTGGCCACGATGTTTTTGGCAAATATTTTGAACGTAAGTTTTTATATTTAGGACAAGTCAGTAACACATGATACTCAGATTCTATAACATTTAAATTACAATTTTGACATATTCTTTGATCCCTAGCTATACCACTATACCTTCCAGTTTCAATAGCTAAGTAATGTAAAGACATTCTAAAACAACTGAGTAATTTTCTTAAGTTATCATTATCAACATTTGTGAGATATGGTTCAAACATAAGCAGCGTTTTAAATCTTGAATAATATTCTAGTTTTGGCATGTATGTAATACTACCATGCCATTCCTGTATAAACTGGTCTCTTAACCGTTTTTGTAGCATTGGAAAATAGTTAATATTTGGTGCTATATGGTTCCATAAATATCCATATCCTAATTGTTCTAAAAGAGTTTTAACATATTTGGGCCAGTTTGTACATCGAGGAGAACTGACATTGTTACATTGGTCTCTAAAAATATCAGTCATGATAGAATCTGGATTATTTACAAGCTTTAACCAATATTTCAGAACTCTCTCTTTGCACAGTATTGAGAGAGGATACCTTCCAAGTTCCCCCAACCATATTTGGGGTTTGCATTTTTACACTGAGTATCCTTTTACAAAATTTCATATGTATTCTATCTTATACCCCAGTCACACCTACGGCGCGGAAAGCTACGTCTAGCCACGGATAAAAACGTAGTAATCCGTATCGACCCGTATTGAAATGTACCTGAGACGTACCTTAATGTAGTAAGCCGTATCAATTCGTACCAATTTGTACAGCTCAGGTACGGATCGATACGGGTTACTACGTTTCTATCCGTAGCTCGACGTAGCTATTTGCGCCGTATGTGTGACTGTGGTATAAGCAACTTGTATCATATACGCCCCATACTTCAGCACAATATAATAAAATTGGTTCAACCATACGATCAAAGAGTGTCAATTTAGTCTTAACATCAAATTTTAACCTAGAAAATAGTGAATATAGACCATTAACAGTTTTAAGTGCTTGATCAGACAGTGCCTTAATAGCTTCAGATAAAGCTCCATTACAATAAAATTTCACACCCAGATAGCAGAAAGAGTTCACAGTTTCCACTGGTGTATCATTATTGTACCATTGAAAATCAGTATTCTGTCTTCTTTTTCTAAAAATACATATTTTCATTTTATCAATATTTATCTTAAGTCCCCATTTAACAGAGTAAATATACAAGCTATCTAGCTGTGCCTGGAGACTCTTCTGGTCGGTAGTAAATAGTACCATATCGTCTGCAAACATCAACAAATAAATAGAAAGCTGTTGCAAGTCGTAATCTGTTAATGAGTTAAAATCAAGGTTTGCTGTGACATCATTTACGAAGAGTATAAAAAGTCTTGGCGAGAGTGGTTCCCCTTGTTTTAAGCCAAGCGAAACCTCGAAAAAATCTGAAACATTTGAAAAAACTTTAACACAAGCTGATACATGTTTGTATATTGACTGAAGCATTCTAACCATTTTACTACTGATACCTATTTCAAATAATTTAAACCACAGGGCATTCCTATTAGCTGTATCGAACGCCTTTTCATAATCTATAAAAGCACAGTACAACGATCTATTCATAGAAATAATCTTTTGTATAATACTATGAAGAATAAAAACACAATCAGGAGTACTTCTGTTATTTCGAAAACCAAATTGCACATCAGTAAAAGCATTTTGGTGTTCCCACCATTTATTCAATCTGTTTCTTAATAACAAAGAAAAAATCTTGGCCATAGTACTTATCAGTGATATTCCTCTGTAATTAGAAGGATCAGATTTATCCCCCTTTTTATGTAGTGGTACAATTATTCCTTTTGTCCATGATATGGGATATACTCCATCATGATAAATTTTATTAAAAAATTTAACCAAATATGGTGTTATAAATTGATTGGCATCTATAAAAAAATCTGCAACAACAAGATCACATCCTGGAGTTTTATTCCTACTTAAAGAAGATATGGTTTTGCTTACTTCTTGTACATCAAAAGGCTTATCTAAACAATCAATATCAACATATCGATCCCTTTCGTTTATTATTTGTACATTATCTGAAATAAAACTACTTTCAACAGGTGTATTTAGAATTTTAGAAAAATGATTTCTAAATAATGAAACATCAACATCGGGATTACTTGTTTAATTTGATATAACATTTGCCAATAAGTAAATTTATTAATTAACAGATGAAAGTGTGTAACAAGTGATTAACACCAAAATCTATCAATTTCCTAAAACATTTTCAAAGGAGCAAATTTTACCACTTTAATTAACCGTAACATTACAGCTTTTTTAAATTAAAGTTTTTAATATTGCTGCAGCACACCTTTAAGGGGGAATGGTACTTTGTCAAAATTTAAGATTTGCTGATTGTCTTATATACCAAAATAAACTTGAAGATATTTCCAATTGATATCATTATCTTTTAGAGCAATAAACATGCGTATGACGTTACCATGACGTCGCAAACATGACCCGTTTTCGCGCTTTTTACGTCCGTTAATGGTAGCACTAAAATAGTATAAAACTCGATACTACAAGCGTATTGTTGGCGTCAATGCATTAGATTATGTTTCAAACGACAGAATAAAGCAATTTCTTAGTGATTATTAACATGAACAGGTATTTTCTATCTGAATTTTCGAAGGAGGTTCGAAAACAACATTTGGTTGTTTAAGAACATTCAGGAAAAAATCGATTCTGATCCATTTTGCAAAAAATTGGCCCGTGGAATTTTTGCCAAATTTTTGTATGTGAAAATTCATTAGGTTGTTAATATCTATGCCAAAATAGAAAAAAGTTCACCGAAGCGTTTTTGTAGTAAAACCGTTTGAACTTGTCTACTGTAGTGTTGTTAAAAGACATGTAATCGTTATGTAACGTTACATGTGTTTATTTTAAATGGCTTGTCATAATTCTACCTGGAAACCTATAAACAAGCAGTTATGAGACATGAATTAAATGTTTCAATCTAATCGTAAAAATATTACACATTTCATAACATGCAGTATTCCAAAATATTTTCATTGAAAAGTGCGTATCTTTTAAATTACTAGAAGTTTCTTAATGTTCATTTCAATAGCCACTTTATGCACCTTTTTCAAACTCAGCTGCTCTCTAAAATAAGTCACGAAAAATACGGACATTCAGAAGGCTAAAAAAGTTAAGTTTTTGAAGAAAGGGAGTGTCGGTAGTGATAATAAAATGGAGAAAAGCAAAATAGAAGAATCGTCGATTATGCATATTTGGTAATGTATTTGACAATGGTTTGCAAAATATGCGGAAAAAGACTTTACTGAAGCCCGTCCGCTTAGCTCAGTAGGTAAGAGCGTTGGTCTAGGGATCTCGGGATCGCTAGTTCGGTCCTCGGACGGGGCGTATGTTCTCCGTGACTATTTGATGAGCGACACTGTGTCTGATATCATTAGTCCTCCACCTCTGATTCATGTGGGGAAGTTGGCGGTTACTTGCGGAGAACAGGTCTGTACTGGTACAGAATCCAGGAAAACTGGTTAGGTTAACAGCCCGCCGTTATATGACTGAAAAACTGTTGAAAAAATGGCGTTAAACTCAAACAAAGACTTTACGAAAAAACCTATTTTCCGAAACTAAGTAGGTCTATATAGTGTACTACATTTTAAATATCTAAAATGCTATGGCATTTTACGAACCCCTATTTAATAAACGTTGCAGCTGCATTAGGTAAGCATGGGATATTAAAATACAAACATTTCCGCACATTTTCTATCCGAATGTGAATTTCTTTTAAATTGTATTAATGATACAATTAAAGGCAGATTTATAGAATTTAAGTAAGTACTACAGTAATAAGACTGTCAAAAAAAAGTTGATTAATTTTCTGAATCAAGTTTTTACGCTCGTTTCTACAGTATGGCTGGTAGTTTCCTTAAACATTGTTCCTGGGAATGACCAGTACTAAACCCCTAACCTCCGACACAAACTACCAAGTGTTCTCACATAAAGAGCCATATTCGGTAGCGGGGCTCGAACCTACAGTCCGCCATCAGTGAGATATCTCAGTGAATCAGACCACGTAGGCAGTCCTAAAAGTTGACAAGTTTATATATATATATGCTATTTTTCTTTTGCAAGCAGTACAACGGAATTTTAAAATTCGAATGTTACGTATGAATTTTAAGATTACGCCGTGTAGTGTTTGCAAAGATTACACGTCAAAACATTTACATAAATGGTTACCGTTCTTCCTGTTTTAACATATGTTATTTGAGCCGCGCCATGAAAAAACCAACATAGTGGCTTTGCGACTAGCTTTGATCCAGACCAGCTTGCGCAGTCTTGTCAGGATCTATGTTGTTCGCTTTTAAAGCCTATTGCAATTTAAGAAACCGTTAGCGAAACAGCATGGATCCTGACCAGACTGCAAAGCCACCGTATGTTGGTTTTCACAAGGCGCGGCTCATTTCATTTAAATATTTCTGTTATTTGTTGCACAGGACGGGGAAAAAAGCCTGAATAGAAATGACTAAATTATGAATTTTAAACATGCCATCACGGACAGGTGCCCCTTCCGTTTACATGACAACATAACGATATAGAATGATGAATGTTCGTCCAGATGCCGTTTGTTTCATGGTGTGGTTCACAATATTGTCTTTCCTAAAATTCAATAAAAATATATTAAAGTTTGCAATGTTGGTCCAAATAGAAACTAGCAGTATACACTAGAGAACGATCACTCAAAAAGATGCTAAATCCGTTCCCGATCCTGGATTATTACTGAGCTTTTATTTTACACGTTTTTTTTAGAAAGAATAAGTTTGAATAGAATGGCTGTATAATAAGTCTTAATAAATTAAGAATGCTTATATTTTTAATCAAAAAACAGCCAATGAGCGGCAGTAAGCTTGTCTACCTGCCTGACATAACTGAAATACTGAAAGGACCGTAAAACAGGATTCTATCAATCAAAACAAACAATAATATGAATTCATTTGGAATTTCCATATAAGCCGACAATCTCGCATGTTATGCGCCCTTTTCCGAGGTCACCGTACCGCGCTACTGATATTTTCCTGACAAGTCAACACGATGCTGGTACCAAATCTATACTTAGGTTGTGTTTCTGTATAAGAATGTATATAAACAACCGTACTTAATTAATCAGTATCTGTTTGTCTCCCTTGGCTATTATTTTTTGCATGAAAACAAAAATGGGATAATCTCGTAAATATTAGTAACTAAAAAATATTATCAATAAATCTATCTATAAATAAAAATTTGCCATCAAAATATTATGTTTGTTTCAAAGCAACTTATTACATAAAATAAATACACATACAAAAATAACATATATGCAAATTTAACACACCCGGTTGAAGATAATTATCTATGACTGCTATATAAATACAATAATTTTCTAAAAGTTAGAGTGAAAAAGAGCAATATTTTTATTGAGTTTTCTGTCAATTATTTATGTTAAATTTCGTTTTGAAAATTATATTATTATGACCCTTGAGCCATTGGATATGCTATGGTATTCACTGGAAGAGGTCAATAATGCCCTCTTCTGGTGAATAATCACATCATATCCGATGGCTTAACAGTCAATAACTGTTTTATTATATGGGTTCAAGTTTATAAATAAGTAACAAATATTGTTGCAACATATGTAATGTTTGAAAGTAACAATAACTGTTTTGAAAACTTATCAAATTTTACACGAAAACAATTAAATGGTCAACTTCACAAATGCCAAAAATGGAGCAATTCTGTAAAAGCTATGGAGCCCGATATTCGTGCTCAACTGCATAAAGATGCAAGCAATTCTGGACTGATGTACAAACATATTATAGAGGACGATGACTCTGCAGCAACGAAATAAACAAGGGAGAAAATTAATTCTGACATTGTAAAATTTTCAGATCCAGCACATACAAAAACAGATCGTAGGAAATAAACTTGAAAAGATTAGTCGAGCCTGTCCATCATTAACCGAAAAAGTGAAATCATCATTCATTAAAAATTTCACATACGCTGTCAATCAAAACAAACAAAAAGGAGAAGCTGAATTAAGACAGGCGCTAGAAAGCATAGTTCCACATATGTATGGAGAGCACCATCTTTGCAGCCATTGGTGTAAAAATAAGGCTAATAATGTAAATATTCACGTGCTTACGTCATGTCTTAAGCGACGTTGTTTATTGCGTCACAATGCTCTAATTCAAACGGTTGTACTAGAAAAACGCTTCGGTGAACTTTTTTCTATTTTGGCACAGCCATTAACAACATAATGAATTTTTACATACAAAAATTTGGCAAAAAATCCACGGGCCATTTTTAGCTCACCTGTCACAAAGTGACAAGGTGAGCTTTTGTGATCGCGCGGTGTCCGTCGTCCGTCGTCCATCCGTGCGTCCGTAAACTTTTGCTTGTGACCACTCTAGAGGTCACATTTTTCACAGGATCTTTATGAAAGTTGGTCAGAATGTTCATCTTGATGATATCTAGGTCAAGTTCGAAACTGGGTCACGTGCCATCAAAAACTAGGTCAGTAGATCTAAAAATAGAAAAACCTTGTGACCTCTCTAGAGGCCATATATTTCATAAGAGCTTCATGAAAATTGGTCAGAATGTTCATCTTGATGATATCTAGGTCAAGTTCGAAACTGGGTCACGTGGGTTCAAAAACTAGGTCAGTAGGTCTAAAAATAGAAAAACCTTGTGACCTCTCTAGAGGCCATATTTTTCATGAGATCTTCATGAATATTGGTCAGAATGTTTACCTTGATGATATCTAGGTCAAGTTCGAAACTGGGTCACGTAGGGTCAAAAACTAGGTCATTAGGTCTAAAAATAGAAAAACCTTGTGACCTCTCTAGAGGCCATATTTCTCAATGGATCTTCATGAAAATTGGTCAGAATGTTCACCTTGATGATATCTAGGTCAAATTCGAAACTGGGTCACGTGGGGTTAAAAACTAGGTCAGTAGATCTAAAAATAGAAAAACCTTGTGACCTCTCTAGAGGCCATATTTATCATGAGATCTTCATGAATATTGGTCAGAATGTTCACCTTGATGATATCTAGGTCAAGTTCGAAACTGGGTCATGTGGGGTCAAAAACTAGGTCAGTAGATCTAAAAATAGAAAAACCTTTTGACCTCTCTAGAGGCCATATTTCTCAATGGATCTTCATGAAAATTGGTCAGAATGTTCACCTTGATGATATCTAGGTCAAGTTCGAAACTGGGTCACGTGCGGTCAAAAACTAGGTCAGTAGGTCTAAAAATAGGAAAACCTTGTGACCTCTCTAGAGGCCATATTTTTCAATGGATCTTCATGAAAATTGGTCAGGATGTTTACCTTGAAGATATCTAGGTCAGATTTGAAACTGGGTCACGTGGGGTTAAAAACTAGGTCAGTAGATCTAAAAATAGAAAAACCTTGTGACCTCTCTAGAGGCCATATTTTTCATGAGATCTTCATGATTATTGGTCAGAATGTTCACCTTGATGATATCTAAGTCAAGTTCGAAACTGGGTCACGTGGGGTTAAAAACTAGGTCAGTAGGTCTAAAAATAGAAAAAACCTTGTGACCTCTCTAGAGGCCATATTTCTCAACGGATCTTCATGAAAATTGGTGAGAATGTTCAGCTTGATGATATCTAGGTCAGGTTTGTAACTGGGTCATGTGCGGTCAAAAACTAGGTCAGTAGGTCGAAAAATAGAAAAACCTTGTGACCTCTCTAGAGGCCATATTTTTCACGAGATCTTCATGAAAATTGGTGAGAATGTTCACCTTGATGATATCTAGGTCAAGTTTAAAAGTAGGTCAAGAAAAACCTTGTGACCTCTCTAGAGGCCATATTTTTCAATGGATCTTCATGAAAATTGGTCAGAATTTTTTATCTTGATGATATCTAGGTCACATGTGCTCAAAAACTAGGTCACTATGTCAAATAATAGAAATAATGACGTCATACTCAGTTCAACACTGGGTCATGTGGGGATAGGTGAGCGATTCAGGACCATCATGGTCCTCTTGTTTTGCAAAATGGATCAGAAGCGATTTTCTTCCTGAATTTTCTTAAACAACCAAAAGTCTGTTTTCGCACCTCCTTCGAAAATTCGGATAGAAAATACCTTTTCATGTTAATGATCACTAAGAAATTGCTTTATTCTGTCGTTTGATATATAATCTAATGCATTGACGCCAACAATACGTTTGTAGTATCGAGTTTTATACCATTTTAGTGCTACCATTAACGGACATAAAAAGCGCGAAAACGGGTCATGTTTGCGCCGTCATGGTAACGTCATACGCATGTTTATCGCTCTAAAAGATGATGATACAAATTTGAAATATCTTCAAGTTTATTTTGGTATATACGACTATTAGCAGATCTTAAATTTTGACAAAGTACCATTCCCCCTTAAATATAGTAAACTGCCAGTAGTACCACTGTTTACATAAAATTGTTGATAGTAATTTTTTCTAAAAAATAATTCATAACACAATAATCAAATAAAACATTGGCTGATTTTTGTCGAGCCCGCTTGCAGAAGCGAAGACATAGTTGTCCAAATGTCTGTTCTGTGTATGTGCATGCGTCCGTCCGGATTTGTTTGTCCGGACCATAACTTTGACATGCATGGAGCAATCTTGTTTATATTTGGTATGAATGTTAACCTCAGTGAGACGGAGTGTCATGCGCAAACCCCAGGTTCCTATCGCAAAGGTCAAGGTCACACTTAAGGTAAAAGGTCAAATTCAAAAATGACTTTGTCCGGAGCATTTCTTCTTCTTGCATGGGGGGATTTTGATGTAACTTAGCACAATTGTTCACCATTATGAGACGGAGTGTCATGTGCAAGAACCAGTCCCTGATCTAAGGTCATGGTCACACTTAGAGGTCCCAAAAGGGTACAAGAATGACAACTTTGTCCGGAACATTTCTTCTTCATGCATGGGAGGGATTTTGATGTAACTTGGCACAAATGTTCACCACCATGAGACGGAGTGTCCATACCAAGAACAAGGTCCCTAGGTCTAAGGTCAAGGGCACCTTTAGAGGTCAAAAGGTCGATACAAGAATGACTTTGTCTGGAGCATTTCTTTTTGATGCATAGAGGGATTTTGATGTAACTTGGCACAATTGTTCATCATTATGCGACGGAGTGTCATGCGCAAAATCCTAGAATTACTTCCCTTTGTTGTTACTATAAATAGCTTATATTTGTAACTTTATTACTGTTTGTAGGGAAAAAAATCAAGACCACTTTTCTGTAGTACAACATGCATGTTACATCCAATTTTGAGGTGTATTTTGACCTATCTCTACTGGTGCGGATTTTGTGTGGACTTAGATTTTTTTTTTTTTTTTTTTTTAGCTCACCTGTCACATAGTGACAAGGTGAGCTTTTGTGATCACCCTTCGTCCGTCGTCGGTCGTCTGTGCGTCCGCCAGTCCGTCAACAATTTCTTGTCTGCACGATAGAGGTTTCATTTATGATTTTATTTTAACCAAACTTGCACACAACTTGTATCACCATAAGATCTTGGTTCCTTTTCTTGAACTGGCCAGATCCCTTTATGGGTTCCAGAGTTATGGCCCCTGAAAGGGCCAGAATTAGCTATTTTGACCTTGTCTGCACAATAGCAGCTTCATTTATGATTTGATTTTAACCAAACTTGCGCACAACTTGTATCACTATAAGATCTTGGTTCCTTTCTTGAACTGGCTAGATTCCATTATGGGTTCCAGAGTTATGGCCCCTGAAAGGGCCAGAATTAGCTATTTTGACCTTGTCTGCACAATAGCAGCTTCATTTATGATTGGAATTTAATCAAACTTGCACAAAACTTGTGTTGCCATAAGATCTCAGTTTCTTGTTGAACCGGCCAGATCCATAATGGGTTCCAGAGTTATGGCCCCTGAAAGGGCCAAAATTAGCTATTTTTGACCTTGTCTGCACAATAGCAACTTCATTTATGATTGATTTTAACCAAACTTGCACACAACTTGTATCACCACAAGATCTTGTTTCCTTTCTTGAACTGGCCAGATTCCATCATGGGTTCCAGAGTTATGGCCCCTTAAAGGTCCAAAATTGGCCATTTTGGCTTTTGCAGCCATATAGAGACTTCATTTATGGTTTTATTTGATACAAACTTCCAAAATATCTTCAACAACAATAAATCTTGGATTCCATGACAAATCAGATCCAATCGTAGGTTCCAGTGTTATTTTATATCTGATTACCTCCCCTGATTGTAGTCAAAATGGATTTATATCAGTAAGTACTTACAGGACTTATTTGAAATTTCATTATTGTCATTAGTTGGACTGAGCCAATCAGGGTAGATAACTATGGACTGATTTTATGTCAAATTACCTCCCTTTATTTCAAATTAAAATGGGTATATCTCAGTAACTAATGAAGATACTGATCTGAAATTTCATTTATGTCAACAGAATTATTTGGCAGATCCTTCTTTTGTTCACTTACAATAATTTTCTTTTTAATTACTTCCCTTTTACGTTATTATAAATAGCTTATTTTTTGTAACTTTTGCTATTGTGACCGTTTGATGTCTGTCGTCCGTCGTGCGTCGTCCATCGTGCGTCAACAATTTGTAAAAAAATCTTCTTGAAAACCACTGGGCAGAATTTCACCAAACTTCACAGGAATGATCCATGGGTGGACTCCTTTCAAAATTATTCAAAGAATCGAATTCCATGCAGAACTCTGGTTGCCATGGCAACCGAAAGGAAAAACTTTAAAAATCTTCTCCTCAAAAACCAGAAGCCCTAGAACTTAGATATTTGGTGTGAAGTATTGCCTAGTAGACCTCTACCAAATTTGTTCAAATCATGACCCCGGGGTCAAAACTGACCCCGCCCCAGGGGTCACTTGATTTTACATAGGAAAATCTTAAAAAATCTTCTTCTCAAAAACCAGAAGCCCTAGAGCTTAGATATTTGACATGTAGCATTGCCTAGTGAACCTCTACTAAAGTTGTTCAAATCATGACCCCGGGGTCAAAATAGA
The DNA here is from genome assembly GCF_021730395.1 of Mercenaria mercenaria. Lineage (NCBI taxonomy): Eukaryota > Metazoa > Mollusca > Bivalvia > Venerida > Veneridae > Mercenaria > Mercenaria mercenaria. Next base: position 8,958,842 of record NC_069372.1, read on the forward strand.
CCTCGCCCCAGGGGTCTCTTGATTTTACATAGATTTCTGTAGGAAAATCTTCAATTTAAAAAAAAAACAAAACCGGAAGGCCTAGAGCTTAGATATTTCACAGAAAGCATTGCCTAGTGGACCTCTACAAAATTTGTTCAAATCATGACCCCCGGGATCAAAATTGACCCCGCCCCAGGGGTCACTTGAATTTACATAGGAAAATCTTCAAAAATTTTCTAAAAATAAACCAGAAGGCCTAGAGCTTAGATATTTGACATGTAGCATTGCCTAGTGGACCTCTACAAAATTTGTTCAAATCATGACCCCCGGGGTCAAAATTGACCCGCCCCAGGGGTCACTTGATTTTACATAGGAAAATCTTCAAAAAACTTCTAAAAATAAACCAGAAGGCCTAAGATCTTAGATATTTGACATGTAGCATTGCTTAGTAGATTTCTACAAAATTTGTTCAGATCATGACCCCCGGGGTCAAATTGACCCCGCCCCATGGGGTTACTTTATTGTACATAGAAAAATCTTCACAATTTTCTAAAAATAAACCAGAAGGCCTAGAGCTTAGATATTTGACATATAGCATTGCTTAGTGAACCTCTACAAAATTTGTTCAAATCATGACCCCCATTTCCCTATGTACTTGATTGTACATAGGGAAATCTTCATAAATTTGCTAAAAATAAACCAGAAGGCCTAGATCTTGGATATTTGATATGTAATATTGCCTAGTAGACTTCTACAAACTTTGTTCAAATCATGACCCCCCGGGGTAAAATTGGCCCCGCCCCAGGGATTACTTGATTGTACATCGGAAAATCTTCAAATTTTTTTCTAAAAATCATCTGTTTGACATTTGAAACATGTAGCTCATATTACTCAGGTGAGTGATCCAGGGTCATCATGACCCTCTTGTTGCAAGAATTATGGCCCCTTTTGGACTTATATATATCAGATTTCTTGGTTAAGTTTTATGTTTATGTTCCCTTTTGGACATAGAAAATATCAGATTTCTTGGTTAAGTTTTGCATTTAGGTCAACTTTTCTCCTTAACTGTCAAAGCTATTGCTTTAAAACTCAGAGCAGTTATTAGCCATTAAAAGCTGACTCTGCACAACAAGTACCGTAACTCTACATTGCTTTTTGCAAGAAATATGTCCCCTTTTGGACTTAGAAATTCATGGGTAGGACAATATTTCTATTATACAGAGACAGAAAAAACAGATGAACGTCTGCGCCCGCAAGGCGGTGCTCTTGTTTAAAGATATTGGTAGGTGGGAAATAGATAAACATTAAATGACATCTTATATTCAGGTATTTTTTTCAGACTTTGGGATGGTACTGGTTCCGGTAAAATGGGGAAAACTGCATCGTCAGTTAAAGATTTGAGGAAAAAAGAAACTGATGCAGCGTTAATTACTGATAGCAGTGGAAGGGGCAGCATGTGTGATACTTGTGTCATGGAGAACATATGCCGCTACTGCAGATCAAACTCAAACCCTATTTCTGTGGATCTGTGCTCTCCCTATTGAATAAAACTGGTGGACTTTCGGGTTTAAAGGTTTAGAAAAGTATGAATTTTTATTTTGCAGATCTACAGGAGTCCTGGTGTTTCTGTATAAAGATGTCAAGAAGGAGAACAAGCAGGACTAAATTTGCAAAGACAGAACAGACTGAAGAAAAGTTAATTGAGGATGAAAATAGAAAGAGGTATTAGAGTAATTGAATTTGGTGCTAGTTCTTGAAAACTCCTTCCAAATGTTGTAACACTATTTTGCGAGTAGTTGATAAAAGTTGCCAGGACTATATTTCATGATTCAAGATTTCTTGAAAATATTCATTATAAATAAAAAAGTAAAAAAGGTACTTGAAAAGTCCTTGAATAGCTTTTTTTGAGGTTTGTCTGTGCAAGTCACAGCAGAATTGTATCCCCATTGTTTTACGTGCAGGATGAAAAGCACATTCTATTAGATCCAGATTTATGGTCACATCCGGAAGACTATCAGTTATTTTAGAGTCCAGTGTCTTGTGGGTTTTGAACCAATGACCTTCGACTTGTGAAAGGCTAACCACTGTGCTATCTAGGACTCCTTAATTTTTTGTGAATTTAGCTTTTATATTTCTTTAAACACATCAGTACCAAATATTTAAGCTCAGAACCAATTAAGTAATTAGTTCATGTACTAGGTGGTTTCCTACAGACACCAGTACCAAATATTTAAGCTCAGAACCAATTAAGTAATTAGTTCATGTACTAGGTGGTTTCCTACAGACACCAGTACCAAATATTTAAGCTCAGATCCAATTAAGTAATTAGTTCATGTACTAGGTGGTTTCCTACAGACACCAGTACCAAATATTTAAGCTCAGATCCAATTAAGTAATTAGTTCATGTACTAGGTGGTTTCCTACAGACACCAGTACCAAATATTTAAGCTCAGATCCAATTAAGTAATTAGTTCATGTACTAGGTGGTTTCCTACAGACACAAGTACCATGTATTTAAGCTCAGATCCAATTAAGTGATTATTTCATGTACTGGGTGATTTTTGGTTATTTAAAATTTTGAATTAACACATTCATGACATTGTAAATTGCTCAGACTTAAGTTATACTCAGTTTGACATTTCCATTGGTTTCTGCATTGCTCCCCGCTTAAAATTTAAAGGCACACTTCTTTATTTTGGGGTGTTGTTAGGTTTATGTTTATGTGTTTTATATATATATAGTGAGAATGAATTTTTTAGTGTGGACTGGAGGGATTCGAAGACTGCTGGACAATGTCTGGATCAGCTTTGTCTGTCTGAGCAGCTGTCTGACATAAGTTTTACCTTCAAGGACGACCAAAATGTGAAGCTTCCTGCACATAAACTTGTCTTGAGCATGCGCAGTTCTGTTTTTGAAGCCATGTTCTATGGACCTCTGGCAGAGCGTGGAAGTACAGTTCTCATTGAAGATATCAAACCAGACGCCTTGAAAATTGTTCTAAGGTTGGTTTGTCTATTCTCTAGTCTGAGGTAGGATTCAGTTGAATAAAGCCCCAGCATAACCATTTCTTGACAATGTGAATATAAAAAAAAGTTAAGATAAAAAAGTTAAGACCAATATGACTGTATAAACAAAACATTTTGCCTTATGTTGGTCAATGCTTATTTGCAAATAACACAGAAAACAAAGTCACCAAAAAATTACGAAGTCTACGGTATAGGCAGCCACAGTCTCCAAGTAATTAGCTATGAAGTGCCAGTTCTTGATTATAAAATCTGTGAAGTTGCAATACAAAACTGACACGAAAAATATCGAGTTAGTAGTATCGTCAACATACCTGTTTTCAAACCCCACCTGTTTTCAAACCCAAAACTTGTACACTGTTTATTTTACCTTCAGATTGTGAAAGATAGCAATACTAGCACTTGCAGGTACTTGGTATATAAGGTACCTGCTACAGCTGTCAAAATTAACAAATATTTTATTTAATTAAGTTCAAGGGGATGTGCAAAAATGGTGTTTTTCACTATTACTTTTCGCATGCTGATATAATATTATATCCATAGCATATAACTTTTGTTTAATGTAAAGCAATATATCTTGGAGGAAATTACTTACTGTCTGCTCTTCAAAGTCATATATAAGTTACAGGTATGTGACATTATCAAAAATGTATTTGTACAATTTCGTTTAAATGTGTTGTTTGGCTTATATGAATGCAGTAGAATTTGAAAACAAAATGTGAATAATGCGACTGAAAAATGCTTTATAAATCCAGTTTAGTGGACACAAAATTTGAATAAAATCTTGTAAATAGTATTGTAATTTTGATTTTATTATTAATTTTCCTGTCATTCCATATTTTATCTGGCTTTGCGAAAAAGACAAAAAAGTGATGAATATTAAAATCTGCCTCAACTTTAAAAGTTCAGAAACTTCAAAGGATCTTACGTCATTATAACAATTATTACATGCATTTTTGCAGGTGGTTTGAAAACTGGTTATTTAATCTCTCGCAATATTGAAAATACATCTGTTGGAAATTTGTTATTTATTTCTAAAGATATATTTATCAATTAATTAATCATTTTTAGCTTGACTATTCAAAGAATAGGGGAGCTTAATAATCCTACTTGTCCTGGCGTCGGCGTGAGCGTCACACAAATGCTAAAGTTTGCGTGCCACCCCAATATTTTCAAAGTCCATTGAGATATTGCTTTCATATTTTGCTTTCTTGTTTACCATCATGAGCCCAGTCTGTAAAAAGGAGGAGGCAACTCTATCAAGCATTTTGACTGAATTATGGCCCCTTTTCGACCTAGAATAATGTTAAAGTTTGCGTACCACCCCAAATATTTTCAAAGTCCATTGAGATATTGCTTTCATATTTTGCTTTCTTGTTTACCATCATGAGCCCAGTCTGTAAAAAGGAGTAGGCAACTCTATCAAGCATTTTGACTGAATTATGGCCCCTTTTCGACCTAGAATAATGTTAAAGTTTGCGTACCACCCCAAATATTTTCGAAGCCCATTGAGATATTGCTTTCATATTTTGCATACTTGTTAACCATCATGACCCCAGACTGTAAAAAGGAGGAGGCAACTCTATCAAGCATTTTGACTGAATCATGGCCCCTTTTTGACTTAGAATAATGTTAAAGTTTGCGTACCACCCCAAATATTTTCAAAGTCCATTGAGGTATTGCTTTCATATTTTGCATACTTGATTACCATCATGACCCCAGTCTGTAAAAAGGAGGAGGCAACTCTATCAAGCATTTTGACTGAATTATGGCCCCTTTTTGACTTAGAATATGCTTATTGTAATGTTAAAGTTTTACTCATAGCTTATGTTATACTATCAAGCACTTAGAAAAGTCGAGCGCGGTGTCCACTGACAGCTCTTGTTAAATGTCCAAGTCATCACCTGACTTGGTAACAATTTTATCATATCTTGTAAAATTCATTAATTGTAAGTAATTTCCCCAAATTCCTTAGGGTTTGAAAACTGGTCATTCGATGATATATTATGTTTTCTATTATGATATTTGGTGACATTTTTGTTAACAGATAGTGTTGTCCATAGAAGTTGTGCACTGCTTTGAAGTTTTGTAGCTTTTTCATTTGATTTACATGTTGTTTGTTTTTTTCAGGTTTATATATTCCGACAGTGCAGAATTGAATGGAAATAATGTTCTGAGCTGTTTGTACGCAGCCAAGAAATATTGTCTTCAGGGGCTCATAGAGAAATGTTCTGCATTTCTTGAAGATCACATTGATGCTGATAATGTGTGTGAAGTTCACGAGCAGGCCATATTCTATGATATGAAGTCGTTACAACAGAAATGTTTTGATTTTATCCTTGAAAATGCTTCAGATGTATTCCTGTCTACAAGTTTCCTTGATTTATCCCACAATACACTAGTCAGTCTTTTGAAAAGTGACAAACTGTCAGAAGATGAGGAGAATATATTCTCTGCATGTGTGAAATGGGCCAGAAATAAATGTAAACTCGACAACAAGGACCCTTCCGCAGAAACTCTACGGGAAACACTTGGGGACGCTTTGTACAACATTCGTTTTCCTGTGATGTCAGTGGAAAAATTTGCTACTATTGTAACTCCCAGTGAAATCCTTACAAGCACAGATCAGATAATGCTATATCAGTATTTTGCAACAAATGGTTCCTCACCATTAAATAAATTTACGAGTCGTAAGAGAATGGGCAAAGTTACCACTTTAGATGTCTCTAAATATACAGCCAATGTTAATGATATGTTCCAGGAATTTTGTTTACGGTTTCGACGTACTAAAGGTTTGCCACCATTAAATCACGGAAGAACTATTGTTCGAGTTAAATCTTTGACTGGTAAATTTGTTCCGGAAATACGACGTGTTACTTTTAAATGCAATAACTGGGAAGGAAATCTCAGATTTAGTGCCAACGGAAATGAATTAATCTTTCACACACCGATGCATATTACAGATAGTTGTTGTTTTGAGTTTACTGGAGATGTGCCGCATACAGAATTTCACTCTTTTTCCCATTTCAATAAACTGTTGTCCATAGGCCTAAATAAGAGGAAAGAAGTGAAAGGGGAGACAATTTACATCACTCGTATTCCAGTTGGTTTGAAGAGTATTTCATTTGTATAATAGTTGTCAAAAAAGGGAAGTCTTGTACTGAGTCTTATTGAGAAATCGGGAAACAGTCAAACCATTGTTTTTAGCTCGACTATTCGAAGAATAGGGGAGCTATCCTACTCGCCCCGGCGTTGGCTTGAGCGTCACTCAAATGTTAAAGTTTGCGTACCACCCCAAATATTTTCAAAGTCCATTGAGATGTTGCTTTCATATTTTGCATACTTGTTTACCATCATGACCTCAGTCTGTATAAAGGAGGAGGCAACTCAATCATGCATTTTGACTGAATTATGGCCCCTTTTCGACTTAGAATAAATGTTAAAGTTTGCGTACCACCCCAAATGTTTTCAAAGTCAATTGAGATATTGCTTTCATATTTTGCATACTTGTTTACCATCATGACCCCAGACTGTAAAAAGGAGGAGGCAACTGTATCAAGCATTTTGACTGAATTATAACCCCTTTTCAAATTAAAATAAATGTTAAAGTTTGCGTACCACCCCAAATATTTGCAAAGTCCATTGAGATATTGCTTTCATATTTTGCATACTTGTATACCATCATGACCTCAGTCTGTAAAAATGAGAAGGCGACTCTATCAAGCATTTTGACTGAATTATGGCCCCTTTTCGACTTAGAATATGCTTATTGTAATGTTAAAGTTTTACTCATTGCTTATATTATACTATCAAGCACTGAGAATAGTCGAGCGCGCTGTCCACTGACAGCTCTTATTTTGTGTCCCCATCACTGAGTGGAGGGGGCATATAGGTTTGGTCTTGTCCGTGCATCTGTTCGAAAAAAGTTTGTGACATGCCTAGCTCAAAAGGTATTTGATATAAATTGATGAAACCTTGTACGAGTCTGTATCATGATATCAACTTGGGCACCTTCAATTTTCGTCTGGCTCCACCCCCTATTTCTAGAGTTATGGCCCCTGAAATAGTCAGAAATGCAGATTTTCACCTTATGATATGCTTAGCTCAAAAAGCATTTCATATAAATTGATGAAACCTTGCATGAGTCTTTTTCATGATATAAACATGGCCCCTGAGATAGTCAGAAATGCACATTTTCACCTTGTGATGCACCTAGCTCAAAAAATATTTCATATAAATAGATAAAACTTTTCATGAGTCTTTATCATGATATGAACTTGCGCATCTCCTATTTTGCATCTGCTTCCGCCCCCTATTACAAGAGTTATTGTCCCTGAAATAGTCAAAAATGCACATTTTCATCTTGTGATGTGCTTAGCTCAAAAAGCATTTCATATAAATTGATGATACCTTGCATGAGTCTTTATCATGATATGAATTTGCGCACCTGCTATTTTTCGTCTGCCTCCGTCCACTTTTTCCAGAGTTATTGTCCCTGAAATAGTAAATAATGTACATTTTCACCTTGTGATGCGTCTAGCACCTGGATATAAATTCATGAAACCTTGCATGTGTCTTTATCATGATGTAACCTTGCACACTTGGCATTCTTCTTGAGATTTTAGCACTAATTACAGAGTTATGGCCCTTGAAATAGCCAAAATAGTGGATTTTTTGTTTGTGATGCTCATAGCTCAAAAAGTATATGGCCTAGAATAATGAATCCTTTATATAAAATGTTTGTTGAGGCTATACCCCATTAAGACTGCAAACATTTGGATTATTGCCCCTTATTTGTGACAAATGTACCAGTGGGGGCACACCCTGTGTCTTGAAGACACATTCTAGTTTTTCTTTCATGTAGGATAGGTTAAAGGGGCACTTCTGGAGATCTATTCAAACATTTTCATCAGTTTATAAATAGAAATAAAAATAATCTGATTTATTGAGCAGTAGCCTGTATTCATTTATAAAACATTCTTTTTAGCTCACCTGTCACGTAGTAACAAGGTGAGCTTTTGTGATCGCCCGTCGTCCATTCACAATTTCTTGTGAACCCGATAGAGACCACAGTTTGCAATCAATTTTTAGCCCACCATCATCAGATGGTGGGCTATTAAAATCACACTGCGTCCGTGGTCCGTCCGTCCGTTAACAATTTCTCGTTATCGCATCTCCTCAGAAACTACTGGGGGGATTTTGACCAAACTTTGTCAGAATGATGTATTGGTACCCTAGTTGTGTCCCCCTGAAAATCAGACTGGTTCAACTATTTATGAGTAAGTTATGGCCCTTTGTTTATTTCTATATTTTACATAGATTTATATAGGGAAAAACTTTGAAAACCTTCTTGTCCAAAACCACAGAGCCTAGGGTTTTGATATTTGGTTTGAAGCATCATCTAGTGGTCCTCTACCAAGATGATTCAAATTATTTCTCTGGGGTCAAATATGGCCCCGCCCTGGGGGTCACATGGTTTATATAGACTTATATAGGGAAAAACTTTGAATAACCTCTTGTCCAAAACCACAGGGCCTAGGGCTTTGATATTTTGTATGTGACATCATCTAGTGGTCTTCAACTAAGATTGTTCAAATTATACCCCTAGGGTCAAATATGGCCCCGCCCTGGGGGTCATATGGTTTATATAGACTTATATAGGGAAAAACTTTGAAAATCTTCTTGTCCAAACCACAAAGCCTAAGGCTTTGATACTGGTAATGTAGCATCATCTAGTGGTTCTCTACCAAGTTTGTTCAAATTATCCCCCTAGGGTCAAAAATGGCCCCGCCCCGGGGGTCACATGGTTCATTATAGACTTATATAGGGAAAAGCTTTTAAAATGTTCTTGTCAATAACTACAACATTCAAATTTGGACCACATATCGTCTGTTGAAAACCAGACCCTGGTATCTGACTTTTTTGAAATTTTTCAGGAACTTGAAAAAACTTCCTCAAACGTATAAAAATGTTTATTTTTGTACCATTATTAGTACTTTGGTGGCAAATCACATTCTTTAGAAATTAGGAAATGTTTCTACTCATTTGCTCTTAAACTTAGGACAAATTTCGACAATTTTGTTTTGGCATTATAACTTTGGAGTTTTATCAGCATTTTCTTACAGGCAAAACACCTCATTTTCAGATAATATGTTTTGGCTTTAAGCAGATATAACTTTCTTTCTGCGCCTCTCCAGCCAAAATATTTCAGCTAAAGATGCGTGTTTTTGGCATTCATGATTTCTGAAAATCTGATAAAGAAAAATATGCCAGAACCTAGTATATAGCCATAACATACTATAGCTTTACATTTTTTGCGAATATTGTTTGCAAACTGGGGGCCAGTCTATTGCATATACCAAAGCCATAGTTTGGTTTTAACAAAAAGATGACATAACACGCATTTCCATTGTGCTGTATAATAGTATTTATGTATACACTGATATGGCAATGCAGTTTGTTTTAAAAAAATCACAGATTATCGGACAGAACAGAGTAACTTGGCGTGCGGTGTTTTGGTTGTAATACATATTTATTTTGATTCAAAAAAGTTTGATCTAAAACATAGTAACTTGAAAAAAAAAAGACTTTAATGATACTTTATTTTGATCCTTCAAACAAATCTGTAAATATTTCACGATTGATTTCAGACCATTATACTTGAAATCATCATATTAGGTAAATATGCATTTTTACAGTTTATTACGTGTCACAGAACTTAAATCTAACATAAAGTAACATACACGAGTAGTTTACGCCTATGGTATATACTGAAAATCTTATGGTATTCACCCAGTAAGTAGTAATTTAAAAGATATTATCGCATTAGTACATGATGCAGTCAGTAGTTGCACTCTGTAGTCATTACACAGAAATATCTTTTATCATACTTGGTGCCATTACTAGTAATAATAAACATGTAGGTCTCGTCAAAAAGTAATATGAGTTACATAATAAATGTTAAGTAATATGATTTACATAATAAATGGCATCTATTGAATACCTTATTATTCACCCAGTAAGTAGTCATTTAAAAGACACTATTGCATTCGTACATTATGCAGTCAGTAGTCATTATAAATTTATATTATATCATACTTCTTGCAAATCGTAGTCATTACACAAAAATATCTTTTATCATACTTGTTGCTATCGCCCGTTATTAAAAATGTAACCATGTAGAAAAACTGTAACATATCGTCACCTCAACGCAACAAAGTCGTATCTTACTATAAATTTATAATAAGATACGACTTTGTTGCGTTTAGGTGACGATATACATCTCCTCAAAAGTAATACATGCTTCCTTTTCATAGTTCATTAAAACACGGATGGCTCTGCACCCACAAAAATACTTCTGCTATAAAATATTTCTGTTATAAAAAGAGTTTGTAGCCGTTAATAGAACAAGGTAATTATCTACAACACAAGAGCTATTGCTGTTTTGTAAATATTTTAAGACTGCACTGACATGAAGTACTGTTAAGTACCTTAGTGTATAAAGGTACTTGTGAAAGTATATTGTACTTGGTTCCAGTCATAGTATAAGCATATACTGTTCTTAGTCCATGTCAATATCATCATCCGTTTCCTGTCTATCTGGTTCAGGCAGACGTTCCTTAACACCCTGGCTAGCAGATAATCCTTTGTAGTAATCATGGAATTCCATAGGAATTACACTTTGCTTGCACGAAGACATTAAGTCCTTTTTCTTTGCACTTGATATTGGGAGCTTCCCTTTATATAAAGGTTGAATGGTCTCATTTGGACGCTTCGTTCCAAGAAGCTTTACTTTCTGGAATTCTTCAGCTTCATCAAAATTGTACTTGAAATAGCACATCTCTGTCTCAGACTTTATAAAACGCATCCATTTCATTTGTTTCCATCTTGGCTTTTTGCCACTTTCAGTCTTAGAATTTGCTTTTGTTCTTGCTGATTTGAAATCTTTGAAGTCATAGAATTTTAAACTTAAACATTGTAAGGGCTTTTCCTCCTGGCCATTGATATAACTGTTTCCCATTGACTTGGAACAAAGATTTTTGTCTTGGACTTAGCAAATTCAATTGCCGAGTGCATGGAGTCACATTCCATATGCGTATGTCCAGTCTCCAAAAACTTGTGGTCAGTGATTTTCAATCCTGGTATTGTTGTGACAGAATTAAGGAGGCAGGTTGCAACTATCTGATTTTTATTTTGCCCAGCACATGCATCTGAGTATAGTATTACATGCTCTACTGGTGACTCCAAACTCGAAAGGTACAGATTCAAACATGTTGATATCACATTTGATCCTCGTTTTCCATCTGTTTCTGACCATAGGTAACATGTTGCTTTTTTGTTACCTGCACTATAGATGGAGAGATTATAACAACAAAGTTTTCTCATATAGTACATCAAGCTGACAAGGAAACATGGCGTATACAAGACTGACCGTAAACCAAATGTGCAAGTTTTAACTTTGCTATCCTGTCTTGCAATATGGTTATCTTTCTGTTTTTGTTCTCTAACCACTTTCTTTCTTTCTTGATGCAGTTTGTACTCTTCTAGTTTTTCATCCAATGTTCCATCTGTTTTTGCATTTTCATACTTGTTACACAAAGTACACTGGTCTTTTTTTGGAACATGAAATGACAGGTTGTATTCGTTATTAAAAACTTTTCTATATATTGGCTAATTCGCGGCTTCTGACTGATTTTCTTTACATTTTGAAACATATTCTTCATACATTTTCTTGATATTTAAGTTTGGTGCAAGAAACTGCCTGTTGGTAGACTTTCTAACATAATGACTTTCCATGGTTGGAAATGATTCTATGTGATTTCTGATCTCTTGCAGTTTTGATTCACAAGTTTTATTCGGAGCTCTATGTCTTCCACGTTCGTCCCTTCCTTGAAAATGTCCAGACATCTTTTTTGTAAGAGCATGTGCTACAGTTGCTTCACTTATGCTTAATGTTTTCAAAAAGAACTTTTTGCACACACGAACTCTGTGATTATTTACTTCCATAGAATATATCCTCATTACTTGCTTTTTCTTTTCAACTTTGTTCCCATCATCGTCTAAATATGTTTTTGTGTTTTTCTCATGTACATTTGAACAGATAAAATCCTTTTGCCTTTCATAAGAAGCAAGCCCATAATAGAAGTCCCTGTTGGCACACCTTTTCTCAAATGAAACTTTGTCATTACATTTGTATTTGCATTTTGTGCAGTCACATTCTTGAACTAACTTTCTTGATATTTTCTTACCAGAACTGGATATATATTCTTCACCACTGAGTCTAAGTCTTTTCCTAACATTTTTCTTCCAGTTCTCCGGTGTCGATTTTCTCTTTCTGAACAATTTCTTTTTCATTGGGGATACAAATTTTGCAGCCTTTTTTGGGGTTTGATGCACAGACACACTGCTAACGCTAGAATCAGGTATGTCAGTACTTGCACTTGGTAATGGTGTGGCTACAAACTGTTCAGAGTCACCATGAGCAAGACTTATGCAGGCATCATAATGTTTTAGAATGTCTGGGATTGAAATATATGCTAATTTTATTTCATTATGATCGTCATTTGCCTTTAAAGTTGGTTCAACAATAATCTTTTGTTGATCTGGTTTGCTAGTGTATATCGTAACTGAACAGTTAGCATAGTTTGCCAGTACCAATGGTAAGAGATCTGCTACTTTGCTTGACCAATATCCATCATTCTTAATATTTTCTATTTCAGAGAGATATTCAGCAACAAATTCCTCCTCTTTTTCGGGACCATACTTGTCTATTAAGAACCCCATATATTCCACTGCATTTTATTCTAAGTGGGTACACATTGAGTTTCTTAGTCGAGAATGTGATTCTGATATAAGGTCTGAATAGCATGCTGCTTGGAAAAAACAGTTCCCATCGGCAGGAACCTTATCCCGTTTAAGTCCTTCATCATTTAAGCATCGGTCTAAACGCCCTTCGTTTGCTGCTATTAACGTTTGTCTCATTATTTCTTCATTATAGCTCAATGTCTTCAAGCGCTCTACATCTGCCTCTCTATCAGAATGAGCATGAATGCTTGATACTGCCTTGCGCTGTTTTCTGGTTGTGTGTGGCATTTTCTTTGAAGTTAATTTCTGAACAGTTTCATTCCATGATTTCTTCACCAGTTTTTCCTTTTTGTAACGTTTTTTGCTTGAATCTGACAACTCGGAATAATTGTGTTCCCTTATTAATCACAAAATGACTAAAAAATGTCATTCTTGAAAACAAAACATACACTCCTGAAATCTGATATACCATGTTATCAACACCAATTAGCCCTTTTAGAGTTCAAAAGAGAGCTGTTAAAATGTATCATTGATAACTGAGACAATCTGGCATTTGAAAATTGCAGATACTGTCCTTAACCTCCCAAAACCAAAAACAATTAGCCGTATGTATCACAGTCTGGCAGATAAAATATGGCAATATTTGACTAGTAAACAGTTCGCATTTCCAGATGCTAGGTTGTGGCATATTGAGAAAATAATTATAATTCATTCTGATAAATGCCATAGGATACTACTACCAAATGATATGTTCTGGTTTAAATGTATGTTTCATATACTCATATGTTAATGAAAACCAAACCCTTGTATGGGTGAATGATACAATCTGGCATGATAGTTTGCCACAATAAGTTGAAAAAAATCATAGTATCTATGTATGCTTGGTTCTGGCTGAAGAAAAGATCGATATTTTGAGATACGACATTTGATCTCTGATCAATAACTCGAAAACGAATAAAGATCTAGAGCTCAAATTTTCACACAATACGTATTTTCGATGTAAAAAACAGAAAATACAAAAACCCAAATTTCAGAAAATTTGCTAGATACCACCCTCTGGTTTTTAACGGACGATATGTATTTTTGAGTGGCAAGATGAACCTTGACATGAGTTGACCTTGATTTTGACCTAGTGACCTACTTTCACATTTCTGTAGCTGCAGCCTTCAAATTTGGACCACATGTATATTTTTGAGTGGCAAGATGAACCTTGACATGAGTTGACCTTGATTTTGACCTAGTGACCTACTTTCACATTTCTGTAGCTACAGCCTTCAAATTTGGACCACCTGCATAGTTTTGTGCACTGGAAAAAACTTTGACCTTGATTTTGACCTAGTGACCTACTTTCACATTTTTGAAGGTACAGGCGTCAGATTTGGACCATATGCATAGTTCCGTGTTTCAAAATGAAATTTGATATTGATTTTGACCTAGTGACCTACTTTCACATTTCTCAAGCTACAGCCTTCAAATTTGGACCACATGCATAGTTTTGTGTACCAAAAAAAACCTTGACCTTCACATTGACCTAGTGACCTACTTTCACATTTTTGAAGGTACAGGCTTCAAATTTGGACCACATGCATAGTTTTGTATTCCGAAATAAAATTTGACCTTGATTTTGACCTAGTGACCTACTTTTACATTTTCAAGCTACAGCCTTCAAATTTGACCACTTACATATTTTTGTGTACTGAAATGAACTTTGACCTTTACATTGACCTAGTGACCTACTTTAACATTTTTAAGGTACAGGCTTCAAATTTGGACCGCATGCATAGTTTTGTATTCCGAAATAAAATTTGACCATGATTTTGACCTAGTGACCTACTTTCACATTTCTCAAGCTATAGCCTTCAAATTTGGACCACATGCATAGTTTTGTGTACTGAAATGAACTTTGACCTTTACATTGACCTAGTGACCTACTTTCACATTTTTGAAGGTACAGGCTTCAAATTTGGACCACATGCATAGTTTTGTATTCTGAAATAAAAATTGACATTGATTTTGACCTAGTGACCTACTTTTACATTTCTCAAGCTACAGCCTTCAAATTTGGACCACTTGCATAGTTTTGTGTACTGAAATGAACTTGACCTTAAGATTGACCTAGTGACCTACTTTCACATTTCTGTAGCTACAGGCTTCAAATTTAGACTACATGCATAAGATTGTGTACCGAAACAAACTTTGACCTTGACATTGACCTAGTGACCTACTTTCACATTTCTCAAGCTACAGCTTTCGAATTCGGACCACATGCACAGTGTTGTGTACTGAAATGAAATTTGACCTTGAGCTAGTCAATAAGTCTGGAAATTTGGAACACTCAAAAATGGCACATTGGTGGGCGCCAAGATCACTCTGTGATCTCTTGTAATCAAACTTGCTCACAACTTGTATTGGCATAATATCTTGGTTCCTTTTGAAAACTGGCCAGAACCCCTTTAGGGTTCCAGAGTTATGGCCCCTTCAAGGGCCAAAATTTACTATTTTTGGCTTGTGAACACGATAGAGACCACATTTTGCAATCAATTTTAATCAAACTTGCACACAACTTTTATTGGCATAATATCTCAGTTCCTTTTGAAAACTGACCAGATCCCATCATGGGTTCAAGAGTTATGGCCCCTTAAAGGGCCAAAATTTGCTGTTTTTGGCTTGAGAACAGGGTAGAGACCACATTTTGCAATCAGCTTTAATAAAACTTGCACACAACTTGTATTTGCATGATATCTTGGTTCCTTTTGAAACCTGGCCAGATCCCATCATGGGTTCCAGAGTTATGGCCCCTTAAAGGGCCAAATTTGCTATTTCGGCTTATTCAGTCATATAGAGACTTCATTTGTGGTTTGATATGATACAAATTTGCAAAATAACTCTAACCCTAGCCTGTCAGATCCAATCATAGGTTCTACAATTATGAATGAACATTGAAAGTGCCAAAATCAAGGTTACTTATCCCAAAATCAGCACTAATCTCTGCAATTATTGATAGTATTGGTTTTGAAACTTAATGTATGTCAACAGGTTGACCTAGACACTATATCTGATATAGTTATATACTGATATACTTATTTTATATCTGATTACCTCCCCTGATTTTAATCAAAATGGATTTATATCAGTAAGTACTTATAGGACTCATTTGAAATTTCATTATTGTCATTAGTTGGACTGAGACAATCAGGGAAGATAACTATGGACTGACTTTATGTCAAATTACCTCCCTTTATTTCAAATTAAAATGGGTATAACTCCGTAACTAATGAAGATACTGTTCTGAAATTTCATTTATGTCATCAGATGGACTTGGAGAATCAGTTTAGATATATATATTGACTGAATTTATGACAAATTACCTCCCTTTATTTTTATGAATATACCTTAGCAGCTTCTAATGAGATTGGTTTGAAATGTTATTTATGTCTTCCATTGTAAGAAATAGTCATGTTAGATAACTCTTGATTGAACATTTATGGATATGAATACTTTTCTAATATATTGTTGTAAAGGCTTTAAATTTACTCTGTATCTTCTAATTGCATATACCAATACATGATTACCTCCCCTTGTTTTAATTAAAATGGATTTATCTCAGTAAGTACTTTTAGGACTCATTTGAAATTTCATTATTGTCATTAGTTGGACTAAGACAATCAGGGTAGATAACTATGGACTGATTTTATCTCAGATTACCTCCCTTTATTTCTGTAAATGAATATACCTCAGCAGCATCTAATGAGATTGGTTTAAATGTTATTTATGTCTTCCAGGTTAAGGAATAGTCATGCTAGTACAAAAATGCAGCATTTGAGACTAGGACCCTCAAACTTGATATGGATATTGGCACTGACTAGTACATGACCCATAGGTCAAAAGGGACTGTTACAAGAAAATATTTATCCTGATGATATTTAATGTGTATGCCTATGTGAGCTATGTCGAAACTTGATCTTATCATTAAGAGCAGTGGTACTCAGGTGAGCGATATAGGGCCATCATGGCCCTCTTGTTTTGTTGTTGGTAGAATATATGTACAAAAACTCATAAAAGCTTTTGGCACGCCATAGAAATGTGACGTAAAATAGTTTATTTTCATTTTTTTATAGTCATATAGGTTGCTATCAGAAATTTTGATGTTCATCTGAGTGCAAGTCCCTTTAACTTCAAGAGAAATAAGTCTCTAAATATGTAAAAAGAAACAAAAAAATATAATTATTTATAACATGTTTCACCAGAATTTGAAAACTTTAATAGAATGGTCTCATTAAGTAAATGTTCCAAAAAAAAATTCGCTACATGCAGAAAAGGTAGATTTTTCAGCTTGACTTTCTGATGAATAGAGGGAGCTATTGCACTCGTGCTTTCCTCTGTGTCCTTGTCAGCATCAGCTCTATTGCTGTAATAACAATATTTTAAAGCGTCTGATAGCTTCAGAATTAATTTGTCTTTAGTATTACTTGGTTGCCGCAAAAAGGCAAAAAGATGGGGGAGTAATTAAATGTGTAATAATTGCTTTTATAAACTACCTTTGACATGTAAATTTTGTTTGAATTCATGACAGTTCTAAATGAATTGTTTTCATTAGCTCACCTGAGCCAAAGGCTCATGTTGAGCTTTTGTGACTGCTCGATGTCTGTCATGCGTACGTCAACAATTTCTAAAAAAATTCTTCTTCAAAACCACTGGGCAGATTTACACCAAACTTCACAGGAATGATCCTTTGGTGGCTCCCTTTCAAAATTGTTCAAAGAATTGAAATCCACACAGAGCTCTGGTTCCCATGGCAACCGAAAGGAAAAACTTAAAAAATCTTCATGTCCAAAACCGCATTGCGTAGAGCCTCCATATTTGGCATGTGACATCATCTAATTTTCCTCTATGAAGATTTTCAAATTATGCCCCTGGGTTCCCAAGTTTTACATAGACTTATATAGGAAAAAACTTTAAACATCTTCTTGTCTGAAACTGCAAGGCCTAGGCTTTAGATATTTCGTTTGTATCATTGCCTTGTGGTCCTCTACCAAAATTATTCAAATTATACCCCTGAGGTGAAAAGAGGGCCCACCCAGGGGGTCACAAGTTTTACATAGACTTACATAGGAAAAAATCTTCTTGCCTGAAACATGCAAGGCTTAGGCTTTTGATATTTGGTATGTTGCATTGCCTAGTGGTCCTCTACCAAAATTGTTCAAATTATGCCCCTGGGGTGAAAAGAGGCCCTGCCCTGGGGGTCCCAAGTTTTACATAGACTTATATAGGAAACCTTTAAAAATCTTCTTGTCCTAAAACCTTAAGGCGTAGAGCCTTGATATTTGGCGTGTGACATCATCTTATGGTCCTCTATAAAGATTGTTCAAATTGTGCCCCTGGGGTGAAAAGAGGCCCTGACTTTAAAAAATCTTCTTGTCTGAAAGTTTAAGGCCTAGGCTTTTGATATTTGGTATGTAGCCTAGTGGGTCTCTACCAAAATTGTTCCAATTATGCCCTGGGGTCACTTGTATGAGTTATATAGGAAAAAATACTTAAGAAATAATCTGATCATATTTCCTAGACTGTTTAATTATAATAATTTGATGACCCTAAGTAATTAGGGGTCACTTGAATGTGACCTTGACCTATTTCTTGTATTTGTCGAGCCCACTTGCAGAAGCAAAGGCAGTTGTCCAAATGGCTGTTCGGTGTTTGTGTGTGCTTGCGTGAGTCCGGATTTGTTTGTCCAGACCATAACTTTGACATGCATGGAGCAATCTTTTTATATTTTGCATGAATGTTAACCTCAGTGAGACAGAGTGTCATGCGCAAACCCCAGGTTTCTATCTCAAAGGTCAAGGTCACAGTTGAGGTCAAAGGTCATGTCAGATCTTGTCTGGCCCATAAATTTGACGTGCATTGAGGAATCTTGTTTATATTTGGCATGAATGTTAAACTCAATGAGACGCAGTGTCATGTATAAACCTCAGGTTCCTATCTCAATAGTCAAGGTCACAGTTAGGGGTCAAAAGTCACTTTAGAGCTTGTCCATGCAATAACTTTGATAAGTATGGAGCAATCTTTTTAGCTCACCTGAGCCAAAGGCTCATGGTGAGCTTTTGTGACCGCTCAATGTCTGTCGTACGTCGTTTGTAGTGCGTCTGTTAACATTTTCTAAAAAAATCTTCTTCTTGAAAACCACTATGCAGAATTGCACCAAACTTCACAGGAATGATCCTTAGGTGGTCAAAATTTTTCAAAGAATGGAATTCCATGCAGAACTCTGGTTGCCATGGCAACCGAAAGGAAAACCTTTAAAAATCTTCTTGTCCAAAACCGCAAGGCGTAGAGCCTTGATATTTGGCATGTGACATCATCTTATGGTCCTCTATGAAGATTGTTCAAATTGTGCCCCTGGGGTGAAAAGAGGCCCCGATCCGGGGGGGGTCTCAAGTTTTACATATACTTATATAGGAAAACAACTCTAAAAATCTTCTCGCCTAAAACTGCAAGGCCTAGGCTTTTGATATTAAGTATGTTGCCTTTCCAAGGGTTTCTCTACCAAAATTGTTCAAATTATGGCCCTAGGGTGAAAAGAGGCCCTGCACTGGGGGTACCAAGTTTAACAAAGACTTACAAAAACTTATATAGGAAAACAAAAAAAAAGATATTCTTGTCTGAAAGTGCAAGGCCTAGGCCTTTGATATTTGGTATGTAGCATTGCCTGGTGGATCTCTAACAAGTTTGTTCAAATTATGCCACTGGGGTGAAAAGAGGCCCCGCCCTGGGGGTCACTTTTTATAATTATGAGTTATATAGGAAAAAATACTTCAAAAATTATCAGATCATATTTCCTAGACTGTTTAATTATAATTACCTGATGACCCCAAGCAATTAGGGTCACTTGACTGTGACCTTGACCTACTGACCTACTTTCTTGTTTTTTAAGATACAGCCTTGAAATTTGGATGACATGTACAGTTTTGCACACCGATCTTAAAACTGGCTGTCAGTTACCATGAATGTGATCTACTGACCTACCTTCTTAATATTTTAGCATCAGTTTGCCATTTGAAACATGTGGCTCATATTACTCAGGTGAGCGATCCAGGGTCATCATGACCCTCTTGTTATTCTTCGCGGTCAATGTTCACTTCTGTGAGACAGAGTGTTGTGCGCAAACCTCGGGTCCCTATCTCAAAGGTCAAGGTCACACTTGGGGGTCAAAGGTCATTTTAGAGCTTGTCCTTTTGACAGCTGTTAGGCTCGACATGTTGCCCATGGGTATCTAGTTTAAGATACAGCCTTGAAATTTGGATGACATACAGTTTTGTATATCGATATTAAAACTGACTTTCAGTGACCATGAATGTGACCTACTGACCTACTTTCTTAATATTTTAGCATCAGTTTGACATAAAAAAACATGTTCACACAACTGGGAAAAGATTTCAATGCTTACTTATATTTGACTTTCTCACCTGATCTCTTACACTTTTGTTTTTCTTTAATTCTTCAGGCAGAAGAAATTTTTTGTATTGGCTGTTTATCTTGATTCTGTAACAAGTTCAGGGAAAGCAAATTTTAAATACAATTGCTGTTGTTACCTACCATGACCCAAGTGTTCAGGAACTTGAATTAGTTTGTTTCTTTACTTGTGGTAACATCTTTTTTGAAACAGCTCCAACAGATTAAGTCCGGTCAGTTGACAGTCTGTTTAAACCTATGTTGGATCTGATAAAGTTTGGAGAAAGTTGTGTTTGTTTCATGCAGTTACCAGTTATACATTTTGTAAGTACTGCTCTGCATTCCTTAATAGTTGGAAATGTCGTTTTATTCTTTCATTAATCTGTTTGTGAGTGAAAGAATTTAACATTGTGTTAGACAAGTTATTTCATAATGAGTTCGTACATTCTATATTGTTCGCTAAAAATACCTACATGTAACAAGCTTATAATTCATAGATTAAAATATTTGCATATCAGACACTGAATATTTTATTTTGTTTAACTCTGATATTGTTGTATGTATCATGTTATAAAGGAATAGAGTCCAGTAGACAAAAAATCGGGGTGTAAAGGTACATGTAACTATTTTTGGACCGAGAGGAAAAAGCCACATTTAAATATGCAGCCACCCACAGAGGACTCCATATTGAAATGTATACTCGTGCAAACAGGCATTGTCAGACACCCACGGCTGACTTATCACCAGGGTGGATTCAGTGTTATATTTTCTGGTCCTTTGGGATCATGGAGTGCACTCAGTTTTTATTAGCTCACCTGAGCCAAAGGATAAGGTGAGCTTTTGTGACTGCTCAATGTCTGTCGCGTGTCAACAATTTTTAAAAAAAATCTTCTTCACTGGGCAGATTTACACCAAACTTCACAGGAATGATCCTTGGGTGGCCCCCTTTCAAAATTCCCAAAGAATTTAATTCCATGCAGAACTCTTGTTGCCATAGCAACTGAAAGGAAAATTTTTGAAAATCTTCTTGTCAGAAACTATTAGCCAGATTTCAAAAATAATTTTTAGAAATGATCTCTAGGTGACCCTCTACCAAAATTGCCTAAGCCTGCCGCAAGGGGCGGGGCGGGGCTTATTTTCCCTATATGGCTATATATTGTAAATTTCAAAAATCTTCTTCTTCAAAACCACTGCGCAGATTTACACTAAACTTCACAGAAATGATCTTTGGGTGCCCCTATCAAAATTGCCCAAAGAATTGAAATCCATGCAGAATTCTGGTTGCCATGGCAACCGAAAGAAAAACTTCTAAATATGTTCTTGTCCAAAACCACAATAGCTAGGACTTTGATATCATCTAATGGTCCTCTACCAAGTTAGATCAAATTATCCCCACCCCGGGGGTCACATAATTTATGTAGACTTATATTAGGGAAAAACTTTGAAAATCTTCTTGTCCAAAACCACAAGGCCTAAAGCTTTGATAATAGGTTTGTGACATCATCTAGTGGTCCTCTACCAAGATTGTTCAAATTATGCCCCTGGGGTGAAAAGAGGCCCCGCCCCGGGGGTCCTAAGTTTAACATAGACTTGTATAGGAAAAAACTTTAAAAATCATCTTGTCTTAAACCACAAGACCTAGGGCTTTGATATTTAGTATGAAGCATTGCGTTGTGGTCCTCTACCTAGATTATTCAATTTATTACCCTAGGGTGAAAAGAAGCCCCACCCTAGAATCCCAATTTTACATAGACTTATATAGGAAAGAAGACTTTAAAAATCTTTTTGTCTGAAACCACAAGACCTAGGCCTTTGATATTTGGTATATAGCATTGCCTTATGGTCCTCTACAATGATTGTTCAGATTATTACCCTGGGGTGAAAAGAGGCCTCAAGGTGATCTTTTGTGAACACAGATTACTGAACGAAACAATACCTGATTTCCTTTCCCTGTAGAGACCGCTCGTAAGGTCTCGGGTCTGATAGTTAAAGTCCCGGGCCCAAGGCACATCATAAATTGGCTAGCCTGGGACTGTAGCAAAAGTTGTAGATGTGAAGATGGCAGTCTGAAACATGATAAAATACAAACGTATGCCTCGTAATTTAAGACAAAATATTTCACGGACAACTTAATGAAAAAAAATGTCATTAAAGTTCTGCAAGGCTTTACATTTTGTTGTAGAAATAGATGAATCAGCTATACAAATAGATATTATGCGTAACAATATCGTTAGAAAATCATTACTTTCAGTATTACGCATGAATTTATGCAGTTAGAGCAATAAAGAGGGTAGTCATAGACAATTGATTCAGTAATATTTTGTAATGTGTTTATCGATATTCAAACCTTTGGCAAACACCAGAAAATAATTATCAAAATATAAGGTTTAATGAGAAAGAGGCATATTTTATGTTCACGGCCACATTGTAAGCAAAGGCATTAAGAGCCTTTAAATGTTACACTTACAAATTATTATTATATATATAAGACATATAAAGCTGTCCTTTAGCTTGAGTAAAATTGAAAATTTCGTCGTAAATGAACTTTTTAACGAAATGACACATGATAAAATATGAAACTGACGCCACAAACAACGTCACGGAAAAATATTGACTTTAATCTAATTGATTCCAACAGTTGCAAAATGAGTATGTAATATTGACATGAATTCATACAAAATTGATTATGAAAAGATAAATTTAAACAAACGCAGCGTTTAAAGGCGTTTATTCAGATTTTCATCCGCTGATTGAATTGTCACGTCCAATCGTTAATAAATGACCGATTTACACTGATTTGTAGTCACTGAGTTCTTAAAAAACTTGCTTTTTGTTCAGATATTGAAATATCCCAATATCTGTCAAATACAAAATGTAAAACTAGGCAATATATTTAAATCAAAGAAATAGTCAGTTTTTTAGCTCACCTGAGCAATGCTCAGGTGAGTTTTTCTGATCGCTCGATGTCCGGCGTCTGTCGTCTGTCGTCTGTCGTCTGTCAACATTTAGCTTGTGTATGCGATAGAGGCTGTATTTTTCAATTAATCTTCATGAATATTGGTCAGAATGATAACCTTGATGAAATCTAGGCCGAGTTCGAAAATGGGTCATCTCGGGTCAAAAACTAGGTCACTAGGTCAAATCAAAGAAAAACCTTGTGTATGCGATAGAGGCTGTATTTTTCAATTAATGTTCATGAATATTGGTCAGAATGATAACCTTGATGAAATCTAGGCCGAGTTCGAAAATGGGTCATCTCGGGTCAAAAACTAGGTCACTAGGTCAAATCAAGGAAAAACCTTGTGTATGCGATAGAGGCTGTATTTTTCAATTGATCTTCATGAATATTGGTCAGAATGATTGCCTTGATGAAATCTAGGCCGAGTTCGAAAATGGGTCATCTCGGGTCAAAAACTAGGTCACTAGGTCAAATCAAAGAAAAACCTTGTGTATGCGATAGAGGCGGTATTTTTCAATTAATCTTCATGAATATTGGTCAGAATGATAACCTTGATGAAATCTAGGCCGATTTAGAAAATGGGTCATCTCGGGTCAAAAACTAGGTCACTAGGTCAAATCAAAGAAAAACCTTGTGTATGCGATAGAGGCTGTATTTTTCAATTATTCTTCATGAATATTGGTCAGAATGATAACCTTGATCAAATCTAGGCCGAGTTCGAAAATGGGTCATCTCGGGTCAAAAACTAGGTCACTACGTCAAATCAAAGAAAAACCTTGTGTATGCGATAGAGGCTGTATTTTTCAATTGATCTTCATGAATTTTGGTCAGAATGATTACCTTGATGAAATCTAGGCCGAGTTTGAAAATGGGTCATCTCGGGTCAAAAACTAGGTCACTAGGTCAAATCAAGGAAAAACCTTGTGTATGCGATAGAGGCTGTATTTTTCAATTGATCTTCATGAATTTTGGTCATAATGATTACCTTGATGAAATTTAGACCCAGTTCGAAAATGGGTCATCTGGGGTCAAAAACTAGGTCACTAGGTCAAATCAAAGAAAAACCTTGTGTATGCAATAGAGGCTGTATTTTTCAACTGATCTTCATGAAATTTAGCCAGAATGATTACCTTGATAAAATCTAGGCCGAGTTCGAAAATGGGTCATCTGGGGTCAAAAACTAGGTCACTAGGTCAAATCGAAGAAAAACATTGTGTATGCAATAGAGGATGTATTTTTCAATTGATCTTCATGAAATTTGGTCAGAGTGATTGCCTTGATGAAATCTAGGTCGAGTTTGAATATGGGTTATCTGAGGTCAAAAACTAGGTCACTAGGTCAAATTAAAGAAAAATCTTGTGTATGCGATAGAGACTGTTTTTTTTTCAATTGATTTTTATGAAATTTGGTCAGGATGATTGCCTTAATGAAATCTAGGGCGAATTTGAATATGGGTCATCTGAGGTCAAAAACAGGTCACTTGGTCAAATCAAAGAAAAAACTTGTGTATGTGATAGAGGCTGTATTTTTCAATTGATCTTCATGAATTTTGGTCAGAATGATTGCCTTGATAAAATCTAGGTCGAGTTTGAACATGGGTTATCTAGGGTCAAAAACTAGGTCATATCTAAGAAAATGCTTGTTTTATTGCAAGAGACCAATTTTTTGGTTCAATCTTAATGAAAATTGGTCAGAATATTTATTTCCATGAAATCACAAGGTCAAACATGTTTTACACTGTTATGGTGTGTTTCTTAGGTGAGCGACCTAGGGCCATCTTGGCCCTCTTGTTTAGAATATTTTTATGTTAATGTGAGAAAATTATAAAATTTCAAAGTTTTCTAATAGTTGTCTTACTAAATGTAATGATTTTTCTTATTCTTTAAACAAATCTCTGTCAGAATGTACGAAAATTAAAAACTGTTATAAAATGTTCATTAAATGTGATTGATAAACTTGTTTCCAAAAGGCAGCAGTATTCTTCGAATTAATCTAACTAACATGGAAAATAACTGAAAATTAATGTGTCATCAGTATAAAGTAAAAAAGAAAGTTTTAAAATAAACGAGTGTTCCTTCAGTAACAATATCTCTACAGACGTTATTGACACGTGTGTGCAAATATTTTCACATTGGACATGAAAATACGTAGAGCGGAAAAACTTGATACTGCTGCTTCTTAATTTAATCTATTGTGAACTAATTTAGTATTGCATGTGCATTAAATTTATTTGCGTATGTGACGTAATTACTCAGTATATTTATTGTACTATATAGTATATATGCATTATATACTGTTAATGTCATGAATATGTATTTTATACTAGTATGTATGTCTTGGCCGTCTGAGATTATGTTTTGTAAATGGCCAAAGGCATGTTTATGCCGATATGCCAAATAAAAGTCGTATATTTGAAAACCATATTTGTTTGTAAATATCTAATATTCTTGTTTTTATTAACCGGAAGTTAAGATTAGAAATACTGGTTTAATCACAAATCGGACATTCCGATATCATTCAATATAGTTTTTACTTGATAAGCCCAATTATTTCCATTATTATGTAATATTATTATCTGCATCTCGTTTCATTTTTATTGGTGTTTACTTTCAAACCCCTATTTGTTCAATAATTATACTGAAGGTTATTAAGCATTGACTGAAGACTTTCCGGTACATGCACGAAGAGGAACGCATCGTCTACAAATAACAATATGTAGAGTTCGATATGATTATAGTGAATCTAAAAGGCCGTTACGAAAAGCAGAAACTAGGGTCACCTTGTATAAGCTATCAATTTTTATTATAAGAGTACTTAAAATGCGAAATGACCTGATTAATGTTGATGTTTAATGTGTATGATATGTGCCTTCTATGTAAACATAAATAATTTGCCATTTTCATGTGCATGTCATTGTAATATATTTTCATGTATGGTTGATATTAAAGCTGTATATGATTAAGTCCAAATAAATATTCTGTTCTGTTCTGTTCTTGTTTTGCACCTATATTTGACTCAAAGAATGGTGAGATGTTATTATTGTACCTTAAAGTTGCCTTGACAACACTATACATAATTTGTATAGCTTTTACAAATTTAGAGCTTATCTGTTCTGTTAAAAATTTTTGATCTGTCTAAATTGTCGAAGCATTTTTCAAAGTCAATAAAGGCACATTACACTTTTTATGGATTGCAAGTAATTTGGCAATGATGTAATGTAACAAAAAATAAAAAATCATACTGTCTGCTATCAAATATCCTATTAAAAAGGACTGTTAAAATGGGGGATATTACTTCAAATGAGTGTTTATATATTTCTGCGATTATAGAATCTATTCCACTGCTGATATTATTATTTTGAGATAATACAGCCTCTTTAATTTCTATCATAGTAATATTTCTACCGAGGTCATCATCATATATAAATCTGTTGTTTACATTTAAATTTTCGTTCGTTTGGTTTGTATTATATAGGGTTTTAAAATATTTTTGGCAGACATTAGTTAATGAGATCGGACGCCAATCCAACCAAGTTAAGCTCCTTCACCTGACCACATCAAGGTCCCTGCCATAGAAGGGGTATGAATTGCTTTTTTATTTCTTAATAGGCATGGATATGCCATTATGACGTGCAAACTGTTTCTGTTTTAAATACTACTAACCTACATTTATACGTCAGTTCTTTACTTTTACCAAGAATTCCTATAGGATGATGATTTCTTTTTCTAACAAATATTTGTTATCACTTAGTTCTTTCATTATTTCCTGGTTAATTAAACAATATTGAATAAAATCGTAACATGTGTTAGCGTTTAAGAACTTAGATTTATAACAAAATTGCGTTTTGGAAACGTGGCACTGCCAGACATGGTAGCTAACGGAAAAGGCCATTCTTAAGATGCTCGCCTTTTGTATACAGCCTGTTTTTCAGTTTGACATTTACCCATAGAACATGAAATAAAGCGCCTGTGTGCACAGTCATTTGTTCAAATTTTATTAAATTCATGTCATAACCATTTTCTCTCACTATGCAACGTACGTCTCATTAATACCGGTATCAAAATGTGCAACCATTTAATGCTTAGGATTATTCTGTGAAATTAAAGCACGTGTACGCGTCATATTTTTACAAATTAATAGTTGAACTCATCAATAAATTAGATTTAAAGCAATCGTATTTTTATCAGTATCTTAATTAACGCGTCAGCTGTGATATAATCTGTTACTTCAGGTCATAATGACCAAGTCGGTATATCCCACTTATAAAAATGAATGACATCTCCCGCGACTAAAGACATTTGGACAATCATAGTAATTGATGCACGGTTTCCTTTTATTATGAAAAGTTCATCAAATCATGTTGAAATTATAATGCTTTATGGGATTAATTTGATCACATCTTTTATCAGGCATTAAAAGCTTTGAACGGTCTTTATTCAATTTTTTTCAAGACTAAAAATGGACGTGAAAACTAAGCTTTTATTGTTTGACCGAAATTCGAAGACTATGTAATGTAAAAGAGATGGAAAAAATACACATGAAATTTTGCAAAAGAATACTAGGGGTAAAAATTCATACATCAGATATGTCTATCCACTAGGAAAGCTAGGTAGATATCCTTTGTCAGTTAGGTGTAAAGAAAGAGTATTAAAATACTAGTTTAAAATGATGAAAAATAGAGTCTATTATGTACAAAATATTCAAAAATGAAAGGGGGCGTGTGAAAGTGGCGTGCCTCCATAGATAGCTATACAAGACTAGCGTATTATAGAAAAAGTAAAAGTAAAAAGATTAATCACTTGTTTTCGTTCCATCATTCCTTTATTCGTCATTATCCATCATTATCATTTATCCTCACAATAGTTGGCCTTTTTAATGAACCCGAAATAAATTTAAATTTGAAAAATCAAATTCAGCATTTGAGTATATGTAAGGCATAGAATAAGAAGTATAAATAATTCTAACACGATCCGATTCATTTTCCTATTAAACAAAGAAGGCTGGAAACAGTGAATTATTAAACAACAATTCACTGTTCTGACGTCACAACTATTACGTCACAGCGTCAAGCAGCGTAGCGGCGCGCTGGAAAAGAACCCGACTGAAAACGGGCAAATATTTAATGCATGCCGACAAGGGTGTACTTTAAAGTCCTTTATAACGTGTTAGAATCGAAATTATATATCTCATTCAGTGATTTGCTCTTGAATACATCACTGTTTGTCGTTCAGATGGGTAGCACTATATCACTCGGGCTACGCCCTCGTGATATAATTCCTTCGCATCTGAACTCCAAACAGTGATTTATTCAGAGACAAATCACCGATGAGATATATTATTTCTTAAATAAAGAACCATGCATAATAATTTGTGAAACTGTCTTTTTAAAAGCAGTCTTTCCTTGATTTTAGCCCAATTTTACCGTTTTGTCAGTTCTGCACTAGTGAAAATATAATTTTGATGTTACCCACAGTGAAGTATCTAATTTATTTATATATTTCATTGTTATATTTCAACAATTTACAGAAAATCATGTATCTGATAATGATATTCATACATACACTTTACCGTTGTATATATATTACAAATAATATATTTTGCGAACAAAATTAGAAGAAAAACAAACACAAATATACAAAAATGCATAATTTCTTCTTTAATCACGGGTTTTTTAATGAATAAATATGCAGTTGTAAAAAATGAAGAAAACAAACACACACAACAAAAAACACAACAATAAAAAGACGACCCGTGTTCAAATAATTTTGAATATGGTATAATCATGTTGATAGTAACATTGATGCTTCTTCAAATGCGTATGAGAGACCCTCCATACGTTCTTCGTGTATGTCCATGTAGATCTCTGCATGCGGCTCGGGAGGCGAGGGTGGTAAGAATGAAAACCCGTCATAAGCTTGAAGTCGTGATCTAGGATCTCTCCAATAAGTCCACTGTGGACCTACAACATTGAAATATTGCGAAATCATTATGTTTGCATATTTTCTAATCTTTGAGGTATATAGAAAAAGCATATAGGCCTAAGAATACTTATTAAATACTTACCGAATACCTTACCGGTCAATAGCCATTTGCCTTGTCCTAAGAACCGAAGACCAATTGTTCTTCATTATTGACCGGCAAGTCATTCAATAAATGTTTTATTATACGACATCAAAGATACACTTTCACAGGAGGTTTCTCTTAACTTTTAAATGCAGTCAAGCAAACGTGTTGAGGGTTACAATAGTTCACATCTGCCGACTAGGGAAATCAGCATGATGTAACTTCGCCTTATTTAGGAAAAAAAACAAAACATTATCGTACTGAATAACGTAGTGCACAATCTAAATAACGGACCGTTCCATTTTTTAAAGAATAAAAACATCGCTGAACTTAAAATGGAACCGTGGAGTAATGTAATAAAACAAAATATAAACGCCCGAAAAATTTGCATCTCGTAGTATGTAATAATCGTCTAATATTTTTATTACATTGCTGTGGAGATGTGTCTATAAATTCGTTACTATTATTATCATTATCATTATCATCATCATCATCATCATCATTATTATTATTATTATTATTATTATTAAAGTTGCCAAATGTGCCCTAGCTCTTCCAGTGATATCGGACGAGAAAGAAATATATCGTAGGCGTTGTTGCCAACATAGTTTGACTGTAATTTGTAAATAAAAGAATAGCTTTATTTAAAAAAGTACAATTTCTAATCATTTTAAAAGTACATACCAGATTTATCAGTGAGTTTGTAGCTGTTGAATATTTCTTCCATCGTTCTTTTACGTGAGTTACGAATTGCATTATTATTTGACTGTGTCTGGTTGACTTCCGGTTGTTCCCGTCTCAGTGAGTCTGATGTGGCTGTTGGGTTTGCAGTGCAAGTGTTGGGTTTAGTGTTGCTAGAACTGCTGACTGCTGGTACTAGCGGGGCGAATTTCTTTGGAGAACTTCGGAGATCCAACTTCTCAGCGACTGGAAAAAAAATCACAGTTAAACCACATATGCACAAACTGATTAAGATTGTTGGATTTTATGAAAATCTTGATACATGATTATTTAGAACTTTTAGTCAAAACGAATTTTAGAATTTGAAAGGATTAATTAAGATTACACCCAAATGACTTTTCCTCTAATTCATCTGAAGTAGCTATACCTGATTTCCTTTCCCTGTAGAGACCGTTCGTGAGGTTTCGGGTCTGATAGTTAAAGTCCCCAGCCCCAAGGCACATCATAAATTGGCTGGCCTGGGACTGTAGCAAAAGTTGTAGATGTGAAGATGGCAGTCTGAAATATGATAAAATACAAACGTATGCCTCATAATTTATGACAAAATATTTCACGGACAACTTAATGACTTTAATAAAATGTCTAGCAGAAAAAAATGTCATTAAAGTTCCGCAAGGCTTTACATTTTATTATAAAAATATATAAAGCAGCTGTCCAAATAGATATTATGCGTAATATGGTTAGAAAATCATTACTTTCAATATAACACATGAATTTATGCAGTTAGAGCAATAAAGAGGGTAGTCATAGACAATTGATTCAGTAACATTTGTTTATCAATATTCAAACCTTTGGCAAATACACCAGAAAATAATTATCAAAATACCGGTATAAGGTTTAATGAGAAAGAGGCATATTTTATGTTCACGGCCACATTGTAAGCAAAGGCATTATGAGCCTTTAAATGTTAACACTTACAAACTTAATTAATGAACATACCTTAAAATCAGTACAACACAATTTCGGTATGAGCTTTTAACCGATTCTTTATTTTATTTTATTTAAAATTTATTCTGTTACAAGACAAATTATCGCTTTCAATACAAAAAATTCTATTTAATTTATTTACTTACTGAAACATGCTTTATTATGCTCAAAAATGCTGGATGCGTGTCTGTATTGTGACTGTTAGTTGCAATACCTCGGTATTGACGTTGTATCCTGGTAAACAGTTGATGACGTCTTGACGTTACGTTAATAGTATGACGTTTACGTCATCGACGGAGATATTTCACTTATATCCACGGGTTTTAGTAATTGTAATCAATGGGTTTAAAAAGCATTTATTACGGAGATTTGGAAAGTGTTCGCATTATTAAGTTAATCACATTCTAGACCGATATTGGGCCACTGTTTTCTCAGAAAACACATACCACTTTCAAATGTTTGTAAACTTATTTATATAGTCGCCACCGATAATCCATATAGTTGACCCCTCCGAAGTATGTTAGTCATTCTAGTGGGAGGAAAGTGCAAGATACAGGAGAGGTTCCTATTGCAGAAGCTTCCCTTGTTCTTTAGCATGTCAGGCGTAGAGCATCCACACTCCCAATGCAAGTAAATTTAGTTGGAGAAGCGGGAGCTCGAACTCACAACCTCTGCTTTCGTAGTTAGACAACATTCATCATTCATCTTATTTACTAGTGGTCACTTGCATCGTCCTTCTTGGGAGTGTCAATGGTGTATACTTATTGATGAAAAGAACATAAGTGGTTCCTTAAATGTTTAAATGCAAGGAGTTTTGATGCTTGCATATAAATTTAGTTGTAGGTTATAATGCTTTGTGAAAATATTGATACATTCTCAAATTCTTGTCCAAGTGGAGATGAAATACGTAAACACACGTACCGAGAGTGTTAAGGTTAAGGTAACCGGACAAACAACATAATATACCTTAATTGAATCCAAGTGAAATAAGCATTTTTTTCGAAATACTACCTTTAATAGGCCTATCGTGTAGTCAGCGTCAGCGCGCTTTAAATAGCCTACTCGGCCAACGCTGTATCACCCGCAGCACCGAGACTTTTAAGTTAAATACTGTTATATATATTTTTAATAATTACAATGGGTATTTTCAATGGATAGAAAACGTAGCTGCCTGTCAAAAAGTCGATGAATGTTATAGCTTTTCAATGCTACTTTTACAAACGAATGGTATCTCATTTGGCTTAATGCAATAAATAACAGGCCTTTTCGAACTTGATTACCGGACGCCTAGACAAATTAAACAGGTTAGGTCCAGGCGCCGTACACATAGCCAAAATGAGCAGAGTCGTATTTTTTTTCCGTGGTTTAGTGGAAGCCTCCGCGAGCACGAAGATTGTAAAAGCACCCTCTAGTATCATAATGAGAGATGTACATTATGGTAACCTCCTTATGCTATGCAGCATTCTGCGTAGTGACAAGGGAGACTGTGTGTGCATGCATTTCTTAAACTTTGTTAGCTGTTCATGCGTACGAGTACCGAGTGGTGGATGTCACATTGCAGCATGACCGGAAGCAAGATAATGTCATAGACTAATGAAGAAGTGACCATGTATTTAAAATGAAACAATTAAGCATATATGAATGTCAGAAAGAAGCACGTAAACATAAGATACACAAATTGTCATGTAATAATGCAAAATTGGATGTCAGAAGGAAGAATGTGAACATGAGAATTACAAATGCATATATGTAAATCGCAAGATTGGATGTACGAAAGCACAATGCAATTTTTGTCCTAATTCTGTTCCATACAATGACCCGGTAACTCTAATGCAGTTTTACTCAATGTTACACAATTCACTCACCCTTTGTGAATTAATCAACACGTTGTTCCCGGGGCGAAGTTTATGCTCAGTTCAACAAGCACGTGACTTTCGTGACTACATATTTTATTGTTAGCGTTAGCGCGGGTTTTCAGAGGGACACGTCAAAAATTGGTATGTATTTTTTTCTTCTTCTTTCTTTTCTGTTTTCTTACTATTTCTATCATTCTTTCTTTTCTCATTTCTCCGGTTAAACATTTGAATGATTCAATCTGTGTTTTCTAGTCAGTTTTACCTGCAATTATCATTCAATTTGCTGTAAACACAAGAAACCACTTCTGGAAAAATAGCTTATGTCACTGTTTTTTTTGGACTGAAAATAAAGAATTATAATGAAAAATATTCATAGCTTTAATGTATTTTATTGTGAGTGAAAAGCCAGTCTGTTCTGGAGAATATTTATGCATACATTCATTCCGTATAGGGACCATTGCCATGAACTGATGAATATGCCCAAACTGGATGGATGTTATGGAATTATCGTCTGCATGTTGCTATTGTCTGAAATGAACAGTTGCTGTGGAAACAATCAAGGTATGTACTGGGCAAGAACATGTTTAAGTGTCATATATTTGACCGTGCCAACAACCTGGTACCCATGAAAAAGTGTGCTAAGGGGGATGCATGGTATAGCCTACTGACTTCCGGTCTACAATCAAACTTTTTAAATATGAATTTGAAAATAGGTTTGATACTTTTCTGTTACTCTTGTCTCAACACCGTATGTAGGCAAGTAACCCTAAATTAATTATTTTAGTGTCACACTTATCCTGGAAATGAAAACGGTCACGTCCGAACATCTCTGTTGAAAGTTAAGTTCAATACATATTCTAGGTCTTTCTCATTCTATTGATTATCAAAGTATCAGAAAATCATAAAAGTGATGTTGCCAAGAATACAGATGTTTAGAAATTGCATTGAAACCTTTAATTGCAACTGCGACATTTGCATTTAACAATATCATGCTTTATTTCTGCATGTTATATCTGATATATGAAGAAATACATATATATACACATATATATATTATGAACTGGAAGAGCCAAATACCATTTCGGGAAAACACATGTCAAAAGGACGTAAGAAACAGCATTGTTTATACGGTTTCTACAACTACATGAACTACATGAACTACATGATGTTTCCAGGTTGCCATGGTGACAGAGATGGAAGACCATTTAATACAGAACATTGACGGACGTGTTTTCAGATTTGGAGCATATAGGGCGTGTATGTATTCTTTTCCATATTTTTTCTAAATGTCTTAAGGCAACATAACGATATTTCCTACACATGTCTTTCTATATTTCACACATTGAATATGATGATCAGGGAAATCTACTCATTACATGTTTTTCACTGTGAGTTATCGGAATATTAGAGTGAAAATATACCTGGTATTTTCACAGTGAAATAATGTCAAATATATTTTTCACAGGTAAGAAACTATAAAATGGTTAAATTTAGTCAAAACATGAAATAAAAAGAAAATTTGTTTGTTTTACATATAACTAAAAAACATCTTTCACTCATGAACACCATATCTTATATTTTCATTGGTGGCTATGCCACTCGTGAAAATATTGCATCTGGTGTTCATGAGTGAAAGATATTTAAATCTTACACTGAAACAAACAAATATCCTCTATATCTACAAAATTATAGAAATGGATGGCCAATGTTCTGTAACTACTCTGTAATATTCATGGTTCGCCCCATTGATTTTGAGCTGTTGGGGGAAATTATTTTTGATGTTTTGACAACTTCAGTGACAAGCGAGATATTTACGTTTATCAAAATCATGTTTGTTTTTATTTCTTGCACACGCTGGTTAAAATTTTATGTGCATTGCGTGTTTACACACGCTTTCTATAGTCACCAAACCTACTGAAATAAACAGGTTACATAACTCTTGGTTGAAGTTTATATAAATTATGGCCCTTTTTCTACAAAGGAAGTTAAGCATGCAGTTAGCTATTAAGCTGTATCTCAGTAACAACTTTATGTATTGGATTGAATGTTCACACAATACTTCCCAGTCATCAAAACTACTGCAATAACCAAGTTAGATAACTCTTGATTGAAACTGATACAAAGTATGACCGTTTTTGATTTAGAAAATTTGGTTAAAGTTTGCATGCAAGTAACCCAAGCTGTGTCTCTGTAATATCTTTATGTATTAGATTGAAACTTCACACAATGCTATCCAATCATCAAGCCTACTGCAGTTACCAAGTTAGATTACTCTTGTTTAAATTTAATTCGAAACATCAACCTTTTTCGACTTAGTAAATTCGGTTCAATTTTGCATGCAACTGTCAAGCCGTATTTCAATAAAAAACTATATGAATTGGATTCAGGCGTCACACAATGCTTTCCTACGGAAATATCTAAGTTAGATAATTCTTGGTTGAATTAATTTTAAATATGGCTTTTTTTTCGACTCGGAAAGTTTGACTTCAGTAACGACCGAAACTAAATAACTTCCATAACAAAGTTAAAGAACTCGTGTTTGAAATTAATCCAAATTTTGCCCCTTATTTCACTGATGTTTTGCATGCTAGTTGTTGCCATAATATAAAATAATTTGTGATGAATTATAACGCAATGACTCGGTTATGTAAGTCTTGCTAAGTAATACACGAGCTCTTGTTCGACTTAAGGTGTCGTATAAGTGAGCCAGCTGTCTTATGGACAACTCTTGTATACCAAGTTTGATCACCATGGAAATGTAGATATTCATTTGCTAGGCGGATAACCAACGTTCAATAGTTTGGCTGTAATATTATCACTGATTTGGAGTCATTTGTCTCATGCAAGTGATGTTTCCATGAAAACATGGTTTAAAAATAGTTTTATTGGCAAGAGAGACAATAACGTTTAACAAAAATAATGTTTTTTCTTTATCATGCATTTTAGGTTGTGTTTCAGTGGCAAAGATCAAGAACATATATACAGGTCATGGACGAAGGTGTTTTGTCAGGACTGGAGCAGAAATGGTGTGTATGTTTTCATATTTTCTTTGTCTGGAATCTCTAAGGTACCATTAGAATAATTTTTTTTTCTGTTCTTACACATGCCTTTCTGTGTCTTAACCGCTCAATAGAGTTACCATGGAAACACGTCTACATCTAGGAAATGAAATAAATGGATGACCGACATTTAAATGTACAAAATTTTACAGCAGATTTTGGAACATGTAGTGTCTATGTGTTTACTATTTCCTTCTTGTGGCAACACTATGATGTATTTGTTTGTCTTTACACATGTCTTTCTGTATGTATACACTCAGCAGGGTTACCATGGAAACGTACCTCTGTATGTAGGCAATGATATAAAGGATGACGGACGTTCAGATGTCAGAATTTGTAACATATACGGTGCGTATGTTTACTTTTCCTGAATTGTTTAGACACCATGATATGTTTCTCTCTGTTTTACACATACGTTTTGGTATCTATACACACAACCTAAGCAGGGTTACCATGGAAACGTACATCTGCATACAGGCAATGGTATAATGGATGACCGTCGTTCAGATGTACGAAGTTATACAGCAGAGTTTGGAACATATATAGGTGTGTATGTTTATTTCTTATTTTTGTGGCAACACTTTGATATGTTTGTTTATCCTTTTATACACGCCTTTCTGTATCTATACACACAATAGGGTTACCATGGAAACTAACATCACCATCTAGGCAATGGTATAATGGATAACCGGCGTTCAGATGCACAGAGTTATACAGCAGATTTTAGAGCATACAGGGTGTGTATGTTTACTTTGTCTTTCTTATGACAATACATTGATATATTTGTTTTTCGTTTTTCTTTTGATATAGTTTGTTTCTCTAGACACACAACAGGGTTACCATAGAAACTTACTTACCATTTAGGCAATGGTATAATGGATGACCTATGTCCATGTCGTCTGCAAACAGTTGTGAGAGAAATCCTGCAACCCATCACGTGGTTAATGCTTAGCTTCAAGTAGTCTAAGCCTTGCTAAAAGACCTGTAAATGAATTCAGACAACAATTGAATTTAAACAAAAGTCTGGATAATATGTGCGCTTAATGAGAACGCAATCTACATTGTATGTTGTTTCGTAATACTGTGTGTTCTGTGTTTGCTCTTTTGTCAGGGATTTGTTAACAGTGGCTTCTTGGTGGTGTTTTGTATTGGTGTTTGTGTGTTTGTGGTGGTGCTTGTGTTGGTGCTTATGATGGTGTATTGGTGGTGTTCGTGGTTTCTTCAGTGTGGTATTCTCGGTTGTATACGATATTGTTTGTGTTGTTTTGTCATAAACGGGTGTTTTGGTGCGAAATGTTTGTCGCATTGGGTTTTCTTCGTCTTTCGTTGCGTTTCAAGGTGTTTTCTTTCTGCCGTTAGCAATATATTATTACTAGATTTATTTCTGAACACAAATACTAAAATCTCTAAATATTGTGGTACGACCGCCTCGTGGATACAATCCCCGGTCGCGTCATACCAAAGACGTAAAAATGGTACCAGTAGCTGCCTTGCTTAGCGCTTAGCATTAAGAGGGACACTGGCTTCTCTCTTCTCTCATACCCTCGTGGTGATTGATTCCATCAGGAATGAGGTGTCGAGAGTGTAGAACTTGCTTCACAATCGACCTAAAATTAATTAGTATGAATATAAATATTGCCGTGTGGTTTAATATTTTTACATGCCCGATCAATTTTAGACATACTATGAAATATAACGACAGACATAAGGTGCAGACGACATCTCGGTAAACGCGCGCAATTGATCTATTTTATTTCTGCTTTTTATTATTACTGTTTTGTATTACTGCTTTTTGTATTAGAAGGTTGGAATACTTGGAGAATAAAGACGCAGACGAATTATGGACGGATATGGAGATGCAGACGACCAAATAAAACATGCGTTTCTCTTTATCATAAACAGGTATGTATATTGCTACTTATATTATCCTATTTTGTATGCATTTCTTTGCCTTTGCAGATTGTTTTCCGAAATGGTGACCGATGTTGACTACAAGCACATGTGAAGCTTTCATGTTGTTGATATCACAATGTTTTAATGGATGGTGCAGCTAAGCATGTGCACGGATGTCATGTTGTGGATTTCACAATGTTCAATGGAGAAGGCAGCTATGATGGCTGATGTTGACTATACAAGCACGTGCAAGGATGTCATTTAGTAGATTTCACAATTGAGGTATGTAATTTGTCTGTACACTTTATTTATTTCTTTGGCTAGCTTTATATTAGGCGTGTAGTTTTCAACCAAGTTATGCACAGTCATTTTCATTTTAATAAATTTTCTACCAACTAAATAATTTTTTGGTTATCGTAAAGGTTTGTATTGTTTTAATTCTTTTTTTTTTTTAATTTTTAACCCACTACTGTTAACTGTTCAATAATGACAACCAGTATTCAGTCAGCGGTTCATAACTTCAAACCTTTAGAAAGCAAAGTTCGGAGTAATTCAAGAGCTTAGTTATGCACATATGAGCCGCGCCACGAGAAAACCAACATAGTGGCTTTGCGACCAGCATGGATCCAGACCAGCCTGCACATCCGCGCAGTCTGGTCAGGATCCATGCTGTTCGCTAACGGTTTCTCTAATTGCAATAGGCTTCGAAAGCGAACAGCATGGATCCTGACCAGACTGCGCGGATGTGCAGGCTGGTCTGGATCCATGCTGGTCGCAAACGCACTATGTTGGTTTTCTCATGGCGTGGCTCAGTTATACTTTCTTTATAGATTTGGTGGCGGTAAAACTCGAGTACTGGATGTGAAACTCAAAACTATTCGATGACAAACTCAAACTATCCGAAGAGAAGCAGTTTCGTTTCCTGGACCATCCCGGAAGGACTTGCTTATAATTTATAACGTACGTTGAAAACGACTCAGTAAGTCAGTTTAGTTACGCTATGAAGTGTCATTGGTGTAATTTTACGTCAAGAAAACGTTATTGAACTCACTGCAGTGCTGTGTTCTAAATAAAGCAAGCGTTTGTTACCATATCAGCCTGAGACGTGGTTCGAAGCACTTTTTAAACCGTACTATTTTAGTATTAAGTTTTTTATTTTCTGTCAGTAAAAACTAAACAGGGATAAAAGTGTCTTTTCATTTTTAAAGAAAGTTGAAACACTCAGCTTTCCATACGTGACTTTGTTGTAAGTCTTGGTGAGAAACCCAGGAATAAACATTGTGGCTATTTATTTTATTGTATGAACAGGAAGAACATTTAAGTTGATGGAACTACAGTTTCCGTAGGATTGCCTTGGTGGTACCATAAAGGGGCCGATATCCAGAGGTGCATTGCCGATCACCAGAGACGCGCTGGTACCCAATCAATGCCGGTCATCAGAGGTGTGCTGGAAGTTAACATAATACTTTCTGTTTTCAACAAGGTAGGCTAATAAATTACTTAAGAATATACCATGTACGCGGCGCGAGTTCGAGCCAGAATTTATATTACACTTATGGTTTCTAACTAAGCCGTGTGCTTGTTGGAGTGATAAATTCTGCTAGTTAAGGAACTGAAATCGGTTATTCTGAGTTTATTGACTTATCTGAAACAATGTAAAATGTGACAGGCACGCCGGACGCTGCTGTTGATATAGGCTGACATCCGGTTCTGTGTTTTCCAGAACATATTGAGAGATTTGTCAAGTTATGTAACACTGACTGGTAGTTATTTACATTTTACAAAATGATAATTTCGGTAACTAAAATTAAGGACAATATCCATAAAAAGGATTTATAACATGACAGTTAGATGCCAACTATATCTAGCAGACGACACCAGTTCCTTCTACCAGCCGGCACCAGTGGCGGAAATAATGCCTTGAGTTACCTTCCAATATAAAACTTAGATAGATTAGGTAAATTTAATTGTCGTTATGTAATTTTAATTTAATTGTCGTTATGTTATATACACTTATACTGGCTTGTATAACATACAGATCCGAAGGCAATGCAAATTTATATGGCTTTTGCTTTGGAAAGAAAAAATTTCAACCCTAAACTGAATAGTGTGCTCTGTCTTAGAGTGCATCACTTAGCAACTCATGGATTGTCTGCTTCACAAATTTAACTGACGTAAAGATTAATATATACAGTGTCATATACTGACGTTTGTATTATCGGGAAATATGCACGAGTTCTGCTGAGGTGTTTTTGCGCAACTTTAAGAGTGCAATACTCCGCGAAAGAACAAATGCATACATGTATTTCCCGATGCAAATCTAATAATCTTTTTAGCTCATCTGATTTTTTGAAAAAAAATGATGAGTTATTGTCATCATTTGAGCGGTTGTCGGCGTCGGCGTCGGCGTCGGCGTCGGCGTTGCCTGGTTAAGTTTTATGTTTAGGTCAGCTTTTCTCCTAAACTATCAAAGCTATTGCTTTGAAACTTGGAATACTTGTTCACCATCATAAGCTGACCCTGTATAGCAAGAAACATAACTCCATCTTGCTTTTTGCAAGATTTATGGCCCCTTTTGTACTTAGAAAATATCAGATTTCTTGGTTAAGTTTTATGTTTAGGTCAGCTTTTCTCCTAAACTATCAAAGCTATTGCTTTGAAACTTGGAATACTTGTTCACCATCATAAGCAGACCCTGTACATCAAGAAACA
Source organism: Mercenaria mercenaria (assembly GCF_021730395.1). NCBI lineage: Eukaryota > Metazoa > Mollusca > Bivalvia > Venerida > Veneridae > Mercenaria > Mercenaria mercenaria. The sequence goes on from NC_069372.1 coordinate 8,999,310, forward strand.
TAACTCCATCTTGCTTTTTGCAAGATTTATTGCCCCTTTTGGACTTAGAAAATCAGTTTTCTTGGTTAAGTTTTATGTTTAGGTCAGCTTTTATCCTAAACTATCAAAGCTATTGCTTTAAAACTTGCAACACTTGTTCACCATCATAAGTTGACCCTGTATAGCAAGAAACATAACTCCGTCCTGCTTTTTGCAAGATTTATGGCCCCTTTTGGACTTAGAAAATATCAGATTTCTTGGTTAAGTTTTATGTTTAGGTCAACTTTTCTCTTAAACTATCAAAGCTATTGCTTTGAAACTTGCAACACTTGTTCACCATCATAAGCTGACCCTGTACAGCAAGCAACATAACTCCATCCTGCTTTTTGCAATAATTATTGCCCCTTTTGGACTTAGAAAATCATTTTCTTGGTTGAGTATTATGTTTAAGTCAACTTTTCTCATAAACTATCAAAGCTATTGCTTTAAAACTTGCAACAGTTTTTCACATTCATAAGTGGACACTGTACATCAAGAAACATAACTCTATCCTGCTTTTTGCAAGAATGATGGCCCTTTTTAGACTTAGAAAATCATGGGTAGGACAATATTTCTATTACACAAAAAAAATCAGATGAGCGTCAGCACCCGCAAGGCGGTGCTCTTGTTATTACATACGCATCTACATTGAAAATTATTATATAAATTATATAAATTGTTCCTAGACATTGAGTAAAATTGAAAATATTGTCGTTAACGACATTCCCGATGAGAGAGGACATTGACCGCGGTATCTGATAAGGTGCGGGTACAAGTTAGAAAACAGTTCTCAAAATTATGCAAATAAACAGGATTGTCAAAAATGTGTAAATGAATTCAGTTTTAATTGATAAACTTAAAAGTTAGCGAACAGGTCACTCTGAAATTCAGATCGTATTTGTATTTATGTCACCAACAGATGACGAAAAATCATACACATTGTTATTTGCAAATTGTTTATCTTTAAGAACTTTCAGATAGACATGAAAAATAATCTTGTTTGTGAATAATGATCCGACGTAAATTGTACACGATGTCAAAGATCCGTGAGGCATATATGTTTTTGCTATCCGTCAGTCACATTTCTGCTGTACTCGACTGGCCTCACATTTTATATCTAATTGGAATGAAACTTGGTATACACTATTAACATTTCACTGACATGCCCATAACTCTGTCATCCATCAAGGGATTACAATATTACTTGGCATAATTGTTCCCCATGATGAGATGATGTGTCATGCGCAATACCCAGAACCCTAGCTTAAAGATCAAGGTCACACTTGGAGATCAAATGTCAAATGGATTTTTTCCCTGTCCGGTCTATATCATTGTCATGTAAAACAGGATTTAAATATCAGTTGACACAAACATTCCCCTGGACAAGACAATATGTCATGCGCAAAACCCGGGCCCTTAGCTGAAAGGTCAAGGTCACACTTGGAAGTCAAAACCCAAAAGGGCTTTTTCCTGTCCAGTCTGTAACTCAACAATCCTTAAAGGGATTTTAATATTACTTGGCACAAATGTTCACCACCATGAGACGGAGTGTCATGCGCAAGAACTGGGTCACTAGGTCTAAGGTCAAGGTCCCACTTGGAGGCCAAAGGTCAGATACAAGAATGACATTATCCGGAGCATTTCGTCTTCACGCATGGAGGGATTTTGATGTAACTTGGCACAAATGTTCACCACCATGAGACGGATTGTCATGCGCAAGAACCAGGTCGCTAGGTCTAAGGTCAAGGTCACACTTAGAGGTCAAAGGTCAAATTCAAGAATGTCTTTGTCCGGAGATTTTCTTCATGCATGGAGGAATTTTGATGTAACTTGGAACAAATGTTCACCAACATGAGGCACCCTTGTTTTAAGAATAACTTACCTTCGTTGTTCCTATAAATAGCTTATATTGTAACTTTTTTATTACTGGCTGTAGGGAAAAATCGAGGTACAACATGCATGTTACATCCAAGTTTTAGGTGTATTTTGACTTATCTCTACCTGGTAAAGAGTTTTATGTGGACTTATATTATAAATTTTTTTTTTTAGGATTAACTTCCCTTTGTTGTTACTATAAATAACAATAGAGAAAATTAGGTGCCTTCCAGTAGGGGACTTTGTATTGCATGGCAATACTTCATTCACTTGTTTACTTGGTTATAACGACATTAATTCAGATGGTCTTGAGAAATACTGCATTTGTAATTGTACATCTTTTCTTCGTGTTTAGATATAAAACGTATTTTTGCATAAGGCATGGTTTGGCGCCAGTTCTTTTAATATGATCGAAACATTGCGAAATGGTACTAATTTCAGTCGGGTTATCGCTACACTTTACTCGGACTTTATCGCAGAATCGCTGTTTAAAATCTAAAACTTTATTTCAAAAACATTTTCATTGTAAAACCCACTAGTTTAACTCATGTGGAAAATGACAGTTCTTGATGTTGAAGCTCAGTTAAAATTCCTAACCTGTAAATACTAGTAAGCAATTCCAAAGTGAGCATTTCAATTTATATAAACAATGTTATAACCATTAAAATCCCTGATTGTTGCTCAATTCATTAAGTTTAGATATTAGAAACCAACCTTCAGCAAAACCTTGATGTGAAAGAATTCAACTCGAGCGAGACTCGAACTCACAGCAGGGATGTGTAAATGATTCGTCTGGAGAATTATTGTAAAAAGACATATCTGACAATCGACTGCCAGTAATTAAGCAATGCTTAGCATATTTCCATTCAATTTCGTGGATTTCTCTAGTTATTGTAGCATTAGGTATATAAAGTATGATTTGTTTCAGGTTTAAAAATGCAAGAAGACAGTGTTCAAAGACATTATCGAAAGGCTAGAAATAGAATCGATTGCAGAAAACAAATATCATACCGTCCTGTGTTGTTTCCGATAGCTGGCAGTCCGATGCATGCAAGGTAATACATTTCGAAGTTTTTTTGGAAATTAACTCCACATGTAAGCAATTTATAATTATGTCTCCCCCTTCTGGGGGGGGGGGGGGGGAGAGATATTGGTTTTGCCCTGTCCGTCCGTCCGTCCTTCCTTCTGTCCGTCTGTCCGTCCGTCCGTACGTCACACTTCATTTCCGAGCAATAACTGGAGAACCATTTGACCTAGAACGTTCAAACTTCATAGGGTTGTAGGGCTGCTGGAGTAGACGACCCCGATTGGGGTCAGTCCGTCAAAGGTCAAGGTCAAAGGAGCCTGAACATTGAAAACCATTTTCGATCAATAACTAGAGAACCACTTGACCCAGAATATTGAAACTTCATAGGATGATTGGTCATGAAGAGTAGATGACCCCTATTGATTTTGGGATCACTCCGTCAAAGATCAAGGTCACAGGGGTCTGAACATTGAAAACCATTTCCAATCAATAACTAGAAAACCACTTGACCCAGAATGTTGGAACTTCATAGGATGATTGGTCATGCAGAGTAAATGACCCCTATTGATCTTGGGGTCACTCTGTCAAAGGTCAAGGTCACAGGGGCCTGAACATTGAAAACCATTTCCAATCAGTAACTAGAGAACCACTTGACCCAGAATGTTGAAACTTCATAGGATGACTGTACATGCAAAGTAGATGACCACTGTCGAATTTGGGGACACTCCGTTAAAGGTCAATGTCACAGGGGCCTGAACATTGAAAACCATTTCCGGTCAGTAACTTGAGTACCGCTAGACCCAGAATGTTGAAACTTCATAGAATGATTAGTCATGAAGAGTAGATGACCCCTAACGATTTTGGGGTCACTCTGTTAAAGGTCAAGGTCACAGGGGCCCCAACATTGAAAACCATTTCCAGTCAGTAACTTGAGAACTGCTTGACCCAGAATGATGAAACTTCATAGGATGATTGGTCATGCAGAGTAAATGACCCCTAACGATGTTGGGTCACTCTGTTAAAGGTCAAGGTCACAGGGGCCTAAAAATGGAAAACCATTTCCAATCAATAACTTGAGAACCTCTCGACTCAGAATGTTGAAACTTCATAGGATGATTGTTCATGCAGAGTAAATGACCCTTATTGTTTTTGGGGTCACTCTGTTAAAGTTCAAGGTCACAGGCGCCTGAACATTGAAAACCAGTTCCAATCAATAACTTGAGAACCTCTCGACCCAGAATGTTGAAACTTCATAGGATGATTGCTCATGCAGAGTAAATGACCCCTATTGTTTTTGGGGTCACTCCATTAAAGGTCAAGGTCACAGGGGCCTGAACATTGATAACCATTTCCGATCAATAACTTGAGAACCGCTTGACCCAGAATGTTGAAACTTCATAGGTTGATTGAACATGCAGAGTAGATGACCCCTATTGATTTCGGGGTCAGTCTATTAAAGGTCAAGGTCACAGGGGCCTGGTCATGTAAAATCATTTTTGGGAAATAACTTGAGAACTACTTGACCTAGAATGTTGAAACTTAACAGGATGATTGGACATGCAGAGTAGATGACCCCTATTTATTTTGAGGTCACTTGATCAAAGGTCAAGGTCACAGGAGCCTGAAAAGTGACTTGAGAACCACTAGGCCAAGAGTGTTGAAATTTAGGAGGATGACTGGACATGCCAAGTAAATGATCTCAAACATTTCTCATCCAATCTGCACCAAATTTGAACAAAATGTGTTTGACCATAAGTCCTCAGCCAAGTTCGATAACTAGCTAAATCGGCCGAGACACTTTAGAATTATAGTCCTTGAATTACCCAAAATCAGCATATTTACTCTGCAAAGGTATAATTGTAGTGAGTAAACAGTATATAAAGACTAACTATTTAGATGATTAGGTCCGTCCGGCGTCCGTCCACACTTTCCTTTAAACAACATCTCCTCCTAAACAATCAGGCCAATTTTGATGAAACATCACAGAGATGTTCCTTGCGTGGTCTTCTTTAAAAATTATTCAAAGAATTGAATTCCGTACAGAACTCTGGTTGCCATGACAACCGAATAGAAAAACTTTAAAAATCTTCTTGTCCAAAACCACAAAGCCTATGGCTTTGATATTTGGTATGCAGCATCATCTAGTGGGTCTCTACAAGGATTGTTCAAATTATTCCCCTAGGGTCAAATATGGCCCTGCCTCGTGTGTCACATGGTTTATATAGACTTATATAGGGAAAAACTTTGAAAATCTTCTTGTCCAAAACCATAAGGCCTAGGGCTTTGATGTTTAGTATGTAGCATCATCTAGTGGGCCTCTACAAAGAGTGTTCAAATTATCCCTCTAGGGTCAAATATGGCCCCGCCCATGGGATCACATGGTTTATATAGACCTATATAGAAATTGTTTTGAAAATCTTCTTGTCTAAAACCATAAGGCTTAAGGCTTTGATATTCATTATGTAGCATCATATAGTGGGCCTCTACGAAGATTGTTCAAATGATCCCTCTAGGATGAAATATGGCCCCCAGGGGAGGGGGTCTCATGGCTTATATAGACTTGTATAGGAAAAAAAACTTTAAAAATCTTCTTGTCTGAAACCACAAGACCTAGGCTTTTGATATTTGGTACGTAGCATTACCTTGTGGTCCTCTACCGAGATTGTTCAAATTATTCCCCTGGGATGGAAAGAGGCTCTGCCTAGGGGTTCCCTAGTTTTACATAGACATATATAGGAAAAAACTTTAAAAATCTTCTTGCCTGAAACTGCAAGGCCTATGCTTGTGATATTTGGTATGTTGCATTGCCTAGTGGACTACTACCAAAATTGTTCAAATCATGCCCCTTGGGTGAAAGAGGCCCTGCCCTGGGGATCCCAAGTTTTACATAGACTTATATAGGAAAAAACGTTAAAAATCTTCTTGTCTGAAAGTTCTAGGCCTATTCATTTGATATTTTGTATGTATCATTGCCTAGTTGATCTCTTACAAGTTTGTTCGAATTATAGGGTGAAAAGAGGCCCCACCCAAGGGGTCACTTGATAAATGAATTATATAGGAAATTACCAGATCATATTTCCTATACTGTTTAATAATAATTACCTGATGACCCAGAGTGATAAAGGTCACCCGACTGTGACCTTGACCTACTGACCTTTCTTGTTTTTTAAGATACAACCTTGAAATTTGGATGACATGTACAGTTTTGCACACCGATTTTAAAATGACTTTCCGTGACCATGAATTTGGCCTACTGACCTACTTTCTTGTTTTTTAAGATACAGCCTTGAAATTTTGATGACATGTACAGTTAGCAAAATAATCTTAGAACTGACTTTCAGTGACTATGAATATGACCTACTGACCTACTTTCTTGTTTTTGAAGCTTTAGCAAAGAAATTTGTCCAAGCAAGCAACTTAACTCAGGTGGGCGATATAGGGTCATCATGGCCTTATTTTTTAAACGTTCTCTAGGAAACGTAGCATTCAAATGCATTTCCGTATTGAGGTTTCGTTCATTAGTAAGTTGTTGAGATTATATTACGTCTTCCCTCCAAAGAAGTCTTATTAATACTTATCGAGTTGTCCGTCCATCCACATCTTCGGCGTTTCGTTTATAGCTCCTACAGTTCTAATCCATTCGATTTTGATCAAATATGGATTCAGTGTTGTTATATTTTCTGGTCCTTTGGGATCATGGATTCAATCAAACCGAGTCTGCTAGTATTCTTTTGGTTGCATTCATTGCTTCAAAAGGATCTTTTTACAGATTTTATTGAATAGTTGAAGTCTTGTCTAGTTTTGCTGAATCTTTGGATGTTTTGGTCAGGATTATGATACTGAAAATGTTTGTTGTCCCTACCGGTGTTTCACTGGAGACTTACATTTTACACCCTCGTCCTCAATCCTTTCATCAGTGAAACTGTAAATCATGCAATAACTTCAAAAGCACACGATTTATGGAGAGGGTAGGGATAGGCACTTAGAGTTGCTCTTGTCCGTCCTTCCGAATTTGTGTCCTTCATATCTAAGAAAATATGTTTGACAAAGAGTCATGAAACATCACAGGATTGTTATTCAGCTCGGGAAGTTGTGCACCAGGTTTTTTTTTATTTGGATCTCACACAGCAAGACCAGAGTTATGGCCCTTCACTTAGTCAAAATTATGCTGAAAATGGCATATGTTTATGTCGCATGTATCTCAAAAAGTATTTGACCCAGTATTATGAAACATTACAGGAATATTATTCAGCATATGAAGCTGTGCACCTGGGGTTTTGTTAGAGATATCATTCAGCCAGACCAGAGTTATGATCCTTGACTTAGTAAAAAATATGCATAAAAAGGCATAAAAGTTGTGTCGCACATATCTCAAAAAGCATTTTACCTAGGGTCATGAAACATCATAGGAATATTATTCAGCCTCTCAAAATGTACTTGACATAGAGTCATAAAACATTAGAGGATTGTTGTGCACCTGGTATTCACTAGCTAGGCCAGAGTTACGGTCCTTGACTTAGTGAAAAATACACATGAAATTCTTAAAAGTTTGTATTGCAATATCTTAAAAACATATTTCGCCTAGTGTTATGAAACCATGTACAGTGGCAGGAAAAAGTGGGGGTGGGGTGGGGACGGGGGAGTGACCCCGTCTTAAACGCCTAGAATTTTAAGAATTCAAATACTTATGATGATTATGTATGCCTTCTATAAACGCTGTAAGAGTTAATTTTTATGTAATATAAAAAAACTTTCATCTTATTAGCTATTCGAAGAATGGGGGGGGGGGGGGGGGGGGGGGGGGGCCCCATTTTATCCAAGGTCAAGGTCACCAAGGTGTTATACTTAGGTTATTTTTAATGTTAAAGTTTTTCGGCAACCTTTGTTTTTTGTCATATCTTTGTTAGTCCCCTACTGGTTGAAAACCAGTTTCGGGGACTATAGGAATGCACTTTTCCGTCATTCCGTCCGTCCGTCTGTCTGTCCGTCCGTCTGTCTGTCCGTCCGTCCGTCCGTCCGTCCGTCCGCAATTTCGTGTCCGGTCCATAACTCTGTCATCCATGAAGGGATTTTAATATTACTTGGCACAAATGTTCCCCATGATGAGACGACGTGTCATGCGCAAAATCCGGACCCCTAGCTCAAAGGTCAAGGTCACAATTGGAGGTCAAAGGTCAACAGGGCTTTTTTCCTGTCCGGTCCACAACTCTCCCATCCTTGAAGAGATTTTAGTATTACTTGGCACAAATGTTCCCATGATGAGATGATGTGTCATGCGCAAATCCCGGACCCCTAGCTCAAAGGTCAAGGTCACAATTGGAGTCAAAGGTCAACAGGGCTTTTTTCCTGTCCGGTCCATAATTTTCCCATCCATGAAGAGATTTTAATATTACTTGGCACAAATGTTCCCATGACGAGACGACGTGTCATGCGCAAAACCCTGGACCCTAGCTTAAAGGTCAAGGTCACATTGGAGGTCAAAGGTCAACAAGGCTTTTTCCTGTCCGGTCCTTTAACTCTCCCATCTATGAAGGGATTTTAATATTACTTGGCAGAAATGTACCTCTATAAGACGTTTGTGTCATGCACAATTTTTCAGACCCTAGCTCAAAGGGTCAAGGTCACACTAAACAGTCAAATGTTAAACATAGCATGAACAGGGTCTGTTTCGTGTCCGGTCCATAACTCTGACATTCATTAAAGGATTTTAATATCACTTAGCACAAGTGTTCCCCCATGATGAGACGACGTGTCATGCGCAAAACCCCGGACCCCTAGCTCAAAGGTCAAGGTCACAATTGGGGGTCAAAGGTCAACAGAGTTTTTTTCCTGTCCGCCCATAACTGTGCCATCCATGAAGGGATTTAATATTACTTGGACAAATGTTTCCCATGATGAGACGAGTGTCATGCGCAACACCCAGTACCCTAGCTTAAAGGTCAAGGTCACACTTTGAGATCAAAGGTCAAGAGGATTTTTTTGCTGTTCGGTCTATAACTTTGTCATGCAAAGCAGGATTTAGATATCAGTTGGCACAATTTTCCCCCTGGATGAGACAACATGTCATGCGCAAAAACCCAGGCCCCTAGGTCTAAGGTCAAGGTCATATTTAGAGGTCAAAGGTCAAATTCAAGAATGACTTTGTACGGAACTTTTTCTTCTTCATGCATGGAGGGATTTTGATGTAACTTGGAACAAATGTTCACCACCATGAGGCCCCCTTGTTTTTAGAATTACGTCCCTTTGTTATTATTAAATAGATTTATTGTAACTTTTTTATTACTGGCGGTAGAGGGAAAAATCGAGACCACTTTTTTTGGGTACAGCTGCATGTTAATCCAATTTTTAGGTGTATTTTGACCTATCTTTTACCTGGTAAAGGGTTTCTTGTGGACTTATATATAAAGATTTTTTTTTTTTTTTTTTTTTTTTAAAGATAATTTCCCTTGTTTTTTACTATAAATAACTTACATGATAACATTTTATTCAGCCAAAAATCAATATGAAAAAACTGGGGGTTTTTTATATATGAATTTTAACCCACGTTCATTTCTTAGTATTCGGCCCACAAAACCATCAGCTTTCCCTGCGTGGTAAGACTTGCCTTCTTTTGGTGGCGTCGTAACTTGTTTTCCCTCACCAACTTCACTTGAACGGGAATGTCCTTCGATTCCCTGAGAGAAGGTCTACCAGCAGGTAGAATGAACGGTTGCCCTTATAAGCACGGCGGTTGAGACGAGCATGCCAACCCTCTACGTCGTTGTTCGTTCTTATGGACTTCCAAAACACGGACCACGACGCCACAGGCCTCAAATCGCTGTTAATCCAGGTTGATTGTACGTACTCAAAGAATGCGTCGAGCCGCTCATCGTTGCTTTTCTCTTGAAGCTTGTTGAATGCTGCTGGGATGTCCTCGGCAGGTAACAGTGGTAACACGAAGGTCTTTCTGAGTAGGGGTAGACGGAGTCCCGCTCAGTATAGGCAATCTGTAAAACAGAAGGAATATAACGGTACTTCCTCATTCGCATTGCAGCTTTTGCGTTGTAGATTTTTCTCTGTATATCGTCCATAGATTTTCTGTGTTTGCGATGATTGATAGCATCTTTGATTTTGTATTCATTGTACTTCACTGGATCACTTTTAAGTTTTTGCCTTTTTCGTTCATAAGAGCTTTTCATCTTCAATTCTGGGCTCTCAACAGGACAGGATTTAGTCATCTTCATCTTGACTCGCAAGGGATACCTGAGAGATTAAAACAACTTTAGTACAGCAAGTTAATACCAATAAATTTAATTTGGTGGTAGTTGTGTATGAAGCAATGAGTCTGCATATATATATTTTTAAGTATGACTTCCAAGAATACCATTAATATTTAGATCTAGATACACAGTTTTACAAGACACTTGAGATCACTGTCAAAGGGTTCACAATTTAATACACATTTCTGTTGATGTTTTATTGTTGTTAAAACAACCTTTAAAATGTGACTCTATGACATGGCGTCAAGCTACATCAGTAATGATTTACTATGTTTATTAAGAACAGAACAGTAATTTCAATGTATAAGAGATGCAAATTATTATTTATACCAACTATTCTTGCTAATACAGATTAATGGAAACAATATGAAAATAAACCTGAGTGGAAAATTAAGACAGAATTTAGATGTAATTAAGACACAAAATTTTGTGTCTAGTTACAGCATAAATTTGTATCAATGACTACTGCGAAAATATTTGCATCTTGATCAAATTTTCAACATTTAATCACATAAAAACTCATAACTTTCAAAACTAACATTTTCTGCAACAATCGGATTAAGATTTCAGGACAAACCACAAATGCAACTGTAAGATGTAACAAGGACAGAGACAAGGTTGTGATGATAGTAACATGGACACGATGCTCTGGTGTCAAGTTACATCTTCACCATATATATTGTATTTTTAATATGTCCCACATGACACAATGTCAAACAACTTCCAACTTAAATGGAAAACTGCATAAAGAACAAAATACTTAATGCACAAATTTAAAATCACTAATGACTGTCTAAATAGGACATGATCATTATTAAGATGTAACTTTGAAACAAAAGTTCACGTCCAATTACATCATTGTTAAGTTTTTAGCTCACCTGTCACATAGTGACAAGGTGAGCTTTTGTGATCACGCAGCGTCCGTCGTCCGTCCGTCCGTTCGTCCGTAAACTTTTGCTTGTGACCACCCTAGAGGTCACATTTTTCGTAGGATCTTTATGAAAGTTGGTCAGAATGTTCATCTTGATGATATCTAGGTCAAGTTTGAAACTGGGTCACGTGCCGTCAAAAACTAGGTCAGTAGGTCTAAAAATAGAAAAACCTTGTGACCTCTCTAGAGGCCATACATTTCAAAAGATCTTCATGAAAATTGGTCAGAATGTTCATCTTGACGATATCTAGGTCAAGATCGAAACTGGGTCACGTGCCCTCAAAAACTAGGTCAGTAGGTCTAAAAATAGAAAAACCTTGTGACCTCTCTAGAGGCCATATTTTTCATGAGATCTTCATGAATATTGGTCAGAATGTTCACCTTGATGATATCTAGGTCAAGTTCGAAAATGGGTCACGTGGGGTTGAAAACTAGGTCAGTAGATCTAAAAATAGAAAAACCTTGTGACCTCTCTAGAGGCCATATTTTACATGAGATCTTCATGAATATTGGTCAGAATGTTCACCTTGATGATATCTAGGTCAATTTCGAAACTGGGTCATGTGAGATCAAAAACTAGGTCATTAGGTCTAAAAATAGAAAAACCTTGTGACCTTTCTAGAGGCCGTATTTCTCAATGGATCTTCATGAAAATTGGTCAGAATGTTCACCTTGATGATATCTAGGTCAAGTTCGAAACTGGGTCACGTGCGGTCAAAAACTAGGTCAGTAGATCTAAAAATAGAAAAACCTTGTGACCTCTCTAGAGGCCATATTTTTCAATGGATCTTCATGAATATTGGTCAGAATGTTAACCTTGATGATATCTGGGTCAAGTTCGAAACTGGGTCACGTGGGATTAAAACTAGGTCAGTAGATCTAAAAATAGAAAAACCTTGTGACCTCTCTAGAGGCCATATTTTTCATGAGATCTTCATGAATATTGGTCAGAATGTTCACCTTGATGATATCTAGGTCAAGTTCGAAACTGGGTCATGTGGGGTCAAAAACAAGGTCATTAGGTCAAAAAATAGAAAAACCTTGTGACCTCTCTAGAGGCCATATTTCTCAATGGATCTTCATGAAAATTGGTCAGAATGTTCACCTTGATGATATCTAGGTCAGGTTCGAAACTGGGTCAGGTGCGGTCAAAAACTAGGTCAGTAGGTCTAAAAATAGAAAAACCTTGTGACCTCTCTAGAGGCCATATTTTTCAATGGATCTTCATGAAAATTGCTCAGAGTGTTTACCTTGATGATATCTAGGTCAAGTTCGAAACTGGGTCACGTGGGGTTAAAAACTAGGTCAGTAGATCTAAAAATAGAAAAACCTTGTGACCTCTCTAGAGGCCATATTTTTCATGAGATCTTCATGAATATTGGTCAGAATGTTCACCTTGATGATATCTAGGTCAAGTTCGAAACTGGGTCACGTGGGATTAAAAACTAGGCCAGTAGGTCTGAAAATAGAAAATCCTTGTGACCTCTCTAGAGGCCGTATTTCTCAATGGATCTTCATTTAAATGGGTTAGAATGTTCAGCTTGATGATATCTAGGTCAGGTTCGTAACTGGGTCATGTGCGGTCAAAAACTAGGTCAGTAGGTCGAAAAATAGAAAAACCTTGTGACCTCTCTGGAGGCCATATTTTTTAAGAGATCTTCATGAAAATTGGTCAGAATGTTCACCTTGATGATATCTAGGTCAAGTTTAAAAGTGGGTCACATGCCTTCAAAAAAAATTGGTCATTAGGTCAAATAATAGAAAAACCTTGTGACCTCTCTAGAGGCCATATTTTTCAATGGATCTTCATGAAAATTGGTCAGAATTTTTTATCTTGATAATATCTGGGTCACACATTCTCAAAAACTAGGTCACTATGTCAAATAATAGAAATAACGACGTCATACTCAGTTCAACACTGGGTCATGTGGGGATAGGTGAGCGATTCAGGACCATCATGGTCCTCTTGTTTATTCATATCAGCTGATCACATGTAAAAATTGCTATTTTATGTTTAATTTTAAATACAAGGTACAACAAGCTAGACAAATTCCCTTACAAATGTGAGTTACATAGCTGTCAAATCCACTTAATGATACTTCACAGGTAAAGATGTATCATGGACAACAACATCTACTGCTTTTAAGTAGCAGGGACACCAAATATGTGCTCAAGTTACATCATAACCACTTATTTAATCATTGTTTGTATGTTTAGTACTTTTAATCAATAAATTCTTCCTTACTACACAAACACAGAGGGGTAGATTACATAAATTATATCCATGGTTTTGCAATGATAGTTTGTAATCTCTACCAATTAACTTTACTGTAAGATGTTACTAGGACAGCATCATGTTATACAAATGACAAACAAGGACACTAAATATGTAAATGTTACATCTTGGCAATTCTTTACTAATATTTAATAATTTAAGCCTGTTTTAAGAGTTTTGGAACGTTTAAATGAGGCACGGCGTGGCCATAAAATTGCTACTTGAGCATTATTTAAAAGTATTTTGAGTAAAACCGGCAAATAACAATAAATTGTTCTATGACGTAACTACGAAACGAGAATTATAACTTTTGTGTCAATGTTTGTCTCCTGATACCATTTCTTTATTTTAAGTTGTGCAATGCCTATAAAAATAAGACTCACTTGAAAACGTATTTAGTTTTGATATCGCGTACCACAAAGGGTTTGATGTTTCATTTATAAAGTATTTTAATTGAGAATTCAAAACGATGTAACCCGCCCGCTTAGCTCAGTAGGTAGAGCGTTGGTCTACGGATCACGGGGTCGTGAGTTCGATCCTCGGGCGGGGTGTATGTTCTCCGTGACTATTTGATAAACGACATTGCGTCTGAAATCATTAGTCCTCCACCACTGATTCATGTGGGGAAGTTGGCAGTTACTTGCGGAGAACAGGTTTGTACTGGTACAGAATCCAGGAACACTGGTTAGGTTAACTGCCCGCCGTTACATGACTGAAATACTGTTGAAAAACAGCGTTAAACCCAAAACAAACAAACAAACAAAACGATGTAACAAAGACCCTAAATTGTAAGTAAAATCTACTTAAACATGAAAAGACGTAACGTTTTTGCCAACTCACCTTTGCCGATCTGTTTTGTCCGCCATTTTTGCTCTACCGGTCGCTTAAGCCTTTTAAACTTCCGCTTTCTTCTTCAAAAATACACAAACTAACGAAAGTCCGAAATAGAATTAAAACTACTTTAAAAATGCCTATTTTTATTGATTGTAATGACGTAACATTTTAGACACGATATCTAGGTGAAAAAAGTAATTACACGAGAAAAAAATGCGTCGCTGTCGGAAAACGCACATTCGTACTCAATCGATTACGTAACAAGATTCGCACTCGATCATTAAACGTGATTTAACAAATTCTAAAAATAGGGAAATCGGCACATCCGCCAGACGTAACAATATGGACACGAAAGTTACGTCATTTTTAGGCGGTTGTATTTCATCTAAATTATGCAAATCTTGTGTTATTTGTCATAACTATTAGCATTATTTGAAACATTAAAACGTTATGGAACAAAATAATTATTTGCACCCAGAATAGGACTAACATTTTTTAATGTTGATGCAATTTCCACAAAGCCTTTTCAGAAATGAACAGGATTTTGTCCATAATTTGACATAATAAACTTTGTTTAATTTACTGTTTGCTACGGGACCTTTAATTGGTATACTTGAGGACACTTGCACATTCAAGACATACATAAATGGTGTGCAGTTATTTGTTCCTTTTCGAAGAAAAAACAGTTTAACTCAGTTTTGGTCAGATGTAACCAAATTGTGCTGGACACAAAAACATGCTCATATACATATCTCATTTGCTGACTACTTTAATGAAGGTTAGCCAGTGCTGAGGAATTTGTATGTCTTAAGTGAAGATTTTAAACCTGCTTTAGTGACCACCTGACCACCCAAGTTAAGCAATTAATTTCAAGACAACCACAGTTTATATTATATAAATTAACTTCATCAAATGACAGCATGACTAACATGGCATAGTATTTTTCAGTCAAGAAGTCTAACAGGATAACCTTTGAAAGAAATATGCAAAAAGGAGTCATGAAATAGAATTACCCATAGATGGGTACCATCACGTACAATCGATGGATACATCTTAAACAGCTCACTCCCTATTTCCCGGTAGTCCCCAGAACTGTTGTCCAATCCAATTTGTGGAAAGAATGTGATGAAATGATATGCACATTCTTGTATCAGTTTGGACCAAACCAGATGGCTCTCCTTTTGAATCAACTTCTTGTGAACGTATTCACTCAATTTGGGCATATTTTCAGTTTCTGGGCTGTTACACTGCTTTTGATAAGGCTCTGGCCGTCTCTCTGACCGATCTTTACATGGCTCTGTTCGTCTCTCTGACTGATCTGCAAAACATCACACTTTATTTGTACAAAAGAAAAACCAAGATGATCATGACAGTCTTGCAATGCTCACAAAGCCTTTAAACAAATAGATACAGATTTTTTAGTTTCATGAATGAACAAGTCCCTAAAAAAATGTTCGTGTAAATTTATTTGAAACATTTCAATTATTTGATTATTTCATCTTGACATTCTCGTTTAACCAATATTTTAACATATCTGTTGAGTATTATCTGTTAAGATTATTATAATATTTGATCAACCATTTACTTAATACTATTAACTTGCACATACTGCACCAAACCGACCCCCACACAACCAACTTAAATAAGAAACAATGTAATTTAGAATTAGTAATTATTCTTTTCCAACAAATGCTTTCTTCCATTCATCATATATCCAGCCATACGAGTTACTTCAGTGAAGACCAATTATAATGTTATGACCTGGCATTTATGAAAGAAATCACAGCAGTTTCAAAATATTTACCATTCATATCCATGGTTTGATTCTGTTCACTAGCATGAACTGTTAAAACAGCGGCTGCCCGTTTCCACTCTTGGCCGACTTCCAACACCATGATGACGTCATCTTTCGTGAGCAGGGATAAAACTTTCTGTCCCATCCACCTCTAGCACTGCCCGTACTTCATCCATCAGAGTTTAACTGCAGCTAAATATAAATAAGGAAAATAACTAAAATTAATTCTTTGTGCATAGAATTAGCAGTCTATGGCATTCTTATTATATGAAATGGGCCTAGTGTCTATAAAATTTTCTGTCTTACCAGAGATTATGAGGCCTATATTTTATCAATTAATTTAAAATGTAACTTATTTTAGTACTGTGGCTAATTGTTTATGTGGAAACAGATCATTTTACAAATTTCAATTAAACTTTTTATTAAAACGTAATGTCGCATAAACGAAAAATATGAAGTTCAGCAGGGTAGTTTTATTTCAATTTTCATATATTACCCTCTTCGATAATGGCTCACAATGCGCCTTTGGCTCAGAGAAGAAGCTAAAAACTAACCAATGCAACATCTATCAGAAAGTGTTCAGCGTATTAAGTTGACTGTCATTGTGTTGGTAAGAGTAGCTGTCCTTACCCATTGTTCATTGGTAATGTTTGTTTTTTGTTTTTGTTGGGTTTAACGTCGCACCGACAAGTATAGGTCATACGGTAACTTTCCAGCTTTGATGGTGGAGGAAGACCCCAGGTGCCCCTCCGTGCATTATTTCATCACGGGCGGCCGCCAGGGTATAACCACCAACCTTCCGTAAGCTAGCTGGATGCCTTCCTCACATGAATAATTCAGCGCCTCGAGTGAGGCTCGAACCCACATCGGTGAGAGGCAAGTGATTTTAAGTCAGCGACCTTAACCATTCGGCCACGGCGGCCCCCTCATTGGTAATGTACATTCACACAAAATCAGGAATATAAACAAAATGACTAAAAAGAGCTTACCTTTTTGCAGCACCTCTTCCACCAAGTGATTGTGCCACAATTATTTTCTTAGTATCCCTGCTCCTGTTCCATACTTTAAACAGCCTTTGTGGCATTTTGCCTATTTATGCACTTAAAACTGACGCTTTACTTTTAAAAAAGAAATAAAGAGCAATTTAAATTTTGTTCTGTATAGAACTTTCTGGTAACTGACTGATAGTTTCTTAATGAAAATAGTCCTATGTTAACAACAATTACCTTTATTAATGTCAGATAATTACCCATAAAAAGTTTATTATGGCCTTACGTACAAAGTTACATACCTGTGATTTAATATCTCGACAGGTATGAAAAACTTACACAATATGTGATAAACACTGCATTGTGTTATCAATTTAAACCCCCAACTGCCATATAAAAGCCACAAGATGGTGCTGGGGCAGGTTTTTATAAAAATTATGCATGTTTCACACCAGAGAGCCCTTTTTCAAAATTTTAAATAAACTACTGAATAAAAAGTTATGAAAAAATTGCATAAATACACATTGAAACATTCTTTATCAATTGGTGTTTTTATTTTCTAAAACAAAAAATTGTGAAGTATAGTTTCAAAAAATTATTTAAACCTAACTGCCAAAAATTTGAATTTGCCGGGAGAAGCTAATGAGGTCATGAACCCTAGAAGAACAGAGAATGTAAACAATTCCCACGTTGTTAATTTTATCAACAAACCTGATCAGCAGAAGGCTTCATATGTATCAATGGAATTAACACCTAGAGTGCATTGCAAAACTTTTCCAGAAAAGTAATTTTGAATTTTTAAACCAAGTAGAATATCATAATCATTTCTACAGTTATATTTTTATATGTTATTTAAGAAATGTTTTAAAGAAATAGGGAACTACTAATTACAGACATACAGTGATAAATTATTTCAAATAGCTTATCATTTTTAGCTCATCTGATTTTTTCGAAAAAAAATTATGAGTTATTGTCATCACATGAGCGGTTGTCGGCGTCGGCGTCGGCGTTGCCTGGTTAAGTTTGATGTTTAGGTCAGCTTTTCTCCTAAACTATCAAAGCTATTGCTTTGAAACTTGGAATACTTGTTCACCATCATAAGCTGACCCTGTATAGCAAGAAACATAACTCCATCTTGCTTTTTGCAAGATTTATGGCCCCTTTTGTACAAAAACGTTACGTCTTTTCATGTTTAAGTAGATTTCTACTTACAATTTAGGGTCTTTGTTACGTCGTTTTGTTTGTTTGTTTGTTTTGGGTTTAACGCTGTTTTTCAACAGTATTTCAGTCATGTAACGGCGGGCAGTTAACCTAACCAGTGTTCCTTGTTGAGTATTATGTTTAAGTCAACTTTTCTCATAAACTATCAAAGCTATTGCTTTAAAACTTGCAACAGTTTTTCACCATCATAAGTGGACACTGTACATCAAGAAACATAACTCTATCCTGCTTTTTGCAAGAATGATGGCCCTTTTTAGACTTAGAAAATCATGAGTAGGACAATATTTCTATTACACAAAAAAATCAGATGAGCGTCAGCACCCGCAAAGGCGGTGCTCTTGTTATTAGTCCTTATCACAGCAGCACTTGCTAATTTGTGCGTATTGTTCTGCATCCCAGACTTAAATAGTTTATTATTTCTGCATTTATTGCTAGATTTTCTCAATTAATGGACCTGCCAGCAATGGCAGAAAAGTTAAATGAATGTTTCACTGTTAAATTTACATTACGAAGTTTAAAAATCAGGAATGCTAGTCTCAACTCAATTTTTCATAGGATTGATACTGATATGGATGCACAATATGGATATTAAATAATAAGTTTTTAACCATCAAAACATGCAAACGGCATGTTCTAATCTCTGGCCTGGCCTGGCCCGATGAGCCCAATTTTCGACTTGGCCAGGCCAGGCCAGGTCAGATTTTATTGTACATAGAGAAATGAATGGCATGAAATCTAAATATACAATTACAATAGCAGGCAGTATTAACCTGCATTGTTTACTTGCTGCATGTCAAACAAAATGAGAAACCAGTCCCCTGGAGAATCATTAATTAGCCATCATTCATCTTATTTGAAATACAGATTTGCACTGAAGAAAATGGTGTAACTAAATGATAACTACCCATTTTTTTCTGTGATCAAATTATTTAAAGTCAACTTTAACACTTTTTCATTGATAAGTTTACCTGCTGCAATATAACTGAATATTTGCATGCATCTCTTTGGGAATTGTAATTACAGGTTGTGTCCCTTCTATCCTTAGCTGACCTTTTAACAGTTCAGTTGAACTTTTAATGTGTTTGGTTTAGTTATGATGTTCAATTTATGGAAGAGTAATAAAAATAATATTCATTGTGGGACCTCTAACTCATTGTCAGGGTGTTGGCATTTTAGATTATTGATATTTGTCTTGCACAAAAAAAATAATGGTGCATTGTGTTTATGTTATTTCTAAGTGATATATTTAATGCTAAAAGATGCTCTTGAGCCTGTTTCACAAAACTTTGTAGGATTTTTTCCACATACTTAGATCAATATAAAAACAATCTTACAAAAATATTCAGTATATGTATAACTTAAACTACAAAATTTATATATCGCTTCCCCGCACCATACTATCCCAGATTCTAGAACGGAGGTAGCATTATTTTAGAAATTGAAAGTTGTTGTCCGTTAGTATTGACAGGTGCCACTCTTAATTTTACACCATATTTGTAACCTGAAAATACCTAAATTGACCAAAATAACATGCAAAGTTTACCAATGACACAGTGGCGTAGTGATAAGTTCTGCGACTTTCACACATGTTACCATGGGTTCGATTTCAATTCAGATTGTTTTCATTAAATCAATATAATGTCATTTTATTGATACTGGTTTTATTCTTACAACATTTTATGGTAATAACTTGTATGTAGAAGAATGTCAAATACTTGTGTATTTCTTTCAATAAATGAACAATAAATCACGATAAGTGACAATTTTCCTGCATTCTGTTTAGTTTACAGAGGAAATTAAAAAAAAAATGATAATGAAAATGGTCAAACAGGTCACGGTTTCGAACTTACAGTCCCGAGATTGGTAGCTGAACGTTTTGTCAGCACAACTTTATCTGCATGTACAACCTGGCAGTAAAGAAATGTTTATATTTTATTTGGTTTTCAATATTTATATTTTTATTTATGTTTGGGCACCGATTTTTTTACGGAAGCATATGGAATATTCTTGAGTGCTAGTTCAATAATTTCGGACAATACTAAATAATCCTCAATAGACAAAATAATAAACTTAGTTAGCTTATTCATATTGGGGGAAAACCAAGGGCATACACTTATTTGTGGAATGGAATGAGATACTTATTCCATTCCATTCCATTCCAATATCTCATTCCATTCCATTCCATTCCAAAACTTACTGATTTGTTTACATCTTAAGGTCATACCTCGTTGCCCTCATTGCCAAAGTTCAACTTCAGGTAGACTGTTAGCTAGACAGTCTCCAGGGATATGACTTGCAGAAAATCTGGCAGTTAAATGTTATTGCTATATTTGAAATTATTCAAATGGCTATGTTTTAGTTGTTTTGCCAGGAATAACAATTAGATTCCTTTACAGTCTTATTTTATTTAATTAAGGTGGAAGAGAGCGGGTGGGATGGGGGTGGGGGATAGGCACTGATATCAGAATGAATTAGTTGTCTTGACTTGCTTTGAAACATATGGACAGGTTATTTATTCTGATATGGGCACTTGTGATTAAGACCTGCAAATAGGTCGGAAATCATTGGTACATATTCAATACTCTAATCTTTGTCAACATTTTCAAAGGAGAAGTATAAAAATAATATAACAGATTTTGATACATTTTTTAAAGTTATACCAGTATAATGGTATGTTTTATTAATAGGGGGGGAAAGTGTAAACACTTCAAACTCAAAACTTTTCACAACATACCACACCCAAAATGCGGACTGAGTAAAGTGAGATATTGGGACAATTGTTGTTAAGCTCCAGCGCGTGTAACTCTTGGCAGTGTTACAAATATCACTGGCACTGACTTTAACTTCCTGTCTGAAGTGAACATGGTCTGAACCACATTGGTACCTAGATATAGAATAAAAAGGTTATTTAACATTGTACTGTACAATACGAGATATATCTGGACTCGTACCCACCTGAGAAAACCATACTGAGCTCGCCTAGCGGCTCGTCCAATATGGTTTTCTCAGCTGGGTATATATAGCCGGCCACCATGGCGTCCACCTCGGGATCGGGAGGTCGAAGGTTCGAGCCCCATGGGGATCGTTCGTCCGGGGGATGTTTGTCATGGGACTCGTTCCAAAATGGCTGGTTCGTGAGCCGCGAGCTAGTTAAATGAATGGTTACAGACTCCTATCCGCCTGGCGCCTGGCATAGTGGTAGGAGTTGGGAGGTAATTGGTACGCACAATAAAGGTGTCTCATAAGCCAAATTGGCTGGCGCTTTCAATAGGGGTGACACTATAATAAACAAGACCTTTACCTTTACCTTTTATATCTCCGTATTGAACAGAACAATGTTAAATAACCTAATAAAGTAGTATTTAGAAAAAATGATAACCTCCAGCTTTTTTTTTAGAGAAGGCACCCATCTAGTATGGAAGTTGATCTAACAAATAAAGGCCCCATCACATCTGTCAAGAGCTTGCTGCATCCTAAGAATATTGATGAACACAGAGAAAATGTGTAGAAATCTGCACTTTTTTCAACAAAAATGCCATTACAAAGTTCCTACTACATCCTGCCAATGTTTGCATTACTTTCGTACTATCACACTCCAAATATGTCATATAAGATGAAACTACGTTATTGGTTTAGTTAATAAAGTCATACCATGCTCTTATATTTGCGTTCCACGTAATCACTGCATATGGGGGGATGCGGGTTATAGAATGTTTTTAGAAATCAACATAAAGGTGCATTTTCTGAACATATAAATTTTGTATAAATTTATTTTAAAAGAAAACAAAATACAAAAGCACAATAAAGGCAAAGTTTTAAATGTATATATGTCGAAAATGAGATCATAGCAGTCTCCAAGGTATCCCCTGGCCACTAATAACTCATGAAGTTATCACCAAACTAATCCATTTTAATACTGCAGAAGCTGCCAGATTTTAGCAGATATTTTCATTCAAAACAATTGACATTCATTTCCAAGGTCAAGTTATAACCTGTTTTATTTCAGTACAGTAGTGGTAATTTAATTTGAACCCAAGTTAATTTCCAGAATTACTGGATACATAATTAGAAAAAATTAAAGGCCAGTCTGGTGTAGGCCCCACACGTAAACTGAATGAGGAGCTTCCTAAATATGTGAATGTGAGCGAGGTCAAGAACTGGTTAGTTTGTTCCATCCAGGTGAATCAGCTGACTGACCCTGATAAAAGATATTAGTAGAGTATTTGATCCCTGTTGCTGATCAACTATACATGTACATATGGTCAGAGGAAGTATTTATAATTTACTGCTAGGATTAGTTGAGTGAAGAAAAATGGAAGATACATAAGTGAATTGTGTTGTACTCTTAACAGTTGAATTTCAAACAGGCACTGGTAACATGGTAAAAAAATTAGGGTTTGTAGGTCGGACATATTTTTTCTTTTTGGATATTTTTTTATTAAGGGATACTTTTCAGAAATTATTTTTGTGTCAAAACATGAATACAAATAAGGGGGTAATGCCTTTAGAGCATCAGTAAGTTGTCTAACATGAAAGATATTCTCCATGGCCATAAAAACATTTAAAGTCCGGCCAAAAATTTATGGTAGGTCGGGATATATCTCATTGGAGCAAAATTTTGCAGGCGAAATTTGTTTGTTTCTTTGAATATGCAATGATTGACATTTTGTGGCCCAGGAGCCTTTCCTTTTTTACTGAGCACTGGCAAGAAATCTCCAGCAGCTTTTATATAGCAGAGCCTTTGCTTTGCTAGAAAGAACTCATGTTGTTTTTTTTACATACGCCATGGCACCAATGTAGCAGATGTGAAAAATCCACAAAGAAACGTATAACGCCAGAACAGGAATTTGAATCCACATACACAAGGCAAACACTTTACCTCGCCATAAGGCTGGCTCAATGCTTATTATTTACAAGACAACTATATATATATATACCAAATTAGTTAACGATTTGATATTTATGTGGTTTCAAGATTGACAGATATAGTTTCTGCTATTTGATCTGCTAACTTCGTTTTTGGTCCCACATGATCAAGTTGCACAGACATGGTTTCCCAAATATCTGAACATGAGGCAATTTTTTTGACCCAATCAGATTGGCATCAGATTTGATTAAATTGTGGTCTCTAGGGTAAAAAGAACTCCCTCTGTGTTCTGACCTGGTGTCCACTTCTTTGTTTCCATTCCATTCCATTCCAAAATGAATGGAAGTTTGGAATGGAATGGAATGAGATACTGGAATGGAATGATATTATATCTCATTCCATTCCACAAATAAGTGTATGCCAAAACCATTCCACCAGTCAAGAGTCAATTGAGGTGGAGATCCCCTGATAATAGTCATAACAATTAATCAGGCATCACCTTTAAATTAGACATAATAGTTATGTTAGCTACAGGCTTATTCCCAGGTGTATAATTTTACAGAGTGAGAGTTCAAAATGTATTTATATAATGTCTGAAATATCCAAACTTATTCCGAAAGTAAGATTTTAAAGATGCTATAAAAATCACTTTCACATTTTACGAAATTGAAATCTATGGCCTGGCCTGGCCTGGCTTTGTCGAAAATTGGCTTCATCGGGCCAGGCCAGGCCAGGCCAGGCCAGGCCAGAGATTAGAACATGCCCATGCAAACTAGTTCAAATTTCTTCTCCAACTGACTATTGTTTACATTTGCCTGTGCATCATTGAAAGTGAGCTATTTTTTAGCTGACAGACAGCCTAGAGTAGCGTTGTTATTTGATTAGCTCCTCCTACAAAACTTACTGCCAGGGTAGTAAAAGTTGGGGCTTTAACCAGGTATACTGAGCATTTTATAGACTTTTTTAATGACTTGCTATATTATATTATATTATATTTTTGATACAAAAAATTAGACGGCTTATTTTCGAGTGCGGCTAATTTACGAGGCCTTTTGGCCTGTAGTGAAATGATGGCGTATTTTCGAGACCGTCTTTTGGGATTTCAGGGTATACAGACAAGGATTGAAGAAACAAATTCCACCATATCATACACTCAAATTGGTAATGTTACGGAGTAAGAAATAGAATGAAATTATATTATTTCTCAATGATACAGGACTGTAGAATACAATGTTTTTTCTACAGTTCTGGCTAAATCTGGGGCCTTATTTATGAAAAATCTAAGACCAGATTTAGGTCTCCCGCCAAAATATAACTAATATGATTTAACGGTAAAAATACTTGACCAATGAGCTGAATGAAATCAGCTAGGCCTAGCCAGTTTTGTCTCGAGTTATTTCACAAAGTGAAGAGATCATTATGGCATGGTATTTTGGTGAATCTGGCCCAATAAACAACAGTTTGCTATGTAACAAACATTACCCAGTCAGCAGACCTACAGTAATGACTAACAATGTACATAATTTCTAAAATCCTGTAATTTACAGCCAAATAAAATGGGTGAGGAAATATACTTCTGTACACAATACAATACTTATATCTGATCAGGCTTTTGAACTTTGATTCCCCTTACAAAATCACAGATACTGCTATATTTCAGCCTCTTACCGTTGTACTTTTATTTCTTTTGAAGACTAAAAGTAAATTCAAACAATAATTTCAAGGCTCAAGCGTCAGTTTCTACCTTTGCGCCAAAAATCAAACTGTGCTCAGAGTAATTTCCCCTGATCGGAGACGAGAGTACGAAACACGGAGAATTATATCCTTTTCATATGAACAATAGACTGTTCACGGTCAATTTAAGAAAAAGAAGTATCTAATATACAATGTATTCATGAATTTTGCTGAAAGTTAATAAAGAACTTATTTTTAGAGTTTAGAGATTAAAAGATTGACACACTTAACGTGGAATCCTGCCTTGGAAACGCCAGCGTTTCACAAAGGAAAACCTCAGATTGTGGTTTATTTTCAAGGTCACTAAAATGATTTCAGATACATTTAAATATACTCTTATACAGTCCTCTTTCAATTCTCATCAGTTGTTTAGCGCAAACATGATGTGATCTTACTAAATTTTAGTAAACACTTGTGTTTCATATCTGCACACCAGCGTACTTACTTTAACACAAGGCGTTCCATCATCACACACAAGCGTTTCAGTTTGAAACAGGTGTGCAGTAAACAGTCACATGCGTTTAACAATTGCACATTATGGGAACACCACCGTTTTATAAATGAACACATTTGAAACGCATCACGTGTAACCATTTTTTACAGTGTTGAAACAGTCTCAATTAAGGTCATAAGTGGTGATTAACGTGCATTAACATTATTCTATTCGTGGACTGAAAAATATGAAGCTCTTAATTGATCTGAAAACAACTCATAATGTAAATTCCTTACCCCACCCACTTTCGTATACAAGTGCTGAACATTTTGATAGGAAAAACAGAAAACAGAAAAGTGGCATGCATCAGTATGTATTTACCCTTACCAAAATAATGTACATTGATGTTATCAAATAAATAAGTGTGTTTTTTTTTTCATCCAGTTTTCAATGAAATAAGTCCGATTTTAGAAGTAACTCTGTTTTGTAAACATTTGAAGAAAATGGCGTAACTGCATAAGGGGAAATAACTTTAATGCAACTAAATGTAAGTGTCCTGCTATATTATAGACGAAATGTATTAATTGTGATTAAATTACATTTTAGAACAATCTGGGATTGGAATTATAAGCATTTGTACACTGTTACGTCCGTTAAAAGTAGCGCACCAACAAATTTTGCCTTGAATTTTTTCAATGGGGCGAGCGCAAGTCAAAAACAAACATAAATACTTTTTTTTGTGTTTCTGAAAATATACGAGCGGCAAATCCGATGAACACCTTTTTAATTTAGTGTGGCCTTATCAATAATTATGTTAACATTTTTATGTAAGGTTCATGTAACATGATAATTTAATACAAGGTAACTTTCAAGCCCGCTTAGCTCAGTAGGTAAGAGCGTTGGTCTACGGATCGCGGGGTCGCGAGTTCGATCCTCCACCAAATATCCGACACCGTCTCCTCAAATAAAACACACTTTTGAACGTTGGCGTTCATTTTTTGTGCCCCAACTTTTGGTGGGGGTTGGTTCCGTCCGTCCGAAAATGTTGTGTCGCGCCTAGCTCCAAAAGTATTTGACAAAGAGTCACAAAACTTTACAGGAATATTGGTCATCATGTGTTTTTGTGCACCTGGGGTTTCGCGTCCGGATTCATTCAGTCATATAGGAGTTATGGCCCCTGACTTTGTAAAAATTGGTCATTTTAGTGTTGTGTCGCACGTAGCTCCAAAAGTATTTGATAGAGAGTCACAAAACTTTACAGGAATGTTGATCAGCATGTGTAGTTGTGCACCTTGGGTTTCGCGTCCGGATTCATTAAGTTTTATAGGAGTTATGGCCCCTGACTTAGTTAAAAATTGGTCATTTTAATGTTGTGTCGCGCGTAGCTCCAAAAGTATTTGACCTAGAGTCACCAAAGTTTACAGGAACGTCGGTCAGCATGTGCAGTTGTGTACCTGGGGTTTCGCGTCCAGATTCATTGATTCATTCAGTCTTGTAAGAGTTATGGCCCCAGACTTCGTTAAAAATTGGTCATTTCAATGTTGTGTCACGCGTAGCTCCAAAAGTATTTGTCCTAGAGTCACCAAAGTTTAAAGGAATGTTGGTCAGCATGTGCAGTTGTGCACCTGGGGTTTCGCGTCCGCATTCATTCGGTATTGTAGGAGTTATGTTCCCTTACCTAGGAAAAAAATGTGTGTCCTTTGTCATGTAGTGTGGGCATCTGTGTCCCATGGACACATTTCTAGTTTAACATAGGCGTTACAGTATGAAACCCGTTATGTGCTGCCATGTTTTACAATGATATGTTTATAGTAAACTCAGTTCAAATATAGTTTATATACCAAAATTATTATCTAGCTATTTGTGTGTAGTGTATTTAAGTTCGGTCTCTATAGAATTTACTTGAGACTACTTAATTAAGAGCAGTGCTATTGTCCTTTGTTGTTGTTTTTTTTTGTTTTGTTTTGTTTTGTTTTTCTCTACGCCTTTTGTAAAATTCAGACATACTGGGTAGAAATATATGTATATATAATTGTATGGATTTTATGTCATGCATTTTAAAAAAGAATGTTATATGTATGTCTTGCGTCTTTGAATAATTTTTAGTATGTGCATTTTGTGTACCTTTAAGTAGTCGGATATACATGTACATGTATAATAATACAGCTGCCTATATAAATATTTGCCATTTACAGATTTTAGCATATTTGTAACAGTTTTGTATAAATTTGTACCAAATTTATGTCAATTGTTATAATCGTGATGAAATTCAAACTTACACTGTTGAGAATTGAAATATTTTTCCAAGTCTTTATCAGAATTTTATATATTTTTACTTTCAATTATATACATATATACTTAATGCCAGTAAAACGCAACATGATAGATTGTTTGAGTTCAATGAAAGTTTTTATAGTGTTTTTAGCTTACAAGAACACAAACTTCTTAAGGTGAGCTATTGTGTCAGTCAGTCGTCCGTCATGTGTCAACATTTGCCACATTTTCGGTCCAATCGTAAGGAAAATTGTTCAGAATATTTGTCTTCATAAAATTTCGGACGGGTTAAAAATTGGGTTCAGTTGGATACA
Organism: Mercenaria mercenaria; assembly: GCF_021730395.1. Taxonomy (NCBI): domain Eukaryota; kingdom Metazoa; phylum Mollusca; class Bivalvia; order Venerida; family Veneridae; genus Mercenaria; species Mercenaria mercenaria. The sequence continues at coordinate 9,027,156 of NC_069372.1, forward strand.
AAACTAGGTCACTAGGCCAAATAGAAGAACAATATTGTGTACACTTTAGAGGCCTCATTTTTGCTCCAATCTTCCTGAAACTTGGTCAGAAGGTTTATCTCCTTGAAAACTCGGACGTGTTTGAAACTTGATCATGTGGTTTCAAAAAAAGGGTCACTAGGACAAATTTGTTTTCACTGTTACGGTATGTTGCTCTTGTGACGACCTATGGCTATCTTGTTACTTTTTTTCTCTGAAAAAAAAAAAAAACGTAAAAAAAATCATGTTCCAACGTCGAATTGGTTATTATTTCGAATAAATCGGTGAACCTATATTTGTTGCGTGAATTGGATACATAATTTCCAATATCATGTGGCCCCTCATCGATGTGGGTTCGAGCCTCACTCGGGGCGTTGAATTCTTCATGTGAGGAAGCCATCCAGCTGGCTTACGGAAGGTCGGTGGTTCTACCCAGATGCCCGCTCGTGTTGAAATAATGCACGGAGGGGCACCTGGGGTCTTCCTCCACCATTAAAGCTGGAAAGTCGCCATATGACCTATCATGTGTCGGTGCGACGTTAAATCCAACAAAACAAACAAACAAACAAACAATATCATGTGTGTACCTAAAAGGGATCGTTTTAACTAGAAAAAAACACGCTGCGGTAGTTAGTGAGGAGAGCATAGGTTTCTTTGTCTGTTGGGTTTAACGTCGCACCGTCACAGTTATAGGTCATATGGCGACTTTCCAGCTATTGGTGGAGGAAGACCCCAGGTGCCCCTCCGTGCATTATCTCATCACGAGCGGGCACCTTGGTAGAACCACCGAACTTCGTAGGCCAGCTGGATGGCTTTAGAAGCATAGAGTGCAACCAAACAGAACAATTGTAGACTCCGTTTGAATCTGTTAATGAGCATCAAGTACACGTGCAAAAGGCCTCATTCCCCGTATCATCGGCAACAGCGGAGCTCTTTCATATAGAAACATTGAAATCCAAGATTGCAAAAGGCAAGAATAGAAACAAGCAAGATTCAAGATTTAAATAACATGCATTAGTGTAGAATACAGGATTATTATGTTTTAAGAGATATCTGCGTTTTAATGGTGTTAAGTACATATGTCTACTGTTTGTAACATTCAGATGTAATTTATTGATATAATGCAATTTTATCATCTTTGTAAAACTGCTATGTATCTTCTATCAAATTAGTACGCCAGTCTTACACTCTATGAATAAAGTGGTTGAGCACTGTGACACATTGCTTGTTGTTCTTTCCCCGCCGATATGAAAGTATTTTGACAATTGTCCTCTCCCTTCTGTCTTCATTTTGTAAAGGTTTTGGAATACTTCCACTTGTACTCTTATTATTTGATGAATTATGCCCCCCCTCCCCCCCCCCCCCCCCCCCCCCCCCCCCCCCCCCCACCCAGAAAGGGAGACATATTGGTTTTGCACTGTCCGTCCGTCACTCTTCATTTCCTGTCAATAACTCCTGGAACCTTCAAACTTCATAGGATGGCAAAGCGTATGGAGTAGACGACCCCTATTGTTTTGGGGGTCACAACATCAAAGGTCAAGGTCACAGGAGCCTGAACATGGAAAACCTTTTACGATCAATAACTTGAGAACCACTTGACCCGGAGTATTGAAACTTCAAAGGATGGTTGGACATGGCGAATAAATGACCATATTGATGTTGGAGTCATTTTGTTAAGTCAAGGTCACAGGGGCCTGAACATGGAATACCATTTTAATAACTTGAGAACATCTTGACCTAGAATGTTGAAACTTCATAGAATGATTTGACATGCAGAGTAGATGACCCCTATTGATTTTGGAATGGCTATTCAATGTCAAGGTCACAGGGGCCAAAACATAGAAATGAAGTTCCGGTCAGTAACTTTAGAACTATTTGACCTAGAACCTTCAACTTCATAGGGTGATAGGATTTACAGAGTAGATTATCCCTGTTGGTTTTTGGGCCACTCCATCAAAGTTCAAGGTCACAGGGGACAATCCGTCCGTCACACTTCATTCCGATCAATAACTGGAGATCCTTTTTACCTAGAACCTTCAAACTCCGTAGGGTAAAAGAGCTTACATACTAGATGACCCTTACTATTTTTGGGGTTACCAGATCAAAGGTCAAGGTCACAGGAACCAGAACATGGAAAACGGTTTGTGATCAATAACTTTAGAACCATTTGACCAGGAACCTTCAAACTTTATAGGATGATAGGACTTACAGAGTAGATGATTACCGTTGTCTTTTTTTGTGGTCACTTGAGCCAAGATCAATGTAGTAGGGGCCTGAACATGGAGAAACCCATTTCTGATCAATAAATTGAGAACCACTTGACCCAGAATGTGGAAACTTCATAGGATGATTGGACATGCAGAGCGAATGACCCCTATTAATTTTGGGGTCACTCGATCAAAGGTCACAGGGACCTGAACATGGAAAATCGTTTCCAATTATAACTTGAGAACCACTAGGCCCAGAATGTTGAAACTTAGTGGGATGATTTGACATGCCAAGTATGTGATCCCTATTGCAGCCAATCATCAGTGTCTCTTTGACGTTCACTCCTGTCCCCATTGACTTCTTGCCTATTACGACTATGCATTGGTGGAAATATGCGCTTTTCTGCAAAACTTTAACTAGTTGTTCCACATCAACACCTGCATTGTATGACATAAGGCACGTAACTATTCCTTCTTTATTCTATATAGTTTTACCTGGGATCGCTCGAACTTTGGGAATTCGAACCCTCGGCTCAATTACTTATACAGTATTCCCCATATGCATACAGCGGGTACTTCAGAAAACGCTGTCTCAGGTTGAAATAATTGCACAGATATTTGTGGGATCCTTGTAAAAATTGTTCACGCGATACGTGAAACTCAGATGAGCGATATAGGGCCATCATGACCGTTTTGATAAGGTATGTCAATGTCCCAACATACAGAATTGTATACCCGTTTGTCACCAAAAAACCGCCATGGGGACATTTATGCATTTTACAAACAGCAGAAGTTTAGCACAATGTTTTGAATTAATCCATTAGTTCAGAATTATCTTACCAGTAAGCATCTTAATGATTTTTTTTATAGAATGAATATACAAACATGATTTAGTTTGAAACGGCTTACCTAGCATCAAGTAACATGTTACTGTCTTGAATTGGTCAACCGCGCGTCAAGTAACGTGTTGCAGTCTAGAAACAGCCTACCGTATGGAACGCGTTACAGTTTTGATGACCTATCACGCGTCAAAAATCATATTACAGTCCGGAAACGGCATACCGCGTGTTTAGTAACGTTTTTCAGTCTGGAAACGGCCAACCGCGCGTCAGGTAACGTGTTGCAGACTCGAAACGGCCAACCCAGTATCAGGTAACGTGTTGCAGTCTGGGAACTGCTTTACGTGTGTCAAATAACGTGCTACAGTCTAGAAACCGTCTGCCACTTACCAAGTAACTTTTTACAGTCTATCTAACATATTGCAGTCTTGAAACCGATTAGTGCGTATCAAGTAACGTGTTACAGTCTGGAAATGTTATACGGCATGCCACATAACTTGTTATTTTTTGTGCTCTCATGAGTGGTGGGGGCATATAGATTTGGTCTTGTCCGTCCGTCCGAAGTTCGTGACGCGCCTAGCTCAAAAAGTATTTGATAGAAATTGATGTAACCTTGCATAAGTCTTTATCATGATATGAACTTGCCCACCTCCTATTTTTCGCCTGGCTCCAATCCCTATTTTCAGTTATTGCCCCCGAAATAGTAAAAAAGCACATTTTCACCTTGTGAGCTCAAAACGTATATGACATAAATGGATGAAAACTTGCATGAGTCTTTATCATGGTATAAACTTATGCACCTTTTATTTTTGGGCTTGCTCCATCCCCTATTTTTAGCTCACCTGTCACAAAAGGACAAGGTGAGCTTTTGTGATCGCGCGGTGTCCGTCGTCCGTTGTCCGTGCGTGCGTGCGTCCGTAAACTTTTGCTTGTGACCACTCTAGAGGTCACATTTTTCATGGGATCTTTATGAAAGTTGGTCAGAATGTTCATCTTGATGATATCTAGGTCAAGTTCGAAACTGGGTCACGTGCCTTCAAAAACTAGGTCAGAAGGTCTAAAAATAGAAAAATCTTGTGACCTCTCTAGAGGCCATATATTTCACAAGATCTTCATGAAAATTGGTCAGAATGTTCTACTTGGTGATATCTAGGTCAAGTTCGAAACTGGGTTACGTGCCATCCAAAACTAGGTCAGTAGGTCTAAAAATAGAGAAACCTTGTGACCTCTCTAGAGGCCATATATTTCAAAGATCTTCATGAAAATTGGGTCAGAACGTTCATCTTGATGATATCTAGGTCAAGTTCGAAACTAGGTCACGTGCCATCAAAAACTAGGTCAGTAGGTCAAAAAATAGAAAAACCTTGTGACCTCTCTAAAGGCCACATTTTCCATGGGATCTGTATGAAAGTTGGTCTGAATGTTCATCTGGATGATATCTAGGTCAAGTTTGAAACTGGGTATGTGCGGTCAGAAACTAGGTCAGTAGGTCTAAAAATTGAAAAACCTTGTGACCTCTCTAGAGGCCATATATTTCATGAGATCTTCATGAAAATTGGTCAGAATGTTCACCTTGATGATATCTAGGTCAAGTTCGAAAGTGGGTCACGTGCCCTCAAAAACTAGGTCAGTAGATCAAATAATAGAAAAACCTTGTGACCTCTCTAGAGGCCATATTTTTCATGGGATCTGTATGAAAGTTGGTCTGAATGTTCATCTTGATGATATCAAGGTCAGTTTCGAAAGTGGGTCACGTGCCATCAAAAACTAGGTCAGTAGGTCAAATAATAGAAAAACCCTGTGACCTCTCTAAAGGCCATATTTTTCATGGGATCTGTATGAAAGTTGGTCTGAATGTTCATCTTGATGATATCTAGGTCAAGTTCGAAACAGGGTCATGTGCGGTCAAAAACTACGTCAGAAGGTCTAAAAATAGAAAAACCTTGTGACCTCTCTAGAGGCCATACTTGTGAATTGATCTCCATAAAAATTGGCCAGAATGTTCACCTTGATGATATCTAGGTCAAGTTTGAAACTGGGTCACGTGCCTTAAAAAACTAGGTCAGTAGGTCAAATAATAAAAAAAACCTTGTGACCTCTCTAGAGGCCATACTTTTCATGGGGTCTCTATGAAAGTTGGTCTGAATGTTCATCTTGAAGATATCTAGGTCAAGTTTGAAACTGGGTCAACTGCGGTCAAAAACTAGGTCAGTAGGTCTAAAATTATTAAAATCTTTTTACTTCTCTAGAGGCCATATTTTTCAATGGATCTGAATGTTCATCTTGATGATATCTAGGTCAGTTTCGAAACTGGGTCACGTGCGGTCAAAAACTAGGCCAGTAGGTATAAAAATAGAAAAACCTTGTGACCTCTCTAAAGGCCATATTTTTCATGAGATCTTCATGAAAATTAGTGAGAATGTTCACCTTGATGATATCTAGATAAAATTAGAAACAGGGTCACGTACCTTCGAAAGCTAGGTCAATAGTTCAAATGATAGAAAAACCTTGTGACCTCTCTAGAGACCATATTTTTCAATGGATCTTCTTGAAAATTGGTCAGAATTTTTATCTTGATAATATCTAGGTCAAGTTCAAAACTGGGTCACATGAGCTCAAAAACTAGGTCACTATGTCAAATAATAGAAAAAAACGACGTCATACTCAAAACTGGGTCATGTGGGAAGAGGTGAGCGATTCAGGACCATCATGGTCCTCTTGTTCACATTTTCACCTTGTGACACGCCTAGCTCAAAAAGTATTTGAGATAGATTCATGAAACCTTGCATGAGTCTTAATCATGATATGAACGTGCGCACCTCCTATTTCTCATGTGGGTCCGCCCCTATTTTCAGAGTTATGGCTCCTGAAATAGTCAAAAATACGCATTTTCACCTTGTGACGCGCCTAGCTCAAAAAGTGTTTAATAGAAATTAATTAAACCTTGCATGAATCTTAAACATGATATGAACTTGCGCACCTCACTCCCTATTTCCAGAGTTATGGCCCCTGAAATAGTCAAAAATGCACATTTTCACCTTGTGAGGCGCCTAATTCAAAAGTATTTCATATAAATTGATTAAACCTTGCACGAGTCTTTATCATGATAGGAACTTGCGCACCTCCTATTTTCTGTCTGCCTCCGCCCCCTATTTCCAGAGTTATTGCCCCCGAAATAGTAAAAAATGCACATTTTCACCTTGTGAGCTCAAAACGTATATGACATAAATGGATGAAAACTTGCATGAGTCTTTCTCATGGTATAAACTTATGCTGTTTTTAAAAGTATGGGCCCTGAAACAGTCACAAATGCACATTTTCACCTAACAATGTGCCTAGCTCAAAAAGTATTTGATGTAAAGTTATGAAACCTTGCTTGAGTCTGTATCATGATGTGGCCTTGCACACTTGGCATCCTTTTTGAGATCTTAGCGTTTATTACAGAGTTATGGCCCTTGAAATAGCCAAAATAGTGGATTTTTGTTTGTGATGCTCATAGCTCAACAAGTATATGGCCTAGAATACTGAATCCTTTTCATAAAATGTTTGTTGAGGCTATACCCCCTTAAGACTGCAAACATTTGAATTATTGCCCCTTATTTGTGACAAATGTACCAATGGGGACACACCCTATGTCCTACAGACACATTCTAGTTTATGTCTGAGAAGATGCACATACCGCCAACAAGATTTACAGACTCTTTATTCCAAACGAACGTAAAGCCTGACTCAGCATTTGCATAGTTATTTGACCTTCAGTCCTAGTCTCACGCTTTCGAGCAAGACAAAATGTTAATATTTATTGCTAAATGTCAAAATCCACCTGTTAGAGCAGTAATTTGGCTTTTCGTTTAAATGCGTCGAAAGATTGATGAGCACGTTATGTTCACAATGTAAATACATGTGTAGTGTCCAAATAGCAGTTAAAAATATTATTCCATGAAGTACAAATTCAGGGTTTGTTTATACGTTACGGTATCGTTGGGCAACGGAGGTTGTGGCACGTACTATTTTATTCCAATGAAACTTCATACAAATGATCGCCAAAAAGAGTAGATTTTTATAGTGTTAGTCAAGGCATTGCACTACCCATAGCATTACACTATGACAGACAAAATGTGCCTACTCGTCTTATTAGGTACACAAGAGTTCGCGCGTTTAATTATTTCCTCTTTTTACAGGAGTTTCAATGGCACTTAATTAATACACATACAAAGTATTTACGATATAGAATAAATGTGCGTGAAAATTTTTCAGTCAGTCAGACTTGCAGCTTTAAAGGCCCCTCCTCTCAAAATAGCATGACCGATTCATGGATATACTACCCATGTTTAAATTTGATTCCAACGAGACTATATAAATGAAATTGTGAAATAAGCCCCAAACTGAAGTGGTGTTTGACCACCGTAAATAGTGCAGTTATTTCAGGATGAAAGTGCTAATCAGATGCTGCGTGCTCATCTGTTATAGCCTTGTTTTTTCGAAATGATTATCTGATCGGTATCAAAATAACATGTTAGTCATCACGGTAAAACTCGAGTAACTTAGGCTATTGAATGCATAGTTTTTTCAGTGTGATTTTTTGCAACTTTCGCCTACACAATGTTCATAATTTATAACATCATAACTGCATAATGAATACATTCAAAACGCATTAATTTTAAATTTGAACGTTTAAAAGAGATAATGGTAAACAATATAAGTTACTTCTTTTGTGTAGACATTTGTATGCGACACCGGTTACATTCTATTCAATATAGTAAGAATGTAAATAAAACCACATTAAGGTTGAGCTGTTATCAGCTGTGATGGGTTTTCAAGTTCTTATTCAAACAAAAATTCTTACGGGCGCAACTCGGTGTTGACGTTCGTTTGAAATATGATATAAGGATATGACAGTTTGTTTTGAGCTGTGGGCACCATAGGATGTAAATTTGATACGTGAAAATATTTTTTAATTTTTATATAAAGTATACATTTTTTCCGTTTAGACATTTCGCTCGTTTGCAGGGAGTTATTATGGTGGTAGAATTTTATTACGATTTACTGTCGCAGCCATGCCGCGCTGTATATTTGTTTTTTAGAGCAGCTGGAATACAGTTTGAACCAAAGGAAATCGATCTGTTTAAAGGTAAGCCGAATATGTTAACAAAGACAGAAAATGCTTTAGTATTACAAAAATGAGCCGCACCATGAGAAAAAACCAACATAGTGCATTTGCGACCAGCATGGATCCATGCTGGTCGCAAACGCACTATGTTGGTTTTCTCATGTTGCAGCTCAAATAAGGATTTTTTGAACCCCATGACTATTTTACTCTTGTCCATATTCGAATCTTTCTACATGTTACCTGTTATTTTTCTTTAAAAACGCATTTTATAGTTTCATTATTCAAAACAATTATACCTAAAAGTAATATTAGAATCAGTGTTTTTAAAAAGTACCGTCCATCATTTATATATTACCATTCTTACATCTGACAGTTAAATTTTCAAGATCTGCACCTTTTATCTGACGGCACTACAGTTCATTACTGTAAATTAACCAGTACTGAAAACCTGCGTAAACGTAATAAGTCTAGCTCGCTTTCACTACATAAATAGTGCGCTGGTGTTTGTATATTTGCACAGTGATAATGGGTGTACATCTTAACAGTATTCTTTATCAGTATGTTAAAGTTTTATGATGTTTAGTTTAACGTCACACTAAGACAAATAAAGGTCATATGGCAATTTTGGTGGATTTTAATGGTGGAGAAAAACACCTCCAGTTGAACCTTCGGGTGGTATGTCAGGCATGGGCGTTCAGTAGGCATCAGAGTAAAACCACTGACCCTCCGTAGGTCAAATGGGCGGTATCCTCACATGAAATAAATATCAGTCAAAAGTTTCGAATCCATCTTGGTGGTAGGCAAGTGAATCTAAATCGGTGACTTTAACCATTCGGCCGCAGAGATGCCTACTTCTTAGATGTTTTGTGAAATGAAAAAGTTTATGTCATGTCGCGATATACAATTTAATGTATCACATATTTCGTAAACATAATTCTACGTGCAATGATTCTGGTTATGGTCTATTACGGGACTTCCATGACCGGGTTCGAATCATTTGCCCCTTGCCGATGTTGGTTCGAAATCTTGCTTGGAGTGTAGAATACTTCATGTGAGCCATCCTGCTGGCATACGGAAGATCGCTGGATCTACTCAGTGCCTGAAAGACAAAACTAGGGTCTCCCTCTACTTTGAAAAACTAAAATTGTCCTCATGACCTTAACTGTGTCGACGTCACGTGAATCTACAAGTAAAAATACCGGTCAGTTACTGAATTCTTAGGACATGTAAGTCAATAGATATGTAACCCAAAAACAAACTGAGAAGACAAATACGTCTAAGTTGTTAAATCTGTCCAGTGGCCTGTTTCACAAAACGTCTCCATACGAAGTTCGTACGATTTTTCGTACATAAACGTACAAAAATTTTAAGACGTTCGTGCACCTGTTTCACAAAACTTTCGTACGAAGTCAGTGCGAATGATGGTAAAATTATTTGGTTCGAACTTACGTCACAGATTGGCCATTTCTCCCCATGTAGAAAATGATTTCCTGTGTCATGATGAAATCTGTAATAAAGACCAAAGTAAGCATAAAACACATCAAACATACTTTATAGTAGATGTAGACTAAATGAAAGCAACTGGAAGTTCGTTATCCTCAGTTCGCGATAACTCTTAATAGAGTAATGTATTAAATATAATCAAAGTTCCTATTTCAGAGTAAATAATTTAATTTAATCATTTTCCGTAGTGATTAACTTAAAACAAAAACAAACAAAAAATAAAAAAGAGCATCCCGCGTTCAAGTGACGATAATACCTCGAAGGTTTTGTTTTCAAAATCAGACGATCTAAAAATAAGATCTGTTCAACAAGGTAGAGTATCTTTTTAAAAGAAAGAAAAACGTAATTAAAACAGCTTCACGTTTCACTATGTTAATATAAATCTTAAGCAGAACTACCGAACGCAACAAAAAGATAAGGGCAAGATCACAACTATGGGATTTTACAACAGCAGTTCCAACATAACTAAATATTAACAAATAGCATCAGTGTGTTTTGAAATACGGCATCACATCGTTGCCATAATATGATATGAAGGCCCCTACATAATTGTGAAAAGGTTAAAGTGCCTAGTTCCCAAATAAGTTCATTTATAGATCAGACAGCTTTTAATTATCGTGCATGTAACAACATACATATACATAATCGATATATACATGCAGGAAGCGTTCGAAATAGGGCACATCATACGATCGGATTCCTTTTTTTAGAAAGGGAAAATAGATTGATTCGGTGGGTGTACTTTGTACAATGCACTAAAGTACTAAGCCTAAACGTTGAATAAGAAATATATCAACTTGGATGATGTGGTTGTAAGATATTGTGTTTTACACATCGACACATCTTTTTATGGAATATTGAAATTTTAGACATTCGCTCAAAACAAACGTATATTGTCAGGAAAAAATGCGTTTACATGGTTGTGTAGGTACCGGTGATAGAATTTTATTTAAGAAATAATATATCTCAAACAGTGATGTGTCGTTGGCTGCGCCCTCGTGATATAATTCCTTCGCATCTGAACTCCAAACAATGATTTTATTCAAGAGCAAGTCACTCTTTGAGGTATGATATATCATTTCGATTCTAACATGCTATAAAGCTTATAATCTACATCTTTAAAGATGTCCACCATAATAACCACCACAATAATTTTGACATACAATTCAGTGCATGTATTGCGTGATAACACACTCTTATCATTTAAACAGGGAAGTAAATCGGTTGATGTTAGACTGTGCTCTTACGTATGGCAGAAATTCTTTTGCGGGTCCACATACTAATATATTTGAAGGATTTTTGTCACAGTCATGTATACAAATGTTTACTTATATGTGAAAGAAAACAGTACGTTGTACAATCGCTTTCAATAGAACTTTAACAAATATCTATTATGGATACACCTTTTACATTTTATTCAGTAAATTTTCCTTTTTTACTTATTTAATCATTCATTTGCTCACCAACTGGTCTCTCTTCATTAACGCGACCTGTCTCTATCAAGTCTCGTGCCTTATCCATTAGGCCACTGCATCTCGATATGTATTAAAAGGGTAGCTATTTATATTAACGAAATATTAAAATGAATATTTTTAATTCGTACCTTCATACGATTGTCGCAATTTGAGAACTTTTGTGAAACAGTTTTTTTTTATCTTACGAAATGCGTAAGAAGTTCGTAAGAAAAAATCTTTCGTACGAAGTTTTGTGAAACAGGCTCCAGGTATTCAATAATGCTTAAACATTTCATTAATTGTCTGTGTAATAAATATATTTGTCTAATGTTTTGCAAGTTTTGTCAGTGTCTTTGATATCTTTTCTCATATACATACCAATGTTCCCTTTGAAATACAGTCTGTAAATCACCTTTGAATACAAAATCCTGTATTCAACTACAGGTGTATTCAATGGTGATGTCAAATATAACGTCAGAAATGACGTAATGATGGCGTCTTGACGTTTCTTACGTCAAAAAGTTCACTGTTTCGAACGAGTTTTCACTCTTATTTATTTATAATTGTGGTCAGTGTCACTAGGAACAGATAGGTATATAATTAAAGGGTCATTAAAATCGTACCTTGAACTCGAGCCGAATACAGCATTGCAGATCAAGTTACTGTTATAGTAATTAATGTTTTCATCAATGTTTGTTTTACTTTAATTAGGGGAACACCATAATCCAGAATTCACGAAAAAGAATCCATACCACAAAGTTCCAGTTATCGACGATGACGGATTTCTACTTGCAGAAAGGTAACTCATCATTTCAATATATGTAATTGGCAAACCGTACCTCCATGAGTTATTGCAAATTTGTGGTCCCTCTATTTTATCTAGAATTAATCGGCAAAACTCTGCTAACTTTTTTTTACTTCTGCGAGTAATCGAACAACCTGGGTTCCTCTGTTACCTGCATGTGTAATCGGCAAAACTCGGGTCTCTCTGTTACATCTAGAGGTAATTTGCAAAACTCTGGTACCCATTTTTTTCTTGTATGAGAAATCGGAAAACCTCGGGTCCCTCTGTTACATCTAGAGGTAATCGGCAAAACTCGGGTACCCATTTTTTTTCTTCTATGAGTAATTGGTAAACCTCGGGTTTCTCCGTTACCGGTATGAGTAATCAATAAAACACGGGTCCCTCCCTCACATCTAGAGGTAATCGGCAAATCTTGGGTACCCCTTTACTGCTATGAGTAATGGGCAAAACAAGTGCTCCTCCGATTCATCTAGAGGTTATCGGAAAACTCGGGTCCCTCCGTAACGTGCACGAGTAAGCGGCAGCTTTGGTCCTTCTTTCAATTTCCTCAATCTGTATTTAATCTGTTGTCTATGATACAAAATTTAGTAAGAGACTGTTAACTCCAACGCTATGAGAAAGTTTACACATTCAAACAATTAAAACAAGTAATTTTCAGTGGATAAATATTTGAACAATCAAGTTGGCTGTCAAATAAAATTGGTACAGGTATAATTATTGATGTATGATAGCACTGAAAACATCTCAAGAGGGTTGTTTTAGTTGTACATTGTATTAGTTTAAAACATCGTTGCGATTTCCTCGATTGTTATCATACGGAACTTTGCAAAGATTATTGATGCACTTTTTTATCCATTTATGTGTGGAATGTTTGTTTTGTTTCGCTAAAAATCAACGACAAAAGTCTAACAGGAAAATTCATATTAAAGATATCCAATGAATACTTTTTTACAAAAATATTTTTTTAGTTAGATGTTTACTTCAGATGTGAAAAATCCTCTTCAAATATATTTAACTTTACTAAAAATAGAAATTAATTTTGTATGCGGAGCTACATTCATAATTAAATGTCTTGCAGTAACAGTTGATTGTTTAAAAAAAACCTTCAAGATTTTAGTGATAGTACACATTTGTACTGTGTTCTACCATTCCCATATATAGTAATGCATAGTACTGTTAAAAACACAAACTTGTTAATTTTATGTCTTAGTAAACTATATGTAATATTTGTTCATGTTTTCAAATATGAAAGGGTCTAGAATACCTTTAACCATTATCATGCCGGTGCCTTTGCGAGCAGTGTAGATCTTGATCAGCCTGCACATCAAGATCTGCACTGTTCGCTATTCAGTCAGTATATTTTTGTTAAGCACCCCTTTTAACAGTTAATAGTTCTGTCCAAATTGAAAGATGGACAAGTTCATTATAGAAAATTAGCAGGGTAAGGGTTCCACTGTACGAGTAATTTACAGAATCTTGTACATGATTTACAGTGCAGCGATTATGCGTTATATGGCGACGAAAGAAAATGTTGCGGATCATTGGTACCCCAGGCAAGACCTGCAGAAACAAGCAAAAGTCGACGAATTCATTAACTGGCAACACCTGTGTGTCCGCAAGCCTTGTGTAGATTTGTTTATTGCTAAAGTAGGTACTTTACTATTAACGTTATTGACGATTATGTAATGATTTGTCAATTTTATATGCTTACAATTAGTTTCAACGGAAAAAGTAAGCTATTTATCTGAAACACTGAAAGAGAATATATTATCTACATAATAATGATAAATAAATCTAATTCCTGGAATTTAAAATAACATATAGAGCTTTCAGTGATTTTTGGGCCGAAATTCGGCCCATTTCCATGTCCAAAAAAAAGTATTTTTTCCCCCTGTTTCTAAAAAAAAAATCCCTAAAAATATATATATTTTTTACATATATCCAAATCAACAAACCCTTTCTAGATGTACACGATAATGTAAACTGTACCGTTTAAAACATGAGACAATGTGCTTTTAAATAATTTTCTTTTGAGTGTAACATATTTATGAAAAAAAAACAACTTTTGTCACCACGCAAGTTTTCCCTATTTTAGTGGTTACGGCACAGCTTTACCCTCCTTAATACGGGCCCCGCCATCATTCCCCCAAAAAACAGGCTTTAATTGGTTGTGAAAGACTTGCAAATACCGACACAAACAAAGCCCAGTCGAGATATATTGAACGTCAGCTTTCATTGCAAAGATATAACTAATTTAGAAAAGTTGATACTAAGTTTTGTGTTGTTGATGTTTAAAATTTACAAACACTATTTTCTCTACTTCGTAGTTTAGAAGCCGTATCGGCATTGGTCGCTTCACAAAGGAACCGCTCGATGAAGCCAAACTAAAAACCTTTAGAGAAGAAATCACAAAAAGTATTGCACATATTGCAGATTATTTTCTACAAGACAAACCATTTCTTGCCGGGGACGAGATTTCTTTGGCCGATATTCTCGGGGCTTGCGAGATTTACCATTTACAAGGCGTAGAAGAAGACTCGTTGTACAAAGATAATGCGAAAGTGTCTGAATGGATTGAACGTGTCCGTAAAAGGCTTGAACCTGATTTTGATACTGCATCTATGAAGCTAATGGCGGTAAAACAAAAGTACATTAGCGCTAAGGAGTAACATTATACAGTCTTTTAATTAATTCTGTCAAGTCGAGTGTTTGTATCAACGAAACTATGCATTACAAAACTTATATAGCCTGTAATTTCAGTGAACTATAATAAGTCAGTGATGTTTGAACTGTTTTGCATATTTTCACTCACAAAACTATATAATAAAATAATAAAAAAAAAAACATTAATGAATTTGTTAAATAATTTGCTTTCAAATTGATGATAATGACATATATGGGTTCAATGTTTTTATTTTGTAAGATGTCTAAATTTATTTCTGAGAGTTAGCCCCTACCACGAATGTTCTTTTTGGACCATTATTTTACTTTTTAGCTCTGAACCCCATGCCGCGAAAATCGAAATACGGAACTACGATGGTGAAAGTCGAGATTATGATGATGAAAACTCAAAACTGCGATGATGAATATTGAAATCACGAAACCACGAATGTAAACGCGATCCCTCACCTCCGTTTCGAATTTCGTTATTGCGGTTTCGACATTATATATACCAGTTTCGACCTTAATCGTCGCTGTTTTGACTCTCAACTTCCTGTTGCGAATGTCTATCAACCAGTCATGTCGTCTGACAATCGCATGCTTTTATAAAGATTGATTTGAAATGCCTTTCTAAATTATGTATTGATTTAAAATGCCTTTTTAAATTCTGTATTGATTTAAAATGCCTTTCCAAATTTTGTTTATTGATTATGAAAAAGACAACTTCTCAAATTTACATCCATCTTAGAATCTAACATTGTTTTATAACTCCGTGCGAAATAATACATTTTGTACATCGTTCTGTAGGTAAACAAGTAATCTCTCAAACAAAACGTATGTTTTCTTGGCGGTTCAGCTGGATAGTGTAAGTACAAAAACCAACGGTAAATTGTTCTATGTAGCTAAGTCAGTCCTCTTAAAACCACAGTATCATCCTCTGTGTGGGAGCGCCAAATCAAGGTTACTCGAAAAAAGTCTTATGTACATGCGCATAAAATATTTCTACAGTTATACACATAAATACTTTATTCCAATAAATATCAAGTAAATGAACGCGAATTAAAGGCATTAGCAGTATATGATAAATACATAAAACAATTCGAAAGGACCGCTTTTAATCAATTGTTCAATTCATTTGAGAGAGGTCAAAAATTATATGATAACAGGGGGTCTCAAACCACAGCTCATTATTAGGAAACACTGTTGCTTCTAAATGTCTCTTTTCTCAGTCATTTGCAAAGGAAGTTGTTGTGAGTTTAATATTAATGACCATGACCCAACTGCTCCCATACGCAACTCAAACGTTGGTATTGAAATCAGCGTCTAGATTTCATTCATTCATTATCCTAACAGGAGTTATAAAAGTAACAGTGACAATTACACTACCAGTCAACTTTGTTCTTACTAACAGTTACATATTTACAAAGAGGACATCATTTCATCCGTAGCACATTCGCCATTTTAAAAGAAGTATATGTTTTATTGCTATAAGATGAATTATTTAAGAAATACATGTAATAAGTTCCCAAACGTGGTTTATCGTAGAATAACCCGAGTTTTGAGTTCTTATGCGTAAGAATGTATCACGAAAGCCGTAGGCCTGAGTGATAAAATATTTCGCATAAGAACGAAAAACAAGGGTTATTTTACGATAAATCACACTTGGGAACTTGTTATTTCGATTCTAACACGACATACTAGTATCAAAAATGCTGTATTGTAAATATTTCATGCTTTTCGGAATAAAAATATGTTTAAACTAAAAGTGTTAGAAAAAAATGGTAACTATTTTTTACGACCGTGCTACGCACCTGGATCGGATGACGTCATTGCACGCGAGTGGTATATCGCAGAATAACCTGAGATAGATTTTGCTCTACGTGTACGTAGGTTATTTGCTGGTCGTGTTAGAATCTACGATAAACCACGTTTGGGAACTTATTATTTCTTAAATAAAAGTAGGCATGTAGTAATATGCTTAATATTTCAAGGGATAATACATTCCGAGAAAATTCTAAAAGATACTAAAGAGTTGTCTCTCTTATGCAAATTCAACTAAAATGTATGATATCACGTTTTGTATAAGAGACGTCAGCTATATAGTAAATTCTTTATTTATAGAGGGTAACCCATTTAGCAAAAAGCTAATCCTCCACGGGGCCCTCTTAGGACTAGAATGAACAGTATTATGATCATAGTAACAAATATTTAACAGAAATCAAAGAAGAAATTATATATGCATAAAACCAAAAATACATGAAATGTAGTTAGAATTAAAATCCATTCATCCATCGATCCATTTTATACAGTTAAATTTAAAAAATGGCAATGAAGATGAGGTTTTGATTTCTACTGGCAAACAATTCCATACAATTGGCCCTGAGTATAAAAGACTACCTTTAAATATTTCACAGTTTGTATTTGGTATGTAAAAATTCAAATTTGTATTAGAACGCAATGGTAAGGATGTGTTATTTGTTGGTGGCTTTTGCAGAAACATTTCATTTATATAAGAAGGATGTAAGCCAGTTGACACTTTATACATAAAACATGCCGTCTGGGAAAAAAAGACGCTTATCAAATCTTTGAATATTAAGTAATTTCAATGCTTGATCAAAGTCTTGAAATTCGTTACCTAAAATAGTGCGACAGGCTCGTTTTTGTAGTCTTATAATTTTGTTTGTGTTAATTATAGACGTTTTTCCCAAAATAATAGCACAATAATCCAAGTGCTGTTGAATATATATGCTTTATAAAACAAAGTTCGATATGATACTGTTAAAAAATCTCTGATTCTATACAACAGCCAAATATATGATGCTACTTTTTGCAAACATGTTTAATATGAGTATTAGGATTAAGATTATCTTGAAAGTGTATGCAAAGAAGTTTTTCGTCTGAACTTTGTCCAAGTAAAATATCTTTGAAGTTAAGCTTAAGTATTTAAATAACTCCATTTATCCTGTCACTTGCAGTATTTTCGACCCGATATCAGGGTGCCGTACATCTTTCTTGATATACCGTCAGTTGACACGTGACCAGTGATATACGGTCAATTGATCATGTGACCTTATGATCGATATTGTTGTCATAAGACAATTTGCATTGAAACCATCACCATTGTGTTGGAAATGTCCGAACTAAGAAAATGAGTGGTCAAATAATGAGTTTTTATTCAAAAACGAAGAAGTTATTGCGATTTTTAATTGTAACCACATTACTGTGTTGGTGATTACGTCATTATATAAGTGACGTCATTACGAATATGACGCCATCACACTTATTTTTGTAAAACAAATTGCCAAATATCGGAAAATGAAGTAATGACAAGATAAATAGAATAATAGGTTAGTGCCTAAGATGGAGAAAGTTTATCTGGCTCGGCTCCGGACGTTAACAGGTTCGCCTTCGGCCCACCCGATAACCTCCTCCTTCTCGCCAGATAAACTTTCTCATCTACGGCACTAACCTATTATTCTCTATACATTTACTTACTTTTCTGAAAAGAATATTTTTCAAAAAATACATTGATATAGACTCTACACATTTTTACATATAGTTATTTTTCTTCGTTATTTGGTAACTTTGTAATAACATCTTATGCGCCATTCATTGTTAATAAAATTAAAACTTTGAAATATGGCCATATATATGTCAGGAAAAGGTGAGATCAATAACACTACTAAAACAAATTTGAGTCATTTTAAGGTATAGGTCTATGTTTCGGAGAAAAAAAAATTCGAACGTTATCAAGTCATAGAAAGAAAGCATTGTTTTACATGACAATTTAACAGCATATAAAACATTTATATTATTCTACAAAACCATTGTCAGTTTACTCATGTATGCATTCCGGAGAGGGACTGTGTAAAGGGGCCACACTTCTGGACAGTTCAGCGCCTTTAAAAAAAACTCATCATTTTTAAAACGCTGTTATATATCTTCGTTTTGATGCATTTGCAACATCGTGCAAGTGTTTAAACTTTACATAAATAGGTAAAACATCGTTTAAATTGTTTACATTTATTTCTTTACAAATGGCATTCAATCGGCTTATTTAAAGGGGGACAACTCATTTAGAATATTTTAAGTATCCAACCCTGTGGGACAGAACAGTTAAACATGTATTGGACAGATAAGTTGTGTCTCAAGATGTTCATTTACTCAAAAAAATCTGTTGTTTTGTGATATACTGCTAAACCTTAAAGCTACTCTAGTGAAATTATAGATTAAACACATACATATGCAAATCTTTTACTGTCCCGGAAAATTTCTATGCGTTTATTTCTCGTAGTTTGCGATAATGGGTTTGTCTTTGTACGAAAGCTACGCAAACAATGCTGAATAACTCATCCTCATCCGAGAAAACTTGCATCTGGTAGTAACCTTTTGTAACTTATGAATAACAATCTGTTTCATGACATAGAACTCTAATACGGGGCAATATGCAAACGTGCGTGCGTGCAACATAATATCAGACTGAAATGAAATGAACGCCACGAGCTGGACTAGGAAAACCCCGTCACAGACAGGCATGTAAGATCCTTATAATATAAAGTTTTTATGCAAAAATGAAAAGAAAATTGTCTTCGCTGAGTTTCGAACCCACACGGCAACAGATCTGTTGAAAATAAACAGTTGATACGAAAAATTGAAATATGTTACAAAGATGTTGAATACTTAAATCTGTCTATAGACATGGTTTTCTAATGTTCTATAAATCACGATGCACTTTGTAAATAAATACACAGTAATTTGAGTTTATCCCGTTAAACTGTGATTGCACTTTTATGATAAAAATAGTTTTAACATTTTTCCCTAAGTATTGTATATAAATACAAATATAAGATCACTTTCACTGGTACGACCCTTTTCATTATCATGATCATGAATCAGTAAAACCAAATTATCTTGTCTGTCCTATATTTTATCTGTAACTACATGCACTACATATGCACTACTTTTTAACCTTTTTTGATTTGTTATGAGGGTCGGTTTATACTTTATGACTGTTATTTTTGACTTTATGTTTTTCGTTACCGCAGTTTTAATGAAATTTTTCTCGTTTACTTTTGAGTAAATGTTTTACATAAATTTTGCGGTTTTTGTATGACAACTTTTTAAAAAAAAAAAATTTGATACCGCTTGTTTATAACCTCATAATATCATTTCTGTTTTTACTTTGTATTGTATATGAAATTCTACAGACAAAAACAACAACAACAACATCAACAAAACATCAAAACAATACTTTTGAATTAATAAAGTTATTTTGAAAAATGTAAGAAAGACTGTTTTCTTATAAAGTTGCTTTGACTACAGTATATATCTAGTTGTTGGAAGAGGGTTAGGGAGCCTTTATGCTTCTTATATATGGTCAATCAAACCACTTTTAGATTTTGCCCAAACATTTTCTTCGTAGCCCTTAACCTTTAAGAACTGAATATACATATTAACCGAACTTATGAAATAAGTGGTACATCGAGACGCGGTGGACAAAGAAAAACAAACGACACCCGAAGCCAATCTGCATCTGCCCACATGACTTCGCATAAAATGTTTTAAGATGATTAATCACATTTAAGCAACATTTAATGACATTTTTCATCTTACAGGTTTATCTAATGGACGAAAAGATCCATTACATAATGTTTGATCCCTATTAGAAATGTATGTTTAATTATTTTTATGACTTTTTGTAATTACTCCCCTTTAATATGAAGGTATTCAAAAAGTGGACTGTTTCATTTGATTTCAATTTAATTTATAGTTTTGTATTTGTAGTTCATAGATTTTGACATATTCCAATAATCTGAACCAAAAGATCATTTTAAAGTGGTGTATCTTCCTAATTTATTAATTTCAAATCTATCCTGTTTATTCAAACAAGAAAGGTAAAGGGAGGTAATATTAAATTTATAGACTTGCATTTCTTACGAATTCCGGCTAGATATATATTTATTAATGTTAATCTTTGACAAATATAATACACAATAGCTATTATATTCATATAATTCCGTAGGAAAAGTATAATTCTTAAATTTATACATATGCTTAAATAACTTTATCTTTGTTTGGCAACCAGAATAGGGAAATACTAAAGTGAAAATGAACATGTATTTAGTATTCAGTGAACACAGATAAGGACAAATGATCTTTTATTAAACTTTTGACCAAATCCATTTCTTTAACAAAATCTGATTATTCACCTTAAATATAGATGATTGTTAGCTAGAAAATGGCTAGAAAAAGTTATTTGTACAGTTTTTCATGGGTCAAGATACCGCTTGTAGTCATACTCGGTACTTACAAGTATATTGTTTTAGCGTGTCTCGTGACAGCACTTCGGTTATGCTCAATGTCCTATTTTCAAAGTCCGGAAACAGTATTGTTAATCTTTGAAATAAAAACTTTTATGTTTGTTGACATGTGTAATAAAATATAGATAGTGCTATAATCTGATGTAAAAATCAGACAATTATTTTCTGGTGAGAGAATGTATAGGCAGTGAAACTAAAATGCAGACTTCAACTAGGCACTACTTATTTCAAATGTGTGTATAGTTAACTGCATAAAAGTGCACAGCATGAAACACAAAATAAGGATCTTTTTCTGAAAATTTGTTAGTTGAGTAGAAAAAAGATCCATGGTAAAATATTTCGACTAAATAGAGACGAACCCTCTAAAACCTTTTTGTAGGCCGAGATGACTACGAATTTTTTTTTATTTCCTGCTAAACAAGCACCTTTTACCTCTTGGCTTGAAAAAAAAAGCATGCGTAATTACTTCAGATAGATCTGAGAACAAACCTGAGGAAAAAAATGTCAATATCAAATCAAGAAATACACTGGGATGTGATATTCTAGTGGTTAATTATTCCTACATTGCACCAGTACTTACTTTTCCAGAGAGCAGATTTGGAAAGGTTTCGGATAAGCTTTAGATTTCCATCACTGTCAAGCTACAACAAGTTAGTATAAAGTAAATGCCTTGGAGAAAATGAACATTTTCTGTAGTGACATTTATCAACCAACAGGCTATTTCATCTTTTAGAAGTTAAAACCCACAGAATTTCGCCAGATGATATAAATTGTTAAAGCTTCTGGTGAAAAGAAAAACTATTTACCTTTATTATTATATATCGGACAAAGCACAAATGGAATAAATATAAGAAAAATGACGAGTAGGGGTCTGTGGCCGAGTGGCCATGACTTCGAATCACTTGCCCCTAACCATTGTGGGTTCGGGCTTCGCTTAGGGCGTTGAATTCTTCAACTGAAGGAAGCGATCAAGCTGGCTTATGGAAGGTCGTTGGTTCTACCAAGGTGCCCGCCCATGATGAAATCAAGAACGGAGGAGCATCTGGGGTCTTCCTCCACCGCCAAAAGCTGGTAAGTCTCCTTATGACCTATAATTGTATTGTTGTGTTAAACCTAACAAAAACAAAAGAGAAATATGAACAGGCTGCATTCCTATGGATAAAGAAAGTAAGGGTTAGTCCCTAGAATGTACAGTCGGTTCGCGACCTTGGACTATCATTCCAATTTAACGACAGCTATATCGGCAGTTTACACGAGATATCCGTGCTGTCATTGTCAAAATCTACATTGATTCATATTTCATACTCTACATGTATAGAAAAGAATTCAAATGCTATCAACAATCGCGACATCACGTTGTGGTCAAAATGCCATTTGAAACTAGACTTTCTTCAACTTTCAATAAATTACTGGGAAAAAAAGGCAAATGAAAAATTTAAAAAAAAATATAGTATAGAAATATTGTACACATGTAAAGGTTATATCCTTTTCCTTTTCCATTGTTGATATTGTATCAAAATCTTTGAGACACCCCTCGAAGCAAAACTATATAACAATTTGTTGACATTTAGCAAGATATTACACACTGTGCTGCAGAAATAACCTAAGGATAACTAATTGCAGTAGGAATGGTTCTGGAACTTTATTATGACTTACTATCACAGCCGTGCAGGGCTCTGTTCTTCTTTCTCAAATGTGCAGATATTGAGTTCGAAGGAAAGAAAATGGAACTTTTAAAAGGTAGTTATTACTATTAAACTCAGGCAGCTTCGGTAAAATTGCTGTGTTACCAACTGAAATTTTGGATTTCCTAATCGACATAATGTAATTTTGAATGACGCATTAAGCACTATTTAGATTTTCGAAAATACATAGGAGGTTAGTTGGGGTGCGGGTGTGTGTGTGTGTGTGTGTGTGTGTGTGTGTGTGTTGGGGTGGGGGGTTACTAAAGCATTATTTTAGAAAAGGTATATATGCGGGAGAAAATTACCTGGGGTGTGTGGGGTGGGGATGCGTCAAACAGATCGTTTCAATAGCTATAGTTTGGATGTTCAATCCTACTGCAACCAAACTGCGGGTAGCTTTTATGAAAACTAAGGTTAGGAACGTATTTATGGTCACTTGAGTGAAGGTCAAACCCACTGCTACAATAAAAAGTAAAATGGTTTCCGCTCAATATTTTTAGTTAGGAATGAGATATGTCGATGAAACTTTGTGTGTAGGTAGCTTAGGTGAAGCTGACAGTTGGGACTGCATTCTGGGCCGTAAGCTTCAATGTAAGGTCACTCTTACTAAATTAGAAATACCGTTCCCGCTCATTGTCTTTAGTTTGAGTACACTTGTTTTCATCAAACTAGGTGTGTACATAGCCTTTTTCAGGTCAATTACATTGATACTAAAATAGAAAATGTTTTGTGTACTTGTACATGCTAATGTTTGCATTGAAAAGATGGCGGTTGACATTTTAAATACTGACACTGATCATAGCAATTGACTGCAAAACTACAGACATCGAAGATGAATCATTATGAATCTGTATTTTGCATTGAAATACATGACAATAATTACAAAAAGTAATACAATAAAAAAGAACATTAAGATTATTACATGAACATGATGTCGTGTTTATTTTTCGATAAAAAGATAGCGTTGTCAAAATATAGAATCCCCGCTGCTGTGCAACCACTACCACATTTCAGACGTATATATAAATTGGAATTTAAACTATATGGAGACCTTTCTCATTCCCCGTCAATAAAAACACAGAGTGCAGTCAGTCACTATTTGTTAAAAGTCAGTGCATCCTTCAACTGATAGTAAACTGTAGACATACAGACTAGCTGGCGATAAAAGCTTTAAAGCATGCAGAAACTAATCTTATCTGGGCAGTTAACAGAATTCACATGCGAGTTAAAGGGTCTTTCTCAAATATGCTTAATTTTCAAAACATAGATGAAGTGATATTTATATTGATATTTTATGAATATAGTGTGCAATACAACTAAAATTCCTGCAATATTATTGTCCGTAAGTATTGACCTGGCACTCATGAATATTCCGTATAGTTCCGTAAATTAATTTTCGGTGTCCGAACATAAATAGCGATATAAAATATAAACGATAACATTACAATACTTTAAACTGAAGAAAAACAAGCTCTATTCACGTACAAGTGATTTCGAACCCGTGGTAACGAACGTGGAAGTCAGACACGTTACCTCTACGCCACCGTGTCATCGATTAGTTTTACATGTTACTTTAGTAATGTAGATACTTTCAGGATACTAATATTGCGTAAATTAACGAAAACGCCCGAAAATATTTGCGAAGATTAATGAGTGTCAGGTCAATACTTACGGACAATACATTAGAGTTATTTTACAGACTATACATACGTATTTTATAACAAATTGATTCTAATGTAACTCGTTGAATAATATTGACAAAATGCTCGGCATAGCCTCGCATTTTCTAATTTTATTCAATTCGTGTTATAAATTCAGTATGAAAAGGCATGTAATATCCTCTATATACGTGCAACAAATTAACAATTAACTTCATATTCTAACACGATCCGCAGCAATTGCTATATAAACATATAGCGAAATCGCCCATACATGAATCTACGATAAAATATGGTTGGCTGTTACATTTCACCCCCTTCGACTGTGACATAAGAGATTCTACTTCTGTTCCATTACAATACGAATTATTTCAGGGCCAAATGGTTGAAAACAACATTTCAAAAACATAATTATGATAAAAAGTCATATTGACTTATGTGTAGGACCGTAAAACACGTTTTGATCTTTACGAGCGAATTCAATTAGCCCAATTATGATCCAGCGGTGACGTCATAAATGTATGACATAAATTATGACGTCATTATGATGTGACGTCATATAAAAGTTAAGCTTGTAAGTATAGGTTATAGATCATTTATTGAACTTCTAATGCAATTAAGTTTGCCGAAACGGAGCATAGCGTAGTGAAGGCAAAACTTAATGCATTTAGAAGTTCAATAAGTGATCTATAACCGGCTTAAAGTTTAACGCCCCAATTTAGGTCAAAACTGCAAAAAGCTCTCTCTGAAGTAAACTAACCACGCCTTCTGTTAATTCATTGGCTAGTCTTATCTTCACTCATGGTGGAGAAGTACATGTTTACTACAACTTTATACAAGGTCATTTTAGTGCCAACCTTTAACAAAACAGCGGTTGATCCAGTGCTGATTTTAATTTAGTTTATATCATAAATACATCAGTCTTATCGAGTACTTTGTGGAACACGATCTTATATTCTTATTCAATGGAAATATAATATGCAGGTTTAACTCGTAATGATGTAACAATACAAGTCAAGCAACTACATGTATAAATAAAACAAGACAAAGTAGAATTTTAGTGCACCCTGGTTTATTTTTAGACCAGTAGAGGTAGTGAAAGATACAGAAAGGTCAAACTTGATCTATGAAAGTACAGCTTGCATAAAAATATTTGAGCCGCGCCAGACGTCTGGTCAGGATCTATGCTGTTCGCTTTCAAAGCCTATTGTAATTAGAGAAACTGTTAATAAGCGAACAGCATGGATCCTGACCACACTGTGCGGATGCGCAGGCTGGTCTGGATCCATGCTGGTCGCAAACCCACTATGTTGGTTTTCACATGACACAGCTCATTTATCTACTTGGTCCGTTTATTAGATCTACATAGACACATTGCTTGTATGCAGTCCCTGCTTTGGTAATTGCTCCGCCTCCTAGAATGTGGGAAATCCATAATAGGCGGAACAATGAATACTCATTAATTTGAACTACTTCATGATTAAGTGGATCAGATTCTTCAGTTATGAAACAATATGAAAATAAGTTGGTTACTTTTTTGAAAATCCCTCGCTTGTCATTGGATAAAAACGATGGTTGAACTATAACTCGTAATATCGGGTCAACTAACCTTATTTGATTATTCTGTTCATAAATAATTTGAAAGCAGTATAAATACTTTCTCTCAAAATTCTAAAAAAAAAATGAACAAAATTTAATGTCTATACGTTGCAACACTTCCTAACCATGGGAGTAAATTGTAACTGCATATGATCCGAATGACGCATTACGCTGAAAATGTAGTACTGTAAAATGCGAATTATTTGCGTTGTTAGAATCGAAATAATAAATATGTTCCAATAATTTTATCAGTTAATAAAATATGAGCAGTCGTTCGGATGCGGCTAATTAAATCACTCGTGCTGCGCACTCGTGATTTAATCATTACGCATCCAGACTCCTACCCATATTTTATTAACTGATAAAATATAGGAATAGATTTATTATTTCTTAATTATGGAAAGCATGACAGGTAGAGAAGAAGCCATACGGGGGTATGCAAGTTGTTGTATCAGTATAAATACGTTTTGCTGTGAATACTACTGATGTCTCCAAACTTTCTTAAAGAGAGATAACTCGTTGTTTGCATGCATTTCAGGGACCGAAACATCTTCTGTCGGATAGTGGTTCCAAGTTGATTTCCTTTAGTTGAGTTTTCATTGAAATGAGCTTTGATGCTCCAGAGGCAAAACGTGCACACTCGTTTTGTATTTTGTCTAATTGGTCGAATTGGTTCTGAACATATTTACTTCAAAGGATGTCAGCAGATTGGTTTGATTATTGATGTAAAAATCACTGCAGGGGATTCACGGTCGGGAGAGTACTTTAACCTTTAGCCTGCTGGCAGCAAGTGATTCTGCCTTTGCGAGCAGTGCAGACCAAGATCAGCCTGCACATCCGTGCAATCTGATCATGGCCTGCACCGTCCGCTATTCAGTCAGTAAATTTTCAGTGAAGCCCCTTCATATATTAAATGGTGTTGCCCAAATTGAATGATGGACTAGTCCATTTTAGAAATTTAGCAGGGTTAGAAATAAGTGGCGCATAATATTAATCCCTTTCTGATAATTGTTGTACTTCTGCTTTTGAATGATATAATAAACTCATGCATTTGGAGAGTGAATGCAGGATTCAGGATTTGTGTGAAGTTTTGTTGCTCATGAAACCATGTATACGTAATTGGGAATACCAATAGTAAGTTGATTTGAGGAAACGTTTATAAAACAGCAGATGAGCTAGGAATTCTGCGATGCTAGGAGGTGTTGCAAACAGGTGTTTATTCAAAGGTATGGAATAGATGCGATAGTTTTAGATATAGAGCAAAGAAGATAAATGGAATAGAAAAGCAAAATACCAAATTATCGCATTTATACGAGAGTATGAGATTTCTTTTCGAAGGACAGATTGAGCAAAACACATTGTAACTTGTAATTTAGCAATAATTAAAGTGAGGAATCATGGTAAATGTGGAATTCGAGATACCGAGTATCAACTGTAATTTGTATGTTCTCTATTCCTTTCTAAAAAGACTCATTTGTCACTTACACAATATGATATGTTGTTTTATATTTCCTAGGTGAACATCTTACTCCAGAGTTTTTGAAGAAAAATCCTTTCCACAAAGTTCCTGTCATTTTCGATGATGGTTTTGGTCTATCAGAAAGGTAACGTACACTATTTGATTCGCAAATAGTGCGTTTGCGACCAGCATCCGCGCAGTCTGGTCAGGATCCATACTGTTCGCTAACAGTTTCTGTTATTGCGATAGGCTTTGAAAGCGAACAGCATGAACCCTGACCAGACTGCGCGGATGCGCAGGCTGGCCTGGATCCATGCTTTTCGCAAACGCACTATGTTGGTTTTCTCATGGCGCGGCTCAATTCAGTATTAGTTTGTATACCCAAATGAGTAATGAAGCATATAAACTGAAAACAAAATAAGTGTATTCAATGGCAGTGTTTTATAAGACAATAGTGAAGTTGCGATTCCAAACTATTATGATTAGCGTATGTGCGGGGTCTTTATTCTTTATTTCAATGAGCGTCTGTGATGTCAAAATTAAGAAAATTACAATTACTCTTACATTAGCCATGTACACGTCCAGTATGTATCTGTAAAGCCAAAATCTGAAGTTTTAAATATGTAGATTGTTATCGCGTTTAACATTTAGCATTTTAAATTGTTTGAATTTTTGACCTAAAACATACCAATGATAATTTATTTTAGCATAGCAATTATGAGATACATAGCTATAAAGTACAATCTGGCTGACCACTGGTTCCCAAGAGCGGACTTGAGGACACAAGCACGTGTAGAGGAGTTCCTGAATTGGCAAGCATCAGCCGTCCGAGCACCATGTAGCCTAGTTTTCAAAGCATTGGTAAGTAAATGTTTGGTAGTTTTTCGTCGTGACAATTGGTGTTGGTAAATTTCGTTCGAATACGGTTTTCTCCGTATATGATTTCTGCAGTTTGTGGTTCTTACGAATGGGCTAAAGTTTCGACCGAATAATACCGGAATCGCACGGAAATAACCGATTGCCAGTGCAGCTTCCCTACCTTGAATTGTTTAATTGTTGGTGGTTAAAGACTAGGTCCCGGCTGGTAAAATAGGACATGTATTCAAATCCAGCATAACTTTGATTAACCATTTTCGATATTCTTGTTATGTCATCGAGTCCACTTTAACTTTGAATAGCTACTTTGATATTTGTTAGGTCATGGAGTTCATTCAAGTTATTTCATAACGTCTTCACTTTAGAGTTCCACTTTACCATGTGCTTAAGGGCGTTATGGATGCTACACATTACATTATCCCTCGTGACCAGACACACCATCACATCTAGTCTATTATTAAATCTACTATGTTTTTTTTTTTTTTTTTTTTGCTATCTGCGCTTCAAAAAATGTCAACACGATGGTCTTTAATTGTTCCTTTTCACTTCGTTGGCTAAGTCTGTGTTTGCTTTGTCATAGATCTATGTTATGTGCGAGTTGTTCGCGTGCGCGTCCATGCGTGAACTGCTTAGGGTTGCAGTTTTAGGAGGCTGCATTGTATGAAGCTGGACTTCCCTGTTTGATCTTTATCCTTGCTTTTTCTCATAGATTTAGTTTAAACCCCATATAAGGTATGAAAATTGCTTTGGTACACAATAAATCGTCAGTCTGTGATTTTGAATGTTTCCATTTTATCATTTTACTTTGACGGTCAGTATTTTTAAATAAACATGTGTTTACAATACCCTTGATAAAGACCTTAAAAATATTTTGTTAGATTAAACGGCGTGTCGTTTCTTCTAATCAGCCCCCCCGCCACATACACACACAAAACCAAAAACGTAGGGCGTTGGTACGATCTACATTTTTTCTAACGGTTTTGTTGAACTCATTGTGTAGAGAATACAGCATAATACTCAAGCTGGTGAGAGAATGTAATCATCGAGGTACCATTGATATTGTTTCACGTTGAAAACGTGATATGCAATCTCTTCTTCTTCTTCTTTATAGTACAGATACCAATCATCTGGAATATACTCGTACTGGCATCTCTCATGAAAAAATGCATCCTTCTATTTGTATGATAATCACTTGAACTTAATGTAACATTGCAAATCACAAGAACGTGTATATGCTTAATAGATTGATGCGATTGTTGATAAAGAATAAGAAGAAGAAGGAGAATAAGAAGATATATATCTTTTTGTTTTTAAACTTACTCATTTGTTTCAGATGACAGATAAAGTAGGGATCAGATTTTATTCCAAACAACCAACGGACGAAGACATTAAAGCGGCTAAAGAAGAAATATCTAGAGCTGTTACTCACATCGCAGACTACTTCATTCAAGATAAACAGTTTGTAGCAGGGGATAAAATGTCAGCGGCAGATATTGTTGTAGTGTGTGAGTTGTACCAACTGCACCCGGTTGATCAGCTCGATAGTCTGGTAAAATGTAACCCTAAAGTAAAAGCATGGATGGAACGGGTAGCAACAACCTTGGGACCGGAGTGGAAGACGGTAAATGCTGCCATTGATTCTTTCAGAGAAAAGTATATGAACGCGAAATAAAGATTATGACAATACAACACATGTATCACCTCGAATGGAATCTTATTTTGTGTGACATCAAAATCACCCCCACTCTTTATATACAGTGATACATTACAAACACATAATCATGATAAGCTTTGAAATCTAACGGCACTGGAAAGGAGAAGGTTACACTCAATTCAGTTCCTTTTTTATACCTCATTTTCAGTACTTCACAGCATTTCAATGATATGAAAACCATATATAGTCATTTAGTAAAATAATAATAATAAAAAATATTGACATGTTATGTTACATATAAGAACAGTAATATCTTCTGAAAAACATCACCCTCTGAAAATGCTCCTATGAAAATAGAAGTTATGTAGACATTTTCTCAAAGAATAAAACTAATACCTGGAAATTCACAACAAAAATGGTCTAGATCTTTTCACAATACAATCAGCAATAAAACTAAGCCAAAAATTTAACTGCCACATCCTCATATGACTCATTGTACCAGATTTCATCAACAGCATGGAGCTACATTTTGGACTACTTTACATGTTACACTTCCTGTTTGGTGTAATCAGTCCTACAAGTTTCTTGCATTTCTAATGGCCAAGAGAAACAAAAGATGATGTCAAAAGCCAGCTTATAGCAGCTTATGATTGCCTGATTCTACTCCATGCTATGGGTAGTGTGCTAGTTTACAAAATTGTCTGTATTATACAGTTGCCCTGCAGCTCCTTAGTACTTAGCCTGGATCACTTCGTGACCACTTATCGTTCGATTTATTCATCAAGTACTGAAGTACAGATCGAGTAAGCGGCAAGAAATGATTTTTGTTTAAATCTACATTAGTAATGTTCAAATTAAAAATTGTGGAAGTAAATAGTAGCCGGAAAGATAAAATCGTTTCATGGTTTGTTGGTGAAGCGGATTTCCTCGACAGCGTATATCCAGTATCCGGTCACTAACAAGCCGTGTTACTAATGATGTCAATATCTTTACAAAATCATTATCAAAATGGAAAGCATTTCTGCATATTTTGTAAATTTATCTGTTTGTTCAACAACGCCTTTTTTTTATTTATTTGTCTTTTACTTAATATTATTTACAATCGCAAGAATAAACATGACAACAGCTTTTTTTAGATAAATCATGATGCGTACCCCTGTTATAACGAGACATTTAGACATCATGCTGTTTTTACTTGCTTATCTATTTGCCTATATTGAAATTGACTCACTTGTCAATGAGGTAAATACAATATTAACTCAAAACAAACAAATATCTCCTTTGTCTTAAAAGCGCCTTTTCCAAAATAGTTTTCAAGTTTTTATTTTCATGTCATGGCCCTTTAAGGGCATGAGACATTTACAATTACAAATAAGACAATACATTATAAGACAACAAAGTACAAAATGATATTGCAAGTATACTGTAATTAAAACACTGAGCAACTGCGAGGGTCCTGTCCCCACCGATACCCATGTGCCCCCTATGACTCAAGCTAAATTCCCTCTTACAACCATCCAGAGAAGCACACAAGCACCATAGAAAACAGAACCCCAGCAGATGCACAACACTCGACAGTAAAATATGGCAAATGAATTAAAATGTAAATATGAGCAAAATTCTCGTATGACAGAGACTGAGAAGTTAAAAATGATTTTCTGTTTATGTACAAAGTGACATGATTTTCTTGCAAAATATTGCTAACTTGAACAAAGTATTTTTATCTTCACTGTTCATCAGTTGTGAAAACTTTATAGCGTTAGGATTTCTGAAACAATACTGGCTTAAATACGATATATACATTTTTTTGTCGAACCGGCTTGTGGTAAGTTTGAAAATGTCTTGTCAATGTATGCTCGTTATGAGGTGCGTTAGCGCGTTATTACGTCCGTCCGACATTGTCTGGACAATACCTTTGCCTTACATTAACCAATCTTTTTTATGTTTTGCATAAATGTTTACGTTAATGAGAAGGAGTTTCGATAATCACAAGTTAACGGTCGTGAATGAAGTGTATTAGCAGTATTTCAGTGATAGTTATATCTCAAGGACAAGTTTTAATTAATTTTAAGTTCTTTTGAAAAAAATCGAAACAATAGCTGTCGATAATTTGTACAACAACAAGAGAATTCAAACCGCAGCCCCTTTAACGAAATAATGTTGCTTCTAAACGCTTTTTACTTATAAGTTTGAAGACGAACTTTTCAATATTTTAGTACAGTAAAGTTGACCCAACTGGTCACATATGCAATCTCTACCTTCACGTTAACTGCTTATAGCAGTTAGTACAATGCCCAACTTTATAGTGCTACCTCACTGGAATATCGCGCCGTAGACACGTGACATAATACTCAACCCAGTCATATTATACTGACACCGGGCTGACCAGTCCTTGCACTATCCTCTAAATGCTGAGCGCCAAGCTACGAAGCTACTAGTACCGATTTTTTACGTCACCACTGATCTACATGCTACGCATTAATTAAAAGGACATGTGTTTGAAGCTCATTCAATAAAGATATATGCATTTTATAACTCTTAGTAAACTAAGTTGGTGTGATATTATAATACTTAACTAGAGCTTCAAGCGCTTGAGATAAAATTACCTGTATACCAAGTTTCATTGCAATACCTGTCCATCAGCTCGTCATCTCAAAGACATTCGCTATTCTATTGCATGTATTTTACACTGTCGAATGATGTTAAAAGCACCGTAGGTAAGTAAGTAACGAATGATATTAAAAGTACCGTAGGAAAGTAAGTAACGAATCGTAGGTAAGTAAGTAATGAATGATATCAAAAGTACCGTAGGTAAGTAAGTAACGAATGATATTAAAAGTACCGCAGGTAAGCAAGTAACGACTTTATTTTGAGTGAATGGCATACATGATAAACCAGTAAGTAACTAAGAATGTTATTTATTATATTTGCAGGGTGATAAACACCGCTAGAAAACTCTAAAAGATATTAAAGAGTTGTCTCTCTTCTACAAATATGTAACACAAGTAACATTTGTGAAATAATGATAATGATAAACTGATAATATGTTCTCTTTAAAATGAATAAACTTACTCAAATAAGAAATCTTTTGAATATCATTAGAAATACAGCATGCAAGACATCACATCGTCAGTCTTCATTACCAGACTTTCGTAAAAGAACGGTGACTAAAATTAAGTCTAGCTGCATCAGCTTTTGGTAAAAGAACAGTGACTAAAATTAAGTCTAGCTGCATCAACTTTTCTTAAAAGAACAGTGACTAAAATTATGTCTAGCTGCATCAGCTTTTGGTAAAAGAACGGTGACTGAAAGTATGTCTAGCTGCATCAGCTTTTGGTAATAGAACGGTGACTGAAATTATGTCTAGCTGCATCAGTTTTTTGTAAAAGAACGGTAACTGAAAGTATGTCTAGCTGCATCAGCTTTTGGTAAAATAACAGTGACTGAAATTATGTCTAGCTGCATCAGCTTTTGTTAAAAGAACGGTGACTGAAAATATGTCTAGCTGCATCAGCTTTTGGTAAAAGAACAGTGACTGAAATTATGTCTAGCTGCATCAGTTTTTTGTAAAAGAACGGTAACTGAAAGTATGTCTAGCTGCATCAGCTTTTGGTAAAAGAACAGTGACTGAAATTATGTCTAGCTGCATCAGCTTTTGTTAAAAGAACGGTGACTGAAGTTATGTCTAGCTGCATCAGCTTTTGGTAAAAGAACGGTGATTGAAGTTATGTCTAGCTGCATCAGCTTTTGTAAAAGAACGATGACTGAATTATGTCTAGCTGCATCAGCTTTTGGTAAAAGAAAGGCGATTGAAGTTATGTCTAGCTGCATCAGCTTTTGGTAAAAGAACGATGACTGAAATTATGTCCAGCTGCATCAGAACAAGTGTACTACAAGCCAAGTATCTAAGCTTGGCCAATCTGGTTTCTGATAAGAAGATAACAATATATATATACGGACGTTACGCCCCCCCCCCCCCCCCCCCCACACACACACCTTTTTAGTAAAAGTATACAGCATGATAAAAAGTAAAAATGTAACCTCTTCCACGCGAGTCATTTAAGACGAGAATAGCAAATATCGAATGAATACCGCGAAAATGATTTCCCCGAGAAGTAATTAAGTTAAAACTTCCCGACTAGAATAAAATCAAACGTAAAATAAATCTTTCATCAAAATTTAAGTGAAGTTGTTAGAAAAGTTCAAACCAAAGCTATAATTTCAACACAACAAAACTATAAACATATAAGCATCTCGCCTTAAGTTTCTTTACTTGCGGAAACATGTTCTATCAGCTGTAGCCGTATAATTGCTATACTTGTAATTTGAGCCGTGCCATGGGAAAACCAACATAATGGCTTTGCGACCAGCATGGATCCAGACCAGCCTGCGCATTCGCGCAGTCTGGTCAGGATCCATGCTGTTCGCTAACAGTTTCTCCAATTTCAGTAGGCTTTAAAAGCGAACAGTATGGAGCCTGACCAGACTGCGCGGATGCGCAGGCTGGTCTGGATCCATGCTGGTCGCAAAGCCACTATGTTGGTTTTCCCATGGCACGGCTCATTTCTTCTTTTGGGTTTGAAAAGAAAAAACACCTTGAACTCTGTGTTCCACAAGTTGAGAAAAAGGAGTGTTCTATATTTTAGCACAGCGTCCTTATATCTTGCTCTGCTTACAATTAATTTAGTACAAAATGAACAAGTTTAAGAACAGTCATCGTTTCTACAATATTTGTATTGGATACAATCGTCACATGTTGACCTTTTATAAGTCATGTTCTCTTTAAAAAAATTCTTAATAGTCCTTTATGATTGATGATTAATGCCGATATATATACTGTTTCTGTCCATATATCTGTCTGTCTGTCTGTTTCTCCATATTACATGCACTCAACAATAAGCATCGCGGCAGGTGGTGATGGTACTAACTTGTCTAGGCGAAGATTCAAGCGGGTAAATATCTAGCAAGTGGCTGCCGTAATGACAATGTTTGAGATTTATACCTATCAACCAATTCGTCGCGAGTTGGCAACGTTACCGCTCAAGCTGTTATCTTAAATTATTTATTCGGAAATTTATTCATCTCCCAAACTCGATTCAAACACTACGTTAACTCACAAAAGTGAACAATGATAAACCAGCAGTTTCAAAACCATCGAACAGTATATAATAGTAAGTCCTACCATGCAAACAGTTTGAACATTTAACACAAATGTGACATTGATTCCACAAAATGTAATACTAAAAAACTAAACCATCATTTAAACAAACGTATGTTGTAACTAAAAGGTCAACTAAAAATCAACAAGCGGGACTTTAAAACCAGACAATCTTGGAGGAAACAAACGTTTTTAATATTTTTCTAGTATTTTTCTAATGTTTTTTCCCACTCAGTCTTTCCGTTTCGGCTAAGCAGAAATGCTCCAAGAACCTCAAAAATACGCCCCCCCCCCCCGCCCCCAATGCTTAGCATAGAAATTGAACCTAAATTCGCCCAAAATTGCTCAGAAAAGTAGATTGCAAGCTCAGGTAAGATTAAACACAAAGTTTTGATATACCGGCATTTAATTTAGTTTCAGTTATATTCATAAAGTCTAATGGGAGCTGACAATGTCTCGGTAAATTTAACTTCAGTGTCAACTAACACATATGCTTGTGATACGGCCAACAATTATCCATTTATAAGTGGAGCCTGAAGGGGAGACGTATGCTTTCTCAAAGGCGTCCTCTAGCGGCAGCTGTTGTAATAAAATAATAACAACAGTAGTAGACAATGATAATGATAATATTGATACTGTTCATGATGATGATGATGATGATGACTGTGCTAATGTTAATGAAATATTTTGATATGTTTGGCCTGGACACTCGCACGTCATTTTGGCTCTTCCTTTTGCAATATTTTCGTTTGATTTCGTCTTTTGTTCTCGCGTGGTTGCAGCCTTTTAATCATTCACAAGTTCGCATCTCCCTATACGTTTTCCTAGTGTAATTTTGTGATAAATAACAAAGTCACCTACCTGACCTTTTGACGCGTTTAAGTTTTGTCAAAACAAACCTTTTATCATATTTACTTTGTTCAAATATCTTAAAATCGTCATGTTCCGTAAACTGTTCTACATTTTACTACGGTGTCCTGAATGTAAAAAAACAAATGTATTAATTTTCACTTATTTGTATTGCGCTGTGTGGGTCGGTTCTTTAACTATGCTTTATGACCTAAAGACGAAGCCAGACATTTTCATACTGTTAAAATGCTCTGTCGAAACGCTTATAATCATCCTATAGAATTATACAAAAGTACATATATATAATCATGTCGTATACCATAGAAATATAGTTCTTGTCGTCGTAAATGTTCTTGATCAGCCCTCTTTTTCCAATGTTGATATTGTATCCAAGCATTCGGAACACCCCTCGGAACAAAACTGTATAAAAGTTTGTGGACGTTTCGCTAAAAACATTATATGCTCTGCTTCAGAATTTGTATCAGGATTAACTAGTTAATTTATAACAATGGTTCTCGAGTTTTACTACGACTTATTGTCACAGCCGTGCAGGGCTGTATACTTCTTGCTAAAATGCTCAGGTGTACAGTTCAAAGGACAGAAAGTGGAACTTTTAAAAGGTAGATTATTACTTTTATACTTAGGCAGTTGAGATAACATTGTTGTATTACCACCTTAAATTTTAGATTCAAGCAGCTTCAGTATATTCTAGTTATCGTAACTTTGAATATAGCAGTATTTTTCTCTGTTTTTAATGCATATGAAGTAGAAAATGACCTGGTGTGTTTGTAAAAAAGTCTCTATATATTTACATTGTAGTCCCACGGCTTTATGGCAAATAAAGTTAAAGCTTAACATTTATTTATTTAACTACAAAACATGATTTAACACTTAAGGTCAAAATAATGGACAAGGATAAGGTCACACACACTCTATACTACTATCCACGGACACTTGAATGATAACTTGTTGCTCTCACAGATATTATGAGGATCCCGCAATTTTTATACTGACAAAAGTTTCCTATTGACTCACGCAACCCACCCAACCCCGTTTAATTAGAGTGCATAACAATAACATAATTGAAAAAGACACACATCACTCTTGTGAAATATTTTATTTTCATACCATTCGTTGAAAATAAAAACCATACTCATGCAAAAAACTTGAATTTCCTCTATCTATTTTAACAGAGCGCATAATACGTATTAGATTTTCATCAGTGGTATTTTTTGAAACTTTATTTTTCTACCTTGGTAACCAATTTTAGCATACGTATGTATTTGATATGCATACTATGCTTAGGAAATGATATGAAGATAAGCACTATTATATTACACTTCTGAAATGTTGGCATTGAAAGTGATACATATGAGAGTATTTTCTGTATTGTTTACACTTTAGATTAAGACTGCAATGTAACTATCTATACTGACTTGTAATTCATGTCCAAATTAAATACCGGCGTATACCATCATTCATTTACAAGGAGTCTCAGTAGGCTTATTGCGATAGTTTTACCAGTTCTTAGTTTGCCAATTGCTTCTTGCGGAGAAATCACGGACCATGCTCTGAAAAAAGTTGCATTGTAATCATTGTGTTCAACTATAATACTGAATGAATTGAGATAATAAAAGCAATATGTAAGCAGTTCAACATTATAGTATCTTTGAGGGTCTGCTCATTGTCAACAAACTGTCCCAAGAATTCATAAAATTCTATTCCTACGACCGTTACACTCTCGAAAGTTCCGTCAGTTTAAACTTTTATTCTTTCCTTGTGTAGATGAAAAAATATCATTTTCGATGGTTTTCTGTTCGTAATAAAAAAGAAACTATTGTGTTATTACATTGAATACCTTCAGAAATTGTTTTCGCATGTCCCCATGAAATAAAAATTGGAAAACAAATGTTTAAAACTATTTTTGCCCAAGTAGCAGTTTGAAGAATTAGATGATTTACTGAATGCGTTCTCTATAGACGTATTGGCCACATAATCAAAATAACCTGTTGTTTTTTTTTTCTATTTCCTAGGTGAACACCTTACTCCAGAGTTTTTGAAGAAAAATCCTTATCATAAGGTTCCAGTCATTTTCGATGATGGTTTTGGTCTATCAGAAAGGTAACCATAAAACTTACAATTCAACTCATGTACAGCTTCGTGTTTGTTAATTAAAACCAATCATATTAAATTACAGTATTTTATAAGCCAATAGAGAGGTGGTGATTTCATACTTTAATGATTACAACTACTTGTAGGGTTTAACTCTTTATTTCAAGGAGCGTCTGATGTGTCAAAATTAAGAACATTTCAATTTATCATAATGTAGCTGTGTACAGATTAAGTTCGTACTTGTAAAATCAAAATCTTAGGTTTTAAAGAAAAAGGTTTACTTTAAGCGTTTAACTCTTTTTTATTAATCAGGCAAATACTAACAGTCTGAATCGTATTGTTATAGGGATTTACTTCGCGTACAGAGATACACTTGTTTATCATCAGCAACCAACTACAGTGTATTGCACACACTGTTAATGCAAATCCTTCTAACG
The DNA here is from genome assembly GCF_021730395.1 of Mercenaria mercenaria. NCBI lineage: Eukaryota > Metazoa > Mollusca > Bivalvia > Venerida > Veneridae > Mercenaria > Mercenaria mercenaria. The sequence goes on from NC_069372.1 coordinate 9,065,560, forward strand.
AAAACGATAATACTGGTATTCTATTGCAAAACCTGTACAAAAACATGAGTACAGAGAGTACTTGTATCTGTAAAGACTATAAGTTTCATTTCTATCCAAATAAAGAACACGTGCAAATATATACCATATCTGGTCTTCGGCATCTCCTAACCTACCTACGCGCGTATTCATCGACGTTTGAGGTTTGAAACTTAAGAATGGCAAATAGTTAGTTAATTTGTCATAAACTTAATTAATTCCAGATTTATACAGGCGGAATTTTGCTCAGCTGTTGCACTTTTATGTTAAAGAAAATATACCGTTTTAAAATCTATGTCTAAAATTCATACTCAGTTCAATGATAATTTATTTTAGCATAGCAATTATGAGATACATAGCAGTAAAGTACAAACTGGCTGACCATTGGTTCCCAAGAGCGGACTTGAGGACACAAGCACGTGTAGAGGAGTTCCTGAATTGGCAAGCATCAGCTATCCGGACACCATGTATCACAGTTTTCCAAGGAATGGTAAAGTAAAATTTTAAATTATTTGCTTTTTGGATTTTCACGTCTAGGACCCATATTTACTGGCAAAGGAAGAGCTCCATTCAAATTGTTTATATGACTTATTCGAATCATTCATATCAAATACAAAAGTCACTGTTATATCTTATTTAAAAACCCTGATATTTCTGTATCACGAAAAAGCATTAAATGAGCCACGCCATGAGAAAAACAACATAGTGAGTTTGCGACCAGCATGGATCCAGACCAGCCTGAGACTCCGCGTAGCCTGGTCAGGATCCATGCTGTTCGCTAACAGTTTCTCTAATTGCAATAGGCTTTTAGAGCGAACAGCATGGATCCTGACCAGACTGCGCGGATACGCAGGCTGATCTGGATCCATGCTGGTCGCAAACCCACTATGTTGGTTTTCTCATGGCGCGGCTCGTTAATGGTAATATGCCTGCCCCCGTTGTGCCCCAACATTCTAAATGAAGATACTTGTAAAATATCGGGCGCCATTTTAACTCCTTTTGACTATCAAAACTTTATGATCATTATCCATATGATACTGATATAAACATAAAGTGTATTTTAATATTTCTATAGTAGTAAACATGGAGGTATCCTTAGTTATGCTTTGACTTTGAAAACACATAATGTGATACGCACTCTTTCCTGAAAAAAAAATGCATATTATATTTGCTCGAATGATAATCACTTGAATTTCATAATTATAATATAAATATTATCATATCACAAGTATTTGTAGTCGATAAACGATTGCTGAATTACAAGAAGATGTAGTTGATAAAGTAGATGATGAAATAGATGATGAAGGTGAAACTGATGATATATCTACGTATTTCTAAGACTGATTTATTCTGTATTTCAGTTGAGAGATAAAGTAGGTGTTGGAGCTTTTACCAAACAACCAATGGACGTAGCTAAAGTTAAAGCTGCGAAAGAAGAAATAACTAGAGCTGTTACTCATATTGCAGACTACTTCCTTCAAGATAAACAGTTTGTAGGAGGGAATAAGGTGTCTGCAGCTGACATTCTTGTGGTGTGCGAGTTGTACCAACTGCATCCGGTTAATCAGCTTGATAGTCTGGTAAAATGTAACCCTAAAGTGAAAGCATGGATGGAACGGGTAGAAAAAGCATTAGGGCCTGAATGGAAGGCTGTAAATGCCACAATTGATTCTTTCAGAGAGAAATATATGACTGCGAAATAAATGACAATAAAACACAAGTTTCGCATTGAATAGAAGTTAGGGTTTAAAATGCATTATACTATGAGACGAAAAATATTTTCTCTCAAATACCCATATAGCGTAGGTACAGTAAAAGCGACTGTATATATTTCGCAATAAGTTTAAATATAGCAGACTAATATCTTTTACTATGTGTTTGAACAATGTTCTTCACCTTAATAACAAAAAAAAAAAAAAATAGAGCAGGTCACTTCAAAAAAGAATTAAAAGTTTCCCCTGTTAAGAATTGTAAAAAAGCACACTCGTTATTTGAATGATTCGACTTTAAAAAGTTTTACAGTATTTTCTAAGTAACATTTGTAGTACAGTATTCCTCGATATGGCAGTTTTGCAGAAAATAGTGATTTCCTTGTAAAACAGAAATTCATTTTTACTATTGTATGGAGAAAAGTATTTTGTAAAATAAAAAAAATATTATAACAGATATATCGGTGTCTATGGCAGTGTTTTAACGTTTAAACCTTTAGTCTGCTGGCGGCAAGTGATTCTGCTTTTGCGACCAGTGCAGACCAAGATCAGCTTGCACATCCGTGCAGTCTGATCATGGTCTGCACTGTTCGGTATTCAGTCAGTAAATTTTCAGTAAACACCCCTTCGAATGATAAATGGTATTGCCCAAATTGGTTGATGGACAAGTCCATTTTAGAAAATTAGCAGGGTAAAGTTTAATTGAAATTGCCGCCTTTAATAATCCTTTATTAGATATAAAGTCAGCAAATACAGAGGTAATAACCTCTGTCTAAAACGATACGATGCAGATAAGAGAACGAGAAGATGTATGATTTAGGTAATTTAAAGCATGCTCAATCAAACTTGCGAAATCAAAGACATCTTGTTCGCTTTTTGCAAAATTTTACTGTACCTTACGTAAGTTTAATTTGTATCTAATTAAAGAAAATACTGAAGATAATTGCATAAAGTAATTGGTTTCAAAATTAATTTTTTTATTGATACGATTTAATACAACACTAATTTTAATTGTTATCAAAGTTACTAATCTGACTATATGTTACGTTATCAACATTATTTCAAAGAAATAACATTAACGATTAGATTACATTAAATCCAGAAACTTGGTTTTGTTCACCCCTCCCGGGCTATTGGAAGATGCCATTTGACTAAGAGCTGCTTCACAATCTTTAAGCTTCGCCCTGCTGAATTTCTAAAATGGACTGGTCTATCATTCAATTTGGGTCGTACCACTTATCATTCAAAGGGATGTTCACTGAAAATTTACTGACTGAATTGCGAACAGTGCAGACCATGATCAGATTGCACGGATGTGCATGCTGATCTTGGTCGCAAAGGCAGATTCACTCGCCGCTAGCAAGCTAAAGGTTGATAAACACAGGCGTTTTGAGAGTTAAAACTGGATGCTGTTTTTAACATAATATAGTTAAAAGTAGTGGGAATCTGCTGTGGAAAATGCTATTTGCTTTTTGAGGTATAAGCTGGATTTTGCTTTCTCATTGACTAGAAATTATTGTACATTGAGAGATTGTAGTTGGGGTTTTCCTGATTGTTAAAGGAACCATGTATTGTGACTATATTATAATTTTACGTAAACTGTATTTGAAAAAAAAAGATAATTAGCATAAGAAGTGTTTTGTCTTCTGTTTATGTGTTTTATCAATACGTGCTTATACCAGCGTAACAATGTGTAAAGCAAATGAGATCAAGCCTAAAAGTATGAATGAAGGCAGTGAAAAGTGCAGAGTTGAAAAGGATCAAGACGGGGTAAAAGAAAACTGGACAGTCTTCAGCTTATCATGCACACTTTTGAAAGCAATTTATGCAAAGAAGAACTGAGCTCCATACATGCTCAGTAAGAGAGCGCAGCGTATAGCGAAAGTGTAGCTAAAGTTATGGGGAGCTGAAACGATGACATTGGATTTCATAATAAATACGCAGATATTGGAAAAAATGAAAGGAAAATAACTGATATAATGAACAGGAAAGCAGAATTTATCGGACAGCGTTATTCCAGGGAGATACATATCTCGAGAAAACTTTAAATTATATGAAAGACTTATCTCCCATATGCAAATAAATTGCCTATGTAACGTAAATTGTAAGATCATTTTTAATACTGATATCACATTATTAAAGTTACCTAAACAGCCAGACTTTTGAATATAATTATTTAGAAAACAACATCATTATAAAAGAACTTTGGCTTTGCATCAGCTACATAATTAAACAAAACATTTAAAAAACAGTGACCTATGAATTTCTGTTTCCGCTATCAATTTTTCGACCAGATGGATAAGTGACTTGAATTAATTTACTATTCGGTCCCAAATCTAGCACGAAAAACTTAAAATTAAAAGAGCTACTTTGCAAGACAGTGGTTGCGTTTAAAACTTGAACTTTTCGAGTTCATATTCTAGTGTAAGAAATTCAAATAAGCTCGAATATCTGATTAATTGTTTCTTCGTACTTTGAAAAAAAAAGAATGGTTCAGACTTTTATGCCACCTCTAACTTAGGAACCCTAAGCACTCGGCCACGGAGGTACCTCGGGCACTCGGCAACGAAAGCAACATCAGAAACCCTAAACACTCGATCACGAAGGTCTCATCAGCGACCCTTTAGCACTCTGCCATAGATGTTACTTAAGCGACCCTAAGCACTCGGCCACGGAGGTCACTTCAGAAACCCTAAGCACTTGGCCGCGGAAGTCCCTTCAGAAGCCCTTAGCACTCGGCCACGGAGGTCCTTTCTGCGACCCTAAACACTCGGAAACAGAAGTCCCTTCAGCGCCATTAAGCACTCGGCCACGGATGTCCTTTTAGGAGACTTTAAGCACTCGGCCACGGAGGTCCCTTCAGAAACCCTTAGCACTCGGCAACGGAAGTCCCTTTCAGGAACCCTAAGCACTCGACCACAAAGGTCCCTTCAGGGACCCTAAGCACTCTGCAACGGAATTCCGTCATTTAATCGACCACCCTAAGTATTTGGCCACGGAACCCCTTTCAGCGACTCTATGCACTCGGCCACGAACCCCTTCAGATACAGATATATCGGCATAATAAAAGCATTATAAATATTTTACAAATTCAATATGAAATTTTGGCGTTCTAAGGTACGGGCGCCTTCGCATTTTACAAAGAAATTCCTACAGTGTCAGTTAATCGTCAACGATCCATATAAAATCTTTATACAGTATCAAAATAAGACATCTGGTTAAAAAGACAGATTTAAACTTAAAAGATAAATGCTCCTTGTCTTGCTTAATTGTTAGGCAAATTTTGATTCGATAAACTTCCACATTTTCATGTGATAAAATCAATTCTGTCAAAGAAGACCTCAACACAGCATATCATATAAGTTATGTGATTTTACATATTAATTGTAATGTAACAGTTTAACTAACCAAACATACACTATTTTAATTAGATAAATCTCAAAAGCCTTCTGTTAAAAGACTTTTGGCACTAAACTTTTTCGTACTTGTTTCGATCAAGTTGGTACACACTGCGAATTAAACTAGTGTAAAACGTGTAAAAGCTCAAAGTTAAGAAAACTAGAAGTAAAATGACAATATCATTCCCTTTACCTTAAATCAGCTCTTAAAGTCTAACTTTTTTCACAGAGAAATGGTCACGTCTTTTAATCAATACTATGTCATATATCTTATTATAAAGCAGTATTTGTTATATTAAACTGTTACTTCAGTTAAAATATGTTGAGGAGTTTTCTTTTTGAAAATAACATATTTTCATTGACACAAAATAAAGTAAACTAAAATGTCTATTTCAGCTATGCCAGACGTAAAAAGCAAATTACAATTACCACTTAACGGCATGCAAGTTCAATAGCCACTTTTTATCATGAAACAGATAGTATCATTATGCATTACAGCTATTACTACCATCTATTGACATCGCTTTGCTTAACTTAGTTTTTGTTTCTTTGTTTTGGGTTTAACGCCGTTTTTCAACAGTATTTCAGTCATGTAACGGCGGACAGTTAACCTAACCAGTGTTCCTAGATTCTGTACCAGTACAAACCTGTTCTCCGCAAGTAACTGCCAACTTCCCCACATGAATCAGAGGTGGAGGACTAATGATTTCAGACACAATGTCGTTTATCAAATAGTCACGGAGAACATACGCCCCGCCCGAGGATCGAACTCGCGACCCCGCGATCCGTAGACCGACGCTCTCCCTACTGAGCTAAGCGGGCGGGTTTGCTTAACTTAGTTATAATATATTTAGATTTTTAACTCTATGTTTGACAAATTGCCATTGTACAGAGTATTTGAGTAGAAAGAGTGTTCTATATTTTAGCACAACGTTCTTATAATTTAACCTTTTATCAAGCCACTGAAGAAGATACAATATTCAGAACAAGGTACAATATCTGTAGTGGATACAGTCTATATATTTTGATTGCTCCTTTGTGATATTCTTATTCTTTACATTTCTAAATGACATCTCAATATCGTTCGGTTATAATGCTTTCTATCTATATGTCCGTCTTTCTGTTTCGCAATTATCGCATGCACCCAAAAGTGAGCATCACAGTAGGTGGTTACAGTATTAACTCTCCTTAGGCGAAAATAAGCGGGTAAATATCTATCACGTGGTTAAGTCAATTTAATGGTTTTGATTTATACCTATCAAACTGTCCAGCACTAGTTAGCAATGAAATTGTCAAAGCTCCAACTCAAACCCATATAAACAAAATTTGAAATCAGTAAACCAGGATATTCAAAACCATCATCTAAAATTGAAATTTCTGTGACATGTTAGAAATGCTAGACATTCAAGACACAGGTGGCACTAGTTCTAAGAAATAACACCAAGGAACTTTCCCATCATTTAAGCAACCGCATTTTCAAACTAAATGATCAAAGAATTGAAAGACAAACGTTTCAGTCTTTTTCTTTTTGTCTCTACTCTAAGACTTACTGTCTCAGCTTTGAAGAAAATTTTAAGATCCTTAAACGTCCAATGATGCCATACATAGAAATAGTAGAAATATACCCAAAATTGTCGCATAACTCCAAGATCTCAAGGAAGATAAGACTGGCGGCTAAGGGGAGACAGAACGTATAAATAATCTTAAAGAATCAGAAAATGTTACAATATATATGTGAACGTTGTTTTAATCAAGCGATTTTGGCAAGTCAAAATACCTATGTAAAAAAAAACCCACTTAACATCTAGACTCGGTCCCGTGTAATTAGTGTCGCTGTTGAACAAATTTTCTAAGGCACTAAATACTGCCTGGTGAGTCAAATTCAACACTAAATTGTAGTTTTGGCAATATTACTTCGGTGTTTTTCCGGTGCAACCTAGAAACAGAACATGTTCTGTTAAGGGACTCAGATAGGAAAAAGGTATCTTAACTTCTCTCTCTTTTCTCTCATGCTTTTAGACAAAGTCAGTAGCTGATATCTTTTTGACAATCAAGTCGAAAACATCGGACTATTTGTTTAGTTGTCAACATTGGTTGCATGTGTATGTATATTTGAAATGAATCAAATAATTAAATTGATTTTCTCGATTGGCAGCGTAGACACGCTAACAATATATCAGGTATCTGAGTTAAATGGAAAAAGTACAGTAACTCACTAAAAAAAGTCCATATGTTTGGCTTAGATTGTGCATGCGCTTGTTTCATATCACTTCATGTAGGAAGGTTACTTCGCATTTAATTTAGAAACCAGAGAAGCTTCAAATACGGAGATGTTTGAATGTCATATCGTCAATGTATTACATACTTATCGACTATAACAAGATTTTCAATAGTTGTAGAGTTTGAATTCATCTCACCAACCAATCTAGGAAGAAGCTGATTGTAGTCGTTATTACTGGATATATTTGTTTTTCTTTCTGTCCTTAGTACAATATACGTTTGCGTTCGTTTTTCACGCCTGATGTTTGAAGCGTTTTCCTTTTCTCCGGAAATTCGTTTTGGTGTTACCTTGTTTATTTTGCGGTAATTAACAAAGTCACATACAAACGCTTCAGGCGCGTTTAAGTTTTGTCAGAACATACCATTATCATGTTGACATTGTTAGTGTTGAAATATCTTATATTCAGTGTTCTGTATTTTACTATTTTGTCCCGATAAAGGTATTTAATATAAATAAACATGAAATTACTTTTTCATCTTTTTATAGTAAGCTGTATGGGTCGGTTCTTCAGTTATGCTTTATGAATGTTAATTGTTATTCCACATAGGTCGCAATCGAAGATTTTCCGAAATTCTTCCTGTCATATGTTAATCTTGAGTAAATGTCCTGCATTATTTTTGCGGTATATGTACGTCGGCGAGTTAAAAACATAAACATATTATCAAAGCTTTTGAAAGGCCACTCGAAACAAAAGTACATAAAAGTCTGTGGACGTTTCGCTATACATTACATGCTGTGCTTCAGAAATAGCATCAGGTTTAATTAGTAACGATGGTTCTTGAGTTTTACTACGACTTGTTGTCACAGCCATGCAGTGCTGTATACTTCTTTCTAAAATGTACAGGGGTTCAGTTCACAGGACAGGAAGTGGATCTTCCAAAAGGTATTCATTAAGGTAATTATGAATGTAGCACTTTTTATTCAGCAGAAAATAGCCTGGTATATTTGATTAAAAAAACTCCCTCTATATTTACACTATTAAACCGCGACATTATGGTTAAGCTTGACATTTTTTTTATGTTACAACACTATCAGCTGAAGTAGTTGAGGTCAAAGTGTTGGACGAGAATTGGGTCAGTCATTAATTAAATCACACACTCTAAGCTACTATCGACGATTTCCGACAATTGATTGATAACTTCATGTTCCCAGTGAGATTATAAAGGTCTTATCATTTAATGGCAAAGACGTTCTCACATACATTCCCCAATCACTCCCCTCGAAATGAAACAAGCCTCCTATTATTAATTACAATGTATTTGAACTGAAAATAAATGAGCCGTGCCATGTGAAAACCAACATAGCGGCTTTGCGACCAGCATGGATCCAGACCAGCCTGCGCATCCGCGCAGTCTGGTCAGGCTCCATGCTGTTCGCTTTTAAAGCCTATTGCAATTGGAGAAACTGTTAGCGAACAGCATGGATCCTGACCAGACTGCGCTGATGCGCAGGCTGGTCTGGATCCATGCTGGTCGCATACCCACTATGTTGGTTTTCCCGTGGCACGGCTCAAATTGTTACTACAGTACAGAAACAATAATATGTCATATGCATGGTATGGCGACTTTCTAGCTTTTTTCATGGTGGAAAAAGACCCACACAGCATTGTTTCACGGACAGACTGACTTCTGGGTAGAATCATCGACCTTTTATCTGGGTGGCGTCCTAATACGAATGAATTGTACACTTTAACCGCGATTTCGAACCCACAGCGGTAAAGGGAAAGAATTTCAAATCCAGAAACAATACTACTCGGCTATTGAGGTCTTAACGATAAAGTAAAGCAATACATAAAACTAGCGCAAATCTAGCTGCGTGTATAGTCTGAAAAGTTCATAAATCAAATTCTTTTCAACCGATCGCCACACCGCCGCGAATTTCGGTCAATTGAAACAAGTCAAATGGAACATTATAAAAGTCGGGAAAAATGTTTAAAACTATTTATCCGCCAAAAGCGTCCCGTCAAAGTGTGTTGTAACTGGAAGAATGACACTTGGTGAAAAGTCTTCTAAAAAGACATACTGACCACATAAACAATATAATCTACTGATTTTCTATTTCCTAGGTGAACACTTTACTCCAGAGTTTTTGAAGAAAAATCCTTTTCACGAAGTTCTTTTCATTTTTGATGATGGTTTTGGTTTATCAGAAAGGTAAATATGAAATATAATTAAACTTACATTTAATAGTTTATTACATATTTTGTTAAGATACATGTCAGTTGTTTTCCAACATAAGTAATGAAAAAATAAAAACAGAAACCAAACAAGCTGTATTCGATGGCAATATTTAACCCTTACCATGCTAAATTTCTATAATGGACTGGTCCATCTTCTAATTTGGGCAGTACCATTTATCATTTGAAGGGGTGTTTACTAAAAATTTACTGACTGAATAGCGAACAGTGCAGACCATGATCAGACTGCACGGATGTGCAGGCTGATCTTGGTCTGCACTGGTCGCAAAGGCAGAAACACTTGCCACCAGCAGGCTAAGGGTTAATGGGGGTAATAATGAAGTTGCGATATCTTTTAGTTTCTACTAATTTATTTTAACTCGCTTTTGATGAAAGCTTCAAGCTTACTGGAACCACTCTCGAGTCCGCGTCCGTGGGAAACCAGTACAGTGGTGTCATATGAAAAGTCATGGTCGTGACTCCATTGGGGATTGAACCTATGACCCCTGGATTAAGCGGTCGAAACTTTATCCATTAGACCACCGCCCATTCTTTTATGATTACATCTCAGTCTAGGGTATAATTCTTTTCTTAGGAAACGTGCACAGGTAGGTTAGCGGATGACAGAGAACAAATTGAACATAATTAAAATTTATATATACGCCTAAATTCTGCTCGTAGGTAAATGTTGTTCTATATGAACATGGGCAACTGTCCCAATGGAACAAATGTTATTTCTAATTCCCTATACAATAACAATAAGATTCAAACTGCTAGTGTTTGCTAGACAAATACTTTACTATACGCTTAAAGAAAACTTTTTGCTTTAAAATTTGCTTTTATTAGAGAAATATAGCATTATTAGGCCTATGTCTAAAATATATCTTTAGTTCAACGATAATACATTTTAGCATAGCAATTATGAGATACATATCTATAAAGTACAAACTGGCTGACCATTGGTTCCCAAGAGTACACGTGAAGATGCAAGCACGTGTTGAGGATTTCTTGAATTGGCAAGCATCAGCCGTCCGAACACATTGTAGCCTAGTTTTCTTAGGAATGGTAAAGTAAAATTTGACTTGTTACGTTAAATTATTTGCTTGTTGGATTTTCACGTCTGGGTCCCATATTTAATGGCAAAGGAAGAGCTCCATTCAAATTGTTTATATGACTAATTCGAATCCTTATTTTTCTTATTCCATACCGAAGTCACCGTTATATTCTTTTAAAAAACACTGATATTTTTGTATCATGAAAAAAGCATTAAATAGTAATATATTTGTCCCCGTTGTACTCCAGCATTCTAAATGAGATACTTGTAAAATATCGGCTGCCATTTTAACGCCTTTTGACTATCAAAATTTCATGATCATTTTTCCATTTGATACTGATATAAACATAAAGTATATTTTAATATTTCTATAGTAGTAAATATGGAGGTATCCTTGATCAGGCTTTGACTTTGAAAACACATATGCAGTCTTCCCTGAAAAAATATGCATATTATATTTGCTCGAATGATACATGTAATCACTTTAATTTCGTATAATATATCATACCACAAGTATCTGTAGTCTTTTGATAGAGTGAAACGATTGCTGAATTACAAGAAGATGTAGTTGATAAAGTAGATGATGAAGTAGATGATGAAGGTGAAACTGATGATATATCTATTTATCTTTAAGACTGATTTATTCCTGAGTTTCAGTTAAGAGATAAAGTATGTGTTGGAGCTTTTACCAAACAACCAATGGACGTAGATAAAGTTAAAGCTGCGAAAGAATAAATAACTAGAGCTGTTACTCACATTTCAGACTAATGTCTTCAAGATAAACAGTTTGTAGTAGGAAATTATGTGTCTGCGGCTGATATTCTTGTAGTGCGTGAGTTGTACCAACTGCACCCGGTTGATCAGCTTGATAACCTTGTAAAATGTAACGCAAAAGTGAAAGCATGGATGGAACGGGTAGAAAAAGCTTTGGGACCGGAGAGGAAGGCTGTAAATGCCTCAATTGATTCTTTTAGAGAGAAATACATGAGTGCGAAATAAATGAAAATAAAACACACGTTTCATGTCTAACTATAGGGTTTTAAGCGACTGACGCATACATAATAGACGAAAATACTTTCTCTCAAACCCAAATAGCTTAGGTACAGTAAAAGCAACTATATGCATTCTGTAGTAAATTATAACAGACTTATAGCATTTACTAGTCTATGTGTTCGAACAATGTTCTTCATCTTAATTACAAAAACAGAGTAGGTTTCTTCAGAAAGAATAAAACGTTTGTTATGTTCAGTTTTGTAAAAAGGTACAATGATTTAAGTGAATATATCGCCTAAAAAATAGCACAACTTTACAGTATTTTCTAGTTAATATTTGTAGTACAGAATCGCTCGATATAGGATTTATGCAGAAAAGAGTGCTTTCCTTGTAAAACAGAAATCCGTTATTACTATTATATAGAAGAAAGTACTTTTTAAAATGAAAACAAATCATATTAAACAGACATTTCGGTATCTATGGCAGCGTTTTAACGTTCGAACTGAAATGGCCATCTTTGATACATCAGGTATTAAGATATAAAGTCAGCAAATACAGAAAGTATAATGTTTGTCTTAAACGATACCAAGCAGATGAGAGAACGATAACCTGTATGATCTATGTAATTAAACTTGTTCACTCCTACCGGGCTATTGGAAGATGCCGTTTGACTAAGAGCTGCTTCACAATCTTTGAGCTTCAACCTGCTGATTTTCTAAAATGAACTGGTCTTTCATTCAATTTGGGTCGTACCACTTATTTTTCCAAGGGATGTGCACTGAAAATTTACTGACTGAATTGCGAACAGTGCAGACCACGATCAGATTGCACGGATGTGCAGGCTTATCTTGGTCGCAAAGGCAGATTCACTCGCCGCCAGCAGGCTAAAGGTTCATAAACACAGGCGTTTTGAGAGTTAAAAAATGGATGCTGTTTTTATCATAATATAGTTAAAAGTAGAGGGAATCTGCTGCGGAAAATGTAGTGGAAAGCTATTTTGCTTTTTGAGGTATAAGCTGGATTTTGATTTCTGATTGACTAGATATCATTGTACAATTATGAGAGATTGTGGCTTTGAGATTTGCTGATAGTTAAAAGAACCATGTATTGTGATTATATTATAATTATATGTGAACTGTAAATAAAAAAGATAATTAGCATAAGAAGTTTTTTGTCTCCTGTTTATGTGTTTTATCAATAAATGTTTATACGAGTGTAACAGTGTGTAAAGTAAATGAGATCAAGCCTAAAAGTATGACTGAGGGCAGTGAAAAGAGCAGAGTTGAAAAGGATCAAGACGGGGTAAAAGAAAAGAGAACAGTCTTCAACTTATCATGCACACTTTCGAAAGTAATTTAAGCAAAGAAAAACTGAGCTCCATACATGCTCAGTAAGACAGCGCAGCATATAGCGAAAGTGTAGCTAAAGTTATGGGGAGCTGAAATGACGACATTGAATTTCTGAATTCCACAATAAATACGCAGATACATGTATTGGAAAATGAAAGGAAAATAACTGATATAATGAACAGGAAAGCAGATTTTATCGGACTACGTTATCTAGGGAGATACATATCCCGAGAAAACAGTAAAATATCTGAAAGACTTATCTCCCATATGCAAATAAATTGCATAAGTTACGTACATTGTAAGACCATTTTTAAAACAACTGATATTATATTATTTAAGTTACTTAAACAGCCAAACTTTTGAATATAATTATTTAGAATACAACATATACGATATCACATCTTCACTCTTAAATAACCAAACGTAATACAGAAAACATTGATGTCATTATAAAAGAACTTCGGCTTTGCATCAGCTACATAATTAAACAAAACATTTTAGAAAAAAACAGTGATCTATGAATTTCTGTTTCCGCCGTCAACTTTTCGACCAGATGGATACGCGACTTGAATTTACTGTTCGGTCCAAAATCTAGCACGAAAAAGTTAAAATTAAAAGAGCTACTTTGCAAAACAGTGGTTGCGCTTAAAACCTGAACTTTTCGAGTTGATATTCTAGTAAAAAAATTCAAATAAGCTCGAATGTCTGATTGTTTCTTCGTACTTTGAAAAAAGAATGGTTCAGACTTTTATGCCACCTCAACATTCAGCTTATTTGAAATTTTGAATTTCAGTCTTCTAAATGGCATCCGTTTATGCTGGCTTGAATTTAAAACTGAACATTTTGATTTCGATCTTCGAGCGTGCTCCAATTTCAATGCCAATCGAAATTCTGCTTTTTGAAATATTTTAATTTCGACCACCAGTCCCTTTGAATTGACTAAACAAAATCAGATTATGGATAGTACCAGCATATTTGTTCAACTTTGTATGTGAGAAGAAATACGTGTTTAGCAAAGTATAGCTAGTATGGCTTCTAGTGCATATGTGCGCTGTAACGTACACAGCATATATCTTACAAAAGTCTGCTGATGGCACACACAAGTAAAGTAAGATAGAAAAATGCAGCAGCTTTACTTGCATTTTCTGTAGTTATTCAGGATGTTTTCGTTATTCAACTCCTACACAAAAAACTGTCATTAAACGTTTGTTTTCAAGAGTAATTTTCACAATGCGTGACTTTGGTCTACAAAATATACGATTTTCTTCCTATCCAATCCATATCTATAAGTATGGACGGGGACTGCAAGCGTAAATGATAATCTATTTTGCCTTGTCCAACAGTAGTAATTTCCACGAGATATCCGTATTCTAGTAGATAGACAGAGATAAAGTACACGAAAGAATACAACATATCGTTTTCGTAAATGTAATTAATGCGCAATGTAACATGCGAAAACTCGATGTGGTATAAATAACGCAAAGATCATAAAAGATCATGAAATGTAGTCTAAACCTATATAAAGTTACCTTGTTCTCAAATTATTTATAATCGTCTATGAAATATATTTAATAATTCGTTTTTAAAAGAATAATTTTCTATTTTCAGACAGCTATATTTGTTATTCGCGTGTATAGGTCAAAATATAGACTTCGCTGAAGGTTATAAAATAGTACAGCTGCTTTAATATTGCAAAATAACTTGCACACCAAGGCCATTTTCTAGGGGCGATAAAATCACAACTAGACAAAAGCAAATTATTTAAATGAATTATTTCTACAAAAGTGATTCAAGATTAAAGTATTGATTACCTTTTTGTAATAATATACTTGATATTTATTCAGTGTTGCGGCCAGTGAAAACTAGTAAAAGAGAACATTCAATTTTACGCCCATGGTAGAAGGCGCCAAGTTATAAATGTATGACAAGAGAAAAATATTTGTATTCTTTAACATCTACACTATTAAAACACCAAGGTATGGTCTTACAAGAATCGGAGACTTAATAGTCTGTCAATATTCATGGTTCTGTTTGAAGATTTCATACGTTCGCATATATCATTGTTAAGTACACAATGGGTTGGAGGGAAACCTAAAATTAATTGATCGGGATTTAAAATCAATCTTCTTTCTCTGTGGAGCAATGAAAGAGAGAAAACGGAAAGTAATGCACGTGTCTCTCAGAGACTGTCTGCAGATGGATTCTCATGGCGATAAATTATTTGAGTAGAACGGCACCACGTTTTATGACGTTACATTTTTTGTATATAAAACCACTTTTAGGCAAACATAATTAGTTTACACAAATTAAGTTTGCACCGACAATACAGATACTGGTTTATGGCGCGAAATTAGTTAGGAACAGGGGTTGTCAAATCAGTCTTTGTATGTCAATAAAAACCAGAATCGAACACCGTTGAAATTCAAAAGATCAGATCAGATATTAAAGAATATTAACATACAGATCGTGTAATAAATAAAACGTTCCGTTCGCCTCACCAATGGCGTGAAGTTGAAAGTTCCTTTCATTTCAGGCGGCCAGAAACGAACATTTTTGTTTGGCCACAATGACATACCAACTTCAGTCATATCTTTTTCACAAAGCGATAATAAATTCTTTTGTATTTTTTATTTCTTTTGAAGTTTTATTTACTTTGTTTCGTTATGATTGTATCGCTCTCCGAACAAGGTCGTGCTTTGAAACTTATTTAAAAAACTATTATGAGGGTATATCAATAAGTTAACGCGGCTTAATGTTTGTTTTGTTGGACAGGCGCACAACTTATAGCTGACAAAATGTCGACTGTACGTTCAGTGACAAAACGAAGATGACTGAAGTTAGCCATCATAGACAGTTCACCCTCCTTTCTAAGTGCCTGTATTGGTATCTCTCACTTTATTTTCCGTGCCACCATGCACTCGACTCTCTTTGTCTGTGTCAATCGGTACCCATTACATTATTCTCTGCGTCTATGTCAGTCGATACCTGTCATTCAATCAGTACCTATTACACTATTCTCTATGTCTGTGTTCACCGATACGTCTCACTTCCTTCTGTGAGCATGTGTCTTTTTGTACGTCTCACTCCATTTTCTGTATCTCTGTCTCTCGATATCAGTTATACAGTTTCTGTGTCAATCTATAACTCTAAATCATTCTCTGAGCTTGTGCCCATTTTATTCGGTTCTCTCTGTTTGTGCTCATGCTCGATTACTCTGTGTTTGTCAATTGGTACCTCTCATTTTATTCTCTGTGTCCGTATTCATCGACACTTTTCCTTCTCTGAGCCTGTGTCCATTGGTACCCTTCACACCATTAACTGTGTCTGTGTCCATTTGACTTTTAGCTTCTCTGTGTTGATCAATACCTCTCACTTCATTGTAACAGTATGTGTCCATTGGTACCCTTTTATTCGATTCTCTCACTGTAATGCGGGATTTTGCAAAGGTGTACGGGGACCGTCCTAGGAGAATACGAAAACATGAAGGGGGAATATTAAGCTTAAACCAGAGCATGTTACAAGTGTACCGTTTTATCTTGCCTCCTACAAGTTTCTTGCATTTCTATTGGTCAATAGACGTCACGTGGAGACAGAATATATTCCATATCCTGCAAGTACATTTAATTGAAACAAATCCTGAAAGTAAATTTAATTAAAACAAAATGGCTGCCGCATCGCTGGTGTAATTGAATCAAGTCAGATTATTAATTAGCTTCAGCGATAGTATCGTTTCCGAGAGCAAATTTAGTGTTTTCTTGCCGTTTTCAGTCTACCTAGTTTAGGC
Organism: Mercenaria mercenaria; assembly: GCF_021730395.1. Classification (NCBI taxonomy): domain Eukaryota; kingdom Metazoa; phylum Mollusca; class Bivalvia; order Venerida; family Veneridae; genus Mercenaria; species Mercenaria mercenaria. Next base: position 9,082,322 of record NC_069372.1, read on the forward strand.
TCGTGAAGTTTGACAAAGGCTAGCCGCAAAAGCGAAATAACTCTGTATGGGAGACACGGACGTTGAAATATTATTTTAAGTTAGATCATCGTAAAACAAAGGAATGGACATAATTTTTACTTAGCAGTTTGTTGTAGGATCATTTAATCTACGTGGAAGATAAATGATTTAACAGGAAACGGAATGAAAGCCGAAGTTTCAAGACATTTGTGACATTGTGAAATCTGGCGATTTTCGAAAGGATGGAACAATAAGCTTTTTTGTGTTTCTGATCTAAACTAGTTTATAACATGTGTAAATGAGCTTTTGTGTTTTGTGATTTAATCAAAATGCATTCATGTGCATTTTATGATTGTTAAATCAATATACAAAAATGATGCACTGTAAGTACTTGATTTACAAATATCAACTAATAATACGCAAAACATGTATCACATTGTAAGTACGCGTGTGTTGTTTCGACAGTTTATCTTACAAAAATGTATCAATAATACTTGCAAAGTAAGTAAGAGCAATAATATATTGTTAAGAAAAGGTTGCTGCAATCTCGTAGTTAGGAGTTCTATTGTCAACAGTTGGACATTCGAATGCCTCATTGAAAGGCAAACACGTCGCCGTACAGAATGTTGTGCCTCATATCCTTACTTAATTAAAACAAACTGTCGTTCACCTATGAACGCCAGATTTTACTTTTCTCCGCACCGCTCGTGAACATATTCACTAATAAAACCTGTGAAAAGATTCTTTAGAAGCATAGTATGCAACCAATGTACAACACCCATCACGCCCCCGAGCACCGGTTTAAGCAGAATTTTATCATAATAAAATTGAATGTTCTCCATGGATCCAAAAGAAACAGAAAATATAACAACACTGAGAGCAGCTGCGAACATGTGTAAAATCCATTTAAGGTTTGTATGTTTAACAATGTATGAAATTGCATTTGCTAAAAATTTTAAATGTTTCTTTTTTTTTTTTTTTTGATGAAAATAAATTTGTTGTACTGTATGACCTGCTTAATGTAGCCCTGGGAGTTCAACCCTCTACCGTTGCTCATATAAGATCATAACATTGATAAGAAGACACATATCAAAATGTTGCGAAACATTTACTTTTGGGTACATGGGGTCTACCCCGAGTTGTGATTTTTGATGGGCAAGACACCATTTAGTGACTATAGTTTATATTGTTGCAGCAATAAGGACTGATAAGCTATCTGTTTAAAAAACTATAGATTGTACCAAAAGACATATATGCATTATCAAATCGATATTTGCATGAATGTACCATGTACGGATTAATTGCTTGACTGGTAGATGGTTGGATGGATTAATTAATTGGTTTAAACAATATTTATTTTCCAAATATGTATCATACAAACATTTAGTAATGTGATAGGATATAGGAATAAGCTAAAACCTTGTATTAAAACCTCTTTCCTGATCTTTCCTAACTAATTGACGCGTTTCAGCTTTTATGACAGAAGAAAACCTCATGCGGGGTTACCTAGGCAGCCGTCTCGACAGAATGAAAGACGTCCCATAAGACAGTTGGATGACTTTCTAACATGAAAGAAATTCTACATTCTAAGCAAAGATTTGAATGTATAGTGGTGAGGGACAAGAGATTAGAAGCCAGCGACCCTAACCACTTGGCCACAGAGGTCCCTTCAGCGGCCCTAACCACTCGGCTGCGGAGGTCCCTACAGAGACCTTAAGCACTCGGCCACGGAGGTCCCTTCAGAAACCCCAAGCCCTCGGCCAGGGCGGTCCCTTCAAATACACTAAGCATCCGGCCAGGGATACTACGCACTAGGCCACCGAAGTCCCTTCTGCGACCCTAAGCAATCGGCAACGGAAGTCCCTTCGACGACCCTAAGCACTCGGCTACGGAGGTCCCTTCAGAAAGCACTCGGCCACGGACGCCCCCATCAGGAACACTAAGCACTCGACCACGGAGGTCCCTTCAGCGGCCCATAAGCACTCTGCCACGGAAGTCACTTAAGCGATCCTAAGCACTCTGCCGCGAAAGTCACTTAAAACGCCTAAGCACCCGGCCACGGAAGTCACCTCAGAAACCCTAAGCACTCGGCCGCAGAAGTCACTTCAGAAAATCTTAGCACTCGGCCACGGAGGTCCCTTCTGCGACCCTAAGCACTCGGCCACGGATGTCCCTTCAGCGACCCTAAGCACTCGGCCTCGGAAGTCCCTTCAGGAACCCTAAGCACTCGGCCACGGAGGTCCCTCAGGAACCCTAAGCACTCGGCAACGGAAGCAACATCAGAAACCCTAAGCACTCGACCACGAAGGTCCCTTCAGCGACCCTTTAGCACTCTGCCACGGAAGTCACTTAAGCGACCTTAAGCACTCGGCCACGGAAGTCACTTCAGAAACCCTAAGCACTCGACCGCGGAAGTCCCTTCAGAAACCCTTAGCACTCGGCCACGGAGGTCCCTTTTGCGACCCTAAGCACTCGGCCGCGGAAGTCACTTCAGAAAATCTTAGCACTCGGCCACGGATGTACCCTCAGCGATCCTAAGCACTCGGCCACGGAAGTCCCTTCAGCGACCCTAAGCACTCGGCCACGAACCCCTTGAGTACAGATATATCCGCATAATAAGAGCATTATAAATATTCTAATAATATAGTTGTAACAAATTCAATATGAAATTTTGGCGTTCTAAGGTACGGGCGCCTTCACATTTTACAAAGAAATTCCTACAGTGTCAGTTAATCGTCAACGATCCCTATAAAATCTTTAGACAGTATCAATATAGAACATTTTTAATGCACGTGTCGCTTTCCACTATGCCAAGCGTAAAAAAGCAAATCAAAATTACCATTAAACGGCATGCAAATTCAATAGCCACTTTTTATCATGAAACAAATATTATGCATTATTACTACTAGCTTTTAGCATCAAATGCTAAATCTTTAACTATACATTATTATTATGATTATATATTTGAATTTGACAAATTGCTCTTGTCCGGTTGAGTATAAAGAGTGTTCTATATTTTAACACAACGTCTATATATTTTTAGCTACTCGATGTGAATTTAGAACAAGATGATTAAATTTAAGGACAGTGATCGAATCTGCAATATTTGTATTGGATATTTTGACCCTTCAGTCGTCATGTTCTCATTCTTTACACTTCTAAATGACAGATCATTATTGTTCGATTCAAATGCTTTGTCTGTCTGTCTGTCTGTCTGTCCGTCTTTCTATTTTACAATTTCGCATGCACTCAACAATAAGCATCACGGCAGGTGGTTACAGTATTAACTTGTCTTATGCGAAGATTAAAGCGGGTAAATATCTATCAAGTGGCAGAAGTAATGTCAATGTTCTGGATTTATTCCTATCAATCAGTCAATCACTTGTTAGCTCCGTTACTGTCAAAGTCCCGACTCAAACCCATATAAACAAAGATCGAAATCGGTAAACCAGGATATTGAATATCCTGGTTTACCGATTTCGATCTTTGATTGGTTTTTCAAAACCAATATTTGTATTGGATATTTTGATTCTTCATTTGTCATGTTCTCTTTCTTTACATTTATCGAATCAAAATTTGCCTTACAATTAAGCAAGACAAGGGCCGAGTGCTTAGGGTTTTGAAAACCATCATCTAAAATAGAAATGAGCCGCACCACGAGAAAGCCAACATAGTGCTTTTGCGACCAGCATAGTTCCAGATGCGCAGGCTGGTCTGGATCCATGCTGGTCGCAAACGCAGTATGTTGGTTTTCTCATGGCGCGGCTCAAATTCCTACGAGGCATACATGTTAGAAATGCTGGGCATTCAAGACACCAAAGAACTTACCGATCATTTAAGCAACAGCATTTTCAAACTAAAAGATCAAACAAGCGAAAGGCAAACGTTTTAAATACACAATTGCAGTATTTTAGTACCTACTCATGCAGAAAAAATTTAGATCCTCAAATGCCTAGTGATGCCATACATAGAAATAGTAGAAATATATCCAAAATTGTCTTTAAAATAAATCCAAGATCTCTATGACTGGCGGCTTAGGGGAGACAAAAAATATAAATAATCTTAAAGGCACTTGCCTCCAGATCGTTCGAAAACGAAAGGAAGATTTTTAAATGTCTGGAAATTAATGCTGTATTTCTTAAGAATGCTTTGAAACTGATCAGGATCCATGCTGCTCGCTTTTAAAGCCTATTGCAATTAGAGAAACCGTTAGCGAACAGCATGGATCCTGACCAGATTGCGTGGATGCGCAGACTGGTCTGGATCCAAGCTGGACGCAACCGCACTATGTTGGTTTTCTCATGGTGCGGCTCAATTATGTTTTCCCTAGACATATGCACCGTTTTTCTTTCTTTCCTTTTTACAATTTATATTAGCTTTCGTTTTTCATCACTGGTGTTTGAAGCTTTTTCTTCTTTTACAATTTTGCGTTTCTCCGTATGTTCTTTCTTTGTTACTTTGTGACAAATAAAAAGGTCACCCACCAACGCTTCAGGCGCGTTTAGTATTGTCATAACATACCATTATCATGTTGACATTGTTAGTGTTGAATTACATTAAGTCTTTTCATGTACCGCGCAGTGTTCTATATTTTACTACTGTGTCCTGATAAAAATACTGATTCAGAATATAAATAAACGTGCTACCTTGCATTACTTTTTCACCTTTTTGTATGAAGCTTTGTGGGTCGGTTCTACAGTTATGCTTTATGACTGATAATTTTTATTTCGTGTGTGTCGCAATCGCAGTTTTTTGAAAAACAATTTGTTTAATCTTTAGTAAATGTCCTATATTAATTTTGTGGTATATGTGCGTGCGCGATTTTTAAAAAATGTTAATACATGTTAATACATGTATTTATTTATAGCCTTAACATGCTACATCGCATTGTATTTTACATGAAATTCTACAAAATACATACCAATTATAATTAAGAAGTGAAAAAGAAATTTTGAGAAAGTTTTATCAAGACGGTATTCTGATAAAAGTTGTATTGACTATTAATATGAAAAGGTAAGTAGAAAGGGGGAAGGGGCCTATTTTGCTTTTGTTGTTTATTCATAAAACTTTGTCCAAACATTTCTCAGTAGCCCTAGGCCTGTAAGAACTGTAAGAACATAATAACCTTATTTTCGAAGACAGAAATACATTCTCAAGACGTGCCAGACAAAACGAAACACATGTGGCTAATCTCCTGGATCTGCTCAAATGACTTCACGTAAACAAAAAGGCTTATGATCTTATATTCAGCATGTCATGCAACAAAAACTTATGAATATATCAAGCATGTCAATATATCAAGCATGTCCTTTCTTCCATACTTCAAATGGTAAGAAAATATACATTTGGGCCGGGACTCGAACCTAGATCCTTGGAACACCATTTTATATTTTTTCAAACTATGCTACTGGACAGCTAACACAAACATTCCCCACTTTCAATGGCAAAATTATATTATTTCCTATGTATACTTATTATTCTGAAGGCATAGAAAACAAGTCAAACATAATCTATAATCACTACTCAAACTTATTTTCCAAGTGACATTTGTTGTTGCTTATTTTGGGTTTACAGTCAATATAATAAACAAACGGGTTTGTGAACATGGACGGATCCAAACGGAAGGGAAGAAGCATTTTATAGAAATATTTCGATGGCAAATACAATACATATCCGTAGCCCTGACCAACCTATAAACCGGGCAAGACCATTAACACGGTTGACCCATTTAAACGAGTTCTAAGGTCGAACCGACATAATTTTAGCGTCAATTATATGGCGACTTTTCAGCTTTTATGGTGGAGGAAGAACCCTTGTGGCCCTCCGTGCATTATTTCATTACGAGCGGGCACCTGGGTAGAACCACCGACCTTCCTTAAGCCAGCCGGATAGCTTTCTAACGCGAAGAATTCAACACCCCAAGTGAGACTCGAACCCACATAAGTGAGAGGCAATTGATTTGAAGTCAACGATCTTAACCACTCGGCTACTGAGGCCACCTGACATTTACTGAGATGAATAAGTAATTAGATTGACACTCAAACCCGGACAATTTTAAACTATTCCAAAAGTTTACAGAAACTTTTACAGACAGGTATAATCACGTTCTGTACCGCCGCCATTATTACTATGCTTGACCAGCCCTCTTTGTTAAGAGAGGACATATTATCAAAGCTTTTGAAGCGCCACTCGAAGCAAAAGTACATAAAAGTTTGTGGACGTTTTGCTATACATTACATACTGTGCTTCAGAAATAGCATCAGGATTAATTAATTCATTCATTGCTGTAACAATGGTTCTCGAGTTTTACTACGACTTATTGTCACAGCCATGCAGGGCTGTATACTTCTTACTCAAATGTTCAGGGGTTCAGTTCAATGGACAGAAAGTGGATCTTCTAAAAGGTATGAATATATCTTAAACTTAGGTAGTTTAAATAATATTCCTGTACTGCTATCTGAAATTTTTATTTTTTCACGTGGACTTGAATAATTTCAATATATTTTAATTAACGTTATTATGAATATAGCACTGTTTTCCTCAAAAATGTATATTCAGCAGACAATGACCTGGTATATTAGAAAATAAAGAAAAAGCTTTCTTCATATTTACACAATTGAACCACGGTTTTGTGGCTAAGAATGTAATTTAACAATAATACCAGATTAAACAGTTTAGGTCAAATTGTTGGACGAGGATTAGGTCAGCCATTAATAAAAACAAACTCTCTTTACGCTACTATTGACAAAATTATATTGACGGACAATTGTTTGATAACGAGATTATGGGGGTCTTATTATTTAAGAAATAATAAGTTCCCAAACGTGGCTTTAACTCGGGTTATTCTACGATAAATCACACTTGGGAACTTATTATTTCGATTCTAACACAACATATTTGCTCTACATGCATATAGGTTATTTGCTGATCGTGTTAGAATTAATGCTCTCAATCATCACCCCTCTCTTGTCATTAATTACATTTGCATTTGAACTGAGAGTAAAGTGTTTTGCATGACCTCCAGATCTGGCTAAAATAATTTTTCTTTAAAATTGAAGTTTGGTCACATTATGAACATTAGAATGTGAGTTTTGGTTTCTAAACTATTTTAAAAATTCAAAATCAAGGAGAAAAAGATGACCGCATCGGAAATCGAATCCCGGACTGCCGCGGCAATAAAGACATTTTCCCGTCGCCGTAACCACTAGCGCTATGGTGGAATTAGTGAATTGTAACTTCAAAATATGGATATTTATAACCGAGACAGTTTAAGGCGTCACTAACGCTTTTCGATTTTCAATGTAAAAAGTAGTAAAAACAGCAAGTTCTCATGTGTTTACGTAACATATAGGTTGTCAGTAATTAAGTTTAAAGCCTTATTAAGAAATATAGCATTTATTTCCAGATACCTAAAAATAATTTGTTTTTGTTGTCGAACGATCTGGAGGCTAGTTCCTTTAAACTTACTCCGACACAATAACTGGTCATATGCATGAAGCGCATGTTTACCAGGTTCCCATTAACATAAAAAAGCGGTAAAAAATGTCTCAAACTGTTTAACCGCCAAAAACGTCCCGACAGAGTGTGTAGTAATGGAAGAATGAACTTGGTGAAGAGTCTTCTAAAAAGACACACTGACCACATAAACAATAAAATCTGTTGTTTTTTATTTCCTAGGTGAACAGATTTGTTCTTTATACAATATTATATGTCGTTTTCTATTTCCTAGGTGAACATCTTACTCCGGAGTTTTTGAAGAAAAATCCTTTCCATAAGGTTCCTGTCATTTTCGATGATGGTTTTGGTCTATCCGAAAGGTAGTTATGAAATATATTTAAAATTTATATTTGATAATTTAGTACATATTTTATTAAAATACGTGCCATTATTATTATTTTTTTTAAATAAGTCATGGAAAATAAAAACAGATACCAAACAAAGTGTATTGGATGGTAATGTTTAATAGGGTAAGGTGAGGTTGCAGTATCAATCTCATATGATTACACCTACGTGTAGGGTATAATTCTTTACTGCCGCGGATGTCTGAGATTTCAAAATTCAAACATTACGATTTCTGCATATGCCCAATATCAAACTCCAAAGGCGTTTCACATATCCGACAAAAAGCAGTAGTCTGGAGATTAATAGTATATATAGGGATTTACGCGTACACATACACATGTGTTTTCACCAGCAATTGCGCTTACTTTAAATGCTAACCCTTCGAATGAAAACGATCTGGAGTCTACTGCTATACGTGTACTTAAACCACGTGTGTATAGATCTAGTACATGTATCTAGCATCATTTCCTGTTTAGATAACGAACACTATGTTTGGTCGTACAAACAAATTCGATCGTGTTCAGTTTGTTTTTCGACATCTGTTAAACTACCTAGGCATGTATTCATCAAAAACTAAAGTTTGAAACGGCAAATATCTAATTTAACACAACTTAGTAGACTGCAAATTGATACAGGTGTAAATTTGCTCTGCAAAATGCACTGTCATGTCAGAGCAAACAAAATAGCATTTTAAGGTTTATGGGCTAGGGTAAGCAAAATAATTGGACGATTCTTTATTTCAGCATAGCTATCATGAGATACATAGCTATAAAGTACAAATTGGCTGACCATTGGTTCCCAAGAGCGGACTTAAGGACACAGGCACGTGTGGAAGAGTTCCTGAATTGGCAAGGATCAGCCGTCCGAGCACATTGTATCACTGTATTCCTTGGAATGGTAAGGAAAAACTGATATGAATAATGCAAGTGAACTGTCTTGTTTATCTGACATAATTATCACTGACATAATGTTTGTCATGTGATTACTTGACAAGTTTAGTGGTGACTACCTGGGTACTATTTATTCCACGGGCAGAAACCTGTGTAGAACCAGCAAGCTTGATAGATTTTTTATATAGGGATAATACACGTTTTTGTGTGTTACGTCTGCAGAAGCCCACGGGATTGTTTTCTTTACCGTAACCAAAGGTCGAAGTCACCATCATATTCCAAGGGCTTCTGCAGATGTTAATACAACAAACAAATGTGCATCGTCGCCATTCTTGTATATAAACGAAGACTAAATATATTGTCATCATTGGTGATGACTTCAAGTTCACGATTCCTGTAGTTTTACCTACCATCATGTAGCTTCATGGGAATGTAGATACATGGGTTTTCTCCGTTCATGCATGCCCTGATCCAGTGAAAAAACTGATACAAGAAATAAAATAATGCTATTCCTCACGGAGGCCCTCAACTAGTTCAAATTCGATTGTTTCTGTATTAAGCAGACATTTACGATAAAATATTACAACCACAAGAAACTAAAACGCTTGACTTTGACTAAGTATCGTTACATTTTCTGGTCATTTAGGTCCGGCCATTTAGCAGAAATATGAATATATGCTACATTCAATATTTTAGAAATAGTCATCATCGACGTGTCCGTGGTATTGTTCATTTTTCTTTGAAAACGCTGAATGTGATATATGCAATCTCTTCTGAAACTGAATACATAATTCTGTTGTTCGAGGTTTATGTAAAATATCAAATCGCGAGTACATTGTATATGAATGCTCTTGATAACCATACGACTGCTAAATAAGAATAAAAAGAAGAAAATGAACAAGAGAAAGAAGAAACAAAATGATGACAGAACTGTTAGTTTAAACTAATTTTCCTGTGTTTCAGTTCAAAGATAAAGTAGGTTTTGGTGGTACTAAGCAACCAATGGACGAAGCCAAAGTTAAAGCTGCGAAAGAAGAAATATCTAGAGCTGTTACTCATATTGCAGATTACTTCCTTCAAGATAAACAGTTTGTAGGAGGGGATAAAGTATCTGCGGCTGATATTCTTGTAGTGTGTGAGTTGTACCAACTGCACCCTGTTGATCAGCTTGATAATCTGGTTAAATGTAACCCTAAAGTGAAGGCATGGATGGAACGGGTAGAAAAAGCATTAGGGCCGGAGTGGAAGACCGTAAATGCTGCAATTGATTCTTTCAGAGAAAAGTATATGAGCGCGAAATAAATGACAGTACAAAATGCCGGCTGGGATTAAGAGTTTAGAGAAGATACACATACCTACTGCCAATTTAATATCACGAAATCAAAATTTTGAAATAACAGAACATCGGTTATCAAATATAAAATGAGCCGCGCCATGAGAAAACCAACATAGTGGGTTTGCGACCAGCATGAATCCAGACCAGCCTGCGCATCCGCGCAGTCTGGTCAGGATCCATGCTGTTCGCTAACAGTTTCTCCAATTCCAATAGGCTTTAAAAGCGAACAGCATGGATCCTGGCCAGACTGTGCGGATGCGCAGGCTGGTCTGGATCCATGCTGGTCGCAAACCCACTATGTTGGTTTTCTAATGGCACGGCTCAAATAATTTCTTATGATCTGGTTGATATTCTATCAGTATCATAAACACACACACACTTAGAATTCTTATTATATTTTGCAGTACAATTTTACCGCATGGCTAACAAAATGGAGAGCATTTCTACATATCATGTAGACTACAGGAGTGTTTTTGTTTGTTGCAATTGTTTTGAAACATATGTATTTTTACATTTTATTTATAATTGCAAGTATGGACAATTTAAAGACATACTTACTTTGGAAATAACTGATATAAATCTTGAAGAGTATTCCTTTAATAAACCCACTCGCTGAGCTCAGTAGGGAAAGCGCCGATCTACGGATCGCGGGGTCGTGAGTTCGATCTTTAGGCGGTCCGTATGTTCTCCGTGGCGATTTGATAAAATAAAAGACATTGTGTCTGAAATCATTTGTCGTCCACCTCTGACTCACGTGGGGAAGTTGGCAGTTACTTGCGGAGAACAGGTTTGTACTGGTACAGAATCCAGGAACACTAATTAGGTTAACTGCCCGTCGTGACATAACTGATAATACTGTTGAAAGCGGAGTTAAATCCAAAACAACAAAAATACTTTTATAACGGGATAATTAGATATGATGTTACTACTGTTTTTCTTACGTAATTGTTTATTTAATCTATTTGTATATATTTTAAAGATCCTCTTATAATATCTTTAGCTTGTTACATAAAAAATATACTTTTCATTATTTGTAGATGAATATAGGCCTACATTTATACCGACGTTTGCCATCTACCCACATGAAGTAATAAAAACATGTTAAATACGTCATTTTTAGATGCATTTTGTTTCCATTACGTGTGTTAGTGATTCACCTGGTGGGGATTACTTTTATTTACACTGTCCCGTGACTTTGGAACATGGTGGGTTAAGAGTGAGGTTGGGTGCGCACCATAAACTTGTTTAAGCTCCCCAGTGGTGTTTTTGCCACTGACCGTTCAAAGGCGGTGCCCCACGGTGTTTCCTTATTTGTTCGTTTTGTCCTCGTGTATATGCTGAGTGTGTGTGTTGGCAGTTTGCACATCTGTGTGATGTGAGTTTCGTTTTGGAACGTGGCATTCGCTGTTTGATATAAAATTTATTCTTGTTTTTCTACCTTTACCACTCGGCCACGGAGGCCCCTGGGTGTATCTTTCATGTACACAGTCATACGTACATTGCTGTGTATTGTAGTATTGTAGTAATATACTTACTTGCATTAGTGTATTGTAACACGTCATATACCAGCACTGTATCCATACATATTGACTTTTCATTTAAGATTTACAGCAAAGAAAGTTTTTACATCTGTGGCACATATATATAATAAATGTGCTGACATGTTTAAAAAAATAGCCATTGTATTTGGCATGTAAACTTTCTAATCGCCCCTCATAATAAGCTTGCCGGTAACTCGTGGCTACAATATACGCATGCGTTAGATATTATAACATTTCAAGCTGTGCTGCAGATATTATTTAACATAACTTTATTGCGGAAACAACCATGGCAAAAGTTCTCGAGTTCCACTACGACTTATTATCACAGCCATGTAGGGCAGTGTATCTTTTTCTCAAATGTTCAGGCGTGCAGTTCAAAGGACATACGCTGAGTATTTTAAAAGGTAGGTTATACCTTCTATTGATTGTACTTTAAAATGTATCTTATATTGCTAACGTAAACACCTTGAAGTATAATTTCTATTTCTTAAATTTCATCATTACATTCTATATACATTAATTTTGTCTTTTTTGATGTAACAATGCTGACATTTTGTTAAATAAATATAATGGTTCCTCATATTTACAAACAAAAGAATAACGTTACAGTATCTTACTGAAATAGCTTAATATACATACATTAGATGTTTTGTTTGAACTGAAGACTTTTTTTTTCAACCGCTTCGATAGCCTAGTTATAGAGCGTCCGGTTTGAGTACCGAAGGTCGTGGGTTCGATTCCCGGCCGCGTCATACCAAAGACGTGAAAATTTGTACCAGAAGCTCACTTTCTTGGCGCTCAGCATTAAAAGGGAACCTTCGCATCGATAAATTCCATCAGGAATTAGGCATCGAGAGTGATTAACCCTTAGCCTGCTAAATTTTTAAAATGGACTTGTCCACCGTTCAATTTGAGCAATACCATTTATTATTCGGATTATTTGTTCCCTGAAATTTTACTGTCTGAATAGCGAACTGTGGTCTACACTGGTCGCAAAAGCAGAATCACTTGCCGCCAGCAGGCTAAGTGTTAAGACACAATAAACCTAAAATAAATTATTATAAACTGAGTTTTTTTTTATATTAGAGAGCATGGGCTTTCTGTGTCAGTACTATTACATCTGTTAACATTATATTTTCATGACTTTTATAGAATACATATGAGCCGCGCCATGAGAAAACCAACATAGTGCGCTTGCGACCAGCATGGATCCAGACCAGCCTGCGCATCCGCGCATTCTGATCAGGATCCATGCTGTTCGCTAACGGTTTCTGTAATTGCTATAGGCTTTTAAAGCGACTGACATGGATCCGCAGTCTGGTCAGTATCCATGCTAGTCCGCAAAGCCCATATGTTGGTTTTTTCATGGCGCGGCTCATATCTTGATCCGTCTTATGGTTTAAGACTCTAGTTAAAAAATTTCATTCAAATGATTTATGTGTGTTACGATTTTTCAACCTTTGTGAAAAACGATACGTAATTAGCGCACATAATACACCGTTCCGCTGTCGTGAACAGATAAAATGCCGTTTAAGATTATTTCACTGGTTCAATGACAGAATGTTTCTTAAATTTCAGAAATTATAAAATTAAAAAAATGTAGATAAACGTACGGGGTGTAGGTTATTAAGTGCGTTATTTAAAGCAGCATGCCTCCAGATTTGGCTAAAAAGTAATCTTTCTTTCAAATTGAAGTTTGGTCATATTATGAACATTAGAATATGAATTTTTGTTTCTAAAATATTTTAAAAGTTCCAAATCAAGAAAAAAAATATGACCGCGTCGGGAATCGAACCGCGGACCACCGCGGCAATAAAGACATTTCTCGTCGTCGTAACCAATAGCGCTAGAGCTGAAGTAGTGAATAATGACTTCAAAATATAGATATTTATAATCAAGACAGTTTACATGGAGTAAAAGCCTGACAAATGCTTTTCTATTTTCATCGTAAAAAGCAGTAAAAACAGCAAATTCTTATGTGTGTGTCCGTAACATAAAGTTTGTCAGTAATTAAGTTTTAAAGCCTTCTTAAGAAATATAGCATTTATTTCAAGATATCTCAAAAAAAAATTTTTTTTTGCTATTGAACGATCTGGAGGCATGCCGCTTTAAGTGTGGAACGCTTTGACTTTGGAGACACAGTGGTTTGCAAACTATTACACATTATAAATCAAACTTCTACGATACTTTCAGTCAACTTCGAACATTTTTCTTTTTATTTTATTTTTACACTGTAGAATATGGAATCCAGGTGCGACATGCTTTTTGCTAATTGCTTTTTGTAAAATGAGCAAAGTTTCTTTAATAACCGTACTTTTCGTTACCCTTCCGTAACGATTTTCTTTAACTTCTGGACCTCGGCCAAAGCAGTTTGAAACTGATATCACTGATTATGTTTGTGCTACCAAAAATCCATTTAACTGACATTAGTCAGCAGTGTGGTCGTGGTGGCCTTAGATCGCTCGCCTGAGTTTCGCAGCTCAGTTAACTGCACATTTTGGTAGAACGTCATTCAAGAAACATTTCTGCAAAAGCTCGGCATGTAGAATCAGATGTTTTATCAAAGTTTACGATAAAGCCTTGATATGGAAACTATCCCATCCAACTTGTCGCTATGTGGTTTCTGTCGAGAGGGTTTTCAAAGTTTCCACTTAGTATATAAGAATACAGAGAAACCTCTGGCGACCATGCTTTCAGAGATACACTCTTGGTTTATTGACACGTAGCGAATATATGTGTACAATAGTTTTGAAATTGCACATCCATCATCTCAAGAGTTTCCGGAAAAAGTAAAAGAGCAAAAAGCGGAAAACCACAGGTTGCTCATCACGTCATAAATGAAAAATGTTGCAGTATCTAATTTTGGAAATGGGCTTGTAAAGACTATCTGAAATTTGCGTAGGATTATGTATTCTCCTAATGTCATGTTGCTAATGTAGATCATACAAGCATCCAGCCGGAGAATGCCGGAGAATGCCGAAACCGAATACGAAGATTACGTAATTGTACGTAAATAGCCGACAGTTATTAGAGGTCCATAATATCGTAATACACCGTATATAAACGATATATATACTAAGCTTTAACAAGAATAAAGCATATAAGTATTTTTTTGTCAAACGCATAACATTTGACATGTATACAAATGAAATTCAATAAAATACAAAAAATGTACGTTTTTCTCCTAGGGGAACACATGAAGCCGGAGTATTTGAAGATAAATCCTTTCCACAAGGTTCCTGTCATCATCGATGGTGATTTCATTCTAGCAGAAAGGTATGTACTAATACAACTAATCACCATTTTGAGCTTGCTGTTTTTTTTTTAAGAATGAGCAATATAATACTTTAGTCGAAAGTTTGACAGTCTGTAATTTCTGGCGAGAAATCAAATCAGTAGTCTCCATGTCAGTACCTCTGAGAAAGCAAGCATTACATTATAAAACGATAATATCAGAGCTATATCAGATGCATCTTTTTGTGCAATATCCACACCTTTTTTAAAAAATGTTAAGGCAACTGATTATTTATTCCAATGTTATTTATTTTAGCGCGGCAATTATGAGATATGTAGCTACCACAAAGCTGAAAGCCGCAGACGATCACTGGTACCCAAAAGCAGATGCAAAGAAACAAGCACGTGTGGACGAGTTCCTCCATTGGCAAGGATCAGCCATCCGAGCGCATTGTATCACAGTGTTTCTCGGAATGGTAAGAAAATTTTGTCTCTTCTAATTAAATTGTTTTGTTGTTGTTGGTTTTCGGAGTTTGAAGTCGCACTTACAAAATTTATGTGAACCGCGCCATGAGAAAGCCAATTTAGTATTTTTGCGACCAGTATGGATCCAGACCAGTCTGCGCATCCGCGCTGTCTAGTCAGGATCCATGCTGTTCGCATTCAAAGCCTATTGCAATTATAGAAAACGTTAGCAACAGCATGGATCCTGACCAGACTGTGCGGATGCGCAGACTTGTCTGTATCCTTGCTGGTCGCAAAGCAAGTATGTTGGTTTTCTCATGGCGCGGCTCTATGTTATGTTATTACCTTCCAATTAGATGTTGAGTCTGTCGCAACAATTTCATCCGTGGGCAGAATCTGGGTCAGAACCCTTGACCATTCGCTAGCAAGCTAGATAGATTCCTTATCTGAAATAAATACTATTTTTTCAACTTTTGTCGTTTTCTTTTGGTAAACATTGTCTCGAAATAAGATTTTCTCGTCCGGGATGACTTTGCGTGAGTATAAAAATGTTAATTTTTCGATGTTAAGCAAATTCAAACACATGCGAAGTATCAACATATAGTGACTGGCAGATTTCAATACAATGAAGTTACGTGTAAACATTTCTGTTTTGTTGGAAATGAACTTGGCAAGACATGTGATTGGCTTATATTTCGTGTCATTGTTTATACAGAATGAAGGGTGCAGCATACAAGTGGCCATGAAACTCTCATGCAAGTTGTTCATTATACCGCTGGACGGGAAATCGCACATTGGAAAAAAATCATTACATATTTGAAAAGCAAAGTCCTTTTTTAAAAGTAAAATTCTTTAATACTAGTATTTCATTGATAGATCTAATAGTTTTGCTTACTGATTCTTCTGTACTTCAGTTCAAAGCTAAGATTGACATCGATGGCACAGGTAAGAAACCTTTGGATGTGGAGAAAGACCAAGCTGCGAAAGAAGAAATAAAAAGAGGTGTACAGAACATCGCAGACTACTTCCTGAAAGATCAAAAGAAACAAAAGAAACAGTTTATAGCAGGGGATAAAGTATCCGCAGCTGATATTCTTGGTGTGTGTGAGCTGTATCAACTGCACGGTGTTGATCAGCTGGAAAGTCTTGTAAAGAGCAACCCTGATGTAAAAGCGTGGATGGAAAGGGTAGAAAAAGCGTTGGGACGGGAGTGGAACACTGCAAATGCTGTCGTTAATTCTGTGAGGGAACAATATATGACCGCAAAATAAATGACAATACAAAATATGAGGTTTAGGGTGAAAGGGACAGGCGTCCTGAAGCTTATAGACATATCTTTTTTTTTTCAAAACATTTAGCAGCATATGTTAAAAGAATATATATTAATATTGTATTTTTATCATAAAAATACATCTAAAGTTATTCTACTATACATCACAGTTTTACTGTAAGAATACCGCAGAACAGACTTTATACTACATACTTTATAGAGAATATGAATAGAACTCACTTTACCGATTAATGCAATTAACTTTATAGTTTGAACTGCTGACATAATACTCTAGAGGTGTCCTTTGATAAAACGTTATCATTTCTTATTATTTTATAGTAATACTCGTTTTTACGTCTACTGAAACGATGTTGCTCATTGCAGAGCTGGAGCGGTCTTCTGCGCATGTCCGGAAGTGATTATCAATTGGAGCGCACGGCAAAAAAAAAAAAAAAAACACGCAAGTTATTGCATGTCCGCATGCATTTAGTGTATAATATGTATAATATACTGACTAAAGGTTAGGGTTAGTATTACGGTAACCATGGTTACAAAATATATACATTTAAGATACTTTTCGTTCAAATTGCTTGAATCCGGTATATACCGGAGTCTGTAATTTATACAGGCGCTCCAGGTCTGCATTGAGTTACAGAAATAATATATAGCAGAACTATGTTTTAATATATTTAATGCAACGAAGAGGTAATACACCCGCAGAACAATAATTATTCGACGTGGTTATAACCGATTTGGAGCGTTTAAGATATATCAAAACATGGTTTTACTGTTGTTGTTTTTTTTTGTACTTTGTTTTTGTCCTTCTTTGTTTTGTTTTATTTGTTGGGCTAAGGGTCACACCGACACAACTTGCGTCAATTCTGACATGTGCTTTATGAAAACAAGTAGACTGAATAGAGAGATACTATTTTATTTTACAGGTAAGGATCCGAATATAGAAGGTCAACGTGACGTTAACGTAACGTTAACGTTTCCGTGAGAATCAAATTAGGAGTGCGTAGACTTCTATTTATTATTACCTTTTCCAATAATTTATGAGAGTTTGAAATTTAACTGTAACACCATTTTTGATATATGATTTAAATTCTGAAAACAGTAGACCTGTATGGCTCCAAATAATATTCTAGCGTGTCGTTAGTATTATCCTGTTCGTGTTCTTTTCATATAAGAATTATTACTATATACATTGTCTGAAGACTTTATCGACCGTTCTAATGCTGTATTAATCCTTACCCTGCTAAATTTCTACAATGAACTTGTCCATCTTTAAATTTGGACAGTACCATTAACTGTTAAAAGGGGTGCTTGTCAAAAAGATACTGACTGAACGACGAACAGTGCAGATTATGATCAGACTGCACGGATGTGCTGGCTGATCATTATCTACACTGGTCGCAATGCAGAATCAATCATGTCCAGCATGATAAGGGTTAATGGGGATCTTTGTTTCATTTTTGGTTGCGGGTTTATCCCGCTACCAAAGTTAAGTGTATTTCTGACAATCATGTAGCATCTTTATTTGATCCCGCTACCAAAGTTAAGTGTATTTCTGACAATCATGTAGCATCTTTATTTGATTCAAATCACCCAAAGGAATTTGTTCATGTGCTCACAAAGTAGTCCATTCATGAACATGCGGATGAATTTACAGTGATCAAGGTTCTTATTCATCCTCTTTCCATTACACTGGCCATTAGATTATATAGATCTGTTAATGATTAGGTATTCCAGCCCATGGTTAAAATCACTGACTTCCAGCTGTTCATTTAAGGTCAGGCAGAGTTTATCTTAGATATGAGGCACATTAGTATTTGTTTCTATACTTGTATATCATAGATTGGCATTTAAAATGAAAATAACTCTAGCAAAACCCGCAACCACTAGACATCTCAGGGCTTTGATTGTTTTTGTAATGTCTTGGTTGTTCTATGGAAATTGGGTTGTGGGCGTGATGGTGTGTTTGTGGAAGATCAGATGTAGTGTTTATGGTGTTTCCTATAATATGTTTCTTTCTATTTTTTTTTAATTATAATTGCTATTATACTACCATATTTATATGGACTCTTTTCGTACATATATATGCACGTCCAAAATATATTTAGCAAATGGAGTTTTGCTGCAAATCTTCGTCTAATTACGACGTTGTTTCACCTTTACCTTGCTAAATTTCTAAAATGGACTGGTCCATCATTTAATATGGGCAGTACCATTTTTCATTCGAAGGGTCGTTTACTGAAAATTTACAGACTGAATAGCGAACAGTGCAGTTCTGATCTCGGTCTGCACTGGTCGCAAAAACAGAAGCAGTAGCCGCCAACGGGCTAATAAAGATTAAAATGACGGTAAAGCCCAAAGCCCAACCCATTTGTTGTTTTTATACTTTTATATATATATATATCACTGTATATTATGCATATGATAAAGATATGTAATAAAATATTATTAAAATGAAATTTACGAGGTCTTAACTAGCGACGTGCTAGAAAATTTAATTGAATATTTTTAATTATAGAAGTCGACTGGTAATTTGCATTTTTGAAATGCCCACTCGTAGTGAACCTAACGTTTCAGATTGTTAGGATAAACAAGAATGTAAAACGCTCCGATATTTTGATAATAGAGCTACTGCTTTTCACTATCTAACACCTGTATATGATAAGAGTGTGAGATTGCGGAAGAAGCAATAACTTTCACAACCGGACTAGGTGAGTCAAAAGCCAGTTCTCTCCCGTCCTTGTTAAGTTGACATAATTTTTGGAAAAAGTTCAAATTTTGAATATGATTAGTTATATCTAGGTGACTTTACATTGCAAAACTGGTTATTGTATGATCATGTAAACTCCTGATTACAGTGTTGATTTATTTAGACGTTTCTTTAATTACTTTCTGTACTAACATTCATGTGAACTTTCAATTGATGTGAAATAAATAATGACATTCTAGACATGTAATTGTTGTCTTTCTATTACCACTTACTAGTACCTAGTAATTTAATCATATTTTATTACTCTTTGATATGAAGTTATAACATTAACAATTTCAACATATATAATCAAAGGGCAAAAGGGTCGGACAACAAGTTTTGACAACATTAGGGACTGTCCTTCCCTTTACCTAGTGTATCAAACTAAGTTATATTAGTTTACTAGTATTTTTTGTGTATCTAACGTCTAGCGGAAAAATAAACATTTTATGAGCCGCGCCATGAGAAAACCAACATAGTGGCTTTGCGACCAGCATGGATCCAGACCAGCCTGCGCATCCGCGCAGTCTGGTGAGGATCCATGCTGTTCGCTTTCAAAGCCTATTACAATTAGAGAAACCGTTAGTGAACAGCATGGATCCTGACCAGAATGCACGGATGCGCAGGCTGGTCTAGATCGGTGTGGATCCATGCTGGTCACAAAGCCACTATGTTGGTTTTCTCATGGCGCGGCTCATATGTTATTCAATGGGCTCGAAACGATTGCTTAAGTTATTCCACAAGATTGGTAGTCCGAACATTTTTAGGGAAAATATGGGTAGGTTTAGCTGGGTAGCCCACCATTGATCCCACGTCCCAAAAATACGAAACCGCTCCTACGCCAATGACTCCATGAAGATAAACTATTTTTTATTAGTTGACCTATATTATCAAAATCTCGAATCTCAATTAAAGGCTTGCCAGCATATATAAACTTAGATTGTAAAAAACATTGTGACTAGACAACTTAAAAAAATTTGTCTTAAAAAGTTACGATCTGAATCGAGAACCTGTTTTCTCTGTCAATCATTAATAGATCGATCTTATTTTCTACAAAAAAGTCAGTTTCGGGAATTACTTTATATCACTGCACTTGTCACAAGATCTCGAGAAAACCTATGATCTGAGATGAATCCTAGATTCTCAGTCAAATAATGATGGTGTTTAATAAAGCTTAGGTTCTGGAATCATTGTACATATCTGCACTTGAGAACTTTTATGAGAACCTGTTTCTGGATCAAAAACTAGTTGCTCGATCAATAGTTAGACTCTCAGTCGGGATCTTAGGTGTTGAGTCGAATACATAATTTTTACTATTCATTATCATATTAAACAAGGCATCGAAGAGCCATGAATGAATAGTTAATGACATGACGGTCAACAAATCTTTTCATGTCAACGAATTCCTTCAGATCATAGCTCACAAAATAAGCCATAATAGACATTGAGCTATCAATTAACCCCCTCCCACCCCTAGAGATTTTTTCTATACTTTTATTTTCTACAAATATGCAGCTAGATGTGTCATTCGAAGAATTCTGCCATCTGGCTGTCGTGTTCTTTGTACGTTACAGCTCATGTTTACGTTAGCATTAAGATGTTTAAGGAAAATACAGACTGACACTATTGTTCGTCATAAATAGTGTACAAATTACATTACATAGAAGTGTATTTTTTTTTGTCACAAAAGTGGCACTGAGATTGTAATTTACAGTACCAAGTATACGTTACCAAAGTATTGCCATTAAATTATTATTAAAATTGAATGTATAATCCATTTGGAATTTCTCTACAATATACTTTTTGGAAAGTATAGGGTTGGAAGCATCATTCAATGAAATCTGCTATCTGACTTTCAGATTCTTTGTCCGTTACAGTCTGTTTTATACGATATCATTAATATGTTTATGTAAACTACTGACTGGCACTATTGCTCTTTATAATTGGTCTAAAAACTACACAAGGTGTCATGTAGATAGAAGAGCGGACGCAGTGGTCCAGTGGTAGAAATTTTTGACTACAAAACCAGGGGTTGTAAGTTCAAGCCCTCGCTCCTCCAACTAAAAGCATTACCATTGATATAAGAATCCCGTGTGTGTGGGCTTTACACCAGTCATGCTAAAGAACCAGGGAAGCTTCTGGAATTGGAGCGTCTCTTCCGTGTCTTATTCTGTCCTCCAACAAACGTAACTAACACTCTTCTGGAGGAGATGCCTGTGTTGTTTACCGTTGGCGACTAGAAATAAGCTTACAAACAAACAAACAAACAAACAAACAATGTATATTTATTTATTTATTTTGTTAGGTTTAACGTCGCACCGACACAATTATAGGTCATATGGCGATTTTCCAGCTTTGACGGTGGAGGAAGACCTCAGGTGCCCCTCCGTGCATTATTTCATCACGAGCGGGCACCTGGGTAGAAACACCGACCTTCCGTAAGCCAGCTGGATGGCTTCCTCACATGAAGAATTCAACGCCCCGTGTTAGGCTCGAACCCACATCGATGAGGGGCGAGTGATTTGAAGTCAGCGACCTTAACCACTCGGCCAAGGAGGCCCCAACAATGTATATAGACAAAATATACAAACATATCTAACCACCTCTAATGGGAATGTAATTTACACTACAAAGTGTGCGTCTGGTTAAATTATTATTAAATGATAGATAATTGTTATCAGAATTGTTAGGAGGTAGAAGTTGTTGTTATATCAGATTGGAATTTAACAAATGTCGTTGTTATAATATGTCTAATGAAAAATATGAAAATAGATTGACGATGTATAATTGAAAAAATAACTTATGGTCTGTTGATTATCAGTTATTCACACTGTAATATTTACATTCGCCCTATTCTTTTCCATTGAAACTTTTGACGAACAGCAAAAGAAATCGCTGTTTAGTGATAACCGACCGCTGTTTTGAGGACGTCCGCGTATAGCCAGGGAGAACGTTCCTTAGATGACGTCGCAGTTGTTCCATCTGGTGAACAGAATGGCCGGGAGTCTGATTTTAATGTTAAATGTCACAAAATATGTGCAATTTATACTATTATCTTGTTTTCAAATGGAAAGGAAATATATAACGTAAATATAAGAAATGAAACTATTTTTTCGGTGTTCATGCGAATAGGATCGGCAAATTTTACATGAATCGCTGGATTTGCCTATCCTATTCTGTCGTTCATTTCGCGCGATTCGTGTTTAATTTGCCGATCCTATTCTGTCGTTCATTTCGCATGAACACCGAAAAAAAAAAGCATTTCATTTCTTAAATATATTTCAAAGAAGTAAAACATAGTTTAGTTTAGTTAATTCTTTTATTATTTCTCGTCTGTATACATCATATACATACAACACAAACAATTTAACATTATACAGTATACAGCGGCTCTATACAGAACTACAAGAGACAAATACATGCATACATAAAACGTTTCATTCGATACAAAACATATGAGAATATCGCGAAATGCTTTGGTCAAACAGGTAGGTATATTTCAGTATAAAATACGTAAATTAAAAAATACATGGATCTAGTCGAAGCAGAAACTATATTTAACCCTCGATCAAAGGCAGCTCGTGTTATCTTCCTTACAGAGACTTACAGTCTCAAGTTGATCACGTGATATGAACACTTACCCTGCTAAATTTCTACTCTATTCTAATCTTTCAATTTGGACAGTACTATTAACTGTTAAAAGACATGCTTACCAAAAAGATACTGACTGAATTGCGAACAGTGCAGATCTTGATCAGACTGCAAGAACGTGCAGGCTGATCATGATCTACACTGGTCGCAAAGACAGAATAAATCGTGTCCAGCATGATAAGGGTTACATCTGCCCCATTCTTATGTCTGAGTTGATCAGTATGTTATGTGGACAGTGGGAATCAAATTTATGATTCTTGGCTGAACATATCGAAGAGTTACTATTAAACACTGACACTGACAGATAACACTTTTTTCAAGATACAATATTCTTTGATTGATTGCAGAAATCTTAAATTCTGCGCAAATGTTGCGGATGAGTCATGTTCTGTTTGATCAGGCGATTGGATCATAAAACTTCTTGTGGTCATTGCAAATACATTCCGTGAGGACCTCATATACACGTTATAGTAATAAGAGCAAGTTTTTATGAAAAAAACGTTGCATAATTATGACAGTATATATAAGACGGTGACGCATTGAAAAAAAAACTAAGAAACGAAGTCTGTCGGAAATTTATGTTACAGCAAAAGATATCACACCAACAGATATGCCTCAAATTTTGCATAATGGTAGGATAAATTAAATTTAGGCCACTTAAACATTTTGCGTGTCTCATATAATAGTATTGAATAGTCTACAATAATAATTATCTGTCAGGTTTGATGAATCGCTTGTAGATATACACAGGAAAGAAACCATACCTGTTACGATTTTTCAGACTATTGACACAAAGCAATTCATATAATTTTCTAATAACTGATATTTCTAGCTATCCTCCCGTAAAAGTGTACCATTTCCGAGTTTTTATAGGCTTTATTTAAATTTTCACAATCTTCAGTATAATTTACACATTTAGATCGGTCACTATAAACAAATAAGTGACTGTTTTGTAACAGTACCTCATCGACATGTGATTAACATTGCAACATACCCCTTTTGGAGCGACAGCCCCATGTGAATGTTTCCAAAACATGACTTGCTGTTCTTAGTATCACATTTCTAATTTACATGCAACAGCTTTTCATATAAAAAAACCCCAACTAATCAGAAACAGACAAATTCTGTATAACCGCATCCTTGCTAATTATTTGGTAAGAATGTACACCATCCAAAAGCAAAGAACTGGTGAACGTTACCTTTGATTTACAAAAAATATTACTTCTGGTCTTAGATCTATACTTAACAAAAATCTTGTTCAAACTTAGGAGAGAGTGAAGTATTCAAGTCCCTTAAATATTCATTGACAAGAATAACATGCTTATTTAAAGAACTATCTTCTATATTTGGTCTGTCGAAATTACCTCTATTCTTGTTCCACTGGCTGCAGAAAATAGGTGGTACTTCAAGAATTCCAACATCAAAATTGTTGGAATGACCAACTGAGGCAGGTTTGTCCAAGTCAGGTTGAAGATGAACTTTGTTATCCCCAACGGAATGAAACCTGTGGAAGACGTAACGATGACCATGTTTATCTGGCACCTCGGTCAGATCACAGATAAAATGCCAGAATAAAACAATGGTTTTCTGCAATAAGATGTTCAATCTTACTGATCAGATATTAAACACCATCATGAGTAGCTCTACCCTTGAAGCAGCAGAAATCAATGTTTGAAATATTTAACAAGGAAGATACTACAGCATGTTCAGTTTGCAAATATTTACCTTTGCTATCGGGAAGAATTATAAACCTTCAATACCTGACTGTGACTAAAAAAAGACATTGAAAGCCTGTGATAAATTACAGACTCAGGTCAATAACATTCTCATCCATCAGAGGTTCGCCAAAATCCCGAGACGAACTCATCCGGGGAACCATCGTAGACCTCTGTCAATAACGGATTAAAGCAATTTAAATGAAAAGTATCTTTAATGTATATATTTTGTAATCATGGTAATCCTAACCCTAACCTTCATTCAGTATATTGTACACGTTACGGTATATTGTACACGTTATACACTAAATGCATGCGGACATACAACTTGCGTATTTTTGTCGTGCGTTCCGATTGATAATCACTTCCGGACATGCGCAGAAGACCGCTCCAGGTCTGTAGTGAGCAACATCTTTTATACTTCAGGTGATTTGGAACGTCCTGGATTAGACTCGGGAAATTTTTCAATTGGACGAAACGGACGATTGCTTTCAACACTCTCAATAAAAATTTACAAGAGAAATTTATAAATTACAAAATCGAAATTTAAAGAATTACTAGAAGGAAAAGTAGAGAGTAGTTAATATTTAAAATGAATAAGGCAGTCTGAAAGACAGCTAAATCCCCCGCCACTGCTATGGATAGTGAAAGGGTACAAACTGATTTTAGCTGTACATTGACCTTGAAACTGGAACCGTGTGCTGACTATGAATGTGCAAGTCTTGATGAAAGATGATCATTGAACCAAATTTCATGAAAAATCCTTAAGGGGTTTAGAGATACAGAGCTGAAAACCTTGGACCTTCAGTTGTGACATGACCTTGAGTTTGAATGGCTGACTCATGAGTTCTGTAATGAGTGACATTTGACAAGTTTGATTTTTCATCCTGTCAAAGGGGTTATAGAAGATACAGATGTGGACAACCAAATGGGAAGCTCAAAACCTCGATCACTTAGTTGTGACTAACTTGAGCTGGCATGGTTGACTTTAATTTCTGCATCATCGTCTGATAGGTTTATCATCTGACCTAATGTTTTATAAAATTCCTTCAAGGGTTAGCCCAGAGTATAAGCGACACAAATGGAAGGTCATATAAATTTCTGACCCTAAGTTTGTGCCTTGATATTGAGCGGCCAATGACTTGAGACTCATAAGTTCTGCAATCGAAGTTTGATGAGGTGACGTTGACCAAGTTTGATTGAAAATCTGCCAAGGGGTTTAGGAGTATAGAGCGGACACAAATGAAGCCAAACATTTGACCATAGTTGTGACCTTGACTTGAGCCGGTCAAGACTGCATCATGGGTTTCTGCCCATCGTTTGATGAGGTGATCATTTGACCCAAGTTTTATAAAATTCCTTCAAGGTGTTTAAGAGATATAGAGCGGACACAAAATGGAAGGCTCAAACATTTGACCCTAAGTTGTGACCTTGACCTTGAGCCGGCATGGCTGACTCATGGGTTTTGCACATCGTCTTGATGAGGTGATCATTTGACCCAAGTTTTATAAAATTCCTTCAAGGGGTTTAGGAGATATAGAGCGGGCACAAAATGGCAGGCTCAAACCTTTGACCTTGAGTTGTGACCTTGACCTTGAACCGACAAGGTTGACTCATGGGTTCTGCACATCGTCTTGATGAGGTGATCATTTGACCCAAGTTTCATGAAAATCCTTCAAGGGGTTTAGGAGATATGGACCGGACACGATTTTGTTACGGACGGAAGGACGGAAGGACGGACAGACGGTAGGAAGGACGGACGGACGGAAAGACGGACGCAGACCATTCCTATAATCCCTCCGCCACGGCGGGGGATTAAAAAGAAATGAAGGAAAAGTTTGAAGTCTAAGCTTAATGGACTCGCCAGGGCAAATAGAAATTCAAAAATGGTAAGTTTGCAAACTCTAAATATTAAGATTATCAATTGCCAAAATCTGAAGAAAATCCAGTGAGAAAACTATGCATGGTACTAATCGTCCCTGTGTAGTTTGTTGGAATCCCAACCAGTGGTATAGTAGAAGTCGCACATATATCAAAGAATTCAACTAATCGAGGGTCATATACACACACAAAGACAGACTGGAAAGAAGCATGGCCTGGATAAACATAACTCGGTCTGGCAATGGTAATTCATTAAGAGTTTGTGAATGCGCAAAACCCAGACCACGAGCTTAAATGTCAAGGTCACACTTTGAGATCAAAGGTCAATAGTGATTTTTCATGTCTGGTCCATAACTTTGTCATTCATCAAAGGATTTTAGTATTAGTTGGTACAAACATTCTCCTAGATGAGACGACATGTCATGCGCAAAACCCGGACACTAAGCTCAAAGTTCTAGGTCAAACTTTGAGATCAAAGGCCATCGGGGTTATTTTCTTGTTTTGTCTGTAATTCAACAGTCCTTAAAGGGATTTTAATATTACTTGGCACAAATGTATCCCATAATAAGTCGAAATGAATGTCAGGCCCAGCACCCAGACCCGTAGCTCAAAGGTCGAGGTCACACTTGGAGGTCAAAGGTCAAGAGGGTTTTTCCCTGTATGATCGATATCTCTGTTATCCGTTAAGGGATTTTAATATTACTTGGCACAAATGTTTCCCATAATGAGACATGTCTACTTAATACCCTTAACCCTAAATCAAAGTTAAAGGTCACAGTCAGATGTCAAAGGTAAATAGTGTTTTGTTTCTTCCCTGGTCCATAACTCTGTCATCCATTAAGGGGTTTAATGTTCCTTGACACAAATGTACCCATATAATGAGACAATGTGTCATGTGCAATACCCAGACCCCTAGCTCAAAGGTCAAGATCACACTTAAAGGTCAAAAGTTAACATTGATATTTTCCTGCCTAATCTGTAAAATATTTTAATAAAAGCTCATGTGTCATATGAACCTAATTAAAAATAAATGTTGCTTTTTTCAGAATTTTCTCCCTTTCAAATTATGATTTCTTACATTTTGTTTTCATATTTTCCCATCAATTTTAAAATGAAATTTTATCAAAATTGAAATTAAATACTTTTTTTTTAAATTTATAGATGTAATACTAGTAATCATTCAACCACTGTAGATATTTGTATATGCAAATTTTAATCCAAATGTTGTGTTATAACGTATTGTATATATAGTAAAATATTTTTCAACATCATTTAAAGATAGCAGATCATTATGTTACACTGCAGTAGAGAAAATTAGGTGCCTTCCAGTAGGGGACTTTATATACTTCATTCACTTGTTCAAACACAGCTGTAATTGGTGTTCAATTGTAACGATAACATTATCAAAAATCATCGACATAATTATAATATATTCTAATATGCTTGTCTCTGTTAAAATACTCTTATGCTAGAATGACGTCACGTTAACGTGCGGTGACGCCAAAAATTTTGTTGCGATCAAGAAAGAGCGCTTCTACATTTTATCTAGTGTTTGAGATCAAGGGCATATTAGAATCGAAATAATTTATAGCACAAGCGCCCTCGTGAAATTATTACGCCCGACGTATAACCACCCATCGTGCATAAATAGTGTTAAAGCACTCTTTTGCTATAAATTATTTCTTAATTATTTTTTTGACAAATGCATCACGAATAAATTTTTTCAGTTGAACAAGATAATCTGTTGTGCTACTCTGCTTGCGAAATTGCTTTGAAAGTTTGTTATTTGATCACGTGACTAGTCTTGAATTAACCATGCGTTCTAGTGTCGGTGTATAGTTATTTGGGTTCGTGTTATCTTTCCCGTGTTTTGGTATTGGAATAATATAGCGGCTTTCCAAGAATCTGGAAAAATTCCAGTTTTCCATGTAATGTTCTAAATTTCGAGGAAGAGCTCCGATGATTCTTGTTGTATGTGTTTAAAAGTTAATAGTGGATTTGGTCTGGACCAGCTGCAGAATCGTGACATTTCTCAAGAGACTCAAGCAATTCTGAAAGTAAAAAAAATGTTTATTATAATATTCAGCATTATTTGAACTAAAATTTAAAGTCTTATGTTTCTTTAGGTGATTTAATATTTTGAATACGTTGATCATAATTGTTTGACGAGGGTTTCTTTTTTCTTTCTTTCCTTCTTCTTTTTTCTTTTTTTGAGGTTTTCTGTTACCACTAATTTTGCAAATACTATCCCAAACTTCCAAACTTTATAACTAGGGATTGGAATTTAGTTTAGAAACATATGATTGCCAAGACGTTTTCTTTGCTTGTTTCATTGTTCTGCACGCTTTTACCCTCAGAATTTTAACTGATTGTAGACTCTAGATTTTCTTTTGTTGGTCTTATATTGAATTTTTAATGGCAGCTCTACGTTTTCGAAAAGCGGTCTTACAATCATCATTATATTACGGTTTATTTTTATGTTTAATATTTTTTGAAGTTTTCGGAAATGACTTGTCAGCAGTATTAGATAGAATAAAAGAAAACCGATCAACAGGATCATAAATATTTGTTAAATTCTCCATAGTCAAATAATTTTGACATATCGTTTGAAACTGCTCCCATTTAGCTTTATTAAATTCAAAATATGAAGGGTGATCTGAAGGCGGATGAGAAGTATTTGAAACAATAATTGGTAAATGGTCATTGCCATACAAGTCATCTAGCATTTTCCATTCCAAATCAAGACAAATGTTCGGTTGACAATTTGTCAAATCAAGAAAAAAGGTTACCTTTCCCAGGATTAAGATATCGTTTTGATTTATCATTTAATTAACAGAGTGCATTTCCTTCAATAAATGTTTCAATAATTTGACCTCTAGTGTTTCTGTCAGAACAGCCCTAAACTCATGATGACCATTAAAATGGCTTTAATAATGGCTTTAATATATCAAAATATTCAAGATAAAGAAGTTCGGAGGTATATCTATGGAGCAGAAAGTAATTGTACAATGTACATTTAATGCAACCGACGGAGTATTGGTAGTTAGACAATTTGTGCGTGGTCATGCACTACTAATAATGATTGATGTCCCAACAGAATGCATGTGGATTATAAAGTTATACATTGAGATATCTTAGATATTTTGTCGGTTTCCTTTAAAAAATTTCATTAAGGCACATAAGTGAGGGATTATATTTTGATAAGATGAGATTTTAATTAAAGTTAGTTTTAAATCCATGGCAATCCCACTGGATGATTTTAATTGACATCTAACATCTGTTTAAGATGGTAAACACAAATTTGAAGACTAGTAATTTGAACAATAGATTAGTGTTGCATTGACTCGGAAGGTTGGACCCTTGTGAACATCTCCCCCTTGAGGTTTTTGGTACATTTTGAACGATTGGTGGCAACGTTGGTTTAGCAGCTGCAGTCTGAACTTCAAGCGTTTACGTAGGTTTTGCTGCTTTTAATACGTCTGGGACAGGCACATAATATGTTTGCATAGATTCATCTTTGTAGTTTAATTTGTTTACGTTTGATTTTGTAATTGAAAAATAGGTTGATGAGGGTGATGTAGATATGAATTTAGCGTTGGCAATTGGCTAGTTTCCAGAAATCCGATTTCCAGTGTGAATTTGACATGGATTACCCGCTTTTCTTGTCTTGCAGTCCAGAAACTTGGCTGAATATTGCTCGCTGCAATTCACACAACGCAATGGACAACGACTGCAGGTGTCATACCCATGAGAATGGCCATTTTTTCTGCGCTTTGGGCAGATATACTCGCATTTTCAGTTCTTTTCGTTATGCATTAAATTAAAAACATTGTAGTAGCATTGACAACAATTTGGTGTATACGTACTGACTTTTGTACGAAGATATCCAACATTTACAAAAGAAGGAAGAAATGAAATGCCAAATGTTAGAATGAAGGTACTTGTATTGATCTCCTTGCCTAGTCGTTTGAGTTTGATACGTCTTGCAGCAGTGATATGTTGTGAAGTAAGTTCTTGCACAATTTTCTTCTCCGATACCCCGGCAAGGTCAGAACCGCGAAAACCCCCTCTTGAGGAATTCAGAGTAAAGTGTGCAATACACTTATATGGGTGATTGAAAAATGATGTTATACTAAGTAGATTCTGTGCGTAAACAGGTCCCCTGTACGCAGTTTCTTGACATATTTTGGACCACCAGCTACAACCCCTAGAGTTTTCTGAATTACGAAAGGAGAGATGTCTGTCATTTGAATGTTTCTTTGGTGGACTGAATCAGCAAAAATCTAAGGAAAGCAATGTTTGAGGTTAATGGCCGATGAGAAAAATTCTGACCTTCCGTGCCGTCAGAGTCTGTTTCGGTATGCGGTCGTTTATTTAGTATATATTTTTCATATTTACGGAGTCCAACAAAGGACCATGCAAACAGAGCGGATATCGAGATCATACATGTTCTGTAAGGAATACTGTAGTGATTTACTCGGCCAGGTATTTTGCAATCTTGTTTATATCATCAGCTGTAATGCAAAAATGCAATAAGGGGATTCAAGGGATTGCTATTTTACTCAACCAATTGACCATAAGCCATCGCCTTATAGGAAATACACTTTGGAATACATATTGCAATGAAGTGTTCAATAGTTTTGTGTGAACATACTGTAAAGTTTGCTGAACGAAGTAAAATATGACAGTAGAAGGAATTTGCCAAAAATACAGATAATTGTGCGATGTAGAAACGAAAACGTATAAATGCAATTTAATATGTAGAATAAAGAAGATGTAATAATGATTGAAGTGAGATTTCGTGGGAATTGGTATGAATAGCTGATTGATCGTATCGGGCCAATCGTCTGGACAGAATCAGAAGCAAATGATGTTTGTCGGCACCCTCACATGACAGAGAATGCATACATTAAAAACAATCAAACATCACCTCCCGGGGTTGCTACGGGGCATCTCAACATCCAGGACCCTCCTCTCCGGCTTACGGGCCGCCACACACGGCAAACGGGTAGCTCTATATTTTGGGGGAGTCGTACCCTTCTGCATTGAAATAAAGCCGGCATTTTCTGTCCCCTAGCCGGCAACGGAGGAAGATCTGAAAAGGATTTCCTGTTTAAGACAGATTGTATCATACTGCAGAATTTGACTTTTGGTTGTTATTGTAATCCTGGGTAATGCCTTTGACCTTGCACACTTTGTGGCGTTCCACATTGATAATATACACATAGCCATAGTTTTAGGACAAATAGCTACATACTGTACGTGCATCATTGTACCTCATTGACACTTTTAACCGGAAAATAGTCTTCTTTATCTACCTGAATTTAACCCACTTTGGTCTCCTGGTTCCTTTTCAAGTACTTATAAATATATTCCTTATAGAGAGTATTGCTTCATTTCTTGAAATGCCAGATTTGATACACTTGAATGACCTTGTAACCTAGGTCCAAAGCCTTATTCAATTCCAATGAGGTCCAAACCCAAAGAAGACCCTTTCCTCCTGTGAATGAGAACAAGTCTGATGTCCTTTTTTCGGTACAAAGTGTACACCATTTATGCTGCAATGCATTGGTAGGAAGTCACCTTTCATTGTAGCAAACCCCCGTATTTCTTTAGGTGTGTGGTATCTATTTCCTCCTGACTAGAATGACAGGGTGGTGGAGGGGATACTCTTTGTATTTCACATCCATGCATGTGCTTTATCTGTGATTCCGAAAAGGTGTTCCACAGGCGATTTAACCGTGTTTTGTCGGTAATGTCGACAGCTGTAGACAGGTCGAGTAGCACGAGGACAGTTTCAGAATTTTAGTTGAGAGGAACTGAGGATGTTATTCTGAACCTTTATCAAATCTGGTAGAGTTGAATGAAACATCATTCCTAGTGTTTTCAATTTAAGTAATGGAAAAGTCACAAGTTTTTTTCGCAAGTTGTTATTAGGAAGAATCGGAGGAAAGTCAGCAACTAGATTACCTCTAAGCAGATTATCTTGGCCAAGCCGTTGTAGTCTCTGCAACATGACTTTACCTTATTAGAGAAGCAATGGGTCCGGGCTAAAATGAGAAAATAGAAAGAAAAATAATGGAAAACCACATGTCGCCCATCACGTTATAAATGAAAATGTTGCAGGCTTGGTTTGATTGAGCCTGTTCATGGACGGTAGTGGAAATACAAGCTTCTACCCATGCACACTAGCCTCGGGTAGAGCAGAACTTAACATTTACACATATTAACAAGTACTGAAATAAAATCAAGAGACACCCCTAGGGTCATTCATACGGTGGTGTACATTAAACCTTCAACGATGCACAGAGTGCGATTCCGTGCGAATCGATGTATGGTTCCCAGTCAAAATAATGAGTTTGCCCTAAATGAGAAAACAATGGACAAATTGGATTTAGAGAGGGAATCTTAGGTATTGAAGCCTGCATATCAGAGAAATTGCCAAAAGACAAAATTGAAAAGCAGGCAACATAGTCTAGGGGTGATTAAACAATACCCAAGGCTATCAAGTTTATTCACGGTAGTGCATTGGTCTCTGTAAAGTTGATGATTGATTGTAAGTTTGGATGTACGCCATTTCCACTCAAAGCTGCGTTTAAATGTTTTGCACAATCACAAGAGCATGTAAGCAATAACAGGTAGGTCGAAGCACGATAGTGTTTGGCACCCACTAGCTGATCCGTGTCTGTATCTATTGGAAATATATTTTGTGCATGGACGCAGAAATGTCCAGATTGAAAACATCTTACGTCAATAGAGCGTTGTTTCCGAAACCGTCTTCCGCACCGTAGATGCATAACTATCATGAGATATAGTACAATTTTTACCAGAAAGACATGGATCGATGACTTCGACATGTTGATGCATACCAAATGACTGAAGAACACTGGTAAATATTACAGTATCCAAATCTGATAGAATATCGAGATTGATAGATTTAACACTTTCATATGTTAAAGGAAGGTTAGCATATCTATTGATAAAGTCAAAAGCATAGTCTTATCATCACCACAAAATCATCCTTGCTTTTATTATATTGTAAATTAGCATGACCAATAAATGAGGTAGATAAATCATCTTAACCAGGATACTGTCATAATGATGAAGGACAACCATTCGTAAATAACAGCAATCATGTATTTGTTTTAGTAACAAATGTAATAATAAAACAAATATTTACCGTCACCAACATGAAAATCGTCCTATTCAGCTTCACAATGCTGATCGTCCTTACCATAAGCCGTCTTCGCCATCATCATCGGCGTTCTTTTGATGCCCATCATCATCGGCGTCATTTTGATGCCCATCATCATCGGCGTCCTTTTTATGTACATCATCATCGGCGTCATTTTGATGTCCATCATCATCGGCGTCCTTTTGATGTACATCATCATCGGCGTTCTTTTGATGTCCATCATCATCCTTTTGATGTACATCATCATCGGGGTCCTTTTGATGCACATCATCACCGGCGTCCTTTTGATGTACATGAAGCTACCAAAATTTATTGCATTAAACTTACAATTATCAAATTCAACAACAACATCATAAAAAACCATGACTGACAGCATGGTTAGCATCATCACTTTTAAAGTATTCAACTAAGAGTAGCAATAACCAGAAAAAAAAATCAATCTTGACATTTCTTGCACATTCGAAAGTTATCCATCCAATGTAAAATCATTATTTTTGTATTTTAATCGTAAATGAGTCAGTAACGGAAAAAATATAATGTTGTTAATAGGTGGACGGATAGCTCAGTGGTTTGCACACTGGCCTTCCAATCCTGAGGTCGGGGTTCGATCCCCGGCAGCTACTCTGGAATTTTCAGAAACGCTTTTCAGTGTTTCCCACCCAACTAGAGGTGTACTGGTCAGGAACCCAGGCAATCCTTGCGTGTATCAGTGCTATACACTGGGCACGTTAAAGAACCAGGCTGTCTATTCGCAACGAGCTAGGCTAAGTTAGCCGGACAAGCCTGTATCTGATTTCTGATCTCTCGATCGTGGGGGCTTTGTCTCACTCTGTCCCTCTGGTCAGATCGCTCGGTGTCTGTACAAGTAGAGGATGAATTATGCGCCCTGTGTGGCTGCATTTGAACTATGTAAAGCGCCTTTGAACGTGAAATTGATCATGAAAAGGGCGCTTTATAAATCTGGTATAATAATAATAATAATAATAGACTATTTGATACTTGCCAGTATATTTAATTTTCAAATATCATGCTGGAGAACAGGACCTAAGCTTTGTTTTCCTTTTAAAATGACTGTACAATCTCTATTAGCATTTGATAAAGAAAATTGTATTCAGTTAAACCAACACTGCTAAAGACAACCGTCAGAATTGACACTCGAATAAGACGTACTTAAAAGCTATCATTTTCTTTTCCCATTTAAGGTTTTAAACACGCATCGAGGAACCATACTTCATTCAAATAAAATACAAGAGGGCCATGATGACCCTATATGGCTTACCTGAGTTTAATTGCTTGCTTGAACAAATTACATTGCAAAAGCTTCGGAAACAAAAAACTAGGTGAGTAGGTCATGATAAACATTATTCAAGATAATACTGAAATCGATTATAAATTATAGAGATGAGTATTACAATTTGTATCAAAAGTTATAGAATGTGTGTTTAAAAAATTATACAGGTGGTCCAAATTACTACATTGTAACTTCAGAGCCAAGAAAGTAGGTCAGTAGGTCATGATTTAGACTATTCAAGATAAGTATTGAAATCTATATCAAACATTATATATGTGGTCCAAATCTCTTTGTTGTAGCCTCAAGAACAAGGAAGTAGGTCAATAAATCAGGGTTAACAACAATAAAGATGAGTATTGAAGTTATAAACGTGGTCCAGATTTCTGTTTTGTACCTTCAAAAACAAGAAAGTAGGTCAGTAGATCATGATTAAGACTATGCAAGATGGGTATTGAAATCTGTATCAAAACTTATACATGTGGTCCAAATTTCTATGCCTTAACTTAAAAAAAGTAGGTTAGTAGGTCAAGATTAAGACTATTCAACGTAAGCATTGAAATCTGTGTTAAACATTATATTTGTGGTCCAAATTTCTTTGTACTTGCTTCAAAAACAAATGTCTATGTAAAACAATGAACCGCCCGGATGTGGCCTATATTGACTCAGGGTCATAATTTGAACAATCTTGGTAGAGAACTACTAGAACATGCCACATATTAAATATCTAAGCTTTGGGCCTTATGGTTTCAGAAAAGATATTTTAAAGGTTCCTAAAATAAGCCAATGTAAAAACTGTTGACCTCGGGTCGCAGTCACTTTTGACCCCAGGGTCATTATTTGGATCAACCTGATAGTTGACTACTAGACAATACTAAGCATCAAATATCTAAGTTCTGGGCGTTTTAGTTCTGGACAAGAAGACTTTTAAGATTGTTCCTATATAAGTCAATGTAAAAAGGGACCACCGGGGCTTGGCATATATTGACCCCAGGGTCATGATTTGTACACGCCACAGACTTTATATCTAAGCTCTTGGCTTTATGGGTTAAGACAAGAATATATATTTTAAAAGGATTTTCCCTATACAAGCCTATTTAAACCATGTGTCCCCCCACCCCCGGGCGGGGCCAAATTGAATCCCTTGGGAATAATTTGAATAATTTTGGTAAAGAACTACTAAACGATGCTACACACCAAATATCAAAGCCTTAGCCCGTGTGGTTTTGTACAAGAAGTTTTCCGTATATAAGTATATATACATCATTAAATTCCCAACGCGGGGCTATATTTGACACTAGGGAATAATTTGAACAATCCTGGCAGAGGACCGAGAACTTATGGTAATACAATTTATGTGCAAGATTTGTTAAAATGCAATCATAAATGAATCTGTTTTTGTGCAGCCAAGGCCAAAATAGCCCTTTCAGGGCCCGTACCTCTGGAACCCATTGCGGAATATGGCTTGTTCAAGAAAGGAACCGAGATATTATGATGATATAAGTTGTGCGCATGTTTGGTTATAATCCAATCATAAATGAAACTGCTATTGTGCAGACCAGACCAAAATAGCCAATTTCTGGCCGTAACTCTGAAACTCATAATGGAATATTGCTGTTTTAAGAAATGAACCGAGATCTTATGGTGATACAAGCTGTGTGCAAATTTGGTTAAATCAAATCATGAATAAAACAACTATCGTGCAGACTAGACCAAAAAAGCCAATTTTTGCCTTTCAGGGGCTGTAACTTCTGGTGGGAGAAAGCTGGTTCAAAGAAGGAAACAAGATCTTATAGTGACACAAGTTGCGTGCAAGTTTGGTCAAAACCAAAATCAAAACATAAATGAAACCACTATTATGCAGACAAGAAATAATTGTTGACAGACGGACGATGCAAGACGAACATCAAGTGGTAACAAAAGCTCATCTTGAGCCTTTGGCTCAGGTGAGCTACAAAAATGAATAAATAAAGCATTTTTGTTTATTTACCAAGGCTAGTCTTACAGGTTTGACTGTACATTCAGTATGAAAATGTTCGCTTTTATCCTAAATCATAAAAAAATCTACATGACAGATAGGACATGACTTTGACCATGAATTAAATATGTAGTCCTTAGTTGATTTAAGGTTCAGGTAAAGTATTTTGAAACTGCCCCACAGGTGATTGTTTTGTTTTATGTTTTCATGCTTCATGAGTATTTGTTTTTCATAAAATGCAAAACAAACTGTTCAGAATAAGCAGAAGTATCTTTCAAGAGAAGGTATTCTGTTTGGAATTGTGATAGAATTTTCTCTCGTATCACATGTACATGTACTTTGCTTGTGCACATTCTGTTTGTTAGGAAATATCAAACTTCTTTTTCAAAACGATTTCGACCCTATGTATATAATTATTGTGTGTCTAACATACATCTCAAGTTCTCCCCAGTGTTGAAATTGTTGCAACACATGTGTACATTTCAAAACGTTGTAAAGATTGCAAAATGAAAATAGAGCTGTCAAAATTACAAAATACTCCTTTGTTTCAGAAAATGTAAAAGTTAACCATAAATCATTATGGGAGTATCAGGATAAATATGTTACACACACAACCAAAACAAAGTATTAAATTCTATTGTATTTGCACACTAGTTACAATTTTGTAAACCTCTAAAATTGTTTTAAATTTGTTTGTGCAAATCTGCGAAAAACGTATGTGATCCGTGTGTACGCGACGCACTGTCTAATTGCCAATATATATAAATGGATTCTTGTTGTATAAATGCTTAAAAGGCGTGTTTAGTAAAACAATATGTAGATAGTGAGCATATATTTTATTCTAGATATTGATATCTTTAAAATATAAAAATCCGGATTCAAGGCTGACAATCACCTGTTCATACATAATCATTTAATTATGACCCATAGTGCAGGAAATGCTATATAGCATACAGAGGATTATTATTATCATCATATAGATTGAGCATATCATGATAATTTCGTATAAATATACATACTAGAGAGAGGCATTTGTACGTAAAATTTGATTTTTGTGATTTTTACGAATCTGACTACCGATTCAAAAGTCTTAATTTTCGATAACCATAACTATTACATCTTCTTTTCAAAAAATAGTTTCAAACCAAATGCACCAGTTATGTGTAATAGAACGACCCATTAAAATATTTGGCCATTAACCTATGTCTCTGCGGCGCAAGAATATATATTTGGCACTTACGTAGCATTAAAAAATGTAAGCACATGACTTATCTTGTTAGAACGTGATATACAGGGAAAAAGTGGTTCACATGCAAGAATTGAAATGTTTACGATGAGGCTGACACTATAATGAAATAAAATAGAATAAACTTCTAAGGCCTGTAATTAAATGAAAACACCACTTTAAATTACAGATAGTGTTTCATTCCATTGTGTGCGTTGGACATAGAAGCCTTCCTTCCGCGGTCATTCCTGTTTTTGTTATTTTGCTCATATCACGTCTGGTGCTATATAATGCCAAGTCTACTTTCCGTTTCATGCAAAACCGATTCGGAGCCTCCTATTCAGTTCAATTGTTCGTCTGATATTTTACTATCAGCTGACAGAGGTAAACTGTAAAAGCAGACATTTTCGTAAGGGTTTTATTTTCGCTATATTAGCGAGGCCCTACATCTCGCGAAATTAATCCTCGTGTAAAGGTTTAAACGTCGCGAACAAACTAAAAATTTCAAATTGCGAAATTTTTACATAATGAAAATATGTACTTTTACAATAAATTCTGGGACTTGTCAAAAGCTTCAAACAAATACCACTAGTCTAGAAGTAGAGCAAACTCCTAGATCTATATCGCCTGGGTCTAATGCAGATTATAGTTTTGTTCACGCAGATACGGGTTAGTGTCACAAACTGACATACGGGCCTCAATATATCTGTAGTTTAAATGCAGGTATTGCATCATCTTTTTTTGCAAATGTTTGAGTTATTGAGGTAAATGTCAGATTTTACGCATAAGATACCTCTCATGTTTTACTGTATTTTATAACTTAAATTTCTATGTAAATTTTATCAAATTCGGTTCAGTAATAAGAAAGAAGATATTTTTCAAACTTCAGTTATTTATGTTTCTATCCCCAAAACCACTATCACGGGTATTAAATTGTCCAATTTATATCCGCGCCAAAGTAATCGGATTTCAAGGCTATGTCGGGATCCCCGTGAAAATCGTAATGGTTAGAGTTCACGCCTATACCGTCAGTCCCGTGAAATCCAATATTTGGCGGGACGTAACCCTTCAAATAGACTGGACTAGATATCTTTATTACACAACGTTTTTGACAGGCTTTAGACGAAGTTATGTCAATTTGATTTTTCTTGGTAGAAATTTTGCTCGATCGAGGTAAGAAATTTATTTGTTAGATTTTTGTATAATATTTGAATTACGATTTTTATTCAGTAAATTTTTGTTAATTCTACAGAATTATGTAAACGTTTACTTTTCGGCAAGAGATTAGCTATATCAATTTTGTACAAAATATGCGCATTTATAATGGTAAAATGGGCGGAAAATTGTCATTGTTTTTATCAACATATTGAATATACTTTTTTCCAGACGATTTAGCAACCAAGTATTACCAAAATTTGATTTATGTTTTATTGGTTTAACCTGTAATACAGATAACTTTTGGCGTTAATATGAAATAAAGGCAAGGCTAGGTGGGTATGGTAAATGACCCTCTGTAAATTCATTCAACATGTACATTACTTGTATATCATTTTAAACATAGTATGAATGAATTTGTGATCATGTGAACTGCATTATATGACAATATTTCGTAAACACATCATCGAAGAAAAATCAATCAGTGACATACTTTACTCAAGTTACGTTACCTTTTCATTAAACTTGTTTTATTATTTCAAATCATCAGAAAGATTTTATTTTTAGGCAGATTTAAAATACAAATTACAATGAATTTTGCTGCAAAACATGAACAATAGTTTGTAATAGCATAATTATATCTATTTGTTATTAGTTTTGTTTGAGGACAGACTGTACGCAACTTATTTTACATGCTTTACTTTACCATTTCACTACACTTATCTATTGTATCATTATATTTATAAGATATTTCAAAAGTAAGTGACTGTGTATTTAGTTGATACTGTAGGTATGAAATATACAAACGTACTTGTAAAGTGTTGCTCTTTTTTATCTAACAACACTTATAAATACGTTACATTTATATCTGGTTTTACTTTGAAAAATATGTAGGAAAAGTATTGATTTACCGATATCAATATATTAAGAAATAATTATACAGTAAGTCGAAATTTATAAGCTGCCAGCCAATGTAAATGATTCTGACAGTCATATAATTATGTACAAGGTATGATCCGAAATTGCATGGCCTTTATTCATAAAATTTTATTCAAATAATATACCATACTGAAAATTGTATATTTATTTATATACTTTCATTTTTTATCTATTGTCTGCATGAGAATAGAATTTAGCAGTTTCGTCAAATTACATTTTCTTGTAAGAGTAACAAGTAAAAGCTGAAGTTGGGCAACCAAAAATAGTTGTAGTTCCACTGGAATTCAAAGGCACAAATATATTATGTATCAGCTGGAACATATTTGTGTAAGTAGGTTCACTGACTTGCTATGTCAATATGTAATACATACAGACTTTCAAAATTATACGCTTGTCTTCACATAAATTATAGAACGATACGTTATTTTGTACAGAGCTTATCAAAACTTTAAAAAATAAGATGTCCAAACCCTTTGAAAATACATAACATTACAGAAATAACAATGGCACTACGAAACTGTTCCCTGTGTTTCAAAACCTTACATTTTTTCTGATTTTTACAGCATTGTCAATATTAGGTACACACGCTTTAAATTTTGTAAATGAATTAAATAAATTTTGAATATTTTAGAAGAAGGTTTTTTCTAGTATATTTCTTCATTTTGGAGTTTTGACGAAAGTCTACCTAATTCTGGATCAACCCTCATTTTGTCAAAATATCAGTAAAACACACATTACAAGTCAAATCATGATATCAGAAATGTATGAAGGCATTCATGCAGTTAATAAAACGTATCCTGTAAAGAATCATATAATGTCATTATCCAAATTAGAAGAACAGACAAATAGCAAAGCTCGCCCGTATGTTTACTATTTATTCTATTCGTCCAGAACACTCAGTTATAACTATTGACAGTACAAGATCTGACCAAAACCTTAAGCATTATGATACAGTACTGTGCTTCAAGGTCAATGTCATAGGTGAGAACACTAGCCCTAATAACCATAATACACTGGCAATAGCACTTTTCAAAGCTTACTTTAGATTAAAATGTCATCAAATTCCATCAAGCTTTCAAGAAGTAACAGAAATCATGATGTCAGAAATATATATTTCTTGATAAAATATAATGCAGAAGATATATAAGTTATTTTGAAACATCGTATAAAGTCTATAAAAGTAACCGAGGCCCGGATCCAGGGCCGGACCGAGGGGGCCATGCCCTACCCCAAAGTTCCTAAAAAGTTACCTATACTCATCAAAGTTGCACCCAACTATTTTGGCAAAGAAATAATGCTTCTCAAAATTTAGATCAAAAAATGCATCAGAGACCATCATTTAATACCAATATTTCAAATTGTTTCAGGGGGAAAACTATAGACCAGAAAATGCTTAAGAGGCTGCCATTTCATACCTATATATAAAAAAAAATCCTTGGGGAGATCCTCCTGACCCCCCTTTCTTAACAGGGGCTGAGGGCGCAAATCCCGTACCTATCCTATCTCGCCCCCCCACCCCCACCCCCACATACACACAAACGCACACACATTCTTTTCCAAGGATAGACTGCAATATATTTAAGACTATTATTTTGATAGTTATTAAAATCTAAAAGAGGAAGCATAGGTCAAAGGACCAGAAAATATAACAACACTGCAGGAGTATGCATTCAATACTGACATAACTGACACAATATGATAATGGTTTAAGAAAGTTGGTCAACATATCAACATGTCTTTATTCCGTAAATCAGCTTTGATATTCAGTCTTAGTGATTATTATGTATACACTGTGTTAAATATTGTCATTATATAAAGAAATGAATTATTGAACAATATTACTTTTACATGTAAAATATGGAGAATATATATATGGTCATCTTGAAATTAAAGAGTTATGCCAGTATCTTGTTGATAAAAATTGTAAATTGGCGTTTTGGTACACATTTCGTAATGTAGGAATTTATCCTATATCGCCAAAATGTAACCCGCTTGGTTCTTCGTATGAATGGAAATTTTTCTGTCCGTCTTTTTTTCTTCATTCGAGCACCCTTTTCATTTTTGAAGACAGTGGGTTATGAAAATATCCCCGTTGAATGACCAGTTCCTATTGGTCACTCTTCTATAAGCTAATTGCCTATCAGGTTTCACTGTGTTTCGTCGCAGGCTTCAAATTTGTAGTGACGGGGAATCTTGGTAGCCATTTTGAATTTAGAGAATTGTCAGTAGAGCTACATCTGGTGTTAAATTGATATAAGGGCATTAAATTTCACATTTATGAACTGTATTCAATAAGATTTACAATAAAAGATGAAACTTTGGCAAATATTTTAGATATTTTGAAAATCTAAATTTTTGGCCAAATTATGTCAGTCATCTTGAATTGTGTCGGCCATTTTTAATATAGGCTTTCAAAGTTTTATTTTTTCGAAAATAAGATATAGATATTTCATAATCAAAACCCATTGTGCTTACTTTCAACATAAAATACTACTTAATAAACATTTTAATCAAGTCTAAGAAAATTGGCGGCCATCTTGGCGGCCATTTTCACTTTCAGACGCTATGCTGATATTGATGCTGGGGTCTCGATCAAAAATTTAGCGTAAGGTTTCAAAAAATTAACATGCAAAGTGATTTGCTTGTAGAATAATCTGAACGATTTTTTGTATTATCACTCTAACTATTATGCAGAGAATGGTGTTTATGCGGTAACGAGGCTCCTGCCTAAGCAGTTACCCAAGTGCCGAATATTCCTATTTTTACCCGCTGCCAGTGACTGATTCTTTTTTCGTGCATGCCTTATTCTTCAATTTGTAGAAGATATAAAGAAAAAAGAAGGTTTTTCTTTAAGTCGCTATCTTGTTATAGTAGCGTATGAATTTACGCATTCATTCATACCCCTAGGTTTAAAATGAGTTTTCTAGCACCGGAAAAGCATGGGCAAATCCTGTCCGGCATGCAAGAATGTTGTGTAAATCACATAAAAAAATCAAATAAATCATTCTTTTTTTGCAAAATTTAGGACCGTTGTAATGCTAAACTGAATAAAACTTGTCGGCCGTATGGAGGGTTTGTCGTTTATTGAAAGGACATGCCCATTCAGTCGTCTTTCTCACTGATGCACTGTCTGTCATGGAAGCTAACGATGAACAATAAAGCCCGGTACCTGTCCAGGAGAATGCAGAGCCTGAGTATAACCAGCAAAGTAGCTCTTCAGTGGATTCCATCTAATTGTTGACTTGCAAGCAATGAATAGGCACCCGACTGGCTAAACCAGGAGCTCAGTCAGAACAACCAACGACACCTGTGAGCTACAAGGGGAAAGTCACCATCATCAAGGCACTAACGGGACCAGTGATAGAGGAAGATGTTTTTCATCTCCTTGGTCGGTTTGAACAAGTGATGTTGGACAGGCTTCGCTCAGGGCACAACAAGCTCAATGCTCAATGCACAAGAAATACAGACTGGCACCATAACCAACCTGCCCATGTGATGAGGAAGATCAGACTACGGAGCATTATACTCAAGAGATGTAAAAGGCATTACCAGGAGCGAGCTTCGACTTAGATACATCAATCCACCAGAAACTGTACGGAGGCATTAAAAATTAGGTCAGTTAATCACCTTATTATGACGATGTGCAAAACTTATGAGTCAGCCAGGTCGGCTCAAGGTCAAGGTCACAACTCAATGTTAAAGTTCTGAGCCTTTCATTTCGTGTCCGCTCTGTATCTCCTAAACCCCTTGAAGGATAATCATGAAACTTGGATCAAATGATCTT
The DNA here is from genome assembly GCF_021730395.1 of Mercenaria mercenaria. NCBI lineage: Eukaryota > Metazoa > Mollusca > Bivalvia > Venerida > Veneridae > Mercenaria > Mercenaria mercenaria. The sequence goes on from NC_069372.1 coordinate 9,126,475, forward strand.
CTCATCAAGACAATGTGCAGAACTTATGACTCAGGCGTGTCGGCTCAAGGTCAAGGTCACAACTCAAGGTCAAAGGTTTGAGCTCTCTATCTCCTTAACCCCTTTAAGGATTTTCATGAAACTTGGGTCAAATGATCACCTCATCAAGACGATGTACAGTATTTATAGGTCAGCCATGTCAGTTCAAGGGCAAGATCACAGCTCAAGGTCAAAGGTTTACACTTTCACTATCCATAACAGGCGGGGTAATTACCTGTCTTTCAGACTGCCTTGTTAGCCTTGAAAAAGCGGGCTTTTTCGTCTAGTTCTCAAGCAGTCATTGCTAAGAGGAATGCATTTATTTCAAAGTTTTCTAAATCTCATAGAAGTTATCATGTAAATATAACTATGGCTGTTTGTAATAATGCTTTATATTTGTTGTGTATTTATTTTCTTGATTTGGAAATAATTAAGAAATGACTTATTTAAACTTTACAAGAATCCAAGATGGCTGCCAATTTCTTCTTCTGTCAATCTGTTTAACAACTGCATTTTGTTCATGTTCTATGCTTGTCACTAAAAACTGCTAATTGTTCACAGCATCCAAAGAAGCACCCACAAAGTGAACATGTTTGTATGTGTGAAGCCATCAGTCAACTGTATGGTATCGGTCACACAGACCTTAGTAAATATTTTTTCATGGAAACACAACTGATGATCAGATTTTTGTAATTTTACAAAGGCTCGCCTGCTTACTTTTATCTAGAAAATGGATATCGTGGGGTCAAGGTATTTGATCATCGGACGAGACTTATGTTCTCCATAAGAATTTGATGGAAGACGTTGTGTATGTAATCATTAGTCCTACACATCTGATTCGTAAGGGTAAGTGAAAAGTTACTGGCAGCTGGTACATCAAGCAGCATTGGCTAGGTTATCTGTCGACCAGTACATTGGTACATCAAGCAGCATTGGCTAGTTTAACTGACGGCTATTATATTTGTACATCAAGCAGCATTGGCTAGGTTAACTGCCGGCTATTATATTGGTACCTCAAGCATCATTGGCTAGATTAACTATCGGCCATTATATTGGTACATCAAGCAGCATTGACTAGGTTAACTGCCGGCCATTATATTGGTACATCAAGCAGCATTGGCTAGGTTAACTGCCGGCTATTATATTGGTACATCAAGCAGCATTGGCTAGATTAACTATCGGCCATTATATTGGTACCTCAAGCAGCATTGACTAGGTTAAGAGTCGGCCATTATATTGGTACATCAAGCAGCATTGGCTAGGTTAATTGCCGGCCATTATATTGGTACATCAAGCAGCATTGACTACGCTAACGGCCGGCCATTATATTGGTACATCAAGCAGCAGTGGCTAGGTTAACGGCCGGTCATTATATTGGTACATCAAGCAGCATTGGTTTGGTAAACTGCCGGCCATTATATTTGTACATCAAGCAGCATTGGCTAGGTTAACCGCCGGCCATAACATAATTGAAATACTAATGGAAAAAAAACAACACCAAATAAATCATCACAGCATTTATTGAACTTAATATAGCTTTCCAGTGAAATTCAGTTACTGTAGAAATGCAATATGCGGCTTTTGAAAGTGATGGTAGTACAAATCTATTGTAACCAAGAATGTGTACAAAGTTGATCTAGCAGGTGTTATACACTAGGTCATACTCTACCGCTTTTTTCACGCCATATACACGAAGCTTGCAGTTGTCGTAATAAATGTAGCAATCATTGTTCGCCCATTTCTGCATTAGTATGCATCTATTGTCGCTAATAGAGATTTTCAGCTTACTTCGACGCGTACTGCGGACCACGGACTGCGAACTTACTATAGGGGTTTTCTCAAACTGTATGTATGTTGGGTTTTTTTTGCAAAACTGAACAGCGGCGTATTTAGCATCCGGTTCTAATGCCGTTATACTGTTCCTATTTAAAATATCCGAGAAAAGACAGTTATAAGATTTAATATCCGTTGTATTGCATATATGAATTACCGATAATACATGTATTTTGTCTTACAAGCATTCATAACAGCGTGGGCGCATTTTTTTTTAAATATCCTTTTACCTTTTATACCTTTTTTATTAACGTATCTATTATATTCAAATCTTTCGACTACCGTATTTATAAACAAGACATCGCAAACTTATTCTTTTTTATCTGAAATGTAGCAACTTATTTAAATGCTTGTTGTCAATTTCGTGAGGTTCTAGCCAGTATTCGCTAGCAGCCAAAAAAGGCTGTTAATTCAACAATCAACATACCTTTTAATCAAGGATTTGAACCAATGACCGCCGGGTAAGGAGACAGACACTCTTCCCCTGTGCCGCAAGAGGTTCGCCTATTTAAGATCAGGGAATAAAACAACATTATGTTACAATTTAGTTGAATATTTGGTATCAAAGAAGGTATATAGTGATTTTGGAAACATAGTTTCGTACTAATGCACTCGGGTTGCTGAAATGCTATTGTACGACGCACAATTTTGAAAATGCACGATACGATGCGTGACAGTTTAATGCACCGCGGTAAAAATGTCTTACTTGGTATTATACATGTATATTCTGAACTATTTCAAACCCTACAAATTCATTTTTATACGGTACTGAATTCATTCAGTTTTCCCGGTCACGTTATCTTATCAGGATATAAAAGATGGCTACATTATAAATTATTAAACCAATATATATCGTGAGTTTTCATGAGTTTAAATCTTTGTCCAAGTTCCCCAAAACCGAGTATCTACACATACCATGTGTATGCATGTGTTCGAAAAGATGCAGGACTAAAAAAGGCTTTGTCAATGATAAAGGCTTGTCTCGACTACTAAGCTCACTCCAGCTGGCTTACGGAAGGTCGGTGGTTTTACCCAGGTGCCTGCTCGTGATGAATTAATGCACGGAGGGGCACCTGGGGTCTTCCTCCACCATTAAGCTGGAAAGTCGCTATATGACCTATCAAGTGTCGGTGCGACGTTAAGTCCAGAAAAAAAAACTGGTTGTATCAAATGACCACACAGAATTGCTCAAATGGTGTCAAAAATATAATTTCGTTGACAATTCTATGCATGCACTGGCCATAAATCAGTTTTTGTAATATGCTCGGAATATGACCTTGGACGCATCCCATGCCTAATATTCACAAAACAATTTTCGGTCTCCGCTGGGTTTTAGATTGACATTTTGACATCAAGTTTTAATGGTACTTAAAGATTAAATTCCATTTGAGACTGATAATTTATACTGAGTAGTCACATTAAGATAGTAAATTTAAAACAATTTTTAACATGCAATTCTGATATCAGATTATGAAAATACGAAGTGGCAATTTTTCCTTTTTTTGTCTCCAAACATATGCTGATACCTAACTAATTCAGGATGTTTTATCTAAAATATGGTCATGTATCGGATCCCGTTTCGACGGGGTTGAAAGATACATGTATGAGAACTTCCAATATGTTAAGACAAAGTGTTGAAATAAATCATTCAAGATATTTCAGTAAAACTTTTATTTTATCGGACACTAGATACAATTATCAAAATTAATGAAAAGCAATTACCTTTTTCGAACAGAATTCTACTAGAACACGGTATATATACTATACAACAAAAAATAAACGGACTTCCATTTCATTCAGGATGTTTTATCATTTTTTAACAATAATATTTTGTACTGCGTTTTTTTTATTATGTTACTAGGAAAAAACTAGTCTAGGAATTGTATGGACGGACACATATTAAATTTAGGAATCGCCGTTATCTTCAAATCCATGTTTCAAGTTGTATTATTAATGCATGAACATATTAAGGTAAATTATTATCGTAGTAAAGTGGGTTCACATGTCATATCGTTCGATTCGCACGGAGGTTAAGTAACGCCAGAAATGTCTCAAAATATAAAAACAAAATGTTAAAGCATACGGATAATTGAAGAACATGCTTAACGCAAGTAAAATGTGACAGAGTATTTATATGACACCAGAATATTGCAATTACGTGTTTTAGATGTAGCCTGTTTACTATCTATATATTTTCAAACGTATGTATTGTATAACAGCAGATAATCTCACAATACACTAATTTGTACAATGAAGGCAAAAGTTACAACACATATAGGTAAAAGAAACATATATACCCTAAGTATGTTTTCTGTTTTGCGAACCTTTAAATATTTTGAGAAAACCCCTACTGTAAGTACGCAGTCCGCTGTCCGTGTCGAAGTAAGTTGAAAATCTCTGTTACAAGCAGACAAACAAAAAGAACCTTCCATATTAATCTTTTTGTAATATTCACACACACCTTGATTAAGAACCTCTATCAGGCTTTGGGCAAAAAATCCTGCATATTGTCCTTCGTTAGTGCTACAGTCTGTAATAACAAATACATAAGATTTATTATATTAGTAAAATTTCATCAGTGAGCTAAATTTTACGAACTAATAGAATGACCAAGTTAGTGCAATTGTCTGAATAATTATACTAAAATATCTAGTCATCAGTCTTAAAATATTACGTATGTTTTGAGACTACAATCATAATGAATTCAACCTGAAATCAAGCAAGAAAAATGCTCTTAGCCAAAATGAAGATTTGCAAGACGCATTTTCAAAACTCGCGCACGGAATATCCGCACTAATACTATACGGACTTAATGAATGTAAATATCTGAAGCCCCCAAAATAACCGATACTTCATTATTTTGACATTAAACTATTGATTTTGATAAATTATATAAAATTTCATCTGCTTCAATTTGTTTCGAGTATTAAGTGAAATTATTTCGCAGTTTTAATGACTTTATGGCATACAAATTTTTCCATTATTGGTTAATCATTAACTGTGTCAGTAATACAGAACTTGGGGTTTGGTTTGCATCCATCCCCAACATTTAAAGCACATTTTAGGTTCTCATCAGAACAAAAACGATCGCTAGCGTATCATATCATATGTATTAACCTTTAGCCAGCTCGCGCCAAGTGATTCTGCCTTTGCGACCAGTGCGAACCAAGATCAGCCTGTACATCCGTGCAATCTGATCATGGTCTGGACTGTTCGCTATTCAGTCAGTAGATTTTCAGTTAACACCCCCTTGCATAATAAATGGTACTGCCCAAATTGAATGATAGACCAGTCCATTTTAGAAACGTAGCAGGGTGAAGATTAATAAATGACTCATGGAATAATGTCGTAATTTGAATCTACGAAAAGTCCTTATGATGTAAGTAGGATACTGATTTATGGAAGAATGTGAAGTATGTTCTTGCCGACCGACCAAATAATAATGGGATTTTATACCAAAAGTATGGGCAAATAAATACCAACAAGTATACCATGATTGACCATGTAAGTAATAAATAGACGATATTGTTTCATTTGATATCACAATTTTATTGATTTCGTTAACTATGATGAGGTTCACAGATCTTAAAGTGTAGTTTTGCTCGACATATTACTACCGTTTTTTTTAATGGTAGCGATTCTACAATACCTGACGATGTTAATAGTGTCCGAGTAATATAAGAGCATTAAAGTCCTGTTCCGCGGCTATTCAAAGTCTGTTGTGTGTATGCAACCCATAATAACAATAGGTAACAGTTAACGGCCACGCGGCACACTTTAGCAAAACCACCAAACTCCAACGCAGTGATCTCCCTTGCCGCTTCGCTCATTGATCACTGCCAACACAACATTCACGTGACCCTGGTTCATCACGTGATGTCAGATCGGTTAAAAAATTAACTTATATATTAATATGTCATTATGATATACCAAACTTTTGACAATAACATATCTTGGCCAGCAGGAAAATGTTCAAAAGCCTCCATCTGTTTCGGCTTGGGTCAAATGACAGCATTATAACAGTGAACGGCGTCAAAGATCAACGTCGACATACTCGTTTGTTTACTTTCAGTTTCGTTTCAGGATACTTACCGGTCGTGTAAATAAATACCAATTTTCATTCAGATTTTTTTTTATATTTCATTATGGAACATTCGCCTGTGCTAAAGGAAGTGTAAACTTCGACAACATTGGGGAAAAATAACTAAATAATCATATAACTAAAAGAAGTCCACTTAGCTGAATTTTAGCTAAAAACATTGTGTTGGCAGTGATCAATGAGCGAAGCGGCAAGGAAGATCACGTTGGAGTTTGCAACACCACAGGTATTTAGTATAGAATTTTATATAAAATAGACTCTATTTTGACAGGCGTCACTGTTCATAGTCAGGATTTTCATGCTTTTTCAGTGACAATTTAAGATTAAAAGGTAGGACTGGAGCAGGTCTTTAAGAGATGAAGTATTTTCTACGTATTAAGGGTTGAAATACTTGGGCATCGGTGAACCCACATTCAAGAATCTTTTTGCATTTCATATTTTGTGTCGGTTGGCATTCACAGATTCTGATAATGATCCTTATATTTTTGCCCGCTTATTCGATGATAATTTCATTATCCGTCAGTGCCGAACTAATCACATTTTACAGCATCGGATTCATCATCAGTTAGTGCCGTACCAATCACACTCCACAGCATAAACCTCATCAGTCAGTGACATCCTTATCAGACTCCTCCGCACCAATTTCCTCAGCTATCACCGCCGTACAAATCACACTCCTCAGCATCATCGATGTTATTGCCCGTTAGCGCCATACAAATCACATTCCTCAGCATCGATTTCATTGCCAGTCACTATCGTACTAATCCCAAACCTCTGCAACGATTTCATTATCCGTCAAAGCCGTACTAATCACACTCCTCATCATCGATATCATGATCTGTCAATGCTGTATTAATCACTAACCTCAGCATTGATTTCATTATCCGTCTGTACCGTAAAAATCACATTCCTCAACACTGATTTCATGATCAGCCAGTGCCATACTAATTACAAACCTCAGCATTGATTTCATTATTCGTTAACAACAAACAAATGACCTTTCTCAGCATCGATTTCAGCATCAATCTGCGATATTCTTATCACACTCTTCAGTACCGATTTCCTCAACGGTAAGTGTCGTACAAATCACATTCCTTAGGATAGATTTCATGATTAGTCAGTGCCGTACTAATCACAAACCTCAACGTCGATTTCATGATCAGTCAGTGCCATATTAATCACAAACCTCAACATTGATTATATCATCTGTCAGTGCCGTACAAATCACATTCCTGATCATCGATTTCATGATCAGTCGGAGCCGTAATAATCACAAACCTCAGCATCGATTTCATGATCAGCCAGTACCATACTAATTACAAACCTCAGCATTGATTTCATTATCCGTCAGTGACAATTAAATCACCTTTCTCAGCATCTAGTTCATCATCAGTCTGTGGAGTTCTTATCACTATCTTCAGTACCGATTTCCTCAACGGTCAGTGTCGTACAAATCACATTCCTCAATAAAGATTTCATGATCAGTCAGTGCCGTACTAATTACAAACCTCAACGTCGATTTCATTATCTCTCAGTGCCGTACAAATCACATACCTGATCATATATTTCATTATTAGTCAGTGCCGTACTAATCTCAAATCTCAACATTGATTTTATTATCTGTTAGTGCCGTACAAATCACATTCTTTCCCATCGATTTTATGAACAGTCAGTGACGTACAAATCACATTTCTGATCATCAATTTCATGATCAGTCAGTGCTGTACTAATCACAAACCTCAGCATCGATTTCATGATCAGTCGGTGCCGTACTAATCTCATTTCTCAGTATAAATTTGATTATCCGTCTATGCCTTAATAAGCACATTGCTTAGCATCGATTTCATCATCTTTCGGTGCCGAACTAATAATATTTTTCAACATCGATTTCATCATTAGTTAGTGCGGCTGCCGTACCAATCACAATCCTTAGCAGCAATTTTTTATCAGAGAGTGGATTATTATCACACTCCTCGGTAGCAATTTCCTTACCTGTCATCACCTTATTAATCACATTCCACAGCATCGATTTTATCATCAGCTAGTGCCGTACTTAGCATCGATTTCATTATACGCCAGTGCCGTATAAATCATATTCTATAGGCTTGTTTACCCGACCTTGCTAAATGAACATTTTTGTAGGGTTTTACGGTTTTACATCGCACCGACACAATTTAAGTCATACGGCGATTTTCCAGCTTTGATGGTGATGGAGGACCCTAGGTGCAATATTTCATCATGGGCGAGCACCTGGGTAGAACCACCAACCTTCCAGCTGGATGGCTTCCTTGCATTAAGAATTCAACGCCTCTTGATATTACGATTTTGGATGAGATATGCATATCAGATATCGCCTAACATTAACACATTAAAATGAAATGATATCAGCGGCTTATATTGATAAGATATCATTAACAAGGGAAAAAGTTAAAGAGATACCCTGAAATAATGAAAATAAGCCGCGGCTTATTTTAAATTTTCGTAAGGATTTGGTGGCTTATTATCGAGACCGGCTTATTTTTGAGTCCGGCGAACTTTTGAGTACATATATTCAGTAACCGTTTTAAAAACCGGCGTATTTTCGAGTACCGAAATACTTAAGATACGGATGTCATATTTTTTGCTTTTTATTTAGAGCATCGACGTCGGTAAATGAGATATCTGTTTTGTTACAATTTGTTACAATTTCTTATTGAAAATAATCCGATGCTAACAGATAATTACCCATTGAAAACTTTTGTCTGTCCTTACCAACAAATAAACCTATGATTTGTTCGCCCAACAAGTATGACTACTTACACAATACGTGATAAATACTGCATTGTGTTACAAGGACCGGTCATTTTTAATTAATAGAACAGACGTGACAACAAGTGTTTGAGACAGGAATTTTATTGTATTTAAAGTTTTTTTAATTTGTCCAGGGTTTTAAAAATCAGCACAACTTGCATTGTTAAAGTGTTTTTATTCCAAAGTATGTTTTATTTCTATTATTTGAAAATGAATCTGCTATGTATACCTTGGTAACTTTTGCTATCTTACATGGTGTCGTAACAAAGTCGTTGATACTGTTACTGATACAACAAAATAGACCTTGACATATTTCTGACCATCTCTTTATCATTTACATTGTGGACATGCTTAATTTAAATAAATCACGAACAATTACTAATAATTATGGAAATATCTTACTTCAATACATTGATATTTTAAGAAGGAAGCTATTTATGAGATTTTAACACATATTTTGACCTTTGACCTTTGAAATTAGCTTTTCCCTTGGTAGTTTTGGAATTAATTCTGCGCTGCTGTCTGCACTGACACAAAAAATACAACAACATTAAAACGAATTAATTTAAGTGACTAATAACTGTAAACATATCAAACATAGGAGAATAAGGCAGTCTGAAAGACAGCTAAATCCCCCGCCTATGCTATGGATAGTGAAAGGGTAAACATTTGACTTTTAGCTGTGACCTTGACCTTGAACTGACAAGGCTGACTTATGAATTCTGCACAATGTCTTGATGAGGTGATCATTTGACCCAAGTTTCATGAAAATCCTTCAATGGGTTTAGGAGATACAGAGCTCAAATATTTGACCTTGAGTTGTGACCGTGACCTTGAGTTGACATGGCTGACTCATGAGTTCTTGATGCGGTGATCATTTGACCCAAGTTTGGTGAAAATCCTTCAAGGGGTTTAGAAGATACAGAGTGGACACAAAATGGAAGGGTAAAACCTTTCACCCTAAGTTGTGACCTTGACCTTGAGCCGGCATGGCTGACTTATAAGTTCTGCACATCGTTTTGATGAGGTGATCATTTGACCAAAGTTTTATAAAATTCCTTCAAGGGGTTTAGGAGATATAGAGTGGACACGAAATGAAAGGCTAAAACCTTTGACCTTGAGTTTTGACGTTGACCTTGAGCCGGCATGGCTGATTCATGAGTTTTGCACATCGCCTTGATGAGGTGGTCATTTGACCCAAGTTTCATATGAATCCTTCAAGGGAATTAGGAGATACAGAGCAGACACAAAATGGAAGGCAAAAACCTTTGACCTTCAGTTTTGACCTTGACCTTGAGCCAGTATGGCTGACTTATAAGTTCTGCACATTGCCTTGATGAGGTGATTATTTGACCCAAGTTTGATGAAAACCCTTCAAGGGGTTTAGGAGATATAGAGCGGACACAAAATGGAAGGCTCAAACCTTTCACCCTTCGTTGTGACCTTGGCTTTGAGCCGGCATGGCTGACTCATTGGTTCTGCACATCGTCTTGATGAGGTGATCATTTGACCCAAGTTTTATAAAATTCCTTCAAGGGGTTTAGGAGATAGTGAGCGGACACAAAATGGAAGGCTCAAACCTTTCACCCTAAGTTGTGACCTTGACCTTGAGCTGACATGGCTGACTCATGGGTTCTGCACATCGTTTTGATGAGGTGATCATTTGACCAAAGTTTTTTTTTTTTTTTTTTTTTTTTTTTTTTTTTTTTTTTGAGGCCCCTTGTAGGTAACCCCGTTTATTATCACTAATTATATCTTTTCTGGCACATAAAAACAGTTTTGTGATGAATGTATGATGCTTTTGATGTAAAAAAGGAAATATATTATAAAAACAGTTGATGATATTTATAATTTAAGATAATAAACGGACCTCAAGAAAGACAATGGAAGAAAAAAAACTGACAAAAATACAAGCGAAAAAAAAAAACTGAAAAAAAAAACCCAACTGAAAAATAGTGCAGCCCTTTTCCTACTATCACTGGATTTTAAATCTAACTTTTTGTCAATAATGGATATTATAATTTCTTTCTCTTAATCAGGTAATGGTTAGTAATCATATATCAAGTTTTTGTAAAGAAATTGACCAGTTTTCCTCAAAGTTATGAAGATCGTTGTTTATCTTGGCGATAAACTTCATTGTTATGAATTTTTGTTTTAAATATAAAACAAACGATGGAGTATTTAGAAGTTGTATACAATTTTCTTTAAATTTTGATTTAAAGATGTAATACTTAAGCAATAAAGAAATAAAGCTTCCTTTAGAGTTATCGTTAACAAATGAGAAAAGAAATTGTTTTTCTTGTATATTCAAATCTATTTCACACTCACTTCTCATCCACTGTTTGATGCTTACTATAAAATTATAAATAATTGGACATGAAAAAAAGATATGTTCTATTGTTTCCCGCTCGTTTTTGCAGTAAGAGCATAAATTATTATCTATTTTATGTATGAGATGTAAAAATGAGTTTGTAGTAAGAATATGATGATTTATCTTAAATTGAAAATCTTTTAACTTTATTTCTTTTATTGTCTTTAAGTTTTTACAATAATCTTTAAATCCGTCATCGGAAATCACCATTGATTGTACCCATTTGTTTGGTACCACGACACTCTTTGTATTTGTAATTGTATCGTAAAAAATACTACTACATTTTTTATCTTTTATTACATTTTTAAATACGGATTCAAAAACATGTTTGTCTTATATTTAATAACCTCATTTGCGTTTTGGCTTATTCTATTTTTCCATTCAATTGGTATGTTTTTAAACGTTTCATGAAAGTGAACTTTAACCTTTAGTGAACAGGGTTGACCTTGACTTTTTCCAGTAAGATTTGCATTGCTTACTTGTCTGGTCTGATATATGCACATAACATAAATAAAGATCAATGACTTACGGTAACAAAATATTTTTGAAGAATAAAAATGAATTTCAACTCTGCCATTTTTTTGTGATTTTAACTTAAATCGGAAAGATGACATTTGTTACACCTCGTTAACCTCGCTGAATGAGACTCTTGAAAGGTTTGATGACTCCGGGTGACACATGCAAGACACAAAATCGGACGGACGGACAAGGGCAACTCAATGTGCATCTCCACAAACAAGAGGGCCAAGATGGCCCTAGGTCGCTCAACTGAGAAACACACCATAACAGTGTAAACATATATGACCTAGTGATTTATTGGAAACAAATATTCTGGCCAATTTTCATTAAGATTGGACCAAAAAATGTGATCTCTTAAGTGTAAACAAGTATTTTCTTCAATTTGACTTAGTGACCTAGTTTTTCAGCCAAGATGACCTACATTCTGATTCGACCTAGATTTGATCAAGGCAATCATTCTGACCAAATTTCATCAACCTCAGTTGAAAAATACAGCCTCTATCGCATACAAAACCGTTTTCTTTGATTTTTCCTAGCGATCTAGTTTTTGACCCCAGATGACCCATATTCAAACTTGACCTTAATTTTATCAAGGCAATCATTCTGACCAAATATCATGAAGATCAATTTAAAAAAATACAGTCTCTATTGCATACACAAGGTTTTCCTTAGATTTGACCTAATGACCTAGTTTTTGACCCCAGATGACCCATATTCTCCAACTTGTCCTAGATTTCATCAATGCAATCATTCTGACTAAAGTTTATGAATATCCAGTGTAAAATGCAGCCCCTATTGCGTTCACAAGGTTTTTCTTTAATTTGACCGGGTGACCTTGATTTTGACCTTAGATGTCACATATTCAAACTCCTCCTAGATTTTATCCAGACAAGGTTAGAGACCACCAATTGTTTTCCCATAGACTTACATTGTAACATTATGGCGTGTACGGCCTTCCATACATCGAAACATGTCCATACATCGAAACATGTATATCTAATCACAAGTTTTTCAAGAACTATCTTAGTTCTACCAAAATATTGGACGAAAAAACATATGAATAGTGATACTTTATTTAAGTAATTTTCGTGTGAATGAGATGACCCCCTGTTTACATCATTGACATGGCGGGAGAAATTCGTTTGATAAAACTTTTTTTCAATACACATAAAATGTAGCAAATTTTGTCAAAATGTATAATAAAATACTGTAAATGCAGTGAAAAAATATCAATTTTGAAAAAATAACCACTTCCTGGGTTTGTTTACATGACTGACCAATCAGAACGCACAGACGTTACCTTATTTCCAGGTATACACTTATCTCATTCCCAGTAAGTTCCCTGTACTTTTTTGAAGTCTCTGACCACAAACATTCTTATCAAATTTCATGAAGATCCGGTGTAAAATGCAGCCCCTACTGCATACACAAGAATTTTATTTGATTTGACCTAGTGACCTAGTTTTTGACCCAAGATAACCCATATTCAAACATGAACTAGAATTCATCAAGACAATTATTCTGATCAAAATTTATGAAGATCAATTGAAAAATACAGCTTCTATCGCATACACAAAGTTTTTCTTTGATTTGACCTAGTGACCTAGTTTTTTACCCAACATAACCCATTTTCAAATTTGGTCTACATTTTATCAATGCAATTATTTTAACAAAATTTCATGAAGATCAGTATAAAAAATACAGCCTCTATCGCATACACAATGCTTTTCTTTGATTTGTCCTAGTGACCTAGTTTTTTGTACCCCACATAACCAATTTTTTTTTAAACTTGGCCTAAATTTTATCAAGATAAGCATTCTGATCAAAATTCATGAAGATCAATTGAAAAATACGGCCTTTATCGCATACACAAGGTTTTTCTTTGTCTTGACCTAGTGACCTAGTTTTTAACCCAGATGAACCATTTTCAACTGGCCTAGATTCCATCAAGGTAATTATTCTGACAAAATCTCATGAAGATCAATTGAAAAATACAGCCTGTATCGCATACACAAGCTAAATGTTGACAAACAGACAGATAGACAGACAACAGACGACGGACGCTGGACATCGAGCGATCACAAAAACTCGCCTGAGCATTGCTCAGGTGACCTAAAAATGTGGGGGATACAATATGTATCTGATCAGAAGCCAAAATCGTTATATTTATACTTCTACAAAAGATGCATCCACCCTCTGCCTCCTGTCCAAAATATGCATCAGCTACGCATTTCGGAAAGTCTGCAGTACATGGTTTACATTTCGACAAATTATATAAAATTTATACATCTATGTAAAATCCAAAGTCTTGAAAACGTTAGACCTCACCAGTCAAGTCATGTGTTTTTCTTTATACATTGCTAGATACTTAAATGGGTTATCATTTGTGACACCCTTTTAAACGGGTTTATACCGGTTAATGAACTGCAGTTACAGTACAGTAGAAATTATTCACAGTTTTACATATTAACACTTTAGAAATAATTACCGATCTAATACATTGGCGTAGAACGAACGCAGAACGTCGAAATATTGCAGTATCCCACCGGGGAATGGCCATTTAAACCTACCGATATTTTCACCAAACAAAATTTCGTTCTTCCCCTTATTAAAAGACATCTTAACAGTACATGTAAATACTCTATGGTTTTCTTCATTGGCTTTTCTCCATTTGTCTACTGTTCCTTCTTTTTCTGAGAAAATCAGTTTTGGGGTCCAAAGTTTTGGGTCCAAAGCCAGTCTCCACATTCAAAACTGGGTGTACTATTGCGCCCCCGCCCCCCCCCCCCCCCCTTCAGACGCCTATATGTTTTAACAACGATAAGGTTTAAGTTTAATTCAGAAAGCGTGTAATACAGTTGAATTCACATTAAATCACCTGTACAGTTTTCGGAATCAGAATAGAAATTACGTTCACAGACACATGTTCCGTTGTTGCACGTGCTGTCCGGAGTAATGCATTGATCTTTTATCAAACAAACTTCGCCCAGACTTGATGTCTTCAAATCTGAAATGGGTATTCGTTGCAAAATCTTTTATGTATCAGTTTTTTAGCGAGACAAAAATGATAAAAAAAGAAAAGTAAAAACAAATGTGCAATATCAACAGTAAATTAAATAAATACAGATATTAAAAATAAAGATAATAAAAAGCTTTTCGCATGAGGTCCAACGAAACGTGTGCAAATGGATCGGCAACTCATAAGTGCTATTACATGAAATCTGAAAAAATGGCAGACACAATCTTCAAGTTTTCACTAAATCCTTTCACTCATGTGTAAGTAATAAAGTTTATTTTTGCGATATATGACCGGTCTCTTTTCAACACAGTTTTGTGGACTTATAAGTTAAAATTAAAAAAAAGAAATGTGGAAATTAATTTTAAAAGAATTGTCATAAAACATTTAGTGTACTGCTTACCGGTCGATAATCATAAATATTGTCCCTCTGTCCTTCGGACCTTTGACAATAGTTTTGATTCTTGATCGTCCAATCATTCAACCATTCAATGAGTAAATACTAAAACACACATATCTACAAACATTACTGAAGTTCTATATGAAAAACCTTAAAGACTGAAATTAATTAGATCATCGGTTACTATTTACCACAAGTTGATGGTGACCAATTTCCATTTTCTTGACAAACCAGTGAAGGACTTTCAGTTTCATATAGACGTGGCGGTTGATCCAGCAACAGTTGAGGTTGGGTCATCAAGACTTACAGATCCAAATGGTATTGATGGAACGGCCCAGCAATCTGAATGCAATAACAAATAGAGCTATAGCTTCCAATAAACGTGAATAATTTCTGCCAAACAACGCTTTTTCGGTTTTCCACTATTTCTATCCTATGTACCCACTAACCATTTTCGAGGGTATAAGTATTTTTGGTTTTGCAAATCTGCATGAACATCTCTCGTCTCTGCCTCTTCAATCTAATATGTATGACGTTTCAATGGAGTCCCTTTAAAACTGTGAAGAATTTTCCCTTTATAAGATGTGCTCTCCCCAGCTGCCTCCCATAACCTTTGTCAATCCCAGAAAAGGAAATATTTCACACATTTACGTATCAAGGTGATTTTTTTTAAGTTTAAAAAGGAAAAGATATGGGAAAAGAGGCACGTGCTCTCTCTTTCAACCTTATCAAATAAATATATCACGCACATCAACACTTCTAGTGTTACTGGAGTTACAGTTTCCTGAATGTGTCAATTCAATAAATAGAAGGACACGCACATTTACACTTCATGAGGACTTTATGTATGAAGCTTCGCTGGGATCTGTTTATATGTGTAGAAGTACTTCGCGCCACAAAGACTTTGTACCGGACTGATCGGTCACATTACAAACCAACCATTTGACTCTAAGATGACTTAGATAGCCGCCTAAAATTCTTTTGACAGGATAGGTATAGGAAGTATTAAATTTACGCTTGTTTGTGTTAGTTTTATTGTTTTTTTGTTTGTTTTTTTTTTTTGGGGGGGGGGGGGGGGGGGCGGGGGGGGGGGGGGGCGGGGGTTCGATTGTTTTTCCCCCTGCTTTTCTTCTATTTAATTTACTATCTTAACTCTTCTACTATATAAGTAAGTTTATATCTGAAAATTATATTTTTGTTAAGCAAATATTTTTTTCCATTCTAGTCCAAACAAAAATCCGCCATTTAGTTTAATCTAACATTAATTTGACAGCCAGGGACGGACCGATTCCTAGTGTTGGCAAAACTTGTGGTCCAACCCTTTTGTATTATCGCACATTTGCAAAGTTACTGAATATTTCTTAATGTACAGTAGTAATATATGTCTTGATGTAATGATAGTTTGCTGTTGTATATATATTTACATATGTATCTGTATATTATTGTCTTGATGTACATTTACCATAATGACTTGTGTGATGATTACAATAAAATATGATTTAACTAAACTAAGTATTAAATCTCTTGCCATGCTTTATGCTATGGTCGATCTGGGATAAATAACTCATCGTATGTTAGAACAACGCATAAGAGTACTTCTAACAGATTTATTAAGCAAATGAGATTTAAAATGATAGAAATCCACATTTACTTACCTTTTGGTTTGGCTCTACATTTTCCGTTAACAGTCTAAAACGGTTGAGAAATTATAATTAAATTTCAAAATAAAATTTATTTAATAATCATATTACAGAAATAACAGAAAAGGTATACAACTACTTGTCTAAAAATACGGTGTTCCGTTTGGACAATCGTGACTTTTTATTTAATACTAAACCGCGATGCACAATGGTACGATGACGAAAACGCGATGGCGCGATGGCACGATGATGAAACAACGATGGTACGATGGTGAAAACGCGATGACACGATGATGAAATCGCGATGGTACGATGGTGAAATGTCGATGTAATATCGCGTTTTCATCATCGCACCATCGCGTTTTCACCATCGTATCATCGTACCATCGCGTTTTCATCATCTTACCATCGCGTTTTCACCATCGTGTCATCGCGTTTTCATCATCGTACCATCGCGTTATCACCATCTTACCATCGCGTTATCACCATCGTACCATCGCGTTTTCACCATCGTACCATCGCCTTCCGGTGGTCATGTGCAGTGGTACAGTGTATGTGTCAGTAAAATACAGGCTTGATACTATCTCATTTTTACCTTCTATATCCTAACAAGAATAAGTTGAGTTTGAATAATACCATGTGACTATTACACCCAGCTTTTTATTTACTTTCATGCATACATAAAATACAAAGGACGTGGCCTTGAAGATTTTACAGTTTTAATGAACTGAGCACTGAACATTTTGTAAAACATTTTGCAAAACAACATAATCTAAATGGTAAATTTCTTCTCACAGTATACATTGAAATACATTCATCTATTGTTGACAAAATACAAGTGTACGGGACTACGCATTTCTAACCGGAAGGTGATGGTACGATGGTGAAAACGCGATGGTACGATGGTGAAAACGCGATGGTACGATGTCGATAACGCGATGGCACGATGGTGAAAACGCGATGGTACGATGGTGAAACCACGATGGTACGATGATGATAACGCGATGGTACGATGGTGAAAACGCGATGGTACGATGGTGAAAACGCGATGGCACGATGGTACGATGGTGAAAACGCGATGGCACGATGGTGCGATGGTGAAAACGCGATGGTACGATGATGAAAACGCGACATTACATCGACATTTCACCATCGTACCATCGCACCATTGCGATTTCATCATCGTGTCATCGCGTTTTCACCATCGTACCATCGTTGTTTCATCATCGTGCCATCGCGTTTTCGTCACCGTACCATCGTGCATCGCGGTTTAGTATTAAATAAAAAGTCACGATTGTCCAAACGGAACACCGTAAAAAAAGCACAAAAATATCTGTTATTGGTCAGCGGTTTAGAACAACCAGCTAGCATTAATCAATCCGTATGAGTGGAAGTTCCGAAATTATCCATCTAAAATTTGATCCCCAAATGTTGTTTTAGAAAGAAAAAAATGCTTCTATCCCAATAAATATAAGTTTAATCACGGGCCAATCACTCGGTGAAATATCAACTGTTGGTTACGTAAAAATTTGCACAACTAGGCCTGGCACTGTTCACTGTTCACTTGATATTAGAAAAGTAGCCCGGACACATTATTAAGGAAAAGCTAATTAACTCAATTTTTGTTAGAAGAAACTTAAGATGACGTCATAACCGTTTAGGTGTAATAAAAATATGGTTCTGTGCTTGTTATTTTGATATTCTTTACACAGCAAATAAATTCTACACTTAAATTATATACTCAATAACTACTGAAATATATAATAATGGTTCAATGATAGTCAGACTGAGATAAATTGTGTCCAATGTTTAACAGTGTCTCGCTTTACATTCATGTATTATAATTTTACCTTTAGCCTGTTGACGGAAACTGATTCTGTTTTGCGACCAATGCACGTCTATGCAGGTTGATCGTGGTCTGCACAGTTCACTATTCAGTCAGTAAATTTTCAGTAATTACCACTTTGAGTAATAAATAAGTGATACACCAGTCCATTTTAGAAATTTAGCAAGGTAAAGATTGAGTGATAACAGTGACTAAATCTTATAATAACGTACTATGGTGTAAATCAAGTGTTGAAAAATTCCAAACTTACCTTAACTATAAAGTTTTTGAAGTAAGATATCCGCAGTCCTGCGATGTCGTTACGTTTACATGCTTTATTAACTGACGACAGCCCGGTCAGATACCATTTGTTGTCTTGTTTGCAGACTACGTGCGATCCGTAATCCTCCTAAGTAGAAATATTCAGGCATAATCACACATACCTAATCAAAGCCCGAGAAGACTGGTGGAGAGAGTTTAGGTAAATTGTTCCTTTGTGGACTGCATGCCATTATGCTCCTCATATTAACAGTTGCTGTGAAACAGAGACTAACGGTATTTCTACGACATCCATGTTATTTGCACAAATTACAATTTGATATAAAGATTGATCTCATAAAAAGAAACAAAACAAGAGGGTCATGATGACCCTGGATCGCTCACCTGAGTAATATGAGCTACATGTTTCAAATGTCAAACTGATGATAAAATATTAAGAAAGTCAGTAGGGCATAATTTGAAAAATTTTGGTAGAGGACTACTAGACAATGCATCATACCAAATATCAAAAGCCTAGGTCGTATGGTTTCAGACAAGAATATTTTTAAAGTTTTTTCCTATATAAGTCTACATAAAACTTGGGACCCCCAGGGCAGGGCCTCTTTTCACCCAAGGGGTACAATTCGAAAAATTTTGGTTGAGGACCATAAGACAATGCTACAAACCAAATATCAAAGGTCTAAGTGTTGTGGTTTCAGACAAGAAGATTTTTAAACTTTTTTACCTATATAAGTATATTTGACCCTAGGGGATAATTTGAACAATCTTGGTAGAGGACCACTAGATGATGCTACATACCAAATATCAAAGCCCTAGGCCTTGTGGTTTTGGACAAGAATATTTTTAAAGTTTTTCCTTTCGGTTGCCATGGCAACCAGGATTCTGCATGAAATTCAATTCTTTGAACAATTTTGAAAGGGGGCCACCCAAAGATTATTCCTGTGAAGTTTGGATGAAATTGGCCTAGCGGTTTAAGAGGAGATGTCGTTTAAAGTAAAAGTGTACGGACGACGGACGACGGAGCGATCACTCCGTGACAGGTGAGCTAAAAAGCAAATATTGAGATAATGAAAATAAAACAGTATCAACAATAGAATGAAATATAGAATTGTCAAGTTTATGAATGTTGTGCTTTTAAGGGTAACAAATCGAAGGACATGATACTGATTTATTACCACAGTCTGCTGAAAATAAAAAATATCAAAAAACACATTGTAATATTTCATCTTTAGATATAAGCTGAACTCATATGAACAAGGAACGTATATAAATGGTCATCTTGAAAGCAATCAGTGATGAAGCAATTGACTAGACTACTAGCAACTACACGACAGCAACTACTAGCATATGAACTTCTTTTGATTGTGTTTTACGACTATAGTTTACATATTTATATATAAACCACAGGCAGTGTATAAACATACAGTAAAGACTACCTTAGCAACCTCTTGCTTTGAACGACTTTCTGTCCTGATGCATTTCGCATTAAAAGTGGTTTGTTTCTAGCGACCCCTGTCTGATGCATACAGCGACCATGATTTCTTAGCCCCAAATAAAGACTTTGAACCTTTATAACGACTTTTAGACCCCTCCTTTCAAAGGGAGAAAACTTCTCCAATACAAATCATGGAGAGTGGTTCTTGATTTTAATAAATCGGTCACCGTCTGATCAATGAAAATTAAGTGAAGCAGACTGAAAAGCAATTTAAAACATTCCATGCTTTATGAGAATGTTTAAAGGGCCTTAAAAAAATGCTAACTAGAATATATGTCTTATTTGCCTAAAACCAATACCTCTCCTTGTCAGATTGTGTATAGAGACTCCGTGTCTACAATGACCTTTTTGAAATTTCGAAAGGTTGGTCACTGTAGACAGTCTTTACTGTAATACCTAAATTTAATAAATAAGCATTTCCAAATATTGGCATAATTATAATTAAGTTAGCAACCATAAACAGTCTAAAATAAGAAACAATTTTCCAAAAGAATTATTTTGATATTGTTTCTAAATTAAAATTCCATTTCCAACATCTAATACATTTCCTCAGAATGTTATTTAGAAGAGACTTTGTCATGACTCCGAAATAAATCATCCGAGCGAAACAACATTCATAATTGTCGGTACGATACGCACTTTAAGACGTTAGAAAATATTTTAAACGTTAGCCTCGAAAACCAACTTTGTTTATTGCATCGTTCCTCAAGCCACACTATGTTTAGAATTGAGTAAACACGCAACAATTCTTACAAAGGAACATGCCGACTGATATAGGTATTATCGCAAACATCTCAAAAAGACAGCTATATTATGGAAATCATAATCTAATGTAGGACGAGTTCCATTTTATTTTAACTTGCATATAAGTACAAATTGACCTTATCATTATTACCATTCACAATCTGTTTTTGTTGATTAAAGTAAATTCTTTGTCTACCTAAGAAAAATAAAAATGACCCAGTTCCTTTCTTTTCGAAGAGGACGGATTCATTTGTAGGACCAGAACAGCAAGTATATAACATCTATCTTCTCATATATTCATTTGATTTACCTCACACACTCTACCTCCAGCAGTATCAAAACATATTTGTTTTCTCGATCCACCGCAGTTTTTCGCCGGTAGCAGATTAATGTCAACTTCCTTGAAACTCTTTCCGTCAGCTACGATAAAAAACAACAAGAAAAAAGCAAAATTGTTACTTTCAGTATTCATAGAGTGATCATTTACCTGATAAGATTTAAGGTTTACTTATGTAACACAGTGGTATGCATCGTGCAATAACTAATATGGTAAAGCAGTATCCATAATGCAATATTCTTCATCATAAAGTGGCAGTCCTAATGCAATTTTACATCATAAAGTGATAGTCATAATGCAATATTTTACATCATAAAGTGATAGTCATAATGCAATATTCTACATCATAAAGTGGCAGTCATAATGCAATATTTTACATCATAAAGTGATAGTCATAATGCAATATTTTACATCATAAAGTGATAGTCCTAATGCAATATTTTACATCATAAAGTGATAGTCATAATGCAATATATTACAACATAAAGTGGCAGTCATAATACAATATTTTACATCAAAAAGTGGAATTCGTAATACAATATTTTACATCAAAAAGTGGTATTCGTAATACAATATTTTACATCAAAAAGTGGTATTCATAATACAATATTTTACATTATAAAGTTGTATACAAGATACAATATTTTACGTCATGAAGTGGTATTCATAATACAATATTTTACATCATAAAGTGGTATTCATAATAAAATATTTTACATCATAATGCGGTATGGTTTCATTGTAATCATTAACAAAATCAGTGAAATGTAAAATAAACAACACATGCTTCTATAATGCCCTCATTCTTGCGAGAGTTAAAACGTTTGAAAGGTCGGACACCGTCTCTTCGTCTTCGAATGTTTTTGTTGAGTCTCGCTAGTACGATATGCTCACCATCGTCGCTCTGTTAACAATAACTTAATCTTATCGATTTATTTTAAATATCTTTTTGGATTTTTATACCCTAATTATAAATCAATTCAAAAACATTCAGATTACATTATCAAAATCTTACATTTTTATCGGCATGAAGTTTTATGACCTAAACGACTTCATTTACATGAAAATAATGTTTTCGTTTAAAATAATAATAATTCATGTAGTATAAAAATAATCTGATTTAAAGGCAGCATCAGAGGCTAAAAGTATGTACAAGAATAAATGTTATTTGTAATCCGGGCAACAAAACACTAAATTTCTTATATCGAAAAAAACAGAGGAAGGAGCTGGATTATTTATGAAATAAGATTTTGAACTTATAGAAATAGATAAAAGGAAACAACACAAATTATATCAACTGCTACCACCACAAAGACAATTACACTAGGTGAATCGTATAAGACATAAAGAGGGGGAAAATGAAAAACGAATAATACACAATTAACCCTTATCATGCTGGACAAGATTGGTTCTGCCTTGCGATCATTGTAGATTTCATGATCAGCCTGCATTTTGGAGCAGTCTGACCTAGATCTGCACTGTTCGCCAATTTGTCAGTATACTCTTGGTTGCATCCCTTTTAACATTTAATGATACTGTCCAAATTGAAAGATGGACAAGTTCATTATAGAAATTTAGCAGGGTAAGAGTAGAGAATAATGCAAAAGCAATGCCACTACGTATAATTTAGTGAGAAACAACTGACAGAAAATGTGTAGACTAAAACCAATGCTTTATATAATAATGCAGACAAATTTATATTTTTAAGAAATTTTCAGTATCTGATAACCTTTGAATGGCTAGAATGCAGTGATATTGTGAATAACACTATGGATGATGGTGGTAAGAAAAATGACATACACAAACCAGGAAAATATCGAAACGTACAGCCATAACAGCACCTTCCCCCAGTTGCCGGTTAACATTGCGTAAAGCCTCAAGAAGGACTTCCTGAAGAGATTTAACCCCCTTGGTATTGGTGCTATCACTTATTTCTTCAAACATTCAACCACTATCTACTAAGGCTGTAATACCAGTCGGTACCAGCAAAAATATGGAAGTAATGTTGAATTAATAATTACGTTCAAATCAGTTCGTGCGATGTTTAATTACCAGTATATCGAAATGTCACACTGACAACAAAGATAACATGTCATGATGGTTGAAGCATCCAACTGACAACAGATGTCTCCAATGCCATGAGCGCCATGAAAAATATATTAAGACAGCATGTAAAATAGGTTTGTTTAAAGAACTAGAGTAAAGAAATACACTTTAGAAATTTCTTACATAGTCTCATTTAAGAGAGACATTTCATGATGATTTTTAAATTAATAATAGTGTCACAATTTATTGGTATGGCCTGTCAAATAATGCTGTTTTTTATCTAGGAATGTTGAGGTGTTCAGATGTGACCGATCTTAGGTTCAGTGTTTAGAATAGGAAATAAACTGTTTTATCAATCATGAATGTTGTAATCTTATTCATATAGGATATTACATGAGTGTCTTTTCATACTGAATCTATAAAACGCGTTGAATAAATTAATGAAATGCGAGGATCTACCGAGTATTATATCAATTTTATTCAACGAGTTTAATACCGCCAATTTAGAAAGACAGTAATATGTTTTTATTACATGTACCTTTTCTGCTGAAATGTCAAATTTCTTCTTTCTTTATCTACTATAGACAAATTCATCCGTACAGTCTGATCAAAATATGCACTGTTCGCCATTTATGGATCTGTTCGGTAAGCATCCCTTTTAACAGTTAATGACACTGTCTTAATTGGAAGATAGACAAGTTCATTATAGAAATATAGCAGGGTAAATGTTGATAATTTAGTATTGAGCTTTGATCATTGGAAACAAATATTGTTTAAAGGAAAGTAAATCAGAAAGGGACATTCTTTGTACGAAATGTAGTAATACTTTATTTAGTGATCCTTGATCTATAGCATTTCCTGTAGGCCATTATTAGGTAAATGTTGATTACACAAAGAAATATGTGCGACTTTAAACCAACAAAACATTAAAATTGTTACTATGATTAATTTCAAAGAAATTATCACAGAATTATCGTTAAATTGGCATCATGTATGTGTTTTGTACGTACCTTGACGCACCTTAGTGTACGAATGAAATTATTCTGTCCCTTTCTAGCATCCACAGATGTGAAGTATACTTTGTATTCACCCAAATACCTGCAAGCAAGTGGATTCATTGCAAAGTTTCGTTATTCTTCAAAATGCGTAGATTTCAAGGCGTACGCTAGAATTCGGGGCGAAAATTTTTATAATAATGAATTTCTTCAACCTTTGGATATTGAAGGGCTATCATCTAAGAAACAAAAATAAACAATAAAAATCATACGTCACCGGTATTGAAAAAGAGTTACGTACCCTTCAAACGTTTTTTTTCCTACAACGATGCCGTTTTCAATGGCAGATAACTCTTTTATCCAAAGTTTGAAGAAATTTGAACAGCATAGCGTGGCGCTGCAAAAGAAACCAACAAAAAAGGGAAAATATCTGATCGATGTCGTCAAAGATGTACTTTGAAATCCTTGGTAACGTGTTAGAATCGAAATGATATTTGTGATTATTGTATATTGCCGGACTACTTTCATTTAATATGCATTACCTGACACAGTTCTATAAACAGCGCAGACAAACACTACACTCAATTCTATTTTAACATCGATTAACATTGAAGATTTCGTTCGATAACAAAATAACAAGTAAAAAGGTGGAGGTATATAATAAAAGGGTCATTATACCAGTAGGTAGATCTGGGATTTGTACCAGGCTCTCATGTATATTGCCAGGTCGGATCACAATCGGCGCTTGCGCGCCTCGTGTGATTCGACCTGACAAATTCACTCAAGCCGAAAACAGCATCCCAGATCAAGCTACTATTATAATAACCCTATTATATGGTAGCACATATGATTATTAACAAGATTCATAACCAGATATTATCAGTGAAAACGATGTTGTAATACTTACACCAATGCTTAAAAAAATCAGATCCGTAGATCCTCAGTTACTAAAACTTTCAAGCAGAATTTAGACATTCAAGTTTATTACTATTTTTCACTGTAAATGATTGAATTAATACGACAAAAACTGATTCCAAAAGTCTTCTGTTAACCATTAACATTTCAAAACGTTGAATTCGCTTTTCTGAGAATGGCAACAATGAACTAACGGCATTGTTGACTTTAGTCGACTGTATTACCCTGATATAAGCCACTGAAACACATATAACCCTATTCAATGCTACTACTGTTCGTTTAATTGTTTGTTTGTGTCAGAGAATGTTAATGTAGACACACTCGTACTTTGATATAAAATATATATTTGACTTAAAGAAAAATATCAGAAAAAGTGAAAACCAGTGTTTGTAAAGGATCTCTTAATATCTATAAAATTTATTTTTGTGCATCTTTGGTAGAGGTCTCAATTTGTTTACTCCTTTCAATGGTTGTTTAAACTAAAACTGTAACTGAATAATTTGATTAAACGCCTATTTCTATACAATGACATATTCAATGGCGTTGTACATAATGATAATAATAATAGTAATAACAGAACAGAACAGAACAGATATTTTATTAACGTATACAATACATGTATCTTGTTAATACAACATGAAATTATACATATAATACAATACACGTGATAGGCAAAATGACTTTTCGGTATATGTAGAGAATGAACAGATCTGATTTTAACCATCAGTATATCACAAGAATATTACGACGATATCACAATAGAAACAATGTTATACTAGTATACAAAAATTAATGCTTATAAATAATCTGCATTTACAAATTCAAGAAGTATAGGTAGTGTAATATAAACTGAATGGCAGTATATGTTATATTATAATTAAACTTACAAGCATTTCCAAGACACGAGTTTAAATTCCTTGCAATAATTCATTTCTCTTGTTATTAGCTTATGTTATATATTTACACAAATTAACTAGAATAGATTTATTACTTTATTGTAGCAATTCTAAGAATTTATACATACTTGTATGAGTATAGAAATAACGTTTAATGAACTTTGCACGTAATTCTTTATAAACCCTGCATTTAAGAACAAAATGAAATTCATCTTCAATCTCATTAAGATCACATAACTGACAAATTCGTTCGTGTCTTTCTAACCTGTCTCTGCCGTACCTGGCAGACTCTATACGTAACTTATGTGCAGATATACGGAGTTTCGTTAAACAACTTCGTGATGTTTTACATAATAATATATTCAAATAATTTTCAATACCAAAATTTGTTTTAACATGTGAATATAAAGTATTTAAAACATTATTTGCAGCAATGTCGGCACACCATTTTTGCTTAAAACAATCTATAATTCTTTGTTTAAAATAAGGTACAAATGTTTTGGCTTCAAACTGACTTGGTAGATTCCAAACATCAGAGAAACCATGCTCGTTAAGAAGGCATTTCACATGGTATGCCCAATATTTTACACCATTATGATTACACTGGTCTAAAGCATTTTGGTAAATACCTTTTAAAATAATATTATCTGTATTTAATAACTTAAACCAATACTTAATAATATGGACATATCTATTTATATACAGGGGATAACGCCCAAGTTCACCATAGGTTGCAGCGTTACATGCACTTTGTTTCACGCCAAGTATGTTTTTACAATATTTAAGATGAACTCTTTCAAGATCTTTAGACTTTGAGAAACCCCATACCGGACATGCATAATTTAAAATAGAACCCACAAACGAGTCAAACAGTTGAAGCGATATAAATGGACTTATATCATATTTGTTAATATTACTCATTAAAACATTCATTGCCTTTAAGGATTTGCCAACGATACACTGATTATTAAGAACAAATGAACCAGTATAGTTAAAAACAACCCCTAAATAATTAAAATCATTTACAACTTCTAATGGTTCATTATCATAATACCACTTCTCATATAGTTTGATGGGTCCCCTCTTTCGAAATACAACAACTTTTGTTTTAGAAGTATTAACTTCAAGTCCCCAGTAACAGCAATATTCATGTAAATTATTTAGACTGTTTTGCAAGTCTTGTTGAGTTTTACCAACTATGACCATGTCATCAGCAAATAATAGAAGAATTATACTCAAATCATACAATGAAAGTCCGCTGTCTTGCTTACCTTGTAAAAATAATTCAAGATCTTCTACAAATAAAGCAAAAAATGCCGGGGAATTATTTGCCCATGTCTTAAACCTATCGATATATCAAAAAAATCAGAAAGTGCATTACAATGTTTGACACATGATTTAACCACAGAATACATAGCTTTAAAAGATCTAAGTATTTTACCATCTAGACCCATATTGAATAGCTTAAACCATAATGCATTTCTATAGACTGAATCATAGGCCTTTTTCAGGTCCACAAAGGCACAATATAATCTTAAGTTTCTAGACAATCTATCATTAACTAGATTATGTAAGACGAAAATGGCATCTATCGTACTACAGCCTTTACGAAAACCAAACTGTGCGTCTGACAAAAAAATTGTTTTCTTCAATCCATTTATCTACTCTAGATGTCAAAATACTTGTATAAATTTTACCTAAATTGCTCAGTAAAGTTATTCCCCTATAATTATTTGGATCGTTACGGTCACCTTTCTTAAGTAAAGGCACTATAAAACCTTGAGACCATAAGTCAGGAAAATAACCAGCATCAAATACTTTATTAAACATATCGGTAATAACAATAATAAATTAAATGATAATAATAATAATAATGATTATAACTTTATTTAAACAAACAGTCATAACCGCAACCTACCCCCGGAGGCCATTTTAAAAAACCGTTTAGACTCTCAATAATTAACACGTTTAATAAGCTCCACGCGCATATATACAAAATAAAGTATTTGAAATATGGAATTTATTAAAGCATTAGAATACGTTGCTTTTGGCTGTTTCGATCACACATTGGCACCTTTATATCAAATATTTTCCAATATTATCTAAATGTTGTCTTTGGTTGTTAAAAAATGTTAAACGAGTATGGATTTTCCTATGTATTTGACAATCCAAATGCTTTTATTAGTGAATTTAACTGTAGGAATTATTGACACATTTAAACAAGAATGGTACGGTAAAATGAATAGTAGTTCTGTTTTAGACATGTATAGAGTGCTTAAAACTTCTTTTGAATATGGATCATACTTAGATTAAATACCAAAGACTTTACGATTATATTTGGTAAAATTAAGGGTTTCTGACCACCTTTTGAGGATTCAAACCGGACGATATTCACGAAACAATATTCGTCGAGACGAACGTTACTGTTTATGTTGTAATCAAAAGGATATAGAAGACGAATTTCATTTTATTTGTATAGAATCTATGTCTTTGCTTCCCTCAAGTAAGACAAAAATATATCAAAAGTGTATACTACGTCAGTCTGTTGTTAAGTATCATACACCTTATTGATCTCAACGTGAAAAACTGAAATTGTTAATATCTGTAAATATATAAAGGAAGCTCTTAACATTAGAACTTCGATTATTAATAACATTACCAATGAAAATTAATATCTATAACCTTACTGCCTTTGAAATAAATCTTTAACTACTACTTTTAAACATTGCATTGTTTTGCTTTGTTTTGTGGTTCGAAATTTCTTGTCGCTTAATTTGAATTGTAATTTGTTCTTGTAACAGATACATTGTTAAATACTGACACGTGACAGCATTGTATATAAAAATGTATGTATTTTGACGATGTACATATGTAAAAGTCATAATAAACTGTCTGTACTGTTCTGTTCTGTTCTGTTTTGTATTCCGTGACTATTTGATAAACGACATTGTGTCTGAAATCATTAGTCCTCCACCTCTGATCCATGTGGGGAAGTTGGCAGTTACTTGCGGAGAACAGGTTTGTACTGGTACAGAATCCAGGAACACTGGTTAGGTTAACTGTCCGCCGTTACATGACTGAAATACTGTTAAAAAACGGCGTTAAACCCAAAACAAACAAACAAACAAACAAATCATTTGGAATGAATGCAGACATCTTCTGATATGTTCACTTGACTTGAGATTTATATAATTTATTCAGATAAGAAATCAATTAAGAAAAACTTTATGTTTTAGAAATGTTTCATTTTAAGACTGAGATAGTATTAAATACATGTATAAGGAAGTTTAAATTGGGACACACAAACTCCTTGCTGTCAATAATCTAAGTATTTTAAAATATTAGAATTTTAAGATGAGCACATATAAAAATTGTTTTCATTCTAAGTTGTAGGAAGTTTCCTACCTTATTCTAAATCCACTTCCGGCCTATTGACCGGAATTGGATTGATAATTATGGTACACATCTTAGCAGATGACGGCATAATAAATCAAAATAAATTAAATAAATTTAGTGATTATGTTAGTTATGCTCGACCAAATGGGAATAACCGGTGGCGAGGGCAAACACACACGCACGCACGCACACACGCACACACACGCACACATTTCATTTAGAATTCTTTCGATTCACACCTTAATACACTTACATCAAACACTTCCAAATATTTTCTCAAATGTCCGCATGCATGAAAACATATACTTTTAATGTAACTTTTCGGTAAAGAGTCGAAACTATTGTCCGAGGAATGACCGAAAGCATATAGTGTTGAATATTGACCTGCAAGTTATTCAATAACTGTTCTATTGAAATGACATTAGAAATAAATATTCATATTTTTTGTTCTTCAAGTTTTAATTTCAGCCCAGACAGAGTAAGTGTTGAACAACAGAACGGTCAATAGCACACAAACTATTGACCGAATATCTGTATAAGGAACACGTAATAATATAATTCATCATAATAAGTTATATCAAGTCTGAATACTGAAACGGCCCTGTCTGAGCCCATAAACTTTTAAGTCCAACAATTTACCGTTAAAGTTTTCCCCTGTTTCTTTCTCCCTGCAAATATGCTGGAAAAACCACATGTAATCGATAATGCTTATTCATGTTTATATGTCAGCCAAATAACTATTCATGGCTCCAAGTAGTTTACTTAATATTTACAAATATGTGCCGAATTTCCTAGAATTTCTGCTCCTTGTCCGCCATTTTGTCTCCGGTCATGGAGGCTGCCATATTGGCGTAACCCAGCAACCCTCAGCCAATCAAACGAGCAATAGTGAACCAAAACGTTCTAAGTATAATTTGACCAATCAAATTAGCTCGTAGGCACCGAACTTTGGCTCATTTGGTCCTAAATATTTAAATTAGCTCAGTAAATCACTTCTGGACATCCCCTTGACCATAGCAGCCGCTCTTTTCGTCAGGTAGAATTTCCTTGTATTATTTACGGTCTGTCACTGTATATATTAATATTACCGTTCCCGTTCTAATAAAAGCCCTTCTTAGGCGCGTTTTGTAAGCTTAAATTTCCCGTTTAACCTAAAGTGTTTCTCATAAAAGAAGCCAGAGTGCTTATAAAGGAGTAATAAGTCTGTACATTAAAGGTATATTAATACGATAAAGGCCTGCGAGGCGATAAAGGTATTTTATACATAAAAGGTACAAACTTAGTCAGCGGTCATTATCCATCTCGGCCCTGTCCCCTTTCAAGGTTCCCTCTGAATATTGTGAGGCTCGTAGCTTATCTGTTTTATACAAGTATTTGATTATTGATTAATGTTAGGGAAGTAACGCGTCCCTATGTGCATACAGTGACAGACCGGTTTCCGCGGCCCGGCCAGTAAGAATACTTCCTATATTTATCATATATAAGAATTGTATTTATGAATGTTATATATGTTCTGAAATGAATGTTGAAAGGAATGTTGAATGAAAATAAATGAAATGAAATAATACATATTGTGATTGTAAACTATACTTGTGTTGTGTTATCAAACAACAGTAAAATAGTAAGTCGAGTTTGTGTCCTCAAGTCCTAGAAGTCCGTCGTTCTATTTTTCCTCAAATAGAACCGCGTTAGATTTAGGTGGTTAGCTATTCTTTACTAATATTTAACTCCCGCGTAACCTCTTGCCACAGAGGGTCGTCACAATACTACATCATATACAAAAGATGGCACAGGAGGAATTAAAGCCGATCCTTTAAACATATGTATGTAATTACATGCATTTAAATGGATGTAATGTGTATGATATGAAATATACTAATGTAAGGTCTACATCAAATCAATATTTTTTTTTTGACATGCACATTTCAGAGGCTTCATTCTAAGTTTTATAAACCCTGTTATCATATTAACAACGAAATGAAATGAAATTAAAGAAAAAAGATTTTGCAAATATAGGACGGAGACCACAAAGAAAAATATTGATAAACAAAAGATTTTTAACCAAAACCTTTAACCTTTTGGTAATGAAAAGCCATCATAAGATAAGTTGTGATTTAATATAAGAGGTAACTTTATTTTGAGATGAATATGTTTGGGAGCTGCTGTCCCAACACCCCCGCTTTGCTCGACACCCCAACTTGCTGCGCATGGACATTGTAAACTTCCGGGATCCGCTAAAGTGTATTCTACCAGAAAATAAATGAAAGAAGAAGCCGCATATCTCGCTTGTGTATGTGTTAGAAGCCCGAGTCCCATTCATTAAATTTAAAAACAGATATTCAAACAAATGTACAAGAAATTCATACAGAAGAGCATTTTTGAGAATTGTAAGGAATTCGGGCTTCTGACTCATATGCGTATATTTCATTTCTATCATTTATTTTCTGACAATCACGCATTCCCGTAAATACCGATTCTCTACAATAAATTTAAAAACAAACGTATAAGAAGCATTCATACAAGCATTCACAAATTACATCTAATAGAAATGATAAATCAGTTATTTACTGCAAAAAAGCGCCAAAAAAAAAAAGGATAAATATTCAGAACGTCACGGTTCTTACAGAGCCATGTCCGAGAGGTGGTTCCTACACATTTTACATGCTACATATAATTGGTTTACGTATAATTTCAGGATTTACCTCTAAATGACAAAAGCAGTATAAAAAATACAAATGCAATACAAAACACAAATACAACGTGTGACTGTTATAGGAATTATATTGTCTGTAATCTTAAAACCTACAAATTGTAGGCAATATATAATAAGTAATAATATGAAATATATGCAAATTTAGAAAACATATTCTGATACTGACACATGTAGGAACCCAAGTTTTCAAAAAAATATTCTGCATAGATTCGCCAGAGAAGCCTAACTAACAATTAAAACTACTACATGTTTACAACTGCACAAATAAAGCATATATATGGCATGTCAAACGTTGCTAAATTATATATGTATGTTATTATTATTGTATGTTTGTTATTGTTATTCAATGTCTTGTCATTCATATTCCAAAAGTCATTATTGTTATTCTATATTTCGTTATTCTTATTATATCTTTGATATTGTTATTCAATGTTGTGTCATTCATATTCTAAGTCTTACCATTGTTATTCTATATGTCGTTATTCTTATTGTATTTTCGATATTCTTATGGTAAAAGTCATCATTTTATTCAATATCTGACGATTCTATTTACAAAACGTGTCATTCTTATTCTATGTTATGTGATTGTATTTGTATAGCGTCGCTGTGCTATTTATATCGCGGGAAATCGCACATACAACAAGAATATCAAGCTTACAAAAACAATAATGAATATACAACAACAATAACGTCCTTTACAATAAGAATATCGAACATACAATAAGAATAACGACATATAAAATAACAGTGGTAACACATAGAATATGAATGACACGACATTGAATAACAATATCAAAGATACAATAAGAATAACGAAATAGAGAATAACAATAATTACTTTTACCATAAGAATATCGAACATACAATAAGAATAACGACATATAGAATAACAATGGTAAGACTTAGAATATGAATGACACGACATTGAAGAACAATATCAGAGATACAATAACAATAACGAAATAAAGAATAACAATAATGACTTTTACCATAAGAATATCGAACATACCATAAGAATAACGACATATACAATAACAATAGCAAATTTTAGAATATGAATGACACGACATTGAATAACAATAACAAACATACAATAATAATAACATACATATATAATTTAGCAACGTTTGACATGCCATACATATAACACTAGTTAAAGATAAAATTGCATGTACTTACCAAATGCCAATAAAATAAACGGATTAACAACCATTGCAATGCGTGTTGAATGTAGTCTCGTAATAAAAAACACAGAACTCTGATTACTTGGTAGTCATTTTATTCGCAGGGATTTTTAAATTTAATTATCAACTAGCATGTGATTATTTTCTGATTCTATCGAGTTTGTTTTCAATTATTCATTTAATTGTCTTTCTGTTTTTTGCCCCCGAGGGTTGGCATATTAAAATTGCACTGTCCGTCCTTGCGTCCGTGAGTCTGTGCGTGCGTGCGTGCGTGCGTGCCGTGTAAATTCCTGTCCGGTCGTTAACTCTGCCATCCATAAAAGGATTTTGAAATAACTTGGTATAAATGTTCACCATAACGTATCGACGTGTCATGCATATGACCCAAACCCCTAGCTTCAAGGTCAAGGTCACACTGAGAGGTCAAAGGTTAACAGGATCTGTTTCGTATCCAGTCCATAACTCTTCCATCCATGAAGGGATTTTGAAATAACTTGGCATAAATGTTCACCATAATGAGATAACGAGTCATGCACAAGATCCAGACCCCTAGCTCCAAGGTCAATGTCACATTTAGAGGTAAAAGATTAACAGGGTCTGTTTCGTGTCCGGTCCATAACTCTATCATCATGAAGGGATTTTGAAATAACTTGGCATAAATGTTTATCATAATGAGACGATGTGTCATGCGTAAGACCCAGACGCCTAGCTTCAACGTCAAGGTCACACTTAGAAATCAAAGGTTAACAGGTGTCCGGTTCATTACTCTGCCATTCTTCAAAGGATTTTGAAACTGCTTGGAATAAATGTTCTCCATAATGAGACAACATGTCATGCGCAAGTTGCAGACCCCTAGCTCTAAGGTCAAGGTCACACATAGAGGTTAAATGTTAAAATGGTCTGTTTCTTGTCAAAGTTTGAATATTGATTAACACAGTACAAAGCACTATTCATGATTACCTTCCATTACAGGTCTAACTGTATAAGTTATTGTGCAGTATTTCAAGTAGTGCCTTTCTAATTATGTAATTATGGTAGCATCTATTTGGACAGCTTAATCATTTGTTTTTAATATAAGATTTAAAGCCTTTATGGGACTTTAATGGTTTAAATCATTTTATAGCAAAAAGCAATACGTATATAATGAACTTACGAGCACATCACATTGGGACCATCATAAATACCTATTCTAGTAAATTACAATGTGGAAGGTTGTATTAATTTAAAACAACCTCTTGCTTACATAATCTATTGCGTACATGTAATTTGATAAATGTATCTGGCTTTACTTTTACTCTACAACGTCTCATGATAACTGATAAAATGACAATTCATAATTCTTGTACATTACTTGAGAAGTAGATATCAGTATTTGTTTTATTTTAACTGTAGAGTAAGTAAACGGCAAAATAGCTTTGTCGGGTAAATTGCAGATAACAACAGAAATTCAGCAAATCGTTTTGTATGAGTTCGAATCCTCTTGAGGATTTTTTTCAGATAATTTTTGTTTTGTTTTTCTTATTCATTTTCATTTCTGTTACAGTCTGTTCCCGTATTCTACGTTTTCTTTCTTTGATTGTTTATACTCACACATATGTTTTTATATAACATAATATTGTGTTGATTATTCGCTAAAAGTACATGCATTTAACTAATATCATCTTTGATATGGTACTGAACCTTTCTCATCCGGCTGCAAATATTTCTCTATCGTTTTGTGAGAGAAAGATTTTTTATGCAAAAATGAAAGAAAATTAACCCTTACCCTGCCAGATTCCTATAATGAAATTGTCCATCTTTCAATTTGGACAATACCATTAACTATTAAAAGGGTGGTTACCAAAAAGATACTGATTGAATGGCGAACAGTGCAGATCATGATCAGATTGCACGGATCTACACTGGTCGCAAGGGCAGAATAAATCGTGTCCAGCAGTAGTGTTAATTGTTCTCGCTGAGTTTGAAACCCACACGGCAAAAGATCTGTTGAAAATAAATAGTATGCTTTACATCTTGAGCTAATTTGTAATGGATACAAACGATTGAAATATTTAGATTTTGACAAGTTACAAAAATGATACATTTAAATCTATTTATAGTCATGTTTGTAAACATTAAGTTTTCGTTATTGTCCGTAAGTACTAAAATACTTTGATAATGTGGCAGTTGACCTAAATCCAATTGACACTGTTTATTTTCCAATACAGGTAAATCTAATATTTGCTTTACAATAGATCTATGACGGATTATCTTTGAACACCCCTGGACTTATTGAACTCAACTGCCACATTATCAAAAATTATTAGTATTGACCTGGCACTCATTAATCTTCGCCAATATTTTCCGACGTTTTCGTTAATTTACGCAATATTTGTATCCTGAAAATTCTATTTTACTAAAGTAACCTATACATTTAACTGATGACATGGTGGCGTAGTGGTAAGGTGTCTGACTTCCACCAACATTATTACGGGTTTGAAATCACTTTAGATCATTTTTAATGTACTGTAATGTTATCGATACTGCTTTTATTCTTACATTATTTTATGAATCATATTTCATGAATTTTAATTGTTTTCTCTTGTAGTATATATTTACTGGAAACAATTTGTCTTTTTATCTAAGATACTTTTAAAACAATTTTTACTCCACTTTTTCTACAATGGTTGTTTATGATAACTTTCAATAAATGAATTATAAAAATCACAATAAGTATCAGATAAGTGGTAAGTTTGCATATAAAATTTGGAAAAGAAAGAAGATATGGACATAGCACTCGAACTGAGATTGGCAGCTTAACACTTTGGCCGCACAGCTACCTGCACATGCGACATTATGTCAATTAAGAAAAAAGCTATCTTTTGAAATAATAAAAATCTTATGCAATTTTCAGCTCCTTATTCCTTCATGTAAGCCTTTCATTAACTGCCTTATTTTTCTTTTATTTACAATATCATTTTTTTCATTGTCACATTTTTAATAACTTCTCCTACCAGCTGCAAAATCCTAAAGCGTATCAAATATAGTCGCCGGTTTCTACCGGCGACTAATTATATATCCAATTGTTATATCGCTATTTCGGTTCGGACACCGAAAATTAGTTTACGGAAACATACGGAATATTCATGAGTGTGAGTACAATCCAATGTTTACAATATTTCAGTTTTACGACAACCTAAACGGGCGACTGACTGGATTAGAACTATTAAATGCCATGACCATAACAGAATATGCTGCTATACATAGTAAAATTCATTAAACAATATCTAACATCTGTCTTTTGTCAAACATTGTTAAAGAAAAAATGACTAAATTACCGAAATATTACAGCACCAGATGTATTACATATATACTTTTAAATGTTACAATATAATAATTTGCTGCATTTTATGAAAGCATTGGGTTTAAAAGTCCTTGGGTTTAAAAGTTCGAACTTTCTTACATTCATCTGATTTTCATTATCTAAGAAGCAGATTTATACAGATTTGGCATTCTTCAATATGTTGATAGTATATATATCTGTCTCGCAGTTTAGTGTACAGTCTATTATAAAGTTAAGATGCTACAAAGATGACATAGCCCCTTCTAATGGTGTAGCTACTGTTATAGCCAACAATCAGTTTCTGTTTGCAATCTAAGACTCTTAATCTAATCAGTTACAAAGTTCATTTAAAGAACCTTAAATATGGCTGATGGAATTCAAAGTTTGAAATATTTCTATAAAACACTGTTCTTTTTAAGTTGCATTGTCTCTTGTGCCAATTCTGTCTGCCCAAACTGATCACATAAAATTTGTTTTACTGAAATAATAGTATAACGGAAACAGAAAAAGTGGAAACTCCACAGGTCGCTCAACACGACAAAAACGAAAATGTTGCAGGCTCGGTTTGACTGAGCCTGTTCATGGACGGTTGTGGAAATGGATGCTACCGTCCACACTCTCTAGCCCCGGGTTGAGCAGAACTCAACACTTACACATGCTACAAGTACAAAAACAATTTAGGGACATCCGCAGATTTATTCATACAGCGGTGCACATGGAACTTTCAATGATACACTAGCGTGTAATTCCATGAAAAGCGGGGTATGGTCCCCCGTTAAAATAACGGGTTTGCCCTAAACGAGAAAACAATGGGCAGAACTAAACAAGCTGGAATGGTCATTTATCAAAGTAAGCAAGTGTAGATAGTGTTTCCCAAAAGACCCTTATTTTGCCGCTGTATGAACATATTTATTTTCACAAACTTGCAATATAATACTCCGAAATCCAGGAAAGGAAAACTTCCCTACCCACCTACCCGCCATATTAAGTACACAGGAACAATTTTGTGTCGATGACATTTTGAGAGTACCCCGGATCATCCATTGGCTTATTTTCTATGTAAACAAACAATAATCTAATCTTTCCAGCACTTATATTCGGTCAAAGCTTCCAATAGTCTCTTACATGTTTTAACTAACTAATGAAATAAAACGTCGACTTTTGATATTTGCCCTTTTAACATCAGGTGGACGCCGAAGACTGGGAGCTTTCTTTTCAAATTTTAACAACAATTCAGATATTAATCGTTAGGCAATGACAGTTACAAGCTAAATAACTCCAGTAATCATTAGATATAATGACTAAGACTGATTATTTTCTTATTTTGTACAATAATAGATCATTTTCACTGAAAAAAGCAACATTTTTTTTTGCGTTTTAGAAGCGGGGGATATGTATATAAATAACAATTTGTACTTTATAAATCCAAAGTTTCTGATTATATTTGTAATAGATCTGTTTCGAAGAATCAGTAGATAATTTTGTCCCATTAATCTAAGTAAATATGACCATCTAGAAAATCATTGGCAAATTATCTTCATTGTTGGTACATTCATTTAATCTCGTGCATTATTATAACCCATATGACCATAAGTATTTTTTCGACAAAGCACACGAACATTTCTCTCGTGTGAGTAGTTATATTTTTAATGGAAATCAAATTATACTTTTAATTGGAATTAATTATACTTTTAGTGGGAATCATATCTTTTACATTACCGTTATATATTACATAATAAATGGATAACTCTTTAGCATTGAAGAAGATATGATAGTCCGATACAGATTATAACCTATTTTGAGGCACATACGTGTATTATGTATAAAACAATTAATATTTTCATGTAAATACTGTCATTGTAATATTATTGTTATGTTCCTTTTTTGTTTTTTGTTGTTGTTTATTTTTTTACTTTAAAGTGAAACTATACCCTTTTTGTTTTAATTGTAGAGCGCTCCTGATGTTGACTGTTGGTGAGTAAAAGGGCAACAGGGGTAACTGGTCAAACTTTCTATATTCACCCCGAAAATGTTTGGACATCAGACAACCAAATAGAAAAAAAGCTGTTTTCCATTAAACTTTACATTGTTTATATAAAAATAAAATTATTTACTTTTACATCTATATGATCTTTAAAATGTGCTGCTGTACATTTACTTACTACTTTTCTTTTCGGTGAAATAAAGGGATAAGAATCGAAGGGAGTGGAGGGCAAATATTTGCTCATAATTGGGGGATAGACGCCCCCCTGCCACCACTACCTCTCCGCCAGTGTTATTTATCGTGTGGGTTATATTGGAGGTCGGGTCAAAATCTATACCGCGATTTATGTGACTATTTAAATCAGTCATATTGCTGTTTGTGTAAAGTGCAAAAGGATGGCTCCAGTAAAATTATATGCTGATCTAAAATCACAGCCATGCAGGGCTGTGTATCTGTTTATGAAGATGAACACTATACCGTTTGAAATGGTGAAAGTCGACCTCGGCTCAGGTAATATATTTTTTAAATATATCTATTTATTTGATAGGTTAGAGTAACACATATTAAACATGTATGTCAGTTTTACGTTAAAGTTAATGTGAAATATATGCACTGGGGTGTCAGCTCTTTATAAACTAGCGTAAAACAAGGATTATTCATAAACAAATCATGTGAAATGTATCGATCTAGATTTTGACCTCAATACCGGCGTGACCTAGTCTAAGTACCGTTACACCGTAAAGTTACAACTTTCCTTCTTGCATAAAAAAATCTTTTTCAGGGCTAAGAAGTTATACTACAAGAAGGAATCACGTAAAAGGCCTACTTGTAATGCACAATTACTAATCCCTCATTTTTCTCAATAATGTACGCATATATTCATATAGTAAATTATATATCTTCAATCATTTTTTCTTAATCCCACAGATAATTAGCGTAAGCTTCCTACACTCTCTAGTGAATATAATGTTTGTTATAATTACTGTTTTATCGAAAGTCAGCATTTGATTCTGCCGTTTAGGGGGCCGAAATACCCTCATCTACCCCAATTTCAATAAAATTTCATAAAAATTATGTTTTCTTACATTTGTTTGTTTGTTTTGGGTTTAACGCCGTTTCTCAACAGTATTTCAGTCATGTAACGGCGGGCAGTTAACCTAACCAGTGTTCCTGGATTCTGTACCAGTACAAACCTGATCTCCGCAAGTAACTGCCGACTTCCCCACATGAATCAGAGGTGGAGGACTAATGATTTCAGACACAATGTCGTTTATCAAATAGTCACGGAGAACATACGCCCAGCCCGAGGATCGAACTCGCGATCCCGCGATCCGTAGACCGACGCTCTACCTACTGAGCTAAGCGGGCGGATATATTCCAAACCAAATTCTTAAAAGTTGCATAATGCTTTACATATTATGTTAAAAACAGATAAAGCAGCTGTGCAAATGGAAAATATGCATAATTTAATAGTGAGAAAATCACTACTTTCAATCATCATGATTACACGTGAACTTATAAAGGGATGTAATCAAAATAATGGATTCAGTAATAATTTCTGTAATGTTTATAAAATATTCAAACTTATGACATAATAAAAAAATGTTTCTGCAATGTTTATAAAATATTCAAACTTATGACAAACACATGAGAAAACCTTTATTGAAAATATGATTTACCAAGAACATAAACAAAGCCTCGGAATGTGGCAACCATTTTTTAAACAATGGCACTATGAGCCTTAATTTTATAATTTTAGCAACTGACAGGCAAGCCGTTCTGTAAGTGTTTTATTATACAGTTATTGACTTATGTTTCGGTCAATATGTGTTTTTACGGACCTGTAAAAATGATATATTGACCGAAACATAAGTCTATAATTGTTATATTATATGCCCTACTCAAATACACTCATTTGACTAGCCCATATTTCATACATATAAGAAAAAGTTATATCACAAGAGTCATTATCACTTTTGCGGGTCAATATCGCTTTTTGCGGACCTGCGTGTGCATCCCTTTCGACCAATCAAATGAGCGCATTTGAGAAGGGTATATATATTAACATGACATCAGAAATAATTTTTAAGACTTTTTTCTTCATTGAATTATAGACCGGTCAATATCACAAACTGTGGACCGGCGATTTATATAAGGAGGTGTTTCAGAAGGTGATATCATTACATATAAGTTTCAATTTGGTTCGTGTTGGAAGTTGAAGAACTTGCATAACCCTTTTAGAAGATATAATAAACTATGCTATTTTCATTTCAGGTGAACACTTGCAGGAAGAATTTACCAAAATAAGCTCAATACAGAGAGTACCTGTTATTGATGATAATGGCTTTATTCTAGGAGAGAGGTAACACATTTATTAATTAATTAATCGCAATTGAAAAGTTTCTGCTAGGGACTGCTGACCTGGAGCGTTCTTCTGCGCATGTCCGGAAGTGATTATCAGTCGGAGCGCTCGACCAAAATATGCAAATAATTGCATGTCCGCACGGATTTAGTGTATAATATGTTAATATACTGACTAAAGGTTAGGGTCAGGATTGCCATGGTTACAAAATATATACATTAAAGATAATTATCATTCAAGTATATACCGGAGTCTGTAATTTACCACAGGCGCTTCAGGTCTTTTTTTAGTCACAGTCAAAATTACATGCAAACCCCTGAACCGTGATTCGTATCTTATATTACATTTAAAAAAAAAATTAAATCTTCTAACGTAGCGCTTGTTATTTTGCAAATATCTGAAAACTAAAAAATGCTGAAATGACCTTTCCGAAGTTTAACATACATTTAGAAAAAAAGTATGTTTGTAATGATGTTCTTAAATTACATCTCAATTAAATCAGGCTATGCTTTCACATAATTTCATTCGTTTTACGACAGTTGCAAATTTTTAAAGATACAAACGAACATACCGCTACTAAAGAAGATCTAAGGGAAACAACTCTGAATTGACTTTAAAAAACTTAAGCCAACTTAAGAAAAGGATTGCTTCGCTGCACATAGTGTAACACAAAGTCATGCACGCTCCACAAGGACATTCTACAATTTCTATGTGATTATGTATTCTGGTAAGTAGTTCGGCATGCATTCTTCGGACGCAACCATAGTTCTACGCGCCAATGGCTTTCCATGGAAAATGAAAAATGTCAAAATACATAATTTACCGATTTTCATGGCAGGTCCCTGCCTTAAACAGATTGTTGATGTCTTATCTATTGTTATACAAGGTACAAACAGTGTTTTAAGAAATTCACACCATTTTACAACTTAAAGTGTTTACACTTTTTGAAAAAAAATGTCTATTGGGTCCCTCATTTAGCATCATATCAGGACAAACCATTCTTGTATTGAATGCATTCGGGAGTAAAAAATATCGGTTATAAAATATTTGTACTGGTTTACATTTTAACATCTTTAATAACTTCTTTCAGGGTTTTTTTTTTTTTTTTGGTTTGTTTTTGGTAAGCTTATAATAAAGAGCATGTGATACTCTTTCACTCAGATTTTTTATGAGATTTAGACAGTTGGCTAGTCTTGGAATTTAACTTTATTGAAAGACAAAAGAAGTTCCGCGTATAGGCTTTTTCAAAGGGTTGAAAGTAGACTAAGCTTACACTATACTTTGATTTATTTACCTGTGAAAACATTTGATTCAGACTATAATTTGGGAAATCCCAAACCTAATGAAAAACAGTCAATACAGGAGTTGTCCAATTTGCTTCATATATTTTAGATGGCCATTTTTAAATATCAAACATGTATCTTTCTACAGGGAGAGGAGGGAAGACATAAACATATTAGGTAAATTGGTACACTTAGCTATCATTTTACACTGAAAATTACCTGTAAAATTGAATTTGAATTTTAACCTTTAGCCTGCTGGCGGCAAGTGATTCTGCCTTTGCGACCAGTGCAAACCAAGATCAGCCTGCACATCCTGGTCTGCACTGTTCGCTATTCAGTCAGTAAATTTTCAGTTAAAACCCCTTCGAATGATAAATGGTATTGCCCAAATTGAATGATGTTTTAGAAATTTAGCAGGCTAAAGGTTAAGGTACCATGTATAGGCCATTATAGGGAAGGAAATACGGCCATTATAGGGAAGGAAATACGGCCATTATAAGGAAGGAAATACGCCGTGTGAGAGCTGTATCTAAAAGAGTTTTTAATTTTTATCTGATATTTGAAAGCTTTGTCTTCTTTTTTTTCTTTTTTTACATACTGTTTAAAATGATAAAAAAAGATGCAAAACGTCGAAGGTTTTCATCAATCGTCTGTCCGACCTCAATAAAATCCTCTGTTTTCATGTAAATGATAGTCGATCGTTCTTTTCACCTTTCTATAATGAACTAGTCCATCTTTCAATTTGGACAGTACCATTAACTGTTAAAAGGGGTGCTTACCAAAAAGTAGTCCAACTAATTGTACGCGAATCGCGATACTGTGATAATTTTTTGCACAGGTCAGTACCTCTCCTCCACGGACGTATAGAGGCAGACATACAGTAAATGTCAGTCTGTGAAATCGGTCTGCCTTGCAGTCGAAAAATTGAGACTAACCAAAAAGATACCGGCTGAATAGCGAACAGTGTAGATCATAATCAGACTGCACGGATGCCTCAAAGGCAGAACCAATCGTGTCCAGCATGGTAAGGGTTAAAACAAACGAAACCTTTATTTTAGTGACGTTTTTAAAATTTGCATGATTCGATTTTCTTGAAAATTTGAACGTGTATTAAAAACTTGTCTTTAGAAAAATATGCAAATATTTAAAAATATTGGCAAAAAATCATAGTTTGTATTAGAAAGATTCTTAAGTGTATTTCTATCGAATGAAACATATTTAGACTGTATATAAACGCAATACAAAGTATACCTTTCATATATACATATCTATAGACGGAAGGCCGTCGTAAACCAATAAACGATATATACATTATATATTGTAAATATATAAATGTAAATGTTGGTGTAACTTAAGTGTTTCAGTGAATGGATTAATATTTCACATTTGAAACGGTCAGGGAAATGTATTATTATATTGTGCTACTGTTTTCAGGATTAAAGGTACTTCGTTTTATAGCAGATACAGCAACAAATAAATAACCGGAGTATACAAGTGAAACATTCAGACAATTTGTTTGAACTTAAATGCCACTGAGATCGCCAATAAATACTCTTTATGTATGACCCTTTGTCAAATGTATTTATATAAATAAACAGTGATAAGTATTTGTCTGTAAAGTAGAACAGTAGTGGATTTCTTTATGAAATAAACAATCTTCCAACACCTTGAACATTTGAATCCAATTTTAATTTCTAAATTGCAAATTTTAGTTTTGTTCTTAAAT
Organism: Mercenaria mercenaria; assembly: GCF_021730395.1. Taxonomy (NCBI): domain Eukaryota; kingdom Metazoa; phylum Mollusca; class Bivalvia; order Venerida; family Veneridae; genus Mercenaria; species Mercenaria mercenaria. The sequence goes on from NC_069372.1 coordinate 9,170,663, forward strand.
GACCTTTAAATCACAAACAAGCACGAAGAAAAATAGGGGTCACGTAACAGAAAACTTTTGTTTTAAACGTCAACACTATGGAACATCTTCATACCTGACAGCTTAAATATGGGTAGGAACACCTGTGTAAAACGGGTTGTTTACATTTCTATAAAAGTAAAAAAAAAACTTCTTTGAAGTGCTACCAAAATGTCAAGTTAGGTCCACAAGAAACTGACTTACATAAAACATGAAAATGCCACTTTAGAGGATTGGTTTTTTTTCTTTCCGCCATTATCTGCAGATGCTGCTTGATAAATTATCTCAGAAATATACAGTACCTGAACCGGTTTTCGAACCGAGGACCACTAGACTGGCATCCAAGCGTGGTATTGCTAGATTATCTCGCCACTATGTTAGCTTTTAGCTATTATACGTGTCCTTTACAGTGGTGCAATATTTCGCTATCTTGCACGGAAGTTTGGTGTAGCTGAACACTGGTATCCCTCCAAGGACCTAGCGCAGCAAGCTCGTATAGATGAGTACCTTAATTGGCATCACACGAACATTAGAGCAACGGCTATGATGGCATTTAGACATCAGGTTTGTTTACGATTAGCCATTTCCTTCTGTTTGAAATAAAAAGTCAAACTTTTTTATAATTGATATCTGATGGCAAACGCATCCATACTTCGGATAATATTTGTAATCGGCATCAGCATATATATAATTATAGTTAAAAATTAATTATCAGTTTATAATTCGCCTTTGCATATATAAGTCATCAATAACCGACAAACGCGTAAAGACGTTCATTCAGTGATTTCAGTTTTGTTAGTATGTTCTGGTCTGTTGGGATTACGGACTCCATTCAATATCATTGTGCAACAGAATTTGGAAACAAGCAGTACTAGGCTGCTCATTTCATTTTCTGTCACGAACAGACTGAATCCAGTCGAATTTACTGTTATTAGATTGGTTTCGATTTATGCTTCCAAATGTTGCTTTTAAATAGATTGGATTAACTCTCTGATGGCTGATTTCTTTACATGAAAGATTTTAATACATTCTAAGCGAGGTTTCGAATCCACAGCAGTTAAGGGTAAGTGATTCAAATCACGGCCTTAACCAGTCGCTCACGGGGACACATGACTGCGTAAATAGTGGTGCAGCTTACCATTTTTAGCTAGAGATTTACATACTTACGAACATTCTGCGTTTTACCGAAGCTTATATTCTGTAAAATTCTGTTGTATCTATCTCTATACCAAAGATAGTAAGAATATATATTAGTTTTATGCTTTGCGTAGGTGTTATTTAGTAAACATGAAATGTTTTTATAATATTATTCAGTTTCATGTCAGAAAATAAAACAATATTGAATTCTAGCATCAGTTTGGTACTTTATAAGTTACTGTATAGTCAGACATTATCGCGAGTTAGACATTTTCGGTCTATTCGCTAACTGGTTGTATTCGCGAAAACAAATGCACGTGAATTTGCTGATACATGTATTACCATACATCGCGAATGTTCTACCTCGCGAACTAATTAACGAGCTTTTAGCCTCGCGATTAAATAAGCGCGCTTTTAGCCTCGCGAAAATATATCTTAATATTAAAGTAGTGTTTTTAACTATAATGGTGTATCATTTAAACTGGAATGCATACAAACTGTGATGTGTCTTATCTTCATGTGTTTGGCGCAACAACCTAACACTTTCATGTGTAATACAAAATGTTAAGTTACTGGAATGTAATTAAAGTAATAATTACTCGACTTGCTATATTTTTGAAATTTGTGACAGTTAAGGAACGTTTTAGGGCATCATATGATAAATTTCAATAGCTTATTTTACATTTCAGTTTATCAACACGGTGCGAGGTAGACCTGTGAAGCTGGATGAAGTTAAGCGATTCAAGACAGAACTGAAAAAGTCCATTAACCATATAGACAAATATTTTCTAAAGGACACACCATATATTGCAGGAAAAGACATTTCTGTGGCAGACTTGCAGGCCCTTTGTGAGCTGATGCAACTTGATATAGTTGGAGATGAGAATGCATATAGATTTAACCCTAAAGTTAGCGCATGGGCAGATAGGGTCAAATCTAAAGTTGAACCTTACTTTGCTGAATGCCAGAGTGAGGGAATTTCACCGATGCAATCAATCTATACTCAAATAAAATCTTCAAAACTATAACGATAAATAAGATTAAAGCTTTGAAATGTATATTGTATAATTTGAGAAGGGATCAAAACGTTTTATTCAATGATACAAAATGCATTAGCATTTTTTGTTGTTGTTATAATCAGTATTACGTATGCTTCAGCTGACGTGTACATGTATAAAATATGACATCATCAAAATGCAAACCTGTATACTGTATTCGTCTTTAAACACCTAGCTTAAAACCGGTATGATTGTAGATTGTTTCATATAATTTTATAATGGTCGGAATAAGTAAGTTATCAGATATTTGAAAAAAAAACACAAGAAATTTTGTACATTTGTACTAACCGTGTATGATCCAGAAATATACTGAAAGGAGATATATAAGAAAACATATTCAATGCATTATATTACAGTGCAAAGTTTCAACACTGTAAACCCATATTTCTAGTCTATATAATGGCGGAATAAACATAATTTCCAAGACGTCATGATTTACTCTCACGTTGCCTTATAATGTTGGAATTTAGTGGAATGCAACCACTTTCGTGCAACGTGTTACGTACGTAACGTCGACATTTACGTCATACAAATTGAATTCTTGATCAATAAAAATTATATAAATTTATTAGAACCTTTCAGTTTCATACTTTTTATTTGATTATTTATGCGAAAAACTAAACTTTTACACGTATGTGTCTACCCATTTGCCCCGCATATACATGTACATACCATTTGTTGCCTTTACATCCATTATTAACATTAATTATTTTCGTAAACTATTACTATTCAAATCAAGCTATAAATGCAAATATTGCATTAATTTAAATATAATTTTCGTTTGTTTATTCTCGATCAACACTCGTAAATATTATTGTGCAATTACATTCGCAAAAGCATTTTTAATGATTACTTAAAATTACATGTATATGGACTTGTATTCTATCCAGAAAGAATAGAAAATAATTATTTAAAGATTGTTAACTAGTTTGAACTTAACACAAAACTGTTAATATGTAAGTTTGAAATATTTAAAAAATACGGTATAGTGAAAGGGTATGTTTGTACACTAATGTTTTGCTATTTAATAGCGCTACATTATATGTTCGGTATTATATAATTGTGGAAAAAAACTTGTGAATGAATGTTATATAACCTAGACAAAGCCAGGGGCGTACCTGGATGATTTTGAACTGTACGCCAGATAGCTACGAACCAAGCAGAGATGTTGCGAGTGTGGTGTAGGCGAGAGAGTGGGTCTCCATCTCCCGGCGGATCGGGTTTTGGGGCCTCCCCTTGAAAATATTGAAAATGTTTCGGCAAGAGATGCGTACTCTTGCTATATTCCAGCGTTAATACATTTTGTTTGTCACATTTGTACTACATATTACAAAGATAATCATTTGAATTAATAGTTTATCACACCGCTCATGCTTACTGGCAGGGATCGTGACAGTGTCTATAATTGCAACTGGAACAACCCAGGATATTTTGAGGAATATAACCATCTTTCGTATAGAGTCCTATGTAACTTTACCCTTGAAGTGTGTGCTTCAATACTTGCCCCGTACTAGTATTCATTAATAATTTTATCTTAGATTTTAAATGTTTAATATCTATTTTGTAGGTTTTTTCTTGAATTACTTCGATACAACGATAAATAACAAGACTTAGAATGTTGAAAAATCAGAGTTCTGTGAATTGCTCTATACAATACACTCCAGGACACAAACGTTAAATCAACAGTAACAGTAGATATATAGTTATGTTTCAAAATATTTACGTAACTGAAACACTGTGTCATATTATGCTATTTCATTGTGCAACTTTCAAGACCCGCGCAAGCATATTGTGTATTGCCAAAAGGGACCTAAGAATGTGTCTCTTAGGGTAACTGCATCTAAACTCCCAACTGCTACACATGTGAACAAATCGCATATTCGAACTGTGTGCAAAGCTGTTATTATCATTATTTATTTATTTAGTTGTTTATTTAATATTCTCTACATTGTGAAGATTGCATAAACAGGATATACTAGTTTTTTTTGTAGTTATCGTTTTTCAAATCTTCGTCAATGGTTAATTTAATGCATGACTTCTGCATCCGCATTCCGACAGGTTTTTGATAAATGTATCCACCCACACATTGCAAATATTTCAAGTTTTCACTTTTTTTTCTAATTAACGTAAACAACATCTAATATTGACAAACACAAATTCGAACTGCGTAAATTGCTAAATGGTATTTCGGTATCCAGATTTGGATATAGATTGATCGATTAAATTGCAACCATTAAAAAATCTTCAATATCACGCCAAGAGTGTTACAAATGTATATTTAACGTAACTTTTTACTTACTCTAGACATCTGCTGATCATTTTGTTCTCCTGCTGCTCTCTTTATTTACCAGTAAAACACATGTCATTTGAAACTTTTGAACAACAGAGTGAGACGGGTGTCCTATTTTTGTGCAAACAAATTTTCCGAAATGCCCAAATTGCGTACATCGAGGTTGAATGCTATGTTGGTATGTTTAGAAAACGAGCGCTCGGCCGTTACTGTAGAAACTTACATGCACAAAAGATTTGTTGTGTATAACGAATATACGTCATATGGGAACTTTCTAGCTTTGGTGGTGGAGGAAGACCCCAGGTGCCCCTCTGTGCATTATTTCAACACGGGCGGCCACCTAGGTGGAACCACCGTCCTTCCGTAAGCCAGCTGGATGGCTTCCTAACATGATATGCACAAGAGAATCTCTTTTTTGACTGAGTATCGCAACTTTGAGTTTGTGGCAAAATGATCCCCCTGAATAAATCTAAACCATTCAATTAGTATACATGTATATTAAATATAAATCATTGGCTAGACTTTTTGTACTAGTAATAAATTATATACCTGTATAAATTCTGTAAAAATCGGCTGGTAATGAACAGGCAGAAATAAATTCCGTATTGTACCTTTTATAATAACAGGCTACTTTCATTAATATGCATGACCTGACACAGTTCAATGAATAGTGCACATAATTTTTTTTTAATATCGATAAACGTTGAAGATTTCGTTCAATAACAAAACACCACACTAAAAGGTGGAGGTATATAATGTGGAGGTATATAAGGGTCATTAAAACAGTATCTAGATTCGGCTCTCGTGGATTTTGCAAGGTCGGATCACACTCGGCACTTGCGCACCTCGTGAGATCCGATCTGGCAAAAATCCACTCGAGCCGAATACAGCATCCAAGATCGAGCTACTATTATAATGACCTTATTATACTGCGTTTAGCTATACATGCATTTTGTCTTATTTTAAACCTATTGCATAATACTGTTAATTGTATGTTTACATTAACTATATGTAGTAATTGTTCATATTTTCAAATGTAAAATTCGGATCTAGTATACCTTTGAGATACGGTCTGTAGCTTGTACCTGCTCGTATCTTTGTATTTTCGAAACTCCGCACGAGGTGTCTATTATTTTATAAGAGTAAGCAATCAAGCTGGCTTTGTGAACGATTCATGGCTTTATCCAGGTACCAGTTCATGGCTAAAGTTTTGTCCGAAGAGGCACCTGGGGTAACATTAAACACTTTGAAAAGCTGGATAGTTCTTTTTTATTGTTCATTGTTCGAATTTTTCCACTTGGGCATTTTGGTTTTTGTGAGACATGTCTATGTGAATTTTTTTCTATAGAAAACTTCCAAGGGATGACCAATATCACATGGGTAATCAAGATCATATGACCTTTACAAGTTCAGTTAAAAATATACGATATTTGAAATGATTAATATACATGTAATATTATCGACACCAGTACTCACTTTTCGAGGATTGTTCACTTTTGCGCTATTGTTTACAATAATACTGATTCCACTAATGAAAATTGATGATTATGAAAACTGCAAACTGCAGATATGATATACAGAATAAACACTGTCAGTAAGACTAGCTTTCATCTGGAACATTGCTTGTTTGTAAGCGGTATATGATTTAGAAAGAAGAAAAATATAAATAGATGTACCGTTCGAAGATGTTGCCACTGGCCCTTCCTGGGCAGTGCACATTGTGTTCCTTTATCCGTTCGTTATGTTCTCGCTGTCAGTGCGTGCGTGCGTGTTTCTGTTTGTGGCAGGCCTATTTGGCGGTCTGTGTCTCATGCTGTGTTTGCTGTGCTCTATGTTTCCAAAAAATCTACACTTACCTTTTATGTTTTTCTATATTCACGATTATTATAAAACGCAAATCAATCTAATATTTCAAAAACGAATTTGATAATCTCATTAAGATGGTATTGTTCAAATGAAGAACTTTATATAGCCACTTAACCTCCTTAGGCTTTACATTTTATTGCATTTCTAGCATTTAAGCCTTTTCATTTTCACGGTGCCGAATTTGAATTGTACGCACAAACATATAGGCGTATGACGTCATATGACAATAAATTATTTCATTTTTTAAAATGAGAACATGTTCAAAATTTAATGGATATAGGATTTTTCAATGAATATTGACAAACTTATTTCAATGCATTCAAACTGCGATTTGTGTCTTCATATGTTCGGCGTAGTAATTTTCATAAAAGTGTAATGTAAAATGGTCACACAACAATGACACGAGTTCCTTGACCTCTTATAGTATCAAGAAATCGTAAACAGCTGCATCTAAAGGATATCTTCAGTATTGTGTGAGATTAGAACAGTTTTACTATACATGTTGCCGAGTATAAAATGTACCATTTCTAGATAAAAATGACTATGGTTGAGCATTACCAAGTCTCACTCTATTCTCCTAAAGTCACCCTTGATCATTTATTTTTTATAATCAACTCAATAAACATTACATTTCATATTCAGAATAATTTATTCTTTTTTCAGTGATGTTTTAGTTTTGACAATCAAACTAGTCATCTGGTATACTTAACAAGGTACCTCCGAGGTCAAGTAGTTAAAAATCACTTTACCATAGTCTCTTTGGATTCCAGCCCTGATCAGAACGTCATGCGAGCCATCCAGCTGGCGTACGGAAGGTCAGCCGCTTTACCAAACAGCCACATATGCCTGAAATAATGCTCAGAGTGGCGCCTCGAGTCTTCCTCGACCATCAGAGCTTAAAAGTTGCCCTAAGTCCCGAATTGTGTTAATGCGATGTAAAACTTTAAACATACATGTACAACAAATGATTGTCTTCAAGAACTGGGCAAAGAGATTCTGTTTTGTAGGGCTTAATGTCACACCCAAAAAATTAAGGAATGTAGCAAGATTCCTGCTTTGAAAGGTAAAGGAAGGTCACAGGTTCCCCGCCAGGAATCATTATTGGTATTGGCAGGTGCCCAGGTAGAACCAAACCATTCAGTCACACATTGCTCTGAGATTGCCACCATTGCATAAAAGTATAACACCACAAAATGCACAATTATTTGATAACGTTATTAACTATGTGTCTTAATTGCTACGCATAAACAATACTTCTCTGTTTTTTCCTATATATTTTATTTACGGCAAAGTTAACACAACTGCTGTTGAATTATTTAGTCCAACAATGGAGAAAAAAAAGGTACAGTGTAATTGTTCATTCTAAAGTATCTGAATATATTTCTCACATTTTATAATTATCTCCCTTTTTATCAAAAACCCACAAATAAATTCTATATAACAAATGCAATCAATTCACTGAATGTTTTTTTTTATATTTTTTCTTTACAGATGTATGCTTCAAATGGTAAATGTTATCTTATAAGACATTGTTTATAAGAATTTAATTTTTTCATGCCATGTCAATGTTTTGAAGAAGTATCAAACTATACTTTATTTGCATAATGACATGAGATTTGTCTCCCCTTAAGCAAAAAAAAAAAAACAAAAAAAAAAAAAAAACAAAAACAAAAAAAAAAACTCCATCTTAAAGACACTTTTCCATTTGAACATGTTTGACAGTCTCTAACAATTATGTAGCATACAAAATGCATGCAGTACATTTTAGAGAAATTTTATAAATATAAAAATTAAAACTAACATAATTTTGAAATAAATATGGCCACCAAAATAAAGATGATAAAAATGTTATCAATGGAAATTAAGAGACGGAATATTTAAACTTTCAAAAAAAAATACAACTTCGTAAAATATAGTAAACAAAAAATCACAAAATCTCATTTTATCGGACAATTCGCCACAGGCTGTATCATGTTCTGAGTGCAAACATATTTAAGATAAACGATGTATACATAACAGCAATATGTTTGAATAATAATATATTTCTTTATTATTTTAATCGAGTATATTTTAAGAGTATCTTTTTATACAATATACAATAACAGCATTCTTTCCATGAAAAAAATATTTTCACACATTCGTGATATTTCGCAAGGACCGAAATTCTCAAACATTTTTTGAGAAATTTTCTACTATTATTGGGAATTTGGGAGAAGGAATTATTTGAGCACCTGTATACTTAATATGACATCTACGTTATTTCTACAGGTTTGATACGACATTTCGCCTTTAATTTTTTTCAAGAGTTTCTATTACATATTTTTACATAGATATTTTCGTATGGGAAATGAATTCTCCCAAATCAGTCTACGTTGCATCATAATTATTCCAAACTGGAACTGGATAAGTCTTGCACTATATGGAAGTGTGTAACTTATTATTATTATTATTATCATAAACAGATTTCTTGCCTATGAGACTATGATGGTAAAAAAGTGGTCAAAGTTTCAAAGACATATGTCAATCAGCTTAGACAAAATATGGACATATGTGAAAATTGAAACAATTTCCATATCCAAAAAGAGCCATAATTCAGCCAAAATACTTGACAGAGCTGTGCATTCTTGTCTACATATAGGATAGAGAATTACAATAAAAAAGTCGTCGCCTTATTTCCACAATGCCGTAAGTTCATTTTGGCAAAATTGAGATTTTAGTAAAGGCTGTACGTAGTGTAAAGTCATTGACATTAAAATCTTTAAGCGTCGTTTCTTAAAACTATCAGAAAACTAGTTAATGCATTGTGAAAAAAGGCAGCGAAGTGATAAAAGTTGCAAAGCCATAATGTCAAACGGTTTATATAAAATATGGACTTGTATTTTAGACTTTTCTCAGCCAGACTCGAGTTATGACCCTTCACTGTTAAAAACATAATATAAACAAGTAACATATGGCCGTTCAGAGACATGAATCGGGTGAGCCAGTGTATATAGAGACATATTTAGTTTCAGAAAATGATGTTAAATGTAAGATATACACTTGAAATTTCTATTCATTTTTAACGAGCAATAAGTACTATTGCCTTAAGATCTGAGAATGTATAAAATGCCGATACGTTTTATATAGTCTTTAAAATCCCAAAGAAACATATAAAATGAATACTTTATTCTAAGAAAAAAGCATCGTAGGGGTACAATTCAACCCAAAGCTAATAAAGCTGGTTAAAGAAACTTATTTTTGATCACAGATGTCCCTAGAGTATTATTCAACAAATGATATACCATAATGCACATTCTATCGCGGCCATATTGGACGTCATCTTGAATTTTTAGTACTTTGCCTCCTTAGGTGTCACCCCGGTATAGAAGTACTTCCGGGTCGTTGTATCCTAGAAAGTAGTTATTTGAAATTTTGAAGTTCCCAATTTAACGCTATCCCTACTTTGACATGTTATATTCCAAATGTATTTATTGATAATGTGTACATTTTTTTGTCATTTCTGATGTCTTTAACAGTTGTTTTAAGTGTGTTTTTCAGGATTACATTTCTGTGCGGAAGGCTTAAAAAACTACACCAGACTGGTGGCCATGACAGATGTCAGTGGGAAATTTAAACATGGACTAGATACTTTGATGTGTAGCAAAAAAGTTCATCGTTGATGGTGGTGTTTTTCTGTGATATATTGACTGGGATAGTATTACCCTTCAGAAATGCAGAGCGGTCAATGCTGCAATTTTGTTGTGAAATTCACAATCCATGTCCAAAAGTGCTTGTTTTACTATACAGCAAAGAAGGAGAAATTGTACCGGGCCGACACCTATATGTCAAATTCAGAAAGTGGAATATCTCAGCAACCATAGGGTTTACAGTCATGAAACTTCACACACTAGTAGCTGATAACAATACAAATCAGTGACTAAAAGGATATTTCCAAGGTTTGTGAAATTTTAATTTTATTCAAATTTTAAAAATTCAGTAGTTGAATTTTCTTTGAAATTTGAGTAATAGTTGTCTCCTCTTGATTTGTCAGTCTTCTACTATAGTGCAAAGACACTGAACAAGCAGGAAGCTTTTAAAAGGCTATATAAAAAGAAGACACATAGTTTTTCACTTTAATTTTAAGAACAAAATATAAATTTAAATTTCTTTAATTTTTTAAAAAAAAAATTCTATTTCGCATAGCGTCTCTTTTCCGAAGAATTTATAAGTATATATATGTGAACATGTTACATAGTGCCGCAGTAGACCGTGGATTAACAGTGTCGTATGTGTGGAAGTGTACATTTTGGACCGGATGGGTTTATAAATGAGGCTATAGTCGGTTTCGTAACAGGAGTCGGAGAGACTGATTGCTTGTCGGGCCTGGATCTCGAACCGGTCACGGTGTTATTACACTGATGTTAAAGCCAGTCAGCAGGCGTCTCATATATGATATAAAGAAATTGCGTGAATGTTCATTCCCTTGCGTATGAGACGCATAACTAATATTACACGAAATAATTATTTTTCTCATTTCAGTCAAATCCAATGTGCTACCGGCATTTTGGCGTTGAAGGACATTGCTTACCGGTGTGCCGAGTGCATTTGTCGGCATTATTAATGTATAACAAGTTTTCTTTACACTGACAGGACATTGGTTGTATTACACAGGGAATTACATGGAGGTTGCTTCAGTGTGATAAAATAGTTGTTGTTGTTGTTGTTTGTGTATTATTTTATTTATTGATTTGTTTTTTCAGTTTAGAACATATTCCGAGCTGTCAGCTTCAGCCCGCATCAGGCCGTCGTCAGATACATTCTGCCTTGAATGGGATGCTTCTATTCTGATTTGCTTTTCAGGTTTACAACGCAGGTCTGTGTTACTAAGAAAATATTTAACGGGGCTGATTTCCTGGGTCGGCCTCGTGCAGTTTCCTTAATATGTGTTTGTCCTGGTACCGACTGGAAACACAACTTGACGGTATTTGTATTTCAGTTTTGCTCGATTCATTCTACTTCATTCTTTAGATAGGACTTTTCCTGTTGGGACTTTTATTCATGCTTTTCTGTATGTTGTTTTTTCATAGCATTTATGTGTTTCAATTCTTTTAAATGTGCATTTCAGATACTTTGTTGTCTGTGCTGAAAGAGGTTGTCTGGTAATACTTATTTTAATATTCTTTTCACTATTTCAGCTAACATATATGTAGAAAATTATTCAGTTGCAGTGTTTTAATGACAGACTTCCTGTAAAGTTCCTGAACCAGTTGATATCAGAATGATAAAGAAATGATAGATGGTACCAATCTGTGAATATTATGTCACTTTTTTCTATAGGTGTTCCTGATCACACTTAGAACTATACACACACACTCAGTTGTTTCTCAAGAAAGGCCGACACCGGTTCACAATCTTTCTTTTGTCATTTGCCGGCGATGAATTCCATATGTCAGTAGGAATTTAGAAGTGTACAACCAGTCAGCAGCTACCCATAAACCAGACCAACCTATTAAGTCGAGCGGGCAGAAGCTGTTATTCTAAGTGTAACACCGCAGAATGACGGCTAGTTTTCGGTAAGCGATTTACATGTTCCACCGGTGCATTTCCCTCTGGTCCTAATGTCTTTAGTCAGAACTGTAGCCTAAAATGTCAGTAACTGCTTGACAGTTTCAGGGGTACCCTGAGCTGTGTCTGGCTCCAGTTGGAGTTCTTGACCTTCCGCACTTGCCTGCTTCCAAGATGGCGCGGATCGGCTTTGCATTTGGCGTTTCAGGCATTGTTCGGCTTAGTCGAAGAAATAATTCGTTTTAAGATAGGCTGTGATGTATTGATCTGTTTTACTTCCAGTAATTGTCATAAATATAATCACATATTGGTCTTTGCTTGTGGGTTCTGGTCTTTCAATCATTAAAAGTTTCATTTTTCTGCAATTGTAGTGGGTAAATTATGCATTTTTTACTAAAAATTGCATATTTTTAAAGTAAATGCTCATTTTGATACATAATTTTTCAAAATAAATAAGCTTAAACTTACATAAAACATACTATAAGCATTAACTAGTGATATCACAGTTGATTTCATGAAAATCTGATTGAAATTTTCAGAAGGAAGGCAAATTTTGTAATGTGCCTTTTTTCTTCAAAATTCCGGTTTCCGAGCCAATTTCTCCGCAAAGTAGGTCTAATGTTTGAAATGTTTCTGCGGGACAAAATTTTCTTTGCGATGACTATGTCTTGTGTAACTTTTCTCGCAAAACCCTAAGTTACAAGATTTTATGGGAAAAATTTGGCTAAATTAAAAGTTTGATAAGATTTGGGTGTCACCCCGGTATAGAAGTACTTCCGGGTCGTTGTATCCTAGAAAGTAGTTCTTTGAAATTTTGAAGTTCCCAATTTAACGCTATCCCTACTTTGACATGTTATATTCCAAATGTATTTATTGATAATGTGTACATTTTTTGTCATTTCTGATGTCTTTAACAGTTGTTTTATGTGTGTTTTTCAGGATTACATTTCTGTGCGGAAGGATTAAAAAACTACACCAGACTGGTGGCCATGACAGATGTCAGTGGGAAATTTAAACATGGACTAGATACTTTGATGATTAGCAAAAAAGTTCATCGTTGATGGTGGTGTTTTTCTGTGATATATTGACTGGGATAGTATTACTCTTCAGAAATACAGAGCTGTCAATGCTTCAATTTTGTTGTGAAATTCACAATCCATGTCCAAAAGTGCTTGTTTTACTATACAGCAAAGAAGGAGAAATTGTACCGGGCCGACACCCTTATGCGTGGTCGTATCAAACCGATCTGAAAACTAAAGCTGTAACGAACATTTCGGTTATGCTTTTTCATAGACCACTTTCCCATCGTTTAAAGCGAAATTTTGTATTATAAGTGTGGTCTAAACTCACCTTAATACATCAAGTACTGTGCATACTACTACATTAATTCAATAATATATTTATACATTAAACACATTGCCTTGGCCTTTATATGTCACTGTCAATTTGTAACTAGACACTTGTTATTTCTTATTTTCTTCATGCAAAGCATGTATAATTACCATCATGGAAATACAAAAGAATACAGTTATTTTGTGGCGCGTCTTTAAGCGTTTATAAAATACACTTGCAACTATTAAATGCTAAAGTTTTTATTAAATATTTTCAGCATTTAAAAAAGCATTAACATTATTAAATAAATAAGCATTTAACATTTATAAAAAGATATAAAGGATAATGTATTTGCTGATATTAATGTTTTATATGAATTTTAATGTATTCTATTTAAATGAAAATGTTTTCTAAAAATACTGAATTATTCTATTAATACGAATGTATTCCAAAAATGCAAATGTTTTATAAAATACTGATGTATTCTATAATCACGAATGTATTCTGTGAATGCATATGCTTTCTACCCGTGCAAAGATATCAATTAAAAGCCAATGTATTCTATAAATGCAAATGTTTCATTTCATTGTGGCTGTATTCTATAAATACTAGGATGTTCTGAAAATACTAAAAATTCTACAAATGCGACATATTTCATGTATTCAATAAATGAGAATATTTCTATAAACCCAACAAAAAATTCTATAAATGCTAATGTAAATGCAAATGAATTCTATAAATGCGAAAGATTTTTTTTTTGTTTTTGTTGGATTTAACGTCGCACCGACACATGATAGGTCATACGGCGACTTTCCAGCTTTGATGGTGGAGGAAGACCCCAGGTGCCCCTCCGTGCATTATTTCATCACGAGCGGGTACCTGGGTAGAACCACCGACCTTCCGTAAGCCAGCTGGATGGCTTCCTCACATGAAGAATTCAACGCCCCGAGTGAGGCTCGAACCCACATCGATGAGGGGCAAGTGATTTGAAGTCAGCGACCTTAACCACTCGGCCACGGAGGCCCCCATAAATGCGAAAGAATGTATTGTATAAATGTTTATATATTGTATAAAGCCTATCGAATCATACTGCAAATGTACTTGAAATACAAATACAAATTCAAATGTATTCTGTCATCGCGAATGCGTTCATCAGTGCAAGTATATTCTATAATTGCGACTGAATTCTATAAATACAAATGTTTTCTATTAATTCTACGGTATCATTTAAATGCTTATATATGCTATAAATGCTAAGGTGTTCTATACAAGTGATGCTAATGTATCCTATAAAAGTGTATCTTATAAATACATACAAATGTATTCTATGAATGATAGTACATTGAATGAATGCTAATGTATTCTTAATGCGAATGTTTTTCACAACTACAAATAAATCTTTGAATGCTAATACATATTTTAAATGCTAATGACCGTATTCTTTTAACATGTTGATTTATTTTCTAGATGCCTGCAAATCTAATCTATAAATGATAAAGATTGCATAAATATATTCTATAAATATGAAAATATTTCTTCTGTAAATGCTAATGTATTTTAATAAATGCTAAAGTATTTTATAACACTTCTATAAATGCTTAAGTATTTTATAACACTTCTGATTTGTATAAATACTAATGCACTTCATATACGCTAATGTCTTTTTACATAAATGCGAATGCATTCTATAAATTGAATTGTATTCTGTAAATGCTAAGAATATTTTAGTAAATACTAATGAATCTATGTGTGCTTATGTATTTTATAAATACTTATGCATTCTTTAAATGTTAATGTATTTTCTAGATACATGCGAATGTATTCTAAAAGTGATAATGACTGTATTAGTGCTTATGTTCTCATATAAAAGCGACAGAATGTATATTATAAATACTAATGTATTTCATAAATGGTAATGTATATTATAATGTTACTGTAATTAAAAGTACTAATGTACTACATGATCTATTCTGTAAGTGCGAATGTATTCTGCCAACGCAAATGAAGTATATTAAGTCTGGTGTATTGTTTATTGTATGTAGATTTTCTAAATACATGCGAATACATTCTATATATGACTGTGTAAAGACTAATGTTTTCTACAAATGCGAATCTTTTGATCTAAGAATGCTTTTTACTAAATACTAATGAATTTATTAAATGCGATTGAATCATATAAATACTAGTGTATAATCTATAATCATTGTTAATGTATCCTTTAAATATATGCGAATACATCATATAAATAATAATAATTGCATAAATGCTAATGTATTCTATAAATGCGAATTTGTTATGTAAATACTAATAAATCTATGAATGCTAATACACTTTATAAATGCTAAAATAAATGTATTCTATAAATGCGAATATTTTTATATAAATACTAATGGATCTATGAATGCTAATATATTTTATAAATCCGAATGTATTATTGTTAACGTATTTTCAAAATGCATACGACTTTTTTATAATTATAATGATTGTAACAATGCTTATGTTTTCTATAAATGCTAATTATTCTATAAAGGCTACTGTACTTTATAATGCTACTGTATGTTGAAAATATCAATGCTCTACATAAATGCTAATATATTTTATATAAATGCGAATTGTATTTTTGTCAGTGTGGATATAGTGAATCAATGTTGATATATTCTATAAATACGACTGAATTCTATAAATGCGAGTGTATTTTACAAATTCTAATGTAATTCATAAATGTTAATATATATGAGCCGTGCCTTGGGAAAACCAGCATAGTGGCTTTGCGACCAGCATGGATCCAGACCAGCCTGTGCATCCGCGCAGTCTGGTCAGGATCCATGCTGTTAGCTAACAGTTTCTCTAATAGCAATAGGCTTTGAAAGCGAACAGCATGGATCCTGACCAGACTGCGCGGATACGCAGGCTGGTCTGGATCCATACTGGTCGCAAAGCCACTATGTTGGTTTTCCCATGGCATGGCTCATATTATAAATGCTAATGTATTCTATGAATGCGATTGTTTTTATAAATACTAAAAAATCTATGAATTCTAATGTATTCTATTAATGTAATACATGCGAATGTGTTCTATAAATGATAATGTTTGTATAAATGCTAATGTATTCTATAAATGCTAATGTGTTCTATAAATCTGATTTATTGTATAAAAACTAATGAATCTATGAATGCTAATATATTTCTAATAAATGCTGATGTATTCTATAAACGTTAATGTTTTCCATAAATGCTAACGTATTCTATAACTGCAACTGTTTTTTTTATAAATACTTACGTATCTATGAAGGCTTGTATATACTATAAATGCTATGTTTATGTATTTTTTTAATAAAAGCTTTTGTATTCTATAAATGATACCGATTGTGTAGATGCTTCTGTATTTTATAAACGCGAATGTTTCTATAAATACTAATGAATCTATGAAAAGTCAGCCATCCTTAAAAATGTATTAGTAAGTGACGAGAGGAAACGGCGCTTTTATTATCAAACTTTCAAACTTATATGTATTCATTTTTGTTCTGTTTTTATTAAAAAAAAACGTTTCTTGTTTAAACATAATGATAAAAATAAAATCTATTTAGGAATATATTATCAATTTTACCATGATTTCAATTTTTCAAGTTTCATCTTGATTTTGCTAAAAATTTGTGATATAAATTGAAAAATCATTACAGATACAGACAAAATAATTTGACTATATCCAATCGTATCATATTTGCAAGTTTATGATAAAATACATCAAATAAAATACATAAATCATGAAAACTATAAATAGAGTTAGGTTACATCAAGTTCCCTTTAAGTAAATTGCGCCAACTTCCATTTTTCGTAACACTGTAATAAAACTTTGACAAAATAAATTTGACACCTTTCCGTATTTTTCTGGATACAGTACCTTCAAATTTTACCACTAACGTATTGTTTTTTCACTAGGTTGCAAAATGACGCGTATAATAGGATTTTAAGTGGAGCATTTTGGCACAATAAAAACGTGGTAATTGAGCATTATTTTCAAATTAGAGAGAAATTATCTCTGGAATCATAAACATTTTATCAATTTCATTTCCACGTCTTATTAGATGCAGGCTATTTTTATTACGCAAAGATGACGTTGTGTATCGCCAGAAAGTTTGTATCTTTATGGGAAAAAAATATAAGAAAATCTTTTGAAATTCTGGGTTATATTGAAAATTCCTTTTCTTATCGATACTCTGTGGCCGAACGATTAAGGCCGAAGACTTCTAATCAATTGCTCATCTCTGATATGGTTTCGAAACCTCACTTTGGGTGATGAGGATTCCACCCAGCTGGTTTTACCCAGGTAACCGCCCATGCCTGAAATGATGCCAGAGGCACCTGGGGTTTTCCCCTACTTACAATAGCTGGAAATGCGACATTTGACCTATAATTGTTTTGGTGTAACAATAAACCCAACGAAAATGTTTAAAGATCAGTTTAAACGTGCATTGCAATTTAAGATTAAGCCCACCATCCTATATTTATTTGCCTAATTTTCTCAGTAACGTTACATCAGGGGCTGTGCTCAAGTTTTCATTACGCACAAAAGAGAGAGATAAAAGGAGGGAATGTCTCCTATAAAATGGTGGGGGAGGGGGTTCGGAGTTCCCCTACCGAGATATAGTTTTCGTATAAAAACAACCAAAATGTAGATTCCTGAATTCTGAGTATGTGAGATGGGCCTCAAATGACGCTTTCTATGCAATAACATTGTATTGTTTTGTTATTGCTAGTGTTATCGGAGGGATAGCCCATCGAGATTTTTTAAAGCACGAAAATGTTAAATTCTGTAAAACGAAGTATAAATGTTAGGATGGCACGTGGGTCCTCCACCTAGATATTCTAAAGGTATTATACAACCCGTCTTATGTGACCTTTTTTCGTGAATCTCCTGAATTTTAATCTCAAACAGTCTATACTTACTTATGGGTGTTTTTGTCCTAGGGTCATGCAAACGACGCATCAAGTAATTGTGGTGATTGAGAACAGTTGTGCCAAGTTCCTTCAATATCTCGCGATGTATGTCAAAGTTAGAGTTGCATTGACCTCTTTCACCTGTGTTCCAATAGTCCTGCTTGACTGAATCTAGGACCGTTATATTTTCAAGGTCAAGAAGTCAAGGTCGGATGAGCGACTAAGTTCCATTATGATTCTTTTTGAAATGATATTGTCCATTCTTCACAAAATATTCTTTTTGTAAATCATGAAATTATTATTGATACCGTTTTGCGTTGGATGTGTACATATCCAACGCATTTTGGTACTGCATTTTTGTAAACTACCAAATTGCGTTGGGTGTAACGCATTTTGGTAGTGACTACCAGAACTCGGCCTTATTTTGGTATTGACTACCAAAATGCGTTGCTACCATTTTGAGGTGCAACACTAGCAGCAATTTTGTCCTTATGTCGTATCATTTAACTCACCTTGTAAAGGTTATACAATCATGTCATATGGTCTTGATTATAAATGTACATATAGGGCCTCCGCTTCTTTAAAGATTTCTGTACAAGTATATATCTCGCAAGAACCGAAGATATTCTGTGGGCCTAAGTAGAAACATTTAGACAATGAAACTAACCCAAGTGCTTTAACCTTTAGCCTGCTGGCGGCGACTCTCCACTGTTCGCTATCCAGTCAGTAAATTTTCAATGAACACCCCTTCAAATAATAAATGGCACTGCCCAAATTGAATGATGGACTAGTCCAATTTAGAATTTTAACAGGGTGGAGGTTAATGCTATGGAAGTGACGTTGGAAAACCCTGAAAGCATAAATAATCAATTAAAGTAAACTTGCAATTATCCACAAATGCTCGCGTGTGTGTGTCTCAAAAGAACTTCCTAGCTTTTGACAATGTTTAATGCTGGGAGGAAACCCCCTTGTACCTCCTTCAGACATAATTTTAGGCATGAACTGGCACCTAGATATAACCAGATTATTCGCAAGCCAGCTTGATGGGGGTTCCGATCATAACGAGGTGATACAAGCTACACACCATATCGTAAGCAGTTATAATTTACAGCGATCATTTGAATTTGTACTTAAATAAACGAATGGATATTATCTTAAATAAGACGATTTTTGAAACAGTCAGGTATTTGTATTTACTAGTATTTAATTGGTACTAGACGGTACTAAATATAATGTAGACCAATTGGTTGTTATAGATATAGAACAGCACTTCAGGCGAAGTAATCTGCCACATATCCCTAGCTGCTATAACCGTCAAACGTGTCTACTCATCATTCTCTTGTGCATGCCAGTATCTGCGTCAACAACCGAGCACCCGCTTTCTAAAATACGTATAGTTAAGACATACCTATATAACGCCATGTGCATCGAACCTTAGTTTATTTAGTTTGAGAATGTCGGAGATATATTTGCACGAAAAATAAATCACCGCCTTGATCTGCAATTTGATCAGGTTCAAATGACACGCAGTAAAACATCAGTAAATCATGCACGCATTTGGAGAGGAAAAAGATCATGAGTAAGAAAAGAGTCGCACTAAATAATACACCCTTGGTGTTAATATCGAGGACTATTAATCGTTGCAATTTAATCTCTCATCTATATCCGTATCCGGATACACTAAAGCAATTGACGCAGTTTGACCTTGTGTCGCCAAAAATAGATGTTGTTCAAACAGTCTAGAAAAATGTTAAGATTCGCGTGAGAAAGTCGAGATATCAATAACAAAACATTCGCAATATGTAGGTAGACGTATTTATCAAAAACCTGTCAAAATGCGGATGCAGAAGTCGTGCATAAAAATGAAACATTTTCGATGATTTCCAAAGCTATTAAGATATTAATGTGTAGTCAGACACTTCTTTTTCCATTGCCTATGCATGTAGTAGCTTAACAAATATGCGACTTGTTCAAATGTGTAGCAGATGAGTTTAGATGCATTTACCACAAGTGTCACAGTGTTAGGTCCCTTTGCCGATACACTATATTCATGCTCAGGACATTGTTTTGGCAGTTGCCCATTAAAATATATCATATAGATCTCGATGTATGCAATGACTCGGTGTTTCAGTGATGCAAACATTTTATCTATCTACTGAATCTGTTGACTTAAATTTGCTGTGTCGGCTTTACGAAACCCTGGAGTGTATTGTTGAGTTAAGTCTTCAAAGTTCCAAGTCTGTAAAAATCCAAGAGGCATTATTCATTATGTTATGCATCTTTGTTTTTCTGCTGATGAAAGCTTTCGTGAAAAACTGAAGTAATTTAAAAAAAGAAAGAGTGGGGAAAAACAACAGTAAACTAAACATAAAGCCGTTTTAAAATCTTATTTAATATATTAATGAATACGGGCCTAGTATCGTGCTAGCATGATCTAGCTCTCGAAGCACATATTTTCCAGGGTAAAGTTACTGAGGAATCTATACGAAAAAAATGGTCGGGTCCCTTAATTTGCATTCCTCAAATATCCTCGGTTTTCGAGTGTTTTATTGTAGTTTGTGCCTAAAGACAATGTTACGATTCTTGCCAGTAAGTATGAGCGGTGTGATAAGCTGTCATCTTTAGACGATGGTCTTTGTAATACTAGTATGTAGTAAACATGTGACAAACAAAATTGATTAACGCTGTAGTATAGCAATAGAATGCATCTCTTGCTGACAAAGTTTTAACAATTCCAAAGGGAGGCCCCACAATCCCCAACCGCCGGGAGATAAAAACTAGACGTGTGTTTACATTATATTGTAATATCGTACCCTAATAAGTACGCAGGTGGATATTTTCGCAAAGAAGAGTCGAAACGATACCTTATCGTGTGGCTGATTTAAAGTGTTATACAGCTGTCGTTTAGCTCTAAATAATTATTGCGGCCCATACTGGCAATTATACTGGATCTCTAGGTGGACATAGATTTAAGGTTTTGTAACGTGTAACGTCACAGCGACAAAATTAGGTCATATGGCGGTAAGACCCCGTGTGCCCCTCCGTGCATTATTGCATCATGGGAGGGCACCTGGATAGAACCAACTACCTTCCATAAGCCAGGTGGATAGTTTCCTCACACAAAGAATTCAACGCCCCGAGTGAGGCTCGAACCTACAGCAGTGAGGGGCAAGTGATTCAGTCAGCGACCTTAACTACTCGGCCAAAGAGGCCCAAGGTTGCCATAAAGGGTACATTATTAACAGTAAAGTATATTTTCGTAGAATTAAGATAATTTTGCTTTATGTTTTGCACTGAGAATGTATTAGAATCTGCGTAAAACACGGATTTGACACGCAAACAAGCATTATATAAAGAAACCATTTTTGGCGTCACTTTTGTCAACGAGGTCAACTCATAACCACGTGATTGTAGACTTGCATAGATCTACAAGCATGTAAAATCAAAATAATCAAATTATGGTTTATCGTCCTATATTGATATAACGATACATAATTAAGATGTTCGGGTATTTAACCGCTCGGCTAAGTGGTGGGTAGTGTTATTTTTTATACTGAAGCAATATGTAAGTAACCATTTTAAGTTTACTTTCCAATATTTAATTTTCTAACTTTTTGTAAACAGTATCAATAATTATACGTGTCGTCATATGTGAACGAAACCAGCTACAGAGGAATTCTGAATATAGTCAAGAACGTTTGTGTGGACTGACGTACTACATTGGCACCTTGTTTAAAGGTATCCAATGCAATCTTTCACTAAAATATTTTATCTGTAGATATTAACTTCAAACATAGAAAATCCTCACCAAATGTACTTAACTTGACTAAACTATAAATTAATATGAATTGTGAATTAATTCAAATTTCAGTATCCTGCAGTAATAGACGACTGGTTAAAAACTTCCTGTGCAATACACGTTATACTGTGTTTAGCTATGCATGTACCAAGTGTGTACTATTTCAAACCTTATTCATGGTATACATATGTTTAAATGACCATATGTAAAAAATATTCATACTTTGGTCTAGTAGTTTGTACCTTTAAACGGCCCTATATCTTAAAAGATTGCTAGGAAGTGCAAACTATTGGAGAAGCAATAGAGAGAAGAGAACATTTTTAAGATTCTGGAATATTCTTTCTTAAAAATGAGGCCAGATTATTTACATTCTATGAAAATAATGTCAGATTAATTATTTCAATTAAATACTGTGTCAGATACTTCGGTAGTCTGAACCAGTTTTCAGAAAATAAAATTTGGACTAATGCTTCAGCATGTGCAATGTCGTTTCTAGTACATTTAATTGCCAGTAAAAAGAACTTATATCTAATTTATGAAATATGCTCACTTTGCCTTATATTAATTTTTTCCCGACTTCCGTAAAGTCATTTCCGGATATTTTGTATCACTTTTGTTATTCATTTATATCTTGGGACACTTAAGTGAAATTGGTTCCTTTACGCTTTGCCAACTTTCTGATCTTTCAAATCACATTAATCAATTTCAATAACTTTAAATTTAAGAATATTACCACAAAGCAGGCTGTAACTTTTCGTTGATATAATTTCATCCACGAGACATCATTATTCAGCGTTGGAAATTTTCCAGAACGCTCTACCGTAATTCCTAGTTTTTAAAGCTATCAAATGGGCATCTTTCACTAGAATTATTTATAATCTTTAGATATTTACTTCAAATGTATACAATCCTCATCAATTGTATATATAGCTTTACTATATATATAAATAATGTTTCGTAATTAAATGCCATGCAGTAACAGCCGATTGATAAAAAACAGCCAGTAATTTTTTAGTGGTGGTACACGTTTATCTACGTGTATAGTGTGTACTTTTTTTAAAGCCAATCCACTCACGGTACTGTTCATACACGTATATTTATTACTTTTGTGTTTACATTATCAAATGTAGGCATTTTACCAAGACATCTGGCACAAACATTATAAAGAGAACTTGCTCACACTTCAGGACATTTGCAACATGTCCGGTTTAGGAGTTATATACCGTATTCTCCCACTGAACGTTCACAGGCATTGAATGTACCCTATAAATGAAAAAAAAAAATAATCAAATCCTTTAGTCAGTATATTACATACCTAGTGCGGGGACAAATTATTACTAGTTTTGTTTGTTGGGTTTTACGTCGCAACGACACAATTATAGGTCATATGGCGACTTTTCAGCTTTGATGGTGGATTATTTCATCACGGGCGGGGACCTGGGTAGAACCACCGATCTTCCGTAAGCCAGCTGGATAGCTTCCTCACATGAAGAATTCAACGTCCCGAGTTAGGCTCGAAGCCACAGACGAGGATTTGAAGTCGGAGACCTTTACCACTCGGCCGCAGAGGCTGACAGCGTTTATATTACCCAGTACTGATATAGGTCTTATTCGAATAACTCGTCTTACAATTTAAAATGGACCTGCTGTCCACATGTTTGTTTATGTATATTTGTGTTTTAACCACAGCAACTTTGAAGATACTGGCAAAATATGAACTGCTGCATATACAAACTTCCAGAAACAATAATGTACGTAGTTCAGATAAAATCTAAAGCCTGTATTCAATTTTACCATGTGTAGTCAAGTTTACAGTACGAGGAATCTTAGTGACAGCCAGATCAATGGCACAATGTCTTGTATAAAACATAGTTTAGAACAGTTTCCCATGGACTGTTAAGTGTTTTCCTTTTTTACACGAGACGATGTCGATCAAACTTAACGGGAAATCAAAACAAGAATATTCATCTTTACATTTTATTTACAAGTCATTATTTTTGAGACAAAATTTTATGAAATTCATAAAAACTTTGGTTGCATATTGTTATACAGGAACAAAATAAAACAAGACCACCTGTATCTGGTATATAAAATATTTTGACAAGTAATTTGCATCAGTAATGTAACTAAAACAAGTTTTTAATAAGCTGTAATATGAACAGAAGGTCCAACACTTTCAACAACGAGTAAAAGCTATTCACTCAAAAGCGTTCATTTCATTTAAAATTTACGTTTTGGTCAGGCTATGGAGACATATCTCCTTTTTCAAAATCCATGTGAAAAATACCTTAAAGTTTAACTGAAGTTAATTCTGGATTACAAATTGCTGAAAAGAAACTTCACGCACAGAAAGAAATTGAAAAAAAATACATGGAAAATGTTTCCCCATCATATCTATCAAAATTCTAAATGTTACTGCAATTGCTACAAACACAGCGGAGACTTGATGCAAGATAAAGCAGTGGTCCCAACCATTGAGAACAAACTTTTAATCAAGAATTTCAAAAACAATAACCATCATTTAATCTATATCTACCATGGTCCCGGTGTGCAAGCTACATGAAACAAACTTCTGAACCAAAAAAAAAAAAAAAAAAAAAAACACATACAAAAATAGTCAAAATTCAACGAAAAATAAATATGATACTGAAATACAAAGTTTATGTGTAACTATAATTGTATTTCATATAGATGTATTCGATATAGCGACATTTTACAAATAGACTGCGTGTATACATATTCTTTTGCTTTTACATGATTAAAAAATATAACCATAAAAAATGTTGACATTCTCTGTTAATACGATTCTCATTTGCGTGATGTCGTACTAGGTAATATTTTTACTACTTTAGTATAGTCTACAATTTACAGCAGAAAAACAACTAGCAAGTCAAAGATGATCGTGCATAAACGTAGCTGTATAAAGTTATTACATCACTTCTTTGTGTCGAATTGTGCAATCCATCGCAAAATTCTTCAAAACTTAGTTACCGTCGGAGCTGAGGCTTGCTTTTCATTTATAAAGATACAACTGTGCTTATACAAAACTGAGAAACCCATAAATAACCTTTCATTTCAGAAACTATTTTAAAAGTTACTGAAAGTAAAAGATCTTAGTTTCTTTCAAATTAATTAAAATGCAATAAATATAAATGAAAATGAATGAAGCCGACGAACACACACACACGCACACTTGTATTTACAAAACAAACCAACACTTGACAAACTGAAGCAACCTACACTAAAGTATATTATTTGTTCAACCGAAACTTATCAAAACTACAAACTAAAATCAAAGAAAATAATATTAATGCCCCTCAATGAACCAGTTTGAACAATAAATTCGTAGATTCTTTCATAAAAAAAGATCAAAGAATAACCGCAACTAAAAATTCTTAAAAACACATTTCGTGCAGTTATTCTCCTCAATAAAATGTATCTCTCTACTGTTTTTAACGAGACTGGTTGAGAATATTTAAATGTCAAATGTTATGGTATATAAAAGTAGTGTAGATACATTTACGACTAGGCTCTCATTTTACTCGATGCCAAAATAAAAGACAAAAACATGGCGGGACCAATAATGCATATGCAAGAATTAGTCATCAAAGAGTTACATGTCTGTGATGCAATATTTACAATACAAGTGTACATATTCCTATAACAAATCTATTTTCATACTAACAAATAAAAGTAAATGAAAGAAAAGAAATTAGTGAAAATTATTTAGCACAATTCATGCAAGAAGTCCAGCAAGACTCAATACTATCAAATTCCAAACAATGGAATCTACAAAATTCAAATACTTTTGCAACCATACACGAATGTTCAATACCTCGATTTCTGTTCTAAAGCGTATTTTTCCTGTGAAAATGCGCCCAATCGTTAATTCCCGAAATACGTAACCTTTGTAAATTTAACCCAGACGCCTTATCTCGACAGTTGTTCATATGAACTCGTTTAAACTTGCATTAAAAGAAATCTATAACTAACGAGTGCAGACAAAAATGATCAAATTATTCTATACATCCAAAAATATATTGTATATGCTGTACAGTACAACCGTTATGTATATGAGAAGTATATACAAAAGCAAAATGATAGGCACATGTGAATGAATTCATAAAATGGTAAATATGTACAACAGTATTTCTCACTATTAATAATACAGTTTATTGTTTCAACTGACAGTTAATACACAATGATAAATTTTCTTAATGGATGACAGAAGATTATAAAACAATATACGCCTGTACAAATGATTATAATGGTGGAACTGAAGGCTTATGATATATGTACAGTATGAAATGTGTAATGTATATTGTAAACCAGGAATGTTTGATAACTGAAAAATGTGCATCACATTCTTGTCTTTCAACTTCATACACAAGCCATTCATCTGGTTTCAAATGGCTTGAAAAGAACTGATGATCCAGGGTGTTTGTTTTCAATATGTGTTTGCACTTGGTCAAATCTAAGAGGAGTAATGTTGGGACAATACGGACATCTAAATAACGTGGCCTTGCTCAATCCTGGTTGCCCAGTCACAGAGCTTTTTGACTGCGCCTGAGTAGATACTGCTGAATTTTCCGAGGAATTTAACATAGTAACTGCTGGTATTTGTGGTGCAGACATGCGGACAAATTGCGCATTCTGAAGTGCTGGGTTCACTACTGGCATTGCTGGGATTCCCTGTGATACGTTCCCTAAACTAACCACCATATTTCCAATGACAGCAGTACCAACTGGCATGCCAATTAGCTGTTGAACTTGTGATGTTGCAATCATTTGTGAACCTGCTGGTCTGTAGGCCAGTGTGCTAGGAGTATTTTGTCGAACTTGTTGCGGTAACATTATAGGCTGGGCAATCATTTGTGGAACAGGAATTTGTTGTCTAGGGAGCTGCATCTGTGTACTTGGTCGCAAGTTGAACACCTGGAATACTTCTGGGTTAAGACCAGCTCCAGAAACTTGCACCTGTCCAGAATTAAGTGGCAGGGCACTTTGCGGAACAGGTGATGGCGTAGTTTTCGATAAATCAAGTGGAGACCCTGTGGCAGTCGTTTCTATGATTTCTGGTGTAGAACTTGTTGATTGAACTTTTGAAAACGGACTTTTATTGGATACTCTTGAAACAACAGGTACATTCAGGACAGGCCTTTGGCTCTGTTGCGATTTCACTGACTCTAGGTCTGAAGTGTCAAACAATGACGACTGTATAGGTCTTGCTGTCCCTGTCAAAGACTGTGCATTTTGCGAACTTGTAATATTTTGTAACCTTTGCAGACTTGTAAGACTGGCTTGATTTTGAAGTGCGAGCTGGGAAGATGTCCTTATTGCTGATCCAAGCATAATCGACTGAGGTGAAGTAACTTTACTGAGCTGGTCATACCGAATTAAAGGTGGTGGGCCTCTCATTAACGGCGGAGGAGCTGCTCCAGGTGCTGTATTAGGTTTTGCAGAACCAAGTTGTGATGGATGTGAAGGAATCGTTGAAGTAACTGATGTTGCACTCTTTTGTGGTAGCAATCCTTGTTGTTCCATTTTTTGAACTTTTATTTTCTGAATAGATTCTAGCAAACTTTTCTTCTTTTTCTGACCTGGTACAGTGGGTTTAGATCCAACAGAAGGCGTTTGAATGTTTGAACTTGTCTGCTGTAATGGGTTTAATGGGTTAGTATTTGAACTGCCTTGCGCTGATACAGGACTTTCTTGAGGAACAACTACTTGTGGAATGGGCTGTAAATGAAGAGATGTGGTTATCTGTCCTGGTACCTGTACTGCGGGTTTACTTTGTTGTATTGCGTTCATACTTGGACTTAACTGTTGTTTCTGTTGCACTGAATGAACCGATTTTTGGCCAGATTTTGCTTTATCTTTAACAAGACATTGTACCCTAACAAAATGATTACCATCAATAGCTAGCGAGACATTAACTTCTGCAGGTCTGCGATGATGGTTCATCACAATATGATTGTTCACCAATTCTTCAGATTTTGACTTAAACACTTTACAAACTGGGCAAACATAAGCAAATATTTCTGCATGCTCATGTTCAAGATGTTCATAAATTGTTTCTAACGAGGGCATATGTTCTTTACATTTTAGGCACATATAAATGTCTTTTTCAATACTGTTTCCTTCCCCTAACTTTAATCCTTCTGGTAACTTAACAGATAATGTTTTCAAATTTCGCTTTGCTGGTTCGGATAAAGCGACAGGAGGATTTGGGTTGTTCGTAGGATGGTGCTTTTTTATGTGCTGATGAATCAGTGCCTCAGTTTCAGCTTCCATGTCTTTGCAATATGGACATTGAAAAAGTCTTGGTATTTCTCTATGAGAATTTCTTAAATGTGCAACCATTGCTGCAAGCATAGGTGCATGCACGTTACATTTTTCACATTTAAAAGAGTTTCCTATTTTGCCCGATGGAATTTGGCTTTTCTGCTTTAAAGGTGCTGATTGTGCTTTAAATTGTAACTGTTCTTGAATCGCAGAAATTGCACTGGCAGTTGCAATGGAATATGGTGGCGGTGGAATGCTACAATTAACTGGATACGGCGGTGGAGCACTGGTAAGAATTGGATAGCTTGGTATTCTTAGCTGAGTCTGAATCTGGTTTGTCTGAACAGTGTGCACTGGTGCCACTTGTTCTTCCTTTGACACATTCGAGTCACTGTTTAGAATGGTTTCCTGGTCCTTCAGACTAACAACGTCGACAATTTTCAAGTTCAGACTTCCACTGTCCTCATCTTCATTAGTCTGCTCAGTTTCTTCCGTACTAAAATAGATATGAAAAGATCAATTTGAATAGCATTAAGTTCTATTAATTTTCAGAATAACTGTAATTCCTTATCATGGGTTCTGTAAAATGTATATGTTTATGTGAGATTAGTTATTAAACTAATACTTCTTTTGTGAGTGTTAAATATTTTCAACTGTCAATTACTTAAAAAAAAATTAGAAAAAATTATTGATTATGGAATAAGTATGAAAAAAATGTCTTGCCATTATAAGAAGTACATGCCCATGATCAAGTAATCTTGATACAGATTTTTTTCGCATTAAAATCAAGCTTGTATTTTGAAATTTTCACATCAAACTAATTAAGGATAAAATATTAAACAGACCCTAAAATCTCAATAATTAGCTGCTGCTTGTTTCAATTTCTTATCAGAATTTGGTGACTTCTTTTGCAGCCAAGCCTGTTTTAGGGTACTATTTTTGGCATGAAGATGTAAAATCTAAGTTGTTTTAATCCATTTATCATGAAAACTATTTTCAGTACAAATACTTTTGCTTACAGGCATTTAAGCATTAAACTTAGAAAACAAAATACTTGTGGTTTAATTTTATGTCTGGTCAACAAACTGAAGGTCACAATATTTAATATTTTTCACTGTCAGTGTCTGGAAGGTAGTGGAAAGGAAACTATATTTTACTTATGGCGATGTCAATTTTATATGTGAAAGTCATGGTATCAAGTAATATTGCAGCAGTGTATTGTTTTAAACAATCAAGATTTAATGCTACTGGTTTTTAATTTGAACTGCAATTATTTGAACATTTTATTAAGAAAACATCAACAACAGTAAGCCTTGATTTAACTGATAAAAACATTACTCTCAGTAGCATATTCACAGTAAAAATGGTATTAGATTGTAGAATCAATTATTTTAGTGTTCAAACATACATATACATGTATGTTATGCAATTATCTGATAGTGAATGCAGCCACAGCATGGAAATGTCACTTGATACATTAAAAAAAATTTGGTTTTGATATGATATGAAAGGAGGTAAACATCAATATTCATACATCTTTATAGTGCATAAGAACAAAGCTGAACCAAGAAATGATCCTGTAATATGTTTTTATGATTTGAACAATGACAAAAACATATTATACAAAAAAACATGAAAATTAATTTTTAGCAATGTGTATTAACAGGATTGAAAAGTCTGAGAGGTAAATGATTTAAATACAAAACCAACATTTATTTTAATTTACACCAAATATTCAATGAATGTTTCACTACATTATATTGTTATGCACTTATGTGTAGAAATAAAATGCCACAAAAATAATTTTCAGTACAGGATAGACTCAATGAGAAGCGCCCTAACAAATGTGTCAAATCTTCCGATGACCTTCAAATATGGCGGCCATTGATAAACAGATGAAATTTTGAGAACAGAAAGTATCTGTATAAAATTGTGCCTTATTCTGACCAGAATCTTATTTTAAAGAAGTAATTATTACATATGATTTTGTGATCACCCCAGCCTTGCAGGTATCTATTCTGTCTGTACAAATTAAATTAAATATATAAACTTATTTTCAAACTTTCTCTACATTCTGATACCATTTTCACTGCAAGAAATTTGTTACTGTTTTCTGCTTATTTTCCAGACCAACTTAATTTCATTATTTTACAGTACTGTAACAAGGAGTGTTACAAACTATGCAGGATTAAATGGAATTGTCTAGAAACTTAGAAAAGCATTATCCTTAACATAGAAATATGGCAAAGAATTGCCCAGCAAGTAACAAACCTGGTTTGTGATAAGTTATTTTCGACGACAGAATCATCCATTTTCTGTTCCCTCTGTGCTGTCTTTGGACATGGGTCTTCTGCTGTCGCTGTAACATTCTCGGCAGTTTCAGGCAGGGGTTTATAAATAAACTGTGATCCTGGATGAACTTCTCTATAGTGCTGGATAATATGCTCCTTGGCCTTGTAAACAACATTGTCACACTGAGAACAAACATACTGAACTTCAGAATTATCAACATCATTTGGAGTGTCACTTAGCACTGAAGCAGGGCTAACCTTTAAATCTGAGGAAATACTTTTTGGGCCAGCTTTCATTGAGTTCACAGATGAAGAAGATGTTGAGGCAAATGACGCGTTCGTAAATTTACTCTCTTTCTGAAGTACTTTCTGTATGCTTTGACTACTGGATTTAGGTTTTGAGCCAAATGAGCTACTGAAAGCAGCCATATTTTGTTCAACTTTGTCTTTGTCTTGAATAAACTGTAGAAACGTTGCTTCATATGCATCAGTAGCTTTTATGGCTGGTTTTTCTGGAAGTACACTATTAAAACTTGTAGATGTGTCCGGCATTTGAAAAGCTTTATTTTGTTCAATGATTAAGTCTTCAGTTGGTGTTTTGTTTTTCTTTCTGTGATGATGGTGGCTTTTACTATGTTTTTCAGAGTCAGACGATTCGGATTTATTTCCAGATTTTGTTTTACTCTTCTCTTTCTTTTTTTCCATCTTCTGTTCACCTTTACTTGACTGTTCCACAGGCGAATCTGGAGATGGTTCAACAATATATGTTTTGCGTTTAGAAGAAAATCCTCCTTTCACTTTGATTTTAAGCGGAGGAACTGTTTTTCTAGCAGTTTGTTGCTCATTAATACTTTTAATATTTCTCACTTTTTTGGGTGGGGTTACAGCTGATTTTAGTGGTGAAATGTTTTCATTTTTGACAGGTGTTCTTCGTTTTGGTCTTAATTCTCTCTGCTTAATATCTGGGCTAACAGTTTCAGTTACTTTTTTATCATTATCATTTATTTCTCCCATATTTTCAGTAATTTCATTTTGTTTAGGGCTTTCTGAATTATCAACAGTTTTAATTTGATCAAGTTCTGTACTTTCCTTCACAACACATTTTTCATTGTTCACACTAGTATCGTCAATAGTTTCTACATTATTTGGCATTTCAGGTTTGTCAGGATCTTTGTCTGTATTATCAGTTGATATCTTATCCAAAGGACCTTCAGCAACATCTAAGGGCTGACTTTCATTAGGTTGGGCAATGTCTGCATTTATTTCGACAGCCTCATGATGTTTGGCAGGGATACTACCTTTTTCTTCATCTGAGTTATCTTGACTATCTTGCATATCTCCCTCAGATTCACAAGAGCTCTCTGTTTGACCTTGAGCACGTTCTAGCTCCTTAATAAAATCTTTCAAAACAATCTTACAAGGTTTGCAGCATTTTAACAAGTCTTCAACAGTTTCAATTTTTTCTTCAGTTTCTATTACACTTTCAACAACTGGCTGTGCTTGAGTTTCTATAACAGCATTTTCAGTTGTTTCTATTTCTTTGCTTTGAATAGGTGATGATTCTAATGAGTCTGGTCCTTGTGTTTTTGATTTCAGTTTAAACTTTGCTTCTTTTCGTGATAATTTCTGTGCCTCATTCCTCAAGTATTCATTTTCTTCCAAACTTTGCTTCAATGCTATGTTGTCAAGAGGTGATCTTGAAATCTTTTGCCTTAGTTCAAACTTTCTCGTTACACCCGTTTCAGGCGACTTACTTTCAGCAGAACTTACTTTTTTATCATTCAAAGTTTCTGTACTAGTTCCACTATTCAATGCTAAATCATCAACACTTTTTTGTTTTGGTTTCCTTCCTGGTTTCTTTCTAACTTTAGTGTCTGTTACAATTTTACCTTGTTTCTTTTTTGACAAAGATAGAGGTACAAATCTCTTTCTTCTAATTTTATGCTTAATTTTGGCTTTTTTATCATTCTTACTCTCTCCTTCAATTTCAGTTGTTAAATCTTTATCATCAGTAACTGGGTTATCAAGTTCCTTATTAATGTTATTGTCTTTGTCAATAGCAACTTCCTCATCTGTAACTACTTTTAAACTTTTTTCAGTTTCAGTTAGAGTGGTGTGTTCGTCTGAAACTTCTTTTGTCTCTTTAGAATTTAAAATAATTTCTTCAGATGCTTCAACTTTCTTTTCCTCATCACAAGGTTTATCCTCAACAATTTCTTTACCAGTCTTTTCTTCCTTCAACTCTTCACACTTTTCCTCTGCAATCTTTTGACTATAATTTATTTCTTCTCTATCACTTAAAGTCTGAGCTACTACATTTTCACCGACAGACTTTGCTTCAACTTTTTCATCACCACACTTTAAGTCAGTTATTTCCGATTGAGAATCCTTTTTACTCTCAAACTTAATGACTATGTCGTCAATCAATTCAAAAAGCATTTCTCTTATTTCAATTTCAGACTCTGTATAAAGTTCTTTACCTGTAGACTCAGATTCAACCTCAGCATGGAAATCTATTGTATCAGAATCATCCACACTTTCCTCCACAGGTATTTCTTCATGATCTTCAGTCAATATTTCATCTTTGAGTTCAATTGTGCATTCGGTATCATCACTGTCGGCATCATCTCCATTTTTTTCACTAAAAACATCCACATTTTCTTTCACAGAATCATCTTTACTTTCAAGCGTCACATCTGTGAATTTTTCGAACAACCCTTGACGATAATTTTCAGATTTTCCTGTATAAATGGGTTCCGGACATTTCACAACTTTTTCTTCTGTTTGTTCAATTTGTCTTCTTTGTTTCTCTTGATTGCATTTATCATTTTCAATAGTACTAACAGTTTTTGAGGTCCCTCCAGTTGACTTCGTCACATTTTCTATTGAAACTTTTTCAGGTGTTCTCTTCATTAGTGGTTTTCTACGTTTCTTTCTAACACGGCTTAAAAATGGGGACTGTTTTAACATTCTATTGCGGTATGCTGTTAGTTGTGATACATATTTTTTGACAATTTTTCCATCTTTTACTTTAAGATTAGGTGACTTTTTATTTGGACTTCTCTTTCTCTTGAATAAAGGTTTCTTAATAGGAGTAACAGTTACTACTTGACTGATATCTGATTCATCATCAGTTTGTCCTTTTTCTGCTTTTTTCCTTTCTTTCCTTAACTGCTTTTCATCCAGTAAATCAAATTCACCACTGAGTGTACGTTTCCTCTTTTTGCCTGGAATGATTTCAAATCTTTGCCTAGTTCTTACAGTCTGATCATCACTGTCTATGTTCTCCTCCCCTAAAATTAAAACCTGTTTCTCTATATTACGTTTCAGGGACCCAATGGAGTTAGTGCTTAATTCAGAGCAAACAGATTCAGTGTCACTAAATTTTGCAACATCAACATTCGGCCTACGCACATTTTTTGCATTATCGCTACTACCATCAGTTTCAGGTTTAATCATTGTCTTTTCTTCAATGCTTGCTGGTGGAATGCTTCCATTCACTTCACTATTTTTCACAGTTGCTTTAGAATTAATGTTACTCAAATTTGGTAAGGTGTCAGATTTTGATACCTCAGATGCTGTGAAAGCACCGTCTTTTACAGAAACTTCTGTCTTTTGCGCACCCTCCTCTTTTGAAACAACTTCTGTTTTCGTTGAAGTTTGTATGCCTCCAGCATTCATTTTTTGTATTAGCTTACTTTGCAATTTTCTCCTGAGATCATTTGAAGCTAAAGGTTCTGTCTGATTTGTAAATTCTAGACCAGAAGCTTGTGATTCTAAGATTCTTTTTTTCCTAATTTTATGCATTATGTCTTTTTCCTTTTTTATTTTAGCAACTGACTTTACAGAAGACAGTTTTTTATAAAACCCTGTTGTCCTGAATGGAACTCTTGGTTTAATATTTGACTCAAGAGATATATCATTTCTGGCTTTAAAAACAACTGCCTCAATAGCTTCATCAATTGCATTCACTTCCATCTTGCTTTCAATTTCTTTCTCTATTGCAACAGGAATTTCCTCTTTTTCTGCAACAACACTATTTTCTTTGGAACTATTGGAAATTGTTTCTACCTTATCTGCAATCACCTGATCAGCAATCGCCTTATTAGCAAGTCTCTGAAGAGTTGTTTTATTTCTAGCACCAGGAGGTCGTCCGGGACCTCTACTAATTGCCTTTTTCAAGCTCTGAGATCCAAACTGTGTCCTATTTCTTGAAACAATAGTCTTAACAGCTTTTGCTCTAGTTTTTAACATTGTCAGTGGAGCATAGTACTTTTTATTTTTAGCACCAGGGGGTCTTCCAGGTCCCCTCTTTTCAGATGGAATTCCATTCAGTTTAACGTTAGCTTTATTTGTTTCTTGTTCGTCATTTTCAAATGATGACATACTCCCATCATTCTTGCTGTTTTCATTTGTTGTCATTACAGGAGTAAGCTTAGGAAGCTTGTTCATCCTTCGGAACCCTTTTGGCATGTTGCTTTTAATAATTTTGGAACTATATTGCTTCAAACACCTGCCTTCATATCTTTTCATATTAAATGATTTCAGTTTTTCACCTTTACCCAATGATTTCAACTGATCTGTTTTAAACTTTTTAATCTTTTTAGGACGACCTGGCTTTCTTTTCAATGGAGGGCTGCTGTCCTCTGTTTCATAGTCTGTCACATTCTCTACTGGAGATGACTCTACAGGAGGTTCTGCATAAAGCACCGGAGGAGTTTCTTTTGGCCTGCCTTTTTTCCTTTTGATAGCAATATTACAAGGTGTTAAAGGATCTGGACTTTTAAAATTGTCATCATCACCATTTGCCATTTCTTTTGGGGATAAATCTAAAGACTTTGGACGACGACCTCTCTTCTTTTTTCCTGTGTCACTGCTTGCCGAACTACCACTGTCCAGACTTTTTCTAGGTTTATTATAGTCACTAGAAATACTCCTATTTTTCTTATCTGTATCACTTTTCTTGAATTTTTTATCATCACCCTTAGCTTTACTTTCTAAAGAAGATTCACGTGAGCTGCTCTGCTCGGATGAACTTCCGTCTCTGTTGAGGCTGCTTTTCCTACCACCCTTTTGCAAAGACTGGTTCAATCGACTCTTTCTTTCATTTGAATTCTCTCTAGAGCTGGTTGGTGTTCCTTTATTTGAGCCTCCTGAAGAACCTTTAGAAGTTCCTGCTTTTTTACTCTTTATAGAATCTTCATCAATGTGTAGAGTTGATGACATTTTCCATTTCTTTGGAGCTCCTGAAAAACACAAGGATATTTTCTTACCACTTACCAAAAAGTACACTGATATCACCTACTTTATCAAAGTAAACTAACTCTTCATTCATTAATATTTAACAGCAACCTTTCACAGCTAAAAATGGGACTATTTAAGCATAGATGGCAGCATAGACTTCAGCTGAAAAAAGAAAGAAATATATATTCATGTACAATGCAGCACTCTTTTCAGCTAAAAATATTGCTTTTTATATATACAGAGCAACAGATAAACTACATGTATGTAATTGGGTAAATATGAAATTAAATTGCCAAATATGCAATTCAAACAATTGATGCATATATCGAAACGCACCTGAAAATCCAAAATACGCATTTTTTGATTTTGTTTGTTTGTAACTATGTTTGGACAGGAGGTATCAATAGCAAATAATACACGTGATAATTATGTCACACTAGTTGTGTTAGCTTCTGTAAGCTAGGACAAACTTTAGAACGATATAAAATACACAGCTAATCAGAGGTTTATGACATAAGAACGACAAGTTTAACCAAACTATCTTCTCAGTTAGTGACATTCAAATATTTTCTTTGCAAAATGGTGGAAACACGTACTTCAGTGTCTGTTGCATGGGATTTTTCACACTGAATGCTTCAAAACGTTTTAGACAATAAAATCAAATACCGGCTTTAAATCCGACAATTGCTGTTATTTTCTAACACAGATCAACTATTATGATGCTTTGTTAAAAATTACAGCACTAAAATAATGATACAATATTTCTAGCTGACAAAATCATATACTGTGAAATCAATAATATTCGTGGGGGCCTAATTTTCGTGGATTTCGTGGTTGAGTCAGTCCAAGAAATTTAATCCCAACGAACATGTAAAATTTCCATTCATTTCATGTTCAAAAGTTGAAATCCACAAATTCATATCCCCATATTGCTGTTTTGACCAAAACCATGAAATTTCATGGCCACGAAATTTAATGATTTTACAGTATACCATTTTCAGCAGACATTATTGTTTGCTCAAATACTTGTCTATGATGCCTTTTGTTGAAATTTTGCCACATAAATTGAAATAAGAAATTGTAACAGAGTTACCAACGTCCCCTGCCGAGGGACATTTTTCACAAAACATACTGCATGCCAATAAAACATCTTCTAGGTAATAGGGCAACATACTAACTATATATCATATGATACATGAAGACATTCTGAACTTTGATAATGTCTGGAAATCTGTAATTGGTGAATGCCTTCAAATGCTAATATCTGTATTTTGATGTTATTTTTTAAATTGGTAAGGAAAAAATGCATAAAAAAGTTACAGACCAGACCATTCTCCACCCCCCCCCCCCCCCACCCCAAAATCTCCAAAAGTGACCTTGATACTTGGAGCTAGGGGTCTGGGTCCTGCGCAAGATACATCAACTCATTATGGGGAACATTTGCGCCAAGTAATTTTAAATTCCCTTGATGAACGGCAGAGTTATGGACTAGACAAGAAACTGATCATGTGAACCTTTGACTTCTAAGTCTCATTTTTGGGAACATTTTTACCAAATTATTTACTTTTTACAATGAAAATCGAAAAGCTTTAAACTTCTGTAAACCTTTACCCGAGGTAAACTGCCTCGATTAAAACTATCTACATTTAAGGGGTATCAAATACTAAATCCTCCAAAGCGGTACTGGTAACGACAGCAGAAAATTTTTTTATTGCCCCGGCGGTCCGGGTTCGATTTCCGACGCAGTCGTCTTTTTTTTTGATTTGGCATTTTTGAAATAGTTGAGAGACAAAAACTCCTATGTTCTATTGTTCATAATATGACCAAACTTCAATTTGAAAGAAATATCATTTTTTAGCCAAGATCTGGAGGTCAGTGCTTTCAAGGCTCACATGCAATGCCTTTGTTTAAAAAGTGGCAGCCACATTTTCCATTATGAGCATAAAATATACTAATTTCTTGTTAAATCCAATCTCTGATAATTGTTTTCCCTAATATATGTCAAAGGTTGGAATATTGATGAACACAGTAGAAAGTTTTATTGAATGTATTGTTTTTGATTACCTCCCTTTTTGGCTCGAACTGTTAAATGTTCATGTGCAGTATTGAAAGTAACCCTTTTCTAATCATGTGATTCTGCACAACATCTAATTAGGCAGCTATTCCATCTGTTTTTAACATAAAATTTACAGCCTTTACACTAGTGTAATAAAAAAGTTATAAAACGGCATTATTTCACTCCTACAACTCAAACATGACTGTGATAAACCAAGATACAGCACCTGAAATAACTTTAATAACCCTTACCCTGCTAAATTTCTATAATAAACTTGTCAATCTTTCAATTTGGACAGTATCATTAACTGTTAAAAGGGGTGCTTACCAAAAATATACTGACTGAATGGCAAACAGTGCAGATCTTGATCAGACTGCATGGATGTGCAGGCTGATCATGATCTACACTGATCGCAAAGGCAGAATAAATCGTGCCCAGCATGATGAGGGTTACAATATACAGATATAAAGTCTATCTTCCAAAGACTGATCATGGTTGTTAAAAGTTTGGATAAAAATCTCAAGACAAATGGAATGAGTTATGCACACAGTCATTTATAAACAAGGCCTTATCATGAAAAATATCAGCTATTATAATATAACTAAACACAATCTGTCTAAAGAAAGAATCCTATGATACATGTAGCCATTTTTATACGCTTACATTGTCCTCAATCTCTTCTTTTTATCAGAAAGAGTCAAGTGTGACTTGAAGATCATGCAAATCATCAGACCATTAATCTACAGATTCAAATTTGTTTAAAACGTCAACAGATTTTGACAAAATTTAAACTTCACAATGTATTACATTCAAAAGACTTTATCCTATTACTATGAATCGTATCTTGTTGTATTGCACTATCTATCTATTCAACAGTTAATCAACTATTTATAAGGTATTTCCTGTTATATGATATCTTCACATTGACTAGGGATATTTAAATTACATGACTTTGTAAAATTTTCAAGTTGTTTTTTCAGACTGTTTATCTGACATAATATTATATTATCATTTCCAATACTTTTTAAGCAAACAGTCTGAGCCTTATAAAAAAAGAAAAGAGAAACAATAAAAAAAAATGCTCCATAAATATCAATGTTACAGTCTGATCTTGCACATCATATGAGCCTTGCCATGGGAAAACCAACATAGTGGCTTTGCGAGCAGCATGGATCCGCCGGTCTGGTCAGGATCCATGCTGTTCGCTAACAGTTTCTCTAAGTGCAGTAGGCTTTAAAAGCGAACAGCATGGATCCTGACCAGACTGCGAGGATGCGCAGGCTGGTCTGGATCCATGCTGGCCGCAAACCCACTATGTTGGTTTTCTCATGGCACGGCTCATATTATAGTTTAACCTTTTTAACTATTACCCTGCTGAATTTCAATAATGAACTCGTCCATCTTTCAATTTGGACAGTACCATTAACTGTCAATAGGGGTGCATACCAAAAAGATACTGACTGAATAGTAAACAGTGCAGATCATGATCAGGCCGCATGGATGTGAAGGCTGATCATGATCTACACTGGTCGCAACGGCAGAATTAGTCGTGTCCAACCTGCTTAATTTTTAAAATGGACTAGTCAATCATTCAGTTTTGACAGTACCACTTATTATTCAAAGGGGTATTCATTGAAAATTTACTGACTGAATAACAAACTGTGCAGACCATGATCAGCCTGCATGATGTGCAGGCTGATCTTGGTCTGCAGTGGCCGCAAAAGTAAAATCATTTGCCATCATAAAGGTTAATTCATCAGTTGCGACTCTGTAAGTTAATTTTTTTATTACTTTGTATATTTTATTTTGTTCATATATTATGTTAAACTGTTTGATACCCAAAGCTGAATGACTGCAAAATAAATTTAATCACCACAGCATACCGTGCAAATCCATTCATTGTTTCACCTAATGGTGATTAAATAACACTTTAGGGAAAATAATTTCCTTCTAATTTGTTCCTCAAAAGAAGAAAATTGTATTAATCCTTTTTTTAAATAATCACAACATATGCAGAATAAACTATCACTGACAATAAATTGGATTTTAAAAATTTCTTAATGAATATCATCAAATAGATAACCTGATACCATTCACATACTTTCTAATTTATAGAATATTTCTAATTATGCACTAAATTTGTTACCAGGGAAACATTATTACAAGGTATATGTATGCAGTCATGAAAACCTTTGATATTCAACAATAATCATTTTGTGCTTATTGATCTTTGGAGAGAGCAATTTGTATGCAAAACTTAAACCTAGAAGTCTTTTTAAGTACAAGAAGGGGGATAATTCTGTTAAAATTTGTGTAAGAATTATAAGACTTGATGTTTTGACCTTTAATGTAGTATCTGCAACAGTGAAAAACAGCACAGTATTGTACTCTGAAAAACTTTTAGAGTTCTGCATTTTGTCCTAATAATGTACATTGTCACTACCAGCAAGTACAGCAAGTTTCAGTTGAATATCTTACGAAGTGAAGAGGATAATGGACTTTATAAAGGCTTTAACCAAAATTTCTAATCTTAAAATGGGCATAACTCTGGAATTATTGCAGGTTAAAGCTCAAATCTTTACAGATTTTTGTAAACGTTTACACAATCTTTCAAACAAGAAACGATTCTGTTTAAACGGCAATCAATTATTGTCTTCAGTCATGACTCTGGCTGGCTTTTTGCCTTGTACAATGGGGCCCATTATCGTAAATACATTATTTAAACAAGAGCTGTCACTAATGGTGATAAATGCCCCCGCAGCGCCTTAACCTTTGACCTGGTGACCCCAAAGTCAGTAGGGGTTGTGAACTCAATAAGTACTATCAGCATGTGAAGTTTGAAGGTCCTGGGTGCAGTGATTCGCCAGTAATTTTTAGTGCCTTCATGCAAAAGTTAACGTTGTGACGAACGAACAGGCGGACAGTTGAAAACTAATATGCCTCCCTACTGGGGCATAAAAATATTACAAATTCACAAGTTCAGGCTGTTTTGATGTTTCCACGCTATATTTGGCACTGTCTGATGCGATTCCATTGCAAAATGGAACAATTTATTTTAAACGAATCCAATTTAGCACTTTATACAGCGTAAAATCTTATACGGTATAGTTCTGTCCCTATAATGGAATTTATCACTTATCAAACAAGTGCGCAAAATGGCGGCTTACTATTTACCGAAAAAGAGACATATAATATCATTAACAGGCAGGAAACACTCGTTTCGTTCAGTTTTATGAACAGAGAAAGACTTTGTTGGTTGGAAGGGTGATCGTTTCGTTTAACCGAGTAGAATTTTTTTAAACATTTACCAGTCAAACACAGACTTGTTTAAACATGTAAACATAGGAGCCTTACAGCAGGTAAAGTTATGCATCTTGCCACACAAATGTCAATATGATCAAGTGTTAATTAAGTCATGAAGAATTATACTGAACTTCATAAAAAACTTTAACCAACACAGACACCAGTAATGGCAAAGTGTAATATTTTCAACCCTCCTTATTCTCTTGAATAGTCATGTTCAAAATGGTAATTATCAGGACTCAACATATGCTTGGAGCACACTTGTTGCACCTATATAATGCAGTTTAATAAAAATAAACCGGAGGTAAAGTTTTATGCAGAAAATAGACCAGGATGCAAACTA
Source organism: Mercenaria mercenaria (assembly GCF_021730395.1). Taxonomy (NCBI): domain Eukaryota; kingdom Metazoa; phylum Mollusca; class Bivalvia; order Venerida; family Veneridae; genus Mercenaria; species Mercenaria mercenaria. The sequence continues at coordinate 9,212,167 of NC_069372.1, forward strand.
TTACTGGGAATTTTCAAATGATTTCTTGGAAGATACAGATCACATCTTCATACACTGTCACTACATAAGATACTTTAAATTCACATTTTGACATTTCACTATGGTATTTCATTTGTTTTCGATGATTAAGCAAATGTTATCGATTTGCCTATGTAAGCAGAAAGTTTTTTGAGAATATTTTCACCTTTATCATTTACCTGCCATATCTAAATCGTTCACAGAAAAAACATGATTAAAATAATGTGCTATAAACCAGGTACTTGGAAAAAATGAAAATCAGGGTATTCCGTGTTTGACAGAAAAAAGGTATCTGATAATCAGGCTTAGTGACTACTAGTGGTATAATAAAGCTTGCATCCATGTGGGTGAATAAAATATGATGATAGAATATTTATAAGTAAAAACAAACACCTTTAACAAGAGGACCGTGATACCACAGATCGCTCACCTGAGTTTCAGAGCTTTAATAAGCTAGAGAGTAAGCAACTTTGAAAGAGAACCATAATATGCAGGCAGTATTTATAAGTTGATTACATAAATCAGTGTGACAGATGACAAACAGTTCATACTTCTTAGGTGTTTTGATGTACGAGGAAGGCCACAGCGGTGCCCCTCTGTGCAATGTTTCAGGCATGGGCATGCAGGCAGCTGGGTAGAACCATCAACCTTCAGTAAGCAAGCTGGATTGTTACCTCTTATGAAGAATTGTAACCCCTAAGCGAGACTTTAAACCCACATCGATGACAGACAATTGTTTTGAGGGACAACCCCCAATGTTGGTGGAGGAAGAACCCTGGTGCTTCGAAGATCTCCAGGCACTATATCATCACACCTGGCACTTGATTAGAACCAACGACCTTCCATAAGCTAGCTGAATGACTTCCTCAAATGAAAATTCTACACCAAAAGTAGGGCTCGAACACATACCGATGAGCAGCAAGTGATTTGAAGTCACGGACCGTAACCTACTGGTCACCGAGACCTTGAACCTCACTGCCAGGTTTATTCACTCTACATGTCGTCTTGATAGGGGTGACAACAGCATGCAGACACTTAGCTATATAAAAACCCTTCCAGTGGTATATAAGGTATAAAGCAGACATGAAACTAGAAGATGCTTTTGTAGAAAAAAACTAGAAGATGTTTTTGTAGAAAAGTGCATGTTTCCCCCAATGCATAGTCATATAGGCAAGAAGTCAATAGGGGACAGGAGCAAAAGTCAAAGAGACAGTGATGGTTGACTGCAACAGAGATCATCTACTTGGCATGTCCAATCATCCCATTTAGTTTCAACATTCTGGGCCTAGTGGTTCTCAAGTTATGAACTGGAAACGGTTTTCCATGTTCAGGCCCCTGTGACCTTGACCTTTGATTGAGTAGGGGTCATCTACTTTTCATGTCCAATCATCCTATTAGGTTTCAACATTCTGGGTCAAGTGGTTCTCAAGTAATTGATTGGAAACAGTTTTCTATGTTCAGCCCCCTGTGACCTTGACCTTTCATGGAGTGACCCCAAAAACTATAGGGGTCATCTACTCTGCAAGTCCTATCATCTTATGAAGTTTGAAGGTTCTAGGTCAAATGGTTCTCAAGTTAATGACCGGAAATGAATTGCTGCAACCTTGACCTTTCATACAGTGACCCCAAAATCAATAGGGGTCAGCTACTCTGTATGTCCAATCATCCTATGAAGTTTCAACATTCTGGGTAAAGTGGTTCTCAAATTACTAACTGGAAATGGTTTTCCATGTTCAGGCCCCTGTGACCATGACCTCTAATAGAATGATCCCAAAAAGCAATAGGGGTCATCTACCCTGCATGTCCAATCATCCTATTTAGTTTCAGCATTCTGGGTCAAGTTGTTCTCAAGTAATTGATAGGAAATGGCCTCTGTGACCTTGATTTTTAACAGAGTGACCCCAAAATCAATTGGAGTCATCTACTCTGCATGATCAATCATCCTGTGAAGTTTCAAAATCTTGGGTCAAGTGGTTCCCCAATTATTGATCGGAAATGGTTTTGGAAATGGAAAACGGAAATGTTCGCCTAGGCCCGTGACCCCAAAAACAATAGGGGTTGTCTACTCCATAAGCCCTGCACCCCTATGAAGTTTGAAGGTTCTAGGTCAAATGATTCTCAAGTTATTGATCGGAAATGATGTGTGACGGACAGACAGACAGGGCAAAAACAATATGAAAGCTATCTGACCTTTGACCTAACAAAGTGATAAAGACCATTTTAGTGACCCGAATCTACTGACCTGCACATTGTCGTGACAAGGTAAACGAGAAATGCTTCTTTTTTGAGATATAATTATGAAAGAATAAGTTTAAACTGTTTGACATTTGACCTTTAAGTGTAACCTTTACTGTAGACCTAGTGCCTATGGTCATGCATAATTTTCATCATACTAGCATGGTCAACAGTAGTACCCAGTTATTTGAAAATCAATCAAACTGTCTGAAATAAAGTTGAACTTTGACCTCCCAAGTGTAACCTTGACCTTGGATGTAGTGACCTGGGTCATATCCGATTTCAATCACATTATCATGGTAAACATTTATAAACAGTAATCTGAAAATCAAAATGGTTTTGGATATTTGCCTCTTTAAAAAGGTATCAAAGAGGTACAGACAGACAGGTATAACCATGAGGTATATATGAGCCGCGCCACGAGAAAACCCACAGTGGGTTTGCAACCAGCATGGATCCAGACCAGCCTGCGCATCCGCGCATACTTTTGGAGATAGTAACTTGCATGTAATAAGTTAGTCTTTGTGATAGTAACTTGCATGCAAAACTTAAAACAGGATTTTCTACGTCCAAAAGGGGGCATAATATGGCCAAATTACATGTCAGTGTAAGGGGACTTGACCCAGTGAGGTTGGTGATTGACCTAGAAAAGAAAAAAAAAAAAAAAGTTTCAAAGCTAGATGCCTTTAAATGATAGCTATTCGTACTTGCATGTAGAATACAGAGCTAACAAGAGTGCCAGACTGTCACAAAATACGCCTGTCATCGAACCTGGCCTAATTCAAGGGGCATAATCCAAGAGTGCAATTTGGGTGGTTATCGTACTTGGCCGAGATATTATGCCCAAAAAATAGTCAGCAAGTTTGGTGAAGATCGGATGAAAATTGTTCGACAGAGTGCGGACAAGGCTAAATTTGCAGTTTTTTAGTAATTCAAGGGCCATAATCCAACAGTGCCTGGGGCGATTTGGCTGGTTATCAAACTTCGCTGAGATATTATGCCCACAAACATTGTTAGCAAGTTTGGTGAAGATCAGATGAAAACTTCGACTTAGAGAGCGACAAGGCTAAATTCCCAGTTTTTTTGAGTAATTCAAGGGCCATAATCCAAGAGTGCCTGGGGCGATTTGGCTGATTATCGAACCTGGCCGAGATATTATGCCCACAAACATTGTCAGCAGGTTTGGTGAAGATCTGATGAAAACTGTTCGACTTAGAGAGCGGACATGCTTTGGACGCCGACCGCCTGCCCGCCCACCAGGTGTTCACATAATACGCCCCGCTCTTTCAGAGATGGGCGTATAAAAATGCACAGCAGAGATAAGGAACATGTGCATTGTGTATCAGATCAGGGAACAAGAGTGCCAGAATGTCACAATATACGCCCGTCACAGCAAATTTCTTTACACTAGCACCTGTATTTGCAAATGGAATTTTAATTTTGTGGTTGTTTATTAATTATTGTAATTCTTTTTTTTCTAAATCCACATAAAAACTCCTTACCAGGTAGAGATACCTTAAAATACACCTAAAATTTGAAAGTAACATCAATGTTGTACCACAGAAAAGTGGTCTTGGTTTTTCCCTACGGTCAATTATAAAAAAGTTACAATATAAGTTATTTATAGTAACAACTAAGGGAAGTTAAAAATAATTTTTTTTTTAAGTCCACACAAAAAATCCTTACCAGGTAGAGATTGGTCAAAATACACCTCAAAATTGGATGTAACATGCATGTTGTACTACAGAAAAGTGGTCCGGATTTTTCCCTACGACTAGTAATGAAAAAGTTACAATATAACCTATTTATAGTAACAACAAAGGGAAGTAATTCTAAAGAAGGGACCTGCGCATGACACTTCGTCTCATGATTGTGTACAATTGTGCCAAGTTACATCAAAATCCCTACATGCACGAAGAAGAAATGCTTCGGACAGTCATTCTTGTATCTGACCTTTGGCCTCTAAGTGTGACCTTGACCTAAGACCTAGGGACCTGGTTCTTGCGCACGACACTCCGTCTCGTGGTGGTGAACATTTGTGCCAAGTTATATCAAAATCCCTCCATGCATGAAGAAGAAATGCTCCGGACAAAGTTATTATTCTTGTATCCTTTGACCTCTAAGTGTGACCTTGACCTTAGACCTGGTTCTTGCGTTTGACACACCGTCTCATGATGGTGAACAATTGTGCCAAGTTACATCAAAATCCCTCCATGCATGAAGAAGATATGTTCCGGACAAAGTCATTCTTGAACTTGACCTTTGATCTCTTAGTGTGACCTTGACCTTAGACCTAGTTCTTGCGCATGATACTCCATCTCATGATGGTGAACAACCATGCCAAGTTTCATTAAAATCCCTCCATGCATGAAGAAGATATGCTCCGGACAAAGTCTGTGGACACCGCCCGCCCACCCATCCGCCCGCCAGGGGCGTTCCAATAATACGTCCCGTTTTTCAAACGGGCGTATAAAAAGTGTGTGATCTTTCAATCAATGCCCTCTAGTAGTTACTTAGATACCAGTAATGTCTGACTGATACTAATTCAATTGGTTATAATAATATATCAGGGCTACTATTATAAATCACTACTAGGCAACAGTGATAATTTAATTTTAAAATGTTTCATTTAAAATTATCAAGTAATGAAATTTAAAATAAAACTGTTTTAACACTGGCCAAGTTATTCATACCATGATCTATTCCATTGGCCCTTGGCCTTTGATCCATGCATTAAACCTTCATTTGGATCAATTATAGGGCAATTATAAAAACATGGTTATGTTTATTAACATAATGATACTCAACAGGAGAAAGTCTGAAGTTTTGCAGGTATGAAACTGATGCTCATATTCTGATCAACATCTTGTGTGATTTTATCTTTACACAAGCAATCCCAAAAGATACTACAAGCAGAACAATGAACAACAAAATATTTCCTATCTATTACAGTCAAAACTCATTTTAAGACTCCTTTAAGTTACAAAGGAGCCTTTAACGTCAATATTTTTCCACATTGATGTGTAAATTGTAGTTATTGACATCATTAATTTTGTGATACCATCTTAAAGTGTGTCATCCTTTTTATATGCATGGATAGTACACTGACGAGATATGAAAACGCAACAAACATATTCCTGAATATATTTTTTTTTACTGTAAAAAGCATCACCTTAAAATGTTCATCACATACACATTTCGATACTCTATATCCATTGTGTTAATTTTACGGTCTGTTGTGCTGATTAAATTTGAACACAATGGGTATAGAGTATCGAGATGTGTATGTGTTGAACATTTCAAGGTGATGCTTTTTGTAGTGAAACTATATTCAAGCATATGTGTGTTGCGTTTTCATATCTCGTCAGTGTACAAGCTTTTGGTGTTATAACATCTGTAGCAAAGTAAATATCTTTGATGGTAAAAACTTTAACCAACGCCGATGCCAGGGTGAGGAGTATAGCTCTCCATATTCTTCAAATAGTCGAGCTAAAAAATGAGTATCTTGTCCATCAACATCATTCAATGTTCTTAAAATGCACAGGTAGCCTGCCCGCTTAGCTCTACAGGGAGAGAGCAGATCTATGGATTGCAGGTCGTGAGTTTTATCTCCATGCAAGATATGTTCTCCGTGACAATTTTATCAAAGACACTGAGTCCGAAATCATTCGTCCTCCACCTCCACATCATGTGGGGGAAGTTAGCAGTTACTTGCGGAGAACAGGTTTGTACTGGTACAGAATCCAGAAACACTGGTTAGGTTAACTGCCTGCCGTTGCCTAACTGAAATACTGTTGAAAAACGGTGTTAAACCCTTAACAAACAAACAAAATGTGCAGGAATGTCATTACTGTCTGATCACACCAACATCATTTCCTTTTGACTGATGTGTTATACGGCTGTGGTACTTTTACCCTCCGAGAGGGTATGTGTACAATTCTTTTTAAAAAGGAGTGTTAACAGTGCATTTTAGCATATGAGAATTTCAGTTAATGCATGTTTACTCTACAGTTAAAGCACCTGTTAAAACACCCCCTGAAAATGACAAAAACATTGTGCTCTACCTCCACAGCAGAACTTGTACATATTTCTCTACAGAAAGTTATACAAGCTTATTAACCGAAAAAGTTTTGGGTGTATTTGGTATTATATTACATTAGGTGTGCCAATAACATACTGGCATACGTGCCAATATCACATGGGCAAGTCAAGTGGTAACAGCATAATTTTATAACGTAAAATTGTTATTATCTATAGTAAGGTATATACCCATAATAATATTAGACAAGAGCACTGCCTTGCGGGTGCAGACGTTCATCTGATTTTTTGTCTCTGTATAATAGAAATATTTACCTATGATTTTCTAAATTCAAAAGGGGCCATAATTCTTGCAAAAAGCAATGCAGAGTAACAATACTTGCTGTGCCGTGTCAGCTTTTCATGGCGAATAACAGCTCCAAGTTTAAAAGAAACAGCTTTGACCGTAAAGGAGAAAAGTTGACCTAAACGCAAAACTTAACCAAGAAATATGATATTTTCTAAGTCCAAAAGAGGCCATAGTTCTTGTAAAAAGCAGGATGGAGTTACGTTTCTTGCTGTACAGAGTCAGCATTTGATGGTGAACAAGTGTTGCAAGTTTCAAAGCAATAGCTTTGATAGTTTAGGAGAAAAGCTGACCTAAACATAAAACTTAACCAAGAAATCTGATTTTCTAAGTCCAAAAGGGACCAGAATTCTTGCAAAATGCAGGATGGAGTTATGTTTCTTGCTATACAGAGTCAGCATTTGATGGTGAACAAGTGATGCAAGTTTCAAAGCAATAGCTTTAATAGTTTAGGAGAAAAGTTGACTTGAACATAAAACTTAACCAAGAAATATGATATTTTCTAAGTCCAAAAGGGGCCATAAGTCTTGCAAAAAGCAGGATGGAGTTATGTTTCTTGCTGTACAGAGTCAGCTAATGATGGTGAACAAGTGTTACAAGTTTTAAAGCAATAGCTTTGACAGTTTAGGAGAAAAGCTGAATAAACATAAAACTTAACCAGGCAATGCCGATGCCAATCAAGTGATGACAAAAACTCTTTCTTTTTTCCAAAAATCAGATGAGCTAAAAATGACCAAAATAGCACATTTATAAAATATTTACTTTACAATCAGTTAAAGCTGGTTAGAAAGTTGGGCATTCATTCGGTAAAAACAGATCACACTTATGTAAAACTGGACAAACATGAGAAAATAATATTTGCTTGAATACTCAAAAAAAACTTCATTATCCATTTCCTGCCATTTAAGATTTTTCATTCTTTTATTCTCCCTTATTCTATGTGACACTTTTTATTGGTAAAAATTAACTAACCCGATCATTAAAATTAATCAAAAGGAAGATAAACCTTTATCATGTTTGGGACGATGCTCCAGAGTGGGCCCTGCATATTAATGGAAGAAGAAGAGAAGAAGACCTAGAGCCCCATAAAAACATACTCTAATGCACTCTGTTTGTAACAAGCAGACTGACTGGCACTTGAATTCAAATTTGCAACAGTGTAATTCCTTCACTGTCACCATTAAACTAACCTGCGATCATTAACATCCTCATATACTGTCACAACTCTAATGATAACAACATATTTAACCCTAAAATTTAAAAGTGTGAACAGAAAAGAATTTCACAAAACTGTGTAGTATTTCCACACTTCCATGACATGTAATAAAACATTCGCACATGTTTCCGAATGAGTTATATTTTAAATGGAGTCGAGCTTTATTAAAAAACATCTGGTAACATAATTATCCAATAATGACAAATTCTCAGAATAAAGTCTTTTTGATATCATGTACTAACTGGTAACCATGATGAGAAAGTTTTAAGTCATTAAACTTACTGAATAAACTTATTGTGGGGATTGGGGTAGAGGAGGGGGATATGCTGACTAATTACATCATCATTGAATAATAAACAAAATAGTTCATGATGTGATCTTTGCATATATATTTTAGTAGTCTAATATCATAACAATGCCTGTAAATAAACTTATTTCTAAAATTAGTGTTTTAACAAGTCCATTTACCAAATTACTATTCTTGTTTATTACTATGCATGTCAAGTGATTTTAACTGAACATAAGTAAAATTCGATATCAGTAAAATACCAAATGATTTTTTTCTTCTATCATAAATTAAGACAAAAGGGCCGTGATGGCCCTAGATCGCTCGTCTGAGTTAGATTGCTTGTTTGAACAGTTCTGGTGGATAGTTATGCAAGGAAAATGTTAGCCTGGGAATCCAATCTGACAATTTCTAACTTTTTTTACCTGCAAATTGACAAATTATTTCTAAACTGACTAACACATTTTAGGTGAAAATAATTTCTCTAAAAGATCCGTAAGAAGTGAGTACTCTGAAAGTGACTAGTGGTACAAACTTATTGAGAAGTGTGGAAAGACATTGGAGGAATGATGACATAGCATATCAAGAGAAAATATCAAACGAAAAATTTTGTAAATATCCCACCACAACCCCTGGTGGCCATGTTTTTTGACAAAACAGAATAATTTGTACAATATTTGTAAAGGATAACCAAAGGAACATTTGTGTAAAATAATGTTAAAATTGAGCCTGCTGTTTCTGATAAGATTTTTAAAGTTTCCAATATATACATATAGGGAAAAATGAGCATGCCCCTGGTGGCCATGTTTTATTTTTGATGAATTGTAATAATTTGAACAGTCTTGGTACAGGGTCACACAAGGACCAGTTTTGTGAAATTATTTTAAAATCGGGCCTGCTGTTCCTGACTTGAAGATTTTTAAAATTTCCAATATATACATACTGGGAAATGACCAAACCTTTTTTGACAAATCACAAGAAATTAGATTATAATCTGCCCTACAGTTTCATACAAGAATTGTTTTTAAGTTTCGACTTCATACATATACTGAAAAGTGATTATGCCCTCTGGCAGCCATGTTTTTTTGGCGAACCAGAATAATTTGAAAAAAACTTGGTAGAGGGTCACAGGACCATTTGTGTGCAATTATTTCAAAACCAGGCAAGCAGTTTTATAAAAGAAGATTTTTAAAGTTTCCACTATTATATTCATATAGTGAAAAGCGACCGTGCTCTCTGGCAGCATGTTTTTTGACGTTTCGACTATATACATATAAGGAGAAGTGACCACACCCCTTGGCGACCACATTTGTTTAAACAAACTTGGTAGAGGTTTATATAAGGACCCTTTGAATGAAATTACTACAAAATCAGACTTGCTCAGGAGATGTTGTTTGAAGGAATGGCTATTTTAAGCTCTTATGGCCCCTACTTGCAACCAAGCTAAACGGTTTTAATAATTTTGTAAGAAAATCTTCAAAGGAACACAGGCCAAGTTTAATCAACTTCCACAAAACGGTTTTCAGAGGAGATGTCGTTTGAAGAAGTGTGGATGGACGCCAGACAGACACCAGCTGGACGTCTGACAGTGAGTGACCCCAATAGCTAACCCCTAGCACTTTGTGCTCAAGTAAGCCAACAAGTGAATTTAACCCAATGGCAGGACCAATTCTGGCCCCAGGGGCAGGATTTGATTAACTTTGGTTGAGGATATATAGGCAATGCTACACACAAAATACTTCATCTCTCGGCCTTGTGGTTTTTGAAAAAAAGATTAACAAAGTATTTTTTCCATTACCTTGCCTTACTGGAGAAGAAAGCAAGAGTTCCACATGGATAGTAGAGGACTATCCAGATCAAATTTAATCAACTTCCACCAGACAGTTTCAGAGGAAATTTTTTTTTCAAGAAAAGTGTGGATGGATGACAGACAGCTAGTGACCACAATAGCAGACTTAGAGCACTTTGTGCTCAGGTGAGCTAAAAATAAACAGTTAGTGTTGGCATTTTTACTTCCAGTAATACTAGAGAATATAATCTAGTGTGGTTCTGATGTTAACGCAAGGTGACTCTGTAATGATGTATATGTCTTTAATAGACAAGAACTAGTTAAAGTATGTTTGCTTCCTTTATCATACCTCATTTTTATATGATATGCAAAACTCAAATAGACCAAATGTAAGAAATTCTTAAAAGTTGTATAAACAAGTTTGGTCTATATTTAGAAAACAAATACACTGTAACATTTTTAAAATGTGTATAAAAAAACTTTGGTCTATTTTTAGAAAAATATACACTGTAACAATCTGTTATCAGATTTAAAATACTGTAACAGATTATGGGAGATTTTTTTCAAATTTTGTTGCGTGTGTTTTTTGTTTGTTTGTTTGTTTAATTAATTGATGAATGTCTTTCATCAGTCTGAACTAGTGGATTTTAATCTGGAAACAATTTCTCAAATTCTGAAAAGGCTGAATTACACATTCTTAATCTTTTTGGTATCATAACACAGAATCACCATGCCTTTCATGGGACGGTAATATTGTCAACTTTCTGGGAAAAAAACAAGAGCTGTCTGCTGACAGCGCGCTCGACTATTCAAAGAATTGATGGAAGTATGGGGTCAAAATATTACCAGAGATTTTCAGACAAAAGAAGAAAAATAGATAAGACAAACAATATACCTGTATTTGTGGAACTGGACAAGTCTTGCACTATATGACAATGTGCGACCATGATGGTAAGCTAGTGTTCAAAGTTTCAAAGCCATATATCAAACAGTTTGGACAAAAACTGGTATGGTATGCAAAACTGAACTAATTTCTATGTCAAGAAAGGGCTATAACTGAGCCAACGTCCTTTTCCTAGTTATGTAGTCTTGCCTACAGATGTAGACTATGACGGTAAACAAGTGGTCAAAGTTTCAAAGCCATATGACAAAAAGGTTAGGCAAAATATGGACTGGTATGAAAAATTTAACTGATTTCCAAGTTCAAAAAGGGCCATAATTCAGCCAAAACAGTTGACAGAGTTATGTACTCTTGTCTATAGATAAAAATCGCAAGGATAAACAAGTGTTGAAAGTTTCAAAGCCACATGTAAAATAATTTCGACAAAATGTTGACTTGTACAAAAACTGAACCATATTTCCAAGTCCAAAAAGGGCCATAATTCAACCTAAATAGTTGACAGAGTTATGTACTCTTGTCTACAGATGGGAATCATGATGATAAGCAAGTGTTCAAAGTTTCAAAGCCACATGTCAAATACTTTTGACAAAACGTGGACTTGTACGAAAACTGAACCAATTTCAAAGTCCAAAAATGGCCATAATTCAGCCAAAATAGTTGACAGAGTTATGTACTCATGCCTACAGATGTAGTTCATGATTGCAAACAAGTGTTCAAAGTTCAGTGTTCAAAGCCATATGTCAAACAGTTTATACAAAATATGAACTGGTACGAAAAATTTAACCAAGATTTGTAAGTTAAAAGGGGCCATAATTCAGACAAAATCCTTGATGGAGTTATGTACTCTTGCCTCAAACAGGACATGGTGATAGTACACAAGTGTTGAAAGTTTCAAAGCTTTATCTCAAAAGGTTTTGTCAAAATGTGGACTGATACGAAAAACTTAACCAAGGTGTGACACAGACGCCGTGGTGAGTAGGACAGCTCTACTTATTCTTCGAATAGTCGAGCTTGAGAAACTGTTAGCTTTGGCTCTACCTTCACTGACAATTTCACTCATGCTGACAATTTTTACTATTACACTCAAAGAAATGAAATACTTACAAAAGATTTTTCTAGTATAACAATTAAATAGTCTCAGTTTCAATGAAACATGTAGTATATAGTAAGTAAATGCCAATTAATTTTTCAAAGCAAACTTGCCAGTTAACAGCTCTTTTATTTTTTAGAATTATGTAAGTATCACATTCACTGAGCCACAGCTTTTAGTAGGATTGTAAATACTGTCAACATGAGAGGAATTCTGTCAATCAAGATGGAGCCGAGGCTGACAGTATTTTCTTCGTATGCTGATAATTTTACTGTCCCATAAGAAGTAATATGATACACATTTTATTACACAGAAAAAAAGAAGAAGACAGAATTTAAATTCACTCTTATTATATATAGTCTTAAAATTAATTAAGAAAATGTTTCAGAAGTGCTTTCCAGTATATGTACACTGTTACTGTGCCGCTCTGTGTTAAAATCAGGGATATTGTGAAACAAAAACTCCCAGTATCTTTGACAATAAAAAATCTATGGCAGTAAAAACTGTCAATGTGTTGACAGTATTGTTTTTGCATAAATTACAGAGAGTAAATTTTTGGAAGAAATAAAATGTCTAGCATTTGTATTATGTGAATTTCACACTGGCAATAAAACACTGTATAATAAAACAAAATATTGATCTCATTGTGTTTTGATAATAGTGTAGTCAACATTCAGAAAAAAATTGTCAAGTCAGCTCCACCTTGTTTTTTGACAAAATTTATTTTCCATTAAATGCAATGTGATGTTTCATATATCTCACTTATATTTTAAACTCCCTTTTAACTTGTATCAGATATTTTTACATTTCTGTCATAAAAATGCTGTCTTTACTACTGCCAAAAATCCTGTAAACGCATGGACAGCTGACACAAATTCTGCAAGTTATAAAACCCTTCATGATTTTTATGCTGACAGGCTCAACAATTACATCTTAATTGGACCTAACATTGAATTTATAGTTTGTTGTCTTCTTAATATACTTTTCTTTTCTAAATACCAGCAATTGTTACTGATTTGTAAAATCAAATTCATGCATTATTTGACATCTGTTAATGTAGGTATAATTAAATGAAAATATCACACTGCTTTGAGTGCAACAGAAAATATTCTTAATATGGGCAGAATACTATCAACCCGAGGCTGACAATATTTCTCCTAAAATTTACAATATCACTGTCCCTCGAAAAGCAATCTGACATTCGTTTTATTATACCGAAAAATTAGAAAATTTTCAAACTACATTATATCACAAATTAATTGAGAAAATGTTTCAGAAAAAATCTTAATCCCAGTCTTTTAAAGATACATACATCAGTACTCCGTGGCCTCGCATTAAGAAAGCTGACAAACTGTAAAACTCCAGGCATCTCAGGCAGTAAAAACTGTTGACACTTTCTGCTAAATTACACCAACATGCTATATGGAAGATTTTCACTGGCAATAAAAAATGAGATATAATAAAATAGAATATCACATTGCTTTTTGCGGGACACCAATATTCTAAACATTCAGCAAAATACTGTCAAGCTCTAACAATATTCTTCTCATAATGACAATATTTAGTGTTCCACTCAAAGCAATGTGACATTCATATACTGCTTATTTTTTCACAGACTGCAAGATGTATATCATATATGGGTACTGATGCCATAATACAATAGCCCATGTTTGCAGATCAGCATTAAGAAATGGGCATTTGTCACCAATACCGCTATCAATCACAATTCAAACCTAATTAAATGATCATCATAAATTTGGAAACAACCTGACAAGCACAGATATTCGCCTGTATCCTCTTTCCTGAAAAAGTTCATCGCATCTTAAAGGCGTGTTACAGTAAATTTTAAGTTATTATTTGAGCTGCCGTTTCCTTTAACAAGGTTTTACTTGATTTAACCTTAAATACTAGATAATACAATTCATATTATGCCCAAAGGGTCCAAACATACATTTTCAGATTTAAAATCTATCGACTAGATTTGAATTTATTGCCAAAAAAATGGTTTTAATACGAGTATTTCCAACAGTAAATTTCAGTCATTTTTTGAAAACATAATGACTGTTTTAAAAATTCAATTTTAGCATTATTAATTCTACAGATGGATCGTCATAAAACGTCCATGCAGGCTGATCATGGTTTGCACTGTTCACTATTCTGATCAGAAAATTTTCAGTGCACACCCCTTCAAATAATAAATGGTATTGCCCAAATTGAGTGATGGACCAGCCCATTTTAGAAATTTAGCTGTCTAAGTTAATATAGATATCATTAAAATTATCAAAGTTTCCCCTATCACCACAGGAAGCCTTCAGAGAAATGTGTAACTAACTCATATCAATTGCAGAATAAGCAATTAACTCTTAAAATAAATCTGTTTCAGATTTGTTTATTCAAACAGTAAACATTTTGTCTTTTCGTAAGAAAACAAACCTGTAGCTGCGAGTAATAGAATGTCACCAAAGACCAATCTGTCATGCACTTCAATCTTAACCTTTGCTAGGAAAAATCATATAACACACAAAACACACACAAATTTATGTAGAATAATTTAGAAAATACTTAAATAATGATTTGAGCCGTGCCATGAGAAAACCAACATAGTGGGTTTGCGACCAGCATGGACCCAGACCAGCCTGCGCATCCGCGCAGTCTGGTCAGGATCCATGCTGTTCGCTTTTAAAGCCTACTGCAATTAGAGAAACTGTTAGCGAACAGCATGAATCCTGACCAGACTGCGCGGATGCGCAGGCTGGTCTGGATCCATGCTGGTCACAAACCCACTATGTTGGTTTTCCCATGGCATGGCTCATTTACATATTTCACAATGATCAAAAACAAGCACTGTATAATTTATCTACAGCTTAACATGATATCATGTTTCAAATTCATGTTCAATTCAGTTGGAAATAGAAATAAAATTACTGGCCAAAGTAAAAATGTCTACAGTGCAATCCTAAGAGTGACCCAAGATAAACCATGAAACATCTATAGAACGATGTGTACTGGTCTGATGATTTCTATATATCAACTATTTATTCAAAATGTGGCAAAATATTCAAGAAGTTAAATACCTGTTTCATCCCTGCTTATCTGTGAGTAGAAGTTCATCAAAGTATTATGATCCGCCGATTCTTGCGCAAGCTTCCTCGTAATCTTCGTTGACAGTGGGGGGATTGATTTCTGTAACGATAAGAAAATAACATTGTTTTCGTAAATAAATATTACAAAACTGAAAGAAAAAAACTGTGAACCCCATTACTTACGACTGTCACTGTAAGCTGCTTTTGTTTTTTCCCACCCATCAGAGACCTCTGTCTGTATAAATATCTGCCGAAATAAACAAACGTAAAGTGTATTTTCCCAGAGCATCTGAAATAAAGATGACAAAATAGTTGTAAAGTTGTATGTTGTGGTTTTTGTGACCGTTGCTAAATACACTTCAGTCTGTAAATGAATGCAGATAAGTTTTGCAGGTAAATACATAAAATTTCAATGTCATTTAGTCACTAATCTATATATTATTCACCATTTCATATAATATATTCAGCCTGTATCAATTCTAAATATTCCACAAATAAGTCAGAAAATTTATTGATAATTACAAATTTAACAAAAAATATATATATAGCAATTCAGAGATATACAATATTAAAACGAAAAAAAAAAATGAAAACCATACATACAGAACATGCACTCGTAAGATAGCTTTTCCAAGATAAAATATTCTAAAGTTCTGTTATCTTATCATTAATTTTTTATCAGATTATATGTAAACATGTTTATCAGAGTCCTAAATTTTGGTAAAATAATTGTGCTTGTTTATAGTGCACCTGCTATGTATATGTCAGTTTTGTTCACTCAACATGAAAGCATTTAAACATGCTTAAAGATCTTACACATCAAGATTGCTTCCTGTAAAATAAACTCATGCACCAACAAACATGACAAATTTCATCCTACCATTTATTTTTATTCCGAAATACAAAGTTTTGCCCAGAAAATAAAGCAATATTCCATAACGATCTCAAAAATGGGCGACTTTGGGTAGCAACTGTATCTGGACATTTCATTTACATTTTTTATCATATATCTAAACTTTACAAGGAAACTTGATAATATCTCAAACATTAAACATATTCATTTTAACAAGAGCAATCAGCAGAACAGCTACCTTAACTTGTCATAAATATCTATTATGAGGTAACTAGAAAAGACTATTCTTACACAAAGTTTGACAGTTTAACGATGTAAAGGGCCAGTCAATTACTATTTAGTTAAGAAACTACATCAAATAGACAATAAATTTGAAATGAATAATGCCATATTCAAAACTTCAACCAACATTATTTTGAGGTTTGACTCCAGTGACCTTGACCTTTAAGTTACCTGACAATATATATCAGAAGATGTCAACTTCCGACAGAGGTTAATCCCGACATCAGGTACGTCAATACCGAGGGTCGTGGTTGAAATATAAAATGATACTGAGAACTATGCAAGTCATAAAACTTTAACCCGAAAGTGAAGCCAATGACTACATCGCTTCTCATTCTCCAATAGCCATGCTAATCACTGAAATAATATTAAACTCAGACAGCGACATCTTATATCACAGATCTGCTTTATTTTTTAATTATTTTTTTTCGATTTAACGTTGCACCGTCACATGATAGGTCATATGGTGACTTTCCAGCTTTAATGATGGAGGAAGACGCCAGATTTGCTTTAGTCTTACATGTTTCTTCTTTGCTAATAAAGAACTGTAACAGTATTCAAACTGCACAGAAAAAGACAAAAGTGTGTTCATTACAAATATGTGTTTATCCAGTCTAATTTTTCATAAGTATAAAAATCTTCCACATATAATTGTGTATAAATTATTAGGTCAATAATCAATGTAACTGACATTTAATGTATGGAAAAAAAACATTTAATTTGAGCTAAAGTTTAGATTTTTATTAAAGATTTTATAGGATTCCATTGACATTTCCCACTGCCTCTCATGCTTGCATAAAGATGTACCTTATGCAATTTTCTTTTATAAATACATCTTACTCAGACATGAATTTCTGTTCTATTTTTAGTAACAAATGATAAATGTTAACTAAGCATCCTACAGTTGTCACAATGAATTATGGCTGGTCAAAATACTTTTTTTTCTCACACATGAAATTTTATTTCGTTTTAACACAAGTTATCTCTTTTTAAATTTCAATCTGTATCATACTATTATATCCAAAATTCCATTTGTTTATAAAATTTGAACTCCTACTGACACTGAGAAATAAATTTGTTATAATGACACACTATATATATTTTCTGGTATAAAATTTGCTGTGATGAATTTAATTCATAAACATTTAATTCAGTGGCAAAGATTTCTTTATACTGTACCACACGGACGTATCTTTTCAAAGAAACTGCAGAGATGCTTGACAAATGAAGTAAGATCTATGCAAATGTATCTTGGGTTCAGAAAATCATTCATTCATTGTTTTTATTTACATTATCGCATTTTTATATCTGTTCTTTTAAATTGATACTATATAGCCATATATTTGTAATGTAGGCCAATGAGAATAAATTATATGCCACAAAGATTTTAAAAATCTACCACTACTTAATAGTATTTGTCTAATCTGGCAACAAGAGCCAACAACAACAACAGCAGCTATAATGTAGGACATTCTACTATCAGCATACATTTTTTCAACTGCGGTAAAAATGCAGGACAGGAAATTTCTGGCAAATTATATATACAGTCACAGACATTCTACACAGAAACTCCCACAGACACCAGAGAATGCAACAACGAATACATGTTTTCATAGTAAATTTGTAAACAACAACTACATCAGAAAACATAAAACTCTATTTCTTCGCAATTGGTGTGGCATATAAAAAGCTGTATTAGTCATGTATACCCGGTGTAACATAAAAAAAACAGCCTAAACACATCAAGGTATTTGTTACCATATCATCCGGCAACATGGCATTTACCATGCGAATTTGTATAGTATGGTACATAATCTGTCTAAATATAGAAACATATTACAGAAGACTGTTTCCTAAAAGCTGAAATAAAATATAATTTCAAATATCTAAACTGATTTAACAGAAGGATATGTGATCAACAATTCATAATAGCTCTACAAAGAAATTATTGATGTCTTTTTTATTCCAAGTATCCAAAATTAAAATAACTAAAATAAATTCAAATAAAATTAAGCAAAATACAAAAAGAGAAGCTTTATCAAACCTGTCTTATCTGCAAACTACACAAATGACCCAGTCATAAACAGTTCTAACTGATACACAGCGTAACACACTACGCCGTGCGATGTTTGTACATGTACCTTTAACTTCTGAACGAGTACATGTTTATCGGGCCCTGGAAACGCATATGTAAAACACCGAAGACACCCATAGCAAAATAAATCAATACACAAAGACAAATATATGTAAAAAACGAGTGCATAGTCTAGACAAACTGCAGAAAAATATAATTTGTGATATAAACAAACTGACCATATGCATGAATATATTTCTTCATGAAATCGTAGGATGAATATCAATTTATTTTCCTATGTTTCACCCCGCTGCATGCTTGACTACACTCCTTCGATATACAGCTATATTTTTGATAAAGTTGAACAAAGTTTAATCATTCAAAATGATAATTATTCAATATATGAGTTTAAATCAACTAAAAAAATATTTACCTGTCGTTCCATTGTCCAATATTGTTAAACTAAGCGATAACGAAGCTGATATTTGTAAATTAATTGGCACACATCTCCGCGTTGTTTGGAGTGCCTCAAAATAATGGCGGTCACATTGACAAGGTTTTCGCGAGGTGTGACGTCATCAAAGCAATCTTCTTTCTGCGCTAGAACATCACAAAATGGGCAATATCTTGAGGCTATTTTAGGAAAAATGACTTAGAAAATGTACTTACCCGTTAGAGTGCACCTGTTAAAACGATTTTTATTCGTTATTAACCTCCCAAGCAGCAAATAACTGAAACAGTGTCAATAAAATAACTGTGCAATGTTAAACCAGAGCAGGTTTAACTTTTGTCTTTGCCATCCCATTATGTACTGATAAATAATAGTAGTATTTGACTAAACCGACGGTCTTGCATGCATGCATGTAAAATGTCAAACGGGGTTTCTAGCGAAGTAGTGCAAAGCTGGATGAAAAGCAGGTCAAAATGCAGTATTAGCGATGTGCATGTCGGTTATACCTTGTTTAATTACTACTGGTATCCTTGCTCATATAGTCTATCAACTGGTGTTGATCATTCTCTCCTTAGAACTGACTGTCAATTAGAGTAAAAATTATCCGCTCTTGTAAGAAAACATGTTTATTTTCAGATAGTGTCAAATATCATTTATGAACGCTAATGTATATATACGTAATTAGGGTTCCTGCGTAATGCATAAAATTACACCTGGTGGCACCTACATGCCTTTTCATAGGCCTGCACACACAGATTTATTTATTCCCATATAAAAGAAGCTGATGTACATCTTAACAGGTCTGTAATAATAAATTAGATTACATGTCATTTTGAATACATCTTGTATATTAAATAGCATTATTGTTGTTGCTTATAGCAACACTTAATACATAAATGATTCTTCTATAAAACATATGTTTATATTATCTCAAATATTTTTTTCAGTGTACATATACACATATAATAGACATTAGTATCTGAATGGACCGCGAGTTAATTTGACCCCCGATCCCCGGCAACATCTTCCAAGTATGATTTAAAGGTCCATGGATACAGCTTGTATTTTATATTAAAACAAATAAAAGCAGCTCTCTCCAGTGGATGTTATGAATATCAACGCACATGCGATAAAATCGTACATCGATTTTCCTTAGAAGAAGAATTACATTCTTAGAAAAGCACTATTTCCAGTGTTGTACAAGAACACAAGTCTCTTAAAGGGAGGTAATAAAAATAATTGCTTCAATAATACTCTCTACTATGTTAAATGATATTCAAATCTTTGACAACTTTATGAGAAAACAATTATCGGAAGTAGGATTTAACAAATATAAAGATAATTGAAATCCTTTATGTTCATAAGAAAGTATGGCAGTCATAATTAACAAAGGCATTATGACCCTTAATCATAATGTAATCATAATGTGACGTCAAGTTTATGTTTTGAACATAAATTATGGTAATTTTCTGTTATTCGTTTTATCAGTTTAGTCATATAAAATATTTCTTATAGGTCTGAATATCTGATTTACATTGTAGAAAATATCATTGAATCCATCGTTACCTCCCTTTATGACAGTATTAATTGTTCATGTGCAACATTGAGAGAGGTGCTTATCTAGCAATGTATCTAAGCATATCCTTAATTTGGACGCCTGCTTTATCTGATTTTAATAGAGAAATAAAAAATATTTTTAAACTTAAGGAAGGATGACAGAAAATGCAACGTTAACGTTAACAATAGTTATAAAAGCCAACATTAATGAGTGTGGCGTAATTGAAAAAATCCCAAACAAGCGATAAATGTTGAACACGTTACAATTTTATTGATTTATTTAGATTTTCGATTTGAGCCTTCAAAGCTCGCACTTGCTTGAAACTTAAGATATTAATTGGACAAAAGTTTAGCAGCAAAGGCAACATTGAACTACTAGAGAATTGATTGAGCATTATCAACATCCTTGATTTGTTTTTAATGACTAACCGTTCTTTGACATCTGTCAAAATTATCGGTATGTTCGATTATCTAATCAATTTTTTTACGAGATGTATTATCCGTAGCCTATTCTAATGGAAAACTAACTCCAAGTTTACCAAACAGGGAGCCATTGACGTTTTAGAAATTTAAACAATACCCCAAACAAACAGACATGTAGTCTACTAACAACCAAACAGTACAGCAACAGGTTATTTTTTCTCAACAATAAAATACTATATTGATGAAATACTCTTTCTCTTTATGCATATGTACATAAGGGAACCTTTATGGAGACGTTCTTAATAACCTAACAACAACAACAACACCACATACACGAATACTTACAAAAGCATGTACAGCTTGTCCTGGGGTTTCATCTACAAACATTAATATATATGGTCATTAACGACCTAGTTAATCGTTCAAGACACTTAAACATTTTTTCGCAATTCAGAAATAGAATAAAGTCAATTTGAGATAATACAGCCATACACACTTATATTTTTTAAGTCTCTGATCACGAAAACGTTGCAATGGACAAGGTTTCTGAATTCATTCATTAATCAGTCATTTGGAGAACGTTTTGACTCAAATTTAATATCGCCGAAATACCACAAGTTTCACTTATTTCCAGGGCAACAGTTGAATTAATGTTTCTCTGTCTACAATACATTAGTGAATGAAGAAAAAGCTGTATACGATAATACTCATGAGATATTTCCTAAAATGATAACCATAAAACGTCGTCAACGCGACAAACCAGAAAAACAATACTCCAAAATTATGTATTTTCACATATATATTTATATCTCCTCCTTAAAAACATGCGACTATGTGCCAGCAAAACGGGCTGGTACACGAAATTAACAATTCCAAAAACATTTAACATGTTTTAGTAATGAATTATTCATTGCAAACTACGTTGGTGTTTTTGGAGTGGTAAGATTCACTTGATCAAAGGAATATCTCTAATATATTATGCAAGGGTACTTCCATACCACTTTAAGAAATTTACAACTTCCTTACAAAAGCTCTATACGATGGTAAAATTCAACAACAACACGTGAATATTTATCTTTTATCAACGTTTCGGCGCTTACGCCTTCATCAGGATAAATACATAATAAAACAACGGACGTGACGTCCTGAAGTAAACAAAAGCTCTAAAACATTTCAAGAAATCGAATAGTGCGAATGTTTGTTCATAGGCAATTAGTGAATTGCACAAAGATGCAAGTGAATAATTACAACACTTTCAGTCACTTTAATATATAAAATGAAAGTTTTATTAAAGTCTAGACTACAAAGTACAGTAAAACACTAAAAAGTATATTCATATACTATCACAGCAAAAAAAATTATTTTTTTTCGTGCGGGATATGTTTATTGACATTTGTTTTTATTTCTCTTTTCTCTACGTTTTGGACTCTCTATTGTACACCAACATTTTCAAAGGAAGTATCAAATGACTTTAAGAAACCTCTTTGGATGCATAAAATGCAACCGTGCAAAGTAACAGCAGACTCGGTTTGATTGAATCTATTCATCAGTGATACTGAAACCTGTCCCAATTGTTTAAAGTATCTCTTGGCAGAGGTATCATATTTACCAACTCCGGAAATTAAAGTACAAATATATCATAGAATAACCTGTATATATCTGTACTATAGCATATCCTTTAACCATCGTCAATTAGAAAAATAAAAAAATAGGTAAAATTTACACAAATAAAAATTCCTATACTAAAAATAGAAAACAAAATTGAATTGAAAGAGAATTTAAGTTACAGTAAACTTGAAGGTAGTTCAGTACAACATGATATAATTTGAATATTGGAGTAAATATCAGAGACTAGAATGACGATCTTTATTTATATTCATGCTCAATTCATGGGTTCGTTGATTACAAAGAAAGAGTGATTGTGCAACCAGTCACAGTGCATAGAACTAGTAACAATATCAATTTTAAACTTTGATGTAATGTGAATGAATTCTCATCCACGTACAGCTCTGTTATGTTAAAGATTAAAGAAAAGGGTAAATGAGCAGATATATAAATATATATGTATGTTGCTTCGTGTCTAAACTTCGAAAAGCATGCTTTATATTTGTCTTTTTTTTTAGAGTTTTAAAGCTATACGTGATGCTACATTCTACATATTTAACAACTTACTGGATCGGTGTACTCGGCTTAATTTTGTTATTTATCCATCATATTAACATCTAATATACTCTAACCGGATATCCTTTACAATTTTTGCAAAAAAAAAAAAAAAACACACGTCCTGTTCCAGTTTAATCGATATCACGAAACTTTCAACTTGTGAAATATTTATTGTTTTCATATTTTTCATTCTTTTCCTCACTAAACTTCACATTAAAAATAAAAAAAATCTATGAAAGCATTTGCATAGCTGAAATTACATGTTTATGCAAATGGATTCATTAAAGCGACTAAATTACACATGAGTTAAATGACGATTTTTCAAATTTTAAGTGAATTAAAGGATTTTGAGTTAAAAATCATGTTAAATGATTTTCTGCTTAGTATTTATGGGAAGTACAAAATTATTTCTAAATGGAGCAAATTCTTTTGAAACGGTGAAAATGAATATTCTACACGGATATTTACACATGTAAAGAATCATTTTCACATATTTTGTTTTATTTTTCAATGTTACAATAATTGTCATTATCAATATTGTTATGATAATAATTATTATTATTATGTACAACGCCATTGGATATATCATTGTACAAAAAAGGCGTTTAATCAAATTATTCAGTTTCAGTTTCAGTTACAACACTGTTTACTTTGCGTAAACTAAAACTATGATAAATGTTCCTGGTAAAGCGAAACATAACAAGTGAACTCATTTCCTCACAAGTTGTTTAGTCAGGTCAACAGACCTAAAACTATTTGGGGATAAAACAATTCCGTAAAACAAAAACGAAAATAGAAAAAAGTAGTTTTTATCAACTGAAGTAAAACGCTTTTACTTTATAAGATGTAGGCATATGTAATGCAGACTTTTCCCCACATCAATGCACATAGGGGTGAATTTACAACGCAACAAGAAATTTCTAAGTACCACGGTCTGAAGGGATGATTTGAATTTAACACGAAACAACATGTTATTTGGTTCAATATTTCAAAAGATGAACAAATTTTACTCTCATTTTCGAGACTGACAAAGACACAGGCTCTAGGAGAACCCTTTGGTTTACACCTATAAGTACGAGTGAATGCTGTTTTAAAATTTAAAAATACTAGGCAAGTAAAAATACTCGAAATATCATTTTGATGAAAATATTCGCTGATTTGATCAGCATATCTGGTGAAAATCCTTCTTTTGATGTAGCGCGCGTGTCCTAGAAAATATACGGTTATGCGACTTAGTATATATTCATGCCGAGTTTTTAGCCTAAGCCTAAAACAAACCCATTTAGAGCTATATGAGTGCGTTTCCGTATACATCGTTGATATGCTCAATTGTTTGGTGGCTCCTCAAGTTACCAAGATACTCCAAATCACAAGTATATAAAAGTATGTGACACAAATAAATATAGTTTTTATTTTTCGTCTGCAAAATTTCATATTGTTTATGTCATTACCGTATAACTGTCGAACTTGACAGATATAAAACAAATATACTAAAATCAAACCGATATCCATGAAAAATTGAACATATGTGGTTTATTGTTACTGTTTCGTGGTGGGAATATCAATCCGCACGACATGCGTGCGATATATCACGCTGCACGACATGCATGCGATATATCATCCCGCACGACATGCATGCGATATATCATCCCGCACGACATGCATGCGATATTTGTCCTTCCCGTTTCATATTTATTGCTCAATAATCTGCAATATTGTGATAATGCAATTTATTATTCATAATATTCAGCAACATATGTTTCTTTTATGTATTTTGAAAACCCAGATGTTGTCGCTATGTGCATTTATGAACATACAATCAATAGTTTAACTCTGTATCAATGTAAACTTTAAACAAAGATACCGTTTGAATACAAAGACATACATTTGATATACATGAACAGTACAGTACAGAACAACTTGCATTAAGAGACCATATAATGGAAGGACAAAACAGCGATCATTTAACATATATGGTCTTTTAACACTGCATGATTTTTCTTTGATAATACAAGAAGGCTTTGAAAACATGGACTTTTATGCAAGTGGTCGCTTGATAGACGTTGTCTTTCGAGCAAGTCTGACTGTTTATTAAATTTTCGCATGCTTTCTTAATCATTCAAGAGTTTTTCATTACTCACCAGACATATTATGAATATTCCCTGCACTTTTAGTGTATATATATATAAAGACCTTCAAGAATATCCGGGAACTGTCTTGTAAAGATATCGGCACAGCTGTATTTTCTTTGCTAACGCGTTTGTAAATTGGAAAGACCATCATTTTACAGCTAAAGAAAAAAACAACAAAACAAACAAGAAAAACAACAATCAAACAAGGCCATGGTTGATACTTTACGATTTAGGAATTCGAATATTTTACGAGGTATGTCGAATCAGAACTTTTCATGCAATTAATGCATCTTCCATTTAGATGTATGACTCATACGGCAGAGTTTCAACAGACCTGTACCAATTCTGCCTACAATGATTGATATCATTACACAAAAATAATAATTTTTAATATTAAGAAATGATATAAGAAACACGTATTAGCAGTTCTCAGCGAAAGAGACCAATCATGTATACGTCTGGAAGTAAATCAAAGTAAATCAATATAGGCCTACGTAAATTGGCATATTTGTCACGATCGCAGATATGGAGTGCAAACTTTAAAGCATATCCAAGTCACTTTGTTTCTATAATGTACAAATATTAGTTTACAACATTTACTTTGCTTTTTGAATCGCTTTAGCTTTCTCGTATGTTACTGGAAAACTATCATCAAAAACTCGTGTAATTTCATGACCACAATGTTTATGGAGAATGTAATGTATATTTGAATCCTTTGACATTTTGCCTATTTCAATGGAAACATCTTCCATAAACAAAAGAAAGTCCATTTATTGATGGAAAATCGGTCTTAAAATAACTTAACAGCGACGTAGTCAAATAGTATTTCTATTTTCCACTAAATATTTTAGATATCCGTTAGTTCTCTATACACTGGTTGTTCAATAAATGTTGGGGCCTGCGCATGCTCTGTTAAGTAATAGTCAAACGCATATTTGGATTCTTTTTAACTGTCTGAAGATATGGCGCAAACTATTTGGACTCTTTTTAACTGTCTAAAGATATGACGCAAAATATTTGGATTCTTTTTTACTGTCTAAAAATATGACGCAAACTATTTGGACTCTTTTTAACTGTCTGAAGATATGACGCAAAATATTTGGATTCTTTTTTATGATGAACCATACTGAAGCTTTTTTGAGTAACAGACAAACAGTTTGATTCTGTATAATCGACTGAAGATATGAGGCTAAAACAAATACTTGAATTCTTTTTATTCGGCTGAAGATCCAGTATTAATTTTGGAGTCTTTTTTCTTTGAATAAATATATGATGCAAACAAATATTTGGATTCTTTTTAATTGATTAATCATGCCTTAGTTCTTACGAGAAATTGGAAAGAAATATTTGGATTCTTTTTATTGATTAATCATGTCGCAGTTCTTATGAATAATTGTCAAAACAAATATTTGGATCCTTTTTATTGATTAATCATGCCGCAGTTCTTTTGAGTAATTGTCAAAACAATATGTGGATCATTTTATTGATTAATCATCCCACAGTACTTATGAGCAATTGTGAAACACATATTTGGATTCTTTTTATTATTAATCATGCCGTAGTTCTTATGATTAATTGTCACGCAACTGTTTGGTTTCTTTATACCGATAAATTATGCTGCAGTTTGTGAAAGAGTTCTCAAAGACATAAAAAGTAATAAGGGTTTCATATCGATTTAGTACAGTCACAAACTCCTCCTCAGCTACCGTGTTCATAAACTGTGCAAATGATTTACTAAATCCAGGCGAATTACAAATTCTGCGCCAAGGTATATCAAATTATGACTTTTATGGGGATGTTAATTAAAAAGCTTCGTAAATTGCCGTGTCAATGCAATTTTCGAAATATTTTTGGTGAATTAAAACCCGAATGTTTTGAGACATACTACATGTTTAGTGTTCATGTTAAATGTTCAACCCTATTACAGTTCTGAAGGAACAGGCAGACGACTCCATGATAGGCAGTTGCAAAGCTCACCGGAATTTTGAAACATGTCTTCTGGCCTGTTTCGTTGGTCGCGTTGCCTTCTGCAAAAGCATTGTGTATATCGTATATGGTTCGACAGGCTTTAACAAGAGCATTTCAGTTGTTTACATTGCGTGCGTTAATGTGTTAGGAATTCACATGTCCATTTATACACACTGTCGTGTAACTTTGGAACATATTTAGGGGTAACGATTGAAGGTTTTATTCTGAAACTCACGAATGACGTTTTTGTCCGCTCCACGTTCCGAGGCGATGTTCCTTTATTCATTTATGTTGTCCTTCTTGTGTAGCTGCTTATTTTTTAAAGCATATTTGTGTAAATTTCGATCATCATTTACACGTCCATACGTACAATACTGTTGAGTTTCGTTTATGAAAGACTGTGTTTCTTCGAATGTGTCTATTTCTATGTCCCTTAGTTATCACAAAAACTATATAGAAAATGCCTATGAATATGATCTGTTAAAAAATAAATGATAACTGAAAAAAAAACTATCCTAGCCATTTATCTTGTGACATATCTTTGTAAACGTTTTACAAATAAAACATTTCATGTATTTCGTATCAACGTTATAGGAATCAAGCTTGATTAAAAGAATGAAATTTGTCTCTCATTCCGTGAGGAAAATGTTTTATAGTTCTGAAAGCTATTGTAACTTAAAAAAAGAGTATCAAAATGACTACATTCATGTCGTTTAGATTTTCTCAGCTAAATTTGGGTCTCTATAAGTTATTACAATATACGAATATGTTTGCCAGTATGTAAAATCACAAGTTTGTTGATCAATAACAGAAAACGTAAATCATTGATAAGATAAAATTCTTGACAAGCGATTTTAATTCACAAATATGTTTGAAAAACAGGCTCAGTCAAGACTAATATATTAGAACATATATTGGTATGAGCTATATTTTGCAATATATTGGAAATGGTAAGATTTTCAATCTAGTTTTAAAGATATTATACGTACAAAGTCGTAACATACTTATTTATGCCTGTCATATTTATGCCTGTCATAAACAAATATTCCTTGATTTCAATTATAAATAGACATGGACCTCTATAAAAATGTCAAAAGAGTGCCCGTTATAAATTCAACTCTTATATATTATTGATATGCTGTTTTGAGAAAACCTGTACAGACGAGGCACGACAGTTAAGGATGTCAGTGATAAAAATGGTTCATGGAATAACATTTTGTAAATATATCGATGAAATAAGCCAACACACACAAAAAATAACGTTTAACTATCTGTTCTTTTTTCCAAATGGTGTCCATGATAATGCATGAGTTAAATTTCAGTTCAATAGAACAAATCAATAACATCAGTAAGCAGGTGTTAAGCCGATACAGATCCCATCTGTCTATAAATAGATTTTTTTGATAAAGCAGGGTTGTACGTTATTCATCGGATGTTCTGATTATACCCTGATAAGCGGTGACTTTTGTATGACCCTTAAAGTATGTCGAAACCTGATACAGTAAATTAGTTTTAGATTATACCGTTTAAAAGACATTACAATTTATAGACCCGATACGTTATTTTTGAAATTTCAAATCAATGCACGTATGTTGTTTTCCCCCTTCCGCTAATAAATTATAAAGATACAATAAGGTAGACGATCTGTTAAAAACTCAATGATCAGGCTGTATTTATATTTTTTTTATTTATATATTACGGACAATAGCAAAAACGAAATTAACACAACTTGCAAAAGGAATAATAGCTTAAATTTCTTTATAGAAGTGTTGTTAACCAATATGTACTTCTTTCTTCAGCTGTGAAATAGTATAAAATTATTGAATGACTCGCCGGTCAAAAGTTAAAATTGATTATCCGACATCCAAAGAAGCCATTTTCAACCAATTAGAGTTTTATTATATGACATTAGAAATAAAATTCAATATTTTTTTATCAAGTTTTGACTTTCTCCCATTGAGCCTATGTTAAAATATATACCAGTCAACTATGGGCAGGCAATTTTCATTAGAAGTCATGTAGGAACATGTGATAAACACCTGGACAAATATTGACTATATATGAAAACCATGCAACATTCTAGACAACGAGAATGCATTTATATTTAGGCCATAAAATAACTTCTTTCACATATTATTTTCAACTCACGCCATTGTTTTAAATTTGACTCAAAAGCCGTTTTTCCTACTTATTTGAATGCTATTATGTCAAACTGACAGAAAGGTCATCTAGTTGTAGAGCGCCGGCTTCGAGTTCGTCATTGGTTCACTCTCTGTCCGCGTCATATCAAACACGTGAACAATGATATTTGCTATTTGCTTGGCACGCTGCAATGAACAGGAAACAAACTTCATTCATACCAAAGTGGCGGTGGGTACCATCAGAAAAGAGGTATCAGCAACGATTAAAGTAAATTGTAGAGCTTGTTTCAAAATCGACCTAAATTAATTTAGTTTTAGCCAACAGTTGTGTTCCTATGTGAGGACAGACACGAAACTATCTGAACCAGCTATCACTTACCGCCATGCATGACTGTCTTTGCTAAAGGCATGTATCATTCAGTTGAGTACAATCATGTGACCTATCTACAAACAGATGTTGCTGTTGATTAATAACATTAATGAGATAACTTTATATACTTAATGATTACATGTATATTAGAACACTGAAAGATAAAGATTGGCGCATACATGTACATGCCAGATAAGTAGTGTCCTTCCTTATTTTAACAATAAACCATACAATAAAATGCATGTCCAAAATGTTAAATTATTATTACAACATTACTAATTAAACTCAAGAAACAAGTTTATAATCAAATGAATAAAGCATTCATTTAGGGACGCTGTGTTAGGCTTCCTAAGTAATGACGGACATATTCATGTATGTCGTGTTGGGAGACCTGTGGTTTTCCACCTTTTCTATTTTATTATCACAGCCGTGTGTGTCCCTGTACTTTAAAACATGTGTAAATGTTGAGGTCTGCTCAATAAGGGACTAGAGGGCATAAATGGTAGCTTGCATTATCACTTCCGTCCATGAACAGGCTCAACCAAACAGAGCCTGCAACATTCACATTTATGTCTTGTTGGGCGACCTGTGGTTTTCCACTTTTTCTATTTCATCTTCCACATTCTGTTCGGCACTGGTTGTATTTATCAAATACCAACAATTGCTCGTTCTATTGTTATACAGAGGGAGTATATTATAAACCAGTACCCACCAACAAGATACATTAAAAATAATTTTATTATCATAATGAAATAAGCATAAAAGCGGTTGACCGGCCGCCAAAAAAGTGCAAAACAACATGTATATTTTAAGGATACACTCTTGGAAAAGTTAGTAGCCTTTGTTAGAAGGAAACATGTAGTAAAAGTTTGTTTATGGCTAGTAGACAGAGTAAATAGAATATGGCACATATGGAATTTTCAAATTAATAAGTTTCTATCAATAACGTATTTGTTCACATGTGAAACGAATAAACAAACATATAGTGATAAATGTAAGCATTTGACGTCTTATTGCCAACTAGCAAGACATCAACAAAATGTCAGATAGGGATATTCAATAATGTGATATAGTGACTAATAGTTATTGATCATAATACACAATTTAGTGCCGTTGAATAAGAGCGTTTTTTGAATATAATCTCCCAGTATGACTTTATCATAGCCTCCGAAACCTCTTAATAAACCATTACTAAGTGTGTTCTGTAACAAGGTCAGAATGGATAAATTGCTTATTGCTTGTGTCAGTCAAAAGATTTATACTATATACAATGGCTATCAGCCGAAATTTGTAGAAATTGATATATATGCAAACTTATTCAAATTCCCCGAGCACACGAGACATGATATAAACCAGCCAACAACTATTCTGTCGTGCTACTGAATCATAAAAGAAATGTGGAAGTGATTGTTTGTATTAAAATAAAAAGAATATCAAAAAGCTTCGCTAAAGGTGTTCAAGAAAGTCATTTTTGTTATATAATATGCATGCTGAAACATACTATTTGAATGCACGATTCCCGAACTTCGACAGTATCGAAACTACAGGATGCCTCAGTTAGGCATAAATGTACACAAGCGATGTTAAATGTTATTAGTCTCATGATTCAATTGATTAAAACTGAAATAGTAGGTAAACTAAATTCTAACACGACCAGCAAATAACCTATATACACATAGAAGAACATCAATCAACGGTTATTTTGCGATAACCAATTCGCGTGCAGTGACGTCATCCGATCCAGGTGCGTAGCACGATCGTAAAAAGTAGTTACCATTTTTTCTAACACTGTTGATACTAGTATGTCGTGTTAGAATCGAAATAACAAGTTCCCAAGTGTGATTTATCGTAGAATAACCCGAGTTTTTCGTTCTTATGCAAAACAATATAACACTCAGGCCTACGGCCTTCGTGACATATTCTTACGCATAAGAACTCAAAACACGGGTTATTCTACGATAAACCACGATTGGGAACTTGTTATTTCTTATGCGTTAAAGAGAAATGTATACGGCAAGCAGATTGCTGCCTGGACCTTGTGACCTTTACCGTAATTTTGAAATATGTTTTCTTACCATCTTTTGTTTGTAACATCATTTCTTATGTGTGATAAATGTTAATATAAATTACTCACTGTATGTCTACATCTCTGTTGTTTTACTTAAGAAATAATAGTCGTTTGGATGCGAATAATTAAATCACTCCTGCTACGCACTCGTGATTTAATTATTACGCATCCAAACTCCTGCCCATGTTTTATTAACTGATAAAATTATTGGAACATATTTATTATTTCGATTCTAGCAACGCAAATAATTCGCATTTTACAGTACTACATTTTCAGCGTAATACGTCATTCGGGTCATATGCTGTTACAATTTAGCCCCTATGGTTAGAAAGTGTTGCATAGCCAATGGAACGTATAGATATTTGTTTCTTTTTTTATCAGAATTTTGAGAAGTATTCATACAGTAGTAATCTAACAGCTCGCAAACTAATTATGAACAGAATCATCAAATAAGGCGAGTTGACCCTGTGTTACAGGTGACGAACTTAACTTTTATATGACGTCACATCATTATGACGTCATACTTTATGTCATACATTTAAGACGTCACCGCTGAATCATAATTAAGCTAATTGAATTCGCTCGTAGAGATCAGAACGTGTTTTACGGACCTACACATAAGTCAGTATGACTTTTTATTATATATATGTTTTTGAAATGCTGTTTTCAACCGTTTGGCCCTGAAATAATTCGTATGTAATGGAACTGAAGTAGAATCTCTTATGTTACAATCATAGGGGGCGGGGGGGGGGGGTGAAATGTAACAGCCAACCATATTTTATCGTAGATTCATGTATAGGCGATTTCGCTATATGTTTATATAGCAATTGCTGCGGATCGTGTTAGAATTGTTTTTAACTTATTAACTGGAACAAAGTGTAAATTCCAGAAAAGAAGTTTTTAGTACCATTTTGAAAATATTTTAGTTTTTTTTTGCGATATGGAAAAAGAAAAATTTCCTGTTAATGTAATGACTGAATGCTTCAAATACATATATCGATATTGTTATATATGGCAGACAAGTGTTCAGTATTGTACTTGACCTTATTACCTTAAAATAAATGAAAAACAAGCCACTGTATACAGATACTGTAAATAACATGTTTGTTGTATTGTGATGTTTTTTTTTTGCGCGCTAATATTACAATTGGTGGCATGTCTTAAAGCATGATTAATCATGAAGAAGAAAAATCACATATAAAGCATGCAGTTTCAAATTCGGGAAACAATCATAGCACAGTTAAGTCATTATTGTTGTATATTAAAATATTTCCGGTTAAGTAATTAGGCAAACAGTGTGCAATCTTTTTCTGACGATCTAATTCTTCAGTGAGTTTTTAATATCAACAATAGTTTTGAATATCTGAATTATTAAAGTTATTTGACTAATTAACAAATAATGAAACGAAAGTAGCTGTTTGTTAAAGTGAAATGGACAATGTTCAGGATATATAATACTTCCATAAGTCTAGTTTACAACTGACACACAACGATGTCGATAATGAAGGTAAAACAATATTCAGATGATAAAACGGCACGCAACTGGTGTTTTACACAGATCTGCCTTGTTTTTGTTGAAGAACAGAAAAGTTAGAATTGTCATCTAGGAACGTTGTTCTCGTGTAAAATATCGCACCGTATGCTTCAAATATCAAGATAACATATAAATAAAATCTGGAAAGTAGATCCCTCGGAAGCACCGAGAACAAGGCAAATAGTGAAAATTGCAGACTCGGTTTGATTGAGTCTGTTCATGGGCAGTAATGGAAAAAAGCAACACTGCCCACGCCCTCTAGCACCGGCTTAAGCAGTATTCAATCTTCAAATCTAAATGAGTTGAAATCAATGATCCCGAAGGACCAGAAAATATAACAACACTGAGATGAAGTCGGGGCGACATTTTATGGCCGCCACACAGCACTTAACACCCGCTGTTGTGAAGTAAATAAAATCTGGAAAATAGATCCCTCGGAAGCACCGAGAACAAGGCAAATAGTGAAAATTGCAGACTCGGTTTGATTGAGTCTGTTCATGGGCAGTAATGGAAAAAGCAACACTGCCCACGCCCTCTAGCACCGGCTTAAGCAGTTTTCAATCTTCAAATCTAAATGAGTTGAAATCAATGATCCCGAAGGACCAGAAAATATAACAACACTGAGATGAAGTCGGGGCGACTTTTTACGGCCGCCACACAGCACTTAACACCCGCTGTTGTGAAGTAAATAAAATCTGGAAAAACTTGCTTCTGCAAATTTATATTTGCTAACTATTATGTGATTTTGAATCCAAAACGTTTTACAATCGGCTATAACAATACAAAAATGGGTAAATTCATTGTTATGTAGAAACTGTAGTAGTTTCAATGATGCCACTCCCAGACAGCGTGGTAAAGGGAAATGAGCTAACACCAAGAACTTTGATCCATTTTACTGATACTGATTATAGTGGTTGCATATGTCATAAATAATGAGATTATTCAAAACAAAGGAAATATGTATGATCTTTAAATTAAACCACTATCATTAAAATGAAATATAAAATATATTTATACGAATAGTAACTGAGCGTTGTATATAAATAAAAACACAAACACTTTAAAACTTGGTGTATATTTTATTGTTGGTCCTATCTGATCGCTAACTTGCACACGCATTTGTTAAACAAATATTCGATGTTTATACACTCATAATTTAACCTCGCTAAGATTACAAAAAGTGCCTAGAGCTATTTATCGTGTGTATACGCGTCTATCTAGCAATTCAAGTGCTTCCTTAACATAGATTGTACATGTTTATAGAGAGAAACGGCGCCCTTTTCTGTGTTGAATAAGATATGAGTCATTTGATAGATACTACACAGACAATTCTATTGTTATATTGAAATTATACATAATGTGACATGTCCGGTGATTGTTAATAATAATTTCTTACAAAATCAACATACAAATATAAAGCCATACGAAACGTTTATATGCCTTGGGTTGGTATAAAATATCTGTACTGCGTTAATAATTTCCTTGGCATATGTTTAAACCTATTCATACCCACTGTTCCTTGATATCTTAAAAAGATAAATTCAAAACGTTAGAACAATGATAATTCCTTTGTATGCAAGAGGAAATCTTGTTTTATTTCATTTGTACAAACAATCGTTCGTGTTCAGTCTTGCCAGTATTTACCTAACATTACGACAAAATATCGTACAAGCCAGTACACGTCCCTGCTCTGTTGATTTTAGTAGTTTACAGTCCGCTTAACACATTTAGTATCCATTCTATATTAAAACTTTAAACAATCTTCTACATGTATCGTATTTAAATTCATATGGGAAATGTTATACCATTTAAAAAAAATTGTCACGCTCAAATTACTGCAACATATACATACACCTTTAACATTATTTTGGGAAAGGAATGTGCGTGACTAAATACTATAAAATGGCATATTTGTTATACTTATATGAATTGTATTGTATTGTAACAAGTTATAAAGAGCCTATGACTGCTTGGATAAAGATCGCAATCTATTTGTTATATATAAATGCTGTTATATGATTTCCTATACAACATCAGACGGCAATAAAACTGCGTTTATGCAATATATTATTGATTCAATTAAAGCTGTTTTAAGAAAGCCTGCATTAAAAGTGGCGGTTATCCTTGTATATTGAATTCAAATCCCGTAATAGGTGTTACATATACGACGTGGAAATATCAAATTTCTTATTTCAGTTTTAGTTAACATTTAATGCACATATTGACAAACGAAATTTGTGTAACGTTTTACCCTGCACATTTGAATGTAGTACTAATAGGCTTTTAAAGTAATATTAAAACCAAAAATATGAAAATATATAACAGATATATAAAGGTATGCTTTAGAAGCATAGAATGCAAACAAGCACAATATTTATAGGTTATTAGGTTTGTATCGGGGAATTTGCACGGGTTCTTCAGCGGAAATATTGCGCGACTTTAGGAGCGCAATATTTTTCCGCTGAAGAACGAGTGCATATTTTCCGATGCAAAGATAATAACCTTTTTATTACATACGCATCTACATATATAAATATTATGTAAATATCCTAAGTATGTTCTATAGCCTGAATAGGATTGACAATACTGAACTAAATAGAAAAAATAGTGCAACAACACACACTGAATTACGTCACGCACCCGATATGAATTTCAGGCGTCAGTGTATTGAAAAATATTGACGTTTCCGGTAGCAGTGTAACTTAACGGGGAATAGAAACGAGTATGTAATAAAATAGCAGATATGATCTGATTGAGCTTGGTCATGAAAGGTAAAGAAATGTTCAACACATCTAACGCCCCTTAGCACCGGCTTAGGTCGATCTGTATTATCCGAAAACTTTGAATGGACCCTGTGACACGAAAACAATAGGAAATATAACAACACGGAGTCTTCTTCAAAAACATTTTCTAAACTAACCATGTATATAAAGACTTTTAAATGCGATAAATAATGCAGAAAACGTCAATATAGATAAGCTGTATAAACCTGCCAAGCTGATAAGAGACTGTTTATCTTGTGATTTATATAGCAATATATATAGAGCGTATTTTACTGCAAGACTGCAAATTATCAGTGATATATATTACATGAATTAAGTTTCAAAATATTTTGAAAGGAAAACGGCAAAGGCATTGCTTAAGGATAATCATTTCTATATATTAAGTCAGTTAGAAAAAAATAGCATTTTAGTCATCTTATTCCCTGTACTTCATAACGTAATTATGTCAATGATGCTAATCAATGTTGTAATTACAGTTAATGGACAAATACTTACTACACAAATTTAAATGTCCTTTCATATGTAACAGTTTACTGAGAAGTTTTGTAAGACAAAAGAAAATATACTGATTTATTTATCACTTA
This sequence comes from Mercenaria mercenaria, assembly GCF_021730395.1. Taxonomy (NCBI): domain Eukaryota; kingdom Metazoa; phylum Mollusca; class Bivalvia; order Venerida; family Veneridae; genus Mercenaria; species Mercenaria mercenaria. The sequence continues at coordinate 9,248,552 of NC_069372.1, forward strand.
ATCTTGTATCTCTTTAAAGTATAATACTACACGATTACGGTAATACATAATTTAGCTTATTTCGACAAAAGCTCCCTCAGGTTGATCGTGTAATTGTTTTAGAATAATAAATGCAAAAATTAAGGAAGTTCAAAATCCCAATGCTTAGCATATTTGTCAGAATACACTTTCACTATGTAATAAACTTAATCAAACATATCCTGGAGTCATGTCAGGATTCAAGGCCCATCGATACAGTGACCCCTGGCCCCGCATACCACCAACAGAATTCGAAAGAGAAAGGTAACATAACATAAATGATGCAAACACGTGTATCATGTCTTCAAAACAAACTATATATCATTTATGGCTATAAATTTTCTTGATATTTCAATATTTTGTTTTATCATCCCCATATAATCTTTAATTACCAGTGTTTTGATATCAGACACTTTTGATATATATATGAACATTACATTCGGTATAAATTATGATTACATTTCACGTTGAAAGATTTAATAGCCTTGTCTGGAAGTTTCTACGACAAACTATCGATATGAGCATTATCTTGTTTATGTATTCGGACAAACTTTGAAAATATAGTAAATTTTGTTACAGAATTTCAAAATAAAATATATTCTCATATAAAGTTTGAAAACTCTTATTCAAAATTTGAAAATATAATACTTTCTCATTATAATGTAAAACATTCCCTGTCAAAATTAGAAGGAAAAAAACCCAAATTTGATAAGACAATACATTGCCATACAAAATTTGAAAACATGTAGCATTCTCCTACAAACCTTTTTTAAAAGGAGTATAACGCAATATAATATACTACATTCTCAATATAATACACTTTCATAAAAATGTCTTGATTATTGAGGAACATGGTTTTATTCAATTAAGGATAGACATTTTTGATAAATGCATTATTTGTTGACTTTGCTGTTTATATAATGTTCTTTTAAGGTAGTTCTGCACGTTTGATAAACCGGAAGTGATGGCGTAACGCCATTTTTCCGGAAAACGTAGAATAAAGACTGGATTCGGCATACGGAACAGAAAATCATTTTATGAATTAATTGCAACCTGTGAGTAAATTTATTACAATGGCACTGTTGCTATATTGTAAAGTCAAAATATGATATTAAAACATATCACTCGTTAAATAATTCAAAATAACGTCTTAAAATTAGCGTGAAATGTCCGGTTTACTTTAATCATGGTCAAATATCTCAAAAATAAGCACACGGACCTATATATTTTATTTCATCAAATTATAGGCCATGTCTTTGTTTACAACTGTGAGAAGTTTCATCAAAATCTACATTGTAGAAAAATTTCTATTCGCGAAAATGTTATGAAAGTTATGATTTTCCCATAGACTTCCATTATGAAATATTGCGTGAGGTCCCTATTTTTCAAATCAGTCTAGCAAAAAATCAAGCACACGACCCTATCTTTTTTATTTGCTTATTTTTTAGGTATATTCTGAAGTTTTGAAAAATCAGTGTTTAATCAAATTCTACATTGTAGAAATAATTTCGATCCAAACGTGCAGAACTACCTTAACTATTATTTATGATTTTGTACATTTTGTATTCAGGTAAGGTTGTGTCTGTTTGTTGCTTCTATTTTATTATAATTCCATTCGTTTGTGTTAATGTGTACATTTTGTTTAATTTCAGAAATTTCAGACTGAGACACTAAAACAACTGTGAGTATCGAACTTATTTTGTATTTTGTTTTGTATATAGTTAAATGAAAGAAAATTCGAAATTTGATATAAAAGTAAAATAGCACACTTCAGTAACCCTAAAATGAACAAGAGTTTTATCAACATACGTTGACACAGCAGCTTTTAAACTGAATTAACTTGAAACTATAAACAGCATGGTAGCGAAAAATGGTCATATCCTGCGTCTTCAGTTAATTTGCAAAATATTGATACAATTACTAATTCATTCAAATTTATTAAATACAACTTTTTCCTTGCAGTCGAATATAAAGCTGCCAAAGTTATCAAAATTTGAGCAATGTTTCAAAACTAAAAGGTTTTAGCGAGCTTCATTTTCCAAAATTTTCACATGTTGATTCTCAAATAAACAACAAATTACTATAGCATGTCCTGATACTGTTTAGCCTGCCAATGTATTTTAAGCATATTTCATGTTCACATGATGTTTAACATTAATTATATTTGATATTTCCGTTTTGTATGTTTCAAATTGTTCTGATTAAATTATGAATTTGTAATACACTGAAACCTTCAAAGAACACTTGTAAATGTTTTCATCAAAATTGCAACTATTTTACTTTGTTGATAGTTGTGGTATCAATTATCCAAGTTGTGCTTTTTTCCCGGTTCATGAATATACAGCAAAACTTGTGAAAAGACTTTGTTTCACTTCATTTGACTGTTATCCAAACTACTTACACAAAGTTTCCTTGATGATGTTTGGCACTCAGCTTTAAGAGATACTTGTAGTTCTCTAGGACTTACCAGTACAGCGTCAGTATAAATGTGACCTGGTGGGGTTTCATGTCACGTGTCTAGGGGAGACAACACTATAACGTTGGGCGTTGTACTCACTGCCTTTTAAATGACTCTGTGGCTATTGAGTATTGATAATCATTTATATATGAAACAAATGCAACGGAAGCTTTATAAAACAAAAAGCAAAGCTGCAACAGGGAAAGCGTCATCTATTATCAAATGTGCAATGATATAATGAAATCTCAGCTTCGCATAGTATTTAAATGTACGCCAGTGATTATTCCCATATTAGGCTAAAACGACTCCGTAAATGGCAAATTGTACATGTTTAAATCAGTATAGTTCAAGGACATTTTCCTGTTTGACAAATTGTTTCGTGAAACAGGAAATAAACTTAAGTTTGAACAATGATAGAAGGAAATGTTCACATAGATAATTTCATGGTAATCTCCTGAGTCAGCATTACTAGGAAATCAAACTATTACTTGATTATTACCGGTGATTTGAACTATTACGTTTTGGAATTGTAGTTTTATATTCTCACAACATCCAGTAGTAGTCATATAAACAAAAGAAATAACAAAACATTTAATTAAATATTTATGCCATTTACGGAAATTTAACACATGCATGAAAGGCTCATTAATAGTTGACACAGCGATGTTTTGTATTTCATGACCACTTATATAGTATACATTTAATGTATCGTAAGATCTATAAAGAGATCCTTAAGAAGCATGGAATGACACCTAGCAAGGTAAAGCAGACTTTGCATGATCGAGTATGGTCATAAGATGCAATGGAACGTGCATAACCCCTCATGTTCCCTAACATGCTTAAAAGACATTAACTGAATGAAGTGCATGATCCTACCAGACCAAATAAAGATATGTGTAAACTTTATCTGTAAATGCCCTAGCCTGTCGTTACACAGTTTGTTATAATGCTCATGGAACGATTGCCATAGCAAATCTAAAGATAACATGCAGGCATTCCATTATGTTATGAATTGTGAGAGTTGTTTTTATTTGGTTTAACATCACACCGACGCAATTATTGATCGCGGCCGATGATCATATTGAATAGGTAAAGCATATGCGCGCTGGGAAAAATATTTCATGATTGCCTGTGAATTATTTACTTATGGGTGAAACAGGTCTCATAAGCGTAAATACGACTAGCTTCTACTGATTATAAAAGATACCGTACGATTTGTTGTGAATTAACTGTTGTTGTACTTTTAGTAGTTCAACCGCTACCCTTGTTTAAGAGCAACATTTAAAAAACACGTAAACACACCTCAAGTAATAAGTAAGTAGACTCGCCCAGTTTAATCAATCTAGACGCATAATCTAACTCTATACATAGAGCGCATACTTCACCCGATTTACATTCGGAACATTTTCACGCGTTTCGGACTTATCGTATGTTTAACATGGGATTTTTGAACCGTCCAAAGATGTTGGAAATGTTTGTCTCATTGTTTATTTCTTTTAATAAAAATGTTACTGCTTTCATTGTCTACCACTTTTTTTCCCCCTTTGCCTGAAAAAAACAGTAATGGGTTTGTACACTGTTCAGACAATTGTGCTCTGTTGAAATTTAACCAAGCACAAGTTTACCTGCATAAACAGAAAGCATGATATGTCACCATGCGCGGATCCAGAGGGGGGGGGGGGGGGGGGAACCGGGGGTCCGGACCCTCTCTGGAAAATCTTTAAAAAAGGAAAGAAGACAAGAAGGAAAGAAAATGTTTTTCGAAAAAGGCAACATTAGGACTGCATGTAAAGTATATGCGGCTGCTGCTACATACGACCCCGATATAATTCATATTATTTATCTAAAAGAAACTAAGAATTTTACCTTCAAGAAAGCTTGATTTTATCATTTTCCCAAATTTAACAGGTTAGTCTATAAAACTGTCCCAGAATGCGAAAAATGAAGTGCTAAATTTCAAAATTTCCAGGGCGCGTGGGGGGGGGGGGGCCTCTGAGAAAATTGGCTGTGTCCGTGCATGGTCACTATACCTGTCCAGTACTGGACATTATGGTAAACGCTTCTTTCCTGCACAAATGACAATTTCGCAACTTCTGTCCGGTTTGTACAAATTTCTGGCCGCGATAAACCATTTGACTTGTAAATGTATATGGCGACTATGTTTGTGGAGTGCGTGTCCACACGTGCGCTGTTGTGTATTGAAAGTTTGACGAGGCTGCGTTCTTTCAATGTGGATTTTGATTTACCTATTTATCCTTCTTTTTTATTTTGATGGCTCTTCATTTTCCGTGTCAGCTTTCTAACACAAAGTTGCCTGAAAGCGCTCTAATAACTCTTACAACTGCGTTCATACTGATCTTGAATGATTTCCCGTTTTATGTTTAATATGTTCCCATATCCCGAAAACTACGGCACGAAGCGACGCCTTTATAATGTTTGGATTTTACAAGAAGTTTCTGGTGACACATCTATTAAGTCTTACAAAATCAAATCCACGAGAAACATAACAAAGAGTGTTTATTTTCTGTCAATTTCACATGTTAATAGTTATGTACAAAACACGACGAAAATGATCGAACCAGTACAAGAATATTGGTATAAAGTTACGTTAGTGTATGGAATAAACATGATATCTTATTAACGGAACAAACTTATTGACAGGCCCGAACATTTTATGATGTCAAGTATTTTTTATATATCTTACAGGTTAATCTACTGAAATTTTCGTTTTTATGTATATTCATATATGTTTAAACATTAAATGTCCTTACTGCAAAAACACATTCGTCTGATGACATTATCACAATTATAAATGTCGAGGCTGTAAAACCTAATGCACAAACAAATGTCACATACATGCTGTGAAATCATATAATTTGTGGGCACATCATTTCGGGGTTGCGTCCAAAATTAATTTAAGAAAGGGACTGATGTAACCATAGTATTGGTTTAAATTAGTCATCTAGGAACAACAAGGATCTGAATTTCCTATTTTGTATTGCTTGATACACCGGCTATCTAGAACAATATGCAGTGACATAACTTTTTAGAGAGATTGTGATATTTCGATGATTTTTTACTCATAAACAGTCCAAGTTATGTGTCAGCACGACCATACTGTGCAGCTTAATGCAAGCTGTTAACATGTTTTTACATGCAGGCAGCAATGTTGATTTGTTTTCGAAAAGCACATCTGAAGTGATAACTCTTCTTTAAATATAGCGAAGTAATATCAATGCCTTCAGTTACAACACGCATAATTATAATATCATTTTTAATATCACGAAGTATTTGAATGTATCGTGTATACTTTAAGTTAAATATTACATTTAAACAGTGTTTCTACAGTAAAGTGATATAAGAGAAATTCATTGTGTATTCCAGTCTTTTTTTAAATTGCTTTTGATTCGGTGTCGAAGAAATAAATATTAACTTTACAGGCGAGTTTGTACAAATATCATTAGGAGATAATTTAACACAATTTATTTGGATCTCTATTAAACGTAATAACTAGAACATCTTTTAACAAAAATATGAGTGTACTTTTTCACCCCTGCAATAATACGATATTGCAATTAGCAATTATTACGTTTCATATTTATTACACGTATGAACTTTATGACTACGTGCTGTTATATGAGCCGCGCCATGACAAAACCAACATAGTGGGTTTGAGACCAGCATGGATCCAGACCAGCCTGCGCATCCGCGCAGTCTGGTCAGAATCCATGCTGTTCGCTTTTAAAGCCTACTGCAATTAGAGAAACCGTTAGCGAAAAGCATGGATCCTGACCAGACTGCGCGGATGCGCAGGCTGGTCTGGATCCATGCTGGTCGCAAAGCCACTATGTTGGTTTTCTCATGGCACGGCTCATATTGTCGACGCCTTGTAGTTAAGGTAAATAAATCGTTTTTATAATTTTAAATGTAGTACTTAAATCCTAAGCTATTGATCAGCGATAAAACGTTTTACATTTTAGAACAATTGGTTTTTGTTAAACATTTTTGTCTTCTTTATAAATTAGACTGACTACTATTTTGATTTAGGTACACGATTTAAACGCTTATTAATCAGTATTCATCCAACATTTTGCTGGTTTGATACTCGTATATTATCAGGTATAATAAAAATCTAATCTGGAAATGGATTGCGAATGATTGACTTATTTTATAGAAATTTTATCACTATGGAAATTTTAAGTCAGATGTTGCAATATATTCTCAATAACAATTTCATTATCTGCCAATATGGAGCAACACATTTATTGTTTAATTATGCCTAAAAGTGAAACAAAGAATAAAATACATTGAGGTTAACAATATATTTTATGAAACGTGATACTAGTTTTTATCTTTCCCTATTTTAGAAAATCAATATGTTTAACGCAAGATCACATATTTTATGCCAAGCACGACTCTGATGTGTACAGGATAGTGTGATCTGCGTTGAAGTGTTATGAAAATTATTTTGTGTCTACTTACATATTTATTTTTCTTTGAATTATTGATAAAAAGAATGAATAGATCTGGAAACTTTGCAATGAAAACTGCCACTGATAAAGCATCACAATGTTTTCTTAATACAGTTTTCTGTATCCGATTGCAGGTAAAGGATGAAATTCGACCATCATGGCATAGTTATCGTTGAATAACAGGTATATAGCACTGTGCAGTGCCCTCCAAGTAAAAAATAAGCAGTTTTTGTTCCGAATATAGGTCACTACAGCTCACAATAAGTTAATTCATAACTGCATACATTAATTATTTATATAAGAAAGTTTTTTTTTAAAAAAAAAACGGAATTACAAATGATTTAGTCACAGAAAAATAATATGCATAATATCTTAAGATTTTATGGTACATATCGTACACTTACATACATACCTACATACAATCACTTCTTATGAGAGACTGCATTCTTGGAACGTGCTATTCTTTTCGAATCTTTGTCCATGTTTTGACATCTTTGTAGTTATGTTAATTCTTACTTGTCTAAACCTATTCTGAGTTTGGGGATGGGTGGGGGGGGGGGGGGGGGGGGTCACTGTGCGTTTAAAAGTGTTTTATAGTTTATATTCAAAAGAAAACGGAATTAAAGTCCGAAATATAGAGTCACATACCCATTCATGAAATAAAAAGTAGATTTAAATGTATATTTTGCAACTGTGAAATTCTTTTTTCACATCTACATAAAAGATATTAATTTTAGAATTTTGTTCTACTACTGTATCAAATGACCGACGCCTGCAAAGTCCAAATTATACTATGTTCCATCTTTTGCATGTCAATTTTGATAAAGAAGAGAAGTCTAAAATATTGAAGACTGTCGAAAATTGTATATGTCCTATGCACAAATCTTAGCATTTGTAACAGTTTTTTTTTTTCAAACTGAACTGTATTATTTTATTTTTTAATAACTTCTGAGACAATGTTCTTTATGTTGAAAATAGTCTTCGCATGTGCAAAAATACAGATTTTATTCTTTAAATATAGTTTCAGTTTTACCACGATATGGTTAGTTGCTTAAAATATTAAGTTTACGTTTACCTTGTTTGTATAGTGCTTGTTTGTATAGTGCTTGTTTGAAATTACAGAAGATATTGTAAATCTAAAGAAATTTACATTCCACCCTTGAAATTAAAAACAACAGCTAAATTCAGTATATATAAATAAATTTTACTTGATAACTTAGTAGAAAGTAATAAAATCACCATGTAAACTACATGGAATTAGCACCGAAAAATAATTTTTGACGAACATGCAAATTGAATGCGGACTCAAATTGTTGAAAAAGACGTTAAACCCGAACACGCACACGCACGCATTAAGAAACAGACAGACAGGTTTCTTCCACTCAGTTTCAAAGAACGCTAAAGAAAAGAATAATACTTGTCAAAACATTAGACATCAAAAGTATTTCATCTAATTGACAGTACAAATAGTCAGTTCTTGTTTAGAGATATCTTAATGAAAAACCAGGAGCATTAATACTGTTAAGGAAGTTTTTATTAATTGTATCTCTTATAATTGTTGAACATAACATGTGCTATGCATGCAAAGGTCTCTGAACCGGATCTCCTAACAAATACCCCCCGCTCCCACTCTCCTCAACGAATGAAATCGCAATTGATGTCATAGAAATGGAAGACACTGGAAAACAAAAAAGAAACACCCGTATTGGTTATATCTATATAAATTTTATTCATATACAAATTGCAATTACAAATTACAATATTGCAAATCTGTAAAATGCGACTTTACAAATAATAAAGAATCATCATGCGTTGCTTATCAAGTTAACAAATCATTCTTGGGAAGCCAGACAGGAAACCTGAATTATATATTAAGTTTAAGAAATACCAGAAAGAAAAATCCTTCTCCTTCCTAGGATTGCATATGACTGTTCTAAATTGTTCTTTAACCCTTAGCCTGCTAAATTTCTAAAATGGACTGGTCCATCATTCAATTTGGGTGATATCATTTATTATTCGAAGGGGTGTTCACTAAAAATTTACTGACTGAATAGCGAACAGTGCAGACCATGATCAGCCTGCACGGATGTGCAGGCTGATCTTGGTCTGCACTGGCCGCAAAGGCAGAATCTCTTGCCGCCAGCAGGCTAAAGGTTAATCGGCTCAGATAAAGTTTTCGTCGGCAGAATACTCCAATGGAGAAACTTAAACACTGTGTTTGAGTCTGGGGACATGCTATCGAAAAAAGTATTTTGCGATCTCTTTTGCATGTCACACATATGTCATGTCATTCAGTGTACGTATATTTCATATATTTTCGTCATTACGAAATAATTTTCATGTATTTGTAAAGAGGTTTTCTCACAACAGCAATCTTTAAATGTCGTCGGGCAAACGTAAAAAGTCTCTCCTCACTTGGATTCAGTGTAGTTATATTTTCTGATCCTTTGGGATCAAGGAGTCCATTCAATATTTATGTTAAAGGCCATTAGAGGTGTTAAGCTTTCCATTACTTCTCATAAACAGATTCGATCAAGCTGAGTAAGCTATTATTTTGCTTGGTTGCTTTCTATGCTTTCAAAGCTGAGTATTTCATAAGTGTTACGAAATGCATAGTACTTACACAAAACATATTACTAAAATCATTTTTATCGAAATCCTTTGACGCATTGCAATTAGCTTTTATGTGAGGATTGGCTTATTATACGTTTGTGCGGTTCTAATTGGTTGATTGAACGAAAGAGATAAAACAAATATATGTTATAAAATCCATATTAATCACTGTGCAACATGACGTATCAGTGACAAATTTATCGTCCTATATTAACATAATTATTTCTCGTTACTAAAAATATCGTAAGGCAACAACGTGATAGGTTAGCTTACCCTGTTATATCGTACCATGATTTAATTAAATTAAGCAATAGTATACATTTAAGAGTTTGCCTATTACATAGTTAATATATTAATTTCATGTCGTTTTCAAATGTATTTAATTGTTAGTAATTCAACGGAGGATGGTTAACCCGATTCCCTACATATTCTGATATATTTTTTACGTTGCCACATAAATTAGAGGATTTAGAGGACATGTGCACATTACTCAAGCCTTTTTACTGTCTTTCTGTCACAAACAATATTGGGATCGAAAACAGTGTTCCACCTACAAGGCTGACAACAAACGTTCCTTTTTTTACATTTCTTTGTTAGTAAAACGAGTTTGACGTTTATCAAATTATTCCTCTTTATCTCTACCCCTCTCGAATATTTCTTGGTCAATAGTTCTGCAAACATTTTAAGACTTTTGTCGCCAATCTATAACCTATAATAGCCTTTTCATCGTGAATCGCTGCATATTAAGAATACTTGATTTAAATATATACTGAGCTATACAACTGTATTGCCTGTCGTACCATTTTCACCCTAAATCTGTTATGGAAATATTTAAAAATAAAAAAATAAGATGTATTATTTATTACAACATGAGCTACACAATGTCATACACATTTGTTTCAAGCTATTTTCGACAATGCAAATGCGTTTAATTAAGTTTAACGCAGACATAGTCTGTGATAAAATGCACTTTATAATACATTTTGTATGACATAAAATTAACTTGCTTTGTATTATTTCTTTACCAGGTACTTTGCTCACATTCCAAATTTCTTTACATGGGTCTGACTTTAACTGGAAGCAACGATGAATGATTATAACACACTACTGCTACTCTGTGTGCAGTGAATACGCAGAATAATTGACCGATTTAGCTGTCTGCAGAACATAAGGCTATTTATAGTAACAAGCCAGCAGACAAGCTGTATTCAATGATTATATTATGCAAGTGTTTTGTTTCCCGCTGCTTGTCTGGGCCTGTTAGACGCACGGTCTATACGCTGATCTAAGTGGGACAAGCGGTGATACAATATTTATAAATTACTATTATTTTTTATATAAACCACATTTACATCTGAACGAAATGCATATCCAAGTTATAGTATATCGGCGACTGAGACATTTAATTGTTTTGAAATATTATATCTTGCTTGCATAACATTAAATATAAAATTGTCCTCCTTGAAAACGGAAGGTGAAGTATATGACGTGTGTTGTTTATCAGCAGGATGCATGTTTAATTGCCTTGGGGAACGTAAATGCGATATCGCTTTTAATGAAAACAATTTTGATTACTTTTGATTACTTTTGTACATAACCATTATATAAGTTAATGCTTCATGTGTATTTCCTCAGCCAACATTAAATTGCATGACATGTTGACAAACTTACTTTTTTCTTCACATATTTGGGGTTTAAATGACTATCAAACTTTGTATATAAGAGTATTCAGTAATTATTTCAGTTGATAAACACATTATAACTCATTCTAAGTGTTATATATCATTATGGAATTACAGAACCAACGAAATACTGTTTACATATACATTTGCAGTTAAAAACAAAGACATTTAAATGAATGAGCAGAAGCTGTGTACACAGATTTGATATATACAAAACTCTTTATTAGTAGCTTACTTAATATTTTGTGCTGTTGCACAAAGTATACATATGTACTCAGTACTGTGCTATTTATAGCGCATTCACATGTAACGAAACGTGAGAATATTGTACAAACGGTATATGTTTACACAAGGAATATAGACTGTTTGATCGATTAAGCGGGCAATGGAATGTTGAATAATGTACTAAGTTATAGGATATCTTGATGTCATTTCGTACAACAGTTATCAGACAAATTGTGATATTTTTCTTGCGCATACTTAAAGATATTTAAATGAATATGAAATTATTTAACTTATGCAGCTTGATATTCCACTCATTAAGAGTCAATAAAACATATTTAGTCATTTTATATGAACGTAAAAGCAAAAGTAAATTGATACTGTTATATTTTGATTGAAATCAACTCAACAGCAAAGTAAATGTTCTAGACATTCTCTCTTTTCCATGAGAAGTACATGCTTTGAAGATTATTAATATCAGAAATACTATATAATATACTGTAATAATATTTAGAATCTTAACCAATAAACGCATCATTTATCTTTTGAAAATAAATGCTGATTACATAATCTTGTAATGTACATACATTCTTTTATAGTGTGTGTGTGTTCGGGTTTAACGTCTTTTTCAACAATGTTTCAGTCATATAAACGACGGTATCTACTTGTAGCAATGAGTACAATGCCCAACATTATAGTGCTGCCTCACTGGAATATCAGGCCGTAGACACGTGGCATGATATCCCACCCAGTCACATTATACTGACACCGGGCTGACCAGTCACATTCTTTTATAGGGTATGCGTCTCCTTGACACATACATATGTTTATGTTTGGGATAAACATATACGTCTCTGACATGTGCTTATTTTTCTTTTGGACACGTGTACAGAACTTGTTGGGGAAATGCTCTAGGGAACCAATTTTAAAAGCAAATATTTAAAAAAACGTGTTACAACATCATAGAAATGTGTTATAATATGATCTGGTATGGTAGATTAAAAAGCAAGATATATTTTATTTGCGAGTAGTGGAATGATTTCTTGAACTTATTAAAGCGATGGTGGGATGACCACATTGTCACAAACAATGGACCTTTCGTTTTTCCGCTGGAATAATTTCATAGGGTTATTGGTTAGCTTTCCGCACCCTTTTTAAATCTGTATTCCTACGCATGTGTCTCAAAATATTATGATATTAAGGTTAACGACGACAAATACTCCAATGAAAGTTAACGATATAACAAAAAAAATACCTATCGTACTTAAAATACGATTCATCGATTGAATGATTGTATCACTGGGTGTTAACACAAATAGCTTTATCATTTAACTTTCAAAGACTGTTACAATATGTTGCAATGAAATTCCTTATGGTTTCATATGATTATTGTGTAACACAATACCTTATTATATGTTTTTCATATAATGTAATTTGTTTTCATATGATATACTTGTCTTAATATAGAATTATTTCATGTAATATAATATAGAAAGTTTTTAGATATAGTATTTTGTAAGATAGTATAGTATACATATAACTTTGGTTTATTTTGTAGATTTAGTGACTTTCACAGCTTTTGTTGGTTTGTGGAAGACCCCAGATGCCTTTCCAGTCATTGTTTCAGGCATCTGTGTAGAACCACTGACCGTCCGTAAAACAGCTAGATGCCTTCCTCACATTAAGAATTCTACACTCAATTTATGTTTCAAACCCTGTATATAATATAATTGCAAAACAATGAAATGCAATATACAACGAAATGTATTATTAGAATCTTGAGAAGCGTTTGTCTTTTTGTGAAAACTTGATTAACGAAACCATTATTCAAACTGAAATTCATGGAAGGGCAAACAATTATCATTTCTAAAACAATTTGTTTAATTGCGCAAATATAAATGAAACGCAGCTGGGCATTTTCAATAAGAAAGAATGTACATTTACACGTTTTACGAAAAAATTGGAATTTTCTCTTTTCGATTTGCACTCTGCTAAAAAGAGCAATCAAGACTTCAAAACTCGAATTTGTGATCGGAAGACGGAAGTATTGTATTCCACTTATGATAATAGGTACTTCAAGTTCAAATAATCTTCCTTATTATAAATCTCTACATGTAAAGAATTGAAACAATTAAGGTAAAATACATAATCAGTTTATACAAAATTGCGGAAAGCAAACAAAAAGCGATTCTTCATTTCTTTGGTCATACTTTCTTTCAGCGTCTGCCTTTACTAGGAAGGCGTTCCAAAATGGAGAGAGGTATTCTGGAATTCCAGACTGAATCTGAATGTAACTATTTTTACATTTGGTATACTCTTACATCCTATGATTCCAGACTGGTTCTCTGTGTTTGATTCTGATTGCATTTGGTGTCTTCCGCGAATTGTGGGATTCCGGATTCTTTTTCTATATCTGATTCTGCTTACGTTTGGTATACTCATGAATCCTGGGATTTCCTTATTAGTGTTTTTTAATTTTATGAAATGGGATTCCGGATTCGGTCATGGTTTCGCTTGCTGTATTCCGTAAATCTTGTTATTCCACTTTTTCTTCTTTATTTTTTGTTTGTTTGTTTTCAAAGCGTTTTGGAAGTCTTTCTACTGTCGAATCATTGTTTTCGTACTTTAAAGGGGCACTATGCAAGGTAGCTAGTTTTTAAAATACATCGATAATGAAAGTTAAATGGACCTTAATTTTACATTGAAAGTGAGAAAGATTTGCTTTGCTTGCGTTTGCTTTTTATTTCATGCAGGTATCGTTATCGTGGAATAGACCCTTCTTGTATTTGTGCCATTTTAGTTAATTAAGTTAATTAAAATAAACAAAAAAATAGTAAAACGTCAGATGAAAGACACTGTCTGTCAATATGTGATATCAATGAATTATTAAGCAAATCTTCTAATAATATAAGAAGGGGCTTTAATACTTAAGAATGGTAAGAAAATGTTTAACGGACACTAGATTCATGCGGTAGCATTTCTACATTATATCCGCATTCTACATACATTGCCCATACAGCCGAAACATATGTATGCATAACATTCAAATTAGAATTTAAATAAACTATATTTAAAACAAATGAAATGATAATGTTTCTCTACTAAAATTTGACCTTTATGTCACCCAGATGCCGTTACGTTTACGGCGCCGTTGGATACATTTTTACTGCGTTGCATATTTCTTTCATATATTGCTCGTTTTGATTTGCCCTGTAGTCTGAATCACTACACTCATTGAAGTAATACCTTTTCTATGCCTCCATACGTTATGACTAAAGATATAAATAAAGTTTGAAAATATAATCAATCTTGCAAGATGATATAAGATATTATTATAACCAAGCGTGAGCTAAAATTCTATTTCTATGTATGCAGAAAAAATATTGGCCAACAGTGCGCATTTCTAAAGATTAGAAGTTCTAAAAGAATTGATAAACACTTTGCACGTATTAAATGCAATGCCGAAATAATCATCATACTAGATGTAAATGAATTTTTCAAAATATTAGTAAAGGAGCCATATTTGTTCTATTTTTAGTTCCATACATTTTAAACAAGAACGTTTTTAAAATGCCAAAACCGTGCAAAACGTTCTTTTTTCAGACGGTGTTCAGTAAATCACAAACAAAAACAAAGTATAATATTTATTGTAGAAAATAACAGTATTTTTATATCAAACTGATGTTTGTTAGGCAATAACATTGCTTTACCTTGTAACAAATGTAGCAATCTGACTGCACTATACAATATACAGCTTACACTTCAAAGGAAATGCTAAGCTTTGATGTGCATGATATGAACAAAACCGTGTATTATGGGTTATTTGCACAAAAAAGATATGTTTCTTTCAATACATATTTCGTTATGAGGTAGTGATACAATTTTTAGGAAACAGTTATTTATCTATATCCCAATGCAGTCTGAGGGTGTTGCAACGGACTTATCTAATTCCGTGTCATATTTGATGTTTCAACTTTTAAAATTACAGTTTATACAGTTTTTAAAATACCAGTCAATTTTCTGTATTTGAAATATATAGCTAGTCAGTATCTATCTTTTAGGTTCATAATTTTCTTGACTGAATTCTTTATACTTCAAAAGGATTATTTGAAAGATTTCATTTGTAGCAGTCGTAAGATTCGTATAGGATAATATAAAATCAGATTTCACTTCTTTATGACTATTTTGGTAATAAATTTCTTCTCATTGCTTGGCATTTGATATAACAATATATTTGATGATTCTGTTCTTAGATAATGTTCTTATTGATATATATATATATATATATATATATACAGGTATGTGATGTCGGTAAATCCGCTAAAGATAGACAGTATGAGTTCTAATTTATACCTGCGGAAATATTCATTTGAAATAACTGTCTTACAGGTAAGTATTCTCCCTGAGGCAATTAAACAACTTGACACACTACGCTGACATAAGTGTTATAAATAAATCAAACCTGTCACTTTTGTGTGACGTTTTCTATCCCTAAACTGTACGTAAATCATCAATCCGAATTAAAGACACGTAATTATGTACTTTTAAATATCAGG
The DNA here is from genome assembly GCF_021730395.1 of Mercenaria mercenaria. NCBI lineage: Eukaryota > Metazoa > Mollusca > Bivalvia > Venerida > Veneridae > Mercenaria > Mercenaria mercenaria. Next base: position 9,264,573 of record NC_069372.1, read on the forward strand.
TATATAGAGATATGAAGATTTCCTACACATTAAAGGCACACACGTTTGGGCAAGTATTTAGCCGATTTGCGTCACAGTAAATAAGTGAATAATCAATACATTTGTATGTACCTGTATACAACATAATTATTCTAAACGCAACAAGATAATTGGTAGTTAAACTATATAACATGGCCGATATCTAAATTGTTTCGATTGGTAAATAATCGCTTGTAATAATATCAATGCTAGACAAAGTTGTCGAGCGTCAAACCTGATGTTAGATAACAAGTAATAACGTAATATGTTTCAGTTCCTAAGGAAATGAATGAATAACAGCAGAACCGCTTGAAACCAAAAGAACTCCCAGCATGAAATATAGAAATATTTAACTCTGAGTGTACTTGTTAAAGTTATATAAAACTGACAAGTCAATATGGTGAAAACAGAACCCTGAGAGGCAAAGATATAGGTACGATAGAAATATGAAATAAACGCTGCAATAAACGGCATCAAATCACCCGAATAATTTTCCAAAATACACTACCACACATTTTGATTAAGGATTTCTATAACATTTACATGTTGATCCAAATACTGCCAGGCAACAGTAAGATGCAGTATTTCACGAAATAACTCACAAGGACGGTAGATAGGGAAAAGTGGTACTTAAACGGACACATTTTATATATAATGAAAGAGACTAACACAGTGAAAAACAATCATCTTTCATTGCAGTCATGGGTAATCTTTTCTGGAAACAATTTGTATTTTTTGTAATAATGGTGCACGGGATAAAGTGGACATTTGGTAAAACCACTACATTTAACCATATCCCTATGTGTTTAAATCTCTATATAAATTGATCCCTATATATTATAATTCCTATATATTTTAAGACCCTCGATTCTGTTTTAAGTGCATTTGAGTTTAAGTGTTCGATTATATGATTGTCTGTATTCGATTCCGTTTTAGGTGCATATAAGTGTTCGATTGTCTGTATTCGATTCCGTTTTAGGTGCATATAAGTGTTCGATTGTCTGTATTCGATTCCGTTTTTGGTGCATATAAGTGTTCGATTGTCTGTATTCAATTTAATTCTTTAAATCGAAAGTTCATGTCGGTGTGACGACTACTAACTATATACCACAAAATTTTGACATTATGACAGGGGTACAGTGCGCGACAATTTGCATAATAAACCATAGTACCTCATAGGCTAAAAGCGTCACTCGGTGATGGGGTCTAGACAGATACAACAAAATTAAGACCGTAAACAGAACATCATGGCTGACACAGTCGTTGTAATAAAAATATATTTTGCTCATTTTACAATGTTTTAACATTCTCATTCCCACCTGCAAGCGATTATACTGGTATTGGCAAGTAATGATATGTACTTCAAATGCTATACAGCAGGTTCGTTATTATATAATTAAACATGTGTTTGAAATTTCTGTTAAACACATCTATAGATAGATATCTTTAATAGTTCGAAAAAGTGAAGTTTCAAGGAAATATGATATGAAGAAATCGTTTCAGATTTATCATTTTAGACGGAAAGGGAAATTATTTATCAAGATATTTTGTACTATCTCAAATTCTAAAACTGAAGCGAATTTCTTATACACCACTATTATATAATTTTTCATTTTTCAATTTGTGCTGTTACAATGTAAACTGCGATGCATTCTGAAGCAAATACTGTTCATTGTTATGTGGATTAAGATACACCGGCCATATATAAAGCAAATTCTGGAAATATTGTATGCATATGTGAGGTACTTTGTTTGATTAATGCATTACATATATACAATATATAATGCATTACATATATACAATATAAATTCCTATTGATTGCTTTTACACCTAAGCATTAACGAGTAGATCCAAATATCCGTGGAATTAATTGTCAAATAATAACTCATTATTGCTGGTATTGGCGTTATGGCAAATATACACTTTCATAACAATTGCAACTTGTTTCATGGATTACGCCTGCTGTACAGCCATTGTCTGTGGTTCAAAAATTCAAGATCACTTTATAACAGGATTGCGTGTGTACCCATGCTACGAGCTTTCAAGTGTTGTTGACCCTAATGATGCTAGACATGATTGATTCTGCCTTTGCGACCAATGTAGATCATGATTAGCCTGCACATCCGTGCAATGAAGATCTGCACTGTTCGCCATTCAGTCAGTATCCTTTTGGTAATCACCCCTTTTAACACATAATTGAAAGATGGACAAGTTCATTTTATGCAAGCACCGTAGCATTAGCTCCATATAACCAAGGTGTATATCTTACATTCACTTTATGAGCTCTGTTTGATGGTGTAGTAGATCAAAAACCGACACAACATCTTTGATTGGAATCTTGCACCCGTTGAGCTGGCTTTTAGTACATACAATTCGTCAATGAGGACCGGAGCACTTTTGATATCTGTGCTGAAAGGTACACGATTTTCTGGCACAAGTCCCGTTGTTGAAATCAAAGCACGGTTTGTTCTGGTGGGATCTTGCGCCAAGAAAGTACTGTTTTTGTTTTAGTTTAATTAACCCCATGGCCAGTGCCTGTGTGTACAATTGGGTATCGATTTCCCCATATGAAATCGAAGCCGACATAGCTTCTTTTAAGAGACGAACTTGTCTATAAAAAATGGCAGCGGAATCCCCCGATTGCTTTGCAAGTTTATGAACTGTGTCGCAATGTTTCAATAAAGCAGGAGCAGATGTTGGGTGTCTGTCTGTGTAAAAACTTGTTAAAATGTGAAATGCATTGAACCATTGATCCAATATTTTTATACTGGTCGACGATTTTAAAACTTTTTTGAACGAGGGTTCTCCACTGCCATTTCCGACTAACTGATATTGACACTCACCTCTATCTAATATGGAGTCTAACTCCACAAATTGATCTGATACAATCTTAGCTTTGATTTTTTCATCAATATCAAGAAAAGTGGACGCAAAAATATGGCAGAATTTTGATCCATACCCGTAGCTGCCGAAGTTGGTGTTGGAGCAGATGTTAAAGTGCTTTGTGTGGATTGCAAAGGTATCTGTTCTTCTCATAGGTTTTGGTTTTGGTGAGTATTGTCAGGCGGTAGTACCTTCAAGTCTTTTAAGACCTGCAACACACCTTGTGTGACAGCAGGAACAACAGTTGATATAACTGAGTTCAAGTCTTTTTCTGATAAATTGGATGTATTATTGTTAGCTTCTGTAACCTGCTCAATTTGGTTAGGTCCTCGTTTGGATTTAGCAGTTTCCTCGGCTGCAGCAGCCTTCGCTGTTTTTTGTCGTTTTCTGGGTGGCAAGTCTGAAATGAAGTAGTGGCATATGAAATAGATAACCATATACTAGAGCATGTAAAGATCAACTTCCACGTGATATATTGTATCTACAACAATCTCTTCTTGTAAAATTTTACAACTGTATGACAGTCATCCTGTGTTTAACCATACTCTAAAAATAGTCCATCGACTAAATAAAGTAGTCCATATGACTACATATAGTCCATTTGACTATACAAAGAAGTCCATCTGACTATACAAAGTAGTCCATCTGACTACACCAAATAGTCCATTTGACTACACCAATAAGGACAAAATATCTAAGTAACATAGACTTAGTAGCCCATTTGACTCCATGCAGCCCATTTGACTACATAAATGTAGACAGCTGTCAAATACAATAAATTTTTATTGTCCATTTGACAACTTGCTGTGTATTTGACTGCAGTTAATTTGTCTGTAACCATTATTTATATAGTGGAATTGAATATACACAAATGCAGATCATATATGACAGGTTAACATACTTACTATATCTATACTTACTGTTATATAATAATATATATACAGATGTGCCACAAATTAGAATACAGTATCTTCCACTATGGACTACTTCCACTCCTGAAGTCAGACAATAGTTTAAATGTATGTGTGAATTACATATCTGGAATGCACTTCAAAATTATTCCTTTCACATTGCGGAAAAAGTTTTTAAATCCCAGGTTGTTGAAATGAACACCATCCATCTTTAAAATGTTAGCATTAGAATGTTTTATTCCTCTCAAATTCAAGTACGTTAAAGATTCATTTCCAACAAGTTCTTGTTTAAATACCTTGTTTGCTACTCTCAGTAATTCACTGTATATATACACTGGGATGTGGCGAGTGTGTTGCCTTGGAATTAATTGGCAAATAAAAATATCTTTCAGATTGTAGCGACGTAAGAAAGGTTGAGCAATTGAAACAATTCGTAATTCTATGGTCTCTGCATTTAATGCATTAAAGCCTAGTGAATCAATGTCGTTACCACCAATGAACATGACAACATAGTCAGGATTGTGCTTCACTAACGAATCTTGATAGAACTGGACATGGTTCTAGTTTGTTATACAACCCCCACTTATTCCGAAGAACTTCACATCAATTGCCGAATTAATATTAAATGGATCATAATTTTGCAGTTTATCAATATACGCCTCAAACCGAGCTATATGAGAATCTCCAATGAACAGTAAAGACATCTCTAGCACCAAGTTAGCTATATCTTACTGGGTCGAAAATGATCGAGTACGAATAAAGAAAATTAAAATCATTCAAATACGATTGTCCTGTGTTGTACACTACGGCGATGTCTGTAGCATAACATTACATTGCGATGGACATCAAATTGTAGTAAAACATCAGAACTGTACGTGCTAGAATCTCTTCTATTGACGATTTTGAAGCTCTTGATAATTTGCACGTATTTTTTAATAAATCTGTATTTACAAAACCATACAAACCGAATCTGCTATTATTTTGCTTTCTTTGTTTTATCTGCTTCTAAAAGCCTTTCTATAGTTGTTTTTGCCCTATTTTTTGTAAGTCTTAGATTTGTTTGTGGAAAAACGATTATTTACATATTATAATTTTGATTTATTCTAATCTTTCGGAAGACTAAGACACATATATTTCTTACGACAAATTAGTTACTATTCTTATAAGCTGTTAGGATAAAGGATTAAACTAGAGTAATAGAATTTTACGTGGACGTCGTTCAAGTGTAGAAGACGTTGGTAGAATAGACTTTCTAGGTAAAAGAAAAAGGCATTTCTCTGTTTCATTAGAAAAGCTACCATGTGATAAAATGAATATTTCATTTTATTTGTGTCCTTCCGCATTGAATATATTAAAATTGTTGAATAAAAAGATAACATACTTGTGATTCAACCGGTATTACAGGATGTAATATCCTCTACTTTAAAGATTTGTATAAATTTATTGTAAAACTGTTGTGTAAAATGTTTGTAAGCAAAGATACACCCACTTTGTCGATCCAAATACGGATTTAAATAACACCATACACACTCTGTATGTTTAAAACCATATGTTTAGTTGCATATATTCTGTGAAATATTTTTATTACGGCTGAATATAAACCGTACTGTTTTTTCTCCGTAAGTTCCATGTATTTTCGGACAGAAACTACTGAAATTCAAAGACGAAAAAGAGTGAAATGTTGTTTCCATTAGCATTTATTAGCTTTTTTCCATATCTCATCACAAGCACGTGAAAAATTGTATCGTGTAATAAGTCTATAAGAATTTAACTTCTAATAAAACGTTTTGTTTCGTAAAAATAAAGGATATTACATTGCTTTATACCCCGTAAGAAAGTAATACAATGAATTTTAAATGTTTCCGTATCAAGCTTTCAATACATTTCATAATCTACGTGCTCGCATCACCTTAATAATACGTACTTATTCTTATAAAGGAGCGACCGCGGTCGGACACATTTTTGTTTTGTCTTTTGTATAAGTCGCAATGGCAGTATGATTTTTATTAGTCAGAAAAAAATTCATCAAGATTAGAACATAAATTGGTAGAAAGCAACCAGCTTCCGTATACTGGCAGTATAGCTTGCTGGCTAAATAAAGTCTCTTTTTGTTCTACCTTCAACCTTCTGCAATGTCATTGTATGCAAGCATGTCTTCTTAGTACAGTTTTCTGTGACTTATAAATAATTAGGGAAGCATACCTATACCTATGGTTTAAATACCTTGCCTTCGTCACCATTACGTGTGCAAAGAATTGACAATGACATGTAACTTGTTGAGATCTGAAGGTGAGTAACTAACATGGCTGCGATTACGACAGCGGTTGCGTGCTGATATTGCCAACTGGGTTCCTATACGTGCCTCTTGTTGCTCTGCTCTCTGCAAAGACATTGCGTACAGGTGCATATGTTTTTGTTTCGGTTTATTTGTTTTATATATATCTGTAAATTTATGTGTTTTACAGAATGCACAGAAGGTACTATTTCCTTTGCAATGGTTTCACCTGGCATGGAAAACTTTTTATTTCCACTGTTGTTTATATTCTTGCATTGAGGGTTTGTCAGCAATTAACCGGTTTAAGTTACCAAATAGTGTTTTTGCAACTGACCGTTCCAAGGCGGAACCTCAATTAGCTGTATTTATATGAAGTTGGAGCTTTTAATATTTAATAGACGTTGCTATTTGTACTCTATAAATGGCATTTTAGTGTACATCTATAGGCATGTCTCTTCAACATGTTGATTTCAAACCTCTTAACTGGTTACTTTGTGAAATTTAATACTTTCTGCTTAGAAATTTCCTGTGTTCAAAACTCAATAAGACATTTTCACTTTGCAAACAATAAGCAAATATTTTGAAATCAATTTCACAATAATATATTTATTTAATATTTTATATTAATTACTTAAAGAAAAACATAAAATTTCTTGCATCAGGCATTTAAATGTAACAATTACCAGCCGAGCAATTCTCTAAGAACAGACTCCTTTGGAAAAGGACACTTTTCAAAACGCAGCAAAACCCTGCAACAGAATATGTTGAGTTCCGTGCATTACAAATATATGAATATAAATATAAAACGCATAGCAAAACTGAAATGAATAGAAAGAAACGAAATCGTAAAGGAAGGAAGGAAGTGGAGCACCGCATTCACACTGAAAACCACTTGTGGAGTTTAAATTTTTAAAAAGTGCACCAGTAATCACCTTAACCCTATGAGGATGCTGCACTAAAAAGAAACATCATTAGGAAGCCGACATGACATGCAAAAAGATGGGGCAAATATAAAAAAGCTCTTTTCAAGTGGGTTTTTGATAGTTGCCTTTCATAAACTCATTCCCCTATTTCGTCTGATTCTATCAAAGAGGAAAGCTAGGCGTTGAACTGCAAAAGGCTAAACACCAAGCATGCGGTACTTCTCAAAAAGGATTTGTCAAAACTTCTTTTAAATAAAACCGTTAATAATTTAACCATGAACAATTGGACATTTTCCATGACGTGGAGTCTTACAAGTTAATATCATTTCCTTAACACCAATAATAAATCACACGGCTGTATAAAAGAAAACATACAAATAAGTTCAATATGAGACAGTACGGAAAATTAAAGTACTCAATAATAAACTATAAGACAACGAAGACGAAACAAACACTAACATGAACAAAGAATGGAGTGACCTCGCCTTGGATCAGCTTGTGACAGCAACATCACTAACGAGACTCAACTATATTGTAGTGCACCAAGCCAAGAATGAAATCGCCTCCGTCCGTTTGTATAGGATGTAGGCTCTCCACCATGTTTTTAACATGATATGACGCTCAATACTACAATGTTTAATTGATATAGACGCTTAAAAGCTTGTTAGGTGTAAAAATAGCACCCATTAGCTTTAGTTCACTAAGACCTCTGAACAAATTACTTTAACGCACATTAGAGTCATGTTCCATGTACGAAAATTCTCTCTATCAAATAAACTCAAGAAAAAAAAAACCTTAAATGAAATTCTGAAACGCAGTTTCCATTAGCAAATATTTATGATGAGAATTTCAAAGTTTTTACTTTTAGTGTTTGCACACCTAATGAGTGAAGTCGGGAAAAATATTTCGTTTAGTTGGTAGTTTAAATTAAACATTGACCATTTATCTATTGTGGAACCTCCTTATCCGAGAGAATAAGGTCGATGATTCAGGATCACTTGCTCTTTATAACCGCCCGATGATTCAGACTGAGGTACCAGAGTGAATTTTTTAATGCTTTTTTGTATGTAACTTGTTAATAAATCTAATCTGATTCGACGAAGTACCTTTAAGATCCGGTAGGAAATATCGTGTCTCTATCTAAAGATTAAAGACACCATATTACTCAGTAAATTGAAAATGTTTGAATGAACAAAAAAAAAAAACTTTCACCTTTCATGTTTGAAATAATAATAAAACATGCAACACCCCTCACTCCACATACCAACGGCTTATGAGTAATTCTATTACACAGGCGTTGAATGGACTCCATGATCCGAAAGGACCAAACATATAGGTACAAAGAGACTTGTACGGCTGCCTTGAAATGAAAGCTTACGTAAGCCTTTTTCAAATTACGTTTTCTCTGTGAATGGAATCTTTGTCCTTTTATTTCCCTATTTATAATTCATTGTGTAACATAAATGAGGGCATTTGAATTTTTAATATTACTAAATGTGTCATAAATAATGACTAAATTAAAAAAATAAATCAAGAAATGCTATACTTTTACGTAATTTTATTACATAAAACTCAACACTGCACCTTCTACTGCATTATATAAAACGCTAAGTTTAGTTTCTGGTGTAACGAGCAGATAAATATATCAGTTTAATTAACTTGCTTAACAGGGCGTTAAGGTTTTTAATTCCTCGGCTGGAAGACAAAATTTCTATCTCAATCGGCGAACATGTCAGCAAAGCGTGATATTTTATACAATCAACTGAAGTACACGCCAAAACACGTCACGAACAGTTTAAGCTGTTTATTATCAACCGCTATCGAATAGGATATGCGTAATTAGGTCGTCTCCTAGGATACGTAGCTTTACATGAATGTAAATAGCGATTGTAGCGTTGTATTAGATGTGTTATACGCTGTTTTATGTTCAATGTATAGGTTTGATATGAGTTCTTTGTTTGATGAGAAATTCGTCTGCATACGGTTGAGGTTGAGGGTATTCGTGTATGACTAACTGTGTATTAGAATTTAATACGCTGATGAGATTGGTTTAAACAGCATTTTGCTTTAGAAGAAACTTGAATATAGAAAAGGTTTAAAGATTATGACGCCAGCCGATTATAATAAATATTTTACATTAAAGAAAACTGAAGCAGATTACGGATTTGAAGTTTGAGAGAAAACAACTAATTGGTTTAGAAATAATGTGTAATATAATCAAGAAGGGTTTATATCTTATGTTTAATTCTAAAGTGTAGCCTTATAGTGATTGTTTAGTTTTTTTAGGTTCACGTTATCATACAACGATCATTGTTCATGTTCATTGATTACGAAAGATGAAACATATCAAAATATATAGGTGAACAGTCAAAAGACAAACAACTTTTCTCAAGGCAGAAATGTGTAAATGTCACAATATCTGTGTTTTTTTTAAGCCGCTTGTTATCATCGTACATTACATAATGTAGGACGATCTTCTGAGAATGACGGCTTTAGAAGTATGATATACGTCTTGTTTTAAACATAGTGATAGTTTTAAGACCTATCCCTATGTAATAAAGCCTGATGAAAAGTATCAAATAATCTCAAAACCTTACGAAGTAAACATATAATATATAACTATGTTACTATGTAGACATTTTTATCATAAATGTGTAGATTTTATTAAATTTTGTTCTGCATGGAGTAAATTTATAACAGAAACATTAAAGGCCAAACACATTTTATCATTATTTTCTCAGTATATGTTAAAAAGGCATACGCTAGGCCAATACATTTTACTATTCTTTTCTTAGTCATTTAAATTTGTTCTCATATCTAAAGCAAATATGAGAAATGTTCATATATACCAGGAAAGTGCTACAATACCATTATTTCTGGTCTCATTTTGCTGCAATTGGAAAAAATATGATACAATAGAACATAGTGAATGCAAGTAGTTGAATAAAAGTTCTAGATCATGAACACTATTTATTTAAAGATTCTAAGGCAACCGCACTATTACAGAACCCTAAGTCATGATGATTTTGTCATACAAAGTAAAATCAATCAGAACGATTCATGAATACCAGCGTTCAAAAATTTCTTGCGGTTAAATGCATTTTCGACACTTCCTACGAACAAACAAAAACTGTTCATATAATGTCCTGGGGGTATTGATGAATTAGGACAATGACTTATGTTGCATGAATCCATATAAATGAAATCTTTACTTCACAACATGTGACTGGACTTTACTGATTTATGATGCCTAAGCTATACTCTTCAATTCACTTTTACTGATAAAACTGATAAAATGTTGTTTTCACCAGGGCTATGTCCATTTAAGTAAAGGCAACATAGCAATTTTCTTTATTCGAAACACAACATATTATGGCATATCAACATTCAACACCAAATTTCAAGTTATGGTCGATATAAAATGCCTGCAAAACATGCAAATGACGTCACATTTGTAATTTGCCGCTAGTGACGTAATTTTGCCACTAGTGACGTAATATTTACGTTTCAAGTAAATATTCCCTTAGTTGCTGTATGTGCAGCTAAGGTCTTTGAACGTGGCTCCTCCTGTTGAGAACTTCTGTAGTTGATTTTTAGAAAACCGTACCTTGGTTGGAAAAAATGTTTCACAGGATGCAAAATGAAAACAAAAGTCAATTCTTGACACGTCGATGTCAAGTCGACAAGCAATTACTTATCATTTGTGTAAACAGAACTGATATTGAAACTGATATTGACATGCCAACTGAACAATCCCTAATTGTGTCACTAATATTTGATAATATATGAAGAAATGAAAGTAAATTTCTGGGTATGTTTGAACAATCCTCTATAGATACATAATGTAACCATGCAGTTATTTATTTGCTTTTGATATCTTGCTATGGATCTCACATAGCATCAGGACCACAGCCACCTAACAATGACAATAATGTTAGTTAAAAGTAATCATTTACGGATACATATTGTAATGTTTAATTTTTTTTTCCATAAAATCTTTAATTGCTTTGGATTTTTTTGCCATATATCACCACATAGCATCATCACAGCAATCACCTTACATTTCATTTTTATGCTCTCCTCTGTCATAATTATGTACATTTGTAAGGAGTCTTTAATCTTTAACCATTTTCCATAATGAACTTGTCCATCTTACTATTAACTGTTAAAAGAGGTGCTTACCAAAAAGATACTGACTGAATGGCGAACAGTGCAGACCATGGCTGATCTTGGTCTGCACTGGTTGCAAAGGCAGAATCACTTGCCGCCAGCAGTCTAAAGGTTAAATAAATATTCGCTTGTATATAAATTTATAGCAATGAAACTTTGTTTTATTCCAATGCTCAACGTACAATTACAAACGAATATCTAACTTATGCTCAGATATATAGTTTAACATTTGGTGCAAATTTCTAGCTATATATTCGCAATTTCTCATACGTGACCCGAGAAAGATGACATTAAAGATTAAATTTCCGTAAGTCTGTATTGCTGAAATGAAATGCACCATGCGAATCCGGAATTGCTTTGAAAAATAGTTAGAAAGAAATTCTTACAACGTAAATTAATGGGAAAATCAGTAGGAATGTCTGGCCGCCTATCGTTGATCACTTGTGTCCTTACTGTTCACCGTCTCCTGTGAAGACTATGCTTTCGGCAGCAATTGAAATAAGAGTAATGTGTAACGAAATAAACGTGTGCTTTTCAATTGAAGTGGGGTAATATTTGAAACTGTATATCCCTTAAATATTTTGGTTCTGTAATGGATATGATAATTATGGGATTTCCTTCGAAAATAATAGTAGTATTTTGTAATCAAACTGATTTAATGTTATTGGTAAACATCCACTGCTGACTCACCCCGTAAATATGAAATGTAAAGTAAACAAACTTTGTTTGTAAATATGATACACATACTTTTCAACCGAATCAAAACAGTAGAGTACATATCTATATATACGAGAGAAAGCTGAAAAATTAAAAATGTTGTGTCAGATAATATTTTGTTTATTTTATTAAATAATCCCTTTATTTATCACTGTAGTACTAAAATTGATTTACAAAATTATATTCTGATTGAGGTGGGAATAGACAGAAAGTTTAAATTAATTTTTATGCTTAGCGGATGGGAAATTTTCAGGCAGGAGCGCAATGGTATACCGAGTTTTTTTTAACCTGTTGTGTAACTCAAAGAAAGAATGCCCAAAATAGTTGTCATAAGTTATATGACGAATTTCAAAATATCTTAATACAATATGTCTTAATGTTTGGAAGTTACATGCATAGAATATATGCTGTATGCCGATGAATTAGTCACCAATGCAGAGCGTGGCTAAAGTTCTAAGGCGAACAACAGAAACAAGTAGAGTATTTTTCTGTTAGGTTTAGAGGCACATCGACACAACATAGGTTATATGCGACTGTTCAAACTTTCGATGGTGGAGGAAAACTAGTAAAGTCACCGACCTACCTTAAGCTACCTGGTTTGCTTCCTCGCATAAAGACTTCTACTTCCATGAGAGCTTCGAATCTATATCTCGGTAAGGGACAACGACCTTCACCTCTCGGCTACGAAAGCCTCTAAACCAGTAGAAACAACAATAAAATGACCACGTAGTACAAGGAAACAAATAGGAAGTTAAAATGTAGGAGTTCTGCCCAATTTCTTAAAGTGATTTTGATCTTACAGTGAAACTTTAGCTTTGTTATATTTTCTGGTCTTTTGGAATCTTTGAGTCTATTAAATGTTTATGCGCTATAGAATTTCGTTTCTGATGTGGGGGTATTACACGTTGCATTATATCTAATGAACAGACTCAGTCAAACCAAATCTCCTATTATTTAGTTTGGTTTTAACAGTTTAAAAAAAACAAAGACAAATGTCAAACAGGGAATGCCACGTACCAAAAATGCAGCCTCCCCAAAACGAAACCCACAGCACGCAGACGCGTACACCACAAACACACACATACACGCGCGCACACACAAAGCCAACACATTAGGACAAAACGAACAAAGACAGGAACACAGTGGAGCACCGCCTTGGAACGGTCAGTGGCAAAAACACCACTGGGGAGCTTAAACCAGTTTATGGTGCGCACCCAACCTAAGACTGGCCTACAAACTCAAGTTTGATATTTACTCTGTACATATCCAAAGCCTATAACTTATACAATAAGACCTAGCAATATCCACCAACAAGGTAGATTCTAATGAATTGTTTAAAGGTAACATTAAAGGAAAACATATATATACACACAGTAATAATAATCAAAACTCCAAATCTGCTTAGCAATTACGCTATATTTTATAATCTTTTACTCTTGAAGCATTTTTCAAAACCGTTTTGTCAAGCTTCGACCGGAAATTCCATGATACTTGACCTTTTACACTAAATTACCTGATATATAAAATTGATGCATATTTTTTAAAATTTCGGTCGTGTTACGAATAGCGAAAGGGCATTAAATGATTTCTCTTTGCGTGTCACTGCAGGGCGTAAATCGAATCTGTTGATAATTATGTACTAATCAGCGTATCAACTTTCCTACACGCCTTGTTATGAATGTTGTGGAACACGCATAACTCATGAGGTATTTGCAAGACGATCGCTTATGAAAATCGTATTTAGCGATAATTAAGAAAACAAGTATTGTGGTTAACTCCGACTACACAAAATACATTCTATTTTCCCGTTACATTCTCATTTTTTTCTATGAAATACAGCGACAGTTATTAATGGTATTATCAATGGTGTTATAATTTGGACGTTAAATTTACTGTCAGAAAACACTATTCGGGAATTTGATAAATAGTTAATGCTGCTAACAACAGACAAATACATGATAAAATATATTCATTTACACATTTTCTCGTCAAAATATGCAGAAAAATATAATTCTGTGAATTAACTTGCCCTTTGGTAATAAATGTAGTTGATAGCGCGAAAATATATGACAAATACTGAAACTATTGTCAAGTAACTCCCTAGTCTTTTGGTTAAGTTTAGCAATGCCTTTCAATAAATCTCAGGTGTTATCCAATTAAGAATTAAAGAACTTATATTAAGCGTAAACCTTTAGTAATGTAACGAATGTAACTGAAAATGTTTCAATTGATGCATTCTAAGAAAAGCAGTCACTTTTTGAGGTTAATACGAAAATCTGGTCTTCAATAGTTTCAAATGTTGGCAAATGACATCAGTCTTCACTCCCCAGAAACTATAATGGGCACTGATGTTTCAGTACAAGCTCGTATGTCATTATTTCACTTTAACAGTTTGAATTTTGTTTTATATTTTAATACATGAAAGTACTTGTGTCAGTTAAAGTAAGTTACAAACATTTCCTAATTTCCTTGAATATACAGCTATCTTAAATGAGGAATAATTCATAAATGCTATGAAAAGAGACTACACGTACGTATGAAGAGCAAATTTATATATGGGTGTCCGAAGCAGAGTTTCTAAATGTGTTTGTCCAGAACAATTTAAGAAGTCATGCCAACGTAATACGTTACCCAGAGACACTTTAACACTACAAATGTTTATTCACGTTGCAGCGCATATGCGCATTTCATTGGTCGATATGTTGTTTTCTTGAGGCACGTACACGTTTGTTTTTTGAGGAGTTATTATTTGACTTTTTAACCTATTGTAATTTCCTTTTTTGGGATATTCTAATTTTTTGCCATGACCTTATAAGAACATTATATAAATTATTTTGGCATATTTGTATTCCTACGAACGCAATTACAATTAGTAAGATTTAAATTTAGATTAAAAATTATAGAAAAGGAATTGCAGGGAAATATTTTGATTGTCACAGTGCACATAAAAAAGAGAACATTTTTGGTTTATCAGATGTGATAATGTGTACGCTGCTAGTAGGCTTTTAAAGTGACCGTTTGCTTACACGGCGTCACTAGTTTACTTCTTGTGACGTATTTATATACCAGTATAACGCCATTACCAAGATATTGCAGCTGACCTTATACCGGCGACTCACATAGTCTTGGCCTGCTTACAGCTCAAATGATTGTCATTAAGATTAACAAAATGCTATGTATAGATTTTGACACGTATTCTGAAAAAGTCAGGAGCCGAAAGTTATAGTCTGAAATAAAGATATACGTTAAAATTTAAATACTAAATTTCGTAGCTCCTCCTCTCGGTAAGAAAGCATACACATGCCACCTTAATAATTACATTAATATAAATGTTTCTCCGCAAAAGACTGATTTTGTAGTGTTTATATTTAAAGACTTTAGTTAAAACTCAGAACTGTATTAAATATTGTAGCGACTGAATCCTTGATTTGGTTTAGGGGCTACCATTACATTACTGCAGCTAAAATGTCTTCTCTTAAAATTAGAAAAAAGCAACATCCTTCTACAAGGTACTGAAAATTGTGATGCCAACTAGATGTAGCAAGGTAATTGCTAAGCAATGTTATTATTTTTTATGAGAATGTCCATCTGTAACTTTCGCTATCTGTATAATGAATAACACCGTGTCAGTAATTCTCTGTGTCAATCGATTAATGAAATTTCTCACGTGTTCAGACATATTGTGTCCTTTAATATATAAGAATATAAAGAACAAGATTAAACAACAGATAATTTTAAAGTCTTAGTGGAAAGGTTCTGCAATTAGCAATGCTTATTTCTTCTAATGTGAAAGTAAATGAGGATTCCCGCGTTGCCTAGTAACTGAATCACGCTGTTGTCATAATTACTGAAAATTGTCTCGATTTATATCAAATAAGGTTAAGGTTCCTATTACTAGTTTATCAGTTTTATGTGGTTTAATAGTGGCTTAATTTTTCAACTAAATCTACTTCCGAAATGGAACATAAAAGACACATTAAGCACTGGCAGCTGATGACGTTATTTACAGAAGCGTAAAAAAGTGAGAGCTATCAGAGAAAAACTCGGCCGGACAAGGTGATTTAGGCACGAATTTATTTCTATACATGCCATAATAGACTTTATTTAGAAATAGCAGTGATAATCTATGTATAACAAGGTCTGAAAATTACACTGCCAACTGGCATGGAGAATACTGGAGGCGCGGTAAGCGTTAAGGTCAAAATGTTTTTTGTTTGTTTTGTTTTTAAATATCTTGCGCTGTTCGCGCTGGTGCAAGCCATCTTTAGCATCCATTTAGTTCGCCATATGCAATTAACTAACTTCTGTTACCGTTCGTGTTCGTTTCTTATATATCGTGATTCCAAAACACTGTAAACATTTGGGGCTACTTCAGCAAGAGCTCTTCGAACAATTTTGAACAATTTAACATAAAAGAACTGTATACATAACAGTAATCTACAAATATATTTTTTAAATAATTTAAATGTGACCCTATTCACGCAAGCTGATTACCAGCAGTAAATATTGTGCAACTTAAATCGTATTGAGAGTATTTGTACACATATATGCGTTACATTGACTAGAGACAATATTAGGACATTAAAACAGTCCACAGACTTTCTGAACGGCCTCTTAGGTATATGTTAAGTTATGAGCACAAAGCAAATTTTGCTCTCCTGTTAAATTTTTCAATCCATTTTTGGTTGCGGGTTTACCCCGCTATCAAAGTTACAAGTGTATTTCTGACAGTCATATAACATCTTTATTTTATTCCTAATCACATCAAAATGATGTTCATGTGCAACACAAAATAGTCCCATTCATGAACAATGCGGATGAATTCAACCTGTATCCATTCGCACTGACGATTTAGATTATATAAGATCTAACAATGATAAGGTCTTCCAGCCCACTGATTTCCAGGTAGCAATTTAGATAAGTTCATGTAAGGTCAGGCAGAGTTAATCTTAAATATGAGGCACATTTGTATTTGTTTCTCATACATTTTTTGTACACTGGCAGTATAGAAGAATATCCATTTCATTGACTAATTTTAAGTAGAGAGTCAAATTATAATTTCAAAAGATCAGCGAAGTATCATAATACTTAATTTGATCATTAAATAATCAATATCTATTGCAATATCCTGGTTATTGATTGTTATAATAAAGAAAATTTGCAAAACAGTCTTTTTCTTTAGCAATTTTTATAGTCAAATAACGAATTTCATGATTAATAAGCACGTATGTCATCTAAGTAATAAATTATGTATTAGAATTACATATGCCTATCTGTAAAGAAAATTTTCTGCTATCATGTGTCTGTTAAATTGTGACCTAATTTTTGACATTTTTCTAATTTAAGATCGGTATTACCGCCATTTAATTGATATACATTGTGAAAAAAGAAATACACAGCAATTATCAAAGACATGATGTTAAATACATTGATAGTTTTGAAAGTGATAAACTTATATGTTTTATGTTCTGAAATATTATAATGTGCTAAAATGTGTTCAGTTGTTGAAGTTACAACAAAGACATGTGCAGAAGTATTATATTTGATAGCGGGTTAACTGCTCAGATGCTCGATTCTGGTCATTTATTTTGTTTAATTATTTTTGGAATGAAAGATGTTGATGGATATATAGTGTAATGTGTTGCGTTTTATTTATTTACGTCTAAAAATAACGAATATTGAATCTTGTGTTTGCGTTGTTATGTTGAAGAAAACAAGGACAAATATACAAAAAGAAAAGTTACATTTCAAGTTAGAAACTTAAAGCCGCCAAAGTTTAATTTGACTTGTCAAGTTTCCAGTTTCTCTATTTTATTATGACAACAGCGTTGTTTGTGCATTGTGGCGGCAGTAAAAGGTGTCCCCGTGCATTCAATCAGAGTTGGTATATTTCGATCTTTTCAGATTGTTATTTTAATGGTACTGTTTACGGTTTAGAAACTTGAACATTTCTGCTTGGGTGGTTCAAATACTCCCGCTTTCATAGTTTTGAGTATTGTGTAATAATCACCCTTTGGACAAATATGGCGCCTGCTTTTTAATTTTGTCTTTTTTGCAGATTCTGAGATATGCTGGCTCCGTAACCTCAGTTCCCCTATCTAAACTGCAGTTTGTTTCGTTCTGTCCGTTGTTTTCTCGTTTAGGATAAGCTCATTATTTTAACTGAGGATCATACGCCGTTTTGCATGGATTTGCACTCTATCATTGAAGGTTTCATGTGCACCGCCGTCTGAATACATGCGGATGTCTTTAAATTATATATGGTACTTATAACATTTAATGTTGATTTCTGCCCTGTAGCCAGCATGTCCACTGCCGTCCACGAGAAGGATCAATCAAACCGGGTCTGCAACATTTGTGTTCTCCTCGTATTGAGTGACCTGTCAAGTTTCCACTTTTTGGTTTTTACTTTGATAAATTTAATTTATGTTGTAACTTCACTGTGTAATTTAAATATCAATGTGGACCTGTGACGAAGTAAATAAAGCCATTTCCTTTTTGTTGGACAACATTTGCATCAGGTTTGGGAATGCAGTTTTCAGACAAGTAATTGGTATTCCCATGGGAACAAATTGTGCACCCATTGTCGCACATATGTTTTTTCATATTGTTATGAAAGAGGCTTTATGTTGAGCCTTTCTGCAGTTACGCAGGCAGGCCTTATAACTGTATTTAATGAGACATCACGCTATCTGGATGGATAATCCGTATTTTTTTTGTCAATTGGTGGATACTGTTTATCCTAGGGAGCTTCAATTAATTATAACTAACAATTCGGATACTGATGCTTCATTTGTAGATTTACATCTCTCTATTTATGACAATATTATACATACCAAAATTGATGACAAGAGGGATGATTTAATTTTAGTTTTGTAAATTTCTCCCATTTGGATGGAGATGTACCGCAGGCTACATCTTATGAGGTATATATTTCTCAATTAATTTGGTTTGCCAGAGCGTTTAGTCATGTCAAGGATTTCAATGAACGTAATCAATATATTACAAGTAAACTTCTTCAGCAAGTCTACCGTTATTACAAATTCCGTAAATATTTTGCTAAATTTTACTATCGTAATTCTGATTTGGTTTTAAAATTCAGAAGTAATTTAAAGACACTTCTGCGAGAAAGTATTTCAAAACCTGTTTTATGGGCATGTAGTTTACAAACTTCGTAAGATCTTGGGTCATGGTAATTTTCCAACTGTATTTGGTAAAATTATAAAACATTTTATTAAAAGAGGTTACGACCAAACTGTTTTGAGACATACAGTGTGTTTTGTGTTCAACCCGTTTACAGTTGGATACTACGCTTCCCTCTTTGGTTGTGTCTGACGGAAGAGGGAGAGGACTTTACGAAAAGAAGTTTTAAAATCCCACCAGGACTGATGTCTTCTGGCCTGTTTCGTCGGGCCCTTGTTGGTGTTTCTCTTGATGCTCTGCTTTCTGCAAAGGCATTGAGTACATACGTATATACGTTTATATTAATATACAGGAGCATTTTTGTGTTTTACATGCAATGCTTTTTTTATTCCATTACGTGTGTTAAAGATTCATCTGGCGGGGTTTACTTTTATTTACACTATCCCGTGCCTTTGGAGCATGGTGGGGGTAAAAGTGAGCTTCGGTGCGCACCATAAACCGGTTTAAGCTCCCCAGTGGTGGTTTTGCCACTGACCGTTCCAAGGCGGTGCCCCACTGTGTTTCTTTATTTGTTCGTTTTGTCCTAGTGTGTCTGCTTTGCGTGAGTGTGTGTTGGTGTGTTTGCTTTGTGTGAGTGTGTGTGTGTGTGTGTGTGTGTGTGTGTGTGTGTGTTGGTCGTGTGAGCGTCCGCGTGCTGGGTTAACGTTTGGGGAGGCCGTGCTTTTGAACTGGGGCATTCCCTGTCTGATATTTATCCTTGTTTTATTTTTGCATTGCTGTCTGTATCTTTATGTAAATGGGGGACATTGGATTCTGCGAGGTCAGTCGACCTCTTGGACACCATCTGTCACATTATCAAGATCATAATAGCGCTGGTGATGTATATGGTTTCAAATGAACGTTGACACAATTTAAAATGTTTACTTGTTATTTCAACTAAATATGGCTGGGGTTTTACTGTGAATTCTTTTTTATTCATATACCGGTATCAAGCCTGGTTAATCTGTCGAACAGGAAAACAATGTTACTATACCAATGAAAGTGGCACTTAACACACGATAAGATAAGTGAGGGCGCCGGACATGCATGTGTACTTTGTACCAGTTTTTCAAATAGAATAGTTAAACAAAGCGTTTGAACAAAAACTTTTAAATGATATGAATATTAGGTTACTGATACTAGATTAATTTTGTCACCTATAATAAAATCTATAAGAAGATCCTTTAGAAGCACATAATGCAAACAAGCAATATAATAGCAGACTCGGTTTGATTGAGTCTGTTCATAAGACACAGTATTCCGAATGACAAACTAGGCTCAGACTTCTTCATTTTCCTATGCCGTAACAGTCTAATTACATTATATACGTTTTCTTTGTGTTAAATACATGACTAAAGCCAGAAAGACGTAATATTTAGAAAATCAACATAAACCATTTACGATATCATTGTTATATGACGTGATTGTTATCTGACGTCACCGTAAAAGTTCAGAATTATGTTTCCATTTATAAATAATGATCGAAACCGTGAAAAAAATACCATCTTCGGTCTGAGATATGTCAAAAAACTCGGCAGAACCTCGTTCTTGGACAAAATCTCATACTCAATAGCGTGGTAGATTTACTGTGTCTTAACAAAACATACGGTAGTCAGTCTGATAATAAAGATAAAATAATATCGGGCAAGTATTTTGACCTTTTTATCATAGTTTGCGTCAAACAATACCAATTATCAAGTAGGCGTCACTGATATTCAATATCGACAATGCGAATTACTATCTCGTTATTTGCTCTTAATGTTTTCAATATATATACATATTCATCTAAATTTGGAATGTTTTAAAGCCATCGTACTAAAAAAAAAAAAAAGACAAAATGAGAAATATTTGTCTATGAACATTTATATTATACACGCAATATTAATATAAAAAGATTTCATTGTTTTACAAACTTATTTAGATCTTAATATTTATATATGTTTTCTTTAAGGATTTAACTCCTTCATAAATTACCGACTTCATTACAAAAAGAATCAGCGCAGATCTTCACAAAATACTGCTAAATATGTCTTTATTCATAATGCTTTTATGTATTCTGCAATGCAAAATAGAAATTCCTTTCCAGTGCATTATATACTATATTGTTTACATTAAAACGAAATATATTTAAACTTTTGTTGTAGATGTTCACATTTTATTGTGTACTGAGTCTCACGTTTTATTCTGTTTTGGAACAATTAATTTAATATGTAACGTTATTATTGAGAGTCATATTGTAGTTACGATATGTTATCTTAACATTCAACCTTCATGAAATATTGTGATTGTTATTACGACTCACTATCACTTTCAGAGCCTTACCTTAAGGTTTTTAATTACTGTGTTTAAGGTTATTACGTAACTTGTTAATATAAACATAATTTTGCCTCAGAACAAATTAATTGGCAATACCTGTAAGGTGTACATAAATTTATAAATCTCTAGTAAATACACACACACACCACACCAAACAATATTATATATAGGAAGTTAAACTGAAGCATAATAGGCTAAGTAACACGATCGAAATTTAAAGACACTGGTACACAATCATTCAAGTACATTATTACATTCTTCTTTTTTCTAATACATATGTAAACATTTAGTATACTAGATATTACATAGACATTTCTAAAATTCGCAATTGAACAACTTAAAAATCGATTTTAATGTTTGATATATACAGTTCATGAATGATCACGCACTAGATTATTCTGTTTTATCTAAAACTGCGATAACCCACGCTAAAATTGTACGTTTGTTTACCTGTCATGTTTTTGTTCGCTATGTAACAAGATCGCCATAGAGACGACGCTATTTTTAGCTTGCGAAAAGGTCGCTTTGTTTACATTTTGGTTGAGCGGAATGTCGATCATATATGTTGTATATACACGCTTTTTGGCAGAGATATGGACTATATTAACAATAGTATTGGAAAGACATTATGGTATTAAAGTATTAAGAGAACAAAACATAAACAATTTATGAAATTTGAGCAGTGTAGAGATAAATATAATGCTATTGCAATTGCTTTGGTAAATACTAGTATTGAATGACACATTAAAAAAACATTTTAAACGGCGTGAAATATGAATTTGTACGTATATTATTTATAAACTGGAAAAAAAACATTTAATATGTTACAACCAAATACTGTTTACAAATTCATTCGATGCTAATATAAAACTAAAATGATAAAATTTGGAATTTGTGTATCATGAAAATTATAGGCATCTGCGAGATATTATTTTGTAAGATCTATTACTACGTATCTTAATAAAGGAACTTAAAACAGGTTTTGGAAATTTAGAAATAATAAAAAGAAGGTGCCTGCAACCAAAAAAAAAGCGGGCGGAGGTGTGTGTGTTAAGTAAAGGTTAACGTAAAAATTCACTTTGATGTTCATATAAACTGCATATCATCAACTAAAAGTACACATATATCTATATAATATTTTTATTATGTCTACAAATATAATAATAAAATCTGTAAAACGATCCTTTGGAAGCATAGAATGCAACCAAAAACAAAGAATAATAGCAGATTCGGTTTGATTGTGTCTGTTTATTTGAGTTAATAAAAAGTGCAACACTCATCACGCCCCCTAGCACCGGCTTAAGCGGAACTCTAATACACATCTATTGAATGGACTCCATGATTCCAAAGGACACGAAAATATAACAACCCTGAATCTTACACTCCATGGAATTAACTGCGATAACTTGTGATGCGCTAAATATAACGACGTCACTAAATATGTCTTAGGTGTAAGTCTATGGTGACATAACAAAATGTGTAAAACCCTTTGGAAACATAGAACGCAACCAAGCAAAATGATAATAGCAAACTTTTATTGAATGAGTCTATTCAAGGGAGGTAATGAAAAAGGCAACACCCTTCACACCACTAGAACCAGTTTAGACAAAATTCTGTCATACATATAGATTAATGTATTCGGTCCATTATCCCAGTTGATCAGAAAATATAACAACGCGGGAATATTGTTTACGACTGCCAAACGTTCGTGTGTTGAGAATATTATGCACAGAACGAATTAAGGTAGGACCCCTAATGGTAATGTTTAAAAAATGGCATTTGCTTGGTATATTCTTAAAGTTGACCATGTTTCACACTGTGTTGCAAATTTTAAACAACTTTTACCGTGCCGTTTTTTGAAACTTTTGTATAATTTTTGGTATTTCCTCACGCTCAAGAAGAGACAAAGTTCAATGTGATGGTCACTATCTAAAACGTTTGCAGAGAATTCATTACAGCATTAATTTTGATAAAAGAAACATCGAACTATTGTTAAACAATTATAAAACACAAAATAAAACTGTAATTATCATTTTTGTCTAGGGTGCCTAAAATAAACAGATTTAATGAGACAGAATTCTAACTCCAACATTGAAAAATAAAGGTCGAATCCTGTGGGTCTGTTTGGAATTTTGCTCACATCATTCAAAAATAAGCTTGGGACAATAGTAAAACCTACATGCATTTCTTCCACAATATGTAATCTAAAGAATGAAGGCAAAATAGAGAACTTTTACCGCACGTAACTCAGTATTTTTAAAGATGTCTAACTCTACCCCTCCTGATTCAGAGGTAAATTCACATTGAACTGCAAAAAATCGCGTATAAAATGAAAATTTTCCACTTTTGTACAATTAACATCCATAATTAGTCTTGAAAGAAGTAAAAACTTACTAGAAAAAAAAGAAAACATGGGAAAAAAATTGGTCCCAGTGGGGTTTGAACCTACGCTCATCTGAAAATTGCAGTCAAAGTAGGTTTATTGTAGGAATTGAATACTCTTCAAAAAGGAGATACTCTGTTACGGGTCCAATACCTTAAGCAAGATAATAGCAGATTATTCAGCTTATTTGCCTACCTTCGATAACCGAGAATTATCATCCTTTATCTAAAAATAAGAATTTGAAATGATTTATCGTTATATATGTGGATAACTATCGAGCATTCGTGGGTGTAGTATTCAAAACGAAAGATACACTGTAGTTTCTTTGTAGCTCATATTCAAATACCATAGCTGCATGATCATTAAGACATGATCGATATATCTGACGCTAATCATGATTAATTGACGATCAGGTTATTCTTATACAGATTAATTGACTTGGCGAGACAAGTGGAACGTTTAATAGTCAGAGCCATATATTTGTCAATCAGAATTGTACGTACTAACTAGAATTAAGTGATGCACACACACGCGATCACACACATGTAGGATAGCACACGACACAGAATACATACATGAAACGATCTTTATTTATAAAGACGTATTTTGCAAATATTTCTGTGAGATGGTAACTGTCTTCAGTATAATTAAGGCCCTTTGTCTAGAACTGCATCATATGGTTTTATAGACGCAGAGTTTTCATTTGGTACTTTTGCTACTCTGTAAAGTGTCAGTAGAAACAAAAACAAGGGAGACGACTGATGTTTTTAGTTCTATATTTTTATTATGTCATGGTCATTTACAGAAATATGATAAAAGGACTAAGATCCATTAAGAGGAGCCACGTTCCAAGACCGAAACCCCCACAGTAGTGTGCTAAACATCCACAAAATCATGAAAACGCAATAAAATATTTGAAAACTGTACCAATACAAACATGGAAAATAACACAATAGAGCATCGCATTGAAAACAACAGATGTATATAAACACTGCTGGTGAATTTAAACCAGTTAATGATGTATCATACCTCACCCTTAAACCGCACCACAGGATAGTTTGATAAAAGGTCTGTTAATCTAAATACATGACAGAAAAATTCGGGTGAGGCATTCACACTTGCGTATATTTCTTAGAGAGCCTATATTGTATGTGAGTTATCATTTCTACTGATCTGATAAATGTGGTTTCAGTCTATCAGTTTATTACCGATTTATGATTTGTCTGAAGCAAATATTAATTTATTTCCCTTTGATATTACCAGAAACTACTTCTTTAAAGGGAAACTGTCTGCCAATCTTTCCCCATTCCTAAACGTCACTCTTCAATACAATCAGTAAAAAAGATCATTTGGAAGCAAAGAAGCCAACCAAGAATAATAATAGCAGACTCGGTTTGATTGAGTCTGTTCATGAGAGGTCATGAAATGTGCAACACCTCTCACGCCCACTAGCATTGGCTTAAGCGGAACTCTATTGCACATATGTACGTTGAATGGACTCCATGATCCCAAAGGACCAGAAAATATAACAACACTGAATCCAAGCACTGGGAGACATTTTACAGCCGCCACACGGCACCTAAAGATTGCTGTGATAGTTAATAACATCTGTAAAAAGATCCTTTGGAACCAAAGAATGCAACCAAGAAGGAACAAAAAATTACAACATGTTCAAATTCAAACTAACATGCTGAAATGATTTACCATATATATGTATAACATAACATAAAATATTTTGTAACAGAACTATAAGGAAACAACAAGTAACTAAAACGCAAACACAAATCAATACCACAAAATGAGATACAAACAAAAAGTTAAGTTACTTTTGAGTAAGTCTAATAAGAGGCCCAGACTCTGGGTATACACAGATTATACTTTTTCAACTTGTGCATAGTACAGATATGTAAGACATAGTTGTAATATGTACGCACAGGTATAAGCATACGCGACCAATAGGTAATTGATATATTTCATGTTGACAGCGCCTTTTTCTGCTTCAAAACTAAACACATTTTCTAGAGAGATCCTATGGAAACCTTTAGTGATACAGAATTATATGTATAAGAATAATTTTATGTATAGAAAAAGCATTAATTTTAAACATTATATATGTTGACTAAGAGAAGGTGTTCTAAATTCTTTCCTATCAAGTTTTCTTTGCTTCCAATGGATGTGTTTACAGATTTTATTTCGTAGAATATTTCCTTACCTTGAACTGAATTTCTATAAAACAGCACTTCTTGTTAACTTATCTACATCATGTAAAAAGTAAAAGCACGCAGCAAAACGCATATGTGATTTCAATTAAATCCTATAGCTAATTTACCAAAGAAAACATGTTGTTTATGTAATTTTAATTGGATGTACTGTACATTGCAGAATTTTAGTAACTGAAAAGGCATACTTATTATAACTATTCAAGTCATATTCAATCTAAAACAGTTAGAGATTATATAATATATTATTAAATGTGGATTGAGAGTGTATAATGTTTTGACGGTAAAATGTTATTTTAATAGTGCTTTAAAGTGTAAGACTTTTAACAGCTAAACTAAGTCAACAGAGTAATTATACATGACGTTCTGTCAGGACTTGATTAATTACTTTTGTGAGAAGTACATCCTTTTAGACACGAAATGGATGATGTTCTTCAGTGAAAATTGCAATAGGAATTGTTGAAAATGAAGTGAATGAAAATAATATATTCCCATTTGAGATTAACCTGAGAAAATATACAATCGCGTTGACCTTTTGCTATACCCCTGTGATATGTCGTAACGAACTGCACACTACTGCTGTTTCTTCACGAAGAGAGAATAAAAATGTCTTAATGCTGCTCATGCAAAGGGACACAATGTAAAAGTATTTAGCAACTTTTTGTTATAATATACTACATTATGGCATCGAGACCAGTCGAAAATGTTCAATTTGGATTACATTAAACTTAAAATTTCAATTATACGCCTTTGTAGGGTGTACGACACAAGATGAATTTCTCTAATCTATATTCTATATAATTCTATGTCTAAACTACTGAAACACCAAAGGTTTGCTTGTTCTGTATTAGCTCATCGGCTACCGTTCTACATACTGAGATGTTGGCACATCCTAAAAATTAAATCGATCAGGATTTGAGATAACTCTACCGGCTCCGTGAAGTAATTTAAGTACTAATAAGAAAATAATGCCTCTAGGTAGCTTATTGATAGATTTGAACATCTCGGTACATCGTATCTGTGAAGCCTGTGTTAGACAATCATAATTTACAGAAATGAAGAAATTACAAGGAGGGCGCAAATAACGAATGTTCTCTTTAACTATGGTCTTAAAAAGCACAACATTTTACTGGACTTAATGAATTAGTAACATTAGTCGATAATGAACACCTTTGTACTGTTTCACTAGAAATAATTCATTTAAACCATTTAAGCATTTAATTCGTCCTGTTTTGATGTTATCGTTCTTAGCAAATAATAGCTGTGGTGCTCAATTTGTTTCGAAATAATACAGGGGTGAATTAGTAAGTTAACACAAATCATACACATATCCGATGCCATATTGGTTGTAAATGTAGATAATTTGTATGACAGACTGACATTTTATACCTATAAACAGATTTTCAAAAATACTTGCACTCAGTGCTGCCATTATTTCGAGACCATGGGCTCCATTTGAGCCGCGCCATGAGAAAATCAACATAGTGGGTTTGCGACCAGCATAGATCCAGACCAGCCTGCGCATCCGCGCAGTCTGGTCAGGATCCATGCTGTTCGCTTTTAAAGCCTACTGCAATTAGAGAAACCGTTAGCGAACAGCATGGATCCTGACCAGACTGCGCGGATGCGCAGGCTGGTCTGGATCCATGCTGGTCGCAAACACATTATGTTGATTTTCTCATGCCACGGCTCATTTAATGTTCAATTTTAACAGTATATTTGTATTTTTTTTTTCACTTAACCCGGTGCCTGGGGCTTCAGGGATGTTCCACATTCCATTATCCTTTTTAAACACACTCGATCGAACCTTGGCTGATATTGTTCTGCTCGGCTGTGTTCTGTGTTTCCAGTTGATAAGGACAAACCTGAGCAAGATGATAAATGTAGTGAGATCAGTGAAAAAAAACCCAAACAATTGTAGTACCGCTCTTTACAGTACATGTATATTATCTTCTCTGAATAAATTTTACATAGTTATCTCGCATATAAAGCTAAAGCAAGTGTTATGTTTCGTTTTACCTAGTTTATAAAAACTTTTTAAATATGATGACAATATCACGAAATTTGATTTTAACAAACAAACCCTGGTGTCGACTTTGTGTCGCAACATACTATTATTTTCATACAAAATGCGAAGGATTGTTTCGTAATTTCACTTTTTAAAATGATGGAAATTAACTACGAAATAGGTCAAGTTCGAATTTATAGGTGACAACATGCCAACGGGTTGAACAATAGAGAAATAGACATTTTTTATGCTATATAGATTATTTGTGTTTGAAACTGACAAATTAAAAGCATGTAACTGAAATAGTACAGACATATTCTTTCTGAGCGGCGTCGTGAGCTATTGTTGAAAAAAAAATATTTGCCCAGACAGACCTATTTCTTTTAAATGTATCTACAATATATGGCATGATTTGCTACTTCCTGACTAAAATACAAAAAAAAAAAAATAAAAAAAAGAACAATGTAAATTTTCATCTACAGAATAATGTTGCATTAAATTGAAAAAAAAAACTTATATAGGATA
Organism: Mercenaria mercenaria; assembly: GCF_021730395.1. Lineage (NCBI taxonomy): Eukaryota > Metazoa > Mollusca > Bivalvia > Venerida > Veneridae > Mercenaria > Mercenaria mercenaria. The sequence continues at coordinate 9,293,103 of NC_069372.1, forward strand.
TTCCACTCCCCTGTGTACCGTCTTTATTTCTTTTAGAGGTATTTAGATCATGAAAAGGTAATAGATTAGAAAACATTCCCATAAAATTTCATTCTGATACGGTTTAAAAAAGAGAATATTTCAAACGCTTTCTACAAGGAATCCATGGGAAATTCAAAATTGATAGCGTATCAATTCGATATCGATACCTCTTATTTTCAAAACTGTTACTATCTTACAGACAGAAATGCCACCAGGGAAAGAAATTGCACTTTCGGTGATTGAAAGAAGACTAAATTAATGGATTTCGATAACAACATAATTAATATGTCTAGGCTGTTGCTGAGATGAAGCATGATGATATTTATATAGCGAATTTTTCTGCAAGATAATTACTTTAGAATGCAACTTAACATTACCTTTTCAGGCACTAGAATATGGATGGTTTTAAAAAGATGTGATACAACTCGCTAGAAAAGATAACCGATGCCTTTGCGATATATCTTATGAGTTTGCATGTCACTGTATACATGTTTGTAAAGGATGACATGCATGTTTACTTTGTTAGATTTTTCTGATAATACACCATCCATATCAGGCGATGCAGCTGAATGATAAAATCTTAAGATGGAGAACTGACTATCAACATAAACAATGTGTTAATTTCTTTGTTGTATGTGAATATGTTATCTGTATTTACATAAAGTACTTCAAAGAATGTCTTGAGGCGTATTTTATTTAGTAAGATTTTCACATCTCGTTAATACTTAAACTTATGTGTACGGTATCCTTTATGAGTTAGGGCAAAAGTGCAGTAAATATAGTAGATGGTAAGGTAGGTGTAAATGGGCGTATCGCAATCACTGATACAATACATTTTATGTAGGAGGTGTTTGACAAACAAATGAAAACATTAGTCATCCACATGTATAGAAATATGTGCTAGCGGCAGTTTGTCCATCTGAGTGTCCATATTTCCTTAGTGTGAAAAATAATAAATACAAAAGGAACAGACTTGGAATTTAATAAATGAACATATTTTGACAGATTTTGCTCTACATAGTTTAGTACAGTAACGAATGACTCGTGTACAATGTTTGCAAGAAGTGACGATCAATGAGTACACTCGTCTCTTCATGCTTTGTGAGAAATGTGTAAGTCTATTAATAGAACGTTAACAAGTATCATGAATAATGTGTTCCAAGCATCTAACTATCCAATGTCTGCTTTGTCTGGGATATTTTGTCTGCTAGCCTGGTAGCAAGCGTGACAAATAAGCATTTGATTTTAGTACACAGCCAGCCAACAAGGATAAACATTCATTTATAAAACTCTTAAATGATCCGATTATTAACTGATGTCGATCGATCGAATAAAATACAGACACCAGACATAGCATCACATAAATGGCATGAACAAGTCTAAAGTTTGAAAACAAGGCAAAAGTCCTTGAGCCAAAATAAAGGCAATTTGAAAGTTAAAGCTGTTAATGTATGGATACAAAACCATCTAACTGACTCACTTTACCTTTGCAAGATGTTGGTTTTACCGGACACAACTAGGTGGCAAGATAATCTACTTTTATCCATTATTTAGGATTTAGAAAGCAAACGTCGTCCTTTCCTGGACTAGAATATTCACCTTACCATTAAAAGTAACACACAGTTAACATGCTGGATGTTTTTCGCACCGTATTTTACTTCCATGTACGTTTATATTGCCACAAGTGAAGTTTTGAAATGGAACTTGAGTCACTCTTTTTTGCGACATCTACTAGTATCAATGGAATTTTCATAGAATTTTGGAGGTGAAGGCAGCGAAAGATATGATTTTTGACTTTTGCTATATCAAATTAAAAGTTCTTATGATTTAAGTCAGATATTTGTAAACTCATTACATAATTTATGTTATAAATAAAATCGTTTTAATAACTTGATAATGAGCACTAAAATCATGCGAGCTATTGCAGGCACTTACAAGACGAATAAGCAATGAAAATTGCGCTTTAATATCTAAGGTATTTTGTGAACATAAATATATGTATTTTCTTTACTCAAAAGATATTGGCCATATTTAATGTTTAGATTATTTAATACTAATTCATTTTAGTTCGACTGTCATAAAAGCTTAAAGCTTCTTTGAACCATTCTCGTGTCAGCTTCCTGGAAAAATTAATATGGTGTTATGTGAGATAATTAGTGGGGCTAGAACCCAATATTCTCGAGTTGAGCTGCCAACACCTCAGCCACTAGACAAGCCCTCCCGTTATTTAATATTTCGTCTAAGTGTTTTCAGTTTAATAATTTAATTTATCATATTGTTTTTCAGCAAACGTTATTGCCAAATTTGTTAAATAAGTCATGTTAAAGCAAACGCATGCTCTGAAAATGACTGCACAATTTATTTGTATCATTTACTATTTTGCATTGCCAGTAGATACTTGATTATCATTTACATGTTCTTATTACGAACTTTCATAACAAGTCCATTTTGTAAAACACATGTGTTTCATACGTTTAGATTAAGATCGACCAACGTCCGACGTCAGCGTCAAAATGTCATTGCTCTTTTGTAATATCAAACATATAATATGACTAAGCCTCCCCGTACGTGGATTCAGTGTTGTTATATTTTCAGGTCCTTTGGGATCATGGAATCCATCCAATTTATGTGTAATAGAGTTCCGCTTAAGCCGGTGCTAGGGGGCGTGAGAGGTGTTGCACATTTCATTACCTTTCATGAACAGACAATCAAACCGAGTCTGCTATTATTCTTCTTGGTTGCATTCTTTGCTTCCAAAGGATCTTTTTACAGATTTTATTAACTATCACAACAGCAATCTTTAAGTGCCGTGTGGCGGCTGTACAAAGTCTCCCCGTACTTGGATTTAATGTTGTTATATTTTCTGGTCCTTTGGGATCATGGAGTCCATCCAATTTATGTGTAATAGAGGTCCGCTTAAGCCGGTGCTAGGGGGCGTGAGAGGTGTTGCACATTTCATTACCTTTCATGAACAGACTCAGTCAAACCGAGTCTGCTATTATTCTTCTTGGTTGCATTCTTTGCTTCCAAAGGATCTTTTTACAGACTTTATTTATTAACTCTCATGACGTCAAACATGTGATGAAACAAATAAAAAAATAGAGTCTGATTTATCCAAACGAATAAGAGGGACGCATATCTTTTTGTGTGAAATTAAGAAATTTGACACTTTATATTCATACAGTTTTTAAAGGGTTTAATCTAGATTAACGTCAGCTAATTATAATCTTATCAAAAAGTCTTCGGAATATTTAGAGCCATAAATCAATGTTGTTAAGTGTAAAGGTCGATATTTTACTATAACACCGTACTCGAGGTTCAATTCCCGCTCATCGTGATTAATCAGGCGACAGACCAATCACTTGAAGGCCTTAATTGTATTATTCTACTCTGTTGTATTCTCTTCTTATTTATTCTTACATGCTTAATTTTATTCACAATACTTATGCTGGACTTCATCCATCAGTAATAAATCAGACTTCATAATAAAGCAATCATATCCCTTTAAATCGACTTGTCTTTACGTTTTATTTGCGATAACATTTAAATAAATTAATGTGACTTCTTAACTTCGAAAACAAAATGTTGAAATAGGACTTGAGGCTATCATCTTAAATTACCTTATAATTATCAAGCATATAGAGCAGTAAGCATTTCAGAATATTTAATAGTAGTGGGCATTCTCATTTAAGCAACATTTCATGACATTTTTCACGTTTCATATATTTCAATAAATAAAATCAGCGAAAAGTTCCTTCGGAAGTATAGGACGCAACCAAGCAACATAATAGCAGACTCGGTTTGACTGAGTTTGTTCATGAGAGGTAATGAAAGTTGTAACACCTCTCACGCCCCTAGCACCGGCTTAAGTGGAATTCTATCATAGTAAAAATCAGTGTACTCCATGATTCCAAAGGACTAGAAAATATAATAACACGGAGTCCAAGTACAGGGAGACCTTTTATAGCCGCCACATGGCACTTAAAGACTGCTGTTGTGATTATTAATGAAATCAGTGAAAAGATCCTTTGGAAGTATAGAACGCAACCAGGCAACATAGTAATAGACTCATTTAATTAAGGAAGAAAATGACCCATTACATATAGTAAGATCCCTATTACAAATGTTTATTTCATTGCTTCTATAATATTTAGTAATTAACTCATTTAAACATGTTATATTTAAAAAGCAGGATATTTCTTGATCGCTTTCAATATAATATCTAGAAGTACACATCCAATTGACACACACCCGGATATCTAAAACAATAATCAAATTAAAATCTGTAGAAAGATCCTTTGGAAGCAAAGAATGCAACCATGCAAGCAGGAAAATAGCAGACTCGGTTTGATTGAATCTGTTCATGAGAGGTAATGAAATGTGCAACACCTCTCACGCCACCAACCCCACTAGCATCGGTTTAAGCGGAACTCGATTAAAACATGTATTGGACGGACTCCATGATCCCAAAGGACCAGAAAACACTGAATCCACGGCAGTTTTAAAACTGTGTTGGAATTCGACATCAATTTATTATCAATCTCTATTGGTAGGCAAACGGTGGTAATATTAATTTTACCAACTTGCATTTCTAATCAATTACGGCTATGTATAGAGTAATAAATATGTATAGAATTACCTTTCCATAATAATATCCGAAAAGTAGATCCCTCGGAATCACCGAGAACATGGCAAACAGCGAAATACTAAAATAACTCAGTCTTGATTAGGCAACCAGGATAGGAAAATCAAATCTAAAAAATACTAACAGTAAAAATCTATCTTGAATAAAGATATGTAAATATTTCATTTAGCACTTAAGAAACTGCAAAAATTGGTACATATGTTTCATATCCAAAACACTGACATCATGCCTTTGTTGTACGTTGCATGCTTAAGCCTAATCTGTTAGCATTTAGTTTATACTAATTTGTTATAGTTCGATTGTGATGAAAGGTTCAAGCTTATTGGAACCCCTCTCGAGTCCGCTTCCTGGAAAAATCAGTACTGGTGTCATATGAGAAGTCATGGCTGTGATCCCAGTGGGGCTCGGACCCACGACCCCTGGATTGAGCGGCCGACACATTATCCACTAGACCACCGCTCCCCTTGTTAGAATTTGAGCAATCCATACTTGGTTGTCCTTTTTGTATAATGTACATAGAGTACTATGAATAGAATCTCATAAATAAGTAATGACCAGAACAGGAACCAGTACTGATTCTTTACATTGTTGGAGTCTGTTCAAGTGTATAGACCAGACTTCAAACATAAGTAATACGTTTTCTCAAGTATTTTTGACATAAATATTTCAACATAGATTTTGGTATAAGCTGGCTTAACAGTCCATCTATTTTTAGCAATTATGCCTGAATCAATTACTACTTAGCGGTGCAACCAGGATAGGAAAATTAAAATGTACAAAATGTTTATTTGCCTTTTGGTCTAGTGGTAACACGCTCGACTGTCACTCTAGTGATCTGGAGTTCGAATCCGGGTCCAGGCACTGGAAATTTCTGATATACTCTTGAGTGTCTCCAACCTTATTAAGAGGCCAGTACTTGTTCTTCTCAGGAATGACGGCTTCGCTTGTATCTTGGCTTCATAATGGGCACATTAAATACCTATGAGCAATGAGCTAGGCTATGTTAGCCGGACAGGCCTGTGTTTAATGGATTTCTCCCTCTTTCCATGCTCCTTTGTCTCGCCCTGTCCCTCTGGTCAGATTGTTCTTTTTCTGTACAAGTAGAAGATGGATGGCGCCCTGTGTTGCTGCCCTTGTATGTAAAGCGCATATGTGTATATACTGAAAAAGCCATTATAAAAATCTGATATTATGTAGTATGTTTAGTACATGCGGTGCTGTGTATGTGTATAGGCCATAATTCTCTATAAGGCTGAAAACACTTTTAACTTCTAATAAGTTTCAAATATCGAAATCTAATAAAGTATGTAAATGGATTCTATGAATTAAGAATATAGAGGACAACTGTTTGTTTCAAAGTAGACAGAAAAATCTTTACCAAGTGAGGATCAACGAAAACTGAGCTTTGGATTATGGTTCTTGTCAAATTACGTTTTATATAAAGTCATAAAATATTGATATTCGTTCAAAATCTATAAAGCGGTAATATGTATAAAAACGTTAAAGGTTATTTTTCTTATTGGGACTGGAAAATTTGTCCTTTCAAAATGAAATCTGACATAATCAATATAAAATCAGATCATAAATTTACATGAAGTTAAGCTAATTAACACTACGTACATTTCTGGATTGACGCCAGTTATTATCTACGCTTAGTAGAGATCTATTGGTGAACGCAGCACTGTTGAAATCTTTGATGTAATGAAGTCTCAAGCATTTCAAAATTAATACTATGCTGGTACATAAAATCTGCAGATCCCTATACACTTGGTTGCAAACGTCATTTCTAATACAGTGGTTAGGACATATATAATCTATATTAAAGAAGTCTTGACATACTTTTATTTAAATGAGAAGATATTAAAATACATTAAGTTTTAGTATGTTTACAAAAAAAAAACAATTAGAATAGTATTTACGTTTAAGGAAGTAGAGAGTTGTCTTGTTTTGTCCTATAAATGCCACGACAGGATATACCACGTTTAGGTAGCCGCTCAAATAAATGTCAACAGAACTATTAGCCAGGTTTCATCAAACGCTTTTGGCAGTAACATGTTAAAGCTACAGTCACACATACGGATATGTCCGTGCGTTGAGGTACGGTGCGGATGGGACTGGTCTGTGTGGGGACGGACACGGATAAGTACGGAACAGTGCGCCTTAGTACGGGAAATTGGTTAGAAACGGGGAACAAAAAGATACAGGACGCGAATAAGTACGGATAGGTACGGCGTACTACGTTGCGCTACGTTTTACTGCGCCTGGCATATTGCCCAGCGCGCGGACGGGTCTGCGGTGAACTACGTTGAACTATGCTTAAGTACGGGCAGCCTCGGATAACTACTTTCAGCTACAATCACGCATGACTACGTTCGCATTAAGGTTTAGTAACGGGTCGGTACGTTTCATATTAATAGGCCACGTGTAGTCAGCGTTTTCATTACGATTATCTTTGACATCATGTCAAACTACGGCAAGGTACGTTTCAGTACGGATAGCTACGCTTAATACGTTTAACTACGGTGGAATATGTTTCAAGCAAGTTGGATTAAAGTCACGCTCAAATGGCTACGAATCGCTCAAACTTTTGTGCATGTTCAGAAGTTGGAGAAACTTGTTTGGCACAAGTCTTGAATACGTTTTAAGCAAGTGTTGGTACGGATTGATACGGATTACTACTTTGAGGTACGGATCGATACGGATCACTACGTTTCTATCCGTGGCTAGACGTAGCTATCAGCACCATATGTGTGACTGGGTTTTAAAGTTGAAGTACAATGCTATTATCTGGCTTTAAGCACTTGAGCAATTTATTTAAAAGTCAGTCTATGCGTAGCATAAAACTATTGGAAGTACATTATGTACACTCCGAAAAGCATTTGTGTTTGATTTTGTCTTAAGACGTTGAAATTATTTCATCATCAATTATTCAGATTTGAAGGATGATGCTAATGGAGCTCAATCAAACCTGACAGTTGAATACTCGATACACATAGGATGAATTTATAGGCGACATGTAAAAGCATCTATAATTGATTTATCGGTTGTAATAAAACAAGAAAAGTAACATCTAACGTCTTTATGCATGGCCAGTACATGTTAAGCATTCATGACATTTCTGTTGATATAATAGCATATGTAAGAAGATCCTTTTGAAGCATAGAATGCGACCAGGGAAAACAATAGCAGACTTGGTTTGATTCACCTGGAGGGGATTACTTTTATTTACACTGTCCCATGTCTTTGAAACATGGTGGGGGTAAGAGTGAGGTTGGGTGCGCACCATAAACCGGTTTAAGCTCCCCAGTGGTGTTTTTGCCACTGACCGTTCCAAGGTGGTGCCCCACTGTGTTCCTTTGTTTGTTCGTTTTTGTCCTTGTGTGTTGACTTTGTGTGCGCGCGTGTGTGTATACTTATTATTCGTTGTGTCCTTATGTGTTGGCTTTGGGTGTGTGTGTGTGTGTGTGTTGTTCGTTTTGTCCTGATGTGTAAGCTTTGAGTGTGTGTGTGGTGCACGCGTTTGCGTGCTTGGGGGTTCGTTTTGAGGAGGCTGCGCTTTTGGTGCGTGGCACTCCCTTATTGATATTTTTCTTTGTTTTGATTAAATCTGTTCACGAAAGATTATGGAAATGCAACACCCTTCAAACCCCACTAGCACCGGCTTGAGCGGATTTCTATTACATAAATATTGAATAGACTCCATGATTCAAAGGACCAGAAAATTTAACAAAACTGAATCCAAGTACGGGGAGACGTTTTACGACCATCACACGGCAATACAAGATTGCTATTATGATAGTTAATCAAATCTGTAAGAAGGTCCTTTTGAAGCATAGAATGCAACCATAGAAATAATAATAGACTAGGTGTGGTTGGAACTGTTAATGAGAGGTAATGGAAAATGCACCCTCACGCCTCCTAGCACCCGCGTAAGCGGATATTAAAAGATTTTGAATGAACTCATGGCACCATTTCAACAACAATTCTAAAAGCAATTATTTTGTAATCATATATTTTGCACAAACAAACATAAGCTTTTATAGCACATAAAATCGGGACTGCATGTATGTATTTGTATTTTATCGTTACTGTTATGTGTGAAAAGACTCCATCTGACGGGAGTAATTTTTAAATACTTGTTTTATAATATCAGAACACGGCGAAGGTTAAATTTGTGGTTTGTTGCCAGTAAACTAGTTAAATCAACCTAACTGTGACCGTTTCAAGTTTGCCTTCCTCATGTATGTTTGTGTCTGTTTAATATTTTTGTGGTTTTATTATTACACTCATTTTTATTGTGTATACATATACTCAGTTGGTGTGCATGAACATACATTTACACGTTCACCTAGCTGTTTCCATGTGGAATACTGTATGGGTGGTTGCGTTCTTTTATTGTCGCTTCTCCTGCAGGACTTCTGTCCTTGATACGTTTTATTTTCTTTCTTTCATTTCTTTTTTTTTTTTGCTTCTAGCTGAAATCGTAAAATGCAGTTCCGTATTGTTATAAACTAGTATATTTCTGTGAATTTAGAGACATTCTGAACAACAATTATACGTAGATACTATTCTAACACCATGTCATATAATTTACAGTTATAAAATATTCAACGAGTGTTACAGCTATGAATATTCAAATCATGCACCATATAATGGAATAACTCGGTAATAAAATAGAGATAGGAGATCATTTTATTATCTTTCTATCATTTCTGTTAAGTATCTCTACAGATCATTACATTAATGGAAAGCATTGCTCTCGTCAAATGGTAAAATATCAGTAACGTGAAGACGTCTTTTCAAAATATCAGTAACGTGAAGACGTCGCTGCAAAATATCAGAAACGTGAAGACGTCTTTTCAAAATACCAGTGACGTGAAGATGTCTTTGCAAAATATCAGTAAAGTTAAGACGTCTTTTCAAAATATCAGTAACGTGAAGACGTCTTTTGACGGTGCATCATGGGTATTAATTGAATATATATAAATATTTCATTATGATATGGTATGGGCAGAAATATGCTTTAAGGTATTTTAAAATAAATACGGTATTTCCGTTATATGAGAAAATGGTTATTACTCAGTTGAAAATGGCTATTACTCAGTTGATAACAGACACTAATTCACATTGATGCAACAATTCAAGCCAGTATATTATACGTACGTGCAATATAACACGTGGATAAATATTGCATCCCGACAATATTCGATGACTATCGATATATCATAGAATAAGCCGCCGGGGGAGGATCAATCAAATGCACATAAATTATTTTTGTCCATTTACTTGGAAAGATGTCTGATGAAAATTGTCTACAGACACATATTATTTCGTGATGAACATATATAAGTATGATTAATTATATATCCTATAATTATATGCACGGGCGATGTGAGGCGTAAAACATAAAACATATAATCTTATTACAAAAGGAAAGTAATGTACTGGAAAATGAAATTATTTGAAGTATGACGTAAACGTACGTGTTATTTGTGGAAAAATATCTAACTTCGATACCGGAATACGTCATGATGACGTGAAACATTGACTTGCTGAGCTAAGAAAGCTCCAAACACTTTCAAAACTTGACGTATGAATTAATAATGTAACAGACAGTACATGATTGACCGCTGCTTAAAAGCTTCATGAGATGTGTTGCACTGTGGCATTAAGGTTAACCGTGTAGTTGACATACCCTAAGTATATATTTCTGTAATGATTTTCTAAAAGGACGATCTGCCGATTTTGTTTACGGCTATGACTATGTACGTTCTTGATATTGTTCAAAACTAGAACTATTTTTATGGCAAAATTAGAAAGCTCAGGATTTGTATTCGTTAAAACTACAAGTCCGAAATCTCGTCTTGGACTTCAAAATGCAAAAATTTCTTTTGCTTTGTCATTGTTGTTAGATAGCACGCATTGTAATGAAACTGTACCAATGTTCATTCTGAAGCTACACACGTTACAGCAAAATTTCATCAACATTTTTGTGCTATAATCAAAGTTATGGCAATCTGAATGTTTGATTTTCTTAGGTGTTAGTCTCTGACGTTGACAAGTACGAGCCCAGACGTATCAAATTTCATCCGGTAAAAAATTGGCATATGGACAATTTCAAACAATAGTGGTATAGAAAGTCAATGATAACCTTGATGCAATTGTATTGAATTCTTAAGTTTCTCGATAACATGTTTTGGTATACTACACTCTTGTGTTAAAACAGTATTTCAGCTTCCAATTATGCCTAGACGAAAGCATTATTTGTCTGGTTTATTGAACACCTTCTCGTCCTAAGCATTGCCACTTTCTTCCATTTGGAATAAAGAAGTCTGCGTCCGGTGAACCTGTTTCAATATTTTTCACATCAACAGTTTTGTTTTGAAAGGTGTCTGGACTGATGTTGCGTTGGCTGTTGACTAATTGGTATCTGATCATTGTACAGAGTGTTTCAAATGGAGAATACGCGAGAAAGTTATGCATTTTTGCTTTCAGTACTGGAGTAGTGAGTACTTTAATGGCATCAATTGTTTAAAACGGTCATAGTTTAGTTTTGCATGACGTGCATAATTGTCTTTATCACAAGTGCTAAATTGTTTGTATTTATCCCTGTATAGATATCATTGCCATCAAGCCAGTATTGTACAAGAGGTCAAATAAGTGTAATTTTCAGTACAAGTTGAATATAACGCTTTTGACAATCATAATTCAGTACGTAAACAAAACGAATGTTTCTTTCTATTTATCAAATAAGTGAGAATAAAAATTAAACAGCCGACGTTGAAGGTGTCATTATAAACTAGGTACACATAAATATCAATGCTGCCAAAAGTTGTACTTGAAAGTTTGGAAGTTAAAAATAACAAATATAAATAAATCAATCAATATTGTACATTTTGTTTTAAAAAGTATCCGATACTCATTATACATTTTTTCCATAATTACAATGAATACTAACATGACTAATTATGAATATTTACACCAAATGTTTAAAGCACGTTTTATTTTATGCAAACTAATGAAATACTGTATTATATCAGTTAAATATTTTAATCTCATCACTCACACTGTGAAAATATGAAATCTATATTTTCACACTGTGAGAGATATAGCCCCGCTCCCTCATTACATTGTGTATGAATTTTAAATTATTTGCTTAAAACAGGATGAAAACTGTAGTCGCACTTTGTTCTTTATAGTATATTTCTCGATTCAAATTATTTTACTTAAAGAGAATTTCATACCGTTATGCAGTAAAAAATAAAACAAAATGGAACTTTATGTTGCATGCGTCTTTATAACGTCACAGCACGTCTGACGTCATGTCTGTTTACGCGCGTCTGTTTCTCGCGCTGAGATTAAAACAGTTGCAAAATGCACATCTCAACGTAATTGAGCATAAAATAAAAAAAATTTGTTTCTTTTTCGTGAATATTGAATATATCTCACCTCGAAGTGAGAAATTTTTCACATTTTCACGAGCGAGCGAAATTTTCTCACTTCTCAGTGAGATATATTCCATATTCACTCAAAACAAACAAATATCCTCTATATATTAACTCAACGCGACAGTATATAACTGATTCATTTAACACATTCCCTCACTTTTTAATAACCTTTCGTGATTCTAAATCACCATCCACTAAAATAATCCGTCTTAATTTTTGTTATTCTATAACCTTACTAACTATTTATGTTAAGGTGCCTGATAACATTTCATCATTTTTACTTTACTAGAATCTTCAAAAGTTTTGTGCCCAGCTGTGTTCCTGTAAACAAATGTATGTTTGTTTCGTCTACTTAGTCTGTTTTATTTATTTTGTCAAGGTATTTTAGTTTGCATTACTACTATGTATTCCATCAATTTTGGAGTGTTCTGATTTAACTTTTATATCGTTTTTATTACTTTCAAAATATAAATGTTTTCTGCTTTGGAAAGTTTTTTTTAGTTTATTAAACAGGTGAAGCAAAACTGACCACAATTTGTTTTACTACAACATACAGGTCACGTTAAGGATGATAAACTCATGCCCATCATATTATTGTAACAAGTATTACAGCTAGATGTGCCCGCTGTACTCAAAATACCGCCTGTCTTCAAATTAAGTTTTGTTCACCATACAAAGAGGTCATAAAATTCAAACAAAGTCACTCTCCAAGATTATGTGATACGATTCCCAAAAGCAGGAGGCACTTCTTAATGCAGTAAGCCTTGCTGTAAATATTTATGATGTTAAGACATTGTTCTTTTCTATTTCTAGTTATAAGCTCGATAATCAGTTTTGAATGATCTCGTTAGCAATGTAAAAGACTAAGTTTACATAGTTTTGTATACTTTCATGATATCAATCTCCAAGATGTTTGCAATAACATGTCATAAAGCGGTATACGCTAGCTTAAATATTGCTATGTCTGGGGTATATCACAAGGTGGAATAAAACGTTATGTGTCATAGGACGTTTGTGATGGTGAAATGAACTGGATAGTTTTTCACCGCATTTGTGCATATACAGTTCCGTTCACTTGACTAAACAATAAAATAAATGCACGCACGTGCGGAGTCAAACAGAGCGCACATAATTGTGATAAAATATTACATCTCACGTTTTGCCAGGCTCATTTCTCTATACTTATAAAAATGTCCTCTGCAATGAAATGGTCTACTTCAAACAACTTTCTTCGCTTAGGTTTTATGCGAAGTCTAGTATCAAGTTTCGGCTAATAACTTTAGCTGAAATAATTACGTCAAACACGTTTCTAAGTATTACTCTATCAAAGACATTTTGCTTTATTAAGAGTCGATAATACTAAACAATCTGCAATACAAAGACCGCCTTGGGGAACTTTTCTTTCATTATATTCTAATGTTCAGGTCCATAACCTTCGTTGAACTTGTTAAGTCAGAAAATCTTGTCAATGCGGACAGCATCTATTCAGGTCATTGTTAGAGAATAATCACTCCATGCATAATTTCGTCATTTCATCATATATTTTGTTCTCTGCTCCAAACGCTTCCATATTGTCAAATTTAAAACGTCAGTTATTGCAGAAGAGCTTTATGCACACACTGTCTTATGTACACTGCACAAAAAATTAAAGTATATATGAATTTGTCATAAATGATATAACTGCCCGCCGTTACGTGACTGAAATACTGTTGAAAAACGGCGTTAAACCCAAAAAAAAGAAAAAAAAAGAAAAAACATAAATGATATAACAAAATCAATCTAAATTTCGTAATACTTATCCACTTAATTTTCTTTACTCTGAGAAGAGCCTTAACAACAGCCTACTAACCCGTGATAACCAAATGAAATCTCAACAAAGTATAAATGAGTGTTTTAAAAACTGACCAAATTGAAACGTGATTTAGCGAGGAAACAACCACTTACAATTCCATTGTTTGAGATGTCTTTCATCTTTTTTAACAGTTATAGAGCATTTGGACCTGTAAATAGATGAAGCTGCATTTGGCGGGGGGCAATGTGGCGATTTTCTTATTGTATCGTAAATTTTGTTTATCTGCATATGATGTTGCAATGTATATACTTTTTACGAGTATTATATGGAAAATTGTCTGTTCATCAACACATAATAGAATCACTGTTGCTATCAGAACTACAGATTTGCGAAAGATATAATGTGTTTAACCTTTAGCCTGCTGGTGGCAAGTGATTCTGCCTTTGCGACCAGTGCAGACCAAGATCAGCCTACCAGGTCTGCACTGTTCGCTAGTCAGTCAGTAAATTTTCAGTAAACACCCCTTCGAATAATAAATGGTATTGCCAAAATTGAAAGATGGACCAGTCCATTCTAGAAATTTAGCAGGGTAAACGTTAAGTATGTATGCAGTATACGTTATAACGTTTTCAATTGCATGTACTTATAGAAACGAGAAAAAAACTACAATACTTCAATTCTTCAGTCAGTAAACTTCAATTGGGTACATCCACATAATAATATCTTCTTTAGAAAAGTTTCAATATCATTAATATCATTGTGAGTAACCAATAAGTTTCTTTGATTAAAATTAATCTGTAGGTCATTTGTTTTCTCAAACAACCATATCCGTTACATTTTAATTCGCGAACATGCATTAGTCATAAATATACTTTTTACACTTGTATCAAGTGCACATACAATTATATTTTGCATATTCAACGGACTGCTGTTGTAACAGTGAATCTATCATACTACAAGCTAGTTTCTCTATTTAATTTATATTTTATACAGTATGACAATATCAGTGTAACGAAAACTGTAATTCTGTTGTCACCCAAGTACGAGCGTTCTATATGTACTGCTTTACTTTGTGCAAAAGTATTTGTCTAAAGAGATAGACGAGTTGAGGATTTTTAATTTTCAACACATAATGGTTTTCGTCTGCTATTATTTATCAAATACTTGTACATATTTCTTACGTATTTTGATTACTCATTTCAAGTAATAATTTTCAGTATGTATGACAATATTTAATAAACCTAAGGAATATACGAAACAATGCACACAAATTTAGTTATCATAGTTTATAATCATTATTTCTTCAATGGTTGTTTAGCTTTAGAAGTTTAGGGGATTGAAACCTTATTATATTTCGCATACTTAACTTTGCGAAAAACGATTAAATCTGGCAAGTTTTTATATCAGATATACATGTATGTTTAAGTTGACAAAGCACGAACAATGAAAAAAAGGCAGATATTAAGCAGTTAGGTTTGTATAAATGCCATTCACACTAAATACGTTAACGAAAATTAGTCACTAGATTGAATAGACCCGGTAGACATGAATACAAATTATCTGTTTTTGACATAGATAATCTGATTATAGTAATGATATGTTTAACAATAAGCTTACAAATACCAATAGTAAAGTATATAACTCTACAATATTTGAGGAATATATACATGTGTATACACTGTACGTTTTAACAGTAAAATAAACATTATACTATTCTGTGTGTGCCTGTGTTTAAAAGAAACTGTATGTATAAGAAGTGAAACGTACTGAGTAAAAAGTATTAAATAAGAACCACTGAATCATCGTTTCTCAGATAAACAGAATTTAAGTCCATTAACGTCACAAATAACACGCATATCGTCTGTCTAAACCAATGACGAATGATCATAAACATGCATCATCTCATAACGTCATCTCTTAAATTAGCTATATGTAAAATACATAACGCTCAAATGAAGTAATTAATGTAGTCTAGAATAAGTTTTATCCACAGCACATATTTATTGAAATTAAAATTATCTGCTTGCTAGTAATAATGGGTCGAAATTACAATTGATGGTTTACCCGTAAATAACAACGAAACCCCGAAAGAGAGGATCGATCCCAGACTGAAGTAAAAAGATTTTAAAAATGCTTTTTGTTCACTTGTTTTCTCAAGTGCTAAGACTGCTTTTATTCTACGTTCTGTAGTTTGGTTTGTTATGGAGTTGTCCATATGAGGGATGTTAACTTTTACCATGAGACTCAACCGACTGAGATATTATAAAAACAAATCTTAGATAATGTTCTGTCTGCCTTTAAGTTGTCAAAATAGAAAGACTGAGAATTCTAGACCACTACACGTACCTTACGTGCAGATATTTCGAAATATTTTATCGGTATGCTCGCCATACTTAAATTTTAATTTTCAATTTGTTTTATAAAATTTGAATGTGTACAGCTTATTTCTTTTGGCAATTGAAATGAGTTTGTTTTT
Organism: Mercenaria mercenaria; assembly: GCF_021730395.1. Taxonomy (NCBI): domain Eukaryota; kingdom Metazoa; phylum Mollusca; class Bivalvia; order Venerida; family Veneridae; genus Mercenaria; species Mercenaria mercenaria. The sequence continues at coordinate 9,309,485 of NC_069372.1, forward strand.
ATTCAGCTCAGAAGTTTACTGAAATACCGAGTGAAAGGTTACACATACCCGCACTCGTCAGGTGTAAACCCTTACCCTCTCTTCAATATATGCCCCCCTTCACGAATTCAGAACATCAGTGAATCAATTAACCTTTCGAGGCGAATTTATTTAAGGGGATGTTGTTAAATATAGGTAAATAATGGAATGGCCACCTGCAATTAATTTGGACAGTTCTGAGGTTTGTAGATGTAACCTTCCAGTAAGGTATGTAAAATTTGCCGAAAAATTATTATACTTATCGTTGTATAATCAAAAAGACTTGTCTAGAACTATTTAATGCTTTTTCTAAATTCTAAATAATACATTTCGAACAATTTTGCTCACACGTTATTATAGATTTAACCGTTGTAATTCTAAAACAAAAAAATAATGTAAAATGTATTCAATATCATTTGAATTTGGCCATCAGACTAATGTTTGTAAATTAATGGTTCTATATCAAGGTAGTGGACCCGTTAGACAGTCCGGAATTTCTGTTCTATAACGTAGGTATTCTTTCAATTTCTCCGGTATGAACGGAAAACGTAATCGCATGAAATTATTTATTGCCATGATGTTTCCACTGGCTCAATTTTCCCTTTTCTTTAGGACATTCCTAAATATTGGCCATCATGTAAATACGTTTCAATGCAAATATTATTTTTACCTTCTTTTGAACGTTAAAAAATAGGAAAATACAATTATTTTAAAAAGGTCGTGCAGTGCATTACGTATCCACGTTAAAAAATAGAAAAATTCAATTATTTTAAAAGGTCGTGCAGTGCATTACGTATCCACATGGCTAAAAGCTATATCGTACTTTAAATAGAACATTGATAATTCTTTTCAAGATATATCAAACTTAGATTATTTTGACAGAAATTAATAACAAGCAAACGTCAAGGATCGTTTGGGTCTTTTCTAGAAGCTTTTGATTTACAACATAATATCTTAAGTGAATAAATGTTGTTCATATTGTAATAAATATATTATTTTACTTTCAGAATGAAGTTGAAATATCAAAATCAAAGGTCGAAGAAATGACACCGTACTTCGTGCTTGTGTTTAAAATAGTAATTTCGATATTTGAACATGGTATAGCACATGCAAGACCGCTTTGGCACTTATAGAAATATTACCGAGTGATACCTGTTATCAAGCATTTCAATTTATTGACCAATGTTATCAACCGATAATCACTCCTTTACATCTCTTTTTAAATTGTTCTTCACGTTTTATAATCGAAGTTATGACTTGACGTTATTTATCCGGATAACATAGAATAATACCTTGGTTAGGCATTCGGGGATCGTAAAACATGTCACGAACACCCTCCTGAAAAATCCGCAAGATGTGTTTAATTTCATAAATATACTTGTGCTATATTATTCTCAAAAAGACAGTTTAGCGCTTTCTGCTCTAAAAGAGATTTGAAGTTATGTCTTACTTCCTATGAACAAATACAATTAGTGAAACGGCTACTGACCATTTGTGTGTAGTCTGGCTGATATCTATGTTACATAATAATTACTTAATATTACTACACAAATTTGGGAATGCATATGTCTATTGCCCGCAGGCAAAATATCTGATGCAATAAAACAGTAGTTGAATCGAAGGCACTTTAGAACTATCGCTGAAGATATAAAAGTATTATCACAAAAACAAATATTTTTCAACTCGCTACAGCTGAAAGCGTTGTTCAACGTTGTTCTATAATTATCCGTGTATGGTTTTACACGCATTTGCGTTTGTAAGTATACTGTATATTATGTTGTTCAACGTTGTTCTATAATCATCCGTGTATGGTTTTACACGCATTTGCGTTTGTAAGTATACTGTATATTATGTTGTGACTGAGAATCAATGTGTTCAATGTTTTACAACGTTGGTCTTGTTATGTACAATGCAAATATATCATACAAGAAAAGTACACATCACGTGCTACGACGTCATACTTCTTTCATGGCGTTCTTTACGTCTCGTCTCTAAATGCCTTTTATATCTTACTTAAAAGCATTGTTAGTCTTGAAATAATATATATAGTTTCTTCAAATTTTCAGACTTGAAAAGTAAATGAATGTTTTTCATGAATATTTTATTATGTCACTTTTTATTTTTTTTGTCAATAATACAGGTTTTGCTATGGAACGGTCCAATTATGCTTAAAAATGATCATTTCGAAGTACATAATTTATGTTATATTTATTTTGTTTTATTACAATGAAATCTATAGGAAAATTGTTTGAAAGCATAGCACGGAACAAAGCCAAACAGCAGAATCTTTAGTAAAAGGTAATGAAATGTGCCACACCTCTCACGCTCTGAATTGTATGGATTCCATCATCCCAAAGGGCAAGTAAATATTATAACACTGGTATATATCTTATGTTTTAGTTGTCAAATATATGAAATGCTTATAAATGCAAACAAGTTAAGTATTACGGAAATGTTATGTTTCTAAAAATGTCATATGGCTCGACGCTACTCAGTGACAAGTAATATTGACCTAAGATAAATATATAACATCATTATTCATGCACAACAAGGCGTTTGTGAGACAGAATTGCTAAGTATTTTTTATTTGTTCACTGAAAATAGTCAAACTAAGCGCATATGTTTCTGCATGCTTTCGACTTAAACCAGCATCTCTGCATATTTGTTTGCGTTCAAATAGTGAGAGTATTCTACTTAAGCTGGTGCATGATGGGTCCTGCACAATCCATTATCTCTCATAAACAGATTCAATCAAACCAAGCCTGCTACAACTTTGATTGGTTGTGTTCTATGCTTCCGAAGACTCCCTCAAAATTTTATTAAATACTCGTTTAGATATTTTATTTCTCAAATGATGATTTCTCAAGTGTATTGGTGCACACTATGGGCAGTATACAATGAATTTATTCGAAAGACCGCTTATAATTGCTTTCTTTTGCTAGTAAATGTAACAAAATCATTACTGACAATAACATAGTATGATGTATATTTTAGTACACGCAATATTGTCATAATTATGTTATGTTATTTCAATGTGCAATAACAAAATATTATGTAATCGGCGATAATGCTTAGATAATATTTCTGCCTGTTCAGTCCTGTTCCTGTAGTTAGCGCGCCTAATTTCTAGATGTGCACTGAAATATCTATTGAGAGAATTCGTTTGATTAACGTTTTCACTCATTTAGAAAACGTTAAGACATATTAATCCAATCAGTTGCAAAAAGTAGCCGATAGTGTGTTTGTTCTGTCTTTAAGTCACACCAATTCATTTTATGTCACCGGGAGACTAGGACAATGTAAAATATTCGGTCACATCACTCATGTAAAACTGAAAATATGACATCAAATACAAACATTATAAAACACACTTTTATCTAATTGACCTTGAAACGTCTAAAATGCATTGTGCTTCTTGTCTCTGGTAGAAACGTTTAATATTTAGAACTAGTAGGTTTCATGTTATTGAATCTTCATGTTTTGATTTTCATGCCATATCAACGTTATGATGTCATATCATATTGTATTATTTCATTTTATCTAAAGTTATTCGATTGGTAAACTATAAGATCAAATGAAAGATTTATAATCAAAACACGAATATTTCGAAAGGCAATGTAACAATATACAGGAGTTAACCTTTAATGAAATGAAAGGTGTAATTGCTTTCATGTTACAAACACATTTTTGATTGAAAGGACTTTTTTCATTTAGACAACTTTTAATCTAACAGTGCCTTGTACTGTTTAGTCTTTATCAATTTCTATCTAATGAGGTTACTAATATTGCAATTATAATAGTGAAACACATAGAGGAGGGCACCAGAAATAGTTTTATATATATCAATGTATCAAGTCATATTGCATGGTGATCAATTGTGTGAGTATCGTAGATACAATGAGACGACTTCAACCTTGATATTGTTTACTTCAAATAATTGAACGTTTGTTATTTGTTCACAAACAGTAACTCCGAAATAAACAAATGCATGCGGAAAAGGGTAAATCCTGTTCAAATTGATACTGTGATACTGTTACAAGACTTATAACACAGTCGTATCCAAGTTCCCTGTCTCCAACTCTCCCAGGTGTAGATACCCATCTCATTATCATCTTATAACTGTAGGTATTCATTAATTATCGTCTTATAACTGTAGTTATTCACCTAATTATCGTCTTATAACTGTAGGTATTCACCTAATTATCATCTTATAATTGTAGGTATTCACCTCATTATCATATTATACCTGTAGGTATGCACCTAATTATCATCTTATAACTGTAGGTATTTACCCAATTATCATCTTTTAACTGTAGGTATTCACCAAATTATCATCTTATAACTTAGGATATTCACCTAATTATCATCTTATAACTGTAGGGATTCACCTAATTACCATCTTTTAACTGTAGCTGTCCCCTAATAACATCATTCAAATTCTACACGTTTTACAAAAGGCTGTACGAGTTTTCAAAATTATTTTCAAAAACTGATTTACAAAATGCATACGTTCTCAAAACTTATTACAGCTATTACAAATTACGGAACATTGTACTACATCAAACATGAACATTTAACACCGACTTAACACTTTCTAAAAATAGGTCTTTATCGTTAGATGTCATTTATCGACCTATCTTATGTAGAATTGAAAGATTTGAATTGCTTTTATTCAACTCTCCTTAGCTTTTTACATATCGCAATGTTCGCCCTTCTTAAAAGCACATCCCGTAGGAGCTGTTGGTATTCATTACTGTGCAAACTATTGAAGATTAATATTGTAAAAACAGATTTAAGTTATGGTTTGCTTTTGTATCTACCAGTCTAAACATTGGTATATTTAGTGTTATAATTTTGCTTTGTATACTATGATAAATTGCTAGTATCCTATCCCTGTAAAACTAGAATTATCAAAACTCTGAAAGGCAAGAAAATCGTTTTCTTACAAGTAAACATAATCAATCATGCCTAACAAATATTTCGATATTTCAAATCTTAAATTGCAATTATAAAAAATGCTTATTCATAACGAAGATAGTAGAAAAATACCATCAAACACGAAAACCTATTACAATTTTAATACATTTCTTTTTATTCTCAGCAAATGACATATTTGTCGTGGGCGATGCCCCACAGTGTTGTTTTTTCTTACATGTCTGTTTATCTTGTATGTTAGTTGTATGTGTGTTTGTCTTTTGTACGTGTGTGTCTGCGCTGCAGTGGTTTACGTTGTAGGAATACTGCATTTAAGGAACGTAGCTTTCCCTGTTGAATATTCATCCTTTCCCACACCTTCCCCCGATATCCGACCCTTTTATCTACCCCTTACCACCCCTACCACCATTTTTTTGTATTTTGCATATTTTTTTAATGTACTTGCTGTTGGATTTTTGAAGCAACAAGTATACAATATTTTTTGGTTACAGCTTCTTTTTGTTGTGGGCCTACCTTGCGATGCATGGCTTTACGGCTGTGTTTGGGGTGCTCTGTGCTTCCGGGAAATCTACCCTTGCCTTTTATCTTTTTTTAGAACAGTATTATATCATAAGATATCTTATCTAGCCTTAATTAATGAAAACCGTTAACATTTTTATTGAAATCAAGCTTATTGCTAATAAGGTTTACATATCTGTTGATATATATTAAGTAATGCAGTTTGGTTTATAGTTCTAGCGGTTATTAGTTTTTGTTTATATATATTACTAATAACAATTTAAAATTACTTGAAATCAGAAAGGTTTATTACACAAGTTTTATCTAAAGATGACATCCATGTATTTATATCGTTCGATATAGAAAATATTCAATGTTTAAGAAAAGTGTAGTGTTACATGATATGCTCTCCGAACTCAACTCACCTGACCCGAATTCCCATGGTTTTATTTTTTTACAGACATTTGAAAGGAAAATTTTACATACAAACATCTGCTCTAAAATAGATTGAAGATAAACGAAAAACGCTAAGAATAACCATGGAAATACTTGCGTATAATTGGAAATTCTAAAGGGCAAGAGCGTAATATTCTGTAAAATCAAAACAGTTTGAAATGTTATATATTTTCAATACTGTAAGATCAATATAAGCGTTTTATACATAAAATTTAATTTCAAAGTCTGCATAATAGCACCGGCAATTTACCGTTGGTTTTAGAATTGTTTATTTTGAGTATAAGAAATGTTAACAAATTAGACCCTGTATGATCGGTATTCATTTTGTCCAGAATATATGACATTAATCATTATTTCATATGGTGGCCTAACATCATTTGTCAAAATTAAATATAATGAAGCCAAGATTAGGAAAACGGAAACACACATTATACCAAATGTAAATTGTGATTAGAACCAGTAACGTTTCTACTTTTCTAAAGATTTAAGATTAAAACAAATATTTTGACACTTGAAATCTATTCTTTTTAAATTGTCACAAAATTAGCTAGACATTTCTCAAAACTAAGTAATTCATTTATCATATTATAGAACATACGTACGTAAACAACTATGGGAATTTTCAATAAAATGAACTTTTTAGTGTCATCTGACTTGTAATTTTCCCACACAATCCTATAATGTAAGCTTGCTTGAGGAAGTTGTAAATTATTCAAGCCGAACTCAAGAAAATAATGTAAATGACTGGCCTAATTGCGCCGTGTTGAATTGAAAAATCGTAGTTAAATGTAATTACACATAGAACGATGTTTTATCAAACGTCCAAAATTACCTTTAACTATGTTATCAGATGTAAACAAATGATTACAATGGAACATAAATTAGCTTGTCAAAAGAGAAGACATAAATTGAACAAAGAATGGAATGTGTCTCTGTTAGGTAAGTAATGAACAGCATTGTAAATATCGATAACCATATTTGTTGACATATTACTTGTTTACACACCTTAATATTTAAGCATTTTGCATTGATTAAAAGGCAGTCACGTGACGACCCCTTATATCTTTGTGGAAGGAACAGTAGATTTTCATGTCGATCTAAGCTATAAATAAGTGGTCGATAAAGATATAGAGAATATTAGGTTACTGTCTGATAAATTTAAATTTATTAGGCGAGTTGAAGAAAATGTATTAGGCGAGGCTCTGCCGAGCCTTATAAATTTAAATTTTTTCAGACAGTAATCTAATATTCTATTTATCCTACCTGCTCAGAAAATTGGGAAAAGGTCGTTGGAAAGAGCAACAGCGTGCAGACTTGACGTCATATAATATGACGTTTGCAAGTGTAATTCTGTTTGTGGAAAATTGAAAAAATGTAATAATTTTTTTTGTTTCTGGATAAAAACTTGTGATTTTACCACTTATTTTCTTAGTTAGAACATTTCCAAAACAATAATAACAGTTTCAATGAAAAAATTCGGAAAAAAATATGTTTTCAAAATTTCCGACTGAAGTGCTGTAAAAGTTAAAAATAGCAATAACTTTTTTTGTTTCAGGATAAAAACCTTTGATTTGACCACTCATTTTCTAAGTTCAGATATTTCCAATACAATGGTGATGATTTAAATGCAAAATTTTGATAAAATATGTGATTTCAAAAGTTCCCGCAAAAGTGATATCTTGACACTGACTGGATAAAGCAAAGTTTATTAGGCAGACCGACTTTGTGCTATATCTTGTATGATGGTAGGATAAATCAATTTTAGGCTTTCTAAGAGACTCTCCACGGAAACATCTGGGTTACTTATGATAAATATGGGGACTGAGCTGACGCCTCGCCCCCACCCTCATTTATCATACTCACCAAATATTTCAGTGGAGGGGCGCTAACAATCCCAATAAGTAATAGCATTGTTCCTCCTATTTACTTTAACTTTTTTACTTAAGTGTATATGATAAAATGACAGCGACTATTTATCATATATACATTCAAGTCTATTGTGATGCTAACTTATTACGAACACATACACGGATTAGAACAGTAAGTACATTTATCCCGCTCGTTCGATATATACGCTGTATTGTTACATTTATAATAAGAGGAAACCTACTCTGGTTGCCAAGGTAACGTGCATTTCTTACAATGATTATTTGATTATATGTTGCTCTCAAGTCTGCAAAGGAAATATGTAATGTGGTTATTAATTATCTCCATTCGCCAAACAGGCCAATGCTAATCAAATTAGAGTTGTCTGCTTCTACTTGTATACCAGAGATATTCAATTTTTACTCTTATATCATATGAGCAGTTATTCTGTTTTATTGTGCCCGCTAAATACTTGTTATCATTACATCAGTTGATTAATTTATAATCAAAACACGAATATGTCGAAAGGCAATGTAACAATATACAGGAGTTAACCTTTAAATTCAATGAAACGAAAATTTGGAAAATTGTTTAAAAACAACAATCGGACAATACACCTAGCCTTAAATATATTCTCGAGAATTTAGTTTGTGTTTCGTATTTCAATTTAATGTCGAACTGAATATGAAGTATATAATAATATTATATGTATTATGCCCTATTTACATGTACATACGCTAGCATAAGATCAGTGCAGGCTGATCATGTTCTGCACTGTTCGCTACTATCAGTAAATTTTCAGCGAATACCCCTTCAAATGATAAATGGTATAGCCTAAATTGAATGATGGACCAGTCCATTCTAGAAATTTAGCAGGGTAAGTGTTAAAATGATTTACCGTATTTACCGCAAAGCTGACATTTATAAACCCTAGTTAATATAAGACATTGAACTTAACCAAAGTTCACTGAATTATTCATTATATCCTTTGAAACCTATCAACAAAGTAATTTATAACGGCATCAGACCGGATATAAACGCTATTATTAAAGAACGAGTACGATAAGAGTTTATTACATCGAGATAAATACCTTCTCAATGACCTTTACTGAAACAGGAATTTATGTAGGCATTAAATCAGTTAAAAACCCCCATTAATATCAGACGAAACGATATATTTAGTATATATTATATTTAAACAAAGAAGTATATCCGACATGTAACTTAAGAAACATAATGTTTCTGCATCATAATAATGTTACTTATTTTGTTACAGTACATCATACTTTAGAAAAAGTATATATATCTCTTATATTATATTTTAGAAAATAAAACAATATGCAATAAAATTGGTTTTGGAAATAAGCAGTGTGTATGAGTCACAATAGGAGAGTATCTGGTTTCATAATATACGGACTTCTTTGTTACAATACAACAAGGAAACAAAGTATTTCCTGTAGAAATTCAAACGTCTTGTTTTTTTATGGATATTCGATTTCTAAATATAGATCGTCTATTTCTAAATAGTTTGTGACTAAACAAACATTGAATCACTAGCAAAAATATCAATCACAAGACCTATTGTTAAGAGTGAATGATAAGTTTCGTATGAGAACTGCCTTTGATTTGAAAGTATATTAAATAACTCACATTTAGCAGAAAGGCATAATTTTCGTATTATTTAAAGACTTACGCTTTGTCAACGCAAATCATCAGCAGGAAAAATAGCAAAATAGTTCATTCTTTAATTTGTACTGTTTAAAGCCAGGAGTCATTTTAATTGAAAGATTAAAGTATTTTATTTTCAATGGATATTGCCTTGAATATACATCATATAACATTTTATCCAATTTTGTAAAATATGTATTTATACATTTTATGTTCTTTGAAGGTGATAATATGTTCTTTAAAAAAAACTTTGTGATTGCTTATTTTAAATAGCTTTTGTTCAGTTAGGACAGACCAGGTTATTTTATATACCTATTAATTTTGGTCAGAATTACAGTATGTACTTAATAAACGAAAACAACAACTTGTTTGCAGCTCCTTTACGGATACGGGAAATCATTCAATAGAAATGACGTAATAATAGACCCAAGGAGTTCCATGCGTCAGCGATCCAGATTAATTTTCTGTATTAGATCTGTTGGTCTGAAATTATAGTCAGGTACACTAGAAATAGGTATATGTATATTATGTAATAAAAGAGTCATTAAAGAAACGACTTGATCTGCAATATGTTACATTCAGTTCGAGTGGAATTTGCCAGGCCTGGATTCCAAGAGGCGCTTGCGAGGTACTGCTATAATAACCCTATGATATTGTCATTTTCGTCAGTGGTTGGTTACAAAATGTTTGATGTTTTGTTTTGTTGAGTTTAACGTCGCAAAAACACTATTATAGCTCATATGGCCACTTTTCAGCTTTGGTGCTGGAGGAAGACCCAAGATGTCCCTCCGTGCATTGTTTTATCACGTGCACCTTGGGAGAACCACCGACCTTCCGTAAGCCAGCTGGATTATTACCTCACATGAAGAATTCAACTCTCCTCATGAGGCTCGAACATTTATCGGTGAGGGGTAAGTGACCTCAACCACTCGGCCACGGAGGCCCCCTGGTTACATAATGAGATTGTTTTCCTTCTGTGCACATTGAGTTTTATTATTGTGCACATTAAATATTATTTTCATCGGCTTGGCCTCATTCATTTTTGTGTATATATGTATGTGCATGTAGACGATAAGAGGAACCAAATTTAAACAACTTCATTTATTTTGGATACATAAGTATATACTAAAATATAAAAAATAAGAGCAAAATCTCCTCAGATATGATATGTCATTTAACTTGTATAATTGTTTGACACTAGACCACATCATTTGCCCCTCCCACAACATCCATCTTGTGTAGCACATGTATTCATAATTTCTCGCAAAATGACTATTTTGAGCAAGGGGGTGTTTGTATCGTTGTGGTGCAATGTTTTTTTTTAAACTATATAACAGTAATTGTAATTAATTTGGCCTTAACATTACCTCTTAGTCATTTGCTTTTTTAAAACATTTTCAGGTTCTAGAGCCTTTTTTGTTATGATAAAATTAACAGAATTCCCGCACAAATTATTTTTGGATGTCATTATGCAAATTCATATTACAAGTGGCACATGTTCTCACTGTACACCCAGTTAATGTTCTAAATGATGTATAAAAATGATAACGATTTTGACAGGTAAATATTCTTACAATTTTGAACGATAATGTTGTTTGATTTTCAAACCATACTATTGATCTGTACTTAACTGCGTATATTTATTTTCCAGACAATTCGTATAATGAAAGCATTTATTTCCAAAATTTATATAGCACAAGTTATTACCAAATGATGTTAATTTTATCACACAGCTTAATGGAAATCAACTCTTCCGCGTCAACGTCATTATAGAGGTATTGATAACTTTGTAATCAAGCCGGCACAGCATTATCATCGTCTATTCAACAATTTTGATAAATACAGATACTCAAGTGAACGAACGTTAGATTAACACTGAAGTAACTGAGAGAAAGATAGAGGGAAAGGACATAACAATGTGCAATGTGTTGTTGTTACAAATTCATTTAATATACGAGTAGTTGCAGTACATATATGTAACGTAAATATATGCAGCTCTAATTTTGTATCAATAAAGCGCTATTTGACATCAATTCCCACACTTCTGGTTGAGTTGCGCAAATAGAATTTTATATTCTAACTTAAATATCTATTAACATAACTTGCTTCGCTATCAAAAACATTCGAGGTAATTTTCTTATAATATAATTATGCCAGCATCAGCATGCATCTTAGTAGTAACCATGAATACGAATCAGTGAAATACTTTTCTGAAATTGTTTCATAGGATTACATTATCTTTTACTAGTTTCCATACATAACATGTGAACCCTGCTTAGAAACGCACATCGTGAGTAAAGCCCCGACAGAGCTTTATGTTAAGTGTGTTTGTTGAAGACAGTGTTTACCAATGCATGAACACCAGAAAAAAAATCATTATTATTCCTAGTAAAGATGTTTACGCAAAGATCTTTAATTTTTTCCTAATACTTCTTTCCGCATCAACCATTTTGAAAACAACATATTACCAGATTTGGGATTTTAACCATAATCATCGGGTAGGAAATAATCTAACTATGGATTAACTAATATGTTCTTCGGAAATAAGAAAATTATCGCCCAAAATCTAACAGGAAAAGCCACATTCATAAAACACAGTCACTCATACAGCACACAATATGTAAGTGAGGGTAAGTGCAACTGCTCACACGTACACAGTGATTGTGCACATGTACACAAACGAGTCTGACAATATGCATACTTTCATAGATGTTGTAAAAATGCATGTTTTGTTCAACTTTTTACCTACAATGCCGTTTCGATTTTGGAGGTTTATGCATTATATTTTCATAGGCATTTTAGTTGAGTGGGCAGTTTTGATAATTCCGCTATCATATGAAATATACATCTGTGTAAAGAATATGTGAGCAGCACCATGAGAAAACCAACATAGTACGTTTTCGACAAGCATGGATCCAGACCAGCCTGAGCATCCGCGCAGTCTGGTCAGGATCCATGCAGTTCGCTAGCGGTTTCTCTAATTTCAACAGGCTTTGAAAGCGAACAGCATTTATCCTGACTATGCACTATGTTGGTTTTCTCATGGCGCTGCTCAATTATGCTCAAACCAGCGTTACGGCTTTTCGACCAGCAAGGATACAGATCAGTGCACATCTATATCCTTTGTTTAACACCGACATCCATTCTTTTATCAGTTTCAGCACTTGTAACTCATATAAAACGAAAGTATAATTTAATAGCAAGAAACAAGGATGTAACAAACAGACACCGACACTCATTATGAAGGAACACATCAGGATACCGCATTGAAACGGTAAGTGGCTAAACCCGCACTGGATAGTTTAAAACTAGTTTATTGGTACCAAACCCTCCCTATGTATTACTCTCTCACAGGTGAATCTCTTACACACATGGCAGAAACTACAGGAATACATTGTAAATATTGCCATGTAAAGATATGCAACACAAAACCTATGGAAGCCGACGATATTTGTTTATAGCAATTAAATGATTCAAACTCCTTGTGCGTGTAATATTTCACCATTCCTGAATTATTATTAAGCTGCAGGGTTTTGTTAACCCTTGGCTATCTTGTCCAGTGTTGATGAATGTATACATAAGATAAGCTGAGTTATGACTTGTTCATAGATTTTGATCGTGTAGACAGCAACATTGGATGTTTTTATCATAATTAATGAGTCATCTGCGTGATGGAGTTGACAATGTCCTAGTCAGTCTGATTAAGTTTTACTAAGAGTAGGGGATGGGTTGGGTGCTGTTATTTTCATTTTATCATTTTGATTGCTAATGATATAAATATATGCAAGTTATGTATATACGTCCATTTTACAAATACATCAACTCCACAGTTAATCTGAAGACAACAAAAGAATTCCATGATGATTTCTCCCACTCTGTCTTATTGAAATTAGTTCAACTTGTGAATGATTCCAAAAGAAGAACATTGAAACTAATAACTTCTTTAACAAGTCATAAATCTAGCTTATCTTACAAGAACTTCAGATTTATATAGATAAGGCATTTTAATGTATAGTTTCTAAAGTGTAATAAATTAAAGCATAAATTAATAGATATGTAAATATATCAATGAATAAACAAATCTATAAAAAAATGAGAAACACAAACTTTGTAAAGTAAATTTTAAGATCTTCCTCATTTAGAACTACAATGATGTGCATTATGTGACAGAAATATACTATAGCATATATTACATTTTTATTTATTTTAATATTCCCGATTTTCCAATTTTGAATATAAGTGCTAGAGTTTATATAAATATAATGGAACAAAATCGTTCCAGATATATCACTACGCACACAAATGTTTAAGAAAAAATGTGAACGCCTTTCGAACCCAAGACAGACTATAGAACATAAACCAAGCACCAGTAACACTTATAATAAATGAAACATTAGACAAAAACTGTTAACAAATAAACATCGACAAAACGAATTCATTCGTGTGTAATTGAAATTAAAAACGATTAAAGATGGTTCAAAAATAACTTCAGGGGAATAGCATGCAATTTCTCGAAGGTCATTCAGTTGCTATCAAAAGTACATTCATCATATACACTTGTTAATGACATATTAGTTTTCGACCAATAGAATGAAACAAACAGAAACCTCTTTTCACATGATTATTACTTGTTAACCACTGTCACCACAGGCAAATTGAATATTTTTTAGATATTTTCCCTTTCATGTAGGAAGTGTTTTATATAAAATAATACAACATATTTACTTAAATATGTTAAGTAGCGTCCAGTGTACATAGACTTAACATGCCGCCGCTGTTCTTCGAAAACCGTCGTATGTCAAATAAAGCAGGAAAACTCGTGTATTTAAACGGTAAAATTAAGTGTTCTGCACTAAAGTAAACTATGATAAAATGCCATTGAATCAAAAGACTACAAAACTAATATTTACGGTATCTGAAGCAGGCATTTGAAAAACATATACAAATCTTTTAAAACTACCATGTTATGTTTTTAGATAATATGTAGCCGTCAATTTCTATCTATAGTTTATTGTTATCATAAATATATATTTTCGTTTCATGTATACAGTACAATGAAGTGATTGTCTCTAGCGTACCGTCTAACCCCCTTGTCATTTTATTTCTTCACGTAGGTATATGTAATTAGCCATAAATATAAAACGACTACAACAAACCGCCTATTCTTTCAGTTGTAATTTGCACTAGCCTAATATGTTTAGCTGCCTTTTTCCCACATGGGACGAAGTGCTTCGCTACATTCAGTGAAAGTTAAATTACAAAATTTGAACATTAATTTTTCTTTTAACTTTGAATAAAACTACTTTGTTCATACTATTACTCAACATTGTCACCTTCCTGTATATAAGAATATAGCTTAGGGCAATTTGCATAGGTAAATAGAGTACAGCTAAGTACGTTATTTACGATAGGACATAATTATATATAACAGATACACTGTACTAAATAGTCTGCCGGAGTGTAAGATATTGATCTATTATCTAGCCAGTGCAAAATAAGTACATGTCAAAACAAGACATCCGTAGATCATGATTAGAATGTAACAATACAATACTGACCTGGTGTTTGGAACGTCAATAACATTACAATGGTGCAGGGGAAGTGTGTGCGTGATTCCTATGAATCCAACCCTATCTACTAGACCGACCAGACATTATTGGTGGTAATACACAACATATTACAACTTATATAAGAATTGAGTACCTTGCTAAAACACTGGCAAATTTATAGATATAAATAGTAACAAAAATGCCTATTAAAATAGTCATCACGGCTGATGAGGGCGCCATAATCATAATGGCCACGGATAACAGGAACATCAGCACGTTCTACGACCAGGTGATATAGAATCGAACCCACGACCTCCCGTACTCAAAGCAGGGGCTCTACTACCGAGGCGTTACAAAAATGTCATGATATGATAAGGGCAGCAATTCAAGTATATATGTATATAAGAACTGCCGAATAACTACGTAAGAATGTACTCAGTAATTTTAATTTTAACTTCAAAGAAGGGATTAGGCCACTTACATTGATATTACGTTTCGTATATTTTCAAATAACTTTCCTTATGTTTTGACTTGAGCCCGACATAATTTAGTGCTGAACTATCAACCGGTCAATAGAACAAATTACAGACAAGCGTATTTTACGAGTCATGTAATAATTGCTCGAAAAAAGGATATCAGGAACTTCTACGATACAGTAATAAATGCTTTACTGCAGTGGGAAGATTTTTCGAGACCACAATGTGTATTAGTGCATAAAGGAAAGACGGGCCATAATATTAAGTTGATTACAAATTTCGTTCAAAAATAAAGAAATGGAGTCATAGTTAATATTGAATTAACACAGCCGAAATGCAGAATTGCAGTTTTAGTTTGTACGTGTGTATTAAATTCATATCTTACACAGGTCCCTTTATTAGGTATGGCATGTGCATAATTTTGATTTTCAATTCCAAGGAGTTTTAATACTCTTTTAAACTGAATAAGATATCTAAGTACAAAGTAATAATTATATTTCCTACAAATAGTCTGTCAAGATAGACATCTTTTAAGAGTGTTATGTTGATTATTTTTAGCATTATGTACAAAGTATGTCGTTACAGTATGACCTTTTTAGTCAAACTAAATAAAACTTTCGAAGTGATATAAAACATAAGATATAATTTCTGTAACAACATCAACACTCCACAGCATCTTTTGCAAAATTAAATATCAGTTTCCACCTACATCTAGTAATCTTAATGCATAGATTATGTGACTGTAAACCAGCAGCTTTATATAATCAAACCGCTGATTTAATGAAAAGAACAACTGCATGTAAATTACTGCAAGTTTCGTAGAAGAAAATACAAACATATATTTACTTCCAAATAAGCTTGATAGATGTGTTCAACAAACTAAGATTGCTTTAATATTGCTTGGTCGCGTTCTATTCCCCTAAAGGATCTACTTATATATTTTATTAATATCACGAAAGCAGGCCTTTTAGTGCCGTAAGGCGGCTGTAGAAAGTCCCCACGTGCATTCAGGGTTGTTACTGAGCCGTGCCATTGGAAAACCAACATAGTGGGTAAGCGACCAGCAAGGATCCAGACCAGCCTGCGCATCCGCGCAGTCTGGTCAGGATCCATGATGTTCGCTTTCAAAGCCTATTACAATTAGAGAAACCGTTAGCGAACAGCATGGATCCTGACCAGACTGCGCGGATGCGCAGGCTGGTCTGGATCCTTGCTGGCCGCATACCCACTATGTTGGTTTTCTCATGGCGCGGCTTATATTTCATGGTCCTTGAATTAGAGGCCATTGAATATTTCTCAGTAACAGAGTTCCGCTTAAGAAAGTGCAAAGGGGCGTGAGGGGTGTTTGATATTTCATTACCTCTTATGAATTCAGTTTACATGCTTGCATTCTATGCTTTCAAAGCAGCTTCTTATATTTTTCAAAGATTGGTCGAATTGTTTCTTTAACACGTTAAAATATATTTGCCCTATATTCAACTGTTTTATTCCTGCCAGGTAAATTCTTACTATTTAAGAGATATATTGTTTTCAGTGCAATGTTAGGCGCTTTCATTGTGTTTCATCTTTTTAAATAATGGCTACTTTTGCACCTAACCAACCTTCTTAATTATAACACAAAAATAACTCAGTATTAACTTGCCTTATCACCGAAACATGAAGTAGCCGGTAGACACAACGCATCCATCAACGCAGGAAATAACGAATAAATACAAAATAATTGAAAATGTGATATGGACGGCAGTCGCCTCCTACATAAATAGAACATGTTCCTAACTGGTTCCTAACCTACGTGTTTAATCTAGCGTCGTGTTATTTATGGATCTCACGGCCAGAGCAATATTGACGTGCCAAATATATTGTACAAATGTTTACACAAAATATCCCTTTGTTTTAAAGCAGCTTGATTACAAATGATTATACAGTTATCTTAATTGCAATTACTGGAATGGCTCAAACTCAATTTAAATATTTTGAACCAGTTCAATCGTCATTTAACTTTCACTTTAACTTTATCCAGGTAAATTTCAAATAATAGATGCAAGTTTTACGCATGGTATTTTCAGCACGTAATATAAGCACAATTAAGTGCATAACACACGTGTAAAACCAAACATAAATGAAGTAGATACATATAAAATATCTAGTTCTGAAAAAGAATCATCCGTGAGAAAAACTGAAGTTTCATAACAAAAAAATCATATATTACATTTTCGTGACTTTCTCTTGGCGAGATATGTATAATTATGCGGACATTTAATAGGGAATAACGGGAAGTGATTTTGAATGGTATCATGTCTTTACAATTCAAAGATGCGGAAAATAATGTACTGGCAACTTCTTTTGTATGAAAGGGAAGGAAAATAAATGAACAACTGAAACAAGGAAATCTAGGTTTTATAATTGTCTTTCACTAAAAAGCTCCGTACACTACAATAGCACAAAAGAATGTAGTGTCCTTTACATATACACATTTCCGAATGAATTCAAATTTCAATTTTATCACATACACACAATTTGATATAAAATATATACCTAATATAAATTTATCAAACCAAATAGATACCAGTTAAAATAATTACAAATATCAAGGTTCAGATTTATATATTTCCATACATGGATTTATTCAATACAGAGATACTAATAAACTTTTGATAATGTGGCAGTTGACCTAAATACAACCGACACTGTTTATTTTCCAATACAGGTAAATCCAATATTTCTTTAAAATAAATCTATGACGGATTATCTTTGAACACCCCTGGACTTATTGGATTCAACTGCCACATTATCAAAGTTTATTAGTAGTTTGAAAGAAAGTATATATCAATATACTACATTGGGCATTTTCGAAATAAAATGATTGTCATGCGATACAGGAAAGAATTAATTTCCCACATCTCAACACCATCTAAATTAGGTTTCAGAAAATCTGACCTAATAAATGTTCACATGTCAGCGATTTATTTATACAAACGTGCCTTGATACTTATATATCAAACCGTTTAAATTTGTGCATTTGTCGTGGTTCTAAATCAGCAGATATTTTGTTTTGTTCCAAATGAATGTTACAACAGTTGCTTGTTGAAGAAGTACTTGAAACGTAGAAACACGAACATTTCTCTGTCAGGGATGTTTTCTATGCGAATCTAATCAGATAATTTGTGTACACCTATATCCTTTATAAAGAGGATCTACTTTTATGCTTGCAAATCAAACAGTATCAAAAATAACTTTTAATGTTGAAGAAAAAATGGAAATACCAGAAAACTTGGCTAATTGAAGACACTAATTTAAAAGCAAACATAATATTATGTTGATGTAAATTGTAAACGATGTTTAGTGATACCATTCTCATGTAGACTTTAAAAAAAGTAAGAACATTCCGTGTTGTCTGTGGTAGCTCTGGTCTTAAAGTTATACAAAATCTGATTTAAACGATATTGATTTTTCTTCCGTAGAAATTTCAAATGAAAAG
Organism: Mercenaria mercenaria; assembly: GCF_021730395.1. NCBI lineage: Eukaryota > Metazoa > Mollusca > Bivalvia > Venerida > Veneridae > Mercenaria > Mercenaria mercenaria. The sequence continues at coordinate 9,328,429 of NC_069372.1, forward strand.
TAAAATATATCTACGTTATATGAAGAATGTGTTTACAGCCTCTAAATGTATACAAGACATGGTATTATTGTTTCAGGTACTCGTTTAAAATACAGCAAAAGAATAGGCAAATAACTCTGGTTTGCAGTTTACTGGTTTCTGTTCGTTTTGAAAATTTTTGGTATTGTAATGTACAACTGGTGACATGTAGCTTAACGAAGTGTTGAATAAAACTATAATTGCTTATATGATTAGTTTTTTTCTGATTGATTGATACCTTGTTTTAAAAATTAATTTATCACTGTTTTTATTTTCTCTCGATTTCTGTGTTATTACATAAGACAGTAAAGACAATTCCACTTTCTTAAATAGAAAAAATTGAAACTGCACTTCCAGATACGACAAAAAATGAAAATATTGCAGGCTCAGTTTTATTGAGCCTGATCATGGAGCGCACATTGTTGACGCCGTACAAAGTAAGTAACACAGTGGGACACTAATAACAGCGGAGATTGTTGACGCCACACAGTGTAACTAACAGAAGTTCCTTAACCTTCTCTTTTGTTTTGTCATATGTTGTTTGTGTATCACACATCTAACACATAGGTAGTCCAGATAAGATAACAAAATTAATTATGGAGGCTTAGAAATTACTTTTGCGTTTGCTATTGTAAAGACGAGTACTATGTACAAAAATGTGACAAGTTTTATAATCAATGAAAGTAATGTATATATTTGACCTCTTATGATAGAACATTGGGTGGACGGGGTAGTGCTGCCGGCAGAAAAAGTCAACAAATATTCTGTCCCCAGGAGATTGAAGTATATAAATAAACTGGCATCACTTAATCTCCAGAACGGCTAACATTGATCCATAAAATCAATTCTTTTACCTTAATCGAATTATTATCTAAAGAAAAAAGTCTTTAATCTTGTTTCATTTCAACCAATGATACCTTATAAAATATGTCGTCGCTTCTATTTTAGGTCTTTCAAACATTTGAACAAGCTAACTTTGTATTATTTGAGATACTAGCACATATTTCTAAGTGTGTGCCAAGGTTATAAGAAAAGTAATCTCTTGTTTTAATATTTACCGTTAGGCGATTTGCATAATCTGCTTATGCACATATACATTTGATTTGTACATGTATATTCTTATTTGTATATAAATACTGGGTATACAAATTGAAAACACAGTTTCTAAGTAAATATATAAACCTGCCTACTAGTAAGTAGATAGATCAAGCCGGACCCAAATCTGCACCCCCGTCGACGGTTCCATTATTTCTTCCAACTTTCTTGCGTTTGTTTACTTGACCCTTGTGATCTGTTGCATTTATTTTATCAAGTTTAAAATGTAAATTCCCATTAATAATTCTGGTATAGATATGATATATATTCAGCAATACTATAAACTGTTTTGAGAAGCAGAAGCAGTGTACAGTAGTGTACAGTTCGTATGTTGCCAGTATATTACCACTCAGCTCATCAGACAAAAAAATTATCTGCAGGCTTGATATTGGCTAATTTATCTTTTAGATTAAATTCTAATTGAGAGTGAAGGCAATATATTTTCTAAATAAAGGTAGCACAGATTGAGATTCTGTTCAATTATCAAATATATTTTCTATTTCTTCTAATACTTACATAGAATTTGGTAAGTTAAGAATTTTGTAAGTTTAAAAGATGTGACTGAAAACACTTATCCAAGAACGTTCGGAACAACTTACATTTATATTACAGTATATTAAAACAAGGACAGAGATACAAGAACTTAGACACTCAATACGAAGCCTCACAACAATGCTAAAATGTAGACAAAAATATGGACAGACTACTAAGATTTAGGAAATGATTACAAAAAGCAAGTGAATCAATACAGTGCCGCACTGGCTTGTATAGATCACTGGCAAAAGAACCACTGCTTTTCTAAAATCAGTTAAATGTGCACAAAAATCATCTCAATATCATACAAAAGTTACAGAACTTTAATGTGAAATAAGGCAATGCCTCAATCGAGAATCGTTACACCCCATCAGCCTGTCCAGAAATATGCGTTTGTATCAATTTAAAGGTAGCTTTTGGAATAAAAAACAATACTGCACATATCTGTACTGATTTGCAAGACGTTGCGGTTCGGACAAGTTATGTGGACGCTTATTACGCAAAAGGAAAAGGTGTATTCTTCCAAAACATCCGAAGTCAGACGCTCTGTGCACGTGTCGGAAGACCACATTTTTTAATTCGATAGTATATCTCATTCGGTATAGATCGCATGTTACCCTAGAGGGATCGATCCCGATTTTTGTCGCGAAAATCGGTAAAATCGATTCCTATAAAAATGAGCCTTTTCATATGAATCCCTAACACAAATATAAGTAACTCATGACTCACAGAAATTCTCATGGAAATATATACAAATGTATTAAATGAAACCCTATCTTACATTAACGCATATAGAGAATATACAATGAACTTATGTTTCATAAATATCAAGCAGCCGTTGATTAATAATAACTGAACGGGAAATGTGCCTTTAACATTTCTTAAAAGAATATATCATGAATGTGTTGGCTTGTCTACAACATGTATAATTTTCATCAATTAATTTGTCCTTTTCCGTTTGTTGAGTCAAAAGTACTTCTAGTGTTTTCAAATACGTACTTTATACAGATAGTTAAAATGTCAAGGTGTCTTTTTGTAATTATTTCAGAATTCTAGTAATCGTTATGAAACAAAATTCTTAATTTATTAAAATCGTAAAGACTGACCAAATATCTAAAGGCGCACTTCCCTGCTCCGAGAACAAAAATCAAGAAGCTGACCTACAATAAACTGCAAGTAACAACTCTACGAACACAGTTTCGAGAACTATCATAAGGAGCACCTCCCTGCTCCGAGGTTATACTTGCTGCAATATTTTGCTGGTAAATATAAAATTCTTGAATATGTAGTTTTAAAATTACCATTGTGGTTTTGACAGTATCGAATGTTTTAAACTCTTGTTGAAAACCAAACTGAATTAAAATCATTGTTCAGTTTTATTTCCCTGTGCCGACACACAATCAATAAATAGTTTTGCATTTTAAAATAATTATTTGAAGTGACACATGTATATACATTGTATCAGTCGATTGTCTTTGTATTAGTTTCATTTCCTGTTGGTTGTTAAAAGTTAAACGTTTCTTTCACATGCGACCGAAGGTTGAACGTACTATTGATTACACACAACAATATGCCATGGGTCACATTCGCGAGGCATCTTAATAGATCATTATGCTTGTATAATTATAAATTTAAAATACTTTACTCGAAAGAAATAACCTCAAAAAGTTCCTAATTTCAAGAAAATTATATTTATATATACTTACTAAGATGTAGTGAAATATGAGTGGCAGTTTTCGATGCAGGTTATGCAATACATGTACTTATAAATCAGAAAAAAAAACACATTAGTGATACAGGACCTATTGTGTGACGATCTATCTTCTATTTCTTGATTTCTTTCATACATTTGTGCTATTAAAATAAACACTGCGGTTTAGGACACAATGTTTTGTAAGTGGATTCATTAAATATATCCAATAAATGGTCAATGTTGCTAATGGTTACCAAACGATCCATTTTGATAGCTTCAAGTCAATCATTTATAGATCAAATGATGATATTGTTTACAATTAATGTGCTGTTAACTTAAAACTGTTAGAAAATAGCTGTACAATATTATGTTCTTTATTAAAAGGTACTGACTCCTATTAAAACTATACAAAAGTATTATAAACACTTGTAAAGTATAATTTATGCTATGAATCCGAGCCTTTAGAGAAGAGAAACTAGTTCTATGTGCTATTTTTAGAATAAAATACCATTCTAGTTTGTCCAAAATTTATTTTCATGAAGTGTTGTTATCGGAAAAAAAGAAAGAGGAAACGACTGCCTCTTGGGAACTAAAATAAACAATTTGTAGATTGGAAGTAGAAATTTCAGTATTTCTAAAATGCATCTAAAGTAAAGTCGGGGGAAAAGTAAACAGTAATTATCTAACGATAACGATATAATAACTGGGCTTTGTTAATAATAGCGAAAAGATTCGAGAAAAAGCATTGTATTGAAACCCTCCCTGCATTTAATAGGGAGAACAAGTAATCATTGGAGCTGCTTTTTACTATTATTTTCTCTGTAAATGTCAGGTCCATGTGATTATTCAATGTTTCCTAGGCTTAAATGTCAAAACGTGTTGAACCAGTTACAGTTAATTTATAGATCGTGTCAGAACTGCAATCTTTACATCAAATCACGAATTCTGCCTACGCAGTGTTATATACAAGAGAACACCACATTCATATATCTATGGATGGACTTTCTTTATCTATAAAGAAAGGCTGATATCAAGGCTGTAGTAATCAAATAACTCTACAAAAAGATAATGTATAAAATATTCACATACATATCATTTTCTGCGTTTGCTAGTCTACTTTCATACATAGGCCGGCTATATTACTAGAAATAATATCAGAACTTTAAGCTAATTCCCACATAAAGTTTAATTGATGATCTATATATATACTCATTAGCTACTTATGCAATATAGGAAAAAAGTCCTCAAAAGAAATTCGAGACAAACTCTGAAAATTAGGCGATATTTAATGTCAGCTTCCTTTAGATTTTCATTAAAATTGATATATAGCAGTAATTCGGTCAAAAATGTGCTTCCGTGGTGTAGTCGAAAGAAGTTCCAAATAAATAGATCATAATTTTTCCATTTTTCGCGCATTTGCGCGTAAATCGGGAGCCAAATGGGCTTTATTTCATTCGTGGAATGAATTTTACATAAAATAAGACACTTTTCATGCTAATATTCGCATGTTTTCGAGCTGTTTACTTGAAAACGAAAGTAGGGTGTTTATTCTGCGGACCACTTTCTGAAATGCGGCAATATGAGGGTACCTGACTTCAGCTGGCTTGCATTTCACTGCATACTATTCAACACCTCTTTTTCTTTTCGTTTTCTTGAAGCAAATGTATTGATATCTTGTGGAAAATAGGTCTATGACGGAGTGAAAATCTAGAAACTGTATCAAAATTGTTCTGAAGTAGATGAACTTTATATGAAACAAAGAACAATTTCTTTTATTGGTATATAGCCTAAACAAAGTTTTGCAAATTTATCTAAAATGAAATAAATTAAACGAAATATTAGTATCATTTCTTTATTCACATGCATGCACTCCATAATAAATATGTTCAAGAGGCATTGTATAAGAAATAGCCGTAGCTGTTTATGAATTTCAGGCAAATATTGATTTTCTGAAATATTCCCACCCATTTGCACTAACATTGTCAATTGTTCCTTTTTTCTTGTACCTGACTTTGAGATACAAAAGATTGGTGTTTAACTCTTTTAAACTCCGATGCAGACGAGGTTGTTTGCGAAATATGTATGTGTAATTTTGATTAGAAATTCTATGTTCTGAATTTTGACACTTTGACACTTTTTGAGGGAGATGGTAATATACTAAACGTAGCCTACGAGTACTTGTTATAAATCTTAAAATATATTTTTATTTGTAATATATAAAAAATGTGCCAATGATATTTTTGAGGACATGTTATCTGTGTTTCATTTCCTTCAATACAACTTATTCCACACTAACAAATGTATGTTGGAATTAGTTCAACCCCAAAAGGTTAAATGACCAGTCCAACAGCTATTGAACAATTGCTGATACATCCGCAACTTATGTTAAATGTTACGACGTCCTTAATTTAAAATAGTCATACATGTCATCGGGAAATGTTGAAAACATGTTTCATCACAGTAAAATAAAAAAAAAAAACATAACTGTAAAATGTGTAGCAATTGTTTTGCATTACAAAATATATTTAATGACTTCATTTCTAGGAGAAACAGAATTAATTAACAACAAAAAGAAATCGACACGTTTTTAAGTCACGACAGTATAACAAATTATTACAAAATGGCTCACGGCCAAAACAGATTACATGAAACCGAGAGCATTAACAAATCGACTCAACTGTTGATATTTGATTAATACGACAGGGACGGGTTATAACAAAATGCACATGCGTGTAATTTATTATATTACACCAGATTACCCGACCTATCAATTAGAATTAAGGAAAACACACATGTTTGGGGTAAGATAAAGGCATCTTGTAGAGAACATTTTGAGTTTAAGTTTGTGATTTACATCATCACATATTTTTTATCGGTCTCATTAATGTTGAAAATATATTTCCAAAGATTTTCAAATACTAATTCAACGTACTGAGCTTTGTAACGTGCCAATTTTCATAACATCTACTTCTGCATAAAACGTGATATTAAAAGAACTAATAGAACTAAGTAGAGAAATTCTACATTTCATAATGCTCCAGGTTAAGGTAATTCTGTACGTTCGTATCAAAATATTTCTACGATGTATAATTGATTAAACCCTGATTATTCAAAACCTTAAAACAGGCTTTGAGATATTTGGCCACGATTAAAGAGATGCGCACTTTTCAAGCTAATATTAAGGCATTATCTGGAATTATTTAAACTGCAAATAGATTTATTAAAGGGTTGACTTTAATTCATAAAAGGATCCACATTTCCGCACTGCGAGCCCAGGCGTTGCTCTACGTTATCCGGATACTACTTCTGGTTTATCAAACGTGCACAACTACCTTAAGGTGCCAGTTATATTATAATAGCATGTTACACCTTTTAAGTACAATAACCATTCGATTTCCTACCTATTGCAATGGAAATTGGAATATGATATATTAGGCATGTGATTTTACGGGCTAGTTTACAAATTTACCATGGTGTGCGATAACTATTGCAGATAATATATATGCTTTACTTTGTAGAATATCAAGTATGTGAAATATACAATGAAATTAGAGTTTCAGTGTTTTCAGTATACTATTTATGTATCGTTTTTTTGTGTTTTTTTACAAATAATTGTGTTTGAATGTAATGTGAAAGGTTTTGTAAATATATACAAGGTCATTTCCCTTCACAAAACGAAACTTGAAGCTTTAAAAAGTCATGCATGTAGTACATGTACTTATGTTTGTATATACCACAACGAAGTGATGTCAAAACAAACGAGCTTTCCTGATTAGATGTTTTAAATTCATATTTTCAATATATTTTTACCATTTCATATTAATATCACGAAAACATTATTACACAACTCAGCCAATTCCCAGCAAAAATATTTGAAACATGCTTAATTTTACTGCACATTTCTCAAAGGCATTCATATTTCATTCAATACCCATAAACCCTCATTTTACATTTAAATCTATCTTTTTGGAAAGAGCAAGGCATTGCAGCTTGGTATATCATGCTCTATCCAAACACAAAGATATCTTTATATTGTTTCAGTGAATTCCATTCGTTTAACTTTATTTTGTCTGACCTTCCTGTCGTTATTTCTTCCTCTTCTTCTAAATAAATTGCATTACCTTGCTCATTGCTGGTACAAATATTAATAACTAATAACATTTAAATTATACAAAAGCAAAAAGTAGTATTAAGAGGGCTTTTCATCTTTTTTTTTAAATTTGCATAAATATACATTCAATTTATTAGATCTAAAAATTAAAAATTTACAAGTATTTTCGGTACATTCTCTGCCGTTCTCAACAGTGGTAACTGTATCATTCAGCTCAGATGAATTTTGTTATTATGCTTCTAGTGATAGAGGTAATTTAATTATATCAATGGATGTTACAAAAGAAAAGATTCTTTAAAAATTTATAAGTCTTCTAGGGAAGAGTAATACGCTCTGGCACTCGATGGAATCGTATTCGCTAAAACATTCAAATGTTTGTTTCTGCTTCATTTTGTTCAGAAAGCAATTCTAAGGGGTTTTCTACAATGTCACAACAAATAAATCAAAACTAATTGTTCTGTGCACGTCTTAAAAAAGTCAATTATTGTGATAAAAATCTTACTAACCATTATTTTACTCAAGCGTTTTACTGTCTTTTACACACGACTTCTGGAAGTGACCAGGTCACAGAATTTAGAATGTTATCCTATGCCCATATATGTGAAAGGATAGTCTGTGTTCAGACCCTATGTTTTGAGATTATCTAGTCTGTAGCCAGACTAGTGAAAGGATAGAAGAGCGATTCTTTTTTTCTTTATCTCCTATCTCTTATAAAATGCAGTTAAAACAAATATTTGATTATACATGGTTTCCTCTATCATAAACCCTTGTTTAATAATTTATGATATGTGAGAGGTAGTATTGCTTTTACTGACTGATTTTGTATTCAAAAATATTACTTTTATTTGTTTAAAGATCAAACGTAAAATATACATCAAATGAAAATAAAGGAACGTAAGAATAAATATTTTATGAGGTCATTAGGATCGTTAGTAGCTGGAATCATTCCTAGAATATTTTCGAATGTAAATACATTGTTTATTATATACATAACAATTAAACCATATGAGGAGAAATTCGCTGACGCTATACTTTATTAACAAAAGTTTTAGCAAATGTTTCCTGTTTATACTACATAATTGATAGACATGTCTACCTGTTATAGACTATTATTTGTATTTCAAAATCGAAATTTAGTTCATACAGCTTTCTGAGTTCTTAGAGTTTCATTTGCATAATGGTAACACTCTTACAAATGTTTCTCTGCTTCAAGAGGTATTTAGTTGCTTAGTTTACATTCTATTTACTATAAAAACAGTAAACAGTAGCCATTGGCAGATGTATGAAATTTCTCAGTACTTGTATTCAGTGTTGTTATATGTTCTGGTCCTTTGGGATCATAAGTCTATTTAGATTTACTACAATAATGTAACGCTTAAGGTAGTTCTGCACGTTCAGATCAAAATTATTTCTCCAATGTAGAATTTGATTAAATTTTGATTTTTTAAAACTTAAAAAAATATCAGCAAATAAAAAGATAGGGTCGTGTGCTTGATTTTTTGCTAGACTGATTTGAAAAATTTGGACCTCATGCAGTTTTTCATAATGTGAGTCTATGGGAAAACCATAACTTTCGCAAATAGAATTTTTCTACAATGTAGATTTTAATGAAACGTCTCATAGTTGTAAATAAAAATATGGCTTAAAATGAGGTGAAATAAAATGCATAGGTCCTTGCGCTTATTTTTCACATATTTGACCACGATAAAAGTAAACCGCACATTTCACGCTAATTTTAAGACATTATTTTGAATTATCTAACGTGTCAGATGTTTTAATATAATACTTTAACTTATAAAAAATTTGGTCAAAAAGTTGCTTTTTATAAATATACATATTAATATAACCATTTAAATTTTTATTCTAATATTCTTGTTTCTGTTAAAATATGCCTACGCTAAAATGGTGTCATGTTAACTCTTAAAGACGTCAATGTTTTCGTTGGGCTGCTATATTTTATCTCCTGTTTTAGATAAACTGTATATTAGAATCGAAGTAATGTATAGCAAAAATGTGTTTTACTTGTATTAATAAAATTGGTTACATATCTCCATAAAAAGAGAATTTATTCCGCTGACGTTTGGCCTCATTTTCGTGTATTAATAACATTTAAACACGATTTTTTTAAAACATTATTTCTAAATTGATATACTATTCAAAATTCAGTGGAAAGACCCTTTGGAAGCATAGAACGCAACCAAGCAACATAATAGTAGACTTGGTTTGATTGAGTCCGTTCATGAGAGGTAATGAAATGTGTAACATCCCTACGACCCGCACGATCCATGATCCCAAAGGAACAGACAGTATAAAACTACTGCGTTGGTATTCACCTAATGAACATTTGTGATGATGTTTGCATAATATGGAAGTGATACGCATTTATCTCATTTACTATGTTCTGGCCATTCCAATGAAAATTAAACATTGTATCACATTTAAATGTATTATCAGATCATTTTTGTTTTTGTTTTTATTTTTAAAAATATTCATATATAATTTTGCTTTTTGATAAACTATCACGGCAAATTAATGACTACAAAGAGGAATTGTAATGTGTGACTGGCTGTGTGTACTCTGCTCAATGAGCGACGGTAAGCCAGGGAGTCCATTGTTTTTATTACTCTAACAGGAATCATTAAGGGTAGATATGTTCTTGCATTGGCGTCGTTTATGGCCGGGAGTTGGGAAAATTGACAATGGAATATGTCCTGTCTATACTCCAGTGAGTGGCTACATGACCGAGGCACGTAGGTGCTTTAACATCTTTTAAAAGAATTATGTGTCAAAATATACATCATTGGTATTTCATTCAGCAATTAGCATTATATATACTCTGAATTAATTTCCATGCTTAACTTGTTCATGACAGACAGCTACTCTACAAATTTTGAATGAAAATAAAATATTGAATCAAATACATATAAATGCTCATTCAGAAATGTGATTTGAATTCCGAATTTAGGAATGTCGTTGTATGCAAGCAGTGTTGATTAGAAATAACGTATTTGTAAATAACTTAATATCATAGGCATATCCAACTTAATTTTCTATTTGACCAAGTCGCTTTAACCCGCGAAGATATCACTTACAAAACATGAAAGAAGCTACTATAGACGTTCTTAAGCTCTTTATTCTTAGTCATTCATTTTACAATAGGTTTTATAGTCTAGGGTAATTATTTATGTAAAGAAAGAGGTTAGTATAATAACATGGTCCTTGTTTGAGTAAAATAAAGCAATAAAATCATTTGTCTTCTGAAAATCGATATACAAAAACGTTCTTATACAAATTTATCACCTCAATTATACAACAGGTGATGCATAATGTCGGTTTTCTCTTTCTTCTAATAAAGTTCAGTTTAGCAATGTACAATGCGCAAAATATGTTATAGCATATAACCTATCCGATGCTTGCAATAACTATTAAGAACGGAACAGGTAATAATGTAATTTATAGAGATCCTACACAAATACACTTGGGTACGTTTTCATAAGAGCTTACGTCAACAAATGATACATACATATGGAAGTTTCGCGTCAAGCATTTGTTTAAACATACATCTTACGTATCAATTTATTTAGAAATATTGACGTCTTATAATACTTTTGAAATGACACTCTAGGTTAGGTTTTGGTCTGAACTTCGGCATTACACTCTCCTACAAATTAATAGCTATTGTTAAACTGCTTTCGATGACACATGTATGAAATAACTAAAGGACATGAATAATTTTAATAAGGCGGCAGCAAATGAACTGCGTCAGCTTGAAAATAATAATAGTGTGTCACAGTTTAAACATTTTGTTCAACATTTCATTATCTTCGAAAACAATGACATGCAATATAGAGTTAGCATATTCCCTGAAACTATCGCTTGCGTCTGATACTGATGAAGCAAAATACTTTTGAGTACAGAATATTTCGAATTCGGAAAAAAAGATGCTTTTCAACGAAACCACAACATTGTCACGTGTTCCCAACCCTCACCTATTTTCGACCCATACCTATTTCTGCATGGACGGCTGCATTCGTTGAATGTGGGTTTTCGTGTCGGACTTTCGTCCTTGTTATTTTGATGGTGTCTTGCATATAAACTTAAAAATATATACAGACTGGGAAGATATTAGTTTTTCCAGATATAAAATTTATTGAAGTGTCTTCCGTAGTTGTTTAGTTATAACAGAAGTATATGTGTCCCTGCTTTATTTTGTCAAGTCAATATTTTGTTGCGTTTCTAACTCTTCTGAGAAGTTTTTAATATATTTTGTCAGAGAAAAGAGTAAATGGTGCCTTGTAGCCACTGAATCATATTATGTTTATTCTTTTTTAACGTTGTTAAAAATCAATGTCTTTTTTTACATTTTTGAAACAAACATTAATCTGGTGATATGCCCCTTTAAATATCTAAATGCAAGTCCGCACATGGCTTAATAGTGAAATGTTTGATTGACAGAGATAGCGGAGCTAACCGGAACATTATTCGTTTATTTTAATATTTCATTACGATCGTACATAGTGATCTTTACTATCATGTCTGCGACGTTATCTTTACCATAGGTTTGTGCTACAGAATACAAATAAGTGTTATTCAATGTGACAAAGTAACTGTTCCTTTTATTTTAATATTCCTATACAGTCGTATTATTGTTATATGTATTGAAATGTCTACAAATCACTCAAATGTCTGTGTATCATAACATAACTCACTGTTATTCAATGTTACAAAGTTACTTTAGGAAGGAAAAGCTTATGTCATGAACAAGTATACCAATCTTCTCTTGTTTCATGTTAAATCTTTTTGTGTTCCATATATATATGATATAGTTGTTTCTCTTCAAATCATGAAACGTAAAACTTTTATACCTCATTTTGTGAAATTGATCAAAGAACTGGATTCAATTAAGTGAATTATATACGTATAGATATACAAATGTGCTGAAGTGTTACACATTAAATGTCTGTTTTGTAAATCAAAGTCAAGTTGTTATTACATTCTTTATGTAAAACCCACTATTTTGCTAGATAGATATGACATATAAGATATTTGTTACAGTTAAATATGACTATCTTACGCCATTATGGAGAGATAAATTGTTCTCATATGTCATAAACTACTTTTAAATTCACAACAGGATATCGTATAAACTTTAATATAAATTATGTATAAAGCTTACGATATGCAAATAGTTACACGAATACATGATCACTGCACTGCTTTAGCTTGTTCATAAAATGTGTATTTCAGCTCTTTATATATTTCAACAGATAAATTACAAACATATCGATCAGCAGAACTTGCCTAATGTACATGCTTATTGACGTGGCAAGCGTTCTTTATTGACATTTTCAAACAATGAGCAATAAATGCTTTCTGCAGACAAAATCAATACCGCCACTGCCTTGAGGGCGAAATAACGATCTTCAGTCACACTAATTTAAACACTTGGCTATATTTTATCGATATATAATACACTTACATGTTATACTTACTAGCTGTCTGCAAAGTACGTATATATGTAGTCATTGACCTAAATGTTCGCTGAGCATATACAAATATCTGTTCGAGGTCACTTACCGGGCGCACACCAAGCAGAGAAGATCAATAATCTCCACAAAATATGATTGATTTATCTAGCTATATCTTGTTTTTCATATTATGTGACCTATAATAACATGAAAACTCCAAACAGCTGTTGAAAACACTGACTAGATAAAAACATGTGACTAAATAAAAACTTACATGTTTTTATCTATACATGTTTTACAAATTGTTTGAAGATTGATATCCCTTAAGCTGCATAGCAGTATATGTAGCGTACACAATCGGTAAAAATCTTCTAAGCTTTTAATTAATGATCATAAGAACGAAAACATAAACGAAAAATAAAACTAGTTATTAATCATTATCAGCTTGAATGGGCTACATGTAGCTTCATGTCTTCATGAATAGTGTTGTGTTAAAGCAAACGGCTTCCTGTGTTATAACATAATTACAACAAGTATATAATATGTTGTAAGTTAAACTAAAACAATATGGCTAGATATTCGGTTATTTTTCTTTTCCAAAACATTTAATTCACTTCATCATAATATTTTCATTATTGCATGATATGAAGTAATACTTTGGAAATATAATGATCGAATTCCAGTAAAAAAATCTACAAAAAGATCCTTTTGAAGCAAGCACAATACTCGTGCCACATACACGTGACTGCTGATTTATATGAAAATGGAATGTGTTAGACTCTTATTAATTTTATTGTATATGTGCTGATTGTGTGAAATAAATCTTTATTTTGTTAGATAAATGCTGATTGTGTTAGATAAATCTATGTCTTATTTGAAAACTTTTTACACTTATTTAAGAAAAATAATTTATAGCCAAAGAGCGTCTTAACATTCTTTATGCACGACGGGCGGTTATACGTCGGGCTTAATAATTTATTTGTACGACGTATTACCGCCGGAGTGTTTAAACAGTGTTAAAACACGGTTTTGCTATAAATTATTTCGATTCTAATATGCCATTTATCTAAAACAGTAGATAACATACAGTAGCGCCCTTTCTTGGTCGCAACAAAAACATTGACGTCACCGCACGTTAACGAGGCCTCATTCTAGCGTAAGAGTGTTTTATCAGAGAGAAGCATATTAGAATGAATATTCTAAATTGGGGAAAAAAGAACGTATCTGAAAACTATTTCTCAAATTTTGTTCCAGAAACTCATTTAAACCATGGAAAGGTAATGGTCTATCTAAGAAACAGAATACCAACCTCAATGTGTTTCTCTGAAAAGTATTTTTAAGTGATTTTGAGTGAGCGATATCTATATTTTTGTCTGTTTCTGATGTTTTGCCATTATCTTCATATTCAAATGACATGCCTTTTTCAAAGATGTCTAAACCGCCCTTGGAAACTCTTGCAAAAACAACAAAGATAAATATCCAACAGGGAAAGCTACGTTCCAAACACACAGCCTCCAGAAAACGCAACCTCCCAAAACTGTTCAAGCCCCGGCATAAATGTTTCTTTGCCGCCTAATTAAACCAAAAGTAATGTTTTAAGGTTTATGCTGGGGGTTCGTTTTGAGGAGGCTGCGCTTTTGGTGCGTGGCACTCCCTGTTTGATATTTTTCTTTGTTTTTATGGACAGGATGACGGTACAATGAATCAGCTGCAAATATGCAAAAGAGATGTTACATTTTATTTGAAAATTAAAATTGAAAAATACAACATAATAAACGCTACACAACCACAAAGAGATTCATTTTGGGTTCATGTAAAAATAAGGATAAATATCCAGCTGATAGAACCACAGTTCCAAGAATCTTCTATTGCAACCTACAGCAGTGCACATATTGTCGCACACCCACGCACCCAGTAGAACCACACACATACGCAGAAGTAGGCAAAGCAAACATAAAAAGGAAAAAATCAAACAATTTGTATCAAATATCGCCAACGGCAAAAGATGCCAGTTGAGATGTTAGAAATGTAATGATTATAAGGAAGTTGTTCCACTCCTTTCTTGATCTTTCTGTAGTTTCCTCATTCGAAATCCAATGGTTGAAGTTGAAAGGATTGGGATGGATGGATCATGTTTCATGAGTCAGACGTTTAACGTCATACAGAAAGTGCAAAATTGTACTTCGCACATTTCATAATATCACTTGTTGTGTGATTTATTATGCGTTACACTTTTAAATATTTCGCTAGCTCTTCAAACCAATAACTACACCGATTTGCTTTAAGTGCTTCTAAGTAGACGTGTGCGTAATTAAATGTTTCCTGTCTGATAAGACTGCTGTGAAGTAAATACCGTTGTGATTATATATACCGGTGATAATATTTTTCGTGTGTCATACACATTTCTGTGTTAACAGCTGATAATGCAGAGAATGTTTCAGACTTAACACGTGGTTGAGTGTACAATCAGAAACACATACTCTACGTAAATTTTAATTCATTGACATGAACTGTCACGGTAACACGCTGCGTGACACGCATCAGCTTTTAAAGAATAAGTAAACTTATTTGCAAGAATTTGAACGTTACATTATACGTCCAATGAAACAGATACACCACGCCTGAACCGCATAATATATATTTATGACTCATTGAGAATAAAGTACTTCATGTGGTGTGTGGTCGTCCTCATAACTTAATCAGGAAAGCTTTAAGTAACAAATCGTGGTATAAAATAGAAAGCACACGAACTCAATAAAGTACAGGGGTCAGTTTCACAAAAGTTCATAAGTTTGATCCTAAGTCTATGACAAATCTACCAATACTTTCTTTGGCTGATATTCTAAAAGTAGTCAAATATTTTACATTAATCTACATAAAATGATGTTCATGGAACACTTTACTCCTAACTTAAAATTTTGTCTTAAGTAGGCTTCGTGAAACGGTACCCAGTACTCTACATCACAAAAGCATCTTTATTTAAGATTTATGAAAACTCTATATAACTCGCAATATACATCAATTAGGTAAACGTATTAAGAAAATACATCATTAAATTGGCATAATGAAAGGGGATATCACAGAGAGATATCAATCAACATGCCAAACAAAGTATTAAACAAAGTTAAAAATATCAGATTGAAAGTTAAGGAACGGACCTGCAACTCTAATTTACCGTAAAATTAAAGCAACATGAGTCAGGTTGAAACAAATTAAAGGAAAGTAAATTCAGCCCTGAAGACAAAACAATGCAAATAATATATCTCCCAGTTCAAGATGAAACTTAAATAGATCAGGTTACACAAGTATATATTTGTATCAATTGATTGTAATCAGAAGAAGATATCTTTGTTTTAAAGAATATATCCAATGAAGACAATAAATTGTATAAGTAAAACGATATCTAGCTTCATTTGAAATAATCAAAAAGTCAAACTTCGAGGATCAGCAATGAAACAAATTGCAGGAATAAAATATAAATGTCTATCTGATGATGAAAACCTAGTTGCAATATTCATATTTATCTGTTACAATTATTAGACATCTTTCAAAGCATTAGGTCTCGATTGTTTTAGCCTGTGCTGACTAGTTGACATGGATAAACCTGATCTTACAGCAAAAAAATCCCAATACCTCTTACCAAAATACATTTTTATTAACATTGCTATTCGAATGATTATAGATCTCTTTAGATCTTTCAGCACAATAATTATGTTATGTTAATGTATTGTTTAATTTTTCAGCATGAACATTTCGGCTCAGGTGGCTCCAACACTCCAATCACCCCTTGATTATGGTGCCTGCTTTTTTAATTTTCCTTTTGGCAGTTTCTTTGATATGCAACTTCCATAACCTCAGACCCCTCTCTGAATTTCAGTTTGTTTTGTTCTGCCCATTGTTTTCTCGTTTAGGACAAACCCATTATTTTAACTGGCGACCATAAGTCGCTTTTCATGGAATTACACTCAGTGTTTCATTGAAGTACCATGTACACAGCCGTATGAATATATCTGGGGTGTACGTACTTATAACATGTATAAATGTTGAGTTCTGCTCAACCCGGGCCTGGATGGCGCGAACGGTAGCTTGCACTTCCGTCCATGAACAGGCTCTATCAAACTGAGCATGCAAAGTTTCCTTCAAGTTCTGTTGGACGGCCTGTGGTTTTCCAATTTTTCTAAAGTTCTATATTTTGTGAACCAATAAAATGCATTCAATACACTGTTCTTAGAATGTTTAATTCTTTTACAGAAAACATTTTTATCGCATATATTTAACATCTAAATATTCTAAGGACGGAAAAACAAACAAGGACAAACATCAAACAGGAAAAATCAAAAACAAAAATCTGAGCCGCCGATACAGCACTACCCAAGCCTAAATAGTGAAGTTGAAAATATACGAGCGGTCTTGTTTTCCCCATTGCTTCGGCGTAAATGTTCATTAGGAATTAGCCCCATGTGGTTCTGGGACGATCTGGGTATGAAAAGAATTGGAACCACTGCCTTACCCTTGCATGATCGTAAGAGGCGACTAATAGGGTCTTAAAGCCCTGCTCCGCGGCTATTCAAGTTCTTTTGTGTGTATGCAACCCATGATTACAATAGGTAACGGTTAACGGCCACGTGCCACACTTAAGCACGCAAAACCACAGGTATTTCATATAGAATTTAATAGACTTTATTTTGACAGGCGTCACTGTACATATCAGGATTTTCATGCTTTTTCAGTGACAATTCAAGGTTAAAGATAGGATGGGAGCAGGGCTTTAAACACTTGGTTTTGCAGTAACTCTTTGATTCCAGCAGGTATGCAAATTTTGATTCCATACCTCATGTTTTTATTTCGATGTAAATGAGATGTGAAACCAAAATTTGTAGTCCTGTTTGGCGCCATATAACCGATACTGTGTTGGTGCTCCGTAAAACCCAAATAAATAAATAAATAAATCATTAGGAATTATGATGATTAATGTTCTTTCTTGAGTTCTTTGGATGAATCATGTTTATTCTAAGGCAATTTCATCCGATTTGCGAAAAACAAAGGATTCTTACAGGTAAGTTGAAATTGAAATCATAATTTCAACTTCAAAAACATAAAACTGCCACTAATTTATATATATTACCAAAAGTAATTTCTGTAATTTGAATACCTTTAAAAAGTGAGGTATATTTTGCAAACCGTGAACAAATTTACAACCATCAGACGCGAGTATAACTTGCAACAGATGGTTTTAACCTAATTGACAGAAATGCTGCAATGTTTGTAATTAGCATTATTGAATATCTTGCATATATAGAAGTGCCTTTAGGTAATAGTTAAACGTTTAGTAAGTTGTAGATGTTGATCTCGAATTAACTGTAAAATGCGCATTCCAGAACACGTGTTGTTTTTTTGTTGGTACATTTGCTAAAGGGAATTGTTTCAAGTACTAAGAGCCTTTTAAAAGTAAAGATGAATACAGAGACTCTTACTAAGAGATCTATATATTTCTATATATCAAAAAGCATCGAATAAAATGGTGGTTTATGACTTGAGTCTGTACAGATTGTGGTTCGCAGAAAATATGCGCTCAGGTCTGCATCAAAAACGCCTTTACATTTCTCACTCATTTATGTATTTCATGTCGTAAACTCGACCTTGCATGTTTATTTAAACCATCAAAAAGCACATCTACTAAATGACGTAGCAATTTCAAAGTTCCTACCGTCATATTGTATTGTTGTATATATTAGCATCTTTTTGAAACGGCTACTTGGCAATATATATGTTTATGTTTATAGACTGCGGATGGCTCAGCATTTACGTTGATCACAATTAATACGTAACTCAGGGTCGTTGCGCAAAGATATGTAATCATGTAATCAAGAAGGTATTACATGCTTAATAGAAACATCTTTCTTTTGATAAACCATTTAACGATGTACATTTTTGTGTCATTGAAACTAATCTTTTAATCCAAAATAGGCTCAAGCTGCCTATAAAAATGTATAAAATGTATTAATTATATCTAATAGATATATAAAAAAACATGGACACTTGTATATCTCAATACAAAATAAATACATACGCCAATGGGGGAGGTGGGTCACTTTACATATAACAAGTTTAACATTTGCAAATGACAAAAGACTTATCCTTGTATTTGCAGTGTATGTAGGTCAAGAAATGTAGTGTTTTCAAACTAATTATTGATAGTATTTTGATGCAATTGCGAAGACATTAATGATTCATGAGGGTAAAGTTTGACATCTGTCATTTTTTCCAGTTCTTTGTTCGCGGTATCGATCATTGAACATCTGGGGATATCTTTATTACAAAACTGTTCCTATCGTTACACGTCAATCTTCTGAATAAATTTTTAATAGCACTTTGTTATATTAAATAAATTATTATTCGTTTAAAACGTTGCCAATAGGGCCTGTACGTGTACTTAATGGAGGGAATGATTTGGTTATCGCAAGTTTGGTTGATGATATCCAAGGTATATGCATGTACTAATGATCGATAATCGTTGTTTATGACGTGCTGATACAGAAACTAATGTATAGCAATTCATTTAACCAAGACAAAGCCAATTCTACGAAATATGACAAATAAGTTTTTTTTGTGTTGTCATGACAACCGAAATTCAAAACAACCAATTCCCTTGAGAAAATAGAGCTTTAAAACCAGAAGTCTCCTTATGAAACAAAAACACACAGTTAAGTTATTCTTCAGCAAAATATTTTCATACACCCTATAGATATTTACAAACATGTGACAACATTTAGTGATGTGGATAACGTCTTTTTTAAATGTCATGCAATATACATGCCATGAACGACGACGTCCTCCTCCACTTTGAAAAGCCAAAGAATGTTCTAAAATATATTGTTATCTTTTGTTCGTCAATAATAAAGGTTTTGACATGAAACGGTTCATTCATATATTCGTTGGCCTAACCAAAGTAATGAATTCACAAAATACAATTCATTACAAAACAGTTTTCTTCAATTGAAATTTGCAAATTGACAACATAAAATTAAACGGGTGAATAATGACTGGTGATAATGAATTACTGTTGGTATTTTATATTAACTTGAAATGCAACGGAAATCTTTAACAAATTATTCTTAAAATATATTCATATTTAACGTTAGATGTTGTTCTTTAGCAACATAGTTTATACAGCCTAATATGTAAAATGCTACTTGTGATGGGCAATAAATTGAGCTAGTTTGGAGAGAAAATACCATGCATTTACACTACTACTATGCTCATTCTTTAAAATTGAATCAATGTTTGTTTGTTTTTCATCATTCAAATATGTTTTCTTTTTGTGTAAAGCGAAAAACATATGTAATTCGATTCATTACTTTTGCAGTTATGCCAAAACTTAGCTGGTGTAGTGATACAGTCAATTCTGATTTCGGAGATTTCTCGCTAAATTCGCTGAAATAATTATGAATGACATTAATTACAGAAGAGCTTATTGCTAAAGGCATTAAATATCGAAGAGATTTTTAAATCCAAAATAAAAGTAAATCATGAATTATAATTTTAAGTACTTTTACATGACGGCGCAAAATGGAGATGTTTTTCTTCTTCAAATATCGTTGCTATGGGGATAAGGATCAAACGGATCGATACATACATGTTTATTTCTTACGTGATGCGATCTTTAGCTATTAATTAAAGTCGACAACGCCTCTTAAACAACGGAGTGCTTTTATGAGTGTTCAGAAATTTAGCCTTGAATGATAACAAGATGTTTCATAGTAGTAACGAATACTTTTTATGAAGGGATAATTATAAGGGTGAAGTGTCAGTTAGATATTGTCGTCGCATGTTACTATGACTGTTTACAGTGATATCGCCGAATACATCGTATGCTTTAAGCCATTGTCATGTATCTAAAACTAAATTATACTAATTTCTGAAGTAACTTGTTACCATTTTTTATTTACACAGAATTTAATGTAAAACACGTATCAGGCAAAAATTTATAAAAAGAAGTTACATCTGGCATTGCGTGTTTGAGAAAACAAAATAAGAATGCTTGTTTAATTTCATTTTATCATTTCAAAAGCATCTACACAAATTATTTCTTGTATGATTTCTCATCGTTTTAAAAACGCTTCAGATGCTTAACGAAGATTGGTTATTTTGTCCATCATTTCAGAAGCACGTCAGAAACTTAACGGACCATGCTTATTTTGTCCTTAATTTGCAGTCTTTTGTTTGTAGCCTTATTTTCCTTTTTCGCCAGTGTTAATGTGTTGCTAAGCAAATACGGCATATTTCTCTTTAATGTGAAAATCACTGTAATAATAAATTGTGAAATCTGACACTTAATCGACTTGCATTTGTTCAATCCTCACCTGTCCTTTCTTCATACCATTTCATTTCTTCGCCGTATAAATTACTTTATTATAGCTTTTAATTTTTTTATAATAAGCAAGTAAGTAAAGCTCTTGTATGTTATTCCCTGTGCTTGTATAAAAGGTTGGGTCATTTTTAAAGCTGTTTGTAATAAGGCTTTCATTTAAGTTTAAAACCTACGCCATCCTTACAAATAAATGGTATACTGTGTTTTTTTAAAAAACAAACACTACCAACTGAACATGAGAATATTGCTTGAGTAACTAGCATCGTTCAAGTCATATAAAATTCATTAAATAAAACAGACGCTTCTGTAAAGACCGTTTTTACGAAACCCATATTTCAACGCTTAGAATCTTTTGTTGTTTGCCCCATTAATAAAACATGTCAATATTGGAGAACGGCTGCCTGTACCAGGAGTGGAATGTCAGCGAGTTTGTCAGTATTCAGGAACAAATATATCGATTTTAGGTTTGGGTTCTATCCTACAATTGAGATTAATTGTATCCATCGCTATGAACATATGGCAAGTGCATGATCAATTTAACATATACAACTGCTGTAAATTATGGATAAACACACACATAGCTCAGCTCATGTGTTGTGAGGCGCTCAAGCACAGTTCTACCATCAACATTTGTTTTCTATTTTCGTATTTCAAAATTTGGAACACTGTTTATAATGTCATATACCCATCACCATTAATAAGCTGTAGTTAACTTGGGGGCAACTAGGCAGTATGCATGTTAAATTTCATGCAAACACAATTATATATATTTACTCAAAGAAACTATTTCTAAATTGAAATAAATTTCATTTTATAAACTTGAAATGAAAATGATTCCATATAGTTATACAATATAATGCAACACTGAATCTTAGTATGGATAACATTTTAAAGCTACCACAGGGCTCAAGATGACTAATGGTTTGACTGTCAAGATAATATTATACATGTAAGTTCTGTTGCTACCAATTAAATCAATAGCAGAAGATTGTTTATATTCCTTAAGTACATTTCTGACTTATTCCGTTTCTAGGGTTTCTATTGTGTTCATCCTTTCTGTACGTGGGTTGCTATGCTAAAATGTGGAACAACTATACATCAGTCAATGGGGAAAGGTGGATGTTTAAATATTAATATAGGTAACATTTTTTTTCAAGCATGTCTAAGCTATTTGAAATTGATAAAATTCTTATTGAACTTGAAACCTTTCCGGTAAAACGGTACAATTTCAATACGCGACTTGCTTTTCAAATTACAGCAGTTGGAAAATTAATGAGAAGCATTCGAAAATATAACAATATTTCGAAGAATTGTATTTCGATACTATGTAATATAATACTGACGAACACGGGAATCAATGAAATTTGAGATGGTGTGCTGAAACTTTAATGTCGAATTGCACAAATTTAATCCAGAGATAATGTGTTTTGATATCATCATCATAATACTTTTGTGATAACGCATGCGCAGACTTTTAACCTATTGATGTATAGGGAAATTCATGTCCAAAATGAAAGAAAAACAATAAATCTTTAAGTTATTATAGGAGCGATAGTTTTCATATTTAAGTGTAATCATATTTAATATAAAACACCATATTTTTCTAATGTGATTAATTTTCACGACCTGTATTTGAATTTGTTTCATATTTTTCGTGATTTCACATATATCGTCACATAAGTGATTTCACTCAAATACGACACTTTTTCAAAAAGTAAAAAATATTAGTATTGTGTTTTATCATTCGTTTCAAATATTTGATAAAGCTTGTGGCCGATTTGAAATCTTGATGAATGTATTGGTTACGTTGAGTGAAGATAATTTGTTTATTTCAATGCACATAAAACCAAGCAAATATTTACTTTTGAAGTTTACATAACATGTGTATACAAGTTTACAGTACCATTTCAATTCCACATATTTACTTTTCTTATACACTGAAATTTTCTTACATTCTACAGTTTAAAAGTTTATATATAAAATTGCTTGAGGTTATATGAGTTTTCAATCATATACGCAAAAATACTTCGATAACTATTTAATTATATCACGGAAATAAAACCGATTTGCCGGTATTTATTAACAATTCATTTAGTTACATGTAGAAATTATTTAGCGGTTTGTACAAAAATACAAATCAATACTTTTTTTAGCTGTTGTATAGTTTTTGTATTAATTGATACAACATTACACCGTATACAAAAAGCTATTCCATAATTTGTGCTGTTGACCGCCCTATATTTTGATTGCCGTCACTAGTCTTTCGATTTCATTGTGTAAAGGCTTACACCAATTTCTTTACAATAAGTACGTACCCAATTACAACAAAATAGGAACGGAAATTGTCTCTTTTATTTTCCAAGAAAACAAATATAGAAGTAGCTGACTAAAAACCAACTGTACAATTGTTTTTTTTTTTTTTTTTCAAAAAAAACATATTGATGTAGTATTGGTTGTCTAGGTTAGATAATTTTCGTGTTTTTTGTTTTCTTTCTCTAAATGAGATTGAATCAGAATATGAAAACAATATTCACTTTTCACCATTCACCATACAATCGAACTACTGATTCGTTTTCCATAACGGAGTTTTCTCGTGAATTGCAGGTTTTAGCTATTTACAATATTCTACAGAACTTCACTGGCGGTAATAGGAATTCCTGAATGTTTAGGAAACCGTTGATAACAAAACATGAAATTGTCTAGCAGTAAATTCAGACACATAAAGGATTTAACATTTTACAAAATTTATACATGAAAGTATTGCTTTCATGAAAACTAAGATAGCTTGGAAGTTTTATAATAATCCACCAACAATCAAAGCTGATTTTTTTTTTGTCTAAAATGACTAAAATGGCAAGTACCATTTAACTTTTTTGACGCTGATTTTCAAATAAATCAAGATATTTTGAACATTTAAAGAAATCCAATTTCAAGTTTTGGAGTTCTTTAGAAATTATTTACTATAAATGGTATTATCGTGCGTCTAAAAAGAAATCAAACTAAAACCCTGTTGACCAAACAAAAAGCACATTCAACACATAATCGCTAAACTAACGTGAAATATTAACTAAAGTGGAAATATCATATCGCAATATTAACTATGTGTGCAAATCCTTAACAGCAGGCAATACCATTTAGCTTGTCATCAAAGTCGTAATTAAAGATGTTATTGAATTATTTATATCTTCGTTCACCGTCTATAACAAGCCAGGGTTTCTAATAACAAATAGATTTCCTCATGAAAACATTTAAACTTTGGAAACATTAATATTCGTAGGGACTACATTTCGTGGATTTCATGGCTGGGTCAATCGGCGAAATTAAATCTCAACGAGTAGGCACGGTCCTAGAAGTTTTATAATACCATGAAAATTAATCCTAACATCAGTTACCATTGTAACCCTTTAATACCTGTTAAAGGCATTAATCTACCTTTTATGACAAATGCATGCTGATAAGTAATTTTGGTACTTTTTTTCTTGGCAAATATTTAGTTTTTTTTAGATATGTATTTGTGTTTTTAAACATAAACGTCTACATTAAACAAGGTACAGTGTTGTTTTTGAATTCACCTTAAATGGTAAATCTGCATATATCTAAATTCATACAACACGCATATATTTGACAACAACGTCTCACATAGATAGGTTCTTTCCACAGTAATCCACATACTGCAACGCATTTATTTATAACTGGCTTGATAGGTAGGACTATTTGCAAGAAGGACAATATGCTAGATAAATTAGAAATGTCATACAATCTTGTACGACATGCTTGAAATATTCAAACCTTGATTTAAGATTTATACTCTGTCTTTAAAGGAAAAATCTCAATAACCAATTACTATTTTATTAATTTCAGTAAATGTTAGAGACAATGCCTGCAATGAAAACAAAAACTAACTTTTATTCGTTAAATTTTCATAAGTGAAAATCCTCGAATTCATATTCCGACAAACTTGGTGTTTCGATCAAAACCCTGACATTTCATACCAGTAAAATATAGTTTTAAAATCTCTTAATTGCGGTCAATTCTTTTTTTTGTGTGCTTTTTAGTCTTATATGTGGTTAGACAATCCCCAGGATGTGACAAAAGTTAACATGACATGAACAGAAGTGTAATAAGAAGGGTGCTTATTAATATATTATTGTTTGACACAAAATTCTATTATTGTTTGACACAAAATTCGATAAACGTTAACAGTTCACTTCAAAATGAAATGTATATAGACGTTTGAATTTATTTTTAGGTTTACTTTGTTAATAATAAAATTCTCTTGCAACTTGATGTATACTGTGGAAATGAAAACATACACCTCCTTCTACAGAAACACTCATTAAGATATATATTAACAAAATAAACATTTCAATTTTACAAAGAAATTTAGTAATGTTGAGGTCTGCTCAACCTAGGGCTAGAGGGCGTGGACGGTAGTTTGCTTTTCAAATACCGTCCATGAACAGACTCAATCAAACCAAGCCTGTAACATTTTCGTTTATGTCGTGTTGGTCGACCTGTGATTTTCCACGTTTTCTATTCTCTTAAGGTAAGTGGTGAAGGTAGGCTATATTTTACGTCTTATGTAACCTTACATTATAGCGAACAACAAATCTCTTTTGAGACTTACAAGCTATCACTTAACAGATAATTACCTTGGCTTATTTTACATTCTGTTAAAACCTACTAATATCAAGTATCAAGCAAATTAGCTACCAATACCATATTCACGTATATATTGCTCTCATCATTTGCTCACAGTTTAATTTGCATAAAATGGGTTCAAACTTTTATCTTTTACTATATACTGTAGTTTATTCATTGTTTCTCTAAGGTTGTGAATACAGAAGCAAAGCTTATATCTAAGGTTAACTTACAACAATGCTTTGGTCAGTTTTAATACTAGTTTTAATAATAGAAACTTAGAAATGGCAAAAAAACTGGTCTCAAGTTTGTTTAATCCGTTTGAAGCCTGTCAGCATGTTGCTAGGCTGAAGAAGAAAATAAAATCTGAAAAGTAGAATATATCAATCGATTGGAAACAATTAATTATTAATAGTCTTTTTTCTATCAATACTCTTGTGGATTTAAAAACTATTTAAATTTAATGAGATTCGCTTGAAACATGAAACTTTATCGCTAAAAGGATACAAAATCAATACTTGCTTTTCTTTCAGAATGATAACACCAGAAATTCATTTCAGGCAATAAACAAACTTAATGGAACAGTCCCATGTATCTAGGTATTGTAATTGGTAGCAATGCAGTATTGTATATAGAGATACAATCTACAAATTGTTGAAGTTAGGATACTGTTTATAGTGTAGAGATTTAACCTACAATTGGTTAAAGTTAGTTTAGCACGAAAAAAGCTGAAAAATTAACATCTCAACAAGTCATTAAAACGATAAAATATTTTGAAAACTTGTATATTAAGAAGTTTTAATTTACTCTGACAAATGGATTTCTAGGTTCCTGTTACACTTGTCATTGAATAGAACGACAATTTTTGGCTCTGTTGGTATGTAGTTATTATCAAAGCATTACGTAATAACCGAGGGAACAAAGAAATCGGTTATATATTTGCAATAAGGTTGTTTTCACTACTAAGACAAAAACAGATGCACTCGTCTGAGTGTGACCTTTGGGCCGCCAAAGCCGAGTTTTCTGTGATCAAAAGCATCGTTATCAACCATAATTAACCCTTAGCCTGCTGGCGGCAAGTGATTCTGCCTTTGCGACCATTGCAGACCAAGATCAGCATGCACATCCGTGCGATCTGGTCATGGTCTGCACTGTTTGCCATTCATTCAGTATCTTATTGGTAAGTACCCCTTTTAAAAGTTAATGTTCAGTCCAAATTGAAAGATGGACAAGTTCATTATACACATTTGACAGGGTAAGAATTAAAGTGACATATCACGCAAATTTCACGAACACTATGTTAACGATAGCGTGCATTAGATGTCAATCAAACGCCAAGGAATTTTCAGGGAGTTAAACTGTGACATATATGATACAACATGTGATCTTAAATGTGATACTGCTTACTATCAATTATTAAAAAATGCGCGTGCCTTTCATGCTGGTAAAATTGTGTAATTCAAATACTCGAAGCAATTGGAAATTTATGTTTGCTGCAAATATTAGTAAAGCATGATATTGTTGTAGTTACCACATGCATTTAAAGCAAATATTCATCATTAGCTATGTGCAAATGTTTATTATGTTTCCTTAAATGTTCTTAGCAATGTTTGTTCTATTACAATCAATATCCTTTGTAAGGCGTAATTGTGAATAACGTAACTCTTGTACTTGATTAAGTCTGTAGACATTGCTTTGACGTTGTCGTAAAACAGAGAAATAATTGTATTATGTACTACTTTACCATAGACTATTATTAAATCGATTGTTTAAGGTGTGAGTCTGCAGTCAGATCACAGCCAAAATACAGAATATTTTTCAAATTGTCGCTAATTCAGAAAGGTCACAATTAAAAAATCTTCCGCTTAAAGTAAAGTCGTTAACAAAATATCTATATAAGTATTATTAATGAGTTTGTTATTTTCGTTTGATGTCCACGGTGAGATCTTAACACTGCGAAAATGCATAGAAATGTAAATTGGACTCAAAATGCCTGATTCGACTTGTAATGAGCATGCTGACGTCAAATACTATTTCAAGTCGTCATACCAGTATCTCCTCAGATAATGTGCATGAAATATTCAGGAAACACTTTTCAACTTATAGGGTTTAGAGCTATTTTCTGGTAATATTATTATTATTATTTGGTTGTGGCTATTCTCTTAAAAGTCAAATTGACTACAGTATTTTGGCTGCTGTATATACTCCGAATACTTCATACTTCGGCAACTGAATTGCGCTGAACTTTTTCACTACAATGTGTCGTATATATTAATTGTACAATGATGAAACGTTAATAGAGAATAATATTAATGATGATTATATTTTTTCTTACTTTCATATGTACATATGTGTACAATTGATTTATTTTGATGATTAAAATTATCATTGCATGAAATTCTTAATTCAAAATTGACATTGTGATTGCTTTTGGTTTAATAGTCTTCAGTCTAGTGATTTAATAATATTTATATACTTTTATATACTTTATACATGCATTGAAACACGTATTTGTATACCTTTATACATTATATACAGGCATTGAAAAACTTATTTATATACATTTGTACACTTCATACAGGCATTGACAAAAATCCATTTCAATATACCTTTATGCACTTCTTGCGGGCAGGGAAAAACAAGATTATTCTGAAAAAAAAGGTCCCTTGTTCACTTTTTACAACATTTGTGTATATAAAGCGTTTTAATCGTTAATCTTTTTCACATTAAATAATTATTTATATAACAAAGCATTCTATATCAAACAGCTAGCTTCAGTGCTGTACAATGTACATGTGAAACGTATCTTCAAATTATATTATGCATTTAAATAATACAGTGTTACAAGAGCAAGTAACCAAGGTAAAATTTCTAGACCGTTGCTATTATTTCTTTTGAAAACTTTAGTAAAGCTAGATTGTGCTAAACAAGATTGTCTAGCTGTACATGATTCAAGTTGAGTTCTGCTCAACCCGGGGCTGGAGGGCATGGGCGGTAGCTTGTATTACCACTACCGTCCATGAACAGGCTCAATCAAACCAAGCCTGCAACATTTTCATTTATGTTGTGTTGGGCGACCTGTGGTTTTCCACTTTTTTGTTTAATTGAATATAAGGATAACCATAGGATACCAGTTATTCTACATGCAACAAAGTGAGGTAATTATACAATATAATTCAAGGGAAATATTTTGTCTGACCGTTGGTACGAACAGTAAACTTCAGTTTTTATACAAAATTATAAAATTGATTTGGTACGACTTTGAATTGATAAAAACTACCGTCACAAATAAGAAAAAACATGAAATAAAACTTTACACTGGACTTAGTAACATTTAGTAACATTTCTTGCAACATTTTCATTTTTGTCGTGTTGACCGACCTATGGAGTTTCGACTTTCTATTTTAGTATTCTTGAAATATATTATAACATTAAATTGGACACTTAACTAAGCAACCCGGACCCCTACAAGGGTTGACTATTGTGTCCGGTAACACTGCATGCAAGTTTCATTCAAGCAACTTATGCGAACTATACCCTCAGTCAAAGATTATTCAAACACATGTATATCTATTTATGAAAAAAGAACACTTAAGATGTGAATTTATTTCTGCCTACACGGTTTATTATAAATGTTAATCGAATGCATTAGTATATAATTATAAGTGTGACCATTATGTTTTCTGTGGTTTCTCGAATCGTAAATTATATTTGTAATTTTCACTGTATCGGCGTCCATGGCCGAGTGGTTAAACAGTTACTTGTTACTCACTTATAGTCAAGCCTCACTTGGGGCGTAGAATTCAGGATGCCATCCATTTGGCTTACAGACGGTCAGTGGTTCTACCCAGGTGCCCATCTATGATGAAATAATGCTAGGAGTGGCCCATAGAGGCCACTTTAGGTGTGCCGGTGGTCTAGTGGTAACGCGCTTGACTGTCAATCTAGAGGTCCGGGGTTCAAATCCCGGTTCAGGCACTGGAAATTTCTTAGATGATCTTGAGTATCTCCCACCTAACCAAGAGGCCTGTACTGGTTTTCTCAGGAAAGACGGCATCGCATGTGTCGGTGCTATACACCGGGCACGTTAAACAACCAGACTGTCTATTGGCAAAGAGCTAGGATAAGTTAGCCAAACAAGCCTGTATCTAAAAGGATTTCTCTCTATCTGTTCTGGGGGCTTTATCTCACTCTGTCCCTCTGGTCTGACCGCTCTGTGTCTGTACTAGTAGAGGATAAATTTCGCGCCCTATGTGGCTGCGTTTGCTATATGTAAAGCGCCTTTGAATGTGTTTATCATAAAAAGGGCGCTATATAAATCTGGTATAATAATAGGAGCTTAAACAAAACAAACAAAAAAGATCAGTTTGTCAATATGATGATTTCATTATTTTGGGACCGCACTCGAAAGCAAATGAGTCATTAATTATATGCAGGTCAGAAATAGATTTAAGAAAACAAAGTTTTACAGGATATCTGTTTGTTTCAGTGTAAGATATAAATAGCTTTCAGTGTAAGATAAAAATATCTTTCACGCGTGAACTCCAGGTGTAAATTTTCGGGAGTGGCATAGCCACAAGTGACAATGTAAGATATAGTGTTCATGAGTAAAATATATTTTGATCTTACATGTAGAGCAAACTAATTTTCTTTTTATTTCATGTTTTGACTAAATTTACCCATTTTTTAGTTTGTTTTATATAAGTGTGAAGATACCAGATATATTTGCCTCTAATATTTCAATGATTTATGAAAAAAAATGTGATAAGTACATATATACCAACAAAGACATAAACACCATCGTATTTAAATGTAATATTACGAAGCGTTTCAATGTTTCCAATATAAACAATAAACATATTGTGTGTTACGTTGTACATTTCTTGGTTTTGATTGGCAGAGTTTGAATAAACCCGAAAGGAAACCATCAAATGAAAAAAATGTTTGTTTGCTTCTTTGTTATTTTGTTTTTGCTAGATCACCCCTGAACACCAAATCGTATACATGTATTTTCACTCGTTGCTATCCCACTCCTGAAAAAAATGCATACGTCATTCACTAAGTGCAACATACTTCAAATATGCATCCAATCCTTTGCAGGCAGATGAAATTGTTATTTCTGCACTGTTATCAATAATTTAGACTGGTATTAGTAAGCACGTTTCACGTGAATTGATACTTTAGCTTTTATGAATATAATATTACTTCCGCTATTTTCCCTAATGTAATACAAATGCTAAATTAATCTAGAGAACGTGACAGATAATATAACATAACACATAATTTATCCTGTTTATTATCAAATTATTATTCAAAATTAAAGGGATATGGTCACAGACGAACAGTACAGTTATGCTAAAAATTACAAACACACTGAAACGTATACTAAATAGCAAAATGACTAAAATCAAGGATAAATGTCCAACAGAAAAAAAATCTCTTTCAAAGAACGCAGTTTCCTCAAATCGCAATCCACAACAGTCCACAGCAGTACACGATATGAATAACAAATAACACGCACGCACGCATGCAAGGAAAAAAGCACCGAAGCACGCACGCAATACATAGATAAAACAAACATACAGACATATGGCAAAGAAGACGAAACGTACAATTAAAGGAATAAAGTGGAGAACCACCTCAGAGCGGGCCGTGGGGCAAACCAAGAACACTTGGAAGCTTCAACCAACACAACATTTCCTAAGCGACTTCTTAGGACTAGGCTATTAAGTAATTCTGAAATTTTATAATTTCAAAGACTTTTGTTTTGTTCGACTAATGCTGTTAAGAGCTCTTCTTCAGATCTTACGACCCCCTTTACAGAATCTCAGCATATCGTTCTGTTTTTAAATTTTATGAATAAAAAGTATTTTTCCCAATTTCAAATAATTTGAGACATAATTCTAGTGGCATCAAAATAGATACATGAAAATATTTTGATTTCGTGTTTATACGTAAAAATTAAGGTTAAAAATTAGAAATTATGACGCATAGGCAACAATTTTGATATAAACGTATCCTGCTACTGTATAGGCTGTTTTGCAAATGTTCAGAAAAGAACAGAAAACAAAGTGTTTAAGCATGTCCATCAACAAGGTACTTTTTAAAATCTACATTCTTATGTTATTGCTTAAACTGATGTGAACACTCATTAATCTGAGAAAAAATATCACAATTTCTAAACAAAATTACTCAATTGCAGTTTTATTACGCGCTTGTTTTATTTAACATTTTGTGAATTACCATTTAGTGATCGAAATGTATATATCTATAAAAAATGTCACGTGTTCGTAACAGTGATAAAATTATGTTTTGAAAACGATATTTGTAACATATTTTTTGATAACACCTTTTACACTTTCATCTGTACGGTCATTTTCTAAATGTCTGTTTTTTAATTTTTATTTTTATTTTTCTTTTTGGCAGGTTTGCTGGTTATCATATTGAAATGTAAAGGTAAGAATGAAGTCCAGAGAAACACTATGCATAGCCAACACAAGCAGATCCACACACATAAAACTGGTCTCCCTCAAAACCGACCACCCGCAAAAGTGCAACCCGCAAAACTGGTAACCTGCTAAACAGGCCTACTAAAAATTGTAATGTAGAGAAAATATGTAGCAGATTAGGTAGTCATACTTGCACTTTGACCGCACATACAATAGGGAAACTAGTATAAAATTCGTGCGGGATATGAATAGTTTTACATCTGTCTCAATTGGGATTTTATAACATTGGTTTCTGTTGTTCTTCTTAAACAGGGCTGATACGTCCAATGAATCGAATCCAGTGG
This sequence comes from Mercenaria mercenaria, assembly GCF_021730395.1. NCBI lineage: Eukaryota > Metazoa > Mollusca > Bivalvia > Venerida > Veneridae > Mercenaria > Mercenaria mercenaria. The sequence goes on from NC_069372.1 coordinate 9,361,153, forward strand.
TCAAATACGTTTTCTACAATTAATCAATATATCCATAATACAAGAAAGAATAAATAAACTAGACTTGCCAAATTTAATATTTTCTTCTAATTATACAAGAAGAGTAAAGCTAAAGAATTGTTTTACACGGCAAATTTTCTATAAAATGATAAATTTATGTTAAGAACAATGTAAACGTGATTTGATACCCAGAAACTTGTATTTGTAGCTGTAGCGAAAATGGCACTGAATTTACATTCATTTTCATTCTGACTACCATTTACTTACTGTGGCTTTGAGAAACGAGTGTTTCACAATTCTTCAGTCACACTATAGAATGAATTCAAAAATTTTTGAAGTTTCTTTATAAGCTCAGAGAAATATACTGGTGATTTTCATTAATTTTCTATAAATGCATTTATTGCAAAAGCCTTTGTCGTCATTTTGGCCAGATTCAGCCCAATTGTATAAAACCACAATATAAATTTTATACAAAAATCATAAAATTAATATTCAATGATGCAGAGGACAAAGGTTAAATAACAATGTTTGACAAATAAAATTCTTTTTTTAAATTGTATAAAATTTCACAAAATGGTCTCATTTTCTTCTTGGAATGTTTCTCTTTCTGGTAGGTATTTGTACATTTTTCACCGAACAACAAACATGACAAATGTCTTTTAAAACGCTATTTATTTTCAGCAATGAACAAACCTCCTGTGATAATAAAATATATTGCACATTTCATGGTAAAATACTGACGATTTCACGCCAGATTATTGACTGTTTCCTATCCTACACGACGTTTTATGTTTGAGCACCACTATGGCACAGACACATATTTTTTACGCCTGATTAACATATTTTCACCTAAAACTATCTATCTCTGTACATATCTTAAATCTTCTCATTGTAACACGTTACACTACTGGATGCACATACCATTAAACATGGTTTAAAACCCTGTAAAGTATCCATTAAAATAGGGAAAACCGTTAATCAACCCCATTAATTCTTGCATCACTTTATTTAATAGATTTCTCAATATTTATGGGTTACATGTTAAAATACCATTAAAACACCCATTTTTAACCATGAATCATGCCATTAAAACTTTTGTTTGGTAGCTAAGATAGTTAATGGCTTTGAAAAAGTTGTAAAATTCTGTATTTTTTTAATTTAACAGGATTATTCATGACTCTTAAATTTGATTTAATACCCATTAAATGCTCAGGTTGTGTACAATTTCATTTAAGAGTAAACTTAATGGCCCTTAACAGCAATGTAATGCCCATTAAATCCTAAATTCTGTAAAATGTGATTCGTATATATTTTCTTTTTGGTTTTTGGCTTGCTCTCCTATTGAATGCTTATAATTCTAGTCTCATATTGTTCTAAAATGGACTTTAATCACAATAAATATACATACTACGCACACATCGTCTATAATTTATCATGATGTTATATTTAGTTGCACTGAAGTGATTTTTCCCTTGATGCAGTTACGCCATTTTTTTTAGTTAAAACTACCTACATGGTCACTTAATCTATTATAAGCATTCAATAGGAGAGCAAGCCAAAAACCAAAAAGAAAATATATACGAATCATATTTTACAGAATTTAGGATTTAATGGGCATTACATTGCTGTTAAGGGCCATTAAGTTTACTCTTAAATGAAATTGTACATAACCTGAGCATTTAATGGGTATTAAATCAAATTTAAGGGCCATGAATAATCCTGTTAAATTAAAAAAAATACAGAATTTCACTACTTTTTCAAAGCCATTAACTATTTAAGCTACCAAACTATATTTTTAATGGCATGATTCATGGTTAAAAATGGGTGTTTTAATGGTATTTTAACATGTAACCCATTAATATTGAGAAACATGTTAAATAAAGTGATGCAAGAATTAATGGGGTTAATTAACAGTTTTTCCTATTTTAATGGATATTTTACAGGGTTTTAAACCATGTTTAATGGTATGTGCATCCAGTAGTGATAGGTAATAGTGCCAGTGTATTTACAATTTGTAATTTACAATGAAAGTATGTAACTGGGAGAGTGTTCCACAGTTTTGGATCAGTGTAAGCATAGCTCCGGTTGCCTTACATCACTGTCCTGGTTTTGGCATATTCAGGTTTTGACATAACTAATGACACGGTGTCTATAGACTGGCCCGTAAACTTCTATAAGTTTTCTCAGTATACTCGGTAAAGCTCCTGTAGATCCTTGAAGAGAATATATCTTTTATTGTTTTATATACAGATTAGAAAACATGCAATTTGTAACAATATGTGAACAAATTAAAGGATAGTATATACACAGCTGGGCCTGAATCAATAGTTATCACACTTTTTGAAATCAAAGATTAAGCATAACATAATTAAGACAAATTTAGAGATGAAAAATTGCCAATTAATGTCTAATAAGAATAATGAAACAATATATATACAGTTTTGAGATTGCTATTGTTTTCTTTATAACAGACAGGAGGAAAGAGAGAAAAGGTGCAAACAGAACAAAAGAGAACCTAAACAAATGTGTTAAATAATTTCGAGAATTTGAGGTCACATCCGTGTCGTCTTTGATTAAATCAAAAATCTATTTATGCAAGGAGAGTATTTAACCGTTAGCGCATTATTAATGACACAAGAGAAAAAAACGTAATCTGTAATTAGTTTAAAACTCTGTACATCCGTTAAAACAAGTCTTTTTTTTCAAAATCTACAATATTAATAACATAACTTCAGTACAACATAATATAAATTCAATGAAATACTTGCACGTGGTGATATCGTATAGAGAACACGTCGGGTAAATGAAAATAAATGTTGAAAATTAAAACTAACGAACTGAATAGCAATAAAACAAACTTGGATAATATTAAAAGTATTGCTATACACCTAAATAACCGGGTAATTATATACTTACAATCAAAACAGATAAATGTATGATGCAATATAAGAGGTTATTGTTATATATCAATAGAGTAGTAATTTTATCACGTGTAATATGAAAACAATATGTTGCAATACCTTTCTGTTTATGGGCTGTTTATAGTTATCTAAACCAAATGATTATAAAGCGGGCCGAAACATTTATAAACCGAATAGTGTTTCTAATAAGGACAGATTCATACATTCATTAAGGTAGTTCTTAACGTTTGATAAACCTGAAATCATGGTGTAACGTCATTTATCTGGATAAATAGAGAATACCAGTATTAGGTTACTGTTTGATAAATTTTTATTTATTAGGCGAGTTGAAGAAAATATATTAGGCGAGGCTTTGCCGAGCCTTATATTATTTTTGCAGACGAGCCTAATAATTTTAAAATTTTCAGACAGTAGTCCAATATTCTACTTATCCTACCTGCTCAGAAAATTGGGGAAAAAAAGTCGTTGGAAAGAGCAACAGCGTGCGGACTTGTCGTCATATATGACGTTTGCAAGTGCAATTCAATTTGTGGATAAAATTAAAAAATTGCAATAACTTTTTTGTTTCTGGATAAAAACATTTGATATTACCACTTATTTTCTTAGGTAGAACATTTCCAATACAACCATAACGGTTTCAATGAAAAAGTCAGAAAAAAGTTTTCAAAATTTCCGGCTGAAGTGCTATGAAATTATTTAAAGTGAAAAATTGCAATAACGTTTTTGTTTCTGGATAAAAACCTATGATTTGACCACTCATGTTCTAAGTTCAAACATGTCCAATGCAACGGTGACGGTTTCAATGCAAAAATTTGATAAAATATGTGATTTCAAAAGTTCATGCAAAAGTGGTATCTTGACACTGACTAGATTAAGCAGGCCGATTATGTGCTATATCTTGTATGAGGGTAGGATAAAGTAGAAAATGCACCCGGCCTACGATAGTGAAAATAATCCTGCGTAATTTTACCTCGTATGTACATTTATAATAGTAATCACAATATTTTCCTCCTGAATATAAAAAGAAAAAACTTCTTTACATTTGGAATAATTCCTTACAATGCACTCAAATCCGCTTTGCATTTGAGGACGTCTGAAATCATAGGCAATCGTAAGGAAACGGACCTGTACATTATATTTGAACATAAAGTATAAACGCTATCTTACTCACCAACTGTTAAAAAGATTCATTGAAATCTACACTGTAGTAAAAAAATATTTTTCGTAAAAAACATAATATCACAGTTGTGACTTTTCCTTTGACTTTCATTATGTAATTAAAGTAAGGTTTCATTTTTTTAACATGTCCAGCAATATGATCGAGCATATGACCGTATTTTTATAATTTACAATAGTGGCCACAATAATTTCTTCCTAAATATAAAATATAAAAAGGAGCACGTGAAATAATTTCTAACAAACTATTCGAATTGGCTCTGCATTTGTGGATGTCAGAAATCATAGGCAAAGCATAAGCACAAGAACCTGTACATTTTATTTGAACGTAAAATATAAAAGACATGTGGACTCATCAATTGTTAAAAGTTTCGTTAAAATCTACAATATAGTAAAAATATCTTTTCCTTGACTTTCATTATTAAATTTCAGTAAAGTTCCAATTTTTCATATCTGTCTAGCAAAATAATCAAGCATACAACCTTATTTTTTCGAATGTTCTAAAAATATTCTGAAAATTAAAAGTCAGGGTTTAATCACATTCTACATTACAGAAAACTGAAAGCGCAAAACTACCATAATTTAATAACACCTCTTATAAGGACGGACGCTGATATATTTATTTTCCTTGTATTATTAATCAACAAACATCTACATTGTTTAAGTCTAAACATTTATGACACTTTAACGACTATATCATAGTTATATTTGATCATAAAACATGTTTAAAGTAAAACAAATATTGCTGTCCAATATAGAATTTTATCAAATCATCTTGTTTCAAAGCATTAGTGTAGTTGTGTATTTCCTTATTTTCAATCATATGGCCAAATAAATTATATTGGTAAGTGTGCTTATATATTCACAATTCGCAAAATTTTAGTTAAAGTCCCTATTATCTATATCATTTTTATTATTGTTTTGAACTTTTTTGCATCAAAACCTATCTATTTCAAAAAAGTAATCTTAAGTACGACAGTAAGGCTGGCTGTTAACACTTAATACACGGGATATAACAGATACGGGACATAATAGATATGCTACATGTACCATAACGGCTACCAGGCATTATTCTATTTTTTCCCAGATAGATGAAATTTCGCGATCACTTCTAATAATCAAACATGCAGGAACACCTTAAACAAACTCAAACGACGACCATGATGGTCCTTTGACGCTCACCTGCATATTTTATAAGCAAAATAACTGGACCTTTTCCACTGAAATTTACGTTTCTGAAGGAAAGAGCACATTTTGACAAGATTTGACAGAAGATTACCTGAAAATAATTTCAGACTGAAATACTATTTATAAAGATTTTAACAGAAATCAGAAAAAATGACAGAAAAAAAAACAAAATTGAAAACAGACCATATGGCAAAGGTTGGTGAATTGATATATTTCTAATATTTTTTTCTTTAAACGCGTCGCAAATCAAATTTAAGAAAGAAAATATTTACCACAAAAGATAATAGGTAAGGGTAGATTTCTCGGAAGCACAGTGCACCACAAACACAGCCTCAGAGTCACGCTTTTGCAAAGTAGGCCCACAACAAAAAGAAGCTGCAACGGAAAAAGACTGGTTGCTTCAAAAATCCAACAAGTACATTTTAATGTTGTGCAAAATAAAGACAGAGGAGGGGGAAGGGGTAAGGGGTAGAAAGGGGTAGGGGAGGGGGTTGAAGGGAAAAGTAGAACAAGGATGAATATACAAGGTAATGCTACGTTTCTTAGTCACAGTTACACTACAACGTAAACCACAGTAGCGCTGGCATTCGTGTACAAAAGACAAACACGCACCCACACACAACTAACTAACATAGATAAACAGACAAGTAAGATATAACAACATATTTTCATTTGCAAAATAACATTTTTATATTTATTTTACTAATAAGTGAAACAAGTTTTGAAAACATATATTTTGAAAATGTAGAATACTTTCAGACAGAAAAAAAGCGAACATTCTAACTATACAAAGTAAACACATACCCCTATTTCACGAAAATACTCAATTTTGTTAATTGACTTAAGTACGTTAGTTTGTAAGTATTTACTTTTTTTAAGCAAATTAAAGTCAGTGAACAAACTTAAGTATTTTCGTGAAGTAGGGGCCAGCATCCTTGGAACCCTTGAGTACACACCGCCAAACAGGCCACTTACCTTCATAAATCGCGATGTTTTCAAATAGTGGCATCACTTTGGCAGAGTGAGACACATTATGCAAATAGAAAATCATGGGATGAAGGTAAAGTGATGTGATGAGGATAAACGCGCTAGATGCTAGAATGACAAGTAGTTGCTTCGTTTGAAAATATGTCTTTTCTTGATAGATTTTTGTCCTTCTTTCCCTTCCACTCCTCACACTCTGACACACATACAGTTGTGTTCATATAAGCGGGGTTCTTTTAAGGTTACATCAGAAAACTAAAAAATAAATAGTAATATACATATACAAAATACTTGAAACATATTCAATTACAAAACAAACATATAAAGTATGTTAGTTTATTGCAGGTTCACCAGCTACTGCCTTCCTACTTCAGTAATGATACACACAAAACAAATGCACGTAATAGAACACTACAGATTTCATTACATATATTACAAGTTATATACATGTAGTACAGTTGGTACACAGAATTATGTTAGATACATCTGACAGAAGTGTCACTCTCTAGGGATACTTCATCTCAACAACAGTCACTCTATAGCCTTATCGCACTTAAGAAACATCAGGGCTTCAAAGTTTTCATCATTCAGAGAGCATCTCTCTGCACGAAACATTTTTCCACCAATAGAAAATAGTTTTTCCACTGGAGCAGAAGAGGCAGGAAGGGTCAGATAAGTCTGTGCTAACTTTGACAAAGCAGGGTATTTTTCCGAATTTGATTCCCAGTAATGAAGAGGATCTGAAGCAGTGTCCAGTAAATCTTCTGCCAGATACATGTCAGTCTCACTTATACGCCCAGATACATGTCTCTGCTTTCTAGGTGTTCTAGGCAACAAGCTAAAAATGCCCACTGGTTTTGGAACTTTTTCAGGCGGTGACTTGTGTTCAGTGCTTGGTAAAACCACTGTGCTGCACCTCATTTTCGACAGTGCAATGTGTTGATCTCTGTCATAGTCAGACTCACACCATGGTAACTTAAACCGTGGATCCAAAATTGAAGCCATGCAATAATCTTCATTTTCTTCATACTTAGACTGGCGTTTGTCAAGTGAAGCCTTAAGTGTAGTAACCATGTTTGTATTGTAAGTACTAGCCATTGCTTTCATCTGAGCTTTTAGTGAAATACACAGTGGTACAGCCAAACTGGCACTAACACTTCTTTCTCGTTGAACTTCTAACGTAGCCTCTTCAAATGGCTTGAGCAGTTGCCAAACTTCACCCAGAAGTTTTCTTTCATAGGAAGACAGTTTCTGTGGACAATCCAGTGAGCTAAGTTTATCCTCCGGCACTGCCAAAACTGATTGAATCATATATAGCTGTGAGTTCCAACTTGTACAATTAGCAGCTTGTAAGCGTTTCTCATCTTCAAGATACTCTGATGCCAAAACAGATTTTCTAACATAGCTGACAATTGTAGAAGCCTTTGAAATAAGCTGCTTCAAATGATTTCCACACTGGGCAAGACCATCTTTTACAACAAGTTGTAAGGAATGAGCAAAACAGCTGCAATGCTTTGGAAAGTTATCAAAAGTATCTGTTTCAGTTTCACAGCTTTCAGTTTCATCACATAGACTCTCAACTGCTTTTAAATTATCATCCCCATCAGATGTTTGTGATTCATCAAATCCTGGAAGTGGACAGTTAAATGCTTTCAACATATTAGCTGCATTGTCTGTTACAATATTTGATACTTTATGCCCAATTTCAAAGCATGCGATGGTTTCTTCGTACTCTTGACGTATCTTTTCACCTGTGTGTCTGCCTTTAAACCTAGAACAAGCCAGCATTACAGATTTTAACTGCCATTCCTGTATGAAATGTCCAGTAACTCCCAGAAAAGCTCTCATTTGTCTATTTGTCCATAGTTCTACCGTCAAGCATACACTCTGCGCAGATTTCAACTGAAACTTGATATCATTTTTTACTTCTGCACATTTTCCATGAATAAGTTAACTTGTCAAATGCTTACGACTTGGAACCTGATATTTTGGACCTGCCTTCTCCATGAGATTCTTAAAGTACTGACTGTCCACAACTGACAAAGGAACAAGGTCGCCAGCAATATAAGATTCAAGCGCATTGGTTATCGAGGTCTGACGTGGATCTGATGCAGAATATTTAGTTTTTCCTTTTAGGTATTCAGTCACAGGTGTTTGGTCTGAGGCAGCTTTTTCCTGTTTTGCTTTATTTCCAACAACATCTAGCAGGATATCACGATGTTTTCTCTAAAATAAAACAAAGTTCAGGATATGAGCATATCATATATTCACATTAGTACCTTTTACATACTGCTTCAAAACAAAACTTGCCCAAAACAAAACAAAAAATCTTAGACAAGATGTTGAAAGCAACATAAAAACAGAGTTTTGGATATCTGATTTCAAAACACCATTCTAATTATAGGTATTTAAACTTCATTTACCCGCATGTGTGTAACAAAGTTTGATGTCATATTTATGCTGCCATTAATCTAGAGCAGTGCTTGCATTTGGCTTTTAAGTTTTTGGACAGCTTGTTTTTATCCGATGGTAAAATGAAAAGTTTTAGACTATTAGAATCCATGCGTCTTGGTGGACAAGCTTTGATATAATACAGTGGTGGAATTTGGCTTGTCAATGTGATTTGACAATGAATCACCAACAGAATTCACTCAATTTCAAGGTTGACTGTACAATTTAATTTTAGACAACATTTGTTCATATTATAAGGGTATGTTTTGCCATGAACTAAATTTCATTATTATAGCCTTATAGGTATAATTGTTGAACAAAGAAACATAATAGACTAAGTGAACAATAGAAAACTGTATAGTGCAGTTACAACCATGCATAGGAGGAGAAGGGAGTGGAGATCAAGCCCTAAGTTTAAAGCTAGACCTTCATTGATATTTTTAGTTCATTCAGTATTGGTATATCTGTTAAAAAAGCAAAAAGGAGATTAAAGTATCTGACCATTATATTATACAACTACTGCTTTAAATTGTACACAGTAACTGTCTTCAATTCTATTCTGGTGAAAATGATCTTGACTATGTTTTTCAATATCACAAAGTACCATCATTATCCATATCTTAAGGCTGGGTCAATTAAAAATTGCATGGTCATTGAAGCACATACATAATCTCACACCTTTTGTACTCTGCTCAATTATCCAAACAATGGATTAATATAACTGACTGAACAATGAAATGACTGCAGATCAATTGTTAGAAATACCCGCATCAGAAATATTTTTAAATGTCCATCTCTACAGCAAATTAGCCCATTCGCTAAATACATCTGAAATGCTTTATGTGAATTTCAAGATGTAATTGAATTGTATTGTAATTGCTAATTACAGACATATATATGATGTAATTAATTAAATTACAATTACATGTAATTAAAAATATTATCAATTACCAATTACATTGAATTACTCGAGCCATTGTAATTAAATTACAATTAATAACAGTTACTTTTTCAATTACCCAAGGTCTGGTCAAAAGAGACACCACTGAGCTGCATCCTGTCAAGTATAATTTCGGTGATTCGTCCATATCTAAATAAATAAATGGTTTCTGATATTCTCAATAAGAGATTCTGAGAAACGTCCACTTTATAGAATAAAAGTCAATGCAGATTTTAATTACTTTAATTACTAAAAGTCGGGATACTTTAAACAAAATGGCTTATCATGAGTTTGTTGTTAACTTAAAGGTCCAATACTAAGGAAAGTGAACATTTTAATTTCTTTTAAAAAGCACATAAACTATTTCATTTTATTGGAAAATGAAAGTTGGTATGTAGAAATTCGAAATAAATCGCAGTATATGTACAATTATTTTTCTATGAAGTATGAAGAAAGTTAAAAAGACCTGGGGGGTCATTTCGATTTATTGAAATTTCAACATTATACACATATATTTCTTTGAGTTCCAAAGACCTTCTGTAAATTTTGACCTGCCAATCTTCATTATTTAGTGTCTTGCAGAAGTCTATACACTGGCTATGAAAAAAATTGCCAACTCATTTTCCCTTAGTAATGGACCTTTAAGCGTGTAATAACACATAAAAATGTTTTCATTGCGTGCAGTAAATATTTTATGATGAGATTAAAATAGAAGCTACAGGCGACAACAGCTTAAGTATCACAAAAAACACCAAATTTTACTTATTGAATTTAATGAATCATAACAAGACTTAGTGAATATCAAAATATTTGAGTTCAAGTTACAAGAATAAAATATTTGCAATAAAAGGATGATTCTTTTTTAAAGTCATAGAGTGTATATTTATGCTGCTCTATCAACTTAAATAACGCTGAGTATTAAGTTTAACCTTAGATGTGTTGGAATGCTCGACTTTTTTAGCGCTCTATAACTGAAGTTAAGTTTGGTCTTTGAATTCAGTTCTTGTTAATTTCTTTCTATCTTTCATGCATACAACACATCGCATTGCTCTCACTATCAACGGATAAAGAGACAAGTAATGTTTTTTATTTTCACATGGTTTCATTAACGTCTGTTGTCTATGAACAAAAATGAAAAGTTACACGTAACTTAGTTATTTGAAAGTAGACTTTATATTTATTTAACTGCTATTAAAACCTTGTGCTGTGTAAAACATATTTTTAGTATTAACCTTGGCAAATTCACCGGAATTAGCTATTTAAATAGGGCACGATGTAACTTAACGATTTTATTATTCTTGTCTCGTGTTGTTATTCCTTGTCCTTCGGGGTCATACAGTCCATTTAATGTGTTTAATATATTAAGAGTTCTAATTAATCGATGTCGTGAGGAATATTGCACACTTAACTGCCACTAAACCGACGTTGCTACTAGTTCTATACTTCATGTGGATTGCATTTGCATGCAATATCAGATTAACCGTACAACCTTCTGTAACATTTGCATCATAAAGATATTACAGCGACATGTTAATAATGTCAATCAATTACAGATGTAAAAACCTGCATTATTTTCGGACAGTCAAGATAGAAAGACAGACTATAATTATGTTTGCCTATAGTAATACTCATTTATCTTTAAACGCAATTAAACGTTGCTTAGAAAGCGCAAATATCACTTTAAACCATCATTTAATGTATAAATAAAAAAAATCCTCTATGTCAGACTTTTAAAACTTATTTCCTTGGCAAAATATTGACAGTTTTTTATGTAAGTATAGATAAAATCATTGTAGACAAAGTGATACTGTAAATCCGGTATTATTCGCGGTGTTTTAATTTTCGCGAATCGGATGCATCGCGAATTCATATATCAGCGTCAATTTTCTTCCATAACATACAGACATATCCGAAAAAAGTGTCCGAAATACGGTCAATGTCAGCAGTGAATACTCGCCCCTGTATATGATGTTTATTGAATGAACTTCAATTTATTTAAATATAGTTTAGATAGGTAAAACACAAGTCCTCGAAATACATTTCATGTAGAATATACTGCTTAAAGACAGAATTAATGCTAAGGTCTAGGGGTTGGATTTGCATGCAGCTGGCAGGGATACATATAACATGATAACTTTGTTTGTTTTAACAGGTTCAGGGAGAATGTTCTTGATGCACTTTGTGTCAGACAAGTAGAGCGCGTGTTGCCAGAGGGGATGATCCATATCATCCTTTATCTTCTCGACTAACCTGAATTTTTTTACACATTTTGTTTAGATAACAATAGGGAATCGCAGAAAATTTATCACACCATTGGGTTATATAATTGTACGTTACAATTATTTATGAAATGACTGTAACAAACTTTGAACATTTTATCAGCTATTAAATGAAATAAGAATAATCACCCGTAAATTGAATAAAGGATTTAAAAGCTCTTTTCAAACAAAAGCAATTGTTTGAATAAAGTAACCGATTACTAATACAAAGTCTTTCGCGTGCATAAATTCGATACGGTACAGAAGAATAGGCATTAATGTAATCACGTCTTCCGGAATTGGAATTTCGCTAATATAAGATAAGAACCTTCGCGAATTTAAATTTCTGACACTCCCGTCGCGAATTCATAAATCCGCGAAATAATTCGGGGTGGGGGAATTCGCGAAATAAAGATCACGCGAATATAAAGTGATTTACAATATTCGGACAACAGGTAGTTTATCCGGGAATATATGGCAAGCTGTTATACTATATATTCAGTGGCTATGAAAGATACTTAAAATATCGATATATCTCTTTAAATTTTTAAAGTTATCCGTTGACGATTAAGTGTCAGATATGTTCAATTCCAAGACATAATATATTATATTTTGGAAATAGCACTTCATTTATAAGATCTGTATAATGCTGTTTTTTTTAAATTATTTTCTATGTAAAAGTGACATATTTTGATGTTTGAAAACTGGCTCTTAAAGGTAAAGAGGGCTTTCTTTTATCTTTTGTTGAAACAGATGACAGTTGACGTAAAAGAGCTAGCAGTGATTTAAAGCTAGATATGTAAGCAAAACAGCTAGCACTTTATAGAAAAGAGACAGCTTGAAATGATGAAGTGCTTGCAATATTTTTCAAAAGGGAGGTCAGGAAAAGTTGCTTTAAAAACAGAAACTAATATTCATATAACGTATAGATTTAAAATTCACTAGCTAATGTAACCTTGAAATAGCCCATTTTATGCTGAGGTAATTCGATCTTATCGCATTTAACACGACAATTGAAATAAAGTCTTAACTTGTCTACGTGGGCAGAAGTTATTCAGTAAATAATCAAACATGAAATAGAACAGACAGGTAATATCCGTTTAAACCATATTGGCGTAACATTCAGGTAATAGTTTCTCAGCTATATAACCACGCAACGAATAATTTGTACTCAAGGACACAGAAAACATATTGTAATGCACCGGGACGCAAAATACTTTTGTTATCATTAATGACGCAACTAATGTGTACACCATAGAAATATTGCAGTACAGTACATTACAGTTAAATATATGAAGAGGAATGCGTAGAAACGATGCACAAAATAAAAGAAAAGTGAATAATGTATAAAGCCCAACACAGAATATGAGTACCATTTTGTCATTATATGTGTTTATATAGATTATAAGGGCAGAATATCCTCCGGTAATATTACACAGACCTAGGTATGGCAAAATTTAAAGACTCATAATTATATACCTGTAGTATTAAAATATGAAAGAGACATGCATTTATATTTCTTTCAAAGCCTTAAAGCAAAGACTGAATGAACTTATCTATTTGTATCAGAATATTTCAAATCGGTATTTAATATACTTTTTAGATCTAATTATATTTGTTTTGTTTTATTATCCTACAATGAATAATATATACATGTATTTCGTTTATACTTCCCTGTATCTTTTTCATACACAATGATGCACGAATAACTATATCATCATTTGTATTAACTCTGACTCTTTACATGCATACATTTGTATTTGCATTTAAAGCCACAATTGAAGTGTTTTAGAAAACAATGTTTTTATTCTATTAAATACAGATGTCCATTTAGACCAAAAACATGGTCAATCTCCAGTTATTTTCGCCCAGACTGTTATCAGAATATTTTTAATGAAGCAAAAACGTTTTCACTTTTTTTTTTGTCGATCAGTAAATTTAACAGTGTTTGTTTACATTTTAATGTTGCTCACATATAACTATAGGTAGACCGCATATGATTACAGGATGAGCCGTTTTATTGATACACATAAAGGAACATCATGCATCCCTAAGTTTTGTTAATAGAAAATCTTTACTAACAGCTAAGTGACCTTAGTGGAGAAGGTCAGTTTGAAGTAAACATCAGGCTGAATAATTTGACATATTAAGTATATTCACATTTAAAATGATATGAGCCGTGCCATGAGAAAACCAACATAGTGGGTGTGCGACCAGCATGGATCCAGACCAGCCTGCGCATCCGCGCAGTCTGGTCAGGCTCCATGCTGTTCGCTTTTAAAGCCTATTGGAATTGGAGAAACTGTTAGCGAACAGCATGGATCCTGACCAGACTGCGCGGATGCGCAGGCTGGTCTGGATCCATGCTGGTCGCAAAGCCACTATGTTGGTTTTCTCATGGCACGGCTCATATAATTTATTAAACTTACGCGAAATGATTATTAAAACTATCGACATACCGGTATGTACTTGACAACATTTGGCGTGTATTGGGGAGAATGTAAATCTTATTCCGGATCTTTATAGTGGTTTAAAGTACGACGAAGAACCCATGTGCTCAAACAAACGTCTTCTGTTAAATACCATAAGGTCTAAAACAATTTTTGTCTTGTACTAATAACCATAGTTACACAGTTTTCTATCCACTATAACGTATTACTTTAATCAACACATAAGAAAGTAGGTATATGTTATCAATTATTTAGTTAAATTTTACAAACACTAAAAAATGGCAGTTACTCTAGGTCTAAACAATCTTTTGACTAACGAAGTGAATCTTTTTCTTTCTACCCACATACATACAGTTACAATATCTCTGAATGCATCATCTAGTACATCATAAAATGTACTGTCTTTTTTATAATCTTTGTGGGAGTATCCTGTCAGCCCTTATCACCGTTGCAAGGAATATAAACATCTATATAAATATGGAATGATTAAAGTGTTTACGATTGTATGCATGTTCTTAAGAAATGAATACTGATCAGCAAATAATGTTTAACGTGTCTTAAGCATTTGTTATAGCCAGACATGAAATGTTGCTACAAAAACCTTTCGGTGTTTGTAATATGAGATTTGCACAATAAACCAATTGCTAAAGTTGTATATTTGTTTCTGATAGTTTGGCAAATTAGTTATCCTAAAACAAGGTTAAAGGGCTTTTGATACGATCTGTTTTCAGTAACAAAAGTCACCTTAAATTGATTGTTACATCCATGACATTTTGACAGTATGTTCAAGTTTGAATCTCTTATAGCTTTGATATACGGTGGCGGCTAAGTTGAACCCGGTAGTTCAAAGAAATGGGAAAGCTATATTGCTCCCTTATTTGAGTCAGAATATAAGCAGTTCCAAAGTTTAAGAAAACATAATACTTTTCTTTTGATGTACTACGTATCTCATTTTGTAAATTATTTTCTAGTAACATTTTTCTGTCCTTTCATATATAATCCAAGAAGCAGGTTCAGTTGCTTAAAGACAAAACTAAAAAGCAGGCACCTTATCCAATCAGAATTTAGACAGACATGTCTCTTCCATCACCATCGAGCAAAGACTCCTTCAAGTCAATAATTTTGAAAGCTAAGGTTTATCAAGGGCAGTCTTTTGCTATATTTCTGACATTTAATATACTGTCATTCATTTCTAAATTTTAACATTTGTCTCGCGATCACTGGTTTTACACATTAATTTTATTTTGAAACAAATAACACACAACTGCTCGAGGTAGTTATGCATGTTCGAAATACCGGAAAAGAATGCACAACGTCATCATTTCGTGTTTTCCCGTAGACAACACTTTGAATTAGAAATATATGTCTACAGTCTAGCAGAACCTAAAATCTCGACCCTACTTTTCAACTGGTCTAACGTTCCAAGTAAATCATATTTTATATTGTACAAAAAATAATCTGAACTTGCAGAATTATTTTAAGTAGAGACGTGGAAATATACAGAAGTCAATAACTTATATCAAATGAAAATACACGTGTAGAAATTATGAACCACAACCATTTTATGCACTAGATCGTTCGTTTGACTCAAAGCCGGCAAGACGATCATTATTGCCGCTCAAATGACCACATTTCACCGGGACGGGAAGAAAAAATAACATGTCAAATGAAACGAAACAAACAGAATCGTGACCTTATTTGGGAGAAAGGTGTAATGGCAGTCAGGCTTCTGGTCCTTCGGGATCATTGATTTTTCAACACATTTAGATTTGAAGATTGAATACTGCTTAAGCCGGTGCTAGGGGGCGTGGGCAGTATTACATTTTCCATTACTGCTCATGAACAGATTCAATCAAACCGAGTTTTTCACTCAATTTTCACTGTTTGTCTTGTTCTCGGTGCTTCCGAGGGATCTACTTTTCAGATTTTATTTTTTTAATAGAACAATCAAATCGAGTCTACAACTGTTTTATTTTTGCCGTGCTATGCGATCTGTGGTTTTGCACTTTTTATAGTGAAAAACATTTTACAGCATGACTTAAAAATATCGTGTCCACATGCGGCATTTTTATGAATTTATGTGTTTGTATATAAGTTTATTTATAGTCGCCACCGGTAACCCATATGGGCGGCTGCTCCAGAAGACTCTTAGTAGTGTTAGTGGGAGGATAGTGCAAGATACAGAATACGCTCCAATTCCAGAAGCTTCCCTGGTTCTTTAACGTGCCAGTAGTAAAGCACCCATTCACTAGACTTATCCAAATGTTAGTAATTTTAATTTGGAGAAGCGGGGGCTCGAACTCATGACCCCTGGTTTCGTAGTCAGACAGTGTTACCACTGTGTCCGCTCTATTTTATGAGTGCAAAGCCGGACCAACATTTTATTCCATTTTATTCGGAAAATGACGTATCATTATCATTACTTCCCGTTTCACAAACATGCATAATAATATAAAGGTGTCATACGTTATTTAATTCTTAAAATAGCATTTACAAGCAAGGTAACATATTAAGATTAAAAAAGCATGAAAGCACACACGCACATACACAAACGCCAAGAAAATCGCCTGTGAACTGGCCTTTAACGTAAAGGTGAACCCCATGTGCTGTTAGACTGTGGTAAAACAATACGGATATATTCAGACCGATGGCGACAATAAGCCATTGAGGTTTAACTGGTGACACTTCTCAAAATACAATATTGCAATTGGTTAGTTTTAAAATTACACTCATATAATGAAGCTTTTAAAACTCAATTTCATAATCCTGGAAAGTGGTTAGATTGTACAATGCAGGCGTCAAGGTTAAACTATTATCTTCTCAGACTGCTCTAAATAAATCGTTATGCTTTATTTCAACATCTCTTTTAACGGCAATTTCATCTCTTAATGTGAAGTTATCACTGCTGCTAATATATATCGATATATGTTTATATTAAGAGAAATATATTTGCTTT
The DNA here is from genome assembly GCF_021730395.1 of Mercenaria mercenaria. Taxonomy (NCBI): domain Eukaryota; kingdom Metazoa; phylum Mollusca; class Bivalvia; order Venerida; family Veneridae; genus Mercenaria; species Mercenaria mercenaria. The sequence goes on from NC_069372.1 coordinate 9,378,477, forward strand.
TCATATATTCAAGATAAGAAATGAATGCTTTCTTCAAGAACGCAAGTAATAGATATGAGATTTTCGATGCTCTCAATTAATAATAAATCAATTGCATCCACATAACACGTCTATAAGCACATGTTCATTTTACGACAGGTTTAAGCTGCCAAAAAAAATAGTCACCTTGAAATTAAGTACGATATGTCAGTGTTTAAAGTATGTATAAATATGTCAACTTCAATTTGAAGTATATTTTTAGATGCACTTTTGTAAAAGTGTTTTTCTCTTCTTTATTTATGATCTTTTTTATTTATGTAGTTTGTAACCATGCGTCATAATTTAACAATAACATGCAATCTTTAAGAACCCTAATATGTATAATTATTTTTGTTAATCATGTTTGTAAGCAATTAACATACCTTTGTATTCTCATTTTCCATTTATGCCATTTTCCATTTCATTGCCCGTGTCAGTTGTAGTATAGAGGTATATCTGTTTGTTTTTGTTGTTATTAGATGTCTTTATATAGACTTGAATTTCTTTATAAAATTGGACCTTGCAGTTCAATGATTTTCAATATCTGTTCGACAACGCTCTCAGAAACTGTTTAACTTTCTATTTTCTTTTCCAAAAAAAACATAGATCTGATATGGTAGCCTTTTAAACATATGGTAGACACACAGATCCTTAGTTAAAATGTTGCAAAAATAAATTTGTACACCATCAACCTTCGAGGAATATTCCATCACTAGACATTGAAAAACGACAAATGTTACAGGATGTTTTGTCTGGAATAGGCAGTGATATTCAACATCTATTATAAACCTTATTAAATCAGTTCTATAAGAGTAACATAAACCAAGGCGAACTTCTTCACTTCAACACATAGATTAAACCCGTACATTGTTATGTCATAGATAGAACCTGTGTGTTGTGACGTCATAGATAGAACCTGTGTTTAACCATAGACGTAGGCATGTCTAATGACTTCGAAAACCTTGCCACTCACCGCTCTTGGATCGAGACCTCGTTTGGGGTTAATAATTCAATTATGTGAGGAAGTAATCCAGCTGGATTACGGATGGGCGGTGGTTCTACCAAGTTGGCCGCCCGTCTTCTTCCGTCACCAAAAAAGCTGACAGTCGCACTATGGCCTATAGCTGTGTCTAGGTGAAGCAAAACTAATGGTATACTTCGTACTCCACCACCACAAATCTGGAAAGTCGCACTATGACCTATAGCTGTGTCTGTGTAAAGTTAAGCTAAACCAAAAAATGTTTTTATGAACTAATTGTTTATTTCGTACAGAACATCAAACTTCTTTTTTATGTTTAAAGTGATCCCAAACAGATACATTTCAATCAACTGCAAAATTTCCAAACTGAAAGTAAATATAGAACTGTCAAATGTCAAAATCATCAGAAAATGCCGCTCAAATTTTATTCAACTTTATTCTTATTTCGCTAAACAGACTCCCTGGATACAAATGTTAAGTATGTTGGACTTACAGCTACAAAAAACTTCGTGAACATACATTCCTGCACACCGGACTGGCGTTTCCGGTGTTTTTACCCATGCCGGCAAAACCCATCTGACACCCCCATGCCAGATGACTCTCGTGCTGTTAATGACAACTAGTTGTTCATGCACTGATAAAATATTGTTTATGTAAAAACACGAAAAAAGCAGGTATCTCTCCGTTCCTTATAGTATATTTCTCGATTCAAAATACGTTAGTTTACCGTAAGAACATAACGTTACGTTGCAAACGATAAAACTAAAGTGGAACTTTTTTATTGTGCGTAACGCAAAACATCATGACATCACTTCTGCTTACGGACGTTAATTTCCCGCGCTCTACTATAAGAAAGAGTGCTTCAAAGAAAGTATTTCTGTCTATTATTTGTAAAATACGGTGTGCAAGAAAAATAATCTGCCGGAATAAAATGCTAACATGTATACGATATGCAAGAAAAAATATCAGTCATGTGTTTACGAATCGGATGGAAATATCCGTCCCTCGGCCACCTGCGCATGGGCGGTAATTCGGTAAGCCTCATTACCGCCCAATGCGCAGGTGCCCTCGGGACGGATATTTCTATCCGATTCGTAAACACATGACAGATATTATTATTCTTGAAAAAGCAGCAATAAAATTCCATCTAGCATGATCCTTAGACGAAAGTTGATTTTTCTCATATTCATTATTCAGTACGGCATTAATAGCTTATTATGGTTAAGCAGCAAATTATTCTTAATCCATCTCTTGTTTATAGGGTTCCAGTCAAGATAAGGTGCTGTTTTTATCTTTATGATATTGTGTATGATATTGTGCATCATATCGTTCAATTGATAACATCTTTGCAGTACAAAATAACATTGTTGTTGGTCTTATAAGTGCCTGCAAATTGAAAGTATGTTATTAGGTGATGTCAATGTATTGATGCTGCTCCTGTCATCCCGTTTGGTCCTAGAGCAGAGTCCAAGGTTGGAATGCAGTCTGAAAGCTTAAACACATTCTTGTAACTGACCAATGACAAAGGTTCTATGTATGACGACACAATCAACAGATTCTATCGATGACGTCACACAATACACAGGTTCTTTCTAAAGCTAAGCCAGCTTAATAACAGGGGATTCAACTTTACATTTCAGGGAATTTTGATAAACATATAGATAATGATTAGTAAAAGAAATTAAAGAAATAACTTTTCGCAATAATGTGCAAAATAAAACAACTACACAACAACAATATTCAATGTTAAAATGATATGAGCTTATGTATTAATATTCATCCTAGTATTTATATTTATGTGAGTCATCACATTTTCAACCAACACGATATGTTTGTAATCCAGAAACGAGATTATTTATTTGTTAGTTGTAAATAAACAGTATTGATTACTTCCTGGTAGTATGTCACAGTGTATAGAAAATATTTGTTTCAGTGTGAAACAGACCGAGATGCAATATGTTAAGTCCTGATTGTAAAATGTTTCTACTTTATGTGAAATCACATTTTCATGTAAGTTCGTGTCTTTTTAACACAATTTTACCAATTAGTCCCGCTTATCGTCAGGTACATCATGCGCAGTATCCTAACGTCAACACGACGTCATCACGTCACAATGATTATGTAAGAAAAATGTTATTATAATTTCAAAAAAAAAAAAATAATTTCCATTGCTTTAGTTTGGGCATTAATTATGTACATCTTTGCTTTCAGTATAATTTTGGTAAGAATTCTTGATTATTTATAATTCATATTTATCTACATGCAAGTATAGATTTGCATCAGTGAAATGTATTTGATATTTTTCCCCTGTGAAAATACTAGATATATTTTACTAATATATACCAATACTTCACTGAAAAACACGTAATAAAACAATGTGTGGTTAGGCCTTAAGATAATGGCCCGTAATGACAATCGACACTTTCCGGCATTTTCATGCGATTTCGAAATTCTCCGGTTGTTGTGAAAAATGAGTTTCTGTTTTTGCCGAAGAATGCCAAAATCGCATATGGAGGATAAGCAATCGCATTGTCGTGCTGACGTTCCATATCATAGAACAATACTTGTAGAATAGTTCTGTTTTATAGCTTTTGACATTACATTAATGGTGCTATCTTTATAGCCTCTGTATGCATTTCAATTCAATGAGATTTAAATCTAAAATTTATTTATTAATTTTGTCAGTCATTGTAAATACTGTTTCATGCAATATCTATGTAGCGTTGTTACTGTATATTAAAAAGCTTCATACTATAGAGATGGCTGCGGATTTTAATTGCTCAGCAATATCATTAACTTTTATTACATCCATTTTTTAAAAACACATTGACCCTTTTAGAAAATTCCGATATCTAGTTATCTTGCTTAATTAGTCCCTTTATGGAACGATATATTTTTTCTTTGTTGTTGGTTTTTTCGAATCTTCGGAATTAGAATAAACTGTTTTCTGTAAGCAAATATCTAAGCTACAGATATATGCAGCATGTAATTTTAGGTATAAATCTTAGGTCCTTTAAATATTCATTGCATAACCATACAAGCCAGGCGGTAATAAAACAATGTACATTACGCTTCTAGAAAGTGAGGCAACCATAAATTAAATTATCTGGGAAACTTCTTATCTTACAAATGAAAATTGGATGATAACGTTTTAGATGAAAATCGGAGAAATGTTCATTGGAGCGTTTTCAAGGTGTGTTTGTGTGATGTGCGTTTATTTGTGTGTGAGTGGGAATGTGTATAGAAGGTCAACACACATATAAAAAAAAACTGTTCAAATCTTTCCCGATAACTTTTCAACCGCTTAAAAATTAGATAGGTCAAACCTTCCCATCTTTGCAACAAACCGCTAAAGTTTACATTATTTGCTCTTTAAGAAATGCACTTTTACATTTAAATTTGTTTCTCTTTATTCTCACACAAAATATAACGTGAGGGCTATAAATTGCATGTATTAAACCCAACCGCTAATTCAGGTTAAAATTTGAACTCTGTTTAAATGATACAATAAATTTAAAATGTAAATGTGAACATTGTTGACGTGAAGAGAGTACTCGTGATGGTCCCGATTTCACGAAAATACGTAGGTCTGTTAATTGACATGAATACGTTAAGTTAAGGTAGTTCTGCGTGTTCTGATCGAAATGTTTTCTACAATGTAGAATTTGATTAAACTTAGATTTTGCAAACCTTCAGAATATACTTAGAAAACTCAGCAAATAAAAAGATAGGGTCGTATGCTTGATTTTTTGCAAGACTGATTTGAAAAAATTGGACTTCACACAATTTTTCATAATGGGAGTCTATGGGAAAATCACAACTTTCATAACATTTTCGCGAATAGAAGTTTTTCTACAATGTAGATTTTTATGAAACTTCTCACAGTCGTTAACAAACATATGACCTATAATGTGGTGAAATAAAATGTATAGGTCCGTGTGCTTGTTTTTGAGATACTTGACCATGATTGAAATGAACCGCACATTTTATACTAATGTTAAGACATTATTTTGAACTATTTAACGTGTAAGTTGTTTTAATATAGTATTTTAATTTAAGCAAGATAGTAACAGTGCCATCGTAGTAAATTTACTCACAGGTTGCCATTGATTCATAAAATGATTTTCGTTTGCGTACGCCGAAGCCAGGCTTTATTCTACGTTTTCCGGATCAATGACGTTACGCCATCACTTCCGGTTTATGAAAAGTGCAGAACTACCTTAGGAAAAGTAAAAACTAAAGCAAGTACTTTAGTCAATTTACAAACTCAAGCATTTTCGTGAAACCGGGGCCAGAACATCATTTCTCCGCAGTCTCGACATTCCCCAATAATAACGATGCTTAAACCGTTGAAAATATTGATATAAGCTTTAAATGCCAACCCATCTGATATGTCTTTTAAATAAATTTCTTTCTCTGAATTTTTGATCGACGCAGACGTGCATACAATCTGATCATTTCTAACAATCAGTGACAATCAGAACGAAGATCTGTTCTGTGGAAGACTTAATATGGTCTGGCAATGATTTATATTTGTTGCGAATATTTTCTTTTAAGTTTACATAAAGTAAACAGTTCTGTATTTGAAATATCATACATAGGTTAAAATAACGTTGTTATTTCTTGAGAAATAAATAAACGGCATTTTCTACTGCAGTAACATTGTTTAAACAAATCGTTTCATGTACTTAAAAGGCACCTGCAGACTAATAATCACCTTTGACGTTAAAACAAAGAGTATGTTTTCAGGCTGGTAGTCAAATACTTAACTTTTAAACTATATTGCACTCAGCTATTAATATTTTTCACTAACCTACTTTCTTATTGATGTCTGAATTATATTGCTGAATACTTCACTTATCTTATAACTATATAAAATAGTTTTTAAAGGAAAATACATATCTTGAATATTTTGTATATAAATATGCCAAACTTTCAGTACTTTATATCCTTTTACACAGCCATAATTTAATCGAGACAAAAAGAAACAACGTGAATAAAGAATAATTAAATGTACACACACGTGGTTTAAGTTCTTGCTATCAAGAGCTACATTTTCTACCTCTGGAACTTATCGTCTGTTAGGTTGCTAAGCAACTAGATCAAACTGCGAAATCAGGAAAGCGTTAATGCTTAATCATTCTACCATTTCCAGGATGCAAAATTATTGTTGGGGTTTTGATACATTAAGGATATAAGCTAGAATAATAGACAGTGAGATACATCACCACGAAATATATCGACTTATAACGTATTTGTTCACCACGGCTAATTCGAATACAAAATAACGACTTCGCTCAAAATATACATGACATTTGTAAAAAAAAGTATCTCCAAAACAAACTGAATTCACAACATAGATTAACGACTTCCGATTATCTAATGTTTGATACTTAATAATGGAATTATAATCTTTTTTGGTAGTATTACGTGTCAGACAAATGACTGCCAAAGTGTTAATCTTTTAAAATACAGTTGAAACTCGATATCTCCAACTCGCTTACCAAAACAATTCGGCTATGTCGAATATATTTTCAAGTCCCATCCCGAAAACTCGTGCACAAAATATCAAAATATTTATGTCGAATTTCGTTTATCCCGGCGTAAAATGCTCGATTCCCTGGAATTCGAGATAGGCAGTATCAGCTGTAGTTTCGGTATTCATAATTAATCAGTTATCTCATTGCAGTTGTTATAGCTATTTTTTTATTTACGGCCAACTACATCAGTTCTGAGAATAACTAGTTATGGTTTAGTGTCCAAGTGTATTTTATAATCATAAATGATTTAGCTTATTAATCCGAGACGCTGGTTTTAGTTTTTTTTTTTTTTTTTTTTTTTTGCTGAACGAACTTCCATCTTTTCTTAAACTAAAGCCTAAAACACGCACAATCTATTTACCTCTGTTGCACTGTAAGTGCCTTTAAGCACATTTCACCTAAATAAATAGTATTTTTCTCTCGTGATATAATTAAAACAACATTGCCTGTCAACTTGGTGTGAGACTAAAAAAGTTTTTCTTTGGCCATCTTTCACTAAAATATTTTATCTTTAGATATTTACTTCAATGTATAAAATCCTCATCAAATATATTAAACTTTACGAAATATATATACAAAAAGTTTGCACACAGACCTACATTCATAATTCAATATCATGTTGTAACAGTTGAGTGTTAAAAAACAGCAAGTTCTTTTTAGTGTAGTACACATTTATACTGTGTTTATCTATATGTATGTATACAGTGTGTACTATTTTAAACTTAATGCACGGTATTGTTAATACACATAAACTTGTTAATTTTAAAAACTATTTTGAATATGAAATTTGGATCTGGTATACCTTTAAAATGCACAAAACTCTACTGCAAAAAATAACAAGGAAGAAAGATTAAATGGGAAAAGCAATTGTGATAGACTTTTCTTTTTGGTATAACTGTATACACCTGTTAGAATTACAGGTTAATTTTGATAAAAGGTGGAGAAGGAAGAAGTTTGGAACCAAAAGAATTTGGAATTGCCGTTCATTACAATAGACGAAATTGTTATCTAAATTGAATAATCATGAAAATGTGAAGAAAATGATAATGTCAAGTTCTGGACTGACAGATATATCATCGTCCCTTAAGTATCATTTTATATATCATAATCCCTTAAGTAAATATTATTTTCCGCATTCATTCAATTCTACGTACATGTACGGATCATTTTGTTACTGGCTGCTAAATGACTTCCTCTAGTTTGTAACTTGGTATTTCAAATAAGGAAGTTTTCTTTTCTTCCGTATCTTATCAAGAGCACGGTTTTGATTTGCTACTTTGTGTACATGATTAATGATAACATCAAGGAAAATGAGATTTGATATGTCTAATATTCCATTATGCAGAAAAAGAAGATCATTCAAAACTTATATTAATATTATTCAGTATATGTGTATTATATATGTATTCACGCCAGGAGCGTTATCTCTTTATATATCACTCTATAGTCCAAGCGTCCAAGGACAAAATAATTTTGAATATTACAACAATTTATATCCAAACATGTGTAAACTATATTCTTCAAATTTATGTTAACGCTATATCTTTATTAAGATTAAATCTAAAATCAAGACACAATATCAACAAGTTAGACGTTCTCCTAGAATGCGTGTAAATAAAATTTGTAACAAGGTAAACAAAGCCAGCGTAATATTAGCCTGCAATAAGTCGAGCTAGGTTTTCCTGTTTAAACTGATTATTTCTGCTGTTATATATTTGTGACATTTATATTTCTTTCAAGGTCTAACAAATATTTGTATAAAGAGAACAAAAAGATTATATGTTTATAAACCATAATTTAATATTGTTATTTCATCAATATTTTTTCGTATATTAAGTTCGATAAGACGATAAAATATGTACGTGATTTGAGACGTGACGGTAGCCTATTTTCAGCAATCATTTAGCGTGACCTACTAAATTTCAATGTATCATTGTTAAACAAATTGAAAAAAACAACGTAAATCAATAACGGATATATTAGCCTCGAGACATTCAGTCAAAGGGAAACAATTGTGCAAATATTTTTGTCATTACGATGAGTCAGAAAACAGTCTTGTTTCGTCTGCTTCGCTTCGAAGAGGATGATTCACATACATGCAAAATAAATGCGTTTATTTTTTTGTGCGCAGTGGTTTGATTTCCCCATATCATTTATAACGCTTTTCAGTCCCTGTATCAAGATCATTATTTCACTGGATTGTTTGGGGTCACAAGTCTAATGCTCTTTCACATTAAAATCTATCAACTTAAGATATGTTCCAGAATAAACTAAAAGACATAGGATAATTTAATACTGGTCGTTAAAACGTACCTTATAACACTAAACATATGACCATGTGTTATTTTGATATGACGTCAATAGAACTGCAAAGAAGTTGAAGGAAACGTGTCGTGGTCGTGGTTATTTTATGTACATACTTAACAGTTATTCTTTGTCCAGCGAGTGAGCAGTCGTCATTTGTGCCATGATGAACATTGCAGAACAAAGGCTTAAACACCAGAGAAAGACAAATCAATGTGCTTCAGTTTCAGACTGGCATTAAGTCTTTTATCTTCTCAATTTGACAAATGAAATAATGTGGCGTGATTGTGTTATATCAAAGGCTAGGACGAGTTTTTGACCTTCATTTAGACAGTTTTCTACTAAATGTTTTAATGCAGGAAGACTCTTTGAAATAATAAATATCTGTGTTCCTCCTTTTGAAACACACGATAACCGAAAATGAGAAAGATTACAGATATAGGCCTATTGATAATACGAAAACACCAGGTGTTGGGATTTATTCATTCCTCTACATAAACGTCAGTTGTACAAATAACTGTACAGCATAGTTTATTTGATATATTATCCTCTGTTTACCTCTCGAAAACGTTAATAATATGATTTTCATATACATTTATAACATACATATCCACCCAACAACAGACGAAACAATCGTCTGTATATCCTAAAGACGCCGCCATCTTGAATTTCAATTCTTTGTTGATTGTACTAGATTGGAATGTTATCGTTACACAGTAAACTGTTGCGGCCCTGTACAGCGCATATAATAATTGTGTTTATGTCTCCTATTTACGACCCGCGTGAGCTATATCTGATAAATCGCTTTTCAGCGGCTAAAAATAGTACACTGCATGGTTTCGTATCAAGGCTAAATATTGTGTACGTGTTTCCACATGAATAAGCCAACGGCACTAGCTTAATTTTGCCCTCTGCTGATCAAATGAATTACTTGAACTTATTGGGGAACAATTACTTGTAATACTATACATTTCACTTTAATTTAAAAGCAGACGAAAATCTTTTTTGTGAAACCGATAATGTTTCTGAACATGTCGACTGTTACTTAAAAAAAAAAAACGTGTTATTCACCGATTTCTACTAAGGTTTAAATTTGACAAGTTGTAATTTATCTGACGCTTTCGTATCAAGTTGGATTTATTTACACTGTCGGCGAAAATATTCGTTTAACTGTAATGTATACGTAACATACATGTGTAATTACTATAATTTTATACCGATCTTATCTGAAACAAATTTAATTCATGACACTGAATTTTTCCAACATAGATAACTTTAAGCAGTGCGTCATAACATTGTCAAAATATATTATACTTTAATTTTCAGAAAACGGACGAGACATTATATTAAATCATTAATGTTAAGTAATTAAAAATTGCGAATTTGTTCTGTTGGCAATAGAGCTGAATCTGTGTGTATTACAGTAATTAAAATTGTTTGAATGTATTTTGATGAATTATTTACGAGACGACTATCATATCATAATTAATCATATTCTTTGATATATATATTTTTTTAAAAAGTGAAGGAGAGTTAATACGTAAAGTCTAAATATATGAAAGAACGATTTAATTAAGAGAAATACGAGTTTATTGTTTGCTTCACAGTAAGGTTTGAGTAAACATCTACCAGTGGCGAATATAGACTATGGGGCTAACGTGTGAAAGATATTTTTGATCTTACATAATTATAAAACAAATAAATTTTCTTTTTATTTCAAATGTAACGAAATTTTACACGTTTTATGGTTTCTTACCAGTGAAAAATAATTTATATCTGTGAAAATACTTGATAAACTACACTCAAATAATTCACTTATAAATGTATTTAAAAACATAAATGGTTCGGTCAGTAGCAGTTTTAATAAAACGTAAATATGGAAATATAAACCGTCAATTAAAAATACCATACTGCTGACAATAATTGAAATAGAGGAAATTTGTTTGTTTCGGTATGAGACTGAAATATCTTTCACGAGTGAACAACAGATGCAATATTTTCACAAGTGGCATATAGCCACGAGTGAAAATGTAAGATATGATGTTCATGATTGAAAGATATTTTGATCTTACATGTAAACAAACAAAATTCTTTTTATTTCATGTTTTGACTAAATTTATTCATCTTATAGTTTCTTACCAGTGAAAAATATAACTGATATTTGCGAATTTACCGGATATATGTCATTTAATATTTCAATAATAAACTGAAAAACGTGTAATAAAATGTCATCGTACATCGCTCACCGTATTTTGGACTCAAGTTGGCGTTTATAACCCTTTTTAAAAACATTTTTCATGTCTCAATAAACAGTCAAATACGTTCTTTTTTTTCAAATAGCATAAAAAGACATTTAACGAGTTTTGCCTCAGATTTTGAAAAATAACGGAAAGGGTAATGGAACGTGTAATAGTATATAAATATAAAAGAAGCAAGTATCAATGAAAACGATACTATAAGTACCCCAAAAAGAGAATAGTGTTTGTAGATTTAATAGTATATGAATATGTTAGAATTCAGTTAGTATCAGGAACACAAAAAAAGTCCATCTTTTTTATACCTAATAGTATATGAACGCAAAGAAGTACTTTATTTAGAAATGTATAACCGATAGTATGTCAATACTAAATTATCCAGCCTTTATAAAATTAATACTGCACAACTCTGCAAAATTATGTGCGTCATTTTAAAACTTCATATCAAAGGAATACATACAAGATGCCGTTGAGTATACGACTAATACTGGGTAACCACTAAAGGCGTAATATTAACAAAACAAATTTATGTAACCGAATTATAAAACTGGTCACCGTTGTTTATACAGCTTATGGTACATGGAGATAATAGAGTCAATCTTCATGAAACTACAAGTATAGGATCGAAAACAAAGAATACAGTTGCTTATAACATAGAAAAAGTTGAAAACCACAGGTCGCCCGACATGACATAAATGAAAATGTTGCAGGTTCGGTTGATTGAGCCTGTTCGTGGACGGTAGTGGAAATGCAAGCTAAAATTCACGCCCTCTAGTCATTGGGTGAGCAGAACTCAACATTTACACATGTTTCAAGTACCAAAATATAAGTTAGAGACACACGCAGATGTATCCATACAGCGGTACACACGGAACCTTCAACTATGCAGAGTGCAGTTCCTTGAAAATCGGCGTATGGTCCCAAGTTAAAATAGTGGGTTTGCCCTAAACGTGAAAACAATGGGCTGAACTAAACAAATTGGAATTTAGAGAGGGAATCTAAGTTTATGGAGCCTGCATATCACAGAAACTGCCATAAGACAAGATTAAGATGCAGGCACCATATCCAAGGGGTGATTAAACAATACCCAAAGCTATTAAATCGAGGGTATTGGAACCACCCAAGCCGAAATGTTCAAGCTGAAAAATTAAACAGTACAATAACACAACATAATTGTCGTGCTGAACGACCTGAAGAGATCGAAATACACCAGCTCCGATTGAATGTACGGGGAGGCTTTTTACGACCGCCACACGGCACAAACAAAACTATTAGCTTTTGAGTACGAAAGAGGTCAGCGTTGGAGAACATCGTTTACAAATCCAATAGTTATAAAGAAGTTCAGCGTTTTTTAAACAAATTCAATCTGAAAAAGAGAGTCACTGTCATGCTACCACGGCACCGTGGACAATACAAATGTATATAAAGTAATAATACTAAACTTTCTGCAGTTAACATGTTTATCATTATCTGGAACAAACTATAAGTAACTTCTTGAGTAGTTGCATCAAACTATATGTAAGATTATGCCTCGTATGTAATGAATCGATATCTTATTAAATATATTTGTGCACAGAAATAATCTTTCTTTTTAGTTTACTGATTTATACTTATTATAGTCATTTCTTCCCTATTCGTCAGACAGAAACAAAAATCAAAAACGAAACATTTGCTTTACTTTTAAAGGCTATTTTTATACAAACATATAATTTAATAGGAATCTCGGACAATCCAGACAATATGTTTTCCACTTGAATATTGTCTATTTGACCTGACATTCTTGTACATAATACAAAACAAGTACAGGATTTTACAACTTAGGAATTCTTAATGTTTCGTAAAGGACACTTTACTTCACTTAAGTGACAAGTGTGTGAATACTTTCTTAGAACACTTTAAATTATCTCAAAGAAACCTAGATTTACGTTAAATTCATTGAAAATATACTCTAGTCAAGTTATCTACTAATGCCGAAAGTGTTTAATGTACGCTTATCTGTTCTTTATATGTTCAAGCACATTCATATTCAGGGGTATGACGTTTCTTTGCCTCCGTTTAAATCAAATATTTAAAATAGTTTTAAAACTTTTAATTTGATCAAAAAGAAAATGATAACAAAAAAATAATGTTTATGCTACAAAATGTGTTTGGCAAACAATCTCTAAGAAAAAGTCTTCGGATGCATAAAAAGCAGCCAAGCAAAATAATTACAGACCCGGTCTGACGTGAGAGACAATAAATTGTGCAAATCCACTAGTTCAAATGAATTCTATTAAACTGCTAACATTTCACATTTCGGACAATCGAATAGCCCTCAAGATTACAAATCCTTACTTCATTTTGTAGAACAATACAATTTACATAAAAATAAGAAACAAATACTAATTGTGAAGTGCAAAGTTTGCTTACTGCAGTGCAGTACTGTGACCTGGTATTACTACTCGTACTTATAGAACCTTATGTGTTTTCTAATAAAAGGTACAAAATACATCCACAAATAAATTTAAACATTAACTATCCTTAACATAAACCTCCTTGTCTGCCGAAATGAAAAATTTATGTTCCATTACGCGATAGACCAGAGTAACAAACACAAAAAGGATCTGTATCTACAGTTTTTATATAATTTGATCTATGCATGTAATAAATGTCTTCATAGTTGCCGGCAGTAGTAAGATTTCTATAACTATCATAATTTTATCATCATCATCATCATCACCATCATACCACATTTATATAAGACTCTTTTCATGCACATCTACATGACTTTTGTTCAAATGTGCTTTACAGAATACATTGCAAAAATACAATCACAAATTAGGCACAAAGTAAAAAATGCCCTTTTACATTAACAAAGCACGGATATAAAACATATGAGAATAACAAAACAAAACAAACATATATACATATTTAAAAGAAGATGAGTGATTTTAGGATAAAATATCGTTCTACGCTTTAACATGGAAAAAATGTATCGGTCAGTTTGTGAAATGTTGTAAAAAGAAGTGCATTTTAGCAGGCATTTGAAAGCAGTCAGCCTGCCTTGTAGTTATAAAGCTTTGGAGCAGTGACAGCGCATCTTAGGTTTGGACGCTGTTGAGACGCATCCATAAACTAACACATGTTAACCTTACTACATTCTCATCCATCAGATGTTCGTCAAAATCCCGAGACGAACGTTCATCCGGGGAACCACGGTAGACCTCTGGTATGCGAGAATGACCTTACTAATGTAGAATAATTTTGTATTAATGCTTTGATACATGATAGTATTGCCCTCGCATACGAAAACGCACACTAAATAAACTCCACCGTTTAGCATAAATAATCTATAGGAACTTTCAAAACCTACTCATAATAGTCTGATAATACGTAAACAACGTATAACTGACATTTAAAATAATACAGAACAAAACGGTAGGAAAGTAGACACTTCCAAACATAATTATGCTGATGATATATTGATTGTGTTCGTGTCGCTGTTGAAAATGGTGTGAACACAAAGTTGAACAGGCGAGTTATAGGGTCGTGCTTCCAGATAAACATAAAACACCTTTAAGCAAAAATATCAGATTTCAAAAAATCATACTTTAATTTAAATTTATTTCATTTAAATTCAAATTTAATGCATGATTTACATTTTTGTTTTATATTTCTGTAACCTTTATCACTGCAAACCTTCAAATATGCCCAACGACGTCCATTTTTGATGAAACGTAAGTTCACGTTCCGTAAACTGTCCTATTTAGTTTACAAGTACCGAGTTGCTTATTACTCATCATATTTTAATAAAAAAAAATGTTCCTTTAAGTGGTATCAAAGTTGGGGATGTAACTTTAACGTGTAAGTCAATATTTACGTTAAAATGACATCTGAGCGACAGATATGGCGTTGAGTTATGAATGAAAAGTTAACATGTAAAACCAATGTAAAAATGACATGATGACAAACAAATAATTTGCTGTCTATTGAATGAATAAGCAGGATTCATTGAATTGCTTTCTTCGTAATACCATCTTACGTTATCTTACACCCCAGATCACAAGACAGCGTAATTTAGGATTTCTTCCTATATATCTTGTTTTCAAGATTTAGTGTTTTATATTCTCAATTACCTGGGGATCGACAGGAAATGAACGTTGTTTTTTTTGTTTTTTTTTTCAATTAGAACTGTATAACACCGGGTGAACTGATTTTAATGCAGAACGTATAACATACGAAACTGTTCTGTATCGAACTCGCTTCAAATTTATTTTTCTGTAAGATAATGACAGATTTTTATTTAGTGTATCAATAAACATGTTTCCTTTGTAAGATACTGCTTTACATCAAGAACCCATGCATTATGCATAAAACAAGCAACTATCTTAGGTCAACACGTTAAAAAAATAAAACTGCAAATAGTCGCTTATATCTTAAAATAAAATATTCATAGCTTTATAACGTTGTAAGCATTAAAATAGAAGTTAATACCTTTAAAACATGTACGTGTGACATACGTGTAGCAAATTCGTTTAATACCATCTCGTAGAAAAAGGTATATATTTGTTGTTTAGAGGCTATTGCTTCACGTTAATTTAATTAGCAACTTAGCTAATTTGAAACATTATCCTTTTTAACGAGATTTTAGCTCTCCATAGGTGCTTGTGAGAAAGGTTATACTTTTGTGTAGACGCAGAATAGAATATATTCCTTACAGTATATTATTCCAAAGACAAGAAACTTATCAAACATTACAAATATAAGTATAGTGCTAAAATTGTTATATGCCCGATATAATGATAAAGGAAAAAGTCTTTTCGTTCGTTTGTTTTGGTTTTAGTTCCGTAGTATTTTATGTAACGGCAGAGACCTTTCTTCCCGGGATTTTGTACAATATCTAAGCTTATCTCCACAAGCAACTGTCAACTTCTTCACTTGATGCAGAGATAGGGCTTTACGAATTATTTCAAACACTCGTCATCTGGCAAACTTTTACGGAGAATAAACGCTTCGCCCGGGGATCGAACTCACGATCCATAAATCTACACTCCCTCTCTAGTGCTAAGCGGACGGGCTAGAAAAAGAAAGAACACATAGCAGTTGTGCTCAATATTTGTAATTGCACAGAGGGCAGTCGGCTCAAACTTGCAACGCCAGGTATGACGGGATTCAAAACTTTATTGTTAGTTAATATTTGTACGAGTACGTGTACATATGTGTAATATTCCGTTTCTTTCAAATTATTAGCGTTTGGGATGTTAATTTTCACTCAATTTCCAGAAAACGTGCAATATGCACTCGATTAAGAATTCGCTAAGCTCCCGTGTGAACGTAAGAGCTAATATCAAATTCGCAACTTCTCTTATATCATGTTCAGCGAACTCCTAGAAGAATATAATTTATTTCAATAAACGCGCGTGGTCTAATAATTCAAAATACCGACCGGATCAACCTAATTCCACTTTCAAACTATGCATACATTTGCATGGAACAAGTACAATTACCAGATCATAATATGGCAACCATGTTACTTTTTGACAATGCAAGTTTTTTTTTTCATTTATCTTAAAGAAGAAAATGCAAAAAATGTCTAGGCGATTGTATTACTAAAATAAATATAAGGTTTGAGAAATATGTTAGCTTGTTGGTGGGGTGTGCTCGGAGGGTGGGGATAATATGGAGATAAAGCAACTTTTACTCTCGCAAAGGAGAGCGACCAATTATGCGTCATATATCTGGGGCCGTATTCATAAAGCATCTTAAGTATAAGAAATTGATTATTTACTTAAGTATTATTCAGGTAAGAAATTTATTTTACTTAAGTATATTAATAAGTTATTCTTGGCTTTTACTGAGGACGAAAACATTAAAAAAAAACATTAATTTCAGATAGATACAACATGCACAATTATGTTTAAAGTGCTTTTATCTGAAAAACAACACTGTAATCGTACTCACGACGCCATTTTGTTTTCTGACTTAAGTCATTTCTTACGTATCTTAAGTTAAAGCTGTTTTATGAATAGGACTTAAGTTTTTTACTTAGACTTAAGCTGAAATCACCACAAACTTAAGTAAAATCTTCAACTTAAGTCAAAACTTATACTTAAGATGCTTTATGAATACGACCCCAGGTCTTACTATGCAAAATCTCCAAAATAAATAAATAGATAAACAAACGCACATGTCTCAGACACATAGCACTGACTTATTTGGAACTCAGGTACAGGGGCGGATCTAGGATTTTGGTTAAGGGGATGCAGAGATTCTAGGCGGATCCGAGGGTCTGCTTTTTTAACTATATTTATTTCATCTGCTTAATCTTAAATGTTTGTTTGTTCTGTACTATTTTTATATAAATCCATACATTTTGGAAAGACCTTTTAAAACTCTAACTTATCAAAGATCACATTAATACAAAAAGACATAGAGGATATTTGTTTGTTTCAGTTAAGGTCAAAATATACACCATAAAGTATGCAATATTATCACCAGTGGCATAACCACGTGTGA
This sequence comes from Mercenaria mercenaria, assembly GCF_021730395.1. Lineage (NCBI taxonomy): Eukaryota > Metazoa > Mollusca > Bivalvia > Venerida > Veneridae > Mercenaria > Mercenaria mercenaria. The sequence continues at coordinate 9,396,068 of NC_069372.1, forward strand.
AAAAATAAAGTATGGTATTCATGAGTGAAATATATTTTGATCTTACATGTAAAACAAACAAATGTTCTTTTTATTTCAAGAGAATAAGGTGTCATCTATTACAAACATGACTAAGAGCATGACTGACAGCTAGGGGTAACACCTAAGCCCAAAAGTATACCTACATTTATACAGAACTCCCTGCTTTTTGGAACCATGCCAGCCTTTTAAAATAACTTTGTTTTAAATTTATACTATTTGATATCGTTAAAAGAGCATACACTGCATATTTATTAGCATGGGAATACTTTTTAGTACTTTTTAAAATGCAGTAAACTTTCGTTTACAGTGCATGACTCCTAAATGTAAGCCTTGGTCGGAAGTTGATGATGGGTAAAAATATTCCCTTATGTGCCCTATGTCATTTCTGTGTCATATGGACTATACTCATGCTTTTTTCTGTTAACCTTTCAAAAACGTGTAGTTTTGTATAGTCTCTTAATGTAATAAAATGACAAACTATTACTCTGGAACATTTTGTGTAATAAAACAGTTTTGACATAATTATGTGTTTAAAGTTTATAGATAAGTGTTTAAATCTGTAATATAAGTAGCATAACCATATTTGGATTGTATGATAGCGATGGTAGATTGACAGGATAATATTTTGCCATCTTACTATCCCTATCCCACCAGCTTGTTACCTACCAACGCCATCTTACTATCCTATCATCATGTCATGACATATGACCTGACATATAATCTTCTGTTTATGTTTCCTCGACGACATATGACTTTTTGTGCCGATTTGCCGTAAAACCCGAACTCAAACATTTTGTATTTAATCCAAATGGCATGAGCATGAACTTCGTTGAAACCAGCAATCGACCTCGTATTTTATAATCACGTTTATGAATGTTCAGAAAGAAATCAGCGTACGCAGCCGACATAAATGATTATTTTAAAACCTGTGTTCAAAATTGATATAATGCATTTCTTTAATGTGCATTTTGAGTTTTTATAGATACTTATTTGCACAGGCTACCGCTTACAGTTTTCTTTTTTTATTCCTGTGTCACATTTTAAAAATAAAATTATCTTAGTTGGATGTAAATTGCTGGAAAACATTTCGAAAACAAAACTAATGTAAGTTCTGTATATAAACAATAATTTATATTTGTTGTTTCCATATATGGATGAAATACATTTTTCGCAAAGCAAATATAACAATATTGTTATTTTAGCATTAGAAAACCTATCGATTAGTCGCGCAATGCGCCGGCGACTTTGTCTGAAATATGAGAACACGTCAAACGCTAGAGCTGAAAGATGTGGAGCACGTGTCAACATTATACATTCATTCTGGTCGATTCCGGTAGTTAACTGCCGGATAATATTTCATACATCAAAGAATAATCAGCTTTTGTTGCTATGGTATTTCACTTTTATGAGAAAATAAATGGAAGGCAAAAGAAGGTTTGAAAAGCATTAAATTGCACATCACGTGTCAATATAAAAAATCGAATATAAATGCTACTGGAACAATGTTTTAGTTTTTTTTTTTGATGAATGATACTACTTAAATTATTGAATAGTTAAATTCTTTTGACACTTGTTTCAGAGTAAAAAGGCGTGAAAACATGATCAACAACGTAGCAAATGTTTAAATTCTAATTAATAAAAAGTTAAGTAATTCCATATATAGTTTATATAGCACTGTTTTGACTCTTCTTTATGGCAATTACCTGTTTTCTTAATTTCTCCAGATATGATATAAAACAAAAGACTAGGGGCGGAATTTTAATGATAATATTTTGTACATATAAATCGTGAAATAATATCATACCCGAAAACTAGACACTATTGAAAGATAATGAAATTAATGTGAAATTTAAGAAGTACTTTCTTAAAAAAACTATGAAGCCACATAAAATCTAATAGCCGTTAATAAAAAAATATCAAATAATAATATCATGTAGTCATATTGTAACACGCAATAGCAACATGCATGTACTTGTATCAATGTTTTTAAAGGTGGTAAACATGCTCAAGTTAAGGATTTTACTCGAATCATTTAGATATATTTGTGTTCACCGAACGTTACATGTTTAATTTTCATTGGAGATATTTCAAAAACATTTGTTATCCTGGTTGCCCAACCAGGGTAGTGTTGTTTTTTTTCTGGCGTAAGTATAAATTTAATAAGAATATGTTGCCTAAGGAATGATACGAATGTACGAAGTATTGTTTTTTCATTACATACTCGATTCTATTCCCCGTTAAGTTACACCGATACCGGAAACGTCAATATTTTTCCATACACTGACGCCTGAATTTCATATCGGGTGCGTGACGTAATTCAGTGTGTTTTGTTGCACTATTTTTTTCAATTTAGTTCAGTATTGTCAATCCTATTCAGGCTTTTGAACATATTTATGATATTTACATAATATTTATACGTGCAGATGCGTATGTAATAAAGTCGCGCAACATTTCAGCTGAAGAACTCATGCATATTTACCGATACAAAGCTAACAACCCATAAATATTTATCAAAGATTTGTATTGACAACTTTATATTTTGCCGAAATTCCTAAATAAATACAAGTTTACAAAATTATTATTATCTCACTTTGCTCATTGTGGTTGCACACCTAAGATAGACAATAAACGAATTCAAAATTTATGCGAAGATTCAATATTCCATTTGTTAATTTCAGATTGTTATATGTAAAATATTTCATTATTAATCAAATGCAAATTTAAGTCTAGATCTTATATTTCAACCAAAAGAAATAGTCCATGTTAAAGGGAAGTAATTACAAACTGTTTTATAATCAAATAATAAAACAAAGATTTCTAACAGTGATCTTAATCTATGTAATGGATCTTTTGTGTCTTAGAATAAATCTCTTAGTGAATATACGAAAACTGAAGATTGCTTGAAAGGGATTGACCGCCATTAAGTTACAATATCGGAAATTTATCACCGGTATTTTGAAGAATTTCAGCATTATGAAACAATATCTTAATCACAATATTCTCAAATGCATAATTCAAGAAAAACCTTTACCGTATAAATCATATATAATTCAGTCTATAGCTCCAGCCTACTTTACAATTTCGCTATGACACAATAATTTTTCATTGATGAATTTGAATTATATCATACAATATATGACGTCATTAAAATATCTCGAGCGATAAAGTACATTAAGGGTAAGGCCATGGATGGCACGATGTGCGAGCTCTTCCGCGTAGCCACCCTAAATATAATTTAGTGTAAATTTACTGAAGCTCACGAAATTTGAAATTTAAAAAAAAAAAATAAGTTGTCAATTGTGCAAGTCTAATCAAAAATTAAAATGTAAGTCAAAGGTGAGGATTGCGTGGGTTTGTTTTATGTTTTGCAATTTGTGCCCAGATTTGTCACTTTACGCCTAAATGTAAGATTTGGACATTAGTCAAATTGACAATGCCGTTGTTTCCTGGCTTTACTTTATCTTGATCGTTTTTTTTTTTGCGGGAAAACAGCACGTGTTTCATACCGCTCAATGTAAAATGAAAGTAACTGACGCACTTGATCATGAAAAATGAAATACCCTTTCAAAAGTATTTTCATTCCTTCTGTAAATCTACCATTTCTATTAATATAAAAGTCCTATTTAAATCGCTTTACTCTGAAAGAATGATATGGATAAAATAGATGTTAAGTCTTTTTAAAAAGAATTACAAAGAATAAAGGCAATCATTAAGCTGTTAAATAGTGACCCTATATATAGCCAATGTTGTAGATCATCCAGTTAGCACGGCAAATGAAAAAGTGTATACCATATAAAGAAGTCACTATCAGACCATACGACAAACCATGGTATGATTCAACCATAAGACTGTATTCTCGCAAACGTGATAGACAAAAATCCATTGCAATTTCTACTCATAATACAAACCATTGGAATACTTATAAAAAATTAAGAAACAAAGTAAACAATTTAAAAAAACATGCCAGAGAAAAATTTTATGTCAATTTGGAGGACAGCCTTGTCGATTTGAATACAAACAATCAAAAACAATATTGGAAGCTTCTGCGTAGTTTTCTTAAAACTAAAAATTTTTCAGAAGTTATCCCCCCTTTGAAAACTTGTAATTCTGACGGCACAGAAACGTACTACTTCTCTGACTCTGAAAAAGCTAATTGTCTAAATGAATACTTTGCATCAATATCACACCTTGATGACGTTGATGAAGTGCCATCGCATATGCCCGACTATACAGATGCTAGTTTATCTACTATAGAAATACAAGAATCAGAAATTCAGGACATAATTAAAATCTTAGATATTAATAAAGCGGTCGGTGAAGACCTAATTAGTCATAAAGTATTGAAAAATATTTGCAAAACAATTTCCAAACCTCTTTGTACATTATTCAATAGGTCTTTGTCAGAATGTGTTTTTCCTGAAATTTGGAAATCAGCAATTGTAATGCCACTTTTTAAGAAAGGAGATAATAAATTGACTTCTAATTATCGTCCTATTTCACTTTTAAGTTGTCTAGGAAAACTTATGGAAAGAATTCTACACAAACACATGTATAACCATTTGGTAGCTAATCAACTTATTTACTCTAAACAATCCGGCTTTTTGAAAGGACATTCTACGGTTTATCAATTATTAGATATGTACCATCAAATTGTTCAATCTCTAGATACCAAAACTTATACTTGTATTGTATTTTGTGACATCTCTAAGGCCTTTGATAGAGTTTGGCACAAAGGTCTCCTTTATAAACTACAACTAAATGGTATCAAAGGAAATTTGTTAAAATGGACCAAGAGTTATCTTGAAAACAGAAACCAGAAAGTTTTTGTTGGCTCTTCTTTATCTGAACCTCTCAGCGTCAATGCCGGGGTGCCCCAAGGCTCAGTCCTTGGGCCCCTTTTCTTTCTAGTATATGTTAATGACATCATTGAGAATTTGTTATGTATTGCACGTCTTTTGCGGATGACACTTCTTTAGCATGTACTACATCTTCTTTGACTGATCTTGAAGGAATTGTTAACCATGATCTTGCCATGATAAATGCATGGTCTAAAAAATGGCTTGTAGATTTTAATCCGAATAAAACAGAAGCAATGTTTTTTACTTTACAACAAAATATCAACAAACCATTTTTGACATTTGATAACGTACCTGTTAGATTTGTTGAACGACATAAACACTTAGGTTTAACACTAAGTTCAAATGGAAAATGGCATGACCACATTGACCAAATAACTACATCAGCTTCAAAATTGTTAGGTATGATGAGAAAATTAAAGTATACTCTTAATAGACAGACTCTTTATCAAATATATATATCTTTCTTAAGACCTGTTTTAGAATATGCTTCTGTAGTGTGGGACGGCTGTACTCAGTACGAAAAAGAAACACTAGAAAAAATTCAACATGAAGCAGCCCGTATTGTAACTGGACTTACCCGGTCTGTCTCAATTCAAAATTTATATCAGGAAATTAACTGGCTCTCACTATCTGACAGACGATTATATCAAAAACTTTTAATCACATTTAGAATTCGCAACGGTGATGCGCCCGAGTATTTGAATAATATTTTTCCAAACATTGTCAACAATTCTACACATTACAACTTAAGAAACGCTGAAAATTTTATAATCCTCAGTCGAAGAACTCAAATATTTTCTAATTCCTTTGTGCCTTCTGCTATTGATATTTGGAACAATTTGAGTCCTGAAATAAGAGCCACAAACACCTTATCAAGTTTTAAAAGATTGTTAAAAAATACCGTTTTTTCCAACTACAGAAACTCCAAAATGGTATCTTGTAGGAGAAAGAAAATTTTCTATAATTCATGCAAGACTTAGAAACGCGTGCAGTAATTTGAATTTTCATTTATTTTGCAACCATCTGTCTCAGGACTCAATCTGTTCTTGTGGAGAAGATATTGAAGACGTTAAACATTTTCTTTTCACTTGTACGAAATATACAAATCAAAGGATTAAACTTTTCCACGATCTAAGGCAATTTCATCCTTTAAATACCCAACTTCTTTTAGTTGGTAATTCCGAATTGTCATATGAAGACAACTGCAAAATATTCTGCTCAGTCCAACATTACATAAAATCAACCAAACGCTTTTGAGACTCACGTTATTTAGCAGGCAATATTATTCAATTTATTCATATATAATTATATAAGTTTATTATTGACAAGACCCCAGTTGTTTCTTTTTTATGTTCTTTTTCCCCAAATGTAGTACATGTTAATGCAATTGAATTGCATCTTCTTTTTTTTGTACTCTTACATCTTTTTGTACACTGACTAGTCACAAATATGTTTGTCTATATAAGTCACATGTACTCGTTTCTCCTTTTTAAAGTTTTTTTCCCTAATGTAGTACATGTTAATGCAAATTAATTGCATCATTTTTACTCTTACATCTATCTATACATTGCCACTAGTCACAAATGTGATTGCTTTTATAAGTACACATGTACTTGTACCCCATACTTATTTCAACTCTTTTTTTTTTCTTTCCATTTTTTTGTAGCTATTATATTGTAATTTTATTATTTACCACACATGTACCTGATTAGTTGTCATTGTTGTAAATTAAATATGTAAATATTTGCATTAGGGAAGACCCGTCACTAATGTTGCGAGAACTTGTGGGTCGACCCTTTTGCCTATTATATGTACAATTGACGTAGTTATCTGTTTATATATGTATATATTGGCAATAAAATATGTTTAAACTAGCACGGCAAATTGTGTCAAATAAAATATATCGAGATCGTTCATTTTCAATAATTAATTACAATGAACTTAGATAGCAGGTAAATTCTTTTACCAAGATCGAACGGTCACTAAAACAGCATGCACGGTTTGAATGGAAATAAATGCTTAATAAGTGGTGAAATGTTAATTTAGGAAGTACCGTGCAAGTCCATCCTGTAAGTTTTGCAAAATGTTTGTTTTATTCTTTCATGTCCGTTATTCAACAACAAGTAGATCAGACGACCCCAACTGTGATAACCCGCCCCACCCCCGCCCCCACTCTCCAAATGACGTTTGTATGGACGCCACCATCTTGGAATGGACGTTACTCATTTTACAACGTGAATCTATCACAAAATCATGTTTTTAACTCCATTTTACCTTTAAAACTTGAAATAAGCGTCTAGAGATATTAACCTTTTGGTATCAACGATGCCATTGTTGACATTTTTATAAACGGTTTATTAAATAAATCATCGAAGGTCCAAAATTAGGTGAGACAGACGTTAGATTTGGGGTCTATATTTACAATTTTTGTTATGTCATGAGAAAAGAAAGGGAATCTTTTGTCAGAATGATTAAAATAAAGATAGCAGTTATTTTCTTAAAGCGTGAAGCACAATCACAAAAAATAACTTTTTGAAATATTCCCTTGTTTCTGGGAAACTTTTCATATCTGGTCAACATACAGCGATATGTCGAGATATTTTTAGGAAGACCAATGTAAGCTTTTGAAAAAGCTAGAAAGCTACATCGTTCCTCTCCGCCGCATTTAACATTTTTCGATATTTATATCTTTCCGCGCCACTGAATACTTAAGAAATAATAAATCTGTTGCTATATTTTATCAGTTAATAAAATATGGGCAGGAGTTAGGATGAGTAATAATTAAATCACGAGTGCGCAACACGAGTGATTTAATTATTCGCAACCGAACGACAGCCCATATTTTATTAACTGATAAAATTGTTGGAACATATTTATTATTTCGATTCTAACAACGCAAATAATTCGCATTTTACAGTACTACATTTTCAGCGTAATACGTCATTCGGGTCATATGCTGTTACAATTTACCCCCAATGTTAGGAAGTGTTGCATAGCCGATGGAACGTATAGATATTTGTTTCTTTTTTTATCGGAATTTTGAGAAGTATTTATGGATTAGTAATTTAACATCTCGCAAATTATTTATGAACAGAATCATCAAATTAGGTTAGTTTACCCTGAGATACGAGTTACGAGCTTAACTTTTTATGACGTCACAATATTATGACGTTAAAGTTTATGTCATACATTTATGACGTCACCGCCGAATTATAATTGAGCTAATTGAATCGCTCGTAGAGATCAACACGCGTTTTACGGACCTACACATAAGTCAGTATGACTTTTATTTATAATTATGTTTTTGAAATGTTGTTTCCAACCGTTTGGCCCTGAAATAATTTGTATGTAATGGAACAGAAGTAGAATCTCTTATGCCACAATCGTAAGGGGCCGGGGTGAAATGTACCAGCCAACCATATTTTATCGTAGATTCATGTATAGGCGATTTCGCTACATGTTTATATAGCAGTTGTTGCGGATCGTGTTAGAATTCTTGTTCATTAATGGTAACGGTAAAATGGTTCCCTGTCTTATTATGATTCCCATTCAAAATGTCGGACTATAGAAGAAAATATCTGAAAGACCAGTTTCGTTTTGTAACTATTCAACAAGCCAACCGCTGGCTCAATATTTGTAATAAAAAGAAGCTGGAAGCCATGCACTCCTGTTTTTGGAATTTTGAGTTTTAGCGTCTTTCCCTAGTACAATGATATCGTAATGACCAGGTGGCAACCTTAATTACCGCAATGTAGTGAGAAATCAATTCAAGAAAATTACTTTATACTTTCCATAGACATAAATAGGAATAATTTTATATCATGTTTTCATGGAATACCAAACATTATGTAGTGGTTCATTAGCTGACTTGCTTCCATAGCAACTCCTATTATTATACGACCATAATGGTCATAATGAACCTGTTAATTGAGCTCTTCAGCTTTATAATACAGAAATAAATGAAAACAATATACAATATTCTGCTTAATTAATATTTGAGGAAAATATATATAATCATTTCGCTTTAACCAGGAAGTCAAAGCGTCATAAAGTTCTTAAAGAGCGATCTTGTACTTTAATGATAAATAAAATAATATATAATAATAAAAGAATCATAATGGTAACTGGGCATGTTCTCGTGAAATCATGTATCACCCTGATTTGATCAATTAATCAATCGTCTTGTTACATATTCAGTTTAGAGAGTAAAGGCGTCTTCACTGATAAACAAGATCCCATTGGATTGTCTCGATATTTAAACCCATTTTACCTGTGAGAGTTTCAGAGGGGTTTTTTATTCCATAAAATCTTCTGAAATAATTTTAAGTCACAGTGTTTACAATATATTAAAAAGACTAGACTACAAGTTAAGTTGAATTTATATTTACAAAAATTATCACTAGTGCAAAATTATAGTATAAACGAACATTCGCATCTGGACGAACATGAGCATATCAGAACGGTGTTGTTGGAAGTACTTTTTATCCTGTCTAAACATGATAGAGGATTCTTCATTGCTCTCATCATTGAAGGTTCCATGTGGACCGCCGTATGAATACATCTGCGGATGCATGCGTAGCATGTGTAAATGTTGAGTTCTGCTAAACCCGGGGATAAAGGAGATGGACGGTAGCATTTATTTCCACTACCGTCAATGAACAGGCTCAATCAAACCGAGCCTGCAACATTTTCGTTTTTGTCGTGTTGAGCGAACTGTGGAGTTTCCACTTTTTCTATTTTAGTCCTCGTACTTGGATTCAGTGTTGTTATATTTTCTGGTTCTTTGTGATCATGGAGTTCACTGTTATATTCATGGGTAATATAGTTCTTCTTTAAGCCGGTGTTAGTGGGGCGTGAAGGACGTTGCATTTCCCACTTCCTCTCATGAACAGACTCAATCAAACCGTTGCTTGCTTGCATTTTATGCTTCCAAAGGATCTTCTTACAGATATATACTCTCAATCATTCTCAGGTATCTGATGAATAAAGTAAAATACTGCAACAGACAAAAATATGGAAAGACGTCGGCAAGACTCTCATATGTTTATCTCATTTCTCCGCTTTGTAAATCTTATAGTTCTCAGAACAGTTGATGGAACAGATTTTCAAGCCGAAATAAATTTGAAGTTTAACTGCATTTTATCTTTGGTGGAAATGAAACGATAATATTGTTTATCTCAATGGGTAAAGCCTTTTAGTTTCTTAAAATCTCTAAAATGCTATAAATGTCGTCAAAATTAACAGTTCAAAGCAAAATCCAAGCGAAACAACTCTTGTACTTGATGGCGACAGAAATAACATTGCCAGACAGTACTTCAGATATCATTATATAGATTATAGATCCTACAGACACGACCTTTGCTGACAGAGGAAGAAACCAGATGCCCCTTCTGATACGAGCTTTCCTTGTGGCAGAATACTTAAAGTGGTCCTTCGGATATAATTTCAAGCACGGGCTGGCACCGGGATAAAACCAACAACTTCATACAAGTCAACTAGATTACTGTCTCACATAACGATCCTATTCAGAGTTTGAACCAGCTTAAATGAGGACCAAGTGATTCAAAGCCAGTGTCCTAAACTCATGGCTACATGTCGTTACTTCCTTAACCCGCCCACTTTCTGTTAATAAAGAGAAAATATTCTAATAAAAGTTCCTTTTATGCTTTAATGTCAAAAAGGTCAATGAAAACAAAACTGATATAACAACGACGATAACGTTCCTACACAAGATTGCAAAATCACAACTTGTCATAAAGTTATTTTCTTTTTTTTATTTTTGAGTTGACATATCAAACATAATTAACCTTTAGCCTGCTTTGCCATTGCGACCAGTGAAGACCAAGATTAGCCTGCACGTCCGTGCAGGCTGATCATGGTCAGCACTGTTTGCTTTTCAGTCAGTAAATTTTCAGTGGACACCACTTAGAATAATAAATGGTACTGCCTAAATGGTTGACGGACCAGTCCATTTTAAAATCAAAGCGCTCAAAGCGCTGATGGTGGCTGCTAATCAATGTGTAAAATATTCTTAAGAAAGCGACATCTGAGGAATTGTTAATATAAACCGGAAGAACTCTTTTTTTCAAAATGGCCTTGGTTATGTAATTAATCCTTTTTCACTGCCAGTCATTGTTTATATACACACTGATTCAGTCTTTAACGAATAGTTTTGATCCTTTTTTATTCTTTGTGTCGAAAACTACGACATAAATTACATCGACGATGTTTTACTATAAATAAATAATATAAGCTTTTTCTCCAAATCATTCAGCGTTTAAGATTTCTTTCTAAAGCTTTTGGACAGTGCCTGTCATGAATCATATTCACACTGATTTGGTCCTTATCAGATATCTGTGAGATTTTGTGAATGAAAACAACACAAATATACACCACAAATGCACCTCAGAATGTCAATTTTGCAACCAGTGTATTTTACAGGTGCATCAATTATCACTCCATCCGTTATACTAAAAAATCCGCTCTACGTAAGAGCAGGCTTTGCAAAAATGCTGGACATTAAGTCAGACAAACTTACAACTTTAGTCAGACCGAGAAAAAATCGAAAAATATGTAACTGGCGAAACGAAACCGTTTTAATTTTATACATATATTTGTATCAAATCAGATATATTGAACCGCACCATAAGAAAACCAACATAGTGCGTTTGCGATCAGCATGGATCAAGACCAGCTTGTGTATCCACGTAGTCTGGTCAGGATCCATGCTGTTAGCTTTCAAAGCCTATTGCAACTTGAGAAACCGTTAGCGAACAGCACTGATCCTGACCAGACTGTGCGGATCCTCAGCTTGATCTGGGTCTATGCTGGTCACAAATGCACTATGTTGGTTTTCTCATGGTGCGGCTGAATTTTGCTGAAGTGAACAGAGTCTGTCTTAAAACAATTTAATTTTTAAGGTGGTCAAATCTGTTATCGACGACTTGCTATAGACTGCCGTTTCAAAAAGGCGAGTATTAATATCATCGTTAATTGGCAGTATTAACGCCTGGGGAAATCCATATCACTGCTGATTATCGATTTTCTATAAATAGCCTAATTAACATTTGGTCATATTTTTGCGTGTTTGAAACGAAAACGAGACAATGTTGACATTCTTAGATCACTAGGGTTGCATTAACATATATACAAGTTGATAGCTATGACGAACATTTAAGTTTAATCTGACATATCTGAAAATTGTTACAACTTGCTGGAAAACCTATGGGAGGTACAAACTGGTATTGTCTATAGACCGGAAATGTTCGGAAACTTTTCCGTTGAAATTCCATTTCTATTTTTAGCCGTGGATTATTGCTAGCAGAAGTCATCGTTCTTTATCAAATACAGCCTTATATTTCGGGAGTTATACATGTGACACTGCGGTTAGGAAACATGTTTGAATTTTCAGTCTAGATTCCCAGGCTAGGTTTCTACCTTTTCTACGTTATAAGCTACGTTACCTTTAGGGCAGTACTATGCAATAGCTAATCAATATCATCGCTCCAGTTCACATGACATGAGGTCATCATTTATTCACGTGACCATAAATTTGCATATTTGTATTCATACACGTGGTTGTTTTAATTAAAACGTTGACTTCAGTTTGTATTGATTTTAGTCGCCGAATTTACATTAAAAATGATATTAAGGCATATATTGTAGCATTGCATATTATGCACGTTGTGTAGATAATTGTTTCCCTAAAAAGCCTGGAACTATTTTTGGTTGTGTTGTTAGGATGGTCTAAAGAACTGACAAGATTTCTCAAACTGAGTATTCTATTTGACACTGGTGGCAGCAGCCACCAAAAATTGCACGATTTGAAAAAAAAATATTGAAAAACCACGAGCAAAATCTTATTTACTACAAGCAAAAACTAACACTCAAAAACACAATTTACAATGTTCATATAAACTGTAAATGAGAAGATACCTTGCATGTGACCTCGGCTATTCAGGTAAAGGCAACACAACTTCTAATGATGTTGTGGAAAGAATTAGTGATTTCTCATTAAATACTGTTACATGGATTAGAAGCTTAATTTTACATCTTTTTGAATATGTACGAAAAATATGTTTACCTGCCTATGACATTGACCTTAGAGATGCAGACTGTGACAAATCTACTCAAGATGTTAAGATTTGTATGAAGTTGCAATGAATTCCCCTGTCCACAAAAAGTACTGTAGACTATCTCTTAGATTCTTTGTTCGTTGGGATTAAACTTCGCGGATTAACTCACAAAACATAGTCCCCTCAATATTTATGATTTAACAGTATTGTTTTCCTGTGACCTTGACATTGAAGGTAAAGACACGAGTCTTGCACGCAACACAGCTCCGAGTGCTCACTATTTACCTTAAGTTTCACTGAATTTCCTTTCATGGTTCAAACGATATAGCCCAGACATCAAATACTGCGTATTAAAATGCAACTTATCGCTCATTTTTTGTGACACTGACCTCGGAGGAACAAACCCAACGTTTGCTCGCGACACACCTAACACTTATGTAAATACTTATTGGAATCCTTAAAAATGCTTAAAAGATGTAGCTCAGAGACGAAATGGCTTACGTAAAGACGGACAATTCGATAACTATACGCTCTTCTTCGGTGACAGATAAACCAAAGAAGTAGATTAAGTAGCTACTGTTGTTTGTTTTTTATTTGGTTTATGTTTTTGTTGTTTCTTTATTTTTTGAAAAAGTAAAAATGAAAAATAAAATGAACTGCGGACGTCTTTATATCTGAACTATGCACTACTTCAACATTCCTTATGTTATCAAATATATTTCATTAACTTCTTAATAATCAACATTTTAACAGTTCAGTAAACATTTGATAAGTATTTTTAATGGCTGATGAGTTCATGATACCAAAGCATTTACGTCTTATCTGTGGTGTCTATGTCCCTAAATTTTGTATTTTATAAAGTATTATAACTGGAAAATTTAAGGCAATTTGTATTTGTAATGCAGTCATCTTAATACGACCAATTTAGACACAACAGGGAGCTGCATTTTAGACATAACATGATACTGACTTTTAGACACAACATGAGCCTACATTTTATACAACAAAATAAACTGGATAAATGAAAGTTTTTTATGTCATCCGCCAAGAAGGCGGAAGTAACTGAAATATCATTGGATAAAACATTTTACACCTACTGTAGTGTAAAACTGTATTAATTTATCATCGTTTGCAATAATTTAATTGTCCGTATAACTATAGCTTAAAATAAAGCCTATTTTCCTACTAAGTTTATATTAATTTTGTCTAAAAAAAAAAAGATAAGAGAAGATGGAATTTACAAATGTCAATTGCGAGATGCAATAATAAGTCTTTTTATCCAAAACAACAAAGAAACGGTCTCTTATACGTTTATAGAAATAGTAACACATTTTTATTTTTCATTTCTGGTAACTGTTCAGGTTTTCATCTGTTCACAGTGAATTAAAATTCCAAATCTCCAGTAAAATATTATCCAGACTTCAGTAGACACATGGTTACAACTGCAGATTTTGCTCAAACAAGCTGAGTGGCTTCATCACTGAAAAAAGCAAAATAAATTTGATATTAATAAAGATGTACGAACACATATATTTATGCCAAAAGGTCGCCCCAAATATGCTAAAATTAATCTTGAAAAACATATGTTTAATGCTGATTTTGAGAATCGACTAAGAAATGCATGCATTATTTTCGTCTTCTGTAAAGGCATTGAGTACATGCGTTTTAGGTTCTTAAGCATTGCATTTATATAAATATACAAGAGCATTTTTGTGTTTTACATTACATGCCTTCTGTTGCCTTTGCGTATGGAACTTTTATTTACACTGTCCTGTGACTTTGGAACATGGTGGGGGTAAGAGTGAGGTTAGGTGCACAATAAACCGGTTTAAGTTCCCCAGTGGTTTTTCCACTGACTGTTCCAAGGCGGTACCCCACTGTCTTCCCTTACTTGTTCGTTTTGTCCTTATGTGTTTGCTTTGTGCTAGTGTGTGTGTTGGTTGTGTGCACGTCCGCGTGCTGGGTTTTAAGTTTGGGGAGGCTGCGTTTTTAGAACGTGGCTTTCCCTGTTGGATATTCATCCTTGTTTTTTTTTTAGAGAAGGTAAACTAACACGCTTTTCATATTGCTAATAACTGATTACTTGATGGAAAAAAACTTGTGTGGATACAAGCAGTTTTGTGACGTTAATACGTATGAATCATTTTTTTTTTTTTTTGGATTTAACGTCGCACCGACACTTGATAGGTCATATGGCGACTTTCCAGCTTTAATGGTGGAGGAAGACCCCAGGTGCCCATCCGTGCATTATTTCATCACGAGCGGGCACCTGGGTAGAACCACCGACCTTCCGTAAGCCAGCTGGATGGCTTCCTCACATGAAGAATTCAACGCCCCGAGTGAGGCTCGAACCCACATCGATGAGGGGCAAGTGATTTGAAGTCAGCGACCTTAACTACTCGGCCACGGAGGCCCCCATGAATCACTTTACCATACCCCTCCGACTTAAATGTAATTGTGTATAGTATTACTTGAAAAATATTCGTATTTTATAATAATACATTTTATTATTATCTACTAATCCACCATAACTATTTAATATCGCGTTTTATCGCTACTACTATGTTCCTTTCTGCATCATTTAATTCTCGTTTACATCCTTCCTCTTATTATTATTTATTTATCTACATATTCAGTAATGTATTTTATTATATGACTCGTTAGACAAATCACTGATCTATAAAATACGATTATTGAATGGCTTTCCGATCTATATTCAAAATTATTGCACAAAGTCTGAAGGAACGAAAGCCCATAGCCATTAATTGTCCGGCAAGCCATTCAACAAGTGTTTTATAACATAACACTTGAAATTAATTTACAGTAATTTCTTTTTAACATATCAGCCCAATAAACACGTGTCGAATTTTTATCGGCAATACAGCACAAACTGGCTAAGTTCACGTCACTCTGGGGAAGGGTAGACTGTTGTGTAAATAATACTCCCACCTGTAAAGTAACTGACAAATCAGAAATTGGGCCCTGGAAATATGTAAAACTTTTTTTCTGCACATTGTGCGCTGTGATGAAAAGCAAGGAACTAGTAAACCCTGCCTCGTAGTGGAGTTTGAGGAGTTCAGCTCTTCAACAGGGAAGGTACGATTGGTGTAATGACTTATACCGTTCAAGTGGGTTATCGATTGTAGTGTCAGTCTCTACTCAACCCAAGTGCTTCGTCGTGAACTTAGCCATTGTGTCCCGGCGATTGATATAAAAGAACATATAATAATTTGAGTTATTTGACGGTTCAAAATTCAACACGCGTTAGCCTATAAAACACTCGCTGGTTTCAACTATTTGCTATCCGTCCTTCAACCCTCAGGCAAATCATTTCCAATATTAACCGGCTAGCCATTCAATAAGTGTGTTTTAATGACACATACATTGTTGCAATTTTCTAAAGAAACAAGAACAATGATATCACTTCAATGTGTCTTATCAATCACCGTGTTCTTTATTGTAAACAAAGATTCAAATAAAACTGAGTCTGAATACTGATTTATTGACGCAAGATGTAATGTATTACATTTTATCAAATGTTCGTAGAAATTGACATTTTTATATCAATAATTTGTTTGTATGGTGTTTACATTTTCACCATTTCTGGTTTCCAATGATCATAGCCTCTATATAAATAACAGAAGGCTGAAAACTTTTGAATTTATAAAAGGAGAGGTTTAAAAAAATCAGAAAATAACAGCGCTGTAAAATATAGCAAGCAGGAACTAGCTCTAACGCCTCAGTCAGATGGCCCCAAAGACGATCAAATATCATTTAATCAAAGGCCATTATTGCAGATGAATACATGTGTAGTTCAAAATCAAACATAAAGGAATAGTACCATCTGTCAATGAATATCAACATTGAATGCGGAATTGTTTAAGTCATAAAAGATCTGAGCGTCAAAAGAGAATGCAGACATATTACAGTCTGAAACACGATACTCTCGATTGTTGCTAAGCAACGGCCTAATGAAATCAGATGAGTAAATATTGTGACAGACAAAGCTTGAAGCCATCGACAAAACTTCTCTAGTAATGAAAGTCAGTTATTACTCATGGCATTCAAATATATTAGGTTTTGCTCTTTAAATGCTAGCATATTGAATATCCATTATTTAAAGCAGTTTAAAATATGCATTATTGAAAGACTCTCTGGGGATATTCTTTTAGTCTTTTTCCTGTTTTAACGATCTGCAAACTACAATGTGCTCATGAGTCATTGTATTACTGCAAAAGCTTTGGAAGATAATACATTACGAGTACAAATATGCCCAACTCTTACTTGCATCGATTTAAATAGTTTGGATGAAATGTTAAGAGAATAGAGGTATCAATACAAGCATTTAACAGATTGTCATTAATCTGAATTCAGCATTTCTTCCACTATCATCACGATTAACAATATTTCAATAATAAAATCAAAAGCCATCGTTCCATGTTTTTACTTTTCATTTTCCAATGAAGAAAATCAATAAATATTACATTCAGGTTGAAATCCAAGATGTCATTATTGAGTTTGTAGCAGAAATATCATCTGACACCTAAATGACTAAACATATTCATAAGAGAATATAATAATATGAATACATAATTAAGTATCTTAGTGTAAGTGATATCCCTTAATCAGAAACTGAGTTTGATTAAGGTATTATATACCTAATAGTAATGTTTAAAAATGACATTCGCTTGGTATATTCTTAAAGTTGACCTTGTTTCGCACTGTGTTGCAATTTTTAAACAACTTTCACCGTGCCGTTTTTTTAAAAATAATTTTGTATAATTTATGGTATTTCCTAAAGCTCAAGTAGTATTTATTTATTTTGTTGGGTTTAACGTCGCACAAACACAATTATAGGTCATATGGCGACTTTCCAGCTTTGATGGTGGAGGAAGACCTCAGGGGCCCCTCCGTGCATTATTTGATCACGAGCGGGCAGCAGGGTAGAACCACCGACCTTCCGTAAACAAGCTGGATGGCTTCCTCACATGAAGAATTCAACGCCTCGAGTGAGGCTCGAACCCGCATCGATGATGGTCAAGTGATTTAAAGTCAGCGAGCTAAACCACTCGGCCACGGTGGCCCCTCACAAGCTCAAGTTGAGAAGAATTTCAAAATGGTGGTCACTGTCCAATACGTGTGCGAATAATTCATTAGACCATTAGTTTCGATAAAAGAAACGTCAAACTACTGGTAAACAATTATAAAACACAAAATAAAACTGTCAATATCAATTTTGTCTTGGTTGCCTAAAGTAAAATGATTTAATGAGACAGAATTCTAACTCTAACATTGAAAAATTAAGATCTAGTCTTGTGGGACTGTTTTAAATTTTGCTCACTTCATTCAAAAATAAAAAATAACCTTAAAACCTACCTACATTTCTTCCAAAATATGTAATCTAAAGGTTTATTTATTTACTTGGGTTTTACGGTGCACCAACAAAGTATAGGTTATATGGCGCCAAACAAGTAATCTAAAGGGTAAAGGCGAAATAGAGAACTTTTACCGCATGTAACTCAGTATTTTTAAAGATGTCTAACACTACCCACTTCTGTTTCAGAGGCAAATGCACTTTGAAAAGCAAGAAATCGCTTATCAAACGAAACATTTCAATTTTTGTACAATAATCAATAATAAGCCTTGGAAAAAGTAAAACCTTACTAGAAAAAAAGGAATATAAGGAAAACAAGTTTTTGTCCAAGTTGGGCTTGAACCTATTTAAATCGAAGCAGGTTTATGGTAGGAATTGAATACTCTTCAAAAGCTATTATGGGTCTAATACCTTAAGATGCACTGTAAGATGTTTCTGTATCAACTGTTTAATTTCAGCTGATGGATTTCTTCCTGTTTTGTTTATCTATGTACAGAAGTCTTATCAATTTAGTTGTGGTTTATTTCTTTCTTGCTGTGGACAACAGAGTATTCTAATTCTAATTTGATGATCAATACTACTTACAAAAAATGGGTACTGCCACGGGTAGTCCTATAGCTCCTGTTTATGCCTCATTATTCATGGGGAAATTTGAAAATGATTTTCTTAGTTCATGTAGCTTGAATTCTGCTCTGTAGTGTCGTCTCCTGGATGACTTTTTTTTTAAAATCTGGACTCATTCATTGGATAAATTACCTGAATTTCTGGAAAATATTAACAATATTCATCCTCATATCAAGTTTACTTATAATCTTTCCAAAACATGTGTTTCAGTTTTGGATGTAAATGTTACTATTGATAACCAAAATCATCTTAAAACCAGTGTTCATTAGGTTAACTGCCCGCCGTTACATAACTGAAATACTGTTGAAAAACGGCGTTAAACCCAAAACAAACAAACAAACAAATAAAACCAGTGTTCATGTAAAACCTACAAATGTTCACAATATATACATTATAATTCATGTCATCCTAAATCATACAGCTTAGCTAAGAGATACAGACGTATTCTGATGATAATGAATTCAAGGAATCTGTTAGGGAACTTCAGTATCTATTCCTTGACAGAAATTACCCTAAAAAGGTTGTTGATAAAGCACTGAATGAGATAATGTGTATAATACAAAGTGATGCTTTTATCATAAATAAGAGAGACTACAATAATGTTATACCATTTGTTTTAGAGTACAATCCGTCATTATCTAATATAGGTAACATAATAAGTACTTGGATTTATTACGTCTATGAAGTAACCCTGCTGTTAAAGAACTGAATAAATGTAAGCCAGTTATGGCATTTAGACGTCTTAAAAACCTTAAGGATACATTAGTTAAAACGAAATATTGTACTAGTACATATCCACATTTCAAGATGTACATATTGTTTAGCAATTTGTGAAAGTGACAGTTTTAGTAGTTCACAACATTGTACTACTTACAAACTGAAACATAATGTAGACTGTACTAGTAACAATGTTATATATTTAATAACATGTAGAAAGTGTTATATACAGTATATTGGTGAAACTAGCCGGCAAGCTTCTCTCCGTATGAATAGCTTACTAATGTAGTTATTTATTTCATTAGTACTGGCCATAGTATTGACTGTGTTAATGATAAAATGAATAGGCTGCAGAAGGAAACTTTTTGGATGCACAGATTAGTTTCTGTATATCCACAGGGCCTCAATTCAAAGACTATGTACAGGCCTCCTAGCAGGCCTGAACAAAAATAAAGGTTTTTATAAAGGCTCCAATCTATGGAAATAAAGGCCTTTTAGTGTAAAATATTAAAAAATAAAGAGTAAATAAAGGCTATTTTTGTCGGAATTCTCGTTGAAAACACATAATATATATAGGTATTTACTAAAAACATCTACATGTATGTGGTCTGGTGAACACAACAGCATTCTGAAAAACTCAAGATGGAAGATACACAAGCAGTATCCTAATAACAACACTTAAAAGGGGGGAAGAAATACAGTAGTATAACCATTACTTGCTTTAAACTGGCACGGCAAGCAGTCTGAACAAAAATATAGGCTTTGAGTGAAAATTACGTATGAATTTAAGAACATAAATATGCACCTAATAAAATGTTTAAAGGCCTAGATCCGCTATTATATAAGTGTCCCCCAAATCCAATAAACAACTCCCGTCTTACCTGCTGCTTATCAGCGATTTTGTAACAGAGCTAAATAGAGAACATCCAATTAGCACAGCTGGGGCCCCCACTAGACCATGAACACGTGTGCAGTGGAGTTGAAAGAAATTAATTTTC
Source organism: Mercenaria mercenaria (assembly GCF_021730395.1). Classification (NCBI taxonomy): domain Eukaryota; kingdom Metazoa; phylum Mollusca; class Bivalvia; order Venerida; family Veneridae; genus Mercenaria; species Mercenaria mercenaria. The sequence continues at coordinate 9,416,736 of NC_069372.1, forward strand.
CTTCTGATTCAGTGAAAATAATAGTAACTATAATATAAAAATAATAATAATAATAATTATTATTATTACTGTTGTTGTTGTTTTTGGTATTATTAATCATCAAAATTATAGTAGTGGTAATAATAATATTAATGAAACACAGGTGAAAACTCGATAATTTCCTATATCTGCCAATAATAATGAAAAAGGTCATACTGGTGAAAAGAAATCTTACCATTATATTCATATAGTTTATTACATTACTTACAAATAGAATGGGAAAACGATTTTCTCAAATAATTGCAGTCTATAATATGACAGAATAAAATCATATTATGGTGTTTCATCTATACTGAATTTTCAGTTTCAATAATAAGTTGCATAATGTGTACCTTTTTATGCTTTACATTTTAATGCCATAATGCACATAAGGTTTTCAATCTTAGACAAATGTCCTTTGCAATATTCAGAAAGCAGTAAAATAGAACTTTAGGTGGTTGAATCTCCCAGTTTTGTTAAATATCAAATTTTAATGTGTGCACAGACTTTCTTAAAATATGCTGAAATTTGTAATATATTCCTAAATAAGTTTCTCATTATTTTATCATTATGTTTGAACAAAGAACTTTTTTCTTTTAATAAAAATGCCAAATATAGATATAATTTTTAAGGTCTTCACATATTCATTTAAGGTATGACCCATGTAATAGTGTACTTCCTTTTGAAGAGTATTCAATTCCTACAATAAACCTACTTTGACTTAAATTGTTTTAGGGGTCATAGGTTCAAGCCCTACTGGGACCAATTTTTTTCCTTATATTCATTTTTTTATCTAGTAAGTTCTTACTTTTTGCAAGACGTATTATTGATTTATTGTACAAAAGTGAAAAAAGTTCATTTCTTCAGTGGTTTGTTGCTGTTCAAAATGAATTTACCACTGAAACGGAAGGGGGTACAGTTAGACATCTTTAAACATACTGAGTTACATGCGGTAAAAGTTCTCTATTTTGCCTTTAATCTTTAGATGACATATTGTGAAATAAATGTGGGTAGGTTTTACTTCAGCCCAAAGGATATTTTTGAATAAAGTGAGCAAAATTTGAAACAGTCCAACAGTACTCGACCTTAATTTTTCAATGTTGGAGTTAGAATTCTGTCTCATTAAATCCGTTTTCTTGAGGCACCCTAGAAAAAAATGATATTCATAGTTTTATTTTGTGTTTTATAATTGTTTACCAACAGTTTGATGTTAAAGTTGTTCAAATTTTGCTTGCAAGTCTCTCACTTGATACAGTACATTGGTCTGCAATGGCGTTGGTGTAAAGTGAATGAATTAACTACTTGATTCAAAAGCACCAGAAACTAATTATTACAACAACAGTACATTATCAAGAAAACAGACTGAAATTTCATGTCAACAAAATATTGCTTCCAATAGGAAACATTTTCCAATAAGAAATCTCATGTAAGAAATACCAATTAAAGCAATCACTGAAAACAAAATTAAATCGGATACTATTCCTGCAAAATAAAAACGCTTGGATTCAATCCTCAATGCATAAATCACGATTTAATTAACGATTAAAGCATCTCTAGTTAAATGTTCCTACACATTTCATCCTTGTCGGCAGCTAATATAAAAGCTTAAATTACAGATTTTTATAGGGATGCAATGCCTCCTCATGATTTTGTTTGTTTGTTTTAGGTTTAGCGCCGTTTTTCAACATTATTTCAGTTATGTAATTGTGGGCAGTTAACCTATCCAGTTTTCATGCATTTTGTACTAGTACTTACTTGTTCTCTGAAAGTAATAGCTAACTCGTCCACATGAGCCAGTGATGGCGAATGAATGATTTCAGACACAATGTTTTCACCTACAATCTTTAACGAGAACATGCGCCTCGCCCGGGGATCGAACGCTGCGAACCGTAGTTCTGCACTCTCACTATTGAGTTAAAATGGAGGACTTCGGAATTTAAAATATTTCACTACAAAACTAGTGTGTGACAGTCTTAATATGGCATTGTTCAAATCGTTAAAGGTCTCTCAAAATAATAAGATACATTGAATTCATGTACACGAAAAACTACTCTTGAATATTTAATGGACAATGTATTGTTCTTCAGATCTATTATGGAAACAGCTGAAATGAAAAATCACAAGCATCAGTTGGCTAGAAAAAGTATAAACTACACCAGTGTCAAGATTTTCTGAACCACTCTTCCATATGTGTTATTTCATTCAACTATTTATACATCTTTAGAAATACCAGTATTACATATACTCCCCGATATCATTAAATATATACTGGGCGTTGAATGCAGTACTGTCTAACTCCTTCTTTATCTAATAAGAGTTACTACAGTATTGCATTCAATCCTCCATCTACAAAATCAATTGCTGTTGTACTAGAATTCATATCAAATATACACGCTAATAGTAAAGCGGAAAATGTCGGTATTCTTTTAAAATGGACGAGTAGGCTGCATCCATAGACAATATGACATCCGTAGACAATATGTTACTCAAAAGAATATACCTAAAACCTAGTTCATATTGATATTTCAGTTTGGTCATATCATTTCAATATTGACAAATATAGTTGTGACGACAGTGTGTTATTTCTTTCAACATATATTACAGATATCGTATCTATTTTTGTAGATTTAATAATTAGAAGTATAAAATGAAGCTATAAATTAACAGTTTCCGACCTGCATCATTCGATTTCATAGGCAATCATAAAGATTTCATTACAGCTTTATTAGCTCATAAATACCCTTTTAAGTCGCCAAAAACAAACAGATTTATTTGGTTGAAAATATACAATGTACCACTTTCATTACAATAGTTTATGTTAGATACTAACTTTACATGCTAAAAAGGGACCTCCATGGCCGAGTGGTTAAAGTCGCTGACTTCAAATCACTTGCCCCTCCCCGATGTGGGTTCGAACCTTACTCGAGGCGTTGGATTCTTCATGTGAGGAAGCTATCCAGCTGGCTTACGGAAGGTCGTTGGTTCTACCCAGGTGCCCGCTCGTGATGAAATAATGCACGGGGTGGGGGGGGGGGCATCAGGGGTCTTCCTCCACCATCAAAGCTGGAAAGTCGCCATAATACCTAAACTTGTGTCGGTGGGACGTTAAACCCAACAAAACAAAACAAAACAAAATGCATGCTAAAAACTCCTATAAATGAATTCATATAACAAACTTTTTAGGATGTATTCAGAATCAAATGTCTTGTAAAACAGTCTTTTGTTAAAATAAAAATTCACATATTTTAGCTCGGAAGTACATATTTAGACTGTGCTTATATATTCCTTTATTAGGTGTTTACAGTTTTAAACGCAACACACAAAACTCATTATACACACGAACATGTTTTTATCTTCACATAAATAATATGAAGCAACTGTTCATACTTTTATTTAAATCTTAAATTGGGTCAAATGCATCTTTAAGCAATAACTTATCACTGGATAAACACTTCGATAGCTTTATTATGATTAAACGATATATGACAGAGATAAAAGACATACATATCTCATTTTGGTATTTTAATTTGTTTTGGGTTTTAACGCTGTTTCTGAACAGTATTTCAGTTATGTAACTAGGGGCAGTTTACCTAACCAATGTTTCTGGATACTGTACCAGTACAAACCCGTTCTCTACAAGTAACTGTCAACTTGCACAAATGTATGAACCAGAGGTAGAGGACGTATGATTTCAGACACAATGTATTTTATCAAATCGTCACGGAAAACATACGCCTCGCCAAGGGATCGAAATCACAACCCCGCGATCCGTAGATCTGCGCTCTATCTACTGAGTGCAATATTTTGCAGTTAATTTCGAATGACAAGTGTTTATTTTTTAAATGTCATCACACACGTATTACATTAAATTTTCGTCAAAACTTTCTGCAATTTCATATGAATGAGTCAAGCCAGTTTCTGAAATTTGGTGATTCTATATTTCAAAAATGGTGTGCATTTCAGTCTGTTTAATTCACATACAAAGAAAACAAGTCATACGTTTTAAAATAAACTTTCATTCGGTTTTAAATGTAGCCATTTCGTAAGTAATCCTTTATCACCGTGCACGTTATCTGAAGTATTGTCAATTCATTTTAAAGACACGAAAAACATTTAGGACGAAACAAGGTGTTACCCACCCGAGACAACATCTTTAATATGATACGTGTTATATCAAACGCAATTGGTCGTCTTCATCATTATAGTCTATGTACAACAACTCAGTTGATTGAATAAACATGTAACATTATATAAGGACCTTAGTAAATTATTTAAACTGAAAGCAATTACTCAGTTAAAAGTGCAGCTGTAGATAACATGCAAGTGGTGATATCATATAAAATAAAATTTAATTATTTCTCGAGACAACTATCATGCTAGGAGGTCAATGGCAATGTTAAAAAATTTATCTCCTAGTGTTAATGTAAAGCATGCTAATAAATGAATTATGATTATATAATAATATTTTGAAAAGGAGTTTGCCTGGTATCTAAGTTCATACAAGGTTCACAAATATTATAGATAAAGCAAGGTGATTTATATACATTAAACATTATTAGGGTATTTCTTGGTACTAATACATGTGTATTCAGGAAAGAAAAATAAGTCTTGATAAAAAAAATCCTAACAAAGTAATTAAATTATCTAACTGATCAGAAGAAAAGAGCTAGCATTGATCTTTACATCAAGAACAATGTAAAAGTAATTACTAGGACATTTCTAAATTTGTCGGGTTTCTTTTTTACATTATATAAAGGTTTGTTTAATAACTGTGTATATTTGTGCTTATTGCAGATGTCTTTAATTGTTACAGATTTACAAAAACAAATGTCAGCATAGTTTGTCAATACTGAAATGGTTGAAAACATGGAATTGGTTATAAAAAGGCACAAATAATGTCAAAGAAAGTACTATCCAGCATGTATCATTCAGTTTAGCTTATTTTGTCTGACCAACTGCTAATTTTAAGATTAAATATGTACATATATCGACACTGAACTGAATATTTTATAAACATTAAACACGAACACACTTCGAAGTATATTCACTACTGACTAGTGTTTTAAGCTGCAATAGCGCAGACACCAAACAGGACTAACGTATGTGGTTCAACATTTGAGCCGCGCCATGAGAAAACCAACATAGTGGCTTTGCGACCAGCATGGATCCAGACCAGCCTGCGCATTCGCGCAGTCTGGTCAGGCTCCATGCTGTTCGCTTTTAAAGCCTATTGGAATTGGAGAAACTGTTAGCGAACAGCATGGATCCTGACCAGACTGTGCGGATGCGCAGGCTGGTCTGGATCCATGCTGATCGCAAAGCCACTATGTTGGTTTTCTCATGGCACGGCTCATTTCATTTAGTAATACATCGAAATAAGGCACTGAACCAAAACTTTTATACCTGCTTAAATCTCAGAGATAAAGGAAAACAAAATATTCAGACCCTGTCGGTCGCCTCTTAGAATACTGCACGGGTAAGACTATGGTTCCAGTACTTTTCTCTGAACCACCAATTGACATAACAGGATGTATGGCGACTCCTTCAATAACAACTTTGTACAGGAGAATCTATTGTTCGGCGACAAAAGACAAACATACTTTGTGAAAAAAATAACATTGTGTTTTAAAGCCTATTTGTTGTCAATAGTGATTCTATGTTTATTTCTTAAAATTTCTAACTTAAACATTTCTTACGGTTGATATAATTTATGTGCAAGTTATCCATTCTGTTTTGTGAAAAATGACTCAATTTTGGTATAAAGAGTTGTCAACACTGTTGCAACACTTAAATATGCATAAAATTATTGAAACGCACAAGTCAATAGTAAAATATTTCTCAGTTTTTAAGAACATAGTGCAGTATCGAAAACATAATAAAATGCCATCAATAATGTTACTGGATATTAAAAATTGACCAAGTCTGAAACTTGCAGCCTGTTACAGGGAATGCCTCCAAATTTAGTTATTTGACTCGAAGTTTATAAAGTATCTACACTAGCTAGTAACTGTAAACAAAAAGTAGGTAAACTGTTTCTCATTGTTCTCCATGTAGTAATTTTAAAGGGTCACGTTACTGAACTTAAGGAATTTAGAAAGACTAAAATAGCAATGATTTATTATCCAAAATATTTTGACATAATTTTGATATATTTTGAAAATTATAACACTCAACTGTTAATCACTTTATTATTTAATTCATTTAAATTTACACCAGTTTTTTGTTGGATTTATAAAGATTTGTGTCATATGGTGACATTTCCAGCTGTTGACCCAATGCTCTGATTTCATCACGGATAGGCACCTGGTTAGAACCAACCATCTGGATTGCTTCCTCGCATGACGAATTCTTCATCCCAAGCGAGTTTTTGAACCCACATCAATGTTCTTGTCTTATAATGTGTACAACATCACATTTTATGACCTCGCTATTGTTGGTCAATATCAGTTATTGATTAATCATTTATCTCAATACATGAGACATGTAAATATCTGTTCTGCCCTCGAGTCAACTGCACAGGCGACTGTGTTTATACGAACGGGAATAAATATAATTACAAACAATCTATAGTGTTTACAATATTGTTACATAAATCCTCAGGAGTTAGAGTATCGATTTACATTTTATAAATAAATCTGACACGATATAAGCAAACAGGCGTGGTTTCTTCCACCTATATAAGCTTTCGCAAAAATAACAGCATGGGACAACTGCAAGTAAAGTGACCTTAACTGTTGCAAAATGTATATTAAAATTTAAAAAATCAAGATTTTTTTATTTCGTAAATGATATCATATATTTAGTTCAAGTGCCAGCATGTTAAGTATATATTTTTCCTTAATTGACAGAACAAGATGATGGTAATGACTTCAAATCACTTGTCCCTCATCGATGTGGGTTCGAGCCTCACCCGGGGCGTTGAATTCTTCATGTGAGGAAGCCATCCAGCTGGCTTACGGAAGGTCGGTGGTTCTACCAAGGTGCCCGCTCGTGATGAAATAATGCACGGAGGGGCACCTGGGGTCTTCCTCCATCATTACGGCTGGAAAGTGGCCATATGACCTATCATATGTCTGTGCGACGTTAAATCTAAAAAACAAAACAAACAAGATGATGGTAATACATCAACCTTAAGGTCTAGACGTATAAAAGAAAGAAATCTATGCTTAAAGCATAGCACAATAAGCAGTTTACGGAAATAATATATTAATTAGTTAATATATTATGAAAAACCAGTCTGTATCCCGATGCATCTAATTTGAAATGGCAGCCTTTTTTAAGAAATAGGAGGTGCATTTATTTTTATTTTTTCTATTTTGTTGGGTTTACCGTGGCACCGACACAATTATAGGTCATATGGCGACTTTCCAGCTTTTGTGGTGGAGGAAGACCCCAGGTGCACCTCCGTGCATTATTTCATCACGAGCGGGTACCTTGGTAGAATCACCAACCTTCCGTAAGCCAGCTGGATGGCTTCCTCACATGAAGAATTCAACGCCCCGAGTGAGGCTCGAACCCACATCGATGAGGGACAAGTGATTTGAAGTCATTACCATCATCTTGTTCTGTCAATTAAGGCAAAATATATACTTAACATGCTGGCACTTGAACTAAATATATGATATCATTTACGAAAGTGAGGCTCGAACCCGCATCGATGAAGGGCAAGGGATTTGAAGTCAACCTTTACCACTCGGCCACGGAAGCCCCCTTTTAAAAAATAGGAGGTGCAAGTAATGTTCACTTATTAAAGCGGAACGTATGATGCTATATAGATGACAAAGGGCCATTACTGAAAAATCATTCAATCGTAAAACTAGATCAATCCTATTCAGTTGTACTGAAAACCAACAAAGAGTACACGACAAGTAGTCTGGCAAATTTTATTGAAATATTACCTAAAAGGGAACATAAATGTACAAAAAATGTCTTCTGTCAAACACAGGAGTTAAAGTGAGATCTTGATAGAAGCATTGGCCAAGAAGCGAAGACAAGAATAGGAACTGTCTGTATCATAATCAATGGTTAAAACTCAATACAAAAATTAATCAACCGTGAAACGTGTCATATATACGAAACTCAGCTTAGTTTTGAACATTCCTACGAAGGGACAAACTGACAGCGAAGGTAAAAACAAAATACCTCCCATCAAATACAGAGACATAATTAGAAAATATTTGTGTAAATATCTGGCCGAAAGAAAGTTCAAACTTTCAACTATTTCGGAATGTTAATGTAAGTCTCGTATTATATTATGTGGTGACACTTATCTAATACCGACAGGATGTAATTAAAATTGGGCCAAAACAGCAGATTTGACCAAAAGTAAACAAAATATAATTAATTAAAAACTATTAGAGAAAAAATAATCTAACAACTGCTTATTTTCTATTGATAGTTATGTTTAACACGAACAATATACAGAATAAAAATGTATAAAAATCACTTTCAAGCACAAGTGTATTAATAATAATTTGGTTAATTTATTCCTTCATTGTTCAACAAAAGCTCTACCTAATCCGTTTGCCTGCAGAATCGGACCGGACAGTAAAGTATGCATTAAAGCAAAATTAAAACATTTATAGGGCTCAACGGTAGAAAGTGATGCAGGATGTGGATAAGGGATACAATATACAATATCAAAAATGAATTGAAAGTAAGAAAATTTCGCGGGATGCGGAAGAGATTCTTAGTTATAACATCACAAACTAAAATACAATAAATAAAAAATACTGGGACAGAGGCGATGGGGCGGGTATGTTGGAACGCGCAATGTGGACGCAGGATACCAAGTTACAATATCAAGAAACCGAACTGAAAGTAAAAAGAATAATGTACTCTATGTCTTTGCAGAAAGCATAGCAAGAAGAGAAACACTATTAAGGGCCCGAGAAAAGTAAGTCATACTGTATCTTATTTTGATCCTAAAAGACTAGAAAATAGAACAACACTGAATCCAAAGACGGGAAGAAGTTCCTTCAGGTTTTCTTTTATATATTTTATATACTTTTATAAAAGCATTCTGGTATTTACATACTGTGCCTTTTGTTACCATTTTGTTACCAACACCTTTGTAAGGGATAATCGCATTCTCGTCTATTTGTTCTATTTTGACTATTTCCTACTGTCATGTGTACATGTCTAAGTAAATGCACTAATGTGGATATCGTTTATAGAGACGTTTTATTTTGATGAAATATATTACCCTGTTTCAAAAGAATTATAGAATAATTACGGAATATATTAAAGGTCCAATACTAAGGAAAGTGAACATTTTAATTTCTTTTAAAAAGCACAGAAACTATTTCATTTTATTGGAAAATGAAAGATGGTATGTAGAAATTCGAAATAAATCGCAGTATATGTATAATTATTTTTCTATGAAGTATGAAGAAAGTTAAAAAGACCTGGGGGGTCATTCTGTCGATTCATTGAAATTTCAACATAATACACATACGTTTCTTTGAGTTACAAAGACCTTCTGTAAATTTTGACCTGCCAATCTTCATTATTTAGTGTCTTGCAGAAGTCTATGCACTGGCTATGAAAAAAATTGCCAACTCACTTTCCCTTAGTAATTGACCTTTAAGCGATATTTCCTAATTTACTTTCTTCATTTTCATCATGAATTTCTTCCTAAAGATAGCGGAATGAAATAGAGACATACAGTATGCTATTTTTGAAAATTGATATTTTTTTCATTTTTCCTGTATTATTAAAGTAAAGTTTTGTTTACACTTTTCAATATATATATTTAATCATCTGTTGCTATATTATTAGTCAAATATCAAAATATTTATATTATTACAGCAAAAAATAAATGTATTCTTCCCAAATGGCCGAATTTAAATAATGAAAAATCCCTTATCAAACTAAAATTTTTAATTACTTAAAATATAAGAAAATATTAAACATTTCTTTTTCCACTCCATTAAGGCCTGCTAAGTGATATGTCTAAAATTGTATCAATAACTTTTCACGTTTCAGAAATTTTTTTCATAGATTATGTTTTTTGTTTGGTGGTTTAAGGTCACAACGAAACAAATATAGGTCAGGACGGAGAACAGGTGCACCTCTGAGTATTATATGAGACAAACGCGGACACCTGGATAGAACCATCGATCTTCCGCAAGCCAGCTGTATCGCTTCCTCGCATGAAATATTTCTACATCCAAAACGGTCTTGGAGGTCCTTTACAGATTATGAACATTAAGCATTAGTTCAGTAGCAGACATCTTCATATTAGTCATATGTTCATAAAGTTGTCATAATTATGGGACATATTTGTAGCAAATGCAAACAGTTGAGTAGAGATTAACCTGTATTAAGTTGAAAGGATGTCACTGCAAGCTGTACGTCATTCATCAGAAAACAACCTGTCTTTTGCTCTGGGAATCTGCAAAATATCTTGATGAAAGCAAACATTTCACTGAGTATTAGCTATTACAAATAACAAATTAATTTGTAAAACTGCATCTACATCATATACGCTGCCCGATTACCTGAACAGGAAGAGCGCATATCTATGGATCGTCTATATGATCCCCGGACGAGGCACATGTTTTAAATAGCAATATGATGAAAGACACTATGTTTTAAGTCATTTGACATTCACCCCTGAATCATGTGGATAAGTTGGCAGTTACTTGCGGGGAACAGGTAAGTACAGGTTCATAACTCAGGATCTCTGGTTAAGGTAACTGACGGCTATTTCATAACTAAAATACTGTTAAAAGCATGGCACTAAACTCCAGACAATCAAATAATTCAACAAACAGGTCATTGTCAGAACCTTTTTTATTTTCTTATTTCATAAGGAAACCACTGTATACTGCACTTTATACTGTGATTTGACAATTTATTTTACTATGGTAAATTTTGTGATTAAAATCGATTTATTCTAACCTAGTTACCAACATTACTGAAGAACAATCATTTGCCATATACAAAACCAAACTCTTATCGCTGAAATGGACATAAAGCAAGTTGGATTTTGTTCAAACTTTATTTACGGTATCAGGATAAATTCATCATCGCTACATATTAAAATAAATTGGCGAGAACCTCCTCCGTGTACATAACTGATCTCTTTATCTAAATTGTATGGAAGTTCTTCTTTGTAGCTGTATAATTAACGCCATATTCTGCTTACGCTATGTATGTACAAAATAGAATTAAACCTTTTTGAACGTCCCTTATTTTTGAAACAGACAAGTAAATATGTCCTGACTACCTTACCTTCTGTAAATGTCAACTTCTTACGTATAAAATGGCTGTGAAAACGACAACCTAAAAGCAAAAGTAACAAAAAAAACTGCATGATACAATGTTTTACAGACAACACTCAGCGGTATATGTTTTAAATGAAAATGACACGAGATCAAATGTTGCCCTACCCAATTTGGCTTTCAGACAATGAAATTATTATAGGACCATGACAGTAAATACAATCACTATTAACTGGATAAGTAAGCAAGCATCGCTATATTTGAAGTTGCATAAAAGAAGAACATTCTACAAAAGGACAATTCTAACACGAGCCGACTTATGTCTTTATTAAACAAATGCGACTGACATTTGTGTAATTCGTTATGCAACACACTCACTGACTGTATGTCATAACTATTCTGTCATATCGTCGCGCTGGAAAAACAAACCACACAAAACAATATTTATTTTTTGATAACGTATTAGAATCGATATAATTTATCTCAAACAGTGATTTACTCTTGAATAAAATCACTGCTTATCGTTCAGCTGCGCCCTCGTGATATAATTCCTTCGCATCTGAACTCCAAACAATGATGTCAATCATTTGCGATACGCTACTTCTTAAGTGATATTACATGTTCCCTCTTAAAGATAGTATATGTGAAAAAGCAATGTTTTTTCCATGTTAAGACCGCGCAGTCCAAAAGGCATCAAACGGATCAATATTAACAACTGAAAGTGGTCCATGAATAAAACTGTGAGACGATCACACAAGGACGTTACAGACCAATTCTGGTGAAGATCCATCATACGGTTCATGAGAAGAAGTTGTTCAAAGAATAATCTTTCATCAGCTCGCCCAAGCCCTGAAAGGGGCAAAGCGGAAATATTTCAATAAATTTGAGTGTGGTCCTTACAAAGATAATACAGACCAAGTTTGGAGGAGATCCATCAAGTGTTCATAAAAGACGTCATTACAAGGTTTATTTTCTCTTTTTTAGCTCTGGCGCCCCCTTAAGAGCCAAGCAGACATACTAGAACAAATTTAAGAGATACACAAACAAGAACGGCACGGACCAAGTCTGGAGAAGATCAATCAATTGGTTAAAGAGAAGAAGAAGTCATTAAAAGGCTTTTATTTTTAGATCTAGCTGCCACACAAAGGGACCAAGCATAACCATTTGAAAAATAACGGGAGAGGTTCACCTATGGGTGATACTAGTAAAGATCACTCACGTGGTTCATGAGAAGATGTTGTGTAAAGGTTTTGTATCTAATCATACTATCTATATTTAGCTCTGCTGGTCCCTAAATGTGGCTTAGTGGAACCGAGAATGAACCTTTCGAGTATGTTATGGCCCATGTTTGGTGATAAGCTATCCCGTAGTTCAAGAGAAGAAGTTGCTGAAATGTTATTGTTTTTTTCTATTTTCTGCTCTGGTGGCACCTAAAGGGGGTAATGATCCGTTTGAACAAACGTAAAAGAAGTCAATGACAAGATGCTACAGACCAAGTTCGGTGCAAGTTTAACCAGTAGCTTCAGTTAATAGATGTTTCTGTAAAACTGTTGACGCAGGACGCAGAACGATAGACGCCGAATCATCCATCTATTATAATAGCTTAACCTGAAAACCTTCAGGTCAGCTACAAAATACCATACTCTTGGACCCAGCTTGTGACATTTAGATTCTTAGTTACATGCTATACCTACTTAACTAATGATTGAACTGGCCTTCATTTAAATACGTTTTTCAGTCTTAGATTATACAGGAACACATAAGACTATCTGGCCTACATTTCAAGCGCGAATGTGCACGCTGATATAACTATACCTTCTACAAGTCAGCTTAATAAACTCCACATTATTATTATTATTATTATTATTATTATACCAGATTTATATAGCGCCCTTTTCATGATCCATTTCACGTTCAAAGGCGCTTTACATAGTTCAAATGCAGCCACACAGGGCGCATAATTCATCCTCTACTAGTACAGACACAGAGCAATCTGACCAGAGGGACAGAGTGAGACAAAGCCCCCACGACAGAGAGATCAGAAATCAGATACAGGCATGTCCGGCTAACTTAGCCTAGCTCGTTGCGAATAGACAGCCTGGTTCTTTAACGTGCCCAGTGTATAGCACTGATACACGCAAGGATTGCCTGGGTTCCTGAACAGTACACCTCTAGTTGGGTGGGAAACACTGAAAAGCGTTTCTGAAAATTCCCGAGTAGCTGCCGGGTATCGAACCCCCGACCTCAGGATTGGAAGGTCAGTGTGCAAACCACTGAGCTATCCGTCCTCATATGAAAGCATGTGCAGTGGAAACCTAAAGCTAAAGGACAAGTTATTCGAATATCAAAGTATGAGACAAAGACTTTACTTAAAATGATGGTATGTTATCAGATGAATTTTGACTTTTTCAAGAAGTTTGACGTGATCTGTGGTTATAAAATTGAGATTTGAGACCAGCCTTAAAACACGCATCTGATTCGCTGTTTCGAAGATCAATTTTGCAATTGAAGAAAGATCAGTCTGCATATTTATATTGGTCTCCAAATACAATTTTATAATCTTCCTGTACGACTTACGTATCCTCTATCTCCACAACACAAAGTTCCTCTATTAGACTGTCCAACAACAAAGTTACACTGTCTATTGTACACTGGCCTGAAATTTCAAAGTCTTTATTATAATCAAATTTGAAATTACAAAACCTCTACTACTACAACAACTGATACTACAAAACTTTCAAGACTGTCATTAAAAAACTTTAATGATTACAATTACTGGAATTTAAAAAAGTATAAAAGTTTCATTATATCAATTTCTTAATTAAAAAACTTAATTAAGTTAATCACTGAAATTACAAAACTTTTCTTCTTGCAATTGCTGAAATTACAAATCATTTTACATAACAATTACCGAGATCAGAAAATTTTTTATTATTGCTAATGCGCAAAATACAAAACTTTAATTACTTACAATTAATTAAATTACAAAACTTTTTAATACTTTTTCGAAAATTACAAAATTTTATTATCATTATTACTGTTATTTTGCAATGTTTTACAAGATTTGTAAATGTCCTATACAATAAATGAAAGTGCTGTCATTGATACCAAGTGGCAATTCAAATGGCTGTTTGAACAAAACAAAACAATAGGTCTATGCCACCCTTACTTATATTCAAACATTATATTTAAAAAAAGAACATGATAACTTGTTTGTCTGTTAACGTCGCACCAACACATTTATAGGACATATGGGAACATTCCAGATTTGATGCTGGAGGAAGACCCTAGGTGCCCCTACGTGCATTATTTCATCACGTGCGGGTACCTGGGTAGAACCGCCGAACTTCCGTAGCAAGCTGGATGGCTTAGTCACATGAAGAAATCAACGCCCCGGGTGAAGCTCGAACCCACATCGGTGGGCAGCAAGTGATCTGAAGTCTGCGACCTTAACCACCTCGGCTATGGAAGCCTTCAAACATGAAAATGACGGACAGATAATATTCGTCACTTTTTTTCCAATTAAGATGGCATTTTCTGCTTATTTGGGCAGGTCAGCTGCTGCTTTTATTTTATTAAGGATCTATACATGATATTTTAAATAAGACTTATTACACATGCATTAATACTCCTACTATAACTGTCATTTCAAAAAAAGTTCTATAGTTTCGAAACGTTAACAAAAATCTCTTTAAGAAGGTCTTAATCAATACTTTTCATGCGCGTATGCGCGCGCGTGCGCGTGTCTGTGCATGTATAACTCATCCGAGAACAAAAGGCATGTTTTTCGGTTTTATTCGGCACTGGCTATTTATGACGGATCAAAGAAAAAGTTCATAACCATCGTGCATTTATTGGTCATTTAATAATGTGCTGCAATTTTCGGGATAATCACAGTCAAACTGGATAGTTAAAAAAGCGTGCAATAACTGAAGGTTTTAATTGCAGACCAAGTTCCATCAAGCGTTTCATGCAAGAAGTCAATTAAAGGTATCTTTATTTTAAGCCTTAGCGGCCCCTAAAAGGGGCCGACTGCTTCCATTTAAACAAATGTGGGACGGGTACTTATAATGATGTTACAGACAAAGTCTGACGAAGATCCATGAAGCGGTTCACGGGAAAAAGTCAATTCAAGGTATTTTCATCTTTAGCCATAGAAGCCCCTAAAAGGGAATGACTACACCCACAAAATTGGAAGAGGCCCTTGTTCCATCCACCTTTACTAATAACCCACCCAGAACAAAGTTCAGGTAAGCTAAAGAAGACACATGTCTTTTTTAAAAAATAAGTTGCACATTGCATCGCGCGATCCTAGTACCTGCGTGACCATAATGTTCGTTTGTTTGTTTTGGGTTTAACGCCGTGACCAAACAGTACGTTACATTAGTAACGGCTTGGTTTAGATACGGATGGACTATACAAATGATTTATAATTAATTAATCATTTGTATAGTTGCAGTTACAGAACTGGCCTTTTCAACATAAATTAATATTAAGAATATCATGCAAAAATGAACGAAGCCGGTAAAGTTTATTTGCGATTTGTGGATTTAAATTTTTTTTTAGTATATTGCAAATAAGGAAGTGTGCTATATTTATTAATTCTGTTCTGATTAAACTTATACAATCAACAGCTTTCTATAAGCATTTCGCCAGACTAGACTGCTTGAGACCCTTCCACATAATACTAACTAACACCAAAAGTTATTCAGTTGGAAATGTGGCAAAATTTTGTAGATATGGAACACGTTTCAGAATGGTCTTTCAAGATTTTTACTTATGAAAACATTAATATTGTTTGCTGTTGGCTTCAAGGTGGCACCCACACAGTCTAAGTCATGCTTTTACGGTGAAGGAGACAATATACTTTTTCAACTGTGTTCCTAGATAGATCTCAGGAGGTACAGCAAACAGTTACTGTCTGGCAGTTTATATTACGTCAAATTTATGTAATATTAACTCGTGATAGTCTAAAACTCCTATGACATTTAAATTATGACACTCTGGGTAGCCATTGCATTACTATAATCAAGAAAGCATGGGCTAATTACTTAATTTCACAACAATTATTTATTATATTTTGTTTCCATGAATTTGCTGCCATAAAATTATCAGAAAATGATTCAATGTTGATATTTATGTAATATTTATATGCGATATTATTTCATTATATACCCTTTTCATAGCCTGTGTGACATCTAAAAATGCACAGAACAGCTCTGTCGTGCGAGGATTTAGGATATTAAACACTTTGCTGGAAAGTTGTGATAAAAAACAGTGTAAGAATACACAGATATTAAATTATAAGTCTATGGTTAGTTTTAATACATGCTCGCTCAGGGATGTAGAATTTATTCATGAAAATCATTAGACAAAACAACTTATCCAAAAAGATAGAATAATATTACACTTGCCATTGCAAGAAGACGTAAGTATTTGTGTTCAGCAAAGACTCAGAAATTGTAAAACAGAAACATAATTTTTCATTCAAATTCTGTGCTGCGGAAAATTATCTCGATCACTGAATCAATACTGGGATGCCAAAAAAACATGAAGAGCTGAGTAAAAAAAAAATGTTGAAGAAAAACCCTGTTCATTGATTTGGAGCTTGTGTTGAAGAAAAATCTTTAAAAATTCTCGTGCATCGACTAAGAAATAATGTTGCAGAAAAAAACCTGTTCATGGATACAAAAAGTCCTGTTCCTTGACTTGCCAATGTATATTGTGATGTCCAAATACAAATTGTATGTCAGAACAAGCCTGTTCATTCACTTAAACATTTGTTGTAGAAAACCTTATGTTTTACTCAGATATTGTGTTGCAGAAAGTCTAGTCCATTGACTAAAAAATGTGTTGTAGAAAAGCCTTATGTTTAACATAGAAAATACAATGGAGGAAAATCTTCAAAGATGACTTTGAAATTATGCTGCAGGTAATTTTGAAAAAAAAGATACTGCAAAGAAATGGTGGTAAGCTGACTTCTAAAGGAGAAACAAAACCTGAAAAAAAATGTTGTGCTGCTGCAAAAAAAATGTGTACTTATTGAAAACAAGTGTACTGACTGATCGTTACAAAGTAACCTTATTAAAACCTCAAGCTATTGTGTTGCATTGATTACATTACTTCAACTATTTCCATCATTCTGCTGGATAGTAATCATACTGACACAAATATTGTGTTGCAATGACAAATGTCCTGATTTCTGATTCAATTTAGTCTTAGATTTACAAAGATACTGTGTTGAAAAAGAAATATGTTAATTTCTGGTACAATTGTTTCCAATTATCTTACTAAGATACTGAGTTGCAGTGGGAAAATGCTGATAGCTGGCATGCTTTAGAAATTTACTAACATACTGTGCTACATGGGAGAAAACGCTGATGTCTGGTACAAATGAGTAATATAAACTTCCTAAGATATTTTGTTGCATGGGAAAAAACTGATTTCTGGAATAAATCAGTCAATTTAATTCACTAAGATATAGTGTTACAACAAAATACTTCTTTACCCTACAAAGCAGCTACAAAGACTATTGTATTCAATGTAAACATTGTAATATTGCAACGCAGAAAAAAAGCATCTGTTCTCTGACTAACTGCTACAACTCAGTGTCAAATTGTACACCCGCAAAATACAAAAAAAACTATTTCCAGTAATGTACTACAACAAACCAATAACATAAACTCATTGGAAAATTGTGTTACTGGAAGAATATTTTTAACTTACTGAATCTTACAAATCACTAATGCGTGTTCACTAGGAAATTGCCATCTGAGAAAAAATATTTTACAAAATCAACCACATATAAATATATATATATATATATATATATATATATATATATATATATATATATATATATATATATATATATATATATATATTCAACAGATTTACTTTGAAATAGAAACAGCTGTAATTTCAATCATTGCAAATTAAAGATGAACTTTACTCAAATAAACCAAAGTAAACACTTTTCTACGATAGAAGATTTTGATACTGTACAATTTTCTTTTGAAATGTCTGAGTGCATTATCGGACTAACAGGAAATATTTTATCACTTTTCATCTGGATTAGAGGTAAAAATAGCAGAAAACTAGCATTCTCCATGTATTTCAAATTACTAGCATCAAGTGATATTTTCTGTTTATCTTTTGTCATTCTTGCTCTGTTAACCACATGTTCACCGTTACATACTTCGAGAGTGTTTTGGGATGTATTTAACAATATATATTACTTCTTTTATCCATTTGCACCACCGCTTTCAACCTGGATCATTGTATGTATTTGTGGCGAAAGAACGCTGAGTTTATGTTTCCCTCTCAAATTTCATACACAAGGTTCCAGTAGGAGAGCAAAAATAGCATTTCTTTCTATCTTGATTATACTTACAGGGATAAACCTGCCGCAGACTATTGTTAGACTCCTTGCAGACCATAAATTTAGAAAGACCCTTATAACGGATGAAATCTCAAATGTATATGTGCTTTGTGTTATACCATTTCTAACTATAACTACCTGCAATATCATTTCTGTAGTAAAATTATACAAAAAAAAAAAAACATCTGTTGTACACAGTGGCAGATCACAACAAATTCTAACAAAATTCACCCGCTTAAGCATAGGTTCAGGAATCCTTCACTGTATCTCTGTATTTCCAACAATGTTAGCAAGGCTTTATGTATATGAAAGGGTTCATCCACCTTTACCATGGATACAGCTTCGAATTTTGATTCTTGTAGCTGATTCCACTGTATACTTAAACAACAGTCTAAACTTCCTTTTATATTCATTCGTATCAAAAGATTTTCGAACTGATTGTAAACAGCTGCTATCCTGTAGGCGTTAACATTTAAATGATCTGCCCTTTTTACCCGCTTTTACATAATGCAAG
This sequence comes from Mercenaria mercenaria, assembly GCF_021730395.1. Lineage (NCBI taxonomy): Eukaryota > Metazoa > Mollusca > Bivalvia > Venerida > Veneridae > Mercenaria > Mercenaria mercenaria. The sequence goes on from NC_069372.1 coordinate 9,435,877, forward strand.
GACGTTATGGGTTTTACAGAAGCTCGACTCAGGAATAGTATGTGTTTTTAAGGTAGTTCTGCAGATTTGAAACACATACTGTTTTACAACGTATTAACAAAATATTTTCCATGGGAAAACGCACTTTTAATGTCATTTTCGCGTATTTAAAGAATCCACTGTGTACTTATTAAGGTTTTTTTTTCATGGTTGTAGGTTTATGTATTTTCAATTTAATGGCCTAATTATATGTATTGTTCCGAGTGCTTAGTATTTCACAATTTGCCAAATACGATTTTGAGTCTTTACATTACTGCTTCTTTTGTGATATCATTTTGATTGTTTACACCAAAACCTAACAATTTACAAAAATGTAAAAAAAAGTATACATTAGAGTTAATGTTATCTTATTGACATTAACTCTACTGTATACTTTTTTTTTTAAATTAAATTGATCACTATTTGTATCTTCATACATGACACTATGAATTATCCGAAATTAAAAGTAAAATCCTTGCCACTTTAAGGAAATGTTTGTTTATAATCTGGCATATAATTTGTAATGTCCCAAAATGAACCCTTTTGTGTTTTCCAGTGTGTAAAGAAGTCTACACAAAGTTCCGACAAACAGACATTTTGTGAACATTTCTTTAAATACTTTTAAATTTATTTTTTGCATGTATGATTTCATATATTGGCATTTAAACAAAATTATATGTGTCACAATACAATGTAAACGAATGATTAATGATTAATGTTCTCTTCTGTTATGTCCTACATATTTTGAAATATATTCAATTTTTATATGTTTTGGCATTTTAGGAAAATTAGAGTTTTGAACATTTATTTGCATGCATTTTGATTAAGAAATAATAAATCGGTTCCTATATTTTATCAGTTAATAAAATATGGGCAGGAATTTGGATGCGTAATAATTAAATGGTTTAATTATTCGCATCCGAACGACTGCTAATGTTTTATTAATTGATAAAATTATTGGAACATATTTACTATTTCGATTCTAACAACGCAAATAATTCGCATTTTACAGTACTACATTTTCGGCGTAATACGTCATTCGGATCATATGCAGTTACAATTTACCCCCACGGTTAGAAAGTGTTGTATAGCCAATGGAAAATTTGATATTTGTTCCTTTTTTATTAGAACTTTGAGAAGTATTCATAAACTAGTAATCTAACAGCTCGCAAATTATTTTATGAACAGAATAATCAAATTAGGTAAGTTGACCCTGTGTTACGAGTTACAAGCATAACGTTTATATGACGTCACATCATTATGACGTCATACTTTATGTCATAGATTTATGACGTCACAGCTAATCATAATTGAGCTAATTGAATTCGCTCGTAGGGATCAAAACGTGTTTTACGGTCCTACACATAAGTCAGTATGACTTTTTATCATAATTATGTTTTTGAAATGTTATTTTTAACAGTTTGGCCCTGAAATAATCCGTATGTAATGGAACAGAAGTAGAATTTCTTATGTCACAATCGCTGGGGGTGAAATGTAACAGCCAACCTTGTTTTATTGTAGATTCATGTATAGGCGATTTCGCTATATGTTTATATAAAAATTGCTGCGGATCGTTAGAATACATTTTAGATTAAACTTAAGCCTGTATTTTTACACATTGGCATTCAAGTAATAATTATAATTTTGCTTAGCTGTCTATGTGTTTTTAACATATATTAGTAATAAAAGAACAGTCAAATTTTATGTGTTCGAAGACATTTTAGCAGGGGCCTCCGTGGCCGAGTGGTTAGAGTCGTTGACTTCAAACCATTTGCCCCTCATCGATGTGGGTTCGAAACCTCATTTGGGGCGTAGAATTCTTCACGTGAGGAAGCCATCCAGCTGGCTTACGGAAGGTCGGTGGTTCTACCCAGGTGCCCGCTCGTGATGAAATTGCGCACGGAGGGGCACCTGGGGTCTTCCTCCACCATTAAAGCTGGAAAGTCGCCATATGACCCAAAATTGTGTCGGTGCGACAATAAACCCAACAAACATTTTAGCAATAAAAGAATGAATATTTCATGAATATAAATATGTTTAAACGTTAAAGCAATAAAAAGCAGATACCTTAAGCTTTCGTGGTTAGAATTGTTTTCGTACATCTCTATAATACGATAAGCATCAGCTAAAACATCCCCGACACATTCCATCTAGTAAGTCTGATTGCTTACAAATTCATATTTCGGTTTTAAAAGTTCATTTTAAACTCGAATGACTAACCTGTGTGAAAACTGTATTGTTTTGAATTTTGACAACTTCTAGTAACAAAGGTGATAAATGACCAATAAGGAAAATCACGTTCCAAAAACACAGCCTCCCATAACCGCAACTCACAGCACGCAGAGGTGCACTTGACCATCGCATACGCACACCCGCGAACGCAGTCCATCATTGCAATTAGGAACATGGTGATAGATGTACGCGTATCTGTCAATATGAAACCTCTCTACTGACATTTTGCATTTTGAACTTTATGTTAAGCTAAGTCATCACTTAAAAGTTTGAATGCTGTAGCTGTTATACAGTATGATTTAGAGCCCTGAAATTAAAACATTTACCTGAAATTAAGTCAGATCCTTAAAATCAATCTGGATCTTCCTCCAGCAGGATTCGATCATTGTTTAAACTTTGAAAGCCACAGCTGTTATACGTTATGACTTAAATTCAAGAAACCGTTTAAGAAGTCCACGTAACAGTGGCCATGACCTTTAATTTACAGGTCCCCAAACGGTAGGGATCCTCCTATAGTGGTGCGTAGCCGCCATGCAAAGCTTGAAGGCTGTAGCTTTTATACTTTGTCACTTAGAGCCCGGAAACTAAAGCAAGCAAGATATTAAGTCAGCTCCCAGTGACCTTCACCTTTTTGCCACAAACTTTTAAATCAATGGGGATCCTCCTCTAGTGGTACTTAATCAATGTATGAAGTCTGAAAGCTGTAGCTTATATACTATATAACTTAATAGTCTGGAAACAATTTGCAGTCTTTAGATCACTGCCATCTTGACCTTTGACCTTCTGAACCTAAAACCAATAAAATTCCTAATGGATACCAAGTTTCATTTTCACGAAACAAAACTAAAATCTTTAAAAAGAGACAAAAATGATCCTAACGCTCATCTGAAGAAAACCTTAACCATCTGGCTTTGCTTCAAACTAGGCTTAGTGAAAATCATATAAGCAGTTCATGAAAATAAAAACACACTAAAGGTTTTTTTATATTTTGCTGTCAGACACCAAAAACGCAAAACCATCAAAAAATAAAGGTATTTCTATTTTAACTCTAGTATTCCCTAAAAGGTGAAGGACCTTATAATGATGCTACAAATTAAGTTTGATGAAGATCCATCAAGTGGTTCATGAGAAGGAGACATTTAAAGGCATTTCTAATTTCAGCTCTCGTAGCCCCTAAAAGGAGCCAAGTGCCCCCATTTGAACAAAATTGAGAGAGGACCATATAATGATAATATAGACCAAGTCTGATGAAGATCCGTCAAGCAGTTTATGAGAAGAAATTGTTAAAAGACTTATTCACTGATGAGGTTAACTGCCTGACGTTACATAAAGGTATATTATATCCAAATTTCATATTTAAAAACATGAACAGTTACGTCATATAGTGTAGGTAAACACAAAATTAACAGGTTTATGTGTATTATAGGTTTAAAATAGTACACAAGTATAGATAAACACAGTATAAATGTGCACTATCACTAAAATGGCTGCTTTTTAACAACCAACCGTTACTGCATGACATTTTATTATCAATGTAGCTCTTTATGCAAACTTACTTTATACATTTAGTAAAATTAAATAAATTTGATTAGGATTTTATATATCTGAAGTTAATACTTAAAGACAAAAATATTTTAGTGAAAGATGTGCATTGGATATTATGTAAGTGTAATACTGTAGAAACACGGTGTTTACCCCAAAACAACAAGTGACGGAGTATTTCAGTGGCGATACAGAATGTCCCCTACCGGTGAAAAAACAATTTTACTTGACCTTCAATGGTGACCTTGACCTTTGACCGACTGTGTGACACATAGTCTAATCATGGGGAACATTTCTGTGTAGTTATAAAAAAATCCTTCAAAGCAATTAAAAGTGCTTGAGCAGAAACAAATTTTCACTTGACCTTAAACAGTGACATTGACCTTTAACCGACAAGCATAGATCATGCGTTGGCACATCGTCTCATCATGGGGAACGTTTGTGTGTAGCACTAAGATAATCCATCAATGCATTTAAAAGTTATGGAGCAGAAACAATATTTGCTTTACCTTCAACAGTGACCTTGACCTTTAACCTACAAGCATAAGTCATGTACGTGCATAATCTACATATTGTCTTCTATCCATAAACCAGGTTTTATGGACCTGGCTTGAATACTTTTTGCAGGATACACATTTGCGGACGGACAGACATATGGGTATTTATCAGGCTACTCTTTTGTTCTCTCTTAGACACGCAAAAGAAAAAAAAAACACATAAAAGTTTACGCAATGAATGACATCAAAGAAAAAGTACAGTTACCTATTGTTCCTATAGCCGCCTAAATGTGCAAATGTAAGCTCGGACAGACGGACGGACGGAAGGCATTCCTAAAGTCCCATCCGGTGTTCCACCAGCAGGGGACTAAAAACAAACAAAAAGGACATGTTATATAAGAAATTATGTTCATTCCAATTTGGTATATCTATGGGCCCAAGAAATTTTGCATCTGCAGCCAGCAGTTCAAGCCATCTGTGGTTCCAAGGAAAAGGTGAGATTTACACCTTAACGTACTTATCAGATATATATACCACGACGCCTTCTACGAACAAAGCTATCAATTAGTCGTAAAGGGTGTTACAATATTATTTTATGTAAACTATATATTCTGCTATTCCTAGGACCTGAGCAGTTTAATATCTGATAATGTGGAACTTACAAAGCAAATTATTCATGTTGCTTACAAAACACCATATCAAAGTAAATATTCTTAAAAAGGTGGAGCTTAAACAAATTATGAGATTCTCTAATGTAATTCAAAGTCTAAATACACTTTTTAGGGACCATCAAACTAGGAAATGTACTGCTGTATCAACACTGCTACAATGTCAATTATTCTAAATATTTATTATACATTAAAAAGCCTTATTATTCTTGGGTATTTGAAACGTATAATGAACAAGTTTATATAACACATACTTCTACTTGACATATTATCAAAACCCTATCCCTTTAATATAACAAGAGCTGTCCGTAAGACAGCCAAGCTCGACTATTCAAATTTGTCCCAGAAGCAGGAAAATTTTACCCAAAATGTTAAAGGCCTAGATTTTGGCAGTGGGCCAAGGGATTTCTGTCTTCACCAGCACAGTTGGGGGCTAATGACCATCACAGTATGGTTCCAATAAACAAGGGTCATTGTTTATTGGAGAGTCAGTCTACCTTTCAAGTGTATCAATTAGTGAGAAGGTGAAACTATGTAATTTATTTTAAATTAATGAATAATTAATAACATTTAAAGTTATACTAGATTTTATTTGGCATTTCTATGTAAAGAAAAATAGTGTTGATCAAACACAATAATAAAATAATCAGAAACTTATTTTCACAATAATAAAATAATGAGAAACTTTCATAAAGAAGTCTGCAAGTTTTATTATTTTCAATATTATTACTGTATCTTTTATCATCCTATTAGTAATATAGTAATAATAATAATTATGATAATAATAATAATTATTATTATGATTATTATAACATTAAAGTAATAGTTATTATCATCTATATAATGTCAAAATAATAATTATTATTATCATCATTCCACATTCACTGAAGAAAAATTAATTTCTTTCAACTCCACTGCACACATCTTCATGGTCTAGTTTGGGTCCCTGCTGTGCTAACTGCCCTCTAATCAGTTACTGTTACATAATCGCTGATAAGCAGCAGATAAGATGGGAGTTGTATATTGGATTGGGGGGGGGGGGGGGGGGGGGGGCACTTATATAGTAGTGAATCTAGGCCTTTTAAATATCAAAAGAGTTTTAAGTTCAAAAGAGGACATAATTTGACCAAAATGCATATCAGAGTTATGAGACTTGCTGCTATCAACTAGTATTATAACCCTGAAGACACAATGTGGAGTTTCAATTTAATAACTGCATTAGTTTTGGAGATAGTAGCTTGCATGTAAAACTTTAACCAGAATTTTCTAAGTCCAAAAAGGGGCATAATTTGCTAAAAATACATGTCAGAGTTATGGGACTTGACCCAGTGAGGTTAGTAATTGACCTAGAAAAAGAATAAATAAGTTTCAAATCTATATGCCTTTTAGTAATAACTGTATGTACTTGCACGCAAAACTTTAACCAGAATTTTCTAAGTCCAAAAGGGGGCATAATTTGGCCAAAATGAAGGTCAGAGTTATGGGACTAGCTGCTATCAACTAGTTTTATAACCCCGAAGACACATATGAAGTTTTAATTCAATATCTGCATTGGTTTTGGAGACAGTAACTTGCATGTAAAACTTTAACCAGAATTTTCTAAGTCCAAAAGGGGGCATAATTTGCGCAAAACACATGTCAGAGTTATGGAACTTGACCCAGTGAGGTTGGTAATTGACCTAGAAAAAGAATTAATAAGTTTCAAAGCTATATGCCTTTAAATGATGGCTGTATGTACTTGCATGCAAAACTTTAACCAGAATTCTCTAAGTCCAAAAAGGGGCATAATTTGCGCAAAACACATGTCAGAGTTATGGAACTTGACCCAGTGAGGTTGGTAATTGACCTAGAAAAAGAATAAGTAAGTTTCAAAGCTATATGCCTTTAAATGATGGCTGTATATACTTGCATGCAAAACTTCAACCAGAATTTTCTAAGTCCAAAAGGGGGCATAATTTGGCCAAAATGAAGGTTAGAGTTATGGGACTTGCTGCCATTAACTAGTTATATAACCCCGAAGACACATGTGAAGTTTCAATTCAATATCTGCATTAGTTTTGGAGATAGTAACTTGCATGTAAAACTTTAACCAGAATTTTCTAAGTCCAAAAGGGGGCATAATTTGCTCAAAATACATGTCAGAGTTATGGCAGAGTTATGGAACTTGACCCATTGAGGTAAGTAACTGACCCAGAAAAAGAATAAATAAGTTTCAAAGCTATATGCCTTTAAATGATGGCTGTATGTATTTGCATGCAAAAACTTAACCAAGGTGTGACGCCGACGCCAGGGTGAGTAGAATAGCTAGACTGTTCTTCGAATAGTTGAGCTAAAAATGGCATTCTCATATTTAACCATACTGATCAGTTAGCCTGGTTCTCTGGCTGAATGTTTTTGTTGTTTTTTTTTCAATAAATACTGCAAGCATTTTGTAAGTAGCATCTAAGCCTCTTAAATACCGCATTTTCATCTGATGATTGAACAAACCTGTCAGTTAAGAAACATCCTGCTAGAGTTACTTCTATTGTTAATGAAGAGAAACGCAGAAACTGGAGCCAGTCTACAAATTTATTTACTTTATCTGCTGTGATGAGATGTCTCTGTTCTATTCTACTGGGTTAAAAATCACTTCCGGACAGACATAATGTTTCAAGTCAGTTTTAGGGCATGATTATATGAGAAAGGAATCCATTCTCCTTCACATTTTTATATGTGTGTGCTCTGATCTTGACCTATATTTAACATTGACTGTCCTTCAAAGCAATTATATAATAATAATAATAATAATATAAGTTAAGACCAGCCTCAACATTAGCATCTGACTGATTGTTTCTAATGATAATTTTGAAATTGATTAACCTTCAGCCTGCTGGCGGCAAGTGATTTTGCCACTGATTGTTCGCTATTCAGTAAGTAAATTGTCTGTATTTTCTGACTGGTCTCCAAACAGTGTTATAATCTGAATCTACCTTGAATCTCCCTGTAACACTTACATATCCTCTACTTCCACAACACAAAGTTCCTCTGCAGAGGTGATATCGCCGAGTCTGTTAGACTGCCCAACAACAATGTTACACAGTTAATTGTACACTGATCCTGAAATTTCAAAGTCTTTGTTAAAACCAAATTTGAAATCACAAAACTTCTATTACTACAACTACTGATACTATAAAACGTTCGATATTTTCATGATTGAAATTAGAAAGCTTTAATCATTGCAATTACTGGAATATAAAAAAGCTTTATGCCTGCTATTACTAAATGTATAAAACCTTAATTATCATAATTACTGAAGTAGAAAAAAACTCTTCAGCACTGCGCTAAACTGGTCAGCTTCAGACCCTTCCACATAATACTAGCTTACATATAAAAGTGTTTCCAAAAGTTATTAAGCTGGAAATAGGGTAACATTTTGTAAACTGTTAGAGTGAGATATGGAACATGGCACAGAGTGGTCTTTTCATGATGCAAAAGACTTATGAAATTGTTGTTGGCTACACACAATCTATGCCATATGACAAATTCCCGCTTTTATGGTGAAGGAAGACCAGATACTATCTTCAGTAAGTCTTGGATTGATCTCAGGACCTACAGCAAACTGTCTGGCTATTTATATTAAGTCAAATTTATGTAACATTAACTGCTTACAGACAAACATTCTATGACATTCAAGTTATGGCATTCTGGTTTGCCATTTAATATCATCAGTAAAACATGGGCTTATTACTTAACATCATAATGATACAATATTGTTGTAATCTATTCTGTTACCAGAAAATAGCAGTGACCTATAAAGTATCAGTAAGTGATGTGATGGTGACATTTATGTCATATTTTTATGCCATATAATTTCATTATATACTGTAACAGCACACGTTTTCGTTGTGTCAAAATTTCGCAAATTTGAAAACTTGAATATGTTTGCGAGGTTTTACATATGCGAGATTCTAAAACAGCTATCCTGCTTGTCTCGACCTCAAAACCTACACATCTTGCAGCGTTACCTTTCAGCGTTACCAAAGGTAACGTACTAATACCGACCAACCGCTATTAATTGTATGGGTGTAGTAACACCTTTGTTTTGTTTTGTTGGGTTTTAGGTCGCACCGACACAATTAACGGTCATATGGCGACTTTCCAGCTTTGATGGTGGAGGAAGACCCCCGGTGCGCTCCGTGCATTATTTCATCACGGGCGGGCACCTGGGTAGAACCACCGACCTTCCGTAAGCCAACTGTATGGCTTTCGTAACATGAAGAATTCAACGTCCCGAGTGAGGCTCGAATCCACATAAATGAGGGGCAAGTGATTTGAAGTCAGAAACCTTAACCACTCGGCCATGGAGGCCCCATGTAACACCTTTAATTAAATATTTGCGAATAAGACGAAGCGGTGACGATCCATACTTCAAGAGGACCACCTCAACTTAAATCAATATATAATATGCGAAAACCATGCCCATAACGGTGATAAGGTCTGGGATATTATGCTATAGGGGATATAAATCTGGATTTGTTTCTCCGTTCATCCGTCTGCACGTTAAGGTACATTATGTGTTACACATATCGCCAAAAGAAAAAATGACTAAACATTTTTATACTTTACTGAAATGTTCAACAAAAGACGTTGTGCATACGAGTCAATGTGGTCAAGGTGAGCTCTGCTGTTAATGAACGATTCACATGATGGCCATATCGTCCAGGGTTGCTTACATAATATTGACTGTTTGGCCCTGAATATATGTCATGACAAGCTGTCTTATGGAAACTAAGATTTGTTTTAATACGTAACGAGCGCTCGTAGAACACGAAATGCCCCTTATGATGCATTCAGTAACTGCACAAGGAACAGAAATTATTTGATCACTGTGCACTGGACGTTTGACTTACTGACCTCAAATCAATAATTATTGGTAATTTACCAGTCATACGTGACCACGTATCAAATGTGATCTTAGACCAAAGCATTCTCTAGTTATTTGGCAAAACAATATACCCCTACTTCTTCGAAGGGGGCGTAACTAGATGGACAAGGAAAGTTTCATGAAGATCCAATTAAATCTGATTTCTGATTTTATAATTTTCTATTATTTGAACATCTAATGACCTATATTTTATAAAAATATGACCCCGTTTTGCAAATACAATTTTTATTTATTTAGGACAAAGGTAGAAAATGTGAAATGTAGCTAGATACCAAATTTTATATTGTTGACTAGTATTTCTATAATTCTACCATGTGACCAGCTTTTCGACCCAACTGACACAGTTTAGGTTCAGAAATTGCTCTCATATAGACAAACATTCTAACATGATGTTTACATCAGATACAAAGTGTAACTGTTGTCTCTACAGCGTTAGCAATGCTTTAATGTTACACAAGATAACCGAGTTTAAACCTTAATGATTTAAACAGAAAAGAAGATCTGACTGATATTTAGGAAAAACGGGTAGAAATATTGTTCTATATAATTATATTATTTGAGACTGTGAATTTGTCTTACCCTAAGATAACACGGTTAAGAACACGACTTGGACTTTCTGATAAAAATCTGAACAGAACTGTCTATAGTTTGACCTCATTTTTGACCCCAGTTTCAATTTCAAACTCCACCTACACTTTATAGAATATTATCTTAAGATGGTCAGAGAAGTTTTCCATGATTTGACATAATGACCTAGTTTTTGATCCCAGATTACCCAATGTTTAAATTGAAGATAACCTAATGTAAAAAGAATTCTCACTAAATTTCCTTTAGATGAAATAAAAACATTTTCTCTCTACAGCTAAGAATGTTTTTTTTTCTAGAAGTTGACCTTATGACCAAGTTATTGACCCCGAATGACCAAACCATTAACCTGACCAAGATTTTATAAAAATACAACTTTCTAGCAAATATTTATGTATCTCAGGTAGAAAACAGGCCTAAAAATTGTTAAGAAATTCCTCTATGATATATGACCTAATGACCAAGTTTTATATCACAGATAACACTAGAAGTAACTGAAATACTATGAGGGGTCCTTGAAACACTGTAACAGTCCTTGGAATAATGTCCGAGGCCTTTGCAATATTATCAGTGTTCTCTGAAATACTGTCAGAAATCAAGCACAGTACCTTTGCTTGGGGTCCTTCCTAAGCTGCAGTAACAATATCATGTGTTTCACTGTCTGAAACATATTTTACAAGCATTTCTATACTTCCTGGTAGTTCCGGTACATGTGATTTCCATGTTCGGGAGAATCGTTGATAAGTTACCCTGAAACATTGATCGTTTAACATCTTTTCGTTAAAACCATTTTAAAAGAATTTAAGATACAATGGAATCATTAATGTTCATGGGGGACTGATCTTATTGAATTTATTTGTAAGTCAATCCTTGAAATTAAGTACCAGTGAACAAATTACATTATCAGAGTATTATCTACGATGTAAAATCCACACGAAATAGCCGTTTTGACCAAATCTACAAACTTTTTTGCCCATAAAATTAAATGACTCCACAATACGCATATGTCACATATAACAGTGTTTCGTTAACGTAATGCTGAAGTTCTTACATGTGCTCAGTTCCTTAGCAAGTAACTGACAACTTCTTCACAAGAATCACAGGTGGCGGAAAAATGGTTTCTGACTTACTGTCTTTCACAGACATCAACAAGAAGATTCGCCTGGAGAAATGAAAAGGGCATTGTAAAGACGCTACAGGTCAAGTCTGATGAAGATCCGTCACAAGCGGTTCATGAGAACACATACATTTTCAGCTCTAGCAACGCCTAAAAAGGATCAAATGTCCCCAACTGAAACCAATTGGAAGAGGACTTTATAATGATGACAGAGACATAATTTGATGGAGATCCTTCGAGCGGTTCATGAGAAGGAGTTGTATAAATGTGTTTCTATTTTTAGATCCTGAAAGGGGCCAAATACGCCTATTTGAACAAACTTGAGTGCTTACATTGCAAGGATGCTACAGACAATATCTGGTGTTATTCTGACCAGTAGTTTCCGATGAGAAGATATTCAAGTTAAAATGTTTACGACAGACGACTGATCATCCACCTATACTAACAGCTTACGCAGAACCCATGCTTTACGTCAGCTAAAATATTCCACCTATACTAACAGCTTACGCAGAACCCATGCTTTACGTCAGCTAAAATATTCCACCTATACTAACAGCTTACGCAGAACCCATGCTTTACGTCAGCTAAAATAATCCACCTATACTAACAGCTTACGCAGAACCCATGCTTTATGTCAGCTAAAATAATCCACCTATACTAACAGCTTACGCAGAACCCATGCTTTACGTCAGCTCAAATAAATTTAGAACTAGAGATGCTTTTGAGAAAATCGCAGGTCTCCCACGACAGCCTAATCATCTGAATAGTAAGTCTGTCTTTATATACTGTTTGCAGCCGATTGCTATCTGTTGGAGTTGGAGTAAGGGTAACCAGTCTACATCTCTGTATCGGTAATTATGTTCAAAGGCCATAATTCCGAAGTGCCTGTGCCAATTTGGCTAGTTATCAAACTTGGCCGAAGACTTATTGGCAAACACATTTTGTTTAAGTCTGGTAAAGATCCGATGAGAAATGTTCGACTTAGAGTGCGGACAAGCTTTGTGACAGACATACAGACAGGAGTAAATCAATTTGTCTCCCACATCACTGTGTGGTGGGAGACATAAATATAGAACATGTGAAGTACCCGACACATCATCACAGTGAAGTGTCTGAAGTTTCAATAAGTTCTCACTAGTAGATGGCACGCAAATGTACATAAAGAAAATCTTAACCAACTTTTGTGTAATAGCTCTACCTACACTTCTAACGCAAAAACTCTTACATAACCTATGGTTTCTGCAATGATTTTCTAAAATGTAATGTTCTCGTTATAAATTTCAATATTCGGTAACATTTATTTTAATTTTGTAACTTTTTAAAGTAGTTAAATTAACTTATGAAGAGATAGTTCGATTCTAATTGAAATTTCTGTATGTCAATTTAAGAATACATGTATAAACATAAAAAGATAATGGCAAACTTTCAAAAATAATATCAGAAATATGTCAAATGTATATTTACATGATGCTAAACGGCTTAGTCAGGAGCTGTGTAATCATAATTATCATGTGGGTCCAAAAATCCCTCGATATGTTGACCTCTTTCATGTATGTAAGGCATCCTGCTGGCTTATGGAAGATCGGTAATTCTGAAAGTTTGTTATTGTAACAAATCTTTTTTCAGGACCTAGTCCTGTTTCTAAGTCGTGAAAAAAGACATAAATCATAAATGTATTGTATTTGTTAAAAGAGTAAAATTCTTTATATGGTTACATGCAGATCTTGACATAAGCATTGATCAAATATCAAAAACTATGAATTTTCCTCTTATACACAGTCGGATAGCAACTTTCGTTTTTTTCTTTCAAGGAAAGTTTACGCTCATTAAGTTAATACTTTTTATGAAAACAGAATAACAAACTTATGGTTTTGGTGAAATTTCTATTCGTCATTTTAAACAGCCTGGCCTACAAGTATGCAGGGAGGGTTAAAGAAATATTTTTAGATATTGGCTAAATATTCGAAAAAAGAGCTTCCGTGTTCGACTAGTTAAGGCTATTGTCTTCCAATCACTTGCCCATCAACGCTGTGGATTCGAAACTACTTTTGTCATCTGCTTTTACGTAAGGTCAGTGGTTTTACCAAGGGGCACGCCAGTTTCTGAAACACTTCATTAATGGAACTTGGGGTCTTCCTCTGCCATTAGGGGGGCCTCCGTGGCCGAGTGGTTAGAGTCGTTGACTTCAAACCATTTGCCCCTCATCGATGTGGGTTCGAAACCTCATTTGAGGCGTAGAATTCTTCACGTGAGGAAGCCATCCAGCTGGCTTACGGAAGGTCGGTGGTTCTACCCAGGTGCCCGCTCTTGATGAAATTATGTACGGAGGGGCACCTGGGGTCTTCCTCCACCATTAAAGCTGGAAAGTCGCCATATGACCTAAAATTGTGTCGGCGCGACGTTAAACCCAACAAAATAAAAAAAAAATCCTCTGCCATTAATGCTTGAATGTCGATACATATAATAACGTCGAGATAATGTCTAACCAGATATTACACATGGCCTAAAAGCTTACGTACCTCAGTGTGAATCAGTTGATGTAGGGTAAAATATCAATTACAGTGTCGAATTCTACTTTTATATATGTAAGTCATCCATCTGTCTTATGGGAAATATCTGTAGTTTACACACATGAAATCTTGTACTTGTAACAACGTGCAGAGGGGCACCCGAGGCTCTTCAGCTGAAATTAGAATGTCGCAAAATGTCTCACTCTGAATACATTGTATTTGTGACATAAAAAGACAAAGTTATTTGAGTATTCCGCCAGGAAGTGTGCATACTGGGTATTTCCGTAGTAGTTGTTTCTAAGCAAATAAAAAACTGATTTTAAAGTAGTAAATTCCCATTCTAATTGCAGGAAAATTTGGAAATATAGGCCTAGTTGAATGTACTCATACTACCCGCAGAAACAAGATATTGCAGTATATCTATATACACATTATGAAACATGTTTTCCATTACGATTTTGTGAAGCTCATTTACCTGGTTTTCATCCTGAGTGAACATACTAAAAGTGGAAATTGTGCAACTGACAAGGACATGTCACGTGCATACATGACTGACTGGTGCTGAAAATAGTAAATATAGTACTCAAAACAGTTTTCATCACATGAAGAGTGCAGTACCTAAGACAACAATATAACAGATTAGATAAGTTTAAGAATCCATTGTTTAATATGTAATTACATTCACTTTATTACACGTTGGCATTCTGTATAGTAAATGATAAACCATAGGAATGTATTATGAAAAGAAATGGCTAAATTCAGCTTACCTTAAAATAATGACTGCATTTTTCTCTGTGTGCATTTAATATTTTTTGTAAATATAATCATCAACTTTAAGCAATAGCTTGTACGGTTACTTACCAACAGATCAAATCTATTCACCTTATGAAACACCTACGGTAGATACATGTAAGCAGGGCTGAATGTATTATTGTATTTTTTCTTTTCTTTTATTTTTCTTTCTTATTTTTCTTTTGAAAAAGTGCGACCAAGTTTTGTTTTAATAGAAAATGAAGTTAAATTCATTGTTTACATTTTTATTGACACTGAAATCAAACTTTCAATATCACATAACAT
Organism: Mercenaria mercenaria; assembly: GCF_021730395.1. Lineage (NCBI taxonomy): Eukaryota > Metazoa > Mollusca > Bivalvia > Venerida > Veneridae > Mercenaria > Mercenaria mercenaria. Next base: position 9,451,047 of record NC_069372.1, read on the forward strand.
TATCAGTTTCTACCGGTTCATTACAAATACACCAATTGAAATGATCCTCGTTTAAACAGCGATCTGTATTTCTGTGAAAATGTTCGGGAACTGTATGGAAATGACCTCTTAAGATTTAACATTGTATTAATTAACTGTAGCTATACGAACTCAATTTCTTGAGCGTAAATACAGTCTCCCATTTTGAACACGCCAAGAACATTAAAATTTCAGTTTGACTGTTTTTCATCCAGTCTGTTCTTTTTCTACTTTTTGTTTTAATTTAAAGGCTTCCGTGTCTTCTAAGCTAGTCTGGTATGGTGGACGTGCAAGTAGGTCATAGGTCTCCTTATCACGTGATATTCGTCGACCAATCAAATCATGCAATTCCATATATTTGGCAACACACCGGTCCATACACACAGCTTCGTTTTTCACGAGGTTTGTCTGGTCGTATTTATGATTCAAACACTTCTCTGAACACGTTCTCTTCACTCTGCAAATAATTAAAGGAACACAGCTTTAAGTATTTAAAAGAATTAAAAATATATTATTATGTTCCTGTCCTTCAATGAGAACAAATTACACTCCTTTTTGCAATTACAAATATGTTTTCTTCTCTTACTGATGTTTATATACTCGAGTTAAATGCATAATTTCTCATGTCAAGTTCACATCATGTTAGGAAATAACAGAAAATGCTTTATATTGAAAAATATGCATTATATTATTAAAAAAATCTTGTCATTCGGCAACAATGAAATTTCAAAATGACTTAAAATTTGTGACATGTACTCACGATATATGTTTATGTGAATATAAATGTGTACGTTCGATATATACTTGTGAACTTTTTCAACTACAGCACTAAAAGAGTGTTCTGTTAAACAGTACAAAACTGAACAATATACACATTCATGTAGCCTGGGAATCCAGTTATCCAGCTGTTGTCGTATAATGACTTTATGAATTCATTATACTTATTTAGATAAGCATATTTTATCATCTTGTTTTTCGGTCAGCAATATGTCATCGGTCAGTAAAAAAAGTCATACACAAAGAATTTCGGAATGCTACTTTAAATAACTTCAGCGTTTGTTTACATCTGGAAAATGACAGGTTAAGATATCTCGTCCAGGTTAATTACCCTCTGGCCACGTTATTCGCTGCGTCATGATTGTTGTTTTGTTTCTAACTAATTGTAATGACAGATGACTAAATGAAATAATGACATGTTTTTATTATTATGGTCAAAATGCGTGCCCTTTTGGAGAAAAACAATTTAGTCATCCCTACGAAGTTTTCCTTAAATACCGCTAAATTCTAGATAGAACTTCAGTATCAATCTGCCCGTGCTAATGTTAGTAACGTATGCCGATACTCCATACGATTTAAGATAGTTTAGAGCCGGGGCAATTAGCAATGAATTATTATTGTTAGAGTTAGACATTAATGAAATAATAGAGATTATGTTAGGGAATTGTGAAGAAAGACATTGTTGTATATATTAACTCAGAACATAGTACTATATTAAACAGTAGTTATCATAGAGAACAGAGTTGTTGTTGTTGTAGTTAGAATAGTGAACTTTAGACCCTGTTACACCACACTGTGACATTTTTCTTTCAGCAAATTGTTGATAATATCAGAACCAGTTAACACTAATTTGTGAAAATTTACCGGAATCTTTATCGCACATAATGATTATATATAAAATGTTTTATTTTGACAAAGCATCTCATCGACTTCTCTGGCTAGCATTTATAGTATGTTTGCCAAACTATAGAAGAATACTACATTAATAGGTAAATTGCGATATTATTTTGTTTTATCCTGTCACTTGCAGTATTTACGACCCGATATCATGGTGCCGTATATCTTTCTTGATATACCGTCAGTTGACACGTGACCAGTGATATACGGTCAGTTAATGATGTGACCTTATGATCGATATTGTTATCATAAGAAATTTTGCATTGAAACCATCACTATTGTGTTGGAAATGTCCGAACTAAGAAAATGGGTGGTCAAATAATGAGTTTTTATTCAAAAACGAAGAAGTTATTGCGATTTTGTCGGTGATTACGTTATTATATCAGTGACGTCATTACGAATATGACGTCATTATAACGGTTGTCGCACACTTATTTTTTAAAATTAAATTGCTAAATATAGGAAAATGAAGTAATGACAAGATAAATAGAATAATAGGTTAGTGCCTAAGATGGAGAAAGTTTATCTGGCTCGGCTCCGGACATTATCAGGTTCGCCTTCGGCTCACCCTGATAACCTCCTCCACCTCGCCAGATAAACTTTCTCATCTACGGCACTAAACTATTATCCTCTATATATTCACCACTACAACTGAATACAAAACAATATACTTTCGAGCTTCCCGTCACTGTCAGTAACATTCCAGTACGTTTGAAACATTATTTTAAGGCATTTTTTTAGTTTCCAATCAGTCTTGAACAAGTTATCTCTATATGTGTATAGAAATAATCTTTATAAAATAAAATATGTTTGCAACTTTATCCAATAGGTGTTTTCGATATTTTCCACATAATACAATAATAATTCAATCTAACTAAAGTACATTTCCAATTACGCTACGCTTAGGATCTCGACGTGCTATTGATAGCCTCGTTCTGAATACCCTTCCGCTAGCCAGTCAGAGCCTTACTTACAATATTTTGTATGTGAAAGTAGAAGTTTAAAAAATCTATATTTAGCCTGGGTTTTTTCATATTTACAATTCTTATGACGACCTCACCGCGACCAAGCCCTCGTGTATTGAGATAAATCATATGTCACGATACGGACTTGGTCACGTAAGGTGTCAGACAGCCGGTTAGCTCAGTCGGTAGGACACTCGCCCTGTAAGCGAGGGGTCCCGGGTTCGAGCCCTGGACTGACTACACATTTTTCTCATCCTTTGACATTCGACGCTATTTTGATGGTTCAGCCAAATGCTTGTTGAAACGAGTCGTCTGATTGGTTCAAATAAAAATAGATTTGCGAAAAAAAAATAGCAATTTCGGAAATCCAAATATACAGAAAGATGAATGTGAATGGGTCATTCTCAGATCTTCGTTTAGAAGATCAAGGACTTTAATCAGACTGAATAATAATTTTAAATAAAATTTCAATTCATTTCTTTCGTGGATACTGATTTTCGGTTACAAAACAACAACGGCAGACAAAGTATATCTGTGGCCGCTACAATTGAACAAAACTAACAAACTGACTCTTTGTGTGTGTGTGTGTGTGTGTGTGTGTGTGTGTGTGTGGTTTGGGGAGGGGGATAGAAGGGTTTACTTCTCCTAACTGTTACAACTTAATTCCCCAAAAAATGTATTGCAAAATAATTTTCGATTTCATTTAATAATTGTAATCAGTTTACTGATATTGTTAATATTTACATGTACGTACATATACTTCCGTTCTCATATGCACTATTTAGCACGTGTAATCAGTTGGCAGATGCTGTTAATATTTACAGATATTATATGTATGAACATATACTTGTTCTCAAATGCACTAATTAACACGTGCACTCAGCTTACTGATATTGTTAATATTTACATATATTACCAGTACGTACATATACTTCCGTTATCATATGCACTAGTTAACAAGTGCAATCAGTCGGCACATATTGTTAATATTGACAGATATTACATGTACGTACATATACTTCCGGTTAACATGTCTGGTCAGTTGACAGATATTGTTTAAAATGTTCATCGGGTTACGCTTCAAATGTTCATTTCATAGAATGATTAATTTTGGCACGTGTAACATGACACATTCTAAACTTTGTACAGGTTTGAACTTAATTAACGTTTTTGTATGCCCTTAAAGTCTGATCATGTGGGTTTTGAAATAACATAATATTGCAGGCAAGTCCCAATTTCACTTTTTACAATGCATATAACGTAACTTGTATTTGTATCATTGTATTTCACATAAGAAAGATTTGTGTTTTTTTTAAAAATCTGTCTGTATTACATGGCTAGTTTTTGTTGGGACTTTTGTTTGGTTAAACGTCACAACTACACAATTATAGGCCAGTTGACGACTTTCAAGCTTTTCATGGAGGAGGAAGGCTTGAGGTACCCCTGCAGGAATTATTTCATCACGGACGATCACCTGGTTAGAACCACCGACCATCTGTAAGCCAGCTAGATGGCTTCCTCACATGAAGAATTCAACGCCCCAACTGAGGCTCGAGCCCACATCGGTGAGGAGCACATTAACCACTCGGCCACGGAGGCCCCTAGCTAGTTTTTAGCTTGTATATCAATATATTTTGTACATGTTACATGAGACTGATACTGTTTAAATTGATGGCTATTTAGATATTTACCAATATGGTAGGTAAAACCAATGTCTATTAAAGATAATATTAAGTTATAAATTCAATTTCTCCTTGTTGGATAATTTAAAAAAGATAGAAACCAAGACGAGCGAAAACAAACAAACATCTTTCTTGGCCGTTTCTCAGACAAGTACACGTCAGAACCAGACAAGTATACATCAATGCCAAAAAATTGCACACAAAAATACTGCAGAGAAAACGTCATGGAAACTATTAAATCTGATACATTTAGTAAAAATGAATATGCGCTAGTCAAGACCGTTCAGAAAGGGGTTACTAAGACGGTGCACTGATAGTTCTGGTTCTCATATGCTTCTCTTGCATGGATAAATCCACTAAACAGAATAATGTAATCAGTCTTTCAAGGGTTCTCAATCGGCCGTTAGAAATTTGCTACTTACAAAATGAAAATTGAAAAGCTCATAATCTTTGTCATAAACTGACAAATTAAAACAGATTTGTTTTGTAGGGTTTACGTCGCACCAATACAATTATACGTCAAATGGCGATTTTCCAGCTTTGATGGTGGAGGAAGACCAAAGGTGTCCCTCCGTGCATTATTTTATCACAAGAGGGCACCAGGGAAGAACCACCGACCTTCCGTAAGCCAGCTGACCGGTGACCTAGTTTTTACCCGACATGACCCAGATTCGGACTGGACATAAAGATCATCAAGATTAACATTCTGACTAAGTTTCACGAAGATACAGTCATAAATGTGGCCTCTAGAGTGTTATCAAGCTTCTCCTTTGATTTGACCTAGTGACCTGGTTTTTGACCCCACCTAACCCAGATTTGAACTTGAACTATAGATCATCAAGATTAACATTTTGACCACGTTTCATTAAGATATGGTCATAATTGTGGCCTCTACAGTGTAAATTAGCTTTTCCTTTGATTTGACCTGGTGACCTAGTTTTTGATCCTACATGACCCAGATTGTAACTGGACCTTGAGATCATCAAAGTTTCATGAAGATACAGTCATGAATGTGGCCTCTATAGTGTTTACAAGCTTTTCCTTTGATTTGACCTGATGACCTAGTTTTTGACCCCAGATGACCCAATATCGAACTCGTCCAAGAGTTTATTGAGGATAACACTCTGATCAAGTTTCATTAAGATTGGGCCAAAATTGTGACCTCTAGAGTGTTAACAAGCTTTTTCTTTGATTTGACCTGGTGACCTAGTCTTTGATCCTACATGACCCAGATTGTAACTGGACCTTGAGATCATCAAAGTTTCATGTAAGATACAGTCATGAATGTGGCCTCTATAGTGTTTACAAGCTTTTCCTTTGATTTGACCTGATGACCTAGTTTTTGACCCCAGATGACCCAATATCGAGCTCGTCCAAGATTTTATTGAGGGTAACATTCTGACTAAGTTTCATTGAGGTTGGGCCAAAATTGTGACCTCTAGAGTGTTAACAAGCTTTTCCTTTGATCTGACCTGGTGACCTAGTTTTTGATCCCAGATGACCCAATATCGATCTCATCCAAGAGTTTATTGAGGGTAAAATTCTGACCAAGCTTCATTAAGATTGGGCCAAAAATGTGACCTCTAGAGTGTTAACAGTCAACTTGTTGACGACGGACGGACGACGGACACAGGGCGATCACTAAAGCTCACCTTTGAGCACTTCAAATCACGCATTTATGGTAGTTCTGCATAAACTGGAAGTGATGGGGTAACGTCATTTATCCGGAAAACGTAGAATAAAGCCTGGATTCGGCGTACGGTAATGAATATCAGTTTATGAATTAATAGCAATCTATGAGTAAATTTATTGCAATGGCACTGTTACTATCTTTCTGAAGTTAAAATATGATATTAAAACATCTGACATGTTAAAACTTTAAAATAATGTCTTAAAATTAGTGTGAAAAATGCGGTTCACTTTAATCATGGTTAAATATATCAAAATTAAGCACACAGACCTATACATTTTATGTCACCACATTATAGGCCGTATACTTATTTACAACTGTGGGAAGTTTCATTAAATTCTAGATACACTGTAGAAAAATTTCTATTCGCGAAAACGTTATGAAAGTTATGATTATTCCATAGACTTCCATTATGAAAAATTGCGTGAGGTCTATTTTTTTCAAATCAGTCTAGCAAAAAATCAAGCACATGACCCTATCTTTTTTATTTGCTGAATTTTCGAGGTACATTCTGAAGTTTTGAAAAATCAAAGTTAAATCAAATTCTCCATTGTAAAAAAAATTTGAACCAAACGTGCAGAACTACCTTAAGGACAACAATCGTTCCCAACTATTACAGAAACGCTGTTGTAAAACCAAACGTCAGGGATGTAGTTTACAAACATCAATACATAATAAATTTGAGCCGCGCCATGAGAAAACCAACATAGTGCATCCGCGCAGTCTGGTCAGGATCCATGCTGTTCGCTTTCAAAGCCTATTGCAATTACAGAAAGCGTTAGCGAACAGCATGGATCCTGACCCGACTGATCCATGCTGGTCGCAAATGCACTATGTTGGTTTTCTCATGGCGCGGCTCATATATCCAATAGCATTAAAATAAAAAAGAGATTTATACTATTGTGAAAGGGAATTCATAATATTTCAAATTCTGTCACTAAAAGTTCAGGAATGTCATATATTCACATATAAAAACCCCATAACACAAATGTTAACCCTTTAACTTTTCCGCTGTTCGCGTCGAATTGGCAAGGGACAAATTTACAGATAAGAGGCAATTTACGTATTGAAGGGCATATTTGTATTTTAAAATAATACTATATGCTAAAATTGAAGATTCAGTGGCAAAATCGGTTGAGTAGCCTTGAGCTTGGAATTTGCAGATGCGAATACATGCCTTCGCTGAGCTAGCTTAATACATGCCCTCGTTGAGGCAGATCACTACCAAATAGAATGTAAGCCTCCGCTGGTCTAGTCACAAGTAGTCAAAATAGTACTGATCTTTTTTCCTTTCCTAGTGCATTTCCTCGACAGCAACGTGCTTACTTTTACCCTACCGCGTTTTAGTATGTGTCGCTTTGCATTCTATTGAAATCGGCATGTTCCTATCGCATGCTAGGTAAAAATGGCGACGTAAGAATTTAATGTCCCGAAAAGAGAAATTGAAAGAAGCGAAAAGTAGTAAATTCAGCGGGTTGTATTTACCGAACTGTAGTTTTAAGTTAACACCCACTTTTCTTTTTGTTTTTGTAAAGTAGCGATCTAGTTCTTTATGGGAATATAAGTCTCTGAAAATCTGATAGGCTAGAAAATGTCGAAAAACCGTTATAAAGTAAGTGGATTTTATATGAAATAAAGAAGAGCTGGATTTAGTGGTGTTCAGCCTTGAGCTAGCTTTGAGCTGTCATTTTGATAAGGGCCTCAGGAAAATTGAATAAGTGAATAAACTGTACGGAGGGCACATATATTTGAAATTATTTTCATATTTTACATTGTTACTGTGGTAAGAAACCGTATAGCAGTTGGTGCTATCATTTGCAGGGAATTTTCTGCAGCGATTTGAAAATTATCAAATTTAGCTTTGTTTTCGTTATCAGATTTCGCGACAGGGAGAGCACAAAATTCAGGGTTTGTAAACCGAATACTAGATGTAAGACATAGATTGCCTATGCTTTGTAATGAGATACATACAGTCATGTTAATATTACAACATTTTTATTTCAGGTCTGTGATTACAGACTTTAGTGTGAGATTTTAAAAAGCAAGTAGGCGATTCTAGTCTGAGAAGCTCTGAAAAATGTTAACTGCCTACTTAGCAGTATAAAAGACAGCTTTTGGCAATAAAACGATTCGTCTCATCGAATATAAACTTCTGAAGCTTTCTTAACAGTTCTATGCGTAAGTCATCATACAGTGGGCAAGTTGGTTTTCATTTACAAAACATGCGTAACCTTTCATTTACCCCAAACCTCTCTTATCCTCTCGTTTCTATGTGTATTGATTGCTGCAATGTCACCTCGCCTAAATTTGGCTGATGAGGACCTGTGTGACCGAGAGTGACAGTGGCGAGACATAATAATTTTACAATAGTTTTCAGTTTCAAAACATTGTTTTTATTATTATTATTATTATTATTATTATTATACCAGATTTATATAGCGCCCTTTTCATGATCAATTTTACGTTCAAAGGTACTTTACATAGTTCAAATGCAGCCACACTGGGCACATAATTCATCCTCTACTAGTACAGACACAGGGCGATCTGTACCAGAGGGACAGAGTGAGACAAAGCCCCCACGACAGAGAGATCATAAATCAGATACAGGCTTGTCCGGCTAACTTAGCCTAGCTCGTTGCGAATAGACAGCCTGGTTCTTTAACGTGCCCAGTGTATAGCACTGATACACGCAAGGATTGCCTGGGTTCTTGACCAGTACACCTCTAGTTGGGTGGGAAACACTGAAAAGCGTTTCTGGAAATTCCCGAGTAGCTGCCGGGGATCGAACCCCCGACCTCAGGATTGGAAGGCGAGTGTGCAAACCACAGAGCTATCCGTCCACCACAATTGTTTACAAGTGCGTAGTTTATTACCTCCGCCGTTTCTTACTTCTGTGAATTTACAGTATTTTCCAGTTTTCTTACATACATATTCACACAGGCCTTATTCACTTTATCTAACATAGATCTACTAAACTATGACATAGTTACTGTATTAATGTACAATTCTTCACAACCTATATCTTTAAAACCACGACCTACTCTGTGACACCTGGTTTTTATTACTAGCTCTGCTTGTCTTTAAGTTAACCAATACAAAAAAATAGATTCATTCTAGAGCCAGACATTTTACATAATCTATGCCAGTAATACGAAAACACTTAATATGATTTGTCTCAATGGCGTGGTTCCCGTCCCATTTCTCCTGCCACTGTAGCAGACGGTGCAAATTCAGACATCCCAAGAAACAAACACGTTAGTTCATGTAGGGAAATACCTTCCTTACAGCAAAATTGGGCTACTTTCGGTTTTAAAAGGTGCTACTTTCGATTTGAATTCAGGATAGTAATTTACCATCAGTTGTGTTTCTGATCATTTCTAGTATGTAAATGAATTACTAATATGTAATAACCTTACCCTGTGGAAAAAGGTCGATTCAACTACAATAACTATACTCAGAAGTTTTCATTAATATTTTGATTATCTTATTTTTATATAACTGGGCCTGTATTTTAAATGATATACAGTATTATTAAATACATTGTATATTATGATATCATGTAATATGTTTAATGGAATTATTAGATGAATCCAAAGGATGTCTCAGATTCTAGAGGTACGAATCCGTATCCCTAGACACTTCCTATCACAAAATAGTGAATAACAGTTAAACAATTTTAAAAATTAGCGAGTCACTACCTATAAACAATTTTATTAGCGCGATACCACATATAAACAACCTAAGGTCCTATCCCAAGTATTTGTTACAACGAATCTTTAAAATGTGAACCTTAATTCAAAAAATACTAATTTGAAAAAAAAACGCTATATATAAAACGCGCGTTGCATATACACTACAGTGATACTTAAAATAAACCTACGTGTTAAACGTCTCGATAAGCAGTTCTTCCATCTGTGACAGGACTTTCTGTTGATCCTCGCTAATTTTTGCCATATTTTCTTCCTTCTTCCACCTCTCTACAAACAAATACCGTTGTTATAATGTCTCAAAGGTAAATACTTTACAGCTGAATGTCACAGACTTGTTTACATCGGAAGTGCACTACCGGTGTTTACATTTTACTTCCGTAAGTATATTGTATTGTGACAAACACTCGCACTATTAAGTTGAGTATGTGGTAACTGCGAGTAACTTTTCTGAAAAAACAACATAATACTATTTCAATCTGTCTGGTATGCCGAATGATATAGTATTAACTGTACCGTTGTGTATCAGTGTTTATCATAGATAAATTTAGACATTCTTCGTCTATGTATTATTTCTTAATTAATTAGGCTACTAAATAAGCAGAAAATGCAAGAATGGGCTAAATGCAAAAGACAAGTTGCAGGGTCTACATGTAAATATTGCCTCATAATTCGGAAAGCACCTGAATCAAAGCGCGTTTGCTATGTTATTTATGTAGATCTACTAGAGATATCTTCGACCTAAAAAAATAACTTACCTATAAAATGGTCAAAATGAACAAAGACTTTCTTGCGTTTTATTTGAATCTGTAGCGTAACGTGCAGCGTGCAATTTTCATAAAGGACGCTATTTACTTTTATTATATTTCATGAATCATGGTATATTCAGAGGATCGACGAATCACTGACACTTACAGGCAGCCAAACCATTACGTTTAAATATTTGATTATCAATGCGAGTTTTGTCTATTCGACGGGATACTTAACTAGGAAAATACAAATTTACAATAAGAATTCCCCTGTATAAACTATGTAGCATGGAAAAAAAATTGTGTATCTCAAAACGGATGTTTAAAAATGCTTCATATAGCATTTCTGTTAGATATACTGATTAATATGCTGTATATACATGATATTTTGAATTTGAATATTCTGTTATTTTTGGTTCTCATATTATTTCTTTAAATTAGATTATGTTATAATTTTGGCGTGGTTTCCAGTAGAGTAGCATGGATTTTATACTAACTTAAAATGTAGTAATTACTTATCAAATGCATTTAGCTTTCTTAAATATATAAACTATGTTTGTAGAGCTACATCCACAACCACAAGAGTCATTTGTAAAAGAAAATCGAGAAAGATTACAGATAACTCGCCTAATGCTATTTAAGACACGGGCAGACACCTGGATTTAAACGCCGACCTTCCACAAACCGGAAGTTCCTCGAAGAGTTTAACCATTCGGCCACAAGGCCCGCAATAGCTGTTTATGAACTTGTATATACAGATACATTTCAACTGTAGAAGTTCTAGCCATTTCCTGATGAATACTTGCACGAGAACTGGTTTTGTAACTTTCACTATGTAAATACAGATGAAGTATTATGTTTAAAAAAATTAACGACATATTTACGACACATTTTTACACAAATTAAGGATATAGAGTGTTTACTGTTTTGTGACAGGTAAGCAACTTTTGCACTTAAATATATGTACAAATCATTGATTTCCTCCCTTTAGTTGAAAAAATAAACTTGATTTTTAACGCGAAGACAATTTTCGGACTTTTTGTCCATTTTTGACATGCTTTACATGAACTTTTTTACTAGATTTTAATATTTTTTGTCGACAATCCAATTAATGTTTGATTATCAGTATTTTATCTTGCTCCTAACAACAGTCTGGAACTGTTTTGATATACAGCAAATGATGTCTTAAATCACAGTGTGAGACGATTGCTGCTACTGCTGCTGCTGCTGCTGCTGCTGGTGATGATGATGATGATGAAGATAATAGTTGATTATGGTGATGATTACTTGAGTGTGATGTCGTTCTTTGCCTTTCTCTGTTAAAACACTCTACGTTATTCGTTTACAAGTCACTTTAAGCACATCAAGGCAAATTCTTACGATGTTTAAGATGTTACTAGTATTACACGATTTTCAATGAGTTATCGAAATATTAGAGTTACATATAAATATATCTGGTATTTTCACTGTGAAAAATACCCAAAAAAAAGCTATAAAATATGTAAATACCGCCAAAACGTGAAATAAAAGGAAAAATTGTTCGTTTTACATATAAGATCAAAATATCTTTCACACATAAACACCATAATTTATGTTACATTTTCACTCGTGGCTATGTCACTCGTGAAAATATGGCATCTGGTGTTCTCTCGTGAAAGAGATTTCAATCTTATACTGAAACAAACACATTTATGACCGAGACTCGTGTTTAAAAAAATCGAGACAAGATCAAATATAGTTAATCGGACATGCGGAGTAACCTTAACTTCCGAAAACTTTTTGTGAATGTAATCTAGATTGAATGGAAAATTTTGGAGTTACTGAAGTACGGTTATCTATCAATCATTCACCACTTCAATTCATACCACGCTTGTTTTTTAAATAATCATGCAAATTTTATCTACCAAAAATATCGCAACATGTTAATACGTCTTATATGAAGTGCAGTTACAAAATAGATAAATAATTTATATGCTAATATCATTTTAGTTAGTTATTTTAACACGTTTGATAATTTATGATTAGCTATTTTGTTAAAGATACAGACTGCAAGTACTTTATACTCGCATGGTGAAAGTGTTTCTCATTTCAGTTTGGACACTTGAGCAATTACCGAATTATTCATTGGTTGAAATATGAAATATGAAATATATAATTTAATATATTTGTATAAATATTGATGTAAAGGTATCAAGCCGGCTTACGGAAAGTCAGTGGTTCTACTCAGGTGCATGCCCGCGCCCGAAACAATTCCTGGATGGGCACCTAGGGTCTTCCTCCCAAACCAACAGCTGATATATTCGCCATATGATCTAGATAATGTTTGCTTGACTCCAAACCCAGTGAAACAAAACAAAAATGAATATGAGTGTATACCTTAATGCATGGAAGCTTTATATAATGAATGTATACAAACAGACCTTAATATTTTAACCTCGTATCTATAAATATATAATTATTTGCCATTAAGATGCACGTCAACTCACAGCTATTAAAATGACTATCTACCTCTTTGTAGAAAAAAATAAGCAGCCATTTAACTATAATTATCTTGTCATAGGATTATGTAAATTAAATTGGATTTATACGAGTTTAAAAGATTCTGGGTAAGGGATAACGATACATCAAACGTTTTATGATGGATCGATTCTCTAAACAAATTACACACATTAATCATTGGAAAATTGAAGTATCAAATTTCATGATAATCGGACGGACTGACGGTACATACGTTGATCTTTGATCTTCTGTCATCTATTTTCAGTATATATATATATTATGATGAGTAATTACGACGATGGTAAAAAAATACTATAGAAAATATGTATGCCAAAGAGTGAAGGTACATTTTTCGTTCGATGCATAATTCATAAGCATGATCTTGCCTGTTTAAGAACATTGTGTTTTTCATAAATAGCTTCGTAACCAATCGTCATTTCATGAAGCTACTTAGGACAAACATGGACATAAGAGAATGTCTTAAATTCATTTTTGTTTACTGGTTATTCAGTTGACCATAATGGAACACAGTGGTGTTAATTATGTGACCAGCTAGGTTACAGATTGTGTCGATGTAAGTTATAGCCAACAGAATGGATTGCAAAAATTGGGGGAGAACTTAGGAATTTGTGAAACAGTTCCATTGTCATTTTTAAAATATGACTGTACATTTTTATAAGTAATATCATTATATCTAAGCTTAATCATTTATCTTTTGTAATCATTAAAGTGTACTATTTTAGCATCGATAAGTGTCTATGCCGTTGAAAAAAATAATCTTACAAGTTTTGCTACATTGCATGCTTTTAATTTTCAAAGTTGTTAGCTATTTGTGTTATATATATTTACGTATCAGCAATACTAAATCCGACATATCGTAAGGGCTCACCTATCTTATATTTTCATATGGCGATGAGCCTTTAGATTTCTAATGTGATCATCACACAAACCTATTATACATTAGTAACACATTAAATTATTTAATGGCCGATTTACAGATCGCATTTATATTGTAAAACGTACGAATCGTCACCAACACAAGTTAATTATAACCGCTTGTATCCTAACACCCACTATTAAGTACAACATCAAAGGGAAAATGAAATATTTTCACCATAAAGTATTCAGTCATTCATTTTACTTTTTGCCAAATTTAAATTTGACTATATACGGAAAGGGAAGACTCAACATAGCCAATATGAAACGATTAGGGTTTATATGAAAAAGCACAAAATACGAGAAAACAAGACCAGTAGCGATACCTTTTCGTATCAAAGCAAGTTGATGCCCCAGTCACCAATGGCGAACTGCCGCCGGATAACCGGTCAAAATCTTCCGGCGCCGGTCCGGTAGCAGATGAAATCAGACGGTGGCAGGGTTAGTTATGGCTCATCTGACGAGGCCAATGAAAGGTTTGAAGAAAAGTTAAACCTCAGCGGCGCTCGGACGATTTTTTTACCTTCGGAGAGACCGTAAACACATTGCCAGAACATCGCCTGACTGTCAGGAGGGGATCAGACGGCGCTTGCTTTAATCGAGTGGTGGCCAAAGGACCTTTGTTCGGAATTTTAACTTCAAAATTGTCATGCGTCCGTACAAGCACCGTACGGGTATCTGAGAAGCCCTAACAGGCACCGGTCCAATGTATTTTGATGATCGTTCAGATGATATCCGTAAGAGAATCTGGCGTCTTAGATTTTTTGTCGCGCAGAGAAAATTCTTTTCGGGTGGCGGCCGAACGTCAAACTTTTATGCTTGATCCACTATAAAAGTTTTACTTAAGTACCTCCTACTTTGTTCTTTATCTTATCAACAGGAAAGATGGCACATGTTCTATCGCAACAGCTGAGATTTTTTTCTTATCCAACTAGAGAGGCCGCATAATGCATAGACGAAACGGATATGTTGAGGATCTGACATGTTTAGTGTTTAGTGTCTAGTGTGTTTGGGTCGTAACCGCCTTCCCTAGCGCTTTCATTACAAACAATGTTTTCATGTGGTTAACATAATAAATCACCTGCTATTTTTTCTCCTTATCAAATTTTGCATTTTAAAGATATAAATTAAACTTAAAATAAGATAAGCTTTGCATTTTAATATTTTAACTGCAATGCAAACAATGTGTCTAAATTTCACGAAATAAGTAAAAAAAATCGCCAAAAAACACATGAATGTATAAAGTGGTATATTTCAAAATACCATATGTCATGTTGTGGTAAACAATCTAAAATTAACTTCTTAAAATATCAAGTGGGTGTTATGCGCATTCGTTTATTTTTTTCAGTCACAGCGACATGAGCTGATCGGTGTGATTTTTATTGCCCTATGCAAATGCAAATTAATCATGGTAGTATCTAATCTAGCTAGCATTATGCATTATAAAATATCTTTCACAGCTGTTCAAAAGTCCTTTCAATATAAATGTGTATCTTTCTTAAAAGATAGACGGCGCAACAGAAATAGAAGCTTGTATGATTGATCCAATGATTTTGATTGTGTTTAATACGTATTGATGATTGAAATGTATTTTACTTTATTATGTTGACGGTCTACTCAAATTTTCAAAACTAATACGAAGCCTAGCATAACATTTTTTTTTATATAATATAAAGTGAATGCAGTTTTGCACGTGCAGATTTTATGTCTACGTCCGCTTCGAACAAGATGAGTATTTTGCTTTGCTTATACCGGCTGGTTAGTTTCAAGTTTCAAGTTTCAAGTTTATTGGCATAATCAGCAAACAATTTGCCTTTGGCCATTTACAAACAAAAAAATACTATGGCAAAGACACATATACATACACAAATCGTAATGGATACTTAATACATGGCTGTATACACATTATTACAATATATATTTAAGAAACAGTTAAGTTTTTCAGGGCATTTTTTCTTATTAACATGCAGTCTTTAATATATTTAGATATTTTTATCTGCAAACCTTTACTTTTTGTCGACATAAGCGAGTTAAATTTCTGTATACAAGGCCAAGATATGTTTCTAAAGTATTTTCTACGAACTGTTCTGAATTTGTCACAACATAACATAAAAAGATATTCCGATTCAATTGCCTTTTGATTGCACAATATACATAGTCTATTTTCTCTTACTGTACCATTATATCTGCCACTTTCTATACAAAGGTTATGAGATGACAATCTTAATCTAGAGAAATATTTTCTCAAGTCATCATTTGTAATATTACAGAGATAATCTTCAAAAACAAAATCATTTTTATATTTACAATAGTAGTTTAGTTTTGGCATTTTATGTATGGTTTCTCTCCATTCTTGAAAATGCTGGTCACGGATTCTGCGCTGTATAGTTGGGAAGTAATTTACAGTTCTATCAAAATTAAGTCTTATGTTACTAAAACCTAAGTGATCAATCACAGAATGAATTCTAGTTGCCCAACAATTTGTTTGTACATGCTGGCATAGGTCATTATACATCTTAAAAGAAGGCGAGTCCCTATTTTTCATAAGTTTCAGCCAGTATTTTATTGATCTTTCCCTGCAAATTACTGATAACGGAAATCTACCCAATTCACCAAGAACAGCACTGTTTGGAGTTTGATGTTTAACACCAAGTATATATTTACAAAATCTGACATGAAGTTTATCCACACATTTAAAACTGGTACTATTATAAATCCCCCATACTTCTGAACCGTACATCAATATTGGTACCACCATTTTGTCAAACAATGAGAGTTTAGTTTTGATATCAAAATTAACTTTATCAAACAATGACAAAAGGTTATGATAAGCTCTTAGGGCTTGATCATGTAGAGCTTTTACAGCGCCTGACATATTACCAGCGTATGTGAATTTTACACCTAAGTATATGAAATTATCTACGATCTCAATTTTTTCACCATTTATGACAAAATCAGGATAGACATTTTCTTTACGCTTTTCAAAAACACATACTTTCGTTTTATCAACAATGATTTTCAAGCCCCACCTTTGTGAATACTGATAAACGCTATCAATTTGTGCCTGCAGGCTTTTAGGATCAGTGGTAAACAGTACAATATCATCAGCAAATAATATCATAAAAATTGTTAACATATCAAAATCCCTGTCTGTTAACAAATTAATATCTAAGTTATCAGTAATATCATTTATAAAAAGTATGAATAAAAGGGGAGATAATGGCTCCCCCTGTTTCAAACCGTTAGTAACATCGAAAAATTTGGACAACAAGACTGAACAACATTATAAATACATTTAATCATACTGACCATTTTACAGCTAATTCCAGTTTGGAGTAATTTTACCCATAATGCATCACGATTAACGGTATCAAAAGCCCGTTGATAATCGATGAAAACACACCAAAGCTTAGAACGTTTAGACAAAACTTTTTGAATAATAGTATGCAACAAAAAATAGCATAGTTAGTTAACAATCTGATGTCCAGACGATGACTGCTGAACTCATTAGTCTATGGTTATATATGGCCGTAAGCCTTCCTACAACTTATTCACATTTTTCAGTAGGTTACGTCCGATTATGATTATGATTAAGTCCAAAGTTGGGTAGGTCAATGTCAAAATGGTACTGAGAGTACTAATCATTATAATCGAAAGCGTTTTTTTTTTCCTACTGAACTTTATATGATGGCTATCGATCCATTTAGTTTAGTAGCTCAATAGGTAAAAATGTAAAAAAAACACTTTAAGACATTAAGGCAGAGCGCTATTTCCAGTAGATGTAAAAAAAACCTTGTCGGACATTTTGTTTTGGGGTCATTAGGTAAAGTACAAAGTTCTAGAAATAAATTCTGATCATTAATGGAAAACGTAAGTATCTACGGTCGTCATTTATCATACTAGTAAATCGATTGCATGTGATCAATGGATGTTAATTGTTTGGGTCGTTAGTTCTAAAGTCAATGTCACAGCGTACCCGAGACTATGCAGTTACTTCCGCGCACCATAATACACGGCTACTAAACCCTACAACCAATACCAAAAAGTGGTGATATGCAGCTATCACCCGTTTCAAAATGTAAACAGGTGAGTAAAATTGACATTTTATTCTTTTTTATTTTCATTTATAGAACTTATTTCAAAAATTGAAGAATGTAGTGCTCTGTAAAACAATTATTCTAAAGGTTGACTGTAACTTCGTTAAAACATTACGTATATTGTGGTGTCAAGAGCTTTTCTCCCGATTCGCACGTTTGCACATTTTGACATATATATGTATTCCAACTACATTTTCCAATTCCTTAATTAATTGTTCTGTAAATGTTTCATGTATTACTGAAATAAAATATGTTTAAACTAACTACATTTTCGATGCTTAGACACACTTAGTCTAGTACATTATAGTGAATGCCAATAGTCTACATGTGTATAATACTTACACAGACAAACATTAGAAATCTCCCTTAGACGAAATATGCCTGTATCTTTCAAAAGTGGTGGCGCTATCGCATCAGTGATGGCGCTATTCAGATGTGGTGGCGCTGTGGCGACGAGCGGTTAGCGTTAGAATGTCTGACTAGGAATAAATAGTTTCATTCATATGAAATGACGTTGCTTCCACGGGTTGTCATTTATCTTTTTTCGATGTCTTTAAAGTTATCCTTAAATTAAGAGAAACATACATGTGAACAATTATTGAACGATTAATTTTCTCCAAAAGGATCATTTCTAATAAACACTAATATACCATGGAAGCAAGTTCTACTTGCTAGCAAGAAAACAAACTATATAACAATGAAAAGATATGTCATAAAACTGAACTCACCTTCCAAACAAAAATAAAACTTTTGACAAGTCATTCACTATCAAATTAAGAAATTTTTTAGATATGAGACGATTCTAATTGTGATAATGAATATGGAGAATTACTTGAACATGATCGCGAAATGCAAGGATGTGACACTAAATGATATTTATTTGATGTACATGTACACATATAGACTCTGTCATTAATTACGCTGATAAGTCGATTTATTCCTTTGTTTTCAACAAAGTAAAATATGAGGTGGAAACCATTGCAGAAGTATTTAAAGATATTCTAGAAAAAATTTAGAAAAGAAAAAGTAAAAAATGAGTTTCTGTCATTCTGAGTTAAGGCGTGGCCTAGAAAATTCCAGATGATAACGTTGCATGTTTGCTATTCCTAGATGAAATAAAATGAAAAAATGCAAACGGCGTTCGACAGGCTAAATATTATGTAAAATGATACATTTCTAGAAATTCGAACATTATTATTTTGGATATTATCAGCTATGATCTGTTATTTGTTTGTTTGTTTCCTATGGGAAATTTGTCATTTATTTTTGTAGGATATTTGTATATTTGTGAGTCATATGAGAAATTAAACTGGACGTCTCTGTTGATAGTCGTAATAAAACAGAAAACGCAAACCAAACGCCACAGCGCCACCACTACTGAATAGCGCCACCGCCAATACATGTAAAAAAAATACTGGCATATTTCTTTTAAGGGAAATTTAATTAATTCTAATGTTTGTCTGTGTAAGTAACATAAACACTTTGATCATTTGCATGCGCTTTAATGCTCTAATAATGTGTCTATGCATCGAAATATAGTTTGAACAGACAGAAAACAAAATGTACAAACATGCAAATCAGGAGAAAAACTCTTGACACCACAATTTGCATAACATGTTAACGAAATTCAACTGTCAACCTGAAGTAAATGTTTTCTTACACGGCACTGCATTTTCCAATTTTTGAAAGAAGTTCTATTAATAAAGGTATAAGACAGAATATTAATATTTTTAATTTAAAACCGGTGACAGCTGCACCACCAACATGTCGACAGCTCCTTTCCTTATCACTACTTTTTGGTGGTGGCGCTAGGGTTTAGTAGCCGTGAAATAGGTTAAAGAACCTGTGTGATATAAACAATTCTCTTCTTTTGCGGGGGCCTCCTAGGCCGATTGATTAAGGTCGCTGACGTCAAATCACTTGCCCCTCATCGATGTGGTTTCGAGCCTCACTCGGGGCGTTGAAATCTTCATGCGAGGAAGCCATCTATCTGACTTACGGAAGGCCGGTGGTTCTATCCAGGTGCCCGCTCGTGATGAAATAATACACGGAGTGGCACCTGGGGTCTTCCTCCATCTGAAAAGTGGCCATATGACCAATAATTGTGTCGGTGCGACGTTTAACCCAACAAAGTAAATAAATAAAATCTTCTTTAATGTCAAAATTAGAAAAATGTATTTACATCTTGCAATCTCAATTTTCAATGATTTTAACGAGTTTATAAAAAGTATTGAAATATTCAAGAAGAGCGTGGGTTAGTTAACTTATCAGAATTATTATCAGGTTTTTAAAACATACCCATATTTATACAATATTTAAAGGCAAATGTTACATTCGCTGCAACATGCTACATCTAATTTAAAAGGACCAGAAATTATGCGTGTATTTTCACAGTGATGTGACTTAATTGCCCCTAATTAGCAAACGTTCCACAACCCATGTTGTATGTGGAGTAATTTTTCAATTTTGTTGAAAAGTTAATTTTTACTACGACAATGTGCATGGACGTCTTAGTAAGAAACTCAGCTTGAGCCAAATTGTAAACGGTTTGTACCTGTTTTTCGCTACGTATGATCTAGTCATTATCTAAGGAGGCACCGTGTTACCTTACAAATAAGTTTGTAATATGCCGCATTAATACCGTAAAATTGACAAATCATAACGTTATTGATCAGTGCAACACAACCTTTAAGCAAATTATAACCTGATTGAAATTAGACAAGATACTATAAATATAACGTCAAGAGAAATCAATTATTTCGTTCATGAATTATTCAGTCATCATTTTGACATTTTTGCAAAATTTAACCTTGACTGTATATGTTAATCAGCATATATAATGTATTACCGTTGGTCCCGTGCTGTTTTAAAGTAACCAATATGGATAGTGAATTTGATTATATTTGGGTTTTAATGCATAACTTTTAATCGATTACGGGATATGAATATCAATTTTTATTACAGTGACCTTGACAATAGCATTGCGATTTGTACCATTAGCCTGCTGGCGGCAAGTGATTATGCTTTTGCGACCAGTGCAGACCAAGATCAGCCTGCACGGCTGATCATCGTCTACACTGTTCGCTATTCAGTCAGTAAATTTTCAGTGAACACCCCTTCGAATAATAAATGGTATTGCCAAAATTGAATGATGGACCAGTCCATTTTAGGAATTTAGCAGGTTCAAGGTTAACATTTACAACATACACGTATGCAAGTCACGTTTACGCATTTCTTTTTGCATAATAGTCATAACCAATAATAAGCCCCAAAATCCTATGCACAGTAAAGTTGAGTCTTAATAAGCAATAAAATATTAGATGCTTACAGGTAAGGTAAAGATAGATCAAAATAAGTATTGCGTCAATAACAATATATTTAATTGAATGAAAATTCTTAATCTTATATCTTCTAAGTAAACCTTTTTTTTTTTTTTTTTTTGCTGTATATTAGGTCTATGGAAGGAATTTTATGCATAAAAGTGATAACAAAAAATTTATATTAGTGTGTCTTAAATATCACGTATTGACTTATTTTTTTATGGAAAAAAGCAAAAGTTTACTCTTAATTCATGACTGTTTGTACATGTGTTTTTCATTATAATATTTGGAGAATGTGTTGTGTTGAGAGTCTGATATGCTAAGGAACATTTGTGTTGAGGATCCGGAGTGTTGAAGGTCTGGCCTGTTTGAGGTCTTGTATGTGTATGTTGAATGTCTTGTGTGTTAACGGTATGAAGTGTTGAGGGTCTGGTGTGTTGATAGTATGATGTGTTGAAGGTCTGATGTGTTGAGCGTCTAGTGTCTTGAGGGCCCGCTATTTTTAGGTTCTGGTATGATAATGGTCCGTTCTGTTAAGAAATGTGTTGAGGGTCATTTGTGTTCAGGGACACTTGTGTGATGAGGGACTGATGTGTTGAGGGACTTGTGTGTTAGTGATCTGATGTCTAAGAATTATAGTTTGATGTCTTGAGGCTCTAGTTATTGAGTATCCTAGGATTTACCACAACCAAGTTATTTATATCATTTTATACCCTCATTCAATTGCTCTATTTACACTTCTCATAAAATGTTTTAAATATGAATAGCCTTTAGATGAGATAAATTTTTAAGTTCAAAATCTTTTGCATCAAGGTAAACAATACAGAACTTTATCAAAACCTAGAAATGTCTGCATCACGCATTTATGAAATAGGTAGAAAACATAAGCGGTATATTTCAAAATGTTATTATGTTTTCTTAGTTGATGCATACACAAGTAGGTGTTATGTTCATTTTGTTTTGCAATTCCAGCGTCATGCACCGTCAAATGAAGTTTATGTTGTCCTTGGTAAATGCAAATTAATCATAGAAGTAAATATTTATCATATCTAATGATAACGAAACTTCACTTATCTACTAGATTCAAAACAGACGCATAAATATTATAAATTTAGGAGATGATATAACTTTCCTACCTGTCAAAGTGTTTGAATGACAGAACAACTTTCACTGGCTTTGAAGATACCGCAGTACAGAAATTTACCGAAGGTTAAAACATCAAACAAATGAAATGTTCGTCGTTACTTTTACAGTTTCCTATTGATTCAATACAAATTGAATATGTATATTCCTTTTATTTTTAAATCATACCCCCACCAGTTTCAAAAATAATTCAGAGGCTAGCTTGGCATTTTCGAAATTAGAGAAGAAGCAATTTTTCTTCTTCGAAGAAGAGGGGTTTTGTTTTGCATAAAGGTAGTATATTGAGCTTTCCGATATTTGATTTGCTAAAACTCTTCAAAGATCTGTATATTTTTGTTAATTATTTTTAGGAAATATAAACCTGTACATGATTTTTTTAAATTTCTGAACAGATACAAAATATCTAGTCGTATGTTTCATGACAACAAAAAAGATACAGGTCATTAAAGGAGGTAAAATTTCTTACCCACCATCACGTTTAGACCTAGACTTACAGCTAGGGATGACCCTCATACTCAGAATGTGTGTTATTGCTTTTTTAACAGTATTCCCTTCTTTAAGGAACCGTGTCCCAGAAGTCTGACATCTATTTTCAAAGTAAGTGTGCGCCCTCATGTGTGCAGGTGACAGAGTTTATACCCTCTTAGCCATACGAAAATGTCATTAAATACTTTCCAAAAGTCTGTTACACAGCACGGTTCTGTCCAGCAGGGAAGCATTTATAATATGCTGTTAAACTTTTAGGTATGGGGGTTACCTCTAGCTGTTAGTACTGTTTAAATAATGGATGCGTGGTAAGAAATTCATTCCATTTAGTAATCTATATCTTTTTGTAGTGACAAACAAAATCTGTCCCATGATAAGTTTAATTTTTTACACGTTTAGAGATTTAACAGAGGTTTCCAAAAATGTGTAGGTTCATGTACATTTGCACATTTTAGTGAACGCATTTTCATAAAACATTATACACCATCTTAAGTATATAAATGAAAACTTTTATAGAAGGGTTGACTGTGTTCAGTAATGCAACGTTTGGCGGTTACTAGCTCAAAGGTCAATGTCCAATAAAGACCGTCTGGGTCTACACCATAGAACTATATAGGTGGTTTTCATCCCATTTATGTTTGAGTATCAGTATGCCAAGGCTGCAGTCACACTAACGTTAAACGGAGAACATTTTGAACTACTGCCATAAAATGAATGTCTGTGATTTTAGGGTAATTAGATCTAAGTTACCTCAAGCAGGCTATAACGGCCGAATGATCAAACATGATATACAACCAGCTCTTATTTTTTTAGCATGTCAGAGTCAGAAAGAAAGAATGTTTCTACACTGAACATTAAAACTCAATATCAAAAATAGAATTTTTGTGATATAAATAAGTTTATAAAACTATAAAACAAATCCAAGAAGAGGGAATGCTATTCCTGAAGCTGTATAAATCATTTCCATATTCGTACATTAAGTTCAATATTACATTTTGTAAAAAAGTATAAATGCTACATTGTAGATATTATTTGTGAGGAAAACAAATAACACGGATCTTTTCACTTTGATTTGAGAAGGAACTTTACAAAGTTCATAATAAAATTAATATAAACAGTGATTATTTTCAACATTTTGAACACCAGTACATGTAACTTTCTATATGTAAATATACATTAACATTGCATTATTGTTAGACACAACTCGTGCACATTCTCAGATCGAAGCTTAACAACCACTATTGTATACAACATGAAAAGAGAACTCAGATATATTGGACAAGAAATACCAGTCATTCATTAAATTGGTTGCAACATTTATATTGTAGACACGAGGACAGACAGGTGTCATAAAAAGAGGCCATATGTAGACAAATACAATTGATCCCGTGCTGTGTTGCAATATCCAGTATGGAAAGTGAATTCGATTAGATTCGGGTTTTAATGCATAATTTCTAATGGATTACGGGATTTGAATATCAATTTCCACAGGTATTACTGTAACATTTGCAAAATCAGGGCGCTTCGCAGCATCTTCACATAAAATATGAAAGACTTATGAGCCGTGCCATGAGAAAACCAACATAGTGGGTTTGCGACCAGCATGGATCCAGACCAGCCTGCGCGTCCGCGCAGTCTGGTCTGGATCCATGCTGTTCGCTTTTAAAGCCTATTGGAATTGGAGAAACTGTTAGCGAACAGCATGGATCCTGACCAGACTGCGCGGATGCGCAGGCTGGTCTGGATCCATGCTGGTCGCATACCCACTATGTTGGTTTTCCCATGGCGCGGCTCAATTATACTTGACAAATCACTCTTATATAGACGTGTAACGCATTCATTTTCTTAATAGGCCTTATATCAACTGTTACGCCCTGGAATCATCTGTACAATAGATTGTAGTTTTAAAAAAGGAATTAAGATATGTTACGCAACATATCACGTCAATAAAAGGAGAAATACTTACATGAACATTCATCGTTAATATGCTTATAAAATGTTTTGCTACAAATTTTGTATATCACACTGGCCATAGCTTTATCAGATCAAGTGGTTCCAACGTTGTTTGAGCGGTGAATTTTACGCCGATCAGATGGAGAAATATGGCCGATACTACAAATTTCCGGCATTGTAAGTATGATTTAAAGGAATTTCTACCCGTTAAATAACGAATCAAATGAGAACGATGGGTGCACCTGGAGCGCAAATGTGTATATGTTTTAGCACATATGTCCATTTAGCTGAGATTTGTGCCGTTTATTCAAACACTTATGTACAGTCCGGCGGGGGAAGGATATTTTTGACAGTTTTTGACAATGTCGCATCAAATTTAGCGTTAATCGGGAACAAGTAACTGTTAAAACACTTTTTTATGTAAAGGGCTACCTCTTAAAACAATGTGTGTGAATTTTCATAGAATTACTCATGGTTATTTGTGAAATATCGGCCAAAAACCTAATGCAACGCCGTTTCGAGTGGGTCGCTATGCAACGCAATCAAGTGGATACCGTTCTCTGTCTTACTTGCGAAGTCTTATCCGTCTTAAGGTTTAGGAGTATATCACCAAAACACAGATATATTTTATAAACGAATAACATCGTTACCAATATTTTACTTAACCATTACATGTTCTGCCGTACTGTCCCGTACTGAAAATATTCTGAAAAAGTTGTCCCCCTTTGAAAATGAATGCCATTTGTAAAGAAATAAAAATAAACAATTGCTGAAAACTGTGTTCCACTTAATTATGTAAAATTTCAACACTCGCATGCGTTTGCAAATGAATCAAAACTAACATGTGTAACAGTTCTTTGAAAATATTGAGTTTTTGAAGGCGTTTGACTGCCCGGAAGTGGGTCCCATTTAGGAAGTCATTTTTTCGGAATTCAATGTTTATTTTAGTATACTGACACTTGTTTTGTTGTTTTTGTAATGATAGCGTGTATATTACTTATATTACTCTACAAAACAAGTGTCAGTATACTGATATAAGCATTGAATTCCGAAAAAAGAACTGTTTAAACAGGCCACACTTCCAGACAGTCAAGCGCTTTTAAAAACTCACCATTTTCAAGGAACTGTTACACATGTTTGTTTTGATACATTTGTAATAGCGTGCGAGTGTTGAAATTTCACATAACTAGGTGGAACACAGTTTTCAGCGATTGTTTATTTTTATTTCTTTACAAATGGCATTCATTTTCAAAGGGGGACAACTTTTTCAGAATATTTTCAGTACGGGACAGTACGGCAGAACATGTAATAGTCAGGTAAAATATTGGTAACGATGTTGTTAGTTTATAAAATATTTCTGTGTTTTGGTGATATACTCCTAAACCTTAAAAAAACAGTCATTGAAGCCTAACAATGAATAAAGTTAGAGAGTTTTATATTATTATAATGATTCCGCCATTTCTAATATATTATACTTTTACATTTCTATGCTTAACATTTAACATATTTTTGCGGACATTGTCAAAAAACATCAACGCAAAAACATAAAAAAATCTCTTTAAATCAGTATAGTTACAGTTGGTTACTTTTTTAGTCCCTTAAAACCAATACATTGCGATTTCATTTCTGATTTGTTGTGCACTTGAGCTGTTCATACAAAATAAATAAAATTTGGCCCATGATAAAAGTATTGATCAGTTGTTTGTACATATTTTCATTCGTATTCCTGTGGTAGCGTTCATTTATTTTCAGAGAGATATATCACAGAGGATGTTAAAATTGGCCACTGAGGGAAAAGACAATATTTCATTTGTCCTCCATAAAACAGAAACGACGTAATAAACCTCTATGGTCGCCGTTTAAAAATGAAAATACAAATGAAATACAGACACCAATAAAAGAAAATAAACGGACCAGCAATACTAATAGAGATGTGCCACAGTTGTACTATTTAACTGTCTCTTACCAAAGAAGAAAAGCGATGTTTGCCAACGGGTACTTATTCTACTTATTCGAATTGATAAGAGTTAAAATATTGTAAAATAATGTATCTTTTGCTTCAGAAAGTTGTCTCAGGATAGCCTTGTCGCTTGCATTGTCTAAAAATCTGTCTCTTCCTCTGTTAATTCTTCAAACATTTCATCACATAAAACTCTCTCTTTTAATACCTTATTGTGAACAGGTTTTTTTCTTGATATTTTGGTGCTTGAAGTTGGAATTAGCAGTAATTTCGGTTGTTTTTTTTTTTTTTTTTTTTAATTTTTATTCACTGAGGATACGGAGAAAACGCTCTTAATCGTTTGTTTAATGACACATCTCTATTAGTATTGCTGGTCTCGTTTTATTTTCTTTCATTGGTGTCTGTATTTCATTTGTATTTTCATATTTGAACGGCAGCCATAGAGTTTTATTACGTCGTTTCTCTTTTATGGAGGACAAATAAAATATTGTCTTTTCCCTGGCCAATTTTAACGTTCTCTGTGATTTATCTCTCTGAAAATAAATGAACGCTACCACAGGAATATGAATGAAAATATGTACAAACAACTGATCAATACTTTTATCATGGGCCAAATTTTATTTATTTTGTATGAACAGCTTAAATGCACAATAAATCAGTAATGAACTCGAAATGTATTGGTTTTAAGGGACTTAAAAGTAACCGACTGTAACTATACTGATTTAAAGAGTCAACCCGATTTTGGTATGCTGTTTAGTAACATTCGTGGAGGAGATAAATATCCGTGAACTGGTTCTATTTTTACGAACTATTACTATTATTTACTTGGTGATATTGTTCGATGTTCATCCTTGCTTTATGTTTTTGTGTTGATGTTTTTTGACAATGTCCGCAAAAATATGTTAAATGTTAAGCGAGCATAAAAATGTAAAAGTACAATATATTAGAAATGGCGGAATCATTATAATGTTATAAAACTCTCTAAATTTATTTATTGTTAGGCTTTAATGACGGTTTTTAAGACGGATAAGACTTCGCAAGTAAGACAGAGAACGGTATCCACTTGATTGCGTTGCATTGCGACCCACTCGAAACGGCGTTGCATTAGGTTTTCGGCCGATTTTTCAGAAACAACGCTGAATAATTTTATGGAAATACACACGCTTTGTTTAAGGAAGTCGCCCTTTACATAAAAAGTGTTTTAACAGTTACTTGTTCCCGATAAACACTATATTTGAGGCGATATTGTCAGAAACTGTCAAAAATCCCCTTCCCCCGCCGGAATGTACATAAGTGTTTGAATAAACGGCACAAATCTCAGCTAAATGGACATATGTGCTAAAACATCGACACGTTTGCGCTCCAGGTGCACCCATCGTTTTCATTTGATTCGTTATTTAACGGGTAGAAATTCCTTTAAGTCATACTTACAGTACCTGAAATTTGTAGTATCGGCCATATTTCTCCATCTGATCGGCGTAAAATTCACCGCTCAAACAACGTTGGAACCACTTGATCTGATAAAGCTATGGCCAGTGTGTATATGCTTGTGATTTGTACATGAGGTCGAATTGTGCATTTTACGACTAGTCTAGACTAAGTCATACATTTTTGATACGAACATACATAAAAGGCCTTCACAATGTTGTCTTGTATTTCCGAAGAGATGAAAGTAATGATTTCTCCGTTGATGCATAAATGGGTGTTGTGCTTCATTCATTTTGCATTTTCATTACTTTGTTCGATGCAATTTTTGTCCTATTCAAATGCAAATTTATCATTGTAATAAATATTAAAGACTAACATTATAATGAAAACTTACCGACTGGCAAAATTATAGGAAGAATATCTTTCCTAGCTTTATGCAAATGTATCACAATCAGTGTCCTCTTTGTTTTGTTTGTTTGTTGGTTTCAATAGTATTTCAGTTACGTAACGGCGGGCAGTTAAACTAACCAGTGTCATTGGATTCTGTACCAGTACTTACCTGTTCTGCGCAAGTAACTGCCAACTTCTCCACATGAATGAGAGGTGGAGTACGAATGATTTTAGACACACAGTCTTGTATCAAATCGTCACGGAGAACATACGCCCCGTCCGGGGATCGAACTCACCACCCCGCGATCCGTAGATCTGCGCATTCCCTATTGAACTAAGCGGGCGGGTTTGTGTCCTTTTTTTCACAGGACTGTGATGTTCTGCATCTAGCTTTGTAAAAATATTCAAGCTGACCTTAAGGTTTTGTTGAAACTTGATGTAAATAATGTTTTTCAGAATCATGTCATCTTGGATATTATTTTGTACGAAAGCAAATGAGCCGCGCCATGAGAAAACCAACAATGTGGCTTTGCGACCAGCATGGATCCAGACCAGCCTGCGCATCCGCGCAGTCTGGTCAGGATCCAATATCATGCTATTCGCTTTCAAAACCTATTGCAATTAGGGAAACCGTTAGCGAACAACATGGATCCTGACCAGACTGCGCGGATGCGATGGCTGGTCTGGATCCATGCTGGTCGCAAAGGCAATATGTTGGTTGTCTCATGGCGCGGCTCAAATAAATAAATGAGGACAAAGATCGGCTATGAGTATTTCGGTTCAAAAACAAAATCCTCCAAGAGTATATATATGGGAGTGTGAATTACCGAAATTTACCCCAAAATATATGGACAAAGTAAAACAACAAATAAAGAAACACAGTGACATCGCATTGGAACAGTGAGTTGCATAACACCTCTAGGAAGTTTGAACCGGTAAATGGTGCCACTGGGGAGTTTGAAGCGATAAATCGTGCCACTGGGGAGTTCGAACAAATCAATGGAACCTTACTGTGAAGTGTTGTTCACACGCGGAAGAATAGATTCAGACCGACTTTTGGCGGAAAGTTGGTCCAAGGTCAGTTTCAAAAGACATACAGTTGCAAAATAGTTTCCAACGAAAATATAACCTGAAGAATCTTATTAAAGCGAAACATGTTTTGACAAGACTGTGTTGGTTTGTGAATTTACATTAACACAACAACAATTAGAGAATGTATGGACCAAGACCATTAAACATAATAGCTAGAATGGTTGCCTGTGATCAACAGATGACCCATTCACTTTAAAAGGCAGTAGATAAAAAAAAATGTCACAAACGGACAGTTATTCGCTCAATAATTGGAGTTGGATGGACCTTCGACACTTAATAAGCCAATTTATGTTGAGGTCACAAGGGTAAAAACGAAAATTTGAACAATCTTGACGGAAAACACTTTCTATTCAAAAACTTAACAACACTTTGATGATGTATATTTGCAGTCATCATAGATAACCTGTGGCCGGTTAATCATTTGTTCTAAAGTCAGTACCACAACGTACCCAAAACTGTATATTACCTATGCAGTTACCTCCAACAGACAATATTTTGCGGTTGTCATATGTAATTTGCAAAACCATTTCGCTTTCTGTAATAGATCGGAAGTTGCAAAAATGTGTCTGCACCTTGCATCGAACCTCAGTATCAAAGGATTTTTAATGATTTAGTTTTAAAAGTACACCATCAAAAGATAGTTTCTGATGAAATATTCAGTCAATTACTTATTCTTTTATAATATTTAATCTCTGTACGTTAAGGTAGACAGGTGTCTTACAAAAAAGGGCATGTAGGAGCGTTGCAAATAATCCTGAGCTGTTTTGCAATACCTTTTTATGGATAACGATTTAGATTCAGGTATTAATATTTAATGTATGATCAATTACTGGATAAGAATATCAATTTTCGTAGGTATAACACGCACTCGTTCATTTATTAATCGCACTTACGCATGTGTTGTTTGGCCTGATATAGACTATATCTGTAATAAAATGCTTAGAAATCAAAGCACAAACATTTTTTTGACGTTGATGATTTAGATTCTGCCATGTTTGATAAGATAATGATAAAAGGTAAGGGTAGATTTCTTGGAAGCACAGAGCACCACAAACACAACCTCAGAGCCACGCATTTGCAAAGTAGGCCCACAACAAAAAGAAGCTGTAACGGAAAAATATTATAGACGTGTTGCTTCAAAAATCCAACAAGTAGGTTTTAATTTTATGCAAAATATAGAAAAAGGGGAGAAAGGGGTAAGTGGTAGAAAGGGCTGGGGAGGGGAGGGGGTGTGAAGGGGAAAGTGGAACAAGGATGAATATTCAAAAGGGAATGCTACGTTCCTTAATCACACCCTACAACGTAAACCACAGCATAACTATTCGGAAGACACTCTTACTTTGTTATTTTGCTAATCAAAACATGTGTTTATGAAAGCAGATATTATATATCATGTAAATCAAAAATAAAGTTCGTGTTACTGCCCCCATTCGACCATGTATTGACTGTGTCTTTGGACAGTTTGTAATACATCAACACAAAGATACTCCTAGTTATGAATGGCGGAGTCTGTAATGAATGAGTTAAGGAATGTATTTCGACCTTGCAGTTTTTTGTTCTTAAGTGTAGAGGCCTGGTATGTTGACAGTTTGGTGTGTATCTTTCTGTTATGTTGAGGATCTGGTGTGTAACGTTCTGGTGTGTTCAGGGTTCGGCAAGAGGTATGGAACCATATCAAAATCTAGACATGTCTAAGCCATGTTTTTCTAATAAGTATATAAGTTATGCGTTCTGAATGGGTATTATGTATTGGTTTTCACTCTGCTTTTTCATTTGGTACAGAATTAAATATTCATTTACTTTGTTTTCAGTTGAAACAACATCCGCCATTTTACATTTTCCTGTGCAGTTGCTTAGTAATCATTACAATGAATATTAAACATGCAGTCGAAATTTGACATATGACAGTTAACAGACTCAATCAAACCGAGTTAGTTTGCTTGATTGAGTTGTTTGCTTCAAAAGGCTCTTTATATATAATTGTCGAATTTCTAAGCATATATAAAGTGTATATATGAGTTGTTTATCAAAATTGTCAGGATGACAAGGTCAACACACCGTGTTAATATACGAGGCTTTATAACGAAATAAATATTAATCAGATAGATATCATATAAAACTGCTTATTTTTCGTAGCATAATCTCCCTAATTCAAAGGCTCTTAGCATCTCTAGAATGTATCCAAGTATGAGGCTAACGAATGCATAAAATCAGAAAATGGTCTAACCATTACTATAAATTTGATATGAGAGAAGTACCTACAACTGTTTCAACGCTAAAAACAAGTTACATATGCATGGTATAATGGAACACTTACACAAAACTTGTTTGACGTTACTGGAATTGAGTAGCCTCTCACGAAAATATCTCAGTACAAATGACTGTTTAATAGGCGTCAAGCTTATCCCATTTTTATCTTCTTCTTCTTCTTCATTTTTCATCGTTGTCTGAGTACCTGTTATGTCTGTCTTGTATCATAAGCACTCCGACATCCACTAGCATGCACTAATGACGACATTTTGGTAACATTACCACACCCGGATCATTGCAAACATTTAAACGAATTCGGGTGTTCCACGAATGCATGCCATAAGCAACGCCCTAACCTTGACTCTGGTTACGGTCCGTCCACAGAATATCAGGCTGAAATAAAATGAAAGTGATTATTACGTCACAAGTTAGACGAACCAAAACCATGCACTATTTAGTTTTACATTGTTGTTGTTAAAGCCGAGCAGACATAATCACCTACGCTATATTTTCACGCGAAATTTAAAAGAAATTAAGGTAGTGGACCAGAAATGTCAATCATTAAAGTATATATTCTCCGTACGCATACTTACTAATAAACAAATTCACTTCATGTCAAGGGCTAAAGAAGTTGCAGTGCGCAATGACTGTGTTATGCACAACTATGACGTCATAAATAGGTATTTTACAATAAAAGATGCACGTCACGTCATAAAACACAAGCATTGGGGTCAAATATATTTGATTAATTATGTAATTAAACAGAATATGTATCGAAAGGCTGATGATTCATGCCCTTCGTTGTGAAAGAAATCGAATACAAAATAATTCATCAATTTCTGTACTGGAAATTATACTTTACACTAAGGCATGCACCTAAATGAAACAGATATTATTATGATTGATTCTAACTTTTGAAACGACAATGTTTTTTTTTTTTCAGGTATCACCTTACAGGACCCTATGCTTTCTTTGTCTGAAAGTAACCCGTTTGCAAACAGTAAGACGTTAGTTTGAGTGGCATCTAACAGAAATTTAATGAAACATGCAAAGTATCCATATTCAGTTAAAACAAACGTTTCAGTTGTTGAATTATATTGACATAAACACCATTCTGTATGTGCACTTTAGTGCTCACATATTGAATGTCTTGTCGGTCAGATGTCAAAACTATCTGCCTTAGATCCAAAGGCTGTAATACATGCCGTCACCTCAACGCAACAAAGTCGTATCTTATTATAAATTTATATAGAGATACGACTTTGTTGCCTTTAGGTGACGATGCCACTGTAAATATACATTTAAAAGATGTTTTGTCGAAGAGTAGACTTAAAAACAAGGAAGAATATACAACAGGGAAAGCCCCGTTCTAAAAACGCAGCCTCCCCAAACGCGCTCACGATCAACACACACGCACACGCATACACACATACACACAAGGCCAAACAAACAAACAAAGGAACACAGGGTCGTTGAATGTGTCAAGAGGAGTGGGATAGGATGGATTGCAAGAATAATAAAATCAAATTTCTACTTCGAAACTCTTTCTTTTAGTCTTTTGAAAAATATATAACTTAGCAAATGAATACTCACATCAATACGTTTATTTGGGAAAAAATTGTTTAATTGAGGATATTACAGGAATGCCTTTTTATATTGAATTTATTAAACGAGTTGAATAAAATGATAAAATGCGAGGCTTTGCCGAGTTTAATAAATTCAATGTGGAAAGTCACAAATGAAATATTCTTTTTGACACATTTTAGCTTTTCCTGCCGAAACATCAAACATCTACTTTCTTTAACTATTATAAACAAGTCAAGTTGACCAAGTCTCCTATTCTTTAAACGACGTCGACGTCAAAGCTGTATTACACTAGCGTATGATCAGTTTTATTTAATGGTTTTATCTCATTCCCGCGACGTGAAACATGTGATAAACTTCTTTTGTCTGTTTCTATGATTCCCCTGCATTTGCTTACCGTTCAGTTATCTGGCATGTCTCGGGGTTTTTTCCAAAATGTTTCAAATGTCTAATCTGGAAACATTCGTAAATCTTCCGGTTCGGTCATATTGTTTCTCAGTTGATAAAGTAATCAACCGGAAAAAAGATAGACCTACCTACATGGAAAATGATTACATGGTTCCTGTAATAAATAGTTTGTGCTGTATGACCTGTGTATATTGAGCACATGCTTACTGGACTAATAAGTCAGAAATGTAAAAAAAAAAATAAAACTGTGGAAATTAATTTCTGATACCATGATATAAAACTCTTATTGATGGCTTGCTGGTCTATAATGAAATCGTTAGTGATCCTCTTTCCTCCTTCGAACCTTGGGCAATAGTTTTGACTATTGATCGGCAAGCCATTCAGTAAGTATATCAATAACCAAGAACGAAACCATATACCGGTCATATAGCAAAAAGTATTGACCAATGAGAAACCCTTTTATTTGTACCTATAAAAAAGTGTTATTTTCTCATGCAACCACCCGAAAAGTTTATTCTTCTTTAAGCGCCTTTTTACAACATTTCTGAAATGCACAAAAATCAATAACCACTGATCGGAATGCAATAGTTACATATAAATAACGTTATAAAAGAATTCAAAAATTGGATGAACTTTTCAATCATCATCTATTTTATAAGCACACCTTAATCTGAACTTTACGAGATGACAGACAGATAGAATAAGAAAGCGGTATGCTTAATGAATCGACCCCATGCTGTTTTATACGGCGTGTAGCGTTGATTAGATGCGGGCTTTTATTCATAAATATTAAAGCAGCCGTGAGTTATGAATATCAATTTTACAGGTATTATGTTGAGACCGTGATATATTATAAATAGCTGTTGCTTAATACATTTTCAGATAGGTTCATACATTGATAAGTGAGTCCTACATACACGTGACCCAAACACCATAAAATGTACAACATCTATCGTATATATATGCGTCGTGTACGCAGCCTTGCGTAATGTCGTATATTGGTGTGATTTAGTTCGTATAATATTCTCCTACTATATATATATATAATATATATATATATATATATATATAATATATATGATAATTATTGAAACACATGTGTATCTAATTTATTGGAGCAGTCGTGGCTCAAGATCATACATAAAATGCCCGAGTGTTTACTTTAGCATTGGTTTCGAACCATTGCTAGCAAAAAGGACCAAAAATAATATGCAGTAAAATAAAAAAAAAATAAAAAAAGAAGTTCAACCACTTTTACATTTTCAGCAGAGTTTTCAGAACAATGAGTTGTCCCCATTGTTTGTATCACCAGACCAGAAAGAAAATGTCATTGTACATGTTATTCCCTGGCTCTAGGTATACCTTTAGGGCCATGGTACCCAACTGGAAAATATACTAGTCCACTTAAAATATATATAATAACTATGGATTGGTTACACAGCTCATTTGTTTTGTTTTTCATCTATTATATTTTTGGAATGAATGGTAATAATTCCATGAGACAGTTTTAAGAATACTTAGTCAAGGGTGATGTTAAAGGTAAATATTGCATACGGGCGTGTTTATGTTATTTCTGAATTATGTGTATTACAGTAATTTATGTAACTTCCTTTCGTATTTTGTGTTATATTAGCATACTTACATACTGAAATAATCTTAGTCTAAGCAAAACACATTATTTAATACTAATATACGTATATATTCATTTTACAGTTCCATTAACTGTGTAGGCCATGAATAAAGCTGTAGAAACATATAATTACATAAATTACGACTTCAAGGCCAAAGCAAAGCAATAAGTATAATAATCAAAATTTAAGTCTAGAACTATACGAATGTATCAATTATACATTCAGTCATGCTGTTTTCACATGTAAATAAATTGAAATAGGCGTCATGTTGAGGCTTAATATATCATATTTTGTACGACTTGTTACTCATTCAGGCGGCTGTAATATTTATTCACTGATTGTTATTGAAACTTTATGCACCATGCAATGTTATTATCACTTTCCTATACAAATGCATATTAATCATGGTAATGAATATTTAATAAGTAACTTCATGCATTGACTGACAGTAGGACGGGCGCATTTTATGCACAAAATACCAATCCTAACTGCTCATATGTATTTAATATAAATTCATATGATTGTAAATATTTAAAGAGCATGTGGCTAGACATTTTAATGATCTTTTGGAAGCATAGGACTAAATGTATAAAAATCACAGCAGATTCGATTTACATGTTTATGATAAATGATTGTGCGACACCAGTCATGCCTCCTAGCGCCGACTTTATTGAAAGTCCAATATAACATTACATTTCATAGATTGTAAACATACACGACCAAATATAGTAAAAACTCGGGAGACTAACAACATTAGGATTAGACAAGCCTCGGCATATGAACACGAGAATATAAACCCACCGCCTACTAATGGCAGAGCGCTAGGTTCGAGAGAGATAGTTCATGGGTTCGCTAACCGGTGTCAGTATAATGTGACTGGACACGTGTTTATGGTGTGATATTCAAGTGTGTCAGCACTCTAAAGCTGGGTATTGTGCTCGACACCGTCGTTTATATGACACGCATGAACGCACGCACGCACTAAAGTAGTGTAGGCATAATACGGATTCTGGGCTAAAGATTAGAAGCAAACCTAACATCGCACCGTTTCTACATTATAAAAACACGTTTTCGGTGTTTTAAATGAAACGTCTTACTTATAAGTGTGCATAAACACATGTACTGTTCACAAATTCACAGTAATTTGTATGAAGGTACAAAGGGCTGCCACTAGGTAGTGTCTCAAGGTCAAAGTTGTTTCAAGAGGTTACAAGATTATGCTGATCGTTTTCGTTTTTCATGTAACTTAATAGATACTAAAACTTTTAATTACAATTAGTTGATAGGTGACAAAACAATGTGACAGTATGTCTTTCTACATCATTATCAGTCAACGAAACTGTGTGTACAACAGATGTTATTGTAGAAAACATATCAATTATAATCACTTAGAATATGTTAATTCTGAATGTCGTCTATTATAATATTTATACATATAAAGCGTGTAAAAGTGAGCATTTCTAGAATGCTGCTCAGGACTTTCCTGTGTTTTCGCTGGTGTTGGACAAACTCGGTTTTAAACCAATGGTGTAAGATTACTTTCGTGCTGTTATTTATGAAATGAGTGCATACATTCTTACGCTACCATGATCAAATAGTGCTTATTAAAAGAAAAGCATTAGTAGTTTACTTCTTTTTCTATGAAGTATATGGTTTGCAAGAAAAAGAACCTAATCTTGGTTCTAAGTGTGGGTAGAACAATCTGGCTCTCAAATATATATATGTTTCTGTGGTAAGTCGGCAAAATCTGGTTGCTAGCTCCAACCAGTGATAGATTCTAATTGTTGCGTTTGTTCTGTTGTGAGCTCCCTATTCGCCTTCTTTGTTGAACTGACATTTTCAGGTTCTGATCAAAATATGCAAAATGATATTCTAAAGAGTGAAAATCCAAGTTCTTTGGTGTTTCCACAGCATCGCTGGCTGAAATTTTTCTTCCTGGTCAAAGTTTAAAAGTTATTTTGTTGACATTTTCAACAATGAATAGCCATCTTTCAAAGCTCAATACAAAATTAAACTCAGGTCACCGATTTATAAAAATCATAAAATAATTAAAATGGTTCAAAACGGCTGATTGTTTTATCTGAGATATGGCTTTTACTCTTAAATCTTTTTCCTACTTTTCTTTGTGTTTTCTGATATTAACAAATTAATGAATATAATCAGATCGATTAGCATACACATTCAAAATCACAGTATTACAAAGCAAATTATACTGTAGTCGAACTGTGTGACGCATACTATTATGACATAAACAGGTAATTTTATTTTATATGTTGTTAGTATGTGAAATGTTCTTAAACACAGAACACGGGTCAGAAAGTGTGAGATTAATTGTCTAGGCTAATCAAACACGAAATAATCCATCAACCAATAGATTTGATACTATTTAGACATATGTTATACACAAACTTATTTATCATCTCATGATTAGGGAATAAATTAATTATTCTTTGAGCCTATGGAC
Source organism: Mercenaria mercenaria (assembly GCF_021730395.1). Lineage (NCBI taxonomy): Eukaryota > Metazoa > Mollusca > Bivalvia > Venerida > Veneridae > Mercenaria > Mercenaria mercenaria. Next base: position 9,489,173 of record NC_069372.1, read on the forward strand.
CTTCATTTTGTTTGTACAATACAAGTACGACAACTATAATATATATAAAAAAGGCACAGATATATCGAATGTCATTCAATCATCTGAACTTATCCAACTACGAAAAAAATCTAGTAGTATAGGTAGTATTTCAGTAAAATGTACGGACCTTATATCTCAGTAAAACAATGCTGTTGGAGCGACCTTTATAGATTTAAAAGATAATTTGGTTGATGAATGTTGGTGTCTGGAACAATCAATATACTTTTATATTGTTACCCAAATTATGTCACTTCTTTTACTTAAAAATGTTAAAACATTTAGCATGCAATACGTTTCAATCATTAATTTTATAATTATTATGTTTTCGAGTTCATTTTAGACGTTCGAGAGTGCGTTTGTGCGTGCGTGCGTATATGTGTGTGCATATTCGAGTTCAATGTCTTTTTCAACAATTTTTCAGTTATTTAAACGACGGTGTCTGCGTAAAGTCCAAATATATAGTGCTGCCTAAGTGGAATATCACGCCGTATACACGTGAAATTATAGCCTACCCAGTCACATTATACTCGTACCAGGCTGACCAGTTCCAGCACTATCTTCTTAATGCCAAACACCAAGCGAGGAAGCTACTAGCACTATTTTTCAAGTTTTTACAGATTTTATTTGGTATGTCACGGACAGGGAGCGAATCCACGACTTTCCGCACTCGAAGCGGGCTGCCACTAGGCTTCCGGGCCGGTTTTGAGACTTTCGAACTTCTTATTATGACACAGGTGAACAAAATGGATAAGTGAACTCATGTGGAGGACTGTAGATACGTATGAAAATTACTAGGGGCTGGGATAAAAAGGAACTCAGACGTATCATTTAACAAGATTTTAGGCTATTTAGTATTTTCGTTTTTCTAATTCTGAGCTTCTGAAACATTAACATTCCACCCAAGTTTGTTTCTGATGGGCACATGAAGTCAACATCAAACTAGTATATATACTTCAGGGTTTTTGCTCATTTGCAGCAGGTTTTAATGAGGTGTGAAAAGAGAATTGGTATGTACCTACGCACTACTTTGATTTTAGATAAGAAGATAGACGCCTATATGGTGTTTTAGTTTTCTAGACATATTTTGCTACGTTTAAAGCCCATTAACTTATAAATGGGGGCATTGATATTTTTAGCTTCACAATTCTGCCTTTTATTGTTGGTAATCATGCATATTACTAGCACTTTGAAGTAAATTAAACTTTTTTAAATATCCTTGCGCACGCGTTTTTTTTTTTTTTTTTTTTTTTTTTTTTTTTTTTTTTTTTAAGCAAACTATTTCTGCTGACTGTTGCGTAAAAATGAACACTATTATGTACTAAAACTAATATTAAAAACTGCTGCTAACATTATCAGCTGTCAAATAAATTGCATAACATCTCTATTCGTATCAAGTTATTTCGTCTTTTTATAAAGCTGTTATATACCATTGAAGTTAAAAAATTTCAACTTTAATTTTCATGTCATAATAAAAAAACATATACAAAAATGTATCATCATTACTATCAATCTTGACATAGGTCAATTTAGGTAAATCATGCATCTTGTCAGAGGTAAAAAATAATGCAATGTCCTCAATTGATGGTTTCTAATGAATAGAAGAAGCGTATTTTTGTACGATATTTGAGCACTATCTTCCTTTAATACCGTCATTCGGAGCAATATTGACAAGCATACCGTGTGCTCATTAATTTCTTGTGTTAGAACAATCAAATATGCATTGTATATCTCATATACATTGCTCATTTATAAGTAATAAGGATTATTAAAAGACATATCAAATAATCCAGTACAGGAAGAATGGATGTGCTGACCTGAAAAAATAAAACAATCTTAATGTATTTTGATTACATTGGGTATCAGGCATTATATTTCTTTCAATACTGAAAAGTACTTTGTACCCATCTCAAATTACAATTGATTTTTTCAGTGACTGGTTTGTTGAATTTTCAAGTAAGCAAAACAGTAATGAAATTAGAACAGAAGCGCAGAGACAATATTGCAAATAGGATACTAGATTCAATCACAGCCATTTTAGCATTTTATTTGGTCATATGATAAGCATCCCTAACGAAGCATATTTTAAGAATGTAAATCCTCTAGTCAAAAGATTTGGGATGGACTTTAATGAAATTGATCAAACTATCTGGGGTTTTGTTGTTTGTTGTTTTTTTTCAGTGCAACTGCTGATGCCGGCGTTACTAAAAGAATCTTACGGATCGAATCATAAATTTATTTACTTATAAAAGTAGAAAAAAAGAAAACACACATGTATCCCAACACGAAAAAAATGAAAATGTATGCTCGGTTAAATTGAGCCTCTTCATGGACAATAGTGAAGTTGCAGGACTCACATTTGTACAAACTACAAGTGAGAGACATCCGCAGATGTGTTCATACGGCGGTGTGCATTGGACCTTCGAGTGCAATTCCATGAAAAGCAACGTATGGTCCCCAATTCAAATTATAACCGAGCCTTAAACGAGTAATGTTTAGTGAGGATTCGATGTTACGGAGACGCATATTAGAGAAACTGTCAAAAGACAAAATTATTAAATGTATACTTTTAAAATCTATATTAGCAGTCGCACAAGTTTGCATGTTAATGCGAGATACAAAAGATACAGCTGTCATAGTCTCTACATATTTATAATATTGCCAAATGCCTTCAGCCTCTTCGTTTCGGATCCTTTCAAATATATAAACTGATTGTACTTTCCTTATTTGATAAATATTCATAAATACCAAAAAATCTAGAATCGTCTTCTCTTCCCTCTGCTCACTTAACAAATGTCTCAACTAGCTTTTTATATATGTTAATCATAAGTCTATAGAAATGAAGTGACACTTTAATGTTTTCCCAATAATTTATGCACCATTTCACGTTTCGCAAAACATTTCTGACAAAAATCATCATTGATCATTATATAGATTGTATAATTATTCTATAGATAATAAAGATATAGGAGGGAATGGCGTATTCTTCAAAACATTCCATTTTGTGATCCTCCTTTTTCCGTAGCAATCCTTTTCCCTGATCCGTTTAAATTTAAGAAGACCATTTAAACCGTAAGTCATTCTAAAGACATATGAAAGTGTCAATAGATTTGAATTTTTAAAATCTTTTGATCGGTTTTGAATTTATCTACAAAAAAAGCTTGCGATTTTTGTATTTTCGTGGTTAATTTTAGCAAATTTTGACACTTTTGTAGAAAGCTATTTTGACAGTATTTGTCGATGGATTACTATAAAACGTTCAGAATATCTTAGTTATCATAAAAACAATTTTCCGTGCAAAACCGTCATTAAGTTAAAAAAAAATCTTTCTCCAGTATTGTGATTTTGTCCGCTTTTTACAATTAACATATACATTTTTGGCCATAGAATTGACATTAATAAAAATATTTCAAAATTGTATCAGATCCTACTACCATCCTTGGAGGCCTTTGAGATGGTGTACAGTTTATGTCTGAATCTTTCAAAATAAAGTCACCGTTCACAAAACCCCATTTACAAGAAAAAGTGAAAAAATATAGTAGTTCAGGCATAAATTCGTGGATTTCAAAATGAAAAGGTAAGATATTTCTAACTTTTAGATGTTTGTTGGGATTTAGCTTCCTTGAGTTTTGCATCCACAAAACTAGACCCCCACAAGTAGTAGTACTTCAGGATAGATGTTAATTTAAACGAAAACACCTTTATATTTTACAATATGTTTGTAAAAAATAAATTGTATTTTCTACAGAAGCATCAAAATACATGACAGGCTATTGGTCCCTTTAAACATCTGAACAGAACAGCCAAAAATACACGCCCCAAATTACATTGTAATTCGCTTTACGATCAAAATACAATTCGTAATACTTATTATTAAAATAGTATCCTTCCATTTAGAAAAATATCACATAGTCGTTTCGACTGAAATTTTGATGTCCATTTTGTTCATTCTGTTTGTGAATGAAATCAGATCGCACGTGAAATCTCGCAGAACATATCAACCTATATATTAATGCTCAAATGTTGTTTATATCAAATTCTAGCATAGCCAATTAAACAAAGAAGACATTTAAGCTCTGTATATTCTGAGATAAACAACGACTGAAGCGCAGACCAGTAAGAGAACATTATGACTTCATATTCATACAATATTACTCTCAAAATGAAGCCCAACATGATTTTTATCAAAATATTTCATTGGCCATGTTAGAATGAAAACAATCAAGGCCTTTTTGTGGTTTGTCGTCTAATTTACCACGGTTCGTCGTTTAGATGCTTGGACATTAAACTACTCGGGCTAACGCCCTTGTGGTTCAGTTCCTGCGCATCTGAACTCTGAACCGTGATAAATTAGACAACAAATCTCTCGAAGGCCTTGATTATTTGTTAAATAAATGGTTTGTTTTTCTTTCCATATAACACTTATAGTGACTGCAAACATTATTGATAGTGTCAGAAAGTATGTCTACCATTAAACGTAAGAACTGGATACTCATGTGTTCATAATAAGACTTAAACGTTTAAAAGTATGATAAATTGAATCAGGTTTTGTCTCTCTGTTTATGTTATTTAAAACGAAAACAAATTTACAAGCGTGATTAGAAGGTGATACACTTAAATATGGTACTAATAGTATATTATGATGCCTGGTACCCACTGTAATAAAATATATTAAGATTGTTTTATTTTTTCAGGTCAGCACATCCATTCTTCCTGTACTGGATTATTTGATATGTCTTTTAATAATCCTTAAGTTATTACTTATAAATGAGCAATGTATATGAGATATAGAAGGCATATTTGATTGTCCTATATATCAATGAAGGCGGCCTTGGCGTATACAATATATACAATATATTAAAGGTCGGTGACAGTCTATTAACCTGTCTCGCTATGACAATCGTGGAATGCACACACAAGAAATTAATGAGCACACGATATGCTTGTCAATATTGCTTATTTAGTAAGAGCAGCTGCTGCGAATGACGGTATTAACCCTTACCCTGCTAAATTTCTAAAATGGACTGGTCCTTCATTCAATTTGGGTAGCTTCACTTATTATTTAAAGGGGAATAAAATAGAATAGCGAACAGTGCAGACCATGATCAGACTGCACGGATGTGCAGGCTGATCTTGGTGTGAACTGGTGGCAAAGGCAAAATCACTCGCCGCCAGCAGGCTAAGGGTTAAAGGAAAAAACTGCTCAAATACTGGACAAAAATACGCTTATTCTATTCAATAGAAACCATCAATTGAGGATAATGCATTATTTTTTTTACCCCTGACAAGAAGCGTGATTTACCTTAATTGGCCTATGTCAAGACTGATCATATGACAATACATGTTTGTATATGTTGATACACTGATGGTTTCATCACGTCGACCAGCTTGTAGAGACTAAGAATTAGTGGCTACCAAAGTTGATCCCACTATTTTACATACAGGAAATAGTTGTATCGGAATCGCAAGAGCATGCTTTTATTCAATTTTAACATTCCGAATCAGCTATATGCCACTTTGGCTACGATCTAGCGACATTAGTCCGTGGGACGTATCAATCTCCAGTACTTTTTTTAATGGGTTTTTATGTGTGTTTTTTTTCTGGTTACGGCGATGTCCTACTGAGTTCGTTTATGTATGCATTTTTTTCTTATTGTCTATTTCATTTCCTTCGTCTATTTGTTCGTATGTGCATGTCTATCGTTTACAATGCCATACACACACTGATGTAGGGTCATCTTTTGCGGCATTTATTTTGTTAAGTGGCGTTCTGTGATTCCAGAGGATCTTAAAGGTTTCCTACACCTGGATTGTTTTCTTTTCTACGTTAATATTTACTCGATGTTTGAAACATTCACTATTTGACTGTACAGTGTTTTCTCGTCAAATGATTTCCTCAGTAAGTAAGCAAATCACTTTCCCTGTATGTTGGTTTCTACAGTAGGCGGGGTACAGGAATGCACAACTCGTGTGATTGTTATAGTACGTGAGGTATAAGCCTGCTCCTCTCCAGTGAGTTCTTAGTAGGCGAGATGTTACTAAATTAAGTAACACGTTTATTTGTTAATAATAAAGGATGTAGATTTCATTGCTTTTGAAATAAATGATGCATTCAAGGATAATGAAAACTTTAAATAAAAAACATATGTGTATGTTGTTACAAACCTTAAAAGTTTATTAGTCACTGCATATGAAATAATTTACCATGCTATACAAAACAAGCAAATATACAGAGGTCTGTCTATGTCTGATAATAAGACAAAGTCTGTTCCCGTCAATGTTTGCTTGTAACGAATATACAATAAAACAAGACTGAATAAAACGAATTTCAGCGTTGTTTTCTCATATTATTAAATGTACGACTATCTAAGTGTTTTCAAAACTGAAAAGTATTTTAGAACTGTAGAAAAAAAACATTTATATTGTTAAAAGAATGTTTATCTATTACTAGATTATACTTATTTATATCAGAAAATAAATGCAGACAGTTTCAAATATAAAAAAAAAAACATTGTAGGCGTCAATTTGCATACTTTGTAATAATTCAAATATGAGTTTAATTGGACATTTACCTAGTCAGGCAGGCAAATTTTGACTCTTTTTTAACATTATTTGCTTGTTTTAAAAGGACTCGCATAATGTGGAGGTGTAGAAGATTCAGTCCCGTTTCAGTTCGTTGCGAAATTAGCTTTTTGTAGAAATTTAAATAAAATGTTTGCAAGGTATCCTGGTTATATGCAAACACAATGAGTTTGAGGTGATGACCAAAATGATATGTTGCATTGACTTTTATTAAAACACGCAGTTTGAAATACCGATGTACGCTTTTTAAAGACTGTGTATTTCATAGTGACAATAATTTGTCCAGAAGAACTGAGTAAGTCTGACGTTTAGATATTTATTTCAGACTGATTGGGAAAGAAGAATGAAATTCATTCAATTCACTCTTGAGTTCGTGTCTTGTGAAAAATCAGCGATGGCATGGATGGTGCTTCGTGAGGAGACCTGGTTGTGACTCCCACCAGAATTCAAATACACAAAAACAAGCATCCCTGGCGGTCGGCACGCTGCCACAGTACTCATCGGCTTTCTTGTTCAAGATACACCATAAAACATTATTCAGAAATGACTTAAAATCATGTATACAATTTTCAAGTGCGTGCACGTGTATCCAAAAGGGAATTTAACTTCTACATGTAGTAGTATGTTTCTGCAAAAAAGTTTGAAAATTAAGAGAACTGCGTTTGAAGAACACGCATGACTTGAAATGAAAAACCTTAGAAACAAGAGCTATTGAGATACACGCATGTCCATAAAATGGCACACATGAGAAATAAAAAACGAAACACCTTCTCAACAAGACATGTATTGAGATATACGCAACCGTAAAATGGCAAACATAAGAGAAAGGACTAAGACTGAGATACACGTATTTCCCTGAAATGACACATTTGAGAAACAATAACTGCGACTGAGACACACGCATACCCCTGAAATAACACATTTGAGAAACAAGAACTGCGACTGAGACACACGCATGCCCCTAAAATGACACATATGAGAAACAAGAACTGCGACTGAGACACGCATACCCGTGAAATGACACATCTGAAAATCAAAAACTGCGACTGAGATTCACGCATTCCTCTGAAATGACACATATGAGTAACAAGAATTGCTATTGAGTTACACGCACGCCCATAAAATGCCACACAGAGGAAACAGATACAAGCACACCCCTGAAAATAAACATGTAAGAAACAGGAATTGCGATTGTGATTCATGTATGCCACTGAACTGGGTTTTAAAAGTAGAAAGTATTTAGTAGTTACATAGGGTATTTGAACATAACCGCTTCATATCTGTAACCTTGACCTTCAGGATACGGACATGAATATTGTGTGAAACAAACTTCCTTTAAATACTTCTCATTTTTGTACAGTTCCATTGAAATCTCTTTAAGAGATGTGACACAAAGTACAGTGTACAAGTGTGCATGCAAGTTATAAGTGACATTTTTGTGACCTTGACCTTGCTTGAAGATTATGAGTCTCATATTTCATTAAGCTTATCATTCGGATAAGTTTCACCGGATTCCTTTGAAACGTATTTCGGACGGACGGACGGACTAGCATGTTTACAGATAACGCATTCACTGTATTCATTGAGTTGTTCTCGACACGTTATTCTACATGATTAAAACTTTGGGCGTAGAAAAATAAGGTAGTTTTGAGCGTGTTTGACTAAACCGTAAGAAAAGTGAAAAGTGAACTTTGATAAATTGCACGCTTAACAAAAATAACAAAATCCTACTTGTACAAGTCAGAAATCTAAATCTCTCTGTCAATTTATGTGTATTTATTTTTTTTTTTCTTGATCACAAATTTTGTCATTAAAACAGTTTTAGATGATTTTAGATGAAATCAATTTGGCAACGTAATTTATAGATTCTGTCATCATTCATCCATTATAATTTCTCTTTTCTCTATCTTATATTTCGAGTGGTTTCTTTGAACCTTATAATAAATCACTTACAATCATTCTATTTTGAAATATAAAGTAGATCTAAAACACATATCAATTAGACTTTAACGTTTAAATTTAAGATATGAGCCATGCCATGGGAAAACCAACATAGTGGGTATGCGACCAGCATGGATCCAGACCAGCCTGCGCATCCGCGCAGTCTGGTCAGGCTCCATGCTGTTCGCTAACAGTTTCTCCAATTCCAATAGGCTTTAAAAGCGAACAGCATGGAGCCTGACCAGACTGCGCGGATGCGCAGGCTGGTCTGGATCCATGCTGGTCGCATACCCACTATGTTGGTTTTCTCATGGCACGGCTCATATATGAATGAATTGATTTTGTCTCTTATTATCATACTGAATCGAAACACAAAGTTATTTGTTCGGACCAGCTATATCAAGAATGATTTATGTCAGATTTGTTCCATATTTTATTCAGTTAAAAAGAAGTCATTTTGTCAGACAAGATACTTTTTATAAAACCATCATCTGATATAATTATGTCATATCGTAAAATATGCAACGAATAGTCAAATTTCATAAAGCTCAAATTCAAAAGGACACTGGGACATTGTATTCTTGAAGTAATGACACACATTCAATCTCTGTTCATTGTATTAAATAAGATAGAAGAAGTGGAAGTGTCGCCCAACACGACATGAATGATACTGTTGTAGGCTAGGTTTGACTGAGACTGTTTATGAGCGGTAGGGGAAATACAGGCAGCTGTACACGCCCTCTAGTTCTGTGTTAATACAATGTTCTGTAAAATGTCTGACCGAACGTTGGTACTGGAGAAAGTTTTCATACCCTCTAAATACTAACACTTGATACGAATGCACATTTCAAACGTTGCTTTCTCGAAACACCCTGTACATACCATTAGACCTTATTGTCTTCCTAGTATATAAACGGCGGTCACCAATATATTCTTTTCAATTCTGGAAAATGTAAATAGCGACAAAGAAACAGGTATTCCCTTCTTATCAGGTGTGATTTTCTGGTTAGTGCATTCTCAAACATGATATTTCCTGTGAATTCTTGACAGGTGTTGATATAAAAAAAAATTCCAAAAATGTAACCACTCAGAGTCGTCAGGTGATATAAATCGTATAATAATAGCCGCCAATAAGTCAAAATAGAAGAGAATGTTGTTATCATAAACTTCTGAAAGGTAAATGATCGCCAAATTGAAATATACTTATTGGAACTAAGAAGCATAAAAATATGTACAATACCATTGATGGCCAATGACAAAAAAATATTTATATAGTTTTACGTCGATTTTAAAGCAATTACTTCGAGATTGCTACCAATTTACACATCCATTTAAAAATGATGACGTTAAGCTTTTTATCTACCCACTTAATGTACTAAAAGATACATTTGTATGCTGCCTAGTTATGAAAATTGTTTTCTATAAAGGCGACACTGTCATTGATACTTACTTGAACTAACAGTACATTTCAGCTTAGTTTGTTTTGATTGGCCTCTGTGGCCGAGAAGTTAAGGTCGCTGACTTCGAATCACTTGCCCCTCATCGATGTGGGTTCGAGCCTCACTCGGGGCGTTGAATTCTTCGTGTGAGGACGCAATCCAGCTGGCTTACGCAAGGCCGGTTGTTCTACACAGGTGCCCGCTCGTGATGAAATAATGCACGGAGGGGCAACTGGGGGTCTTCCTCCACCATCAAAGCTGGAAAGTCGCCGTATGACCTATAACCGTGTCGGTGCGACATTAAACCAAACAAAAAATAGTTTGTTTTGTATCTAGGCGATGAATTAGTCCTTTATTCTTATATATAAAATGTTAAATGTATACTAGACCTAAATTGTACATTTGAAAAAATGAAAAAATTCTACATACAGTTAAATGTAAACATAAAACTAAGAACTTTATGCGTATTAACAGTACAGTCCGTGTATGATAACTTCGGAGTGACGTCACGTTTGTTTATATTTTCTGGACTTATAGAAATAACAAAATAGGTGAAACAGCTTACATAAACAATAATATTGGGTATATTTTATTGCAACGCATCTGACAGTCCCGGTAGCTCAGTGGGTAAGCATTAGTCTTTGAAATATCGAATATTGCGGGCCGTAGGTTCGAATCGATCGGAGTGTTGTTGCTTTTTTTTTGTTTCTCTTTCAAGGTAACCACCATAATCATTCATTTCTCCTGGACTATATTTTTATTTATTTAGATAGAAATAGTATTGAATTAATTTCTGTTTAAAGAGGACCAAGCATGAGTTCTGTGTAAACACATCGTATTATGAATGCATAGTCAAGAAAACACTCGGAAATTTCGTGCAGGTTAAATTCCTCTGGTATATTGCCAGTATTACTGTAGTCAACATGTCCGAGGCATCCACGTCTTTTTTGCAAAGAGAAACACTGTTCAGTATAAGAATGATGCTTAATGCACACTACAAACTTTTCTGAAGGTTTTTTTTAAGCATAATCAATTTTTCATAATTCAGTTCGTTATTATATACCGTAGTGCTGTATTACTGCATTTTGAATATTTTCAATTGTCTTTGATAAAAATGTAATTAAAACATAGATAAAAAGCAAGGATTTAAAAAAGTATAAATCATGTCGGACTCGAACCAACGCGACAATGGAAATATAAAAGAATCGCACATGTCAGGCTAACGCGCTACGACTGGTACTAATCTTCTACTTCAAAGAAAGCGTTTCAGATAGTAGTATAATATAAAAGTGTTTACTTAGATTAATGATAATTATCGATTACCCTCCTGACTTGGACTCGTCCAAATAGTCACTCCGAAGTTATCAGACACGGACTGTACATGAAATATTATTAGCTTTTTTTTTGTTTACACACCGTCGCCGAGATTAGTTTGAATACAGTTTTTAGTTTCTTTCGTCACGCGTGAAAATTGATTATGTAGATGATAAATAAAATGATCATGGAACAAAAAACGAAATGATCAAAAGGAATCCATGCGTATCGATTATGTTTAATTTATTCATCGTATGATGTAGTGAAAGTTCAATGTTACCCTTTCAAAGTTTTTTGTGAACGCCTTTTCCTGATTGTTGATACAGACTTGCTGCATACTTTAATTGCATAACTGGTTAAGTACATGCATTTTTTTCAATATCGTTGATGAATTTAGTGATGTTTAAAACCGTTCTGTTTGGTTTTTTATGTGTGTTCGTTTGTTTTAAACATTTCTTTCGTTCGTTTGTGTGTGGTTTCAAGTTTAAGCTACACAACCCAAATTTGGCCATATGACAACTGCTCAGATTTTGATGATAGATGAGACCAGTGTGTCGTTAGATTAAAGTTGGTACATGCATAGAATCTCCTCTTTTTTACATGTTCATTGCAAACACATGAGGACATATGAATCTGCACTGTAATTTGTTGTTATTGTTTTTATACCTTATATAAAGCAAACCAGTTTTACTTCATTTAAATTATTCGCAATAAGTACTTCATTATATTCAGCCTGGCATTTTACTTGTACAAATTAACAATTATCGACACTCATTAGCACACAAATTGTCGTTATTCATTTATTTTATTTCCATCTACAAGTAATGTGATGTTGCTAAAATTATTACATAAGCAGACGACAGTACGTTACTCATATATGGGCGTCTGAAAAACATACATTACATGACTCAGTGTCTAGTCATGCAGACGGGTAGAAAGTTAACAACAGGTCTCATATTTCATCATATTGCATTGATTGGGGAGGCGGCTAACATTTTCAATGTACAGAGACAAGAGATCTTTCATTTCTGACCAATTTTTGGTCATGACAGAGTTGGAAAAGCATTTCGTTGTAACGTACCTGGCTTGGATTTTTACCCTAACGAATCATAAAACAATGCTGCCAACTTGTTTAACCTTTTTCATCATACATAGCATTAACTTCGCTCCCATTTGAAGCGCTTGGTAATGATGGAAATGCTTGCAGTACATAATCTTCGATTCATAGACGTACCAGACGTTTCAAACGTCTTTTTTTCCCTCTCAAATTCAATAAGGGCATGAATTCCTACATGTACTTTGGTGGAAAGGTATAAGTCAGGTAAGATAAGATAACTCGCGATGCAAGGGGTCACATACCTGGCATTTTACTATTATACAACTTAGTTATACGTGTCTAGAATTATTTTTTATTTGAAAAATATTGCTGCAAAAAATACTTCCTACTGAAGCAGAGTAGCTGAATTGCGATATTCAGGAAGACGAGAACTATTCATTAGGTCAGTAGTCACAGCCGCAAGATTTGGCTCCATAACCTCAGATCCTCTTTCTAAATTCCAACTTGTTTAGTTGTGTTCATTGTTTTCTCGTTTAGGGCAAACCCATTATTTTAACTGGGGACCATACGCCGCTTTTCATGGAATTACACACTGTGTAGCATTGAAGGTTCCATGTGCACCGCCGTATGAACACATCTGATGTCTCTAATTTGTTTTTGTACCTTTAGCATGTGTAAATGTTGAGTTCTGCTCAACCCGGGGCTAGAGGGCGTGGACGGTAGCATGCATTTCCACTACCGTCCATGAAAGGCTCAATCAAACCGAGCCTGCAACATTTTCGTTTTTGTTGTGTTGAGCGACCTGTGGAGTTTCCACTTTTTCTATTTTAGCAGTGTCAAGGATAACTGCAAACAACATCTGAAGTACATATATGACAAGCAATATCATTCAGCAACATTACTTGACTGTGCGCGAGTACAAAAATCGCTTAATATGGTAATCAACACCTATGGGAGTTGTCAACCAAAGCCACAGCAGGTCCTACTAGAGGGATTATCCTTGGTGATATATTTCCATATGTCAATGGGGTTCGTATTAATGATAATAGTGCATAGACCAAATTAAAGGTAAATACTGCGGGTTTTGACTTCGCGGATTAGACACGCCGTATGCAGTACTTTACATAAGATGTCCTAGTTTAATTCCATTAAATGGAGGGGAATCCAGATTTTGGCTAAAATGATCTTTCTTTAAAATTGAAGTTTGATATTTCATATTATGAACATTAGAGCATGAGCTTATTTTTCTCTGGCGTTCGACAAACTCGAGAGTGAATCAAATGAATTTCAACCTTCTTTCCCAGTCGATCTACATTAAATAAGTTTACGTCAGACTTAATCAATTCTTCATGACAAATTATTATCATTAAGAATATTTCAAATATCTGAAAGATATGCGAAATGAAAAAAAGCCGAGTTGAGAATCGCACCCGGGTCACCTCGACAATAAAAACTTTCCTTTCTTCTTGACCAACACACCACGGCGGAATTCGTATATAGCGACTGTTAAATATAAAGCTTTATGTTTAATGTAGTTTAACCCGGGTACCCCGTTACAAACAAATTTTTGAAAATAAAAAAATAGGTAAAACAATTAATTTTCATGTGTTATAACATAATGATCTGTCACTAATTAAGATTCAGAGCAAATACAACAAAAATTTCCTGATACATAAAATTTTCTTTTATTTTTTGTTGTCGTACACTCTGGAGGTTAGTGCCTTTAAAGGGTGTACAGAGTTCCAGCAGGTACATGTACTAAACTATTTCATTTGTTTAAGATGGTATGCTTAAGGTGGAAATGTATTCAAGAAATTGATTTCAAGATGATTTAAGAAAATACTTGTACAATGTTCTATATACAGGAATTTTGACTCCTATCACATGTTCAATATATTTCTGTTGTTTTCCTCTTTCAAAGGAAGAGGCTATCCGTTTTCTGGAGATTCTGCTAGGTGAAAATAGTTATAGAAAAAAAGTACCAATTTATTTGCATAATGATACTTTTTCACTATTCCAGTCAGTTCAGTTTCAGAAAATCTTATTTAACACGATGCGCTATATAATATGTTACATCTTTCACGTGGTGAGGACCTTTTCCCATGTCTACCGTGTTAGAAAATGGCAGTATTCCAGTTCATACCGGGCGGCTTTTATTTATTATTATTATTTATTATTATTATTATTATCTTATTCTTTTTTCTTTTTTGAAAATTTTCTGGTAAAACATGATAGCCTTTCACTATTCAATGACATCTGAGTTCAAACGACAGAACCTTCAAAGGCAAATTGAACTTAGTGTTGAGAAAGTACCTAGAGAATCAATGAAAACCGGTGGGTATATATTTAGAATTGCTGTAATAGTTTTAACATCTTTCAGAAGTGAATGATCTATAAGGCAATGAACTTTGATAGAAGTCATATCACATAGGTGTGGACAATTTATGAAGCTGCTGACCGGGATATGATTTTTATCTTCAATGTTTTCAAAGGAAGGTTCACCTTTCAACCTTTTAAGATTAAATAAGAATTACATGCTTAGTAACTGGATATAATAGGTAAAACAGAGAATGCTTGAAATAGGAAAAGGTTTAGCCAGCAGTTTTATTTCATGGGTCTTGAAACCTAATATTGCAAGCTGCAGTACATAAGAATATACTATTATGAATTTTAGACGTTCAAGTTACTCCTTTGGCCATTTCAAACCAAATCAGAACGAAGGACCGTTAACAGAAATGATGCCATGGCTTTTTTCTGAGTGCGCAAAAAGAGAGTCCCGGTTTAGTTTTATTATGACTATTATATTAATGTTATATAATTTTCGAAAATGAAGTTTTTGATAGGGAAAATTTGTTTTTAGGTACAAATCGCAACAGAAGGTAATTATTTCATACAATTGTACAAAACTAAATGAAACGTTATTACGTAAATCTGCTAGCCTACTGAAACTTGAAAATTGTTATACACGTATATCTGTGCTGTCTTTGACTAATTATTGTCAGTGTTTTCTACTGTATTGAAATCATACTGAAGAATTGGGCAAAAATCGATTCTATTATCTTTCCTTGTTTATTGAGATCAACGCTATACCTTGTTGTCTCCCTTCGACCGTCTAGCTAAATATCGATCACTATCGGATATTTTTTAGATCGTTATGGTTCGGCTATCTCCGCTTATCGTATCACGGGAGGTGCCGATCATAAAAAACAAGGATTATAGATTAGAGATCTCCTGTAAAAACGTAGTGGGAAGGGTGATTTATTTTACACCAATTTTAAGTACCGGTAAAACAACAACAGCAAATACAGTCATCAACTTGGTTTAGTTCTGTTTTTTCGATAATGTAAAATACGGAACGGAAAAAAGAAGACACTACGTTATTTATTCTTTTATTTTGCATGGTCAAAGAGCTATAAAAAGTGTTTTATACTTCTTTGGCATAGTATATGAAAATACGATCAACACTATATTATCTTCTTTATATTTTACATTAAAGAAACTGAGACATAAAAACAAATATAAATACACAAAATTATGTATATTAGGCGAGCATAACATACATGTACATTAAACTACTATTGTCCTAAAAAATAGAAAGCAGGAAAAAAATTTTTTTTGAAAGTGCTTACAAACTTGACAATTTCATTTTCAGTTATTATAAATGGATGTGAAATGCGTTTTTTATTATTATTATTATTAATCATATTTAACTTGTTAAAATTAATTTTGCTATGTAATGAACATTTGAAAAACATATTGTCACACACTGATGAAAAATGAACAGAATAGCAAACATACTTGACAATGCAAAAGGTATCTTTTTATGACATCAGAGCCTGTTAATTGGAAGTGTGACCTATTTGCCCCCGAGCCAGTCATTGTGTAATAAAGTATGTGCGAATTATGACTTCTCAAGGTTTCTCAAAAGGGACTGACTGACTGATTTAATAAATGTCAGATTTTTAAAATAAAAAGTGGAAAACCTAAGAATAAAACAAGCACACCATAGAAAAAAGTCTTTTAGAAAAGATTTAGGATAAAGTGAGACTAATGTAGTGTAAAGGTTATTCGTAATAACTATCACGAATATTTTTACTATATGAATAGGGGATTACAGATTTTTCATATCTTTTAGCGCGTGCTATACCTTCTTGAGATTAGCTGTGCGTACATTCAGTTCAGTTCAATTTCGATTTATTGCATAAATACAATGCCTACAGCAAGTGAAAGCATTATATAATATGGAGCAGAGAAAGTACATAATAATTTTCAGGAGAGACAATAAACCAAAGAGCTATAAAAAATTCAAAAAGTATTTTATACTTCTTTGAATAAACTAATAAATTGATAAACGACAATTTTTCACAATGTTGTCACAAAACTTCTATACTATAATATTTGCACTCTTAGGCGAACTTTTAACAAGTGTTCTATATATCTATACTTTAATATCGAACAATTAACCTGTTTTCAGGAAAAAATACTGTTAATCAAATACAAGTAAATACTCAATCACTGTCCCATTATCTTATGTATCTAACAATTTGTTGTTGAAAATGAAACAAAATATTTATTGTGTATTTAAGTCTCGTCCATTAAAAGTGTTACAATTTTCAAAATGCTCTTACGCAGTCACCGAGAAGATTATTATCTGTGTAATAAAAAGACCTGTTCGTCCCTAATCCCCTTATAAAAAGGTGTTGATAAGCAATAACCTTGCAAAAAGCTGTTAATTGGTAATAAACAACTATCAAAAAGGGCTTTAATATGACTGTTTCAGAGGCTCCGAAAACAATTTACTCAAATGTTGCATTATATAAATTCTTTATAACATATTTATGGTTAAACTTAAACTAAGGGGTATAAGTATAATTAAACGAATCTTTAAAATACGAGACGGTGGTTTAGAAAGAAATATATATAGTTGCAACGTGCATCATGTCTTATATTTTTTTTATTTATTAACATGATACGTCAGCATGTTTCCCTGTAACATTTCTTTTGCGGTAAGCTTGTAATTCCCCAAAAAACTATGGTTCGCCTTAATATAGCTGAAATTATTCCCGCACTATTATTATCACTTAATACTATGTTGTAACAATAATATTTTCTGTTTCATCGGCAGCTAAACTTCGGGCGGGTTCGTGCGTTTCCGCACGCGTCCGGAAATACCACGGACACGGCAAATAAAGAAATGATACAAAAATCAACAACTTTTAAACGTCCAGGGAAGCAAGAAGACATTAAAATAATTTCAAAATAAAAACATATATAAAAAGTTTATTGCCTGTAGAATACTTCAATAGGATAATAAATATTCTCAATATATGAATAAAGTGGCTACAGGGAAAAGAATGAGATACGTATCACAGGTTTTTGCTTATTTTATTCAGTAACTATATGCCGTAAACAGTGATTGATAGTGATGTTTTTTAATCGCCAAGGGAAGCATTAATTCTTCATTTTAGATAAATAATTTTTATATCTTTGTAAAGAGAAAAGAATGACGAACACTTCAATAAGATAATAAATATTGTGTGTTCATTCTAATTAAAACAATATTTGTTCAAACATTTTTTCCTTCTTTGTTTCTATTGGAAAATATCAACCAGATAAAAATCGATATCGCACTGCCAGGTGATTTCAAGGGGGATAATTTTACCGATAAGACGACAAATTTTACCTAATTGTTGATCATGAATTTGTTGCATTGGATGCTAATTGTCAAGTGCTAAGTGCACGTGTTCTTAGACATATTCCGTCTAGTCGGACGAACACCACGTTTACACAAACTTTCGATGTAACACTGAATCGTACGCCCCCTCCCCTTAAAGCACATCTCGTTCCACAAAAGATTGGTTGTATACTATACTTAATAATAAAGCTAGCTTTTCAACTTTCATCATTTCAGTTACTTGCGTTTACCGAATACTGTAAAAAGAAAATGAACATTCCATAATAGCAATTATTTCCGCTTCTTCAAGTAGGTTATTATTGAACTGCAACAACGTATTAAAAAGAAGGTTTAATAAGTATGATTGATCCTTCCAGACGCGTAATGTTTATGCGCATATTTTGAAATGCAATGTAGTTGTCAGAGCGATGGAAATAAATTTCAGCAAAATTTTAGCATCAAGACCACCATATCTGTTTTAATTATATGATTATTAGTCAAGAAGAATGTAAACACCTGACATTTTAGTATTGCGCTTATGTCAAAACACAAAGTTTTATCACTTAAATTAATTTGCTACATAAATAACCTTGTTTTTATTACTTGAATCAATTTGCTACATAAATCACCACGTTTTATTATCTAAATCAATTTGTGATACTCTGACTATACTTATTAGACATGGATGGATAACATTCTTTGTAACCCACACATATTAAGTTTTGTTTTGAAATAGTGTCTATATAGATTGATAAATTTGATTACATTATATCCTCTAGTTAGAGTGGTTTAAACAATTTGATTTTAGAATTACCCTTAGCAACTTTCCTTTTGACTGGCATTTAAAAGAATATTGGAGCGTGCAATCTGAGAATTTACTAATCTTAAAAGATTATGACAGCATAGTTGTACAAAAATGTTGGGGAATCCGTTGCCGAATGGTAAAGGTCGCTGACTTCAAATCACTTGCTCCTCACACTGGGTTCGAGCCTCACTCGGGGCGTTGAATTCTTCATGTGAGGAAGCCGTGATTAAATAATATACAGATTGTCACCCGAGGTATTCTTTCATCAAAACTTGAAAGTCACTGTATGGTCATTGTATCAGTATGACGTCAAAACCAACAAAAACCAAGCGACATTTGGTCAAATATCAAATCCATAATGTTCCCAAGATATGGCAGAATACAGAAGTCATTTTGATTTTGATTTTCCTGCCATATAACAAAATTTGCTTGTTTGTTTATTCTTGAAATCCTTGCGTATTTTCGTGATTTTAAAAACTCGTCGAGGTCGTAAAATCAATTAAAAATATTTTGATATAATATTAACAGAATATTTTTATAAACGTGCGAAACATTTATAAATGTACTGTTTGTAATATGAAAGAAACTGCCAAAATATAGGGTTGGTGTTAGAAGTTTTGTTCAGTCTATATAAAAGTTGTTTTTTTGTGTTGCATATAACAACGATTTCATGCTGTTATTTTGTTCTGTCAAAAACATAGGAACGAACCACAGAATGATTTTTATGACATATAACTACTTTGGCTAGAAAGGGAAAAACGTCTGTACTTCGACAGTACTCTTCAGTATCGGAAAGACAATTACATAAATTGTGCATATCATATCAAGCAGATAGAGCCAACACCAAACTCGGACCGTCCAGTAACTGCGCCAGTATAAATTCATTGATAATACCTAATATTAAAGGTCTCACATTATTATAGAATATTTCTCTATTGTTTAATCCACCGATTCCGTGAATTTTTTTTTCTTGAAAAAATGCAGATTCAGATATATACTAAACATAATTCTAAAAGTCCCCAATTGCAGTAACGGGATCGTTCGACTTCGTAGCAAAACAAAAAATTCTCTGTGTAAACGTAGGCAAGGTCACAAGTTCAAAAAAGGTATTGTTTAATGATTTTATGTGAAAACGTTACCTTTATGCTAACTATTATAATGTGGAAATTTTATAACAATTTATTCACAAATAAAAATCAACCGCCGCGACAGCCTAGTGGTACAGCGACTACTTAGAGTGCAAGAGGTCATGGAATCCGGTCACTTTATACCAATAAAATCTGTAAGAAGATCCTTTGGAAGCATAAAATGCAGCCAACCATAATAATAGCAGACTCGGTTTGGTTGAGTCTGTTTATTAGAGGAAGTGGCAAGTGCAATATCCCTCACGCCCCATAACACCGGCTTAAGCGGAACTCTATTACCAATGAACATTGAGTGGAATCCATGATCCCAAAGACGTGAAAAATAGTACAAGTGGTGCTCAACCGTAAAATGGGAAGCCTCGAACGTCTTAAAAAAAACAAGGATAAATATAAAACAAGGAATTCCACGTCTTCCCAAAACGAAACCTCACTTTTACTCCCCACCATGATCCAAAGTCACGGGACAGTGTACATAAAAGTCATCCCCGCCACGTGAATCTCGAACACACGCAATGGAAACAAAAGGCATGGCATGTAAAACACAAAAATGCTCCTGTATAATTATATTAAAGCAAACCTTAAGAAACAAAAACGTATGTACTCAATGCCTTTTAAGAAGACAGAGCATCAAGAGATACACCCTTAAGAAACCGACGAAACAGGACAGAAAACAGAAATCAAAACAGTTCAGTCCAGGTGGGATTTAAAAACTGCTTATCACAGAGTCCTCCGCCTCTTCCGTCAGACACAGTCAAAGAGGGAATCGTAGTGTCCAACTGTAAACGGGTTGGACACTGAACACTAAAGCACTTTTTACAGGAAAGGTATATCAAATAGTGGTCTTCACTGGTATCAATCATAGTTTAACAGTTCTGTAACAATAAGTAAGAGGATCGTTTGTAAGCGTAGGGCCTGACCAAGTTTATCACATGAAGGCTTGGTTTGGTTTACTTTGTTCAAAAGAGGTTATGAAGTGTGAAATATCTCACAACCCACAAGGAACGAGTTAAGAAAAGCTATTTATCCCAAAGGACCAGAAAACAAGGCATACCGAGTTTTAGTACAAGTGTGCAGCAATAACTCTTCTTTTGGGTTGGTGTTTACTGTTTATGTCTATACCAATTCAGAAAAAAACAGATGTGAGAAGAGCAGTATCATATAATGTTAAAGTACGAAGTGTGTATGTGCACATGTTGGCCACAGCGGTTATATTTTTCCTGATTTCAATTAGTTCGGAGTCGGACCAACATACTAAGCTGCTTCAAACCGATTAAAAGTTTAAACTCTGCAGTTTGTTTTGTGTGCATGTTAGAACTAATTGATGTATTTTCCACCTTTAATCAATATATTCCGCAACTGGATGAACGTTTAAAACTAGAGACATTTAAATATAACAATTAACCCTTAGCCTGCTGGCGGCAAGTAATTTTACCTTTGCGACCAGTGCAGACTAAGATCAGCCTGCACATCCGTGCAGGCTGATCATGGTCTCCACTGTTCGCTATTCAGTCAGTAAATTTTCAACAAACACCCCTTCGAATAATAAATGGTATTGCCCAAATTGAATGATGGATCATTCCATTTTAGAAATTTAGCAGGCTAAGGGTTAAAATGTTATGATGACTCGTAGATCAATGGTTTCAGCTTCAAAGTGTAACATTTATCTCCTTTTCTGTTCTAAGAATCTTAAAATGTCTAGTAAGCGTTTAAGTTAATTTGTATCTACGCAGTGAACCATCTGACTAAAAGACAAAATAAACATTATCTTTTTGTATAATGTATTTAAATACATACAGAAGGCATAATTTACCTTGTCAACATTCAGTTATTTGCTGTTTTTATGTGTTAATTATATTCAAAAGTCTTAGTCACAGTGTTTTTTTCTACTTACTCTTTAAACAGGACTACCACTGGGACATGAATCATAATGGTGTATTACTCCGTCTTTTAAATTTTGTTACTAAAGTGCAATTGTCTTAACCTTTAATGAGGCTCATTAAAATTTATCATATACAGTACAAAAAAGCTAATTAACAATCTGTTTTACAGGAGTCTCCGTGGCCGTGGATAAGGCCAATGCCTTTAAATTACTTGGCCTTCACCGATATGGTTCGAGTCTCGCTTGGGGTGTAGAATTTTTCATGTGAGGAAGCCATCCAGTTTGCTTACAGCAGGTCTGTACTTCTACCGAGATGCCCGCCCATGATGAAATATTGCCAGTAGGGGCATCTGGGGTCTTCCTCCGCCACCAAAATCTAGGAAATCGCCATATGACCTATTATTGAGGCAGCGTGATGTTATACTCAACAAATTGTTTCGCAACGTCAACATCACATATAGTCATTCTTATTTGGGTACTTGTTGAGAAATGGCAGTGATTACTGCGCGGAATTGTTTTAAACAGCAAAATATATACCCCAAAACTCTGTCTATGTATATACAAAGTTTACAACATTTTTATACTGTATAAAATTACACACTTTATGAAATGTATTGAATTATATACATCAAGACTTCTTTTATTGCTGTCTCGCATTCTGCTTGATAACTTGCGAGTCATAAAAACTGTGTAATAAAACACAATTAATGTCCCGCATAACTGTCGCGCAATAAACTTGTCAATGGATGCATTTGTGGTATTAGCCAACAAAACCGGTTATACTCTGTCGTTATGTTCAGACTTTTTTTTTCATTTTGAAGCTAACTGGCGTTTCATATATTAACGAATTCATGTTCTTCCTTTTAAAATTCTATCAAACATGTCAATACTACATAAAAGTATTTCTGCTGGCAAAAGAGCCACAGTCTTTGGATCTGTACAATACATATTACTGTTGAATGCATAAAATAACTACAGTGTCTGATTATTATTTATCTAGATATAAAAAATGCATGAAACTGAATTGAAAGCATTGTTTTTCGATTTTTGTAGCGAGTGTGCATCAAAAACCATGTGCACAATAGCTTACAATTATTTCTATAATTCTTCAGAAACATAAGTTCTGCAAAGTGTTGTATCATGATAAAAGTATAAAGTTTATGGCTGTGTGCAGTTTGGATACTATCAATATATTCTATTATATAACAAATAAAATATTAAACAATTAAAACGATACAAATTGCAAATTCAAATTAACAAATATTCCAACTGTTTGTTTCCCACAGCGCTTCCTTGACTGATATCTAACCATAAAGTACATCTTATTACATGTATTAGAACTTAGCTGAGCTTTTACAATTTATTGTTGCTTCTTGCACATTGTATAAGCGACTGCTTCCTTCATGCATGATTAATGGATTGTTCTGAACTAATTTATATGCATTTTAATGATTGTTTTTTCCGCTTTTCATTGATTTTAATAAGAATGTGTTGAATGTGTTACTAGTAATTAATTCTGCGGATGCCTCTAAATTGTTTTATGTACTTGTAACATGTGCAAATGTTGTGTTCTGCTCAATCCGGGACTAGAGGGTGTGGACGGTCGCATGCATTTCCACTACCGTCCATGAACAGGCTCAATCAAACCGAGCCTACAACATTTTCATTCATGTCGTGTTGAGCGACCTGTGAAGTTTCCACGTTTTCTGTTAAAATATAAATGTAAAGGTAATTCAGAAAATGTTATTATGACTAATAGAATAACAGTTTTAGTATCAGAGTGTAATTGTTATTCTCTGCTTTCTTTGTTCTCTTAGCGTCACAAAATACTTAGGAAGCAACAAGCATCATCTTTTCGAAGCATAGCACGCAACTAAGCGAGGCAATAACAGTCTCGGTTCAAATGTGTCAGTTCATGAGATGTTATGAAACGTTCCGCAACCCTCATGCTTCCCAGCACCGGTTGATGTCAATCTATTTTCTTCGGCTCAACGATCCGAAAAGACTAGAAAAACAACTCTTGGGTGCAGTACGTCCACCATATGGCACTTGAAACCATCTGATCTTATTAAGTTAACAAGTGCCATTGTGCATACTATATGTATTATAATTGCATACAGCAAAACTGATTAAATGATAATGTCATACTAAAACATCTTTTATCTCTTTGTTTTAGTTAAGAGTTTTTATTAAAATTGTTTAGTCATGGTGTTTTTTTTTCTTCTAATTATCCTTGAAACAAGGCTTAGTGTACGATATTTTTATAAGATAGTGTTACTCATTCTATTGTGTCCTTAATGATAACAAATGGTTACTTAAGTGCAATGTTCATCATCTATATGTCTTAAATATTCAAAGTAAGCTCACTTAATTAATCAAATGAAGTACAGAAAAACATGTGTTCCTTTTATGTTTTAGTTTCTGTTACACAACGTCAACGACAGTTTTAGTCATTGTTATTTGTGCTCTTGACACTGTGATATTGTCGTAAAGTAGATAATATCCTCTTTGTTCCTGTGTCTGTTTTCCTATTTTGTTTTACGCTGAATTGTTTACTTTTTATAAATATATGCGCTAACTAGTGTTTCATATCAGAATGATCTCCTTTGTATAATCCATGTAACAAAGTTTCATTCAAATGATAAAGTTAATAACATGCATTATTTGAAAGTGTAATTATCTATTGTATTACATTTACGTTTTCATTTTCCGTGTAGTAACAATAAAACCGGAAACGTCAATATTTTTCTATATTGAAGTCTGAATTTCATATCGTGTGAGTGACGTCCTTTTATTGCGAATCGTTAAGTTATTTTGTACTTTTATTTACGTCAATACTGTCAATTTTCATCAGGCTATTGAACACAAATAATTCTGTAATATTAATATTAATATGTGTAGATAGGTGTGTATGAGTTATCAGCATTGCAATGTAAATATGCACACGTTGACATGAATCATATCGAATTGCTTCTTTTACATTTCGTCTTCCTAAAGGTGATACGAAAAGTTACAAAACCAGTGAGACGTGATCAACGCAGAGAAGTAATTTTCTTTTCATTACTATTTTGTTTGTTTCTGGTTATGTGTCATTATGATGCTTGGCGCGAAGTGTGGTAGTTTATTGTGTGTTTTACTTGTCATTTCCGCTTACAGTTACCACTGGAGACAGTCAAAGGCAAGGGGAGTAAACCCCGAATGTAAATCCGAAGTGGAGCCCCTTAGGCAATTTGTTTGTCAAACCCTGGGTGATTTCTGTCAGCTCCTGTAGTCAATATGATCCCAGACGTACTTGTTTCATATTTACTCTGGATTCTGCACTTGAGACCGAGAGAGGGATTCTGACACTTTGGTTACTCAGCTTCTCCACACAACATGCCCAGGCTTAGTGCTCTGGAGAAAAAACACCAGCTACGTTTTCAGCGTAGAATCAACACGGGGAATGGAAGTTACCGGTTTTAATCCCAAGCTGAATTTGCGTACAGCCAGGCGCCAGGGGTCATTCCCGACATGGAGTTTGCTTCGCAGTCAGAAACACACTGCTAGACAATGTTCAATTAGGCTGCCCAGCTACCGAACGCTTGATAAGCCTGCAAGTTTACAGCACCATTAGACCCATCAGTTTGCTTTATGCGTATGCCCAAACTCTCAAGACCGCTGACAACACCAAGGATAGCTTTTACAGCCAGCTGGACACCCTAATCGAAAGTGTCCAACAACAGGAAGAGCTGATCGTACTGGGCGTTTTCAATGTCCGTGTAGGTAATGACAATGATGCTTGGCCAAACTGCCTAGGCTGTTTTGGAGGAGGGAAGTGCAATGAAAACGGGCAATGCCTCTTGGAGCTATGTTTGTATCACGCGCTCTGTGTAACCAACACCTACTTCAGCACCAAGACACAACACAGCGTACCATGGCGTCATCCAAGGTCCAAACACTGACATCAGCTTGACCTTATATTGATAGGACGCAGACATCTGAGTCACTTTCTCATTACAAGAAGCTTTTCCAGCGCCGACTGTGACTCAGACCACTCCCTTGAGTGCTCTAGCATCAAGATACATCATAAAAAGCTCCATAGGACAAAGCAGGAAGGGAAACCTAGAACCAATGTTAGCAAGACAAAGTTGCCACACTTTTCATGTTTGTAAGCCTTCTGGACTATGACCAAGCCTCAACCTAACAATTGAACATCTTGAGAAACGCAACATACGATGCAGCCATTACCATCTTTGGCAAGAAAACTGGATCCAGAGAGAATGACTGGTTCGACCACAAAAGCGAGAAGCTCACCCCACTGAATGATGCCAAACACTATTCCTTACAAATCCACAAGAACGAGCCATCCAATGCGACTCTCGGCCCTCTGGGATCTGCCAGGAATGCTCTCCAGAAAGTAGTCCGGACTTGTGTTAATGACTACTGGTCTGACCTTTGCAACACAATCCAGCAATCCGCAGACACTGGAAGCAACAATGGCATGTATAACGGCATCAGAAACGCAATCGGACCAGGCATAAAGACAACAGCGCCCCTTAATTCCAAAACTGGTGCAACTACAACCGACAAGGCCAAACAACTTGATAGATGGGTGGAACACTTCTCTGAGCTGTACTCCAGAGAAAACATTGTTTGACAGCCAGCCATTGATGATATTGATCGACTACTCATGATTTCAGAGCGTTACAACAAACCTTCAGCGGAGGAACTTGCCTAAGCTATTGACCAGTTGCCATCAGGAAAGACTGAAGACATGAAGACAAGGATTGCATCGCAGCTGAAGTCAAACAGTGGAAGGTTCAGCTATAGAACCACTGCATCGAACCCTAGTTCAGTGGTGGGGAGAAGTTGCAGTTCCCCAAGACATGAGAGATGCTAACATCGTAACTCCCTACAAAAATAAGGGTGACCGCAGCGACTGCAACAACTATCGAGGCATATCGCTGCTCAGCATTGTCGAAAAACTGTCCGCTCGCATTATCCTAACAAGACTACAGCAACTGGCCGAGAGAATATATCGAGAGTCTCAATGCGGTTTCTGTGCCAAGAGGTGTACTGTAGACATAATATTCTCCCTACGCCAACTCCAAGAGAAATCCCGAGAACAGAACCAACCCATGTACACCGCTTTCATTGAATTAACAAAGATGTTTGACCTTGTGAGTAGAGATTGTCTCTTCAAAATGTTTCCGAAAATAGGCTGTCCTCAGAAGTGACTAAGCATAGTGAGATCTTTTCATGAGGCAATGATGAGTCCTGTCCAGTTTGACGAAGACATATCAGTCGAATTTGGAGCTAACATAGCCCCTAAATTCTTTGGAATCTTGTTTGCCCTTCTTCCCAAATACGCTTTTGATACATCAACGCATGGTGTTTACCTCCATTCTAGATCTGACGGTCGTCTAATCAATCTGTCCGGGCTCAAATTTAAGACAAAGATCAGAAAGGTCCTCATCAGAAATATGCTCTTTGCAGACGACGTTGCAGTAGATTCACACCAACACGACGGGCTACTAAGGCTTATAAACAGGTTCTCAGAAGCATGCTATCTTTTTGGACTCACCATCAGTCAAACGAAACCACAAAATTTGAGTCAAGGCACAACGGAAATTCCCAGAATCACAGTCAACTAATGGTCACCAATTCCAGTATCTATGCTCTACCAACTCCAACATACTTTCACTTGATGTAGAAATCAACAAAAGAATCGGAAAAGCATCCACAACCCTCTTAAAGCTCACCAAAAGAGACTTGGAAAACAAACACCTGACCACAGCGACAAAAATGAAGGACTACAAAGCCTGTGTCATCAGTACCCTACACTACGGCAGTGAATCTTGGACAACACATACAGCACAAGAAAGAAAACTTGAGGTATTTCAACTTTGTTGCCTGAGCAAAGTACTAGGCAACACTTGGAAAGACAAGGTGACCGCCAATGCCGCCTACGCTGGCTCAGTCAAGCCCACAGAATGGATGGTGGACGCATACCAAAGGACCTACCGTACGGGGAACTTGCCACAGGAGCAAGGAGTAGAGGGCGGTCACACACCTTCGGTTCTAGGGCGTCTGCAAGAGAGACCTAAACGGATATAGCAAAGACACAGAGTCCTGAGAGGCATTAGGTAATAAATACCTCTTGAAACGGCACAAGAGGTGACTAAGGGATTGGAGGCAGAAAAGGAAGCCATCCGAGACGGAATGACGAAAAGAGGGCCGGACGCAAAGCCAGTCAGGCCAGTCAGTGGACGTCTTTAAACAACAGCAAGACGGACCATCAGTACATATATGCCAGGGATGTAACAGGGTCTGCTCATCTCGTATAGGGTTCAACAGTCGTCATGCCTGAGGGTGCTCATCCACTTCGCCCCACGGCACAATACCATAGTCGACATCGGCTGAAGGATGCCAACAATGTTTCAGGTTAGAACGTGATTTTTCACAAATACTTACTAGTTATTGACGATAGATTTCTATGTTTGGAAAAACCTGTTAAGTGTCATTTTAATTCAAGTAATACAAATACTACTTTTCTGCATTTTAAGCAATAAATATGTAATACCCTCTTATTTTTCGAAAATCTGAGCCCCATATATCAGTACATGCATTAAGAAAATGGATAAAGATGTATGCATGCTTTGTTATAATGAAACAACACCTCTCTGATGTTTATATTTATGTCTAAGTGTACTCCTTTGGCTCACACATCTGACGGGTTTAAATAATTTATCCCATAATCACCCCTGTGATCAAAGGTCTTTGCTATCAGTAGATGATTTGCTGGCAATTTGGTACTTGAAGTGTATTTAAATATTTGTTGTATCTATAGTAAATATAAGTTTAATTTATTAAACCGTTCCTATGTATGATTTCTATGGTGGCAGAGAGGTGACACATTTTTTTTTGTCTGGGCTTAACGCCGTTTTTCAACAGTATTTCAGTCATGTAATGGCGGGCAGTTAACCTAACCAGTGTTCCTGGATTCTGTACCAGTACAAACCTGTTCTCCACAAGAAAATGCCAATTATTTACGCAGTCAGTAGATAGCACACGCACGATTAAAAGTACAAATCATCTATGTCTATCCGTGTTGTGTTAGTTATTACATGCGCACTTATTAGTTATTACGTGCGCATATTTTACCGCATAAGTTATTACAAGCGCACGAAACTGCATTTAAACATCTATTTCATCACTGTACTACCGTAAAATTCCATTTTGCTATAGCTGTTTGATGCAGTTTAGAGCATCATTATGGTCACATCCTTCACACTACATTATTTTCAAGGATGTTTATGAATAATATATTGTTGGGCCTGCCACGAGTAAAATGCTTTGTTACTTTATAACAACTTAAAATATATGCAGTTTTTAAATCATTGTGTAATTTTGCAGAAATCAAAAGTCTGGTTTGTATTATACAATTTATTATAGGCAAAAATTATCAAGGATGTTTGTGAATAATATATTGTTGGGCCTGCCGCACGTAAAATTCTTTGTTACTTTATAACAACGTAAAATATGTGCAGTTTTTAAATCATTGTGTAATTTTCCAGGAATTAAAAGTCTGGTTTGTATTAAACAAGTATTATAGGCAAATGATCTCTTAAACTATAGAATACTTTTAGTATAGTCCTGCTCTTCAGTTCTATTATACAATTTACCGTATAAAAAAGAAAAACAACAACAATAAAAATAGAGAGAAAAAGAGACGAGATGATCCAGAGAAAACTACTGCTGCCAAACAACAAAAACATCATCTGGAAAAAATCAAGAAAATGCAGAAAAAAATCCAATTTCTTCTCGCCCTAACTTAAATCAGTCAAAAAACGGGATGCCCCCAGGCAACGCACAGAATATGACCTAGACGAATGTCACAAAATGGGGGAAAAACAACAGAAGAGGGACGAGAATCAGACTCCGAGAATCAAACCTCGGGGTTCACAGAGCTGCCTCAAGGAGTCCATAGATCACCTCATCAAGTGTCTGGAAGAAATAAAAGGAACAGGAGATTCATTCGAATTCAAAGTTGGAGAAAATGGCAACAACAACAAAAAAATACAGAAAGAAATACAGAGGGGCAAGGAGACAGTGAAAAATCTTTCTTCAAGGGAACTTACAAACTGTGAGTACAGACTTTTAGGTAAGGGACTAAAATTTTGGCTTAAACCTAAGCACCATAATGGGATACAGTTAAAACAAGAGATTTTTAAGTTCACGAGACGTTTATGGTTGAAAGAATATTTCTACACGCCGGAAGAGGATTCTGATGGTGAAAATGATTGTGGTAGTGCTGAAGGTGGGAAAAATAAACAGAAAGATAAGAAAAAACATTCTGTATTTATTCCACCTTTTGGAAGAGACTCTACACTTGACTTTTGCATTGATGCTATAACGCATGAACTTCTTCAAAAGAACAGTAAGTACAGGTTTCGGCCTAACCTATCTACTGATGAACTTTCTGCCCTGAAAAACCTTCGAAATGATAATAGTATAATCCTTAAGAAATCTGACAAAGGCTCAGTTATTGTGGTAATGAACAGGACTGATTATATTGCTGAAGTCAACAGACAACTGAATAATACTGCTTACTACAAAAATCTTGATCATAACCCTGTTGAACAGTTTTCAAAAGATGTTACTGATGTTTTAGATGTTATATGTAGGAATGTTAATAGTGATTCTAATGATACTTTAGTTGTACCTAGTGATGCCAGAACGCCACAATTTTACATCTTGCCCAAAATTCATAAAGATATTAATTCAGAACTACCACTTGGTTACCCAGGACGGCCAATTGTATCTCGGTATAACTCTATTACTGAAGGCATATCTGAATACATTGATAATATCTTGAATAAAATCTGAAAAGTAGATCCCTCAGAAGCCACACATGGAAGCCCTGCCCTCATATGTTCAAGACTCTACTGACTTCATTAAAAAGCTAGGGTCTATGCCTAATATCTCCCCTAATGCATTTTTGGTTACTATGGATGTTTCATCCTTATACACTAATATTTCGCATGATGATGGGATAGAGGCTTGCCGTGAATATTTGAACAAAGCTCATTCATACTTGTCACATCAGTCAGTCAATGATATTTGTCAGCTTATTGAACTAGTCTTGACTAAAAACAATTTTCAGTTCAATAATGAAAATTATGTTCAAAGTTTAGGTACTGCTATGGGTACACGTATGGCTCCTACTTATGCTTCACTTTTTATGGGTAAATTGGAAAGCGATTTCCTAGCTAATACTACTGTTAAGCCATCGCTTTGGTTACGCTTCCTCGATGACATTAAATTATGTTCAAAGTTTAGGTACTGCTATGGGTACACGTATGGCTCCTACTTATGCTTCACTTTTTATGGGTAAATTGGAAAGCGATTTCCTAGCTAATACTACTGTTAAGCCATCGCTTTGGTTACGCTTCCTCGATGACATTTTTTTATATGGGAACACAGTGAAGCGGACCTACTTAAATTCATTGACAGTTTAAACAATGTCCATCCCAATATAAAAATCACTCACAGTTATTCAAGAGATACAGCTACATTTCTTGATGTTAATATTGGTAGAACAGTAGATGGTAATTTTGATTTTTCTGTTCATGAAAAAGCAACCAATACACATCAATACATTGAATTTTCATCCTGTCACCCTCTTTCATGCAAGAAAAGGATCCCGTATAGCCAAGCTAAGCGATACAGGCGTCTCACTTCTAATGATGATTTGTTCACAAATGAATTGGAGAAATTGCGAACGTATTTCCAAAATCGTAATTATCCAAGTCATATCCTTGATGATGTTTTAGCTAAAGCATCAGCATTGTCAACAGAAGAAGCCATGACCAATCACAGGCAGAACACAGATGATATTATCCCCTTTGTTTGCGTATACAACCCATCCCTACCAAACATTGGTCAGATCATAAATTAATATTGGGGTTTTTTTTTAACTATATGAGAAAAGCAGTGTACGCAACCTGGTTAAATACAAACCAATTATTGCTTACAAGCGACCTACAAATCTTAGTGATATCTTGGTTCACAGTAGCCTGATGTCTTCGGATGTAAATGATGGTACAAGCTCTCAAACTTTAAAAACTTACGATGTTAAACAAAATCTTAACTGCATATCTGAAAATGTCATTTAATCACATGCAAAAAGTTTAAGCTACAATATGTGGGACAAACACATAAGAAATGTTCACAAAGAATGAACAGCTATAAATTTGATATCAGACATTTTCCTGAAACTCCTACAAATGTATCTGAACATTTCAATTCTGAAAATCACTCTGTTAGTGAGTTTTCTTTCATGCCAATCGACTTGGTAAAAAATGACTGGTTTAGGCTCTTGAAAGAGACTCGTTGGATTCATACATTGAATACAGCCTGGCCTCATGGCATGAATGCTAAAATATTATTTTAGTCTTTCATTTTTTCACACAGATTCTTCCTAATGTATTTTTGCATATTAGTTAGTTTTTCTTGCCTGTATTTATATTATTTTTGCTTTGCAATTTTTGCAGGGAATAAGTATCTATTTTTGATCCTATACTAAATGTGAATATTACGCCAAAATGGGTAACGTCTTTTGACGTCGTCATTGACGTCGTACTTTCCTGTGACGTCATACTGTTTTGTTATTATACTCTGATGAAGTCCAATGGACGAAACATGTTTGTTTTGAAGTAAAAAGTGTATTTCTGAATCCGAATTGTAGAATGCAAAACATGAAAACATGCGTGTACCACAGCAGACGACACAGAAATTTCTCTGTAAAATGTACAGCTTGTATTTTTTTCTATTACCTAGAGTCGATTGTAATTCTATTATTGGCAATCCATTAATAGTTGTTGTATGTTTTTGTATTTTATATGTCTGTACGTGTATGAGACGTACAATGCTGTAAATCTAAATACTATTATTTTAAATTTAATAAGCGTAACAAATGCTCACTAAGCATGCATAAATAAAGCTAATAAATCTGACACTTCCTTTTAATAATCTCTCATGACTGGAAAACGACAAAAGGTGAAAATATGGCAAAAACTATTGTAATTTATTCGCTGTCTGGTAAACTTTCTGTTCTATCTATTCTATCTACATATCAAACGCTACTTAAGAACATATAAATAACCGCAATTTGTTTTTCTTTTTATAAAATTCAGTCACATTTCATTATAAATGTTTCAAATATAATATGGGAACAGCTGTGGCCAGGTTTTAATGATCACAGCTTTGAAAATACAGCAATATAATTGAGACGATATATTATTTATATATTATGGTTATTTTTTCATAACTATTATTATTATTTATTTATTAACCTCCAATAATGAAGATTACACACACAAAACATAGCACATACATATATACAGAAACATATATAAACAGAAATACACAAATATTTACACATTTCTAAAAGCTATTACAGACATTATATATCTCAATGACCTTTTGTTTCTTTCGTTCATACATATACCACTGAATGCCTATAAAAAGTACGGTTTTACAATCTTTTACCTTGATATTACTTACTGTATTATCTATAATTAGTCATATATAAACCATTAAACAAAATACATTAATACCCATTATGTTGCATGTATGAACTCTAGGCAATATCATCCACAGCCCTTACCGAAACATTTTTTGTACATATATTCCATTATTTATTATTAAAAGACCTGTTCAGTTCCATATGGTTTTATTTTGATTACTTCTTTGTACAACACAAACAAAGAAAACTTTGTGCATCAGCTCAACTACTGTTTGAAGGCAGTTTCTGTCCTATAAATTAATTAAAAAGACTTTAATCACCTCTATGATGTCCTCTGCAATTACTGAATATTACTCCGCATGAACCTTTAGCCTGCTGGCGGCAAGTGTTTCTGCCTTTGCGACCATTAAAGACCAAGATCAGCATGCACATCCGTGCAGGCTGATCTTGGTCTGCACTGTTCGCTATTCAGTCAGTAAAGTTTCAGCGAACACCCCTCCGAATAATAAATTGTACAGCCCAAATTGAAAGACAGACTAGTCCATTTTAGAAATTTAGCAGGGGAAAGGTTAAGCAGTAGCTACCAGAAAAAAAAAACGAGCTCTAAAAGTCATATGAACATAAAAATAAGAAAATGTCAAATGTGGTATTGTTACTAAATTGCTGATTCCGTAAGGGTAAATTTGAAGTAGTACCTATCCAGATTTTATTTATTATCAATTTATTGTTGTTTCCATATTTGACTGTGCATTTCCTAACACTTTGACTAAATGTCTTTATCTCTTCATTATTTACTAAGTACTTTTCTCATGGATGAAATATTGAAGACATAAGAAATATAACAGCAAATTAAATGTAATTTTCAATATCATTTACATCTCTAATATAGTGGTGTTTCTAAAATTATACAAAGCCAGACGACAGTAAGTAACTCATTTTAGGGCGTCTAGAATGTAGATATCAAATGACTCAATGTCTAATCATGCAGATGGGTAAAAGGTAAGTAAAAGATGAAAGTGATAATTTGTTATTTTCGTTTACCTTTATCGATTGTGGATGGGTTTCCGTACAATGGCAATTTCTAGAGGTTTTCTGACCGGCTTCCTCTAATCTAGGAGTGGGAAAAGCATTTTTTGTCAAGCCAAATGCGTACTTTTACATTTAGGAATAAAAAAAAACAGTTCTGGTATCTTTCTAGCTCATCTGAGTACAAGTGATCAAGATGAACTGTGTCCATACTTCGTTGTCGTCCGTCGTTCACAGTTACCATTTTTACTGCTTACACTCTTGAGGTCGCATTTTTTACAATCTTAATGAAACGTGGTCAGAATGTTTGCCCTAAAACTCTTTAAAAAGAAATTTGAAACTGGTTCATCTTGGATCTAAAACTGTGACATTAGGGTCAAATCATTGAGAAACCTGTTTAAGATTCTAGAGACCATATTTTCGACTTTATTAAGACGAAATCTGGTCAGATTGTATGTTTTAAGAACTCAAGTCATTTTGAAACGGGATTATCTTGAATTAAGATTGGGTCAACCTGTCAAATCATATGAAAACCTGGGTACCACTCTAGAGTTTATATTTTCTGTTTGGTCTTTATGGGTTCTAATAAAAACTTTTTGTCTTGCTGAAATCTTGATTAAAACTGAAACTGGGTCATTTCGGTCAAATACTAGAACACTAAGCTAACTTATAGGAAGTTCTTGATGGCGCTGAAGAGGCCGTATTTTCAAACTGATCTACGGGAAGCCTGATAAGACTGTTTGTCTTAATGAAGTTTATGTCTTATTTGAAGTTGAACCATCTAGGGTCAAAGTAAGAAAGTAGGACCAACTTAAAAAGCAATAACACCCGAGAGGTCATGTTTTCAACTTGATTTATACAAAAATTGGTCAGGATCTCCGTGATCATAATATTTAAATGGGTCAACAAGGGTCAGAAATCAGATCTGTCTCACTGAGCGAATTCATGGAAAAGCCATGGTAAACTCGAGAGGCCATGTTTTACCCCTTATTTATACGAGACCTGGTGAGAATGTTTCTCTTTGTGAAATTTAGGTTAAATTTGAAACAGTAATCTAGGATGAAAAGGGAAATGAAGGTCACTAGGTCAAATCATTTCTACCTGCTCTTAATGAAACTTTATCATAATATTTGTCTTTATGAATTCTTGGTCACTTTATCAGAGCTTAAAGGTAGGTCAATTTGCCAAATAGACCGTAATAGTTAACACTCCAGAAGCCAATTTTTTCTACCCGATCTTACTTAGAATTTATCAGAATAATATTCTTTCTGAAAGTTTGTTCAAGTTTGAAGAAATAATTCAGATGTTCCATGGTACTCTGGTTTAACTTAACCCATCACTGTGGCATAAATCTTCGTAAGTCTATTTACAGTCTGTATAAACGCTCGAGACTGGCCAACAGTCTCTAAAATTCAACTTTTTTCTATTTCAGTATTTCCATGTCAATCTATTTGTTAACGACTGCTGTATAATTGTTAGATGTGAAGCATGTATTACACTAACTAAAACAACATAAATGAAGTATGCTTAAATTGGCAACACACATCCAGATTGTATCAGTGTATAAATTCTAGCATACAGCTTTGAACATTTATCTAAAGTAAGGCAGAAGTTATCACTAGGGGTGTATTAATCTTATACATGCATTAAAGTGACAAATTTATTCACTGATTGCCTAGTAATTATTTTGATCTTCATGGAAAGGTTCGCCTTTTCATCTTTCAGTTTATGAGAACCATTTTCCAGCGGCAAGCTGTGGTAAGCTAGAAGGTGAGTATTAGCAAAAGAGCGAGGTACAGTATTTTATCACGTGTCCACTTACCTAATATTGCTAGTAACTGTTTATGTGGGTCTTTTACTATGTATTTTGGACGATAAAATTGAACTTTTCGGCAGATTTTAATCAAATTAAAGGAAAAAATCAATAAATGAAATAACGTCATGTACATCAAGGCCGTTTCCGATTTAGTTTATTTGGAGAGATGGACAGTGCTACAATTTCTATTACTGCTCACGAACAGACTCTGTCAAACCGAGTCTGCAATTTTCACTGTTTGCCTTGTTCTCGGTGCTTCCGGGGGATCTACTTTCCAGATTTTATTACCAATATCGCACTGTTATGCTGAGGCTGATAGATGTTAAACTGTAAAATAAAGATAACTTTATCTGTTACTGGTGATATAAGGAATATGTATGAGTTTGAATGGCTGATCCGAGGTTAATGGGCCTTATTAAACTTTTTTTAAAATTTAGTGACAATTCTTTGCGTTCAAGTTTGTGTACAAAAAATCTTTCATATTGCGATTAAAGAGTATTTTTCACAAATGCGTAAAATTCCGACATTTAATAAACAACTCTAGTTGATAGTTCCTTTGAAACACGCACTTCAATAATATTGCATGCCTTTGTAACAGTGATCATTTCAATAATGGTCATTTGCTGAATTTTATCTAAAAAATATCAAAGTTCCAAAATAGCAATTATTTCCGTTGTAACTGAACTGCTACATCATCTTGGAAATAAAGTTTAATATGAATCATTGATCCTTCTAGACGCTTAAATTCCATAGGCATATTTTGAAAGGTGGTGTACTTGTCAGCGCAATGGAAATAAATTTTAGTTACAAGAGTACGATACTGGAAGAATGTACATACTTGACATTTTTATCATGTTTCTCAAGATACCAGAATTAATGCTCTAACTTCACTTTTCATTAATTAAATCAATATGCTGATCAAAGTCCACGTCTCATTACTTCACTAAACAGAAAGTTTTACAGTTTTCTTTTTTCATTATGATTAATACGAATCAATAAATTCGTTATTGTTATGTTCCTGTGTGTGGATAGTCTAAAATAATTTGATTTTCCGGAAAATCACAATGTATTATACAGAAATGAACTATTTTCTCACAGGATAACACGTACTTTTCTATTTTATTCACCTGAGAGAATTAAGTTGAGAGTATTCTGGACCTGGCTAGGTTTTCAGTTTTGTAAGGAATAAAAACACAAATCCTGAAGGAAAAGCTGTTCCAAGAAGGCAGTAAACAATTTCAGCTTTTAAGAAGCAATTATCAGATTAAA
Organism: Mercenaria mercenaria; assembly: GCF_021730395.1. Classification (NCBI taxonomy): domain Eukaryota; kingdom Metazoa; phylum Mollusca; class Bivalvia; order Venerida; family Veneridae; genus Mercenaria; species Mercenaria mercenaria. Next base: position 9,526,647 of record NC_069372.1, read on the forward strand.
GTGTATTTTTGTACTTTAAAATAATAACATGTCTAGCATTGGAACGTTTTGAGTTTCAGTTATTTTACAAAAGAATCGATTAAGTAGACTTGACCTTAAAATTATGACATATTGTCTTGCAGACCTTCTTTGAGTTTAGCATAAAGTGAAGATGTATTTTATATAGTGGCTTGAGAAAAACTGAAATAGTCAAAACATGGTAGAAATGACATATATAATACGTTTGATCATATTTAAAGATTTTACCTTGTCAACAGAGTAAGAACCCACACAGCAGTTTTACTTTCATCGGTAGGGAATTTTACAGCGAATGGAAAATTGGCTAATTTAGCATGTTTTGTTACTAAGAGAACACAAAATCCAGGGCTTGTAAAATGAAAACTAGATGTTTAATATATATTGCTAATGGTTTTAATTAACGCATATTGTCATGTCATCAAGTCATTTTTTATATCAGGTGTGTGTTTTACACTCTTTTATGTATTTCTGTTTTTAAGTCAAATGGACGGCTTCACTGTCAATTGCATCGCTTCCCCAAAACAAAACCGCAGGGAAGTTAACAAAAATATGCACGGATGTGTAAATGACTGACAAGCACACCGCATCTCATTTTCTATAAACATTCAGAAATACAATTTTGCAAACTGTACTATCACATGATTTAAAAGTAAACTGTTTTGTGCAAATTAGGCACCTCTCCTAGATTAATCTTTTCCGCTTTTGTATTGATTTTATTTAGAATAAACGTATCAGATTGCTTTGAGATTGGTGAAAATCGAACATAAACATTCAAAATGAATGACAGATTCAGTTTTAGAATGAAATTGTTTTTATAGAACCATAAAATGCTGCGAACATGCATTTGTTTTAAAGCAATATGTTTTATTTTGGTTTGTTTTGTTTAAGGTGTTATATATGTATATATTGAATACAACTTAGTCACTGTGCTTGTTTTTAAATTACACTTAAAACAGGACAATTGTACAAACATTGAATCATTATTGTTTGTTACTCATTCTGTACTGTTCTTAACTATAACAGATGGATTCTTAAGTGTTATTTACATCATCTGTATGTCTTAAACATTTAAATTAAGCTCATTAAATTAATCAAATAAAGTAAAGAAAATGTTGTATGTGTCCGTTTTATGCCTAAATTACTGTTCCGCAACGTCAACGGCAGATTTAGTCACCTTTATTTGTGTAATTGTTCCTAAAAACCTTTCGGAAAACAGACAATGTCCTTTTCATTCGTGTTTTTCCTTCTTTGATTTACATTGATATGTTTCATATCGAATATGCTTTACGTCTAACAGAATAGTTTTGTTTTAGTAATGTTTAACCACCAAGTATTTTATAATAAAATTTAGAAATGATGTACATTTTCAAAATCTGAACAAGAGATAAATATCCATAATAGTAAACAGCAGTAGTAACTGAAGTTAAATTGCAACACATAGTGCCCACTCTTTCTGTGTTTAAGTTTTGACATTTTTTAAAATACCCTTTCTTGCTTTTCATTACTTTTGTTTCTAAGCTATATGCTAAACTGACATGTATAAAGCAGATGGATGTATAATATTTGGAAAGGCAAATATCTGACTGATTTTTTTTTTCATTTTTGTGATTTGCTACATAGAAATATAAGAAATTTATAAATATGTATGAATGGAAGTTTGTTTTATCGCATTTCATTTTACGACAGGTTTTCAAGCTTTTCAAATCAGTTATGTTTTTGCTTCGAATTTGATAATGTAATAACATCTGTCAAAAGACACTTTATAACCGTAATGAGCAACCAAGCAACAAAAATCCTTATTGAATATTCATTTTCAGTTTGGACCTTTAAGGTGAACTTCTGTAATTTACTTTCGGCGAATAATTGTGTTCTACATTTTAAACCCTAAACATGTAAGATCTATTTATTGTCAATAAGGCTTAGTCTCGTAAAGGTATTCATTTAAAAAATACATTACTTTATGGATGAAGATGTATCATCGCTTTGTTATAATGATACAGTTGTCTTTTGATATTTTTATTCATCTCTAAATGTTCTCCTGTGACTCAGACATCTGACGGGTTAAAGTGTGTCTCCCATAATCATCTTAATGATCAAAGCCTTTAATTTACTGGTTATTTCTTTAACAACTCTTTTATAGTGAAAATAGTTATTTCATTATTCAAATTTTGGTAATTCCTATTGCAAATGTACGTTTAATATGTTTTTTTCTTCCGTTTAATAGTTAGATTTCCATGTATTTACGGTTGTTAAACACCTTTATTATTCTTATGATTGCACTGTTAACACTGCATTATAAGTCCCCTTCCGTCCGTCGGTCAGTCGGGCCACAATGTCGTGCCCGGTCCAAGGGATATTTATATTACTTGGCACAAATGTTCCCATGACAAGACAATGTATCATGCAATATTCAGATCCCTAGCTCAAAGGTCAAGGTCACATTTGGAAATCAAAGGTCAATAGTGCTTTTTTCCAGTCCGGTCTGTAACTCAACAATCTTGAAGGGATTTTAATTTACTTGGCACAATTGTACACTATGATAAGACAATGTGCCATACACAACCTTTAGATCCCTAGCTTAGAATTCAGTCACACTTGGCAGTCAAAAATAATGTTTGTGTATTTTCGTCAGAATTACTTCCCTTTAGAAATGAAAGGATTTTTTTCGGTGTTCATGCGAAATGAACGATAGAATAGGATCGGCAAATCCATGAATCGCGCTAGCGATTCATATTTAATTTGCCGATCCTATTCTGTCGTTCATTTCGCATGAACACCGAAAAAAATAGTTTCATTTGTTATATTTACATTATATTTCCTTTCCATTTGTAAACAAGATAATATTATAAATTGAACATATTTTGTAGCATTTGACATTAAAATCAGCTTCCCGGCCATTCTGTTCACCAAACGGAACAACTGCGACGTCATCTAAGGAACGTTCTCCCTGACAATACGCGGACGTCGTCAAGACAGCGGTCGGTTATCACTAAGCAGTGATGACGTAACTTTCGCGCCTTTCCTTTTGCTGTTCATACGAAATGAACGTCATAATTTTCAATGGAAAAGGATAGGATGAATGTAAATTTTTAAATATGATTATTCTCTACACCATATTTCCCCATCAATTTCAAAATGAAATGTTATCAAAATTGAAATTGAATACTTTTTAGCTCACGAAATGCTCATGATGAGCTATTTTCATGACGCTGCGTCCGTCTACTTGGTTTCACAAGCAGCACCAAAGCTGAAAACAGAAAAATCTTCAAACGACACCTCTTCATTAACCGCTTGTCCGATTTTGAAATAATTTCAGACAGATGGTCCTTATGTAACCTTTAACCAAATTGTCCAGATTGTTCCAATTTGTCAGAAAACATTGTCGCCAGGGGGCGTGGTCAAGTTTCCATATACTTACTTTTTTATTTAGATCTAGTATATAATAAAAATTTTAAAAATATTCTTGTATGAAACTGCTGGCCCGATTTAAAAAAAAATAACACAAAATGTCCTTTTGTGACTTTCTACAAAGATTGTTCAAATTATTTTGATTTGCTATAAAACATGGCCGTCAGAGGGAGTTGTCACTTTTTCCCTATATGTATATATTGGAAACATTGAAAATGTTCTTGTGAGAAACAGTAGGCCCAATTCTAAAACAATTTTACATAAATATTAATTAATTTTCTTTGATGACCTTTTACGAGAATGTACAAATTACTCTGTTTCCTAAAAAAAAACGGCCACTGGGATGTGTGGTCTCTTTTAACTATATGTATTTAGTGGAAAATTCTTCCTGTTTGATGTATAGTAGAAAAATCTTCTTATTTGATATTGTCATATCACATCATTCACCCAACTTCTTACCCCTCCACCCTCTCCCCTCACACACATACACATAACCTGCCCATATTTATTTTGTTAAAACTATTCTTTTCAGACAACGCTGACACTACTTCCGTATAATCTTGAATATCCATCTACTAAAACTGTTCATGCAGGCAGCGTAAATCAGGTGAGCGATCTAAGAAAGGCCACCATGGCCCTCTTTTTTATATTGATAGATGTTTTAGAGATCTACTGTAGATTTTAGTAGATGCAAACTTCAGTCCAAACGTTCAGTTATAACATGCTGTATATGTAGTACAATATTGTTTGTACATCATTGACAGATATCAGATCATTGTGTACTTTAGCAGCAACGAAAATTAGCTGCCTTCCTGTATGGGACATTGTATTGCATGGCAATGTTTGGTTTACTTGTTAAAAACTATTTCAAGTGAGACTTGTGAAACACTTGAGTTTTTATGTAACGTTGAAGGCCTTGGAATGCTAAGACTTTAAATTGTAGTTACTTTCCTTTTCAGATTATAAATTATTTCAAAAGCCGGGTATATGAATATAACCTTGCAGACATGCGCAGGATTACACAAAAATTAAATTTATCAGTATTCGATAAGGTAGATCATCACAAACTAGTCCATAAGTTACAAAGACTAGGTGTCAACCCACAGGTCACTTCTTGGGTCAAGTCCTTCCTTCAGGGTCGCACTCAGCAGGTTGTCGTCGAAGGTTACAATTCAGACAATCTACCCGTCCGCTCTGGTGTCCCACAAGGCTCGGTCCTCGGACCTTGCCTCTTTCTCTCGTACATAAATGATCTGCCTGAAAGTGTTAAGGGCAAGGTGAGGCTGTTCGTAGATGATACAATAGTCTATGTTACGGTCAAATCAAACAGTGATGCCCAAGCTCTACAGCAAGACCTTTTAAGTCTCGAAACCTGGGAGTCTGACTGGTCCATAAAATTCAATCCAGATAACTGCGAAGTCCTAAGAATCTGTCGTAAAAGAAACCCTTTAATCTTCCCTTATAAGCTGCATGACATCGAGTTAAAATCGACTGATTCTACCAAATATTTAGGCGTAACCATTAGTAATGACCTATCATGGACCAATCATATCAACAATGTAACATCCAAAGCAAAAAATTCTCTAAGATTCCTCAAACGAAATGTCAAAACCCCAAATAAAAGAGTCAAAGAGGTTGCATACAAAACCTATGTTAGACCCCAGTTAGAGTACTGTTCCACCATATGGCATCCATGGCAAAAATACCTAACCCATAAAATAGAGCAAGTTCAAAGACCTGCAGCAAGATATGTCTATAATGACCAGAATTACACCAGTAGTGTCTCCAAAATGTTAAATGTTAGAACAACGCCGTAAGATCAGCGCAGTTATTATGTTGTACAAGATCCAACAACACCTTGTTTTTGTTGACCACAGTCACCTTAGACCTACTAGAAACTTGAACTACTTGATACCGTATTCAAAGACACACTATCATGCAAACTCCTTTTTTCCCAGAAGCATACGTCTGTGGAACAGTCTCCCTGTGTCCTTGCAAGCTAGTCCCAGCTTAGAAGTATTTGCTGGGCAGCTACCACCCTTCTGTCAGTTCTAATTCAATTTTCCTGCTTTTACTTTTTAACCTGACCTGTAAAATAGTTATTTTACTTTTTCTTTGAGATGCACATAATCTCTGTATTCTTATCATTTTAACAGCTATCCCTGACAACGCGCCTGCTAGTTATAATCGATAACGATTGATAAGCAGTATAACATAGACATAGACATAACTGTAACTTTGCTTTTCAAATGCCAGAAATCACATTTTGATTATATTATTTTAAAACGTAACTGATTAAATTATAACCATATCTTACCAGGGCAATTATGATTACTTTGATCAAAACATTTTTTAAACTCTCCACATCCTCTGATATCAAAACAATTGTGACATGAGATATGCATACGTGCATCATACTCTGTGATATTGCTAGAAATTTGAGGTTAAAAAGGAAAATATATATGAGCCGTGCCAGTAGAAAACCAACATAGTGGGCTTGCGACCAGCATGGATCCAGACCAGCCTGCGCATCCGCGAAGTCTGGTCAGGATCCATGCTGTTCGCTAACGGTTTCTCTAATTGCAATAGGCTTTGAAAACGAACAGCATGGATCCTGACCAGACTGCGCGGATCATGCTGGTCGCAAACCCACTATGTTGGTTTTCTCATGGCACGGCTCATATTGTATATTAAAATATTCATTACTTCCATCTATAGTACGATAGATAATTCCGCCGACAGATTCTGACCGAATTCCTTCTGACATTGGAAACTAGACCTTGTTTTAAACTGTCGTTTTAAATTACTTTGGAATTTAATGCTTTATGATTATCATAGAGGTGAATGTCTTTCAATCATTTGCGATTTATACATGCAGATCATTTAAGTTAAAACAGTTCATTATTACAGCTCCAACTGTCGCTACTGTAATAGATCTCTCATAGTTGTTTAAAACTAGTCATAGGCAACTGTCAAGGAAGGAAGTATTGACGTCACATAATGAAAAAATCTTAAATTTTTCAACCTGTATGAATAATTAAAGTTTTCAAAATGTTATCGGAAAGTAATTGTGGTGACATATGATTTTCTCATGTACAAGAAAACATCAGGTTAACATGTAATCAAACCTGTGTATGATTACTGACTGATAAAATGTGATCAGTTGAAGAAATACAATCGATTACCGTTAATTACAAATAGTTACGATTATACCAGGTTTGTTACGCTGTTTATTGAAGCCGTTTCCAAGTACAACGTGTATCTCTTAGTGATAAATAATTAAAGCGTAGTGTTGTTCTTCTTGATATTAACTATCTTTCTGCAAACACTTTAGGCTATTCTCGGATTTTTATTATTTTTCTATATTGAAATTATATTTTGTAAACTTTGTATCAGTTAAATGCTCTTGAAATCAGGGAAGTGTTTCACACTTTTTTTTACTATGTTTTCATGTACGAATGTTAAAATAGCCTAAAAAAATCCCCCTATTCTTGAAAGTATAAGTATTTCCTCCTTCCTTGGTCGTCTTTCACTTTTTGATATTTTAATGCTGATCTTCTTTCCTCATATCAGAAGAATTTAATATATATAACTAAACTTTAATATCAAATAGTGTTTACTATTTCACTAAATTCAGTCACCTGTAAAATAAACCTTAAAATAAACATTTTCTTTTAACTGGGTGAGCCAGTGTTTTAAAAACATAGTTATGTGGCTTCAAAAAGAAGTCTGGGTTTAAAGACAATCTTAGCATCCAAGTTAACCAAATGATGTACTTCATTAGTTTTAGCTTATTCATTGTAATAACTGACTAGCTTTCGCATCAAACTAAAATCATTTATTCATAGTTTGCTAAGTCTAAATCTTCAAGTGAAACGCAAATATACATATGGGAATATTTCAATTGGCATTGTTCCAAAAAGGTGCAACGTAACAAAAGTAGAACCTTGCAGAAAACAGAAGAAAAATCTCTGCATTGCACATACAGCGACAACGAAACTAATCCAAAAGCAGTTTTTTTTTATATAAGGAAGTTATTGCAGACGAAACTTTTTGCTATAATCGACTTTAGTTTTACCAAATCAGGCAAATGGAAATATGAATACGGACACAATGAAATATAACATACACGCCATACCACACAGTATTCAAGTTTGATATAGAGGCCGCATAATAACAATCGGAAAATTACATATTATCCTTATGCAGATTCGGCAGTCTACGGAAAGTCACGTGCCTTGACCTACATTCACGTCCGATGAATGCCGAATTGCCTCACGAGAATACGTAAACATACGGATATTGCCGGGTGTCATAAGGAATCCACTACCTTAAAATATGAAATGAGCCCGAGACATTGAAATGCTGATATTTTTGCTTTGTCACAGACGAGGTTGAAAACAAACTGTAAAATACTTGTGTGTGTGTGTATGTGCTTCCTAGGTCTGCTGGCAGCTAGAGACAGTGCTTAGATAAGATTTGAAATAAAAATGGCGGAATAATTCGCCGAACGATTTATGATATCCAACACAACCGTGTCATGTATCAAAAATGGAGAGGCATTTTAGCCTATCGAAAGGATCATGTGTTATAAAACTTACAAGATACATGTTAATGAAAACGATTATTGTAATAAGTTCAATACATAAATAGGGTAACACCAAGAACAGTTAAAACAACAAACATGCTATATCAAAATCTGGGGATTGCAAAAACTTGTTTTTGTTTCTGGCTTTATCCAAAATTTAACTAATTAACCCTTAGCCTGCTGCAGGCGAATTTAACAGCCTTTGCAAACAGCTTGGAACCAGATCAGACGCCGATTAAATCGGCGTCTGATCAGGTTCCAAGCTGTTTGCTACTCTGACAATATTTCTTCCAATTTTGGAGCAAATTGAATGAACTTTACAATTTTAGCAGACGACATTTCCAGCAGACGACAATTTATCTAGCATGCTAAAGGTTAATACAGTGTAAAAGGATACATGTATCCAACTCAGAGAATTGCAGCCAATACAGTTAAATAAAATACATGTACAAATTAATAATGGCAGCGTTACTCACTCATTATCATTTGACCTAAATCTTATGCGGATGCAACCTCATCAGGCTAATATATTGTCAGTTATGGCGGACATAATGTCTTTTAATTAGTATCTTAAAATCTTGTCATTGTATGTTTTGATTCAATGGAGAAACTTCACAAGACAATTTAAATAGGACAAATAACTTTGTGAAAACTTTTTCCTGTAATTTGCATCAAAAGAACATTACATGTTAGATGAACTGATAAAAATTGTTTAGATGAAACCGAGATTCGTCTTTGTAAAAGGAAACATTTGCCATAAATCATATTTATTTCATTATTGTCCGTCCCAAATAGCACGGTGTGTAGGTTGCTGAATAGAACTTCCGCTCGAGATCTGATTTGAAAGCTTAGAAGTGCTACTTATTAACTAGGTTTATTAACTAGGTTTATGAGCGGCCGATATATTATAGTCGATATTAAACAGTAATATATTAGCCACTCATAACTGTTAAATAACCAATATATCTGCTGTTTACAACTGTTACTCGGCCAAAGCAGATCTTCTATAGTTCGACAACAAGTCTTTTTGATATGTATAAAACTCTTTTGCTTCAGTCTCAAACGCATTGGAAAAAAGCAATAGCGGGTGGTTAAATTAATTGTTTTCTAGTTACTTTCCCTGGGCCTCTGCTCCGGTTCAATCTCCACGAATGTCGCACCTATGAAGAAGATGCACGGCTGGCCTAGAAGGTCTTATGTTTTTCAAACTGGAAAATTGTCGTGTGTTTATAACTGTGTTGATGCGACTTAAACCTAAATAAACAAACAAAACTGGCATTTTTTGCTTTCAGAAATGCGTTTTACATCAATTAAGAAATTTCTCCAGTGATACATTTTGCAAATGATAGAAGCGTAAATCAATAGCTCTCTAAACAATGGCGCGTATGGCTGACTGACTATGTTATCACTGGAATGACCAGACATGGAAAGGTCTAACCTCGAGTAATTATCTATATAAGTGCATCTTTCCGGTGGGGCGATTTGCTAGACTTTACTGTACTAGATTAAATTAAGTTTTGTCACTTTAATTTCGCGATTTGTTTGTCATTAAACTAAGAATTCATGCTTGGTAGTAATAATTACCAATATAAGCGAGACATTAGAATTCGTCGCTCTGATAGCAAAAATTTAAACCACCTTCGAGAATAATACACTATCAACGGCATAATCAGAGAAGGTTGGGTTTGCCACTTGTATCATAATTACTATTAAACATCTTAGAAATGTATAGGTATGATATTTTTTTAACCAAACTATCGGTAAATATGCTCCTCTCTTGGCAACAAGAAGGTTCTCGAACACTTACCCTTTTTATCCAGAAACAAAAGCACACGGCAGCCTTTGAAAGCAGGACAAAAGTATAAAAGTATATGAATACCAGTTAGAAAATAAACAAAGAACCTCTCGTGTATGTATTTATTTGGCATATAATATTATTATATATGTAGTATATATGTTAACAGCATTTAACGAATGTAAATGACATTGTGATAAACATAACTGACTTATATCATAACAAATTTCGGGCTACACTTGCAGTTTCAACTGACATGTATCATAGAAGATCTCAAGTAACACTTGCAGTTTCAGCTGATACATATCATAACAGATCTCAAGTAACACTTGCAGTTTCAGCTGACACATATCATAACAGATCTAAGTTAAACTTGCAGTTTCAGTTAACATGTATCATGACAGACCTTAGGCTAAACTTGAAGTTTCAGCTAACATATATCATAACAAATCTAAAGTTTAACTTGCAGTTTCAGCTAACATATATCATAACAGATCTTAGGCTAAACTTGCAGTTTTAGCTGACATATATCATAACAGATCTCAGGCTAAACTTGCAGTTTCAGCTGACATATTTCATAACAGATCTGAAGTTAAACTTACAGTTTTAGCTGACATATACCATAACAGATCTCAAGTAACACTTGCAGTTTCAGCTGACATATATCATAACAGATCTAAAGCAACACTTGCAGTTTCAGCTGACATATATCATAACAGATCTCAGGCTACACTTGCAGTTTCAGCTGACATATATACTAACAGATCTCAGGCTAAACTTGCAGTTACAGCTGACATGTGTCATAACAGATATCAAGCTAAACGTACAGTTTCAGCTGATATATTATATAATAACTTAAAGATCTCAAGCAACACAGATCTCAGGCTACACTTGCAGCTGAAGCTAACATTACTGATAATATAGCTCAGTCTCCACTTGCAGTTTCAGATGAAATACAAATGTATCTTATAACATATCTCAGTCTTCTTCAAATGACATTTATAACAGTACCTGTATGTGTAGAAACACTTTAAGACTGAAGGTTCTTACAAGAAATGTTGCAGAGTTGTACTGATGCTATACTTATGACAATTTTCATAGTTGACTCTACTTTATTACCTTACGTTTCAAACTTTCAATCTATTTTTCTTTATCTACACAACACAGAGTACAGAATTATTCCAACCCTACCAAACATTTTTTACAGCTGTGTTCTGATGTGTGCATTGTATGACATATAAATATCAGTGAACAAATTCAAACAAAACCGGGACAAGACGTAAACGTGTGTGTACATATTTGAGCGTTAGATAACAGATTAGAATTATGCATAATACATGTATACAATAGGTCAAAGCATTTTACAACCGCAATTCTTTGTTCAATATTATTATTCGTATACCTGTGCCTAACAAATGCAGTACAGCTACTCGACTGCAAAAAAGGTAAAAAAAAACGTCTTAACCTTTCTCCTACTAAATTTCTAAAATGAACTGGTCTAACATTCAATTTGGACTGTGCGCTTTATTATTCAAAGGGATGTTCACTGAAAAGAATCGCGAAAAGTGAAGACCATGAACAGTCTGTACGGACGTGCTGGCTGATCTAGGTCTACACTGGCCGAAAAAGCAGAATCACTTGCCTCCAGCAAGCCAAAGGTTAAATATAGAAACAATTGTTTCGTATACGTTCTTGTAACCTCTATCACTACACATCTTCTATCACTACACATCTTTCTTTCAATACTATCCTACTTAAATTTCCCTTTTACGCCATATCACATTTGTAATGTTATTTGAAAACTACATCATACTGTATACTCCCAAGTAACAATTTTGTGACTTGGGCTTAATAAATATAATGGCGGTGGTGTTGTTGTAAAAAGGTTAAAAAATTTATGTACACTTTACCTTAAATGTGTACCAAAGATGTAAAAGTATTTTAGTCTCTGTTAATTACAAGATAAATTGTAACGAAAAGAATATATATATTTAGCTGTACTTTGAAGCAAACTGAACGATCACCTTTTACATATTTATGTAACAGTATTTTAGTCTCTTCCTCTGTTTATTACAAGTATAAATTGTAAAGAAAAGATAATAGATATTCAGCTGTACTTTGTAGCAAATTTTTACATATTTATGACTGACTTTTATTTCACTACAGACGTTTTCATTTGCGCAGCAAATCAGGGTATTTTAGTTTCAACTTGGAGGCGAGTCATTTTGAATGAAATGAACACTTGTTTTAAAATAAATGCAAAAGATGACACCGTTTACATTTTTAAATCATATGGAAGTGTAAGACAAAGAAATAATTTTTTATCAAAATGTCTTTTCAATTGTAAATAAAACACATACAAAAAAGCATGACAAGTAATTCGGATATACAGGCTAAGCTTTCTAACACACGATAACTCTACTATACACTTACAAAAATGTATACTATTAGCTTTAAATCATTTAAACACATTGTTTCAACAAGTCATAAGGGTGTGAAATACAAAAATATTGTGACATGCGCCTCCCAAAACTGCTACCGGATCACTATTCTATCACAGATGCTTTTTCACACACACACCTTAGTACATATCATACACATATCATAGACTCATATTTAGAATCGTATACATTGAACACATGAAAGCATTACCCAAAATAGGCTAGTGCTAAATATAATTATCAACTCGTGTAAAATTTTACTTTCTGTACATAAATGGTTGATATATAAACAACTTTACTTTCATCACACAAATAGCTGACATATACAAATTTACTTTCTTCACATACATAGTTGACATAAATAACAATTTATGAATAATAATTTAATATACACCATAGAGTGTATCACGCCTAACGTTGCACCTCCAGCTGTTGTTCAAACAAGTAACTGAATAATTCAGATGGGTCTTCACCCACGCTTTAAAACCTAAAGTAAAATAATCTTTTAAAATGCAAATTCAACGCCATGTATGTCGCAATATCATCTTTTTCAATATTAACAGATTTCATTTGTAAATAGAATCAAGCACGGTAGATAGATTAATCAACATTTTTGTCGACATCATTTTATAAAATGGGGTCTGTTTCATTGTATTTGTATTTATAATGTAGACGTAAGTTGTAAGAATTTTTGAAACACGTTTATTCATAAATTAAAAAAAATATATGTAATTACGGTCTTGACAGTGTGCACTGTAGCCTATGCTTGAATGTAATATTACCTGTTCAGCATTAGTATTGTCTGTTTCAAATTAATTTGCATAAGTCATGCTAATATCGATTATTTATATAGGTAACAATGTGTCTATCGACAGGAGAATGTATGCACCTAAATTAAATGGCAATGTGTATAACTATCATTTGATATAAACATGTATAAACATGAATAACTTTGAATATCATTCATTCAAACAATGTCTCAGACAATGTAGATTTAAGATACTTGGGCCGCAGCTTTTATCTGACTTTAGACACTCGTTTTTGTGTTTGTTGTCGTCTTGATAAAACAAGTATTCATATAGTTAATTCATGTAAATAAGAAGCGAATAATACACGTGTCACATTAGTGTTAGCTTGTTCAAACTCTTGTAGTCATCTAAATGCACGGTCACCACCACCTGGTGAAATCAGCTCTTTCGCTGGTACACTAGCAACAGGAAAAGAATTTAGGAATTCGGTATCAAAAGCAAATATACAAAAGTATCCAAAAAAAAAAACAAACCCTTAACAACATGTTTTACACTACATACAACTACGTAAGAAATTTCCTAGGCTAAACATACTTTGCAATAATGTATAACATCTAAATATATAATGTCTAGACTATGGTTAACCAATATATTTAACTAAAATAATTGTAACAGACAAGAAGTCAAAAATAACGCCTCCAAAATAATGTCAGTTTATAAAGGGTCACGCCGGTGAATCTGTTCTCTAAGGTTAAGTTGCGTTGTCGAATTATTTACAAGAGTTCTGACAATGACTGAATTTCAACAAAGAAAATGAGCTATAAATATGTGACTTAAACATATACAAAACCTTACATTATAAATCACTAATCGCAGTTAATTCCTTAACAGCAGGTTTGCTGATTCTCGAAATATTAAGCACGTGCATACTAAATACACAAAGTGTCTTTTTTCAATTCCCGATAAATAGGTGGCAACTTTACACCCTAACAGCCACCCCATCAGCAAAGTGATAGATTTGAAAACCCAGAATGCCTTACGGTCAATGACGTACTCCGTAACGATTTAAAAAAAAAGGCTAATCTCAGCAATGCGTCAGTTATATCATAAACATTCCTTTCTTTGAATCATATGGTCATTTAGAATAACACTGAGTCTTCAGTTGTTGCAATCACTTCATGTACATCTTCTTTAGTTATGATTGATTGCTCACGCTCCTTTTGGATTTCTGCACTTATAGCCGAATCTGAGATGTCTACGTTTTTGTCTTCTTTATTAAGCACTTTTTCACCGAACTCAAACTCCTCGTGAACTGATTGTTTGCTAACAACCGATACATTTTCAACCTTTTTGTTATCATCAGCGTCCAGAATTATGATATTAGGCTCTGTCGAGAATGCTCTAAGGGCATCCATATCGAATTCGTATTTGTCTTCGTCCTCAATGTTCTCATTGTCACTTTTATTGAATTCTTTAGTTTTTTCATCATAACTATGTCTCAGTCGTGACACAACTGCGCCTAACTCATGCCTAAATTCATCTTGAGAAGTCTCGCCTTCTTGTTTATCTGCTTCATATACATCATTCGTATGATGCACATTTTCAACATCATGCACTGGTTCGTTGTCAACCAGCGGTATTTGCTCGACCATGTCGTTATAACGAACACGTTTCTCCTCCAAAATTTCTTGTTTTCCTTGTTCATATACTGTTTCAGCATTCTTCTCTACTGCATCAATTTCTTTTGTTTGATACTGGTAGGATGCTTCTTTGATAATTTCGGTTTTGGATTCGTCAGAGTCTTCTTGTCTATTTGCGTAGGTTCCAAAAAGTCCGCCATCTTCCTTCATACTTTGTAATGGTTCGGCTGTGTTTTCTACTACGATTGATTCATCTTCGTGGTCATGATATCTATAAGCCATTTCAGTAATTATTTCATCACGAGGTTCGACATGTTGGTCAGGCGTTTTAGTATACGCTCCAAATAATCCGACATTTTCTTCCTCGCCATTCTCTGCAATAGCTTTCACTTCAACATTGTCCTCTGTGTGTATTAATTCGACATTCTGTTCATTGTCATGATATCTGTATGCTGTTTCGGTTGCAATTTCATCGCGCGCTTCATTATGGTCTTCTGGCTTTTTTGTATATGCTCCAAATAATCCGACATTTTCTTCTGCGCCTTTTTCTGCAGTAGTATTAACTTCAGCATTGTCTAAGTACTGTGTTGCTCCAGTACTTCTAATTATTGTCACATGTTCGTCGTTAGCCAGGGTTTCAACATTGTCTGGGTCGTAGTTTGGTTCAATGATTCTAACATCGTCCTGTTTTGCTCCAGTGCTTTCAATTATTGTCACATGTTCGTCGTTAGCCAGGGTTTTCTCGTAATCTTCAGCAAACTCGGCACGCACGTGATATACTCCGCCTCCAATCGTATTAGAATCATTCGATCGATTGGTATCTTCATTTTGAATATACACAGTACTTTCGTCTATTTTCTCTGAATAACTCTGTGGCACTTCTTGAATGGTCTGAACAATAACCACATTATCGTCTCTTTTGAATTCAGGCTCTCTTTGCTCAATGTCAAGATTTCTTTCTATCTGTCTCGTCTCAAAATTGTCATTTACAGAAGTGTTAATGTTTGTACTCACGTTTGATGAACTTGTTTTTATCACGACTGATTCAGACTCTTTTGGCTCGATGTAAGTTCTTATTTCTGGACTATACTTTACACGAACTGTAGTCTGCTCACCTTCTTTTGCAGACAATGGTTTCACCGGAAGTTGTGGGTGTTCATGTTGCGCAACCTGTACCATGTGACTGTTGACATATTCTACCGTCTTTCCGTTAGAAGATGCCGGTGGAAGATATACTTTGCGTAATGACCGCGATTTGTAAACGTCTTCGATATTCTTGTGAACAATATCTGAACTCTGAGACATCGATTGGTAAATTCTATGTCTTGGAATCGCTACTGATCGGATGCTTCGTGTAGCGCTCTTCACAGAAGGTGGATATTTTGCTCCAGATTCTACATATGGATTCTTCGAGTCGTAAACTCTCTTTGTATAATCTATTCTCGTGGGAGATGTAGCTGTTACAAAATGTGCGTTGCTTTTATAACGCCTCGTATTTCGAGCGACCCCCCTTCCTGTTCTGATAACTTGCGGAGCATTATTTATGTACCGTGTGTTTGCTTCATTTTTCACATAAACCTGTCCCGGTATTGGTTCAGCAGGTCGCGTTATTATGTTCCTTTCAGTGTATTCCACGTGCCTCTCTTCAGGCCTCCGGTCTGGGACTATCATGTATCCATAGTGTTTCTCAAACTGTGATCTTCCTTTCGATCCTTGTAGCAACTTTTTAATACCCCTGACCTCGTCTGCTAGCTGGTGTAGTTCCTCCTTCACTTCAGAATTCGACGTTCTGACTGATTCGCGCGAGAAACTGTCATGGCGATCACCGTTATTTATTACAGTCACACTACCATTTTGTTTTTCTGTACTTATGACCCTTACATTGCTACCAGGCACCTGAATTACGGTATGTCCTCTTACATCCCCATTCAACGTCTTGTGAACGGACTTCTCATCTTTCTGTTGTAATGTCCAGTTGGTTCCTTTAGGTGTCAAATTTGTATTGTATCCCTCTCCACTCAATTGCTTCTTTGCGGTTTTAAATGTATGTATAATGGCGGCCGCATCCCTGTCACATGTGCACAGAAATACGAAAACTGTATACAGTTTTTGCTGTTTTTCTCTTACAATCGCAAGCGTACATGTCGTGCTATATTTATTATCTATAAAATCCACTATGTTTTCAAGCGCTATTTTATCCTTACGGATAACTTTTCCTTCTGAATTAAAAATGAGCAGTTCAAGTCCTTCAGACGATATATCTAACTTTGTCACAACTTTTTTCTTCAAAGAAATCTGATTACTAATTTGACGAAGAAGCTGGTCCGAAACTTGTTGAGTACGCCAAGCTCCAATAAAGTAAACTTGTTTCATTCTATCCGAATCTCCTGCCATTGCAAAATTATTTTGCTTAATATTTTGAAAATGTCACTTCACTTTCCCTTACACTCCATGCTCATTTTGTGTGACAATGCAGTTTGAATGATGGGTTGAAAATGAATTAACTGAACGTCATATAAAATACATTATCATTCAATCTCCATGCTTCGCTGGCTTTCTCACAGGTCTATAAATCGATCTTCACCGGACTGGAGAGAGGGACGTAAGCTGCGTAGGTACATATCCTAGATTGTTAAGGTGTATAATTTGTCTACAACTTGATTTTATACATAAAAAATGCAAAATGTATTATGTTATCAATTAAATAAGCTCAAGCAAGCGTGACAGTTTAAGTTAACTTTCGCCCACGGAGATAGACGATGCGATTCAAGTACTTTAAATTTTAGCTCTATTGAATTTTATAGTTGAAGCGGAATTAGTAAAAAAAAAAATTTAATATAAAAAAGTTTTCATTATATATTACCATATAGACTTGAAAAGTAATATTTTTAAATATATTTTCATTAATAATATCTGTTTAATTGTGTATTATTTATACTGCTATTATGAATTACATTTCGTGTTTAAGGTGTTCAGTATTTTCTTATTGTGTGAGTTCATAAACAAAAAATATATATATATAATATGATTCAATATTCAGGCAATAGAAATTTATTGGCGAATGTACTGTACACTCTAAGAAAATCGACCTCAGAAAAAAAAACACACGCAAATTTGTGAAACCGAAGGAGATAAATGGTCCCAAATTTTGCCCCTATCCTTTTAATGACAATACCAACTTTGGGAAGTCTAGTGTACTCTCCAGAAGTCTAGAGTAGTCCAGACAGACACTTTTAGGAGCGGATGAGCACATTTCATAGTACAAATGTATGTTGTTTTCATAATAACTGAGACACTTATTCTCTTCGGATAGTGCACTTAATTAAACGGTTCACAGTATAAGTAGCACTACGTAATTATCGCAGTATTTATTGGTATAATCGCATTGTGTGTCAGCAAACTATCAATTTAACGAGGTTTTCACACACAAAAAATGGTTATTAATTTATATACTAATTTATTTTAGCCCGATTGTGAAGCAAGTTCTACAACTCGTATTAATCACTCTTCGATCCCCGGCCGCACCATACCAAAGACGTAAAAATGGTACTAGTAGCTTCCTCACTTGGCGCTCAGCATTAAGAGGGTAGTGCTAGGACTGGTCAGCCCGGTGTCAGTATAATGTGACTGGGTGGGGTATCATGAGGCAGCACTATAAAGTTGGGCATTGTGCTAACTGCTACAAGTAGACACCGTCGTTTATATGACTGAAAAATTGTTGAAAAAGACGTAAAACCCGAACACACACACACTCTCGCCACCACATTCCTGATGGAATCCATCGCCACGAGGGTATGAAAGAAGGAAAGCCAGTTTCCCTTTTAATGAGGGAGCTACTGGTACCATTTTTCACGTATTTTGTGTGACGCGGCCTAGGATTGAACCCATGACATCCCGCACACGAAGCGGACACTCTACCACTAGGCTATCGAGGCGGTTATCAATTTGGCGAATGCCGTTGGGCGGGTGGGCTGTGTAAGAGTAGAGTTTGTGATTGCATCCGAGGTAACTATTGTCAAGGTCACTGTTTCTAAAACTAGAAAAACAGTTTCTGCTCAATATCTTTAGTTTGGATTGAAGTATTAAAATCAAACCGGGTTTAAAGCTAGCTTATAGAAAAACCAAATTTGGGATTGCATAGAAGTTGGGGTCAGTGGGGACAAGTGGTGGTCCGGTGGTCTAGTGGTAACTCACTTAACTGTCAATCTAGAGGACCTGAGTTCAAATCCCGGTCCAGTCTCCAATCTTACTAAGACACCAGTCCTGGTTCTTTCCAAAAAAGACGGTTTCTTGTGTATCTTTGCTCTACATCGGGCACGTTAAAGAACCAGACTGTCTATTCGAAAAGAGCTAGGCTAAGTTAGCCGGACAGGCCTGTATTTAAAGGATTTCTTTCTCTCTGTTCTGGGGGCTTTCTCTGGCTCTGTCCCTCTAGTCAGATCACTTTGTGTCTGTATTAGTACATGATAAATTGGCCCTTTGCACTATATATGTAATGCGCCTTTGAGCGTGTTTATCTGCTCTATATAAATCTGGTATAAGATGATATATAACATAAGTTGTGAGGTAATGATGTAGTAATTTTTTTTCTCAAAAGATCAAAATGCTGACGAAGCCTAGATTGAATTTATATGTTGATTTATAAATTATTTTAAGACATTTTATGTCATACTTTTCAAATGTAAAACTACATAAAATTTATTGTCTATGACTGATTTGTTTTCGTACAAGATGTTTTAAGTTTGCAAGTCATGTGGTAATTACCTCTAATGGATACATTAAATGAAAACCTTTATCAAAAATCACTTCAACAGATCACTGGAGGGAGACGAATGAGCTCTGGTATAATATGTGTATTACAAAATATAATGTATAGACCCCTTCCTACATATTTTGTTTTTTAATGTTGTGAGGTGCATATAAACAACTGTTTAAACGTTTACATTAGTAATATACGCGAATCACGCGTGATGCAGTATGAAGCGTATTTCACAAATTCATTACTTGTTTACTTACTTATTAATATAAAGAACAAATTAAGTACATGTTTATTTATTTATATGAGCCGTGTCATGGGAAAACCAACATATAGGGTGTGCGACCAGCATGGATCCAGACCAGCCTGCGCACCCGCGCAGTCTGGTCAGGCTCCATGCTGTTCGCTTTTAAAGTCTATTGGAATTGGAGAAACTGTTAGCGAACAGCATGGAGCCTGACCAGATTGCGCGGATGCGCAGGCTAGTCTGGATCCATGCTGGTCGCACACCCACTATGTTGGTTTTCCCATGGCACGGCTCATATGTGCAACCTGAGAATACTAAGCACCTAAGCACGAGAGCTTATGTCTGATTTTCACCAAAGTGTACATATTCATAATTAACATATCTAGCTGGATTCATTCTTGCTATTCAAAAGTACAGATTCAAGGCATAGACGTTGAAGGTCTGTCATGGAGAAGAACACACCGATGCTGTAGATTTTAGTAAACACGATGCAGCCAGCTGCTCTCTAGAAAATATACCAGCACATACTCCTCACATAGGTTACTTCATGCTATGCTGCATACCAAGTTTGCTTACAATAGGTGTACCCAAACTAAAGATGCTGAGTGGAAATACTTTCCTTTTTTTAGTAAAAGTGACCTCAAATACAATCCAGAACCAGATCTTCATAAATTTGCTATACGCCACGTCTTCTGACAATAAATCAGTTTTAAACTCCTAAATAAACCACCTTTTCATGAAAACAAAATCTATTTTGGTAATTGTGACCTTGACCTTGATCCTGTGACATCAAAACAGACATTATGTCTAGAAACGGGGCTGAACCGCAACCCGTCCTATCAACGTTACAAAAACGTACAACTGTATTCCCTTTTAGCTCACTACGCCACGGTATGCAGATTCATTAAGTTTTCTCATTTCTCATTCGTAACAAAAGTTATTGAGTGGAAATCATTTTTCTATTTTTAGTATCAGTGGCCTTGTCCTTGACCCGGGCGATTCGTAAATACCTTCCCAATATTTGTCGTATCTACACACCAGGTCTGCTGATAATAAGTGTGCCCAAACTTAAGATATTAAGCGGAAACTATTTTTCTATTTTTTTGTAACAGTGAGCCCAAATACAATCAAAACCCCTTTCAATATCAAAACCATGCTTTCTTTCCGAAGATAAATGTTTTTGTGAAAGTTTAACTGCGACATTCCCCTTCCAGTATCCAAACCGTGCTTTCTTTCCGAAGATGAATGTTTTTGTGAAAGTTTAACTGCGACATTCCCCTTCCAGTATCCAAACCGTGCTTTCTTTCCGAAGATGAACGTTTTTGTGAAAGTTTAACTGCGACATTCCCCTTCCAGTATCCAAACCGTGCTTTCTTTCCGAAGATGAATGTTTTTGTGAAAGTTTAACTGCGACATTCCCCTTCCAGTATCCAAACCGTGCTTTCTTTCCGAAGATGAATTTTTTTTGTGAAAGTTTAACTGCGACATTCCCCTTCCAGTATCCAAACCATGCTTTCTTTCCGAAGATGAATGTTTTTGTGAAAGTTTAACTGCGACATTCCCCTTCCAGTATCCAAACCGTGCTTTCTTTCCGAAGATGAATGTTTTTGTGAAAGTTTAACTGCGACATTCCCCTTCCAGTATCCAAACCGTGCTTTCTTTCCGAAGATGAATTTTTTTTGTGAAAGTTTAACTGCGACATTCCCTTCCAGTATCCAAACCATGCTTTCTTTCCGAAGATGAATGTTTTTGTGAAAGTTTAACTGCGACATTCCCCTTCCAGTATCCAAACCGTGCTTTCTTTCCGAAGATGAATGTTTTTGTGAAAGTTTAACTGCGACATTCCCCTTCCAGTATCCAAACCGTGCTTTCTTTCCGAAGATGATTTTTTTTTGTGAAAGTTTAACTGCGACATTCCTCTTCCAGTATCCAAACCGTGCTTTCTTTATGAAGATGATTTTTTTGTGCAGTTTTAACTTAGACGAACCCCTGTCAGTATGAAATTCGTGCTTTTTCATGAAGATGGTTGACTGCCACGCCATCCTTTTGGTATGAAATTCGTGCTTTCTTTATGAAGATACTTTATGTGAGAGTTTAACTGCGACGGCCCCTTTCAGTGTTAAAACCGCGTTTTCTTTACGAAGATGATTTTTGTTATGAGATTTTCACTAACTCGCCCCCTTTCAGTATTAAAAACCCGTTCTTGCTTTATGAACATGGTGTTGATCTGTTCATATTTTTTCTCTTATTTTTGTAAATATTATAGTCTAGTATATTCAGTTGTTTATAGCAGAAAAGTTGACATTACATTATCAAGACTACTGATAAAAATCCTTATAATTGTGACATTTGATATTTTTGTCAGACAGGAAATAATTTATATCCCATTTTCGTACCATCCGAAAAGTTTCATCGTGTGCCCACGTGTCATTCGGATTACACGATAGCATCGATATTGTCGCTTTGGCGATCGGTTTAACTTGGACTTGTTATGAAAGTAAAGTGTTTGATTATTATTGTATCCACTGTATGCAGTCACGTGACCTGGTGTACGGTAAGAAAAAGTAAAGATGGCGGACGGGGATATTGGGGAAAGGTATGCTCCTTATTTGTTCATTGATTTCTCTGTTAATATTTCCTTTAGGTGAGACTTTTTGTCGTATAACACGACACTGATATTTGTCTTTCATCGGCTGTGTACCATT
Organism: Mercenaria mercenaria; assembly: GCF_021730395.1. Lineage (NCBI taxonomy): Eukaryota > Metazoa > Mollusca > Bivalvia > Venerida > Veneridae > Mercenaria > Mercenaria mercenaria. The sequence continues at coordinate 9,548,994 of NC_069372.1, forward strand.
ACCTCAGATGACAGCTCGATTTTCTAGACTTTGCCATTGAATGCAACAAAAACAACGGAAAATAAATTTAAGCGAGGAGAGACTCAGTTTTTCGAATTTGTGCGATTTCTGCATTTTATGAAGTACACATAGACTATGTACATAGACAAAACGTGTGCGTCAGCCAGTTTCCTGAAAACCGCATATTTCTTTAAAAAATACTCGTTTTAAAATTTGCCAAGTGTACAGACAGATGGCTGAGGTTATTCTGCCGGTGTACGGTAGGAAGGCAGAAATTCAAAGATTTTGTTGATATATGCCAACTCTTGTTAATCCATGTTCTGAAGTTTAAAACAATGTCAATTAATCTTTAGTATATTATTTACAGTGATAGTTAATTCACCCAAGGTACTAGACCCATTATGACACTTGACAATTTTCGCGTGAAAAAAATATGATAATAATAATACTAATGATGATTATGATAATGATGACGCTGATGATGTTTTGTTTTTGTTGGGTCTAACGTCGCACCAGCACAATTATAGGTCATATGGCAACTCTACAGCTTTGATAGTGGAGGAAGACCTTAAGTCCCTTCCGTGCCTTATTTGATTACGGGCAGGCACCAGGGTTGGACCCTTCGACCTTCTGTAAGCCAGCTGGGTGGTTTCCTCATGATTTAAAAACTCCGTCCGTAGTATGCGACACAGGACAGTAAACATACCGAAGAATATTCCTCCGGCCAATAATCGATAGCGGTCAGATTTTCTATATAGAAATAAGAAGGGCATGTACACATTTTACTTAATAACAAAAATACTAAAAATAAGAAACCTTAGGTGCAAACATATTACCAAAGTTCAACATTTGATTCATCACAAGGTTTTTTTTAATTAAATTTTATCTTAATTTTTGATTCGTTCTTCGCATGAAGTTTGATGCCATCATTTCGTCATTTTTCCCTTCTTTGTTTCCATATAAAATGTACAAAAAGCTCATACATGCGTTTCTTCAAAGCATTTTTTTGTATAAAACCATTGAAATGAAAGCTTAGGTGCAAGAACTTTCCTACTCTCATTGAATTTATCTTTTGAATGATATTTATTTCATTTTTGTGAAATAAAAATTTGATTCGTTCTCAGACGGTTTATTTCCACTAATTTCGAAGAAAAATTAACTTCAGCGCGAAGTTGTTGCTGTAGCGTCATAAGCAGACGATATTATAGTATGCCGCGTGAACATACGGTATTGTGATCAAAAGGTTAAAGTAATGATTTAATCATTTAATGTAATTTTACTTCGCGAGTAATTCATTTTGTGTTAATATCACAAAAACAATATAAGATAAATATTGCATTTTAATATTTCGGTTCTAAAAAGAAAGAGATGCGCATTTCTTCTTATGTTGTTGTTCTCACCTTATTTCATATACATTTAAATATCAAGTGTCAGTTATGCCAATTATGTCAATTAAACATTAAAAGAGATAGCTTTCCTATCGACCCTTGGATCACAAATGCAAACTGTCGTAAAAAAGTAAAATACAGAATTTTTTGTATATTATTAAGTAAAATCTTAATAAATTTGAGTAAATAAATTTCAAGGTCCGCCTTGATCAAATTAAAGCTGGAAAATATGTCCGGAGCATTTTTTTGTGTACAAGAATGTTTTTGCAATGTAAATAATATCTGCATTTAAAACAGAATTGAATTTTACTTCAGTATCTTAATGATATATTTTTGTTTTCGTGACATTTTACCTGGTTTCATGATCTTTTCAGTTATCATAAATGTCGTCGTGATTAACTTACTTTCATAATTTATTGTACATGTTCAATTCAAGATAATTTTACATGAAACAAATTTCTATATAGAAGTAATAAAATGTTGTATGCATCATGCATAAATCCTTTTTATTGGACCTGTAATAAAACTTGCCAATTACCTCTAAATAAGGAACGTTAAAACAACACAGACGTTTATAATACTGATAAGGCTATAATTGCGTTTTGAATTTAATACGGGTATTTGTTTTGTAATTACAAGGTAAAGTTATCATGCGATTTTAATCTTTTGCATATTTTCTATTTTGCAAACAGTTTTCATATATTGGTGGAGTAATATTAAAATGAATAATGTCTGCCTGAATATGGCAAAATACCTGTACCACGCTGATTGCCACTATCTTTTTTTCTTTTTTTTTTTTAAATTTTACAAACATACCATAATTTTCGATTCATTAAACTTCCTATTTTGTCTATATGTTAAGAATTATTGAATTGATATACGTGTGATGTTCAACCATTTCAGATTAAAATAATTCAAAACCTACACCTGTGTAATTATAAATTGTAAACAGCTGTTTAAAAAAAAACAACAACAACAAAATAACTTATCAGTATCAGTTTATTTTTCAACGACAGCATATTTTATAGATGGGAGACGCCGTAAAAATATCAATGCTAGTGCTATATAAATATAAAAGGATGTGTCTTTGGGTACGAACCTCCTTTTTTCTAGAGATTAAGGGTCATTTACTTTTCAGATTTGGTTGAAAATGAAAAAAAAAAATAAATAAAAGACTTCATCGATATTTGCCTTTAACTTGAATCTAAATGGTTTACAGATAGCAATGTTCAGCCGATTTGTTACATTGTTTTTCGAAAACATGTTAAAATATACATTCTTCTTATAAAAGAATATGTATGAAAATAATTTTATATGAAAATATGGTTTTTATTGCTGATAGATATGGTCTATTGATATAAAAATTAATTTAATTATTATAAAATAACACGTTAAAAATGCTATGGTTCAGAAAATTACATATTAAACATTCATTTGATAAAAATGACTTCTTTTATTTCTAATGAAAAATCCCTTTTCCATAATTTGTAACTCCAGTGATAATTCAAGCTTGTTTAATTATCTTACGAAAAACCTTCTCTTTTATTACACTTGATATTGAAATAAACATCCAGGTGACAATACCCGGAGGCAGTAGATATCGACATCGCAATACCGGTCACCTGTTACCAATATGTTACCAATACCAAATAGCTGTTGTCTCCCCTGATATCGATTTTCTGCAATATCGGTCATGAGGTCAATTCTTCCTCATGATGACTTATTATGAACAAATAAATCTTTCGTGGCATAAACAGTATGTAGCAGCATGAAAGGAATTTAATTTCCAGGCAAAATCAGACGCTGAAAGTATGTACAAATGGTAAAAGAATAAATGTTATTTGTAATCTGCGCACCAAAACCCTGAATTCTCTTATAGTGGGAACAGAATAGGAACACGTTTGATTGAATTTTAAAAGCAACAGTATTGTAATAATGTCTTTTACCCCTACTGCCGGCTAACAGTGTTTAAAGCCATACATGGCCTGTCCAGACTGGCTACACAGAAAGGTCCAACGCCTCTGACAGCTGAAATTGCAAATTGAGTCGAAGACGTTAATAAAACATGATAATTGAGCCGTGCCATGAGAAAACCAACATAGTGTGTTTGCGACAGGCATGGATCCAGACCAGCCTGCGCATCCGCGCGGTCTGGTCAGGATCCATGCTGTTCGCTAACGGTTTCTCTAATTGCTATAGGATTTGAAAGCAAACAACATTGATCCTGACCAGACTGGTCTGGATCCATGCTGGTCGCAAACCACTATGTTGGTTTTCTCATGGCACGGCTCATATATGGATTGATTTTCTCACTTTCTACCGACATATCGCAGGAAATATTCTATGTTTGAAAAGTGATATATATCAAAGCAGCTATTGACATGTAACGGTCATTCCACTCTATAATAAATAAATAATAAATAAACAAATGTAGATTATAAGGACATTTCCATGCTTCGTTGGATTATAATATGAGCCGCGCCATGAGATAACCAACGTAGTGGCTTTGCGACCAGCATGGATCCAGACCAGCCTGCGCATCCGCGCAGTCTGGTCAGGATCCATGCTGTTCGCTAACAGTTTCTCTAATTGCAATAGGTTTTGAAAGCGAACAGCATGGATCCTGACCAGACTGCGCGGATGTTGGTTTTCTCATGGCGCGGCTCAATTATTACAATTACATTAGATAGGTACGGCTCAGAACACGTAGACATATGTGAAAGTTATACTTTGTTGTAATATTACCAAGGAGTCAACTAAGGTCAGTGCATGTGTATGTAGCTCCATAAAACTCTAGGGTCTAGGTTACCTAGCTGACAGGGCTTATGCTATAATTTCTGAGATAGCATTCCATATTTGGGAGATAGGTTTCAAAATCTTTTAGCTGGTATAAATGGGGTTTGTTTTTTTCCTGTTTCCTTGGCTGATTTGAGAGTTTTTGAGGTTACGAAGTCGCAAAATGTGAGAGGAATAAAACTTATTGTTTTGAAACAATTGCTGTACATATTCTTTATAAAATGACTTTAGTTTATAGTATAGATTAAACATGTAATCGCACTTTATTAGTTAGTGTTTCGTATGAATATCTACAAATTATTATTACAATTTTATGAAATGCTTTGGTAAAAAGTTTCTTTTCTCATACTAGGCGTTTTCTATTACGAGTCTTGGACGAAAGTTGAAATATTTTAAAGCTTTCTTAAGTGTGTTCGAATTCTTCAATACTTACGAAAAGGCTGCATTGCGAATGTCAACTGTCGTTCAATAAGAACTCGGGGACATACATTCTGTTGAAAACTGGCCAAATGTATCAAAACTGCATGACGCATCTAAAAGTATGTTGCTTTGTATTTTTTAAAGAAAAACGTATCAATATGGATGACGTTTGTGACCCAGAATGGTTAACATTTTGCAATGAAATAAAATCTGTTATCTAGATTCTAAACTTAGAGTGCTTTAAATAATTATTTTCTTTTGAATGTAAATCAAACATTTTAAAGCTGCCCGCCCACAGTTTTGATTAAATTTTTCAATATGTTTATTTCCACCAAGTTTGGCATAGAATGTATACATTAAACTGAAAAATTATAAAGTTGGCGAAAATAAAAAGAATATAATTATGTTTTCTGCATTGTTTCAAAAGGTTGCAATGGTTTACTATCTTCTGGACAATATTTTTGGTTCTTTATAGGAAAATCTTGCAAAAAATCTTATGTGAGTAAGTTTGTACCACTAGTTATTTTCCAGCGTACTCACTTTTTATGGATTTTTAAGAGAAAATATTTTTCGCCTAAATGTGTGTCCCTTTAAGCAGTTTCAACTTCAGCAGCCGATCGTGATCCTTGTGAGTGGAGAATATTTGAGCATCCGCGCAGTCTGGTCAGGATCCATGTTGTTCGCTAACAGTTTCTCTAATTGCAATAGGCTTTGAAAGCGAACAGCATGGATCCTGACCAGACTGCGCGGATGCGCGGATGCGCAGGCTGGTCTGGATCCATGCTGGCCGCTTTCAAAGCCACTATGTTGGTTTTCTCATGGCACGGCTCATTTATTGTTTTTATTTCAGTGTAAGCATGTTCTGTTTTATAAAATCAACATATTTTTCACCAAGTGAACACTAGATTATAGATGTATTTTCACGACTGGCGTTTCCCCGAGTGAAAATGTAACGACTGGCGTTTCCCCCGAGCGAAAACTGGTGTTTACGGGTAAAGATATTTGATCACATAAATTGTCTTTTCATTTCATAGGTAGTTTGGGGCCAAATGCTTTTTTTTCTCTGTTTTTACCATTTCTTTTATCAGTACGAGTAGTCTAATAAGCAGAAGTAAGTACTTCAGGTCAAAGTTAAACAATTTCACAGACGGATTTTTATCAAACATCTTTCAAACTCAGATGATTTTATTGAAATAAAGACAAAAATTTATCTGAGTTTCTCCGCACTCTATGTATAGTGGCTTTAAAACTGAAGATGAAATTCATAGAAGTCGGTCAACTTCCATTGAATAAGCCTTGTTGTTTACATCTAACAATATTTAGAGTATTTTGAACAGAAATAATGTCAGTCATACATTTAACCATACGTTTATTTAGATAATTTACTTTTCACTTTAAAAAGCTCTGTTCAACGGTTCCCTTATCCCCCAGTATCATACGATGTCTCAAATAACTATATAATATTTAGTTCAAAAAAACAAATATTTGGACAAGGGGAGAGTTTAAAATAAACTTATAGCTTCCTACTCAATCCTATATGACTTTTTAATATAATGTTTATGTTTGTTGACGTAAAGTGCAATTGTATTTATAATCTTGTATTTTTTCAAAGTCACCATTTACTTTATTTCATGTTAATACGTGGTTGACATATCTTGAAGTTAATGTTTATGTGTACAAATGAAGGGGCCTCCGTGGCCTAGTGGTAAAGGTCACTGACTTCAAACACTTACTCTTCTTCGATGTGGGTTCGAGGCTCACTTGGGGCGTTGAATTCTTAATGTGAGGGAGACATTCAGCTCGATGGTTCTACAAATAATGCACAGCGGGACACCTGGGGTCTTCCTCCACCATCAAAGCTGGAACACCGTCATATGACGTATAATTTTGTCGGTGCAACGTTAAACCCAACAAAAACAAAAAAAGTGGGTACTAATAAACTTTGATAATGTGGCAGTTGACCTCAATACAATCGACACTGTTTATTTTCCAATACAGGTAAATCCAATAATTGCTTTACAATAGATCTGTGACGGATTATCTTTGAACACCCCTGGACTTATTGGACTCAACTGCCACATTATCAAAGCTTATTAGTACAAATGAGTTAAAACAACAAATATGCTATTGATTAACTTCCATAATAGTATTTGTTAATCATTTTATCTTTGTTTTCTTTATTTTTAAGCAGGAAAAAGTTTAAACATATCATTAGCAAAAACACTTGAATTAACTGTATATAATTATGTTTCAATATATCCGTTAAACTTTTAAAACGTGGGTCGGGTGACGTAAGTGCACGAAGCATAACGTCAAAACCATCATCTTGTTGTTTTGCTTTTTTAAAATTGCCATTTTTATTCGTTTTGTGGTTTGTTTGTTGTCAAAATGTTATGAAAAGACAAAATTTAATAACGCCTGAATTAATTACAACGTTCATCAACGTAAAGACTATTCAGATTAAGCTGATCTCCTGCTAAACGTGATTTCTTTTCTGACTTTAAATTTCTTTTTCATTCGTACATTTTCTTTAAAAAGTGACACTTTGATGACAGGGTTTTTTTATATTGTTATATTGAACGGTTTGTCATGCGTTTTTGCGATAGTATTTTGATTATATTTCAAATTTACTCGCTCACCTTAGATGCTTTGAACAACAAAGAAACCTCATAACTTCTTCAGATTATGAAACTGCGTTGTAGTGCGTTCTACTTACGTTTTTTAAAACAATTTGCTAGGCTCTTAGCCTAAGCATAAAACTGTGTTTTACACATTTTTATTTCTACATATCAAACCGTTTTCTCATTGTCAGATACTACTGTCACATTAGCAAGTAAATAAAACTGGACTCAGTGCCGAAATGTAGCCCAGTGGTAGTCTATATCACACCTGGTATGGTCCCTTAAGTCTGCCTACCGATTTTATCGATCATTTTGCTAATCAAACAAATAATTGTGTACTTACTTAATGTTTAAACTTTAAGGCCTGTCTGTCATTAGAAATGCAAGTTCGCGGGGATTTGTTATCCAAATATTTAACAAGGAAACCCTTGTTAGTGTCCCTCTAGCTCAGCTGGCTAAATTTAAGCGAATATTAAAAGAAAAAATACTATGGGCAGTCCAGATGAATGTATATCCATATAATTCGGGACAGAGACCCATCCACGCCACAAATCGCATCTATTTCGTACACAATGAGTACTAGTAACATATTCACAACTTAAGGTGCGTGAAAGATGGAATCTCGTTTTATTTTAAAATCAGGCTTTCCCTGCATCTTCGAAAATGAATGTTTGTTTTCGCCAATTTTCTACTATAATCAGTGATATTGGATGCCTCCGTGGCTGTCGAGTTGTTAAGGTCGCTGAACTCTGAATCACTGGCACCTCACCGCACCAAACCTCACTTTTGGTGTAGAATTCTTTCATTTCATGAAGCATCCAGGTTGGTCGCTACATGCAGATGTCTGCTCGTGACAATGAATTAAGGCGTGAAGCATTGTCGTTCTAGACATTTTCTTAATTACATAGAAATTTCCCCCGACCAGAAGATATAGCTTTCTCCCATAATTCCTTTCAGTCTATTAATTTTATTCAATGAGAATGTAATTTTTCTTTAAAGCTTTTTAAACTTGATTTACGTGTTATACCTCCGTAGGCATAAAACTAATATTTTAGTTAACGCGTTATTTAACTCAAAACATAGCATTAAAATTTATATATAATATATACTTCGATTGTCACAAATGATCAGCCATTAATTTCGATTTTTATAGCAAATCAAAGGCGGAATTTTGATTTATTAAAACCATATAATACTGTCTGCCGCTATGAATTTAGATCCTCGGATGAGGCGTATCTTCCCCATCGTGAGTTAGCAGACGACAAATTGTCTTAGCCAGAGATACTGAATCCAGAACAATGATTAATTGCGTCAGACAGAAGTTAAAAAGACGGCTTCCTTACTTAACTCTTTAATATGAAACAAAGTATTGAGAATATATTTTCGCATATCTTATCTAGGACTAGGAATGTAGTAAACAGCACGAAGGACTATGAAACAGCGGTATAGGAGCATATCCATTGTTCATGAAGTACATGTATTTACCTTCCCCTCCCCCCCCCCCCCCCCCCCCCCCCACACACACACACACCACACACACACGCGCGTGTACACAAGACGCCGCAGAGGAGGAGGAAAAACGGGGTCAGACGAATTTTTTTTTTTTTTTTTTTTTTTGTGAAATCCTCCTGGAAAACACACCTTGTTAGAGGATCGATCTCGATACCCCTTGGTTCGATCTGTTACGGAGCGGTGGGTGATCTAGTGGTTAAGGTGTCGGCCGCTCAACCAGAAGGTTGTGAGTTCGAGCCCCAATAGGGTCACGACCATGACTTCTTATATGACACAAGTACTATTTTTTTTGTAAGAAAGTGGACTCGAGAATGGTTCAAATAAGCTTTAAGCTTTCATCATAATTAGGGTTATTGCTCAAAAATAACCAGGTTTATTTTAGCGACGGTTATTCGTTTTGATTAGATATTAATCGTACAGAAGTTAAATAAATAAATAAGTAAATAAATAAATGAAATTTATTTTATGTTTTTCGGTGGTTTATCGAAATATAACGGTGAATTATATCCTGATAAACTCACTGGCCACTCAGTGAAAATTATCAAATCTGATACCCGGATTAACGTCAAAAAGTTTACCGAGCGTACTGAAAGCCGGAAACAATATGACGATGACGTCGTTGAAATGACGTCATCTTTGCGATGCTTCCTGATAAAATTTCCCGCAAATTTCGACATTTTATTGAAATAAACACAACAAAAGTAGAGTTTTAGACATAAAATAAACAGAAAAATTGTTGGGATCGATGTAATATCACGGTAATTTCACTCGTGAACACCAAAAGTTGTTATTTTCACTCGTGGCTGCGCCACTCGTGAAAATATCACTTTTGGTGCCCACTCGGTGAAATTATAACGTGATATTACACCGAAACCAACAATTATCCTCTATATAATTTACTATAAGAATAGCACTCCAGCTTTAGCGAATACGGCGGAAACTGCCGATGATTACCGAATTTGTCGTCATTATCAATAATGACGTCATAAGCACCCTCTTTTCACGAGGAAGCCAATGCCTGACTAGCAAAATTCCCACCCACCACACCCTTATTATTACATTTGTATCTATAACGCTATTTTGTTGTTTGAGAATATCGAAAACCTCATTCATATATTGTTACGTTGGCTAATTTTGAGTATTTACTAGAGTACTGCGGGAGATTTTATCTGCATTTCAGTGCCAAGATGAATTCAAGCTGTCTAAATATTTCACGGCTGCCAGGGCAGAGGAATCAAACTCCGGAGAATAAGCATTACACAAGTCAAGGGCTTAAAATTAATGGAGGACAAGAGTATCAACAAACGTAGTGGAACGTTCTATCTGTACATCATGTATACATGATCTGCGAGGAGTGAACAAAGTTCTCTATTCTATTTACACAGTCGCTAAGTGAAGGGTTCAAGCCCAGCGGAAATTCTAGCTTTAGAGTTGCATGTATTTTCCAGCTATTCGAAATTCATTAAAACTGATAATCTTAGTAAATCTTTTACCATTAAACGTGTTAAAGTGAACGTATTTTAAGCCTCCCCTGTTACTGTGTACAACAAAATTTAAAAATACGATCTTACAGGGCCTCGAGGTTCGCTCGTGCATATTTTGGTGTCTCTCGAGTAATCCTTGTTGTTTGGCTAATGTTTTGGGGGGCCCTGCAGCCGGTTGGTGCATACTAGTATAGCACGTTGTGCATGTGTAGCACGTTAGTGCTTGGTGTAACACATTAGTGTGTGGTGTAGCACGTTAGTGCGTGGTGTAGCACGTAAGTGCATGGTGTGCCACGTTAGTGCATGGTGTAGCACGTCAGTGCATGTGTAGCACGTTAGTGCGTGGTGTAGCACGTCAGTGCATGTGTAGCACGTTAGTGCATGGTGTAGCATGTTAGCGCATGGTGTAGCGCGTCCGTACATGGTGTAGCACGGTAGTGCATGGTGTAACAAATCTTGCGTGTTGTGTAACACTTTAATTACTTACCATATTAGTCCACTGGGTTCAGCAAATCAGGGGATGGCTTAAAATAGTTTTTATTCTTCGTTTGTCACGTAACACCTTAAGCTTGAGTTTCCGCTACGCGCCAGTCAGATGTGCTTAGTTGTGTTTCTATCGCGACTTCAGAATTACTTAGCGGCCACATATCTCCACAACGACAGCAGGACAAATTATAGGAAGCTTTACGCAATACAGGGACAGACGTTTAATTTGAAAACAGTGTTCTAAGGACTTGATCTATCTGTCGCCAATATGGTCCTGCGGAGGATCTGATCTATCTGTCGCCTATATGGTACCGCGGAGGATCTGATCCATCTGTCACCTATTTGGTACCGCAGAAGATCTATCTATCGAAATAAGCATATTGACACTGACTGTTTAAATAAGTGACAATTCATAGTGCTAGTTGTAATAAATTTATCACTGTGTGGGCATTTGTCCGATATGAATAATGATAATAATAATAATAATAATAATAACATGATGTCTTTAATTGAAGTAAAGTTGTTGTGTTTTTAATCATTGTTGGGAGACCTAGTCTTCCGTTTGGGTAATGAGATTCCCCCAAATGTACATGAATGGCCACCATAAACATCTATTACGCAAAGCAGACCAAGCTGTTCGGGAATCGAACCAAGTGTGTTGGATTATGGTAACCGGAGTCTTAAAATAATCGATCTAAAATAAATAAGCGTAAACTATCTACCAAGCTAACCGGATGTTGTATCTTATCTGTATTCTGTGCCCGTATCCATAAGCGGTTTAAGTCTGAATCCTCGACTTTTAAATGCTGAAATTTCATTTTGTACGAATGTGCATTCCACAGCTACAAACACCTCGGTAATGTTTCATTTACGTAAATTTGCTAAATCCTTTCCGCGCCTGTAATGTAATAAAATGTATTAGCGTCTGATGGCCCTTTCACGCTTCCGTAGAATCAACATTTAATACACGAAATTCATTTTGAAACTATATTTCTGAAATGTCTAGGCCTGCAGCTCTCAAATACGGAAATATCTTATAACGCGCGACCTCTGAGTACAGACCAATGAAAATGCGACTTTCGTTTTCAAGTTTAGCCTGTTTACTTTCATTTTCTTTACTCACGGAAAAAGCTGAAGTTCGTCTGACGTGATTTTCTGTGTTGTATAAAACATACGTCTACCTGGTGAGATTGTATAAAAATGTGCCCGTCGTCCTAAGGATAGATGCAAAGTTATAGTTATGCCAAACAGAATATTTGCTTTCCTAAGTCTAAGTTTCAGACTTTAGATAAGGGGAAAAAGGGTCTTGTTCAACTATATAAAATGTGGTTAAAGTGAAATTTCAGATGTAATGATATTACACCGAGGTTAGGTCTCTCAAATAGCCGGCAAATAAAGTAGAAAATAGTTAATAATTTACACATTTCTATTAAGTGTTGTTTAAATTGTGTATCTAAAATAAAAATAATCTTAAAATATCTTTCAAAAGTATTAACTGCCAATTTAGGCACAATTTAAGGCAGTTAAATGCAAGATAATTATGTGATGAAATACCTTTAAGTATCTATTTATTTTATTTTAGGTGACGATTGTTGCTCTCTGTTTCATCGCGTGTTTGTGAAATACTAGTATACACAAACCAGCTGGTCCGACAACGGCTTTAAAAATGTTATGATAACATCAGTATATACGTGTACATATTCAATTCATACATTGTTATATTTTGTGATAAGGACGATCATGATTACCCAGCGAAGCTATAATCTTTACAGAGTTAGTTCCAGATCTAAAGTTAACATCTGAATGTTTACCCCGCCCGCTAAGCTCAATAGGAAGAGCGCAGATCTACAGATAGCGGGCGGGGCCATGTGTTCGATACCCGGGCGGGGGCGTATGTCCCCCGTGACGATTTGATAGAAGACATTGTGTCTGAAATCATTCGTCCTCCACCTCTGATTCATGTGGTGAAGTTGGCAGTTACTTGCTGAGAAGTTTATACTGGAACTGAATCCAGGAACATGGTATATGTGATTTTCCTTACCTGTTAGCGCAACCATGGAAGAGATAATTTAGCATAAGTATTAATTTGATAAACATATCTAGCCTATAACAGTATATTATAATTGTTAAAAATTTATATTAACAATGACATATTTACCCAAAATCAATTAAAAATGCAAATTTTTAAATTAACATCACTCTCGATTGCCTTTCTTGTTTGTGCAACCAAAACAGACTGAAAATAAATGAATTTTGAAGCTATACACTATTTTTAACTTGCCTCTTGGTTCAGGTTGTTGAAACATACCATTATCTATCAAATGCAAATTAGAAATTATATTGAAATCAAAAGAAATCCTAAGCTTGTAAAGGGAGAGAGGGGGATTACAAAATTGTACAAAAAAAAATAAAATATACATTTCTATTAAAGGCCTAACTCTACGTAATGTGTATTTTTGTTCCTTAAATAAGTGCGAAAACTGAAAAATGTTCTATGTAGAACCATAAAAATACAATGAAAATACAAAAATCATTTCAACCAATCCGGCGAGTGCAAACATTTCTCCAAGCTGGCATTCTGGACAGGTGTACATTTCGCCAGTTGTAGATATATTTTTAGATTCATTGTAGGGCACAAATTTCTTTTTAATGTTAAAGGTTTTACTGACACCAGTCAATGTATAATTTCCGTAAGTTTAGATCCAAAGATAGCTTCTGTTTAAAAGAACTTTATTTACATTTATTTACAGCAGTCATATTTTACAGACGTGCGACAATGGAAGGGAGATAACTTAAATAATCTGACAGCCAAACTCTTCCCAAATTGTCGATCTTCTCATGCAGACGCTATAAATGCGCTGTGTCTCAAATGTGTTAAATGAGCGGTTTATGAATGCTTAATTAAAGTATTGATTGGCTGTTTTAAATTTCATATTCTCCGTATGCGATTTCGGTATTCTCCGTGATTTTACGGAAAGTCATCGAGTTGAATTTTATTTACGTTAGAAGAATGCCGAAGCGCCTTCGAAAATATTCTATGATGAAAACTGTCGAGTGTCATTAGGGGTCCCCGACCTAAAAGGGACTGGCATCCAGGTCGTTCGACAAAAAAAAAAATATTTGTTAGATATCTGGAAATAAATGCTATATTTCTTAAGAAGGCTTTAAAACTTAATAACTGACAAACTATATGTTACGGAAACACATGAAAATTTGCTGTTTTTACCACTTTTTACGATGAAAATCGAAAAGCGTTTGTAACGCTTTACTCCAGGTAAACTGTCTCGATTATAAATATCTATATTTTGAAGACACAATTCACTAATTTCACTATCGCGCTATTGGTTACGACGACGGGAAAATGTCTTTACTGCCGCGGCGGTCCGGGGTTCGATTCCCGACGTGGTCGTCTTTTTTTCTTGATTTGGAATTTTTAAAATATTTTAGAAACAAAAGCTCATGTTCTGTTGTTCATAATATGGCCAAACTTCAATTTAAAATAAAGATTATTTTTATCCAAAATCTGGAGGTCAGTGCCTTTAAATACATTGAAGCCTTTTCAGTTTATGCAGATCTGATGCTTCGCTTCCTGAGAAATCAGCTACTGACATGATCCGCCCTGTATGTCACGGAAAGCTTGCACATTTCACAATCCTTTGCGAACTGATTCATTCAAAAGATCTTCTTATTGATTTTGTATGTCAGGTAAATTCCACTTTAAACAAATTGAAATAGTGAACTTTAGCTTCTATTTAGCAGTGAGGAATGCTATGGTAATAAAGCTTGCAATGAGAATACTCTATTTGATTAATATCTTGAAACAGTCACGTCACCGTAATGGTCCGGTGGTAACTTGCTTGACTGTCAATCCAGAGGTCCGAGGTTCGAATATGTCCAGGAACTGGATATTTCTGAGATGCTCTTTGGTGCCTCCCACCTAACTAAGAGACCAGTACTGGTTCTTCCTACTAAAGACGGCTTCGCGTGTATCGGGCCCGTTAAAGAACTCGAAAAGCGCCTTTGAATGTGTTTTTTGTCATGAAAAGAGTGCTGTATGAATCGGGTATCACATTTTGACTTGATGATATCGCGAAAGCAATTCAATGATATCTGCAGGCGAAAACTGCAAATCAGCTATTTCTTTCGTTTTTTCACTCATTCGAATGTTGAATCCCCGCTCGGTTGTAAAGGAGATGTGTATGTAGTCCCCGCTTCCTTTCGCTACTTCCTTGCTTTTCTTCCGTTTAAAGCTGATATCCTTTAGATAAATTTGAAACTAAATTGTTATCTCATGTAATCTATAAGCGTCCTTGGTCTCACTCTTAAAGCAGAGATAAAACTGCAGGGGATGTCGGTAGTACAACTAAGAATATAAAAAATATGAGCCGTGCCATGGGAAAACCAACATAGTGGCTTTGCGACCAGCATGGATCCAGACCAGCATGCGCATCCGCGCAGTCTGGTCAGGATCCATGCTGTTCGCTTTTAAAGCCTATTGAAACTGGAGAAACTGTTAGCGAACAGCATTGATCCTGACCAGACTGCGCGGATGCGCAGGCTGGTCTGGATCCATGCTGGTCGCAAACCCACTATGTTGGTTTTCCCGTGGCACGGCTCATATATTGTCTCAGAGCATTACGTACTTGTCAAGAGAGTGTCTTACTTAAACAAAATTCTACGGAAAGCACTGCAATGTACAGTTCTTGTAAATCGTACGGGAGTTTCTTGAACACCAGGCCGAATTAGTGTTTCCGTTTTCCAGTGTTACGTGAACTCTCGTGCTGTTAACGAAGGCTCGTGCGTGCGTTGAATGATAGTTACTCTTTGTTGTTTATAGCGTATGTCTAGATTCAAGCCTAAACTATCACCATTGAGCATAGACTGGCATCAGTCGTTAGAATCCTTCGAAACAAATGAGCCGCGCCATGAGAAAACCAACATAGTGGCTTTGCGACCAGCATGGATCCAGACCAGCCTGCGCATCCGCGCAGTCTGGTCAGGATCCATGCTGTTCGCTAACAGTTTCTCTAATTACTATAGGTTTTGAAAGCGAACAACATGGATCCTGACCAGACTGCGCCGATGCGCATGCTGGTCTGGATCCATGCTGGTCGCAAACCCACTATGTTGGTTTTCTCATGGCACGGCTCAAATATCTCTACCATAAATTCCTCTTTAATAGCACATTCTGGAAAAAATACATTATTTCTTATCTCTGACTCTTGAGAGAAAATGGCTTTCTGAGAAAATATCAGTGTCAGTATGAAGAAAGAAATTAACACTATTACTGCTTACTTTATCTCAACAGCCTTTGCAAGTCTTCTTCGGGCCCGGATATTCCCATCTGTGTCTACAACAAATGAATTAATCTTATAATACTTTTCTTTATAAAAAAAAAACAAAGTAACATTTGCAATATTATTAACAAACGCCTACTACATCTGTATCAAACAAAAATTTGTAACTCAAGAAAGACAACTCTGCCGGGATTAGCTAAGCAGACTATACAAAGACAATTTTACCATTTTATTCCATTGAACATACGTGATATCAGTGTTCCATATTGCAGATAAATGATCATAACAGCTCAGAAAGAATAATACTTAGCCTGCCTTCCTTCCTACCATAATCGTACATGTTTATGAACGATGTGAATAGAATATAAATATTCTCATTGAAATGCTCGGCTATGTACGAACAGTCGTTTTCTAGTAATTCCATTTTTCTAAACATATTTGTAAGACTATTTTGCTCAAATTTGTCATAGATGCTCCTTAGAATATATATTATACGTACTGTTGACTGCATAAATGATTTATTTTTCGAAGCGTCCCAGTTTGAAATAGATAGACACCGAGGACAAAACAAATAAATGTAAGATCACTCTCAAATGACCAGTTACTGGGAAGTCTAATTTTTTTTTTTCATTTTTTATTTGGTAACAACAGCACGATAGGTAAACCGCACAAATGTTCATTTAAATATATGTACATAATGATAGCAACAATTAAAAGGAGATGTAATACACAGAAATGTATGTTAGTGTTACGGGAGTCGAGGCATACATTTTGACTTATACTGTTTAAGGTTTTTGACTTAAAAGCTAATGTTATTCCTGGGGCGTACCTTTAAACTTATGATTTTCTTTTGATGTACTTTTACTGGTGACTTTAATGAAGCGGAAGATATAGAATTGACAGGCGACGTTTCTGTATCGTACATACCACACAAATAGCTTAATTCAGGTAACATTTTTGCCTATAATTTCCTTATAAGGGACTGATTTTGATAATTCAACTGATAGATTTGACTGATTTTGATAATTTAAAAAGCGTCGAAGACAGGAAAATGAGTACTTTCCTCGGCACAAGTTTGCCAGACATTCTCTCTACTTTTCTCAAACACTTTGTCCAAATGCTTTTCCTCACGGACCAAATGTGAAGGTAGCATTGATAAAGGGGAGTGGTGGTCTAATGGATAAGGTGTCGGCCAGTCCATCCAGGGGTCGTGGGTGCGAGCCCCACTAGGGTCAAGACCATTACTTCTCATATGACACCAGTACTGGTTTTTCCAGGAAGCGGATTCGAGAGTGGTTCCAATAAGCTTGAATCTTTCATCACAATTGAGCTAAAACAAATTAATATGAACTAAATTAAGGTAGCATGCATACTTGGATTTGAGCGAAGTTCGCCGAGAAAAACACTCGTTTTCCTGTTTTCGACGCTTTTTATCATATTAAAATCCGTCAAGTAATAAAAAAGATATGAGCGAAACTGTCACCTTTTCCCATGTGTAAGATACCAAAGAGTCACATGGTTTGGCCACCCTCACTGATACCTGTGTGTTTTCCCATGTGTAAGATACCAAAGAATCACGTGGTTTGGCCACCCTCACTGATACCTGTGTGTTTTCCCATGTGTAAGATACCAAAGAGTCACGTGGTTTGGCCACCCTCACTGATACCTGTGTGTTTTCCCATGTGTAAGATACCAAAGAGTCACATGGTTTGGCCACCCTCACTGATACCTGTGTGTTTTCCCATGTGTAAGATACCAAAGAGTCACATGGTTTGGCCACCCTCACTGATACCTGTGTGTTTTCCCATGTGTAAGATACCAAAGAGTCACGTGGTTTGGTCACAGTTTTTTATAAGTGTCATACGCCTTCAATGTTCTTAAAGCAACGGACTATTCCCTTCTTGCTATGGCTGAATGTGTATCAACTAAGGCATAACATGTCCATTTCTTCTCAAATATAAATGTTGATAACGATAAGGTCATACTAGTAACTGCTATGGTCTGGCTTTGGTGCACGTAAACAAATAACTTACATCTTAAGAGGATAAATTGCCCCACATTGCTCTTTTGCTATTATATTTTCAGACATATATCGCAGAGAAGGTGGTTTTCGTAATTGTGTTGTTATATACAATTCTAACCTGACTCGATTTGATTTTCAGTTAAACAAAGAAGGAAATCAAGCTCTGCATATTCTGCGATAAACAACGGTTGATGCGCGGACCGGTAAGAGAGCATAATGACGTCAATTATGACGTCAACTTGCCGCATGACGTCCGATACATTACTCCTCGGGTAAATGAAGTCCAGCATAATATTTATTAAAATATGTAAATGAGCATGTCAGAATGAAAACAATCAAGGCCTTCTTGTGATTTATCGTCTAGTTTACCACGGTTCATCGTTCATATGCTTCGGTATTTAACCACTCAGGCTAACGCACTCGTGGTTCAGTTCATACGCATCTGAACTCTGAAACGTGGTATATTAGACGACACACCACTCGAAGGCCTTGATTATTTGTTAAGTACTATAACGAAACCCACCAAATTGTAGCTAGTGTTATGGTGTGTATTGAAGATTAACTGAGTGGCAGTCACTGGAAAAGTGTAAAATAAACAAGAATACATATCAAACAGGGAATGCCACGTTCCAAAAACGCAGTTTCCCAAAACCGAAACTCACAGCACGCAGATGTGTACACTACCAACACACACTCTCGCATACAAAGCAACGAATGAGGACAAAACGAACAAATAAAGGAACACAGTGGGACACCGCCTTGGAACGGCCAGGGGGAGCTTAAACCGGTTTATGGTGATGTATACCATCGTCCTCCTTGCTAAACTTACCTTAGTTTGTTCGTTTTGTCCTTATGTGTTGGCTTTGTGTGCGTGTGTGTTGTTCAATTTGTCCTTATGTGTTGGCTTTGAGTGTGTGTGTGGGGGGGGGGGCACGCGTCTGCGTGCTGGGGGTTTCGTTTTGGGGAGGCTGCGTTTTTGGTGTGTGGCATTCCCTGTTTGATATTTTCTTTGTTTTTTATTAACTAGATCTTTCAGAACTAACAAATGCATAATAAAAGACAATTCTAACACGATCCGATTCATTTTCCTATTAAACAAAGAAGGCTGAAAACAGTGAATTATTATACAACAAATCACTGTTCTAACGTCACAATTATTACGTCATGGCGTCAAACGGCATAGCGGCGCGCTGGAAAAGAAACCGATTGAAAACGGGCAAATATTTAACGAATGCCGTCAAGGATGTACTTAAAATCCTTAGTAACGTGTTAGAATCGAAATATATCTCATTTAGTGATTTGCTCTTGAATAAATCATTGTTTGTCGTTCAGGTGCGTATTATTATATCACTCGGGCTGCGCCCTCGTGATATAGGCTAATTCCTTCGCATCTGAACTCCAAACAATGATTTATTCAACGACAAATCACTGGATGAGATATATTATTTCTTAAATAAACTAACGTTTTACGACTGCCAAATGCATTCCAAGATATGAAAGAAAGATTGCGATAATCAGTATTAACCTTCTCGTACGCGCCTTTGCCTTCGACCATTTTGATGTTTTGCCGCTTTTGAAGCAGCTAAAATTGAAGTCAAAGGTCAAAAGTTAAAAGTCGTAAGTAAATATACATAACTCAAAAGTCTTATTAGTCAAAATAAACGTCTCGGTGTTCATCTTATGTAACTATAATTAAAAACATTAACCTCAAAGATCATGTATTTTGCTTTTCGTCCGGTATTTTGGAAAGAAGCAGAATCATGTCGCTTTAGATATGTGTTTAATACTCTCGGAAGACAACAAGAAGCAGCACGTAGCATGACAAAATGCATGCAGTATATAGCGGATGATCATCAAGCGCAAATAAAGCTCCATAAGACTTTTTATTTTAAGTTGAAAACAGATACGTTGCTTAGCTAATGTCCAAATAGAGATTATGCATAAATGAATGGTTAGAAAAACACAATTTTCAATATTATACATGAACTTTTATAGCCAGAGGCATAAATGGGGGTAATCAAAACAATGGATACACTCTAGTATGTTAATAAAATATTCAAACCTTCGACAAATGAGCCGTGCCATGTGAAAGTCAACATAGTGGGTTTGCGACCAGCATGGATCCAGACCAGCCTGCGCATCGGCGCAGTCTGGTCAGGATCCATGCTGTTCGCTTTCAAAGCCTACTGGAATTAGAGAAACTGATAGCGAACAGCATGGATCCTGACCATGCTGGTCGCAAACCCACTATGTTGGTTTTCCCATGGCACGGCTCAAATATATGAGGAAACAATTATCAAAAATGACATTTAAGGCTCATAATGCCTTTGTCTATAATGTGGCTACTATATTTTCCGTTTTGAACATCAAATCATTAAATTCTAGTTAAATCCTATTTCTGATAATTACTTTCTTTAACACTTGTCAAAGTTTTGAATATTGTTGAATAACTAGAATGTTTTATTGAATCTATTGTTTTCATTTCCTCCCTTTATGGCTCTAATTATAACATTTCATATGCAATATTAAAAGTAGTG
Source organism: Mercenaria mercenaria (assembly GCF_021730395.1). Lineage (NCBI taxonomy): Eukaryota > Metazoa > Mollusca > Bivalvia > Venerida > Veneridae > Mercenaria > Mercenaria mercenaria. Next base: position 9,569,558 of record NC_069372.1, read on the forward strand.
CTTTTCTAACCATGTAAGTACGCATAACATCTATTTGAAAAACTGTTTTTATTCTGTATTAAAGCAATATGGACCTTTAACATGAAAATAATATATTTCATGTTCAAAATGAGAATAAACTTCAAAGGTAGGCATTTTCACCTTTTAATCATTATTTACATCTGCCAAAAGTAAGCATTATGACCCTTTAATCATTATTGAAATCTGCCACAAATTGAATATACTTCCTTATGATACATGGCTACTAAACCCTAGCGCCACCGCCAAAATGTGGTGATAAGACATTTCCGTGGTGCAGCTATCACCGGTTTGAAATTGTACGGATTTACATTTTGTCATATATTTTTATTGATATAACTTATTTCGAGTATCTGAGAATGTAGTGCCGTGCCGTTATAATAGGTTAACTGTAACTGTCTTTAAAAATTATGTCAACTGTGGTGCTAAGAGCTTTTTGTCCTCATGCGGATGTTTGCGTATTTTGATTTATGTCTGTGTTCAAAGCACATTGCGATGTGTAAACACATTATATGAACAAAACTGCGCTTGCAAATGGTCTATATATGTTTGATGCTTACACAGGCAAACATTTGAGCTAATAAAACCTCCTTGAATGGAGATATGACAGACGAGTGGGTTGTTTTGAAGGTGGTGGAGCTACCGCATTAGTGATAGCGCTATACAGTAGTGGTGGCGCTACGGCGTATGGTTTGCCTTTTACTGTTTTATTGCGAATTAACACTTCCATATTGTTTTAGATCTGAACAAAATGAACATATTTTCTTTCTCATATATTTCATAAATTTTCTATCAAAGAAAGTAAACAGTTAAGATTAAACAGCACATAGGAAATCATTTGAAAAGGAATAGTGTCCACCAAATTACATTTCCAAACACCATGTGTTTCTTCAAGAAATGTGTCATTATGCAAATATAACCTGCCAAACATCGTCTGTATGAAATAATTAATTGCATCGACAAACAGCATACATGCAACATTATCAAATGATTTTTTCCGACTGCGACTTAACTAGAAGTGTAAGAGTCGTTGTTTCTTTTACATTTTTTTTTTCAAATATCTCGGTGTGTTTGTATGTTTGGGTTAAGTGTCTTTTTCAACATGAACTATTTCACAAACACCTTCTAATACTTATTAATTGAAAAAAAGGAATCAGTCGACTTAATGCTTAATTCATGACAGCGTTCTTTTGCACCAAACGAATGCAATAAGGTGTCAAACTTCTCCATTTCGCCAACATTTTTAAGTATTTCTTCATATTAATTGTCATTATTACAACTGTCTAAGTGTTTCTTGATTTCATTTTGAAAGACTTGTCAAATTTGTGCGCTGTTAGGATGTTATGACACATCTTTTGATGGATGAACAAAATTAAGCCCCGATTTTTTATAGTTTCTTTTAATGTAGACTTCCATGGTGTTCTTGTGTTTAACGGAACTATTCCTTTTGGAGAAAAATGCTTGGCGTGATATTGTTCTTCGTTTGGCTGTTAGGAGAGGCCCACTTTTCCTCTTCCATCTGTAATGGATAAACAACATATGCAGAATTAATCATAGTGATATTTTAATATATAAAAGTTTGTGTGATTAAAACATTAATTGTTCACTAATTGTTCGCATATATGTTTCATTTAAATCTATAATAACCTTTAAGACATGAGAATAAAAAGGCAAAGACAGTCGCAGGAAGAAGCATACCATATTTCTCATGAATAAAACTACTTATTTCTAGTCAAAATTTAACACTTACTATACGCCCAGAGTGCCACCACTACTGTATAGCGCCACCCCTTTAAAGAAATAATTGTTTATTTCTTTTAAGGGAGATTTCATTGTACCCCCCGACAACGAAGTTGTAAGGGGGGAGCGGGGAGGATATACTGCTTTCAGGTTGTCTGTCTTTCCGTCTGTCTGTCTGTCCGTAGACACAATCTTGTGCGCACCATCTGTCCTCATCCCCTTGACACAGTTTAATGAAACTTCACACAAGTGATCGGTAACAACAGTAGTTGCGCATGGGGCATGTTGGGTTCTTTCAGAAAAAAAATTGCAGAGTTACGGGACTTTGTTTTTTTGTTACTATACTATATACATAGACACAGTCTTATGCGCACCATCTCTCCTCATCCCCTTGACACAGTTTAATGAAACTTCACACAAGTGATCAGTAACAACAGTAGTTGTGCATGGGGCATGTTAGGTTCTTTCAAAAAAATTTTTTGCAGAGTTACGGGACTTCGTTTTTTGTTACTATACTATATACATAGACACAATCTTGTGCGCACCATCACTCCTCATCCCCTTAATACAATTTAATGAAACTTCACGCAAGTGATCAGTAACAACAGTAGTTGTGCATGGGGCATGTTAGGTTCTTTCAACAACAAAAAATTGCAGAGTTATGGGACTTTGTTTCTTGTTAACATACTATGTACATACAGTCTGCATATGCAATCTTGTGCGCGCCTAATCTTCCGAACCCTTGCACACAATTTAATGGAACTTCACACAAGTGATCACTACCAACCCTAGTTGTGTATGGTGCATGCTACGTTCTTTTAGATAAATATTCTGCATAGTTATGGGACTTTGTTTTTTGTTACTATACTATATACATACAGTCTATATACATACAGTCCACATAATTATGCAATCTTGTGTGCGTCAAATTGCAATGTACTGTGTCAGTGCATGCGGGTGTACATTCATCACCTTTAGTGATAGCTCTAGTTAGTTCTGATAAGTATCAAACACATTTAGATCATATGCATGCACGATATTATAATGTTCTTATGGGATTTTTAGGCATCGAAATATAGTTGGAATACAAACATCATTGAAAATGTTCAAAGGGCCGAATCAGGTATATCAATTTACATGATATCTTAACAAACTTACAGTCAGCTTTTTACACAGCACTACATTCTCGATTTTTCAAATAAGCGCTGTCAATCAAAATATAAGACAAAATGTAAATTTTACTAACCTGTTTACAATTTGAAACCGGTGATAGCTGCACCACGGAAATGCTGACATCTCCTTTCCTTATCACCACTTTTTGGTGGTGGCGCTAGGGTTTAGTAGCCATGTGATAAGGACTTGAATACGTTTTATGGCTACAACAAGTTATTTTTGTTTGAGAATGAATGATTGACAATTGATCTTTCATTCAGAACTTAATACATTATACTGACTGACAGCAAATGCAAATGCATACAGCTATAGATTTTACCATTGTCATTTTAAATACTGTACTCCTATTGAAATTCATATCACTGATGTTTAAATTTGGGCTGATTTGATGTTTGGCCCCCTTTTAAAATATGAAACAGACACGGCTTTTTATGGGATACATTAGTTAATTATCTTTTCACTGACAATGTAAGTTTGTAAGCAAAGAAAATCTTCAAAGTACAGATAACAATCAAGCAACATGATAGCAGATTCGGTTTGGTAAGCGCGCCTTTTAACAGTTAATGGTACTGTCCAACTTGAAAGAAGGTCAAGTTCATTGTAGAAATTTAGCAGGGTAAGGGTTGATGTGAGGGAATGAAACGTGTAACACTCTTCACTACCCTATGGTCTTATTTCTGATATATTATATATCATTTACCTGAGAATTAACACTTGCTTGACAAAGTCGACGCACATTGACCTGATTTTGCTTCAAGTTTACTTCAAGTTCACAAAAATATATTTTTTTTATTCTAGAAAAGAGTACCAGACTGGAGAATTACTCTGGTTTAAGTTATTTTGAACTGTATTGTAGAAATCAAAACTAATTCAAATATGTAACAAACACAAACATGAAACATGCAATATATTATCCCCTTTGGTATATGCAATATATTGACTTTTGTGTCGGTGCGACGTTAATCCCCCCACCCCCAGCCCAACAAATTAAAAGAAGATGCAATATATTACTCCCTATGGCATGTCTGTTCAATCTGATAGCTTTGAGATGTATATATTGTATATAGAAATTTACAAATGTGTTAATGTTTTATTCTCATTTAAATAAACAGCCATGTTTGACAGGCTAACCAAAGTATGTCAATATCTGTATTTTTCACTGTTTTAGTGCTCTCACTTTGATGATACTATAATCTATCTACTGTTATTGGCCAGATGATTTCTTTTACCCTAGTTTAGCAAGAAAATGTGCTGAATTTACATAGTTACTTGTACTAACTACTGGGGAGACAAATATCACTCCGACGATTCGCACAATATTGGCGTAATGCGACAAAGTATCACAATATACGCCCGTCACAGGAAGTTACTGAGCAGATCAGATCAGTTGTTGATTTTCTCGATTTCGACTAATTCAAGCGCCATAATCTCAAACAAACTCTAACCACCTGGTTATCTAATTTAGTCAAGATAAAGTGCCCATAAACATCCTTTCAAAGTTTAGTGAAAATTTTATAAGAAGTGCTTCAGTTGTTAAATGCACACTGTCAATTTTTACAATTCAAATGTATTCATGGGCCATAACTCATGAGTGATTGAGAGTATTTGGCTGGTTATCGATATTATCCGAGATATCATGCTCACTGATATGGTGACCATCGGATAAGAACTTCTGAAGTAAGAGAGCGAATACTGTCAATATTTGCAATATCTTATGTTTTGAGGGCTGTAACTTCACAGAGTCTTGGACAACCCTGCTTATTATTGAACTTGGCCGAAATTTTATACCCATTAACACTGCAGTCCAGTTTGATGAACATTGCACAAGAACTTCCAAGTTAGAGAGCGGACACTGTAAAATGATCGCATCTTTTAGTAGTTAAAGGAGGAATATAACTCCACAGTGTAATGGTCACTCATTCATTAAATGTATCTCCTCCCTCCTGCACCGCACTAGCGTATAGCGTGCATATTCTAAGAATGTATACATGCCTTATTATATTGTAAATCTAAAATTGATCTATACTTATATCATCCGAAGTATATAAATGTAGTATCAAACAATCCCGTCTTGGGTCAGTCATTTAAAATACAAAGCCCTTTAAGTGTCCGAAATGTTCATACATAGTTAGAACATTACATTGGTGACGAGGATAAAGCGTGCTTTTCGGTGAATTACGGACTACAATTCGTAAATTTAGATCAGTGCAACAAAACAGTAGATATTTATGAACAAATAAATTATGGCAAGCATACCGGAATTTCCGACATTTGAAGTATCCAGTGATGAACAGTCTGCAAGTGTTAGATAGCACAAATATGTGGCAAAATTAGAGAATTTATTTGAGACAGAAATAAAAGAAAAAAATGCATTGTTATTATACTACTCCGGAGATGAGGTATTTGAAATATACGAGACTCTTATCCTTGGAAATACTGACGACAATTACACAGAAACAAAATCCGCGCTTCACGACTATTTCATGCCGAATAAGAATAAAGAATTTAAACGATTTGAGTTCAGAAATCTAAAACAAAATCAAGGCGAAACAATAGATATGTACGTCACGAAATTACGACAGAATGCGGAACATTGTGAATTCAGTGACACGGACGGTGAAATTAAAAGCCAAATAATACAAGGATGCGTATCAAAAAAGATAAGAATTACGTGCTTGGAAAAAAGAAAGGGAATTGAAAGATATTTTAATTTTAGCTAGAAGTATGGAAATGGCGGAAAAACAAGCACACGTAATGGACAAACATGAAAGTCTTCCAGTAAACAAAATTAAGAGACGTCATTCCCAGCGACGGAAACTGTCAGAAAGAAAAATAGAAGTGTAGAAACTGCGGAGGAACTTATCCACATGCGAGAAAATGTCCAGCCCTTGGCGCATACTGTCATAAAAGAAACCATTTGAGCCATGCCATGGGAAAACCAACATAGTGGGTTTGCGACCAGCATGGATCCAGACCAGCCTGCGCATCCGCGCAGTCTGGTCAGGCTCCATGCTGTTCGCTAACAGTTTCTCCAATTCCAATAGGCTTTAAAAGCGAACAGCATGGAGCCTGACCAGACTGCGCGGATGCGCAGGCTGGTCTGGATCCATGCTGGTCGCATACCCACTATGTTGGTTTTCTCATGGCACGGCTCATTTCATTGCGGTATGTCGGAAACGACTGAATTCGAAAGGACAACTGCACGAAGTATTCGAAAATAACGGCTATGAACCCATCAGTAAAAATGAATCTAGTTCTGAAACGGATGTGACCTTTAGACTTAGTGCTATGAAGAAAGTCTCAAACAAAAAAGTGCCAAAAGTAAACTTAAAAGTGAATGATGTTGATGTGACTTTCCTTGTTGACACAGGAAGTAGTTTGAATATTCTCGACGAGTCATTATTCGACAAAATGAAACCAAAGCCAAAAGTCCAAAAAACCAAAACAAAAGCATACGCATTCGGTCAAAACAAACCATTGCCTATAAAAGGGAAATATGTTTGCGTCATAGCATCGGGTCCTAAATTCGCAACAACGACTTTCACGTTGTTAACGGGACATCGGAAAATTTGATAAGCTATGAAACCGCAGTTGAGCTTGAGATACAAGTCATACAGACAATATCGGGTAAAAACGAGAAATACAAACCAGTGTTTAATGGGCTTGGGAAATAAAAAGATAAACAAATCAAATTTCATATAGACGAAAGTGTAGAACCTACCGCCCAGCCAGCTAGACGGATTCCGTTGCACGTCCGTGATAAAGTTGCACAAGAGCCCGAGGAACGTGAACAATTCGACGTTATAGAAAAGGCCGCAGGTACGACGCCCTGGGTCTAGAATTCGGACGTTGCTCAGAAACCGAAGTCTCCGAATGAAGTCAGAATTTGTGCAGATATGAGAAAAGCTAATTAAGCACAGAAGCGTGAAAGACATGTCCTGCTCACAGTGGATGACAAAATCATGGAACTTAATGGCTCTACCGTGTTTTCAAAGATGGACCTTTACAAAGGGTTCCATCAGCTCGAACGTTCCGAGAAATCCCGAAATATGACCGTGTCCGCAAGTCATGTTGGACTCTGGGGGTACAAATGGTTAAATTTCGGTGTAAGCGTAGCCCCAGAAATTTTCCAAAATTTTCCAGAATGAAATACGGAAAGTTATTAACAGATCAAAATGGTGCACTGAACATTTCAGATGTACATATTCATTCATTGGAAAACACAAACAGAACATAACACAAACTTAGAAGCACTTCTGCAACGGCTGCAAGGCAGAAATCTGACACTCAACAAAGCAAAATGTGAGTTCGGAAAAAGCAAAATAAAATTCTTCAGATGTATGTTTTCTGAATCGGGGATATCACCAGATCCTGAGAAAATTACTGCTATCAAGAACGCCGAAAAGCCGAAAAATCAGGGCGAGGTCCGCTCCTTCCTTGGAATGACAAATTACGCGTCAAGATTTATTGAAAACTACTCTACAATCTCAGAACACGTCAGACGCTTAACAAACTTGGTGTATCTGCGATTTTCGTTCAAGAAAATCGAATCGTCTCATATGGAAGTAGGTCACTTACTCCCGTAGAGCAACGCTACAGCCAAACAGAACATGAGGCATTAGCTTGTGTTTTTGAGTGCCAGCATTTCCATCTATACTTGTTTGGAAAAGAGTTTACATTAATCCGTGATCATCGTTGTTTAGAATCAATTTTCAATAACACCAAGCAAATTCAAATTCAATTGAATTTGCTTGGTGTTATTGAAAACTGGCAACTTACAATTTCAAAGTGAAATATTGCGCTGGAAGTCAATGATCTCAGACTACTGCTCCAGACATCCAGTTAAAGAGCAGCCATTTGAAAGCTTTGCTGAAGATTACATCAGGTTTATATTGCTCACACGTCCGTGCCAAGTTCATTAACTATGTCTGACATCGCAACTGCCACTCAGAAAGACTGTGTTATTAAGTGCGTAATGGACGCGTTACCAAATAACAGTTGGTCGAAACAGTTATGTTACTAAGATGACAGCTTCAGAAGTTATCAAACTGAGCGAACGGCTAACTGTCGTGTCACTCGACGAATGAAATGCTTAATTGCGCGGCACGCGACTGCGTATTCCTGATTCACTGTAAAAACTACCTACCGTGCATGTCCACTTCGCCTACAATCCAATCCGTTACCAAGAAAACCTCGGGATGAAATCTCCGTGGATTTTTGTGGACCATTTCCGTCAGGCGAATATTTTATGGTAGTCATATGTAACTATAGCAGATATCTTGTGGTAGAAAAACTCCATAGTCTTTCTGCGAAAACAGTAATTCCACATCTTGAGAAATTATTCAGTTTGTTCTCTATCCCAAGTGTCGTGAAAACTGACAATGGTTCGCCATTCAACAGTCAAACCTTCTCGGACTTTGCATATCGTTTCGGATTTAAACATAGAAAAATAACACCACTCCATCCGATGGCAAACGGTACAGTGGAAGCATTTATGAAGCCTTTAGTAAAAACCATGAAAACCGCATGAGCATCAGTAAAGAATTTTAAAACTGAAATCAGTAGTTTCCTCATAAACATACGAGTACCCCGCATCCTAGACTGGCTCCCGTCCCTATGTTTGTTCTTACTTACATATATAAATTTTCTTCATTAAGAGGGAAGTAACTCCAGAAGGTTGTTTCTACATTGACATTTTTTATTGCCCCTAGCTCCAAACATAGGAGGTTCAGCCATCAGATAAAATTGTGCTATTTTAGAGGTTTAAAATTTTCTAATAAAATGTTTCCTTTATTTATAAAAAAAAATAACCATGCAGCCAGGGAGCCAGGCTACCCGCATCCAAGCACAGGACTTTCTCCGTATGAACTCAAGTTCAACAGAAAGATGAAAACAAAACTTCCTCAGTTTTCTGTTTTCAGAAAGGATAAATATGTAAGAGAAAGAAACACTAAAGCAAAAATGAAAAATAAACGTTGTGCCAACATCCGACCGAAAACGAAGTATTTAACACAAAGTATTTGTGAAACAATATATAAGGAATAAACGTGACATACCGTTCAGTTCCTCAGTCGGTAAAGTAATATCGAGAAAAGGCTCTATGGTCACAGTTCAGCACAATGATCGGACAATTACCCGTGACATATCCCATTTCAAACCTGTAAACTCATTTGATGACACTGACCAGCGTATTTCGAAATTACCATTCTTGGTAGTTTTTCCCAGTACTAGTTCGGACTGCAGTTTATGCTAGTATATTTTGGCGCTTTTTGTCACGTGAATTTCGTGAAATATTTCGGCGTATATAAGAGTGAATTGGTAGTGTTCTCACCACTCAATGTTTATGATTAGCAGCAAACAGTCTGTACGTATGAACGATTCAGAAAATACAAACGAGGATTCGTTAAGCAGACAGATGGTGGAAGAACTGAATGACTTCAACGAAACATTCTATGAATAGAAGCGGGATTTTAGAGAGGATTCGGAGAAGGCTGCAGTACGCGCCAGGAGAAAGGAATACGAACAAACTGAGGTTGATAACGATTCAGATGACGACAGAAAAATCTACAGAGCTGAAGATTAAAGAATCAGGCACAGTCGTCTGTCAGTAGTGTCGGTCCTGTGGACATTTCTGTAAGTCATTTCAATTTTCATAAAGTTGAAATCGCCCCTTAGATTACTACACTGTATACCTTATCATCGATGTTATGTAAACGAAAGTTCGTTTATCCGCACGTTAAATTCATGAAAACATTTACTACACAGGTTTAGAGCAGAGATCACGCAATTTGTTCTTGTAAAATCTTTATTAATCGTAAACAAATATGTTACGGCGGATTCATTACATTCTTGATTGAAACAAGTTCTTTTTATATAAAGCTTGTTGTATTCACATGAATTTAAATGCTATTTGGAATGTTCTTTTAGTCTTTTCGAAGCTTACGGTGCACAGGTGCAGCCAGAGCTCCGATGGCGATACTACAAACCGGAACTATAGATATCGTCTGATATACGTGTGATAACGTGGAGATGCGCAGCCTGACAAGCCAAAATCCACACTAACAAAGCCTGAATCTGAAAACAACAGACGAACGACTGCATCATTGAGAAGATGAAAAGTATTGGCTTTTATTCATAATTTATTATGCAGACGTTAATTGTCGAGCAGATTTCTGCGAATCTATGGAAAGATGTGTTTTTCCGTAGCTGAAAACTCAATGAAAGGCAGACTGAAAAAGTCTTTTACTTGTTGGAAAAACATTATTTATGCCGATACAGATATACTTTCTGTTATTCAAGATGGATATTATGTTATTCTTTTTATAGAAAAGCCGCCGTCATTTGTTTTAAAAAATAACAGATCTGCTCTAGAAAGTTGAGTGATTTCGTTTTTCTGCTGTTAAAGATCTTGTAAAATGAATTGTGTGTACAAACCTTAAAATGTGAGTCCTTTGTCGGTTGCAATTAATAAGTCATCTTAAAGGAAAGTTTGATTCTAGATTTAAGTTTATTAAATACTTATGTAAGAGTGAAAAGGTGAAATTTTAGGGCCACAAAGTTGCTCTGGAGTACCAAGTTCCTATTGGTCACATATTCAAGTTTGACCTTTAGAGCGGATACCATCATTTTTCAATAAACTTGTTCATTACATGCATTTTGGTGTCTCATGGTCATTGACAATTCTGTTAAATACTTTATATTTTCAGTTTTGCTTTATGGTTTATGTTAGGTTTTATTATCAGTTCAGTATCTTGAATGGCTTGGATTGAACTGGGATCTTAAGTTAATTTTTAAGAATCCCGTTCAGACGTATTCTAACTAGTTATTCTCATTCTACTGCTAGGAAATTGGTAAAATTAGCTGGAAAGATGATACAAGTTCTTGGAAATGTTTGTTTACTTCAAACAAAGGTTTTTTTTATAGATATATAGAGTGAGTTGGGTTTTACGGCGAATCGACACAAAATGGTCATATATCGCCGAAGATATATAGAAGCTCTGGTCCGAGAGCTCACGGACTTTTATTGCAACAGTTGAGGCCAAAAGAAGTTTATATATTTTTGGAAACAATATTTCATATCCTGCATGAAAACCCATTTCTTAAGTGTCAAAGCCGTGCCTATCTATATTTTGTTCACTTATGTTTGTGATAGGGGAGGTAAAACTCACTTGTAAAAATATGAGGGGGTAGGGTAAAGTTTATGTCTACCAGTTGTTTCACTGATTAATTAAAGTAACTATTTGATTGTCAGTAAATGCATATATGTCCAACAATGACAGCAATAAGAATTTCATCAAAAAGGACTGAGGGGCAAACTGGATATTCAAGGTCAAAGGTCAGATTTATGTAAAAGTCACAAAAATTGGCATATTTGAAATTCATTTTTATCCTTAAAAAATAGTTTGTTATCATAAGTCATCCATATTTATTTATGTAATGTGTGTATATCAGCCAAAATTAGAAACGCACATTGTATAGCAAAAAGTCAAGGACAACCCTAATAATTGAAGGTCAAAGTTCATTTTGATGCAAAAATGTGAAAAGAATTACCTAAACTTTTTCTAATCTGTTTAATATGTTTTCACATTATTAGTCACTGAAGTTAATTCGTTTTGATGTTTGTATGTCAGGCAAAGTCAGCAGTGCAAATGTAACCCTAAAAATGCCAAGAGAAAAGCTATTATCAAGGGTCAAAGGTCAAATTTGTGTAAAAATCGCATGAATAGCTTGCTGTTTGAAAAATAACAGATATGTTTTAATCATTATAAGTAATTGCTCGTAATTTATTTCAATGTATATATGTCTCACAATGTCAGTAATAAAGATATCGTCTAAAATCAGACAAGTTCAAATGTAATATTAAGGGTCAAAGATTATTTTCAAGTAAAAGAATGAAAAAAATAGCTCTTTAACTTTTCTCTTTGTTAATAATATCTTGTCGATATTAGTCAATGATATCAGTTCATTTTAATGTATAAATGTATGGCCATGTATGGTATGCACATATAATTTCAAAACATTCGAGTTCACTCATAATATGAAAGGTCAAAGGTCAAAAAGTATGTAAAATGTTGCAATAATATCACCTATTTGTAATATATTTTATTGTTTTAAAGTATTTGTTTTGTCATTTCAGTAACTGATCGTTGTTCATTTTACTGTATATATGTCAGACGATGTCATGGAAGAGAAAATATGTCAAGGTCAAACCTGGTATTAAAGATAAGGGGTAATTTTGTGTAAAAGATCAAAATGCAGCATACTTAATACTATTTTTCAAAAATAGCTTGTTGTTATGATTCACTTTTAGCAATTTGTTTTAATGTATACATGTCAACCAATGTCAGCAATGTAGGTTTTATCCTAATAAGTCAAAGCCGGCCCTTTTTATCCAAGGTCAAAGGTCAACTTTGTGTGAAAATTCGCAAAAAAAACCCCAGCATTTTGCAATGATTTTTCTTCATTGTTTTAGGTATTTTTGTCAACACTAGTAACTGATCATTATTCACTTTAAAGTATATATAACAGATGATATCATTCTTCCTTGATTATGAAAAATTAGTCAAGGTCAAACCCGATATTAAAGGTCAAAGGAGAGGGTCTTCAAGAAACTTGCCATTATGAAAAAAAGGCTTTAACAAGTTGGGGAGCAAATGAATAGATTCTACGTTAAGTCTACACAGGCACCGTACGGCCCATAGCATAGTACGCATCCACCTCATGAGTAACTTCTTCCAAAATCAGTACAGATAAACAGGACAAGGTTCAAAATTCAGGCCTGAGGATAATTCTCAAAGCAATGAAAACAACTCAAATAGAAAAAATGGAAAATACAGCCAACCTTGAGCCATTAGAAATAAGACGAGAGTACAAAGCCCTTGTGCAGGCGGAGAAAGCAAAGAGACTACCATCATGCCCACTCCACTCAAAACTCGAGAGCAGAACTGAGAACAGACTGAAACGACAGAGTCTCAACGATATCGTCAAAGGACTGCAGAAAGGAAAGACAGCAGCACTAGACAAAGAGGCTTGTACCCGATGAATGGGTTCCCAGACAATGTGCTCCAAAGATCAGATTGGAGGTACCAGGAGTAGAAGAAAAGGGAAAATTACATCAGGTCCACCAACAATCTTTTACGCTAGAAATAATCAATGGCCGCTATGCAGAACACTCTTGGATCCAAGCATATACCGATGCAGCAGTTCATAATGCTGCAAGTGGTGCCTACATCAAATTTCCAGAACAACATATAGATAGGCATTGCTTTGACACTAGATGCGGCAGTGAATTTCACGGCTTCTGCATGTCGCTGGCATCTCCCTAAAGCTTGGTCTCATTTGGGATGTCTATGGGTAAAACTGTCTGGCGTACTTCTTCCAGACAGAAACCGCTCTGCAAGATGTGGAATGGTTTTTGTTGCTCTGATCCGCACTGGCATGAATGTGTCTTTGCAACACCCCGCTTCTTCATATGTTTTCACAGTGTCAAGTGCGCTGACGGAGGATAGTTGTTTGACTGTGCGTTATTAGCTTGTGCAGACTGTCATGATTTGGCAGGTAGCCTCCATCATTTATGTTCTTCCATTCTGACGAAAATCTGTTCTTCTGCAGAATCTGAGATTCTTTGTATAAAGTTGGAGGTTTGGAACTGTATTTGCTTGGTTGCTTCCTTTGCAAGTTTGTCCGCAGCTTCATCTCCGGCTATGCCCATATTTCAAGCAGCTGCCTCGTTAAGATGTCTGATGGACCTGCTGAGAGAGTCTCAAGAGTTCACTTGGATCAGATCGGATTGGAGGTACCAGGAGTAGAAGAAAAGGGAGAACAACATCAGGCCCACCAACAATCTTTTACGCTAGAAATGATCAATGACCGCTATCATCAAGCAGAATGCTGGAAGTGGTGCCTACATCAAATTTTGTCTCACTCTCTCACCCAGTCGACAAGAGATTCTCAGACTTTAGAGCCGAGACGCAAGCCCCATTTCGGCCACACCCCAACTGTATGAGCGAGGAGAAGATGGACAAAATATTGTTTTCCTGAGAGACTCCAAGTGAGCTCTTCAGACTCTCTCATCAGGTCCATCAGACATTTAACGAGACAGCTGCTGAAAATGTGGGCATAGCCGGAGATGAAGCTGCGGACAAACTTGCAAAGGAAGCAACCAAGCAAATACAGTTCCAAACCTCCAACTTTATACAGAGAATCTCAGATTCTGCAGAAGAACAGATTTTCGTCAGAATGGAAGAACATAAATGATGGAGGCTACCTGCCAAATCATGACAGTCTGCACAAGCTAATCACGCACAGTCAAACAACTATCCTCCGTCAGCGCACTTGACACTGTGGCCTGAGAAAACATATGAAGAAGCGGGGTGTTGCAAAGACACCAAAATGCCAGTGCGGATCAGAGGACCAAATACCATTCTACATCTTGCAGAGCGGTTTCTGTCTGGAAGAAGTACGCCAGACAGTTTTACCCATAGACATCCCAAATGAGACCAAGCTTTGGGGAGATGCCAGCGACATGCAGAAGCCGTGAAATTCACTGCCACATCTAGTGTCAAAGCAATGCCTATCTATATGTTGTTCTGGAAATTTGATGTAGGCACCACTTGCAGCATTATGAACTGCTTTTTCCACTGCTCCATCGGTATATGCTTGGATCCAAGAGTGTTCTGGATAGAGGTCATTGAACATTTCTAGCGCAAAAGATTGTTGGTGGGCCTGATGTTGTTTACCCTTTTCTTCTACTCCTGGTACCTTTAACCTGATCTTTGAAGCACATTGTCTAGGAACCCTTCATCGGGTACAAACCTCTGTGTCTAGTGTTGCTGTCTTTCCTTTCTGCAGTTCTTTGACGACATCGTTGAGACTCTGTCGTTTCAGTCTGTTCTTAGTTCTGCTCTCGAGTTTTGAGTGGAGTGGGCATGATGGTAGTCTCTTTGCTTTCTCCGCCTACACAAGGGCTTTTTACTCTCGTCTTATCTCTAATGGCTCAAGGTTGGCTGTATTTTCCATTTTTTTCTATTTGAGTTGTTTTCATTGCTTTGAGAATTATCCTCAGGCCTGAATTTTGAACCTTGTCCTGTTTATCTGTACTGGTTTTGGAAGAAGTTACTCATGAGGTGGATGCGTACTATGCTATGGGCCGTACGGTGCCTGTGTAGACTTAACGTAGAATCTATTCATTTGCTCCCCAACTTGTTAAAGCCTTTTTTTCATAATGGCGAGTTTCTTGAAGACCCTCTCATTTGACCTTTAATGTCGGGTTTGACCTTGACTAATTTTTCATAATTAAGGAAGAATGATATCATCTGTTATATATACTTTAAAGTGAATAATGATCAGTTACTAGTGTTGACAAAAATACCTAAAACAATGAAGAAAAATCATTGCAAAATGCTGGGTTTTTTTTGCGAATTTTCACACAAAGTTGACCTTTGACCTTGGATAAAAAGGGCCGGCTTTGACTTATTAGGATAAAACCTACATTGCTGACCTTGGTTGACATATATACATTAAAACAAATTGCTAAAAGTGAATTTTAACAACAAGCTATTTTTGAAAAAAAGTAATGAGTAAGTATGCTGCATTTTGATCTTTTACACAAAATTACCCCTTATCTTTAATACCAGGTTTGACCTTGACATATTTTCTCTTCCATGACATCGTCTGACATATATACAGTAAAATGAACAACGATCAGTTACTGAAATGACAAAACAAATACTTTTAAACAATAAAAATATATTACAAATAGGTGATATTATTGCAACATTTTACTCACTTTTTGACCTTTGACCTTTCATATTATGATTGAACTCGAATGTTTTGAAATTATATGTGCATACCAGACATGGCCTAACATTTATACATTAAAATGAACTGATATCATTGACCAATATCGGCAAGATATTGTTAACAAAGAGAAAAGTTAAAGAGCTATTTTTTTCATTCTTTTACTTGAAAATGACCTTTGACCCTTAATAATACATTTGAACTTGTCTGATTTTAGACGATATCTTTATTACTGACATTGTGAGACATATATACATTGAAATAAATTACGAGCAATTACTTATAATGATTAAAACATATCTGTTATTTTTCAAACAGCAAGCTATTCATGCAATTTTTCACACAAATTTGACCTTTGTCCCTTGATAATAGCTTTACTCTTGGCATTTTTAAGGTTACATTTGCACTGCTGACTTTGCCTGACATACAAACATCAAAACGAATTAACTTCAGTGACTAATAATGTGAAAACATATTAAACAGATTAGAAAAAGTTAAGGTAATACTTTTTACATTTTTGCATCAAAATGAACTTTGACTTTCAATTATTAGGGTTGACCTTGACTTTTTGCTATAAAATTTGCGTTTCTAATTTTGGCTGATATACACACATTACATAAATAAAAATGGGTGACTTATGATAACAAACTATTTTTTTAAGAATAAAAATGAATTTCAAATATGCCAATTTTTGTGATTTTTACATAAATCTGACCTTTGACCTTGAATATCCAGTTTGCCCTTCAGTCCTTTTTGATGAATTTCTTATTGCTGTCATTGTTGAACATATATACATTTACTGACAATCAAATAGTTACTTTAATCAATCAGTGAAACAACTGGTAGACATAAACTTTACCCTACCCCCTAATATTTTTACAAGTGAGTTTTACCTCCCCTATCACAAACATATGTGAACAAAATATAGATAGGCACGGCTTTGACACTTAAGAAATGGGTTTTCATGCAGGATATGAAATATTGTTTCCAAATATGTATAAACTTCTTTTGGCCTCAGTTGTTGCAATAAAAGTCCGTGAGCTCTCGGACCACTCGTTGTTATTGGGATATGACAATGAATATCATTGACTGTTTAAATACTCTTAAAGTTTTGCAATATAAGCTTTCTTATATAAGCTGACATAAGTAGGTGCCGGAAGTACTCCTGTACTCTGACGCTTCAGCTGCAGCTGGGTCTGCTTATATCGAAAATAAAGGTATTGTTGTGACAGTCCATAAAGCTTGGTCAGAGTTTGAAATAGCTCAAATATCCAGACATATTAAATTATTCAATTTAAGAAGAGGGGAAGAAAGTTTTTTGGACTAAGGACAATTATGTAGTCAGTATTATCGACAAAGGTAGTACACGAAATGGCTTTCCATATCTTCTCAATTTGTGCTTTTTCTTGCATATCTTGAGAAACAGAATGCTTCAGAAGAGACAAGAACAACGTAGCTGATGAACATAGAAGGAATTTTAGATTATGACGATTATGGGGTTTCTGTAGATTTGTTTAATATGTTGGTGAATTGTACGGTCCATATGATATTGACCGTTTTACTAGTGATTACAATAAAAAACTGCCTCGATACAATTCCAGATTTTGGACATCAGACACGGAGGCTTTGCACGCCTGTTCCGTTTCTTGGAAAACTGAAAACAGTTAGTTAGTTCCGCAGGTATTTCTAGCCCTCGGTATGCTGCCATTTATATACCTTATTCCTGCTTTTACAGTTTCTTCTTTGCCTAGTTGAAGGTAATTGAGATCAGAGAATAATTGATGTACTCACAGCTTAAGGGTGAGTAATTGCAATTATTCTGCGAAGTCTTATATATCGCCAGAATTCGGTGATAATGACCTTCTCAGGAACAATTACGAACTTCTTAATGAATCTTTATCTGAATATCTGAAGCTTAATGATTTGACATTGACATTTATTTCGTTCTGGGCAACGATTCTAATCGTATGAGAAGGAATACAATAATATGCAAAACAAAGAATAAAAAAGGAAACTGATCGGAGATCGTTTAATCGGCAAGTTGATATGTATTTTCCTTGAAGTTTAATGTTCTTCTTTTGTTAAGAAATGAAATATTTTTTTCGGTATTCATGCGAAATGAACGACAGAATAGGATCGCTTAATCCAAGAATCGCGTGATTCATGTTTACTTTGCCGATCCTATTCTGTCGTTCATTTCGCATGAAAACCGAAAAAAATGCTTCATTTCTTATATTTACGTTATATTTCCATTCTATTTGTAAACAAGATTATACTATAAAATGCACACATTTTTTTTTTTTTGCATTTAACATTAAATCAGCTTCCTGGCCATTCTGTTCACCAGACTGGATAACTACGACGTCATCTAAGGAACATTCTCCTTGCCTATACGCGGACGCCGTCAAAACAGCGGCCGACTATCACTAGGAACAGTTGACGTAACTTTGTCGCCTTTCCTTTTCTGTTCATACGAAATGAACATCATTACTTTCAATGGAAATGAATAGGACAAATGTAAATATTTTGTGTTATAAGCTTCACATTATATTTTGTTCTTAGAAAATACTATTATTATAAGATTTTAAATCTGAAGATAGGATGGATGTAATGGTCACTCATTCATGAAATGTACTTCCTCCCTCCTGCATCGCACTAGCGTATAGCGTGCCTGTTCTAAGAATGTATACTTCTGTATTATACTGTAAATCAGGTAACTTGTATTATCCATAGTGAATAACAATCCCCTCTTAGGCCAGTCATTTAAAATACAAATCGGTTTAAGGGTCCGACATGTTCATACATAATTAGAACATTACAAACAGTCTCGGACAATCTGGACAATTTGGCTGGTTACCGCACTCTGCCGAGATATTTTGCCAATAAACATTGTGGTCAAGTTTTGTGAATATTGGGTAAGAACTGCCATTATTGTATAATTTGAGAAAAAAATATAAATTGATACGCATGTTTTATACATTAGAATGTTTAAAATTAAATTTACTATCGGAGTCAAATGGGTATTAAAATATTATGATTGTCTCAATATTTTTGTTGATTTCATCGGAAAAGCGTGTTTATAAATGCGTTTTAAGCATAATAATTTTGAACTTACTAGATAAAAAAGATCATCATTGAAAATGCCATAAAAATATCTCTCTGTAGATTCAACACAATTCATAAAAGTTTGATTCGCCGCGTTGTTCGTGAAGGATTGCTGTATGTTGCGTGTCGTGTTGTTACTTTGTCGTTGTGTCTATATATTAAGTTTATAACTCACGCTGCAATTTCTTAAAGGTACAAGGCTCTGTCATGTTAATGTAGGCATGGTTATTCCTATTCCTCTTTCGATAATTAACACTAAACTTATTACACATTACGCACGTCTGGAATAAACAGTGTCTTATATTTTTACTTTTATACTTTCAAATTTGTTACAAATGTCACCTAAAAATAAGACAGAAACTGGCCTTTGAAGCAAGGTGACTTGCATTTTAAAGTATCCTTGCTCTATCATCTCAATGTAGGTTTCTGTTAGGCTTACCTTTAGCAATATCAGAACAATGGTCTTTCTTCAGAGGTGGCTGATGCACAACATTTACTGCTAGTCCTTCAAAAATACCTGTTGATCAGTATATGATGACTGTATATAGTGGTAGAGGTGCTTCCAGTAGTGAACTGTTTGGTCAATATTCATTGCTGCGTATTCAGAAGCTGTTCTCCTAAGGAGGAGGTGAAGAAAACAACAACAACAATACACTCTGAGTAAATACACCAACGTAGGCGTCAACATATAACACATGGGTTATAATTTTCTTGTTCCTTCTAAACTGTGAGTTTCACTCCTCTAGGCGAGATAAAATGATGTTTGTTGTGTTCATTCATTGTACATCTTAGTCCCTCCTCATCAGAAGTATCATACAGAGCCCACAATTTATCAGAACAATGGTCTTGATAACATCTTAGCTAAGTTTGAAACTCAGTCATTTCAGATGAATAACTACGAAAGTCTGAATTTAAGCACAACCTTGTGTATGCAAACTATTTAATTCCATATACCGGAACTTGGAGGTCAATTTCACATATGGGTCATCATCAGTGAATAATTAGGTTACTGAATACAACAATAAAAATATCCTGCTCACACTTCAAAGGCAATGTTTTCTCCTCAACATTCATGAAACCCAATCAGACTGTCTGTATGCCTAGGGTCTACAACAAAAACACTAGTATCGTTATATCATCTCATGTTTTAATATGCGGAGTTTCCTTTTGCTGCATCTTGCAGCAACTTTTGTACTTGTATGAAAAAAAGAAGGGGGGAACAGACGAATTGATAAATCGTGGATAAATTAGTATTATATAGAAAACGCAGCACACAGGGCGCAAAGTTCATCCTCTACAGCGATCTGACCAGAGAGATAGAGTGAGATAAAGTCCACAAAACAGATAGAGAGAAATCCTTTTTAGATACATGCCTGTCCGGCTAACTTAGCCTAGCTCATTGCGAATAGACAATCTGGTTCTTTAACGTGCCCGATGTATAGCACCGATACACGCGAAGTCGTCTTTCCTCTTAGTTAGGTGGGAGACACTCAAGATCATCTCAGATATTTCCAGTGGCTGGATCGGGATTCGAACCCAGACCCCTGGATTGACAGTCAAGCGTGTTACCACTAGACCACCGGCCAACCTTATTAAGTCAAATGTGTACATGGTCTTCTTATTTCTATATAGAAAATCTTACTACTATTAATTATCGGCTGAAGGAATATTTTTCGGATTGGTTGAAAAATGTCGCGAAACGTCGTACATAGAAGTGCGGTCGCAATGATTAATAGTATTTTAAATTTGTCAGTTAAGGTGTTTTGCATGAATTCTTTCGTCAATGACAGACAATGTCTACATCAGTACAAAAACATACAACACTTATTCTGTAAGGAGCAGACGACGCAGAGCAAATTGAAAATGTAACTTCAACTTAATTTTAAAAGGTACAAATGTTAATTATATATCATCACCAAACTATAAACGATCATTTTAGATATTCAGATGAAAAAAATCGTCGTTTTTTAGAGAAAAAATATACATTTTTGAACTTGTATTTATTCCTTTAACCTTTTACTGATGCATAAGTAGTGTATGGCTAGAATTATGTCCATAAGACACTGAAGCCCCAACATACTGCGTCATCCACTAAATAGCAAAGTGTATAGTACAGACCATTTTCACATGAAGGATGTTCGGCTAAAATTTTGAAGTAAATTCATAAGGTTGTTCATCTGAGCAACTTTGAATCCATTCATTCAAAAAGTATACGAAGAATTGAACACACAAAATTTCTTCACTATGACCAAATTGTGATATTAAGAAAGGACCACAAGAAAAATAGCCACAGAATAAAGTTCATATTTTATGGTCATCTTCACATCAATAAATATACAGAAGGTATACAGAGTATATCTAGAACAGTCTGCCAGTGCACTGGTCAAAAATTAAAATACTTAGTAAATCAAGCGGGTCTGCCACCCTGTAAATTACATATTAGTGTACAAATAAAGATGAAAAGTAAGGGTAGATTTCCAGAAACCATATAGAAACAAAAACACAGCCATAAAGCCATGCATTGCAAAGTATGCCCGCAGCAAATAGAAACTGTAACGGTAAAATATAGCAGACGGTTTAAACAATCCAACAAGTATATTTTAAGTATATGCAAAATACAAGAATGGTTAAGAGGTAGATAAAAGGATGGGGTGTTTGGGAAAGTAGAAAATTCAACAGGGAAAGCCACGCTCCAAAAACACAATCTCAATACACCGCAATCACAGCGGCGCAAACATGCACGCACACAAGAGAGAGACACACAAACACAGAGCTAGAGAGCAAGAGAGAGAGAGAGAGAGAGAGGGGGGGGGGGAGAGAGAGAGAGAGACATTATACGTTATACGAAAGTTGAAAATAGCTACTCCGCCTTGAACGGTCAGTAACCTATATATGAAGGAAACTGGGACTTTAAACGCGTTAAGGGCAAGCCAACCTCGCTCTTACCCTATTTTAAATAAGTTAGACAAGACAGTGTAAATAAAATAACTCCCCGCTGAGAAAGGCTCTAACATAAGTGACAAAGTACCTGATTATATAAAGTAAAACATATAAATAGGGTCAAGCTAAGGTATAATTACACAAATGTTTTTTGTTGTTGTTTTTTTTTTTTTGTTGGGTTTAACGTCGCACTGACACAAGTATAGGTCATATGGCTACTTTCCAGCTTTGATGGTGGAGGAAAACCACAAGTGCCCCTCAGTACATTATTTCATCAAGAGCGGGCACCTGTGTAGAATCACCGACCTTCCATAAGCCAGCTGGATGGCTTCGTCACATGAAAAATTCAACTCCCCGAGTCAAGCTCGAACCCACATCGGTGAGAGGCACTTGATTCCATGTCAGCGACCTTAACAACTTAGTCAAAGAGGCCCCTTATTACAGCAATGTACTCAGCAACTTGTCTGAAGTCAAGAGTACCAAGAGCTTAACTTTTAAGGGCAAGACTAAGCAAGCAGCATGGCAATATTCCACTCTCTCCGTCCTTTTTTTTGTAGGATTTAGGAGAAAAACATCACGGATTCTCATATTTTATTAGTCGTCGTAGCATGAAAAAGGAAAGAAGTCAATCACCAAACATGCACGGTGCTTAACGATGTTCGCATTGTATTCTCTATAAGCATGTTTAGATTTCTGAAAGTTATAAACTACATCCCCATTGTATACGGGATGTGTATGACCAAGTTTTAGAAGTGTATTTAGGTTTGTGGTATATTTCTTTAAAAGTTCGGACGATCTGTAGTGTATGGTATCGGTAACCCTGTTGTTTTTGGTAATATGAAGATTTATATCATTATTATCATCTGTAACTTTGACCAAGCTCTTGCAAAACGAATAGGCTGAGAAGTATGTACACCGTATGATGTCGCTGCAGGGGCTCATGCATGTGAGGTAAGTTTTATCATATTTTTGTTTTCTAAATTACTATTCACAGTTGTAAAATGTAAATCACGTCTTATCCTAGTAAAAATACTGGGTCGATAGATACAAGTTTGCCATACGTCTGACGTCGTGGGAATTATTATTATTATTATAATTAATATTATTATTTATAATTATCATTTTATTATTATTATACCAGATTTACAGACACAGAGCGATCTGACCAGAGGGGCCGAGTGAGATAAAGCCCCCTAGAAAAGATAGAGAGAAATCCTTTTAGATACAGGTTAGACTAGCTCTTTGCGAATAGACAGTCTGGTTCTTTAACGTGCCCGGTGTATAGCACCGATACACGCGAAGCCGTTTCTCCTGGGAAGAACCAGTACATGCCTCTTAGTTAGGTGGGAGACACTCAAGAGCATCTCAGAAATTTCCAGTGCCTGGACCGGGATACCAACCCCGGACCTCTGGTTTGACAGTCAAGCATGTTACCACTAGACCACCGGCCCAGTTGGAATAGAATAACGCCTTGCCGTAAATTTTAATACTTGTGTAAGATTTGTTCTATGACACTGTCAAAATCTTAGTAGTTACGAATGCAACGCTCACTAAGAAATTATCTTATCATTCGTAAATATACACGTAAATTTGAGGGGAGCTTTCGTGGCCGAGTGGTTAAGGTTTTTGACTTCTAAACACTTGTTCCTCACCATTGTGGGTTCGAGCCTCATTTGGGCGTTGAATTCCTCATGTGAGGAAGCCATCAAGCTGGCTTACGAAAGGTTGGTGTTTGTACCTTGCTACCCACCCGTGATAAAAAAAATACATGGAGGGGCACTTGTGGTCTTCCCCCACCATCAAACTGGAAAGTCGCCATATGACCTATAATTGTGTCGGTGCGACGTTAAACCCAACAAATCAATAAATCCGTTAATATGACGTAAAACACAGCACTTCCTTAATCGTCAGTTGGATTTCAATTTCTCACTTTCTATCGATTTGGTTAAGAATATAAATACGTGACGTCATCAAGCGTCAATTTTGGCGTTGTATCGCACTTTAAATTAATTTCCTTTAAACATTCGCTAAAGTGTTATCCTTTCTTTATTATGTAAAGTTGTATTTATATTTACCTAAAACGTCAGATGAAACTGACAGAATGTATAAACAATTTTGTTTTGTTTTCTATAAAGACTTTTTTCAGCTGTTAAACATTTATCATTGAGTTTAAAAGTTCAGTATGGTATAAATTGTAATGAGCAATCGTAAATTATATGCTTAGTGGTTTAAATGACACAAATAACTGTTTTAATTTGCTTTAATTTGTCTCTTAATTATATACGTTTACGTAGCAATCAATTGTACCAATCGCTGCGTTAAGACGAGACACTGCTTGGCTTTACACACTTTACTTAAAGCAACTTTCTCATAGATAAGGTGAAGAAATAAATTGAGAATCTTCATTTAAAATTATGCATATCAGAAGTTTCGAAACAGCAAAATTAAAGAACGTAAAACTTGCATCAAATATTTGTTGGAAAGCTGTTAAAATGTGTTTTGTCTTGTTGTTGCTGTTGTTGGCCGTTTTGAATCAAGTCAAGGATGCTTTACTCCGTTTGAAACTTTTAAAGGATCCTTGCCAGAGCTGACATCTATCTTCTAATAAAATTCTAATGTAGAGTATTTTAGAGAGGACATCAGTTTTCACCTTACAGTGTAAACGATTTTCACTTTCATTTAGGTGTAAATTATATACCCTTTACATATCAAGTCAAGGATGCTTTACTCCGTTTGAAACTTTTAAAGGATCCTTGCCAGAGCTGACATCTATCTTCTAATAAAATTCTAGTGTAGGGTATTTTAGAGAGGACATCAGTTTTCACCTTACAGTGTAAACGATTTTCACTTTCATTTAGGTGTAAATTATACACCCTTTACATATCTATTTCACTCTTCGATATGATAGGCCCTATGTTAATTTTTAAGAACCTGAAAATGACAATATCCTTAATTATTACATACTCGATGTTACGATGGAACTTGAAGTGTCATTACTATCGTTCAAATTATATCGGGTTCGTAACGTCATTTTTGACGTCATTTTCATTGGTGTCGTCGCGTATAAGCGTTCTTTCTCAACGATATTTTCAATTTTACTAAGGCTTAAGAACAATATTTCATCATTTATATAAGAATGATAAGTGTAGTATGCGTATGTAATAAAAAGATTCTAAGAACTGTATTGAGAAAAAATGCATTCGTTCTTTCCCACTTATAAATACCCACATTCTAGATCTACGTGATCCGGAAACTGGAAAGCTGCAATATCTTTAAATACTCCCATTATAGCTCTATAAAGGCACAGGTAACAGATAACATAAGCTGCAAACCCTTTTAAATACTCAGTGCCAAGCAAGTGTGCTTCCAGTGCCATTTTTCACATATTTTGTATGACGCGGCCAGGGATCGTACCCTGACTTTCCGCACTCAAAAACGGACCCTCTACCGTTGAGCTAATGAAGCGATCAGACATGACCTTTTTAAATCTTACAGCAACCTGGAAAATTGCAATATCCATTCAAGCATTAACAAGATACCGGTATATATTCAAGCACTGGCATGATGTTAATCCTTAAACACGAACTGGAAAATTGCAATATTCTTATACATGTATACTAACACATGTCTATGAAATGTTAAAATCCACCAATGAATATTATTTAAGGTAATATTTAAAGACTTTCGAAATAAGCAGATCTGTTTTAGATACAGTATGCCATTGGCACATGAGAACAGAAATAAAACATCATTAGATACAATACAGTCAACTGCTTTATTGAAATAAAGCTCAAGTACACATGTGCATAAAAAGCGCATGCTTTGCTAAATTATCTATTTATTATAGAAGAATCTTATTCTTAATCTTTTAACAACCATAGCGTTTTTGTAAAGGGTATCAAAGGAACATCAAAAGCAAATTTAAGTTTTTATGGTTTCCTACAAAAATATTTTTAGTTTCTTATAAACTGGAATTGATTTTCTATTCAAGCGCCTGTAACAATATTCCCCTCTTTAACAATATTAAATATTCTCGCCTGGAACAATATTCCAAAGTGTAACAGTATTCGCGCCTGTAACAATATTCCCACCTGTACCAATGGTCCCGCCTGTAACAATATTAGATATTTTCGCCTTGAACAATATTCCTATATGTTACAATATTTGCGCCTGTAACAATATTCCCGCCTGTAACAAAATTCGCGCTTGTAACAATATTCCCATATGTAAAAATATTCCCACCATGAACAAAATTTCCATTTGTAACAATATTCCCGCTTGTAACAATCTTCCCGCCTGTAACAATATTTCCATTTGTAACAATATTCCCGCCTGTAACAATATTCCCATGTGAAACAATATTCCCGCCTGTAACAATGTTCCCATTTGTAACAATATCCTCGCCTGTTACAATATTCACATCTGTAACAATATTCACGCCTGCAACACTATTCCCATCGGTAACAATATTCCCGCCTGCAACACTATTCCCATCTGTAACAATATTCTCGCCTGCAACAATATTCCCATCTGTAACAATATTCTCGCCTGCAACAATATATCCATCTGTAACAATATTCCCGCTTGCAACAATATTCCAAACTGTAACAATACTCTAGCCTGCAACAATATGCCCGCTTGAAATAATATTAGATATTCTCCACCGTAACTATATTCCCACATGGCACATCGTTTTTAATTGTGCTATTTAACACTTATTTTCTCACTTTTTCAGACGACAACAGTTAGGGGTCATATGGTGACTTTCAAGTTTTGATGGTGGAGGAAGGCCCTAGATGCCACTTCGTAAAACATTAAATGCATGGGTGTGCACCTGGGTAGAACCACTGACATTCTGTGAGCCAACTGGATAACTTCCTCACCTGAAAGAATTCTACACCCGAAGCGATTTTTGGACTAACCGCGATGTGGGGCAAGTGATTCAGTGTCACCCTTATTAACATGAATTTTCAGACCAGCATATATAATTATGATAAAAGGTAACATTTTACCTCCAACACCGATTTTAATCAGATTTTTTGCTATTTAGTTCCTTTTGTATGTTTTCTTTTAGAGTGAACGCTTTAAGTAAATCAATACAACTACAACTTCTTTCCGTTATTTCCATTGTTTACCATAATTTGTGGCTTTCGTCACCGCTTCAATGTAAAGTAAGAAGTTATTTACAGCACCTTTCATATAAGGAAATAATATATCGTTCAAACCAAGATTCTGGGAAACTTACAGAATTAAAATTGAAACTAATAAATAATTTATTAGATGAGAATATAATCATCATATGAAATGAACCAAAACTATTTGTTTTTTGTTGTGCATACAAATGCACAAATATTATTTTGTTTGTTTTGGGTTTAACGCCGTTTTTCAACAGTATTTCAGTTATGTAACGGCGGGCAGTTAACCTAACCAGTGTTCCTGGACACACTTGTTCTCCGCAAGTAACTGCCGAATACTCCACATGAATCAGAGGTGGAGGACAAATGATTTCAGACACAAAGTATTTTATCAAATCTTCACAGAGAACATACGCCACGCCCGAAGTTCGAACTTGCGACCCAGTTATATGTAGATCTGCGCTCTTCCTATTGAGCTAACCGGGCGGGTTACAAGTATTGTAATATTAAATTTTCTACTCATATTTACACATTAAACGACTGTTATACAAATACATATCGTATTAAACTCATGGAATCTCTTTGATTTTACTTTTGTGGTTACAATGACAAAAGATACTAAAGATCAAGAAGGTGCTTTTGTAGAAAAGCGCATGTCTCCCACAATGCATAGTAGTAATAGACAAAAAGTCTATAGGGAACAAGAGCGAAAGTCAAAGAGGCACTGATGGTTGGCTGCAATAGGGATCATCTATTCCGCATGTCCAATTATCCCAGGAAGTTTCAACATTCTGAGCCTAGTGGTTATGGATTAGAAACTTTCGCTCCTGTTCCATGTTCTGGCCCCTGTGACCTTGACCTATGATCGAGTGACCCCAAAATCAATAGCGGTCATTTACTCTGCATGTCCAATCATCCTATGAAGTTTCAACATTCTGATAAAGTGGTTCTCAAGTTATTGATGGCAAAGTATGTTCCATGTTCAGGCCTCTGTGACCTTGACCTTTGCTCAAATGACCCCCAAATACAATAAGGGCCATCTACTCTGTAAGTCCTATCATTCTGTTTGAAGGTGCTGGGTCAAATGGTTTTCAATTTATTGATCAAAAGCTGTTTTCCATGTTTTGGTCCCCGTGACCTTGACCTTTGATCAAATGAACCAAAAATCAATAGCGGTCATCTGCTCTACATGTCCAATCATCCTTGAAGTTTCAACTTTCTGGGTTAAGTGGTTCTCAAGTTATTGATGGCAAAGCGTTTTCCATATTCAGACCTCTGTGACATTGACCTTTGCTCAAGTGACCCCAAATACAATAAAAAGCATCTACTCTGTTAGTCCTATCATTCTATGAAGGTTCTGGGTCAAATGGTTCTTAATGTATTGATCAGAAACTGTTTTCCATGTTCTGGTCCCTGTGACCTTGACCTATGATCAAGTGAACCAAAAATCTAAAGCGGTCAACTGCTCTACATGTCCAATCATCCTATGAAGTTTCAACCTTCTGGGTCAAGTGGTTCTCAAAATATTGATTACAAACGGTTTTCAATGTTTAGGCCCCTGTGACCTTGACCTTTGATCTAGTAATCTAAAAAATATTAGGAATAATATACCCTTTAAGCCCTATCACCCTATGAAGTTTGAAAGTTCTCTAAGTCAAACGCTTCTCCAGTTATTGATCGAAAATGAAGTTTGACAGACGGATGGCCCCTGTGACCTTGACCTTTGATGGAGTGATCTACTCTATAAGTCCTATTACCCTTTGAAGTTTGAAGGCTCTAGGTCAAATAGTTCTCAGGTTACTGATCTGAAATGGATTTCCATGTTCTGGCCCCTGTGACCTTGATTTTTAATAGAGTAACCCCAAAATAAATAGGGGTCATCTACTCTGCATGTCCAATCATCTTATGAAGTTTCGACATTCTGGGTAAACTGGTTGTCAAGTTTATGATCGGAAATAGTTTTCCATGTTGAGGCCTCTGTAACCTTGACCTTTTATGGAGTGACCCCAAAAACAATAGGGATCGTCTACTGTATAAGCCCTGTCATCCTATTAAGTTTGGAGTTCTGGGTCAAATGTTTCTTCAGTTATTGATCTGAAATTAAGTGTGACGGAGGCGTGGGGATGGGAGGGTAGACATGAAAGAAATATGTTTTTTAGTTACACACAAAGAAAAGAAAAGAAATGATGTACCAAAATTATTTCATTATCACAATTGCTGCGATATAATCGCTTTAAGATGCCGTTGCGCCTCCAGTAACTTGGTGTATAACGTTTCATAATAAGTCATGCATCACGGTAAACAAAATAATATATACGTAAACGATGACGTTAGGACAGATTTAAAAGAATATCATTAATGACCTGCTTATTGGTAAATTAGACAAACTGAACAGATATTTAAGGAGGTGTACTAATATTATAGTCTCACTTGGTGATTATGATGATGACAATAAAGGTACTTCTCTTTTATACGTATTAGCTTTTCTCATTTATATCTTTAACTTTATTAAAGACATCTGTAAAATGAATTATATATTTCTCAAATGGCTTAAATACACAAGTACATTATCAAATCGTTTTTATTAAGTGCTTCATTCGTGAGGCACAATATTATGATATACGGACTGTGTGTGTGTGATTGTTTTAATTTACAATTCCATATACGAGTTGAAAACATTTAACAAAATAATTGAATATATAGGTATAACATACAAATGCTTCAGTTCATTGTTTTTATCATCTGATGATATTATATTTTGATGGCATTAGATATACAGACATTTCAAGATAAAACCTCTATACATAGCAAAACGTGTTATATGTTAATCAAAGTTAAAAAAAGATCGATGTAACATATAAGTTAAAAAAAGATTGATGTATAAATGTTCAAGTGGAGCGTTGGCCTTAGTTAAATCAGTACTGGTATTTCTAGGAGCTCCCAGCCTATCACAATCGAACTACAAATCAAATGAGTATAAACTATCAAAAACTTTTATATAAATTTTGAGATTACATCCTGAACACTAATTTTGTAAGTGTAAGGGTGAATTTTGCAAAAATAATATTGTTCTTAATTTTGACACCCGTGATGCTTACTGAAAAGGTCACTGCTATATAATATTAGACTTTGTTACTTTGGTTTTAAGTTTTATTTCGTCGTTATATAATTCGTTCATTATATGTATTTTTGTTTTTGTAATTGTATTATTTTCTTCCTTTACAAAAAACTGCTACTCTTGTTTTCAGTCGATGTTTTTCTAGGAGAGAGAGTGTTAGCTTATGTTTTAACAAAGAGATCACGCGCTGTTAAAACACCTTTTAAATATGCGAACATAACAGGCACGGCCCTGTTACGCATAATTAACAACCGATCCCTCGGGATTCTGCAATTTTTATGAAACGAAAACAACATGTGTCATCTGTACATTTTTGTTGCGTTTCATGCTGTTATTATTTTTAAACATTTTCATAAGCTAAATATTTTTTGAATACAAAGAAATAAACGTTCGTTTATTTTCGTAGAAACAACATTAGTGCAATAATATCAGAATGCCCTTTCCGCGAGATTGCATACAAAATCTAACGTCATTCCCCAAAACTCATTAACAAAATTGCGTCGTTTGAAAAAGTCTTTTAAAACTCGGACACTAAATTGTCTTCTAGCATAAAACTGCTGTTATTGTCACTTTTTGAGGGTGTTTTAACAGGAGAGAAAACGTGTTTTAACAGAGGGATTCTCGCGCTCACGTGCTGTTATAACACCTTTTTATATATGCGCGTTCCATGGCAAAGCGTAAACGGCCCGAAAACGGATAATTCAAAAGGAAATGACGTCAAAGTGAAAAACAACGCAGACGTTCCCGCGCATTTCATGGAAATTTACGGGCGTTGAAAGACAATGTATTCATTTACATGGTTTTACGCGTTTTATGCTATAATAGCGTTAGCGCATGTTCTTTTCGTGTTATAACATCTTAGGAATCCCTCGGGAATTGTTGGTACCCTCGCCCTACCGTACTCGGGTACCAACCAGTCCCTCGGGATTCTGTAGAAAAAACATGCGTTATCCCTACAAAAGAGAGCATTTAATCATAACTAAAACTTATTTTTTCTAATGGTAATAATGAAAACTAAATCGCCAGGACTAAGTGTTTTACTGCATTTACAAATGTTTCAAATAAGACACAATAACTGTTTTTATGGAAGGCGAATTACAATTAGAAACAAGCTTTTAGCTTAATGGATTATCCATTTGGAACATAGTTAAAAATTTTCATTTTTTATATTCATTTCCCTTTTAGGTGTGTGTGTGTATGGGCATATGTATGAATGTGTGTATATATATGCATGCAAATATATTTATTATGCATACACGGAGTAAAAGTAAAAGTACGCTATTAACTTGGGGTTTTATAAATTTAATTTATATAATGTCTTGTTTTAAGTGGTGATTCTTAATATCTGCCACTTTTGTATGTGACATTTAAGTTATTTGTTTGTCTTGTTTGTATTGTGTACTATGTCCTAAAATAATAATAATAATAAATATGCATCTCCGGCTGTTCTGTTTAGATGTTGAAGCAATATAATATTTTGATTTTCTGACGCTCACTGAAAGAAAACGACTTATGTCTGTAGCAAGCAGCAATAAAAATGTATACGTACTTATATATGTATAAGGATAGCATGTTATTTTGTGTGTTTGAAGTGACTAGTGGAGTTGCAAGAAGTCCAAATGAGGCTAAGAACCGTCTAAAAGCACCAAAATTATATCTTATCTTTAGCATTTAGCCTGCAGGCGGCAAGTGATTCTGCCTTTGCGACCAGTGCAGACCAAGGCGTGTAGGCTGATCATGGTCTGCACTGCTCGGTATTCAGTCAGTTAATTTTCAGTTAACGCCCCTTCGAACAATAACTGGTATTTCCCAACCAGTTCATTTTACAAATTCAGCATGGTGAAGGTTAAGAAATGAGTTGTTGTTAGTTTAGTTTATACTAATCTATTTTAGCTCAATTATGATTAAAGCTTAAAGCTTATTTGAACCACTCTCGAGTCCGCTTCCTTGAAAAACCAGTACTGGTGTCAAAAGAAAAGTCATGGGCATGACCACAGTGGGGTTCGAACCCATGGTCCCCGGGTTAAGCGGCCGACACCTTAACCACTAAACCACTGCTACCCTCGTTGTTATCATCGTAACACGGGTGGCGATACTATTGCACTATAGTCATGTTTTCCTGTTTTCGTCTATTGCCATACTCTGATGCTATTATTATCTTTAGATACTATCTAAGGTTATACTTTGTTTATAATTACTGTAAAATCATTTAATTTCGTGTGCATGAAATTTCGTGGTTTTGTTCAAAATGGTAATTTCGTGGAGATATGAATTCGTGGATTCCAACTTTTAAACATAAAACGAATAGGAATTTTACTTGTTCGTTGGGATTAAATTTCGTGGATTGACTCAACCACGAAATCCACGAAAATTAGTCCCCCACGAATATTAATGATTTCACAATACATTAGTTATACAACCGAACTACTTTACTTTCAGGTATTTGTGTGTATCAGCTTCCTATGGGCTGCTGTCCACATCAGGGAAGGCAATGCACTGGTTGAACCCCTTGAATATTTACCACAAGATCTACAGGATAACCTGAATATATGTCAAGGTTCTGGCGATTTGACACAGCAGTCAGGTTAAGATTTATTTTTGATGTTTTCATTTATATCTGTTGGCTATTACGCACATATCAATACAGGGGCCGCAGGGCCGTGCCAAACACCAAAACGAGAGTTTAAAAACTGTATTTAAAGACATACCACAGAATAAATATATTCCGAAGTTTTTTTTTCGTTCATGACGGAAATTATACATGATTTGCTACATAAGATTGAGAAGTACGAGTATTTATTTACAAATTGACAGAGACATATATATTAGGCCGAGACAGTATGTTTAATGTCTTAACATTTTAATGAATAAACGTACCGCTGGGCACAGTACAACGTGATATAGATATTTATTTATGTTTTATAAACAACCGAATACGTTTAAAGATGAAGTTGTGAAAATTCAACAATTCGGGAAGGGTCTAAATTGACCACCTGTCGTCTTGTAGTGTAGCTGTATTACACTTGTATTATCAAAACGACTTTCATTGCAGATTTGGTGGGTAGGGGGTGGGGGACAGAAAGTAGGTCACTAGGTTGTGGTGGGTATTTTAGTATACACGCGCAATATTTTACAATTACGTCTACTCAAAGTCAGACATAAAGTCGTACTAAATTGTCACTAAAATAAAACATTGACCCCGTCTTGGAAATTTAAAACGATGGTAACACTTTTTTTTCTAAATTTTAAATGTTAACATATGAAATAACTCCATTGTATTTTTAAGTCTCAAACGCGTACGGCTAAATGTTGAAACCCTATATAAAGTTATATACTCTTATCAGTCGGCTGAAATAGGTACAAATTATTCCACAGGTGCTCGTAAATGCATAAATCTGTTCGTACTAAAACGTATATTTTTCACGTCTGCGCCATTTATAATCATATTTCGTTTCTTTTTGATACTGGGCAAACAGCTCAAAAATGTGCACGCGGACATACTTTAAAAATCACGTAAATTTATAAGCAGCAAATCTATGAGAATCTTCAGTGTAGATTTTTCATTTGCAAAAAAAAGCAACAAAAGACACACAAAAAAAAACCCAACAGAATTTTTTTTCTCAGTCTAGCAAAATGAAATCAAGCAATCTGCTATGTACACTCCTGTCCCCTCTAAAATTATATATTGTAGAGCATTATTTGATTCAAAAATGCAGAACTACCTTTTAACCATATTAACGATCGTATTTGATTTGAACATACAGAACTTCCTTAAAACAATTGTTTTGCATGCCAATTAGGTGTGAGACATTTACTGTACGGATATGTATATATTATAGTGCACTTAAAAAAACAACAAACATTTGCGGTTTTCCTGTTAAAAACCTTTAATTGATGATTCGAGGATTGAAGTTTACATCCCATTAAAGTCGTGACTGTTATACATAAAAGAAAGTTTATAATAATCTAAAACCAAAAAAAAAAATAAACTTATTTAAAATTTTATTTCCTCCGTAACTGACGAGTATGTACATTAAACAATACTTGAATGAAAATTGATTCATAAAGTGTACATAAATTAATGGATTTGAAAACTGAATTTTGCAGACATTAATAATATTAAACAAGAACTAACGTTTGTGATTGTGTACGTGTTGAACCTATTCAGTTGATATTTTGAACACATTTTGACAATTTGAACGTTTAATTGATTATTTGAACACATTTAACTGACGATTTGAACACATTTAATGGATGATTTGAACACATTTAATGACAATTTAAACATGTTTAATGACCGATTTGAACACACATAATTGGCGATTTGAACTTAACTTTAACTCATGTGAGCAGAACTGAACAGAAAAAAAACTTAATCATTTCTATGATAAAGTAAGTACTTACAAAAAGTTAATATGTTGCTAGGCTGTATACATTAAAAAAACACCCATTTATAAATCCACTTTATTATCAGTATTTTAAGACATTTTTTCTTTATAACTGATTAATAGTGATGTTTTCCTTTTAGTTTTTAAAACACTTATATATGTTTGTCATTGTAGGTGAATTATGTCTTTGATGTCATATTGTCTCTTATAACTCTGCTTAATGTGGCAATGTACTTTTGTATAGATTCATATTATAATTATGATGTTTTATATCGTGTATACATTGATGAGACGTAAATAAACACTAAAATCTACCCGTAAAGTCTCTAACGTTAGCCATAGAAAGAGTGAAGCATGCTCATAAGATATTTATATAGGTTATTAGCTTTGTTTCAAGAAATAAGTAGGACTTCTGCTACGAAGATACTATTCAGCGAACGAGTGAATCTATTGTACTCGTACCACATGTATTGAGTGTTAAACAGCAAACACAGCACCCGTTTTAACAACTGTGACAAGTAGACAAATCAAAATAATAAGAGAGAGTAATGTAAGGCCTCCGATAGATTTTAGTAAGGTGCAAACTGTACGTAGATTTTAAAGAGTTCTTTATCAGCTTCGGAAATGACCGTGTAGGGCTTTTATGTCAATGTTTGTATGAGCCGCACCATGAAAAAAAAAACACGAACAGAATACATTTGCAACCATCATAGATTCAGACCAGCCTGCGCATCCATGCAGTCTGGTCAGGATCCATGCTGTTCGCTTACGGTTTTTCTAATTGCGATAGGTTTTGAAAGCGAACTGTATGGATTCGCGCAGTCTGGTCTGGATCCATGCTGGTCGCAAATGCACTACGCTGGTTTTCTCATGGTGCGGCTCATATGTAATGGATAGCCAGTGAAGCTCTTTCAATACGACGGTAATACAACCATGGAGGGAAGTACTTGTAATGTATTCTGAGCTAGGAATACAAATTTACAACGCTTTGCTTTACTCTTGTAATTATTAACGTTATTAACGCTTGAAAAAGACGTCTACTCTTACTATAATTACCGTCGTTTATATAATGGAAAAATGTTGAAATAGGCGTTAAATCCAAAAACACACTTACTAATCACGATTTCTATCGTTTATATGACTAAAAACTTGACATGTTGAAAAAGACTTAAACCAGAAAACTCACGCTCTTTTCATGGTTAACATTGTTATGAGTGAAAAAAAAATACTGAAAAAGACGTTAATTAGACCCGAACATACACACCGATTGCCGTCGTTCATATGGCTGAAAAATTGTTGAAATATAAACATTAAACCCGAGCATACACTAAGAAAGTTTTCCATTATTAATGTTAAAAAGACGCAACACATACCCTAATTATAATTACCGTTGTTAATATGAATGACACTTAATGTGAGGAAGCCATTCAGCTGGCTTAGGTAAAGTCGTAGGTTCTACCCAGGTTCCCGCCCGTGATGAAATAATGCACGGAGGGGTACCCTGGGTCTTCCTCCACTATCAAAGCTGGAAAGCCTTCATATGACCTATATAATTGTGTCGGTGCGACGTTAAACGCAACAAAAACAATAACAGCAATAGAATAGCAAGTTGTTGTAAAGGACGCTAATCATTTCAAAAAGAATTTGGTGGCATAACTGGTCAATACCTTTTAATGTGACATATTCTGCAGAGTTGTGCATATAAATAAAATCTGTAAAGACCTATACTGAGTTCAACCAATTACAAGAGACATAGATTTGGTATTGGTTATGCTTCGATAATGCAATTCAGTTGCAAAATAACAAACATTTTTATCTAAAAGTTTAGGAGTATATCAACAAAACACAAATATTTCATTAACAAACAGCATTTTTGACGGACCGCATTTACCTAAAGTGGTAAACATGCATATGACGTTTTATTTAAATATTTCAAACCACTTCCTAGATATTTCCCTGAACGGACGGACCCGGGAAGACCCGTTACTAATGTTGCGAGAACTTGTGGGTCGACCCTTTTGCCTATTATATGTACAATTGACGTAGTTATCTGTTTATATATGTATATATTGGCAATAAAATATGTTTAAACTAACGGACGGACGAAAAGACGGACAGAAAGACGGACAACGCCAAAACTATATCCTTCCGCCTTCGGTGGGGGATAACAATTGCTGAAAATTTCGTACCACCTAGTGATGTGAAATTTCAGTACCGGGATATTATTGCAAATACATCAAAATGAAGATATGTAACAGTTCTTTGAAAATAGTCAGTTTTCAAAGGCGTTGAACTGTCCGAAAGTGTGGCCCCTTTATGTAGTCCTTTTTCCGGAATTCAATGTATATATCAGTATACTGACAATTGTTTTGTAGAGTAATTTACATGTTTTGTATGCTGTTTAATTTTCCTGTGAAACAACGCTTTCTTTCTATGATTTGGTGTTGTTTTTTTTTCTCAAAATGTGAAGCTAGGCGTTAATCCGTCCAGTGTATCATTACGCCTACAGATCAACAAATTAATGGCACGGCCTTGTTGAAGGGCTTGAAAAATTTATGAGACCACATCTTTTTAACATTGGCCAAGAAAAGAGAACAAATCATTTAAGAGCAAAACCAGTTCGGAAGTGTCATATAATATACATTTATTACAGAACTTTCTTTCTTTTTATCTTTAACAGCTAGAACGGTGTTTTGGACTTCAATTAATCAGTTCTGCTCAAAGTTTGTACACAGCAGACCAGACTTAACGCCACGCCAAGCTGCCTACTTAACGAATTCATTGCAAGACGCCTTTGCTCCATTCTATCCCAATACCAATGGAAGAGTGAAAAGGCAAGCAGCTCTTGCACCCCGAACAAGGCAAGAAATACGGACATTGTCAGACAGGCAGCGAAGAAGTTTTTTTGCAGCAGTAAATGCTATGAAACGAAACACGGTATGGCTACTTTTCACATTGCATTTATCGTGCGGTCGCAATCTTCTGAATCATGCCGGCTATGAAATCCGATAAGGATTAGACAAGAATTTCTCATAATGAATTTACATATAAAATAATTTATTTTGTTTTGTTATAGAAGTAATTTCAACATATATGGCATGACAAACGTTACATTTTTCTATTTTCGATACATTTATTTAATTCAAATATATTTACCCAAAATAAAGCGTATGCTCAAACTGAATAATATTTATGCTATCCGATAAATACCTGATTACAAAAATATTGCAGTTTATTAACCCGATAATAAGAAAAAAATCCCTAAAAACAATATATTTATTTGATAAGAATATACATTTTTAGGTTAGATAAGATAATGTGGAAAATAGATCTTGTACAGTTAGCTTTATTCAAAATCAATATAGCTGCTCTTTTGCCGGGACTATATTCACGGTAAACGTGTCCGTAAGATGGTATAATAATAAGAGGGGGCGAATTTTCATTTTGACCATGTCTTTTATCATGTCCGGGATTCGACCCAGCATTCGGGACATATATACCAAATCTTACTCAGACCTACAGGTATATCCCTTGGCTACAGGTCGAGACCAGGGTCGGTACCAAGGGTAACCTTAGCGATCAGTGAAGGTCATACATGGAGATGCTATACTGTGGTATTAAGTACATTTTGCTGTATAAAGACTATTTTACATATGACCCTATCGCGATTCCCCAAGTTGCGGTAACCTACACGCACTTTATCAAGACGTGTAGACAGATATATACGTTTTATTGCTATTTAGCACATATTTCGCATTTTAAACTCAGGGGTGGTCACGTAATATCCCTTATATAGTGTCGGATGGTGCGGATTACTGATCTCGTGTTCGAACCCTAGTTAGAGCAGAATAACTAAATTTAAGTACTTTTGCATTTTTACGAACAACAGTTATCTGTTTGAGTGTTAATTCTAGCTTATAGACAGTCAACGTATGTTAACAGACATTCTCGCGCTCACGTACTGCAAAAACACCGTTTTATATATGCGCGTCCCGTCGCGAAGCGTTAACGTATTACGTCCCGAAAACGGATAATTCAAAAGAAAATGACGTCAACGTGAAAATACAACACAGACTTTCCCGCACTTTTATGGAAATTTAATGACGTTGACAGGCACTGTATTCATTTATTAGTTTTCACACGGTTTATGCTAGAATAGCGTTAGCGCATGTTCATTCTGTGTTGACATCTTCAGAATCCCTCGGGGATTATGCAGGTATTACAACAAGAAAAAAAAGCATACGTAATCTCTACATTATACTATGCATTTTTTTTCAGCTTTTGCCGCCTAACGTCTACGACTTCTTGGCAGATTACCATCGAGGTAATAATCTTAGAGCTGCCCATGTTGGACCCGCATTTGCATCTTGGCATCGGCTATATTTGTGGATGTAAATATATCTTTTTTATTTCATTAGATGCTAGCAGAGCTATTGACCTCAGACATATTCATAATAAGTGTTTGTTTAGGAATACACTCTAGAAAATCAAAAACACAAATTGCTTACAGCAATTATGTATTTCTTGCAACTTGTATGCAAATATTTTGATAGTCACTTATTAAAATTTTCAACTGGCTGTTTCCTCTGCGATACCTGAAGCATAGGCATTGTCACCTATGCACGTAAAACGCATGTTGTAAATGGTGACATACAAAATCAAAAGCTTGCGTTTGCAAAACAAATATTTTAAGTTTATCTTTCTAAATTTAGTTTATGTTTTTTAAAAAGCTGTCGCTTTTTTTTTTGTTGAACAGATTTTACGCCACAAAATCAAAACACCATTCAATTATTTTTGTATGAAAGTATCCCTGGCAGACTGATACAGGGAACACCAGTATCAACATTTTTCATCATGTCTGCGTCACATACGAAAGCGTTCATGCAATGTAAACTGAAGTAAAACTTTTTTAAGTGGAAATCCTAGTCAATTTATGTAACCCCTTATCTTCTCGAGTAGCGGCTTATATGGGTATAAGTGTTATTTATCGGGACAGTGTATATCCGAATATCAGTCTAATCTGAATACGTGTTTCACGAGCTGCAGTCACGCTTCAAGTAACGCAAAAATAATCATTGCTTAACATTATTAATTATGCATATAGGATAAAAATATATGATAAATATACACAGTAGGAAACTCTGCCTATGACAAATCCTTAAATGAGACGATTTAAAGATTCTTAAGTGTATATAAAATAGGGTTATTATAATAGTAGCTTGATCTGGGATGCTGTATTCGGCTCGAGTTGATTTTGCCAGTCCGGATCTCACGAGGCGCGCAAGCGCCTAGTTTGATCCGTCCTTGAAAATCCACGACAGCCGAATGCAAAATCCTGCTGTTGTAATGACCATTTTATTAAATAGCTCCACCTTTTTGTTTGTTGTTTTGTGTGCGCTATTCATAGAACTGTGACAGGTCGTACATATTAAATGAAAATAGTCCAGCAGCATACAATACAAAAGGTACAATTCGGATTTTTTCTGCCTGTTCATATTTACTTGTAAAATATAGGCTGTATTTTTACAGAATTTATATAGGTATATAATGAAGCTGTTTATCATAGGATTATTTCACTGGTGGTAGGTGCATATGGGAATATCCGGCTCGGGGATAACTGTTTTTGGTGGTAAAGAGGCTCTGTCGAGTTACCGCTTAAACAGTTACCCGAGAGCCTGATTTTTCCATATGCATAGATTGACAATTATAATGTCATTAAAACAACTTCTTGATTTCAAACAAAATGGAAAGCGACACCAGTGTAGACTGTTTATGAAATACAACCCCAAAACAGATGTTGGACTTTGTGAATTCGTGAATTCCATGTTTATAACTCAGGAATAAAACAGTTATGAGAACTTTAGCCTAGCATAGATCATTATGTTAAAGATTGATATAGTTCGGTCTTCGATCTTCGATCATAAACTGCATTTATACCAGTATTATATATCAAAATACCGTGCTTTTGATATTTAAGATTCGAATATTTCCTCCGACGTGAAGACCCAGCGGCCACACTTCCATATTGGGCATCAATGTTTGATAATGGTATAGACTTTAGAGAGTCGGTCCTTTGGCATGAAACGTTTCTTGGCAATGGAGATGGTCAACCACGAAATGGACCATTCCGAGACTGGCCACAACTGACCCCAGGAAGAGTGTTCACACGTAACGTACAAAACTTAGAATTATACACGTGGGACGGTATCGCAAGAATACTCAACCAAATAAGGAACGCGAACATAAGTTTTCCGACAGCCCCAGCAGATTCCAATTTAGAATCACAGCATGGAGGTCCCCATATCGCTATAGGCGGATCAATGAGCAGCTTAGATTTCGCCACTCGTGACCCTAGTTTTTTTCTCCATCATGCTTTTGTCGACGCGCTTTGGTGGTGGTTTAGACGAAATCAAACAAGAAATGGCATAAATCCTGAAACTGATTATCCATACAATGCTAACGATCCAAGATTTAGAAGAGAACATGCCCCAGATTATAATGCTGGCTTTGCAGGATTGAGTGGAGCTAGTACATGGAGGCAGCGACTAGGATTCTTAAATGAATTAGATCGACTAGTCAGATACCGACCAATACCAGAATGTCCATGCGGTAATTCACGATATTTGCGCTGTGATGATAGAACAAATCGTTGTAGGGCTATAACCATAGCTGAACTAGAAACAGCAAATCTGTTAAGTAGTTCTGCCAGAACAGCTGGGAGAAAAAAACGAGCACCTACCTTTAGCATACCTCTGCCACAGGATACCAGTTTTGATGTTTGTCCTAGAAGATCATATCTCAATGATATTGATACTAGAAGACTAGGCTGGTCTGAGCCAATGTCTA
Organism: Mercenaria mercenaria; assembly: GCF_021730395.1. Lineage (NCBI taxonomy): Eukaryota > Metazoa > Mollusca > Bivalvia > Venerida > Veneridae > Mercenaria > Mercenaria mercenaria. The sequence continues at coordinate 9,610,819 of NC_069372.1, forward strand.
ATAAAAATTCCGAAGAATGGTCCTATATTTCCGTGAAGGTCGTGGCAAAACGCGCGATGGAGTACCACGAGTTCGACAAATATTCATTGTATAATCAAGGTAGAAATGCACAATTTGGACAAAAAGATGAACTATTTAGGCCAGGTATACAAAAAAGGTACCAAAACTGCGAAAAGAATCAAGATGCGGTTGGTAAAATTACTATCGTTTCCCACGGTCTCAATTATCATGGTTACGCTGAAGAATATGCAATTTTAGATAATAGACTAGGTGTGTCGGAAGCCAAAGCGGTGATTCCAGTCAAAATGCCCACAGCATCCCACCCAACTGAAGCGATAATCGCAGCGTTTGATTCGTGCGGAAGAGCATGTAAACCATATCTAAAAAAAGGAACAACTGGTGCTATGTTTACCGACAGCCATTTTACTGGTGGCATCAGAGTATCCCGAACTGCACCTCAACAGTACGCTAATTCGTATAAAGATGCTCTTCTAAAGATGTGGGATGTCCCTTCGCAATCTTCCTGTCCAAACGTAAACTATGACAGCATTCCGCTTTCATTCTTCTGCGAATACACTGATACATGGATATGGGGTTCTGCCAATACTATGCCCGGTGGAGGACATGGTATGGTTGATCAAGGTCAGGGATCTCACATGAGGCCTTGGCAAGGATCTCAAACTGGGCTTGGGCAGGGATCGAACACTGGATGGCAAGGGGTTCACAGTCGACCTGGACAAGAACCTGATGTTGGACGTGGACAAGGATCGCTTACTGGATCTGGGATAGACATAGGCAGAATGCCACCTTTAAGACGAGGTGGTAGAGTGACAGGAGGTCGTAGAAGGCATGGTGATAGAACTTACTCACACGACCGAGTAAGACCAAGGCGGCCATCACATAGATGTAAGTCTATTTATAGATTGTATTGATCAATAGTTATTAGTTTTTGCTTATACGATAAATACATCCCTTAAAGATGTGCAATATTTTATATTTAGATACATGTATATTACCTTTAAAAGTAGGAACTAAATCTATTTTGACTAAATATACAGATAGATTGTGTATATAGAGCACATTCATAATTAAATGTCAAGTAGTAAAGTCGATTATTTAGAAAATACTTTCAGATTTTAGCCCACCTGAGCACAAGGTGCTCATTGTGAAATATTGTGATCACGCTTTGTCCGTCGTCCGTCAGTCGTTAACGATGGTATTTAAACATCTCCTCCAAAACTACTAAATGGACTTTGATGAAACTTAGCCTGGATGTTTCTTGAGTGTAAAACGGTTCCGGTTGGTTGCTTATAGGGGGCATCAGAGCTCAACCAGAAAACACTTCAAACGACATCTCCTCCTTAACCTCGGATCCGATTTTGAAATAATTTCACACAAATAGTCCTTATGTTTCCCCCTACCCAGAATTTTTTCAAATTATACCGATTCTTCGAAAAAAAAAACATGGCCGCCTCGGGCGTGGTCACTTTTCCATATATGTACATGTATGTAGTGGAAATTCAAAAAAAATCTTGTTTGAAACTGCTGGACCAGTAATTAAAAAAAATCTTGTTTGAAACTGCTGGACCAATTTTAAAATAACTTTGCACAAATGACCTTTGTGTGACCTTCTACCAAGATTGTGTGAAACTTGCTGGCCCGATTTTAAAATAAGTTTACACAAATTGTCGTCTTCGTATAATCATCCACAAAAAATATTCAGATAACTCTAATTCGTCAAAGCATGACCGCCAGAGGGCATGTTTTATCAACAACTACTTGAAACGATATCTCCTTAAAAACACGTGAATTGACTTTTATGAAACTTTACACAAATGTTCTCTGGGTAGCTCCCTTTTAAAATTTCTCAAATGGTTCTGGTTCATTGGATGTATGGGTCACTTTGGTTAAAAGTAGGTTTTCATCTATCAGATATTTGGCTTTGACTCTCTACCATAATTTTCCAAATTATTGCCCTAAAGTAAAAAATGGCCATGCCCCTGTGTGCGACATAAAAATCTTTGAAAAAAATGTTTTTTTTTTAATCAAAGCTTACTAGAGCCTTAATATTTGGAATGTGATATCAGAGTTGATTATTTAAAATTATTGTCCTAGGTTCAAAAATGTGTGCTCCATAGAAAACCAACATAGTGCGTTTGCGACCAGCATGGATCCAGACCAGCCTGCGCATCCGCACAGTCTGCTGTCAGGATGCATGCTGTTCGCTTTCAAAGCCTACTGCAGTTAGAGAAACCGTTAGCGAACAGCATAGATCCTGTTAGTTTTCACATGGTTTAGCTCAAATTATAATGCTAGGCAAACAAAGAAGAATTTCTTAACTTGTACCATGTCATTATGCAAACACACTAAAAGCCTTGTACACGAATGAGCGTTTTAGGGTCAAAGACCCTCTCGTTTAGATGTAGTACATATTTATAATGTGTGTAGCTATACATGTTTAGAGTGTGTACCATTCCAAACCTAATGTATATTTATGTAAATATGTATTAGTTCGTTAATTTTATGTTTACAGAAACTGTATAAAGTATTTGTTCATATTTTCAAATAAAAAATACGGGTCTAGTAATTGTTATAAAAATACACAATAAGTAGTAAAAAGTAAATACACATGCATTACTTACTAAAAAATAAAAGAATGAATATAAATTTTATATACAATTAACATGTTGTTATATGATTCACTAGCCATAGCATAATGATAAGCGAGAAAAGAAACAAAATAAGCCGCAGGTAGACTAGCTCCTAGAGTTATGATATATTGTTTTTTCAATTTTTATTATTATAATTGTGAATATAGCCAGTCTATATTCTATGTCCGATTATTATATTAAAATCAGCTCCAAAACAGACTGTCATTTGTCACTGTCACATAAAATAAAACAATAACAAAAGTTGATTTTTTGACAAATTTATCTTATCAGTCTAGTGGCTAGTCTAACCAACTGGAAATAACACAAAAACGCTAATAGTTAAATTTTCTAATCATAAATGCATTGTTGTAGCATTTTGCAGTTATATCACGAAAATTAATGATCTAGTCTCGCATATATGGAATACAAAATTATTACAAACCTGTATTAAACTATGCAACGATTAACAGCTGACCGGCGAATTATGAATTATGAGGAGTTGTGAAATAATTTCTCCCATACAACGTCCGATTTAAATTCGTATCATGAGAACTCTACAAAGTAATAACCTTTCATTAAACCTTACCCTGCTAAATTTCTATATACATGTATATATAATGGACTGGTCCATCATTCAATTTGGGCAATACCATTAATGATTTGAAGGGGTGTTAACTGAAAATATACTGACTGAATAGCGAACAGTGCAGACCATGATCAGACTGCACGGATGTGCAGGCTGATCTTGGTTTGCACTGGTCGCAAAGGCAGCATTACTTGCCGTCAGCAGGCTAAAGGTTAAATCAGTTGTCAGTGCATCTTTTGAAATTTCTTATACTCGTAATGATAATTCAAGTTCCTAGATAGTCAAATTTAAAAAAAAAAAATATAACACTTTAATAAAAAAAAAAAAAAATGATAAAAATAATGGAAAATAAGAATAATATTAATAGGCCTACACAGCATCTGATTTACAGGTATCCATAAATACTTTTAATATTATTATTATCATTATTATTATTGTTATCATCATCATCATCATCATTATACCTACTCAGTTATTACCAGTTGCAACAAATATCTACGATAAAAGAATGCCTGTTTTAACAGTTGTTACTCATCTTAACAAAACAGTCCGTTTCTTTCAGTATTAGATCTACATTTCCCCTGGAGTTCGCCCGTACCTCCAGTAAGACCCGGCGTAAGTGAGACCATTTGGAATAGTGCCCAAATTTGTATATTGTCCATGTCTTGCAAATGTTTAAATTCTCGGACCTAGAATCTATGAGGAAAAAAATGAATTTGATGTACAACTTTTCGGATACTTTAAACACAAAGGCCGGGGCTTATTTTCTACGTGTGGAATTGATAATAGACATTGTCTAAAATCATTCGTCGTCTACCTGATTCATGTGGTGAAGTTGGTGACAGCTTTGTACTGGTACATAATCCAGGAACACTGGTTAGGTCAACTGCCCACTACCCGCCGTTACATAATTGAAATGCTATTAAAAAACGGCGTTAAACCAAAACCAAAAACAAAAACCCAGCAAGATATATGTTTAGTTGTATTCTCAATGGCGTCTGTATGTTGCGTATGTCTGTTCTAGAAGTGCACGTGAAGTGACGTCAAAAGTTGTGACACGTGATCGGATTTATTTTTAGAATTGATTGGCGTAGAACCGTGAAACACGTATCAAGATAATAAAAGCACCCCGTTCAAAACTTGTATAGAGCGTATATTTATAGGTTAATGTTATTAGCCTTGTATCGGGAAATATGTACGAGTTCTTCCGCGAAAGAACGAGTGCGTATTTCCCAACATTTTTGTTACATACGCATCTACATGTATAAATATAATGTAAATATCATAAATTTGTTCAATAGCCTGAATAGGACTGACAATACTGAACTAAATATAAAAATATAATGCAACAACACACACTGAATTACGTAATGCACCAGATATGAAATTCAGGCGTCAGTGTATGGAAAAATATTGACGTTTCCGGTACCAGTGTAACTTAACGGGGAAAAGAGTATGTAATAATGTAATAATTTGCTCCTATTTCGTCTTACAAAGTTTATCATGAGATTGATTTATATAATGCATTTTTTTCTATTTTTTCAACACTGTAGTCCTTCCAACGATAGAATATGATTTATGTAATAAGTTATTTCTTTCCCTTTATCGAAAAACATCAAGAACAAAAAAAAAATAGTTATGATTTGTAAAACACTTGATGCTAAAGATAAATAAGAAGATATTGATGTCAATATGATGGTTAATGCAAACTTGATTCTTACTGCACGCGAGCCAAATCTTGATTATACAATTTTACATACGGTGTAAATATTTTGTCATTAGGTTAGATTACATTTAAGCAGCCTGTTTCTACATTTCTAAAGCTTGCATATTCAGATGATGCGACATGTTGTGTTTATGTAATTTTCAACTGCTAAATTTCTGGCACACAAATTGTTACAAACTGTATGCTAAATTTTCAAAACTAGGCCGAAATGCATAAAGTTGAGAGCTGTGAAAACATTCACGCATTATGAGATAACTAGACAAAAATGTGAGCCAATATGAAAAGGTCGTCAATCACGATATAACGTAGGCTTAAATAAAAATGTAGCTAAAAAAAGTCGGTAAATATAAAATGTCGTCCAGTATGGAAAACTAGGTCAAAATAAAAAAAGTAGGTCAATATAAAAAAAATGCCTTCACATATGAAAAAAATCGTCTAGTACGAAATAAGTGAGTCAGAATAAAATTGCATAGCTCTCATTGGGTAAATAATTGCTTTGCAGATCTAGAGAGATGCAATCCTGAAATGGAGATCGTTTTCCTTCACAGAGCACTGACCAGATATTTTAGAATTTTGGCCTGTTACTACAACAACTTTTTCCTGCCGTGTAAACGATCCTATCTACGACCTACCACATAGCTTTTAAATTTTACTAAATTGTTATTTGAGGTTATTGGCAAATGATTTAATAAAGTAAAATAGGATTTGCCCGTGCCGAGGCCAAGTAACAAACATTTGAACTCCATATATTTAAACTGACCTAATTATTGATTCTCTATGGAAATCTTCCAACTGTTAGGCTAAAATATTTTCACGTCAATTGAATCATTTTTGACGTCGTTTAACATCTCAACTTCTGACGTCACGTGTGTGCACTTCTTTTTCTGGGTGTTGATAAAAGCTCTCCATCGTTTGCACCAGTCGTCAATTTGTTTAGTGTGTGTTGTAGATCATTTTGGTAGTCGCTTACAGCACACTACCGTATGCGTACAATAGCATAGATCAATCGCTTACTCCAGGGTCAAGGCCATTTATGTCTTACAGACAGTGGTTAATAAATCTTTTGTCTATTATCTTTGAGTTTTTCGCATGTCGTATAAGAAAACCAGGTTGTATACATTAAAATGGCACTGAATCTGTTGGTAAATGTTTTAACCCTTACCCTGCTAAATTTCTAAAATGGACTGATTCATCATTCAATTTGGGCCATACCACTTATTATTCAAAGAGGGTCAATGAAAAATTACTGACTGAATAGCGAGCAGTGCAGACCATAACTGGTCGCAAAGGCAGAATCACTTGCCGCCAGCAGGCTGAAGGTTAAATGAATTTTGTTTTACCTCATACAAACTAAAAGCATTTCCATTGGTTAAAAAAGGGGGGCCAGATCGAGACTCCAAATATTTCTGTAGATCAACAGATTTTCATGTCGGACTTAGCTAATATCAATAGACAAAAATACAACATTTACTGGTTTTACTAGTGACTCTCTGAGAGAGTATGGTTAATATGGGGACTCGGCAAACGTCTCATCGCTATCATACTGACTTTGCATATTTCCATTTAGGGTCACCAACAAACAAAATAATCAATAACAGATTTTCGATAGTAAAAACTTAATGTAGCTTGTTGCTCTAGATTGCACCCAACCTGTATCATCTAGAAGTACACATGTGGTGTTTCAAAATATGTAGAAATGCCTTCTGCTGCACTTGTAACGATGTGAAATAGAGTTCGAATACTTTTTATCATAAAGATAACTACAAAATATCACTCTATACATGAATACTAGTAGTAGTATTTTTGAAGGAGTAGCGATGACTTTTTTATTTAATGCGAAGACAATCTGAGTTCATCGTTATTTAATGTTTATTCAAATTAAAACTAAAATGTGTATAAATTGTACTTAACTCCGTATGTGTTTCGTTACAGCCGGTATACCACCATTTAGAGGCTCGTCGAGGTCCACATCACTATCTAGAGATTCCTCGAGGTCCACATCACCGTCTAGAGGCTCATCAGGATCCATACTTCCCCTACCCGGCCGTTATTCCGGGAGAACTGTTCGGAGCCGGGCCGTCTGGGTTTAATTACGCAAGACATCCATGTATATGGTGCTTTAAAATATTTAGATAAAATAAGTTAAGATAGTGTTGTACAAGAGGTACTTGTATATGATTTTTTCTTTTGTTTTTGTTGTTACTGTTGTTGTTGTTGTTTCTGTTGATGTTTTATTTGCTGCGCTCTTTTTTGAGGAGTTAGAAAAACAAAATCAAGTCTTTGAGTTCTTATTTTTACCAGACTACTATCATTTAGTTCATCATTAATTGATTTAATTAATTAAATTAATTAACTGATAACGCTGTCTTAAATAGAAAAACGTGTATGCTAGAATAGATTAGTCTTCCGTGTAAAGCGAATGTACTGCAAATAACAATAATAATAATCATAATAATAATGATGATAATAATATGTATAATGATAAGGATAATAATAATAATGGTTATAATAATATAAAGGTTCATTTAAAGAGGATAATATTTTTAGCTATAGCTAGTGTAACATATTGACCTCGAACATGACAATTTAAAAACTCTGTTCATAGTATGTAACATAGACAGTGAAGTAAAAGACGTGAATGAAAATAACGTATTCTGAACAAATTATTCCTTAGCGGCATATGCAGTATGTAGTACATTGAAAAGACATTTTAAATCGAGGAAATATCAGAAGGTAAAATTATATACAAGTTTTTAAAGAATAAATGTTATTTGTAATCCGCGGACCCGTGAAAACCCTAAAAACTTTTATGTGAGAAATGTACGAGAAAGCGTTCGATCGCTTTTAATAAAATGATAACTTATTTCTGTACAAACAATGACAAGTCTGTTTTGCGATCACGTCGATTTTGTGCTTACTTATTCTTCGTAGAACCAACTTGCCAAATCTAATACATGTATTAAAAGAAACTTTCACTGGTTGAAGGTCGAGATGGAAATATCTGGCTCTCGGGTGCAAAAGTGTATCAGATATTTCCGTCCGCACATTCAGTCGTGTTAAGATTCTTTTTCTTGCATGCCGTATTCTTCGGATAATAGAAGAAATAAAGTAAATCAAATCTTTTTCTTTAGGCAATATTTTATTATGGCAGCGTATGAATTTACGCATTCATTCACAGATTACAGCGCGTGAGCCATTTTCTAGTACTGGCAAAAAACATGGGAAAACCCTGTCCTGTATGCAAGCAAGTTATGTGCTCACTGTACATACGATTCACAGAAAAACATCACACAAGATATACATGTTGTACTGAGATACTTTATTTAAATTCAAATAATAAAATACGGCTAATTACATCTTCTATTCACTTGGGATTTTTTTACTTATTAAAACGAATCGCCTAAAATTAGCATAAAATGCACACTATATCTATCATTTTAATTGGTTAAAATTTTGCAAAAAAGCAGTTCCAGTTTAAATTTTCGTGATGCATGCCTTGGAGGCAAAAAAAAAAGGTCAAAGAGGTAATTTAACAACTTTTGAATATTGCAGAATTACCCTAAATTACCCTATACGTTTATCTCATATCTGAACTGCTTGACAGGTCTACCCCCCCCCCCCAAAAAAAAAAACCCCAAAGATTGCAATTTCTTACTTTCACGCGTAGATACAGGACTGCATTAAGCGTCAGCGGTATAAAATACGGAATAGCATAATTTTCACATAATTTTAGTCGTGCACGTGCAAAAAATTAAAAATGTACTTGTTAATCCTAAATCTGGATTCTTATAATTACCTTCAATGTAATTTATATCTTCTATTTGCGGTTTCAGACTACGCAAATAACAATCTTTTTATTTCGTAGAGCACCGAAACTTATTTTCGTCGGTTTTCACATACGTCAAAAATTCCCAGGATAAAAACAAACAATGGCGACCGCACATTGCGGCAAGATGATTTGATCGCAATTTGTATGTTTTGGTTTACAAAGTATTTATTATTTTTCCACAGAATCGTTAAAAGGTTTCGGTCACGGTTTCTTAAGGCATTGTTTACACCCGGAAATAGACGTCTGCGCATGTGCCGAGGTTAATGTACTATTTTGTAACTGCTTGTTGGTTTCATGGTATCCTACCGAATTTTTTGAAAACACGATTACTTTTCACTGCTTCAGTATACATTTGAACACGTACAAAAAGAACGTTTTTTATGGAACGAAATTAATTTGTTTTATGGAAAGTAGCTTTAAACATGTAGCGAACAAGTGGATGTTATTGTATCGTCAAAATTTGAGCTGACACGTATTATTATTATTATTATCATTATTATTATTATTATTCATAGAGATTTGCATCACACACGTGTACAGTTATGGAATCGCATCCTTCCTTGTTTTTCCAAATTGGCTTTAAAAAAACAACAACACATTTTCATTTTAGATTGCCTGAGGTCATTTTATTCCGGCGTGTTACGATGGCCGAATAGGACAAACTACATAAAACTAGCATACATTTCGTCAAAATGGTTTCAATCTTAGTAATTTTTGTTCGTAAGCAGGTTAAGGCAAATGCTCCGAAATCCAACACGTGTTGATAACCTCAAACGTCAGGTTTCATGACTTTTGGGTACAACTTTTCAAATTTATGCCATTTTTTTTTACTAACATTATTGTAAACGTTTTTCATGTAAACTGGCTTCTCTTGAACTGTTGGACAGAATTATTTCAAACTTATCACAAACTTATATCAGCCTTTTTAGTTAGAAATCTTAGGTCAAAGCTTTTCTATGCAATATCAGAAATAGCTAAGAAAGCTATCTTTGTAGCTTTTATTTTGATTATACAAAAGTGGTTTATACAAACATATTTTAACTCCATTAAGGTGTGACTGGTGATCAACGTTAAACAGTTAATAAAGTCTTCAAACTAGGTGTGTACTAAATCTGAACGGTATTATTGGTAAAACTCGACCAAGGTTAAATTAAGTATTGACCTGGAAAAGGTCAAGGACAGGCTAACTAAAACTGTTTTACTCAGATCAAACTACAGAAGTAAGATATTGTTCCATTAGACATTTTTATACTCATAAAATATCCATAGTTTTATACATTGTTTAAACATGCAACATTATAAAGTAACACAAAAAATTGAACAGTACTGCCATTAAAGTTGTAATTTTTTGTTGGAGAGTACCGAGACAGATAAGTTTTTCATCCTTTATTCCAAAACGAATTTGGTTTTAAATCTAACGCTGTGAATAAGAAATGGTACCTCATTATATACATGTAAACCAAAGAGAAATAGCTTTTCATTTTCTGTAGAAATTTTATAACTGGGATAATATTGTTCCATCTCTAAAAGAGCTTTTCATACCAATCAGTTTAAAATCATTTTGAAGCAGTTCTTAGGTCCGCAGTCCGTTTTCCAGTCATCGTTTCGACTGATACGAATCTTTAGTGGCGTCTACCATTTACTACAATAATGTTTAGATAGCATATTGACACTTTATTTAAAAAAAAAATAAACAAATTTAAATATTCAAAAAAAGTGTAATGATACTAAAATTGCCAAGTCTTTCGTTTCTGGGAACTTTTGAATACACATGCATTGAATTTGAATGAACGCCTTATAATAAGCTATTTTGTTTACTGAAATGCCTATGTATCGAAAACAGTTTTTTGTAAATGTGATGTTTTACAGAACGAACTATTAATGACGTACATGTCATTTGTATTTTAGAGCACTAAAGTTAAACTGCATTTGCCTTTCTTTCAATGCAAATGAGACAGGTTAAGAACCTTACAGAAGACTGTATGATGTATGAAAGATCGCTACATAAATTATTACAAAGGCCTTGTAACATCCAGATCTTTCACACTCAGCAGGAAAAGAATGTAATTAAAACGAGACGGGCAGGATACAAACTTCCGTCTCTTCCCATTAATATTACTTTTATTGTTTCATTTTTGTTATCAGTTACACTGCAGCAATTACCGACTTGAATAAATTGAATAAATTATGCAAACTTAATGAAATCAGATCAATTTTATTGTAAGACATTTGTATAATGATTGAATATTCATAAACACAAGATTGATCATGCTATTTTAATGTGTGTACTTTTTTACTTTACTATTTTTGCGTTTTAACGTCAGACAAAATAATTCAGAATGATTTTTTTAATAATTATAATTTAATAAAATTATGAATGTTGATCGAATGACACATACTATAGATTTATTGCCAAACAAGGTAACTCCTGCAAATATGCATGTAATACTATGTCAGTGCTCGAGTGCGAGCCTGCCTGCGTGCCGGCCTATCTGCGTGCGTGTCTGCCAGTCTGTCTATTCTGGCTGCGTGTCTGCCTTCGCGCGTGTGTGTGTGCGAACCTGCCTGTATGTCTGTATATATGTATGTTTGTATGTATGCATGTCCGCCTGTAGGTTTACAGGATTGTATGTATGTATGTATGTATGTACGTATGTATGTATGTACGTACGTATGTATGTATGTATTTTGGTGTGCATTATTACATGCTTATTATTAACTGCCCTTGTTTGTTTTTTATAAATATTATATTTAATATGTTCTGCATTCACGAATTACATTATTACAAATTAATGAAATGCGTATATTTACAAACCGAATACCAATACATATAGTTTTTCTTTCATGTATGAAATACATGGTTTATGTTGAGAGTACGCAGTTAAAAACTAATGTTAATACCTCAAACTGAATGCCATATATCGCATGTATGGATGGTGCATGTCATCTCTAAAACTTCCGATAGTTTGTGTAATTGCGAACATCCTAACGGTGCGCCACAACGCACTTTTTCTATGGGCAACATCCGATGAAGTGCAAGTAATTCATTCGAACATATCGAGTGTTTTGAACTTAGGAATGTTTTGCCGTGTTATATACAGATTCATCAAAAAACTTGGGAATGTTTTGCCATGTTGTATACAGATTCATCAAACTGAATGCATTTTGACTGTAAATATGCACGTTTTTCAATTTGTACTGTCTCAAACCGCATAATAACATAACTGCATTTTGACAAATTAATAAATTGTAAATATGACTGAACGTCTTGTTATCACTTTGTCTAAAACTATGTCCAACATTGCAAAGACAAAAAAATTAACATAATTTTATGCCTTTATCTCGTATCAGAGAGACTGCTAACATGTTTTGTATACTTTGACATTTGCGGCCTATTCATTCGTGCAGTATTAAGTGATCTGTAGCAGGAAAAAATAGTTGAAAATGCAATAATTTTGTTTTATATGAGAAAGGTTGATATCAACAAATTCGAAACCCCAGTCGGCAAGAATAAAAAAAAATCGTGCCCCCGAAATTAGATAAATTCAAAATACACAATGGCGCGTTTGGTTTGTCTTGAAGGAAGGGAATACTTTGTCTGGATTGTTATCTCTGAGTACCAAACTTGTACTGTGAATTAAAATGCATTCAAAGTTTCTTAAGCATGCCTATACTCGTATATAGTAACATCCGAAACCTCGAAACCTGCAGACCAAAAACTGCATTTATGTTTAGATTGAATGAAATATCGATTTTATTCCTTAATTCAGTCGAATGACAATGTAAATACCTCTTAAATGATGTATGGTAAGTGGTGTCACATTCCCTGAAAGAGGGTCTGTGTGATCATCAAAAGTGCTACGACCGGCGTGCTCCAAGAGGACGTAACATAGAAGACTGAATGATCTAACAAATTCATACCCAAGATAGCATATTTGCTTTAATGCATTTGAAAGGAGATATGAATACATTTAATTTAAAAATGATGCATGACAAGTGATGACACATCTATGGAGTGTTCGAAATACTCAGAGCGGCGTTCCTTCCTCAATACTTAAAAGTGCAAGATTAAACCATCTACCCTATTTATTCCAAAGATAGAAACGTCAGTCTGAATGCATCTAAAAAGACAATATAAATACTTTTAAAATGATGTAATGCAAATGGTGTCACAATCTCTGCAAGAGGGTCTATGGGATGTTAAAAAGTGTTACAAACGGCTTTCTCCAAGATTAATTAAGTTTAGAAAGTGAATGATACCTGCAAGATAGAAACATGAGCCTTAATGCGTCTGAAAGACAATATAAATACCAGTAAAATGATGTATGGCAAGCGGTGTCACATTCCCTGTAAGAGGCTCTGCCGCTGTTCAAAATGCTCCGAATGACGTTTTTCAAAGAGTACAGAGGTACAAGATTTAATAATACACCCTATTTATCCTCAAGATAGGAATTTCCACGTGAATGTAAATACCTTTAAAATGATGCATAACAAGTTTTGTCACCTTCCCTGAAAGATGGTCGTTGGCTATCTTAAAGGTTTACGAACGGCGTTCTCCAAAAAGACTTAATGTGGAAGATTTACAGATATGCCACATTCATCCCCAAGAAAGCACTTTCAGCATAAACGAATTTGATAGGAGATATTTATACCTGATATAAATGATGCATGACAAGTGGTGTCACATTCACTGAGTGTCTATGGACTGTTCAGAATGCTCCGAACAGCATTCCTGTCCCAATATTTAATAACTTTGCTGATGCTAAAGTAACGTTTTCTGTTTATATATAAAAATTAAACCAAATTTCGTCCGTACGGAAATGTATTGTTGTCGTCGTTCATTCTTAATGAAAACAAATGACATTTTCATCAATCAATTGTGTTTATAATAAACAGAAAATTTAAGATTTCCAGACCTGATGAATAAGGTTTTTGTTTTCATCTTATGGTATGAACAAACTGATATTTTATGCGTTGCTACGCCACAGGTGAAATACTTTTTTCATACCCAATCAAAGAACTTAAATAAAACCATATTCATGAAACAAAATCTTGATTTTACTCTATAAACGCTTACAGTATTTATAACTGGGTCAAATGGTGGCATTTCGAGTTTTTGATGGTGGAGGAATACTCTAGGTAACACTCTGGGCATTATTTCCGCCACATGGATAGAATTTCAATTTTTCCGTAAGCCAGCTTTATGGCTTCCCTACATGCAAAATTCTACATCCCAAGTGAAGCCCTCGTAAACACGTGGCCATGCAGACCCCTTCATTATAAATTAAATCTTAAAGACAGCTTTTCACACAAAAAAGATAGAAGGTCATATCGAAGCAACTCACAAGGTTGTTAGTTGCTTGAAAAAGTATTAAAGGATATTCCCCTGAGTATATCTACCATGTAAAGTGATCTCCCATTGGTGTGCAATGTGTTTGATGTGTTTGAAAACTATCTTATTTCATAAAGCAAAGTTCTATTGCAAGATTTCTGGTTAAAACCATACAGAATTGTACATTTTGTGTTAAAAATAGGCATGTTTTACCAATACAGCATTTTCATGAAAAATAAAAAAAGAATCACTGCCAAACTATGGGTAACCAAGTTCAAAGAAAAACGTTGTCCGAATGTGACGATCAACAGGTACATTTCTTGCAGTTTTTTGATAGGTCTTGGATCATTCTTTATCCTGAATTGGCGTTTTCAAAGGTTTAAATGTTAGTTAAGGTCCAAGACCTCAAACATTACAATGTTGGCCTGTGGAAATTCAGTTAGTTCCCTTTGATCAGAAATATATACGGAAGTAAATGGAATACACCGGTTTAACAATGTTAGTCCATGAATTTCGCACCGGAGCGGATTTTATTATGAAAAGGGTGCTATATCAAATTCAGCCGCACCATGACAAAACCAACATAGTGCATTTGCGGCCAGCATGAATCCAGACCAGCCTACGCATCCGTGCAGTCTGGTCAGAATCCATACTGTTCGCTAACAGTTTCTCTAATTGCGACAGTGTTTGAAAGCGAACAGTATGGATCCTGACCAGACTGCGCGGACTATGTTGGTCTTCTCATGGCGCGGCTCATATTACTTATTATTACTCTTATTTTAGTGAGCAATCAAAAAAATAAATTATGAAAAGACAGCATGGGTGAAATTAACGGTATCATTTCGAAATTTTAAAATTCCTCTCATCTGACTGGTCGGTAAATGGCCACATGGAGGTAAAGAGAAAGTGATATTCGCCGCATAAAATGATATTCTTGTTAGCAAACGTGTTTACTATGTATATTGCATTTGTTTCATATTCTGTACAATTAATCTTTTTAGACCCATTTCGAATTTCCAGATTAGTGCTTAATATAGGTGGGTTGCCTGTCTGGAAAATATCTTACACTCATTTTTTATCAGATACTCACGACATTGTTTCTTAAGGGTATTCATAAGATCGGGTGTGGATATCCAATTTCATGTTGCTGACCAAGAAGATGTTCACCTCGTCCTATCGGCTTCGGTGAAAGTCACACTGTTCAGGTCCGTAAAATTCGGATATTCATCTCAACATCATACAATAAGTGTTTATTGCTTAATACTTGAGTGCAACGTAAAGATCCTTACGGTAATTACCTCACAATAAGTTATCGGTGGACTAACTGAATGTTTGGCTTCAATTTGAAAAAAAAAGATGTTATTTTAAATACGTATAAGTCATCGTTGTCACAAGTGAGAAGATGGAGGAAAATTTAGATAAATCTGTTTTATCTTACTTTCAAGAAGTAAGTGTACAATTCTCATTAGTTTGCTTATCTGACCTACGCATGACCTATATATGATAAGTTTGGAAAACTTACGAAAATTGCAATAAAATGTCGTATTTAACTTTTCTTTTTAAATGTAATTCATCTAACCTAACTAGTTTCATGTTCAAATTTTTATCGGATAGTTTGTCACATATTTTCGCGACTTCACATATAATCTTATCGTAACTAATGTAGCAAGATTCAATTCAGTAAAACATTAATAAAGTATAGATATTTGTTGTTGTTTGAAAGTAAAGATAAATCCGTGATTAATGTCTTGAAAAAATACCAAAGCGTCAATGTCATGTAATATAGTAACGGAACGCAGCTATTCATATAATATAAAATGTTTTACAATGATACAATTTTAATATTGATACTTTTTCAATTTCTGTATAAAGGATTCACTTACCGAGGATAGTTCTGAATACATGGTTTTGTACTGGACTTAAGAATTAGTACCTGGTTTAAACGACCCTTGGGTTTTTGTCATTTGCCGTTTTAAAGCGGTACCCATCCCCCAGTCCGTGTTCCTTTATTTATTGTTTTGTTTGCTTTTTGCTCAACGCTGTCTACATGGTGAAAGTTGCTTTTGTGCATTTTTTGTACACACAAATCATGTACGCATGAATAGATGTCACAAAAGCTAATCTGAACACTATCGGCTCGGTACAAAAAGTGAATAGAAAACACTAAAGAGAAAAGCACTATTTTAAAAAGGTACTTTAAACAAAAAGTCCAAATGACCTTACACCCATTTTCCAATTCGAGCTCCAAAAAGAGACAGCATCACCTGTACAAAGAACAGTGCTGTGTAAATCAAGTCTTTATGATGAAGGTCATCCTATATCTAATGCCACTAGGATTTTCCCATCTTGATACGCCCTAAAATGAAACAAGCAAATTCGATGAATTGATATCCCCCACGCTCGACTATTCAACAGCCTTGTCAATTGAATGAATATTTAAGTCGAAAAAGGGGCATAATTTTGTAAAGTTATAAAACAGGGTTATGGAATCTGTACAACGCATATCAGCTCATGACAATGTACACTTGTGTGAAGTTTCAATTCATTCTCATTAGTGGGCACCAACTTACATACAAAAACGTAACCAACAAACTGCTAAGGCAAAAAGTAGTGATGGGCCGACAATCGGCGACAATCGAATAATCGTCGGCGTTGCATTCATGAGCGCGATCGCCGACTTCACTTTTCCCTGACCGATTAATTACTTGTCACCTTAACGGATAATTTAGTTGTTTCTGACCTTTTTTTCTGTTATTTACGGTTCTTTGGGGCAATTACGTCAAGGGAAACTACTCTACGTACTCTGTCAAAAGAAATTGATGTTATCTGTGATCACCCAGATTTTGGAAGATATATGTCTTTTACAAAATTAAGCCGGGAAAACCATCAACCTAAACTCTTGACATTAGTATGGCAGTATGCAACTAGAGTAACCGATTATCCGATTATATCCGATTAATCGAATCGGTTGGCTTGTCCGATTATGCCGATTAATCGGTTGGCAAATCTAACCGATTTGCCCATCACTAGCAAAAAGAGAGGCATAATTTTGTAAAAATGCAAAGTAACGTTATGAAACCTGTGCACTGCATGTCAGATCATGACAATGAACAAGTGTGTGAATTTTCAATCCATTCCCATTAGTAGGTATACATACAAAAGCTGTCCTGTGACTTCACAACAGCGGGTGTTAAGTGCTGTGTGGCGGCCGTAAAAAGTCGCCCCGACTTCATCTCAGTGTTGTTATATTTTCTGGTCCTTCGGGAGCATTGATTTCAACTCATTTAGATTTGAAGATTGAATACTGCTTGAGGTTGCGTGCGCAACATAAAAACAAAGAAAAATATCAAACAGGGAATGCCATGCACCAAAAGCGCAGCCTCCTCAAAACGAACCCCCCAGCACGCAAACGCGTGCACCACACATACACACACTCAAAGCTTACATATCAGGACAAAACGAACAACACACACACACACACACACACTCAAAGCCAACACATAAGGACAAGACGAACAATAAGCATACACACACGCGCGCACACAAAGTCAACACACAAGGACAAAACGAACAAACAAAGGAACACAGTGGGGCACCGCCTTGGAACGGTCAGTGGCAAAAACACCACTGGGGAGCTTAAACCGCTTTACTGCTTAAGCCGGTGCTAGGGGGCGTGGGCAGTGTTGCATTTTCCATTACTGCTCATGAACAGACTCAATCAAACCGAGTCTGCAATTTTCACTGTTTGCCTTGTTCTCGGTGCTTCCGAGGGATCTACTTTTCAGATTTTATTTGGATCATGGTTGCGGTAAGAGTGAGGTTAGATGCACCATAAACCGGTTTAAGCTCCCCAGTGGTGATTTTGCCGGCGGTGCCCAACTGTGTTCCTTTGTGTGTTTTTTTGTCCTTGTGTGCTTACTCCCTCTCTCTCTCTCTCTCCTTGTCTCTCTCTGTCTGTGTGTTGTTCGTGTGCGCGTCCGCGTGCTGGGCTTACATTTACCTTAAATAGAGAAAATAAGATCGGCGAGATTATCTCCCATTGATAAAAAAACAAAGAAAATATCAAACAGGGAGTGCCACTAGTGATGGGCAAATCGGTTAGATTTGCCAACCGATTAATCGGCATAATCGGACAAGCCAACCGATTCGATTAATCGGATATAATCGGATAATCGGTTACTCTAGTTGCATACTGCCATACTAATGTCAAGAGTTTAGGTTGATGGTTTTCCCGGCTTAATTTTGTAAAAGACATATATCTTCCAAAATCTGGGTGATCACAGATAACATCAATTTCTTTTGACAGAGTACGTAAAGTAGTTTCCCTTGACGTAATTGCCCCCAAAGAACCGTAAATAACAGAAAAAAAGGTCAGAAACAACTAAATTATCCGTTAGGGTGACAAGTAATTAATCGGTCAGGGAAAAGTGAAGTCGGCGATCGCGCTCATGAATGCAACGCCGACGATTATTCGATTGTCGCCGATTGTCGGCCCATCACTAGTAATAAGCCTACTGAATATTCAAAGAAACCCGAATAATTATTACATAATTTAATGCAACACTTGATTTTATGATACATACCCCTAACAATACATAATAGTTTACCTCTAATGCCAGTTTTATATGGTTTCAGCTAAAGGTCATTTCTATAAACACAATTAACTGTCTCTTAAACACAATCAAAGGCATTTTTAAAGTAAAAAAAAAATACACAATAGAAACGCTATTCATTATTAATGTAAACCTGCACAACAGACGATAACAATAAATTCAAATTAAACATCTGATAATTTTCTTCACAATAGTTAGTAATTCTTTTATTCATAATAGAAGTAAATATCTTTGATAGACAACTTACTAAAGTTATTCTTCAATAGTTATTGACATTTTATCTCCCTTTTTTGTGAAGAGGAACGATTACTCATTCTGTCAAATTATCTTGAAAATACACGCTCTCAAGTATTGTCTTAAATATATTACATAAATGAGACGACAGAATGTCTACTAACTCGATAAAATATTCATTTAACAAAAGGTTGTTTCCAAATGCCTTTTCTCTTTCCAGTGATTTTACAACATCTACAATTTCATTAACAGATATTGAGTGAAATAAAACATTCATCAGCATCATCGAGACAATCAAACTCACGAGAAGAAAATTCTTCAGACTTCTGAAAAATACCATTTCCTAGCTCCAAAAATATTTGTAAAAACTTCAACAGAAAGGTTATTATTGGTAGTACTTTCCTCTAGAAATACTTCCAGAACTCCTTTGGCTTATTAAGTCTCAACTTTTCAATTTACTTTACTTGTTTTAAAGTTACAAAAATCAAAGTTGTATACAAGTGTATATTAAAGTCATTGACTCAACTTAGCTTTCAAGTGTTGACTTTGAAACCATGGCGAGAGCCAAAGATGAGGTTACAAGCGTAGCATAATCCGGTTTAAATTCACCATTGGTGTGTTTGCCACCAAGATACAAGACGGTGCCCAACTGTGTGACTTATATTGTTCGTTTTGTACTATTAGATATTATTGTTTGTTTGTTTTCAGATTCCTAAGTCTCACTAATTGCGTCATCTCTATGAAACAAACATGTTTTTAAAAGTCTATAGTCTGTAATACCCTTACTCTACCATTTTTTAAGTTAATTAAGATGGTTCTTCTCAACAATACACAATGCTCGATGTAGCTTTATACGAAAAATCCATGTATAGGTTATAGATTTTTTATTGAACTTCTAATGCAATTAAGTTTGCCGAAACGGAGCGTAGCGTAGTGAAGGCAAAACTTAATGCATTTAGAAGTTCAATAAGGGTATCTATAACCGGCTTATAGTTTAACGTCCCGTTTCATTTAACTGAGGTCAAAACTGCAAAAAAGCTCTCACTGAAGTAAACTAACCACGCCTTCTGTTAATTCATTGGCTAGTCTTATCTTCACTGATGATGGAGAAGTACATGTTTACTACAATTTTATACAAGGTCATTTAGTCATTTTAGTGTCAACCTTTAGCAAAACAGCGGTTGATCCAGTGCTCGAAGATTTTTAATTTAATTTATATCATAAATACATAGTAGACGACTAAGTCTTATCGAGTAGTTTGTGGAACACAATTTTATGTTCTTATTCAATGGAAATATAATATGCAGGTTTAACTCGTAATGACTTAACAGTACAATTTAAGCAACTACATGTATAAATAAAACATGACAAAGTAGAATCTAAGTGCACCCTGGTTTATTTTTAGACCAGTAGAGGTGAAAGGTGCAGAAAGGTCAAACTTGAACTATGAAAGTATAGTTTGTATCAAAATGAAACTAAAAACATAACTTGATATTTGAGCCGCGCCAGACGTCTGGTCAGGATCCATGCTGTTCGCTTTCAAAGCCTATCGTAATTAGAGAAACTGTTAGCAAACAGCATAGATCCTGACCAGACTGTGCGGATGCGAAGGCTGGTCTGAATCCATGCTGGTCGCAAACCCACTGTTGGTTTTCTCATGGCACGGCTCATTTATCTATTACATAGACACATTATTTCTTGTATGCAGTCCCTGCTTTGGTAATTGCTCCGCCTCCTAGAATGTGGGAAATACATAGTAGGCGGAACAATGAATACTCATTAATTTTGAACTACTTCATGATTAAGTGGATCAGATTCTTCAGTTATGAAACAATATGAAAATAAGTTGGTTACGTTTTTGAAAATCCCTCACTTGTCATTGGATAAAAACGATGTTTGAACTATAAAATATTTAAGATTTTGCAAATATCTTTTCCACACGGTTGTTAGCCAGCATTTCTGTACTTTCAGTACTTTAATTTTGTTTTGTTTTAGCTCACCTGAGCTGTTCAAACGGTTCCGCTTGGTTGCACATAGGGGCCGCCAGAGCTAAAGAAGAAAAAAATCTTCGAATCAAACGACATCTCCTAAACCGATGGTTCGATTTTGAAATAATTTTACACAAATGATCCTTTGTGCGGCTCTACTAAGATTGTTCAATTTATTTTGATTTGTCTAAAAACATGGCCACCAGAGGGCGTGGTCACTTTTTCCTATATGTACATATTTCCAAAAATTGGTCCTTGTGTGGCCCTCTACCAAGGTTGTTCAAATAATTCATTTCGACAAAATGCATGGCTGCCTGTGGCGAGGTCACTTTTCCCTGTATGTAAATAGTAGAAAATTAAAAAATCTTCTTGTATGAAACTATTAGCGCTAATTACATACAAGCTGTCCTTGTGTGACATTCTACAAATTTTGTTAATAATTTTCTGATTTGTCAAAAACATGGCCGCTAGTGGGCGTGGTCACTTTTCATCAACAATTTTTAAAGACATCTCCATCCAAACCATTGAATGGATTTTAATGAAACTTTTCATAAATGATCTCTGAGTAGCTCTCTTTCAAAGTTGTTCAAATGGTAACGGTTCATTGAACATATGGTTCTTTTTGGTTAAACATATGCTCAGTACATCTAGAAACGGAACATTTTTTCCCGCGACTTTTTCATACTTACCTTGTACATGTATTTGAAGTTTGTGTAGTAGTATTGTAAAATCGTGTAGAAACCTGATTATCATCCCCCGCCCCCCCCCCCCACCAAAAAAAAAATCAAGTGCTATTTTCTTGTCAATCATTAGGTTAAATAATATTGACTGTAAACCAAGTGTTGTATTTGATAATTGGCTTGTGATATAAGTGTGTGCGTGTGTGTGTGTGTGCGTGCGTGCGTGTGTTCGGGTTTAACGTCTTTTTCAGTCATATAAACGACGTCGTTGTAGCAGTGAGCACAATGCCTAACTTTATAGTGCTGCCTCACTGGAATATCACGCCGTAGACACATGGCATGATACCCCACCCAGTCACATTATACTGACACCGGGCTGACCAGTCCTAGCACTATCCTCTTGATGCTGAGCGCCAAGCGAGGAAGATACTAGTACCTTTTTTTACGTCTTTGGTATGAAGCGGCCGGGGATCGAACCCACGACCTCCCGCACTCAAAGCGGATGCTCTACCACTAGGTTACCGAGGCGATGTAGGGTTTTACTCTTTACCGTAATTGTCCAAATTATTGCCCTAAAATAAAAAAAAATGCCACGCCCCTGTCTGTGACATATACCTCTGGAGTTGTACCATTACGTTATACAAGCACACTGCGATATATGACCATTTTGTGTCGATTCGCCGTAAAACCCAACTCACTCACTTAAAGCATTGTACACAGGTCAGCGCTTTAAGGTCAATGACCCTTTTGTTGTATTTGTTCGGGCTAAACGTCACACAGGCACAGTGTATGTCATATCGCAATTTTCTAGCTTTTGCTCGTGGAGGAAGATCCCAGTTGTCGGTCCAGGCACTATATCATCACGTTCGGGCACCTGTATAGAAAAAAACAAAGACAAATATCAAACAGGGAATGTCACGTACCAAAAACGCAGCCTCCCCAAAACGAAACCCACAGCACGCAGACGCGTACACCACAAACAAACACACACATACACACACGCGCGCACAAACACAAAGCCAACACATTAGGACAAAACGAACAAACAAAGGAACACAGTGGGGCACCGCCTTGGAACGGTCAGTGGCAAAAACACCTCTGGGGAGCTTAAACCGGTTTATGGTGCGCACCCAACCTCACTCTTACCCCCACCAGACACGGGACAGTGTAAATAAAAGTTATCCCCTCCAGGTGAATCTCTAACACACGTAATGGAAACAAAAAGGCATGGCATGTAAAACACAAAAATGCTCGTGTATAAATATATAAAAAGCAAACCTTTGGAACCAAAAACGTATGTACTCAATGCCTTTTCAGAAGACAGAGCAACAAGAGAAACACCCTTAAGGGCCCGACGAAACAGGCCAGAAGACAGATATCAAAACAGTTCAGTCCTGGTAGGATTTAAAAACTGCTCCCCCTCTTCCGTCAGACACAATCAAAGAGGGAAGCGTAGTGTCCAACTGTAAACGGGTTGAACACTAAACATGCGGTATGTCTCAATACAGTTGGGTCGTAACCTCTTTTTATAAAACGTTTTATAATTTTACCAAATACTGGAATCGAGGTACGGAAATGATTATTTTTTATGAATTAATGACAACCGGTGAGTAAATTTGTTACAACGGCAACGTTATTATCTTTTATATACGGTGGTATGTTTAGGACACGCATTCATTTTTTAGATTAAATTATCTTGTGCGCACGACATCTTATCTCGGACGCTCTACATCTTATCTCGAGCGCACGACATCATATCTCAATCGCACGACATCTTATCTCGATCACTCGACATCTTATCTCGATCCACGACATCTTATCTCGATCGCACGACATCAAATCTATAAAGGCCCTTTGTATGTATTTAGGTCATCAGTAAAACAGATAATTTGGGTCCCGCCTATTCAGTTGTTATTTAAACCTCCCACAAGTACATGTACAATTTTATCACATCATTTGGGAGAGTATTGTACATAATTGATCATCCTATCTTCAAAATTAAACGAACATAATCAATGATGCTTACTGCATGTTAGAATAGCAACAAATTGCAGTTCAGCTGATAAATTCGCGCATTGTCAGAAAAGTTATAAAATAGCATGAATGAATTAAGGGGAAACGGGGAAATTCTTTGAAATATGGGCGAAGCCTACATACTATTTTTTTTTTTTGGTCAAGGACTTAAATTTATTCCTTTGCGTCATCACTGAATTTTTGCTGCGTTTTTTTATCAGTTATCGGTTATAAGTATAATCGAAACAAAAGCAAAAACGGTGGCAGTCGTATGTTTTACTGATAATCTGAATTCACGCCTTAATGTATATAAATAAGATGTCGTGCGCACGAGATAAGATGTCGATCGCCCGAGTAAAGATGTCGAGCGCTCGAGATAAGATATCGTGCGCTCGAGATAAGATGTTGAGCGCTCGAGATAACATGTCGTGTGCACGAGATAAAATGTCGATCGCTCGAGATGAGATGTCGTGCGCACGAGATAAGATGTCGAACGCTCGAGATAAGATGTCGTGCGCACGAGGTATTTCGAGCGCTAGAGATAAGATGTGGTGCACATGAGATAAGATGTCGAGAGCTCGAAATAAGATGTCGAGAGCACGAGATAAGATGTCGTGCGCACAGGATAAGATGTCGAGAGTTCGAGATAAGATGTCGAGAGCTCGAGATAAGATGTCTTGCGCACGAGATAAGATGCCGAGCGCTAGAGGTAATTTAATCTTTTAAAAAATAAATGCATGTTCTAAACATACCATCGTATTTAAAAGATAAAATATGATATTAAAACATTTTAAACATTGAAAAATTCCAGAAAGGTGTCAAAAGCAGCTTGAAATTCGCGGATCTGTTCAATCATGGACAGTTACCTCAAAATATGCGCACGGACTTGAACATATTATTTCACCATATTATAGAAAACAAAGACAAACACCAATCAGGGAACGCCACGTACCAAAACCCCAGCCTCCCCAAAACGAAACCCACAGCACGCAGACGTGCACACCACAAACACACACACACACATACACACACGCGCGCACACACACAAAGCCAACACACGAGGACAAAACGAACAAACAAAGGCACCGTCTTGGAACGGTCAGTGGCAAAAACACCACTGTGGAGCTTAACCGGTTTATGGTGCGCTCCCAACCTCACTCTTACCCCAACCATGTTCCAAAGACACGGGACAGTGTAAATAAAAGGCCATATGTGTATTTACATATCTGAGAAGTTCATTAAAATCTGCATTGTAGAAAAAATCACATTCGCGAAAATGTTATCAAAATTGTGATTTTCCCGTAGACTCCAATTATTAAAACTTGTGTAAGGTCATTTTTAAACTACTCTAGCAAAAACATCGAACACACGACCTTATCTTTTTTATTGCCAAATTGTCTAAAACGAAAATGTGGAATACCACAGATCGCCCAAATATTATCTTTAGTTTTGAAAAATCAGGGCTTAATCAATTTCTACTTTGTACAAAAACGTTTGATCCGAAGCGTGCAGAACTACCTTGAAGCAATGCAAACATGCTTTATTTTGCCTACATCAAACGTTTTAAACACGAGTGTCAGGATGAGAGGCACGGCCCCTGTCTACATATCTTTTGCCGATTGGTGCTATAGTCACTGACTTTAACTCACTTGCTCCTTACCACAGAGGGTTCAAAACATCGCCACAGAAGGCGAATGAAAACTTTACATGTTGGTAGTTCTGACCTGCTAATGACTGGAGTAATATTCGCAGAGGCAACACTGAGCTGAAAAGTTGCCATTAGATTAGAATTGTGTCGATGTGATGTAAACCGCATGTGCAATACAAAGAAATTAAATACCTCAGAACTTTACATAAACTTTTAACATGATGAAGCAAAGACAAAGATGAATGCAATGACTGACTTACAGTTTGTCCTTGAACACTTCTTTGAATATTATGTTTTTTACAATCTACTAGACAAACGGTTTGTATCATCTAAAATAAAACGGAAAGAATGTTTAAGCTCCATAACTCATATCTTTTGAACAAAAGCATGTCCTTTTTTCCTTTTAAACACAAGCGAGTCTTTCATAACTGAAACCCATAAATCTTGCTGCCACACTGACGACTGGCGCATCTATTTTTAAAGAGAAATAAATGTGGTGTATGTCCAGATAAACAAATCCCACATGTGTATGAATATGAAATTAATTGTGCACGAAACGCAGTCTGACTTTGTGCGACCTTACTACCAAAACTGGGGGAAAATGTAACATAATTCACATCTTCATACAGAAATATTTCCTTCACAATGATTTATTAAAAATGTAACATAATCCATCTGTTCGTACAGAAATATTTCCTTCACAATGATTTATTAAAAAGAAGAAAGCTGGCAGATATCGTTTTGATCAGCAGGAGACAGTAAATTTCAAAGTTCAAACAAATGTTCTTATACACCGGTGCGAAAAAATCACAAAAGTACAGTTTTAAGAAATGTTTGTTTGTTTTGAATTTCAACAGTATTTAAGTTATACATCTACGCAATTGTTCATGGATTTTTAGCATTGTTTCTGGATTCTGTACCAGTACAAACCTGTTCACCTCAACTAACTGCCAACTTCCCCACATGAGTCAGAAATGGAGGACGAATGATTTCAGCCGCAACGTCTTCTATCAAACCGTAAATTAGATCATACGCCTCGTCCGAGGATCAAACTCGCGACCCCGCAATCCCTAGGTTTTGATATATCATAGTAGGTTCCCCTCCTCTCTTGAAATTAACCGGATAATCAAAACTTTGGCAAATAAAAGAAAAAGATAGGGTCTTGTGCCATACACAAGTCTACAGCTTTGATTAAATTTCGCAAATAGATTCTTTTTTACAATGCAGATTTGTTTTTATGATTAAAACGAGCAAAAATGTTGGTTTCAGGAACCGTAATCTTGATGCTAAAAAATTGTCACTTAGCGAAACCTGTCCAATATTATCTGCAAATGACTGATCTTAAATAAATCATGTGACCAGATTTATATAATGATAAGAAAGGTGTCTCATAAACGTTACTTTTTTTCGCATATTTTAGCTGAATCAGGTTGGATGCATGACTGTGTCTGTTTTGTCTCGGGTAAGACTTTAGACCCGACCGTCTGCACGGAGTAAAGCCTTTATATAATTTACACAACAATTACTCGTCCGTGGAAATATTGGTTCTCTAAACATCTTAACACCGTGACGAAGAGAAAAACTAATCAAATGTATGGGAAAGAAAATTTATCAAAAGTATAGGAAAACATGGCGACGTTTTTTTTTTTTTTTTTTGTTTTCGGTTCACCTGAGAAACACATAACAGAGTAAGTATGTTTCCCCAGATGACCCATATTTGAACTTGGCCTAGATTTCATCAAGGCAATCATTCTGACTAAATTTTCTGAATATACAGTGTAAAATACACAAGGTTTTTCTTTAATTTGATCGTGTGACATAGTTTTTGACCCTAGATGACCCATATTCAAAGTCGACCTTGACTTCATCCAAACAAATATTCTGATCAAACATCATGAAGATCCGGTGTAAAATGCTGCCCCTATTGCATACATAAGGTTTTTCTTTGATTTGACCTAGTGACCTAGTTTTTGATTCAAGATAGCCCATATTCAAACTTGACCTAGATTTAAACAAGGCAATCATTCTGACTAAAATTCATGAAGATCAATTGAAAAATACAGCCTCTTTCTTATGCATACACAATGTTTTTCTTTGACATGACCTAGTCATAGTTTTTGACCCCAGATGATCCATATTCAAACTTGACCTAGATTTCATCAAGGCAATCATTCTGACCAAAATTCATGAAGATCAATTGAAAAACCAACCTCTAATGCATACACAATGTTTTTCTTTGATTTGACCTAGTGACCCATTTTCAAACTTGGCCTAGATTTCATCAGGGCAATTATTCTGACCATAATTCATGAAGATCAACTGAAAATACAGCTTCTATCGCATACACAAGGTTTTTCTTTGATTTGACCTAATGACCTAGTTTTTTAACCCAAATGACCCATTTTTAAACTTGCCTAGATTTCATCAAGGTTATCATTCTGACAAACTTTCATGAAGATCAGTTGAAAAATACAGCCTCTATCGCATACACAAGCTACATGTTGACAGACGGATAACAGACAGACGACGGACGCCGGACATCGAGCGGTCACAAAAACTCATAGGTGAGCTAAAAAAATGGAAGCTCCAAAGGTCGCTCAACACAACAAAAACGAAAATGTTGCAGGCTCGTTTTGATAGAGCCCGTTCATGGACGGTAGTGGAAATACATGCTACCGTCCACGCCCTCTACCCCCGGGTTGAGCAGAACTCAACATTACACATGCTACAAAAGTACAAAAACAATTTAGAGACATCCGCAGATGTGTTCATACTGCGGTGCACATTGAACCTTCAATGTACATTAGTGTGTAATTCCATGAAAAGCGGCGTATGGTTAAAATAATGGGTTTGCCCTAAAGGAAACAATAATTGGCAGAACTAAACAAACTGGAATTTAGAAAGGGGATTTGAGGTTATGGAGCCTGCATATCACAAGAACTGCTAAAAGACAAAACTAAAAAGCAGGCATCATATCAAGGGGTGATAATACAATACCCAAAGCTATGAAAGCGGGAGTATTGGAACCACCCAGGCCGAAATGTTCATGCTGAGAAACTAAACATGACATAAAAGTCCTGCTGAACGATCTGAGAAAAATAACAGCCCTGATTGAATGTACGGGGAGATTTTTTACGGCCGCCACACGGCACAAACAACGTTGCTGTAACAATAAAATAGAAAAAGTGGAAACTCCACAGGTCGCTCAACACAACAGAAACAAAACGATATTGTCTTCACTTTGTATCAAATATTTTTATTTGATTGGTTTCTTTCTGTACTTCAAAAGGATTTTATAACATATTTTTTTACAGATATGAATTGAATAATGCATTTGGTTTTCAGATATAATGCGTAGTGAAATTCTCTGGGTAATATGGCAACATATTGAGTGAGTCTGAAAGCAGCCAATACATCGTTCCCTTGGTACATCTGATAAAATGGTTCTTTAAGAGACTTTCTTGATTATTTTCTGGTCACGTGATACTTTAAGTTTCATGAGAACCACCATATTTGTCGCGAAAATTTTCATGGAAACTTCCTCTAAGTAGTATCATTTCAGAGCACTTGGTAGCATGATTTCAAATAAACAAGCATTTTTGTGTTTTACAGTACATGCCTTTGATATTTTTCTTTGTTTCTGTTGCCTTTGCGTATGTAAGCTTTTCACTTGGCAGGGATAACTTTTATTTACACTGTCTGTGACTTTGGAACATGTTGGGGGGAAAGAGTGAGGTTAGGTGCACCATAAACCGGTTTAAGCTCCCAAATGGTGGTTTTGCCACTGACCGTTCAAAGGCGGTGCCGTACTGTGTTCCTTTATTTGTTTGTTTTGTCCTTGTGTGTTTTCTGCGTGTGTTAATCGTGTGCGCGTGTGATGAGCTTGCGTTGTTAGAACATGGCTTTCCCTGTTGGATATTCTTCCTTGTTTTTATGATAATTTTCATGAAATCCTTCTCTTTTACGTGAAAACCTCTTTCATTTCTGCGAAGGTTTTTATGGAAGCTAACTTCTACGTGGTGGCAGCTTTTGGGAACATATCAATAGTTTTATCCATAGAACACAGGTGCCACCACCCCCTGTTACTCTATGCATATTTTTGACGAAGTCGAGGATCATAAGTCTGGTCCGCCTGTGTGAAAATCCCAATGAAAACATCTGGTGCACAACTTGACCTGCTAAATACCAATTCTGTGAAATTATAACGTTTGGTCAAATACTGTTGATCTGTTTAAGATATGTGCGATACAAATTCGGACGGACGGACAGACAGACAAACAGAGGTACGAACAAGGGTAAATCTAACCCCCCCCCCCCCCAACCCCAGCAAAAAAGAAAAAATAACAAATTAAGGGATTAAGGGAGGTGGGCGGGACATTTTTTGTGTATACTTGTATCACATCGTTTGACTGGACTGCGTTTCTTTTGACACGGTTATTTCATTGTTCGTCTTTAAACTTTAGCAGTTTATATAAGACATATAGCTGCAAAGAAAGATCATCTGAACGCCGCAGTGCAAAGACATGAAATATCGGTAAAACCGATGGATACTCCCCGAAATTTGCATATTAAAAGAACAAAGTGGAATTTACTGACTGGCCACATAATAGTTTAAAGGGCAATATCTCACTGAAACTAATTCCATTGGGTAAAGTAAATATGCGCATCCCCTCTTAAGAGTGAAGCGTCCTATAGAAGTTAGTTTTTCATGAAAACCTTCGCAGAAATGAAAGAAGTTTTCACGTAAAAGAGGATTTACTTTTGCTAAATTACAGGCAGTGGTTTCTGAGAAATATTCCCACAATGATGGCGCCAAAGTTTACTAATGTTGAATAGTAAAAGGCCAATAAATCAATGATTATCATCCAGTCTAACCATGAAGATAACATGCGCATCATCTGTTGTTAGTAAAGCTTCCTGTGAAGTATCGCTAAATTCCAACCAGTGGTTGCTGAGAATTATTACGGACAAAAATTGTACTAAAATTGTATTATAGTATACTACTGTTGAATAATCAAAGGCCAATATCCCGATGAAAAAAATCATCTGATTGGAACAGAACTTAACATGAGCATCTGTTTTTATAGTGAATTATGAAGCTTTGACACTCAGTTCTACGGTGTTCCATTTGGACAATCGTGACTTAATTTAATACTTAACCGCGATGACGAAAACGCGATGGCACGATGATGAAACAACGACGGTACGATGGTGAAAACGCGATGGCATGATGGAGAAGTCGCGATGGTGCACTGATACGATGGTGAAATATCCGCATGAAGGCACACTCCCGAACAGTTATTGTGAAAAAACGCCAAACTTTAACTTACTACGTCTGTGATTCTTGACAACTCGCTTGTTTTTAGTTGCGAGGCTCCGGCGTCCGCTTCGAGGTACAGGGCACGGTAAATTGCGCCACGAGGTATCCGTCATGGATTGACACCGTGCCTGAGGAAAACTTTGAATAATCTACTTCTCTAAATTAGGTCAACATTCAAAATAGTTTGGCAGTTATGTTTCTTGGATGATCAAAAATATTACCTAATGAAGCTGTGAAATACCACTGAGCGATATATGTATAATGCGGTCCTCTTATTGTGTCCTTAAGAACCTGGGAACTTTATTGTTCCTTCTCTTGAGAAGGAACACTTAGATTCGGTAAGTCACACTTGACTGAGCAGCTGACCTCGAAAGCTGTTGTCATTACAAGCTGACCAATCAAACTCCGTGACCTTTATTATAACCTCTGACGTTAAAATTATTTTCTCCTATTTGAGGCAACTTTCTGGCTGAACGCGTTCTGCGGATAACATATTACTAAATTCGAGGATGGAAAAATGGAGTTGTTGTAACAGGCCAAACATATCATTTGTCACAAAGGTTTAAATATATCGTTACCTTGGAATGCATGTGAAAACAAACCCCACTGCGACCCCTCGTGTGAAACAAATTCACGAATCGAATGCCTGGATGTCACATTCACGAGATTTAGGACAGATACTACAAGTTGCAGCCATGATACTTGATCAATGACCACTAAGTTTGTTGTGTGCGAGGTCGTAGACTGTTAGCGCAGCAAATCACTCGTACATTAGGATCCCACCACATATCTAGCAAAAACATGACTTACCAGCTTTGAAGGTGTGAACATTTTACATTTTAAGAAGTAAGGCAAAACATAACTCATAAAATCAAAACTTCCGTGAAATATTCATTTTACATGTTAGAAAAAAAGCAAGTTCCGGAAAAAATCCACTATTCACTTTTAATGTCCGCTACTGTCATAGTCTGTTGTCATCTCTATAAACTTGTCAAAACGTACTGGTGAGTTAAACTTTTTCAATAAAACATGGACATTTTGGAACTGAGTTTAAATCGGGTCAATGTATACAGCCAGTGTTTTCTCAACTGAAAGTGGTAACGGATTTACTTTGTTGTTGGGTTAGCGTAAATACTGTGGAAATAGCGGACTTGACATTTTTCAGGCAATAGAAAACAGCATAGATCTTTTTCAAAATTATAGTTTTTTTTTGTTTTTTGTTTTTGTATTTTGTTGCAGAAATAAACGCCCCTTGATGCAAAATGTAAAGCCCCGGGGCACTTAAACGGGTGATACAGAATGTCAGTAAGGTAGTATGGTCTTGTCATTGCGTCCAATCCTAGGGTTCCACACACTGATTACCAATTTTTAAAACAGTCATTGCAACCAAAATTTTACAAGATGATCATTATATATTTATATAGGTGTGCCTTCTATGGCATGTCAAACGTTGCTAAATTGTGTATGTATGTTATTATTATTGTATGTTTGTTATTGTTATTCAATGTCTTGTCATTCATATTCTAAGTATTACCATTGTTATTGTATATGTCGTTATTCTTATTGTATGTTCGATATTCTTATGATAAAAGTCATTATTGTTATTCTTATTGTATCTTTGATATTGTTATTCAATGTCGTCTCATTCATATTCTAAGTCTTACCATTGTTATTTAATATGTCGTTATTCTTATTGTATGTTCGATATTCTTATGGTAAAAGTCATTATTGTTATTCTGTATTTCGTTATTCTTATTGTATCTTTGATATTGTTATTCAATGGGATGTCATTCATATTCTAAGTAATACCATTGTTATTGTATATGTCGTTATTCTTATTGTATGTTCGATATTCTTATGGTAAAAGTCATCATTGTTGTTCAATATCTGACGATTCTATTTACAAAACGTGTCATTCTTATTCTATGTTATGTGATTGTATAATTTGTATAGCGTCCCTGTGCTGTTTATATCGCGTGTGCTATTTATATCGCGGAAAATCCCACATACAATATGAATATCAAGCTTACAAAAACAATAATGAATATACAACAACAATAACGTCTTTTACAATAAGAATATCGAACACACAATAAGAATAACGACATATAGAATAACAATGGCAACACTTAGAATATGAATGACACGTCATTGAATAACAATAACAAACATACAATAATAATAACATACATATATAATTTAGCAACGTTTGACATGCCATATTAGAAGGAACTTTTGCTATGCTTTAACTTGTTTAAATTTTGTTTGATCAGTAAGGTGATCATACGGGCCCCTTTTCATTGAACGATGTGGGTTGGAGCCTCACTCGTGGCGTTGAATTCTTCATGTGAGGAAGCCATCTAGCTGACTTACGGAAGAGCGGTGGTTCTACCTAGGTGCCCGCTCGTGATAAAATTATGCACGGAGGGGCACCTGGGGTCTTCCTCCACCATTAAAGCTGGAAAGTCGCCATATGACCTATCATGTGTCGGTGCGACGTTTAATCCAAAAAAAGAATTTCATTGAAGGTTTCATGTGCACCGCCGTTTGAGCATCTGTAGATGTCTAAATTCTAATATTCTTGCATAAAAACTACTTTTTTCACTGGATCCGCCCATGTATTAACGGGAGAAAGATCGTGTGCAAACAAGGCAATTCACGTGCTGTTAATACCCGATTTTTATGTTTGAAATGCTTTCCCAGGGCCGTATATGTAATTCTGCGCAGATTGACATCTGGTATCTGTGTCTTTTTTTTTTCATAAAACCCTCTTCTTGAAGCATTAAAGATGCAATCTAAACCATAGAATGTTTTTTTACTGTATCAGTAACTAACGCCAAATGCGCTGCCCGCAACATTGTACGTACTCGTTTCTTCCTTTGTTTACTCCCCTTTTAGAACTCTGCGTCAATCCAGATTTTGTAGACAACCGTGAATGTTAAAGAATCGCGTGTTTACCTGTGCGATTCTTTGTTTTTAGGTATCATATTTATGATTTTGGTAAGTATCAGTCAGTATGTTTTTATCTAATTTCTCCAAGAATTTATATAAACAGCTTGGAAACTTGACACTACGTTCGTACTCATCCGTACTCCAACTGCGTGTCCGTACTCGATATAACTCGAATGTAAAGTTATTATTCTTGAAATTGTAATCGAGTCCACCAAATTGTGAAATGATATGAACAATTATTGGTAATTTTATGTTTGTAAAAATGAGAGATAAAAAAATCGCTTAAAAACTTTCAGGATGTGCTTTTGATAGTGTTGTTTATTTCCGGGCCCTGGATACGGATATTTAAAACATGTTTACCGTTTCCAAGAACAACTGGAATGGTAAATAAAAAATGTACCGGAATCGTCAAGTCATCACATATGAAAACAATACATAAATCGTCGTGAAATATATTTTATGCAAGAATAGCGACAATACACGTTTGTTTTGTGTATTAACGTCTGCAGAAGCCCTTGGGATTTGTTTGTGACCTCGACCTTCGGTCTCGGTCACAAACAATCCCGCGGGCTTCTGCAGACGTTAATACACAAAAAAACGTGTATTATCCCTACACTGATGATGTTCTTGCAAATAGACCAACTGAAACTCGTGTAGTACCTATTCATATCAATGTAGTTTTAAAAATATGTGAAATACAACAGCAGTCTATAATAAATAAATTAATTAAATTAAAAACGACAGTAATATATTCAAATCGTGACACACCTGTAAAAAACACATCAAGTTTCCTTTATCAGTTCTTAAGTGCATAGCTGTAACATAAACAAAAATACAATAGTCCATATGTAAGGAAATGTCACAGTAGTACCATGTGTCTTGCTTTAAACGATAAATGTACTGTTGGCATTAAAAGCATCTGACAGAACATGACGGCCATACGACTGTTTTATTTACTCTTGGAAAGATGCAAGTTAAGGTAAAGATTAAAGGAACTAGAGAATAGTAGGTTACTGTTAAAATTGTTAGACGAACCGAAGAAAGTGTGACAGCTGAGGCTTAGAATTTTATGTATTTCAAGAGTAAATGTTAATCATCTGGCATTTAATGGAACAATAACATTTTTATGACAGTAAATTTGAAAACTTGAAAAACAAGCACATGTTTCCCCCCCCCCCCCCCCCCCCTCCCCCAGTGCATAGAAGTAATAGGCAAGGAGTCAGTAGAGGACAGGAGTGAAAGTCAAAAAGACACTGATAGTGGACTGCAATAAGGATCATCTACTCGGCATGTCCAGCCACCAACAAAGTTTCAACATTCTGGGCTTAATAGCTTTCAAGTTATAGAATGGAAACTATTTTCCATGTTCTGATCCCTATGACCTTTGATCGAGTGACCCCAAATAAATAAGGGTTATCTACTCTGTATGTCAAATAACCTAATGAAGTTTCAACATTTTGGGTCAAGTGGTTCTCAAGTTATTGACTAGAAAGTGTTTTCCATGTTCCGGCCCCTGTGACCTTGACCTTGGTTCAAGTGACTAAAAAAACGATACGGATCATCTACTTGGTAAGCCCTATTATCCTATGTAATCTGAGGGAATCTCAAGTTATTGATCGGAAACCGTTTCCAATGCTCTTGTCTCTGTGACCTTGACCTTGACCTTTAATCAAATGACTTAAAATTCAATAGGTGTCAATTACTCTACATGTCAAATCATCCTATGAGTAAACAATATTTAACGAAATATAATGGGGAATGACAATGATAATATAAATATTAATATTTTCATTACTTTTGTATAATTCGTTGAATGGAAAAGATAAAAAGCTGGACAGAGCCTCGCATATATATTTAATTATTTTATTAATCTTAATAAATTTCTTAATAAATTCATTAGTTTAAAACGGTATCAAGTCAACTCGTCCCCCAGTCAACTCGTCCCCGATTTGGTCATTTCGTCCCCCAAAATTGGTCATTTCGTCCCCCTCATCATAAAATTTGGTCAACTCGTCCCCGATTTGGTCATTTCGTCCCCCAAAATTGGTCATTTCGCCCCCTCATTATAAAATTTGGTCAACTCGTCCTCCGTTTGGTAATTTTGTCCCCCTTAATATTTTAAGCATTTTTGCATTTTTATGATATTTTTGACTTTGAAAACTTGTATTTAAAATCATCGTGAGTTTTGAAGGAGTTATACTGGAAATAGTTAACTTTAAATAATGAGGTTTGATAAAATGATAAAAGAAATATACTGAAAATATAAGACAATTAACTGAAATAAAATATAAAAAATAAATACAATGCTCTTAGTATTAAAAATATAATATAATAGGAAATCTAATTAACTTTTTAAAAATCATAGTAAGAAAATAGAGAGCAATAAATCGTTACCCCTGGTCATAATAAAAGAAAGTTTAATTTAGAAATACAATAAAGAATAAATAAAATACCTGTCACATGCTTATATTAATTTTTTGTCATTAAAGTAAAAAAGAAATACTTCAAAAGTAGGGAAACAGTGGTTTCTAAAAAAGTAGAATGAGCATATACCTGCATGCGAAAGGTGTTAAAGGTTAATCACATTAAAAGGCGTTGATTGGGCTGATTGGAAGGTGTTAATGGTATTTAATTGCATGAGAAGTTGTTGATTGACCGGATGAAATGTGTGAAAATTTCCCCCAAGTAGAATTAAATGTGTTAGTAGTTGATTGGAGTGAGGAAATCATTATTATATATTATAAAAAAAACGTTTCATAAAAAGTTTAATATTATTCAAGAGTTTGAAATAAGCAGCAACAAATACGGACTTTTAAACAGCTATCATGTTGTCCAACATAGCAGACTACAAAAACAAAACAGAAAAAAACCCTGAAAATCCTCCTTGTTAAATCGATCACTTTTAAAGCAAAAAGCTCTTAAAACAAACTTGAAGCATAGATATACTTATTTGAAAGAAAAAAAAAACAGATTATTATCATACTTTGATTATTTTTTTTTTTCAAAATACGTTTTAAAAAGGGGGTGGAAAAAGGGGGGACGAAATGACCAATTTGAAATCGCCGAGGGGGACGAAATGACCAAATCGAGGACGAGTTGACTGGGGGGACGAGTTGACTAGGGGACGAGTTGACTGTAAATCGTTTAAAACATATTTTATTTCTTTCGATCAAGTAACATAGTCATTGTGAAAAATACATTTATGAAATGTTGGATCAGAAAACAAGCAGATAAATGCCTAAAATAATTCCTTTCCAATGAATTCATTACAAAAATACAATCATTTAATATGCTCTATTTAAAATAGTTTCAGGTTCCTTTGATATTAATAATTTCTGTCTTTTGATAGCATTGAACATTTTCGCCGTCATCTAATTAATTAGAATTACCCCCTTCCTTTCATGCGTAATTTTTGTCAGCGTAATTTTTGCTAAAAAATGCATACATACAGAAAGCTGAATATGCAAATTAAAAGAAATAAAGGTCATTCAAAGCTTTAAAAACCTGGAACACCTCTCCATTTCTCCACACGGATTTGTTCCTAGTATGGAATGACAATGAAGGTATATTTCAAGTTTTTACTTTTTTACAATAGTATTTGCTGCTGAGATTTTTTTTTTTTTTTTAATTTTATTACATGCTTGTCTTAACGATAATTGAATATGAATCAGAAATATATCTGATTTACAAAGGGTTAATTTGAATTAAAAACTTTCCGTGTTGTAATGTGCACACTAAATCATGAAATGAAGCTTATGAAACATGTCTTTTCAAATCAATTATGTATATGTAAGAACACTAAAGCTAACAGTTTTCTAAATTTAAGAATGTTGTTAATATGAATTGCCCAAACCAATTCAGTAGCAAAGAGTCCAAAATTAAGTCTAGTTCTTAATATTGTTTTTAACCCTTAGCCTGCTAAATATCTAAAATGGACTGGTCCCATCATACTATTTATTATTCAAAGGGGTGTTCACTGAAAATTTAACTAAACCTGATAGCTGAACATAGCCAATGGCAACTCAGAACTTTTAGACTGCCTACGGATGTCAAGGCTGATCTTGGTCTGCACTGGTCGCAAAGGCTGAATCACTTGCCGCCAGCAGGCTAAGGGTTAACGATATTTAAACTTGTGTTGTTTCCCAATATTGTGTTTTTCATTCATGCCATTGCATTTCTATATGTCGCACAATTATGTAAATGTATAGTCCGGATCATCGAAAATAAATAATGTTTGATTCACAAATTGCGTAACAAAGATTTTTTTTACAAAATACTTTTTTATTCAAAAACTCACTTTTTGTCCGGCTGTTTCGACAGAATATGAACGCTAAAATACAATACCAAATGTTGTTTGTGTTTTATCATGCTCGTGAAATAACCGTAGAGAAAATACTGGAATCAAATTTGAAAGTTTTATTTACTTCCATCCGATTTTCCCGTAAAAATTATAAATAAATATCGACTATGGCCTACATCTGTAAAATTCAAGAATTTGTCCCATGAACAGTTTACTTTGTATATCATCCATTTAAGGCAAACACTAGACACTCAGTAAAAAAATATAAATAAATTCGACTATGGCCTACATCTGTAAAATCAAACAGTTTGTCCCATGAACAGTTTACGTTGTATATCATCCATTTAAGCCGAACACTAGCCGCTCAGTAAAAATCATGAAATACATTCGACTATGGCCTACATCTGTAAAATCCAAGAATTTGTCCCATGAACAGTTTACGCTGTATATCATCCATTAAAGGCGAACACTAGACACTCAGTAAAAGATATAAATAAATTCGACTATGGCCTACATCTGTAAAATCCAAGAATTTGTCCCATGGACAATTTACTTTGTATAGCATCCATTTAAGGCGAACACTAGCCGCTCAATAAAACTTATTTTCGATAATACAGATAGAAAATTTTCAAATTACCATATGGATATTCTAAAGCTTTCTAGGGCTGGACGTATGAACATATTGTATTTTGAAGATATCATTTAATCTGCATTATAAGGATATTTTAATTCTAACACATGACACGAAAATTCGAAACGAAAGACATCAATATTTTGATATTCTGGAAACAAAGATAAGAAACCTGAGGTAACATTACTAGAAAAAGTGCAACCTTAAAAATATTGGGTGTCCAAAATGGCCGAAACTTTCAGCAAAAAACATCCCTTTCATTAGCAAAGTCTAATTTGAAATTACCTATACTGATTTTAAACCAAATATAAATAAATATTTTTACCTGGCAATCGTCATGGAACATTGCTTCGTTCAATATTTTTATGATCTAAAACTTGCTTAAGGTGAATGGCACCAAGATAACAGATCTGTTCGCAGGGAGGAAATTGTTTTTTTTTTTTGTTTTTTTTTTTTGTTTTTTTTTTTTTTTTTTTTTTCCTTGTCGAATAGGTCATACTCGTTTGACTGATTCTTATCTTCTGAAAAGAGAAAAAGAGAAGAACAACCTGAATATGTACAATATCAAACAGCACTTACTATTAACATGTTTTAATCGACTGTGTGGACTCGCTCCACAGTACAGTACATACTATGATGTTCAATCTTTAAAAGAGGTATTTGAAAAAGTTTCATTCGGCAATATTGTATCCTTTTATATGTCGATCTGAACATCAAATATTTGAGTCACATATTTTGCAATATTGGTTGCTACATATAATTTGTTCTCGTCGATATATGATATTTTTGTGTCGATTTGCCGTTAAATCTAACTCATTCACTTGATATCGAATCTAGTGACCAAGGTTGTGCATTTCCTTTCGGTAATTTGAAATTATATAAAGCTATATGACTTTTGACCTCGCTCCAATTTTGACCTTGACATTAAACCTAGTGAGGTAAACAACTGATTTTAGTTTTACGAAGTCTTCCAACGGTTAACAAGATATGGAACTGACAACTGGTCAAACTAGTCTACCTTTGAGCTCCAAGTACGACCGTGACCTTGGACCTGGTGGTCACACGTGATTCTTGTCGTAAGACGATGATGATGGGTTAAATTAAACGATATTTATTTCCAAATATCCATTATATACAAACATGTATTAACGTCATAAAATAGAGGAGTAAGCTACAAGCTTTATTAAAACCTCTTTCTGATGACCATTTAATTTTTGTTGTTCTTTTCGAATTTCGTTGATATAAATCCGAAAGGAATTACAGTCAGTTTCTATATAGCGCCACACACTTTGCACCTGGGAATATAACAAATTTTTAAATGCGGTTCGAGTATTTTTTTATGAAATACGGTTGGACAGGAGTGCATTGCACATTGCACGATCCATGAATATCACATCCAAATTAAAACTACAATATCGTATTTCTACTCGTTTCAGGTTTTTCAGATACTCGCATTGTTGGTCGTGTTGGCTGCCAAGTATGGCCAAGCCAAGGTGGAACCTCTGGAATGCCTACCACCGGATCTCCAGCACAATCTAGACATCTGCCATTCTGCCGGGGATCTCAGAAACCAATCAGGTATCCCATAACTACCACAGAGTACATAATTGAGCCGTGCCATGAGAAAACCAGCATAGTGGGTTTGCGACCAGCTTGGATCCAGACCAGCCTGCGCATCCGCGCAGTCTGGTCAGGATCCATGCTGTTCGCTTTCAAAGCCTATTGCAATTAGGGTGCGCAGGCTGTTCTGGATCCATGCTGGTCGCAAAGCCACTATGTTGGTTTCCCCATGGCGTGGTACATATAGCTTTAACTGTAAAAATATTTGTACACCAGTATTTGCAAACTAAATTCTACTTTGCTTTACTATAAGTACCGCATATTATTATGGCGTTTCTTTTTTAGCATTAAGTATAAATAAACAAACAGTAGGCCTAGTGGTCTCGTTAAAACACAAAAATTAATTATGACTGTAAGAACTTTAATCAATAGCTTGTTGGCGCAGTGGATGAGTGGATGGAAATGTTATCATTTTGTAGTGATCATTTTGACAGTTTGAATCTTTCATCAGTCCAAAGATTTTATTTGTTTTTGCATTACATACTTTACGTAAGTTTGTTCTACGGTTTATTATTCATGGTTTTGTTCTCATTTTCTCAAATCAGAAGCGGTATCATTAATTAATCCGAAATTAAGGCCGGTTTTTAATGTGAAGTATAAGATTGCGATAAAATTTATAAAACCATCCCGTTGTGCTTTAAAATATCAAAGATGAGCTTCAAAAAACATTACATCATTATTATATCATTTAAAGTGTTTTTAAACATAATTACGTATTAGCAATGATATATTTTAGTTAATTTACTAACTTGACAGGTCTTAGTTGAATCTTATTGAACAATAAGAAATAATGCGCACTTTCCAATATATAATTATACGGGTCTGGGAATTGAACTCACGGCGATAAAGTACGAGACGGAGCGCATTACCGCTCGGCCAACTAGAATTTAGAGTTTACAACGGAAACGTTGCATATGTTATTCTTTTGTTTGTTTACATTTCTATACGTGCGACATTTATTTAGCATGCAATGTTACGAATAAACTTCGTGGAATTCCGCGCTGCTCTGCGTTACTTATAAAATCACATATTTTCAAATTTGTCAGTTCATTAACAAAGTTGGAAATCGTCACAGAATTAACTGCTTATTCATCTTCACCCTGTTTTGTGTAAAATCTGAGGCTGAGAAATAATTCTGATTTAATTGAAGTCTTTAATTGCACATGCAGATGTTATTGTCTAGAAATCAATACTGAAGATGTTTATTCCAAATTATTTAGCTTCTACAAATACCAGTAGCATTACAAAAATAGTAATTATTTTATACACATCTTTTACGACACCTTTGATAATTATTTAGAGATATTATTTATAGATTTCTAAATATTGAAGGTATACTAAAGAGGCAAGCGGATTAATTTTAGATGCAGACACAATTTTACCTTCCTATGTGTCCTAGTTTTTAAGCAAAATATCACGGAATTAAATACTAATAGCTACATTTTTCGGCTTTTATCAAAAATATGATTTCTCTCTTACAGAATATCTTATTTAACTATTTCTATGACAGATGTTTTCTTATAAATAAAGATTTCACCTTTTTGTACCTGTTAATTATTTAGATACCATATTTATTAAGATGAACTAAATCTACATTTTCTCAATGTATAAGGAAATAAATTGTCATTTTGAATTATGCATTTTGGAGATAAATTCTGAAATTTTATACAAAAGAGAGCCATGACTGTTGATTATAAAAAAAACTAGTAAACGTTATCACAAGAATGACCTTGAAACTATAAAGACAAAAGTTGTATTTAAATGGGTTATTTCTTTTCATAAACATAATTGTAATTAAGCATTATTATGTGTTGTCTCAACAACAATTTATGCCCTTTGTATTTCTCCATAACTCAAGTCTTTCCATTTTGTGGCGTTGTGGTGGTGGCAAAGTTAAAATCACCATACCCACAACACACGAATTTCCATTTTGTGACGTTACGTCGTTATACGATGCTGCAACATATTGTAAGTGCTTTGGTTTGGCATGGTTACAAGTCCACAATAATTGATAATTTTAATTACCTGTTATAGAAGGCACTATTTGACTTTAAATAGTGTTTTACCTTGTAAAATTACTGCCGCAAGTTGCTTTTATGTTATGAACAGACTCAACAAACCGAGTATGCAATTTTCATTGTTTATCTTGTTCTCGGTGCTTCCGAGGGATCTGCTTTCCAGATTTTATTTACTTCACATCAGCGGGTGAAGATTAAATACTGCTTAAGCCGGAGCTAGGGGCCGTGGAAAGTGTTGCATTTTCCATAACTGTTCATGAACAGACTCAATCAAACCAACTCTGCAATGTTCATTCTTTGTCTTATTCTGCTTCCGAGGGATCTACTTTGCAGATTTTATTGAATATGACTGCATCATTGCTATAGAGATTATAATGTTGCTTCTGTCAATTCTGAGTTTTATGACTATTTATCACACACTTTAAAATTATTGAGTCTAGTACTTAATTATATAAAATGTATATTTATAGGTCAGATAGTCTTTTGGACATCCATAAATCTGTATGTATCGAAGTTTGCTGACTGTGTTTCAAATATGACCATGTCGGAAAAGAAACTGTTTGAGTCAACGTTGTACGAAATTATGCGTCCTGTATTAGAACCCTCGTCAAGACGTAAACGACAGGCATCGGATTATAGAATTAGAAAAGAAGTTCGTGCCATGACAGATACTGAAAGAAATAGATACTTCGCTGCCGTAAATGCCATGAAGAATGATCGGGTATGTTTACAACGTTTTGTTTCAGAGAAACCGTCCCACCGGCCACCATCCCCTCCCCCGCCCCACACATTTCTGTGAAGATTTCTGCCTGTAAAGAAGTATTTCCAATAATTATTTCTATCAAATGAAGTTTGCTTGGAAATACGAATCCCAATCCCAATAAAATTAAAGAACGTACTTTGGTTTTTATATATTATTGATCTTAGAATTTCGGAATTTAGCAGCAGATAACGTAACCTCAGAAAGCACTTAAAAACAACAGCTTTAATATTTTCATATAAAATAAATCAAGGAAATATTACTGTTCTTGGACATGCGGAGCAGAAACATCAAAGGGACATACTATATTGGATATTGCTTATTAGGGTTTGTTTCCTTTTACATTTAATAGTGATTTTGATTGCTAAACAATGATCCATTATACAGTTAGCTAAAAATACAGAACATATGGAACAGTCCGATAACCTTCAAATACATGTTTTAACAGAATGTTCTGATCAGGACTAGAACCAAGAAACTCCAAAACTTACCGCAGACGCCCCGCCACTTCGCCACAACAGCAATGTCTATAGATATGCAGTGTAATTGCACCCTTATTCTCTACCCGACTACATTACGTAAACTGGAACAGTTTTGGCATGCTATTTTTAATGGAATATGTAAAACTTTCGTTTTGATAACTTTCTGTATTCTTGTATGAGAGTCCTGATCTTGCCATTAATTAAAAGCACAAAACATGCACGCAATTTATAGAATGGCCACCCTGATTCTGCTCATTAGGGAAGTGCAATATTGCGACACGCTACATGTAAGCCTGGCCGTGCCCAAAATTTTCGAATCTAAGTGTACCCTGCTACCTTAAGATATAACATAATCCGTGTCTCTCGAGTCAAGGAAACAAAAAATTATCGCTCTCGTGAAGCCTCTCTCATACCTGCCTGTTCTATGTGCTTTGGAGTCGATTTCTATACGCTTCTTCAAGATATTACTGTTACTGCACCTTTACTAATCCTACCTGGCAGGTGTTACAACCTGTTCGTAAATGTGACTTTCTTTTACAAGCAAAACTGCAGTAACTTCACTATCATATACTCAGTGACATTTTCATTTTATTATCGTCTTGTTTAAAGTTGTTGTTTTTTTCTATAAATAAGCTGAAGAAAACATTTGAATGAGTCATTTAAGGGTAAATCAAACATATATGAATATATTCTAATTGTATTGTCTTAGTTGTAAATAATATGAATTTTCATTTTCCATCAATTATGTAATTGCAAGGGAGGTAACCTTATCACTGTAAGTAGTTGCCTAAGGCAAGAGTTGTTATTCTTTGTGGTAACTGCTTTAAATCAAATCTTCATTTATTGGTGTAAACAACACTTTCAAAAATACCACATTTGTAAAATTATTTTTTGTTGTTTGAAGGACTTAGAAATAAGTTTCAAGACTTTAATGTCTTTTTATTAGCTCACCTGTCACAAAGTGATAAGGTGAGCTTTTGTGATCGCGCAGCGTCCTTCGTCCGTCCGTCCGTGC
This sequence comes from Mercenaria mercenaria, assembly GCF_021730395.1. Lineage (NCBI taxonomy): Eukaryota > Metazoa > Mollusca > Bivalvia > Venerida > Veneridae > Mercenaria > Mercenaria mercenaria. Next base: position 9,655,217 of record NC_069372.1, read on the forward strand.
GTAAACTTTTGCTTGTAACCACTCTAGAGGTCACATTTTTCACGGGGTCTTTATGAAAATTGGTCAGAATGTTCACCTTGATGATATCTAGGTCAAGTTTAAGACTGGGTCACGTGCGGTCAAAAACTAGGTCAGTAGGTCTAAAAATAGAAAAACCTTGTGACCCCTCCAGAGGCCATATTTTTCATGGGAACTGTATGAAAGTTGGTCTGAATGTTCATCTTAATGATATCTAAATCAAGTTTGAAACTGGGTTACGTGTGGTCAAAAACTTGGTCAATAGTTCTAAAAATAAAAAAACCTTGTGACCTCTCTAGATGCCATACTTGTGAATGGATCTTCATGAAAATTGGTCAGAATGTTCACATGATGATATCTAGGTCAAGTTTGAAAGTGGGTCACGTGCCGTTAATAACTAGGTCAGTAGGTCAAATAATAGTAAAACCATGTGACCCCTCTAGAGGCTATACTTTTGAATGGATCTTCATGAAAATTGGTCAGAATGTTCATCTTGATGATATCTAGGTCAAGTTTGAAACTGGATCACGTGTCATCAATATCTAGGTCAGTAGGTCAAATAATAAAAAACCTTGTGACCTCTCTAGAGGCCATATTTTTCATGGGATATGTATGAAAGTTTGTCTGAATGTTCACCTTGATATCTAGGTCAAGTTCGAAACTGGGTCACGTGCCGTCAAAAACTAGGCCAGTAGGTCAAATAATAGAGAAACATTGTGACCTCTCTAGAGGCCATATTTTTCAATGGATCTTCATGAAAATTGGTCAGAATGTTCATCTTAATGATATCTAGGTCAGATTTAAAACTGGGTCACGTGTCTTCAATAACTAGGTCAGTAGGTCAAATAATAATAAAAAACCTTGTGACCTCTCTAGAGGCCATATTTTTCATGGGATATGTATGAAAGTTGGTCTGACCTTGCTGATATCTAGGTCAAGTTCGAAACTGTTTCAACTGCGATCAAAAACTAGGTCAGTAGGTCTAAAAATAGGAAAACCTTGTGACCTCTATAGAGGCCATACTTTTAATGGATCTTCATGAAAATTGGTCAAAATGTTCACCTTGATAATATCTAGGTCAGACTGGAAACTGGGTCACGTGCCATCAATAACTAGGTCAGTAGGTCAGATAATAAAAACCTTGTGACCTCTCTAGAGGCCATATTTTTCAATGGGTCTTCATGAAAATTGGTCAGAATTTTTATCTTGATGATATCTAGGTCAGGTTCAAAACTGGGTCACATAAGCTCAAAAGCTAGGTCACTATGTCAAAGAATAGAAAAAAACGACGTCATACTCAGTTGAAAACTGGGTCATGTGGGGACAGGTGGGCGATTCAGGACCATCATGGTCCTCTTGTCTTTAACAAAACATAGTTTTTTTCTACATTAAATGAACTGATCTACAGCTCGTACGACAACAAAGGGAAATCAAAGCCTTGAAATGTTTGATGGTTGCGGGTTTTTTTTTATTTTTGGTAGATTTATTTTCTGTTTAAATGCCAGTCTATGAATATACATGAATGAGAAAAAAATTTAATGTGCTTCATATCTAAGATGAACTCTGCCTGATCCAGCTTGTGATGTAACTATGGACTGGAATACCTAATCATTGATAGATCTTATATAATCTAAATGGTCAGTGTGAGTGGATACAGGTTCAATAAGAACTGCTGATAATTCACCCGCAGTGTTCATGATTGGGACTATTTTGTGTAGCACATGAACATCCTTTGGATGTGATTCGGAATAAAATAAAGATGTTATGATTGTCAGAAATACACTTTAACTTTGGTAGCGGGATAACCCCGCAACCAAAAAGTATATTTTGCGATATCGGGACATTTTTTTTGTAATATTTCTTTAGAAGGCTTTGAACCTAGCTTACTGATTGTATGTTACGGAAACAAATAAGAATTAGTTGTTTTTACTATCTTTTCGTCAAAACTGAAAAACTCGTAACAGGGTACAGCATGTAAAATGCCTTTTAAAACTATAAAGCTTTACACATTCCTCTGAAGTATACTGTCAAGATTATAGAAAAGGTTTCATTGCCGAGGCAACCCTGATTTGATTCCTGACCTAGATAGCATGATTAAGCTTTTTTAAACATAGCATAGAAAACAAAGCTCTGGTTCTAATGTTCATAATATGACCAAACTTAAACTTTCAAAGGCAGCAAAATGCCCTTAACTTTTACAACCTTGGTGTTCTGACTTCAGAAAAGTTATTTAGTACATCGATGTAGTCAAACCCAACATTAAACCTATTTATATGCTTTACCTTATACAATCCAGTATTCGTCTACTAATATTATTTATAACTTATATCAGCAGGAAGTTTCTTCATCTACTCTGTCTTATCTATTTAGTTGAGAAAGAGTAAGTCTGAGGTTGGCATACCCCAAACACATTTAAACTTTATCCAGGTTAGTGACAGTTCAGATAGTGCCCTGTTTTCTTTTCAACTTGCTATCTATCCGTTCAGTTTTATATGTCATGTATATAACCCTGTATCCTGGTGGTATTTATTCCTTTCGACCATCCCGCCTTGATGCCCTCCCTTTTGCATGCGCCACTTATCTGTGATAACCTGTCGAAGGTCATTTGGTGTGTAAGTTGCCATGCCGGTTATAAAAGGCCCTTATGAAGTTTGAGGGTTCTAAGCCAAAGTGTTGTCCAATTACTATTTCTAAACCGTTTTCAGAACCAACGCCGACCTTGACCTTCGACAAACTTACCCAGCAAGTCAGTGCGGATCACATACTGAGCACAAGATATTTTATGAAGTTTGAATGTATTAATTAAGCGGTCCTCAGTTATCAATGGGAAATTATTTTCAGTTTTGAGTTTTTTCACATTGGTCTTTGAACCTCTGACCTAAAATCAGTGTAGTTATTTGTTTATCGCCGTGAGCCATCCTATAGTTTGCCGGAAACCCAGGTTAAATAATTGATTTAACATTTTGTTTTCATACGCTGGTATCTTAGCAAACAAACATAAAAATAAATTGAAAGTTTACACACCTGTTTACCTTGATGATCTAACTTACAATGCAGAGGTTCATAATTGTATTTTTCAGTTTCTATCTCCCTTTTTCTACTTCTGGTTAAATTGTATCTATAAACGTACTAGTGGGACTGGATTGAATACTTGTTCACTATGATTATCTGACATAAACTGCACATGTTCCATAACTCATTTTGTACAAAGCTTCTTCAACTCGGCAGTTTTGGTTAAGTTTTTGAATGGAAGCTGGTAACCACAAGTGGGAACGTATTGGGACAGCTTCTGTCAAATGTGATAATGTGACATACACTGTTTACGTTCCATAACTCTATTTTGCTTTTAACAATTTAATGCATTTTTCTACTTTTGGTTTTTCCCCATTTGAGCCGCGCCATGAGAAAACCAACATAGTGCATTTGCGACCAGCATGGACCCAGATTAGCCTGCGCATCCGCGCAGTCTGGTCAGGATCCATGCTGTCCGCTAACGGTTTCTCTAATTGCAATAGGCTTTGAAAGCAAGCAGCATGGATCCAGTCTGGATCTATGCTGGTCGCAAATGCACTGTGTTGGTTTTCTCATGGCGCGGCTCAAATATTTTTATCTAATGACAAAGCTTTCATGAACAAACTCAATCAAACCGACGCGGCTCTTTCTAAAGGATCTTCTTACAGATTTTATTTCGAATAAACGAGCGTTGCTATCCACCGACAGCTCTTGTAAATGTTTTAAAAACAACAAATGAGCCGCATGAGAAAACCAACATAGTTAATTTCTGACCAGCATGGACCCAGACCAGCCTGCGCGGATCCTGATATTCGCTTACGGTTTCTCTGATTGCAATTGGCTTTGAAAGCGAACAGCATGGATCCTGACCAGACACCGCGGATACGCAAGCTCGTCTGGATCCATGCTGGTCGCAAACGTTGGTTTTCTCATGATGCGGCTCAAATTACAAAAGTTAATCCCATATTAAAATTATTATTCTTCACAGCAGATATAAATATATGGATTAAACTGTAACGTTGTATAACTCAAAATGTAATACATTTTTCTCCTACAACAGAGGTTAATATATGAATCAAAGAGTTAGATATTTATACGTTATTAGCTTTGTATCGGGAAATACGCACGAGTTCTTCAGCGGAAATATTGTGCGACTTTAGGAGCGCAATATTCTTCCGCTGAAGAACGAGTGCATATTTCTCGATGCAAAGATAATAACATTTTTATTACATACGCATCTACACGTATAAATATAATGTAAATATCATAAATTTGTTCAATAGCCTGAATAGGATTGACAATGCTGAACTAAATAAAAAAAAGTAGCGCAACAACACACTCTGAATTACGTCACGCACCCGATATCAAATTCAGGCATCAGTGTATGGAAAAATATTGACGTTTCCGGTGCTAGTGTAACACAACGGGGAATAGACACGAGTATGTAATAAAATTATTATATGTACTCTTCAACAGATTTTTGAGTGTGCATCAATCATAAACACATGCGTTTACTTAAAAATATATCGATATATGAATTAAATACTATAACTGGCGTTTAGTACGGCATATAGTTATATATGAACCAAATACTAACACATGTGGTAGACTGGTGCCCGTGTTTACTCTCTACGTTCCATAAATGATTCTCGATATACAGTCGGGTACCAGGCTACACATGTGGATTCAGTGTTGCTATATTTTCTGGTACTTTGGGAACATGGAGTCTTTGGGTTTCGCTTAAGCCTGTGCTGGGGGACGTGAGAGATGTTGCACATTTCATTACCTGTCATGATCAAACTCAATTAAACCGGGTCTGCTGTTATTCTTTTGTGGTACCAGGGATCTTTTTACAGATTTTATTTTCTACAACATATACTAGTATTGATATATGAATCACATAGCAAAACAATGTCCTATTCTTCAACAGAAATGTATATTTATTGAATAATGCAATAGACTAACATTTATTATCACGGCTACATATATTTTGACCACGAAGTGGACATATTTTGAAATGCGGACCCGTGTATCGTATTACAGGCCACATACTCCTTACTTTTGTCCGTTACCTTTCTATTCTGAAATTGTATATACAAATAAAAGCCGTATAAGGACCATGTCGGCATGACATAACTTTGCACAAACACTTTTGTTATACCTTGACATGTTGGAGTATCTTCCATAATTTTATGCCATTTTTAACTTGGTATTCATTCATTAATTTTATTTAGTAGTGACAATGCTTTTGAATAGCCGAGCACTGCTGTCCGTCAACAGCTCTTGTTTATATGTTTTACACAACAGATATTTAAAAAATCGAAAATAACCGATTTGTTTTTCAAATAGTTATGCTACAGCAAATGTAAATATATGCATTCAGTTGTAACTTTGAATGACTCAAACTATGATATAGATACACACACACAGAGAAAGAGTGTGTATTTCTACAACAGAGATGTTTACTTATTGAATTACCAGAGCCTCCTTTTGGTTTGTCTCCTGATAACCTATGGATAAGAACTGGGTATGCATGTAACCAGCAGACGTGGTAAATCACATGATAAACCACAGCAATGTCTAACATTTAATATAAATGTTATGATGAGTTTACACTGAACTACATTCATCCGAGTTGTTATTAACCGGGTGTCATAAGACATACCATCGTTAAACGCAGGAAATACATGTACAACGTTTGATTGAGTGAAAAAGAATCGCGCTACATTAGAGCAATATGATTTCTAACACAAAGATTAATATATTGATCAAACTGCGACTTTGAGTGTTTACACTTATGACTGTTTCTTACACCAGAAAACTGTTTATAGATTAAACATTATAAGAATCTTTCACTGGTCGCGGGTAAAGATGGGAATATCCGGCACGAGGGTAACTGTTTAGGCGGTAACGAGGCTTCCAGCCGAGTTACCGCCTAAACAGTTACCCGAGTGCCGGATATTCCCATCTTTACCCGCGACCAGTGATTGATTCTTTTTCTTGCATACCGATTTCAAGAAATAATAATAAAAATAAAATCAATCGAACGGCTTTCCTTTTAGAACTATTTCTTATAGCAGTGTATTTAAACAAAGCGCGGGAAACCAACGTCCGTAAACAGGAAAGACGTCATGACGTTTCAAAACAAATAACAATGTTTAGTTCCGGTTTTGTTTTATCAGTTGCAGCGTAACGTTATGAATGTTTGATAAAATAACGTGATTTGAATCGAGAAATATACTATCAGGAACTAATAGGAACAGTCAAGGTATTGAATTTTTATTCCGTTTTTTAAATAAAATATCAATTACTACATAAATCTTCTACATATATGTAGTTCGTAATACGTCATTTACAGCACGAGAGTCATCTTACACCCCGGGGTGTAAGATGGAGTTTTCCAGCACCGGTAAAAATACCGGAAATCCCCGTCTGGTATGCAAGAATAACTTATCTGTTTTCTTTTTCTTTAACAGAGATTAAGACCGAATGTATATGACTTCCTGGCGGGGCTACATCGGGGTCAGAATATTGGCCGTGCTCATGGTGGTCCAGCGTTTCCATCTTGGCATCGACTGTACCTCTACATGTAAGAAACAGACATTAGTCTCTAGTCATTTCGGCACCAAGTTATCTCGGCCTCTTCAGAACATTATATTCATAGATTACAGCTACATATGCTTTGACTGAAAAGTGGACACATTTAAGGTTACTTTCTCCTTTTGTCTGTTCCATAATGTATTCAGATGACATGTGAAGAGAAGAGTGCAAGCCGTTGTTTGGAATAATGCGTATAGGATCTTTTAAGATTTTTAAGATTACATTTACCAAAATAATTACCGTAAATGGACACTGTCGGCATGGCATATAAGTTTGCAAAAATATTTTGATTTATATTTTGACATGTTTGAGCATTTTACAATATTTCGCTGGACAGACTTTCTGGAGTAGATAAGAACTATCTTACGACAATATAAAAGTAAAACATGGGTAATATTCTAAGTGAAACAGAGATATGCCTGATATAAATCAACCTGATACCGAAAGGCACTGGTGCCTAAATGACTCAGATTTTTTTTTATATTTTTGTTAAATCATACTTTGTTTCAAAATTATGTTTGCCCTTGCGTGGTTTATGAACAGGCTCAATCATAAAAGTCATGCTTAACGATCTGAGACGATCGAAATATAACAGCTCTGATTTTCATTTTGTCGCGTTGAATCTTGTGTTTATTGCACTGATGAAATGAACAATTCAATTAATGAAATTTAGATTTTTATTTTTAGAGCCTATAGACTCAATAAAAAAACAAGATCCATGCCTATTTCTAGTGCGTGCGTGCGTGTGTGTTAATGTAAAGACTTTGACATTTTCTTCTTACAGATACAAATATATTTTGCGGCTATCTTTTCTGTTTACAGATATGAATCCATTTTGCGGCTATGGTATGATTCTGATGTCACAATTCCTGTGTGGGCTTCAGTCTTAGACAATGCAATGCCTGATCCCACTCAGTCTGTTATTTTTAGTCCTGAATTCTACGGCAACGGGGTTGGTGTTGTGCAAACAGGGCCTTTTATGTATTGGAGATTTCTTCCCGGTCAACCAATCAGAAGAAATATTGGAGGCAGTACTCGACGGCTTATGTCATATACTGCAGTGGAGAGAATATTAACTCGTAGAAGAAATAGCGAAATATTAACACCACTTGCTCGTCCTGAATTCAACTTAGAAAACGAGCATGGTTACCCCCATGAATTCGTTGGGGGAACAATGAATGTTCTCAATACGGCTGCATTCGATCCGCTGTTCTTCAGCCATCATGCATACATAGACTACTTATGGGAACGGTTTAGATGGCAACAAGTTGAACAGACTCCACAAATAAACCCAGAAACTGATTATCCTTTCGATGTAAATGATTCCCGTTTCCGTCCATCTCACCATCCAAATGCTTATGCAGGATTTGCATCTGTCGACAGCGTCACAGTTCTAAACATACAGTTAGGTGACCTCATACATAGAGTAGGGTATAGCAACGTGTTTTTCAACCTGGTACAGTATAGAGCCACTCCTGAATGTCCAAACTGTGACAATTCTCCTTTTCTGTACTGTGAGCCTAACATAGGTCGATGTGTTTCGAGATCTTCCGGCGTAAGATTACTTGGCGATAACACCACTCAAATGGCCTCGCAAGCTCTTTCCGAAACCCCTGAAGCAATTGCATTTTCCGCTCAGGCGGCACAACAGACGGCCGCAGATAGTGAAGTGATTACTAATTCTAGAGTCACATCAAACCCGTACCACCTAACTAACAACGGGGATAGTTGCGAGAGAAAGCCATTCATACATGACGTTGATACTAAACAGATGGGACGTTCGGATGACTGGGCCTATATTCCGGTGAATGTTGTCTCAAAGAGACCACCTTCTTTCACAGGCTATAGGGAGTATTCGCTGTACAAGACACAAACCAGATGGACACACCAAGCCACAGAGTATAAATATGAATTTATGCAAGCAGGCTGGCAGTACGAGTACGAAGGATGTAGCAAGAGGCAAGATGTTGTGGGAAAAATAAGTGTCGTTTCCTGGGGTCTCAATTATGACGGATATGCCGAAGAATATGTAATTGTCGACAACAGATATGGTTTGTCGCAGGCTAATGGGTATTTACCCGTTAAAAAGCCATCTGCTTACAATCCCTCAGAGTTTATAACCGTTGCGTACGATTCTTGTGGAAGGGTATGCAAACCCTATTGTAACAATCAGAATCACGGTCATATCAATGAGCATTTTGGCGGCGGTTTCAGAGTATCTATTGACAGTCCTAAGCAGTACTCAAATTCCTATGAAGAGGCGATGCTAGGGATGTGGGATTCTAACTCACCCTCTTTCAGTCCAGTTATAGATTACGGTGATATACCCATAACATTCTACTGCGAGTACACTAATAAATGGATATGGGACAAACCGCCGCCGCAGACACCACCACCAGCTTTCCACTACCAGACACCTACGAATGATGGACCCGGGGTTGAAGTTCCGAAACCACTAGCGCCTTATGGAGGCTCTGCGGAGCAATGTAAGTACATTGTAAGAGTAAGATTTAATCGGGGCTTTACTTGAAAAAGTTCGGTATTTTTCTGTTTTGTTTTAATTTTAGTTACAGACCAATACCAATATCAGTACTACCTTGTTCTCTGCATGTAACAGGCAATGCCTAATTTGAAACAAAGGTCGAGGTGGAGTCATTTTAGACATTATGATGTTGTTCGGCTAAACTTGAGGATGGATCCGGGGGATGCAGATTGTAATGAACAGACCAAGCCTGCTATATACTAGTATTTTTCCTAGGTTGCTTTCTGTGCATCCAAATGATCTTCGTAAAGTTTGTCTTACGTGGTAATATATGGGGAGTGGCGGGGTACAAATTGTGACAAACCTCCAAACCTAATCACATCTCTTGATAGTTTATTTTGATGTATCAAGTGTACTTTGCATACAAATAAACCAAAATATCGTAAAGAAACAAGCGTCCGTTTTATGCTGGGATGAACTATTCTTGTTTATCTTGGAGTTCTGATCAAGAGATCTGCCAAACATTTCAGTGTGACTGTTGGTGGATAGGGTTTGGACGTACCTCTAAGCAGTTTTGATATCCTCTACAGCATGTATGTAATTTTGTGTAGGTTGGCCATATTTTACTTTTACCGAACTGCAGGAAACTCTTTAAATCGACTACTTTTCAACCATAGACGCATTTTTTTGCAAAAGAAAAAACTTTATGCATAAGTAAGATATGTTACCACAATTATTCGAATTCATATTTACTGTTTTTGTTTCGTAGTGAAATGATAACTAAGTGCACTAATTTGTTATATATGTATTGTTTCTCTCCTTTTCGTGTAAAATCAGAAATATTTGATATTCAAAAACTGACCTAAAAATATCTGAATCAAAATAGACTACTGTTCTTCATTGATTTTGGGATTTCCCCCAGATATAGTCTATATTGAACGTCTCCACAGACAGATAAATTCACTAGAGTATATTTTAAGTTTTGTATACTACAATTTCAAAGAGCCTTTGCTGAACTTTCTCTAGTCTTCCCGAAAACTCGAATTCCAAGACTAGCCAATAGTCTCACACTTGTGAAAAATTTGAGTAATAGAGAATCTCACGCTCTTTCTTTTAACATTAAAACGTTATAATGTAAACAAACGTAATAATCTTTTTAGTACATACTCATATACACTTAAAATTATTGTATACCAGTAAATGATTTAATTTGTTATTAAGCCTGAGTGAAATTGAAAATACCGTCATTCTGTCAATAGTTTATAGGAAGTTAAAATATCTTAATTCATTTGAAAACTATTAAATTTTAACGGAACCTAAAACGTCAATATTTTTCCATATTGACGTTCAGATTTCATATTAGGTGTGTGACGTCATTTGTGATGTTAGTTTCATTTATGCCGTCGAGTATAGAAATTATTTAACGACGGTATTGTCAGTGCCTCTCATGCTTAATAACAGATTTAAATCATTTATATAATATATTAAGTGTATATGTGTATGTAATGAAAAGATTATTTGATTTGTTTCGGGAAATATGTACGAGTTCTACAGCGCAAATATTGCGCGACTTTAGCCAATATGACTTTGTTCTTATATATTTGCATTTTTTATTAGATCTATTTGAGATTATGTACAATTGAAGATAACCTTAGGTTATATTTTGTTACATTCTATGGAAACAGTTTAAGGAGGTAGTTACCTTAATATTTGTATGTGCGCATGTCCAACCGGAAGCTAACGTGACGATTTATGACGACGTTTACGACAAACTAAATGTGTTTGTATATCCATTCTTCTGAATAAAATCATGAACCTGTCTCCGATCTGATGCTTTATGGTTTAATAATGCAGAAATAATGAATAGATTGCCGCAGAAACGCTTCAAAACAATGTTGCCTTAAAAATACGTCATTGACGTCATGACGTTACGTGTCAATTACCGCGCAAAATTAATAGCTTTTATTTTGAAAGTACGTAATTCTGTGCATTTTCGTCATTTGAACTATTTTCAAACAGCCATTATTTGCTGAAATACTTTTTATGACTCTTTTGCTCTGAATAATTTTATGTAGTTATATTGAAATATTATGCGGAATGGATGATGGTAACCAATGTTATTTGGAATATAGTTGCGTGAAAGGTTACTTTTTACGGCCATTTTCAAATAAAAAACTTGCAGTTTGATTTGTAATACCTATTTTTCAGTTTTCTTCGATGATTTGTTACTTATATACTAAAATTAAGCTCTAAAATTGTTCAGATTTCAGTAGAAAATTGTGATTTCTTGAATCGAATTGAAGTTACCATGGAAACGAAGCCCGTTACCTATATATCTAAAAGTAAAATTCAAACGCGTTGCCACTGGTCTATTTAAGGAACACAGCTTCGGCTTTATTTTCATTTCAACAATATCCATTAAAATAATAGCAGCATGCTGAACGATATTTCCATGAAAAATGCAAGACGAAGGGTACTGCTGTAAGCATTTTAAGCTGTGAAACTTGTTTGAATAAATACAAATAACACGAAAATATAACTTACGTAAGAAATAATATGTTTTGAAGCTACATTAACAAGAAAGATAATTTTATTCAATATTTTTTATAAGAAATTGCGACAAAAAGCAAGATATAAGCTATTTTAAACATCTCTGTTGCCATGGTTACTTTAAACTTTAAGAAAAATAGGGTACCATGTAAAGTGCTTGGAATTTTGCTAATAATATTACCCAAATATTCCATCTTGGTCATTAACAGAATGGCACTGAAGCCGTCGAAAACCCCGTTTTTATACATAGTTGTTTAAAAATGAGCGAAAATGCGTTACCATGGAAACACGAGCCCCGCGACATATACATTTTAAGCTGATATTAGAAAGATAACGCGCATACTAGTAAAATTATCAATTATGCAGACTTCTACGGATATCAATGAAACTAAAATACACTGAAAAGTGTTAAATATCCGTATTTTCCTTCTTCTTTCAATATAAAATACCTTTGGAGGGTCATGTTTTTTTTAAAGCTGGATAAAAATTGAACTTGAAGGGCCAAAGAAAAACCAAATTGAGATTGTAGCTGATAAAACATCATATTACACAAAACACAAAAAATTGTTGCGGTTCAACTAATTTGAGTTTACCCTGGTAACAAGGTAACCTACTTCCTTAAGTTGTAAATGTATGTGAATATCTTAAGTTACCCGATTACATTGTTTGCATCAATAGAGCAAACGTCTTTTAATTTGTTAATCCCCCGCCACGAGTGGTGAGGGTTATAGGAATGGTCTCTGTCCATCCTCTCGTCCGTCCTTCCGTCTGTCCGTTACATTTAGTATGAAAACCTCATCAAAACGATGTGCAGAACCCATGAGTCAGCCATTTGGTTTAAGGTCGAGGTCACAACTCAAGGTCAAAGGTTTGAGCCTTCAATTTTGTGTCCGCTCTATATCTTCTAAACCCATTGAACGATAATCATGAAACTTGGGTCAAATGATCAGCTTATCAAGTCGTTGTGCAGAATTTATGAATCAGCCATGTCGGCTCCAGGTCAGTGTCAAAGGTTTGTGCCTTACATTTTGAGTCCGCTGTGTATCTCCTAAACCTCTTGAAGGATTTTCATGAAACTTTGGTCAAATGATCACCTCATGACGACGTTGTGCAAAACTTACGAGTCAGACTTGTTGACTCCAGGTCAAGATCACAACTCAAGGTCAAATGTTTGAGCCTTCCATTTTATTTCTGCTGTGTATCTCCTTAACCCCTTGGAAGATTTTAATATGACTTGTCTGTAATATTCCATTTATCAAGACAATGTGCAGAATGCGAAATTCACCCCTGTCAGCTTAATGTCAAGGTCAGAACTCGATTGTTTATTGGTCCCACCCAATACCATAAAGCCTCTCACAGCCTCGATCCTGACCAGACTGCGCGGATGCAAAGCCACTATGTTGATTTTCTCATGGCATCTCAACGTTTACGGAAACATGATCGTGTAAACTAAGTTCGTCCACAAGGCCACCAGTATTGCTACAATAATATATCGATACGCTTTGTATGATAAATTTACATTGAAAAGTACCTTGTACACGTTGCACGCAGTCTGCTGTACAGTCCGATAATGCTAAGACAACCTAAATACTCAAGTTCTAGTAATTGAATGAACAACTCAAATGTCACAATATATTGATACCTATGTTAATAATAACGTCTTTTAGGTAACTAAAAACAAAGTACAGCCTTTAAACAATACCTCGTGCTTCAGTAATTACCGCATGCACAGAAAGCATGTAAGTTCACTTAATGAAGCGTTAAAAACAGGTGTTATTATTTGTGTGTGTTTTTGTTGTTTGTTTTTTTTTTTGTTTTGTTTTTTGTTTAGATTTTTTAACTTTATTTTTTCTTTATTAGTTGCCGTCAATAATTTTTAAATAAAGACTGGAAAGTAGATCCCTCGGAAGCACCGAGAACAAGGCAAACAGTGAGAATTGCAGACTCGGTTTGATTGAGTCTTTCATGAGCAGCAATGGAAAATGCAACACTGCCCACGCCTCATAGCACCGGCTTAAGCAGAATTCAATCTTCAAATTTAAATGAGTTGAAATCAATGATCCCGAAGGACCAGAAAAAAATCTACATATTTTGCCTGTATCTTAAAAATGCTTAATGCGTACGTTGATATGTCTGTTTTACGTTTTACTTTTTTGCAGTAAAATGCTTCTTTACCTCAGACGAATCATTGTACAGAATACGTATGAAGTAAAATAAACCAAATGCTGTTATTTCCTCGAATGCCGCCGTCAAAAATATTTTAAAAAGGAATAGAGATAGTAATTTTCGCATATATAGTGCATGATTCAATTGATGACGTTGCATTTTTAGGGTAATATCTTTGGTCAGAATGTGTCAACTTTAAGTTGTAACTGATATTTTATATATGGACGGATTAGATTAATGTCTTGGTACATGTAAATGGCGTTCGGCAATATCTACTTCCAATATGTAGAACACATGTTCAAGCATTAATATCTTCGCCATATGAGCCGCGCCATGAGAAAACCAACATCCGCGCAGTCTGGTCAGGATCCATGCTGTTCGCCTTCAAAGACTATTATTATTAGAAAAACCATTAGCGAACAGCATGGATCCTGAACAGACTGCGTGGATGCGCAGGCTGGTCTGGATCCATGCTGGTCGCAAACCCACTATGTTGGTTTTCTCACGGCGCGGCTCATATGTTACTTTAACTGCTTATTATAAGTTTTTTCGACAGTCTTTGTTCTTAAAGTCATGTAAGGCATCCATGCAGGCTGATCATGGTCTGCAATGTCCGCTATTCAGTCAGTAAATGTTGTGTTGATACCCCTTTAAGTGATAAGTGCCCCAAGCTGAATGATGTCACGAATCCATTTGCTAAAGTTTAAAATTTACTTTATATGTAACATTTCTGTTTTGTTACGATATATATCCTGTCTTATTGACATTGTCTTTACAATCAATGGGCAAGATTAAATATTAGACCAACTATACCAATAGGTAAGTCACCAATATCAGCTCGAGTAAATGTATGTTTTTTACAACTGAGGCACAGATAAATAACGGACAATAAGATAATACATATTGATTTTTCAGGCTGTGTTGTGGCATCGGACTGCACTCTAGATGGACCATGTAAGGAGTGTGCAGACTTCGACTATGAGTACTGCAGAGGAAGGCAGAAAATAGCAGTATGCATCGATGGAAAGTTTTCCGTTACGGCTACAACTGCGGCGCATTTAAAACACTTCTATGGTAAAAATTGAAGCATGAAGAAATAGTTACAACTACTTGTAACACGAATAAATTTCAAGAAAATGTTAAAAAGTTGTTTAATAATTTAGACATTTGATAGATATATATCCGTTTCAAAATTTAAGTACATGTGTAAATTCCTTATAATTTGTCTCTTTGACACCCCTATGTAAACTTGTGACCACACTGAAAGACATTAACTCTTTGCAAAATAAACACGTTTTGACACACGGGTTCCTTAAGTTTAATTAAAAGTGGTATATCATTTTAAAATGATCAATATTTGACACGATCAAAATCCAAAATCCAACTATATTTAATAAATAAGAAAGAAGAAGAAAACCAGATTTATGCTACTATTTGAAGGTATCACCATTCTAAATTGAACATAGTCAAACACATGCACTTCTTTACATTTCCTCAATCATTCCCACTTTTCTCAAACATTGTTTACTCTTCTCAATCATTTTTCGGGTATCGTAATCATTGCTTACTCTTTATAATCATTATTTACTATCCTCAAACATTCCTCGCTCTTCTGAATAATTGTCGCTGTTCTAAATCATTTATCACTCTTCTAACCTCAATCATAGTTCCCTCTTCTCAATCATTGTTCGTACTTCTCAATCATAGTTCACTGTTCTCGGGCATTTTTTCCTCCTGAATCATTGTTTTATTTTCTTAATTATTAGTTATGTACTCTCCTCAACCATTGTTCACTCTCCTTTATCGTTATTCACTCTCCTCAATCGGTGTTCACGCTCCTTAATCGTTGTTCACTCTCCTCAATCAGTGTTCACTCTCCTCAATCAGTGTTCACTCTCTTCAGTCAGTGTTCACTCTCCTCAATCAGTGCTCACTCTCCTCAATCAGTGTTCTCTCTCTTCAATCAGTGTTCACTCTCCTCAATCAGTGTTCACTCACCTCAATCAGTGTTCACTCTCTTCAATCATTGTTCACTCTCTTCAATCAGTGTTCACTCTCCTCAGTCAGTGTTCATTCTTCTCAGTCAGTGCTCATTCTCCTTAATCAGTGTTCTCTGTCCTCAATCAGTGCTCACTCTCCTCACTCAGTATTTACTCTCCTCAATCAGTGTTCACTCTCTTCAATCAGTGTACACTCTCTTCAATCAGTGTTCACTCTCCTCAATCAGTGTACACTCTCTTCAATCAGTGTTCACTCTCCTCAATCAGTGTTCACTCTCCTCAATCAGAATTCACTCTCCTCAGTCAGTGTTCACTCTTCAATCAGTGTTCACTCTCATCAACCAGTGTTCACTCTCTTCAATCAGTGTTCACTCTCCTTAATCAGTGTTCACTCTCTTCAATCAGTGTTTACTCTCCTCAATCAGTGTTCACTCTCCTTAATCAGTGTTCACTCTCTTCAATCAGTGTTTACTCTCCTCAATCAGTGTTCTCTCTCCTCAGTCAGAGTTCACTCTTCTATATCATTGTTCACACTCCTTAATCATTGTTCACTCTCCTCAATCATTGTTCACTCTCCTCAATTAGTGTTCACTCTCTTCAGTCAGTGTTTACTCTCTTCAATCAGTGCTCACTCTTCTCAATCAGTTTTCACTCTCTTCAATCAGTGTTCTCTCTCCTCAATCAGTGTTCTCTCTTCTTAATCATTGGTCGCTTTTTTCAATCATAATTTAGTACTCTCACTCACCGTTTACTTTTCTCACTCACCGTTCACTCTCCTAAATCATGATTCAGTCTTTGTTAACTGTCCTCAGTCCGTTTCCATTTTCCTCAGTCAAGTAATAGAAATTATATGAAACAGGTTTATGTTTATTTTGTAATAACAAAACTACATTGTACTTCAAGTATTCATGATGTCTTTGAACTTGCGCACACGTCATCTACACATTCTTTGAAAGGTGAAATATAACATATTCTTTGCTCATAAACTCTTTTGATGGAAGTTCTAGAGTAGGTTTCCAAATGTTGAACGGCATTCAGTCCAAACCAAGAAAACAAGTGACAATCTGTTATATTGTTTTCATTGATTGCACTCACGACTGTAACTTTATTTCGTTTGTTCGTCAAAAGTGTAGCTAAACTTCAGGTAGCGCATATACACTTACGGTAGCAGCTGAGGCCCCTATTTATTTTACATAAACAGTCCAGAACGTAAGACTGGACCACTGAACAACTGTGTCCGCTCTCATTTATGTTCAAATACTACAAATGTTTTTTCAAGTTTGAGAAAACTTTGTTTTGTTACATGTCGATCATGGAAGTTTTGATGAAAATCCACAACGGAACATAATTACAATAGGTTTTGTGGTTTCTTATATATACTGTTCAATCTGGACTTGATTTAAAGATGTATGATGCACGGAAGGGATTTAAAAATTCAGCAACAGCAAAAATCAATAAAATTTGAATATACAACCATTTCATTAACAAGTCGGTCAGTACAGTGCATTTTAACGCCGTCTAGTCTAAATTTCCATTCGGTTCAGTAACTTCATCCAATGTGTTGTGTTTAGGTACTATTTAACATAAACCTTCATTCCATCCATTGAAACATGAAACAATACGTTAAAATACTTGTTGCGATGCACCGAAATGTGAAACCGTCCAAGACGTTATGGAGCCATGCAGCCCAATGTGAAAACATTCGACGCAACACGAATTCGTGCAGTTTAAAATGAAATTCTTTACGCCTAATGCATTTTGAAAAGATATAAGTAATACGGAGGAATATATAAAAACTTTATGCCATGCAGCCTGATTTGAAGACGTTGGACGTAACATGAGTTCGTGCAGTGTAAAATGAGGTGATTCATTGAAACTAGACGCCATAAAATGCATATTGAAACCGCGTTGTTTACTACGAAGCGGTGTATAAACATTTTATGCCATGCAGCGTATTGTGAAACCGTCTGACATATTATAATGCCATGCAGCCCAATGTGAAGACGTTCGGTGCAACCTGAGCTCGGGCAGTGTAAAATGAGATGATACATTACATGTACAACTTAGCGCCGTGTATTGCGTTTTGAAACTTCGTTGTTAATACGAAACGTTGTATTAAATCTCGATGCCATGCAGCGCAATGTGAAATCGTCCAGCACAACTTCTATAAGTGCAGTGCAAAACGTAATGACTCACAACAAAAGCATGCTATGCACGAACCAAAAGCCTTCATTTTTTTCTTTTATTTACATTTATGAAAGTTCAAAAGATAACAAATCTGGGAAAGTGCCTCTTCATAGGCATAATGGAAGACTAATCTCGGCAATTGATTCTTCTATTTTATTAACACTATGATCGATTACAAGAGCTATATATAAAAGTTTGTTTTAGACATGATACAAATTGTTATTTTTGCCAAAGCAGAAGTGCAACTTTATATATTTACATTCGCCCTATTCTTTTCCATTGAAAATTATGACGTTCATTTCGTATGAACAGCAAAAGGAAAGGCGCGAAATTTACGTCATCGCTGCTTAGTGATAACCGACTGTTGTTTTGGCGACGTCCGCGTATAGTAAGGGTGAACGTTCCTTAGATGACGTCGCAGTTATTCCGTCTGTTGAACAGAATGGCCGGGAAGCTGATTTTAATGTTAAATGCCACAAAATATGTGCAATTTATAATATTATCTTGTTTACAAATGGAAAGGGAATACAATGTAAATATAAGAAATGAAACTATTTTTTTTCGGTGTACATGCGAAATGAACGACAGAATAGGATCGGCAAATTAAACATGAATCGCTAGCGTGATTCATGGATGTGCCGATCCTATTCTGTCGTTCATTTCGCATGAACACCGAAAAAAATCATTTCATTTCTTAAGTAAATTATATAAAACAGTGAACTCAACGGGGATGTAGTACTGGTAGCACAGGACTACTAATTCAGATGTTTGTAGTTCGAGGCAAAAAGTCGTTTGTAGTCCACCTCTAATTTACGTGGAGAAGCTGGAAGTTACTTGTGGAGATAAAGTTAATACTATGATTAAATTCAGGATACCGACTGCCCAGCTTAACTGAAATACTATTGAAAAACTGCATAAGACCCCACACTCCGCCGCCCCTCCCCTCAGAGCAAGACGTAATTTTGACATACTACAGCTAAAAGTATAAAAAATTTAACACGAATTTTAGATTATTAATAATGAACCTGGAAATTTTTAGCATTTGTAAATTTTGCGATTTTATCATTTGTCATTATTATTTCTGTTACCGAGTCTGTTTCACGAAGCATACTTCTGACAAAGCTTAAACTTAGACGAAAGAAGTTTCATGAAAATAAGATCTGTTACGATATTGAGGTAAATCGCAGGAACTGTTAAAAATTAAATGAGCCGCACCATGAGAAAACCGACATAGTGCGTTTGCGTCCAGCATGGATCCCTACAAGCCTGCGCATCCGCGCAGTCTGGTCAGGATCCATGCTGTTCGCTTTCAAAGCCTATTGCAATCAGAGAACCCGTTAGCGAACAGCATGATCCTGACCAGATGCGGATGGAGTTTTAGACTAGGCGGCATTGAAACAGGCTGCACTGACTGACTTGTTAATGTATGCTTTGTATATTTGCTAATTTTGGCGGTATCCGCCGCCCTTACAACAGCTTTAAATGGGAAAAGCTAGGGTTATAAATTGTATCAGTAGATGGAATACAGAAGACTAGAATTACTTAAAAGACATGAGGCTTAAGCAACTTAAACACGACAAAGAAATAATGCGTCCCGAAGACTTTGGGTTGACATTAAGTACCGGCCTCCGGCCGAAATGGCCCGAAGAATAATCTGAGGTGGGCGTAACCAGACTGAATTTTTTCATGTGGCGTTTAACCGATAAGAGGTAATTTTATTAATAAAAGAAACTTCTATATATAAATCCGGTTCTGATATACGTTATTTACTAAACATTACGTCAAGAAGAATTAGTTTCCAGTATGACCTAGATTTTTCAGACATGTATCATATAGATCAGATATATAATATGACCTTTGCAATGGTACTTAAGTGTTTTCATGATTTTTTACCCAACTAATGTTGTTTCAAACTTGATCTAGATTTATTCGAGACACGGTATAAAGCTGAAGTAGAAAATTTGGTCTTGAATATTTACAAGATATTCCTCTTACTTGTCCTTGTGGTCTTGCTTTCGCCTACAATAACTCTGTTTGGCTCTTATTGTTTTAGGGTATTGTTTCGGAATTACTCAGCTTTTGATGCTTCCAGATTTCTGTGAATCTCTATAAAAAGAATAAAAAATCTTGTCAACTCCCAGTAATATCTATTTAAGTACAAAGCGGACATATAAATAACATTCATGCAAATCACATATACAACATCCAACATACATCCGTTAAGGCCACACCAAATTGATAAGTTGTTCATCGGATTTTTTTCTGAAAAAATCGGGGCGGCGAGCGAAAAAATAATTTAAATATTTTTTTAGGTTTTCGAGAAAATCAGGAGCGAGCGAAGAGTGAAGAAATATATTTGTCTTCATTTGGCTCTCGAATGACTAATAAAAACCTTAAAATAGAATGTATAGCACTTTTAAATTAAAAAGTAAGTCCCCAGGGATTGAGAAAATCTGACCTGCAGACGCACAACAAAGCGAACTCGTGAAAAAAGGAAATAACATTGTCATACAGTACACTGTAATCAAATAGTGCATGCTTTTGAAAATGCTGTCAGAAAATATGTAATAAACAACAATGCATAACCTTACACCATACTTATCACATATATATGTGACTTGAATATTTATTGCTATGAAAATGTAGCATTCTTAGCTGACTTTACAACATTTTGATACATCAAATATCTATGTGAGTGTTACTAGATCTATTAAAGCTTCTGATTTGAAACTTACTTTTACTTAGAACAGTTATTTACTGTCAAAGTCTACACCTGGAGAAACAATACTCTTAAGTCTGAATCTAGACAGAGTTATGCCCCTTTTTAACATAGAATATTTTTAATTATAATAAGTTTTATATAATGACTAATAGTTCTGTACTTTCAAAGCTTTTGACTATTATGCTCCTTTTACTGGCAAAGCTCTGATTCAGAAAAGTCGAGCATGATGTCTTACGTACAGCTCTTTTTCTAACTTGAAACTTTCATAACATATTAACTTTGTTGAAACAAAGTCTCAATTAATGTCTGAAATGGAGATTAATGTACATTAACATTAGTCTACTAAATGATTGGAAAATTTGAAAATCGAAACTGTTCTGAAAACAACTCATAATGATAATGTAAATTCCTTACGCCACCAACTTTCGTATGCAAATGCTGATCATTTGGACAGGAAAAACAGAAAACAGATAAGTGACATGCATCAATAAGTATTTACCCTTACCAAAATAATGTAGATTGATGTTATCATATAAATTAGTATGTTTTTCTTCATCCAGTTTTCAATGAAATAAATCGATTTTTGGTAAACATTTGAAGAAAATGGCGTAACTGCATAAAGGGGAAACAACTTTAATGCAACTAGATATAAGTGTTATGATTTATTATAAACGATGTGTGCGTAGTATGTATTTATTTTGATTAAAATCCATTTGAGAACAATCTAGGACTAGAATTATAAGCATTTATACACTTTTACGTCCGTAAAAAGTAGCGTACCAAAAAATTTTGGATTGATTTTTTTCAATGGGGCGAGCGCAAGCCAAAAACAAAAAAAAAAATATTTTTTTGTGTTTCTGAAAATATACGAGCGGCAAATCCGATGTACAACTTTTTAATTTGGTGAGGCCTAAATGATCAATAAACTGTAGAAAATGACAAGCCTAGAGACTAACTCTTTAATGAACATGATACTCAACAAATAGTTTTAATATAAACAAACATAAATCCTACCATTCTGGTTTCTTTCATTTAATCAACATTCATAAAAAACATTGTCTATTCTAACTTTTTCTTATATGCTTGGAAGTTATATTTTCAGTTTGTTTCAAATTTAATTCCAATATACATCTAAATTTGGCTTCCTACGAGGAGTACTCAATACCTAGAATATTATTCAAATTAAACGAAAAGTTTTCCATGAAAGTACGTGTTAAGTGATCGAGGCATTAGAGTACTCAATACGTTTCATTTCTCTATGTGAATAATAAACAGTTAAAAGAATCTACTAAATCACACGGACAAAAATACTAAGAAGTTTTCTGAATAGCTAGAAAACTAAACAGTTCCAATAAACATGTGTCTAGCATTAAGATATGATCTTGTAAAAGTCACCAAGCCAAAGTTAACCAATGTGCAAAAAAACGGAGTACAAAATTAAAGATACAAAATTTCACTTACCTATAAAAGAAAAATATATTGTCAGCTCCCAATAATATTTATTTAAGTACAAAGCCAGAATTTTTGGCTTTTTTGGGGTAGCTGATTTACTTATAAAATATTCGGAAATGGTTTATTTCTATTAAATTATCCAATGTAAAATCTTGTTACAACTTCAACTGACCAATGAAAACTACGTACACAAAGGTCAGTTCGTCTCGGACAGTAAGACCGGATTTGACAAGTAAGCAAATTAACTGCAATAAAACAGTAATACACGGGAAAATGTGTTTAAGTACATCTTTGTTGACACAATCTTATCCTTGTTTTTTTATTAAAGTCCTGTAAATAGTATGCTAATTGTATAATGAGTTTGACGTCTCGGGAAGATATTTCTGTTCAAATGACCTTATACGCAAGTAATGTATCATTAAATTGACGACATAGAGCTAGACATTTTCAGACAAGAGGTTTCCAATTTGCAAATACCGTTATTCAATTATATATCTATCTTTATCTGTTTAAATCGACATTAAAATGTAATATGTCGTCTGGACATATCGAATTGCTTTAACTCAAATGTTCCTAAATACCTATAGTTATTTAAAATAAAAATAAATAAAGAATGTCATAAAAATATACCAAACATTTACAGTAGAACACTTCCTCTTTCCCCCCCCCCCCCCCTAAAAGAACATTATTCCTATAGAACTCTAATAATCTTAACTGTCTATTGTAATTTGCTGTAATAATCAATGTTGTACGTTATGCCGAAATCAGCTATATCATGCAATTTCAGAACACTGTGTTTTTAACACTGTACAATGCAAATTTTGAAAACAATTGTACCATTCAATTTTGAACACTATGTTAAAAGCAGCTGTAGTATGTGCTTAAACTTGAACACTATGTTGAAATCAGCTGTAATATGCAAAAATAATGTTGTATTTGGTTTAACTTGTCAGAGTTTATATGTTAGATGTTTTATATTTTCATTCTGAGTAATCACAGATACCAAATAACCAACCTATGTGCTTTAAGCCACCTAACTAAAATAAACCATGACTATCCATACATAATCACTTCGTTACAAGAAATATTAAGTTCAACACCCAAACTAGATGTTATTATGGGAATAATACCATGACAGTAAAATTCCATAAACTGGCATTTTACTATTATCCAACTCTTAAAGACACTTTTGAAATATAAACTTCAAACAAAAAACATAAGTTACGTTACAAACGTTTAAATAGTCTATAAACATCTACTACAATAATTGCTTATAAAGTTCACTCAATAAACAATAACATGAATATTAATTACATTATTATTTTTTAATTAAATCATTTATACATTTGTTATTCACCTTATGTTAGGCTATTTAGCATACTTACAATTTTAACTTTTACGAATGAGGTCCCTTGTCACTTTAAACAGAACAAACTATTTAAATACATCTTTATTCAGACACCCATCATTGTATTTTAACATTTATTTTGTATGCCAAAGTTGGGAAAATTTTCCTTCTACTTAATCTATAAAGATTCATATATTATTTTAATTATAATTTGAACGCAAAGGTCCTATGTACAATTTACTTTTTGTGATCATTATCTATTTGGAAACTTTTCTTTGATTGTGTACGAACTTACATTACTATTATGTCTGTTTTTAGTAATAATTCTATGTGCACACCCTTTCTTATTGGTTATTAATTTTACATACTTAGTTTTAACTGTAATTTGTATTTTACCTGCATGACCAGTTAGGCTTTGATATTCCATATAATTATGTGGTAGTCTGATTTATTCTATGCCCTTACACTTAATATTCTGATCATGATGCCCTATTTCCATTGATTCCTTTTCAATTTGTAAAGTACATTGCAGTACCAGATTTATATGACATTCAGCTTTAAGTACTTCAGCAATTTATACCTAACATATTATAATTATAACAAACTAAATTCGTCTCAGACTTAAGATAATTGGGCTCCTGGAAATATTTTCTAAATTATAACTATACCTTAGTTAATCTATAAGCTGAATCGGGTTAAGGTTTCAAGGTCTTCAGTGTTGTTATATGTTCTGGTTCTTTGAGATCATGGAGTCCATTCAAAACGTGTGTAATAGAGTTCCACCTAAGCCGATGAAAGGGGGCGTGAGAGGTGTTGCATTTTTTACTACCTCTCGTGAAGAGACTCAATCAAACCGAGATTGCTATTATTTTGCTTGGTTGCATTGTATACTTTCAAAGGATCTTCTTACAGATTTTCTTACCTCTTACACTTTTTTGTTTGCGGTACCTTATATCATTGTTGTCCTGTTTCTACCATCAATTACTAACCATCCAGACTAAGCTCTACTGGGTTTACCTCTTTTGGTGTCAAGAATCAAAACAACTTAAATAGATAAAACGTAGCAATTATGAAAAGAAGCCTAACAAATACTTCGAGCAAATTGTACCATTTCAATGCAAAACTGAAGATATGATATTTTAATGTTTGAGAGAAAACCTGTGCTTCATCGAAGAAATTTGAAAAGTGATATTGGCCTATACCATAATTCTAATATTTAAATTCAGAATTTTAAATTCTTAACTATTGAGGCAACAAGAAATATCTCAAAAAGCAAAGCAGATCATCAATAAATTCCAAAGTCAATAAATAAGCATACTATACAGAAGTTTAAACTAAAATTATTGCCTGTGTTTAAATAACTCATAAGCAGTCTTTCATGAACCATTATAATCAGGAATTCCATCAGCGAAAGTCAGTTTATTTTTTTTTTTTTGTAAAACTAAGGGTCGTGACGTCACATCTGCACATTTCCTCTATCAGGTCGTATCCTTTCTTGGGCATCCGCATGTTTTCCTCCAGCGGACTATCATGTAAATAATTTTATCTTGGGAATCTTAACATTATTTCACAGTTTTGCACATCTCCTTTATTGTTGATAATCTAATATTTATTTTCGCAGGTCGTACTTATGGTTGTTATGTTGAATTTAGTTGGTAGAGCATATTTCAATAAGATACTTCATTCATGTCAGATTTAATCCATTTCTCGCTTGGTAGTGAAGGTGATCAGGTCGATTTTGATCTGCACAATGTGTTACGCATAGAATAGTGTTATTTATCTAGGTACAAAGCAAGAGTTTTTGGCTTTCTTTGGATAGATGATATACTTATTAAGGATTCGGAAATGGTTTATTTCCGTATTATCCAATGAAAAATCTTGTTACAACTTCAACTGACCAATGAAAAATACGTACACAAATGTCAGTTCGTCGCGTACACTAAGACAGGATTTGACAAGTAAGCAAATTGACTGCAATAGAACTGTCCATAATACACGGAAAGGGTGTTTAACTACATCTTTGATGACATAATCTTATCCCTGTTCCTGTAAATAGTATGTGTTTGACGTCTCAGCAAGATATTTCTGTTCAAATGACTTTATACGTAACCGCAATTAAAGTATTATTAAAGTGACATAGCGCTAGACATCTTCTGACAAGAGATTTTCATTATTTAATGATATATCTGTCTTTATCTGTTTAAATCAACATTAAAATGTCATATGTGTGGACATGTCGAATTGCTTAAACTCAACTGTTCCCAAATATCTATAGTTATTTAAATCAAAATTGATAAAGAATGTCGTAACAAGGGGGTCATTGACCTAAAGCCCTCACCTGTGTACAAGGCTTCAAGTATGTTTGTATAACGTAATGATACAAGTACAGAGTTAGGTTTCTTCTATGGAAAAATAGCTTATATTATATACATGTCATACACATTTTCGAACCTAGGGCAATAATTTGAACAAAAACGGGAGACAGTACAACTCTGATATCATATGCCAAATGTCAAGGCTCTAGCTATTATTGATTCAGAGAAGATTTTCAGAGTTTCTTACATATAAGCCTATAGTAGTACATGTCACACACAGGGGCGTGGCCAGTTTTGACGTTAGGGCAGTAATTTGAACAAGTATGGTAGAGAGTTCAACCCATAGAGAAAAAGATTTTTAAAGTCTGACAGATGAAAACCTATTATTAACCAAAAAGACCTTGGCTTGGCTAGTTGAGAAAAAATATACTTCAAAGAAGGCACGTTAGTGTCCGGTGCTTGAAAGTAAATGTAGTATATGTACTCGATATCTGATACCTTTTGCTCAAAAAGCATAGAGATTTTTTCCGCAGGCCGGTATTGATTTTAGCTTTACTCTTTGTAAATATCTAGGGTGAAGGTCATTTAACATCTGTGCATTTTTGATTGGTGGATGAAAAGTTCCGCAGGTTGCCGAATGGAATAGATAATATTTTCTTAATGGGCGTGCAGGTGCTCTGAGCTGTATTGTTAGACAGTATAATCCGTTGCAAGACTCATAAACCTTAAGCCCCCCCCCCCCCCGACACACCCACCCATGCCTCTTTTAGTGAAACTGCGGCCACTCTTCCACTCTGATGCGGAGTGATCTCTCGTAAACGATTTACAGTCAACTCGTCCCCTAAACAACTCGTCCCCAATTTGGTCATTTCGCACCTACGTTATTGCTGTTCATAAAACACCTATAAAAATAGACTGTCATAAAATAGTTCTTGAAATATGGTCCAAAAATCAAATGGGACTGTTATTTAACTAAATTATATCAAACTAATGACGCTTCACCGCAAAAAAATACAAATATTAAAGAAAAACGCAATTTATTGGAGAGAAACATAATTGCAATACATTTTTTCAGTTACTTTGCAAAAATAAATATAATAAGCCTAAACTTTTTTATTGTTTTTTTTTTTCGACTGTATCCCTTGTATCAATAAGGTAGGTAATTTACATGCCTAAAACTTCATTGACAGTTACGATGATTTCATTTCTATTGTGCATATTTTAATCAACGAATTACTAACAAACTGTACTGATTGTGCTGAATACACTTTTGATTAACGTAATCTGCGGTCATTGAAGCGCATTAGGTTCGTTTCATGTCATAGGATATAAAACAATCTATTGTCTTCTTGTCAAGCAGTATAAACAATAGATGGAAGTTTTCTTATTATAAATACCAATTAAATTTCATGATAAATGCGCTTCAGTGACCGCAGACTGGCTGCGCAAATTTGCCGAATGGCCGCAAAATAGGTGCTTAGCTGAAAGCGAATCGTCAAACAGGTAGCATTTACTTATCGATCGGGTCCTGATAGAAAACAATAGAAAGTAGTTGTGAGCCGTAGCTCCAAGCCAAAAACACGCAAGGAACACATTTGGACACCGCCTTAAGTGAAGATCTCGCTATCATTTACCAGTATCATGATGACCGGATAGTAAAGGTAGAATTCTGTCGTGTCTCCTTCTGCATACCACCTCTAAGGCAAGCTTGATATAACAGCATTCCCCTCTTCCACGCATGGTATCATTCTTACAAACCACGCCCTAAAAACAAATTAAAATACATTATTGTGAAGTGTAAAAAATTAAAGTTTCTTGTTTAACGTGGGTTGTCGACAAAAGTTCCCGCCTGGAATGGATTGAACAACTTATACATATATTATGTGGTAAACTGCAGAATGTTGTAACGGATCCATTATCTCAAATAAATAATTGTCTTAAATAATTTTTGTAATGTAAAAGATACATATGTGAAATAATAATTGTAATAAATTATATTTGTTATGTAAATGATCTTGCTTAGGTTAGGTCCTACCTGTCCTCAGACAATTTCCTATTTATAGCATCATGGAAGGTTCTGGTACTATCATTTATCAAAAAAAATAAAAATGAAGGTTCTGGAAAACCCCAGAATAATCCAACCTTTAAAATAATGTTAACACCCTGCTGTTCGAACCATAGAATATAAATAACTTATTGACATACATCATATCTCAAAACTAGGACAGGCTTTACCGCAAACAATGAGTCATCAATTTAAACAAATGATAAAATGCAGCATAATGGGGAATGACCTAACACTTTTATGGTTACCGTAACTTATCTTTAAGTTGAGAGTTTATGAAAAGTACTCTACGAAAGCCGCATGAATGTCAGCGAATATGTCATTTGATTCATAACGTATAGTTATGTTTGTGGTTATTTACCCTAACTGTAATACGTTAGGTATTATAAATGCCAGAGGTGTTTATATTTACAATTGCGAATAACATTTGAATAAACCTGTTTAACCACACTTACTGACGGCATAATTATACGAAATGACCACATCCTGTTTAAACTTAATTTACCAGTATTTTACATTTATATGTTTTCTCGTGACGACATTTCTTGTTAGTGCACGTTGTGGATTTACGAGGGATGTGTCAGACATGGCGTGTAGTCGGAATTTATAACGGAAATCTTTTTTTTTTTTGCCTTTGATAGGCAGTTTATAAGATAAATTTCAGCCCTATATGATCTTCCTGTTAGAGGATTCGTAAGTATGTAAAGTAGGCAAGACATGTTAGTGAAAAAGTTTTTTTTTTCAATGTATTTACCATTGCATTTAATTGCCTTTCTTTATCGCTCGACAAAGTAAACAAACATATGTCATACTATATGCAAATTTCATGCATCGTAAGTTGTCGACATTTAATGTAATCCGAATCGAATACTGCCTTTTTCCAACGACCTTAATCTTTTTTATTATATACTAATCTATCTTAAGTTAAATGCTGAGTGGGTTATACTCAGTAATATTGAGGGGTGGGGGCGGTATTTATACAGGTATCATTTGATCATGGACTCCTGCACCAATATTGGAAGCTCTACAATTAGTCTCAGATCCATGCGGAAGTTTTGAATAGTGCGATGAGTCGTTGTTCTGATATTATTGTCAACTACATTTTTGTTTTATATCGCAAATGTGACGTTAAATATGAAAAACCGTTCACTTAAAGTTGTCTTTAGTTGTGCTACGTCTTTTCCTTTGAGTGTTTCAGTACAATTACATTTATGGCAAATATTAATATGTTCATTCATTTTGTATAACCTTAAAACTAAAATGACTTTGAACCTTGCAAGGGTCCTCGCACGATAATATTTCTTTATTGTACTGTCCATTTAAAATATTCAAAGAGTAGGTCGATATGGTTAAATAATAATAGAAATAATTTTGAATGTCGTGCGTGTTTCGTACGGTTTCAGTAAACAAAATGCCAACTTTTATCATTAAGTCAAATCAAAATTCAGTTTGTCCTTAAAAGCACAGTACCTGCTAATTCTTTGTAGTTTGACCTACATAGCCTTATAACGTCATGCCATTATTTTGACAAATGTAGGCAGCACGGATAGCAAATTATAACGATATCTTTGCATAATTTTACTCCACTTATACATTTATAAATGTCACATAAAAAGATTAAAATTCAGCGGATAATGCAGTGTTGACACAGTTTCAATCAGCTAAATTACATATTTTTGATAGCACCAAAATCTGCATTTTTGGCATTTTAGTTTATGTCATCTATAAAATGACCGTTTTTTCGATTAGAAAAACATTGATGTTCTACAATTGAGCTTAATATACAGAGTACAGTTCCAAACATGATAGTTCTTTTTGCCGGAAGTTGCGACAAGAATTGCCTGTAGTTAGGGGAGATAGGAAGCGGGAAAGCCGTTTCGGGGAAGACAACTACTGCTTCGCAGTGCAGAACAGAGCATTATGTAATTGATTTTCGCGATTGAATATCATTTATCAATTATAAATTCCTACAAAATTGATTTTCATATTTGTTAAAAAAGGATACATTTTTTGAAAAATTAATTTAAAACATAGAACGAACTGGCCTAAATCAAAGTGTATCGAAAAACCTAGCGGACTTTTCTTGAAACGGATTTTAATGTCCCCTTTGATATATTATGACTCATGACTATTAATATTGCTCTATCTACATTTTGGTTCCACGTTTGTTTAAATGAAAGAAAGACTTATTTTATATGATATCTATGTCCTCTTTCATACGTATCTTGTGTTGCTTTGTTCGTAGGTGCAAAGAATATACCAAAATAAATACAGTACTCAAATGTCGTGAGGGTTGAATCATTCCCGTCATTTTTTATATCACACTGTGGTCATATTACGTTAAAGCTGACTTCTTTTTAAGTGTCAATAGCTTACAAGTGGAAAAAAAAGGAATATAAAATTAGTGTCTTTCCAATGTGTCTTTTATTAACTTTGTTGCATAAAAATGATAGAAAGCTGGACATGGCGTGGCATATATATATATATTTTTTTTCAACTTGATTAATAAATATATTATAAAAATACACACATTTAATTTCAACATACTTTTATCAAAATAGTTTCTCTGTTGTTTGACAGAAGTGAATCTACTCGCCGTCTTCTCTTTAATCAAGCCACTTTGAGGGTTTTATTATTTATATACAGTATACCGAAAGATGAGGACTTTTGCGTCCTGTCAGACATGCGCAATCAATCATTTCATGCTAAAATTGCATACTTTTAGCAAGATGAATATGCAAATTAAAAAGAAATGAATGTCATTGAAAGCTGGATCACTAATTCTTCACACGGACTTCTCCTAGCATGGAATGACTATGAAGGTATATTCCACGTTTTCTTTGTTTAAAAAAATACAGATGCGATATATTACATGTTTGTCTTAACGATAATTGAATATGAATAAGAAATATATATAATTAAAAAATATTAATTTGCAGTGAATACTGTCGAAATTGTGATGTGAAAAATAAGCTTATGAATTGAAACTTATGACACAAGTCTTTTTAAATATATTTCCAGTTCGATCAATTTTCGAGAACTTTTCGTTTTTCTTTGAAGATAACAGCGTTGCGTGTTTATAAATGAAATGAACTACTTACTTACAAGAAAACTGTGTTGTCCATATGTGGAAACACTTCCAGGTCACAGTTTTCTGAATTTATATATTTATTTTTTTTTTGGTTGGATTTAACGTCGGTTTCTGAATTTAAGAATTCATCTAAACCATTGAGTAGCGAAGATCAATTGAGTTTAGCGTGTAACATTATTTTCCTTTTTTGAGATATTAAACCTGTGATGAATGTACTACTCTCCTATCAAATATTGCGTCTTGCGTTTCTGGATGTCGCACTACAATGTAAATGTACAGTACATACCACTGAAAATAAACATTGTCTGCTTCACAAATTGCAAAACAAATTTTCAACGTAATACTTTTTCTTAAAAAACTAACCAAGTTTGAACTCACTTTTTGACCGGCCTGTTGTATTCAAATTTACGACGGGATATGAACGCAAAAACAATACCAACTGTTCTGTTTGTTATTTATTACGCTCGTGAAATAGCCTTAGAGAAAATACTGGAATCAAATTTGAAAGTTTTATTTACTCTCTGATTATCCCGCAACTCGACTAACTTCAAGGCTTACATCTGTAAAATCCCAGAATTTGTCCCATGAACTGTCTACTTTGTATATCATCCATTTAATCCGAGGAACTAGGAGGAATTAGGTGGGCCAGTTGTCTAGTGGTAACACGCTTGAATGTCAATTCAGAGGTCCGGGGTTCGAATCCCTGTCCAGGCACTGGTAATTTCTGAGATACTCTTGAGTGTCTCCCACCTAACTAAGAGGCCTGTACTGGTTCTTCCCAGTAAAGACGGCTTCGCGTGTATCGGTGTTATACACCGAGCACGTTAAAGAACAATCATTCACAAACAGTTAGGCTAAGTTAGCCTGACAAACCTGTATCTAACAAGGATTTCTCTCTATCTGTTCTGGGGACTTGATCTCACTCTGTCCCTCTGGTCAGATCGCTCTGTGTCTGTACTAGTGGAGGATGAATTTCGCGCCCTTTGTGGCTGCGTTTGCTATATGGCTGTATGTAAAGCGCCTTTAATAGTAATAATGATAGTGTTTGTATTAATATGTCACGGAAAGGCTGAAGTGTAAAACGTATTACGGGATATTTTATAAACTTATAAAAAACCTCAACAGGGACTTTCCAATTTGAATTGCATATTTTCTCATAAAATCAAAACCTATATGATAATGACAACTCATCTCTGGACACAGTAAAACAAAAAACAGATTGTTTAGTCTCAGTTTGTTTGCAGATGTAATTTTTTTGCCCAAAATGGCAACTCGTTCATAAATAATATTAGTTGTTTAAGGTTTCTGACATAGGTACAAAGTGGTAAAGATAGCGCTATTCGAGAAGTTTACATTCACTGTGTAAAACACGTACACGGACCCTCCGTATAAAGTAACTAGTACTTTTAAACGAGATATCCAGCCACTGTTTGTATTTGAATTCAAGACGTTTCGCTTGCGAAGTCAGTGAAACATCCGTATGAACTTACTTTATGTACACACTTAATGACGTCATTCTCTGTTAGCACAAAAAAGTTAAAGAAGAGGTAGTAAACTCATAGTCTCAGCATTACATCGTATTTGCACTTATTTTAGTATTCAAGCCATATATCAAGAATTGAGGGTGAAAATATATGAATCAGTTCTGGTTACCATTGTAGCGAGAATATTCTACTTTTTTTGCGAATATAGCCATATGTCAGAGTCAAATTATTAAAAAAAATATTCAAACATTTTGGTCTTAAAAGAGCATTAATTTCAATATTTGTCTGAAACGCATAGTAAATACTGACTTAAATATTTTGAACACATAATGTCTTTCAGCATTTTCATGGTTTTAGAAGAAACAGTTTTATAAATGTCCACTTTAAGGATTTTTTTTCATAACTATAAAAGTGGTCTGCATGATTGCATTTTTTTTCAACATCTCATAGAAAAAAGTACACGCATTTGGATAAATTGTAGGATTGCAGCAGGTCGTGGTCACTTTTCCCTATATGCATATAGTATGAAACTGCTGACCTTATTTTGAAATAATTTCACACTAATCGTCCTTGTGTGACACTCTACTAAGACTGTTTATTTTTTCTGATTCGTCAAAAACATTGTAGCAAAGGGGCGTGGTCACTTTTCCCGATATGTATATAGGGATATCCAATTGTCAGTTTTTATAGAAAATCCCAGTCTGTTTTTATTGGGAAATCCCATTATCAGCTTTTATTAGCTTACCTGAACACGAAGTGCTCGGGCTGAGATATTGACACCGCTCACCATCATGCGTCCGTCCATCCGCCGTCCGTCCTTCCACACATTCCTTTAAACAAAATCTCCTCTGAAATCATTTGGTTTGATTCGTCAAAAACATGGCCGCCAAGGTCAGTGGTCACTTTCCCCACTTTATATGGTGAACACTTTTAAGTCCTTTTTTATAAAATTGCTGACTTTTTTAAAAATAATTTCACACAAATCGTCCTTGTGTGACCCAGATTGTTCAAATAATTTTTATACGTAAGAAAACACTGAGGCCAGGGGACGTGGTAACTTTTCTATACATGTATATAGTGAAAACGTTAAATATCTTCTTGCAAGAAACTGCTGGTCCAGTTTCAATATAATTTCACATTAATGGTTCTTGTGTGACGCTCTACCATGATTGTTCAAATTATTTCGTTTCGTCTAAAAACAGTGTTGCCAGGGGTGTGCTTATATGTGTATATTGCGATCTTAAAGTTGATTTTGTCAGAAATAGCGGGCCGAATTTAAAAATAATTGTCAGAAACTGCTGGTCCTTTAAAAAGATTGAACAAATATATTATTAAATGATAATTTCACAGAATTTTTCTTGCATGATTATCTTTCAAAATTGTTGAAGCAAGAAGTGTATCTTAGATGAACGACTTAGGGTCATTATGACCCTCTGTTTAGGAAATCTTATTATTATTTGTAAATGGGAAATCCCATTGCCAGTTTTTATAGGGAAATCCCATTCCTGCCAGTTTTTATAGGGAAATCCCATTGTCAGTTTTATAGAGTCTGAGTCCAAACATTGAGTTCAAACTCTCATAGGAACCTCGGTTTGGTACAAAATCCAAACAGTTTGGGATTTCATGATCATCAACTATTTGACATTGTGGATTTTACTTTTCATTGGCTGTCAAAAACCAATTACTAAAAATTATATAATGGACTAGCAAAATGTATTGCTATTTTATCACCTTTTTTATGCTTTGTTGATCAATTATTTATAAACTTTGAAAGTATATTTCTCAAATTGGATGACAGCTTCATACCTTCTAAAAAGTTACTTTATCGCTCTAGAAAGCCTTGGGCTTTAATTTACGGCTGTTTAAAACCCCCAGTAACAAAACAACTCGCAAATCGTGTTCACATAAAGTTTACTTGTCATTTTGATATGTTTTATGAAATATACTTCCTGCAGAAGGAGCATTTTGAATTCAATGCATCGTGCCATTTTAGATTACTTTGTGGTTTGGTTTGTTTTTCAAAAATACATTTCTTTGTAAAGTATATTTGTAGTCATATCTAAATCCCTGGAGATGAAACAACAATATAACATTAGCACCCAGTCCAACTGAACATTTACGCTGTTTTGCATTTTGCACTTAATAGTTGCTTTAATTAGGCATGCTAAAGTGTAAGGCCAAAATCGTGTATATTAAGGACTCATTCATACCGTGAAAACGTGAAACAATTAAAGGTCCAATACTAAGGAAAGTGAACATTTTAATTTCTTTTAAAAAGCACAGAAACTATTTCATTTTAATGGAAAATGAAAGTTGGTATGTAGAAATTCGAAATAAATCGCAGTATATGTACAATTATTTTTCTATGAAGTATGAAGAAAGTTAAAAAGACCTGGGGGGTCATTCTGTCGATTCATTGAAATTTCAACATAATACACATACATTTCTTTGAGTTCCAAAGACCTTCTGTAAATTTTGACCTGCCAATCTTCATTATTTAGTGTCTTGCAGAAGTCTATGCACTG
This sequence comes from Mercenaria mercenaria, assembly GCF_021730395.1. Classification (NCBI taxonomy): domain Eukaryota; kingdom Metazoa; phylum Mollusca; class Bivalvia; order Venerida; family Veneridae; genus Mercenaria; species Mercenaria mercenaria. Next base: position 9,690,234 of record NC_069372.1, read on the forward strand.
GCTATGAAAAAAATTGCCTACTCACTTTCTCTTAGTAATGGACCTTTAAATAGGGACGTGCAATCTTGTTAAACCCTTAACTGAGCAACACCCGCGTAGCTACGATATGCATACAGTGTCGATGTGATAGTTTATGGACTATATGCCTCTTTCTGATGATTCCGATTATTTTGGGTGACCACCCCAAGTACTGCTCTTGCAACAGTGACAGTTTTTTACGGCCCTTGCAAATTGTTACGAAACACATTTTAGTTGAGTAAACTACAGGTAAAACACATTTTCAGATTTACGTTTTTATATGCCCAAAATGTGAACATATTTTAAAATCGCACTGTCCGTCCGTGTCTCTGTGTGTGTGTGTGTGTGTGTGTGTGTGTGTGTGTCTCTGTGTGTGTGTCTGTGTGTGCGTTCGTGCGTCCCGTAAATCCTTGTCCGGTCCATAACTCTGCCAAAGGATTTTGTAATAACTTGGCAAAAATGTTAACCATAATGTGACGACGAGTCATGCGCAAGATCCAGACCCCTAACTGTAAGGTCAAGGTCACACTTAGAGTTTTAAGGTTAATTAGGTCTGTTTCGTGTCCGGTCGATTACTCTGCCATCGATGAAGGGATTTTAAAATTACTTGGCATAAATGTATAATATATATTGTAGTATATGTACATATATTGAAATGACGTTTTATGCGCAAGACATAGACCCCTAGCTCTAAGGTCAAGGTCACACTTAGAAGTCAAAGGTTAGCATGGTATGTTTCTAGTATAGTCCTTAACTCTGCCATTTATCAAGGGATCTGAATGTTCACCATATTGAGAAGGTGTGTCGCGCTTATGACCCGGGTCTGTCAGTCAATGTCAAGGTCACAAAATGATTAATACCTAAGGTATTCTAGCATATTTGGCGAGGACAACTGTGTATTCATTCGAATAAAAGGAATATGCTTCCAGAAAGAAGTTATTCGGGGCGGACACGCGTGACCCTTAAATAGCGTCATCCACTTTGCATCTGGGTGTATAACAAAACTTTAAGTCAACATACGAACTGCGGTACTAGCAATTTTCTTATCGCACAGTTGTACAGGAGTTCAGTACACACTACACAAGCCTTTCACGAATTTCATATCCAAATAAAAACCAAATAATCGTTTTACTATTTGTTTCAGGTTTTTCAGATACTCGTATTGTTGGTCTTGTTGGCTGTCAAGGATGGCCAAGCCAAGGTGGAACCTCTGGAATACCTACCAACGGAACTCCAGGGCTACCTGGACGACTGCCGTTCTGTCGGAGATCTCAGAAACCAGACAGGTACTACATAACTGATAGAGTAGCAAGCATCATAAACTGTGCAAATGTGTAAGAATTTTAAGCATGGAATGAATAAAATACAATTTAACTAATATACTTTCTTGAATGACTTGATGTTTTTCGTTATGTATAAAACTACATCTTTTTCAAATTAATTCCTTTTTTTTCAAATTTATTACTTTATTCATAAAATGGGAACATTCAGCGCTAATTGGAAACTTATGCCTACCTTACCACGTGCGACATTAGTATAAATAACTCAATTTAAGACAGAATTTAAAATTAGTAGCCACAGTTTTCGGCCTTTGTAAAAAATATGCTTTCTCTCTTACAGTATCTCTTATTTATCCATTATTTCTGTGGCATACATGTTTTCTTATTAACAAATATTTCATATATGTACCTATACCATATTGTAGATAATGGTTTAGTTCATGGCGACAAAAAAAATTAAAACTACCTTTCCTCGACGTATAAGGAAATAAATTGTCTTTTTGAATTATGCACTTTGGCTATTAAATCTGACATTTAATACAATAGAGCTGTGTCTATAGATAACAAAACTGCTAATGTGCGTTATGAAAAAATGACCTTAAGAATATAAAGAAAAGATGTCTTCAAATGGGTTATTTCTTTTTGTTAACTTAATCGTAATTCAGCGATATAATATGATTTCTCCTCTACTCAAGTTCTTTCATGGTAGTGGCGCAGGTAAAATCACCAGACCCACAACACTCGGCTTTCCATTGAGTGACGCAGTTAAAATGGCTATGCTGTACCTTATACTGGAAATGCTTGGTCAATGGCTATAGGCTCAAAATACATGTTATTGCAGACAATATTTGAAGAGATGTCTTTTCTTTACATCAGGGACCTAAACAGTGTTTTACCTTGGAGAATTACTGCCGTAACTTTCTTTTATGTTTTAAATATAACTGCACAATCGATTTGGTGATTTAATGTTTTACTTCTGTCAGATTAATTATCAGACACTTAAAAACTACTAAGTCAAATACTAAATTAAAAACAATGTATGTTTGTAGGTCAGATAGTCTTTTGGAGATCCATTCAAATGTATATATCGAAGTTTGCTGAAAGTGCTTCAAATATTACCATGTCGGAGAAGAAGCTGTTTGAGTCTACGTTGTACGAGATTTTATGGCCTTTATTAGAACCCAAGGCAAGACGTAAACGACAGGCACCAGAGATTAGAGTGAGGCAGGAAATTCGTAGCTTAACATTTACTGCAAGGCAAAGATACTTCGCTGCCGTTAATCAAATGAAGAGAGATAGGGTATGTTCAGAACGTTTTATTTAAGAGTTTAATTTACCAGCTCCCCACCCCCTTCCCCTACCCCCGTCCATACATATATATCTGATATTATTCTGGCGGTGATCTATTTCGTAAAATTCTCTCTACTATATAATAATTCATAATGCGAACTTGTATCCTAGTAATCTCACGTATGGGAAAGCCAACTGTTCTGAATTTAATTATATCCCTTCATGCAAACTCTCTCTCTATATATATATATATGTGTCCCCAGTTAACATTAAGAAAAAGAAAATATAGCTTCTCTGCTCTCAATCAGTTGACACTCCTGATTTATGAGACATGAAAATGGAGATTTGAGTATATATGCAAATGTTGAACCAGTTCGAATGTGTAGTACAATTAGAGTGTGTATATAAAGCAGCATCGAAACTAATCTTATCGGTTAGTGGACTTGCTGAGGCATGTGTGCGCTCGTTTTACTGCTAGGTGCTGCTAGGCACTTTGCCGTAATTGGTCGGTGATATATAATTGACAATGAAAAGACACAAGATGAAAGTAAAACGACCTCACATGCCTTTCCAACAGTATTACAAAAAATACGAATTAGTTTTAAAGTGGCGTAATTAATATTGCTATTCGATTGTTTAGCGTTTAACTATTACTGTAGTCCGCTTAGTTTTTGTTTAAGGCATTTAATAAAATAATTTCCTTTCGCTAACCTAGCTGAAGTACTATCTAATATAATTTTAAAAAATGGGAACATTTGAAACTTTGGATCTTTATTACTGCAAATATCTATATAGTTACCTAGTGGAATTTGTCTAGTTGAAGGGTCTATGATTTGTTATGCGTAAGTAGTTCTTCTTGTTCTTAATATATATATAATGCTTTTCAAGAAAATAATGTTGAAGTGTAATAAAGGAAATCCTGTATTCATACTTTATTTCATTGAACAGCATTACCATCAGCTCTACGTCAGAATTATAAGCAAAGGGTTTTGCGGCATGCAAGTTTTTTTAAACCGAGTGTCATATGATTTAAAGAAATCTTTCACTAAAATACTATAATATGGATAAAAAAAGAAGAGATTTTTAAGTTTGCAACGCGTTTCGTACTGAATCATTTCTTCAGGCAATCATACAGTGTATGTTCCCTTATGTATAATGCCATGACGTCATATAACATGACATCATAACGTCAAAGTAGGACATTACGTTTGGCACACTATTAGAATTGTATGTTACATTTTAACCTCATGCATAGTACTGTTAATCTTTTGCTTTAATCTGAACTATATGTAGTATTTTCTATCTTATCTTATCATATATAAATTTCGGGTCCAGTATACCTTTAAGTTTCAAATAAAAAAAAACGTTACAGTATACTACACTATATATTGCTGATCTTACGCTTCTAAAATGCTACACATAAACCGCTTTAACAACTTCTATGCAGAGGTACGTAAAGGCCATCCGTTCGCAACACTACGGACTGTTTAAGGCAATGAATCGTCTATTTCGAACATATCGTTTTCATTTTAAGCTAATCTGAGCAATCCTTGGAGAAATGTAACCGCGATTTTGAACAGGAGTTCTCTTGGTCACGAAGGAAAATCATAAAAAACCTAAACATTCAAGAGGCGATGTTTTATAACCAAACTGTAAAATACCTGATAAGAATGTAAATTTTTACGTAGTCCAGATCAGTGTTTTTATACCGTGTTATTTTGGTTAAACTTTATGGTTGCGAGGCCAAAGCATAGAAAAAATATGTAAAAGCTCTAGATGAAACAATTTCTGCTTGATTTTTATCAAATCATGTCAGAATGTTAGTATTTAAGAAATCTAGGTCACATCTGAAACTGAGTTATCAGGACTCAAAAATTAGATAACTATGTCAAATCAAAGAAAGCCTAATACAACATATTCTAACTGGAAATAAAATATGTAAAAAAATCCTCTGGAAGCACCAAATGCAACCAAGCAAAATAATAGCAGGCTCGGTTTGACATGAGAGGCAATGAAAATTGCAACACCTCTCACGCACCCTTGCACCGGATTAAGCGGTTAGGCAATTTATAACCACAGTTTAGAAACAAAAACTCATGTCCTTATTTTCATGATATGACCAAACTTCAATTTTTGAAGGGTGATCATTTTAGACCTATGAACTATTTTTGAATGTTTCTTGTTCAAATCTCGCCCTAGGCAGCTATATAAATTTAGGGTAAAAACTTAGGTTAACAGGTTCAGTGTAAGCATACTGAATACTAAATCCTCTTCCTGATTTAAGTTAATTCTGATCTGTATGCCATTTTTAACTGACATATGTAAAATAGTAAAGCACAGTGTGTGTTTGATGATTTGCCCCACTACTGTTAGCCGCTACCGGTGCCATGGCTTCAAGTTTCAAGCTCCTTGATATTTTCATCTGTTCTATGAAAATGGACAGAAGAAAATAGAGAAAAGTGGAAACTTCACAGGTCGCTCAACACAACAAAAACGAAAATGTTGCAGGCTCGGTTTGATTGAGCCTGTTCATGGACGGTAGTGGAAATGCATGCTACCTTTAAGTTGACTTTATTCTCTTAGTGTTCTAACATCCGACAAATTATTTAGTACATTGGTGTAGTAATACCCCACAATGACCCTATTTGTCATGCGCTCCTTACGTTTCATAATCTTTTTTTACAATTTTATGCATTTTCTAACTTCTAGTATTCATTCATGTATTTTACTTAGTGATTATGCTGTCCTCCAACAACTCCTGTTGTATATATTTTACACAATAGATAGCAAAATTCCAAAATAACATCATTGTTTTCAAATCGGTTTTCTCTACCTACAGCAGATGTAAATATATGAATTCAGTTGTAACGTTGTATGACCCAAACTAAAATACGAGGAGTGTTCGAAATCGTTACCTGTATAAACCCAATACGAAACGATGAATTCAATTGTAACGTTGTACCCAAACTGAAATACGAGGAGTGTTCGAAATTGTTACCTGTATAAAACCAATACGAAACGGATGACTGTTCATCACTGTACAATGTAATTAAAGTCTACAAACCGTTTTCTTTGCAATTTCGATTGCTTTCAGGTGTATTCATAGTCACTGCGTTGAAAATGGTTAGAAAACGAATAGAAATTGTTGCTAAAATCAGGGGTTATATAAAAGTCAGCTGTAAGTTGTGATTGAGTGTCAAATGCATACATGTTGAAATATGTGTTGTTTATGGGTATAAACAAGATTAACAAAATTCAGTTCCGGTCAGGAAACAGTCAAAGATGCCCCTTATTCAGGAAGAACAAGGTCTGCAGTTACCAAATCTAACATTAATAAGATCAAGTCCATCATTGAGAAAGATGCGCATTTCACTGGCAGATAGCTGGCACAAATGACAAACTTTGGCCTAGCATCTGTCCACTTCATTCTGAAGAAAATTCTTAATGTTAGGAAATTAAATGCTCGCTGGATTCTCCCATTTGCTCACCAATGAGCAGAAACTTACAAGGCTGCAAATGACAAAGCAACTGTTGAAGAAGTATCCAAAATATCAGATAAAGGTGTTGATAGTTTCATAACTGGTGATGAGACATGGGTCCATTTTAATGAGCCAAAGCGGAAAGTTGATACCAGGATATGGGCTCTGAAACATGCTGAACAAATCACTGTTAGCAAAGAAGGTGTTATACGCCATTTTTTTTTTTCGGAAATTGTGGGCAAATCATGTAAATTGTTGTTCCAAAAGGTAGGGTGTGTCTGCTAGCTTCTATAAAAATGTGGTTCTGAAAATATTGCAAACAAAATTGAGGAAAGTACGTCCAAAAATCTTTCTCTAGCATGAAATTGCTCTTGCTCATAAATTCTCAATTGTAGTACAGGTTTTGAAGTCTGAAATGGTCAATGTATTGTCGCACCCTCCCTACAGCCTAGACCTTCCCTCATGCGATTTTTCCGCTTTCTGACTTTTGAAAAACATCTGGTAAGAGATATAGGTCCAGAAGTGCATTTGGGTAGTTTTTATGGGTGTACCCAAAGATGTGTATGAAAATTGTTTCAAATATTAGATTTAAAGACCGAACCGATGTGTTCTGGCTAAATAGGGAATATTTTGAAGGTAACTAGACAAAAATATTAACTTTTAATTAATTTATCAGTGCGAAAACGTGTCATCTGCAAAAGTTTTAAAACGCCCCTCATATAAATTCACACACACGGAGCAAACAATGTGCTTTTTCTGCTACAGAGATGTATATTTATTGAATTATCAAAGCCTTCTTTTCGTCTGATATACCATGGATCAGAACTGGGCATGAATGTAACCAGCAGACGTGGAAAATCATACGATAAACCACAGAAATAGTCTAGCATTTTATTAACCAGATGTCGTTCGTCACACTATGTAACGAAGTGTATACAACGTTTGATAACCTGACAAAGACTTGCTACAGTACAGAAATATGTTTTTAAACCAAAGATTAATATATTGATTAAACTGCGACATGGTGTTACTACACTATGGATCAATATATGAATGTTTCATACACCAAAGCATAATGTATAAATTAAACAATAACTTATGTCCTTTTTTTCTTTAACAGAGATTAAGACCGAATGTATATGACTTTTTGGCGGGGCTACATCGGGGTCAGAATATTGGCCGTGCTCATGGTGGTCCGGCGTTTCCATCTTGGCATCGACTGTACCTCTACATGTAAGGAACAGACACTGGTCTCTAGTTATTTCGGCACCAAGTTATCTGGGCGTCATCAGAAAATTACATTTATATACTAACATTGAAAATCACGGGTACATAAACATTGACTATAAGGTGAACATATTTTGAAAATGCGGTCGCCTGTATCGTATTTCAGGACATTACTGCTTAGTTGTGTCCATTTCATTCTATAATCTATTCAAATGAGATATGAAGAGTCGGTTGCTTTACTAAGATGCCAGCCAGTGTCTAGAATGATACTCACACAGAGGATCATCTGAGATTGTATTTACAAATAAAAACAGTACATGTACCATGTCAGCATGAAATGTTACTTTGCAAAAACATTTTTGGGTATATTTTGAAATGTTTGATTATCTTATGATTTTTCGATGGACAGGCTTCTGAATAAGATAAGAACTATCTTACGACAATATAATACCAATACATACATAACATTCCATGTGAGACAGAGATCGGCCTGATATAACTAGACCTGATACTTGAACGCAGTGGTGCCGAAATGCCTTAGACTGTTTTAATATTTGTTAAATCATATTCTATCACAAAATTATGTTTATTGAACATTCAAACCCTTGCATGATTTATAGTCCGTTATACCACGGTTCAGAATTCAGAGCTACGGCAGTGTTAGTCCGAATGCATAATAAATATCCAGATAGCTGAACGACGAACCGTGATAAATCAGACAGTTCACCGCAAAACTGAATTGTATAATTTCATTGAAATATAATAAACTCCTTTTATCCGAGTATTAATGATCCGGACTTCATACAGCAATTTAGTGTCACAATTGACGTCATAATAATTTGTCACTGGTCTTTGCACAAATATCTGTTTTTGCTAATTTACATTTTCAGTTTAACTAAACGACAAATCATGTTAGAACGTTGTAACTTTATGTTTTCTTTGGCTTTACTTATTATTATCATTATTAATGAAATATTATTGTCGAATTTTATTAAAATAATCTTACTAGCAATGAACTACTTTTAACTGAAGAAAATAAATGATAGAATAATCGAAAATATATTTCAATAAGGGCACGCATGTAGACAATTTCATGCAAAAATATAAATGTATGCGCATATGCCTATTACAATTTGGTAATTTGACGTTTTCTTATTACAGATACGAATCCATTTTGCGGCGATGGTATGATTCTACTGTCACAGTTCCTTACTGGGCATCAGTCTTAGATAACGATATGCCTGAGCCAACACGGTCTGTTATTTTCAGTACTGAATTCTTCGGCAACGGGTTTGGTATTGTGCAAACAGGGCCTTTCAGGGACTGGAGATTTCTTCCCGGTCAACCAGTCAGAAGAAATATTGGAGGCACTCGACTTATGTCAGACACTGTAGTTCAGAGAATATTAACTCGAAGGAGGAATTCCGAAATACTTCCACCAACTGCCCTTCCTGCTTTCGACTTGGAAGCAGAACATGGTTTTCCCCATGTCTACGTTGGGGGAACGATGAATAATCTCAATACGGCTGCATTTGATCCCCTGTTTTTCAGCCATCATGCGTACGTAGACTACATATGGGAACTGTTTAGATTACAACAACGTGACCAAATTCCGCAAATAAACCCAGAAACTGATTATCCTTTCGATGTTAATGATCCCCGTTTCCGTCGATCTCACCATCCAAATGCTAATGCAGGATTTGTATCAGTCGACAGCGTCACAGTTCTTGGCATACCGTTAGCTGCTCTCACACAACGGGTAGGGTATAGCAACGAGTTTTTCAATCTGGTGCAGTATATAGACACACCTGAATGTCCAAACTGTGACAATTCTCCTTTTCTGTACTGTGAGCCTAGCATAGATCGATGTGTTTCGAGAGATATCAGCGTACTGGCAGGATTATCTCGCGATAACACCACTCAAACGACCACGCAAATTCCTTCAGCAACCCCTGAAGCAACTGAAGTTACCACACAGGCGACACAACAGACGACGACAGAGAGTGCAGCCACTGAGAGTGCAGTCACAGAGAGTGCAGCCACTGAGAGTGCAGTCACAGAGAGTGCATCGACAGAGAGTGCAGCGACAGAGAGTGCAGCGACTACTAAACCTAGCGTCACATCAAACCCGTACCAACCAACTAACAACGGGGGTAACTGCGAGAGACAACCATTTATACATGACGTCGATACTAAACAGATGGGACGTTCGGGTGACTGGGTCTATATTCCGGTGAATATTGTCTCAAAGAGACCACCTTCTTTAAAAGGCTATAGGGAATATTCGCTGTACAAGACACAAACCAAACTGACAAATCAAACCTCTATCGGGTATAAATATGAATTTATGCAAGCGGACTGGCAGTACGTGTACGAAGGATGTAACAAGAAGCAAGATGTTGTGGGTAAAATTAACGTAATTTCCTGGGGTCTCAATTATGACGGATATGCGGAAGAATATGTAATTAACGATAACAGATATGGTGTGTCACAGGGTAATGGGTATTTGCCTGTTAAAAAGCCGTCTGCTTACAATCCATCTGAATTTATAACCGTTGCGTACGATTCTTGTGGAAGGGTATGCAAACCCTATAGCAATGATAAGAATAACGGTAATATCAATGGTCATTTTGGCGGTGGTTTCAGAGTATCTATTGATAGTCCTAAGCAGTACTCAAATTCCTATGAAGAGGCGATGCTAGGGATGTGGGAGATTACCTCACCCTCTTTCAGCCCAGTCATAGATTACGGTGATATACCAATAACATTCTACTGCGGGTACAATGATGAATGGATATGGGACAAACCGCCACCACAAACACAACCACCACAAACACAACCACCGCAAACACAACCACCACCAACACTACCAGCTTTCCACTACCAGACACCTACGTATGATGGACCCGGTGTTAAAGTTCCAAAACAACCAGCGTCTTATGGAGGCTCTACGGGACAATGTAAGTATATTGAAAGAGTCGAAACTTTTATTTAAAAGAAGTGGAAGTCCGTTTTTATGCAGCCTTTAACATAATGAAAAAGTGTATATTTTATACACCACCAGTCTTGTCTTACGGGGTAATACAGAAGCAAGTCCGAGGTAGAGATTTTGACGAACCGCCCGACCTGACCACACCTGTAGATAAGTTAAAGTATCATCATATGCAATTTGCATACAAACAAATCGAGCTGCTGCAAAGAAACAAGTCTCCGTCTTATGCTGGGATAAAATATAGTTCTTTATCTTTGATTTCTGATAAATAGTTTTGCCAAACATTTCAGTGTGACCATTTGTAGATGGGGTGGGGATGAACCTATAAGCAGTTGTGTTGGCCTCTACTACGTTATTTTTGGTGGGGTGCCCCAATTATACTATAACATAACCGAATGAAACTAAATTAAGTAGTTTTTTTACCATAGACGCCTAGTCTTAATACGTAAGTACAGTGCATATTGATTTATTATTTAAATGAAATGTTTATTCGCGTTAGTATGGGTAACCGTTAATATAGCTGAAAATACAAAATAGATAGATGTATTGTGCATGTTTTCGTGCAAATCATATAGCATAACCATCATGAAAACACATTAGAATACAGTTACTTTGTGGCTGGCCGTCACGCTTCAAATGTTCTGTTATGACACTAAAATTCATTGATGTTTGCCTATAAACAGCCAGGAACAGGTGTTCTGTTTTTGTTTTGTTTCCTTTTTTTCTTTGAGTTCGCATGGAGAAAAGTATTTGTCGCCGTAAATAATTGTACGTTAAAGACGCGCCACAGAATAACTGTATTCTTTTGTATTTCCATGATGGTAATTATGACTTGCATAAAAAGTGAGAAATACACGTATCTAGTGTTATATATTAGGCCAAGCCAATGTGTTTAATTTCTTAATATTTTACTGAATGAATGCAGCATTACATCAGTATTTGATAATACATTAAATATTTTCTTACAGTTTTATTAAGATGAGTTAAGTTCATAACTTATTGTTATAGAGTAAGATAGTTATTTATCTTTGTTTTTAAACCTGTACTGAAAATAAATTGACTGAATTAATTTGCAGAAGAAGTTGTGAAAACAAAATTAATTCAGGCGGGGTATGGGGATGGGGGCTAGATTGTCCGCTTGTTATATTGCAGATAGTATTATCAGAGTTCATGTGGGAGGGAAAGGTAGGTCACTAGGTTAAGGTGGGTCTGTGGCAAAAGTAATTAAAGACGCAATACAAAATAACTGTATTCTATTGTATTTCTATGATCATTATACATGATTTGCCTGAGAAAAAAAGAGAAATACAATTATCCACTAACAAATTGACAGTGACATATATTAGGCCAAGAAAATGTGTTTAATATCTAAACATTTTATAGAATAAAAGGGGGCCTAAATTTTCCACTTGTCATCATGCAGTATACCTCTATTATACCAGTATCAGCAGAATGATTTTCAAGAATATCATATCGGGGGAATAATTAGACCAGGTTTTGATTTCCTCCATTCTTGAAGAGCAGCATAACATATACAAACTGAAAATTGTATTCAAGGAATGTATTATCAAAACTTTGAATAATACGGCAGTATACACAGTAAGTTTGACACGATCACATTTTAAAAGAACATTACAATACTGAAGAGTAGCATTTTACAAGTCAAAAGAGGATTTTAGAAAGAGTGTTTGAATTGTTCCATTGTTCAAATGACATATCAGTTTTTCTTACATTAAAATGTTTATATTAATTACATGCAATTTGCGAGACAAACAGTAGAAGTTTTCTTATGAAAGCTAATAAATATGTCTACTTTAGACACGTGAATGAAAACATGAAAGCTTGCACTATTTTTTTTATTGTTTTCATTAATTTAAATTACACTTTATATTTGTTCTAACGCAACTCTGCATATATTGCCAATATTTTTACAACGAGTGACAATATAATTTTTAATGTAGTATGTTTTGAAAATGACAGGCTAAGTCTCGTTGATTTAAAGTTTTTGTCTACATCTGTTTCAAAATAGTTTGCATAAAATTACCATTAATTTTTATTTGTTGTGTTTACTTTGTCCTCAACAAAATTCATATAAAAGTACACAATAATTATTTACAAATTTATATTTTCTTACCAAATACATACACGATGAATAAAATATTGTAAATTCATCATTTAAATTGATTTGCGATATACGAGAAACACTCAAGTGTCCTCAGGACCTCCCTTAACATTCACTCACTCTCAGGAGTTGACTGGACTGTCACTCACCTTTATGAATACACATACAATCAATCCAAAGTAAAGACGCGACCGTTAGGCAATTAACCTGAGTGCACTCAGTGAGTTCAGGAATAAAGGGTTTTATTCATAGTCGTTACTCAAACTCACATTTGACTCAAACTTGGTAAGTATCACTCAAGTGGGCCAAGAGTAGATTTTGCGGGAGTGTTTGAGAAGATCGAATGTCATATTCATAAATCCCACTCAATCTTAACTTAAGGAAGGACAGCTCGAGTAATGATTTCATTGTACAAAATGGATTTGCGGATTATAACGGTTTATTCGGCAATAACATCAAATGTATGCAAAAGTGCTGATTGTTATTTTTGTACTTTTGCTTGTCTGTATGTTTTTTCGTCCGCCCGTTCATTTGTTTTATAATACGTCCTTCCGTCCGTCCGTCCGTCTACTCATCTGTATTAGTAGAATGAAATTTATACGTGTAAAAACAAGTCTATTTTTCGCTGAAGTTTAAATTTATTATTACAACTGAATTATACCCATACCATTAGCTGTTGGGGTTTCCCGAAAGTCAGCCCGCTTAAATTTCGATTATTACAAACATTTTATTTATCAAATAAATGTTTCCGAGGTCATGTAAAAATTAGATTTAATAAATATAGGTTTTCTTTATAACATTAAATTTGAGGGAATGTTTATATTTTTCAGTATGATTTAACCAATATCAAGGCTAGTGAAATGTAATTATTTGTTACTACAATGTGTATTTCTGGGAGTGACTGATAAGCCCCGGTAGACTAAATTTCGTAGATGTATTTTTAAGTTCCTATTTCTATTTTAATCGTTTGCATCAATTTACTGTCTTTATTTTTTTTGCGTTTTCGCCGTACTCAACAAAATGTATTTAAAAAGAACATAATATATTTTTCCAAAATACCTTACATAAAGATGTACTTTCGCTTCAAATACATACATGAAACTGCTATTTTACCTTTTGTTCACCACAATGACATTGTCCTTAGTGCTAACCGCTTTTGGCTTAACCGATTGCAAGTCTTAAAGTAGACTTTTGTAAACGCGTCTGTTTTCTTACAATATGTCACCTGTCATATTGAAATTGTCTTTAAAATCCTATTCAATGTGCAAGGTTAAATACTGGATCAACCAAACCAGTGGGTAAGTCAGCAACATCAGGTTGAAGAATGACTTTTGTAACAACTGAGATACATCTGTATAACTTATGATAACATATTCATTTTATAACGGTCGGCGAGATTATACATACTGATCTTTTATAACGGTCGGTGAGAAAATGCTTATAGATTTTTGTAACGGTCGACCAGGATAATATATATTGATTTGTTATAACGGTCTGCGAGATAATGCATATTTATTTTTTATAACGGTCTGTGAGATGATACATATTGATTTTTTTCAGCATGTGTTGTGGCAACGGACTGCACTATAGATGTACCATGTAGGAATTGTGCGGACTTCGACTATGAATACTGCAGAGGCGAGAAGAAGATAGCAATATGCATCTACGGACAATTTTCCGTGACGGCTACAACTAACGCGCATTTGAAACACTTTTATAGCAATTATTGAAGCATATTTTAAAGAAATGGTTACATGCTCTTATAGCTTGTTACACGAATACATTTCAAGTATATTTTTGAAAGTTGTTTAATAATTCAGACATTTTATAAATACAGACCAGGTTCAAATTTTTTCTACATTAGTAAACTTCTTATAATTTGTCACTTGCCCATATATCGGCTAAATTGTGATCACATCGAAAGGCAATAACTCTCTTTGCAAAAGAAACACTTTGCCTGTTACTAGTGCAGTCTTGAACCAAACTTAGTGCATTGGTCAATGAATAATCTATACAGTTGATGCAAGTTGTTTTAGTTATGATAGTCTAGAATAAATAATCCCCATTTTCCAATAATATTCCATTATAAACCACAAAGTGACTTTTTGAAAAAAAAGCATTTTTATGAAATAAAACATTGCGTAAAGTAATAAAGAACACGTTTGGCTATCTTTTTTATCATATCTAAGGCTTATTTAATCTTAACAATTGACACATAGTTTTACAGACCTTGTGAAAATTATATGCATATATGTGAATTGACAGACGGATATACCCCGTTAACTCTAAAAAAAGGTAACAAAATTGAAACAAATCATTCTTAAAAAATCTTTGACACTGTTATCTCAAGCAGCGATTACTAGCAGTCATGTGAATAGGTTGGACTAAGAATTTTGGGTACAGGGTAACCATAGCTATAAATCTTTTTCAACAATTAGCAATGGACAAAACATCCGATTAGATCTTAAATTTTAGAAAATAAAATTTCTTAAAATTTCATGAAGTGTTATGCGGCAACTTAAAGCCAATGAAAGATTCATCTTGTTTAGGGATTTAAGTGCTCCATCGCTGGGAAGCGATACACCTTCATTTTCATAACAGTCGAACTTTTAAGTACCATTACTTATTTTCCAGCCTTACTGCGCCGACTGTCTTTTTTAAGATTGTTCTAGTATCTAACAAAGATGATCTGATTCCCTAAACATTGGGCACAGCTTGAGTCAAGACAGTATTAATCAAAATTGAAAGAGTTATATTATGCGCCTTTTATGTTTCTGATATAATGAATACGGATCGATAGATCATGTTAAATTTTCGCCATTTTGTAATAATTAAAAACATTTAAAACATGCAAAGTATCGTTTCTTTTGCAAATGTAATAATTGATTTTTATTGTTTTAAGCTGGCTTTAAAACAGAAAACAAATAACGCAGTGCGTGTTATACCCTATCCTTGCTTTACTTTAAATCCATGGTCATGAACGGAAAATTATTCTAACCAATTAAAATCGTGTATTTTCCTCACCTAAAACTTACAGTCCGGTAATGGGAACTAGGCATTTTGAACATAATTTATCTTCTTTCGTTGTCTCTATATTTTTCATCACACAGACATTCCAGGTAGTTTATGTCTTCGTCAAATTACAAAGGAAACTTGGATGAACTTCCCTCAAACTTCATGTCTAGATGAAAACTTACAGACTGGTTGACTGAAAATGTATGCCATTCGTTATTTCAGCTATACGCGTACGCCTTTGTGTATATGCAACATGTATGTATAATGTGATTGTTTCAGATTGAATAAACAATATAAATGTGTAGTACAATGTTCTCTATGATTTCACATTCAAAATCATTTCTAGGACGATTTTCATCGATCATTTCGAGTTTTACTGTATAACTGCGAAAAATGCACACTCATTTGTTTTTTGTTTCGCCTTTTGTTTTGTTTACGTTTCGCCTAACATGTGCAAACAACCGTGTCTTCTAGATAAGAAGTTCATTAGGGAAGTTCATCAAAGTTTTTCTGTCCGCGTTGACGAAAACAAACTACGCAGTGAATCTGCTATAAGAGACAATGTGACTGGTGCACGATGGAAAATAAATTGCCATTGTTCAATATACATAGTAACCATTCACATAACTGCACATATAAGGTGAAAAAATCGCGATTGAAATGTGTTAGTATATTTATAGGGGTAGGGTATAACATGCAGTGTTTTTTCTGATCTGGTGCCAGTGATTATTCTTATTTCTACCTTGACCTAGATAAGATCAAGACACGGTACATAGATCAGGTAAAAATGTGGCCACTTAAATCTTTACAAGTGTGTTCTCTTAATTGTTCTGGTGTCCTTGTTTTGGCTTCAAATTACCCAGTTTCAAACTTTATCTAAATTAAAGCAAGACCATCATTTCAGCTGGGTATAATGCAATGTTGTCGTTTGAGGTTTCTCTTTATTTGACCATGTGATCTAGTTTTGACACTGAATTGCCCATTTTCAAACAACATATTTATATTATTAATAAAATATGTATGAAGATCCTTGTAGAAGCATAGAATGCAACCAAACAAAATAATGGCTGAATTTGTTTGATCATGAGAGGTAATGGAAAGTGCAACACCCTTCACGTCCCCTGGCACCGGCTTTAGCGGACTTCTATTACATAGATATTGAATGGAGTCCATGATTCCAAAGGACCAGAAAATATAACAACATTGAATCTAAATACGGGAAGACTTTCAACGGCCTCAAAGATATATTTTCATCCTGCAGCAGTTCCTTTCTCCGCTTGATCTGACAATTTGTCTATCGAACATTTTTCTTCATTTTGAATGGAAAGTACTAGACGATTTTCATGGCAGTGACCAATTTCCAATTATTATTTCAAATACTTCTCATCTGCCTTCAGACCACCCTTCATATTTTAAATCTAATAAAGCTAATCAGCAGCAATTTCAAACTCTATGTAAAATGATTTTAGTTTGGAGAATTTCACAAATTTTTATAATCCTGTTGATCGGTTTTCCGTTATTCTATCCGATACTGCTGACAAGTACATTCCGAAAACTTCAGAAAATTGTAAACAAAAAAATCAACCTTTGTATAATGATGGTTCAAAAACGTAAAGCTGCAAATAAAATGCTAAAGACAATTTAAAATCAGTTACCATTTTGAAAGCAAAAGCGCGTAAAACAATTAAACAAACAAATGGAAAAGAGAAAGTCCTGGCAATCATAGGTTTCTCAAATAAATTCCAGATCATCAGTTAAAACGTTTTGTATATTATTCGCAAAGTTATTGGTGAAATATAGACCTCAAACCTTGTTCACTTAACCAAACTTGATCAGTCCATGGCATCTGCAAAAGAAGATGTTGCAAACACGCTTGGTGACAAATTTTCAAAACTCTCCGTCAAACAATTGTGTCAACGTTTTCAAAACAAATCACCCTAAGAAAATAAACATTTTAAATTTTAGTTCAAATAGTGATGAAGATTAAAATAAACCTTTTTCACTTACAGAATTACTAGACTCGCCTGAAAAATGTCACGATACTGCAGCTGGTCCATACCAAATCCACTTTCAACTTTTAAAACACTTGCCACAAGAATCATAGGAGCTCCTCCTCGAAATTTACAACATTATGTGGAAAACTAGAATTTTTCCAGATTCTTGGAGAGAAGCTGTAGTTATTCCCATACCAAAACCAGGGAAAGAAAACATCAACCCAAGTTATTATAGACCGATCGCTGTAACTAGTTGCTTATGTAAAACGCTAGAACGTATGGTTAAATTTCTAGACTAGTTTGGTATCTAGAATCTCAAGGCCTAATAACAAACATTCGAAGTGGATTTCTCATAGCGTAGCACAACTGATCATCTTGTTTGACTGAAAAATTTTATTCGTGATGCATTTGTCGAAAAAATAATCTTATTCGATTTAGAAAAAGCTTATGATACGACATGGAAATGAGCTTGACGACTTAGGTTTAAAAGGTCGTCTCCCAATATTTATATCTGAGTTTTTGTCATGTTCGTGTTGGTTTTACCCTTTCTGACTCTTTTGAGCAGAAACAGGGGGTTCCGCAAGGTTCTATTTTATCTTTTACAGGAACAGATTGTTCATTATATTATTTGAAAATATATATTTGAAAAAAGTTATCGTTCGAAAAATATTCGTACACTTGAACGCAAGTTACAACAGTGTTTGAACAAAGTTTAAACTGGAACACGGAAAATAGTTTTAAGAAGGAATGCGCCTAATTTGAAGTTATTGGGCTTCGTTTCGAAATTTTGATTAATATACATTCAGCATATTCCTTATAGACTGCGTATTTTACTTTTTTGATATTTCTGCATTTTTTCTCTGCAAACCTTCAAAAACGACAGTTGACGTCCATTTTTGATGAACCGCGATTTCACGTCCATCAGAAGATTTTTGTAAATCGTTCTGCTCATTCTAAAGAAATCGATTTGCTTGCTACTCATCACTTTTTTATTAAAAAATGTCTTTAAAATGGTGTATAATTTATGGAGATCATTTTAACGTTAAAGTCTATTTTTACAGAGCGACAAATATGACGTTGAGTTTCGAATAAAAATTTTGCTTTAATCTTGTCTCATGTAAAACCCAAACGATAGAATTTGAGAAAAAACTAATATAATGATGAAAATTTAATTTTCTATGGATTGAAGGAATAAAATTATGGGGTCACCGAATTCATTTTCGCGTAAAATTACATTATGCTACCCCTACCCCCAAATCACAAGATAGCGCAATTGAGTTTTTTTTCTAGTATCTCTTCTTTTCTTCCATAAATCTACTATTTTATTTTTCTAAGTACAATTAAATCAAAATACTCTTTAAAACTCTGCTACCTTCGGCAAAATCATTTCAGTGTAGAACTCAGATTTTAATGTTTAGATTATATTGCGAATATCGACACCGCATTACCGTTGTCCTGAATCACATTATTCTACCACTATCCCAGATAAAAGAAAATGCGTAATTCAGTGGATTTTCTCGGTTGTTTTGTGATAAAGACAAACACATTTTGAGTTCTTTACAACTGTGCAATGGTTTCATTCAACATTAAAATTGAAATGGTTTATTTCGCAAGTTAATGGTAATACAAGAACAGTCCTGTTTCGATGCACATTTACAAAAATGAATAAGAAAACGACAGAATATAACTAAAATCTTTTATTTGAATTATCTCAACCTTTTAATTTTAACAATTACCTGTACGGAATTCCATCACAGGCCGCTATTTCCGTGACGTATTATCTGAGCATAAAACTGGATACATAAAAAAATGAAATTTTTTGCATGTAATAGCAAAGAGACAAACAAATAAAATACAACTTTAGAAAATTTAAGAAGCCCTAAGGTAACTCATATCATCATGTTTGAATAAACTTTATTAACTTATTTAACTTTACTACAAATTTTACGTTTGGGAAATATTTCGATTGTTTGGAGAGTAGCCGGACACCCCGATTTCGAATAAAGCGCATCCTCTGTAAATACCCGCGGGGAAACAGAGTATATTTGTTATACAGAGGTTGTTGCTCTGAAACGGTTAATTAATTTTGTAACTTGGCTAGAACAGAAACACCATCTTTTGCAAAGAGGGTTTAGCTCTCCAGATATGTGTGTAAGGAAGTTTATCCTTGTATTTATAGACACGTAATAGAAACATATTCCATATGTAATTCTTTTTCCTAACAGTAGAAACCTATTAAACACCACAAATATGAGTAAACATTCTGCTAAAACTGTTAAATATTCCACGAAATAAAAAAAGGCTTGTTTTGGGCTTAACGCTGTTTTCTATGTTACGGCGGGAAGTTAACCTAGCCAGTGTTCCTGTATTCTGTATTCTCAACAAGTAACTTCCAACTTCGTCATATAAATCAGAGTTGGAGGACGAATGATTTCGGACACGTGGCTCCTATCAAGTCGTTATGCCTTACCCGGGGATCGAACTCACGATTCATAGGTCTGCGTTCCTTCTATTGAGCTCAATGCGTGGGTTAAAAGACAGAAAGAAAATAGCGGTTGTGACTGAGACTCTTTGTAATTCAACAGCGGTTGATTGTTAAACATGTGTAATTCTATGTTGCCATTACCTATATATGCGACTCATTTCGCGTCGGTCGCCAGTTTTACAGTTATAAAGACCTCTTTTGAAAAGAAAACCCTCTTTCTCACGTACCAAGATTCGTTTTACGTCTGTAGTGAGCCTCTGATGAATGAGAGTTTAAAATACTAAGATTTGAAAAAAATATATGTATGAAAAACACGTAAACTAACCTATGTTGTGAGTTGTGGGGGTAGGGGTAGCGTAATGCAATTTTACACGAAAATGAATTCGGTGACCCCATAATTCTATTCCATAAATCGACAGAAATTAAAATTTTCATCATTATGTTAGTTTTTTTTCTCAAATTCTATCGTTTGGGTTTTACATGAGACAAGATTAAAGCACAATTTTTATTCGAAACTCAACGTCATATTTGTCGCTCTGACGTCACTTTAACGTAAAGACCGACTTTAACGTTAAAATGATCTCCATAAATTATACACCATTTTAAAGACATTTTTAAATGAAAATGTGATGAGTAGCAAGCAAATCGATTTCTTTAGAATGAACAGAACGATTAACAAAAATCTTCTGATGGACGTGAAATCGCGGTTCATCAAAAATGGACGTCAATTGTCGTTTTTGAAGACTGACAGAGAAAGAAGTTACAAAAATATCAAAAAAGTAAAATACGCAGTCTATAAGGAATATGCTGAATTTTATATTAATCAAAATTTCGAAACGAAGCCCAATAACTTCAAATTAGGCGCATTCCACCTTAAATTTTTCAAATAAAAAACTAAGTGTGTCCATTTTTGTCTATTACGAAAACGACACTTTGGCCCGGAGTTTATTCTAGATGGTACAAAAATACAGGTTGTTGACGAAGCAAAGTTTCTTTGTATTATTTTTTAGAAAAGGCTTTCTTTTATACCACATAATTATAAAATATCTGAAAGCCAAATTTTGAAGTCAATGAATCTTCTAAAGGTAATCTCAAATGCTGATTGGGGAGCCGATCGTTAGGTTTTATAACGACTCTATAGAGCTTTGATTCGATCCAAGCTAGATTATGGTTGTGTAGTTTTTGGTTTAGCAAGAAAATTTTATTTGCAAATGTTGGATACCATACATAATAAAGGTCTTCGTATTGCTCTTGGTGCATTTAGAACATCACCTGTTGAAAGCTTGTATGTCGAAGCAGACGAACCCAACTTCTCACACGCCGAGAAAAACTGTCATTGCAATACACTTTGATGATGGGTGAAAACAAATCTAATCATGTTCATAAAATCATTTTTAAAGCAAAGTACTTCGATTCTTACAAGAAAAAATACATATCAAACCGTGATTGAAACTGACTTTGAATTCGGTGATATAAAACCAAAAAAAATCCAGATATACCACCATGGACCCTTACATCCCCTACTCTTCTTTTTGATATGAAAGAGACTAACCCTGAAATATTCAAATCTAATATAATGAAATCAAATCATCTTACAAGGATTACTTCCAAATTCACACAGACGGTCCAAAAGATTATTCAAAGGTTGGGTGCGCTCCTGTCAGCTACATTCATCGATCAAAAATACATTTGCCAAGTAACGCAAAATAATTTTCAGCCGAGGCAAAAGCTATTGATTTAGCCCTTAATTTTGTATCAGAATATAAAAAAGAACAGTTTATTTTCTTTTCCGACTCACGTTCTGTTTTACAATCAATTCACAACCAAAATATGGAAAATCTTTACATTAAAAAAAATTCTTCTCAAGTTTCATGCACTGTATTTCAAAAAGTCCATCATATTTTTTTGGTATCTTTCAAAATGTCTATCATATTTTGTTGGATTCCTAGTCAAGTTGGTATTTATGGCAACGAGGATGCTGATACTGCAGCATAGAAAAGACATTTAGAACATTTAAAACACTGAGGAGCAGACCATTTCTGGTCGGGCGGGGTGAGGGGCGCTGGGATTTTGCGAAAATAAAATCCTATCTTTGGTTTTGCTTGAAAAGAAAATTTGGCTTTAACATAATGAAAATAAATCTGACTTCCAAATCACTGAAAAAAAAATCATGCTCCGAATTTCATAATAAGGTTTGTATACATCATAACAGATCAAAAGCATTTAAAATAACCAAGACAACACATTCTTTCTAGTTTCGACTCTTATGTCTTCGTCAGAAATTTTAATGTACAATACGAACGTCACTTTTTTGGACGCCAATGTCATCGTGATACAAAGCGCAAATGAAGAATATATTTGTTTTATTGTACATATAGATTACGGCAGGTATTTATCGAAAAATTTATTTCTTCAAAATGAAGTAGAGGAAAAATAAAACCCAACATATATCCATGACAAAATTTAAAATATATATGTGAAGCATATGCCAGAATTAACCATACTTATAATTATAGTAATTTTATTATTCATAATAATTTAAAAGCCAACAATACTAATAAACTTTGATAATGTGGCAGTAAGTCAATAAGTGTTCAAAGATAATCCGTCATAAAATTATCTTGGGGCTATATTGCAAAGTAATTATTAGTTACCTATATTAGAAAATAAACAGTGTCGATTGTATTGAGGTCACCTGTCATATTATCAAAGTTTATTAATATATAATTACGGAAACAAGCAAATAGATAATAACCTAAATAGGAGTAGAAATTGTTGAAAACTGCAGTCAAGCGATGGAAAAGGGGAGGTAATAAAATGGCAATACGATATTAAAATAATGGAAATTAGAGTATATATGTTATATATTTTATCACAAACTGTTAATATTATTTAAAAGTCAGAACATGAATTAAAAAATAATACTATACAATCATAACATCTACGGTAACATTGTAAAATGGTTGGAATATATTAACATTACAAATCAGTAACTGTATTCACACATTAAACAAAACGCTGTTGTTCAGACCTGATGGATGCACTGTATTTAACCGGTGAATCCAGGAAGTTTCACGTAATAGTCTATCCATATCATTACCAACAATGTCAATAGGTACAAATCTGAAATCATCAGTATTGTGATCAGCACTGTTGAAATGTGTAACCACACCACTAGCATATGGAGGATCTCTGAAAGTGTTAATTGCAAATTTATTACTGTTCATACTTTTAAAAATCTGTTGTCGTAATTGGCCCACATAAGGCATGTTACACTTTTTTACAAGTTATGAGATAAATGACATTTGATGATGTGCAGTCTGCAATAAATTTAATTTGAAAAACTAACGAATTTGTCAGTTTTTACTATCCTGGTACAATGTGTACACCTAGGTCGGGAGCATTTGCTGGAACGGGCACTGACGGGGGTAGTGCCGCTGAATATCGAATATCTAGACTTGACAAGAAAGTCTCTAAGATTTTTACCACGCTTATAAGCTAAGATGGGTCTATGGGTATGCAAACTGTTGGACTGAGACATTTGGTGATAGCTTAAATAAATCCCAGCATTCATGTATGATAGGATTATATTCAGTAACAAAAGGCACACTATGAGCAGATATGTTATTGTATAGCAGCGCTTCATCTTGTGTTACAATATGCAATTTGTTGAACGCAGCATCAATAACACTATCTGGGTAATTTCTGGATTTGAAAAAATCACGTAGAGTGTCCAGAGATTTAGCAAATTGAGTATCGTCAGAGATAATATGACGATATCCTTAGCCTAACTGTACGGTTTGCCGTCTTAACAAGTCTTTGGATGGCCAGAGGAATAGTTAGTTTGTTTGTTTGCTTTGGGTTTAACGCCATTTTCAACAGTATTCAGGTTATGTAACGGCCGGCAGTTAACCTAACCAATGTTCCTGGATTCTGTACCAGTACCGACCTGTTCTCCGAATGTAACTGCCAACTTTCCACATGAGTCAGAGGTGGAGGACGAATTATTTCAGACGCAATATATTTTATCAAATCGCCACGGAGAAATTACGCCTCGCCCAGGTCTCGAACTCACGACGAGATCCGTAGATCTGCGCTCTCCCTATTGAGCTAAGCGGGCAGGCAGAGGTATAAAGAATGTATTGGTGGATGTTGGTATTTTAAACATGCACGATGGAGCATATGTTATTACTGGTATTCTTGGATGTTGGTATTTTAAACAAGTACGATGGAGCATATGTTATTACTGGTATTCTTCGTAAGATGAACATCTATGTTCCGTTGAAATTTCAGACAAGAATTCGGTAGAGCTATATAATTCATTAAGAACTTTAACGAAGTTATTCCATTTGTCCAGTGAATAATCCCAGATCATCAAACATCATCCAGAAACCGAGGCCACAATGTAGGTTTCAGCTGGTGGCTTTGTAAAAAGTCTTGCTCTAACTTACCTATGAACAATGGCGCATAGGTCTGGGCGAACGGCTGCACATGGCCATCCTCATTGTTTGAATGTAATTATCACCATTGAACTGAAAATGGTTATTCTTAAATGTAAGTTCAATAAGTTTACATATACTGTCTACGGACAAACTAGTATCAGACAAACTCTTGTCTCTATTTAAGAAAAACCTGCAGGCTTTAATACCCTCATCATCTGGAATATTGATATATAGAGAGGTTACATCCAAAGTCACAAAATAACTGTTGGATGATAAATTGCAGTTCTTACGTTTTGTAATGCAATCCGTAGGGTCTTTGACATACGAAGGTAATGGTTGCATACGTGGTTGCAATACAAAGTCTATATATTTAGATATGTTATCAGTAGGGGAATTCCATGTAGATACTATAGGCCTACCTATAGTATCTAATATCCCAATGGCAAAGAATTACCTTTCATTTATGTAGTTTGGGTAAAATGTAAAAGTGGGGTATACGTATCGTTTCGGTAAAAGTGTTCCATTTCAAAAAATCTTCACATTCGGATATATTATCTATGCATTCACATACATTTTTTTTCACTGTTTCAATAATATCGCCATCAAGTTTTTCGTAATACTTGTTATTGCTCAGATGTCTGTGTATTTCCTGTTGGTACTCATCGCTGTTCATTTTCATAATACATTTTGTTGTATTTGCCGCTTTGTCTGCCTTTTTATTACAATATCTCTGTCATTAGCAAAATAATTTAAACTAAACGTTCTTTGTAATATTGAATATCTCAACTGTTTTGATGACTGGAGTTGGTGCGCCGTAAAACCCAAATAAATAAATAAGTAAATGATGACTGGAGTATATCTTGGTGTACTGCCTCAAAATAGAAATCAAAATATTCATCACAAACTTGTTTCGGAATAAACGTTGACTGAAACAAACGTCGAGAAAACTGTTACCTCAGCTAATTTAACTTTGTCATGGCTTTTAAGCTTAGGTACAAAAGAAAGTCTCTTACCTAACAGAAGAAAGTCCCTTACCTAACAGGATATATTCGGCATCGGATAACTGTCTACGCGATAGATTGATTACCGTCGCCCTGCCTCTTTGAATTACCTTTTACCTCTTTCTGATTCTCCTCCATGCGTTCTTATTTTTGGTCCTGACGAGATGTCGGTTTGCCTTCCGACAACCATTTTAAGCAGTTTCGGTCTTGTATTGTCTGAGACAGCTGATTCTGGGCTATTGTTGTCCAGTTCTTTGTGGCCCCTACATAAGTTGCTCTAACGTTTTGTGAAGCTGTCGCAGTTTCTGGAGTTTCCGTTTCTGTGGTTTTTGTTGAAGATTTCTCCTCAGCTGAAGACGATTCTTCAGTATTTCTACCTGACGGCGTCTTTGGATCATCTTTACTTGATTTACCTGGTGCTGGTTTTGGTTTCTTTTTATTATTCTTTCTACGACGTGCCCTGCCTGATTTGTTTGATTCCAATGATTCAGATTCATTACTTTCTAGTGATATGGTTGACAGCTTATTATGTCTCTGTTTTTAACTGTTTCTTTTCTCTGGGCTATTCAAATTCTTTTGTGTGTATGCAACCCATGATTATAATAGGTAAAAGTTAAAACCACGTGCCACACTTTAGCATGCAGGACCACAGGTATTTCATATAGAATTTTATTTAAAACAGACTTTATTTTGACAGGCGTCACTGTTCATAGTCGGGATTTTCATGTTTTTTTCAGTGACAATTCAATGTTAAAAGGTAGGACGGGAGCAGGGCTTTAAGCAACAATCCTTTTAATGAACAGTCTCAGTCAAACGGATATATTCTTTTGCTTGCGTATGCTTTCAAAAGTAAACAAAGCAAACATCATACTGTGTTCGTAAGTGCACATGCCAAAATGTATATTAATAATAAATATTTACATGTTGCTACTTCACACGGAATAGTGTCAGGTATATGTTATTTTAACTCAAGATTTGGAGATACGAACTCGATATTTCCACTTAGTAACTCAAAACCTCGAGGAACGTAGCTTGAAATTAGGACTAATTAGCTCAAAATTAGGCTGGCTTATAATAAAACAGGAAGCGTCCCTCCACTCCCTTTTTTCATTTTTTTTTTCAGTTTCTAGTATTTCTTTTGGTAAATGAGAACTAAAATAAGAAAAAGTATTGCTTCATTTGTTCGTCATTCCTATTTTCCCTGAAAACAAACTTAAATATTTTAAAAACTCGCCCGTCGTCATATTTTTCATGACATTTAAGTTGGTGTCGTCTTGAGATTAAAAAGCCTTTTACAAGGATCAGCTAGTTCGCCCGCTTAGCTCAACAGGGAGAGCGAAGATCTACGAATCGCGGAGTCGTGAGTTCGATCCGCGGGCAGGGTGTATGTTCTCCATGACGATTTCGTAGAAGATTTTGTTTGAAATCATTCGTCGTCTACCTCTTGATCCATGTAGTGAAGTTGGCAGTTACTTGTGGAGAACAGGTTTGTACTGGTACAGAATCCAGGAACACTGGTTAGGCTAACTGCCCGCCATTACATAACTAAAATACTAACAAAATTTGTAACAGCATACTCGGTTTGATTGAGTCTGTTCATGAAAGGTAATAAAATGTGGCACACCTCCCACGCCCCCTAGCACCGGCTTAAGCGGAACTCTGTTACACATCTATTGAATTGAATCCAATATCCCAACGGACCAGAAACACTGACCAAACAAGGATCAGCTTTTACCTACAAGAATTTCCATCATAAAGTTTAAAACGAGCATTGTCTGGCAAGCCATATTACATGTTGTTAATTATATCCAGCAAGAAATAATTCATTCAGCTTTTAAATGTCAAAACTGCACACCGTTACGTTTGAAGGTAACAATTGCATGTCACTTAAAATACTAGTGAGGTAAAGGTAACAGAAAAACAAACCAGGAACTACAAAATGTATGAATATTAACAAAGTCTATTTTAAAAAAAGTAATGATTCAAATACCTTGAAAATATTAACTAACTGCAAGAATAGTCAAAATCCTTCCCTGATCAAGTTTAAATCCAATCAGTATTAATTCCACACATAATCCAAACTGAATTCAATATATTGAAAGAACATAAATCTCTCTTTAAAGATATTCTTAAATCAAGACTGTTAATGTATCCGATCCACAAATAAGTAAATTTTGATGCCTGGTGACCCCATGTTTTTTTGGTATCATTTGAAAGAGTTGTGTCTGCTGAACAATATTTAGTAAATAAGATGACCATAAATAATATGCAAGAATCATTTCAGCCGTATTTTGTGACTGAAAAAAAGATAAATCTAACACTGTTAATAACTGGATTTCTGTTGAAGTATCTCTGAAAACTATAAAGTAAAAGAAAATATTTTCTATAACACATTTTTGTCATGTAATATATATTTTCTTTTTCAGTAGACAATACACTTTCAAATGATACCAAAAATATATGAGCTTACCAGGCATCAATATTTGATATATTTTAATAGCACTGTTATATAGAAATTGCTTATTTGTGGATCGGATACCTTAATGTAATCAAATGTTAAATGTCCAAACTGGTAACATTATGCAATCTGTGTGAAGTTAGCAGAATAGCAGAACAGCAGAATAACTCCAGCAGAATAGCAGAATGGCAGAATAACTCCAGCAGAATAGCAGAACAGCAGAATAACTCCAGCAGAATGGCAGAATAACTCCAGCAGAATAGCAGAACAGCAGAATAACTCCAGCAGAATAGCAGAATGGCAGAATAACTCCAGCAAAATAGCAGAATGGCAGAATAACTTCAGCAGAATAGCAGAACAGCAGAATAACTCCAGCAGAATAGCAGAACAGCAGAATAACTCCAGCAGAATGGCAGAATAACTTCAGCAAAATAGCAGAACAGCAGAATAACTCCAGCAGAATAGCAGAATAACTCCAGCAGAATAGCAGAACAGCAGAATAACTCCAGCAGAATAGCAGAATGGAAGAATAACTCCAGCAGAATAGCAGAACAGCAGAATAACTCCAGCAGAATGGCAGAATAACTCCAGCAGAATAGCAGAACAGCAGAATAACTCCAGCAGAATAGCAGAATGGCAGATAACTCCAGCAAAATAGCAGAATGGCAGAATAACTTCAGCAGAATAGCAGATCAGCAGAATAACTCCAGCAGAAAAGCAGAATGGCAGAATAACTCCAGCAGAATAGCAGAATAGCAGAACAGCAGAATAACTCCAGCAGAATAGCAGAATGGCGGATAACTTCAGCAAAATAGCAGAATGGCAGAATAACTCCAGCAGAATAGCAGAACAGCATAATAACTCCAGCAGAATAGCAGAATGGGCGATTAACTCCAGCAGAGTAGCAGAACAGCAGAATTATTCTAGCAGAATAGCAGAATGGCAGAGTAACTCCAGCAGAATAGCAGAATAACTCCAGCAGAATAGCAGAACAGCAGAATAACTCCAGCAGAATAGCAGAATGGCTGAATAACTCCAGCAGAATAGCAGAATAACTCCAGCAGAATAGCAGAATGACATAATTACTCCAGCAGAATAGCAGAATAACTCCAGCAGAATAACAGAATGGCAGAACGGCAGAATAACTCCAGCAGAATAACAGAATAGCAGAATGGCAGAAAAACTCCAGCAGAATAGCAGAATGGCAGAATAACTCCAGCAGAATAGCAGAATGGCAGAACAGCAGAGTAACAGAATGGCAGAATATCTCCTGCAGAATAGCAGAATGACTCCAGCAGAATAGCAGAACGACATTAAAAAGACAAAAATTCTAAACAATGTTTGTGACCCCCCCCCCCCCGCCCCCCATGTGTGGTGGGGGCATATAGATTTGCTCTTGTCCCTCCATTCGTCTGTCCTTCCGAGAATGTTGTGTCGCGCCTAGCTCCAAAAGTATTTAACCTAGAGTCACCAAAGTTTACAGGAATGTTGGTCAGCATGTGCAGTTGTGCACCTGGGGTTTCGCGTCCGGATTCATTCAGTCTTGTAGGAGTTATGGCCCCTGACTTAGTTAAAAATTGGTCATTTTAATGTTGTGTCGCGCGTAGCTCCAAAAGTATTTGACCTAGAGTCACCAAAATTTACAGGTATGTTGGTCAGCATGTGCAGTTGTGCACCTGGGGTTTCGCGTCCGGATTCATTCAGTCGTGTAGGAGTTATGGCCCTCTGACTTAGTTAAAAATTGGTCATTTTAATGTTGTGTCGCGCGTAGCTCCAAAAGTATTTGACCTAGAATCACCAAAGTTTACAGGAATGTTGGTCAGCATTTGCAGTTGTGCACCTGGGGTTTCGCGTCCGGATTCATTCAGTATTGTATGAGTTATGGCCTCCTGACCTAGGAAAACATTGTCATTTTAATGTTGTGTCGCGCGAAGCTCCGAAAATAGTTTACCTACAGTCATTATTTCACTACACAAAACCAGACTTTATGTCCAGACTTACTCAAAAAAATGTTTGTGAAACATGTATGTTAAAATGTACTTGACCTAGAATCATAAAACATTAGAGGATTGTTTTATAGCCTATGAAGTCTTCTTTTTAGGATTTTACTCAGCTAGGCCAGAGTTATGGCCAACTAAGTGAAAAATACACATAAGGTTCTTAAAAGTTTGTGTTGCAAACATTTTAAAAATTGTTTGGGCCCTGTGTCCTATGGACACACATCTAGTTTTTAACTCTAGCAGAATAGCAGAAATACATTTTTTTCAGTGGGCCGGTGGTCTAGCTTGACTGTCAATTCAGAGGTCCGGGCTGCGAATCCCGGTCTAAACACTGGAAATTTCTGAGATGCTCTTGAGTGTCTCCCACCTAACTAGAGTCCTGTACTGGTTCTTCCCAGGAAAGACGGCTTCGTGTGTATACACCGGGCGCGTTAAAAAACCAGACTGTCTATTCGAAAAGAGCTAGGCTAAGTTAGTCTGTATCTGAAAAGTTCTCTCTGTCTGTTCTGTGGGCTTTATTTCACTCTGTCCCTCTGGTCAGATCGCTCTGTGTCTGTACTAGTAGAGGATGATTTCGCGCCCTGTGCTGTGTGGCTGCTGTATATATAAAGCGCCTTTGAACGTGTTTATCATGAAAAGGGCGCTATATAAATCTGGTATAATAATAATAATAATAATAATAATAAAACTTTTAAACATTATACGTCTCGCATATTACCTCGCACAATTAACATTAGCATAAGACTCTTTTTGCGACATACATGTTACCATTACTGCTTTAATGACTGTAAGTAAATCATTTTAGTCTGTTGAAAGAACAACTTCAGCAGAAAAGCAGACAGATAGCAGAACAACTCCAGCAGAATAGCATTAGAATTATAATAGTAACATGTTTACCGCAAAAATAGTCTTAGGTTAATTTTAATTGTCATACAGATGCGAGGTAAAATTTTAAAAAAATCATTTAGCATTTTTGTCTGCTGTTCTGCTGGAGTTATTCTGCTATTCTGCTGGAGTTATTCTGCAACTCTTCTAGTTTAGGTTAATGTTAATTGTGCGAGGTAATATGCAAGACGTATTATGTTTAAAGTCGGTCTTAAAGTTGTTCTTTTCACTGACAAAATGTTTTTTTTAACAAATTGGGGTTACATGTTTACCGCAAAAATAGTCTTAGGCTAATATTAATTGTCATACAGATGCGAGGTAAAATGAAAAACGTTATTCTGCTGGATTTTTTTTTTTTTTTTTTTTTTTTGCTATTCTGCTGGAGTTCTTCTGCTAGAGTTATTCTGCTATTCTGCTAGAGTTATTTTCCTATTCTGCTGGAGGTAAAATGAAAAAAAGTTATTCTGCTGGAGTTATTCTGCCATTCTGCTATTCTGCTGGAGTTATTTCTGCTGTTCTGCTATTCTGCTGGAGTTATTCTGCCATTCTGCTATTCTGCTGGAGTTATTCTGCTGTTCTGCTATTCTGCTGGAGTTATTCTGCCATTCTGCTTTTCTGCTGGAGTTATTCTGCTATTCTGTTATTCTGCTGGAGTTATTCTGCTGTTCTGCCATTCTGTTATTCTGCTGGAGTTATTCTGCCATTCAGCTATTCTGCTATTCTGCTGGAGTTATTCTGCAGTTCTCCTATTCTTCCTGAGTTATTCTGCTATTCTGCTGGAGTTATTCTGCTGTTCTGCTATTATTCTGCTGGAGTTATTCTGCCATTCTGCTATTCTGTTGGAGTTATTCTGTCATTCTGCTATTCTGCTGGAGTTATTCTGCTATTCTGTTATTCTGCTGGAGTTACTCTGCTGTTCTGCCATTCTGTTATCCTGCTGGAGTTATTCTGCCATTCAGCTATTCTGTTGGAGTTATTCTGCTATTCTGCTAGAGTTATTCTGCTATTCTGCTGGAGTTATTCTGCTATTCTGCTGGAGTTATTCTGCCATTCTGCTATTCTGCTAACTTCACACAGATCATTATGCACTCCTTCAAAGAAGGTGGGGTATATTGTTTTGCAGATGTTGATCGGTCGGTCGGTCCGTAGACCAATCGGTTTCCAGATGAAAACTCAAGAACACTGAGGCCTAGGATCATGAAAGTTAATATGGAGGCTGGTCATGACCAACAGATGACCACTATGGATTTTGAGGTCAGTTGGTCTAAGGTCAAGGTCACAGTGACCCGGAATATTTAAACGGTTTCCGGAAGATAACTCAGGAATGCTTTGGATCTAGGATCATGAAAGTTGATAGGGAGGTCGTTCATGACCAGCAGATGACCCCTATGAACTTAAAGGTCAAATGTTAAGGTCACGGTGACCTGGAACAGTTAAACTGTTTCCGCATAATAACTCGAGAACGCTTAGGCTTAGGATCATGAAAGTTGATAGCGGGGTTGATCATGATCAGCAAATGACTTCTATTGATATTGAGGTCAGTGATCAAAGGTCAAGGTCACAGTGAACCAGAACATTAAAACGGTTTCCAGATGATAACTCAAGAATGCTTGGGTCTAGGATCATGAAAGTTGATAAGGAGGATGATCATGACCAGCAGGTGACCCTTATTGATTTTGAGGTAAGTAAGTCAAATGTCAAGGTCACAGTTTGCTGGAACATTTAAATGGTTTCCGGATGATAACTCAAGAACGCTTAGGCCTAGGGTCATGAAAGTTGATCGGGAGGTTGATCATGACCAGAAAATGACCTCTATTGATTTTGATGTCAGTAGATCAAAGGTTAAGGTCACAGTGAACCAGAACATTTAAACGATTTCCAGATGATAACACAAGAATGCTTGGACCTAGGATCATGAAAATTAGTAGGGAGGACGATCGTGACAAGCAGACAACCCTATTGATTTTGAGGTCAGTAGGTCAAAGGACAAGGTCACAGTGACCCTGAACATTTAAACGGTTTTCAGATGATAACTCAAGAAAGCTTGGGCCTAGGATCATGAAAGCTGATGTAAAGGTTAGACATGACAAGCAGATGACCCCTATTAATTTTGAGATCAGTAGGTCAAATGTCAAGATCACAGTGACCTGGAACATTTAAATGGTTTCCGCATAGAATGCTTGGGCATAGGATCATGAAAGTTGAAGGAGGGAGAGGTTGGCCAGGACCAGCAAATGATCTCTATTGAATTAAAGGTCAGTAGATCAAAGGCCAAGGTCACAGTGATCCAGAACATTTAAACGGTTTCCAGATGATAACTCAAGAATGCTTAGGCATAGGATCATGAAAGTTGACAGGGAGGGTAATCATGAGCAGCAAATGACTCCTATTGATTTGGAGGTCAGTAGGTCAAAGGTCACGGTCACAATGACCCGGAAAATTTAAACAGTTTCCAGATGATAACTCAAGAATGCTTGGGCCTAGGACGATGAACGTTGACAGGGAGGATGATCATAACCAGCAAACAACCACTACTGATTTTGAGGCTAGTAGATCAAAGGTCAAGGTCACAGTGACCCGTAACAATTAAACCGTTTCCCAACGATAATATGAGAACGCTTGGGTCTAGGATCGCGATACTTTATTGGGATGTTGGTCATGACCAGCAAATGACCCCTATTGATTTTGAGGTCAGTAACTCAAATGTCAAGGTCACAGTGACCTGGAACAGTTAAATTGTTTCCGCACAATAACTCAAGAACGCTTAGGCCTAGGATCATGAAAGTTGATAGGGGATTAATCATGACCAGCAAATGACCTCTAGTGATTGTGAGGTCAGTAGATCAAAGGTCAAGGTCACAGTGAACCAACCAGAACAATTAATGATGATAACTCAAAAATGTTTGGACCTAGGATCATGAAAATTGATAGGGTGGATGACCATGACCAGCAGATGACCTAAATTGATTTTGATTTAAGTAAGTCAGATGTCAAGGTCTCAATGTCCTTGAACATTTAAATGGTTTCCGGATGATAACTAAAGAACGCTTAGGCCTAGGATCATGAAAGTTGCTAGGGAGGTTGATCTTGACCAGCAAATGACCTCTGTTGATTTTGAGGTCAGTAGATCCAAGGTCAAGGTCACAGTGAACAAGAACATTTAAACGGTTTCCAGATGATATCTCAAGAATGCTTGGGTCAAGGATCATAAAAGTTGATAGGGATGATGATCATGACCAGTAAACAACCCCCATTGATTTTGAGGTCAGTAGGTCCAAGGTCAATGTTACAGTGACCCTGAACAGTTAAACGGTTTCCAGATGATAACTGAAGAATGCTTGGGTCTAGGATCATGAAACTTGATGTGGAGGTTGGACATGACCAGCAGATGATCTTTACTGATTTTGTGGTCAGTTGGTCAAAGGTCAAGGTCACAGTGACCCGGAACGGTTACACGGTTTCCGGATGATAACTAAAGAATGCTTAGACCTAGGATTATGAAAGTTGATAGGTAGATTGGTCATGACCAGCAGATGTCCCCTAATGATTTTGAGATCAGTAAATCAAAGGTCAAGGCCACAGTGCCCTGGAATAATTAAATGGTTTCCGCATAATACCTCCAGAACGCTTAGGCCTAGGATCATGAAAGTTGATAGGGACATTGATCATGACCAGCAAAATACTCCCATTCATTTTGAAGTCAGTAGATCAAAGGTCAAGGTCACAGTGAACCAGAACATTTAAACGGTTTCCAGATGATAACTCAAGAATGCTTAGGTCTAAGATCATAAGAGTTGATAGGGAGGACGATCATGACCCGCAAATGTCCCCTATTGATTTTGAGCTCAGTATGTTAAAGGTCAATGTCACAGTGACCCAGAACATTTAAACGGTTTCCAGATGATAACTCAAGAATGCTTGGGCCTAGGATCATAAACGTTGATAGGGAGGATGATCATGACCAGCAGATGATCCCTATTGATTTTGAGGCCAGCAGGTCAAAGGTCAAGGTCACAGTGACCCGGAACAGTAAACGGTTTCCAGATGACAACTCAAGAACGTTTAGGCCTAGGATCATGAACGTTGAAAGGGAGGATGATTATGACCAGCAGACAACCTATTGATTTTGTGGCTAGTAGATCAAAGGTCAAGGTCACAGTGACCGTAACAATTAAACCGTTTCCCAACGATAAATTGAGAACGCTTGGGTCTAGAATCACGAAACTTCATTGGGGTGTTGATAATGACCATAAATGACCCCTATTAATTTTTGAGGTCAGTAAGTCCAAGGTCAAGGTTACATTGACCAAGTAAAAAAGAACTCTTTTTTGCCAAATAGCTAGAGAATGATTTTGTCTAAGATCACATTTGATACTGAGTTTACTTATGACAGGTAAATGACCCATAAATATTGACGTGCCCGGAACATCCAGTGCACTGTGACTATGACCAAATAACTTCTGTTCCTTGTGCAATTACTGAATGCATCAAGGGGGACATTTCGTGCTCTAAGAGATCTTGTTTGATATTGAAAACAGAAACGTTTTTCAATTCCATCTTGCTTAGGTCCTACCTGTCCCAAAACAACTTCCTACTATAGCACCCTGGAAGGTTCTAACAATTTCATGTATCACAAAGAATAAAGAAGAAGATTCTGGAACCCCAGAATAACCCACACTTTAAAATAATGTTAACACCCTGTTGTTCGAACCATAGAAGATAAATAACTGATTGACGTACATCATGTCTCAAAACTAGGTCAGGCTGTACCGTAAACAACGAGTTTTCAATATAAACAAATGATACTAGAACTGTCACAGGAGTGTCTCATATCCCCACCATACGGTCTTGTCACAGAAGAATGGCAACCATAAGAAATCTTAAAAATACTTAGTCTTTGGAGTACTTCATCCTGGGCTTCCACATATAAGTAATACTAGTATAATACTAGTATAGTAATACTAGTAAATATAAAAAATCTCTAATATTAGAGATACACTAAAAGTGAATACAATAAAATGTCTTACCGACCCATGTTACCACAGAAAAAATGTATTTACTTTTTACATAGGACTTATAATATAAAAGTTAGTAAAATACCTAAAATATTGAAAATCTAAGAATAAGATTTCTAAAAATAGACTAATTCCTGGAATTTAAGGGGAAGAAACTCAGTACAAAAGTTAAAAAAACGTTACTTCCCTTTGGCTCTTAGCCAATCAGAATGAGATATAGTGAAAATACATCAAAATAAGCCTTAAATTCTAGGTAAAAGGGGACACAATTCAAGAAAAATTGGTGTCAGAGTTATGCACCTTGTGTCACATGATGTGGGTGATGAGGTGGAACATGTATTTTAAGTCTGAATCAAATCCATTCAGTAGTAACTGAGATATAGTGAAAATACATCAAAATTAACCTTAAATTCTAAGTAAAAAGGGGCAATCCATTTGGTAATAACTGAGATAATAGATTTCGGGATGCGACGGGACGGGACGGGACGCGACGCGACGCGACAAAACTGACTCCTATATACCCCCTCAAGCATGTTTGGTGGGGGTATAAAAATGAAGCATAATAGAGAATCACATAACACTTTAAAGGTTATCTTTGAATTTATCTTTAAGCAGAGAGTTTATAAAACGGTTTTTATAAATCGTACTCTATGAAGGCCGCAATAATGTTAGCAGATATGCCATTTGACTCATTACGTTTTGTTATGTTTGTTGTTATTCAACTAACTGTAACAAGTTAGATATTATAAATGTCTGAGGTGTGTATGTATACAATTGCGAATAACATTTGAGTACACCTGTTTCAATCACACTTACTGGCTGCACATACGAAATGACCACATCCTGTCTGAACTTAATTAACCAGTATTTTACAGTTATAGGTCTTCTCGTAACGACGTTTCTTTTTAGTGTATGTGGTGGGTTTACGACGGATGTATCGCTAAATGATCGTGGTTTTTTTCTTTTTTTTCATTCCGATGTATGTTTTCAAATTTTCATGATGGCGGCGACTTTTCATCGGCGCGTCAAGTGCGTGAACCTACCGCTTCATATTTACAAATCATGATGCAGAGTGAAGACATCGGGCGATTTAAATGAATTTGGTATCATTCTAAAGCTTAAAGATTTATCTAATTATTTATAAAAATGCCTAAAATATTTACATAGCTTTTTGCAATTATTTGTGAACTTTGTGGAATTGTAGCGTGGCCATAACTTGGGAGTCGAAACATTGTAAAATCATAAAAAAATGGGAAGGGTCG
Source organism: Mercenaria mercenaria (assembly GCF_021730395.1). NCBI lineage: Eukaryota > Metazoa > Mollusca > Bivalvia > Venerida > Veneridae > Mercenaria > Mercenaria mercenaria. Next base: position 9,727,199 of record NC_069372.1, read on the forward strand.
GGTTCTCCGAAACATAATGTAACGGCGGTCAGTTAACCTAACCAGTGTTCCTGGATTCTGTACCAGTACAAACCTGTTCTCCGCAAGTAACTGCCAACTTTCCCACATGAATCAGAGGTGGAGGACGAATGATTTCAGACACAATGTCTTTTATCAAATCGTCACAGTAAACATACGCCTTGCCCAGGGCTCGAACTCAAGACCCTGAGATCCCTATTGAGCTAAGCGGTCGGGTAAAAAAAACCTTAATGCCGTTATAAACTTTACCATTGATATTGTTTGTGTCGACAAAATCAAAGGCTTTCTGTATATCAATAAATGTGCAAAAGGTATCTTGCTTAGAAAAAAAGTCTATCTATGATAATTGTACATGCAGTATAAACATGTTCTTCACAGTTCCGTTTACAATGGGAACCATTCTGTTCATCAGCGAGTAAATATTGATCCTCAAGTTATGTCTTCAATCTGTTATTAAGAACTGCCAAATACAGTTTGCTGACAACTGACAATAAGCTAATTCCCCTGTAATTCACCTTTATCTTCACCTTTATCTCTCGGCGATATATCACCATTTTGTGTCGATTCGCCGTAAAACCCAACTCACTCACTCACTCACCTTTATCTTTAGTAACATCCTTGGAGATAGGAGAATGCATTGCTCTTCGCCATTAGATTTTTGTATATGCAAATTTTGATCCAAATGTTGTGTTATACATTTTGTAACATATTGTATATATAGTACAATATTGTTTATACACCATTGACAGATATCATATCATTATGTTATACTGCAGTAGAGAAAATTATGTGCCCTCCTATGTAGGGGACTTCGTATTGCATGGCATAATTTCATTCACTTGTTTATGAATATTTCGGCATGTTATTCTAGGTACCATTTCATATACCGTCCAAGATAACAAAACTGTTTTAATCCATCAACATATCACACATATAAAACATGGTGTACTTAAATAAAAATACGCTGGGCTTTAGAATTAAATAAAAAATAAATGATGAATTAGATTGACCTGAAACAGATTTTTAAGAACAGTCACAGGATTAAGCAAAAATATAATTGGAAGAGAAAGTCATCTTATATAAATAAAAATATGTTGCACGTCCTAAAGTTGAATGTTTCAATGACTGTAAGTCTGGAAGAAGCTGACTCAATCATTTTACAACATTTTTCCTAGCAATTTTAGATTTCACTGCATACCGAAAGCGTTCAGTAATGCTTCTAGAATCAATACATTTATCTTCTAAGTTTTATCTGCTGGCAGAAGTCACCACTGTAGTGCTACAGAAGGCGATAATTGCATAACATTTCACCATTAAACAACAAAATAAAAATTAAACGTTAGAAAAACTTCACACATTTCAGGATAAAGTATGCTTGAACGTTCAAATCCGAAAAGATATTATCCGAACTCCTTCGAGTTATAGCAGGTACCCGCAAGCGTCGCTGTTCGTTATTTTCCCTCTGCCGGAACTACTTTTTCATTGTCTCCCTTTGAAATTCTGTACTAGTTATCTCCTTTAATTTAACAACGTCATCAAACAATAATAACAACAACAATACGTCTGCTCTCTGTCATTTAAAAAAAAATGGATTAAAACAACAATCAACCGATTTTTGAAGAAATTATTGAAGAAACTTTTGATTTACTCTTTGGAAATGATTTTGATGCTCAAGGCCCAAGTGATTATGTCAATGTTAACTTTGAACTTATCAGTACTGGAAATTCTCACACAAGCAGAGAAGTTACAAACAGAAACTGGTTTAATGAGGTGACATCGGATGAGGTGCTCCAGTTTTTAGATGATCGGGAAAAAAATAACATCAAAAGAAACACAAAAGGCGATTTGGAGCTGCTGAAATCTTGTCTGGCTAAAAAAAATTAGCATAGAATTATTGAATTCATCCCACACAACTAATTTGTCCTCATTTCTATTGTCAGTGAGAAAGAGGGACGGTGGTGAATACGAGCCGTCTGCACCCCCAGAGTTATTTCCCTCTATCGACCGCTATTTAAAGGCCAAAGGCTATAAAACACCATTACGATCAAGTATTGAATTCACTAAAACTATGTTAGTCCTAAAAATGTAGCAAAACAGTTGAAACAACTTGGAAAGCCAATAAGCGTAATGCTGTAGATCCCTTAGAAAACGCCCAAATTGAAAAGAAAATTACAACACTGAAACGCTAGGGGACAGTAACCCAAATGCACTCCTTCTCTCACAGTTTTTGGCATGAGAACTGGTAACGAGGTAAATTGCCTGAGATGGGGAGACGTGCAGTGCAAAGTTGATATACCTACAGTACGATACCGAAAGGCAGACAAAAACGAGAACAGGCATAAACGTGCGAAACACAATGTACGGTAATCACAATCTAATCTTGATAATTATAAATTTACATACAAGGATGTCAAATAAATAAATGAATTAATAAAGAAAATTAATAAATGAATAATTCATTTCAGTTGTTCAACGAGATACCAATTTTGTAGCAAACAATAAACGATAAAGAAACCTCAAATATATTTTACATAATTTAAATTTCAAAAAGTTTATAAATTTTATTTATATAAAACAAATGCGAAAAAAAATTCTTACACAGATAGACAAACCCAAGGCTTATGCTGTTCCCGAGGCAAAAGAAAGGGACCCGGTACACTTATACAAAATGTATGCAGAAATGCGCCCTGTTGAAATGATGGATCCCGAAAGCCCGTTCTTCTTAACGGTGGCAAACAAAACACCGAATCTTGGACAGGCATGCGATGGGCATTAACAACCTGTAGAAGCATTTCTATTTTAATTGTAATTAATTAATTACTTTTGAAAATTATTGAACCCAGGTCTGTCAAGAATACCAGTGGTTTCAGTACCTGTACCTGCAGTGGTTTTACCATATCAACCTGTCCCATTTAACGTGCCAACAGGTTCTGAACATGCCACGAGTTTTGGCATGCCATTTAATCAAAGTCTGAATGCCCAGAATGAATTCTTCAATGAATCCATTTCCTATGTTTATGGGCAGCACTTGTAATAGTCCCATCAATTTTCATTTCGAAACTAAAAGTTCGAAGTCCGTTACACATACACAAACAGCAGTTTGTACAGAGCAAAGGTTGATACGCAGGTGGAAGTAAATTGGACCTATTTTAGAGTCTAGTGAATAAGACAAAACAGTGAAACTGATATGGCCCAGTGATAAACGTTTACCGGTGGGGTGGGGGGGGGGGGGGGGGGGGGGGGCCAGTTTTCTTGTTGTTGATATCCATTGTTGTTGTTCACTACACGTGACTTGAACCAGAAAAGACACTACTGAGCTAAATCTAACATTCTTATTGAAATAATTATTCCATGTTAGTATATTGTAAATCCAACTGATAAGAATAGATGTCATACTCAATCAATTTGAACACACCGAGTAAAATCAATAAATGTAAAGCGCGTCTTCCTAGATCAATATGGCGGATTGTGTATTCAATTTTATGAATTTTGATTACGTGCTCGTGAAAATATAACATTTTTATCACTTCTCGATGAAATATATACCATACCCACTCAAAACAAACAAATATACATTATTTATCAATTTCAAATTCCTACAAAATTGGTTTTCAAATTAGTTGAAAAAAGGATACATTTCTTTTGAAAAATGCGTTCAAAACATAGAACGAATTGGTCTGAAATATGCTTAAATCAAAGTGTATTAAAAACCATAGATGAGTTTTCCTTTACTGGGAACGGTAGTTAGTGTCCCCTTTGATATATTCTGACTAATGATTATCAATATTGTTTTGATCTAAATTGTGGTTCCAAGTATGTTTAAATGAAAGAAAGACGTATTTTATATGATATCTATGTCCTCTTTCATATGTACCTTGTGTTGCTTTGTTCATAGATGCAAAAAATGTACCAAAATAAATACAGTCGTCAAATGTCATGTTAGTGGAACTCCTGTCACATTTTTGATATTACACTGTGGTAATATTGTCTTAAAGCTGACTTCTTTATAAGTAGATGTCAAATGTTTAATATCCTCTATTTAAAATAGTACGATTTCCTTTAATTTCAATAGTTTCTCTGTCTTTTAATACAGTGAATGTATTCGCCGTCATTTCTTTAATCATTTACATTATTAATTTACATTTTCCCGAAACATGTGAACTTCCGCTTCCTATCAGACATGCGCAATCAATCATTTCATGGTAAACGTGCATACTGTCAGCAAGATGAATATGCTAATTGAAAAGAAATAAATGTCATTGAAGGCTTTAAATTCTGAAGCACTACTTCTTCACATGGACTTTTCTTAGCATGGAATGACAATGAAGGTATATTCCACGTTTTATTTGTTTACAAAAGCATTTACAGATGCGATATATTACATGTTTGTCTTAGTGATAATTAAATATAAATAAGAAATATATACAATTATAAAATATCAATTTGCAATGAATACTTTCGAAGTTGTAATTTGAAGAATAAGCATACGAAATGTAACTTATGACATGTTTCCTTTTAATGTATTTCCAGTTCGGCCGTTTTGTATTTCTTTGAAATTAACAGCGTTGCATTTGTCTATATAAATGTAGTAAACTACTTACTTATAAGAAAACTTGTGTAGTCTGTATTTGTGGAAACACTTTCTGGTCAGAGTTTTCTGAATTTAAGAATGTTTTTAATATGAATTCTTCTTAACCATTGAGTAGCGAAGACCAATTAACTCTTAACTTTTAACATTTTTTCCCTTTTTTATTATCTAAACATGTGATAAATGTTTTACTTTCTTTTTTCAATTTTGCCCTTGTGTTTCTTTATGACGCACTATAATGTAAATGTACAGTACGTATCATTGAAAATAAACAATTTCTGATTCACAAATTGCGTAACAAAATTATTTAACAAAATATTTTTTCTTGAAAAACTGTTTGAACTTACATTTTGACCGGCTGTCGTATTCAAATCTACGACGGAATATGAACGCAAAATACAATTCCAAATGTTCTGCTCGTAAAATAGCTGTAGTGAAAATATTGGAATCAAATTTAAAAGTTTGATTTACCTTCTATCTAATTATCCCGCAACAAGTACAAATAAATTCGACTAAGGCTTACATACATATTTATTTAGTTAGTTTATTTACATATGTAAAAATCCCAGAATTTGTCCTATGGACATTTTACTTTGAATATCATCCATTTACGGCGAACACTTGACACGTTCGAAATTAAAAGTTACAAACTTTTAAGACATTAATATTAATAAACCAAAGATAACAGGACTAGAAAATGTAAAACCTTTAAAATATTAGGTGACAACAATAGCTGAAATTTTCAATGAAAAACACCCCATGGAAGTGTATGTCTAAAGATAAATTCAAATGTTCGGGAAAAAAATAATCAAAAGTTAGAAGTAATAAAAGAATAGAGTAAGAACTTGTTTAAGAACTACTTTGGTAAAAACTGATCTTTCGTTAACCATAACTTATTATATATTTTGCGTTTTAATATAATTGACAAACAACGTTCCAAATAGAGCAGAACGTTTTATGAGACTGTCTTCATAATAATAATGTGCAATTGTTCATATAAGGCGGAAATAAGATTTTAACGTGTTTGTATTAATCTGTCACGGAAAGGCTGAAGTGTAAAATGTATTCCAGGATATTTTAAAACTTGAAAATTTTTGTTATTTTCATGAGCAAAAACTTAAACCTGGGACTTTCCAACTTGAATTGCATAACATTACCAACTTTTAGTAACATCGCTAAACCGATAAAGTGGGACAGCTTTACCTATCATAAAAATCAATAAAACCAATAATCCGATATCTCTGCTATCGGACGCTTTCGTGGATTTCCGTACTAATTGTTGTTGTTGTAGTATAACCGGGGGAAAATCGGTAATTAACAGCTGATGCATTTGCAGACGCACAGTTTACTAAACAAGTTTTAATTGATATTAAAGTGAAAAGCGGAACATTAATTAGTCGAAAATGTATATAATACTTATCAATTGTCAAATAAAAGTAATATCTAAGAATATGAATACGTTATCTATATACGTTACATATTATACATCATATCAAAGAGCCATAAAATTAAATATATTTTATAGTTCTTTGTTCAAACACAAAAAAATACTTTCTAGTTAATACATGAAACATAATGCTAAACATATATCTATGTACGCACAACAATTAACTGTCTGTAAATAATCATTAATCACAGGAATTACATATACTTTGTATTAAACTAAATCACTGTCTTTTATACAGCACTACTGTCTTCTACATCTGAGCTATGACATTTATCAAGGCCTTAAGTTTCTCTTTCTTACTTAGTACAGTTTTAAGATAATAGACTTAACTAAGTAATTATTTAAGTTTGTTTTTTCGTGAAATTTGGGCAAGGATCTTCACTCAGTACATATTTACGGAAAACTCTGTTGACATTTAATGGTATAATCTAAATTCGTAGACTGACAAGTCAATAACGATAATTTATTACTGTTAATTCTAAAGGTGGGTAATAATTTGTACTGATTCTTTCTGTTGTCATAAGATTAATGAAATAAGTGAAAAAATCATAAAAACTCAATCCCCGAGAGAAAGAAAAAAGAAGATATATAAACAGAAAAAGGTGATATATATTACAACACACTAAAACCATAAAAATACCTGTTTGGTAACATATTTTTTTGACCTAGCTTGAAACAACACTGACCGGATATTGCTCACCCCTAGGCAATATTGTAATACACTGTGAAATTGAAAGGGTTATTAAACATTTGACACAATAAAATTATTTTATGTTTAATGTAATTGTGTGCAATCTTGGGACTAAATTAAGTTAATTTTCAAACAAATAATTAAAAATGTACCATAAACAGGCATTAAAGGCACCGGCCTCCAGATCGTTCGACAACAATTTTTTTTAGACTTCTGGAAATTAATGCTATATTTCTTAAGAATGTTTTGAAACTTAATTACTGAGAAACTAAACGTTACGGAAACAGACGAGAATTAGTTGTTTTAACTGCTTTTTACGATTAAAATTAAAAAGCGTTTTGTATATTCAAGCTCATGAACACTAAACCCACCATAGCGTTATTGGTAACGACAGCGGAAAACTTTATTTTTGCCGCGGCGGTCCGGGTTCGATTCCCAGCGCGGTCATCTTATTTCTTGATCTGGCATTTTTAAATAGATCTAGTTTAGAAACAAGACTTCATATTCTAATGTTCATAATATGACCAAACTTCAAATTGAAAGATAGCCTTGATGAACCGATAATTCTGTTGTTGTTGTTTCTTTAACCTCCTTATAATATTTTTATTCTGTATTTTTAAATTAAAGCAGCCATTTGTCGATTTATCGTAAAGATTATCTGATATAAGTATATCCGGTGTATTTATTTGTTTCTGAATTCAACAGTTAATTCCTTGAATTGGTCTAATTACAATCTCATTTTTTGGCACTACAATCAATAAGCAATTTGTATCGACAAAGCACCTGCAAACCGGAGGCTAGCAGACGACAATATTTTCCGTAACAGTTTCCGAGTACTTACGGATAACGGCGGAAATAGCCGGAATATTTGAAGAAATGTTCAATGTACACACTAAAATGCAAAAAGGACCAAACAAACCATTATTAAATTTATAACAAATTACACATAACAAAAATTGAATATTTTTTCTACATTTTTAGGGGTATCGATTTTTTGATTATTTGCCGAAAATATCTAATTTTATCTGTTATATTTGAAAAAGTCAGTTTTTTTGTCCCGTTTCCTACAGAGTCTATATGAACTGAGGTGGGTCTATTTAAAGTCAAAAAGGACCAACCAAATATTAAAATATTTTTTAAAAGAATATTCATAATATCCGGAATAAATTTAACTTTAATTTGTGGGGTATCGAATTTTTGATTTCCAAACAGAACTTTTTCTATTTAAGTTTAAGTAATTTTTTCCTTCTTTGTTTATATAGGCAAATTTATCGATTTTCCGATAGATCGATGTTACTAAAAGTTGGTAATGATTTCTCATAAAATCAAAACCTATAGTTTGATGATAGCTTATCTCTGAACTATGCAAAACAAAAAAATATATATACGAAAAACACTTTTACAGATTGTTTATATCTCTGTTTGTTTGCAGACGAAGTATTTGCCCAAAATGGCGACTCCTTCATCAAGAATATTAGTTATTTTAGGTTTCTGAGATAGGTACAAAGTGCTAATGATAGTCCTATTCAATAATTTTACATTCACAGTGTAAGACACATACACGGACCCTCAATATAAAGCAACGAAGACTCCAGCCTATGTTGAATTCAAGACGTTTCACTTTCGAAGTCAGTGCAATAACAACTTAAGCAACATCCGTACGGACTTACTTTATGTACACACTTAATGACGTCATTTGTTCTAAGGATTCACAGTTTAGGTCAATTTTCTGTAAGCACCAAAAACAAAACCAATATGAAGAGGGGGTGGGGCAAATACTTATAGTCTCAGACAACTTGATATGTGTACCCGTTTTAGTATTCAAGCCATATACGAAGAATGAAGGGTGAAATTGCATGAATCAGTTCTGGTTACCATTGTAACGGGAATATTTTTAATATCTCATAGAAAAAAGTACACGCACCTGAATGTATTGTATGGATTCAGCAGGGCAATGATACCCATTTCAATTAAAAGAAGAAATTTAGTTGGTGATTCATATTTGAGATTTTATGAAAATGAACAAATAATGAGATTTAAGAAACTTATTTATGCCTAGATTACAGTTAACGTGAAATAATATTACAATGCCGTTTTAGAAGTATAACAAAATAGGACTATTTCAAGTATACTCTTTTAAAAAAACTATAAAGCGGTATATCTTAAATGATTTTTTTTCATAAAAATATCAGCAGTATCTGAGCACGGAGTGCTTTGGGTGAAATATTGTGACCGTTCACCGTCCGGCGACCATCCGTCAATCCGTCGTCCGTCCTTCCACACATTCTTTGGAACAACATCTCCTCTGAAGAAACTTGGCCTTGATGTTCTTTGGCTGGTCCTCTCCCAAAGTTGTTTAAATGGTTTCGTTTGGTTCCGCATAGGGCTGCCGGGGCTACAAATAGAAAAATCTAAAAATGACATCTCCTCTAAAACGACTGGTCCTAGTGTAATTCAATTTCATACAAATGGTCCTTACGTAAGCTTCTACCAAGATATCTTGATTCGTCAGAAAACATTACCACCAGGACGTGGTCGCTTTTTCTATGTATAAAGTGGAAACTTTAAAAGTCTTCTTGTATGAAACTACTGACCCTATTTTCAACAAGACCTCGGTAAAACCGAATGATGCTCATCGATGCAGGTGTTTGTCCCGATATGGGGAATAACGTATTAGAAACATAAAATGGAGATAATAAAAAGGAGAAAAAATAAACTGAGATAATTCAAAAAGTAGGTAAGGTTTTTTGACACTGCACTTCGCATCAATGGCCGCTATCATTTTGTGAAGTAATGCTCCGGACAAGCCTTACTTTGTTTAATAAAGGGAAATAATTCAAAACCTACGTACGGTATGATCCTTTCACACTGCACTTTGTCTCAATAGCCTCTCTGATTACGTGTAGTTCAATCAAATGCCATAAATACTTAACAAGTTATACTGCGGATACAAGTGTGACGGACGGAAGAACAGACACACGGACGGGAGGACAGACAAAGCGGCAACTATATGCTCGCCCTTCGGGGAGAATAAAAATGATTTCATACAAATTATCCTTGTGTGGCCATCTACCAAGATTGTTCTTTTTTTCTGATTTGTCAGATAAATGGCGGTCAGGGCACGTGATCACTTTTCCCTTTATGTATATGGTGGGAACTTGTAGGAAATTTCTGTTCCAATTTTAATATAATTTCACGTACAAGGTTCTTGTGTGACTCTCTGACACGTGTGTTCAAAACTATTTCGATCTGTCTAAAAACATGATTGCCAGGGAGTGTGGTCACGTCTTCCTTGCAAACTTCAAAAATCATTGTGTCAGAAACAGCGGACCCGATTTTAAAATCCTTTTCAGAAACTGCTGGCCCTTTAAAAAAATTCAAACATACATTGTTTCATGATAATTTCATAGATGTTTTTGCATAATTATCTTCCAAAACTGTTGAAGCAAGCAGAGTATCTCAAATGAGCGACCTGGGGCCATCATGACCATCTTGTTGGGAAATCCTATTATTGTTATTACTTTTCAATGGAAAATCCCATTGCCAGTTTTTAAGGAAAATACCATTGCTAGTTTTAAAGGGAATTCAATTATCTGTCTTTAGTGGGAAATCCCATTATTATTTTGGAATGGGAAATCCATTTGCCAGTTTTTATAGGAAAATCCCATTATCAGTACAAACACGGAGTTCAAATCCACCGAAGAACATCGGTTTGGTACAAAATCTAAACGGTATAGGATTTCAAGATCATCAAATAATGGACATTGTGGATTTTACTTTTCATTGGCTTTCTGTGTTTTATTGTCAAAAAACCAATTACTCAAAATTAAGTAATGGAATAGCAGAATGTACTGCTATTTGCAACCTTTTATCATGGTTCGTTGATAAATCATTTAAAATCTTTGAATTTGGATGAACCAGTTTCATGCCTACTACCAAGTTGAAATTTGCTGAATCATACTAGGAAGCCCATGGCATTGATTTACGTCTGTTTAAAAGTTCCCCAAGAAACAAAACAAATCGTGTTCACATAAAGTTCACTTGTCATTTTGATACGTTTTATGAAATATACTTCCTGCAGATGGAGCATTTTGTATGTATAGTAACGTGCCATTTTAGACTACTTGAATTTTTTTCCAAAATACGTTTCCTTGTTTAAAGTATGTATTGTCATATCTAGCTAAGCCGCGCGCACGTAGCTACGATATGCATACAGTGTCGGTGTAATAGTTTATGGACTATATCGAGGGTTCAACGCAATAAGAGCGTATCTACATATAATAACTACGCCCTTATTGCGTTGAACCCTGAATATGCCTCTTTCTCATGACTCCGATTATTTTGGGTTACTCCAAGTATAGCTCTTGCAACAGTGACAGTTTCTGAGGGTCATTGCAAATTATTACGAAACAACTTTTAGTTGGTTAAAATGAGATGGTTAAATTTGAATCAACTACAGTTAATACACATTTTCAGATTCATGTTTTTATGTTTTAAGAACCAATTCATTTATACACTACTCAAACAAACTGGCAAAACCTTAATTTGTCAAAAATAAGTGGATTAGGATGAAATGGTCAGCGAGAAAATACCTAACAGATTCAAGTTGAGATTTAGACTGTCCAATTATTGACAGATTAATTTGTTTATCACTCTATCAGCTTTATATATATATATATATATATATATATATATATATATATATATATATATATATATATATATATATATATATATATTATTTATTTATTTATTTATTTATCTTTCAAGAAGTGTTCTGTAACTTTATCTGTTTTGCTGCTAATATGTATTTTATTTTTGTTTTTATTGAATGACCAGTTAAGGGTACTACGGCCATAATTATTTTTGGACAACCTTCAATCAAGCAAAATATTCCAAAAATAATTTCTCCCTAATAACTGTTCAGAAATGACGATAATTAAGCATAACACCATCTGACTTTTGACCTCTCTCCAGTTTTGACCTTGACATTGAACCTTGTGCCAATGAGGTAAACAACTGATTCTAGTGTTACGAATCCTTCCTACGGCTTAGAAGATATGAAACGGACAAGGGGTGAAGCTATTTTACCTTTGAACTTCATATGTGACCGTGTCCTTGGACCTAGTAGTCTATTTCACAAGTGGTTCTTGTAGTATGATGACCACCGTTGGTTTAAACAATATCTATTATCAAATATACATTACATACAAACATATATTAATGTCCTATAACTGAGGAGTAAGCTATTAGCTTGTATCAAAACCGATATTATAAGTATTTATTCGAATTAAAGGGATATGCTTCCGGAAAGGAGTTACAGTCGGTTACAGAACGCGCGTGACTCCTATATAGCGCCACACACTTCGGTTTGAGTAATTGACATACCATACAGTTGTTAAGGAGTGCAGTGCACATTACACGAGCCTTGAATTCCATATCCAAATTAAAACTACAAAATCGTGTTACTTTCGGTTTCAGGTTTTTCAGATACTCGTATTGTTGGTCGTGTTGGCGGTCAAGTATGGCAAAGCCAATGTGGAACCTCTGGAATACCTACCAACGGAACTCCAGGGCTACCTGGACGACTGCCATTCTGTCGGAGATCTCAGAAACCAGTCAGGTACCACATAACTATCATACAGTAGTAAGCATACTTTACTGTGACGTTCTGCAGTATCTATAACAAGAAACGCGGCAATGCCACGAAACCAGGTTTTCAACACTTTTCATCAGAATAAACAAGAGTGCCAGAATGTCACAATATACGCCCGTCACAGCAAATTTCTTTATTCTAGCACCTGTATTTGCAGATGTAATTCTAATTTTGTGGTTGTTTAGTAATCATTGTAATTCTTTTGTTTTTCTAAGTCCACAAAAAACTCCTTACCAGGTAGAGATACCTTAAAATACACCTAAAATTAGAAAGTAACAACTATGTTGTACCACAGAAAAGTGGTCTTAAAAAAGTAACAATATAAGTTATTTATAGTAACAACTAAGGGAAGTTAATCATATAAAAAAAAAATAAAAAAAAAAAATTGTAAGTCCACACAGAAATCCTTACCAGGTACAGATTGGTCAAAATACACCTCAAAATTGGATGTAACATGCATGTTGTACTACAAAAAAGTGGTCTCGATTTTTCCCTACGTCTAGTAATGAAAAAGTTACAATATAAGCTATTTATAGTAATAACAAAGGGAAGTAATTCTAAAGAAGGGAACTGCGCAAGACACTTCGTCTCATGATGGTGTATAATTGTGCCAAGTTACATCAAAATCCCTCTGTGCATGAAGAAGATATGCTCCGGACAAAGTTTTCATTCTTGTATCCTTTGACCTCTAAGTGTGACCTTGACCTTAGACCTAGGGACCTGGTTCTTGCGCATGACACTCCGTCTCATGATGGTGAACAATTGTGCCAACTTTCATCAAAATCCCTCCATGCATGTAGAAGATATGCTAACCCTAACCCTAACCTAACCCTAACCCTATTTTTAGTAACAATGACCTTGACCTTGATTCCAGAAACCCCAAAATCAATCCCAAGCTACAACTTTATATAAGTTTTCTATACACCAAGTTTCATCATGATAGCTCATTCCTAAGTTAAGTTATTGACCGGAAACCCTTTTTCTATTTTAAGTAACAGTGACCTTGACCTTGACCCCAGAAACCCCAAAATCAATCCCAGCCTTTGTCTTGATATAAGCTACATACATACCAAGTTTTATTCAAATATCTTTACCGAAACAAAAGTTATTGACCGGAAACCCTTTTTCTATTTTAAGTAACAGTAACCTTGACCTTGACCCCAGAAACCCCAAAATCAATCCCAGCCTTTGACTTGATATAAGCTACATACATACCAAGTTTTATTCAAAAATCTTTACCGAAACAAACGTTATTGACCGGAAACACCAGTTTGACGCCGCCGCCGCTGCCGCCGCCCGCCCGCCCGACCGACATCTACCCCAATCTAATAACTCAGGTTTTCGTTGAAAACCTGGTTAAAAATTAAAAGCAAATTTATTTTGACTTTGTTTCGTGTAAAATTTGATGATGAGAAATTAAACTGATGTAATTAAAGCATTGAATTGCACGTGTAGATGTTATTGTCAAGATTTGAAGATGCTCATTCCGAATTATTTATCTTTTACAAATACCAGCATTAATAAATTAGTACCTTTCAGAATTATTTGGAGATGTTATTTGTGAACTTCTAAATGTTAAAGGTTTATAACACCCAAACTTTATATTTCAAAAGTTTAAATAACAACTTATTACATACTCGTTTCTATTCCCCGTTAAGTTACACTGGTACCGGAAACGTCAATATTTTTCCATACACTTACGCCTGAAGTTTATATCGGGTGCGTGACGTAATTCAGTGTGGGTTGTTGCACTATTTTTTCTATTTAGTTCAGTATTGTCAGTCATATTCAGGCTATTGAACAAATTTATGATATTTACATTATATTTATACGTGTAGATGCGTATGTAATAAAAAGGTTATTATCTTTGCATCGGAAAATATGCACTCGTTCTTCAGCGGAAGAATATTCCGCTTCCACTGAAGAACTCGTGCGTATTTCCTGATACAAAGCTAATAACCTATAAATATAGTGCATTTGAACTTAAAATGAACACGTTTATGCGTATTTAGAATAGTATGCATTGAATTTAAAAGACTACACACTTAATAAATGTAAGCTAAACACGGTATTAATATAAAGCTACCGCTAAAAATATGGAAGTTATATTAACAAATAACTAAGACTGTAGAACATTACAATATAAATGTAGCACAATCTATTTATTTAGCACTAAAATGTTTGTTTCTGGTAACCCATCCCTACCTAGTTAAACCCACCGACCCTATGGTTTTTTCAAGATTCTTTTACGAAAATATAGTATGTATCAATTTGCCAGCAGCCAAATAATCAATATTACCCGCGGCCGTTTCCTTTTATAATACTTTAAAATACACAATACACAACATGTGATCAATCAAGGGATTAGCGGGTCACCATCATAAATGCTCCCGCCATCCCTTAATTGCCGCGCGACTTGTCATAAACCGATAGAGTACTCAAACGCTGCCACGTGCCTCTCAATCTTTACTTTAGTTAAAACATGCGATAGACCAATGACAGCTCTGGATGTAGAACGCGGACAAATTATTTTGCTCCGCCTTGTACCTGATGACATATGTCATCGTTGACTGAAGTAATTATGTACAAAGTTAAAGCATAGCAAAAGTTCCTTTTAGGGCACATCTATATAAATAATTATGTAATGATCATCTTGTAAAATTTTGGTTGCAATGCCTGTCATCAGTGTGTGGAACCCCAAGATCGGACACAAGGACAAGACCATTCTACTTTATTGACATTTCATATCCGCACGTTTAAGCGCACCCTGGGGCGTTAATTTTGCATCAAGGGTGCGTTTATTTCTGTACCAAAATACAAAAAAGCGGGAATTTTGAAAAAGAACTATGTTGTTTTCTACTACCTAAAAATGTCGAGTCCGTTATTTCCAAACTATTTACGCTAACATACATGTAAGTTGTTACATCCTACAAAAAATAAATCCGTTACCACTTTCAATGTGTAAATACGGCAAGACACATTGACTCGGTCAGTCAACACGCGTAGTGTTCCATTCGATGCGTGAATTTGTTGCGCACAATTAGAGGGTCGCAATGGGATTTGTTTTCACATATAGACCATGCATTCGATGGTAACTGCGTATGTTAACCTTTGTGACACATAAGATGTTTGGCAAAACATGTTTGTTTTTTAAAAAATGCCACATTGCCATCCTCGGGTAAAGTTATAGGTAAATCGCGGAGCGCGTTTAAAGAGTCGCCTCAATTAGGAAAGAATAATTTTAACGTGAGAGGTTATTATTAAGGTCACGGAGTTTGATTGGCCAGCCTGTAATTACAACGGCTTTCTAGATCAATTGCTCAATCAAGTGTGACTCACCAATTCATAATGTTCCATCTCAGATATTTACCGTTATCGTCAAAGAAATGAAATTCACGTTTCATGGACTCAATTTTAAGGCAATGCCATGTATTACAGTACAATCGTGGTCCTGGTATTCAAAAAATTGCAACTCAAACAAGTTGAAAACAGGCCGTAAGGACATAATAATACATACAGCCAGGTAGTTTTTGCACCTGAAAAAGTTAATGAGGGCCGGAATGTTAATGCTTGGAGACAAATACCTTATTAAAGTATAAACATCCCCGGTTCATCAGTGTGCTATCTCCAAAAAAATATATACACATTATATGTAAATCATAGAGGTCAAAATGTCATGAAGGTCATCAAGATGCAATGATTTGTGAATAATTTCACATTATACTGGATTTGATTTACAATTATAGGTTTAAATAAACCATACATTTGTATCCAATTAACAAATTATGACTCGCACTCGAAAATACATTTTACGAGTATACTCATCTATCAAGGTTAAATATCACAGGGTATTTATACTGAACAAAATAACTAACGGCCATTAGCTAATATTCCAATATCTGTGCAATTTCTGTACATTGCAATTTAGTATATGTTTAAACAAACATAATAAATTTTCAAAAATTTTAAATGACGCAAACATTTATTCTTTTCAAAATTACTAACTCAGCCCATTTGTAAAAAGTCACAATAACTCATAAAAGCTGGTTTAGAACACGAGTGAATACCATTTGGTTTTGTTGAAAGTTCGGCATTTTATCAGTGACATATTGTTTTGAGTGTACAAAACATATTAAGAAGTATTTATGTTATTTTGAAGATATTTGCAAAATAAATGGGGACAGGTGGAGTGCGGATTGGCTGTTTTATTTAGTATATGTTGGTTATATATAATTTTAGAAAAGCTTTATAGTTACAAATTAAAAACGTCTCAGTAAATCTTAATGTAATATTTACATACATATTAATTAGAATAAGGTTGAAGTTCACCTTTTGGCAGGTCATGTCGTTAAGTTTTCAATGTTTGCTTTTGTTGCTTTATTTTAAATAGGGTTGAGACTACATAAGCAAATATTTCTGATTTCTTGTTAAGATAATTTCCTTCATTTAATGATGCAATCAGTTTGATCGTACAGATGCTAGCCAGTTTAAATGTCACAAATATATGTCAAAGGTCACAGTAAATGGTATAAAATATAAATAAGCATGGTCATATTGAATACTGAAAAGATACATAATCTTGCATACAGAAGGGTATCGTTTATCAACTACAATTATGCTTACTTTTATTGATAAACCATTTAATCGCGTTAATTTATGAAAGGACAGAAATAAATTGCTATCAATATTCTACTCTTTTTTCAGAAGGGTAATGTTTTAATTCGGTTTTTTTTTTATATTTTCTGGTCCTTTGAGATCATGCAGTCTATTTAACATGTATGTACGGTATTAGTGGGCGTGAGAGGTGTTGCATATTTCATTACTATTAAACCGAGACTACTATTATTCTTCTTGGTCGCACTCAGTGCTTTCAAAGGATCTTTTTACAGATTTTATTGATATATTATTTCATTCTATGATTAAAAACTATTGTGTGTCCGAAATAAGGCTATTTATTTGTACTGTTTAGTTTATCAGCTGGAACATTTTGTCCTGGCACTGGTTCCATTACATCCTTTCATAGCTTTGGCTATTGTATCATCACCCCCAGGATATGGTGCCTGCTTTTTAATTTAGTCATTTGGCAGTTCCTGTGATATGCAGGCTCCGTAACCTCAGATGCCCTTTCTAAATTCCAGTTTGCTTAGTTCTGCCCATTGTTTTCTCGTTTAGGGCAAACCCATTATTTTAACTGGGGACCATACGCCGCTTTTCATGGAATTACACGCTAGTGTATCATTGAAGGTTCCATGTGCACTGCCGTATGAATACATCTGCGGATGTCTCTAAATTACATTCTTGTACTTAAAACATATGTAAATGTTGAGTTCTGCTCAACCCTGTGCTAGAGGGCATGGAAGATGGCTTGCACTTCCACTACCATCCATGAACAGCCTCAATCAAACAGTGTCTGCAACAGTTTTGTTTATGTCCTGTTGGGCGACCTGTGGTTTTCCATTTTTTTAGGAGTTGATCTAACACACAAATAAAGGAAGGTTATTAAGAAGAAAGCAATGTCAAGTTATACACAAGTTATACACAAGGTCACTAATTCTGTATGCAGATTGAATAAATTCCCTTCAGCACTTTTAAAGTTATAGCCAGGACAACTCAATTAGATACAAGGTGATAAGTCGAAAAGTGAGCAAGGTAGTGTTATGATTCTTGTACACAGCAATTTCCCTTAATGTCACCTGTTTTTGTATTCAGTTCCATTCGCACATTTACATCGAATACCACTAAGGATGATCAAAGTAGATGATTGGTAAAAAAATTAAACAATAAAGTGTTAACAACGTCCTACATCTAAAGACATTTTTCACAAACCACAAAGTGCGTGGGTGTTTTGACATAATCTAATCAAGTAAACAATCAGCTGCATCTGGCAAAAGGATACACTAAGTCTTTTTTCCATAAAGACTTATTTCATTAATTTTAGAAATTCTTGTAAACTAAACCCTGAAACGTAAGCTCTTTGTGTAACTATGAAAAGTTTTGTCAGTCTGAACTGTTATAATGTAACGTAGATTGTGGTGAAATAAATGATAAACTAAACAAAGTATGATATACTATCAAAGATCATTTGCTGTGCTGTAAATGACATATATTGATGATAACGTGTGTTAAGGAGCTGAGGCTGACCATTTGATGTGTGCTTAAACAAGTACATAATATAATTAATATTAATCTCTGTGTCTGTTGATTGTGACCAACTGCTGGGATGTTTCCTATATAATGGAACAATCCCTTCAGCAAGCAGGTTACCAGAGACCTTTGACAAAGCTTTATCAGCTGATGCTAGTAACGAACAATTGATGCCAGTAACGTAAGTACTATTTAGACGACTAAATAGAAAGTGATGTCAAGACAAAATGCTTTTGGTAATATGTCAGTTGCCAGTAGCCAGTAAATGGTTTAACAATTCAACAACATACTGCACCTCATTAGTTTCATTTAGCGTTTAACAATATGGTTCAGATAACTTAATTCCATAAAGGAAGATAATTTAAAAAGTGAGCGAGATAGACTCATGATTTTATACACAAGTTTCTTTTAGTTTACACTAATTTGTTTTAGCTCGATTTGATGAAAGCTTCAAGCTTATTGGAACCACTCCCGAGTCCGCTTCTTGGAAAAAGCAGTAGTGGTGTCATATGAGAAGTCATTGTCGTGACACCAGTGGGGCTCGAACCCACGACCCCTGGATTGAGCGGCAGACACCTTATCCACTAGACCACAGCTCCCCCTTCTTTTTTTCCTTTAATGACCTATATCTTTGTGTGAAATTTCAACAAAAACGATTGGGTAATTTTGGAGTTACTTTTTGGAAAAGAAATTTATATGCAAGTTTAATTAATAAAGGCAGATAATTCAAAAGGTAAGTTAGGTTAATTTATTGTACTTCTACAAAGCATTTTTCCCTAATGTCCTTAATTGTTGTATGAAGTTTGAATAACATCCATTCATCACTTCTGGATTACGCATTAATAGTATCTATAGATTGACATTTGTTCTGTTTTAGCTTTGCATAAATTCTAAATGACTACGAAATAGTTTCATAATACATTTAGGGTACAGTTTTCCAGAAATGTTGCGGGTACATAATTATTGAAATAAAAGCTTCACAGAAAAATCGCAAAATCAGAATGTCATAGCATGACCTTTTAACCCTCTAGTTTACCTAAAACGTTGTTATATTTTTTTGAGACAGCTATCAAAGTAACCTGGAATGTTCAAGCTTCAACAAATATATTGTCTCCGGGCATTAACATGCTGGCCGTCGTAAAACCACTTGGTTGTTGGTAGGAGCTCATTTTTCGTAAAACTGCACTTTCGTGAAACAGTGACTTTGTGACATAAAAACAAGACAGAAGGAATCCGACTGGACATCCGTAATAAATTCCAAGACTTTTGAAATGGTCATAAACTGATTTTGGCGAATTCTAATGAAAAACTGACAAACATGCACAAATCATTAGTAAAAAAAACTTTGGTCGTAGAAATAAGTAATAAATCGTGATTTTATAAATAACGCTAGCATTAGTTGCCTTATTTTCGTTTGTCACATATTTTCACGACCCAAATTTTGATCATTTACAGAAAGACCTATCTATGTAAATGTATTTTATTATTTAAAAAGATATTGTCAAAATGCACAAACAACAACATGCTTTTCTTTATTAGACTCTTATCTTGCATCAAGCCTTTTTATTTGAAAAACGATTTTGTGGCAGATGCTAAAGAATAATGGAGATCATTTAAGACTGCGTTTTTTATCAAAGCTTTTTTATAATAATAGTATGCTTTTGTATTAAAACTCCCATTTTGCACTATACTAGAACCTGCCAAAAGTGTATATTAACCAAAATATTTCTAGGGGAGGCCCCCATACGCCCCAGGAGAATGGGAAGCCCCTCCCGCATTATCTCCTTTGCTGCTGTTGGCATCTCAAATTTGTATTGCAACATGCCTTCCAAAATGGAAAAACATGAAAAGCAGGTGGAATTGTAGATATTAGATCATTCAATGTTTCTATATTAATAAGTAAGAGAAGTTCTAATTTAGAGTGGATAGCAAGGATAGAAACTGAATCGGATGATACCAAATAAAAAAAATTATCATACCATATTAAAAATGCTTACCTCTCTAACCTAGTGATTTTTTGTAGACCTATTAAAAAATTAATGCATTTGATGATGATTTTCTATATGTTTTTTCAACCAAGTAAGCATGTAAATTACAGCAAATAATGACTTGTAGTTAAAGACAGTATGCGGACTTTTTCTTTTTAAGCGCAGAAAGTTTCATCATTCTATATGTCCTGAAAAAAAATCAAATAATCAGTAGAATGCTGTTTAAAAAAAGCAAAATATAAGATAATATAAACTTAGTAACCATATTTTTTGCCTTTTGTCAACGAAATATGCTTTCTCTCTTACAGTATCTCTTATTTAACCATTTCTTAAAACGAAACGCGTTGCAAACTTGAGTTGTCTTGTTTCTTTAACCATATTTACCATTTCTGTGGAATACACGATATTTTTTCATATATGTACCTCTAATTGAATATCATGCTTATTTAGATAATGGCGTGGTTCATGGTGACAAAAATTTAAACTACCTTTCCTCGACGTATAAGGACATAAATTGTCATTTTGAATGATGCACTTAGGCTATAATTTCTGACATTTAATGGAAAAGAGAGCCACGTCTGATGATAATAAAATTCTAATGTATGACCTTAAGAATACAAAGAAAACGTGGCTTTAAATGGAATATTTTTGTTAAAGGCGTATGCTTGAATTTCACCATTTTTCCCAATAACAGATTTTGTTCATATTTCATAGATTTAGTTCATTCTATAAGGTACCGAAAAATAAAAAGAAATATGGGGGTCACCGACTTCGTTTTCATTTTATTTCAGATTATCATGCACTACCAGGGTACAAGTGTATTCTGAAATCTAGAGCTTGTCTGCTATAGCATATAATATCAAGGAATCAAATAAATGATTTATGAAGCATAACAGATTGTCAAATTTTATAAGACTTGATTACTTCCCTTTAAAACAAAAAAGAAATTTTAATGTTATTCAGGAAATAGTTCCATAACACTTATGTGTTGTTGCTGTTTTCTAGATCAAAAAGCATCATAATTATGAAATATTGTATATTTCCTTCAGCAGTTAATATTTCTAAATCTACATAAAAGAAATTTGATTAAACCTGCCAGAATAGCAGAATATCATGTTTACTTTAAAAATATAAAAAGAAAATGAGTGGTCACCGGATTAGATTTTTCACAATTTCATTTTGAAATATTGCCCGTTAATGATCCTGGTTTGTGATCTTCATGCCGAGAAATGAATACCGTTAAAATCCAAAATAGTCATGAAATACTGGTCAGACTCCAATAAATTAAAAATATATATTCATAAAGAAACGTCAAATGGGTTAAATGTAAAACATAACTGTAAATAAGTGACATAAATCTTTGGAAATATGATGTGAAAAAGTGCGAGGAGATATCTACCTCGACACCGGTTTCAGCCGATGACATTAAAATGACAGTTACAAAACACAAAATTTATGTTCAAAATTATCAGCGAGACAATTTTATGCTTTAATGTCAACATTAATTCATTATCAGACCTGTTATCTTTACAAATACATTCATATATTTGTACTTGTACCAGAAAAAATTCCCAACAAACTTCAACGGGGATTTTCTTACATAAATACGCAGAATAAGCTTGGACGTGACGGGACAGTGACAGTCAAAAGTAATCACGCTGTCCCAAAACTTACATCCTATTATTTGGACTCGTTTTGATCAAGCATCAAAAATAAACGCAGCGATTGTCCGAATATCCAAAACCATGCAACTTTACCGGAAACGGTGAGCCGTGCGATTTCTGCCTCGTGAAAATTTTATCTTGCGTACGTTTTCATTGGGATTTCCTTTCAGAAATACTCTGAATAAGCTTGGACGTAACGGGACAGTGATAGTCAAAAGTCAAAAGTCAAGCCGTCCCGAAACGTACATCCTATCATTTCGACTAGTTATGATCAAGCGTTAAAAGTAAACCCGCCGATTGTCCGATTATCCGAAACCGTGCAACTTTACCGGAAACGGTGTTGTAATCGGTGCGTCGTGCGCTTTCTGCCTCGTGAAAATTTTATCTAGCATACACCTTTATAGGCTGATCACTACCAAATAGAATGTAAGCCTCCGCTGGTCTATCACAAGTAGTCCAAATATAAATAGTACTATTCTTTTTTCCTTTCCTAGTGCATTTTCTCGAAAGCAACGTGCTTACTTTTACCCTACCGTGTTTCAGTATGTATCACTTTGCATTCTATTGGAATCGGCATGTTCCTATCGTATGCTAGGAAAAAAATGTCGGCATAAGAATTTAATGTCTCGAAAAGAGAAATTGAAAGAAGCGAAAAGTAGTAAATTCAGCGGGTTGTATTTAACGAACTGTAGTTTTCTTATATAAAAGTTAACACCCACTTTTCTTTTTGTTTTTCTGAAGTAGCGATCTAGTTCTTTCTGGGAATATAAGTCTCTGAAAATCTGATATGCTAGAAAATGTCGAAAAACCGTAATGAAGTAAGTGGATTTTATATGAAATAAAGAACACCTGGATTTAGTGGTGTTCAGCCTATAAGGGGCAATACATGGTATTTTCTGAAACTCCTCGAAAATGAATGGAATGCCATTCTCGCATTTAAGCACTACACTTGTCTAAATATTATTGAAATTAGCATGTTTCTGAATGAAAAAGACAAACATCGTAACGATTAAATGGATCTTAAATGAAAATTCCACGAATAAGGTAAAATAAATTGAAATATTGCTTGCACAGGGCTAAATTTCGCGTATTTTGGGGGATGGGGGTGACCTGTAATGAATTGTCATTTCTCTACATTTTCTCAATATTTTGCACCAAAATTCAGCAGAATCATTGTTAAATAGGTGTACCTTGAAAATGAATGCAAAATCATGGAATCAAACAAAAGTTTTTTCTTATAGGCTGATCACTACCAAATAGAATGTAAGCCTCCGCTGGTCAAGTAGTCCAAATATAAGTAGTACTAATCTTTTTTCCTTTCCTAGTGCATTTTCTCGAAAGCAACGTGCTTACTTTTACCCTACCGTGTTTCAGTATGTATCAATTTGCATTCTGTTTAAATCGGCATGTTCCTATCGCATGCTAGGTAAAAATCGCGGCGTAAGAATTTAATGTCTCGAAATGAGAATTTGAAAGAAGTGAAAAGTAGTACATTCAGCGGGTTGTATTTAACGAACTGTAGTTTTCTTATATAAAAGTTAACACCCCCTTTTCTTTTTGTTTCTCTAAAGTAGCGATCTAGTTCTTTATGGGAAAATAAGTCTCTGAAAATCTGATATGCTAGAAAATGTCGAAAAACCGTTATGAAGTAAGTGGATTTTATATGAAATAAAAAACAGCTGGATTTATTGATGTCCAGCCTTAAAATAAATGTCTTTTTGTACTCTACTCAAGTTCTTCCATGGTGGTGGCGTAGTTACCGTAACGCACGGGTTTCTATTTTGTAATGTTGTTGTGGTTACGCAGTTAAAATGGTCATAGAGCTACTGTACTTTACATTGGAAGTGTTGGTCATGGCTACAGGCTAAAAATACCAATATTTCAAATTACCTGTTACGGCAGGCACTAATTGACGCGTTGTCCTTTATTTGCTTCAAGGACCTAGATAGTGTTTTATCTTTGAGAACTGCAGTCATAACTTTTCTATATTTTAAATATTATTGCATTATCAATATGGCGATTTAATATGTTGCTACTATCAATTTTGTGTTGAATGACTACTTTTAATACACTTAACAATTAAGGAATCCAGTACTAAATTATATACAATATATATTTGTAGGTCAGATGGTCTTTTGGAGATCCATGCAAATGTATATATCAAAGTTTGCTGTCAGTGTTTCAAATGTGACCGTGCCGGAAAAGAAACTGTTTGAGTCAACTTTGTACCAGATTATTCGACCTTTATTAGAACCCCCTGATAGACGAAAACGACAGGTGACAGGGACTAGAATTAGACGGGAAGTTCGTGTCTTAACATTTACTGAAAGGAGAAGGTACTTCGCTGCCGTTAATGCCATGAAGTTTGATAGGGTATGTTTTCAACGTTTTATTTTTAGAGATTTTGCTTGACCAGTTCGACCACCCACCAACTCTATCCCTCGCCACCGTCCCAACACACACTTCTATGAAGATTTCGGTCCTTTGATTACTACTTTTTTTAATCGAAAGAAGTTTGGTATAGACCAAATCCAAAAATATCCAGGCTTATCCGCTAGGATACAAGTTCGTATTATGAATTATTATATGATAGAGAGAAATAATACGAACTAAATTACCGCAACAATACACCAGATAAATAACGACAAAGCGCCTAGCAGTATAAACAAGCGCGCACATGCCAACCAAACAGATAAATTTCGACGCTGTTTTTTATACACACCCGAATTGTACTACACAATGGTACTGGTTCAACATTTGCATTTACAATTAAAATCTCGGTTTTCATGTCTCACAAATCAGGAGTGATATTTTAGTACCTTTTTTCCGATTGGGACAAGAGAAGCTATAATTTCTCCCTCTGAAAGTTACCTGGATCTCGAGGATACACTGAATATATAGAGATAAATTACATTAAGGTATATAATTACTTTCATTAAAGTTTGAATTACGTGAGATCCGCTAGGATACAA
Organism: Mercenaria mercenaria; assembly: GCF_021730395.1. Classification (NCBI taxonomy): domain Eukaryota; kingdom Metazoa; phylum Mollusca; class Bivalvia; order Venerida; family Veneridae; genus Mercenaria; species Mercenaria mercenaria. Next base: position 9,752,367 of record NC_069372.1, read on the forward strand.
AAAATGAATGAATGAGTTGGGTTTTACGGCGAACCGACACAAAAAGGTCATATATCGCCGAGAAAAAGTTAAATGGATTACGTTAATTGTAAAGCATATATAAAACTATTAAAGTAAAAATGTATATACATATATAGTGTAAAACATTTGCAAGCATAAAAAAGTGTAAAAGTTGTGAATAAAAATCAAATAAGGTTCAGATTTTATGATATAAGCCTATTTGTTTCAAAAATTGTAAAATTTTGTCGGCAGGAATTTGCTCAAACAACTCTTTTAACGATTCAACATTATAGTTGCGCTATGGATCGAAGTCTACACAGTCGATTAAAACATGTTTAACAGTAAGCGTTGTTTGACATGGTACACATTCAGGTTGATTTTCATTGTTCAAAAGATACGAATGAGTCAACCGAGTATGACCTATTCGACAACGGGAAAGAACAACTTCCTCCCTGCGAACAGATCTGTTTCCTTGGTGCCATTCACCTAAAGTAGGTTTAATTTCACGAAGTTTTTTGAACGAAGCATTGTTCCATGAAGACTGCCATTTAGTTGAAATGTATTTGTTGATATTTGGCCTAAAATCAGTATATGGTAATTTCAATTTAGATTGTTGTAATGAAAGTGATTTCTTTGCTGCAGTATCAGCATCCTCATTTCCATGAATACCAACATGGCTAGGAATCCAACAGAATATGATGGACTTCTTAAATGATAGTTCATGAACCCTGAGAAGAATATTTTGAATGAAAGGATTTTCCGTATTTCGGTTGTGAATTGATTGTAATAAAGTGTAACTTCCGAAAACCGGACCTTCTGAAAAACGGAAACCTTTGAAAACCGCACGAAACTCAAGGTCCCATTTTTTCTGTTCTTATTTCTATGTATTTTTAACTTCTGAAAACCGGAACTCCCGAATTCTGAAAAGCGGACGATTTTTGAAGCACCGTTTATAATTTAATACTAAAATTGACTTCCGAAAACCGAACAGCAAAATATTTGCTGGATTAAAAGTGTCACCTGATAATCCAGAAACGCTGTCAATATCTTCTTTTGTTTATCTATTAGCGGCGCGTGTTTATTTTGACACGCTATATAATCACTATCATCATTTGATGCAAAAGTAAGGAAGTAATTAGCGATTATTTTCATTTGTAATTAATTTATGAAATTAATGATGAATTAAATATCTTACGTGTTACAAACTTTCTTCATGTTTGAACGAAAGAAAGATATGTGTTTTAAATGATTTAGTTACATCGATTAAACAATGCATTATCAACATTAATTAAAATTTAATGTTGACAACTCAGGACTCCAAAAAATGGTAAATGTAAGTGGAAAATGTTTGCGTAAATGCTATTATTAAGGTTATGTTGTTTCTTTTTATATCTGTTATTTATGTTTTTATATTTGTTATTATGTATTTGTTATTCTTAATGTTTGTAATTCATCATTAATTAATTCATTTCTTTATGTGAAATTGTAAAATTATGAAGGATAATAATCTCCTTCATCCGATGTGTAAGAAAACATAACTGTTGTGCACCACGTCCACTTTGCCTACAAACTTTCAAACTTCTGAATTCCGGAAACTTCCAAAAACCGAACTTTTAGGCTGGTCCGGAGGTCGTTCGGTTTTCGGAAGTTACACTGTACTGAAAATGAATCGGAAAAGATGATAAACTTTTCTTCATTATATTCTGAAATAAAATTAAGGGCCAAATCAATAGGTTTTGCCTCAGCTGAAAAAATTGAAGCGTTATTTGGCAAACGTAATTTTGATTGATGTAGGTAGCTAAAGGCGGCACATCCAACCCTTGAATCATCTTTGGAACCATCTGTATAAATTGGAAAATGATCTTTGTAAGTCGATTTGATTTCGTTATATTTGGACTTGAATATTTCGGGGTTTGTTTCAGACTTTTTCAAGGCAGTTTTCATATCAAAAAGAACTGTTGGAGAATTAAGAGTCCATGGTGGTGTATTCAGAACTAAATTTTCTTTTATACTATCGAAGTCAAAATCAGTTTCCTTCATAGTATTGTTGATTAGAAATCCAAAAGGTTTAATTTGTTTTGGTTTTCTGTCATACGAATCTTGGTACTTGGGTTTAAATATGATTTTATGAGCAGGATTTGATTTATTGGCAGCTACCCTCAGAGCATATTGCAATGACAGTTTTTCACGTCTGTAAAGGGAGGGTTCGTTTGCTTCAACATACAAACTTTCAACTGGCGAAGTTCTAAATGCGCCAAGAGCAATACGAAGACCTTGGTTATGGATAGTATCCAACTTTTGTAAATACGATTTTCTAGCTGAACCATAAACTACACAACCGTAATCTAGCTTGGATCTAATCAAAGCTCTATAAAGTTTTAACAAAACCTTGCGATCTGCTCCCCAATCAATATTTGAAATTACCTTTAAAAGATTCAATGATTTCAAACATTTGGCTTTCAAGTGGTATGTGGTGGTATAAAAGAAAGCTTTTTATAAAAAATAACACCAAGAAATTTTGCTTCGTCAACAACAGCTATTTTTGTACCATTTAGAAAAAGCTCAGGGTCAAAATGTTGTTTCCGTAATTGACAAAAGTGGACACACTGAGTTTTTGATTGGGAAAATTTAAAACCATTTTCCATGGCCCAAGTTTGAACTTTATTCAAACACTGCTGTAATTGGCGTTCAATTGTACGCATATTTTTTTAATGATAACATATCAAAAAATCATCGACATATAATGAACAATCTGTCCCTGGTAACAAATATTTCACTATATTGTTAATTTTGATGCTAAAAAGTGTAATAGATAAAATAGAACCTTGTGGAAATGAGTCAGACAGGGTAGAACCAACACGTACTTTAAAATAGATACAAGTTCGTATTATATTGTTTACATAATAAAAAGATTTGATCAGAACTAAATCACCACCACAATATACCAAACCACAATTACGGCAAAGAGCCTAGCAGTACAAACCCCGTGCCATATGATTTAAAGATATGCAATGGTTATTTTTCACTAATATATTATAATATTAGTAAAAAAGAAGACAACTCTAAAGTTTGCAACACGTGTCGTATTAAAATATTTCTTCAGGCAGTCGTGCAATGTATGTTAACATTTGTATAATGTCATGACGTCATATAACATGACATAACGTCCAAGTAGAACATTACGTTTGGCGCGTTATTTGAATTGTATATATTGTCCAGCAAAACAGCATTAGAAGCAATAGTTTTAAGAACAATATTTAAGAAATTAAGTTTACATATTTTAAGTACTATTACTATTACAGAAACATAAATAATAAATATATATAATAATGTAATTAAATGTTTAATTGATAAGAATAGTTAAAAAGTGTGCATAAAAGTATGTCCACAACAACTAGATATTGTGTCCACAGGTAACGGATGCCTCCATATTCTGTGCCAGTCTCTTTAAAGCAAAAATTATCAAAATATTCATAGAAAAAAATCCTTCCTTTATGGTCATCTGCACCTCAGGCTTGATCATCTGTGAAAGTTGGAATCAAATCAGGCTCATAGTGTGGGAGGTGTTGGACATACAAGAGTTTTTCTATATTCAATATAGCAGAATTATTGAACGGGCCACAACTGCAGTAAAAATAGTCACAGAAAAGATTCCTTCCTTTATTATCCAGAATTAGGTATAAGCAGTTTCAGTAGTGTAAGCACACTAGATACTGCGTCTTCTACCCGATTTAAGTGAATTCCGATCTGTATGACATTTTAAACTGACATATACATCATCCCTGCCTAAAAGGCAGCAATAACAACATTCTTAGTTTTTACACCAGTTATTATGGATGCTCTTGTGAAGTTTGGGGGCTTCAGGTCCAAGCGTTCTCAAATTACTGTTTGGAACCGTTGTCAAATCAAGGCTGAGCTAGACCTTCAGCAAACTCTCCCCGCAAGTCAGTTAAGAATCACCTACTGAACACAAGAAATTATTTCATGATGTTTGAATGTATTAAACTTAAACGATCCGCAATGTTTGAGGACATTTTTTTCAGTTTTGTAGTTTTGTCACATTGGCCTTTGACCGTCTAAGCTAAATACAGTATACTTATTTATTCAACACAGGCAATCATTCCATAGTTTTCCGGTTGTAGGCCTGATTATTCTTAAGTTATTTTGAGGAACAGTTTTCACTCCAACAAGCACTTTGACCTTGACATCTGACCTACTGACACCAAAACAATAGGAAAAATATTCTGACCACATTCAACGAAGTTTGAAGCCTGCAGACGTACGAGTTCCTTACATGTATACAGAGCGAAATCTGTCTTAATACTAAAAATGGAATATTAAAATCATTATGTTCCAGAACTATGTTAGACTGGCTATAACAAAATATCTTACCATCGTTAAATAAAGTTATCAAGATTTATCAAAATTATGTTGGAGTTTGATGCACGAGTCGTCAAACAATAGCGAATGTATATACAGCAGCAGTTACTATTCAAAGGAAAGGTAGAGCTATTGCATTCGCCCAGTCGTCGGCGTCGGCGTCTGAGTTCACGTCCCACTTTGGGTAAGTCTTTGTATATAAACTGATATCTTAGTAACTACTTGTCCGAATGGATTGAATCTTATCAGTCACTGAGATAATCTGACAAATAACGCACAGGTGCCACAACTTCAGTTTGCATTTTTGGTTTTTTTACATTTTTGGTTATATTTAGCAAAGATTTACACACTTGTTTACCTGATGATCTGACTTGCAATGTGGAGGTTAATAACTCTATTTTTCAGTTTTATAATTATTTCCCCTTTTCGACATAGCAACTTCAAGTTACAATGTTATCCAGGTACGTACTAGTGGGACATGATTGAAACTTCACATTCATATCCACTATAATGATTTGACCTATACTGCACAGGTTCCATAAGTCATTTTTGGCAGTGTTTTATTAAAGTTGATTAATCAGATTGTGATCAAGTAATGAATTTGGTCGAAAGTTTAACAACTGATCATTTACACTAATTAGTGTTCACTGATTGTTAAATGCATGTTTAAATTTCAATGGAGATAATATGAGAATACGATTTTCCTGTCCAGGTTGCCGGTCCAAAATATATTAATTCTAGCGTATGTTTAAATCTGATTAACATATATTTCCTAAAAAAAAACATTTGAATATGAGTACTATTGTAATAAATTTGCCAAATATTTACATTGAGAAATATATATTCAGTCGAAATTCATTTGAAAAATATTCTTACCTCTATTACTTATCTTTGGTGTGCAACCAGGATAGATTAGAAATATATTAATTCCAAAGCAATACCCTTTTAAAACTTGCCATTTGGCTCAGATTGTTGAATTATCCCAATATCTAACAAATGCTACTGTATAATTAGAAATTTCATGAATCAATATTAAATCATACATTTATAGTATTGAAACTAAAACTGAAACTGAATAATTTGATTAAACGCCTATTTTTATACAATGATATATTCAATGGCGTTGTACATAATAATAATTTTAACAATATTAATAATGACAATAATAACAGCCATATTGTAACAAACAGTCATGACCGCACCCCTCCCCTGAAGGTCATTTTACCCTTATTGCAAATACCAGTAATTAAAGCATTACATTGTACGTCCAGATGAGCTGCATATAGAGGTTCAAACCTCCCGGTTAATGGCGCCATCATATACTATTTAAGATAGAAATACTACACACTACCCTACCTTACCAACAAGTGCGTTCAATTAAACAAACCTTGGAAATATAAATATTGGTATGTAAAACCTTTTACAAAAATGTAAGAACAATCACCTGCTGTTTTCGCATAATAAACAGTAATCAAAAAAATTAAAACAATGCCGCGAAATCTTTGAAATACAGTGTCTAAAGATTATTTTTTTAATGTGTCAAGTGATTTACTTTTGCGTAGTTCTAACGGCAGTTTGCTTCAAAGTTTTAGACCAATAGTACGAAAACTATCATTGAATGCTTTGCACTTGTTGTATGGAACAACATAACTGCATTCAGAATTTCAGATCTCAAACCTTGTCCGCTAGGAATATACTCGGTAAGCAATTTTGTTAAATACAGAGGTGCTCTGCCAGTATGACAGCTATACATGAAAGAAAGTATCTTGAACTCAATTCTTGCTTTCACCAGCAACCAGTGTAAGTGATACAATGCTTGTTTAGAACTGTCAAATTTCCTCCTGTTAAGGATAAGTTTTGCGCTCATGTTTTTAATACGTTGCATTTTGCGCACTTCACCTTATAGTGATCTTACTCTGTGAAATAAGTCATGAATCTCCAGCAGAATGATCCAAAACAAAAATGTTAAAAAATGTTGCTTAAATATACACACAGAAAGCAAAGAATGTGCTTTTCTACACCAGAGATGTATATATTTATTGAATTATCAAAGTCTCCTTTTAATTTATCATCTGATATACCATGGATCAGAACTTGGCATGAATGTAACCAGCAGACGTGGTAAATCAAACGATAAACCACAGAAATATCGTTCTAACATTTTATTAAAACGGATGCCATTCTTCAAACCATTGTTTAACGAAGTGTATACCACGTTTGATTAATTGCTACAGGAGGAAAATATGTTTTAATTTAAGATTAATATATCGATTAAACTACGATATAGTGTTTCTACACTATGGATGAATATACGAATGTTTCATACACTAAAACACAATGTATAAATTAAACAGTAACTTACGTGTTTTTCTACAACAGAGATTAAATCCAAGTGTGTATGACTTTCTGGCGAGGCTACATACAGGGTCACATGTCGGCATGGCTCATATGGGTCCGGCGTTTCCATCTTGGCATCGACTGTACCTCTACATGTAAGGAACAGACATTTGTCTATAGTTATTTCGGCACCAACTGCTCCCGGCCTCATCGGAAAATTACATTCATAGAATAACATCGAAAATAACGGGGACATATACTTTGACTATGAAATGAACACATTTTGAAAATGCAGACCCCTGTATTGTTTTTCAGGACACTTACTCCTTTGTTTTGTCCGTTTTCTTCTATAATCTATTCAAATAACACACGAAGAGCTGGTTGCTTTACCAAGATGCCAGCCAGTGTCTTGAATGATGCATGCAGAAAGGATCTTCTGAGATTGCCTTTACAATAAAAGCCGTACACGGACCGTGTCAGTATGAAATGTAACTTTGCAAAAATATTTTTGGATTATTTTTTTTTATTTTTCCTTTTTTGAAATGTTTTAGTATCTTATTATTTTTCGATGGACAGACTTCTGGATAAGGTAAGAACTATCTTACAATAATATAATACAAATACTTATATAAAATCCCAAGTAAGGCAGCGATTGGCCTGATATAACTAGACGTGGTACTGGAACGCAGTGGTGCCGAAATGACTTAGACTGTTTTAACTTTTGTTAAATCATATTCTGTCTCAGAATTATGTTTATCGAACAGTCAAACCCTTGCATTATTTAGAGTCCGTTGTACCACGATTCAGAATTCAGAACTACGGCATCGTTAGCCAGAGTGCATAATAGATATCCAAACATCTGAATGATAAATCATACAATAAACATAAGCTGTATAATTTCATTGAAATACCAGTAAAATGAATTTCTTTTATCCGAATGTAATTATCCAGACTTCATACTGCAATTTGATGTCATAATTGACGTCACAGTATTTTCTCACTGGACGGTGCTCTAATATTTATTTTTGTTGATTCACATTTTCAGTTTAATTAAACGACAAATCATATTAAAACGTTTTATCTTTATATTGTCTTTGGTTTTATCATAATCATTATTTTTGAAATAGTATCATGGACTTTTATCACTATAATCTTACTGGCAATTAACTACAGATAACGGCGGAAGAAAATAAATTATAGTGAGTAGGTTACAGGAAAAAGATGTTTCCTTTTGTGCAGAAAGCACCAAACTTTTATGTAACTATTTTGAAGTATGCTGAATCAAAAAAAAGGAGGAGACATGCTATTCGCTAACTTTAATTAGCTTAAAATGAGGCCCCAAAAAGGGACCTATATTTTATTTATTTTAATCATATATATTTTTTAAGTAATGTCCAAAAGGTTAATTTATAACCAAGATAAGTAACTATTATTGACATAATATTAATTTAGTTACATTTTATACACATTTAATATATAGGACACTGACAAATGACACAGATGAGGCCCTAAAAGGGGGGGGGGAAATTGTTTAAAAACTTCATTTACAGGATGACTTTATTTTTAAGTGTGAATATTACATCACTCAGGTAAACAAAACTAATTTTAGTATTTAATTATATCAAAATATTATTTAAACATTCTTTACATTTTGAGGTTCATTAAAGGTATTTTATAAAACAAGTTCACATATAGATACATACTGTAATTCATATAATCAACTTTACAGTACTTATACTTTTAATCGAAATTGCCTTTTTACAATTTGGTACTCATATAGGTATTAAACATTATGACGTCACGACCTAATGCACGAGATTGCACGGGTAAATGGCTAAAATTTGATTACAGATAATAAAATACATGCTTTCTCTTGTGAACACCAAGTATTTCATTTATGAAAAAGGGAATCTTGTGTTCATTGCACTTCAGCTGTTCAATTAATGAAAGATTTATATTTTTAGAGCGCATAGAAAAAAAAATATATGTCTATTTCTTCCCTTGCGAGCATGTGTTAATGTAACACTTTGACGTTTTCTTATTACAGATTCGAATCCATTTTGCGGCTATGGTATGATTCTACTGTCACAGTTCCTTTCTGGGCATCAGTCTTTGACAATGAAATGCTTGACCCCACTCGGTCAGTTCTTTTCAGTAATGAGTTCTTCGGCAACGGGTATGGTATTGTGCAAACAGGGCCTTTCGGAAACTGGACCGGTCCACCAATCAGAAGAAATATTGGAGGCACTCGACTTATGTCAAACACTGTAGTAGAGAGAATATTAAGTCGAAGAAGGAATTCCGAAATACTTGCACCAACTGCCCTTCCTGCTTTCGACTTAGAAGCTGAACACGGTTTTCCCCATGTCTACGTTGGGGGAAACATGAATAATCTTAATAATGCTCCATTTGATCCCCTGTTCTTTAGCCATCATGCATACATAGACTACATATGGGAACTGTTTAGAAAACAACAACGCGAACAAATTCCTCCAATAAACCCAGAAACTGACTATCCTTTCGATGTAAATGATCCCCGTTTCCGTCCATCTCACAATCCAAATGCTAATGCAGGATTTGTATCAGTCGACACCGTCGCAGTTCTTGGCATACAGTTAGCTGCTCTCACACAACGGGTAGGGTATAGCAACGCGTTTTTCAATCTGGTGCAGTATATAGACGCACCTGTATGTCCAAACTGTGACAACTCTCCTTTTCTGTACTGCGAACCTAGCATAGCTCGATGTGTTTCAAGAGATGTCGACGCAATAATAGGATTATCTGGCAATAACACCGCTCAAACGACAACGCAGTTGCCTACAGCAATCCCTCAAACTACTGAAGTTAACACACAGGCGACACAACAGACGGCAACAGGGAGTGCAGCGACTACTAACCCTAGCGTCACATCAACCCTGTACCCACAAACTAACACCGGGGGTAATTTTACCGAAGGAATGACGGCGACAGAGAGTGCAGCGACTACTAACCCTAGCGTCACATCAACCCCGTACCCACAAACTAACACCGGGGGTAATTTTACCGAAGGAATGACGGCGACAGAGAGTGCAGTGACTACTAACCCTAGCGTCACATCAAACCCGTACACAAAACTAAACAGTTGGAGAAGTTATACCCAGGTAACGATTGATACAGCGACTACAACCCCTGGCGTCACATCAATCCCGTACCCACAAACGAACATAGGGGGTAGTTGCAAGAGACAGCCATTTATACATGACGTTGATACTAAACAGATGGGACGTTCGAATGACTGGGCCTATATTCCGGTGAATGTTGTCTCAAAGAGACCACCTTCTATGACAGGCTATATGGAGTATTCGCTGTACAAGACACAAACCAAATGGACAAATCAAACCACTCTCGGGTATAAATATGAATTTATACAAGCAGGCCAGCAGTACCAGTACGAAGGATGTAGCAAGAGGCAAGATGTTGTGGGTAAAATTGACGTCATTTCCTGGGGTCTTAATTATGACGGATATGCGCAAGAATATGTAATTGTCGACAACAGATATGGTGTGTCGCAGGCTAATGGGTATTTGCCCGTTAAAAGGCCGTCTGCTAACAATCCTTCAGAATTTATAACCGTCGCGTACGATTCTTGTGGAAGGGTATGCAAACCCTATAGCAATGATAAGAATAACGGTAATATCAATGGTCATTTTGGCGGTGGTTTCAGAGTATCTATTGACAGTCCTAAGCAGTACTCAAATTCCTATGAAGAGGCGATGCTAGGAATGTGGGAGGTTACCTCACCCTCTTTCAGCCCAGTCATAGATTACGGATATATACCAATAACATTCTACTGCGGATACACTGAGGAATGGATATGGGACAAACCGCCATCGCAAACACAGCCACCGCAAACGAAAACACAACCACCGCAAACGAAAACACAACCACCGCAAACACAACCACCACCAACACCACCAGCTTTCTACTACCAGACTCCTACAAATGATAGACCCGTGGTTGTAGTTCCGAAACAGCAAGCGTCTAATGGAGGCTCTACGAGACAATGTAAGTACATTGTAAGAATATGAATAAAGTCGAGGCTTTTACTTGAAAGAAGTTGTATGTCCATTTTACGCAGCCTTTAACGTAAAAAGTGTAAAGATTTTGACGAACCGCCCGATCTGACCACATCTGTAGATAGATATTTCAGATATCATCAAGCGCTCTTTGCATACATATAAATCGAGTTGCTGCAAAGAACCAAATGTCCTTTAATGCTGGGATAAAGTGCAGTTCTTTATCTTTGACTGCTGATTAATAGTTTGCCAAACATTTCAGTGTGACCGTTGGTGGATGGGTTTGGGACGAACCTTTAAGCAGTTTTGTTGGCCTCCACTACGTTATTTTGGTGGAGTGCTCCAATTATACTATAACATATCTGATGGAAACTCTTTTAAATTAGGTAGTTTTGTACCATAGACGCTTTTTCTATAGTTTTGCTATAATTCTAAATACGTAAGTACAGTGCATATTGATTTATTATACTAATGAAAGTTTTATACGCGTTAGTATGGGTAACCGTTAATGTAGCTGAAAATACAGAATAGACAGACGTATTTTGCATGAAAACATCTATCTGTCACGTGAAGTTGTGAAGCAAAAACATTAATTCAGGCGGGGTTGGGGTTTAATTGTCTGTTTGTGATATTGCATATAGTATTATCAGAGTTCACGTGGTAGTTAAAAGAAGGTCACAAGGTTTAGGTGGGTCTGTCGCAAAAGTAAGATGCACCACAGAATAACTATATTCTATTGTATGATGGTACTTATACAGGATTTGTATGGGGAAAAAAGAGAAATACAAGTATCTACTAACCAATTGACAGTTAGCCTATCTTGAAAATATACTGACATTATTGAAGTGTGCAGACAAAGTTGTGTGAATACATTAATTTAGGGAGGGCCTAAATTTTCCACTTGTCATCGTGTAATATAGCTCTTTTATACCAGTATTGACAGAATGATTTTCACGGAGTTCATGTTTGAGAAATAAGTAGGTCACTAGGTTGTGGCAGGTCTTCAACACGGTAATTATATAGTTTTAAGCCCTGCTCTGCGTCTATTCAAATTCTTTTGTGTGTATGCAACCCATGATTACAATAGGTAACAGTTAACGACCATGTGCCACACTTAAGCATGCAAAAACACAGGTATTTCATATAGAATTTTATATAAAATAGACTATTTTGACAGGTGTCATTGTTCACAGTCACGATTTTCATGCCTTTTCAGTGACAATTCAAGGTTAAAAGATAGGACGGGAGCAGGGCTTTAAACATGTGTATCTTTATATAGATCTTGGAAGATAACAGGATACTTGTGTTCGTAACAAGATACAAAAAAAAAAACAAATAACAAAAAAGTAGGGCGACATAAATTAAGTGACAACATTACCTTTAAATTTAAAATGCTTTCTAGATGTGCTATTAATCTGAAAGTCAAATTACGGAATACATATGAGCCGCGCCATGAGAAAACCAACATAGTGGCTTTGCGACCAGCATCCGCGCAGTCTGGTCAGGATCCATGCTGTTCGCTTTCAAAGCATATTGCAATTAGAGAAACCGTTGGCGAACAGCATGGATCCTGACCAGACTGGGCGGATGCGCAGGCTGGTCTGGATCCATGCTTGTCGCAATGCCACTATGTTGGTTTTCTCATGGCACGGCTCATATATCAACACATTGAATAATTCGGTTGTATACGCAATATGTTTGACAACGAAAATACCAATAATCGAATAAGAATATGGATTTTATTAAGCATAAAACATTAAGCACAATCAAGATTTGAAAGATGATTTAAGGTATTACCCATGTAATAGTGTTCCTCCTTTTGAAGAGTATTCAATTCCTGCAATAACCCTACTTTGACTTAAATTGTTCAGAGGGCATAGATCCAAACCTCAATGGGACCAAGTTTTTTTCCTTATACTCCTTTTTTTCTAGTAAGATTTTACTTGTGTTCAAAACTTATTATTGATTTATTGTACTTAATTACCTATGAAACAGAAGGGGTGGAGTTAGACATCTTTAAAATACTGAATTACATGAGGTAAAAGTTCTCTATTTTTGCCTTTACTCTTTTGATTGCACATTGTGAAAGAAATGTAGATAGGTTTTACTTCTGCTTAAGGTTATTTTTGGATGAAGTGAGCAAAATTTAAAACAGTCCCACAGGACTCGACCTTATTTTTCAATGTTGGAGTCAGAATTCTGTTTCATAAAATCCTTACCATAGAAAAACAAATGATATTCACAGTTTTATTTTGTGTTTTATAATTGTTTACCAATAGTTTGACGTTTTTATCAAAATATTTATAGTATAATGACATATCTGCAAACGTTTTTGACAGTGGTCATCATTTTGACGTTTTTCTCTACTTGAGCTTGAGGGAATATCATGAATTATACATAAATTATATAAAAAAAAAAAACGGCACGATAAAAGTTGTTTAAATTTTGCATACAAGTCTCTTACCTGATACAGTATATTACTGTACCATTGTTTTGAACATATGAAATATTCACAATAAGGTGTGTCATATCTTCAGATATATTGTTTCCATTGTTCAAATGACATATCAATTGTTCTTACATTAAATGTATAAATTAATTACATGAAATTTGCGAGACAAACAGTAGAAGTTTTATTACGAAAACTAATAAATATGTCTACTTTAGACACGTGAATTAAAACATGAAAGCTTGCACTATTCTCTTGTATTCATTAATTTAAATTACGCTTAACAATTGTTCTAAAGCAACTCTGCATACATTGCCCAGTGACAATACAATTTTGAATCTAGTGTCAGTTTTGAAAATGACAGGCCAAGTCTCGTTGATTTAAATTTATAGCCTATATCTGTTTCAAAATAGTTTGCATAAATTTACAGTCCATTATTTTTTCTTTGTTGTGCTTACGTTGTCCTCAACAAAATTTATATAAAAAGTACACAATAGTTTTTACAAATATATATTTTCTTACTAAAATACATATACGATGAATAAAATATTGTAAATTCATCATTTGAACATGTATTATATTTGAGAAACAACCTCCCTCAACATTCACTCACTCTCAGGAGTTGAAACGACTGTTATTCACATTTTTTTGAATACATACAAAATGACTTGACCATTCGGCAATTAATTTTGATTCAGGAATATAGCACTAACTAGGGTGTAGTTTTGTTGACAACACACTTGTCTTTCAAATGAAGCTATCAGATGTAAGAGAAATTATCGCATTTAATGCTTTTCATTAAGTATTTGATACCACCCCCAACCTCAGAAATGGACAAAGTGTTTCTCGTATTCCCGTGGATTTAGATTTGTCTCTTCCTCATTAACAACTTGTATTATTTAAAAAAGTTAAATCATCATGTTGCTACAAGAAATATATTCTATAGAAAATAGATCGGGAAATATCACAATCAACAGAATAAGGCAGGCTTTTCTGGAAAATTCAGTAAAATGGCAACATTTTCATTCATTTGTATTCAAATCACTCGAAATTTTCAGTGTTAGTTTTGTCCCAAGGCATAAAAAACACGAGAATATGAGAAATCCTGAGAATACGAGAAATGGGTATACAGTTTGACAATTTGTACGTTATTACACTTTGTTCACCACAATGACATTGTTCTTGGTGCTGACCACTTTTTGCTTAAACCATTGCAAGTCATAAAGTAGATTTTTGTAAACGTGTTTGTTTTATTACAATAAGTGACTTTTCATACTGACATTGTTTTTTATAATCCTCTTCAATGTGCACGTTTAAATACTGGATCAACCACACTAATGGGTAAGTCACCAATATCAGGTTGAACGAATATTTTTTGTAACAACTGAGGTATAGCTATATAACGGTAAGTGAGATAATACATACTGGTTCTTTTATAAAGGTCGCCGACGTAAAACACATCGAGTTTGTTAACGGCCGGCGAGATAACACATACATGTACTGACTTTTATAACGGTCGGCGAGGTAATGCATATTGATTTTCATAACAGTCGGCGAATTAATACATACTCGTTTTTATAACAAGGTCAGCGAGATAATACATATTGATATTCGTAACAGTCGGCGAAATAATACATATTAATTTTATAACACGGTCGGCGAGATTATACATATTGATCTGTCATAACGGCCAGCGAGAAAATACATACTGATTTTTATAATGGTCGGCCGAGATAATACATATTGATTTTTATAACACGGTCGGCGAGATTATACATATTGATCTGTCATAACGGCCAGCGAGATAATACATATTGATTTTTATAAAGCTCTGTTAGATAATAGACGTTTATTTTTAATAACGCTCTTTTTTCAGCATGTGTTGTGGCAACGGACTGCACTATAGATGTACCCTGTAGGAATTGTGCGGACTTTGACTATGAATATTGCAGAGGCCAGAAGAAGATAGCAGTATGCATCTACGGACAATTTTCCGTGACGGCTACAACTAACGCGCATTTAAAACACTTCTATAGCACTTATTGAAGCATGTTTTAAAGAAATGGTTACAGGTTCTTGTAACAATATTAAATTTCAAGTACATTTTTGAAAGTTGTTTAATAATTCAAACATTACATAAATATAGACCAGTTTTAAAATTTCACTACATGAGTAAACTTCTTATAATTTGTAACTCGCCTATATGTCGGCTAAATTGTGATACGCTTGAAAGGCATAAACTCTCTTTTCAAACTTAACACATTTTGATAGTAAAATGTGGTATATCATTTCAGAATAACCAATATTCGACATGATTTATTAATCCTTATCAGAGACTTGAAAAATTTTTTTTGCTGGGTTTAACGTCTCACCGACACACTGATCATTTGGCGATTTTCCAATGGTGGAGGAAGACCCCAGTTGCCCCTCCTTGTGTTATTTCTTCACGGGTGGGCACCTGGGTAAAACCACCGACCTTCCATAAGCCAGCTGGATGGCTTCCTCACGTGAAGAATTCAACGCCACGAGTTAGGCTTGAACCCACATCGATGAGGGACAAATGATTTTAAGTCAGCGCCCTTAACCACTCGGCCAATGATGCACCTTTAAAAAATTGTATAGCTGGGCTTTGCTTGTTACTAGTGCAGTCTTGAAGCAAACTTAGTGCATTGGTCAATAAATAATCAATGCAGTAGATGAAAGATGGTTTAGGTATGATAGTCTAAAATAAATAATCATCATTTTCCAATAATATTCCAATATGAACTAGAAAATCATTTTTGAAAGGAAATAAAACTTTGCTTAAGGTATAGAATAACACTTTTGGTTCATCTTTTTTATCATATTAAGGCTTAACTGATCTCAAAACAGTTAACACACAACAGTCATTGAAATAATTGTATTCACTTATATGTGAACTGACAGACGGTTTTACCCCGTTAACACTATAAAGTTAACAAAACTGAAACAAATCATTCTTCAAACTACCTTGACACTGTTATCTCAAGCAGCGAATACTAGCAGTTGTGTGAATAAGTTTGAGTAAGAAAATTCTGGGTTCCGGGTATCCCTAGCTGTAAATCTTGTTGAACAAGCCATTCGAGCCCACCCGCTTAGCTGAATAGGGAGAGTGCAGATCTACGGATCGCGAGTACTATCCCTTGGCGGGGTTATGTTCTCCGCAACGATTTGATAATAGACATTTTGTCTAAAATCATTCTTCCACCACTTTTGATTAATGTAGGGAAGTTGGCAATTACTAATTACTTGCGGAGAACAGTACTGGTACATAATAAAGGAACACTGGTAAGGCTAGCTGCCCGCCGTTACATAAACTGAAATACTGTTGAAAAACGATGTTAAACCAAAACAAACAAACAAAACATAGACCTTTGATCAAATTTTGTATTATCTGTTTAGAGATTTCGAAGACCTTTGTTTGGAAAAATATAGACTTATCTTTTGTCTATATATATGAAATAGATCTTCTTAAAATATAGCGAATAAAATTTCATAAAGGTTTTATACGGCAACTTAACGCAAATGAAAGATTCATCCTATTTAAGTGTTCCATTGATGAGAAGCGATACACCTTCCATTTTCATACCAGTCAAACTTTGAAGTAACGTCACTTATTTTCCAGTGTTACTGTGCCGACTACCTTTTTTAAAGATTTTTTCTACTATCTAACAAAGATTATCTAACAGCAGTAGTCAAAAGTGAAAAGAGTTATATTATGCGCTTTTATGTTTCTGATATAAGGAATGCGCCTTTTATGCTTTTGATATAAGGAATATGGATCGATAGATCATGTCAAATTTCGGTCATTTTGTAATAATCAAAAACATTTAATACATGCAAAGTATCGTTTCTTTTGCAAATGTAATAAAAAATATTTTTCAATGCAATCATAATTTAACTGACTTAGAGAGATGAATAAATATCAGCCATTTACGTAGTCAAATTTTGAAGCGGACCTGTATACTGATATATGTTTTGCCTCTCATAAGATTCCTTCATTTTCAATGGATAAACGGTGGTCACGTGGTGACCCCCTATATTTCTGTGGAAGGTCAGTGAAATTTTATGTCGTTCTAGGCTAAAAATATAAAACAACTAGATGCTTTTGTAGAAAAGCGCATGTCTCCCTAATGCATAGTCATATAGGCAAGAAGTCAATAGGGGACAGCAGCAAAAGTCAAAGAGACACTGATGGTTTGCTGCAATAGGGATCATCTACTTGGTATGTCAAATCATCCCACTAAGTTTCAACATTCTGGGCCTAGTGGTTCTCAAGTTATGTATTGGAAATGGTTTTCCATTTTCAATTCCCTGTGACTTTGACCTTTGATCGAGTGGACCCAAAATCAGTATGGATCATCTACTCTGCATATCAAATCATCCTATTATGTTCCATATTCTGTGTCAAGTGGTTGACCCCAGATGACCCATATTCGTTCTTCACCTAGATTACATCAAGGCAATCATTCTGACCAAATTTCATGAAGACCAATTAAAAATACAGCCTCTATTGCATACACAAGTTTTTCCTTTGATCTGATCTAGTGACCTAGGTTTTGACCCCAAGATGACCCACTTTCAAACATGGCCTAGATTTCATCAAGGTCATTATTCTGACAATATTTCATGAAGATAAATCTAAAAATACAGCCTCTATTGCATACACGTTTTTCTTTGATTTGACCTAGTGAACTAGTTTTTGAAACGAGATAGCTTATATTCAAGCTTGACCTAGATTTTATCAAGGCAATCATTCCGACATAATTTTATGAAGATCAGTTGAAAATTACAGCCTCTATCGCATACACAATGTTTTTCTTTGATTTGACCTAATGATCTAGTTTTTGACCCCGGACGACCCACATTCATTCATGGCCTAGATTTCATCAAGGCAATCATTTTGACCAAATTTCATAAAAATCAACTGAAAAATACAGCCTCTATCGTATACACAAGCTAAATGTTGACAGACGACAGACAGACAGACGACGGACGCCGGACAATTGAGCAATCACTAAAACTCACCTGAGCATTGCTCAAGTGAGCTAACAATACCGTGAATACGGATCATCTGCTCTGTACGTCTTATCATCCTATGAAAATTGAAGGTTCTAGATCAAACAGTTCTCAAGTAATTCACTGGAAATCGATTTCCATATTCTGTCCACTGCGACCTTGGCCTTTAATAGAGTGACCCCAAAATCTACAGGGATCATCTGCTCTGCATGTCCAATCATTCTATGACGTTTTAACATTCTGGGTTAAGAGGTTCTCAAGTTACTGAGCGGAAAAGGTTTTTTAGGTTCAGGCCCCTGTCACTTCGACTTTTAAAAGAGTGACCCCACAATCAGTAGGGGTCATATACTCTGCATGTCCAATCATCCTATAAAGTTTCAACATTCTGGATCAAGTGGTTCTCAAGTTATTGACCGGAAATGGTTTTCCATGTTCATGCCCCTGTGACCTTGTGACCTTGACATATAATAGAATGACCCCAAAATCGATAGGGGTCATCTCTTTCGCATGTCCAATCATCCTACATGTCAAATGGTTTATCGCGGCCAGGAATTTGTACAAACCGGACAGAAGTTGCGAAATTGTCATTTGTGCAGGAATGAAGCGTTTACCATAATGTCCAGTACTGGACAGGTATAGTGACCATGCACGGACACAGCCAATTTTATCAGAGGGGGTCCGATCCCCTGCCCCCACCCCCCCTGGAAATTTTGCAATTTGGCACTTCAATTTTTGCATTCTGGGACAGTTTTATGGACTAACCTGTTAAATTTGCGAAACAAGCTTTCTTGAAGGTAAAATTCTTAGTTTCTTTTAGATAAATAATATGAATTATGTCGGGGTCGTATGTAGCAGCAGCCGCATATACTTTACATGCAGTCCTAATGTTGCCTTTTTCGAAAAACATTTTCTTTCCTTCTTGTCTTCTTTCCTTTTTTAAAGTTTTTCCAGAGGGGGTCCGGACCCCCGGTCCCTACCCCCCATCTGGATCCGCGCATGGTGACATATCATGCTTTCTGTTTATGCAGGTAAACTTGTGTTTGGTTAAATTTCAACAGAGCACAATTGTCTGAACAGTGTACAAACTCATTACTGTTTTTTCAGGCAAGGGTGGAAAAAAAGTGGTAGACAATGAAAGCAGTAACATTTTTATTAAAAAAAAAATAAAAAAATGAGACAAACATTTCCAACATCTTTGGACGGTTCAAAATTCCCATGTTAAACATACGATAAAGCCCGAAACGCGTGAAAATGTTCCGAATGTAAGTCGGGTGAAGTAAGCGCTCTATGTAGATTATGCGTCTAGATTGATTAAACTGGGCGAGTCTACTTACTTATTACTTGAGGATGAAAAATAACGTGTTTTTTAAATGTTGCTCTTAAACAAGGGTGGCGGTTGAACTACTAAAAGTACAACAACAGTTGATTCACAACAAATCGTACGGTATGTTTTATAATCAGTAGAAGCTAGTCGTATTTACGCTTATGAGACCTGTTTCACCCATAAGTAAAGAATTGACAGGTCCATCATGAAATATTTTCCCCATCGTGCAAATGCTTTTCCTATTCAATATGATCGCGGCCTCAATTAAGTTTCAACATTCTGGGTCAAGTGGTTCTCAAGTTTTTGATCGGAAATGGTTTTCCATGTTCAGGCCCCTGTGACCTTGATCACTATCAGAGTGACCCCAGAACAAAGCGTGTCATCTACTCTGCATGATCAATCATCCTGTGAAGTTTAAACATTCTGGATCAAGTCGTTCTCAAGTTATTGACCGAAAATGGTTTTGCATGTTCACGCCCCTGGGTTTGTTAGCGATCCTCCACGGAAATACGTAGGTCAGTATGATAGAGGTCTCGGCTTACTCATCCCCCTCCCATTAATCATACATACCGACAGCACACATTTCCGTGCCGGGACTATAACAAACTCAATAATTAATAACGTTACAATTTGTATGTCTTATGAAGTCTGCATACACACAGGGCGTAACAGACAGTAAGCGGTATTATATGCATACATTTAATAGATCAAAAGGATTTAAAGTTACCAAGACAACACATTTTTCATAAGTTTCGACATTTTTTCCTTAAGTATGATTATCTATAGTTGTATGTACATAGTTATGCTACAGTTTATAAAAGATAAAAAGTGTCGCTTAATTATGCCCCGAATGACTTCCCATTTTACTAATTACAATATTTTCTTTTGGAAATATCAAAGACGCAAAAAATAGTTATGTTCCCATGATCAGGTAAGTGAACGCAGAAATCACTGACACCGCGCGCCTTTGTAAAACCATTGTTTTTCATAGGTATTCATTACTTTACAAAACTGAAATGTCATGTTAGATATGTGTAAAAATGTGTAACGGCTGAATGGGCATAATAAAGGATAATGCGTGGTATAAAACCTCTGTATTCCGCCAGCACGCATATTGCTGATGGGGTCTTATTATTGGCTTGTTATGCCAAGAGCTGACTATCTTAGTGACCGGTATAATCTGGCGAAGTTTTGTTTGCCGTGTTCTCGTAATTCCGTGGCTCTTAACTGGCAAAATTGCGCATGCGCGTTTGATGTAAGGTATTCACATGTTGTTGTTTTTTAACCAAAAGTAGCTGCAACCTTTCAATATAAATATGCTAAGTCAAACAATAAACAAGATATAACAGAAAATGAAAATTCTCACCTCATGTATACTGAACTACATTGGTCTGGATCAGCTGGCAGCTTCTCGTTGAATCCGTGGCTCTGATTGGCTGATTGATGGTCTCTATGGTGAGGGGAACCTTGACAAATTACACTGCTTAGCATTTAGTTAGGGGACTGCTATATGTGCTGCTACAATCTTGTCACAATCGGTTCGCATGTTTGTATTTCAATAAAAGTTTTTGTATGCCACCCTCTTTTTCTTTACCACTGAAGTTATTTTTTCACATTTCTATATAAAAAAAAAACAAAGTAAGTTTTGAAAGTTATGAATCATTTAAACGTCTAACTGTAACATTTTAGAACATATTTACAGAGTATCTTTTTCACAAGTTCGGTTACCTACTGCAGACTGTGGGTGCATAGAAAAGAACTATGCCTCCTGACAACGTGCACTGAAGTACACAACGTGCACTGAAGTACACAGGGCTAAATTGACCCAGTGACCGCACTAGTCGCACATAGCCCAATTTTCAATCTTCAAGAAAGGCAAGTCTTTCAAGTTGGGTGGTGACGTTCGTTTACACACACAGTACCAGTCCTGTTCCATTATGTCCTCGTCACAGTCGGATTCATCAGAATTATCACCATCTTCATCTGATAAAGCCTTTCTGTTTAGGTTCAAACCACTTGCTGATGGTTTTGGGGATTGCAGACCTTGTGCTGACTTTTGGACTGAGTTTTGTAGGTTTTCTATTTTTGCTTGATTTTGAATTAGTTTCATCTGTAATTCTCTTTCCAGAGTGCTCAGACTGTGTATTTTCTTTCTCATATTCTGTAATTTCAGCTATGTAGCTGTCTTCTGTTATTGCTCTACCACCAAACTTTGATTTTGGAGTTTTAGATACTTTTTTGGTCAAGGCACAGTCACATTTTACATTGTGCATCATCGACTACTTGTTTTTCCACTTTCAGTTTGAGGAACTCTTCAACTGACTCTTTCCCGTACTTGATTGCTTTGGCCTTTGCTAGGGGCCTTTCTTCCCTGAAGCCTTCACAGGGCAGGAGCTTTTCTAATGGAACTTCTGTTGGTCCAAAAGGGAAGGTTCCAGTTTTTTGTGTTCTCATATAAATTGCACATTCAATATAGTACTGAGACTTGAACGAGCCAAAAATGGGAATGTCCAGTGGCTTGATGAGATGCGAAGTATGTGCGGGCAAAACAAATAATACAATGTTATGTACCTTTGCCATGTAATCAATGTTTGGTTAATATGGGAACCGCGGCCATCATATATCAGAAGGACATGCTCATTACCTGATGCCTGACTTCTCACACGAGGACAGAAGTGGTCATGTACAAACTTCCTGAAAATATTAGAGTTTGACCATCCAGTTTCCGACATTTCACATTTTGCACCAGGGGTTGCTAATTTCATCAGGTCTGGATTATAAAGTTTGCCTTTAAATACAAAGAAAGGTGAGAGAGAATTTCCAATGGCATTTGAACATCCAATTTTTGTAGTTGTGGTAGATCTTGGTGAAGTAATGGCCTGGGGTTTTCTATTGATAGGTACAATAACATTTGGTGGTCGGTGTTCAGGCTGCAAACCAGTTTCGTCAACATGGTTAATATTTTTAGGCTTATCATGGAATTCATATTTGTCAAATACTTGTTTAAGGTTTGTATAATAGTTCTGCAGTATTTCAGGTATAGTGGAGCGGGCTCTGTTACTACCAAGCTTTTGTGGCTTCAAAGAAGCAAGTCTATGCCCCCATCTTTCTTGAACTCGTGTAACCAATTTTTGTTGTTTGGCTTATTGTTACTCTTTTTGACGAGATCGTCTGATTCGGTTATTTTTTTGTATGTAAGCTGGTATTTTAGTAACCACTTGTAGGAATGGACTTCACACACTTATTCACTGTGATAAACGTAATTACATTGCACAGGTTCCATACCTCTGTTTTGCTTTTTTAGAAAATTATGTCCCTTTCTCACAATTTTTGTTAAGGTTTTATATGTAAGCTGGTATCTAAGTAACCAATTGTTTACTGTGATAATCGGACATGCATTGCACAGGTTACTAGTACATAACTCTGTTTTGCTTTTTTACAAAATTATGCCCCTTTTTCGACTTACAAATTTTTTGTTAAGGTCTTGTATGTAAGCTGGTATCTTAGTACCCACTAACGAGAATGGAATGAAACTTTACACACTTGTTCACTGTGATCATCTGACTTGTATTGCACAGGTTCCACAACTCTAAATTGCATTTTTACAAAATTATGCCCTTTTTTCGACTTAGCAGTTTTTGTAAAGCTTTTGTACCAATCGGAATGGACTGAAACTTTACAAAATTGCTCATTGTCATGAGCTTATATGCACTGTAAACGTTTCATAACCCTGTTTTCCAATGCCCCTTTTTTACTTTAATATTCCTTCAATTGACAAGGCTGTTGAATAGTCGAGCGTTGCAGTCCTTAGTCATTCAGGAAAGTATGATAAAAATCCACAATGAAACATGATAAGAACAGGTGGTTTGGTTTCTAACAGTAACTGTTCCATATGGACTCGATTTAAAGATCTATTTTACATGGAATGGATTTCAGAATTAAGCAAGTGCACAATCGCTTTGAATGGGAAAAGCTAAGGCAAGTGTATCTGTAGATGAAATGTAGCAGCATAGAATAACTTAAGATAAGCGAGGGTAAAATGACATAAACACGACGAAGAAATCATGAGTCCCAAGAAATAATCCGAGATGGGGGTAGTGAAACTGAAGTTTTCGTTGTGGCGTTTAACCGACAGGAAGTAATTTTATTTACAAAAAAAGCTTTTTCTAGTGACATTCTAATTCGGATATACGTTTTATATGAAATAGTACATAGGGTAGATCTACACGAGTTCTCTCTTACTATGTTTTATTAAAACAAGAGGGCCATCATGGCCCTATATCGCTCACCTGTGTTTTGTTGCTTGCTTGAACAAATTTCAAAAACAAAAAACTAGGTGAGTAGGTCATAGAAAAGATTGTTCAAGAAAACTACTGAAATCTGTTAAGAAATTTTACAGCTGGCTCAAATCTCTTTGCTGTAGCTTCAAAAACAACAGGGGGTAGGACGTAAATTGTGTCTTTTGGTGGTTTAAGTGAGAAAATTGTGTATATCGGGTAAATATGGCGGATTTTGTTCATAAATCATCACCTTAGTGCGGTATTATACCAAGTAAGTAAGGTTTTCTTTTACTTTGGAAACATTGCATACGTGCATTTTGTGACCAGGCTATTTATCTCCTCTCAACAATTTGCCCTGAGTCAGTACCTGGCGCCGTAAAAAGGTTATTGAAAGTTCTCGTCCTGTTCAAGTTCCCTTTTACCACGATTTGTTTTAAAAAGACAGTACAAATTCAACCAAATATATGATAGCCTGGCTTTAGATTGTTAATTCTTTCTTACAAATGGATAACGCAAGTGCAAGAACATTTTATTGCCGATTTTAAGCTTACCTGAGCAATGCTCATGTGAGTTATTGTGATCGCTCGGTGTCCGGCGTCTGTCAACATTTAGCTTTTGTATGCGATATAGGCTGTATTTTTCAGTTGATCTTCATGAAATTTAGTCAGAGTGATTGCCTTGATGTAGCCTACGTAGAGTTCGTATATGGGTTATCTTGGGTCAAAATGTAGATCACTAGATCAAATCAAAGAGAAATCTTGTGTATGCAATAGAGGCTGTATTTTTCAATTGATCTTTATAACATTTGGTCAGAATAATTGCCTTGATGAAGTCTAAGTCAAGTTTAAATATGGGACATCTGGGGTCAAAAAGTAGGTCACTAGGTCAAATCAATGAAAAACATTTTGTATGCGATAGAGGCTGTATTTTTCAATTAATCTTCAAGAAATTTGGTCAGAATTATTGCCTTAATAAAATCTAGGTGTAAATTGAACATGGGTTATCTTGGGTCAAAAAGTAGGTCACTAGGTCAAATCAAAGAAAAACCTTGAGTATGCGATTGGGGCTGTATTTTTCAATTAATCTTTATGAAATACGGTCAGAATAATTGTCTTGATAAAATCTAGGTTGAGTTCGAATATGGGTCATCTGGGTTCAAAAGTAGGTCACTAGGTCAAATCATGAACGATTACCTTGATGAAATCTATGTCAAGTTTGAATATTGGTCATCTGGGATCAAAAACTAGGTCACTAGGTCATATCAAAGAAAATACTTGTTTAAACTCAAGAGACCACATTTTTGGTCCAATCCAAACGAAAATTGGCCTGAACATTTGTTTCTATGAAATCACTAGATTAAACATGTTTACTTTGTTATGGTGTGTTTCTCAGGTGAGCGATCTAGGGCCATAGTGGCCCTCTTCCTCTTGTTTAAACTGTTTTCAGTATCTTACGGGGAACTTTAAAACAATATGGTTTCTATTCGGGTCACTCTGTAGTGCATTGGAGTTACTAATATGATACCATTCCAGTTTACAAGGAAAGTCATCAAAATAAAATAAACGATACTCTATTAATTTGTCTTATGATCTGCTATCTTGCAAATATGAAACGTTCATAACTAAAAACGTTTCGGCTATCGAAATGTTTTTGGCGACTTTCCTGGTAAAAAAATAAACTTAATTAAAATCCATTGCAAAATGTGGTTTTACTGTGTTCGCATGAAATTGTGGACGACGGACGTAGGGCCATCACAAAAACGTGTCATATGACTTAAAAATGAACATCATTTGCCGTCATATTAAAATATGGAACGATATCTAATATAGGTACGTATATTTGTACCTCAAAGCAATACAATATCTCTTTAAGGTTTCATTTCACACTGGAAGGATCCTGGACCGGGCATGTATATGTCCCTTTTCTTGCTGACTACAAGAGGCTGTAAGGTCGATGCAGCAGGTACAGACTTGCACAACAGACCTGGACCACAACCACAATGCCCATTAGCTTGTTCCAGTAGTCCGCAATACTCGTGCTCCACGCGATACTTTTCGCAAATGCCTGTAAAGAAATATAACTATGAGGGCAACGAAGGCCCTGTATTGCTCACCTATACTGGTTTCCAGCCTGGCTTAGATTTCGTACAAAATTATTCTGACATTACTTCATGCAGATCATTTATAAAAATGACGCCTCCAGTGTGAATAACATATTTCCATGATTTAAAACTATGTCAGACTTTAGATCTGAAAACAAATACCGCTGTGCATGTTATACCCTACCATAGCTTTACTTTAAGAACCATGGTCATGAACGGAAAATTATACTAACCAATTTCAATCGTGCAGTTTCCTCACCTAAAATGTGTAGTCTGGTAATGGTAACTATGCATATTTAACATAATTTATTTTCTATCAATGTGTCTCAATATGTTTTATCCAGATACACTCCAGGTAGTTTGTTTTTGCCAACGTTACAAAAAAAAACAAAGACAAATATCAAACAGGGAATGCCACGTACCAAAAAACGCAGCCTCCACTTGGATTAACTTCCCTAATGAACATGTCTAGATGAGAACATAGACTGATTGACTGAAGTAGAAATGTATGTCCTTCCTAATTTCAGCTACACACGTACGCCTATGTGTATATGCGTCCTGGATGTGTAATGTAACTTTTTTCAGATTGAATAAACAATATAAATGTGTAGTACAATATGCTATTTGATTTCACATTCAAAATCTGAGACAACTTTCATCCATCATTTCGAGTTTTACTGTATAACTGCGAAAAATGCACACTCGGTTTTTTTTTTTTTTTTTTTTTTTTTTTTTTTTTTTTTTTTTTTTATTCGGCTAACGGACGTGTCGTTCAGATAAGATGTTCATTAGGAATTTTATTGCTTTTCTGTTCGCGTTGACGAAAACATAAACTACGCAGTGAGTGTGTCTGTAATAAGAAGTATTGAGACAATGTGACTGGTTCCCGATGGAAAATGAATTGCCACTTGCTAAATATACATTAGTACCCATTCAACGAACGTATTAGGTTAAGATTCACGATAGAAATGTGTTGGTATATTTACTGAGTATAACATGCAGTGTTTTTTTCTGATACAATGCCAGTAGTTAATCATATTTTTAGCTTAACCTAGATTAGACAAAGACACTGTATGTAGATCAGAGAGAAAATGTGGCCTCTTAAATGTTTACAAGGATACACTCTGAACTGCTACCCAGTTTCGAACTTGATCTAAATTAAAGAAAGACCATCATATTAGATGTTATAGTGCGAATTAGATTGAAGACGTTATCACACGAGTGTTTACATATTTCCTTATCAATTGACCAGCTGATCTAGTTTTGACACTGAATGATCCATTTTCAAACTATACGTATATATTATTAATTAAGTTTGTATGAAATTTCTTTGGAAGCATAAATTGCGAACAAGCAAGATATAATAGCAGACTCGGTTTGGTTGAGTGTGTTCATGAGAGGTAATAGAAATTGCAACACCCTCACGCCCCCTAGCACCGGCTGAAGCGGAACTGTTACATAGTTATTGAATGGACTCTATGATCAGAAAGGAACAGAAAATATAACAAAATTGAATCCAAGTACGGATAGTCCTTTTACGGCCGCCGCACGGTACAGATTGCTGTTTTGATAGTTAATAAAGTCTGTATGAAGAAACTTTGGAAGCATAGAATGCAACAATGCAAAATAATGGTAGACTCGGTTTGACTGAGTCTGTTCATGACAGGAAATGGAAGTAGGCACCGCTTTAAATATAGAACAAGCTGTGTTTTACCTGTATCATGAAAACCAGGCAGTACTGGTAGAATACTGGCTTGTCTCCTGCTAACCACCTCTAAAGCAGGCTTGATATAACAACATTCCCCGCTTCCACACATGGTATCATTCTTACAAACCACGCCCTAAAACACATAAATTCATATTATTGTGAAGTGCATGTGATTAGTGGTAAAGTGCAGAATGTCATTACGGGTCCATTACCTTAATTTTTGTTTGTTTGTTTTGGGTTTAACGCCGTTTTTAAACAGTATTTCATTCATGTAACGGCGGGCAGTTAACCTAACCAGTGTTCCTGGATTCTGTAACAGTACATACCTGTTCTCCGCAAGTAACTGCCAACTTCCCCACATGAATCAGAGGTGGAGGACGAATGATTTCAGACATAATGTCTTTTATCAAATCATCACGGAGAACATATGCACCGCCCGAAGATCGAACTCACGACCCCGCGATCCGTAGACCGACGCTCTCCCTATTGAGCTAAGCGGGCGGATAAGTAAATAATTATCGCAAATTATTTTCATTATTTAAAAGATACGTTTGTTTTAGCCTGACAAAAATATCTCTAATTGGTTAGATGAAGAGATTTACTGAGTTAAACAAAAGTCTGTTACAATAAATACGTGCGCTACATAGCCCGCAAAAAAAAGAATATTTTAACTCCGAGGTAATTGTACCTACCTCTGTGGTTCGACTTGTCGCAAGCACAACAGTGAAATAAATTATATAGTCAATATAAGCCATATTTTGAATAGCGTGTTCCTGTCCTTGTTTTATTCTAACGATACGACCTGATATCATGTATAACTGTCCCAATTTCAAAATATCAGTAAAAGGAAGCGAGATAAGGTGAAGAAAAAAAAAACAGGTTTGTTATGAGTTTGTCGAAACTCGTTTCTCTGACATATGTTATCGTTTAATTTGTATTCCAATTTATACCTTTGTCAAGAAAATAACTGTAAGTAAGTAACCTTTATGTCAAGGTTGAATATTTTCTATTTAACCGTGATTTAAATATGTTTCATTTAAGCAATACAAAACTGCACCATATCTACATAATTCTATAGACTACATGTTAGAATTATATTTTGTTATATGTATTTCCCATCGCGTAGATACATCTGGACACAATAAGAGCGCATCTCCGTCATTTCGGATGATATGAAACATTTTAGGACAATATATAATTAGATTATTGTACTAAAACAGTTTTTCATGACTAATCATAGTTAAACAAGAGCGCCGCCAAGTGGGGCAATATACGCCCGAAGGGTTACATCAGAGGATAGGAGTAAACTTTCAAGAACTTGACTTTTGAAGCCCAAATTTGTTTATTTATTTGGGTTTTACAGCGCACAAACACAGTATAGGTTATATGGCGCCACACAGGACTACAAATTTTGGTTTCACATCTCATTTACATCGAAAAAAACATGAGGTATGGAATCAAAATTTGTATACCTGCTGGAATCACAGAGTTACAGCAAAACCAACCAAGTGTTAAGACCCCATTAGTCGCCTCTTACGATCATGCAAGGGTAAGGCAGTGGTTCCAATTCTTTTCATACACAGATGGTCCCAGAACCACATGGGGCCAACGGACAGGAACAACAAAAAGAAGAAATTCCAAAAAAAAATTCTAAGTCCACAAAAAAAAATCTTACCAGGTAAAGTTATGTCAAAAAACATCTAAAAATTGGATGTACCATCCATGTTGTACCACAGAAAAGGGGTCTCGGTTTTTCCCTACTGCCAATAATAAAAAGTTTCAAAATAAGCTATTTATAGTAACAAAAAAAGGGAAGTAATATAAAAAAAAATATTGTAAGAGAACAAAAAGGGATCTGCCAAATAAAAATAGGAGCACTGCAATGCTTAGCAATATACACAAAGCAAAGTCATATATGGCCTTTGACCCCTAAGTGTGACCTTGACCTTGAAGCGAGTCATCCAAAACATACGCTCTGCACGTCGCCTCAGTGTGGTGAACATTTGTGCCAAGTTTCTTTGAAATCCTTCAAGCAGTTCAAGAGTTACAGAGCAGACACAGCAAAGTCATATATGACCTTTCACTCCTAAGTGTGACCTTGACCTTAAAGCTAGTCATCCAAAACAAGCGCTCTGCACGTCGCCTCAGTGTGGTGAACATTTGTGCCAATTTTCTTTGAAATCATTCAAGCAGTTCAAGAGTTACAGAGCGGACATGAAACACACTCATATGACCTTTGACCCCTAAGTGCGACCTTCACCTTGAAATAAGACATCCAAAACATGCACTCTGTACGTCGTCTCAGTGTGGTGAACATTTGTGTCAAGTTTCTTTGAAATCCTTTCAGGGGTTCAAGAGTTACAGAGCGGACACGAAATTGCTAACGGACGGACGGACACCGAGACCATAACAATACGTCCCTTCTGGCGTATAATAAAATAAAATTTAAATATATTTCAAATTTGTGTTTTCGTAAATTCCATATACAACAATAAATAATATTATTAGGAAGGTTTTTATCTCTTTAATTCATACTGGTTTTTTAAACAAGAGCTGTCACAGGAGACAGCGCGCTCGACTATTTCGTTGCTGGATAGATAGTAAAACTGGGCACATTTGAGGAAGCTGGAGACGTCACTGGAGTGTTTAATGACTCCGACGTGGATGAAATATTAGATAATAGCTTGAGTCTGTGTCAAAAGTATTAAGAAATAAGCGAGATAAGGATCAAGTGTATCAAACATTAAATGTCAAGTATAAGTCTTAGCAAAAGGGGGCATCATTCACTTTGTGTCATGTTGAATCAAATTCTTTTTGTAATAACTCGAGATATAGTGAAAATGCATCAAAATAACCTTTAACTCTAAGTGAAAGGGGCATAATTCATGAAAAATTTGTGCCAGAGTTATGGACCTTGTGTCATATGATGTGGGTGATAAGGCAGAACAACTATTTTAAGTTTGAATCAAATACATTCGGTAATAACTGAATTAGAGTGAAAGTGCACCAAAACTTTAATCTGAAATTCTAAGTAAAAAGGGGGGATAATTCATGAAATATTGGTGCCAGAGTTATGACCTTTGTGCCATATGATGTGGGTGATGATGAGAAACAACTATTTTAAGTTTGAAGTAAATCCATCAAGTAATAACAAAGATAATGAGAAAGTGCATCAAAACTTTAACCAAAGTGCGGACGCGGAAGGACGCCGAGGCCGGGTCGAGTAAGATAGCTCTCCATACTTCGTATAGTCGAGCTAAAAACGGCGGATAAATATTTCATATACGGCCTTCACGAAAATAAAGTGGGAAGTGCACCGTCATGTGAAAAGCGAGTTTTAAACGTTAAAGACATTTGCCACATGAAAACCGAGTTGAAATATGTATGTCTTCAAGGTGGTACCACGTTTTGAATTTCTGGTGAATGACTAAAAAACAAAGAAAATTCCTTCAAAAGTTCTTTCTAAAACATCATTACGTTATGATTCAACCTAATTATTTTCAAAGGGGCAATTATTGTGTCTTAAAGTCGAGTTTTGATACCCTTCTTATCAACAATAAACTAAAACAATAGAAAATCGTAGGTGACCAGTAAACAAAACAATGTCAAACAGATGTGAAATGTGTATCACTAGTTTAAATGGGTCAACCGTGTTGTTTAACTTATAAAATAGACTGGCCCGGTTTATAGGTTTGTCAGGGCTACGGATATGCGATATGTATAGTTTTATTTTTTTATCATAATGTCTCCCCCACATATTGTTTTTGCCTTCACCGTTCGTCTGTCTGTCCGTCCGTCTGTCCGTCCGTCTGTATTACGCTTGTCTGGTTTTCACAGGTCAAACTGCTGGCTGGATTCAACAAGACTTTGCAGAAGTGATCAGTACCAAGCCTGGCTGTGCATATTGCCTGTACGTTCCGCTTCGCTGCACAAAATGGCTAGAATAGAAAACTCTTGCCCGGCTTTCACATGTCAAACTACTGGCTAAATTTCAACGAAGCATCACTGGAGTGATCAGTATCAACACTAGTTGTGCATATCGCCGGCATGTTCCGCTTCGCTGCACAAAATGGCCGCCAGAGCTAAAAAAAAATGGAAAAACATTGTCCGGCTTTCACAGGTCAAACTGCTGGCTGGATTTCGGCATAATTTATCAAGAGTGATAGAAAAGTCTTGTTCGGCTTTTACAGGTCAAACTGCTGGCTGAAATAAATGAAAAACTGTTGAGAAATAATGTTCAAACAAACATAGTCTGTAGTTAATTATGTCTCCCCCGACATATTGTTTTTGCCTTCGCCGTCCGTCCATTCGTCCGCACGTCCGCATTTTGCTTGTCTGGCTATCACTGGTCAAACTACTTTTTCCACGGGGCTTTTATACAGTAAACAGGATCACGTATACTGTATAAAGGCTTCCTGTATACAGGCCTTGATTTCACTGGACTTATTTCTATAGCAACTAGCGGTAAATTTAACCTTCCCCGGCAGCGTCCATACAGTAAACGTTTCCTCATTTATTATGTACAGGTTTTCTGTGCAAAGGCTCTCAGATAGTTGAAACAATATCCGTAATCCCTTGCTAAGACGTTAAACCCGAACACACATACACACCTTGCTAAGAGCATTTATATATACTGTACGGCAAAACTTTCCAGTTTTATTACTGGCGTATATTTTATCTAAAACCTTTACTTTATAAATCACTTGTGTTTTCATATCACATCACACTTGAACTTCAGGTGTAAAATTTTTAAAAATCAATCAACCGTAAAGTCAGTAGTCCCACAATAGCCGTTTTGCAGGAAATTCATGTGCGCCTGTAATTAACAATTTTCTTTGTGGAATTTTATTGACATTGGAAATATTGATAATTGGCTAACTCAAAAAACAGCATAAAGTTTAAAAAATATTGTTGCTTGCACCGCACGACTGAATCAAATTTAGCGCGAGCTCCCAATTCGGTGACGCGCAGAAGATACAGCCTTTCAAACGGCTATTGTGGGATTCTTCACGGTTGATTGATTTTTAAAAATTTATCACCTGGAGATCTTCAAGTGTAAGTTTGGTATAAGAAACAATTCAAATTTGAAAAATTATTTTTTTATTTCAAAATATACCAGTTATACATATTGATAGTTTCTTTTTCTGTTCAGT
This sequence comes from Mercenaria mercenaria, assembly GCF_021730395.1. NCBI lineage: Eukaryota > Metazoa > Mollusca > Bivalvia > Venerida > Veneridae > Mercenaria > Mercenaria mercenaria. The sequence goes on from NC_069372.1 coordinate 9,785,191, forward strand.
ACAGTAAACGGGATCTAGTAGAATACTACACTGACGAACGAGCTATGAAAACATATGCTTGAATGTATATTGTACTACAAGGCACTTTGAGATATCTATGCCCATTGTGTTCAAATGTAATCAGCACAAAAGACTGTAGAATTAACACAATGGGTGTGGGATGCCGTGGTTTGTGTGTCCGTGTGTGTGTGTGTGCGCGCGCGCGTGTGTGTGTTAGTTTTGGGCATTTCAAAGTGATGTTTCTTGTGTTTGTTGTGCTTCATATATCGCCAGTGTATATTTAAGTTTCATTCTTTAAAAAATGGATAAATATCAAACAGGGAATGCTACGTTCAAAAAACGCAGCCTCCCCAAAACGAAACCCACAACACGCAGAAGTACACACTTCTAACATACATACTCACATACAAAACAAACACACGAGGACAAAACAAACAAAGGAACACAGTTGGGCACCTCTTTGAACGGTCAATGGCAGACAAGAGCTGTCACTAATGGTGACAAATGCCCCCGCAGCGCCTTGACATTTGACCTGGTGAACCCAAAGTCAGTAGGGGTCGTGTACTCAATAAGTACTATCAGCATGTGAAGTTTGAAGGTCCTGGGTGCAGTGGTTCGCGAGTAAAGTGCCTTCATGCAAAAATTTAACGTTGTGACGAACGAACGAACGGACGGACAGTTGAAAACTAATATGCCTTCCTTCGGGGGCATAAAAACACCAATGGGGAGCTTAAACCGATTTATAGTGCGCTCCCAATCTCACTCTTATCCCTACCATGTTCAGTAGTCACGGGACAGTGTAAATTAAAGCAATCCCCGCTATGTGACTCTAACACACGCATGTGAAACAAAAGGCACGGCATGTAAAACACAAAAATTCTCCTGTATAGTTATATAAAAAGCAAACCTTAAGCACCAATAACGTATGTACTCAATGCCTTTGCAGAAGGCAGAACATCAAGAGAAACACCCTTAAGAGGCTCTATGAAAGTCACAATTATACAATCATTACATGTGACACCGACCATTACCATTACCATTTGCCAAGGTGTCTTTGACTGACACCTTATTCGTGATATTAAATAGTGTTGTGACTGCCTCGGTAGTTAGTGGTAGCGTGCCCGCTTCGAGAACGGAAGGTAGTGGGTTCGAGCCCTGGCCGCGTCATACCAAAGACGCAGAACATGGAACTAGAAGCTTCCTCGCTTGATGCTTAGCATTTAGAGGATAGTGCTAGGACTGGTCAGCCCGGTGTCAGTATAATGTGACTGGGTGGTGTATCATGTCATGTGTCTACAGCGTGATTTTCCAGTGAAAACACCGTTGTTTATATGACTGAAAAATTGTTGAAAAAGACGTTAAAGCCGAACACACAAAATCGTGTTGTTAGGCCTTTTATTAAGTTTGTCTTTTTTCATTTTGCGGCTCATGATTTATCGTTTCATTACCATTACTTTGCTGTAGATTACTGAGCCAAGCCCACCCGCTTAGCTCAGTAGGGAGAGTGTTGATTTACGGATCGCATGGTCGCGAGTTCGTTCCCCGGGCGGGGTGTATGTTCTCCGTAACGATTTGATAAAAGACCTTGTATCTGAAATCATTCGTCCTCCACCTCTGATGATTCATGTAAGAAAGTTTACAGAGAATAAGTTTGTACTGGTATAGAATCCAGGAACACTGGTTATGCTAACTGCCCGTCGTTACATGATTGAAATATTGTTGAAAAACGGCATTAAACCCAAAACAAACAAACAAGATTACTGAGCCGTTGCCTGTGGGGATTTTTTTCTACTTTCTTAATCACTTGTCGTTTCACGGCGTAACCTCACTACATTCAATGACATGTTTGTAATGTTCTCTTGTCTATATGTTTCACATTAATTATGTATGATTATGCACATATTGATCCCGAACACATTCAATTAATTTTTAATTTTGTCATCATCGTACTTTACGTTTTACTTAACCTCGAAAATAGTTTGCCATAATAATGAATTTTCTCCTTCACTGTTGTAAATATATTCGCATAAGATAATATAATGCACGTAAATATTTACATTTCTTGATTTATTCCAGTTATCAATATTTATTCAAAATATTAACATATTATAAAAAAGTAAACGTAAGTATAATTGATAGGTCATGTGTTTTGTGAATATACTATAGAAAAGTCATATGTTTTCCTTTGATTGTTGTTAATGTGTTACAAAAACATGGTCAAAATAAGATTCCTACCTAGTGTTTAAGTGGATAAATTCACGGTATAAAAATCGCAAATAGTCGATTCCAGACTTCGCGAGCAGAAACAAAAACTGAAGTACAAAAGCTAAGTTTGTGTATCATGATGCCTCCTGGTAAACGTGGTAACTTACGCTGGTTGAGATTTTCGTGAATTTCTTAAATTCGCGAACATTTTCACGCCACGAATTAGGTTTCAATTTTTACAGTACATGTATATATGTCGTCTAAAGTCCGCGTATTATCATTGTAACAAATTTCTGTTAGGTTTGGAGCTATTGATTTGGAGATTGCCGTCACTTTCTGCTGAAAGTTAGTTTTTAAAAAAAAATAAATGAAATATGGAAAGTGTTAGTGCGCGGGCTTAACGTCTTTTTCAACAATTTTTCAGTCATAAAATATGGAAAGTAGATCCCTCGGAAGTGCCGAGAACAAGGCAAGCTGAAAATTGCACTCTGTTTGATTGAGTCTGTTCATGAGCAATAATGGAAAATAGAACACTGCCCACGCCCCCTAGCACCGGCTTAAGCAGTAAACAATCTTCAAATCTGCTTCATGTGATTTTTCCCTCGAAATTTTAATTCTATTAATTAAAATGGCTTTATGTTGACTTAAAGTTACATTTACGTTTGTTTAGATTACTTTTCACAAGTGTGTGGTATTCATAACAGAAAGAAAATGAAATTTTTAACATAATTAAAGTCATATTTGGTATGCCTTTCATAATTTTACTTACTATTGAATGTGACCGAGTTTGAAATTAAGTATTGTTTAATTTGAACGTATATGTTCTATTAATCACAAATAGATGGATGCTAATGAAATGTAAATGGAATAAAGAATGTAGGACAGAATCCCCCTACTCAAGCCTGAGCAAATATTGTCGAATAAAAACTCAATAACTTAAAATGAAATTGAAGCTCAAGACATAAACCTGTCTAAGACAGAAATTGTGGCCTTACATAGAATCCCGGGAAAACCAGGCTTACCAAAACCAGTGCTTGTGAAACTACTCAATAACGATGCAAAAACTAGAGTTATGACCAAACGAGCAGCTATGAAATCAGCAGGCAACAGGTTGGCAGACGATGTCACAAAAGCGAACCACCATCTGATAAATCGCTTGTTGCTCAATCCAAACATTAAAAATGCGTGGTTCTTCAATGGAGCGGTTTATGGGTTGGACAACAATGGAAAAAGACACAAATTTGACCTGTACGATAGTGTGGAAGACATTATAAAAAGTTACTAATTAAAGAAAAACTATAAAAATAGAAACTGGACTAAGGTCACTTTCAAAAAGTGTTGTAACTTTTGTTATGAATTTATAAATCTTGATAACAGAAAAAAAACATTTGCCTATGAAATCATTTTACAGTAAAAGATTAACATTGTTAAAACATTACTAGTGTAAACTGACATTTATTCTAGGTAAAAATTAATGCTTCTCAAATATAGAAGTTTTTACAGTTAACAAAATTGATAGAGATGTTGTAAAGATGTAAGTGCTATCTTTACTTCATATGAAGATATATTTCTTCTCTTGCTTACTTAATAGTTGCAATTTAGAACAGATATGTTTTGTCTCATGTTTTTTTTTTTTGTTTTTTTTGTGTGATAGTTTTTTCTTTTTTTTTTTTTTTTGTTTGTTTGTTTTTTCTAAAGGAGTTATTCTTTTCTTTTTAAGGCCGATATTTCCACTTCATAATGTTATTGCTCAAAGGCACATGGTATATTAAATAGATTATTTTTTAACATAAGACCCAGTATTGTGTATTGAATATAATGTTTCCAACAGAAGACCCAGTACAAGTATATTAAATAGAATGTTTTCAACATTCGGCCCAATATTATATATTAAATAAAATGTTTCCATTTATGAAACCTGGTATTGTATAGCATGTGAAATTTTCTTTTGTTCGGTACGATAACTGGGCAGAAACTAGTACATTTTTAAGATATTTCCATAATAATCCTATGTGATGTATGATATACTTTTTCGGTTCGATAACTGGGCAGAAACTAGTACATTTTTAAGATATTTCCATAATATTCCTATGTGATGTATGATATACTTTTTCTTTACACCATAGGACTATGTTTAAGTACCTGTATCAACAGAAGATATGCCCTTATAAACATTTGTTATTTTCTTTTTGACAATAATTTCCTCTGGAAATAGAATAAGTAGAGAAACTGCATTTTTAAGTGTCAACAAAACATAGAAATGCTATTATAATAGTATTTTGAAAGAAATTCTTTTACATGCTCATGATCTTTTTTTTATATTTTCTATACACATTTTGTTATTGCACATAACCCACATTTTAGATATACTTTTCATAAAAGTTATGGAAGTACTATCCATGTTTGGAAATATATCCATTGTTTTATATGGATGAAATAAGTATCTTATCACTTAACTGCCGTGGCCTAAATGAGAACAAGAAGAGAATAGATGTCTTTAAATTTTTGAAGGAAAAAAACCATCACATATACTGTCTACAGGACACACATTTTACCAAGAGTCAAGAAAAATTTATTTACTCTCAGTGGAATGGAGAGTGCTATTTTAGTTTCTCGAAGTCTAATGCTAGAGGTGTAGCGATTCTTTTTAATAAAAATGTTGAAATTGATGTTCATAAATCTGTAAGGGATGATGTAGGGAATTTTATTGCATTGGATATTACAATAGAAAAAACAACGATTAACTTTATTAAATTGTATGGACCGAATAATGATGATCCAAGTTTCTACAATAATGTCTTCCGAATAGTTGAGAACTTCAACAATGAAAAATGTATAATTTGCGGTGATTTTAATTTGGTCCTAAATCCAGATATTGATTATTATAATTATAAAAGGATAAATAATAAAAAGGCCAGAGATAATTTGATAAAATTTATCACAGAACATCAACTGGTAGATCCATATAGGGAAAATTTTCCAGATGTACGAAAGTATACTTGGAGAAGGAGTAATCCTATACAGCAAGCTAGACTAGATTTTTTTTCTCATAAGTGAAGAATTGTTACCAAATGTAAAAAACTGTGAAATCAAGTCCAGCTATAAATCAGATCATTCCTTCATCTCATTAAAAGTTGGCTTCTCTAATATAAACCATGGTAAAGGACTTTGGAAGCACAATAACTCTCTTTTAAATGATATTGAATATTTAAACTGCATTAAGGAAAAAATTAAAGAAGTAAAGAGACAATACTGTCTACCAGTTTATAATTTTGAGAATATAGACAATGTACCAAACGATGAAATTCAATTTGTTATAAATGACCAGTTATTTTTGGAAACACTTTTAATGGAATTACGTGGGAAATCAATATCCTATGCAAGTTAAAAGAAAAAAAAACAGTGTCGACTAGAAAAGGAAATTATGAGTAAGATACAATCTTTAGAAAATACATTAAAAGAAGAGAATTCTGATGAACTTTACTCATTAAAGAAACAATTTAATTCTATTAGAGAAGAAAAACTTAAAGGACATCTATTAAGATCAAAAGTTAAATGGATTGATGAAGGAGAAAAGCCAACAAACTTTTTCTGTAACCTTGAAAAACATAACTATTTAAATAAAACTATTTCAAAGTTAGAAAATGAACATGGTAAAACTGTTGTATCTCAATCAGAAATTTTAAAGGAAATGCATGACTTTTTTTCAAAAATTATATGAAAATAAAGATGAAAACTTAATAAATGTAGACTTAAAAAAAGAATTTGATAATTATAACATTCCAAGCTTATCAAACTTAGAAGCTGAATCTATAGAAGGAGTGCTAACTTTTAAAGAAGCAGGAGAAACTTTACAGTCAATGTCCAATGATAAAAGTCCGGGAAGTGATGGCTTCTCCGCTAATTTCTTTAAGGTCTTTTGGAAGCATTAGGACATTTTATTATTCGGTCTTTAAATGATGCTTTTAACAATGGTTTAATGTCAGTAACACAAAGACAGGGAATAATTACTTGTATACCAAAAGAAAATAAACCACGTCAGTTTTTAAGGAATTGGAGACCTATTACACTTTTAAATACAGTATACAAAATAGCATCTGGATCTATTGCTAACAGATTAAAGACGATATTAGATAAAATTATTAGTAAGGAACAAACAGGGTTTTTTAAAGGGCAGATTTATTGGTGAAAATACTAGATTACTATATGATATAATGCATTACTTAGAAATAAACAACTCACCAGGTCTTCTTCTACTTATTGATTTTGAAAAAGCATTCGACTCCATTTCATGGCACTTTATACATGAAACATTAGATTTGTTTAATTTTGGCAACTCCATAAAAACATGGGTAAATATTTTCTATAATAATATTGAATCATCTGTAGCACATTGTGGTTTTTTAACAGAATTCTTTAAAGTAGGCCGCGGCTGTCGTCAAGGGGATCCACTATCACCTTATATTTTTATCCTCTGTACGGAAATACTCATTCATAGAATTAAAAAAAATGATGCAATAAAAGGCATTAATATTGGTGATGTAGAGCACATTATATCTCAATATGCCGATGACACTTCCATCCTTTTGGATGGATCAAAGGAGTCTCTAGATCAGACATTAAATGAACTGGAATATTTCTCTAAGTTATCAGGTCTTAAAATTAATTTTGATAAGACATGCATCATTTGGCTAGGGTCCAAAAAATACAGTGCAGACTCTATAAAAACAAAATTTAAACTACTTTGGGGACAATGTAAATTTAAATTACTTGGAGTTCATTTTCATGTTGATTTAGAAAAAATGATAGATTTGAATTATAATGAAAAAATAGAGAAAATTAAGAAGTCAATAAATTTTTGGAATCGCAGGTATTTAACTCCATTAGGAAAAATCACAGTGATTAAAAGTATTTTAATACCAGTTTTTAATCAGCTATTTCTCACAATACCAAATCCTGAAGGAACAATGATAAAAAAGATAAATGAACTTCTATTTGAATTTTTATGGCAAGGTCCAGCTAAAATAAAAAGAACAGTAATTATTAAGGAATACTTTGAAGGTGGTCTTAAAATGGTAAACTTAGAGGCATTCATTAAAAGTATGAAGCTGACATGGCTAAGAAGATTAGTTCTTCATGAGGGTCAATGGCAATCTCTTACTAATCTCTATTTTGATGAAAGTAAATTGTTCAACTGTGGCAAACACTATGCAGAAAAAATGGCAAATATATGCAGTAATTTGTTCTGGAAAGATGTACTTTCTGGTTTTGGAGAGTTTTATTTCTGTAATACAAGTTGATTCAAGTAACTGTTTAAAAGAACCTCTATTTTATAATCATAATATTTGTATTGGCAATAAAAGTGTTTTCTTCAAATCATGGTACTTGAACGGTATCAAATACATCAATGACATTTTTGAAAATAATGAGATTATGAATAAAGACAAACTACAAAATAATTATAATATAAATATTAACCTTCTTCATTACATGGGAATGAAAAATGCAATTATGAAATACTTCAGTAAAAGTCACAGGGGAAAACAATTAGATAAACATCAAACTCCTCTAATACCAAATCCTATGTCAATACTCTTAAAACATAAACAAGGAACAAGGCCATTCTATGATATCTTTAATAAAAACAAAGAAGTTCCTACCAGCCAAATAAAATGGAACCACCGATATTCCATTCAACAAGATGAATGGAAGGTGTACTATAATATGCCTTTTGACTGTTTTAAAGACACAAGTATGCAGTGGTTTCAAGTCAGGATATTACATCGTATTTTGCCACTAAATGATTACCTATTTAAACTTAAAATAAAAGATACACCTTTATGTTCATATTGTAATGTAGAAAATGAAAGTATTGAGCACTTATTCTGGTCATGTACTCATACATCAAATCTCTTCAGTGAAATAAGGTCATTGTGTGAAAGAAAAAATATCACTTTTTTGCCAAATGAAAAAAATGTTATCTTAGGTACCACAGATAAGCCATTGAATATCACTTTGTCACTACTTAAAAAATATATTTTCCAAAGTAGGTCTTTACAAAGATCTTTAACACTCCGTGGATTTGTATCCTTTCTTCATCATAATTATAAACTCAATAAAGATATTGCAATAAAAAGAAAGATAGTGCAAGTTTTTGAAAAAGAATGGACCATGGTTAAGAATATATTCCAGTAAATTTTATTGATCCTCTTTCTAAAATTAGGAATTTATTTCCTCCTTAATCAATATTCAATCTGTGGATAACTATATCAAGATTTTTCTGTCTAAAGAAAAACACTGAAATAATGTGGGTTATGTTCTTCCAAAGAGCTATAAAAAATAAATAGATTGGCAACTTGAAAGGCACATAGAGCAAATCTCGCCAACCTCCCGTGACAAAAAAACGAGATCTCGTAAGAGTCGTTTACCGGAAGTGGCGCTTTCTCCACGCGCCATTTTGTATGCGAAAGCAATTATTCATCGGTAAAATAATTATCACCGTATGACCATGCTTCTTTCGATGGCAAAAAAACGTGTACTTCGTGTTTTAAGACCATTTCACATTAAACTAATTTTGTTTTAGAAGCTAACGTGTATTTTAAATGTAGTTTTAAAGGTACAAATTGTAACTCCATGCTCGCCGATGTTTGTTTTTAGTAAGATAACGCCTAATCACGCTCTGACACGAGCTCACGCGAGATTACAGCCAGTTGCCATTCTATGTATTTTATACTTCTTTGGTTCTTCTTTCTCTCTTTCTTTTGCTCTCTAGTTTTTTTTTTTTTTGGTTTCCTTTTTGCATTGTAGAAAAAAAAAAAAAAAAAAAAAATATTGTCTCTCAACAGAGTGTGAAGAAATATTGTTACATAGATATAGTATATGTTAATGTAAAGAATTTGTCTTGAATTCTGAGCTTATTTTATGAATAATACTATAGTATGTAATTGTACTATTGATTAGTTATCACCAATTTAATAATTATGCCAACTTTGTAAGGTGCTGAAGTGGATGCCCTCGACCCTTCAGTAACCTATGACGAGGATAATAAAGAGACAGTATATAAAAAAAAAAAAAAAAAAAAAAAAAATCTTTATGAAATTTAGTCAGAATGTTTGTCTTGATGATCTTTAGGTCAAGTACAACTCTTGGTCATGTCGGGTCAAAAACTAGGTCAGTAGGCCCGATCAACTCTGATGAGCGATATATAGGGCCAACATGGCCCTCTTGCTATAAAATATGTATTCTGAAAATGTTTTAGGAAAGTTGTATGATATAGAAAATGACTTAAAAGATATTACTGTTAAGAAGTTGTCTAGAGAAAAAACAGATAGTTTAGAATGTTTATTAACTTACAGTGAAATGTTCAATACCTTGAAAAAATATGAAAAATGATAAGTCTCTAGGTTCAGATGGATTTACTGTAGAATATTTAAAGGTTTTTTGGATGAAGATTGGCCATTTTGTTGTTAGATCTATTAATCATGCATTTACAATCATGCATTTAATATTGGTTCCCCATATGTAACTCGAAAGCAAGGAATAATAACAAGTATCCCAAAAGAAAACGAGCCCAGAAAGTATTTAAGAAATCTCAGACCTCTTACATATTGTTAAATGTTATCTATAAGTTAGCCTCTGGATTTATTGCAAATAGACTGAATATCTAAGGTTATTATGAAGACAAATAACAGCTTGTGAGATTTGAAAAAAAAAAAAAAAAAAAAAAAAAAAAAAAAAAAAAAAAATGAAATTGAAAGATTACAGTATCTAATAAGATAAATATAACTTTTTAAACAGAATAAAATAAAAATATTGATATCATTGAATGGGCTTTGTCCGCCTTGATCAGGGGTTTTGTCCGGATGATATTTTTTCCGCGAACTGTATGTTTCTTTTGGGTTCAACACCATTTTCAACAATATTTCAGTCATGTAACGGCGGGCAGATAACCTAACCAGTGTTCCTGGATTCTGTACCGGAACAAACCTATTCTCCGCAAGTAACTGCCAACTTCCCCACATGAATTATCAGAGGTGGAGGAAGAATTAATCCAGACACAATGTCTTTTATCAAATCGTCACGGAGAACATACGTCCCGCCCGGGGATCGAACTCGCGACCCAGCGTTCCGTAGACCAACGCTCTCCCTAGTGAGCTAAGCGGCCGGCTTATAAGCCCCTGTAACTGGTCAGTCATATTTCTGTATGTAGGATAGGCGTTGTAAACGATGTCAGCTAGTACATTGTCTGAATTAACAACCTTTGATTTACTGATTATATTAAAATTACATGCATGAATTAGGGGAAACCAGCACCAAATATTTCACTTACATTTGAGAAAGTAAGTGTAAGGTTTGACAACTCTGTGAAAGGAATTTTTCAGTGTGTGTATATTATATGATCCTTGTATTCTTCAGTTATATCTGCCGAACTATATTTACGGATCGTTGGGTCTTTAATTCATTCCCCAGGCGAGGCATATGTTGTCCTTTGCAATCTGAAAGAATGCATTGCGCCTGCTTTTTAATTTTGTCTCTTGGCAGTTCCTGTGATATGCAGGCTCCATAACCTCAGATCCCCTTTCTAAATCCCAGTTCGTTTAGTTCTACCCATTGTTTTTTTTGTTTAGGGCAAACCCATTCTTTTATCTGGGGATCGTACGCCGCTTTTCATGGAATTACACTAGCGTGTATCATTGAAGGTTCCATGTGCACCGCCGTATGAACATTGTTTTTGTACTTAGCATGTGTAAATGTTGAGTTCTGCTCAACCCGGGATTAGAGAGCGTGGACGGTAGCGTGCATTTCCACTACGGTCCACGAACAGTCTAAATCAAACCGAGCCTGCAACATTTTCGTTTTTGTCGTGGAGTTTCCACTACTACTATTTGATCCCTGGCCGCGTCATACCAACGACCGAAAAATGGTATTAGCAGCTTCCTCGCTTGGCGCTTAGCATTAAGAGTGGTGGGCACAGTGCCGGTATAATGTAACTGGATGGGATATCGTGCGTGATATTCCAGTGAGTTAGGCATAAAAAGGTGCCGCACACATGAGTTTTACCGTTTCACTTTTTGTAAATCAATCCCGAGTGATTGGTTTGACTTGCAAACAATCGTATCTAATTAAGACTTGATAAGTCATTTCTTGAACTATCTGTTATTGTAGAGTAGATGTCAAAGAAATTCTCCTTGTTTTACTAAAAGTGGCTGTGTGTCTTTGTGAATGCTGAAGGGCAATTTGTCAGGTAAATGTTAATATATAAATAAATAGAAATGTGTTTCTTATTCCCATTCAGTGACATCGCAGTTACAAGTATGGATAGATTGTCTGCAGCTTCGCAGCTGATGTTTGCAAACTCAGTAGTAGCACATCGGTGATACGCATCAACATGTTTGGAGTTCATTGGGAACGTAATCATCAACTTCAATGTTCAGAAGTGGTGAATATTGTGTACCACATTTGTGTTTTGTAGGTGAAACTGCAGACTTGTATTTCCCGGACTGTTCGTTTTTGTTCTGGTTGATGGTAGCAATCCCAAGGAAGAGAAATGTCTCCACGATTGTCTTTCGCAACCTTGCAACATGAAAATACTTCTTTTAGACTTTCACAGCGGACACGGACAATGTAAACGTACTATATTACACTATGGTCAAAATCTGGTGGATTTCTCAAAACATAAATGAAACACATAATCAGTTTCAAAAACCATAAGGATTATTCTTATTTTTCACCAAATTATCAAGGCACAGCGTATCTTTATAATTCTTTGCAGTGTGTTCCTCTGCTGCCACAGAAGTGGTCACACAGCTATTGAATGTGCAACTATTATTCGTCATTTATGTACATTTATGTACAAGATGGTTGTATTAGTATTTGGCGCGCTTCCTGTGCTCTGTCGTCGTTATTTTGTTGTCTTTACTGTCCCGATGTGAACGGTGTCACAAGCGGGTGTTTAATTCTTTGCAGTGTGTTCCTCTGCTGTCACAACAGTGGTCACACAGCTATTGAATGTGCAACTATTATTCATCATTTATGTACAAGATGGTTGTATTAGTATTTGGCGCGCTTCCTGTGCTCTGTCGTCGTTATTTTGTTGTCTTTACTGTGCCGATGTGAACGGTGTCACAAGCGGGTGTTTGTTTGGATAAAACTTGTCTCACAAGGATAGCACAGTCCTCTCGAAACGGTAATTGTGGTTCACAAATTTGCGTCATTTGGTAGAACTGCTGAGCATACTTCAAGTGTCCCTTAAATCTTGATTCCAAATTACAAAATGTGCCGTCAGTGTCTACAAAAACCTGTGTGTGAATACAGTGGTACTGTTGTGGGGCTTAAGAGAGCGTGACAGAACGTGGAAATCGTTGTAGAGCGTTTTGCAGCTTAACAGACCTTAACGTAGCGCATCAGATCTTGATGCTCCATCGTATGGGGATCTTGGTGAACTTGGAAACACGATTCTAAGTTCCACTAGATCTTGAGGCATCCTTACTTAGTTGACGTTGGAGCCAACATCTTCACGCCTTAGTTCTGTAATGAAAAGTTCAGGGTATTGTCCCAGTTGGTGCCTTCGGTTTCCACTTAACTATGGTCTCACCCAGCAGGTCTTAGGCTTTCTATTTCTTCTTCTCCTTCCTCTCCCTTCTATCCTGCCCTGTTCCGTCCCTTGTTGCTGTTGTCGACGAGTAACTGTTATAGGCATACACGAAAATTGCAAATTCAGCATATTGTTCAGCTCTTTGATGCATAGCTCGTTCCTCTTTAGAATCTCTGCAGAGAATGAGAGGATGACCAATGCCTCCTATTTATACTTCAATCGTGCTGAAAACGTGACAGTCTTGATCAAATCGTGGCCATAAATCGGAGGAGAGCATAACAAAACGTGATAACGTGAGGGATCTAAACAGAACGTGACAAAACGTGATAGCAATTCGTGGATATCGTAAGAGAACTTCAGAGAACGTGATGAAAATCGTGGCAGATCTCGACCAGAATCCTGATGATTTCGTAATAAAACGCTGCAGGTAGTAACAAAACGTACTGAGAGCGTAAGAAAGCGTAGGAAAGCGTAGTAATACAAAATTCGTGCAATAAATCGTGAAGCTCCGAACTTTTCTTTAAATCGTGGACATCGTGGCTAAGTGTAAACGCAGCATAAGAGGTAGATATCTCATAGGCTCCAACTCTGGTTCTTAACGCCTGCACAACGGCATTGGCTCCATGTCGTATATCAAAAATATAAAAAGACGACTGAAAACAATCAGTATGCAACTTTATTTATTTTGTAATTAAGCATGCTTCTCAAATATTTCTGTAAAATCCTTATGTTGTACTAATCTAGGTGGGGCTATATGGCCAAAATGTAACTTTCGTTTAGAACAGACTATTTCACTACACACAAAAGTGCTAACGTAAAACAGTGAATCGATCTTCATATATGAAATTACAGTCAGTTTTGAGTGGAACTATATGGTCCGTTTATTTAAATACGGCTCCAAACAGTTACAGAAAAATAGTCTTTCTTTGATTTTTAGCGCCACCTCGGAAAAATCATTAGCTCTTTATTCCACTCACCATCAAATAGGTGGAGATGGTGTTCACCGCCCATTGTTTCTTAGTATCCAGTTGCCTAAAACTCACCGACTCTAACACCAAAACATGAGACAACAAATAAATAATATTTTTAGTTTCCCCCAAAACACAAAGACCCTGATACCCTCCCCTGATAACCTCTTACACCGCCCTCAATTATTTTTTGTAAATTCTATTCATATTTCTTTCGTTTTGCAATTTTTCGTGTTTAGTATATCCCACGTTTTCCCACACGCTAATAAGTAAACTATCTGTACATTTTTTTCTACCTTATTCACTGTTTTCTGTGTGTGTGTTCGGGTTTAACGTCTTTTTCAACAATTTTTCAGTCGTATAAACGACGGTGTCTACTTGTAGCAGTGAGCACAATGCCCAACTTTATAGTGCTGCCTCACTGAAATATCACGCCGTAGACACGTGGCATGATACCCCACCCAGTCACATTATACTGACATCGGGCTGACCAGTCCTAGCACTATCCTCTTAATGCTCAGCGCCAAGCTCAGTTTTCTGCAAGCTTATACGACATGTATATATATAATTTCCGGATACACCACCATGGACCCTTACTTCTCCTATAGTTATTTTTATGCCCCTGAAGGGAGGCATATTAGTTTTCAACTGTCCGTCCGTTCGTTCGTTCGTCACAACGTTAACTTTTTGCCTGAAGGCACTTTACTCGCGAACCACTGCACCTAGGACCTTCAAACTTCACATGCTGATAGTACTTATTGAGTACAAGACCCCTACTGACTTTGGGTTCACCAGGTCAAAGGTCACCAGGTCAAAGGTCAAGGCGCTGCGGGGGCATTTGTCACCATTAGTGACAGCTCTTGTTTATTCGAAAAAATGTCTGAAATAAACCCTGTAATATTAAAGTCCAAATTTAATGAAATGAAGTCAACTTGTAAGGATTATTTCCCAATTTAAACAGACTGTTCTTAAGAAGATTTGAAGGTGTCAGCTCAGCCACCTTCATCAATCAGAATTATGTTTACCAAATAACGCAACAATATTTTCAGCCGAGACAGAAGCCTTTGATTTAGCCCTAAATTTAATATCAAAATATAGTGAAGAAAAGTTTATTATCTTTTCCGACTCTTTTTCTATTTTACAGTCTATTCACAGCCAAAATACGGAAAATCCTATCAGTCAAAATATTCTTCTCGGGGTTCATGCACCATCTTTCATAAAGTCTATAATATTTTGTTAGATTCCTAGTCAAGATGGTATTTATGGAAATGAGGATACTGATATTGCAGCAAAGAAATCCATCTCATTACCACAAGCTAATTTGAAATTACTATATACAGATTTTAGACCAGATATATACAAATATATTTGATCTAAATGGCAGTCACCTTGGTACAATGTTTCGTTCAATAAACTTCTTGCTATTGAACCTACTTTAGATGAATGGCACCAAGGCAACAGATCTGTTCGCAGAGAGGAAGTTGTTACTAGTATTTGACGTTGTCGAAAAGTCACCCGTTTGACTCTTTCTTATTTTCTAAACAAAGATCAACATGAATTTAAATATATTTTAATCGACTGTGTGGACTCGACTCCACAGCGCAGTACATACTATTACGTTCAGTCTTTGAAAGAGTTGTTTGAAAAAGTTTCAATCGGAAATATTTTATCCTTTTTAAAGCAGATAGGGATTTATCACCAAGTCTGAACATTATATATTTTATTCACAGCTTTTGCAATATCATTATGTTTACAACTGATATTTTAACACTATATATGTATATACGCTTTTGACATAAATGATTTCAGATATGCTTTACCATTTAAGTTTTCAATATGACTTCTCCACGATATATGATTTTTTTTCACTGACTCACTCAATTAAATGTACATCGGATTGCATCGTCTAAACGAATTCTTTAATGAAATTTACATAGGATTGTACTGTTTTAACGAATTCTTTACATGTCCAGAAATGAGACCGTGTTTTGAAGAGTATTGTCCCTTGTTTATTAAGCCAAATTGCTAAAATTTGATTGCTTCCCTTTATACCATTTTAACTATCTTGATAATCTTGACACACTACACTGGTTTTGTTAATTAAGGGTATTGCATCAACATGGAATGCAACTTTTTACACAAGCGGAGTTTTTACCTGCCCGAGGCTATTTGCAGAATACATAACATTGTAATTTCTTCAAATTGGTGATTTTGAACGATAATCGGGTTTTTGTTTCAAAATTGAGAGTCGGATCTTTCGGTTATATCTTTTAACGGCAAAAATATATGTGAATCATTAATTTAAAGTTAATAAATTAAAAAATATATTTTCTAAAATTCACAGATTTTTATTCAAACATGTAATTTAAAATTATTTTTTTATTTAATTTTACAAACACTGAATTAGATCGACGCACATGTATATATCTGATATGCATAATATTTGCAATTTCTTCAAAATGGTGATTTTGAGTGATAATGTGGTATTCGTTTCAAACCAAAAAGTATAAAATACAATTTTTTAGCTCTTTGTTTCAAAATTGTCGGGAAGCATGTTATTCCAAGTACTCAGCGTATTTTCTATATATGTAATTTTCATATAGGGCGAAATTTATGTGTATTTCGAGTCTCCTTGAAAAAAAGTGTCTTTTCAATTTAAAAAGTTTTTTTTTTTTATATTATGGATCCGTGGCCTATAAATGCATTTTACTTTTACATTGATGTAAATTTCGATTTTGAACGGTAATATGAATTATAGAATATAACTTCATATCCATAATTTAGATTTTAAGTTAAAGGTGTTTAGGCAAGAGCCGTAATAATTGCCCCTGGCCGCGGGGCATGTCAGACAATCAGACACTAATCCAATGATTAAATGTGCATCGGATTGCATCGACTAAACGTATTCTTCTATTAAGTCTTCATCGGAGTATATCGTCTAAACAACTTCTTATTGTATTATCTAAGCGAATTCTTCAATTAAGTCTGCATCGAATTACATCATCTAAACGAATTCTTCAATGAAATTTACATACGATTGTACAGTTTTAACGAATTTTTCAATTAAACATCGAATTGCATCTTCAGTGAAATTTACATACGATTATACTGTTTTAACAAATTATTCAGTTAAATCTGCATCGGATTGAATTGTCTAAACAAATTCTTCAAACAAATATCGACCCGCCCGCTTAGCTCAGTAGGTAGAACGTCGGTCTATGGATCGCGGGGTCGCGAGTTCGATCCCCGGGCGGGGTGTATGTTTTCCGTGACTATTTGATAAACGACATTGCGTCTGAAATCATTAGCCCTCCACCTCTGTGGGGAAGTTGGCATTTACTTGCGGAGAACATGTTTGTGCTGGTACAGAATCAAGGAACACTGGTTAGGTTAAGTGCCCGCCGTTACAGGCAGAATAATGTTGAAGTACGGAAAACAAACAAATCAAACAAATATCCGTCGAACTACTAGTATACTGTTGAACGAATTATTTCATTAAATCTGCCTTGGATTTTTAGTTAAATAAGTATGTTGAAATATATTTACCTCTTAAATTTATACATTAAATTCAATGTCATTACTGTCAAACTCTATTATGATAATATTTAAATCATGAAATTTTTCTATTGAACCCTAAATGGTGTCAATAATGTACTACTTTTACGTATGCTAGAAGTAGTGCCCTCCCCAAATGGAAAGTTCAATATTTGCCAAAACCCTGTTTTTATTCAATACGTGCTAAAACTTTTTATTTCATTAATATTGAATTGAAACCTATATTTGTACATTTACATGTTCCAGATATCTAAATAAACAATGTATTCATTGGGAGAATATGTGTCATCTTGAAATGTAAATGGATCTGTTGATACATAACCATTGCGTAAAATGATGAAAATTCACAAAAATATATCAATTGTTCATATGGAAGACAAGAGCTGACGAGATTTTTTACATTTTCTTAATTTATATATTGTTTGTTTGCGTACCCATCAAAATCACTGCGGAAATACAATGTCAATGATTTCCTTCAAAACACAATCCGGTATTAGGTATTATTGCTGAACGTTAGCTTCATGATTGTGTCATTGTACCAGAGAGTTAGGCATGACAAAAACACTACCTGAAAGTGAAGAATAATGACAGGCAACACTACCTGAAATTGAACAAGAAGGACAGAAACAAAACTTTAGAGTGAAGAATAATGACAAAAAGAACTACCTGATAGTGAAGAACAATGACAGAAAACACTATCCTAGACTAAAAAAATGACAAAACCACTTCCTGAATGTGAAGAATAATTACAGAAAACACTACCTGAAAATGAAGAATAATGACAGAAAAACTTCCTGAGAGTGAACGATAATGACAGAAAACACTACCTGAGAGTGAACAATAAGAACAGAAAAAAAACTTGAGAGTGGAGAATAATGACATAAAGCACTATCTGGGTGTGAAGAGTGTTGACAGAAATACTACCTGAGAGTTAAAATAATGACGAAAAACAGAGCATGAAGAATAATGACAGAAAACATTACATGAAATCGAGGAATAATGACAGAAAAACTACCCAAGAGTGAATAATAATGACAAAAAGCACTACCTTGTTGTGAAGAATAATGACAAAACAATGCTACCTGAGAGTGAAAAATAATAACAAAAACTGAGAATGAAGAATAATGACAGAAGACATTAAATGAAATTGAAGAATAATGACAGAAAAACTACCAAAGAGTGAATAATAATGACAGAAAACACTACTTGATTTGAAGAATGACGGAAAACACTACGCGGCTGGTAAGGATAAAGAAAATACTACCTGAGAATGAACAAAAATGAAAAAGTACTACCCGAGAGTGACGGATAATGACGGAAAACACGACGTGAAAGTGAGGACAAATGACACTAAACGCTGTCCGAGTTTGAACAATAATGACAGAAAACTCGACACATTAGTGAAGAACAATGACTAAAAACACTTCATGAGAATGATGAATGTGACCCCATAAAAAAACTACATGAAAGTGAATTATAATGACAGAAAATACTATCTGAGTGTGAAGAATAATGACAGAAAACACTACGTGAATTTGACAAAAAAAAAGACAGAAAACAAAACCAGATAAGAGTAATTTCTCTCTTCCTGTATAGTTGCTGAGATATTGTTTTGTAAATTATTCACAACTGGAAGTTACTATGTTGCGACTTAGACTATCTGCGGTGTACATGTTTCTCTAAAACATACGTACGTATACTGTCCATAACACACAGAACCACATGTGAACTCTTTTGCAATTCCTATGATATGCAAATGTTTTATTAAAATGTCGAGAGAAAATAAAATGATACCTGTTTATCATAAAAAAAAATCAAATACCGCGATGTCGTCCTTTTGTAAAGTAGGGCCATTCGCATATTGTGATAATGTTTATTTTTGTCATTATAGTACTTTGACGTTTTACAACACTCCCGGCGAAGATATATCTTTGTTATAAATATAATCATATTCTTTATTTTACGGCTGTAAATTTATTCAAATATGATAATATGGTAATGAACGTAAATATTTACATTTCTTGATTTATTCCGTTGATCAATATTTGTTCTATTTATTGAAAGTTAACAAAATAATTACCATAAGTACTAATTGACAGGTCATCTATATAAGTGGCAGATATATGGAAAAGTAAATAGAAGTTCCCATGAAAAAACATATTTACCGGTTTCTTCATTGTTTCAGCAGTGATCATGATATGCAGACGTAAGACGTAATGAAAGGATCTTATAGAAAAAGCATTGATATCGGAGGTAAGACATTTCGTAAAACAGAACTATACCATGTTGATATCAGTGCAACTAAAGGCTCTTCCTCACTGTATCTTTGTTCTATTGTTATTTGTGTGTGCATTACCTGAGATTCCCAAACTGTATTTCTATACAATATATGAAATATACAATCAGTGCAATATCTATCAAATTCCACACTGCTACAATATGATACGATGCGATACGATACACTGCCTTGCAGTACACTACAATACAATGCAATTTTTTTTTTCTTTATTTCGATATTGACAACATGGTAACAATAACAACATTCATGATTTTATATTAAAATTTATCAGCAAGGTAAAATATAATAAATATCATGAAATATGCATTATGTAATGAACTATGTCGGTACAATACAATGCGATACAATACAATACAGCATAATAAAATACAAAATTTTGTTTAAAGTCAATATATATGTTGTGAGCCTGCGTGCGTGTGTGTGTATGCCTTAAACATTTTAAGCTACTTTGATAAAAAAAATGTTTTCAGATAGTTAAAGTACATTGCAGAGAGGTATGTGTTTGACACTGGGCCCTTGTGAATCGGAACACATGTCTTAATTTAAACATGGAATGTTTGTCAAGGCCAAATGTTCTGGCTCAATTTAGCAATTGTGAAAGTCATTTTCACAAATTTAACAATAGATCTATGTACAGTCAGTATCAATTTAGTAATAATTATACATACTATTAAAAACCGTGTCTTTTGTAAACGGTAAGTTCAATATTTAGCCCCATTTGTATTCAGTAAATGTCAACTTTTTCTAGTCCATTCATATTTAACTGAAACTTATGTTTACACATCTCATAAGGGCATTTAATTTCTTTATGAAATATCTAAAGAAATATGGCATTTATAGACGAGAATCTGTCATTTTGAAAGGGAATTAGGTTTTTATATGTTTAAGTTCATTGATTTTGGCTTTGTAAAATGTAGAATCATTCCAGGCATAATGCCATTTGAACTGTTAAAAAATGAGGTCATCTATAACATCGCTACATCGTCTTAAAACCTCGATGACAAAATATTATTGTGACCTATATCAAAACTAATTAAATGAAAAGGAGGACTTCCGATCTTTTATCTTTTCAGATAATTTCGAATAATATAAATATAGGCGCAATTATTTCTTTTACAGCACCAGACCACTCATTCCTCTATGACATGAGACAGACATCGTTTTCGGACATTCGAAACATTGTATCATGCAAGAGGAACTACCAAACAATTAAAACTTCATTTCGTTTCTTTTTCAGTTGTTTACCCAAATATAACAAGAGATTTTATCCTGGTAAACTCGATGTTTTCATAGGATTGTATCCATTCTACATGTACATCTTTGATACTGATACCAACAAAGTGACGTCAAATACTCAGATATTACATATAAGATCAAACCATCCTTTCCAAGTGTTAATTTCCGCATCTGATTAACATAGTGCATCTGATTATACATATTGCATCTGATTTTACCTTCTACATCTGATATTACTTATTACGTCTGATTTTATGTATGACATCTACATTTACATACTGCTTCTGATTTACTTATTGCATCTGATTTATGTACTGCATCTGATTATACATATTGCATCTGATTATACCTTCTACATCTGATATTACTTATTACGTCTGATTTTATGTATGACATCTACATTTACATACTGCTTCTGATTTACTTATAGCATCTGATTTATGTACTGCATCTGATTTACATATTACATCTGATTTACATACTGCATCTGATTTACGTACTGCATTTGAATTTATATTTTGCATCTGATATCACATGCTGCATCTGTTGTACAAACCGCATCTGTTTTTACGTACTGCATCTGATTTACATATTGCATCTGATTTTGCCTCTTACATTTAATTTTACATATTACATCTGAGTTACCTATTGCATCTGATTTTACATACTACATCTGATTTTACGTATGACATATACATTTATATACTGCATCTGATTTTACATACTGCATCTGATTTGAGTATTGCATCTGATTTATGTACTGCATCTGATCTATGTACTGCATCTGATCTCCCGCCGTTACATGACTGAAATACTGTTGAAAAACGGCGTTAAACCCAAAACAAACAAAGCAACTGATCTAAGATGTTGCATTTGATTTGCATATTGCGTCTGATTTAACATATTACATCTGATTTATATACTGCGTCTGATTTACGTACTGCATTTGATTTTGATAATTTTGCATCTGACTTACATATTGCATCTGTTGTATATATTGCATCTGATTTTACATATTGCATCTGATTTTCACATACTTGTCTTCTTCAAAGCAATATCGACCTTAGCTTCTGTGTTAAATTTTGAAAATGACCTGTTATTGCTTAGATAGGTTGATTTTAATCATTTCTATTTCAAACATTTAAAAAAATGATTGTTTTACGCACAATTCCATGTTATCTAGTTCATGTAGAAAAGGTTAACCCCCACCATATTTACCCTTGCTTCATGATTTGGACTCCTATATCGTTACTGACTTTATAGTTATATATCATATTTCGTCATGAATACAAATAAAATATTAATAGTTTCTTTTCAAAAACAAATAAAACGTAAAAAGGTTACTGATAAGGTACTTATATTTTAAATCATGTTTCACTTTTATGTACAAAACTGTTTGAAAGATCAATAAGGAATATAAACTTTCAACTTTTCTTTTACCGCATGAATTGGTTGTTTTAAAAAGTAGGTTTGTACATGCAATCAGTGGTAATTGTTTTCCACCTTATCAGCCGGGAAAAGACAATACTTTCTTTAAAGCGGTGACACTTGTCGATATTGAATTGTGTAAAGAACAAAGGATAGAAAGCCTAGGAGAAGCGCAAAACGTTGTTAGAAGTTGTATAGGAGATATGGAGAAATCTCGGTCTTATGTTTACTTTTAGCTTAGTGGATATACGTTAAGTTGCTCTTGAGTTAATTTAAAACTGAATTACAACTGGCTAAAGATGATAAATATTGACTTAGACAAAATAAGATTTAAATGCTTAAATATTCATTTTTAAACACATTTGTTAATATATTAAATTGTGTCTTTAGTGATTTAGTTATCTTCGAGAATGTGGTGACAATAAATGGAACACATACAAATTTAAAATGGATTGTTAAAGGTAATTATTATTATTTTTCTATTCATATATTTTCAAAATGAATTATTTATTCGGTTGCTCTGTATATCATTGACACATTTATGTTTTCTTCTTTGTACTAAATACTGTTTTTTTTTGTTATTATATTTTATACTAGATATATTTTATATCTAGATTGCACATATATCACATGCAAATATTTACACTCACTGTAAGACAATTCAGATACATATTAAATGATTTGAAAATAACACAATATCCATAGATATTTGATATATTTTGTCTTGTTCTATATATTTGGCATTTGTTTGTTGTTATAAAGTGGTAGTATTGTTCGTCTCAGCAAACATAATGAGTTATATTTAGATATTTATCAAATTATTCTTTGTTTCCAAAGGATCTTTTTACAGATTTTATCAACTATCACAACAGCAAACTTTAGTGCCGTGTGGCGGCTGTCAAATGTCTCCCCGTACTTGGATTCAGTGTTGTTATATTTTCTGGTCCTTTGGGATCATGGAGTCCATTTAACATATGTGTAATAGAGTTCCGCTTAAGCCGGTGCTAGGGGGCGTGAGAGGTGTTGCACATTCCATTACCTCTCGTGAACAGTCTCAGTCAAACCGAGTTTGCTATTGTTCTTCTTGGTTGCATTCTTTGCTTCCAAAGGATCTATTTACAGTGTTCATTAATAACATTTTGACGTCTTAGGAGTGAAATAAATCCATGTCATATTTTTATATTACACTAGTGTTATTGCAGTTTGACGTCGACGTTGTTCGGCGTTGACATGGTTTCAAATATAGAAGACACGTTGGTATGTAATCAGTAAAGAAAAAAGGAACTGCGATGTTTCAGCAGAAAAGGTTAACATGTGGTAAAAAGAATATTACATTTGTGTCTTTCCATACTGACTTTATTAAACTTGTTGAATAAATATGATAAAACGCTCGGCAGTCTCGCAATGTTTATTATTTTATTCAACTCAATTAAATTCAGTACGGAAAGAAACTCGTGTATAATCATGGCATCTATATCTTCTCCATTTAACGATTGCGTAGTAATATGGAGGAAAGGATGAGAACAAAATACATGTTTCCCGTGTCAATGCTCTAGTTCAAAGTTGCCATATATCCGGGCAGGTTATTATTTCAAAAATTAAATCTAATAAAAAATGCGAAACATAAATCCAGTGTTATTGTAAAGAATAAATACATCTTGAAAACTGTAAAAAGGTGTTTAAATTAAATGAAGCGCTGTCTTTTGATAATGTTTGAAATTTATTTAGTGCGTCTACTCCTTATTCAAAAGTGAAGGTAGTTTACTTTGAAATGAATAACCAAGATAAATACGTGATACAATTAACTTTTCATAGGTAATGTACCTGATGTCTTTAACATGGTGCAACAAAATCAAACACAGTTATTTAAATGCATGAAATTACAATTATTTTGTCGAAATTAAAATGATAGGCATGAAATTGGTATTTGATTGAAATTTATCACTTACGCACGCACAGAGTTCAATAACTTAAGTGGTTCTCAAATGGGATTGTGTGCCAGAGTAAAAGCATTTAATGAAAAAAATAGGAGCATGTCACAAAACCTCACAAGACTCTGATAAGCATATTTTAGAAGTAATACAATTTTCATATATGAATTTAATGACCGAAGCTTTTAGGGGCCAATTTTACAAAGTTTAACACAGTTAAGTGTTTGTGGTATTTCATGACAATCATTTTCAAAAATTCTTAACAATTAACTGATAATTCCTAATTTTCTTTTGTCAAAAGGCTGGTTTAAGTAACTACAATGTCATCCACAGGGCTGAGTGCCCTAAACTATTTACTATTATGATGAACTTACAATCATTACAATCAGATAATTAAACCTGAACACACACACACACACACACACACACACGCACACACACACACACACACACACACACACACACACACACACACACATACAATCAGATAGTAGATAGTTTGGTTGTGTAAAAGATAAAACATTACGATTATTTCCTCCACTAAAGAAACTCCTGAAATTGTTTAAGAAATCCTTCTAAATCAAACTCCTGCTAATATACGACTTAATGAAATAGATAATTTCAACATATTCTTTCTATAAAGACAAAAAAGTGAAATAAATACTTATCCATTAGGAGTGATAGCTGCTGAAATAAAGAATTGCAACAAATTCTGTCTACAACAACAAAATGAGTGAGAGGTAAGTGCGCTTCTGTTAGGAGTGATAGCTGTTTGTTAACCATAACTCACCAAGAAATTTCACTAATTCTCGTATGAGTTATAAATAAAAATCTGTTTGGAGATATAGCTGTTGTCTTTGTTGTTTGTTAACCAAAGGTTAAAATAAGGAAGTTCACCAAAGTCCATGTGAGTTAGGTGCAATTTTATTAGGAGAGATGGCTGCTGAAATACAATTTTCAACACATCTCTACAAAGAAAAATCTTAGCTGTTGTAACCTTATAGGTTCTAATAAATACATGGAATAACCGTTTCTGACAAACACCATTGATTCATAAATATGATAGAAGTAAAGATTTTCTGAAACATGTTACCCTCAGGAAACGTTTGCTCCAGAAAAAAAAAGAATATATTTTGCGCTGATGGTACTAAATAATAATAGATAAAGCGAAGAACTAACTCCAGATATATACTTTTTACTTTAAAACTAACATGTTTCGTCCATTGGACTTCATCAGAGTATAATAACAAAACAGTATGACGTCATAGGAAAGTACGACGTCAAAAGACGTTACCCATTTTGGCGTACTAAATAATATAATCTGTAAGAAAAGCCTTTGGAAGCAGAGAACATAGCCATGCAAAATAATAGCAGACTCAGTTTGATTGAGTCTGTTCATGAGAGGAACTGAAATATGCAACAACACTCACGCCCCCTGGCGTCGGCTTTGGTGAAATTCTATTGTAGTAAAATTTAATTGATTCAATGATCCATAAGGACCAGAAAATATAACAACACTCAATTCAAGTACGGGAAGTCCGCTATACAATTTAAAACAACAAAATGAACATTGTTCCAAAGCGGTGCCACACTGTGTTCCTTTTTTCTTTCTTGATTTGACCTCGTTTCCCCTATAGTCCATATGCTTTACTTTGCCTTTGTATGTACGTACATATCTATAATAAACCCAACCATATATATATCGCGGCCGCCCGCTTAGCCCAATTGTGAGAGCGCAGATCTACCTATCATGAGTTCAATCCCTTGGCGCGGCGTATGTTCTGCGTAACGATTAATTAAAGATATTAGAGAGTTTGAGATTTCAAACTTCGCCTTCCCCTTCAACGTCTCTCCTATATATTTTGGGTAAAACGTCACCGATATGCGTGCATTTTATTTATATCACACGTTGCTACTAAAGTTTTCCATGTAATATCACGTAAGCCTAAGACTTGTCTTTATTACTATGCGAAATAAAAAGCTTAGTTTCAGGATTTCTGCTTATTAAGTTATTTGATTATCCATATATATAATTAGACTAAATTTGATGCGAAACACTATCAATAGGTATAAGAATAATAAAGTTTTGTATGGCTAATGATTTTAACTAAATACATTGAATGGAACCTGAAAGTATGAAGTTATCAACTGATTTTGAGAAACTTTGAGATTTTTTTCAAACTTTAACTTCTACGGCATATTTGTGTCCCCAGGCGGTATCGATTAAACCAGATTGGCCTTTTTGTCGTATGAAGTGAAGTTTTGAACGTCCGAAGATGTGATATCACGAAAGTCGAAACTTCATTCTTTTTTACATCTACTCTGTCCACATACTCGGCATCAAAGACTGAAATCTGGATGGAGGCACATGGCATGATAGTCATTTTACTTGAAAAATAAATAATTACGCGCGAATATCATTTGGTGGAACATTTTATTTTCACATCCAAATAAAATCAATCTGTTTCTGTCGGACACTTAATACGAGAATTGCGTTTTAATTATAAACATAAAATGGTACTAGTAAGGCGGAAAATTCTTCTGAAGTATCAGACAATTTCAGATCTATGATATCATGATGAGAGACGTTTCCTGTTAGCCGTATGGGATAACTCCATTCTTTAAATGCACGGAACCAGAGCCTGGCAGAGGGACATTGTGGGTTAATTCCCCCTTTGATTCTTACATTTTACAAAGAAAGTCGGTCTTGAAACTCGGTGTGACCCTACTCCCCCCGCCCTGAAATGGGGGACCCGCCCTTTAATGTTAGTGTCCCTCTAACCAAATTTCCTGGATCCGCAGATGTTTTACTTATAAAATAGTATATTAAAATCATATTGTGCTGTCTGAGAGTTTGGCATTATACAGAGCCATACAGAGTGTCATTATCACGTTAATATAATCATTATAGGTTATTAACTTTGTATGTGGATATACGCACGAGTTCTGCAGCGTTAATATTGCGTGACTTTAGGAGCGCAATATTGTCCGCGAAAGAATGAGTGTATATATCCGCATAAAAAATTGATAACCTTTTTATTACATATCCACTATCAAATGATTAATTTATACCTAAATTATCGTTCTGTCACGAAAGACAGGAGAAAATACGGAAAAAAATTCTCCGAAAACGCAATAAACAAATCAAACTGACGCGCATTAATATTTCCCGCGAAAATGACGTCAACTTGTTGTCGCAACGTGCGCGTGGACGCCATGGACGTCACGCAATTATTTCCATTACAACGTTAAGAAAACATTCCACGTCCTATATTAGTCCAACTCATGACGTAATTATAACTTTCATTTCATTTCAGTCTGATAAATTACTATGTGCCAATATCTAATAGGTCAGATTAATCAAAATGTAAAAGTAAACAAACTGTTGCATAAATTACATATTAAACAAGCACACAATAGCAACAAAAATCTAAAGAAACGAGATCCACAATGGACGGACCGTCAGGGGAGGTAACTAGAGTCACGGAGTGGGCCTAGTCCGAAATGAAAGCGTTCAACGTCATGATATGGAAAAATATTGCACGATCGCGGTCCACTGAAACCCAGTGGAAAATAATTTTAGGTATGTAATAATCATTTTTATTTCCTCTCATGTATGATTTACAATCGTGCATTGTATACTGACTATACTGACATAATTTTATATAAAACCTAAATGTTTGGAGCAACACTAACGAGTTTTTACATTGTTCACATTGTTTTATCGTTTATCGTTTTTTTTTTTTTTTTTTTTTTTTTATTTGGTAATCGCTCATATATCCATGCGATGATTATATTAATTGAAATGTTTTTTATTTAATTTTCATTTGTTCATTTTTAAAACCTCTTGTAAAATTCCTGGCCTTTCGGACGATTGGTATCAAAATGCACGAAAAAAAACGATCATAATTACGGATAAATTGAATGGGCGGATTAAAAGAAGTAAGGTTCATTCTAATGTTTGAAATCTCAAGGAATTTTAATCGAACTTAAACTTCATACGTTAACTTCGCAAGAGAAGTTGAAGGGGAAGGCGAAGGTTGAAATCTCAAATTCTCTATTGTGTCTGAAATCATTCGTCCTCCACCACTTATTCATGTGCGGAAGTTATTTGCGGAGAAATGGTTAGTACTGGTACAGAATGCAGGAACACTGGTTGGGTTAACTGCCCGTCGTTACATAACTGAAATGCTGTTGAAAAACGTCATTAAACCCAAAACAAACAAATATATACATTCCCACAGGGTTTTGGTTTCATGTGGCTGGTATTCATATTGTACATGTGTGTTTGTTTAATGCCTCCTGTGTATGTGCCATGTACAATACCGACCGCTACAATCCGACCGCCATAAGCAAAACCATATACCGCCTCTTCTCTTACGATGGGGTGGGGGGGGGGGGTGGTGGACAAAATCATTTTGAACCTTTATCAAGTTTAGTTCACGTGGTTAAATATGTGTATTCTCTAATGAAAAGTAATATGTTTTTAATTATTTTCATTTAACGAAAATATTACTTAATATACTTAAATAGAAAACTGATATTCAGAAAGAGGTCTTTAAGGCGAGATATTATTATCATTGACAGAATTACAACAAATCTTGACGCCGGTATCTGATACCCTTCAATCCAAATCAATAGAAACGGGTTAGTAGGTTTGATTGCAAATTAGTTATTGAAATACAGAAATTGAATATGTTCAAACAAAAGACTGGTCGCGACCGTACTTTCACATGGTATCTTGAGACTACGTAAACATAACGCCTGGTTGATTTTCACTAGGTGGAGGTTGACAAAGGCAAGTACTTAAGAGCTGATAAAATACAAAGTGGTAACATGATAGCTTTAAGCTACTTTGCACCTTTAAATGAGTAAATAAGGCAATATGAACTCGGAAAACAATAGAAACTTAAGAGACGCAATGTCTGCTATGGAACGCCGCAACTGATGGATGTAAGGTAAAAGTTCAAAAGTGACATCCAGTGTGAACGTGAGTATGAAAAGGAAGATCTAAAGATTGTGCGTTAAGTGGAAATCTAAAATGTACAATATCACCATGGATCCTTAATCAGATCAGTTAATTGACAAGGTACTTTTAAATGAATATGACAATATTTTAATTACCAAGATAGAATGTCATCCGATTAAAGATTTTGCCTGAAAAACAACATGATATATAAAGTGATGAAACTAATGATAATATTTTTAATAAATAGTGTTATTAAAAATATTGTATAAAAAGAGAGTACATTGTATATCTCTAGAAAAATATAAAAATTGTAAAAACATTGAACATTTTGGTAAACCAGTTATTCAGGGTTTTTTTAATAAATGCTTTAATTAGAAAAATGCATAATCAAAGAATATGAAAATAAACTAATTGATCAACAAATGAACATATTAATGTTAATTGAAATCAATGAAATATATATATAACACTTAAAAAATAAAGCCCTTCATAGTGCTATGTACATGAGAGGTATTAAGCAGTTGTGGCGCTCCATACTACGTCTTGTTCATATGTTAATACTGTAATGTAATTATTTGATGCGATGCTACTGCTTCTGTTGCTGCTGAAGGTTTTTTGGTGGTTTTATTGTTTTTGTAAGAGATGGTGATGACAATTTTGGTGGTACTGACTTTGTTTTCGTCGCCTCATCTTTGAGCTTGTTGCTGTATCAATATATCGCAAAAGCATTTTTTGAATATATGTCGAAGGATGAACGGAAAACTGTCGTAACAAGTGGTTTATTCAATATGAGTTACAAATCCTCGATATGACATTATCATTTAGTGTTTGATAATTCTCTTATTAAGGGGACGCATATTGCTACATTCACAGTTCATACAGGAATGCGGAAGGGGTGCACATTCAAGAAATCGATGGTGGGAAAATAAAAAACATATTCCTAAACTGATATAATACTGATGGACACCTGTAATATTCAGTATTTTGTGGATAAGGATGTGGTACTATGAATGTAATAGGAAAACAGAGGTCTTTGTGAAAGTACATTCAACACAAAATATTAAGCTTTTGTATAAGGAAAAAACAGGTTTTTTACAATAACAGTGTTCCAAATAATGTTGAAGGGATGAGATTTTCTTTCTAACACACCAGGTTTGCTTAAACATGTAAATATTTAACGCCACGTCATTTCAGCTCGGGATGGACGCCATATTTCTCATTGATAAAAATGTAAACAAAAAAAATCAGAGTGGGATTAGCATTGCAAGGGCATAACATCACATTCTACACTATGAATACCTTAGAACAGATACCTAAGATGCCACACAGGTCAGGCGGGTTAAATGCATAATGGCGATCACTTGAAATTCATCTTGAAAAGGTGGTTAATTTCAGTTTGTTTACATGGTTTTTAATTTTCCCACGACTTCTCGGCGATTCACTGCAAATGTATTACTGCGCCGGACGAAAGGTAACTCTTATAAACAACGGGAGACAACTTAGGTGTCAGCACGTGTACGATTTTTTAAAAAGACATGTCGATGATTATAATTTCTTATCAAATAATGAATTCTATTCAGATATTCGTCTTTAATATTAGAAAATTATTAATTTCTGTGGACATTTGTCAAAAAATGTTACTTACAATGGACTACTTTGCGCATCAAACTGGTTTTCGCTTCAGTTGTGAGGCACTTCCGTTATACTTTTTGACAACAATAACAAAACACAAAATGAATCAATAAAGTCACTTATAAACCGACTGCTACTTAAATCAGTGTAAGTAAAGTTGTTGTTACAACATTATACATGTTCGTTACGTTATGAGATAAAGTTTATCTTGAACTGCATAATCCATTAATTACGTTTAGATGATATTGCATTTACAACTTATTTGACCCCATTTTTTACGTGAATGACAGCATTCTCGTGCAACTCGTGCAAACAGAGTTATGAAAAGTATGGTGGAGAATTCAAGGGCAAATTATAAATGACATTAAAGTGAGGATAACTGTATATTCGTCCAGTTTTGATCACTGACATGCTTGCTGTGTATTAGTAACTTTTGTGAACAAGATTAGAATGTTACTTTTGCACATATACACATTGATTGGACCTCTCAAACAAATTTCATACCTTATTTTAGGGATTTTTAAGACAATACATTTTCAAAAGTTTGTTGAATGTGTTTTGATATTTAAGTGCATTGTAGTTCATGAATACCAAGTTAAAAATTAATAATGGCAACATTTCTAGGCCCTTATTGTAAGCCACTAGACTTCTGTAATGATAAATGTTTAATGTATTAATGGGAATATACTCTTTTAGTTTTGGAATATGGCATTCCTTGTCCACCGTATCTTTTCTTATGCACTACTTTGTAAACAAACTAAATAATGTGTTTTAGCTTACATATGCGAAATGAAAAGCAAGACAGTGACCATATTTCACATTCTTTCTTTAAATTAGAATCTGTAGGACATTGATAAATGTTTGGACAAGGTGAAGCACTATAATTTTCGCACCAAAAAGTCTTAATTGTTGACTTTGAATGTACACAATAAGTCTTATGTAATTCAACAATAACTTTCTTGTTTCAGTTTTCTCATTTTTATTTTAGTGAGCAATCCTTTGTGTACTTATAACAGTTGAAACAGTATCCATTTCATGTACCAAAACCTTGTACTTTTTTGCAGGTAATTTTTATCATACCCCACCCACTTTTTTCTAATTTCAAAGTATGCGTCCCCTTAACCTTTAGACTCCTGGCAGCAAGTGTTTCTGCCTTTGCGACCAGTGCAAACCAAGATCATGGTCTGCACTGTTCGCTATTCAGTCAGTAAATTTTCGGTGAACACCCCTACGAATGATAAATGATATTGCCCAAATGAGTGAACAATCAGACCATTTTACAAAGGTTAGATGTATGCATGGAACATACCGCATGCGCCAATGACTGTCTCTTATGGTATGGAGATGAATACAAATTGAGTATCTAACCTTTTGCTATTCTGATCATGAATAAATACTTTATTCCTTTTGACATAGATCTAGTTATATTTATAATTTTAAGTAAAAAAAATTATGACATATTATTGCGTTTAATTTCACGCTATATACATAATGACTAGTAAGTTAATATTTCCGTATATAAAAAAAGGAAATAAAATCTATTTTATCTATACACCACCTTTGTGTTATGATTAAATTGATAACTTTTAAGAGAACAGGATACGTTTCCTTATTTCAAACGGAATATATTAGACGAGCACATGTTTCACGTTACCTTTGTATAGTAAACAATCGTATTCCGCTCTTATGGAAAACAAACATACTCCGATAGCACCAGGCTGTGCCACGTATGATTAGATAAATAAATAGAAGAATAAATAAATAAAATGCTTACTTATTTTAAGATGATTTCAAAATTGAACGCTAACATGACACTCAAACCATATAACCCCATTTAAAAAAAGACATGTCGTGTCATCTTTAACCTATTTGTATACAAATATTATCATCCTATTTATTCAAGTTCGATATAAGGGTGTATAAATATAAATAAATGCTTGTTAAACATGCTCTATACAGATACTGTCATTCAGAATACAAAATGCATTTGACGTTAATCCATATACTGTATCAGATTGCGGACCAAGTATATAATCATTCAATATTGATGTCAACGCCATTTCGTGTGATGATACAAGAATATTGGGGATTACCTTTTTTATAAATGAATCATATGGATATTTCATATATTTGTTACATAATCTTCGAAGTAAGTGCTGATCTTATTACTTGAATATTTAATATGAATTCAAAAGCAGGTTACATTTAATTACATATTTTTGAAGGGAATCTACGTCTGCAACAGATATTTTTAACATTATATATTTATATCCATTTTTACATAAATGATTTTAGGTATGCTTTCAATATAACTTCTTCTCAGCGATATATGCCCTTTTTGTGTTGATTCGCCGTAAAACCCAACTCACTCACTTGAAGGGAATCGACTCCGACTCAAGATTTTAAAGGAGCTAGCCTCCAGATCACTAAGATTCCGATTAGTGTTCAACAAAGGTTTATGATTATCTTCTCTCATCGCCATGATTTTTAAATAACAATGTGCACATACCACATAAGTGGGTTTATCTCTTTTGACACTTCTGCAGAAAATTAGCAAGTCAAATTTGAACGCAAGAAGGAGCAACACATGAAATGTTTATTCAGTTAGAACATCATTTCATTGTATCAATTTAATATAAAATTTTCTCTTGTGTAAAACTAACTGGCATCAATATTCATTCGACGACTGCAAACATTAAATTTCACATTTATTAATTGTTTACAACCGTTGCAAATGTTTACTTAGAAAATAAATTGCATGTTTATTGAGCTATACTTGAATAAAACAAATCAAAATGATATTAACCTGATTGTAATCTCATGCAATTCTCTTATTCATCAATCAGTTTTTCAAAAGTGTTGTTAATCATCCATAATCATCTATAAACAGTCCGCATAGCTCAATAAAGAGAGCGCCAATCTACGGACCGCGGGGTCGTGAGTTCGATTCCTGGGTTGGCCGGACGTTCTCCATGACTATTTGATAAACGACATTGTACCTGACATCATTCGTCCTCCACCTCTGATTCATGTGGGGAAGTTGGCAGTTACTTGCGTAGAACAGGTTTGTACTGGTACCACCGAATCCAGGAACACCGGTTAGGTTAAGTGCCCGCCGTTACATAATTGAAATACTGTTGAAAAACGGCGTTAAACCCGAAACAAACAAAAATTCATCACTAAACAATCTATTAGAATATCATCTGAAAGTATAGAACTAGTAACTACGTAGCTGGTTTGATTTAGTTTGTGTCTTGTTCATAAGAGTTAATCCAATGTGCAACATCTCTCACATCCACTAGCACAAGTTAGAGGACACGTTTTGACAATCAACATTTTCCATCCAATTACATATTCCCCGTATACATGCGATGTCGGTATTCTCCGGTTGTTATGAAAACAACAATTGCTTCTGTTATAGCCGAAGGAAGCCGAAAGCCGATGATACATAAACGAACGGAAACTGTCGATTGTCATTACGGGTCCAATACCTTAAGCGGAACTCCGTTATTCTAGCACTTTGAATGGACTCAATGATCACCAAAGATTTGTGTGTCTGTTTTGGGTTTAACGCCGTTTTTCAACGATATTTCAGTTATGCAACGGCGGGCAGTTAACCTAATCAGTGTTCCTGGATTCTGTACCAGTACAGACCTCTTCTCCGCAAATGACTGCCAGCTTCCCCACATGAATCAGAGGTGGAGAACGAGTGATTTCAGACACAATGTCTTTTATCAAATCGTCACGGAGAACATATGCCTCGCCCAGGAATCGAACTCACGACCCGCGATTTGTAGATCTGCGTTTTCCCTATTGAGCTAAGCGGGATCACCAAAGAACCAGAAAATGTAACAACACTGAGTCCAAGTATTCCAATATCCATTTTATTTTATTGTTTCCTGATGATTATCATTCCGGACTTTTACAAATTGTTGTCTATCCCAAAAATAGAATCGCGATTTTAACCAGGTTTATGTCATTTCTTGGTTTCGAGGAATATGAACGTAGACGACATCAGTGCTTCAAAACTTCTGTCAGCTGCTGTATCCTTACTAGACTTTTATCACTGGCTCTTTAACTACTTTTATTCTTTATTGTTTAGACTGCGGTTTATATCACCTGTGCTCCTTTTCGGAAATATACTTTCTTTAAAGGTAGTTAATCCCATTACAGCAACAATTTTTGACATTTTTCAGTTTTCATATGATTTATTTAAGTAAACAAAATGACCCATTAAAAATAGTTTGATCCCTGTTAGAAATGGGTGTTTTTATCATTTCGTTAACCTTTGTAATTACACCACTTTGAATATGAAAGTATTTAAACAACGGATCTTGTTTCTGACTTTCTGATCTTTCTTGGTTGCGCAACAAGTGTACTGGTAGGCAAAGTGTGTGTGCTGGGGGGGGAGGGGGGGGGGGGGGGGGGCTAAGTCCAAATCTTTGGCAAATATAAAACAATCGTTCTTATATCATTTGATATCTTATGCAAAGTACATTGGGCAGCCAGGATAGGGAATTCAAATTTTAG
Source organism: Mercenaria mercenaria (assembly GCF_021730395.1). Taxonomy (NCBI): domain Eukaryota; kingdom Metazoa; phylum Mollusca; class Bivalvia; order Venerida; family Veneridae; genus Mercenaria; species Mercenaria mercenaria. The sequence continues at coordinate 9,820,538 of NC_069372.1, forward strand.
AAATACCTCAAGTGAATATGTATTTAACACAAATAAGTTGTTAAGGTTTCGAACAAATCCATTTCCTTGCCATGTTGGCCAAAATCTGATTGACCACCTACAAAAAAGCTATTTATTTGTTATGAATTCGATGATATGCAATATTATCTAAAGATATCCTCGTAACATTTTTAAAAGCAACGTTCATTCTTAATAACGATAGCCATATTGTTTCGAAATAAAACAAGGTTAGAATTTTATGTGCAAATGAAATCATATCTTAAATCAATTCAATTTAAATGTACATGATTGTGTACGTGACATTCCTGAGACACATGCCAATTCTCCCTAGTGAAGCTTTAGGATGTTGCTCAATAAAACACAATTATATGATAACATCTTAGAGAGAAATCCCAATAATTAGTAATCTGCCAATTGTATCAGGATTCTTTATGTAAAATGTTTTGTAAACGTAACGAGCTATCGAGAAAAGTGGAAAAGTACAAAATGTATATATTTTAAGGTTAAAAGATAGATTTACTAAAGTAATTTGCAAAGCATTAGTCGATAGTTAGATACAAGTATTTCACTGAAATCAAGTAACATTGCACCTTTTTATCGAGATGTAGTGTGGAAAAAAACACTTGACATACATTAAAAATTCTTTTTAAACATTTTTAGTTTTGTTAAGATCGGAATTGTATTAAATTGATTGTTCTGAAGACTTAAGTATGAAGTTTTTCACTTTCAGGTTCGTTTTAGAAAATGAATTCGGGACGATAAATACCATCTGAAACAGGGAGTAAAATTACACGCATGATGGGAACACAAAGTGAGTGGGTATATTCAGACTTACAGACTCCGAAAGTTGTCAAAGCAGCTCATAAAATCCCGCTGGTTTCCCCGAGAATGGACGTTGACGTAACGGGAGTCTCTTTGAAAAATGTACGCACGCATTTGATTGACCATCCACGAGATGACGGTTTAAAACATCGTGAGCAGCTCTGGAATTTTCAACAAAAATACCGCGGTGTAATTGGGAAAGTACGTCCCATGGCTTCTATTGGAGCTGACGACCGGAAGTGTGAGACTTCCGGTTCGGATGAGCAGAATGAAGATGATTCCCGCCAGATCGATGGTTCACGACCACGTGCAATCAACGAGCAATCATCATTACCGAGCAGATTTCGGAAACGCTTGAAACATAAAATAAATTTCACTGGTTTGGGATCTAGTGAATTATTCATGGATTCCGGACGACGGCGATCAGTTCCTCCGAAAGAACAAAATGAAGACGACAAATCAAATTCCGGAATCCAGAGACTCTATTCCTCCGGTTTGATCGTCAAAAACAACTTGTACAACCAGTTACGTAATTCTAATGGTGAGGAGAAAAGAATCGAACATTTTCCTGATAACTCCAGGATCCTTGAAGCTATTCAGAAATACGGATCATTAGAAAAACTGCCTGATATTACTTATCCTGGTTTACGATCAGCACAGACTCCAAATATTCGCTTTCTTAAGACCTTAAACTCCTACAACCGACGTATCATTGACCAGGTTTCAGAGCGACGGTATTTACCGTTACGTCGTTCCTTAACGAACTTTAATGATCACGGCTCGTCGAAACGGAAGCTTATTATTGTGTCACGGCGCGGGCAGAATGACGACCGAATAGTCCGGCTTGGGTGTTATGACACATTTACTAGCAATGAAGACGATGATGAGTATGATGAAAACAATGACGAGGTGGATGATGATGGCGATGATGATGAGGAAGAAGAAGAAGAAGATGACGATGATGAATGTGACAATGAAATTCGAATTTCACAACCTGAAAAATTGCACCAAAGAGACATTGACCAGAAAAGGCCTGAACATTTGGATATAAGAAGTAATATTACTCAAGTTAATACTCAAGATGATTTAGTGTTAATAGAAAAATATAAACAGGAAGATAACAACCATAAAAAGCAATTAAGAACTGAAAGAACATTTCATGGTGAGACTCGTAAACAAAATATCAGTAAAGAATATAGAAGAACGGATTTATCCGGTCAGGATGCATTCGTGCCAAGGTGCAATAGCAAGGCCCGAGACAGTTGGAATAATACGAAAGTTGGTAACAAAGACAGAGAAGCCGCAAACAACAAAAGATCTCAGAAAAAGAAAACAGCAGTTGACAATAAAAACGATGAATCTGAATCGGACGATAGCTTAGACATTCCAGATCATAAATTTGGACCAACAACACATTCAATTGATAAAAAATTAGCAATACGAAAACCATGGGAATGGAAACCCAGCCCTTATAGATGGATTGACAAACCCTACGTCAGAGAAAGTGATAAGCCTTATATTGAACGTATTATTAACAATGGAGAAATAATTGATGAATTTCATTACGATTCGTTCGCAAGAACCAAGCCACTAAAGGTTCAGAGTTTCCCAGAAGGCGCTGGTTACAAGGATAGATATGGAAACATGAGGTGATATTGTTCAAAGGTTTATAACAAATGGCATTCATGCAGCATTACTAAATATATATCATCCATCTTTAGACCTTGTGAAATAAATGCGGTTATATACTAAATTAAAGTCATGTGATTATATTCCTTATGGAATTCATGCACCCATAATTCCATCTTTATTTATTACAAGAAATATTGCCATTGTTAATACTTCGCTAAAACGCCGTGGTTTATGCCACTGAAAAACATTTATAAACGGTTGTTAGAATTATCTTTTCTGTTGAAATATGACTTAATTTAACATATAAATTGCACTGGGAGTTGTTTTATTTGGAATAGAAACAAATGACCTATGGTATCAAAATAACGGCTAAAACTTTGAAGTCATGGTTTTTATGAAACTGACAGTATCAAAATTGCAAAAAAAGAGTATTATTTTCCGGGAAACATGGACTATTCGTGTGACCATTCATTTTCTAAAATAATTCCCTTTATATACAGAGTTTATGATGTTGACCAAGTATTCGGGGGAAAATTATTAAAACCTGTGAAACCCGGATTTAAAAAAGGAGTTTTTATTAGAATTATTAATGTCTCTGCATCTCGTGCGTTTTTAGCATGCATATAGGAAATGAGATTGCTCAAGTGAAACATACATTAAACTCAGAAAATTTGAGATTTTGAATGAAAATCTTAATATAGCAAATTACCTTTCGAAATATATGGGGTCCATGGGTCCATAAAACTTTACAACTCTATAAAGTCAATGCTTTCGTACGAGGTTTCTCATTACAGATCTGGTGAAGCCGTTCTGCGCATGCCTATAGTGATTATCAGTTGGTGCGCACGGCAAAAATACGCAAATTTTTGCATGTCCGCATGCATTTAGTGTATAATATGTATAATATACTGACTAAAGGTTAGGGTTAGTATCACCATGATTACAGAATATATATACATTTAAGATACAAGAGGTTCAAATCGCTTGAATCCAGTATATACCGGAGTCTGTAATAGATCACAGGCGCATCAGATCTGTTTTAGTCACAGCCTTGCTTTGGTGGCAGGGGAGCGTTTTCTTGCTAGATTTTATGCAAGTCCACAATTCGCAACTTTTTTTCTTTATATGTAACAAGTACAAAAAAGCAGTACTTCTGCTTTAGATTGTGATATGGCACTATATGTAAGCTTCAAAATGAAAGCATTAATTTTGACCCATGTGGTCACCTTTAAAAAGGAGCAGACATTACAGCCTACCCTTAAACTCTCTTAAAATCAAGAAAATTTGAGCATTTTTTCCTTACTTCCAACACATGCCAACACACTTTCATACAATTACACCAGGTTTTCATATAAATCAACCCTTAAGTTGCAACGCCCTGCTAAGCAAGGTGTTTTGTCAACCACTAAGTTTCAGGAGAAAAAGCAGGTCAAAGACACTTACTGTCCGTTTTGCTGCAGAAAACACTTGATTCTTTTAAATCTGCCTCCAGAAATAATGACTCACAAAATTTGTGGATCTAGGTGTAGCCAAATATTCGCATCTGCTGTTTATACCTACATTATGGTGGCTGATTTTTGCCATTTCGTGTTGGCGTGTTGGTGGCGCGAAAACACGAAAACTCGACTAAAACCTAATTTGTCGAGTTTTCGTGTTGTCGTGTCGGCGGGGCAAAAACACGACACATTTTACGCGAAAACTCGACGTTTAGAGGGCGCCGACACGACAAATTTATCTGTCGAGTTTTCGTGTTGGCGGGTATAAATAGGCCGTATTGGCGGCCTTTATTTGTTGTCGTGTCGGCGGGGCGAAAACACGAAAACTCAATAATACCTAATTTGTCGAGTTTTCGTGTTTTCGCCCCGCCGACACGAAAACTCGACAAATAAGGTATTTATTGAGTTTTCGTGTTTTCGCCCCGCCGACACGACAAATACTTTTCAGACATCTCTTATAAAACGTAGAGTTATTCTGAAATCAGTGGCAAAGGGTTTTAGAAGCATTTTTCTTTCTATTCTAACTAACCATCAATTCAGAATTTATTTATATTCACTAAAGCTGCATTAGGAGATCTGAGATTATAAAGCAATGTCAGATGTCAGTTATCGTTTTAAGAATATAAGGTTCCAGGAATATTTCATCGGGGTGCGGTGACCGGCAACAGTTAAAGAATGAAGGCGGCATCGGGAGCCGAGTGGGGTTAAGTACAGAAGGGGTTACCCCTCATGTTAGGTAGGTCAGTGCTGTCCGCCTGGAAATTTTTGAAATATATGAATAAAATGGTGGCCCCTGCTGCATTTTTTGAGTCCATATTTTGAGGTACGGGGGTTAACCCCCTCCTGACAGTGGAATCACAGGGTCTCTCCCTTGTCATTTTTGAAATATAGGTATGAAATGGTGGTCCCTGCTGCATTTTTGTCCAGAATTTGAGGTACGTGAGGGGGTCATGCCCTCCTATTTAGGGGGTCAGATGGTATTCCAACGGACATTTTTGAAATATAGGAATGCAGTAGTGGCCTCTGGTGCATTTATTCAAAGTTTAGGTCTAAATTGTGAAAAAAATATTATTTTGATATTCGACCTTCGTCTTTCGATATTTTATTGTGGAACAAAATGGTATTCGGTCGAAATATACATAGAACATAAGTCAATTTTTATTCTTAAACTTATATTTTCTAGCATAAAGTTATGTTGTGTTCAGTTCAGTAATTGTTGTGCGCATGTCTAACGGAAGATGCCAAAGTGAAAACACGAAAACTCGACAAATAAGATATTTGTCGTGTTTTCGAGTTTTAGTGTTTTCGTGCTGGCGGGGCGAAAACTCGACAAATAATGTATTTGTCGTGTTTTCTTGTCGGCGGGGCGAAAACACGAAAATACGACAGCACGAAAAATAAAGGGCGCCAATGCGACATATTCATACCCGCCAACACGAAAACTCGACGAATAAATATGTTGTGTCGGTGCCCTATAAACGACGTGTTTTTTTTGTGCAAAATTTGTCGTGTCGTGTTTTCGCCTCGCCGACACGAAAACACGAAATGGCAGAAATCAGCCACCATACTACATGCATGTACACATTGATTTCTTTTAGAATAAACTTTCAATATTAAAACATTAATATTAATACACTTTGAGCAAAGCTACCCTAAATATTAAAAAAAAATCGACAGGGGCCATAATTCGAAACTGCTCCCCTGTCACCTTAAGTATTTTTATATGTCATTTTGAAATGTTTAATATGTTATATTTTACAAATTTGTTCTATTTCCAGTGTAATAAAAGAAAGAAAACTTGTAAATCTGTATTTTGTCTAGTTTTATATACAATTTACAATTGTGACTACAATCAAGGGAAATAACAGCAGCTTTTCTGACTGATGTTTTAAAAATGGTAGCCTTTTTTTCTAAATTGAATTATGGAATGATGCCTATCCTGCCAAAAACAAGGACCAGCTTCAGCATACAACACAATCAATGACTGGACTTGGTGAAGGGGTTCTGCTTAAAACAAAATGAGCTGTAGAGCACCCCCTTTCCCCCCCCCCCCCCCCCCTCCCCCACACACACACAAAAGTCAAAACTAAGCAACAGCTGGTTACAGTATCAATTTAGAGCATTAATAGTCTTGCAGTGAAACATCCACAGTGTCGGTGCTATGATAGTCACTCATCTCTATAGATAAAAAATTCACTATGGTGCAAGGAAGGCAATTCAGAAACCAAAAAAGTATTGTTCATATCCTCTCCAGGTAAGTAAGTAGAGAGAGAAAAACACAGACAGCTAATGAAACAATGCATGTCATCTGACACCAAATTCCTTAGCTTAGCACCCACTTCATGATAATATACAATATTCTGTGCAAGTTTTTGTATAAATTAAAAGACTGTGATTAAGAGTGCCCTAAAAATGAGGAGTATTAAGAAAAAGTCTGCACGCGGATACAAAACTGTGAGTAGAAATCAAAGGGCAGGATTCTTTAAAAAGGGCCATAAGCCCTATAACTCATATGCCAACAGTCATTGTATAAGTGAAGAAAGCAAAGAGGATTCTGTTATTGTTACTGGATGTTCAAATGTTCACTCACACTAAGGAGGTGTTTCAACTGTAACAAGACTCAGTGCCTCTGCGGCTGCAGGTGTTCTGAACGCTACCAGTACTGCTGACTCAGATTTGACTGTTACATTCAGGCTGAGACCTGCTGCACCCAAGAAGCCACCAGAATCTGTAAATGAAAAGCATTCATCTGAATTCAATGATAATGAGATGAAACACGTTTTTGGACGATCAAAAGCAGTGGAGGCCATATAGAAAGCCAAACTCTCCTAAACTGGCTTTAATTAACCAATTAATAATCACTCAATTAATTGAAAATTATAAATAAAAACACTTGTGATTTTATAGCATACATAACTTTTAACTGAAGGGAGAAAGTTCTTCCTCTGTCATTCACATGTATTATCTACGAAATACATTACTTAGATTCAGAGTTCATGTATATTGTTCGTTTACGTTTCTTTTTTACATTAAAGTAATTTTTATACTTTTACACAACATTGACCAACAAATGTTTTATACTGAATTGTTATAAAGATAGGTAGGGCTCTCTACACGGGTTACTGTGGCTGAGAAGTCCGACTAACTATCTATTTATAAGTTATTTCACAAATATCATTTTAGCCGCACCATGAGAAAACCAACATATTGCGTTTGCGACCAGCATGGATCCAGACCAGCCTGCGCATCCGCGCAGTCTGGTCAGGATCCATGCTGTTCGCTTTCAAAGCCTGTTGCAAATAAAGAAACCATTAGCGAACAGTATGGATCCTGACCTGACTGCGCGGATGCGCAGGCTGGTCTGGATCCATGCTGGTCGCAAATGCATCATTTTGGTTTTCTCATGGTGCGGCTCATTTTACTTTTTTATTCCTTTGCATTACGTTGATAGGTACTGCAAGCTTGTTATAAATCATGTACATGTATATTTCAAAAGAAAAGTGAAAACTTGCGAACTGAATGTGAAAGAACAACTGTCAAAGTTATAAAATACTAAAATATTTGGTAATCTTTTTTGTTGGATTTAATGTCCTACCGACACAATTCAGGTTAAATGAAACATTTCCAGCTTTTGATGGTAATTGCAAGAGACTCCTCCGGGTATTATTTCATTACGGGCGCGTACCTGGTTAGAACTACCGACCTTCTGTAAGCCAGCTGAGTGGCTTCCTCACATGTATAATTCTTCAACCCAAGCTTTCCAACCTACATCGGTGATTCGAAGCCAGTGGCCACGAAACCCACCACCCACCCCCATTCTTGTTTTGTTGACTGTGTGTTAGAAAATTAATATAAAGTTACAGAGAAAACGTTTCTAAAAAGCACGTCGTTGTTCTGTACGAAATAAAGCCTAGACAGTCCAAATGCATTTATCATATGAAATGTTTTTATTTCAAAAGATGCCACCTCTTCCGAAAACCTCACTTGCATATTCTGATTTTGTTTCGTTGTTTGTCAAGTTTTCTTTGGGTTTAACGCCGTTTTTAACAGTGTTTCAGTTTTATGACGGCGGGCAGTTAACCTAACCAGTGTTCCTGGATTCTGTACCCCTCCGCAAGTAACTGCCAACATCTCCACATGAATCAGAGGTGGAGGACGAATGATTTCAGACACACTGTCTTTTATCAATTTGTCACGGAGGACATATGCCTCGCCCTGGGATCGAACTCACGACCCTGCAATCCGTAGATCTAAGTTCTCCCTATTGATCTAAGCGGACGGGCCTGCATATTCTGAATAACTTAAAGATATTATGCGGGACAAATTTCTTCATGAATCTGAAAACGAAAATTATCAACAGAAAAGCAACCACTCCACTTACATGAACCTTAAGGTGGCGGACCTGTATTGACATTCGTCAATTTCCGTATGATTACGTGCTATGAATGACATTCGGTATATTCGGCAAATTTCGGCATTCTCTGGTTTTTACGGAAAGCCATGTGCGTTGCGCTACAATTACGTCAATGCCAAATGGACAAACGATAGTCCACTAGCTTAATACAGCTGAGTTCGGGTAAAAAACCCTAGTATCTGATTTTATCAAGCACCTCATTACAACTGACAAATAAAGAGGTTCTGTTTTAAGTTAATTCTTAAATGTAATTTGTTTTGTTGTTGTTGTTTTTTTTGTGAAGAAAGATCTAGCAGAAGAGCCAGTAATGGTGTCATATAAGAAAACATGGTCGTTTTTTCCGATGGATTCGAATCCATAACTTTCGGATTGTGCGGCCGGCAACTTAATCACTAGACAACCATGCCCTTGTGTACTCTGGGACATGTCTAATGGCTGGTCTCCAAGCTAATACTTTATATAATGTTCAAAAATAAATAAAAGATAAAGTTAATATTTCTAAGCAAGACAGAGCGGTGTCCAATAAGGAAATGGAATGTAAAAGTGAATGACAATATTTGTTAGTCACAACAAATGTAAGTAAATGAACAAATCCGTGTATAAGTCCTTGCAAATCGTCGCGTTCCATAGAACCGTCTGCTAAATAGTGTTTGCAAATTTTTAAAGACTATGCCAAAGAATACAATTTTTTTTATATGTACCTTTCACACACTGGCCATAGCTTTCGCAGAAGCGGTGGTTCCAACGCAGCGGCGGTGGAGGATTCGTCGCAGAAGCGGTGGAGAAATATGGCCGACTGACTACATTTATGCTGTCATCGGTACGTTTTCTAATGACCTTTACACGTTTGACTGAAAACAACCAGTGAGACAGGAGCCCACATGTGTACTCTTCCAACCAGAAACACTTGTTCAGTGCAATTCTTTGTCATTAATGTTAACACTTCTGTACAGTTTGACGAGGGACTGCCGTTTTAGTAGAATTCCCATTAAAATGGTAAAATCTTGTACAAAACGACCCCTGAGCACGTTTGCAGCAAATCGTAAGTACGGCCCTGTCAAACAAAAACTATTTCTTTGTAATAGGTGAATTTTCATTACAAACATATGAAAAAAAAATCAACCAAAAAATGATTCCAACGCAGTGTGCGGTGGGTACAATTGCAACGCATTACGGTGGATCTTGTTTCTTTAATGTTTGTTATGGACTTTTAACTTAAGTAAACAGCATTTTCCTGGGATTTTGATATGGGTAGGTCCATGAAATCACTTTGACATCAGACAGCAACAGAAACTTAATGTTTAATAATAATATACTATTGATTTGCACTTCCGTTCTGTTGAATGCACACACGAAATTATGATTATTAATATTAAAGCATGAAGGTTTTCTTCATTTCCCTTATTATATATAAAATATCAACTGACAATATCGATTGTTTGATTAAATGCTTACCACATGCGACTTTTACATCATAGAACAGACCAACTTATCTAATATACAAACTGACAGGGTTTCTGCTGTCCCTGTGTTTGTTTTGGCCATATAATATCGAAGTCAGGTTCGCATTGGGGTGGGGGCGGGGGAGTATTCCCCAACACACTGCACATGCTGCAACCATTTGTCATTTTTTTTTTAGTTTTTTTTTAATCATGTTTAAGCATATTTAAGTATATTCCAAGCTGTAGTTTCTCTTCAGATGTTATAATAACAATAACTGAAATGAGTTGATTCCTTGTCGTCCTCTTGGCACTAGAACAAGGAGTTAAAGGTCTCTTAATATATTTGATTGGCCCTGTGACAGTTTTCAGAGGAAAATGAAGTTTTTGTCTTTCATTTTTTGTAACATTTCTTTCTGCTTGTCTGTTGTTAGTGATTTGTACTCCGTTTCTCCGTTTATCTTTCAATCATCAAGATAAAGATTACTAAAAATAAGACCATGGATGTGGCGTATGGCGTTAACAGGCTTTTCTTTTGATTTGACCTGGTGACCTAATTTTTGACCCCACATAACAAAGTTTCGAACTTGACCTAGAGATTATTAAGATAAAAATTCCATGCACAGTGTGTCTAATCACGTGATCGCGCTACGTCATTTTGAGCTCGAAAGTGAAAGTAGAAAGGTAAACAAAAATTGAAAATCAGGGCGTATTTTTTAATCTATATATTGTGTTTATATCGTGCATATGATTCGAAACCTATTTGAAAGTGCTATCCCGCGAGTTCCCCACCAAAAGCTTTTCGTTTTAATGCTATTCCTGTTCAGTTGACTTGCACATGAGTGCATACTGTCGAAAGTGGTTGAACAGGAATAAAAACGAGAAAGTTTAGGCGGGATGATTGTAGTAACGGGGCTAGCACTTTCAAACAGGTTTCGGACGATGTACATGATATTAACACAATATATTGCATAATAAACGTACGCCCTGATTTATAATTTTTGTTTACGTTTCCACTTTCACTTTCGGGCTCAAATTTAAATGACATAGCGCGATCATGTGATTGGGCACACATATGCAAGTTTGTATCAAATCCAAGCATAAATGAAACCTTATATGGCTGAGAGGGCCAGAACAGATTTGCCCCTTTCAGGGGTAGTATCTCTTGCAATCTGACTAAAGTATTGTACTATTTTATTGAACTGTCAAATGCATATTGATTACATGGGAGGTGCACAGAATATTTTAATCTTCGGTTCATACTCGGTACATTCCGTATAGAATACGGAAAGAAAGAACGACGAGTACGTGTTTCACTTACAATACTAATGATGAAATGTGGACACCTAACCAAAATTTCTTTCTGTAAAACATACGGATAGCACCGAAGGTGGGCCGAATATTATAATATCGAATGCACAGAGCGTGTAATGTATGCACATTTGACAGGTTAAAAATAGCACAATACATATCCTATTACGCTACGCTTAGGATCTGAACACGAGCTATTGATAACCTCGTTCTGAAGACCCTTCCGCTAGCCAATCAAAAGCTAACTTACAACATTCTGCACGCGTAAAAAGCCTTGGTTTTTGATATCTACAATTCTTATGTCGTAAGAGGTCAGATAGCCAGTTAGCTCAGTCAGTAGGGCAGTTGCTCTGTTAGCGAGGAGTTCCGGGTTCGAACCTTGGACTAACTGTAAATTTTTCTTACTCTTTGACATTTGAACAAGTCGTCTGATTGGTTCAAATAAAAATGGATTTGCGAAAATAAAAAAGCAATATTGGAAATCCAAAATATACAGAAGACGAATGTGAATGGGTCGTTCTCAGATCTTCGTTTGCAAGATCAATTACTTTAGTCAGATTGTATCTCTTGAACATATGATGGAATCGGGCTTTTTTAATAGGAACCGAGATCTTATTGTGACTTAATTTGTGTGTAAATGTAGTTAAAGTTGAAAGTAAAATATCACTGCTATCATGTTCATAAGGTGAACATTTTTGGCTCTTTCGGGGATTAAAATCTGTTGAAAATGAGGTCTATATCGTGTTCAGAAGAAATTGTGGACGGACGACGGACGGAAAGACGACTGACGAACGACGGACGAAGGGCAATCAAATAATCTCATCTTGTCACTAAGATTCTGTGGTAAACGTCTAAAAATAAAAGGATCTTACTGAAGAAGAGGTAATTTTGCCTCCTTGTTAAAAGTCCTAACTCCTCCAGTAACACAGCTGCTCAATGGCATTTTGTTAAGGTATGCTACCTATTAGTAATAGTATTGTACTTAAGTCAAGTTAGTTTATCATACGATGCAAAAGTCTCATGTGATCAAATCAGTAAATTAATATCGTCACTTGATATTATGTATTTACGGATGTGCAAATCAATGTCATATTTATTCTATACAGTTTCTGTTGCTATCTAATGTCAAAGTGATTTTATGGCCCTACCAAAATTCTGGGAAAATGCTGTTTACTCCAATATAAAGTCAATAGCGAACATTAAAGAAACAAGATCCACCGTAATGCGTTGCAACTGTATCCACCGCACACTGCGTTGGGATGATTTTTGGTTGATTATTTTGTATGCTTGCAATGAAAAATCTCCAATTACGGAGAAAAAGTTTTTGCTTGACAGTGTCAGACTTACATTTTGATGCAAACGTGCTCAGGGGTCGTTTTGTACAAGATTTTACCATTTCTAATAGAAATTCTACAAAAACGGCAGTCCCTCGTCAAACTGTACAGAAGTGTTTACATTAATGACAAAGAATTGCACTGAACAAGTGTTTGTGGCCAGAAGAATACACATGTGGGCTCCAGTCTCACTGGTTGTTTTCAGTCAAACGTGAAATACTCGTTAGAAAATGCACCGAAGAGAGCGTAAATATAGTTAGTCGGCCATATTTCTCCACCGCTTCTGCGACGAATCCTCCACCGCCGCTGCGTTGGAACCACCGCTTCTGCGAAAGCTATGGCCAGTGTGTTTCAGTTCACAGTAAAAATCCTAAATTGGATTTATATTCAAACCATATCCATTGCGTTGAGTCATGTATATTTTGATTCGAAAAGACTTCTCCAAAAAGTGACGTTTACCCGTTAATAAGATGTTTCTGAATTTTTTGCGACAAAGTATATCACATTTTTATGGAGATGTAGTTTACAAACTCTGTATGCTTATGGTACATAGCCTTTGCTCACCGTTATTCATTAACCCTTATCATGCTGGACACGATGCAGTCTGATCATGACCTGCCCTGTTCGCCCACCAGTCAGTATCTTTTTGGTTTGCTCCCTTTTCAACAGTTAATGGTATTGTCCAAACTGAAAGATGGACATGCTCGTTAGAAAAATTTAGCCGGGTAAGGGTTAAATTTATTTGAAAAGGTTGTTTTATCTAGTTGTTCTGTGACACACGCGTAATCCTTTAACAATTGGTCACTTGATTGTGCGGACGACGGTACAGGTAGGTGACTCTCTGACAATCCTCAAGTGAAAATCTAGATAATTGTCCCCTACTCTGGTTCGCTGTGTCCTTAGTGGTGTTGTTTTGTTGTTTTTTTTGTGCTCTAGCTTCTGTGAAGCCATTGAATACATACGTTTACGGTTCCATATGTTTATATTTTTATCTTTGCATGAGCATTAAAGTAGTTTACAATGTGAATCTGTGGTTACTGTTTCGTGTGTGAAAAATCCTACAGGGAATGCTTTTTTTCACTGCCTTGTAATTTAGGTAAACAATAAACTAGTTTAAAGTCCTGCTCCGTGGCTATTCAAATTCTATTGTGTGTATGCAATCCATGATTACAATAGGTAACAGTTAACGACCACGCGCCACACTTTAGCACGCAAAGCCACAGGTATTTTATATAGAATTTTATATAAAATAGACACTATTTTGACAGGCGTCACTGTTCATAGTCAGGATGTTCATGCTTTTTCAGTGACGGGTAGGACTGGAGCAGTTTAAACACCCCAGCAGTGTTTCCATTGTTGTGCACTGCCATTTTCCTCCTTCATGTATGTTTGTAACTTTTTTATCATTGCATTCATTTGTGCTTGTTGTGTGCCGAGCCGGTGTATATGATGAAAGTTTAATCTTTAAATCTTAAGCGGCATAAATTATCTTCTCAACCTGCTTTGTTTTCATATATCCGACCATAAGACAATTGCCGAAAACGGAGTACAAGTATGAACAAATGTAAACGAACATTCAAGTAGATGTAAAATGAAAGAAAAACTATTTTCTTGCAATGGTAAAAGTTTGGTGATCAATAATGTTTCTGGTACCAGTCAACATCAGTATTTAACCTTTACCCTGCTTAATTTCTAAAATGGACTGGTTGCTCATTCAGTTTGGGCAGTACCACTTATTATATTCAAAGAGGTGTTAACTTTAAATTTACTGACTGAATAGTGAACAGTGCAGACTATGCACATCCGTGCAGGCTGATCATGGTCTGCACCGATCGTAAAGGCAAAATCACTTGCCGCCAGCAGGCTAAAGGTTAATAAGTTCTAAATTCGACTAAAACAGAAACAAAAAATGTAAATATTACCCTGTAAATAAACTTTAAACGTTTTTTCTTTCCCACAAAACGTTGTTTTCCAAGCAAGCTCACAAATGCGTACGCGTTTTCGAAAACAAACAACTGGTAGTGCTTTTTATCGAGACGATTGCAAAATCAATCTAAGGCATGTCAAACGTTGCTAAATTATATATGTATGTTATTATCATTGTATGTAACAATAAGGACTTTTACCACAAGAATGTCGAATATACAATAAGAAAAACGACATATACAATTTAGAATATGAATGGCACGACATTGAATAACACTATCAAAGATACAAATTATTACAATAACGAAATATAGAACAGCCTAACAATAATAACTTTTTCCATAAGAAAATCGAACATACAATATGAATAACGACATATACAATAACAATAACAAAATTTAGAATATGAATGACACGACACTGAATAACAGTAATAGACATACAATAATAATAAAATAGATTATATAATGCCATATCAATCATGCGTTCAATAGAAGGGAGATAATGTATGGAGGATAAAACGCATCTTTATGCCGAGAGTAATTCGTCACTTATTCATGAATGTTTATATATTATATTATATTCTTGCATACCAGACTGGGATTTCTGGTGGTTTCACCGGTGCTGGAAAGCTCCATCTTACACGCCAGGGTGTAAGATGACTCTCGTGCTGTAAATGACGTATAACGAACTACATATGTACAGAAGATTTGTGTAGTAATATTAATGTTTTACGTAAAACGGGATATACCTTGACAGTTTCTCTTTGTTCCTTATAACATATTTCTCGATTCAAAAAACGTCATTTTACGGAAATAACATAACGTTTCAATGCTGATGATAAAACAAAACCGGAACTCTTACGTTGTTTTCGACTTTGTAACGTCATGACATACTTCCTGTTTTCGGACGTAAAGTTCCCGCGCTTTGTTAGTACGCTACTATAAGAAAAAAGTGCTAAAAGAAAATCATTTGTTTGAAATTATTTTTACTATTATTTGTTGAATATGGCATGCAAGAAAAAGATTCAATCACTGGTTGTAGGTGCAGATGGGAATATCTGGCTCGAGGGTAACTGTTAACGCGGTAACACGGCAGGAGCCTCGTTACCGCTTAAACAGTTACCCTCGAGCCAGCTCCTGCCGAGTTACCGCGTTAACAGTTACCCTCGAGCCAGATATTCCCATCTGCACCTACAACTAGTGAAAGAATCTTATAATAGAGATCCAATTTAGGAACAGTCACGTTCCAAGAACTTTCCTTTGAACTTTTAAACTGCATATAAGAAATTTATAATATCAGAAAAAAATATATAAGTAACAAACACAATATCTATACTTCGATATACCATCCCCAAAATTATGTATAAACATTAATCAAATTGAAAAGACTTGCATTTTTTTCAAGTTCTAGTAAATTATGGTGAACTGAATGCCAAGTAATAAATTCCTATAAACATATGAGCCGTGCCATGAGAAAACCAACATAGTGGGTTTGCGACCAGCATGGATCCAGACCAGCCTGCGCTTCCGTGCAGTCTGGTCAGGATCCATGCTGTTCGCTTTTAAAGCCTATTGGAATTGGAGAAACTATTAGCGAACAGCATGGATCCTGACCAGACTGCGCGGATGCGCAGGCTGGTCTGGATCCATGCTGGTCGCATACCCAATTTGTTGGTTTTCCCATGGCACGGCTCATATATACATAATTATACTTAGCACAGTAAGGTAAAAGAAACGTACGTGTGGTACGGCTTTTATTATGAGTCGCGTATAGCCTGAAATAGATTACAGAAAAACCTAAATAATCCAAGGAATTCTAACAATAGATTATGCCTGGGGAAAACTCCATTACCTTTTATATTCACTATTTATTTCGATTTTTCTAACACCATGAAATATGCAATATATTTTAGATTCGTAAATAGATATATAGATATAAAATTGTTGACAGAACTCTAATTGCAAGATTCTAAGCGCGTTTAATTTGTGTAAGAACTTAAGGTACTATTCCTGCTTTTAAAATTACACTATCCCACTGTCTAAAAATAAACTTGATCGCATGCATAATGGAACAGTCTGAACAAGCAGAGTGACGTTTCGCCAGCTTAATAAAGAAACGCGTAGTAAGTTTGAATATGCAATTAGCAACGCCTTTATAAAGATCTGTTTTTACTTTAAAATTTCAAATACATTTCCTATAAAAGAAAACATGATTATAAAATGGTTGAAAAAAAAAATAAATTTATTGAAACAGGTAAGTTTAACAATTTTTAAAGAAATTCATGGTAAAATTGAAATACAGCACGGAACTATATGAATTGAGCATGAAATATAATTTGTTAGTCAGTCTCAGCAGTCTTTGTGACTTTTGACTTGTGGTAATAATAGTCTAGCGAACAAGTTTGCCAGCCTAAAAACATAGATATAGATTAGAAGGTTACAGTTGCCAGCCTCTCAGTGAATAGAATCAAACTGGGGCTGGACTGTATGTGTAGGGGAAAACCATTCCAGGAACGAATTGTTCTTGGAAAAAAGGAGTTAGAATGGTATTGCGTATGAGATTGTGGGATCAAGTAATTTAGGTTCCTTGTAGGTGCGAGGTGGTTATGGTCAACTGCAATAAGACTGTACTTTATTTTTAAAAAATATAATAAGGGAATTGTTCAAGGGATTGCCAGTTGAGATATTTAAGCATTTTGGTGACACTGCTCGTTTGACCATAGTTGTTACATATGTATCGAGCTGCAGGTCGTTGTACTCGTTCAATTTTGTATGTGAGGGATTTTTGCCAAGGGTGTCATATAGAGAAACAGTATTCAAGCTGTGGGTGGACATATATGGTGTTGTAAGCTGTTTTTTTTTTCCTCTTCTGTTGTTTGTTTTGACATTTCTTTTGATGAATCTAAGTGAGTTATTTGCTTTCGATGTGATGTTAACAATGTGTTTTGACCAAGTGGGGTCTTTACTTAGTGTGACGCTCAGGTATTTAGCAGCTTCTGTAGTTTTTAGTGCTATATTATAGAGTGTATAATTGTAGATGATAGGTTTTTTCTTTCGAGTTATCCTCAGTACCTCACAGTTATCCGGATTGAACTCCATTGACCAGTCCTTTTCCCAGGCTTTAAGCGAATGGAGATCATTTTGTAAGAATTAGAAATCAAGGGATGATTTAACCGTCAGATAGACTATAGTGTCATCTTCAAAAAGTCGTGACTTACTTTATGTAGGCTAGGGAGAGACAAGGGCAATGACTGATCTTTGTGGAACCCCAGAAAGAACAGGAAGGTCATCTGTGGAAAAGTCATCCATAACTTCCTTGCGAAACGACTTGATCCACTGGGATGCTAATCGGTGGACTCCCAGGGTATACAGCTTATGAATCAATTTATGAAGTCCATGACGATGACGTCAGTCTGTTGACTATTCTCAAGATTGTCAAATACCTCTTGTGTGAAACTTACAAGTTGTGTTTCACAGCTATGCTTTGACCTGAAGCCATGTTGATACTGGCTAAGGAGATCATTTCTGTCAATGTGGGACATGATATTTGAGACAAGAATATGTTCCATTAATTTAGGGATATGGGCCTATAGTTACTAGCCTTGCATTTTGGACCTTTCTTGTAAACTGGTGCAACTGTTACTCTCTTCCAGTCATTTGGGACTTGACCTGTTTCAAGAGATAGTTGGAATATCTTTGTAATGAGTGGGGCTATCTCTTAGTGAAGCTCTTTTAGTAATCCTGGGAAATTTCATCAGGACCAGAGGCTTTATTTGTATGTCTATGTTATACTGCTTAACAATCGTTATCGATTATAACTAGCAGGCGCTTTGTCAGGGATAGCTGTTAAAAATAATAAGAATACAGAGATTATGTGCATCTCAAAGATAAAGTAAAAGAACTATTTTACAGGTCAGGTTAAAAAGTAAAAGCAGGAAGTTGAATTAGAACTGATAGAAGGGTGGTAGCTGCCCAGCAAATACTTCTAAGCTGGTACTAGCTTGCAAAGACACAGGGAGACTGTTCCACAGACGTATGCTTCTGGGAAAAAAGGAGTTTGCATGATAATGTGTCTTTGAATACGGTATCAAGTAGTTCAAGTTTCTAGTAGGTCTAAGGTGACTGTGGTCAACAAAAACAAGGGGTTGTTGGATCTTGTATAACATAGTAATTGAGCTGATCTTACGGCGTTGTTCTAGGGTTTGCCAGTTTAGTTCATTTATCATTTTGGAGACACTACTGGTGTAATTGTAGTCATTAAAGACATATCTTGCTGCAGATCTTTGAATTTGCTCAATTTTATGGGTTAGGTATTTTTGCCATGGATGCCATATGGTGGAACAGTACTCTAACTGGGGTCTAACATAGGTTTTATATGCAACCTCTTTGACTCTTTTATTTGGGGTTTTGACATTACGTTTGAGGAATCTTAGGGAATTTTTTGCTTTGGATGTTACATTATTGATGATTGGTCCAGGATAGGTCTTTACAAATGGTTACGCCTAAATATTTGGCAGAATCAGCCGATTTTAACTCGATGTCATGCAGCTTATAAGGGAATATTACAGGGTTTCTTTTGCGACTGATTCTTAGGACTTCGCACTTATCTGGATTGAATTCCATGGACCAATCAGACTCCCAGGTTCTGAGACTGAAAAGGTTTTGCTGTAGGGCTTGGGCATCACTGTTTGATTTGACCGTAACATAGACTATTGTATCATCTGCGAACAGCCTCACCTTGCCTTTAACACTTTCAGGCAGATCATTTATTAAGCCCCATTGATAACTTGTCCCCGCCCTCAACAGTTATGAGGATCGTTGGCATCTTTGGTGCTGAATTGGGGTGTGTGTTTTGCAGAGTTGTTTCAGGCTTAGAGGTTGGGGGATTTAAACTATTTATTGAGGATTTTTGCCTTTGTGACCGGGTCGGTATGAGTAGACCTTCACATTTCAAAGGAGCTACACCACAACCCTCTGTTTTGTTATGTTTAACAAACGAGTTGAACTTTTTGTTCCTATCCGGTTGGGAGTCACCAGTAAAAATGACCGATTCCAAATAAGACCAATAGGAGTTCTTATTTCCTTTTGGATCCTACACTTTAGGCCCTTAAATGCTTGGGCAATAGTTGATTAATTGTTTACCATTTTTTCCATGTTTTAATACATTTTGTCCCGTTTGCGTATAACTCTGAGGATTTTGGGGGATAACCAGGGGAGGTCCGCACGTGTCTTACTTAGTTTTGTTGGGATGTGTTTATCACTCGGCTTATTATCTTCTCAGATCGTTCAGCACGACTTTTATGTCGTGTTACTGGTACTGTTTAGTTTCTCAGCATGAACATTTCGGCCTGGGTGGTTCCAATACTCACGTTTTCATAGCTTTGGGTATTGTTTAATCACCCCTTGGATATGGTGCCTGCTTTTTAATTTTGTCTTTTGGCAGTTCCTGTGATATGCAGGCTCCATAACCTCAGATCCCCTTTCTAAATTCCAGTTTGTTTAGTTCCGCTCATTGTTTTCTCGTTTATGGCAAACCCATTATTTTAACTGGGGACCATACGCCGCTTTTCATGGAATTACACACTAGTGTAGCTTGAAGGTTCCATGTGCACCGCCGTATGAACACATCTGCGGATGTCTCTAAATTGTTTTTGTACTTTTAGCATGTGTAAATGTTGAGTTCTGCTCAACCCGGGGCTAGAGGGCGTGGACGGTAGCATGCATTTCCACTACCGTCCATGAACAGGCTCAATCAAACCGAGCCTGCAACATTTTCGTTTTTGTTGTGTTGAACGACCTGTGGAGTTTCCACTTTTTCTATTTTATTTTCACAGCAGCGTTGTTTGTGCCTTGTGGTGGCCGTAAAATGTCTCCCCGTACATTCAATCAGGGCTGTTATATTTCGATCTTCTCAGATCGTTCAGCACGACTTTTATGTCGTGTTACTGGTACTGTTTAGTTTCTCAGCATGAACATTTCGGCCTGGGTGGTTCCAATACTCACGTTTTCATAGCTTTGGGTATTGTTTAATCACCCCTTGGATATGGTGCCTGTTTTTTAATTTTGTCTTTTGGCAGTTCTTGAGATATGCAGGCTCCATAACCTCAGATCCCCTTTCTAAATTCTAGTTTGTTTAGTTCTGCTCATTGTTTTCTCGTTTATGGCAAACCCATTATTTTAACTGGGGACCATACGCCGCTTTTCATGGAATTACACACTAGTGTAGCATTGAAGGTTCCATGTGCACCGCCGTATGAACACATCTGCGGATGTCTCTGAATTGTTTTTTTGTACTTTTAGCATGTGTAAATGTTGAGTTCTGCTCAACCCGGGGCTAGAGGGCGTGGACGGTAGCATGCATTTCCACTACCGTCCATGAACAGGCTCAATCAAACCGAACCTGCAACATTTTCGTTTTTGTTGTGTTGAACGACCTGTGGAGTTTCCACTTTTTCTATTTTATTAATTTCTTCTTTAAATCTGGAACAACTGATACGTACTGGACCTTCCTGTTTAAATGGACTCCATGCGGAGTTGGGATCTGTACGGTTTGAGTTGGAAAATTGAACTTCAAACTCAAGTATGTCTGATTCGAACTTACACCAGTTAGTTTTCTTATAACATTGACTTAATCTTTTGGGTTGAACTGGTCTTCTTATGTTAATATTTAGTTCATGAAAAACTATGTCATGGTCTGAGGTAGATCTATACATACAGCTCTGAATTCGGCTACACATATCGGGCCTCAGTCAAACGGCAGCATGTCAGTACATGCGATCTGCTGTTTAGACGGCATAGAGGCTATGACTATTCCATTCCCATAGTTACAAAGTGTTTCACTTACGTTTTAAATTTCAGTCTATTAATATTCTTTGTGGTTCGTCTGTCCAAATGTTTACGTCTCCGTGGGAGGTTTAGCGTAATATGTTCCTTTTCGTGCTTTTAAAATCGTTGAGTTCTTCTTTGCATTTGAAGTACTCTTCCAATTTTTTGTACGGAATGCCAAAAATAATTTTTGTATCAAATAAACGACCTTCCAAAGACTTCGTGATGTTTTAAAGGGAATAAATGAAATTTAAAAAGGTAAATTGAAATACCTGTATTGTAACAAGTTGAAGTAGAAATTATGCAATTGATGGCAGAAGACAATTAAGATGCCAAGATTAGCAAAGAAGATTGCATAGATGGCAATTTCTACTGGCATTTACCACAGACACTTGGGGGTCAAACAACCCTCCCCCTCCCAGGCCGCCCCTGACAACCCTCAGTCAATATATTTTCGTTTTTTAAAACAAACTGAGCACAGGTCTCGATCATCCAACGACTTCTGTTACCATTTCAACATGTTTGAAAAATTCCCATACTCTTAAGTCTATCAATGCTCAAAAAAACACAAGACAACTTACTCTGAGCATTTTGAACACAAAATAGCTTGTCCAAGGAATAGGAGAATAGATCCCAGCTTGATGTTGCACAGTCAAATTTAGGCCCCTACTACACAGAGCCGGGACACAGACAATATCGTTAGTGGTTAAAATGAAAATACTCGCTCACGACGTCAATTGCCGCGATGGCCGAGAGAGTACAGACGCTGGTTGTGTGAGCTTATTTTTGGGCAGGGCCGCGGGTTCGCTCTGTGCTATGGGCGATCTATTTTCTTTTTTAAATATTTTTTAATATCTTGAGAATGTATTGTTAAAAAGAAATTGAAAATATTATATATTAAAAAAGAAAAAAAAAGAATGCCCAAAGCGCGGAGCGAACCCGCGGCCCGCTATGACTAGATACCGGAAAGGGCCCTTTCCGCAAAAAGGACTTAACATGATCGGAAAGGGCCTGCCATATGTTTATTACTGGAATTTAGTTAATTATTTCTTCATATTTCATTATGACATAATAAAAGAAAATAAATTACAAAAAGAAAGTTATCAATTTGTTATTTTTAAATGAATTATAGACAAAATACGAGTCATGACATAAACCGCGCTGATCGGAAAGGGCTTAACATGTTCCGAAAAGGGCCTGTCACATGTTTATTCTTGGAAATTATTTAATTATTTCTTCATATTTCATTATGACATAATAAAAAAATATAAATTACGAAAAAAAGTTATCTATTTGTTATTTTTAAAAGAATTATAGACAAAATACGAGTCATGACATAAACTGCGCTGATTGGAAATGGCTTAACATGATCGGAAAGGGCCTGTCACATGTTTATTATTGGAAATTATTTAATTATTACTTCATATTTCATTTAACAAATGAAAAAGAAAATAATTTAAAATAAAACATTTATTAATACTCGAATTTTAAATGAATTATAGATAAAATACGGGTCATGACATAAACCGCGCTGATCGGAATGGGCTTAACATGATCGGAAAGGGCCTGCTGTTTGTTTATTATTGGAACTTATTTATTTATTTATTCATATTTCATCTATGAAATAGAAAAGAAAATAAATTATGAATTATGAAATAGCTATTTATGATTTTTAAATGAATTATAGACAAAATATGGGTTATGACATAAACTACGCTGATCGAGAAGGGCCTAACATGATTGGAAAGGGTCTGTCACATGTTTATTATTTGAAATTATTTAATTGTTTCTTCATATTTCATATTTCGTTTAACAAAAGAAAATAAATTAAGAAAAAAGATCATTATCGATTTTTAAATGAACTTGATCTAAGCAAAGCATTTGACCTTGTCAATCACTCATTGCTGCTCGATAAATTGTCAGCATATCAATTCGACTGCAATTCGATCAAGTGGCTTCAGTCATATCTCAGAGACCGCCAACAAAAAGTATGTGTGTCTGGAAAGTACTCTGATTCAATGGAGATAACCTCAGGAGTTCCACAAGGCTCAGTTTTAGGTCCCCTCTTGTTCATTATGTATATTAATGACCTTCCTTTATATATACAACACTCAGAAACAGATATGTTTGCTGATGACACAACCATCAGCACAACAGACTCTGATGTAAAAGTAATATACAAAAACCTTCAGTCTGACTTAGACATAATTCACAGTTGGTGCTCACAAAATGCCATGCTTCTCAACATTCAAAAAACAAAATTGATGTTCATAACTGCAAATAATTACAAACAAAATACAATTCAACAATCATCCCAAAAGCTTAAATTAAATAATGAAGTTATTGCTTACTCCAAATGTGAAAAACTGCTGGGTGTTAATGTAGACAGTAACCTAAACTGGAAAGCACATGTTCATACCACACTTAAGAAATGTAATTCAAAACTCTACCTCCTCATGCGTATAAAACATTATCTCAGTATCAGTGTTCGCAAAATGTTCTACAATGCATATATATTGCCGCATATAGACTACTGCTGTACAATTTGGGGAAATTGCAGTCTTGAGCTTCAAAATCTGTTCATCAAGTTTCAAAAGCGAGCAGCCAGAATAATTCTAGACAAAGATTTTGACACACCATCCAAATTGCTGTTCAAAGAACTTAAGTGGATGACATTCCCAGAAAGACTGGAATTTAAAAAAGCCATAATTGTCTATAAATCTCAACATGAACAGTCACCAAGCTACATCCAACATCTTTTCACAAAATCCAGCTGCTCTCATGCATTCACTCTCAGATCACACTCAGACGACCTTTTACACATTCCAAAGCCAAATAAAGAATTCTTTAGAAAATCGCTGTCATACTCTGGACCACATATATGGAACTCCATTCCACTACAAATACGCCAGTCCTCTTCCATACAGTCATTTAAACATGCTTACTTACAGTGGAGGTTCTCTGGTGAACACTGATAGCTGTTATCATTCATGTACATAATATTATACTTCTTGTCATGTTTAATTTATGTCTTTGTTTTAATGCTGAACTTAAAATGTTAATTAGTTTTATGCCATTACTATCATGTTGTAAATACCATGTACATATTTCAAGAGGCTCACAGGGAAGACTGGGCTTGCCCAACTGTGTCGCCTCTATAAATAAAGTCGTTATTATTATTATTATTATTATTAAGACGAACTGTATATTCTGTGAGGTAAGTGCAGTTAATATGATAAGCTTTTATCTAATTTAATACTTGTCGTTATTCCTGCAAATTGAAGAATTGAAGAAAAAAAACCAAGTACATTCGGTAGTATTTTTATTTTTGCACAAGAAATGCTTATAAAGCCGTAAATATACAGTACAGCTAGCGCGGCACCTTCAAAAACCCTTCGACCCTCGCGGGGAAAAAAAAAACGGGTGTTCAGTCGCGAGGGCCGGACACCCGAGCGGCCCTCGCGATCACGATCATCGCGGATCGCGATGACCGGCCGCGAGGATTCGCAGTGTTCACGCGAGGGACCATCGCGGTCAACGTTTCATTTAAAATTAGAAACTGTATTTTAAAGTTTATTGTAGGAATAGTCGAATTTATTTATCTGAATTGTAATTGTTATAAATAAATCGTTATCATTATCATTCTTGTATTTTTTTCATATACTTTTATCACACCTTTCTTTGTATGGGAAATGTTGTCATCTTCATGTGTCCAATATTTTTATTGTTTCGGTTTTAGTTTTCTTTAAGTGACAATAACACCCTTTTCAGTAAATTACTGTATAAACAATTTTCAACTAATTATGTGTAGAGATGTTTTATACATAATTATCAAGGTGTGACACGTAGATGTATTAGAATGTGTCTGCGGTCAGTAATAACAAAATAACGATAGTCTTGGGAAACTATAATACATATATATTAGTGCTCTCGAGACATTTTTCTTTTTTTTTGGCCAACATACTTAGGATTCTTTTTTAAATCGGTATCAGCTAACATATACAAATGCTTTCTACAAGTGTTTATCAGACGAACATACATGTACACACATATATTTATTTACATATATTGTATTATTAGCAATAGGGTAAACACACGCTTCCTTTATTTGCAGGTGTATTTGCGCAACACATGGCGACAAGCGTATGCAAAATGTTAAAGTTAAATTTATATAAGTTGAAAACTGTGTTATCATACTAATAATAACTAACTGTTATAAATCATTTAACACCATTCCGATTTTCTTTGTTTACTGTTTGGCATGAAATCATATTTTTCTAAAATGTTACAAGTTAAAATTAATAGCTTTAAACAAAGAGCTATAAAAATAAATTTATATAAATGTATTTTATACTTCTTTGCTTTAAAAGATGTTTACTTCTGTTACGAATGTATCTGAAGGAATGATGTTTAGGTACATTAGTATAATTCTTTATAAACTACAGTATTTGCTAGGTTATGATTTTTTATTTTCATGTTTAATATATAAAATCTATGTAAAACGAAGCCACATAATTACTGTGCTTACTAATATTCTGTTTCATTATTAAATGACTATTTCACAAGGGTTAAAATCATGTTTATATCTTTTATTATTATATATTTTTTTGTAAGAGTGTTTTTAATATTTTGTTTAGGTAATAGATTGCAAGGACTACATTACTGTTTGATTCATCTCTTCCGACTCGGGAATTTCTATTGACTTCTTCATAAATACATCTCTCTATGAATCTGCGGACAGGGATTGAATAACTTGCAAATTTTCAAAATAACCCGATTACCTTAAATTTGCCATAAAAATACATTGTAATTGTGTATAAATTCCATTTTGGACAACCTTTTTAATACAGATTTTTTTTTTAATGTTTACATTTAATGTAAAAGAAAAGACGAGTTTTTTTTAATTTTTAAAATGTTAAAAACATTAAAGAAAAATAATAATTCGCGTACAGAATTGATGGATCGGACAGTAGATGGATTGATTAACAATTTTTGTTAAAAGATACATTTCACATGTACATTTTTGGCTTTCAATGACTATTTCGTTTTTAATTTTTTCAGATCAAGAAGGCAATCTTTCAGAAGAATCATTTTCTATGTACTGACTTAAATATTCAGTCGTAAGAGGGCTAATTTCCGTTTTATGAATGGTCTGTGTTCCACCGCCTCTCATGTGAAGTTCCATGTTGGGAAGTTGTCTAATATACATTTATGAAACACCGTACAGAAAAGTCATTTTATAACATGGCACATCTCAGGAACTGACGATATTATGTCATAGCGTAATAATGGAACATAAGACTTTGCTTGCTCACCATGACAGCAGTATAAAATTTTAATGTATTTGCATGTAGCAAAATAAAGTGTAATTAAAAGGAACCACAAGGAAATCATATAAAATCTTTATTAAATGTGTACTGGTAAACATTATAGTTAATAAAAACATTTATCTTAATCAAAACACTACTTTTGATACAACATTGAAAATTCTTTTAAATTATTAAATAACAGAACAGAACAGAACAGAACATGATTACGTCTTATGAAATATGATACTTTTGATACAACATTGAAGATTATTTATTAAAAAACGGAACAGAGCAGAGCAGAACACTTCAACAGAACATGATTACATCTTATGAAATATGATACTTTTAATACAACACTGAAGATTATTTATTAAAAAACGGAACAGAGCAGAGCAGAACACTTCAACAGAACATGATTACATCTTATGAAATATGATACTTTTAATACAACACTGAAGATTATTTATTAAAAAACGGAACAGAGCAGAGCAGAACACTTCAACAGAACATGATTACATCTTATGAAATATGATACTTTTAATACAACACTGAAGATTCTTTATTAAGTTACAGAATAAAACGAGTATGCTAACGACTTTTTGTTTTATTTCTTTCATTTTTTATACCACAGGATAGTAGATGAAATAAAAAAAAAGATTTTATCAAGAAATCGATTATTTTATGAATTCAGTTGTGATCAACGTCATTACAGGTCCAAATTGTGATTTACCACTGTTTATACAGACAACCTGGAGGAATAGTGCAATACCTAAGGAGGATGTTGAAAATACAAAAAATAGTGCTTATTTTATCACATGCTATCTTTTTTCTGTCCAAACAATAAACATTCTGCTTTCTTTTACTACATATTAAACATCTCAATTTGACCAACGTCACACATACTATAAACAACATCGACAAAATGTATAAATATATAATAGTAAAAACTATTAAAATGCATAATTTTCAAATGATTGGAAAATCATAGTATATTATCACATGTTTGACGTCGCCGGAGTGTAATCAAGCCATTCCTTAAAAACAAGTTTCCAAGTTTATTCAACAAATTCTCAGTTTACAAAAACGAGATAAATACAATAATTTAAAGTAAACGTTACATATAGTCACGCAAATCAATAATGGCAACACACACACACGCATTTCGTGTTTGACATAGCTGGAGTGTAATCAAGTCATTCATTAAAACTGATGAGCATATTTGCTTTTTTAAAACTGTTAAAAATGCATAAAATGAAATAGAAAATTCGTCAGTTTCAGTAAAAGATAGAAATATATTTCATCGAGTGAACATAGAAAAGCAGCAGTTTCACGAATGGAGCAGACAAGAAAGGAAGTGTAAAATATGTTGTTCACGGGTGAAATATATTTCGATTTTATACTGAACCTGACAAATTTTCTATTTCATTTTATGCATTTTTATTGTTGTCAAACATGTGATAATATACTGTGATTTTACAATCATTTGAAAATTATGAACATGTAAATCTATGAACAAAAGCTTATATGCAATGTACATACCTCTCCGTTCACTTTGAAAAATCCAGCTGTTCGAATTTGACACTTATTATCACACCGATAACGAACTAAAAAGTGTGTGTCCTGTTTTGTAAGCTGACGCAACATTGTCAATTAAAACACAATATTCACTGAACAGTTTAATATTAATAATTCACACAGAATGACAAACGTTTGAGCTTAGTACATGTAAAATGCAGATGCAAAGGGCCATGATTACGGAAACAAGGAGTTTTATTTCATTCTGAAACAATGTATTTACTCATTTTTCATAAAGGTGTTGAAATGTTTGAACAGAGTATATGAAGGTGATATGATAATTGTTGCCGACAATTGAAATTATTATGGCTACCGTCTCAAGTGTTTTGGGAAGATATTAATAAAACATATTTTCGCGCCTTCTTTGTTATTAAAGTAAAATCTGTGCAGAATTCTACATGTATGACAGCAACGTAACTATAGGTAACGCAACCATCACAATAACCGATCTTTTAAAAAGGATTTGATGAAAAGAAAAAGAAACTTAATAAATTACAATGTACGTAGGCTACACCAGTACTATGTGAACTTCTTTTCTTTTTCCAGCAATGAAGTACATTATAAAAAGAAAGTTCTTAAACAAAATCTTTTCTTTCTCTGAATCAGACTTTCACGGTGTATATATATTCTTCATCTTTGTTTACCTGCAATTTAAAGAATACAGTACGTAAGCAATTTAGGTGTTATTTCTTGCATTCTTATATTATTAAAATACATTAATTTTGTAAGTGCGACAGTATACAGATTAGAGTTAAGAGTAATTAAAAAAAAATATATCACTTTTAAAGGCATTGACCTCAAGACAAGGTAGAAAAGTATATTGATAACGTACATGTATCCGTTATTATTATATTATGGCTTATACATGTACATACATATTTAAAAGGCCTTGAAATTCAGTGTAGGACTGATTGTATGGAAACACATCCGAAAATACTTGTTGTTTTTCTTTTCCTATTCAAACTCAAGTTCTTACGTTCATACTATGAACAAACTGCATTTTTAGCCCACCATCATCAGATGGTGGGCTATTCAAATCACTCTGCGTCCGTGGTCCGTCGTCCGTCCGTCCGTCATTCCGTCCATCCGTCCTTCCGTTAACAATTTCTCGTTATCGCATCTCCTCAGAAACTACTAGGGGGATTTTGACCAAACTTTGTCAGAATGATGTATTGGTACCCTAGTTGTGTCCCCCTGAAAATCAGACTGGTTCAACAATTTTTGAATGAGTTATGGCCCTTTGTTTATTTCTATAATTTACATAGATTTATATAGGGAAAAACTTTGAAAATCTTCTTGTCCAAAACCACAGAGCCTAGGGCTTTGATATTTGATATGAAGCATCATCTAGTGGTCCTCTACTAAGATGATTCAAATTATTTCCCTGGGGTCTAATATGGCCCTGCCCCGGGGGTCACATGGTTTATATAGACTTGTATAGGGAAAAACTTTGAAAAACCTCTTGTTCAAAACCACAGGGCCTAGGGCTTTGATATTTTGTATGTGACATCATCTAGTGGTCTTCTACTAAGATTGTTCAAATTATCCCCCTAGGGTCAAATATGGCACCGCCCCGGGGGTCACATGGCTTACATAGACTTATATAGGGAAAAAACTTTGAAAATCTTCTTGTCAATAACCTACAACATTCAAATTTGGACCACATGTATGGTTTTGAGTGGCAAGATGAACCTTGACATGAGTTGACCTTGATTTTGACTTAGTGACCTACTTCCACATTTATGTAGCTACAGCCTTCAAATTTGGACCACATGCATAGTTTTGTGCACTGAAAAAAACTTTGACCTTGACATTGACCTAGTGACCTACTTTCACATTTTTTGAAGGTACAGGCTTCAAATTTGGACCACATGCATAGTTTTGTGTTCTGAAATGAAATTTGACCTTGATTTTGACCTGGTGACCTACTTTCACATTTCTCAAGCTACAGCCTTCAAATTTGGACCACATGCATAGTTTTGTGTACCGAAACAAACTTTGACCTTTACATTGACCTAGTGACCTACTTTCACATTTTTGAAGGTACAGGCTTCAAATTTGGACCACATGCATAGTTCTGTGTTCCGAAATAAAATTTGACCTTGATTTTGACCTACTTTCACATTTCTCGAGCTACAGCCTTCAAATTTGGACCACTTGCATAGTTTTGTGTACCGAAATGAACTTTGACCTTAAGATTGAGCTAATAACCCACTTTCACATTTCTTTAGCTACAGGCTTCAAATTTAGACCACATGCATAGGATTGTGTACCGAAACAAACTTTGACCTTGACATTGACCTAGTGACCTAATTTCACATATTTGAAGGTACAAGCTTTAAATTTGGACCACATGCATAGATTTGTGTTCTGAAGTGTAATTTGACCTTGATTTTGACCTAGTGACCTACTTTCACATTTCTCAAGCTACAGCCTTCAAATTTGGACCACTTGCATAGTTTTGTGTACCGAAATAAACTTTGACCTTAAGATTGACCTAGTGACCTACTTTCAAATTTCTCAAACTACAGCCTTCAAACTTGATGCACATGCATAGTTTTGTGTACAAAGAACTTTGTCCTTGAAATTGATCTAGTGACCTACTTTCACTTTTCTCAAGCTACAGCTTGCGAATTTTGACCACATGCACAGTGTTGTGTACGGAAATGAAATTTGACCTTGAGCTAGTCATTAAGTCTTGAAATTTGAACGCTCAAAAATGGCACATTGGTGGGCGCCAAGATCGCTCTGTGATCTCTTGTTATCTTATAGTCAAGATCTGGAGGTCAGTGTCTTTAATTAAAAAGATCAATCATGAAATTCTACATTAAAGCTTCTTTCGACTTTGATAAAGGACTGAAACAAAATAGGATAAAATAATTTTGAAATTTTCAGTTACTGTATGTCTTCAGCAAACAGAGCAGTTAATTATCAAATTATCAACACGTCATGAACACGCAAACATTATTACAAAATGTATCTTAATTTGATTAACAGTAATGTAAAGGTTAAGGTATAATAAGGATACTTACCAAATAATTTTTAATAACTGAAAACTGGCAAACAGGGTAATTAACAGAACATGTAATCTGTATTAGCAAACACAATTTGTATTAATTGTAACTTGATTGTTAGTACATTTTTCATAGAACAAGAAAAACGAACAATGAAACCGATTACATTTGTACACTTCAGTAACCTTTGCTAACATCTGAAAATGGAAAACAATTGTTAAAAAGAGAACCTGATTTTATGCCATTAAATTATGTACTAATTCATAAATTATTAATTTTTAAATAGACAAATGTGTGTATAAATTATTTTAAACAAAAATATTGAACGCCATGGTCCCTCGCGGCCGCACACCAGGGACCCTCGCGTTCAACCATCGCAACGCGCGATGGTCAGTGCCTCCGGCACTTGGACACGCTGAACACCTGAAATATTGTCAAGAACACCCGTCGCGCGGGACAAAAAAACGAACACGCAAATCTGAATTGCGGCGACGGGTGTTCAAATGAAGGTTCCGCGCTAGCTGTACTGTATCAGCCGGCGAACAGTAGTTGACAATGTTGTTTCCTCAGATGTTTAAGAAGACATACCTGAAATATAAAACATATGTATTTAAAAATCATTATCGTATACGTTTATAAAAATAATACGTATTCGTAGATATAAAAAAAAATAATTGGTATATCCAATCCGTAATGTTATTTCTAAACGTCGTATTGATGCTTTTATTTTTAGCCCACCATCATCAGATGGTGGGCTATTCAAATCACTCTGCGTCCGTGGTCCGTCGTCCGTCCGTCCGTCCGTCCGTCCGTCCGTCATTCCGTCCGTCCTTCCGTTAACAATTTCTCGTTATCGCATCTCCTCAGAAACTACCAGGGGGATTTTGACCAAACTTTGTCAGAATGATGTATTGGTACCCTAGTTGTGTCCCCCTGAAAATCAGACTGGTTCAACAAATTTTTAGTAAGTTATGGCCCTTTGTTTATTTCTATAATTTACATAGATTTATATAGGGAAAAACTTTGAAAATCTTCTTGCCCCAAACTACAGAGCCTAGGGCTTTGATATTTGGTATGAAGCATCATCGAGTGGTCTTCTACCAATATGATTCAAATTATTTCCCTGGGGTGTAATATGGCCCCGCCCCGGGGGTCACATGGTTTATATAGACTTATATAGGGAAAAACTTGGAAAAACCTCTTGTCCAAAACCACAGGGCCTAGGGCTTTGATATTTTGTATGTGACATCATCTAGTGGTCTTCAACTAAGATTGTTCAAATCATCCCCCTAGGGTCAAATATAGCCCCGCCCCGGGGTTCACATGGTTTACATAGACTTATATAGGGAAAAACTTTGAAAATCTTCTTGTCCAAACCACAAAGCCTAGGGCTTTGATATTTGTAATGTAGCATCGTCTAGTGGTTCTCTACCAAGTTTGTTAAAATTATCCCCCTAGGGTCAAATATGGCCCCGCCCTGGGGGTCACATGGTTCATATAGACTTATATAGGGAAAAGCTTATAAAAACTTCTTGTCAATAACCTACAACATTCAGATTTGGACCACATGTATGGTTTTGAGTGGCAAGATGAACCTTGACACGAGTTGACCTTGATTTTGACCTAGTGACCCACTTTCACATTTCTGTAGCTACAACCTTCAAATTTGGACCACATGCATAGTTTTGTGCACTGAAATAAACTTTGACCTTGACATTGACCTAGTGACCTACTTTCACATTTTTGAAGGTACATGCTTCAAATTTGGACCACATGCATAATTTCGTGTTCCGAAATGAAATTTGGCCTTGATTTTGACCCAGTGACCTACTTTCACATTTCTCAAGCTACAGCCTTCAAATTTGGACCACCCGCATGGTAATTGTACCGAAACAAACTTTGACCTTTACATCGACCTAGTGACCTACTTTCACATTTTTGAAGGTACAGGCTTCAAATTTGGACCACATGCATAGTTCTGTATTCCGAAATAAAATTTGACCTTGATTTTGACCTAGTGACCTACTTTCACATTTCTCAAGCTACAGCCTTCAAATTTGGACCACATGCATGGTTTTGTGTACCGAAACAAACTTTGACCTTTACATTGACCTAGTGACCTACTTTCACATTTTTGAAGGTACAGGCTTCAAATTTGGACCACATGCATAGTTTTGTATTCCGAAATAAAATTTGACCTTGATTTTGACCTAGTGACCTACTTTCACATTTCTCAAGCTACAGCCTTCAAATTTGGACCACTTGCATAGTTTTGTGTACCGAAATGAATTTTGACCTTAAGATTGACCTAGTGACCTACTTTCAGATTTCTGTAGCTATAGGCTTCAAATTTAGACCACATGAATAGGATTGTGTACCGAAACAAACTTTGACCTTGATATTGACCTAGTGACCTACGTTCACATTTTTGAAGGAACAGGCTTCAAATTTGGACCATATGCATAGATTTGTGTTGTGAAGTGAAATTTGACCTTGATTTTGACCTAGTGACCTACTTTCTCATTTCTCAAGCTACAGCCTTCAAATTTGGACCACTTGCATAGTTTTGTGTACCGAAATAAACTTTGACCTTAAGATTGACCTAGTGACCTACTTTCAAATTTCTCAAACTACAGTCTTCAAAATTGATGCACATGCATAGTTTTGTGTACAAAGAACTTTGTCCTTGAAATTGATCTAGTGACCTACTTTCACATTTCTCAAGTTACAGCTTTCGAATTTAGACCACATGCACAGTGTTGTGTACGGAAATGAAATTTGACCTTGAGCTAGTCAGTAAGTCTTGAAATTTGGAACACACAAAAATGACACATTGGTGGGCACCAAGATCACTCTGTGATCTCTTGTATATTGTATTACTATTTTGTTAAAAATGTATGTATTCACTACACGTCATTTCACGTACCAACATTTGAATAGGTACTGAAGCTAATTATTATAATGTGTTTTTGGCAACTCACGGTAGTAACACATAAGGCGTAACAGTGTTGCATATTATGCACGTGCATGGCATGTGCACCAACATGCACATGTTTGTTTACACTTAACATATGATTATGATAGTACTTGGTTTACAAATTGTAACTATTTCCATTACTTAGATTAGCAAAAGTTTATAATGTCTTGTTCTTTCACCGAAAGAAAATATTATAAATATTTAGTAAGAAATTTTTTACGTGTTGACATTCCAGATACACCATAGAAGGCACATTTATATTTGAAATGCATATTGCCACTGGTATGCTTTTCTAGGCGTGTAACGTAACTGTCACCAAATATAGCATTATTATTCGAATGTTGCGTTTCTGAAATCAGTCTATGGTTTATATATTATATTATTGAATAAAGCATCATTTACTCAATGGCAAATTATTTTGTCAACGAAAAGCCGTAAAAACATCTAACCTTCTTTAAATATTTTGATTGACACGTAGCAGTCAGTGTTTACTCAACTTGTTGATTGATAGGTGACATATGAATAACCTGTCCGTTCGTTAATAACAATTATAAGGTACTTATAACAGAACGATGAGCAATAAACTTTAAAAGTATATTGCAAGAATATTTGTTATTATTAAACTTCCAATAAATACATGTTTTATAAATATTTAAGGGAGATCTGTATTTATTATCATCTCATCAATGTGCAATTTACACGGAGTTAAAACATATAACTAAAATACATTTAGTTTATGTACTGACACGTATATTGTCAATAATTCATTTAAAAATAAAAATAAATGTTATTTTTTTCTTAAGTTCTTTTCTTTTTGATTTGATAAATGAAATATGAAGAAAGAAAGAAATAATTTCTAATAATGAACATATAACAGGCCCTTTCCAATCATGTTAATCTCTTTCCGATCAGCGCGCTTTATGTACTGGCGCGTATTTTGCCTATAATTCATCTAAAAATCAAAAATTCATATTTTTTTTCATATGTTCTTCTCTTTTTGATTTGATAAATGAAATATGAAGAAATAAATAAACAATTTCCAATAATAAACATATAGCAGGCCCTTTCCGATCATGTTAACCCCTTTCCGATCAGCGCGGTTTATGTCATGACCCGTATTTTGTCCATAATTCATTTAAAAATCGAATATTGATAATTTTTTTATCTTAAATAATTTCTTTTTTATTTGTTAAATGAAATGTGAAAAAATAATAAAATTAGTTCCAATAATAAACATATAGCAGGCCCTTTCCGATCATGTTAAGCCCTTTCCGATCAGCGCGGTTTATGTCATGACCCGTATTTATCTTAATTCATTTAAAATTCGAGTATTAATACTCGTATTTTCATTTAAAAATAACAAATTGATAACTTTTTTTCGTAATTTATTTTCTTTTATTATGTCATAATGAAATATGAAGAAATAGTTAAATCAATTCCAATAATAAACATATGGCAGGCCCTTTCCGATCATGTTAGGCCCTTTCCGATCAAATATCACGGAAAGGGCCCTTTCCGGTATCTAGTCATGCCCCCCGCGGCCCTGCCCAAAAAAACGTTACAAAACCAGTGTCTGTACTACCTCGACCATGGCGGTAGTTAACTGTCTTAGCAAGTATTTTTATTTTAACCGCTAATGATATCGTCTGTGTCCCGGCTCTGTATAGTAAATTTGACTGCGCAACATCAAGCTGGGATCTATTCACCTATTCCTTGGACAAGAAAATCGTGTTTACATTGCGAAGTAAGTTGTCTATAGTTTTTCTGAGCATTGATAGTATATAGGAGAGTTTTTAAACATATTGAAATGGTAACAGAAGTTGTTGTATGATCGAGACATGTGCTCAGTTTGATTTAAAAGGCGAAAATATATTGGCTGAAGGTTGGCAGGGACGGATTGGGAGGGGTGACAGGTTCTGACCCCCAAGTGTCTGTGGCATTTACATTGCATTAGAAGTGTTGAATTTGGGTTTCAGAAATGTGCGAATTTTATGCCAATGGTCATCCATTTTTAGCTCGACTATTCATAGAATAGTAGAGCTATTGGATTCGCCCATGCGTCGGCGTCCGCGTCGGCGTCCGCGTCGGCGTCTGCGTCGACGTCCGCGTCCCGATTTGGTTAAGTTTTTGTATGTAAGCTGGTATCTCAGCAATCACTTGTGGGAATGGATTGAAACTTCACACACTTATTCACTGTGATAAACTGACTTACATTGCACAGGTTCCATAACTCTGTTTTGCTTTTTTACAAAATTATGCCCCTTTTTTGACTTAGAAATTTTTGGTTAAGGTTTTGTATGTAAGCTGGTATCTCAGTAACCACTTGTGGGAATGGATTGAAACTTCACACACTTATTTACTGTGATAAACTGACTTACATTGCACAGGTTCCATAACTCTATTTTGCTTTTTTACAAAATTATGCCCCTTTTTCGACTTAGAATTTTTTGGTTAAGGTTTTGTATGTAAGCTGGTATCTCAGTACTCACTTATGGGAATGGATTGAAACTTCACACACTTGTTCACTGTCATGATCTGACATGCACAAAGCAGGTCCCATAACTTTATTTTGCTTTTTTACAAAATTATGCCCCTTTTTCAACATAGAAATTTTTGGTTAAGTTTTTGTATGTAAGCTGGTATCTCAGTATCCACTAATGGGAAAGAATTGAAACTTCACACACTAGTTCACTGTCATGATATGACATGCAGTGCAAAGGGTCAATAACTCAACTTTGCATTTTACAAAATTATGCCCCTTTTTCAACTTAGGAGTTTTTGGGTTAAATTCTTATATGTAAGCTGGTATCTCAGTACCCACTAATGGGAATGGATTGAAACTTCATACACTTGTCCACTGTCATGAGCTGATAAGCACTATGCAGGGTCCATATCCCTATTTTACTTTTTTACTAAATTATGCCCCTTTTTCGACTTTCTTATTCATTCAAGCGACAAGGCTGTTAAATAGTCGAGCGTTGCTGTCCTCCGACAGCTCTTGTTTTTTTTTCTGATAGTCCAAAAATTTTGGTTTGGCAATATCTGCTAAATGCCAAGTGCTGACTTTGAGGGCCCAACCCCTTTCCGCCTCTGCCTTAAAAGAAACTGAGCATGGTCTTATTCATAATTTGTTAAAAATTAAGATTTTTTAGCTCGACTATTCATAGAATAGTAGAGCTATTGGACTCGCCCATGCGTCGGCGTCGGCGTCGGGGTCGGCGTCCGCGTCCGCGTCCCGATTTGGTTAAGTTTTGTATGTAAGCTGGTATCTCAGCAACCACATGTGGGAATGGATTGAAACTTCACACACATATTCACTGTGATAAACTGACTTACACTGCACAGGTCCCATAACTCTATTTTGCTTTTTTACAAAATTATGCCCCTTGTTTGACTTACAAATTTTTGGTTAAGGTTTTGTATGTAAGCTGGTATCTCAGTAACCACTTGTGGGAATGGATTGAAACTTCACACACTTATTCACTGTGATAAACTGACCTACATTGCAAAGGTTCCATAACTCTATGTTGCTTTTTTACAAAATTATGCCCCTTTTTCGACTTAGAAATTCTTGGTTAAGGTTTTGTATGTAAGCTGGTATCTCAGTAACCACTTGTAGGAATGGATTGAAACATCACACACTTATTCACTGTGATAAACTGACCTACATTGCACAGGTTCCATAACTCTATTTTGCTTTTTTACAAAATTATGTCCCCTTTTCGACTTAGAAATTCTTGGTTAAGGTTTTGTATGTAAGCTGGTATCTCAGTAACGACTTGTGGGAATGGATTGAAACTTCACACACTTATTCACTGTGATAAACTGACCTACATTACACAGGTTCCATAACTCTGTTTTGCTTTTTAATGAAATTATGCCCCCTTTTCGACTTAGAAATTGTTGGTTAAGGTTTTGTATGTAAGCTGGTATCTCAGTACACACTAATGGGAATGGATTGAAACTTCACACACTTGTTCACTGTCATGA
Source organism: Mercenaria mercenaria (assembly GCF_021730395.1). NCBI lineage: Eukaryota > Metazoa > Mollusca > Bivalvia > Venerida > Veneridae > Mercenaria > Mercenaria mercenaria. The sequence goes on from NC_069372.1 coordinate 9,858,604, forward strand.
TCTGACATGCACTGTATAGGTCCATAACTCTACTTTGCAATTTTTTTCAAAATTATGCCCCTTTTTAGACTTAGCAGTTTTTGGTTAAGTTTTTGTATGTAAGCTGGTATTTCATTATCCACTTATGGGAAAGGATTGAAACTTCACGCACTTGTTCACTTTATGAGCTGATAAGCACTGTGAAGGTTCCATAACCCTTTTTTACAAAATTATGCCCCTTTTCGACTTTTGTATTCATTCAGTTGACAAGGCTGTTGAATAGTCGAGCGTTGCTGTCCTCCGACAGCTCTTGTTTAAAATGGAATTGTCTAAGTTTACAGAAACTTATGTTAGGGATTGTCTAGGCCCAGTAGGGGTATATATGGACCTCCTTGTGCCAGATAAGTTGGGTATTGTTATGACACGGGAGTCCATCCGTCCGTTAGCAATTTTGTGTCTGCACTGTAACTCTTTAACCCAGTGCTCCAGCTAGCTATTTACAGCAGGGCGCATCACCCGTTCCGAAATTCGTTCCGCTCTGTTGCCCCGCCAGGTACCCTGCCCGTTTTACAACCATTCATTTCTTTTTTTAGCCAAACTTCCCTTTTTTTGCCTCAATGATTATAATACACTGCTTTATTGCCCCCTTTTTATCGAGTGATACACGCCAGGGGGGAATTGACATAATTAGCAAACAATTAAACAATTACCTGCTGTAATCGTGCCCGAGGCAGACCATGATATTTTAGACTGCTCCACTAGCATTAAAATCATTGAACCTTAGTGTTAAAACAGTTTGCAAACCAGTCTGAAATCATTATCATTTCTCGCCACCTGTCAAAGTGTACTTTCGTTCTCGGTAATATAGTCGTAAATACCCCTTTATACACAACTGAAACTTAAGTCCAGACAACAGACATTTATATGTAATTAATAAAAATCGATCACAATCAAATTTAAATAGGAAAATATTTTGATTTTATCGTTTTACAAGTTTTTGAAATCGAAAGTAGGTTGTCGTCTGCTTTGTGAAATTGCCGATTTTTCATGAAGATTTCTTTGAAATTAATTTACTAAGATGTAATGACAGGGTACACTCTGTCAGATACTGTAAAATGTTGTTAAACTGTCTTTGCATCATAATAATTTTTCAAAAATATTGTTTAAACTGGACATTCGACGACTTTTAGAAAAAAGTGTAACCATATCCGGATATAAAATTTTGGATACCAGAATATGTCTATTACAAGTGCTAAACTTACTTTTAGACTGTTGTAAGTTAAAAACTTTGCCTGATTTCATTGACTTAAGTGGAAGTTTAAACTTTTTCTGTATATAATATGTTGCACATATAAATTTATAAATATCAAGAAGCCTACATGGAGAAGATGTGTACTGAAATTGTAACAAGTAAATAGGCCTAAACACATAGATATTGTTATTCAGTATGCAATTACAAAGAAATGTTACAAGTTGAAAATCAATGCCAAGTAAAATACAAACAGCAGAAATTTTAGTTAATAAACAGGTGCATTAGATATGACAGACATAACCTATTAAAAGATCATACCTAAAGTGTGCCAAAAAACATGCCTAAATTATGCCAAATTCCATGCTTAAAGTATGTTAAAATGCACTGTATGCATGGACCAGTTATATTTTTTTCCCGGGGGAGCACGTTCCCGGACCGACCACCACCCCAGAAGTGCCCTTTTCAGTGCCAGCACCCTGCCCTTTTTTAATCCTAGCTGGAGCACTGTTGAACCCCTTGAAAGATTTCAAAGAAGCTTGACACAAATGTTCACCACATTGAGATGATGTGCAGAGCGCATGTTTTGGATAGCTTGCTTCAAGGTCAAGGTCACACTTAGGGGTCAAAGGTCATGACTTTATTTCGTGCCCACTCTGTAACTCTTGAAGTGCTTGAAGGATTTTAAAAAATTTTGGCACAAATGTTTACCACATCGAGACGACATGCAGAGCGCATGTTTCTCATGGCTTGCTTCAAGGTCAGGGTCACGCTTAGGGGTCAAAGGTTATACCTTCGGGCGTATACATTTGTATAGCTCCGCATTGCAGTGCTGTTGTTAATGCATGATGCACTAAGTTCTTTACGCTTTCATGTTTCACAAATGTATAGTATAATATGATATATGTATGATATGGTGGGTGGGTAGCGTCGATGTGCTGTGTAGTAGCCTAGTAGGGCGTGATTTCATTTTGGACTGATTGAGTTTTCAAAATATCCTAAGCCCTGTTGTTTAATTTACTTTTATTTGATCACGTGTCAGTAAATACGTAAGGTTTTGTATAAGATCTTCTTTAAAATATATCAGTTCAGGGGTGTGGAAATCCCAATATTTTTCACTTGTCCACGGACAAATGAGACTTAAAAATCTACTTGTCCGCAGTCAAAACTTACTTGCCCGGATTTTCACCATTTTAGCATGCAAATAATTTTTTATTTTGGACAATAATCTACAGGTAGTAACAAAAGCAAACATAATAAAGTGTAATACTGTAGCTGTTTCAAAAAATAAGCTTTCGACACTTTAGGCTGTGTTCGTCCGTCGAACATTTTACAAAAATACCTAAAAGACTGCCCATCATGCCATGCGAAGCCATGTGAGAAAGAATGAAACTTTCTGACACGTACTAGCAAGCTCTTTGTGCTTTGACTGTTGACTTCCATTTTTGTTGGCAGATGAAGTTGTAACAACAAATTTGTTCAACACTTGTGATAATTGTTTCCAGTTTCTATTTGGTGAGTTATCTTGTACAAAAATCACACAAATCGTGACAGGAACCAATCAGAACGCAGAGAAAGAGATGCTAAATTTAGACGCAGTATGGTTTTCCCCAAACTGGAGAAATCGAGAGGCCCTTGGTGGGTGAAACATCCGTTTCGTACATCAAATTCTTTTATAAACTCCATAAACTTGAAGCACTGTTCAGCGTTTCTAAATTATTCTTTCCTTTTTTCATTTAAAACCGGAAAATTTGTGCTTGTCCGCAGACAAACGGAATGCGAAAACTCACTTGTCTGCTGTCAAAAAGTCCCGAGTCGGACAAGTCGGACATAGGTATTCCACACCCCTGCAGTTAAAACTATTTCCTTCCATTTTACAGCTCCCTTTCCAGGGCTTCTATAATTTAAAAATATGCTTCTGTAAAAATATCAACTAGATTATGATTTGCAAAGGGTTAAATCACAATAAATGTTTAGGTAACATTTAAAACAGTTTATAAACATTTACACCATCATCCTTTGAAAGGTTGCATGTTTGTGATACCTAAAACAGTTAAATAAACAACACATTCTTCTCCCCTCCAATTCTTCTCTTTTTACTTTATATTGATAGAGGCTGACAGGCTTGTTCAGCTCAAGATCTGTACTGTATGCAGGCACAGATCAGCCAGGGGACCTTGATCACCTCAGATCTATAATTATAAATATGTGTGACAGTGTTACTGTGCTCTGATTGGTTTATAACAGATATATATCATTGCATGCATATAAGGTGTAATTTCAGTATTGGTATGTTAAATTTGTGAAATGACTCATTCCTGTCACTGAAATACTGTTGAAAAACAGCGTTAAACCCAAAACAAACAAACAAACTGTCACATGCATCACTGATTTCTTTGTTAATGTCCATTTTGGAATCTCGGAAAGAGTCCCCGGGATCCAAGGGACGTCACTCGAATTTACTAAGGGAGGTAACCTAGTTTCGGGAAGTGGCTCAATGTAACAGCTGTATCAAGGCATGATGCCAAATTTTCCAAACATTAATTGATGATTGAAGTGTTATTTTCAGGATGAATTGTGCTTGTGTAATTACCATCTGGATTTATAATACTTTGGACTTATGTTTAAGTTTTTTTTTTTTTCAAAAAAAAAAACCCAAACAAACTGCAAACAGTGATGCCCTCATAATGTAATGGAATCTGAATGACAGACAACGATTTTATTTAACAATAATAATAATCACTGTTTGAGATAAATTATTTCAATTCAAACATGTAGTATCCGTTGAAGAGAAGATAATTGTAAGCTCAACTATTCCAAAAATAGATATCTAAAGCATTGTTCATTCGTGTCCGCCTTAGCGTCCCCATTTGATAAAGTTTCTGTATGTAAGCCGGTATCTCAGTAGCAGCTTTAAATAGAACTGGATTTAAACTTCACACACTTATTCACTGTGTTGAACTGACTTGCAGTGTACATGTTCCATAAGTTTTACAAAAATATTAGTGTTAAACACAAAATTTAATGTTCCCCATGGTGAGACAATGTGTCAGCACATGACATATGCTAACATCTTTGTTATATGCATTGATAGATTATCTTAGTGGTACACATAAATGTTCCCCATGATGAGACAATGTGTCAACACATGACCTATGCTGACGTCTTTGTTATATGCATTGATAGATTATCTTAGTGGTACACATAAATGTTCCCCATGATGAGACGATGTGTCAACACATGACCTATGCTGACGTCTTTGTTATATGCATTGATAGATTATCTTAGTGGTACACACAAATGTTCCCCATGATGAGACAATGTGTCAACACATGACATATGCTAACATCTTTGTTATATGCATTGATAGATTATTTTAGTGGTATACATAAATGTTCCCCATGATGAGACAATGTGTCAGCACATGACATATGCTAACATCTTTGTTATATGCATTGATAGATTATCTTAGTGGTACACATAAATGTTCCCCATGATGAGACAATGTGTCAACACATGACCTATGCTTGTCAGTGAAAGGTCAAGGTCACTGTTTAAGGTCAAGTAAAAATTTGTTTCTGCCCCATAAATTAATTGCAATGAAGGATTGTATTATTCTTACAGAGAAATGTTCCCTATGATAAGACTATGTTCGTTTTTGGTTTAAGGCCGTTTTTCAACAGTATTTCAGTTGTGTAACGGCGGGCAGTTAACCTAACCAGTGTTCCTGGATTCTTTACCAATACAAACCTGTTCTCTGCAAGTAGCTAGCTAGCTAACTTCCCCACATTAATCAGAAGTGGAGGACGAATGATTTCAAACACTGTCTTTATCAAATAATCACTGAGAACATACGCCCTACCCGGGAATCGAACTCACAACACCGCAATCCATAAACCTATGCTCTCCCTATTGGGATGGATTAGACTATGTGTCGCGCACATGACCCAAAGTTGTCGGCCAAAGGTCTAGGTCACTATTGAATGTCAAGTAAAATTGTTTCCCTTCCTTAACTTTTATGTGCATTGATGGATTACCTTAGTACTGCACACAAATGTTCATCATGATGAGACAGTGTGTTACCAACAACCACAAGGGCCGAACTCTAACAAAGTTTTTAAATGACTTCTGTAATGCCACTGCAATACTTGGTCACTTGTTCATCTAAAGTGTGTAGTTTGGCAAACTGGTAACCTTGCATACAGGACAATTGATAAATTTATCTTTCGTCATACACCACTGTGACCAGTCACATTTTCTCAATGTTTCTGTACATTTTATGTTTTATCAACCTTTCAGAAAAAAAACTTGGTGTCTTGATAAGCACACTTAGTCTAGTGAATGATATGAATGTAAGAACTATTGTATCATTTTTGTCAAGGGGATTGGGATTGTTGATATATCCCAGTGTCTATGAATGGAAACTTAAAATTTGAAATTATATTTATTGAAGTTGAAATACTTCTTAAATTGTTCAGATTAAAAGGGGATACCGGTACTTACAATATTTTATATAAAGAAACCCCAATGAAATATATATTTCTGATAGGGATCTAACTATTTGAATTTAGGGGACTTTTTGTTCCTTAGATAAATCTCTTGTAGAATATATGAAAAGTGGAAAAAGTCATGAAACCTAGCTTTATTGTGACTGGCCTCCTTTAAAAAGAGTAATTTTTTTGCCCCTCATCGATGTGGGTAAGAGCTTCACACGGGGCATTGAATTCTTCATGTGAGGTATTGAAGGTCAGTTCTTCTCAGGTGCTCGCTTGTGAGGAAATAATTTACGGAGGGGCACCTGGGGTCTTCCTCCACCATCAAAGCTGGAAAGTCGCCATATTACCTATAAATTGTGTAGGTGTGATGTTAATCCCAACAAAAACAAAAGAAAATAAGATGAACCACTGTTTACATTCACTCAGGCAGTGCAGGTACTAACACAAAATGTATATTATTGTCTGCTATATTGATGATAGATAGATATCACTACTGCCAGATTACTGATGATATACCTGTACATGTTGCTCTATATCTTGTTAGTAAGTACCTAGGTCAGTCTGGAAACATTGATGAGGATTGTGGGGAGTTGTTCACTGTGCATTCCAAATATATAGGAATAAGACATGGTAAGATTGTAGGTCAGCTGAAACAATGGAATGGATTTAATTTCTTTAGCTGCCTCATATGAGCATGATGTTTTGAAGTTGAGCTTTTATGGATCTGTTGATGTCTGTTATGGACAGTTGACTTGTTTACGCTGGTATCGCCAAGTTGGAAGCAATCCAAACTTGGACACAGCGTATATGGCTACGAGATCTCAGTCAAGTCTGATAATTGACCAAATTCAGACCAGTAGCTCAGGAGTTATGGGTCTTGATTTGCCAACCATGTCAGTAAATGACTACTATTGTTTAAGGGTCAGTAGGTGAAAGGTCACAGTGTCCTTGAGACTAGAATGTGTTTCTGATCAGTTGCTGGAGAAATTGCTTAGGCCTTGGTCGGTCAAACTTCATTAGATGCTTCAGTGGTTATAATGGTCATTAAATAACATGTGTTTTTGGCCAAAACGTAAAAGGTCAAGGTCACAGTGATCTTTTGTCTGAAAACAATTTCTGATCAGTGGTATTAAATGAGACTGAAAATTTCATACCAGGTCTCATTTGACAGGGGTGTCATTGGGAGGGGTTTGTAAAACTACTGGTGTAAAAAGGTAAACAAATGCAGTTCTGCAAGAGAAAACTGTGTTATTAGAGCACATTATGTTTTACTATCAGTTATTGCCAACTGTGTTGAGTGTAATTGATTAGAAATCTTCTGGTAATCAAATAATCATTGCAATCTCAGTAAATCTGATTACATGCAATACATTATTGTAATTACTTTTTTATGCAGTATTTTCCATACAGAGGCATTCTATTAACTGTGTAAAGGGATTTTCTCAAAATCATAATGTGTAATTTAAACCTTTGTAATATTTGACAGATTTTTACAGACGTAGCCTTATTTTCTTGTTTCATTGTTACATAAATCGTAATGTCATATAGGAATAGGAATAGATCTAAAACCACCTGTAAGTACATCTGAGGTTTACTATGAGTTTGCACCATCAGTTTCTTACAGTTGTATTATTCAATGGTTATAGTCTCGCCCACTTTTAGACTAAGCGATCCAAAGTCCGGAGGCTGTGGCAACGTTAACAATTGGGAATAACTCGAAAAACATTACATATATTTCTTTTAAACCTTGTAAGATTTTTAGCTCACCAGAGCATGAAGTGCTCAAGGTGAGCTATTGTGACCAGTCATTGTCCGGTGTAGTGTGTCGTCCGTCAACATTTCGTCGCCTGATTCTTATAGTGCTCTATTTCCATTTTTTTTAAATTGAGATTTTTACATCATTTTGTTTGTCTTGCCGAGCTCTATCGTTCAGGAGCAAGAAAACGTAACTTTTGACGTCATAGAGGAAGATCCTGGGCATTACTTTGCAGGTTTTTTTTTTTTATTCTATAGCAGCAGCCGAATATCGGCCTCGTCCCCCAGCCGAGGATTTCCCCCACAGCCAAGGATTTCCCCTACCGCAGTCCGAAATTCCCCTATGGAGCAAGGGAGATTACTCCGTTAGTTCATATTGACGCTTTACGATACTGTTTTACAACATCATCGGTTCCAATACCAAGCGTAAAAAACTAAAATATCAGAGTCATTTTCGGAGGTAAACGGGGATTGTTAAAAAAAAAAAAACTTCTTTTTTCATCGGCAAAAGACGTAAGTATATGTCTCATATTACGAAACATAGTTTAAAGTGTTTATTATGCATAATTGTAAATCCCGCCCCCCCTCCGAGTGAAAAAAATCCCCCAATATTACTCGTCGCGCGCTATTTTCTTCCCTCAATGACAGGCTGGGGCCCCTTCCCCAAGTCGCTTTGCTCCATGTCCTCTGTTTGTATGTAACAGTAACGATTAAAGTACCCTATCTCCAGGACTTAAAGCACTGTAATGTTTAAAATTATTGTGACCAATCATACACATAAACTAACATCATGTGATCATCATTAGACTTTGTAAAGGAGTGTTCTATCTCCAGGTAACTTAATCCAGAATTGCTCTAACTCCATTTTATTAAACCAATAGAAAGCACAGTTACATGTATGGCGGATAGGCATAGTTGTAGCATGTTAATTGTTTGAAATATACTTAGAATGCCTATCTACACGACATGCATAGGTGAGATTGCTTACATAGATTAATTATTTTATCATTTTAATACTTATACAAACACATAGCTTTGTCAAGCTGTAGGCAAGAAAATACATGCAAGATTTTTCAACAAACCTGTAGTGATGTGTATTTCGGATAGAAGCTATTTTCATCATTCTGAAGCTGTATCTTGAGAAATACCACTGAATATAACAGCGGTATTTGCAAACATGTTTCCGTGAAGCAAATTTGTGTTATTGTCTATCAAGAGCAGTAGAAATAAAACCAAAACAGAACATATTTTACTTTACAAAGTTACAATAAGGCACCAACTAATTTTGTTGTTGATCACTTTTTTTAGCTATGGAAATTTTGCTGAATGCAGTATTTGTAGGACAACAAGAACTGGCAGTACAATATCCCTACTACCAGACGCAAAAATCCTATCGTTAAACTTGCAACCTTTGTCACCAGAGAAAATTAAATGTACTTAAAAAACCAAGACAAATATCAAAAAGGGAATGCAATGGTGAAATTCAAATGGATGCTAAATGAAAGTACGTACATGAAAAAACCGTGAGGAATATAAATAACGATTGTGTTTGTGAGAGAGAATAGATGTTTCTTAGAATTTCAAGTAGTCAATATTTATTACAAATGGTTGGTGTGAATCAAAATCATTGCCACAGAACTATTAAAGTATCACATGATGTAACTGTATCGAATATGAAACATATGTGCTATAACTGTAAATGGTTAGTTGTAAAATTAATGCTATGAATTCTTGTTATGATACTCAGTATTAAGTTGAACTTGCAACCCTTGTCACCAGAGAAAATTAAATTTACTTATTAAAAAACAAACAAAGACAAATGTCAAACAGGGAATGCAATGGTGAAATTCAAACGGTTGCTAAATGAAAGTACGTACATGAAGAAACTGTGAGGAATATAAATAACTTATTGATAGCTTTTCGGCTTGAGAGGGTAAACCATTTTATTTTCGATGTACATATGATTGATACTTATTCCATTTCAACGATCTCCAACAAGTACAATGTACACCAATAGTCGTGAAACTGATGTCAAGCATTTTGGTAGGTTGGTTTACCTTTTAAGTTTGTTTTGAAATCTTTGACATTTTTTATCAGTCAGGGTTCAAAAACAATATCAGGAGGTAAAGATCAGCTAATTCTGTTATATATTTATATGGTTTTTCATCAAGTAAATGACAAGTTATTTCATTAGCTCAGTTGGTAGAGTGTAGGATTTCCATTTGGGAGGTCCGGAGCTTGAATCTGGAAGCAGATTGTTTCTTTTTTTCTTCCGTTTTTCCTATACCTTGTACAACACTTTCAGCATTCTTGAATTTCAGGGAAACTTTAAAGTAGATGCATAAAATCCTCCATACACAACTGAAACACTAGAATTTGTTTTTTGGGGTACATTTTCTAGTACAGTCATTCAAGAATATATGAACGGTTGATCTTTAAAATTTGAAGTATAGATGTTTTCAGTGAAGCAAACAATACAGAATATGTTGATAAGTGTAAACAAGTGAATGAAAATATTTTGTGAAAAATATGCCATTGTATGAACTTTTGAAAAAATGGCTTTATACCAGTCATAGCAAAAGAGTTTCAAGATTTGTCTGACATTTGGTCAGACGACCCAGGATAACCCGTCTGACCACATGGAAACTTGTCTAACAATAAAGAAACAATTCTTCTTGGAGATTTTAACTATAACTGTTTTGAAAACAGAACAATAAATAGTGAATGGAACAACATAGTAAATGCACACAATCTCACTCAACTAGTAGATAAACCAACAAGAGTCACGAATGCATCTTCAACAATTATTGACCATCTTTATACAAATTACCCATCAAACATAACAAACATACAAATACCACCACTTGCATTTAGCGACCACTTTCCTGTCTGTTTTACTCGCAAGCTTTCAAACAAATCAAGAAATGGCCCATTACATTCAACAATTAAATACAGGTCTTATAAAAACTTCAAAGAACAAGAATTTTTACATGACCTAGAAAGGCAACCATGGTCCGTGATAGACATTTATGATGACGCAGATGATGCCCTAGACACATTTCTTAAAATCTTTCTTGAAGTTATGAATCAGCATCTGCCCAAGAAAGAGCGTCGGGTTAAGTATAAACAACATCCGGACTGGTTTAGCCCAGAAATCAAGAATGCAATAAACTCAAAAACTCAAGCTAAGAGGTCAAAAAACCAAGGTGAATTCAAGTTCTGGAGAAAAAAAGTAAAATCTCTTACCAAAGAGGCAAAAAAGTCATTTTACTCACAAAATATCAACAACAGTAAGAAAGACACTAAGAAGTTATGGAAACATCTCCAAGACTTATCTGGTAAAAGTAAAAATTATCAAACCAATTACATTAATGACGATAATGGAAACCCAATAATAGATCCAAAGGCAACTGCTGAAGTATTTAACACTTTTTTTGCAAATGTTTTTAAAACAGTACCAAATCCACCAGAACATCTTACACCTGAAAGTGAAAAAATCATTAAAGAATTTGTTGAAAGTAAAGTTGAAAATAACTCATTTCAAATACAACCCATTACTGAAGAATTCATACTAAAGGAATTAAAATCACTAGATGAATCGAAGGCAACTGGGTTAGATGACATAGGCTCCAGAATATTAAAGATAAGTCATCAAATAATAGCTCAGCCTCTCACAAAGATAATTAACCTAAGTTTAACACAATGCAAATTTCCAGGAAAGTTTAAAACAGCCAAAATAACACCAATTTATAAAAAGCATTCAAAATCTGACAAATCTAACTATAGACCAATATCAATACTTCCAATATTATCTAAGCTTATTGAAAGGCATGTTTCAAATCAAATAAAGGATTTCTTGGAAACTTATCATCTTCTGCATTCCAAACAGTCAGGCTTTCGAGCAAATCACTCCTGTGAGACTGCACTTACAAATATAATTGATGACTGGATTAATGCCATTAATAAAAACTCTTTTGTTGGCACTATATTTCTAGATCTAACAAAAGCGTTTGACCTTGTAAACCACTCCTTGTTAATAGAAAAATTATACCTGTATAAGTTCAGTGAAACCTCTGTTAAATGGTTATCATCGTATTTAGAGAACCGCTCTCAACAAGTATGTGTATCTGGACAGCTTTCTTCTCCCAAAGAAATTTCTGCGGGAGTTCCACAAGGCTCTGTTCTTGGACCTATACTTTTTATACTATATATAAATGACCTTCCTTTACACACACATAATTCATCCATTGACATGTTTGCTGATGATGCAACAATGTCTGCATTTGGTAAAACTGTGACTGAAGTACACAACACCCTGCAATCTGACATTAACACAGTAGATGAATGGTGCAAAGAAAACTCAATGCTTCCAAACATATCTAAAACTAAAACTATGTATATCACAGCCTCTTATAACAACAATAAAATTAAAAATCACATCAGTTCTAATAGCATACAAATGCAGGGTCAGCCCCTATCATATTCATCACATGAAAAGCTGTTAGGAGTACATGTTGATGAACATCTGAACTGGAAGATCCAAGTTGAACAAACTATGAAAAAATGCAATTCCAATTTATATCTTCTTTTACGAATAAAATCTTACCTGAACCTACATTCAAGAAAACTATTTTTCAATTCTTACATTTTACCGCACCTTGATTATTGTTGTACTATATGGGGAACTGTACTGATGAGCTTCTAGAATCTGTCTTAAAATTTCAAAAACGTGCCGCAAGAATCATACTTGACAAAGAATATAATGCTCCATCAGCTGAATTGTTTAAAGAATTAAAATGGATGACTTTTTCTGAAAGAATAAAGTATAAAAAGGCAATCCTTGTTTATAAATCCATTAAAGATCACTCTACTGAACACCTTGGTTCAAAATTTATTGAAAAACAAACAGGTGATCGCCAACTTAGATCAAATGAAAACAATGAAATTAAAGTACCAAAGCCAAGAATTGAATTCTTTCGTAAATCATTACAGTACTCTGGAGCTGTAATTTGGAACAACATTCCTATACATATACGCTCCTTAGATACGTTAGAAAAATTCAAAAGATCATATCTTCAGTGGCACTTCTCTGTTATATATAATTATAATACAAAACAATATTAATAGTCACATATTGTCATATTTTAAGTTTTTCTTGATTTGGTATATTTTATATGTTTAGGTTGTACATTTTTACATAAAATTGATTCATTGTCATTGCCTTTTACTTCTTTCCATATTATAATGTTCTCCTTTCAGGTTTGTTATATCTGTATATAGTTTATTACATGTATGTTTGATGTTCTGTACATAGTTATACATTGTATACAGTGGACCATATTGTTAATCGGTTTTGAAAAATGTATCCAATGCCGTATATGTTATCCACTTTAAATAAAGTCGTTACTTACTTACTTACTTACTTACTAACAGAAAACATTTCATAAAGGGATGTTTTGGCTGAAGAAGTGAAAAAGAACAGGTGCATAAGAAAACTGCATTGTCAAAAATGTTTCCGTGGTATTAAAAATGGACCCGCTCTATACTGTATCAGATATATACGGTCTGATGCCCTGACCCTCCAAGTCTGAGTCCAGACCTAGCCATTTGAAAACAGTACCACAAGAAAGGCCTCATCACATTACATTGTCTGCTCTTTTCAAATATTGATTACTGCAATCTGATCTATGCACAATTTATCGATAGACTTCACATTCAAAACATATGTATATCTGCTCATTGACAATTACTGTCTACAAAATACTTGTAACAAATGTACATAATTTAATTAACATATATACAAATGTACTAACAGAAATCTTACAGTTATGTTATGTGGATTATAACTAATAGCTTTTACTAATTCCTGTTTAGTGCAGTCTGCAGAGCAGAAGTAATGTCAGTCTATATTAAGTATAACTGTCATGGCGAAATCCTGTCTGACAGACGTATCACATGTATGCTTTTGATGAAAATTGTTTAAGGAGTGCAAAAATGGAGATATGGCAAGGGAATGACAATTAGAATGTTGTGAAGACCCGCAACAAAAGAGTTGAAGTTAGGGAAATTAATTGCTATGCCTACATTCTGAATTATGAGTTCCAGACACCTGTAATAATAACAGTACAATAAGTACAAAGGTTACTAGTATGTAGGACTTTGTGATGCAGAGCGTGTTTTTTTGCAGTCAATTATTGTATTAGATAGAATCCTGATGTTTCTGACATACCAGAGATTGAACGTGCATTTGGCGCATTTGTTAAATGAATAGTGATGCAATATATATTATATCATATTATACCACATTTATATAGCACTCTTTTCATGCACATGTACACATTCAAAAGTGGTTTACAGAATAGATTGCAAACAGTCCAAACAATACAAACAAATACTCATTCAACACAAACAAAAAATGCATTTTACCTTAACAAAATTCATGAATGTAAAACATGTATATAGATAACATATATACATATTATTTAAAAATATTTTAGTGACCCTAGGATAAAATACTGTTCTACGCCACGTTATGAAAAGAAAAAAATGTATTGGTCAGTTAACGAAATGTTGTACAAAGAAGTGGGTTTTTAGCAGGCTTTTGAAAGCGTGTGAGCTTCCCACATCTTGACTGGAAGGGTGTCCCAAAGCTTGGGAGTAGTGAACGAAAAGCTTCGATTGCCATACATCACAGTTTTAGTTTTTGGCATAACCAGTGACAGCGTGTCCTGTGATCTTAGGTTTCTGACTGGTTTATGCACTTCTATCATATCCCTTATATAGTATATATAATATGAAAACACACCTACTGAGACATTTCAGGACAAAAAAATAAATCCAGCACCCATTTACTATATTAGATTTTATTTGTTAAAGGAAGGGTTTTTTTTTACTCAGCAATGGGGTGCCCTCTGTCAGCAGTGTAAAATGACCAGCTCTTTTACACAGAAATGGCTGCTTTGTAAGCGTTGACAGTTAAGGCAAGTAGTATCCTGTGGGCAGACTGCTCTGTGAGGCAGTCATTTGCAAAATAATAGTGGTAGTTACATTTTTTATTTGTTAGTTTGAATAAATGCTAAGTGGCCAATTTAAGCATATTTAATGAAGCCAAGAATTTGGCTAAGTTACTTGGCAGTTTGACATAGAAATAATTAACTTTTAATGATTAAAATTAACAGTAAGGAGAACCACAGGCTTTTTGCCAGTCTGAATTTATTCTAAAGTTAATCTGATTTAATCAGAACATGACTGACTATTTGCTAATTATTTCTGAATGGACATTTGAGCTTTTCAGATTATTTCAGAAGATATGACAGAGTAATTCTGAATTTTCACATTTTTAAGACAGTTTTCAGCAAGTCTTAATTTGTACTGAATTGTGCCAGACATATCTCTGAATATTTCTGAATCAATATCTCAGCTTCTCTGAATGTTCCAGCAAGTATGGCTGAATATTTGTGCCCCTCCATGAGTGGTGGAGGCATACAAATTTGGTCTTGTCCATGCGTGCGTCCGTCCAGACATCTTTCCGTCCGTCCGTCCGAAGTTCGTGACGCGCCTAGCTCGAAAAGTATTTGGTATAAATTGATGAAACCTTGCATGAGTCTTTATCATGATATGAACTTGCGCACCTTCTATTTTTCTTCTGGCTCCGCCCCCTATTTTCAGAGTTATGGCCCCTGAAATAGTTAAAAATGCACATTTTCACCTTGTGACACGCCTAGCTCAAAAAGTATATGATATAGATTCATGAAACCTTGCAGGAGTCTTAATCATGATATGAACTTGCGCACCTTCTATTTTTCATTTGGGTCCGCCGCCTATTTTGAGAGTTATGGCCCCTGAAATAGTCAAAAATGCAAATTTTCACCTTGTGACATGCCTATCTCAAAAAGTATTTGATATAAATTGATTAAACCTTGCATGAGTCTTTATCATGATATGAACATGCGCACCTCCTATTTTTCATTTGGGTCCGCCCCCTATTTTCAGAGTTATGGCCCCTGCAATAGTCAAAAATGCATATTTTCACCTTGTGATGCACCAAGCTCAAAAAGTATTTAATATAAATGGTTGAAAACTTGCATAAGTCTTTATCATGATATAAACTTGCACACCTCTTATTTTTTGGCTGGCTGCACCCCTATTTTTTAAAGTTATGGCACCTGAAAAAGTCAAAAATGCACATTTTCACCTAATTATGTGCCTAGCTCAAAAAGTATTTGATGTAAATTCATGAAACCTTGCTTGAGTCTTTATCATGATGTTACCTTGCACACTTGGCATTCTTCTTGAGAACCTTAGTGCTTATTACGGAGTTATGGCCCTTGAAATAGCCAAAATAGTGGATTTTTTGTTTGTGATGCTCATAGCTCAAAAAGTATATGGCTTAGAACAATTAATCCTTTTCATAAAATGTTTGTTGAGGCTATACCCGATTAAGACTACAAACATTTGAATTATTGCCCCTTATTTGTGACAAATGTACCAGTGGGGGGCACATCCTGTGTCCTACAGACACATTCTAGTTCTTAATTGTTTCTGAATATTTCAGCAAATATAGCTGAAAAATTTTTTCTTGAATGAGCATGAAATCATTTGTTGAATCCTCTCATTACATTAACTTGAATGTTAAGTTTCAAGTATGTTCTTTTTTTATTCCAGGCAACTTCCTCTGGAAAACATGAGAATCAAGTGTAGGATGCAGTAAAACACACAAACAGGTAAATGTTTTAATTCTGCAGCTCTGCTGAAGATGACACTATGTTTGACAAAACACTTCATAAAAATGAGTAAAGTGATAAACTCGAGACTCAAGTATGATAGTATTAACCCATAGCCTGCTGGCGGCAAGTGATTCTACCTTTGCGACCAGTGCAGACCAAGATCAGCCTGCACATTCGTGCAGTCTGATCATGGTCTGCACTGTTCGCTATTCAGTCAGAAATTTTCAGTGAACACCCCCTCAAATAATAAATGGTATTGCCCAGAATGAATGATGGACCAGTCCATTTTAGAAATTTAGCAGGCTAAGGGTTAAATCCGAGAAACTTAATATTTGTGCCAGTCCAAATGTACCCATTGCAGTTTACTGTTGTGCTTAGTGTGGAGATAACCAGAAAATGTCAGATTTTAAACACAAGCTAGCCTGATATTTTCCATAATGAAAAAGTCTGTAATTAAGGAATCAAACTTACAACAGATATGTACAAGCTATTCAAAGTCAGTGACTAGCAGAAATTTAGATCTTGAAGTAACAATTGTATATACTGTACAGTCATTATGTCTTCCCCCACTGCCACTGGGGGAGACATACTGTTTTTGCCCTGTCCGTCTGTCCATACGTCCATCCGTCACACTTATTTCCGATCAATAACTGGAGAACCATTTGACCTAAAACCTTCAAACCTAATAGGATGGCAGGGCTTATGGAGACGACGACCCCTTTTGTTTTTGGGATCACTCCATCAAAGGTCAAGGTCACAGGAGCCTGAACATGGAAAACCATTTCCGATCAATAACTTGAGAACCACTTGACCCAGAATGTTGAAACTTCATATGATGATTGGACATGCAGAGTGGATGATCCCTATTGATTTTGGGTTCCTTCTGATAAAGGTCAAGGTCACAGGGGCCTGAACATGGAAAACCATTTCCGATTAATAACTTGAGAACCAGTTGACCCAGAATGTTGAAACTTTATAGGATGATTGGACATGCAGAGTAGATGACCCCTATTGATTTTGGGGTCACTATTAAAGATCAAGGTCAAAGGGGCCAGAACATGGAAATCCTTTTCCAATCAGTAACTTGAGAACTATTTGACCTAGAACCTTCAAACTTCATAGAGTGATAGGACTTACAGAGTAGATGACTCCTATTGTTTTTGAGGTCACTCCATCAAAGGTCAAGGTCACAGGGGCCTGAACATGGAAAACCATTTCTGATCAATAACTTGAGAACCACTTGACCCAGAATGTTGAAACTTCATTGGACGAATGTACATGCAGAGTCGATGATCCCTAATGATTTTGGGGTCACTTTGATAAAGGTCAAGGTCACAGGGGCCTGAACATGGAAAACCATTTCTGATCAATAACTTGAGAATCACTTGACCCAGAATGTTGAAACTTCATAGGATGATTGGACATGCAGAGTAGATGACCCCTATTGATTTTGGGGTCACTCTATTAAAGGTCAAGGTCACAGGGGCCAGAACATGGAAATCCATTTCCGATCAGTAACTTGAGAACCATTTGACCTAGAACCTTCAAACTTCATAGGGTGATAGGACTTACAGAGTAGATGACACTTTTGTTTTTGGGGTCACTCCATCAAAGGTCAAGGTCACAGAGGTCAGCCGTCTTTCACACTTCATTTTCGATCAATAACTGGAGAACCATATGACCTAGAACCTTCCATCTTCATACGATGATAGGGCTTACAGAGTAGATGACCTCTATTATTTTTGAAATTACTAGATCAAAGGTCAAGGTCACAGGGGCCTGAACATGGAAAACCGTTCTAATCAATAACTTGAGAACCACTTGACCCAGAATGTTGAAACTTCATAGGATGATTGGACATGTAGAGCAGATGACGGCTGTTGATCTTTTGGTCACTTGATCAAAGGTCAAGGTCACAGGGACCAGAACATGGAAAACAGTTTCCAGTCAATACAGTGAGAACCATTTGACCCAGTACCTTCAATCTTCATAGAATGATAGGACTTACAGAGTAGATGTCCCTTATTATACGCCCGTCTTTGAAAGAGCGTATTATGTGAACACCTGTGGCATGCGGGTAGCGGCGGCGTCCAGAAGCATGTACATTCTCATATAAGTCGAGCAGTTTTCATCCGATCTTCACCAAACTTGCTGACTATGTTTGTGGGCATAATATCCCGGCCAAGTTCAATAACCACCCAAATTGCCCCAGGCACTTTTGGATTATGGACCTTGAATTACTTGAAAACTGCGAATTTAGCCTTGTCCATTCAAACAGTTTTGATCTGATTGTCAATTTCATCCCACATGGAAGAAATACCTTGATTCCTTCTTACTGTTTTTTGAGGGGTTAACAAGGCATACAACATCAACATTATTACCTTTATGATACGTAATTGAATATTTAGATGGGCGTATTTTGTGACAGTCTGGCACTCTTGTTGTTTTTGGGGTCACTTGAGCAAAGGTCAAGGTCACAGGGGCCTAAACATGGAAAACTCTTTCTTGCACATCGGACTGGCGTTTCCAGTGATTTTACCCATGCCGGCAAAACCCATCTGGCACCCCCCATGCCAGATGACTCTCGTGCTGTTAATGACAACTAGTGGTTCATGCACTAATAATATTTTGTTTATGTAAAATACGAAAAAAAGCAGGTACCTTCATAGTTTCTCTCAATTCCTTATAGTATATTTCTCGATTCAAAATACATTAGTTTACTGTAATAACATAACGTTACGCTACAAACGATAAAACTAAAGTGGAACTTTGTTATTATGCGTAACGCAAAACATCATGACGTCACTTCTGCTTACAGACGTTAATTTCCCGCGCTTTGTGTTCTTTCTCTACTATAAGAAAGAGAGCTACGTAAGTATTTCTAACTGTAATTTGTAAAATACAGTATGCAAGAAAAATATTCTGCCAGAATAAAATGCTAGAATGTATACGATATGCAAGAAAAAAAATCAGTCATCTGTTTACAAATTGGATAGAAATATCCGTCCCTCGGCCACCTGCACATGGGCGGTAATTCGGCAAGCCTCATTACCGCCCAATGCGCAGGTGCCCTCGGGACGGATATTTCTATCTGATTCGTAAACACATGACAGATATTATTATTCCCATCAATAACTTCAGAACCACTTGACTGAGAATGTTGAAACTTCATAGGATGATTTGACATGCAGAGTAGATGACCCCTATTGATTTTGGGGTCACTCGATCAGAGGTCAAGGTCACAGGAGTCAGAGCATGGAAAACTGTTTACAATCACTTGAGAACCACTAGGCCTGGAATGTTGAAACTTTGTGGGATAATTGGACATGCTGAGTAGACGATCCCTTCTGCAGCCAACCATCAGTGTCTCTTTGACTTTCATTTCTGTTTGCCTATTAGTATTACTGCTATGCATTGGGGGAGACATGCGCTTTCCTACAAAAGCATCTTCTAGTTTAATTTTGTTAGCATGAAATTTCATGGTTTTGGCCAAAATGGCTTTTTCTTTGTGATAGGAATTTATGGATTTATGGGATTAAATGAAATTCAGTTATTTACTCTCAGTGTTTGGTCGTGTGTTCCACTTTCTTCCTATTTTATGGTTTAATTATGAATTTATAGTTCAGATTTTATGAATATAAAATGAATGAGACTGTTGTTCATTCATTGGGGTTAACCCTTATCCTGCTAAATTTCTATAATGAACTTGTCCATCTTTCAATTTGGACAGTACCATTAACTATTAAAAGGGGTGCATATCTGTTAATGGACTGAATAAAACACTATAGTGTAAGTAATGGATCTATTTCTTCAAAAAAATACCTTGATATTCTTTTTAAAGGTAACTGACAGATATTTGATATACATTTTATAAGAGATTGAGAACAATAAACCAGTATTGATTAAATATTCCTTGTGATGTATATGATACAAAATATGGCTAAATCCCTTCTATTTTGTATCATATTTAACAATATTTAAAATAGCATGACAAAGACTTTTTTTTCAGTTTTCCACATAATAATCTTTTCTAAATTTTGAAAATTTGACTAAAACTTGGAGTTGTACGTGCAGCTTCAACTATGAAAAGGTCATGGAATAGGATATTGTAAACTTAAAATCTCAGTTATTCGTCTGTCATATAAAACTTTGTACACCTTGTGAACAATTTTGCTATGTAAGCTTGTTGTGAATAGGATGGATTTTAAAAGGATATTTCAACTTGATTTGTCTCAGGTTATATTTTATCAAAAGGAGATATTTATGTTTAAAAAAACAAAGAACTGGAATACTCTTCCATTGTAAATTTGTACATTTAAAAAGAAGTGTTTTTATGGGATTTTTAAGTGAAAGATGTGCATTATGGGATATTTGAGCTGCATCTTCCAAGATTTGAAATAACTTTAGAACTTCTTTGTTGTTAAAAGTTTAATGAATTGTTAATGTCATAGAGTTACATGTGTAGTTTTCTTTATTTTCGAACGATTTGCTTTTAATTGGCTTTGGTTGTGTTCCTGCATGGTAATTGATTGTCAATTTCCTAAAGGGAAGGAAGTTTATATTTGTTGGATAAGTTACTGCTCCGGACCAGCCTAAAAGTTCGGTAGTTGGAAGTTTCCGGAATTCAGAAGTTTGGAAGTTTGCAGGCAAAGTGGAAGTGGTGCACTAGAGTGATCATAGTTTTCTTACACATAGGCTGAATGGGATTATTATCCTTTATAATTGTACAAGTTTGTGTAAAGTAATTAATTAATGTGCATGTAATGTACAGTCATGTGCAAAGCAACTATAATCTGATGAAGTATAACACGATTCTTTCCATTTTTGTATATTCTAGCATAAAACTGCTGTTCTTGTCACTTTTCGGGGGTGTTTTACAGGAGAGAAAACATGTGTTAACAGAGAGATTCTCACACTCACGTGCTGTTATAACACCTTCTTTATATATGCGCATTCAGTGGCGAAGCGTAAACGTATTACGGCCCCAAAACGGATAATTCAAATGGAAATGACGTCAACATGAAAAAACAACTAAGATATTCCCGCGCATTTCATGGAAATTTAATGACGTTGAGGGAGAATTATTAGTTTTTTTCGCGTTTTATGCTAGAATAGCGTTAGCGCATGTTCATTTATTGTTATAACAGCTTCAGACTCCCTCGGGAACCAACCAATCCCTCGGGTTTCTGCAGACGTTATAACACGAAAAAACATGCGTTATCCCTACATAAAAAAAATAATAGCATTTACTCAAACATTTTACCATCTTTGAAGTCCCGAGTTCGTCAATATTTAATTGATGTCGATAAGGCCAACATTTTTTTATTTTCTGGTTTACGGGAGATTTTTAAAAAAATTAAGGTCGTGGGGGGTGGGGGGACAAATAAAAGTCCCAATTTTGAGCAGTCGACCAAATAAATAAAAATAAAACATCCAAAAGGATACAATTTTTTTATTTTTTGTAAACCACAGAAAACGAAAGCTTGCAAGCTTAAATTGCATACACACTCACAAATGACCTATTCTGAACTGGTTTATATCTCATCATCTCAGTAAACTGTTGCTTTCTTTATGTGTAGCTTGTATGAATAATGCCATTTTCAAAGTCACCAAGGATATGCACTATTTGTGTTTTTGTATGTATCTATTTTGAAGTAAAAATAGACTTGTGGAAACATTTTTCATTATTAAATATACATATACCACAGTTGACATTATCATATCATAAGACCACTGCATAATGTTTATTATTTAAACATAAATAAAAACTGCTTTAAAATGGGTATATGCAATGACTACTTTAGGTCTGCATCCTGCATATATGCATATTGATTGGCTGGAGATGGAGTCTTAAAAGACAGGCATAGTCATACTAGAAATGAAAAATTATGAATTGATAAATATTATGCACACTCAGTGACACTGGCTTTAAAATTAAATTGCTATGGTTAAGTTTCAGTGGCTTGAATATTGTTAGCTCGACTATTCGAAGAATAGTCTAGCTATTCTACTCACCCTGGCGTCGGCGTCACACCTTGGTTAAGTTTTTGCATGCAAGTACATACAGCCATCAATTAAAGGCATATAGCTATGAAACTTATTTTTTCTTTTTCTAGGTCAGTTACCAACCTCTCTGGGTCAAGTCCCATAACTCTGACATGTATTTTGAGCAAATTATGCCCCCTTTTGGACTTAGAAAATTTTGGTTAAAGTTTTACATGCAAGTTACTATCTCCAAAACTAATGCAGATATTGATTTGAAACTTCACATGTGTCTTCGGGGTTACAAAACTAGTTGATAGCAGCAAGTCCCATAACTCTGACTTTCATTTTGGCCAAATTATGCCCCCTTTTGGACTTAGAAAATTCTGGTTAAAGTTTTGCGTGCAAATACATACAGCTATTTCTAAAAGGCATATAGATTTGAAACTTACTTTTTCTTTTTCTAGATCAATTACCAACCTCACTGGGTCAAGATCCACAACTCTGACATGTTTTTTGGACAAATTATGCCCCCTTTTAGACTTAGAAAATTTTGGTTAAAGTTTTACATGCAAGTTATTATTTCCAAAACTAATGCAGATATTGATTTGAAACTTCACATGTGTCTTCGGGGTTATAAAACTAGTTGATAGCAGCAAGTCCCATAACTCTGACCTTCATTTTGGCCAAATTATGCCCCCTTTTGGACTTAGCAAATTCTGGTTAAAGTTTTGCGTGCAAGTACATACAGCTATTTCTAAAAGGCATATAGATTTGAAACTTATTTTTTCTTTTTCTAGATCAATAACTAACCTCAGTGGATCAAGTCCCATAACTCTGGCATGTATTTTGGGCAAATTATGCCCCCTTTTGGACTTTGAAAACTCTGGTTAAAGTTTTACATGCAAGTTTCTATCTCCAAAACTAATGCAGATATTGAATTGAAACTTCACATGTGCCTTCGGGGTTATAAAACTAGTTGATAGCAGCAAGTCCCATAACTGATATGCATTTTGGTCAAATTATTCCCCCTTTTGAACTTAAAACTCTTTTGATATTTAACCTTTTTGGGTAATATTTTCCTGCTTCTGGGACAATATTTCGAATAGTCGAGCTTGGCTGTCTTATGGACAGCTCTTGTTTTATATTTTGCTGACTGTCAGGTCCACCTATATTGTACGACAAGCCAAAACAATCTGAATTTTGGTTCAGCTAAAATGTGTACAAAATAACAACCTTATCGGCTGATGTTCAGATAACATTATCGGAGATTTATAAGACTCTTCACTGTGATGGGACTTGGAATTAATAAGTTATGAGTCTGAAAAAACATTTATTACTGGATATGTCATTATGTGTTCCTCAGTGTCAAAGGCACATGTGGCATATAGTGTCTGAATGTTTGTCCCAAACATACTTTCAAAGGGTCTTCTTACAGATTTTGTTGGTATACTTTATTAAGTGAACATGATAATATTGCTGGGAGTTTCATGTTTCATAATTATCTTTTGAGTTATAGTACCTGGCTAGAACTTGATCCTAGGAAATATTGAGATAATCTTTTACATATGGCCAATATCTCCACTGGATTAGATTGCCTGTCACAAATATTAAACAATCGTTAATCTGACGGTCCAATTATTTTGACTAGTTTGAATCTTTTATCACATGTATCATTGTCAAGCATTTGCAGGAACATGTCATTTTACATTAAAATTGCACTTTGTTTTCTAACCCTCAAGACTTCAAAGTAAAAAAAAATATGATTAGCAAGTTGATACTCACTTTTGCTCTTCTGTTTTGCCATTTCTTTGGTTTCTTTCCTTTTTATCAATTGTGGTATTTTATTGACAGTCCCACATGAATTCGATTGTTGTCCAATTATAATATACAGACAACAAATCTTGTACATGTGATACGCCAGATTTTTCAACATCTGGACAGCTTTGATACTGATAGCGGAGGCCATTTTTCGTAGGTGATTAGGTAGCAGGGTACACTTTCAAATTTTGGCCCCCCCCCCCCCCCCCCCCCGTCAATATTTGTTATAAATAGAACATCGTGATTTTGGATGTCTGTAAATTAAGGTGAGAGATAATGATTATTAATTCTTTAGAAAATTTATACAGCCGACACATGTAAAATTCTGATGTCAGTTGGAAAACTAACTGCTGGTAGCTTTGTATGATCAATGAGACACCTTTTCGCGGAAAAATTCAAATCACGGAAGGGTTCTGTGCTTGTTGATTGATACTCAGGAAGATTTTCGTTATTTTGTGAAAAAACGAGCTGGATGGGCCCCCATTCCGTTTATGTCCTGACGTTCAGTAAGGACCATTAAACTGAGAAATGCAATAAAATTGGACATTGTTCTTGCAGCGGGATCATTGTACACTGTTCAAAAGGTGCGAAATTGATGATTTTGGCATGCTATTTTTCATGGATGGTGTAAACCTTCCGTTTCGATAACTTTCTTTATTCTTGTCTGAGAATCCTGATCTTGCCATTAATTAAAAGCACAAAACATGCACGCAATTTATAAAATGGCCACCCTAATTTTGCTCATAGGGGAAGTGCAATATTGCGATTCGCTACATGTAAGACCATCCGTGCCCAAAATTTTCGCATCTAAGTGTACCTTGCTACCTTAAGGAAAATCTGCCAAAATTAACTTTTGAAAGAACTCTTAAATTTGTGCGGTTTCAAATAGTTTAGAACCTCTTCTTCGATATTCTAAACTTTCTGGGCACTTAAAACGCTACGTGACGGTACAGCAGCTCAAAAATGTTACGGTGAGGACACATAAAAGCATAAAAGTCAGTATACACGCATATGATTTTTTTAGATTCTAGCTCCAGTAACAAGGTTCTGGTACTGTAAAAACATTATTATTATCATTATTAACCCACACAGCGCATATTTGGCCCACCAGCTATGCATTTCGTCAATCAGGGGGATGGTCGGACGGTGGGGACCCCATGAAATAGGAAAATAGGGGGTGGGGACATTTTATTTTCGCAAAATGGTGCAGAATTGCCCTTATATCATTCCTAATGACAAAATACGTTAAATCATGCCAGAAAATGGTAAAAACGGATGTATTGTACGTTCTTTGTCTCGTAGCGACGATTTGTAAGTTTTGGCTAAATATGTGCATTAGGGGTGGGCAAGTTTAGAGCCTCTCATACAGACGTCTTTTCATGTTATAGAAACATTTTTATTTGGTTGAATTTGCGAAAGACTTATAAAAGTTCAGAACAAGTAAAACCCTCTTTTGTTCATTAACTGAAAAATCTTAAGGTAGCAGGGTACACTTTCGAATTTTGGCCCCCGTCAATATTTGTTATAAATAGAACATCGTGATTTTGGATGTCTGTAAATTAAGGTGAGAGATAATGATTATTAATTCTTTAGAAAATTTATACAGCCGACACATGTAAAATTCTGATGTCAGTTGGAAAACTAACTGCTGGTAGCTTTGTATGATCAATGAGACACCTTTTCGCGGAAAAATTCAAATCACGGAAGGGTTCTGTGCGTGTTGATTGATACTCAGGAACATTTTCGTTATTTTGTGAAAAAACGAGCTGGATGGGCCCCCATTCCGTTTATGTCCTGACGTTCAGTAAGGACCATTAAACTGAGAAATGCAATAAAATTGGACATTGTTCTTGCAGCGGGATCATTGTACGCTTTAAAAAAGGTGCGAAATTGAGTTTTTGGCATCTATTTTTCAGGATGGTGAAAAACCTTCCGTTTCGTAATTTTCTTTTTTCTGTATGAGAATCCTGACTTGCCATTAATTAAAAGCCAAAACAGCACCATTTTATAAAATGCCACCCAAATTTTGCTTTTAGGGGAATGCAATATTGGATTCGCACTGTAAGACCGTCCGGCCCAAAAAAATTTTCCACTAAGTTACCTTGCTACCTTACTCCCCAATTTAGCTTTAGGTGCCGTAATTTTTTTAAAACAGATCCAATTTTTTTTTACAAACCTTGTATCTCGCCAAATCATTTCCAAAATAAATTGTCTGTAAACTTGAATATTTTTCCAATTTTAAATTTTACACAATTTACATTTTTCAGGGCCCCATTTTCATGCTCTACTGACTAGATTAAAAACCTCACCATACAGTTAAACTTTTATTTTTGGCAGCAGCAAAATTCGGGCGGCGGCGGGAAAAGAAAATAAAAGACGGAAAGACTTTTATTTTTATTTTTTTTTTGTCAAAAAAAAAGGGGCGGGCTCCCCCAAACCAAAAATTAAAAAAAAGCTGGGCCCAAATGCAAATTTATAATCAATGTAACAAATCAAATAAAACACCGATCTTTTTTCATTCAAACATTAAAAATTTTTTTCCCACAAATACTGAATTCACAGTTTTCAAAAAGTTCGGTTTTGGAACGACTTCAGTTTAAAAATAAACGGGCCTTTAAAAATTTGTCCCGGGTTTTTAAATTCGGGAATTTTCGGTTTCAGAAGTTAAAAATATATAAAATAAGAACAAAAAAACCGGGACTTTTATTTCTTGCAGTTTTTTAAAGGTTTTTCCGTTTTTTAAAAGGGCCGGTTTTTGGGGAAATTCCCCGATGCCTTTTTGGGAAAAATTACATTGGGACTTTTTTAAATAGAATCTCAATTTTTCACTTGATTACTCTCCCTGGAAAGATACATTTGCTACAGGAAACCAGGGGTTTGATATTCCTTCTTTTTCCCAGGAAAACCCTTTGTCTAAAATACGTCACTTGGGGGACTTCATTTAGTACAGGCACTATTATCACATCATAAACTATATAAATAATGCCAGGAAATACTCAGATTTATTTAAAATGTCTGCCTGTGTAAGACAGCTGTTTTCTAAACCTGTCTTACACAGGCAGGCATGTAAGATCCTTATATTCCAATTAGAGAGCTATTTTACTCCTATCAAATCACAAAACCTACTGACACAATCAAGTTAGATAACTCTTGGTTGAATTTAATTCAAGTTAGGGTCCTTTTTTTGACTTTGAAAATTAAGTTAAAAATCATAATCAGACTGTATAACTGTAACACCAATATGTATATGATTGAAGCTACAGACTATTCTTTCCAGAAACCTATTGCAGTAATTAAAAGATAACTCTTTAGTTGAAACTATCCAGCAATATGTTGGTAACAACTGTTCTATCATTATGTTTTCCCACTCTGGGGGAGACACATTGTTTTGCCCAGTTTGTCTGTTCATCCATCCATTCATCTGTCACATTTCATTTCCGATCAATAACTGGAGAACCATTTGGACCTAGAACCTTCAGACTTCATAGGGTGATAGGGCTTACTAAGTAGCTGACTCATAATGTTTTTGGGGTCACTGGATTTAAGGTCAAGGTCACAGGGGCCTTAACATGGAAATCAATTTCCGATCAATAACTTGAGAACCACTTGACCCAGAATGTTGAAACTTCATTAGTCTGCCCATTCTTTATTCTGCCCAGTATATACACTCAGATAACTGTATATATGATATAATTTTATTCTGTTAATTATTTTCATATTTTCATGCAATAATTATTTTTCAGGGAAGTTGGAAGTTTAGATACAACAGATAACATCAATATATACTGTGTGAGAAAATGTGTAGCTGTTAGAAAAACAGCCAGAATTCAGTAATCCTAGATGGTTCAGCCGAAAGGCGGGATGGCTCGTGACGAAGTGGACGCAGATCTTCCAGATCAGGATCAGGCAAAGGATTTTTACGCTACATATGAACCCAAAGAAATTCTTGGAAGGTAGATGACCTTGATTTTAATGAATGGCAAAAAATTATGCAGAGCTAGCCATTCTCATTTTTCAGCAAGTAGCTAATGCGCAGCTGTGCTGCCTTCTTGTTTTAAAAAATATGTTTCAAGTTCATAAAAATTCAATACAGGACAAATTCTTATAAAAAGATAACTACAAATATCCAGTTTACAGAACATCCATGATAGATTAGCCTGCCCCATTAGCTTAATAGGGGGAACACTGTTTACAGATTGCAGGGTCATTAGTTTGATACCCGAGTGAGACATAATAAATTATATTATATTCTTCATGGCAGTTTGATAGAAGACATTGTGTCTGAAATCATTCTTCTACCTCTGATTCATGTGGAGATGCCTGCAGTTGTGGAGAACAGGTATGTACTGGTACAGAATCCAGGAACTTGGATTGGTTAACTGCCTGCCATTCCGTAACTGAAATACAGTTTGAAAATAAACAGAGAAAGAGCATAATATGATGTTGTTGTAAATATGGATACTTTTAGAGAAATGATGTCCTCCTGAGACCATTTTCAAATTTACACACTGACCCAAAACCGAGTCCAAACCAGTGCGGTTGTGATTTTTTTAGCTCATCTGATTTTTTGAAAAAAAAAATGATGAGTTATTGTCACCATTTGGTGGGCGTCGGTGTAGCCTGGTTAAGTTTTATGTTTAGGTCAGCTTTTCTCCTAAACTATCAAAGCTATTGCTTGAATAATTGGAACACTTGTTAACCATCAATAGCTGACTCTGTCAGCAAGAAACATAAGTCATCCTCTATTTGCAAGAATTATGGCCCCTGTTGAACTTAGAAAATATCAGCTTTCTTGGTCAAGTTTTGCGTTTAGGTCAACTTTTCTCCATAAAGGTCAAAGCTATTGTTTTAAAACTTGGAGCAGTTATTCGGGATTAAAAGCGGACTGTGCACAGCAAGTACTGTAACTCTACAAAGCTCTTTGCAAGCATTATGGCCTCTTTTTGACTTTGAAAATCTATTATACAGAGACAAAAAAATTAAGATGAGCATTTGCACCCGCAAGGTGGTGCTCTTGTTATCCCACCGCCAAAGGCGAAGGGAATATTAGAAATGCTCTCCGTCCGTGCGTGCGTCAGTCCGCAACAGTCTTTGTCCAGAGCATAACTCCAGAAGTACTGGAGGGATTTTCTTCAAACTTCATACACTGATAGAACACATTGGGAGGAAGTGCAGTGTGCAAGAACAATAACTCTACCTTGCCTATTTTTTGAGTTATTCCCCTTTATCTTATTTTCTTAAAAAAATTTTGTCCGGAGCATTTAAACTCCAAAAGTACTGGAGGGATTTTCTTCAAACTTCATACACTGATAGAACACATTGGGAGGAAGTGCAGTGTGCAAGAACAATAACTCTATCTTGCCTATTTTTTGAGTTATTCCCCTTTATTGTTCGGAGCATATCTTCTTCACGCATGGAGGGATTTTGATATATCTTGGCACAAATGTTCACCACCACGAGGCGGAGTGTCGTGCGCAAGAACCAGGTCCCTAGGTCTAAGGTCAAGGTCGCACTTAGAGGTTAAAGGATACAAGAATGAAAACCTTGTCCGGAGCATTTCTTCTTCATGCATAGAGGGATTTTGATATAACTTGGCACAAATGTTCACCACCACGAGACAGAGTGTCATGCGCAAGATCCAGGTCCCTAGGTCTAAGGTCAAGGTCACAGAGGCAAAAGGTCAGATACAAGAATGACTTTGTTCGAAGCATTTCTTCTTCATGCATAGAGGGATTATGATGTAACTTGGCACAATTATACACCATCATGAGACGAAGTGTCATGCGCAGTTCCCTTCTTTAGAATTACTTCCCTTTGTTGTTACTTTAAATAGCTTTTATTGTAACTTTTTCATTACTAGTCGTAGGGAAAAATCGAGACCACTTTTCTGTAGTACAACATGCATGCTACATCCAATTTTGAGGTGTATTTTGACCAATCTCTACCTGGTAAAGATTTTTGTGTGGACTTACAATTTTTTTTTTCTTTAACTACCCTTAGTTGTTACTATAAATAACTTATATTGTAACATTTTTAGCTCATCTGATTTTTTGAAAAAAAATGATGAGTTATTGTCATCACTTGAGCGGTTGTCGGCGTCGGCGTCTGCGTCGGCGTTGCCTGGTTAAGTTTTATGTTTAGGTCAGCTTTTCTCCTAAACTATCAAAGCTATTGCTTTGAAACTTGAAATACTTGTTCACCATCATAAGCTGACCCTGTATAGCAAGAAACATAACTCCATCTTGCTTTTTGCAAGATTTATGGCCCCTTTTGTACTTAGAAAATATCAGATTTCTTGGTTAAGTTTTATGTTTAGGTCAATTTTTCTCCTAAACTATCAAAGCTATTGCTTTGAAACTTGGAATACTTGTTCACCATCATAAGCAGACCCTGTACATCAAGAAACATAACACCATCTTGCTTTTTCAAGATTTATTGCCCCTTTTGGACTTAGAAAATCTGTTTTCTTGGTTAAGTTTTATGTTTAGGTCAGCTTTTATCCTAAACTATCAAAGCTATTGCTTTAAAACTTGCAACACTTGTTCACCATCATAAGTTGACCCTGTATAGCAAGAAACATAACTCCGTCCTGCTTTTTGCAAGATTTATGGCCCCTTTTGGACTTAGAAAATATCAGATTTCTTGGTTAAGTTTTATGTTTAGGTCAACTTTTTCTCTTAAACTATCAAAGCTATTGCTTTGAAACTTGCAACACTTGTTCACCATCATAAGCTGACCCTGTACAGCAAGCAACATAACTCCATCCTGCTTTTTGCAATAATTATTGCCCCTTTTGGACTTAGAAAATCATTTTCTTGGTTGAGTATTATGTTTAAGTCAACTTTTCTCATAAACTATCAAAGCTATTGCTTTAAAACTTGCAACAGTTTTTCACCATCATAAGTGGACACTGTACATCAAGAAACATAACTCTATCCTGCTTTTTGCAAGAATGATGGCCCTTTTTAGACTTAGAAAATCATGGGTAGGACAATATTTCTATTACACAAAAAAAATCAGATGAGCGTCAGCACCCGCAAGGCGGTGCTCTTGTTATAATTGACCGTAGGGAAAAAACAAGACCACTTTTCTATGGTACAACATAGATGTTACTTTCCAATTTTAGGTGTATTTTAATTAAGGTATCTCTACCTGGTAAGGAGGTTTTTTGTGGACTTAGAAAAACAAAAGACTTACAAGGATTAGCCATGTCTAACATGGCTGTTGTTTCATTTTGAAATCAGCTAGGGCTTTCACACATACATGTATTTACTAAGAATTTTATCTCACGAGGAAAGAAAATAGCTTTGTACAGAAAGATTTTGCTCCCCAGGAATGTTGATAACAGGGGATAAACTGTTTTTGTAAAAAAATCGAGGAAGTGAATAATTGTATACATGTTACAACCTTGTCAAACATTTTAGTTGAAGTTGAAGATCCATTTAGATACAAGATTCAAGATACAAATTTTATTTGAAGTCGGTTTTATACAAATAGACAATCATCATTTATAGCTATTGACTGACATAAATAACGAAAGTACATTGATAAATTATTTTGTTTGTTTGTTCTGGGTTTAACACTGCTTTTCAACAGTATTTCATTTACGTAATGGCGGGCAATTAACCTAACAAGTGCTCCTGGATTCTGTACCAGTACAAACCTATTCTCCGCATGTAACTGCCAACTTCCCCACATGAATCAGAGGTGAAGGACAAATGATATCAGACACAAAGTCTTTTATCAAATCATCATGGCGAACATACGCCTCGCCCAGGACTCTAACTCACGACCCCGCGATCTGTAGATCTGCGCTTAACCGAATTTGTATGTGTAGCTGAGTAATACAATTTATACATATAAATTTGGTTAAACCTGAAATACATAATTCTGTTAATCTCAGCCTAGGCCTAAAAACTAGTTGAAAGCAAAAAAAGGGTAAAAACACTGACTTGAAAAAAGAACACTAATCACTGTGGGAAATCATGTGTATGATCAAAATAATCTTTTAACCAAATCAAATTTATGAATAATATATATGGGATAAATACCGGATAATATAGAAGCAAGTTTTGCTGTAAATCTCTAACAAGGTTAGCTTTTAAAAAAGCTAGAAAGCGGCTTGCTTCCTTCTTTTTAGCCCACCATTATCAGATGGTGGGCTATTCAAATCACTCTGCGTCCGTGGTCGGTCCATCCGTCTGTCCGTCCGTTAACAATTTCTAGTTATCGCATCTCCTCAGAAACTACTTGGGGGATTTTGACCAAACTTTGTCAGAATGATGTATTGATACCCTAGTTGTGTCCCCCTGAAAATCAGACTGGTTCAACAATTTTTGAGTGAGTTATGGCCCTTTGTTTATTTTCATAATTTATATAGGGAAAAATTTTGAAAATCTTGTCCAAAACCACAGGGCCTAGGGCTTTGATATTTGGTATGAACACGGTGCCTATACCACGTGACTTTTATGGCTATGTGTGGGTATAAAAAACATAAACAGCCGTCGATTCAAGGAACATTTTTCATGATAACTTTCTTAATCCTGCACCAATTTTATTCAAATAAAGACGAGGGCCCGGCCATAAGAAAGATACAATCACGGCCCATCAGTTTGAGAAGAATAAATTCGTATTTTTGTCGAAAAGTGCATCCGCACATTTTTCAGTCAGATTGCCGACGTGCTATGTGTGGGTGCATTCTGTTAAAATCGTTTATAAAACTCTTAAAAATGCGTTCAGCGACAGGGCAAATGGAACCGAGAATGTAATTTTACCTTGTTTGACAGTTGCAAAATGATCGTTAAGAAATATAGCGTATTCCTCTCGTTTTTTAAATAAATAAAAACATGCTATGTGTGGGTGCCGCTAAATTTATGCTATGTGTGGGAGTAAACTCATAAAAATGATACCGTTGCTTGAGATACTTGCACTGAGTGAGTTTTAACTTACTCGTGTTACGTTCATAGAAATGAGTATCCATCTAGCATAACTGATTTTTTTGATTTTTTTTTAGAAAGTCGCTGTGTTATAGAGAATAGCGCGTCAGATTCATTGTTGTTATTGATTACGAGCGCGTGTTATCAAACATAATTATTTAAACGTTAAAACTCGGAAATATGTTTGAAGTAAAATTTATGAAAAAGTTATTTCCAATCTCCTTCAGTTGTATTAAAGTGTTGTTTTTTATCTTGATGCATAAACAATGTTTTTCATAAACACGCAATTGAATCAGTGTCCCTAAGGTAGTTTTAAAGGGCAGTATGTGTGACAATATAGTGTAGAGCACATATCGTAGCCTTTGATGCTGCTCCATTGTAAATTCCACTGCTCATCTAGTTCGTGGTTAGTTGCAGCTAAAATGGTATTTACTGTAGCTTTGCGCTATACGTTTGAAACAACACAAAATACTACTATTACAGGGTTGTAGTTCAAACCACTTTTCAAGCATAAAGAAAGGGCTTCAATCCCTCCAACGAAAGTAAAGTACCTGCGATAGTGCATGTAAAAAACTGCTGTTAAATTCATACCACACACATAACACATGGAGTCATTTCATCAGAGTCGTTATTCATACTTAGATCACTGTACGTCAGTATTGCGTCTTAACTGTTCACACGAAAATATAAACACATAGTTAAGAAATGATATTTTGACAAAAGTTTATATACAGAAACAGTAAAAAGGTAAGACAATATGGTGAACTCTTCCGTGCCAAACAACAAGGTGAATCATATTGCATGGAGAGTTTACTTGCCTGATTACCCATTTTACTATTGAAAATATTTTGTATATAAACAATGTTCAAAATATCGTCTGTGAATATAACTAATATTAGGACTGACATGTATGTTGTGATGCAGTAAGTTTGTTTGTTTATTCGTTTGATTTCAACGCCCTGTTTCAACAGTCGGAGTCATATGAAGTTTTGAAGTTTGAAGTTTATTCAAATATATTCCACTGGGCTATAAGCCAACGGTGGCACACATATACATAATATAAACGAACAGTGGTGATATACAATATATATGGGGAAAGTAAGACAAACATAATTTTCACAAATATTTAATGAATTCCATATACATAATTATTTACAACTCAAATATAATTATAATTATGACATATGAGGCGGGCAGTTCACCTAACCATCGTTCCTGGGAAGTACTAGTATACTAGACTCCCATCCTCCGTAAGCAACTGCATACTTTCTCACAAATAGAGACATAGTGGGTAGCTGGGGCTCGAACCTACGGTCCTCTATCAATGAGAGGTTACAGTGGTTTGAAGTCAGCGACCTTAACCACTCGACCACGGAGGCAGGTCACAGTTGATAAGTATAATGGAGTGTCCTTTATCACTAACAAAGTAGAAGACAATCAAAATACTGGTAAAATTATGTCTGTTAGATCATTTTAAGAGAAGTTCCTTGGACAGTTCACCCCCTTCGTAACATACAATTTATTCTTAATTTGTTTGATAATTTCTTTGGAGCCTTATTTTCTGCAATGGTCTTGTTAGAATGAATGTAGGCGCTTACAAAACCAACAACAAAAAAGCAAAAGCTATGATAGATATTAGAGAGTTTGAGATTTCAAACTTCGCCTTCCCCTTCAACGTCTCTCATATATATTTTGGGTAAAACGTCACCGATATGCGTGTGGTTTATTTATTTCTCACGTTGCTACTAAAGTTTTCCATGTAATATCACGTAAGCCTAATACTTCTCTTTATTACTATGCGAAATAAAAAGCTTAGTTTCAGGATTTCTGCTTATTAAGTTATTTGATTATCCATATATATAATTAGACTAAATTTGATGCGAAACACTATCAATAGGTATAAGAATAATGAAGTTTTGTATGGCTAATGATTTTAACTAAATACATTAAATTGAACCTGGAAGTATGAAGTTATCAACTGATTTTGAGAAACTTTGAGATTTTGTTCAAACTTTAACTTCTACGGCATATTTGTGTCCCCAGGCGATATCGATTATACCAGATGGGCCTTTTTGCCGTATGAAGTGAAGTTTTGAACGTCCGAAGATGTGATATCACGAAAGTCGAAACTTCATTCTTTTTACATCTACTCTGTCCACATACTCGGTATCAAAGACTGAAATCTGGATGGAGACACATGGCATGACAGTCATTTTACTTGAAAAATAAATAATTACGCGCGATTATCATTTGGTGGAATATTTTGTTTTCACATCCAAATAAAATCAATCTGTTTCTGTCGGACACTTAATACTACAATTGCGTTTTAATTATAAACATAAAATGGTACTAGTAAGACGGAAAATTCTTCTGAAGTATCAGACAATTTCAGATCTATGATATCATGATGAGAGACGTTTCTTGTTAGCCGTATGGGATAACTCCATTTTTTAAATGCACGGAACCAGAGCCTGGCAGAGGGAAATTGTGGGTTAATTCCCCCTTTGATTCTTACATTTTACAAAGAAAGTCGGTCTTGAAACTCGGTGTGACCCTACCCCTACCCCTACCCCCTCCCCCTTCCCCCACCCCACCCCCTCCACCCCCCTGAAATGGGTGACCCCCTCTTTAATGTTGGTGTCCCTCTAACAAAAATTCCTGGATCCGCAGATGCTTTACTTATAAAATAGTATATTAAAATCATATTGTGCTGTCTGAGAGTTTGGCATTATACAGAGTCATACAGAGTGTCATTACCACGTCGATATGATCATTATAGGTTATTAACTTTGTATGTGGATATATGCACGAGTTCTGCAGCGGTAATATTGCGCAACTTTAGGAGCGCAATATTGTCCGCGAAAGAACGATGATAACCTTTTTATTACATATCCACTATCAAATGATTAATTTATATCTAAATTATCGTTCTGTCACGAAAGACAGGAAAAAATACGGAAAAAAATTCTCCGAAAACGCAATTAACAAATCAAACTGACGGGCATTAATATTTTCCGCGAAAATGACGTCAACTTGTTGTCGCAACGTGCGCTCGGACGCCACGGACGTCACGCGATTCTTTCCATTACAACGTTAAGAAAACATTCCACGTCCTATATTAGTCCAACTCATTTCAGTCTGATAAATTACTACGTGTCAGTATGTAATAGGTCAGATTAATCAAAGTGTAAAAGTAAACAAAATATTGCATAAATTACAAATTAAACAAACACACTAGCAACAAAAATCTAAAGAAACGAGATCCGCAATGGACGGACCGTCAGGGGAGGTAACTAGAGTCACGGATTGGGACTAGTCCGATATGAAAGCGTTCAACGCCATGATATGGAAAAATATTGCACGATCGCGGTCCATTGAAACCAAATGGAAAATAATTTTAGGTATGTAATAATCATTTTTATTTCCTCTCATGTATGATTTACAATCGTGCATTGTATACTGACTATACTGACATAATTTTATATAAAACATAAATGTCTGGAGCAACACTAACGAGTTTTTACATTGTTCACATTGTTTTATCGTTTTATTTATTTTTTGTTTGTTGTTGTTGTTGTTGTTTTTTGTTGTTTTTTCTTTGGTAATCGCTCTAATATCCATGCGATGATTATATTAATTGAATTTTTTTTTTATTTAATTTTCATTTTTTCATTTTTAAAACCTCTTGTAAAATTCCTGCCCTTTCGGACAATTGGTATCAAAATGCACGAAAAACACGATCATAATTACGGATAAATTGAATAGGCGGATGAAAAGAAGTAAGGTTCATTCTAATGTTTGAAATCTCAAGGAATTTTAATCGAACTTCAACTTCATACGTTAACTTCGCAAGAGACGTTGAAGGGGAAGGCGAAGGTTGAAATCTCAAACTCTCTATTATCTCACAACAGACCTGTGACGAACTCTTCTAAAATCACAAACTGAAATTTTAATTATCAAGAAATGTAATTGATTGAGTGTTTCTTTAAAATTTTTTGGCTGTACTTTTAGCGACAGACGCGCTACAGATTGGTTTTGTAAGCGCCTACATTCATTCTAACAAGACTGCGCCCTCGTGATATAATTCCTTTGCATCTGAATTCCAAACAATGATTTATTCAGCGACAAATCACTGGATGAGATATATTATTTCTTAAATAGGCTAGCGGCTCTGATGAAATGACTCCATGTGTTATGTGTGTGGTATGAATTTAATAGCAGTTTTTTACATGCACTACCGCAGGTACTTTACTTTCGTTCGAGGGATTGAAGCCCTTTCTTTATGCTTGAAAAGTGGTTTGAACTACAACCCTGAAGTGTAGTAATTTGTGTTGTTTCAAACGTATAGCGCAAAGCTACAATAAATGCCATTTTAGCTGCAACTAACCACGAACTAGGTGAGCAGTGGAATTTACAATGGAGCAGCATCCAAGGCTACGATCTATGCTCTACACTATATTGTCACACATACTGCCCTTTAAAACTACCTTAGGGACACTGATTCAATTGCGTGTTTATGAAAAAACGTTGTTTATGCATCAAGATAAAAAAAACACTTCAACACAACTGAAGGAGATTGGAAATAACTTTTTCATAAATTTTACTTCAAACATATATCAGAGTTTTAACGTTTATTCTAGCATAAAACTGCTGTTATTGTCACTTTTCGGGGGTGTTTTAACAGGAGAGAAAACGTGTGTTAACAGAGAGATTCTCGCGCTCACGTGCTGTTATAACACCTTTATATATATGCACGTTCCATGGCAGAGCGTAACGCATTACCTGATTACAGCCCCAAAACGGATAATTCAAAATGAAATGACGTCAACGTGACAAAACAACGTAGACTTTACCGCGCATTTCATGGAAATTCAATGACATTGAGGAACAATATATTCATTTTCCCGTTTTTAACGCGTTTTATGCTAGAATAGCGGCGTTAGCGCATATTCTTTTCGTGTTATAACATCTTTAGAATCCCTTGGGAATCGTTGGTACCCTCGCCGTAACGGGCTCGGGTACCAACCAATCCCTCGAGATTCTGCAGATGTTATAACACGAAAAAACATGCGTTATCCCTACAGAGTTGTTTGATAACACGCGCTCGTAATCAATAACAACAATGAATCTGACGCGCTATTCCGTATAACACAGCGACTTTCTAAATAAATATAAAAAAGATCAGTTATGCTAGATGGATACTCATTTCTTCTATGAATGTAATACGAGTAAGTTAAAACTCACTTAGTGCAAGTATCTAAAGCAACGGTATCATTTTTATGAGTTTACTCCCACACATAGCATAAATTTAGCGGCACCCACACATAGCATTTTTTTATTTATTTAAAAAACGAGAGGAATACGCTATATTTCTTAACGATCATTTTGCAACTGTCAAACAAGGTAAAATTACATTCTCGGTTCCATTTGCCCTGTCGCTGAACGCATTTTTAAGAGTTTTATAAACGATTTTAACAGAATGCACCCACACATAGCACGTCGGCAATCTGACTGAAAAAATGCGCGGCTGCACTTTTCGACAAAAATACGAATTTATTCTTTTCAAACTGATGGGCCGTGATTGTATCTTTCTTATGGCCGGGCCCTCGTCTTTATTTGAATAAAATTGGTGCAGGATTAAGAAAGTTATCATGAAAAATGTTACCTGAATCGACGACTGTTTATGTTTTTTATACCCACACATAGCCATAAAAGTCACGTGGTATAGGCACCGTGATGAAGCATTATCTAGTGGTCCTCTACCAACATGATTCAAATTATATCCCTGGGGTCAAACATGGCACGGCCTGGGGGTCACATGGTTTATATAGACTTATATAGGGAAAAACTTTGAAAAACCTCTTGTCCAAAACCACAGGGCCTAGGGCTTTGATATTTTGTATGTGACATCATCTAGTGTTCTTCAAATTATCCCCCTAGGGTCAGATATGGCCCCGCCCTAGGGGTCACATGGTTTACATAGACTTATGTAGGAAAAAACTTTGAAAATCTTCTTGTCCAAACCACAAAGCCTAGGGCTTTGATATTTGTAATGTTGCATCTTCTAGTGGTTCTCTACCAAGTTTGTTCAAATTATCCCCCTAGGATCAAATATGGCCTCGCCCCGGGGGTCACATGGTTCATATAGACTTATATAGGGAAAAGCTTTTAAAATCTTCTTGTCAATAACCTACAACATTCAAATTTGGACCACATATATAGTTTTGAGTGGCAAGATGAACCTTGACATGAGTTGACCTTGATTTTGACCTAGTGACCTACTTTCACATTTCTGTAGCTACAGCCTTCAAATTTGGACAACATGCAGAGTTTTGTGCACCGGAAAAAAACTTTGACCTTGACATTAACCTAGTGACCAACTTTCACATTTTTGAAGGTACAGGCTTCAAATTTTGACCACATGCATAGTTTTGTGTTCCGAAATGAAATTTGACCTTGATTTTGAACTAGTGACCTACTTTCACATTTCTCAAGCTACAGCCTTCAAATTTAGACCACATGCATAGTTTTGTGTACTGAAAAAAACTTTGACCTTGACATTGACCTAGTGACCTACTTTCACATTTCTCAAGCTACCGCCTTCAAATTTGGATCACGTGCATATTTTTGTGTACCGAAAAAAACTTCGACATTGACATTGACCTAGTGACCTACTTCCACATTTTTGAAGGTACAGGCTTCAAATTTGGACCACATGCATAGTTGTGTGTTCCGAAATGAAATTTGACCTTGATTTTGACCTAGTGACCTACTTTCACATTTCTCAAGCTACAGCCTTCAAATTTGGACCACATGCATAGTTTTGTGTACTGAAATGAACTTTGATCTTGAGATTGACCTAGTGAACTACTTTCACATTTTTGAAGCTACAGGCTTCAAATTTGGACAACATGTATGCATATTTTTGTGTTCTGAATTGAAATTTAACATTGATTTTTATCTAGTACCTAC
The DNA here is from genome assembly GCF_021730395.1 of Mercenaria mercenaria. Classification (NCBI taxonomy): domain Eukaryota; kingdom Metazoa; phylum Mollusca; class Bivalvia; order Venerida; family Veneridae; genus Mercenaria; species Mercenaria mercenaria. Next base: position 9,898,520 of record NC_069372.1, read on the forward strand.
TTTCACATTTCTGAAGCTGCAGCCTCCAAATTTGAAGCACATGCATAGTTTTGTATACCGAAATGAACTTTGACCTTGAAATTGATATGTGACCTACTTTCACATTTCTCAAGCTACAGCTTTAAAATTTGGACCACATGCTTGGACCACATGCACAGTGATGTGTACTGAAATGAAATTTGACCTTGATTTTGACCTTGAACTTGTCTTGAAATTTGGAACAATCAAAAATGGCTCAGTGGTGGGCGCCAAGATCACTCTGTGATCTCTTGTTATCGGGTAAGATGTGGACATGTAGTGATGTACACAGCATATGCACAAACTGTTCCCCACCCGAATGACAGCAAAGCAAAGAGCTACCAACACAATAAACAGTGCATTGCTTACCAGCAAGTCTGTCTGTAGAATGAGGACAACCCTGGTGACATGGTCCCTTCATTTATCTTACTGGTCCTACCATTATCACTTACCCATGAAAGCTTTATAATTTTGGTTGTTTCAACAATTTGTCTTGCATTTTCTGGATTGTGTGGGGCCTAATTTTTTGCTGGGAAGAATTATCGAACTCGGAAAATTCAAGTGCCACCTCTGCTTGGACTCATCATCGGGTCCTGGCAAAATCCCTGTATACCGTATAATCTTTGATGGCTCAAACTACCAATAACTAAAAAAGAGTTGGAGAGAACGAAGTTTGACTGTATTTCAGACTGTTTTTAGCTCACCTGTCACATAGTGACAAGGTGAACTTTTGTGATCATCCTTCGTCCGTCGTCAGTCCGTCCGTGCATCCGTCAAAAATTTCTTGTCTGCACGATAGTGGTTTCATTTATGATTTTATTTTTACCAAACTTGCACACAACTTGTATCACCATAAGATCTTGGTTCCTTTCTTGAACTGGCCAGATGATCCCATTATGGGTTCCAGAGTTATGGCTCCTGAAAGGGCCAGAATTAGCTATTTTGACCTTGTCTGCACAATAGCAGCTTCATTTATGATTTGATTTTAACCAAACTTGCACACAACTTGTATCACTATAAGATCTTGGTTCCTTTCTTGAACTGGCTAGATTCCATTATGGGTTCCAGAGTTATGGCCCCTGAAAGGGCCAGAATTAGCTATTTTGACCTTGTCAGCACAATAGCAGCTTCATTTATAATTTGAACTTAATCAAACTTGCACAAAACTTGTATTGCCATAAGATCTCATTTCCTTTGTTGAACCGGCCAGATCCTGTAATGGGTTTTAGAGTTATGGCCCCTGAAAGGGCCAAAATTAGCTATTTTGACCAATCTTGGATTCCATGACAAATCAGATCCAAACGTAGATTCCAGAGTTATTTTATATCTGATTACCTCCCCTGATTGTAGTCAAAATGGATTTATATCAGTAAGTACTTACAGGACTTATTTGAAATTTCATTATTGTCATTAGTTGGACTGAGACGTCTCAATCAGGGTAGATAACTATGGACTGATTTTATGTCAAATTACCTCCCTTTATTTCAAATTAAAATGGGTATATCTCCATAACTAATGAAGATTCTGATCTGAAATTTCATTTATGTCAACAGATTTATTTGGCAGATCCTTCTTTTGTTCACTTAGAATAATTTTCTTTTTAATTACTTCCCTTTTACGTTAATATAAATAGCTTATTTTTAGTAACTTTTTTATTATTGGCCGTAGGGAAAAACCGAGACCACTTTTCTGTGGTACAACATGGATGGTACCTCCAATTTTTAGGTGTATTTTGACATATCTGTACCTTGTAAGAATTTTTTTTTCTTTTTGGTGAAATTTCTTTTCTTTGTTGTTCCTGTCCTTTGGACTTAGATATTTTTTCTGAGGACCTTCTTGTCCTCAAGTGCAATGATAACAGGTGAGTAATATAGGGCCATCATGGCCCTCTTGTCTTATTTTTAGTTGTTAATGTTTGTCATCAAGAGAAAAACTAAAGTAACAGCTGTGCAGATAAAATTATTTAATGGATTAGAAAAAAACTTCTTTAATAAATTTCCTACTATCTATTACATTTGTGTGTTAATTTCAAAGGATAGGGTTTTTTCATTCTATTCAGTATTGCTGTTAGACAATGTAATGTAGATAAATGTAAAAACTTATGTTCTTTAAATTAGAAGTTTTTACCAAGGGGAAAAGTTAAACTGATGATCAGGGGAATTCACTGTGATGACCATATTACATAAAATTGTGCATTAAGAACTTAGAGTTGTGTCCCTGTACCAGTATTGTATCCATTCCTGAAGAAGTAAGGCAAATTCACCAACTAACCCAGTTTTGTTGGTCTGTAGAACTAGGAAAGTTGCATTCTTGCAGACAGTTTTGTCAGAATGATCAAATACCAGCAGTTTTAATAAAGATTAAGGTTGAGAAAGTTGCAGTTGTTTCATCAGTTATACTAGTTATTGAATTAATACTGTATTTTCAAAAATAAGGGTTTTTTTGGTAAACAGTTAAAACCTATTCATTAGAAGTTGGTTTTATTGCTGTTACTCACTAATGAAACAAAAAAGAATGTTGAAATTGAGCCCATAAAGTTGTTAACCAATGCATTGAACCCCCTCCCCCTGTGCGTTGAACCCCACCCCCAGTGTGTTTATTGGTGTGTATGAGATATATGGTGTACATGTATATATAAGAAAATATGGCACTTGTTCCATATATGAAGCTTAGTGATTAATTTTTGTGCAAGAATGATTACAGTTGTCTTATCAGTCATTAACCAAGGGTGCAATCGGATTAAAGTCCCATCTAATTTAAATTGGGAGCTTTCTAAAAATAACTAACACTTCTTAAGTATGGTGGAGACTATTGATAAACAAATACTGCACATGGGCTATAGTTTGACTTTGAGTTTGAGAGTTCAGTATATAGACTTGTCTGCCGATTAGGGAAATCAGCATGATTTACCTTGAGAACCACAATTATACTAAATAACTCTACCTAAATAAGGAACCAATCGATACATTATTATAAGTTCGAAAACATCGCTGACCTCAAAACGGAACTAAACTGTAGGAACACAAATTGTATTATTAAATACACCATTACCTGTTTCATGAGACCTGACTAGGTCAGGATGTATGTATCATGCATATTCATGATAACTGCTGTATGACCTGAGATTGTACCAACATGACATGGTGACCCAGCTATTTTTAGAGTCACGTTGAATCAAATGTGCTTCAGGTATTATGAAAATTTAGACTTGCTAACAGGCTTGTTTATAACAAACCTTTTAGGAAATCTATAAAGAAATTTAAAATTGATATGTTTGTGTATTGGAATAAACGAAATAAGCAGCAATAATTTGGACGACATTTTATTATTAACTGCTTATTGTTAAAGACATAAAATAAATATAAAATTGCATGTTTTAAAAAGAAAAGTCAACTGACTTTCTTGAAATAATTATGAGAACAGTTAGTTTTTACATAGTACATCTTCGTCTTCTTTTTTTTTATTTTAATTGTTGCATAAATGAATTTACTTTTATGTGGCATGAATGAAATTTAGAGCTAATCAAGTTATGCAGCAAAGCTTCAGTAATTAAGCTTTTGAGCTTTATGTACATAGGCTCTGCATTACTCGGCGAACACTGCCCAGTCATTTAAAAAAGTCATAAAACTCGGCTATTGATAATAGAAATTTAAATAACACTAGATTAATATCAATTTCAACACTGTTTTATGTACAATTTGTGGTATTTTGTTATTAGATCTGTCTAGAGAAATGATTTTATCATACAACTGAGGGACATATCGGGTGTAAACCTTATACATTGCTATATCTAATAGTGAAATATAGCTGTTTCAGAAATTTTACTGATGTACAGAAGTTACTAACTTTCGTGACAATGGCCTCAGCAGCCAGTGTTTGTATCATGTTGTATGTAGCATTTTACAAAAATGTTTAATTTTATTTGATAGGAAGGAAACAAGAACAGAAAAACAAACTTGCCATAATAAAAGCAGTATGTGAATAAAAAAAGATTACATATAGAGGAGAACAAGGATCCCCAGACAGTTAATTATCATTTAACTTGACAACTTATTAATTAACTCTTATCATGCTAAACACTATTGATTCTGCCTTTGCAACCAGTGTAGATCATGATCAGCCTGCACAGTTCAACATTCAGTCAGTATCTTTTGGGTAAGCACTCCTTTTAACAGTTAATGGTACTATCCAAATTGCAAGATGGACAAGTTCATTATAGAAATTTAGCAGGGTAAGGGTTAAAACTTATTATTATTTCCCTTAAGGGCTTCATTAAGATGAAATTCAATAAATCAGTAATTTATCGAGGGTGATATCCAGTCAGATATGTACGGCTATGTATTCCTAAGTCATGTGTACCAGCACTTTGGCAAGTCTATATACAAATATGATAAAAATAGATCAAAAGAGACTTTGATACATTTTGCATGTTTGAAAAGCAAGTGAATAGTTTTATTTAATCATTAAAGATGCAATTATTTCAATATGGACCATTTTAGTGGATAGAGTGTATAGTTACTCAGATTCGATAATTTTGGATACAAACAACAAAATAAATTTTTTGTAAGAAGATTATGTAAATTACATCGTGCTAAAAGAACTGTTTCAAGATGCCACATGGACCAAGTTCTTTTAATGACAAAATCCGGCAACAGAAGCTGCAATTGCTACATGGCACAAAGCGTATGTCAAAGAGCCTTTCTCATATTGGAAAATCGGACCAATTAGAAACAGTTGCAAGTTTTCTGAAACCACACCACATACTTCCATTGGAGGATAACAGTGCTTTCGAGGAAGTCTCTGTCATATTACACACAGAACATGGCAGTTCCAAATTAATTCTTGGTGAAGTCCTGGGAAGGTAATCAAATATTTTAATCATAGTTCTAGTGTCTCACTTGACCAAGAAATTGTTGTTGATTCTGCAGTAATATTTATAACATGTGTCATTACCAAGCATTTATAGCAAGATGTTATGCTGACAAAAGCAGGCTGTGTTTCAAGTATGTACAATGTGCCACATCAGTCTTGCCTTTGCAGTATTTGCAGTATATTCTGCATCCTGTGAACTAATCAGTCCTGCTTGATAAACATGATACTACTTCAGCCCGCCCCACTTAGCTCAGTACGGAGAGCACAGATCTGTAACCAGTGGCCAGGTTCCCCAGGCAAGTAGTATGTTTTCTGTGACGATTTGTTAAAGACTTAGTCTGCAACACATTCATTATACTGCACCAAGTCTGCACCACAAACAGTATACTGCACTGTTTGCACCAGATCCAGTATATTGAATCAAAGCTGCACCACAGGCAGTATATTGCACAGAGTCTGCAAGTCACACCCAGTATACTGCACCGACTGCACCACATTGCAGTATGCTGCACTGACTCTGCAGCTCATCCAGTATATTGCACAAAGTCTGCACTGCATGAAATATACTTACTGAATCTGCACCACATACAGTGTAATGCACCAAGTCTGCATCACATCAAGTATATTGCACTGTGTCTGCACCAAATACAGTATATTGCACCAAGCCTGAACGAAATCCAGAATACAGCACAGCGTGTGCACCTCAAACAGTATACTGCACCGAGTCTGTAAAACATCTAGTATATTGCACTGAGTCTGCACCCTATCCAGTATACTGCTCTGAGTCTGCACCACATCCAGTATACTGCACCAAGTCTGCACAACATGCAGTATACTGCAGGGAATCTGCACGGCATGCAGTATTCTGTGCACTGAGTCTGCACCACATACAACATATTGCACCAAGTCTGCACCAAATCCAGTATACAGCACAGTGTCTGCACCACAAACAGTATACTGCACCGAGGCTGCACCACATCGAGTATATTGCACAGCGTCTGCACCACAAACAGTGTACTGCACCAAATCTGCACCACATCAGCATATTGCACCAGGTCTGCATCACATCCAGTTTACTGCACCAGTTTTGCACTACATCAGTATTTTGCACTGAGTATGCACCACATCCAGTATACAGTACCGAGTCTGCACCACATACAGTATACAGCACTGAGTCTGCTCCATATCAGTATATTGCTCAGAGTTTGCACCACATCCAGTATACTGTATTGCACCAAGTCTGCACAACATCAGTAGATTAAACGTGGTACAGCACCACATGCAGTATACTGCACAGAATTTGAACCATATCAGTATATTGCACGGAATCTGCACCACTTTAAGTATACAGCACTGAGTTTGTATTGCAGAGAGTCTGCACCACATCCAGTATAAGGCACTGAATTTGCACTACATCAGTAGATTTCACAAAGTCTGCACTGCACGGAGTCTGCAACACATCCAGCATTCAGCACCTTATTAACATATTGCACCGAGTCAGCACTACATTCAGTATACTGCAATGAGTCTGCACCACATCCAGCATTCTGCACCAAGTCAGCACCACATCCAGCATATTGCACCAAGTCAGCACTACATTCAGTATACTGCACTGAGTCTGCACCATATCCAGCATTCCGCACCAAGTCAGCACCACATCCAGCATATTGCACCAAGTTAGCACTACATTCAGTATACTGCACTGAGTCTGCACCATATCCAGCATTCTGTATCGTCAGCACCACATCCAGCATACTGCAACAAATCAGCACCACATCCAGTATACTGCACCAAGGCAGCACCACATCGAGTATACAGCACAGATTCTGCATGACATCCAGTATATTGCACACAGTCTGCATGGCATCCAGTTTATTGCATCGAGTCTGCACCATATCCAGTATATTGTACAAAGTCTGCACCACATCCAGTATACTGCACCAAATCAGCACCACTTCCAGTATACAGCACAGTGTCTGCATCACATCCAGTATATTGCACCAAGTCTACACCACATCCAGTATACTGCACTGTGTCTGCACAACATCAGTGTATTGCAACAAGTCTGCATCACATCAGTTTATTGCACCAAGTCTGCACCATATCATTATACTGCATTGAGTCTGCACCACATGCAATATACTGTGCTAAATCTGCACCAATTACAGAATACTGCACTGAGTCTGTACCACATCCCCATCTAGTATACAGCACTGAATCTGCACTATATACAGTGTACCGCACAGAATCTGCACCACATCCAGTATACTGCACTGAGTCTGAACCACGTACAGTATACTGTAACTGAATCTGCACCACATATAGTATACTGCACTGAATCTGTATCACATCCAGTATGCTGCACTGAGTCTGCACCACATTCATTGTAACCACCATATGCAGTATACCACACTGAATCTGCACCACATGCAGTATACTGCACTGAATCTGCACCACATCCAGTATACTGCACTGAGTCTGTGCCACATCCAGTATACTGCACTGAGTCTGTACCACATCCAGTATACTGCACTGAATCTGCACCACATGTAGTATACTGCTCTGAGTCTGGACACATCCAGTATACTGCAATGAGTCTGCACCACATTCATTGTAACCACCACATGCAGTATACCACACTGAATCTGCACCACATGCAGTATACTACACTGAATCTGCACTTCATACAGTATACCGCACTGAATCTGCACCACATACAGTGAACTGAACTGAATCTGCAGCACATCCAGTATACTGCACTGAGTCTGCATAGCATCAGGTATACTGCAGAGTTTGCACCTGATTAATTGTAACCACCACATGCAGTAAACCACACTGAATCAGCACCACATCCAGTATACTGCACTGAACCTGTACCACATGCAGGATACTGCACTGAACCTGTACCACATCCAGTATACTGCACTGAACCTGTACCACATCCAGTATACTGCACTGAACCTGCACCACATCCAGGATACTGCACGGAACCTTTACCACATCCAGGATACTGCACTGAACCTGTACCACATGCAGGATACTGCACTGAACCTGTACCACATCCAGTATACTGCACTGAACCTGTTCCACATCCAGTATACTGCACTGAACCTGTACCACATCCAGGATACTGCACTGAACCTGTACCACATCCAGGATACTGCACTGAACCTGTACCACATCAAGGATACTGCACTGAACCTGCACCACATCCAGGATACTGCACTGAAGCTGTACCACATCCAGGATACTGCACTGAACCTGTACCACATCCAGGATACTGCACTGAAGCTGTACCACATCCAGGATACTGCACGGAACCTGCACCACATGCAGGATACTGCACTGAAGCTGTACCACATCCAGGATACTGCACTGAATCTGCATCTGCATAACATCAAGTGTACTGCAGAGTCTGCACCACATGCATTGTAACCACCACATGCAGTGTACTGCACTGAAAATGCATTACATGCTGTATACTGCACTGAGTCTGCACCACATGTACTGTACTGCACTGAGTCTGCACCATATCCAGTGTACTGCACTGAGTCTGCACCACATCCAGTGTACTTTGCCTCATTTAGGTAAAAACCACTAATTGTACTGAATAACATTACCAAAAAAATGGATCATCTATTATAAAAGTAGAAAAAGATTCTTAACCTCAAAAACGAATTATAGTGAAAACTGGATAATCTGATTTGGCGACTTCAATATATGATAATTATGAATAAGGTCAAACAAGCTTATCAAAAAAAAAAAAAAACTAAATTTTGTTATAAACATACTGGGATATAATTATATAGCATCCAGTAGTATAAATCACTCTTCACTCCTTCATATAAATATAAATGTAGGTTATTCTATGATGTAGGTTATTATACCAGAAGTTTCATCATTCCTCATTCAGCTTCTAGTATTGTTTACATTTTTCACTTGAGAAAGGTTAGTTAGAGTGCAGGATTTTGATTGGCTAACAAGTAGGGTAGTGTTTGTAACAACTCAGCTGATTGGTTTATCTATTCTTCCATGGTTCAGTTGTTTTAGTATTTCTGATTGGTTCGTATGATTAATGTATACACAGCATTTACTATGTCTTGAATTAGAAAGGACATGTGCACATATTGACAACAGTCTAATCGAAGGATTAATACAAATTTTATGAAAATAGATTTTTAGTGTGGATTATATTACTGTTGAAGTGAAAAGTGGTATATTTTTTTTACCTTGAGTGATTAATTTATAATTCATCTCACTGAAAATATTTTTAAGGAATATATGATACAGTTTAGTTTTAGTATGATATTACTTGATAGGGGAGGTTAAAGCAACAGCTATGGTGAAGTCATTAAAAAAGGATATATTTGATATCATAGATAATGGCAGTGTAAAAGGTTTTAGTTGTAAACAAATGGAGGACCCAAATAACAATGTAGAGACGTGCCCTCGTATAGAGAGGTCCGATCCTCTGATCGGGAAGTCCGATAGCAAAAATCAACCCTTGGACAATGTTAATCTTGTGTTCACAAGTAATGACGGTGAAAACTTTTCAATAACGCTACATGAAGTTATAGGAAGGTGGGTAGAATAATTGCCATATATTTAATTGTTTGTGTCGGAGTGAAACTCTAGTGACAGAAAAAAGTTGTTGACATATATATAATGAATGTAGGACACAATGCCCCGTACCCCACATCCGTGTTGAATATAATCAAATTAGCAATTGATTCCATTGATTTTTAAACCAGAAACTTAAAAAAATGTACATCAACTAATTTTAAAGCCAGAATCAAGCAAAATTTAATGCATTTTAGTTTCTTTTTCAAATATACTAAATTTATACAAACTTCCTTTTAAAAAAAAAAGTTTGTTATACAGTTTTCAGAAACCGCAGTATCAAATGTCACCCTTTTTTGTACAAAATAAATAAGGTATCTGGCCAATTTAAATTATTAGCTGTTCTATTTTTTTTCTCTGTTGCTGAAAACACCAGGACCTCAAACAGGAAGCTCTAAAAACAAAGAATGATATAGCAACCCGCAGTTTTAAGAAAGAAAGGACAAAGAGAAAAGAAACGAGGAATATTTCTGTAAAGAAAATAAATGTTAACAGAAATAATGACAGTGCAGAAAGCTTGAATCAAAAAGTTTTTTATTGTTGACCCTCTCGTAAAACATGGAAATTTGAAACAGTATATACACAAGTTTGTACGACCTAGTTTCAAACATTGAGTAAAGAAAAAAACAAGAGATTGATTTATATAATAGTAACTATAAAATTACTTGTGGTTGACTCTAAATTAAAACCAGGAAATTTGAAACAGTAAGGACAAGTTGGTTTGACCTAGTTTCGAGTATTGAGTAAAGAAAAAACGGAAGGATATAATGATTATGTTACTGTTACTGTAAAATTACTTAACTTGAAGGGTGTGAAACTTGGGAGATCAGCTTTTGAAGTTAAAACAGTTTAGGTTTAACCCTTATTATACTGGACATGATTTATTCTGCCTTTGCGACCAGTGTAGATAATGATCAGTCTGCACATCCGTGCAGTCTTATCATTATCTGCGATGTTTGCCATTCAGTCAGTATCTTTTTGGAAAGCACCCCTTTTAACAGTTAATGGTACTGTCCAAATTGAACAGTGGACAAGTTCATTATAGAAATTTAGCAGGCTAAGTGTTAATTTTGCACATTGAATCAACAAGCACAAAATCCATGATATAATCACAAAGTGTATGGATTTTACAGTATATGAAAACCAAGTTCTTCATCCAAGCAAACAAGACTTTTCTTATTAGATATTTTTTTGTCTATCTCTCACATTAACTCCAAAATAAAACATAACACATGTTAACTATTAAAATTTCACTACATCAATCAGTCCCTACATTGTGCTTTAAAAAATTAAAATAATATAAAACTGTCAAAATTAATTTCTGAACATTTATCAGTAGTTAAAAGGCTGTTGGACCTCAGTCCCTTCAGACCTCGGGCAATATTTCTGAATACTGACTTGCAAGCCATTGATAAGTGTGTAATATATCAGATATAATTTGCAAGTTTACACCTACAAATTATATCAACATGGTAATTATGTCTCCCCCAGGAGACATATTGTTTTTGCCCTGTCCGTCCGTCCGTACGTCACACTTCATTTCCGAGCAACAATCTGACTGAAGTACTTGATCTTCTAAACGAAGATCTGAAAACGACACATTCACATTCGTCTTCTGTATATTTTGGATTTCCAATATTGCTATTTTTATTTTCGCAAATCTATTTTTGTTTGAACCAATCAGACAACTTGTTCGAATGTCAAAGAGTAAGAAAAAGTTTTAATTAATCCAGGGCTCGAACCTGGGACCTCTCGTTTACAGCGCAAGTGCCCTACCGACTGAGCTAACCGGCCACCTGAAATCTTTCGACATAAAACTTGTTGATATCGAAACTCAAAGCTTTATAAAGCTTACAGAATGCTGTAAGGTAGCTTTTGATTGGCTAGCGGAAGGGTTGTCAGAACGAGGCCATCAATAGCTCGTTGTCAGATCCTATGCGTAGCGTAATAGGAGATGTACTTTAGTCAGATTGTTCCGAGCAATAACTGGAGAACCATTTGACCTAGAACATTCAAACTTCATAGGGTTGTAGGGCTGCTGGAGTAGACGACCCCTTTTGTTTTTGGGGTCACTCCGTCAAAGGTCAAGGGGCCTGAACATGGAAAACCATTTCCAATCAATAACTTGAGAACCTCTCGACCCAGAATGTTGAAACTTCATAGGACGATTGTTCATGCAGAGTAAATGACCCCTATTGTTTTTGGGGTCACTCCGTCAAAGGTCAAGGTCACAGGGGCCTGAACATTGATAACCAGTTCCGATCAATAACTTGAGAACCACTTGACCCAGAATGTTGAAACTTCATAGGACGATTGTTCATGCAGAGTAAATGACCCCTATTGTTTTTGGGGTCACTCCGTCAAAGGTCAAGGTCACAGGGGCCTGAACATTGATAACCAGTTCCGATCAATAACTTGAGAACCACTTGACCCAGAATGTTGAAACTTCATAGGATGATTGAACATGCAGAGTAGATGACCCCTATTGATTTTGGGGTCAGTCTGTTAAAGGTCAAGGTCACAGTGGCCTGTTCATGTAAAATCATTTTTTGGAAATAACTTGAGAACCACTTGACCTACAATGTTGAAACTTAATAGGATGATTGGACATGCAGAATAGATGACCCCAATTTATTTTGAGATCACTTGATCAAAGGTCAAGGTCACAGGAGCCTGAACAGTGACTTGAGAACCACAAGGCCAAGAGTGTTGAAATTTAGCGGGATGACTGGACATGCCAAGTAGATGGTCCCTATTGCAGCCAACCATCAGTGTCTCTTTGACTTTCGCTCCTGACCCCTATTGACTTATTGCCTATAGGACTTTGCATTGGGAGAGACATGCGCTTTTTTACAAAAGCATTTTCTAGTTTGATATTGACTATCTGTCAACTTCTTTCTTTGAAAATGTAGGTGGGAATAAGCTGACAGCTGCTAACTTTTAATTAGGTCAAAGCTATTCATTCACTTGGTTTTGAGAGTAACAGCTGCACCCTTTAAATAAGGCCAACACTACGTATTTACTAAAGTGTTTGTCAGCAAGTACTGAATAGAATAGAATATCTTTTATTTCCACTTGCGGGCCCTCTCGGGCAGGACAATATTGATATATACACAAAGTTCCAAAATAGGCACTGATATCTTCTTGTAGGTTGTTTATCAAACCTTATTTGCATATTGTTTTAAATGTTTTTATAGTTTTTTTTAATCAAAAACAGACTTAGCCAATAAATTAGCTTGATATCTTATGTTGTTAACTGAAGTAGGCCATAATCATAATTTTCTAGTTCACCTGGTTTCTATAGGCATATATGATTTATTTGGATATTAGATATGATCTAGATCTTTAACCCATTTGGACAGCATTCTGTTAATTAACTAATTTACAGTTGATTAACTGATATGTTAATCAAATTTGATTTGATCATCCATGGTTAAACAGCTTGTAAGCCTCTGATAATAATTTTACAGTGCATGTGTTATTGATAGGTTAATTTTTGGCCAGTGTTTGCACCAAGCCTTTTAATACTCATGCAGCCAATTTTGATTAGTCATTATTTTTCATGAATTTTATATCACGCGTTCTTCCTAGTCGTGTAAGTTTAATAGTGAATTTTTGAATTCGTTTAGACATGTTGCAAGAATTTAAAAACAACAACAGATTTTTAAGATATAAAGTTGTATCTTTTCCAGAGAGGGAAATGATTATACTGTAGGTTAAACAGTACTAAATGTTGATTGTTGTTTCTATATTAGGTTGATGATTGGTATCTGTTTTGTTTTTATGCCCCCAAAGGGAGGCATATAGTTTTTGAACCGTCTGTCGGTCTGTCAGTCTGTCGGTCTGTCAGTCTGTCCGCAATTTTCGTGTCCGGTCCATATCTTTGTCATCGATGGATGGATTTTCAAATAACTTGGCATGAATGTGTACCACAGTAAGACGACATGTCGCGCGCAAGACCCAGGTCCGTAGCTCAAAGGTCAAGGTCACACTTAGACGTTAAAGGATAGTGCATTGATGGGCGTGTCCGGTCCATATCTTTGTCATCGATGGATGGATTTTCAAATAACTTGGCATGAATGTGTACCACAGTAAGACGACGTGTCGCGCGCAAGACCCAGGTCCGTAGCTCAAAGGTCAAGGTCACACTTAGACGTTAAAGGATAGTGCATTGATGGGCGTGTCCGGTCCATATCTTTGTCATCCATGGATGGATTTTCAAATAACTTGGCATGAATGTGTACCACAGTAAGACGACGTGTCATGCGCAAGACCCAGGTCCGTAGCTCAAAGGTCAAGGTCACACTTAGACGTTAAAGGTCATTTTTCATGATAGTGCATTGATGGGCGTGTCCGGTCCATATCTTTGTCATTCATGCATGGATTTTAAAATAACTACGCATGAATGTGTGACACAGTAAGACGACGTGTTGCGCGCAAGACCCAGCTCCGTAGGTCAAAGGTCCTAAACTCTAACATCGGCCATAACTATTCATTCAAAGTGCCATCGGGGGCATGTGTCATCCTATGGAGACAGCTCTTGTTTATTCTGCCATTCCAGTCTTTCCTATACAGCAGAAATACATTTTTTTGAAAAGTCAGTCTCAGAATAATAATTGAAAATGAAAATTTCCAGCAGTCATTCATGCAAGAACACCATTATCACATGCTTGACATAATTATGACTATTCCATCTGGAAAATCATACTTTCGGTTTCATTTTATGTGTAGTTATGGTGCAGATTAAATATACTACTTAATTTTTTATTATAGTATAAAATATTGCTGAAAATCCTCGCTTAGAAACCAACAAAAGGCCGCTGAAAATATTTTACCACGATTAAATGAAAATACATCAGAAACCAATAAAAGGCCATTGAAAATGTATAAGTACAGTCTAAAGAAAAAATAGACATCAAAAATTGAAAGTGTATGAAAAAGAAGACATAATTAAGAAACCAAGAAAAGGCCACTAAAAGTAAATAAACAAGAGCTGTCTCCGTAGGATGACACATGTCCCTGATGGCACTTTGAATGAATAGTTATGGCCGATGTTAGAGTTTAGGACCTTTGACCTACGGAGCTTGGTCTTGCGCGCGACACAGCGTCTTACTGTGTCACACATTCATGCATAGTTATTTTAAAATCCATGCATGAATGACAAAGATATGGACCGGACATGCCCATCAATGCACTATCATGAAAAATGATCTTTAATGTCTAAGTGTGACCTTGACCTTTGAGCTACGGACCTGGGTCTTGTGTGTGACAAGTCGTCTTACTGTGGTACACATTCATGCCAAGTTATTTGAAAATCCATCCATCGATGACAAAGATATGGACCGGACACGCCCATCAATGCACTATCCTTTAACATCTAAGTGTGACCTTGACCTTTGAGCTACGGACCTGGGTCTTGCGCACTGCACGTCGTCTTACTGTGGTACACATTCATGCCAAGTTATTTGAAGATCCATCCATCGATGACAAAGATATGGACCGGACACGCCCATCAATGCACTATCCTTTAACGTCTAAGTGTGACCTTGACCTTTGAGCTACGGACCTGGGTCTTGCGCACTGCACGTCGTCTTACTGTGGTACACATTCATGCCAAGTTATTTGAAAATCCATCCATCGATGACAAAGATATGGACCGGACACGAAAATTGCGGACAGACCGACAGACAGACGGTTCAAAAACTATATGCCTCCCTTCGGGGGCATAAAAACAGATGTTAGAAACCAACAAAAGGTCAAAGTAACTGATGATTGATTTCTCAGACTCCAATAATTGATTGAATCAGAGCATGTAAGGTAGTGCAGTCGACTTTCATTGTTTTTGATCAGCAACTGTTCCTTATCGATTTACATGTTTGCAGTAGGTGGTTACCCTATGTATACATGTGGTCTATCAGTCAATAACATCTACTGTCTGCTCCTGGGGAGTGTTTATAAACACATAACTTCTGTCTGGCTGCAGAGAAAATTTGTATTGATTACTGCAAACCAATAGTTAATACATGCATTCTTTACCTTCTTAACCTTCTTCTTTGGCAAAACACTGAAATCAATTAATTTCATGTGCAAAAAGATTAGTGGTTTTGGTCAAAACAGCTATGTCGTGGGTCAGCTGCAAATATGAGACTATGATTATAATAATTTAGATATTGAAATAAGAAGTAAAATAATTTCTTTGTTAATATTGAGATTTAATTTTGTGGAGCTGCACAACCTTTAAAACACTCAGAAATCCATGAAAAGTAGTCCCAATGAATATAATAACAAGTTTACAGTATAACTTGGTAAGGTGACATTCATTCATGACAGAATGATAGTTAAACTCACTGCAGCTGCATGCAGTACTGCTGCACTTACACTGGCTTGGAATGATTGTAGGACATCTTTAACCCTTAGCATGCTAGATAAATTGTCGTCTGCTGGAAATGTCATCTGCTAAAATTGTAAAGTTCATTCAATTTGCTCCAAAATTGGAAGAAATATTGTCAGAGTAGCAAACAGCTTGGAACCTGATCAGACGCCGATTTAATCGACGTCTGATCTGGTTCCAAGCTGTTTGCAAAGGCTGTTAAATTCGCCTGCAGCAGGCTAAGGGTTAATAAAGGGGAGTTTGGCCTGTTGATTTGACTTTCCTTATCTGCATATCACATAAAATTTTATGTAGTTCTGAAAATATTCACTTTTTTGGCAGAATTGGTACACATTTTCCAAAGGAGGATCGCTCATGAAGTATATACAAGGAGTCTGTTAAAGGCCCCCAGTTAATTTGTAATAACCTCATTGTGGGTGGACTTTCTATTTTAAGAGACCAGTTGTGTCCAGTGGACACATTTCAAGTTACTGCTTACCTTGATCTTATTTTCTAAGCTTGACTATCCAAGTATAGCTATTGTACTGACCCATTTGTCAACATAGACATCGGATTTGGTTTAAGTTTTCTGTATTTAATTAGCTGGTATCTCAGTACCCACTTGCAGGAATGGATTAAAAAACACTTCCTTGCTGAGATTAACTGACTTGCATTGCACAGGTTCCGATACTATAATTGCTGTTTTACAAAATTATGCCCCTTTTTCAGCATAGCAACTTTTTGGTAAAATATTTGTAAACTCAGTACCCGCAAATCTGAATGGATTGAAACTTCACACACAATTGTACACAGAGATGATCTGACATGCATTGCACAGCTTCCATTTATATACTCTAGTTTGTATATTTACAGAATGCCCCTGCTTCAACTTGTATATTTTGTAAACTTTCTAATAGTCATTGCGAGTTGCTGTCCTCCAACAGCTAGGTGACTAGGCCAAACATAAAAAGGAGTATTAAATACCATATCAGTGATTCACATTTAATCAAATATTATTACATGTCACATAAAAGAGTTCTTTACATCAGTTACTTACGGGATAAGCCCACTTAATCTTATTTAATGTGGCATTACTTAAGGGTTATTAAAGCTATGTTTGGATTTTTTGTAGTCATGGTTCATATTAAACATTAATTCATATGATTCACATTCTGGTTTTGGACCACATTTAGTAATGTTGCTCTTTATCCATTCAGTTTGATTGCATTAGGACACATCTACTATTTTGGTATTGATTGATTTTGGCAAAACTTGTTTGATCTGGCATTCAATAAAGTAGAGATAGGCCCTAAAATTTTCAATGATAGAATTACATTAAATAAAGTCTAGAAATTAATTTCTAAGTCCTTGAAATAACCAAAAATGATTTCACAAATGTGAAGTTTATGATAGTTTTGTTAATATCAATAACAGAAGTTTTAATTTTTAATTTAAAGTTGTGATCCACAAAGAATGACAACTCTTGCCTTGGGCTAGTACTTATAAGTAGAGATCTATTAGTTTACTTCCCTTGCAATTACACAATTGAGTGGAAAATGAAAACTGTTTAAGACACAATATCATACTTTTTTGCACAACAAAATCATTAAGGATTTATTCATTTGTGTTTGATTTACCCCTCAAGACATGGTTCCTATGATTCTGTCAACTTACATATGGTAAAAAATTAACTTTTAACAAGCCAATAATAAAACGAAGTACCAGTAGGTAAATAATAGTGCAGATAATACAGTTTTGCTAGTATCAAAATGTCACAATAGATCCACTTTTGTAATACAGAACACCTGGTAGGATTAGTAAAGGTGCAATTATATTGATCTCTATTTCCTATGCCTAAATAAAGGCAGTGGAAACTGGATAATGGAGAATATCCGTGTAAGGACATGTATACATACTCAATACTTTAGAATCATCTGCATTCTGACATTAGGGACTAATTTTCGTGGAATGCATGGTATCAATGCCCCGAAATTTTATCCCCAAAATTATAAGATTCCCCATCAGTTGAATTTAAAATCCTTGGATTCATGTCCTTTTAAGAAAGCTGGTTCTGTTTATACCATGAAATGCCATGCCCGTGATATTAAATGATGTGAAAATTGTTTGATTTAAATAAAAATTATGGTTGAAACTGGAATTTTTGATACTCACTTAAAATTATGTTATGAGATGTAATACTAGCCTAACGCACCTGTCATATCTTGGTTAATATGCTAATATGATGCTATCAACTGGTTCAAGTCATATCTTTCTGATCGAACACAACAGGTGGCCATCTTAGGGAAACTATCCAGTGCTCAAGAAATCTCATCTGGTGTTCCTCAAGGATCTGTTTTAGGTCCTGTTCTATTCATCTTATACATAAATGATATGCCATTACATCTACAAAACACACCTACTGATATATTTGCAGATGACACAACCATCAGTGCATATGACTCTTCACTAGCATGTCTTTGTAAAACATTACAGAACAGTCTTGATACTATCAACAAATGGTGTCACAGAAATTCTATGAAACCGAACCCCCAGAAGACTAAGGCAATGTTAATATCACCATCAAATAGGATCTATAATACAGACTGAACTTAAAACAACAGATATAACTAAACTAACCCTACAGCATCAAGAAATAGAATTCAGTGAATGTGAAAAGTTATTAGGAATTCATGTTGATCATACACTTCACTGGGAAACACAGATTGGCCATCTTCTTAAAAAATGCAACTCATTGCTATATCTTCTCTTACGCATTAAAGGTCCATTACTAAGGGAAAGTGAGTTGGCAATTTTTTTCATAGCCAGTGCATAGACTTCTGCAAGACACTAAATAATGAAGATTGGCAGGTCAAAATTTACAGAAGGTCTTTGGAACTCGAAGAAATGTATGTGTATTATGTTGAAATTTCAATGAATCGACAGAATGACCCCCCCAGGTCTTTTTAACTTTCTTTATTCTTCATAGAAAAATAATTGTACATATACTGCGATTTATTTCGAATTTCTACATACCAACTTTCATTTTCCAATAAAATGAAATAGTTTCTGTGCTTTTTAAAAGAAATTAAAATGTTCACTTTCCTTAGTATTGGACCTTTAAGCAATACTTGAGTACTGAAATGCGCAAAATATTTTTCAATGCATATATCTTACCCCACCTAGACTACTGTTGCACAATATGGGGAAA
Organism: Mercenaria mercenaria; assembly: GCF_021730395.1. Classification (NCBI taxonomy): domain Eukaryota; kingdom Metazoa; phylum Mollusca; class Bivalvia; order Venerida; family Veneridae; genus Mercenaria; species Mercenaria mercenaria. The sequence goes on from NC_069372.1 coordinate 9,917,608, forward strand.
CTGTAATAGTGATCTTCTGAACAATATCTACAAATTTCAAAAAAGAGCAGCATGAATTATTCTCGACAAAGACCATGACACACCATCAGAAGAACTCTTTCAAGAACTGAAATGGATGAAAATCCATGATCGAATTTCATACAAAAAGGCAATCTTTGTTTACAGATCAGTCAATAACCTTTTCCCACAGTACATGTCAAGCTTATTCTCACATTCAAATAATACTGCCCTCAGATCACACACACAACAATTTCTAAATGTACCTAAACCAAGATTAGAATTTTTCAGAAAGTCACTGGCCTACTCAGGTCCTATCATATGGAATAAAATCCCACTTAATATCCGCCAATCAAACTCCTTGTCAACATTTAAAACTTATTCTTGTCATGGTGGTACTCTGGTGGGCAGCAAACCCTTATGTAAATCTAAATATTTCATCCCATAAATATTTAATTTTACAGACTAACTTAGTTAAATGTATTTAGTTAAATGTATTTCATTGTAATTTTATTATGTTTTAATATGTTTGTATTAATGTATTCTTTCTCATGTACATGTATATATGTTGAGGCCCATATGTAAGATTGGTTTCCAAATATGTTTGCCTCGTAAAATTAAGTCATTATTATTATTATTATTATTATTAATATATAGGACTACAATGCCCCAACGATAACTTGATATTTACAAACATGACTATAAATAGATTAAAATGGAACATAGGGAATTCAGCATTTTTCTAGCATGTTACAATCTAAATATTTCTAAATTTTGTCCCAATTACAAATTAGCTCAGTGGTAAAGCATACTCTCCATGGTCAACAGATCTTTTGCCGTGTGGGTTCGAAACTCAGCATTGAGAATTAATTTTTATTTCACTTTTGCATAAAAATTTAGTTTCCTTCATGAGCTCTGTGACAATACGACAGAAAGGTATCTAAAGCCGATATGGCAGATCAGAATAGTTTATTATATATCAAAGATGATAGATTAAACGCATGCACTCAAGCCATGCGAATAATGAACATGCTATTGTGTTATATAAAGACATATATACAAATTCAAACCATCAAAGAAAGAAACAAAAGTAATGAAATAAAAATGAAAACGAATAGAAAAAAAATCTGAAAAAAAAACCCTCATGAAGATTCGAACCCACAAAACGATTTGCTTATATCCAATTGTTGTCTGCAGTTTACCCAACTGAGCTATGTTGCCATATACATAGTGGCTATTTAAAATGAAAGAAATACTAATATTTAATTGTCAAGTAAATGGGTAACCATTATGAATTATTATTTCATCAGTTATCATGAAATAGACTCGTCCTTGCGTTTCGGCGGGAATCGCGTTATCATTGGGGATTAGTATTTATCAGTGACCTGTTTACATACACCTCAGCTGGACTTGTTTACCACCTTTTTGTTAAAGGACACCTTGACCACTAAGAGAACCTAGCTAGATAAACATGCCCTGATATTTACCTTTTCACTTGTAAACATTCCTTCTGTGATGTTTACTGGTCGGTTTAATAAGTGATTCAGAGCTGAAACATTATGAGATTTATATTTCTATAATGAAAAGCTTGTTGTTTATATTGTTTGTATATATTGAGTAATTAAACACCTTTAAAAAAAAACATGAATGTCTTGAAGAAGCATTATTTACCAAAAAACAATATACGTATCTGGGAAGTTCATAAGTTTGATCCGAAGTTCTCTCCTAATCCAGGCCTGCTAAATATCTATAATGAACTTGCAACATGTCTATCTTTCAATTTGGACAGTACCATTAACTGCGACCAGTGCAGACCAAGATCCGCCTGGACATCCATGCAAGCTGATCATGATCTGCATTGTAGTACATTTTCAGAGAACTACCTTCCAATAATAAATGCTACTGCCTAAATTGAAAGACAGACCAATCCATTTTAGAAATTCAGAAGGGTGAAGGTTAAATTGGTGTTGAAAAATAATTATAAATCATGCAGTACTTCAAAATGCTCATGTTATACTAAACATATAGCAACAAAAAAGTTCATAATTATCATGTTTCCATTGTAAAATCACCAAGCAGCAAAGCACTAACAATAAGATTACTTTTCACTGTTTTTCCGCTGTTTTCTTATGCAGAACTTGGAATTTTGTGGCATTAATTGATTTTCCAGGGAGATTGCAGCCTACTTTAATTTACCATGTGCACAGACAGTTTCTGCTGCTATGTGGGAGTTTAGGCGGGTTTTACTGTGACAAATTATGGGTGATACTTTAATGGTATCTGTTGTTGATGTAATGTCAACATTTTCGGTCTTGATTTATTTGAATTTATCTTCATGTATTTTATTTACTTTCAGTCAAGTTGCATAAATAAGTAACATGCAGATGTCATTTACTAACCCTTGGTTAGCTATATAGAAAGAGTTCATAAGGTTTTCATTGGGGCATACACTTATTTGTGGAATGGAATGAGATACTTATTCCATTCCATTCCATTTCCATTCCAGTATCTCATTCCATTCGATTCCAAACTTCCATTCATTTTGGTAATGCCCCAGAATATTTAATTGGAATCATGCAATGTCAAGGGCAAACTAGCTTACTTAGAGTATGATGCAGTCTTGACAAGTAGTCTGAAGCTGTGGGATCTAATCTTGTCATGCTATTTTTCGTGTCCTCACCTACACAGTACTCTGTATAAGTTCAAATTGAATTGGATCCAAAAATGAGTTGCGGTTTGTGTTTTGGAGTTTAACGCCCTGATTCAACTTTTTTTCATTCATATCAGGACAATTAGTTTAGTGACATACCATTTCTGGGCAAGCTACCGCAGTTTACCAGTACTTGGTGCACAATTTCCTGTACGAAGTAACAATTTCCCTTATTGGAACAGAGGTAGGGGGTGAAGGAACACCCTGACTAAATGCCATGGGAAATGCTACGACCCGGATTCGGAATTGAACCCACGTCCCCCCATGAGGGACCAGCGCTCCAAATGAACATCAGAATAAATAACTTGGCCCTATTTTTTAATGTTTCAAAGCAAAACAAATAATCCATTCTGATATCACTCGATCCCTATTCCACCCCCACCCCCCACACTCTTCCTCCTTAATCAAATAAAACCAGACCCAAAAAGAATCTAATGACCTAATGACCTTGTTATTTCTGGCAAAACAACAATTATTTTAATGAACCAATTCTACCTAAAGTTGAACTTTGGTTTGTCAATCTGTTACAAATGGCAATGAGATATGACCTAAAGATGTAAACAAATCAGTATGTTTTGGAATGGAATGGAATGGAAGGAGATAGTGAAATGGAATGGAATGGAATAAGTATCTCATTCCATTCCACAAATAAGTGTATGCCTTTCATAGAGAGGCTGTAGGGATCAGAGGCACATTATTATGTTTTCTGAGATGATTAACTGAGGATAATATATCTAGGTCTTTCATCCTCCACTGTCATTCTGTGAGGAAGTTGTAAGTAATGTGTTGAGAGGAGGGTTTGCATTCTACTAAAGGGGTTCCTTTTCTAGAAAAAGTTAATAATATTTTATTCTTTGTGTAAATAAGATGTGAGGAAGTTTTTTTTGGGGGGGGGGGGGGGGGTGGATATAGTGGTAGGTAAATTTAGTTTGGTTTTGCTATATAACTGCAAAGATTGATGAAAAAGCAGGGCAAATATTATAAATTAAAGTAGTGATTTTAGGAAAGCTTGATAATCCATATTTTATCATTGCAAAATCAATAAAATAAAAGCAAAGGAATGCAATATAAAAATCCGCTATATAAATAATAAAGAAGATTGTATTGGATCATTTTTGAAATCAAAGGAAAAATGTAATACTGTATATGTATTGTACAGTGATAATCTTTGCTATTTGTGTGGGCTAGAGAGAGCCTTTGATCAGTCAGTTATTTCAGAAATATTAAAAACAAACATCAAACAGCAATGGTCTAAAATGTGAGTTGTTCAAAGATGTAATCATAAGTATTTAAAGGCTGTAAATATACAATATAACCTCTATGTAGTGACACTCTGTGTAACGACACCTCTGTATTATGATATCTGTATGACAACACCTCTGTGTAATGACACCTTTGTATAACAGCTCCTCTGTATCATGACACATCTGTTTACTGACACCTCTGTTACTAGAGTCAGTACTTTCTAACAGTGCCGGGTGTATTTATGCCCCCGAAGGGAGGCATATAGTTTTTGAACCGTCTGTCTGTCGGTCTGTCTGCAATTTCTTGTGTCCGGTCCATATCTTTGTCATCGATGGATTGATTTTCAAATAACTTGGCATGAATGTGTACCACAGTAAGACGATGTGTCGCGCGCAAGACGCAGGTCTGTAGCTCAAAGGTCAAGGTCACACTTCGACATTAAAGGATAGTGCATTGATGGGCGTGTCCGGTCCATATCTTTGTCATCGATGGATGGATTTTCAAATAACTTGGCGTGAATGTGTACCACAGTAAGACGACGTGTTGCGCGCAAGACCCAGGTCCGTAGCTCAAAGGTCAAGGTCACACTTCGACTTTAAAGGATAGTGCATTTATGGGCGTGTCCGGCCCATATCTTTGTCATCGATGGATGGATTTTCAAATAACTTGGCGTGAATGTGTACCACAGTAAGACGACGTGTCACGCGCAAGACCCAGGTTCGTAGTTCAAAGGTCAAGGTCACACTTAGACGTTAAAGGATAGTGCATTGATGGGCGTGTCCAGTCCATATCTTTGTTATCGATGGATGGATTTTCAAATAACTTGGCATGAATGTGTACCACAGTAAGACGTGTCACACGCAAGACCCAGGTCCGTAGCTCAAAGGTCAAGGTCACACTTAGACGTTAAAGGTTATTTTCATGATAATGCATTAATGGGCATGTCCGGTCCATATCTTTGTCATTCATGCATTGATTTTAAAATAACTATGCATGAATGTGTGACACAGTAAGACGACGTGTCGCGCGCAAGACCCAGCTCCGTAGGTCAAAGGTCCTAAACTCTAACATCGGCCATAACTATTCATTCAAAGTGCCATCGGGGGCATGTGTCATCCTATGGAGACAGCTCTTGTTATTTTAAGAAGGCCAGTTTGTTTCCAGGGTTACAACTTCTGTATAGAATGAGTCCCTAAATGCTTTAGATATCATAATTGGATCCACCTGTATTACTAACTCACTGGAATTGAGTCTTACCTAGTTTCTGGGGGTTTTTTGTGCTGTGTTTATCCTGAGAGGAAGATTAAGCGACATTTATTTCCGTATCATTTCAGGGGTATAAGTAGTGTAGTTAGAAAATGTACAGAAAAGAATACGGGTAAAGAATATGCCGTAAAGATCATTGACATCAGTGGCGAACGATCAGACTCGTACCAAACCGAACAGACCAAGGATGACACTATACGAGAGATTAACATTCTACGCATGTGTACTGGTCACGAACAGATAAGTAAGTTTGCAGTTTTATTTAAAGCGACATATTCACCATCACTTCTTTGGGAAGTAGATGTGAAGTCCAAATTTTGGAGAGAAAAAATATGCTTTAAAAGTTGCTGTTGGAATTGAAAATTTGATACAATGATTATGAATTTTCAGAAGTGCACAAAACTGTTTGAAAAGAAGAAAAAACATTTGAGTATCTAAACTGCCTGTAATAGATATAAACCAAAGTGTACAATGTAATCTACAGGTCTTTTGTCTTAAATTCTAACTCCATATAAAGGAAGATATCCAGGTTCAGTGTAACGTTTCGTTATATATCACTGTGAAATCTTTTAATTTCATGGGTGTAAAATTTTGTGATTTTGCCCAAAATGACTGTTCTGCTGGGGTACAAATTTGTTGATTTCGTCTAAGATAAAAGAATGGGAATTTTGCTTGTTCGTTAGGATTTAGATTCATGGATTGACCATGAATTTCCAGAAAATTAGTCTCCATAAATATTACTGATTTTGCAATGTTTGAAATTTTCTGCATCACGGAGCATTTCAATTAAAAACACTATTTTTAAAGTCTTATCAAAATACGGAAATCTATGCAGTTTGTCTGTTTACTTCCAGATATATTTTGGATGATTCAGCAATATTTTAGTAAGTAACAGCTGTGCAGAAATGTTTCACAACCATGAATAATACTGAATATTTTCTGTGTTTCAGTTGAACTCCATGATGCATTTGAAACCCCCACCTTCATCTTTCTAGTCTTTGAATTGTAAGTATTTTATTTGCTTTAAACTAAATAAACAGTGCCATTCTTTAGCACAATTTCTGTTACTTAGCTGATGTTGACAGTGTTGCAGGATTACACTGATTTTGAACCTGTACTTAACATAAAACTGACAACTTCCCCTCATGAATAAGAGATGGGGACAAATAACTTTTATGGGGTCATAAAGTCTGTGGTCATGTTGTCATAGCCCACCCGCTTAGGTCAGTAGGAAGGGCACAGATCTACGGAAACGGGTTGTGAGTTCGATCCCTGAGTGAGGGGTATGTTCTCTGTGTCAGCTTGATAAGGGACATTGCGTTGCGAATCATTCGTCCTCCACCTGTAATTATGTGGAGAAGTTGGCAGTTTCTTGCAGGAAACAGGTTAGTACTGGTACACAATCCAGGATTACTGTTTAGATAAACTGCCCACTGTTACATAACTGAAATTCTTATAAAATTTCAGGGTTGCTAAACTAAAAATGGATTATTTTGCATGTTTATTGATCTGTAGCCACTGAGGTAGCACAATAGCCTTGTAATATGATGCGTTTTTTATACAAAACCAAGTTGTATGATACAGTAAGTTATGTAAATAGATGCAGAACAATTGTTTTATGTTGATGTAGCAATTTATATGAATACATTGAGGGTGGAAAAGAAGTCAGTTGTTGAGGCAGGTTTTGAACACAACCAGGGTCACTATTGCACTTCTGCTTAAGCTAGTGCTGATGGGGTGTGATGGAGGCAGCACTTTCCATTACCTCACATGGACAGACTCAGTCAAAGCAAGTCTACTGAACGTTGGTACTACTTGTGTTCCTAGAGTGCTTCCAAAGGATCTTTTTTTTATACGCCCGTCTCTGAAAGAGCGGGGCTTATTATGTGAACACCTATGGCTGGCAGGCGGGCGGCGTCCAAAGCATGTCCGCTCCCTAAGTCGAATAGTTTTCATCCGATCTTTACCAAACTTGCTGACAATGTTTGTGGGCATAATATCTCGGCCAAGTTTGATAACGAACATAACTGAATATTTAGACAGGCACTCTTGTTGTAAATATTGACACCTCAGTGGTAATGGGTACAGAGATTGAGTTTAAATAACTTTCAAGCTTTCTTCACCATCAAGCTAAGATCAGTGGGTATAATTGGTTTGTTTACTTAAATTATCTCTTATTTGTATCAAATTAGGTGGTGTAGAGGGTCAGAGAAAGGTTGTAACAGATCACAGTTTCCTGGGGGAATGTTTTTTATAACCCACACACCAGTTCAATATCTCTTGATCTTTGTGAAATAAATTGAACACAATATGACATTTTTGTATAATATGTAAGTGGAATTTAACCCTTAGCTTGCTAAATTTCTGAAATGGACTGATCCATCATTCAGTTTGGGCAATACCATTTATAATTCAAAGGGGTGATCACTGAAAATTTATACTGAATAGCGAACAGTGCAGACCATGATCAGACTGCACGGATGTGCAGGCTGATCTTGGTCTGCACTGGTCGCAGAGGCAGAATCACTGCCACCAGCATGCTAAAGGTTAAACACCTTTGTTTATAATATGGCTGAGCCACATTTTTTGTTAGCCCACCATCATCAGATGGTGGGCTATTAAAATCACTCTGCGTCCGTGGTCCGTCCGTCCGTCATTCCGTCCGTCCGTCCGTCCGTCCGTCCGTTAACAATTTCTCGTTATCGCATCTCCTCAGAAACTACTGGGGGGATTTTGACCAAACTTTGTCAGAATGATGTATTGGTACCCTAGTTGTGTCCCCCTGAAAATCAGACTGGTTCAACAATTTATGAGTGAGTTATGGCCCTTTGTTTATTTCTATAATTTATATAGATTTATATAGGGAAAAACTTTGAAAACCTTCTTGTCCAAAACCACAGAGCCTAGGGCTTTGATATTTGGTATGAAGTATCATCTAGTGGTCCTCTACCAAGATGATTCAAATTATTTCTCTGGGGTCAAATATGGCCCCGCCCTGGGGGTCACATGGTTTATATAGACTTATATAGGGAAAAACTTTGAATAACCTCTTGTCCAAAACCACAGGGCCTAGGGCTTTGATATTTTGCATGTGACATCATCTAGTGGTCTTCAACTAAGATTATTCAAATTATACCCCTAGGGTCAAATATGGCCCCGCCCTGGGGGTCATATGGTTTACATAGACTTATATAGGGAAAAACTTTGAAAATCTTCTTGTCCAAACCACAAAGCCTAGGGCTTTGATACTTGTAATGTAGCATCATCTAGTGGTTCTCTACCAAGTTTGTTCAAATTATCCTCCTAGGGTTAAATATGGCCCCGCCCCGGGGGGTCACATGGTTCATATAGACTTATATAGGGAAAAGCTTTTAAAATGTTCTTGTCAGTAACTACAACATTCAAACTTGGACCACATGTATATTTTTGATTGGCAAGATGAACCTTGACATGAGTTGACCTTGATTTTGACCTAGTGACCTACTTTCACATTTCTGTAGCTACAGCCTTCAAATTTGGACCACATGCATAATTTTGTGCACTGGAAAAAACTTTGACCTTTATTTTGACCTAGTGACCTACTTTCACATTTTTGAAGGTACAGGCATCAAATTTGGACCATATGCATAGTTTCATGTTTCAAAATGAAATTTGACATTGATTTTGACCTAGTGACCTACTTTCACATTTCTCAAGCTACAGCCTTCAAATTTGGACTACATGTATAGTTTTGTGTACCGAAAAAAACTTTGACCTTGACATTGACCTAGTGACCTACTTTCACATTTTTGAAGGTACAGGCTTCAAATTTGGACCACATGCATAGTTTTGTATTCTGAAATAAAATTTGACCTTGATTTTGACCTAGTGACCTACTTTTACATTTCTCAAGCTACAGCCTTCAGATTTGGACCACTTGCATAGTTTTGTGTACTGAAATGACCTTTGACCTTTACATTGACCTAGTGACCTACTTTCACATTTTTAAGGTACAGGCTTCAAATTTGGACCACATGCATAGTTTTGTATACCGAAATAAAATTTGACCTTGATTTTGACCTAGTGACCTACTTTTACATTTCTCAAGCTACAGCCTTCAAATTTGGACCACATGCATAGTTTTGTATACCGAAACAAACTTTGACCTTTACATTGACCTAGTGACCTACTTTCACATTTTTGAAGGTACAGGCTTCAAATTTGGACCACATGCATAGTTTTGTATTCCGAAGTAAAATTTGACCTGGATTTTGACCTAGTGACCTACTTTTACATTTCTCAAGCTACAGCCTTCAAATTTGGACCACTTGCATAGTTTCGTGTACCGAAATGAACTTTGACCTTAAGATTGACCTAGTGACCTACTTTCACATTTCTGTAGCTACAGGCTTCAAATTTGGACCACATGCATAGATTTGTGTTGTGTAAGGAAATGAAATTTGACCTTGAGCTAGTCAATAAGTCTTGAAATTTGGAACACTCAAAAATGGCACATTGGTGGGCGCCAAGATCACTCTGTGATCTCTTGTTATGAACATAAGATATGTCCGTTTATGTTTAATAATTTTTTGAATAATTTTTTCGCATAATTATATTTGCCAAAGCTTTGACTATTGATTAACATAGTAGGAAAATATTGAATCCATTATTTATGATTACCTCCCTTTATGATCCAACTGATATAAGTTCGTGACTGTGTAGTGTATAATAGTGATTTTCTAACCATGCCATCAGGTATATCTGTTTTAAAAAACTGAAATAAAATTGAAAGGCCTTTAATTAATATGGAACTTTAAGGTGGCATTCATAACTAATACCAATATAGTATAAACAAGAAATATCTTTAAAAATGATGGTCGGCGAATTGCAATAAGGAAAGAAGTTTATGAATTTTTCATCTAAATTCATCTTTCGTCAACATTTTTCAAATTGCAAAACTAAACACCGCACAATTTAAATGGTTCTCTTTTAATTTTTCGCAAAGGTTTCGTAGGGCTGCAATTTTGTTTCGTTCATCCTTAGACGAATAATTACAGCAGTAGTTTGATGAAGATTCATGAAGCGGTTCATGAGAAGAGGTCATTAAACGTGTTTATATTTTTAGCTAAATTGGTCCCTATCCCCATTTGTAACAAAAAAGCAGGAGACCTTACGATATTGTTACACATCGAGTTTGATAAAAATCCATTACATTTTAGTGGTTAATGCGAAGAAAGGCATATCTACTTTTAGCTATAGTGGTCACTAATAGGGCCCAAGTTCCTATATAAATAAATTTGGAAGAGGACCTTATAATGATGCTCCAGACCAAGTATTAGCATGCGGGCCTAATAAAGATGCTACAAATCAAGTTTGATTAGAATACATGAGAAAAAATCAATTAAAGGATTTTTTTATTTCTAAAATAGGCCAACTGATCCCGCTTTAACAAATGCATATTCGCTATTCATGAATCTTTGGACAATGACGTCACACCTATAAAAAAGTGAAGGTCAAGCAAAACATACAATTGTAATTATTTCAATATTTCTGTTTCATAAGCAAAGTTTGACCATAGTCATATCACATAGATAAACTGTATGCAGCGTACCTTCATTTCAGTGTAATGAGATTCAGTTATTATATAGCATATATATAATAAAACAGATTTCAACTGAGTTCAATATTTGCATACCATACTAAAGAAAAATATTTATATATAATAAATATATCAAAGCAAACAAGTGCTCATTTTAATATGCAATCTGAATAAGTCACAAAAGCAAGAAACCTTTTCATATACAGACGACAATTGTAACAAGGAAAATCTTTTAAAAAGCACTTCTCTACATAAAAGACTCTTATCACACCCTTATTCATGTGATACGCAGACCGTATTCAGCTCTTTCTTTAATTTTATATATGTTGGTATTTGAACAGGTTTTTATCATATTTATTAAACTTACTTATCATTTTGAGATATATCAATATTCTTGTTAAATGTACTGAGCCAAAGTTAGCTTTAAAACTGTGAACAGCGTCGTTTAGGATAAACGCTTTGTCTACATTTCACTCAGCGTAGCACAATCAACAGAGTGAAAGAAATTGACACTCTCGTCCAATCAGGCAGAGTGTTGCATAAATCTTCCATGTTGATAAATTATCTATAATGCGTTATCAAGTAGTTTGATTTGCAAACTGAAGTCACGTGGCATAGGTAACGAAAACAAATTTAGACGGCGTCGCCGAAAAATAATTTGTTAAATTATTGTTATTGATTGTATTGTAGTAAAAAGATGGTCCAATTTAACCATGAAATGTTTTGAAGTAACTGATGCAGAGAACATCACGGTTATGTTTACCTTGTTCTCGCGTTTGTAGATGTTGTAATAGATTATAACATAATGACGAACAAGAATGACGCACATGTGTCTACGTTTTAGAGGATGTTTATTGAAGTATGATATTTATAGTTTAACAATACTTAGTATGTTCATACAATAACAAAAACTTATTTCAACCAGCATATACTAAAAGCCATGTTTATCACACCTTATTACCCAGCTGTTACACCAGCCTGCCTGTCCTGTAACAAAAGCTAGGTTTCATCCAGGCTATTATCGTATCATACTTAGTTCCATGGTAAAAAAGCTGTGATACTGCCTTTTTGTGCAGGGCAATATTATTTGAACATATAAAATCGATAAGGCTTCAAACATTCAAAATATCATAACCATTCTGGACACTTTACTTCAACTCACTTTTAATTATTCTCGGGACTTTTGCAGTTGTTAACTGGTTGAAAATTGCTGAAATAGGCCAGTTATTTTGACTGAAATAGGTTTTATTATCTGCATTTTGTTTAAATTCAGACCTTTCAGAAAGGTTGATTATGCACAAAGTTTCTGAAATTGTGAAAATGTCCTTAAAGCCTGCAAAACTGCTTTTTTTTAAGTTTTCAACTTTCCTTTTGAATGTGTCTTTATTGTAGACAGATCAGTTTCTCGAGAACTCACTGAGCATATCGGTATTTTCAATTCATACAGCGCTCAAGGTTATTTTTCTATTGTGTCGTGAATAATACATGCATACCCTTGCAGTTTGAAATCTTGACTTTATGTAACATGCGCATGATTAGTGTGAGAAAAACCAACCTGCATTTTTAGGGTATAAAAGTACTTGTTTTGCTTTATCTTACTTTAAGATTTAAGATTTGTCACACCTGTGATTTTTCGTAAGTTCATGTTTTTCATGCATCCTTTAATGCAACTATTTTCTGCACATGATCTCACATAAAATTGTTGTTTTCTATTTGAAAATAATCTGTAACTGTAGATTTCCTTTTGTGTAACGAAATATCCTAAAATGCACTTACAGTATGTTAGAGATTAGGTAAAAGTCTCCCCCTGAGCTTTCCTTATTTAGTCAAGTATTAAAAAGGTCTTGCTTCGAATTTAGATAGATTTACTACTTGCGAGTTTTTGCAGGTAGAATTTTTTCTACTCCCTAAATGAAAAAAGAACATTTCCGATCCACAGTGCATATCTCGCCATGGCAATCAAAAGTTAAAAACTCTAGCAATTTCAGTTTGTGCAAACAGAAATAGTTTACCAAAAAACAAGTACATGAGTATAATGCTATATTGGGTACTTGTCAGCTGTTCAGTAGACGTGCTCTGATTTGATCAAACTGTGAATCTGTTGTTAGGTTGCTTGGCTTTATTCTATGCTTCCGTTAAGGGATCTTTTCAGAGATTTTGTATTTTTATGATACTATCAAATATAAAACTTCCACCAATTACACAAACATTCTAAAAAAGACAAAATACCCTGAAATGACTGCAATGTCATATAAAAAAAAAAAGGATAGAGATGACCAGTTAAAACAGTTCATTGGCCCAAAATTATTTCCCTCGCAAGGAAATGCAAGTTCATAATATCTGTTTGTGGTTTGAAAATTTTCACTTGCATTTTGCACATAATGCCAGCTAGGCTACACAATTTCTTCTTTCCTCATACTCACCCATCCATAGATTTGAAAAAACTGTGAGTTGGATAAGATATTAGTTTATCGACCCAAAGGTGACAGGTTTGAACCTGCTAGGTGTTCCAACAACACCTCCTCGTACAGCACTTACCGGGGAGGTTCAAACGATTAATAAATGAGAATGCACTGAACTTACTAGCGGCTATAATCGGAAATTACCACAGAGATCTGCGTAAGGCGTTTAATCTCATCCATCATCTTTTTTAATTTCAGAAAAGGAAAGTGAAAATTCATATTTCAATTTATATTGGAGACAAATTGCTTTTTTGAAATGTGAGGAATGCGTGAAATGAAATTAAGGATTTGTCAATAGCTTTTATCTTGACATATACCAAATTGACGTTTATTTTCCATTTGATATTTGTTCAGATTGTTAGTTTACCAAAGTCTTGAATCAACATTCGAATCTTGACAAATTTTAACACTTGCATTTTTTCTTCGGTGATTTAAATACCTTTCTAGAAGACAGGTTAAAAAAGGTAGAAACAAAAAGTAGGGGAACAATTTATGAAGTGCTCAGGTTTCCGTCATGATTTATATTTACAACCTTGATTTAATAAATGTAAAGTGCATATCCTAAATTGGTAATTTCTATGTTTGCATATTGCATATCTATTCTTGGCGTTGTCGAGTGTGGTTTCTCAAGGTTTATTTAATATTAAGTCTGAATACACTAAAAGAATTATACTCCCTCCTAGCTTTCTTCTAGCCTGCATTCCATCACTTCAGTGTCCACCCACTTACGCTCAATAGGAAGAGCGCAGATCTACGGATCGCGGGGTACCTGAGTTCGATCTCTGGGGGAGGCGTATTGATTAAAGACATTGTGTCTGATGTCATTCGTTCTCCACCTCTTGATTCATACGGGGATGTTGGCAGCTGCTTGTTGAGAACAGGGCAGGTTTATTGCCCGACATTATATAACTGAAATACCATTGAAAAAATAGCTCTAAAAACCAAAAGCAGTTAAAGCAAAGCAATCCCACCCCTATACACAAATCTTGAAAAAAATTAACAGCAGTAATGTTTATTTATTATGCTGATGGTTCACATATATTATTATCAGGTGTTTACATGTTTAATATTTACAGTAAAAAATTTGAACTTTTGAACTTTTTGACAGCTGGATGATGGATCCACCAAGTTGTATGAGGATAGAAATGTTGCTGGTATTCACATGTAAACACATCTGTTCATAGTAAATATAATATTACTGTTTTTATTTAGGACAGGAATTCAAACCCGTTGCCTCCATCTAGGTGTTTACCCCCCATCCACCAAACCCTCTACATTTGGATAAAATTTCCCCATTGAAAAGATGTGAAAAAGTTGTTTCAAAGTTTAGACATTTATTATTTATCAGTGTTATATTTCAGCTTTAGCTTGCCGGTAGTAACGCAATCTTTAAAAAAAAAAAACAAAACAAAAAAAAACATATTTAGTTGAAAATGCAGCAAAAATCCCTTTTTTATGGGCAGTTATTGAAGGCTATCCTTCCAATGAACAGAGAGCACTGAAGAACCAGTTTGGAGCAGTTTCTGTGGATTTTGAAATCAGTTGTAAATGACCAATCAGTCTGTTCTTACTTGATGATTGTCTGTAAACATGTTTACTTCATCTGGAAGTTGTATCCTATTTATTCTAACAATCAATAAAGTTAATTTTGAAATACTCCCAATGGAAATAAAAAACAACAACAAATCTTGAAAGTAAAAAAAAAACACCAGGAAATTTGTTGTAACTCCTTGAATTAATAAGGACACAGTTTGACACAGTTTTTCCTTTGAGCTATTGATATGCATTCAAACAAAAAAGTACTTAGAGGTGCTAAGTTTAACTGAAAAAAAGTAAAAAAAAAATGGAACCTACTGACTAACAACTCAGGGTTTTCTATTGTTTCAATGAAATTTAAGAAATTTATGTAATATACTATGTTATAATGGACTTCTTTAAAATTTAATCTGTTTAGAAATTGATTATAACATGCCCTATATAAAGAGATTGTTATATCGGTCATTTAAGATTATATTCCAAGATAACATATCCTAACCTGCATATCCATTTCACCGATATTTTTCTGATGAAGAAATTTTGAAATTAAGTCACAGTTCTGTGATGTTAAATCATCTTTTGAAGTTATCTTAATTTTCTGACAGACAGTTTGGAAAATTATGTTTCCGAATGGGGAGTTTTGCATTTGGATTTGAATTCTCTCCTCTCCTTGTATGGAGTATAGCCATGATTAACAGAGAAAGGAGGTACTTTTAGCATTATGAGCCGTGCCATGAGAAAACCAACATAATGGGCTTGCGACCAGCAAGGATCCAGACCAGCCTACGCATCCGCGCAGTCTGGTCAGGATCCATGCTGTTCGCTAGCAGTTTCTCCAGTTCCAATAGGCTTTAAAAGCGAACAGCATGGAGCCTGACCAGACTGCGCGGATGCGCAGGCTGGTCTGGATCCATGCTGGTCGCAAACCCACTATGTTGGTTTTCTCATGGCATGGCTCTTATAATGTTGTTAATGTATGGCACCGCCTTAACAAACCAGTCTGTTAATTTTCATAACATAGTCATGAAAATTTCATAAGAGGACAAGCAATTCTTGCCTACCTCACCCGGAAAGGCATTGTTAATGTTATCTGTATAGGAGATCACTTTATCTTTTTACGGAAAGATAAGCTACACATGCACTTATTGACATCATAATTTGACATTATTATCTGAGGTCATTGTATGGGCAATTTTTAAATTACAATATTTTTGAAAATGATGCTGTGATATCAGTGGTAGGCAAGAAATATTATCTAAGTTGTCTGCCCAAGTGAGGCAAATGTTTTCCCAACCGGCAGGACAGTATGGGTAAAAACCTTGCTAGAGCTTGGTTTTCCAGTCTACTTTTTCTGCCTTAGTATGGGAAAATCCTGTCTTACAGGCAGGCATGTAAGATCCTTATAGGCTTGGTATTCTGCATTCTATGACTTTACTGTTCCCATTTCGCTGTTTGGTATAGAAATTCCTTTTGAGACTTTTATTTTGGTATTTTTTGACACACTCAGTGAATGTTAATGATTGTTTTTATGTTACTAATGTATCAGATGTGACACCTTAAACGACTTTCATGATGTTAATGGACTCTGAACACAATAATAGATCATTATGGTCGTCATTTTATATTGTATGAATATTGCAATTATTTGTTTCATGTTTATATGAAAGTTGAATAGTTTTTTATGCTCACTCACATGATCACATACATACATCCTAAATACGTTTTGTCATTGTAAGGGCATTTTGCAGATAATTAGCTCTTGTCAGGCAAGTTGAAAGTCCTGGAAAACTAGTTCTGTCGATGTAAGAGGGAAAAACAGTACCGATAGCGTATTAGGGAAAACATATTTGTGAAAAAAAGTATTAGGTAAAACAGTACTGGCAGTGTACAAGGAGGTGAAGTTTTGGCCACAGATATATCTTACAGCTCCACTTTAATGTATATGTTTATCTTTGTTTATTTCAGATGTAAACAGGGAGAATTGTTTGATTACCTAACTCAAGTAGTAACCTTATCAGAAAAACGTACTAGGTGAGTAGCGTAAATACTTCCATCTCAGAACTTAGAAAGTCATAAAATAAAACCATGCATATTTTATGTTTAGTACCCAGTACATTTGGTCTGATTTATTGTCTTTTCCATCAAAGAGAATGGAAGACTGTATAATCAGAAAGGAGAATGATTGGTTTTACAACACCACTTAACAAATGCTATTGCAGATTTACCCTTACCCTGCTAATTTTCTATCGTGAACTTGTCCGTCCTTCAATTTGGCCAGTACCATTAACTGTTAAAAGAAACCAAAAAAGATACTGACTAAATGGTGATGTACAGACTGATCATGATCTGCACTGGTTGCAAAGGCAGAATCAGTCGTGTCCAGCATGATAAGGGTTAAATATTTTCCATTTTACATTTGCTCCAAAAGGGTTGCGGGGAGAGCAGGCATAACTTGACTAAAAAGGAATCTCCAGTCATGTTTCACTATAATCCAGCTATCCTTTATGTTCAGTTAGCCCTTTGGCTTCTAGACTGATCTGATGTTGGTTTGTGTGCATGTTGAGAATTGCTAATCATTCAAAGTGTCAGTTATTTGCAGAAAAGAGAGGAAAGCCTGTTTACTTAATTGAAAAACACACAATGTTTTTTAGGTGTTATCATGCATAATCTTTAGTGAAAATGATGTTAGTCATAACCTAATGTGGGTGTGATGACTGTTAATTATACCTCAACAAGCTTGGTAAATATCCAACATCCTGTGGCATCTTTTTATATGTGGTGATGTATCATGCATGAAAAAACAAAAAAATTAGGAAATATACACTTAAATCTTCAGCCCCTTGCTTGCTTTTGTGGTTGATGGCCTTCATTTGGCTGTCAAGTTCCCTCCCCCACCACGCACGCACCACTCGGCGACTGGTTTTACCTGTTTTGAGGTATAGAACAACTAGTCACCTCCTGTGTGTTTGTGTGTCTACACAACAGAAATATTGTGAGGTAATACAGATGTCGATATCCAAGTACAGACCCTAACCCCACCTCCCCCTCCAGACACCCACACCCTGTTTGGTCATCATTTCTTAACATCCAGACACACACACAAACACACACCAGTGCATGCACATTTTGGTCCTTATTTCCTAGCATCCAGTGTCGACAACATTTTTACCACATGAATCAGAGATGGGGGACCAAAAGCCTTAGTGGTAAGGATTTGAACTTAGGCCCTCCACATTTGCAGGCATGTGCTTCACCTGTTGGTTCTTCTTTCCTTAGATTATTATTCAGGCCTCAGGCCTAGCCTGTTCAAATAGCTGATAAAACTGGGCATACCTAGTATTTCTTTTTGCCAAAAATAATATTATCATGAACTGTTAAACTGACTTGAATGTCCAGTGATCTTTTTTCAAGTGTTGATAATAATCATGTTCCTACAGGTTCAGTTAACAGAAAACAAGTTTACATAAACAAAAAAAGGAAGGATAACCTGTTAGTAAAGTTTACTATAAAGTTATTGAATTTCTTGGGTATGAAATCAGTACAGCTATTTCATTGGACAAGTACTTACCATTACCCTGCTAAATTTCTATAATGAACTTGTCCATCTTTCAATTTGGACAGTACCAGTAAGTGTTAAAAGGGGTTCATACCAAAAAGATGTTGACTGAATGGCGAACAGTACAGATCATGATATTCGCTGGCCGCAAAGGCAGAATAAATTTTGTTCAGCATGATCATAAGGGTTAGCTAATCTAAAAACTATTCTACTTCAGATACTATAAATAGTTACAAATGGATAAAACAGTTATTTCTATGTTGGTTTAAGTATTCATAAATTAAAGTATTATTTACCCCACCCATTACTACTTAGTATTTCCTGATTGACTATACCACTTCCTTTTCGCACTATGCAAGTTAGTAACAGTGTGTTTCTTGTATTTCAGAATAATTATGAAGCAATTACTAACAGCGGTAGAGTATTTACATAGCAAAAATATAGTCCATAGAGATTTAAAGGTAAGAATTCTGTCAAGTTATAATTAAAGTCATTCAAACTTATTTACTTAGAAAGGTCTGGTTTTGTACAGCGTTTTTCTGTTGGAATTTTCTAGACAGGAGGAAAGAAAAAAATTATATAGTTTGTTCTTTGCTGTAGGATCTTTCCGTACAAAATATATGTGAGCCACACCATGAGAAAACAACATAGTGCGTTTGCGACCAGCAAGGATCCAGATCAGCCTGCACATCTGCGCAGTCTGGTCAGGATCCATGCTGTTCGCTAATGGTTTCTCTAATTGCAATAGGCTTTGAAAGCGGATAGCATGGATCCTGACCAGTCTGGTCTGGATCCATGCTGGTCGCAAATGCACTATGTTGGTTTTCTCATGGTGTGGCTCATGTTAGAATTCCACACTTTGCTACAATTAAACCTGTGTTAAGCAGATAGCCAAGGGAGCAACACAATCTGGCATATTAAGGCAGGTGGCTGCTTCAGACTAGTTGAAATTATAATATTATTAAAGTCAGTTGAAAGTCAGTTGAAACGTTAGCTGTCTGGCTGCTAAAGGCAAGTGGCTGTTGAATACAGGTGCCCACTGAGGCAGGTTCAACTGTATGATATGTGGCTTCAAAACATTAAAACTTTAATACCAAAACACTACAATAGCTGTGGGTTTCATATGTTGGAATGCTGCTTTGAATCATTTTATGATCAGTTTTATCATAGTAACAAAATCTGTTTAACATAAAACAGCAGTTAAAATCCACATACAAAAGTCCCAGCAAAAAGACAGTAAAGGGACAAAGCTGTTCAATTTACTTAGTCTTACCAGACCTATGTCATGTCTCCTGTAAATTTATTGCATCAGACCTATGTCAGGTGTTCTGTAAATATTTATTTGTGATTCTTATTCTCCACCTCAAAGAAGTCTCGTTCGATTGGATTACGTTTATTTTTAAGGGCAAAACGTTCCTTGTAAGATTTTTCATTTCCTTGTAAATCATTACGCGTGGGATGCGATCGAATACATAAAGGTGTGCAACATAATGGATTGCTGCTTGTCACATTTAAAACAGACCGTTTTACCTTTTATAGAATTTTTGTTGCTGTCTATGTAAATCATTAACCCTCGGTATGCCCTGAATAATCGGTATGCACCATAAATACATTTTATATTAGTAATAAAATGTACTGAAATAATCATGGTGTCTAGTGCGGTTTTCTTGGTTATATAACTGCATATTTTTATAGCTAGATTTTAAATGAAATATTGTGAAATTATTTTACTTTTGTGAACATAAAATTTCCTGGTTTCTGCTGTTCAAGCTATTAAATTTTGTTAGGCCCAGGAGTCTTTAATTAAATGTAGTACAGATGGGAATTTAATTTGTTCATTAGAATTTAATTTCTTGGGTAGAAACAAGTATGATATCAGTTAAAAGTAGTTTCCCATGATTTTGTTAACCCTTACCCTGCAAAATTTCTATAATGAATTTGTCCAGCTTTCAATTTGGACAGTACCATTAACTGTTTAAAGGGGTGCATACCAAAAAGATAGTGACTGAATGGCAAACAGTGCAGATCATGATCAGACTTCATGGATGTGCAGGCCAATCATGATCTACACTGATCGCAAAGGCAGAATCAATCGTGTCCAGCATGATAAGGGTTAAAATGAAATTCAAAAGTATTTGGGAAAATTTAATGTTCTATTAAACATATAATAATATTGATTATATTGATCTGTGAAACAAAATAAAGTTAACATTTGGCTCAAGGGCATCGATTGGCTTTGATGAATAATGTAAAAAGTTGAAAGGTTTAAGGTAAAGAGAAAAAAAAACATGCAAATTCAATATTAAGAAAGGCGTTTCCCTGATATATCTTAATGATGTATAAAAACTTACATTCCAGAGACATCTGTTACATATTGTTTGACATTTATCACATAGGTGCAAGGATTTTAGTGTGCACTGAGAATGTAGGTGCTCCGTGTCATACACATCTGAATATATATACAATAATAGCACAATGTTTAGTTTGAAAAGTTTATTTATTAACCTTTAGCATGCTAGGTAAATTGTCGTCTGCTGGAAATGTCATCTGCTAAAATTGTAAAGTTCATTCAATTTGCTCCAAAGTTGGAAGAAATATTGTCAGAGTAGCAAACAGCTTGGAACCTGATCAGACGCCGATTTAATCGGCGTCTGATCTGGTTCCAAGCTGTTTGCAAAGGCTGTTAAATTCGCCTGCAGCAGGCTAAGGGTTAACCAAGTCGGTTAAACTTTACAGTATTTCATGAAGCCTTTTTACCTTTATGCTAGACACAATTGATTCTGCCTTTGAGACCAGTGTAGATCATGATCAGCCTGTACATCCATGCAGTCTGATCAAGATCTGCACTGTTCCCCATTCAGTCAGTATCTTTTTGGTAAGCACCCCTTTAAACAGTTAATGGTACTGTCCAAATTGAAAAATGGACAAGTTCATTATAGAAATTAAGCAGGGTTAGGGTTAATATTTGTCCAAACTATGAATATGAAGCCTAAATGATAACTGGAAAAATTATGACTTTGCAAAGTAATTTTGGGGATATAGAATCTTTATATTGGCAGTTAGGGGGAGGGGAGACACATTGATTCTGTCATGGTAATTGTCTATCTAGCTCAAAGTCTGGACTACTTAGGTGGGCATCATTTTGCATCTGAATCTTTTGATTGAGTGAATAATTTTGAAATAATGGTGGTTTAAACTTATGTCATCCAAGTTCAAAATGTTTTCGTTAAAAATATCACATGAACATTTTGTGTATTTTCAGCCTGAGAATATACTCTTAGATGACAACTTGAATGTAAAGCTGTCAGATTTTGGTTTTGCCACAGTTCTAGGTCCAAATGAAGAATTAGCAGGTAACTGATACGCGTTTAGCTCCCAATATAACTTGTAAATTTAGATGTGAATATAAATAAGTATTATACCCAATAATATCGCTATTAACGAGATGAGAATTTGTAACAATTCATAACAAGGTGATTAAGGTTGATTTATAGCATTTGATATTATGGAATTAAACATGATTTATAACATTTAATATTGTGGAATAAAACACAATTAGAAAGTTGCCTATTCCATAGCATTACAGAATTAAGATTAATTGTTATAATTGATACTTACTTCAATTAACTATATTATTGTTGCTAAAGAACAACTTCCCAAGGAAATGCACTCTCATAAATGCTGCAGTTTTGCTTCTGCAGCATGACGCCATTGTATTGCAGAATGAGAAGAATTTTCCAAGCCATTTTAGTTCGGCTTACACAGTCATGCTGTTTCATGTACCGTAGATACCCATGTATAATGCACAGTTTTTAGCTCATCTGATTTTTTGAAAAAAAATGATGAGTTATTGTCATCACTTGAGCGGTAGTCGGCGTCGGCGTCAGCGTTGCCTGGTTAAGTTTTATGTTTAGGTCAGCTTTTCTCCTAAACTATCAAAGCTATTGCTTTGAAACTTGGAATACTTGTTCACCATCATAAGCTGAGCCTGTATAGCAAGAAACATAACTCCATCTTGCCTTTTGCAAGATTTATGGCCCCTTTTGTACTTAGAAAATATCAGATTTCTTGGTTAAGTTTTATGTTTAGGTCAACTTTTCTCCTAAACTATCAAAGCTATTGCTTTGAAACTTGGAATACTTGTTTACCATCATAAGCAGACCATGTACATCAAGAAACATAACTCCATCTTGCTTTTTGCAAGAATTATTGCCCCTTTTGGACTTAGAAAATCAGTTTTCTTGGTTAAGTTTTATGTTTAGGTCAGCTTTTATCCTAAACTATCAAAGCTTTTGCTTTAACACTTGCAACACTTGTTCACCATCATAAGCTGACCCTGTACATCAAGAAACATAACTCTATCCTGCTTTTTGCAAGATTTATGGCCCCTTTTGGACTTAGAAAATATCAGATTTCTTGGTTAAGTTTTATGTTTAGGTGAACTTTTTCTCTTAAACTATCAAAGCTATTGCTTTGAAACTTGCAACACTTGTTCACCATCATAAGCTGACACTGTACAGCAAGCAACATAACTCCATCCTGCTTTTTGCAATAGTTATTGCCCCTTTTGGACTTAGAAAATCATTTTCTTGGTTGAGTATTATGTTTAAGTATACTTTTCTCATAAACTATCAAAGCTATTGCTTTAAAACTTGCAACAGTTTTTCACCATCATAAGTGGACACTGTACATCAAGAAACATAACTCTATCCTGCTTTTTGCAAGAATGATGGCCCTTTTTAGACTTAGAAAATCATGGGTAGGACAATATTTCTATTATACAAAAAAAATCAGATGAGCGTCAGCACCCGCAAGGCGGTGCTCTTGTTTGACCCCCGGGACCGCCCCCGAATCGTGGGTGCGCATAATACACAGGTATAGACAATCTTTCAACTTTAAACAAGTTTGTTACCGATGTTCGCCATTTTGGTAAAGGGAAACTACTCCCCGCGCTTACAGTGACCGCTAAAATCTAAGATTGCAGTTATGTTCCGTAAAAGATCGAATGGTTTATTTTTCTTTCAAACAAAATTAATTTCATATAAATTTAAAAGTATTTTGATGAAAGAAATGTTAATAAATCACAAAAATTATGATACTAATTAAAGATCGAAAATTATCTTTAACCGAGATCAAACTGTGAACAACATAATTGACACAAGGTGACACGTTAATTGCGGGTAATTACTGGCTATTTGATCGTGACAAAAAGACTATCACACCTTTTGTTATTGGTTTGAATTGAGAAGCTCATGTCATTTTGAAAGATACCGTTCTGCAATATGGAATCAGCTGCTGTTTATTTATTCAAAATAGTTAATTAAAAAGGTAAAACAACAAATAAAACAGTATTTTACTTGTTTTATTTTCGAGAAAACAAAAATCGATAGTACCGTGAGACCGATGCTGCTCTCTGCCGCGGAAATAAGATTTATTACCGGTGTGGATGCAACTCTACTTTTGTTTTCCATCCACCTCAAAATTGACCAAAACTGTTTTTTCCCCAGGATTTTGGGCCAAAATCGGGGGTGCGCATTATACACGGATGCGCATTATACATGGGTATCTACAGTAAAACACAAATTTAAAGAAAATGCACACATTTCCCTATATCTGTAAGGTTAATACACTAGCTTTGTGACACATATTGCATTAGTAATTATCATTTTATGGAAAATGCCAAAGATTTCTGTAAATTTGTAAAGGTTGTGTTCGCAGATCCATTGGATTTGAGAAATGAAAGTGACGCAAAATTTTCCTAATATACAGTGTCTTATTCTATATAAAACATTGTATGGTCAAAAAAATGTTTCGCTTTTGGTCAACATTTTGCTATAAAATTTTCTACAAAGTACCAGTAGAAAAATAACTTTCGTGATTAATTCTATGTTACACATTAACAAGAATATAAGAGCTTTGATGTTAGGTTTATAAATGAGTAATTTCTCACTGTGCATCAACTGTGTAGGAGGTGATAAAGTACACTTTTGCCTGCTTATTCAGTGCTATTTTTGGAACAGATTGAACAACTGCAGCTTGAGTTTCTATAATGATTTGCATTGAATTAAGTGGGTGATTTTCAAAAATTATACATGTAGAGTTACGAAAGTGAAACAAGCACAATGATAAAAAAAAATTTTGATTGCATATGAATTCTCCAAAGTATGGTCAAAAGCTGACAAGTTTATTCCAAAAGATGTTGATTTTGCATAAATTATGGTTGATTTAGTTTATGAAATATCTTCTATTTTACCCGTGACCATGAGTTAGATTTTTTCGTTATCATGATTACAAATATTTATATTTTATAGAATTATGCGGAACACCTGGTTACCTCGCACCTGAAGTACTGGCTGTCTCAATGTACGACAACGTGCCCGGGTACCGACATGAGGTAGACATGTGGGCGTGTGGAGTTATTATGTATACATTATTGTGTGGAGCGCCGCCTTTCTGGCATCGTAAACAGATGCAAATGTTACGAATGATTATGCAAGGGAATTATAAATTTGGGAGCCCGGAATGGGATGACATCAGCCTGCCACCAAAAGATCTGGTTAGTAATTGTCAAAATTAAAGTAAAAATAAACTAGTGACATATGATTTAGTTATGAATCAATTGCAGTGACGGAAAACATCAGTTGGGGCATTAAATTGTTCATTTTGGGAAGCCATCCAGCTGGCTTATGGAAGGTCAGTGGCTCTACCCAGGTGCCCGCCCATGGTGAAAAAATGCATGGAGGGGCACCTTGGGTCTTCCTCCACCATCAAAGCTGGAAAGTCGCCGTATGACCTATAATTGTGTTGGTGCAACGTTAAACCCAGAAAAACAAACAAAACCGAGTAAATTATTCATAGTGAATTTCAGATATTTATCCTGTTACTTAATGCATTTCTTCAAAAGCATTCTTCCTTTGAGGGAGTAATACAATATGAACAAAGCAAGTGAATATATATGTAACTGCTTTCAGGAAATGTCTGTGAGTTTATTGAAAGGGTAAATATCTCATATTGCCGTGGGAGCTTTATTGAAGTCCAGTTCACTTCATGTTTTTGCGTGTTTATCTTAAAATCATGCACCATTATATCATTCCCATAAATAGAGTTAGTTTAGTGAGGTATTATCTATTTAAATAGCCTTCGCTGAATTTCTCATTTGTATTACAGTGCACACTATTATGTCAGCTTGAGATCAGTTTACTTGTCAATTTGGTAAACCTTGATAAAATCTTACGTAATACAAGAGTTCATTCCAAATTTGACTGAATTTTACCTGTTGGATTTATTTCACTAATCTTTCATTCCGATTAGTACCGGGTAAACAAAAGATTGAGAAGGTCGTCTTGTCCGACATTTATTTTTCATGGATAAGTAGAGAACTACCACCAAATCATTTATGACCACGGGGGACTAATTTTTGTGGATTATGTGGTTGAGTCAATACAAAAAAAAATAGATCCTAACAAACAAGTAAAATTCCCATTCAGTTTGTTTCCACAAAGTCATATCATATTCCTACAAAATAAACATTTTTCGCCAAAGCACAAAATTTACTGCTCACGAAATTAAATGCTTTCTTAGTGCTCATTGATTGGTTTAAAACCTGGGTTCAAGATGACATAACTGTTTTGAGACCAATCTCATACTTTAACTCTGGCATCTTGGGTCAAGGTCTCAAATCTCTAGCATCTGATTGGTTAATTTTGAGCTCAGTCTTAAGAATTGACCAATAACAACACTGCATACTGAGACAGGTCTCCAAACTTGAGTTTAAAACCCTTGGCTCCTGATTGGTTGTTTCTGATCAAAATTGTCCAATAAGAAGGCTATGTTAGTATTATTATATTTAGTTCAAGTTTTTTCAGAGTAAAACAATGTAACAAGAGGATAGTTAATGGTGAAGCTTTATTGTGACCGCTAGCGAGTCCATTCGTTATCGTACGCGTGACTTGCGTGTGTTGTGGTACGTGCGCTTTGTTTGAAGTTCAAGGGTTTACATTTTTCATGTGATTTTATGAAAGTGATCCAGAATGTTATTCTTGATGAATCTAGGTCATGCTTGAAATCTGGTCACGTTGCGGTTTCTCAAAACTAGGTCAGTATTGAAAATTTAGATATAACGTGACCATCAGGGAGCCATTTTTTTAATCTAAGTTTCGCAATTGTATTTAGGAGTTATAAATTGATGATATTAGTCAGTCAACAAACTGGGTCACTACCTTTAATAGAGTACTGGTAGTAGGTCGCATAAAATAAAAAACACCTGTGTACATCGTTTAGTAGCCATATTTTTTTCAGGGCAAAGTATAATAGTTTCTGATGCATTGCTTGTGATATTCTTGTCAAAGTCGAAATGGGTCAGCTCGAGTCAAAACTAGGTCATTAGGTACTAAAAATAACAAAACCTTTGACCTTCTAGGGTCATACTTTTGATTGATCTTCATGAAAATTGGTAATGTTCACTTGATGATATCTAGTCAAGTTCGAAACTGGGTCACGTTGCGTCAATAACTAGGTCAGTAGGTCAAATAATAAAAAAACCTTGTGACCTCTCTAGAGGCCATATTTTTTATGGGATCTGTATGAAGGTTGGTCTGAATGTTCATCTTGATGATATCTAGGCCAAGTTCGAAACTGGTCAACTGTGATTAAAAACTAGGTCAGTAGGTCTAAAAATAGAAAAACCTTGTGACCTCTCTAGAGGCCATATTTTTCACAAGATCTTCATGAAAATTGGTCTGAATGTTCACCTTGATGATATCTAGGTCAAATTCGAAAACTGGGTCATGTGCCTTCAAAAACTAGGTCAGTAGGTCAAATAATAGAAAAACCTTGTGACCTCTCTAGAGGCCATATTTTTCATGGGATCTGTATGAAAGTTGGTCTGAATGTTCATCTTGATGATATCTAGGTCAGGTTTGAAACTGGGTCAGCTGCGGTCAAAAACTAGGTCATTAGGTCTAAAAATAGAAAAACCTTGTGACCTGTCTAGAGGCCATACTTTTGAATGGATCTTCATGAAAATTGGTCAGAATGTTCACCTTGATGATATCTAGGTCAAGTTTGAAACTGGGTCACGTGCCATCAAGAACTAGGTCAGTAGGTCAAATAATGAAAAAACCTTGTGACCTCTCTAGAGGCCATATTTTTCATGGGATCTGTATGAAGGTTGGTCTGAATGTTCATCTTTATGATATCTAGGTCAGGTTCGAAACTGGGTCACATGAGCTCAAAAACTAGGTCACTATGTCAAATAATAGAAAAAAAAGGACGTCATACTCAGTTCAAAACTGGGTCATGTTGGGACAGGTGAGCGATTCAGGACCATCATGGTCCTCTTGTTTCAGAAAGTAGGAAATCGAGAAGTAGGGACCATTGTTTTGAGAGGGATTAGTTAATATGGATGGAAAAGAACTTTGAAATTGCGACACAAAATAGCGGGAAGTCCAGATTGCAACAGTAATCATATCTGAAAAGACGTATCACTTAAGAACAATGATTATTGTAGTCATCTGCGCTTTGTTTCAAGTTCAACAGTTCACATTATTTCCTGTCATTTATTTCATTGTAAAGAGAATACCACCAGTAAATATCATATTCATATGATGAATGGTTCTTTTCATGGCTTTGAAATTCTTTGTGTCACATATGATCATGACGAATTTTTCTGGCTAACAACTTTTGTCAACAAGTTATTTGAATCATTTAGGTATAAGGTGTTCCGAAACCAGAACTATTTTTTTATATCTTGGAAGTTTCGCCTACTGTTATTTTAAGGACCGTTGATAATTTGACTGAAATGACAGCATGTTCTGTCAACAAAATGCCTAACTACTTTAAAAGGTACTGGTATGTGTGATACGCAGTAAAATAAAAAAGCTATTCATGATGTTTATCACAACGTTTTTTTAAGTTCAGCCACTCCAGTTGTTTTTTCAGCTTGTTTAGCAAAGATAATAATATCCTTTCTTAGCTTTGCTTTTAATAAATTATCATTGTAAAAAGAGAATGAAATATAATTAGAAGTTTTTTTGAAAACTTAATCTTACAAGGAAAAAGCAGAGTTTTTGTAATAGAAAAGCCTTGATTTCTATGAAATTATTTGAAGGTGGCCTTTATAGTGTTATCTACTGAAATAAATTCAAACAAGCAAATTCAATGAACTGGTATCCCATGTCAAATGGGTTTGTTGTGAGGAAAGGCAAAGAAATATATTCAGAAAAAAGTTTTTTTTTACTTAGAAGCAAATAATTTCATTAGTCAAAATCAATTTAGCAGAAAACAAAAGTTTTAAGTGAACATAATAAATGTATGTGAAGTTGATCCTGACAAATGAAATTATTTTGATGGAAAATGTTTACCTTTTAGAATTATATGGAGTTATTTGAAATGTGAGCTTGAAGTGTAACTAGAATGAAATATTGTATTCGAGTAGTTTGGCACCAACTTTCGCTGTTTTAACATGTACATGTGAAATTAAAAGAACAGATGTCTTTAAGAGAGCACAATCAAGTAAGAATTTATAGGAAATCTGGAATGTGGGTGGTGACATGGGGGTTGGGGGGAGGAGGGTGGGGGAGCTGTCACAACTCCACAGTCATGTTGATAAATATTCATGGAAGGTTTGAGAGTACAAAACTTCGCTAGTTGGTTATGAATATTGATGAAAAATGAAAAAAATCCTGAGGGGGGTGACTGGGCGGAGGAGCGAGGTGGTGTGGGGTACAACTTTGCATGTTGATTAATATTCATGGAGGATTTGAAAAATATTTTTTAAAAGGAATGAAAAAAATTTTGGGAGTTGGGGTGGGTGACCAGGACGGTGGGGGTGACCTGTGTGGGTACACAATGTATACAACTTCACATGTTGATAATAATAATAATAATGTTTATGGAAAAAATTAAAGAAGTTTAATGAAATTCTACCAATTGGTTAGTTTCTTATGTTCAAATATGTGGATTTAAAAGAAAAAGGCAATAACTCTAAAGTTACTAAAGAGATCCTGATGAAATTGTGTGTGCACTACCACATTATGGTGATATAAAATTTAAGTTTCATAGTTCTAGGTCAAACATGTCACAAGTTATGAAGCAGAAATTGCCATATATATAGTACCCTATGTAGTTAACACTGGAAACATCTAAGGGCCATAACTCTGCTGTTACTTGGGCAATCTGACTAAAACTTGACGGGCTGCATTTGCCCTATAGTGACGAATATGTATATGAAGTTTTATTTAAACATTCCAAATCACTTTCTAGATATGACTCTGGATGGATGGAAAGATGGACAACGCCTAAACTATATACCTCTTTCTTGGGCAAGGGATAAAAAATCACCGAAAAATATTAGATAAGATATGTTAGTTGCAGTGGTAGTTGGCATTTATTACTTAAGGTTGAAATGTGCAACAAGAAAAAACAAATATATGGTTCCTGGGGTCTGCCTACACTATTATAGTTGGGAGTGTAGCTGTAGGACTTCATTAGTGTGTAGTGCGACAGTTTAGTTGTCAGTGCAGGTTTCATAATATCAGTTATGACAAAACTCAAGTGTGGTTTAAAGCTTGGCTTGAACCAGCGACCAACAAAATGACCGGCTGTCCCCTGACTTGTTAGTGTAAGCAAAGCAGGGACCCCTAAAATCAACAGCTGGCACTGGGCTAGATTATATATTGAAGATAAGCAAATAAGTAAGAGAAATGCGTGATATAATAATGGAAAGTAATAATGTTGGTGTTTTTTGTTCTTGCAGATTTCCAAATTGTTAGTCGTTGATCCACGAAAAAGACTTACTGCAAAAGAGGCTTTAGAGCATACTTTCTTCCAACGAGAGGTTAGTAACTTTTGCTTATGTCGTCTTTTGTCTTCGTTCTCTGTTGATAAGACATTCACTGAGATCAATCATTTAAGTTGATGTTTCATTTGTTCATTATGTTTTGTTTAAGAAATAATGTTTAGAAAACCTGT
Source organism: Mercenaria mercenaria (assembly GCF_021730395.1). Classification (NCBI taxonomy): domain Eukaryota; kingdom Metazoa; phylum Mollusca; class Bivalvia; order Venerida; family Veneridae; genus Mercenaria; species Mercenaria mercenaria. The sequence goes on from NC_069372.1 coordinate 9,947,928, forward strand.
GTTTTAATGTTATTAATACATGGAAAGAGGTTATAAGTTCGCGGAATAATTTCGCAAGGGAGTAGCACAAGTTATTTATTCTGGTACATATAACCGATTTTGAGTCTATTAATTTAAAACACGATTTTGCTATACATTATTTAGATTCCAATATGCCCTTAATCTAAAACAGTACATAAAATATAATAGCGCTCTTTCTTGGTTGCAACAAAAACATTGACGTCATCGCATGTTAATGTGACGTCATTTTAGCGTAAGCATGTTTTAATTGGAAAAGGCATATTAGAATATGAATTAATTAATACAAAAGGTATGAATTTCTATTCTGTCCTTTAGATATAAGCCAGAAATAGTGAATTACTTTTGAAAAGGATTGTGGTTAATCAAGTTAATTTTCATTGTAAAGATTGTCGGTGATAAATCTTTTTTTATACGTCTGTAAAGTAAAGAAGTTGTGTCATTTTAATTGCTACATCATTTCAAACATACATTGTATTTTTTTCAATCAGATTGCAGTTTTAAAAATCAAAATTCAATACATGATCAAAGATAATAGACAAGCAGACGACAATATGATTGATATGACTGCAATAATTAAAATTTAATTATTGAAATAATTTGAACTTAATTTTAAATTTGCTTTGTGCTAAAGGCTATATTTAAAACATTAGGCGGAAGAAAGGATGTGGTAGGATTGAGATTAAATAGATTGTATTACATAAGACATACATTACATGTTGTAAAAGTCCATTTATAGATAAAGGAAGTGCAAATCATGTCAAAATGATTGACTTTAATTTCGCATGATAAACATGATAAAACGTGACAGAATGCACTGACCACTGATCAGTTTTAATGTTAGATTAAGTATAGATATATGGGTTAGGATTGGGTGGACATACCTGAGATAGAGAAAAAGAAAAAAGAATGCCGTCTGAAGCATTTTGCTATGACAATTCCTTGGTAAAATTGTTGGGCTTATTTCTTTTGTGATAAAGGGTCTGTATTGAATTCTTCACAATGTGCTCATCTATGCATATTTTTCAGTTGAAATGTATTTAGGTACAAGAAAATTTATTGATTATTGCATACTTTCCGAGTTGAAACAAATTAATCTGTTACGGCAAGCTGATGCTCTTTAATTGATTAAAATCAGAGCTGTGGAAAATTTCATTTGTCAAATTCTGTCACATAGAAGTGCATTTTGCTTAATCAGAATACAGAGTCTGAATTTCCAACTTAAATGTGCTGAATTTTCTATACATATTTCAAAGAAACCTTCATGAAATGTCTGTTTTCTCATAAAATCGAAGAAGGAAGAATATTTTGCATACTAAAGTATAAATTTTAGACTTAGGCCAATGCAATTACTTTTCATGTTCAAAATTTACAGACATTTCGATCACAGAAAGTTTTATAATGTTCTGCTCAAGTATCTAGCTTCTTAAGGAGATAGCAGAAAGGGTTTGTAAAAAATCAAGACTCGTGTTTTGAAGTTTATGACTCAAAAACACTAATCTGCAAGAAGTTTAGATCATGCGGAATTGCTGGTACACAATTACTTAGAATTACAGATCGTGCAGAATTGAACGAACACAAATGGCATAGGTTATTGTTAATTCAAGATCGATCTGTGTTAGCTTTTATTACTGCCTAGCCCCTCACTAGTATATCAGGCATTTTGATTATTAACAAATTAAATCTAAATTAGATGTGTACCTTCCTTAAGCTATGTTTTTAGTATCTTCTAATCAATTAAGTAACGTCTTAAAGAAAATTAAAGAAAAAAGAAACAGATAGCTTCATTGTGAATTGCAGGAACTTTTGAAATAAAAAGAAAACCACTTGAGAATTTTAGAATGTGCAGAATTGCTCGTACATGATTACTTAGAATTTAAGGAACGTGCTGAATTGAATGTACACAACTGCCGTAGGTTATTATTGATTGCTCGTTGTGGTATTAAGATAAACCAAACTTGACTTTGAACCATCCTTCAATGGAAAATCAGACTTGTTTACTTGAAATTCCAAATTTAGAAAAATCTAAATAGTCTGCGGAATTTCAGTCGAGCTTTAACCTTTACCTCTGATCCTTTTGCGATGTTGGCAGACTAGTGCACCTTCTGTTTACTGGTTGTTTACGGTATTGACTTTCATTCTGTCACGACTTTCGTTCTGTCACAGAAATGTTATTACAGTATTGGCAATATTGTGTGCATCTTGTTTATGGGTAGCCTTTTAGATATTGGAAAAGTGTTTGCAGCGTTGGCAAATTTTATTATTCGACGGCTTTCGGTAGTTGTTTGTGAAAGAAAAGTTCAATGACTTAATGTGTTGATGTGATCAATCATGTGCCTGGTTGTCAAACCATTGTCTGTTTAATTTCAGATCACTCCAGAGAAGAAGTTTGAAGCAAAGAAACATTTTAAGGTAATTTGACTATGTTAAAGGGGCTTGCTTCTAGAATTGTTTTCATATTCTTCAAAATGAAGAAAATGCTACTGTGAAATTAAAAATTGAATTGTTGACAGTAATTATTTATCGAAATGCTCCAGTAACGTCTCCCATCTGTAAGGAGCAGACAGTAAAGACAATTGAATTCTATCCCACAATCCCTGTGGTAATTTTTTTTTCAACCATAAATTGTCCAGAAACATGAAATTCAAAGAAATATATTTTGGTTTCTCATGTAAGATCCAGATATCTTTTACTCATTAACATCAAATCTTACAATTTCTCTTGTGGCTACACCACTTGGGGAAAGTATGTATTGAAAGTGCTATTTTAGTTCTGCTCTAAAACAGTATCTTAAGATTTAAAATTGTTTAGACAATGCAGTCTGTTTGTTGTTAACATTTGGATGCATGCCCCAACAGCATGACATTAGATGTACTAGTACATCTATATTTTAGATTACCAGAAATAAATAAATATTATTAAATTAGGTAGTTTCAGTGTTAGCTTAAAAATCCTGTTTACATTAAAATGAAATATTTGTTACTGTTTGAACATTGAATAAGAAAGTTTCCTTTATCAAAGGGAAGCAACTGCAATTAAAATTTAAGTACTTAACCAAATGGATAATGTGGATTTATATATGATTTTGTTTTCATCTTTTTTTTTGATAGGCGAAGAGTCATTAATTTTTAGAATATATCTGTTAAAATAGTATATTTTAGATAATTTTGTATAAATTAAAATAAATTTGTTTGCTCATGATTTGTATAATTTGTGCATAAATTGCCAATTTTAAAAATTTTGATTTAATTCCAGGCAGCAGTATTGTGTATCAACTTTTTTTACCGGCTGAAGTTCTTCTTCAACAATCCACCACCGGTTTCCATAGACATTCTTAAGTCCAATCCATACAGTGTCAAATTTTGCCGGAAATTGTTGGACGGTTGTGCTTTCAAAATGTACGGACACTGGGTGAAGAAAGCAGACAATCAAAATCGTGCTGCTCTGTTTGAGCATGTGCCACGTGACGAATGGCAGTCGGAATTTCCCAGATGATGACTGATTCTATGTTAGGAAATTAACCGAATGATTTAAAATGTGTAGATGTTCAGCTCCAGAAATTGTGATATCACAAATGCTTTTAGGGAAACTGTTTGTGTGGAACTATTTGCACACCTACGTCCCAGTTCGCTTGATTAGGAACGTTTACGTTAGATAGCGACCAGTGTTTACAACTACGAGGATGAATTATTCCATTTTTGCCTAGCTTTCTTATAGTTGGACAGATATTTTTTGGGATATATTTAAAAAGAAGACTTGAATTGCCCGCGTTTTTTTACAAGACTTGACATGCTCGTTCTAAAGCATAACCTTAGAATGACGTAACTTTGTTAAAGCACCAATTTTAACTAGTCTACAAAAATTGTAAGGCGTTTGAACCAGGTGATTTGAATTAAGTGCTGTGTAATTGTGGGAATGGAGTGCTTGTCTTCCCATTCCATGTTGTTGTTGGCTTTGTATGTCTTTTTTTGTTGTTGTTGCTGCAGGCTTCTATGAAATAATTGCTAAATTTTCTGCCTTGGATGATACATATGTAAATTTCTTTCCCTGGATTGTACATGCATAAAATTTTTCTTTTATATCGTGTACAAAAACTCTGTAATTTCTTTTTCAATCGTTCTTTGCAAATGAGAAGAAATAGCTGTTCAGAATAAGGAAATGATTCGTAAATTCAAGAAAAATGATCAAAAATTTTGGTACAAAATTTGGTTAGTTGGGTGCTCGTAAAAATAGCCAGAGAATCAAGTAAATTTTGGCAGTTAAAAGTACTGGTATTTATATGGCTTGTGGTATAAAATTTTGCAGTTGTTTTGTAGTAGCCAAAATGATCAAGTGTTAAACAGATCAAGGGAGAATTTTCAAATGGTTCAGAGGACAATATTTTCATATATTTTCTTTAAGTATCACTGTCACAGCCTTTTAACATAGTTTTGAAAGTATGTGATCTCGTATTTTCATTCTTGCACACATTTGTTCTGTATCACTAGCAGAGAAAACATGGAAATAATACAAGTTCATTGAAGTTGGGTAAACTGGCAACTAGACTTGTAAACTGGCAACTGACCATAGGTAAAATGGCAATCAGTTGTAGGTAAACTAGCAACCAGTTTGAGGTAAATTAGCAATCAGTCTTAAACAAACTTAAAAAACATTCTGTGTTGATTGCTGGTTCCACTTTTCTCACTATAGAAATACTTATACTTTTTGAAACAATGGTACATAATTATACAATGTACATTTTGTATATCTAATATAAACAAATTATCATTATTTGAAAGTGACAGAGAATTAGTTTTTGCTTTCTTGTGAATTTTTAATCCCCCGTCGTGGGGGAGGGATTATAGGAATGGTCTGCATCTGTCCGTTCTTCCTTCCGTCCGTCTGTCCGTCCTTCCGTCCGTAACAAAATCTTGTCCGGTCCATATCTCCTAAACCCCTTGAAGGATTTTCATGAAACTTGGGTCAAATGATCACCTCATCAAGACGATGTGCAGAACCCATGAGTCAGCCTTGTCGGTTCAAGGTCAAAGGTTTGCGCCTGCCATTTTGTGTCCGCTCTATATCTCCTAAACCCCTTGAAGGAATTTTATAAAACTTGGGTCAAATGATCACCTCATCAAGGCAATGTGCAGAACTTATGAGTCAGCCATGTCTGCTCAAGGTCAAGGTCACAACTGAAGGTCAAAGGTTTGAGCCTTCCATTTTGTGTCTGCACTATATCTCCTAAACCCCTTGAAGGAATTTTATAAAACTTGGGTCAAATGATAACCTCATCAGAACGATGTGCAGAAATTATGAGTCAACCATGCCAGCTCAAGGTCACGGTCACAACTAAGGGTCGAAGGTTTGAGCCTTCCATTTCGTGTCCACTCTGTATCTCCTTAACCCCTTGAAGGATTTTCATCAAACTTGGGTCAAATGATCACCTCATCAAGAACTCATGAGTCAGCCATGTCAAGTCAAGGTCAAGCTCACAACTGAAGGTCAAAGGTTTCAGCTCTGTATCTCCTAAACCCCTTGAAGGATTTTCATGAAACTTTGGTCAAATGATCACCTCATCAAGACGTTGTGCAGAATTCATGAGTCAGCCATGTCAGTTTAAGGTCAAGGTCACAGCTAAAATCAAAGGTTTTACCCTTTCACTATCCATAGCAGTGGCGGGGGATTTAGCTGTCTTTCAGACTGCCTTGTTTTTTTTTGCCGTCAACTTCTATTGATGCTTTATTAACAAATGCTATGATTTAACAAGGATACTAAGTAGATGGTCAAAGTTAACCCTTAGCCTGCTAAATTTCTAAAATGGACTGTTCCATCATTCAGTTTGGGCAATACCATTTATTATTCGAAGGGGTGTTCACTGAAAATTTACTAACTGAATAGCGAACAGTGCAGACCATGATCAGACTGCACGGATGTGCAGGCTGATCTTGGTCTGCACTGGTCGCAAAGGCTGAAATATTCGCCGCCAGCAGGCTAAAGGTTTATAGACCCTTGGCACTAAAGTGTCTTCAGTTTGATTCATATTTCATGGTTTTGCTATCAGCAGTTTGGCATTTGACAAGAAAACTTTTGGGCAAAATCTGCTTACTTAAATCTTTACCCTGCAAAATTTCTAAAATGAACTGGTCTGTCATTCAATTTGGGCAGTACCAATTATATTATTTGAAGGGGTGTTCACTGAAAATTTACAGACTGAATAGCAAACAGGGCAGATCATGATTAGCCTGCACGGATGTGCAGAATGTGTAGGCTGATCTTGGTCTGCTCTGTTTGCAGAGGTAGAATCACTTGCTGCCAGGATGCTAAAGGTTAAAATGGTGAACTTGAATCCGGTCTTTACTAAACAAAAGAAGTAAATGAAATATTGTATGTGATATTCAAAGCTCATTTTTGCGTATAATTCATGTTTTTACTATAGCATGGTTGGAATTATCTAAGGTTATGGCTAGCCTAGGAGATTTTATGGGGTAGAGGATTTTGTCCAAAGTTGCACATTCAGCCAAGCTATAGTAAAAAAAAAATCACAGTTCTAGACTACCTGCACTGATTTTGTATTTTTTCTTTTGCACATTTGGAATATTTGGAAATGGTATGCCATTTATTTCCTGTGGGTAAAATTTTGATTCCTTAGAGTACAGTACATACCATGTGTTTAAAATTTAGTACATAATCGAGAATTACTTCGTTATAGGTCTTTGTTAAAAAAATAATTCTAAAAGGAACTACTTTTTTAAATAAAAAGACAAGTTACAGATGTTGTATTTACTAAGTTCAAGGCTAGACTGAAGAACATGATTGTTTTTAAAATATTTTTGTGCTACTTGTACATGGTATAATACTAGGGTAATTTTATCTGTTTTAACGAGTTCCTTTCTGGAAAATGATACAACAGTCGGGGTTAGTATTTCTTAAAACTTTTGCATGCAACATTTAAATGCACAAAATATCAAATTAACTGGCAATGTGTTCTACCATTTTAGATAGAAACTTTATTTATGTAAAAAACTTTTTTTTCACTGACGTTTTGTCACAAGAAATTTGATTGTGTATCAGAAATTGTAGATAATATATCGCCACACAATGTCTGCAAACTAGTCTACAGAGTATGTGCATTGTGTAAAAATTCATCAATGAGTAGTGCGTATACGCACCATCTGTGAATGAGTATTTACAGCAGATCAAACTGAAAGTTTGCATTACAGTCACTCACATTTTCCAAAATGAAGCCGCATTTTGTTAATATGCAAGCTAAAATTCAAACCCCGACAGTTGAACTGGTTTTCCAGGCTTGTGCATTGATACCGATAAGTTACCATTGAACAACTTTATTGTAAGCTTCTTCCTGTTGCAAGTTAAGTTACTCAAATAGGCTGATAATTCTCCTGCTGCTTTCAGTAAAGAAAATGATATAAACACAATCCAATACTTAATCAAATTTAAGTGATTTGCTATTAGGTCTTTCTAAGGTGTATTGCCTTTATTTTGCCAAGTTCATTTCACCCTGTTTGACAAAAAAAGATTAGAGGTTGAAATCTTCCAAGAAGTGTAAAAAAAAACGCAAAAAACACATTAAAACTTTTACAGAACACTTGTTAAATCCATTATTGAAGGTAAATTTTGTAAATTAGAAGAAACCTATTTGTTTAACGGATTTTGTGGAGATCTTCCACAAGTTCTGTAAGCGCACTGAAATCTTAGCCTCTTCATTTTCAGGGAAACACTGGACTTTTATCAGTCTACAAGAGTAACAAGAGGTTTTACAACTTGTTTTATATGGTGGAATGGCATCCATGATTAAACAAATTGTTTTACTGTGACGATTTTATTTTGTCTGGATATATTACTGTCTTTGCAATGTGTATATAAGATTTTTTATTTATTTTAACATTGAACTACTTGCTAAAGTAAAACTGTGACATACGCTCCCATGAACCAAACAAATAAAAAATACAAAGACACAAGATTGTCTTGGCTTTTATTGAAATGTTGCGGGGTTTTTTGTCGTTTCATTTGCATTTTTAGCTCGCCTGTCACATAGTGACAAGATGAGGTTTTGTGATTGCCCGACCATCCGAAGTTATGGCCCCAGATTGACCCCTGAAAAGGCCAAAATTTGTTAATTTTTACCTTTGTGAACATGATAGAAGTGGCATTTTACATTTGATTTTAACCACACTTACACACAACTTAAGTCACAATAAGGATTCCATCATAGTATCTACAGTTACTGCTCCTAAAAGAGGCAAAATTTTCTATTTTGGTCCTTTCAGCCATATAGAGGTTTCATTTATGCTTTGATTTGATACAAACTTGCACAGAATATTTATCTTTATGATCTCTAGGTCAAGTTAGAAGCTGGGTCATGTGGGGTTAAGAACTAGGTCACCACTCGAATCAAAGGAAAAGCTTGTTTTCATGAAACTTGGTCAGAATAATTATCTTGATTCTAAGGCCAAGTTTAAAAGGCGAGTGATATAGGGTCATGACTTCCCTTACAGAGCTTAAATATTTGAAGGGGACCAGGGGTCAAGGTGTCGTTCGTCAACCTTGAAGATGTTGGTTTGAGCCCCACTTGTCTCAGAAGCATGCCTTCCTTTACAACAGCAGTACTAGTTTTCCAGGAAACAGACTTGAGAATGTTTTAAGTAAACAAGCTAAAATAAACTGATAGAAACGGTGGAAGTTATTTAACCCTTGTAACAAAAAAGAGCTGCTGTGCAGGAAGTGGGTGGTTGTACCAAGGTACCTGTCTATGTCTCGGAAACATTATCTCGTCGGGACAACTGGACACTTGCTTCATCAAAAGCATCATCATAATTCATAGTCACCATATTACCTAAATTCTGTCGATGCGACTCTAGACTAAATCGAACCAAATAAATAAGAGCACTGCAATGCAGAGCAGTATACGCCTGAAGGTATGACCTTTGACCCCTGTGACCTTGACCTTGAAGCGAGCCATCGAAAACATGCGCTCTGCACGTCGTTGCGATGTGGTGAACATTTGTACCAAGTTTTTTTAAAATCCTTCAAGAGTTAGAGATGACCTCTGACCTCCAAGTGTGACTTTGACCTTGGAGTGAGCCATCCAGAACATACGCTCTGCATATGTCTCAATGTGGTGAACATTTGTGTCAAGTTTCTTCGAAATCCTTCAAGGGGTTCAGGTATGACCTTTGACCCTAAGTGTAACCTTGACCTTGAAGTGAGCCATCCGAAACATGCACTCTGACACGTCGTCTTGATGTGGTTAACATTTGTGTCAAGTTTCTTCGAAATCCTTCAAGGGGCTCAGATATGACCCTTGACCCCTAAGTGTGACCTTGACCTTGAAGCAAGCCATCCAAAACATGCGCTCTGCACGTCATCTTGATGTGGTGAACATTTGTGTCAAGTTTCTTTAAAATCATTCAAGCAGTGCAAGAGTTACAGAGCGGACACAAAACAAAGTCATATGACCTTTGACCCCCTAAGTGTGACCTTGGCTTTGAAGCGAGCCATCCAGAACATGTGCTCTACATGTTGTCTCGATGTGGTGAACATTTGTGTAAAGTTTCTTCGAAATCCTTCAAGTGGTTAAAGAGTAACAGAGGGGACACGAAATTGCTAACGGATGGACGGACAATGGGGGTATAACATAATACGTCCCTTCAGGCATATAATAAATCTGCAATGATCATGAAATGTGCACCAAAGTTTTACAGACACCAAATGACAATTTTTTACACATGAAAACAAGTGGACCAGAATGCTCTGAATGAACAAATGCTGTTGTACCTTCCTATGTAGTCAGAAGGTCCGTTTCACATTAGTACATACATAAAGGCTATCAAAATATTGCTCTTTTAAGTCATTTAGGCCATCTCCCTGGCATTCGTTGGGACATCAGATCCTGACCTATGCTTATGATGTATTTCTACTACTGCCCCATGTATGATGAACTCACTCAGTAAAACTTTACTGCCATTGCCTAGCACCTTCAGAAGTGCTGCAGAAGCTTAATGCCATTGTCCAGTGACACAGCAGTGTTGGAGATTGTATAATGTCCTATGCAAGTTCAAACAATGAAGACTAAGTGTCTGAATAAACAAGCAAAGAAGTTTTTACTTCAGTAGATTTTACTTTTCTATTTTACTTTCCGACTTCCAACAAGATACTTAGCAAGAGCTGTCACAGGAGACAGCGCTCGACTATTTCAATGTTGGAGAGTGAAACTGGACACATCTGAGGAAACTAGAGCTGTCACTGGAGTGTTTAATGACTCCAATTGTGGATGAAGATATTGCACAATAGCCCAAGTCTATGTCAAAAATATCAACTTAAAGTAATAAGAGAGGTAAAGATAAAATGTATCAAAACATTATATAAGTATATCCTAAGCAAAAAGGGGCATAATTCATTAAATATTGGTGCCAGAGTTATGCAGCTTGTGTCATTTAGTGTGGGTGATGATGTTGAACAACTATTTTAAGTTTGAATCATATCCATTCAGTAATAACAGAGACAGAGTGAAAGTGCATCAAAACTTTAACCTAAAATTCTAAGTAAAAAGGGGGAATAATTAATGAAAAATTGGTGCCAGAGTTATGCACCTTGCGTCATATGGTGTGGGTGATGATGTTGAACAACTATTTTAAGTTTGAATCAAATCCATTCAGTAATAACAGAGACAGAGTGAAAGTGCATCAAAAATTTAACCTAAAATTCTAAGTAAAAAGGGGAAATAATTCATGAAAAATTGAGGCCAGAGTTATGCACCTTGTGTCATATGATAAGGGTAATGATGTTGAACAATTGTTTAAGTTTGAATCAGATCCATTCAGTAATAACAGAGATTTCTAAGTAAAAAGGGGAATAATTCATGAAAAATTGTGCCAGAGTTAGGTATCTTGTGTCATATGATGTGGGTGATGATGCTGAACAACTATTTTAAGTTTGAATCAAATCCATTCAGTAATAACAGAGGTAGAGTGAAAGTGCACCAAAACTTTAACCTGAAATTCTAAGTAAAAAGGGGGAATAATTCATGAAAAAATGATGCCAGAGTTATGGCCCTTATGTCAGATGATGTGGATGATGACGAGGAATAAGTATTTCAAGTCTGAATCAAATCCATCAAGTAATTACAGAGATAAGCTGAAAAAAGAGAAAGTGCACCAAAACTTTAACCAAGGTGGGGACGCGGAAAGACGCCGACGCCGGGGCGAGTAGGATAGCTCTCCTTATACTTCGTACAGTCGAGCTAATAAAACAACATATTTAACAAGATCTTACTATAGAAAATATATACATGTACAAACAATGCTTATAAACAAGCTATCATAATTCACTGAACATACACATTTAGCAACAATGTTTAACAGTTGAGTGTGAAGTCCAAATGAAATAATTTGGGTTTTAAGGAGCACCGACACAGTCAAGTAATATGGAGTCAAACTGGACTAACAGTGTTTGTTCTATGTCTCCTTTACATCAAAATGAAAGTATGAGCTATGAAATCAACACTTACAATCACATTACCTGCTAGAATCACAGAGATACACCAAAACAATTATTCAGACCCTATCAGTCAGCCCTTGCATTCATGCAAGGGTAAGGCAGTAGTTCAAATTCTTTTTATATAAACATATACAAGTGTGAAGTTCTCAACCAATATTGTTTCATACTGTTATAAAACACAGAGATTTTGTTTTAACAAATGTATGAAAGATAAAAAAGCTATCCTTATTAAAACCAAATCAAATCTCATTTTTTTCCTGTCACTTTAGTTTTTACAGAGAATGACTGCCCATCCGCGTAGTTTAATAGGGAAAGCGCAGATCTAAAGACTGTGGAGTCATGTGTTTGATCCCAGGGTGAGGTGTATGTTCTCTGTGACGATTTGATAAAACAGTGTCTGAAATTATCCAGCCTCCACTCTGGTTCATGTGAAGTTAGCAGTTATTTACCGAAAACAGGTAAGTACTAAGTACTGGTACAGAACCCAGGAGCACTGGTTAGGCTAATTTCCCACCAGTATAACTGAAATACTATTGTAAAATTGCAATAAACCCAAAACAAAAGCATGCCTTACTCCATGTTATTTTGCCAGTTTTATCCAGCTTGGCCTGCAAGTAACTGGCAATTTTACCAGTGGAAAATTATAAAGCAAACTTTATGCAACAGTATTTTTTTCACAAATGAGAAAACCAACATAGCGCATTTGCGACCAGCATGGATCCAGACCAGCCTGCACATCTGCGCAGTCTTGTCAGGATCCATGCTGTTTGCTTTCAAAGCCTATTGCAATTAGAGAAATCGATAGCAAACAGCATGGATCCTGACCAGACTGTGCAGATGCACAATGTTGGTTTTCTCATGGTGCGGTTCAAATGATGTACATGAATTTTACATCATTAGCAATGTCTCTTACAGTACAAGTAGAAAATTTTGAAGAGGATTCTAAAACTGCTTTCATTTTAGTGACCCAAAATGCAACTTTGCTAGTAAATGCCTTTTCTTCATAATGCAATGGAATTTGTAATTTTGCACAAAAATGACTGAAATTCAAGTTTGCAGTAAAAACAGGTCAATATGACCTCAGATCACCCGAGTTTCACACTTTTAAACGATTTTTGTTTGTGATTTCGAAAGGAAAATGTCTGAAATTATTCTTAAATTAGGTCAGAGTTTTCTGACTAGAAGACTCTTAAATTTTACACTATATGCATACTAGGTAAAAACTCAAAAGATTTAAACCCTTGAACTCTGGGTAAGAACTTAATCACAGTCCACGTAACTGACTTAGAATGAGACAATAAAAGATCACAAATGCATTGGCACAAGATGCAGAATGTCAATAAATGTACATAATAAAAAATTTACAAAGCATCAAATATTGCACATTAACAAGGTTCCTATTTACGCCCATAACAGTAAAAATAAAACTGTCAAAACAATATCTCAAATCCCATCAAATAGCACAGTGAACACGAGAAAAAACTTGAGAAAAAAAAACTCTCTCAAGCGGATTTGATCCACATTTTAAGAACTTGCGACTGGTTGCTGTTGCAGACAAAGATCTTCTGCTCAAGGGTGAATGTAAATGCAGCAAGTTACAGCAAACTCAGTTACCAGAGAGCCGAAAGTTTCCACATGCACAGACAGTGATAAATTTTTTTTCTTGCACATAGTATCTTACAAATAACAGATAAATCAAATAAAATGAATGATTTTCTTTATAATACTATTTTCTTACAGTAGCATATTTAAATAAATTGTGTGTGAAACAGTCTGTAAACAGAAATGATGTCTTGAAATTTCAAAGGTGCAAAACAAAGAATGAATTTAACAAGTTTTTTATTTCAGTTTTCCTGATTTTTTATCGCAAACTAAATAAAGAAAATTCAGGTCAGTTTTATTATTTCAAGATAATTCCATATTCATTTGCCATGGTCCTAAGTAATCAGGTGACCAGAGTTTATATTTTAATAAATTTTATGACTGCTGAGAGATGTAAGTAATTTTTGCGAAAATATGTCTATATTTCATGCAGTGCTTGCACTGTAAGTTGTTCTACTGCATAAGTCAATTGCAACACAAACTTTTATGACCTTAATGAATATTTTTGACTACGTCAAGGGCCATAACTTTGGTATTGCACAGTGAAACCCAAAACAACAAGAGCTGTCCGTAAGACAGACAAGCTCGACTATTCGAAATATTGTCACAGAAGCAGGAAATTATTACCCAAAATGTTAAATATCAAAAGAGTTTAAGTTCGAAAGGGGACATAATTTGACCAAAATACATATCAAAGTTATGGGACTTGATGCTATCAACTAGTTTTATAACCCCGAAGAAACATGTTAGGTTTAAATTCAATATCTGCATTAGTTTTGGAGATAGTAACTTGCATGTAAACTTTAACCAGAATTTTCTAAGTCCAAAAGGGGGCATAATTTGTTCAAAATACATGTTAAGAGTTATGGAACTTGACCTAGTGAGGCTGGTAATTGACCTAGAAAAGGAATAAATAAGATTCAAAGCTATATGCCTTTTGGTAATAGCTGTATGTACTTGCACGCAAAACTTTAACCAGAATTTTCTAAGTCCAAAAGGGGGCATAATTTGCCCAAAATACATGTCAGAGTTATGGGACTTGATTCTATCAACTAGTTTTATAACCCCGAAGACACATGTGAAGTTTCAATTTAATATCTATATTAGTTTTGGAGATAGTAACTTGCATGTAAAACTTTAACCAGGATTTTATAAGTCCAAAAGGGGGCATAATTTGCCCAAAATACATGTCAGAGTTATGGGACTTGTCCCAGTGAGGTAGGTAATTGATCTAGAAAAAGAAAAAATAAGTTTCAAATCTATATGCCTTTTAGTAATAGCTGTATGTACTTGCACGCAAAACTTTAACCAGAATTTTCTAAGTCCAAAAGGGGGCATAATTTGGCCAAAATGAAGGTCAGAGTTATGGGACTTGGTGCTATCAACTAGTTTTATAACCCCGAAGACACATGTAAAGTTTCAATTCAATATCTGCATTAGTTTTGGAGATAGTAACTTGCATGTAAAACTTTAACCAGGATTTTCTAAGTCCAAAAGGGGGCATAATTTGCTCAAAATACATGTCAGAGTTATGGGACTTGACCCAGTGAGGTAGGTAATTGATCTAGAAAAAGAAAAAATAAGTTTCAAATCTATATGCCTTTTAGTAATAGCTGTATGTACTTGCACGCAAAACTTTAACCAGAATTTTCTAAGTCCAAAAGGGGGCATAATTTGGCCAAAATGAAGGTCAGAGTTATGGGACTTGGTGCTATCAAATAGTTTTATAACCCCAAAGACACATGTGAAGTTTCAATTCAATATCTGCATTAGTTTTGGAGATAGTAACTTGCATGTAAAACTTTAACCAAAATTTTCTAAGTCCAAAAGGGGGCATAATTTGCTCAAAATACATGTTAGAGTTATGGAACTTGACCCAGTGAGGTTGGTAATTGTCCTAGAAAAAGAATAAATAAGTTTCAAAGCTATATGCCTTTAAATGATAGCTGTATGTACTTGCATGCAAAAACTTAACCAAGGTGTGACGCCGACGCCGACGCCGACGCCAGGGTGAGTAGAATAGCTAGACTATTCTTCGAATAGTCGAGCTAAAAACTCTGGTGAACAACTTTACATACCAAGTTATATTCCTACATGGTTTCATGACTAGGTCAAATATTTTTTAAGATATATGCAACACAAACTTTTAAGCATTTCCATGTGTAATTGTCTCTTTCAAGGACCATAACTCTGATCTGGCTGAGTGAAATCCAAAACAGAACACCAGGTACACAACTTCACATGCTATATCTCTAACATTTTACAACTCTAAGTCTATTATGTTTTGAGATGCAGGCGACACAAACTTTTATGCATATTTTTGACTAAGTCAAGGGCCATAACTCTGGTCCTCAAATAAAACCCCAGGTGCACAACTTCACATGCTAAATAATAATCCTAGTGTTTTGGTCAAACACTTTTTGAGATACAAACTTTTAGAAATTTTTCATACATTTTTTTTTACTGTCAAGGGCCATAACTCTGGTATGTCCGAGTGAAATCCCATGCATTACTTAACATGCTGAATGATAATGCAAGGTGGCTTTATGACTCTGTGTTAAATATTTTTTTGAGATATGCACAACACAAATTTGGACCAACTTACAGACAGGGCAACTCTTTAAGTGCCCCTCCACCAAAAAAAAAATCTTGGCAGCACAAAAATGGCATAAAGTTACTTGTTTCATGAAAAAATGTATCTATGTGACTACACATATAGGCTATATAGCATTATATAGCAGTCATAGTTCTGACTGGAAATTTGGGGGTGGGGAGGGAGGTGAAGTTTTTTGTAATTTTTGTTGCAGTCAGCTTCTATGGCTAGGCCTTTTTATAAACTTTAAATCATGTAGTTTAGAACACATGTTTATAAACAGAACACATAATGGAGATATTCATATTTCATGTATAGCTTGAATCAGTAAGGCTGCTACTGGACAAGTCCTGGCATATCCTGTTTTCTGACATGTCGTCTGCTATAGCCTCCAGAATATCCAGCAACAATTCACGACTCAGTCTGCCGATCTGTGGTAACTTAGCAACCTGAAATATTTAATATCATATCGCTCAATAATGACCCATCCCACACTAGGCAAACAAAATGAGCTGCAACAGACCTAATTTCTAAACACACTGACAAAACATTTTCCAAAGTTTCCTATTTTTACACAAATCAGATGACATGCACGTATGACTGTTTTCTCCAGACGCGCCTATATACACAAAGGAGCAGAAACATTTAAAATAAAATCAAACTAGTCTATGAAGACCACCCATAGGAAAAGAAGAAGCAGTTGATGACAGATGGTCTCTAAAAACAGGTAAGTTTACACTATGATTGAACAAGAAGAGAAATTGGCCTTATAAACAGGTTTTATAGTAGTGGTCTATATTTGGAGGTGGCCTATAGCACAGGTCTGCCTGTATGTCAAATGTATACAAGATTGTACCTTTGGAAAATGATGGACTATGATGCTGAGAGCATGTTTCTTCATATCTACTGCCTGTATACGATCTGCTGCCTCGAGAATCTGTACCACGTTCTGACACGTTACGTTCATCTCCAGATTGTGCTTGCAGTATGCCTTGAAAATAGTGTGAAAGGTTTTTATAGTGAGAGAACAGCTCTACACTTTCATTAAGCTCAAATAAATTAGTGCACAGCTGTAGCTTACAAGATACAAGTAACAAGTGGGTCATGATGACCCTGGTCCGCTCATCTGAGTAATGTGAACTACGTGTTTCAAATGTCAAACTGATGTCAGTTTTAGGATCGGTGTGCAAAACTGTACTTGTCATCCAAATCTCAAGACTCTACCTTAAACAAGAGGGTCATTGACCCTAAAGCGCTCACCTGTGTACAAGGCTTCAAGTGTGTTTGTATATGTACAGAGTTAGGTTTCTTCTATGTCAGCCTAAATTATATACATGTCACACACACTTTTGAACCTAGGGCAATAATTTGAACAGTTATGGTAGACATTACAAATCTGATATCACATGCCAAATATCAAGGCTCTAGCTATTATTGATTCAGAGAAGAAAAGTGACCAGGCACCCTGGCAGCCATGTTTTTTTGACGAATCGAAATAATTTGAACAATCTTGGTAGAGGGTCTCACAAGAATCATTTGTGTAAAATTATTTTTAAATTGGGCTTGCAGTTTCAAACAAGAAGATTTTTAAAGTTTCCACTATATACATATAGGGAAAAGTAACCACACCCTCTGGCAGCCATGTTCTTTGACAAATCAAAATAATTTGAACAATCTTGGTAGAGGGTCACACAAGGACCATTTGTGTAAAATTATTTTAAAATCAGGCTGGCAGTTTCACACAAGAAGATTTTTAAAGTTTCCACTATATACATATAGGGAAAAGTGACCATGCGCCCTCTGGCAGCCATTTTTTTTGATGAATCAAAATGATTTGAATAATTTTGGTAGGGGGTCACACAAGGACCATTTGTGTAAAATTATTTTAAAATTGGGCTAGCAGTTTCACACAAGAAGATTTTTAAAGTTTCCACTATATACATATAGGGAAAAGTGACCACGTCCTCTGGCGGCCATGTTTTTTGACAAATCAGTATAATTTGAACAATCCTGGTAGAGGGTGACATAAGGATCATTTGTGTGAAATTACACCCATACGGACATTGAGCGGTCACAAAAGCTCACCATGAGCCTTTGGCTCAGGTGAGCTAAAAGCAAAACAAGTCAACCTCTCTTAACTGTCATTTTTACTTGGTACCAGTCAATTTTTCAGTTATATAAATGATAATGTGTACTCCACAAAAAAATGACAGTTAAGAGAGGTTCTACTGTAATTATTTGATACTTTGTGGCAGAGCATCTGGTTCCTAACCCTG
The DNA here is from genome assembly GCF_021730395.1 of Mercenaria mercenaria. NCBI lineage: Eukaryota > Metazoa > Mollusca > Bivalvia > Venerida > Veneridae > Mercenaria > Mercenaria mercenaria. Next base: position 9,965,916 of record NC_069372.1, read on the forward strand.
AAGTCATGGGATCATAATCAATGATTTAATCTCAATGACACAATTTTTTTTGCAGTTTTATTGTTAAGTCTAAAGTCTTTCAAAATGAGTAAAGTGGCTGAGACAGTTTTGAAATGAGGGACACAGTCAATGTTCTAAATATGTTTTATTTTTACATGATAGCAGCTTTCACTTTTATTTCATGTTTTAAGATAAAATGATTTCCTACAGTTCAGCTAAAAACACAAGGGTAGGATAAGTTATCATGCAAATATAATTACTCCCACCTCACAGCCCAGGCCATGGCACTAAGTAAAACTGCTTTTGCCCTGCTCATTCTCCATGACTAACAAGCTGGGAACCAGTCAACCCTGCCTCACAGCAGTGTTAGTAGAGTTCAACTCTTCAATGAGGAAGACATGATTAGTACTTACTCGAGCTACCCTATTGTGTGAGCTGAACTCATTGTGTGTGAACAAGATACTGCACAAGTACTTTTATTTTCTGATTTCAAATGTTAATGCCTGAACAGAATTCAGTTGTGTCCAAATTCATAATATAACAAGAATTGCTGAAGTGTGTGTGTGTTTGGGTTTAACATCTTTTTCAATAATGTTTCAGTTATATGAATGACGATGTGTACTTGTAGCAGCGACTGCAATGCCCAACTTTATAGTGCTGCTTCACTGGAATATCACACCATTGATACGTGACATGATACCCCACCCAGTCACATTATACTGACACCGGGTTTCCCAGTCCCAGTACTATCATCTTTATGCTGAGCACCAAGCGAGGAAGCTACTAGTACCATTTTTTTGTTTTTGGTATTACGCAGCCAGGTAGTGAACGCATGACCTCTGGCACTTGTAGCGGGCGCTCTACCACTAGGCTACTGAGCCAGTTCAAAGAATTGTGAAAGCATTTTAGTTCACTAAAGATATACATATATGAAGCCCACAAATAAATTTTCTTTTCCATTATGACAATTATCTATGCAAGTATTTGAATGACTTTTTCTCTCAAACTTTACAGTGAATGAGAAGTATTAAAAGCTAATTCTCCACAAAACAATGAATACCTGTAATCTATTGTTTGTGAAGCCATAGAAGTATGGTGCAGGAAACAGATATAGAGAATCTTCCGGTGGCATGGAAACCTCACCATAGTAGATATATCTCATCAAACTGTCAAAGGCTTGTCTAGAAGGCACCATTTCTCCTATAGCAATCTGTAAATAGGGAAGAAAAGATATTAACACAAGTTTATAACACCTGTAAAGGAACTATCTCCCTACAATGCAAATCTTTAATTTCCAAATAGATGTTTTATCAAAGTAAACAGGTGAAACCATTCAATAACAAAGTTCCCTACTGGAAGGCAATAATTTTCTCTACTGGAGTATAACATAATGATCTGGCATCTGTCATAATATATAAACAATACTGTACTATATATATACTTATTCAATCCACACCAATGAGAGAGAGTGACAAAGTCAATGGCCTTAACAACTAAGGCCACTACTTGAAAAAAAACTTACTCATACTACACAATCATGTAAAAATTTTATCACTTACAAAGTTCATAATATTCTTTGGTAGGTTTATGTAACACGTACACAATTTTAACTTTTTCCAGCTTTTATGGGGGAGGAAAATGCCAGCTGCCCATCTCGGCATAATTTTAGACATGGACATGGCAGAACATCCAGATGGCTTGCTTCCACGTATGAAGACTTTTACACCCTAAGCCAGGTTTTGAACCCAATAGTGATGGTGGGCAAGTGAATCTGACTTAGTGATTGTAACCATTTAGTAACAGAGGCCCCTTAAATCCTGAATTACATATTTAGCCTACGGGTATTTATAATTTAGATAATACTTTACCTTTACAGTATTATTTTCAGGCATGAATGACCTGAACATGGACTCAAAATATGTACACCGTGCCGCCAATACCGCCTTATGTGCCAAAACAGGAACATTGTCCAGAAGCAGTGTAATGTCGCAGAATTCTTGACCACTTGTTTTGAGAAAATTCTCCATGTCTTTTTCTAATGAATTAGCTGAAAAAAACAACAAAAAAAACATGAAAAAGTAGAGTACAATTCGTCACCTCAATGCGAAACTAGTATCTGTATATATAGAAATAGAAGCAGATAGACTAGTTTTGCGTTGAGGCCACGAATTGTGATTTTGAAATACAATAGTGGGGAAAAGCAGTATTTTGAAATAAGACAAAGTATGAGACAGCAATAGACTTGAGAAATAATGAGATTTTTATCTAAATAATATCTTCAATGCCAATGTTGCTATTTTTATCCACTTGTACTTTTCTGTATTAACAAAAACATATGTCAGAAAATTTGTCCTCCACTTTGAATTGGTACATAATCAACAAAAACTAAATAAACTCGGAGCAAAAATAAGACTTAAATCAGTTAAATACCAGAGCATATCTAACCAAGTTCCTCCACAAATCGGTGACACTTAACTTCATCCCTTATACCATTTATGTAAAACTCCTAAATTTCTGTTACTGACAACTGGACAGATATGTGTCAGTAACATTTAGGATTGGTTGGACTAAATGTTTTACTACTGGCAAATGTTTGATACTGAAGATTGTTTTTGTAGCAGGGATGAAAACCTGCCCACAAAGACAACGACTGGGAAAGTGAAGTAGTGGTTTTTTATTTTGTAGTCTACAAGAAATCTTAACCCTTACCCTGCTATATTTCTATAATGGACTGGTCCATCTTTCAATTTAGACAGTACCACTTATTACTCAGAGGGGTTTTTACTGAAAATTTATTGACTGAATAGCGAACAGTGCAGACCATGATCAGACTGCACGGATGTGCAGGCTGATCTTGGTCTGCACTGGTCGCAAAGGCAAAATCATCTGCCGCCAGCAGGCTAAGGGGTAAAATCTCATCAAAATACAAACTAAATGTACAGTTAAACTAAAATAAGCAACATTATGATAAAGCAAAACAAGAGCACTGCCTACAGGTGCCAACGGTTGTATGCAAGTGCTGGAAAATATGTAAGAAAAGAGTTATAGTTCAGACTTTCTAAGTACAAAAAGGGCCATAATTCTGATAAAATGCAGGCCCTATACCCTACTTATTCATCTAATGATAATAAACAAGTTTCAAAGCTGTAGCTCTTATAAGTCTTTTTAGAAAAGATGGACTCAAAATTTTAACCATTGCCGATGCCGACGCTTCTGTTACAACAATACCTCGTAGATTTTTTTCTCAAAAATCAGATGAGCCAAAAAAAAACAACATTTGTCTCCAACATGGTTACACAGACAATGTCAGGTTCTATATTTAGCTTTATATTTACTGGTCAAATCTCTGCCTTTGACATAGTTTTACTGTCTATTTTTCTAGAAAATGTCCACATAGATAAACTCTTTTACAGGCTGCTCTAGGAGTACCCATTTCACACTTTGGTGCTGAAACAAAATCTTTTACTTTACCACTTATACTGCTTTTTATCAGAATTTTTACTAAGACTTTTCTTCAAATTCACCAGACTTACTTAGTTTAAAAACAGTAGCTAACTGACTCAATAATGAGCTTCAGTTTACATGACAATTTCACTAAAATAACTAAGTATAAACTGAAGTAAAAAGAATCTGTATCAAGTTTCGATTGCCAGATTTTTTTCCAAAACAATTTGTTCAGCTTATTGGAAAACACCTAGTTTCATCATTAAATATTCATACATTTTGTTAATCACAATCTGAGATAGGCTGCACTGTCACACTGTGCTGTCACCGTCTAATTTATCTGGTTAAATTTATCAAGGCTCTCTACTATAAAATTTAAATATGCATGTACACAATCACATCTATGCCAACCTCTCATTAAGGTAGTTCTGCACATAAGATCAAAATATTTTCTATTATATAGAATCTGATTAAACCATGATTTTTCAAAACTTCCAGATGATACTTATAAAATCAGGCAAATAAACAAGAAGCTGTGTTCAATAAACGCTTGATGCCCCCAGTGGCATCCTTGTCAATACAAAGCAACCTAAGTCCAAAACGAGGTCAAGTTCAAGGTCAAACTGAGGTCAGGTGATGTCTGAAGATGAGGAATGGTCACAGGTAACATCTGCATTAGTATCAAGTCATTCTAGTAAGGGGTATTGATGTTAGACGAAACGGTCCCATTTGGTTAACCTTGTACGGATGGACTAACGAAGGGCTGGCCGGACAGGACAATCACTATATGCCTCCCACATCAGTAGATGCCGGGGGCATAAAAAGGCCGGGACAAGTGCTTGATTTTTTGCTATACTGACCTTAACAAATTTGGACCTTCATACGGGTGTAGTCTATGGAAAAATCACAATTTAAATGGTATTTTCGCAAAAAGTAATTTTTCTACAAAGCAGATCTTACTGACACTTTTCCCAGTTGTATACACACTGTCTATTATATGGTTAAACAAAATATATAATATCTGTGAACATATTTTTGAGATATTTGAAATATCTAAATTAAATGTGTCATTTTCGTTATCATTTTTTACCTTGAGAAAGAGGGGAATGTGGCTGTTTTTATAAGTAGACATTTATACGCAGGCTGATTTCAATTTCTGTATGCTGGTTCCAAGCTTAAATATATGTTACCTGGATAAATGACGTTACACTATGACTTCCTGTTCATGAAACATGCAGAAGTACCTTAAAACTGGTTCTCTAACTGGACAAACATTGGTACATACTTAGAGCCTGGTCAAAATGAGGCTCAGCCAGTGATCTGTGATGGGGCTGAGTTTTCCGGCGTATAATTTCCACCATTAATGTCTGTTCCAAGGTCTCAAACTCTTCACTCATTATGATCGTGTTATAGTTATGGTCTTTCACTATAAACTTTAAACAATACTCCTGAAAATTCAAGATAAACCTATTGAACTGCGAGACCAAAATTTCGCTACCTAATACTAATCACTTAAAACTGTAATTATTTAAAGGGCACTAACTCTGGTCACACAAATCTGACATTCAAAACATTTGCAGAGATGTAAGTATGAGCTAAAAATTTAGTTTTCAATTAATTAAAGGGCAATAATTCTGATCAAGCTAATTTTCATTATAAAAAAGATGCATGGTATTAGCCCTGAGGAAATACAAACACTGACTAAATATCAACTAAATGGTACCAACCATTACTAAGACATGGCTGCAGAAGGATGGAGGGATGAAAGGCCAGAAAAGGCTAAAATAGTATCTCTCTGCTTTATATGGGAAATAAAATATAATAAGAGGGCCATGATGACCCTGAATCACTCACCTGAGTAATATGAGCTAAATGTTTAAAATGGCAAATTGATGCTAAAATATTAGAAAGTAGGTCAGTAGGTCACAAGTCAGTTTTAAGATCGGTGTGCAAAACTGTACACGACATTAAAATTTCAAGGCTGTATCTTAAAAAACAAGTTAGTAGGTCAGTAGGTCAAGGTCACAGTCAAGTGACCCCTATTCGCTTGGGGTCATCAGGTAATTATAATTAAACAGTCTATGAAATATGATCTGATAATTTTTTAAGTATATATTCCTATATAACTCATATACCAAGTGACCCCTAGGGTGTGGCCTCTTTTCACCCCAGGGACATAATTTAAACAATCTAGTTAGAGATCCACTAGGCAATGCTACATACCAAACATCAAAGGCCTAGGCCTTGAACTTTCAGACAAGAAGATTTTTTCCCCCCCTATATGTCTATGTTAAATTTGGGACCCCCAGGACAGGGCCTCCTTTCACCCCAGATGCATAATTTGAACAATTTCGGTAGAGGACCACAAGGCAATGCAACATACCAAATATCAAAAGGCTAGGCCTTGCACTTTCAGGCAAGAAGGTTTTTGAAGTTTTTTCCTATGTAAGTCTATGTAAAACTTTATAACCCCCGGGGCAGGGCCTCATTTCACCCTAGGGTTATAATTTGAACAATTTTGGTAGAGGACCACAAGGCAACCCTACATACCAAATATCAAAGGCCTAGGTCTTGTGGTTTTAGATAAGAAGATTTTTAAAGTTTTTCCTATATAAGTTTATGTAAAACTTGGGACCCCCGGGGTGGGGCCTCTTTTCACCCCAGAGGCACAATTTGAACAAAAGTCGTAGAGGACCATTAGATGATGTCATATGCCAAATATCAAGGCAGTTTTGGACAAGAAGATTTTGGAAAGCTTTTCCTTTCGACTGCCATGGAAACCAGAGTTCTGCATGGAATTCAATTATTTGAATAATTTTGAAAGGGGGCCACCCAAGGATCATTCATGTGAAGTTTGGTGTAATTCTGCCCAGTAGCTTTTAAGAAGATTTATTTAGAAAATGTTGACGGACGGACGACTGACGACGGACATTGAGCGGTCACAAAAGCTCACCATGAGCCTTTGGCTTAGGTGAGCTAAAAAGTAAACATTTTCAGAATACATGCCTTCAAGAAGTCGAGTTTCAGTCTTGCAGCATTTTGTAAGGCCACTAGAACATTATTGTGCCCTATACTGGCTTCCAAATACTGTACACACAGCTGTTCCAACCTTCGCATGTGAAACTACAAAATAACATAACATATGATCCCTAATGCAATAAGTACAATATTGTGCCCTATACTAGCTGAAATTAGAAGATCAGGTTTAATATGTTTCAATACTTAAAAATCATTAATATTCATGTGGGACAAATTTTCATGGATTTATTTGTTGTGTCAGTTCTCAAAATTAAATCGCAAGTAACAAATATCAGAATTATTTCATAACATGAGCTGTGCCATGAGAAAACCAACATAATGGGTTTGCGACCAGCATGGATCCAGACCAGCCTGCGCATCTGCGCAGTCTGGTCAGGATCCATGCTGTTCGCTTTTAAAGCCTACTGCAATTAGAGAAACTGTTAGCGAACAGCATGGATCCTGACCAGACTGCGCGGATGCGCAGGCTGGTCTGGATCCATGCTGGACGCAAACCCACTATGTTGATTTTCTCATGGCACGGCTCATATATTTGGCTGAAACAACGAAAACTTATCTGCCAATGAAATGACATCTCTCCGCAACATTTAGAATTGTTTTTCGATACTCATATCTCTCACTGGCATCAGATTTATTGGTATAATATTTGAGCCATGCCATGGGAAAACCATCATAGTGGGTATGCGACCAGCATGGATCCAGACCAGCCTGCGCATCCGCGCAGTCTGGTCAGGCTCCATGCTGTTCGCTAACAGTTTCTCCAATTCCAATAGGCTTTAAAAGCGAACAGCATGGAGCCTGACCAGACTGCGCGGATGCGCAGGCTGGTCTGGATCCATGCTGGTCGCATACCCACTATGTTGGTTTTCTCATGGCACGGCTCATTTATCAATATTGTTTCAACAAGTGCTCGTAGAACACGAAATGCCCCCCTTGATGCATTCAGTAACTGCACAAGGAACAGAAATTACTTGGTCACTGTGCCCTGGACGTTTGACGTACCGACCTCAGATCAATAATTATGGGTCATTTACAAGTCATAAGTGACCTCCATATCAAATGTGACCAAAGCATTCTCTAGTTATTTGGCAAAAAAGTTCTACTGTTCTGGGTCAATGTGACTATGACCTTTGACCTACTGACCTCAAAATCAGTAGGGGTCATCATGAACAACCTCCTTATTTAAGTTTCGTGAATTCCTAGGCCCAAGTGTTCTCAAGTTATCGTCCTGAAACGGTTTAACTGTTTTGGGTCACTGTGACCTTGAATTTTGACCTACTGATCTCAAGATCTTAAGGGGTCATCTGCTGGTCAAGATCAGTCTCCCTTTTAAGTTTCATGATCCTAGTCTCAAGTGTTCTCAAGTTATCGTCCGGAAACCCTTTAACTGTTCCGGGTCACAGTGACTTTGCCCTTTGACCTACTGATCTCCAAATCAATAGGGGTCATCTGCCGGTCATGACCAACCTCCCTATAAAGTTTCGTGATCCTAGGCCCAAGCATTCTCAAGTTATCGTCCGGAAACCGTTTAACAGTTCCAGGTCACTGTGACCTTGACCTTTGACCTACTGATCTCAAAATCAACACGGGTCATCTGTTGGTCATGATCCCTATCACTTTTCATGATCCTAGGCCCAAAGCGTACTTCAGTTATCATCTGAAAACCGATTGATCTATGGACCGGTCGACATCAGTAAAACAATATATCCCTCCTTCTTCGATGACAGCATTAAATATGAATTATTCATTTCATTTAAAACTATCATTAGTTATAATTGCAGTTGTAACATAAAATTATTTGCAACATGCGTAATTTTCAGATATCACACATAATGGCATTCACTTTTATGTGAGGCCTTTCAACATTTTATGCGAGTCACTTCATGAGGCTGAAAATCTCTGAATGTCACTCTACTTGTACATGGAGCCCTTTATCCTTATAAGAGGCCCCAAAATTTTATGCCAGGTACTACATCTTAACCTTAAGCCTGCTGGTGGCAAGTGAGTCTGGTTTGCAGAATGTGCAGACTAGTCTTGGTCTGCACTGGTCGCTATTCAGCCAGTAAATTTTCAGTGAACATCCCTTTGAATAATAAATGGTATCACCCAAATTGAATGATGGAGTAGTCCATTTTAGAAATTTAGCAGGGTAAAGGTTAATACCAGATCCTAAATCTTAACGGGAGGTCCTTTTACTTTATGTGAGGCCTTACATCTTTAGGCGAGGCCCTACACTTTCATGTGAAACTCTTTGTGTGAGGCCCTTCATTTTTTTAAGTGACGCCTTACAGAGTGACTATAATGTGAAGCCCTACAACTTTATGAGGCATACATCTTTATATGAAATACGAGTTCCTACATCTCTAAGTGAAGCCCTGCAATTCTATGTGAGGCACTGCATCTTTATATGAGGCACCAAACCTTAATGTGAGGGCATTAACCATTACTTAAGGCCCTACAATGTTATGCGCAGCCCTACACCAGTGACTGCATCTTTTATGCCAGGCCCTACACCTTTATTTGACTTAATTTCATGTGAGGCCCTGTCATGTGACTAAATCTTTATGTGAAACTCACCTTAATGATGGGCTGATTAATCACAATGATTGTCAATGAAAATATTCATTGCTGAAAAATGTCTTTGACCAAATAACACTTCAAAATAAATACAATCTTGTCTCAAATAACATTCCTGTTGATAAAATCTTATTTAATACTGTGTTCGTAAAATAATCATCATTGAGATTTTTTTTTGTTGGGTTTAACGTCACACCGACACAAGTACAGGTCATATGGCGCTTTCCAGCTTTGATGGTGGAGGAAGACCCCAGGTGCCCCTCTGTGCATTATTTCATCATGAGCGGGCATCTGGGTAGAACAACCTACCTTCCATAAACCGGCTGGATGACTTCCTCACATGAAGAATTCAACGCCCTGAGTGAGGCTCAAACCCACATCGGTGAGGGGCAGTGATTCTAAGTCAGTGACCTTAACCACTCGGCCCCATCATCATTGTGACAGATTTGGAAAATAACTGACCAGTCACAAACATCAAGACCAGTTTTCAACTATAACCTCCGAACTACTAATAATTTCACTTTTTAAAGCCGTGTCAATTTACACCATCATACCTTTAGTGCCAGTCTGTACACATCCATCATTAACAAGGTCACTTCGTTACTGGACAGCTGTCTGTCGTCCCTATCACCCTGCTGTGGATAAATTCTGTCTCTATATATGTAAGCAAGCACCAGCTGAAATGCCTGCGGCTCAGCGTCTTCCAAGGTCACCTCTATACAACTGACCTTTAAACTCTGATGACCTTCACCTTCATCCACAAGGTCATTGTGTTCCTAACAAAGTACAAAAGGTAAAATATATAAATCTTCCTCAATTTATTGATTTGTATTTACGTCATTCAGACAGACAGAATCTTCGTGCTTCATAAAATTAAGACAGAATATAATACTTTAATTATATCTTTATGCATGTCATGATGATACAAGATATAATCTGTCTACTCAAAACGTGGCTAATTTTTTAAATTGTATTTACGTAAGCAGCATATTTTGTCTTATATATCTGCCACGAAACAAAAACAGCTTTTTAACAGTATTTCAGTTACTTAACACCGGCTGTTAATTTAACCAACGCTCCTGGATTCTATCCAAACACCATTTTGTTGTTTTCTACAAGTAGCTGACACTTTCTCCACATTAATCAGTCGTGGAGAAACAATAACTTTAACCTTTAGCCTGCTACATTTCTAAAATTGAATGGTCCATCATTCAATTCGGGCAGTAACGTTTGTTATTCAAAGGGGTGTTCACTGAAAATTTACTGACTGAATAGTGAACAGTGCAGACCATGATCAGCCTTCACAAAGGCAGAATCACTTGCCACCAGCAGGCTAAAGGTTAAGCATATTATCACATACTCATTTGAAAACTGTGTTAAGTATTTTTCCATATTGACGTTCAAATTTCATATCTGGTGTGTGACGTCAGTTTCATGTATGCCGTCCTGTTTGGAAGTTCTTTAACAACGATATTTTCAATTTTACACAGGCTTAATAACAAATTTGAACCATTTATATAACACATTTAAGTGCAGACACGTATGTAATTAAAAGGTCATTAGATTTGTATCGAGAAATATGCACTCGTTCTTTCGCGGAATAATATCGCGCTCCTAAAGTCACGCAATATTTCCGTGGCAGAACTCGTGCATATTTCTCGATACAAATCTAATAACCTATAATTATCTTCAACAAAGGTAGTTACATGTAGGATTCTTTTTTTTTTTTTACATTTCAAAAGTCACATACGCTAAGGTTTTTAAAACTGCCATTGTAAGTATTGAAACATACAAAATGATGATTTTCTGGTAGCATCTACTTCTGAAGTTAACTAGATGCGTGTCCATAGAACACAGATGCTCCCACTTACAGTCAAGTGTATGGTCATATGTTACGGAGGAATACTAAGTAAAACTATCAATTTATCTTCATAGAAACAATATCTAAAACACGAGATACAAGAAACTGTGTAAAAAAATATTTTTTTAGATATATGCGCAACATAGATGTCTGCTGGATAGACAGAGGGATGGGCTAAGGCAAATCTTAGTGTTCACCATTCCCCTTCATAAAATTGGGGAGGGAGTTTTGGTGCAAACAAATCTAAGGAAATAAAACTAGAGTTAAGACAAAATAGAAGTATCACTTAAAACTTGGTATTTTGAATATTTACTTTTGTCCCCGAAAGCAGACGCAATGCTCTATAATTCAGTTGTGAAAATGTTCAGTTACTGTCCCAACATTTTTCACAATATCTAAGATACTTTGAATATGCCCCAGGACCATTACATACTGCAAAAGGGGAGTGGGGGGTTAGGGAGGAGGGAGCTTTTATTATGGCCTGATGAATGAATTTTGAAATTATGTACTATCATCGTGGTGAACACTACCGTAGTGCTTTGGTATTCACTTATGACCTGAATTTTTTTTGGTGAAAATATGGTGGCAGTGCATTTATTTGAGGGAAAGGGTTTATGGGGGAGTATACAGTAATCAAACCATTAAAGCTTAACCCTTATCCTGCTAAATTTCTAAAATGGACTGGTCCGTCATTCAAATTGGGCAATACCACTTATTATTGGAATGGGTGGTGATTGAAAAATTACAGACTGAATAGCGAACAGTGCAGACCATGATCAGCCTGCACATCTTGGTCTGCACTGGTCGCAAAGGCAGAATCACTTGCCACCAGCAGGCTAAGGGATAAAATTACTACTTTATACTGGCAACAAACTGTGAAAGAAAGGAATGTCCTACCTGTGTCTTTGTTTGTCGTATTTTCTGTTGTAACCATGGTGACCTCGCAGCAACAAGAGCCGTGTGAGCTGGTATTCTTACTTTGTCCTAAGAAAATAATAATAATAACATAGCTCTAATAAGTGGGAAACTGTAAAAGCCAGCAAAATATTACACTTCAATTACAGTAACACAATTCAAGAATAGAACCTTCAGTGACACTTATACTAAATTTACCTTCCAAACTATAAATTATTTCACTGAAATTACTTGCCCATTAATTATCTGACTAAGTTTATCTGCTCAACTAAAAAGTTGACGAAGTTATTTCACTAAGTTTACCTTCCAAACTATAGATTATTTCACTGAAATTATCTGCCCATTAATTATTTGACTGAGTTTACCTGCTCAACTATAAAGCTGACAAGTTATTTCACTGAATTAACTTACCCATCTATAAAAACTAATTATTTCATTGAATTTATCATAATGATAAACTGTTTAAGCGAAATTACCTGTCCAACTATAAAGATAACATCACAGAACTGTTGACTTTCAAGCAATCTGCCATAGTCATCATGTAGTGTGCACTTAGGATAGCTAGAAAACTGTAAGAAAATTATTTGTTAAAGATATTTAATGCCCAAATTTCATGTTTGAAAAATATGAGCTGTTACTACACAGTAAATGTAACACAGAAAAGTGTAAATGAAAAATAATCATGTCATTTTCAAATGTGTAACTACTCAGAGTATCAATTTGTACTGCCAATAAAAAGTTTTTAAATAGCAGTAATCTGTTTTTGTTTTGTTTTTTTTTTTTCATCAAATTGCTTTGTACATAACATTTTATTGTGGATATATATCTATATTTCACTTTCAGTTTTGTATATTAACCATGCTAAAAACATCAGATGAGGACTTTTTACATTTAAAGTTACCATCTATAATTTAGGCAAAAAATAATTTCTAAAACAAATTACATAATTACAATGAAATTAATATCGAAGTTTTAACACACATGTATATATTTTATTTCATGGAAAATTTGTGCTCCCGACCCCTTGCACCTACATTGAAAACAAATGAATTAAATAAAACAAAAATATGAAATTGTCGTACCTGAAATCTATACATCTCTCCACTCCTCACGTTGTTGTCCACTGTTCCGCCAAACACATACATCGCATCTGTCACGACGGCTGCCGCATGGAACAATCTCCCAGCGGGAATCTGTAAATATAAATTATCACCTAAATGGTACAAATTTCCCTGCACTGACATATTATTTACGTGTCTGAATCCATATCAATATTCAAAAAAATCCTGGATGACTTTAAAAGGAAATACAGTCGCAAATAAAATACTAACTAGTCTATGAGGCCATAAATCCAAAATCGTTCACTTTTCAACATTGACAAATTCTGGTGTAATAGTGCCCACATTATCTGCTGAGACTGACCGTCCAGTAATTAAGTAAAAATCACCACTTCTAACTATAAATCTGCAGGTAAAAGACAAAATTTCGGGAAAAAACCACACCAATCATATCAGGTTCTAAATTAGCAAAATACTGGAATTATTTTATTACCTAAGATCCAAAAAAGGTTAGCATGGAGGTCTCATTTTAACCACAATTCACAAAATCTGAGATTTTCATCATGATTTATCGATGATTAGACATTTTTGTATTGATAGATCAGCATGGACATTTTCATCAATTCAGGATACTTAAACAAGCAATTTTAAAGAATTTACATTTTTTAAACAAAATCAAGGGGAAAAACTCTGCTGTATAAAGTTACTGGTGCTTAGTTAGGAATAGTGCTTATTCAATGGGGGAAGGGGTATGTTTTTTTCCCAAACAACTTTGATAGATTGAGCGATTCCTCAAGGAAACAGACTCAGGCAACGTTATTGTAAGCACATGCTAAAATTCATCAATTATGCATATAACAATTCCAATATTACATAGTCCTACAAAATTGGCAAAAAAATTATTACTAGCACATAATTAACACTAGATACTTATTATCTTATTTATCTGCCTTTGCCAAATGTACAAAACTGTTTCCATAGAAGGTCGGAGCATGGCAAAATTGTCAAGAAAAAAGAAATATTTTTAGGGTACTTCTCGGCATAACAAAACCACCATCAATTCAAATCACAATCAGTTATGATTTCTAATATTTTACAGATGTAATCTGAGGGAGGGGGATGGGGGGTGCAAAGCTCTTCTTTATAGGAATATACACAAGCCCATGTGTATGTTCCAATTTGGTGAAGTTTTTGTACGTAATCCATTGTGGTCTTGCATTATCCATGAGCAAAAGCCTAAAACGTTGCAGATTGTAGGTCAAAGATTTTCCAATTTATAGAGCAGAAATAGTTTTAGAACTAACTGTCACTGTAGCCTTGACCTTTGACTCCATGATATCATAGTTACCTTAATAACTTCCCTGCCAAGTGTGAGATTAGAAGGTCAAGGGGTTCTCAAGATATCAAGTGGAAATGGTTTTTGTATCAACAGCCATTGTGGCTTTGACCTTTGACCCACTGATACCAAAATCAATACAAGTTAAGCACTGCATGCCCATGCACAATGTGCCTGCTAAGTTTGAGGAATGCTTTGACCTACAATCCTAGAAACTTGATCTGAACAAAGCTCATGGGCATAGGATGACTCCTATTGATTTTGAGATCACTGAGTCAAGGTCAAAGTCAAAATGACTGATAGCACAAAAACTTTCTGCTCAATATTTTAAGAACCCCTTGAGAATATTAGGTTAAATCATTTTTAAATTACTGAGCGAAAATGAACGTGTTAAACAGACAGACTTAAGAACAACTTGGGGCATCACATAATAATTATATCCCTTTAAGCAATTATAAAAATTGAGATTTTTAGTTGTTAAGCTTTGAACAAGTGAGTTTCATTCTGAAAGAATTCACATCTTTTTATTTCTGGCCATCAAAAATTCATATCTGAATCACACACAGTGAAGACAATGTTCTGAAATGATGAAATCTGCATTGCAAATTATTTGCAAAAATACAAAACGTCAAAAGAAACGCGAACTGATTCTCAAGATACAGTGAATGTTTCTCATTCCTTTCTCTACTCATTACTGTAATGAGACAGAGGTCAATACTTGTGTGTTTCTCCTGCCAATACCATGCAAATCGTCCCTTTGAGGTCGACCGAGATTATTTGCATAAATCAAGACAAAACTGATGAAGCAATCGATACTGTTAATCACTGATTCTTGAGAGCAATTTACTTATCAAGACGGAATATGGCAATTTACAAACTCATTAACACTGGAGAACAGTGCAATCTGCACATAGCATCTATTTGAACTATCTGACAAAGAAACATTACACAAGTAAGTCGAGTGTGAAACTAATATTCATGCAGATATGTGAACATTTTCTACTTAATGGAAGTGAGGGTAAAATAAAACAAGAGCTGTCTGTAAGACAGCCAATGCTTGACTCTTCGAATTGTTGTCCCAGAAGCAGGAATATTATCCAAAATGTTAAAATGTCTATATGTTTCAATCTAGTATCTGCATTTAGTTTTTGAGATAATAAGTTGCATGCAAAACTTTAACCATGAAAGGAGCAAGCAAAACTTTAACCAGGATTTTCTAAGTCCAAGAGGGGGCATAATTTGGCCAAAATGCATGTCAGACTTATGGGACTTGATGTTTAGTATCACCTAGTTTTATAACCCCAAAGATACAATGTCATGTGAAGTTTCAAGTCAAAATATGCATCAGTTTTGGAGACTGTGAGTAACTAATATGCAAAACTTTAAACAGGATTTTCCAAGTCCAAAAGGGGGCATAATTTGGCCAAAATGCATGTCAGAGTTATGGGACTTGATGCTATCACATAGTTTTATAACCTCAAAGACACAGGAGAAGTTTCAATTCAATATCTGCATTAGTTTTGGAGATAACTTGCATGTAAACTTTAACCAGGATTTTCTATGTCCAAAAGGGGGCATAATTTGCCCAAAATACAAGTCAGAGTTATGGGACTTGACCCAGTGAGGTTGGAAATTGACCTAGAAAAGAAAAAGTAAGTCTCAAAGCTATATACCTTTAAGTAATAGCTATATGTACTTGCACACAAAGCTTTAACCAGGATTTTCTAAGTCCAAAAGGGGGCATAATTTGGCCAAAATGAAGGTCGGAGTTATGGGACTTGATCCTATCAACTAGTTTTATAACCTCAAAGACACAGGTGAAGTTTCAATTCAATATCTGCATTAGTTTTGGAGATAACTTGCATGTAAACTTTAACCAGGATTTTCCATGTCCAAAAGTGGGCATAATTTGGCCAAAATACATGTCAGAGTTAAGGGACTTGACCTAGTGAGGTTGGTAATTGACCTAGAAAAAGAAAAAATAAGTTTCAAAGCTATATGCCTTTAAATGATAGCCATATGTACTTGCATGCAAAACTTTAATCAAGGCGTGACGCCGATGCCAACGCCAGAGTGAGTAGAATAGCTAGACAATTCTCTGAATAGTCCAGCTAAAAATAAAACAATATGGGCCTCAGAATCGAACTCACAATGTAAAGTATTTCAAATCTGAAACAGAGTGAGTTTTGACTCTGACAGTATTTGTATTGGAAAAGTTGTATAATTTATGGACTTGACACACTGGTGTTATTATACCTAGATTGACCCTCAATCAGGTATTTTGTCACTAACGTTATAGCCTTTCTCAGAGGGGAGTTATTTCATTTACACTGTCTTGTCTAACTTGTTGAAAATAGGGTACGTGCAAGGTTGGCATGTCCTAGATGTGTTTAAATGCCTAGTTCTTTTTTATATAGGTTACTGACGGTTCCAAGGCATTGCCTTTATTTTCCACTTGTTTGTTTGTTTCATATTTGAGCCGTGCCATGAGAAAATCAACATAGTGGGTTTGCGACCAGCATGGATCCAGACCAGCCTGCGCATCCACGCAGTCTGGTCAGGATCCATGCTGTCCGCTTTAAAAGTCTACTGCAATTAGAGAAACTGTTAGCGAACAGCATGGATCCTGACTAGACTGCACGGATGCGCAGGCTGGTCTGGGTCCATGCTGGTCGCAAAGCCACTATTTTGGTTTTCTCATGGCGCGGCTCATTTAATATTACATATGTCTTGTTTGGTGTTTTTGATGATCGAGGTTAGGTGCCCACCATATTTTGGGCCATTGGTCGTCCCTGGGAAGTGCCCCACTGTGTTATTTTTTCTTGTTTGTCTGTATGTTTCTTCTGTGTGTGTATATGTGTTTGTGTGAGTCTTTGGTCTTGTGCATGTGTGTTTTCCAGCTGTGGTTTGCGGTGTAGGGAGACTGCATTTTTTGTAGCCTCACCCCAGAATTCCCTGCTGAATATTCATCCTTGCTTTTTTCCACTTTCCCAGACACCCCACTGTTTTATCTACCCATTACCCATTTTTTTTATTTTGCACACAATTAAAATATACTTGTTGCTGGATTTTTAGAGCAACCCGTCTTCTGTATTTTTCTGTTACAGTGTTTGGGGTGCTCTGTGCTTCGAGGAAATCTACCATTACCTGTTATTTTTTGCTCTTATGTACTTTTTTGTTGATGCTTCAAAACGTTTCAATACTTTTTGACACATAAAGGCTTCTATTTTCATTTTTTTGTTAAATTTAATTTTTGAAATAACAGAACCCAAAATTTTGTGATGTTGTATGTTGTGGCACAAGTTGATTGCTGCCAGAGTAACTAAGATGTGTTTGTTTGCATGATTAAATAATTTTTTGGCAGTATTTCATTTATGCAATGGCAGTACATTGACCAAAATAGTGTTCCTGCATCCTGCATCAGTACTGACTTATTCTGTGCAAGTAACTGCCAACTTCTCTACTTTATTTCAACAGTAGTCAATTAAGGCAACCTAACAAGAGTTCCTAGATTCTGCACCAGTATGGACTTGTTCTCTGAAAGTAACTCACAACTTCTCTACATGAATCAGAGGTGGTACATCTCCGGTCAGGGTGGCAAGTTTTCAATAAATGCTGTCAAGGTAGAGGCCCCGAAATAACATTTAGAAATTTCCGTACTATTCATACTCTTGTTATGCAATTTGGCATTCTTCAGACGTCAATGTTGCCGAATATGTGTATAGCTTTTTGTAACTTCTGATATTCGTATTAGCATAAGTACTTTTGTTGCTATTTCATGTTTACTTGTATATTTGGATACTTCAATGCTGTACATAAATAAAATTATATTTATATTATTCTGAAGAGGCTCACAAGTAAGACTGGACTTCCCCATGTTGCCTAGTTAAACAAGAGCACCACAATGTGGAGCAATATACGCCCCAAGGTATGACCTTGACCTTGAAGCGAGCCATCTGAACATGGGCTCTACAAACTGTCTCGATGTGGTGAACATTTGTACAAAGGTTCATTCAAATCCTTCAAGCAGTTCAAGAGTTACAGAGCGGACACAAAACAAATGTCCTTTGACCCCTGTGACCTTGACCTTGAAGCGAGCCAACCAAAATATGCACCCTCCATGTTGTCTTGATGTGGTGAACATTTGTGTCAAGTTTCTTTGAAATCCTTCAAGTGGTTCAAGAGTTACAGAGCGGACATGAAATTGCTACAGGCGGACAGATGGACACCGGCGTCAGAACATAATACATCCCTTTGGGCATATAATAAAGTCGTTACTTACTTACCGTAATTACTTTCAGTAAAGACACAGAGAATGCCAAAAGCTCATGCAGAGAATACACAATTGCCGATTGTCATTCGATGCTCACTGTCTTAAAGTACAGCTAAGTCAAGAAAGTACCTCTATACTCAGGTCAAAGATTCACATGGAAACAATTCTATTCTTGGAATGGTGATGACAAGCAAGGCTTTCATAACATGACATATAACATGATATATTAACTTACAGGATATTAAATTCTGAATCTTGTCTGCTAGGCAATAGAAGTTCATATTTATGGATTATCATCTTTCAATGTATTTTAGTATGGGCCTAAACACATTTATAGCAGTATTTAACCTTTAGCCTGCTGGTGGCAAGTGATATTGCCAGTGCAACCAGTGCAGACCAAGATCAGCCTGCACATCCATGCCAGCTGATCTGATGATGGTCTGCACTGTTGGCTATTCAGTCAGTAAATTTTCAGTGAACACCCCTTCGAATAATAAGTGGTACTGCCTAAATTGAATGATGGACCAGTTCATTTTAGAAATATAGCAGGGTAAAGGTTAAGGTACTGTACAATCATAAAAATTGGTAAGGAACTAATTTTTGATAATTTATTGATTATTTAGTGGGTCCTTGAATCCAGAAAAGCAAAGCCCAACAAACAAATAACCTTCGCACTTACTGATTTTTTAATTCTATCTTTCATATTTGACAAGCATAAAATCATGTCCCAACAAAAAGCCATTTTGTCTGAAACCATGAATTTTATGTCATGAATAGAATAATGCAGCAACATACATTCTGTGTGAGATTCATGTTTAAGATCTTGAAGCCACATACATTCTGTGTGAGTTTTATGATATTTGAGATCTTGAAGCCACATACATTCTGTGTGATTTTTTGATGTTTGAGATCTTGAAGCCACATACATTCTGTGTGAGTTTTATGATATTTGAGATCTTGAAGCCACATACATTCTGTGTGATTTTTTGATGTTTGAGATCTTGAAACCACATACATTCTGTGTGAGTTTTATGTTTGAGATCTTGCAGCTACGTATTTTTGTGGGAGTTTTATAATTTTTCAGAAGTTCAGCAACATACATTCTGTTTGAGTTTTATAATTTTTGAGATCTTGTAGCAATATACATTCTGTGTGAGTTTTATTATGTTTGAGATCTTGCAGCCACATACATTCTGTGTGAGTTTTATGAATTTTGAGATCTTGCAGCCACATACATTCTGTCTGATTTTCATTAGTTTTGATATTTTGCAGCCAAACACATTCTGTGTGAGTTTTATGTTTGACACCTTGCAGCCACATACATTCTGTGTTAATTTCATGATGTTTGAAACCTTGCAGCCATATATATTCTGTTTGAGTTTAATGACGTTTGAAACCTTGCAGCCATATATATTCTGTTTGAGTTTAATGACATTTGAAACCTTGCAGCCATATAAATCTAGGTCCTTTAATGAGGTTTGAGACCTTGCAGCCACATACATTCTATACGAGTTTTATGATTTTTGAAATCTTGCAGCCACATAATATTCTGTGTGAGTTTTATGAATTTTGAGACCTTGTAGCCACGTACATTCTGTGTGAGTTTCATGATGTTTGAAACGTTGCAGCCATATATATTCTGTGTGAGTTTTATGACATTTGAAACCTTGCAGCTATATATATTTAGGTCATTTAAAAAGGTTTGAGACCTTGAAGTCAAATACATTCTGTGTAAGTTTTATGATGTTTGAGATCTTGCACCCATATATATTTGGGTCATTTAATGAGGTCTAAGATCTTGCAGCCACAAATATTCTAAGTGAGTTATTTATAAAGAAATTACGTCTGAATAGTATATATTGTGAAACTGACCCCATTTAAACCAAATGGGGAGAGGACCTTGTAATGAAGCTATAGACCAAGTCTGATAAAGATTCAAATAGCGGTTTATGAGAAAAAGTTATTTAAACTTATTCCTATTTACAGCTCTAGCGAAACATTAAAGGGCCAAGCATCCCCATTTGAGACAAATTTTGGAAAGACCTTATAATACTGCTACAGACCAAGTTTGATGTAGATCCACTGAACCAGTTATCTAAGAAAGTCATTTAACAGTGTTTCTATTTTTAGCCCTTAGGCGGCCCTTAAAAGGGATCAAGCTAAAACTTCAACAAACTAGATAGAGGACCATGCTAGAATGCTACTAAGCAAGTTTTATGCAATTCTGTCCAGTGGTTTCTGAGAATATATTATCTGAACAAGGCAGTCTGAAAGACAGCTATATCCCCCGCCACTGTTATGGATAATAAAAGGGTTGATGGTATTGGGTGGAAGCACTGATGTTGTTATGTATATTTTATAGTCCATGTATGACAACATCAATACCTTAAGTTGTGACCTTGATCTTGAGCCTGCATGGCTGACTCATGGCTTTAGCAAACCATCTCAATAAGGTGAACACTTGACCAAAGTTTCAAGAAAATCCATTAAGAGGTTTAGCAGAAAAGGAGAGGACAGGAAATTTAAGGCTCAAACATTTGAGTTGTTACCTTGACCTTGAGCTGTCATGAATGAATTTGAGTTCTGCAAATCGTCTTGATTAGGGGAATATTACAGCCAAGTCAAATCAAAATCCTCCAAGGGGTTTAGAAGATACAGAGCTGACACAAAATGGAAGGCTCAAACCTTTGATCTTGAGTTATGACATTGACCTTGAGCCAACATGGCTGAATCACGAGTTCTGCACATTGTCTTGGTGAGGTGATCATTTGACCAAAGTTTCATAAAAATCCTTCAAGGGGTGTAGGAGATAAAGAACGGACACAAAATTCAGGCTCAAACCTTTGATCTTGACCTTGAGCTGACATGGCTGACTCATGAGTTCTGCACATTGTCTTGATGAGGAGATCATTTCACCAAAGTTTCATGAAAATCCTAAAAGGGGTTTAGGAGATACAAAGCAGACAGAAAATTCAGGCTCAAACCTTTGACTTTGACCTTGAGCTGACATGGCTGACTCATGAGTTCTGCACATTGTCTTGATGAGGAGATCATTTGACCCAAGTTTCATGAAAATCCTTCAAGGGGCTTAGACACAGAGCGGACACACAATGGAAGGCTCAAACCTTTTACCTTGAGTCGTGACCTGGACCTTGAACCGACATGCACATCGTCTTGACGAGGTGATCATTTGACCCAAGTTTCATGAAAATCCTTCAAGCAGACACAATTGTTATGAACGGACAGACGAAGACCATTCCTATAACCCCCACCAGTCGTGGCGGGGGATTAATAAAAGTATGGACTGATTGACAGACAAAGGACGATGGACAGTGAGTGGTCACAATAGCTCATCTTGAGCACATCATGCTCAGGTGAGCCTAAAACACTGGACATTATATCAGACATGAGCAGGTACCCTGGTAGAACCACCGACCTTCCCTCAGCCTGCTGCATGGATGGCTTACACACATGCAACAATTCTACACACCAAACAAGGTTTCGAACCCAGGGTGATGAGGGACAAGTGATTTGCAGTCATCAACCTTAACCACTTGGCCATGGAGACCACCTAAAAAGACAGTATCTCGATAACACTACAACAGTAAGTTATTTTCTTTTTCAATTACAGTTCTCATTCATCAAACTGTCATCAAAGTGTCAAAAGAAATTCTTGTAATTCTGAAACAAAAACATATCTTCGCAGAAATTAAATCTAATTTGAAGAAAAAGTGCTCAAAACTATTCCTACATTTGAAATTATTCTCCAAGTTAACTTTTGAGGTAAAATAAAACCCCTTAAGATTCAACTCAATACTGCATCAATATCTTTTTATCTTTTTTCAATTTTAATAAATCAGCTTACCACAAAATTCCCTACTATGCCTAAGAATTCTTATGTTACAAATCAAACCACAACTCCCGTAAGATATGGAGTCAATATTACCAATTTGGAAAATCTATGCCAATTGTCTTCCACAACTGCAAAACCCAATATCCTTAATATATTACTCCAATTTCTTTAACACCACTGCTATTAAGATTTCCATGAAAAGAAACGCTGTAAAAAATGTTTTACAAGGAATTCAATGCGAACGGAAAATGGTGTATCCTCAAATGTCATTAAATGTTGATTGCCAGGACATTTTTTTCCGTACAATATTTTGTAACAGTGACAGAAACTAACATTACTAGGTTGATCAATAGAACTGTATGATCATACAATCTTTATACAATTAGCGAACATCATATTATAGTAAAACAACTCCCGGCGGGGTCGTACGAACTATTGATCCATTAGTCATTTTGCATTGTGGCTTTTATTTCATTATTTAATCAAATTGAGCCGTGCCATGGGAAAACCAACATAGTGGGTTTGCGACCAGCATGGATCCAGACCAGCCTGCGCATCCGCGCAGTCTGGTCAGGCTCCATGCTGTTCGCTTTTAAAGCCTATTGGAATTGGAGAAACTGTTAGCGAACAGCATGGATCCTGACCAGACTGTGCGGATGCGCAGGCTGGTCTGGATCCATGCTGGTCGCAAACCCACTATGTTGGTTTTCCCATGGCACGGCTCAATTTATGTGTTATCTTTCTGGAACTGAATACAGAAAGAGTTAACATTTTATAAAACTCTCTCAAAGAATAATGTTACAAAATGGTAATCTTTTAAGTAGTTGATAGAGTATTTGTGCATGCTTCAGAGTTTGTGCTTACCTCTTCCAGGAAAGAGACTTAACCCTAACCCTGCAATGAACTTGCCTATCTTTCAATTTGGACAATACCATTAACTGCTAAAAGGGGTGCTTATCAAAAAGATACTGACTGAATGGTGAACAGTGCAGATCATGATCAGACTGCACAGATGTGCAGGCTGATCATGATCTACACTGGTCGCAAAGGCAGAATGAATCGTGTCCAGCATGATAAGGGTTAAGATGAAAACAGGTTACATGCTTCCTGCCCAACTGAGTCTAATTTTTTGGAGTATTTCTGTTATGTAATAGTAAACATTTATCTGTAAATATCTAAATCAATTTTCAGTAGCTAAATGTCTCCTGTGATATTTTACGTCCAAGAATCTATAATACAATAGATCATCAACAGCTGCATTTAGTTCCATAGTTACAGAGATACAAGACATTTCAGTTAATGAAACAATATTTCCTCATACATTCATTTTTTTTTCAATAAAAGTGTAATTATTTTTTCACAGACCTTTTCACAGATCTAAAGGCATACTGTCTTTATAGATAGATCATGCTGAGTTTGATATCCTTTCTAGTGTAAACCAATGTGTGGACCCTTGTCCAGAATTAAGAACCATTGGATAGTGAAAATAATCTGATCAGCTAGGAAGAATTCAATGGACCCGTGTCCAGAATTAAGAACAACTGTATAGCGAATATGACCTGATCAGCCAGGAAGAATTCAATGGACCCGTGTCCAGAATTAAGAACAACTGTATAGCGAAAATAATCTGATCAGCTAGGAAGAATTCAATGGACCCCTGTGTCCAGAATTAAGAACAACTGGATAGCGAAAATGATCTGATCAGCTAGGAAGAATTCAATGGACCCCTGTTTCCAGAATTAAGAACAATTGGATAGTGAAAATAATACGCTAAACTAAGAAGAATTCAAATGGAGTTTTTTTTTTAGTTGTTTCTGTCAGGACTGTTTTTGTTATTACATTGTATAATAATCGAAATTCCCTCCTTATGTTGGGACATATACAAAAAGAACTGTATTATGGAAAATATGCTTCACTGTTAAAAATATATGCCAATTTTTGTCTCTGAAATAATGTAAAATATTTACAAATTGTCCATATAAAATGCAACGTAACAGTAAGTCCATATTCTGCACTTGATCAGAAGTGACTTTTCCTAAAACAATGTTTGCACAAAGAAACAGAGCTCAATGTAATAAAACACTGCTTCTATCATTTACAAATTTAATACTCAAACAGAAACTTACCATACTTTCAGGTGATGGTTCTATGATAGACCATGTCTGAGAATCTAAGTCAAAACTGAAAGCAGAAAGAATTGCAATTATTTAAGCTGCCTATCACACTCTACATTAATGTGTATAGTGAACTACTATCAAAGTCTAATACACTAAAACCCCGGACACAAGAACGCTACAAGCTCCGTACAAGTAGATTTTCAGTCGAATTTTTACCAACTGAAAAATACGGACATCATTGACTCGTACGAGCATCATATGGATTCTTTGAACTCGTAGAGGACTTGGGAACTCAGTGAAAATTTTCATCGAGCTCCCGAGTTACCTATGAGCTCATAGAAATTTTCGAAGTCAGGAGCTGCTCACAAGAGCCCCATACGGGAACCACACGGCCCTGGAAAAGCTTGTACGAGCATCACACGATGTCCATGCGGATTTAGAAAACTACAAGGCTTGCCGATGCTTGCACAACCATCGCAGGGGACTCGCACTGTCAACGTACATGTCCATATCATATTAAGGTCACCCTGTGGAGAACATGCAATGTCTGCACGGGGCTCGCAGGGTGTTATGATTGCCGTACAGGCTCTGTATGATTTCCTTGGTGATTCAAGGTGGTATAAATCACAGTACCTATTGACACCGTACAAGTGCCATGCGAGCTCCATACAAACCCTTGAGCACCATACAAGGTACTGCTTGACCAAAACCAATAAGTCATTTACTGACCACTATATGCTTTGAAATTTGATGGCTTTTGACCCAGTAATTCTCCAGCCACAGATCCTCAACCATTGTCATTGTCATCTTAACTTTTGATCTCCTTGCCCTTTAAACAAGACGAGTCATCAACTGCCTATGAATATTCATGCCATATCGATTGTAGGCAGGCCCAAGCGTTGAAAGGAAAGTCTTAAGACACTGTGACCAGAACTTTAACATCCTTACCTTAAAACCCTATAAAGGTCATCTTCAGACCACAGGCAAAAACCTTATAAAGTTTACGTCAAAGGTCAAAGCAATCTCCAGTTATTTATCGGCAACTTACCTCAGTCAAGTGGTCACTGTGATTTTAACCTCTGATCCATAAAAACAATAGGGGTCATGTAGAGACCACAGGCATTCATCCTATGAAGTAAGAGCAATATAGGCCCAGGCATTCTCTAGTTATCAAATGGAAGTAGTTTTCTGTATCAGGGTCACTGTAACATTGACCTTTGGCCTGCTGACCCCCCCAAAAAATCAATATGGGTCATCTACCTATCAAAGACAATCATCCTGTAGTGTTTGACTGTAGGCAAAACTGTTCATTGTTTCTTGATAGGATCCAAACTGTCTACTGACAACATGAGCAAAACAATAATACCTGGCAAACAATGTAGGTGCTGCAGTGTCAAATAGTGAAATACAACATATTTTGATCAACCAAGGGAACATAAGTTTACAATAATGGTCAGATCTGTTTGTTTGTTTTGTTATTTCATTATTTGATCACAGGCGGGTGCCTGTGAAGCCAGCTGGATGGCTTCCTCACATGAAGAATTCAGTGCCCAGAGTGAGGCTTGAACCCACATAGGTGAGTGGCAATGGATTAGAAGTCATCGGCCTTAACCACTCGGCCACGGAGGCCCCCATCGTCAGATCAGATCAACTATATAAGTTCCACAAGCTCTTATAAGTATGAAAATTTTGCCCATATCTGATTATGACTTAGAGAAAACTGAAAGGAGCTTGAGTGTTAAAATCATTTCACAGATTTCTGTGTCTTATAGTAATAAATACCTCTCACAAACTGATGACAAAGTGGAGAAATCTCCATTTACATTAACACTTGGAAACCTCTTGATAATATCTCTTGTCACTCCAACAAATTTTTGTTTCCATATCATTTTCATTCTATGGATTTTTCATTAATTTAAAAGCTCAGCTGCTATGATTTCAGATGAGAAATTGCCATCTCAATTGCACTTTAAAAAAAGGAGAACTACAAATAAAATTTCATGCTGAACAAGACACTGCTTTCGAAATATGCAGCTTCATTTGAATGGAAATGTTAAATGGTATGTAATATCAAGCTAAATTTGAACAATTACGGTAAGAGAGTCAAATCAGTTATATCAGATGCCAAGTATCAAAGCTTTAAAGATTTTCAAAGTTTCTTATATATAAGCATATAGTATATAAATGTCACACCCAGGGACATTGCCATTTTTGACCCTAGGGCAATAATTTGAATATTTATGGTAGAGAGTCAAACCCTGATTTCATAAGCCAAATATCAAGGCTCTAGCTATTATCGCTTCAGAGAAGATTTTTAAAGTTTGACACCTGAAAACTAACTTTTAAGCAGTGACCCAATGGCATAATGTTCAATGAACTGGAACCTTTGGAGAAGTTTGAAGGAGGGCCACACAGAGATCATTTGTGTAAAGTTTCATCAAAATCCATTCAGTTCTTTTGGAGGAGATGTCATTTAAAGAAATTGTTGATGACCGACAGATGTTAAACGGACAGATGCACGCAAGAACGATGGACACAGCATGATCACACTTACTCAACATGAGCACTTTGTGATCAGGTGAGCTAGAAATCGGGCCTGCAGTTTCAAACAAGAAGATTTTTTAAATTTCTACTATATATATATATATATATAGGGAAAAGTGACCGTGCCCTCTGGCGGCCACATTTTTTGACAAATCAAAATAATTTGTACATCTTGTTAGAAGGTCTAACAAGGACCACTTGTGTGAAATTATTTTAAAATCAGGTCAGTAGTTTCACACAAGAAGACTTTTAAAGTTTCCACTATATACATATAGGGAAAGTGACCACGCCCTCTGGTGGCCATGTTTTTTGACAAAGCGGAATAATTTGAACAAACTTGGTAGAGGGTCACACAAGGACCATTTAAGTGAAATTATTTCAAAATCAAAAGGGGTGTTCACTGGAAATTTATTAACTGAAAAGTGAACACTATTATGTAGACCCGATAATGATCAGTGATCTTGGTCTGCACTGGTCGCAAAGGCAAAATCACTTGCCACCAGCAGGCTCAAGGTTCAATACTACCAAACAGAGTGAGGGAGACTTGTATGAAAACAGTATTTTCCCCCCAGATTTTGCGGTGACAAAATGATTTCAGACTGTCAAAAACGTTTTTATTTAAGCAAATGCGGAAAATCCAAACTGCCATTTACATTTTATTCACTGAAATCTCCAGAAAAAAGTTCTCATAAGTAGGGCAGTAGCTTTAATGTAAAACTTGTTCACAGGAAGAAACCAAGATATCAGACAACACTTCAAATCATATCGTAGACTGTATCACAATTTCATGACGCTTTTATATCACAATCTGTGGACTTGGCGGGGAAACTATTGCATCTTGTCCTTTATTTATATACAATTACAACAGTTTTGCGCTGAGTCTATGAAATTTAGTCTAAAAAAGGAAAGTGTTCTACTTTTCCCCTCATTTTTCATTTTGAAATACAAGAAAGCAAAAGGAAACAGAATCATACATCTTAACAAAACAGTCTTTTGAGACCAAAAATAGACTCGAGACCAAAAAATCTGTCACAAGCCTGTCTAAATTAACTCCAGGATATTTTAGCACACTTTTACCTTATACAGAAAGAAGAAGATTTATGTATTCCAAATTGTTCAATGTCTCTTTTATAGACATGAGAAAGTAACAGACAAATCTATTATTAGGTACTTGTTCTATATCGGAACAATTTTAGATACAAAACATCGCATCTAACAGATTAATTGGGGATGATTATTGCATGACTGCGGCATTTTCCTTTGAAGTTTTGTGTTTTCTAAATTCTGGTATCGCCACGGTTAGCCGTGCTCTAAATTCCGTTGCACACAGGTATCGCTCACAGTTTTCTCTTTCTGGGATGTAGAGCAATACACACAAATTAGCAAGTGTTGCTGTGATAAGTCATTGAAAATGATAAGCTATTTGAAATAATTCGTATAAGTTAGATAATACATAAAAGTGTGTAACCGGCTGGTATCATCATGTGCGGGGGGAGTCTCAGGGAATGTAATTTGGGTAGCAAACAAGCCTCGTAGAGGCAACTTTGCTATCAAATTATGTTCCCTGAGATTCTCCCAAGCATGATGATACCCGCCGGTAACACACGCGTATGTGTTGTCTAACTGATTTATTGCATGACTAAAAACAATAAACTGAACACATTTTTTAAATATCTTAAATTTAAAATATTTAAAAATATTTCCCCTCTTGAGCCTCCATTAGAAACATTTCATGGTAAACCCCAACTACCATATAAAAGCCAGAAGATGGTGCTGGGCAGGTTTTTTGATATAAATTTAGAGCACGGCTAACCGTGGCGATACCGGACTTTAGAAAACACAAAACTTCAAAGGAAAATGCCGCAGTCATGCAATAAATTACTGTATTTCTGTAGTTAAGTTCTCTGCATCTTGATCTAAAACTTTATTTTTTAAGTAACATAAAAATATAACGGCAAAAATGTTTATGATATTCTATTGTTTAAAAATTCAAATTCTGTTTCTGGCAAAGGTTTACAATATGCTCTAGGTGTTAATTCCATTGATACATAACCTTTGTTGATAATTATTGCATGACTGCGGCATTTTCCTTTGAAGTTTTGTGTTTTCTAAATTCTGGTATCGCCACGGTTAGCCGTGCTCTAAATTCCGTTGCACACAGGTATCGCTCACAGTTTTCTCTTTCTGGGATGTAGAACAATACACACAAATTAGCAAGTGTTGCTGTGATAAGGTCTTGAAAATGATAAACTATTTGAAATAATTTATTACTGTATTTCTGTAGTTTAGTTCCCTACATCTTGATTTAAAACTTGACATTTTATAACATAAAAATATAACTGCAAAAATGATTATGATATTCTATTCAGTTTAAAAATTCAAATTACGTTTCTGGCAAAGCTTTAGGTGTTCATTTCATCCATACATGAAACGTTTGTTGATAAAATTAGCCACGTGGGGTTTGTTTACATTCCATATTTCTCCAGGGTTCATGACCTCGTTAGCGCCTCACCCCCCCCCCCCCCCCCCCACCCCCCGCGGCAAATTCAAATTTTGAGCAGTTGATTAGTTTAAATTATTTTTGAAGCTCTATTTCACAACTTTTTGTTTTGAAAAACAATTACACCAATTGATAAAGAATGTTTCAATGCGTATTTATGCACTTTTTTATAACTTTTTTTTCAGTAGTTTATTTAAAATTTTGAAAAAGGGATCTGATGTGAAGCATGCATAATTTATATAAAAACCTACCCAGCGCCATCTTCTGGCTTTTATATGGTAGTTGGGGGGTTTACCATGAAATGTTTCTAAGGGAGGCTCAAGAGGGGAAATATTTTTAAATATTTTAAATTTAAGATATTTGAAAAATGTGTTCAGTTTACTGTTTTTAATCATGCAATAAATCAGTTAGACAATACATACGCGTGTGTTACCGGCCATTATTGCATGACTGCGGCATTTTCCTTTGAAGTTTTGTGTTTTCTAAATTCTGGTATCGCCACGGTTAGCCGTGCTCTAAATTCCGCTGCACACAGGTATCGCTCACAGTTTTCTCTTTCTGGGATGTAGAGCAATACACACAAATTAGCAAGTGTTGCTGTGATAAGTTATTGAAAATGATAAGCTATTTGAAATAATTTATTACTGTATTTCTGTAGTTAAGTTCTCTGCATCTTGATTTAAAACATGATTTTTTTAAGTAACATAAAAATATAACGGCAAAAATGATTATGATATTCTATTCTGTTTAAAATTCAAATTTTGTTTCTGGCAAAGGTTTACAATATGCTCTAGGTGTTAATTCCATTGATACATAACCTTTGTTGATAAAATTAGCCACATGGGAAGTGTTTACCTTCTCTATTTCTCCAGCGTTCATGACCTCATTAGGGCCTGCCGGCAAATTCAAAATTTTAGCACTTAGTTTAAATTATTTTTGAAACTCTATTTCCCAACTTTTTGTTTTAAAAAATAATTACATTGATTAATAAGGAATGTTTCTATGTGTATTTATGCACTTTTTATAACATTTTTTTCAGTAGTTTATTTAAAATTTTAAAAAAAGGGATCTCTGATGTGAAGCATGCATAATTTATATAAAAACCTGCCCATCGCCACCTTCTTGCTTTTATATGGCAGTTTATCATGTCATTGAAATGTTTCTAAGGGAGGCTCAAGAGGGGAAATATTTTTAAATATTTTAAATTAAAATATTTAAACAAGAGCACCGCCTTGCGGGTGCTGACGCTCATCTGATTTTTTTTTGTGTAATAGAAATATTGTCCTACCCATGATTTTCTAAGTCTAAAAAGGGCCATCATTCTTGCAAAAAGCAGGATAGAGTTATGTTTCTTGATGTACAGTGTCCACTTATGATGGTGAAAAACTGTTGCAAGTTTTAAAGCAATAGCTTTGATAGTTTATGAGAAAAGTTGACTTAAACATAATACTCAACCAAGAAAATGATTTTCTAAGTCCAAAAGGGGCAATAATTATTGCAAAAATCAGGATGGAGTTACGCTGCTTGCTGTACAGGGTCAGCTTATGATGGTGAACAAGTGTTGCAAGTTTCAAAGCAATAGCTTTGATAGTTTAAGAGAAAAAGTTGACCTAAACATAAAACTTAACCAAGAAATCTGATATTTTCTAAGTCCAAAAGGGGCCATAAATCTTGCAAAAAGCAGGATGGAGTTATGTTTCTTGCTGTACAGGGTCAACTTATGATGGTGAACAAGTGTTGCAAGTTTTAAAGCAAAAGCTTTGATAGTTTAGGATAAAAGCTGACCTAAACATAAAACTTAACCAAGAAAACTGATTTTCTAAGTCCAAAAGGGGCAATAAATCTTGCAAAAAGCAAGATGGAGTTATGTTTCTTGCTGTACAGGGTCAGCTTATGATGGTGAACAAGTATTCCAAGTTTCAAAGCAATAGCTTTGACAGTTTGGGAGAAAAGTTGACCTAAACATAAAACTTAACCAAGAAATCTGATATTTTCTAAGTACAAAAGGGGCCATAAATCTTGCAAAAAGCAAGATGGAGTTATGTTTCTTGCTATACAGGGTCAGCTTATGATGGTGAACAAGTATTTCAAGTTTCAAAGCAATAGCTTTGATAGTTTAGGAGAAAAGCTGACCTAAACATAAAACTTAACCAGGCAACGCCGACGCACGCCGACGCCGACGCCGACAACCGCTCAAGTGATGACAATAACTCATCATTTTTTTTCAAAAAATCAGATGAGCTAAAAATGTGTTCAGTTTACTGTTTTCAATCATGCAATAAATCAGTTAGACAATACATACGCGTGTGTTACCGGCGAGTATCATCATGCTTGGGAGATTCTCAGGGAACGTAATTTGATAGCAAACTCGCCTCTACGAGGCTCGTTTGCTACCCAAATTACGTTCCCTGAGATTCCCCCACGCATGATGATACCAGCCGGTAACACACTTTTATGTATTATCTAACTTATACGTAACATAAAAATATAACGGCAAAAATGTTTATGATATTCTATTGTTTAAAAATTCAAATTCTGTTTCTGGCAAAGGTTTACAATATGCTCTAGGTGTTAATTCCATTGATACATAACCTTTGTTGATAAAATTAGCCACGTGGGAAGTATTTACGTTTCTCCAGGGAGGCATATTAGTTTTCAACTGTCCGCCCGTTCGTTCGTTAGTTCGTACGTTCGTCACAACGTTAACTTTTTGCTTGAAGGCACTTTACTCGCGAACCACTGCACCCAGGACCTTTAAACTTCACGTGCTGATAGAACTTATTGAGTACACCATCCCTACTGACTTTGGGATCACCAGGTCAAAGGTCAAGGTCACAGGGGCCAACATTAACTTTTTGCATGAAAGCACTTTACTCGCGAACCACTGTACCCAAGACCTTCAAACTTCATATGCTGATAGTACTTATTGAGTACACCACCCCAACTGATTTTGGGGTCACCAGGTTAAAGGTCAAGGTCACAGGGGCCTACAATAACTTTTTGCATGAAGGCACTTTACTCGCGAACCACTGTACCCAGGGCATTCAAACTTCACATGCTGATAGTACTTATTGAGTACACCATCCCTACTGACTGTGGGGTCACCAGGTCAAAGGTCACAGTCACAGGGGCCAACGTTAACTTTTTGCATGAAGGCACTTTACTCGCGAACCACTTTACCCAGGACCTTCAAACTTCAAATGCTGATAGTACTTATTGAGTACACCACACCTACTGACTTTGGGCTCACCAGGTCAAAGGTCAAGGTGCTGCGGGGGTATTTGTCACCATTAGTGACAGCTCTTGTTTTGAAAAATAATTACACTGATTAATAAGGAATGTTTCTATTTGTATTTATGCACTTTTTATAACATTTTTTTCAGTAGTTTATTTAAAATTTTGAAAAAGGGATCTCTTATGTGAAGCATGCATAATTTATATAAAAACCTGCCTGCCTCCTTCTTGCTTTTATATAGCAGTTGGGGGTTTATCTTGTCATTGAAATGTTTCTAAGGGAGGCTCAAGAGGGGAAATGTTTTTAAATATTTAAAAAATGTGTTCAGTTTACCGTTTTCAATCATGCAATAAATACAATACATTTATATGGCAGTTGGGGGTTTATCGTGAAATGTTTCTAAAGGAGGTTCAAGAGGGGAAATATTTTTTTATGTTTTAGATATTTAAAAAATGTGTACAGTTTACTGTTTTTAATCATGCAATAAATCAGTTAGACAATACATAGGCGTGTGTTACCAGCGAGTATCATCATGCTTGGGAGAATCTCAGGGAACGTAATTTGGGTAGCAAATGAGCCTCATATCTCAGGGAACGTAATTTGATAGCAAACTCGCCTCTATGAGGCTCGTTTGCTACCCAAATTAGGTTCCCTGAGATTCCCTCGCGCATGATGATACCAGCCGGTAACACACTTTTATGTATTATCCAACTTATACGTATTATCTAACATATACTTAAATGTCCAGGGCACTAGACAACTTTTGGTGACAGGTACCCATACCCTTATTGCATGACTGCGGCATTTTCTTTTGAAGTTTTGTGTTTTCTAAATTCTGGTATCGCCACGGTTAGCCGTGCTCTAAATTCCGTTGCACACAGGTATCGCTCACAGTTTTCTCTGTCTGGGATGTAGAACAATACACACAAATTAGCAAGTGCTGCTGTGATAAGGTATTAAGGTATTGAAAATGATAAGCTATTTGTAATAATTTATTACTGTATTTCTGTAGTTTAGTTTTCTACATCTTGATTTAAAACTTGATTTTTTAAATAACATAAAATATAACTGCAAAAATGATTATGATATTCTATTCAGTTTAAAAATTCAAATTACGTTTTCAATATGCTCTAGGTGTTAAGTCCATCATGGAGGTAATATATACTAAACAAACTATAATACAGTATTACCTCCATGAGTCCATCGATACATGAAACCTTTATTGATAAACTTAGCCACGTGGGGTTTGTTTACATTCCCTATTTCTCCAGGGTTCACGACCTCGTTAGCGCCTCCCCCCACCCCCGGCAAATTCAAATTTTTAGCAGTTAGT